>NC_084835.1:29633857-34633857 GCF_033115175.1 Lepus europaeus | reverse complement strand
ATGAGAGGAGCTTTCACCTAAGTTTATTTTCACAGCTTCTTTAGGTTTATATTTCCTGTATAAGATCCTTACCATTCATTTACGACCAGAGCCAGCTCAGGCTCCTGTAAAATGGGAAGGGCTATTAGGAATTTGTACCACATTTTAATACCTTAAAGACTGGACTGTGCCAGAGAGTAAAACAGTGTTCATCTTTGAATGCCATAGTTCCATAGTGTGTTTGAGTAGATTTTTTTAGAGACTGGGAACAGTTTTAAGTGTTTTTAGACACACATCACTAATGTTTTGTTGTAAATTTGCTTGCATGGTGCTGTTGTCTAGCTTTACCCTATTGCTTCTTCTTCTATTAAGAAATCAATACATGGGGCGGGTGTTGCCGTACAGTAGATTAAACTGCACATAGGATGCATGTGTCTCAGACTGGAGTGCCTGGGTTCAAGTTCTGCCTCTGTTTTCTATCCAGCTTTCTGTAATGTGCACCGTGGGAGGCAGCACATGATGGCTGAAATACTTGAATCTCTGCTACCCCAGTACCAGATCGAGTACTGGGCTCCTGGCTTTGGCCTGGGCCAGCCTTGAGTGTTGTGGGCATTTGAAGAGTGAACCAGCAGATGGAAAAGTCATTCTCTGTCTCTTGTTTGGACTTTCAAATAAGTAAAAGTCAATAATCATTTTATTAAAAAATCAGTTGATTAAAGAGGATTGCAAATAATGATAATGCTAATGTGAAGGGAACAGTTATTTTCTTACATTGTTGGCCTTCTGTGTTAAAAGCCTGAAAATTTTAGACATATATTATTTGATCCAACATTTCCATGCCTAGATATATATTTTAAAGAAATATTTGGCCACAGTTACAATAAAAAGTTTTCTCTGCGTTGTTTATAATATTAAAGAGGGAAACCAAAATGTCCTAAGAGTCCATTACTTGGTTAAATATTTTGTCTTTGCATAGAGGAACACAAAGTAGTCTCTTAAAATGCTGTTGAGGACAATGCAGTAACATGGAAAGATGTTCACATTAAGTAAAAGTGGAAGCAGATTACACGACAGGAACATAGTAGAGAAGAGGCTTTTCTATAAAGAGTTTTTTGTACAGTAAGTATATGTTTATGCAGTGATATTTCCTAAAATGTTAGTGATGCCAAATTTTTGTTTTGCTTCACTGTAGGTTTTTTTTTGCCCTAAAATAAACATGATTTACTTGCTAATACAATAATGAGTTAAAATGGACCCATTGATGGGAGATACTGATGTATAATACCAGTGATCTTTGGTTTATGAATGTATGTGATTATGAAGCAGGTTTGCAGTACCCGCTTTATCTGCTCCAGGGAGGGTTCCTGTGGTCATGATGAGTGAGCAGTGTCTTTTAGTAATTTATGTTCAGTCACAGTTCTCTGGTGAGGATGGCCTGCTGAGGAAACCTGGGGTTGGAGAAAATGAAAGGAATGCTGTTAGGAGATGAAGGGCCTGCAGAAATCAAGTTCATGCATCTTTGAAATTGCCCAGAGGTCAATAAGCAAATAAGATTCCTTTCCTGCACACAACCCCATATATAGTATTGGTGAGGAAAACTTAAAGTTAACCATTATGGGAATTCTTTAGTAACCTATTTATAAAGAAAGGCTTTCTATAATTCAAAAATCAAATGTAATAGCATTTAATTGTATAAAATTTAAAATAAAAAAAAATCAGAGTTATGTGGGTGCAAACTGTTGAAATCTTTATACTAAATTGATCTTCTGTATATAAAGAGAATTGAAAATGAATTTTGATGCAAATGAAAGGAGAGAGGGAGCGGCAGAGAGGAGGGTTGTGGGTGGGAGGGAAGTTATTTGAGGGGGAAGCCATTGTAATCCATAAGCTGTACACTGGAAATTTATATTCATTAAATAAAAGTTAAAAAATAAATAAAAAAAATAAAAAAATAAAAAAAATCTTTTGCATGGGGAAAACACAAAGTCAAATCACAAGGCATAAACTGGCAGAAAATATCTGTAAGATGTATTATTGAAAAAATGCTAATGTTCTTAATAGATAGTTATTATAAAATGAGGATGGAATAAAAGAGGCCAAAAAGTCTAATAGAAAAGTGGTGAAAGACTAAGAGAGTTCTCAAGAATTGATAGAACAGTGATCCTTGAACATGTGAAGTGATGTTTAATTTCACTTGTAATAAGAGCTATGAGTCATTATTTGCAATTATGAAATATCAGGAAAATCCTATAACTGGGTTGCATGGACAAGGAGTAGTACATCAGTACTGTGATGTGCTGTCAGACAGATGATGAAGATCCTCATGAACTGATACGGTGTGATCATTGATAGGTGAGAGCCACTGAGAGTGCAAAAAGCAAAATGCATGAGCATGTATATGTCATGCTGCACTTCACATGAGAAAGAAAAGGAAATAAAAATGTCTATCTATTGAATTATTTTTGTAAGCAATAATACAGGAAGACTCAAGTGGAAGAAATGAAACTGGTAATCTGCATGGTGGATATGGAATTGGAAAAGTAAGAGGAGAGAAGGGAAAGAATTCTGTTTCTCCAAATGTACTTTTTAAAATATAGTTTTGACTTTGAAACCATATTAATGTTTTATATACCTAAAAACAATATTAAAAAGATGGCAGGGGGGACTGGGTTAAAAATAGAGATGGATAAGCTCTCTACTATGGCCTGGGATATAGAAGATGGCCCAAGTCTTTGGGCCCCTGCCCCCGCATGCGAAGCCGGGAAGAAGCTCCTGGCTCCTGGTTTTGGATGCATGCAGTTCCGGCTGTTGAGGCCAATTGGGGAGTAAACCATCGGATGGAAGACCTCTCTCTCTCTCTCTGCCTCTCCTTCTCTCTCTGTGTAACTCTGACTTTCAAGTATAGAAATAAATCTTTAAAAAAAATAGAGATGGATAAACCTAACCATTTATCAAATGGATGTCATGATCACACATAAGAAAAAAAATAATTCAAATTATTTTGAATGTAGTACTCTGACTGCATATTTTCAATTTAAAGGTAAAAGAACTGGAAGGGAACCTTGAATTATATGCATTTGAGAGGAGTAGTGGTGTAATAGTTCTCACATACTGTAGGATTAAGTAAATATGTTGATTCTGAGGGGAACGAGGGCCATTCACTATGGAAGAAGAATAATAAAGATATGGGGGAAGGCAAATAAGCACTTGAATTACTGGATTGGAATTACATGTATAGGTGAGAATACATTGCAAAAGTATATTTAAAATTCTTAAGTCAGGCCTTTTAAATGCCTGTTGTAAGCAGTGACACTCCAAGCAGCAGTGAGCACACTTGAGTACCCAACTGTTGGTTTCTCATTAGTACCATTTTTCCACAAAAAGGAATAAGGGTCTCTTGGAGAAATGGCTGATGCTGGATGCAAATGTGAGAAGGTACAAGAAAATCCTGGAACATTTTTTGTGCTAACAAGTAAGACAGTGTTCAAAAAAATATTGATGAGGACATGCCTGGATGACACAGGAGCTAGACTGAAATGGGACATTGAAGGATCAAACTAATGTAACATAATATAAAGAAAGAAGAGAGAAAGGAAAATTCTACCTTAAATAGTGGAATGCATTTAGTAAATGTGGAAGAAATTATGAATTTTTTTAAAAAAATCAGTCATTATAACTACTATAGTAATCTTTGATTCTGAACAGAATTAGCAGTAAATGCTAATCATTAAGTAAGTTTGCTGGATAAAAGAATATTTGCATAGTTTCAAAATGTCTCCCTATATATTTATACTTTTTTAAAACTTTTATTTAGTAGATATAAATATCCAAAGTACAGTTTATGGATTACAATGGCTTTTCCCCGCCATAACTTCCCACCCACCCACAACCCACCCATCTCCCGCTCCCTCTCCCATTCCATTCATATCAAGATTCATTTTCGATTATATTTATATACAGAAGATCAATTTAGTATATATTAAGTAAAAATTTCATCAGTTTGCACCTACACGGAACACAAATTACCAAATACTGTTTGAGCACTAGTCATTTCATTAATTCACATTGAACTACACATTAAGGACAGAGATCCTACATGGGGAGTAAGTGCACAGTGACTCCTGTTGCTGACTTAACAAATTGACACTCTTGTTTAAGGCATCAACAATCTTCCCAGGCTCTAGTCATGAGTTGCCAAGGCTATGGAAGCCTTTAGAGTTCGCCGACTTTGATCTTATTGCAATAGGGTCATAGTCAAAGTGGAAGTTCTCTCCTCCCTTCAGAGAAAGGTACCTCCTTCTTTGATGGCCCCGTTCTTTCCACTGGGATCTCACTCACAGAGATCTTTCATTTAGGTCATCTTCTTTTTTTTCTTTTCCATGGTGTCTTGGCTTTCCATGCCTAAAATACTCTCATGGGCTCTTCAGCCAGATCCGAATGCCTTAAGGGCTGATTCTGAGGCCAGAGTGTTGTTTAGGACATCTGCCATTCTATGAGTCTGCTGTGTATCCCACTTCCCATGTTGGATCCTTCTCTCCCTTTTTGATTCTATCAGTTAGTATTAGCAGACACTTGTCTTGTTTGTGTGATCCCTTTGACTCTTAGACCTATCAGTGTGATCAATTGTGAACTGAAGATGATCACTTGGACTAGTGAGATGGCATTGGTACATGCCACCTTGATGGGATTGTATTGGAATCCCCTGGCACATTTCTAACCCCACCATTTGGGGCAAGTCCTATTGAGCATGTCCCAAATTGTTCATCTCCTCCTCTCTTATTCCCACTCTTATATTTAACAGGGATCACTTTTCAGTTAAAATTTACACACCTAAGAATAATTGTGTGTTAATTACAGAGTTCAACCAAGAGTACTAGAACAAAAAAAAAATACTAAAAGGGATATAGTATTAAATTATACATCAATAGTGATGATAAGGGCTGATCAAGTCACTGTTTATCATAGTGTCCATTTTACTTCATCAGGTTTCCTTTTTTTTTTTTTTTTGATAGGCGGAGTGGATAGTGAGAGAGAGAGAGAGAGAGAAAGGTCTTTCTTTTTGCCATTGGTTCACCCTCCAATGGCCGCTGCGGCCAGCATATCGTGCTGATCTGAAGGCAGGAGCCAGGTGCTTATCTTAGTCTCCCATGGGGTGCAGGGCCCAAGGACTTGGGCCATCCTCCACTGCCTTCCCGGGCCATAGCAGAGAGCTGGCCTGGAAGAGGGGCAACCGGGATAGAATCCGGCGCCCCAACCGGGACTAGAACCCGGTGTGCCGTCGCCGCAAGGTGGAGGATTAGCCTGTTAAGCCACAGTGCCGGCCCAGGTTTCCTTTTTGATACTCAGTTAGTTGTCAGCAATCAGGGCAAACATATGATATTTGTCCCTCTGGGACTGGTTTATTTCACTCAGCATGATGTTTTCCAGATTCCTCCATTTTGTTGTAAATGACCGGATTTCATTGTTTTTGACTGCTGTATAGTATTCTTTTTTTTTTAAGTATTATTTATTTATTTATTTTTTTGACAGGCAGAGTGAATAGAGAGAGAGACAGAGAGAAAGGTCTTCCTTTGCCATTGGTTCACCCTCCAAAGACCGCCGTGGCCGGCGCACCACGCTGATCCGATGGCAGGAGCCAGGTACTTCTCCTGGTCTCCCATGGGGTGCAGGGCCCAAGGACCTGGGCCATCCTCCACTGCACTCCCTGGCCACAGCAGAGAGCTGGCCTGGAAGAGGGGCAACCGGGATAGAATCCGGCGCCCCAACTGGGACTAGAACCCGGTGTGCCGGCGCCACAAGGCGGAGGATTAGCCTAGTGAGCCACGGCACCGGCCAACTGCTGTATAGTATTCTATAGAGTACATGTCCCATAATTTCTTTATCCAGTCTACTGTTGATGGGCATATGGGTTGGTTCTAGGTTTTAGCTATTGTGAATTGAGCTGCAATAAACATTAATGTGCAGACAGCTTTTTTGTTTGCCAATTTAATTTCCTTTGGGTAAATTCCAAGGAGTGGGATGGCTGGGTTGTATGGTAGGGTTATATTCAGGTTTCTGAGGAATCTCCGGACTGACTTCCATAGTGGCTTAACCAGTTTGCATTCCCACCAACAGTGGGTTAGTGTTCCTTTTTCCCCATATCCTCTCAAGCATCTATTGTTGGTAGATTTCTGAATGTGAGCCATTCTCACCGGGGTGAGGTGAAACCTCATTGTGGTTTTGATTTGCATTTCCCAGATTGCTAGTGATCTTGAACATTTTTTTCATGTGTCTGTTGGCCATTTGGATTTCTTCTTTCGAAAAATGTCTATTGAGGTCCTTGGCCCATCTCTTGAGTGGGTTGTTTGTTTTGATGTTGTGGAGTTTCTTGATCTCTTTGTAGATTCTGGTTGTTAACCCTTTATCTGTTCTTAGTTTGCAAATATTTTTCTCATTGTGCCAGTTGCCTCTTCACTTTCCTGACTGTTTCTTTTGAAGTATAGAAACTTCTCAATTTGATGCAATCCCAAATGTTAATTTTGTCTTTGACTGCCTGTGCTTCTGGGGTCTTTTCCAACAAGTCTTTGTCAGTACCTATATCTTGCAGGGTTTCTCCAGTGTTCTCTAATTTGATGGTGTCAGGTCATAGATTTAGGTCTTTAGACCATGTTGAGTGGATTTTTGTGTAAGGTGAAATGTAGGGTTCTTGCTTCATGCTTCTGCACGTGGAAATCCAATTTTCCCAGCACCATTTATTGAATAGACTATCCTTACTCCAGGGATTGGTTTTGGATCCTTGATCAAATATAAGTTGACTGTAGATGTTTGGATTGATTTCTGGTGTTTCTATTCTGTTCCATTGGCCTATCCATCTGTTTCTGTACCAGTACCATGCAGTTTTGATTACAGCTGCCCTGTAGTATGTCCTGAAATCTGGTATTGTGATGCCTCTGGCTTTGTTTTTGTTGTACAAGATTGGTTTAGCTATTCGAGGTCTCCTGTGTCTCCATATGAATTTCAGCATCATTTTTTCCAGATCTGAGAAGAATGTCTTCGGTATCTTGATTGGTATAGCATTGAATGTATAAATTGCTTTTGGGAGAATGGACATTTTGATGATGTTGATTCTTCCAATCCATGAGCATGGAAGATTTTTCCATTTTTTGGTATCCTTTTCTATTTCTTTCTTTAAGATTTTGTAATTCTCATCGTAGAGATCTTTAACATCCTTTGTTAAGTTTATTCCAAGGTATTTGATTGTTTTTGTAGCTATTGTGAATGGGATTGATCTTAGAAGTTCTTCCTCAGCCGTGGCATTGCCTGTGTATACAAAGGCTGTTGATTTTTGTGCATTAATTTTATATCCTGCTACTTTGCCAAACTCTTCTATGAGTTCCAATAGTCCCTTAGTAGAGTTCTTTAGGTTCCCTAAATAAAGAATCATATCATCTAAAAGAGGGATAGTTTGAGTTCTTCCTTCCCAATTTATATCCCTTTAATTTCTTTTTCTTGCCTAATAGCTCTGGCTAAAACTTCCAGAACTATATTGAAGAGCAGTGGTGAGAGTGGGCATCCCTGTCTGGTACCAGATCTCAGCGGAAATGCTTCCAACTTTTCCCCATTCAATAGGATGTTGGACGTGGGTTTTTCATAAATTGCGTTGATTGTATTGAAGGATGTTCCTTCCATACCCAGTTTGCTTAGGGTTTTCATCATGAAAGGGTGTTGTATTTTATCAAATGCTTTCTCTGCATCTATTGAGAGAATCATATGGTTTTTCTTCTGCAGTCTGTTAATGTGGTGTATCACATTTATTGTTTTGCGAACACCGAACCATCCCTGCATCCACCCACTTGGTCTGGGTGGATGATCTTTCTGATGTGTTGTTGCATTCTATTGGCCAGAATTTTATTGAGGATTTTTGCATCTATTTTCATCAGGGATATTGGTCTATAATTTTCTTTCAATGCTGCATCTTTCTCTGACTTAGGAATTAAGGTGATGGTGGCTTCATAGAAAGAATTTGGGAGGATTCCCTCTTTTTCGATTGTTCTGAATAGTTTGTGAAGAATTGGAATTAGTTCTTCTTTAAATGTCTGGTAGAATTCAGCAGTGAATCCATCTGGTCCTGGGCTTTTCTTTGTTGGGAGAGCCTTCATTACTGTTTCAATTTCTGACTGAGTTATGAGTCTGTTAAGGTTTTTATGTCTTCCTGACTCAACTTAGGTAGGTTGCATGTGTCCAGGAATCTATCCATTTCTGATAGATTTCCTTGTTTGCTGGCATACAAGTGCTTGTAGTAATTTCTGATGATTATTTTTATTTCTGTAATGTTTGTTGTTACATTTCCTTTTTCATCTCTGATTTTATTGATTTGAGTATTTTCTCTTTTTTTTTTAGTTAGTTAGGCCAATGGGGTGTCAATTTTGTTTATTTTTTCAAAAAAACGGTCCCTCGTTTGGCTGATTTATTGTAATGTTTTTTTTTGGATTCAATCCTGTAGATTTCATCTCTGATTTTAATTATTTCTCTTCTCCTACTAGCTTTGAGTCTGGTTTGCTGCAGTTTTTCTAGATCCTTGAGATGCATTGAAAGCTCATTTATTTGGTGCCTTTCCAATTTCTTGATGTAGGCAACTATTGCTACAAATTTTCCTCTTAGCACTGCTTTTGCTGTATCCCATAAGTTTTGATATGTTGTGCTGTTATCCTCTCTTACTTCCAGAAAGTTTTTTATTTCTCTTTTGATTTCTTCTATGACTCAGTGTTCATTCAGGAGCATGCTGTTCAATCTCCATGTGTTTGCATATGCACTAGGGATTCCTGAGATGCTAATTTCCAACTTCATTCCACTATGGTCTGAGAAGCTGCATCGTATGATTCTAATTCTTTTGAATTTGCTGAGACTTGCTTTATGGCCTAGTATGTGGTCAATCCTAGAGAAGGTTCCATGTACTGCTGAAAAGAATGTAAATGCTTTATGTGTAGAATGAAAAGTTCTGTAGATATCTGTTAGATCCATTTGGGCAATGGTGTTGTTTAAATCTACTGTTTCCTTGTTGATCTTATGTCTGGTTGATCTGTCTTTTTCTGAGAGTGGAGTGTTGAAGTCCCCTAGTACTATTGTATTGGGATCTAAATCTCCCTTTAAGTCCCTTAACATATCTTTTAAATAAACCGGTGCCCTGTAATTAGGTGCATATACATTGATAATCGTTATATCTTTTTGTTGAATTGATCCCTTACTCATTATATAGTGCCCCTCTTTCTCTCTTAATAGTTTTTGTGTTAAAGTTTATGTTGTCTGATATTAAGATGGCTACGCCCACTCTTTTTTTATTTCTGTTGGCATGGTATATCTTTTTCCAGCCTTTCACTTTCAGTCTGACTGTATCTTTGTTGGAAAGATGTGTTTCTTGTAAGCAGCAAATAGATGGGTTTTGTTCCTTAACCCATTCAGCCAATCTGTGCCTTTTAACTGAAGAGTTAAGACCATTAACGTTCAACATGACTATTGATAAGTAGTAACTTTGCCCTGCCATTTTCCCAAAGATATTTTCTAATATATGTTTTGAACTTCCTGATATCTCTTGCTGTGAGGTTTCCTTCCTTTACCTTCTTTCATATTGATGACCGTGTTTCTGTGTTTCTGTGTGTAACACATCTTTAAGCATCTTTTGCAGGGCTGGATGAGTGGCAACAAATTCTTTCAATTTTTGTTTGCTGTGAAAGGTCTTTATTTCACCTTCATTCACAAATGAGAGCTTTGCAGGATATAATATTCTGGGCTGGCAGTTTTTATCTCTTAGCACTTGGCTATGTCTTGCCATTCCCTCCTAGCCTGTAGGGTTTCTGCTGAGAAGTCAGCTGTGAGTCTAATTGGAGATCCTCTGAGAGTAATCTGACGTTTCTCTCTTGCACATTTTAGGATCTTTTCTTTATGTTTCACTGTGGTGAATTTGATTACAACATGTCATGGTGAGGATCTCTTTTGGTCATGTTTATTAGGGGTTCTCTGAGCTTCCTGTACTAGGATGTCTCTGTCCTTCTCCAAACCTGGGAAATTTTCTGCTAGTATCTCACTAAAAAGGCCTTCTAATCCTTTCTCCCTCTCCATGCTTTCAGGAACTCCTAGAACCTGAATGTTATGTTGGGTTTTTTTATAGTATCCTTTAGATTCCCAACAATATTTTTTAGATTTCTGATTTCTTCTTCTTTTCTTTGGTTTGACTGTATACTTTCTGTGCTCTGCCTTCTAAGTTTGATATTCTCTCTTCTGTTTCACTGACTCTGTTTTTAAGGCTCTCTAATGTGTTTGTCATTTGATCTGTTGAGTTTTTCATTTCATTTTGATTTCTCTTCACTATCACACTTTCTTGTTCTACTAGTTTCTGCGTTTCATTTAGATTCTTCGTTAAGATTTCATTTCATGGGAGAGATTTTCTATCCTGTCCAGTAAGGATTTCTGTAGTTCAATAATTTGTTTTTGAAAACTTCTAGATGTTCTTATCATAATTTTTTTGAAATCCATATCTTGCATTTCTTCTATCTCATCATCCTCATAATCTTGGCTTGGGGTGTCTTTTTCATTTGGGGGCATCATAATGTCTTCCTTGATCTTGTTCCCTCGGTTTGTTGCTTGGCATTGTGGGGATATTCTTTGAATTCTTCTTCCCTCACTGTTGTGTTTTTTTCTTGTTATACTATGACTGTGTTAAGTGGACTTTCTGCTTTTGGAGGAACCTTAGCGGCTTGAGGCTTGAGATGGGTGTGGCCAGAGAGCTTTGCTTGGTTCTTCAGGGTTAAGGGTGTGCCAAAGGTGACACACTCAGGTTAGGCGTGGTAAATCTCTCTCTCTCTTTATTTATTTATTTATTTATTTATTTTTTATTCAGGAGGAAAGTAATACCGCACTGCTGAGCGGAATTGCAGGTAGTCAGCTTCCGATTTCTGCCTTCTGTGGGTATATCATTCGTCTGCTTTTTCCCCAGGACCACACAAAGAATCTGTGCTGCACTCAGTATGGGCTCAAATTCTCCTGCAGTCTCCCACCGGGTTGCCATGGTTATCGAATTGTAGCATCTCTGGAGAATACTCACGTGAACTTCGTGAGTTCTCTCACCCACTGTCTCTTTTTTCACCGCCTCAGTTCATCAGCTCCACCCTTTCACTAAGTCCTAACCTCCTGTTATTTCACGCCCCCAGAGTCAGGTTTTTCTGTTTGACTGGGGGCGGGTGCAGCTCTCAGGTCGCGTACAGCCCTGAGGTCGCTGGTGCACCTTTTACGTAAGTCCAAAATGGCTCCTGCTCTTTGTCTCCTGCTTGCCTTTGCCAAGTGGGCAGAGAGAGACCTACTGGTCCCTTTCGTTTTTTTTCCCTCTCTACTGTAGTTAGTCTGGTGAACTTTCCCCAGCAGGGCTTCAAGCCAGTTTCCCCACCAATGTCTCAGGTTACAGAGCTCACCTCCCCTTCCAGCGCAGATGTGCGTAGACTCCACTGTTTGGCTTTTGTGAGCATCCTTGCTCTCCCCGGAGGTCGTCCATGTCACATCCATTAGATCCGGAAGAATTTCCTCTGCAATTTTTTCCCCAAGCCTTTCCTGAGATTACCATAATTCCACTTTCATTAACCTATCTTTTCCCAGACTATCAGTGCGCGTCCTCTCTATTCCGCCATCTTGGCTCCACCCACATATTTATACTTTTTAAAAAATATAGGGGTAAGCATGTGTGCATACTTACCGCCATATAGTGGAGTATTTTCTCCAAAGGAGCAAGGTTAATACAAATAGCAGAAAGAGTTTTTATCAGATACATTGTGAGATAATACAATGAGAAGGACACAATATCCTGTAGGCAGTACGACTTTCAGACATGTGCAATGCAAATCTAATCACGAGGTAACAACAGTCAGAGCAGGCACTCTGATGTGAGACATGAGCATTCCATACCACAGCTTAAAACTTTGACTCACATTACCCATCCCCCCCATCATAATTTTAATGACTGTGCTGTTTTCCTCAATGATGGAATTTGAGTCTTCCCAACACTTTGATGCTTTAAGTAATGTTTATATCACTATTTATAAATTTTCTTGTTTGAGATCAACAACTACTTAACTTATAAATATTATTTGTTGGTCCTTTTCTTAACTTTTGAAGAGGATGGATTGCTATGTCTTTCATATGGCTTGATGGGGTCTTGGGCAGTGGAATAGGGTGAGTTGTGGACTTGGGAAAACCAAAAAGAGGTTACCATAATATGAATTGCAGAGTATAAAGATGAGTCCAGGTGGAAAGCTCCAAGGTTGGAGAGCATAGAACAAAGGACTTAGAAAAGGTCCCAGGTTTGAGGGATGAGTAAGGAAAGCAGCAAGTGTGCCTGTCATCACTAAAGGGGAGAGTATTGGGAGCAACTTGCAGCTTCTGGGGAGCTATGCACCAGCCTACTTTATAATTCAGCCAAGACAGATTATTTACTTCTATTTCTGCCATTTTATGAAAGAAGACATATTAAGACCAAAAAGTATGAAGGATGATATCTCAGGATTTAAAATGAAATGAAATAGCTCCACTAAAACCTTTTGAAGTCTTCATTTTTCTCTTTGTTCTCTAGACAATTGCTGATTTAGCTTCATACTCAACAGTTTCTAGTCCGTGGACTGACATTTGGAGATCATAATACCAAATAATCTGAAAGGTCTTTTGAATCAAATGGAGAAGCTTTGTGTTTTGTGAAGAGTTGGGTTCTAATGGTGGTGCCATGTTTGACAACTTGGATGACTTTGGCATCACATGTCCTGTTAACACCTCAGTTCCCTTATTTACTCACATGACTCTATGATCAGGTATGAAGTTGTTTGCTAAAGTACTATAGTCTTTTTTTAAAGGTTTTATTTTATTTATTTGAAAGAGTTACAGAGAGAAGTAGGGCCAGAGAAAGTGGTCTTCCTTTCCACAGGTTCACTCCCCAAATGACCACAACTGACAGAGCTGAGCTGATCCAAAGCTAGGAGCCAGGAACTTCTTCCAGGTCTCCCATGTGGGTGTAGGGGTCCAAAGGGTTGGGCCATCTTTTACTGCTTTCCCAGGCCATAGCAGAGAGCTGGGTCGGAAGAAGAGCAGAGGGGACTTGAACCGGTGCCCATATGGGATGCTGGCACTGCAGGCTGGGGCCTTAACCTGCTGCACCACAGAGCTGACCCCAGTGCTATAGTCTTAATGTCTAGGCATTTTTTTGATCTAAGGCTCAGAAAGAGAGTGTAATAAATTATAATATATTATACTGTACCAGAAAATAAATGGCATTCCATCAATCCACTGTCTGAAGTAGCCCATCTTCTTACAGTTTCTGAGAATTGTGAGTATTTTGGTTATATTGAGTAGAATCAATCCCTCCTGATCATCATGAACTAAGAATAGGAGTTAATTGATTTTCCAGAATATTGGGTTGCTGGTGACACAAGATAGGAGCATGAGTGATGGGCAGGCAGAGCAATAGGGAGCTACTGTAAGTAACAGTAATGTGCCAAACCAGAAACCCACCAGCAAAACTGCCTTGGCCTATCTATAAAGGTTTTTCAAGCCAATGTGTAGGACATTCTCTACTGCATGACACAATATCATTGTTTAGTGACATATAGTGTCCTTGGCATAAACTAAATCTTAATATCACTAAGCAGAAATTAAAAAGCTTTAATGGAGGCTGGTGCCGTGGCTCAACAGGCTAATCCTCCGCCTTGCGGCGCCGGCACACCAGGTTCTAGTCCCGGTTGGGGTGCCGGATTCTATCCCGGTTGCCCCTCTTCCAGGCCAGCTCTCTGCTATGGCCTGGGAAGGCAGTGGAGGATGGCCCAAGTCCTTGGGCCCTGCACCCGCATGGGAGACCAGGAGGAAGCACCTGGCTCCAAGCTTCGGATCAGTGCGATGCGCCAGTCGCTGTGGCCATTGGAGGGTGAACCAATGTCAAAAAGGAAGACCTTTCTTTCTGTCTCTCTCTCTCTCTATATATATATATATCCACTCTGCCTGTCAAAAAAAAAAAAAAAAAAAAGCTTTAATGGGATCTTCAACCTATTGATGAATGCCCACGACAGTAGCTCATGCCATTGATGTGTAGAGTCAAATATCTTTTACCACTGGGAATGTCATTGTTTAAATGGCCCTATTGATTTTCAGTTTCTGTAGGGCTTCTTTAACCCCTGAAGATTCCAAGTTGCCTGAGGCGAGATCAGCTAGGATATACCTAACTTCATGTTTTGTCATCCTGAATTGGACCAAAACGAACTTAGTCATCTGTCCTCGGGCAGTTTGTTCTAGTCAGTCTCTGGGAAAAGTAGAACAATTCATCTCATATTTCATGTTTATTAATGAATTCATGTGGAAAGTCTTCTAGTCATTCTACACATTCTAGTCATATATGAAGGATTACTGGTTTGGAACATGTAATTATATCATCAATAAGATTACATGGAAGTTTACAGAATGAATTTATAGATTATCCATTTCAGTTATTTTTCAAAAGTTGATTATTAATATACCAAACTATACAAAAGCTTGGTGGCATAAACCAATGATAATTCATTATTGCTTAAGGTCCTATGGGTCAGGAATTGAGGCATGGCTTAGTTGGATAGTTGTTCTGTTCCATCTGGTGTAGGCTAGGTCATTCCCCAGGCTAAAGTCAGTTTTTGGTCATGCCACCCTAGAAGATTGAAGAAGGATTCACTTACTTACCTGATGTGTCAGGGTTGGCCACATGGCCTCAATGTCTCTGAACATTGCTATGCTAATTTAGTAGTATAGACTGAGCTTCCCTATATCATGGCAGCTAAATTTATATATTAAAAAACCCAAAAATCAAAAAATAAGAAAAACATAGTGAAAGCTCTCGGTCATCTTGAGGACTATACTGAGAATTAGGGTACTGTTCATTCTCTGCGCCAAGAGCGAGCTCCTAAACTGATCTTCTGGAAAACTCCAAAGTAGAAGATTCCAGACTTTGTGAGGAGTATACCTGGAGGTGGTGGTGCTGCCTCCAGTAGAAATTGAGTAGGGGCCGGTGCCGTGGCTCACTAGGCTAATCCTCCGCCTTGCGGCGCCGGCACACCGGGTTCTAGTCCCGGTCGGGGCACCGATCCTGTCCCAGTTGCCCCTCTTCCAGGCCAGCTTTCCGCTGTGGCTAGGGAGTGCAGTGGAGGATGGCCCAAGTCCTTGGGCCCTGCACCCCATGGGAGACCAGGATAAGCACCTGGCTCCTGCCATTGGAACAGTGCGGTGCGCCAGCCGCAGTGCACTACCGCGGAGGCCATTGGAGGGTGAACCAACGGCAAAAGGAAGACCTTTCTCTCTGTCTCTCTCTCACTGTCCACTCTGCCTGTCAAAAAAAAAAAAAAAAAAAAAAAAAAAAAGAAAGAAATTGAGTAGGACTGGGATTTGGTCTGTGAAAATTCAGTTACATTCTTTGTATTCTTGTATTGACTATGAATTCATTTTCCCTTGGATCCTCACCTCCTTGCCTTCATTTAAAACATTCAGGACATGGAGTTTTGAAAAACAAACAAGTAAGAAAGCCCAGACATTGAATATGAATTGTAGAAAGTGAGATGCCTTAGCATGTTTTAACTGTGAGCATATAATCTTAATCTCACTAGTCTCTCTAGAGTATAGCACCATGGCCTCAGAAGTCACAAGTCAGACTTTGTTTTCTTCCGGTGTTCACATTTCCTGGAGTATTAGAAAGTTCATCACCTGGGAAGCAGGGGACCCAGCAACCTGGCAGTACTCAATTATCAACTTCCTGGGCTGCTTTGGAAAAGTCATTTTATCTCTGATTCATTCTTACTCTAAGGCCAAATCAAGGAGATGGGGCCAGAGATCTCTAAGATTCCTTTTAGCTCAGCTATTCAGATATAGTCATCCATGTTTATCAGTCAACCTTAATACAGAAAATTTTCTTTTATTTTTCTGTAGAAAAGGATACTTATAGGCAGATTCAAAATCCTTGTCATTATATTACTTTTGCTCCACTCCTCCCCTCACCCACAACCAAATTCTTGGTGCTACCTCAGCTGCTGATTGTTGATTTCTCTTTCTGTCAGTCTGTCTCTCTTTTTGGTTGAGTGGTTTTTTGTTTTCAATTTTATTTTTTTAATTTTAATTAATATAAAGGAAACAGATTTCATGTATTTATAGGTACAGTTCTAAGAAGATAATCGTATTTCCCCCCCTCCCTCTCCCAAACTCCCTCTTTTCATTAGTTTCTGCAAAAACATAAATTTAATCCCATCCATCTATAATCACAGGTTTAATTCACCACTAACTATGATATTCAACAAGTGAAAATTAGGAAGATCACAGTTCCACAAGAGTATAAACAAGGGCTAAAAATGACAGTCATATCGTAAAATGTGCATTTTGTTTCTATACATTTTTTGTATACAAATATTAACTGCCACATATCACAGAAAACAGAATATATTTGTCTTTTTGAAACTGGCTTATTTAATTAAGCATAATGTTTTCCAGTTGTGTCCATTTTGTTACAAAAGGCAGTATTTAGTCTTTTTATGGCTGAGTAGTATTCCATAGTGTACATATACACCACATTTTCTTTATCCAGTCATCAGCTGACGGACATCTGGTTTGAGTTCATATCTTAACTATTGTGAATTGAGCTACAGTTAACAAGAGGGATACAAAAAACTCTGTCATATGCTGATTTCATTTTGTTTGGATAAATTCCCAGGAGTGGGATGGCTGGATCATACAGTAGCTCTATTTTCAGATTTCTGAGGAACTCTTGGTGCTACCCCTGCTGTGGTTGATTTCTTGACATTTACTGCATTCTAGCCAAATTTCAGACATGCCTGTTTGGTAAAAGGGAGCTTTAAAATTTCACTACTGTATTTACTTTTTTTGTTGTTGTACAAAATTTCGAAACAAATTTTAACCTTGCAAGGAAAGGCATATATGCAGAAAACAAGATTTCTGAGCAGAAGTGTACAGAAAAGTCAAGGCAGGAAAACAAAGGGGAGAAAGGAAATTGTTCCAGACAACTTCGACCAAAGCTAATCCTGCTTTGAATTCTGAACTTCTTAGATCGCCAAGACAAATAAAAGTAAGTTAGGTAACTACCGTTAGTTAGAGAATGAAGAATGTGTATCTGTTAGAAGTGGTGAACTCTTTCCTCACAACATGGATTATATCCAGGATGTTAAAAAATGTAGCATAATTGATAATGTTTGAAAAGTGCAGCCAACCAAAGGTTGCCGTAAGATTTTAGAACTGATCATTCCCCAACTTTTCCCTGGATAACAAACCCCAGCAAGTTGTAAATTGAAATTCTGGGAAGACATTTCTACAGATTGCTAATGTCTCACAGTCTGGATGGTATCTGCCTTTCTGGTGAGCTAATGTGATTCCGGGGTAGAATGTTTAGAAAATGGAGGACTCAATCCAGGCATCGAAATCTAATTTCTTCCCTGCCTCATCAGGAGGACTTATTTAAAAAGTAACTCTAGGAACAGAAGATAGCATCCTGAAAAGTGTTGTTTTTTGTGGCCGTAAGTACTTGGAGTTTCTTCTCAGGCATTGCTCGGACATGTTTCCCATTTCTAGGCTAGATTGAACACTCTGCCTCTGTCTTCATGCCAAGTGCTCCTATCTTCTTCCAATTTAGTACATTTCTATTCACTGGCCTCAGACTGTGGATTATTATCTTTTATCAGAAACCAGTGTGGTATTTTACTGAATATCACTGTCCTGAAGAATGTTGTTACATGAAATAATGCCTTTGCCATCCTTGGTCTCTTAGCCTTCTGATGATACTGACATATTAATTATGGAAAATCCAGGAAGATTGCAAGCAAAAATAATGGCTTTTTAGTTCTTCTCATGAATATCAGATCACTTTCTTATTAGCATAGGCATCTTGCCAAGAAGTTTGAATGCTTGTAATTGGGATGGCAAATGTCCTGGGGAAGAGATCCTATTTGCTTGTAAGCTTTGTTTAGTATTTGGCCAGTTTACAGTAATTCATGGATATTAGCCCCCAAATAAAATAATCAAATATGTCAAATAAACCCCACATATTTGAGAGTGGTAAGGTGACTGGTACAATGGGACTGTTTTAATTAAAATTTTTTTTAAGTTTATTTATTATTTGAGAGGTAGAGTTACAGACAGAGAGAGGGAGCGACAGAGAGCAAGGTCTTCTAAATCTGCTGGTTCACTCCCCAATTGGCTGCAATGGCCAGAGATGGGCCGATCCGAAGCCAGGAGGCAGGAGCCTCCTCTGACTCTCCCATGTGGGTGTGTGGGCCCAAGCACTGGGGCCATCCTCCATTGCTTTCCTAGGCCATTAGCAGAGAGCTGGATGGGAAGAGGAACAGCCAGAACACAAACCAGGGCCCATATAAATGCCAGCACTGCAGGCGGAGGCTTAGCCTACAATGCCACAGCAGCAGCACTGAGGGATATGTTTTAAAAATAACTTTGTATTAAGCAAATAGAGTTTTGCTTATTTAACTGCATCTATGTGTGCAGTAGATATTTATTGAGCACCTAATATATGTCAAACAGTGTTCTAGGAAAGACAAGATATTGCTGAGTTTTTGTTTTATTTGGTGATTAGAGAGAATAAATATGCGAGCCAATAAATTCACATAGTAATTTGGGCACTAAAGATGCATCTAGGATGCATCTAATAAAATATACTGATATGTCAGAAATTTTTGGAGGAAGGGACAGTTAAATGAGGCCATTGAAAGAGGGTAACATTTGAATTGAGATTTGAAAGTGAAACAAGAGCCCACCCTGCAAAAGCTTTGGGAAAAAGTACTCAAGGTAGAAACAATAGCAAGTACAAAAGCTGTGCTGTAGAAATAAACTTGTGGTGCACCAGAGACAGGGGAAAAGAAGGCCAGGGTGATTAGATATAGGGGGGTGGATTTAGAGACAATGACTGGAGGTGGGAGTGGATAAATGGGAAGGGGTCAGTTTTGCAGTACCTCATAGACCTTGGCCAGGAGTTGGGATGTCTCTCAAGTGTAACTAGTGATCCAAAGAGAGTTTACTGTCAAGGCATGAAATAATCAGTTTTATATTTCAGAGTATTTGCTCTTGCTTATGGATTTGTCATGGTCAGTTTTTTAATGGCCAGAGGACCACTTTTTTATGTAGATAAGTTTATTAAAAGTACTTTTGATTTTTAATAATAATTTATGAGAACTATAGTATTTTGAACTTAACTTTTTAAAGTATTTGGGTAGCTCAGATTACCTTGTGCAGTTTATAAATTTCTGAATGTTATGTAATAAACTACTTAGATATTTTGTATTTATTCAGTTAAACTATTTCATTCATGTTTTTAAAAAATGCTTTTGCCAATTTAAAATTTTTACTTCATATGTAAATATGAAAGCATATTTTGAATAACATATACTAGACTAAAAATGTAGTTCAGTTACTTTAGATATCAGTGGACCATTTATAAATAGTCAAATTATCTTAAACCATCATAATTAAAATCAGAACTCAATAATCAACTACACCTTTAAAACTGGAATTGTAGGTATAATCTGTCGGAGTCTAAAATATGGTATATTTTCTTAAATATTACCAATATTTGATATGAAGCACTCACATGGTCCCAGTGCCTAAACTTAACCAAAAAGTGTGAATATCACTGACTCCATTGACTGTGTGATCTTGCTTGCTAATGGAACAGTGATACCATCCTAGGTGGGTTGAGGTTACATTTCTTTGTAACCTGAAGTTGTTTTCTGATGTAAAGTTATGGAGTCAACAATTTATGACCACTTCTTCAGGGATCTCTGATAGGGTTGAGCTCTGTTTAACCCACATCCTTAGTATTTGAAATTACTCTTCCTCAGCTAGAGATGGATGCCTGGAAACTTCTTCACACTTATTTAGAATGAAGCTTTCTTCTTGAAACTGTCCCTCCCTTGCTGCTTATGCAACAAAAAGCAATTGGCCCAGCTTCTCCATGTCTCAGTTTCACTACCTGTAAAACACAGATAATGAGCACATCTATTGCTTAAGGTTACTATGAGGAACATATACAAATATCTCCATCTGACCAGTGCCGTGGCTTAACAGGCTAATCCTCTGCCTTGCGGAGCCGGCACTCCGGGTTCTAGTCCCGGTTGGGGCGCCGGATTCTATCCCGGTTGCCCCTCTTCCAGGCCAGCTCTCTGCTATGGCCCGGGAAGGCAGTGGAGGATGGCCCAAGTGCTTGGGCCCTGCACCCGCATGGGAGACCAGGAGAAGCACCTGGCTCCTGGCTTTGGATCAGCGAGATGCGCCGGCCGCAGCGGCCATTGGAGGGTGAACCCACGGCAAAAAGGAAGACCTTTCTCTCTGTCTCTCTCTCTCACTATCCACTCTGCCTGTCCAAAAAAAAAAAAAAAAAAAAAATTAAAAAAACTGGATAACTATTAAAAAAAAAAAAACAAATATCTCTCTCTATAAAAGTGCTTAGGACAGTGCCTGGCATACAGTAAGAGTTCGAAATTTTTAGTTTTACAGTTTTCATCAATTATGCTGCCTTCAAATTTTTTGACCTTCAAATAAATATGGACCTTCTTAGCCCATCTAATCTGTATTTGATATATTTCATGATATGCAAAAATGCAAGGTGCTCATGAAATCGAAGGTCACTGTAAGTTGTATAAGCACAGTGAACTGACTAGCAGTCTGTGGTAGGGGCAGAAGAGGAGTGAATATAAAGCTAATCTGTAAGTCGAGTCTGGCAGATCTAACATGCTAGTTCAATGGTCTGCTGCCAGGCAGCTGTTCAAATAAATAGTGTATGAAGTCGGGGTAGGTGACTGATCAGTTCAACAATTATAGGAGGGTGGTATAAGTGGCGGTAGAATGATAGGGTAGGGAATTCAGGATCTACACATACGGTGTACAAAATGGGTATCAAAGCAAGCCATAATCATCAGAAAAGTGCTCTCAAGTAATAGGGCCCATGTCTTGGAGCTAGTACAAGTGTTAGGTTGAGAGGATAAAGAAGTCAGTAAGGGCTAGAGCTCATTCCAAGAAGAATTTGGTCCTAGTCAGATGACCAGAGGAGCCATGTTGCAGCCCAGCTATGAAAAGAACTTTGCTGGGGCCGGCACTGTGGTGCAGTAGATTAATACTCTGGCCTGAAGTGCCGGCATCCCATATGGGCGCCGGTTCTAGTCCCAGCTACTCCTCTTCTGACCCAGCTCTTTGCTGTGGCCTGGGAAAGCAGTAGAAGATGGTCCAAGTCCTTGGACCCCTGCACACACGTGGGAGACCTGGAAAAAGCTCCTGGCTCCTGCCTTTGGATCGGCACAGCTCCGGCTGTTGCGGCCATTTGGAGAGTGAACCAGCAGATGGAAGACCTCTCTCTCTCTCTACCTCTCTCTGTAACTCTGTCTTTCAAATAAATAAAATAAACGTTAAAAAAAAAAAGGAATGAACTTTTCTGAACATTTGTGTTGCCTGACATATGCTCCCATTTTTTGTATTTTCTACACCATCTCATCTCTTTCCCTATAGACTAACAAGGTAAATCTTACTGCATCTGTTTTCTAGATGGCAAAAGGAATGATTAAGCAAATATTTCCTATGTCCTGCATTCAGTAAGTGCTGAAACAGAATTAAACCCAGGGCTTCCTGTTTCAAAGGTTGTGATTTTTCCCTTGACATCACCCTGCGTCAAAGGTGACTCAGCCCAGAGCATTGGACAGTCTCATATTAAATCTACCTTGTTGTCTTAGTTCATTTTCTGCTGTTATAACAAATATTAGAGACTGAGACTTTCTAAAGAAAATAAATGTATCGGGCCGGCGCCGTGGCTCAACAGGCTAATCCTCCGCCTTGCGGCGCCGGCACACCGGGTTCTAGTCCCAGTCGGGGCGCCGGATTCTGTCCTGGTTGCCCCTCTTCCAGGCTAGCTTTCTGCTGTGGCCCAGGAGTGCAGTGGAGGATGGTCCAGGTCCTTGGGCCCTGCACCCCATGGGAGACCAGGATAGGCACCTGGCTCCTGCCATTGGATCAGCGCGGTGCGCCGGCCGTAGCACACCAGCTGTGGCGGCCATTGGAGGGTGAACCAACGGCAGAGGAAGACCTTTCTCTCTGTCTCTCTCTCTCACTGTCCACTCTGCTTGTCAAAAATTAAAAAAAAAAAAAGAAAAAAAAAAAGAAAAGAAATGTATTTGGCTTACAGTTCTGCAGGATGAGAAATTCAGGATTGAGGGACTGCATCCGATGAGTACCTTCTTGCTTTGTAATCCCACGGCAGAGGGCAGAAACACAAGAGAAAAGGAGAAGCCCAAACTCACTTTTGTAAGAACCTCAGTCTCAGGATAACTAACCCACTCCTCAGATAGTGGCCTTCTTGCATGTATGATGACTCTGCCCTGTTAGCTCGTAAGGGTCCCTCTGTCAACATTGCTGCATTTAGGGTTGTTTCCAAAAGGTGAATTTCAGGTGATGCACCCAAACAATTGCACTTGCCATATGTCATGATCAAATGCAAAAGGAAGATAGGATGATATTACAGAAGGAAGCTTGGTCTAGGATTGCTGCTCTTGGTTAAGGGGCTCCCAGAAATTGGGATAGACTGGCCCTTAAGCAACAACAGTGAAGGTTGCATGGATGTCTTGCACTGTCCTTGGCCTGGTTACTCTTACACCAGACACTGATTCCCTGTTGGAAGTACATAGAGAAAAATTTAAACCATATAACTATTTATGGCACTGATTCTTTGCAGAAACAGAGGGGAAGAGAGAGAGAGAGAGAGAGAGAGAGAGAGAGTCTGTCTTTCATCCGCTGGTTCCCCAAATGGCTACAACAGCCAGGACTGAGCCAGGCCAAAGCCAGGAGCCAGGAGCTCTATCTGGGTCTCCCATGTGGGTGCAGGGGCCCAAGGACTTGGGCCGCCTGCTGCTGCTTTCTCAGTCTAGAGTACCAGGCCCTCCACATTCAGCTTCATAGAGTTGGCAGACATTTTGAGCAAGCAAACGGTTTGGTCAGTAGCCTAAGAGAATCCTCAGACCAAGAAAATCTTCAGATCAACCATGCCCAGCCTTTTATTAGGAGAGTACTGGCATTATTACAAGATCATGTTGTGCTACTGCTGCTGCTGACACTAAGTATTTATTTAGAGTTTCAGAAATACTCGCCTCTGTTTTGTGTAATTCTTTTTAAATTCTCACAACAACTCTAAGTTTAGTACTATCATTGGTTGGTACAAACTTCATCTGCCACATTCTTTTAAAATTAATTAAATTTTACTTATGAGAGAGAGAGAGGAAGAGAGAGATAAAGAAATGAGCACTAGTGTCTGCTGATTCACTCCCCAAATGCCCACAATGGCCAGGAGTGGTCTGGACCAAAGGCAGGAACTCAGTCTGGGTCTCCCACATAGAATGCAGGAACCCCATTACTTGGGCCATCACCATTGCCTCTCCTGGTCTGCATTGGTAGGAAGGTGGAGTCATGAACCAGAAGAAGATATCAAACCCAGGCTCTTGGCTATGCTATGGGAGCATCTTTTTTCGAGTTTTAGCTGCTTAGCAAAGTGCCCTCTCCATGCCACATTTTAAAATGACACAACAGCAAGCCCTGCCTGTTGAGATTTCTGCTAAACTTCCAATACAGCATGGAAGTTTATCTAACTTTTTTGAAGGGCTTTACTATTTAATACTTACTTTCTTTTTTTTTTTTTAGTTTTATTTAAAGTATACAAATTTCTTTTTTTTTTATTAAACTTTTATTTAATGAATATAAATTTCCAAAGTATAGCTTATGGGTTACAATGGCTTCCCCCCTCCCATAACTTCCCTCCCGCCCGCAACCCTCCCCTTTCCCGCTCCCTTTCCCCTTCCATTCATGTAAAGATTCATTTTCAATTCTCTTTGTATACAGAAGATCAGTTTAGTATATATTAGGTAAAGATTTCAACATTTTGCCCATATAGCAACATAAAGTGAAAAAACTACCATTGGATTACTAATTATAGCATTAAATAGCAATGTACAGCACATTAAAGACAGAGATCCTACATAATTTTTTTTCAAATTAATTAATTTTCTATGCCATTTCCATTTTAACACCAGGTTGTTTTTTTTTTCATTTCCAATTCTCTTTATATACAGAAGATCACTTCAGTATATAATTAGCAAAGACCTCATCAGTCTGCGCCCACACAGAAACGCAAAGTATAAAAATACTGTTTCAGTACTAGTTATAGCATCACTTGGCTTTAGACGACACATTAGGGACAGATCCCACATGGGGTGTAAGTACACAGTGACTCCTGTTGCTGACTTAACAATTTGACACTCCTGTTCATGGCGTCAGTAATCTCCCTAGGCTCTAGTCATGAGTTGCCAGGGCTATGGAAGCCTTTAGAGTTCGCTGACTTTGATCTTATTCCGATAGGGTCATAGTCAAAGTGGAAGTTCTCTCCTCCCTTCGGAGAAGGGTACCTCCTTCTTTGATGGCCCCGTTCTTTCCACTGGGATCTCACTCACAGAGATCATTCATTTAGGTCTTTTTTTTTTTTTTTCCATGATATCTTGGCTTTCCATGCCTGCTATACTCTCATGGGCTCTTCAGCCAGATCTGAATGCCTTGAGGGCTGATTCTGAGGCCAGAGTGTTGTTTAGGACATCTGCCATCCTATGAGTCTGCTGTGTATCCCACTTCCCATGTTGGATCTTTCTCTCCCTTTTTGATTCTATCAGTTAGTATTAGCAGACACTAGTCTTGTTTGTGTGATCTCTTTGACTCTTAGAGCTATCAGAGCTATCAATTGTGAGCTGAAATTGATCACTTGGACTAGTGCGATGGCATTGGTACATGCCATCTTGATGGGATTGTGTTGGAATCCCCTGGCACATTTCTAACTCCACCATTTGCGGCCAGTCCGATTGAGCATGTTCCAAATTGTTCATCTCCTCCCTCTCTTTTTCCACTCTTAGATTTAACAGGGATCACTTTTCAGTTAAAATTTAAACACCTAAGAATAATTGTGTGTTAATTACTGAGTTCAACCAATAGTACTAGAACAACAACAACAACAACAAATACTAAAAAGGATAAAGTATTACATTGTACATCTAAAGTCAGGACAGGAGCTGATCAGTTCATTGTTGCTTATCGTGTCCGTTTCACTTAACAGGTTTCCCCTTTGGCGCTCAGTTGTCACCGATCAGGGAAAACAAATGATATTTTTCTCTTTGGGACTGGCTTAATTCACTCAGCATGATGTTTTCCAGATTGCTCCATCTTGTTGCAAATGACTGGGTTTCGTTGTTTCTTACTGCTGTATAGTATTCTATGGAGTACATGTCCCATAATTTCTTTATCCAGTCTACTGTTGATGGGCATTTGGGTTGGTTCCAGGTCTTAGCTATTGTGAATTGAGCTGCAATAAACATTAAGGTGCAGATGGCTTTTTTATTTGCCAAATTAATTTCCTTTGGGTAAATTCCAAGGAGTGGGATGGCTGGGTTGTATGGTAGGGTTATGTTCAGGTTTCTGAGGAATCTCCAGACAGACTTCCATAGTGGCTTAACCAGTTTGCATTCCCACCAACAGTGGGTTAGTGTCCCTTTTTCCCCACGTCCTCTCCAGCATCTGTTGTTGGTAGATTTCTGAATGTGAGCCATTCTCACCGGGGTGAGATGGAACCTCATTGTGGTTTTGATTTGCATTTCTCTGATTGCTAGTGATCTTGAACATTTTTTCATGTGTCTGTTGGCCATTTGGATTTCCTCTTTCGAAAAATGTCTATTGAGGTCCTTGGCCCATCTCTTAAGTGGGTTGTTTGTTTTGTTGTTGTGGATTTTCTTTGATATTTAATACTTTCTAAAATTGGATTACACATTAGCCAGGTAATAGTTCTACCCATTAGCAAATGATAAAATTACTGCTAAGCGTATCAAACAGGGCTTTTTCCCTTCAGAGGACTTTGTAGCTACTAGCCCACAGAAGTTTCCTGCTGCCCCATGGAATCAGTCAATATTAATTTCACCATTTCTGTCATTGAGCTGCTATCAGGACCCTGCACATGTCAGACCTGTGAGGTCGAGGCAGCTGGGGTGTTGTGTGTACTTGTGAACAGTCATCTTGTGGAGAGAATGGTAAACCTATCTGTAGAACAAGACCAGGCCTTTTGTGGGAGAACACACAAAGCCACAAAGGGACTTGTTGAAAGAAACAACACTACAAAGCAAACCCACAGCTCCCCAGGGCAGCTGTGAATACTTACTTTTACAAGGCTGTCACTAAATATTTTCCTGACAGGACAGAAAACAACTTGCCCAACTTTACCTGATTCTCTTTAGAGAGAGCCTTAGGTGGTTATCAGAAGAAAACGTCCCGTGGTTTCAAATCTTTATTCCTCCTAGGAAAATCATCGGGAGGGAAAAATTGTATCCTTCTGCTTTCTGACTCTTCCACTTTGGTTCTTTTTTGCAAGTTTCCTTGTGAAACTGTTGGAGATTATGATTAATCTCTTTTTCTCTCTCTTTTCCCCACCTCTCTTTCTGTCTCTCACTTACTCCTTCTCTGGAAAAAACAAAAACAAACCAACCAGCCAACCGAAAAAACCTAATCCAGTGAGTCAGGCATGCACCACCTACAGATTTTCCATGCGTTCAGAGACCTTGACGCTCAAGTTTAGGAACACAAGAGTTATAGGCGTGTTGCAGGAGTGTCCAGTGCACAGGAAAGTAAATGATAAATAATCTTTATTTTTTGAAATGGGAACAATTTAAGCATTTTTGCCCATAAACTCAAAGGCAAAACTCTTTTGGATTCCTGTGAGTTGTTGCCAGTCCTTGGTTATGTTACTGCCTTATAATTCAGAGATTCCTAAAAGGAGTTAAGCAATTTTAAGGCCATCATAAATTTTATCATTATTTCCTGGCATGTATTCCCTGGGTTCTTTGGGTGATGATTAAATTTGTATTCTCTCTCTCTCTCTCTCTATCTCTCTTTCTCTCTCTCTTTTTTTTTTTTTTTTTTTTTTTTGACAGGCAGAGTTAGACAGTGAGAGAGAGACAGAGAAAGGTCTTCCTTTTTCCGTTGGTTCACCCCCGAAATGGCCGCTACAGCTGGCGTGCTGCGCCAATCCGAAGCCAGAAGCTAGGTGCTTCCTTCTGGTCTCCCATGCGGGTGCAGGGCCCAAGCACTTGGGCCATCCTCCACTGCCTTCCCGGGCCACAGCAGAGAGCTGGACAGGAAGAGGAACAACCGGGACAGAGCCTGGCGCCCCAGCCGGGACTAGAACTCGGGGTGCCAGCGCCACAGGCGGAGGATTAGCCAAGTGAGCTGTGGTGCTGGCCTAAATTTGTATTCTCTTCGAATCGTTCAGAGTGAGAGTTTGTCTCCAGAAATGATCATTATTCTTTGTTTTATTTTCAAAAGGAAAATTGATGTTATGGGCTAATGACTGAGGAAAATTAATTTTGAGAATAATATAGAATCATTTTCTATTTTAAAATTTGAGATACAGACAGAGGGAGAAACAGACATACAGATAAAAAGTGTGAGCTGCCATTCAGTGGAGGAAGGAGTGTGTGAAGCCAGGAGCTGCCAATTCAACCCAGATGGAAAGAACCCAACTACTTGGGCCCACCGGGGTCCACACTGCAGGAAACTGTAGTCAGGGGCTGGAGCTGAGCTCCAGGCCCTTTCTTGTGGGATGCACAAATCCCAGCAGAGCCTTGAATTGCTAGGCCAGACACTGACTACCATGGGATTATTTTTGAGCCATAATTTTTTTAATATTTAAAAACCTTGAAGCAATACTGGTCAACTTATAAAAATGGAGAGAATACTATTTTTGTTACATGAGAACTTTTCTTGGTAGAAGAATTAAAAAGGTAAAAAAAAGAGAAGGAAAGAGAGGGAGCCAAAAGGGGAAAGATGTCTATTGATGTGAAATACTGATTACCTTTCCCCTAAGGTGCCTCACACAAAGTATGTATTTTTCAGAGCCAAAATGAAGTGGTTGTATGCTGAATAACAGGATTATAAACCCAAGAGGCAGACAATTCATATGAGAATATTAGCTTCCTGCTACAAGTTTTTGATATGTGTGAAGTCATTTATTGATTACAAATACTTTTTTGAAATAAGTGGTCATGAGCTAAAGAGAGAACTAAAAACACTTCTTTTTAATGGGAAATTCCTATGGCAAACAGAACAAAGCTGGCAGTTATGACAAACTGAAGCCCCTCTGGGACATGTGTCACCCTGGGAGCTACCCAGCAGCAAAACATGCAGTTCCTTTCAGCATGATTTTGCAAAACTGCGTTTGCCTGCTTGTATCATGGAAGAAGACTTCTTTAATTAGTTGAACTCCTTTTGCATTTGCCTCATGTACTACTTTTAAAAAAAAACACAATAGGATATTTGGCATCTGACTGATAGGTTAAATCTGCCACCATTCTTATATGCCTTCCTGGCCTACATAGGGTCCTTTAAAAATATGATGCAACTTGGAAGCTATCATTGTGAATCTAACAAATTCATTATTATAAAAATTATAAATTCCAGTGTTGCAAAATGGTGGTAAAACTGTTATGCTGCTAGACTGCAGCTGTCATTGTATATTGGTAAAAACCTTTTGCTCCAAGTTTTGACAGTACAGAGGGAAAAATCCCCTAGGATGGGCATTCTAGGGCCCTTTCCTAAGGTAGTCATATAAGAAAAAAGTGACAGAGTACTTATTATAATGCCATCATAATGTGGTCTATAATTTCATTGTGAAGGCAATGTTAAAATATGCAAAAATGGTTATAGTGTACTTCATTATAATTGTTCTGTTAAAATGAGAAAAGAAGATTGAAAAGTGGCGTGTGCAAGATTTGCAGATATGCAAGAATATGTAGTCCTATGGATAAGAACAGAAAAGAAAGGCAAACATATGAAAATATTTGGAACTCTTTTTCTTTTTAGAAACCCTGTTACTGGTGCTGGTGTTTGGTGTAGCAGCTAAACCATCACTTGGGATGCTTGCACCCATGTCAGAGTGGCTGGGTTTGAATCTCAGCTCTGCTCTATATTCCAACTTCCTGCTAATGCACGCCCTGGGTAGCAACAGGTGCTGGCTGAAGTAGTCCCTGCCACCTAGTAGGAAACCTGGATTGAGTTCTAGGCTCCTAGCTGCAGTCTGGCCCAGCCCTGCCTATTGTGGGCATTTGAGGCTGAGCTAGCAGATGGGAAAATGTCTCGGTCTCTCTTAAATAAAAAATACTTTTTTAAAAAAATAAAAGCCATGTTATTAGCACTGCTATGGTACCGTCTTTTGAGTACATTTATTTATGTGTAAGCTGACCCATGGGGTAATGTAGCCAATGTCCAGGACATCACTGTCAGAGTCTGTTTATTAACTCCTTCTCAGGTAATTCTTTGTGGGGCTCTTACATTCTGTTCTCTATGGTCTGACCCATGGGAGAATCTTCTCTTCCAGATGGGGTGATGTTATTCCAGGTTATGTGACTGAGTTGCAGCCCAGAATGTCCTTCTGTGGATTTACAAGGAACAACTGATCTACTGTGCAGAATATTGATTCAGTCCAACAATACCTTCCCTACTCTGAATGTCTGGGCTCTGTAGGAAGACAGAGCTTTCAAAAGTTGGCAATTTTGCGTGAGAAAAGAACAAAAGGAGTTGAGTGATGTGTTGTATTTTCATCTGAGTTGACTACCAGTCTGTATACATAGCTTGATGCCAAGGCCTCTCGGTGATGATGACTTGCCCATGGAATGAAACTCCAAGATGAGAGCTGCCTACAACCTCTCCATGTTGGGTGGAGCTTGTCTCTTTTTCAGGATACTTGAAGGCCATTATCCAAAGACTTCTTTTCCCTAGACAGTGCTTACATAGCTACCTGCCAATATCCTTCTTTATAATTTTGCTTTTGTCTATATCCCAAGGCTGACCACTTTTTCTTCTTTTAAGTATGTCAACATGTTCAGTTAGTCAGTCAAATCCTGCTGACGTGTTTTCTTTCTGGCAGCTCAGTATCTGTGTGTGTATCCATTTTGCATATAACAGAGAAATATTAGGTTTCTCATTTCCGAGTTCTTTGGGCATGTACTTTATTGCTGCTCATATATAGTGAAAACACCATGGTAGAGTTGAGGAGCAAGGTGAATTTAAGTATCATTCTGAAGAGAAGAATAGATACCTATAAATCTTTTTAAGAATAAAATCAAATTAAAGTTATTTCATTTGTCCTTTTCAGAAAGCACAGAGTGGTAGAGCAAGGTATTAAGGCCTATAAAAACTGTGTAAATTATATTGAGAAAGGACCATGTGGAGTGGGTGGTGAACCTAGCAGTTAAGATGCAAGTTAAAACACCTTCATCCCATATCACAGTGCCTTAGTATGATACCCTGCTCTGACTCCTGGCTCTAGCTTCTTGCTAATTGAGAATCTTGGAAGGCTGTGGCGATGGTGCAAGTAATTGAGTTCCTACTATTCACACTGAAGACCTGGATGGTATTCCAGGCTCCTGGCTTTGGTTTACCTAACTGTTGCGGGCATTTGGGGAGTAGACCAATGGATGGGAACTTTTTCTCTCCTTGCATCCCCCAACTTCCCTCACTCCCTTGCTGTGTTTCTGTGTCTGTCTCTGTCTCTCTCTTTCTCTGTGTACTTTCCAAATAAAGAAAGAAAGAAAGGAAGGAAGAAAAAAATATTTTTTAAAAAAGGAACTGTCCCTTTTTGTTAATGTCAGACATGAGCATTGGAAGTTGTATAACCTCTTATAAAAAGAGAAAAAGTCACAGCTTGCAGTAATAGTGGCCCTTAATTAAATGCTGGCTCCCAGTTATCCCAGCTTTTCTGAGATGGCTGTGGAGTCTAGAAGCCATCTCTTTTCAGGGAATTCTCCTCCCTTTCTGGAAGAATGGCCTTTGGGGCATTCACAACCATGTTTGTTCACCACAGGGCTGCTTGACCGAAGTTGTTTGGAGTCCAGTTGGGCACCTAATAAAAGTGTGCACTCTCCACCACCTCAGAGTGTCACTTGCTGGAATTTATAATTCAGAGCTCAACAGTCATTCTCTAGTTGTGGCTGGAGGTATGGCACATATAGTGGAGATCTTTGAGACACCACGTTTCTCTATGAGGACTGAGAAGCAGAGAAGAAAGAGATTGTTCCCTTTGTTCCTGCCCTCCTTCTAGCCCCTGGCATTGGGGAAACTGGCTGCATTCTGCCCCTGACTCCTTGAGATACTCTTGTGCCCTTCTACTAACCCCCTTCCATTTTAACTCAGCTTGATTTACTTTCTGTTTATTGCAATCAAAGGAATTGACTAATACATTCTCCACAACAAGCCAATGACACATGGGGTTAGAAGACTTAAACAAACTAGGTACCATCTTCAAATATAGTGTGTTTATATTACCTTTAAACCTCTAGTACCCTTTTCAAATCCGTCCTTCCTGTTGTGTTGTTAAAAATCTTTCCTTCTGTAAGGACCAGTTGAATCTTTTACTCTTGGTTAACCTGGATCATCCCTTCAAAATAGCAGACACAGGACTGTTGTATGGTATTTTAAAAGTCAATGAGTGTGGAGCCAGCACTGTGGTGTGGTGGGCTAAGCCTGTGCTTGTGGTGCCTGCATCCCATGTGGGTGCCGTTTCATGTCCTGGCTGTTCTACTTCTGACCCTGCTCTCTGCTGTGGCCTGGGAAAACAGTAGAAGGTGGCCCAAGTGCTTGATCCCCTGCACCCACATGGGAGACCCAGAAGAAGCTCCTGGCTCCTGGCTTTGGATCAGCCCAGCTCTGGCCATTGAGTAGCGAACCAGTAGATGGGAAACCTTTCTTTCTGTCTCTTTCTCTGTCTACAACTCTACCTCTCAAATAAATCAATATAAATCTAAAAAAAAAAAAAAAAAAAAAAAGCAGCCAAAGACTGTGACATTCTAAGATGAAGATAATTTAAGTAAATTCCTTAGAATCCCCTGGTTCCTCTCGCCTACTCTCATACCCTGCCCCCAAACACACAAATATTCAAATATATAGAAGCTAAGATGAGCTTTTCAGTTTTGAGTTAATTATTTTATATCATGCTGTGAGATTATTGGCCTAGAATTTTGCTCTAAGAATAATAAGCAAGAAAAACTATTTGATTGTGTCTTTAGACTCAAATTCTATTTGCAAGTGAATTTAAAAGAAGCTTAATTTGAGGAGGTAAAAGGAGAGTTAATGTGTGTATGAAGAGGTTTAGCCAAAATTTATCACCACACTCTCATTGAAGACCATTTGCTAGTCATTCAGAAACAACATGTTATAAGGAAAATAAATCGTCAGTGAGGTCCATTCATAAATCAATTGGAAAATGGTATCTTTTTCTCAAAAAAAACAAGGAGCTCTGGTTGCAAGAGAAAGGACTTCTTGAGGCTCTCTCCTTATTGGTTGTTTCAAAATGCTGAACTTAATAAGGTACAAACAACTAGGAAGAGAATAGGGAGTGACAGGCACAGAGCAGTAAGTGTAAAATACAGCAATAGAAGGGAATCCATCAAGCAGGGGCACTTTTTTGGTAAAGAGAGAAAGCATTGCTGTGTAAAATGGGATAGCTTTGAAGGAATTCCAAGTCTTTATTTTTGGCCATTCAACTGTGGGTTGGATTTTCAGAAGACTCATGTTAGGTTTAGAGGTTATGAAATACTGTTTTCCAAATGGAAATATATGACTTGTAATTGCAAAGAAAAAGAAAGCCAGGAGAAAGACATGCTTCTGGCCAAGGCATCAATAATCCTGTTGCTCTACAATCTGTAATGATCACCCACGGGCAGTAGCTCTTTCTCCTGCTGCTTTTCCAACCCTCTTTATGTTTGTATTTAAAAACATCCAATTGTATTAAGATATGTCATAACATACTATATTCTGGTGTGCACACAGATTTGTTTCTAAGAAAGGTCATGGAAGTCATGATTTATAATCTACCTTGCAGTTTGTTTGCATTTCTGCACCTTCTGGGATCTTTCTGCTTTAGTTAGGAGAAACCAGATTATGCTGCAGTAACAAATTAATATGCCTAAATCCCCATGGCACAGTACAAAGGAAGGCTTATTTCTTGTTCATGGTACATGTACAACATGAATTATAAGGGGGCTATGCTTATTGCAGCCATTCAAGTGCCCAGGCTTATGGAGCTACCAGCATCCTGTAACTGTACTGATGCAAACATGTGACCATGGGGAGCACAGAATAGACAATTAAACAAAGCTTTCTTTCCTGACTTAACCCTGAAATTAATTTTTTTTTTTTGACAGGCAGAGTTAGACAGTGAGAGAGAGACAGGGAGAAAGGTCTTCCTTCCATTGGTTCACCCCCCAAATGGCTGCTACGGCTGGTGCGCTGTGGGTAGCGTGCACTGCACCAATCTGAAGCCAGGAGCCAGGCACTTCCTCCTGGTCTCCCATGTGGGTGCAGGGCCCACACACTTGGGCCATCCTCCACTGCACTCCCAGGCCACAGCAGAGAGTTGGACTGGAAGAGGAGCAACGGGACAGAATCCGGCGCCCCAACTGGGACTAGAACCCTGAGTGCCGGCTCCGCAGGCAGAGGATTAACCAAGTGAGCCATGGTGCCGGCCCAAGGATATTTCTTTTTCTCACACTCTATTATGTAGAGCCAGTCACATGATCTTGCCCAACCACAGGAGGCTGAGATGTATAGGCGTCTCTGTGCTTGGGGCCAGACAGGAACTGGACAAAACTGGTAGTGCCTGTAGTAATATCTGCCATAGTTAAAGTTTCTTAAGATTTTATTCTTCTCTGAAGCCTGCTGTGAAAAATTTAACTCACAGCTATTACGTCTTCTTTTGAAGATCTCTTAACATTTGTATATCCCATTCATTTGGCCCTTAGCCTTAGCTGTCTTTGAAATGTAAATGTATTACTGATGTATATATGTGAATATGCGTAAACATTTACAGCTTTATGGTGTCTCCTATATTTGATTATTAGTACTTTGAAAACAGGTAAGATATATATTTTGCATTACTTATAGCCTTGTGAGTTCATAAATGTGAAATAAATGTAGTTTGTGAGTAAAGCTTATATTCAAAGGTCAGGAAATAGATAATAAAAAATTGCTAATATTATTTAATGTGTTCCTCAGTGCCAAGCAGCTTCCATGGGAGCGGATATTCATAACAAATTAATAGAGAGTTAATTGTGATCTTACAGTCTTTTTCTGGTCATTGGAAAGACTATTTAGGCCTCATGGTTCAAGGTCAAGTACATTTTGTAATAGAGTACTTTCAATTTTCTGGCTTCTTCTCAACTAGGAGAGAAAAGAAAGAGGCATCTGAAGAGAAGGGCCCCAGGAGTTGAGGAAAATTATTTCAATAGTCAACGGTGAAAGAAGCAAATCTCTAGAGCCCAGCTAATCAAGAATGAGAAGGGAGTATCAATATCAGTGTATAACGCTTGGTGCTTGTGTGTAACCAACCTACCACCTGGATGCTAAGATAAGAAGTAATTATTTCCTGATAATTGTGAGATAGAGCTAGATGTATAAAGCATTGCATGAGATATTTTACTCGTAGAATTGCTGCTAGGCAAAGCTTGTGAATCTCTGTGTTAGTTATCTATTCCTGCATAATAAGTTATGCTAATACTCCACCACTTTAAATTGTAATAAATATTTACTGGGGCAGGAGTTTGGTGCAGTGGTTAAATCACTGCTTGGGATACCTGCATCCTCTACCAAAGTGCTTAGCCTGAGTCCTAGCTGCTCTGCTTGCTCTTTAGCTTCCTGCTGATGTGTATCCTGGGAGGACAACTGTAGTACTTGGGTCCTTGGTACCCATGTGGGAGACCCAAACTGAGTTCTGGGCTTTAGCCTGGTCCAGCTCTGGCTGTCTCAAGCATTTGAGAGTGAACTACCATTGCCTTTCAAGTAAAAATAAAAAAATAAATTTTAGTAAAGAAGACTTGCTTTAAAAAGTACCATAATATAATTTCATGACATTTCTTTGCATCACTTATTTGAGACAGACGGAGCCAGGTGGTTCTGGCTCTAGAGTCTTCTGAAGGCTTGACTGGGACTGGATAATCCACTTCCAAGGTATTTCATCCCCATCCTTGAATGTTCATGCAGATTGCTAGAGTGAAATCTTAATTCTGCTACCCATGTGGGAGACCTGGTTTGGGTTCCCAGCTCCACGTTTTGGCCTTGGCCCAGCCCCAGCTGTCACAGGCATTTGGGGAATGAGCCAGTGGATGGGAGCCCTTTCTTTCTCTCTCTGTCTCTTAAATAAATAGACAAATACAAATTTTAAAATGATTACAACAAAACTCAAAATCTCATAAAACCCCACAATAAGCTAATTTAATTATATCAATTTAAAATAATCTGAATCATTTTAGGTGTGTCTAGTAAATCACTACTTTTATCTGTATAAGTAATTCCATTTTTTAATAGAAATTTTTGTTTTATAATTTTTTATTTATATGCACTGAACAAATTTCATGTATTTCATATATACAGATTTAGTAGCTTAGTGGTACCCTCCCTGTTGCCCATGCTCACACCCTCCCTCCTCCTTCCTTTCTTATGCTTTCTTTTAGTTTTAAAATGTCATACTTTCAGTTTATTTTATAATCATAAACTTAACCCTCCACTAAGTAAAGAATTCAACAAATAGTAAGTATAAAAAAACACTGTTTTCCAGCAGTAGAGATGAGGGCTGTAAACAATAATCAAATCTCAAAGTGTCAATCTTGCTCATATACATTACATATTTTTGTACTCTGTTAGTTAACACAAACCAGGGAAAACATGATATTTATCGTTTTGGGACTGGCTTATCTCACTAATTGTAATTGCTGCCATTTGCATCCATTTTGTTGCAAAGGACAGGATTTTATTATTTTTTACAGCGGAATAGTATTCCATAGTATATATATACCACATTTTCTTTATTCAGTCATTGGCTGACAGACATCTGGGTTGATTCCATATCTTCACTAGTGTGAAGTGAGTGGCAATAAACATGAGGGTACAGATAACTTTTTCTTAAGCTGATTTGATTTTGTTTGGGTAAATTCCCAGGATGGAATTATTTGATCTATATGCCGACCAGTGTCCCCTGGCCTCATATGGTCATTGAACATTTGAAATGTGGTTAATGGGTCTGAGGGACAGTTTCACCCTTAATTTTACTTTATTTCAATTTAAGTAGGCACATATGATGGTTACACACACACACACACACACATCCATATACATCTGCCTAAAAGCATCCACTAATACTCTCTAAATAATGTTAAAACTTAGATGTAAGTTGCTAGAAATTCTTCACTTAATCATACCCTATTTTGCTAAGTTCAGGATGAAATCCAAACAGTGAGAGTCCTTCAGGTCAGGAGCGCTGTGCTTTAGCTTCATCTGTCGTCGGCCCTGCTTTATCCCAACACAGGGCCCTCCCTATGCCTGATTATGCCACACCATGCACTTTCTCCCTGAAATTCTGATTTCTTCATCTGGGCCCTTCTTCTCTCTTTTATAGCAGTATCCCTCCCAAATCTCAGCCCTTCTGTGAAGCCTCCCTGTTCTTGGGCTGTGCATGATGGAACAGTTGGGTGGGTAAAAATCCTGTGCTCTGGGATTAGAATCCAATCTCTACCACGTATTCTGAGTCTGGGCTGCTTTCCTGTGCCCCTGCTTCTTCCTCTGCAAGATGGGAAGGGACACAGCTCTGTCTCTAGGCGTATTGTGAAGCTAAGTTAGACAAGTTACCACAAATCAGGGAAACATGTATTTGTCTTTTGGGCACAGGCTTATTTCACTAAGTATAATTGCATCCATTTTGTTGAGGAAGATGGTGGTAACTAATATACAGAGTACAAAAAATGTAATGTATATGAGTGAAATTTATACTTTGAGATGTGATTATTGTGTATAGTCCTTGTCTGTATTCTTGAGGAAGAGTGGTTTTTCTGCTTTCTACTTGTTGAATTCTTTATTTAGTGGAGGGTCAAGCTTGTGATTATAAAGTAAATTGAAAGTATGTCATTACCAAAATTAAAAATAATAAGGGAAAGAAGAGGGAAGGTGGGAGTGAGGGATGGAGGGAAACCCCATTATGTTCTTAAAACTGTATATATGAAATACATGAAATTTGTCCTCTACATATCAACTTTAAAAACATTTAGAAAGTAAGACAAATGCTCAAAAAATGTTGTCTGTAATTGCTTTTCTGTACTCCCTTGTAATTTGTTCATCACTCTATACAGGGACCATCAAAGGGAAGGTGTTCAATTCATATATATATATATATATATATATATATTGGACAGGCAGAGTGGATAGTGAGAGAGAGAGAGACAGAGAGAAAGGTCTTCCTTTTTGCCATTGGTTCACCCTCCAATGGCTGCCACGGCCAGCGCGCTGCAGCTGGCGATCGTGCTGATCTGAAGCCAGGAGCCAGGTGCTTCCCCTGGTCTCCCATGCAGATGCAGGGCCCAAGGACTTGAGCTCAATTCATATTTTTAAGCAAATTAATGAAAATATGAGTGAATTATTCTAGGCCACTAATAAGGACCTATGAGCAAGTATTTAACAAACCTGAAATTGATGAAAGACAAAGCATATATTAGTGCTTCCTGTCTTTGACTGATTCTATTTGCCATTATTTAATAACATAATGGTTTGTTAGTTTTCTATCGCTGGCATGACAAATGAACTTAGTGCCTTAAAACAAAACATATTCGTTATCTTACAGTATCATATGTCAGAAGCCTGATGCAAGTCTCACTGAGAGATGTCAGCAGGGCAGTGTTCTCTACTGAATGCCTAGGCAGGAATCCATTTCCAGACTCATTCAGGTTGTTGGCAGAATCAGTTCTATTTGGGTGTGGAAATGAAGTCCCTATTTCCTTGCTAGCTGTTGGGTGGGGAGCCTCCTTAACTCCCTTAGGTGGCCATCTGATCTTCCCACGTAGCCTCCCACATTCCTGAAATGTGAATGGCACATCTAATTTCTCTCTTCCTCCTGCTTGGAATCTGATTGCACCACTCCTGCATCTTCTGCTGTCTCACTCTCACTCTTCTGCCTTCTACTTGCGTTTCAAGGACTCCTGTGAGTGCAGCAGGCTTATCTAGATAATCTAGCATAATCTTCCCTTGTTAAAGTCAGCTGACCAGTAATCTCAGATCTCCAGCATCGCCACAGAGCAATGCCTAGATTTGTTTGGTTGAACAAGGGCAGGAATCTTCCAGGGATTTCTTTAGGATTCTGCCCATCACAATAGTCAGTTAGGGACTGTCTTTATGTTGTTTAACAAATCCACCTTATTTTTGTTTTCTTTCATTTATATAAAGGCAGATATGATTTCTGTTTTATTTACCAATTTATGATCATTACAAGGTCAATTTCTTAGCAGATATTCTATATGTGTTTGTTAAACACAATCAAATTCCAGGACCCAAATATTTAGGTGTGTTTCTCTTTTTTAATAATTATATATCTTTTGATTTTGACTTTTTTTCTTTGGTCCCTTGTAACTCTGAATTTACTGCTTGAAACTTTATGTTCTTTTGAGTTTTGGTGTTTTTTTTTTCTTTTTCTTCTCCTAAACATCTGTGCTAGACTTGTATTTGAAACATTGAAACCCTTTGCTGAAATTTCAGGAGGATCATGAAGCCCTACTCCATGATCAATGCTGATGGTGATGATAACAAGGACAATGATGATGCTGCTTTGGTCAGGGCAGGCTGGTAGTTCTCAATTGTGAGTGATTTTTGCACTCAGGGGAATAAAGGTGAACCTAGATCTATCTCCTCCCAGTATGCATGTGCCCACCCACCACTCTATATTCTAGTTGGGACAGGAGTTGAATACTGCTCTTAGTGGGCTTTATTTTCATGAGATAGAAGCTGTACTCATTTATACCCTAACTGCAAAATGTTCTGGACTTCTAAATCTGCTAAAATGATCTTTCCTGAAGAGCTACTGAAGTCCATTTTGCATTCTAAGTTGTTTTCAATATTGCAAATGAATAGACAGGAAGAGATGAATATCGTGGGTGAGAGTGATCATGGTGTTTCGTAATTATCCAGTTGCACTTAGGCATTGCAGCCCATGATGATATATATTTCAGTCTTAAGTCATCTGTAGGGACTTCTGGCCAAGGTGGTGAGAACTTCCAGGGATCTTTACAGCAAACTCTCAATGGTCTTAATGCCACAGCACTTTAAGAAAGTGGGCCTTTCTTGAACTGCATGGATATTTGTGTCCTGTTCTGGTAATTTATTCTCATTTATGTCTTATTTGTGGAGGAACTTGTGTCATACGTAAGAGTTATAAGGAGGCACTCACCAAAAGTTCCTTTTAGAGGTGAAAGGTACTTTGGCTTTTATTGACTTCACTTTGTAAAGGCATAAAGGTTAAACTGGTAGACAAAGCAACATGAGTAGGTGAGTGATGTGAGCAGAGTTCAGAGTGTTCCCTTAGAAGGAACCTGTGGCTATTATTGGAGGAATTGGCTTTCCAGGTTTCTGAAAGTGAGCATAGATATGATGGCTCTGAATGATACTGCTTTCATTCTAGGCCTCTGCTTTAGCTATGCTATAGCACAAAATTTTCAATGAGTTCTCCATTTGGTGCCATGAAAATTGAACTCCTCATATTATTGCTTAAAAATATACATACATATATATATATATATGTGTGTGTGTGTGTTAGATAATAAATCAGTTTATTAAACATTAGCTCTCCTTATTTAAAAAAAGATTTTATTTGTTTATTTGAGAGGTAGAGTTACAAGCAGAGAGAGGGAGAGACAGAAAGATCTTCCATTTTCTTGTTCACTCCCCAAATTGCCACAGCAACTGAAGCTGAGTTGATCTGAAGCCAGGAGCCAGGAGCTTCTTCTAGGTCTCCCACATGGGTGCAGGGGCCCAGCACTTGGGCCACCTTCCGCTGCTTTCCCAGGCCATAAACAGAGAGCCGAATAGGAAGAGGAACAGCCAGGACATGAACTGGCACCCGTAAGGGATTACCCGTTCCACAGGTGGAGGCTTGGCCTGCCACACCACAGTGCTAGACTCCCAAAATATATTTTTTTAAAAAGTAAAACTAGTCCTGTTCTTTTTTCCTGTCTTCTCTTCTTTTAAAACATTGCTTTTTTTCTTCTTTTCACTTGCTTATAAGAATATCTGCATTATGACACTGGCTTGGATTTTTGGTTCATTTACTCAGAAAGTGCTTTTGTTTTGTTGTTGTTGTTGGTTTTTTTTTTTTTTTTTTTTTAAAATAGATGATTGATTTTGAGGAGAGAGCAACAGAGAGAGGGGGAAAGGGCAGAGGAGGGGAGGCGGGGTGAAAGAGATAGAGGGAGAGACAGAGAGAGAAACCTTCTACTCACTGGTTCACTCTCCAAATGGCCACAAAAGTCAGATCTGGGCCAGGTTGAACCAAGGAACCTGGAACTCCATCTAGGTCTCCCACATGTGTGGCAGGAGCCCAAACACCTGGATTGTCCTCTTCTGCCTTCCCAGGCTCATTAGCAGGAAATTGAATCAGAAGCAGAGTAGCTGGGATTGAAATTGGTAGGAGATGCCAGTATCATAAATGGTAGCTTAACCTACTGCACAACAGTACTGGCCCCAGAAAGTGTTTTTGGCATACATTATGCTGGGCATTGTGCCAGAGTAGTGGTCAAGACAAACATGGACCTGCTTAAATGTGAGTGAGCCTTGTCCTCAGGGGAGTGCTAGTTTTTTTTTTTTTTTTTTAATTACGAATAGTAGTAACAACATCACCTATATGATAGCATCTAACAATTCTTAGAGTTCAGTGATAAATTATATTCTCTCTGTGATGATGATGACCAGAATGACAAAGAATCTCTACTAAATTCATTGCATGCTGTTTTTATGACAAATACTCATGTATCATCTCATTTAATCCTTTCAAATCTCTATTAGAAAAAGTCTTATCATTATTGCCTTTTATAGATGAGGAATTTGAGCCTTAGAGAGATTAGAGATTTATGTCAAATCACACAGCTGATGAGTAGCAAAGCTAGGATTCAAATGCAAGAGCTTCCTGATTCATGAGCTTGTACTCTAAACTCACTTGTACAGAATTATGGAGTGTTCTAGGAAGTACTTGGATTATTTCCCTTCCCTAACTAAAATAATAAAAAGTTCCCCAGTCATTAAAACCACCCTCAGTAACCTTTTTTCTGTTTTTTATTTTGCCATGCATCTGTTTTTCATATGTATCCTCAAATTATGAAAGGCACCCACAATCCCTCAAGACAATATAAGCAGGGCAGTCTCTGTGGTGTAGTGAGCTAAAGACTCTGCCTATGCTGCCAGCATCCCATATGGGTGCCGGATTGAGTCCTAGCTACTCCTTTTCCAATACAGCTCTCTGCTATGGCCTGGGAAAGCAGAGGAAGATGGCCAAAGTCCTTGGGTCCCTGACCCGCTTGTGAGACTGGAAGAAGCTCCTGGTTCCTGGCTTCAGATCATCCCAGTTCTTGCCACTGCAATCATTTGGGGAATGAACCAGCAGATGGAGACTTCTCTCTTTCTCTCTCTGTTTTTAACTCTACCTCTGAAAGAAATAAATATTTTTTTAAAAAAAAAGATATTATCAGCAAATGGTAAACTAGTCATTGAATGTGTGTATATTGAGCCTTACTAAATGCCAGGAATTGGATGAAAGAGATAGACATGGACCTTGCCTTCATGAATCTTGAAATTTAGAGAAGATCATTACAACTCTCTGTTGTGGCGTTGGAAAGCAGTAGAAGATGGCCCAAGTTCTTGGGTCCCTAACCCACATGGGTGACCCAGAAGAAGATCCTGGCTCCTGGCTTCTGATTGGTTCAGCTCTGGCCATTGAGGCCATTTGGAGAGTGAACCAGCAGATGAAAGTTTTTTTTCTCTCTGTCTCTCCCTCTCCCTCTCTGTAATTCTACCTCTCAAACAAACAAAAAAATCTTAAAAAAAGAAAAAAAAGAGGATCATTAACAGGTTAATCATAAGTGTGTTGAGTATGTATTAGAACTATACTACTCGAGAAAGTCGCCTCACTTTGGATACAGACGTGTTTAGAGAGGAGCTCCGTGAAGAGTTGTGTGAATAGGCACCAGAGGACTGAAGAGGGTGTCCAGGGAATGGACTTCCTGACAGATTAAGGACAGAGACTGGTGAGAGAGAAAGACAGCAGACAGGAAGCAGATCCTCATGGGCTTGGGGACTGTGGTAAGGTTTGGTGTTTTTATCACAGAAACAATGATTAGTCATTGAAACATGATGAGTCATGAAACAGTGGGAATTTTGAAAGGTGATTTTGGCTGTAGTAGGAAGAAGGGGTTAAAGTGAGAAAAAGTGGAAGTCATGCATTTGGGTTGTTTTAATTCTAGTATTCTGGGACTCGGTGAATCAGCCCCGGTTCCCCACATCTGTGCCTGTAGTGATTTGGAAGACATCAGCCCTGTACTATGTGTGCTCTTCTCACCTCTGTCTTCCAGGAAGCAGGCTGAGCTGCCTTCCCTGCATTGCCGCTTGATGGCCTCTGAACATTTTGCCTTGCTTGGTTCCTCTGCCTACCTCTGTGTCCTCTTCCAGATGGGATATTGGGAATGGCTTCTTTCCTCATTTTCAAACACTTTAACTGAAACACCATCATGATTAGAACTTGATTCGTGTCATCCACACAGAGGTGTTATATCTTCCCCCCAGATAATAAGCCTTTTCGTATATCATCATAGCACATGACATAGAAGGTTATATAGTTCTTTGCTTTTCTTGCTTGATTTTACTTTGGGGGAGTTTGAAGTCACCATTGTTCTAATTTGTTCATCTTGCCAGTCTTTCATGAAGAGCTCTTTAGAGCTGGAGAGAGGGAAACATATGTCCTTTTAGGCCGTGGAAGGTGTGCTCCTGAGCACCAGAACTTTGCAGGGGTACCACAGGAAGGACCTGATGAATGTAAATGTGTGCTTACTCTCAAATGTCCTCTTGTTTCTAACAAATGGAGATTGATGTTAGGGTGGCATATGAGTTCCAAATGCTTTTAGCTACTAGTAACCCAAAATTCAAGTCATATTGGGTGAAACCTTAAGGATATTTATTTATTTACAAAAAGAAAAGAGATAGATTATCTCTGTTAGTTTGGCAACTTGGTGATGTCATGAAGGACCTAGTCTCTTTCATCCTAATGGCCAAAAGAAGGCTGGTACAGTTTTAAGAAAGATTTTACTTGACAGCACCCAAAATAGGAAGTAAGAGGCAGATGTAAAATATAGGCTTTCTCCTTGATCAACTCTGGATTTTTATCAAAGAAGAAAATCTTTCAAGGATGTCTCCCTGCATTTCTACTCATTGGTTGGAACTAGGTCACTTGCCTACTGATAAATGCAAAAGGAAACAACCATGCAGTGATTGGCTTAGACTGATCATTATTAATGACCTCATGTTGAACACATTGCCATCCACCAAAATTTGGGTTCTGTTACCAAACAGGGAGAATACTTTTTGGCACATTTGATTTTAGAAATGGTATTGTAGACCATGGGAGGAAGTGTCAAAGAGGAAATGGAATCAAATGTGATGATTTACTCACTAGTCCCCTGGCACAGAAACAATGCTGAATAATTCCCTTACCCCTCCAATATATGAAAAGGTATGACAGTAGCCTTTTCTGCTTGTTCTAGATACCTTAATGTGTAAAGCAGGCAGTGGTAGCTCACTTACTAAGGCCTGTTTTCCTTTCTTTCCTTCTGTCGGAGGATCAGTGGAGCATGTCATGTGCTTCAAACTCAGGAAGAATCCTGAGGGTGAAGAGTGAAGCAGGAAGCCTCATGTAAGAATAAAGAGTTGGTTTGTGCAACTTATATATGGGATCCCAGATCAAAACAGATGGGCAATCCAGAGAGAAGCTGCAGCACAGGGCAGCAGATGGGAAAAGGATTTTATGCAGTGAAAAATCTATTAGGAAGCCAGAACAGGAGCTTGTTTTACAATATCTCTTTATATATGCTTAGGAGCTAGCTCTTTGGGCATCCTGCTCATCTTGCTGACCTCATCAGGAAGACTTGTGATAGCACTTAAGCTTTTTTATGACCAAGGAGTGGTGTTGGCTACACTGGCAGATGGTCATCGTCCTTCTGAAGTAGAGGTAGAGGTCAAAAAAGAGGGGCAGGACTCAGTTGGCATTATTATCATTTCCTGACACATGTCTTCTTAACAGAAATCTGATTTTCTTGGGAGCTGCAATGCTTAGCTCATACCCAAGTCACCATACTCTCTTATATTAGAAGAGAATGTATGACCCATTTTAGTCCCATTCACAATAGCTACAAAAGATTTATATACCTTGGGATAAATTTAACTAAGTATGTGAAAGAGCTCTACACAAAATTACAAAGATTAAGGAAAGAAATAGAAGAAGACACACAAAATGGGAAATCTTTTCATGTTCACAGATTGGAAGAATGAATACCATCAAAATGTCCATACTATCCAAAGCAATTTATAAATTCAGTATGATCCCAATCAAAATAGCAAGGACATTCTTCTCAGGTCTATAAAAAAACTTATGAAAAATTAATACAGAAACATAAGTTACCCTAAAGAGCTGGCAATCTTAAACAATAAAAACAAAGATGGAAGCATCACAATACCAGACTTCAAGATATAGTATAGGACAGTTAAAACAGTCTATTACTGGCATAAAAATATAGATGTGGACCAATGGACCAGAATAGAAACCCCTGAAATTAATCCACACATCTACAACCAAATAATTTTTCACAAATGAGCTAAAATCACTCCCTGGATATAAGGACAGCTTCTTCAACCAACAGTGTTGGGAAAATTGGATCTCTGTGTGCAGAAGTATGAATCATGACTCCTACCTTATACCCTTTACAAAAATCAACTCACAATGGATTAAGGATCTAAACCTAAGACTTGAAACCTTCAAATTATTAGAAAACATAGGAAAAACACTGAAAGACAAAGGCCTAAGCAAAAACTTTCTTGGATAAGACCCCAGAAACATAGGCAATGAAAGCAAAAATAGACAGATGGAATTAAGAAACTTCTGCAGCAAGGGAAACACTCAACAGAGTAATGAGGCAACTGACAGAATGGGAGGAAATACTTGCAAACTGTGGGTCTGATAAAGATTCATATCTAACAACAACAAAACAAACAATAAGATAAGAAATGGGAGATGGATATGAACAGACATTTTTCATAGGATGAAATACAAATGGCCAACAGATACATGAAAAAATGCTCAGGATCACTAGCCATCAGGGAAATGCAAATAAAAACCACTATGAGATTTGACATCACCCCAGTTTGAATAGCTATCATCCAAAAATAAAAAAATAACAAATGCTGGTGAGGATGTGGATAAAAAATACCCTAATACACTGTTGGTGGAAATGTAAACTAGTACAACCATTGCGGAAGAGTCTGGAGATTCCTCAGAAATCTGAAAGTTGATCTACCATATGACTCAGCCATCCCACTCTTAGAAATATACCCAAAGGAAATGAAACCAGCATGTTAAAGACTTTTCAGTATCCCCATGTATATAACAACTTAGTACACAATAACTAAGATATGGAATCAACCAAAATGACCATCAACTGATGACTGGGTAAAGAAAATGTGGTATATATATACAGGATGGAATGCTACTTATCCATATAAAAGAATAAAATTTGTCTTTTGCAACAAAATAGATGCTAATGGAGGCCATTATGCTTAGTGAAATAAGGCAGACCCAAAAAGATAAATATCGTATGTTTTCTCTGTTTTGGGGTAGCTAATATATATAGTACAAAAATAAAACCTTAATGAAATGTGAGCAAAACTGACATTTTGTGATTTGATTATTGTTTATAACCCTTGTCTATATTGCTGTAAAACAGTGGTCTTTCTGATTTTTATTTTAGAGCTCATTGTTTAGAAGAGCATTGATCCTATAATTATAAAGTAAATTGAAAGAGTGTTGTTGCAAAAAATTAAAAGAAAAAAGGAAAGAAAGGAAGGAGGGAAGGAGGAAGGAAATAAAGTATCATATTCTTGGAATCATATCTATGAAATTCATGAAAACTTTTCTATATATATTGTATATATACACTGTCTATATATAATACTGTCTATATATAATACATATTATATACATATTATATATATTATATATATTATATATTATATATATATTATATATATAATACATATTATATATAGACAGTGTATATATACAATATATATAGAAAAGTTTTCATGAATTTCATAGATATGATTCCAAGAATATGATAAAGAAAAAGTGTGGTTTATTTCACTGGTGAATGTAGTGCAAAGAGAAAAGGCACTTCTGTATTTCAGAAAGTTCACGTTTACTAATGAGTAGATAATTCACTAGAAGATGAAATGAAACAGAGTATCAAAACTATCATTAAATTGGCACTTTTTCTTAAATGCAGATTTGCACTAAAATATATTACATATGCTCAAATACAGAGGTGAGGCTTGTTGTCCCTCTGTATTTTTTTTTTTTTTTTAGAAAGATGACTTTCTTTAGAAGAGATGACTTTGCTTAGTATTTGGGTTCTTCCCAGTACTTCTTTGGGAAGTCACAAGAGACTGAACTGGTTTTATCCAGTATTTTTTCAGGGGGTGCTTGTGACGATTTTCTGATAGGATATGTAAAAACGGAGCAAGGAAATTAAACATCAAGTTAGTTCTAATTCCAAGGGTGGTGCCTTCACAATTATAACAATCCTTTTGAAAATCACTTTAAAAGATAAGAAATTGGTGGATTATGTAAATCAAAATATAAACCTTTAGGTAGATGAATTTTTACTTGGAAGAAAAGCTGTTAATACTAGATAGATGGCTACTTGTGCCATAGAGACAATATTCAGAGATAGCATCATGCATGTTTCCAGGAGTGAACATCTCAAACCAAGAGAAGTGCCCCTGACAGCTCCAATGGGGGACTGAAAAGGCAGTTCTGATGTGAAGACTCGCATGTCAGAGTTGGAATGAAACTGAGTTTTCACACATCTAGTTAAATTAATGACATAAAAAGTATAAGTAGATGTTTTGCTACTTTTTCTATTTTGTTAGTTGTTTAAAGGTACAAGTTGTCCATCCTGCCTTTTGAATTTTGTTCAGTGTTTTCATTAAAAAATAGAATCTTTACAGTTAGCTTTACTCTTTGTTTGGCTTTATTAACATGCTTTTCAGTTTAATCTCACTACATCCTTCCTTGATATAATCCTTAATATAATATGCGAAGTTTGAAATACCTAAAGGGTTTTTAAGAGTGACTGATGGGGCTTGCATTGTGGCATAGTGGGTAAAGCCACTGCCTGTGACACTGGCATCTCATATGAGCAGTAGCTCCTGTTCTGGCTGCTCCACTTCCAATCTAGCTCCCTGCTAATGGCCTGGGAAAATCAGCAGAAGGTGGCCCAAGTGCTTGGGCCCCTACCACCCATGTGGGAGACCTGAAAGAAGCTCCTGGCTTCTGGCTTTGGCCAGAAGAGATATATTACAGAGAGATATATTATAAGGAACTGACTCATGCTGTTTTGGAGACTGATCTTAAGATCTTTGTGAGTGAAATGACAAATGGGATTCAAGCAACATGACAAAGTTCTGTAGTACTGGCATCTTTTGTTTTCTTTGGGATTGAAGTCATGTTATAAAGCTGACTCTTGAATGAGATTGAACAGAACTGCATTTTGTATGCATCAGACTCTTGTTCATTTAAACATATAGAGTTGGCCAAACCAAAAGGAGAGTAGGGTAGTGGATGAGAGTTAGAAATACTGACTATAATAATAGCTGCCATTATGTTAGACATGCCCTTCAATGATTATATGCCTGTTAGCACATAAGAGATGGGAACTAGGAATTAGTGTAATGTGTTGAATATCTTAATGTGAATATCTTAGTGCTGAGTGTGACGCCAGTATTGACATATTCTATTATACATTTAAAAAGAAATACATTGCCAGTAAACTCAATGCCAGTGACTTCATCTGATCCTCAATGAAAGACATGTCTGTTCTAATGCTGGGGAAGTCTCGACTGGATCTCCTGAGAGACTGTACCATGTTTTATCCTATGGAGAACTGAAGATCTTTCTAAGAGAAAACTTCAGCTTAGTCTTCAGCACATCAACTGGTGTCTTGAATGAGCTGAGTAGAGGAACTTTCTAAGGGATTTCACTGGACTGTTTGGGCACAGCAGGTGGCAGATAAACACCTTGTTTGTGACAGGCACCTGGCTCTGGATAAACATGTGATGAATAAGACACTTATTTTTTCTTCATGGTGTATTGTTAGCTGTCTTTGATCAGTAAGATCAGTACCATTCACAATAGCTCCAAAAAGAATCAAATACCTTGGAATAAATTTAACCAACGATGTCAAAGAGCTCTACAGTGAAAATTACAAATAACTAAAGAAAGAAATAGAATAGATTAAAAAATAGAAAAATCTTCCATGTTCATGGATTGGAAGAATCAACATCAGCAAAATTTCCATACTACCAAAAGCAGTTTACAGATTCAATGTGATTTCAGTCAAAATATCAATGACATTCTCCCAGATCTAGTGAAAGCAATATTGAACATCATATAGAAACACAAGAGACTCTAAATAGCTAAAACAATCTATACAACAAAAACAAAGCTGGGGGTATCACAATACCTCATTTCAAGACATACTACAGGGGAGTTAAAATCAAAACAGCCTGGTACTGGCACAAAAACAGACTTATAGACCAATGGAATAGAATAGAAATTCCAGAAATTAATCCATGCAACTACAGCCAACTTATATTTGATAAAGGAGTTGAAATCAATCCGTGGAGTATAGACAACCTCTTTAAGAAATGGTGCTGGAAAAATTGGATCCCGATGTGCAGATGTATGAATTTAGATCCTTACCTTACATCCTGCATAAAAACCCACTGAAAATGGACCAAGAACTTAAATCTACAACCCGATATCCATCAAATTACTAGAGAACATGAGGGAAACTCTGCAAGACATTGGCATAAGCAAAGACTTCTTGGTAAAGACCCCAGAAGCACAGGCAAAATCAAAGCCAAAATTGACAAATGGGATTACATCAAGCTGAGAAGCTTCTAGACTGCAAAAGAAACACTCAGCAAAATGAAGAGGTGACGGACAGAGGCAACTGATAAAACATTAACATCCAGAGCTCAAGAAATTCAACAGCAACAAAACAAACAATCCAGTAATGAAATGGGCAAAGGAATTAAACAGGTATTTCTCAAAAGAGGAAATTCAAATGACCGACAGACACTTATAAAAATGCTCAGGTTCACTAGCTGTCAGGGAAATGCAAATCAAAACTACAATGAGGATCCACTTCACTCCAAGTAGAATGGCTAGCATACAGAAATCAACAAACAACAAATGCTGGCAAGGATGTAGGGAAAATGGTACTGTGATCCACTGCTGGTGGGAATGTAAATTGGTACAAACACTTTGTAAGACAGTGTGGAGATACCTCAGAAACCTGATTATAGACCTATCATATGATACAGTCATACCACTCTGGAGAATTTATCCAAACCAAAAGAGAATAGTACATGAAAGAGATATCTGTACCCCAATGTTCATTGCAGCATTCACAATAGTTAAGATACGGAATCAACCCAGATACCCATCAACTATGCCTGGATAAATAAATTATAGTTTATATATACTACAGAGTACTTCTCAGCTGTAAACAAAACAAAGCAAAACACCCAAAACACCAAAATCCTGTCTTTTGCAACAAGGTGGTCACAACAGGAAACCATTTTACTTAGTGAAATAAGCCAATCCCCAAAAGACAAATATCATGTTTTCCCTGATCTGATGCAACTATTAGAATATCTGAAATGTAATATACTCAAGTGAACTAGTCATTTGGAGAATGGATGATTGTTTATGGCCCTTGTTTCTTCTACTGAGAGACAATCTTTTGTTTAGTTTTAATTTGTTTTGTTTTCTTTCTCTTCATACTATTTGTTGAATTTCTATATTTAGAATAGGGCTAAATATAAAATAAGTAAATTGGAATAGATTATCATAAAAATTAAGAATGGAAATCCAAGAGGGATGGGGAGGAAGGATTGGAAAATGGGCAGGAGGGAGGGGAAACCCCACTTTGTTCCTAAATCTGTATATATGAAATATATGAAACTTGTATAACTTTAATTAAAAAAAGTTATTAAAAAAGGTAGGCTGATCTTAAATGGGACTTTTTATCACTCAGTGAAGGCTCCCTGAAATGAATTCACAAATTCTGAATGGGGGCAATGTGAGGGAATTAGAAAGAATGGAAATGTGGGGATAAGAGTGAGAATCCTGGAGGCCAGCATTATAGCACAACAGGTTGTCTCCACTTGGCACACTGGCATCTGTATCTATGGGACAGTTCCAGTCGAGCACCTCTGCTTCTGATCCAGCTTTGTATCTTGGAAGGCAGCTGAAAAATGGCCCAAGTACTTGGGCCCTTGACACATAAATAAGAGATGCAGATAGAGTTCCTAGCTCCTAGCTTCTTACTGGCCAAAACCAGGCTGTTGTGGCAATTTGGGCAGTGAACCAGCAGACAGACAGTATCTCTGTCTGTTGCTCTGCCTTTCAAATAAGTAAATAAATCTTGAAAAAGATGAGAGGCCTGGATGTAACCTTGGTTCATGTGTGCTATTGTCTGAATCTGGAAAAATGGCAAGACACAGGTTTGCCTGCCCTGCAGGATCTGACTTTTCTCAGCTTAGCAGAGAGGAAATGAAAATGGGATAAGGGTTCTTTGTTTTGAAGTGATCAGGGCATTTAGTGAATAAGAATCAATATGCTGGGATGGCATGATGGCACAATGGGTTAAACCACCGCCTGTGATTCAAGGATCTCATATGAGTGCCAGTTCAAGTCATGGTTGATCCATTTCCAATCCAGCTCCCTGGTAATGCATCTAGGAAAGCAGTGGAAGATAGCCCAAGTAGTTGGACCCCTGCCACCCATGTGGAGGACCTGGATGGAATTTCAGACTCCTAACTGGCTTTGCCCAGCCTTGGCCCTTGTAGCCATTTGGGGAGTGAACTAGTGGTTGAATAATCTTCCTGTTTCTTCCTCTCCCTATCATTCAACCTTTCAAACAAATAAGTCTTGTTTTTTTAAATGCTCAATATTCTGAAATCTGGCCAGATTAGGAATTTCTCCTTGGAGGTCTGTGGTTTATCAGGAGATACACACACACACACACACAGAGACAGAGCGAGAGTGAGAGTGGGAGGCGGGGCAGAGAGGCAGAGGTAAGCCTGATAGCTTCCTCCTTGAAGATATTTTCATACCTAATTAAAGGATGAAAGAATCAAGCCTATAAAGAATAAGAAACTTGCCCCAGGAGTAAATGGAAGAAATAGTATTTTAACATAGGTTCGTATGATTCATAAGTAGATCAGGCTACTTTTTGTATAGATCAGGATCAATCAATGAATTTTTCATTCTGTGCCTTAAAAGAACTTACTTATCCACCTGAGTAAACCATCAGTTACTTAGTAGATTCAGAAGCAATATTTTTCATCATTATACTTAGATATTTAACTCTGTTTTTAGAATCATAATACTTTTAAAAATACATATTTATATATATATATATATATATATATATATATATATATATATATATATACTTTTTTTTTCAATTTGGCAGATGACCAGTGGGGAAATGACAGATTTATTCTGTCTTGCTAGGTGGAAGGTGTCCCATAGTTCAGCCTGTTTCCATGGAGAGAATTGCCAACAGTCATGAATTATGTGATCATCCTATGGATGTTGGTATACAAAAGAGCCAGACACCAAATAGTATTCCTCATCAAACCTCTTTGCTCTCATTCTCAGCTTCTTTTCTCCGAGTCCCTTTCTGTCTGTCTCCTTCCCCCACCCCCACTGGGTGTCTACTTTTTACTCTTCCCTTCTATAAAAGGTTAACGTTGTGAAGTCTGTAACTTGTTATAATTACAGTTATCCCTTTCAGGAAACAGTTTTGCAACTGATGATAAAAATATCAGTCTCTGTGGGTAACTACAGTAAATATATTTTAGAAGGTATGTACTCGCTGAGAATAGATGCTCTTAATTATCTGTCCAAATTTATAACTGGTTATCTATTCATTTGGTTCCATATCCTAACTCTTTATGTTTGTCCTCAATATCTGATTTCAATTAAAAAATATGTATGACTTTTCAGGTGTGGAAACATGGAACTACTTAGTGGGACTAGGGTCTACTAAAAATTGTTTAACATCTACTCTTAAGGTTAGTTTTGTGAGGTTCTTTGCAACCATATGCAAAATTTTCACTCATAACAATGAGAATTGTGGCTACTGAATTTGAATGCTTCCTGTGTGGCAGACGTTGTATGTGTTTTACACAGGTTACCATATACTACCCTCACAACAATCTCATTAGGTAGATATTTGTATTTTTATTGTTTCAGAGAAGCAAACTGAAGCTCAGAAAGGTGAAATGGCTCACTCAAGGTTGTACCCAACTAACTGCCAGAGGTTGGATTTGAACCCATGTCTGTCTGTTTACAAATCCTGGACTGCCAATGTCCTAAAGGCAATGCATTGGAGGTTAAACAATGTCCAACATTTATTTATTCATCAAGAAGCAGAGGTGAGGTGGCAATAGGGAGTTGGGAGAGAGAGAAAAAGAGAGAAAGAGAGAGAGAAAGAGAGAACATGTGAGCACTGGGGCTGGAGCCAGGAGCCGGGAAAGCATTCTCGTTCTCCAGTGTGGATGATAGGAACCAAATGATTTAAGCTGTCATATATGTCCTCCCAGTGTCTGCATTAGCAGGAAGCAGGAGCCAAGAGCCAAAGCCAGGACTCAAACACATCTCTGATGTGCGATGTCTTAAGCTCTAGGCTGCAAAGACTGTCTATCTTTGAAGAATTTGGACTGAATTGAAAGAATAGTCATCTTCTTGAGATCGGATTTGAGATATGGCGTTCAAAAAGCCTGAACATTTTATTTTAGTTAACACTGATAAAAAATATCTTAGAAAAGGCACTTTGATAGTAAGGTCCTCAGCTGTTTCTAAATTTGGAGACAGATACTCTCATAAATATAAAGGAGCTATGCTTAAGGCCCAGAGGGTCATAGAACAAAAGGAAAGTGATTCAATTTAAGGGAAAGAAAAGAAAGCTTAAAAAAAAAAACTTATTAAAATTAATCAGAAGCAGATTTCAGTAGGGAAGTGGACTGGAAAACAGATGAATGCCATAGAGGGGCTGAAACCAGTTTATCTGGATTGGATCATTTGGAAGCTACTTTGAGGGCCCAGCCATAGGTATTCTACCAGTTTATGATGGTGGTCTTGAGGTGGGCAGCAAGTAGGAAGTATAAACCTGGGAAGAAGGAAAAGAAAGTGAGCTGAATTATACCATAAATCCAGGAGGAAAATATCCTCTTTTCATATGTCATGGGTAAAATTGTGCCTCTAGTTCTCTATTTCATTTGGCATACATTATTTCCATAAAGGAGCACCCTGGAGGGAGTTCATATGAGAACCATAAAAAATGAGTCTATTGCAGAAATGTCGACAAATAGGAAAATTCATTTGACTTTTCTTTTTGCTGTGGTTTGACCATAGGCAGAAATTTCTAGGAAAGAAAGAGGAGGAAAAGGTTGAGGGGAAGGTGATGGAAAGAAGAGTTAGATATTCTTTATTTTTGTGGCATTCCCTTTTAAGTTAGTGTCAGTAAAATGATTCATGGATGTGTTTTTGCAAGATAAGAATCTATGGACTGGTTGTTAGAGATGTCTTTTTGCAAAGGAAGTGGTCCTTTTTGTTTGATAGCCTTGTGGTTGGAACCTTATGTCATGTGTAGTGCCTTTGGAAAGAGCAGCCGCTATCTGAGAGTCAACCAGCTGAAATGGGTTCCTAGCATACAGAGGTGCCACTGAGTGCCGTGGATTTGCCTTACACCTACTGAGAACTCAGGGCCTGAGGAAGAGCTCCTCCATGCCTTGTGCGTGCAAGTGGCAGACTTCCAGAGGGCCTCTCACTGGAAATGCCAGCTCAGACAGAAAAAACAGTCTGCTGGCTGGTGCCACAGCTCACTAGGCTAATCCTCCGCCTGCGGCACTTGCACCCTGGGTTCTAGTCCTGGTTGGGGCGCCGGTCCTGTCCCGGTTGCTCCTCTTGCAGTCTAGCTCTCTGCTGTGGCCCGGGAAGGCAGTGGAGGATGGCCCAAGTGCTTAGGCCCTGCACCTGCATGGGAGAGCAGCAGGAAGCACGTGGTTCCTGGCTTTGGATCAGAGCAGTGCACCAGCCATAGTGGCCATTTGCCGGGTGAACCAACGGAAAAGGAAGACCTTTCTCTCTGTCTCTCTCTCTCTCACTGTCTAACTCTGCCTGTCAAAAAAAAAAAAAAAAAAAAAAAGAAGAGAAAAAGAAAGAAAGAACAGTCTGCCATCTTGTCCTCTACAAGACTTCAGAAAGCTAGGTGTTATGCATCTAATAGAACACAACTTAAATTTAAATCCAGAAGCAGGCCCTAGAGTGCATGGAATTGAGTCTTGCCTCTGCAGATCCATCTTCCTGTTGATGTGCTTACTGGGAGACAGGAGACAATGGCCTAGGTACTTACTTGAGTTTGGGTTACTGCCAACCACGTGGGAGACCTGGATAAGTCCTTGGCTCCTGACTACAGCCTGACCTACCCTTAGCTATTGCAGGCGTTTGGAAAGTGAACCAGGGGATGGAAGGTCTCTCTCTCTCTCTCTCTCTCTCTCTGCCTTTCAAATAGGTAAAGCAATAAATCTTAAAAGAAAGGAATTCACTGAATTTATTAGTGTCTGCTCTTGGCCAGGCCTGTGGATGATGTATATGTGACCTTATTTGTCCTTGACTGTAAGCACTTCTATTAATAAATATATTAATGCTGTGACCCCTTCATATTGAAATAGTGGAATAAATCCTTTTGTAGGGTTTACATGCTATCTCATCCCCTCCCTGGTAATGCCTCAGTTGTGGAGATTTGTTTGTTCTTTGAAGGCAAGATGGTTTGAATATCCGGACATCTGTAGGTGGATTTTTCTTTGCTTTCTTCCTTTAGCCTAGCTCAGTTTTGGTTATCAAATATTTACTCTCGGGCTTGAATGTACAAAGCAATATAACTTGCACCCTACAGGTGATTTCAGTGATCTTCAGTGATAAGTTTGATTACATGCGACATTTGCTTCTGAGACTCAGCTTTAGAATTAAAATCTCCTCTTCAGATGTGACTGTACTGTATTTGTGTATAGGCTGAATTCCTTGTAGTTTTATTTGAGAAAATAAATATGTAATCAGGTGTATTTCTCAGTCTTTCATTCTCTTCCATACTTTTACACATGACCATGCTATGTGGTACTTTAGTGACAACTTTAATTTACACATATATATTGAAGAGAAGAATAATAACCTTTTAATTTAGCCCCAGGTTCTGTTCTTTTATATATTACCTCAAAATAATATATGCTCTATTATACCACATTTATTTTTAATAATATAACTCAGCTAAAAGCAACATGCAGACTTTCATGTTGAGGTTGAGTTTATGGCCCGTTTGCTGGGTGAACTGTATAGCAAAGCAATAAAGCCATAAGTGCTAATGACTTTCTTAATAATCTTATGCAAAAAGTTTATCATACAAGTCACAAGGTTGTTCTTTTATTTTCTTCTTATACCTTCATTTTGGATATATTACCAGTAGTTTAAAACTATATTAATGTGTAGAAATCATTGTCTCTCAGTGTGTCTTTTATGTATTTGACATTGATGGATACTTTCATTTCCATATAAATTTATTAATTACTCCTGTAGTCTTTGAGGTTGTCCCAGACATAGAACTATAAATTAACTGATGAAATTTCATTTAATCCAATTGAGAGCTCTTGAAAATTTATGGGATGATCGAGTTGCTTTCTGATGTGTAATTTATGATATTTAAAGAAAGTGAATCTCCAGATATGAGTGAATAAGCATTGGCGTGGAAGAATATTTGTATAATTTAAATAATTCTAGGGCCCCGTGTGATACAGTCTTAAGATAGTAAAGCAAATGAAATAATTGGAAAGTAATTCTAAATTTTACTCATCTCTCCAAGAACTTTGAAAAGTGTATGTTATGCATCACACATGGGAGTTCTTAAAATCCCCTCTCATCTTTCATCTCCTTTTCGGTGATCTTGCCCAGTCAGCATTGCTCAGAAGCCTGATACTTTCTCTCTTTCACCTCCTTACACCCAAATAGCTATGCTGTTTCTCTTAAGTCTGTAGCCTTAGACATTTTTCCCCTCTTATTTTCCTCCCAGCTTTCAAGTTCTATTTTTGTTATTATTCACATAATTTTTTTTCACACTCTCATGCCAAATAGAGACCTCCCATCTGCTGATTCACTCCATACTTGCCTAGGAGCTGGGAACTCAATCCATATCTCCCAGGTGAGTGCCAGGGACCCAACTATTTGTGCCATCACTTCTGCCTCTCAGGGTTTGATTTGGAAAAAAGCTAGAATCCAGGAAAGAGCCAACATTCAAACTTCATTATTGGATAGGGTTATCAAAAATAGTGTTCTAACTGCTGCACCAAACATTGACTTGATAAATTTGTTTTGTAGGGAAATGGAAGGCTTAGAATACTGACATTTAAACCAAATTTATCTTTAGTATACTTAAGACTTGAGTAAATATAACATTCTTTGTTAATTCCCAGCTGAAATAAAGAGTTATTAATTCCTGGCCGGCGCCGTGGCTCAATAGGCTAATCCTCTGCCTGCGGCACCGGCACACTGGGTTCTAGTCCCGGTCGGGATGCTGGATTCTGTCCCAGTTGCCCCTCTTCCAGGCCAGCTCTCTGCTATGGCCCGGGAAGGCAGTGGAGGATGGCCCAAGTGCTTGGGCCCTGCACCCACATGGGAGACCAGGAGAAGCACCTGGCTCCTGGCTTTGGATCAGCGCAATGCGCCAGCTGCGGTGGCCATTAGAGGAAGACCTTTCTCTCTGTCTCTCTCTCTCTCTCTCACTGTCTACTCTGCCTGTCAAAAAAAAAAAAAAAAGAATTATTAATTCCTTTGAACTTAAACTTCACTCTCAAAGTGAGTTCATTAAACAGTAGTAGTAGAAACTTAAAAGAATGATCTTTGTTAATTTAGAACAAATATGGAGTAGGTAATTAGGAAAAAAAATAATCAGATCACAAATATGACCAATTGTGCACCCTTAGGCAAAAAGGATCAGGGTATCACAGAGGGTTATTGGCTAATAAGGCAGCTCTGTGGCAATAATGAAGAACATGGTTAATTAAGAAATAAAGAGAAATGAAAATTATTTTATTCATATTAGACCTGGAACAATATTTTGTGGTTCTTCTCCTGACTTTAAAAGGATTCAGGAAGATTTCAACGAAGTTTAGAAGATAGTTAACAGATGTGAATAATCACACTTTGAAAAGAAAATACTGAAGTGAGGACAGGTATTTGGTACAGTGGTTAACAGAGTTGCTTGGGATATCTGCACCCCAAATCAGAGTGCCTGAATTTGAGTCCCAGCTCTGCTTCCTGTTCTAGCTTCCTGCTAATATGTACCCTGGAAAGCAGTGGCTACAAGTATTTGGGTCTCAGTTGAGTTCTAGGTTCCTGGCATTGGCCTGTCCCAGCCTCAGCTGTTGCAGGCATTTGGGAGTGATCTAGTAGGTGTGATCCCTCTCTCTTTTTGTTTTTCAAATAAAATTAAAATAAATTTAGAACTTGCTTTATAAAGCTAAAGTGTGATTTTCATAAGAATAGAGACTAATGGTTGCCTTTGTGTCTTTACTTGTGGCATCCAAAATGAAGTGATTTATCTAACAGTGGGGCATATTTGGTTAGTCATTAGGAAGAAATTATCACATGACATTAAATAGCAAAACAAAAACAAAAACAAAACAAAACCCTCAAAATTAGACAATGGGTTGAAATCACTTTCTGGGGGAATCTGGAGAAATAGGTTTTATCATTGTGCTTTTTAAATGATTGAGGCCACCGCAAGAATGCTCTGTATTTATGTGTGGCATGTTCTTGTTCCAGAATACAATGATTTTAAAGGATTACCTAAGAAAATCCATCCCCTAGGATTGTAGAAAATGCCTTCATTGCTCTTGTTGTGGATACATGTGATTTGTTTCTCATTCTGGAACTTACTACTTACACTTCTGCTAAGGACAGGAGTATTTTAAGTCAGTATAGAAAATTATCTCCTATTCTGTTCAACTAATTTAACGTTTGGCCGAATCAGAATGGTTGAACTGCATTCCAGCAGGTACTGTACAGAACATACCTTTGTGTTACTTATAAGGTATTCGCTAGGTTCTGCATTAGGCAGCTAATATTTTGGAGTAAATTGAGTGTCTTGAATGCATCTCTGAGCTCTGTTTTCATTACCCTCCTCAGTTGATAGCCAGGAATTCAAATGAACTTGTTTTCCTTAAACCCAGTGTGTCAGGATGGTGGTATCTTTGCAAATGAGTTTGTGTCTTGAAAATAGGCCATGATCATGTACTCAACCTAGATCCCTACAATTGTTTCCTGCCTTGGATGAAAAGAGAAAGTTGAACACTGTGTTATTTTCCTTTGCTTAACCTGGCATGTCTTTGTCTTCTTTTAACACGGAGAAAAGGAAAATTGTGACTGACATGTCCTCATTTCATTTTAGACTATAGGATTTTTACCATAACTGTAAGAAATTGCATACAGTCCATTTGGGAATGTGATCTGTGCTGTCAGTAAGTGAGATATCCCTTCTGTTAGCCTTTTAAATATCAGTTTGGGGAGCAAATGCTCAGAAGGTTTAAAGTCCAGGACAAGAACTTGTACACTATAGGAGCTTTCTTATGGTTGCTTTGAAGGCAAAATATTTCTAAGATGTGCAAGGCTCTTTGAGTTAGGAGCATCAAAATGATAATTTTGTCTCTGAGTGGCATTAAAAGAAACTATTTATAGTGGTGGCATTCTGTCTCTGGTTGTGTTTTCATTTAGCCTTTTTTTTTTTTTTTCTGCAGGATAGATTCATGCCATGACATTGTTGCAGTTTAATAAGATGCTAGTTTCATTTTCCCTTAATGAGGAAAAAAAAATACCCTGCATTATGAGACTTTTCATTCTCTCTCTTTTTTTTTTGACAGGCAGAGTGGACAGTGAGAGAGAGACAGAGAGAAAGGTCTTCCTTTTGCCGTTGGTTCACCCTCCAAACGTCTTAGTCATGGCTTCATTTCAGCCCCAGAACTGGAGAAGATTCTGTCTTTCAGCCTGAGTTCCCAATCCTAAATCCCATACATTGCCTGGGGAGCTTTTGAACTTCATTCTTACATGAGTTAATAAATCATATTCTCTTCCTTCTTGACATTCTAAGAGGAGACAGTGATGGTCAGCCTAGCTTTGGATTAACTCACCATAGAGCACTCACGTGCACACCTCTGATGCATCTAGGATAGTATTCTGCCTGGTAGATCTTCCCAGTGTGGAGGTGAGAATAGTAGGAACCCTTAAGTTCTCAGTAGCACCTCTGACCATATGAAGTTGTGGTTCTATGAAAACCCATGTCTTCCCAGCTGTGATGGGAAGCAGAGTTATCAGCTGGCCCTTTGCTCCTAAGCTGCTCAGCTACATGATAAATCTTTCAGATAGTTTAAGCTAATGATTTCTTCTTGAGATATTTTGCTCATTTTAACTTGAATTATTGTTCCCTCAGTTGATGTGGACTTCAGTTGTTTTTAAAGGTCTGTTTACATTTTTTAGCAGGGAGGAAGAGCTACCTAAAAACTTATTCAATTTTTCTAGGTTCTGTAGCAAGCTTACATAATTCTTTTCTCTGCTATTTGAATATCAAAGAATTTTTGCATATATAAAAAATGTTATATTAACCTTGAGAAGAACCATGTGGGTCCCTGACTACCTAGTTGATGAAATTAATGTCTAGTTATGAAAAGTGTTAGCAATGTGCGAATGAATGATCACTATTTGGATGTCATTTTGACTAAGCTAGAAAAGAAGTCACATTCTGAATTATTTTTTTTCTTGTGAGAGATCAATACTGTCTAGACATGGTCTCATTAGGACTTTGCATTGACTAAGGCAGACTGGGTCACCAGTGGGGCTGAGATTCCTGTAATGCAGGCTTTTGGGGAGATATTTGTGTTGCCCATTATTACAGAGAACTTCAGATTCATTGGTGCCAAGTGTCTCCCAGCATTATCCCACTCAACTGCAAGGTTATCCTTGAGGATAAGATATACCCACCCATCTATGATCTGATCAAGTTTCTGGGAGCTGCTCTCTAGGATGTCCTCTACTGCTTGGTGACAGTGGTAGGGCACAGGGTTGTCTTCAGAGCATTTGAATTCCCTGTGGGCTCCAAAACATAAGACCAGATATTTATTTCAGCTCACGTCTGAAGACCTCAGCCCACCTCTGAGAGCCAGATATCCTGCTACAATCTCCCCTTTAATTTTTGCAAATAGTGTCTTCCTTTGTGCAGATGTCACCATTAATTCTTTTTTAATATGAATTGTTTTTCTTGCTTAGAAGACATTTTTGTCTATTGAAATGTGTGTGTAAATTAAGGAAGTTTATGATTCTTTACCTAAGAGCAGATCTGGAAAGTTCTGCATCCTCCCTGTTAGACGTGCAGCTGTCTGGCTGTGCTGCTCTGAATGGAATCTTAAATCCTTCATTTGCGGTTACTCGCTGGCATTTTGCAAGGGAATGAAGCAATGTCTGAGCCACCAGAGGCCAGAGGTGGCCCAGCCTGAGCAGGTTTCTGACAGTGGAATAAATATCTGTTATTTGTCCAGCATCTTTACTTTTCACTTTGGGCATCATGAGCACAGACGTTGAGAAATAATGCTGATTATACAAAGGAACCCTCATGATAAAAGATCTCTTTCTGGGAATTTAAGTGTTCCAGTAGATTAGCATTATTGATCATTCTCTTTCCACATAGTCTACAGATGATTTTAGAATCCTGAAACTATTATTCTCCCTTGTCGAGTGCAATTACCAGAACAAGGAATAATCTAATTAAGAGACAACAAGGATGCATTGTAATTGTTCTAATAAATTATGTTAATACACAATGCATATGGTTCCTTTTCAACAGAAATTTATTTAACAGATTGACATCTTGTCCTTTACTGCCACAATCTTAACTTTCTTTTCTTCTAAACAAGACAACTTACAACAGGCCAGTTAAGTAGTCAAAAATCTGCCACATTGTTAAGAAAATTTAAGATTTCAAGTACTACATTCAGATAAAGAATTGGAACTTGAGTTCTCTGGATAAAATACACATAAAATAAGAAGCTAAAATAAAGACTGGTAGAATCCAAATTAAAAATCAGAAGGATGTTGTGCAATGAAGATAATGCAGTTTTCGTTTGTTTTTCTGTTGTCAAGTTCACTGCAACTTTGTGATACAGAACTAACTCATACAATTGTGTTTGTTTCATTTTAGGCATTTTACACAAATCTGTTAGATGCCACATTGTACATTACCTGTACAAGATAGTGCCCTCAGTATCATTATGTCATGAAGTGTGTAAAAATTCTAATCACTTCTGATTGGCTATATGTTATTCTATAGCAAATGCCAGTCTTCTTGCTTATTTAGACATAATTCAGATTTAATTTATTGGATAACTGTATGGGAATGACCTCAAGGAAGTATGAAAAAGATGATACAAAGCATGTGGGGGAAAAATCTGTGTAGAGAATTGAGGGAAATATATAATCACTGTGAGTAAATATGGTTACTTTTTAAAGACCTGTTTTAGAAATGCAGATTCCCAGGTTGGTTTATGCTACTTAACAACCCCTGAAACTTAATTAACAAGCTTATGGTTATAGAGGCATCTTTTAGTACTTTCTTTTTTAAAAAAATAGTTGTTTATTTAAGAGAGTTACAGATAGAAAGAGAGAAAGACAGGTCTTCCATCTGCTGATTCACTCTCTAAATAGCAACAACTAGAGCTGGGCCAGTCTGAAGCCAGGAGTCAGGAGCCTCTTCTGAGCCTCTCACACGAGTGCAGAGGCACAAGCACTTGGGACATTTTCCACTGCTTTCCTAGTCCTTAAGTAGGGAATTGGATTGGAAGAGGAGTAGCTGGGACATGAACTGGTACCCATATGCCAGTGCTACAGATGGAGGCTTAGCCTACTACATCATAGCACTTGGACCCCTTATAGTACTTTCTTAATGAGACTGAAAAATATTTCTGGAAGAGATAGTTTCTCACAATGAAAGTTGGGAATTTAAAAAAAATTTACTTATTTTTAAATTTATTTTAAAAAACAGTGAGAGAGATGGGGGCGGAGAGAGAGAGATTTTCTATCTGTTGGTTCATTCTCCAAATGTCCATAGAAGCCAGAGCTGAGCCAAGCTGAAGCCAGGAACCAGGAACTTCATTTGGCCTCTCACATGTTTGGCAGGGACTCAAGCACTTAAGCCATCTCTGCTACTTGCCCTGTATACTAGCAGGAAGTTGGATCACAAAGTGGAGGCAGGACTTATCTCAGGCACTAGGGTGTGATATGGAATATGAGAGTTCCAAGTGGCAGCTTAGCCTACTGTTTATCAGTGACCACCCCAAAGTTAGGAACTTTGTAAGAATCAATTTCTGTCTCTGAAGCGATTCATTCATATTGACAGATTGTAGCTGGCAAACATGTCGATTCTAGATCGCTCTCATTAGTTGAACTTATTTAGAATAGCTATCATGGAGGCAAAACAATGGATGTACCATAAAAGAACTGGAAACTCCAAGATGAGTTATCTTCGGGGCCAGTATTGTGGCACAGGAGGTTAAACTGCTGCCTGTGACACTGGAATCCCATATGAACACTGGTTCAGATCTCAGCTGCTCCACTTCCAATGCAACTCCCTGATAATGTACTTGGGAAAGCTTGGAAGTGCTTGGGCCCAAGCCACCCACATGGGAGACCCAGAGGGAGTTCCAGGCTCGTGGCTTCGGCCTATCCCAGCCCTGGTCTTTATAGCCATTTGGGGAGTCAACCAGAAGATGAAACATTTCCTTCTCTCTCTGTCTCTACCTTTGTATATCTCTCTGCCTTTCAAATAGATAAAATCTTTTAAAAAATGATATATTAAAATGGCAAAGGATTGTAAGTAAATTTCCTACCACTCTGAAGGTACAATCTGCTGCAATCAAGGTGAAGGTTTTAGCTCCCTTCTCTGCTCATATTCTATTTCACAGCTTCATTTTTGATGGGAATCTTTTATATTTTCTCTGTTTTAAAAAATTTGACCTATCTTTTAAGGTTTGTTTGTTTTTTTTTTTTTTTTTGGTTTGTTTTTTTTTTTGAAAGAGGACTGTGTGCTAGAAAGCTGCTAAGCTAAGAGAAGAACCCTCATGCTTGGATTTCCCTGAATCCAGTCCCCCAGCAGAAAGAGCCTCCCTTGTGCCCACGTGGGAATGATGTCTACCTCTGAGATGCAGCCTGAATGGCATACCCATTTCTTCTGAACAGTTGGAGTGGAAAGGGAATAATGATTTTGTTAAAGAAACACTTTCGTTGTCACATAGATACTCTTCTTTCTGCTCTTTGTCTTTCCTACCCTTTCTGAAGCTGTTTTTCCCCAGAAGCGTTTTTCTAATCATAGTCATGGCTACCCACCTATGCAAAGAAAGACATGAGTTCTGCTCCCATCTTAGAGCAGACGGTAGATACTCCTAGACATGGAAGTGGGCAAAGGTTAGTGTAAACAGGGCAGAAGGAGAATGAGGAAGCTGACACTCCTACCCCAGGGACCTTGAAGGCCTCTGGCAGTCTCTAGACCCTGGGCATTTCTGGAGCATGAAATGTTCCCCTGACAAACTGCATGTAAATCTGAAATTTCTTAGCTACCAGCATTGGAAATTTTCCATGTAGTAAATAACACAAAATATACATTGAGAAATGTCGATGTTTTGACAAAAGCCAGGGAACTCAAAGCTACAGGAGAGCCAAAAAATTTGGCTTAATATGCTACCACCCAGCCGTGATTTCATTCCATGCTGCTCCATTCATTGATCTCAGACTAGGAAATCATTCCATAGGCAGGATGGAGTTTGTTTAGAATGGAGCATAGAAGTCTCTGGTCTCCCACTGTTCTCAGCCATTAACATATTCTACCAGTAAACTGACTAAATTTTGATACATATTAAACTGAAGATGTCGTGTATAATTCACTGAGAAGCTACTTTAAAAAAAAAGTCGTTTAAAAAAGATTTATTGATTATTTATTTAAAAGGCTGAGTTACTGAGATAAAGGGAGAGATAGAGAGATCTTCCACCTGCTGGTTCACTCTGGAAACACTGCAACAGCCTGGGCGGGCCCATGCTGAAGTCCAGAGACAGAAAAGACATCTGGGTCTGCCATGGGTGGCAGGGACCAAAGTACTTTGGGATATCTTCTGCTGCATTAGTAGGGGGCTGGATTGACTTTGGTGCAGTTAGATCTCGAACTGGCACTAATAAGGGATGCCAGCACTCATGGAGTTGGCTTAACTTGCTGCACAACAACACTGACCCTGAGAAGTTCCTTGTAAAGGTGTTTTAGGGACAGGTGTTGTGGTGCAACAGGTTAAGTTGCCACTTGGGATATCCTCATTCCACATTAGAGTGCCTGAAATTGAGCCCTATTTCCATTTCTGATCCAGTTTCCTGCTAATGTGCACCCTTGAAGGCAGTCAATGATAACTCAAGTATTTGGGTCCCTGTTACCAACATGGAATTCCTGCTTCTGGCTCTTAGCAGGCATTTGGGGAGTGAACCAGTGAATGGTAGCTCGTTTCCTCCCTTTATCTCTCTCTCTCTCTCTCTGTGTATGTGTGCTCTTTCAAGTAAGTGTTATGCTTTATACACATTCATGAGTTTCATCTATTTGGCAGGTCCTCCTGGCAGCATGAGGGATCACACAGAATGAGGGCCAGCAGCATCCCTTCCTTTACTGTCTTTCCCATTTCCTTCCTACTTACTCCCACAGAAGTCCCGGGATTCATCCAGGCATTAATTCTTATGTTTCTCAAATGTGCTACATTTTCCATGTGTTTCAGGATGTTCATACATATTTTCCCCTCCACCTGGGGTTGCCTGTTACTACCCAGTTTTCTGTACCCATTTCCCTCATCTCCTCTGAGAAGTTCCCATTGTTTCTGCCACACAGTGCTGCCTATTCTCTCTGGGTCAGCACTGTGACCAGAACATATCTGAATTTTTGCCCTTATCACTTGTTATTATAATTATTTTTTGCATATTTATTTCCACAGCCAGAGTGAGAGTCTTGTAGCTTGGTGACAGTTCAGTCATTTCCAGTTTATTGTACATTTTCTTAGGTCTCTCTACATTTATTATCTTTAAATTTTTGCTGAGACTCCAGAAACTTAATGCTTTCAAGTACTGAATGGAAATATCAGTCAACAGTCAACCCAGAATCCCAAAACCAGGGAAAATATAGCTTTCAAGAATGAAGGAGGTTGTCAAGTCATTTTCAGATGATGGGAATCTAAAAAAAGCTGTCACCAGCAGACTTACCCTAAAAGAATGGCTAAAGAAAGTTACCTAAATGGAAAGGAAACAAATAAAAATATAAACTGGAACACCAGGAAGGAAGGACAAGCAGTGATGAAAAAATATTGTTGCTCTTGAGATTTCTGTTTAATGCTTGAAGATTGAAACAAAGTTGAAACACTCAAAATGGATATAAATGCATGTAGAGGGAAATTTAAGTCAAGTATATTTAAATGAGAGAGGGTAAAGGTATATACAGAGAGCCAGGTTTTCTGTTTGAAACTGGCAACATGATGGCACCACTATCTTGTGTAAGTTGTGGATATATCATGTAATTTCTAGAGTAACCACTGAAAACACCGTACAAAAGGTGTGCTCAAAACTACTTTAGACAAATCAAAATAGAATTCCAGAAAATGCTCAAACAACCTACAAATAAAACAAGTAGAAAAATAGAAAACAAAAATGGTAAGATTTAAGTATCAATATTATGTTAAAGTTATATGGTCTGAATATGCCATTTAAAATACAGAGATTAGCAGAGTTGTTTAAAAATACATGAACCAGCTCTACACTGTCTATAAGAAGCTTGCTTTGAATATAACAATAGAGGCAGTTGAAAGTCAAATGATGAGAAAAGATATATCATGCAAACTTTAATCAAAAGAAAGCAAGAGTAGCTGGTTCTCTTTAAAAGTTAATAAAACTGACAAACTTCCAGCAAGGCTGACAAATCAAAAAAGAGAGAATGCACACATTACCAATATCAGGTATGAAGCAAAGGATATCGCTGAAGATTCCGTAGACTTCAAAAAGGTAATAAAGGAATGATATGAATCACTCTGCTCAGATGAATTTGACAACCTAGATGAAAGGGACCCCTTCCTTAGAAAACACAAATTTCCATAGTTCACCCAACCGGAAATAGATCATTTGAATAGCATATGGCCTGTTCAACTGTTAGGAAATTCAAGTTAATCATTTAAAAGATAAATGTAGGCCCAGATACTTTCATTGGATAATTCTACTAAATATTTAAAGAGAAATGAATAGTAATTTTATATAATCTCTTCCAGAAAAATAGAATATTTCCTAAACCATTTTATGAAGCTAGTGTTACCCAGATATAAAAGCCAGACAAAAAGAGTACACACAAGAAAACTGTATAAAAATAACTCTCATGAATATAAATACAGAAGTCTTTAACAAAATATTACCAAAAAGAATTTTATATCATGACCTATAGGGTCTATTCCAGGGATACAAATCTGATTTAATATATAGAAGTTAATCAATGAAATCTGTACAGTAACAGAATGAGGGGGAAAGTCATATGATTAAATCAGCTGATAAGGGAATAGTGATTGACTAAATTTAACACTGATATATTTAACAAGCTCTCAGGAAAAGAAGAGTAGAGGGGAGTTTTCTCATCTATAAAACTAAATCTATAAAAAGTTCATAGCTAACATTAACTTAATAACATAACTTAATGATAAAAAATGGATTTTTCCCATTGATTTTGGGAAGTAAGGCAAGGATATGTGTCCTTGCCACTTGTATTCAACATGGTCCCGAAATTTCAATAAGGCAAGAAAAGGAAATTAAGAAGCATACAGATAGGGGCCAGTGTTTTGGCACAACAGCTTGAGTTGCTGCTTGCGATACTGGCATCCCATATCATGATGGTTCGAGTCCTGGCTCCTCCACTTTTGATCTAGCTCCCTCCTAATGTGGAAAATGGATCTAGTATTTGGATCCATGCCACCCACAGGGGAGACCCGGATAGTCTAATCTTGGCCATTGAGGTCATTTGGGGAGTGAACCAGATGAATGGAAAAAATCTCTGTTCTCTATTTCCTCTCTTTCATTCTACCTTTCAATTAAGAAAATAAATCTTAAAAATAAAGGCACACAGAAGAATGAAACTTTCAGAACATGAGTTTCTGCAGAGAAAATCCTGAATGATCGACAAGAAAAAAAATCAAAAAATCAGTAAGTTTGCATGATATAAGAAAACTGTTAAAGATCAGCTGTATTTCTGTGTACTGATAATGGATATGATGTAGACAGTAGAAGTATAGTGTAGTACTATTTATAATACCTCAAAATATAAAATAGATATAAATAAAAGAAAAAAATTTTCAGAACTTATGTTCTGAAAGTACATAAAGCTGATTTAAGAATTAAAAACACTGTGTGTATGGTTTGGAAGTTTCAGTGTAACAAAGAACCAGTTCTCTCCAGATGGATATATCAATTTAATGAAAGTCCTATCAAACCCCCAGCATGATCTTTTTCATATATTTTTTCTTCTAAAATATAGAAAGAAACAATGAAATAGTTGAAAAAAAATATTTAAAGAAAAAGAGTACTGTGGGAAGAACCAGTCTACTTTATTCCCAGATTTATTACTTACTCTGTGGCTAGCTACATAGAAATACATAGATCCACAGAACAGAAAAAAATATCAAAATGAAACCAAATGAGTATGCCAATTGATTTTTGACAAATATATAATTTCTCTCAATGAAGGGTAAGAAGCATTTTCAGCAAATGGTAATTGAGAAATTGGCAAAAAAGGAAGCTAAAACTAACCCTCATATCCTATGTAAAGAACAACTCTCATATCTCATATAAAAACACATTAAGTCCAGAAGGTATCCATCCGATCTAAATAGAAAGCATAAAACTATAGGAGTGGGCACTTAACCTAGTGGTTGAGACAGAGTAAAGATGCCCTGATTCCATATCTGAGTACATGGCTTCAAGGCCTGGCTCCAGCTCCTGACTCCAGCTTCCTGTTAGTGCAAACCCTGGGAGGATAAAGTAATGGACCAGGATTCATGCCACCCCATATGGGATACTGAGACTGACTTTCTCATTCCCAGCCTCAGCCTGGTCCAGCCCTGGCTGCTGCAGGCATTTGGGGAGTGGACCATGGAATTGGGAGCACTCTTTCCCTCCCTCCCTCCTTCTCTCCCTCTCACCCTCCTTCTCTGCCTTTCTCCCTCCTTATCTCCCTCCCTCCCTCTCTTTCTCTTTCTCCCTCTCCCACCCTCCATTCCCCCTCCCTCCCTCCTGCCCTTACTCCCTCTCAAATGAAAAAAAAAAAAAAAGAAAAAAAAAAAGAAAAAAGAAACAAAGCATACAGCTATGTAAGAGAAAGTCATGGGTGCTTGGGGCTAGGCAAAGAATAGACACCAAAATACAGCCTTAGACTTAACACCAAAATACAACCCATAAAAGAAAACTAAAGATATATTGAACTGCATTAGATTTAAAACAGTTCTCTGTAGGGCTCTGATAAGGTATTGAAAAGCTACAGACTGGGAGAATATTTGCAAATTATATATTACAGCAAGGACTAGTATTTAGAATATGAAAGAGCTTACAAACTCAGCAGAGAAAGGAAATCAACAATCCAATTAGAAAATGAGTAAGTCATGAACAGACCTTTCACTAAATAGGTTGTACAGATGGCAAATAAACACATGAAATGGTGCTCAACTTTATTAGTCATCAGTGAAATATAAATTAAAACTACAATGAGATATCACTATGCACATACTGGAATGGCTAAAATGAAAAATAATGACAACAATAAATGCTGGTGAGTATGTAGAGAGAATAGATTACTCATATGTAGTAATGGAAAATGAAACACTCTGGAAAGCAGTCTGGCAGTTTCTTATAAAACAAAACAGGCACTAATTCTGTTCCTGGACGTTTATCCCAAGGAAATAAAAAGGATTTTCACCCAAAAACCTGTATATTAGTTTTATTTGTTTTAGATAAAAACCAGAAAAAACTCAGATGTCCTTCTCTGGGAGAATAAACTGTGGTCGTACATACCAAGGAATACTACTCAGTAGTGAGGTATTATTAATCCACAAGATAACTGGACTGAATCTTCAGGGAATTAAGATGAATGAGGATAAATGCCAGCACCAAAAGATTATATACTATGTAATTCCATTTGTTTAATATTAATACAATTTAAAAATTTTTAGTTTATTTGAGAGGCAAAGAGAGGGAGGGAGGGTGGGAGGGAGAGAGAGAGAGAGAGAGAGAGAGAGAGAGAGAGAGAGAAAGAGGGAGAGAGAGAGAAGCTTTCATCCAATGCTTAACTCCCCCAGGTGCTTGCAACTTGATGCTTGGCCAAGTGGAAGCCTGAACTAAATCCATGTGTCTCACATGGGTGGCAGGAACCCAGTTAATTCAGCTATCATCAACTGTTGTCTGCCAATAGTAAGAAGCTAGAATAAAGACCCAGATCTGGGACTTAAAAAAGGGCATTCTGTTGTGGGACATGGGCATCTTAACCAGCATCTTACCTGGAGCCAAATACCTACCTCTGTATAACATTTTTGAAATGACAAATTAGTGAAGTGGAATACATATGATTGTTTATCATGGGATATAGAAGAGTGAGATGGCAAGGAAGTGGGTGTGCCAAGAAAAGGACAGTTACAGGACACTTGTGATGGAAGGATCATGTATCAATATCCTGCTTGTGTTACTGTACATTAATTTTGCAAGATGTTACCAAAGGATAGAATAGATACAGTGTAAATGGAATTTCTATATTTTTATCATGATTTGCTTGTGCATCTGCAATTATCTCAAAATAAAAATATTAATTTTAAAAAGGAAGGAGTATCAAAAAGTAACATGCAGGAAAATAACAGAATGTACAGTCATGTGCTGCATAGACATTTTGGTCAATGACAGATCACATACGCAATGGTGGTCCTAAAAGGTTAAATGGCTAAGTGACAATGTAACCATCTTAGTGTGTTTAAGTGTGCTCTGTGATATTTGCATAACAATGAAATTGTCTAAAGATATTCTTCTCAGAACATGTCCAACATTGTTAATCAACACATTACTGTGATTGTGGGTAGAGAAGGGGTACACAATGACCCAAGTACTTGATGCCCTGCCATCTACTTGAGAGACTAGCATGGAGATCTTGGATCTTGGCTTCAGCCTGGCTCAGTCGTGGCTGTTGTAGGCATTTGGTGCTTGAAGCAGTGGATAGAAGATTCTTCTCTATCTGTCCCTCCACCCCCCACTCTCCAACCAACTCCTATCTCTCTCTGTTGCTCTGCCTTTCAAATAAATAAATAGATCTTGAAAAAAAATGGGATTCCAGACAGGATTAGGAATTAGTGGCACTGTAAATCTATAGAAGTGGAAGTGAATGAATATTAAACAAGTTCTGAAAGAATAATTACTAATTTACATATACAGAGTCTTTGCCCACGCTGCATAGCTTGGAAGCTGTCCCTCCCCCTTGCCTCCCTCCCCATTTTTGTGGGGTGAAGACTAGGGGGTGAACCACAGATGTGTGACTGAATTCACTGGGAAAGCTGGGGACAGGAGTGTGATGGTGAAAACAGAGGCTTGAGTGGAAGATGACTTTACAGGTACAGGGTCCCCATTGATTCCCAGAACAATGACAGCCCTAGTCTTAATGCCCCTAGGGCCAGAGATTGGAAGACACTTTTCTGGGAAACTTGAGCAGCCCAAGAAAGGAAAATTGAAAATACCAATGGCCAGAGCTCCCCCAAGCCCATTGCTAGAGGACTATATTGTCTAATATTCTTGCCACTGACGGAATATGAGGACTGAGCTTTTGTCTGTGGTTAGTCACATTTGAGATGGACTACAACCCTAAAGTACATTCTGAACTTTGAGTGCTTCATATAAAAATTCAGAATAGTTTAATTTTTATTGCATGCTCAAAGAATATTCTTGTTATGTTCAGTTAAACAAAATATGTCACTACTGAAATTATTTTTGAAATTAATGGGAGACTGAATTTCTCCTAGCTGGAAAATAAGAGAAATAACTTTTATGCAGCCCAGAGTCTTGATTAGTTGATGTCAAATGATGTGGAATCAACCTGAAGATTGTGATTTACTGGTCCTAAACCTACATATGTGCAATATGTGATTTTTCTCTTTGTTGTTAGAGCCCATTGAAACCAGATTTTTAAAAAGTTACATTCTGATGAATGACAAAAGGAGGAAGGCCTTAAATGGATTCATCCTCCCAAGTTTATCTTAAACTGTGAATGAGATTACCATAGAAATTGGAACACAGGAAGGTGGTCCTGGGTGTATCATTAGGTGTGTGCCCAATATGCACGATTTGTCCAGTGTGCCATTCTGTTTGGATTGGAATCCTACAAGTGCACTTTAAAAATTGCAATTTAGTCAAATAATTTAACTGTCTTTGCCTTTGTTTCCTCATGTGCAAAACAGGAATAAAAACAACAACATTCTTAAGATAATTAGGAAGATTACATAGTTAGTGTGGGAAAAATGTTTAGACAGTATACAATAAGCACATATAAGTGTCATCTTACCATTATTACTATAGGCTAGTGACAACAGTGTTTCAACCTAATTTTTTTTTGTAATTCTATGATGGTGGGAAAGCAATACAAGTTCAGTAGAACTGCACTGCACGTTTTGGAATTTGGGTTTTGATATTTTTCAGAACTAGGGTATGTGGTACAATACTCTTGGGGTACTGTGCAGGGGCAGAAACCTGCAGCTCCCCAGCAGCCCTGGGTCGCAAGAGGCAACAGCAGGTACTCTAGAGAGTACTGTGTTGCTAAGCTGTACTTTTTGCCAGATTAAGTGTATTAACTCCATTACTGATTTACAGTATTTCAGCTTTTGATGGGATGATTGAGACTAGCCCTATAATACATCAAAGAACATCTGGAACTTTGAGACTTAGAGAGGCACCTGCTCACCAGGGCCACAAGGTCACTTAACTGCCTGCCTGAGACTTTCCTATTGTCCTATCATAGCTCTAAAGTCTTAGCACCTTATTGCTGAAAGTAATCTTTTAGATCCTAGGAAGTTCGTGAACCTGTCTGCCAACTGGGTAGTTAAAGGCTGGGCTGTACGGTGGGTGAGAACTGTATTTATATCCTGCCTCTGAACCTAGAGCAGCTGGGTGGTCCATGACAAACTATTCAACTACTTTTTTCTTATGTGGCATAACAGCAGTTTCTGCTTCATAGAAGATCTTAAGAATTAAAGTAGATGTTGTATGGAAAGCCTTAGCATACTACTTGCCGTGTAATTTTTTTATGCTTGTGATTTCTATTATAAATACTGAGTCTCTATTATAAATACTGAGATATTTAGTGGTGAAGGTGCAACTAGAACTTTGGTAGATATTCTTATTCAGTACTCTCTCGTCCCTCCTTTGCTATCTAATTGCTTAGTTCTCATTCATCCTTTCAGAGTTCAGAGTCTGCATTTATAAAGTTAGAGTTGTTAGTGAAGACTTTAGAAGACCAGTTTTCCAAAAGGTTTTCTTCTTTGAACTGCCAAGTCCAGAGATACAGGATGTAGCTTGGTGCTGAAGTAATTGGCTCTCTTAGTCTTGAATTATAAGACGTTCTCTTTCAGAAGCTAACGTTGAGAACCATGAGAGGAACTCTCCTATTTTGGTAATTGCCTGCGGAATAATGTAACTTTTAAAAACATACGTTATTCAGCAACAACTCCTTCCCTTACTACGCGATGCTGAGACTCTGCTTATTATATATAATTACAGTCGTCTTCTCTGAGCTCCCCCTTTTAACTATTTCTTCAAGTACCATCACTTAATAATATTTTCTTTTCAATTTATCAACTAGTTGGGGAAGTGGTGTACTTGTTAGCATTGAAGAGTTTCTTAGGAGAATACAGAAATGATTTAATCTTAAAGATTTTCTGCCTCTCAGAGAATTGAGGTGCTGTGAAAGCTACTAGAAGCCAGTGATACACTATTCACTGCTGTTATGTCACCTCGGCACATAGTACCTGACTGGAGATTAATTTAGAAAGTCTCATTAATAGGTTGAAGTAAGGGCAAGAATGAACTGTTTTAATACTTTTATAAATATAACAGGTTGTTTTTTGTGTGTGTGTGTGTGTGTGTGTGAATTAGCTTGATTTGGCCATGAACAAGATAGAACCCTATAGTGCTGTAATATTGATAAAGTGGGTAACATTTAAATTTCTTCTACATTGATTTCCCCTATTCCTGATATTAATCAGACAAATTATATTACAGCATTGCTTTCCCTATGGGGAGGAAATGAAAAGACTAACAATTGTGGGCTTTTTTCCCCCAAAATAACTGAGAGAACAGTAGGAAATGTAACTGTAAATATGTTTCCATTTTGGAAATTTTCCCTCTTACTTAACACATTAAACCTCTGGATCTCTCTCTCTCTCTCTCTCTCTCTCTTAGCTCTAGAGTAAGAAAGTTATGAGGATCTCATTCCCAGAGAGAAATCTCTAATAGTATCTTAAACTTCACTTACACTCTCTTCTTTTGTTCTCCATGGGTCTTCTGTTTGATTGTTAGAATACTTTACAGTGAAATATCATGGTAAACTTTTTGGGTACTTTGCCCCCAAGGTTATATATATTGCAAAGAGTAATAAAGAGGGCAGGAGAGAGATACCTCCCATCTGCTAGCTCACTCTCCAGATGACTGCAACAACCAGGACTGGGCCAGGCTGAAACCAAGAACCAGAAAGTCCATGAGGATCTCCACATGGGTTGCAGGGACCCAGTCTCTTGGCTTATCATTCACTACCTTCCAAGGCACATTAGCTGGAAGTAGGGTCAAAAGTGGAGCACCTGGGACTTGAACTGGAGCTCTGATATGGGATGCTTTCGTAGCAAGCAGTGGCTTAACTTGTTGTGCCATGACAACAGCCCCTTCAGGACTTTTTAAAGTTCCTTTCTCAACCTAGAGACTAGCGAGAAGTAAGTGTAGCAGAAGGAAATGATTTTTTTCTCTATTTTCTATAGTTCTTGGTTGGGATGAACCCCTCTAAGGAAAGAACTATAAAGAGAAAAAAATGAAGTTTAATGATGTGTATGTGTCATGTGAGCCAGAGATCTGAGTAAATTGTGTGTTTTAATTCAAGAAATAAGCACAAATCTCATGTCTGATGAAAATAAAACATGAAAAAGAAGAAAGCAATGAGCATGATGACTCAGTGAGTTGAGCCATTGCTTGAGAAGCCTGAATTACATATTGGAGTCCCAGTTACTCTGCTTCCAATCCAGCTTCATGCTCATGCACCTGGGTGTTGCACAAAAGTCCCCACAACTAGTTGCAGGTTGTGGTCTGGCACTGTGGTGTAGCAGGTAAAGCTGCCGCCTCCAGTGCTAGCATCCCATATGGGCACCTGTTCAGGTCCAGGCTGCTCCACTTCCAATCCAGCTCTCTGCTATGATCTGGGAAGTAGTAGAAGATGGCCCAAGTCCTTGGGCCCCTGTACCCAAGTGGGAGACCAGGAAGAGGCTCCTGGCTCCTGGCTTCAGATCAGCTCAGCTCTGGCCATTGCGGTCATTTGGGGAGTGAACCAGCAGATGGAAGATTTTCTCTGTCTCTCTCTCTCTCTGCCTCTCTGTAACTCTGCCTTTCAAATAATTAAATCTTAAAAGAATAGTTGCTGGTGTTACTATAGAATCCCCAAACTTGAGTCCACTTGCCTAACACACAGAAAGTCAATCACTGACTTAGGGTGGTGGTAGAAGAAAGTAGATATTTATTTGCAAAGCACAGAGCATCAAATGGGAAAGCTGTTGCTTGATTCCTGGGCTGGCTGAGGAGTTAGAAAATTGGAGCTCAGAGCTATGTGTTCAGCTCATATCCAAGATCCTGGTTGGTCAGTGATGCTTGTGTTCTTCTTTTTGATTGGTCAGCAATACTGGGCTATTAAGAGAATTTTTATAGTGACCAAGTAGGCTTACATAAGTCTGGGAGTTACGTGGTATGGTGGTAGCTTCATTCTGCTCTAGACCTGAAATTTACCTACCTGTTTCCCTAAACAGAACTCATCTGGACAGTACTGGCCAAAGGATTTTATCTACTGGAGAAGCAACTGACTTCCCATGATTGGAACCTCACAACATCAGCTGTACCACTCCCTCAATTCAGTGAATTCCTTTTGATAAGTGGTTGGCTCTAGAGTATGGGCAATAAAACCTTGTGCTAAGGGAGCCAGATGGGAGTCTGGATCTTATCTCTACATTAAGGACATTTGTATATGGGTTCAGCCTCAGCAGGAGGTGGTAGTGTTTGGACTCTTGCCTCCATTTGGGAGACTTAGATGGAGTTCTCAGCTCCTGGCTTCAGCTTGGCCTAGGCCTGGGTGTTGGGGCATCTTGGAGAGTGAACCAGCAAATGAAAAATCTCCCTCTGTCCTTCAGTCACTCCCTCTCATTCATTAAGTCTGCCTGTCAAAAAGATGAAAACAAGTAAGTAAACATTATTTAAAAAAGGAAGTAAAAAGAATGAAATAAAAAGAACTGGCTTTGAGTTCAGGCTCAAACACCATCATCCACAGAAACATTGTGAGAAGTGTGTAGAAGAGTGTGGGTTATGGGGAGATGCCTGGGAAAATCATGTTCAACAAGGACAGGGTTTGTTATGCAGACTTACCTCCCTGTCTGCCCCACTGATGAGCAATTTCATTATCCTTCTCTCCCTGGTACAGAAGATTACCTTTATAGGTGTAAATTTTTCTTCCCGAAAGCTTACTTCTGTTTTCAGAGCTTTGTTGGTAGTTGAAGTCTTCCAAAATAACCCTAATGAGAAATAAGCACATTTTGATGTGGCATGTCTTGGTCTAACAAGCCCTCTCCAATAAATGACCTTCCATTGAGCCAGGGAAGCTTTTTATTCTTCATGCATCCATCGATCAGAAGTTATTAAATGTTTTCTATTTAGCATTATACTAGATAGCATTCCAACTGCAAAAAAGTACATTGGAACTTGGTCTTATGGTCCTCTTTTTCTTTCCCTTCCTTCTCTCTTCTCCCAACTTTGCAAAGAGTTTGAGATTGTTTACTAAATTAAAGGTAGTGTTCAAGTAATGGAACCATTAATCATGAAACAGAAACATGATCATATGTAGTGGTATGAGTCAGTAGGCCCCTGGAATAAATGAAATTTGACTTCAGGGGTCCTGGCCTCTAAGGCAGAAAGAGAAATATTTGCCCTATGGATAATTCCTTGACTGACAAGAGAAAGCATTGCAGTTTTCCCCAGCTGGTCCTCTCTCTCTGGGATCAAAACCAAAGGTAGAGTGTATCGATTATTAAAGGGAATGTTGTTGGCTTTATGTCATTTTTCAAACTGAGGAAAAGGCCCTGGGAGGTAAGAATGATGGCACAATTTATATTTGTCTTTGCCATTGTGTCCCCAGAGCTCAGCACAGTGCCTACTCACAATAAGTGTTTGGTGTTTAGTTAGTTTAACTACTCAGTTGGTAGTTTTGTGTATACTCTTCAGTGTCTACCAAAATAGGCTGTTTGCTCCATGCCTTTGAAGGCTATGTTCTCTCCCTAGAAAGCTGTTTTCCCATCCCTTATCTATCTTCTTCTCATCCTTCATATCTCGGTTTAATTCAAAGTTTCTTTGTTTTAGTATCTTGTAGCATTACCTACTCCTTTTCTTTAGAGTTCTTCCCTCAGCCTAAAATGATGCACTTCCTATAGAAGCCTTTGACTAGTGCCCATGTCCTTGAATAGCTTCCATGAGGTTTTGATCACTGTAGTACTTCACTTCCTAGCATAGTGCCTGCCATTTATTAGATGCTCAGTAAATTCTTCATTAAATGAGTGAAAGTAATTAATTACTAAATAAAGTGATAAGTGATGCCTTTAATGAAGTTTTAATGGAAATGAGGATAATAGATGAAAATGAAGATATTATTAAACATGATCATGATAATGATGTAGATGATGATTTTTAAAAGGTGATAGTAACTACTGTAGTGAATTCTAACCATATGACCGGTCCTTTACATAAATTATTTCTCTGAATCCCTTAGTAACTTCTGGAAGGTGACATTATATTTTCCATTTTACCAATAAGGGATATGAACATGGAGAAGATTATTGACTTGGATAGAGTCATGCTTCAATTTGATTGACAGAGATCAGGATTTGAATTCATTTCTTTAACCACTGTGCAAAATTGTATCCCTATGCTATTTTCCTAAAGCATTCTCAAGTTTATGAGCTAGAAAAACAGAATGACCATGTGCTGATGTGTCCTGAGTAGTCTGACAGGTTACCATGTGAGTATTCATAATAATAGCAGTCCCCTAACATTTTATTGTGAGCTTCTGGCTTTTATCCAAGAAGATAAAATATAGAAGCAGAGACCATGTGATTCTTCCTTTTCATTTTCAGGGTTTAGAGTGGGATGTTGTTTGCACCCATCTTTTGATGCATGGCACCCTTGCTCACTTGCCCTTTGCTGTGGTTTTCGTGTTCATGTGTTCATTTGAAAATCCAGGGTTTCTTGCAGTGCAGAGTGACTACATTATGATAAATACTTACACAGACAAATTAAATGATTCAGTATAGTCACTCTGAAAAGTCTGATTTCCATGTATGGAATCATGTTTATCATCACCCATATTTGAAGCCACAAAATAGTGTATTTACATTGGTAATGTACTCATAAAATTCCCTGTGTACTTTGTTTGTTTTACTATTAGAAACCAATCCAAGCCCTATCTGTAGAATGACAGGCACAAAAGGATGGTATTTAAATACTAGGGCTAAAATGGGGCCAAGCACTTGAGGCAAATCTAGCATTTTCCTGGTGCCTTCTACCTCCTATTTTTATGGATATAAGGTTCTGGAATTGCTAGATTTTTAAAGGGCTTAGCTAACTGCTTCTTCAAGACCTTAGTGCCTCTCAAGCAACTGTATGTATGGAGTATTTTTAAACAGACAGTATTGACTTAAGAGAAAGCGTTTGGGTCAATTTGGGCTTTTACTTCATGATTACTGAACTTTCCTGCAATTTTTCTCCTCTTATAGAGTGTCCCTCCAGGAAGAGAAAGAATGTTCTGAACAATTCTAGTTCTTTTAAAGAATGACATCCCTGGCTGACAGAGGATGTTGTGGTGATTAGCAGCAGAAATGAATTATCCTAAAATGAACTCCTTTAAAAAAAAAAAAGAAAGAAAAGAAAAATTCCCTTTTGTTGGGGAAAAAACTAATTTCAAGTCCTAGAATATGTAAGGTTAATGACCAACTTGCTTCAAGGAGAGATACATGAAAAGTAAAATTGTTAAGTCTGCTGAAGAACTAATCAAGCATATTGTTCCCTTGATTCTAGAAAATTGCAGTGGGCTCTTTAGAAAAGTTGGAAAGACATCCAATCCATGGTGCACTCCTGCTTTGCCTTGTCAGTCAATGTGTATTCCCTCTTCCTCATAGTGTCACTAGGTCCAGGGGCGGGGAATGTTCCAAGGCTGCTGGCAGCTGGTGGCATGCTGATGTTCCTCTGGCCCAGGGCTTCCACTAGGCCCAAATGACAGATGGTTCCCTCTGCTGGTTGAACTAAAATTTAGTCCTCCAAGATGAAAGGACCTGAGAGGACTCACCCACCATCATTCTCACTGACTATTAAAATACAATTTTGTGTTTGACCCTCAAAAAGCCAAAAATGCGTGACCAGATGAAATGCACTCCAGAACTGGTGGTGGCGTCCCTCCCTGATTCCTTTCCTGTCCCTCTCCTTCCTTGCCTTCTTCCCTCTCTTTTTCTTTTCTTCAGGACAATTTAAAAATGACAGACAAGTTAAAAAAGTAGTGTAACTGACATTTGCATTCCCCCTACGAAAAATGATCGCCTCTTTTATTTTAGTCAAGTTTGCTTTCAATGTTTTTCTTTTTTAAAGAAGTTATTAATGAAGCTATAGTCCCTTTTCACCATCATTTCTTGTCCTGCCACCTCTACCCTCCACATTCTCAGCCACCCGCAACCCTACCCCACATTCCCTACTGTGCATTTTTGATGTATTTGACCAGTCCATCATTTCAGCTTTTGTGCATGTATATGTGTACTGAAAATGAGTGCAAACTATTTTGTTTGGGAATTCAAAGTTTTCCTTTTTGTTGCTTTTCTTCACATGATATTATTTATGCAATATCTGTATTGATTGCTATAAAACCAATTGATTCTGTTAGACAGCTGTATAGTGACCAATCCTATAATTATAGCATATTATATTAACTCTTTCTCCTTTCAAGGTGATTTTCAGATCATTTCCAAGTTTTATACTAAGAAAATGCAGCGATAATATTTTTCAAGGAGTCTCTTTGGAAATTTGTTCCTTGAGCTCCTATACTGTATCCTTCCAGGAGGGAGCTCTATGCCATGGGATATGTGGAGAGTCACTTATGATAAATATAGTAAAAGTGCTTCTCATTGCCAGACTTCTCTCATAGAAGGAACTGGATTTTCTTTATTTTAATTTGTGTTTTCTTTGTATCTAGTGAGGCTGAGCTTCTTTTTTTAATAATCATGGTCTATTATGATTTATCCTTTGGATCACCACTTATTTTATTTGTTGCCTTATCTTTTTCTTGATTTTAGAGATTCCTTGTTCCCTATAAAATATTTAGCTGATATGTTGACTGGTATGACACTTGAGAGTCAGTTCAATTTATCAGTCCAGTTAAATTGTTATTGGATTTAATTTAATTATGTATATTATCAAGAGGTTGGGTATAATCTCTCTGCCTCCAGTCTATTCCAGATCCTTTTGATTCTTTGAACATATGCAGCCTGAGGTTGACCACTTTCCCTGTACCATTGCTACTTGGTCAGATCCTTTATTCCCCAGTATTACTGCAGGAGCCTCCTAAGTAACCCTGCTGTTCGGGTCATATCTAGCACAGGGGCAAAACAATGTGATGAAAATGTGGGTTAGATCTTATTCTACCTCTGCTCAAAACTGCAGTGGCTTGCTCCAAGTAAAAGCCCATGTCCTTGGAATGGCCCATAATGTCGAGCACCCTCCAGCTCCCCGTCTCCTACCATTCTTCTCACTGCTCCAGCCACCCCAGCCTCTCTACTGTTTTTTTTTTTTTTTTTTTTTTGACAGGCAGAGTGGATAGTGAGAGAGAGAGGCAGGGAGAAAGGTCTTCCTTTGCCGTTGGTTCACCCTGCAATGGCCGCTGCGGCCGGCGCATCTCGCTGTTCTGAAGCCAGGTCTCAGTGTGTTCTGCTCACACACTGAGCGTGCACCTCCCTCAGACCTTCGTGTTTTCTACTCTCACTGCCAGGAACTTTTTAAACTCAGTGCCATCTTTGTAGCTGTCTTCTATACTTACTTTATTTAGGTGTTTCCTGAGTTGTTACCATCTTAGTGAAATCTTTCCTGATTTCTTTGCTTAAAAATGCAACAATTTCCCCAGTCCGCTATATGCAGGATTGCCAAAAAGTAGGTGGAAGATGCATATTCTGAAAAAAAGCTCTGCATGTATCTCAAAATTGTGTGGGCAGCAAAATAAACTCATCTTTAAAGCCTCTTTTCCATGAGCTTTTAAATGTCCTTTTGTATTAGTCTCTTAGGACTGCGTTAACAAGTTCCATAGATCGAGTGGCTGAAAACAACAGAAATTCACTGCTTCTCAGTCCTGGAGGCTACAAGTCTGCAATGACAGCTTCACCAGGGCCATGCTCCCTATCAAATCTCGCCTTTGCCTCTTTCTGGCCTCAGGTGGTTTGCAGGCAGTCCTTGGCCTTCCTCACCTTGCAGTTGCATAACTCACCTCTGCCTTCATCATCCCTTGGCCTCCCCCTGTGTCTCTGACTTATCGATGTCGTCTTCTTGTACGCACACTGGTCGTGTTGGATTAGATGCCCAGCATACTCCAGCATGACCCCATCTTAACTAATTGTATCTATGACAACACTATTTCAAAATGGAGTCACATTCTGAGGTACTGGGGGTTAGGAATTCAACATATCCTTTTTTATCTGAGGAACAGGGAAAGCATACTTCAGCTCCTAACATTCCTTATTTCCTTGCCTACTCCATGTTTTTCTCTGTAGCTCTTAGTACTCTTGAACCAACTACATAGCTGTGTATTTATTTTGTTGGCTCCTCTACCAGTATATTGACAACATGAAGGCAAGCTTTGGGGCTATGATGCTCACTGTTGTAGAAAATAGTGCCTGGTAACTTAGTAATCACAGCAAATACTTCTTTTAAAAATTATTTATTTATTTATTATTTGGAAGTCAGGGTTACAGAGAGAGGGAGGGAGAGAGAAAGATTTTCCATCTGCTGGTTTACTCTCCAAATGGCTGCAATGGCCAGGTCTGGGCCAGGCCAGAGCCAGGAGCCAGGAGCTTCATTGGAGTCTCCTACGTGAGTGCAGGGGCCTAAGCACTTGGACCATCTTCCATTGCTTTCCCAGGTACATTAGCAGGGAGCTAATTAGTAGTGAAGCAGCTGGGACTCGAACCAGTGCCCATATGGAACGCCAGCACTGCAGACAGCAGCTTAACCCACTGTGCCACAGCACCAGCCCCAACAAATACTTCTTGAGTGACTGATTATTTGCTTTCAGTTATCACATTGAGCAGACCATGTGACATGATTCAGACCAAAACCATTAGATAAAGAAAAGAAATAACTACAAAATCTTAGGGAATAAAATGTGTTTATGATTATAGTGTTTTTATTTGAAAGAAGGGCAGGTGAAGGAAACAGAGACGTCAAGGTTCAGGCAGAGGAACTGAGCTGTTGAGGGACTAGGGCATTGTCCTTGAGTGATGCACAGATAGCGAGGTTCCTCTGGCCTCCTCACTCCTCCTCTTTGGAGTTATTCCTGAAGTCAGATGGGGATTGAGCTCTTACTTCTCCTTAACCTCTAACATGGAGTAGGAACTGTACTTAGTGACTTGTCTTCATGTCTCCCCAAAAAGATTTGTTTAAAGAAATGTCCCCCTAAATATTAATATACCCATTTTATAGAGGTAGACAGTGAGTTGAGCTACTGTATAAGACATAGAAATAGTGTATGTATTTTACTAGGATTTAATCTCAGGTTAGTTGGGCCAAAGCCTGTGTTCTTTTCCTTCGCTGAGTCCCTTAGATTCTTATGGGTGCTAGGGTTTCAAGGGAACGAAGGAAATGCACACCAAGGAGACGCTTCAGGCAGACAATTTGGCACTGACCCCACAAAACCAGAGAAATCGTTTCAGGGCAGCCTCGTCCTTCTGCACAATGGGCCGCCTCAGTGCCAGGAGGCTGTGGTTCTGAAGGGAAGTCAGCTGGAGCCAGCACAGCCCTAGACTGGGAATCGGAAACTGGGGAGCCCAGATGTTGTTCTGTCTTGTTTTTCTTATGATCATGTATGAATCACTGGAGTCCCTCTGAGCCACGTCTCCCTTGTACAGTCATGTCCCTGCCTCCAGAAATCACACGTGTGCCTTGATTCTTCCCTTTTAACAATACCTGTGCAGTTGTGCTAGTTCAGTATTTGTGGTGAACATTCCTAATGAGGTTTTACCTTGGACTCACTGGTGAAATGATTGTTTGACTTTCTTGTTCATGGTGTAGGTATCCAGGACTTCCTACCTGCCTAGCTCCTGTATAAATACCCTGTGTGTCCAGCCATTGAGGACTCCGAGGCACTCACAGTGCTCCGAAAGGTAGAGTTTATCTCATTTTTTTTTAAGAGTTTGATATTACTGACCTACTGACCTACTATGGGCATCCTTACAATAATAGTAACTTCCTTATGCACATATAAAATAAAACTTGAAAAAAACCCTTGACTGACTTCAGAGAGAATAAGGTGGGGGGGCCTCCCATCACCTTAATCACTCCCCCAAAATGTATACAACAGCCTGGACTGAGCTGAGGCTGAAGCAAGAGCAAAGATCCAAGAATACAGTTTGGGACTCCCATGTGGGAGGCAGAAGTCTGGTTACTTGTGTCTTCACCTTCTGGGGCCTGCGTTTGCAGAAAGCTGGAGTTGGGAGCTCAAGCTGGGACTCCAGGCCTTGTGGTACTCCAGTGTAGGGTATGGGTGTTTTAACTGTAAGGCTAAACACCCAGCCCCAAAAGAGCACTTGTAAAATGCCAACATCTTATGCATAGATAACTTGGGAGAATTTACCCTTTCTCGAGTTCTATTTGTAGCTGCAATTTTTAAACTGGGATACAAATATTATGTCAGTTAAATAAAAGAGTGACAACTTAACTTTCTGAAAGAAAGCATCACCTTTCCTCTGTGAAATGTAGCTTAACCATTCCCTGATTGACATGCCATTTTATTATTCTCGCCCCCAGCAGATAGTTTTACAAAATGAATAAATTTTAGTATAAAAAGTAAAATTAAAGTTAGAAAGTCAAGTTGTTATGCTTTGCATGGCCTTGATAATGAACGTGGAATTGAAATGACATCAGTAGCAGAGGGAAGAGGCTTCTGCTATGAGACATATCTCCTAAATGTCATGAGATCGTCCTTGATCAAAGCAAAGCCTAGTGCATATGATGGAACAGTGAAGTAAAGATCTTGCAAAGAAGCTTGAGGTAGAGTAATCACTTGTCTTTATACATCTTTGAATATTTTCAATGGGTAAGTTGAACATGTATTTTTAAAAACAGCATTGAATGACAGGGCTCTGCAAAGGATACGCCAAGGTAAGGCCCTCTGTCATGCTTTGATCTGAAGGAGTCTGAGAGAGCCTGAGACGGAAAGTCTCTTTCTGACCTTCTCTTCCCCCAAGGCAGGCCATAGAAATGAAAATCCCTTTCCCCCAATGCCAGCCGGAAAATCTAGAAATACGACTCTAACCTTACCTACCCGTCTGTGTAAGACCTGGCTATAAAGAAGTTCTCTGGCCTAGCTTGATATATATATAGGTCACGGGACCCTCATTCCAGAAGGGGTCCTGCCCTTCACCTAGGGGGAAAGGATGCCACAGAGAGAGACCCAGAAGAATCTGAGCAGACCAGGCTGCTGGATTTCTCCTCTAGGTTTATTATTGTCAGATCATACCTTTTTTTGCCCAATTGCATTTATCCACAGCTGTACATTTTTCAGAGAATGTAAGCATAGAAATGAACAGTTTTCCCTGGGTCTTTTATTGTTTATTTCTGAAGGCTCCTAAGTCACATACAACTATGGTGAAATACACCTTTTATGCTTTTCTCCTGTTAACCTGTCTCTTGTAAGAGTGTTGGCCTCTTAGGATAGGTGAGGAAAGGCGTCACACTTCTTCAACCCCACAGTAGTGATCTGGATCTGGTACTCTCCCCAGCATGTTGTTTTCCCAAAGACTCAAAAATGCATACTCTCCATTTCTCTCACTTCTCCTCATCATTCCTCCTTTGACAATGCCTCCCATTCTTAGCTGCACAAACAATGTAGCATGCGTAACAAGTAAATACATTGAAGGGCCTGTGTGCCAGAATGCAGAAATTCTACACTCCACTCCTTGTTTCTAGGAAAGACCTAGTCCCCTGAAACCCACTTTATAGCTATCTGCTTGCTTATCCTAAGTCCTACCTTCCACTCTATCTGGTTCTGCAGTCGCTTGAAACTGATGCTGCTATGGTTTGAATTTGATGAATCCTCTCTGAAACTAATGTTTGCTGTTAATCTCCATTGTGAGGGGTGAAGAGGGTGGAGATCTAATCTGACTATGGTGTTTAGAGCTGGGGCTGTGGGAGGTAATAAGGAATAGTTAAGGTCATGGGGTGGAACCCCTATGGCTGAGAAAGCACGAGAGACCAGAGCACACACACACACACGTGTGTGTATTCTGTGTCTCTTGCCCTGTAGCATCCTGGGCTATCTCAGAAGGTACCAGCAAGGAGTCCATCACCAGACCACCAGATGTGGTCCTTTAACTTTGGACCAGAACTGTTGGCTAAAATAAACCTCATTTCTTTCTAATTTGATTACCCTTTGTTGTTGTGTTATTAATTGCAGAAAAACAGACTCTAGATTTCTTATACAAAGCTTACGGAGTTGGGCCGGACACCCCTAGGATATATAGGGCTGTGGGCTATCGCCACATCTTCTGGAAGCAGTCAGCAAATGCAGATTGTGGGAGGATGAGGCCAGCTTCTTCATTTCCTAATGTGCCTGTTTTTTCTCTGGCTGAAGAGTTAACCTGGGAAATAGAGAAGGTTGAGAGGCAGTAAGTGACATGAGGCTAAATGGAGCACTGGTGTTACATGCCTCTTTACAATGAGTTTGGCACATAATTATTTGATTCCTGTGTTATTGTTTTTCTCTCTAGTGTTTTAAACCCCCAAGCAAAATTCTTTCTAACATGAAAGCTGTCAGTATAAAATGTGTATCTGAAAGGGTGACATTTTAATATCAGTAATTACTGGAAAGAAGAATTGTAAACTCGTCAAGTTTTAGAAACCTCTCTTATTCCTCCCAGTTCGTCACAAATTGTTATTGCTCTCCTAATAGTAAAGAGTATGTACCTAATGACACCAAGCAGCCCCTCTTTAACTGATTCTTCTCTTTACAAGAACTGACTCAGATTTCTGCTCACTGCTGTGTGAACTTACTGAATGTACTTAACCTCTCTGAGCTCTGTTTTTTTCTATTGTAAAATGAGACAGAGAAACCACCTCCTACAGTGTTTAAAAAAGATTAAGTGACAATTTATGTCATGTAGTTAGCAAAGGGCTGGGCATACAGAAGGAAGTCATAATGATTATTAATGGAAGGAAATATGTTCCTACTAACTCTGTTGGTATTTAAGGATTTCTAATATTTTATTTCAATCAAGACATTACATTTGGCAGTCTTTACTGAGGCAGGATATAGAGTGATATTTGAGATCTGCCCCTCCCCCTGCAAAAAGTAAGGTAAAATAACATGACAAAGTACAGTATAATCTTTGGTAGTCATGATCCTGTATAAGCCTCATTGCTTCAAGATTAAGTGTTGCCAGTCTGAGAGCCAGATCTGACTGATGCTTTATTATTTTACTTTATGCTGTACTTTCATTTCAAATCTTTTCATGTATTTGGCAAGATGTTCAAGGAAGCTCTGAGTCTGACTTCTGATTCTACTTAAAACTAAAACTCCAGCCGGCGCCGTGGCTCAACAGGCTAATCCTCCACCTTGCAGCGCCGGCACACCGGGTTCTAGTACCGGTTGGGGCGCCGGATTCTGTCCCGGTTGCCCCTCTTCCAGGCCAGCTCTCTGCTATGGCCCGGGAAGGCAGTGGAGGATGGCCCAAGTGCTTGGGCCCTGCACCCGCATGGGAGACCAGGAGAAGCACCTGGCTCCTGGCTTCGGATCAGCGAGATGCGCTGGCCGCAGCGGCCATTGGGGGGTGAACCAACGGCAAAAAGGAAGACCTTTCTTTCTCTCTCTCTCTCACTATCCACTCTGCCTGGCAAAAAAAAAAAAAAAAAAAAAAAAAAAAAAAACTAAACTAAAACTCCGTATTATTAGATAAAGTACTGGATGAAAGTGAAATGTTTTGGGTAGAGTTAAATAATGCAAACAATGTTTCCTGAATGGTTTTGTTTATCCTCACTTCCAGTATGGCTAAGGAAGTTTTGGTTCTGATAGTCCCACAGATATCGATTCTATAGTATGAGCTGAAACAAGAAAAGTTACCTGAAGGCACTAGAGTTAAAATAAACAGGAGGATTTTCGAGGGGGGTTGGGATTCAGAACTTGTAAGAATGGGCCAATTTAAGGTGAATTTCCCATTTCACAACTTTTAAACTGAAGGTGGGCAGACATTAACGTTGCTTGCAGTGGCTAACCTCCAGTAGAAAACCTGCAGGCTCTTTTATTTCAAAACCCAGGAACACAGTTCAGGGAAACCATGGGCATTGAAAAATGAGTTCAGAATACCGGAAGGAAAACCAAGGAGAAGAACCTCCTAATTTTGTGTATAAACACTGTCCAAGTTTCTAGCTGATATCTTAAGCATACATGCATGAAGTAAACACAGACTAGCACTATCAAAATAAATGATTTGAACTGCTCTTTGAGCTGCTACCTAAGAGACAGTTTTTGATGTGGGTGTAAGTTAAGTACCTGGTAAAATGAGTAAAACAAGATTCTTCAGGAACTACAATTGAATTCAGACCCTTCACACCCTAACATATACTATCAAACATTTACATGATAATTATAAAATTATATGACATACAAAGAATGAAGAAAATGGGACCCATTTTGAAGACAAAGCTGAGCCATTTCCATGATGGCCCAGAGGTAGGATTTACTGATTTTTAAAGCTAAAACTGTTATAAGCGTACTCTACAACGATCAGGAAAATAGACACATAATAAATAAAATGGTGTTAAGTAGGAACCACAAAAAAGAACCAAATAGAAGTTCTAAAACTGTAAAATGCAATATTTGAAAGAAAAATATACTGAGTGGATTTGTAGCAATCAAGCGTATTAGAGGAAAGTGTCAGTAAACCTGATCCATGGGAAATTTTTTCTGAAGAATATAAATTTAAAGAAAAAGCTTTAAACAACTGAACGGGGGGAGGAAGACTAGAAACTGATGGAACTGTGTGGCAGGAATTAAAAAGTGTAGTGTATGTGTAGGTGGAGTCTCAGAAGAAAAAGAGACAGTGACACAGAAAGTATACTTGAAGAAATATTGGCCATATTTTTCAGATTTAGTGAAATAGGATAAATTATAAGAAAATTTTGACTTTGTATATCATATTGAATATGCTCAGCACCAACAATACATATAAAATATTTTTTAAAAAGGATTATTTATTTGAAAGGCAAAGTGACAGAGAAAGGGGGAGAGATAAAGAGATTGTCTATCTTCTGGTTCACTCTTCAATTGGCTGCAATGGCTGGGGCTGGGCCTGCCTGAAGCCAGGAGCCAGAATCCCAGCCAGATCTCCCATGTGGGTGGCAGGGACTCAAGTACATATGTCATCTTCTACTGCTTTTCCAGGTGCATTATCAGGGAGCTGGATCAAAAGTGGAGCAGTTGGTTCACCGATACTCAGATATGGAATGCTGGTCTGGCAAGCAGAAGCTAAAATAGGTGCCCTAGAATGCTGGGCCCTAAAGAGAAAATGTTGATAGAAACCAGAGAAAATGGCACAATACCTTTTGGGGGAGCGTTGCCTTGAATGAGCACTAACTTATTGGAAGTTACACAGGCTAGGCAAATTGAAATAATGCTCATGTTTTTTTAAGTGCAGAGAGAGGGAAGGGAAGTAAAAAACCAAAGCCAAAACAAAACAAAATCTTTTAACCCCAAATTCTTTGTGCAATGCAAATGTCCTTTGAGAATTTAGACAAATTAAAGGCACTTTTAGATAAAAGACAACTTAGAGACTTCATTGCCAGCAGCTCTGTATCACAAGAAATGCTAAAGGATGTTTTTCAAGCTCAAGTGAGATAACACCAGATGGGATCTTAAATCTTCAAAAAGGAATAAAATATATTAGAAACTGTAAATAAAAAAAGATAATTTTCTCATTTTACAATCTTAAAAATACATAGAATCTGTTAAAGAAAAAATTTTTTCGCTGTCTTGTTTATAATGTAATAAGTATTGATGTTTGAATGCAGATGACGATTATAGCTTGAAGAATGAGGTAGATGGCAGATGGACTTGTAATGGAGGACTTAAAAAAATCTATTGAAAATTTGCATGATCTTCTCATTCAATTTTTCCATGGACTTTTTGAGCTCCAGTCATATTCTTCCAAGTTTTTCAAATTTCATAGAAAAGAGTATGAAATTAATTCTAAGTAGACTGTGAAAAATTAAGAAAATATGTTTTAGTAAAACCACCAAAAATTGAGTAAGCTAGTTAAAATAGAATCCCATTTAAAAATGATCTAAAAAGATTGCAAGAAGGGTTGGCGCCTTGGCTCACTTGGTTGGTCCTCTGCCTGCGGTGCCGGTATCCCATATGGGCGCCGGATTCTGGTCCCCGGTTGTTCCTCTTCCAGTCCAGCTCTCTGCTATGGCCTGGGAGGGCAATGGAGGATGGCCCAAGCGCTTGGGCCCTGTACCTGCATGGGAGACCAGGAGGAAGCACCTGGCTCCTGGCTTCGGATCAGCCCAGCTCCGGCTGTAGCCACCATTTGGGGAGTGAACCAATGGAGAGAAGACCTTTCTCTATATCTCTCTCTCTCTCTCAATGTCTATAGCTCTACCTGTCAAATTAAAAAAAAAAAAAAAAAAGATCGCAAGAAAGAATATATAGAAGAACAGGATCAGAGTAGCAATGAGAGAAATGAATAATAAAATTGCAGCTTAAGGTACAACCATAACAGCAGTTATGTTAAGTGTTAGTGGACTAAACATTCTAACTAAAAGGCAGAGATGGCAGACTATAAGAAAGCAAGAGCAACTGTGTTTTCTGAGCAAGACTTTAAATAGAAGGATATAGATAGGCTTTAGATAAACTGATGAGAAAATGTACACCATAGAAACAGGATTGAAAGCCCAGAGTAGCTACATTACTAACAGATAGATTAAACTTTAAGAAAAAGGATATTCTCAGAGATAAAGATGAACATTTCATAATAATAAAAGGGTCATTGTTTAATAACAACATTAACATCATATATGAGCATTTTAATGCTGAAATTCCAGGTGAGAAGCAAGCCTTACAGTGCTGCAGGTCAGGTCACCACATGGGACACCTGCATCCCATGCTCGAGTGTCTGATTCATGTCCCAAGTAAGCAAGATCACTTTATGTATTTTTTTTCAAGTAAACAGATGTTAGAATCTCTTATATTGACTTCATTCTCTATGTCCATCTGGTTTCAAAATGCAGACACTACAGTCAAATACATTTACATGCACAAAACTATGCTTCAGTGTCACCCAAATATATCACACTCATACTACCTTTGCATACAATGGTGATCTTACCACTGTAATCACTACAGAAGTTGTACAAAAATCAAGACAGATGTACACAAACCATACATGTATCAGACTAATCAACGAAAACACATCAACTCTGTGAGAAATATACCACATGCATTCAGCTTTGCATTCTCTATACTGAATTGACATACCAGATGCTCTGCTGTGACCTAAGAGGAAAAAAAAATCAATAAATTGGAAGATGTAAAAGCTTGGTTGTACACTTAACTGAGGTGTTAAAACAGAGGAAGGAACTTAATGCAGAAATGAGTTGTTATTTTCTCAAGAATTTAAATTTATGAACTTATTGAAGTTTGTGTATTCAAAGATAAAGTTCTTTCCAGGAGAAATGTAGATTCAAAGAAAATTTTTTGAAAAGAATAATTTTCTTATTGTATTTAAATGCTAAGTAGAGGTGCAATTTGTTTCAAATATTCACAAATTGTGGGAAAAAGCTACTCAGAATGTGTTCATAAATTGGGAGGCTCTCAAAACAGGCTATGAGTGTAATGGATAGAGGTGAGATACTTAGGCAAAGCCTTGCTTGGGGCTTTCTGTATTTTTACATTTGGAATTTTTTGAGGACTATATCATGAGTCAAGAGGCACAGATGGCTCATCATTTGAAGCTTGCAAGCCTTTAATAAAATCATGGGATGAAAGCTGAACATAGGTGAAAAAAATGTGTTTGGGAGGTATAAAGATCTCAATATAACAAACTGCTTATAAGATTTTTATTAGAATGCCACACAACATGTGTTGGTTTCCCTGAATGTATTTTGTGTGTTTGAGTACCACTCATGATCCACAATCAAGCTGCACATGTTCACAGTTTAATCCTTCAGTTTATATTTAATTGGTCTGTGCCAGAACTGCTATTAAGTTCATTATGGTGGATGCCTTTGCCATATCAGTTGTTGAATATTTTGGATATCATTCTTGCTTAAAATTACCTGAGGACATAACAAAACATTTGTTTAAAGTGGAGTTAAAAGTTAAGTGCATTTTGGTACAAAAAAATATTGAAATCCATGCATACGGGGGGTCTTCAGAATGTTCATGCAAAATACATTTTGTGAAAAAACTATTCATGGACTTCAGTTTTTTGTACCACAATAAACTTATCTGTTAATTCTATTTTTCTGTGAGCTTTCTGAAATATCCTCATGTATGTTTTCAGCATTTCCTCCCATTTGTAAGTGGAAGAAACTGGTTCAAACAGGCTAATATTCAGAAAAGTTAAAACATGTCAGAAATATCTCATATCATCAAACCATTCCATACTCAACTTAGGTTTCATAAAAATTGGTGTAATTACACCTGCTATTCAAAATCTTGATGGAATCTATTTAAATCATATTTGTGAATAAATGTTAGCCTATTGTTTTTCTTCTTACAGAGCCCTAAGAAAGGTGCATGGTAGGAATCTCAGTGGAGTCAGAATAGTTATATTTGTTAAAATTCATTAATCTGGACTTCTGTGTTTCAAGTAGTCACTACTTATTTAAGTGACCCAATGTTGTCTGCAACAATGAGGAAATTTTTTTTACAATCTTCATATCATCTTTCATAAAATAACAGACCGAGCCCCAGAAGGGAAATAATTTGACCAGTGGCACCTGTAAGTGTCATTTTCAGAATTTGGACCTCTATTTCTCTGTCATCAAAACCTATGCTTATGCTGATACAGTTAGCCAGTTCTAAAATAGTGAATGTGTTAAGAGTTTGGGCATTACTTCTAAGAATAATTCTGATTTACAAAGTAGTCAGTGTGCGGAATCAGCGCATCCTGGGTTAGAATTCATGTGCTGTGTGACGTCTCTGATGGTGTTGTGGCTTAGAAAGCTCCAAAGAACCCTAGCAGCATAAAATCTGCATATTGTGTTTGTGTTTTATTTACAAAAATGCGTTATTCATCAAGACCTGAGGACATGGAGAGTGACAGAGAGTTAAGGTCACTTGGGTACCATCAGTGACAGCTTTGCCAATACAATCGGAATGCTCCTCAACTGTGAAGCTTATTTAATGCAAATAGACCCCAACAACCTTTCTACTAATGTATAGTGCTCCCTTGTCAGTTTGAAATGAGCAAACTGTCAGCCTGACAATTACCATGCATACAGTATATGCTCATTAAATCCTGCACCGTGGATTTCTTCACATTGTCAAATGTCTTAAGTTCAAAAATGTGTAGAGTCACTCTCCTGGGAAGGATGCAAGAATCAGATGGCTCCAGAGCTTGCTCTTACTATTTCAGAGTTTGCTTTTAACTACAGCCAGAAATCATTCTCTTTTACAGTTTTGATTAAAAGACTATTCCTTCTGCATTTTTTTGTTTTGTTTATAATTCCAACCCTGTAATTACAATGGAGTTGCTTTTATAATAGAGCTACTAACTCATTCTGCCTGCAGATGAGAATCAAGGGGAAAGAGCTCAGTTTTGGGGGCTGCAACAATAGAGTGTGTTGGGGATGAAATAATAAAGATCCAGATGGATTTTAGCTTGTTTAATCTCTTCTTCAGTGCTAGTATTTTGTAGGTTTAGACCTTATCATAACATCAGTGGGTGGGTTAATACTTTCTGACAGCTAAAGCCCTTAGGCTACTGATGTTTCTCAATTTGTTTATATTTTAGCTTTACAAAACACCAATGCCCAGACCAAATAAATTAGAATCTTTGGGGGTAACAGCTTTTAAAAGCTTTCTAGATGATTCTAATATTGGCCAAAGTTGAGAGAGATTGACTCAAATTGACAAAATTGTCCAGATTGGTCAAAATGAATCTCACCTACTCCTATCATCAACCCAGCCCACTTAATGTTTCCTAAAGGGATACACCCTACTAGGGTTCCACAAGGTTAAAAAATCCTAGTTTTGGACTCCAGGCAGGGCCCAGGAATCTCAGATTTTATCTAGCACACTAGGTAATTCATATGCAGTAAGGTTTGAGAAAGATGATCTTTGTAAGTGGAGGAGTTCACAGTAAATTGAGAATTCAGGTCAGGCTGTGTGTGTGTGTGTGTGTGGACGTGTATTAAAGCAGTAGGGATTTGGGGACATTCATTTGGGTCCAACTGTAATCTTGCATGGTTATAATAGTAACTACTTTTTTGAAAACACCCCACTATTTATAAGACCCAGAAATATATACACATTCTTTGGTCTCTAATTGTTAGGCATGAGAGCCTAATGACTAGTATTAATGAGCTTTTGAAGAGCCTACAAAAACACTGAGAATTAAAAGAAAAAGAAAAATTATTTTGTTTTCAGTATATGTAGAAATTGTAAAATAAGAATTATTTGATTTTTAATGAAGTGTCAACAAAATGGAACATTATGCCATAGTCATTAATTGCTAGTTCAATAATTATAAAAAATCTACTTTCAGAGTTGTTTTATGAGTTAGCTTTTCTTGCTTCCTAAGATTTTCTGAAAATGCATGATAATTACTGAGCGATTCTAGCCAATTTTAAAATTAAATTAACCAAATTACATGTAAGCAAATAATTGCAATTGCAAATGCATGAAAATGTTTTCAAAGATTTCACATGTAAAAATTATTGAGTGTAATATGGCAGATAAAATATGGGATTGAGCCTCCCACAGAAAATGTGCTGAAATCCCAGGACAGTCATGTAACTTGATATTATGTACCTAAAAGTTAAATAATATTGGATTACCCTGGGCTCCATTTTCACTGATCAGGCTATCAAAATATATGCCTTAGCAACTGTGAACCATACAGTTGAGTGGCCACTGTTGTGTGCAGTTGGCTAAGACATGCCTTGCAACACTAACATCCCATGTTCCAGTGCCTGTGGTAGTCCTAGCTGCTCTGCTTCTGATCCTGCTTCCTGCTTATGTGCCTGGGAAGGCAGCAGAGGATGGCCTAAGTATTTGGGCCCTTGCCACCCATCTAGAAAACCAGTATGGAATTCCTGAATCCTGACTTTGCTCTGGCCCAGCCATGGCTTCTGAGGCCATTTGGGGAGTGAACCAACAAATGAAAGATCTCTCTCGATCTCTTTCAGTGTGTATGTGTGATTCTGCATTTCAAATAAATCTTTAAAAAAGAAACCATTATTGCTCACTTTCCTTTTTCTAAAAAGTCCAAAAACATAAAAAAGAAAAAATTAGTATTTTAGCCACATATCACAGTACATTTAAAAGTACATCACTTATATAGAAGTTGAGAATGTTAATGAGCATCCAATGAAAGTGACAAGTCAAACTGCACACTACACTACTTGCTCAGAAAATTACCCCTCAACAATTGGCAATAATAATAGTAAAACAGCACAGAACTAGCATAAGAGACAGGAATGTATACCCTGGCAATTTAGAGTCACTGAGGTCAGTTGATGGCCAGAGCTAATTGTATCTTTTTTGAATTCTCTATGCTTATTCATCTTTTGGATTTCAATGCATGTGGGGTCCCTTATCAATGAATTATGATTGCACTAAATTCTTCTGATCAGTAAATTATGATTGTGGCTGTTGTGGCTCTCTTTATCCTAATCTCTGTTTCTTTTGTAACATGTGCGACAGCTATTTCATTTGTTTACTTTCGTTTTTGACTCTTCCTCCTTTCCTATACAATCTGTATGAAAACAGGAGCCACAGCTATGCTTCTTTATCTAAACAGTCATGCTGAAAAAAAAAAATGGTGGTAACAATCCATCATTTTGTTTCAGCCAGCAATCATCAGCCAGGCAAGGAGTGCCAGGCCATTAGGAACGATGTTACACATGTTGAACTGCTCAGGAAATATTTTAGTACATCTCTTTTAAGCTTAGGATCCTATCACTGCAAGTCATTAATAAATGAGTGATAGGAGAGAAGCCATATTCAAGATTCATGCAGACCTCTTACCTCCCCCTTGCATCCAAAAGGCAAAAAAAAAAAAACAAAAACAAAAACAAAAAAACTTGTCTATAAATTCTTGGCAATGGTTCAGCTGATTAATAATTTAGAACAATGATTGACTGGAGAGTGGAAGTGGAGATGATAGCCTCTCATTTTCCCCTTTATTGTTTCAGACAAATTGGTAACTCATGGTGCAGGTGTGAAATATCCTGGTTAACTGCCTGAAGCTTTGAATTAAAGCTAGAACATGATATTTGATCTTTACTCTTCAAGGTGTTGGCCTCAACCCTGCTGGCATGGAATCCCTTTGTGACCATGTTGCTCTTGATGTTTAGCTTAGCTCTGAAAGTCACTGCAAAGTCTGTGTGAACTACAGCAAATTTTTTTTTTTTTTTTGACAGGCAGAGTGGACAGTGAGAGAGAGAGAGACAGAGAGAAAGGTCTTCCTTTGCCGTTGGTTCACCCTCTAATGGCCGCCGCGGTAGCGCGCTGCGGCCGGCGCACCGCGCTGTTCCGATGGCAGGAGCCAGGTGCTTCTCCTGGTCTCCCATGGGGTGCAGAGCCCAAACACTTGGGCCATCCTCCACTGCACTCCCTGGCCACAGCAGAGAGCTGGCCTGGAAGAGGGGCAACCGGGACAGGATCGGTGCCCCGACCGGGACTAGAACCCGGTGTGCCGGCGCCGCAAGGCGGAGGATTAGCCTGTTGAGCCACGGCGCCGGCCGAACTACAGCAAATTTTACTATGGCTCCACTGTGCGTGCCTTGTTTTGCTAGACCCTAGTTAGGGTAAAACAAGGGAATATGACACAGTCCTAAATTGAAGTAGTTAAAAACTCTGGTAAGAGAGACATATAGCTAGAAATTTTTCTTCTACCAGCTGAAAAGTCTTAAGTGTTAAGAGAGCTACATGAATAAATATAGCACTGGAGCCATTACCTTACAGGAATGATGGCAGGGATCGGCTCAACCTGGCATTTGTGATTTAAAACAATGTGAGAGGCGCTGGCATTGTGGCACATCAACAATCCCAGCACCCCATACCAGAGTACTGAATTAAGTACCCGAGATTCCACTTCCAATCCAGCTTTCTGCAAATGTGCCTGGAGAGTCAATGAAAAATGGCCCAAATACTTGCATTCCAACTCCCACTTGGGAGACTGGTCCAGCCCCAGCTGTGTGGGTATTTGGGAAGTGGACCGGCAGATGCAATCTCTCTCTCTTTCTCCCTCTCCCTCCCTCTCTCTCTCACCCTTTCTCCCTGTTGCTCTGCTCTCCAAATAAATAAAAAAAAAAAGTGAGAATTTCAAACTAGTTCCAGTTGTCTATGTTGATAACAGCAATTATAATTAGAAAATAGTTAAAAGTAGTTAAGAAAAGACTGCTGGTATGAGAACTTGGTCCAGATTTTCAAAGCTCCAGGCTTGTCTTTAGAAAGAGAAGATCCAGATAAAATGTATCCGACAAGGGCCTAAGTGACCCTTGTCTGGAAAGTATGTAGAATTTAGCTGGAAATTTCCATTTGGACTTGGGAGAAGTTGTGACTTTAACTGGAACACATGTTGTAGACACTGTCAGGTGCACTGATGTTCTGCTGCCTCTAAGGAGAAGTGACTTCAGCCCCCCAGTGCAATGCCACAGATTCAGAAGAGTGACTGGTTTTGCATGTAAATAGAGTGAGTTATTTGAGTCTACATCTTCTTCTACTGTGTGAATTTTTGCCAACTAATGAAGACGTGGACATACAGACTCACTTCAGTGAACATTTGTTCATGTGTGTTTTTCCCCCCTCCTCAACTTAAGTAACTTTCAGAATATTCATGCTTTGAGTTTTGTCTGTGTCCATTTGTGTGTGTTATTATTATGAACTGAACTGTGTCCTCATATGTTTATTTGTTGAAGTCCCAATCTGCAGTGTATTTCTATGAAGGGACTTCAAAAAGTTCATGGAAAATGTGAATTATGAAAAAAAAAATAAGCAAGGATTTTATAATTTTTTTTGCACCAAAACAAGTTTACATTTTAATTCCTTTTTCTACTCAGTTTTGAAATATCTTTGTATTTGGAGATAGGGCCTTTAAAGAAGTAACAGAGTTAAATATGATCATAAGAATAGAGCCTTTATCCAGTATGAATGGTCATTGTCCTTCTAAGAAGAGGAATGGAGGGGTAGTTGCTGTGGCACAGAGGGTTAAGCCCATATCACATATTGGGAGTACCAGTTTGTGTGCCAGCTTCCCTGCTTCTAATCTGCTAATGCATCCTGGGAGGCAGCAGATGATACTCAAGTGCTTGAGTATCTGCTGTCCACATATGAGACCTGGATGGAGTTTCTGACTCTTGTCTTCATCTTGGCCCATCCTGGCGATTGTGGGCATTTGGAGAGTGAACCACTAGATGTGAGATCTATCCTCTTTCTTTCTGTCTCTCATCAACTTGCCTCTCAAGTCAATGAAAAGAAGGAAAAATAACCACCATGATTATGCACACAGAGGAAAGGTTGTATGAAGACACATGAATGCAGATATTCATCTGCAAGCTAGCATCTCAGTCTTGGATTTGCAGCCTCCGCAATTAGGAGAAAATATATTTCTGCTTTTAAGACACCCAGTCTCTGGGCTTTTGTTATAGAAGCCCAAGCTGACCAAGATAGTGTTTAACAAATCCCCCTGATGAGTTTGATTTGTGAGTCTGATTTAGTAAGTTTAATAGAACTCTGAATTTGGGCCAAAACAACTGTGAATGTCTTTAAATTATCCTCCTGTCCTTATCATTAAGTAATGCCCAGGATAACCATAACCTTAAGCTATGGATTTATGCAGAACCTTTTTTTTCACTTGGCCATCTACATATTCAACAAATAATCATAGATTGCCTACTTTGTGCACATTATTCATGGTTCGTGCTCAGAAGGACTTGTCAGTCCAGAAGAGGAAATATAAGAGGCACTTAAACCACCATCATTTGTATTTGGAAATGCTGTGGGCACGCTAGGAGTAAAGGGAGTCACTGGAGGAGGTGGTTTTCAAGAAGGACTTTGGGAACAGTTGGGATTTGTTCACACAGGGTTGGGCAGTGGGGTGAGACCATTTGAAGAGGAGAAGGAATAGTGAACAGAGGCTTAGAAGTTGAATGGCTGGCAAGTTCATTGGGAGGCAGGAATGTTGACTGACTTGCAGAATATGCGAAGAGAAATTTTCTTTCATAAGGCTGAACTATCTCAGATTCAATGGACTTCCCTCACAAAGGAACAATGATAAGCCAGACATTGGCCAACCTGTGTCACTAGGTGTGGCTGGCTTCCCTGGGTTCCTTTCACAAATTACAGTTCAGAGAGATCAAAGTAGGGATAGTAAAGCAAACATTTATTGAAATGGGTTCCAAGCGAGGAAGGGGACAGTAGAGAGAGCACATGACACCTTTTCTTCCTAATTTGGAGCTTTTATTGCTAAAGTGTGAGAGACATCAACTTGTGATGTGGCTGTGATGCTTATGATTGGCATTTATGATAGACATCTGGGAGCTGCATACCTTTGAGATCTTTGAATGAGGCTGCAAACTAGACTTTTCAAGTTTGACTGGGTTCTTGCTTTAGCAGGATACTTTAGCCACAAGTTAAACCACAAAGAGGATGGTCTTAGGTGGGTCCAGCCAGAGAGCAGGGTCTTTGGATTCACCCATGGAAGAAGGTGCTGTGTCCTGTCTCCCTTCACTCCTGTCTAATTATCTAATTGACGCAGGCATCATTGAATTGACTTATCCATATTCATAATATCCCTGCAAGCTATGTACTAATATTATCCCCACTTTATAGATGAGGAAACCAAGGCTTCAGTGGGTTCTGTAACTTGACAAATACAAATGGTGGAACTGGGATTTGAACCTTGGTATCTGGCTCCAGAGCCCTTGCTTATATAAAGGCAGCCTGAGCATCTGAACCGGGGGATGAGGGAGTTAATAGATTTGCAAACGGGATAAGATGCATATTTGGCATATTTCCTGGAGCAAAAAGAAAGGCAGAGTCCCTGTCTCTCTGGCAACCACAAGGGAAATCTCAATGCCCTTGACCATTTCCCTGTAAGTTAGCCCTCTCTCCATGGAGATAAATCATTGGGGCAGGGAAACAAAAGTGTTTTTCAGGAGCTCTGCTGCCATGGCTAGCCTCGGTCTGATATGAAAGGAGCTTTTCTGCCTCGGTTGCCTTCATGAATCTGCTGCCTCAAAATGGAGCTTGTTAGTTGCGTGTCATCTGAGGATGGCGATTAGTTGCATGTGTTTGGTTGGGTGCCAGCCCCCTGGGGCGCCAGACCTCACTGCAGGAGCCACTGTGTGTCATGAATTAGTCTTGAAAATAAAAGCAAATTCTTAAAATGGAGCATGCTAATTTGGGTTTTGCTAGCCCCTTCTGAAGAAGGCACGGCCTGTTCGGTGCCAGCTGGCTGAGTTGGCATTCAGCAAGAAGCTGGGTCCCTACCAAAAAATGCATTGCAACCCCTGCCCCACTTTGAGAGCAAAGCTGCAGTGAGGAGGTAGTGGGCGCTGAGAAACAAGGTGAAACTAGGGGCAAGGGCAGTACAGGATGGGCATCATAAAAGGGAACTGAAGTCGCCATGGTATTCCCGCTTCTCTCCACCTTAAAAGGGAAATCTGCCTCTCTCTCTTCCCACTCAGGCTGCCCTCAGCGACTCATTCAGTGACTTGTACATAAAAGACTTCCTCATCCAATTGCTTATACACTGCACCTTTTATACTCTTCCAAGTCATACTTAAGGGATTATCACTGCAGCTTTTAACTTCCCCTAGAAAGAGCTGAATGAGCGTGAATGGGGCGGAAGAGTCTTCAGTGAGAAAGTGTCCCCCACCCCAAAATGCTCACAAAACCCCCAATCATGATATGAGAATGCCATTCTGTTTTTGGTGGGTGGCTGGCTACAAATGTGATGATTAACAATTACTGTACATATAGACGCTCACTACAAGCTGTCATGTCATGTACACAACTCACGATAATAGAATGTGGTACAGAAAGTGGACCCTGGTCGCTGGGATGGGTCGTCCATTTTCTGATTAAGAAAGAGCAATCCCACCCAATCATGGTTTTGATTCTTGAAACTCGGCACTTAGCCCAACATACTGGTAAGTGGGTAGTCTGATCACGAGGAATGATAACCGTTATGCGAATCAATAGTTGGACAGATGAATTCTCAACTTCATTTTTTTCGGTTTTGTTTTGCAAACATCCCTTTGTCTCCAAATGGGATTGCTTAGTGTTGGGCCAGGAGCCTTGTACAGAGGCAAGACCAAAAAGGAATTTCAATAAGCTTTATGTTTGTTGTGGAGACTCAGGAAAGATGGAAGCTTTTTCCCATGTGGATAGATTTCTGTAATAGATTGCTGAGAAATATAAGTCGTCCTGGTTACTAATGTAGTGCATTAAATTTCCGGGAGTGAGGTTGCTGTTGGTTTCTTTCTTTCTTTTTTTTTTTTTTCTTAACCTGTTTATTTGGTACAGGCTTCTTTGTGTTTTGAAGGCAGCATTTTAAGTTGACTAATAAACTGATGATGCTCAGCCACTACTGGACTGGACCTGAATGCTGCTCCAGTAATACAGGATTTTAGATTTTTTTATAAATGTGGAGACAAAACTGAGGATGAAGGGAAGGGCATTGTGAATACTTGAGTACTATGAATAATTTTAGAGGGATTTTATTTTTTCCAGGCAATGTATTTAACTCTTTCTTTAAATGCTTGCATTTGGGGTCTCCTCAGGACAATGTGTTACTTTAATGAATATGAGCTATTAATGAGCCTGTGGACCCTTGAATTTATGAGGTATCTGACAGCATTTTGGTGGATCTGTTTTGAGATGCATGTGATCATGTCTGTAAGCTGAAAATAAACCAGCTGGTATTTGTTCTGAAAATATTCCGTGAACACCCTCCTGTTAATTGCCCATGGCTTGATCCAGCATCTGGTAAACCAATATATGGTCATTTCTACCATGGAAGTCAGCACAAATCACTAATGATTCTACAGCCATTTGCATTCTTTTCTTGTCTAGAATATGCCAATTACCATAAAATTATTCCTATTAGTGACATGATTGAATGATAGTAACCTGACTATAACTTGTTGGCAGAAATTCTCTCATAATCACAATAATGAACTGTATATTTCAGTCCTCACTGGGCTCTGTTAAACAGGAAGGTTGGATATTATTTGCTTCTAACCCCTCACGAATAATACTTATTAATGACTTTGTGAATTGGAGGAAATGTGCAGTTTTGCAGATTTGTTTCAATGTGTGAACTTATCATTTTTTAAGAAAAATTATTGGAGAGGAGAAACACCATGTGCTATTAAAAAATGGTATTTGGGGAGCTCTTTGCGATATGCACACTTTATGGTCATTGTCAGTACATCGAACCTGGTAGACTCATGCCCTCATGCCAGATAATGTCTAAATTTTTTAATGAAATAATAGACATGTAATCATCATCAAAGAATGAAATAATACAATTAGTGCTAGTGACCCCAAGAAAATCAAGAGTTGTTAGATTAATCCTTCTTTTACCTGATGTTAATCAGCAGGGAAACATGATGTACCCAAGTACAATGTCCAAGAGGCAGATAGTATAGGATATATGGGAGGAGCCTGTGAGAAGACAAGCTACAGTCCCCTCAAAGTTCCTGGTAGGGCTTCTACAGGGGAGGAGGACAGATTGAGCTATATTGCCTGAGGATCTGGGGATGCTAGTGAATGCATTGGGTACTTCTTGTGGTCCACTTCATACCCATCTTACTTTCCACTTAGGCCCTTGTTGTGGACATCATCTTGGGACATGTGATCCAGAGTTTCTTGCCTAATCTGCTTTGGGTATCTTCTAAGGGAGTTAGGGATGGGATCTTGGCAGCCAGGGTGTGAAAACAAGTTAATAACACATGCATAGGTGCTGGCCTGATGGATGAGAATGGATGGATCATTTTTCTCCTGTCCCATGCCTTGTTGAAACAGTTCTGAAGAACCTTTTAAGTTTTCTCAGTATTTTCTGGGAGGTTAAGTCCTGATTTTTCATAGGTGACCAACTTGAGAATGCATCCTTGTGATTTCCCTCTGTAGCAGGTGCTATTAGTCCCCCACCAACATCACGTATACTGACCCTGCACACTCATGCCCCAGCTGATTAGTGTGTTGAGTGTGGAGGTTTCAGAAGTCAGGATACCCTGAAATGAGTCATGTTCCCCAGAAATACTTGAGAAGTTCCTCTGCTCCTGGCCAAGGATGTAAAGTACCCAGTGACTCACCACAATTGTCCTGGGGAACAAGTCTGTAGTGCTACTCCTGTTCCAGAGCTCCTCATGCAAACAGGCTTAGGCTCTGGGTGATGCCACATCTTTTTCTTGGCTTCCTCTCTTGCCCAGCCTGTCCCCTCATCTCCTCACAGCTATTTTCTGGGAGCACTCTTAAAATCAGTCACTTGCACAAGACTCTACTTTAAGAGAATCTGATTTATAACACCTTTCTTCCCTGTTTCACTTTCCCTAGTATCCCAATACTTTTGTATGAGGCCCTTTTCCAAAATAACCTACCTGCTTCTAAGTCTTTGCTTGGGCTTTTCTTTCTAGGGTAGGGTAAGGGAATTGGGGAATCCAGGTTCAGACTATGAATGATTTCAATATGCTTGGGGTTCCACTGTATGCTACCACAGCTGGATTAAGTATACATAATCCTCACTAATTACCATACTGAGAAAAGTTAGATTTAGAGATTTAGAAACAAGTAGGCATTTTAAGATTACAAAGATGTAAAAGTGAGTGATTTTGATAAGTGTATACATTGAGAAAACTGTTATTTGGGGCAAATGAGGATGTCAAAGAATTTGGCAAGAGGATTTTGTAAAATTTGAAATGAATTTATGAAAGAAACATTTGGGAAGGCAGAGAGGAGTGGAGAAAGTAAATTAAGCCTATATAGATGGGATGACTGAAAGCTTTGAGCTTAAAAAAATCACTAGTTCATAGGATGCTGAGATCACTATCCCTGTGGGAATAAATGCTTCCTGTTGCAGAAGTTGGAGAAGTCCAGAATGCACATTCCTTCTCACATCTTTTGACTATCTATGTTTCCCAGCCATTTTGTTGGGAACTGGAAGTGATAAGCAAAATATAAATGGTCCTAGTTGTCAAAGAGCTTTTGGTATAGCAGGCACACAAGTAAACAAATAAATATGGCTAATTACAGGGTATAACCTAAGGCTCTGAAAGAAATGAAAAGCGTGTAGTGACGAAAGCAGTAGGGTTGGTGGACGAAGACGTCCTCTCCAAGAGGATCATGTTTAAATAGACCCAAAAGACAGCAAAGAGGTATACCCTGCAAAGGAAAGGGAGAACAAAGGAATAGTGCAGCCAGAGAAATGGCATACACAAAGGTCTTATGGCATGATATACCTCAGTGTCTTAGAGGTTCATAAAAAAGGCCAGTGTGCTGAGATAGTAGTAGTGAGGAACAGAGTGAAATTGAAAGGAAGGTAGGAACAGGATGTCCTCTGTTACAGAAAACAGTGGATTTTATCAGGAATGCAATGGAAAGCAATTGAAGAGATTTTAGGACATAAGTGATAGTTTCCTACATACATTTTGAAAATATTACTCTATGGGCTGGCGTTGTGGTGTAGTGGGTATATCCACTGCCTGTAATACCAGCATCCATCCCATAAGGGCACTGGTTTGTGTACTGATTGCTCCACTTCTGTTCCAGCTCCCTGCTAATGGCCTGGGAAAGCAGTAGAAGATGGCCCAAGTGTTTGGACCCTTATACCAATATGGGAGATCTAGAAGAAACTCCTGACTCCAGGTTTGGGCCTGGCCCAGCCCTGCCCATTGTGGCCATTTGGGGAGCGCACCAGCACTTGATTCCCTCTCTCTCTCTCTCTCTCTCTCTCTCTCTTCCTCTCACTGTGTGTAACTCTGACCTTCAAATAATATTTTACAAAATATTACTCTGAAATAGACATTACCCTAGTGGTTACAACACCAGTTAAGACACCCAAGTCCCATATCCAAGTGCCTGGGTTTGCTGGCTGCCTATGGCTACTGACTTGGCTTCCTGCTCATGCAGACACTGCGAGGTGGTGGTGATGACTCAATTAATTGGGTCCCTGCCACCCACATAGGAAGTTTGGATGATAGTCCCAGTTTCTGGCTTTGGCCTAGCCCTGCCTTGACCATTGTGAGCATTTGGGTAGTGAACCAGCAGATGGCAGCCTTCTGTGTATCTGTCTCTTTCTTGCAAATAAAAATTGAAAAAACCTTACTCTGTTGTATGAAAAATAGGTTGGAGAGAGCACGACAAGATCAAGGGAGAGGAATAAAAGGCTACTGTAGTCCAAGTGAGAAATGATGATCAAATGGTTTAGAGTAGAGTCAATGAGCTTGAACTAGAACTTACTGAATATAATTCCAGACAGCAAAGACTTAGTCTCTTGATTGCTGTTGTATCCAGGCCTATGCTTGAGGTTTCTGGAGCTCAGGGCAGAAGAACAAATAAAGGTCACATACCATCTGTCTAAATATTTAAGTTGTAAATCTAGCCAATAAGCTATGAAATAAATGTTCTTTATCTTTCTGCCATGACAGTGTAACTTTTCAAGGACAAATCCAAAAGTATAGTGAGAGCTGTGGTTTTAATGTGACTAAAAATTTACCAAATATCAGAGACAACTGTATTTTCTTATTAATGCGTGTGTACCATTATTTGGATAGTGATATTTGGATGACCTATATTAAGAACAGAAATAATTCTGAAATTCTTGAATACTTACACCAAATAAGTTATTTTTCTTTTCTTCAGTTCAGTAAAATTAAGGTGTTGGGAAGGTCATTTAGTATGCCAGTCAAAAACTTCATTTGGGATGCTCTCATTACCTACTGGCACACCCTGGTTCAAGTGCTGGTTGTACTTTTGAGTCCAGATTCCTGCTAATTGTACCCCGGGTGGCAGCAGGTAATGGTGTGAGTTATAAGGTTCCTGCCTCCCACATGGGAGACCTGGAATGAATTCTTGCCTCTTTGCTTTGACCTCAGCCTAGCCTCAGCTGTTGTGAGCATTTGGAGAGTGAAGCTAAGTAGATGGGAGCTCTCTGTCTGTCTGTCTCTCCCTGTTTCTCTGTATTTCATATAAATAGGAAATTTAAACAATTATTATGGTATTATAATCATGATTTATAATGGGTTTTTGTTTGTTGTGTAACTTGTTTCTGTTGACAGTTACGATCTAATGCAAGGTTCTGCAAACTAAGAATAAAACCAAAGCTATCCACCATTATTCACTTACAATTTATTTACAATTCCTTTCGCTGTATAGTAGCAGAAATGTGTATTTACAACAGTCCAAAATGTTTCCTTTTTAGTGCTTCACAGAAGAAGTTTGTTGATTTCTGATGTACAGAACTAAAAATTAAACTGCCTATGTATTTGAAGTGTGGACAGTTTGAATGTATTTCCATCATATTCCTATAAGCATTTTTATAAGTTAATTATAAAATTAGTAAAGTTAAAATTATCTTTAAATGTTTCCAATAAAATATATTTTATAATATTCAAAATTATGTTATAATTAAAAGACATAATGTAGAATATTAGCCAATGTTTAAAAATTTATACCAAGTATATTTAAATATAGCTGAAATTTTTGACATTTTATTAAATTTTAATACTTGTTTTCATAAAGATAAAATAATTTCCAATTTGTGTTCAATTTTCTTCCAGTTACCAATGTAAAGGATTAGTGCCAGATTTTGTGCATATTATGTTATAACCTACACATAGTCAAATTTAAGGAGGTCATGAGTTGTTTAGTTCTAAGATATGCCTAAGCTGCTATATGCAGCAGTTGTGTATCTTGGTTGAATTTGTGAACTTCCAAAACAAACTATGAAAGGAAACCAGCAGATTCTTATTAAAGAAAATAGATATTCAGCACTACTGGGAATAGAGACTTCTTTATGCAAGAATCCAGTACACTCATGCTGCCTCAGAAGAATTTGACAAATCAATTTCTGTTTCTCATGTTTAAATCATTCCACTGCTCAAAACTGCCCACACCACAAGGCAACATGCAGCTCTCTTGTCTGCAGTTTTGCACTTTAACCACAATCCACAACCCTTCCTCACATGCAGACACTGTCTAGCTTTCTTCAGTGACATCGAATGAAAGAGGCACAGAGACATTTTCCCAGGCTATGTGCAGCTTTCCACAAAAGAGCAGGAAGTACCGGTTGTGTTTCCAAGAAGCAAGTCCCAAATCCTGAGCTACAGGAGCCCCAGTGTGTTTTCTAATCACTTCTGATGAGAACGTGTTTGTGATTGGGAGCCTGTCTATTTGTAGGATTCAGTATATATCAAATAATAGAGCAGTGCAGTATATAGAGTGCAAACTATAGACATGCAAGAAGAAATAAACAGAAACAGAAGAGTGGAAAGTTTTAATATTTAAATCTATGAAAGATAATGTAGGTAAAAAATAATTTAAATAAAGTCATTGATGAAAGTGACTCTGAGAATAGAAAATGTATCTTCTTTTCACAGGCTTTTAGAAAGCTAGAAATAGAATGGCCTTTATAGATTAGGAAGAAATTTTAGAAAATTTCAAGAAGCTTGAAATATTGAGTCCCCATCACTGATTGCAATGTGATAAATCAAAATATATCAAAACCTGACAATATGGACCCTTTGAGAAGCAATTCTTTATTCGAGGAAATGTATCAAACCCAACGTTTGAAAAGTAATTGCATGTCATTGATAGTGAAAATATAACACATGTAAGTTTAGGGGTTACAGCTAAAGCTGTGCTTAGAGGAAAATATATAGCCTTGAACACTTGAGTAACAATAACAATGAAAGGGAATGAAGCGTCTGATTTAAAATAACAGCCAACCAAACAGAATGCAGACAGAACTAGATAATAAAGATAAAAATTCAGGGACTGGTGTTGTGGCATAGTGGGTAAAGCAGCCACCTGCGATGCTGGCATGCCATTTGGGAACTGGTTCACATCCTGGCCTGCTCCTTCCAATCCAGCTCCCTGCCAATGGCCTGAGAAAACAGTGGAAGACAGCCCAAGTGTTTGGGCCCCTGACAGCTATGTGGGAGACCTGTATGAAATTCCTTTTTCCTTGCTTCTGCCTGGCCAAGTGCTGGCTGTTGTGCCTTTCTGGAGAGTGAACCAACGGATAGAAGATCACTCTATCTCCATCTGAATTCTGACTTTCAAATAAATAAACAAATCTTAAATCACAAATTTAGTTTTTTAATTTAAGAAATGCAATATTTCTCATAAATAAACCCAGATGTTTTTTCTTTGACAAGAATGCCAAACAGAGAAATAGTCTATTAAATAGTCTACTTGTGAAAAGGTTAGTGAGCCTGCACACACACACACAAACTCATGAAATGAAGCTAAAAGTAGAAAGGAAGGAAGCAACCATGGCTAATGAAGAAATACAAACAATTAAGCAGAACCTTTGTGGGAAGTTTTGCAAGTAACTTTGGCAATCTTGATGGAATTGATTTTGATATAAATAAATGTTACTTAAATGTACCCAAATGAAAAAAGAGAGAAACTTTAATAGCATTGGAAAAAAAAATCTTAGGAAGTTATCAAAGATCTGAAAAAGCTCCAGGCCTTTATGCTTTCAGAGGCAAATTATCTTGAACTTTCAAGGAACAGATATTGATAATCCTATTTAAAATGGGAACTGATAATGTTAATTTTATGTCTGCATAATGGAGTAGGTAGAATGCAGAGGTTTTGTGTTTAGCTAGGGAACAATCTCCAAATATATTAAGAACAAAAAGCAAGATACAGAGTATTGTGTGTTATACCACCATTGGAGTAAATTTGTGTGTGCGTGGGTGTGTGCACATGTGATATATTGTCTGTAAAGGAATACAAAGCAACTGATAACAATGATTGCCTCGGGAGAAGGGACTAAGCAGCTGGAAGACAGGTAGGAGGCAGATGCTTTTTAATTTATTCCTTTGTACTTTTGAATTTGATATTCTGTGCATAAATTATTTTGTCAAAGAATTATATAAAATAGAATTATCCAAAGTACAAATTTTAAGAAAACTGTCAATGTGGTTTTTTAAAAGTATTTATTTATGTAAGAGACAGAAAGGGAGAAACAGAGTGAGCATGCTAGCCCCCATCCAATGTTTTACTCTTCAATTGCATGAAATGGCTGGGGTTGGATGGCAGGCCAAAGCCAGGAGCAGAGAACTTAATTCAGATATCCCACATAGGTGGCAGGAATCAAATCAATGGAGCTCTCACTGTTGTCTCTTAGTGTGTATATTAGCAGTAATTAGGAGTCAAGCATAGGAACTGAGAATCAAACCCAGGTACTCCAATATGGGATGCAGTCATCTTAATCATTAGGCCAAACACCCTCTTATCCAATGTGTTTTATAAAACCAACATAATGCAGATATCAATGTCTGAGAAAGACCAAACAAAATAGAAACTAGAAATCAATCTTGTTTATGGACTCATTCTGAAAATTTGAAGTTAATAAACATAATCAGGTTATTAAAAGAATATTCACCTTATCAAAAAGGCTGCCTATTCCCACAATGCAGACTCCATAAATAATGGGCAACGTGTTAACGTGTTCTTTACTGTCTCACACCGCTTCTCCAGTGGCAGAGCCGACTGTGAACTGTCAGTTCATCAAAAACTGTAACTATGTTTCCGCCATGTTTAGCAAATCAAAAATGCTGGTTATACAGGGAGGTGATTGTGGTGCCTGGATTAAGCCACTGCTTTGGATGCCCACATTCCATAGCTGAGTACCAGTTTGAGTGCTTGTTATTCCACTTCTGACTGAACTCCTCATCCAATCCAGGCTCCTGGTAATGTACTTGGGAGAGGTGAATGATGATTGGGCTCCTGCCACCAATATTGGACACCTGGATGGAGTTCCTGGCCCTTGGCTTTGACCTGGCATAGCCCTGGCTGTTTGGGGCATTTGGGAAGTGAACCATGGATATAAGATTTCTCTCTCTCTCTCTCTGCCCTTCTTCACTTCCTCCCTCTCTTCCTCCCTTCCTCTTTCTGTCTCTTTGTCTCTCTGCCTTTCAAGTAAAATCAATAATTAGACATCAGGATGACAGAAATTTTGAAATGTGAAAAACTACCTTAGGATCAATGAAATACAGTATCCATCTATCCATTTTTCCTTTTGCTTCTTTCTCTTCATATCTATATCTATATCTATATCTATATCTATATATAAATTATATATAATTTTAATCTAACTGGAATATATACTTGTGTCTATCTAGAATATAATATCTAGATGTAGTTGTAAGGGAAAAATAGCAAGTAGAATAGTGTGCATACTATAGTAGAATCTGTATATTTTTATTTCATTTTTTATAAAGTTTTATTTATTTTATTTTCCTGAAAGGCAGAGAGAGAGAGAGAGAGAGAGAGAGAGAGAGACAGCTGGTTCACTCCCCAAATGGCTGCAGTAGGCAAGTCTATGCCAGACCAAAGCCAGGATCCTGGAACTCCATCTTGGTCTCCAAAGTCGGTTGCAGGAGCCCAAACACTTGAGCCATCAGTCTCTGTTTCCTTGGGTGCATTAACAGGAAAATGAATCAAAAGTGAAGTAGCCAGGACTGGAACTGGCACTCTGAATTGGATGCCAGGATTTCAAGCAGCGGCTTAACCTGCTATTGTACAACACTGGCCCTGTGCACTTTTTAAAAAGAGCATTTAAATATATGCATTGTGTGTATGTTTTCCCTTAGAAAGACTTAGATAAAATTACAAAGAACATCCATCTAACAAAGAGCTAGTGAGGAGGGTAGTGGATAATGAAAGTGGAAAAAGGAAAGCTTTTACTTACTGTGTTTCTATACTGTTTCAATTGTCTAATCTTTTTCTTCCTTCACATTTATTTTTAAAAATCAACAGAAATTATCATGGCAGAAAGATAAGGGCCATTTTAGCTTACTATAGCAGAAGGTACCAGTGCACTGCCCAGGGACTGCCTTTAACCATTGCTATTGACCCCTCCCAGATTTGTGCATTGCCTTTGCACTGGCTGCAGCTCCTGTCTTTGCAGGACCACCTGGAGCTGCTGCCCTCACCAGGTGTGCTGAGAGTTAGAAGTGCTGGGGAATTTACAAACCCCAGTTCCATCCTTAGCCAGGAATGCAAAGGTGAGGGAGTGAGGAAGTCCAGTTCCCTTGACCCTGGGGGAAAACTCCCTTCAGAGGCTTGGGCCTCAATCACACCCTTGCCTGCTTGTTGCCTTTGCCTGTGCTGTTTCTGGCCACCCCTTCTGCAGTTTCTATAAGAGTGCTTCCTTAATAAGTCATCTACTTAACATCTGATTCGGAAGTGTTTTTATTCTACTTTGAATTGGTGAACTCTTAAAAAGAAATTTCTGAATGTCTATTGGAGGGTGAACCAACGGCAAAAAGGAAGACCTTTCTCTCTGTCTCTCTCCCTCTCACTGTCCACTCTGCCTGTCAAAAAAAATATATATGTATGTTTATGCATATAAAAATAGCATACAGTAGAACTGAGTGCTGCCAAGACAATAAGGAAAAGAGGACTACCTTCCTTCCATTGGGTATTCTTGTATCTTATGGACACTAGAATCTTTTTTATTTTAAAACTTGACTGGAGGCCGGCGCCGCGGCTCAGTAGGCTAATCCTTCGTCTACTGCGCCTGCACACCGGGTTCTAGTCGCGGTTGCCCCTCTTCCAGGCCAGCTCTCTGCTGTGGCCCGGAAGTGCAGTGGAGGATGGCCCAAGTGCTTGGGCCCTGCACCCCATGGGAGACCAGGAGAAGCACCTGACTCCTGCCTTCAGATCAGCGTGGTGAGCCAGCCACAGCGTGCCGGCTGTGGCGGCCATTGGAGGGTGAACCAAAGGCAAAGGAAGACCTTTCTCTCTGTCTTTCTCTCTCTCACTGTCCACTCTGCCTGTCAAAAAAAAAAAAAAAAACAAACAAACAAAAAAAATAAACAAACAAAAAAACAACTTGACTGGAGCCCCTGTTTTTCCTGTTTCAGTAAAAGGATACCTGCCTCCCAACTTCAACAAAGCTATTCATTTTCCTATACATCCTTGAGGGCCATTATTCTGCTACTTATTGCTAATGTATTATGCAAGTTCCTAACAACTTCTGGGGCTCGTCATGGTAAATTCTCTGTGAAAAAAAAATGTTTTATTGAAGGACAGTCTCAAGATGGAATTACAAATGGCTGTGAAGAACTCTGCCTACTTTAAGAAGGACCATATTATGATTCCTCAGTAGTAGCCTCAGTGGGCCGGTGAATTACCAAAAAGCACTTTGCTCATAGATTGCAGTGGTGCCTCTGAGCCCACAGGTTATTGTCAAGTACAGCATGTCATTTGGGTGCAGCACCTTTGCATTTTTAATTATGTGTTATCTCCCGGTTGCTCATTTGCAACAAGTCTGTTATTCAGGAATGTGAACCAGCAAATATTTAGGCTTATCAGGTCATTTGTGTATTCTGGCAATATTCAACTTATTTATAACCCCCTGCCATCTTTATGCTGAATGTGTGCCTACATTTAGAGCCATAAATTTCTCTGGATTTGAGTGGCTCTTGACAGTGGGATTTTAGCTGTAACATAGTCTCTGTATGAATGTGTATGTACATATCCATATACGTGGATATTTATTTTCACACCCACGAGCAGAGTAATTTATAGCATAACACACATACAGATTAAAAAAAAAAATCCTACCCCTGTCGTAAACAGCTTCATGCTTTCTTGTTAGGTTCTCAGAGGGAAAAACAATTTAGAAGGTGTTTATTTCTTTGGAGGTAGATGAGGAGTCTTAGGAAGCCATCCTGATGGAAGGCTGCTGCTTCTGCTGTCAGGGCTTCTGGCAATAGCCTCCAAAAGAGGTCACCGAATCTTCTGGCCCATTGCGCCTTTGTTTGGATCTAGCCGACCACCTGAAAGACCCTGGGAATCACCTCGTTAGTCACTACACATAATCGAAGATGACAAAATAGTAAGCCTCACTTTTATTCTCCTCCTTTCCTTCTTGTATGTGTCTTTAATAAGGCTGATGTCCTTGGCTGGCTCTCAGATATCCTCTGCCTTCACTGTGCAGTTTGAGAGGCAAGGCAAAGTCTTAGGCAAGGGAGACTTTCCCTGCAGCGTGCAATGTTCCCATTTGTCCTGGCTCACCCATTACTCAGAACTGACATTTGGTTGATACTTAAAAGACCTGGAATCTACTTTAGCTTTTCAAGTAAGGTACTGGGTGCCTCAGGCATAGTATAGTTTTTCACATTTCATCATGGGTGTTAGTTTTCTCTGTAAGGTTCTACCTTCTTGAGGGCTGGAACCATGCTTTGAATTTCACCTGGACCTCCCACGCATGTGGCATATTCTAGTAGGTCTGGGTGCAATCCTGTTATGCAGTAAATACTTGTTAGTTGGGCTTCTTCCAAGGCTTCTGCTTAGCTCAACAATAGTTGAAAGCAGGACTGGTCAGACAGGAAGTTTTAGCTAAACATTCATTTGCTTATTCAGTAGCTCAGGGAATTGGTGTATAGGATTCTCAGCAAGATATTTTGTTGGGCTTATATTGGTGGTTTTTGAACCATTTTTCCCTTTAGCTGAGGTGTGCTCTTTTTAATGGGCTCCACTATGGAGAAACAAGATGCACAGCACGTGGAAGAGGGGTGGTTGCATTTGAAGCAGGGGTGCAAGATAGACTCCACTTGAACAGCCTCCTATCCTCCCCATTTTCCCAAACACCTACAAACCAAGTGGCCTGTGAATCATCCGGGATCAGCAGGGCTCCTCTGACAATAGTTTGTAAACCATTTATCTACAGAAAATGTCTTTGAGTGTATTACAGCCTTGGGTTCACCTTTTTTGGAAACAGATTTTATTTCCTAAAGCAATTATAGGTTTCTGCACAGAAAAATTGTGCAGAAGGTACAGACACATCCATATATTCACTCTCCCTTAGTTCACAGGTTCCTTTATGGTTAGCCTCTTGCATTGGTGTGGTGTATCTGTTACAACTGATGAGCCCACGTTGATACACTGGTAATAACCAAAGTCCTTAGTTTGTATTAGGATCTACTCTGTATGGTACAGTCATTTGTGTATGTAGCTAGCATGATGTCATACAGAATGTTTATACTTCTCTACTAATGCCCCATGCTCTAGGTGTATATTCCGTGAGCCAGCATTTTTAAAGGTACCTTGGTGAGCTTAGGAATAATGGGAACAGGGATCGGGTTTGATCCCTAAGCAGGTCCGCTCTATCTCTTCATCACATTTGGAAATAACTTCTGGTTTATATTCTCAAAAGGGGAATTGAGATTGCAGATTATGATTATAATCCTATTCTGGTAACTCATTTGACCACTTGCAGCTTTTGTGTTTTGGAAAAGTTGTAAATTTATCAGTGATGCTAAATGTCAAAGTAAATTTCACTGGAGCAAGGCCATGCTTATTGAAAATGTGTTGTGATGTATTTGAATTTAATATGTATTAATATGTAGACAAAGGTTAATTTAGACTCTTTTCATGTGCAGAAGCTAGGCTTGCCCTTCCTTCACTGATTTGGGGAATACTTTTTCTTTACTTTTGGAAGCCTGACTTTGACTTTGGTGCATTGCTAATTATGTGCCCAATTTTCATACAACACTGACAATGAATACAAAATATTAATAAACCAACAAGACAAGCAGTTTTCAAAAATCACATTATGTATACTTACTGCCTAACTGACCTTTTCTGCAGTAACTTAAATCTTTAAGAAATCCATTTAATTTCAAAGCCAAAGTATTAGCCTATTTATATGTAAATTATCTTTAATTCATGCATTGATTTAAAAGACTAATCCAAAAGATCTTTTACCACAAGTGACCTTTTTGACTCTGTACTTCTGGGAAAACTGCAAAGTGGCTTCTTGTTGACCTCATCTCCACCTGTGGTCCAACACATGCCAGCTCTGGTCTGTATAAATCACTCACAATCACAGAGTTCTCAGCTGACACTGAATTATTAACGGTGCCATTGTTTTAGTTCCTATCACAGTTTCCACAGGACGATTTGTAGGCATGATTTTTTTCTACCTCTTCTAACATATTCTTTCTATTTTCATCCTCAACCAACACATCTAGTTAGAATCTTTTCTAAGAAATATGATCTACTATTCAAGGGACACAGAATCGGGAGCTTAATGCTTTCTGTTTCCAAAGGTCTTAGATGTCAAAGAATCCTAAGTTTATATTACTGCCTGCTATCCATATCTGAGAATCCAGAGAATTGTAGGAGATCCATCGGGACAGGCTATTGTCAGTATTCTTGTTGCAGTGTTAGTGTTTATTCAACTTTTGGTTTTCTGCCTGTATTTAGTTTACTTTAGGGAATGATGTCTTTAGACAGAGTCCATCACCAATTATCACATATATTTTTGAATTATTTAGTCTTTGTCATTAGTGGGTAAAAAGCAAATAATGTAAGTTGTAACCTATATAAAATAGTTGAAGTAAAACTGAATATGCCATATGTAATGTATTTATATTTATATATTTCTTCCAACTCTTTTTTGATATTGGTATCTCTATATATTGATATTTCATCAAGATGTTAAATGATTTATTTATTTATTTGAAGGATAGAGTGACAGAGAGAGAGAAAGAGAGAGGAAGAAGCAGTGAGAGAGAGATTGTCCAACCAGATGGTCACAACAGAGGCAGCTGGACCAGGCCAAAACCAGGAGCCAGTAGCTCCATCTGAGTTTCCCATGTGAGTGACTGGGATTCAGGCATCTTGAGTCATCATCTTTTGCTTCCCAGGCACAGTTGCAGGGAGGTAGTTGGAAACTTGAGTAGCAGGAATGGAACCAGCACTCCAATATGTAATGAAGGAATCCCAATCAGTGGCTTAACCTGCTGTGCCACATCTGCCCCTCTATCTGTCAAGATTTTAACCTGAGGTATATGAGGCCATGAGTGCCCAGAATCAGATGCAGATGTCTACATGTATGTATGCATTTGTATAAATTGTCAACGTCTTGAATAACTCTCTGGGGTGAGAATACTAATTTAAACTATAATATGAATGTGGGTATCTCAGTTGCTCTGGAACTACATGGCACGAGGTCCTACGTTTTTCATCCTTCTTGCCTGTATTCCGCACTTTGGGCAGCTTCTGAAGTTTACTCCTCAACCACATTGCTCTTGTCTTGTGATAAAGAGATTTCCAGAAGCTTCATTCAGAATTCTGACTTCAGAGATTCCCCTGTGGATGGAGATCACTTAAGAGTCCATTGCAGCTACATCCTTAGCTTCTGTCCAGATTCTCATTTTCCTGGCAGGAAGTGCAGAGAGTGTATGGAACAGGAGCCTGGTGATAGCAGGTCATCTTACTTCCCTGTCTTAATCCATTTAGACTGCTATAACAAAATGCCATATGCTGAGTAACTTATAAACAACAGAAATTTATTTTTCACAGTTCTGGAAGATGAGAGGTCCTGTTTGGTGTCTGGTGAGGGGTCAGTTTCTAGTACATAGGGAATCTCTTTTTTGCATCCTTTGTCCTCTCGTGGTGGAAAGGGCGAGCTCTAGTCTCTTAGGCCCCTAAATGAGGCCTCACCCCTTTCAAGAAGGCTATCGTCTCATGTGCTAATCAGCTTTCAGGGTGCCACCTCCTAAGACCTTCGCCTTGGTGCCTAGGCTTCAACATGGATTTTGGAGGGACATATTCAATCTATAGCACATCCCCAGGCCTAAAGCAGAGAGGCAAGCAGTTACCAGGACATGTAGTGAGAGAGATCTGCACACAGCAGGCCACTGAGAAGAGGAATAACATTCAAGGGATGAAAACAGCCAGTCTTATCCCCTCGCAGGTTGGTCCCCATCCTGGAACCTTCAGCTACTCTCTGGCCGGGCTTTCTATTGACACAATGCAACTGAAGTCAAAGGATGCCGGAGCCTCATCTCTGTTCCTTAGGCTTTGATGTGCCATTTAATCTTCATTTTCAATGATTTTTCTTTGGGTCCTTAATTCTTTCATTCAGGTTCCACTTGTGTGATTCTTGACAGATGCAGAAATAGTCTTTTTGTTCTTTTGTGTGCCTTTGAGTTACTAGTGTAGCAAAGTGGTTGACATATGGTAAGCTCTCTGGTAAAGTAATAACTTAATGAGGCATTAAGTGAAATTGAGATTCTAAAACTTGGCAATCAGCAAGAAGACTTTTTAAAAGTTTTGAACTGATGAGAATGGGCTCACATGTTCCTTCCCTCTTTGTTTGGCTTTCTCTCTCCTGAGGAATGTTAAGTGTGTTGGAAACAAATGTTGATCTTTGGAGGCAAGAGACCTGGGGTATTGTCTATGCTTTTGCAATTTTTACCTGTTTCTTTTTGGTCAAATAACATCTTTGTTGAGTTGTAGTTTCTTCTTCAGTAACGGTATCTTTCAAACGCAACTTATTTAAAAACAAATACATCCTTCACTCAGTCAAATAATGATTTTATATAGATGTGCTTTTTAAAAAACAAACATATAAAAAGAGATGCATTGGTCAAAACAATGTGATGTACTTGATTTGCACTGACACAGTTTGGCAGCCACTGATCTATAAAATATGCTTGGTAATATCTGCTCTGCTTAGCTCTCTGAGTCCTCTTAAGGATCAATGAAGTAAGGTTTGTGAATGAGTTTTTAAAAATGTACTTTGTTCTATCCATCATAATATCATCATGAAGATAAGGTTACCATTTCTGTATCTCACTTAAGCTCATTGACCAAATGTGTAACTCCAAGCCCAGACTCAAAATTGTATATTCTTAAAATTAGCAGCTTACTTACATCCAGTAGGCACGTTTTAATGCTATAGGACTGAATTTAGAAACATTTGGAAAATCTTAATCAAGAAACTTATTGGAGGCAAAATAATCATGTCACTTTCTGAAAGGAGATGATATTAAGCTAGGAATTGGCCTAGTATTGTTCAGCATTAATTAAACTTGTAACAAGTCACAATTCCACAGTAGCTTTAGTGTGTATAGCTGAATTCTAGGTCCCAAGTGAATAAACTATAAGGCTAAAGGGCAAATGACTTAACAAAAGGGAATTGGATGATTATCTTGTAAACTAGAAGAGCAATGATATTATGGCTTAATTAGGTAGCTTGATAGGAAGCTCGAGTTCTAACTAAAGTCTTAAAGCAGTTGGCTAGTCGTTTGCAAGATGCTGGAATGGTTTAATTTATGAGAAAAAAGGAAAAGTACCAAATGGCCGCTGACATCTAAGAGATGAGACACAGGGAAAACAGAAATGCTGTAATGGCTCACACATGGTTGCAGGGGGAAAACATCAGGGAGAATGATTTAATATAGTGATTATAAACACTAATAGAATGAACAAGGAGTGTTTCATTAGTGATCAGGAAAATTGCATTGACAGGTATTAGATACCCATATGATCAGGGAATGAAGACTCAGGAGATGTTGGCCTTAATTGGACACAGAGCCAGAGACTGTTCTAATCAATAGATACTTTTGGTTTCGACGTTAGGTCAATCATCAGGTTTTCACATGGCCTTGATTTTTATCACTAGAATACAGATTTTGTTGACGTCTCTTGTTTTGCCTGAACTATTTGAGTACAGTTTAACTCTTACCTTGAAGTTCTCTCATAATTTTTCTTCGAATCTTCATAGATAACTTGACTCTCCTTCTCTAGCTAGTAACTTTAGCAATTCACATTTTTATTTTGTCTCTGTGGTACCAAAAGCAAGTACAGATGAGGTGTGAACAATTCACTTAATTTATCATCTGAATGTATAGTTTCTATCTCAGTGATTAGCAGGATGCTTCTAGGTATCTGATTATTAACCAAGGTCCAGAATATACATCTTGGGGGTGAAGCCATTGAAAGTCCCATGATAACTCCTTTTTTTTTTTTTCTTGAAGGACACAGCTTCTAGGCCACACATAGTCATAGGGTACCCCAGACAAACTTATTGGTTCAACTCTGGATTACAGCAGAAATCTTTGTAAATTGCTTTATACTGTCTATGTTTCTCTCTTTCCAACACTGCTAAGAATCTATCAGAAGTGCCACTGCTTATCTGCTGTTGTCTGGATGGGACACTCCTCTAAGTTTTCTGCAGAAGAGAACACATGTCGCATCTGCAGATTTTCAGCTTAATAACACGTTGGCTTAATAAAAATTCTTAAAGAAAATGTAATTCTTCAAAAATAATTTCAGGCTGGTAAAATGAACAATTTTGCCTAAGAAATGAATCCTTAGCATTAAGATAAAGTTTGCTTTGACATAGATAAGGGGGCTAAGTAGGATTCTATGGGAATTTGCACACCGGATCTAAATCTTTTTTTAATTACTATGTCAAGAAATTTGCTTTTTTCTTTCTACAAGATGACTGTTTAAAAACTTTGGCTTAACACTCTTTCAACAACCATCTTTGGCAGCCTAGATTGCACTTTTGAACTGGATGCAAGAGAAGGCACTGAGCTCCTCCTCTGGGGATATATTCTTTGGAAGCCTCTACAATTTTCCTAAGTTACGTCATCACTGACCACCTGGAAGATGGGACAGTTTCTGGTGTTCTTTCCTACTTTAACATGCAGGATAATGAGTTCCTGTTTTGAAATTACTCTGATAGTTTTCTTTCTACATGGGAGGAGTTTGCTGAATGGTAGTATTCCTATGTAAATTGTACTACAAAATAGCAAGCAAAAGCAGGTTTTTGAGTAATGGTGTGCAAAGTTAAGTATTGAGGGGTGGGCATTTGACATAGCAGGTAAGACATCACTTGGGATGCCCATATGTTATATCAGAGTGCCTGGTTCAAGCCCCACTTCCTATTCTGTCTTCCTTCTAATGCATACCCTGGGAAGCAGCAGGGGATGGCTCAAGTTCCATGTTGGAGACCCAGTTTGAGTACTGGCTCCTGGCCTGATAATTATAGGCATTTGGAGGTAAACTAGCAGATGGGAGATCTCTCTCTCTCTCTCTTTCTCTGCCTTTCCAATAAATAAAAGTATTTTAAAAAGAAAGACAAATATTGCTTTCAGTGTATTGGTATACTGAGAGATGTGTTTCCAACTTGAGAAAGACATGAAGAACTAGGTTTCTGACCTAGCTAAGATGCTGTCATGGTCAATGACAGAAAAATATATTTCATGTAATGAGTGGTCTAGCCTTAGACTAAAAGAGGTCAAGTTTGAGAAGGAATATAGGTAGGATTCTGGAACCACGAGTTGGTCTCATTCATTGTTAATGGCTTAGAGGTAAAGGAGTATGTTGGAGATTCTTCAGAAAAATATTGGTAGATTAGAATTTCTGAACTGTTAGGTTGTGAATCACTAATATGTTTTTTTGCTTGGATACTGGAAATGGATGAAGAAAAATATGATCAGGGGTGTTCCTCATAAACAACAGAATGGGCTCTGGCTAATTTATATAGAAAAGGAATTTATTAAAGAATATTAGGTGTTTTAAAGAATCTTCATAATCCAGGGAAATAGTCTTGAGGCTAAGCTTCTGGGAACAATGCCCAAAACCATGCAGGAGAACTGGCCTGGTGTTGTCTTCACACAACTAAGATTTGTCTCTGATTCATACAAATTCCTAACAGTTGAGACAGCTGTCCAGGGCAATTGTCCACTATGCAGCCAGAGGGTTATCTGGCATTCTCTGACCTCATCACTCTGTGTGCAGGTCAAATGGTGCATATAGTCAGAGACAGGAGTGTTTCACATAGGCTGCTCATTTCAGTGTTCTCATAGCCATGGCCCAGCACCAGTCACATGGCTCCACCTCACCACAGAGAGTCCAGGAAATGTGGAGGAGCACGTTGGTATTAATTAACAGTAAAAGTCTCCACCAGAAGTGCTTACTGATACTCTGGCAAGTTGAATGTTCAGGAATGGCACTGGTCAGGCGATAATTGGTGAAGTCCTTGTTGGTCAGCCCATGCAAGCCACTGTTCTTGACTACTGAGAAGCTTCCAGAAGTGCACTGATTAAGACCAGAGCTTTCAGGGAAAGTGAAAGATCACCTTGCTTATCTAATTATTGAATGCCTTCTCCACAGTGGTCTCTTTAGGATGTATAGTAGAATTGGAAGCCACCAGACTTCCACTGTAATGAACTGATGTAGAATCTCACCTCTACCACTTACAGGCACATTGTCAGAGATAAACATACTCTCTGAATCATGATTTCCTCATCAAGGAAAAGTGAGATGATAACTAAAGTGACTACCTTATAGAACTGATGTAAGTGTTAAATATAACATTGTAAGTAAAGACACTAGGCTTACTGATGGAAACCTTGAGTTCAGTACAGGATTTTCATTGTATTGTTTTCATTATCCTCTCTGTTCTTATACATTGTAGTGAGCACACAAATAGAGTCCCTGTTAAACAGCATTCAGATTCCTTTGCCTTTTTGGTTGAACTACTACTTACTTTACATAAAAATGCTTTCATTGTATTTAATTTTAAAAGCACCAATTATTTATCTGTTTTTTTGAACTTAGAGATAGAACTCTATATAATAACATTTGTAAGGTCATCTCAAGACATGTGTTTTACAAGGGAACTTGATCAGTGTTGAATTAATTGTGAGAAATGCTGGAATAAAGATTATTTACTTTAGGATTAAGTTGACCATGAAAAAAATTGAAGGAGATATTTAACATTCCACATTCTGAAAAATGGGTTATGGAATCTCTACTTTTTGATTACCCTGTCTCTCTGTTGGTGAGTATTCTAAGGAATACAATTTGAGTTTAATATACTACATTAAACTGTGATCCTTTGAGGAAAAGATTCTTGTCTTATTTGACTCCGTGCTCTTTCTACCTAGCCCAGCACTGGCTTAGTAACATTTGTTGACTTGGTCAAAATGATGTGGGGATAGAGATCCCTTTCCTATCTTATTTTCTATCATCCTCAGTGCTGTGGGAAGATCAAGTTACCTGGCATCTTGAATTGACCTCCAATTCCTGAGTTATTTGGAATGGCTCCTAGGTACTCCCATGTATGAAAGTAACTTCTGGTTTGAGACAATAGAAAATGAAGGGGAAAAACTATCATTGTGTGTTAGAAAATAAGATTGTTAAGTCCTCATGATCTACATTTACCTAACTTCTGTGCAGGAAGAATTTATGGTTTCTGGGTCAACTCTCAGGCTTTCTCACAACTAAACAAAGCAATAATATAATGAAAGAAATGGAGAGGCTGTAAAGTCCAGAGTAAAGAGCGAGATGAAGACAGTGAGCAGGACAGACTCCCACACTGGGTGTCGGGGGCTTCTGGATTAGGACCATGAAGGACAGTGCTCACCAGCCAGCTGCCACTTATGTGAAAAATGTTTAAAAAGGTAGCAACAAGAAGAGCACCATTTCGTAGTGTTTTCTGTGCAAGTAGAATGGACCACTTCCTTTACATGTTCTCATGCATCTAAATAAAAATGAAAAATCCTCTGGATGATGAAATTCACTTTAAGCACTGGTATTCAGTTTTATTTTGAGAGGAAATTTTCTCCACACCTTCAACATCTATGATATACCAAATTCCTTTTTTTAAAAAAAAATATTTATTTATGTTGCAAGTGACAGTTACAGAGAGAGAGTGAGAGAGAAAGAAAGAGATAGAGGGACAGAGAGAGAGATCATTCATTCATTCACTGGTGTACTCCTCAAATGGCCACAATGACTAGCACTGGGCCAGGCAGAAGCCAGGGGCCAGGAGCTTCATCCAGGTCTCACACATGGGTGGCAGGAGCCAGACTCTTGAGCCATCTTCCACTACTTATCCCAGGCTATTAGCAGGGAGCTGGAAAGGAAGTGGAGCAGCCAGGACACGAACTGGTGCCCATATGGGATGCTGGCATTGCAGGCTGCAGTTTTACCTGCTATGCCACAGTACTAGCCACCCGGGTTCCTTTTTGAGAATATGGCCAGTCTTTTGGTATCCGAACTCCTTCTGCTTCCTTTTGCTAATGTAACTGCAAGGAAGTACTTGAGGCTTCCTCTTGACTTTCAAGGTAACATCATCCCAGGCCGTCTAGCTTTTAGAGCTGCCCCTTCCTTGATGGCAGGTCACTGGTGCTGGTTTTAACACCATGTTTAGAAGCCTTGTTTCAGTTTCCTAGGAAGTTCTATCCTCAGTGCCAGCCTTTTGTCTTTGAGCTTCAAATCTTACAGTCTCTCTTTTTTCGCCACTTATCTAACCAGCTGAGAGAAGAGAAGTTAACTACTGCTTTGCTGAGACTAATGCCATATTGCTTCTTGGCCTTTTGGCTAAGATCAAGTATAATATGAGACCAATGCCATCAAGGCAGATATCTGACAGCTTGCTTAGCTGATGAAAGGCATATATTCCATCTCAAATTCCTGGCTTTGATGTTCAGTTGATGATGTGATTGATTACTCCTAGTTATTCTTTTTTTTCAAGTTGACTATGACCATGGGGTTATTTATTTTTACTTATTTTTAATCAATACTCCCTTGTTCTTTACCTTTTATAAATATCATATTCATAGAATGAGTCAAAGTATACATTTTTTATTCCCAATGCATTGGGTATAATAGTGTGAAATTCGGAAAGAGGAAGTTACAGAAGAGGTAAGGTGAAACTTTACTTCCCCTTCTGTCTCTTTGAGACCTCTGATTTGCATTATTACTGATTAGTAACAATGGAAGGTAAAGATCTTTTTAAAAAACTTGGAAGAGATCTTTTCCTGAAGTCCTCTGTGTTATTATTCATTTGATCTATCCACATCCACCACCGGTCCCCGCAGTCACTCACTCACCCATCTACCCACAACTGAGGAAATCCTGTTTGGTGATGAAATTGGCCTTATGAAAGGCAGCCTGAGAGCTTTCTGCATCCTTGATTGGATTCTTAGGAAGGTGTTTTGGCAGATGCAATTACAGTGTGTGTGTGTGTGTTGAGGGGGCATGCACACTTATGTTTTCCTACCCAGATAGGACAGCTTCACCTTAAGGAATTGACAGCATGTCCCATCAACTCCAAGCCTCTCGGGAACTGTGGGAGTGGCACGTGAGGGAGCACAGTGTAATGGGAGGTATGCTGGGCTGCATGGTAGGAGACATGATTTCTAATTCCCCTTTGACCATCCATTTGCTGGGTGACCTTGGGCAATTTTCTTAACCTGTCTAGGATTTGCTTCATTCACCTTTAAAATTGAGTTAGTAATACCAGCCCTCCTGATCTCAGAGGGCTAAGGAAAAGTAAAATGAGATTCCAGGTGTCTGGGCAGTTTGGAACAGATGAACCCAGCTTTTTACAGATAAACTTCAGGGTGCCTGGGGAAAGAGATATCTTTTTTTATCTGATGTGAAAAACAGTGTTTGCAGGAATATGGCTAATATGGACAATCTTCTGCTTCATTTCAAATTAAAATGCTATCCTGGACAAGAGAACTATCAGCCCTGTAATATCTTGATTTGTTTGTATGCTGGGCAATGTGCTTGTCATGTTTTTACCGGCACAATGGTTACCATTCCTACTGCAGTTCTGTATTAGCAAATACATTATTCAAGAGCAGAGCCTGATTCCTGCTGTGTCAGTGGGTAGATACCTAGGCTTTGAAATCCTTTAGACTTGGGTTTGAATCCAAGGTGGTTTTTTTTGTTTGTTTGTTTTGTTTTTTTTTCATCCCAGGTATGTGTCCTGGGATAAGTTATGTACCTGCTTTAGTTCTTTGTTATTTAAAAAAGGGGGTTCTGGGGGTCAGGCACTGTGAGAGTACCTACCTCCTGATGCTAGGGCTAATACAGTAAACTGCTTCACATCCTGCCTGGTACACAATAACTCAGTAACACAATAACTGAATGCTAGTGATTAGTAGATAACAGTAGCTATGGGGTAGAGGTGGTTGAGTGTTTTCTTCATGCGCTTTTCTGAACTTCCAAATGCTCTACAAGGACTTTTTATGGTCACATTTAAAGAAAATTATTATTCTAATTTAACATAATCATAAACAGAGAATACATGATCATGAATTGGCACTGTAAACCTATCATGGCAACAATTCCTGAAATTTCCATTGGGCTTTATAACTTATACAGTACTTGTAGGCTGCTTTTTCTTGCAACTCCTACAGCACACCTGTGGTGTCAGGACTACTCATACTCCCATTTTACAGATCTAGAGGCTGAGGGCCCCCAAAGCACATCTGTAGTTACACAACTCATAAGGTGCTAGATCTCAGATATGTCAGAAAGGAAACCCAACTACTGCAGTGTGATGATAAGGGCTGTCCAGAAAGAGATTTATTTTAAGGAACTGATACAAGATTGTGAAGGCTAGCTAGACCAAAATCTGCAGGATAGGCCAGCTGACTGGCTACTGGGGAAGAGTTGATGCTGAACGTAGTCTGCTGGAAGAGTTCACTCTTCCTTGAAGTAGGCTGTTCTTCTGAAGGCCTTCAGCTGATTGGGCACGATGCACCCAGGTAAGAGAGCTTAATCTGCTCCAGTCAACATTCACTGATTTAATTGCTCGTCTCACGTAGCACAACCAAATCCCTGGATACCAGGGCCTAGACAAGTTGATACCTAAAATTAACCACTGCAAATTGCTACACTAAAGAGTGGTTTGTTTTTCCCAGGATGCATCAACAAGTTCAGAGTGCTACCAGCTCCTTTTGCTGTGTGTTTCCTTGCCGTGGGACTTTGGTTCTCATGACTGCAAACTTGATGCTACTTCATCCTTAAGCATCACAGGCAGGAGAAGGAGGAAGGATAATGAGCAAAAGGCAAAACTTAATGAACTTTATTGGAAACTGCTTAGTAACTTCTGAGTTCTTATTGATCAATTAATACCGCTTTGATCACTCCTGGATGGACGGCAGGATAGGGATCTGAGCAATTTTATTTACGTCACTCCAAGAAAAGAGAAAGAAAACAGAGTGAGAAGGAGAAAGTAATTGGATGGACAAGTGCCGATGTTACCCACATCAGATGTTTTGACACCACGTAGTTTATCTTTGCATCATACTAAGTGGTTCCCCCATACACACATGGAATTGTCTACCCTTGGTTGTTTGCCTTTTGTGTTTATCAGTGAGTTCTCTTTGGGTTTGTGACCTCAGGATCAGTGCGAAATGACCTTCAGTTTGATGGAAGCTGGAACAAAGGTAAGGAGAAATTTGCTGGGCCTTATCATTTCTTTTCTGTCTTCTCATAGCCCAAGTAGAGAAACTTCTTTCATTTAATGCTGATGGGAGCAGCAGAAAAGGTAAACAATAATGAGGAGGATGGGGAGGGGCAGGCACTGGTAATAGTTTGTGCAACTGATATGATATATGGGCCAAATGATTTTGTAAAACTTGTTTGCTGTGTATATTCTGGCCCCGCAGCCCAAAACTGTCAACCTCACTGTCATTGTCACATTTCAAATGTTTGACTAAAGCCCAAAGACACTGTAGCATTGCCTAAGAATGAAATGAATAATAAAATAATGAAATGAAAAAAAAAATGAGAGAAAATAGTATCAGAGAATATTGGAAAATCTACATTGATAATTACTTAATTTTTTAAAACCAGATGCTCAAAGTTCTTTTCTTAATTTACAAGTAAATATTTTGAAAGCCATTTAGTGAAAAGTCTTGTGTGGAATGTGACCAGAATAATGTCTTACTTTAACTTTTGCTCAGGAAGATCAAAGCAAAGGAAGAAATAATTTTTTATCTCTCTGTCTGTCTCAGACACTCATGTGCCTATATACACATTCCCTCATAACATCCATAGCACAGATTTTCTTTCTCTGTGTTATCTTGTATTCATTTCGTATTCTTTTCTCAGTATTACTGTGAGACTCCTTTTTTTTTTTTTTGTATAATTTCCATGTAGCTCTTTTAGCATTTTTGCAATTCTAATTCTCACTGGTTATTGCATTACAAAAGAATGGAGTGAAAGTAGATTTGCATGCAAGATGTTTTAAATTTTAACGTCAGAGGTCATTCCTCTTTTGTTGTTGTTATATATTTGTCTGGTTATATCTAGGAGCTGAGTTTTACATACGAGGGATAATTTACAGAAAAACTTTTTAAAGTTAGGGTTTCAGCTTTATTTTTCACATTCTCTGAACCTAAAAGACTCTCTGCCTAAAGTAAAGATCATTTCCATATATTTGAAAGCTGTTGTGTTGGTTATATTGCTCACATCTGCTGGAAACAGTGGGGACACCCACACTTTCTTCAGTTTACTCAGCTTTCAGAACTGCTGTGCACATTCTCCCCACCCCAGTTCAGTCAGTAACTCCTGTGGATACACCAAGGGAATGGCACCAAATGCAGTGCTTTGAATTCCTCTTCTCACAACTTTGGGTTGCCATGTCTCCTGTAGTTTCCCTATATGAATATATTATTTTCCTTCTACCCTATATTAATATTAATATTTTTCATTAATATTGATTGTATTGATGAATTCACCTCAAAGGCCCTTTGGAGCCCAATAAATTGCCCAGAAATCCTACTGCATATCCCTGTTCCTTTCATTTACCCTGGATGATTGCTTCCTACTCTTTTTTCCTGTGACCTCCAGTGGCTCCTCCTTGCTTCTCAGGCCACATGGGTGATCTTACTTCTTTTTTTCACTGAGAAAAGCCCAATCTTGGGGAAGCCTGCAGAGGCTCTCACCAGCCCACCTGCAGCTAGGCCTTGTGCTGTCTCACTGTGGACGGACTGTTCAGCTTTTATCCATGGCCTTCCTGTGCTCTGGGCCTTACCCCTTCTTGCTTACTCAAAGGCAAGGCTGCTGTAATTGTCTGATTTTTCCTGCATTATCCCATTTCCTCTCTCTAATATCAGCATGATCCCTAATGGCATACAAAGGTGCTGTCATAGATGCAAAGCTAAGGGATAGAGGAAAGAAAAGAGGTCAAGGAAGAGAGAGGGAGGGAGGAAAGGAAGAAGGGAGAAAGAAAAGACAGAAAAATTGCTTAGCTCCTTGTGACTGCTGTACATTTCTCTACTCTTGTTTACAACAAGGAACATTGTACAGACCCTCTGCACTACATTTTCATTTTCACTGCTTCTTTGAATGCCCTAGTCTGAGTCACCAGTGGTCCCTTCATTGTCAAAACCATTGTTTCCTCTCAGTACTTTTCTCTCTCAATCCACCAGCAGTAATTGATGCCGTTGATCACTTCTTTCTTGGGATACTGTGTGAAAGGCAGAGAGAGAGAGAGAGAGTGAGAGAGAGAGAGAGAGAGAGAGAGAGTGAAAGTCATCTTCCATCTGCTGGTTCACTCTCCAAATGGCTACAATGGCAAGGGCTGTGCCAAGCCAAAGCCAGGAGACAGGAGCTTCTTCTGGGTCTCCCATGTGGGTGGCAGGAGCCCAAGGACTTGAGCCATCTTTTGCTGCTTTCCCAGGCTCATTAGCAGGGAGCTGGATTGGAAGAGGAGCTGCCAGGACTCAAACCGGTGCTCTTATGGGAGTTGGTGCTGAAGGTGATGGCTTACTCTGCTATGCCACAGCACTGGCCCCTGGAATCCTGCTTTGCCTACAGCTGGCTTTGGGAACACTATGTTCTCTACGTTTTCCACCTGCAGGACTCACCTTTTCAGTCTCCATTGCTGGTACTTCCTTGTCTTCCTGATCTGTCAGTGTGTAATGATCCAGGTCCCTGAACTTAGAATTTTTATCTTTTCCCTCTTCTGGCTACCTAGATTAACCTATATATTCTCTTGGCTGTCGGTGGATGTTTTCCACATCTCTCTCTTTCCAGCTCAGAACACTTCTCTCAACTACAGACTTTAATTATACATCCAATGCCTATTCACCTTCCCTTGCATATCTAAAAGCCACATGAAATGCAAACACTTCCACCCTAATCCAAGCCATCCGCATCTCTGGTCTAGACTTAAAAATTATTTATTTAATTATTTACTTAGTTAGATAGTTATCTATTTTGCTTATTTGAAAAGCAGAGAGAAAGATGAAGATACAGAAAGATCTTTGATGCTCTACGTTATTCTCCAAATACTCAATATAATTAGGAATGGGCCAGGCCTTCTATGTGGGTAGCAGGAACCCAAGTACTTGAGCCATCACGTACTACCTCCTCAAGTACACATTTTCAGGAGGCTGCACTGGAAGTTGAGCTGATACTCACACCCAAGCCCTGCCATATGGAACATGGACATCCCAAGTAACAATTTAACTGCTGTGACATATACCCGCCCCGCCCTTGACTTTTGTCTAAGTGGGTTTTTTTTCCTGTTTTTATCCTTGCCATTGAATTTGCAACACAGCGGCTAGAATGATTCTCTTAGAACTCAGTCAATTTCTATCATGACTCTGCTCAAAACCAGAAAGGCTTCTTGTCTCAAAATAGAATTTATGGGTCTTGTCTCCCTGGCTGTGTAGAATACCTACGGTCCCCTTCTCCTGCCCTTCTCCAGTGTACTGGCCTTTGTTGTTACGAAGACACTATCTGCCCCAGTGACATGTAGCTCCCTCTCTCGGAACATGCTTCCTTAGATCCTGCTGGTTTTTGTGTCCTCCTTTTCTTTAGGTGTCTGCTCAAGTGCCACCTTCTAAGCAAGGCCTTCTCTCTCTTTTGTAAAAAAGCAGTCCTATTGCTAATCTCCCACTCTCCATACCACTTGACTGTTTTTTTTCCACAAGCATTCATAAGCATTGTTGACTCATGTATTTTCTAATACTCTTCTAGAATGTGATTTCCAAGAAAGTGGACCTTTAGTTATGGTCTCTGCTCTAGCTCTAGTTCATAAAATAGTACCCTCAATGAATATTGATTGAATAAATGAAAAATTGATTGAGAAATATAAATCTCAATATTCAAGCAACAACTCTTTATGATTGGCCTGAAATAGAATATTAGTGTCGATGAATTGTTATTTTGTTTTCTGCATCCTCACGCCTATGATTCTGGCCTTTTATCTTTGATCTATTTATGCTGCTGGATCTCTTAAAAAGGTAAAGAGATGTATGAATTCTTGCTGAGCTTTTTGGGTTTATGATCCTTACATTATGCACATGAAGCATCAGCAGAACAGAATATTAGTTAAGGATCACAGTAACTGAACTTTTCTAAATTAAATCTTGCCTCTCTCTTCCTGTATCAGTAAGGTGTCCACAGGAAACAGATGGCATACACAAATTGGGTAATTTGACTAGAGTTTAATAAAGGTATCATTTTCAAACCATAAGGCAGAGTGCAGTACCCTGAGGCTGGTGGCAGCCTTTTCTGATATTATGCAAGTTCTGAAGGAGAAAGGGGAGAGAAGTATAAGATTATGGAAGGGGCAAGGAGAGGAAAGGTTATTGAAACTGAGCAAAAAGCGGTGGGCGAGGCCACCTGGCAGGATCAGCAGCCATGGTCTGAGAGACATACCAGCTTGTGTTAGACCTTGGTTGAGTTTGTGATAGACCTTGGATGGTGGAAGTGGAGGGAGCTAAGGGGATAAGTATCTGCACTTCTCTCTTTCCCCTTATTCTGATCCCCACTGGGGCTTCCTGTTGGTTGAACCCAACTGGAATCCAGATGGTAAGGGAGCCCCATGCTGTAATGTGTAGAAGCCAGCTTCAGAGGCAGACAAGAGGATAGGAAAGGACAAAGGGTAGATTTAGAGGATGACAGACATTCAGCCATATGCCACGAGAGCTCTGCAGAAAATTTGTGGGAGAGGGTGGCATTTGGTCTTAACTGACTCTGGTTAACTTGTCTGCATCCCATATATGAGTGCATGGATTGAATTCCTGGCTCTGCTCAAAATTCTCGTTGGATTCTTAGGGGCAGCCGGATGATAATGGCTCAGATAATTGAGTTTCTGCCATCTATGGTGGGAGACCTGTATTAAGTTCCCACTCCCAGCTTCAACCTTTGCCTTAGCTTAGCCTCCACCATTGTGGATGTTTGGAGCATGAACCAGCACATAGAAGTTTCTCTCTCTCTCTGCCTCTCAAAACAAACAAACCAACAAATAAGATAAAATTCATGGAAAATGCACATCTTTTTTATTTTTAATGCTGTAAAATAATGTATTAATTTATTTCCAAGAAAAAAATAGAGAACATCATTGAAAACATATGCATATACAGTGCTTTCAGGGCATCCCTTTTGGCCAAGGAAATCTATGAGACAAACACTATGCTCTTCTAGTCCTAAAGTATGTAAGATGTGGGTGAAATGACAAGCAGTGGACATGTAAACATTTTCTATTCCAGAAAAATCCCATGTGCTGCATGGAATAAAATATAAAAATTATAAAACTATAAATAAAAACTTTATAAAAAACTAAAAATGAAAACATTATAAAACTACAAATAAAAGCTCAAAATATAAACCATATCAAACATTCATTCTGTCTTATTTTCCTGCTCATCTCATCATGTGTAGCAAATAATAGTCACTGAAGAAAAATTTATTGAATGTAGCCTGGATAGATAGGTAGATGGTTGGATGTTTGGGGATTAATGACAGAAATGCTCACCTACAATCAAAAGCCCTTCGAAATCAAGGGCCTTCTATCAGCACTAGTCATTGTACAGCCACTCAGAGATAATAATTCATTGAAAAGAGATAATTTTTAGATTATATCATTGACACGCATCAACCCTTCATTATCCTACACCATCCTGTGTCTTTTCAATAGCAGGAAAAAAGTAGGTTTCACTTCAAAGTCATTCCCATTGAATATGATTAACATTCAACAGGTATAATTATAGAGAATGAATAAAAGTGTGTTAATCAAATGCATAGCCAGTTGTAGTCATTGATTTTCATTAGAATAAATAAATATTGAGGAACTCAGTGGATTAGAGCAATGCTAAAGTAGACTTTACTTTTGTCTGAGGCATCAGGACTTTTTCTCAATATTAACACTGAGATCATTCTTAAAACCTACCTTTCCTGGGCCGGCGCCGTGGCTCACTTGGCTAGTCCTCCGCCTGCGGTGCCGGCACCCTGAGTTCTAGTCCCAGTTGGGGTGCCGGTGCTGCCCCAGTTGCTCTTCTTCCAGTCCAGCTCTCTGCTGTGGCCTGGGAGTGCAGTGGAGGATGGTCCAAGTGGTTGAGCCCTGCACCTGCATTGGAGACCAGGAGGAAGCACTTGGCTCTTGGCTTCAGATTGGCGCAGCGCAACAGTCGTAGCAGCCATTTGGGGAGTGAACCAACGGAAGGAATACCTTTCTCTCTGTCTCTCTCACTGTCTAGCTCTGCTTTTCAAACAAACAAACAAACAAAAAACCCTACCTTTTCTGATACACTAAATATGGCTTTGCTTAATCTTCTCTCCATATTCTATCTCAAGAAATAAACTGAGAAGAGTAAAGAGAGAATTCCAATCAGAGAATTTATTTCCTGGTATTTATTAGCCTCTCAGCCTCAGTTACTTCATTTGCAAGATGAAGGTAGTCATGTGATCAGCTCATGAGTGTTATGAGTTTTGAATGAAATGGGACATAAAGAAAATCGCAGAATGCCTACAACACAACAGGCTTTAGCTTCTGTCTCCTACTTCCCTCCTGTTTTCTAAACAATCTCTGGTTTAACTTCACTTGGTAATTCCTGAGCTACTTGGCCTTATATCACAATATATTACCTTTCTCATGATTGTGTTGAATGCAACTACTGTGTGAGAGTATTCCTTAGCAGACTTTCCAATCTTGACCTTATTCCAAAGATTTTTAGAGTAAAAAAACTATTATTTTCCTATTTGTTTTAGCACATGTTTTGCACATAATAGACACTTAAGAAATATTTATTGAATGCAGCCTGGATGGAGGGATGGATGGATGGATTAGGGATTAATGGCAGATATGCTCATCCACAATTGAAAGACATTAAACATAAAGACACTCCTATCAGCATTTTAAAGCCACTCAGAGAATGCTATGGTGTAGTTAAAAGCCTTGCAGGATAGAATTTGGTCACGAATTTTCAAGGCATATAAAACTGGGGAAGGGCATCGTGGCTGATGGAATGATTCCTTCCGAGGTGTTTGACTCCATGCTGGATCCATGCAACAGCATCTCAGAGTTCTCAATGGACAACATGAAGCATCAGAGAAAATGCTAGCATATGCAGAAAAATGTTCTATTTCTCCAGGGTCTTTTAACTGAAGCAGCAGTGATGTCTGTCCTACACGATATTTGGGCTCCTGTTAATGGCTTCATACTGCAAACACAGGTGACATAGGCAACTGAAATTGCTGGTGCTGAAATTCAGGAATAAGATCCATTTTCAATTCCAGTAACATTTTTTTAAAGATTTATTTATTTATTTGAGAGGCAGAGTTATAGAGAGAGAGGGAGAGACAGAGAGAAAGATCTCCCACCCATTGGTTCACTCAGCAAATGGCACCAATATCCAGGGCTGGGCCTGGCCAAAGCCAGGACCCAGGAGCTTCATTCAGGTCTTCACAAGGATTCAGGGGTCAAGAACTTGAGCCATCCTTTATTGCTTACGCAGGCACAGTAGCAGGGAGCTGGATTGGAAGTTGAGCAGCCGAGACCCAAACTGGCACCCTTGTGGGATGCTGGTGTCACAGGTGGCAGCTTTCCCTGCTACACCACAGCACCGGCCCCATAACTTATGTTTTAAAGGGATTGATGAGTTATCCAAAAAATCATTTCTTTGCTTGTCTGTGGTTGAGCAAATAGTGGTGACTTTTAGTTTAGCATCCGCTTGCAGTGCCCGTATCCTACATCAGCATGCAGTTCGAGTGGTGACTATTAATGTATTTTATAAGATTTCTCTCCAAGAAATCAAATTGCTATTTTCCTAAATAGTATTGTCTACAATTCTTTCTATTAAAACACATTTATATTATAATTTTATACAAAGATCTGATAATATTTTATCATTGATCAGAAGAATAGCCTCATAGAGGTGAATATCAAGAAACTGCCAGACTGGCCAAGGTATCAGGATCAGTGTACTCAGCCATCCTGTTCGTGTATTTCACAGTGTCCAGTGTATATTTTAAGTCCAATTATGGGTCCAGGTCCATATATGAAACAATATAATGAAGGCATAGCTCTCTCATGAAGAAATGTGTTTCTTCTGCAGTTTCCCTTCATTCATAAGTTATTGTAGATCAAAAGAACTGCTGGGTTCTATTGCAGTTTCACTGATTGAGGGTTCTTTCTGAAAGCCTCAGTTCTAGATATTCCACAGTATGGGGGTACATATTAAACTCAAACTTGTTAGTAAAAGGCTTGGCAAATTCAGCCACCAGTTTGTGTCTCCATTTTCACTGATGCAAGTGCTGTGTACATAGTGGCCATGGCAGCTTCTGTGTTTATCTTCTCAGTCAATCCTCTTACAGCTCTGAGGTTCCCAGCCCAGGACACATTTAGCAGAGTCAGGCATACCTGGTGTCCTGTTAAGTGTCACCCAGGGGGGCCAGCGCCGTGGCTCACTTGGCCAAATCTCCACCTGCGGCGCCACATCCCATATGGGTACCAGGTTCTAGCCCTGGTTGCTCTTCTTCCAGTCCAGCTCTCTGCCGTGGCCTGGGAAGGCAATGGAGGATGGCCCAAGTGCTTGGGCGCCTGCACCCGCATCGGAAACCAGGAAGAAGTACCTGGCTCCTGGCTTTGGATCGGTGTACCTCCAGCCGTGGCAGCCATTTGAGGGGTGAATCAACGGAAGGAAGACCTTTCTCTCTGCCTCTCTCTCACTGTCTAACTCTATCTGTCAAATTAAAAAAAAAGTGTCACCCAGGAATGTATATCAGGACTGAAGATGTCTTTGGACCACTGGAGCAAGTGAACAGCCCATGGGTCATGTACAACAAAGTTCGCAAACCCTCTTGAGGGAGCAACATAGGCAGAGTCAAAGTAAATGGTGAGACTGTTGGGGAGGAGGTCATTTTAAGGCTTTTGTTCTTGTCACATAGGAAAGCTCTTGGCTCAGTTGCTCTAGAACATATATAGTTTATTGAATTGCATGATCTGGGGGCCGCACTCCTGGGGTAATGTTTTTCCCTTTAATTCCTTTCAGATACTGTCACCAGAGAGGAGTCGTGTGGGGTTCTTGTCTTCGTGCAAGAAAGAGTTCAGGTGTGAGACAGAGAGCAAAGTAACAAGGTTTTATTGAGGACAGGGCATCCATCAGAATGAAAGAGACAGAGAGAGTACCCAGTTACTCAGACTGGGGGAAAGTGAAGTTATATGGTTAAATGGAGATAATACACCTGGCTGGCCAGATGGGGGGCTCAGCATAGAGCTGAGAGAGTACATGCTCTTTGTTCAGACTCCCATTTTTTAAGGGAGTCATCCCACCATTTCTCTTGAAATCTTCCCCCTTCTTTCCAGGACAGAGAGTTTGCTGAGAGTAAATTAGGAAATACCCCCCCCTCCCCGGGAATTATCAGTTATCAGCCAGGAGCACACCTGGTGTGGGCCTAGGGTGCCTGCCCTGGAGGAAGGGCGTAAAGGTTTTATTGCTCAGTGTTATCAGGCCAGGTAACCCATTTGGTCCTGGGAAGAGGGAATTCTTCTGGGAGATTTCCTTGGGGGAAGGGCTAGGACCACCTGGAAGGTTATCAGGGTCTGGGCAGGACTTTGAAGTGTAGATGCTGGGCTGCTTCCAAAGTGAGCTTTTGTAGGTGCTGGTTTCTTCATACCCCTCTCACACACACATAAGCTAAATTCTAACTTCTTTCCTAACAATACTGAACGATTTCCTTAGGTTTTCAGGGGCAAAACTTGCCCACAGGTGTTGATGCCATACTTCCACAGAACCTTTGATGTACAGGTCAGCCTGTAGCCTGGAAATCTCCGCATGGACCGCTAGCTACATCTTGGAAGCCAGGAAATCAACGAGAAAGCAACTCAGCAGTGGTTCCATGGCATCTTTAAATCCCGTGGGTAACTTTTCATCCATGTGAACCCGTTAGACAGTCTGGCGCATGAAGATAACCTGGAAGAGCCTTGCAAAGGTACGGAAGTTGTGATGGATAACCATTAACTATGCAGGAGGAAACTCAGTTTCTTTAGATACAGGGAACATGTTGTAGTGGCTTTGGGCCAAGTAATCCTTGCAAGAAGACTTCTTGTAGATCATGAGTTTGTTTCTCACCAGAAAGGTGGTTTCCAGTTGCCAACCTGAGTCAGCGCCAAAGACTGTGAGATACCTTGAGTCCAGAAATTCTGTTCTCCCATGAAATTGAATGCAGAGAGCGCAATAAACATTGTGACAATAGATTTTGCTACCAGGAAGAGGTAATGCATCGAGGAGGGCATGCCTCATCAGAGAGGGGCAGGACATCAGAGTCCACGCAAATCCCTAAGACCGCTTCCACACTCACCGTTTCTCTGAGTTCCTCTTCAGGCACGTCCTCCAGGCCTTCTTACCCTGAAGGAGATGCTGGGAATTTTTTGGATTTCATCCTGAGAGTCCAGCTGCCAGTCTCTCTATCCTCTCATGCCAACATTAGAAGTAGATCCCACCTCTCTCAAACCTCTTGTCTAAATCCTAGGAGCACATTGCTTAAGCCCAGCCTTTTCCTCCTCCCTCTGCCTAGTTTGCATCTCTGAGTTCAGTATCTTTTGCTAAAAATTGCTCTTTTTTCTCTCTTTGATGCTTTAGTTTCTAAGAGTTCTCTTCTTTTCTTTCTTTTGTCCCTTCTTCTCCTTCTTGTTATTATGGCCCATGAAAGCCAAAATTGAAGTGATGGGCTTGGGCAGGTGTGTGCTTATAGCAGGCTGTGCCCTTGCCCTTCCGTTGATCATGGCAATCACAGCCTGCTCCGTCAGCTTGTCTAGAACAGCCAATGGCAGCACCAGCTTATGTTCCACACCATGCTGTCTCATGTAACCTGCTCATCCACCAATGTTTTAAACATTTCTCCTTCCCTCCCTCCCTCTCTTCCTTCCAAGGCACAGCAACAGAGAGAGGGGAAGGACAGATACAGAGAGATCTTCCATCTGGTGGTTCGCTCCCCAGATGGTTACAACAGCCAGGGTTGACCCAGGCTGAAGCTAAGAGCCAGAAACTCCCTCTTAGTCTCTCACATAGGTGGCAGGATCTCAGGAACCCAGGCCATCTTCCATTACCTTCGCAGGCACATTATCAGGAAGCTAGATCAGAAGCAGAGTAGCCAGAAAGAACCATCGCTTTGATATGGAATGTTAACACATGGTGCTACAACACCAGCCCCTTTCCAGAAATTTTTTGAGGTACCACCATAGCTCCCAAATTACTGCCTGGTCTCCCACTTCCACAATAGTCTCCTTCTAGTCTGTTCTGTGTACAAGATAAAGCCACCAATTTACTCATGCTGGGTTGCTGTTTAAGACTGAATCATTCAACACTTTCCATTGTGCTTAGAATGAACCTAACCCACTAGGGTGATTTACAACATCCACTATGGCCTGGCTGACTGTGACCAACTTCTCCGTCGGAGCTTATCCTGGTTGGCTCCCAGTGACTGTCACTTCCCAGAATAAGCTAAACTCCCTGTCCTACTGAGTGTTTGCATACTCATATCCTTCAGGGTGAGCTACCATGTCCTAAAACCTTTTCATACTTGATTACATCTCCTAACTTGAATCTTACCATGTAAAGTTCACCCTAGGGAAGCCCTCCCTGTGCTCCTCATCTGGAGGAAGTCATCTATTTATCCTCTGCCAGAGAATCCTTGCTTCCCAGCATCTGTTACCAACAAGTTGCTCCTCCCTCTCTCCATGCTTTGCTTTGTCTAGTCTGACTGTAAGTTTCTTCCAGGCCTGAGCCTTCTCTGTCTCACTCTGCCATCTTCGCAGTCCAGAGCAATTTCTAACTCAGATGATTTCTCAATAAGCATTTGATATTGACTGAGTAAAAACACGTTCTTTTTCGTATGTTTCTACTTATACAATGATAATAATAATAAATATTTAAGATTATCTTGAATGTATTTAAATTTAGATCGCTGTGGAGGGTTTTCAAATACTTTATGAGAGCAAAAGCGAGAGTGAGAGTGAGAGCAAGTGAGAGAGAGAACCGATTGATCTAATTCACTAAATGCTGACAACAGCCAAGATTGAGCAAGGTCGCCGGCGCCGCGGCTCACTAGGCTAATCCTCCACCTTGCGGCGCCGGCACACCGGGTTCTAGTCCCGGTTGGGGCACCGATCCTGTCCCGGTTGCCCCTCTTCCAGGCCAGCTCTCTGCTGTGGCCAGGGAGTGCAGTGGAGGATGGCCCAAGTACTTGGGTCCTGCACCCCATGGGAGACCAGGAGAAGTACCTGGCTCCTGCCATCGGATCAGCGTGTTGCGCCGGCCGCAGCGCGCTACCGCGGCAGCCATTGGAGGGTGAACCAACGGCAAAGGAAGCCCTTTCTCTCTGTCTCTCTCTCTCACTGTCCACTCTGCCTGTCAAAAAAAAAAAAAAAAAAGATTGAGCAAGCTCAAAACCAGGAGCTGGGAGCCCAACCCACGTCTCCAACATGGATGGCAGGGACCCAATCACTACTGCCTCCCAGGATCTACATGGGCAGGAAGTTGGAATCAGCAGTTGAAGCCAGGCACTCTGATGCAGAATATCGACATCTTAACCAGAATCCTGTTAGGCCAAATGGCCATCCTTATATTTGAATAAAATATAGTTACTAACTACAGGGTTGATCTTTCGTGGTTAACTATGTCTTTAAAAAAACTTAACCTGAAAAATGAGCAGTACTTACTCTGCATTCTGTAGTTTCATAGCACAGCTAGTTACGTGCAGCTGACTTTCTGGGTAACCTATTGGAAGCTGGTACCATGTGGTGACAGGGATTGAGCTTTATAGCCAGAAAGACCAGGTTAAGCTCTATTTAAGCTACTGTTGGTATAGGTCAGACTATGGACAAGTTACTCAGTCTTCTGAGCCTTATTTCCTCTACTGTAAAAACAAGGATAACATGTCCTAATTCCTAAAGTTGATCTGGGGTTACAGATGATAACACGGATCTTCCTTTTGCTCTGTATCCACGTTTTTCCCTTCAATATAAAATCATGCCCTAGTCCACCTTCCTTTCTTTTTAGGCTGCTGTTATCATCAATCTCCTCTTTCCAATTTGTGTTTTATTAATCTTTGGATCTCATGTGCATAGTCTGGTTATTGGGAATCTGGTTAGAAGGCTTTCCTGTCCACGCCTCCCTTTATGAAGTTGCATTTGCTCTCTGGTGGAAGCAGCCTGGAGCACAACTGTGCCCATGACAAATTACAGACCCATCCAGCTCTCCAGTTGGCATCATATCTGCCAGATAAATGTACACAGCACTTCCATGCAGCAAAGAACTTTGTTAGTACTTTGAACCTCTAAGGGACTGTTGAAGTTGAAAGAAAAAGGCATTGAAACTTTGTATGATATGCACCCCATTACACAAGGAAAACCAAATAAGTTTATATGACAAGGATGTAATGTGTATCTTTTTGATAAAACAAACTCAAGCCACAAGGCATTCTCTCCGCTCTACAGAGACAGGTTGAGTTCAAGTTTTGATCTCTGTTTAATTTTTTTTCAGTTAAGTTTAACTAATATGTTTGGAATGCATCCCCAGTGCCAGGCACTTTCTTTACACTTTTAGATGAATCTAGAACTGTTAAGAACACAAAGCAAAAATTTTTAGGAGCAGGGAGCTTTCACCACAATTTGCCCAAAGAATATAATGTTTTGCTGATAGTTTAGAAATTTATTGGTGCAACATGATAAATTTGGAAATATTAAATTTCTAATGTCTGAAATAGTTGTGTAGGATTATGGCTTGTGGCACAGTCAGTTAAGCTGCTGCTTGGGATGCCACATCACATTCAGGGTGCCTGGTTCGAGTCCCAGCTACCCAGTGCGTCTGATCCAGCTTCCTGCAAATGCACCTAGGAGGCAGTATTATTTGCTAGGAAGTGAAACAGCAGATAGTAAGTTTTTTTTTTTTTTTTTTTTCCTCTGTCTCTCTCACTCTGCCTTCAAATAAATAAATCTTCTAAAGAAAAAAGTTTTAAATCAATTCCATTCAAATCTAGTAGGGTGTTTCAAAAAGTTTATTGAAAAATAGAATTAAGAGAAACTTCATTTTGGTGCAGAAAACCTATGAAATTCATGCATTTTTTTCATAATGTAGATTTTCCATGGGTCCACAGATTTAAAATTATTTTTTGCAAAAATACCCCTTATCTTTCAGTTGCATTTTCCCATGACCTTTTTGAATTATGCTTATATATTGCTAGCACTATTAAAACTATATTTACTTATTTATACTGCAGTGAGACAAAGAGAGAGGAGTGGAAAGAGAGCGAGAGCGAGAGAGAGAGAGAGAGAGAGAGAGAGCTATCTTCTATCTGCAGGTTTACTCTCCACATAGCCTCAGTAGCCAGGGTTGGGCCAGCATGAGGCAGGGATCCAGGAACCCCATCTGGGTCTTCCTACATGGATCACAGGAACTCACGTACTTGAGCAATAATCTTCTCTGTCCCAGGTGCATTAGCAGGGACCTGAATCAGAAGCAGAGTAGCTAGGATGCAAAACAGTACTCTGAATGGAATGTGGGCATCCCAAGTGGCATCTTAATCTACTGTGCCAAAATGCAAGCACTTCTGATAGATACTGAATAAAGATCTATTCTGTGTCCTCCAGGGCTTTACTGTCTAGCCCATTGTTCCTTATTTAATCAATATCTTTCATTTTCTAAATATAAATACATCAGGTTCCCCTTTCATATTAGTAGAAATTTGAGTAAGCTAATTGAAGACAACTAGTTAAAGCTCTGCCTTATTTTTAAGTTGCCAATAACCTACACATTTATTTATGTCCCTCTGATAAACACTGACCAAGTTGATAATGGGAGATACCACACTCACATACAAGTGTGTCATCTATGCCTAAGCTACACATATAAAGAGCAGAGGTTGAAAATTTTAGTTCCATGAGTTCAATGCCTATCACAGAACTATTGTTATCTTAACCTTAAAAAAGCAGACAATGAGGCGGGCACTTCGGCTCTCTTGGCTAATCTCCACCTGCGGCACTGGCACCCCGGGTTCTTGTCCCGGTTGCTCCTCTTCCAGCTTAGCTCTCTGCTGTGGCCCAGGAAGGCAGTGGAGGATGGCCCAAGTCCTTGGGTCCTGCACCCAGATAGGAGACCAGGAGAAGCACCTGGCTCCTGGCTTCGGATCAGCGAGATGCACCGTCCGCAGCGGCCATTGGAGGGTGAACCAACGGCAAAAAGGAAGACCTTCCTCTCTGTCTCTCTCACTATCCACTTTGCCTGTCAAAAAAAAAAAAAAAAAAAGACCCTCTCTCTCTCTCTCTCTCTCTCACTGTCTAATTCTGCCTGTGGGGGGGGGGGGGGGGGAGGAAGAGCAGACAATGAAACTTGAGATGCCTTGCATAAAATCCAGATTTTTGGCTTCTCTCACACCATTTGAATATCTGGTTACCACGGACTTGAATACCCACATGGAAGCAATGGAATGGGGCTGACTGGATCCTGTACCTTCAGGCAAGGCATCTGTCTCCATGTCCCCAACTCTCATCCTGTGAATTTGCTTGGGAATTGACTTGCATTTTTTTTTTTTTTTTTTTTTTTTGACAGGCAGTGTTAGACAGAGAGAGAGAGACAGAAAGAAAGGTCTTCCTTTTCCGTTGGTTCACCACCCAATGGCTGCTACAGCTGGCGCACCATACTGATCCGAAGCCAGGAGCCAGGTGCTTCCTCCTGGTCTCCTATCCGGGTGCAGGGCCCAAGCACTTGGGCCATCCTCCACTGCACTCCCAGGCCACAGCAGAGAGCTGGACTGGAAGAGGAGCAAGTGGGACAGAATCCGGCACCCCAACTGGAACTAGAATCCGGGGTGCTGGCGCCGCAGGCAGAAGATTAGCCTAGTGAGCCACGGCACCGGCCTGGGAATTGACTTGCATTATGCATATAACCTGCCTGGCTCCCAGAAAACACTTGAGTTTGAGAAGGCTGGTGGATTCCAGAGACAGACAACTGAAGGATCTTCAGAATATGGAGTAGATGAACTGTGAGATATTGGTAGGATTCAGGTAGCCGAACATGTGCTGAGTAGTGGTCATTTCAGAAAGAAAAACTTTGATGCTGAATCCCACCAGGTTTTTCTTTAATAATAATTAAGCTAGTTAAATATGCAGATGATTTTTGATGACTCTTGTAAGTTGGATTCCCTCTTAACATTACATTGAAAATGATGTTTCCAAGAAGCCACTTTTAAGAGAAGATTGCATCTTTGAGTAATAATATCTTCATTTCTGAAGGCTTGCTTTTATTTTTCATAGTAGTTAGCCTTTCTCTATCAGACAGAGGGCTGTCGAAGGGCACGGAATGGATAAGTTTAGTTTTGTTTGGATGTTGAGTGAGAATATCAAACGGAGAAGTTTTATTTTTCTGGCAAGGCCGCGTCCTTTCCAGTCTGATGTTTCTTTGGTCCTCAGATGGCCGACCATAAGGATTTATTTGTGTTAAATTGGAAACAGATCTCCTTCCCAAGGAAAGGCCCTTTTATTGATCTTGACCTTTTCCTTTTGCTGGTAAAGGCTTGTTGAGCTGCCTTTTAAACAACCAGAAATCACTGTGTTTCTCTTTTCTTGTAATCTTTTATTTATCCTGTTCAGAGGCCTTACATGCTTAAAATAAATTTCCAATGGAAATCGTAAAACAGCCCTACTCAGCAAAGATGTAAGAATGCAGAACTCTCTTGACAAATCTCATGTGCGGTGAGATGAGGGGAAATTTCAACACCTAATTGTCCCTGCCCTGGCACTCTTCAATGTGCCTTTCTCCTATTGTTTCCATCTGTATCTTAGGAGTTCCCAATAGAGATACTTCAGGTTTTATTTCTTCTAGTAGTGCCCTGAGAAAACTTTAAGCACTGAACTGGGATTCTATTAGCTGGAAGAATCAAGAAATTAATTTCCTTCAAGAGAAGAATGGCATGTGTGGCCAAACAGAATATTGCTTAATGTAATAGAACTCCCAAATGAAATTGGGGAGCTGATCATCCCCTCACCTGGGGGATGTAAGATTATTGAATTCCAGATTCCTGTGTAAATTAACATCCAAAGGAGCCATCCACCCCCTACCCTGCCAGCTACTTCTCTTCTTTTTTTTTCTGATTATTCCGGACATGAATGTTTCTGTCATCCGCCAGAGGCCCACTCATCTTGAGCCAGCGGTAAGTCAGGGAATAAGAGAATTAATGAGTCGGAACTTAATCCATAACTCCCTAACTCTGTAGATTTATTTTTTAATAGTTCATAAACTTCTTATTTTCCCTTTTTAGCCTAGATTTCCTCTGTGGTGAGGGAAAGGTTTGCCAGCCTTTGGATCTGTCTCATGAAAATGCCTTCAAGGATGGTGTTGGCTTGTGTCTGTAATGTCTGTAATTCACCTTCATCTAATATTCCAGAACTATCCCAGAATTTGTGTCTGAATTTGCTCAAATGTAAAGGACCCAGGGGTCAACATGATGGCTATTTCCTGATGGATGAAGTCTAGCATTCATAACGGCCTGGGAGGCCAATGAATATTGTTTCTCTTAGGGCTGTCAAAAGTAATATTGTGAGCATGACAGACACCTAATGGAACACATAGAAATCTCTGTTCAGAAATTGCTGCAGTGACATAGTAGGGTTTGTGTTTTTTTCAGAATCACTAAATGAAGTGTCTGTCTTTCAGAATGAAACTGTCTTTGGGTTCTATTTTGCCACCTTTGCCCTCTTCTGGGTGATAGAATTGGGAGATAAATCAGTAAATGGATTTCTCCGAGAGTTAAGTTTTGCGAAACATATTTTATAGGACACATGTGCCTCTCACAAAGCATTCTAACAGCAAACAGGCACAAATCAGATTTTGAAACAGCAGCATTTGCTTTCAGGAAGTGAAAACTATAGAAATGGAGTTTATCCAGAGTTGTAGGTTTAAATAGGTTGCATTGGAAAAGGAAAAAAAATTAGCCATTTTTGAGAAGTTGGAGTGCAACTCTCCCTTTTCACTCGTAACATGTGTTTTTCAGAGGGCCTGGCTAGCTCCTGCAGACCCCAGTCTCCTTCCAGTTTGCACTACTTACCCATGGTTCTGTTGGTGGCACAAAAACTTCAGTTTATCCGCTTCCTCTGAAAACTTAAGGGTACAGTGGATTCCTTTCTTTCCAGAATTTTACATGCATCTGTTGAGGGTTAAAAATTCAGTACAGGGTCAGATTTGTGGTATATTGTGTAAGGCTACTGCCTGCAACACCAGCATCCCAAATGGGTGCCAGTTAATGTCCCAGAGGCTCCAAATCCTATGCAGCTCCATGCTAATGGGCTGAGAAAGCAGTGGAAGATGGCCCAAGAGCTTGGCACACTGACATTCGTGTGGGAGACCTGGATGAAGCTCCTGGTATCTGGCTTTGACTTGGCCTAGTGCTGGCTATTGCAGCCATCTGGAAAGAGAACCAGAAGATGAAAGATCTCTCTTGCTGTCCCTCCCTCTCTATATATAATTCTGACTTTCAAGATAAATAAATAATTCTGTTTAAAAAAAAAAAAAAAAAACAACTCAGTATAGAGGCCAGCACTGTGGCGTAGGAGGCTAAGCCTCCGCCTGCAGCCTGGCATTCTGTATGGGCACAGGTTTGAGTCCTAGCTGTTCCTCTTCCAATCTAGCTCTCTGCTGTGGCCTGGAAGGGCAGTAGAAGATGGCCCAAGTACTCAGGCCCCTGCACCCATGTGAGAGACCTTGAAGAAGCTTCTGGTTCCTGTCTTTGGATCAGCCCAGATCTAGCCAATGTGACCATTTGGGGAATAAACCAGTGGATGGAAAACCTTTTTCTCTGCTTCTCTCTCTGTTTATAACTGTACCTCTCATATAAATAAATAAAATCTTAAAAAAACCTCTCAGTACCAAATCAAAGTATGTTGTGTAATTTGAGTAATTTCCCCCTGAATAATACTTTTTCTTTTTGAGGTGACATATTTATTGTTCTCAATGTTTGTGTTTTTTTTTTTTTTTTAATTTAACAGGTAGAGTTACAGACAGTGAGAGAGAGAGACAGAAGAAAGGTCTTCCTTCCATTGATTCACTCCCCAAATGGCTGCTACGGCGGGCGTGCTGCACCGATCCAAAGCCAGGAGCCAGGTGCTTCCTCCTGGTCTCCTATGCGGGTGCAAGGGTCCAAGCACCTGGGCCATCCTCCACTGCCTTCCCGGGCCACAGCAGAGAGCTGGCCTGGAAGTGGGGCAGTCGGGACTAGAACCTGGTGCCCATATGGGATGCCGGTGATGCAGGCGGAGGATTAACCAAGTGAGCCACGGCGCCGGCCCCTCAATGTTTTTTTAATCTTTCAAATTGATAATAGCTCCTACTCTCCCCTCTGCCACACAATTATTGATATGTTTTTTGAGATAAACTAAGGAAGAGACTAAGACTCACAAGAAATTTGAACAGTAAGTGATATTAAAAATTTAAAATTTTTTTGCAAATATCTCCCTATGCATATCCATAGAAAAGTATAAAATTATGTATACATATTATATAATATTTGTAGTATTACAGTGAAGCTTTAGAACCCAATTTTTAATGTAGTATATTCTGCCTATGTTGATATAAATCATCATTAAAAAGACTGTGTAGACTTCTACTTTACAGGTTTACCCTAATTTATTTAGTCTTTCCCCTATTGATGGACATTTACAATCTTTTCTGTTTTTATATTTATAAAAAGCAAAGCAACAAAGATCTTCATTTTTACCTTTAGGGATTTGCCAAGTTTCCTCAAGAGAGATCCTAAAAATGAAGTTGTGACCTGAAATAATTCCATAAAGATTTTAAGGAAGTTGATAGCCTTTCAGAGCAGTCCTAACTACTCTTTATCCCCTCTGCCTATGAGAGTCTGATTCCTTATAATGTCCCCAGCCAGCCCTGCTTGCTAGAAATCTTTTAAATCTCTAGCAGCCTGCATGATACAAAGAAATGGTTTGCAGTCATTACTTTTGGAGTTCCCTGGATTGTTAATGAAGTTGATCATTTTCTCCTTTTAGCATTTCTATTTCTGTTTTGGAGGAAGTGCGTCTTACTATCTCTTATTTTTCTGTTAGACTTTTTGCCTTCTTTTTCCTTTTTTTTTTTACTGCTTGTGGTGGCTTTCTATCAACTCTTGATTTGTGTGATTCTCACGTTCCATCAAAATAGGAAGTTGTCAGGAAAATATTGGAGAGTATGGCATTAAAGTGAAAAAAGAATTTACTACTATTCCACTCTAAGTAGCCATTGAAACTCTTGGTTCTTCAGTTTCCTCCTATATAAAATGAGAAAAAAGTTGTCATTCCTTTCTTAGATTTCTTCCATAGCACTATAAAGCCAGTAGTTATTAAAAGGAAATAGTCCATTCATGAAACTTCCAGGGAGAACACTTTGGTGTCTTGTCTTATTCACCATCTTTTCACTGGAGGATTCCTGTCCTGGATTATGGGTGTAGCTGAACATGTCACCCCACACTGGGCAGGTGAGACGGACACGAGTTTACTAGTCAAATGTACTAATAGTCCAGGGAATAAGGCCACTGCATGCCATACAAAGCCACTTAACAGTTGCATTTGGGAACAGAACAGAACAGGGGCTGTGGGGGAAAAGCTGCATATTATCGAGAGGTATGGTGACTTTGATCCTATGGAAGAATGTGGTTGACTTATCTGGATCATTGTGTGTTGGCAGGAAACCGAAACACACTACTCAGGGGTAGTAAAGAAGGTTGTTAGATCAGGTGATTTTATCCCAAGGGATAGAGTGGGGTGTCACACTTATGGCATTGGAGGCCCTCTTTGTTTTTCCACGTATGTCAAGGCAGCACACAATAGCCTTAATTTTAGCAACTCACCGTAACTTTCTTGAGAAGTGAATCCTTAGTTTCAGTGGCCTTTTCTCAGTCCTCATTGCCTCTGGCTGCTTTCATTCTGTCCACTTCTGAAAACACTAGTTTCTTGTCTGTTGTCTTCATTCCACAACCCATTGTGGGGAGTGGCATGGAATGAGTCAAGTGCTCCCTCAATCAAACATGGCTTGGGTCCCACCTGTGGAACCTCTGTTGTATGGCCTTGAACAGGTACATTACCTCTCAGCCTCAGTTTTTAAGAAGTAAAGACAAGACTGACCTTATAAAATAACATAGATAAGATTCTTAGAATAGTATCTCCTTCAAAGGAGGCATTCTTTAGTGTCTCACTCATTATTCTTCATCTGCCTGCCATCTAAATTTGAGTATTAACTTAAGTTTGTTGGGTACCTTCCACTTTTTTTTTTTTTTTTTAATTCTTTAACCCTGGAAGATACATCCACATTTTCTTACTTACAGGAAATGACTTGCAGGTTTCGTTCCTTGCACTGATTCCTCTCTGGTTCCCTGGTCATAGATTTCAGTTGTCTCATAGAGATTTTCCTCTACAGTGTTGAATTCAGCATGGTTAATTTTTTTCTCCTTAAGCCAGTGCTTTCTCCTTAAGTGGCTTCCTCATTAGTGTTAGTGGTGTCAAGTCTTGCTCTGTCATCTTGGCTCAGTACTCTAAAGTCACCTTTAGTTTCTTTGTCTTTAAGACCCATTCAGCCGTGAAGTGCTTTTGGTGTCTTCTCTTAAAGGATGGCTTCAATGCTTCCTTTCACTCCATTTCCCCAAAACAGCACTTCTAGTGTTGGTCTTTTGGAACTAGGCTCCTAGTTGGTGATGTGGGGACCACTTAGAATCTCAGAGTTGGCATGAAGATTATTTTAAGCTCCAGCCATTTAGGATTCAAAAGACAGAAAGAAGCCTTCTTGGAGCTTCTCTTATCTGACTAAAAGCAGTAACTTCTGGGAAGCAAGGCTCCCATTAATTCCTTCTACAGGGTAGTTTTTACTCCAAGAAAGGATTCTGAGAGTAAAGCTACCGTAAATCCTCTCTCTGGGGGAATTTTGTGCCAATGAAGAAGACAGAAACACCACTTTCAGTGGCATTAACAACCACAATCACAAACATTCTTATGCCCTTTGTCTTTCCTAAAGAAGCTCATTTTTTCATCACATAGAGGTCTTTACTCCCCATTCCCTTTATCTCGTTAATTTAGGTATGTAAATTTCTAATTTGAACTAGCAGGTGCTTTTGCAAACTTCTGTATGCACACAAATAAGTTTTTCCCCCATGTTAATCTATAGTTTGTTGGTTTCAGTACCAGGCCTGTGAACACTGAACATATAAGGAAGGAGGACAATTTTTTCCTCCTTAACATGACTTTGCACTTTCCTCTTATTCCCCACCTCCCAACAGTTTGTCTGGTATTCCACTGCCTGTTAAGTCTTTCAAGAGCTTATTGCTGGTTCTGTTCCCTCTATTACAAAGCCTCAACTGACTCCTTGGTATCCTGGGACCAGAGTTCCTCAGCCTAGCAGTAAGGCCCCTAACAATTTAGTCACACTCACATCCCAGAATCTGTGTCTCTAGCATTCCTATATTCCATCAACTTGATCTTTTTATTTTAGTCCCTAGGACATACTTTGTTCTGTGTTGCTTTGCACACCTGTTTCCCTTCTACTTGGAATATCCAACTTCCTATTCCTGGTATTTTGAATTCTTGGATTCACCCTTAAGTCCTGTATTTACTGGTTACTAGTTAAGTAACCTTGAAAAATCACTTAACCACTCAATCTTGGGTTTCTAATTATTAATAAGGAAAATATTATCCATGGTTGTTTATGAAAACAACATAGCACATGTTATCATAAACATTCACTGAATTACACACATAATTGCTGCTGTTGCTCCCATCAATCCAGTCAAAACTTAATTTTGCCATTTCTAAATACCTGCTTTGTTACTCAAAGAGCAGTTGTTTTACATTTTATTTTACTCTGTGTTCTGTTATATTTAAAAATGTTTCTATTGGCTGGTGCCGCGGCTCACTAGGCTAACCCTCCACCTGCAGTGCTGGCACCCCGGGTTCTAGTCCCAGTCAGGGCACCGGATTCTGTCCTGGTTGCTCCTCTTCCAGTCCAGCTCTCTACTGTGGCCCGGGGGTGCAGTGGAGGATGGCCCAAGTGCTTGGGCCCTGCACCCGCATGGGAGACCAGGAGGAAGCACCTGGCTCCTGGCTTCGGATCGGCTCAGCGCACCGGCCGTAGTGGACATTTGAGGGGGTGAACCAATGGAAGGAAGACCTTTCTCTCTCTCTCATTGTTTAACTCTGCCTGTCAAAAAAAAATGCTTCTATCTTCACTAACTACACTGATAGTCCTTCAGAGTTGGACATTGTGCACTCAGCAAAGATTTATTGGGCATTTTGAGACAGGTGGTGTGCTAGGGACTGAGGATAAAAGGGTATTAAGGCTTAAGTTTTTAAAAGCTTGTATACCATCTAATATCATGAAATGTTACCTAGATCGTAGTGAAGATAAGCTCAGTGAGAGCCTAGACAAGGGACACCTGACCTGGGTTGAAGCTGAGGATGGCACCTTGAGGACATAACGTTGAAACTGAGATCTGGAGAGTGGTAGGGTTACACAGCTTCAGGCAGGAAGAGGTAGTACAGCAGGATGAATGAGAAAGGCCACTCATTGCAGACAGCAATGTGTTCATGTGTACAGAAGGGAAGTGGAGCATGGTTTTTTGTGAATTATTAAAAAAAAAAAGGCTGTTTGAAGAAGAATTAGCAGGAGAGAAATCTAGCAAGGTAAGTCAAGGCAGGGTCATAAAGTCTTCTCAATTTCTTGTACTGCTGACAGTGCCTATCTCTTGTAGGGCTGGTAAATGTGCTTGTAGTCTTTTTTAAAACTTTATTTGTGCCGGTGCCATGGCTCAATAGGCTAATCATTCTTCATAATTTGTCAGAAACACCGGCACACCAGGTTCTAGTCCCGATCGGGGCGCCAGATTCTGTCCTGGTTGCCCCTCTTCCAGGCCAGCTCTCTGCTGTGGCCCGGGAGTGCAGAGGAGGATGGCCCAAGTGCTTGGGCCCTGCACCCCATGGGAGACCAGGATAAGCACCTGGCTCCTGCCTTCGAATCAGTGCGGTGCGCCAGGTGCAGCGCGGCGGCCATTGGAGGGTGAACCAACGGCAAAGGAAGACCTTTCTCTCTGTCTCTCTCACTGTCCACTCTGCCTGTCAAAACAACAACAACAACAACAACAACAAAAAACAAAAAACTTTGTTATCCAAGTTTCATGTATTTCATATGTACAGATTAGGAACATAATGATACTTCCCTCCCTTCTGCCCACGCTCCAGACCTTCTTCCTCTTTCCTCTCCCATTCCCATTCTTAATTTTTAAATTTTTAAACAGATCTACTTTCAGTTCACTTCATGATCATAAGGGTAACCCCACACTAAGTAAAAGAGTTTAAGAATCAGTATGAATGAAGAAAATAAACTCTCAACTGTAGAGACAAAGGCTGTAAACAGTAAACAGGGGATGCTCTTGGTTTAGACTTGGAGCATAATAGTGTAGGAAACTCCATTGAATAAGAGAATGAAGCTTCAAAATAGCTGAGCTCTTTTACTTACGTTTCTGACAAACTATGAAGGAGACCCTATGTCCTATCCGGACTATGTTTATTGACAAACAGCTTTTTTACTCCTCCAAGCTCCCGTATCGTTATGCTGATGCTTCTTTCTTGTACTGTAAAATAAAGTGAAAACAGAAACTGTCTTCTGTGTTCTGAGAGCAGACACCCTTTTTCCCATCCTCTTCCTGTTCTCACATTCTCTCAGGACTTAGTCCTGCATACCTACCTGACTCTCTCTCCCTCTCTCCATTTCCACAGAAGTCCAAGTAACTGAGTGTCAGAAACTGTGCTCTTCTACAGTGACCAGAGGTTAATAGCAAACATACAGACATGTATAACAGGTGAATGACCTATTGTATGGAAGGACGATGGACTACGTCTGTCAATCCTAGAGGCATTTGTGTGGTAACTTTGTTCTGCTTCAGAAACTCACCCTGTCACCCTGTCATTCTTAAAGGAAATCTGTTCATGTGAAATTCTATTTCCTGCCCCACCCCTTCCATTATCAACTTTGAATCATAAACTTCTAGAAAGCATTGTGAATAATTTATATCCTTTTCTTACTTATTGCTTAACTCCCTTTGGGGGAAATGAAGAAAAACATTTGTCTTTTGTTGCCTACTCTCCGGTGCACTGAGATCATGTCAGTGTCTGGTAATAACAAAGATTTATGGCCACAGGAGTTGTTACTGAGGAAGAATTGATTGACCTATAGTTTTGGTTAACAAAATACATACATTTTTTGAAAACCAGGAGCAGTGCTAATGACAATAGGATATAAATTCAATATTTCACCAACTTCAACTCAAATCCTACTTGTTATATTTTTTCAATAATCAGTGGTAAGCATTTTCTTTGCTGTCTCTTTAATGTGTTTCCTGTGGAATCTCATTCAAAATTTGTACATTCAAATATGGAGCTGTGATCACTAGAGCACATGATGGTACTCTGTTCCTGATAGTTAGGAGTATAGATAAGTTCAGGTCCCTTTGGATTGCTCTTCACTCCAAACTAGGAATGAGCTATTGTGATGACTGGTAAATTAGGTTGGTTCCATGGCAAATTTTTAAAAAAGATTTATTTATTTATTTACTTACTTACTTACTTAAAAGGTAGAGTTACAGACAGACAAGGAGAGACAGAGAGAAAGAGAGAGAGATCAAGATCATCCATCTGCTGATTCTCTCACCAAATGAGGTAATGTCTGGGAACTGGCTAGGCCAAAGCCAGGAACTCCATCCAGGTCTCCACATGGGTGGCAGAGTCACAAGCACTTCTGTTGCTTTCTTAGATGTCTTTATTAGATTTGTTTTCAGGGAGCTGGACTGGAAGTGGAGCAGCCAGGACTTGAACCAGCACTTAAATTGTTCTTGTGGCTTAACCCTCTGTGCCAAAACTCCAGCCGCCATAGCAAATGTTTTTCAGTGTGCTCATTGTATTCTACCACCTCTAGCACCACACCATCCAAGTCCAAGCTACCATTCCATCCTAGACTTCTGTAACTTTTGGGATCTAAGCTACTTGGTTTACTTGGGGCTACCCTGAAGCTCCCCTTTTCTTGCCAACCCTCATCTGTTTCTTACAAGCAATAATCAGATGGTATAAACTATTAACACTGTTTCCTGTTTACCATCCTATGAATGACTTTTTGTTACTGAAATTTTTGATGTGGGCTATAAGGCTTTGCTTGGTCTCTGCCAACTCTACATATCATCTCCCTGTCCCTTATATACTCCAGTCACACTGGCCTTTGTTCAGTTCCTTTATTCACTGCTCAGTCTCTTGGCAAGGCATTTGCAAATCTCAAATTGTGATGCTTTGTCCTTGGATTTCCATCTCAGCCCAAGTATTCTTTCTTTTTTTATGATTTATTTATTTATTTGTAATGCAGAGTTACAGATAGAGAGAGAGAGAGAGAGAGAGAAATGTTCCATGCTTTGGCTCATTACCCAGATGGCTGGGACTGGGCCAGGCTAGAGTCAGGAGCTTCAACTAGGTCTCCCACATGGGTACGGGAGTCCAAGTACTTGGGCATCTTCTGCTGCTTTTCCCAGGTGCATTAGCAGGGAACTGGATCACAAGTGGAGCAACCAGGACATTAACCAGCACCTATGTTGGATACCAGTGTTGCAGTTGGCAGTTTAACCCACTGTACCACAAGGTCATCCCCAAGTTTTATTTCTTTTATAACCTATTTTCTGCTGCTCCAGCCCCCAGCTAGGCTACCTCTTTGTAATAGTTCCTCCTAGTACCTCTTTAGACAATTCAGAAACAGTGTTATATTAGTGATATTTCTATTAATATCTGCCTCTCTACTGGACTTCTGGCCAGCAGGGCCTGTCTTTGTTTCCACACAACTTGCTATCTGTAGCACCTAGTGCAGTGCCTGGTGCTTAGGAGGCACTCAATAAATTTACATTGTGTGATTGGATGAACAGATCAAATTCAGTATATTGTTGATTAGAAAAGTGCTCCTATCTTGTATTTGAGGAATTTGTTTAGTTGTTAAGCATTCCAGACAATTCTCTATAGGAACAGCCAAGAGTGAAAAAAGAGTGTTCGTGTTAGCCGCAACCTGTAGTACCCAACTGCATCAATTTTGTTTTGTATTGAGTCAGACAGATCTTTATTAACTTCCTTGAAAAATGGAAGACACTCTTGTGGGGGCTGGCTTCAAGCAGATGAAGGGAAGTCTCTCTCTGGGACTGCTGAAAGGTTGTCCCACTGTGTTACTGAGTTCACAAAGAAGAATATGTTTTCTCTCCTCTTTCCATGTATTTGAGAAACTTCATGTATCCCCTGTTAGATCAAAGTTATAAAGACTTACTGGCAACCTGTATGCAAATGAGCTTTTGTCATTTCCCTTCTCCATCTCAGTGATCTCTACCATTTGTATCTCTCCTATCTGCCTAGCAAATACAGAATATCTCAGTTGAGAGGAGAAAATGCAATCCTTGGACATATAATGCTTTTTTCTGTCTGAATATCAGTTCCTGTTTGCAAACTCAAGTACACAGTTTGAACAGAGAAAATGTGTTTTTGGTCTGTAGCTGGCAAGGGAAGGCAGAAGAGGGGAGCTTTACTAGACATTGAAAGAGTAGCTTTCCTGGTCTCAGGTCAGAACATCTGTCTGTGTCTCTGGGCAGATTTTGTTTAAGGCCAAAACAAATAGCTCCCCCTCCATGAGTTCTGACCCCCGGGGCAACAGAAGGGAACTAAGCCAGTCCAACTGCCATTGCTGGGAAGCCATTGTTCTTTCCAGTCTTCTGGGAGCTCCAAATAATTAGCTGTGCAAAGAGCAAGTTGGAATCAGAAGTCCCTCCAGGGTTTTCTGTGTCCAGTCAAACAAAGCGAAGTGAGCTGAGAGACAAATAAACCCGGTGAAAGAGAATGAGGGCCAAGTCTCCTTTCTCTTTCCTCTCTTCAGTTCTGGTCCTCTGGGCCTGTGTCCTCAGGTTCCTGGTCTCTCAATTCCCTGAGCCCCTCATCATAGGTAGCCAGAGGGATTTTCCTCTTCATTAGAGAAGACAGGGAACCACTATCAGGTGGAAGGCTGCTATTTCTGGACTTAGTAGGGCGGGCATGTAGAGAGAGATCTGTTTTCCTTGTGGAATTTCTACTATTTCAAAGAGAAGCCAGAAGTCTGGACTTCTGTATGAAGTCACACAATGTAAAAATATTCAGAGCATGCTTTTGCATAATTTAGAAATATATACAGGGCAAACAAAACAGAGTCTTATACTGCTGAACTATACAAAGTTTCATAAAGAGGTAGATTGTATCCACCATGTTTTCACCTGTCTCTGCAGGATCTAGCACAGTGCTTGTTCTGTTTCAGCAGTTCAGTATCTCTCTATTTTCTTTAAGTTATTTGAAAGGTGGAGAGACAGAGATCTTTCATCTGCTGAAGTCAGGATCCTAAAACTCCATATGGGTCTCCCACATGGGTGACAGGGACCCAAGTACTTGAAGCATCACCTGGGACCTTGCAGAAGGCAGATTAGTCGGAACCTGGGATCAAAGCCAGAGCTGGGACAGGAACACAGGCATTCCAATATAGAAAGAGGTCACCCCAAGGAGAGCTTTAACTGATGTGTGAAAGGGCCACTCTTCAATATATCTTGATATTACTAATAATAAAATACAATAATAGCAATAGTATCATCTTTTTTTTTATTTAGCACATATTAAGTGATTCATGTTAATTTGATCTGTACCATGACCTTAGAAGTTGGATCTTTTTGAATATTTCCATTTTTCAAAGGAGAAAAGAAACTCAGAGCAAAAAGAAGTGACCCAGATCTGTTGCCTAGCTGATGAGAGGATTATAATTTAGGCTTGTTGATGCAAAGCCTGTTTGTAACCATAATGCTACTGTGCCTCATACTCTGCTGACTCCAGCCACATGGAATGAGAATGAACACTCTGTGGGTGATTTCTTCCAAAAAGGACTCACCAGGCTTGGTGTCCTATCTGTCTCCCAAGCTGAACCTCCTTTGCATACCATGGAAAAGATGAAAGTTAGGGCTAGCCATCCTTTTTTCCTTCTGCACAGCATTTAAAATTCTTCCTACTTTGCCATGGACTTCGCTAAGTTGTGACTGTCATGGCACCGTACTGTTTGATGTTCTTGAGTGGTACAGAACAGTTCATATTGGGGAATTTTGCTAGATTTCAGGGCACTCTGAGTTGAGGTTCGGAGACATTTTTGGTTTCCTTAACTAAGAGCGAAAGTGATAACTCTTGGTCTCGTTAGGGTACAGTTAAGCCTAAGGCACCTGAAAGCAGCATGCTATTATTGCCTGCTAGTCACGAAGTGCATTTTTGTTTTGTGCAAATGCTTTGTTATGGGCATTGATTATCCTATGAGGATAATTAATAAGCCTGATTAATATTAGAAAGCTACCATTTGATGGACTTATGTATGTTAATGCTTTCTGCTGCTGGGGAACTTTTTAATGGGGAGAAATGAATAATAGGAATCAAGAATGTAGACAGTATTGAATGCTCATGCATTGCTTTCTACATGAGCTACTTCACAATGTTCCTTTTGATTTTTCCAGGCTGTCATCCTGGAACCCATTTACACTTTGACTAAATTGCTCTCTGATAGGGGACAATTTTGCAAGCTGGATCATTGGTTTGGAGAAGTGGAGAGTAGCTTTTAAGGAAGTTCCTGGTAATTGGCATCCCAGCTCTACTTAATGCCACATCATTTAAGGCATTTGCTTTTTTTTCTCATTTGATCCTTTGTGAAACTTTGTGAGGTGGCCCCTCTTTTATAGTGAGAAAACAGGCTCAGAGAACTCAAGTCACTTGCTTGAAGTGACACTGCTGATTAGAAACAGTGCCTAGCTATTATTTCAAGTTCTGCCTGTGTTTCTAGATATACTGGGAAACTTCTAGACAGTAAATACAACTTCTTGGGCCACAACTTTCTGACTGATTACTTCAACTGTAGGGAGCAAGCATAGGAATCTATTTTTTTAAAAGATTTATTTATTTGAAAGGAGAGAGAGAGAGATGGAGGGGAAGAGATCTATCTTCCATCTGCTGTTTCATTCCCCAAATGGCCACAATAGCCAGGAGCCTGAAACTCCATTTACATCTCCCACACAGGTGAGAGGGGCCCAAACACTTAGTCTCTTGTCTACTGCTTTCCCTGGCACGTTAGCAGGGAGCTACGTTGGAAATGGAGTAGCCAAGACTCTAGCCAGCACTCTGAAATGGATGCTGGCATTTCAGGTGGCAGCATCATGTTCAGTGCCATAACACTGCACTGGCCCCTAGGAATTGATTTTTCAAAAATTTCCCCCACTTTGGAGCACTGTGATGGTGTATAGGCAGACTGGGAAAACACTGCTGTTAAACCACATCCTTTGAAGCAAATCAAAGTACAGGTTCAGTTTGGAAATTTTTTTTTCCTGGTTCAATCCAGTCATCTCCATTTCTACCTTGAGAGCTACAGAAAGGGCTTATCAAAGGAAATACCATTTTGCAGAGTCCTAGTGAATTTGTAAGGAGGAGAAAGGGAAGGAACATTTCAGGCATGGTGACCTCAGACAATAGTCACAGAGCTATGACAACTCTCGAACTGTTTGAGGAATATTACGAGATCAGTGTGCCTGGCTGGATGGTCACAGATGAACCACGTATGTTATGTAAGGTGATTCCAAGTAAAGACTGTCCTGGGATGTCCCAGTGGAAACACAGCTAAATTAGCTTCAAGTACAGAACACAGAATGCCTGTCCTATTGGCCAGTTTCCTTGACAGCCTGCTTCAGGGCATCCTTATCTACATTCTTCTCCCTGAACACTTCCTGGAAGGTGGTCAAGCAAAGTGCTGACAGCTCAGGTAAGGTTCCTGTCTACCAAATCCTTACATGCCACTGCAGTAGGATCAGGCTATCACAGAGGAGAATGAATAAGAAACAACTTGACACATCCCATAAGTGTTGGAGAAGAGGTCTGAAGTGCAATTAGGAACCCATAAGCTATTTTGAGGCACCATCCATAAACCTGGTTTACGTCCCCCTAGAATTCTCCTGCAAAAACATGGGTTCTTGAATAGTAAGTTTGTTCACATTCTGTTGAAAAAAGTAAATGCCATCTATAGTTTAGATACAGCAAGTGGCCTTTTCCAGCTAATTCCAGGCCACTAAAGTACACATATCTGTGGACTTCCTTCTGGGCTAATAGTGATGTTGCTCTGGTTTTCTTTGAAGTGGGGAGTGTGGTGAATGCTTCCACAGTGGTAAATATGATTGGCAGCCTCCACAACCAGTAGTCATTAGCTTAAAGCAAACACAGGACAAATGAATCACTTAGAATGTTACTCCTAGGAACTGGTTGAGGTGTCCTAAACTCTTTCACATCACCATAAATGGCCACTTTAGGTAGTATTTCTCTTCAGTTTCCAGGGTTTGGATTGCCTTTTGTCCCGATTGTTTTTTCCCCAGAAGGTGTTTTTCTCAGTAAAGGCTGGTTTAAAACAAGCAATCCTGAAGAAGGAAAGAATGGGGAATATCAATTTGGGAAGGTTCTAGAGATGGAAAGCAATACAGATTGTACACAATGTATATGTCCTTAATGCTCCTGAGCTCTCTACCTAAACATGGTTAAGTGGTAGATTTGATGTTGGGTCCATTTTTTTACAGTAAGAAATACATTGAGCTATAATAAAATAGCATTATCAGTCACAATGGCAATGGCTATTATTTTCACAAGCTTTGCTTTGTGATAGACATGGAGCTAAGCACTTTCTGTGGATATTCTCATTTAACTCCTAATAAATCTGTTAAGTGGGTACAAAGATTTTCCTCCTTTTCCTAGTAAAGGACTTGAGATTTGGTGTGGTTAATAACTTGCCAAGGGGCACACCTTACCCAAGTGGCAGACTCTGGATTTAAAACTAGCTGGTCTCATTCTAGAGCTCTCTATCTTAGCAAGCACTCTTAGGCTAACCTACTTCAAAAGACAGTCTTTTCACTTTGAAACCCAACTCTCCACCCAGAAATAAACTACAGGAAACAACTAAAATGAGTCCAGATGACTTAAAATTAACCTTTTTGAGGGACAGCAACTCTGACACGTACAGTAGTATCAACAGCAAAGAGGCATGCTATGACTCTAGCCTGCTTTCCCAGCTCACCCATGTGTGCACACAGAAGGGTCCTCTATTGTTTACTTGAGAGATGGTTACCTGAATATTCCTCTTTTCCTTGATGTAAGGCTGTGAAAATGCCACTTTCCACTTAGACTATGAACTTCACAGAGGCAGGGCCAGGGTCTTCCCATTCATCTTTCTCTTTGGCATGTAAAAGGTACTTGATGATATTTTTGTCAAAATGAATTCCCAGAGGTGTTCCAAGTATATTTGTGAGTTTTCTTAGTGATTAGCCTCACCGTACAGTACATGTGTATATGGTCTATTAATTTAACTTCTGGAATCTAAACTCCAGAAGATACATTGAAGATTCCCCACCTGGACTCATTTTGTCCCCATGGAGACATTTGGTGATGTTTGGAGATGTATTTGGTTGTCACAACTGAGTAGGGCTTGTGTGTGCCACTTGCATATAAATAGGTAGAGGCTAGGAATACTAGAAACATAGTGCACTGCACAGGAGTGCCTCTGCCACAAAGGGTTATATGACCTCAAATGTCAGTGGTGCTGATGCTGAGAAATCTGCTTTAGTGGTTTCATTCTCTCATTCAGTTCACGTATATTTTTTATTTGTTTCCACTCTGTGAATATGAGTTGAAAATGAGCAAGGCTGCTTGTCCAAGATTAGATAGCCAGGTGGTACAGATCTGAGACTTGGAGCAGTGTCTCAGGGCTAGCTCTCTTCAGATGCACCAAGGTGGCCTCTTACAGGCTATTACTGATTCAAATTCCATCTTTGTGGTCACGGTGGAGCAGGTCCTGCTGAGACCGATAGGCCTCTGGGCCTGTGTTCAGAGTCTGGAGCTGATGGAAAGGGCAGTGATGTAAGACGGCATGGCTTGTTCAGGCTGCTAAAGGCCCTGGGCTTGAGCTTCCTGAGCTCCAGCCCATTTCCTAGCCTTCCTTTGTCTGCTCCACTCCATTGCTGGACCAGTCACTCTTCGCTGAACTGTAACAGTATCTCAGCTGCCCTGTTTTCACAGGGCTCTATAAGCCATCTTATGGACTTTGTTGAAAGAATTATCATGTTCACACAGCTATGTATTTGCAGTAGGCTTAGGACTGTGTTCAGATTTGAGCACTGGCAGCCTTTAATGCGATCTGCTTTTCCACACGCATTGTGAGTTCTAGCCCTCCATTTCATCTCTCTGTGTGACTTCTTGGCTGCCCCCTGATTTTGGTTGGCTTCAGCGTGCAGAGTCCCCACAAATGAGCCTAACAGGTGCTGTGTCTTTCTCAGGATAGCAGAATTCATGGATTTTAATCAAATGAGTGCCATTTAATGTAAATGATCCTAGAGTCTAGGTTCATCTACTGGGCTGCTCAATATCATGCTCCCAAATATTAGTTCAATGCTCATGGTTTGTGTCAATGGCTTTCTGTGGGGGTTAGGTTAGGGGAAAAATCAATAGCAAGCAGCTGGAAGTGTGGAAAGGACTGTGTACTTATACTCCATCATGATGTAACCCTGTTCCCAGCCAGCACTACCTCACACTGATCGTTTCTTATTTCTTATTTTTTATTTTCTTGGCAGCTTGCTTTTTCTTTCCCTTTTGTCACTTTTAAGGCTTCACAGAGATATGAAAAGCCACCCTGGCTCCTCCATCTATTAAATGGGAAATGCATATGAACAAATAGAAGAATTGCACTGTATAATACAGCTGAAATACAATGTTATCATCATCCCACTCTGAGCATTTCTCAGGATGGTTTATTTCCCAGCAGTTAATCGCTTGCTATTGTTGGTGCACCAACACAATGCTATTAGCAACACAGAATTTGCAGGCTTGCTGTTGAGATTGTCTTCATGTAGGCTCGCCAGAATTTAGATATTTGTAAACGGAATTTGAACAGTGACCTTTCTTCACAATATAAAATTCAGATAAGTGTCACTGGTCATGGCCCAACTCTTGTTTATTAATTAAAGCTTTATATAATATGGCACCATTTTTGGAAGCTGCATTTTATGCAAAGAGGAATACTAATTACATTCTGCATTTTCTATAATAATGGGCCAGCATTTTGGACAATGCAGTTTATCCAGACAATACTTTGGCTCATAATGTAGTTTATTAACAAGGGAGTTCTGAATGTTTGATGGGAGACTGATACAGCCGTGAAAGGGTGGCACAAATAATAATGCTGGCCAGAGAGGCAGTGCCAATATGTTGCATGCTGTTAACCTCAAGAGGTCTCCAAATAGCTGTTATATATTCCTGCTATATATTTGTTGACCATTTATAGATGCAAAGGAAGCCCAGTGACATGAAAAAGCTCTGTGGTAATTTTGTTTCCCCATTCTCAACACTCACTGAGGCTTTCAAATGCAATAGGCCTTTGCATCTGTCTGGATCTTTTTTCTCTGGGCTTTTCCAAGAATGGTCACTCTTGTAATAGCATCATCATGGATCTCTTCTAGTGGCCCTCTATGAGAATCAGAATAGACTACCTTTTTGTTTTTTCTTTAAGTTTTTTTTATTGAGATAGAATTCACACACTGTAATGTTTACACTTTTAAATGATAGCAGTCCATGTTTTGTTGTCTTCACAAGTTGTGCAACTGTCAGCACTATCTAATTACAGAACATCCTCATTAGCTCAAAAGGAAACCCTGTACTTAATAGCAGGCAGTGTCTATCGTTATCTTCTTTCTCCTGGTAACTGCCAATCTATTTTCAATCTGTATGGGTTTGCCCATGCTGAAAAATTTGAATAAATGTAATGATACAGTGCATATTCTTTTATGAATGGCTTCTTTCACATAGCAAGAGTTGGCCAAGGTTCTTCCATGTTATGACATATAGATATCAATACTTCTATTCCTTTTAAATGATATTCTGTTGTATGTATACATAACACTTGTAATCCATTCATCAGTAGATGGAAATTTGTATTATTTCCATTTTTGAGTTATTGTATATAATGCTGCTATGAACATTTCTATACTGTTTTTTGTTTGTGCTTACCTATTTCTTTTCCTCTGGGGGAGGCACTAGAGAATAGCTGGTTCTTACATAACTCTGTGAGTAACCTTCTGAGGAATGATGGATTGTTTTCCAAAGCATCATTTTATGTTCCTACCTCTGTCTGAGTGAGGTTTCAAATTTGTCCCCCTCCTAGGAAATACTTATTAATTATACTTTTTAATTATAACCATTGTAATAGATGTGAAGTGGTATCTCATTATAGAGTTGATTTGCATTTCCCTATTGATTAATGGTGTTGAATATCTTTTCTTGCTCTTATTGGCTAATTGTGAGTCTTAGTTGTGGGTTATCATTTTTTACTGAGTATTTTATTCATGGGTTATAATTTATTTTATCAGTGAGGACACAAAAGCATTGAGAGGACTTACTGTGTCGCGAAATGAGAGAATAGCCCGTCAATACTGAAAAGTAAGTTTTCTAACTCATAGGTGCAAAAGCTTAAAGGTTCATCCTCTAATAATTACCTAAGATTTTTGCATTTAGTCATTGTTCTTTTATTTAAAAGTGAGAGAAACTAATAGTTGCGTAATGAAAGTTAAGTGGATTCTGGCTTGCCTATCTGTAAAGTTAACAGCTGTTTACCTTCAGGATTGGCTGAATCCAGGTGCTTAAAGATGCATTGGAGAAGTTTGGCCAGCATTGTGGCTCATGTGGCTAATCCTCCGCCTGCGGCGCTGGCACCCTGGGTTCTAGTCCTGGTTGGGGTGCTGGTTCTGTCCTGGTTGCTCCTCTTCCAGTCTAGCTCTCTGTTGTGGCCCGGGAAGGCAATGGAGGATGGCCCAAGTGCTTGGGCCCTGCACCTGCATGGGAGACCAGGAGGAATTACCTGGCTCCTGGATTCGGATCGGCACAGCGTGCCAGCCATAGTGGCCATTTGGGGGGTGAACCAATGGAAGGAAGACCTTTCTCTCTGTCTCTCTCTCTCACTGTCTAACTCTGCCTGTCAAAAAAAATAATAAATAAATAAAAAGAAGAAGAAGTTTGTACTATGGCATAGTAGGCTAAGCCTCTACCTATGCCACTGGCATCCCATATGAGCACCAATTTGTGTCGTAGCTGCTCCACTTCCAATCTAGCTCTCTGTTAATGGCCTGGGAAATCAGTGGAAGATGACCCAAATGCTTGGGCCCCTGCACCCATGTGGGAGACCCATAAGAGGCTCCTGTTTCCTGGCTTAGAATCTTCCCAGCTCTGGCTGTTGTGACCATTTGGGGAGTGAACCAGTAGATGAAAGACCTCTCTCTCTCCCTTTCGCTTTGTAACTCTACCTCTTAAGTAAATAAATTGTAAAAAATATTTTTTTAAAAAAAAAGATGAATCAGAAATTTGTCAATCTTACCTCTTAGTTTTCCTTCTATTGGTTTGGTGTTGTATTTAAGCCGGGTTTTTCTGTAGTGGTTTAGATGGATGTGTTAGTGTGTTTTTACTATAATGAAATAGCTGAGACAACTAACTTTCTAAAAAATAGTAATTTATATTGGTTCATATTTCTGTGGATTCAAGCCCATGATTGGACTGCTCCATTGCTTTATTCTCTGGTGTGGGTTGCAGGAGGCAGTATCAGGGAACATGTTTTTGAGTGAGTAGTTATGTCCAGAGATAGGAACAACCCTCTCATGATAACTGGCTCCCAACAGCACACACCCAATGGCCTAAGGACCTCCCACTAGGCCATAACACCTGATGATTCTTCCATCTCAATTATCCACCCAGATGGACCTTTTAGGGTCACCTGAAATTTTGTCTGAACTGTAGCAAAAAATGACTTCCTAAGTCATTCATCAAATGAAAGATAATGATTGATCACTTGCCCATTCTTGATGATAAGAAGTGAAGTCAGCTCCATATGCACCATCTAGACTTAGAGATAAGATAAGATCAGAATGTTGATATTGGCAAAAAATCACAAATGTCCACTATGCTACTCAGTCTTTTCCTTAGACCTTAATCTATTATTTTCTGTTTTCTTGTCTGTAGATTTGGCTTAGCAGGCAAGAGTCTTGAAAAATAAGTTTTGGTTTCTTATAAGTAAAAGATTAATCAACCAATCCACTTTTATTTTTTCTAGTGTTGAGGAATCATTTGTTTTAATAAATGTTAATAAGGTTGCTTGTAGCTAAAGTTAATTGGCTTTACACTGTAATTCTTGATACTGGTCATTTTGTGACTGAATTGTTTCAAATTGCTTTGGTTCAATGTTTGAGAAATGAAACAGCTCCTTGTATATAATTAAAAAAACTGTTTATTTATTTAAATTAGCAAATGACTGTGAAGTCACTTGTAGTTTGTATATTTCAGTATGTTTTTTATTGAACAGTTGAAGCAAGCTTATCACATAGTAAATTGTTCTTAGAGGATTGAAATTTAATGGGGCTTTTGCACAATCGGTTTGCCACTAGAACACAAGTGTCATGAAAACTACTGCTAAATCAAAGCCAAAATGTGAAAGGAAAAGACTCCTATCAACATCATCATCACTGACACATAGATTCAGGTAAATTCACAGCTGCTGGACATCTGGTCTATAAGTACGGTGAGATCAGCAAAAGAATCCCTAAGAATATGAGGAGGAGGCTGCCAAGAAGAGCAAGTGCTCCTTCAAGTATGCCTGGGTCTGGGATAAACTGAAAGCTGGGCATGAGTGTGGTGTCATCATCAACCTTTCTCTGTGGAAATGTGAGACCAGAGCACCTGCAGTGTGACTCTCACTGATGCTCCAGGATAGACTTTATCAAAAACATGTTCATAGGCGCTCTCATATGACTAGGCTGTCCTAATTGTTGCTGATTTTATTGCTGAATTTGAAGCTGGTATTTCCAAGTATGAGCAGACCTGTGGGCATGCTCCTTGGGCTTACATTGGTGTGAAATAACAATTTTGGTGTTAACAACATGGATCCCACTGAGCCAAGCTTCTGCCAGAAGAAATACAAGGAATTGTTAAGGAAGTTAGTACCTACATTAAGAAAATAGGTTACCTCCCTTACACTGTGGTGTTTGTGCCAATTTCTGGTTAGAATATTGACGACATAGGGCTGGCGCAGTGACTCGGTTAATCCTCCACCTGAAGCGCCAGCATCCCATATGGGCACTGGGTTCTAGTCCCAGTTGTTCTTCTTTTAATCTAGCTCTCTGCTGTGGCCTGGGAAGGCCGTGGAGGATCGCCCAAGTGGTTGGGCCCCTGTACCCGTGTGGGAGACTAGGAGGAAGCACCTGGCTCCTGGCTTTGGATCGGCACAGCACGCAGGCCGTAGTGGCCATATGGGGGGTGAACCAACGGAAGAAGACCTTTCTCTCTGTCTGTCTCTCTCTCTCTCTCACTGTCTAACTCTGCCTGTCAAATTAAAAAAAAAAAAAAAAAAAAAAAGAAGTATATTGACGACTTGCTACCAAGAGCTAATAAGCCTTGGTTCAAAGATTGGAAATTTACCTGCAAATTTGGCAATGCCTTTGGAACCACAGTGTTTGAAGCCCTAGATTGCATCCTCCCTCCAACTAGTCCAATTGGGAAGCCTTTGTGTTTGCCCCTGCAGGATGTCTACAGAAGTGGAGATATCGGTATGTGCCTGTGGGCTGGGTGGAGACTCTGTTCTCAAACACAATGTGGTGGTAACCTTTGTTCCAGTTAATGTCACAACTGAAGTGGAATTGCTGAAATGTACCACAAAGCTTTGAGTGAAACTCTTCCTTGGGGCAGTGTGGCCTTCAGTGTCAAGAATGTGCTTTTCACAGCAAAAATGACCCACCAATGGAAACAGTTGTTTTCACTGCTCAGGTGATTATCCTGAACCATCCAGGCCAAACCAGTGCTGGCTACATCTCTGAACTGGATTATCACACAGCTCACACTGCCTGCGAGTTTGCTGAGCTGAAGGAAAAGATTGATCATTGTTCTGGTAAGAAACTGGAAGATAGCCCTAAATTCTTGAATGGTTCCTGACAAGCCCACGTGTGTTGAGAATTTCTCTGGCTTTCCTCTTCTGGGTGGTTTTGCTGTTTGCAGTTTGAGAGACTGTTGCTGTGGGTGTCATCAAAGCAGTGGACAAGAATCCTGCTGGAGCTCGAAAGCTCATTTAGCCCAGAAAGCTCAGAAGGCTAAATGAATATTGTCCCTAAGTCTTAATCAATGTTGTCCTCCAATCTTAATCAGTGGTGGATGTACAGCCTTGGGACTGTTTGTCTCATTTGGCAATTTTAGTTTAATAGTTAATGATAACTGGTTAATGATAACAATGCATCATAAAACCAACAGAAAGAAAGGAGAATGTTTTGAGGGCCCTTTGTGTGTGTGTGTGCATATGTGTGTGGACATTTTAAGTTACTAGTTTTTAGAATCAGTATGTGTTAGTGGAAATGAGCCAAAACCTGTCGTAGAATTTTGAGAGCCCTTAAAGTGAAATTGAATGAAAAAATAAAGTTTAATTTGTAAACTAAGCCTTTTATAGTCAATGAAGTAAAGTTTTTTGTTTGCAGATCTTTCTTGATTATCCAACTTTCTTGATCTTGCTTTCCCCATTCTAAGAAATAGACCCTGTACAATATAGAGAGGTTGAGAAGTAATAGGAATTGTGTGTTATGTTTTCTGTTGTGTACCTTCTCCCTGTGATATGGTTTTCAGCTCACATGCCAACTCAATTTTGTAATAGAAATGGACAAAATGGACAAGATATATCTAGAATTCAGTGCTTAAAAGATTTCTGAGGTTAGATTCAGGCTCAGCAGAAGAGAATGCTGAGATCAATTAGTGTCTGTGCCAGGCTCAAGAGAGGAAAGTAATAGCACTCACATTATCTATTTCCCATCCCTGCTCGTATCTTGGTATTAAGTCCCAACACTGAATGTTTGCAGGATTGGTATAGTTGCCTTGATGACTCAGACTAACAGATGGCTTCTATGTGTTTCACCTTGTCTCTACATCTAAGTGTTTTAGTTCTCTATTGTCTTAACCTGGAGACCTGACCAGAAATGCATCAATATTAGGCCTATAGGCTGTTTATTCATTCATACTGCACATTTCATGCCTGCAAGATATACAGCACTCTGCTAAGTTCTCAGGTGTGAAGACAGTGGTGGGAGATAGAGCCTTCAGCTTTGGAGATTTATAGTCTTGGTACAATTAGAAAAATGGGCTCACATAGAGCATAAAATGTGTGTATAAAAGCTAAATAAATAAGTAATAATGATAATGAGGAATGAAAGACGGATCTATGGGAATTGTATGGAGGAAGTATTTTCTTATTTATGTGTTTGTTTATTCATTGATTTATTTGAAACACAGATACCTCTACCATTTGTTGATTCACTCCCAAGATACCCACAAGAAACCCAGCTAGCCAGTCCAAAATCAGCAGCCTGGGTCTCACACATGAGTAGTAGGGATACAGCTACTTGAGCCATCATCACTGCCATCCAGGGTGTGTATCAGCAGGAAGCTGGTATCAGAAACAAAGCTGGGACTCAGACCTAGGTACTTCAAAATGATATGTGATATTAATTACATCCATTGCCTGCCCTAGAAGTATTTTCTTAAGCAGTCTTGAAGGAAGCAATAGGTATCTTAAAGGAAGCGATAGGTATCTTTCCTTGCTGGGTTGGGGAGATGAGGGATTGTAGAGGTGAAAAATACTAAAAGCTATTGGCTGGGGATCCAGAGGCTTCAATCTGTCATTTCACCAGCTTTGAAATGAATACACACCCACCTACCTCCCCACACACACACAAACAAAAATGAAGCAAAACACACAGAGAGACACTACCCTAAAGTATGGAAATGTAATATATTGGAAAAGCAGAGACTTATTTCAAAAATTAGAAAATACTAGAAATTTCGAGATTTTTAAATAAAATGCAACTATGAACTTTTCTTGCTTTCCTATAAAAATAAGAAGATCTCACAAAATTGTGCCTAAACTCCTGTTGGCAACAAATAGCTGGGGGAGAGTAGCAGTTGCTACCATACACAGTGTGCCACAGTATCTACTACTCTCTGAAGTCTCCCAACATGGCAGTCAAAGATTGATAGCCGTCTAGCACCATGCTTGCACTGTTAAGACTGTTTCTCTAGCAAAGTCTGAGAAGTGAGAAATAGATTTTTGTGAAGTCTATTAATAAAAAGAATGGTGTGAGGTTGGAAAGAGTGTGCTCAATATACAGTCAAGTGTACTTACAATTAGACCAGTGTATTCATTTATTTATATAACCACCTGGCATGATAAAGGTTTGAGTTGGCATTCCTTCTGGGATTAACCCAAGGTACCAAGTAGAATGTAAAGAGAAGAGTACAGAGAGTGGCAGAACGTAGCAGTCTGTCTGGAAAGGAATTATTTTTAATCTCATTTTATTTGTAGAGACTTGTGGTGAAGTTAGAGGTGGTAAATTGAAGAATTTCATTGTGACCTATGAGAAAGAGTGGGTATTGAGGGTCAGAAATATTAATAAGATAAAGTTAATACACATTTAAAGAGAAGTTTTAATATAGATTTGCCAAAAATGATGTAACCAAACTAATCTTCCTATTGACTAGGTTATTAGAAGAGAAGATAGAGTCAGGTTTGAGAAATACTGTATTTCAGCAACACGTATGTATTTTCAGGAATCCTTGTGGTCAAGGCTGAGAAGGTGGTATGGTTGATAGCCCTGCTGTGCATTTATATTTTTAGTTATGTGTATTATTTTAAATGTTTGCCATGGGGTTTAAACTGTGTTAGGAAAACAAAATTTGTCTCTCTGTTATTTCTTATTTATATAGTATTTTTTTTTTTTTACTATTTCATTACAAATGATTCAATCCAGGTTTCAATTAATAAATACATTTGGATAGCAATCTAGTAAAAGGACAAATGCTCTTAGGCCTCCTGAATGAGTTTTATTCTCTGAAGTCACATAATAAGTTATCTTTGCTTTCTTAAAATGGAGCTCCAGCCTCACTCACAGTTTGTATTGATACAGTTTTGGGGCCATACACACCATACAGCAGCATCACAGTAGAGTCACTATCTGCCTCTCTTGCTGTTGGCTGGATTACTCTTATCATAATTATGTCTATGCCGTAGCTGCTCTGGCTTCTCTATCTCTTCCTTGTTTATCTTGGTTAAAATATATAAAAGTATATTAACATTTCGATACATTGGATTCTCTGGAGGGCTGAGCCCTATATTAAATTTTAGTTTCCTAAATATAGGGAGAGAGTAGAGGGACTCGGAACATTTCTGATGCCGAGCTTTTATTATATTGTGAGCTTTCCTTCAGCGGCCGAAGGATCCATCTTTCTCAATATGGGTAGAAGTGAGGAAACTGAAAGGGAAATTGTTTTCTGCATTCTGTGTAATGGTTTTTATTTAAGAATGATAAAGCAATACTTGCTAAGCCCAGACTAGTTCTGCAACAGGCAATGCTGAAAATCCCAGGGGAGATGTAGCAATGCCTCTTATGTTGGGAGGAAATAAACTTCAGGATGTTATTTGGTATATAAAGTTATTATAAATATATTGAGGAGAGCTTTGCCTCATGTGAGAAAGACTCAGCTTTGAGTTGGGTTAGCCATGCTTAACCCTTATGTTTCTAGTTGCTTTTATTCTGAATCCATATAGAATCATGATTAAGAGAACGAGCACAGAATGTGGTGATTTAGGTGTTACTTCTCCCTGTAAGTAGGTCAGTTAACCTTCTAGCACCTCCTGTTCTTCTTATATAAAATGGGAATGATAATAGTGTTACCTTATACATCCTGGGTTAAATAAATTAGTGGCTTTGTTCCAGTGCTTAGAGAGAGGGTTACATAATCTAAGACTCAACAGTTTTGGCTGTTATTATTGTATTTATTATGAATGGCTCTGCCAGAATAGGGAAAGGGAGTTAGATTTGCAGTGAGAAACGCTGACTTTTCTGCCACATTGTCTTTTGAACTTGGAAAAGTCAGACTGACTTTTCTGTTAACATTTTCTCCACTCAAAACTGACCAGACATCCCCTACTAAACATCTAGGTTTGAATTACTAAGAGCAAGTTTCAGACATCTGGTAATATATTCCCAAGATTATGTTGCTCTATAGTTTCAATATTTTCCAGGCCTTTTACTTGAACCCTACTCTATATACAGAGAATAGGTAATTTGGAAAATTGACTGTTAGAGTAAAGGTTGATGAATTCCTAATTCTCAGATTGGAAGTAATTGATTTCATATCTGGATTTCTAATCTGGTTCTAATTGATTTATTCCATCAATCACCTTGACTAATGAAATTTCTAGAGTGTTGACAAAATCTTTTCAGTCTTAAGATCAATCTTTTTTTCTTTAAAGATTTGTTGATATTTTTAACAGAGAGAGGGAGGGAAAGAGAGAGAAAGAGATGTTCTCTTGTGGTGATGGCCACAATGACCAGAGCTGATCCAGACCAAAGCCAGGAGCCTGGAACTACATTTGAGTCTCCCACAAGGGTGGCAGGAACCCAAGCACCTGGGCCATCATCTGATGCCTTTCCAGGTGCATTAGCTGGATCAGAAATGGTTCAGCCAGGAATTCAACTGGTACTCTGATACATTGCAGAGGCTTAATTCACTGCGCCGTAATACAGGCCCCATCAGATCAATCTTGAATGATAAGATTTCCAATTGTATTGAATTAGAAATGGAGATCCACTCTTTGTTGTCAGCCACTTTACCAGACCTGGGATTGCTGTCTCCTGGTACCAGATTTTGGCTTACTGTTGTGTTTTGCAAGTGTAGTTAGCTACCGTGTGTTCACATTGCTCTTCAACATTACTTAGCCTCTGCTTTCCACTGCTGATCCTCAGTTTAATTTGTTATCCCTTTCCCTACTAGCTCTATGATGTGAAGATTCCCTTTATGTTGGTCAGCCTCAGTCTCAGCATATCCAAAACGGAAATAACCTTTCTACCTATCCACAGTGTCGGTGGGAAGATCATATGAATTAAAGCATACGTAGTGCTTATGAGTTAGTGCATACTCAATGCAAGCACAAGGCCTAGCATATACATAGTACTAAGTAGTTGCTACTTCATCATTATAAAATAGGGGTACCAATCGCATTTAATAGTGGTACTGTTCCCTGATATTGCACAATACTTGTACCTGTTAGTTTAATTTGTATAGCCAAAAGTTCCATGTAACTACCTCTGGAGATGATTCAAAAGATGTCATAGTGCAACTTTTATATCCACATAAAAAAGAATGAAGTTAGAACTCTATCTCATACCATATACAAAAATTAAAGTATCTCAAAAATCTAAATGGAAAAGCTAAAACTATAAAACTCTTAGATGATAACTTAGGCACAAATCTTCATGAGCCTGTATTAGTTTTTTGCTTGCTATGATGCCAAAAGTGTAGCAAGATAAGAAAAAATAGATAAATTGGACATCATAAAAATTTAAACTTTGAAGCTTCAAAAGACACCAGGCAGATTATTAAATAATAACTCAGAATGAGAGAAATTTTTTGCAAATTGTATGTGTTCTAAGGAACTTATGTTCAGAATTTGTAAAGAAAAACAAAAAGAGTTACATTCAATAATGAAAAGATGCATAGTTCAATTAAAAAGAGGAAGTATGTGAATAGACAACCAAAAGATAGACAAATAGACAATAAATCCATGAAAAGATGACCAGCATCCTTAGCTATTAGGGAAGCACAAGTCAAAGACACCATGGGATACCATGTCATATCCACGATGATGGCTTCAATAAAAATAATAATTTTTATCAAGGATGTGGAGAAAATAGAGCTCTCATACACTGTTGTCAGAAAATAAATGACAACCCTGCTTTGGAAAATAGTTTGGAAATTCCTTAGACATTTAAACAGAAATTTAACCCAGAAATTCCCTTCATAGGTATTTAGCCAAGGGCCACGATAACATATGTGTACACAAAAATGTTCACAGTAGCACTATTCATAGATGGATAAATCAAACTTGGGCTGTCTACACAGTGGGATATTATTCAGCAATAAAAACAAGCACCACACTTGTACATGTTACAGCATGAATGAATATTTAGGCCTTTATACTACGTGGTAGAAACCAGACACGAAAGACTTCATAATGTAGGATTCCATTTATATAAAGTATCAGAATAGGGGAATTCACAGAGACAGTAGTTTAGGCATTTCCTAGGCTTGGTGGTTGGGAAAAAATGGATAGTGACTGCTAATGTTCTAAAATTGATAGTGATGGGTGGTTGCAAACTCAGTAATTATACTAAAAACTTTAAGTTGTACACTTTAGATGGGTTAATTGTGTGGTGTGTGAATTATATTTGGAGAAAAGCTGCTAGAAAACAAACAAAGAGGAGATCCACAGGTCTTGTTTCTATGGAAGAGACTTGAAATAGCCTAGAATAAATGCTTCCTGGGCTGCTGCCATGTTCAGATCTGTGAGGGCTGAGAGTTTAATTCCTTGCTCTATCACCTGCTTCTAGAAATAGTGGAACATGATAAAATGTTTGTTGAATAAATGACTGTGTTGGTGATTGCCAAAACAACTTCCAGGTTCTATAACTCTTTAGAGGAACTCTTTTTAAAAAAGTTTTATTTATTTGAGAAGCAGAGGCAAAGAAAGAGAGAATCTTCCATCTGCCAGTTTACTCCCCAAATAGCTAGTGCTGGACTAGGATGCAACCTAGGAGTCAGGAAATCCAGTAGGGTCTCTCACATGGATGGCATGAACACAAGCACTTGGGCCTTCCTCTGCTGCTTTTCCCAGTGGCTTTATGGCAAAGTGAAGTAGCAGGTCTTGAACTGGCATCCCGATAAGGTTTATGGGCATCACAAGCAGTGGCTTAACCTGCTTCTCCACAACCACAATGCTGGCTCATCTAGAGGGATTCTTAGGACACGTAAATTGTTATCCTCTGTTTATGTTTTACTGCAGTGAAAGAATGCAAAGTAAAATGGGCAAAAGGAAAAGGAGAGTGTGAAATCTGGGGGAAATCAGGAGCAAGATTTCTAGAATCCCAGTGGAGTCACGCGGGATTCCCTTAATTCTGCAAGCCACACCTCTGAGACAAGAACTGCAGTGTTGTCTACAAGAGACCTTCATTAGAGACTCAGTGCCCAAGCAATCTACTGGGGGCTGATCTACCTAGCAAATACTAAAATTCCAGAATTCTAGCAGAAAAACATAAAGCCTATCATTGGACAAAAGAGTTAAGGCACAGTGGCTACTCCATCATTAGGAGAGGTTTGTGTCAGTGTAGGAAACTTGTTATCAGCTCAAGTTCCCTGATGCTAACCAGTGGCTAATCTTGCATACAGGCCTCTCTAAGTATAGGCCATTTAAAATGTTCTATGCTACCCCTTTCCTGCACAGTAGTCAGAAGTCTGCCAGGTTCCAAATTTCTGTATTATATACAACAAACTTGTTGGGGCAGTGTGTTAGGAGAGAAATCAGCATGCCCTGGGAAGAATGATGCCTTGCCCAAGGCTAGCTATTCAATACATGCTCTTCTCTAAGGAGGGAAAGGGGTGTAGAGGTTGGCCTGCACCAGCTTTTCTCCTGATGCCCAGAAACAGGTGAATTAAGACTTAAAGCAACAGTCCTCAGCCAAGACCATTTTGATTGTAAGGATATATGGCAATATCTCAAGACATTTTAGTTGTCACAACTAGGTTGTACTGTGTTGCTCCCATCTACAATCTAGAGTTCAAGAGTACTGCTCAAAATCCTATAATGCAAGAAACAGTCCTTCACAATGAAGAATTACAGAGGAAAAAATATCAGCAGTGGTAAGGTTAAGAAATCCTGTCTTGGAGATTACTGATAGGGGAAAATACAGCCTTAAGCAGTTAACTAGCAAATCTTGGGGGTTGGAGTGACACAAATGAGGTAATCAGGTGATAGCTACTCTTGTATTGTGCCTGCTGCCAACCACATTTCTCTTTTCATATTCCTTGAGTTCTGTGACCCAAACATTACAAATTGCTCATCTATTTTCATTCAAGGGAGATTGGAAAAGGATATGCAGGAGGAAGAAGATGGCACCTTCTCTGAGTCCTGTGGCCCTGTTTTTAGGATTTCATATCTGTTTCTTTGGATGGATCGCTCAGTCATTGGTCCTGAATGAATGTGTGAAGATAGCAATGTCAGCCTTCATATTTTCTTTGTTGAGTTCCTAAATAGCTGAGAGTTACTCCTATCCATATCAGCTATGAGCTTTTCCTATTTACCACGGCTGTTTATAGCATCCTTTCCTTCCTTCCCTTTTCGTAATATCTTCCGAAGTGGAAGCTAATGTGGACTTTGGTGCTCTCCAGCTCCTAACTGGTATGTCTAATGCCATCAGATTGAATTAATTTGAACTATTAAGCATGAAGTACATATTACCATGGTGCTCATTGCAGATGTATTATTGTTAGCTTAATTGTTATGGCTAATTATCGATTAGGGTTTCTTTGAGTGCTTGAAATAATAATAATAACAATAATGCTCTTTTCAAAATAGTGCCTTTCACTTAAGAATCTTGAAAAGCCTGTGCCCTGGAACCACTTGTAAAATTGCCATTATCTGTGTATTCTCATTTGGCTGAAGTTCTAAGAGGGGTATGCCAGTGTATGATTTCTGAAGCCAAGAAAAATTTATATTCATGAATCCTGCTTTTTTTGTTATGGACTTTATCAGCATGGAAGAACAGAGGGAGCAGGAATTTAGGCCACTGGGTATTATTTCCAGGGAGCAGTCCTGTGCCTTTTGTTAACAATTCAGAGACCTTTGTGTTGGCTTGGTATGGGCTCAGACTTGGTAGGTTTTAATTGTAAATGGTGCACAGACTGTAGGATACCACAATTTGTTTTGTTTTTCAAACCTAGGCATTTTGGTTCTGCGCGTGAGTGTGTGTGTGTGTGTGTATGTGCATATGTGTTTTTCAGCCTTTAAAAGAGCTGAAGTTTCTTTGAATACACATCATTATGTCACATTTTGAAAAGTTTACAATGAGTGAGAAATACAGTGCAACATGTTTGGACTTAAAAATGCCTTTACATACACAGAAGGTTGGTCATTAGGATGAGGAGTCCTATTAAAGTACAGGTTGGTCTCTTGATGCTCCAAGTACTTGGGTAGGGAAGAAGACAGAAGGTAAGGGCAAGGGCTTCCCAGCTCACCTATTTTTTGTTGCCTGGCTGAACACCCAGGAGGTCTAACCTTTTTTTAGCAGTTGAAATTAATTGCTCCCATAAAGCAACTGCTGCATTGAAATAATTATGACAGGTTTATAATGGAATCCTGATGCGTTTTGTTAAATCAACACTTAACCCTGAGGATAGGAGTCATCGTCACGTGTTAATGTCCCTTCTCCCAACAGGAGTGAACACAACTTGGATTTCCCCAGAACAGTTTTAGCCTGGCTTGGGTGATAAATGGAGGGTGCCCACCATCTGGCTGCTGTCAAGGGGCTCAGGGGAAATGAATTGCTGGACTTTTGCTACATGGGTTCATATTGTTTCTCTTTCCAAGAGTGAAGTGAGGCCATGTACTTAGGCCATGAATAATGAGGACCCTTCTTGTTACTCAGCATGCTTTCCTCTGGAAGGCTGGGAGACCACACTGAGAAAAAGGGTAAAACAATTGTTCTCTATGTTGGTTATATATTGGGCTCTTCTTGTGGAGCTTTAATAACCCTCAGGTGCCTGGATCCCATCTCCAGAGACTGATTTATGCCCTGGAGCACAGAGCCTGGTCATTGAGAGGGTTAAAGATTCCCAGGTCCTTCTGAATGGTAGCCCACAAAGGCTATTATGTAGATTTTAAGCAGGACTAAATGCAAAATATGTAACAACTGGTGTAGCATTGAGTCCTTGCCATCTACGAGGCACTGTACAAAGAGCTTTACAGATATTAGTTCACCTGAATGTCCTACTAACCACATATTGTTTGGGCAGAGGCGATAGGTCAGATAATGTGTTGGATTTTGGGGAGTAGAGCCACGGTGTACTTGCAAGGGTGGTGACATTTGAGCTGACATCATAGACTCAAGGGGAGTTGTGTAGGCAAACAGGAGAGTGTGGGTACTATATATGAGGCTGTGATTTTTGCAAAGAAATTGTATTGAGAAGTAGGATTGCTAGTTCAAAGATAATTGGTGATGTGGAGCAGAAAAGGCCACCAGAAATATGATCGGGTATAAAATACATAGGTGGGTAAGTATCATCTTTGTGAACATTGTAGGTTACTAAAGGCTCTTGGATTTTCTTGGAGGGCAAAAGAATGCTCTGACCACATTTGCATTTTATTGATCTCTCTGGTTGTAGTAAGGACAATAGAATTGAGGGAAGTAAAAGAATATATATTGTGATGAATGGGGTGCTCATTGCCGTAGGTCTGGAGAGAAATGAGAATGGCTTGAGTTGAGTGGTAAAGGGAAAGAGAGATATGATAGATGTTCTTAAATGAAATTTAGATGGTAAAATCCTTAGGACTTGCAGATGAACTCAAAGGAGTAGGAGAAGAATATGATGGAGTTTTCCAATTTACTGTTTTTTGCTGTTATTATCCTAATTTGCAGATGAGCTGTGAAGAATTTCCATAGTGCCTCTCAAACTTTAGTTTTGGGGGGATCATGGGAGGATCTTGTTGAAATGCAGATTCAGGATCACTGGATTTTGTAAGGGGACTTGTAGTTATGCATTTTCAACAAGCTACAAATGATGTTAAGGGTGTTGCTACTGTCCCATGGACCACACTGTGATTATCAAGGGTTTTGAGAAGAAAAATAACTTACTCAAGATGTCATGGAGTGAAGCCTGCACTTGAATGATATCTGTCTTCCTCCAAGGCTCCCTTTTTTAATCATAAACTCTACAGCTCCTGGAAAATGGAGCCAGGAAGGGTGTATACTAAGCCAGTAAGTTTGAATTTTATCTGTAAGCAATGCATAGCCACTGTAAATGTGGGAGCCAACATGGGTCCTTTCTAAAAAATTATATTGTGGTTTCTGAATGCATCTTCTATAAGTATTTTGTTTGTTCTTTTAAGTATAAATCCTTTAGATCAAACGGGAATGCAGTAAAAGAAAAAAAAATGTAGGCCCCAGAACTTTGCAAGTAATGGGAATGGTTTATTAGATCATCTATGCTATAATGAAGGCAGTAATTGGCTCTTATTTAGTGTTTCCTGCCCAACCATCCCAAGGCACTTTACTAATAAGCATCATCTTTCAGAGTTGAGGAGGCTGTTGGAGAAAGGCTACGTGACTTGATGTAGTGGGGCTGACTGCTGTTCATGCCTTCACTGTATCTAGATTCTTCTGTCACAGTTCAGGTATACATTTCAGAATGTGCCTTAACTCTTTAACCCATATATTTCCCTAAATGTGTCCCAGGGAGACATTCTCTTTCTTCTTGGAGAGCTGCAAGTCACATTAGTACAGAAGGACTCTGAGAAATGGCACAGTAAAAGACCTGATTTTATAACTCAGGATTTTCTTACCTAATTTGATCTTAGAGTGAGCCCCCAGCTTTTTCTGCCTCTCAAATCTCTTAATATTCCATAAAATAGTTGTTCTGTTGGATTGACATTATGAATTGCTGATCAATACTGACAGATAATTAGTCTTTGAATGCATTAATATCAACAGTTTAGGGCTGTGTTCTTAATTGATATTGAAGAGACTCAGAGAGAGAGAGAGAGAGAGAGAGAGAGAGAGAGAGAGAGAGAGAGAGAGATCTTCTGTTTACTGATTCACTCCCCAAATGTCAGCAGTGGTTGGGTGGGAGTGAGGAGCTGGGAATGCAATCCAGGTCTCCCATGTTGGTGTGAGGGACCCAGGTAATTGAGCCGTCATTTCTCCTTCTCAGGGAAATTGGAATCAGGATGCAGAGCTGGGAGTTGAATCAAGGTGCTCTGATGTGAAACATGGGTATCTCAACTCTACACTAAGCACAACTTCTGGGCTATGTTCTTTTTGTGAGAAAATGGCAGGTTTGGCAGTTTGGTATCTAGGACACAGTCTGCCCTGGGTTTCAGTTTGCCTTTTGTTAAACCTGGGACCTCTGCAACTTTTAAACTACATATCTACATAGGGATTCATTGAAAGGAAAATCAATAATTCACCTACATCTTTTGCTATTAATTAGAAGAAGTTATTTGTGCTTTTCTTACTTTGTTCACAGGTTTAACTCTATATTGGCAGCCATGGACTCATTCTTCCTACTTTGTTTCATGTAAGAAAATTCCAGGAATAGGATCATTACCAGATAGACATTCACATAGACTAATTTTTAAGTGTATAATATGAAACTTTGAATGATTTTAAATAATGAGTGAATTTTGTAATTTGAAAGTGAATTAGGCTTGTCTTTTAAGGGTTTTGCATGAGGTAAATAAAATTTTTTTTAAAAATCATGCAGATATACATCGTTAGCTTTCACATAAAATCAGAAAATTTTGGGTAAATTTCAAATATTGGTAGAATGACATATAAAGTTTAGATCCAGTACCATGCTAACAGAATAAAACAACTCTAATAACAGAAAAGGACAGCAAGCTGAATTGCTTTTAAAAAAAGTTACTATAGCCAGTGCCACGGCTCAATAGGCTAATCCTCTGCCTGCGGTGCTAGCACACTGGGTTCTAGTCCCGGTCGGGGTGCCGGATTCTGTCCTGGTTGCCCCTCTTCCAGGCCAGCTCTCTGCTGTGGCCAGGGAGTGCAGTGGAGGATGGCCCAAGTCCTTGGGCCCTGCACTCCATGGGAGACCAGAATAAGCACCTGGCTCCTGGCTTTGAATCAGCGTGCTGCACCGGCTGCAGCGCTCCACCTGCGGTGGCCATTGGAGGATGAACTAATGGCAAAAGGAAGACCTTTCTCTCTGTCTCTCTCTCTCACTGACCACTCTGCTTGTCAAAAAAAAAAAGTTACTATGTATTTTAAAAGACAACTTTATAGCAACTTTATAGCTACTGAATAAACTGTTGAAATGGTGCTCAAGTTCCATAAGTGAAGTCTGTCTGTCTGTCTCTCTCTTTGAGAATGATTTATTTTCTTGCTGATGCATTGTCATAATGATTCCAAATACCCAGAGATAGAGGTAGATATGCTGTTTAACAAAAGAAGCAGTATAGAGCTAAAAGGAGAAAGTATGCAAGGTTCTATTGGCTTTCTCCTAGGCATATTAATTCCAACTTTCAGGCGCTAGAGGCATTTTTTCCCAACCAGAAAACTTCCCCAAAGGAAACTTAAGGAATTTTATTTCCCCAAGTCCTGGAGATTGGGAAGTCCACTATCAAGATGCTTGCAAATTTGCCATCTGTTTTGGTCCATTTCATGGATGGTACCTTCTTGCTTTGTCCTCACATGGCAGCAAGGTTAAGGCAGCTCTGTAGACCCTCTTATGAGGGCAGCTTACTGGTTTATTAAAAAGGATAAAAATGAGCAGTGAGATGCAGGGGTATTTGTAGAGAGGTCTAGAAGTTTCTAAGCATAGGAGCTTCTATCATGGTGGAGTTGGGGTGTGCCACCCTCACAACACCTAGATGTATTCTTATCCCTGTTCCTGGAAGCATCAGCTGTCAGATTTTACTCTAGAGAAATGACCTTCCGGCCGGCGCCGTGGCTCACTAGGCTAATCCTCCACCTTGCGGCGCCAGCACACCGGGTTCTAGTCCCGGTCGGGGCACCGGATTTTGTCCCGGTTGCCCCTCTTCCAGGCCCGCTCTCTGCTGTGGCCAGGGAGTGCAGTGGAGGATGACCCAGGTGCTTGGGCCCTGCACTCCATGGGAGACCAGGAGAAGCACCTGGCTCCTGCCATCAGATCAGTGTGGTGCGCCGGCCACAGCGCGCCAACCGCGGCGGCCATCGGAGGGTGAACCAACGGCAAAGGAAGACCTTTCTCTCTGTCTCTCTCTCTCACTGTCTACTCTGCCTGTCAAAAAACAAAAACAAAAACAAAAAAAAACAAAAAAAAACAAAAACCAAAAAAAACCCCACACACACACACACACACAAAAAAAAAAAGAAAAAAAAAAGAAAAATGACCTTCCCTTTTTGGTAGGCAGTAGAATTGACTGTGAAGGTCCTTAAAAATGTGGCTTAGGCTTCTACTAATGTATTCCATTGTTGAAGCACAGCAGTCAGAAATCTGTGTTTACAACCCTAAGATAGGTAAGTAATTATGATACACCTACAGGTGTTTAAGTGTGAGAAGTACTTTTCCAAAACTCTAAAGTTCTATGATAGCCAACATTAACAGACAATTTGTTAAAAATGCAAATTTCAAGTTACAATTTCAGCCAAGTATATACATTTGTCCAGTGAGTACAATGTACAACCTTATTGTTGTACAGATTTTCCTGCCTAGTCCTCGCATTTGTCATATCATAGTAACTCATCTACATAAATTGAACCATCCTTGCATTCCGGGGATAAGTCTTGCTTGATTTGTATATGATTTATATATGGTTCTTTTACTGTGATAATGTTTTGAATTTGGTTTGCTAGTATTTTGTTAAGGACTTTGCATATATGTTCATCAGATATTGGTGTGTGGTTTACTTGTTATGTCTTTGTCTAGCTTTGGGATTGGAATAATGCTGACTTTGTAAAATGAGATTGGAAACATTTTTTTCTTCCTCAATATTTTGAATGAGTTTGAAAAGGATAAGCATTAATTCTTTAAATGTTTCATAGGATTCAACAGTAAAACCAGCAGGCCTTCAAATTTTGTTTGTTGGAAGATTTTTGATTTCTAGTTCATCCTCCTTACTCATTGATCTATTCATATTTTCTGTTTCTTCTGGTTCATCCTTTTGAGATTCTAGGAATTTACTCAGTTCTTTCAGGTTTTCCTGTTTGTTTACATGGAATTTTTTTATTAGACTCTTAAGATCCTTTGTATTTGTGTGGTAGTAATTGTAATAACTGATACCACAGTTATTATACCTCTTTCACAAATAATTTTATTTAAATGAGTATTTTTTCTTTATTATTATGGCCAAATGTTTGTCAATTTTGTTTATCTTTTTCAAAAACTTAGTCTTAGCTATGGGCATTTGGCCTAGTGGACAAGATTTCATCCTATGTTGGAGTGCCTAAGTTTTATACTCAGCTCTGGCCCCTGCTTTCAGCTTCCTGCATATGCAGACACTGAGAGGCAGCAGTAATAGTTCATGTACTTGGACTCCTGCCACCCTTTTTGGAGACTTGGATTGGGTTATTGGCTCCTGGCTTTGGCCTTGGCTCAACTGTTTATTGAGGACATTTGGGGAGTGAAGCAGTGGATATAAGCTTTATCTCTGTCTTGTCTGTCTCTCTTTATGTCTCTCTGTTTCTCAAATAAATAAAATTAAAAATAAGGTCTGAGGAGAATGCATTTGGCTCAGTTGTTAGATTGCCAATTGGGATTCTATCCTCCCACATAGGAGTAACTAGTTCAAGCCCTGGCTCCTAAGCTTTCCATCCAGCTGCCTGCAAATATGCATCTTGGAAGGCAGCAGATAATCTCTCAAGAACCTGGGTCCCTGACACCCATATGGGACACTTGGATGGAGTTCCAGGCTACTGACTTCAGCCTGGCCTATCTGTCCTAGCTGTTGTGGACATTTGAGGAGTAGATCAGCAGATGTAAGCTCTTTTTGTCTGTCTCTTTGGCTTCCACATAAAATGAAAATAAATAAATTTTTGGAAAACCACTTAGTTGATTAATCTTTTCAGTTATTTACATAGTTTCTGCTTTATTTATTTTTGTTCTGATCATTATTATTTCCATCCTTCTTCTGACTTCAGGTTTAGTTCTTATTTCCTAATTCATTGATGGATAAACTTGGGTTTTTATTTGAGATCTTTCTCCTTTCTTAATATGTAGATAGTTATTCCTATAGATGCCCCTCTTAGAACTTCTTTTGGGGGCTGGTGCTGTAGTGCAGCTGGGTAACACCCTGGCCTGAAGCGCCAGCATTCCCTGTGGGCACCGGTTCGAGACCCTGCTGCTGCACTTCTAATCCAGCTCTCTGCTATGGCCTGGGAAAGCAGTAGAAGATGGCTCAAACCCTTGGGCCCCTGCACTCACCTGGGAGACCTGGAAGAAGCTCCTGGCTCCTGGCTTCAGATCAGCACAGCTCTGGCCTTTGCGGCCAATTGGGGAGTGAACCATCGGATGGAAGACCTCTTTCTCTCTCTGCCTTTCCTCTCTCTGTGTAACTCTGACTTTCAAATGAACAAATAAATCTTTTATAAAAAGAACTTTAACTGTATCCTATAAATTTTGTTATGTTTCTCTTTTCATTTATTTCAAGATATTTTTGATTGTGTTTGATTTCCTCTTTTACTCATAGTTCGTTCTGGAGTGTGCTTTTTTTTTAATGTTCACATATTTGTGAATTTTCAAATTTTCTTCCTGTCAATAATTTCTAGTTTTAAAGTATTATTATTAGAAAAGATATTTGATGTTACTCCAATCTTCTTAAATGTGTTAATATTATTTTGTGGCCAAATGTATTATCTAGCATGAAGAATATTCATGTGTGCCTGGGAAGATTTCTGCTGCCACTGGATGGAATGTTATATGTGATTTGTTCTCTAAAATTCCACATGTCCACTGTTTCTTATGGATAGTCTGTGTAGATGATCTATCCATTATTGAAACTGGAGTTTTGAAGTCCCTTACTTCATTGCATTGCTGTCTATTTCTCCCTTCAGTTTTATTAGCTTTATATAATTAGTTGCTCTGTTACTGGTTGCATGTATATTGGCAATTGTCATATCCTCTTGATTAATCTTCTTATTTTTAAGGAATTATTTATTTGAAAGGCAGAGTTACCGAGATGCAGAGGCAGAGAGGGAGAAAGAGAGATCTTCCATCCACTGGTTCATCCTGCAGATGACTGCAGTGGCTGGAGCTGTGCCGATTTGTAGACAGGAGCCAGGAACTTCCTCTGGGTCTCCCATGCAGGTGCAAGGGCCCAAGGACACGGACCATCTTCCATTGCTTTCCCAAGCCATAACAGGGAGCTGGATCGGAAGTGGAGCAGCTGGGTCTTGAACCAGCGCCCTTATGGGATGCAGGCACTGCAGGCAGCGGCTTTACCTGCTACAGCAACAGCCCCTTGATCAATCTTTTTAATTCTATGCTGACCTTCTTTGTCTCTTAAGACAATTTTGACTTAAATTCTGTTTCCTCTGATATAAGTACAGATTATATTTTTCTATTCCTTCTCTTTTCAGCTTGTGTGCACCCTTAAGGCTAGTGTAAGTTTCTTGTAGGAGGCATAGAGTTAGATTATATACCACTAAAACTTATCCAGTCACTCTATGTATTTTGACTGAAGAATTACCCATGTATATTTAAAGTAATTTATTGATAAGAAGTTACTATGCTATTTTGTCATCTTATAGTTTTTTTATAGTTACTTTTTTCTCTCTCTCTTCCTTTATGATTTATTGATTTTTCTGTAGTGATATACTTCAATTTCTTTATCTTCTTTGTATCTTCTAGAGATGTTTTCTTTTGTTGTTACTACGAAGCTTATGTAATACTTTTTAAAGTCATAACAACTCCTCTTGGAATCTCAGGTTTATTTGTTTATTTGAAAGAGTGACGGGGGGGGGGGGTAGATCTTCTGTCTGATGGCATTCCTTCCTATAAAGAGACCAAATGAGCATGTAAGCTTGGGCATTCCCAAGCTACAGAAGTACCACACAGCTTACACATACCTGCTGGAAATAAGTCACAACATTTCTGCTAGGTCTGGATCCTATGAGAGAAGCACAAGTTCTTTTTCTGTGATCAGGTCAAACGAGTTCTCTTTAGCCATGACTCTGTAGAAGTGTTGGTGAGTTGGATGCTGAGAAGAAATTCAGTGGTTTTCACTCTTGAGCACGAAATAGTGAGCACTGAAGGAAAATGTGGATCTACTATACCAAGAGGATGAAGTATAAAGTGGTGATAAGAACTTCCTTCTCTGTGTGAGACTAATGTTTTAGATCGGATTATGAGTCTAGAACAGCAGTCCTCAAAGGATGCTTTTCAGACTCCTGGAAATAGCTGGGTCCTTTCCAGGGGATTTCAAGGTAAAAACTACATTATTATGACACTAAATTATTATTTGTCTTGTTTCCTGTATTTGCCTTTGCACTAATGGTACAAAGATACTCACAGGTAAAACTATCACTGTAGCATGTATCAATGCAGGATCTCAAACTGTACTTTGGGTATTTTATTCTTTACTGCCATACACTGGCAGTTTATTCTTCAGAGATTTATTTATTTATTTGGAAGACAGAGTGACAGAGAGAGTGAGAGGCAGTGACAGAGCTAGGGAGAGAGCGAGAGAGAGAGAGAGAAAGAGAGAGAGAGAGAATTTTCCAATTGCTGGTTTACTCCCCAAATGGCCACAATAGTCAGGTTTGGGCCAGGCTGAAGCAAGGAGCTAGGAAGTCCATGTAGGTCTCCCACATGGGTGGCTGGGACTAAACCACTTGGGCCATCTTCCACTACCTTCCCACGTGCAATAGGAGGAAGCTTGATCGTATGTAAAGCAGCCAGGACTTGAACCAATACTTCACTATGGGATGCTGGCATGGCAAGCAGTTGCTGCACAACTGTGCCCGCCCTGTTGCCATATATTGTTTAAAGGAAAAGTTACCTTCATTTAAGAATTTCCTTGAGAAATAGTAGAAATTAGTAGTCTAATTAAATTTTGATTGCTATATACACTTAAAAAAAAATATTATGATAGGGCCAGTGCTGTGGCGCAGTAGGTTAATCCTCTGCCTGCGGCGCTTGCATCCCATATGGGTGCTGCTTCTAGTCCCGGCTGCTCCTCTTCCAATCCAGCTCTCTGCTATGGCCTGGGAAAGAAGTAGAAGATGGCCCAAGTCCTTGGGCCCCTACACGCACATTGGAGACCAGGAAGAAGCACCTGGCTCCTGGATTTGGATCAACGCAGCTCTGGCTATTGCAGCCATTTGGGGAGTGAACCAATGGAAGGAAGACCTTTCTCTCTCTTTCTCTCTCTCTCTCTCTCTCTCACTGTCTATAACTCTACCTCTCAAATAATATGAATAAAATCTTTAATAAAAATAAATAAACAAATAAATAATCTGGGTGCTGAAGTAGGAAGCACACATAAAAAATTTCTGATGTAAATTAAAGTATCATGTTGTCTCCTGGAAGAGCTCTTGTGAGATTGAATTGTGAACAGAGCTAGCTGCTTTTCCTATGGAACACCATTTTTTACTTGAGAGAGTTATTGACAAGTATGGTTATGCAGACTTAGGTATTAGATATTTTCTGATAAATGTACAAAGTGAACCTGTCACTTTAAATAACCCATTGGACAACATTTGTTTCCAATGATAAAACTGAAGCTTTCAAGCAAAAATTCAAATTTTGGAAAACTTGTGTCTGCCACCATCAGCTTGTCAGCTTTCCAATACTTAAAGACTTTTCTGATGAGATCAATAATGGTATTAAGAAATGTAATTCTTCTTTATATTATATAATGAAATGTGTCAACATTTGGAAGATCTGCATAATTCAGTGAGCCAATATATTCGACCAAAGAAATGAATGCTGCTATACAGAAATTTTGTATGTGGAAAGGATCGCTTCAAAGTGATACATACAGCATGGATTTTCACATAACAAATACTAAAAGTTTATTGATGTGGTTTCAGACTCCACACTGCAACCAACTATTAAGGAAACTATCATTTGTCAAGTTTGATGCAGTATCACAGAAAAATATCCAGAGTTATTTGAAAAGGCTGTTCTGTATTTCCTTGGTATACTGCACCCATGACAATATATGACAACACAAGGCAGAAGCAGATCTGAGAAGCTACCTGCCTTCTACTGATCTTAAAGTGATTTTCAAAAGTACAAGAGAATGTCATTTTTTCACTTCTACTTTTTTTTTTAGATTTATTTATTTATTTGAAGGGCAGAGTTACAGAGAGGCAGAGGCAGAGAGAGAGAGAGAAAGAGAAAGAGAAAGTCTTCCATCTTCTGGTTTACTCCCCAGTTGGCCACAACGGCTGGAGCTGGGCCCATCTGAAGCCAGGAGCCAGGAGCTTCCTTGGGGTCTCCCACGTGGGTGCAGGGGCCCAAGCAGATGGGACACCTTCTATTGCTTTCCCAGGCCATAGCAGAGAGCTGGATTGGAAGTCGAGTAGCCAGGACTTGAACCAGCACCCATTTAGGATGCTGGCACTATAGGTGGCAGCTTTACCTGCTATGGCACAGCATCAGACCCACTTGTTCTACTTTTTATTTTGCGAAGTATATTATGTATGTGTCTTATGAGTTTATTATATTTTAAAAGATTTATTTTATTTATTTGAAATAATTACAAAGAGAGGTAGAGCGAGAGAGAGAGAGAGGTCTTCTATCTGCTGGTTCACTCCCCAAATGACCTCAATGGCCAGAGCTGAGCCTAACCAAAGCCAGGAGCCAGGAGCTTCTTTTGGGTCTCCCATGTGGGTACAGGGGCTCAAGGACTTGAGGCATCTTCAGTTGATTTCCCAGGCCACAGCAGAGAGCTGGACCAGAAGAGGAACATCTTGGACTCAAACTGGTGTTCATATGGGATGCCAGTGCTACAGGCTAGGGCTTTAACACACTGTGCCATAGCACCAGCTGCTATTATTTTTTTTTATGAGTACATGGTGTTTGGAAAGTTTTATATTTTAATTTCTAATATGACAAATGTTCATAGATTTAACCCATATGACAAAATGTCTTTTGGGGGCTTCAAAAATTTTTAAGAGTTTAATGGGACCTGATACCAAAATGTTTGAAAATTGATTACCTAGAGAAACATTTTCTAAAGCATTTTGCCTTGAAATGCTCTCCAGGTGGCAACATATAAAGCAAGAATTGTGGTTATGTAAGTTTAGAAGTGTTACTAACCCCTTATGGAAAACCATAGTTCCTAATAGCACATTAAAACTTGAGGGGCAGACAGTGGTACAAAGGGTTAGGCTGCTGCTTGGTGTGCCCACATCCTATTTGGAGCACCTAGCATCTAATCCTGCCTCTACTTCCAATCTAGCTTCCTGCTAATGCACCTGGGAAGCAGCAGGTGATGGCCCAAGTGTTGAGCTCCTGCCACACATGGAGGAGACTCAAGTGGAGTTCCTGACTCCTTGATTGGCGTGGCCTATCCCCAGTTGTTGCTGGTGTTCCAGGAGTGAAGCAGTGGATGGAAGATATCTCTTTCACTCTGTCACTCTGCATTTCAGATAGACATATAGTCTTAAGAAAAGTTTGAACTTTGTTCAGGTTTCACTTTTTCTTAAATTCTTTTGACTATGAAAATATTTTTTTCCATGGAGTAAGATTTGGGAAATACTGTTCTCTTGCCAACAGTGATTATTTTAAATGTTCAAAATGATAAGGTAAAAAATGGAGTGCAATTTCTCTTCGACTCCTGAAATCTGGAATTTGAATTTAGGAGCCAATTGTGTTTTCCTTTGGAACAACCTCCAGACAGTAACTTATTTATTTAAGCCACCAGGGAGGTAAAAGCATAGGCATTTACAGCATACACCTAATTACATTCTGGTTTTTGGTTTTATGAGTTGGAATTGTTTGTTGGGTAAGAAAAGGTGGTGAATTCAAGCAAAGCGATGATGATACAAGTGTGTCTGAGTCTAACTCACCAGTGAACTTGGGCAGAGGATCTGTTTCCTAGAGCAGACAGTTTCTCACCAGGCCACTGCCTGACTTGAAGTGGATATTCTTTAGGTAGGATTCAGTTTCATCTCTTGGTGTCACTGGTTATTCAGTCATATTCCATGCCAACTGGTTTGATTGGCTCAAGGGAGTTGTTTCTTAGAAAGGCTGTTTCAATGATCAGGATCAGTTTTATCACCACATACATTTCTCCTTGTAAGTGTTGGACTACTACTAGTAGGAAAGGGCTTAGGAATTGGTTTGCTGATAGCAATTCCTTAATTAATAGGATAAAATTATACTTGAAACTAAGCTTTGCTGACTGCTGTATTTTCAATTCTAGGGCTCTTTCCTAGAGAATAAACAGAATTTCAATTTAAATGTACTTTTGAAAATATTCTCTAGAACACTACTTATACCATTCAATGTTGAAAACAATGAAAATGTTGACAAATTTGGAAACATTTGGAAATTATAAGATATTCATCTAATAAAATGTCATCTAGTCATTATAAGGTATGATTTTGAAGGCTATTTAAAATTATAGGGCACTGGTGCTGGTGCCGTGGCTCACTTGGTTAATCTTCCACCTGCAGCGCCAGCATCCCATATGGGCGCCGGGTTCTTGTCCTGGTTGCCCTCTTCCAGTCCAGCTCTCTGTTGTGGCTTGGGAAGGCAGTGGAGGATGGCCCAGGTGATTGGGCCCCTGCACCTGCATGGGAGACCAGGGAGAGGCACCTGGCTCCTGGCTTCGGACCAGCGCAGCGCCAGCCATTGAGGCCATTTGGGGAGTGCACCAACGGAAGGAAGACCTTTCTCTCTGTCTCTCTCTCTCTCACTGTCTATAACTCTACCTGTCAAATAATAATAAAAAAAATTATAGGGCACTGTCTCCAAATTAATATAAGTTGAATAAAAACATTGTGATAACATATTTTGAATTTGTTTTCAATGTTAGGGCCTGGTGCCATGGCACAGTAGGTTAATCCTCTGCCTGCGGCGCCTGCATCCCATATGTGCACTGGTTCTAGACCCAGACACCCCTCTTCCTATCCAGCTCTCTGCTGTGGCCAGGGAAGGCAGTAGAAGATGGCCCAAGTGCTGCACCCACATGGGAGAACAGGAGGAAGCTCCTGGCTCCTGGCTTCAGATCAGCACAGCTCTGGCCATTGCGGTCATCTGGGGAGTGAACCAACAGAAGGGAGACCTTTCTGTTCTCCCTCTCACTGTCTATAACTCCACCTCCCAATAAATAAATAAAAATCTTCAAAAACATGTTACTCCAATTTACCCCCAAACTAGCATCTTTGGGAGTATTTCTTTCCCTTTCCCAACATTCTTGCCAACTACAAGTGTTTTATTAAATAATATTTTCTGATATGACAGGGTAAAAATGACATGTCATTCTTACATTAAGGAGATGGTGAGCAGGAAAAATGAGGACCAGTAATTGGTACTTCTAGAAGAGACTTGACTCCAATTGCTACCTTGTAGGCAGAACTTTGAGTTGCACTGAATACAGATGAGCTAACTTTGATTGCTGACACTTGACATTTACTGGGAGGAAGTTCTAGAGTCCAAAGAAGTTGATTTGATTCTAGAAGTTAAAATTAACCAAGAAAATTCTATCTTTCTGGTTTAGTCATTTGTGATTTGTCCTTGGATAGAAGAAATAAATAGTATGTTAAGGTCATCTGTATTCATGTGTAAAAGCCCAAAAGAAATATTTAAAGAGATGGAGAAACACAGAGAGAAAATATGCCTGTCAGTCTCTTGTATGTCAGAGGCTTTGCCATGAGAAAGTTATAGTGGATCATAGAATTGTCTGTCAAGTGATTAAACTTGTCATCACGGTTTTCATTTTTCACACCTTTCACTCAGAGTGTATATGCAAACAGCTTGCAGAATGCCTGCAGGCTTTTTGGAGCCACTAAAGGGACTTGTTGCCCATTTCCATCCCCTGCCACTCACCACAGATGTGCCAGGCATGCCTACAGAAATCTTTTGTCATAGTCACACTGCTACTGGGTAGAATCTTGAGGGAAATGTCAGAAATGTAGCCATGTGAAAAGAATCAGAAGGCAGTGTGTTGTTATTCAGAAAGTTTGCTTCTGGCTTGGGCTTCTGTCTGTGTGGAGCAGGCTTGTATGTCTAATTTCAGCGGTGTAATTAATTCTCGGACAAGATTTGAAGAGCTGTATCTGCCACAATTGTCTAAATTGGATGTGGTTTCAGTAATTCACGTGCTTATTTGCGATGTCATCTGAAAGCATCTTTTGAAGGCTTTTTGTTTTTGTTGGATTTTTTTTTATAATCTTTTGAATGATGAAAATGGACAAAAACAGAATTCAGCAAAATGTAAATGAATCAGAGCAAATGTGATGCAAGTATATATTGTGCTGATCCGGAATTCAAATAGAGATATTTATTCTTCCTTTTAAAGGAGAATCATAAAACTTTTCATGATGTGTCACACATTGTGTTTTCCATTCTTCATTCCCAGATATTTAAAAAGTGACAAAATTCAATTTTAGAATTTGAGGTATTTACTGTGCATTCTGACAATAAATTGCTTATTGTAACAGAGATCTCTCTTCTAATCCTAATTTGATGTCATTTCCATTGTGAATTTCTTCTTTTTAAGTAATGATTCACTTTTCATATTTTTGCTTTTGCTCTTTTTTGTAGTGCCATCTCTTATTAGAATTTTGATGATATTCCAGATATAAATTTTAAAGAATATTCTAGACTGAGTCATGGAAAGTAGCTGTTGCCTATTGAATAAAATATACCAGGACGATGACCTGTGCATTGTTTATATGCAATTTTCGGAATAATGTAACAGAAAATACATAGTTCTAACATGCTCTCTTTTAAAGGTTAATAATTAATTAGGACTTGTCTGACGTGGCGAGTAGAAGATAGATCAAGAGTTGGTAGGTAGGAAATGCATGAGTACCTCTTTTTAATATAAAAAAATGAAGGGCTGGTTCTGCAGCATAGTGGGTAAAGCTGCCACCTGCAGAGTGGGCATCCCCTATGGACACTGGTTCAAGACCTGGCTGCTCCACTTCCAATCCAGCTCTCTTCTACGGCTTGGGAAAGCAGTAGAAGATGACCCAAGTCCTTGGGCCCCTGTACCCTCTTGGGAGCCCCCAAAGAATCTGCTGGCTCCTGGCTTCAGATCAGCCCAGCTCAGGCCACTGTGGCCTTTTGGGGAGTGAACCAGCGGATGGAAGACCTCTCTCTCTCTCTCTCTCTCTGCCTCTCTGTAACTCTGCCTTTCAAATAAATAAAATCTTAAAAAATTCCAGAGGATGGGTGAAAGAGAGAGAAGAGAGACAGCACTCCTGTCTACGTGCTGACTTCCCAGATGTGTGCAACTGAAGTGGGAGCTGGGAACTGAATACAGGTCTCCCACATGAATGATGGGAACCCACATACATGAACCATCAGCACTGCCTTCTGGAGTCAGTGTTAGTAAAAAGCTGGAGTTAGCAGCTGAAGTTGGATGCTGACCTCAGGCCCTGCAATGTGTGATGCAGATATCTTAACTGGTGTCTTCATGTCCACTCCTACACATGTAGTCTCTTAATTGGACTATAGAATGTTTAAAATCTTTTTAATAATCATGCAGTGAATTTTAAGTTTTTGTGTAAGCCACTTACATGTATGTGGGTTTGTTCTTCAAAGGCTCTCTCATATTTATTAGAAACTGAGATTCAGATTTTTATTTTTCTGTAAATGGTTTGTAATGACGTAAAAGCACCATAGTCAAGTGGTTCTTGGAGACAAGCATTGAATTTCAAACTTTTCTTTGAATTTTTTTAAGAAATGATGTTAAGTTAGTGTTAGTGTCCTTTAGTTTCATCATCTTTCTTTCTCGTGTTAACTTTGTGACTGCTCTGTGTGCGTCTCTTGGTGACCAGCCTTCGTTTCATCAGCCTTGCCTGCTTGACTCTGAAGAAGGTGAGGCCTTCCTCTCCCTTTGCTCTCCATTTTATTATCTGTAAAGAACATTATTGATGTCTTTAATGCCACTTTCATCTCTGAAATTCTATATTTATGTCTCCTTTGTCTTTTATCCTACATCCATTTTAGATTTATTCTGAGGATAAAATAAGAAATTTTTTCACACTCAAGAATACAGTGTGAAAATTTAACTGGGTAGAAATTTTAAGCATGATTGTTGCAGTATTTTATCATTCTCTGTGTTTTCTCTTATGTCTACAAGAAGGTTACATTCTTCCAGGTATATAGTATCTTTTTTTTTTTGGTTCACCCTCCAATGGTCGCCGAGGCTGGCGCAGTGCGGCCGGCGCACTGCGCTGATCCAAAGCCAGGAGCCAGGTGCTTATCCTGGTCTCCAATGGGGTGCAGGACCCAAGCACTTGGGCCATCCTCCACTGCACTCCCGGACCACAGCAGAGAGCTGGCCTGGAAAAGGGGCAACCGGGACAGAATCTGGCGCCCCGACCGGGACTAGAACGTGGTGTGCCGGCGCTGCAAGGTGGAGGATTAGCCTATTGAGCTGTGGCGCCGGCCCAGTGTAATCCTGCAGTAGACTTAATAGGGTATATCTAAAGAAACACTCAGGCATTTGTTCATTCTTTTAAAATACAGATTTACTTTATTTATTTGAAAGGCAGAGTGACATAAAGCGAGAGGGAGAGATAGAGATCTTGCTGTCATAGCCAGGGCTGGGTCAGGCCAAAACCAGGAGCTTAGAACTCCATCCAGGACTCCCATGTGGGAAGCAGAAACTCAAGTTCTTGGGTTGATCCATCTTCTGTTGCTTTCCTAGGCACATTCCCAGGGAGCTAGATGCACGTGTTGCAGGCAGTGGCTTAACCCACTGTGCCACAGTGCCAGCCCCGGGTTAGTTTATTCTTAAACCAGTGGTGTTTAGCGCTTGGGCAGAAGGACAGTCACCTGAAGCTCGTTGCCAACATAGTTTATTTTCAGGCATTTCAGCAGGCTGATAACTGAGAAGCAAGACTATATTCCCAGTTTTACAGAAAACCAAACAGTTGCTGGTACGTTCCAAGAACAATATCTTTAAGAAATAGCTATCATGATTTAATCAAAGACTGACCAGGGAGCAAAAGTATGACCCATGGCTAAAATGGACTACTCTATTCTTCCTTTAATTTGTGTTTAAAATCCAAATAAAATGTTGTTGAAGAAATTAAGATGCGAAAGCTAATTGCAAGAAAAAGCAAATAGTTTCATTTAAAAAAAATTTTATGCCTCTTTCTGCCTAGAGCAAACTCTTGCTCCTTGTAACAATAACCCCTTAAAATGCCATTTAGATTGGAAGTGCTGATGCAGCACTAATGATTTTAGAGCAAATATGTTACTCTAATTTCCTCCATCTGCTTTGAATAAAAGGATATGAGTATCAAGTCTGGGAGAGTTACAGAGAAAATTGTTTCTCAGAGAAGTTGGAAATATTTTAAAATATGTGCAGGTGTGAGGGAAGAATAATTTTTTTTCCTTATTTTGGCTAATGTCTCAAAACGTGAGCTTTATTGGAACTCAACACAAATGTGAAAATTGTTCTGTACCATTTTGCTGAGACTCCAGGAGAGTATGAAATGACTTAAAGACTACCCAGCCAGCTTCTACTGTGAAACAATCCTGATGATTCAGTTGAAAATATCCCCTATGCATTTGTTTAGAGATTTTAACCAGGGGTGAGAGTTATTCTTATACTCTTGAGTGACGAATGGGTCTGTTATTCTTTTGGGATTCTCTTTTTGTTAGTCAGTTTACATGTCGTAGTCTGGGAGGAAGGGGATACATACCCGCATTGCTTCCCAGCCAACTTTGCCAGTTAATACTGATAAAGTGAATTTTTAAAAATGGTTTATAGCCATTCATCATAAAATCTAGGAGAAATGATGATTCTTCAGGAATATTTATGTGTGTGTGTGTTAAATGTATATATAATTACATATAAAGTCTATTTGTATAAACAATGTAAAAACAATAAGTAACAGTAATTGTAGAAAGTAGTAGGAGATTATTAAAGTTGTACCACTGAAAAAGGCACCAGGCCCAGATAGTTTTACAGCAAATTTAAACAAAAAGTTTTAAAAACAGATCTGCCCTTTGTTTATCAAACAACTCAAGAGTATAAACAAAATGGGTAAGGGCCTCAATAATGGTTCAAATGTAGCATAACCTTCTATCAAAAGTGTCTATATATAGATTGCTCTAAAAAGATATTTATTCCAATATTAATTTTTATATAGATGTATATAGTTTAAAGATATGAAAATATAATAACAATTTTTAAATAGTATTTGTTTAAAAACTTCTGATGAGGATCAGAATTGGAAATCTATCCACACCAGTAATTACATGAGCAAATGAACAGAAAAGATGGTATAATTATGTCAGCATATGCTGTGTTAGTTTCCTAGGACTACTATAAAAATTACTAACATGAGTGGCTTAAAACAACAGGTATTTATTCTGTATCAGCTGTGGAAGCTACAGGTCCCCAATCAAAATTTTAGGAGGACCAGGGTGTCATGTGGTGCTATTCTCCCTCTATGTAGCTATTTCTCTGCCTTCTCTTTTTATGAGAAAACTTACTTGACTGGAACCTCTTTAGAGCAGTATGACTTCTAGTTATTAATTATTACAGTTTATTTAATTACCTCTGCAAAGACCAGATTTCAGAATATAGTCACCCCAAATTCCAGGTGACAAATTTTGGGAGATTGATTCAACCCAGTATACATTCCAACAAAGACTGTGACACAATGCATTGGACGTTGTTAATAATGCTCTAAATGCAATGGGTGTGGATGGAAGTTAATTAAAGGCAATAAAGAATTTGAAACTATTAAATATTCTGTTACTCTGAGATCAGTCTGCTGAAGAGACATTTGTAATCTAATGTTTAGTAACTGCTATTCACAATAACTCCCAAATGAGGACACTGTAAATTTCTTTCAGTTGATGAGAGTATACAGAAAATGTGTTATGTATGCACAATGGTATATAAAGAGGACATCTACATACTAAATCAGGGAATCTGGTTCCAGTCCTCACTACTCCACACTTCGAATCTAGCTTCCTGCTAATGCACCTGGGAAGGCAGCAGGTGATGGCTTCTTCCAGCCACCCATGTGGGAGACCCACATGGAATAGCTAGCTTTGTCTTGTTTGTTTGTGTTAAGACTTATTTATTTATTAGAAAGCCAGACTTAGAGAGAGGGAGAGACAGAGAGATAGATCTTCCAACCACTGGTTTACCCCCTAGATGGCTGTAGTGCCAGCATTGGGTCAGGCCAAAGGCAGGAGCTAGAAGCTTCATCTGGGTCTCCCATATGGGTACAGGGACCCAAGCACTTGGGCCATGTTCCTCTGCTTTTCCCAAGCCATTACCAGGGTGGGTGATTGGACCGATTGCCTGTCTTTCTAGCCTGCCCTATCTCCAGCTATTGCATGGATTTTGGAAGTGAACTGGTGAATGAAAAATCTGCCTCTGTCTCTGCAACCCTCTATGTCACTCTGCTTTTTGAGGGAAGGAAGGAAGAAGGAAGGAGCAAGGAAGGAAGGAAGAAAGGAAAGAAAGGAATAAATCTTAAAAATACACACACAATTTCTACCTTTTAAAAAATTCAAGTGAGTTTAAGATATGGACATACGACCTTAAATAATATAAATATTACAAAAATAGGGAGTCCTGTATACTGATAAGATGAAGTTATTCATCATGTTTGACCAAAAAAATGGCTATTATTAACTACCAATTCACAGAAGGGAAGTTTTTAAGTGACCAGTTGATATTTTAAAATATGCTCAACTTCACTGGTAGTTGTGGAAATAAAAATTCAAATATTTTAAGATAATCTTTTTACATAAATAATTGACAAAATTTGAAAATACTGATAGTTTCCATGATTGATAGGGGTGCCAGGAAAGCAGAAACTTTCATACACTAAAAAAGCTGAAAAGATACATGAAAATTAATGATACACCTGCTCTTTGGCAGCTCCCTTCTACTTTTGGGACTCATTAATCTATCATATGAAAATATATGCGAAAGTTGTTTGCTACAAAAGAGTCAAGACAAAAAATTAAGGAAAACATCCTACAGATAATAATATATAAAAATATATTTTTAATATAACCATACTAAGAAATATTAAAAGAATAAATATAATTATATTCATCCATATATGATTTCCTGCATGTCCATGGTATAATAGCTTATACTCATTTGGTAATTTGGGACATACAAGCTTAAAAATTAAAAGAATTACTGTATGTATGAATTTATGTTTGTATATACTTGTAAGAAACTAGATAAAGGTGTGGAAGGAAAAATAAGTAATTTGTTTCTGTTCTTTGTTTTGTTTGTTAGTTACCATAGGATAATGACTTATTTTATATATATATATATATATATATATATATATAGTAAATACGTGCATATGTGTGGCTTTTTAAAAAAGATTTATTTGTTTGAAAGGCAGAGGCATAGGCAGAAGCAGAGAGAGAGAGAGAGAGAGGTCAGTCTTCTATCTGCTGGTTCACTCCACAAATGGCTGCAATGGTTGGAGCTGGCCAAGAGCCAGGAGCTTCTTCCAGGTCTCCCACGCAGGTACAGGGGCCCAAGACTTAGGCCACGTTCTACTGCTTTCCCCGGCTATAGCAGAGAGCTGGATTGGAAGTGGAGCATCCGGGACTCAAACCAGCGCCCATATTGGATGCCAGCACTGCAGGTGGAAGTTTTACCCACTATGCCACAGTGCTGGTCCCTTATATACGTGTTTATAATTTGTTATACTGAGAGTCTTTTTTTTTTAATTAGAATGGATTATTCTCTATAGCCTTTTATTTCTGCTTTTATGTGTATGTTCATCTTAACTCCTCATTGTGTTATATTTAAGATAATGCTGTTATCTTATGGAAAATGGGGCCGAAATTCCAAATTCTTTATGGATTTCCATTCAAAATGTATCTGATGACAATTTACCTAGGATGAGATAAACACCAATAGAACTTTCAGCCTCATTGATTATCGAAGCAGTAATAATTTGAACAATGAGATTTTCCTCAAAGTGACAAGTGTCCAAAGAACAGATCCTTCTCTGTCTTAGTGTGTAGGTAAATCTGGATTAGCTTTGTGGAGTGCAGTTTTGTTATATTAAGTGAAAACCACTCATCATGGTCATACTTTGTGGTTCAGACATATTTGTTATAGGAAGTAATATTAAGGAAATAATTGGAAAGATGTGTTTATATACATTTATTCCAGCATGTTTATAATAGTGAAAAAAGTTGTAAATCTCTGTGTTCATAAATGACTATTTAAATAAATCCATTTATGTTATATTACAACTATGTCCACACATACACATATACATTTCAAAATTACAGTAAAAATTCATGTAGATTTCCATTTATGGAACTGAAAAATACTCATGAAATAGTTGATTAGCGTATGAGTATGGGGTAAATTCCAGTTCTTATGAAATGTGATATAATTTTGAGATGTATTTATACATTAAGATAAATGGAAGTATAAACACCAGGTTCTCAGTGATGTGGTGATAGGTCATCTTTTATCTTTTTTTATTTTTTGAACTCTTTGATATAATTATATCAAGAAAAAAAATACTGAACTGTGAAAAATATGATTTTTAAAAAAGCAAATTGAAAACATTTAAAAATTAAGAGGAGGAGGAGGAACAATAACACAATGCAAACATAATCTTGTATAGTATACATGAAGAAAGCACTACTTTTTACTATTAAGTTTCCCAGTACAAGCTGATAATGTGGACCTATTGAATGGCCTACTGGAAAGTTAGTTTTGAGTCTATTGTTACTTAAATATTTGACCTTTTGGAATCAGCTCTACTGCCATAGATAGTTTAACAAAGGATTCTTCACTAACATGTTTACTTTATCCCATTTCTTTGAGTGTGAGGTTTGCAGTTTTTCTCCAGAGAGTAAATGACTTCATGTACCTTGTTCCCAAACACTTATCTCAGAAGCTGCACACCTTCCTGATAGAAGGCAAATGTCAGGACTGAAGGCTCGGGAGAGAAGCCTGATTGATATTCCTAAAATGCCTCTTTATGTTCTGCAAGCTAAATCTGCATTCTTTTGAGTGGTGCAGAATGACAGGACAAATGCTGTATCTTTGCTGAACCTTGTGGGGAGGGAGGGAAAAAGCCACACTCCACTTCTTTATTTAGAGTTTGCATTGAGAACAACAAGCACTCTTTGAAAGGTCATCCCATTTCAAGTAGCAGATGGATAGGAAAAAAAGACTCTGGCTTTTACAAATAATTTAATTGAATTCTCCTTGCCATTTCTGCAGGCAATTCAGGATATTTTTTAAAGCATTGATCCATAATTATCTTTCAGAGTGGTTAGTATTTTTGGAGAGATGTGTAATTCTTCATGTGTATAAGGGATCAGACAGCTTCCTTACCTATTTGTGCCTTTCCTGTGCAAACAAATATACATTATTAAAGACAAATCATTGCAAAAAAAAAAAAAAACAGATTGAATTTTTTCAGCTTTCTTTTTGACTCTACATTCTCCTTTCTTAGGCATGGCTGTATAAATAAAGGTTAGCTTCTTTTTGTTCTATAAGCAAATTACATTGTGCCGAGGTAGCCTATTTGTGTTTACAGTTTCTGGACCCAAGAATCACCAGGGAAGGGGTGAGGTCACAAGCCATGAAATACAAACTTATCATGTTAACACAGAAGAATAAAAGCATCACCAAAACTTTTAAGGATGAATTCTATCTGTTGATTTTCTTGTCTCCTCTCTGTCTCTGCCTCTCTCTCTTTTGTCTTTTTCAGAATTGTAAGCTATCTGTGCTATTCCTATTAAGTTGATGTTGCCATACAAAATCCAGGATGCCCAGTTAAATTTGAATTTCAGAGGCGCAGGGAACATTTTTTTTCAATTTAAATGTCCCAGGTAATAGTTTGGTGAGTCATTGCAGAACATTCTATTTCAATAAAATTGTGTAATGTAATTTATGTAGGCAAAGAATATAAGACATTTAAGTATAGTTTAATGGGTAATTACAAATGAACACCCATTTAGCAAGGTCAAGATATCGAGATTCTTTAACACCTTCAAGGGGTCCCTCTAAACCTCACTGAACATCTGTCTGACCACACTAGAGGTAGTCCCTGCCCTGTCCTTTGAGATAAACATTTCTGTTCATTATTTCGCACCTTTAACTTCAGTACTTACAATCAATATAGTTTTCTTTGACTATTATGTAAATGAAATCACATGGCATGAGTCTTTAAAGCCATAATATTCATAACTAAATCCAGTATTAAAGCAAATACTAGTCATGTCTCTATCAATCTATGAAATACACAGTCCTGTTAAGCTTAAATATAATTGAGTTTTCTGAGTAGGAAAAACTGGAGGGTAATCACTTTAAAGAAAACCCCTTAATGAGTTCATTCGTGTTAACAGTGTCATAAGCATCTGTATTTTTAACACTCTTTCCCTCAGAATGTTTGTTCTCCCAAGTTTCATTGATTTTCCAGAACTTGGGGCAAATCCACTGGGTTTCTGTCGCATTGATATCAGTGAAGTAAATCTATCTCCAACCTAAGGTTGTAATGTTCAGCAGTAAATGGATAAAGAGCCTTTTGATTTATTATTCATGTAGATAGCAATACTCAGAATGACTAAGGCACATTCCCTTTTATGTCATACATTTTATCTGGTGACATTTAGAAAATGTCTTCCAGAGCCCAGCCTCTGATCCGTGGGCTCTCTTTCCTTTTGTTAATGGCACTCTACTTGTGTTTTGCTTTTCTCATTTCTGCTTTATCTCCTTGATGCTGAGGGTGGCACGTTTTCCATGTTGTTTTGAAGAGGAACCTCTGCCAGAACAGAAATAATAAAAAGCAACTTTAAAACAGGTTTCTGGATATTTTAGGTACTTTTCATGGCATGCACTTGAACTCAGGGATGATTTGTCTTTCATTTGACTGTTGAGACTATTCGTGGATTTCACATGTTTAGAATTATTGTTAAAGGCACCACTTTGATCTGAGTGCCTGGGGTTTGAACCCCAGTTTTGTTCCCCATTCCAACTTCCTGCTAATATGCCCCCTGGAAGGCAGAAGGTTATAGCTCAAGTTCTGAGGTCCTTGCTACCTGTGAGGGAGATCTGGACTGGATTCCTGGTTTCTGGCTTTAGTCTGGCCCTGGCCTGGCTGTTTTGTGGACATTTGGAGAGTTAACCAGTGGATGGAGGATATCTTTCTCTTCCTCTCCCCTTTGAGTTTTTGATGGATTACAATAGCCTCAGTTTCCAAAGTAGTCAAAGGAACGCCTCTATCAATGCCAAACAAAATTAAAATACATAGGCCGTGGATTTTCCTATGTAAAAAAAAAAAACCAGAACATTATACCTTCATAAGGGTATCATTTCACAAGTTTACATCCGATCATGAGGTAGTGTGTTAGTAGTAGAATCAGCACCTTTCCTAAGGAGGGAATGAAGAATGCATGAAATTAAATCAATGTCTGCACAGCAGCCTCTGTTAGAGCTGCTCCAATTTTCTGTAAAAACACTGAGAAGGCATGTGCCAAAAAGTCACTGCCACAGATACAAGAAATGAGGCATAAAAATGATACATCATGTTTCCTTGAAGGGCAAGGGCAGCATTTGAACTCTCACAGTTTGACTTTGGAGTCCATGTTCTTAATCACTTATTTCACAGGTTCCCATAAAAATGAAAAAAGTATATTTCTAAAGAGTTATATTGGCTTTAATTTTGTCTCATGTCTAGTGCATATTCACTAATAGTGCAAAGTGAGCCTCTGTGTTCTGTGGAACCCAAACATTTCTCTGCAATATAGACTCATGCCCAGAGAAAACTGTGAGGTCCAGCAGCACAGTGTTCCTTCCCTGTGTCCTTAGGATGTTTCGGTTGCCTTTCTGGTGCTTCCCAAATTAACCTTTGTAATTTCTTCAGCTTGCAGCTCTACTTTTAGATGTCATCAAGTAATTATACTTATTTGACAAGGTGGTAAGTGTTCTCATAAGTCAGTCTACTTGATTTAGCTTAATCCTCCCAGGAAGAAAATGACCTTGTCCAGTCCGATGATTGTAATGGTGGGAGTGTTGGATCCTGTTGCAGACTCATAGTGGAGGCCCTTTCTCCCTATTCAGCACATACCTATCATAGGCCCAGCGAAACACTTGACTGTCTAGAAGGTGTGGATGAATGAGTGTGTGCTCTTCATTAGGTCATGATCTGCTGTGGCCCTTTGTCTGCTATAGATAAAATTTGCAGAAGAAAGTCAAGTGAAAAGTGCTGCCTGCCCTGTGGCCTTCAGCATTGGTGAGGTGAAGGGCCCTGCTGTGTTGACTCTAGAAAGGTGTTTTCTTTAGGAAAGTATAGTCTATTCCTTAGACTTAATATGCCTTTGTCAATTCCCTCTTAATATTTACCCACAGCTTTAACTTCTTGAGTTAAATCTTAGGTAAACACAATGATTTTTTGCGGACCAGTGAGTGAAGAAATATCTACTTGGTCATATCAGAACCTATGGACATCTTGCCCCTACCAGCCTCCGACCTAGATAGAAAGAAACATTGGAAATTATCTTTTAGTACTTCCCTAAGGAACATTTGTGCTACATGAAGTTAAAATAGATAGGTTACAATTAATTCCATTTAAACAAAAAATTAAAAAATGCCCAGTTTATAAGGCTGTAGTTTCATAAGTTTACATTCACTCATGAGGTAGTGTTTTAGTGGATCAGCACCTTTCACAAGAAGGGATTGAGAAATACATGAAATTAAATCAATGGCTGCATAATAGCCTTTGCTAAATCTACTCCAGTTTCTTAAATAAATTCTCAGGAAACTACGTGCCAGAAAGTCACTGCCACTGAAGATTAGTTCTTCTGGTCAACCTATTCTGTATTTCTATAGAGAGTGCTACGAATAAGAAATTTGGTGGAATTAGGATGACCAGGGGCTACTTTATGCTGTGGCTGAAAGGAGAGCAAACCTTTGATCCTTTGACTGTTTCCCCTCATTCGTAAATACGCAGACAGTAACTAGAAAAGTGAGCAAGAATTCCTACACCTTGTAAGTATCTTTTATGAGGTGTAACTGTTAAGCAAAACTGATTTTCTAAATGTGTGTGGTGGAGAACACCAAAAGTAGCTGGCCAAAGAGGTGCTCATTTGTTACTTTTTCATAGCTGCTAAAATAGATGATCATAAACCTGTGGTTCAAAACAACACAGGTAATTATTGTTTTATAGTTCTTTAGGTCATACGTGTGAAATGGATATCCTTTGGTGAAAAATCAAGGTGGCTGTTAAGCGAGATTCCTTTTTGGAGTCTCTAGGTGACAGTTTCTTTCCTTGTCTTTTCTACCTTCTGGAAGCTGCCTGTGTTCCTTGGTTTGTGGTTCTCTTTCATCTTCAAAGCCAGCAGTGGTCAGAAATGCCTTTCTGATATTTTCGCTCTCCGTCGCTTCTACCGCTAACTCTGGTTTTTAACAACTCTTATGACTGGGGCCGCTGGAGTAAAACAGAATCATGTCTTTATTTTAAAGTCGGTTGATAAGCAAAGAATTCCATCTGCTGTCTTAATTATCCTTTGCCATTGATCCTAACATGCTTACAGATTCCAGGGATTGGGATGTAAGTGTCTATGGTAAGCCATTTTTCTTCCTACTAAATAGGGCTGTAATGTTTTTGGAAGTAGGAATGTACTTCAGAAAGTCCATGGAACAAACAATTGACAGGTGTTTATTTTGGTGCAAACATTTTTTTGAAATTCTGCATAGTTTTTGTAAAATCTGTACTTGACTAACTTTTTGAAGTTATATTTGTCACTATTGGTCACAGTGAAAGTGCCGAATTTAAATTTAACCAAGTTGTCTTTTCGTTTGTGAATGCAACAGAAAGGGAATCTCAGATATGTGAGAGGAAAGAAAATGTAGCATCTCTTGACTTACGGAGATGGCTTCAGGGTTCAACCCAGGCCCCAGGCCTGTGCCATTCCAAGTGAGGCTCAGGATTCATCAACATCAGAATTATCTAGAAGCTTGTTAGAAGATCAGAGTCTCACATCCTCCCCAGATTACCTGAATTAAAGTTTGTGTCTCTCCTTCTCTTTCACTCTGCTTTTCAAAAAATGAATCTTTTTTTCAAAATAGAAGATTCTTTCTTTTTTCTAAATACTTATTCATTTTATTTGAAAGGCAGAGTTACAGAGGAGGAGGAGAAACAGAGATATTCTATCCACTGGTTCACTCCCTAAATGGCCACAGCAGCCCAGGCCTAGGCCAGGCCAAAACCAGGAGCCAGGAGCTTCATCCAGGTCTCAAACGTGGGTGCAGAGACTCAAGTACTTGGGCCATCTTCCCATGCTTGCCCAGGCACATTAACAGGGAGCTGGATTGAAAGTTTAGCAGCTAGAATCAAACTGGCACACACATGGTATGCTGGAGCTGCAGGTGGCATCTTAACCCTCTATGCCATAGCACTGGGCCCAAAATAGGAGATTTTTATATACACTAATATTTAGAAAGTGCTGGTCCAGAAACATAAAGAGGTCAACATAGAATTTGGTAACACAGAAGAAAATTGATACCATGAGACTGACCGTTAAAAATGAAACCAATAAAGCGAGATTTAAACAATTATAGTTAGTGTAGGTATAAATGTAAAACTATACTCTTGAAAGAGAAGATACATAAAACAAAGGAAAACTCCTGTATTATTTAATATCTTAATATTTCATAATACATAATAATAAAACCTGCATGATATTTACAGAATCCAGAAATAAAGCTGTGAATTTTTCTCCTTTTTGTAGGAATAAGCTAAAAAATCTCAAGTAATGGAAAAATTGTAAAGTTTATTAATTTATTCAACAAATATTAACATTCTTTTTGACATATTAAGTACTATTAGAAATAAAAGTGGGATGTATGAATTTCAAATCAGTGGAGAGAGAAAAGAATACACAACCCACCCTAGACCACCTAGTATGTGAAGCAAATAAAAAACAGCCAAGCATCAACTATGTAAAACATACAATAAGATTACAGAGATATAACCAAACATATCATTTATACCAATACAACAAGTAGTATAAACTACAGTATTAGAAAAAATAATTTGACCATTTTCATGTTGATGTTCAGTATGGAAATATATATTTGTAAAATGTCATTGTTTCCGTATTCCTTTCTTTTGATTAAGTATTTTTTTTAAGATTTATCTATTTATTTGAAAGTCAGAGTTACACCAAGAGAGAAGGAAAGGCAGAGAGAGAGAGAGGTCTTCCTTCCACTGGTTCACTCTCCGATTGGCTGCTGTGCCAGTCCAAAGGCAGGAGCCAGGAGCTTCTTCTGGGTCTCCCACAAGTGTGGACAAAGGCCCAATGATTTGGGCCATCCTCTATTGCTTTCCCAGGCCATAGCAGAGAGCTAGATTGGAAGTGTAGCTGCCCAGGGCTCGAACCAGCGCTCATATGGGATGCCAGCTCTGCAAACGGCAGCTTTACCTGCTACGTCACAGCAATGGCCCCTCGATTAAGTATTACCGTCACCACAAGTTAGACAAATGAACTTGGGAAATGCACTTCACTTATCTGGTTTTAAAATTTTCTTTTGTATAAAATATGAGTGATGTTACCTGTGTTCTTTACATGTTGAGAAGAGCAAATGTGAATGTGAGAGCATCTTGTGAAGCTGAATTTCATTGTAAAATATTTATTACTCCAATTTATTAAAATGTAAAGATTCTTGATATCAGCAAAAAACCCAAATTAACCATAGGTTTCTGATAAGAGATTTAGCAAAACCAAAGTAATTCTTGAGTCTTTTTTTATTTATTAAAAAAATAGGATGGACAAGATTTATCAGGCAAAGGTAAAATAAAACAAAAATAATCTTGGAATATTTAGACAAAATACAATCAAAAGTTATGAACACATTGAATGTTATCTATCAAGAAGTTTTTGTTTTCTTTTAAAGTAGACTTCAGAATAAAGAATAAAAACTGAGTTTTTATTGATGTGGTAACAACCTCAAAATACATGAAGCAAAAGCTGTTAGAAATATAAGGAAGAATTGATGGAAGTAGAATTGTTGTGTGAGATTTTAATACATGTTTATTGATCTTTCCTGGGTCAAATACACACAGAATACAGAGTATTTTCATAATCTAATAAAGTTTATTTGATAAATATTTATCGAACTTTGTTCTCTAGAAGTAAACAATGTATTTGCTTTTTAAGGAGTCATGAAGCAGTTACAAAAAAATTGATTGTATTTTATACCTCAAAGAAACCATATTAAATTATGGAATATAAAGTGTTAGCAGGCTACTTGGTCTGCCTACAATGAAATAGAACTAGAAGTTAATAACAAAAATTTAAATGCGGAAGCTCAGCTTGGAAAATAGCGATAACAACAACAAAAAATAAAAACTTTCTCGAAAGAACTCTAGGTTCAAATAGGAAAGTAGTTGTGATGTGTTGTGTTAAGCCACCACTTGGGAAGCTTACATCCTGTATGTGAATGCCTGGCTCACATCCCAGCTATTCCGTGCTTCTGATCCAGCTTCTTGATAATGTACATAGCATGCAGTGGATAATGGCTTAAGCACTTAGGTACTGCCACTCATTTAAGAGACCCAGATAGAGTTTCTGTCTCCAGTCTTTGGCTTGGCCCAGTCCAGACTGTTGTAGGCATGTGGAAACTGAACCAGTGGATAGAAGATTTCTCTCTCTCCCTCCCTCCCTCCCTCTTTCTGTATCACTCTGCCTTTTAAGTAAATAAACAAATGAAAATCTTTAAACAAATAGGATAAAATGTTAATAAAATGAAAATTAAATCCATATTTGATGTATCCTTATTTTAAATTACCAAAGTTGTATTTAGCAGAAAATTAATAGCCTTATGAGTAGTCATTATTGAGAGGAAGCCACAAAATCATATTGAAAAATAAAAATAATTAATAAATATAGGCTACCTTTTTTGTTAAATAGTAGAAACGAACAACACTCATTCAAAAAGCAGTAAATAGGGGCTTGTGCTGTGGCACAGTAGGTTAATCCTCCACCTGCAGCGCCGGCATCCCATATGGGCGCTGGTTCTGTTCCCTGCTGCTCCTCTTCCAGTCCAGCTCTCTGCTGTGGCCTGGGAAAGCAATAGAAGATGGCCCAAGTGTTTGGGCCTCTGCACCCGTATGAGAGACCAGGAAGAAGCTCCTGGCTCCTGGCTTCGGACTGGCACAGCTCCGGTCATTGCAGCCATTTGGAGAGTGAACCAACAGAAGGACGACCTTTCTCTCTGTATCTCCCTCTCACTATCTGTAACTCTACCTCTCAAATAAATAAATAAAATCTTTTTAAAAATTTAAAAAGCAATAAATAGGAACAACTTACACAGCATAATGAAAGGTATCTATCAGAAACCTATAGCACTTACAATATTTCATGTCAATGATAGAAATATTTCCTTCATGTCAAAAATGAAATAATGTCCTCGGTATTCTTTTATTTATTTATTTCTATTCTTTTATTTTATTATAATTTTTTTGACAGGCAGAGTTAGACAGTGAGAGAGACAGAAAGGAGAAAGGTCTTCTTTCTGTTGGTTCACCCCCCAAATGGCCGCCACGGCCAGTGCGCTGCGCCGATCTGAAGCCAGGAGCCAGGTGCTTCCTCTTGGTCTCCCATGTGGGTGCAGGGCCCAAGCACCGGGGCCATCCTCCACTGTACTTGGGCCACAGCAGAGAGCTGGACTGGAAGAGGAGCAACCAGGACAGAATCTGGCGCCCCAACCAGGACTAGAACCCCGGGGTGCCGGCGCCGCAGGTGGAGGATTAGCCTAGTGAGCCGCAGCGCTGGCCTATATCCTCAGTATTCTGTAACTATATGCTGACCATTGTATTATTACAGGATCCGAGTCAATGGAATTCTGTTGGAATTTTATTGGAAGGAAGAAAAAAAAAACAGCGTTATTAAGAAAAAGACCATTATCTGTTCTAAATATCCAAGAAATTCAACTGGGAAACATTAACAAAGCTCAGTAGGTTGCACTAATGGTATCAATAGATTTATTGTACATTTGTAAGAATCCCCCGCCTAAATTTTAAAATTTACAAATAAGCTAAAACATACTACACACTATCTCGATAAAGATATGCTAAACTCTAATGAGCAGCTTAAAAGTAATCCTAAATAAATGAGAAGACCCATGTTATCTAGTGCGAAGACTTACTGTGTTTAACTATGTACCAAATCCCAATAGAAATTGTTAAGGGGCCTTATAAGCATCTTGTAAACTTTGAAGAGGAAAGGCAATACTTTCAAATTGTTTACAAAAATGGATGGGCAAGATTTGTTTTAAAGGAAGATTCATATGGAATAACTGGCTATGAAGAAATTGAAACATTTACACAGTGTGGCTGAACACCAGGTATTTATATCATTGCTTAGAATAGGAGGTACAAAAGCACCTGTGTAATAAAACTATAGTTATTGAGAAGGGTGGAATATCAAATTAGCAGGGGATGAATACAGGCTTTCATTAGAGAGGCAATTGGCTATTCACATAGAAATAAGATGTCATATACAGTATTACCATGAAAACATAGCTTCAGTTAAACAAGTTTTTAACAAAGCTTTAAATGCATTAGAAGAAAATGTAAGAGAGGATTTTGTAACTTTGGGATGAAGATTTCTTTACACAAGAGACAATATGTCTATAAAGTGAAAAGATTGACAGGAAAGATTTTATGAAAGTTAAAAAATTCAAAGGTCAACACAGTTACTGCTATTAACTATTTATCATTAAGTTGTAAAGCCAAAAACCTGGACTAAATCCTTCTGTATCTTTTGATTGTTCATAATTGTTCCATTACAAAGAATCTTTCAAAGAAGAATTTTCTGCATGACATCTTTGTGCATCTGTATAGTTAATTTCTTAAGAAAAAATTCTATTTTTGTTTAAGTATCTATTTGAGAGACAGAATGAGGGAGGGAGGGAGGCAGGGAGAGAGAGAGAGAGAGAGAGAGAGAGAGAAAGAGAGAGAAAGAGACAGTTGTACATTGGCTAGTTTGCTGTAGGTGCCCTGCAATAGCTAGGGCTGGGCCAGGCTGATGCCAGGAGCCCAGAACTCAATCCAGGTCTTCCATATGAGTTGTAAACACCCAAGTACTTGGGCCATCACCTGCTGTAGAGTGCACACTTGCAGGAAACTGGATCAGAAACAGGGCTGGGACTCAAGCCCAGTATCTCTGATAGATATTGGATACGGATGTCCCAAATGATGTGTTAACTATTGGAAATTTCTGAGTCAAAACCTTTGCCAATTAAACCTTTCGAAGCAACTGTCCACCAGAAAGGTCGTGCTCATTTTTGCACATAAGAGCAGTGTCTAAATTTATTCACTCCTCCATGCTCATGCGGTTACATTCCTTAATCTTTACCAAACAAGTAAACAAAATATGCTTCAAAAACTATAAAACTGTTTTGCATTTCTTTAAATACAAGTGAGATTACAAATTTTTAAAAACTTTGTTTAGTTGTTATGTTTATTTCTTTTTTCCTGTATTTTTTATTTTTTACAATTGTCTATAGGTGGTAAATATATTCACTAGTGACAATATGCAGTACTAGCATCATCTACTGTGGTAAAATTGAGAGCTCATGCAACTATTGTAGAAGACATTGAGTAATACAGTAGATGTAAATCGATAAAGTGAATTTAAAATATGACTATGCTAAGGAACATTTGTGTAAAATCTCATATTTCTATGAATAAATGATTTATGTTAGAAAACTGTGCATTGTTAACACTGTTCCTGGAACACAGTAGACATTTCAAAACTTTTTGTTGAGTAAGTAGATTAATGAATGAAAAAAAATCAAAAGGTCAGCCCTATGATCATTTAAAATTTATTTAGTTTTGCCGCTTTGGGGCAGTTAGAATGGTTACATTTCTCGAATTACACAGGATCACACAATTTGTTTTTAAAAAAATGAAATGTGAACTAAAGCACCAGATGAAGTTACTTCAAAAAAAATATGTGGAATTAAAAGAAAAGTTTAGTTTTAGTTTTGCAGAACAGTTTTGACATCAGGCATAGTTTTTTTATAATGAACGTTTTCCACAAACTTTCCAAAGTCCTATTGTATGTTGACACTAAGCAAACGCATTAAAAGGAAGCGTACCATCCATCATGTGCCCTCTTTACTTTTCCAGGGACCATTAGTGGATTAGTGAAGGCCATCAGCTTGTCCCCTGAAGTGAGGGTGACATAAACCCTTGTTAATCTGGGAAATGGACATGTGTCATCAAGTCAGGAAATAAATCCTTGTATTTTATTGAATCAGTAAAGTTTGGAGTTATTTGTTAATGCACAGTTACCAAATCTGTCATGACTGATGCAGACACCGCAACAAAGTAAAACACAGGAGTGGTGTTTACCATGTCCCGTAAAGCCTGACAACACTGACAGATAACTGTGAACTCTAGACCACCCCCAGCACACACACAACCAAATAAACAAATACACCAAGCTCCCTTAATAATCTGGAGAGTGAGCAAAGGCAGGTAGATTCTGCTAAGGAGTTGACACCTGGAAAGGGGTTTAAGTTTTCCATTCTCATGATTTTTAGCTTTTATCAAGCCATAGTGCAGTGTCATCCTGGCAGCTGAAACTTCAGTACTAAACGCAGTGTTTTTGGCCTGAAGAACCAGGGGGCGGAGTTTGGGGCCACCACAGCTTTTGGAAAGTATGGAGAGAATCTCAGAGAAAGGAGATTCGGAGGGAAAGTTACAAATTCTTAGGATGAATTCTGTCCAGATCTCTAGTTGACCCTTGAACATACATACAAATGGCAGACTACAGGCAGACAGTGGACTTGAAGATAGATCAATACAGATTTCCTCTACAAAGAAATGGAATTTTTTAAAAGTTGAAAAAAGATGTTGACATGGTGGTATAACTGCTGCTGCCTTTGCTGCTGGCATCCCATATGAGCACCAGTTAGAGTCCTGCTTGCTCCTCTTCTGATCCAGCTCCCACTGAATACACCTGGGAAAGCCACAGAAGTTGGCCCAAGTACTTGAGTGCCAGGCCACCCATGTGGGAGACCCTGATGGACTTCCAGGTTCTTGGCTATGGCCTGGCCCAGCCCTGGCCATTGTAGTCATTTGGGGACTGAATTAATGGATAGATCTCTCTCTCTCTCTCTCTCTCTCTCTCTCTCTCTCTCTCTCTATCCCTCTGTAACTATGTCTTTTAAATAAATAAATAAATCTTTAACATAAATAAATAAATAAGGAGATGTTTTAAGAAAAACACAGAGTCTCAAGGTTGTGTGAGATAATACTTTCAACCAATGGGTTTTTGATATTCTAGAAGAAAGGAGAATGGAAAATATAATTTTAAAATGTCTGAAAGAATAATGCCCCCAAACTTCTGAAATTTACTAAAGGAGATAAATTTACTTGTTCAATCTTCTGAGGCTCATCATAATCAAATGACTGAGAAAAAATAACAGGGTACATACAGGAAACTGCGAAAAGCAGTAACTTTTTTATATACAAACAGTGATCGTGGAAGAGGTTAGGTTTAATTCCAGACAATCCATGTATAAATGGAAATGCCTGCTCCCAGAATGAAGGGATGTATGTTTAAGCATTTACCTAGTGTTAAGATAAAATAGAAGTTCAAAAAGTTCATGAAAAATTTTTATTATAGAAAAAGTGTGCATGGATGTTAAAAGTGTTTTACAAAAATAAGCATCTCTTTTATCAGATCCTTCCCTGATATCAAGCAAGTGGAAATGTGATCAAGTATTTATTGACACAATTTTTATTGGCAAAAAGCAACTTGATTTTGAGTAACCTTCAAATCATGTACCGTAGGCCAGTCCAGAAAACAGTATGGTTTCTTTCTCTTGTTTAGTTCCCTAAGGAACAGCAGTTAGAAAACCCAGAAAAGAAAGGGGATGACATTGTAGGAGAGAAAATGTTACCTCTTAAGAGTTTTTTCCCTGGCCTGAGAATTAAATTGACATATATGGAGCCACAGGAGAAAACCATACACATTTTTAAATTCAAATTATGTGTTCACAGGAGCCCTCATAAGAAATTGAAGACCTAAAGACACAATTCGAGTTGAACACTTACATTCTGAATCACCTGAGAAGTAGTAATTGTGCGAATGTGCTGGGCAAGGGGACTTGGGCTATGTAACTAATTGGATGAGGCAGTGACTGAGAATATTAGAGTTTCTGTAATAGGATTATTTGAATAGATCTTCCTGACCTCAACGTCTCATACTTGATAAAATTATGATTTTCTTTCTGTTTGAAAGAAAATCTTTTTTTAAAAAAATGATTTATGTATTTATTTGAAAGTCAGAAGGTTACACAGAGAGAAGGAGAGGCAGAGAGAGAGAGAGAGAGAGAGAGAGAGAGAGAGAGAGGTCTTCCATCCACTGATTTACTCCCCAGTTAGCCACAATGGCTGGAGCTGTGCTGATCTGAAGCCAGGAGCCAGGAGCCTCTTCCTGGTCTCCCACTTGGGTACAGGGGCCCAAGGACTTGGGCCATACTCTACTGCTTTCCCAGGCCATAGCAGAGAGCTGGATCAGAAGTGGAGCAGCGGGGACTCCAACCAGCACCCATATGGGATGCTGACACTGCAGACAGTGGCTTTACCCACTACACCACAGCGCTGGCCCCAAAAAGAAAAAAGACATTTTTTATTTGGAGTTTCATCTCCTGCTTTTAAGAAAAAAAGGAATATTAGTGTTTTTATTGTATTTGCTGTTATTCAAATGCTTTTAACTCAAAATAGCCAATATGCCAGAGAGGCATGTTTTGGGGTGTCATGTTGTGAGTCCTTTCAATATTTAGTGTTTTCTTTTCCTTCATACTTTAGACTAATGAACACTTTTTAAAAAATTAGTTAATTTTACTTATTTGAAAGACAGAGAGGGGCTGGCTCCATGACTCACTTGGTTAATCCTCTGCCTGTGGCGCCTGCATCCCATATGGGTGCTGGGTTCTAGTCCCGGTTGCTCCTCTTCTAGTCCAGCTCTCTGCTGTGTCCCGGGAGGGCAGTGGAGGATGGTCCAAGTACTTGGGCCCCTGCTTCCGCGTGGGAAGCCAGGAAGAAGCATCTGGCTCCTGGCTTCGGATTGGCGTAGCTCTGGCCGTAGTGGCCATTTGAGGGGTGAACCAACAGAAGGAAGAGCTTTCTCTCTGTCTCTCTCACTGTCTAACTCTGCCTGTCTAATAAAAAAAAAGAGAGGAGAGAGAGAGAGAGAGAGAGGAACTGAAACAGAAGTCTCCTATCTGCTGGTTTACTCTCCAAATGTAGACACAGATCTTGGCCAGGCCAAAGCAAGGAACCAGGAACTCAATCTGTATCTCCTATGTGGATGGAAGAGATGCAACTACTTAAAACATTGCCTCCTGCTTCCTAGAATGTGTATCTTCAGGAAGCTAGAACTGAGAGTGGAGCCAGGGTGCTAACCCAGACACTCTGACACAGGGTGCAGACATCCTAAGCATAACAACCACGCCAAACACCCTCCCTGTGGGAAATTTGAAGAAACCAAAATAAATGAGAAAGACGTGGTATTCATGTCCAGCAAAATGGCTTTCATGACCTATTGTGGTTCTTGAATGAGAATCAGTAAGCTGTCTGTACTGCGAAGGAAGCCAAGAATACACAATGGGATTCGTGGACAGCTCAGCCTTTGTAGGCTCTCTTTGGAAAGAGCCCTGGAGCTGTGGTTGCAGGACAGTGATGTTGCTGTGAGATCAGGAAGACTGAGGGAGGCTGAGGTGTGAGGAAGGTCGTAGATGACAGGTCGCATCACCTGATGGAAGACAGCGCATGGAGTGGAGAGAGCACAAACTCTGGTCTTCAAGTCCTGCATCTGAACGTACCTATACTGCATCCTGCTCCGTGACCTTCAGCCAGTGTGCTAGGCTGAAAACTGCTCCCTGCTCCCCAACTCCCAGATTGAGACACAGAGAGGGCAGTGTGAACTTGGAGGCACCAGAGGGTTGTGACCTCATGCCCAGCAAAAATAGCCACCAGCACAATCTGAAAGATTCAAGCAAAATGGCACCTCTCCCAGAGCCATGGAGAGACTCAGGCTCTGCCAGCACCTGGGCTTCCGGACTTCTAGCCTCCACAACTAGAAAAGGGTAAATTTCTCTTAGGTTAAGCCATCAAGTGTGATGATTTGTTTCAGCGGGCATAGATAGGAAATGCAGCCAGTTACAGACCTCCCTGAATCTCATTGTCTTCATCTAAAAAACAATAATAGCTGCTTCGTAGCATTATTACCAAGAGTAAATGAGAAAAATGTGTAAAAATCAGGAAATAAAGCAAGCAATGAACAAGAGATAAGGAGTGTGCTGGAAAAAATTAGACATCCCTTGTTTGATATTATTAATTCCTTCCTGATGAGCAGATATTTTATCCATCAATTATTTCCAACAACAGTTTCCTATTATTTTAAGTGTGGAAATGATAACATTTTGTATATCGACATTACACCTCATGCATTTTCTGGAAGATACCTAAAACATGGTACAGTGCTCATGGTTGAATGATAAACTATCATATTGGGAGTTAAAATATTTTAAAGATTGTATCCTTTATCACCCAACAATTGATAAAGCTGTAAAAAAATACTTGCTTTGTATGTATTAGCTTTTCTTACTTTGCTTTTTATTTTTCTCTACAATTGCCTTTAATGTTTTCTCAGCTCTTTGGAAGCTCTAATAATAAGCTCAGAGGAAAGCTGAATGTGAAAGGCACTGTGGAAATGTGTTCACGCACCCGGTGGCAGAGTGTGGCTCCCATGGTCTGTGATGGCCTTTTAGCATGAGAGCCGTCGGAAATGCATTTCCCTTGTGCTGACTCTCACTATGTGTTTCCAAATAGCTACACACGGTTCTGGCATTCTGCAGAAGGTATTTGGAAAGCATCTTGAGGATTTTCCTGTATAGCATTTTGTTGAAATTTTTACATTGAGTTTCAGTATTATAAAATCTAAAATTTTGCTATATGAACATTGGCAAGAAAAATTATGAAATTTGAGTTTTAAAAACCAGGAGGTATTTTGGCAGGTCCGGTGATCTCATTTCTTGAGGTATTTTCTAGCATAATGGAGATGCAGACCAATATCAATTATTATAATTATATAATTTATATGCCTAATAAATATACGAAATACTCTCTCAATGAATTAGAATTTTTCAGCTAATTGTAGTGCATGAAGTGGCATTTGAAAAAATCCTTAAAAAATTGTGTTTGATAACATTTGGAAATACAATATAATTTTTAATGAAAAAAGATTCAAAATTGTATAGCTCTATGATCTAAATTTTTACCAAATTAGCAAATAGTACAAAATGAAGGCATGTATGTAAATAAAGCTGGAAAATATCAAAACATTATCAATATTTATCTCTGAGTGATAGAATAATTTGTGATTTTAAGGAAAGCTTTGTGGAGCCTGCGCTGTGGCGTAGCGGGTGAAGCCGCCACCTGCAGCACCACTGCTGCACCTGCTGCTCCACTTCCTATCCAGCTCTCTGTTATGGCCTGGGAAAGCAGTAGAAGATGGCCCTAGTCCTTGGGCCCCTGCACATGCACGGGAGATCCAGAAGAAGCTCCTGGCTTCGGATCTGCACAGCTCTGGCCGTTGTGGCCATCTGGAGAGTGAACCAGCAGGTTAAAGAGGTTCCTCCCTCTTTCTGCCTCTGCCTCTCTGTAAGTCTGCTTTTCAAATAATTAAATATATCTTTTTAAAAAGGACAAAGAAATGCTTTGCTGCCATTCTTAAATCAGGTGCAGAAAGAAGATAGTACCTTCATAATCACAGTAAAGAATTTAATGACCCCTTTCTTTTTTTTTTTTTTTTTTTTTGACAGGCAGAGTGGACAGTGAGAGAGAGAGACAGAGAGAAAGGTCTTCCTTTTGCTGTTGGTTCACCCTCCAATGGCCGCTGCAGCTGGCACGCTGCGGCCGGAGCACCGCGCTGATCCAAAGGCAGGAGCCAGGTGCTTCTCCTGGTCTCCCATGGGGTGCAGGGCCCAAGTACTTGGGCCATCCTCCACTGCACTCCCTGGCCACAGCAGAGAGCTGGCCTGGAAGAGGGGCAACCGGGATAGAATCTGGCTCCCCAACTGGGACTAGAACGTGGTGTGCCGGCGCCGCAAGGCGGAGGATTAGCCTATTGAGCTGCGACACTGGCCTAATGACCCCTTTCTAAAATGGGCCATTAAGGTTGTTTTTCTGAAATACACATATTTTTATCTTTTTCGTTTCTCCTTGTATTGCCAGTGTCACCCTATGTTTGAAAGAGGGCAGATTTTATGTGTAAGTGCTTGAAATGTAGGAGGTAATCTCGGTCATATAGGAGTTATGAAGGTTAAATGAGATAATGGATGCAAAGAACCTAACACAGGTCCTGACACAAGTATCTGTTATCATTGACATGATTTATTGTTATGTTACAGATGAAAGTGTGCAAATGACTTTTATTAAAGACCAAAAACTTCCTGTCATTTTACCTGTGAATACAAAACTCCTAAAGGTGGAAAACAAGATGATGTGTTTATTGCATCATTGGTATATCTGAGCCAGGAAGAGTTTTGGGGAAGAACAGGAAAAAAAGGGTAAATCTTGTTCTTAAAATGAAAGAGGTGTCTGTCATTATGAGGTCTAGGACAGAGTGATCACTGCAGGGCCAAGAGGCAAACAGAGATAGCAGTGGTATCCCAGACGTGGGGGATGTTGGAATTCTGACCTAGACAGAGATGAAGACTTCTTCTTTTTTTTTTTTTTTTTTTTGACAGGCAGAGTGGACAGTGAGAGAGACAGAGAGAAAGGTCTTCCTTTTACCGTTGGTTCACCCTCCAATGGCCGCCGCGGTAGGCGCGCTGCGGCCGGCGCACCACGCGGATCCGATGGCAGGAGCCAGGTGCTTCTCCTGGTCTCCCATGAGGTGCAGGGCCCAAGCACTTGGGCCATCCTCCACTGCACTCCCTGGCCACAGCAGAGAGCTGGCCTGGAAGAGGGGCAACCGGGACAGGATCAGTGCCCCGACCGGGACTAGAACGTGGTGTGCCGGCGCCGCAAGGCGGAGGATTAGCCTAATGAGCCGCGGCGCCGGCCCAGAGATGAAGACTTCTATGAGAACCTGCTAATTCGGTTGAGACCTCAGAAAGGCCATTCTCAGGAGTGAGATGCACTCTTGAGGGAGGCATTTTTCTAGGACTAAGGACAAAATTGAAGTTGATCTGCTGTAACAATGAAAAAATCAGTTAGATATTTTAGTAATACAGTTGCCTGCCAGAAGAATACCCAGTGCCTTTTAAGGAAGACAATGTAATACAGATCCCTAAGTACATTATCTAATGTTTAACATAGAGTTAAAAAAAATGAGTGTTGAAGAATCAGTATATCATTAGCCAGAAAAGAGCAAACAATAGATACAGATCCTGAAGTAATCTAAATATTAGAAGATGGGGATTTTAAAGAACTAAACAAATATATTCAAGGACTTGACATAATATGAGTGGTATAAAATAGAGATATGGGAAATCTCAGAAAAATAAAAATAAAATATAAAAATGAGCCGGATGATTGTACTAGAACTACAAAGAATAAAAAATTCACATAATGGCTTTTGCAGCTGATTAGAAGCTACAGAAAGGCCAGTAAACTGCAGACAGATCAGTAGAAAGTATTTGATATGGAGAACAGAGAGAAAAGTTGAAAAAAAAAAAACATAAACAAAGCTTCAGTGACCTGGGGAAGAGAAGAAAGCAATCTTTTTGTGCGATTAGATTCTCAATAAAGAGAGGAGAGAATAATGCAGAAAAAACTCAGTGGGCTGAATATCCCCTAAAACAGTGAGAAACATCAAGCTGTAGGTTTTAGATATCTAACAAATCAAACCTGGATAAAAAAACAATGAAAGTCACACTTAGGCACATTGTTTCAGTGTGTTTTCTGTTGCTACAACAAAATATTTGAGACCACATAGTTTGTAAAGTATAAACGTTCACTAGGTTATCAGACCTGGAGTCTAGGAAGTACAGGAACATGGCAGTGGATGTGAGGGCTTCTGGCCAAATCATGAAATGGCAAACTCCAGCACAACACAGAGCAAGTCTGCTGGGTCAGGTCTCTCATCCTCTTTTTATAAAGCCAGTGATGCCAACATGGAGGTCCTTCCTTCATGGTTTTCATGAAATAATCCTAGTTCTTTCCCAAAGACTCCACCTGAACATACTATTAACGTATATGTTTGAAGATTAAGTTTCCAAGACATGACTTTTTGGAAAACATGTTCAAAGCACAGAACGTATCCTTGCCCAAATGGTAATTTCCAGAGAAAGAGAAAAGCTGCTGCAGGTAGAAGGAAGAGAGAGACTCTCTATATATGAGAACAGCAGTAATAGTTATTGTTGATTCCTAAATGCAAACTATTCAAACCAGAGGACAATGGACAGAAGACAATTCCTATCCCAGAAATGGAGACTTACTTCAAAAGTAAGCATTAAATTAAGATGTTTTCATATAAACAGAATCTAAGAAAATAAACTACCAGCAAAAGTGCACCACAATATAAGGTAAAGGAAGTTCTGTAGGCTAAAATAAAATTTTATCTAGTAGAAATTTGAATCCATAAGAAAGAATGAAAAACATTAGAAATGGAAAATATATAAAATCACATATATGTGTATATTTTAAAGTACTCTTTTATCTTTTCTTAATTTCTTAAAGGAAAATTTATGATTTAGAGCAAAAAATCATAACATAGTGTTGTGAGGTTTATAATGTGCATATAAATTAAGTACATGACAGTAATAGCATAATGGACAAAGGGGTAGTAAATTGGATTATATTTTAAGTTTATATATATTACATGAAATTATATAATATTAATTTTAGGTAGACTCTTATAAATTAGGGATGGATATTGTTACTCTTAGAGAATGCATGGATGTATACACACACAGACTCACACACATATACTACAAAGAGGTATAGCTTAAAAGCCAACCATGCCAATGGGATAGATATCTAATATTCATTTTAACAGAGAAAGGGTGAGGATGAAGAAAAAAGAAACAAAGAATAGATGGCACAAATATTAAATGCATATCTAGATGATAGATTAAAACTGAATATCACATTAAATGTAAATAGACTAAATATCACAGTTAAAAGTCAAAGATTATCTGTATAGATAATAAATGAAAAATATATGCTGACTACAACATATTTTAAATAAGAAGACATAAAGGGTTGAAAGTAAAAAGGAAGGAAGATACATGATATGCAATTACTAATTTTTAATAAAGTTAGTGTGGCCATATTAGTTAATCAAAGTGGGCTTTAGGACAAAGATGTTTACAGAAGATAAAGAGGGCCAGTTCAAAATGATAGAGGGCTCAATTAACTAAGAACACATAGTACCACTAAATGTTTGCTCAACTACTGACAGAGCCTTAAAAAATGCAGGATAGGATTGTCTTCTCTTCCAACATTATATTTTGAAAGATTTAATCCTATAGAAATGTTGACAGAATTTTATCATGAATAGCCGGTAGATCCCCACTTGGTATCTAATATTAATATTCTGTTTTCAACATATTACATTTCTATCTATAAAATATAACTGTTCCCCCTTTCTGTCCATCCACTCATTAAATACAGTTGTTTTGAAACTCTACTCTTTGAAACTCCAGGGAGTCTGTGTGTGTGTGTGTGTGTGTGTGTCTGTGTTTTGGAGAGTGAAGTCCTTACTCATTTGGTCAAAAAAGTTATGTTTTTGTCTATTATTCTGTTTCATATATTAGAATTCCATTTCGATTTCTCAAAGATAGGATTTTGTGGCTAGGAGAAAAATTCTGAAAGTTTATGTTTTAGGACATGAGAGTAATCCATCTTTCCAATCTTGCTTTAGCGTTATCCAGAAATCAGACCATGTGTTCCTTGGTGATGCTTAGTGGGTATATCCATTTCAGATGGCTTTCATGAGGACAGGATCATTTCACTTTTAATTTTATTCTCTTCAGGCCCAGACCAGCCTTGCTGTATGAATGAAGGTGGGCAAAGTGTTTATTCTGAATATGATGTATTTTATGGGCACACCTGTGAGAATTGGCACAAGTTGCCAATTCTTCCATGACTCTCAGCTAATAATCGGGATACTTTATTTTCAGAATCTCTCAAGACCATTTATTAATTAAAGCAAGACTATCAATTCCCTCTGCTTAATCCAAGTTTCATTATCTGGCATTCTCCAGCTCAAAAATTCCAATAATGAAACCTGCTTGCTTTTAAATTAAGGGGATAAGGATTGAAGAGAGCTTTGGAGTCTGAGAGGTTACATTTAATGCTTTCTAAATACCAGGATTTATTTTTCTTCTGGGCCTATATCTACAAACCAGGAAACCTTTCCTAGCTCATTTCATGTTTTCTGGAGTTCTATTTCCTCCGGTCACATTCTCCATCAGGGCCCGGTATATGCAGTGTAACCAGTAATGGAAAATCCTCCACAGTGAACGTGTTTGGAAGACTTGAAAAGCTTAAACAATTGCCTTATCATTGAGAACACAGTGGATAATATTTGTATCCCCATTGCACAGAAAAGAGGGACACTGAGAAATAGGGGAAATTGTCTCAAGTCCCCAGTAAAACACGATGCAGTTTTCAGATGTTTGAAAATAGTGCTTCATTCAATCCATTCCTGCCTCAGAGCTCTGAGTAGCCTGTGTGCGGGGGGTTAGTTTTTTTCTTTGGGAAAGCTTACCTTTTACTTATCAAGAATTCATTTGAGAGGGACGAGTTACAATCTCCCTCATACCATATACTAAAATTAATTCCACGTGAATTAATTCAATAAACAAATACATAAAAAGAATCATTAGAGACCCAGAATGGAAGTGAGTATTTATCCCAACTAGAGTAAGATAATATTTTATAAACTTAAAGACAAAGAAAACAGATTATAGAAGAACAGAGTAGTATGTTTGACTTCCTTAGAAATTAAAATGTCTGTCATCAAAGAACAAAACTAATGTGAAGCTAAATACGTTCAGCAAATATGAGCAACAAGAAGACTGGGATCTTGAAATACCAAGCAGACTGATGCATGATTCTTATCAGTTGATAATAGTAGTTATCCAATAGTTAAATGGAAGGTCACGGATCCAGCTTTTTATAGTTTAAAGCTGTCATTTCCAATCTTTTCTTGTTCTGAGGCAGAAATCAATTGCCCAGGATCTCTTCCAGCTTGCTATCCTATAATTCATACTTCTGAGCCCCAGTAGGGGATTGGTCATACATTCCATTGCATTCCCTGCCTGAGGTCCTTTAGCCTTACACAAAATGTTTACAGATATTTCCATGAGGTCTAAATAATTTGAGTTTTCCCAGCAATTTTGCTCTGTGCCATTTGTTATCAGGCATCAGTGTTGGTAGTCAACTTTTATTGTAGACATGGTGGTTTCACTTCCAAAATAAATAAATAAATAAAATTGACCTGTTCCCCTCTTTGACTTTTCATTTTCTCTGAATGACTGGAGGCTTAAAATATCTGTGTACATGTGTGTGCCCTTGCACACACACATGCACTTGTATTTAAGGATATGGTTAGAGCAGAGTAATTGCTACAGGAAGTGATGGTGAGGAGATCTGCCCCAGAATCACCACATTTTCTGATTTTCTGGAAACAGAAAAAAATATTGTGATGGCCTGAGAGGAATGAAGACTGAGTAAGCATGTTCTGAACAGGTTTAGTAAGCTGCGTTAGGTACCGAACAGATTTAGTAAGTTGCAACTACTCTTGTTTCCATTTCCGGGGATGCACACTTAGTCATGCTTACATTCTGCCAACTATAACTCTCTTAAGAGGAGAATCTCATCCCATGGTATAGCCCCAGAGAAAATATGCATAAGCATCCTTTGATTCATCGGAGCTATGCAGAGAGAATCCATGATGTCCAGTGCATGACAAAATATACACAGAGAAATTCTCAAGATGTTTCATTTTAGCATTGGTGGATATACACAAATAAGTGTAATAAAGTCAGAAAAAGTTAAGTGTCATAAGAACATGAACAGAATTTGCAATTAATATACAATAAACAAGTACTTCTGGCCCTGAGAAGATGTGCTAGGCCCATTTTCTCTTGCTTCTTCCTGGTAGGCACAACTGTAAACTCTCCTAATGGTAAAAGAGACAACTAAAGGAAAACTCTGAAAAACTGTAAGAAGGTAAACTGGTTTGTGACATTAGACCTGGAGGAAGAACACAATAGAAGAGCATCTAGAATCCCCTAACCCAACAGAAAGAGGGCTGCTGTGGCCAGGTGTTTCCTAACTTTCAAGTTGATGACAAGAAAAAGCCCAGAGATGTGGAATTGTTCCTTGGTAGGATGTGTGGATCTTTGGCAATGTCAGACAAATTCAACATTACCAGCAAAGGGGATTAATTAGTAGCCTCACGAAAAATAATGGATCAGGGGAAGTGCGTACTTCCTCATGCAAGAGACTTCATTTCCACCAAAAATGCTGAAGTAGCCAGGGAAAACAGGTGAAAGAGATTGAAATATAGGAAGTGCTGCTTTCTGGGAACACTTTATGACTGTGGGGACCTTACATGGTCCTTCCCTGCCCAAAGGCTTTGGAGTAAGCAGACAGAACCAGTAAGGGGACTGGAACCACAGAAAGTGGACCATTACAGAAAGCTGCTTTGTTCTCATGGCAGTGAGATTTTGCTGCTTTACCCAGAAGCACTCAAAGAACTGGAGGATGCCACCACATCCCTCTCCCACTGAGAGATGCCTGGGGCTCTGTGTGCCCCTTACCTCCCCCCACCCTGCCCCTGCCCCAATACTGGAGGTAGAAGGAGGGACCAGTGCATTCCCCTATCATAATAGAGAAAATGTTCATGACATAACAAAAATCTTTCATTACACCAAGAACCAAGAAAATCACAAATTGAAAAAAGACAATCAATCTCTGATCATGGGTATTTAGAAATGGGAAAGGCAGAGGACTTAAATGGGAGTGAAGTTTCCACACTACACTCAAAATAGTAAAACTGTTGATGATAGTAGAATGTAATAAGTCAAATATTAAGTTGTTTTAACCTGCTTGACCATTATGAAAATTATACAATACACTTCAAAAAACACTGTGCATCAAGATGTAATCCTATGAAAATGTTGTTAGCCTACAGGAACAGAAACAGAAACAAATATGAGAACCAGAAGAATCAAATAGAAAATGAATAATAAAATGGTATGGTGAAATGTTCACATGAATAGTTACTTAAAATGTGAATGCATTATCTAAATACACCCACTAAAAGAGAGATTATTGGAGTATAAACCGACTGTATGTTCCTTACAAGAAACTTCAAATTAAATGACTAAATAAATTGAAAGTAAAAGGATGGTAAATGATGAACAATGCAAAAATCAATTAAAAAGCAGAAGTTTTTGGGACCTGCACTGTGACACAGTGGGTTAAGCTGCCACATGCAGTGCTGGCATCCCATATGGGCACTGGTTTGAGTTCTGGCTGCTCCATGTCCAATCCAGCTCCATGCTAATGCACATGGGAAAGCAGCAGAGAAAGGGCCAAGTGCTTGGAACCCTGCACCCATGTGGGAGACCTGGGTGATGCTCCTGGCTCCTGGCTTTGGTCTGGTTCTAACCTAGCCATTGAGGCTATTTGGGAGTGAAGCAGTGGATTGAAGATTTCTCTCTGTCTTTGTAACTCTGCCTTTTTTTTTTTGACAGGCAGAGTTAGTGAGGGAGAGACAGAGAGAAAGGTCTTCCTTCTGTTGGTTCACCCCCCAAATGGCCGCTAAGGCTGGTGCGCTGCACCGATCTGAAGCCAGGAGCCAGGTGCTTCCTCCTGGTCTCCCATGTGGGAGCAGGGCCTGAGAACTTGGGCCATCCTCCACTGCACTGCCTTCCTGGGCCATAGCAGAGAGCTGAACTGGAGGAGGAGCAACCAGGACAGAACTGGCGCCACAAGCAGGACTAGAACCCGAGTGCCGGCACCACAGGTGGAGGATTAGCCTAGTGAGCCACGGTGCCGGCCATAATTCTGCCTTTCAAATAAATAAATAAATCTTTTTAAAAAGCAGGAGTGATTATATTAATATCTTATGTAAAAAGACTTCAGGACACATAAAACATCCAGGGACAAAGAGAGACATTACATAATGATAAAAGAATGAATCCACCAGAGGAGCAGAATTACCCTAACTATATACAAACCAAACAATGGAGCTTCAAAGTGCATAAAGCAAAACCTGATAGAGCTAGAGGATGAACGAGGCCTGAGGCCCCACTGGGGAAAGTTCACCAGGCTCACTGGAGGAGACAAAAAAACGCATAAACAAGGGGAACCTGCACAGACACTAGCCTCTCTCTCCACTCACCTTACAAAGCTGAGCAAGACAAAGAGCAGGCACCATTTTACATATGGAAAGTGGCACCCACCATTAGCCAAGCAGAAAAACCTGACTCTGGTGGGGAGAAAAAACAGGTTAGGATGTAGTGAAAGTGTGGAGCTAATGAACTGAGACTGTGAAAATCTGGGGGGGGGTGGCAAGAGAACTCACCGAGTACACAAACTTGGTAACCTTGGCAACCCAGTGAGAGCCTGTGGAGAAATTTGAGACCACACTGAGGGCTGCATAAACTCTTTGTGTGGTCCCAGGGGTAGATCAGACAAATACCCACAGGGGCCAGATTTCATACATCAGCTACTCTCAATTCCACTCAGCTGTGTGGAATTACTTCCCAACTGAGTCAAAAAAAAAAAAAAAAAAAAAAAGCGAGCAAAGGAGAGAACAATCTGAGTGAGTCACCTTTGGCACACCCTTAACCCGGAAGAACCAAACAGAGCTCTCTGGCCACACCCATCACAGCCTCTAAGGATCTATCAATAGCAGACAGTCCACTTAATCTAGAGTCATAGTATTATGAGAAAAAGCACCACAGCAAAGAAACCAAAGAATATCTCCAATATGCCAAACAAATGCAGAAACCGAGGTAACAAGAACAAGGAAGACACTATGATGCCCCCAAATGAAAAAGACACCCCAATTCAAGATTATGAAGATGATGAGATAGAAGAAATGCAAGAAGCAGGTCTCAAAAAATTGATAAGAACACTAAGAAGTTCTCAAAAACAAATTCTTGAACTACAGAAATCCTTAATGGACAAGATAGAAAATCTCTCTCGTGAAAATGAAATATTAAGGAGGAATCAAAATGAAATGAAACAACTAGTAGAACAAGAAACTGTGATAGTGATGAGAAATCATAATGAAATGAAGAATTCAATAGATCAAATGACAAACACATTAGAGAGCCTTAAAAACAGAATGGGCGAAGCAGAAGAGAGAATATCAGACTTAGAAGACAGAGAACAGGAAAGGAAACAGTCAAATCAAAGAAAAGAAGAAGAAATCAGAAATCTAAAAAATATTGTTGGGAATCTACAGGATACTATTTCAAAAACCAACATTCGGGTTCTAGGAGTTCCTGAAGGCATGGAGAGGGAGAAAGGATTAGAAGGCCTTTTTAGTGAGATACTAGCAGAGAACTTCCCAGGTTTGGAGAAGGACAGAGACATCCTAGTACAGGAAGCTCATAGAACCCATAATAAACATGACCAAAAGAGATCCTCACCACGACATGTTGTAATTAAACTCACCACAGTGAAACATAAAGAAAAGATCCTAAAATGTGCAAGAGAGAAATGTCAGATTACTCTCAGAGGATCTCCAATTAGACTCACAGCTGACTTCTCAGCAGAAACCCTACAGCCTAGGAGGGAATGGCAAGACATAGCCCAGGTGCTAAGAGAGAAGAACTGCCAGCCCAGAATATTATATCCTGCAAAGCTCTCATTTGTGAATGAAGGTGAAATAAAGACCTTTCACAGCAAACAGAAATTGAAAGAATTTGTCGCCACTCGTCCAGCCCTGCAAAAGATGCTTAAAGATGTGTTACATACAGAAACACAGAAACACGGTCATCAATATGAAAGAAGGTAAAGGAAGGAAACCTCACAGCAAAAGATATCAGGAAGTTCAAACCATATATTAGAAAATATCTTTGGGAAAATGACAGGGCAAAGTTACTACTTATCAATAGTCACATTGAATGTTAATGGTCTTAACTCTTCAGTTAAAAGGCATAGATTGGCTGAATGGGTTAAGGAACAAAACCCATCTATTTGCTGCTTACAAGAAACACATCTTTCGAACAAAGATACAGGTAGACTGAAAGTGAAAGGCTGGAAAAAGATATACCATGCCAACAGAAATAAAAAAAGAGCGGGCGTAGCCATCTTAATATCAGACAACATAAACTTTAATGCAAAAACTATTAAGAGAGAAAGAGGGGTACTATATAATGATTAAGGGATCAATTCAACAAGAAGATATAACGATTATCAATGTATATGCATGCACCTAATTAATTACAGGGCACCAGTTTATTTAAAAGATATGTTAAGGGACTTAAAAGGAAACTTAGATCCCAATACAATAGTACTAGGGGACTTCAACACTCCACTCTCAGAAAAAGACAGATCAACCAGACATAAGATCAACAGGGAAACAGTAGATTTAAACGACACCATTGCCCAAATGGATCTAACAGATATCTACAGAACTTTTCATTCTACACATAAAGCATTTACATTCTTCTCAGCAGTACATGGAACCTTCTCTAGGATTGACCACATACTAAGCCATAAAGCAAGTCTCAGCAAATTCAAAAGAATTAGACTCATATGATGCAGCTTCTCAGACCATAGTGGAATGAAGTTGGAAATTAGCATCTCAGGAATCCCTAGGGCATATGCAAACACATGGAAAGGCTTTCCATTCATCTCAATTTCATCTCAATTCATCTCAATTCATCTCAAGGATATAGAAAATCTGCAGGAAACCAGACCCATATCTAGTAGGAGAAGAGAAAGAATTAAAATCAGAAAAGAATTCAACAGGATTGAATCCAAAAAAAAAACATTACAAAAAATCAGCCAAACGAGGTGCTGTTTTTTTGAAAAAATAAACAAAATTGATACCCCATTGGCCCAACTAACTAAAAAAAGAATACAAAGGAACCAAATCAATAAAATCAGAGATGAGAAAGGAAACGTAACAACAGACACCACAGAAATAAAAAGAATTATCAGAAATTACTACAAGGACTTGTATGCCAGCAAACAGGGAAATCTATCACAAATGGATAGATTCCTGGACACATACAACCTACCTAAATTGAACCAGGAAGATATAGAAAACCTAAACAGACCCATAACTGAGACAGAAATTGAAACAGTAATAAAGGCCCTCCCAACAAAGAAAAGCCCAGGGCCAGATGGATTCACTGCTGAGTTCTACCAGACATTTAAAGAAGAACTAACTCCAATTCTTCTCAAACTATTCAGAACAATAGAAAAAGAGGGAATCCTCCCAAATTCTTTCTATGAAGCCAGCATCACCTTAATTCCTAAACCAGAAAAAGATGCAGCATTGAAAGAGAATTACAGACCAATATCCCTGATGAACATAGATGCAAAAATCCTCAATAAAATTCTGGCCAAAAGAATGCAACAACACATCAGAAAGATCATCCACCCAGACCAAGTGGGATTTATCCCTGGTATGCAGGGATGGTTCAGTGTTCGCAAAACAACCAATGTGATACACCACATTAACAGACTGCAGAAGAAAAACCATATGATTCTCTCAATAGACACAGAGAAAGCATTTGATAAAATACAACACCCTTTCATGATGAAAACTCTAAACAAGCTGGGTATGGAAGGAACATTCCTCAATACAATCAAATCAATTTATGAAAAACCCACGGCCAACATCCTATTGAATGGGGGAAAGTTGGAAGCGTTTCCGCTGAGATCTGGCACCAGACAAGGATGCCCACTCTCACCACTGCTATTCAATATAGTTCTGGAAGTTTTAGCCAGAGCCATTAGGCAAGAAAAAGAAATTAAAGGGATACCAATTGGGAAGGAAGAACTCAAACTATCCCTCTTTTAGATGATATGATTCTTTATTTAGGGGACCCAAAGAACTCTACTAAGAGACTATTGGAACTCATAGAAGAGTTTGGCAAAGTAGCAGGATATAAAGTCAATGCACAAAAATCATCAGCCTTTTTATACGCAGGCAATGCCATGGTTGAGGAAGAACTTCTAAGATCAATCCCATTCATAATAGCTGCAAAAACAATCAAATACCTTGGAATAAACTTAACCAAGGACATTAAAGATCTCTACAATGAAAATAACAAAACCTTAAAGAAAGAAATAGAAGAGGATACCAAAAAATGGAAAAATCTTCCATGCTCACAGATAGGGAGAATCAATATCATCAAAATGTCCATTCTCCCAAAAGCAATTTATACATTCAATGCATTACCAATCAAGATACTGAAGACCTTCTTCTCAGATCTGGAAAAAAAATGATGCTGAAATTCATATGGAGACACAGGAGACCTTGAATAGCTAAAGCAATTTTGTACAACAAAAACAAAGCCAGAGGCATCACAACACCAGATTTCAGACCATACTAAAGGGCAGTAGTTATCAAAACAGCATGGTACTGGTACAGAAACAGATGGAAAAACCAATGGAATAGAACAGAAACACCAGAAATCAATCCAAACATCTACAGCCAACTTATATTTGATCAAGGATCCAAAACCAATCCCTGGAGTAAAGACAGTCTATTCAATAAATGTTGCTGGGAAAACTGGATTTCCATGTGCAGAATCATGAAGCAAGACCCCTAGCTTTCACCTTACACAAAAATTCAGTCAACATGGATTAAAGACTTAAATTTACGACCCAACACCATCAAATTATTAGAGAGTATTGGAAAATCCCTGCAAGATATATGTACTGACAAAGACTTCTTGGAAAAGACCCCGGAAGCACAGGCAGTAAAAGCCAAAATTAACATTTGGGATTGCATCAGATTGAGAAGTTTCTGTACTGCAAAAGAAACAGTCAGGAAAGTGAAGAGGCAACCGACAGAATGGGAAAAAATATTTGCAAACTATGCAACAGATAAAGGGTTGATAACCAGAATCTACAAAGAGATCAAGAAACTCCACAGCATCAAAACAAACAACCCACTTCAGAAATGGGCCAAGGACCTCAATAGACATTTTTCAAAGGAGGAAATCCAAAGGGCCAACAGACACATGAAACAATGTTCAAGATCACTAGCCATCAGGGAAATGCAAATCAAAACCCCAATGAGGTTTCACCTCACCCCGGTTAGAATGGCCCACATTCAGAAATCAACCAACAACAGATGCTGGAGAGGATGTGGGGAAAAAGGGACACTAACCCACTGTTGGTGGGAATGCAAACTGGTTAAGCCACTCTGGAGGTCAGTTTGGAGATTCCTCAGAAACCTGAATATAACCCTACCATACAACCCAGCCATCCTACTCCTTGGAATTTATACAAAGGAAACTAAATTGGCAAACAAAAAAGCCATCTGCACCTTAATGTTTATTGCAGCTCAGTTTACAATAGCTAAGACCTGGAATCAATCCAAATGCTCATCAACAGTAGACTGGATAAAGAAATTATGGGACATGTACTCTATAGAATACTATACAGCAGTCAAAAACAATGAAATCCGGTCATTTGCAACAAGATGGAGCAATCTGGAAAACATAATGTTGAGCGAATTAAGCCAGTCCCAAAGGGAGAAATATCATATATTCTCCCTGATCGGCGGCAACTAACTTAGCACCAAAGGGGAAACCTGTTGAAGTGAATTGGACACTATGAGAAACAGTGACTTGATCAGCTCTTGTGCTGATGGCTGATATACAATGTAATACTTCATCCATTTTAGTATTTTTTTCTCTGTTTTGTTCTAGTACTATTGGTTGAACTCTGTAATTAACACACAATTATTCTTAGGTGTTTAAATTTTAACTGAAAAGTGATCCCTGTTAAATATAAGAGTGCGAATAAGAGACGGAGGAGATGTACAATTTGGGACATGCTCCATCAGACTTGACCCAAATGGCGGAGTTAGAAATATGCCAGGGGATTCCAATACAATCCCATCAGGGTGGCATGTACCAATGCCATCTCACTAGTCCAAGTGATCAATTTCAGTTCACAATTGTTCACAATGAAAGGTCTAAGAGTCAAAGGGATCACACCAATAAGACAAGTGTCTACTAATACTATCTGATATAATCAAAAAGGGAGAGATAGATCCATCATGGGAAGCAGGAGACACAGCAGACTCATAGAATGGCAGATGTCCTAAACAGCACTCTGCCTCAGAATCAGCCCTTAAAGCCTTCAGATCTGGCTGAAGAGCCCATGAGAGTATTTTAGGCATGGAAAACCAAGACACTGTGGCAAAACAAAAAAAGAAGAAGAAGACCTAAATGAAAGATCTCTGTGAGTGAGATCCCAGTGGGAAGAACGGGGCCATCAAAGAAGGAGGTACCTTTCTCTGAATGGAGGAGAGAACTTCCACTTTGACTATGACCCTGTTGGAATAAGATTGAAGTCGGCGAACTCAAAAGGCCTCCATAGCCTTGGCAACTCATGACTAGAGCCTCAGGAGATTACTGACGCCATAAACAAGAGTGTCAAATTGTTAAGTCAGCAACAGGAGTCACTGTGTACTTACTTCTCATGTGGGATCTGTCCTTAATGTGTTGTCCAATGTGAAGTATTGCTATAACTAGTACTGAAACAGTATTTTTACACTTTATGTTTCTGTGTGGGTGCAAACTGATGAAATCTTTACTTTGTATATACTAAATCGATCTTCTGTAATAAAGATAATTGAAAATGGAAAAAAAAACTTGGAAATTGCATAGAAAATTAATCATTTTTTTAAAAATATCATGTAGGATCTCTGTCCTTTATGTGCTGCACATTGTGATTTAATGCTATAACTAGTACTCCAACAGTATTTTTCACTTTGTGTTGCTATGTGGGTGCAAACTGTTGAAATCTTTACTTAATGTATACTAAACTGATCTTCTATATATAAAGAAAATTGAAAATGAATCTTGATGTGAATGGAAGGGGAGAGGGAGTGGGAAAGGGGAGGATTGTGGGTGGGAGGGAAGTTATGGGGGGAGGGAAAGCCATTGTAATCCATAAGTTGTACTTTGGAAATTTATATTCATGAAATAAAAGTTTTAAAAAAATAAAATAAATTATCAATTATAGTTGGAAACTTCGGTGTCTCTTCTCAACAACAGATACAGAAAACCAGCAAGAATGTGAAAGGTCAGAGCATCACAATCAGAGCATAGAATATGATTGAAAAATATAGAACACTCCATGAAATAATAGATTATACTTCTATTTCAATAACTCATAAAATATTTACAAAAACAGGCTATGACCTACATCACAAAAAACCCTCAGCAAATTTTTAAAAACTGAAATCATGGAGAATATGTTCTCAGATAAAATGTAACTAGAAATCAATAAGAAAAGTACAGCAAGGAAAAATTCTGAACATACGAAAATCATCACACTTGTAAATTCTCAATAGGTCAAACCGTAAATCTTAGAGGAAATTTTTAATTATATACATGTGAAAATGAAAACACAGTATAACATAATATGCAATACATAATGAAATTAATAAACTCAAATCATTATCTAAGCTCTACTTCAAGAACTCGACAAAGGGGCCAGCATTGTGTCATAGCGAGTTAAGCAGCTGCATGTGGGGCAGGCAGTTCTTATGTGCACTGCTTCAAGTCTCAGCTGCTCCAGTTCCTATCTAGCTCCCTGCTAATGTGATGAGAAAATAATGAAGGTTGGCCTAGTTATTTGGACCCTTGCACCCATGTAAATGACCTGGATGAAGCTCCTGATTTTGACCTAGAACAATCGTGGCTTCTGTGGTCATTTGGGAATGAACCAGTGGAGTGATCGAGTGGATGGAAGAGCCCTCTGTCTTTCTCTTTATCTTATTCACCATCTGTAACTCTGCCTTTCAAATAAGTAAATCTTAAAAAAAAAAAAAGAAAGAAACAAGAAGAAGGAGAGCAAAATAAGCCAAAATCAAGGAGACAAAAAGAAATAATGGAGGTAAAAACAGCAATCACTGCAATTAAAAAATGGAAAAGGTAGTCTATGAAATCAAGCAAGTGCTTCTGAAAAACTAATAAACTCCTAGCAAACTTGATCATTATAGGATTATCAACAGTAGGAAGTGAAATAGGAGTTATAAATTAAAAATAATAAGGAAATACTACAAAGAAATTTGCACTCATATATTTGACAGTGTGGAAGTAATAGATCAACTTCAGAAAACCATAAATTACCTAAATACAGAAATGGTCATATAGCCATTATAGAAGTTGAATAAATAATTTAACTGTTCCCCCAAAGAACTCTCTAGGACTATCTTTATGACTATATGATTTCACAGAAGAAGCATTTCAAATGCTTAAAGAAGAATTAATGCCAATTTTATACAGTATCGTCCAGACAAAAGAGACAGGAACACTTTCCATCTTATTTTATGAATGTAGTGTTATCTTGATACCAAAACCAGACAGAGGAAGTCTAGACTGAGAAAGAAGAAGAGCTACAATCCATTATGTCTTGAGAACTCTGACCCAGAAATGCTCCACAAACATCAACAAGCTTAATCGAAGTATAAAGAGAATTATGTACCTTGACAAAATGGTATCTGTAGCTAAAACATTCTTGGCATAAAAATAAAGTGGGCGAATCATTGCTCCCAATAATGCAGCTGAGTGTATAGCGGTAGTAATCACACCAATGTGGTTTTGGAAGAGGAATATACAAAATGGAAAAGAGTGGAGGATTCAGAAATAGACCCCACAAGAATGTTCAAATGATGTTTATCAAAGGTACAAAAACAATCAATGAAAGAAGCTTAGCTTTCAGTGATGGTGCTCAAACATTAGATACCCATTGGGAAAAAACGAACAGTGACCTAAAAGTCCTATCTAATATACACAGTAACTCAAAAGGGATCATAGGTTAAATGGAAAATCTAAAATTATAAAAATTTTAGGAAAATAAACAGAAAATTTTTGAAATTTACATCCAGTCAGAGAACTCTTGGATCTGACACCAAAAACATAATCTATAAAAGAAAAAACTGATAGATTGGACTTTACTAACATTAACACATTTACACTGTGAATGCTCATGTGAAAAACAATAAAAAGACAAGATAAAGGCAGGGAGAAAATATTGATAAACAAATAGCCCACATTTCACAAAGAACTAGAATTTGGAATATATAAAGAACTCTTAAACTTAAGAGTAAAAAAATTGAGCAATCTAGTTACAAAATGAGCAAAAGACATGAACAATTTCACCAAAGAAAATTTGCAGATCATGTACAGGCACACAAAGATGTTCCACATCACTAACTATTAATGAAATTCAATTTAAAACCATAATGAGGTATCATTGCACATCTGTCAGAATGGCTATAATAAAAATAATAAGAACAGGATTCTGGGGAGATTGAGGACTACGAAGTACCTATTATCTATATCCTCAACCAGGAGAAAAATAGCATTTAACTTTTTAGTAACTCTGGAGTCTGATTAAGGACTGCAACTTCTGGGAAAAGGCCTAGATAATAAATTGCTGTTAATACTGCTCAGTTTTAGCTACCCATGTGCCACTTGCGGCCCAGTGTCAGGCAGCCTTGCCTAGGTTCCATGAGTACCCTACACAGAGTTCCTAGGGAACCTTGTGTGCAAAAAGGACCCTATCCTCCATAAATCAAACATCTGTGCTCTAATTGCTGATTGCAGCTTCTCATCACAGGGTTGCACACATGGATAATGGCCATTTTTGTTGTACTTCCCCTTTGGCCAAAGTGACTTACAGGAGGTTTAAAGAACTGGTACTCTTTTCTTTCTCCTTTTCTTTCTTTTTTTGTCCTTTTTGGGAGCAAGACTAGAAAGAATAGGATATTGAATAATACAAAAGAAATTAGAAAGTCATTGCTCATGCCCAGGAAAAAGTGTAGGTTCAGAAAAAGTGTGGATGACTTTAAGTTTAGACTTCAGACTCATCGTCAGCAGTGTAACTGCCTGTAGCAGTCAAATGTACAATAACAACAACAACAAAGCAATCAGAGTATGGGGAAAGAGGAGCATCTGACTTTTAGAGGTGCCATATTATTAGATTCACATGTCCAGTTTTCAACAACAACAAAATTAGAAGACATAGAAAGAAACAGGAAAATGTGGAGGAGTCAAAGAAAAAATTAACTAATAGAAATCATCCCTGAAAAGATCTAATGGTGCATCTACTAGACAAAGACTCTGAAATGACTGTCTTAAAGATGGACAAAGTTGAGAGAATGATATGTGAACTAATGGAAATAGCAATGAATAGTTAGAAAACCTAAAAGGAAACCAAAAAGAAACTGTGGAACTGAAAAATATAACAAATGAAATTTTAAAAAATCATTAGAGGTATTCAAGTAGAGATTGAACAGGCAGAAGACATATTCAGTGGACTTGAAAGTAGGACAAAGGAAATTGTGGGTCTCAGGAATAGAAAGAAAAATGATTGAAGAAAAATGAACAGAGCATAACAGACCTGTGGGACACCACCCAGCTGACTAACATATGTATTGTGGGAGTTCCAGGAGGAGAAGAAAGAGAAAAAGGACAAAGAGGTGATTTAAAAAAGAATAGCCAAAAACTTCTGAAATTTTATGGAAGACATGAACATCAGAATCCAACAAGTTCAATGAATTCAGGCAGGATTAATTCAAAGAGACCCATACTAAGAATATGATAATCAGAACTGGATCCAGTTCTTCCATGTGAGTGGCAGGACCCCAAGTACTTGGGCTATCACCTGTTGCCTTCCAGGGTGCACATTAACAGATAGTTGAAATCAGAAACAAAGCTGTGACTTGAACCCAGGGACTCTGTACATGGGATGTGGGCATCCCAAGCAGAGTGTTAAACTCTGTGCCAAATGCCCCACTTTTATATTTGTGTTATAACTTTTGTTTTCTTCATTAATTGTAATCAATTATGTTAAGCTAGTGCCATTTTTAAAGCATTAGTTTATTCTTTGGTACACATTGTAAAGATGTAATTTGTGACATCAGACAAAAATATAAGAATTGAAGGGAACATCTACAAAAAAACTATGAACATACAGAAAACCAGTAGCAAAATAGAAGTAAGTCACTCCTAACCAGTCAGTCTTAGAAGGCAAAAAATTCTGACATAACATAGATGACATTTGAGGACTTTGTGTTAAATGAAATAAGCCAATCACAGAAAGACATACGGAATGATTCAATTTATTTGTGGCATTTAGGGTATTCATTATCATAAAGCTATAAAGCAGAATTGGGGACAGGGTTTGGGAATTGGGAGTTATGGTTTAGTGGGTATAGGATTTCGGTGTTGTGGTGTTGATGGTTATAAATAATATGTTTACTTAATACTACTGAAATTCAGACCTAAAACTGTTAAGATGGTAAATATTATAGTCAGTGTATTTACCACATGAAAATAATTCTTGGGAAAAGCAACAACAAAACCAAATGATAAGGATGTAGAGAAACTAGATACATTGCTGTGAAATGAGCCTGAAAGTCTCCCAGGGTGACCCAGACATTACCTGGAAGGTGGTAGAGGATAAGAAACCTGATTTGATATCGATGGTGATCAGATATTGATTATGAGGGGTACTGGCTAAGTCAGTTTAGAAGGATTATTACTGAATTGAGGAACAGAAAACACACCACAGAAATCCAAAAATCAAGGGCTAGTTGTTGAAAGGATTTAAAGAACCATTACTAAGATTTGATCAAGGAGGGACTGTTTGTCCATAGAATGAATTTCACTGTCCATCCTGCATACACAGTTATTGAATGAATAAGTGACTTACCATCTTCCTACCACTGGACGACTGCTTTAGTCCCTGATCATCTGCCAGCAGCCCAGGATTTATAAAATGAGAAATTGAAGGGCCCAGGATCATGAGTTAATTTTGCTTTATTGTTTACTTATTTGCATTGACTTTCTTCCCACTGAGATCCGCATCTCCCAAGGGCATCTATTGGTTTATGGGTAAGACAGTTCTATTTTATGTGGATACAACACACTGCAGAACTCTGAAGGACATTCAGAGTGCCCTCCAAATATCCACATTGCTTCCTAATTACAGGGACATTGAAGAAGTACGCTTCACACACCATTTCCAAGCCCCACTGAGGACCTTGGTTGAGAACCAGCACGTTGTCTCTGGTTATTATAGAACAGAAAGAAATGGGGGAGTGACACGATTCAACAGCTACAGTGCATCTTCTCCCCCATGACACAACCGCATGATAAAAAGAAATAGGATTTCCTTGCCTTTGCAGTGGCTCTAAGTTGGAGTTTGAATTGGTCAGTAAGTGTTCATTTCGCCTTTTTTGGCTAGTTATTCTTTTTCTTAGGCACAGAGAAATCTCTCCTTTCAGAAAAATGCTGCTGAACACATACCATAAAGCACACTCTGCACCAATGTTTTTCGATCTCAAAAGAAGAAAAATATTTGAAAGGGAGATGTATTAATGGATTATTTTTGTAAATGGGAACAATCTCGTAGAAGGGCAATTTTCTCTTGGTGACTGGCAGAAAAACAGCAGCATTAATTATGTTGCTTTGTTAAATCTGAAAGAATGCAGTTAACGTTGGAAACCTTTCTAATTGCCTTTGTGGAAAGGCTTCTCAGGGATCAGAAACCATCACCGTCAGAGAAGTGAGGAGGCAGCTGTGTCCCTCCCATGGCACTGAGATTGGATGGGTTTATAGGAAACAGTTTTGAGAGCTTGGTCCAGTGCAACACTGGGGGAAAATTCAGGGGTAGACAAGGGGAGGGGAAGGGCAGTATTTCTACCTCACATTTTGAGCCCTTCACAAGTTCCTCTTCTTTTCCTCCTTTCCCCTTGGAGAGAGGGGAAGGAACTGAATTTTCATGGAGAGTTTGCAGAAGTGCCCAGATTCCTTGGAACACCCATATCCCTACACTTGATGTTGGCCTTTGAGGGCAGGTAGATTTTCGTGTTGCGCAAACAAGTTGTGTTCTTGCCTCCTCCCACCACCTCCTCCAAGGAATAGAGTTCTTTCAAAGGAGCCCAGGCAATGTGAATGTGTGTGGCTTAGACAACAAAAACAAAACCGAAATGATGGGTTGTATAAAGAAAACTGTAGAACTCTGTATTTCTGCCTCTTAAATGTACTTCCAGGATAGAAATTTGGGGAAAATAGAGAGCCCCGGAAGTGCAGAAGAACGCCATTTGACATCAAAACAGGAGTTCAGAGGTCCAGCTTTTGTACTCTGCTTGAATTTCAGATGAGATAAAACCAGCAGCTCTGCTAAGTTGCAGCGCAAAAGCTTACATGGCTTGTTGAGAAAAGCAATTTATTTTAGATTACAGCACAGCGGCTATCGTTTAAACTGCTAGGGATTGTAATTGAACTCAGAACCAACCTTCTCTGTGAACACAAGGTGCAGTAATAAGTTTACCCGGGCTCTTAAAAATAACACGAATGCCAGGCCTGCAAGACAGATGAGCGTGGTAGCACAAATGTAGAGTCACTAGTATCTTGCCAATCTGCTAGCGACTGGCCCACTCAAAAATACATTCTGGGAAATACACCCAGCTGTGTATTCAGATGTGCACTTGTTCTCCATTTTGGGGGATATTAATATGAAATGGCTGTTAGGAAGCAATCTTAGGGAAATGAAGGAATATTCAATTAGCATTAGGGACCTTTTTGTTCAATTTCCATTTTTATCTAGGGTCATGTTGGGGCTTTGGCGGAGGGGGTGCGGATGCAGGATAAGGGATATTCTCTGTTGATACTGGATAATCTTTGATTTGATAATGAAGGGGATGTGCTTACCCTCTTGCTTACCCTTAATGACACAATGTCATCCTGTCATTAAGTCCTAATGAAAGCTGAATTGTTCTGTTGGGGAAAAAATGATGTGTCTCATTTCCGTACACTGCTTTTGCTCTCTCCTTGTTATAAATAAATTCAGTTATACTAAATTCGCTATTCCTCCAGATTTGTCCAGAGGCTTAGAAGACAGCGCTTCAACTAGGCTCAATTCTTTACTTTTGTTTTTAGTTAAAGAGCTTGTTGATACATGAAATTTGTTCCATTTATGTAAATAAAACAATTGAAATTAAAAAAGAGCTTGTCACAAAGCACTTGTTCTTCCTAGAATTTTTTTCTTTTATTTTGTCATGAAAGCAAAAATCTGACCATAGTTTAAGATCAAATATTTTAGTAACTGTTCCAATGAAAAGTAGCAGTTCCCATTTCCACCCTTCTCAACTATTTTTGTGCTCCTTGCTTCTGTGTTGCTATGGTGTTTAGTGATTGATTTTTTATGTTATCTCCTGATTTAACAAGAAGGATTAAGCTTACCTTAACTAGCCTTTTCATACTCTCCTACTATAGCATGTGATTACTCTCAATAACTATTGGTCTTGCCATGTCTTTATCATGTCTACTCCTCCTCTTCTTGTTCTGTCAGTCTACTTCATACCTCTTGCCTTGTACAGGAAATATGAGATGTGCCCACTCAGGCCCTTTCTTTACTGCTCTTTCTCTTCTACTTTCCGTTCTCAGTCAGCTGTGCTGTTGTTTTTTGGCATTGTCAGGTTTAATTTACATTTGCTTTGTCGGCAGCATGGTCTTTCTGATTTTTCCCAAGTTAAAAATAATGGCAAATTTTCAGTTAGGATTTTGCTGAATTATTGAGTGCAGATCCATGTGGTCACTGTGGTAGCAGTGTGATAATTCCTGAGATACTCAGAAGACATGGTCTCAGATTGTGGTTCAGATGGATTCTCTTCCTTTAAATAACTTTATCCAGATCTTTCCATCCTTTAGTTTGTGTAATATATAGGTCGAGTAAATACAGGCCAAGTCTTTCTCATAAAGTTATTTCTGTTTTTTTTTTTTTTTTCCTACTGGAATTTCTATTCTCTTGCATGAATCTGTCTTCAGGTTTTTCCAAACGTACACACTTTGTGCTATTGTTTCTCTCTGTGTCTTACAGAGCTCTGTCATACTCTCAGTGGGACAGGCTGCTCTACGTCTGACTACACTGAATCTTCCAGAGATTTTCCCACTGCCCTCTAGGGTTGGAGTCACTGCTTACTGGACCCGGTGCATTGGCGTCTCTCCTGCCCCCTCATCTTTTCCTTCCTTCTTTTACTTGCATTCCAATTTTGCTGGAAAGTTTCTAATAAAGGATGAAAGGGAGATACACTTTCTGAGTCCCTGCAGGTTTGTCATTTTTTTTTTTTTTTTTGTCCTCTTAACTTGATGGATAGTTTAGTTAAAGCCTTCTGTGTGGAAAATCATTTTCCCTGTATTTTGTTATCCAGCCCCACTGCTGATAGGTTTGATGTTACTCTGATCCTTCCTTTCTTTGTAGAGTGCCTTCTTTTCATCCTTTTATCAAGGCACTAGGAATTCTTCTTGTTTTTCTAACACTCCACAGTTCATTCTTCTTGGTACTGATTAGATCCCTATACCTTGAAGAGTCTTATCTTCTTTTACCTCTGTGAAATTTTATAGGTTCTTTGATAATTTCCTTCAGTCTAGTTTCTTTGTTCCTATGCTGAAAATCCCATTATTCCATTCTTAGACCTCCTGGATTGATCATATAGATAGGATATCTTTTCTTGCATATTTGTGTATTTAGTATATGGTCTAGTAGGTTTCTCCAATTTTACCTTCAAACTTTCTATTGAGTCTTTTTATTTAAGCAGTCATGTGTATCCCAAGAGATCTTTTGTATTATCTCTTTATTCCTTTTTAAATATCTTGGGTTTTTTTTTTTTTTTCAGTTACTAGATCTCACATTATTCTGGAGGATATTAATCAATCTTTTTCAAGTTTGTTTCTTTCCCCAATTTGTGTCTTTCCTGCACATCCATGGTTTTCATAGTTTTGCACATTTCTGTTCTGTGATAGACTTCCTTGGCATATTAGTTTTGTGTTGACCTGTGGTGTGTGTAGAAGAATCTGACAATAAAGTGACTGTTTGGTAGCAGCTCTTTTTAGGTAGTGGATTTTACCAATGGTAGGCTTTAAGAGCTGCAATTTAGGGTGCTGAAGGTAGCTGAAGGATCCTGATATACCAGATTGAGGTCCTAGGTCTCTCTCATACTCTGTTACTGCCTGGAAGCCAATGCTTGGCTTCAGGCGTCTATGTGGAGAGCCAGGAAAGACCTGCCCGAGGATAAATACAACAGTCAGTGAATATATAAACTGTTCAAAGACAGATTCAAATTAAAAGCAGTATCTATGACACCCATAAAATTATGACATTTTAAAATATTTATTACTGAGAAGGTGTTATGAGTACATTTAGGAGCAGTCATTCAGCCTAGCAGTAAAGACAGAGGTATCATTAGAATGCCTAGGTGTGATACTGCACCCCATTCCTGACTCCAGCAAATGCAGACTTTGGAAAATAGGGGTGATGGCTCAAGTGGTTGGGTTCCTGCTACTTGGGATGAGATGTGGACTAAGTTCCTCTGGATCTATGTTCCTTTGGGGAGTTGACTATTAGATTGGAGAACTCTCTCTCTCTCTCTCTCATATATATATATATATATATATATATATATATAATTTTTTTAAGCTGGGTGCTTGTATATACTTTTGTTAGGAGCAACAAAATTTGTTACAAAGTTTATGGTTTTTTAATGTATTTAATCTAGTGATGCTGTGTTTTAGGAAAGGAAGTTAAGAAATTATGAAATCAAGATCAAGGTTTCTTTCTTAAAATGCTGATTATAGCATTACGTGTAATAGAAAAACTAAGTTATAAACATAAAGAAAAAACTAAATATTTGGCACATTCAAACTATGGAATATTGTTCATACATTAAAATAGTGTTTATAAGTAGGTTTTAATGAATTGGTAAAATGCCTATATATAATTTAGGTTTAACAAAAAGTTAGTAATGGTATATGTATCAAGATCTCAGTCGTTCAAGAAAAAAAAAAAGCAGAAGGAACTACACCAAAACTTTTACTGTCTCTAGTTGGTTGAATTTTCCTACTTAACATTTTGTTATATTTTCCAGATATTTTGTAGTGAATATGTTTTTTGTGCCTTTGAAAGTAAACCTTTTTAAAATGTCACCAAATAATCCATATAGTGTTTACCACTGAACTTTTTACCTTTTCTATTGCAGATTCAAGAGTGCACTGTATAAAGTAGTAGATGAAGTGTTTTCCATTATTGAAAGTTTCTCTCTGATGTATCCAGAAAAGCCAAATAGCTTATTATGTTGGATTTTCTGCTTTTTCCCCTCTATATCTCACACGGATGTCTAAAGTCTGATTTATGCCAATAGTAACTAAAGAAATATTCAGATTCTGTAGAAGGGGAGCTGCAGTTGTGTCTTTGAATCCAATTGGAGGCAACATGATCAGCTGGGGCTGTGACAGAACCTTGGTTTTAGTTCTGCCTGGCTCACTGGGGTTGTTTTCTCTTGGGAGAAGTGAGGGCCTTGAACTAGGTGATCTTCAGTGTCCTGAGTCTATCACTTTGACACGGCCAATGTCTTACCCTGGTATAGACTAGATTAAACAGAGGCAGAAACAATTCACTGCGATGCATGTGTTCTTTTGGAATGTTTCCTTAACAGTTTCTGTTCTTTTTAAAAAAGAGAGCACTGGGCCGGCGCCACGGCTCAACAGGCTAATCCTCTGCCTTGTGGCGCCGGCACACCGGGTTCTAGTCCTGGTAAGGGCGCCGGATTCTGTCCCGGTTGCCCCTCTTCCAGGCCAGCTCTCTGCTATGGCCCGGGAAGGCAGTGGAGGATGGCCCAAGTGCTTGGGCCCTGCAACCACATGGGAGACCAGGAGAAGCACCTGGCTCCTGCCTTCGGATCGGTGCAGTGCGCCGACCGCGGCGGCCATTGGAGGGTGAACCAACAGTAAAAGGAAGACCTTTCTCTCTGTCTCTCTCTCTCTCACTGTCCACTTTGCCTGTCAAAAAAAAAAAAAAAAAAAAAAAAGAGAGAGAGAGCGAGCACTGGCTTTGTGAATTAATAGTTTTACATGTCTGTTTGAACAATGAGGAAACAGAGGGACCAGCCAATCCAAGCTGCATGACATTGATCCTGAGTTTTCTTGGGAGCTGTATTTTAGGTAGAAAGAACATTATTTGCTTTCAGAAACACAGTATGGACTGAGGTATTTTGGCCCATAGGCAAGGGTGCATAAGGGATGGATTTGGTGCATTTGTTCCTCTCCTAAATAAAATGTGCCAATCAGTGGAACGTTATAGAAAAATAGAGGCCATTACAGGACAAGTGCTAGTGCTTTTTGCAGTGGAAGCACTGTAGGCTCTGTTGGCTTCTAGTTTTTCTAAATGATTTCTGCACCCCTCCTCCCATTTTTAAAAAAGATCTAAAATAGAAATTGCTGTATTTGTTCAGGTAATAAAAATAATACCTGTCTACTTTAGAAAATTAAGATTAATAAATCCAATGCAACAGAAAAGTGCAAAAAGGAAAGTATTATTTATCATCCTACAAAATAGCAGTAAGCTTGATTAATAAGTTGGGTATTTTCTCCCAGATCTTCCTCTTCATGTTAAAATATACACAAATGCATAAACTCTCTCACACACATAAACACACACAGTTACTGCATCCAGAAATAGTGTTCTGTTGTTTTCTCTTATATTGTATTATGTCGATAGAATTTTACTTCATCATTTACTATTTCAGTACCAGCTTGATTTGTGTTGGTAAAATATAGTTTGCTTAAATTATTGCCTTTAATGTTCCTTTAGTTTGTATCCAAATTTGGTTCTTAAAATAATGTGACAATGAAGAACTTGCTATGTCCCTGCACCCTTCTTCAACTATTTCTTGAGAAAAATTATAGGAAATGGATGTCTGTATCAGAAATGTATGATATATATATGTGTATATGTGTTTATGTAAGGATAATTCTGAAAGTTCATGGAAAGTGGAATTAAATTATAATTTTATTTTGATGCAAATATGTGGAACCTTTAAAATGTTCATAGAAAATATACATTATAAAAAAGAATGCATGGATTTCAAAATCATTTTGCACTAAAATAGACTTAACTTCTAGCTCCATTTCCTATGAATTTTTGAAAATATCCTTATACATATCCATCTATTCACACACACATACATATATGCATATACGATGCTAAACTTTTCTTCATACCCATTGTACCATTTAATAATTTATTTGTCTGCCACTGTCCCCAGCTTTATTCCTCTGCACTCCTCTTTTCATAGAGCAAGTCCTCAGCTGTTTCCAATTGAAGAGATCAACAATGTGCACTTGAGAAGGGATTTGTCTGGCTTAATGCAGGTGTGACCTGATTAAGAAAAGCCGGGTTTTGGTGAACTGTTAGTTGGGGTTCAGACTCTCTCCGTGTTTATCATTACATCTTACTTCTTTAGCAAGACAAAATTTTCCTGATAAAAAGAGCTGGAGGAGTGTTTGGCCCTTATTCCTGTGACACTTCATCAAATTACAGGTGTCCCAGACCCATACATGTGTCATCATTCCCGTTTACCTGGCTTGTAATTGGTGCTTTGAGTAGTATTGAGTGCCCTAGATGTATTTTTTGTAGGCTTCTACCCTGGTGCCAAACAGTGCACACCTACCCTCAGATTTTCCACCTGGTACACTAGACCAGGATGATAAAATTTTCCACCTGGTACACTAGACCGGGATGATAAAATACCATGCACAATTGTTCTTAAGCTCAGAAAATTGATTTTCCTGAGTTTAAACTGGCATCACGAGTTGTTAACCTTGTTAGGAAAATACAAGTTGGATTTATGATTCCCTTACACAGGTAATTGGGCTCTAATTCTAAATTCTGAGCCAATTGATTTACACTATATTGCATTATAACATAACAAAAGCACAATTGAGTCCAAGTGATGTATGAATTTGAACTTCCAATTATGTAATGAATTATTTTCAGGTTTTAAAGTGATGCCTAGGTTGACATCAGCCTGTAGTGGTTCCCACTCCCCTCATTCCCCAATCTGCGCACATCTCTTCTTTGTTCCTTCCTCATTTTTTTTTTTTTCTGTTTTCTTTCCTAACCTTGAAAGGCTTAGGAATGACTTGCTTTAGAAATCCAAGCTGTGCATATGAAGACATTTTAAAAGAAATTGCATGCCTCATCCATCCCTGGAAACTCTGGGAGATGCTTCTTTTCAACCCACAGTGACCTCTGTTGGGTCACTGTGACTGCATTGCTTATATTTGCTATTAAACCACCAGATGTCTAAGTTGCTTTATTGATATTTGAAAGTTCATCTGAGAGACTCCTGCTGGAATACTGAGACTTTTGCCACCTTTTATGAGATCCTACTACAGCCACTTTAGATAGGATTCCTTTTTCCTTTTCTTTTTTCCCCTTTTGCAAGGATTCCCGCATGACAATAATTTCCCCCACTGAATTTATTTTCAGCTGGCTATAGTCTATGTGTTCTTGTAAAATTTATCAAGCTATTTTTGGAACAAATGTTGGCCGTAAATAAATAACACATACTGCTGGAATCAGTTTCTGGGAGACTTAAAAAGTTATACAGATATCAGAGGCAGTTAATTAGAATCTATATTTCATGGTCTATTATTTATTTATTGGCAAATCCATGTTACTTTGAGCAGGAGACTCTAGTAAGTGAGACTTTTGTCAGGGAGATCAAGTGGCGGGAGGAGAGGACAAGGGAAAACCTGGGGGTAACAGATTGAACCCTGGGCTGAGGGTGTGGAGCACGAGTCTAGTCTTCCTCCTTTTAGGAGGCCTGGGGCAGATCATGCCTCTGATGCGACATTATTTCTTCATCTCCAAGGCACTTCCAAATTTAAGGAGTTTCTGGAAGGGTGTTTGAAGCAGTAGTTAAAATACAGCTGGATGGAGTAAAAAAATAAATAAAAATTAAACAAAAACTAGCAGGTGATAAGGAACAAAGGAAGGAAGTAGGAAGGAAGGAAGGGAGGGAGGGAGGGAGGGAGGGAGACTTGACAGAAATGCTTGCATACCGTATCAGAGTGCCTGGGTTCCTGTCCAGCTCCGCTCCTCATCTGAGATTCCTGACAGTGCATCCCTGCAAGGCAGTCAATGATGGCTCAAGTACTCGGGTTACTGCCACCGACGTGGGCTGCCTGGATTGCTTGTTGTACTTGGCTTTGTCCTGGCCCAGATATAGCTGCTGCAGGCATTCAGGGAGTGAACAAGTAAATGGGAATTTCCTGTCTCCTCTACCTTTCAAATAAATGAAAACAAATAAAGCACAAATTTAAAATTTGTCTGTATATAAAGTGTCTAACTTTATAGAAAATTCTAGTTTATGACCCAGTTAATTCATTTTGTTTTGTGCTTTTAACTTGCATTCTTTCAAAAAGTAAATTACCTGCTGTGGAGTATTAAAAGCACTTAGTTGGGGGGCCAGTGTTGTAATGTTGGAGTTTTGAAGGAAACATGGTGGGTGGCTGGGGGAAGCTGTTAGGAAGATGTATATTATGTGAAACAAAGCACCCTGCTCTACGCAGGAACACTTATTGAGCATGTGCAATTCTAAGCTCTTTTAAAAAATAACTAGAGCATCAGAAATGCTAAATGACAACATTGCAGTTTTGCTACCTGTGTTCTTAGGTAAGTTTTAAGTAAAGTAGGTGGGGAGAAATGTTCTGATTGGACTTAAAACCAGGTGAAGAGAGTGAAAAAGCTTTTTTTGATGGTTTTGCTTTATTTCCTCAGGATTCCCCTCATACGTGTTACTACTTTGAGTAGTAACTACTGCTGTTTCACTTGTGGCTTCTAAGAATGTTGGTGACGTTCTTTCCCCTTTAAAATCTTGTTTTTAAGATTTACTTGAAAGATTTATAGAGAGTCAGAGAGCGAGAGAGAGAGAGAGAGAGAGTCTTCCATCCACTGGTTTACTTCCCAAATGACCACAAGAAGGGCAAGGACTGGGTCAGGCCAAAGCCAGGAGTCAGAGCTTTATCGTAGCTCCCATGTGGGTGCTGGGTCATCTGCTGCTGCTTTCCCTGGTGTATTAGCAGGGAGCTGGATCAGAAGTGTGGCGGCGGGGACAAGAAGTAGCACCCTAATGGGATGCTGGTGTTGCAGGCAGAGGTTTAACCTGTTGTGCCACAATGCTGACTCTACCTTTCAACACTTTTTTCCCCTTTCATTTCATCTTCCCCTATGTTAAAGGAAATGTCCCCTTATCAGATGTAAAATCAGATGTTTACATTTAAAAAAAAAAACGTTTACAAATTCTCTTTATTAGAGAATCTTTAAAATGTCTTTTCTGGCTGATGAGTCATTTTGGATTCTTGCGCATAATGTGTGAAGATATCTTTTATGGAATTGAATCTGAAAGTGTCTTATATCTTATTGTAAATAGAACAAAAATATTTTATTTGTTTATAGTCTTAGAAGATGGAGAATGATTTAACATCTGACTTAGAAAACTTTTTTCTTAAACTTGGGCAATTAACAGAATTCATTCTCAGATAAACACAGACAGAAGTAATCAGATTTAATATCATTTTCCTTCATGATTTACAAATGTTATTTACCTATATAGACATATAAATAGTTGTTTTCACTTTTAGCCCTATATTACCTCACAATTTAGGTTATATACAATAGGAATTTGCTAGCTTATTCTGGTAATTATCCATTTTTTAGTTGCAAATACTGCTAAGTACTTTTCTTTACATGTAATTCTGTACTGCTTGTTAAAAGCATATTTAAAATCATTCCATTAAAAACAAGTATCCAAATTTGGTAAAGTTCTTTCTGACCATCTGGGCTGTTGTAAAAGTTGAAAAATCTAGGACACTATCAGGCATGTCACCAATAGCTAGTAATTTGGGAATAATTTAATGTGTGAGGAATATGTTGGAAGGTGGCTATTTTAAGTCCACATATTTCAAGTAGGTTTTATTTATTTTAATCTGGAAACATATGGATTGGAAAATTCTCAAGGTAAGCTTGTGGTTGTGAAATCATTTATAACGATGGTCACTACTCAAACCTGCAATGACCAGTGACAGTTGGAAATCATTGAATTAGGGAGTGTTGTGATTCCTGTATCTTCCTTAACTGTTTGATGATGTTATTGAAACTGTATGATAAAATATCACATACATGCACATATATATAGGAGATGTAGGAAGAGTGTATCACGATGGTTTTCTTAGTTTTCACTTAAGTGCCTATAATGGAGCTATCCAAAGAAAACTACCCTAAATGTAGAAAATCATGATCCTGCCCATAGCTTTTCAATATATCAGGGTCAAGTAAAGATTAAGAAGATGTTTCTTTGGATAGAGTTTTGGCCATGCACTTGTCACCACTCCCTTGGAGAAAGAGTGGGGTATAGTGTCTTGTAACCTTAAGCCCTGACACAGCTCGCCAATAGGACTGATTAAGAGTGCTCTGAACTGTTTTGCGAAGTTGGAAGACAGTTTGAAGACAAGGTGTCTTAATGTCTGAATTAAGCCTGAAGCATGGAAAGTGGCTTATGCATTAGGACCCAGCTCCCCCCTACTCCCCTTCCCCTCCCTGCCCCAGCCCCTGTAGGCAATCTAGAAAGCAAGATGCAGAGGCGTGGACCCACTTCCTGGATGGCGAGATTGGAGTGCTGCTGCTTGGGAATTAGCATACGTTTCTTAGCCTTGGTCCGGATCTGAGGTGTGGCTGTGTTCCCTCAGAACCAGATGCTTTTCACACCAAGCAGAGAAACCAATATTTTTTGCAGGGGGAAAGTTGGGGTCTAGTCCAATGTAATAACTAAAAGCGCCTTGGGAATGTGGTATATGAAGTGTAAGGCAGATTGCTAGATGACCTGGGGCTTGGAATGAAGGTCACTAACAATCCTCTAGGAAGGGATCCAGGTCCAGTGACCTCTCTAAAAGGAGGACCCAGCAGAAAACCTCTGCAGAGTCCATTAAACTTCCCAAGAGAGGAAGTGTCCCTGGCCCAGAGACAGCAAAGCTGGCTGACGGCAGAGCCAGTCGAGGAGGAACTCTCCCATTCCTTAATGTCTTCAGCCAGGAGAGAATCCGAGCATGTACTGCTAGGGTGGGGAAGAAAATCCCAGGACCGTCCTCCCAATCCAAACCTCCAGTGTGAAGCAGGGCCCAGCCAGCAAGGGGGGAGACTTGATGCAGAGGCAAGGACAGAGGCGTGATGTTGATATGGCTGTAGAATTTCTGTTTCCTCAACTAGGACTATATCTGTAGCTGGAAGTTGCTTTAGAAGTGACCGTTCCCTGTGAACACCAAACTCGTAGGCCTGCTAGAGTATTTTTTCATGGATAAGCAAAGATGGTACCGCCTCATATTTTACAGGGACAGTGGGACAGAAAAAGAAAAACATTGGGTTTTGTGTTGGGAATCATGCTTCTTCAGCATACTTGTAACATAAAGGACCATCTGCCTATTTCTAAATAGACATGTCTGCGAAACTCCTATGTATTTAACATATATTGATAAGTCCATCTAGTTAGATTAGACCCATTTTTAGTAAAATATTTGCTATAGGTATTTATATTCAAAATTTTAGTGTTTCACAATGTTATGTAAGTTTTTCAGTATCCAAATTTTCCTTTTTTTTTTTTTTTAAAGGCAGAGTTATACAGAGAGAGAGAGAGAGAAAGAGTGAGAGAGAGAGAGAGGAGAGTTACAGAAAGAGATTTCCATCCCCTGGTTCACTCCTCAGATGGCTGCAATGACCAGGGCTGGGGCAGGCAACAGCCAGGAGCCAGGAGCTCCATTCGGGTCTCCTTTGTGGATGACAGGGGCCCAAGCACTTGGGTCATGTTCTGCTGCCTTTCCCAGGCCATTAACAGGGAGTTGGATAGGAAGAGGTACAACCAGGACACAAACAGGCACCCATTACAGGATGGAGGTGTCTCAGTGGTGGCTTTACCCACTATGCCACAGTGCCAGCTCCAATATGCTGTTTTTTTCTAATAGTGTTTTCTCCCATTTTATAGTTTAAGGTAATCAGGAAGAAAAGTATGGGTCAGACACCTGTGAACAAAAGAAGGGGTTGTACACAGTGATTCAAGGAAGGACAAGCAACAACAAGTTTTCTGTTTTTTCAATCTTGTGCTACCTTTCTGTTCTAGCACATCTTTCTTCTAGTGTAGTATTTCCTGAAACAGGGTCTCCAGGAGAGTAAGAGGAGTAACTTGAAATAAAACTGCCTTCTAGTTAAATATGTGTGAGAAACAGGTTTTCATTCACCAAGTCTTTCTTGCCATGGGACTTCTCAGACTTTTATTTTTTGAAGATTTATTTTATTTATTTGAAATGCAAAGTTACAGAGAGAGAGAGAGAGAGAGAGAGAGAGATTCTTCCATGTGCTGGTTCACTCCCCAAATGGCTACAATGGCTGGGGTTGGGCCAGGCTGATGCCAGGAGCCAGAAGCTTCTTCTGGGTCACCCACATGGGTGCAGGGGCCCAAGCACTTGAGCCATTTTCCACTGCTTTCTCAGGTGTATTAGAAAGGAGCTGGATCTGAAGTAGAGCTGCCAGAACTTGAACTGTTACCCATGGGGATGCTGGTATTGCAGGCAGTGGCTTTCCCCGCTGTGCCACAATGCTGGCCCCCTCTCAGACTCCTTATATGTTAACATCTATTGTAAATTTCCACAAAGTATATATATTGTGTGCCATTATCTGAACAAATTTGACTGGAGAGCACTGGTTTTGCTGATGAACATTATTTAGAAACAAACCTTTAGGAGGTAATGGGAAATTGTTCCATGTCTGATAGTCACCTTCACAAATACAAGTACAGACAGACAGAACATAGATTCCAAATCTTGGAGATACCAAATGATTCTAATGATAATCAGAAAGAGTTATTTCCAGAGGCAAGCAAGGATGTTCTTGCAGCCAATCCATTTGTTTCTGATTTGGAGGACACTATTTATTGTAAATATCACTACCATTGGTGTGTAGAATGAATGTGAAGCCTGAAATGCTCGTGGCCTGAGGTGGCCATTCTTGACTTTGTGGCTAAAGAAAGCATATTTCTCAAACACTGTTTGCAAGGCTATCCACAGACAGCTAAGCATGGGCCTGGGAATGCAAATAGCTTGATTTCTTTAAGAATCTTCTTTGGAATGGGCATCTGAAGACACCACATGGGATTTCTGCAGCCCATATTGAAGCCTGGATTCCATTTCTGGATGCACTTCCAATTCCTATTTCTTGCTAAAACACATTTGGAGAAGCAGTGAATGATGGCTAAAGTTCTTGAGTCCCTGCCACTCATGTGGGAGACCTGGATCTAGTTCCTGGATCCTGGCTTCAGCCTGGCCCAGCCCAGCTGTTGCAGGCATTTGGAGAAGAATCAGTAGATGAGAGATTTCTGTCTTTCTCTTTATTTTTTTTCTCTCTCTGTATATCTCTCTGCCTTTCAAATAAACATAATAAAAAATCTTTCAAAATATAAACTGTTTTTATATTTTTGATCCTAGATCTAGAAGTTAGTACCAACTGTCTGTGACTTAGCATTCATTTTCCAAATAATATCTTTTGGAATGTTTTCTCCTGGGCAAATTGGAGATAGTGATTTGTGAACTTCCAAGTCTTTTCTTTCATGAAAATCATCCAAATGCAATCAGACTTTGGGGATAGTTTTAGTATGCTTTAAAAAGTTACTGTTCTGGCAATATCCATAACCCCTATAGCTGAACATTGAAAGCAGACTGATCAAGATTTAAATTACTGATCTCTCACTTATTAGACAATTAACCTTGGGCAAGCTTCATGGTACTTGAACTCCAGTTCCTTATTGTATCACAGAATTTCCTAAATTTTGCTGCAAAGGATACTAGAACTCCTTGTGATGCAGCACCAACATTTGGAGGGGTCAGATGGGATTCCAGGTTCTTCACCACCTCTTAACCTAGAGCAGTTACTTAAAACCAAAGGGATAACTGGGTTTGTACTTAATATTTCATGTTTAACTTGAATAAGCATTAAGGCTTAACAACAAAAATTTGAGTATGATCTTCCTACTATTTAAATTAAGTATGATGATTAAATGATGTAAATCAGGAAAAGCAAGGTAGAAGGCAATGGTTAGAAACTTAGAAATGAATGTTATTTCTGGCTGCATAGCCTTCAACAAATTATGAAACCTCTATATCTAGGCAAAATAACTCATCTCATTACATTTTGGGGACGATCCTGAGATAATAGATGGATTTTATGGTAGCACAAACCTTGTCACATACAAACTCTTACTAAATGTTGGTCATTGTTCTTGGGACTATTAAAACTCCTACACAGTAGCTGTCACATGCTAAGTGTTCAACAGATGTCAGTCCCCCTTTCCATCTTCCTGTCATTCAGTCATCAAGCCCTTTCCAAGTATATCCAAGTACACAGTATTCAGCTAAATTTTGCAGGGATAAAGAGTTAAACAAGGGGCTACTTAGAACATGTGGCACCCAAAATGTGTGATAAATATAGACATTTTAAATATTTATTTATTTAGAAAGAGTTGCAGAGAGAGAGGAAGAGACAGGAAGAAAAAGAGATATTCCATTTGCTGGTTCACTCCTCAAATGGCCACAATGGCCAGCCCTGGGTCAGGCCAAAGGCAGGAGCCAGGAGTTTCATCTGGGTGGGTGCCAGGAGCCTGTGTACTTGGTCCATCTTCCACTGCCTTCTCAGACCATTAGCAGGGAGCTGGATTGAAAATGGAGCAGCCAGGATATGAACCAACACCCACATGGGATGCCAGTGTTGGGGCATAGTGGGTAAAACTATGCCACAATGCTGGCACCTGGACTTGAGTTTTGATAAACCTTAGTTAGTCAGAATGCCTCTAAACATTCTAGATCATTGATATTGTTGAAAGCTTGTGGGCTTAACATGAGTTCATTTTTTTTCATTAGTAAATGGAACTAATTCTAGCTTAAGCTGCCTGTAGGTACATTTTTAGAACAACAATTGTACAAACTATGAACCATGAGATATTTTGGGTTGGCTATAAATGAATCACAAAGAGAAACATGAAAATTTTATAAAATCCCTTATTAAAATAAGCCATACAAGAAAGGAAATAATGGAGATATAGGATGTAATTTAAAGTCTTTCATTTAATTTGGGGGAAAAATAAAAATTATATTGCATATTAAAAGAAAAAAATCTCATTGTCTCTTGAATGGAAAGATTCTCTCTCTCTCTCTCTCTTTCATTCATTCAATAGTAACTGGGTGCCTTTGGTGAACCACATAGTATGTGAAGCTCTGGAAATGCAATGGTGCACAGAGACAGACAGCCCTTGTTATGTAGAACTAACAATCCAGCAAGCTAGACAGACGCTATCCCAAAATATTGTTTCCAAGAAGAAGAGATTCTAGATGCTGTGAAAGTATGACCTGGAAGCTTGACCCCTTAAGGCAAGTTGGAAAAGCTTCTCTTAGTAAATGACAATTGAGTTGAGAATGGAGCAGAAGTAAAGAAAGGAAGGAAAGCCCAGTAAGCATAGAGAAAACAACAGATAAAGCCCAAAGCACAAGGAAGCAGTGTTGGCAACACCAACTAACCAGTAGAAGGCCTCCATCCTCTGCAGGGTGAGGGGGTGTTTCCTGTGGAAGACAGGGGAAGGCCAGTCATTAAGGGACTCATTGTCAGGGTAAGGATCTTTGGTTACCATCACAGGGGCAGGTTCCTCCTCATCTGCCCTTGGAGTTGTGTTTCCATCTGTGATGACTTTGATTTGAATTCTTCTCTTAAATAGAGTGATGGTTAGAACCCTGTGGAAAATGCAGCCACCTTTCTCTATTTTTAGATAATTAATCTGGAAATGTTTCATAAAGAAGGGAAGCATTTTTGTTTTATAAGCCTGAGTCTGAGCAGGAATGGCTAAGATGTTATCCAAGTGCCATGTGTGTTTGTGTGTGTCTTTATCTCTATCCATGTGTATTGAAAACAATCTTTGATCAATCATTGTCCTCTGGCTTCTATGGAATGCTCAGAAATAGTCCCATTTTAATTAAGGATCTGAAACCATGACTCTGACTGCGTTAGAGATTTTTCCAAGTGGCTATCAGTTCTGAAGTTGTGGCTTTGAAGCCCTTACATATTCCTATGTGGTGGACATTTTCCTTTGGGGGGTATATGCTGGTTACTCCCCAATTTACTCCCCAGCTCCCTCTCTCCTACTCTGTAGCCCTGGCTTTCTTTGTCCTGTTTGTTGACTCTGGAGGTTGACCTCTGTATCACCTGGGTTCCCATGACTGTGGTCTCCAGGTTGGTTTGGTACATTGGAGATCTTGGAAAGACACTGGGCCAGGGATGGAGAAGTTAGGTAGCAGGTGTTCATTCCCACTGCAGTGGGTCTTTCTCATCATGTTTCTTATGGGATCAGTGTCCCTTCATGGCTCTGGCTTATTGTGACAGTTCCCCTTTCTCCCATTTATTTCACAAGGCTCAGGGAACATGTTCCCTACCTTTGTTCTTTTAGGCCCATGCTACAAAAAGCATTGTGGTTCAGCAGGCCCTAGGTGCCTCAAAATACTTAACTTGTAGCCCTATCTGCCCCTCTAAAAACAATTCTTTCACCTCATTTTCCTCAAAGCTGCAAATGACTGTGACTTCTGCCTTCTGCCAGGATGCTGACTGATAAAATCAGGGTTTGTTTTTCTGCTACTCAGTTTATTTTTTTCTTCTGAATCCTGGGTAGGCTTCAGATTGAGATAACTGGGGACCAGAAGAATGATGGTAAAATTCCCTAGATTATATGAGCTTACTTTCCTTACTTTGGGCTCAAAATAGATTGGTCTCTGGAGAAAGGAAGGGCACTGTTTGTCATCAAATATCTGCCTGCCTGTCATTCAGGACCCAATTGGACTCTCTTAAATTTCATTCTATTCTTGCTTGTCACTTTTCTGGGCCCCTGAGAAATTTCTTGCCATATGTGTTCTGAAGCAGGACATTTTGATGCTGTGAATATTTTGAACTTCAGAGTAGAAAGAATAGGATTTAGGTCACAGGAAAAACATACCTTTTCATCCTCCTGGACCTCCTATCCTGTCCTAAAGTTCACCTTCACTTTTACATTTTTTTTTTTACATCTTAAAAATGGAGATAGTGTTATATATGCAAAACTCAAGGAAATAGCATAATGGACTCCCTTGGGCCTGTCATCCAGCTCCCATGATGATTGACCAGTCTCGTAGTATGCATGTTTTTTTTTCCTTTTTTGCTGAAATATTTCAAGTGAATACTATTTCTCTTATTTCATCTATGCTTTAGTTTATTTCTTTGACTTAAGGACTTTAATCACAATATACATGCAATAAAATGAGCAATTATTCTTTAACATCTAATAGTCTATGGTTGATTTTAAGTCCCTCAAAATTTTTTTTTCAATTGGGTTTTTCAGATCAGAAGCCATAGAATACCTGTGTGCTGCCTTTGGTTACTGTCCTGCACTTTAAAATTTTGTTATTTCCATGAAACAAAAATATTGCAGAAGCACTTGAATTTTAAGTATATATTTCACTGATTATTTCCAATATGAGCAGTCTATGAAACTACTACTGAGATAAACATGTGAAACAGAGCTCTACTACTCAGAAGTTTTCCAGTCATTAATTGTGTTCCTAGCCTTACACACACAAACACACACACATGCAAAGATATCTAGGCTTCTATCATCACAAATTACTTTCATCCAGTTTTGAATGTTGTGTGCTGTGAATGGAATCATTTAGCATGTCATCATTCGGACATGATTTTTTGGGGGGAGGTGGATTCAATTAACTTACTGAGATGTAATTTATATGCAATAAAATGGGCTTACATAAACAGTATAGTTCACTGAGTTTTGAAAGAAGTATGCATTCGTGAACCCACCACCACAATCAACACACTCAATGCTTCCACTCTACCACAAACTTTCCTTATGCTATGTGGTCATCATTCCCTAGTCCCACTCCCAGCTCTTGGGAAACTACTGATTTGCTTTCTGTTACTTTATATTATTTTCTGTTTTCTAGAAGTTTTAACACAGTGAATCATAGAAGTATAATACACTTTTTTAGTGAGCATAATGAATTAGAGTCATCTGCATCTATGTAGTTACTGCATTAACAGTTTGTTCCTCTATATTGCTGAATAGTATTTCATTAAAAGAATGTTCCACATTTTGTGTATCCATTCACCTATTGGTTATATGTAGGCTGTTTATGCATTTAGGTTATTATTAAAAATAAAGTTGCTTGAGTATGGATCTTTGTGAGATGTTTTCATTTCTCATAGTAAATACCTAAGTATGGAATGTCTGAGTTGAATACTACATATATGGAGGTATTTCAAAAAGTTCACGCTAAATGAGTGTTGTAAAAAGCTATGCACAGATTTCCAAGTTTTTTGTGCAGAAATAAACTTATCTTTTCATTCTGTTTTTCCACCTGCTTTCTGAAGTACCCTCAGAGGTTTGCTTTTTTTAAAAGATGTGTTTATTTGAAAGGCAGAATTACAGAATCACAGGGAGAGATCTTCTATCTGCTGGTTCAGTCCCCAAATGGCCTCACTGGTCAAGGCTGGGCCAGGATGAAGTCAGAAGCCAGGAGCTTTTTCCGGATCTCCCAAAGAGGGCTATGAGGGGACAGCAAACACTTGGACCATCTTCTGCTGCTTTCTCTGGTTCACTAGCAGGGAGCTGGATGGGAAATAGAGCAGCTGGGACATAGGTATCCATATGGGATGCTGGCATAACAGGCAGTGGTTTAACCCACTGCACCACAACACAGACCCCTATAGGTGTGCATTTTGAAAGAAATTGTCTAATGGTTTTCCAAAGTGGTGATGCTATTTACATTGAGCATTACAGTTGCTCTACATTCTTACTAACCCTTGGAAAGGTTATTCTTTTAAATTTTAATTGTTCTAATATGTGCACACTGAAATTTTGATTTGCATTTCCTGATCTTGCTCTTGAGCATCTTTTCATGGACTTACTTGCCATCTGTATGGCTTACTTTTGTGGACTTTTCAGATCTTTGGCTCTTTCCTGTTTTCTTGTTAAGTCCTAGGAGTTCTTGCTGTATTCTGGATACAAGTATTTTGTCAAAATGTATATTCCAGGTATTTTCTTGTCTCATGGCAAGTATTATGGCACAGCAATTTAAGCTTCTGCTTGGGGTGCCTGTCTCTCATATCGGAATTCTTGTTTGAGCCTTGGCATTTCTGCTTCAGATCCAGCTTCCTGCTAATGTGCAAGCTGAGAGGCAGCAGCTGATGGCTCTGCTGCTTGGGCTTGCCACACATATGGGAATCCCAGGTGGAATTCCTGGTTTGTTGCTTCAGCCTGACCCAGTCCTGACTGTATGGGCATTTGAAGTGAACCAGAAGATGTAACTAACTTTTTACTTCCTTCTTTCCTGCCTGCCTTTCTCTCTCTTCCTCCTTCCTTCTTCTCTCTCTCTCTCTCTCTCTCTCTCTCTGTCACTTTGCCTTTCAACTAGATGAAAACACACACACACACACACACATATATATATATATATTTTTTAATCAGGAATGTTTCACTTTGGCTTATACTGTTAAGCCAAATGCTGTTAAGAGCAATGCTGTTCTGCCTCAAAGTTGCAAAGATATATTTTCTCTATGATTTCTTCCAGAAATTGCATTGTTTTAAGTCTCCATTTATGTTCATGATCTACTTTGATGAAATATTTCTGTATAGTATCAAGTAAATGGCAATATTTATTTTCCCACTGACAATATAGGTACCTAGTTATTCTAGCACAATTTATTGAAAAGCCCTTCTATTCTTCAATTGAATTGCCTTGAAATATTTGTCAAAAATCAGCCAACAGATCTGATCATTATGGCACAGCATGTTAAGCTGTAGCTTCCAAAATGCCCACATTCATGTTGGAGTCCCTGGTTATAGTCCAGTCTGTTCTGCTTCCATTCCTCTTTGTGGATGGACTTGGGCCCTTGCCACCCATGTGAGCAACCCAGATGGAGTTCCAGGCTCTTGGTTTTGACCAGACCCAACTCTGGCTTATTGTGGGCATTTGGGGTCTTAGGTAGCAGATGGAAGGATGGTTGGTCGGTTGGTCAGTCTCTCTCTCTCTTTCCTCTCTCTGTGTTTCTCAGTCTCTCTCTTTCTCTCTCTCTCTCTGTTATTCTGCCTTTCAGATAGATGAGAATAAACCTTAAAAATTCAGTGGACCATTTATGTATGTGTAGACTCTGTGTTACCTTGATTGACTTGTCCTTTCACTATTACCTTGCCGTGTTAAAATCAAGTAGTTTCAGTTCTCCAACTTTGTTCTTCTGTTCTTTATTAAAACTGCCTTGCCTTTAGTTCATGTACATTTCATATAAATTTGAGAACCAAAAAATCTGCTGGCATTTTGATTTCAATTGCACTGAATTTTCAGAATGATTTTGAGAGAGTTGCCTTTTTAACCATAGGAAATCTTTCAGGGCATGAATATGCTACATCTTTCCACTGATTTAGTTCTCTTTAGTTTCTTTCTCCAGTGCTTTTTAGCTTTCAGTAGAAAGCTCCTATGTGTATTTTGCATCTTTTGCTGTTATAGAAAATGGAATGGTAGTTTTAGTTTTAGTTTCCAGTTATTATTGCTTGTGTTAGAAATGGTATTGATTTTGGTATACTGTCTTTGTATCCGTTGACATTACCAAATTCATTTATTGGTTCAGGTAGTCTTTTTCAAGATTTTTCACTTTTCTGCATGATCACATCACATGTTAATAAAACAGTTTTACTTCTTTCTTTCTGATCCTAGTTTAGGGTGTTTATCTTATCTTTTGTTTTGTTAATCCACCCTAACAATGTCTTTTAAATATTTATTTGCAATGCTAGAATCTTATAATAAATTCATTTGTTACCTCTACTATCTCCCCTTCTGTGTGATGTCAGGTAATTCAACCCCATAGCCATAAAAGATTTTTAATAGTCTACTCTAAACTGTCAATGTTTATTTAGATTTTGCTCACATATTTACCTTCATTTACTTCTCATATTTTATTCCATCCTGCATTATATGCTTCTACTTTGAAATTTTTCTTCTGCACAAACGACTTTATTTTCATATCTCCTTTACTGTGGCTTTTGTTATTTTTTCTCAGCGAGATGTTAATTTTCTGGCAGGTGGATAAGGTATGAGCAGGTTTTATTGATCTAATCAGGAAATGGAAATTTTCAAGCCTGTTTTGGTTCTATTTCCAGTTTGTTCTAATAACTCAAGCCCTTTGAATTTCTTGGCTTGAAGTCTGAGGTATTTACCATAGCCCTTTGTAGCACGTTCTAAATATCAGTTTTTCTTACTCTAGCATCATTTTATTGACAACATTTCTTCTTAGCCATTTATGCTTTTATAATCTGGTTTTGGCTTAATTTTTGGCCTTTTGCTGCACTTGTTTGCAGCTCATGAATTTGCAAATGCCATTTACATTACATGAGCAGTGTTGGGCTCACTTTTCTGTGGGCTCCCTTTCTCAGAAATGTTAGCCTTTTAAGTTCTAGCAACTTTATCACTAGCCCTTCAATTCAAGATTTAAATCACACAAAGAAACTGCTTCAAGCAGTTACTACTTGCTACTTGGTCTATTTCTGGACAGTGCAAATTAGCAAACGCTCTTGTGACAACACATTACTTTAGATATCAGTATAGAGTTCACCTCATTGGGTTTTCTTTCTGTACAGAATCTAAGATATTTGATTCCTAGATTAATGCCTTTAAGCAGTTCATCTTATTTTTATTTTATGCAGATATTATAATTATCTTCTATAGGAGAATTAGCTGCTGGACACAAGTAACTTCTTCATAACCAGAAGCGTTAACTGCAAAGCTGTATTAAGAAAGGCTCTTTACCTCCATCCCCACGGACTGCCATTTCTAAAGATGCTATTTCTTTGTTGAAAAAAATGGGCCATTTCCACTACTTCAAGGGCCCAAATGCTGACTTTGTTGTTTCCTTGCAGTGTCATTGTTTAATATGTTTCACTCTTGTCCATACTTCTAAGAATATTTCAGTTAGATTTAAGGTCATTAGGTCATAACATGTTATGGGGAACATGAGGTATCTTCTACAGTATATAATATCATGAGACCTAATATGAAATGGTTCCCCAACTTTGCTACATGTAGGAATCTCCTGGGAATCTTAAAAACAAGAAAAAAAAATTGATGTCTAAATTCTGTTCAGACACTGTGATTTAGTTGGTTTGGACATGACCGGAACATTGGAATTTTAAAAACTCCCAAGGTGATTTGAACATGCAGCAGAGTCTAGAAGCCACTGATGTAATGTCTGGTTGCCCCACATGTGGTTAGGTTGTGATTGATTCATAGCACCAGGTGTTGTCAGTTTGGTGCCTTCAATATCAAGTTACCCATCAATCTTTAAAGCAAAATGTTCACAACCATTGATGATGGTCAGCTAGATCCATTATTTCACTGAGCATTGAGAAATGGTGATTTTCTAATTCTGTCATTCCTTCTGTTCTTACTAGCTATGATTACTCTAAAATAACTTTCCTTTAAATGCCTCTGATTATCTTGAAATGCTGTCCATGAAGGCAAAGGAGGTTAAAAGCTTAATCATTTCTCTTATATATTTTCTGAATTGTGATTTGGTATACTAACAACTTCTAAGGATGACCAATGATGGTTTTAAAATGCTACTAGAGAACTTATGGATTTTTACTTAATTCTTCTGTTTCATTCCACCATACCCATTATTCTTTTTGAAGTGAAGTGGATTCATCTCCGGTCAGCAGATGACCCTGTCATATTGTCTGTAAGTCCCTTTGTCTCCAGGTTCCTTGACAAATGTTGCTAGTCCATGTGTCTATTTGCTGGTGCAAATCTGAAATCAGGAATTTCTTCAAGGATGTCTTATTTCATTAAATGAAAAAAGAAGTTAGCATACCAAAATAAAAGCAGTAAATACATTATCTTTCACTATTAGCCTATTCTTCATTTTTTTTCCATTTTGTTTAATGAAATTGAGTAATGATAACTTTATTTCAGTTCTATCACATACTATGTTTTTCTTAGGATACTTACTTAACTTCTCTCTGCCTTACTGTTTTCATCCATACAATGGGAATGATAATTGAAATGATGCAGGTATAATTAACCATCTCATTGGCTTTTTAATGGAGAACCAACATGAGCAATGGTTGTGGTCATTGTGGTAGTTACGTAGCAATAATTGTAGCTGTTTACTTTTTGACAAATTGTTATGCACCTACTGCAGGTAAGCACTTGGCATCAGCAGTAGCATTGATGGTCAAAGGAGTCATTTATTTCTTCAACTCTATTTAAGGAGCTATGCTGGGCACTGGGATATTACAGCAAACAAGATAGACATAGTCTGTGTCTTCTAGAAGACAAAAAAAAGTAAAATGACAAAAATAAATTATTAGTTTTCATCTCAAATTATTCATATATGAATTTTTCTATAGTCTACTAAAATTGCAAGTAGTTTCTTACTTCCAGGGAAGTGATTGCTTCAGAAGTGGCAGTTAGCCTAGCAGTTAAGAGAATTGCATCCTGCAATGCTGGGTTTGATTCCCAGCTCCAGCTCCTGACTGCAGGTTCCTGCCTTTGTAGACCCTGGGAGGCAGCAGTGATGGCCTGCGTGATTGGGTTCCTGCCACCCACATGGGAGACCTGCATTGAGTTCTCTCCTGCTGGCTTCCACCCCATCCCAGCTCTGGCAGTTGTGGGTATTTAGGGAATGAATCAATAGATGAGAGTGCTCTGTCTCTCTTTGACTTTCAAGTGAAAAAAAAATTTTTTTTAAATGACCACTTTAAAATAGCCCTAATAAAATGTCTTCTGACTCATTATGTTGAGTCACTACATTTCTTCCCCACATATGTTTTCCCTTGAGAAGAACTAGTTTTAGTAACAGGGTGTCTGTCCCTTGCTGTGGTTCAGAGTATAGCAACCGGAGTTTCTCTTCCAGATTCCCAGGAAGCAGTTGTTTCCCAAGGGAATTCACCCCTCTTGAGAACAGAAAGGTGCTCTTCCCCATGATTTGTTGCAAAGAAGCAAACAGGTACCACAAAAGTGGGGTGCAGAGGCTGGAAGCTGCCTGACTCTTACTTCAGAGTGAAAATGAGGCTGCAGGGTGTCCCTCTTTGTAAATGACTGGATGAAAGACCAAGAAAACACCTGCTCTGTGTCCTACAGCTAAAAGTATCTTCCTGCTGCGAAGAACTCACTTATTTGGCTCTTTGTGCAGTAGCCTAAAGACCGTCTCTGCAGGGCCAGATCACAGGAAGCCAGCGAGGTGAGAGCAGTGATTTTCCTCATCTCTCACTTCTAGTGATGTTTACTTTGGCCGCATGGAAAAAGCCTTCTTACTTAGAAAGGGAATAAAAGACGGTTTTCAACCCGATGCCATTGCTCATCCTACTTTACTTTTCTCTGACTCAGTGGGAACTTCTCAGGACTCTGCTTCCTATTAGTCAGTGTGTATGTCCATAGCAAACATCCCATTCACTTCTGTGGGAAGCGAACAGGTTTAGTTTTTATTTATTTACTTTTATTTATTTGAAAAAGAGAGAGAAGAAAAAAAGAGAGAGGAGAGAGAGAGAGAGAGAAGAGCTGGGGCTGGGCTAGGCCAAAGCCAGGAATCTTGAACTCATTCCAGGTCTCCCATGTGGCTGGCAAGGACCTAATTACTTGAGTAGTAGCCTGCTGCCTCCTATGAGGAGGAAGTCAGATTAGAAGCAGAGCAGGGCCTCCAACCAGGCAATCAGATATAGAAAGTGGGCATCCCCAGTGGTGTCTTAACCCTGCACCAAAAGCCTAGCCCACCCTTGAAGATATTGCTATCTGGAGAATGTAACTAAATGTTGTCTATTACACAAATCTTAATTGATTCTGAACAGGGTTCTGGGACCTAGGATAAAGTGATTAACCCAATAAAGAATGCTCATGTTCTCTTGGCAGAGATTGGCAGACCAAGGCCTGTGGGCCAAATTCAGTTATAGCTGTTTTGCATGAGCCTTTTAGCTAAGATTGGATTTGCATACACATATATATAGTGTTCTTTTTTAAAAATGCAGGAGATTGTATTTGACTCACAAAGCCAGAGGTATTGGCTACCTTTCCCTTTAGGAGAAAGGCTTGTTTGCCTTTTCTTGGACATATATCCTAAGGGTTCTTTCCCATCATGTAAAGGTCCTGAGTATGAGCTCCATGTTAGGCAGCCTTGGGTTCTCATCCTAGCTCAAGTACATAGCATGACGTTTCAGGCAAGTGCCTTCACTCTTCTAATTTTTCAGTCTCTTCCTCTTGAAGAAGGAAATACCAAGATTTAAGCAACATGTATTTCTAGAGTACCTGTAACATTCAGGAACTTGTAGGTATGAGGGATGAAGTCAAGTCACAAAAATATGCACACATAAGGGAGATGGTTTCAGTCCCTATATACAGTCATGAAGAAGTGGAGCACGGTGGTAGAAGAGGGGTAAGATAATGTGGTGGTGAGGGTTGTGTGTAAACAAAAATGTTTTAAGAAGGAATAAGTGATCAGCTGCTCAAGTGCTGTAAAGTATTTAAATGCATTTAGCCCTGAAATGGGCCTCTCACTTTGAAAAGGTGTGGTTTACCAATCATCTACCACCAACATGCTGTGATTACTCTTGGCCTTTACACATTCATAATGGCAAAAAACATGGTGAAACTGGCTTTTTAAGGAACCTCCAGTGATCCTTTCAAGAAAATGAGTCCTATAGGTTGGCTGAATTTAAAAAAAAAAAAATCTGTAAATAAGTTGATATTTTAAACTTCAATAACTGCATGATAGATTATAGGAGAAAATGATGTTAATGACTACTGTCATTTTAGTTGTGTTATTAAGATCTTCTACAATACCCCCAAGTTATTTTGCTCTTGGGGGCCTTTTAGAAACACTTTTCAATGAAAATCTTGTACCGATAGGAGAGGCAAGTGGCCAAGTTGAAATGAATCTCGGCAACTTCTAAATGCACATCAAAGCCAATATTCACAAGGAGCACTTGGAGTTTATACAAATAGAACACCTTCTGGGCTTCTGACACAGACAAGTGTTCTCCCAATCTTCCTTTCCTCTTTTCCATTTGTCACGGAGATTTTTCATCTTGTTGCTCATCTGCAGCCATCACAGGAAAGTCTGACCACACAGCACCTCATCACTGGGTAGGAAACGCTAGGGCCATCTCCATCGGATGGGAAAGAAAAAAAAAGAACAACTCCTATTGGTTCTCATTTCTCAGACAGAGTGATGCCTTTAACACACTGTAATGAAAGTTTTTATCTGCAGGAGGGATTACCAACATTGGACTGCTATTGTCCTATGAAGGGCCACAGAAATGGTACTGTAGATGTTATTAAAGAATAAATTGTGGGAAGTCCACTGCTCGACTGGAGCAGTTTCTGCTTTGCCCCTAACCAATTTATCTCTTGGCGAATTTTCTGTTTTCTTCTCCTAGTTACATTTATTAGCTTTGGAATTGTTTTGTTTGTTTTTTCTTTTAATTGAAGAGTGGTGTTTAGAGTAGATGGGCAGTCCACCCCAGTTTAGTACAACAGATGAGTAGAGTTTTACAAAGGAATGACAGCATTATCTAGGCATTTGTACCAGATGTACATATCTCCCATCCAAGGACCCTCTGCAGTTGACTCCTGTCTGTTTTACTGAAGAGGAAAGTGAAACTCAGATAAGGATGTGGCCAAGGTCATGTGCTAATTCGCACTTCCCCACTTGAGGAACAAGAAGCTGACTCATTTTAGTCCAAATCCAGTGATTTTTCTCTTACAGTAGAACAGCAGTTTCTGTGTCCACAGAGAGGGAAGGTTAAAATTGTTTAAAACCTGGAAGCTGATGAAATATGAAGAAATCACGTGCTGGGAGCCTGTGCCTTCTCCAGCTTTCCATTGAACCAGAAACTGTTGGGGCACCCCTGTGGGTCTGCAACCTTTCTCTGGCAGCTGGGCTTGGTGTCCACAGAGGCGAGCGGTGGCTCGTGGTTAAATCATGCAGATGGAAACCAAGCAGCTCCTGGGTGTGGGCTCATGCTTTCTCCTCGCTTGCCCAAATTAAGCTGCCTAACTGTGTTCCCGGGGCGGCTGAAGGTTTTTAAGGGTCAGCTAGCATTTCCTAACAACTCTGTAGAATGTGAGGCGCATACATTTTTCTCTCCCAAGTGTCAGCAGACACAGTCACTGCAGAATAGCTCAAAAGATTTTTCTAAATTTGGGTTGCTTTATTTGGCTCCTTACCTTAATCCAAAGGACATCTCATAATGCCATTTGACTTACAACTATGTTTTGATCCTTGATTGTATAGATTCTTAGGTAAGGAATGTTTCAAGTATGTAAAGATTGTGCTTTTCTGTTTAAATAAAATTATTCTTCAATGCATTTCTAACAATAAATGTTGTATGTTTACTGGGAGGCCATGCCTGACTATACTAAAACTTTTGCACATGTTATTGGATTTAAATTTTGTGGTAGTCCTGTGACACAAAAGTTAGTATTTCTTTTATACAGATAGGAAAACTGAGCCTTAGAAGTTAACTTAACTTAAGATCACACAGCCAGTTCAGGGTCCATCAGGATGAGGAATCAGGCAGTTTGGCTCATAGCATATATTTCTATCTACCAGTCTACCCTATCTCATTGGTATAAGTTCCTGAATTCTGTGTGAGAATATTTTGAATACCTTTTTCTCACTGTGAATTAACTTATTTTGTATGCAATTGTGTTTATTTCTCAGGGATTGATTTGTCTTTGAGGCGTGTTTCAATCTAGACTTGCATTTTTCATGGAAGGAAACTGTTGCCCAGAAAAATAAAGTGTTGGCAGTATGGTTCTTACTGCTGTCTCTCTCCATTTCCTTGGTTCCCTGTTCTCCTTTGCTTACAAAACGCTCACCTCTAAGAGAGTTCAATGTCACATTTCAAGGTTCTGTGTTATTTATAAGGTGCTTGGTACTAAAGGCTAAAGAAGTTGTTTTACTTTATCTTCTTTGGGTCTAGAAGCAGTCTTATACTGTCTGAGATTCTCAAAAGAAGAATTCGAGGTTAACTCTTTCCTAGATGACACTGAATTTTATGAATTTTATTTTATTTTAAATGGAGAAAGAGAGAGAGAGAGATAGAGAGAAACTCCCATTCACTGTTCCCTCAAATGCCCACAATGGGCGGGAATAGTCTAAGCTGATGCCAAGAGCCCAGAATTCAATCCAAGTCTCCTTTGTTGGGTCACAAGAATCCAAGTCATTGGTCCATCAGCTTCTGCCTCCCAGAGCACACATTAAAAAGAAGCTGGAATTAGGAATGAGCCAGAATTTAAAACCTGGCTCCTGGATATGGGATATGGGTGTCTCAGTTGTCATTTTAACCTCTAGGGCAAACACTACCCCTACCATGAATTTTAGAAAGAGGATTTATTTTTGTTAATGTTTGCTTACTTATTGACAATAAGATAAAGGTATGAAGCAGTGTGTCTTTGGAATTAGGGCTGCTAATACATTCTAGAAAATATTGTAAACTGTCTCTCAGGAGTTCTTTTGAGCAATCTGAGGGATTTGGGGTGCATTTTTTTGTGTTTAGTTTTATTTGTGAACCACACCTGGAACTTGGGACCTAACTGTATTCTCTGTGTTTGTCATTGCTTTGTGGCCCTGCAAAAGCCATGTTTCACCCAGCCCTTTGAGAAAGAGACATTTCCCTACAATGCCTCTTCTGTATTCAAGTTTACCTAGTCATCTGTTACTACAAAAACAAAAGACACTGTGCTCCCTGATAGTGGGCCTATATCAACTTTAACATTGGAACTATGATATGCATTATATTTTATTTATTTGAGAAGTACAGGTATAAAAATAGTATTGCTAAAACCATTCCTGTGGAAGCCCTAGTCCTTCTATCTCCTATTATAGTTGAGAGATTAGAACTCACAGAAACCAGAAAAATTATCCTCACGCTTTATTTGCTCTTTGACTACCATTAACCACTCTTAAAGGAACCAGTAGTTTAAGAATTGAGGGATAGAGTGAGGGTGGAGTAGGGAGATTGTCATTTAACATATTGATTAAGACACCTACATCCCGTATCAGAGGACCTGTTTCACTGCTCTTCTTTGGCTCTTGACTGCAGCTTCCTGCTAATGCAGACCCTGGGAGGCAGTGATGATGGCTCATGTAATTGGTTTCCTGCCACCCATATGGGAGACCTGGATTGGCTTCCCAGGTTCCCATCTTCAGCCCCAGCCCCAGCCCAGCCCCGGCCTTTGGGAAATAAACCAGTGGATGAGAGTGCTCTCTCTGTCACTCTCTGCCTTTCAAAAAAAAAAATAAACAACAATTTTTAAATGTAGTAATACCTGAAGATGTCAGTGCCTGTATAGTGATTTTTCTGCAAATTTTGGAAGTTAGCAGTTCTCTGATGATAAAAGGCAGCCCTGCTTCCCCAAATTCTCCCCATCCAAGACAACAAACTCCAGTTGAAACTTGAGGCCTTGGCACAAAAGTGATTTCAATGTTAAGAGTTCTATCCATGGTGTCTATTTATCCACCTCCAAATCCAGATGGAAGATGCTTGTCATCTACCTGGTCCTGGATCTCTGTTTAGTGCACATGACCACAGGACTGACTTTTTTCCATGTGCCATCTCAGAAGAAACTTTTTGCCAAAAATGTGAAGATTGTTCTGAAGGCAAACCACACTCTCCATGTAAATTACTGTCTGGGAGATGCTGTGCAACACAGTACATGGTACCATATGGCGGTGGAGGATGGACCAAGGCTCAGGGAGACTTTGGAGTCAATTTGATGGATTTCTTTGAGGCTCTGAATTAGACAGAGCCCCAGGAGATGAAAGCAGGGATTTTTGTTGTGAGGTCCCTCCTCTGCCCCGCTAACTTCGCCACTTCTCTATGGATTAATTAATTTCTTTCTTTATCCGGGGAATGGGCCTCTGGATTAGGTTGATGACAGGCTGATGAATAGACAGATCCAGCCAGCACAGTCCTGCTGCTGACTCCTGTCTGTGCTTCTGCTTGGGTTTCTCCTTATAAATCAGAGCAACAGTAAAATCATATGCATGCACTGGAAAAATAGGTCCCTATTTTTAGACTCTCGGGAAATTTTTTCCTTTATTTGATTTTGGTGGTTTCAGTCCTATCTTCTAACACAGTTTCATCCAAATGCAATTGGGCTTCCCCAGCCTGGTATGACACAAATCAAAATGATATTATGTGAAGAGGTTCACAGCTGTAAATCCTTCCTCAAATTAAAGCTCTGAACCCTAATCTGCTAGAGGTCTACAGTGGAGGAGGGGCCCCTTCGGCACCCCACCAAGAATAGCATAAAGCACCTGATGATGACTTGACAGAGACTTTCATCTTTTGTCCCTTGTGAAATAAAATCTTCAAAGTTACCTGCCTTTTCTTTGAAACTTAGCACAGGCTGTGCTTGGCCAGGTGTCTCAAAGCTGATGCCAAGAGGGCAAGAAGTGAGAGCTCTTTTTTATTACCCAGTTCTTTCACTGCTGCTTTTTTGTTTTGGTTTGGTTTTTTTGTTTTGTTTTTTAAATGACATGGGAAGAAGCAAGGGTAAGTCTGAAATGTGCCTGCTTTCTAATAAGCTTTAAGATGCAGACACACAAAATCACAACAGGGACCCAAGCAGGAGACTGACGAATTAATTGAATTTATCAGTTAACCAATGCGTGAATGAATTTGTGAGAAGGAGAGGGAAGTCAAGGCAGAAGAAGGGATGGGTCAGTCCGAGGTGAGAGGGAAGATCAGAAAGCTGGGAATCTAGATGAGAAGAGTCACCTGGCAAAGTTCAGCTGCAAGAGCTGAGTGAGTGGGCAGGATGGTGGCACAGTCTGTCAACAGGGCTGGCGTGATGCTCACTAACTGGGCAGATATGAGTGCTAACGAACTAGGTAAGAGATCCTGGACCAAATGCCTGTCTGAAACACAGTTAGTTCCCAGAGAGGTTCAAGTGATGGCTGTCTTTATATACTTCTAGACATGTCCCTCTTAGGGCAGGATTCTACTTCCTTTGGAAAGAGACTGTAGTGTCTCAGTTCTAAGCAACAGGACAAACCTGTATCTCCAGGACATTCATTGGTAGGCGCGTAGAACTCCTCAGTGGGCAAGGTGGGTGCTGATTATCCAGAATCATTTGCCTTCTGTTCAGCAATGTCATCTTTGTGCGGTCAACTTTCTTACAATGCCTTTCATTCATAAAAGTAGTGGAACCACATCCTCTGTTCTGTGTCCTCAATTAATGATATAGATGCACACTCTCAAAATAACTTTTCAAATGGTGCCAGACTTCTAGGCTAGAAGAATCCTGGGATAATTTATTGAAATGAGGAGTCAACTAGGATCCTCCTAGGAGCCAATCAGCCACTGGGGGGATATTTTAGGAATAGTATTTTAGGGGACTGGTGTTGTGGCTGCATTTAATTGGATCATATTGTGGGGAGTTTTATGCCTCTGCAGTATTGTTGAAAACAATAGAATGATCATCCAGTAATTGGTGAAACCTACATTGAGTGTGATACAAAATGAGGCACACATTGTGACAGATGTCAGAGAAAGAGAAAATCAGAAGGAAACTTTCATACACATTCTTCTCAAGTATACATGGATCATTTTCTAAATAGATTTTCATGCTACCATGAAGCAATACTCAATAAATTACAAGCATTCAGATTATATAAAGTATATTATGAACCAATAGCTGAAATTTTACAAATTTGGAAATGCAAGTCTGCTTCAAAAAGTTCATGGAAAAATGGAAATAGACGATATTGTGAATTTTCTATGAACCTCTTGGTATCCTCTCCTACATGGAAATTAAACAACACACTTTTAAATAACCAATAGGTCAAAGTAAAAATTATGAAGAAAATGAGAAGTGTCATTGTTACAAGTGAAAATGAAAATATAACCTACCAAAACTTGTAGAATGTAACTGAAACACAACCTAGACCCTCCCCCCACAAAATGCTATTAGAAATGTATAGCTCAAAACACCTATATTTAAAATAATCTGTAATAAATGACTTGTTCATTTACCTTAAGAAACTGCAAAGCTATAGCAAAAATAATTCCAGGGAAAATAGAATGAATAAAACAATAAAGTTAGAATATCAAGTTTAGTGAAATACAAAGTAGGAAGAAAAAATAATTGAAATCTTTACTTTGAAAAGACCAGAAAAATTGATAAAAGTATGCTTAGCTACCAAACAGAAAAGAGACTCAAATTACTAAAATGAATAAAAGAGTATACATCACTTGTGATCCTGCTAAAAGATGTGAGGAACCACAGGCTGGCCACCTGTGAGAACCTCCTCATCTGCATAGCTTGCAGCAATCGGTCGACCACAAGGCCTACGAAAACAACCAGGTGAAACGGATGAAACAGAATGGACTCTGCATAAACAACTAGGAAGAACCAGGTGAAACAGATGAGCTTTCAACCTGAGACTAGACGCGCCCTTTCATCTGATTGGACGATATCAGCATAAAGGGACATTGGGATCTGGGCGGGCTGGCGCGGCTGCCACTGTCGGCGGCCACTCCTCTTCTTTTTCTCCTCTCCCCGCTTTCCTTTTGCCCCCACAAGTAAAAGTTCCTTGAGAACCGATGAACAGTGACCGTGTCGTGATTGCATTGGACCTTCGCTGGCGAGGGTCTGACAAAAGAAAAATAGTTCCAAGGGAATAAATAACAAGTATATGTCAACAAATTAGATAACTTGGAAGACATGGACAAATTCTTAGAAAGATAAAAACTACTCAGACTGACTCAAGAAATATAAAACTTGAATCTACCCATAAAATGCTAAAAAGATTGAATAAAAATAATAAAATGTTAAATAGTTTTAGTCATCAGAAACCAATTACATGTGAAATTCCAGATCCAAATAGCTTTACTCATGAGTTTTACCAAGAGTTAAAGAACTAATACTTGGTCTGGTGCTGTGGCACAGTGGGTTAAAGCCCAGGTCTGCAGCACCAGCATCCCATATGGATGACGGTTCAAGTCCTGGCTGCTCCTCTTCCAATCCAGCTCTCTGCTATGGCCTGGGAAAGCAGTAGGAAATGGCCCAAGTGCTTGAGCCCCTGCACCCACATGAGAGACCCAGAAGAAGCTCTTGGCTTCGGATGGGCACAGCTCCAGCTGTTACGGCCATTTGGGGAGTGAACCAGTGGATATAAGACCTCTCTCTCTCTCTCTGCCTCTCTGCCTCTCTCTGTCTTTCAAATAAATAAATCTTTTTTTTAAAAAATGAACTAATCCTGAGTTTTTAGAATATATTCTAGAATTCCCAATATATTCTCTAAGGCTGGTAGTACTTTGTTATCAGACTAAACAGAGAAACCACAGTTAAAGAAAAGTTGCACAGTATTTTCCAAGAATATAGGCATAAAATCCTCCACGAAAGACTCACAGACTGATCTAGCAACACTTAAAATGAATTATATACCATGGTCAAGTGGGGCAGGAGTTCCAAATTGGTTTAATACCTGAAAATCAATAAATCCAATATGCCACAGAGATAGCATAAAGGACAGAAGTCACATGATCATCTCAGCAGGTGAAAAAAAAATTGATAAAAAGTTTTAACACCCCAAAGCAATCAACAAAATAGGATAGTAGAAAAAAATCCTCAACCTAATAAAGAATATCCATTAAAAGTCCATAGCTAACATCATACTTAATAGTGAAAAATCCATGCTTTCTGTCTAAAATAAGGAAATAGGCAAGGATATCCACTTTTGCCACTTCCTTCAACATTGTGTGGGCAATTCCAACCAGGGCAATTGGGGCAAAACAGAAATCAAAGGTATCTGTACCTGAAAATAAGAAAAACCATCTATATTTACAGATAGCATGATCTATGTATATAAAACTTTAAGGGATTCACGCACAGAAAACTATTAGAAATAGTGAAATCAGTAAGTTTGCAGGATATAGGACCAATATACAAAAATATTCTGTTCTGTGAACAATTAGAAAGTGAAGTTGAGAAAATGATTCCATTTACAAGCATATAAAAAAGAATAAAATCAGGAATAAATTAACAAAAGAAGTATAAAACTCTGAGTTTATATAACATTCTAAATAATATGATAAATAAATAAATAAAAGCTAAATAAATGAGATGATATTTTGTATTCATGGTTTAGAAGACTTGATATTGCTAACATAGTAATATACTAAAAGTGACATACAGATTTGAAGCAATCCCCATCAAAATCCCAGCTTACTTCTTTTTAGAAGTTGATAGGATCTTCCTGATATTATATGGAAATTATATGGCAATTCAAAAGATCCACAGAATATTCAAAACATTTTGAAAAAAAAAAAAAAGTACAGAGATAGGCGTTTGGCCTAGTGGTTGGGCTGCTGGTTGGGATACCTGCCTCCCATATTTGAATTCCTAGGTTCATGTACTGATTCTGCTTCCAATTCTACTCTGGGTAAAAACAGTGATGGCTCAAGCAGTTGGGTCCTTGCCATATACATGAGAGACTTGGATTGAGTTCCCAGCTCCCAGCTTTGCCGTTGCTTGGCTCTAGTTGTTGTGAACATTTAGGAGTAAGCCAATGGATATGAGCTCTTTCTGTCTCTCTGCCTCTCAGATAAAATAAAAGAAAAAAAAGTACAAAGAGGGAGAATTTCCTGATTTTAAAACTTGTTATAACTCTACAGTATCACACAAGAGAGTAACATAGTATAAACATATAAATGAATGATGTGGAGCTGAGATGACAGAAAAGCTTGTAAACTCTCATAGTTAGTGTCAATTGGTTTGGACACGGTTGCCAAGACAATTTAATCAGAAAAAAATTCACTAAATGATTATGGGACAACTGAGTATCCATATGCAAAAGAATTAGGTTAAACCCTGACCTAACCCAAATAGAAAAATTACCTCAAAGTATATCAGTAACCAAAATAAAAAAACTACACAACTATACAACTCTTGGAAGAAAAGAAAAGCATAAGTGACCTTGAATTAGGCAGTGATATTTTAGATAAGAGGCCAAAAGCACAAAAAACAAATGGAAAGACATTAATTGTGCTTCAATGAACCATCAAGAGGCTAAACAAAAATCCATAGAATGAAAGAAAATATTTACAAATCATATATCTAATAACAGACATGTATCTAGAATATAGAATGAGCTTTTACAACAGTAATAAAGACCAGTGACCTCCTTAATTAATGAGAAAATGATCTGAATGAATGTTTATCCAAAGAAGATATACAAATGGCCAATAAGTGGATGAAAAGATGCTCATCATCATAAGCTTTCAGGGAAGTAGAATCCAAAATCACAGTGAGGTGTCAGATCATGTCCCTAGAATAGCTATAATAAAGAAGAAGGAGAAACTTGCACACCCATGCACTTTTGGAGGAATTTGAAATGGTGCAGCCACTTAGGAAAGCACTCTGACATTTCTTTTAAAAAGTGAGTGTAGAGGTACCATATGATTGAGAAGTTCCATTCATCGATGTAATAGCCAAGAGAAAATAAAGCATATGTCCACATAAAACTTGTGTATGGATATCCAAAGCTTGCTAAAAGTAGGAAAAACCCAAAGACCCATCAGCTAAAAAATGCATCAGTAAAAAGTGGCATGTCCTACCAAGTAAGTGTTATTTATCAATAAGAAGAAATGAAGTGCTGATATAGGATTACACGGATGAACATTGAAAACATCCTGCTAAATGAAAGAAGACAGAGGAAAGACCAAGTATTCATAATGGAGGGCCTAATAATGCCTACCATAGACAATCATTCTTAACATTAGTAACATTGTTAAGTGAATTCCTTCATATTCTCTCTCAATTCTCATTCTGCCTTTTTGTTCATTGTTATTTTTCTCTTTCATAGACTCTCTTCCCATCCTTTTAACTGCTTCACTTTTTGGATCATTGTCAAATCAATCCTCTTACCCCATTTCTGTTATACCTGCTCTTGTTCAGATTCCTACATTTGTCTGGGCCTCTGTACCTACTTACTAACATCCTGTTGTGATTTGGATAATGGTTTCAGTCTCCCCTAAAAGCCAATGTGTTAAGGGCTTGATTGCCAGAATTTTCTGTTAATGGGTTAAAGATAGAACATAATCTAATTCTAATGTCTGTAGGTGGGGCCTTGGACATTGATTAGACTAGTCTAAATTGTTAGGGTGTGTGGAGGGGGGCGGGACCCCCTATGATTGAATCATCATTGGTTTATAAGGAGAGACCGCACAGAAAACAGACATTGGATGTGTTCCCCATCTCTTTCTGCTTCCTAACTTCCCATGTGATCCTTCCTCTGTGTGCATTTCATCCATCCACCACCCTCATCAGATGCCAGATTATAGGTGCTGCCTGATCTTGGACTGTGAACCTCCAAAATTGTAATCCAAAATAAACCTTCCTTCCCATGTGGCTCCTCCCACGTACGTGTTAGAGAGACCAAATGCTGACTAATACATATGGCCTTGGCCTTCTGAATTTCTGTCCAGTTCTACTCAGTTCCACAGCAGCTATAGAGAATTTTCTAAATTTCATATCCAACATGCCCTCTGCCTAAAATCTCCAAATATGTGTCACCCATTGTTAAAATGAAGGCTGCACTGATCAACATGGCTGACTTAGAAAGTCAGTTAACCTGTGCTCCTCTTCTCTCACTGCTCCTTGCGTCTGTTTAGGCACTGATTTAACATTTCTTGTGACCATACTGTTACCTGCACCACTTTCTTCTGTGTTCTCCTCTACATTATTCTAGCATTACACTGACCATCTTTTATCATAAATATCTATTAATGTCTTGTCACCTTTTTTAAAAAAGACTATGCCTTTTTCATTACTGTACAGTGCATTGCCTGATGCTTAGGAGTTTCTGAAAGTGAAGGGAAGGGAGAGAGGGAGGAAAGAGGGATCTTCTGGTGTGAGAGAAACTTTGCATTCCCTCCACGTGCCTTCAGGCAAGTTAAACACCTAACCCTAACCCCTTAGGACAGATATTTGGCTAAGTAATGTTTGCCTGAAGCCACTACAGAATGCAGTTCTTTCCACAGTTTTCCTTCCATTTTTAACTATTACTCAATTCATATTTCACCAATATTACATCCTAATTCTTTTTTAAAAAAGATTTATTTATTTATTTGAAATTTAAATTCACAGAAAGAAAGAGAAAGACACACACACAGACACACACAGAGAGAGAGAGAGAGAGAGAGAGAGAGAGATATCTTCCATCTGCTGGTTCACTCCCCAAATGACTGCAACAGCAAGGACTGGACCAGACTGAAGCCAGAAACCAGGAGCTTCATCCAGGTCTCACTTGGACCATCTTCTGCTGATTTTCTCAGGCAATTAGCAGAAAGCTAGATAAGAAGTAGAGCATCCAGACATGAACAGGTGGCCATATGTGATCTGCTACATTACAGGGCTGGCCCCCGCATCCTAATTATTTTTCCTTCTGCCCTGGGTTAACTGAGCCAGTAGATTTCTCACTGTTCTTTATAAGTCATTAACATTTTGGATTTAAACTTTGGTATCTGTGGTTGTATGATGCACATATATAGTACTTCACTTTAGGGCAGAATACAGGACAGCACAGATGAAAAGGGCATGTTTTATAGCTAAAACAGTGGTGTATAAATCCTGTTTCTATAATTTATTACCTTTGGGACTATAGCTAGATTACTTGATTTCTACAAAGCCCAATTTCTCAATGGTAAAATGAGAATATAGTCTTACATCAGTATGACATGAGACTAAATGAGATGGCGTGTGAAATTTACAGCCTACTATCTAGTGCAGTTGTGTCTGGTGCTGGAAGATCTTGTGCTTGGCACAGAGAATACACAGTAGTATTCTAAACTTTGGCTAAACTTTGGTGACACATAGATCAAAATAAGTGGTTACATAACGGAAGATTGTTTCTTGCTCATATAATAGACATGTGAATATTTGATATATGTCTGTTATTTGTGCCAGAAACTGTGCAAGGCACTTAGACATATGACCTTGAGCAAGACAAGCAAAGTCACACAATGTTTCCAAAAATGATCTTATGGATGGAAAGGCTGCCTGTGTTTTCATCAACTGCAATTTAAAGTATATGGCTATTGGCCGGCACCGTGGCTCACTAGGCTAATCCTATGCCTGCGGTGCCGGCACCCCAGGTTCTAGTCCCAGTCAGGGCACCAGATTCTGTCCCGGTTGCTCCTCTTCCAGGCCAGCTCTCTGCTGTGGTCTGGGAAGGCAGTGGAGGATGGCCCAGGTCCTTGCGCCCTGCACCTGCATGGGAGACCAGGAGGAAGCACCTGGCTCCTGGCTTCAGATTGGCGCAGCGCGCCGGCCGCAACGCGCCGGCCAAAGCGGCCACTTGAGGGGTGAACCAACGGAAAAATGAAGACCTTTCTCTCTGTCTCTCTTTCTCTCACTGTCTAGCTCTGCCTGTCAAAAAAATAAAAATAAAATAAAGTTTATGGCTATCAGGCTGCAGCATCTCCAAGTCATGAGTGGACTCTCTCTGCAATAAGACTGTTGGGTTGCCACCTGCTTAGATAGAGGAGTCACATAGGACAGTGAGACTGAGGTTACCTAGAAGAAGAGAGAGTCCTTCTTTAGAGCTCAGAAATGTGATAAAGGTTGAAACGACTAATACAGGACTGGTGTTGCAATACTGCATTTTTCTATTTTTTTCCCATTCTTGGTGCACATGAACTTCCCTCCCCACTGAGCTATCCCAGTGTCATATAGTCTCACCTTCCCTACAACCAAAAGAACTCCTCCAAGACAAAAACCCCAAATTGATGAAGAAAAGAACAGCGACCAAGAATTAAAAAAAAAAAACAACTGTACACACATACACACACTGAGAACATGAGAAGCCTTAAATCTTCATGAATAGTTTCAATGTTTGCTTCCATTCCACTTAGGCTGAAATGTTGACTTTGAATTTATTTGCATCACTTAGTTTATTTCACGGGGCTAGCATATGGTGCAGTGTGTTAAAGACCTGGCCTGAAGCCCCAGCATCCCATATGGGCACCGAATGTGGTTCCGGCTGCTCCTCTTCTGATCCAGCTCTCTGCTATTGGGCCACTGCACCCACATGGGGGGCCCAGATGAGGCCTCTGGCTCCTGGCTTCAGATTGGCTCAGCTATTGCAGCCATCTGGGGAGTGAACCAGCAGATGGAAGACCTCTCTCTGTCTCTACCTCTCTATGTAAATCTGTCTTTCAAATAAATAAATCTTAAAAAAAAATAGTTTATTTCACAACCCACTTCTATTTTTTCCTTTTAATTGTGGTATTTTCTATATTTTTTCTATATTCTCCGTAGACCAAATTCACCTAAAAACTGGGTTTACTATGTATTTCTACTCTGCCTTTCTTTCCCTTGACACTATATGTAGTCCTTGTTACCTAATGACAAAAATAATTTCCTAAGCAGATGGGTACCTTCAGAAAAACCCACACACAGAATGTGATGTGTTTTAAGGAAAAAGAGAGATGGAGACTTAAGATTGAGTGAGATGTGGGTATAATCCTGTACCAATTGGTCAGAAATGGCCTTTTAAGCCAATTTGTGATGATGGGGAAAGGGCTAATCAGTTGCTTGTTACCTGTAGAAAGTACTTTTGAGGGACATCATGAGACTTAGAGACTTGACAGAATTTTCAGTGTTGACTCCATTGACAACCAGTTGAATGATATTGAGTAAGTTATTGAAACTCCCTGGATGTCAACTTTCTTGCCTCCAAAATGGTAATAACAATCTCTTTGTTGTGTGTAGCCATGAAAGCTGAATTAATTAAGAAAAATTAAAGACTCCTCCTCTGTATCCCTGGAAACCCCGCTGGCATACTGACTATGTTGTCAAAAGGTTGATTCTCTCCAGAATTTAGCTGTATGGAGTTACGTTTTAATAGCCTAATTTTTTTCCTATTGACTTAGTCAATTGCCAATCAACTCTTAAGCATTTCTGGAGGCTTCTTATGTGCTCATCATTGTTCTCTGCTCTGGGAAGACAAAAGAAGTTTCAGTTTATAGAGCACCCCACATGGACAGATAACTTTTCAAATTTTCTTTTATGTAAGGCTCAGCATGGTCACTAGTGGGTGCCTTAAGGAATTTTATACACATTATTTCAAAAATAATGTGTATAAAATAGTCCCATTTATGCTTTAAAATGTCATAAGAATAAAAGTATTAATATCAGACTTGAAGCACAAATGCTGAACTGTGAATAGCTTTTACCCCTGGGAATGCAAGAAAGATTGATATGAAAGAATCACTTGGAACTTAAGTATTTCATCTATAAGTTTGTGAATGGTTTGGTATTTTTACAACAATAAAGAATTCATCTACTATTACTTATATTTTAAACATTAATGCACTTTGTTTTTCTTCAGTTTTCATTATTGTTAACCAAAGTCTGAAAGTCTGTATTAGAATTAACTCTGGGTTACATATCCATTGGATTTTGACAGCTGTTCAATGATGTATAACCACCATGATGTCACACAAAATAGTTTCACTGCCTCTGCCCGACCTAGTTGTTCCTCCTCCCCTCCTTCTCCTTTGAGACCTTGGAAACCACTGATATTTTATCGTCATCATAGTTTCGCCTTTTCAAATGTTCACAGTTGGACTCATAAGGCATGTAGTCTTTTCACATTTTACTTCTTTCACTTAGCAATATGTATTTAAGTTTCCTTTGTGTCTTTCTGTGGCTTGAGAGATCATTTTTTATTTTATCCTGGAAACCTTTTATATAGGGTATGCAAACTTCATGCATTTCATATACACAGATTTAGGAACAGAATGATTCTTCCCACCCCACCCTCCATCCCTCTGCAATCCTACCCTTCTTCCTCCTCCCTCTCCTATTCCCATTCTTATTATTTTTTTTTACAGAGATCTATTTTCGGTTAACTTTGTACACATAAGATTAACCCTACACTAAGTAAAGAGTTCAACAAACAGTATGAAGAAAAAAAAAAAGAAAGAAAACTGTCCCTAAATAGTCAAGACAAAGGCTGTTCAAAATCATTTTATCTCAAAGTGTCGATTTCACTTCTATAGATAACCTGGGTACTCTATTAGTTACCACAGATTGGGGGAAACATGTAATAACATATGTCTTTTTAGAACTGCTGAATAAAATTCCATGTGGTATGTACCAAAATTTGTTTAGCTATTCACTTATTGAAGAATGTTTGCTCCCAAGGTTTGGCAGTTTTCAATAAGCAACTATAAACATCAGTGTGCAGGCTTTGTGTAGATGTACATTTTCAAATTCTTTGAGTAAACACTAAAGATCATGGTTGCTAGATGGTGTGGTAAGAATTCGTTTGGTTTTGTAAGAAATCATAAGCCTTCTGAAAGGCTCTGTATGTCTACTAGTAATGAATGAGAGTTCCCTTAGCTTCACCTGCTTTCTAATACTTGGTGTTGTCATTCGAAAATCATCATCATTTTACATTGAGAATCCCCATTCACATATGCAAAATATGTTTTCACATGGTTATTTGTCTTCTATATGTCTTCCTTGGTGTGGTTCAAGTCTTTCACCCATTTTTAAATTGAGTTTCTCGTTTTGTTAATGTTGAGGTTTAAAAACTCCTTTTATGTTTTTTATAGCAGTTCTTTATCATATGTGTCTTTGGCAAATATATTCTCTTGGTCTGTGACTTGTCTTCTGGTTTTTTGGACAGTGTCTTCTACAGAACAGGAGATTTTTTTTTTTAATTATTGTACTCTGATTCTTCCTACCACTCTTTTTGTTTTTTATTTGACAGATAGAGTTATAGACAGTGAGAGAGAGACAGAGAGAAAAGTCTTCCTTCCGTTGGTTCACTACTCTAATGGCCGCTATGGCCAGCGCTGCACCAATCTGAAGTCAGGAGCCAGATGCTTCTTCCTGGTCTCCCATGTAGGTGCAGGGGCCCAAGCATTTGGGCCATCCTCCACTGCCCTCCTGAGCCATAGCAGAGAGCTGGACTGGAAGAGGAGCAACCGGGACCAGAACCCAGCACCCATATGGGATGCCTGCACCGCAGGCAGAGGATTAACCAAGTGAGCCATGGCACCGGCCTGAGCAGGAGATTTTAAATGTATTTTTTTAAATTTTTTTTAAATTTTTTTTTTAAATTTTTGATAGGCAGAGTGGACAGTGAGAGAGAGACAGAGAGAAAGGTCTTCCTTTTGCCGTTGGTTCACCCTCCAATGGCCGCTGCGGTAGGCGCGCTACGGCCGGCGCACCGCGCTCCTCCGATGGCAGGAGCCAGGTGCTTATCCTGGTCTCCCATGGGGTGCAGGGCCCAAGGACTTGGACCATCCTCTACTGCACTCCCTGGCCACAGCAGAGAGCTGGCCTGGAAGAGGGGCAACCGGGACAGGATTGGTGCCCCAACTGGGACTAGAACCCGGTGTGCTGGCGCCGCAAGGCGGAGGATTAGCCTAGTGAGCCGCGGCGCCAGCCTAAATATTTATTTTATTTATTTGAAATAAACTTAGAGAGGTAGAGACAGAGAGAGATGACTTCCATCTGCTGGTTCACTCCCCAGATGGCCCCAATGGCCGGAGCTGACCAATCCGAAGCCAGGAGCCAGGAGCTTTTTCTGGGTCTCCCACATGGGTGCAAGGACCCAAGGAATTGGCCATCTTCTACTGTTATTCCAGGCCATAACAGAGATGGATCAGAAGAGGAGCAGCCGGGACTAGAACCAGCACCCATATGGGATGCTGCCACTTCAGGCCAGGGCTTTAACCTGCTGAGCCACGGCACCGGCCCCAAAGATTTTAAACTTAATCAAGTATAATATGCCTATTATTTCTTTCATGGACTGTGATTTTGGTTTCAAATCTGTTTTTTTAAAGGTTTGTTAATGTATTTAAAAGGCAGAGTGGCTGGGGGAGGGAGGGAGCGGAGCATCTTTCATCCATTGGTTCCCTCTCCAAATGCCTGCAATATCCAGGGCTGGGCCAGGACAAAGCCAGAAGTCAGGAACTCCATCTGAGTTTCACTTGTAGATTGCAGGGACTCAAGTGCTTGGACCGCTATCTGCTGCCTCCAAAGAATATTATTAGAAAGTGGAGTAGTCAGGACTCATCCATCACTCTTATATGGAATTCAGGCATTCCAGATGGTGGTTTACTCCCCTGTGCCACAGTGCCTACTCAAGTGTCAAATATGTAAAGTTAAAAATGCCCAGGGTCGTATTGACTGTCTTCTATGTTATGAACTATGAATTCTGTAGTTTTGAAGTTTTTGTTTAGATATACTTTAATTGTGGACAGCTTAAGATCTATGTCAACATTATTAATTTTTTTACATATAGATGTTCAGTTGTTCCAGGATCATTTGTTGGAAAGACTCCTTCACCATTTAATTACCTTTCTTCCTTTGTGAATATCTTTTGACTGTATTTGACTGTATTTTTTTGGTTCTATTTCTGAGTTTCTGTCCAGTTCCATTTATCTCTTTAATGTCTTTTGCCAGTACACCATGGTCTTGATTATTATAGCCTTATGGTTTGTTTTGAAGTTCAGTAGTGTCAGTCCTCCTTAATTCTGTATTTTCGTACATATTCTGGTTCTTTTGCCTTCCCATATAAAGTTTAGAGTCAGTGTGTTCATACCCACAGGATAATTTTCTGGGATACATACTATTTGAATTGTATTGAATCCAAAGGTCAAGTTGGGAAGAACTTATAGCTTGATGACATGAACCCTCCTATGTATCGAAGTGACTAGCTTACCTTTTCTCCATTTTTTAGATTTCCTTAATTAGTTTCATAGTTTTTTTCATACTGATTTGTGCATATTTTAGGTGTTATATCTAAGTATTTAATTATTTGGAGTTAATATAATTGCTATTGCATTTTTTATTTCAAATTCTGATTGTTCACTATCATTATGTAAGAGAATAATTGATTTTTGTTTAATAATCTTGTATGCTGCAACTTGCTATAATTGCTGTTAGCTCCAGGAATGTATTATTTGTATGAGCATAATTAAGACTCAAAAAAAAAAAAAAAATAGAAGACAACGACTCAAAGAGCATGGAGGAAAAACTGGCCCATTATTGTGTATAATAATCATTAAAGTGTAAGGGAATATTTTGGCACCAGTGAGACCTTTAGGAATTTTTTCTTGTGGTTTAGAATCTCTTTTGTTTATATATGAAAATGTGCAGGTTCATATATTAAATTAAACAGAACAATCAGCTGTAAATCAAGGATGAGATTTTCAGAGGTATCCTGTGAATAGGTCCTGTGGACATCCAAACAGCTAAAGGTACAGAACATATACAAGTCCTAAACTCAACATAAGAGACAAAGCATGTGAAATAGAAGGAATCCAGACAAATCAGAATTTCAACAGCTGTGATTCAGTGGCAATTGGTATTTCGGATGGGGGTGTTAGTAACTCATAGGCACATTGGGGTTTCAATTCAGAATGCAAGACCATATTGAATATTGAACTCTCACTGACTCTCTCAATGTACAAGAATGCAAAGCCTTCATATGCACTTACTGGTTTGAATTCTGAAGAATAACTTCTCTAATGTTTTATGCCACATCGTCTCACTTTCCTGTTGTTGGTAGTCTTCATTCAGAATGAATCAGGGAATAGTATTCTGGGAGATGCAGTCCTTGTCGTAGGTCTTGCAATGCAGAGAGCTTGCAAGGAAGTCATATTGTATAATTATAGTCTGTTGACATAAGACTTCTGTAAAATATCTTTTTTCCTTACTTGTCTCTGGAAGGTAGAAACTATTTCTTTTATTTCTCAACGTGCCTTGTAATACTTTGCAAAGGTTTATATATGTGGTAGGTACTGGTAAGATACTTGTTTAGTGAATTAATAGATAATACTGTTATGATCAATGTACATTACTAGATAGGTGAGTTGGAACATCCCTTTGCTTTTGCTAATGACTGTAACTAAAATGAATATCCCATTTAAATTTTTGATTGATTTAGGACTTTTTACTACTGTTCTTTTACTGCAATAGCCTGGTGATTTGCACTGGTCATTAACTTTCAGTCTAGAGTAATGTAATGTTAGTGAAGACTTGCTACATTCAGCCCACGAAATCCTGTTTCCTACTTGATCATACCTGATATGTATGAGAGCCGCTGAGTGGCTCCTCTGATGATTCTACAACACTGCAGTGAATGACAAATTACTGATGTCTAATATTATATGACTGGTAAATGACTGTCATGTGCTTTATTTCCATTTCTCCACGAAGGCTGGATTATTCCCAAATAACAGATTGCTACATGAAAATACCCAATATTTACTCTGTGCTGGTCCAAGGTAACAATTCAGGAACAGTCATTTGGTAGAAGGCACTCTTGATTTTTTTTTTTTTTAATCAATAGAGTTAGGAAAAATGACTCCCTAAGGCAGCCTTTCACAATGGGGTTGGCCATCAGGTACAGCTTGGTGAGTTTAACAATTATTGTTTTGTCTATCTATATTATTGTCTGAATAGAACAAGCACTTGGTTTTATTTTGGCTTCCAAATTGATTAACGTAATTCTTAACTTTTAGAACAATAATTCTGTGTTTCAGAGTGATAATTTAAAAATTCCATGCAAAATTGGGAACTATTTACTAATTTCCTCATACGCTGCTGTCATTTCATTGGCACACATCTTTCTCTTTGTCAGATGTTACAGAAGCACAATTCATTACTTCGGGCTTTGCTTCTTAAGTCTCACTGTGCACCTAATGTCTGACCCCCATCTCTGCTTATTAGCACTGCTGCTCTGCAGGCTTGCCTCACAATTCTGTTTTTTTTTTTTCCCCTCTTTTCCAACCTATATTGCTTTCTATCTTATACTCTTTTTTGATAAGTTTTATTTACTTATTTGAAAGAACGAGAGAGAGAGAGAGAGAGAGAGAGAGAGAGAGAGAGAGAGGTGAGAGATCTTCCATATGCTTGTTTACTCTCCAAATGCTTGAAACAACTGAGGCTGTGCCATGTTGAAGCAAGGAGCCAGAAACTCAATCCAGATCTCCCATGTGGTTAGAATGGACCCAATTGTGTGAGCCATCATCTGTTGCCTCCTGGGGTATATATCAGCAGGAAGCTGGAGGGGAAGTGGAGAAGAGACTTGAACCCAGATACTCCAATATGGGATGGGGGCACCCCAAGCAGTGACTTCAGTACCATGCACCATGCCAATCCCTGCTCCATTTGTTTTTGACAACCTTACATGGACATTTTCCCTGGACTTTGTTGACCCTATTTCTAAAGCTGCCATTCATTCTTTCTACATGTTGCTTCCTTCCCTCCCCTCTACAGTGTAGCAGCCAAGAGTCCCCAGCTGCTCTCTGTCTCTCCAAGTCCCCTCTGTGCTTTTTTCCTAGGTTCTTAGCCTCCAGGGACTCTGTGGTGGCTCTTTAAGGCCAAAAGGCTGGTGAGCAGAATTGTCTGAAGCTTGGCCAACAAGAATAACAGTGAAAAGCATAAGAGAGTAGCTGCAGGGAGCGAGAGAGGGAGGGAGGGAGGGAGAGAGAGAGAGAGGAGGCAATTGAAGTTGATGCAGAGAGCAAAAGTGGAAAGATGAAGGGAAAGGCGGGTATTGGAAGGAGGAAAGGTCTGGAGGGAAGGGAAAGGAAACATCCTAAAGGCAGGAATGATATTCCAGGTTCTGTGTCAAAGGTCCTCCTCATCCAGGATCTAGGGTCTTTCCATATATTTGTAGACCACGAGCTTCACTCACTTGGTCCCATTATGTTTTGCCTCTATTCTTTTAGCTCCTCTGTTGCCCACTTTGCTCTCCAGTCTCTTTCCCACTGGACAGCTGCTCCTTACCCTGCTTGCTTTTTACCCAGCCATCTCTCCCAGCCACGGCAGTGGGTGTGTTGTCTTGGCTTCCCTCTCACTCTGTGTATCTGACAGCTCTCAAGATGGTGCTTCCCCTGTGAGGCATGAGCCTCTCAGATGCTGTATTTTCACTAGAACTTAACCTGCCTGAGTCTTTAAGGGGAGCAAGCGACTTTTAAACTTTATAAGGAGAGAGAGGACAAAGAAGGCAGAAGTGATATTAGAGTGATAAGAGTGATAAGAAAGAAGCTTCTGGAAAGATTTAGTGTGAAAATCCCCAACTAAAATTCAGAGCCATGTTTCTCCAGGCAAGATCCCTTTCCTATTTTATTTAAGTAATGACATTGCGATGTTCTTGGCTCTTAATACTGTAAATGGCAGTGAGGGTAAGAGTCAACCTCATTACGTCAGGGATTCTGAATAGCTTGTGTCATTCATGCCAAGTGCAACAGTTGCCAGCAGTTACCTGAGGTGCTGTATTGAAAGAGATCTGAGGACTGTAGACTGATTGATAATGTCAGCTACAGAGTGAGGAAATGGGAGTGGTGTTCTTTGAACCCTATGCTTCTTCACCATCTTAAAGTCCTCACATGAGCACCTCATATTCTTTCTTCGCAGATCGCTGTTTTGTAGATTTAGCTAGCCAGAAAGGAATGATGTCCTTCCATTCAGAAATTTTTGAAATTTAATGACCCTTCCCCACCAGTCCAGTTCATTTTCTTCAGTCTTGGACAGGTGGCCTGGCTATAAAAACAGCACAAATGTTAATAAGCAGCAGATATACCTTTGTCCCCATATGAAAATTATTCAGTAACCAAATATTTTCCGTTACTGCTAAAGGAAAAGCACACAGTTCCTGCTAACCATACAAGAAGGTGTTTTCTCTTTGTTTCATGGCGTCATCCAGATGAGACTAATTTGGAGAAGGTGAAAAAAATCCCACCGATTTCTCTAACAGATATATTTTTTGCTGTGATGAGTCTTGCATGTATCTCTATAGAGTCTCAGAGGTGGAAGGGAATTTCGATGGCTCTCAATTTATCTATGGAGAATGATGTGGATGCTTTAGAGAATGAAGATTAGAGAATACATGACTTATTCAGAATTTCCCAGTTAGTCTTGACTTTCTTTGGCATGTAGAGCTGACTTCTATTTTTGAGAAGTCATGGAGAGGCCATCCAGGTTTCTAGTCAGAAAAGTAGCCCTAAGTCTGGGGGAGGAGCCAAGAGAAGCAGGTATTGTTTCTGAGCAAATCCAGTGGGTAAGAGCCATTAGGTCGAGCAGGTAAAAGCCAGGAGTTTTGAAGCTAGGCAGAGCAGGGACAGCATCAGGGTCGTATGCAGGAGCAAAGTAAGGGGTCTGACATGACTGCCTAGAAATAGAGCCAAAATTTCTATTAGCCCCTCTGCACACCCACATGGAGCTGTCCCTGACCCCTTCCTCTGCTATGTGTGCATAGAACCAGTTCAAATGTATAGGGCAAACATGAAGCTGAACTGCTGGATCATTCATTCTATGAGTGTATCTTTCATTAACGATACATGAACTCCATTGTTTAATGCTAGGGATATTGAAATTCAGACAGGTTGATCTGTGCACCTAGTTTAATATGGGCCTGGAATTTACGAAGCCCTTTTCCTACCATACATAAAAAAAAAAAAAACTTCTCTAAATGGCAAAATATTATATGAGGAACAGATATGTTCTTACGTTTTTCTCACCTGTGTAAGAAGCAGCTTAGACTAAGGTGCTCAGCTCCTCATCTCTTAATGTTTTTTTCATGTATTTCCATTATTCTTGACTTGATCTGGGTTTTTCTATAAATATTTATCTGGACATGTTTTGTTTAAAGGAAAATCTGGTCATCTTCTTTCTCCTTGAATAAACCAAACTTTGTGTTTCAAAGTGCACCTTCAATGTCATGTTGCAAATGCCTACCCAATGCTTACCCTATCATAGATGCCCGATAAATATTTGTTGAACAGTGATTCTCAACAGGAGGAGGTGTGAGACCTGAGCCTAAATCAAGGTGTAACTATTTTAAATTAGGCCTCCATCTTGTAACTTGGGCCTGACCAGGCCCTGAACCCTAAGCCAGAAGTAAATAAATGAGCTCACCTTGCAATAAAATCTCCTAGCAACAGCCGATTAACAGATAACAGAGACATACCTAGAGTCCCTGGTATCTTCTCAGGGCAGATAAGGTGATTGATAGCTGCCCGAGACCCTGCACATACACCCCAGCAGTTTGGACCCTATACTTTTGCCAGTCAGTTCAGAAGGCATCAACCCCAAAGCCATCCAACCACCTTTAGTGGGTCCGTTTCCACTACTGGACGCACTAATCAATTCTAGGAGATGTCCTTTGAATTTCCCGCAGGATGAGATGATTTGCTAAATGGTACCATGATGTATAGAATGTCTCTGAAAACCCTAAAAAACCCTGTTAACTGAAGTGTCGGGGCTCTCAACTCAAACCCGCTGCGTCGGTGTTGATTGAGAGTCCAGGCCCGGACCTGTAATAAAACTCTCTCTCGTGTGCTTTACAGCGGTATCGGCTCCTTGGTGGTCTTTGGGGAATACTGAACTGGGCATAACAGAGGGAGACTTTCAAGTGAGCTGCAGTGACTGTGCTAAATGAGCCTCAGATCCCAAGGGGTGCAGAAGTAGAGAACCCTTGGCCAGAACCTCTTGGCATTATCACTTCTAACCTCACACTTACATATTTACCATTGGTTCCTTCTATTTTACAAATGAGGAAGTTGAGCTTTAACAGTACATGACATGGGATCATGCAGACTCTGTAAAGCAGGGACTGGCCAGGATCTTTCTGATGCAAAGCCACTCTTCCTTTGTCTTGTGGTGGCTGAGTCTAGGCTCTTGTCTCTAACACAAAAAAGAACTCCAGGACATAAGGGAGGTAAAGGTCAGCAGAGAAGCAGAATGTATTTACAAGAAAAATGTAAGTATACACCCAAGAAGGAGTGCGGGCACACTTAACAGAGAGAGAGCTGCATTCAGCAAGGTTTGGGTCCATCCCTTTGTATGATCTGAATGCATACGAATGGTTTCTGGGGTGGGATTTAATTGAATATTCATAAGGAATGGATTTGGGGGAGAGGCCTGAGTACTGTGCATTTCCCTGCTATTTTGTGTGTGTGAGGAGGTGGATTTTCGAAGTATCTTGGCATCAGGCACACTATGGGAGTAGGAGAATTAGCCATGATAATTTTATTATAATACCATTATAATGAACTAAGTGTCATAATGGGGATGCAACTGGCAGCTGTATTGGATATCTTTGTCCTCTCTGTTTTGTGGAATCTCTGGTTTTCTGTTGCATGAAAGTGACTGGGTTTTGGATAGTGCAGGCAGGGCTTCAGGGAGGATCTGGTGACTGCAACTCCTTCTCGCTTCCTAACTCCTTGCCTATATCATCATCATTGTAGCATGCCTTCGCTTCTCCCAAGGGCAAGAAGCAAAGCTCTCTGGACTGCAAATGGAGGGTGTGTTATGTTTGGCACAGCTGAAACAACATCAGGAAGCACAAGAGAGCTCCTGTCAAATGACTTACTTCAAATATGTAGCCAGGGGTGGGTGCTATGGCATAGGGGATAAAGCCGCTGCCTGCAGTGCCAGTTTCCCATATGGATGCCGGTTTGAATCCTGGCTGCTCCATTTCCAATGCAGCTCTCTGCTATGGTCTAGGAAAGCAGTAGAAGATGGCCCAAGTCCTTGGGCCCCTGCACCAGAGTGGGAGACCCAGAAGAAGCTCATGGTTCCTGGCTTCAGATAGGCTCAGCTCCGACGGTTGCAGCCAGTTGGGGAGTAAACCAGCAGATGAAAGACCTCTCTCTTTCCTGCCCTCTCTCTCTCTGCCTTTCAAATAAATAAATAAATCTTTAAAACAAATTAAGAAAATAAAGTAAGAGCAGCCTCAAGGTGTTTTAATTTTATTATTAATATATAGTTTTTGTTTGTTCTAGTTTTCTGAGCCCTTTCAGTCAAACACTGTTTGGGTCCTTAATACTTTTTCCTGTTGATTCTGTGACTGTCCCTAATAATACTCTCCAGAAGCTGAAATAAGGTCAAGTTGTTCAAATACTTACATAGGACTTTGCAACCTGTTGTATCTATGTTCCAAGTCTTCTAAAGTACTCAACATTTTATTAATGTTACTGTGCCTCATTGCCTGGGGAATTGTGTGGAAACACTAACATGAAAGTGTATGTTCAAGACAAACAAGTCAGATTCTTTTTTTCATGCATGGATTTGTTCTGTTCCTTTTTTTTTTTTTTTTTTGTATTAAATATGTAGAGTTAAACTCCTGTATCATTAATGAATAGGAAAAATGTCAGTAATTGAAGCACAGTATAAATATTTAAATGAATCAGACAACTCTTTGTTAAATGAAGGTAGGCACATCTAGGAATGTATTATGTAACTTACACTTAGCCAGAAATAGACATTTCTAGCTGTTTTCACCATGCAAGTGCACAATAATGGTTTAATACAAACCAATTAGTAGGGGAGTAGAAGTTACTATAGTTTTGACACAAGAAGAATAAAACTCATATGCATAAATATAATAAAAATAATAATGCATTTTATTTACTTGTGTAGTATCTAGCTACAGCTGCTTTCTCGATGCTTTGTAATAAAATTAAAGCGACCAGTTAAACACCGATTAGCTGGTTAGAGACAGATCAGATTATAGCAGCAATTAAAATCAATGTAGAACAATGTATTCAATCAATCTTCCTTCTGCAAACAACGTCTTGTTGAAATAAAGTTTTTATTTTATACATGTGGTTTGAATATGCATGCTGTTGTGATAGCAACAACTCTGGGCTTCATGCATGGGGATTAGAAGCTGAACTCTGCTTGGCACCCAGATAGTGAGGCCTGGGATGCACATTCCAGAAATGAGGATAACTATGATAAGGTACACAAGTAGAAATGAATGGATGTGTTCTATGTGTAGCTGGATGATAGCTGCCTGAGCTGAGTGTTTGGAATTGTAGAAAATGTTTTTCCATGACAAACAAAAGACTGAATTTTATGCCAAAAAAAAAAAAAAAAAAAAAAAAGGAGCCATAGATGCTACCAAGATAAAAGGGGTGGTTGTCGATTTTTTGATTCTCAGTAATGAACCTGTTAATGCCTCCCATACAAAGGAAAGGCTTGAATTCACACAACTGTCAGGAGGAATGCTATTTTATTTTCAGGAGCTTTGGGAGCACTAGTCATGTAACAACCATCAAAATGGCCTGAAAGGCTTCCTTGTGTCACTTAACTATTTTTGCCATATTTGTGTAGGACCAGCACATTGCATGAGTATACTCATATTTTTGAACTAACTCACTCTAAAACATAAGTTTTTAACTTTAAATTTTTTTATTTACTTGATTTGCAGATAGAGCAAGAGTAAGAAAGAGAAAGGCAGACAGAGTTCTCATCCACTGGTTCATATCTTAAATGCTCACAATGACCGGCTGAAGCGCAGGGCTGGAAACTCAGTCCAGGTCTCCTATGTAGGTGGCAGGAACTCTACTACTTGAAAACCATGAACACTGTCTTCCAGGTTGCAGATTATCAGGAAGCTGGAATCAGAAGCACAGCCAAAACCTGCTCCCAGCCAGCATCCTAATTCTAGGCCAAGCACATGTTACAGGTTTGTTTTTAAATGAACTCTGCAACCACTTTAAATGGGAAATCATGTAGCCCACCATGAAGAGAAGGGAAAGATTAAAAAAAAAAAAAAGTTAGAGAATGGAAACTATCACAATTTGATTCAAGCTAAATGCTGTGTCTTGACCCTGAGACCTCTTCCTTTGTTAAAAGGCCTGAGGGATTCACAGATGTTAGCTGAGTAAGATAAGGCACCACATTAGAACTTTCTTGTTGATACAATAAAGGTGATTGTGTTGTAATTTATAAAGAAATAACTTACTCACCACACAAGCTGTAATTACTTAATGCTTAGTATAGTGTTTACCGTCATTTTCTACATGGCACACTAGTGGTCTGTGCTCTCCTACCTGCTAGAAGCTGCTTATTCAGCAGGATGAGCCCTGGGCCTAGTGGTAGGATAACAGAGCTCCTATTTAAGATCTGCTGTTCATTGGCTGTATCATGTATATCTTTTACCTTTACATAGCCATCTCATGGGATTATGTTAACGATGACATGAGAATGTATTTGCCTCAGGCCAGAGCTGTTGGGTAAGCCAGTGGATTTCATTCTCTTTGTCATTACCTAGGAGGCTTTTCCTCTGAACCTTTCTTCCTCTCTCAGGAACAAGCCTGCTTTTGAGGGCCCTAGTTCTGCTCTCTCTTTTGAAGGTGAGCTCAAATAGGTTAGGTTTGGGCTTACACTTTGAACCGAGGGGGTAAGGGTAGGCAATGATCTAGCAGTTAAGATGCTGCTTGAGATGCCCACATTTTCTGTTACAGGGGCTGAGCTTGAGTCCCCAGCTCTATTCCCAGTTCCAGCTTCCTACTAGTGCACACCCTTGGAGGCAGCAGGTGACAAGTGGTTAGGAGTTCCTGGCCATTGCGGGCATTTAGAGAGTGAACCAGGGGATGGGAGCTTTGCCTGTCTATCTGTATGTGTGCCTGCCATCTCTCTGCCACTCATATAAATTAATAAATAAATGAAAATTTTAAGAGGAGATAATTAAGTGAAAGACTCCAATGCATGCTATCTACTACAATTGTCAGACGGGACATTAATATCCCTCACAGGGCCTAGGGAGTACTCTCTAAAAGCCACACTGGATAAAATTTAAGCTGAGGTCGAAAAAGCATTTCAAAATTACAGAGGCTTCCCAAGATGGATTTATGTCATTCCAGTCTCTAGTTCAAAGGTCAAAGGATTGAAACTACCACATTTCATTAGTTCCCCAAGATACCATGAATTATAACACACACCAATAATTTAATAGGAGTTCTTGGAGAAGTTTTAAAGGCCTCTACATTAAATATGCACGTTATTTGCAAAGAACCCTTATTTTCTGAAATACTAAAATGTGAAGGAAAATTATTATTTTAAAATGAGAAAGCACACTTTAATGTTATAGTTTTAACTACTTTAGCATCATCCTATTCCTTTAGAATCTCAGCTATTCAGATGTCACTCAAACATTAGGCCTTGTTCCCTCAGTTTTTGTGACTTTTACTGAATTGCATTGCCTAATAAGAATGTACCTCATTTGGGCTCTATTTTTTACTTTGTATCCTTTTTTTCATTAGCCTACCTCCTAAAATTTGCTTGTGTGTGGCACTGAAATGGAGAGTAAGCTTGTGATTCCATGATGATCTTTGGCTCAACTGTTCTTTTCTTCTTAGAAAAAATAATCAACAGAGATGGCCAAAGGAAAACTAAGTCATCCTTTGTTATTAGTAGTGCCTTTGGACCTTCCAAAGTCAGGTAGTTTCCCAGTGACCTGAACTAAAGCTATGGTGAGTGCTTTTATCTACCTTAATGTCGCTTCAGTGTCCTGTATCCAGAGCAGTCTCCTTAGCCCTGAATGACACATCTCACCTGAGCACTGTGGGGCAGTGCTGGGGTAGCAAGGAGATTGTGGAGAACAAGTAGAACTCCCATAGTGCCTGAGGAAGTAGAGCCAGGGCCCAGAAGAGAATGAGTTCACCCCTAGTAGGTGAACATCCAGACTAGCTCGTTCAGGCCTGCTTGGCTGGGGATTTATCTTAAGAGTTGGTGGCCCTTGGAAAAGGAGAGGGAAGGAAGAGCAGAAAGTGTGGGGGGGGGGGAGGCACAAAGCAAGGAAGAGAGACTGACTGAGGGAGAAAGATAGATTGAGAGAGAAAGACTAAGATTGAGATAGTTTCCCTCTTCATGAGCAGATAGGAGACAAGATGGCCATCACACTGGGTAACCCTGAAACTTCATCATCAGAAAACAGCATCCCAGTGGGACATCCTTCCTCTGTGGAATGGTAGAGTCACTTGCTCTTCATCCTCACTCATGATGAGAAGCATATGTAAGGGGTAGGACAAGTGGGGAGGTTCTGAGGCAAATAAACTGCTCCAGTATTGGACAAGAGGTATAAAAGGGCCTAGTCAATGTTTTTAAGATTTATTTATTTTTTACATGAGAGTCAGAGTTACACAGAGAGAGGAGAGGCAGAAAGAGAGAGAGGCCCTCCATCTGATGGTTCACTCCCCAGATGACCACAATGGCCAGAGCTGCGCCGATCTGAAGCCAGGAGCCAGGAGCTTCCTCCAGGTCTCCCATGTGGGTGCAGGGGCCCAAAGACTTGGGCCATCTTCCACTGCTTTCCCAGGCCATAGCAGAGAGCTGGATCGGAAGTGGAGCAGCTGGGACTAGAACCGGCACCCATATGGGATGCCGGCACCTCGGGCCAGGGCGTTAACCCACTGAGCCACAGCACCTGCCCTGGGCTTAGTCATTTTTGCTTCCATTATTCCCATTTCCTCCCTGAGTTTCCTAGAAACTTAGTTTTATAGCCAATTGCTCAAGAATAAATTTATTTATAGGTAATTTTCTAAGTTAGTGAAATGAGAACAGACTTGTAAACTGGTGGTTACATGTGATGTCAAAACGAGAAGGTAGAATAACTGAAGGTGGAGAAATGAGAAGGTTGTTTGCAAATGTTGAAGACGTGATATTGATTAGACCTGTGGTTCAGGAGATCGCATCCTAGCAACAATTTACTCAGTGCCGAGTAAATGTTCAGCACCCCCTCTACCTCAATTAAAAATAATCATTCTCTTTCATCCTGGTGAGTTACTCTAAAAATAACCACCAGTTAATACATTACTTTTTACTGAGACAGATGGGGAGACATACAGAGATGGCCTAGAAAATTTGAGTATATGTTAAAAGGCCTTTGATGTCATAAGAGAATTCTACTATTCTCCACTCCTTGCAGCTTGAAGCATGAAAATGAGCTCTCTCCAAGAAAGTCATTGAGGAAATGATTTTAAATTTTAAATGTAATTTAATTTAATTTGAAAGACAAAGAGAGAAACAGAATTTTCCATCTGCTAGTTCATTCCTCAAATGCTCATCATAGCCAGGACTTGCCAGGTTGATGCCAGAAGCCTAGATTTCCATCCAGGTCTCCCATTTCGATGGCAGGGACTCAAGTACCTGAGCTGTCATCTGCCTGCCAGGGTGCACATTAGCAGGAAGCTGGATTGAAAGAACCAGGACTTGAACCACGGCACTGTGATATGGAAGTGAGCATCCCAGGAAGTGATGTAATCACTGTGCCAAATGCCTGTCCTCTTCCCTGGGACCACATAGAAGATTAAGATTAATCATAAAATCAATTCACAATAGCTAAAACCTGGAATCAACCCAAATGCCCATCAACAGAAGACTGGATAAAGAAATTATGAGACATGTACTCTATAGAATACTATATACAGCAATGAAATCTGGTCATTTGCAACAAAATGGAGGAATCTGGAAAACATCATGCTAAGTGAATTAAGCCAGTCCCAAAGGGACAAATATCATATGTTCTCCCTGATCAATGACAAATAACCAAGCACCAAAAAGGAAACTTGTTGAAGTGAAATGGACACTATGAGAAACAGTTACTTGATCAGCCCCTGTCCTGACTGTTGATGTACAATTTAATACTTTATCCCTTTTAGCATTTTTTTTATTCTACTTAAAACTATTGGTTGAACTCTGTAATTAACACACAATTATTCTTAGATGTTTAAATTTAACTGAAAAGTGATCCCTGTTAAATCTAAGAGTCGGAATAAGAGAGGGAAGAGATGTACAATTTGGGACATGCTCAATTGGACTTGTCCCAAATAAAAAAAAATTTAAAAAAAAAAGGATTAATCATAAAAATGATTAAGATGCCCATCAACAGCCCAAATTGATTTCTGTGTTCTGGAAATTTATGTTATTTAGAAACTAGTGGTTTCCATCTTGGAAAAGGGTTTCCTTCTCTTTGCTTTTCCTCAGATACCATAGTTTAGAATCATGTAGAAGAGAGACTTAAATGTCTCTTCCCAGTTTCTGATGAGAGACAGTAATAACATGGAAGCTGATTTTGTATCAGTGAACAACTTTGAAGAAAATATGGAGGTCCACCAATGGAATATGCAGCCCTGCAAAAGCAATCCCAGTAATGGAAATATTCCAGCTGAATCAGGGCTCTGTGGAAGAAATTGACAGAGACCAACTTGGGCTACCATAAATACAAAATGACTTTAAGAGATGGCTATCGGGAAATTAATAGAATTAGATTCAGAAAGGAAATCAAGGTGGAGCTTCCTCAGCCCTGATGATGAATGACTGAATGAGTGTCGCTCTGCTTGGGACTCAGAGCACTGGAAGAGAAGGTTCACATGGCTGAACTTGAGTCTCTCGCTCACCCTTTGGCTATGTAGAATGGAGACAGCACAAAATGGAACGGAGATCTCCAGGGATTCCTCCAGGTTTTTTTTGTTTGTTTTGTTTTTATTTTTGTTTTGACAGGCAGAGTGGACAGTGAGAGAGAGAGAGACAGAGAGAAAGGTCTTCCTTTTACCATTGGTTCACCCTCCAATGGCCGGGGCTGCTGGCGCACTGCAGCCGGCGCACCACGCCGATCCGAAGCCAGGAGCCAGGTGCTTCCTCCTGGTCTCCCATGCAGGTGCAAGGCCCAAGGACCTGGGCCATCCTCCACTGCACTCCCGGGCCAAAGCAGAGAGCTGGACAGGAAGAGGAGCAACTGGGACAGACTCCGGTGCCCTGACCGGGACTAGAACCCAGGGTGCCGGTGCTGCAGGCGGAGGATTAGCCTAATGAGCCGCGGCACCGGCCCCTCCAGGTTTTGTGGTCAAATAATTGGGCACTTAATCTACTATTGTACTGACCTCCTATAGTGGGGGAAAATTCCCCAAGGAGGAATCAGAATGCTGTTAGAAATGGGAAAAAGAGGCTGGCAGTTAAAAAATAAAGCTGTGTTTACTTCAGAAGTTCTATTAGGAACATTATAAGGGAAGAGTCCTCGTTGGACCAGAAGTTAGCAAAAAGATCGAAGCCATCTGGCTGCAGTACATGATTATAGGCAAGAATATCTTCCTTGAGAAATTAGGACCTGAGTTGTGGCACAATGGTTTAAGCTGCCTCCTGCAGTGCCGGCATCCCATGTGAGCCAAAGTGTGATTCCTAGCTGCTGCACTTCTGATCCAGTTCCTTGCTAATGCATCTGGCAAAGCAGAAGAAGATGGCTCAAGTGCTTAGGCCCCTGCTATGCACATGGGAGACCAAGATGGAGTTCCTGGCTCCTGACTTCTCTCTGACCCAGTCCTGGCTGCTATGGCCGTTGGTGGGATGAACCAGTGGATGGAATATCTCTGTCTTTCCTTCTCTCACTGTAACTTTTGAAATAAACAGCATAAATCTTTTCAAAAATGAAGAAGACTTGAGAAATAACATCACCTGGCTTCTACAGTGATATCTAGGATCAGTTTATTTTGGAGGGATTTTTATCTGTAATGGAGCCATCATATTGTATAGAAAATTCAAAAGCTCAAAGTCTGGTAATTCTTTGTCACTTTGTCTACTCTCCTGTCCATTTTGTGACAGTCTATTTTTAAAATCAAGTCCAAGCAACCTTCTCAAAACTCCTGGAAGCAAAAACAGGTTCCCTTACACTGTTTGCTTTTAGCAGGCCATGTCCCCAAATCTAAAAGTACATAGCTGAAAATAGTATATGATATTAGTTGTTTTCACCACTGAATGCTGAGTTTCTTCATGCAGGAGTCATGATGTCTCTAACAGATATAGTTTTTTGTTCGTTTTAAGATTTATTTATTTATTTCAAAGCCAGAGTTAGAGAGAGGAAGAAACAGAGAGAGAAGTCCTCCATCCGCTAGCTCACTCCCCAAATGGCCACAACAGCCAGAGCTGGGCCGATCTGAAGCCAGGGGCCAGGAGCTTCTTCTTCTGGGTCTCCCACATGGGTGCAGGGACCCAAAGACTTGGGCCATCTTCTGCTGCTTTTCCAGGCCATACCAGAGAACTGGATCGGAAGTGGAGCAGCCTGGACTTGAACCAGTGCCAGTATGGGATACCAGTATGGCAGGTGGAGGCCTTACCCACTACACCACAGCACTGGCCTCCTGCTGTAGTTTTAACATGCTGTATAGGGACCAAGGAGAGGAACAAAAGAATGCATAAATGAAAGAAGTAATAGAATGAATAAACTGAAATGTAAATAAAGAAATAATGAAGGCCAGCACCGCGGCTCAATAGGCTAATCCATCGCCTGCAGCGCCAGCACACCGGGTTCTAGTCCTGGTTGGGGTGCCGGATTCTGTCCCGGTTGCCCCTCTTCCAGGCCAGCTCTCTGCTGTGGCCCAGGAGTGCAGTGGAGGATGGCCCAAGTGCTTGGGCCCTGCACCTGCATGGGAGACCAGGAGAAGCACCTGGCTCCTGGCTTCGGATCGGCGAGGTGTGCCGGCCACAGCGCACCGGCTGCAGCGGCCTTCGGAGGGTGAACCAACGGCAAAAAGGAAGACCTTTCTCTCTGTCTCTCTCTCTCTCACCGTCCACTCTGCCTGTCCAAAAAAGAAAAGAAAAAGAAATAATGAACAGAGATCTCTCAGGGTTGAGTTCTATATTGGTGCCCTCTCTTACTGACTTCTCAAATAAATCCTAATCCATATATTTCTTGGTCCTAAGCAGTCTGAATATATGATCTCCTGTTATCTGTCAGGTGGAACCTTTCTCTGCTTTCTTTGGGAAGCTGAAAGCATTTCACTCTATTGATTTGTTCTCACCAGAGCAGAGCCATCAGTTGTAAGTAGGCATTCGTTTCTATTATGACTGTCAATAGTATGATTTCAAATTACTTTTATCACAGTGATTTCAAGGGCTCATACCTTAATTTTCAAAGCCAGCTCCCTAGAACTGACCCAAACCAAGCTATGGCCTAGATTTTCAATTTGTGAATATAGGTATGGGGAAAATAATTCTCTCTCTCTTATTTTTTTTCTTTTTGTTTATAGCGTGTTTCATTACAGATTCTTCGATTTAGGTATGAACAAAGGTGCTTACACAAGAATAGAGGTCCTAAAAATCAAGTAAACTATTTTAGAGAAGAGAGAAATTGCAAGCAAAGAGAGGGGATTCAGAATGAAGGCCTATTTCAAATAGGCCTCTCAGTGCTGCTCCTCTCTGCATGTTAGTAACTTACTGAGATGGTGGTGATGGGGGATGATAATAACAGAGTATAGTGTGTAGGGCTGTTATGAAGAATGAAATCCCTAACCCTGAGTTTGTTCCCCATTCTGAACAACAGTAATGCGCAGAGAGACTGAGCTAAATGTGACTCAATCACATAGGACACCAAGAGAGTGGATTGCTTTGTTTCCCATGCCATGTGATTGAGTTCCTGCATACAGGAAAAGCTGATGAGTGACTGGGGCTATATCATCCATCTCATTTGTTACCTGCACTGACTTATTCAGAGTTGGCCGCAGAAGCAACACTCAGAATCGACACACTCTTATGTGTGCTCTCTCAACCTGATCCTTTCACCAGAATTTCTTTCCCTTCAGGTTGTTATTTGTGGCAAAAATGTGTATCAGACTCCTCCTAGATCTTTTGCCAAGACAGAATTAGGTTCTTTTTGTGGCCCTAACTCTAATTTTATTGCTTTCTTGATTAGCATCCAGTTTGATCTTCTTATAATAGTAGGAATCTTGTTTCCAGGGCAACCAAAATTTCAACAAGGCCTTCATAGGACTTGGTCAGGGTCCTTCTGTAGTCTTGATTGCCCTTACTTTTGTGGTCAAAATATTCAATTAATTCCATGATTCTGCCCACTTCCTTATGTTACCTACAGAAGATGAGCTCCACTGTGCAGTTTGACTACACTAGTGCAAAACTTTGTATTGCTGAAAGCCTATCATACTGGCTTTCTTATCTACTACACAGCGGACTCTCCTTTCTATGAGTACTTCACGCTGAAGAATGTTATTGCTTGCAAGCACTTGCAGCAGTGCCTAACACATAGTAGGCATGCAGCGTACCGGAGCTAATATTACTCTTGTCATCACCATTATTACTGTTATCGCTTTATAGTCCATGTGAAGTTTAAATAATAAAATGCCTGTGAAGTTGTGAGCATACTGCCTGGCTGTTAGTGGGCACTCAGTACATGCTAGTGCTGATTAAAGGCGCGAAAGCCAGTGATTTATTTAAGAAAATGCAATACAGAGCCTTTCTGGATTATTGCCTTGGATATACTTTGCTCAGTCATTTCTAGTGTACTTCATATGGGGATGGGTGTTTAGAATGATGTCTCATCCAGAAGCACTTTACAATGTTTGGTCCCTGAAAAAAAAATTCACTTATATTCACTTACTAAGTCAGGAAAATGGTGTCATATTTTATATATTCATTTTAGAGTGTCGATTATATGTTTTTACAAATGACTTATGCCCATAATTTAAAAATGTACTCAGTACAGAAAATTCTTAAGAAGCTGAAACACATCACCTTAAATCCCTCTATCCAGAAATAGCCACTGTGCATAGTTGAAGAGCATCATAGTAAGTGTATCTTAAAGCTTATGACCAGATCACATGACAATAAAATGGATAGGAAATAAGAAGAAACATTATAAACATGAGAATAACAAAACACAGTACATCTACCTTATAGATAAAGATACTTAATTTTACTTGAATTTAACAGAAGAAAAAGAAACTAAAGTGAAACTCAAGAAGTTACTGAACTTCACGTTTATAGTATTTTATCATCAAAGCTTTGTATTCCTAAAATGACCCTTCCAAAGGTTAAGAAAAAATATGATAACATTACATGTTGGGGTCCTTTTGAGTGTTTTAAAGATGTGTTTATTTGAAAGCAGAGCAACAGAAAAAGAGGGAGAAAGATACACACAGCTCTTCTATCCACTGGTTCACTCCCCAGATGGCCACAATAGCCAGGATATTTGATCTAGCTCTATTAGTCTTTTTCTATTGTGGGTTCCACATCACCAGATTGTTTATTTTGACTCATCTCTTAGTTGTATAACTTTTATGATTGAGCAGTTTTTCTTTTTCACAAGAAGGCTCATGGAGATTATATTCCTTGAAATTTTTCACTGTTGCCTTTATGCTTGGGCAACAACTTGGCTGCTATGACATCTTTGGGTCACCTTTTCTTTCCCTTTGAAGTTTAGAGACTTTGCTACATGGTTTTCAAAGACTGGATATTGCTGTGGAAAATATGAGACCAGGCTGATTCTTTTTTTTTTTTTTTTTTTTGCTGTTGCAGTTTTACCTTCTTCTTGGAACCCTGATTAACTCCAGTTTTATCATTGATGTGTTGTACATAAGATAATAATAATGATTACTATCTTTTTCTGAATATATTATATCATTTTCATCAATAGATTTAGTTTTTTCTTCACTTTAAGGGAATTTTTTTTGAAGATTTATTTATTTATTTTGAAAGACAGAGTTACAGAGAGGCAGAGGTAGAGAGAGAAAGGTCTTCCATTTGCTGGTTCACTCTCCAGATAGCCTCAACTGCCTGAGCTGTACCAATCCGAAGCCAGTAGCCAGGAGCTTCTTCTGAGTCTCCCACGGAGTTGCAGAGGTCCAAGCACTTGGGCCATCTTCCACTGCTTTCCCAGGCCATAGCAGAGAGGAAGGTTGAAAGTGAAGCAGTGGAGTCTTGAACCAGCACATATATGGGTTGCTGGCACTGCAGGCGGCGGCTTTACCCGCTATGCCACAGTGCCGGCCCCAAGGGAATGTTTTTGTGTGATAACTCGGAATTTTTCTTTTTCTGGTCCATTGTTTCAGGGACACCAATTATTACTTTGTTGTGTTAACTTCATCTTTCTTTCAAATTCATGCTCTGCTTTCTGTTTAACAAACTGCTGGCCTTTTTATCATGTATTCAAGTATAATTATTTTTTATTTCTCCTTCATTTTTTGTTTTCTTTTTGAATTTTCACTTATTTGATTTCATTTACTTGAAAGGCACAGAGATAGAGAGATCTCTCTTTTGGTTTAGTTCCGAAATGCTCACCACAGCCAGGGCTAAGTTATGCCAAAGTCAAGAGCCCAGAACTCAATGCACTTCTCCCACATGGCTGGCAAGGATCCAAGTACTTGGGCCAGGACTACCCATTATCAAGAAGGACAGATCGGAAGCAGAGCCAGGATTTGAACCCAAACACTCTGACAGGGGATGTGGGTGTCCTTCCGAGAGGCATTTTAATCACTGTGACAAATGCCCACCCCTAATTTGGTTTTAGCTTTGAGTTTTTCTACATGTTTTTAATCATGTGTTAGATTTTTGATGTTGTGTAATATTTTCAGGTATTTTTTATTACTGTTGAATTTCTTTCTTTTTAAATCTTGTTTATGTTTGATCTTCACTTTGAGCTGTTTAATTAATTTCTTTAATGTTATAAAGTATTCATGGAAGTCTGTTCTTTGGGCTGCATTTTCTTTTTCTTTTCTTTCTTTTTTTTGGACAGGCATAGTTAAACAGTGAGAGAAAGAGAGAGACAGAAAGAAAGGTCTTCCTTCTGCTGATGCACTCCCTTAATGGCCGCAACGACCAGCACTGTGCCAATCCGAAGCCAGGAGACAGGTGCTTCCTCCTGGTCTCCCATGCAGGTGCAGGGCCCAAGCACTTGGGCCATCCTCCACTGCACTCATGGGCCACAGCAGAGAGCTGGCCTGGAAGAGGAGCAACCAGGACAGAATCTGAGGAACTTTTTCTCTCTCTGCCATCACTGCCCTGTACAAACTGGGCAGTGTCTGGAGATGTGTTTGGGTGTCACTACTGGGGAGAAGATACTGCTGGCATCCAGTAGGCAGAGGCCACAAACATTCCACAATGCACAAGACAGCCTTTGGCACAAAGAATTATCTGGTCCAAATTGTCAACAATGCCGAGATCCAGAAATCCTGTCTTAAAGAATGGGAGTTTGATGGAAGCTTAATAGCTGCTTATTATACTTTTCAGTTAGCATTCTCATTCATCTGAGCTGGGGTGTGAATACTGGTGCCATTCAAACTTGTGGTATTGCATTCCATTTTTTTTTTTTTTTAACTTCCTTAGGAGTAGCATCTGTCACTGTGATATTGTCTTACCCTTGTACCAACACCCAGAAATCAATTTTAATTCACTAAAGAAAGCCATGTTAATCCTGCATTTAATGGCTAAGTTTGTAATTCTAGTGATGTTTCTGAGATTTGACTCCTATGTAATGGTCACCAAAGAAACTATAGAAAACATTCATCTGGTAATAAGGAAAAGTTTTAGCTCCATACTCAAAGGGTCTTGTCTTTGAACCTCACATCCTTTGTGCAAAACTCATGCACAGAACTCCCTTTTGTTTTCTTAATCAACTTGGTATTTATAGGTGACTCCATTGTTTATCACTGGCCAATTGATCATGCAACTGGACACTCCATTTAATCTCTCGAGACTGGAGTATCAACAGACATTTTTTTAAATGGACATAGAGGACAAATGCTCCCCCTTTCATTCTAACACCATTAAATTATGCTGTGTGAGTTAGGCAAAGTGAGATACCTCCCTTCTGGAGGGCTCAGAGCAGAGAAGGTTCCTGAGTTGAATGGACCCCTTCAGTTTTCGGTACCAATCATTAGAAAACTTCTCTTTAGCCTGTATGCCCAGAGTGCAGCCGTAATACAGCACTGTGCATTAATAACATTTTCAATGAACTTCCTCTAAACTGATAGAAGAAAATTAGCACATTCCTAGGGAATTCCCTTGGCAGATAGCACATCTGCTGGTGACTTGGCGGTGCTGGAAGAGTTTCATCAGATTGCCTCAGCAGTTTTTCTCAAAATGTGAACAATATGTTTGCTAAAGGCAAACACAGTCATTTCTGAATTGCATGAACTTCTCTCATACACAAAATGTCACTGCCGAAACTCATGCCTCAAATTATCCCAGCCACAAGTTCTTAACAAACAAGCAAACATCAAACTCAGAAGTGATACCCAAGAAATCATTTTCTACTATGGAATATCTTGCTGCAATCTATAATCAAAGCAAACTTTGACAGTATTTCTCAGTACTGATAAGGGGAAAATATGTTATTACTTTTTAGAATCATGGTATAGCATTGTATAAACTTAATTGTACTTCTAATTAAACATTTAAAATACACTTGCTTTTCTTTGCTCTTGTGGCAAGATGCAAGATTAAGTTACTTTCATTAACTTGATGGAATTACCTGCATTCAGAATTGACTCAAATTAATTTCTGTTTGGTGCAATACATTCTTAAAACATTATAACCCTATCCACTGTGGAAAAATTGGTATTTCTGTGAATGAATATTTTAACCAAAATGTGATATTTATTAATGACACTGAGAGTGTAGAAGATACAACTTGAAAAATCATCAACATTTTGTTTGATGGTTACCTTTCCTACCAATAATTATTTTGTGGATTTTAAAGCAAAGAACATTTATACTCAAGTGTATTTACTAATTTGAAGAATTCCCTGTCCATGGATTTTTCAAATAACATGCAATTGCCTGTGAAATTACTTTGTATTCTGCAGTATGAAGGCAGGGATTAAATTTCTGCTTGGTAACCTGAATGGTAGGTGCTTCTGATGGTACATAATTTCAAACTTTTTTGCAATTTTAATGTAAAATAATATAATGTAAATGTCTTGAGTTCAAATGCCAGTTCTTCTGTGCAACATTTTTCCATGGCCTTCCTGATGCCAACAGCAGCTGTCACTCTTTGATTTTGGACTTGTATTTCTTTGTATCTCTCAGTCAAGTTTGATTGATTTTCTTCCATCTTGCTAGACCGGGTCTCCTGACTCAATGTCTTTTGGTTGCTTTAGGTTCTTTACATACAAATTTCATAGCTTTGTCATTTGCAACTTCAAAATGGCATACAGATAAAACAGAAAGGATAAAACTTATGTTCATAAGACAGGTTTTAAAGAATTTAATAAGCTTCCATTCAGGCTTCCTTCTAAGAGGAGCCTAAGAATAAGCCTTAAACGTTAACACTTCATGTGTAAATTCATTGTGATTTCCTTGGTGTTGGAAACCAATACTTTGCTGTCATTTGGATCCTCTCAAGCCTTACTCAGCATTTTACATGAACATGTGATTAATTGGATAATTTCTTTGCATTGTGACTGCTTATTTCCTTCCATGAGTCTATTTTAGAGACAATGTAGAGATGATTAAAAGTGAGTAAGGACTTCTGTGTCTGAAAGCTTAGAGTTCAAGGTCTGTTTCTGCAGCTTGCTAGTGCAAGACTTGAAGCAAACCACTGTTCCTACCCAGGTTTCAGATTGCTATCTCTAAAGTAACAATGATCTCTACTTAATATGCTATAATTAAGCATTTAATGCTTATTATCTGCTGTGAAAAGGATTTTATAATGAAAATTCACACTGTTGTTATTGGAAGGTAATGAAAAGGTCTTGGGCTGTAGGAATACTGGAATGTGAAACAAAAACCCACTTCTATATATGCTTGCCCACTCACCAATATGGAAGTTGTCTGATGTTGATTTTGGTTATTTTCAGTGCATTTCTCCCTGTGTGGCACTCATTACTTTAGTGTTTGCTCCCTTTTCCTTCCAAAGTAAATAGACATTCAATGGTTCTATAGGCCTCCATTTTCCATGAGCACAGGAAATGATGTGGGAATGGTGTTGTATAAAATTATTTTAGAATAAGTATGCTTGGGGCTGGCGCCATGGCTCACTTGGTTAATCCTCCGCCTGCAGCACCGGCATCCCATTTGGGTGCCAGGGTTCTAGTCCCAGTTGCTCCTCTTCCAGTCCTGCTCCCTGCTGTGGCCTGGGAAGGCAGTGGAAGATGGCCCAAGTGCTTGGGCCCCTGCACCCGCATGGGAGACCAGGAGGAATCACCTGGCTCCTGGCTTTGGATCGGCACAGTGCCAGCTGTGGCAGCCATTTGGGGAGTGAACCAATGGAAGGAAGACCTTTCTCTCTGTCTCCTCTCTCACTGTCTATGACTCTACCTGTCAAAAAAAAAAAAAAAAAGAATAAGTATGCTTGTACAAAATGGAAAACACCAGAAATACCTAGTAAATTTGACTTTTGCTAACATTCAGAGTATTCAAAGCACCTTCTACCTCCCCCCAACCCTGAAATATCTGAAGTAAAATACAATAGGAATGGCATGGGGGAATTATAATGGCATTTGTCTTCATGTTGTTAGGTTCATTTGAATTTAATTCTCATGTCTTAGTGATAATGACAATAACAGCCAGCATACCAGGCATTGTGCTCTAAGGTGGAAACCATGACCATTTCCATTCTGTGTGTGATCACACTCCAGAGCCCATACCTGTGAGTGATGTGTCCAGTGCTGTTCTTAAACTTGGAGGTACAAAGATAACCGAGATGTTGCCATTACATACAAGGAGCATGCAGTCCAGTTGGGAAGAAGATCATAATGGGGCTCATCCCCTTAGTCTGAGTCTGCCTAGGAAAGTAATGCAGGAGTGATTCAAATACTCAGAGCAGCACAAGAGGACCCAGTCTTCTGTTCAGGACATCTATAAGGATGTGGTCATTGGAGTGAATTTTGGAGACTGGGTTGGATTTCTGTAGCCCAAGGAAAAGGGGATTGAGCTAGAAGAATAAGAAAGATCGCAGAGCTGAAGAAGGCTAGTGCTGAACGATAATGCAGAGACAGAAAGGCCAAGGTTGGGGAAAGTCAAGGTTGGCACACATCCTGTGAAGACTGAAGGAGGACTTAAGGTTTGGACCGGAGTGGCCTTGGACAGCAATTGTGTTAGAATGACAGAGGAAGAAGCCAGCATTGAATTTGGATATGCAGATAGCAGAGATTGGATGTTTAGAAGATTCTTACAAGATCTTTGTGGTTAATTACAGGAGAAAAAAAATTAAGTAATTAAAAAGTTTAGCATGGGTGAGTGCACTTTTGTTTGTAAGAAAGAGAACACGTAAGTATTAGCAGAGGAGTTGGTGGAAGGGGTAGGGGTAGGAGTGATGATACAATAGAGAGAAGAGATTCTCTCTGAGTCATAGAAGAGGAAGTTTGTGAGAAGCATAGTATTGTACTTCGTGTGGGATATGAATGCTTATCTATAGAATGTAGTGTGAACAAAAATCTATTTTGGATGGAAGCATTTGGTGACCCTCCCTTTTACTTCCCTTTAATACATGGTTCGTTGAGGTTTGCCAGGACTATGTGATCCTGAGCAGCTGAGTTCTTTCTCTTGACACTTCCCTTTGCTCTGATCCCTCTTCTCTTGGCTTATCTTTGTCCACTCCACTTTTTTGATCCCTGCCCCTTTTGAACCCTGAATTGGTTACTGTTGGCTCCTGGTGTTTTTCTTTGTTCTCTTTGCTCCTAGATCTTGGCTGCCCCAATTTGGCTCACAATTTGATGCAGATGTTTGAGTCTGTACCAATCCCTGTCCTTGGCAAGGTCTGGATCTTGCTTTTTCATATCATGGCTTCACTGTAGCTGCACAGTTCTTGGCCCAGTGGACACCTTGAGACGCTCCCCCTATTGTGGGGCCCAGAAAAGGACACAGTAGATTAAAAAATATATATACAGGAAGAAGAAGAAAGGACATTCAGAAAGAATATAATTGTCAGGGTGTGTGTGGAGTAGATGAGGAATGGTTTATTTTCTGAAAGGCAGCCCCCAGGAGCCAGCAAGGGTGAGAATGCTGCAAGGTGAAGCAGCCAAAGGTTGAAGGAATTCTCAAAGAAGGGTGCACACAACCCAGAAGACCAAAAAGCATAAAAGGCTATCAAATAAAACAACGACCTCCTAAATGAGAACAAGCAAAGGCTATTTATTGTGAGTTTGCTAGGACAAAGAGTTAGCCACCATTAGGGAGGGTTTGCAGAGACTCATGGGCCAGTGGGGTGGGCAGAGGAGCCTTACAGTAAGGGAAAACAGGCAAGGCTTTAGTCTGCCCTGATTGAAGTCCTTTTGCACCAGGTAAGGGGAACTAGACTAACTAGAAGTGGAACCTCTGTGTGATTGGCTAGGGAAGCTTATTTAGCTTTTTCTAGTTGGTCTTACGCTGGAAGCAGGGGCAAAAAATGGAGAAGCTGGCAGTTACTGATTACATATTGACTGTTTGGGGTCAATTGCTACAGAGGTTGTGGTTTGGCTTTTGGATTGGCACTGCTGATTGTGGGTCAGTGTTTTATATATAACCTGGCCATTGTCCATGGCATATTTAGTCTCTCCTGGGCTAGAGTTACAGAGGACAGTTTTACTGTATAAGTGTAGAGTGTTTTGTAGGACATGCTTTGACTTGTGGCCTGGCCAGATATAAGTTACAACAAAACTATGTCATTCCAGTGGCAGTGTGCCAGTATACTGTGTTTCCACAAACTTCCACATATCATCCTTCCATAACTAATGGGACTGGCTCTGTACTGAAAATTGAAGAAAATATTTTTATAGATGCTAACTTTTATGGAATTGTTCAAAGTAATAGTCAAAGTGCTTTTTCTTTGTATTTACCCAAATATAGTTTTCAACATAGCTCTGGTTTTTAAGAAAGCCTAATTACATTCATATACCACGAACAGTCAATAGAGCATTGGGAAAAGTCATACCTATAAATTTATATTACTTGAGGGAGAGTAGTTGGACTTAGAAATATTAATGCAGCTTCCATCTCATATTATAGGTATTAGTTTTATTTGTGGAATAAAATTTGATTGACTTTCTGACCCACATAAGAATGTAGCCTTGGGGAGAAGTGTCTTTGCACTTTGGCTGGCATGGAGAGTTCTTAATTCTAGAGAAGTCAGCTTGAGAAAGGGCGGTGTGTTTCTGAGAGAACTGTATTGGGACATCTATCTTCTTTTTCTCGGGCAAGATCTATAGAATGGAGTAACAGAGTCAAACAGAGCGTCAAACCCTTGTCTGGAGGTGGCAGCAACTTTCAGTTTAAAAAGATCTGTCAGCTACTCTATTTTTAAAAATATTAAAGATTTATTCTATTTATTTAAAAGTTAGCATGACAGAAGGAGAGAGAGAGAGAGAGAAGGAGAGAAAGAGATCTTCTAACTGCTGGGTTATTTCACAAATGACTGCAGTGGCCATCTAGGTCTCCCATGTAGGTGGCATGGGCCCAAGCACTTTGGTCATCTTCCACTGCTTTCCCAAGCTCAGTAGCAGTAAACTGATTTAGAAGTGGAACATCCAGGCTTCAAACTGGTGCTTCATGTGCATCATGCTGATGTTGCAGGTAGTGTTTTAATCCATTATGCCACACCACCAGCTCTAGAGTATTTTTTTTTTTTTGACAAGCAGAGATAGTGAGAGAGAGAGAGACAGAGAGAAAGGTCTTCCTTCTGTTGGTTCACCCCCCAAATGGCCGCTATGGCTGGCGCGCTGCGCTGATCCGAAGCCAGAAGCCAGGTGCTTCTCCTGGTCTCCCATGCGGGTGCAGTGCCCAAGCACTTGGGCCATCCTCCCGGGCCACAGCAGAGAGCTGGACTGGAAGAAGAGCAACCAGGACAGAATCCGGCGCCCCAACCAGGACTAGAACCCAGGGTGCCGGTGCCGCAGGCAGAGGACTAGCCTAGTGAGCCGTGGCACCGGCCAAGCTCTAGAGTATTTTTTAAGTCATTAAGTTTATTATTATCTTCATTGAGCAGAAGTTGAATGTTGCAAATATGGAAAGCGAAATAGAGAATCTGGGGGCTGGAGGTGAAATCCTGGCTCTCACTGTTTTCCAGCACTAATTTCACATCTGTCATTGTTCTGGTAGAAACCCCATATGCCTTTCTTCAGCAATATGTGTTCATGTATAAATTAATTTGCCAGGAAAAGTTATCACAGAGAAGTGTGTAGTCACCTGGGTGAGACTGGTTCTCTATAATATTGTAATGCAGTATCAATCCAAAGTATCCAAAGTAATACTTTCTTTGGTTTTTCTGGTGTCATAAGGACAAAAAACCAGTTGTCTCCTGTCTGTATTCCTTATCAAAAGCAGTCTGGCATGTGGTCTCAAGGGTGCAAAATTTAACCAGTTGAAGATTACTTCCTGCATTAAATGAGCAACTCCAAGTGTATATCCTGGTGACAATGAAAGAGAGCAGGTGTAGCCCTTCTAATGAATACTCTCCTTTCCCTCCAAAACTGGAGACAGGAGCTGGTCTCCAAGTGACCCTGGTGATAAGTAAGCTGTCCATTTTCCCAGTCTGAACCCTCACTTCAGGGTTAGGTTTTCCTGCATTTTTTTTTAATGCCAAGCAAAACCAGTGGCACCTTTGCTGTAGACATCAAGGGAGCACTGTGTCCTGGGCACGGGAACCCGCACTGAGTCTGGCTAATTCTGGAGGCAGCAAGAGGACAAGATTTTAAGGAATGTTTACTCATTTTCTCTAGACTCTGGTCACTCTCCTCTTCCATGTGGCACTTTCCTTTCTTGAATAGCACAGCTGTGTTGTTTCTGTGAGCCCACACAACTGCCTGGAGTCCAGATTACATCTACAAGCTGCCTGTCTTCCAGGAGTGGTTGTATAACTAAATCCTGGCTGGTGGGAATGAGGAGCAGTGAAACAGTCAACTTCCGGGTCATTTCCTTAAATGTTGGAGGCTTGGGCTGCCTCCATCCTGCTGCCTAGATGGTGGGAAGGCTGCAGCTCCACCTTGCATCATGATGGGCCAGAGATGGTGGAATTGAATGCAGCCCAGGAGTTCTGTGAGCCTAAAGCAAGTTCTGGTCTGCTGATCCCCAGACTTCCGTGGGAAACGGATATGAAGTCTGCCTAAATCACTGTTATTTTTTGTCTTTTGCATATCACTATATCTGAGTTCCAAATGGCAGATCATATGAGTTTATAGTTTTTTCTTTTGCATCTCCTCTAGCAAATTATCATATCATATATGAAAACATGGCTTATCTGTGATTATACATACATATAATTTTGATAGGAGGCATGTAGCTTAAACTGTTAGAATTCATTGAGCTTCTAATTAAAAGGTCGTTCATTGAAGATAAATCACCTTAGCAGCCTTTCATTAAAGGGCAGGTTTGAAATCTGTTTTTTCTTTCCTCTTTTCCTGCCTTAAATTCTAAAATGTGCACATGGGAAGCTGTTCAGATTGGAATGTTAACCATATAACTAGCACGACTGTAGAAATCCAGATTAATTCCTCTTAAATCATTTTGCTGTGGAGAAAGTAAGTGTTCCCCCTCCCAGCTCCCTAGACTCTCCTCTTTCAAAGCCAAATGCTTTGCCAGGCTTTTGGAAATGTCCTCTGGAATGCAGAGCCAGACAGTTCTTCGCCACATAGCACAAGGCAGAGTGAGTCAGAATTGAATAATTTCTTTCTGGAAAGCACTCGCTTCTGCAGCATATTTGAATGAACAAACTAAAGAGTGAATCTCAGAAGGCTCATTTCATTTTCCTGTTTGCCATTCTCATCTTGCTGCAGAGGAGAGCATATTGAAGAGCTACTGACTTCAGTGAGTTCTTGAGAACACGAAGAGGGCCCCATAATGTACCTGGATGTTGAAATGTTTTCCTACAAAGATTAAACTTCCCGTGCTGGTTATTATGTGTGTGTAAGAGTTAGCAACAAGTGGATTTATACAGCTCAGTGCTGTTTTTCCTTGTCAGTATTCTTCGGGGACTGCGCTTGGCACCCGTTGCTGTGCAGGGGCTCCTTGCTGTCAAAACAATGTAAACACTGGGGAAGCAAAATATGTCTCAGTCTGTTAAGTCCATCATCTTCTTCTATGAGGATGTCTAATTAGGTTCTGAAAGTATTGAGAGAAGGAAGTCCTTAAAATTGGAGGCTGCTTCTATAGCTTAATGGATGACTAGGTAGAGGGAGAGAATTGGGTAGTGTTCTAGAGTCTGTAAAATGTTTGTTTGGTTGTTCACAGTTTGTGAAAATGTATAATATTTGTTATGGAAAAATGTTTTCGTTTGAAGAAGTACATATGTGGTACCATGCTTTCCTATAATTCTAATTGGCAGATATATCTTTTTAGAAAACTTTCGGTGTCATGTGGGCTGTATATATTCTAACCTTACCTCATTGTATTTGGGGTGGACTTTTCTACTGTAAAGTTTCATGGGATGTAGATGAGCTTATTTAACTAAACAATGGGATTTCTCTGACAGTCCATTCTTGCCCTGGGCTGAATCTCACTTAGAATCCACATTAGATTGCATACTCTTAGAAGCCTTCTCTGATTACTTGAAGGTTTAAACATGAGCCCCTTTTCTGTGATTCCATCATAGCCTGTGTTGTATCCCTCTGTGTTCATATACTCTGTTGACTTGATGGTATCTTCCTTCAGACTTTTCTTAACTTGAGAGCAGGGGTGCACTGGGGAACTGTCATGCCACAGAGTGAGTGCTCAACACATATTAGGGGGATTCAAAAAGTTCAAGTAAAATGGAATTTTAAAAATTCTTGTCTTTGGTGCAAAAATATTTGGAACCCATGCATAATTTTTTTCATATTACAGATTTTCCATGAAAATATCCCCATCCATGCATGGATTTCAAAAATGTTCTTTTGCCAAAATAATGTCACCTTTTAATTAAAACTTCCCCAATTTTTTGAAGTTCTCTTTTATGCATTGAGTTAATGTATTTTCTCTAGAGGGTCTTATTTTATCTCTGGGATGAGATTTTTAAGCATGCACATAGAAGTCACAGCTAAATATTTTTGATGGAATTTCCCAGGCTTAAGTAATTCCTTGTTGCAAGCTAGGAATCTCTGATAAGGCTCAGTAACAGTTTGGGATATTATTTACAACATTATAGCAATTTTCTGAAAGTGCATATATCTTATGCTCTGTTTCCTCCTAAGTGCATGAACTCAGTGAAAAGTGAACAATAAATCAATAACATCCCCAGAATTACAGGTAGAAACAGTGTGCTGTTGCTGCCTGGGGTGGAGCACAGAGGTGATGGGCAGGGAGCAATCGTGGTTTTCTGTTGTAACAATGTGTGAATTTTTGCGTTTGTGAAGCATATCATTGAGTCTGTGGGTAGATGCTGTCTGAACCGGATTCCTGTTGGCTGCCAAAGGAGTTTGGTTTGGTGCATCTGCATCTACCAAAGTTCCTCCCCTCTTGTAGGCTTCAGTGAGGGAAATTTGATGTATAATCATATAAGAAACATTTCAGTTGAAATTGTAAGTGGTTAACTTGATTAGAAGAAATAGTCTACTTTTTCAATTTATTTTTAAAATTTCTTTTTTTAACTTATATTTAATGACTATAAATTTCCAATGTACAGCTTATGGATTACAATGGCTTCCCCTTCCCATAACTTCCCTCCCACCTGCAAACCTCCCCTCTCCCGCTCTCTCTCCCCTTCCATTCACATCAAGATTCATTTTCAATTCTCTTTATATACAGAAGATCAATTTAGTATACATTAAGTAAAGATTTCAACAGTTTGCACCCACATAGAAACACAAAGTGAAACATACTGTTTGAGTACTAGTTACAGCATTAAATCAAAATGTATAGCACATTAAGGACAGAGATCCCACATGTGGAGCAAGTGCACAGTGACTCCTGTTGTTGACCCAACAGATTGACACTCTAGTTTACGGCACCAGTAACCACCCTAGGCTGTCGTCATGAGTTGCCAAGGCTATGGAAGCCTTCCAAGTTCGCCGACTCTGATCATATTTAGACAAGGTCATAAAAGACAGGGTGAGGATAGTAACCAATGATCCTAAGAGTGGCATTAACCAGGTCGGAACAATTATACAGCATTAAGTGGGGAAGAGGACCATCAGTACACACAGGTTGGGAGTAGACTAGAGGTTATGATTATGAAGGAATGAGGCCCAAGTGCACTAGACAGGGTCTAGAACAAAGGACAGAGTCATTATTAGAGGAGCTAAGAAAGGTGCTGTCTAAGCTACAATTAAGTTTTCTGATTGAGAGGCAAATAGAACCTGACAGAAGGGGCTTGATAATAATCTGGTGGGCTTTAGGCCTTGTAAGAGGCCCAGACCTATCTATCTCTTCACATGGGGTATATCCTAAGGAAGGTGTGAACCTCCTAGGGAAAGGCACTCTGTTGACTTTCATTACTTGGCTGGCCTGGGAGGAGAGCTGGCCAGGTAAAGGCAGGTGGCATCTCTAACAAGAAATTTACAGTTCTATTTTTAAAATTTCTAAGAGCAAAATTCAAAGAAGGCTCTTATCAGTGATGGCGTAGATGTGTAGTTTCTTGGTAGTATACCCAATGTCTGCCAGCACAGAACTCAAGTGTGTAAATGTACTCGAAGTCATGGAGGGCCAAGGCCACTCAGTCATTCTTACCTAACTCCTAAGAAGATGATAAATTACAGTGTCACTGTGTTCATTCTCTAGGAGAAATATGATGGCCACGCTAGATTCATGTCGGCTGGTCAGCACTTTCTCCAGTAAGAAGTCGCAGTGGTAAATTAAATTTGAATCAGAAATACACTGTTTTGGTGAGAGAAGAGGGGAAATAAGCAGTACCATAGTAGAGGTTTAAATTGCCAGAAATTCTTCATAGGGAAAATGTGCAAAATCTCAAATAAAAATGCATGTATCCTTTGCCCTTTTGATTTGACTTCTTGAAATTAATCCTAAATATTGGCCCTCACATGTGGACAAATGGATAAGAATGAGTGTTCCTTGTAACATCATTTATTAGCCAAGGATTGGAAAAATTCTAAATGTCTAGCAAAAGTGAACTGGGGAAATGATTTATGGTATCACCATATGATGTTGGATTCTGATGATATTAAAGAGAATGATATAGATACATGTATGGAGAATTATCTCCAAGATATGCTACTGAAGGGAAAGAGAAATAGACAGAACAACATGTATAATGGGCTTTCTCCTGTGGTATTTAACAGAAGGGAATACACACATGGGTGTGTGATTCAGCCAAGTGCTTTACTGAAGTGCAGGAAGCAACTGGTTGGACCTGAAATGAATGAAGGGAAATAAAGTTTACTTCTATTTCAATGTGTTGCTCTGTGCTTGCATATATTGTATCTTATACACCAGGTACTTCAAGAACTTTGTAGAAATATTGAATTAGATAATAAGTTTGTGTTGGTACAGAAAATGTTTGAAATCTGTGCATAGTTCTTTGGCAGTGTACATGTTCCATGAGCTTTGCTTTGTTCCATGAGATCTCTTGCTTGATGTGTGTCATGTGTAGATAAAGCTGATGTTGAAATGCAGTCTTTTGTCACTTGGTGACAAGAATACATTCCACAAAATGTATCCTTGGGCAGTTTTGTCCTTGGTCAAACATCCAGGCTTGGCTAGATATTTTTTGTCTGTGATCAAACCTTATCCGGTTCTCTGTCCCTCTGAATTGAAATCATCTTTTGACTTGGCGGTGTCTTCTCTTTCTTCAATCTGTTATTTATTCTTAATGGTAGCTTCAGATTTTCAGAAAATGTTTTAGGGGTTTGCTATATGCCATGAGGTCTGTACCTTTTCTAACCCTGGCTCATCATATATCAGGAGTTTAGTTACCTAAGCTAAGATGGCTACAGTGTGTCTGGTAGATATAATATTTTTTGTTGTTGTTAGAACAACTCAGCAAAATAAAATTCCACCTCACTGTTGGGCAACATTGTTTCATACATAAATCAAACAAGCCAAATAAGTAAATAAATAAATGAACAACTTCACGGATTAAAAAAAAAGGGGGGGGGGAGGGGGGAGAAAGCTTTTGTGTTTGGCCTTTTTCATCATTTTATGTAAACCAACTATTTATAGTACAGTCAAAAATATACACAAAAGAAGTTGCCAGAAAGCTTAGAATAAGATTTTGTTGTTTTTACACGCTTTTTCCCTCCCTCCATTGCAATTACAGTGAACATGGTTATACCACAAGTAAAATCAGAAAGAAGAACAGAGAAGGCCCTCAAATGCAGTTTGGTTGTCCTGAGATAATTGAAAGTGGCTGAGCCCTAACAATACATACAAAAAATATAAAATGTGAATTTAAAAATACTAATTTTCCTTTTTAGAATAATTTTGAGGAAAAAAGTATGATCTGGAACTTTGGGCTCTTTTTCTCTCCCCTGTCGCGAATTCACATTGTGATTTTGGTTGGGGAGTGGAGACCACATGCAATCTGCAGGTGGTGCTGCCCACAGTGGGCAGGCAGCCCCTCTCACCAAGATGACCATGTTTAGATTTCAAGACATGCAGTGGTTGCTGAATAGGTCACGGTGGCTTTGATTTCCCTTTTTGTTTTTGAGTTTAATGTTTCCCTCTTTGCTGTCCAGAGTCATCCTCATCCATCTTCTGCTGCTTGGTGTCAGTATCATCAGCCTCATTACCTTCAGCTGCATGTTTGCCCGTAGCTGCCATGGCCTCTTCATCTTCATTTCCAACCTCTTCATCCCCAGCCCTTCTTTGTCTTTACCTACTTTGTCATCTGCCTCCTGCTCTCTGTTTTCCTCATTAGCATTCTCATCAGCAAAGACATCTCTTCAGATCTCCGCTTCCTCCATGGCTTCCTTTCTTTTAAGTCTGTGAGGGTGATCTTGGAGCTGGTATCCATAGCTGTGTCTAACATGATGGGAAACAGCAGCTTCACAGTCAAGATGGTTATTTGATGTAAAGTGATCCAGTGCAGCACATTGAAAAGAAAGAGTTCAGGGCCAGCTCTGTGGTGCACTGGGTTAACACCCTGGCCTGAAGGGCTGGCATCCCATATGGGCACTGGTTTGAGATGTGGCTGCTTCACTTCCAATCCAGCTTTCTGCTATGGCCTGGGAAAGCAGTAGAAGATGGCCCAAGTCCTTGGGCCCCTGCACCCATGTGGGAAACTCAGGAGCTCCTGGCTCCTGGCTTTGGATCAGATGGAAGACCTCTCTCTCTCTCTCGGCTTCCTCTCTCTTTGTGTAACTCTGACTTTCAAATAAATAAATAAATCTTTAAAAAAATAAAAAAGAAAGAGTTCAAGGAATCTGGCCATAAAGTCAGGGAGCCCAAATGGGAGCAATGCAGAGACAGCTTTTTAGAGCAACCAGTGGGCTAGCTGATATAATCTTAGGGGACAGCTAGCACACATTTGGTCAAAACATCATTATGCAGTTTGTGACTATAGTTTCTTGTTGAATTTAAGGTTATCATCAAGGAAGGTGGTCCTGCAGTATAATATTGTTGCAATGAGCTTTCAGTGAGTCATCTGCTAGGCAGAACCCGTAGGCTCCAAATCAGCTCTTTCAGGAGAAAGAACACATCTTCTGCACTTTTTCCCATACTGGTGTGGACATTGTCTCACAGACGTGATGTCATTACATTTAAGACTGATTCTTCTTGTGGCTGAATTCTGGATTCTTAAGGTGAACTTGGGAAACATCTGAGTTCCATGAGCAGCATATTTACTAGTCACTTCTTAGGGTTAGTCACCTTGGTGTCAATTAGATGCTTATCCAAATTAGGGCTTATCCAAATTCAAGATTCCAAGTTCCATCCCTGAGTCTCTGAACTGGTGTGAGGATAGGAGAGTCTTACCTCTTCTTCCTTCTCCTCTCCTCTTCCTCCTCTTCTTTTTTCATTCTTTTATGAATTTTGGAGTGTGGTGTTTTTCATATCCTGTACCTCAACTCTTCAGTCACTTGTGTGTGTCCACTTTATTGATGACATGCATTTTGAAGAAACCAGTAGTAAATAAAGTGCTAGCAACTTCATCTACTTTCTGTCAGTTGATCTTTAGTAGATACGAGTAAAAGAGTGAAAATATGGTCAAGTTCAGCATCCTTAAGTTCTAGGAGAATAGTCCCTCCAAAGTGCCCAGCTGATAATGAGGCCCAGATTGTTTTATGTGGACTCATCTTACCTTAAATGCCTTTTGATCTATGTGGATGATGAAAGACAATAATTTGTCTGTAAGAGCAAGATAGAAAGAACATTCGAGTTAAGTTATGGACAGCTGACCTTTGATTTTTTTTTTAATCACAACTGCTTATAAATGGAAATCTGCAGGAAGGATGAGTGATGGAAGAGAAATGGAAGGGGAAAGCAGGAAGTGTGAAGTCCACAGGCTTTGAGGTCAGGCAGACTTGCTTCTTGATTCAGACTCTACCTCTTGTAGGCTGGGGGAACTTGGACATGAGATAGAACTTCTCTGTGCCATAGCTCTGAAATAAAGATAGTAAAACTTCTGTGTTACCATAGTCAGAGGGTGAAAGAAGAGAGGATGTGCACATATCCTACCATGGTGCCTAGCATTTCACAGCTCACAAACGGGGACTAATTGCATTAATAAAGAAACAGGAAACAGATGATCACATGGGCTTGTCAGAGACTTCCTTTAGCTCAGTGGACCCATTAGGCGAGAGATCTAAATACCAGGCCCAGATCTGCTAGTAGATCACACCTTCCATGTCCTTGATAAACCATAACATTCCTTGAGCCTCAGTTTCCCCATTTGTAAAATGAGAAAACTCAACTGTGTGGCTTCTAAAGGCCCATTCATCTGCACTGTTATGTTTATGATGTTTTACTTCTAGAATGTAGGGATGAAATCAATAAAACATTCCTTCCTTTATTCCTATAAATATCAAGGGATGTTTTAATTTAGAGCTTGGATGGAGAAAAGTGTTTTCTCTAGTACACTTGTGATCCTAACCACAATGTTTGCATTCCTTCATCTCCAGTTGACTCCTTCTTGCTGAAAGTTAAGCTCACTTCTTTTTCTTAAATCTCTAAGTTTGAAGTTTGCTGAATTCGAACACATCTTTCTGTTTTCATGAGTAAATTATTTGCTGAGGAAGTCAAGGAAACTGTCACATGGATCGAGAGGAGGTGGTTCGACAGCATTGCTGACTTCCCACCCTTTCATTTCGATGGATCTTCCAGTGAATAAGGCAGAATTTAGCAATCTCCTTTGCATCATCTTCCTGCCACCACTGTCCCCGTGGGAGAGTGATCACAGGTGATTCCTCATTTCTTGAATGCTCTGATTATGGCTCTCATGTTTAAATCTCAACTGTGTTCTATAAACCAGTAGGTCCTATAAAAGTATGTTTTATGAGACACTAGTCCCTGGAGGTTCTCCTGGTGAAGAAAATTATTCTGTTTTAAAATGCGTGTATTATGCAGTACATTAGGATGCCCAATGTACATCAGCTTATTAATAGATCTGAGAAGTCCCCAAGGAAATTAAATTAGGTAAACTTTACATCTCCCATATTTATTTACATTTGGAACTTTTGTTAATAGTAAGTGAACTGTAATAAAGCATAAAATAATGTTCCACAGAATCCACTTTGAGAAATGTTTTTCAGGGGCAATGAAAAGGTCCTAGCTAATTCTTTTCTTGTACTTAACAAAATGACCAAAAAGGTTACTAAAAAGTTTGTCATGAAATGCCCTAAACAGCATTCTGGCTTCAGAATTAGTCCTTAAGGCATTCAGATCTGGCTAAAAAGCCCATGAGAGTGTTTCAGGCATGGAAAGCCAAGACACTGTGGCAAAAGAGGACCTGCATGAAAGATCTCTGTGAGTGAGATCCCAGTAGAAAGAAGGGGCCATCAAAGCAGGAAGTACCTTTATCTGAAGGAGGAGAGAACTTCCACTTTGATTATGACCCTGTCTAAATAAGGTCAGAGTTGGTGAACTCAAGAGGCTTCCATAGCCTTTGCAGCTCATGACAAGAGCCTCGGGTGATTACCAACGTCCTAAATAAGAGTGTCAACGGTTAAATCAACAACAGGAGTCACTGTGCACTTACTCCCCATGTAGGACCTCTGTCCTTAATGTGTTGTACTATGAGAATTAATGGTAAAATTAATCTTCAAGCAAAACTATATATTTTGTGTGTCTGTGTGGGTGCAAACTGTTGAAATCTTTACTTAGAGGTGATCTTTTGTATATAAAGATAATTAAAATTGAATCTTAATGAAGAATGAGATGGGAGAGGGAGTAAGAGGTGGGATGGGAATGAAGGTGAGAGGTCAGGTATGGTGGGAAAAAAAACTGCTATTATCCAAAAGCTATACCTATGAAATTTGTATTTATTAAATAAAAGCTTTCTTAAAAAAAGTTTGTCATGAAAAGAAACTGAAGCTAGAACATATAAATCAAATTGTTACCTTTACGTTAGGAGATAAATTTGGGTACCAAGCCTGGTATAATTTGTAGATATACTCTAGGCCGGTGCCGTGGCTTAACAGGCTAATCCTCCACCTTGCAGCGCCGGCACACCAGGTTCTAGACCTGGTCTGGGCACTGGATTCTATCCCGGTTGCCCCTCTTCCAGGCCAGCTCTCTGCTATGGCCCGGGAAGGCTGTGGAGGATGGCCCAAGTCCTTGGGCCCTGCACCCGCTTGGGAGACCAGGAGAAGCACCTGGCTCCTGGCTTCGGATCAGTGCAATGCACCGTCCACAGCGGCCATTGGAGGGTGAACCAACGGCAAAAAGGAAGACTTTTCTCTTTGTCTCTCTCTCTCACTATCCACTCTGCCTGTCAAAAAGAAAAAAAAAAAGAATTTGTAGATATACTCTGGTGACTATTGGTATATCTTTTTTGCATTTACTTCAAGACTTTGTAAGTCTCAGCATTCCATTTAAGTATTTTGTTGTAAACTATGTAACCAGTTTTGGATCCAATGAAAAATAGCACAATGTGAGTCTATAAATAAATAACTAAGATTGTGTATGAATAACCTTAGGGGAATACCTCTATGGCCATGTAAAGAGTTGCAAAATAACATCAACAAAATACATCTGTGGTTCCAAAAATTGCTTTCCAAAGATTGCAGGGGTAGATTTATTTGATAAACATATTTCTAATTATGCATGAATATGTTGTGAGGGGTTTCAGGAGCATTGTCATCCTAGATATCTTTTCCTGAGCATAGAAAGACATGTGGGAATTATGTTTAGACCACTCCCTACAGCCCACTCTCATGTGAACTATTATCATATTTACTGACAAATAGGGATATAATCCCCTTTTAGATATTCCAGCTCACCTAGTAGTAAGTGCTCTTTTTTATTTTCTAATCTTGCAAAGATAAAGAGAAAGGGTTGTACTGAAATGGTTTTGTTGATGCCTGAAGTGGTGCAAAACTAAGACAAAGGCAGCAAATGCAGAAAAAGTAAATTCAAAATGATTTGTTTAAATTAGGTTTATAGGCTCATGTAGTTTAGAGTTGTGAGATAAAGAACCAAGAATAATCAGAGATCCTCTTGCTTAAAAATAAACATGTAGTGCCAGAACATTAAGGTATTGCTAGATATTGTGTGCAAAAATAAAGAAAAAAAGGTAGAGGGCTGGAGGTTGGGGAATAATTAGGTAGCACTATCCAGGCTTAAAAAAAGCACCTCCTGAAACACAACTGGACAGTGTGGTGCAGAACTTAACAATTTTCTTTACTTGTTCTATGTTCAATGAGCACATATATTATTAGCAGTGATAATAAATTCTTAGGTGCCTGGTGACCATATACAATAAAAATAGGAATACAGCTGTGATTACAACGGGAGTAGTGACCTCAGGCTCATCTGAAACAGCATTTGAACCTGTGTGCAAGTGTTTATGATTTGGAGAAATGTCTTCCTTCCTCTGACACACTGTTATCGTCTCCTTAGTTTGAGAGAGAACAGAAACAGATCTAAGAAGAGCTTGTCTTCCAGAAAGGGGTGATAGGCACCACGAGCTGGTAAATGTTTAACTGACTCTCAAGGGGAAAAAAATCCTGATTTGTGGCACCTGTGAATTTCCAGACTTCTGTGGCATAAAAACTCCCTGGTCCATTTCAAATTATCAACCTCTGTCAAATGGCTCACAAAATCCTGAAAAATTTAATAGGCTGTTCTCATGAACAGGTAGAATGTAGTTCTAGCATATCCCTGCTAGGGGTTTTCTTTTTTTAAGATTATTTTATTTGAAAGGCAAGTCGTGGGGGGGAGAGAGATTGATTCCATCCTCTGGTTCACTCCCCAAATGGCCATAATATTTAGGAACTGGGCAGGTCTGAAGCCAGGAGCCAGGAACTTCTTCAGGGTATCTATATGGTTTCAGGGTCTTGAGGGTTTGGGCCATCCTCTACCACTTTCCCAAGCACATTAGCAGGGAGCTGGATTGGAAATGGAGCAGCCAGGATTTGAACTGGAGCCATATGGGATGATGATGCTGCAGGCAGCAGCTTTACATGCTATGCCGTAGTGCCAGGCACAAAACTTTCTTAACACTTGGTCATGCTGAGGGGCTGTTTCCTGTAAGCTGTAGCTGTGGCTGTAGCTGTGAAATACCTGAATTCTCTTTTGAAAATTACAAGCCATTTAAATTTTAAGTTCCCTTTAAGTTCCCAGATTCTAAAATTCTTCCTCGAGAAGATTTTATTATAATACAGAATGTATTTTAATTGTCTGATGAACTATTTAAAGTTGGTGTGCTATTATTTGTTATAGTAATATTTACTAGAGCACTGATATGATTTAATTGGGGTTTTACTTCAGAGAGAATTTGTTTAAAGTATTGCAAACTAGTTTGTAGAAATCCAATTGATTGTGACAATCTAGTCCTTGGTAATGGGATATTTTTGCTCTTTGAGTGTAGGGCATTGTCAGATGAGATCTTTGGACATGACAAAAACATTTGATTTTAGCAAAGTCCTTGAACACAGATCCCCTTCTCATTCAGAACAGGGATTGGCAAGTAAGACCTTCTGAATGAATAAAGCTTACTGCTGTTTTTGTGTGACTCATGTGATAAGGATGGTTTGTGAATTTTTGGATGGTTGAATAAGTCACAAGCAGCATAATCCTTCACACATGAAAATGATGTGAAGTTCAAGTTTGAGTGGCCATCAATAATGTTTTATTGGAATACAGCTTTGTACCGCATCTCGTGGCTTTCATGCTATCCCTGTAGAGATGGGGAGCTGTAGCAGATCCTGGGGACCTGCACGGCCTGTAATAATATTTACCATACAGCCCTTATCAGAACACATTTACCACCCTTGATCTAGGAAACTCATGTCTGAGAAAATGGGACTTGTTGGTTCAGGATTCTATACATTGACAAAAGACGTAGCAATAGGAATGCCAAATTAATCCTTAATGGAATTGAAAGCAATTGCATAAGAAATCATAAATAGCTTGTGAACATTCTTAAAATAAAAAAGAACAGTAAGGTGAACAGGAATTTCTCAGCCCAAACAACCTCCTTTCAGTTTATTTTATAACCTGATATAGAATGTTCTGTTGTGTTGATACACTCTGCTTTGGATGCTGGCTTCCTGGTGCACAAAGACCATGTTGCTACCAACTCATGTGGTAAGCCACCATCATTGGTGGTGACAAGGGCTAGTTTTGGAATCATATAGATGAGGCTGAAGTCTTAGTTCAGTCACTTATTTTGTATAACTGTTGAACAAATTTCTTTTAATAGTTCTCAGCTTTAGTTTTACCACCTATCAAATACAGAATGATTCTGAGATTCAAGTAAGATATTTTAATTGCTAAGCATGGAATCTGACACACAGTGAGCATGTAGGATATGTTACTTTTGGTTACTGTTACTGTATTTGTGCATCTAAGGGCCTTCATACATGTTTATCTTTTAGGTTAAGCTGTTGTCCTTTTAGTTTTAGCAGACAGAAATAAGTATTTAATCTGGAAGGTATCTTGAAATATAACACAAATTCTTCTACTGCAAATAACCCATCTCCTTGAAATTGCCTGGAAAGAAAATCTCAGAAAGGTGTCATAGGTTTAGTCAGCGTTTTAAACTTTGGTCTTGTAAGAGAGCCGTGTCTCCATTCATTCATTTCTTCCCAAGAGGAGACTGCCCTCCAGTGGAAGCATTTCTGGCAAGGGGAGAAAACAGTTTGACAATTAAACTATGCAAATGTTTTGTAAAATTAGTTTCTGTTAAAATATTCCTGCTTATGAAACTTAAGCATATCCTTAAAGGATAAGGACTATTTCTCACCACAATATCTCCATCGTCTGCCCCAGTGATCGTAGTTATCCATTACACATTCATTTCTTTGACAACTATTTGCCTTCCAAATGGGACAGGCATTGCTTTAATCAAGTGAAAATTAAAGAGCTTTTAACATCTCCTGACGTTGTACATCTACGGGAGTGGAATCTAAGCATCAATATTTTTGTTGTTGTAAAGTCCCCTGCACACGTTTGATTCCCAGGTGCAGCTTGTAGCCAAAGTTGAACATCACTGCTTGAAACCTTTAGGTTATTAAACAAACTTTCATTTGAAACAAACTAAGCAAAAACCCTGCTCTCCTGTTTCTATAGTGCTGCTATTCTTAAGTGTACATTAAGTATAGCATCCATTGTCAACCGCTTATACTGTAGTTTCCTCTCCAGGGAAATTTACTGATGCAATCTTATTTCATTAGCTTGTTAATAAAGAAGGATCTTTTAGATAGTAAAGGAGGGTGATAAGAAATGAATCTTTGATACTTCTCCCACTGTAAATCCTACTAATGGATTAACTTTGGGACCCATAGTCGTTTGGACTTTGATAATCTCATGGCTAAATACAAGAGAGGCATTGGTTTTGCCTGTGAAAAAGACTATAAATGGAGAATGAAATTATATGAGAACAATTTCTATGTATTTACTAATACTCTTGTACACATATATGCTGCTAAATTTCTTCTCATTAATGTACTGTTCTTTTTGTTTAGCTCATTATATTTTCTTAATCTTATCTTTTACTTAAATAGGAATTGCTTTAGTTTTGCAGAGTTTGAGGCAGTGAATTAATTACTTTTGTTATCTATAAAATAAAATAATGGTATTATCCATCTGTTGTGGTTGTTAAGGAAAGTAGAAGAGATAATGCATGTCAAGCAGCCCAGTGGCTTGTACTGAGTAAACTATCAATGTTGCTGTGGTATTGGGACAACATATCCTCAAGGTCAAGAGTTAGGATACTAGAGTTTAGAGTCTCTGGGTTCAAATGTCATCCAGATTACCTGTCAGCTCTGTGTTGCTAGGCAAAGTACTTACCCTCTTTAAATCTGTTTCCTTCCCTAGAAACTTTTAGCTATTTTGGTGGGGAGATTTAATGAAATCATGTCTTGAATATGTTTATCACTCTTCCTCATATACAGTAACCAGATTTTCACATATATGAAATTGGAAGTGGTGTGTGTGTGTGTTTGTGTGTGTGTGTGTGTGTGTGTGTGAGAGAGAGAGAGAGAGAGAGAGAGAGAGAGAGAGAGATGGATGGATGTTGGGGAAAGAGCTGATCTATTCAGAGTCCCAAGGGACCTTATCTTGCTTCTTGCATGGTCCCAGAACCATCTGCATCAGCATCACCTGGGAAATCCTGTTGGAAATGTGGAACTTAGGCACCATCCCAGTCCTACAGAATCAAAATCTGCGTTTCAGAAAGATTCTCTGTGATTTGTGTGTACACTTGAGCAGCATTGTTCTAGTCAATGAATGGCAAATGCAGGGAAAAATTATCTCCACTCCCCTGTCGTACACCCTTGGCAGGCATCATCAATCATGGCACTCCATCCCACCAGCATCCTGTCTAACTACTCTAGACAGCCTCAGCTAATTGATAGGGTTGTCATGAGAGATGAAATCAATAGTAGAAGTCTCTAGTTGCAGGGATGTAGTAGCTTGCCTGAGTGAGAAAGACAGTAAATTGCCAAAGCAATACTCGAACTCTGGGCACCTCACCATTCATCCAGAAATACTGCACCTGATTTTACACTGTTTCTGTGCTTACGTTCAGTGTCACACAACTGTTGTAAAGCTGGCTTTGTGTTGTAACTGGAAAGTGAAAGCTGGAAACTAATTCAGATGTAAACTAGATAGATAAAACCTCTCACCATATACAAAAATCAACTCAAGATGGATCAAAGACCTAAATTTAAGAACTGAGACTATGAAGTTTCTGGAAGAAAATGTAGGGAAAACACCAAGACATTAGCATTGGTGATGACATCTTGCATTAAGACTCCTGAAGCACAAGCAACCAAAGCAAAACTAGGCAAATGGGATTTTATCAAACCCTGGAGCTTTACATGGCAGAGTAAACAGTCAATAACGTGAAGAGACATCCAAGACAATGGGCAACAATATTTGGAAGCTACCTATCTGACAAAGAATTAATATCCAGAATATATCAGCAACACAAAAATGTCAGAAACAAACAAGCAAACAAAGAAACTCCCCAATCAATCCAGTTAAGAAATGGACAAAAGACATCAACAGACAGTTTTCAAAAGAAAAAATACAAGTGGTCAACAAATATATAAAAGAAATGCTCAACTTTACTTGCCATCAGGGAAATTCAAACCAAAACCAAAATGGGGTATCATCTCAGTCCTGTCTGAATGATGATTATCCAGAAGACAGACAGCAACGATGCTGCTATGGATATGGAGAAGTGGGAACTTTTTAATGTACTCTTGTTGGGAATGTAAATTTGTGCAGCCATTGTGGAAAACAGTATGGTGATTTTCAAAACTAGAAATAGACTTCCCGAATGATCCAGCGATTCCACTACTGGAACTGAAAAGACATGAACACATTGTATCAAAGAGTTACCTGCACTACCATATTTATAACAGCACAGTTCACAGTAGCCAATATATGAAATCAACCAAGGTAGCCATTGTCAGGTGAATGGATAAAGAAAACGTGATTTGGGGGCTGGCATTGTTGGCATAGCAGGTAAAGCCACCACCTGGGCTGCCAAAATCCCATATGGGTACCAGTTGAATTCCTGGTTGCTCCACTTCTGATCCAGCTTCCTGCTAATGTCCAGGGAAAAGCAGAAGAAGATGGCCTAAGTGCCTGGACCCCTGAACACATGTGGATGACCCAGATAAAGCTACTGGCTTTTAGTTTCACCTTGGCCCAGCCCCAGCCATTGCAGCCATCTGGGGAGTGAACCAGCAGATGGAAAACTCTCTCTCTCTTTCTCTCTCCCTCTCTCTCTCTGTCTGCAACTTTGACTTTCAAATAAATAGATCTTTAAAAAATAGAAAATATGATATATACAAACACAATGGAGCATTATTCAGCTATAAAGAATGAAATTGTACCATTTGCATAAAAATGGATACAGCTGGCTGACATGTTGAGTGACATAAGCTAGATACAGAAAAACAAATACCATATTTTCTCCCTTGTATGTGAGAGCTAAAATTAAATGAGAAAAAATAGTGCTAAAAATTTTAAAGAGAAATGCATATGTGTATCAGTATTGTTGCAAATATAGTTTTGTCAAAAAACTTTGTTTTATATCTTTGTCAGATCAATGATTGAGAATGATATACTACTATAGTTTTAATTACTTGTGATTATTTTAAAATTTGCTGTGTATGGGTGAAATGGGCATCTTACAATGTGATTATTGTTTAGATTCCTTGCCTATATTCTCACTAAACTACGGTCTTTACTTTTTTACTTGTTGAACCCTGTGTTTAGTGTAACATTAAGCCTTTTACTATTATGTAAATTAAAAATATGTCATCTCAAAAAATAAAAAAGAAAGGAAAGACAGAAGGAAAAAAGAAATGAAAGAAGGAAAGAAGGAAGAGAAAGTGAGGGAGAGAGGGAGGGAGGGAGGGAGGAAACAAAATATCATCATGGATTTTTAAAATTTATTTATTTATTTGAAAGAGTTACAGCGAGAGAGGAGGAGAGGCAGAGGGAGAGTCTTCCATTCATTGGTTCACTCCTCAGTTGGCCACAATGGCCAGAGCTGTGCTGATCTGAAGCCAGGAGCCAGGAGATCCTGCAGGTCTCCCACGTGGGTGCAGGGGCCCAAGGACTTGGGCCATTTTCTACTTCTTTTCCCAGGCCATATCAGAGAACTGTATGGGAAATGGAGCAGCCGGCACTTGAACCACTGCTGGCACTGCAGGCAGCGGCTTTACCTGCAACACCACAGTGCCGGCCCCTCAATATGTTGTTAGAATTTTATTTATTTAAAAAGATTTATCTTATTATTTATTTGAAAGTCAAAGTTACACAGAGAGAGGAGAGGCAGAGAGAGAAAGAGAGAGAGTGAGAGAGAGGACGAGGTCTTCCATCCGATGGTTCACTCCACAATTGGCTTCACTGATCTGAAGCCAGGAGCCAGGTGCTTCTTCTGGGTCTCCCAGGCAGGTGCAGGGTCCCAAGGACTTGGTCCATCTTCTATTGCTTTCCCAGGCCATAGCAGAGAGCTGGATCAGAAGTGGAGCAGCTGGGTCTCAAACCGGTGCCCATATAGGATGCCAGCGCTTCAGGCCAGGGCATTAATCCGCTGTGCCACAGCGCCAGCCCCTAGAATTTTATCTATGAACTATATGGAATCTGTTCTCTTCATATTTATATCACATTAACATGAGAATGGATAAGAATTGTTTTATAGTAATTATTATGTATTCGCTATGACCTTGAGAATATAATATATTAACAAATTCTTTAAAATTATAAAAAGATATTATAAAAGAGGAATCAGTATTAAAATAAAAGTGTGATAGGAATAGGCCAAAATCAACTAATGATGTTACTATGATTAAAATTTAAAGCCAAATAGTAATCCGTATTGTGAGTATTCATTGTAATTTTTTAAAAAGTAATGATGATAAAACATATTTCTCTGTTGAAGAAAAAGAGATGATTCATGAATTTCAGTGAACAAAATTCAGTTCTCAATTTTTTTTTTTCATTTAAGCAAAGAATGCCAAGGGCTTATAGTACTTGAAGGTGAAGTTTGTATTGAAGTGACCACTGAGTCCATTAGATAGCATTTTTGAGAAACTGACTTTGAACCGAACTTAGATCACAGGCATTCATATACTTCCTTTGCGCCTTACAATGGTTTTGTCTTGAAATTTTATATTTCAGAGTTGAAATGAGCCTGGAGATAGTGTCAGTCTCCTGGGAAGGGGGAGAGAATTTTATTCATCTCCAACAAGAGAGACATGTGGTCTGCCTAGAGCAGAAATGCACACGCTGTCCTAATAACTCTGAAATTTATCTTAAGCATCACATTTGCTGTTGCACTGAGGCTGCTAGACTTTTTCTGACTCATTACTCAAATGACTCATGCTCCATTTAGTGTGGTGGGAATACACGGAGATGTGGCCAGATCCAACTGAGTAAGTAAGTGACTGGCCAGAGTTCCTTGCGTTTTGTTACCTGGGCCGTTAATTTGCTAGAAATCTCAAAATGGTAATGTTCCTCTGAAGTGTCTGGCTGACATCAAGAGCCCTCTGTCTCTGCAGAGGAAAATTTGCCAAAGTTTCTCCTTCTCTAATTGAAATCAGGGATTCCCACATCTCAAATATACCCCAGGCCATAATAATGATTAACTAATATAAGAAACTCTATCAGTTTATGTTTGCATCTGTGTATCTATATAAAATGTTTGTGTATGTGTATATGTATGTGTGTGTGTGTGTGTGTACAAGGGCACATTTGAAAGTCTGGAAAAATGAAACAAAAAGATGAGTTAACTTTGGTGCAAAAATGAAATATATGTGTTGTTTTTCATAATACATGTTTTTCCATAAACAGTTGAAGTCCCCCTCATATATGATTTCAAAGTTTTTGAACCAAAATAAGCTTACTATTTTTTAAATAAACTTTAAACAATTTGTATTTTTTGTTTTTCAGCTTAAAATGAGAGAGAGAGAGAGAAAGAGAGAAACTGAGGTAGAGGGAAAGAGAGAGTTAACAGAGCTCCTCTCCACTGATTCACCCCCTCAATACCTACAAAAGTCAGAGATGACTCAGGCTGATGTGAGGAACTGGGAACTCAGTGCGGTCTCCCATGGGGGCGAAAGGAACCCATTGCTTGAGCCATCACCTGCTGTCTCCAAGGGTGAACATTGCAGGAAGCCGGACCCTGGAGCAGAGTCGTGACTCAGCCAAACACTCAGATACGATATGCAAGCAACCCAACTGATGAACATTAGTCTGGGCCAAAAGCCCACCTCTACATTGGTCTTTTGATTTTATTTTTTCTGAACTTTTTGGAGTACCCTTTATGATGTGTACATATGTATATATGCATGTAGTTTTAGTTTAACCAATTTTTTTTTTTTTTGACAGGCAGAGTGGACAGTGAGAGAGAGAGACAGAGAGAAAGGTCTTCCTCTGCTGTTGGTTCACTCTCCAATGGCCGCTGTGGCCGGTGCACTGTGGCCGTTGCACTGCAGCCGGCGCACCGTGCTGATCCGAAGCCAGGAGCCAGGTGCCTCTCCTGGTCTCCCATGGGGTACAGGGCCCAAGCACTTGGGCCATCCTCCACTGCACTCCTGGGCCACAGCAGAGAGCTGGCCTGGAAGAGGAGCAACCGGGACAGAACCCAGTGCCCTGACTGGGACTAGAATCCGGAGTGCTGGCGCCGCAGGCAGAGGATTAGCCTATTGAGCTGTGGCGCCGGCCAGTCTAACCAAATTGTAAGCATTGACTTCAACATTTACAGGAGAGAACAATTATTTTCCACATTGCATTAATTTCACAAATACGTATATTATTTTTCTGATCAGGAAGTTTCCACATGCAAATATGCTTGGCCTTTGCTGTAAGTGATGGATAAAAGGATAATTGCAGGTGCATGGAAACCATAAGCAAGGACTCTGATAGTGTTTCTTGAAATTCTACTGACTGCCAGATCATCAAGCAACCTTCCTTTTTTGAATGTTTACTTTCTTTACCTCTAATTCATTTCATGTCTACCAAAGACATGGTATATGAATAAGACAACTAGGAAATATTTCCCAAGAATTCATTCTACTTGTAAAAAGTGAAATTTGGAAATGTGTGCCTATATAATTGTAGGCACATAGACATAAATTTGCTGTGATGAAGGATGACTCCTCTCATTATATATTTGATGTATTTTCAATTTTTAACATAAGGATCATCGATCATCAACACTCATTTTCTTTTTGAAGTCAGGCACTTTGTTTTATATTGACTTTTGAACTTGGCTGTCTTTTAAATTATTCTTCAAATGTCCTTCTCATGAAAAAAAAAATGTGTTCCACACGATGTGAACTATGTTTGTTACTTCTCAAGGAATGAAAATATCCAGGTTGTTTATTCAAATAAGATCATGTTACACTATAATCTTAATACCAGAAGGTAGATCATGTAACTATTTGTCAACTTGATACTTTAAAAGGATTATAATTTTCTCGGCCAGTGCAGTGGCTCAACAGGCTAATGCTCCACCTTGCGGCGCCGCACACTGGGTTTTAGTCCCAGTCTGGGCACCTGATTCTGTCCCGGTTGCCCCTCTTCCAGGCCAGCTCTCTGCTATGGCCTGGGAGTGCAATGGAGGATGGCCCAAGTGCTTGGGCCCTGCACCTGCATGGGAGACCAGGAGAAGCACCTGGCTCCTGCCTTCGGACCAACGTGGTGCGCCAGCCGCGGTGGCCATTGGAGGGTGAACCAACGGGAAAGGAAGACCTTTCTCTCTGTCTCTCTCTCTCTCTCTCTCACTGTCCACTTTGCCTGTCAAAAATAAAAAAAATTTTAAAAAAAGGGATTATAATTTTGTGTCAATTTCTGGGTACTTAAGTTTCTACTGCCTGGGCTAGGGTTCAGAGATAGATCCAGGGAGACAGGGTGGTCTTTTTGGTTCTCTGATTCCTTTAGGACATGATGTCATACTGGAGCCACACAGCTGAGTTAAACACACTTAGTCTTGGGCCTTTGGGGACTTAAAGTGATCCCTTAACCTTTTCTTTTTAGATTCATTTTATTTAGGGGCCAGCGCTGTGGCATAGCAGGTAAAGCCACCTCCCACAGTGCTAGCATCCCATATAGGCACCGGTTCAAGTCCCAGCTGCTCCACTTCCCATCCAGCTCTCTGCTATGGCCTGGGAAAGTGGTGGAAGACGGCCCAAGTCCTTGGGCCCTTGCACTCATGTGGGAGACCCGGAAGAAGCTCCTGGCTCCTGGCTCTGGATTGGCGCAGCTCTGGCCATCGCAGCCAGTTGGGGAGTGAAACAGTGCATGGAAGGCCTCTCTTTCTCTGCCTCTCCTCTCTCTGTGTAACTCTGACTTTCAAATAAATAAATAAATCTTTTTTAAAAAAAGATTGATTTTATTTAATTGAAAGACAGTTATGGAGAGAGAGGGAGGGATAGAGATGTCTTCTATCTACTGGTTCACTCCCCAGATAGCCACACAGCTTGGGAACCAGAAATTTCTTCTGGATTTCCCACGTGGGTGCGTGTGGGTTCTGCTTTCCCAGCCAACTAACAGGAAGTTGGATTGAAGTAGAGCAACTGGAAGTTGAAGCAGAGCTCATATAGAATGCTGGCATCTCAGGTGGCAACTTTTCCAGCCATGCCACAACGCCTCTGTCCCCCCTGCCCTTAACCTTTTGAGGAGCTTCCTATGAAATTTGAGTCATCTGGAATTATTGAAGCAATTAAGTTATTGTTAGCTAATATTAGAAAAGAGGAAGCAGAAGATTGAAGTTTGTTTTCATCATAGTTAATGAGGCATCTAATGATTCAAGTGTCGCTCTAAAGGTAACCTCATTAAGACAGAGCACCTTGTTTGCATAAATGTCCTAGGGTAGATGGACAATATTATATATACATATATATGAATGTAATTAAAATATATAAACTTTCTAACCAAATTCAAATATTCAGGGGAGTCTCTTAGCATTGACGTCTTCTAAATGTGCAGATAAAGGATTTAGGAACAGCATGATAGAGGTAGACTCTGCATCATTTTTTCTTTCAAAGTCTGATTTTTGGATACTTCAAAAGTGGGTTGTACCATCATATGAAATGTGCCAGCTGCCTTATTTAGTGGATTTTTATTAAAATAGTACTGTGGTTTGTATCTGCATACTCATAATTTACATGTGTAATGGGAAGTCATCAGGTGTTAGGTTGTCCCTCTTATTTTTGACCTGCAAGAGAGCAGGGGATGCTTAATGGTAAGGGACTAAGTGAATGGAAGCTTCTAGGTATGTGAGAAGCTCAGGGACTTGGTTTCTGCAGGTGCGGCTGATTTGCCTTTCCAGACTTTGGCCTATGAAAGCTCGCCCTTGGAACAGACTCAGTGTTCATTTGGAACCAATAGTGCCCACTTCGTGCTTGTGATAAATGAGTGAAACAGTGACTGGGAAGTTAGATCTATGGGTACAATATTCTCCTTGTTATTTATTTGAAAAATAGCTTACAGATGGTTTTTCTTCATGTTAGATCTTTGTTTTATCTACAAGTTGAATATGTAGTTATCTGTATTACTGGATGACATCCACATTTGTATACATAAATGCATATATATATGATTATGAATATATAATTACAGCTGTGCAAAATCAGGAGAACTATGTAGGCATTCAAACTTTCCAAGACTGTCTGGTTAAATGTGCATTAATAGAGTTGATTCCAGAGGGGTGGGTTTTTTTTTTTTTTTCCAGAGGGGTGGGTTTTTATCCACTAGCATCTCCCTTATGAGAAAAGCCATCACTTTTGTATTTTAAATCTATTCTCCTATCCTGGCTGATTGAACTATTCTGAAGTGTGTCGGGCAGAGAATCTCACCTCTCCTCTCAGCTTAGAAATAATAACGCCTTCACATTTTCACGGCCTTTGCCGCAATAAGGACCTTTCATTTATGCTTCACTTCTCAATTGAAATAAATTGATTAACGTCAGGGAATTGTATTTCATCAGACCTTTCAAAACAAAAAGTGGCTTTTCTGGTATGGTAAGGGAAAAGGTTGTCCCAGATTTCTTTATGCTCCAAGGACTCAGCGGCCAAAGGAACTGTTTTATCATTATATGTTCCTGAAGCCTTAATGAATTATCAGGTTTCATTTCTTTCCCTTTGCTTGTGTTTGTTTCCTGGAGCATTCCCAGATCCCATATGCTTGGTGTTGTTCAGTAATCACAAACCTCTCTCTGGGACCCCCACTTCTATACTTCCCGACATTTCTCCTGTATTTTCCATATCTCTTTGTGTCTGCCCTAGGAAATTTTCTGTACCTGGCCTTCCACACCTTGTATTTTTAATATTTAGTTTTATCAATCTTACTCTTTTTTTAATGTTTTTTTAGTCTGAAAGGCAGAGTTATGGAGAGGCAGAGGCGGAAAGAGAGACAGGTCTTCCATTTGCTGGTTTACTCCCCAAATGACTACAATGGCCAGAGCTGTGCCAGAGCAAGGAACTTCCTCTGGTTCTCCCATACAGGTGCAGGGGCCCAAGGACTTGGGTTGCATTCCACTGCTTTCCAAAGCCCCAGCAGAGAGCTGGGTCAGAAGTGGAACAGACAGGACACAGAGTGGTGACCATAAGGGATGCTGGCACTGAAGATGATGGCTTTTAGCCACCAGCCCTCAACTTTATTCTTAATTGCCAAGGAACTTCTTGCCTGTTACATCAGTTTTTCTTTTTTAGCTCCTGTGTTGTTTCATTTTTATTTCACCCGAGGTCTACCCCAGTTACTCTGGTCTTCTCTGTCTGGCATCCCCTGGACTCCTTGCTGCTTTGCTCAATGGGAAGCGCTATTAGAAGTTTGGAAGGCAAGGGGACAGAGAGGTCTGTTCATTTTTTCCTCACCCTCTCCAGCCAGGGATGAGTCACTGTGTCCTTCTGTAACTACAGCTCCCGCCAGGTGGCTTGGCCTGCGAGGTTGTCCTCGCTGTTGCTTGCCTTGAGTACCACTCTTCTTATGCCTTGCGCTTCCAGCAGTAGGAGTGGTAATGACTTCCTGCTTTTATGACTTCTTGGTGCTCCATCCCCTATCATTTGTTCGTTGACACTGCCAGTACCTTCATGCAGGATTCTTCATGTGAATCATGAGGAATGAGTTCTGTTTTCTGTTGGATGAACAACCTGTTCATAACAGGTAGTACAAAATGTTCTTGTTTCTCTCTGGAAATTTGAATTAGAAGTTATTTTTTAAGCCCCTTCTCTGTATATGCTCTCTGAAAATGTTAGTTTCCTTTTTTGTTCTGTGATCTTCTTAGCTTGACCATTCTTTCAAATGGAAATCTTATTTGATTAAGATACTATTAAGCTTTTTCTATTCCATTGTGTGTTTCTTCTGTGTATTTCTTCTCTCTTCACTGGGTGTCCCTTACATCAGCTGGAGCCCATTGTAGTCCTCTTGGCCATAATAACCAGGTGAATAGTCCTGGAGTAACCCCCCACCCCCACTAAAGGATTTTATTTATCTATTTAAGAGAGTTACAGAGAAAAGGAGAGACAAAAAGAAAGGTCTTCCATCCACTGGTTCACTCCCCAAATGGCAGTAATGGCTGGAGCTGGGCTGATCCTAACCCAGGAGCCAGGAGTTTCTTCTGGGTCTCCCACATGGGTGCAGGGGCCCAAGTACTTGGGTTATTTTTTACTGCTTTTCCAGGCCACAGTAGAGAGCTGGATCAGAAGTGGAGCAGCTGGGCCTCAAACCAGCATCCATATGCAATGCTGGCACAATAGGCAGAGACTTACCCTACTGTACCGCAGCACCAGCCCCAAGTACCCCTTTCTAATGAGTAGACAGCAATAAAATAAAGTATTTTGAGTCACAATCGAAGTCTCTGACATCTTCAAATAAACTGATGTTTCTTACTTCCCTTTCTCAGCAGACCTTGGCTCTAGATTTCACTTTCCACAAACACCCTTCTCCTATCCCTGTTTCTTCACTTGTGCACTTCTGACCCGTACTATTGTCCTGACTAGTTGTTGTCTACTTTCTGGGGTGAGTCCAGTGGTGCCATCCTCCTTCACTACTTATCCTAATCTTTCTTACTGACTCCATTGTCTCCTGTTTCACTGTATGTCTTGTCTTTTTTTTTTTTTTTTTTTTTGATAGAGTGGACAGAGAGAGAGACAGAGAGAAAGGTCTTCCTTTGCCGTTGGTTCACCCTCTAATGGCCGCTGTGGCCGGCGCACCGCACTGATCCAGGTGCTTCTCCTGTTCTCCCATGTGGGTGCAGGGCCCAAGGAATTGGGCCAGCCTCCACTGCCTTCCCGGGCCACAGCAGAGAGCTGGACTGGAAGAGGAGCAACCAAGACAGAATCAGGTGCCCCGACCGGGACTAGAACCTGGTGTACTGGCACCACAGGTGGAGCATTAGCCTATTGAGCCACGGCGCTGGCCTGTATGTCTTGTCTTAACTAGAAGGTAAACTCTGAAGATTCAGATTTTTTTAAAAAACAGTGTCCATCATTTATTCAATCCTTTATCCTCCAAATGTTTTTGTCTCTTATCTTATGTCTTGGAGTAGTTTGAGAGGTAACAATGTCCTCAACCTCAAGAAACTTACAGTCCATTGGAGAGACAATCTGGTGAAGAAGGTGCACTGTGAAGAACACAGTGCAAAAAAGGCTACAATAAGACATAAACAAGGGGCAGGCATTTGGAATAGTAGTTAAGTCGCTACTTAGGATGCCTGCATCTCACATCAGGGTGCCTGGTTGGAGTCCTGGCTCATCTACTTCCAAACCAGCTTCTGCCAGTGAACATTCTGGGAGGCAGGAGGGGATGCAGCAAGTACTTGGATCTCTGCCACTCTTGTGAAGACCAGGATGGAATTCTGGGCACCCAATTTTTATGGGCCCAGATCTGGCTTGTGTGGGCATCTGGGGAGTAAACCAGCAGATGGAAGATTCTCTGTTTCTCTTTTTCACATAAAGAAAATAAATAACTAAAACAACATAGAGAAAGCCACAATGTGTTGTATCAGGAAGGTGGGGGGAGGTCAGGCAAGACTGGGAATGCCTGTACTGCATTTCCTTACCGTGGCAGGTGGAAGGAATGAAATGAGATGAGCCAGCAACCTGCTACAAATGTGGCTCAGCCGATGGAGCTTTGTTCCTAGCCCAGAACAGGTGGTTCAGGGTCACACATTGGAGCAAGGGCTTTTTTCCAAAGTAACAAATTGGGCCACAGTGGGGTCAGTCTAAAGACAGGCTCTTTACAATCCATAAGTTGCCATCCTCCCTAACCTGTGGTTCCTGAGGAGTTTGGGAGACTACAGAGCTCATAAAGACTGCACACTGTATCCTTCTCAGCTGTGGCTGACGGGCTTCTAAGCCATTAGTGCCTGCCTCACCTGTGCCCCATTACCAGATGATGTACAGGTGATATTAGTGTGAGCTGGTGTAGCGACAGTTCGTGTTACTCTGAGCTAAGCTCAAAATCAGCAGGAAGAACTAAAGTAAAAGAAGATAGAAAACTAGATAGGAGGATGCAGCTGACAATGTGTGAGCTAAAGCACAGGCTTAAGTGGCTTCACTCAAGTTGCTTCTGTTGTTGCTTTGCAAGGAAGGGCAGAAAGTGACTCCGTAGGAGGCCAGTGAAAGGAGAAAGCTTGGGAGGTCTGGAATGACTCCCACATTCCTGGCTCTTTTTACCCTCCTCAATGGTGGGGATCAGTTTTAATATTGGGAATTAGAACCGAATAGTGAAAAGTAGGCAAAACACAAACACCAGGGGGAGAATCTGCAATTTTTTCTCAGGACTGAGAAAGGTCTTAACTCACGTGGTCAAAGGTGTTTGACCTCTGACCCCCCCAATAGCCTTTAATTAAGGCAGCTGTTCTTTTCTTCAGTTTCCGGGGAGAAACAGAGCAAGTCACCTCGCTGGGTCTTCAGCTGCTTCTCAGAGCTGCCTGGGATCCAGCAGGTCAGTCCTGGCTCTGGAAGGCAGGTACCTTTTGTTCCTGAGGGAGCACAAGTCCACATAGCACTTTGCTGAGAAGGACACAAGTCTTTTGGGCAGAGACTCACAGTGGTTGGGAAGCTTCTTTCTATATCCCTTAGGGACCTTTGGTTTGGGGATCTAAGAGGAGGAGAGGAGGTGCAAGAGGGGGGGAATTTGAGAGCAAAGCATTTAGTGTACAGAAGTTCAAATCAAAAAAGGAAAGGGGAGCTTTTACAGAGAGTTGTGTCTGCGGAAAAGAGTCATAAAGGTTCCTGGGACTTCCGCAGGGGATCAGAGGAACTGAAAAATCCAGATTCTTTTGGGCAGTGTGCGGTGGCAGCCTCATGAGTTGAGTCCATCTGGGCCTTGCTACTCAGGAGCTGTGTACAGATGACTTAGCCTGTTCGAGCCCAGGTTTTCTGGCATAAAATCAGGCAGTTCTGCAAAAGATGTCATGCTTAGACTTTGGATCCATCTCAGTGCAGGTCCTAGGCCTGCCACTTGGCAACCAGGGGATTTAGGGATCTTACTTCACCTTATTGGTTCCTATTGTTGTCAGTCAACAAAGATAATGGATACCCGGGGGTAAACTGCAATGCTGGGTTGAGCTCTTGGCTCCATGCTAACTTGGTAGGAGACCGTTGGTGTTGGTGATGGCTGAAGACTTGCTTAGTTTCACCAACTCATTTATTGCAAATATCGGCGTTCTCTCTTTATTTCCTTTCACATGTCCCCAGCTATCATTAGGTTCTTTGTGCACTATGTTATTGAAGGGATTTTTGACTCGGGTCAAAAGGAGTGATATGACTTTGGTAATAGTTCCTGTTTTAAGATTTTTCTTCTTTCTTTGAGCTGGCTGTAAGTTTTTTGTTTTTAATATTTAGTACTGAGGGTGGTAGGAGTTGCGTAGGGCAAAGGAAGAGAATCTGTAGAGTATTGTTCTATCCACAACGAAGAATGTGGCCATTAAATGAGCAGACAAGAAGGGGATTTTAGCATAGTTGATTGGAAAAAGTGAAGAGAGAAACCCCTACACCTGATATCACAGAGGGGTGTCTCAGTAAAGAGCTGAGAGCCTAGTCTGCAGACTGGCATTTCCACAGCCATGAGTATGGGTCCTCTCCACCACTATTTCGTCACCCCTCCTAATTCCTGTGGGCATGTCTAGGTGAGGGACTTTGGGATGTGGAATTCCCCTAAATAAACTTCTGTGAATAATGCTGCCCATCAAGGCTCTCAAATGACTCCCTCAGTCATGTGTTGATAACCTTGTTGGCCCAGCTGTATCACTCCATCAATTTAGGGAATTCCTTTTAATAAAGGATAAGCAAGGACACTTTAGGCCAGGTGAGACAGACAAGAGGCTGTGTCCGACTTTCAGTACTTGTTTTCTCATTCCATTGAATATAAATTTATTATCTACCCATGTTCTTCAAGCCCCTCTTAACACATTGGCTTATATTCTTCCTAGCTGACTTAACATAATGATGGTTTGTAGAGGGTATGTGTTTGATCATTTTAAATATATTGGCTATGGATTTTTAGCCATTATATTATAAACAGCCTCATTTTTGCCCTATCTTACTTATAAACATGCCTAGAGACTGGAATGTAATAGACCTCTCCAATAAAAAGGGAAAATACTAATTACAAAATACACAATGAGTGTAACCTTGTGATGGTCAACTTGGAGTAATGAGGAAGAAGGCACTGTGTTTGTGGGGGGTGGGGGGTGGCAAGAATGCCAGTAACTAGGTGCAGCTTTGAAACTGGAGTTTTGCATCTATTTTCTGCCCGAACACAAATGGCTGTCCTGTGGTACTGCTTTCAAGTAATTATAGTTTAGAATCCATGCACTCTAGACCCTGAAAGGGACCTATAAACTATTTATAATCCAAAATTGTCTAAAGTGAGTTCAGTAGAACACTAGTCACTTGATGGAATCTGTCCCAGGAAAGAATTTGGTGTATGGGAGAACCATAAATTGTATTCCCCTGTCTTGGTAGCAGAGAGGGTTATAGGTAACCTATAGCCAAGCCCTGAAAGGAAGCAATCTGTGTAGTCAGACATGATCCTACTCTTTGCCGAATTTACAAAGTGGGAAATGCTATCCTGGTATAAGCCTTAGTTTTAGAAAGGAAAAGCCAAAACCAAAGAAAGGCTTTGCATGAGTTTGCTACTTGAATGTCTTCTGTTTCAGTGCTACAAATCAAACATGATTATTGTGGATTTGCAAGAAGATGCCAAGGAAAGGGAATTCTTCCTCTAATGGACTTCACCTAATAGCTTTTGTTAACTTGCTTTCTGATCATTCTGCATTTTGTTTTTCAGAGCACACTCTGTTTCCAGAGAGGGTACTTCATAGTATTGCCTATTGTGTAACCATGTAGCTCTTTTGTGATTATAATTGTATTTCTTTTGAATCCATAATCTTTTTGTTCCCTCTAAATCCTGGCATTCTTTTATTCCCACCCCCTATGACTTTACATTTAGAGAAATGCACTGTCCTTTATTCTTAATGGTGGGCATACCCTAGGTATCCATTCTGGGAACCAGCTTTTTGTTCCCAGAGCATATGCAAATTCCTGTGTATTGTAAAATTTTCTTAAATTCTCCAAAGAAACCTGCAGCCTACTGCATAATCTGCTTCTGAAGTAAAATTAATTGATATTAATTAATCGTTTTTCTCTGGATGATTTTTTTTCTTGTTCTCAGTTCTAGTAATATAACATTCAGTTCGGTTGATAATAGCTTGTGGTTGTGCCATTTATTCACTGGAATTATTAAGTGCCCAAAGCATCTCTGTTCAGGATGTGCCTTAGAAAATTGTAGGTCTTGCTTGACAGTCTGCTCTGAGCTATAATGGCCAGGAAGTGTTTTGAGAACTTGGGAACAGGGGTACGGTTTTCTTCATTCTTGGGTTGACAGTATTTGAGGTAAATCACTCTGGTTCAATTGAATATTCTGTTTCAAAGCATGTTCTAGGCTCTTGAGATAGGATTTTATGTGCACTGAGTATTGTTTGTGCTTTCAGAGGGCTCTCCCTCTTGTGAGGCTGACTTTCACGTCAACACAGCCCTGGGTGGAAAATGCTCTCTTAGGCCATGTGCAGGGTGGTAATAGGCATCACTCAGGAGATGGAGTGGGTAGTACTTCAGTGACACCCTGAAAGCTAATTAGGAGCTTTATGGAAAACTGAGAAGCTTGGTAATGACTTGAAGTATAATAGGTAAGGTGTAGGTTGCCATCCTCTGCTGGTCTCTGTTACCCCAACACTCTTGTGCCTAACTTTCACACTCTGAGTCTGAGTTAGAATTCACCACTTTTTGTCCGCATTTTCGAGTTTTGTTGGAATTCTTTAATCCCTCCCAGTGTCACCTGCCTCCTCAGTAAGGCTGTTCTTAGCACCTTGTTAGTTGTTAATGTGTTACAGGACTGTCTCTTTGCTGAGCAACTTCCATGCATTATTTTCCATATACCCTTGATAGTGACCCCATGCAGCATTGATTTCCTATCTTTTTTTTGGAACATTTTAAAAAATGTATTTGAAAGGCAGAGTGAGAGCATTTTTTTATCCAATGGTTCACTCCCCAGATCTCCTTAATAGCCCACTCTGCCAGGCTGAAGACAGAGCCAGCAACTCAAGTATCCTGCTTCTGGAGTTGAACATTAGACCAACTACACCTTCCTGTTGCCTCAAATATGAAGATGATCCTGCTGACCCATTACTTCACTGATAGGCTTCATGAAATAGGGGTAGCTTTCTTTGCACCTTTCCATACGTTCTCACCATGTCATAGCATGTGAGTTGCGAATATAACTTCAGAAATAATTGGCTCTAGAAGAAGGTAAAGGAAGTGGGCCCCTTGAGAATAAAATCATAGTCCCCAATGGCTTTATCATAATATTGCAATTAACTAAGCTGACCTTGTTAGTGGCCAAGAGATAGCCATAGAAGCACATTTAAACAGGGGAGTGCTGGTATCAAAGGTAAAAGTTCAAAACCAACTGTTAAAATTCTAGAACCTGGAAATAGAATTCCGTTTAAAAGATACTGCCTGGAATGTTACCTTGCTGTTTGGCTGAATTTGGGTGTAAAGTAGAAGTGAAAGTAGTTGAAGTGTAATAGGAGAAGTCTTAGGGTTTTGGCCACAGACAGGGAGTAAGAAGACAAACTGGGGTGATTGGAAAACCTGTTCGTACTAGTCCCAAGAAGACACAAAGGAGAAAATACTTTAGAAAGGAAAGAGTAATCCTTTCCATAATGAACTGTCATAATTATGCTTTCCAGAAGGAATATTCAAAGTGTTGAAGTCTTCAGAGCAGCCTGGCGACTTTTCCTAGAGGAATGCTTTGTCCCTTATATGTAAAGATGACTTCTGCTGACCTCTTAATGGCTTCTTCTCCTTTTACTGTGTGCCCCTTTTGTGAATAAAGATGGAGTTCAAAAAGATGAACTCAACTTGGAGCTGAAAGGCAACTCATTAGAAATGGCCTTTCCAGAGGCTTAAAGGTTGAGTTCTTGGGGTAAGTTGAGTTCATCATGCTTTAGTAGTGAGGTGCCAACTACTTCATAAAATGTGCAGAAGCCTGACAATTTTCAGTTGGTTTCTTATTGCCCAAAATCAACCATAAAATTAAATTGTTTTGAATATTAAGAATTTTCTTTTTATTTATGTTTTTCTGTAATTGAATGAAGTATTTAATGAAGTAGTATTTATCTAACTTTTAGATTAATCGCCCTCTTAATGAAATCATTACTCCACCCCTATCCCCTCCCCCCCTTTATTTTAAGGAAGAGCTGGTGCCTGTTCGAATCCAATAATGAAACACAGAAGTAGCAAGTGAGTATTATGGCATTCTCCATCAACTGAAAGAGTTGGATTGTTTATGAATATTTTTATTTTGTATTTGAGATCAGCCCAGCTAGGGGGTCAGCTGTGGAGCCTGGGGGCAGCATCACTAATGCGCCCACTTGAATGCCTTATAGTTCTACTCAATGGAACCTTGACCATCATCCCTACCCTTTCCTTCTTTCTGCTCCAAATTTCCATGCATGGGTAAGTTTTTTTAGTTTATCTTGCGAAATATACCCAGAATCAGTATGACCACATGTCATTCTTCTACTGTTATCTGACTAGCCCAGGAGCCCACCAGTTTACCCTTGGATAATCTCCATAACCTCTTGAATGTGTAGGTGTTTTCTATTCTTGCCTATGTGTATTTCCCTAGCAACATAGCACCTAGAGTCACCTTACCAAAATTTTGGTTAGGTCATATTTATTTCTTAGCCTTTTATTTAATTCATTCACAGTTTGGCCCATATTAGGGACTATGTCTTTACTCTTTCCTATAAATAGAGGGTCTTGAAGGCTCCTAATCAATAGGAGCCCTCTTCCATGTGCTGGCTCACAAAATCAGTTGTGAAATAAACAAAGAAATGGCTGATGGAAGCCAGGCTTATTGGACATGGCTTTAGGTCCAAACCCAAGTGATTATCTTGGGTCTTCTCAGAGTCTTAGTATGTTTTTCAGTCACCTCGGCATCCAGATAGATGTCAATTCTCATGAGGTAGTTGTAGTAGAGCTGAGAATTTATCTTCTCACAAGCTACCAGGTGGATCTCAGTGCATTGCTGCTTTCCACAGCTCGTTTTGAGTACTGAGGCCAACTAGTGCCTTGATATTGAACCTTCCAATCATGCTGACCGATGCTCCTCAAGAGCCTGATTTCCTTAAAACTTGAAAAGTAGGCCATGCTTACTAACACCCTGCTTTGATTTCTGACTTTTTAATCCACCAGGGTTTCAAGTGAGATTGTCCTTTTCAGGTGGACCACTTTTCTAACACTGACTTATCTCAGACAAGGATCCCTGTGCCATCTGTAACTCTTAACCCCATTTTCCCATTGAATTTTTTTCGGCTCTTGTATCTGTACATCTTGTTATTTAACGGGTATATTTTTTAATCCCTCCATCACAGAATGAAACCCATCCATCTTCATCACTGCTGTCTTCCATAGCTGTTAGAGAATGCCCCCCAAACTATTGGGAGGGTTTCCTATGGAACCTCCTGGTTTGATCTGCTTGCCCAGCAGCATCTAATATGTACAGCTATTGAATCAATTAATATAGGGAACTTACAGATCATGGAAGATGCAATCAAAATGTAGGCTTATATGTTAGTAAGTTATAAGCCAGTAAGCAAAAAATTTGTAATGCATGCATATTGCTTTCATAATCATTTTCCTGAAGTCATTGAAGACCCCACATAAGGAATAGTTATTATAAGACAGATTGACAATATGCTATGATGATAGGGTCATTTCTTACTTGTTCATCATTAAGTTTCCAGCATGTAACACAGTGCCTGGCACATGGTAGATATTGAGTAAATGAGTGAGAACTAAAGATAAAAATAGTATAATCATGTATTAGAATAATAATTGTGCAACAAGTTAACTGGCAGGTGTTACTTGACATATGGATCAAGTCATCTCAAGTTTCTTTGTCTTTTATTTTTTATTAAGAGGAACTATTTTTCAGATACTTACAGCTCACTCATGCTCACTGACACCATCTCTGCAGTCTGTTCGGTTATCAGGAGCCTGCCAAAGACGGTGCCATTTGGTAGGGAGCCAGCCTCTGCTGACAAGTTAGATCCTGGGCACAAACACTCCTGAGTCAGAGAGAGTCTTCAGTCCTTCAATCTCCAGGTCTCATTTTGATTTCAATGATAACAGAACCACAAATTTCAGTCAGAGTTGACTTTTCAAGTCAGATTGGATAATGGCCTGAACTTTTTTTGTTCATTCTGAAAGCAGAATTGGGCTATTCACCTGTCCTCTGCCCAAAGTGGCTATTGTGGATTTGTTCATTTTGACATCCTTGATAGTAGTTTTATTCTTTTTTTTTTTTTAATCATCATCTGAGGCTAGGAAAAAATGGCTTGAACATTCTTTGACTAGCTCTTACTCTATCAATAGCTTCTTGTTAGGACTCCATTTCTGCAACTTGGATATAACTTGTTTAGTCAGAGAAGAAATGAACTGAAATTTGTTCATTTGTTCGCAAGAATGTGTCTTTTGATCCAGATGCTTTGGAAGAATAGCTGCAGAAAACCTTGGCCTTGGGTGCTGGCTTTGTCCTTTGTTTCTAAAGTGGGACTGATGCTTACATAAGCCCTGCCTCAGCATCTATCTGATGGGCAATTTGATATCTAATTCCTACCCAGGTGTCTTCAGGGCTTATTACACTATTGGTTTGATTTGGCTTACAATCGGTCCTAATTGTATACTTTAAATGAATCCTGAATTCTACAGATAGAGACATGAAAAGTACAATGAATGAATCCATTACTCATTTAACCAGTGTTTATCAGATGTCCATCATCTGCCTGACAGAGTGGTGGCTGTTCTTTAAATGCGGGCAATAAATGAAAATCTTAATTGGTTCTTAGGAAAGGGACTTTATTTCTCCTAGCCCGTGACTCTATGTCTCTTTCTACCTCCAACTCTGCATCCAAGTGTTAAGCACACAAAGACAGACAGACACACAACTCTTCTCCTTCCCTTTCTCCTTCGATCTGGAGAAGTAGCAACTCCTCTGCCTGGTGACAATCCAGCAAATACTGTGCCATGATCCATGTGCTAGAGGGGGTGAAATCCTCATCTTAAAGTAGAAAAGGGGCCCTTCTCTTCGATTTTTCTCTCAGACTTGGCTGTGTCCAGAACTGGCTTTCTACTTAGCTCCGGAAAGGAATCCAGCACTCAAGGTCAGCTCGGTTCTTGGCAGTTAGCCATTTAATCCTTGGACTGAAGGAGGTCAGGAAAGAATAGCCCTGGCTGTGAACCTGGCATGAGCGAGCAGGAAGACCCTTGTTTGTTCCTGACCTGAACAAAGTTAACTTGAAGTTTACTTAGAAAAATGCCCTGAGTACCCTGGGAGCTGCTCAGCCATTCCTAAACTTCTTGTCTCCCATGTGGCTATTAACATCTACCTGGGTGGGGGGAGAGGGCGCTGATAGGCTACTTGGACCTCGGACAGCCTTCTGGATCCTCAAGGAGGTGATGATCTGGTGTGTGAGATGGAGAAGCAAATGTACGATGACTGTGAGTGGGACACAATTAGGAGTGTGTCGGGGTGCTGGAAATAAGACAGAATGGCTCAACAGGCACTTCTTCATGTTGCACTGATTGGTTGACACCTCACTGTTGTGCAACAGATTGCTTCACTGGCAGCTATAAGGGGAGAAAATGCGCAAACAGAAGCTGCAAATGTCTATGCACTGTGTTGTTGGTGTCTTAGAAACTGTGTGCAGTTTGCCCACGAGGACAAAGCAAGTCATAGTCTAATGCTGGTGGTAATCAATGTGATCTGAAACCTTTGAGAGCTGGCATCCTGAAGCAGCTGTACTTCTCCAGATGTGGAGCTTTGACCTGTCCCCAGCAGCCTGACATGCCAGGAAAAGTAAAGAAAAAGACTTTACACCTGGCTGTAGACAGTGATTTCTATGGCCACTAATGCAGGAAGATGCCAGCATCTTAGCCGTATGCTTAAGCAGAAGAAGAAGAATTGGAGAAAGAAGCAGATGTATTGAACACTCAGTGGTGGTTGTTGAATGCTTTCAAAATGATGGGGCTTCAGTGACTCTAAGAGCGACCTGCTTTGTCTGATGTTCTTGAGCTGGGAGGTTAAACCGCTTCCTGCAGGTGGGTATGTTTTCCACCCTCTCAGTGGAGAATGTGAGATGCATATTAGCAAGCACTTGATGAGCACGAGACCTCTTAAGGGGAGGCTTTTGAGGAACCAAACATTAGGCTTTCATTGTCCTCTAGAGCAAAAGAAAGTGCAGCAGCAAGTTGAGTGGAAACATCGATAAAGAGATAATAAAACCTTATTAAATGAGAAACTGCTGGAAAAGTGCATTTAACAAAATCAAAGGCAAGGGGGGTATATGACCAGTAGCAACCTGAGCAAATGGCATCAGAGTTGAGCTGTGACTGAGAGTGCTCCACACTAAACATACACTTTGCTTGTTCTCTGTGACAGTGACACATCTTTTGTAATCCTTTCTGAACACACCCTCAAAATGGACTAATGTGTTCTTGGTTTGTGCTGAGCTTCATAGAAATAAATGCCCCTGGGGAAATTTTGATTGTCTCTGTCTTTGTTTTTTCTTAATAATTCCCCATACGGTTAAAAATTAATACTACCATGGATTTACAGAATTTGCTAATTAGTAAGAAGCTTGACATTTACAAATAGCAAGTTATGAGTAAACCCACTAATTTAAGGATTATGTCACAATCAGAATGTTCCCATGGAAGCCCAGAGAAAAATGTGTGGTCTTTAGGTATTTATTAACAAGGTGATTAATCAGAGTATTATGATAGGACATGCAATTTCAATTCTAGAAGTTTATTTTTCATGTTACTAACTGAAAGAATGAAAGAATCTAGGTTCCTGTAGATAGACATGTTGTCACATCTTTAGCCTGGAAAGGATGAAATCATCAGGAATGCTATGAGAGGTTTCTCTGGATCTGCAATCTAAAGTCGAAACCTAGAATGAGAAATGAAAGTTATGCAGGAACTCTGATTGGTAATGACTATTTGGAAAGCTCTGTGAAAAAGGTTCCATATGAGAGCACATCACAGTTGATTGGTGATGTCAGGGTGTAGGAGAAGCAGCCCACAATAAAAGTGCCTGGTGTGGGCTCTTGGTAATACAGAAGAATCTAAGTGGTGAGGTTACCAAGCAACTTGGACTCTGTTCACTGTCTGTTGAAGTATAGAATTCTAGCAGAGAAAAGTGTTCGTCCTGGACTACTTAATAGGAAGTGTAAATAGTACCATTCTTGAACTATAGAGAGCATGCAGAGGAAAACCTTGAACCGAGTTGTAAGACAGCTTCATATGTCCCTGTATGTGCACGAGCCAGGACAGCAGGTCAGGGTGATTCCTTGGGACTGGCAGAAAGTGTTTCCCTGTTAAAGGAGAGAACGCAGGTCTCAAGTGCATGCCCCAGAGTTGTCAGCAGCACTTGAGTGTCCTGATTCTCACATCTTGTGACACACAAAGGCAAGGACTGAAAAGATAGCAGTTACGTTGTGCCGACAAAGGCTGTATCCCAGCAGGAAGCAGAGTAGGAGACATCTAAACAAGATCCCATGCAACTGGGATAAAACTTGTCAAGAAGAAGCTTTGATTTTTTTTTTTAACCTGTTGTGGCTCTTTCTCATATTGGTCATTAAGCCAAAGTGTGGGTTACTAATAACTTGAAATTTTGTTTTAAAGGCAGGAGGCTTTAAAACTGCAGAGCTTGGAGATGCCATGCTGGGAGAACACAGATCATTGTTTGGCTTGGACTCCAAAGCCCTTTTTTAACAATGTGTATTCACTTAATTAGTGATTGCTTGTCAGCCATTAATATGGTGCTTCTCAGCCCACTTGGCGATGAGGGTTGCCATACATTAGCCTTAGCAACAGCACATACTCACAGGAGAGTTGCTCTGAAATTAAAGTTTCTGCGATGTTGTGGGTGAACTAAGTGAACACATGAGACAGGACTCTGTAAAGAGCTAAGGAGAGCTTGATGATGGCCTTGGCCTATTGTTTGACCTCAATCAACTTGGCGTGGCCACGCTGAGGGCTCTGAATAAGTTGTGGGTAGGACCTGTGTCTTCAGAGTATCTTCCACCAAATGCCAAGCGCTGCCCAGCTGCTTCTGGCAAAAAACCAAAGCTCAAGCATTCATTTACTTTATGGTAAGTGCAATGCCATTATATGGAATAGGCCAGGTAACCGTGAGCTAGCTGGGACTGCAATACGAATGGCTTTACTTAACGAACCAGTTAGCTTCCTGTGTCATTTCATAGAAACAATTAGGTTGACTGTGGGAATCAGTAGCTATGCACTTGAAAAATAATTCCACAGTAGGTGTTAGGCAGAGTGGTGAAGAGGTTCCTTAGGTACCCAAGTGCTGTATCAGAGTGCTTCAGTTTGAGTCCAGGCTCTGCTTCTAGTTTCAGCTTCCTGCTAGTGTGAACCCTGGGAGGCATCAGGTAGTGGCTCGAGTCCTTAGGTTCCTGCTACTCATATGGGAGAACTAGATTGAATTCCCAGCTCCTGTTAGGGAATTTGCCTAGCCCCAGCTATTGTGTGCATTTGATGAGGGGGGCAGCCAACAAACAAACAAAAAAACCTGCCTCACTGCCTTTCAAGTAAACAGAAATAAATGAAAAATTAGTAATCAAGAAAATTCCTTTCTTGACAACATTGTGATTTTTGTTGTCACTTTGTCTGACACCACCCCCTGCCCCCAGGCTGTGGACTTTTGCAGTGAACATTTCCATTTAAAAAGTAGAGCATGTGATGCTCTGTGGGCAGAAGGTTTTTCTTGGCACCTGTGGAGGTGAAGAGGAAATTGGTGTCACATACCCTGAGTGCAAGTCTCAGCTCCACCACTTATTTCCTGTGTGAACTTGGGTAAACCCTCAGTGCTTTCTTCTGTATAGTCAGATTGATCAAAATATATTGAGAGGACTAAGTGGGATATGTACATAAAGGATTTGCTTTAATGACTAGTATGTATTAAAAACTGTGAGTATTAAGAACTGTGAGAATAGTAGCTCTTTTTTGTAGTATGAATAAATATGTGTATGTCATGGATATCAGGGGGAGGGGCTCAGTTTGCATGTGGAAATGCTGACCCCTAAGAGCTATTTTAAGAATTGGCTTACCTTTTTATGAACAATTTTTTAAAAAAGATTTATTTTATTTCTTTGAAAGGCAGAGTTACATAGAGAAATCTTCCATCTGCTAGTTCCTTGCCAAATAGCCATAATGGCCAGGACTGGGTTAGGCTGAAGCCAGTAGCCAGGAGCTTCTTCCAAGTCTTATATGGGTTCAGGGGCCTAAGCACCTCGGCCATCCTCCACTGCCTTTCCCAGGCTGCCAACAGGGAGCTGCATCCTAAGTGGAGCAGCCAGGTCTTGAACCAGCACCCATTTGTGATGATGGTATTGCAGGTGGCAATTTAACCAGCTTGGCTACAGTGCCAAACCTGAATTTGCTTATCTTTTAAAAAATTTTTCTGTATGAGTGGAAAGAAATCTTGCATCTATGGGTTCACTCTTCAAATGCCAGCAGGATTGGGGCTTGGCCAGGAGAAAGCCAGGAACCTGGAATTCAACTGGAATCTATCTGGATGGCAGAGACCCAGGTACTTGAGCCATCACCTGTTACCTCCCAAGGTGCACGCTAATAGGAAATTGGAATGGAAAGTGGAACTGATATTCAAAACCCAGGCCCTTCAGTATGGGAAATAAGGGTCCCAAGAGACAGCTTACCTTCTAAGCTTTGTTAAAACCAAAAAGTATCCTCAACACTGAACATGGTAATTCCTAGTCAGTGTTAAAATGGCAGTCATTGTGGCTACAAGGATGCAGCTACAGGAGAAAATGGTAGTCATGCAGATACCAGGAAGACAGAGGTAGGATTGTACACCTGGAAGATGCCATTGACCCTCACCTCTGTCACCAGCTTCCATCAACCTCCAGATGTTGTCATTCACTAAAACCCACTCTTGTTCTTAGCTGAGCAATGCTTGATGGCCCCTTTGGCTTGCTGAGAAGAGTTTCATCAAGTTGCCTGACTTGCATGAGGTTTTTCTCACTCATATCTATGCAGGGTATTAAGATTTAAATGAACTAAGCAGGCCAAGTGCCCCATGGGCCCCAGAACCCAGGAGTATTGAGTCAATGTTGATTTGTTGGTAGTGGTTAATGCTTTCACTGCTCTGAAAGGATACGAAGTCCACGAAGAGGCAGATTTCACTAGTGTCTTATTCTCTCCTTAGCTATAAGACATCTTTGTCATAGTTTTGGAAGGTGGGGCTCACTGCTCTTGTTTTGTCGATCTCCTATCGATTTTTGCCCACCTTTCCTAGGTGCTCAGGAAACATGATAAACGTCAATTGACATTCTTCAATCTCCTTTTGTGTTGAGGCCATATCCTGAGCACTGTGGGAGTATCAAGGCAGGTTTGTGTATGTACAGATCACACATACAGAGAGCTGTAAGAGATCTGTTTTTCTGAGTCCAGGAGATCAAAGGTAGCAGTAAGAAAATGACCAATTACTGTTCCTTTTGAGCACTCTAAACCCTGGTAAGTCCCTGAACAAGTGAAGGGGATGACAAGGAAGAATGAAACTGTATAATATTATTTTAAGGGAGGTAATAGCCAGTATGTAAATGAGTCTGACCACACAGGAAACCTGTTTTGAGTCAGTGTGAATCATAAGACCACAGTGAATGCATAATAGGTATCCTGCAAACAGCAGCTCTCCTACAGAAAATTGCCTGTAGACAGAAACACCCCACCTGACCACAACAACGGAACCATGTGATGGGAGTCAGGTGCTGATCTCAGTCTGCAGGCTCGTTAGTGTTCGATGATGCTCTTGAGCAGGCAGCCAGGACCTCATTACTGTTCATAAGAGTCAGCTAACAATTAAGATTTCTGAAATTCCAAATGGTGGCAACTAAAATGAAGAGGTAATGAGATGAGATGGGTAGGAATGGAGATTCCTTGATGAGTGCCTATCATGGTGAGAGGAGGGAGAAATGGAAAAAAAATGAGAAAATCATCACTCCAAGAGCCGTTGGGCAATAACTGTTGTCTACAGTGTAGGGACAGAAAGGCATTGATAAAGCAAAACTGGCCTGCATGGAGCCCTGGGTAAGGCTGTAGTGGTGAAAGAAGGGTCAAGATTTGTCTGCTTTGAGATTTGTGTTTTATTTAATATTTGATTATAGTCGAATGTGCTGAAGTGTGGGAGCTGTATTTGACGACCCATGTGTGAGAACATCTTTTGATGATTGCTAGGGCAATATGGTCTGGCTATGTTGGTTTTTGTGAGGACATAATATAGAGGCTGTCATTTGTTTTTTTTTTTAAATTATGATTTAATTTGACCATCATCTTTGGAGGGTCCAAGAGAACCTGAGGGGTGACCTAGTTCTTAAATTCAAAGCCTTGAAATCAGATATTGTTGTCTTCCAGTAGTTTTCTGCATGCCATTGAACATAACTGAAAAAGTTTATTTTGAAGTTGTAAACTTGATGCCTTACTAGGAGGAACCATGTAAGATGAGTTAATAAATTTTTCAGTCATGTAGTTACTGCTGTGAATAGTACCATTAGATACTGCTCAATATGGTTGCACACTTAAATAGAAGAAAGTATAGATTCCAAGTGACACATAGCTATAATTGACACCATAATTAGTTTTTTCTTCTCTGCTTTAGAAAAAAAACCCCGTGAGTGGCATTGCTTTGCCACAAAAATGCAGAGATGTCAAAAGAGTCAAAAATGATGGGATCATTTTTCTTGTGTGCAGTGATAGCAATCAGTATTACTGTTTAAGATGTAATTTATGTAGTTTTCGATTTCTTCATTTTAAAAGACGTGTCAGAAGTATTAAAAACAAAGACCCGGTATCTCCTCACCTCTGAGGGGTCTGTGCAGTGATAATGGGGTGCCAGCATGTGCTTCCTGCTCCAGGAAGATTAGTTGACTCGGTTTGATCATACAAGCTTTTGAAACCCGTTCTGGGCTCATGTCCCAACATGTCTGCACTGTTAATTACCATCCAGTCCTTGAAGTGAACATCTGTGAATCTCTTAAGATCCTGGAGAGAGTGTAAGTGGGAATACAGCAGAACATTTGGTTACTCTGGAAGTATACAGAACAGTAAGGTGATTTTCTTTGATGTTTTTCCTCAAGTAGTGTTGTTACATAAGAACATATAAGTTATCCCTGTGTTACTTACTTATTTTCTTTCTAACTTTTATTCAGTGAATATAAATTTCCAAGGTACAGCTTATGGATTACAATGGCTTTCCTCCCCCGCCATAACTTCCGTCCCACCCACAACCCTTCCCTTTCCTGCTCCCTCTCCCTTCCATTCACATCAAGATGCATTTTCAATTTCTCTTTATATACAGAAGATCAGTTTAGTATATAAAGTAAAGATTTCAACAGTTTGCCCCCACATAGCAACACAAAGTGAAAAAATAGTGTTGGAGTACTAGCCATCCTCCACTGCACTCCCGGGCCACAGCAGAGAGCTGGATTGGAAGAGGAGCAACCAGGACAGAATCCAGCGCCCGGACGGGGACTAGAACCCGGTGTGCCAGCGCCACTAGGTGGAGGATTAGCCTGTTGAGCCACGGCGCCGGTCTCACTGTTACTTATTTTAAAAAGTTACTTATTTGAAAGTCAGAGTTAGAGAAAGAGAGGGAGAGAGACAGAGAGATCATCCATCTGCTGATTGAATCCCCAGATGGCCGCAATAGCCAGGGCTAAGTCAGGCCAAAGTTAGAAGATTACTACAGATCTCTAAGAGGGGTGGCAGAGGCTCAAGTACTTGGGTCATCTTCCACTGCGTTTACCAGGCCACTAGCAGGGAGTCAGTTCAGCGTTGGAACAGCCTGGACATGAACCAGTGCCAATATAGGATGCCAGTGTTGTAGGAAACGGCTTTACCTGCTATGCCACATGTTCATCCTCTCCTCTGCTCTTGGAGTTTGTGATGACATGTTTTGGGGGTATTTTCACCATGAAGATTAACGTGGGCCTTCATCAGACTGAAAGGTCATGCTGTACCAAGTGTCTGTCTTAACCTGTGCTGGTGATGTTCAAAAACAAAATGTTGATTTTTTTTTTTTTTTTTTTTTTTTTTTGGTGGGGGCAGGATACACTAGGTTTCCAAGCTAGTGTTACAGACCTCACTACATGTTTGGCTTGTAAGGAAACAGTTTTTTTAAAGAACAGTTATAATGCAAAATTTTAGACATTATTACACATCTGGTACTATGTTGAATACTCCAGGGATGAAGTGTAAAACAGAGGTCGTCTACTTATTCCTTATAGGATCCTGAACTTCATCTAGTGAAAAAATATATCTACATGTATCTTTATCTATCCCTCTATATCTCTCTATATCTATCTCTATATCTCTGTATATCTTTCTGTATATCTCTCTATCTCTGTATCTGTATATACAGTATATATATTGTCTATGTATTATCTTTATGTAAATATATGTACAAAGATCTCTAATGAATGAGTAAAAGGGAAGGGTTGGTGATTCATTGTACACGTGGGAAATTGAAAAAGCTTGTGGAAAATGGAATTAAAAGATAATGTACAGTTTCCATGAACTTTTTCAACCCACTTTGTAATTTTCTAGTGCATGTTTTTGAGGAACTCATCATTGATTTGCACATTTCCCCTTGTGTATGTACATATATATAACTGATATGAAAATATTTTGTTATGTATTACCTGTTCATTGAAAATAAGAAATGAAAGTGAAAATAAAAAAAAAACTATTCTGAATACAAATTTTTGTCTTGTTGGCCTTTTATTCTCTTGGCTGAAAGCAGATGTTACTGAAAAGCTGGGGAATGGCATGGATGTAACAGGGCTGAAAAGCTCTGAAGCAGTACAAGAAATAGGTGAGAATACTGGTTGTGAAGTTGCTAACAGGTGGAGAAAGGGGTTTGGGGCTTTCACTACACATTACAGTTACTGTGGAAACTCTTAAATTCCAAAAGTGACCCTGATGCCAACGATTTAGCCAAATCAATTAAATTGCAAGACCTGAGAATATCAATGGGTGTTTGGTGTTAGTGGTTGGGATGTCCTCACGGGATTGCTGGGGTTTAATCAATGGGTGTGGGTCCTGATTCCAGTTCCCCTCCAGTACAGACCCAAGGGGCAGCTGTGATGGCTCAAGTAACTGGATTCCTGCTCCCCACATTGGAGACCTGAGACATGGATTGAGATTTGGACTTCTGCTTTGCGCCTAGCCCTTGTCTCTTCTTGGCTAATGCGGGCGTTTGGAGAGTCAACCAGTGGATGGGAGCTCTCTTTGTTTCTATGCCTCTAAAATAAATAAAAATGTATAACAATAAAAACTTTGTGAGTAGCTCACAGGCAAAGATATGGAGAAATTGATACTTTTCCCAGTTGAAAGCTGTTTTGTAAAATCGTATAGTTGATAAGAAAAATTGTTGGGCAGTTTCTCTAATAGTTAACTATAGAGTTTTAGTATGATTCAGCATTTCTACAGAGTATTTACCCAAAAGAATTGAAAACATGTCCACCTAAAAACTTGTATCTGAGTGTACCTTGTAATAGTCATAATAGCCAGAAGAATAGAAATCATGTCCATCTTCTGATGAATGCATTAAAAAGTACACACAATGGGGTATAATTCAGCCTTTAAAAAAGGAATGAAGTGCTGATACATTCAATAGTGTGGATGAACCTTGAACACATCATGTTAAATAAAAAATCAGGTACAAAAGGCTACATACGACTCCATATATTAAAAATATCCAGACTAGGCAAATCCATAAAGAGAAAGAGTAGGTTACATTTTTGCTAGGGGTTTTGGAGAAAGGAACACTGTGAAGTCACTGCTAATGGATAGGGCTTTGCTTAGGAGGATGGTGAAATTACTTCACAATTAGAGGCGGTGTTTGCACAATTTGTGTATCTTATAAATATCATTGAAATGTATCATTTAGAGAGGTGAATTTTATCATAAGTGCATTGTATTGCAAATAATAATCTTAACAGCAAAAAAAAACAAAACAAACAAACAAAAAAAACCTGGAAATGTGGTATAGGCATTTTTAAGCTCCTGAGATGATTTCTCATGGTTACTAGTAAAGATTTTTTATTGAAAATCAGATTTGAATTGTTAAATTATTGTTGTCATGGGTGTCTCATCACTGATTACCTGAAATGTTTAAAAAGACTTTGTGGGATCTGGTCCCAACTACCTTTCTTAATTTTATTTGATTATTTATTTTAATTATTTGTTAGCAGATTCAATATTACTTACACATACAAGTCTAAGAACATAATGATACACCCGACTGCCCTCTTATCTTCATTCCTTTTCCCTCTTTTAATTTTTGAGATTACATATATTAAATTTACATTAAAGTAAAAAGACTTAATACTTCACAAAGCAAAATGACCTTGGTTTAGTGAGAATATGTATGATGGCAGTATATAATAATTAAATAGAAAAATGACCATTTCACTCATATGTAGTTTGCTTTGTCCATTATTCATTCATAATTTCTTTGAATGAGAAAGAACCAATGACAACATAACATGTAAAGATTTCCTGTGTGGTTATAAGACAATGATGAAATTCATTTAGATTTTAAGCCATTTCCTCTCAACAGTTTATACTCAGGAATAATAATTAGGTATAGATTGCAATGCAAATAATTATACTTTTTTTTAGTACTCTATTAGCACAGAACAGGGAAAACATGGTATTTATCTTTTTGGGACTGGCTTATTTCAATGAGTACAATGGTTTCCAGTTGCATCAATTTTGTTGTCAGACAAGATTTCATTCCTTTTTATTGTTGACTATTAGTCCATGAGGTATATATCCCACATTATCTTTATCCATTCATCTGGTGGGCATCTGGGTGGATTGTATGTCTTAGCTACTGTGAATTCAGTGGCAATAAACATGGGAGTACAGATAACTTTCATATGCTAATTTCATTTCCTTTGGGTAAATTCCCGGGAGTGGGATGACTGAATCATTTGGTAGATCTATTTTCAGATTTCTGAAGAATCTGTTTTCCACAGTGGCTGCCCTAGTTTGCATTTCCACCAACAGTGAATTAGGGAAACTTTTTCCCCACATCCTCAATCAACCTTTATTATTTTGTGATATCTGTATGAGACTCATTCTAACTGGGGAGAAGTAAAACTTCCTTGTGGTTTTGATGTGCATTTCCATGATGCTAATGGTCCTAAGTATCTTTTAATGTGTCTGTTGGCCATCTGAATTTCCTCTTTAGAAAAATGACTGTTCAAGTCCTTTGCCCATTTCTTAACTGGGTTGTTTGTTTTATTGCTGAGTTTCTTGAGCTCTTTATAGATTCTGGATGTCTGTCCTTTGTAAATTGCATAGTTCGCAAATATTTTCTCCCATTCTCTCCGTGGTCTTTTCACTTTGAGTATTTCCTTTGCAGTGAAGAAGCTTCACTTAGCATAATGGAAAACCATTTGATTATTTTGACTTCAACTGCCTGTGTTTCTGGGGTCTTTTGCTTATGCCAGTGCCTTGCAGAATTTCTCCAATGCTCTACAGTAGTAATTGGATGCTTTATGGTCATAGATTTGGATCCTTGATCCATGATGCATTTTGAGTTGATTTTTGTATAAGGAGTAAATTAGGAGTCTTGTTTTACACTTCCGCTTATGGAGATGGACTTTTCCAGCCATCAGTTACTAAAGACATTGTCCTTTCACCAAATACGTTGGATATATGTGGATTGATTTCTGGAGTTTCTTTTCTGTTTCATTGGTCTACCTGCATATATTGTTTTGCCGGTACCAGGTAGTTTTGGTTATAACTGCCCTCTAGTGTGTTGTAAAACCTGGTGTTGTGATGTCTCTTGCTTTATTTTGTTTCCATTTGTTTTAGCTAATTAGAATTTCTTGTGTTTCCACATTTAGCATCTTTTTTGGGCGGGGACTGAGAAGAATGTCGATGGTATTTTGATGGAGATCTCACTGAATGTGTAAACTGCTTTTGATAGTATGGACATTTTTTTTTTTTTTTGACAGAGTTAGTGAGAGAGAAAGACACAGAGAAAGATCTTCCTTCCGTTGGTTCACCCCCCGAATGGCCGCTATGGCCAGTGCACTGTGGCCGGCGCACTGCGCCAATCCAAAGCCAGAAGCCAGGTGCTTCCTCTTGGTCTCCTATGTGGGAGTTGACCTAAATGTTTTCTTAGTTCCAATGGTCTGTTAATGGAGTCTTTGTATCCCTTTGATTTTGTTTTTTCTTGCCTAATGACTCTGGATAGAATTTATAGGATTATACTGAATAGCAATGGTGAAAGTGCACATCCTTGTCTGGTTCCACATCTTAGTGGAAATGCTTCCAACTTTTTCACTTTCGATATGATGCTGCCTGTGGGTTGTCTTGATTGTGTTAAGGAATGTTCTTTCTATATCCAATTTGCTTAAGATGGTTTTCATGAAAGAATGTTTTATCAAATACTATGTCTGCGTCTATTAAGATAATCCTATGGCTTTTATTCTTGTTAATGTGATATGTATCGCATTTATTGATTTTTTTGTATGTCAAACAATCCTTATATACCATGGATAAGTCCCAATTGGTCTGAATGAATGATCTTTCTGGTATATTGTTGAACTTGATTAGCAGGTGTTTTTTTGAGGATTTTTATATGTATGTTCATCAGATATTGGGCTATAGTTCTCTTAGTATCTTTTTCTGCTCTTGCAATTAAGTTGAAGCTGACTTCATAGATGGAATTTGGGAGAATCCCCTTCCTTTGAATTGTTTAGAATAGTTGGAGAAGAAATAAAATTCATTCTTCTTTAAACTTGTGGTAGAATTTAGCAGTGAATCTGTCTGAGCCTGAGTTTTTCTTTGTTGGGAAGGTCTTTATTACTGATTCAATTGCTGTCTTGATTATTGGTCTGTTTAGGCTTTCAATGTCTTCATGCCTCAATTTTGTTAAACAGTGTGTGTCCAGTAATCTGTTTGATGTAGATTTTCCAATTTGTTGGCATATAGCTGTTGGAATGTAATTCCTGATGATTTTTTTTTTTTTATTTCTGAGATATCCATTGTTACATTTCCTTTTTCATCTTTGATTTTACTGATTTGGGTCTTTGTCATCATTTTATTTGTTAGTTTATTTTTTTCAGAAAATCAGCTCTTTTCACTTTTGGGTGTTTTTGTTTCAGTTTTCTTTATTGTCTAATTTTAATTCTTGCCTTGTAATTTTGTGCTTGATTTATTATTTTGCTAGGTTCTGGAAGTGCATTGATAGCTCATTTACTTCATGCCTCTCCAATTTCTTGATGTAGGCACTAATTGCTATAAAATTCTGTCTTTAACCCACCTTTTGCTGTATCCCATAAATTTTGATATGTGTTATTTTTACCTTAATTCATCACCAGTAATTTTTTTATTTCCTTTTTGATATCTTCAGTGACCCACTGTTCATTCAGGAGTGTGTTGTTTACTCTTGATGCGTATGCACATTTTCTAGAGACTCTGAAGTTGTTAATTTTCAGCTTCATTCCATTGTGGTCAGAAAAGATACATGGTATGATTCCAGTTCTTTTTAATTTGCTTAGACTTTATGGCCTAGCATATGGTCTTTCCTAGAGAAAGTTCCATGCACTGATAAAAATATGTATTCTGCAACTGTGGGATGAAATGTTCTGGAAATATCAAGCCTGCACCAACCACAGAAAGAGCAGAGCCATTTCCAAAGTCAGTTGCCTGTGGTTGCTCTGTCTTTGCAGTTGAGCCCCGGAGCCTGTGATAGGTTGAGAGGATGAAACACTGCAGAATTCTAAGTGGGTGCCCAGCCCTCTGTCACTCCTCCCAGCCAGACTCAAAGTCAGTGATAAATGTGGATCTCTCCCCCACCTCCCATTGTAAAATCTCTTGGCACAGCAGCCTCTGCTTGGGCCGAGATGGACCCTTTTCTCCATAGGTTGCCATGTGCCCTTATTGGGGGCTCTAATTCAGTAACACCAGTGGCATTAGACAGCTGCTGCAGTCTGTCTTCATCTTGCTCTCTGAACCTGGTGTCTCTGCCAGCCTTTTGCAGCAAGGTTCATGTGTTTGCTGTCGGTTGTCTGCACCCTCCAGGCTTCTCCGTGGCATTCCTCTTCTTTATGTAGAATTTCCACTACAGACTGCTCTCCAGTTCTTCTGGGAATACACTTCCTTTGCTTTTCTTCTGCTGTCCTCCTCTGAGAATCAGCATGTCTTTTCTGCATTCAGCCATTTTTAATATATCCATAGCTACCTTTCAAAACCTATCTTCTCTCGGCCTGCTTGCTGTTTCCAGGCGGTACTACTGCATGGTTCTTTCTGTTCTGCATTATTGAATGGTTTTTGCTATTTCCTTCACTGGGAACGTTGTGTTCTTGGATAACCCTGTGTAGTGGGTTCCTCATCATTTGAGTCTCAGATTAAATGATTACCTTTCCAGGGACACTAAACCAGCCACTTCCTTTATCTGCAAATCACTACCTACTCTTATATGTTGATTATTTCCTTCAATTAACTATCAGAAATACTTTGTATTGTTGATTGCTTTGTCATCTCTACCACTTAGTGGTCCTTCTCATCTGGAACGTGTCCTGAGAGTAGAGGCCTAGTCTGTCAGTTTACTCACTAGACAAGTATTTAGAGTGGCAAGTATGTAGTAAATTTTTGTTGAAGAAATATAATAAGCAGGTGATTAGAGTTTAATGAGTAGTTATTCAAGAAAACATTATTTAAATGTAGGTGAGTTCTCTGCATTTTTCAAGAAAGATATGGAGCCAGTGAGCATTAAGTTAAATCTGCAAAACCAGCATAAATACAGTAAGAAGTAAATAAATAAATCAGTGTGACAAGGAAGAAGGGAGGAGGAGAAGTAACTGAAGTGAGATCTTGAAAAAGCTGTTGGAGTTTTGCAGTACCTATATGTTTGTTATAAATGGCTGAGATACAGGATTGTCTTTGACTTGTTAGCAGTTTTCCTGGGGACACCACAGGTTGATGATTTAATACATGTTATAAAAAAAACTTTGTTTTCTTTGTATAAAAATGTTACAGGTACATCTTTGCTTAAATCTAAGGTACTTGCATTTGTGTTCACTTTTTCTGTCTTGTTATCTTAGGAGTTCTTCCCAGACAGTCTCCTGTGGGATTTTGACATATGCCTGTAGGTTTAGAATGTTTTATAAATCATATAAACTTTTTTTTTTTTTTTTTTTTTTTTTTTTTTTAGTTTTTGACAGGCAGAGTGGACAGTGAGAGAGAGAGACAGAGAGAAAGGTCTTCCTTTTTGCCGTTGGTTCACCCTCCAATGGCCGCCGCAGTAGGCGCGCTGCGGCCGGCGCACCGCGCTGATCCGATGGCAGGAGCCAGGTGTTTATCCTGGTCTCCCATGGGGTGCAGGGCCCAAGCACTTGGGCCATCCTCCACTGCACTCCCTGGCCACAGCAGAGAGCTGGCCTGGAAGAGGGGCAACCGGGATAGAATCCGGTGGCCCGACCAGGACTAGAACCCAGTGTGCCGGCGCCGCAAGGCGGAGGATTAGCCTATTGAGCCGCGGCGCCGGCCTATAAATCATATAAACTTAAATATATGTCTCTAACCATTCATTTTTGTGCCTTGATTGTTTTCCAAGTCACCGATAAAATCTGTTTCAGAACCTGGCCAGCTCAGTGTGGATAGTTCCTCAGTTAGATGGCAGGTCATTTTTTTCTGTTAAGGTTAGTCTTGGGATCCATTAGCCAGTAGCTTTCCCAGCTCATTTACATTGCTGCTTAACAATCGAGGGCAAGTTTTAAAATGAATGGAGAGAGAAACAAATCTTCCATATTTTTAAAAGTGCATGGAGTGAAGGCTTCCTCTGATATCTTGCACCTACTCCAGGATTGCTCTTTATTTCTGCCAATTTGCTGCATCATGTCAGGATACAGAAAGAGATTATCTTTTACAGTAAACCTTAACACCTGCAGGCATAATGGAATAAAATAAGTATTTCTCTAGTTAAGAGGAAATACAAGTTTTTCATTTTATTTATCCCAACGAATAGTATTTCTTTTTCATCATGTTTTCTGGTTGCCTAGGAGATACTAGTTCTTAAGAAAGCTGGGACACTTAGAAAAAATCATTTCCCCCGATATTGTATCCCTCAATGATAATAAAATTTTATTAGCGATTTGGAAAATTAGAGAATGCCTAGTGCTGACAAGATTATGGAGATTGGGCTTTCTCTCTGCACTACTGTTGATTATAAATTATGAGACGAATTTTCTGAGAGATCTTTAACAATTCATTTCAGTAGTCCTAAAGGTTTAATATCCTTTGATACTGAGTGATTTTCAAATATAGGAACTGATAAATGTGAAATAATAAACTAGATGTCTAAATGTTCAGGTGCCATTCACCTTCCTCGTGGAGTTCTCAGGAGTATCAAGTAAGATATCGTACATAAATTGCTTTGAATAAAAGAAGTGCTGAGAAATCATTAGCTTTTATTTTTATTAATTATTTGATGCTACTTTTAACTGAAAATGCTCCACCTCTGATAAGGAAAGATAATAGTCCACTAATGGCAGTACAGTGTCAAATACACTCAGACATTGCCTAATACTGTAGATGGGATCCAAGAAATGTGTGATTAGGTGATTTTGTTATTGTGCAAACATCATGGCGTGTTCTCACACGAACCCAGAAGTGACTGGCTGCATGGTAGGTTTATTTACATCAACATCCCCATAAGCACAGTAGTAATGTGCTGTGTCAGCCACAACATCACTAGGAAGTATTAATTTTTCAACTTAATCATGATCTTACATGATCTCTGTTGTATGGGCAGTTCTCGTTTGACTTCAGTTTTGCTCTGTGGCATATTAATACATATGATATTTTCTGTATTTTAATTACTGTTACATACTTTTTTTGTGAAGAGTGCTATACCAAGAGTTTGCCAATATTAACTTATGTATTGGTTGATAATTCACAATTAGATACTAAATCAAACTGAATACTGAATCATTGCTTCCTGCTAGGGTAGAATTTCATACCAGTACGATGACTAGATCACCTCAAGCACTTAATATCTATGTTATATATGTTCTAGACAAATAAGATGTTGTTATAGCAATTACTTGGGTTGAAGCTAAGGAAGAAGCTCAGGTTGATAGAATTAATTGGAAAGGAAGAGAGAATTTGAACTCAGCTTGGTCTAATCCAGACCTGTGTAAATCTCATTGTTGGAGGGACTGTGCTGGAATATGAGTGTGATGAAGTGTAGGACTCTTTGTCCTGGGGAACTCAGAAGATGATCTTAATAGACCTAGATTTGGGACTAGTGCCCCAGGGATGTGCTTCCTACATATGAATATGCATGCGTTGCAACTGAATATCTTAATAAACTACAGATTGATGAAGAAGAGCTGTCATGCGGCTTTAGTACGCAAGAATCTTGTATAGTGATAGACTTAGCTTTAATTCAGTATTTCTCATATTGGGGCCCCTGAAGTCTTAAGTTCCTGAGTTATAAAAGACATTGACATTATCTAATATTCAGGGCCAGGAGGCTCAATAGGTTTCTGAGTGGATTGGAATTAGCCACTTGACTTGCTGAGCCTGTTTGACATCTCTAAAATGAGAAAGCTGGGTCTAACTGATCTTGTCAAGGTAGAAAAAAACTTGCTGAGTTTTTTTTGTTACCTGCTTGCAACAAAGTTTGAAATAGTTGGCACTTGTTTTAGTTGGATGTTAATAGAACATTTGAAAGCAAACCATGAAAACACATACCTGATCTGTCCTGATGTGAGTGGTTGTCATCTTCTGTTAATGATTTGGAAATTTCACATTTGTGGCCTTGAATTTGCTTTTATGGCCACTGAACCATGTTCTACCACCTATTAAGTAGCATGTCTGGCCCTATCAAAAAATAATTGATCAAATCCACTGAGTCACAAAATTTAACGTGAGTAGTAGGGGCCTGCGCTGTGATGTAGTAGGCTAAGCCTCTGCCTGCCGTGCCAGCATCCCATATGGGCATCAGTTTGTGTCCTGGCTCCTTCTGTTCCAGTCCAGTTCCCTGCTATTTCCTGGGAAAGCGGTGCAGGATGCCCCAAGTGTTTAGGCCCTTACACTCATATCAAAGACTTGGAAGATGCTCCTGGCTCCTGGCTCCTGGCTTTGGATCTGCCTGGCTCTGGCCATTGTGGCCATTTGAGGAGTGTACCAGCAGATAAATTTCTTTCTGTAACTATTATAAGAATAATGTAATGCTGCTAGCAGTTGAGAATTATAGGAGGTAGAGAGGTAGAAAGAGGTTATATATGGGAGGCAGGAATAGGGTACAGATACATAGTGGGAAGGAAGCATTAAAAGGGTACTGTTATGGCTGGGAAATATGGGAAATGGAGACTAAAGATTCAGAAGTCACATATTTTAGTACCATATAAAAGGAATTACTAGCAAGCAATACACGGAAAAAATTGCAAATCTAATACCTTTATTTTAATTTATATACACATATCAGTTTATTAATGAAGAAATATAGGCCCAGGTTGCTATCTGTGGAATGAACCATGTCCCTTGTGTTTGTTTCTTGGCTTGTGCCCATTTACTTAAGTCTCAGGGCCTAACCTTTAGACAGAGATCCCTAACTGAGTACGTGGTTCCGTGCCTTCCAGAAGCCATCATCTCCATATTTGCCTAGAAACAGAGTTCCTTGGGAATGCATTTCCCTGAAAATTGAACAGAATGTTGATAAATCCAGCCTTCTTGTCTGGTGGAAAAGATTCAGCAATTTTATTTTCACTTAAAATAAAATTGCTTTCTGCCATTTTCACATGAGAGGGAAGTGTTCAGTATTTATCTCAGTCTTGCAGACAGTTTCAGATCCTGGAGAAGGCTGACTCTCCCAGCACACTGTTTTGACTCACAGTTTTCCATACTTCTGTCCTTTTTATAGTGTGTGGAATATTTTTCTTCTACACTGAAATTAAAATTTGAGAAAATATGTATGCGAGCAACACAAATAGGCAGTTTTATCATAATTAAAAAGAGGTAGACTTGGATTTGGGTAGAGAGAGAAAAAAAATACTAGTACTGGCAGGTACCTTACATCATGGGGTAGACATAGTGATTTATACTTTACATCCTCTGTAATTTACTATCTAAATGAGTTATCTGAGGATATGAAGTTCAATGAATTGTAAAAGACCAGAAGGGGGTGGCAGAGTTAAGTGGAGGTGCCTTGAACTATTGCCTCTTTTCTTTCTTTCTCTTAAGCAAGGGTAGCTTATGAATGGTATATATATTTTTAAAAAGTGGAAGAAACATTGAATAAAAGAGCAACTAGTGATGTACATTGTTGATAGCTTAGATTATTCAGAAAAATAATAATGGAAATACCTGAGCTCATTGAGGCATACCTGGAAGGGAGGAAAATGAAAAAGCAGGATCACCTGCAGTAGAGGAGAAAATGGAAATAAGAAAACCCAAAGTGTAACATTAGGAAGTGTCTTAATGAGGACCAGAATTTTGGGTTGAGGCTCTTTCCCTCTGGGAGTTTTGAAGAAACCAAGATAGGGGAAGAGAGAAGAAAGAGTTTAAGGCAGGAAGAATAAAAAGAAATGTGAAATAATATCTCTGAATGCCAAATTATAAATTGAAGATAGAGAACATTTGAAGAAATAATGACAAAGAATGTAAAAATGCAATAAAGACTAAAGACCTCATGTGGACAAGTTGTAGAGACTCTTAAATTAGAGGAATCAAGAGAGTAGACAATGGTTTAAAGAATGTTCCTGAAAAGGAACTTAAAGAGCTTTTAACTGGAAATAGGGTCTTTGTAGACATAGTTAAGTTGAGGTTTGACAGTGTTGGTGGGCCATATATCCCTGGATTTATAAGAACAGGAGAGGACACACAGAAAAGGGACATGAAAATATGGGCAAAGGTAAAGTAGATTAATCTATCAGCCAGCGATTGTCAGGGGTTGCTGGGACCTATTGGATGCAAGGAAGAGATAAGACCAATTCTTGCTTAGAGCCATCATAGGGAATGTGACTCCCAGTTTGTTGTCATTTGTTAGGATAGCCCTGGGAAACTAAAGTATTTCCGATGCTCAGATTTTCATGGTAAAACTTTAAGAGTTTTGAGATTAAAAATGGACACCTTATGTGAACAAGAATCTGATTGTTACTTGAATTTCCTTTGCATCAACACTAGGATGCAAGAGAGGAAAGGAAACAAGAATTTGAGGGTATTGAAATAGGCAGATTTTCAGTTTCAAGTGACATTTCTTTTTTTTTTTTTTCTCTGCCAGGCAGAGTTAGAGAGATACAGAGAGTTATAGACAGTGAAAGAGACAGAGAGGAAGGTCTTCCTTCTGTTGGTTCACTCCCCTAATGGCTGCTATGGCTGGCGCTACACCAATCTGAAGCCAGGAGCTGGGTACTTCTTCCCGGTCTCCCATGTGGGTTCAGGGACCCAAGCTCAAGTGACATTTCTGACTACTTGTTTACATGGGAGGGTAAAATAAAGATATGCTGTATAAAAATCTGTTTGCTATAGATACTTTCATAGTAATTTCAAAGAATTTATTCTAGCTAAAAGAATCCAGGAGGGAGAAATGAAATATAGGAAATAAATCCAAGTAGAGAATTTTTCTGGTGCAGTAAGTGATAACAAGTTCAGTTTCTAGGAGCATGAAAAGATAGAGAATCAGAAAATTATCCACTAAAAATAATCATAAATAGTGTCTGAAGTACAGGAGGGATCTTTAAGAAGTTTGTGGAAAGTGCATATTATGGAAAAACTTTACATGGACTTAAATTATTCTTAGTATAAAAATTCTTTATCTAAGAATTTCATTTTCCATGAAGTTTTTGAAGTGTTCCCATATAAATACTGAGTTGAGCTTCTGAGAAAATTAGGAAAGCTGAGATATAAAGGAGGCAGTGGTGCTGGATCCCTTAGCTGCCTAGTGTGAGAGGATGGCTTATAGCCATTTGTGGAAAGATAAATGAAAATATGATCCCTGGTATCAAGAGTGTGGGGTTAAAAATAATTGAATATCTGAAATTATAACTCAGTCTTTGAGCACATTAGAAGTTAAGACATGAGGAAGATGGCATACAATTCCTGAAAAAGGTCAAAGGCATTAAGAATGAACTAAAGACGTAGACAATGATTCACTTCTGGATAATGATGGAAATGTTGAGCCTTAGGTATGGATGAGAATATGTTAAGACAAACCTCTACTGAAATAAACATAGAATGTGTAATTTACACTCAGACACAAGAAAACCTGATCCAACTAGAGAAGTAGGAGGAAGTAAAAGTGAAACAAGCAGAAAGATATTGTAAGGTGACCAAAATAAGTTGGCACGAATTCATCAGTATTAAATTTAGCAAGTAGATTCTTTACTGTCTAGAAACAAGATGCTATAGGATTTATTTACAAGATGTTTGAAAAAAAAACACAGAAAACAAAAATATAGGTTAAAGAAGAGGCTATGGAAAAAGACTTGTTAAATTCAAACAAAGGAAAAGGAAAAACAAAGCAACTAAAGCAGGGAGTTAGGCACAGTAATGATGTCTTTCACATTGGTTTACAAATTGTTAGGAATTTAAAGCAGTCCTTTCAAACTGATGAAGCAATGAGACAGAGTCGACAGATTTGGGTAAGGATTAGTGAATCTGTACCAAGCATATAAAATTTGTTAAATTTTATTTTGGAAAGTATGTGCATTAGGCACTTGTTTGATCTTTCAGTGGCTAAGGAAAAGTCCTCAAATTAAGAAATCAACACCATAGAGATTTTTTTGTGTAACTGTAGTGCTATAAAATCGAACATGATTAACAAAAAGATAGCAGAGAACATTGCATATGTCTAGAAATGAAAAGGCACACTATGAAATAACTCTCAGGTTAAATAGGAAATGATGGCAAGAATAGCGAAATTTTGGAGCTGGTAATAAAAGCACAGTAGGTGAGAGATACTGAAGCAATAGGTAGCTTTTGTTCCTTGAGAGAAAAACACAAAGTCTGAAACCCTGTAAGTCAATGTTCGATTCACGTAACGAGAAAGAGCAGCACGGTGAATCTGAAGAAATAAGAAAAAAAATCAGAGGAGAGGTATGAAAGTATAGATCAATATGAAATAAAAATTGTGAATAAAAACCAAAGAACCAAAATGAATTCTTCGAGAAACTTCAGAGATCTAATAAAAATCTTGAATGACAGATGAGGAAAAATTATGTCTATTTATATTGTTGTAAGCAAATTTCATACAGGTAAGGGAAATAGTTATATTTCTTATCTACTGAAAAGAATATGATGCATTTACCAGTAAACTGAATGTTTGTATAGAAAGGATATATGTATAGGATATAAAAAGGGAATAAAAGTGAATCAGAAAACATTAAATAAATTGTAATAGTTCTACATATCACAAACTGACAACAAGTATCAAGACAGGGCTATCTACTTTCATCACTCTTAGTCAATATAATCCTGGAAGTTTAGTGAGAATAATTTGGGGTGAGAAAGAAATAAAGAGGATCAGGGTTTGAAAAGAGAAAGTAAAATTACCCATGTTTGCAGATAATGTGATGTTGTACATGGAAAAACACACACATCCCACTTAAAGAGCTTTTAAAAATGGTAACCAATTCAGTAAAGCTGCTGGTTACAAGATAAACATAAAAGTGGCTTTTTTATGTGCTAATCATGGACTCATGGAAAGAGAAATCAAGGAAGAAATTTCAATCACAATAGTCACAAAAAAATCAAATATTTAGGTATAAAGTTAACCATAGAAGTCAAAGATCTCTATAACAAAAATTATCAAATATTGATGAAAGAAATCATCAAGGACACAAGATTGAACTAATCAGTATCATTGAAATGTCTGTATTATATAAAATAATTAGAGATTGCTAGAGCCATCCTGAATGAGAAAAATCAAGCTGGAGCCATCACAGTACCTGACTTCAACACATACTGCAAAGCTATAATAATCAAAATAGCATGGTACTGGCGTAAAAAATGGTACATGGATCAATGAAACAGAATAACCCAGAAATTAATCCACATACATAAAACAATTGATTTTTGACACAAGTGCTCAGACCATACGGTAGAACAAGGATAAAGTCTTTAACAACTGGTGCTGGCAAAACTGGATGTATATATGTAGAAGCATAAAGTTAGATCCATACCTCTCACCATATACAAAAATCAACTCAACATGGATCAAAGACTTAAGCTTAAGACCTGAGACCATGAAGTTGCTGGAAGCAAATGTAGGGGAAACACTCCAAGACATTGGTGTAGGGATGACTTCTTAGAGAAGACCGCAAAAGCACAGATAATGAAAGCAGAACTAAACAAATGGAAGTTTTTTCACAGCAAAGGACAGAATGGGAAAAAAATATTCTATTCGAAAATCACCTGACAAAGTGTTATTATCACAAGTATGTCAGCAACTTAATAGAAAAAAAAAAACTAATCCAGTTGAGAAATGGGCAAAGAACTTCAGTAGACAGTTTTCAAAAAAAGAAAATGCCAGTGGCCAACAAATATATGGAAAAGCACTCAACATACTAGCCATCGGGAAATACAAATCCAAACCACAGTAAAGTATCACTTCACCCCTCTCAGAATGGGTAAAATTCCAGAAACAGAAACAAATGCTGGCAAGGATGTGGAGAAAGGGGAACAGTTGTACACTGTTGGTGGAAATGTAAATTCCTGCAGCCAGTGAGAAACAATATGAATTTTTTAAAAAGATTTATCAGGTTCTATTTGCCTCTAAATCAGAAAACTTAATTGTAGCTTAGACAGCACCTTTCTTAGCTCCTCTAACAATGACTCTGTCCTTTGTTCTAGACCCTGTCTAGCGCACTTGGGCCTCATTCCTTTGTAATCATAACCTCTACCACCAATGGCTCTACTCCCAACCTGTGTGTACTGATGATCCTCTTCCCCACTTAATGCTGTATAATTGTTCAAACCTGGTAAATGCCACTCTTAGGATCATTGGTTACTATCCTCACTCTGTCTTTTATGACCTTGTCTAAATATGATCAGAGTCGGCGAACTTGGAAGGCTTCCATAGCCTTGGCAACTCATGACAACAGCCTAGGGTGGTTACTGGCGCCATAAACTAGAGTGTCAATTTGTTGGGTAAACAACAGGAGTCACTGTGAATTTGCTCCTCATGTGGGATCTCTGTCCTTAATGTGCTATACATTTTGATTTAATGCTGTAACTAGTACTCAAACAGTATGTTTCACTTTGTGTTTCTATGTGGGTGCAAACTGTTGAAATCTTTATACTAAATTGATCTTCTGTATATAAAGAGAATTGAAAATGAATCTTGATGCAAATGGAAGGGGAGAGGGAGCGGGAGAGGGGAGGGTTGCAGGTGGGAGGGAAGTTATGGGAGGGGGAAGCCATTGTAATCCATAAGCTGTACACTGGAAATTTATATTCATTAAATAAAAGTTAAAAAAAAAAGATTTGAGAGCGTTACACACAGAGAGGGAGGGAGGGAGGGAGGGAGGGAGGGAGAGAGAGAGAGAGAGAGAGAGAGAGAGAGAGGTGTCTTCCATTCTCTGGTTTACTCCCCAGATGGCTTCAGCAGCTGGAGCTCAGCTGATGTTGAGCCAGGAGCTTCTTCCAGGTCTCCCACACAGGTGCAGGGGCCCAAAGACTTGGGGCCATCTTTTACTGCTTCCCCAGGCCATAGCAGAGAGCTGGATTGGAGGTGGAGCAGCCGGGTCTGGAACTGGCACCCATATGAGATGCTGGCACTGTAGGTGGTTGCTGTACGCACTTTGCCACAGCGCTAGCCCCTGAATATTTTTTAAACAACTAGAAATAGGCCGACGCCACGGCTCACTAGGTTAATCCTCCGCCTGCGGCGCTGGCACCCGGGGTTCCAGTCCCAGTCAGGGCACCAGATTCTGTCCTGGTTGCTCCTCTTCCAGACCAGCTCTCTGCTGTGGCCCTGGAGGGCAGTGGAGGATGACCCGAGTCCTTGGGCCCTGCACCCGCATGGGAAACCAGGGGGAAGCACCTGGTTCCTGGCTTTGGATTGGTGTAGCACCGGCCATAGCAGTCACTTGGGAGGTGAACCAATGGAAAAAGGAAGACCTTTGTCTTACTCTTTCTCTCTCACTAACTCTGCCTGTCAAAATAATAAATAAATAAATAAATAAATAAACAAACAAACCAACTTAGAAATAGGACTGGCCATATGATGAAGCAATCCCATTACTGGGTATATACCTAGAGACTTGAGTATAATGAATCAAAGAGATATCTGCATCACCATGTTTGTAGCAGCACTGTTCACAACAGCCAAAATTTGGAATCAGCTAAGGTGTCCGTCAGATGAATGGATAAAGAAAATGTGTGTATTACAGAATATTAAGCTATAAATGTGTGTGTATTATAGATATTAATCAGCTATAAAATAGAATGAAATTCTACCATTTGTACCAAAATGGACACAGCTAGAGGACATGTAGAATGAAATAAACTGGACCCAAAAAGACAAATACGGGATGTTCTCGCTTACATGGGGGAGCTGAAAATTTACAAAACAAGCCAAATATGAGAAAAAAGTCAGTATCAGTATTGTTGCAAATATAATTTTATAAAACCTTGTTTTGTACCTTTGTGAAACCAATGGTTAAGAAAGCTACACTATAATTTTATTTATTTATTTTTCTCATTTAATAAATGTAAATTTCTAAGGTACAGCTTTTGGATTACAGTAGCTTCCCCCCACCCCCATAACTTCCCTCCTAGCCACAACCCTCCCATTTCCTGCTCCCTCTCCCTTTCAAGATTCATTTTCAATTATCTTTATATACAGAACATCAATTTAGTATATATTAAGTAAAGATTTCAACAGTTTGCACCCGCACAGAAATGGAAAGGATACACTATAATTTTAATGATCTGTGATCACTTTAAAAGTTATTGTACATGTGTGAAGTGACAACTTTTCTGTTAATTTATAGCTGGTCTATATTCCCATTAAACTACAGCCTGTTTTCCTCTTTACTTCTTAAACTTCTTATTAGGTGAAGTATTAAGTCCTTTTACTATAATAAAAACTTAATATGTTATCTCACAAGCAAAAAAAAGATAGGAAAAAATAGGAGGTCAAGATATATAGAGAGAATAGCATTATGTTCTTAGAATTGTATCTACAAATCATATTGAATATTAAAAGGTAATCGAAAGGCTGGCGCCGTGGCATAACAGGCTAATCCTCCACCTCGTGGCGCCGGCACACCGGGTTCTAGACCCGGTCGGGGCGCCAGATTCTATCCTGGTTGCCCCTCTTCCAGGCCAGCTCTCTGCTATGGCCCGGGAAGGCAGTGGAGGATGGTCCAAGTCCTTGGGCCCTGCACCCGCATGGGAGACCAGGAGAAGCACTTGGCTCCTGGCTTCGGATCAGGGCAATGCGCCAGCCGCAGCGGCCATTGGAGGGTGAACCAACGGCAAAGGGAAGACCTTTCTCTCTGTCTCTCTCTCTCTCACTATCCACTCAGCCTGTCAAAAAAAAAAAAAAAAAAAAAGTAATCGAAAGTCAAAATAAAAATGTGTAAAACATGCATTTTGGGGTGACTGTATTCCATGTTGCTGTGCCTGGGATAGTCTTGCCTCCACTGCAAATCCAACTTCAGGTTAATGTGCAACATGTGTGGCCACATACTGATGGCTTGAGTACTTGGGTCTCTGCCACCTGCAGAGCTGCTTTCCCAGGCTCTGCCTAGGCTTTTGCATTCAGGTAGTGAAGCAGTGGTTGCAAGTTCTCTATTTCACTGCCTTTCAAATAAAATATGCAATTAAAAATAAAAACTGGACTACTTAACAAACCTGAGTAGAAATTTTTTTTTGCTTGATAAAAACTTTCTACATTGTTCTTAATGAAAAACAGACAAAAGAAAAATGAATTTTTTAAAAGATTTATTTATTTGAAAGTCAGTTACACAGAAGAGAGGCAGAGAGAGAGAGAGAGAGAGAGAGAGAGAGGTCATCCATCCGATGGTTCACTCCTGAATTGGCCGCAACACCCGGAGCTGCGCCAATCTGAAGGCAGGAGCCAGGAGCCTCTTCCGGGTCTCCCACGTGGGTACAGGGGCCCAAGGACTTGGGCCATCCTCTATTGCCCTCCCAGGCCATAGCATGACATGTTACATTTAAGGTAATAAACAAGAAAAGGATGCCTGAATTACTTGGACTTCTCAAACACATTAACAGATAACTGACCAGTGCTGTAAGACAAACAAAAAGAAATGAGAGACACAACTTATTATTTCCAAGTGAACTAATTTGTGTATAAAACAAAAGAGAAATAGCAGAATCTAGGAGCAGTTTGAGAGTTCAGCTCTGTTGCCAGCTAGAAGAGTAGCATTCAAAAATCAATAGCCTTCTTCTGTATCAGGAATAACCAATTACAAAGTATGATAATAAGATACCACTTATAGTGGTGACATAAACTAAAAGCTATCTAGGAATAAATTTAAGGCAGAATACATAAAACGTATGAGGAAAAATTAAAGCTCTGTTATAAGAGTTTTATTGTGGCATTAAAGATCATAAATGCTGGGTTCATAAATGCTTCATTGAATATTGTGAAGTTGTCACATTAAAATTTAAATTCAATCCAATCAGCATCTAAGCAAGAATACTTGTGGAAGGAGCAGAGTTGAATTTAAAATTTATATAAAAGAGTAAGAAAAAAATGTTTACTGAATAAGGCATTAACAATAGATAGCAGGAGTCTGTTAACTACAGCCCACAAGTTAAATCCAGCCCACTACCATTGTGTAAATAAAGATTTTTAGGATGTAGTCATGCCCATTCACTTAAAGTATATGGCTACCTTCATGCTCTGATGGCAGAGTAGAGTATTCACCATAGAGATGCTGTGCCCTGGAATATCTGTCCCTTTTCAGAAAAAAAATGAGATTTTGTAATTAGCACTTATTGTGGCACCAGAATAGCAGAGTCCAGATTGACTGTGTGTATATGCAAGTTGGTATAACTACCCCCAGGAATCAGTACTAGGAAATTTAGTTTAAAAAGAAAAATGAAGCTATTTTTGCACTTAATAAAGCTTCAAGTAGAATAAGTACCCAGGCATTACAAGGTGATAGAATACCATATAGGGGGCTGGCACTGTGGCACAGCAGGTTAATGCCCTGACCTGAAGTGCCGGCATCCCATATGGGTGCCAGTTCTAGTCCTGGCTGCTCCACTTCTGATCCAGCTCTCTGCTGTGGCCTGGGAAAGCAGTAGAAGATGACCCAAGTCCTTGGGATCCTGCACCTACGTGGGAGACCCGGAAGAAGCTCCTAGCTCCTGGCTTTGGATCAGCACAGCTCAGCTATTATGGCCAGTTGAGGAGTGAACCATTGGATAGAAGACCTCTCTCTCTCTCTACTTCTCCTCTCTCTGTGTAACTCTAACTTTCAAATAAATAAATAAACCTTGGGGAAAAAAAAGAATACCATATACGACTTTATTTTTGCAACCTTATGGAAGATGATTTATTATATAAGATTAACAGAACACAAACTATAATGGATAATTGATGAATTTGAATATACCAAGCTGAAGGCTTTTATTCCAATGGAGGGAACAGTAGCTTAATAGATGGTAAAAATGACTGTCATGTTTAATAGGTCATAATCAATATTTAGGATATGCATGGGATACTCGGATTTGATCATTGGTTCTAAGTTACCTAGACAGCTTATAAGTACCCAGATTGTTGGGTCCCAGTTTCAAGTTCAGTAGGTCTGGTTGAGCTTGGGAATTTACATTTCTAGTAAATTTATAATTGACATTGATAATACTTGTCAAGGAGCCACATCTCGGAGAATCCTTGAGGTAGATGATTTTTGACATCTGTACCATCAAGGCAATCTTTCCCATCCTATTGCTTTAGCATGTGACATGTGTCAAGTTCTGGCTAAGTGGGTTTACCTGCTGGAGATGTCATTTGCATAGTTATATGTGTTTTGCAGCACTAAGAATATCTGAGTCATTGAGAGTGCATTCTTGAGTCTTTTTTTTAAAGAAAACTATTTAATAAATATGAATTATAAGATAGTTGAATAGTTGGTCTGTGTTTATCACATGAGTATTGAATTATCCCTGGAATACAAAAATGAAGTTTTTTCTCTGGAGGTATGTGGTGCTTTAATCATTCACAAAATAACTTTGCCATGTTCAGGTATCTACCAGATGGAAAAGCATCTTTGATGTAGGGTACATTTAGCTCACTCTAGCTGCCAGGTATAAAATCCCACTTGAATCCCCAAGTTCTCCATAATTATCCTTCCTCTGAAAGGGGCTGTGTCTACCTTATTGGTTCCATGTCAGCTAGGTATTGGTTTTGTCTATAATTTGTCCCTTTTCTCTTATTTTTCATATTTAATTTTGGTAATTCTATTAGAATAGTTGTTGGAGAGCTCAGATGATTTTGTAATCGTAGGCAAGGTCAGACAGTGTTTGGACATGTTCTCAATTGCTGCTATGTAAACAAAGATTAAACCATTTGACAGAAGTGTTGAAGATTTCAGAGATTTATAGTCAATACGGAAGAATGAAAATTTTCAGCTTTGCACAGATCATGAAAAATAGGGGTTAAAATAAGCACCTGACAAATGTGGGATTGTGGGTTTGAGTTAAGGTGGCAAACTCAAGTGCTGAAGAATGTAACAGGAAGGACTCTTCAGTTTTATTTATTTATTTATATATTTATTTGAGAAACAGAGAGCTCCTCTCTATTGGTTGCATCTCCAGTACCCACAGATGTGTAGTATTTGACCAACTCAAACCTGGGAGCCAAGAATTGAATTCAGGTCTCCCCTGTGGGTGGCAGGAAACCAATTAGGCTATCATCAGTGCTTTCAAAGGTCTGTGTTAGTAGGAAACCTGAGTCAAGAGCCAGAGATGGAGCTTGAACCCAGACACTCCAATGTGAGATCTGAGAATCTTGAGTCTTTCCTAGGCCAAATGCTTGCTCCAGGAAGATAGCTTTTGTTGTGCACATGCACACTTCTGCTTATAAACGAACTCAGCTAAAAGCAGTATACATAGGGAGAATTAAATATCTAAGAAAGGCATAACCAGAATGTATCTTAGTGTACTTGATGGGGAACAGTTTATTTTAACTTCATATGAAAGGGGGAAATAGACAAGGAGAGATCTTCCATCCTCAGATTCACTCTCCAAATGCCAGTGATAGTCCAGCTGGACTAGGCCAAAGCCAAGAGCCTGGAAGTGAGTTAGGTGGTAGGGACCAAGTACTTAAGCCATCTCCTGCTGCGTCTCAGGGTGTGGATGAACAGGAAGCTGGAAGTAGGCATCTTAAGTGGTGTCTTAATTGCTGAGCCAAGTGTTAGTGGATGGGGAACAGTTTAAATGGCGTCTTCTTGGCAACTAAGAATCTGTAATGATGGCATTTGCTTTCTTAATGGAGTTTTAATAAATTTTTAGAGACTTAGAGACTGAGGGCTCCTGCCTGCTAGTTCACTCTCAAAATGCCTGAAACAGGTGGGTCAGGGACCCACCTACTTGAACAATCATGTGCTCACTCCTGTGGTGTGCCTCAGTAGGAAACTATAGTCAGGAGCAGAGCCAGCATTTGAACACAGGTGCTCTGATAGGCCCCAACTGAAGGCCTAACCACATGGCTAAATGCCCACCCGTGAACTGAGTTTCTTACTTGTATTTGATAAATATCCATTTCCTTAAAACTGTCCTTTCTTTTCAGATTGCATCTCTGAGAAAATGTCATTCCGATTCGGTCAGCATCTCATCAAGCCCTCTGTGGTGTTTCTCAAAACAGAACTGTCCTTTGCTCTTGTGAATAGGAAACCTGTGGTACCAGGACGTATCCTTTTCTTTAAGAGATGAAAATTAACCTTTGAATCCACGAAATCAATACAGGATCAGCCTCAAATGTGTGTCCACAAAGGTAAGCAAGGAATCCACCTCTCTTCCCCCTTGATGGAAAGCAGGTAAGGTAGTACTCAAATTTATTCTGAATCCAGTTGGTGGCACCAGTAATATGCTTGATCAATGTTGCAGAACTTCTGAAAGGTTGCTTAGCAACCACGGGTTTGGAGGTGAATTTTTGCTTGAACTTTTCACTACTGTCGCTGTGTAAATAAATAGGGGCTTCAAAAACGGGCCCCATGAATATTGTGGACATGTTTGCAGTTTGTCCATTGTTTATTACTGATACCTTGTGTGGAGGGAGGGGCATTTATAATTGGTTTTGTCTTTTTACTTCTTAGAGATCATTCAGGTTAAAGGGTTTTAATTCAAATATGTCAGTGTATTTACCAAAATGGCTTTTCTCTTGTTTGGATCTAAAATAGCATTTTCTCTTGGGGAGGTGGGGTAGGAAACCCTAGCTTCTGGATTCTTGTACAGTGTCATTGGAAGTAAAATTGTTAAACTTCGATCAGACCATTGAATTGTGGTCTTTCTCCATGTAGACTTGAGTAGGAACTTTATTTTTTGTGTGGTTAGGGGGTAGCAGGAATTTGTATAATGCTCACTCATGATGGTGTGTGTGTGTAAACTTGGAACAGACTCTTCAGAATTTCTTCTTCTGTTTCTCCCCTAACAAGAGGGCAACAAAAGTAAGATTTTGTGTTTTAAGATTATACATGTTTTCCACACTGAGACATGCTTTTGCTTTGTAATCAATTTCTTAGTAATTCTGAATGTACAAATATGCCAAGATGCTTTTTTGAAGTAAGTTCTATTTTTTCAAAGTGCTTGAGAACTTTATGAATAATCTTCCTTCCTAGCCACATAACTACTGTATTTTGGAGAAAAAAAATCCAAGTAAGAAACACATGCACCAGAATATGATAATGATTGTATGATAGATGCTTAAATTCCTTGAATACAAATTGTAGCTAAATAAGTTTTGTTAAATTTATAGACTCACAAGCCAAAACTGGTAAATAATGTTATATAAAAATCTTTCTTCATATTATTTCAAAACCTTCTTTAGAAAAAAGTCAAAATAATCAATATTAGGAAACTCAAATCCTTCTGTTTAAATGAGGTTAAAAAAAATGATTTAGAGGGGATCCATTAGATGGAACAATGATTAAGTGTATCAATTTTGTATTGAATTCTTAGAAAAAGACCTTGAATTTCATAGAATAACAGGAACATTCTATGTTTTGAATTGATTTTGTTCCAAGTTTGTTATGATCTTTTTTTCTTTTAGGAGGTTTCTCTATTTGAAGTAACATGTAAATTCTATTGTCAGAGATTATAGTTTAAATGCCATACTTCTGTAGGTGACAGTTTTGATATCAGTAATGACCCCCTAAAATTTATCCAAAAATGTGGCCCTTAAAGTTCCCCAGAAGTGCCATCTGGGCTGCCATATATGTTACTGGAATTTGGGGTGCCATATGATAACACCATATGTTTATTAATAAATCCCCAATATTAATAAGCCCAAGAGGGTTCTTGCCTAATATTTAGAGAAGAATTCTAAATACTGGCATCAGTAAACGAGGCAGCATGGTACATTTTAGTGAGAAAGATGCATAGGAGAGTGAGAGCTTTATTTAAGAGAGAGAGAGAAATCTTGGTTCATAACGAGTACCAGGAACCAGCCACGTGGAGGAGCATCTAGGCCAGGAAGCCTAGGGCATGTGGCCAGAAGGCCATGTGCCCCGGAGGCACAGGGCTACAGCCACCACCACCACCACCACCCCCTCCCCACCTCACCCCCTGCAAGAGGCCAGGGAAGAAGAGCAGGGCTTTTAACCCACTTCCAAAAAGGTATGGTTAATTAACCTGATTGGCTGGTGGGCACCCAGGTGTGGCCAGGTAGGGGCATGAGGTCACATAGGAGCTGGTCTTCCAGCTCACAAACCTAATCAATTTTAACCTACATGCCTGCCTACTTCATTTTAATTGATTTTAAGTGAAGAACTAAGGGAAACCGGGAAGACAAAAAAAATTTGCGATATCTCAGTTGAGGAACCAAGGTTGTAGAGATACTCTGCTTTTAAAATGGTTAATAATGGAATGAATTTGGCTTTATTATTTTGTTGGTGGTGGTGTCTTGATAGTGAGCACCTTGATATTTCATGATTATGTAAACCAACTCTGAGCGTGAAGTGTAAGACCTAGAGCATACACAGGTTTGAACTCAAGACAGGTAGAAATGTCTGTATGTAGGACAATACCTACCATGAATAATGAGCAGTGAATGGGAAATTGTGTGTGTTCCAAGTTGGGGATGTGTCCAGATCAGTTACCATATCTTGGAGTAAATGCCAAGAATATGGAGACTGTTTGACTAATACGAGCAATCCTCAATTTGAAAGGTAGTAAGAAGGACCTGGCTTTTCTCAAGGCCAAGAACAATGAGAATCAGAACGTTATTGTTGTTATTGTCATCAGTACACTTCCTAAGGTGAACTAACATTTCTAGGGTTTAAAATGGTCTCAGGGCCAGTAGATAATGTATTCAGACAATCTTTTTTTGATGTGATGATTGTGTAACTTTTTATTTTACCTTGCCTTTTGAAACCCTGTTAGCTTACACCTGTGAGAAGCAGCTTAATAAGGTATTCATTTGCTTGCACAGAGCTGTAGTCTTTTGTCCTGAGATTTGGGAATTCAAGCTGCTCTGCCCACTAACATTTCATAAAATAAACAGTGGGATGTCTGGAGTGGGCTTTGATCTGCCGCCCAGCATTCTCTCCTGCTTGTCCCACTGCAGCCCTTTGCAGCAGGTCGTCTAGCATTTTGCATCCTCCCTGCATCTGGGTTTCCCCAGCTCAGCCGGGGCCTGACTCTAAACCACAGCTCGGATCATATCACTCTACTAATCTGTGGCTGACACATCACTAATGTATCTAGTTTTTGAGGATAAAGTCCAAATGCTTTGGCGTACTTGGTAAAAGGCGGGGAAATTATTATTACCTCGGTTCTTTGTCTCACATAGAAGAATTTGCAAGCACACAAGCAGAGGGATTTACAAAGCAAGATTTATTAATGAAGACCTCCAGCAGGAGTGGCAAGAAGCGGGCCTTCTAAGAGAGGAAAAAACCTGAAGAACCCTGTGGCACTGGGGTTTTTAAGTACAATTTTGGGGATGAAACTGTCAGTAAGGTGGGGGGGGGACAAACCCCACAGAAGACCTGATTGACAATTCTTGATCCTGTCTGGCTTGCTCAAGATAAAACAAAACAAAAAAACCATCCAGGAGGGTGGGATAGGTAACTTGCTTTCAAAATACACAGTGAGCTCAGCGGAATGAAATCACCACTCCCTTGTTATTCGCATGGTAAATTGGGAAGCTCCCAAGGAGTGGGCAGGCTGGTACTTCTGACCATGTTAAGGATAACTTTGGGGGAAAGCAAGCATTCTACACAACACATTTCCACTGGGACCACCCAATTAACCCATTCGACTCCTCACACCACTCCCTTCCTCTTGAAGTTATCCCAGTCATTTTCATTTTAATTAAAATGCTTTGATAATTGCCCCACCATCTTCTGCCCTCATTGTCACACTTGGTACTCACCTGTGGATGCATTCAGCCTTTTCTTGGTTGAGTTGACCCTGGATTCCAGGCATGATGCTCCACTGGGCTCCCTGCCTGCCTTGTGTCAGGATTAGGTGCATTTGCGTTTAGCTCTGCCCTGAGTCGATCTTTCCTGCCTGCAGGATCTATCCTTGCAATTTCTTCTTCTCCTCCTCCTCCTCCTCCTCCTCCTCCTCCTCCTCCACCACCACCACCACCACCACCACCACCATCTTGTCTGAATTTAAAGTGTGAAAGTGAAACTATACATCATCAGTGTAGGTATTGTTCAAGGTAATAGAATGGGGGCCAACTGGGTGGGCTGAAACCCTGCCTTCTCCATATTCCCGTCCTCAAAGCCAAGTTTTGTCACCATTTCCCTCTATATGTTCAGGGCCATGCCTGAGCTGTTTATTCCCAACTTTTCCTTCTTGCTTTGCCAGTTAGAATTCTGTGGACAGTTGTATGTTTTTTGGGTAGTGAGTTGATTTAAAAAGCAGTGACTGCATTTGGAGGCAGATGGAAAACACTCCATTTCTTTCTGCGTGTTAATTTGTCAATGGGTGAGACTGCATTCTCAGGGTGGCGTGTTGGCTCCTTGATGTAAAATGGGGCATTTTATGTTGTGTTTTTGATGTGTTCTTCTAAGCGGCGGTTTCCAGGTAGCCTTTGGGAAGTGGTGCCATTCATGAGAGATTTGTAAATGTGATCTTGGAACCTGTGTCCGCTCTCACATTTTGCTGTCCCCCTTCAACCCTTTTTTCTTCCGGCTTGGCTCGCTGAGTTTTCTGTCAGATCAGAGGCTGAAGATGGGCTTTTGAAGCCCGACTGTTTGCTTCATCCTCAAAAGAGCCTCTTCAGGCCCTCCTTGTCCTCACCTAAAGCAAACACTTCTCTTCCTTGCCGATGGTGTTTAAAGCCCGTTCAACGGCTTTGGCCTCTGCATTGCCACACTCGAGAAGAATGTGCCACAATGTCTTTAATCCATTAATTTCATGTTACTAGAAACGGCCTTTTAGACTTCTTTGGTGAGAGAGCAGAATCACGTTGCAGAGCACATTTTCAGTTTCTGCCACGAATGTGTAATTCACCGGCCTCATTCCTGCCCAGCTATTAGTCACGGCTTCAGTGAACCTGAACTGTAAGATTGTCACAAAACACACCAGAGTAAGGGAAAGGACTTTTAGGGGAAAATCCAGCAGACTGGAGGGAAGGGGCGAGGAAGGAAAAAGGGAGAAGGAGAGTGTAACAGAGAGAAGAGAGGAGCTAGTGAGGAGAGGAGAGAGAGAGCAGAAAGGAGCCAAGAGAGAGGGAGAGGAGAGCAGAGAGTGCAGAGAGCAGAGAGACAGCGAGAGGGAGCCACGTGTTCAGGAACAGCTCCTTTTAAAACTTTGCCAGAGGGCAGGCAGGGAAGCAGGAGCAGTGAATCCCATTAGGATGGGGGTGGAGCTTGACACCAGTGGTTGGGCCTTGTGGCCACCTGGCTTCCAGCAATGGCGGCGGGGGCTAGAGCCTAGGATGGTGTCAGGGTGTAGATTGTGCCATAGATAAAACTGTGCCATTTTCCCAACATAAACTATGTTACCAGAGACTTGGCCTTATTCCTCTCTCCTTACTTCGTCCCGTATAATGTCTCCCTCTCATCTTGAGTTGAGCATGAAAAACGAATTTGAACATTAGTGGAATCCACTTGGGAACCGGGGCTTTTATTGTAAATAAAATTACTCATTTGTTATGTCCTGTTGTTTTCAGCAGACAGCTTATTGATCTTTGGATCACACTTCAGATGGCATAAGGAGCTCCAACATAAAGGGATATGGTAACATTTGTGAGCGGATTGAACGTGGTGTGTAATGACAGAGACAAACCTTACTCACTGGCAATACTGTAGTACGCAAATCATTAGTCAACAGTTTATTGAATTGGTAATTTTAAAGAAAACAAATTTTACCAGACAGGTGCATCACACACAGAATGTTATCAGTGCCAAACAATGTTAGGATGATGCATTGAAGAGACCCTCACAAAATGTATTTGTAAAGAATGAGAATAGGTAATTTAACAAGCATTTCTGCTGATATATTGGAAACAAAAGTTTGGGACAGGAGGAATTGTGTTCTAGGCTTCAACCATTACAGGTTAAAAAAAAAAAAAGCTGTGACAAATGTCTTTTAATACAAAACATTAGCGAGTGATGCTAAATTTTCTGTTCCCAGACCACTCCCTTGTTGAATACTGCTAAGTAAGTGAAAAAAACAAAAATAGCTTTATTGCATAACAGTGATTCTGACGGAATAGCTGCTAAAGATATAAATGCCCTTTTAGTCCTTCTGTAAAAATCAGAAATATTTGTCATTTCCTGAGTGGGTTGTAATCTTGTGAATTCTTTTAATTGTACAGGAAACTGCAGTTATTAGTGATCTGATGATCTTTCACTTCTCAGTTTCTTTTTTAAACCTTCCTGTTTAAATAAAATGAGAACAAGCACTATTTTAATATCTTTATTGCTGAAGATAGATTTTTGCTCTTAAAATTGCCCTAAGCACATGTCTCTTCTTGGCTCCATGTGTGCTCATGATGTATTCACTAGCTAAATACTCCCAGAGAGGATTTCACAGACCTTCGTGCGGTCCATTGTCATGGGGCAAGTTAGTATTTTTGCAGTCAGATTTTTTTTTTCCTTTACTTTATTTGACAGGTGATTGTGTTCAAAGATCAATGTGTAACAGTGGTTTTTAGAATTAGAGGTTTCTTTTACTTGCATCTAAGTGGAAAGTTACTATGTAAATGTGCACCTACCTTGGGGACATGAGAACCCTGCCACCAGTTAGAAGCCCCTTTCAGCCGGCGCTGTGGCTCACTAAGCTAATTCTCTGCCTGTGGCTCCGGCACACTGGGTTCTAGTCCCGGTTGGGGCACCGGTTCTGTCCTGTTTGCTCCTCTTCCAGTCCAGCTCTCTGCTGTGGCCCGGGAAGGCAGTGGAGGATGGCCCAAGTGCTTGGGCCCTGCACCCGCATGGGAGACCAGGAGGAAGCACCTGGCTCCTGGCTTCAGATTGGCGCAGCACGCTGGTCGTAGCGGCCATTTGGGGGTTGAACCAACGGAAGGGGGACTTTACTCTCTCACTGTCTAACTCTATCTGTCAAAAAAAAAAAAAAAAAAAGCCCACTTTAGTGCCAATGGATAGTGGGAACAAATGAAGTGCTTTGATGCTTTGATCATCTTCTAATTTGACCAACATCTTTTTTCAGTATATAGACTATCGAAAAGGATCCTGCCAACCCCCATTGTGAGACAAACCTTGGGTGACCATCCTCCATCTTGATTTATCATCTAAAGATTATGTTCCAGAAAACAAAGAATTACCTCTCAAATGCCAGCCCATCCATTGGTAGAAAACTGACAGTGTTGAGGAGGATTCTGAGTTTGCATTCAGAATCAGCAGGCAATAACTACCCTGGGTGCCAGAGAGCAAAGGGAAGCCAATCTTGCCAGGTTGTTGTGCTAAGTTTAGTTTCTTGTCCTGGAGCTAAAACTGTTACTTTGATTTTTTTTTTTCCCCACATAATGATGGTTTCGTGGGAAATGACAATTAAGGAATAAAAAGGATATTTCATATGTGTGCAAGGAAGGTTTGAAAATGAAAAAAAAAAAAAAAAAAAAAAAAGGCGTGAGCCTTTTTCCCCTAACCTCGGCTCATGCTAATGAAAGTGACTTAAGTATTAATTCAGCAGTGTTGGTGAGGCATGCATTTATGAAGGGGTCTTGGAAAAATTCATGGAAAATGCATTTTGTAAAAATAATGGAAAGACTCTGCACCAAAATAAACTTTGGAATTACCATTTTTCTGGGATCTCTCTGAAGTGCCCTCATACTGGTTTTCAGACTTTCAGGCTCTCTTCTGTGTCTTTCTGTATTGCTCTCTTTCTCTCTGTATTTACATTGTTCTTTACACATTTTTTTTTTTTTTGCATAAAGAAAACAGGTTTCAAAAATAAAATTTTAAACACGTAACATTTCCCACCCCACTATTCCCACAGGAATATAACCAAGTACTACAGACAATAATCAAATATCAAGATGTCAATTTCAGTCATGTACATCACATTTTTATTCTATATATTGCCTGCTTCCTGTTGTCTATTTCCTAGTGAACATAGTCACACACAGTGACGTGGGTTTTTTCTTCATTCTTGTTGTTTAATGACTTAGTTTTGACTATCCTTTCTTGACCTTGACCCCTTCTCTATAGTAGAACTTGTTTCATAGGTTTAGATTCTACTGTGATTAACGTAGAATAATCTGTTGTAGTTTTACATTAGTAGGTAAAATTCTACAAATTACATGAAGACTATACAATCAATATTATAACCCAGAAAACTACCTATAAAACATGCTTATGCATATAAAATATAAATCTGTTAAATAGAATTCTACACATGCTCTGTGTGGGGGTGGGGAATGGTGTTAAGAATGTCTTTTCTTTAGCTCTAGGGAAGATGATAATTACACATATCCAAATAACACTTTGACTATTTCTCATAGTAAGTGCTAACATCGATGTCCTATAATGTGAAAAGCTTTTTCCTGTTTCTATTTGTTTTCACAGGTAACTTTCTCAGGTGGTTTCAGTGGTCACAGTTAGCAATTACTGAGCTCAGCTCCTAACACTCTAGGCATAGGTTCAGCCTGCTTTCTGTGCAAGTCCTCCAATTGTGAGGAACAGGAAAAGACTGGTTATAGTGTTGTAAGCCTTACACTAGTAAAGGAATAGAATTAAAAATGATGAATGGTATAATACATCATTATTCATAAGAAATATCACGTAATTAACTCAGATAATGCAAAATATGTTCTAATTTCCACATGGAATGAAAATAGATTTGTTAAAACATCAGTAGGCAGTTAATGTTTATCCTCTATTTTCATACACATATCAAAACTGTTAAAATCTCTTCAGTGAATATACATGGATTTTCTAGAATACAGTAAGTCACGATGGTTTTCTTCTCTTAATACAGTCTTTGGTAAATTCCTTATTTATTGCACACATGTGTAATTTGTATATATGTTCTATTCTTTGAATTAGCATAATTGATATTTCTTGAAAATTAATGATCTAATTTATTTACTTAGCTCTCGTTTTCTTTCTCAAAGTAATTGACTGAAAAAATAACTATAAATTTGCAAATAGCTCTTGTGCACAAACCCTACATTGGCTTGATTCTAAGAACTTTCTATGATAATAAATATGTGAATTAGATTTGGAATCTCAACTGTTTTCCTGAGATGGCTGCTACGGTCTTGAGAGCTTACTGGGAGATTCTAGCAGGGGAGCGCAGTTGCTCGTATACCCTTGACAGTAGACTGGTCCTCCTCTAGTGTGGAAGCCCATCCTCTTCTACCAAGCACATGGCTTTAGGAGGTACGCACATGGAGCAGTGAGGGAAGGAGGGGACACCCACTCAGCCAGCCTGATCAGCTGAATCAACCCTAGTGATCAGTGGGCTGACAGGTGTCACAGCCAGATTGCCTTCACATCTGGCTACTACAGTCTTCAAATATATTTCTGTAGTCTTCATTTGGCTGTTGTGAACTCACAGTTGAGGGTCACAATGGGGCGTGGTTATGTCTTAGGCTATGGAGTTACTTAAATAGGTGATGTTTCGTACAACACATAGCACTGACCATGTCTGAGGTTCTTGGTTGTGTCTGCTGTGCTCTTCTTCAGCAGCTTAATTTTCCGACATTTTTTTTTTTTTACTTTTGGAGTCTGTTTTGAAATGTCTGTCCCTATCAAGAGATCTTTACAGCTTTAAAATTAATTTCCTGTTGGAAAGATTCATGTGCTAATACTTTAAAAGTAAACCATGACACGCTTGCACTCACCAAAGGATGATGCTTTAATAGTTATTAAATAGAATGCATCAAGATAAAAATAAACTGGCAAGAATCATATGAAAATGTTCACCTAGAGAGTTCCATGCACAGAAATCTGCATACTGGTTAGCATTTTCTGTTCACTTCAGAAATCATAGGACCCCTAGAAGCCTTTTTTCAGGGCTGTATTTGCAATTAAGTAACTAAGCTTAAGGAATGCAACCAATATGAAAACTTCATTTTGCCCTGGAATTAGCAACTGGGGCTGAAACAGGAACCTTGTTAATAATCTGGAGGCACACACAGCAGACACCTACCATGCTAAGAGTCAGCAGCAGAACCAGACCCATCTCCACACTCCCCAGGTATAGAAGGGCAGAATTGGTGAGGGCAAAAACAGTTGGATCAATACATGTAGAGTTACTTTCTCCTGCTGTTTTCTGAAGTGGCTGCTCTTGTTTATGAAAGTCAAGCCTGAGGGTGGCTTAAAAACCCAAGAAGGAGCTTCCTACAGGAGGGTCTTGTATTGTGTTTCCTGGCTTGAAGCTGCTGGGGCTGCCAGGCCCATGGACTCCAGCAGGTGCTGCCGTGCAGTGTGGGAGTGCAGAGGGACCCAGATGTTTTGGGAGAGCTTCCCGTTTGCCCTCATGAGCACAGCCCAGGTTTGCTTCTCATTGGTGTGCTTCCAAAGGCAGGGTTGTTGCAGAGGCCCACAGCAGAGGACACCATGAAGCACTGAGGAATAGTATTCCTGGAAAAGCTGGAAGCCACTTCTCCTCCATATCCCAGTATTTTTTTTTAGATCTTGGGGGAAGCCTACAAGTTGTTCCTCAGCAGGTTCCCTGCTTTCTGCAAAATACCGTGTCAGAGTAGCTGGCCAGTGCCACAGGCTGCTCCGGGAAAAAATTGGCAGAGAATTCTAAGTGCTCAGAGTTAAGGTCTCAAGCTTGGGTGAAGTGAGACACAACACTTTATTTTTTAACATTTAAATTTATGTGAGCCATGTCAGAGAGGGAAGGATAGACAGAAATAGACAAAGAGAGATTTCCTGTCCATTCACTTCTCAAATGCCCGAACAGCTGGGAGTGGGTCAAGTGAAAGCCCAAAACCCAGAATGAGTCTGTATCTTCCCTGTGGGTAACAGGAACCCAGCTGCTTGTGCCATTACCACTGCCCACAGGGTGTGCAGTAGCAGGAAACTGGCTTTGGGAATTGAGCCATAACTGGATCGCTGGCACTTCAATAAGGGATGCAGGCATCTCCATGTCTTCAACAGTTACACCAGTTGCCTGCCCTGGACATCAAAGTTTAATCGGAAATTGAAATTTTAAACTGGAGAGTCATACAGTTATGGGCCATGACTGCAAAGCTGTGGATGCTTCCTAAGATGATGATAAGAAACTGGAAATAGATTGACTGTTATGGCTGGGAAACTGATGGATGCATGTATAGCTGGAACATGTCTTTACCATCTCATGTGGAGCTTCTTCAGCCTTCAAAACGCCAGCCAAGGGATGAGATAAAACATGAAGAAAAAAAGTGATTTGTCATTCAATTCTGTGGTAGATTTGTTGATAGCTTTAATTTTTAGCAACTGAATCTTGAATCTAATAGATGGTGGATCCATATTTATGGAATGCATTTAGTTTTGGTGTAAAACAAGATAGGTAAAGGAATATTCAGGTGTTCATTCAACAAGTGCCTTCTGAAGGCATATTATCTGTCTGTTTTTTCTTTTTTAACTGCAATACAGATTTTTCGTGCTCTTAAAATGATGGAATACCCTCTCTGCCTTCATCTACTATTCTTCTCCCTGCAGTGTGCTGAATGGTAGCCCCCTGCCCCAAGAAAGATATGTCCATCTTAATTCTTAGGATCTCTGAAAGTTAGCTCAGTCAGAGAAGACCCTTTGCAAATATGACTGAGTTAATGAGCACCTTTTGAGGTGAAGAGATCATCCTGACTAGCTGGATGGACCCTGAATCCAATTACAGTTGTGCTTTTTTTTTTTTTTTTTTTTTTTTTTTTTTTTTTTACAGCCAGAGTGGACAGTGAGAGAGAGAGACAGAGAGAAAGGTCTTCCTTTTGCCGTTGGTTCACCCTCCAATGGCCGCTGCGGTAGCGCGCTGCGGCCGGCGCACCGCGCTGTTCCGATGGCAGGAGCCAGGTGCTTCTCCTGGTCTCCCATGGGGTGCAGGACCCAAGGACTTGGGCCATCCTCCACTGCACTCCCTGGCCACAGCAGAGAGCTGGCCTGGAAGAGGGGCAACCGGGACAGGATCGGTGCCCCAACCGGGACTAGAACCCGGTGTGCCGGCGCCGCAAGGCGGAGGATTAGCCTGTTGAGTACAGTTGTGCTTTTAAGAGTGAAACAGAGGAAATTACGTGAAGCAACAGAGGAGGTGCAGTGACCATGGGAGCAAAGACTACTGTGATGTGGGCACAAGTCAAAGAATGCCGCCAGCCGCCAGAGGCTGTGAGAAGCAATGATGGAGCATGGCCCTGCTAACGCTTGGATTTCAGACTTTGGCCTCCAAAATTGGTAATCAATTTCTGTTGTTTTAAGCCATCCACTTGTTATAATTTGTGACAGCAGTCCCAGGAAACCTGCACAGCCTCCTTATGCATCGCTCTTTCCACCACGCCATTTGTCTTTCATTGCATGTTTTCCTTTTTTTATTTGTTTGAAAGTTATAGTGATAAGAAGAGAGATGGATCTATTGATCCCCCATATGTTGATTTATTCCTTACATGCCTGTTGACAGCTGGACCTCAGCCAGGCCAAAATCGGGAGCCTAGAAGTCCATCCTGGTCTCCTACATGGGTGACAGAGTCCCAAGTACTTGGGCTATCTTATGTTGCTTTCTCAAAGGCATCAGCAGAGAGCTGCATCAGTAACAGAGTAGCCAGGACTCAAACTGTCATGAATAGTTTGTCCTAAATAGTAGCTTGTCCAGCTGTTCCTTAGTGTCTGCCCCATTGGATATTCCAAGGTAACTCCTGCTTCTTAGTCCTTGAAGCAGCTGTCCCTTCCAGTTGGAATCCTGTTCCTTTGGTTGTGTGTATGTCATGCTCACCCAGCTCCTTGAGATCATCTTTCAAATTTTATTCATGCATCCCTTTCTTGGGATAGTCTTTAGTGTTACCTTATTGAAAATCACATCACTGTTTCTGCTTCATATTTCTTTGTTGCACTTCAACTTGAAATCACCGTATATATATTGTTTATTTTGATTCTTGAATCAATCAGGCTGAATTGAGTGTGTGCTCTGCAAAGGCGCAGATTGTTGTCTCATTAACTCACAAATGCATCCACACTGTCTGGGCAATGCTTGGCACATTGTGGCATTCAGGAAGTATTTGTTAAGTGAGTTTATATGCTAGAGGAATCACACTGGTTGACTATTCAGGATTGGTAGCTTTAGAGCTTGAAGAGAACAGGGATCATTTTTTAACCAAGTACAGTGGTTTAGTAAATTCACACACCAGGCAGTACACCACAATGTCAGCCTGGGCCTATGCACACACACATGCAAGGAGTACATGGCAATATTGTTAATATTGATGACTCCATGGTTTACTGATCTGAAACAAAGAGAAGTGTTGGTTGGAGTCTGAAGAACAGTTTTCCAAGATTTCCATGCGGATTCCAGCCAGACTGACGAAATCCGCCCTGTTTTAGCTCAGAGACAGTAACATAGAGGTTTGGTTTGTGATGAGCCGGTGAGCCTTGATTTCCCAGGGTTGCACTTGCCACTGTCTTCCTTCTTCAGGAAATCTAGAGCAGCACTATAGGCAGTTCTAGAAGTTGAGATAATATTTTAAAATTGTTACATATTTTATTTGAAAGACAGAGGAAAAGACAGACATCTTCCATCTGCTGATTCATTGCCTGAATGCCTGCAACAGTCGTGGCTGGGCCAAGCCCAAGCCAGGAGCCAAGAAATCCATCCAGGTCTTCCACATGGATATCAGGGCCCCAGCTATTTGAGCCATGACCTGCTGCCTGCATTTGAGCAGGAAGTTGAATTAAGCAGGGAAACTGAAACATGAAGCTAGGCCTCCAACAGGGGGATATGAATGTCCAAAGTGGCATCTTAACCGCTCGTCTTGAGTCAAGTTTTTGTGACCTTGTTTTCTTGACTTATCATGAATATGGTTTGTCTTTACAACATACTTATTTATAAATATTGATTTGTGATGATTCCCCTAGATGAAACCTTCCAATTTATTGTTATTTGTACAGTAATCAAATCAATTGCCACTAGACAATTTTAGTTTCCTAAAATATTTTACAAATGTCATGAATTATGACGTATGAAGTAGAGTAAGCTTAATTGCTCAGAAAATAAGAAACAAACATACCACAAAAGCTAAGATATAAGTAATGATATCAAAGTTAGTTGGATCTGATAGTGAGGCTAGTGTATGAAACTGGTAAGAACAGGTTTATATAATCGCTAGAGACAGGTCACAGATTTGAGCTTTTCAGCACTCAGCCTGAGGAGGGAAAACACATCTAGTCTTGAAGTTAAAGTACACTGAGTAATGAGGAAATGCAAAAATAGTCTCAACACTACAGTGGAGGGTTACATTTTCTCTGAATCCAGCTCATGGAGGTGATGCCAGAAAATGTGCTTGACAGTTCTCAGAACATTGTTCGAGTGCACATGAAAGTGCTTTGGGGCTCTCAGAAGTATATGTGTGGCTTCTGTTAGCCCTCTCTACCCTTTGTCAGATCCTGCCTGGACTGGGTGCAATAATCATTCTGATTTCTTTGTTTTTCACATCAGTAATCCCTCCACCCTTCAATCTACTACCACATAGCAGCTAGTTGCTTTTTTTAAAATTATCTTTTATTTATTTTTTACATTGAAATAATTGCAGGTTTTCCTCTTGCAGTAAGAACTTCTAGTGCTGTGTCTTTCAATTAGATTTGATCTCACCTTGACCTCCTAGATTTCTGGTCTGTGCCTTTGCAACAGGTGTTGTCTGCACCAATGCCTCCCTCTCCAACCTTTACCTAGTTGCCTATAACCTACCTATGCCTTCTTGGTTCTCATCTTTTGGCCTGCACTTCACCTACATAGAGGCTTTCCCTAAATCTACCAAAGAATTAAGCCATGGAAATGATGGTTAGCAAGGGATTGTTGAATGTGCATTGGAGCAGAAAGCTCTGCCCGCCAGTTGGGTCTACTGCTTCATTAACCTTGTTGGGTGCAGAATCATTTGTGCTTGTCAAAACTATCAGTGAGCTTTGCACAGGGAATTAGAAAGCTGGATTTTTAGTCCCATTTGGGGAATCTCAAGTCATTCATCTTTGTTTTGTATCCTCACCTGAAAATAAAGATAATACTCAGCTCCCGGCCTATGTGGGAGCTAACAGCAGATGATGTGGAAGGCAGAATTAATATGGATGACTTGTTGGGAAGATGATAAAATGATCATAGGTTTCCTGTTGTCCACTCTCCTGATACTTTAAGGCTGGTCAAGGACTTGGGTTTAGGTAAGGAATATCATTTAATGATAGTCCTAAATGTGTAAAAGGGAAATTCAAACTAAGTTAAAGAAACTTCTGCATTCCTGTAAATGTGTCACATGGCAATTGGAAAACCCAGGCCCAGTTTTAAACTAGTTACATAAAAATGGCTTGAAAATAACACTCAGGATTTAAAATGAATCTATACATTTATGGGAAGTTGATAATCTGTAAACCATTTTTTTTTCTTCACTGAGGCATAGTAAAAAAAACAATAACAATAACAGCAACAAAATACCTTACTATGTCTGACCATTTTTAGCACCTGGGAGGTGTAGCTATGTGAACAGTCCTGGGGTTGCTTTGTGACTTGGAGTTTCTCTGCTTTACTTGTTTAAATTGAATCCTCAAGGAGTTTAGTTTAGTGCAGATGCTCAACTCTCATTAACTGTTAGGGGAGTTCCTGTACACATCTCTGTTGTTTACACAGGACACTGATAAATGACCCTCTAATGCCATGTTAGTGCCTTTCTCTTTGAACTAATTTTAATGGATTTTTTTTTTCCCAAATGAAGGATGTCTGTAATCTTCAGGGCAATGAAGAGAGTAGTGGTTCACCCAAAAGCAAAAGGCCTTTGTGAGAAAGTATTTGGTCTACACAGGCTGCAAGGTTTCAAGCCAGAATTGATTGGCTTTCTGGCTTCTCTTTTATTCTATTTCGAATGACATGACTTTTTTTTCTTATTCATCTCTTCTCTATTTTCACAGCTCAATCTTCTATACACTAATCAGCACGCAGTAGGTACTCAGCACTAATGTATTCTGACACTCCTGAAATGTTTGGGGGGGAAGGAATTAGATCTTTAAAAAAACCAGTTAGTATACTTAATGCAGTGTATCAGTAACCAGTTAATGAACTGCTTGACTAAGTAAAAGTTTTGTTTACATTATGTATGTACAAAACCAATCTAGTTTATATCAAATGTAACCCATTTTAAAATATTGCATTTACTTTTTAATTATAAGAATGTCTGTATATGATGCAAAATGAAGATCACCTATAAACTCATTATCAAGAATAACCTCTGCTGAAGTTTCAGTTTTTTTGTTTGCATTTCTTTGGTGGTAGATCTTAAATGTTTCTCTAGAAAAAAAGAAATATTGTGTAACCCGATTTTTAACTTCTCATTGTTGGCAGTTTTTGATGTTTCAATACATACTTAAAAGATTTTTAAAATGGTAGTGTCATATTTTGGCATGTAGGTCTACTATAATGTGTTATTCGCTGGGTTTTTGATGTATATGTAATAAATGCTTTGATACAGAATCTTTGGTTATAATTCTTAGAAATTTCTTAAACTGGACTCGGTTGCTAAAATGTTATGTTTACATTGACTAAAAACCACAAAATTGTTTCACATTAGCATGCATGATGGTACACAATTCACCGTACTCAGAAAAATTTAAGAGTTAAATTTTTGGGTTAGCTAAGTTGGTAGATTTTTTTTTCTGTATTTCATTATGTCTGTTTATACTACCTAATTATTAGTGAACTTTTCAATATATTTATGAATTAATTTTGTCAGTAAATTCCTATTAACATCCTCTAATTGGTTTTTTTAGTAGACCATCTTTTGAAAATTCAGTTTGATGGGGATTGTTTAGTAGATAACTGTCCACCTGTTAAATTTGTTTGTAACTACTATTTATTGGTTGGCCCGTCTCTTCAGTTCACCTAGAGTATTGCTGACTTAGATACTTCATTGTAGTTAGAATTAATCAAATTTGTCATATGTGAATTTTCCTGTTGAATAGTGCTTGCAAAGTCTACCTTGAAATTAAACATTTATGTATTTTTTGTTGTGCTTTAAAATTATATTTTTATTAATGTACCAGCACCAGCAAGTTCATAAGACTTAATAGAAATCTTCTAAAAATTTACTTCATCTTCCTGGCAACTATGAGGGAGGTAGAGAAGGCTATTACCAGGTTTATAAATGAAGGGACTGGGGTAAAGCAATGAACCAGCCAGTAGAGTGAGAGAAGCATTGCCATGTTTTTGCATTCTTAAATTAAGGTCAATTTCTTCTGAGTTGAATTCTTAAGTTTTGTATTATTAGTTGGCAGTTTTACATAATTCCTACAAAAAGCTAATATTGAAGAGGCTGATCATGGGAAATGTAGCACAATTAAAAGGTGACTTTTGAGTCACTAAAGATAGGCTATTTAATATAATAATGTGGTGTTATAACCTAAATTACACTTAATATGATTCTATAAAATGTATTCTGTAGTATTATAATTCCTTGAAAATAATAAACTATAGTTTGTAACTCCCAGTTGATGAGATCTGTAGGCTGCTGACCATCCTTTGGCCATTGTTGAGTGGGAACAAAAAAATCCACAAGAATACTGCTGGATTGTCTTGTGGTCCTTGGGAGGTAGATACAGATAGGCAGTGGAAATAGCTCCTTTCCTGTGATTTTGATTCTTTTTTGAAAAAAATCTGACATTTGATGGAAGGAAAAAAGTATTAATTTTTGAAAGATATCATGGGTTTGGATACAAGAATTATGGTGGTATACTTAGCCTTAATTAAGATTATGTCACATGTAGAACTAATATAAATAGGAAAGTATATATACATAAATATATATATATAACAAGTTCTGTGTTATATTCCTTTCTTAGACCACCTCCTAAGTGACCTATGTCAGTGTTTAGAAATGAAATAATTAAATACTGCCTATTTAAAAAATATATATATAGAACCCCAAGGTAGCATTGACTTTTTGTTACTAAAAAATACTATTAAATTCCTCAGCCTAACAAGTTCCCAACCTGTTTTAATAGTCAAAACTCAATAGAAATTTCATTAAAGAATTCCCCCTGTCTGACATGCCTTTGAACATGAAAGAGTTTTGAAAGTAGGATGCTGTTGTTCATCCTCTGTGGGGCGGAGATTCCAGTGATTTTTTTTTTTTTTTTTACTTAAATCAAAGGCAGTTGAAGTATGCATACCATTACAATTCTCAATTTACAGAGGCTCCTGTTACAACTGTCCCTATAAGAGCATGACTGCAACTGCTTGCTTATCTTCAAGCGATCCTGGTCATTGTCCAAACTGTGGGGATTAATAATGAAGTACAAAGATGTCACTCTGTGAGAGTTTTCCTGCAAAACCAAGTCACAATGTCTTATTTATTGAACATTCCTTCTGTAATAATTAAGCGATGAGATTTTTCATGATCATGCTGAAGAGGTAGGCACTACTAGTACCTCCATTTTATAATTGAGGGAATGAGGTGATCTGAGCTTAATTGATCTAGCTTGAAATAGTTTTGGGTGGTAGTGAAAGGTTTCAAGCCCAAGAGGTCTAACTGTAGAGTTCATGTTCAAAAGTATCTGTGAGTTTATGAGGCCCTATATACGGGGACCTTTGAGATCTTTTTTTTTTTCCCCACTACACATGTGTGGGAGATCAGCTTTTCTACACTTCACTGAAAGATGTATGATCACGGATTAAATAGAGAGGCAGAAGTGAGAATACAATTGTCTTCTGTCAAGCCTTGAGAGGTTTGAAAACCTATAAAACAATGCTACATTTCAAACTAGTTCTTTGGTTTAGAAAATATTATCAAAAATATGGTAACTTATTATGGGTTGGTTGTTTTAAGTAAGTGAAAATATTTTGGAAGTTTTTTTTAGTTTTGATTTCTAATTAAGTATCACTAGGTGTAGCCATATAAATGCAACCTCTTTGCTCAATAATGTTCAACAGTGCAAAGAGATAAAGAGACTAAGTTTTCTTGAATAGTTCCTCTGACCCCTAGGATGCTTCCCTACTCTTCTGTTTCAATTCTAGTACCTTCCTCTTCTCCAGTTTTTATTGTATATTTTATTTTATTTCAAAGGAAGCATGACAGAGGGAGAGAAACAGAAAAGGAAGATAGCTTTCATCCTCTGATTTACTACCCAAATGCCCACAACAGCCAGGGCTGGGTCAAGATACAGCCCCCAGCCAGGATCTTCAACCAGGTCTGTCATGTGGTTAGCAGGGGCCCAAGGACATAGGCTATCCTCTACTGCTTCCTGGCATATTAGCATGCATCTCAATTATAAGCTGAGTATCCAGGCCTCAAACGAATGTTCCAGTATGGAATGCAGGTGTCCCAGGCAGTGGCTTACAATGCTGTGCCACATTGAAGGTCCCTACTTTAGTTTTTACTTGAAAAGAATGTGAGCTGTATTTCCTAAGGGCAGAGGTGATTTTGACCACTGGAGAGCAGGAGTTAGGGTGTGAAATCCCAGATCAGCTAGCTCCTTGCTAGGATCCAACCCCAGGGAGTTCACCTGACTTTCCTTCTGTTACTTTTGCTTAGAATGGGGGTGACTGGAACATGTATAAGGTTCTCAGGAGTATTCTGTGAGTTAGTACATGCAACATGCCTCAGCTGTCATGGTTTCACACGAGGGTTCAAATACTAGCTTTTCTGTAGTTAAGTTTCTGTTCAGTAACAACAGTTACAGAAGAATCAACCATGATTTTTTGTTGTCATTTCACAAGTTTTCCCAAAGTGTAGCTCCTCTTCCTTGTGACTATTTTATTATTAATGCCCAAACTATGCTTTCTGTTTAATTTTCCATAGCAGAGCTTGGGTCTAGAAAAATGTCCATTTCTTTATTGTGTGGTTGGTTCTCTTTGGAGTGGGATTTGCTATTGGAATGCATCTTTCTTCTTGTAAATCCATGAATACTGACATTAATGCTCTCCCTCACTGAATTCCCTCAACTGCTTACGGTTCACATCTTGTAAATGTAAATGTAAAGATTTTCCTTCCCCCACTTCCCCACCTCACTCAGGGTCTCCATGCACATTCTGCATCAGGAGCAGGGCTCTGCAGCCTTCCTGCCAGCTGGAGTCCATCCTGCCTTCCTCTCCAGGATCCTTTTTGGGTTTCCTTGGCAACATCAGCTCTCTCCAGGATCACATTACCCTTGCTTAAAGGCTTGTTTCTCAAGCTGATCCTTTTGAGGGCTCCAGGTCAGAGGTCTCCCCAGGCACCATTCCACGTTTGTAGAGTACACTGTCTTGTCTGCTTTTGCTTGTGCTTGTTGGTGGCAGTTTGTTGTCTCTCCTGAGGACACAGTAACAAGCTGCATTTTATCAGTGAGAAGGCCTTTGCTTACATGCTTTTCTGATAGATTAAGCCTATCTTCCCACCAGGGACTCCTCCAAATGAGAATGGCATTCATTCAGTCTGGTGGTTAAGACAGCTGCCTCCCACATCAGTGTACATTGGGTCTTTTCCCACTCTGATTCCTTACTCCAGCTTCCTGCTAATGTACAGCCTGGTAGGCAGCAATGATGGCTGAAGGATGGCTCCAGCCATCAACAAGGAAAACCTGCATTATGTTCTTGGCTTTTGGCTTTAATCTTGACTTAACCCTGCCAGGAAGTGAACCAATAGATGAGACCTCTCTGTTTCTGTCTCTTTGTGCCTCTCAGCAAATACTTGGATAAGAAAACAACAATGAAAATGTTGCTTTAGTGTCTGTGTGTGTCTGCAAAAATGATTTGATGGGGCTTTAATTTCCTTGATGGATTGGAGAAGATTGTTTTCTCACAGATTTCCGGATTGTCTTATTGACACTAGAGATTTTAAAATGCTGTGTGGTCAAGACAGGAGGATGTTCAACTCCAAAGGCAGTCCTTGTTTGGCTACACTGAACTGAAAATATTGGTTGTCATTTTTTTTTAACTGCATGGGGAATATCATTTTGTTTATTAAGTATTTTGAACTTTGTGTGTTTATTGGGACCAGTACTTCTGCCAATAAAAATACGACCTGACTAAAAACATAACACAACAGATTTACATAAATTTTGACGGTAAGTAAGGAAATGAGATAGAGGAAAAATGTCTTGGATATTCCAAGTGTATTTGAACATAATTTTCTTTTTTTATAGAAAGCTTTTATGTAATAAATATAAATTTCATAAGTACCATTTTTGGATTATAACGACTCTTCCATACCTGCCCTCCTACCCCCAAACCATCCCATCTCCTACTCTTTCTCCCATCCCATTCTTCATTTAGATTCATTTTTAATTATCTTTATATGCAGAAGATAAACTCTATATTAAGTAAAGATTTCAACAGTTTGCACCCACACAGACACACAAAGTATAAGCTACTATTTGAAGACTAGTTTTACCGTTAATTCTCATAGTGCAACTCATTAGGGACAGAAATTGTACATGGGGAGCAAGTGCACAGTGACTCCTGTTGTTGATTTAACAATTGACACTCTTGTTTAGGATGTCAGTGATCACCCGAGGCTCTTGTCATGAGCTGCCAAGGCTATGTAAGCCTCTTGAGTACACAAACTCCAACAATATTTAGACAAGGCCATAATTAAAGTGGAAGTTCTCTCCTCCCTTCACAGAAAGGTACCTCCTTCTTTGACGGCCCCTTCTTTGCACTGGGATCTCACTCAAAGAGATCTTACATGTAGGTCATTATTTTCCACAATGTCTCTCATGCGCTGTTTAACCAGATCTGAATGCCTTAAGGGCTGATTCTGAGGCCAGAGTGCAAATATAATTTTCAAAATAAGAATAAGAAATTGCATAGCCACAGAAAAGTTGAAAGAATAGTTCAGTGATCACCTATATATCTCCCATCCATAGTCATCATCCTTAATGTACTCATGCTTCATTGCTCTACGGACAGACATTTCCCTTCTGCCAAACCATCTGACCATGTTTGGTAACAGACAGGAGGATCTTCAACTCGTATGTAATTTGGCACACATCTCCCAAGAATAAGGGCACCTCCCCACACAGCTATATCTCATCTGCTTCATCTTAATCCCCATTATCTCAGTGATAATATCATATTTTCCATACTCAGACTTCCTTAATTGGAATCTTAACTCTGTGACACAAGACACAGTTAAGGTTCATAGACTGAATTTGGTTATAAAATTTTGTAATATCTTTTAATCTATGATGGTTCCCTGCTTCCCTGTGTTCTTCATGGTGTTCACGTAATTGATCCCAGCAGTTGTCACATGCAGTAGCCCACTTTTTTGATCCATCTCATTATCTCATATCATTCATTGCAGTGCATTTTTAGCAAGGACAGCAAATTGTTGATGTTGTCTATTTACTACTGTATCATATCAAGCACACATTATGTCAGGCCCTTGGAATCATGGTTGGCAGTGACAAATTTGACTATTTAGATGCTGACTGCCACACTGCTCCATTTTAAAGATAAAGTTTGCTTTTTAGCTAGTATGCAATGGGGTGAGATTGTGCTCTACCCACTTATATCTGAAACAAAGTACAAAGCTGTATTTATTATAAAGGAGAGCTGCGCTCATCAGGTGCATTTTCTTCAAGCTAGTAACTGTGAAGGATGGAGTTGGGCAGATTTTTCAGAAATAAATGTGTTGGCATTCATAGAAGCCTATCAGACATAGTGGTATGTTGATAGATACTTGTGGCAACAGAGGGCTATTACTGGTTGGTTGATCAACAATGTCAGTTCAATAAGCCTCAGTCTAGTTCTGCATACTGCTGGTCACCATGTCTACAGGATAGTCTTTTGCTAGGCTTGTTGCAGCAGGTGAATGTTTTATTGCCCAATGATATTTGGCCCCGGCTGTTTGTTTGCTAGAGAATTCATTATTGACTTTTTTTTTTTTTTAAGATTCATTTATTTGAAAGAGTTGCGTGGAGAGGGAGAGGGAGAGGGAGAGGGAGAAGAAGAGGGAGAGGGAGAAGAAGAGGGAGAGGGAGAGGGAGAGGGAAAGGTCTTCCATCTGCTGGTTGACTCCCCAATTGGCCGCAATGGCTGGACCTGCACCAATCCCAAGCTAGGAGCCAGGAGCTTCTTCCAGGTCTCCCATGCGGGTGCAGGGATCCAAGCACTTGAGCCATTTTTCACTGATTTCCCAGGCCACAGCAGAGTGCTAGATCGTAAGAGGAGCTGCTGGGACTAGAACCAGCGCCCATATGGGAAGCTGGCGCTTCAGGCAGGGGCTTTAACTCACTGCACCACAGTGCTGGCCCCAGATGACCTTTTTAATTCAAGATATTACCATCCATGGTAATTATATCATTTTGATTAAATGTATCCAATTTAAGGGTAGAAAACTCTTCTTGGAAGTGTTTGTGTCACTTTGACTTGACATTATTAGTTTTAAGCAACTCCTTATTTCCTGATATCACATGTTCCAGGATGATTTTACACTTTTTAGACTATGAATTATTATTTCCAAAGAACTTGGAGTATGATATTTAAAAACTAGAATATAGGGGCCAACACTCTGGTGCAATGCATTAAAGCCCCAACTTGCAGTGCCGGCATCCCATATGGGTGCTGGTTCTAGTCCCAGCTGCTGCACTTCTGATCCAGCTCTCTGCTATGGCCTGGGAAAACCGTAGAAGATGGCCCAACTCCTTGGGCCCCTGCAACCACATGGGAGACCCAGAGGAAGCTCCTAGCTCCCTTCAGATTGGCTCAGCTTTGGTCATTGTGGTCATTTGGGGAGTGAACCAGCAGAATGGAAGACCTATCTCTTTCTGGTTCTACCTCTCTTTGTAACTCTTTCAAATAAATAAAATAATTATTTTGTAAAAAACCTAAAATCTAATAAGAAGGTCTACTCACAGATACTTCACGTAACATTTATTTCCAGAACCTTTTTGTACAAAGGTCTAGAAAATCTGTAGGGATATATGAAGATAATTTAAATCATGAATTATATTGATCCCTCTGTCAAGATCTGGTACTACAGTTGTGCTTCTATGCATTTCCCCACTTGATACTTGTCCTTTTCTTTTCTTGTATTTATTCTACAGTCACATAGTATGCTAAAAATAACTTCAGAATTATGACATCTAAATTTGTGATCAAAGGTATGTGGAATGCCATGTTTAGATTTAACTTAGATTTTTCTCTAGTTATGTCTTTCTCAAACACAAAACATTGTTGGTGTGCTTAGGAGGAGATAATCCAAAAATGACTGTTTCTTTTTAGCTTAATATTAGCTGGAATTGTGGTAGTGCTAGTAATTAAAGTTAATGTTGATTAAAGGCTTACTGTATGTCCAACACTAATGTCAGGTCTTTGTGTGCTTTCTCTTTAAGTATTCATAAAACAACCTTTAGGATTGTTACTACCATATTTTCCATTTCACTGATGAAAAATCTTACATAGACTCACCCTGAATGTAATCAATGCACATGAGATTCATACCCAAATATTCTCATTATGGGGTCAAGATTTTTAACCTCTGTGCTGTACATGTGTTTTGAATCTTTAATGGTAAAAATGCAATTCACACAGCCTTTATTTATCTGAGAAGATCACTTTTCCCTCTTTATGGGAATTGCTTATTGTTTTGTCTTCACCATTACATGGAAGACCTTAGAAATCAAAGATGTGATTTTGCCCTATAGTTTAATGTACAGCAGAGCATGTGGTGCATGGTAGGTAGATGAATTTCTGATAATGGCAGTGTAGTCAAGACTCCTATGTGCCTGATTATGTTAAAATTTATATTGTATAAAATAGGTAAACTAACCCTATGATGAAAAAAAAAATAGATTCAGAAGGGTACCATGATTTCACCAAGCCCTTTAGCTCATAACTACCAGAGACTTGAGCCCAGATCTCTTTGTTACAGGAGCCTGTTCTTTATCATATCCTGTGAGATCTGTTTCTGTCTGGTCCAATCTGTTGGTACTGTCCTTAGGTAAGCATTTAACTGGTTTGGCAAAAAAGCATGCAAGAGAGAGAGGGACAAAAAGGTGTCATTATACTGAACAAATGTTCCATCCAAATGCTAGGAATAAAAATAATATATAGGAGAGATAATCTTGTCCTGTGGTACTGCAATTCCAATAAGGAGAGCAAAAATGAATCAAGGCTGTTTTAGCTGAGCTCTTGTAGAAACTTAACAATAATTGGCCTTTTTTGGGCTTGCAGAATATGTAAAAGTGGATTTGAATTTAAGGTGAATTATGGATTGCAGACATTGCTTTTAAGTCCTGGCTTAACTCTGCATGTTTTTCTGGAAGATTCTAGTCTTCCCCAGTCCCCAACATGCTCAGTTTAGGTGTCTCCTTTGCTTTTGCTACTGAGTCTCCTTCCTGCTTTTTTCTTGACCTACCTTTGTGAGTTGTGTGATATTTTGTTGCTGACACTGCCTTTCTCTACATTGTCAGGAGACAAAGAGTAGAGTAAGCATACCATAACTCGGAGACTGCTGCTCTCTGTAGTCAGCCTCACCATGGTGGAGCCTGAAACTGCTGGGACTTGTCTCTGTTGGCATCTCTGGCTGGCTGTGTTGGTAATGGTTGAATGGGTATCAAGGCCTCTTCACTAGGTCCACAAAGTATTCCATGAGAGAAGAGACTGTAAGAGAATGAAAAAAGCAAACACTGTTTCTGTTCCTTAGAAAGGAAGACTATATCCACAATGTAAAAGTGACTTACTGGGCAATTTTCTCTGAAAACAACAGAGCACTGTCAACAAAGGATGTAAGCGGAAGGTAACATGAAAATGTAGGTGGACTTACAGGAGTAAAGTGGACAGGTTTGCTAAGTCATCTGTCACTTGCAAATAGTAAGATAGCAGATGTAGTTTTCATTTCATTGTAATTTCTAAATGGTGCACTAAGGCATTCAATACATTTTACTGACATACTACAATTCCATATGAGATAGGATAGCAGGTAAAATGATCCTGTAGTAAGATCACGGATGTGGGTTCACACCAACAGAGATAGGGATTCCTATTGAGGCAGTGGTCATCTGTGTGTCTTTGGGCAATTCAATTATCCTATCTTAGAATCAGCTTCTACTTGTGTGCAAGTGATGGTTCAGATAGTTATGGGAAGGTCATAGAATACAAGGGAGAGCTGAGCAGTAACAGGTCTCAGAAATAATTGAAATTCAGCATCCTGGGTGAGGAAAGAACAGGCTCCTCGGGCAGTTGCCATTGAAGTAATGCCAATCCAGCCATGCTTGTCCCTGTGTCACTTGGAATGCCAAAAGTCAGATTGCCAGAGCAGACCATCTGTTTGTCCTGATCTGGGTCTCTTGCCTAGGGAAAGGTGAGGTGTTTTGTTGGACATTCCAGCAAAATTGCTTATTATGGGGAAAGGGGTGAGTATCCGAAAACAATTTGGGTGGGAATAAGCTTACTTTGCTGCTAGATAGCACAGATGTCTACTCTGTTGTTCGAGAGATAGAAACTCAGTCCAGAGATTTGTGTGTGTGCATCCAGACTATCATAACATCCTTTTCTACTTCATGAGCTGGGTGTGGAATTACAATTTTTAAAAAGCCAAATATATGGGATTTTGACAAACTGAACTGTGATATCATGGTACTCACAAACTTCTAAATATCCAAATTAAAAATCTCATACTCACAAGATCTTACATAGCAGAAATAGGATATGAGCTCATTCAGAGGGTAGAATTTTTGGCAGTTTGAATTATGTCATAGGTATAGAGTCATATTTGTTTTCATCTTTTCCCAAGAGTGTCTAAATTATGAAAGGAGAAAACCAAGATTTTCTGATGATACCTATGTTCACAGTCATCCATTTATCCTTAGTTCTTAAGATTCATAGGTTTCACAAACATCATTTATATACACACTATTGCAGTAATAAAATTTTCCATCTATAACTGTAGTAGCAGATAGTTTAAGTTACTTCCTGTAATGGGCTATTTCCAAGTAGGCAAAATTAATTCATAAACTAAGTCAAATTCATAATCCAAAGAAGTTATTTCTAATATTCCTTTTTATTATAAGATATATTTTTTCATGGATGGTAGTTTTATAGAACAGCCCTCCTTTCTTCATTTGCAATACTGTGGAGGTATTTCACAGGGGTCCTCCTGCTCGTTTTGCTTCTTAAACCTCAGGAATTTGTTTCTCTAATTCTAATGCCATCACCCTAAGTGTAACTACCAGTTTTTCTCACCTGGATTATTTATTGCATTTATTTTCCCTTTTTTATTCCATTCCTCATAGATTCGAAATTGAGGAAATTGAAGACTGATCATAGAACTACCCACTTCATCCCCATTAAAAGCTGCTGATGGCATACTTTTTTACATAGCATAACGATAATAAGTTTTTAAACACAGCCATCAAACGCTTCTGGTCTTGCTCTGTTGTTTGTCTCCAGTCTCACCTCATGCCCCCTTTCCTCCTCCATGTCCAGCTGTGTCGGGTCTTCCACCCTGTCTTACCTGGAACATTGTTCCATTTCTTCTTTTTTTTTTTTTTTAACCTTGCTAACACATGCTGACTTCACCAAAATCAGCTCATGGGTCTCTTCTTCTAGAAGGGCTTTTCTGTTTTCTGACAGCCCAGTCATGGCCATCTTCCTTTATCATGGGCTCCACTGGAGCCCCTTCCCTTCCTCACCCTGAACTTGTGTAATTGTACACATGCCAGGATGATTCTTGGATTTCCATCTGGTTTCTGTAGGCTCTAAGGGCAGCAACAGTGTTGGCTGTTTTCTCGTTATGGTAACCTCAGCACAATGTTCTGCACATAGTAAACACTCAGTAATTACTTATGGAATGAAGTAATAAAGATTTAGACAAGCATATCAGTCACATCTGATGTGGGTAACAAATCACCTGGAATCTTGGTGGTTTAAATAACATCAGTCATCTTGAAACCACAGGTCTGATTGGGCAGAGTTGTGGCTCTGCTGTACTTGGATATGCTCAGCCAGGTTTGGGTGTGCTCTACATCTCTCTGTTCCCTAAACTCAGGCCAAAGAAGCATCCATTGTAGAACATGCTGCTTTTATGGTAGAGGGCAGGAGCTTTAAAAAGCCAAACCACATATGCACACATTTAAGGCTTTTATTAGGAAGCTGCATATGTTACATCCACTCACATCCCTTTGGTCATGGGAAGTCTCATGATCATCCTAATATTTCAGTGGAGCAGAGACGTATACTCCTCCCACAGTGGGAAGAGAGGCAAGTAGATGCCTGTAAAGGAAGTACTGTCTTCTACCATAGGTAATATACACTTGGCCAAGATTTTCAAAGTAATACCTTGCTATGATACTCTAAAGCCATAGATTGGCTTACAGATTCCATATGATATGGATAATTTATCATATATAATACCTCTAAAAAGTATTGAAGAATTGATTTACAAAATGAAATGAGCTTTACATTTGTTGGCACAGATCCTATAGAATATAAATATTTCTCTGAACTCTATCCACCACTCCAAAAAATGACCATGTTAAAAAAAAAAAGCATGAGTCATTTGAGTCTTCAAATATATATGGATTATTTCATTAGTACCTGCTATGTAAAAAGTCATGAATAACAAATAAAGCTCTATTGTCTGTGAAGAGCACTCAGCAGAAAGTGACACGTTTTCCTAAGTTCCTCATGGCTTTGTTGATTAATTGGGCATGTATATCGATAAAATTGGTCATATTTATGAATTATTTGTGACTTTTACAAATGGCCTAATGGTTTCTCGTACTCAAAGTTGAAATGACTTGACATGAGAAAGCCATATTTGGTAACTCTGGGGTTAGTGTCATCAAATAAGAATTTATGAACATTAGAAGAAAGATGATGATGTAAAAGTTGTCATAATTTGTAGGGAATCCTCTGCCCATTGGATGGTAGAATGCCACTGGATACAGAAATCTAGGAGTTCTCAGCATTGTGGCTGGGACAGTCAGCAGGGGACTTGGGCAGCTTTCTGAGAATGTACCACAGGAAAAATAGCAATCAAAAACAGAAAAGTGGATTGGAACAAACCTTGATAGATAATCTCTTCCAAATGAGAAGTGAAGGTGAAATATATGAATATGAAAGATAATGTGTAGCTTTTTAGTTACATTAGCTAAAAACATTTTTGCAACTTTGTCATGGGACATTTTAAAATGAGTTTAGGGAAAATTTTATTTTTAATAACTGACATTTACTCATGATTTTCTGTAAACCTTTTATGTTTAATAATAACAGCTGTCACTTATTAAGTGCTAGTTTTCTAGGTAGCCACTCTTTACTTAGATATCCTGAAAGAAACCTGGCATTTGTGATGAAATGGATCCAAATACATAATTAACATATCCTGCTGTTTGTTACTAGAGTACCAATATGAATAATACCATTCCAGTTGTAAAAATAATATTCTTGGACACTTGGCCATATACTAGGCAACTATAGGTAGCCTTGTATAGGTTGCTATGGTTTAGTCCTTTTGTGTATTAAAAGAAGGAGCTGGGTGATAAAGGAAAAATAGTGGGTTTCAGGTGGATTTCTGTATCATTTGTTTGGATTTTATAGCTCATGGTCTACATAGACAGAAAAAAGAGCTTTGGCAAATGTTCAAGGATTAGTAGAACTGCAACCTTTTGGAGTGAAGGCTGGTAGGTACACAGGCTGTTCCCCAGGACCAAATGGATCATTGTGCTGATCCGTGCAGTGCTCTGATGTAGTATACAACACTTTGGTTTCCACCCTGAACTGGATCAGAATTTGTGTTTTCAGTCCATTGAACATACTGTGGTTGTTGCTGTGCCTCAAACATTGAAAAACAGTTATGAATGAAATCACATTTGGGCTGACTATAAGGCAGAAAGCCTACCCTGCAATGTGCCTTGGTGTTGTACGTATGACTCTAGGGAACATTTCATACTCTTTACAACTAAGAAAAAATTATTCTAAAGCTGATTTTCCTTTGAGTTATTTTTCTTCATTATTTTGTTAATCACTTTCTCATTTGTGTACAGTGATGATGTGCTATCACTGAAGCTGTGAAAGCCTCGGGAGACTCCTCAGATCAATATATTGTATTTGGCAGTCTTTCATTAACTATATGATACGATTATATCATAATTAACAAATGGCTGTGATGTGAAACATTTGGGTTGGGATGTAGAGAACTTCAAACTACTTGCTCAGCAGCATGGTTGAATTAAATTTTTTTCTCAATATAATTGACATTGGTTGCCATGAATATGACTGAGTAGCAAACATGCTTACATATTGTAAATATGCTTCATAATTCTGTATCACTTGTGCCATGTAGGTGTTTATCTGTGTAGTAAAATTAATATCGCTTTATGATATGATCTGATGATATTGTATAGAAGAGATTATTCTTATAAATAAATAATGTGTGTATTCTAAATAAAATGAGCAAAAGCTTATTTTTTAAATTCATTGAAGTGTGAAGAAGAAAGCAAAAAGAACTCTTGATCTTACGGTCGAGAGAGAACCCCTATTCTCTTTTCCTAAACGCTTTTAAGTAAAACTGGGGTAGTATTTCACATGTAGTGTGATAACCTAATATTTTCACTTCTGTGTTTAGAAGAACTTTTCCTTATCTTTAAAACAATGTTTGCTAATTTCCTTTTCAGTGGTTCCAAATATAATCTATTAAGTTGACTTTCCATAATTTTACTGATCAGCTTTTCAGTACTATAAGGAAATACATGAAGCAGGCTACAAAAAAAGTTTTACTTTGTCTCAAGTTTCTGGGTGCAAGGGTTAGGTTCTTCATTAGGCATTGACCTGGGAGAATACACAGAGCATCATATGGCAAGAGATGGAGCACCTATTTCAGTATCTGTCTGGTCTTTCCCTTTCTTATAAAGCTACCTGGAGGGGCCAGTGCAGTGGCTCACTTGGTTAATCATTTGCCTGCAGCACCAGCATCCCATATGGGCGCCGGGTTCTGGTCCTGGTTCTCCTCTTCCAGTCCAGCTCTCTGCTGTGGCCTGGGAAGGCAGTGGAGGATGGCCCAGGTGCTTGGGCCCCTGCACCCGCATGGGAGACCAGGAGTAAGCACCTGGCCCCTGGCTTCAGATCAGTGCAGTGCTGGCCATGGTGGCCATTTGGGGGGTGAGCCAACGGAGGGAGGACCTTTCTCTCTGTCTTTCTCTCTCTCACTGTCTAACTCTATCTATCTGTCAAAAAAAAAAAAAAAGCTACCTGGAAACCTGATGCTCTGATATAATCATTTTCCAAGGCTCCATCTCAAACATGATTGTTGGATTTTCTATCTAACTTTTTTATTAATATCATTAATACAAAACTTGGAATATTAAACACATGCATGAGTTTGGAAGATCAGAAATATTTAAATAATAGGAAATTTGACTTAATTTCCCCTTTTTTTACTCTTGAATTTGCATCAAAATTTTAAATATTATGTCATACTGCAAACAATATAAAATATATGTACCCATAGGCAGAGTGGAAAAGCATTCTTCTGTTACAGGCATTCAATAATAATTCTACTCTTAGTATTTGCTAATTTTATAAAAATGCTGTTGTATTTATCTGTATTTATTTGATTATAAGCAAGGTTATTGAAATTTATCAAATAAGTTCCAGTTTTAATGGAGAAGGAATTGAGGCTCAGATAAGTAACTTAATCAAAGTCAGCCAAATAGAGAATTAAGAACTGATCTCACATTCCTCTGATTCTGTACCTAGCAAACATGGTATACATTTATGTCTGTTATATTGATTCTTACAAGCATTCCATTTGTCTTAATGGTTAACTGCAATCACATACTATTAATGTGTCACAGTGTACATAGGAATGACTAAGCTCTGGAAGTGGTTTTTTTCTAAACGTCCCTCTAGTCAACTTCTGAAGTACATCTATCTGCTTTTTCTGCACTTGTTTATTTTATAATAAGTCTAGTGACATTAATTCATGTACTGTACAGTTCACCACTATGAAGTGTAAAATGCAAAGCTTTTACAGTGGTCACAAAAGTATCTTCAGTCCTCATGACCACAGAATGTTTAGTCACTGCTGCTGGGTTCTTGGTATCAGAGTCTATTACTTGAATTCCTTTTTCAGTGTCTGGTATACATTAGGTGCTAAAATAATTTCTTTTTTCATTACTTTAGAATGTCAGAGGAAAAGATGGAGATATTCTGTTTCTCTGGTTCACTCCCCAAATATCTGCAATAGGCTGGGCTGGGCCAGGACGAAGTCAGGAGCTTCATCTGAATCTCCCACATGGGTACAAGGACACAAGCACTTGGGCCATCTTCTATTCCTTTCCCAGGTGCATTAGCAGGGAGCTGGATTGGAAGCAGAGCAACTGGAACTCTATGGGATGCCAGCATCAAAAGTGGCGACTTAACCCATTACACCACAGTGCCAGCTCCTAAAATAAATTCTTTAGTGACTAAAGCAAGGTCTTTTCATGAAGGGTGACATCATTGCAGGAGTCCCAGAGAGACAGATGCATCCTCTGTTCTTGAAAACTGCAGGATCCTTGGACGGTTGAGACCGAAACAAATAAGGGAAGTAATTTTAGGAAGAAGTGTTTGTGTTGATGTCAGATGAAATCAGCCCATGATTTTTATTACAAATGTCATGGGAAGGAGGTAGCAAACTACTGTGGGAGGTTGTCCATGAGCAGACCTCAGAGAAAGGGGGCTCAGGACTCATTTCTCCATGGTCCAGATACTCATTCTTCTAAGGCCACTGAGATGCGATGATTTGGGCCAGCTTCTGGAGTCTTAGCCATTTTTTCCCAAGCTGCTTCAGTAAATAAACACAGTAAATAAACAGCAAGCTTGTAGTAGTTTTTTCACTATTCTTCTGTCCCAAGAACTAAAATCATAAGTGAGAGAAGACAAGGTTCTGGGACACCCACAGAGTATAATAACCATGATCACTTATTCCTGTCTGCCTCCGCCACTGGCTCCAGAGCAGGCCATTTTTCACATCACTGGCAACCCGGACTAGCGTGATTGCTTCTTTGTTGAAATCTTATTATCAGTCTATGCACTGAGTTCTCAATCTTCTGTCACCTCATCATCTATTTACATGCTTTGTGTGCATACACCTCGTCCACGTTTTCTTAGAGTACTTCCCTCCTGGAAGTACTGAGTGTGTGTGCACATAACACGCATTCATGTAAATAACTTTGAGTAAATGTTAGATTCCCACTTTATTACCTTTCCAAAAAAAGGAAACAGTCATTCCAAAAGCATGTAGCTTTTTGGCATTCATTGTCTTTTGTATGGATAAAGTCTTAGTCTAAAATGACAGATCCTAGAAGATCAAGAATCACCTGAGGTTTGGGTTAAAATGCAGATTCCTAGGCGATACCCTGGCTTTTCAATACTGGGAATTGTGAATTAGGAAATGAAGCATTGGAACCAGAAAGTGGAATTTAAAATCACAAACGACACCAGATATACTTCTGATGTTGATTGTTAAGTCTGCTTTGAGATGGAATAGTGCGTGCAGCCATGGTTTAGAGAAATGACATGCCTCAGGATTGGGAGAGCTGGTGCAGGTGTGGATTACTTTGAATCTCTTGAAATGTCTGTGGAACAGTATGATAGGATCGTATAGTTCTGGAAGGCTGCAGCTTGAATTGCTGTTCAAATTTTATGCTTACATGTCTTTATAACTCAAGTAAGATAAATAGTGGCTGCCTTCAAGAAGTAATCAACAAACATTAAGTGTATATTGAAGCGTGGCTCCTTGGATCGTGTATATTTGAGTCATCCCCTGACAGGGGTGATGAGCAATGGTTTCTCAGGGACCAGCCTGTTTTCCAGAATGGCTTCTTCTCAGAATAGTGAGTCACTTTCTTGCCCACTAATTTCACAAATTGGCCTGATAGTACTTCTGGTTGTGAAAGTCTAGTTCAATTTCAATTCAGTGAAACACCTCCTGGATGTTAACTGTTATGTGCCAAGCACTGCACGGACAGCTGATATATTAAATGTGTGTGTGTGTGTGTGTAAAACATAACTGTCAATGCTTGTGCAGTGTTTCCCAGAGATGAGGCGCTGTGCTAGTGTTTTGTGTTTCCTGCCAACTGATGGAATGAATGAGACACCTGTGCAGCTCTTGCTGGGTGACATTGATGGCATGGGAGGAGATTTCTTTTGGGTTACAGGGTTTGAATTTATTTATTTCCCACATAAATCATTTCAGTTGATATCCTGATTTGAAAATAAAAGAATAAATTTGAGAGGTTAAGTTTGCCTGGGGTAGACTCAAGACCTAACCTGAAAAGATTGATTCAAAGGTCTCTATTAAAGAAAAAGTGGGCATGCCTTTTGTACACTTGGAACTTTTCTGTATAGAACAGGATGTGATACTTTTTATAATATTTTAAAAAATCATAGTTGGATTTGTGCTTTTCAGGAGGTGAATTCATATGATCCCTGGCTCCTGTGCATCCTGTGGAGAATGCAGCTACCCACCCTCCACCAGACATGTGTGGTGTGCATTTCTAAACCTCTGGAGCAGCCTTCCCACTAGAACTTTATTTGATATTGGAAAAGTCTTAAAATCTGCCTTGTCCCTGGTGTCATGGCTCAGAGTGCCTACTTCCAAGGTATCAATTAGGTGTCATAATGAGTAGATCTCTAATATAACTCTTAGTGGATAACATCTATAGCTTACAGGAGATTACTTTTGAGTTGCAGGGTTTTAATTTGCAAGTATTTGAATAAAACCAAACAATGGACTGTTGCTCTTTTAAGGGCGAGGGCAATGCATTATTCTATTGATTCAAAACATGGACTATGTGTGAGGCCAATAGTTGGCAAACTTTGTCCATATAGGACCAGATAGTAAATGTTGTCTGGGCCCCATGGTCTCTGTTGCAACAACTCAGTTGTGTTACTGTTGTGTGAAAACAGCCATCAATAAATGGTAAATCAGTGAAAATTTACTTAGGAAAACAGGGTCTGGCTGGTTTAACTATAGTGCCATTGTTTGATGACCTTGATTTAGAAACATAGCTGTCTACAGTGAATGTTACAGTACACTAACACGTCATTTAATATTTGTTTAGTTTTTACTATATACCATGTCTGGGTATAAAATAACTAAGAGTGAGATAAGGTTCCTACTTTTTTTTTTTTTTTTTTTGACAGGCGGAGTGGACAGTGAGAGAGAGACAGAGAGAAAGGTCTTCCTTTTGCCGTTGGTTCACCCTCCAATGGCCGCCGCGGTAGGCGCGCTGCAGCCGGCGCACCGCGCTGATCCGATGGCAGGAGCCAGGTGCTTCTCCTGGTCTCCCATGGGGTGCAGGGCCCAAGGACCTGGGCCATCCTCCACTGCACTCCCTGGCCACAGCAGAGAGCTGGCCTGGAAGAGGGGCAACCGGGACAGGATCGTTGCCCCAACTGGGACTAGAACCCGGTGTGCCGGCGCCGCAAGGCGGAGGATTAGCCTAGTGAGCCGCGGCGCCGGCCTGGTTCCTACTTTTGTATGTGCTGAGGTTGACAGCGTAAAGATGAAACACATGAACATGAACCAGTAAGTCATAAATAATATGATTTTTAGATTCTGAATAAAATGAAAACAAGTATGATTTGTCTCAAGTGGCTGCTTGAGGCAGGGAGAGGGAATCCTTCCCTTTGCAAGTGACCTGTGATCTGAGACATGGATAAAGAGGGCCCGGCCCAAGGAAGGACACTATGTAAGAATTCCAGGTAGAACCGCTGTGGCCCGGGAAGCCAGTGGAGGATGGCCCAAGTGCTTGGGTCCTGAACCCACATGGGAGACCAGGAAGAAGCACCTGGCTCCTGGCTTTGGATTGATTCAGCGGGCCGGCCATTTAGGGGATGAGCCAACAGATAAAGGAAGACCTTTCTCTCTGTCTCTCTCTCTCTCTAACTCTGCCTGTCAAAAAAAAAAAAAAAAAAAAAAAAAAAAAGAATTCCAGGTAGAGTGAAAGAAGAAGAACCCAGGCTCTGGACCAGAAAAAAATCTGCATGATCAACAGTATTTTTAATTTTTTAAAAATTATTTATTTATTTGAAATGCAGAGAAAGAGAGAAAATCATCAGTTGATCTTAAATATACTGGTTTGCACCCCAAAGGGCCACAACATCCAAACATCCAAGCTAGGCAAGGCTAAAGGCATGAGCCAAGAATTCCATTTAGGTCTCTCATATGGAATAAAAAGGCCCAAGCACTTGGGCCACCTTCCACGGCTTTCCCAGGTGCATTAAGAGGAGGATGGATTGGAAGCCGAACTGCCAGTCCTCTAGCCAGAATTCTGATAGAGGATGTTGGTATTGGAAGAAGCAGCTTCACTGGATGTGCCACAACACCAATCCCTGCTCATTAGTACTCTAAAAACACAAAGACAGGGGGGTGAAGCATGGTAAGGAAGCAGGAAGATGCAAGAGCCTGGAACCACATGAATAAGGCCTTTGAGAGATTTTACTTTAATGCAGTGACAAGCCTCTGGTGGCATTTAAGGAAGAGAATGGAAGGAGAAAGGCAGGAGAAGAGGAGGCGATTAAAAATGATTATTCTTATTTATTGGAAAGGAGGCTAGACAGAGAGACAGAGGAAGAAAGCCCATCTGTTGGTTCCCTCTCCAAATACCCACAATAGCTGAGGCTGGGCCAGGCCAAAACCTGATTGCTGGTTTTTTATGCACTTAAGTTAGCACCTGAGGCCTCTCAAAGTATATTCATAGGAAACTGGAATTGAGACTCAACCTCCCAACCTCCCTATTCCCCCCGTACCCCCGCAGGGACACCAGTAATGATGGTGGGCCTCCCAAGTGCCATCTTAACTGATGTTTGCTTTCCTACAATTTAAATGGCTCCACACGGTACCATCTTGTTCTTACCATGCCCTATACCAAAGGCCTAGATCTTAAACTGGCTTTGTAAAAAGAGCAAACGGGTCGTTTTGCACATTTCAGCTACTTAGCATTGATTTTTGGAGGTCATTCATGGAATCTCTAGGAAAGCAAACACCATGAACAATTTCTTCTTAGGTACTATTGTTCAGATCTGTTTTCTTCATTTTCATCTATACTGCCAGCTTCAAGGTGTCATGTGAAGTGTGCTCATCAATCTCTGTTGTCATTAAGTTTCCAGCAACAACGAGTCAGGAATATCGTTAGGTAACCATGAGGCTTTTTTCTTTGAAGTTAACCACTTCGTTTTTCTAAATGCAGCTGAATGTTTACCAGTGTGTAAGCATTAAATATCTTTGAAGTAGATTTGAGTTTAATAGGGTTTAAAGTCTAGTAAAATCATATTTGCTGGGCTTTGTTTGGAGGAGTAATTAAGGTGCACGATATTGTTTAACTGTTTGTTCAACTTTGCCTAGTGCAACGGAATACAAATATTTGACCTTCCTGACAAAGATGGATGGATTGAAGCTACACACCATGATATCATTAGGTTGTCGAATAACATCATTATTCATGATTATAAAGAATTATTCAGGTGAAATGGGAAACCTAATAGCAGGCTATTATTTGTATAGGGAGTATAATTTCACTGTCCTTGTCATTTCAACCCCAGAGTTGAATTGAAGATAAGATATGTGTATTTATTTTACTACAAAGGATCATTAATGGCATAATTTAAACAAATGGAACCAATTATAAATAGTAATTTAGTAAATCAGGTTGTGCAATACTCTTCCAGAGTGAGGTTGGTAGCCTGTAAATCTAAAAAGGAACATTTTCATCATTTATTGCGTTGGTTTTTTTAGATGAATTTATTTTAGTTGAGTAAATTTCCTGCTCTGACTAAAATGAATGCAAAATTATACTTCAGGAGAAGATGCTTCAAATTTAGAATAGGGGGTGGGCATTTGGTCTAACAGTTAAGATTCCTGTCTTCCCTATTGGAGTGCTTGGGTTCAAGTCCTGACTCCTCTCCTGTGTCCAGCCACACATTTATGTTGACCTTGGGAGGCAGCAGCAGGCGATGGCTCAAGTAGTTGAGTCCCTGCCAGTCATGTGGAACAGCCCCAGCTGTTGAGGGTCTGTGAGGAGAGGACCAGTAGATGCAAGCTTTTCAGGTTGTCTGCTTCTGTCTGTGTGTCCCTCAAAGAAACAGAAAATAAAATAATTTAAATTTAAAAAATGTTCTAAGTAGTATCATTTCTGCTGGCTCTCCCATGTGGAACCAGATCCCGCCTCCTGCCTGTTTTGTAAGTAAAGTTTCATTGGAACACAGCCCCACTCTTTCTTCTATGTGTTGTCCATGGATGCTCCCTGTCAGAGTGACAGCATTGAGCCGTTTTAATACAGAACATATGGCCTGTAAAGCCTGCAGCATTTACTCTCTGGTCCTTTACAGAAAATGGTTACCAACCCCTGCACTAAACAAGTACATGAAAAGACAGACTCACGCTCTGGGTGACCTCAAACAGTTAGAAAGAGCTCCTAGAGTCCATGAGACTGTGAGAAACCGAGATGGGAAGCTGAGGAAGCCCAGTGGCGTGTGGGATGCTTGTCGTCATTCTAGGCTATTGGCTTCTTCATGATGAACAGGAAAGGACTCGTTTTAATAGGCTTTTCCTGGAACTGTGGTGATGGGATAATCTTGTGATAATGGGTAAATACACAATTGTCCTCAATCTTGGTTATGTGGTTCTTAATGGAACGGACACCAACAAAGAAAAAGTGCAGATAAAATTTGGTCATGTCAGAGTATTATTTTTCCAAAGGCATATTTCCAGAAATATGTTAATAAGAGAATTATCTAGCTTACATTGAATTTTGAAATGAACTACATATTTGTTGGATGATTTGAAATTTCTAAAATTTGTAGTATTTCAAGAATAAAATAGGAGCAAATACTAATATGGCAGATGTCATCATTTCTGAAAATGCAGAGTTAGAGTAAGAAGTTACAGATAGAACTTTACCTTCCCCAGCTGTCTGTCTGCTTATTCTGTTTCTCTTATTTATTTTTTTTGGACAGGCAGAGTTAGACAGTGAGAGAGAGAGAGAGAAAGGTCTTCCTTCCATTGGTTCACCCCTCAAATGGCCACTATGGCTGGAGCTACGCTGATCCAAAGCCGGAAGCCAGATGCTTCTTCCTGGTCTCCCAAGCGGGTGCAGGGCCCAAGCACCTGGGCCATCCTCCACTGCCTTCCCAGGCCACAGCAGAGAGCTGGACTGGAAGAGGAGCAACCAGGACAGAACCGGCGCCCCAACCGGGACTAGAACCCGGGGTGCCGGCACCACAGGCAGAGGATTAGCTTAGTGAGCCGCGACGCCGGCCTCTACTTCTCTTGTTAGTGCTAGATTTCTCAGCCTGGGCACCAGTGGTATACTGGGCCAGAACCACATTCTTGTGGGGGCATTCCTGGTAGGATGTCTAGTAGCAGCGGTGGTGTTTCCTCACCAGATGCAGTAGTCTCCAGTCTTCTGGTTATGATGATGGAAAATGTCTCTACATCCTGCCCAGTGTGCTTGGTAGACAAAACCACCTCCCTCTGAGAACTCCCCGAGAAGTATATTCCCTTACTGGAAACAGGTACTGCTTCAGTTTACATGCTTCTGACTTACGTCTGTATCCCTAGATGGTCCCCAACCATACCTAATCAGTTTATTTGAGTCAGCATTGTTTTTGATAAATAGCTAAGCTGATAAATTAAGATCTATTTTTTTTTTCATTTTTTAACTATTGGTTTCCAGTCTTTGGACATGGGACAAATACATTTTCTATTCCTTTTCTTAAGGTTGTTTATATTTTTTCTGCATTAAGACAACATGAGATCATTATTTGTGTATGTCTCAATTTGTGGACTGACGACTCTCAGTGTAGAATGTTCACCAAGTTCAGTGCCAGGTTGGAAAGTAGGCTTTTAGAAAGCAATTCTACAATGTCAATTAAGTGGTTAATACTCTGTAGTATGAATAACAATAAGTTGCCCCAAAGCCCTCATCAGCACATGCATTACACACATTTTTTCCACTGGGTCACTGTTTTCTGCTGATGTGTATTTTTGTATTTTCAAGATTAAAATTCTTGGTGATTATACCCATTGATGGCTTGGGAGTTAGTGTGTGTGCACCCTGTGTGCCTTTTGATATTCCCAGTTTTTATTTTAGTGTAGCTGAATTTAAGGATATTTTGCTTTCTGTCTATGCATTTTCCATCTAGCTTAGGAAATTTTCCCCAGACTTTAGATCATAACAATGCTTTTCAGTAATTATCTCCTTCTAAAGTATTCATTTTCTTTTTCAAATGTATATTGCTATTACTCTATTTTCATGTGTAATATGAATTACCCATCTACTTTTCTTCAACTGTAAAATCAGTGTTTTAGTTCATGCTTTCCCACCTAGTCTGTACATACATGTGTGGGTTTGTTTCTTGTCTGTCCTTGAAGTTGAGTAGGTCTCTTTGAATATTAATTATACTGTGCTTTGATTGCTCTTCTTTCGAAGTATGTCGATGTTCAGAAGGGCAATCATTGTCTTCATTACATTTTGTTTGCTGTTTTTTACCCTTGATTGTTTCAAGTGAATTTTTTCCTCTTGCCAATTTCTGCAGAAAAATCTACTGAGATGTTTTTCAGAGGAACGACATTGAGTACATGAATTCATGGAAATGTCACATATTGGTATTGTTGAATCTCCTCAGTCATGAACACAACACAGATCTCAGGGTTTTTTTTTTTGTTTTTTTTTTTTGTCTCTTAAGTTTTATTGACTCAAGTTCTGATATCAATAACAAATTGAATTTTTCCTTTAAACAAATATTAGCCACTAGCTTTTCAGTCTGTAGAAAACAAGTAATAGCACTCTTATGCCTTTACCTCTTTTTTTATTTTTTATTTTTATTTTTTATTTTTTTGACAGGCAGAGTGGACAGTGAGAGAGAGACAGAGAGAAAGGTCTTCCTTTTGCCGTTGGTTCACCCTCCAATGGCCACCGCAGCTGGTGCGCTGCAGCCAGCGCACCGCGCTGATCCGATGGCAGGAGCCAGGTGCTTCTCCTGGTCTCCCATGGGGTGCAGGGCCCAAGCACTTGGGCCATCCTCCACTGCACTCCCGGGCCACAGCAGAGAGCTGGCCTGGAAGAGGGGCAACCGGGACAGAATCCGGTGCCCCGACTGGGACTAGAACCTAGTGTGCTGGCGCCGCAAGGCGGAGGATTAGCCTAGTGAGGTGCAGCGCCAGCCGCCTTTACCTCTTAAACAGCTGAACTCGAAGCTAAATAAACCTTTAGAACAATTTTGGGAAAATTAGAACACAGTTAAGAAATGAAGGATTTGACTGTTTTCCCTTTATGATCAGTCTTAGTTAAAATGTACTTGAAATTTTAAACTCAGTGAAGAAAGCCATAAACTTAGGGCTATATATTATATTATTCCATTTGTTTGAAATATTGAGAATAGGCAAATTCATAAAGTTGGAGTTTAATGGTTGCCAGGGCTGAGATGAAGTGTGGTATAGGGGAATGGGGAGTGACTGCTTACTGAGTGTGGCTTGCTTGTGGGATATTGAAAATGTTCTGGAAATAAACAGTGAAGGTAGAACAGTGTTGTTAATGTTTAAATGCTACTGAAATTTAAACTTTAATGGAACTGATTAATTCTACTTCACATGACTGCATCATACTTTTTAAAAAAAGTCTTTGAGTATATATTTTAAAATTTGAGGAAAAGGAGTTCTGTAATTTGTACACCTTTACCTGAAAAAATTAGTGTGAGTTATGTGTTTACTATGATGAAGTCATAACCAAAATATTTGTTAAAAAAAAAAAAACACACAAAACCATCTCTACTTTTAGCGTCTGGTGACTGATAGGATCCTGAATTTTATGTTCCATTCAACACTGAATTATGCTCTTACATAAGAACCTAATTATTGCTCTTTGGAATAGTTTTAAAATCCAGCTATTCTAAACGTTGAGGATGGTGGACACATTTGTATCTCTGTTCTCAATATTATTACAAATATTGAACTCTGTTTTCAATAGTGTTGCAAATATTGACCTTAAAATTCCAACTTTATGAGTTGTCAAAATAAAATAAAAGTACAGTTTTTTTTTTCTTTTATGTCTATATCTTAAAAATGCCATTTTGGAAACAGCAATAAAATAGAGCATTAAACTGAAATTAATGTGGTGATGTTAAAGGTGTGACCTAATTAAAATGCAAATGTAAGCACACTTTTAAAAAATTGACATTACAGCCTAGATATTCCCTCAGTAGTGGGACTTTGGCTTGTTGATAATTTGACTTGACAGGTTCTCTTCACAAGTTCATTGCTGTAACCTCACAGTGTAAGCATATATTGGCTTGATGGTTAACATGAAAAAATTTTGGCAGATTCAGGAAGCTCAAAATGAAATTTAATGAGTTATAATCTTCTTGGATATATGCACATCCTACTCATTAGAGAAGTTGGGAAAATGCCGTCATCTACAGATTTTTGCAAATTTTAAAATTCACATTGTACACATTTTTGTCCTTATATCTTTTGTCATTCAGTCAAATTCATGTTGTTGCCTTTATCCAGAAATACCCATTTCATCTCCAAATTCTGTTTTGTTGTCTTCTCCAGAAGAATCAACCATTTTCTCTTTGTGTTTTTCTCCTTGGCATTTAACCTCTAATGTTTTAAAATTGTGTGTTTACATGTACCTTGTCCTGTGCCAGACAGGTTAGGTCCTTAAGAACAGAAAATTATTCCCAAGAGCAGCCTCTGAGTAGCTGTCACATTATAAGATTGAAAACTGAATGATTAAAGGAATGGAACATTGGAAGAATAAGTACACTAACTCTCTTAGGCACATGCATTGCCTTATTTTTCACCCCTAACCTGCAAATATTGCCCTAAATCATTCCTTGGTGATAACTGTTGTGCACTTCTTGGTTTATCTAGCCAGTATTTGGGCTGCAAGTTCTTAAGACCTGGGTTCCTTAACTTTTTCCTAGATATTCATATCTTTGAGATGGTTTACAAACATAAGCGCAGTTGCTATACCAAGCTTCTAATGTTCAAATGTGAGAAATAGTACTTATTTTGTGACCATAGAAGGACAGTAATATTTAAACTGAATGTTCACATTCTCATGTATCTACTGTTTTTTCTCAATTTCTTAAGTGTTGCACTAGCTCTACACATACGTATCAAATGTTAAAATGTAGTTTTTTTCCTGGAATCTGGGGAAAATGGAGAGTCAGAACAGTTTTAAAAACAAGACATGTGTGAACCGGTGAATAGAAATAAGCAAGATACTTTAGGGAATATGACACATTAATTTTCAGAAATATTTATGTCTGAGATGTCAACATCCTAGCAGGCTACCTTTAGGAGGATAATAGCTTTGAGCAAGATTGTTTTGTATAAACAAGGTCAGAAAGTTCTTTATTGGAAAGGGAATGGAAGGGAGATTATAAACTAACTCAACATGTAATAAAACTTTAAACAATCTTTGGTATTCTAACATATGTGTTAAAGCAAATATTATTGTAATGGAACATTTAGATCTGTTGCTGTTGTCATAAATTTTAAATAAATCAATAACAGCACTGAGATGAAATTGGTAGCCTATCCCCAATATTTCAGTACGTATGTAAAGGCTTTCTTATCTTGAATAGCTGATGGTTATAAAATGAAATGCATTTAAATCCATGGCTAACGATGATTAAAATATCATACAGAACCAAAGCACTCCAGCTGTAGATGTTCATTAAATTGACCATTAATAACTAGTGATAAAAAGGAATATTACTGCATTCATAAATTTTATATGCAGATTTTATTAAGCTGGCATGTTATATGAATTGATGGTCTGACATCTTCTGGCTGTGGCTGAAGATAATAGTGTTTCATATGCATTTTCTATAATCCAAGACTTCTGATGGACTGTTTCTGGCTAGTTATTAAGTTTTTTCTGTCTGGCATTTCTTTTGCCCAGTATACAATTAGAAAATATAATTATAGCTGTTGGTATGGAACATTATAAGGTTGATTGTGTCAGCATTTCTGTTAGAACCTTGCTGTTGTAAGGATTGTGTGTGTGCGTGTGTGTGTGTGTGTAGCAATAAATTATGTGTCATTTTGGCTGACATTATTTTACCTTGCTAATGAATTATTTCCATTCCATTCTTAAATGTAAATAGACTCTAGTTTGCTAATGCTTAATTTTAAGATCATATTTCAATATGGTACTGTTTGCCTTTCAGATCTGAGCAGACTTCATAGGTCTTTTAAAGTGTTTCTAATGAACAACTCAGCCACACTTGATTTTCTGGACTTCTTGTTGACCTGCTAGGTTGATTTTCCACTTTGCAATCAATAGGGATTCGAGTTTGGAACTACGCGGAGAGCTGAACTATAACATATATTTCAGGTTAGCAAATTTGCTTCATTGTTTATCAGCACATCACACTTCTTTTCCTATATTTTGCAATTTTCTTGTGCTCCCAGAGGTAGAAAAAAATTTAGTGCAAAGGTCAAAGCGTAGGCAACACTGCCTTGGGTAGGAGCATGGCTTTGCTACTTGTGTGTCATGGTCCCTTTTCCACGACTATGACAAAATATATATGTCTGGGGGCCTTATCAAGGAAAGAAGTTTATTTTTGCTGCATCTGGTGGAGGCCTCATGCTGCTTGAGCTCATGGCAGGAGAGTTAGAAGAGCAAGTGTGTACATGCAAAAGAGACAAAATGCAAGGGTGGCCTTGCTTAATGGCATCCGGTTTTCGTAGGAATGAACCCACCCTCAGGATGAAGACCTTAATTCCACTTAACCTGGTCACTTCTTAGAGGACTCACTGCCTCTCAGCACCCTTACAGTGGGAATCAAATTTCGAACTGAATTTCAAAAGGTACAAACTCCACTGAAACCATAGCAGTCCTGCAACATTCTTAACCTTTTCCTACTTTTATACTCACCTACAGAATAGTGCCATCCTTCTCTCTGTCCTGAAGGCTTGGATCAGAACAAAATAGCCCTCAGAAAATGCCTGCTGTGTTAGCAACTGAATTGGTAAGAGAGAGAAAGTGTTGAAGAAACTTGAAACACCATTTTTCTTTGGTATACATCAAGTGAGACATGATGCTGAAATGATTTCCTGCTTTTTTGTGGCTGTCTCTACACATAGCATGTTTCTTAAATTCTTTCCATGTTCATGTTGAGAGCACATGAGAGCTTTTAGAAAGGCATCTGTGCTCGAGGACTGAGGTTTTCAGCTCAGGAAACTAAATTTTCTAAGCTTGAGTTTTTACTTCTGTGAAACAGTAAACAGTAAACAGCTACAGTAAATACATAATAATTTTTTTAAAGAAAAGACTTATTTATCTGAAAGGCAGAGTAACAGAGGAAGAGAGAGGGATCTTTCATATACTGGTGCGCTCTCCGGATGGCCACAACAGGGACTAGGTCAGGCTCAAGCTAGAAGCCAGGAACTCCATCCTGGTCTCCCACATGAGTGACAGGGACCCAAGTGTTCGGGCCATCATCCACTGCCTTTTCAGGCACAATAGCAAGGAGCTGTATCTGAAGCACAGTCCCAGGGCTCAGACATTGCTCCAATATGGGATGCTGGCATGGCAAGCAGAACCCTAACCACCAGCACCACAATGCTGGCCCCTAAATAATGAATTCTTAGAGATAAATATTACTGTTTTTTTGTTTTTTGAAAATAAAATGCAACATCTGGTACACAACATGAGTTTAGTAGCTATTGACTCTGCTAACTATAGTGTATTTTGTCACCTATCTAAAGTGAGATTTGGGGGGGGGTAATAATAACTTCTGTTATTAAAATTTCCTCCCTTTTACTACTATATATAATGGTAATAATGCAATTTTTTCTTTGTTTTATAACACAACTTAATAATACTGGATAAAACATACATGGGGTTCACAAAAGCATCATGAATATTGACCATCTGAGCTTGCGATTGCCTAATTTGTTAGCAGAATATTGTTCCTTTGTATGGATTTAGATCAGAGTTTTAGAGTTTGCCATGTCTCTGTATTTTGAATTGCATAGCTTGATCACAAATAAGCTTGTTAAATGTTAAAGCTGGGGGTGGAGTTGTGGCACAGTAGGTTGAACCCCGACTTGGGAAGCTCATATCCCATATGGCTGTGCCAGTGCGGGTCCTGGAACCCCTGCTTCTGATCTAGCTTTCTGTTAACGAGCTCCATGCAAGGCAGCAGATGATGGCTAAGTGCTTGTGTCCCTGCCACCCATATGGATGACCTAGATGCAGTTATAGGCTCTTGGCCTTGGCCTTGGCCTGGTCCAGCTCTGGCTGTTGCAAGTATTTGTAAATTGGACCAGTGGATGGAACAACTGGTTAACTAATTATTTTATACATACATGGTAAGCACTGAAGTCTAGTACATTTACTGCTCAGGGTAGTAATAACTCCAAATAGATAAATAGATCACTTTGATTAGCAGCTTCTTCCTGTGTCTGGGAAATTTGAAGAGAAAGAAAGTCCTCATAGTTTTTGCCCATCTGTAAGCATAGGCATCTTAGAGCTGTAATATTAGGCGTAGGACTTGTTCAATCAACAAGTGGAAAAGAAATTAAAGTGAGCCTAATGAAACTTAGAAGCAGTCTGAAGAATGAGCATAGTGATGGCTGCTTCTTTTATAGTCATAGTTCACATGCTTGTTAGGCTAAATGCTGTGCCTAGAATGTTTACCTGAAGCAAGCAGGTGTTCTGGTTGAGAGCGTCTCCAGCAGAAGTGTGGTGGAAGCAGGTGTGGGTGATCAGTGGAGTGGACATAGGAGGCTTTAGTTAATGTATGTGGGGACAGGTTGCCAAGTGAACATAAGTTGGCCTCTGGGAAACTCCAATTTGTTGTTAGTCGTGGTGGCCCTGTTTAATTCAGTGTGTTTTTCAAAACTGAAATGTTGATAAAGGGAGTTTAATGTGTGCTCCTTTGATTGATCAGTGTTGGAAGCCAGGATTTTGATTGCTTTCTGAGAAATGAAGAATATCCACACATGTTTCCTAATGTGATCATATGTGTATTTTGGCACTTTCCAAAAAGTGATTTTCTACTGGAGTTCTTAATTTTTCCATCGTTACTGATGCCTGTGAGGCAAAAAAAAAGGAGATAAAATGATGAGGTACTGTTATTTTATTTCTCTGTTCATGGTATTGGGGGAGATAATAATGATAATTGCTTAAAGGAATGTAGTAAGACTTTTCACTACCACATGGTATTTATTGCATATTGTGACAAAATATACTATAAAATCTTTTGTTTGCAACAACGTAAATGAAAAATAAGTTAATACTGAACAAGGATTCCCCAAGGTGGAGCAGACTTTGTTCGCTTTAGTTATTCCAGTTTCTCAGGAAAATCTTTATGGTTCTATGTGATGCATACTAAATTTCACACTAAGTTTCTGTCTTGATTTTACTTCTGTTAGATACCAGTCTTTCCTTAGGTCTTCACACCTCATGGACCTGATTGAGAAAGTTTGATATTGAATATTTGTGACCACAAATCCATTAACATGTATGGACTGGTAAAGCATATTCTTTTGGAGAAAGTACATTGAAAAGTCCATTCTAGAACCTGTATGCATTAGCTATTTGCATACAGCTATTTTTTTTAAACAGGCAGAGTTAGAGAGAGACAGAGAGAAAGGTCTTCGTTTCTCTGTTGGTTCACCCCCCAAGTGGGCGCTATGGCCGGTGCTTTGTGGCCGGCGCACTGCACTAATCTGAAGCCAGGAGCCAGGTGCTTTCCTGGTTTTCCATGTGGGTGCAGGGCCCAAGCACTTGGGCCATCCTCCACTGCACTCCGGGGCCACAGCAGAGAACTGGACTGGAAGAGGAGCAACTGGGAGAGAACCAGTGCCCCAACCTGGACTAGAACCCAGAGGACTGGCGCCGCAGGCGGAAGATTAGCTTAGTGAGCTGCAGCGCCGGCCTGCATACAGCTATTTTTAACAAACATTTTTGAGAAGTCCAGGCTGAACTGTCGTTTCCCTTTACTGAAACCCTATACTGTATTCAGTTGTCCTGCACCGTATTGTTCTGGGAAGTGCCTGAAGGTACTGCTCAGAGTTGTTTACCTGGATAGACTACCCAGGACTGCTGGGGTTCTATTTAGTTATAAATTCTGGTGTAGTCACCTGGTTATTAAACTCCTCAACTATTTCTGTTGTATGTGATTCTTGATCCGAGTTGATGCACGTGTCCCTAACCCTGCTCTTCTGGATGTCCTAGGCCATCTCCAGATCTGCTGACTTTCCCGTGTGTTAGCACCTGTAGCATGAAGGCCTGGACCTCCATGTCCCAGCTCCAGGTGCATGGCCCTGTCTCAAGGTTGCCCCTGAGTATTCATACAATAAATGTCAGTTGAATATATGAGCTTATTGGGAAACAGATACAAGGGAACAATATCTTGAAACCTTGCTTTGGGGTTTTTCTGAAACCAGAGTGAAAGGTAAACAATAAATGGCAAACTATGTGAGCCAACTCTACCATGATACTATGGTGCCTGGAAGACAAGGAATCAGAAAGGTCCCAGGGACTCAGGAAATATGCTGATGGACTGAGCATTTTGGTACTTCTTAGCATAATCCCAGGACTTGAATAGTGGTTGAGTAAGACGTCCACTGCTGTGGATTCCTGGTCCTTCCCAGATGATGACATTTAAGTCAAAGAATCTTGGACTTCTGTGTGTGTTTTAGCACCAGGTGTGTAGCTAGTCAGGGTTTTCTCCCTAGCCTTGCCTGCCTTTTCAGGATGTTTGCCTTTGGCTCACAGATTGTTCCCTCCACAGAAGGTCTTGTAGAGAGCTGACTAAAGAACTTTTAATACTTGGCATTTGTAACAGGCACTTAAAGGGTTCATCCAAATTCTGTTTGTTTTGTCTGGAGAAATAGATTCTGTGGGTAATGAACTTGAACTTTGTCACCTGATTATATCTTTTAGATAGCAGAAAAGGGGAGATGGAATTAGGAGGAAAGCTTGCTGTATAAATAGCTTGACATTAAAGACTTCATCATCTCTGGTTTGTCAGCTAAACTCAGGACTCACTATTTTATACTATAAAACGTGATGATGAGCTGTTTAGAATTTATGATAGGCTTCACATGGGGTATATCCTAAGGGAGGTGTGAACCTCCTAGGGGAAGGCACTCTGTTGACTTTCATTACTTGGCTGGCCTGGGAGGAGAGCTGGCCAGGTAAAGGCAGGGGGCATCTCTAACAAGAAATTTACAGTTCTGCCTGCAATGTTGCTGACCCTACTTGGCCATCCCCTCAGCTGCAGTGGTCACTTTGGAAGTTGGGCTGAGTGAAGGGCTTTTCAGCTTAGAGCCAATAAGATCTGTGGCTCTGACCTGGGCATCCTTCGAGTCCAGGGCAGGTCCATTTCCAGTGATCCAACTCTTGGCAGAGCTGCCAGGGCTCTTCACAAGCTGACTTCTGCTGAAGCCCAGGCTTACCACATTGAAAGCCACTGCAGTGGACTGGCCTGTTGGGTCTCCTTGAGGGCAGATCACTGTACAGATCAGCCATTAATAGGCCTGCCACCCATTGCTTCTGATGCCTAGCTTTCTTTTCCTCCTGGTTTGTGTTAAAGCAGACCAGAGGATGCAAGTCAAGGGAGTGCCCAAGTCCCATCTCTAATCTTCGGTGGCCTGAACTACAAGTCTATAGTCACAGGCATGTTCTGTAGTAGTTTTTCTAAGGTAGACAATGCCCATGAGGAAAATTATATTCTCACTTTAAAACTTTCTTTCCCTTTGGTCTGAAAGGGAGGTTTTTTCTACTTACTGTATACTTTGCTGATGGCGAAGTGAATCTAGCTATGAGATTATTATTTAAGCTCTTATTTTGGCTATGCTATTACAGAAAAATGTTAGCCATCTCTTTTATAAGGTCTAAAGATTAAATTGTGCGTCCTACAGATTCCTTCATAATAGAATTAGTTTCCTACCTTGAAGAGAATAGAGAAATGAAAGAACAAGTTGGGCTTAGAATAGAGAAATGAGGGAGCAAGTCCTAGATTGCTTGCTGACAATAGCAAGATCACATGAATACTTAGCAAACAGTTTCAACCATTAGGTAACAACTTAAGAAAACATTTACCAGAAGGTCCAATGCCTTCTATAAATTTTAAGAATCATGTATTTGAAAACACCTCTTAAATATCTAACATGGTGTAGTTTGTTTAGCCAGTAAACTTAAGCACAACCATCTAAAATGTTTTTAGTTTCTTTCTACCAACAAGTCTAAAACATATGATACACAGATTCAGGTCCCACAAATTAAAATGTATCTTTGATTGATTTTAGCAGCTTAAATTTATGGACAATCTTATCTATAAGCCATTTAAAATAAAACTCTTAATAAAATTTCCCCATGTGGACATACAATATGTACACACATATAATATAGCATAATAGACCAATATAGCAATTTTAATAATAGCTTTTAAAATCTTTAACTTTTTGTAGATTGCCAATTGATTTGAATTGCTTTTTGTTTTTAGTAACCTCAGTTAACCATACTTTCTCTCAGTTGGTACTGTTAATACATTATTGGCTTCATCTGTTTACAGAGCCATCCCAAAGTACTGAATACAATGGAAGTGGCTGGAAAAAGTCCATAGGAACCTATAGGAGGACAGCTAAACACAGAACCAACAACGCTTTAGTTTTATGAGCAGCACATCATATATAACTGTGGATGACAAAAGACTTTAAGTCGCCATGTTTAAAATTATAAACTCATCAACCAACAAGAGGCACTTGCTTACTTCACAGTATTTTTGAAAGCACTTGTAGGATTTTACAAGTATTTAACCCTTTAGGCCTCTGGGGCTTTCTCATTAAGATAACTATCATGTCTAGTAACACAAGATCATTAGACTTTTTAATTCTCAAACATTTGTATTAATAGCATTTTCCATTATAGAAACTTAAAGTCTGGTACCACATCACATCTTGACAGTCCTTCTAATATAATCCAAATAGACTGATTAGTTGGTGTCTCTATAAGATGGGAGACATAGGTCCTTCGATTTTTTCAGTTGGGCCCAAACTGGAAAAACCAAAGTCCAGGATTTACTGGAAATTTTAGAGACCAGATTGTTTGAAACTTTGATTTTTTGAATGCCTGTCAAGAATGCCAAGAAGGCTCAAAATCCAAAATATCTGGTTGAAATAAGATTCCTTAAAATCATGACATAACATAGACCAAATTTGATCATTGTTACAAGGTGATTATTCAAATTTTTGAAAAAAAACACATATTTAAATAACCCATAGCTCTTAATAAAAATTCAGCTGTTTTTGAACAATTAGAATTTAACAGACATCAAGAGAACATAATAGATTACTTTAACACATTGATTTAACAGAGCATCAGAGTTTAATTCTATGTCAAAGAGAAATTGAGCTTCCTGTGATCTTTTGCTGTGAGGTTTCCTTCCTTTACCTTCTTTCATATTGGTGACCATGTTTCTGTGTTTCTGTGTGTAACACATCTTTAAGCATCTTTTGCAGGGCAGGATGAGTGGCAACAAATTCTTTCAGTTTCTGTTTGCTATGAAAAGTTTTAATTTCACCTTCATTCACAAATGAGAGCTTTGCAGGATATAGTATTCTGGGCTGGCAGTTTTTCTCTCTTAGTACCTGGGCTATGTCTCGCCATTCCCTTCTAGCTTGTAGGGTTTCTGATGAGAAGTCTGCTGTGAGTCTAATTGGAGATCCTCTTAGAGTAATCTGACGTTTCTCTCTTGCACATTTTAGGATCTTTTCTTTATGTTTCACTGTGGTGAGTTTGATTACAACATGTCGTGGTGAGGATCTCTTTTGGTCATGTTTATTAGGGGTTCTATAAGCTTCCTGTACTAAGATGCCTCTGTCCTTCTCCAAACCTGGGAAATTTTCTGCTAGTATCTCACTGAAAATGCCTTCTAATCCTTTCTCCCTCTCCATGCCTTCAGGAACTCCTAGAACCCGAATGTTGGGTTTTTTAATAGTATCCTGTAGATTCCCGACAATATTTTTTAGATTTCTAATTTCTTCTTCTTTTCTTTGGTTTGCCTGTTTCCTTTCCTGTTCTCTGTCTTCTAAGTCTGATATTCTCTCTTCTGCTTCGCCCATTCTGTTTTTAAGGCTCTCTAATGTGTTTGTCATTTGATCTATTGAATTCTTCATTTCATTATGATTTCTAGTCACTATCAGAGTTTCTTGTTCCACTAGTTGTTTCATTTCATTTTGATTCCTCCTTAATATTTCACTTTCACGAGAGAGATTTTCTATCTTGTCCATGAAGGATTTCTGTAGTTCAAGAATTTGTTTTTGAGAACTTCTTAATGTTCTTATCAATTTTTTGAGATCCGCTTCTTGCATTTCTTCGATCTCATCATCTTCATAATCTTGAATTGGGGTGTCTTTTTCATTTGGGGGTGTCATAGTGTCTTCCTTGTTCTTGTTAGCTTGGTTTTTGTGTTTGTTGTTTGGCATGTTGGAGATATTTGGTTTATACCCCATGTGAAGAGATAGATAGGCCTGGGCCTCTGAATTTACAAGGCCTAAAGCCCACCAGATTATTATCAAGCCCCTTCTATCAGGTTCTATTTGCCTCTCAATCAGAAAAATTACTTGTAACTTAGACAGCACCTTTCTTAGCTCCTCTAATAATGACTCTGTCTTTTGTTCTAGGCACTGTCTAGTGCACTTGGCGTCATTCCTTTGTAATCATAACCTCTACTCTACCACCAATGGCTCTACTCCCAACCTGTGTGTACTGATGGTCCTCTTCCCCACTTAATGCTGTATAATTGTTCAAACCTGGTAAATGCCACTCTTAGGATCATTGGTTACTATCCTCACTCTGTCTTTTATGACCTTGTCTAAATATGATCAGAGTCGGCAAACTTGGAAGGCTTCCATAGCCTTGGCAACTCATGACGACAGCCTAGGGTGGTTACTGGCGCCATAAACTAGAGTGTCAATTTGTTGGGTCAACAACAGGAGCCATTGTGCACTTGCTCCTCATGTGGGTTTTCTGTCCTTAATATACTGTACATTTTGATTTAATGCTATAACTAGTACTCAAACAGTATGTTTCACTTTGTGTTTCTATGTGGGTGCAAACTGTTGAAATCTTTATACTAAATTGATCTTCTATATATAAAGAGAATTGAAAATGAATCTTGATGCAAATGGAGGGGGGGAGGGAGCGGGAGAGGGGAGGTTTGCGGGTGGGAGGGAAGTTATGGGAGGGGGAAGCCATTGTAATCCATAAGCTGTACACTGGAAATTTATATTCATTAAATAAAAGTTAAAAAAGAATTTATGATAGGCTTATGTCTCTGCCTTAGCAAGTTTGGAATAGACCCTGCAGAAAACTCCAAGTATGAGGTAAATGAGAGGCAAGTTCAAGATAAATGATTTTGAACCTGCAGGTTTCTCACATACAGACAAACACACACACACACACACATTGCTATACTTATGATCTGCATTTTCTTCAGTATTGAAAGAATGTGAAGGGGCTGGCTCCTTGATGTAGCAGGTTAAAGCCCTGGCCGGAAGCACTGGCATCCCATTATGGGTGCCAGTTCAAGTCCTGGCTGCTCCTCTTACGATCCAGCTCTCTGCTATGTCCCGGGAAAGCAGTAGAAGATGGCCCAAGTCCTTGGGCCCCTGCACCCACGTGGGAGATCCGGAAAAGTTCCTGGCTCCTAGCTTCGGATTGTCAGAACTACCACCGGTATGGCCATCTGGGGAGTGAACCGTCAGATGGAAGACCTTTCTCTCTGTCTCTCTGTCTCTACCTCTCTCTCTAACTCTTTCAAACAAATAAATCTTTAAAAAAAAAAAAAGAAAAGAATGTGGCATTAGAGGTGAGCTTTCCAGATACCTTAGAATTCTCTCATTGTTCTCTCCTACTTAGAAAATATGTTCACATTTGTTATTCTGTGTCTGTGCAGTAATCAGACTTGAAGAAACAGAGATAATTGTGACATTGCGGGAGCCAACCTGAGTCAATTTCTCATTCCACCAGGAGTAGCTCCTGAGACTGCCCTTAGTACATTGTTTCTACTTGTACCTCCCTTCATGGGGCTCTTAGATTTTTGTGTTCACTTGCTGGGTACCAAAACAGTAAGGAGAGGATAGTGCTGCCTTTGACTTGCCTGATTAAGTCCTTTAACAGCTTCTTAGTAGCAGGGTGCCACGGTACCTTTTCTCCATGTGGTGTTAAACTCATGGTGATTAGCTAAGGTTCTGGCACACAGTGAGTCCTTCACAGATATTAGCTCTCATTTATCTTAAGTGAGGGTACTTTAGATGGTTTGGAGAAACATAAAATGAAAAGATAAATTTATTTTGATGCCAACAAATTTTGAAACCTATGTGTAGTTATTTGAGAATGTGTGTTTTCTGTCAGCTTTTTGAAGTCCCCTTGTGCTTATTGGTAAGCCAACTTGCTTCTGATGGGGTTATTTAGTTAGGAAATCATTTGACTGGGTCTATAACAGGGTTTCCCGGAGTTTCTGAAAAATTGACAACCTGCAGTCAGGTTTTGCGGTGTCTATCTTAGAAACAGCACTAGAGCATTGATTTCTGTTTAGGATTACTTATTTATTTGAAAGGTGGAGTCTTCAGGGGCAGAGACAGAGAGGGAGGGAGGTATAGAGAAGGAGGGAGAGAGAGAGAGAGAGACTTCATCTGCTGGTTCACTTCTCAAATGGCCACAACAGCCAGAGCTGGGACTATCCAAAGCCAGGAACCAGGAGCTTCTTCCAGGTCTCCCAGGTTGGTGCAGGGGCCCAAGGACTTGGGCCATCTTCCACTGCTTTTCCAGGCCATAGCAGAGAGCTGGATCGAAAGTGGAGCAGCTGGGACTCCAATCGACACCCATATGGATACCGGCACTGCAGGTGGTACCCTTACCCAGTATGCCACAGCGCCAGCCCAGAGCAGTGGTTTCAATTAAAGCTGTTTATACTGACTTTGAAAAATTTTCATAGCTTAAAAAAAATCACTGGGCTAAATGACTTTATGAAAAGAAGCTTTGGAATTAAGATAGTCACGAGAAAGTGGGAAATTTGAAGACTTATTTGGTAGTTATAATAATGTCAGTGTTGTTAAACTTTCGCATTTTTTAAAGTTCAAAGTTCTTAAGTCCTTGTTATTTAGAGTTACACAGAAATGTGTAAGTTGAAATTACATGGTATCTATGATTTGCATGTAAATAATGTTGGATGGATGAGCAGATCAGAGAAAATAAATGAGACTGAGACATGTCTAAAATAAGTCTGGCCAGGAATTGGTCATCTTGGCAAGGCCATGGATGCATCGAGATACATTGACTAGTCTGCTTTTTCTGTATGTGTTTTAAATTCTCCATAATAGAAGATGAAAGACAAAAATGAAAACTAGGGTAGAGAATCTTGATGTCCAGTGATTGTTGCTAATTATGGAAGACACTTACTGTCTTCTGTAAGTGACCAAAACTAATTACAAGGATAAATTAAGATGATGGCTGCTAGGAGTAGAAAGTGTGCTATAATTGAGAAAAGAGCTTCCTTCTGTTACAGTAAGTTGACTAAAAACATGTGATTAAATCTAAATTTATTCATGAGAGTATGTCCCTTATAAGATAAAATATGCCTTATAAGATTTCTTCTTGGATAAGATATGTTTTGGCTTTGTTTATCAAAAGCACATCTTTAAAGCATAAAAGGGATTATATCTGAAGTTGTTAGGATTTACTAGCATCTAGAATATTATTTTAAATAATTAATAAAGGAGATACCAGAGTCTGCTCTTCTCTGACCTATAGATCTTTAGTCATCATTAGCATTAAAAAAAAAAAAAAAACCTAAGCTAAACTTATGTCCAATTCTATCTTTGCCTAACCTGTCAGGCCCCTTTGGAAGTATCCTATATTTGCTGATGGATCCTAAACTGATTAATGTTTGATGTCAGATAGCTTTGGGGAATTGTTCAGGGGAATATGGTTGTTTGTTGTGTACAGGAAATGTATGCTTTTTATCATCAATTCAGATCCAAACCTTTGTGACCCTCTATTTTATGGTTGGATTTTGCCTTTGTGAAAATGTAAATTGTATCTGACATGTGGGTTTTTTTTTTTTTTTTTTTTTTTTTTTTTTTTTTTTTTTTTTGGACAGGCAGAGTGGATAGTGAGAGAGAGAGAGACAGAGAGAAAGGTCTTCCTTTTTGCCGTTGGATCACCCTCCAATGGCTGCTGCGGCCGGCGCATCGCGCTGATCCAAAGCCAGGAGCCAGGTGCTTCTCCTGGTCTCCCATGCGGGTGCAGGGCCCAAGGACTTGGGCCATCCTCCACTGCACTCCCGGGCCATAGCAGAGAGCTGGCCTGGAAGGGGGGCAACCGGGATACAATCCGGCGCCCCAACCGGGACTAGAACCCAGTGTGCTGGCACTGCAAGGTGGAGGATTAGCCTGTTAAGCCATGGCGCCGGCCTGACATGTGGTTTGATCTTCTTTATCTCTCTAGTTAAAAAACAAAGATAAAATAAAACTTCCAATTGGAAATTCCCACTCAGAATCGCCCATTTCTCTGTTTGTGTTTATGTGCTCCCTCAATCTATGTGTTCTGCAAATTTTCATCATACCTTCAGTCACACTTGGGAAATGATGTCTTTAGAGTCGACAGTGTGTATCAGTTTCTAGAGACAAGTATTGTGAGCAGGCTGCTCTGTAAAACATGCACAGAAGTGTCTCTTACATTCTTCTCCTTGATATTGATCAGTAAAATCCTAATACAAATGGCTAAAGATAGGGAAATTGTTCTTTGGAATAACTGTACCTTCAACTCAAATGTAAACTTATCATTTTTCTCTGATCTCACTGAGGTCAGTAATCACATTTGAGATCTGTCTGTGAAAAGGTGCATACACTGTGGGTCCCTCATTTTTTTTTTCCAGAGAATTTCAAGGCCTTCGATTGCAAGGACTTGTCTGTTTGAAATATTTTCTCTCATACCTTCCTGTTTCTTTACCCCAACAGGTTTTCTGTGCCACTTGAATGCTGAATTTTGGGTCAAATGGCATTAAGATCTTCTCACAGTACACTGAGAACTTTGTATCAGAATCAAAATATTTGCAAATGTTTGTAGGCTCCATTGCATAGTGCTGTAACTTTGTCAGTTAAGGGACAAAGTCATATTTTCTTTACTCCTTGGAGAATCAACGGTGTGGTCACACTTGCATAGACAGGCATGTCTGAGCCATGGGCAGCTAGCACAATTATTTTCAAATCTCTTTCCTCCCAGGGGTCCCTCAAGTCTAGTATTCCTTGACAGTTGGATCATAAATGGTCCACCGTCTTGCTGTGTTGGGCAACCTTAGAAAAGTTCTGTGGAAAACAGTTAATACAGTGTTTTTTTTCTGGTTTCCATTTCTAATTCCCAGAGCAATAGTTAGACTGCTTTTCATTTTAGTACCATACTTCATGGTATGTGGCTTAGAATTGACCTGCTGTGAGATTACACCCCATGTCATTGAGATTTTTGAATGGAATGTTTTTCTATTCATTTCTTCATTCATTGATTCATGCAAAACGAATGGAGTACCTGTTGTGTCTAAAGCGTTCTGTAAAAGGTAAGTGAAGGAACAGGCGGCATGGCAGGAAAGAAAGGCTGTATGTGATTCCCATAGCACAACTCCTGCCACACAAATGGCGGTGGTTTTAGTGAGATCCTTATTGTTGCTACTGTAGCTATCGTCATCTTCACTATCACCTTCATTCTTCCAGTGTTTGTGCCAAAATCAAATGTTTTCCTTTATAAAGGGTATGCTTTCTTTGCTCTAAGAGGCGCTGAGAAATGAGATAATCATGGCTAGGTAACTGGTTTGGAGGTGAGTCATACGGAAGCCTAATATGTTTTTAGTAAATGAAGTTCACTCTAATTTGATTGACTTCCTTCCCCTTGAATTTGTTGGCTAGGATTATTCTCTGATATATTGACCAGGACAGGACCCCGGTGATTTAATCCAATTGTTTGGAAGGGCCCATGACTCTTGCATTCAGACTGACTGGGAACAATTCCTGGCTCTCACTCCTGATAACAGCGTGACCTTAACTCTGTCTCATTTCTTAATCTGTAGGTGGAGATCTTAAGACTACTGCTTGTTGGAACAATTAAGTTTGATACTGAAGTCAGTAGCTCACTGAGTGATTATGATGAGCACTTAAAGAATAGTGTGTCACTGTGGTCGTCATCCTTACGGTTCTTTTGTTGTTTTTTGTTTATTGCTTTTGTTGCTGATAGTATTTCTACCATGAATACCAGTTTAACACCTGTCCCCTAACAGAGATCCTCCATGCTTCTGAATAATGTACTTTCTGCTCAAACTAGACCAAGGTAATTGACCTTTGACTCATAGCATGGGTAAGGTAGAAGAGTGTTGCTTTCTACTCATATTAGTGGAATTTGAGTGAAGTCATTATAGGTGCTGGATAATCATTAAACCAGGTTCTGGGCTCTCTGCCCCTAAAGATAAAAATATTGACTATGACCTTTTCTTGGTTCCTGAGACATTACATGCAGGTGTATGTTTTAAATATGCTTACATATACCTGCCTATGCTGTTGGTGACACACACACACACACAGAAAATTAACCTTTCATGTAAGATCTATCTACCCCCTAAATAATAATATATGGTTCTTCATACTACCTCTAGAATGTGAACACTTAGTTGAAACAATTCTGTTCTCATTGACCAGTGAAGACATCTGTAGTGTTAGACATTGTCAATAGTGTGATACCTGGCAATATAGTACACATTTGAGCAAATAATAATAATGACATGAAATAAGATTGAACAGAATACTCAGCACCATTAGAAACTGAAGACAAATATAAATGCTTAATTTCCCTCTCTACATCTCTCTTCCACGAAAAGTAGTAGTGCCAGCCATGTTTCTTGTTTTTGTTATATTTGAGATTATGTATACATACAACCTGACCAATGAAATTTCATTCCAAGAACTGAATTTATATAAGTATTTAAAATTATCTTCCACATGGGTTAATGGAAATCTTTTCATTCTCTACGTATTGCTTGTTTTTATAGGAAAAATAGGAAGATGATTGTTTGAGATTGATACCACCATGATTTCCTTCCTTAATAATACTGAAATACTGCTGTTGCCGACTTGATAGCCCTTCATTTTCCTTCTGTCTCTGCCTCCATTAGCTCCTTGAGGTCACAGTTACTCCTGAAAACATTATGTTGATGAGAGCTTTACCGTTTAGAGAATTGATTGCCCATTCCTGTGCTAAGATCTTTTGGTTTCCCCATATGACATTGGTAATAAAGCTGGAAGATTGCTGTCATCACTGTCCCCATTTTAATTGTACCACAGGACCATGAACTCTCGGTGACTGTGAAACCCTGGGACCCTTAACTTCTGCATTGTGTTCTTGCACACCCCATCTCTTCTCCTGGATCCAGGCCTTCCTCTTCCTTCCTTGCATGCTGGTGTTGGCACACAAGTGCTCTTGCACCTTTTTGGTCCTTGGTGGCTTTGCCAGTGTGAGTTTCTGGTAATGACGTAACTTAGGTTTCAAAATAATAACCATGGTATTGAATCCATTTTCTGTTGACGTTGAAATGAATATTTAGTTGTTTTTAGTAAATATATCAATGGCTAGGAAAATAAGACTTTTCAGAACTGTGGCATGAATCTTGTTAGCCAAAGAGTAAAATATTTAACTGAATCACTTAACTTCCAGAAATTTTATTTATTTTCCTCATCTGTACAATGGCCAAATCAAGATACCTAATTGAGGAAATGATTGTGAAAATAAACAAGACTCTCTGGCCCATGGCTTGACACATAGGAAATACTTAACTAGTATGAATAGTCTATTTTTTTCTGACAGGAGTAGAGTTTAAATGGCAGTTAAGTCAACCTGGCTTTCTGTACTGGTCAATTGTATCTGATATTCAAATACTGCCATTTAAAGATTAGAATTAGATTTGGTTGAGAATAATAAACATGTGAAATTGAACTCCCTTTGCCTTATTTCTACTGCTTTGAAGTTAGAGTTGATGATTTTCTTGGTTAATCTTTAGTGAATGCTATACCTGTAATACAAAAATTTATATGGTAGGACTTCCAGACCACTCCAACACTGCTCATTAATTTAATCCTATAAAATTAAACTATAAACCTGACTGGTGTTTTTATTATATATGAGTATGACAGAAGCCCTTGGGGCTTCATCCATTCTCTGTTGCTATGTTCAGTTGATTAAAGATTCTAAGGCTTATTTTTTCATTAATTCTGATTTTCCCAAATTATTGCAATGTCAACACATGCTCCCTTATTCTCCTGGATGTAAAAGTAAGTTTAATGAAGAAAATCATTTAGGCTTGGTACACTGGAAGAAAATCTACCCTTTATGTATTGGTACTGTCTGGGTGAACACACTCTACCTGCTGACTGTCTTGCTGAGTAAGGCAGATACAGCCCCCATCCTGACTATGTCATCTATAGTGTTAGGAAGAAAAAATGCATCTGAATTCACGAGGATACGTCTTTCTAGTTCTAAGAATAAGATCTGCAAATGCCCCCTCAGATGATCGTTTTACTTCTACTTCATCTCCTAGTATTGTTTTCTTCCTCTCTGTGTGAGGCTAGGATTTCATGTGCGGGTGTTTCAAATTCAGTATTCACAAAAAGAAAATTCCTTTGCACCAATTCATTGCCTCTACCATTTATTATGTTGGTTTGGTTAATGGTTTCTCCTTTTGCATGGGTTTAAAGCTTGGCGATACTTGTCTGGACTTAACTATGCTGTCTTCCAGAATGGCTGAATTCTTTTTATTCTTTCTCTGAAATGTATCTCATATTCCCTTACTCTTGCTGATTCCCTATGCTACCCCTATGTCTCTCTCTCTCTCTCTCTCTCTCTCTCTCTCTCTCTCAATATTTTAATAGGCTCCTAATTAATCTCCCCGGCTCCAACTCCCCTAAGTCCTTTAGTTAATCTTGGAACAGTGTTGCTACAAATTAAGTGCTTTAATTATTGTTTTATTTGAATTGAATTTTATTGACAAAAACCACATGTCTGTATGGGGATAGATCTTTCAGTGTTGGCGGGCAACACTTTGAGACTGGAGAGGCACCACTCTGAAGTGCATATACCTGTTTGTGAAATCTGCTTTGCATCACTTACTGTAATTCACTTTGAGCTGTGATCAGCATAATAGCATTTGCAAACTTTTTTTTTTTTTAAGAAAAGGATCAACTCAGGGACTTGAATCTCATTAGTACTTAAAGCAGTCCATCTCTATAAAATGAATACAATAAGAAACATTTCTATAATGTAACACTAAAAGAGATAAATGTCAGGTTGTCAGAAAATTTAAATGAATAATAGTATTTGAGGCATTTGTTTTTCTTGCAATTTAAGACATGATAATTACTGCTATTTAAGTTTTTTCCCTCAATGTAGCTTAGATGTCTTTAGGACCAGGGGCTTTTGGACACATAAATCATTTTCCTGTCTTGTCAGATGTTCTTTAAGGATTATGAGTATTTTTATGTGCTGTATGAGAAAACAAAGCCTGTGGAGTTGAAAGGCAGCAAAGACTTGCACTGCTTGTAAAAGGAAGTGTTGTGCAAAACCTCGCAGAATGAAAAGAATGGGCTTGTGGTTTGAAGAAATAAATGAGCTTAGAAGGAATCCATTTAAAAGATGAAGTCTCATGTTACTATCTTGGCAGACAATTAAGTTAATAAGTTAGCAAAAAATACGATAATTCCTACTGAACTGATCCCTTTATTTGAAATATGTGTCTGCCCATATTTTAACTCAGCAGTGGAAGATTTAGTGGCCATACTGAACCCCACTCATTGTTTCCAATGTCAAGAGTGCAGGATGAGGCTAGTGTGTAAAGCTGCTGCCTGCAGTGCCAGCATCCCACATGAGCTCTGGTTCAAGTCATGGCTGCTCGACTTCCAATCCAGCTCTCTACTATGGCCTGGAAAAGCCATAGAGGATAGCCTAAGAGCTTGGGCCTTTGCTGCCCTTGGGAAACGGGGAGGAAGCTCCTGGCTCCTGGCTTCATATTGACCCAGTTCTGACCGTTGTGGCCCTTTGGGAGGTGAACCAGTGAATGAACGATCTTAAAAAAAAAAAAAAAAATTGTCCCTGTGCATGGAAACTGCCCCCAAGATGGCTGTACAACTGCTTTTGCCCAACCATCATGATAAGAATTGGGGACTTTACATATCCCTGTTCCAATGAATGCTGGATTTCCCAGAGGTTCCCTTCCTCTGTTCAGAAAGGGAGGAATGGAAGAAGGGAGAAGAGGGAGTTGTATATTTAATCACTGTCAACAACATTAGAGTTAAAAGGCCATCCAGGTGTTTGCACTGGAAAGCCACATTCCTCAGAGTTCTGCCTATGGTTAATGTTCCAGTGGTTAGCCTTATGTGATTAAATTCTGCAAAAGAAAATGGAAAAATACTTTTTACACTACAGGCATGTTACCTATATATGAATCATTTTCTCTCAATTTGTGGATTTTTTTAAAAGCCTGTTTTCCAAGAGTTAAGGCAAACAATTTATTTTCTTCCTTAACATCTACATGAAATAACACCTCAATGTTTGGACGGGTGAACAAAGATCTCATGATACTCTGTAATACGATGTATCTGTCTAATGCTGACTACAGATGGGGAAAATGTCTTAGAGAGTAGAATTATTTTGAAACTTTTGAAAAAGATTTTTATTTGAGAGAGGGAGTGAGAGATAGGCTCCCCAAATGCTTATGACAGCTCCAGTTTGGTCAGGCTAAAGATGGAAGCTGGGAACTCCATCCAGGTCTCCCACATGAATGGATGACAGGATTCACATACTTGAGCTGTCACCTGCCTTGCAGGTGTGTCACCAGGAAGCTGGATCCAAAGTGGAGATGGCATTCAAATCTGAGTGCTGTGGTGTAGGATGTGGGCATCTGAAGCAGTGGCCTCACATGCTGTGCCACTCTGCCACCACTTGTCCTTTTATATCCTCAGAATTCCCCTTCCATAGGAAAGCCTAAGGGGTGAATGTATTGACTGCAGACAATGAAATGTGGGCAGAAATGGGCTGGGGCTGGTGACTCCTCAGGGAGGTACAGGACAGTCAGCCCATAGCAGGATGTGGCAACAGTTTCTGGGACATCTAGAAGAGGACTAATTTTAGGTTGTTCTGTTGGGAAGCTGGCCCCTGGCAGGCCTGATATGATCAGAATGTTCTTGAGTGTGAAAGAAAACACACCGATGGCCAAGTGATGTCTCTGCTGGGCCCCTCAATGACTTCTCTTTGGTCGTAGGCTCTGCCCAGCTTGGTTGTCCTGCTGTGTTCTCTGCTTGTCTCTAGCTACCTGCTGGCCTCTCTGTTTACCACCCTCCTGTACTTCTCACATGAAATTGGAGTAATCACTTCATTAATTCTTAGGGTGAGATTAAATGAGTCGGTATTGGAGTGGCACCTGATGCATTGAATCAGCCATAGGATGTAGTGGTGTGCTCTTGGTGCAGAGACTAGGGTGGTTCTAATCTGGTGGTTAGAATGCCATAATGTGGCCTTTTGGGCCAAGGACTGTATAAGCAAGTGTGGTCTCCTACCCAGGATTCTGCTCATGATGCCAGCATGAGCCTAGTCTTGAATGTGTACCCTACTACTGTTAAATTAGTGGGACTCCAATTTTTATCTTCAAGCTGCACATAATCACTTTTTATGAATTAGCATCATACTTGAAAACTCAGTGTAGACAGATTCAGAGTAGAAACGACCCTCTTTGGAGCCCCTGGCATCCTCAACCTACTTCTGACTGCCCATAGGAGCCTTTGCTTTAAATAAATGACGACCTTTTCAATAAGGGTGTTAGGCAAAACACCAACTTGGAATGCTTAAAGAGCAGATGTAGAGGCAAATTGCAGCAGGGAAAACGCTCTTGTAATCTCACATGGGGAGTAACTTGAAGTGGGGGAGCTGAGCTATGGGCACAGAGAGGAGCTCACTATGATACAACATAGGATTCCGGTGCCTACTATGTAGCTGCCACCTGTAATCTCAAAGAAAAGAGGAAATAGGACGACAAAGCCACGTATCGGTTTTATTATGTTTGGTGTCATTTATGTCATTCAGTATGATAATGTCTGCATGGGCTCCTGGAAAGTCTTTCTGTTCATAATAGGAGAGAAATCCCAAGAGGCATGTTTTAAAAGTGTTACATAGTATACTCCACACTGTGGACTTCTACCATTCTCAGATTAGGAATGGTGGAATTGGATTTTTCTAGTAATATTTTTAATCAAAGGGAAAATATGAATAAGGCTAAGTAGCAAAAAGTAGTTACTACCGCACTACTTAATAAAATAGTTGAACCTCTTTAAGCATTTCCAGAATTGGTTCAAATAAAGATTCCAGATTTTACTGTGAAGAAAAAGATTTTTTTTAGATTACATGGTAGAATGGGGAAGAGTAAGAGTTTTGTTTTGTTTTCTTTCTCTTAGTATTCATGGAATTTTTAAGAGATAGTTTATGTGCTACAGCTGTTAATTATTTTTACCAAAGTTGGTCTGAATAAACTTTTCTTGGTAATTGGAATTATTGGGATTTTTAAAAATGCGAAAATTGTATTTGTCAAATTTGATGTTTTACAAATGCACAACAATGTTACTAGCTTATAAAGTTATCAAGGTGGGAAAAACCAGCACTTTGTGTCATTTTTTCACAGCTAACTTTTTTAAGGCCAATCAACAAGCAAAGAAATAAGGCTATTACTTCCCTTGGAAAGGAAATTCCATTGTTAGTGGTTAGTCCAGAGACATGGAACTCATCTGCTTTGTCTTGTTATTTTTTTTAAACTTAATCTTAAAATATCTTTCCTTTAAATAGAGTTCTAAGTTTGAGATTTATGACTCGGGATCTCTTAAATTCCTATCTGCTTAACTTGATTCACTGCTTCCAACATAGATTTTGTTCTGAATTACGAAGAAAAAAAATATTTAGCTGATATGGGCCATCTGGCTTTAAAATGTGGAGAATTGTCTTCCAGCCTGCATCTATTTTAGAATGACTATTGGATCAGAATCCCAATGAATCCAAAACAGTAGATTCACAATTTAAACTTTAATGCTTTGGGGATTATAAATCACAGCACATATGGGATGGTGCATGTTTTTGGAGAAATGAATCCTTCTGGCCCACATGTAAAATTAAAGCTGTCTCGATTTTGTGTTTATTGAATGCATTTACATTACCAAGGTGGGTCTGAATAAATACGTATTTGATTTTTAGTCTTATTGTTGGGATTTTTACAAACTAAAAAAAAGCATTTGTCAAATTCTCATGCATTTTAAATGCTTAACAGTGTCCCTAACTTATAAAGCGTGTCAGAAAACAGTGGATTGTTTAGTTTTTTTTGTTATAGTTCATTTTTTTAAAAACCAATAAAGTGAAATACAAAATTGGTATTATATTATTTCCCCTTGGAATTAAAATTTCCATTGGTAGAGGTTACTGCAAAGATAGGGAATTCCTTTTTCACAGAACCCTCGTACTGAAAAGAGTGCTTGTTTGGACAGTGATTTTCATAATTAGCACAGCTAACACACTTTGTCCTATTTTAGTGTTCTTTTTAACAATATGTCCTCATCTTTAAAAAAATGAAATTCTCTTTTACAACAAAATGGATACACAACTGGAAACCATTACACTTAGTGAAATAAGCTAGTCCCCAAAAAAACAGGTATCATATGTTTTCACTGATCTGGGGTATCTAGTAGAGTACCTAAAATGGAATATATTAAAGTAAAATGAACATTTTGAGATTTGGTAATTGGTTTTTTTTACAGCCCTTGTCTCTTCTGTCGAGGAACAGTATGTTTTTCTTCATACTAATTATTGGACCCTTTACTTAGTGTAGGGTTAACCTTAGATGTATTAAATAAACTGAAAATATCTTTGTAAAAATCAAGAGTACGAATGGGAGAGGGAGGGGGAAACAGGATTGAAGCGTGGTCAGCAAGGAGGGTACGGTGGGAAGTATCACTATGTTCCTAAATCTGTAACTTTGAAATATATGACATCTGTATAACTTAAATAAAAATTTAAAAAATCTTAAAAGAATTTTGCTGAGGTTTATTCCTTGAAAGAAAAGTACAAAAGTTCAAGACAAGTTCAGTAGTGAGATCTCTTGTATGATTTCTCATCTTCATATTGTCCAGTGTGTGAGTATTCAGTAGCCTGTGCAGAAAAGGCTGATAATACTCACTATACCTAAAATATTTTAATCCTCTAGTACTTTGGAGGACTCCTGCTTCGCTGATTGCAGTTTGAGAGAAAGACTTATTGGATGACACAAGTAACTTTTTTATTGGAGGCATTTTTGGGTGCTGATGTGGCATCAGATTCCTGTGCCCCTATGAACTCCAGTACTTTGTAATATTTCCGAATTTGGATAGAAATGTATGATATCATGCCAATTTCCTCTATTTTAAATTCAAACAATGCTATTAGTCAACTGATGATGCCTTAGAATTAAATAAAGTATTAAATAATACAGCTTTTCATTCTAACATATTAGGTTTAGCTTAATCTACAGAAAATACAATGTTAAGTGAAATAATGGAATGAGAAGAGAAAGACTGTTTTGTGGCCTTTTTTTTTTTGTAGAATACAGTGCAATTTGTTTTCCAGAATATAACAAATAATGCTTGGGCTGGCGTTAGGGCACAGCAGGTTAAGCAGCTGCCTGCAATGCCAGCAGTGCCATATGAGTGCTTGTTCAAGTTCTGACTGCTCCACTTCCAATTCAGCTCTCTGCTAATGTGCCTGGGAAAGCCATAGAAGGGGCTCAATTGCGTGTGTTCCTGCCATCCAGGTGGGAGTCCCAGATGGAGTTTTTGGCTCCTGGCTTTTGCCTGGCCCGGCCCAGCCCCAGCCATTTTGGCCATTTCAGGAGCAAACCAGTAGATGGAAGATCTCTGTCTCTTCCCTTCTTTAACTCTGCCTTTCCATAAATAAATCTTAAAACAATAATAACAACAACAACAACAAAAATAATTGCTCATGCTTTCTGGCAGCTTACTGTGAGTTCAGCCCAGTGATCAGTGCTTCGTATACATTTTTCTGCAGTAGGTATTACTGTCCCATTTTGAAATAAGGAAGCAGAGTCTAAGCACTTGCTGATTGAGAATGAGATTTTAATACAAGGCAATCTGTTTTTCAAAACCGACTCTTCATTGTAGTTAATAGAACATTGACCATTGTCTTTATTAAAAAAAGTGCTATTTTTTTTTTAAGACAAAGAGAGGGAGAAGCAGAGAGAAAGGACATCTTCTGTCAGCTGGCATACCTCCCAAATGCCCTCAGCAGCTGGGGATGGGTTAGGACAAAGCCAGCAGTCAGGAACTCCAAATGGTTTTCCTAAATGGGTGACAGGAACCCAAATAGTTGGGCCATCACTTGCCACCTCCCAGGGTGTGCATTGACAGGAAGCTGGTTCAGAAGTGGTAGTGGGACTTGATTCCGGGCACTCAGAAAGGGTGTGCAGGCATCCCAATTAGTGGCTTAACCTACCTCAGCAGAGCACACACTCTGAGCATTGACATTTATTTACTTCATGCATGCTGACTGCTGCATTTGCATTATGACATATGCTAGTGATTTCCTGAACTGGCTCATCACTAGAACGTCTTTGAAAGCTTTTGCAAGCTACTGATTCCTTGGCTCAACCCTCAACAGATAATTATTCATTGGTTTTGCTGTGGGGCTTAGGAAGCTGTATTTTTTTTTTTAACTTGAATATAAAAACTCCTTGGGATTTTGATGAAGGAAGATTTGGGAATGACTAATAAACGCATGATAGAAGCACTTTACTAGTGAATGAAGATAAAAATACAGTAGAATGTACTTAGTGCCCAGATTTTGAAGAACTAGAATCGCATGTCCCATGACCCCCAAATTGGTCCTCATACCTGAAGGTCTGTTGGGAAATTAGATGTGCACAAGCCCATCCATACGCAGTACCTTTGCCCAAGATGCATTAATACACCTTCCTGCTTTCCTATCCGTACAGTCTTCTGGCTGTGTTCAAAGCTTTCTTTAAGAATTGCCTCAGTGTACAGTGACACAGATGGAGATGGGCAAGATGTCAACACAGACGACCTTTCAGTCTTCAGCACTGATGGCAATAAAAAGGCGAGTCCCTCTAATCTGCCTGCAAATAGCTGCAGCTTCCTTGATCTGGTTTAATCAAAGGAACAAGCCCATAGGGGTTTAAAGGATTCCATGCTGCTGCTGCCATTAATTTAATTGCTGGAGTACAGTGTATTATGGGGAAGTTGAGTTAAACACTAAACTCTGTAGGGCAAGAGACTAAACAGGTTACTTCCATAATGAGTGTTGTCGTTAAGCAAAGATGTAGTATTCCCCTGAAGGGTGTCTTTGCAGAACTGGCAGTTAGGTCTGAAGTCGCTGTGAAAGAGAGATAACAAGTTCAGTTGTGGTCTGGGGAATTGTGCAGCACTGAACGAGGCAAAGTTGGTGAGAAACAAATGCCCATTGACTTCAGTGACGACTTATGAGCTACCATCGTGTTGGGTGTCCGGGAGTTGTGCCACCTTCCTGTTCTCCCTGAGCTGTGTGATAAGTCAAGATACTCTATTTTAAATATTTATATGGGTAAATATGGAAGTAACTATAGTTATAAATATTTAAGTGCACTATTGTGTATTTTGTGTTGTACAAATCCATCTGAGAGCCAACATTATGCAGGGGCATCTGAGCAAATGACTTAAAGAAGTCTGGTGGTCCATTTTATGTCCAGTCTTTCAGGTAGTCTGCCTCTCTGGCAGTGTCTTCTTGCATGCAAACTGGCCATGATTTAGATGAATGAACTGGTTAAATTAATAAGTTCATTACAGGCATTGGACCCAGTTTACCCAATTATTAATGCCATTTCATCAGAGCTGCTTTGGTAAGCATGCTTGTCTAATGATGGATTTTGACATTTCAACTTAAAATTGTTTTCTTTCTTAAAAATTGGCTTTCTCTGATACCAACCTGGTGTTAAGGCCCATTTCTCCCTGTTGACCAGTTTTATTAAGATCATTCTCCTTCAGTTAAGTATATCACTTTTACCACAAGATAAACAAGGAAGTCATTCTCAAGTTTCCTGTTTTTTCAGTTGTTTCACCCTCCTAGCGTGCATAACTTTGGGAAAATAGCATTTTGTCTTCAAACTAGCTCCCATACTAGTTCTATGATTCTTTGCAGGACTCATCATAATATCCATAATAATTTTGATTCACAATGTCAAGCAACCACGCACGGTATGCCTGGCATGGTGCTAGCCAAAGCATTTTCTCACTTTAATCTTTACAATAATTCTGTATTGATGCATAACTGGTCAGTTATTTCTAAAAGCTCACATATGAACAAGTTTCATTCTCCCCCTTTTCTGATGAAGGCTTGCCAGTTACGTTGTAACTGATAACTGATCATGAGAACATTGTTCAGCCAAAGCTCAAGGATGAGGGAAAAAGATCTGAAGTGTAACAAGGGATAAGTAGCCCTTGGTGCCCAAGACCTTGACTAGAAGTTGAGTTTGGTCTAGATCTAGAAAGAGAATCCTGTCTGATAACATTGAAACCTGGCTTGTTTGGGGCTGACATCTGTATTTTACTTTAATATCTGCCTACAGCGGCTGGGTAATTTACTTCCCCTTGTTTTTTCCTCCCATCTTGCACCTGCTCCATACCATTGCCCTCACTTCATCCCACCTCACCTTCATTTTTGCTTGAACCTGGGTAATACTGTTGTTAAGACTCGCTCACAAATGGCCACAACACTCAGACCATAGCCAGGAGCCCAGAACCGCATTTGGATCTCCCACATGAGTAGCAGGGGCCCAAGGGCTTGGACTATCTCCCACTGCTTTCCCAGGCACATTAGCAGCAAGCCAGATGAGAAGCTGAGTGGCCAGAACTTGAACCGATATGGTACTTGAACAGCTCTGGTTTGGGATGCTGCTGCATCAAGTGGTGGCTTATCCAGCTGCACCACAACACTGGCTCTTGGGTATTGTTTTGATTGCATAAAAGAAAAGACAGAAAATACGTTCTCGGTGTACATGTTCTGTAAAGTCATGGCCATAGAATCTGAGTTCAAAGTTGAGTTTAAATCATAGGAATTCAGATATAAGCTTGTGAAATTGGGTAGCTTACCCCCTGGATGACTCAGTTACATTAAGTTTAAAATTCTGAGTGGGAGAGTGGCAATTGGGAAGATTGTGGAAGATGAAGCTGCATCTGTCACAACTGTAGCACAGTATCTGGGGCCTGGGAAGAGCTCCCAGACAAGGCGGTGAAATGGTGACCTGCTTCAGGGTGTGGATCTGGGGTGTTAAAAGTCAGGTAAAAGAATAATGACATTGGGTGCTGTGGGATTTGTGAGCTTGAGTCCTTGTGCTGCAAGAACAACAAACACGAGCCTGCTTGTTTACTAGAACGTGTCCTTGATGAGGGGCTGATCTGTGTTCAGCTTGAAGAGCCCTTCAGAATTTTAATTATTTGGAGGAGCTTCCCAGGGTAATAGAAGTTGCTTTATGGTTGCTTTGTCTTCATGTCAAACCGAAGGGATAATTGTAACAAATGAGCATTCCTGTGCCAAGACGTGACACAGCAAATGAGCTTATGGATGACAATGATCATGGTCATGATCAGCATGGCTCAGGTTCCAGTCTGATCTGTTGGCTGCAGACTGCTTTCTAAAGACAAACGAGTCGCTTAAAGAGATGCTACATCTTTTCTTGAAAGTTTTCATTGAACAGTGCTCAGGTTATTGATTTTTTTCCCATAGACACTGAAGATGTATTCGTCAACATAATACCTCTCCTTTTGCTATAGCTTCTGTCTGTCCAGACACAACTCCAAGAAGATGGCTCACTCATCCTTGAATGTCTTCTTAGTACCCTTTACATAACTCAGCGTGGTACTATTCTGAAAGATGTAATAATATAATTATTACTCCAGCAGCTCATATTCTTAAAACATATACATGGACATTTTGAAATGCCCTTAGTATCTGTGAGGCATGATAGTAAAAGCTTTGCATCATCATTTCATTTAATCACCTCAGCAACCCTATGAGGTATAAAGACTTTGATTCCTTCCATTTTTCACGTACAGGAGAGGTTAGGTTAGATAGCTAAACTGAGATACCCAGAGCCACATCTTAGAGCTACACCTAACTGTGGGAATGGAGGACACAGACCTATATGTTTAGAAACCTATATGCTTAGAACTTTATTTCTGATTTTTCATTTTCCAATAAGTCCCTGTGACTTTCTGCAGCCTTCCAGCTCAGGTCCTAGCTTTGTGCTGAATGCAGCATAGGAGGCATTGGAAACGAAAGATGAATGAGTTCAGCCCATCTGCAGAGAGGATCCTGGGAAAAATGGTCCCGAGCCTCTGCAAGCCTAAAACTAAAGAATTTTACACAATGACCAATCCTCTGTGTCCACAGAAAACTGAATGTAGCAAAAGGACAGCAAAGCCCAGTTAGAAGCATTCAAGTGTGAAAGTTCGACAGGATACTTAATTTTTTTTTAAAGCTGCTCAGGCATAAAATAATTAAACTGTTCATGACAGCGTATAATTGCATCATTATGTACACAACTCTGTTACTATAATTTGGTTCATAAGAGAGCAAAGTGTCAAAATTTTTATAATAGTGTTTGAGTTTGTGGTAGCTTTTCTTAAGCAAGTGTTTGGTTTTGCTTTGAAGTGTAAACTTGTGACACATCTTTATATTCTTGGCTGTTGCAAATCGTTCATGCAAACTGTGGAGCTGATTCACTGCCCATTCTCAGAGTTCAGTATCAGGCCTTTACATGAATATTATGTGTCTCAGTGTTTAAGACACCTGTATTTGTATACTTTTAATGTAACTTGTTTTAAAATTTGTTTTATGTGGAGTTTGTAGTATTTATGATATAGTCTTTAAAAATAATAATGAGTTAATTTATTCAAGAGCACTTTAAACTCTGTGCTCTCAGGCTCCAGGTGGAGATAGATACTTCGCAGAAGCCAGGGGTTACTGAGCAAATTAATAGTACAAACAAGATTTTGGAGAGAATAGTTAATGAACTGGAGAGCAGAAACTTTTCAGGCAAGATTTTGCACTTGAGGACTGTGCGTTGACATTCAGAAGATTGATGTGTTAATTACTAATCATTGTTTGAGTTAATTACAATGACAACTTCAGGTGCCTCTATTTGGCTCTATTCTGTAGCTTGGTCTCATACAAATTCTAGTACCACTTGACTATTACAATGATGTACACTAAATCCTTTCTTAATAATTTCTAGTTATGCAACTTTCCACTAATTTAGTAATACTGTACACAGAATAAAGCCTGTATAAACCTTACCTCTTGTATCTGTTGGAGGTTCAAGTTAAAAGCATTTTCTGGGGTTTTCTGAGACTTAGATAAAGCATGTGAATCTGTTGTACTGCTTAGGAAATAGGTAACTATTTGTTAGTCCAAATTAGTGTGTAGCTGCTGCTAGTAATAACAGGTGTGGTTGCTTCTCCTGTTGTTCTTGTCTAGAGAGTTGCATTGTAAATTCATCTAAGACTTGTGGTTAGACCATTTCCTCTCCCACATTTCAACATTTATTGAGAAATTTCACAGAAACACAGAAATAAAATATGGCATATTCATTGATTTCCCAGTGAGCCAATAAACCTAAAGAAAATCCCAAGTTTTCAAACATTGATTGCACTTAACCCTACTAAATCTCTCCTGGGATTTGAGGTTAAAGAAGCTTCTGAAACTTGGAACTGGGTGGTCCCAGTGTCCCTTATGGGCCTGAAGACTGTATCTGTAAGTCATCTTCATAGTGAACTCTTTCTTTTCTAAAACTCTGATTTTCTCTTTCACCATATTATGTAGAATTAAACCAGCCTTTGGCCCTTGTGAAATACCCGTATGGTTACACTCAGGTACACTATTCCCTGTTAAAGAATTTGCTCAATATTGCTTTCTTGGTATTCCAATAAAAGTTTAGAAAGATTTTTCAATCAAACCAAGTTATCTTTGTACAAAGTGAGATTTTCCATAGGTGCCTTCTTTCCTAGAGTTCCAGCACTAGTGTAGTTAGTGGATACTGAATACCCTTTGTCAAATGGTATTGACCATCTGTTTTACAATATGATACGGTCTGATTGTTTCCTTGCCAGGGTTTTCTGGAGAACTTGTAACAGTTGAATATGTCAAAGACAAGATTAGCCAGACAGCAGAGGAGATTTTTTTGGTCTTACAAGAGGGGAAATGTTGGCTGCTGGTGAATGTCTGGAAGTGGTGGGAGACACTCAGGGTTTTATAATACAAGGAAGTCATTCAGGAATCACAAAGGGGGAGAGACTTAAATGTGCAAGAGTAGGTTGGTTCTTGTGGTTTGGGTGTTTTCCAGCATGGAAAAGCTAGAGTTTACTTCACTTAGCTATTTCCTGGGAGCACAGGGCTCAGGTGAACCTGAACTTTGCCAAACTAGTAGTTTTGTAAGTTATTGTGTTTATGTTTTTCCTGCTATTTGGGTTGCCTTCTTAGTTGGCGGAAGAATTCAGAAACAAGTTTTCATTTTACAAACTGAAAAATCCATTCTAGCTCTAAATTGTTTTCTTTTTAAAGAATTATTTATTTATTTGAAAGTCAGAGTTACACAAAGAAGGAGAGGCAGAGAGAGAGAGGGAGGGTCTTCCATCTACTGGTTCTCTCCCCTATTGGCTGCAATGGCTGGAGCTGCGCCAATCTGAAGCCAGGAGCCAGAGTCTTCTTGCAGGTCTCCCATGAGGGTGCAGGGGCCCATGGACTTGAGCCATCTACTGCTTCTTTCCCAGGCCATAGCAGAGAGCTGGATCAGAAGTAGAGCAGCCAGTACGCCAACCAGCACCCATATGAGATGCCAGCACTGCAGGTGGTAGCTTTAACCGCTACACTACAGCGCCAGCCCCTAGCTCTAAACTGTTGACAGAAAACTTTAAAATCTTGCATTCCAGTGACTGTTAGCCTTTCCTTCAAGCCAGCATGTTTGAGGACTAATAGCTTATTCCTATCTTCACAGTGGATCCTAGCCTATTGCCTTTCACAACAGTTGCCTCTGAAAGTTTGGGTGTGGGAACTACACAGTTGGTAGACTCCTACATGTGTCCCTCTGCCCAGCCCCCTGATTGAGCTCTCAGATATACAATCAAGAGCAAGTCTTCCTCTCACTAGTTTGAGTCAAACCTTTTCACCTGCTTCCTGAGAGTTCCTAGACACATGTGTTGAAAAACCAAATTTATAATACTTAATCCTATAAACAGTCTTGCTCTGACTCTCAAATTTCTATTTTTGCAAAGAGTTTTGGAATCACTTGTAATAGAATTGTCCTTAAGAAGGAAAAATACAGATGTATTTCAATTTTTAAGTGATTGCTCATTCTGATGATAGAAGTAAAACAATACTGGAGGATGCTGAGAACAATCTCCTCTATTCCTGAGACACACAAAGAGCTGCTGGTAGCATCTGAGTAGGCAGCATTCCTGGTATTTTGTGCATTCTGCACAGTGGTGTTCATCTACAGAAGTACAGGCCTGCTGGATGTTCTGGCTTACATTCTGGCACAGTGTCAAGATAGGCAGTGGGCCTGATGATGGCAGGAACACAGCTCCAGGAGTCACAAACACCTGTATGAATGGGGCCTCTACTGTTGACTCTATCTATGTACCTGGTGCGTAGGTACCAAGTTGCTAAAAGCCTTTCGTGTCTGATTTAGTAAACTGAGGGTTATTGCTTGCTGACAAATGTTTTGATTGAAGTTTGCCTGACACATAAACACACTTTCCCACATCAGATGATTTTCTATTAATGAGTGAGTTATTGTTGGCTGCTATTTCATCAGCCAAGTCCACCCAGTGCTGTCATTAGCGGGGCTCCCAGCACCCAGTTCGATTTTCACTCTACACTTCTCTTCCTCTCTACTTACTATCTGGAATGCTCTTGTTTTTTCCCATCACTGTATAAATCCACCGTATTCTCTGAGGCTGACTCTTCTAGCGTGGCTGTCTGCTTTCTTCTGCTTCATCAGCTGTGTGGTTCTTAGCATCTGGAATATATGCCCAGCTTAGGTCTTGAGCATATGTATACATACATATATACACATATATACATGTATGTAACTGCATATATATATATGATTTTAGAGTTTTCTTTTTTTAAAAAATTATGTATTTTTATTTTAAAGTGAGAGTTACACAGAGAGAGGAGAGAGAGAGAGAATCTTCCATCCGATGGTTTACTCTCCAATTGGCTTCAACAGCCGGAGTTGAACCGATCTGAAGCCAGGAGCCAGGAGCTTCTTCAGGGTCTCCTACTTGGGATCAGGGCCCCAAGGATTTGGGCCATTTTCTGCTTTCCCAGGCCATAGCAGAGAGCTAGATCGGAAATGGAGCAGCCGGGTCTCAAACTGGCACCCATATGGGATGCCAGTGCTTCAGGCCAGGGTGTTAACCCGCTGTGCCACAGCACCGGCCCCAGGGTTTTCTTTTTAAACTTTAATTGAGTGGCAGAGAGAGTGCAAGAGAGTGAGTAGAAGTGCAAGAGCTGCCATCTTCTTGTTCACTCTCAAATTCTCAGGAGCTAGGATCTCAATCTAGGTTTGCTGCATGGATGGAAGGGACCTATCTATTTGAACCATCATCTGGTACTTCCCAAGGTACCCATTAGCAAAAAGCTGGAATAAAAAATGGAGCTAGGGGAATGGTGGCAGTGGTGTGCTGTAGTTGGTGAGGCCACTTCTGACACACAGTCATCCCATAAGGGAGTCAGACTGTGTCCTGGCTGCTCCACTTCCAATCTAACTCCCTGCTAATGGCCAGGGGAAGGCAGCAGAAAATAGCCCAAGTTCTTGGGCCCATGATTCCATGTGGGATACCCAGAAGCAGCTCTTGATTTCTGCCTTGTCCAGCCCTGGCTGTTGTGGCCATCTGGGGAGTGAACCAATGAATGGAAGATCAATCTCTCTTTCAAATAAGTAAATATATAAATCTTTAAAAAAAAACAAAATAATGGAGCTAGGACTTGAACCCAGGCATTTCTTTATGGGGTGCAGGTGCCCCAAGTGGCATTTTAACAACTGGGCCAAACACCCACCCATGAAGAGTTGTTCAAGTTGTTAATGTCATGAAGCAGGTTGTTATTTTCATTTTATTGAGGAGGAAACTGAGCCTCATAGTGAGACTTGGGCACCATGAACACCAGGACAGAGATGCAGAACTCTAGCACTCTTTTCTCTATGCTTGGTAAATAGCCACTGAAATGAAGATTTGAAATGTGAGGTTGGGAGGCAATCAAAGCAAGTTTGTGCTTCCTTAAAGATACTGAGTCTCAAGATTGACGTGTGAAGGCTGGCATGGTGCAGTGGGTTAAGCTGCTGCCTGCATTGCTGGCATCCCATATCACAGTGTCGTTTCAAGTCCCAGACTTTCTGTTTTGCATCCTGCTCCCTGTAAATGAACTGGAAATGTGCAGAAGGATGGCCTAAGTATCAAGGAGGCCAGTAAAGCAACGTGGTTAAGGTTTTTCAAGTGGTAGTGGTATTCTGAGAAACCTAGTTCCAGGTGGACTCCACCACTTCCCTGTAGTAAGTACTAAACCACCCAGTGGTTCATTTTATTCACCCATCAAAGTAAGGATTATGACAGTATTGACCTTGGAGAGTTCTGCTGAAGATACAGATTTCATGTAATATCCCTGGAAGAGTGCCTGCCAGATACGAGACTTTTCATGTCATTGGTTGATATCTTTGGGTTTGATTCTAGGTCTCTTTTACTGTGATTTTTGTAGATCTGTCTTAAAATTCACTAACTATGGCAGTAAAGTCATTTGCTAGGGTACATGCCTTGTTTCAGTGTCCTTCCACATGCCCATCTTTGAGTGCCTGGCATTCGCTGTGACTATTCACACCCATGGAATATTGGTATGTTAGGAAGGTGCTGTAGCCCTCTCATCAGGGCCTCACTACTGTATTGTTTTATAACCCAAGAGGAATTTAGGTCAGCAGTCATCATGGACAAACCCATTGTAAGGTTTACCCTATGTTCTCAAGATGCCAACATGGTGGAGAAACCCTTGCTCTGTAGACTAGACATTCTAAGGGGGCAACATGTTGACAGAGCCTCCAGCATTTTTAATGAAGAGTGCTTGTCATTGCCTTCTCACTTTCCTCTCATGAATTTCAGGAATCCTGGAAGTCCCTAATTGGATACAAATCATGCTGAAGGGTAGCACATCATGCCTCCCATGGCCACTTTATTCTAGGGCACCACTTTATACAGAAAGGCTGAAGTCAGATAATCTCCTCATTGAAATCTTCATATTTTTGCTCCCAGCATAGCCTGTTACTGGCAACCATGGCATAGGTATTTATTGACAGCATTCTCATCTAGCTCCCTGGTAGACTTAAGGGTGTTGAGTACATTTTTTATTACTGTATCAGATGAAACCATTCCTCTGCTCAGTGTCCACTTATCATCAAATATTTATCCAGAGCATCTCAAGTGCTCCAAACTATAACATTGATTTATGGTTATTCGAAGTTTCTTTTAGGACTCCCGACAAATTACAAAAATTGTCTGACATATCTATCTTAAAGGAAATCACTGACCTCAGTGAAGTAATTGATGTCTTGTTTAGAATGAAATATACATATACACATATATATTCTCACACATGTGCTCAGTTCGTAGCACAGTAATTCCTAGATAGCTTGTGTAACATATTGGAATTTGAACTTCAAATTTCAGGATAAAAACATTACTTCTGGAGACGTAGTTCCATTATTATATTTAATTAATCTGAAAACTTCTGCTGTTTCCTAAATTGGAGTGGTGTGTGACAAAACAATGTGTCTTTGAAAACAACAGAAAAGCCAAATGTCAGAAAAATCAGAATATACTTAACTAGAAGGCATCCAAGAACTGGCAAGAAAACCGAGACTCCCACTTTGCAGGGAACTGTAGAGTGGAGAATGAACAGTCTACAGGGGTACTTTCAAATCATTTGTGGAAAATGGAGTTAAAAGATGAATTTATTTTGCTGCAAAATATTTTTGAAATTAATGCATGGTTTTTTGACAGTGCACATTTTCTATGATTGTTTTTCCTAAAAAGATTGATTTATTTGAAAGAGTTCCAGAGTTGGAGGGAGAGACAGAGAGATCATTCTTTCGCTGTTTGACTTCCCTCGTGGCTGCAAAGGCCAGGGCTGAGCTAAGCTGAAGCCAGGATCTTCTTCAGGGTTTCCCACTTGGGTAGCAGAGGCCTGAGCACTTGGACCATCCTTCGCTGTTTTCTCAGGTGCATTAGCAGGGTGCTGGATCAGAAATGGAGCAGCTGGGACATGAAGAGGTGCCCATATGGAATGCCAGTGTTGCAGACAGCAGCTTTACCCACCATGCCACAATGGTGGCCCTCATGTACTCTTTGAAGACTCATTGGAGACACGGATTTCAAAATCTTTTGTAGCATGCTTACCTTTTACTCATTTTCCACACTTTTTTGAAGTATCCTCATAGAAACTTCTTTCCTGTTCCTGGCACTTAGCAATCTTTGGCTTGGGTGGGCAGCTGAGCAACCAGAAGGAAGATCAAATCTAGAAGACAGAAGAATTTAGTGATTTCACAAGACTGAAGAGAACAACAGTGAAGCTCAGAGCAGCAAGGAATCAGGGAGACCAAGATCTCGGCGAGAAGACAGGCATCCTGGGCAGTTTTGAACCTCACAACATTGACTCAACTTGGGGGCCTTATAGAGTGTGAGGCTTAGGAAGGAAGTCTATGAAAAGCAAAGCAGGGCCTTTGACAGTGTCATGATCCTAAAGATCAAATGAGTGGAGGTCTACACCCATGAAGGACATGGGGTACAAGCCAAGACCAAAGGCCTTCAAGCTACACTCAAGGAGTGTGAATGAAGCAGAGGTAGTCCAAGTCTTTCAGAACACTCAAACGTCCTGCATCAGCTCATTCCTGGAACGTGTACAGGTACACATTTGGCCCTATGCTGAACTGCCTACTTGAGACTCTGATGAGCCTTCTTTCGTGGTCACTCTGTCTGCCAGTCTCATTTTTCAGATGTATCCTATTTTATCCAATGTATGATCACTGGACACATCAAGAAATAAGAGAAAACAGGTAATAGGAACAATAGCAAGGCTAGCCTCCATGATGAGAACAGAACCTGGCCTAGATCTGGAGGTCATCAGTTAAGCGGTTAAATCACATCCCTTCACTTGCACTGCAGTCATCGAACTGCTGCCATGTGGGTTTGTACACAAAAGGCAAGGCTATGTCACCAGCCCGAAGGCCTCTGGATGATTTCCGTGGAATCAGTTTTAAAGCGTGGCTTTTATGAATTGTGTTCTTCATTTTCTCTTCGTATAGTTAAATGAATATGGGGGTAATAAGGAATCTTGTTATTAACAGAAAAACTGGTGTGTGGTTTTTGTTTTTGTTTTTTTTTTTTTTTGCTTTAAAGTTTGCTGGTTTGGTAAAAATCACATCTGTGCCTTTGTCTTTGAATTTGTTCTTGAAAAGAAAGAAAATCCCGAGTGCTTACAGAGGAAGAAAATAAGAAAGCAAGTTCAGGCAGGCTTAAATAAAATTACAGTTGGCCTTGTTGAACAGCTTCCTGGAAATGTGCAATGTGCATTTTTTGACAGACTGCTCACATCCCTTCCAAATGATAAAGGATCGGGGTGACATGGGTCTTTGCAAACCAGAGTCTGCTTACTCTCGGTTAAGAGCCATTACTTGAAGATTCTTTGTTCCTCTCTCTTTATAAGAAGATGGCCTACCATGGCAGTGGTGTGGGTTCTCTGCAGACTTTTGGAAAGAAGTATCTTTTACCAATTTATAACAGCTACATCCACTGATAATTCAAAGACACAATTTTAGATCCTGTTGTTAAGAAAGTTTGCACCTAGTCTTTGAAATGGAGGTACTGTAGAGTGATTGTCCAAGTGTGATGCTGAGGCTACCATTTGGATGTCACCTATGAGCTTGTCAAAAATGCACATTCTTGGGTTCTACCCAGACCTAGAGATTCAGAGTCTGGGTATGAGGCCCAAGAGGCTGTTAGGCTCTCCAAGTGATGCTTGGATGCATGAATGCTTAAGAACCATTTTCCTGGACTGCTGCTTCTGAGCCACATGGAGTCACCAGGCAGGGCCAATTTAGTCTCATCAAGAGAACTGCACAGTTCTGTCCACCTTTTAATCTCATGGAATTAGGGTCATTGGGCCATTTCTTCTGAGCCAGAAAATACTAAGACATATCTTTTGAATTTGGGGGCAAATTATTTTTCTTAAGACAATGGGGTAGGATGTTCCTAGGTCCATAGACTGTATCTTCACTGCCTGAAATTCCTTTGATTTTTTTTTTTAGGAAGTCTTTGTTCATTAGGGAGCTGATTCAGCTGACCAGCTAAGTTTGAGTATAGCTTATCTGAAATTCTTGAGTTTGGAAGTGTTTCACATTTTGGAACTTCTCAGACTCAGGAATATTTGCATAAACTTTACTGATTGATCATCCCTAATCCAAATATTCAGGCTTCAAATACATTTTTTTTGAGTGGCATGTCAATTCAAAGTTTAAGATTTCATGGCATCTTAGGTTGCCACTTGATGATGCTCAGTTTGTATATGTTAGGCATCGTGAATGATTCCCATCTCTTGAAAACAGTGTCATATTCCCATATGAGTGATGAGAGGACAAATGACTGAAAATGATAAGAAAAATGGTACTTGAAGAAAGGGGTCAACTCTCAGCTAAACAGTGGATAGTTAAGACAGTAAGTCACATGCTTAAACCATCCCTGTGTACATAATAAAATGAACTTACATAAAATAGTATTTGTGGCAGGTGTTTAGGCTAGTGGTTCAGACACCCACAACCCACATTGGAGTGCCTGGTTCAAGCTCCGGCTTCATTCCTCGGACAGGCTTTCTGGTAATGTGCGCCCTTGAAGGTAATGGTGATGCCTTGAGGGAGACCTGGTTTGAGTTCCCTGGCTTCGGACATTGACCCTGGTCTATCCCTGGCTGTTGCAGTCATGTGGAAAGTCGACCAGTGAATGAGAGTATTCTCTGTCTCTCTATTTCTCTATTAATTTTAAAAATAATACTTTATTTTATAGACAAACATGTATCAAAAACTAACTCCTTTGTCCCCAAATGTTAACTCTTGAAGAAGTTTTTGACCTACAACTTTTATTTGAGAATAACCTAGTTTCTTGATCACTTGATGTAAGTATGTGTAGTTGTTTTCAAAGGTGTGTTTGTATGTTCTGTTTTTTCTGGATTAAATTATTCCCTTCTGCCTGTTGCCTATTCTCTAAGGTAAACAGAAAAGGAAACAATGGTTTAAGGAAAAGTTTGAGATGATAAATTGTTCTTAAAGATTGTATTGTTTTCTCCAGTTGACATTTTAAATGATTCATTGAGTTACTTCACTGTTAAGTTAGTGGAGATTCCTTTTGTTCCCAAGAAAATACTTTCAAGAGGAATATCTGTATTTATTGCGAAGTGATTGCTAGATATTTTTTAAAAACTTGTACAGTTCTTCGAATAAACTTCCTGTGTTGACATTTTATTAGTAGGCAAGTGACTTGAATGTTACTAGCAGCACAGCCAAAAGGAATCTGAAGAGGATAAATCCTGGAACTCATCAGTGATTCACCAGATGTTGGTCATATAATCAGACTTAAATTCTTTTCACTGTCCTGTCACCTCTTATTCATTTTGTTTGCTTGTCTAGTTTCTGTATCAGATGGACAATGATGTATTTGGGTTCTACTAAGTTGGCTTCTGCCAGGTGTGACAGTGAGTTGTAAGAAAGACAGTATCAAGAATCTTGGAATTCTTTCTTGGAAATCTTGCAGATTGAGATTTCCAAGAAAGGATGGCTCCTTTTATCAGGTTATTACAACTAAAAAATTCATGATAAGTTGCTTTTACTGATTTGTTATTTACTAGTGTATCAGAATAATATTCCAATATTAAAACTGAAGCTTCCTGGATTCTAAACATCTCGTATTACCCCCATAATATTTATACTTAGATTGAGTTCCACCAAGTTGAGCAAATAGAGAAGGATAATGGGATAGTGTTTATATAAGACAGCATGCTTTAGTGAAGCTGTTCTGAAATAAAGTGCAGAGTTTTGTTGCCCCATTAAATACGTTAAAAACACAGAGAGAAAACCACAACTCTATATCAATTTTATTTATCTATTGAATTATATTTGGAGCATCTTTGGTCTATATCGTGAAGATTGGGAGTTTGGCATAAATGAGTTTCTACTCCTTGTGCATATGAGCTGGTATTTTATGCTGAGCTTCATCATGTTGGGTTAGCAATGGTACTTTGGCTGTGTTTGACAAATGTAATATTTTAAAGGAATTTTAGGTGTGTCAAACATATATCAAATCACAATAACGTAGTCAACAGTCATAATAGAAGCTACTTATTGAGCATTTACTATTTACCACATTAATAGCCAGTATGAGCTCATTTATCTCAAATTCCCAATAAAAATTGTACAGCCCAGTGTTTATTTTAATATAGAACATTAAAATGCATATCTGCTCTCCAGTGTTCAAATGGATGTGGACTCCTTTTGACTATGAATTTGCCAATTGGCACTTCATCTCTATTTTCTCAAGTAAGTGGAACCCATAATGCATGGCTAATGCTATCTTCAAGTGAAACAAAAAATTTGGATGCCTGCCAAGCAATCTAAGGCACCTTGCTACAATTTCGCTGTATTTTTTGTCACTTTGTAAAGATTTTTCTTCTACGTCTAGTAGGATGCCGGTCATTCTCATCATTGGATTTACTTCAGCTTTCCAAAGAAATAATAGAGGCCACATCTTATTGTACTTTATCAGTTTATCTTGTGCTTAAGACACGTAAATATAATCACAAGTGTCATAGGTTCAGAAATAAATATACAGATTCCTGGTGGACAGACAGCTGAGTTAATGGAGGGAGACTGGGCAGTATGCTAGAAGATAGTCCAGGCAATTGTGTTTTCATAGGTTAAATTAATATATCATTGTAGGCAAATGTTGAAGTGTGAAGACATGTATTTGTTGAAGTTACTAGTCAGGATTTTGTTAAATGGGGGTAGGGAATACCTTAAATTAAGTCAAACAAAGCACTTTTAGCTAAGCATTTATATATTTCAAACTGGATTTTCCCTCCATTTGGATGTTGAGAAAGCCCTTGACTTATTTTAGGACATGAATTAGAAATACTTTATATGCCTGCTGTGTGTATGTGTGTGTGCACGTGATGGAGAGGGGGTTGGGGGAAATTCTAGTCCTGTGAGTTGCTGCCATGCTGTCATGGATGTGACAGGTAGATCTTAGGAAGGGCACATGGAGTGAAAGACACGGTCCTCATCTTGGAAGGTAGACTGTAGGAGGGTGTGGGTGGGAAGTGACTCAGCCTGATAAAAGTCAAAGTATGGCTTGAAGTTGACAAAAAAAAAAAAGATATAAATTTGGACTGACTTGGTCAGGGAAAAAGACAAGCTTAGGACTTTTATTTATTTTTTAAAGTTTGATAAACTGAGAAAATAAGATTTTCTACTAAGAAGTAGAACAAGATAGTAGTTAAGAGCCAGCCTTCAGAGCTGTGCCCATCAGGATTCGAATCTTCATCTGCCACTTACTGGCTACATGACCCTAGCAAAGATACTTTTCTCTGCCACAGTGGTATGCCTGTAATATGGGCGTGATAGAACCCATCTCATAAAGATGTGGAGATTAAGTGGGTTTGTCTATTCACAGTGCTTAGAATTTTTAAGGATACTTAAAGACTCCACACATAATAGCTGCTATTACCATTATGGTTATGATTTACTCACAGTTGTACAGGAATATAGAATCAATCCTATATTAGAATCTGTTCTAGCCTCCTTCCTGCTTCTAATAGGCCATGCAATCATGGAAACGGGCTAACTTCTGAAGTTGATTCATTCATTAGATAATGACACATGCAGAATGCCACACAGAAATACTAGGCTAATGATGCAAATAAATCTAGTTAGTGAGTGATTTGACAGAAGTAAAATTCGTGTGATATATACCATGAGCTTAGGGGATGACAGACCTTCATTTGGTGTCTGATAATTGAGTTGCTGTGTGACCCCAAGCAGACAACAATAACCCCTCTGAATACCATATACTTCCTCTATAAAATGAGGATTCAGGGGGCTGGTGCTGTGGTGCAGTGGGTTAATGCGCTGGCCTGAAGTGCTGGCATCCCATGTGGGCGCGGGTTTGAGACCTGGCTGCTCCACTTCTCGTCCAGCTCTCTGCTGTGGTCTGGGAGGGCAGTGGAGGATGGCCCAGGTCCTTGGGCCCCTGAACCTGTGTAGGGGTTCCGGGGGAGGCTCCTGGCTCCTGGCTTCAGAACAGCGCAGCTCTGGCTATTGCAGCCAATTGGGGAGTGAGCCATTGGATGGAAGACCTCTCTATCTCTCTGCCTTTCTTCTCTCTGTGTAACTCTGACTTTCAAACAAATCTTTTTTAAAAAAAAAATGAGGATTCAGATAACACCCAACTTGGAGGATTCCTTGTTAATTAAATTATACAACACATGCAGTCCTCGAGCACAATTTGTGGGACCTAGTAAACCTCTCAGTATGTGGTCTTGATGATGATACGCTGTGCTGGATTGTAGAGCAGGGCTTCAGTGAGTCCTGGCTCAATGAATGATTAACAGAGCTTTCCTTTTTCCTTGTAAGTTAAGTAGTTGGCAGGAAGATCTCATAAGAACACATAGAATTTTATAACTTAATGGAATGTTTATTTATGGTTTGAATGTATCGTATAATCACTTCCCTTTTATTACACATCTTGCCCCCTCCTCTTGGTCTAAATGACATCAGTGTCCATATTAAGAAAAACTACTGCCTGGCTCCAACAGTCTTCCCCGCATGTCTAAGATTTATTGATGCCAGCTATTGATCAAGTGATGGGTTTTTAAGGCCTGTGTGTGTATGACCTTCTCATTTTGCTTGCCCTGCCTTGCAAAATTTCAAGAGAGTGCTACTGTTGGTCTGTGCAGTTTTATGCACATCAGAACATTCTGTAAAATGGATGAGTAGTTTGAAGAATCTCAAGCCAATTAAGTTTTTCTCACATATTAGGTAAACATTTCCTGAAGCTGATTGAGTTTACCAATCTTTTCTCTAGGAAAGTGATCAAAATTTCAACCAAGTTAATTATTATGTAAAATACTTGTAAATGAAAATACATTTCTTTTGACTTATATCTATAAAGATGAATAAACTATATTGATAAGGAACAGTCTCCACAATAGCAGGAGTTTTTCATGTTGTGTTCATGGTTCTATTCCCAGTATTTGTGGCATATACTTATAGCCAGTAGGTAGACAGCACTTCATGTACTTGTGAAAGGTCACTGAATAAAAGTAACAGAATCTAGCACGTATCCCATTCTAAAAAGGAACCAAAAGGAAGTCTAAGCTTCTCTGTACCCTGGAGGTATCAACTTTCTAGCTTCCTTTCCTATGCAAATGAAATAGTTCCTCAAATATTTCAGCAGGTACGTACACCATTCCTAATAAACCAGGTTGGTGATTAAGAAAAAAAAAAAAAGCCATGTGTTTTACTACATCATTACTACTATGTGTAGTTCCTCAGTACTAAATCCCCACCTCGACCACATAGGGGAGTTATGGAAAAACTGCCTTGCCATCCATATCTGAGTTTTTCACTTCCAAATCAACACCACTAACACTCAGTCATGTACAAGTTACACTCCCTGGCCACCGGTGGCTGTATTTGCATTCTTTATCCATTATGAGAGCTTTCAAAGGACTAGAAGTTTATGGTTTACAGTTACTTCCCATGGGACTTTGGCTTAATGCCAGCATAAGCTCTTATGTTTGGGTGCAGTTCATGCAGGACAGTACATGCATGCTGATGGTTTGCCACTGGCCCATACAGTCATCTTTGCTGCTAACTGTTTGATACAGAGTCATCTTTGATGGATTAGTACTTGCATTCTATGCCATTGATTCTGCCCTGTCCTACAGTTTAGCCATGTACTGTGTCAATTACCCCTTGCCTTTGCATAGCATATAAAGTGAAGGATAATTTATGTTTGGAGGCAATGCAAAATGAAATGAAAAAGAAAACCTCTGATGCATATTACAGATGAGAAAAACATTCCAAATGATACCTCTTTCCTTGGGTTTAACTGAAAGTTGTAGGATTGTGGTAGTGAGAGAGTGGGTAAAGGATTTAACAGAATTTCTATTTAATAGGATCAAGCATAAACTATTAAATGTTTGAAAATAATTGACAGCAAAATGCAGGAGTAAATGGTAGAGAAATTATTTCTGGTAACTCCTTGGGTTAAAGCAAGCATTGATAGAGTAGTGCTAGTAGGAGTCTAGCGAAGGTGTTTGAAGAGAATAGTTTAAAAAGTTTGAATTTGTTATTAAATCCTGAAAGGCAGACAAGGCAATAATGCACATCAGAGCAGCACATTCTGTAAAAGAAAGGCAGTATGATTCCTGTAGAGGTCCTTGTGGGCGACTAAGACAGTGTGATCATTCTCACCCTGCTTGTGAGATTGCTTTTAATCTTGAATTTACCCTTCTATGCATGCTGCCAAGTCCCGAACCCACAGGATGAAGGGGGAAGTGGGAAAGCAGATAACTTAGACAGTCGTAGATTCTTCTTTTGATTCCTGTGGACATTCTTTTCAAATGATTATAAAGACTGACTTTAAGATTTTGCTGTTAGATTTGAAAGAGAGTGCTCTCTAAATACTCAGAGATGGACAATGGTATGGGACTACAAAAGATGCCCAAAGGGAGATGTAAATGTTGAGAGAAAGCAGTTCAGATGAGGCAGACAGTAACTGCCAGCTCTCATTACAGCAATTGGTTGGGTAAGGAGTAAGATTACTATCCTATTTCACTGTATTACACAACACAGAAAAATAGTCTCAAAATGGATTAAAGATTTGGATGTATGTCCTAAATGTAAAAAACTCCTTGAAAAAAGCATAAGGAAAATTATGCATGACATGGGTCTAAGCAATGATTACTTGGCTATGACATAAGCAACTGGCCCAAAAAATATGCAAGTGGGATTACATCATAGTGAGAAGCTTCCAAACGGAATCAGCAGAGTGAAAAGGCAAACTCTGGAGCAAGAGTAACTATTTATAGACCCTGGATCAGATAAAGAGTTAGTATCCAAAATATATAGGAACTGTTGTAACTCCATAGCAAAAACAAAGCAAAAGAACCAAACCTAACCCCCTGAGAATTAATTAAAAATGGACAGAAGAGTTGAATAGACATTTCTCAAAGAAAACACGCAAATAGACAACAGTTACATTAAAAATGCTTACATTACTACTCATCAAGCAACTACAGATCAAAACCAATAGTGAGATAACACTTGAGGCCTGTTAGAATGGCTTTTATACAACAAGACAAAGAAGCCGCAAAAGATAATGAGTGTTGGCATGGAGATGCAGAAGTTGGAAGACAGTGTTGGTGTGAAGGTACAATGGGGTAGCCATTATGAAAAGGCATGTAGAGTTTCCTAAAAAATTAAAAATAGAATTACCTACTTTTGGGTCTTCACCTAAAGGAACTGAAATCATCTGGGAGGGATATTAGCACTCCCAGGTTCATTTATGTATTATTCATGGTGGTGAAAACATAGAAACGATATGAATAATCTTCCATGGATGACAGCATAAGAATGGTGTGAGTGTGTGTGTGTGTGTGTGTGATATTACTCAGCCTTAAGGAAATTCTGCCATGAGAGAGAAGATGAGTGAGCCTGAAAGACACTGCAGAATTAGCCAGTCACACAAGGACAAATACTACATGATTATGTTAGTAGTAGAAGCACTCTAAAATAGCCAGATTTATAGAAACAGAGTAGAATAGTGGGTGCCAAGGACTGAGAGGAGGGGAAAAGGAGAAGTTGTTGTTCACTGGGGATACAATTTCATTTCTGCATGGTAAGATCTAGAAATCTGCTATTCAGCTTGTGCCTATAGTCAAAAGTATTGTGTTGTGCTCTTGAAACTTGGTAAAAGGGTAGGTCTCATGTTAAATGTTATTATGGTGAAAAATAATCAATTCATTGGAAATTATTCTAGCAAATTTCTTTAAATCTTTTTTGACCTTAGAAGTGAAAAAAAACACAAAAATTAATTTTTGATAACGTCAGAAATGGACAAATACAGGTAATGTGATATTAAGTAACAAATCCAAGAAAGGCAGTTGGTAGTTGGACATGTTAATTTTACTTTATTACAAGGGCTACACCAGTCGTGCCATATGATTTATGTGAGCCAGATGCCATTGGTTTTCAGCAGCCACTGTTGAAGAACCTGTAATCCTTTGCAAGATTTTTGAGCGTAAAAATTAAAATTAGGTTTATTTGTAAAGTGGTCTGACTTCTAGTAGTGACTTTTTTATGAACCACTCATAAGCTGTCCCGGAAACTTTTTGAAAGAGCCCCTGTGTTGGCGCTGTGGTGTGCAAAGTGAAACCACTACCTGCAGTGCTGGTATCCCATGTGGGAGCTTCATGTCTCAGCTGTTCCACTTCTCATCCAGCTCCCTGCTATGGACCTGGGAAAGCATTGGAAGATGGCTCACATGCTTGGGCCCCTGCACCCACGTGGGATACCAGAAAGAAGCTCCTAGTTTCAGATTAGCTCAGCCCTAACCTTTGCAGCCATTTGGGGATTGAACCAATGGATGGAAGACATTTCTCTGTCTCTCTCTCTCTCTCACTCTAATTCTACCTGTCAAATAAAAAAAAAAAAAAGTGAAGGGGAGAAGGGAGAAAGAGAAGGGGGAGGGAGAAAGAAAATACCGTATTCTCAGAACTTTATGTATAAACTACATTGAACCTGTTAAGCACTAAAAAAAAAAAAAAAAAAAAAAAAAAAAAAAAAATTCACAAACATAAAAATATAAGCTTACATTTAGGACATTGATCTAGTTTAGTTAATTCTTCTATATGGTGCTAGCTACAGATCCCATTTTGATCTTTTGCTGACATCCAGTTTTCCCAGAATCTTTTCATGAAAGACTATACTTTCCCCATTTAAAGGTTTAAGCATCCCTATCAAAAATAAAGTGACAGTGTGTTAAAAAAAACGATGTTGAGAATTTACATTGTCGTAGGGGCTATACTCAGCTGTGAGGATTAAAAAGGAAAGCCATGCCTGCAGGGAGCCTTGTATCTGTGAAATGAAGAGAGGTTTAATCTGAGTAGCTTTCTGTTCCTCTAATAAAGATAGGCAGGGGGCCGTAAGCACACAACTGGGCCAATAGTTAATTTTGTCTCATCTGCTCATGCAAAAGAAGCCAGAGAAGATTCTGAGAAGGACATTAGAGAGATAATTGGTGCTTTCTTGAAGGATGAGTTTTGAAGGTATTTTGAGCAGACAGAATGAAGCAAACCAAGGCCCAGAGTGTGAGTGGCACACTTAGGAAAGAAAGAGTAGTGACTTTGGTGTAACAACAGCACTGTACTTACTGCATGTGGGGTTTCAAACAATCTACCTAACTTTAAAAACCTCCTTCCTTCACCAATAAAATGATACATAAATGTTGTAAATAATAATTTAAATATATACTAAAATAGAGAGCAGGTGTTTAGCCCAGTGGTTAAGTTGCCCACCTCCTGCACTGGAGTACAAGGCTTCTGTACCCAGCTTCTGCTGACTCCAGCTGCCCAACAGTGCAGATCCTTGGAGGGAACAGGTGCTCAAGCAGATGGGTCTCTTCTACCCACATGGGATATTCCCCACTGAAATCTTGGCTCTCAACTGCAACAGACCCAGCCACAGTCATTGTGGACATTCAGGGAGTGAATCAGCAAATGGGTGTTCTCTCTCTCTCTCATGCTCTAAAATAAAACATACAACATAAAAAGCCTAAATGATCCATTTTAAGAAAGTGTGTATATGGTGGCCAGCATTGTGGCTTAGCGAGTAAAGATGTCCCCTGCGATGCTGGCATCCCGTGTGGGAGCCAATTCGTGGCCCAGCTGCTCCGCTTCCCATCCAGCTCTCTGCTAATGGCCTGGAAAAGCAGTGGAGGATGGCCCAAGTCCTTGGGCCCCTGCTACCCATACAGGAGACCTGGATGAAGCTCTTGAATGTGGCCTGGTTCGATCCCAGCTGTTGCAGCAATCTGGGGAGTTAACTTGCAGATGGAAGATCTCTTTCTCCTTGTCTGTCCTCCTCCCTCTAACTCTGACTTTCAAATAAATAAATAAACAAACATTTGTTAAAAAGTATGTGTAGGAAGTAGAAAAGTGGTCTGCAGAGGGTTGTTGGGAAAACAGGAGGTCAGTGAAGCAGATACTGTGAAGCTCCGTATGCCACCCTCAGAGTTCAAAATTGATCTTCAGAGAAGAGGAAGCCAACAAAGGTTTTTAAGTTGAGAGCTTCTACTCCCCTATAAAATTGTGCATCATTAATCAGTTTTTCAAGAACATCTAAACACCAAATCATTAGCCCAACATCATAAGAGGAAATTATGAAGCAAGAATATTGAACATAGGGGATAGAATGAAGTTCATGGTAATTTATTTTTTAATCATGATGTTACATAAAAAATGTAAATAGGAAAACTAGGGCTGTAAAAGGAGAAATCTTGCTTTAGAGCCATTGGAAATTATCTCTGACTACAAACTCATTGCCTTTGGCTTAATCTCAAAGGTTAAAAACTTCTGGACGTGATAGAGTTCTTTGATTAGTAGAGGACATCAAACCTTTTATGGATATAATCCTACAATGTTCAATAAAAGCTTAACTTTGTCAACGAATTGGTAACTTAACTTGATAGAGGTAAGTGCACAGAGGAAACATAAGAAGTACCAGATGAGATTTACAATACTGTGAAGAGTAGAGAACGTTCACTGGGGAGACAGGGATGTAAGAAAATAGGGTGCATTGTATTTCAACTAATGATTTGTGGAAATATCAGTGCAGGAGTGCAGCTTAAGGTAGAAAATCAACCACAGTGTATCCCTTAAGCCACAAAAAACCTGAGCAAAATGGAATAGACTGTGTAAGAATCGAGTTCACTCAGAAATTAGATGCATCAAATAAATGTACTATTTTTAGAATTTGTGAGGTGGAAGTAAGAAATAGGTTTCTATATTAAACTTACCTAGTATTTCCTGAGAAAAATAAAACTAACATTTGTTTGGAAAATGGATGCTGCATTTCACCCACAGTTCCAAGTGCTAATGAGTAGAAGTTAGTGAAAACCTTTTTCAGATGCTGCAGTTGGGTACCCTTATCAGTCAGTGCTGTGTGTCTCCATGATTCTGTGGCGTGCGTGGGGGCTCTATTTCCTACTGCAGGCCCCTATTGGTAGGGCAGTGGTTTTGCGCCCTCCTACCCCCACCCATATCTCATTTTGCTTCGCAGAATGGTTGTTGGACAGTTCTGTGAAGTAAGGCAGTCAGAATCTCCCAGAGTGTCAAAAAGAAATTTTTTAAGCATAGGCCTATAGCTGCTACGTTGTCTTGTGTTCAGGTACTATGGAAGTCACCAACAAGGGCGATGCCAAAGGCAGGGAGGTACACTTCTCTCTTTGGGGTCTAGGCAAAGATAGAACCACTTGGTGAGCAACAAGCTCCTGTCTCCTCATTTAGACTCTTGATACTTGCACAGTGGGCATAATGGTGCTTGCCATTAGCACTATTGTAGACGTAAAATAATGTGTATAAAATCATTTGTCAAGGTTCTCAACAAATGGTGAGCTTTGCATCTCTTTTTCTTCCTGTCCTCCTCCAAATCACATCTGGTTTCCGAGATTGCTCCTGCACTTCCCACCACCCAGAGAACGTTGTCCAGGTATTACACGTCACCGTGGGAGAGATGCATTTCATTAGGACAGGCCCACCTGAGAACTACTGACTGCACTACTGACTGGCCCATGCGGAACCTTGAATTCTGTTGTCTCACTCTTCCTCTTGGGGTCTAGAAGTACTTCATTCAATTCCTCATTCCAGTTTGGGTTGCTATGAATTTCGTCTGCATATTCAGCTCTTCTTCCTCTTGGGAACGTCTTCCTTTAAAATTTTGTAAGCACTTATCTAGTCAGATATTGACCAGAGCATATCCACTTCTAGGACTTTTTTGCTTATTTCTCTGACAATGATGAGAGGAGGCAATCAATGAAAGCTTTTTAAAGCACTTAAAAGATATTTATAAGAATTCTAACCAGCCTTCTAATTTATGTTTTTTTTTTAATTCTATCAGAATTTTTATGGATGTTGCTTCCCCAGTATTAAGCAGGAAATAAAGTTGTGTCAGTCTTGCATATTCAAAGAAACAGCACGTTTAACATAGCTTAGAGACACCATCATGAGTTCTCGGTGCTATCATCTCCGTAGCAACATGGTTCTGGGATTTCTACCTTATGTAGACATATTTTCGGCTGTGTTTGGTAAAACTTAGGTTTTCAACTATTTACACATTTGGGGCCAGTAGACTAGCTGAAGGTTGTCAGTCATATCTGATTATTTCAATCTTTGCTTTCATTACAAAAAGAATCTCATTCATGTTGGATATTTTCTTTGGGTTGCATGCAATAACATGACTACTAGAATCTGCCTCCTTCCTCCCATGGGATAATTGTACCAGTCCCAGAAGCAGGCACCTTTGTGCCAGGGGGAATTGCTCATGAGGAATAAGCTCAGGATGTCTGGCATCTTTGCTCATTTTATTTTAGCAAAGATGAAGCCTGCCAATTATGTTTACTCCTCTCACTTCTCTGCCCTTCTTTCTACTCTCAAGCTTCCACTTTAACCTTCTCAGTTTCTTGATCAGTGTTTATTGCAGGGCAATGTAGCCAGCGTTCATGGAGAAAATGATAAACAGGCAGTATTATTAATGCTCCCCAGGAGTTTATAGTCTGTATGGAGTCTTACAACATGTTCTGAGAAAGTAATTGTGCACAACATTGGTCAAGGTCACCCGGATGGTATAGCAAGATGATATGGAGAGAGGAACTACAGGCTTTGTTAAGCTTTGAAGTCTGATTGACAGGGAAATCCATCATGGTGTCAATATTCCAGATAATAATTACATTATATACCATTTACTACATTCCTTTTTACTTAATTTTCTCAATAACCCTGAGGAGTGGAGGTTACCTTCGCCAGTCATTGCATGAGGAACCCAAGATCCAGAAACAGTGAAAATTATTGGGCCATGGCAACAAAGCGATGAAGCTAGATATGAAACGTACATATTGGACTTGAAGAGCCCATTTGAGGCTATGCTGATTTTGTGCCTTTATCAGGTTTCAATGTTGAATATTAAGCAATTTTGAAATAAGTTTGTGATAATTTAGGGAAAAGGAAGAACAGTACTAATGGTATAATTTTTTTTTAAGATTTATTTTTTTGAAAGGCAGAGTTAGAGAAGCAGAGGTGGAGACAGAGACAGAGAGAGCAATTTCATCAGTTGGCTCACTCCCCAAATGGCCCCAATGGTTTGAGCTGGGCTGATCCAAAGTCAGGAGCCAGGAGTTTCTTTTGGTATCCCACATGGTTGCAAGAACATTAGCAGAGAGCTGTCCCAAGAACATTAGCAGAGAGCTGGATCAGAAGTGGAGCAGCCAGGACTAGAACCGGCACCCATGTGGGATGCCAGGACTGCAGGTGGAGGCTTTCCTTGCTATGCCCCTTGGTTTTTTTTTTTTTTTATACATTAATTTGAAAAGCAGAATGACAGAAAGTGAGAGGCAGAGAGACTCACTTGCCAAATGGCCATAATGGTCAGTGCTGGGCCAGGCAGAAGCCAGGAGCCAGGAATTCCATCTGGGTTTCCCACATGGGTGGTAGTAGGCCAGGCACTTGGAAAATCATCCACTGCTTTTCCTGGCACGTTATAAGGCATCTGGATAGAAAGTAGAGCAACTGGAAGCTGAACTGATGCTCTGATATGGGATACCAGTGTCTGAAGTGGTGGCTTAACCCATTATGCCACAACACCAGCCCCAAGAGTCTAAATTTCATTTGGTGATACACAGGAGACATTGAATGAAAACTTGTTGAAAGCTAGCAGGATGTGGCACGTGATTGGTTCTACTGAAAAGGAGAGAAACAGAGTCTCCTGGTAGTTCTCAGACTCAACGGTTGATGCAGTGGAGATGTCACCAGCAGGACTGGCTCCACTGGGAGTAGAGCTATTGATCAAAATGTAGACAGGGCAATAATAAGGTAGATTTTTGACCTATGAAATGTGGGGATTGTTGCCATATGACCAGCAGGGAATAGAAAAACTTTGACATGGACTTGAGAAGAAGAATCTAGAATTCTAGAGATAGCCATGAATAGATGGTTATAAAAATGAGTGAACTGATATAATCACTTTGCAGAGTTTTGAAAACAGAGACAAAAGGAAAAAAACCTATGTACTTAGGTGTTGAGTAAAATTTAAAAAATCAGAAGTCTAGAAGGCACAGGTGATTAGGCAAAATGGTGTACATAACAGATTTCTATTGCTAGGTAACATTGCTGCAAACTTAGTGGCTCATAGTTTGCATGGGTTGTAATCAAACCTATTTTACTTGGTTCCTGTGCAAGGCTGAAGTCAAGGTGTTAGTTGTGTTTTCACCCAGAGGCTTGACAGGCTTCTAAGCTCCTTTCAGATGGCAGAATCTCTTTGCTTCTGATCCTAGTGCTGCGAGTCCCATGATCTTGCAGCCTGTTGGCTAGTGATCCCTCTCAGCTCTAAGAAGCTGCTCTCTTATCCTGGCCACATGGATGTCTCCTAAAGCCCCTCTCATGACATGAGAATTTTTGTCTACATGTCTAGTAGTACAATGTCTTTTATACTGAATTTCTTCCTTCAAGAAGAAATAAAAAGCCTAGTTCCTTTTAAGAGCCCATCTGAAAAGGCAGGTCCATGCCAGATGATGTGTATTTTGATAAATCTAAGTCAACTGATTTGCCAGTCCTAATAAAATCTGCCAAATCCCTTTCCCTTTGTTGTGTATCATCCAAATCACTAAAGTGAGTTCCTTCATGTCAGAATCCTTTTCATGTTCAATAGGAGGGAATGGAATGGCTTACATAGCCAGAAATGGGAATCTTGGGGGCTAACTCAGGAGTCTGCCTACAATGAGGACTAGAAAGCAGAGTCTAGCAACAATAGTTGAACCTTTGACACCTATCAAGTTCCAGGACATACAGGTATGAAGAAGAAAACACCTTACTTCTAGAAATCAATATTCTATTTCTAGCTTAGAAAGGAGCACATTGAGCAAATGTTGAATAATTTTGAGTATTCTAGAGATGATGTTGACTGATGCAAAATGGAAATCAGATTTAGGTGTGAGGCTCTTTGTTGTGCTTCCTGCAGTGTGGTGTGAACAGGAGTTGGGATTTGTGTGTTAGCAGGTGGAATGACCTTGAACACTTGATGAAAAATGCACTTGTGGAACAGTCTTCAAATGTTGATCAATGAAGAGAGGAAGAGAGACTATCTTTACAGGAGTTGGCAAAGTAGAGCAACATGTATCATTTTAATTTTTAGAATGGTTGGGACCTTGACATGTTTGTAGAATAGGGAAAGAATTGGTGGGAGGGGGAAAATGAATAGACTTTCTTCTCTTAGCATAGACTTTGCAGCAGGACTTCTGGAAGCTTTCTAATGATGGGGATTTTCCCCTTCTTTCACTCAAGTTTCACTTATTTAACTGTTCTTTATCATTTATTGTATGCCAGGCCTTATTTGCAAGCATTTGGTGAGTATTAACTCCATTAATTTTTACAGCCATCTGGACAGTTAGGTCCTATTTTATTTCCATGCAAAGACTCAGAACCACTGACTACAAGGTCAATGAGCTTACAAGTGTTGAAGTTGGGATTCAAACCTAGGAAGATTGGCTTTGGACTTAGTGCTCTTCACTTCCTCGGCATGCTCTTTTCTACATTACTTTGAGAGCTGCTGTTAGCTGTGAGGTCTTGGGATACCCCTAACATTTTTATTGTTGTGTAGATATATTTTTTTGCCTGTCAGTTTGCCCAGCCAGATAGTAAGCTCTTTAAAGACACAGAACAGGGCTCTTTTTTTTTCTCGAGGACTCCTTACATATCCCAATTGCCAGCAAATATGTATTGATTTGATTTAAGCTAGGACCCTTTCATTTACTTTCTTATGTACTTTAATCTCTATTGATTATAAAATTAATGGGGGGTTGCATGATTTCAATTTAACTACCTAGCCTATATTTTTTATCACTTTTAACATCATGATAAATCAGTGACCTCTTTGAGGAATGTCTTGCTTTATAAAATACATTTTACTTAATTTAAAAAAAGGAATTAATAGATCATTGTTCTGAGCTATTTTCTGTAAGGGAAAGGACATGATTAGACTTCTAGATAATGTTTTAAGCTTTGAATGATGGAGGCCAAGGGTGGGAGAGCACCATGAGGTTGAGTTGATGTTACTCAACATTGGCTTTAAAAAAATGATCTTTAGCCATGGCCTTGACATTGCTTTACCCTCCTTCTCCCCCCGCCCCTTTTTCTATGAGGACCAGCCACTGTTGATAATTGAGCTTCATGGCCATTTCCATCTCCGTGCTCAGCCCTGTATCCCCTTCAACTGCAGAATAACATTTCCCATCCTACTATGCTTTGGGTGTGATTTACCTCTGTTTAAATTCATGTTCAACTCATGTGGAAGTTTAATTCTCAGTGTAATATTGCTGAGTGGAAGTAGGGACTGTTAACAAGTGAGGTGGGTCCCGTAGTTGTGAGTGGGGTCTCAAAGATTGCAGGAGTACCTCAGACAGTGGGTTGTTAGAAAGTGAGCCTGGTACTTCCCTTTGGACACTGAGTCTCTGCCATGATTCGATGCACCATGTGGTCTTCACCGGAAGCAGAGCCATTGTTGGCCCTGTGCTCTTTAACTTGGCCACCTCTGAAACAGTGAGCATAAACAGACTTCTTTTTATCACGTCCCCAGACTCAGGTATTTTATTACAGCAACACAAAACGAACAAAGACACGTCTCCTCTCATAGGAGCGTACCTCAGATAATTGTAGTTGGCCCTTCATAGGGATATGTTGTAACTATCCTGCCTTTATCTGTGTTGATACAACACAAGCAGACAAGTTCAGCTGAAGTTGTTTTTGCTTGGCCGCCTGCATCTGAGAAAGGCATCTAATTTGCCTATGATCTGCAGAGTTAAAGGGAAGATGATATTAAAACTACGTTTTGATTTACTTATGAAAGCAAAAGGTGATTATTGGTGAAACTTCAGAGCCTGTGGATCACTTACTTTTGGTTTGATCATGGAACTACAGATAAAGAAAACAAACTGCATTGCTAGAAATGACACGCAGGAGGCATGGGTGGGTGGATTACACGGACGTTTTTTCTCCTTCAGACTGCTACATAAGAAGTTACTCCTCTGTGTTCTTCAAAGCACTTGTAACTGAAGTAAGCATCAAGATATTATCCCCTGCTGACTCTGTAGCTACATCTGAGCAACAACAGAAGAGGCCAATTTTATTTTCTCTCTTCTTCCATGTATTTGGTGGGCATTTGTATAGATGTGAGTGTGTAAATATACATATGTGAGTCTATGTGGATGCAAGCATGGGTGTGTCAGTGCACAAAAGACAATGATTAATCCTACACCAAAGCTTTAGGACATGGAAGTTTCAAGATGATGAGGTGGGAAACTTCAGAAATGTGTCTCCAAGGTCAGCTTTGTAAGCTCTGTAAGAAATGCTTGTTTATTTCTGTTTTCTTTGAGAACTAGCGTTTGTCCCCATTGATCTAAAAGTTCTGAGATTTCTGCCAGTTCATTTTCTAGTAATCTCAAAACATGTTTTCGAACTGTCAGCTAGTCTTTTCCTCAGCATGCTCCTTGTGGAGAGGCATTGGTTAAGAGATCTGGCCCTCTGTTCAAATCTTGACTTCCTGGTATGTGACTTTGGACTAGGAGCTTCATGCCTCTGAGTCTCAATTTCTTGTGAGTAAAATGGTAATACAAAGGGTGTTCACCCTTAAAAGATCATTAATGGGTTAAATGAGTTATTTTGTTTTAAATATTTGCTTATTTATATGAAAGGTAGTATGACAGAGAAGGAGACAGAGGTAGAGAGAGATAAAGAGAGATTTCTTCTATCCAATGGTTCTCTGCTAAAACACCTACAACAGTTAGGTGTGGGCCAGACTTAGATAGAAACCAGGAACTCTACTCAACTCTCCTTCCTGTGGCTGGAACCCAAGTACTTGAGCCATTGTACATTGCTTCCCATACCCAATAGTAGGAAGCTGGACTAGAAACAGAGCAGCTGGGAGTCAACCCCAGGTACTCCAATAAGGGATGAAGGTATCCAAGGTGTTTTCTTAAGTTGCTGCAGCACGATACCCATTCTGAGTTAATGTTCTTGAAGAGTTCGAGAGACCTTCTGCACAAATGGGTTAATTTAAGTGTTTGTTCTTATCACTATGGTCATTGTAGTACAATTAAAACCTATAGTGAAAGCAGGGAAAAGTGCAACATAAATTGTTACAGTGTCAGTTAATTTTAGTAGCTTGTCTTAGTTAGTAGTCAGAATGAGGAGAAAAGAATGGGGGGAGTAACTTTATTATGGTATTAGGAAAATTACTTTACCAAGCAGAAGTAAATGTTTGCATATAAGAAATTAACTAGGCTTTTTATTTGACCTGTCCTTACATACTGACGCTAGTATAATACTTTGGAGGAATGCTAATAACAAGTTGCGTTGCTTCCTTCAGGACAGGTAGGGAAGAGATAGGGTGACCAAATCTTATAATTTTTGAATATTGTTTGTACCTTTGCATGAAGTCTTGGGATCAGTTACATAGTTCAAAGCATATAGGAAATCAGGAAATGTGCATCTTAAGCTAAAATTATTATTATTATATTTTAAAAATTTTATTTGTTTACAAGACAGAGAGAGAGAGCCAGAGAGAAAAGTCTTCTAACTGCTGGTCTACTTCCCAGACGGCTGCAATGGCCAGAGATGGGCCCATCTCCCATTTGGGTGCAAGGGCCCAGGCATTTGGACCGTCTTCTACTGCTTTCCCAGGCCATAAGCATAGAGCTGATTGGGAAGAACAACTGGACATGATCCGGAGCCCATATTGGATGTCAGTGCCACAGGCAGAGGCTTAGCCTACTCTACCAGAATGCCAGCCCTAAATTTTAATTATTGTTAAAGGAACACATACTCCTAAGCATCTAATTTAGGCTGTTCTGGTAACTCCTGGTCATTATGAAGTCTGTGGCCTCTTGTGCTTAGCAATCAGCATAATCTGTGTTAATTTCCATGCTTTATCTTGATAATTATTTAAGTATGCTTTAGACAGACTGATCAAAGAGTCTTGGCACTGTTTCTGATGCTCTGTTTCTGGCTGACTGTCTTGGTTATAATGTTTTATTTCATGAGTAGAAAATCCACTGCAAAAGGTGAATTGCAAAGGGAATTTACTGGCTTGGATCATTGGAAAATTTGAACATCATGTGAGTTTCAGGATTGGTAGGATCCTAGGGCATAATGAAGTTACCAGGTACTGAATTCTCTGTCTCCTTCCTCCACAACCTACAGTGCTTGCTTCATCTCAGGCTGCCCTCTCTGTTGCTCATGGGATGCCTGCTGTAGGAATTGAAAGTCTGTGTTCATTTGAGTATGTTTAGGGAAATGAGTGCTTATATGAGTGGACCTACTGTGTTGCATTCTAAAATTTCTCTTTTATGTGAAAGTTGATGATGTTAAAGTTCAGAGTACAGGTAGATACTATTTACAGTAGATGCCATTTCATGAGAGCAAGGAGGACAACCTAGAACATTTTTCATTAAGAAGGGAGGTTTCTAAGGTGGAGAGTCCTGATGTGTAGGGCCTTTTAACCTGGTTGAAGTGTCTGAATCTTATTTTTAAGATAATGAAAGTTATGGAAAAATTTTAATATGTAGAGGCTTGGAGTTACATGTAGGATTTTCTTTATAAAATTTTTTTCTGGGATGCTATTTGTGGAAAAGATGAGGGGAGGAGAGTGGCGAATCAGAGACTTAAGTGACGTATTTTGTTACAAAATGAAAGCCATTATTTTGTTTCACTCACCAGGGAAAGACAGAACAACTTCAACCTTGGTTGCTGCAACAGTCTCTTTGTGATTTGCATAAGTTCAAGGGCAAATTAATCAATTGTCCTTTAACAACATTAGCCGCAAAAAAATAGAATCTTGTAAGAAAGGGTAAAATACCAGTTATTTTTAGATATGTGAAATGTGATAAGGTATGACAAAACCTTGGAAAGCCTTAGCCGTAGACTGGTTATGAATGGGAAAAGCTTTAAGACACATGCTTGGATTGGGGATCCCCAGGCATTATTGTTTGACTGCTGCTTGATCCTAAGCATTGTAGTGCTGAAGACAGCATTGATTTTTCTCAGAGCTGACAGATCTGTTGGACTGTTTCCCCCGATGTCTGGCATGCCTAAACAAATGACATTGAAATATTTCTTTACTATCAGTGTTAGGATGCTGAGATATAAGTTACAGCATGGGAAATACTTGAAAATTGGAGAATATTTGTACATTTAAAAGTTCTGTTTATAAGTAGTGATGACTGGGCTGAGGTTTTGATGAGGAAAATTGACAGTTGGTCAGAAATTGTGAAATGTAGACATCTATAAGATGTCAAAATAGACCCTCACACTGCCTCGGACCTCTCCAGCTGATCCAGTTAGTTCTCTGTCTGGGAAGGATTTCTCTTACCTCCACTGTGGTGCTACGGAGTGACAGCACCTTACTGATGAATTTGACAATAGCCTCTTAACCAATCTCTGTGCTTCCTTTGGGATTTTCCCCATCCACATGGAACAAAAGTTGTATTTTCTCAATTATTGAGGGCAAAATAACAGAATGAGCTGTTTTGAGTTTTCCCACCTGAATTTTTTAAAGTATTTGATACTAGCTCTCAAATAAGCAAAGCGTGGCAAATTGATATTAATGGGGAGAAACATTGGAGAAATTCAAGTTTTATTTCAATGCCTCATATAGTGATAAATAACATAATAGCTATGTAACATCAAATAGAACACCTAATATAAAGTAAAACTTTATAGACATGTTACATATAATAGCATCGTGAGTTTCTCCTAATAAAAGATATTTCCAGTTCATGGGATGAAATTTAGTATGTCACTATTTAATGGTGTTAAAAAAATTTTAAAATCTCTGGGTCTCAGCCTTTGAAATAATCTGAAGACAAGTCCTACTGGAATTGAACCCACTTATGCTAAAATGTTTATTGACTGAGCTAAACTCCATTCAATCAATAAATGAGCAAGCCTGTGAGCTGGAAGCAACCTTTCCTAGGATGGGGTTCAGACCCCTGAGAGAGAATGAGGTTAGATACAGTAAATCAGTGAAAGCAGACCAAACCTGGCAGCTGAATAGTTGAAGTGGAGCACAACAGAATGTGGAGTTAAAGCAGCGGAAGTCAAAAGCCATAAAGCAAAGATGGATGGAGGCAGCAGAAACAAATGGGTCCCAACCCACCAAGCAATATTTCCAAAATGCCAATGAAGAAAAGGAGGTTTTCTAGCCCTCTCATCAAAACTGTCTTTGGTCAAGCTTTATTCTCTCTTAGAAATAAAAGACTGGGGAAGGAGAGAAATCTTAGTTCTTTAAAAGAAGTAACTGATACTGAAAAGGTAGGAGATAGAGAAGAGAAAGAACTTGGAAAGCAAGGAAGGGTAAGAAAGTGGAAATGATGGTAATAAAAGGTGTGGTTGGGGCCGGCACTGTGGTGTAGCAGGTAAAGCCTCCACCTGCGGTGCTGGCGTTCCATATGGGCGCCAGTTTAAGACCCGGCTGCTCCACTTCCAATCCTGCTATGGCCTGCTTTGGCCTGGGAAAGCAATGGAAGATGTCCAAAGTGCTTGGACCCTGCACCCACATGGGAGACCCGGAAGAAGCTCCTGGCTTTTGCAGCCAATTGGGGAGTGAACTAACAAATGGAAGACCTCTCTCTCTCTCTGCCTCTTCTCTCTCTGTGTAACTCTGACTTTCAAATAAATAAATAAATCTTTAGAAAATAAATAAAGAGATAATGAGAAAAAAAAAGGTGTGGTGGAGAGGAGAATGTTTTGTTCAAAGAAGGATACATGCCAGGAAAGTTGGAAACAAAGATGTAGGAAGGTACTTTGTTCCCTAAACACTCTACCAGTGTGTGTTTTACAATAAGCAAATGGAAATACAAATGTTCAACAAGTACAATTGTCTTTATAACATGTGTGTAACACCACTACTTAAACATTAAGATCAGGCCTATGCCGTGGCTCACTAGGCTAATCCTCTGCCTGCATCACCGGCACCCTGGGTTCTAGTCCTGGTTGGGGCACAGATTCTGTCCCAGTTGCACCTCTTCCAGTCCAGCTTTCTGCTGTGGCCTGGGAGGGCAGTGGAGGATAGCCTAAATGCTTGGACCCTGCACCCACATGGGAGATCGGGAGGAAGCACCTGGCTCCTGGCTTTGGATCGGTGCGGTGCGCTGGCTGTAGCAGCCATTTGTGGGGTGAACCAACAGAAGGAAGACCTTTCTCTGTCTCTCTATGTCTCTCTCTCTCTCACTGTCTAACTTTGCCTGTCAAAAAAAAAAAAAAAGAAAGAAAGAAAGAAAACACACTAAGATCCTCTATTAAAAGGAAGAGTTTTATTTTTAAAAGTCAACCACATGAAAACTGAGCAGTGGATTTGAGTGGGCACTTTGCATGGGGGGTGGAGAATAAGTAGGCAGTAGAAGGGGAATGATTGATCATAGAACTTCTAAGTAGAATAGGATAGGATTTATTTTTACTTGTGATATAGATACAACTTAAAAGTATACAACATCCAAAACTGGTTAAAATGCTGGAGCCAGTATACATTGCTTAACGGTTTGGCCATAATAGGTTAACATTACACACAAATTTTTACACAGAAATCTCATTATAAATCAATTATATTATGTGTTTATAGTTATTCAGTGCAGTGTTGTCCATAGTGGCAGAAGATTTAAACCAATTTTGATCACTAGAGACTAGTTGAATAGAATGTAGTATATCTATAACATGGCTTGTTACTATAAGGTTATTAAACACTGGAATGTGTTTCAATTGGACATGATAAGGTGTAAGATTAGTAAAGCAAATTAGCAAAGCGTGATGTTCTGTTGTTGTGAAAAACAAAGTCTGTGACTATGGGTGGGTATTTGTGTATTCAGGTGCAGTTAAATGTGTTAGATGTTAAACACTGAAGGTAGTCTGGGGAGAAAGTATAAGAGATAAAACGTAGAATTCTATAAACCAGTTGCTCCCAAACAATTCTGTATGTAAATCTGTAAGGATGAGAAGAAGTAGAACAGACTTTTAATGATGGCATTAGGATTATGGATGATACTGATTATTTTCTGTTCTTTTTGTCGTTATTTTACTAAAGTTGAATGTGAATTTTATGATTGGAAAACTCAGATTTATTTCAGAACTAAATTAAAAATAACTTCTGAATTTTATCTTTCCTAAGCTTACAGGTTGAAAGTAGTGGAGTTATAATTGGAACCCCAGGTTTCACCAAAAAGAGAGCAATTTATAGATCAGTTTGAAAAGAATGAAGTTTTAGCAAAAAAAAAAAATATATTGGAGGAAAAAATAAACCCCTAATGTGCAATGGGACTGATGGCCAAGAGAAAAAGTCAGCAAACCACCTTGTGGCTGGTACACAAAACACAGAGAATGTATTGGACTTGGAAGCACAGGCTTGGTGAATCTCCTTGATTGGTAGCAGGGTGAACATGTTTCAGAGATGTGAAAACCAAGTGGTCTGGTTGGCCCTGCCTTAAAGTTGTGGTGGCAGAAGGAAGGGATGGGGACAGTGCTGACTGATGTCCTGGTTTTACAGTTGACATATTAGAAAAGATGGTGACTAAGGAAATACACAAAGTTCACATTGTAGTTGAGAGAAAATGAGGATGGTCCTGTCTAATGATGACAGAGGGATAATTGATCAAGGTACTTGGTTCTATTTTATTTTGTAGGAGAAAACTGCAGAGGTACAAGAAAGAGTAACTTAGCCAAGACACGCTAGCGCTAAACTGGGTGTGATTTGAATCCCAGTTGCCTGAATCCACGGCACAAGATCTAAATCCTGTGCTGTTGCTCCATGAGAAAGGACCAAGAAAAACCTTTTCTAGTTGTGAAAACCATGTGGGACAGGTACTTTGCGCTGTGGCTAAAGAATGCAGAGCCAATTCTGTTAAAGGACATGCTAGTTTTTCTATATTCTCAAATACTTGTGCATATAGAAATCTAAGGATGCACATTTGGCTTTTACTTTATAAAATTTGGATCGTCATATGCTACCTGATGTTGAGCAGCTTGCTTGTTTCCACTTGATAGGTCAAGGATATCTGACCATGTTTTCAGAACTTTCTTCTGTTGCCTAATAGTCCATTCCTTACAACTGCTGATTGGGTTCACATCTTGTTCACTCTTTTGCTAGACTAAGCAAATATGAGTGAAGAAGTAATTAATTTGTGCCTTCAACTCTCCCTTCTTCCAAAAAAGGAGTGGTTAATTAGTTGTGTTTCAATTAAGTAACTCCAAAAAGAGTTCAATATTATTCATGTTTTTCTTAAATAGTAATGAACAAGAAGTGTAGCCTGATTATGGTGTTGCCTGATGATATATAGGTATGTATTTCCATGCGGATTTAATATTTAACATATATCTACTGCTATATATCACATCCAACATATTTAAACAAGCAAGTAAAGATACAAAGTCTTTTCTGAAGACTTCTGAATAATTTTTGAGGTTTTGTTTTATTTAAGGGAAAATACGAGGTTTTTGGTTCATTCTGCTGTCTGAATCCACTTTATTCTTTGTTACAACATCACATGATGCAGTAATTAGTTGAATGTACACAGGTTAGCAGCCTTTGATAAAACAGATTGCAGCTGGAGGCCCATTTGTGCTCTACAAAATCCAAAACTTGCCTGCTTTATTTATGGAACAAATGCACATCTCAGGCCCTCGCTGTCCTTTGTGGAAAGAGGCGCTGGTGTCTTTGAAGCTGAGTTGATGACATAGGAGTTCATAAAATACTTAGTAGATTTTGCTGATGTTTTGCTGAGACCTTGTGAAAGGAGACAAACACATAAATAAAGTCAACTTTACAGACCTCTGGGATCTATTACTGTTGGAGTTGTTCTTAACACATAATTAGCTGGGGCTGTTAATCGTGTTTAACAGGTGTTGAATAATGAACTGAGATAGTGTGTTTGCTGTGACCACTTTGTTCTGTGTGCTGGTAGGCAATCTAGCTTCCATCACAGCCCTGGGAAATCAGAAATCTGACTTGACACCATGTTTCCTGATGTTGTCATCAGCCTTGTGGTCATAACCATGGTGACACTGACTACAACAACAAAGCAAGAATCTGTCCAAAAGTTCCGAAGTGCTCTAAATGTGTGTTTTTCCTCTATTCTGCCTTCTTTGACTTTTTTCTCATTCAAGCCTATGTCTGACTTGTCAACTGATTGTTAGACAGATCTACATTAGTGAGCAACAGTAGCTCCTTCTCAGCAAATGGGCTGACGCTGCGTTCTGTGATCACAGAGTGGTAGACCAACAGTGATCCACCTCCTACTGTCGAAATAATCTCAGTGATACAGCTGTGCAAAAAAAACAAAACCTGTGTGCTCCAAGTCCCAGTTCAGCTTTCTTTCTCATTGGACAATTGCAACTGGACTTTGCATTGCACAGTTTCTCCAGTAGTGTGTGTGTGTGTGTGTGTATCTGACTCATTATTTTAACTAATGTTGTATTGCAAATCACGGATTATACTTACAATATGTTTAGCCATCTCCATGTTGATAAACTGATGGTTGTTTCCAGTTTATCAGAGCTGTTTTGAATGTCTTTGTCCCTGCCTCCTTGTGCAAATGGATGAGAATCACTCTAGGTAGAAACTGGCACATTGTAACCAGCCACTAAGCCAAATCATGCTTACTATTAATTGGGTGAAACCCACAAACCAAGAATTATTTTTACATTTTTAAATGGTTAAAAGAAAGATATGCATACTATTTCTTGGCCCTAGAAAATTATATGTAATTTAAATCTGAGTGTCTAGAAATAAATTATATTGAAACATAGCCATACCATAACCATTCATTCATTGATAAGTTGTCTGTGACTGCTGTCACAGAATAAAGCAGCCTGGAGTAACTGACTGTACAACTTACCAACCCTAGAATACTTACTTCTTGTCCCTTTATGGGGACATTTGGCCTACCCCTGCTCTATTGATCTTTGCATCAATAGGAAGAGAGGATATTTCTGTAACACAGATTAAAATATTTTGACATTCAAATACCTATTTTTGTGGTTGTGTCAATTTACACATAATGACAGAGCATGCTTATTTCTCTAAATCTTCACCAATTTTTTTGCATTAAAGTTCACTTTATGTTAAAGTTTCACTTATATGGAATGCAATAGGACTGTGCTGTTTTAATTTTTATTTTGCTTTTTTCAATTATAATTAGATCATCATTTTATATATGTATTTGCTCTTTATGTTACTTTTTGTTTCTATCTATATCTGCTAGATAAGGTGCTTAAATAATATTTTTTAATCATTTAGTATATTTAGTGTTACTTAAGCACCTTAGGAAGCCACTAAAGTTAGTATATGAATAGTGTCCCATTTTATAGATGAAAGAAGTAAGGCATGATAGATTAAATCACTTACTGCACTGAGGCAGCTGCTCTATGATAGAGACAGTTTTTTTTTTTTTTTTTTCCAAATTCAGGTTGTGTCTGTGTGGCCCTTTACTACTAAACATTCTTCCTTGTGACCAATGTAGGATCGATAGATTCAGCAAACTCTTAATGCAAAGAACATGAAGTTAGGGACTCTGTCATTTAGTCATCACCTTGATTGTCCAGAGTTTGATTGTTTTCAGGTAAAAGGACCTTCTGAAGTCTTAAGACATGATTGAACTTTTCTTCTCTTGATTTTAGCAGTCCATATCACATGATACTTGGAGGAGAAGCTGGTGGTTGTTGTAGCTTCACAAAGATTAGCAATTGTGAACTTAGTATACTTGAAGTAAAGCCTGGTAGAGTTAAAAGCTTTATGTTTATGTTCTGGCCCTATAACATATTGGCTACATGACTGAACTTTGACAAGTTTATTACTTTGTTGGATCTCATTTTATTCATCACTTAAATATGAGTAAAAATGCTAACATTAAAGGAAATATAAAATGTAGATTTACTCTCCAAGAAAATTTTGAAATCTATGCATAATGTTTCCATAATGAATATTTACCATGAACTTTTTGAAGACCCTTTGTTCTTTTTTTTAATAATTTATCTAACTTTCCTAAAGTTTATTTTATTTATTTGAAAGCCAAAGTGACAGAGAGAGAGAGAGGATGATAAAGAGAGAGAGAGAGAGTATTATCTTCCATTTGCTGGTTTCCTCCCCAAATTCTTGGAATTGACAGGCTGAAGCCAAGAGGCGGAAGCTAACCCAAGTACTTAAACCATCATCTGCTGCTTCCCAGGGTGTACATTAGCAGGAAGCTTGCTTGTGTGCAGAGGTGGACTCAAACCCAGGTACTTTGAAAAGGGGTATGAGTGCCCTAAATGGCAGCTTAACCCACAGTGCCTCAATGCCTGCTTCCCCTCCACTTCCCCCTTACAGTCCTAAGAAGTATTCAACACAATGGTTGGTACATAAAAATGTTCCAATGAAGTTGTGGCGCCTTCAGACTGCATGAGATTGTCCATCTGGGCTTTGCCTTCTACGGACCGGACCAGGCTTTCACCAGGCATTTCTCAACTGTGGTCCTTAGTCTGAAACAGTGGAATGCCTCTGATGCCTATTGAAATGCGGATTCCTGGGCTTTGCCTATTTCAGGATGATTCTTCAGTCAGAAACTGTCAGGATGACCCTGGAAATCTATACGTTTTTTTGACAGGCAGTGTTATACAGTGAGAGAGAGATACAGAGTTATAGATAGTGAAAGAGAGACAGAGAGAAAGGACTTCCCTCCGTTGGTTCACTCACCCAATGGCCACCATGGCTGGCACTGTGCGGATCTGAAGCCTGGAGTCCCCAGCACACCGCCCCCTCCCCCCCCAGTCTCCCATGCGGGTGCAGGGACCCAAGCACCTGGGCCATCCTCCACTGCCCTCCCAGGCCACAGCAGAGAAATCTATACTTTTAACAAGTTCTCTGATGATGGTGAAAAAGTCCAAAGCTTGAGAACTTCTAAACCATCAAAATTCTGGTGGCTTACCGTCTATTTTAAAAATGCTGATAAAAACCACTTAAATATTTTTGAAAGCCAGTTAAATATTTCAAACCACATGAGGTGTAGGATATCATCTTAATTTAGATCTCTCTTCTAGTAATAGTGCCTTCCCAATCTGTTCTAGCAACAGAAATACCTTCCTTGCTCTAATCCTTTAGGTACCTTTGATCTCTTTTGTCTTCCCTTTTAAATATGTTCTGATAACATCAAGTTCTTTAGATGATAGACACTGTATTAATTTAGGAATGCCTTGTAAAAATATTGCTTGGTTTTGGAGTTAGTTCATGGTATATATTGATGGAATTTCTTAGAATTGTTGTTTTGAGAAAGATAACAGTAGTAGGCATAGTTGTCTTAATTGCTGAGACTCAAGTCTTAGAGAGATTTTGAGTTTGGAACTGATGGAATCAGCAAATACTGACAGGATGTATGTAAATTGCCTGCCTCACCTTCCAACTTGGGCTCCTGCCACTTTCTCTCACAGGCACTGTGTTTTACCCTAGTGGTTCTCAGTGTGTGCTTCCTGGTCCAGCAGGTTCAGCATCATAAGGGAATTTAGTAGACCTACAAATTCTCTGCCGGTCTCCAGTGCTGTAGAATCACCAACTTCACGGAACTGAGAGCCGGCAATCTATTTTAGAAGCCTTCCACATGATTCTGATCGGTGTTCAAGTATGAGATAGGATCTTCGAGGATGAAGGCCTTTTGTGACCTTACAGAAATGTGTTCTCCCTCATCTATTTACTAATCCTGCCAGTCTCTATCACTATACCTACTGTGTTTTCTTCATGCTCTGTCAAAATTTACAGTTACATGTTTATTTCTTTTGCACTTGAATATGGTCCATTTTCTCAACTAGAATGTTAGCTTTGTGGTGGTTAAAACTACACTGACTTTATTTGCCAATATATCCTCTAACATGAAGTGCTGTGTCTGCCATGTGGAAGTTAATAAATAAATATTTAGACAAATGAATGAGTGAATGATCAGCTAATTTGAAGTGACTGAGGTTACATTTCTTCTGTTCTGCATTTTTTGGGCTTGTTTGCTTTATTGTTAATGTAGACAATGACACGCTTCCAGTTTTATAAGTAATTTGTAAGCTAATTAAAGAATAATTAACAAGTACACACATACACGGACACACATGTATACCCCCGTGTGTGTGTACACTGTGCTTGTAGTCAACTTTCAAGCCCAATGTCAATGTTTTAACAGCAGTTACATTTCAGTTTGAGAAAAGAGTATTCAATCCACTCATCATATGCTTGTTGAGGAAATAACATGTGGGTGTTAGGGTTAGGTAACCGGAAATGGAGTTTGCATGGTGCTTGTTGACTAAGACCTGTAACAGCATTAGTCAAGTGTTCATTGTTACTGCTAAAAATCAAGCATGTTGTTTTTTCTCAGCATTTTTCTCCCTCCCCCTCCTACATCCTGAGTGCCATGTCTGATCCTCTGGCTAACTTGTCCAGTGTGAAAATTTATTACCTTATGGATGGTTTTCCCTTGAACTAATTATTTTTAATTATTTTTTCACTCTCATCAATGCCCCCATTCTTCTCTTAAGGACTGGGGAAAATTATTTGCTCCATGTAGCTAAAGAATTCTTCATTCTTACTTGGTCAGGCTCAGGCCCTTCCTCTATAAGAAAACTTGATCCAGGCTCTTTTGTGAGCCAGAGTTTGCCCATCATAAAATGGAGATAGTAATAGTTACTTCCTGGCATGGCTGCAAAGATGAATTGAGATTGGGGATCTGTAAATGGCTCACAATTGACTAACATTGGGGACTGTCACAGGTATCTCAGGAGGGAGAGCCACAATAACAGCCATGCTAAAATAAAATTTAAATCCTGACAGACAGAAGTGAGATGGAGATGGTGACTCTCTCAGGGACCTCAGAGGGAAAGTAGTTATTTTTTGTCCTTACACACTGTAGAGAAAAGTGCCTGCTAAAGCACGGTGAGGAATGCCAGCTAATAAATGACTGACTTCTCTTCCTTCTAAGGATTCATATTAAGGAAACGATAATAAACTGCTATTGTTTTATTTTGAAAAAATTCAGACTAAAATTGTGAAGGTGAGGATAATAGAGGTAAGAAAGTTTTTCCCCATAGGCAACAAAAAAATAATTAAAATAATATATAAAGATACTCTCATAAAACTTTAAAAATACCTATCTAAAAGATATATGTATTTGAAAGGCAAAGTTAGACAGTGAAGGACAGAGAGAGAAATCTTCCATTGATTCGTTCACTCCTTGAATGGCCACAGTGACCAGGTATGGGCCAGGCCAAAGCCAGGGGCCCAGAACTACATCCAGGTCTCCCACGTGGGTAGCAGGGGCACAGGTATGTGGACCAAAATCTGCTGCCTTCCCAGGCATGTTAGCAAGGAGGTGGATCAGAAACGGAGCTGCTGGGACTCAAACCAGTGCTCATATGGGGTGCCAGTGTCACAAGTGACAGTGTAACTGGCTGTGCCATAATGCCAGGCTCTGTAAAATGTACTTTAACAGCATGTGTTCTGATTTGACTGTCCTAAGAGGTCTGCCATTAGTTTTCAGAGAGAATAAGTCACATTCACACCTTTCTGTGTCCAGTAGAGATTTCAACATTGACAGGTGCTGCCAGATCAAATAATTAATGGCTGGACATTTGTATCCTGTATCTTGCCCAAAATTATGAAATCATTTTTTTTATCATGCACATCTGCCACATTTTTTGGGTGACCTGATATAATTGACAGTTTTTTTTTTTTACCTTGCCAATCACAAAATAAACCAGCATCCTCCATGTCATTTGTATTATGTGGGAAATAACATTCAGCTGGAAAAACACAATCCAAAACAATCAGCCAATACATCGCCAGTAGGTCCAGAAATACAATATCCATAGTAATTAGCAGTGGCTGCGTGAATCCCACAGTGCTTGGCAGTTCCTCAGTGTTGATGTGACTGGCTCGGTTCCCTAGAAGCCTGCACTCCCCTCACATGGTAGCAGGGTTATTGTCCTTCTGGACACATTAAGTAGATGCTATGCGTAGTTGAGGGACAGGAGGTCATGAAAAAATAATGAAAAATAGTAGACATTTTCCCTCCTGCTGCAAATGCTGCTTTCTTTGATAACTTCCAAGTTGGAATACAGGAGAATAACTTTCTTAATAACAGTCAACATGTCTTATTGGGTGGACTGGGGTGGCTCCATTCATCACATTTAAAATCTGGTTTAAGAATTTCCCAATTTGTAAAGAACTTTGGCATCAGTATCATGCAGTCTGGGGTCCTTGGGAACTTAGATCATTGGGCTCTAACAAAAAATCCTTTGGGTGTATATGTCACATATACCCCACTGGCTTACATAGCAGTTGTTAGATATGGAGTTGCTGTTTCTGCGTCTTCTGTCTCATTTGAGTCTCTGGCATTGACCTCTGGGACACTATTCACATTTTTCTCTCTGCCTCAGGATTCTAGAATCGATGCTTAAGAGAAAACTGGGTGTATTTTTACCAAGATTAAAACTTTAAGTGTGCTACCTTACTATTCCATATTGGTAAAAGAAAGTTCATAGATCATGGTGTATACATTGGAGGGTGTTACTCAGTAGGCATAATGCATATGAGGGGTGAGCCTTTATGCAAACGATTTATCAGTATTAAAAATAGTAATTTCTGGATTTGAGTCCTTTGTCCTACTTAATAGTGTTCCAGGCACATTATTTGGCTCATTACCTCTCTGGTATTTCTGAAGTCAAATGAAGGATGTATTGTTTATTCTCCATCTGATAAGTCAACTCTATTTTCTTAATATAGTTTTGTAAATTGTAGCTGGTATATATTTTAGGTAATCACCCATAAAATGTCGTTTGCTTCTATGAATTTTCAAAGGAAAAGTCATTTCTCTCTCTCTATCTCTCTCTCTCTTTCACATGAATTTTAAAAAGTTAACATAAAAATTGGGTGAGTGTTGTGCCCACATCCAATACCTGATTGCCAATTCAAGTCTGGGCTCTGCTTCTGATTCTAACTTCCTGCTAATGTACATTCTGGAGACAGCGATGATGTCTCAAGTATTTGGATGCCTGCTGCCCACCTTTGAGAACTGTATGGAGTTCCTGACTCCAGGCTTCAGCCTGGACCACCCTTGGCTGTTTTGGGCATTTAGGAAATAAACCAGTGATAAAAGATCTGTGTCTTAGGCTTTCAAATAAATAAATGTTTTTTAAAAGTCATTTTTGAATACTTTGAAGGTTTTTGTTTTACCAGTCAAAATCACTGCTTGTTGTTCTTTTATGCACACTAAGACCCTGTGGGAATCTACTGATAATTACTTGATAGGAGTAGAATTAACCTGTCAATCTCGTAAACAAAAATGTCCAGTGTAACCAGCTGGCCCATCTTCTCTGCTCCTGTTTAGTGGTAGACTTCTATTTTTTGTTAGTCTGTGAAACTCGGGAGCAGCTCGCAATTATCCACAAATCATTGGCCATCTTGTACCATCTGGAGAACTATTCATGTATTTCTATTATCTTCTCAGTGGGGAATATTCCACCTACACTGGCAGAAATGCTTGCCATCTACTTGCCGTTCTCTAGAAGCAGCTAGGGAAGTAGCAGCATCCAAAATCAAAATGACTTTTTCCTATTTTTTATAATATATTCAGCAAAGCAGTCACTAATTCTTAGTATTTTGAATCATCCTGTTATTCTTCTCAAGTTGATTTTTAATTGACAAATAATGTTTAGATATAAGTTATTGGCCACTAAAATTAATTCTTCTCATGTAACTAAAATTTTGAATGTTTTCAGCAACATCTCTGCCATCTACCTCTATCTTCTTGGAAGTATAAGTAAGATGCTGTGATATTAGTCTTTCTTTGCCTAGCTTATCTCATTTGGCATAATGTCTTCCATGTCACCAATGTGATCATGATACAAGATTTCTATTGATCTCGAGACTGAATAGTATTACATTTTGTATTTATAGACCACATTTTTTCTATTCATTCATCTGATTATAGAACCCTGGGTTGCTTACCCATCTTAGCGGTTGTGAATAGTGCTGTTAATAGGAATATACATGCAAATTATACATCTTGACTACCAAAATTTAAAATGCATAAAAGTAGGATTATTGAATCATTTATTCTTTTCTACTTTATTTTGTTTTCAAAGGCATTTTACTTATTTTAACATTGTTCAAATGCTCACAATAGCCAGAACTGGACGAAGATAAAGCCAGGAATGATGAATGGAACTGGGTCTCCAGCAGGGACCCAGATACTTGAGCTGTCACCTGCTGTTCTCAGGGTGCTCCTACACAGTGACCTGGCAGTGGAAGTGCAACCAGAACTTGAACCGGGCATCCTGATGTGTGATGCATACACCCCAGAGAGCAGTTTAGCTGATATGCCCACCAGCAGCCCTATGTTTAGTTTTTTCTTGCCTTTTTTTTTTTTTTTTTTTTGCAACTTGGAGGCATTTCTAAAACTGGCTGTATTAATTTACTTTCTCACAAATACTTCACAAGGAATCATTTTTCTCCAGCAACTCTTACCAATAGTTATTATCATTTGTCTTTTGGAAAATAACCATTCCAACAGGTATGAAGTAAAATCTCTTTAGGACTTTACTTTCATTTCCCTGATTTTCAGTGAACATTTTTCTTTACATACTTGTTCCTTCTTTGTTGTTTAAATGGATTATTTGTTCTCTTGGAATTGACTTGAGTTCTTTATTTATTTTCACAATTAGCCCCTTAACAGGTGAATGGGTTGTGAAAAAAATTTTTTTTTCTAATCTGTGGTTTGCCTCTTCTGTTAATTGCATGCTTTGCTGTGCAGAAGCCATTTACTTTGGTATAATCCCACTTGCATTTATTTGCTTTTGTTGCCTATGCTTTTGGGATCATATCCAGGAAATCTTTGCCCAAACCAGTGCTATGAAACATCTTCTATGTTTTCTTCTAATAATTTTACAGTTCTGGGTGTTATATATAAGTCTTTGACATGATCAGTGTGTGTGTGTATGTGTGTGTGTGTGTGTGTGTGTGAGAGAGAGAGAGAGAGAGAGAGAGAGAGAGAAATACCAGTCTGATTTCATTCTATTAGTGGATATGCAGTTTTCTCAACACCGCTTACTAAAGACATTGTCATTTCTCCATTTTAAGTTCTTGGCATCATTGTTGAAAATTAGCTAACCATACATGTGCTAGTTTATTTCTGGATACCTTGTCTTAATCCGTTGGTCTACATGTCTGCTTTTATGTTAGTTCCATGCATTTTTGATTACTCTTTGTAATAACTTTTGGAATAAAGTAGTATGATGTCTCTAGCTTTGTTAGTTTTGCTCAAGATTGCTTTGACTAATTTAGGTTTTTTATGGTTTTTCCATATCTTAGGAAATCTTTATTCTCATGAAGAATATCCTTGGCATTGTTATAAGGTTGGCTTTGATGGTTGTACGTGGCTTGGGTATTATGGATATTATAATAATATATATTGGTTCCAGGAACACAGGGTACCTTTATTGTGTTGTCTACAGTTTTCTTCATCATTGTTCTATAGTTTTTAGTGTATAGGTTGTTTACCTCCTTGGTTATGTATACTCTTTTTTTTTTTTGAAGATTTATTTATTTTATTTGAAAGAGTTACACAGAGAGAGGAGAGGCAGAGAGAGGAGAGGCAGAGAGATCTTCCAGCTGATGGTTTACTCCCCAATTGGCCGCAATGGCCAAAGCTGCGCCTATCCAAAGCCAGGAGTCAGGAGCTTCTTCCAGGTCTCCCACATAGGTGCAGGGGCCCAAGGTCTTGGGCCGTCTTCTACTGCTTTCCCAGACCACAGCAGAGAGCTGGATTGAAAGTGGAGCAGCTGGGATTAGAACTGGAGCCCATATGGGATGCCGGCGCTTCAGGCCAGGGAGTTAACCTGCTGCACCACAGCACCAGCCCCACGTATACTCTGAAGTATCTATTTAATTTTAGTTTTGGATGCTCCTATGAATGGGATTGTTTTCTTAATTTCTTTTTATGATACTTTAGTGTAAAGAAATGCTTCTGAGATTTCTGTTGCTTTTGTGCCCTGCAGCTGTATTGAATTTGTTTCCCTACACACTTTTAGACCATCTTTTAGACAGTCTTCAGGATCTTTTTTATATAAATTAATGTCATCAAAGAGTTTCACTTCTTTGCTTTCCAGATGCCTTTTTATTTCTTTCTTCATTTCTGTGACTAAAATGACTAGTACTGTGTTAACCAGAATAGCTCAGAGTGGTCTTGGTCCTGAACATAGAGGAAAATGTTTGAGTTTTTCACTGCTCAGTAGGATGCTATCTGTGGCCTTTTATACGGGTTCTGGTATTAAGAACATTCCTTCTGTGTTTAATTTATTGCAAGTTTTCATTGTGAACAGACAATTTTGTCAGCTGCTTTTCCTGAATCTATGGAGATGATTCTATGATTTTATCCTTCATTCAGGGAATGTGGCGTGTCAAACTGACTGATTTCCATAGGTTGAATTTTTTTTTCGTTATGGGGCTGAATCCATCTGATTATGGTATATGATCCTTTTATTGTGTTGTGATTTTGATTCAATTTGCTAGGGTTTTGTTGAGGATTTTTTTCATGTATGTCTATCAGAGATGATGGCTATCATTTTCTTGTAGTGGTATTGTCTGTTTTTGGTATGAAAGAAGTGCAAGCTTCATGAAATGAGTTTGGGGGTATTCCCTCTGCTGCAAATTTTTGGCAGCATTTGAGGACGATTCATATTAGTTCTTGAATTTTGGTAGAATTTCATTTTGAAGTCATCTGGTTCTGGAGATTGTCTGTAATGGGCGTTTTATTGTCATGGTTTCAGCCACCTGACTTGTTGTATGCTGAGATTTTCTATTCCTTCTTGATTGTTGAGTTTTTGGAGATTTTTGTAGGTCAAATGTTGCTAGGAATTAGTCCATTTCTTTTAGATTTTGCAACTTATTGGCATATAATTCTTTGTATTCTTTTATGAGTCTCTTTGTATTGCCGTGGTATCATCTGTAATATCTATGATTTCTCATGTGAATCTTTCCTTTTTCTTAGTATGGCTAAATGTTTTGTCAGTTTTCAGAGAACCAGCTTTCTGTATCTGTATGTCCATATTCCTTTTATTGTTTGGAAGCTTTCCAATGGCATTTCTCTAAATAAATTTTTTGTCCTTCGTTTTTTTTTTTTTTTTTTTCAAATTTTTTGTTAAATGTTTATTTTTTACTTGAGAATCAGAGTTACACATAGAGAGGAGAGGCAGAGAGAGAGAAGTCTTCCATCTGATGGTTCACTCCCCAATTGGCCACAACAGCTGGAGCTGCGCCAATCCAAAGCCAGGAGCTAGGAGCTTCTTCTGAGTCTCCCACGTGGGAGAAGGGGCCAAGGACTTGGACCATCTTCTACTGCTTTCCCAGGCCACAGCAGAGACCTGGATCAGAAGTGGAGCAGCCAGGACTATAACCTGCACCCATATGGGATGCTGGCGCTTTAGGTCAGGGTGTTAACCTACTGCGCCACAGTGCTGGCCCCTGTCCTTTGTTTCTGTCCATTCCTTTGGAATTCCCATAATTCATATATTTGAACAATAGGTAGTATTCTATATGTCCCTTCTGTATTTTTCTTTGTATTTCAGTCTTTTTAAAATTAAACTTTGATTTTGTTAATGCATCATTTTCCTAATTTCATTTAGTTGCTTATGTGCCTTTTGATAGATCTTACTGAATTTCAAGATGATTGTTTTGATTTCTTTTTCAAGCAATTCATGTACTTCCATTTTTTTGAGGTTGGTTATTGGAAGATTATGAGTTTTCTTTGGTGTTATGTTTGCCTGATTCTTTGTTAATCAAGTAGCCTTGTGTTGGTGTCCATGCATTTAGACCCCTCTTTCTGTCTTAGATTGGTTTCAGAAAAAGTCATTTCCTGGGCTGACTAGATTGAGTCTAGGATTGCAGATGAATGGGGTTGTTGCTATTGTGTGGTAGATGCTGCTTACCTAGTGGATACCACTGTTGTGCTTACTCCCAGGGGCTTTGGTGAGTGTGAGTCCTTGCTGGTTCCTTCATAGATGAAACTGTCACCAGAATCTTCATTTCTGATGCTGGTGCTGAGGTCAGAGTGTGCCTCAGGGTTTGCCAACAGTGGCCCTGTTACCAAATGTGCTCCAGAGTGTGGCTTCTTCCATGTCTCTGAGAGGGCTCCTATTAGACCACTACATGGATCCTTGAGGTGGCTTTATTGTTCAGGTTCATGACTAAGAAGGGCTAGCATCCACAGTTGAGACCAAGAGCTTCACTCCTGACACCATGGTCACAGATAATTCCAGAATGATTAAACTTGCTCTCGGGCTGCAGTTGAAAAGGGCTGAAGCTAATTTATAGGCCTGTTTCAAGATCTGCAGTGTCACTGACATGAGGGTGTCAGTCATTTGGGTACTGCTGGAAGTGTCTCCCTCTGAGTAATCGTGTGGCAAAACTTCTCTCAGTGTGTAGATGAGAAGGGTTAAGCATGAGATCCAAGGCCATTCAGTGATTATCTAGAGGTGGAAGTTTTCTGGTCTGCTATAGGGACTCAGATTGGTACGTCTCCCATGGGTCCAAGGCTGGAAAAAGTACTCCAGAACAGAGTTAGGAGAGGCAACACCAACCTTTGGGATTAGTGTAGCATCTGTTGTGGCATGGGTATTAGTAACTCTGTTCTGCTGGGACGAGTGGCTGAAACTACCAGAAGTTGATTCCCTCTTTGGAAGGATTGCTTGCAGATCACAGCTGAGAGGGGTGGAGCTGACCTTCAGGGCTATTTCTGAAATTATTGTGGCATGGCAGCTATCCTGTATTTTGCTGCTCTCTCGTTAAATTTTCTCTTCCTGACAGATATTAATTTCTACAGTGGCATTTTAGTTAGGATGCTGTTTCTGTTCAGTTTTCCCATTATTTTGCATTGAATTTGGAAATTTGATTCATCTACAATGTCCTATCAAGTTTTAAATATAGGGTATGCATACCTGTGCCTTAAAACACAGCAAACATTTCTCATGTTCCTTTGAAGCTACATCAGGAGAAAATCTAAAGAAATTTAATGTTGATAGGACTACTTCAAATTTCTAAGGAATGCATTGTTTAGAAAAAAGAGTGTGCATTGTAGTTTGATAATGTCCTCCTTGTTCATTTTAGTTGCAGAGTAACTTGTTCTCTGAAGGAAAGGTGATGACTTTAGGTATATTACTTACAGCAAGAAAATATTCAGCTTTTTGTAGCGCTTAAGTAACAGCTGGAGCATTGAGGTCTCAGTGATCAGTAGAAGATTAGATAGCGAAACCACCTTCCTGTGGGGTTGGGAGAAGAATATAAATATTCTAACAGCAGCAATTTCTCATTACAAATGGCCAGGGTCCAAGGTCACAGATTCACTGTCTATGTACCAGTTGAAGCAAATCTTTAGATTTGTACAATAAATCATTGCTACCTTTCATAAATTGAATGATTGAAATGTTCAATTTTATAAGAACATGAGAATTAGACTTCTGTTAAATTTTACTTTATCTAGTCCTTAAAGCAATCTTCAGCTTATATTTTCACCATCAGTTGGGTCAATAGTTTCTTAACTTAAAATTCTTTGATAAATGCTCTGAAATTAATGGCCAGTGATGTAAACTATAATTTTAACCAAGAGAGACTAAAAGAAGGAGAGCTTGGGATTTATTTTTATCATAGGCACTATTGTATATAATCCTCATCAGAAGCCAATGAAATAGGACCTCTTCTGTTCAGCATAGTAGGGAACTGAGGCTCATATATGTAGTAAGGAACTGGAGAAGTCCCCATCTCCTTACAGTGCAGAGGCGAGGTTTGAGCTCCCAAGGGTCTGACTATAGATCTCCAGACTATACACCTACAGGGCATGCTATATGACTTCTTGCTGTTCTCTGCTAAAGTAGGAGCATTCTTTAATCTGTGGCAAGCATCCTTCCAGATTCTCTTCAGAAAACCCTTTTAGGATCTTTTTTTTTTTTTAAATCTATGATCATGGGAATTGATCTTTCATTGAAGGATAGATGCCAGGTTAGAGCTAAAGTCATTTTTTTCCCCTAATTTTGTGGAGTCTGTTGTACCATATGATCTTCATAAACACCAAATTGGTGTTGTCACTTATTTCTGGTCTCAACTCACAGGTTCCTTTTCTCTCACTTCTTGATTTCAGCCTTCTTGTGACTCCTCTGTGACCTTTGCAGTTCCCCTGTCTTCATTTTCTGTCCTTATTCTCTCAAGAGCCTCACATCTTACTGTTTTCGAATGTTTGTTGTACTGCTGTGCCTTCCCTCATTGGATTCTGCACACTGTTGACTTCTGGGGTATCCATATTGTTATGTGTTATGCACAACCCTAGTTGTTTCTGATGGATAACCAATAGGCAAATGTGAGCTGAGCATTGTGGGAGGGGTCTGAATATGGAGTTTATTTGAAGCTAAGCTTTCTGATCGGTTTCGGGAAGTTGAAGTGTCAGGTGAGCAAGTGTGTTGGAACTTGACAGCTTGTCCAGGCTATTGAGTTGGCTTGACCATTGTAGCATACTTGAAATACATGCATACAGGTGTGCACATGTGTTTATATATGCAAACACCTGCACTTATCTGTGGGGTTTTCTTGAGATAATCTTTTATTTATTTGAAAGGCACCCATTGATGGCACTCCCCAAATACCCACTTCATTTAGAGCTGTGTTGGGCTAAAACCAGGAGAACTCAGTCCAGTTCTCACCTGTGGGTAGCCCAGACCCAAATACTTAAATCATTATCTGCTACCTGCCATTTTTAGCATTAGCAGGAAGCTGGAATTGGAAACAGAGCTGGAACTTGAACCTGGGTACTTCAATATGGGATATTGTTGTCCGGAGTAGTATTTTAACTGCTAGGCTAGATGCCTTCCTATCGCCCCCTCTGAATTTTTTAGAATTTTAAAATGAGAAGGGGGCTGGCGCTGTGGCTCGCTTAGTTAATTCTCCACCTGCGGTGCCGGCATCCCATATGGGTGCTGGGTTCTAGTCCTGGTTGATCCTTTTCCAGTCCAGCTCTCTGCTGTGGCCAAGGAAGGCAGTGGAGAATGGCCCAAGTGCTTGGGTCCCTGCACCCGCGTGGGAGGACAGAAAGAAGCACCTGGCTCCTGGCTTTGGATCAGCATAGCTCCGGCCGTAGCGACCATTTGGAGGGTGACCTAATGGAAGAAAGACCTTTCTCTCTGTCTCTCTCTCTCTCACTAACTCTGTCAAATAAATTAAAAAATGAGAAGAATAGAAGAATCCTGTCTTTTTTCCTAAATCCATAAATGTCAGTAGTGTGGTATAGTGTACTTGATAGCCTAGTATTTTAGCTGGTAACAGGTACCATTGCCTTGGCTATAAGCACATACAAAAATATTCTCAATAGCTTAAATGAAAAAGGGAATTAATTGGAAGGCTTTTTCATAGTTTGTTGTATAGACAGAGGTAGGAGAATGAGACTTGATGGATAGGAAGCAAAATAAAGGGGTTTAGAGATATCAAGTGCTACTCAATAGACCCACTAGTCAGAGACATAATTTCCATTTTTCATTACTCTAGTCAATATTTGAAACAAAATTCACATCTTTGAGAGAGAATAGCCAATTGGTCTAAATTGGGAAATAGGCCCAGTCTTGGCTAGAGATCATCTTAACTAAACATTGGCCAACAATGGGGAAGAAGATTTTTGGAAACTGTTGTCAAAAATTAATGGAAGGTGGAGGCTGCAGGAAACAACAGAAGCCTGGTGTATCCTTGTTCATCTTCCTCTAGAAAATTTGGCCTCTCCACAAAGTCTTGGCAATGACTTTGAAATGAAAGTGCACATTGAGATTGATTTCACGTGACAATGATTAACTTGATCCACAAAACATACAGTAAAAGCAAATGATAAAGAAAGGAAGCAAATAACGGAAATTGATTTATTTGAAGTGCCGTTTATCTCCTTCACCCTCCTGCATATAACAGGACAGAATTAGTGGCAGCATCGGCTCCAGCAGTCTGCCCAGGCCAGCCGTAATAGGTTTCAGCGATACCTCGTTTGATTGGATTTTGTCTGAAGAGGAGAAAACGGCTTTGAGTTTGTATTTAGGATTTCTTGTTTCTTAAGATCAGCAACATTTTGTAGAGAAGCATTCTTGATGGAATAAACAAAATCTAATTTACTGTTATTAGCACTGTGTCCTGTTAAACATTTTTATGTCATATAAATTATGCTTCATATGTGAAATTATTTAATAATTTGTCATATACCACTGTTTTTATCCTTTGTGGACCATATTTCGAGTGCCATTAATAACAATTATTAACTTCTCAGACATTTAGAACAACACCTGACCCATCCTTATGACATCTGGGTAAATGTTAGCTTTTGTTAGAATGATCACTAGAAATATCTAATAAAAGCTGAGCATTTACTGCTCTATGAATTGTACTGTTCTGTGAATTGTATATCTGCTTTCTTAGCTAGGTTTCCCCATTTAAACTTACAGAGCAGTTAATTCTTGTTGCCTTGATCCCTGGGAGAAAACAGAGGCTTAGAAAGGGGAAAATACTCATCTTTCATCACAGACAACAAAGGCTGGTTTCTTAATGTTGCTCAGCCTCATTGCTGTGGTCGTCTTGTGGGCAATTGTCCTATGTGTGATGGGACGTTTAGTAGTGCCCTTGGCCTCCACCTATTGGATGCAAATAACACCTTCCCAGTTGTCACAGACAAAAATGCCTCTGAATGTTGCCAGGTCTGCGGGACAAGGGCAGGTGGGAACAAATCCACTGAATAGAACCACCTCTCTACTTGGTTTGAGAAGACAAAAATCCAAGGTCTTTGCTGTTAAGACCTCTGAAACCTGGATGTGTGCCTTTCAATCTTTCAGAAATGCGATTCCTGTGGTGTCTCTTCCTGCCTCTACTTGGTTGCTAACTCATTCATAAGCAAAGCCTGTCCTGGGACTGTATTCTTGCCCAGTGGAAGCCTGCCAAAGGAAGTTCTTCCACTTTGATGAGTTAGAGCTCATAAGACTGGAAACTCCTCAAACATTGAGCTTTAGTTGTGGGGTGTGTAAAGCATGGTTCCTGACTTGAAAAGAAAAAAAAAAAACTCTTAAATTCAACAGATCTGAGATGTTCCTTACCTATTCCTATAAGCCAAGCACTGTGAGTTCAGAAGTTGCTAGCTGTTGTGGAGTCTGCAGGCTCATTAAAGGCTCACAAATTTCAGTCAGTGTGGTATACATTTGATGATGGAGGGAAGAAGATGCTGTTTGCTCAGGTCCTGAAAAGGATCATCTGATTCAACTTGGGGAAGGCTGCCCAAAGGAAAAGACTTTAAAGATTTGTCTTAAAGAATGAACAGTTGGCCCCAGGTCAAGAAGAGGGTCTTGGCTACTGCCACAACCTAAAGCGAACACTAGTTTATATGTGCTGCCTCGAACTGATAGTGTCAGTGATGACTTGGGTCATCCTCCACTGCTTTCCCAGTCCATAGCGGAGAGCTGGATTGGAAGAGCAGCAGCTGGGATTAGAACTGTCACCCATATGGGATGCTGGCGTCACATGCAGAGGATTAACTTACGCCACAGCGCTGGCCCCACCCCATATAAATTGTTAACTTTAATTTTCTCAAAGTATTCAGTTTAACCAAAGATAGCTATAAAACATGAATGCATTTCTTTCACTTCCAGAAGATTCTGATGTTGCCAACACCCCCTACCTTTCTCCTTTCAGCACTGAATAACTTGTGCTATGATAAAAAGCTGGGGCACTGTTGACTGCTGTGGTCTCAGCAAGCATGTGCATGTCCTTTCCTGTTGGTTGTTCCTGGGCAGTCCTTAAGGAAGGAGGTTAAGCATTATTATGTTCAACGTCTGCTGAAAGAAAATCTAAACACTCCATGGAAGGAAAAGGGGCACAGAACAGAGAGGAGACAGGATACGAACAAATTTATTCACAGAGGTGGCCAATTACTGGTGTGCACTCAGACCAGACAGAGGACTGGCAGAGGGCACAGTCCTCAGTGGGCTGGGCCTTACATATCTTAAGGTGGGCTAAGGGTCCTGAGGCCTGGGGTAGGGGGCAGTAGACAGGGTTGAGTTTTTCCATACAGGTTTTTCAGATTTTGCACAGGCTTTCAAACCTGGAAAAGATGGGAGGGGGTGGAGTGGGGGACAATATAGGAAGTGAGACTGAGCTGGGCTCTTGAAAGAAAGCAGGGGCAAGGGGTAAAATGGCATTTTATCTACTTTTAGACAAGAACCTAAAAAGGCTGAGGTTTATGTCCTTGTCTCTTCACCACCAGCTTGGGTGATGATTTTAGAAAGCAGTACTCTTGAAGATCCATGAAGACAAAGCTGCTGATTGCTTTTCTCTGTGCACAATTCTATTGTTAACAATTCTGATTTCTCATGCTGGTCATTTCAATGCCTCTTTATCTGTTTTTGTCTATCTGGCGCTTTTATTTTCGAAGGCAGTAAGTACCACTTGAGAAAGACTTGGACTGCTGGCTCCCATTGTCCTCTCTGTAGACTGGAGTGTATTCTTTGTATGTTAAAGCAGACAACCTGTCAGTACCTTTGTGTGTTATTACATACATCTCTCTCAAATAGGAATTGTGCTCTGGGCATGATCATCACTGCACAAAGGTGGTCCTTGAGAGGTAATTGTTCCAAGCGTTGGTGAGTGAGAATGGGTGAAGTCTTCATGACAATGGGCCACTGAAGTGTTCTTTTCATTCCATAAAGGTTGATTGAGTATCTACCATGTGTCAGGTACCATGCTCAGTGATGAAAACATGGTGACTAATATTCTCAGTTCTCAAGGAATTAACATCTTGTTAAATTTCACTTGGGGACTATTTCTGGCTCTCAGGGCTAATGCTACTTAATTCCAGGTGAAACATTGTATTTCCTAAATCAGGGTTGGGTTTCTCTCTGAAAGTTAAACAGTTTGTAAGCAAGTCTGTTAAAAATGCAGTGCATCTTGTTACAATAGGTTTTTCAGAGTTAGTGGAATGACTCATGAAAGTAAAGCTTACTTGTGCCTATCTTAGTCAATAGAGAAGCTAAGCAGTTTGGGTTTTGTCTCTTTAAAGGACACGATGTGATTCATTTTTAGCTCTCTCTCAAAATTAGAAGAATATCATGGCCAGAGAAGTTGAGAGACTGAAGTGGAGACCATAGAGTCATCCAGCCAGACTTGTGGCGGCGGCAGCAGCATTACTTCATGGTTGACTTCTGCCACCTACATGCTCTTTGAAGAACTTCCTCCCCCTTTTGCAAGTTATTCTTAGATGTAGACAAGAAAACAAAAACTGTGAAAGACTAGACCAGATGCACTTTGCCTCGTTTATGAATACAATCTGATGTGGATGTCTGTGGGGTTTTCTTTAAAACCCATCTTCAAGTAGAATGCGAGAGGATAAAAATCAGGAGGTGGGAGGAGTTGGCGGGGACACTAGCAACAATAGCCCCTTAATAAGACTCCTGGTAATCAGGCAGGCATTTGTGTCTTGAGTTAGAGATGCGGAAGTGACAGACTGACAATTTTGAAGGTTGCTGTCATCACGGATGAGCATGTTTCTAATTACACACAAAATGAATGGCTTCAGAAAAGAAGTGACCCCAAACGCTCAACTGTTTAACTATCTGATTAAGGCAAGCCGGGCTTGTAAATACCGATTTATGATTTACGAAATGACACTGGTCCAGATGTTTTCCAAGACGTATATGAAATCTCTTTCTTTCTGTTTCTTGGTGTGTTTCCTGTCCAACTGCTTTTGTTCCTGAATCTGGAACTTTTAAATCTGCTATTAGGATTCCAGTAGGAAACACAGGGTACAATGGGAGATTGGATGGGAGGAGTTTTAGGGAAGGGCTGTTGACAAATTACTGGTAGAGCTAAGGGAACTGAAAGGAAGGGAGCAGTGCCAGGAAGTTAATAGTGGAAGGACGTAGGGACCCCTTCTAAGCCTGGAAGGGAAAATGTGTAACTAGAACCATTGGAGAGTGCCCAACAGCAGTTAGTGAATCCAGAGAACCGGAGGAAATAAATATCCCATCTCCTTCCTGGCCACCATTATCTTGATAATGACTCACACTGACAGAACTCACCTAAAAGGCTTGGAACATACCCTGAAAATGACTTCCAAGGAGGAGAATGGCTTGACAGCAAATGGTGAATAACCAATGCACCTGCCTTTCTGGCACTTGAAACCAATATGTAAATATGTAAATTGCATCTGGACTGGATTAACTGGTGTTTCACCTCCGAGTATAGAAGTGAGGAGTTCACTGAAAATCTTCTGAGCAGTCAGTATGGTTATTTGTAATGTACAAAATGTCTTTAGTCACAGCTGTATCCTTTCAATTGTGGGCTATCAGGGGCTGTAGAATCAGATACCTCTGGGGACAAGTGGCTCCTATAAATGCTTGAACTGACCTGGGAGGCAGGCAATACGGAGTATTTAGTCTATTACAAACGGCAGCCATCTCCACATAGTGCCAGGAATTTCAAGTCTCGCATTTTCAGGTTCTCTCAATTCATTTTTTTCTTTACTCAAGGGAATGGGTTCTTTCTTAAGAAAAAATATCCTCTCACTTTTTAATATTAACAGCTGACAATTTTTGATTTTTAGAGTTCTTGGGCATAGACTGAAAAACTCCTCACATTTAAATCGTGTGTCCCTAAGTTCTTTGATCCTTTGAACAAATCAGTCTAATGTACCAAACAGAATGGGCTGCTGTTATTTACTGTGGGAAGGCCAACTCTACTCCTGTGTGTCCAAACATATGTGAGCTTCTCTGGTATTCTTTTATGATGTCTTGCACTGAACTCTTGCTACTGTGTTTGTACAAGCATTTCTGTCCAAGTTGCCTGTCATCTCTGATAATAGCCAAATGTCTTTCACCTCTCCCTTCATTAAGTCTCCAAAGCAAAGCACCAAAAGGTGCTCATGTAAGCTTGTTTTTTCAAATAGTCTTTTTCTGGAGGTGTGGCAATAACAGGGTTGGTTTGATTACAAAGCAGGATTTCATAACCAACAGACGCAGTAGAAGAACATTGATTTCTCTACCCAGAGTACTGCCATCTCCCTAGAGAAAGCAGCCCTGTAACTACTGCCTTATGTAATCCCCCTCTTTTGTACTCCTCTCATTATGGAACTGGCCGCCTCACACTCCTTCCTAAAGGCAGCAAGCAAGAGGGTTTATTTCAAATAAGAATCCGAGTTTACTTCGAAAGAAGTCTCACACGCTGTAAAGTTTGGTAATAGGTGACCCTGGAGGAACTTCCCAAACTGTGCTTCACAAAACCTTTTTCTTTGGGAAGGAATGGAAAGCAGAACAATATTTAGGGATCATAGCTGATTAAATAGGGACTGGCATCAAGGCCAAAAGGTGATTATAATCATCCACACAGCTGCTGAAAATGGCATCCTACTTTGTATTTTTGTTTATTATAGGTTGGAGGGAAGTAAATTGCCACCTCATTGTCAACCAATAATCATTTTCCAGGAAAAGGTAATTTAGCCTCTGAAAGGGAACACTCACCTACTCACCCCTTTGATTGCTTCATTGTGTATGTGATTGTTCAACTGGCTACTGACCTTGAAGGAGGTGTTTCTAGCCTCGGATTGAAGCAGGACATGAATCCAAAAGTAGGGTGTGAATCACAAAACATGACCTCAGATTTCAGTTAGCTTGCTTGGCCTTCCTGTGCTGGTCATTATGGGAGACAGGCGGGTGATGCTACACTTTTGGGAAAAGGAGACTTTCTTCAAACATTGTTAGAAAATTCTACTCGCTGCATCCTAGTGCTTAAGAAATGGAGGAAATTGTAGATTACATTTTAGAATCAGATGAGGAAGAAGTGCAGAGAGACAGAGAGAGAACGTTTGCACAAAAACCCTTGAAGATAATATACCAGGTACTACAACAAGAGGAAAGTTTTTTTAGGATCTAAATGAGATACTTTAAGATATCCTTTAACTTTGAGGCCATTTATTTAGTTCCTTGTTAGCAATTTATTGCTGGAATGACCAAAAGGCTGCCAGAAAGTGCACTTTATTATAAAAGGGGCTGACTGTCCTGGCCCAAAATAGATACATTAGCATTAGCTTTCAAGAAACTCTCTGTGAGGCATAGTACTTACTTGCCAGTATATGATGAAATTTCTTTGTAAGGTATGCTGTTTTCTCCCATTTATTCCTTATTGTAAAAATTATTTGTGTATATACATATGTAAGTTTTTGTTTTGATATTATTTGTAACCTTTTTCTTACAGCACATCTAGGCTTTGCTAATTATTCCCAATATATAACCTTTGTTTATACCTATGTAATAGTACCTGAATTCTTTATTTTATTTTATTTTTTTAGGTTTGTTACATTTCATTTTTTATTTTTTTTAATGTTTATTTAGTAAATATAAATTTCCAAAGTACAGTTTATGGGAATTAAAATGGCTGCCCCCCCATAGTTTCCCTCCCACTCACACCCCTCCCATCTCCCGCTCCCTCTCCCATTCCATTCACATCAAGATTTATTTTCAATTATGTTTATATACAGAAGATCGATTTAGTATATATTAAGTAAAGATTTCATCAGTTTGCACCCACACAGAAACACAAAGTGTAAAATACTGTTTCAGTACTAGTTATAGCATTACTTCACATTGGACAACACATTAAGGACAGATCCCACATGAAAAGTAAGTACACAGTGACTCCTGTTGTTGAGTTAACAATTTGACATTCTTGTTAATGGTGTCAGTAATCTCCCTAGGCTCTAGTCATGAGTTGCCAAGAGTTTCCAAGGCTATGAAAGCCTTTTTGAGTTTGCCGACTTCGATCTTATTCCGACAGGGTCATAGTCAAAGTGGAAGTTCTCTCCTCCCTTCAGAGAAAGGTACTTCCTTCTTTGATGGCCCCGTTCTTTCCACTGGGATCTCACTCGCAGAGATCTTTCAGTTAGGTTTTTTATTTTTTCCAGAGTGTCTTGGCTTTCCATGCCTAAAATACTCTCATGGGCTCTTGAGTCAGATCCGAATGCCTTAAGGGCTGATTCTGAGGCCAGAGTGCTCTTTAGGACATCTGCCATTCTATGAGTCTGCTGTGTATCCTGCTTCTCATGATGGATCCTTCTCTCCCTTTTTGATTCTGTCAGTTAGTATTAGCAGACACTAGTTTTGTTTGTGTGATCCCTTTGACTCTAAGACCTATCAGTGTGATCAGTTGTGAACTGAAGGTGATCACTTGGACTAGTGAGATGGCATTGGTAGATGCCACCTTGATGGGATTGTATTGGAATCCCCTGGCACATTTCTAACTCCACCGTTTGGGACAAGTCCGATTGACCATGTCCCAAATTGTGCAGACTGTTGATGTACAATGTAATGCTTTATCCATTTTAGTATTTTTTTTTTTTGTTCTAGTACTATTGGTTGAACTCTGTAATTAACACACAATTATTCTTAGGTGTTTAAATTTTAACTGAAAAGCGATCCCTGTTAAATATAAGAGTGGGAATAAGAGAGGGAGGAGATGTACAATTTGGGACATGCTCAATTGGACTTGCCCCTAAATTATTTCCTTAAGTCCAATGAAATCAAATAGATAAATTCCAAATACCTCATTCCTTTTACAAAATTAGCTTTATATGGTCATATGGTAGTGTTAGTATTTTGTACCTGTTATGTGTATAACTCAGTATCACTTTGAAATCCAAGTAAAAGTTACAGTTTTACAAAAGTGGTGGATTCAAGTTACCGGATGTTTATACGGCTCTAGCAGAGCAGATTTGAAATTTACTGGGAGAGCTGTAGCACTAATACATAGGTGAATGTCTGTATGAATAAGTAGGCAAAATCTATTTCTTTGTATAACTTCCAATCAGTGTTAACAAACTGTCACGCTTGGGGTGCCAGATCTGACTTGCTATTTATAAACTATACATACAGTTCTTACTTTATCATCTCATTATTTGCTGGCTGGAATTTTGCTTAGTGTATGGATGTGAGCAGTGCCATTTTTGTGTTTTATTTCCTTTCCTTCCCTAGCAATATACTACAAAGATTTAGGACACAAGGTGGTAGAAAGCATTACTTAAAATAAAATCAAGATTTTTTTGGAAAGGTTTCAGTTAGCCACACCTCCATTTCTTCTTCGCTGCAAGGGACAGAGAATTAATGCTGCCGTAGTTATATAGTGGGAATGTTGGCAGTTCTGTTGGTGCTGTGAAAACGCAAGCTCTCTTGTTGGAGGAGCATAAGTGGTTAGAATAACTGGCTGCTGGTATTCTGGATCCAACATCGCGTCACACTGAGGCTGTGTTTTCTATAGCCAGTGCGTTGCCTGTTAGTAGCAACCATACTTTGTATGTTGAAGACTCCTTCATTGGTCTGGCTCAACTTTTCTTGGAATTACCCTGGAACCTGAAACTCCTGTCTGTATCTCTTACCCTCCTCTTTTCTCTTGTCCTCTCCTCTGCTTCACAGAAATTAGACCTGCTCCATGGTCTCCCTTTCTCCTGTGCTTCCTTCTTGGTTAATGTCTAGTGTGTCTCATCCTGACTCGATACATGCTGGTCAAAGAATCTGAACAGACAGAAATGGCAGGCGGAGGTCTGGTAGAAAAGAGTTGAAAAACTATCCTATTTACTTGCCATTGTGGCTACTCTTTGAACATTCTTGAGTGGAGAAATTCACTTATCCACATCATGCATGTTCTAGGTACTTAGGCTGTAGTGACAGTAATCTTTATAGAAGTTCATTGCTGCCCTAGTGCATTTCTGTGTGTTATTGTGGACAATGAAAAGCAAGCAAACCAAAAGCCACATTTCACTCCTTCGCCAGAATGAAACTCACTGAAAAAGAGGATTTTTTTTTTTCTTTCACAGTGACATAAAAAAAAAAATCACGCGGCTGGCGCCACAGCTCACTAGGCTAATCCTCCGCTTGCGGCGCCGGTACTCCAGGTCCTACTCCCAATTGGGGCACTGATTCTGTCCCAGTTGCTCCTCTTCCAGGCCAGCTCTCTGCTGTGGCCCGGGAGTGCAGTGGAGGATGGCCCAAGTCCTTGGGCCCTGTACCTGCATAGGAGACCAGGAGGAAGCACCTGTCTCCTGGCTTCGGATCAGTGCAACGTGCTGGCTATAGCGGCCATTTGGGGGGTGAACCAACAGAAGGAAGACCTTTCTCTCTGTCTCTCTCTCTCACACTATCTAACTCTGCCTGTCAAAAAAAAAAAAATGTCTTAAAAGTAGATCACCAGAGAAAGAGGGAGAAACAGATGTCCTTCTCTATGTGCTGGTTTAGTTTCCAAATGGCTGCAGCAGCCAGGGCTAGGCCAGCTGAAATGACAAGCCAGGAATGCCTGTGTGTGTGGCTGGAACCCAAGTATTTGAGCCATTACCAGCTAACTTCCCAGATGCATTAGCGGGAAGCTGAATTGGAAGCAGATGAGCAGGGACTCAGAGGCAGTCCAGTGTGAGATGCCAGCTTTGCAAGCAGCTGCTTAACCTGCTGTACTACAATGCCAGCTCCTCACAGTGACTCTTAAATGTTCTCCAGAAAACATCAAAAATCCCTTTATCTACATCTTAGAATTACATATTATTTTTACTGCTTTTGCATTTTTACATAATTTATTGAGATAAAATTCATAAAGTAGAAAAATAACTATTTTAACAAATAAGTTGCATTTAGTAATTCACCATGTTACACAACCTCTACCTCTACATAGGTCTACCACATCTCCATCACTCCAAGGTCAAGCCTCTCATAAATCAGCTTCTCCCTGTTCTCCCTTCCTCCAAGGCTATGTTAGCCAATAACCTGTATTCTGTCTCCATGGATTTATCTGTTTTGGATATTTCATATAGACAAAATCATACAATATGTAACCTTTCAGTTCTGGCCTCTTTGACTTAATGCCTACAATTTCATCTTTTGTGTATTTCCTAATCAAAAATGTCCTTGGCAGTAATGATTGTTTCACCTTGCAGAGTGATTTTTTTTTCCTGCACTGTCTTGTCTTGAAGCACAGGAAAAAAGAGTCATTGTGATTTTTTTCCTGTAGTTATTTCCTTCATAAACCTTGCCAGAAAGCTAGGAGGTTTACTCCTCCTGCCCCCATACCCGTTACAATGTTACTTGGTATAGATCCCCATATGAGATTGACACGGAGCACACATGTAGGGAGCATGCACTGTGTGATGCCACAATGACTGTCTTTATTTTCTGTTAGAATAAGCAAATATTTCAACTTCCCGGGGATTTATTAATGAGAGGACCAGTAAGTACATCTCCCAGTTAGACTGAAGCTACTAATGGCAGTAGCTGTCCCCAGGTGGCGTGATGCTTCATGGTGGGGAGCTCTGGATGTTGCATGTTGGTGCGGTCTGTGGTGTACCAACCGGGGCGTGGGCTAGATGGTAGTTGGAGTAACTTTGTGGAGCTGACATTATTTAGTATTAGAAGATGTGTTCCTCTGAAGCCTGTGTCATCTTAAGGACAAAATCTAAGCACTGGCAACCTTCCAAGCAAAACATAATAACTCTATTCAAACTGGAGAAAAGGACAATAGGTGATTCCAAAATTCCGTTGTAAATGAATTTTAAAGCAGCATGCTGGTATCCATTTCTTTGGTGAAACTAAACAAATGAAATCTTGCCAGTTGTGTTACTTGGCAGCTGAAATTGGAACTTGATCTTGGGAATTACTTTGTTGCCTAGTATTCAGCTGGTGGAGTGTATCTTTGTCTTTCAGCTTCACCCTCCCTTCCCTCCTCTTCTTAGAGAATTTTTCTCTGTGTGTAGATCATAGATTAACCTTGAGAAGATTGTATAACTGTGACTCTTTCACTTTTGTTTGATGGTTTCTTTTGTCTTTTCCTTTGCTTTAATATTTTTAAGGTTTATATTTCTTTGAGAGGCAGAGTTACAGAAAGGCAGAAGCAGAGAGAGAGAGGGAGAGATCTTCCATCCACTGGTTCACTCCCCAAATGGCCACAGTGGCTGGAACTGGGCCTATCTGAATCCAGGAGCTTACTCCAGCTCTCTCACAGGGGTGCAGGGGCCCAAGCACTTGGACCATCTTCCACTGCTTCCCCAGGCCATAGCAGAGAGCTGGATTGGAAGTGGAGCAGCCAGGACTTGAACCGGTGCCCTTATGGGATGCAGGCACTGCAGGTGGCAGCTTTACTCAATAAGCTACAGTGCAGGCCCCTTTGCTTAAATTTTTATTTTCCTTTTTTATATGAAGAAGTACTGCAAATGGTTAAGAGTGAGGTTTCTAAGTTCCTTTTGCACTCATCACTGGCTTACAGCTGGGTGCTTTTGAGGAAGGCTTTTAGGCTTTGTGTTCATCTACAAAATGGGTAGGCAGTTTGTGTGAGGGTTAATGAGACAGTCCATATGCACTGCTTAAGGACAATTCATGGCTCAGAAGATACCTGGTCAGTGTTACCTAAAAGTGACTACCATGATGGCATACCTTATCTGTGTTTCTAATTCCTATCCCTTGTAGAAATTAGCTTCGCAAATGATTACTAGCTGACAAACCTGCATCTTGGTCCAGACTTTCTACTCAATTCTAAAGGATTTCTGCAAAATCCAAGTTCTTTTCTTATCTGCTCCATCTCTGCTGTCACATTCATGGAGCGATCTTAAATTCTTCTGAGTAGCTCTTTTACACAAGTCCTATATATTCTGCCCGTATACCCTCTTTCTCTTGTGTTTACTTCAGTTTCTATGGCCAGGGCCACAATGCAACTCTCAGGAAGCTGTGTTGTCTCCAAAGTGATGCTGATGGTGGTTTGTGGTTATGATGATACGTGCAGTGCTAGTGTTTCTTGATCTTGTTTCTGAAACTCTCCTAAGCATGTAAAACATGCATTGCCTCATAGACTCTCCCAACAACCCTCTGGCATCAGTATGACTGTATCTCCCATTAGAGATGAAAAGAACTGACGTTGACAGATATTAAGCAACCTGCATAAGGCCTAAGTGCTTGTACTTGGTAGTACCATAATCTTGGTGCAGAGTTTGAACCCAGGCTGCCTAAGTGCTTAATGGGGACTTCCTACTGCCTCTTTAGCTGCTCTGCTTCTTGGGAAAATGGCTTTATTGCTTCCAGTCTTCATTTGGCTGGGGTACATTGTTGTTGCCAGGTTAACATAGAATTAGTATGTGCTGTTGGTTGACCTAAAGGGTAAAGGAAAGGTGGTTGGAAGTATGATTTGTTACCCACACTTTAGGTGGGAATTGGCATTTCCCCTTCCTGGAAATTGCATGCAAAGTGGGTTGCTCTGTTTCTTAATAGGAATTTAAGGATATTAAGTTAAAGGATGTCCCAGAATCCCCTTGGCTTGGTATCTAAGACTCTGTTCATTTACTCTCCAATCAGTTTTCTGAGGCTGCCCAATGAGTATTCTGACCCAGTCATACCACTCCCTTCATGCTTCTACCCTGCCTTACACATCCTTAGCCTCTTAAAACTTTGTTTTCACTACAACTCTACTCCCAAGAGAGACTTAGTTTCCTCTCCTACCCAATTAGTTCCTGTGAACTCTCCCAAGTTTAGTCTTAGTCCCACCTTCTTGAGACATATTCTCAAATGACAAGAGAACTCTCTTCAACCTACCACAGAACACAAACTATGCACCTAAATACACAACTTCCTAATGTGAAGCCAGTCAGATGAGCTACATGCAAACCCAATTATGGTTAGGGGGCAGACGTCTCATCTTTTTTCCAGGGTAATGGAAATCTAGATATTTAGATATAAGCTCCAGAATTCTTATAAGAGTTTATTTACGTAGAAATTACACGGTAGCCAGTGAAATTTTTTGGAGAGCAGCCATTAGTGGTTGGTTTGTTTGTTTGTACCACTGCTACAGAGTGTGTGGTCTTCTTTATTCAATGAATAGTTTCCTCATTGTGTTCTGTAAGGAGTTATTTTTTATTTATTTGACAGGTAGAGTTACAGACAGTGAGGGAGAGAGACAGAGAGAAAGCTCTTCCTTCCATTGGTTCACTCCCTAATTGGCTGCCACAACCGGCGCTGCACCGATCTGAAGCCAGGAGCCAGGAGCTTTTTCCTGGTCTCCCCTGCAGGTGCAGGGGCCCAAGCACTTGGGGCATCCTCCATTGCCCTCCCAGGCCACAGCAGAGAGCTGGATTGGAAGAGGAGAACCTAGACTAGAACCTGGTGCCCATATGGGTTGCCAGCGCCTCAGGCAGAGGATTAACCATGTGAGCCATGGCGCCAGCCCTGTAAGGATGTATTTTTATATTTGCTAAGCTTTCCCAAAATTTCTTGGAAGAAACTAACCCTCAGTGGTTTCCTTTGAAAAATTCTGTTTTTTCTTTTTATTTTTTTAAACAGAGCAGCTAGGACAGAAAGTTTGAGAATAGAGGATCCTAATAAATAGGTAGTAATCCAAGTAATCTTGATATTGAACTAGTAATAAACAGTAGCTTGTTTGGGTACTGCTTTTTTGTCCCAAAGAATAAACAGGTTTTTTTTAAATCAACTGCAGCCAAAAGTTTGATAAACAATTGGCTTAAAAATCACATTTCAATATATAGCATAACGAATTACTTGGCAAGTCTTCAATCCCAATGTGTTGTGAATAGTCAGAGTTTTCTAACTAGAGAAAATTGAACCAAGTACTTACCTTCCTCTAATATTAGAAATCAAACTGTAAAATTAAGTTTTAAAAAAATTTGAATATCCATATATTGTTTACTCAGGCAAATTCAAATCATTTTCATTTGACAGTTTTGAAGCAAGTAAGTGGATGAAATTTGAGGTTGATAACTTGCAATTATATTGATTTTCATTTTTCTTCTTGCATATTCCTCAAAGTGACAGTGCTTAGAGCCAGTGTCGCTTCATCAACAACAGCTTTGTGACACCTTAATTGCAGCAGACAGATATAGAGTGAGAACCTGAGAGAGGTGTTTTCAGAGGAGCAGATGAAAGGCTCTGGAAACCACTGGGGATGGTCAACCATCATGCTTGCTCTAAGTCCTGTATGACCTTGGTGGTGGTTGACTTCAGTTAGGGAAAAAGTATGAGGAGCTGGGAATAAGTGGGGTGGTGGGAGTATACAGGACCCAGGGAGGATGAAAGCAGATGCCAGTCAGTCAAACAAGCACTGTTTGTCCTGACAGGCATATTACAGGCTAGAGAATAAATATTGGAAGAAATGACAGTAATTAAAATGTGTTTACTTAAGTGAACAGTTACTTGAAATATGGCTGCATGGTAAAGACCTCATTATAGACCATACTTGGCACAGGAACCTGATCCTTACATTGAGGGGTAATTAATTTGATCTCATAGGTGGACTGATAGGTCACATGCGGCCCTGCCTGGTTTCTTGGCGTTGGACAAGGCCAAACCTGAAACAGAAGCACTCTTAGAGCTTTTAAAAATCTTTCAAGGCAGGCACGCATTTTAGAAGGTGCTAGGTAGTTATACTTTGGAATGTGTGAGCAGAAAGCCTTCCCTGTGAGCACAGATGACAGTGTGAGAAATTGGAGACAGAATGTGCCCCTGGGTGTTGCTGAAGCAAGATGCCTTAGCACACAGTTTCTTTCTTCGATTCCTTACAGTCTTCCCAGGCACCATTACTTAAACCTTAGAGTAAATAACATGCGGAGTCATGATTCTCAAACTTTATACTGCCTCACATTTAACTGAGTGGCTTCTAGAATGATGGACCATCGGGTCCCAGTCTAGGAGCTTGTGAATCCACATGAATAGGACTGGGCCTGAGAATATATATTCCTAACTTGCTCTTTCGAGTGTGTGGCTCACCCAGGGACCATACTTTCTGAATGAATACCAATGTATGACTAATCCAGTGTCTTCATAAGGAGGACGCCTTCTAATGCAATACAAACAAGGGTAACTAAGTTATAAACATACTGTTGGAGAAAGAACTCCTGGACTACTGGATGGGGACAGAGTGGTGCTGACAGGGATGGCAGACTTGGTGTTCAGACAACGGAAGTTCTAGGAAAGAATGTCGGAGTCGTATCTCACGTTCTCTATTTGTTAACTGTGACTTTAGGCATGTTACTGAGGCTGTCTGTGCCTCGCCCTCCTCATCTGTCAAATATAACAGTTGTCACTAACCCATGGAGTTGTTGGGAGACTTCTGGGACTGGATGCCTGCAAAACGTTGACCTAAGAGCTAGTGTGCATAGAGAGCTATGAAGATACCAGTGACTCACAAAAGGAAAGCAACTGTGTATGCGGGCAGGATAGTGTGAGAGATGTCAAGGTATGCCCCGCTTCTCGATCTAGGGTGAGTTAACTCAGTAGGCTTGTCTTAGATAGAAGTAACTGGAGGACAATTGAGGGGGGAGTTCTTGTTTCTAGGATTAGTGTCAGGGTGCTTTTTTAGTGTAAGTTTCATCTTGAAGGCGGTTAGGGATATTTCGGATGGCATTGTTGATGTGCTTGGGGAGTAAGTGGTGCTGTGGCTTTGAAGGCTGGTGGTGACTATGATGGTATCCGAGAGGGATGGAGACAGCAGTGGAGAGAGTGGGGCAACAGAGCCTGACTGAGAAATAGAGATGCAATAGATACAGGTAGCAGAGACATGGCAAGGGGACAGGGAGAGGATTTGGGAGAAAATTGGGAATTCCAGGCTATTACTTTTTCTTTTTTTTTTTTTAAGATTTATTTATTTCTTTGAAAGTCAGAGTTACAGAGAGAGAGAGAGAGAGGTCTTCCATATGATGGTTCACTCCCCAGATGGCCGCAACAGCCAGAGCTGTGCCAATCCGAAGCTAGGAGCTTCCTCCAGGTCTCCCATATGAGTTCAGGGGCCCAAGGACTTGGGTCATCTACTGCTTTCCCAGGCCATAGCAGAGAGCTGGATCTGAAGTGGAGCAGCCAGGACTCTAACCGGCGCTCATGTGGGATACCGGCATTGCAGGCAGTGGCTTTACCCTCTACGCCACAGTGCTAGCCCCTCTAACTGGTTTTTAAAGGTACTATTTCTTATTTTAGAGGCAGAGACAGAAGGAAAGTCAGACAAAGAGACAGAGCCTTCATTCACTGGCTCACTTTGCAATGACTGAGATTGAGCAGTCTGAAACTGGGAGCCCAAAACTTAATCTAGGTCTCCTTCTTGGGTGACAGTGACCCAATTGCTTGAATGACATTAGGAAGAATGGCAGACATAGTGGTGAACAAAGCATGGGAGAATTGAGAAGGGTGGGAAAGAAATTTTAGGGTAAGTAGGATTTTCTTAGGCACAGGAGGGAAAATCTATTTAATACCGAGTATGGGGACTGGTTCTTTGGTTCAGCAGGTTAACGCCCTGGCCTGTAGCACCGGCAACCCATAGGGGTGCCGGTTAGAGACCTGGCTGCTCCACTTCCCATCCAGCTCTCTGCTATGGCCTGGGAAAGCAGTACAAGATGACCCAAGTCTTTGGGCCCCTGCACCCGCATGGGAGACCTGGAAGAAGCTCCTGACTCCTGGTGCAGCTCTGGCCATTGAGGCCGGTTGGGGAGTGAACCATCGTATGGAAGACCTCTATTTCTCTCTCTGCCTCTCCTCTTTCTGTGTAACTCTGACTTTAAAATGGAAAAATAAATATTAAAAAACTGAGTATGGACTCTGAAGGGCAGATTTAATTAGAATCTTGGATTCAACCCTAAGTAGCCTCAGCATCTTGGTTGGCCTGTGTGCTCTGCCTGTACTCTCGGTATATTCCACTGTAATGGAGATTGATGTGCTTAAAGGGCTGAGCATGTGCCATATATTGCCCGACTCACGTAGTAAGCCCTTCATAAATGAGAGTGTAGGACAGTCAGTCTGTTTAGTGCTGCTCTTTGGCAGGTAGGGGACCAGGATGGTTTGCAGCCATGTGTACAGTGATCGTAGCAGCACAGAGAATAAAATAGCATAGAAAAGCAGCAAGAAGTGGAGCATGAGGTCATGCTAGCTTGAAGAAAGATTGCTGTTTACTGGAACACCCCTGAACCTTGTCCTCTGAGTGTACGAGAGAGCAGTCATAGCAGTCAGTGGTTTCCATTGAACCAATGACAGAGTGCAGGAAGGGAACAAGCGAATGGTGTAATAACCATGGGTGCTTTTATAGACACCATAAGGTGAGGTTGCACTTCAATAGTCACTGCTTTGTCATTACTGTTGAATTATTTGATGATATTCTAAGTCCTTGTGTCCCTCAGATGTGCTACCAGAACTATGAGGCTTCAAAAAATGTGTGTTTCACGCCTGGTGATTATGGAAGTCTAGCTTAAGAGCCTCAGGGTACAGTGGTAGTTGGAGAAGCAGGAGCATTCTGGATGCAGCTCATTCTGGATGAGCATTGCCTTTGGACCACATTGCTCAGGGCTGGATCCTGGCTTTGCCAAATGCACCCTCTGTGGACCCATCCAAACTAGGGACTTGCTGTGTGCCTCAGTTTCTTCTTAGGTAACAAGTGGACCAGATATGTGTATATCACAACTAAGAATAGCATCTGCTTCTTATGTCATGTTAAAGGATTAGTTACTATTTTTGTTACTTCACCTGGGAAGGGTATGCTTTAATTTTTGGCATCAAAAGTGACATAAGGTTGACCTCTTGGAGTATTTCCAAAAATTATATCATGTGAATATTTCACTCATAAGCATTCTGCCATGCATACTATGGGGATCAATGACTTACAAGTTATATACAATAATGCAGTTTGTTTATGATTCCTGTTTTCTTTTTCTTTATTCTGCATCTTTATATCTAGTTCATAGCCAAAAAGCTATCAAATTAAGTTTTCACATAGGGTTTTTTTTTTTAATTGTAGCTGATTCTGTAAATTTGTCACAAGATTTGATACAGAAAGTTGTGTATATTGTGTCTTGTGGGTAATTTAGAACATTTCTAGAAATTTTTGAATACTTGAAAGCTTAATCCACAATGGAAGCTTCCCAACCCAGTGTGGTTGGCTGGCCATCCCAAAATTCGCTGCTGCTCTATAATTTTAATCTGCTGCAGAGTATTTTATTATTTGCATTGTATCAGAAGTTGTTGATTGAAGATCTCAGTGTAGGACACCAGGGATAAGCAAGGTGATAGGTATGTAGCAAATGCGATTTTGCATGCCTTTTTCTGTTTTTAATTGTACCAAGAATGTGTTCTTAGCATCTTACTGTTAGTTTTCTTTGCTGTAATAATTCGTTTTTGCCTAGACAGCCATATCCATTACTGTGAAAATAGAGCCAGATGAACACATTTAAAACCTGTGTAGAGGGAAGGGAAGGCATTGAACATGAAATTAGGCTTTTCACAGTAAGTTTAAATTTGAGTCATTTCTAGGATTTTCTTTTTTGAGCATAGTTTAGTGCTACAGCTCTGTATATACGTCGGGAGTGAAGAGCAATTTTGTTCCATTTTTCTATACAGTTGTGTATATGTTGACAGGCTATCATGGTTCAAAGTGGTGTTTTTAAATGTTGCTTTGCTAGATGCTGTAGTGATGTTCTATAACAATTAAAAATATGGCTAGCCTTTGGCAGCTTTTACGTGAGTAATAGTCTGCTTCACTGTGTTTAGTTTGTCAGTTTTTCACTACAACATCAGGATACAAGCATGATATGGTAGTTCTGTATTCTTTCCCAAATTTGAGGCTCAAGACACTTGAAACACTTAGCTCATATTTTAATTTTCTTTAATATTTTCGTTTATTAGAGAGAGAGAGAGATCCCATTGGCTATTTCAGTACTCAGATGCCTGCACCATTAGAAACTAGACCAGGCCAATGCTAGGAGCTGGGAACTCAATCCAAATCTTCCATGTTGGTGGCAGCACCACCGCCGTTCAAGGTCTACATTTAGCAGGAAGTTGGAATTAGGAACTTGAGCCAGAAAGTGAACCCAGGCACTGCACTGTGGGACACGGGCATCCTAACTAGTGTGTTAACCAACTTCTAGCCCAAATGCCTGCCCCTAGCTCACATTGTAAAGAAAGGAATTTCATGTTTTACACATTCTCACTTACTCTGCACCACCTAGAGACTTTTTTGGATCACTTACACTCACCCAAGTTAAAATTGTATGAAACAGCTCATATGAGCATTAAGAGTTGAAAGCAGGACAACATTTATATACTCTGATTTATTCTTTAAATGTTGTTTTAGATAATAGCATTCAATGATTACTTAAGATTGCTCAATCTACCTTCAAAGTATAGGCATTTTCTTGAGCAATTTAAATGGTGATACATGGCTTTGTTGCTTATTAATACTGATGAAGAAAATATTGGATAAAGAAAATTGTTAACAGGTGGCAGAAATTATAAAGAATGTTGGAGAAATTGTCAAGGGTTCCCTACTGCACGTTTGCTTTTCCTTTCCTGTAGTGAATGTGAGAGAAAGAAGAGTGCATGGCTGTGCCCCTGCATGGGCATGAGATAGCAAACCCTCAATTTGCAGTTGGAGTCTCTCAAAGGCAAAGAACATAGTGATAATTAGGCTATCTTAACACCTTGTATTTTCAATTCATGCCATCATCTCTCTTGAGAACTTTTAAGACATTATGGAAATTAGTATTAAATCAGTATTAGTGCTTGTGAGCTTAAACTATCCCAAAACTGTTTTTAAGCCAAATTTAACATAAAGATTTTCCAGAAATGAGCTATACTGTAAAGATGATCACATTCTGCTTTTCAATAAATAATTAATGTCTTTTTTGACAGGAAGGACTTGATCCAACAATATTTAATTGCTTATAGTAGGTTAAAAATTGCCTGATTAATTGGGGAAATTGGATGACTAAGGACTGAATAAATTCCAAAACAGCTTATGTTGAAAAATATTATCTTCACTGATAGATGTACCTCTTCACCCTGTAAATGGTAAATATTAACTTTGTTGGGCCAAAAATCTGTGAGAAAACAAAAGCAAATTTTTAAGCATCTTGTGTTCTTGCAAATTGTCTAGTCCCTGATTAGTAAAATAACTGATGACGGTCATACACAGCTTCAGGGCATATTTTTTCAATGTTAGCATTACTGACATATTGGACTGGATACTTCTGTGTTGTGTCTTACGTGGTTGGCAGCATCCCTGATGTCCACTCACTCCTTAGAGACCAGTATATTCTCATACCCAATTAGGAAAACCAAAAATTTCAGTGCATGTTGCCAAATACTCCTGGACAGAGGAGGAAGGAAAGCCAGAGGCAGGGACAAATTTTTTCTTGGTTAAACATCCCTGCACTAGGGCTTTGGAATAGGATGGATTAATTAAAGTTTCCAGTGATTTTGTTTTTTATTACCAGTCACAACCATGATTGGCAAATCATGAAGATAATTAAGGCCCTTGTAAGATGAGCTCTTTCCTAGTGGCCAAGACTGAAAAAAAACCTTAGTACTTGGATCTCCTTGCAGCTTTAGGAATTCACTAGAAAGAAAACACATAAGAGGATCCCTAATTCCTAACTACTTGTCTATCAAAGATATTCCTATCACTATGTTTTCAGTGCCAGTTCATTTGAGTAATGTAACTCAAATGCTTTAGAATTGCAGCAGGTAATGGATAGTCTACCTGCTAAGTGGAGTTCATTCCTTCCTTGTGAATGAAAGCACCAGATGAGAACTACTGCTACAGATACTTGTGTGCTGCTGAATTTGATTTCACAAGCTAATCATGACATCAGCAAGAGGTCTTGGGAAGGGTGAGCTGGTAGAGCAGCTAGTGGAGGCTCTGTCTGGAGAAGATGATTGCTAATGACAGCTAGAGGCCTGATTTCTCGTTCTCCTCCTAATTTGAAATGCATGTTTTGCTTGATGCACTTGTCATTTAGAAATTCAGATGACACCAGATGCTGCATTTGAAATGTTAGGTGCAGTTCTATTTAGTTTATGAAAGGTATGTTTGAGTCAGAATATACAGAAACTGAATTCTAAGTAGAGGAAAAACCCTGTGATTAAATTACTGCGCTTGATGAGAAAAGAATATAAACTCTAGATTGGATCTGTTAACAGGGACTGCGCAGTTGTTTACTTAACAACAAAAAAGGTTAAATCCAGAGGTGAGGTTCACATATAAATAAAAAGCCGTTTAAAAAAGCTTATTGGTATTTTATTTACAACCTAATTGTAGAATATTTTCTGGTTTAGTCATTCAGACTGTTTCATCTGTTTTCAAGCAGACCTAAATTGTGATTATTGATGATATTGACAACTTCATTTTACTCTGAATGCTTAGGAAAAATACTAGTTTCATGGCTGATATTGGTGATGCATGGAAAGACAGGCATAATTTATGACTTTGCCTACTCATTGTATTTGAGATGTTTGATGCTTTTATTTAGTTGTGAATACAAGGTCTTTTGAGCCTTTCAGCCACCACTACCCCAAGTATTTGGGAAGTATCACTATGCTTCTAAAGTGTACATATAAAATACATGACATTCATTCATCATATATAAAAAGCATAAAAAATTTCAAACAATTCTTTATCATGGATGAAATTACCTCAGAAATACCCATTCATCCCTGCCCTATCAGGTCAAATGGTAGGGATGATACTTGATTGTTTTTGTTTGTAATGTATGTCTCAAAAGATGGAAAATAGTCCATATAATGAGACAGTTGAATGTTGACATAGATAGAAGTATGTAGATATTGACAGCAACACCATTTGGAAGCCTTCCTTTTTATCATACATCAGCTTCTTCCAACAAAGTTCTACAAGTTGGAGAAGTTAGCCTGAGGTTCAGTGTCCACAGTGTAAAATAAAAATAATCAGAGCATCTAATCCTTAGGAGAGCTGTGAGAAAATAAATATATAAATTCCATCTTAATGCTTGGACCACATAAAATCCTCCATAAATTTTAACTACTGTTATTTAAACTGCTGTCATTAGATATATTAAAAGTTATGTATCAACCAAAATATAATATGGAAATTCCAAATATACAAAGCCCTAGAAATTCTTCTGGTCAAGACATATTTAGATAAGAGTTCTGTTATTTTTCCTTCAACTAAGGTATTGCTTTGTAATTCAAATCAATATCCCTTAATTTCATTGATTTTGTTAATTAAGAGTTTCCTATACTAGGTGTTGTAAAAGAAACATACATCCTTGACTGTCAGAAATGGTTCTCTCAAACCTGCCAGAAGGTTTATTGGTTTATGGTGACATGAGTCGGATCATCTTCTCAAGTTTGCCTAATTATACAAAAGTGTGCCCTAATGACTTAAGAATACTAAACGATGATTTCTCTTTTCTTGGTGACCTGCCCTGAGTACTGAAATGAAAGGCATACCAAACTTACTTTTGTTGAACCAGCAGTACTCAGTGTTGAATTATAGAAAGAAAAGTCTAACTTCTGAAGTTGAAGCATTGATGTTACTGAAATACAGCTCCTTTAGACAGGCTTTATAGTATATTTGAATAGTTAATTAATGTCACAAATTATGCTGAATATCTATACTGGTAAGATGAGCTAGATAACTATTTCAATCTTTGAATGGCTTAAACCCATATTCTCAAAGTTTAGTTAGTTTGACCTATTTCATCTAGGGAAGTTGGATTCTGATTGCAGGAATTATCTGGAAAATGCTTCCCTTTTTGGATGGAAGGATGTATTTAAATTTAAAATGAAATCTATTTCTTATGGCCTCAGGGTGCCTGTGCATTAATGCAGAAATTGATATTAGGATAAAATCTTGAACAATTAGGGATAAGTATCTAAAACCCAATTAACCTTTTGCAGTTCTCTCCACAGCAGTAATGAGTTCTCATTTTCACTGCTGTGGGATTAAATGGATTTCTTTTTTTTATCATTGCACAACCAAAGACAGAAGTCACACTCTGCCAGGCCAGTTTTAGATGGGGCACATGAGCAATTCTCTAAGGACTGGAGATATATACCGCTTACTTGATCTGTAATACTTGTAATATATTATGTCTCCATTCTATTAGCCAGTTTTTGTTTGAAATCCATGTTGAGTCTTCCTTCAAGTTACACTGGGATAATGAAATAAAATTCACTTATGAAGATGCATGTCATAATCACCATGAACTCCGTATTACCGGCAGGGCCAGTGTATCTGAAAATCAGGCAAAGTTAACAACATTAAAAGACATTTTTCTTTTCTAGAAGACACAAATGCAGATTATCACATCCATTTTGAAATTACCTTAATAGTAAAATAATTTTATCGTATTAATTTGACATGTTAAATCTGTGTAGGTTCTGTACTTTTGACAGCTACTTCCCTTGTTTAAATTATTGCTGAATGATAATAGGACTTGCAAAAATTCTTTGGTATTTCAGCATCCAAATGATTAATTTAGAAGTCTTGAGATCTATCCTGAGAATAGAAAAGGAAATGCTGTGTGTTTCCTTGTAGTCTTAGTTTACAAGCTTTACCTGCCTCTGAAAGATGGACATACACCAGAGGAAGAAAACAGGTAATTTTATGCATTTCTGTCACTTCGTAGTAAGCTCATTTGGAGCATTAGTTGGAGTTTTATATATTAATAGTCACTGAACATTGTTTTATTTGCTCACAATGTTGATGCAATGAGCATTCCTGTAATCTATTTAAGACATTAACTAATTGTCCTAATCATAAATCCCCAAAATTAGCTGGCATGTCCACATACCTCATTTTTCCTTTCCCCGTGCCTCCCTCCCAATCCCATGTTCTCTTGGACAGGGTGTCCATCAGATGAATGTCAGAATTAAAGGGAAGTGTTCTCACTAGAGTCTTTGAATAAGAATTCTAAACAGAGGGATTTGGGTTGTTTCTGTTGCATGTATTTAAACTGTTCTCCTGTGAATGGATCTGCCAGGATGGATCTGCCTATATGCCTCTGTTGTATGCTTCCTGTCTTGTATTTACCTGTATTTTCTGACTTCCCCAGCATTCTGTGAGTTCCATGGTGAAAGATACTGTGACACTAGCAGGGTGGACACTTTGTCTAGAAAGATGAATGAATGAATGACCAGCCACATATTGAACAACTCAATCACGTTTTTCATTCAGTTACAATCAGTATCATCTCTGGAATTTGTAACTTACACACTGTCCACTTCTCTATCCTACCATTCCTATAGAAAACATCTACTGTATTATGCTAATGCATTTTTCTTTTATCTTCAGAAGTGAAAAAGAATAACTTTACAGGATATAAAAAATTAGCTATCATGATCTAAAAAGTGTGTCATTTAAATTAGGGAAAGACAGCTTCTTTATGTCAACTTTCTCATACCATCCTGATTTAAATTTGAATTTGTTTTGTGTTGCATTGAAATTTTTCTTTTACAGAGAAGTGTCATCACTTTCACAGCCAGAACAGAACAGATTTAAGAGCAAAATAAAGAACTCCTTTTCTGAAGGCAGCTGTGTTTTTTGTGTGTGTATGTTTATGAAAAATCTGTGACAAACACATTTTTTCACTGATTGTGTTAATTTTTGGAATATTCTTTGGAATTTCTCATAAAGTTAATGCCTAATAAGCAGTGAGCACTTCAATGTCTTGTCTCAATCTTTGGTATTCACATTACATTAACATTTGATATTCTTCGATTAAAATGACAAGAAAAATTATTTAAGTGGTAAATCACTAAACGTATTTTTGAATAAGTACCAAGTGTCAGGTGTGAACATTCATGGTAGGATCAAGACGGATCTATATCCTACCCTTAAGAGCTTGATAGTTTCATGGGAAAGATGCACATTCAACAAATAGTAGTAAATCCTACATAGCCATGCCTGTACCAAGTCCTACAAAGGAAACGCATAGAAAGTCAATAAAATAATGGGGATTTGGTCTTGTGCTTCTGTATCATAACCACTAACTACATATTACTATTTAAATTGAAATTTTAGTTGGTTAAACTTAAAAATAAATTTTAAGAATTTGCTTCCTCAGTCACACTGCCATATTTGAAATGTTTGCTGATCACGTGGGGCTCATTCCTACCATGTTGAACACAGAACAATTCCATCACTGCGGTGAGTTCTGGTTGACAGTGACACAGATGTAGGTTCTGGGAGCATCTTTCTACAGAACAGAGATGCCTGCCTAGACATGTTATCTGAGCAGGCCAGGACTCAGTGAAACTTGGGGATAGAAGAGAAGATAGTCACGTCAGAGGAAAGCTCTAGTATATGAAAATAACCTGACCGAAATGTAAGCTATTATGTTTACAGAAGAGTAAGAAAAAAATTCATGGAAAGTACGTATTGAAAAATTATGTATGCATTTAAAAAATGTTTGCACTTAGGCAAACTTAATTTCATTTTGCAAGAATTTTACATAGTTCCTTGATACTACTGCTATTCTGTGCATGCCTGTTTTAAGATAGTATTATAGTGCCGGTACTCTAAATATTTCTGAAACCACATAAAACCAAATTACACTGAGTTTCTGCTTAAGAATTGTGTTATATTGAAAAAATGATAAATCTGGTACCCACAATAATTGGAAAGCATTTCAAAAGCTTCAATGTAGATTTTTGCCTAAAAAGAACAAAGAACAAAGAGAAAATTCCTCCATATTACCAAGTAAAATCCTTTGCAATCTTTGTCTCCCTTTTCTCACTATCATACATCACGGCTAACCTTAGGTTTCTCTCCTTCTTCGAGAATTCAAAAGTCTTACAAACCTTTTCTCATTCATCTCTTGATAATATGCATTAACATGGACTGATAATCACCTTTGATTTTTTCTATCTGTTATTAACTGGCTATAGGACAACCAGGAAACTCTAAAAAGTGATAAAGTGATTAGCAGTCTCTGCTGCTTAATACAATTTCTCAAGAAGACACAACTGTTCTTACATCTCAATATTAAGGAAATATTCTGAATGCTTCTAAGAAAGTTGATATGCTGTTTGATCTTGACTTTGGCCTACATAGCTTTTAGAATCAAGTTTTTACTTGGATATGCATATTCCTTAGCGCTGTGCTTGCATTCCTTTTATATAAATGCTACTGCTGCTTTACCTACAAGGCTGTTTTGTGGGTATTCTAATGTGTTATTTCTTAGTGTGTTTTCTCAGCAAATCAACAGTAAGAAACTGGGAGGGAAGATCCCACTGGTCTTCTCTGATAATTTACATGGACATTTTTCCCCTTAATGACATGTTATTACTTAAATTTAAAGCTTTTAGTCTGGTTTTTAATTACGTAGTAAAAATTTAGTAAGATCTTCCGGAGTTAGATTAGCAGAGCAGGAAATTAACTTTGATGCAGGTTCAGTGTTCATATACTGTTGAACAAATAAGTTCTTAACTACTTTTAGCTGTAAAAGGTAACCAAAAGTAGAATCTGTTGCCTGACAAATAATTTTCAATAGATCTTTTTACGTAGTTTAAGAAGTGTCTGTAATTAAACTATCAGTTGTCCTTTTGTTAGGTTTTTAGATGACTTGAGATTAAAATGTGCTTATAGATAGGATTTCTGTTTGAAGAATTTCACAGGATAAAATCTTACTTTGATTGTTGATATATGTACATATATAAATATTTTTATCTATATAGAAATTTAGATTATTGAATTTATTCTAACAGTAAAGAAATTTCATAAGGAGCCAAACCCATAAAGATTTCAAGAATGTTAAGTAATAATCCACATAGACAAATATATCCCATCCTGTACAGTCTGCCTTCTATGGAACTGGTATCCATTTACCTTTGTCTGCTTGCTGAATCACTGGGAACAATTGCCTAGACTGGAACCTTCTAATCGTGATTTCTGCGGTTCACATTGCTGCCCTGAACCTGTTCCCCCATGACCGCCAGAGCTGTTTGCACGAGAAATTTGAGATAGGAGGGACTTAGGAGTAGCAGCATGGCTAGACAGAGGTTCCATTGGAGTTGCCTTCTGCTTTCCCATTTGCTTTTTTTTGAAGTGCTTTGTAAAATAGTTGATGTACTTGACAGGTTAATCACGTCCTTTCCCACAGAAACCAGTTAGAAGCACATGTTCTCCTTTCTGTTACCATACCCAACCTAATCATTTCCCTGCTTTAAAAATTTTTTATGTCTTCCCACTGATTTTAGCATTAAGTTCTAGATTCCTAAGATGGTCTCTGTGTTCCTATGATGGTCACCCTCATATTCTCTGGAAAATTCCATAATACCTTGCCTTGTACTGGGTACTGCAACCGTTCTGGCCCACGTTCTTGGCTTCCATCATGGCTGCTTTCCTTTTAAGCTGTTCTGCTTATCTGGAGTTTCAGCAGGGCATCCTCTGACCCCATCCTCACTCTCCCAATCACAGACTAGACTTGTTCAGTATCATCATTTTCCCAGTAACAATTACTACAGCGGCCAAAATATCACTCCTCAATATGGAACTATTGTCTATTTTCTCTGCTGGACTAGAAGGCTTTGAAGGCAAGGACACAATCTGAACAACTTAAATTAGTAGCCCATCACTCAAGTCTGTGTCTGATATATAAAGTACATTGAGTATTTGTTGAATAAATAATATGATTTTGGAGGTATTTGGCAATTTTTATTTGATCAATTTTAGAATAGAAACAAGTTGATCTCTGTTTTGTTGTGAAATCCAATACCAATGGATGAAATTCTTCTCTGTTGACTTAAATCTGTAACCCAAGTCCTTTGATTTCCACTGTAAAAGTACTGAGCTCAATATCAAAAGAAGCTTTAATTTCAGAGAAAGTGCACTGATCATATCAACCTCCAAACACATTTTTTTAAAAATGTCTGTGGCAAAGTAGGAACTACAGATAAGAAAGAAATAAAAGACATCCTAAAGCAAATTGAGAAGTCAAGATAAGAAGCAGCTTGTTAAAAAGAGGTTAATGCATATTGAAGTAGATGTCACTCTTTGCACGTATGTTTTTTTCCCCATCAGTAAGTCAAGAGCTTTGGGTTGTTTGTTCTTTGTAGATTAACCTGGATTTATGCTAGTGACTGTTTTTGTCTCGGACCAGTAATTTGGAATCAGAATGCTGGCTTGGTCAAGAAGAGTAGAGAAAAAGAAGATGGAGGGGTGGGCATTTAGTCTATTGGTTGGGACACTAACATCCCTTGTCAAAGTGCTCAGAATCCATGCCCGCCCGTTTCTTTGTCCAACTTTCTCCTAATGTGCGTCCTTGCAGGCAGTGGTGATGACTCAAGTGACTGAGTTCTTCCGATCCACATGGCAGACTTGGTTGAATTCCCAGCTCCTGGCTTCAGCCTTTCCTAGCCCTGGATGTCATGGGTATTTGTGGAGTAAACCATCAGATAGGAATGATCTTGCTTACTCTCTCCTCCTTTGCCTCTCTCTCTCTCTCTTTGTCTCTCAAATAAATAAAGTTATAAAATGAGATTCAGATGAGTAAATGGAAACATGAGATAAACTTGTCCTTGAACATAATGTTCTAAATAGTTCAATTATGGGTGTACTACAATCAGATTAATTTTCCACTGATATACTATAGCAGGTTAATATTTCTGAACTAAAAGGAAAAAAAAAGTGGCAGTGAGAGAGTGCTGGTCTCAAGGTTTACTTAAAGAAAGAGGAATAGGTTTCTCATTTTCTAATCTTTTGGAGAAAGAGGCGGAAAATTCAGTATTTCCCAGACTTGTGGGATTAGGAAACAGCATTTTGGGAGCCCAGGTGTTGACATGTTTTTGAACACATATGTTCAGGGACCATTTAGATGGAGATAGATGAAGGATTTAAGTCATGGTAGAAGAAGTGGTGATGGCTTCTTTGCTCTGCAACTCATTTGTAAGGTCAAAAGCTTCGTAGTGTAAGAATACAGGCGAGGGGGGCAGTGCTGTGGCATAATATTCTTTTTTTTTTTTTTTTTTTTTTTGACAGGCAGAGTGGACAGTGAGAGAGAGAGAGAGACAGAGAGAAAGGTCTTCCTTTGCCGTTGGTTCACCCTCTAATGGCCGCCGCGGTAGCGCGCTGCGGCCAGCGCACCGTGCTGTTCCGATAGCAGGAGCCAGGTGCTTATCCTGGTCTCCCATGGGGTGCAGAGCCCAAACACTTGGGCCATCCTCCACTGCACTCCCTGGCCACAGCAGAGAGCTGGCCTGGAAGAGGGGCAACCAGGACAGGATCGGTGCCCCGACCGGGACTAGAACCCGGTGTGCCGGCGCCGCAAGGCGGAGGATTAGCCTGTTGAGCCACGGCATAATATTCTAAGCCTCTGCCTGTGGCACTGGCATCCCATATGGGTGCTGGTTTGTGTCCCAGCTGCTCTACTTCTGATCCAGCTCTGTACTGGTGTTCTGAGCAAGCAGTGGAAGATGGTCCAAGTGCTTGGGCCCCTGTACCCATGTTGCAGACCCAAAAGAATCTCTAGGCTCCTGGCTTTGGATCTGTTCAGCTCTGGCTGTTGCTACATTTGGGGAGTGAGCCAGTGGGTGGAATATCTCCATCTCTCCCTCTGTCTGTACATCTGCCTCTTAAATAAATAAAACTAAATCTTTATTAAAATAGAAAGGTATTACCTCAGGACCTTGCCAATTTTCATATAATGATAAGGATCCTGTTGGGAAAACAAATCAGAATTATAATTAGTTAGATACAGAAAGCTACATTTGACTAAAAAAAAAAAAAGACACCTAAAATAAAGTTAAGTTCACAAATAACTGGTTATTAGTTTCTCTCCCTCATTCATTGCCCCACCATGCTGCTTCCTTGCCAATGGCCTTATCAACTTGTCAATATTCACTCTGAGTGTTTTTTATATTGTCCTTTGGTAGTTGTGTTCAGTTAAAGTAATTTTCTTTAGTTAAATCATAGAGATAAGTAACTTTGATAGTAGAAATCACTCTTGCTTTTACTTCCATCAAGATTGAAAAACACAAGCAAGGATTTTGTACCAATTACATCTTATTAGTTAAAAATCATCATGGAGACAGAACATAGTTTGTGTGCTTCTAGCCACTTTGGATTGCTTTGATTTAATCCTTATTTCTTAGAGGATGTTTGGTGTGCAAAAAATGCATCTCGAATGGATATTTTATTATAAAGTACCATTTTTGTTTCCCTCACAAAGTGATTCTAATATAATTTGCTTCAAATTGTGGAAGAATAAAACTGGAAACAATGCTAGGCAGGATCTAGTCGTATGCTCTGAACTGGAAGTTAATTCTGAGAGAGGAAGGCAGTTACAGGACTGGGGCTGTGTCACTGGAGGTTTGTGGTGTTTTATGATGCTCACTACCTCAGTGTCGCCTCAAGTGTGTAAAGACACACCAAGATACTCGTTCCAAGACTGTTATGAAAGTGAAGAAGACAATACATAGGAAACATGCAACATGCTGTTTCACACACAGTTAATGCTATTGGCATTATTACCCATTCACTTATGAAGTAACTACCAGGAGCACTTGGCAAGACATCTGTCATGATGGTGTGGACTCCCTGTTTTTGCAAGCCATAGTACTTGATCTGCCAGCGTAAGAGTACAGTGGGACAGCCCCCTAGGACAGAACATCCCATGGCTTTCTGCTTATTAAAATAAGTGTTAGAACAAGAGATAAGATTGAGGGTAGGGGATGTGGAAGTTAATTTTTAAAGTGGTGATTTATTAATAGACAATCACTTGATTAGATTTTGGCTCTTAGATTACCAGTTCAAATGCTTTGAAATAAGTACTGGAGGGGTTGGCGCCGTGGCTCGCTTGGTTGATCCTCTGCCTGCAGCACTGGCATCCCATATGGGTGCTGGGTTCTAGTCCCAGCTGCTGCTCTTCCAGTCCAGCTCTCTGCTGTGGCCCGGGATGGCAGTGGAGGATGGTGCAAGTACTTGGGCTCCTGCACCCATGTGGGAGACTGGGGACGGGGTCGCCTGGCTCCTGGCTTCGGATCGGCACAGCACCGGCCATGGCGGCCATTTGGGGAGTGAACCAGCAGAGGGAAGGCCTTTCTCTTTCTCTCTCACACTGTCTGTAACTATGCCTGTCAAATAAATAAATAAAAAATATTAAAAAAATAAGTATTAGAAAATATAAATTTCTTGTCAAAGAATTATCACAGTGATTATCTGCTCTAAAGGGATAAAGGTCCCATAAATTAGGGGTAAGTATTTGTCCTTGCCCTACCCCAAAGCACCTGGGTTTGATTCCCAGCTCTGGCTCCAGATTCCACCTTCTTGCCAGTGTCTCTGGACCCTTGGATTTGAGAAATAATGGCTCAAATAATTGTGTCCGTACACATGTGAGAGACCTGGATTGAGCTCCTGTTTACCCCAGCCCAGCTGGCTCTTGGAAGACATTTGGATAGTAGCTGTCTTGATTCCTCTCTCTGGCTCTCAAAAAAGTTGGAAAGATCAGATAATTTTAGTCCGTGGCTAAAATAAGGAAAGGAAAAACTCCAGACAGTAGCTGGTCATAGAAGTGACTAGATGCTCTTTGTTGATTTTGAAGTGTGGGCTGACATGCTGACGTTGATTGCAATAGCTTCAGTCACACCCAGTGGCAATGCCCGAGCTTCAGGATTGACTCTCCCAGCAGTCACAGTGTTCCCTTGTGCTTGAACAGAGGCTAATGTTTTTGTTACGCTCATCTATCACAAGGCATTTATTGGGCATACCCTGTGGGTGAAGTATCGTGCTAGATCACAGGAGAACAAAGATAAATTCATTACACTCCTGTCCCAAAAGAAATTTACAGAGGACAAATGGGTCATTTCAAATGTCCCATGGTAAAAATCAGCATAACAGGATGAAATTGAGGCCAGAACAAGTTTATTTAGTCTTAGGAGTTCAGAGGAAACATTTTACCTGGATCCATTGATGAGTATGGATTTAGTCTACAAATGGCCAAACTAGTACAAAGGGCTGAGTTCACGTACTCTGTGCTATATCTTAACAACTTCCACTGCTTTAGTATCCATGTAATAGAAATTATCATGGAGAAGAGGGATTTCCAAGTTTGGGAAACTGCAAAATAATGTAGACATTCTTTTCTGGATATTCTTCGGAGTATTTCAGATCAGGAAAAAGAATCAAATGGATATTTTGAGAACAGCAGTTAGAAGCAGTGTTGTGACCACAGAGGAGGTAAGAAACTGTAGGAATTTATGAGCAATGAGAAAATGTGCCCTGGAGTCCAGAGATTGGAAATTAAGGAACACACGTCAAAAATAATGTGAAAAGCAATCTACTGAGATTTATGAATGTATTAGATGGATGAAAGCGTGCATAAGATGACGGATATGAGCCCACTTCCAGGTGATGAGACTCACCATGTAGCCAGAATGGAGCTTCAGGGGAGGTGTTGGTTTCTGTGGGAAGAAGAGGAATTCTGTTGGGGAGGTGTTAGGTTCGAGATGAATTTCTTGGTGGATGCTTTAGCTCATGGGGATGTTTGACATTGTTATGTTCAGTTGGTCATCTTCAATGAATTAACACTAATGAAAGTCCTAGGAGGAGGTAATTTCATTGAAGGAGAACTGGAGTATGATGAAGGAAAAAATACCCGCAGCAATTAGTTATTGAAAGACTACGGAGAGGAAATCTGTATTTATTTCCGTTCTCACATCTGAATTACTTGCTTGTCCTCAAATTCTGACTGAATTGGGCTTCAGTGCACATAAGTCATTTTGCGTGTTGGCCAAAAATGTTGTCAATTCAAGCAAATATCCGTAAAGGGATGCAGATGACAACTTTTTTGAATGTACAAAGTTCAGTGAGTGAGGAGACAGACTAACAATAACTGTTTTTTTGTTTGTTTGTTTGTTTGTTTTGTTTTGTTTTTTTTAGAGGCAGAGTTACAGAGGGAGAGACATAGAAAGGTCTTCCTTTTGCTTGTTCCCTCCCCAGATGGCCACAGTGGGTGGAACTGAGCTGATGTGAAACTAGAGGCTTCCTCCAGGTCTCTCTGATGGAAGCAGGGACCCAAGAACTTGGGTCATCCCCCATTGCTTTCTTAGGCCATTAGCAGGAAGTGGGATCAGAGTGGAGCAGCCAAGACTCGAATTGGCGCCTGTATGGAAAGCCTGTGATGTAGACAGAAGCTTAACCTACTATGCCACAGCACCATCCCCAACAATAATTCTTACAGGTTGCTGATTGGAGTGTGAAATAATACAAAACATGCTCAAAAACAGCTCATTGGTTTCTTTTGAAGATAAACCTTATAATGCAGTGGTCTCACCCTGTTATTTATGTAAGAAGAGGGAAAGCTATCTCCTCCAGAAACCTTTTATATGGGAGTTTATGGTCACTTTACTCATCAAACTCCTAAGTGGAATTAACCTAAAAAGCTTTCAAAAGGAAATACTATGAGTTTTAGGTTTTCATTCATGTAATGGAATACTATTCACTAGTAAGAACAACAATTTGTGACATACGCCAGACGATGGGTGGTGAATGCCATAAATAAGTGAAAGAAATAAAACACCAAAGAGTACATACTCTCTCATTACATTTATATTAGTTTCTGGAACTTAGACAACTTAGCCGTAGTGATAAAACTCAGAAAAGCATCTTCCAAGGACAAGGTCAGACTTGACTGGAAATGTGTTTGGAGAGCTTCCTAGGATGATGGAAGTGTTTATAACGTGGAGTCTTGATTTCATGCGTGTATACATTTGTCAAGACGTTCTCATTGTAAAATCTGTATTTCACCCTGTGTAGCTTTTAATTCAGCTATTGAAAAAACACTTGATTATTTCTTAAAGCAACAAATGGTGAAATAATGATTTCAAATGGCTAATTATAATTATTTTTATAATCTAACAAGTTTGTTCACAAGGGTAACAAGTGTTTCAAGTGTATCAGTTCTTTTGGCTAAAACTAATCTAGGAGGTTTATTTGTTGCTCTCAGATTTTTTATTTGAGTTTTCCCCACCTATCATGTTGTTTGAGGATAAGAGTTTGCTTAGAATTTCCAACATATTAGGAGCAAATTCACAGGTTTGTCCTTCAATTAAAACAATGTATTCATGCCAGCACTGCGGCTCACTAGGCTAATCCTCCGTCTTCGGCACCAACACCCTGGGTTCTAGTCCTGGTTGGGGCACCGGGTTCTGTCCTGGTTGCTCCTTTCCCAGGCCAGCTCTCTGCTGTGGCCCGGGAAGGCAGTGGAGGATGGCCCAAGTCTTTGGGCCCTGCACCCTCATGGGAGACCAGGAGGAAGCACCTGGCTCCTGGCTTCGGATTGGCGCAGCGCGCCGGCCATAGCGGCCATTTGGGGGGTGAACCAACAGAAGGAAGACCTTTCTCTCTGTCTCTCTCTCACTGTCTAACTCTGCCTGTCAACAAAACAACAAAACAAACAAACAAAAAACAATGTATCCCCCGCAAAATGTGCTGTTATGGAATGTTCCTTCAATCCTTTTCAGGAAATAATCTGGGCAACGTTGAGGAACAGTAGCCATTTGATCCTAGGGAACTGAGTCCTGATTGAGAACTAGACCCTGGAGAATTGAAGCTTTTAGTCTGGGTACTGCATGTCCAGGCAGGAATATGACCTGAGTTAATTGAAAAGAACTGAAGATAATATGCTATCAACACTGAACCTTTGAGAATGAAAATGCAAGGGCCAGTGCAGTGTCTTAGCATTTCATATTGCCAGAGGAAAGTTGAGTTCATTTTATATGTCCTCTTTGGTGATAAAAATCAGTGATAATGGACTTAACTTCTACAACTCTCTCTCCCTGATCCTCTCACTTCTCTATAATGGGACAAAGAACAATCTCAAGTTGAGTCATTCATATGGATATTTTCACTTGATGTAAGTTTGGCAACAACCTGGCCAAGTAGACAGCATACTACAAAGGCAAGAACATGGGATAAAAAGTCAGTCACTTTAATTGTGAGATCCTTAGCTAGTCCATTAGCCTTTCTGACCTCGTATGTTTACGTTGCTACAAGGTGATTTGAGACATTGTATGAAGAAAGCTTAGCATAGTGTACAGTACCTGAAGTTAGTGCCGTCTTAGAAAAACTTAGCTCTCTACCAAGAGGTGGTTTGTAGGGTTTCTTGAATATTTGAATAATAGAAAACAAAATCTTTACAATGGCAAATGAATCTTTGCCATATTATTTAATGAGGCACATGTTTTCAAACATAGAGTTGTGGTTATTAAATGGAGGCAAAATGATTTTTAAATACTGTGTATCTTTCAAAGAGGCATAAACATCTATGAACATTGCATGCTGCATGGATTAAGCTGTTAATCAGACATAATTTATAATGTACTTTTGTGAGAAGAGGAAAACACTTCTGCAGTTACATCAGTAGTGAATTAAGTGAAGTTACTAAACATTCACTGAGTCAAGCAATTTAAAAATAATAGATCACGGGTTGACTGAGTACTCATATTATCATCAAAGATCTTAGGAACTGACAACACTTTTAAATCGTTGGAAGTACACAGGAAATATACTAGATGTTCTGCTCCGAATAAGATAAGATCCTAAATCCTAAGAACAGAAGCGGATTATGATAATAATTCACCCTCCTTTGAAAATAACTGGGTAAGCAATGTATTAGTGGTAGGGGAAGAAATGTGATGTAATAGAAAAAAAAGTTTTTTATGAGTCATTAAGTTATTGAGGTATATTTGAGTCAGTTATTTTATGTATTATATGTATGTAGTTTCAAGATATCTTTAAAAAGAGAATAGTGATAGAATTTAAAACTGACTATGACAATGAACTACTGAAGAAGTTTTCATTTTTCAAAGCCTAAGCATGTATTTTTTCAATAAATCAAGTTGTTAAAGGAAGAATGTAACCTGTGAGCATGCATTTCTTGTTAATTACTTTGTCTCTCCTGTTCACGTAGTTTTGATAAATCAATGTTAAGTGTTTCTTGGATTTGGATTATGTAAATTTATCCCAGTTTCAGCTGTGATTACTGTTGCATTAGGGTTCTCCAGAGGAACAGAACCAACAGGAAATTTATTAGAGAAATTGACCAGTGTGGTCAAGAAGTCCCTTGATCAGCTATCTATAAGCTAGACAAGGAGGAAAGCCAGTACTGTAATAAAATCTGAGCCCAAAGGCCATATGGCCAAGGATAACCATGACCCTAGGGCAGAAGATAAATGTTTGAGCTCAAGCCTAGTAAGCAAACAGATGTTGCCTCACGTTTTTCTATTGAGTCCTTCTGTGGGTAGGCTAATGGCCATCTACACTGGGGAGGCACATCTGTTTTACTCAACAAATCATATGCTTAATTTCTTCTGGAAAAACTCTGACAGATAAACCCAAAAATAATGTTTACAAGTTCTTGGGCATCCCTTAGCCCAGTCAAATAGATACATTAAAATTAATATTGTAGATGTATGTGACCTTCTGTGTTGTTAAAAGGAATGCCTGTAATAGTTGATTTGACAGTGTAATTGAATAAAGACACTGTTGAGCATGAAAATGAACTTATTCAGCCATTTGGTGACTTTTTTTATGTAATGGTGGCCAATACAGTTGTACATGCTAGACCTGTCCAATTTGTATATGTGTATAATATATTTTGTTGTAGATGCCAGGCTGGGATTGTGATACCATGGTTTGTCACAGCTTGCAATGCTGGCTTCCCATATTGTAGTGCCATTCTAAGTCGCTGTTGCTCCACGTCTCATCCTGCTCCCTACTAACATTCCTGGGAGAGCAGAAGATGGCCCTAGTACTGGGGCCCTACTGTTCATGTTGGAGACCCAGAAATCTGGCTCCTGGCTTAGACCTGGCCCAGCCCTGATCGTTGCAGCCATTTGGAGGGGAATCAGTGAGTGGATGGAAGGTCTCTCTCTGTCTCTCTGTCCTTGCCCCCCTCCCTCCTTGCTATTTCTGTCACTTGCCTTTTATAAACATAAGTCTTTTTTAAAAAGTTGTACATGCTTATAGAGGATGACAGAAGGATTCTGTTACTTTCCCTTTAGGAAGGAATCAAGGAAAGACAAGTCATAAAGGCAGAGAAGTTCACCATGTGGAAGTGGAATGGAGTATGCAGGCAGTTGTTGAAAAGCATGTGATGTTTGGAGAACACATGTGTTTTGTTAGTGCTAGACCAAAAGCATTATTTGGAAGCCTCTACTTTTCAGGGTCCCAACTGAAACCAGAAAGTATATTAATATCAGGCTAAGTTCAAGAGCTTACTGGGTCTAATGACAAAGTTGTCGAATGTGTCAATGGGAATCATAGAAGATGGATAAACTGGGATTAGTCACAGCCAAGTTAGTGGCACCTTTTCACCTAAAAAGACCAGGCAAGTAGCAGTTATGGGGACCGCAAAAGAGAGATGCAGAGAAGAGCTTCTTCTGAGAGGATAGTAACCAAGGTTACATCTCAGGGAGGAAGCAGAGGAATAAATACGCTCATCTACCTACATCGTATACCAAGGCTGAGTTCTCAAAGCTAGGTTTCGGTCTGGCCCAATCCTGGCTATTTCAGGCATTTTGGGGGTGAATCAATGCCAGAGAGAACTGTGTGTGTGTCTGCCTCTCAAATAGATATGTATGAAATAGTGATTTTAAAAATAAGACATGAGAAAGATTAATTTAACCCCCAGATGATATTAAACTATTGCCACCTCCAAAATCTGAACAATGAAGCCTTCGTGTTTGACATGCTTCCAACTACTAAATTTTTAAAGATTTATTTTACTTATTTGAAAGACAGAGTTACAGAGAGAGGTCTTCCATCCGCTGGTTCACTCCCCAGATGGCTGCAATGGCCGGAGTTGCGCCAACCAGGAGCCAGGAGCTTCCTCTGGGTCTTCCACACGGATGCAGGGGCCCAAGGACTTGGGTCATCCTCTACTGCTTTCCCAGGCCATAGCAGAGAGCTGGATTGGAAGAGGAGCAGCCGGGACTGGAACCGGCGTCTATATGGGGCGCCAGCACTTCAAGCCAGGGCTTTAACCCGCTGCACCACAGCACCAGCCCCATCCAACTACTAAATTTTAAATTACAGAGTTGACCACAGACTCACGACATCATGGCGAGAGATGGGGGCACAGTTTGTTGAGCTACTGCAGTTCTTCAGTTGACTGGTGGCACTTGCTTAACAATGGAGGAAGGAATTTTTATAAATGACTTCTGGAATAGAATAGCCTTCCAAATTCATCTTTCCCATGAGTAGATTGATGAAGAGAGACGAGAGGGTGTTTTAAAGCTCCTTCCCTCAAATGGGTCAAGCCTCCTTCAGTGTTGATGGGAGTCAGCAGAAGTTGTGATGGAAATATTTGTTTCAAATGGATTAAGTTCTGAGGTACCTGACATTGAGACTTCTGTGCTCTCTAATTCTAAACAGTACGGTGTCAGTGACTTCATCCCTGAATATCTTCCATTTTAATTTTCATAATTGACAAGATAGCCACTCACAGAAACTTGTCTTTATTTTTGTTGCATCTTCAGTAAAGAACTTGTTTGTTTTGCTTGGTTGATCAAACACTGGGGAATCACTGTGTTCTGGCTAATTACTCAGTTGCACACTTTGGCAATGAATCAGTTTAACTGCTTCCACGGGGAGGGGGACGATCTTTTATGTCATTGTTTTGTTTCCTTTTGCTTTGGTACTTCAGGAGAGGAAAAGAGTGCCCCTCTTAACTTTTTTGCTTGACAAACACCACTCTTGCTGCCTGGGTACAGCACCATCTCTGTGATATTACTCCATGCACCCTACAAAGTTTCTGCATTTCTCTCTTTGCTTTTTAGCAATGAGTTAAAATCTTGCTTCTCCTCGTTGGACTCTGAATGTCATGACTTTGTCTTTTTTTTCACTTTTGCATCTCAAATACATGTGACAGTAGTTGATTTCTGTGTGTATCTAGTCACTGTTCATTGAATGAATGGCTTAATGAGTAACTGAATAGTAGAGACAGAGAACCATTGTCAAGACATATTGTGCCAGTTTTCTAAAGATAAACAAAGCAGTAGGATACAGGATGAATTGCTGAGAGGAAAACTAAGAATCTCACAGGTCAGGAGGAAGGCTTTTGCAAATATTCAGAGTTTAGATTTGAGTTTTGACTGACACTACAGAGATAAAGAGGTCGAAATGAGTAGTTACATTTTTCAGGATATGATTTGATAGACATACATTTTGAAGGAGAAATTGACACAGCGATCATTAGGAAGCTGCAAACCTAGGTTGGTGGATACAAGCTGGCTCTTTTGATAAGACTTAGGTGGTTGAGAGAGGAAGCTTGTGGGAAAATGTGAATTTGGTTTATGACCATGTTGACTTAAAGTAAAAAACAACAACAACAACAACAACAACAAAAACAGGCATCTGTCCTGATGAGGGACGATGAAAGAGTTTGCAAGCTACTAAATATTGCTGTATTTACTCTGTACTTGCTTCACATGATATGTATCATTCCTTTGATTTTCTTGGTAGTCAAAGTGATTCTCCAGTGCAATTGGAAGTCTTGCCAAAGGTCACATAAAAACACAGAAAACCCAGGTCTCCCAAGGTCCCACACTTGGGTTTTTCTCTTCTACCAAGACAAACTTACTGTAGAAATGATAACTGTGAAATGATCCCTGTTGTCACCACTGTCTGCTCTCAGGATTTCTGTCTCTTACCTTTTTCCTTTTCCACTCTTCCAGTTGCATTTATGTTTCATGGGCCCCTCGAATTTTACTTTCTGAAGGCCTTCCATGATTGCTTCTGGCCCTTCCACTACTCAACTTCTGTCACTATGGAGTATTTTGACTTACTTAATTTGTTAAGATGTGGTCATGAATATTAAGGTTGAAAATTGTAGTATAAGCTCTGAGAAGCCCAGTATCCAAATAAAATAGAAAGGACAGATAGTAATAGTAGAAAACTTTCAAATTTGCACATTTGAATTCTTTGTCCAGAACAAGGGTCTGCCATTTTCTTGGAGCAAAAATTCCTTGAATGTCCTCATGCTTGAGTCATTGCTGTTCATCCCTGCTTTCTCTGAATTACATCAGAAGATCTCTGTAATGTCTTGTCTGTCCCCTTGCTGTTGAGTTTTATTGGTTTCTAGTAGAAAAACTAGTGTGTAAAATTCTTTCACATTGGGATTTTTGCCTGTGCAATTGATACACATTGGGGAAAGACAATTATGGGATTCATGAAAATGGAGCTATCGGGAGGGCTCTAACATGTCATAATGTGTCAAGAAGAGATCAAAGTCGAGTTAATTAACACCAGAATCTTCTGTTCTTAGTCCCACCCCCCCCACACACCCCAGGTTAAATAATGACAAGTGATGTTTAAGCATCGAATGGGGTATGGGCTGGTACAGAATTAGGAAAAGGTATTTCAATACTCAGAGCAGCATTGCATTTGGGAGGTAAATTTTGATTTTGTTAATTAGGTGTCATGAAGTCAACGTGATCTCTTCAGTTTGGTTGGGAACTGTTCCTGGAATATTTATGTCTATCAGAATGGATACACGAATCTGCTATGTCACCTATGTAGCCTTATAAGCGACTAATGAAGCAACCCCCAACTTTGCTTGTAAAAATCCCTCCTTGGATGTACACAAACACAATCTTAATGCAGTGTCATCAGTGGGATCCAAGATTATTTAATGATAATATATCTAAGTTTCTTATAACTATCAAGTCTTTTTCTGGGGAATTGTTAACTCTAGTGCCCTCCCATGGCACAATGCCAACTATTATTTCTGAAACTTTGATGCACTGATACAAACCCCTTTAGTTTATCATTATGCTTCTTGAGTTTGAGTGTCAATTCGAAAATAATCCAGTGATTAAATAAAATCATAAAGATGACAAAGGATCAGTTTTCAATAAATGGAGAGATTTATTTAATTATCTAATCTAAGAAAGATTACAAACAATAAACAAAGGAGATACACCTGTGAATTTTAACATAGGATGTGTCAGAATTGCTGCTTCCTATCAGTTGACATTTGTCATCTCTAGTTATCAGGACAAGTTTTTTTAAATGTTTGCCATAAAAATTGGAAGAAAACCTATCCCTATTTTTGAAGTAATTCGTTCTTGTCGACAGCTGCTACTGATTGTTTCTTTGCATGTCCATTGAGTTTGAAAAGCTATTTCACTTTGGCTTGAAGTTTAGTTTTGTAATAGGAAGTTTTAAACTTCATCTCGACACATTAAAAAGCGTACATAGCCTTTTGAATTTTTTTGTCATTTAGTGTCATTTTCTTGCTTTGCTTTTTTAAAATAAAGCCATCTGTTTAGTAAACATGGAAAATTGATTGATAGGAAACCCAAAAAGTTCATAACTGCAACTAAATAACAGATGACAGATTAGATAAGAACAAGTCATTAAGTTGGCCTATAAAAGGACAGCCATCTGCACCAGTAAAATAATCTTCCTATTTATGACAGTAATAATTTCCTAAGTCCATGACAGCTAAGAATTCATAGAATCAAAAGAAAGCTTGTAAATTGAGAAGTGGAACTTGATTCTGGATGATTAGCGCTACCATTTTGTTCCATTGTTACATGACAAGTAGGTGGAGATTGTCAACAAAATCCTTTGAGAACAAATAACCACTATATACCATGTGTGTGTATTTCATCTGACATGCAAAATGACTAATGTACCATTATTTTGTTTGGTTGAATTATTAACAAGTGCAGACAGTCTAAATCATTACAGATTTAAAAGATTGATTATTACAGATTCTTTGAAGCCCTAGACTGTAGACAACTGATTTATACTTAAAGCATAAATGTAGTGAGGATGTTCAAGTATAAACAGTTGTGCAACCCCAGGACTGAAAAGGAAAAAGGGGCCATCTTCCTCTTGCTCACCAGTGTTGCTATCAAAGTTGAGTCCACTTTTAGGTTCACTAATAAAGTAACAAAGAATGACAAGAATGAGGCACACCGGTTATTCAGTTAAACTAATTATGCATTCATATAGTTAATAGAGTTAAAAAGACTTAGATATCAGTTGTAAACAACTGGACTGGAGTGGACATTTGGAGTAGCAGTCAAGATGCCTTTCAGGAAATGCACATTCCATATGGGAGTGCCTGGATTCATGCCAATTCCAGCTTCCTGCTAATGCACTTTCTGGGATGCAGCAGAGTGTATTTGATGGCTCCAATACTTGGGTCCCTTTCACCCAGGTGAGAAACTGAGATGGATTTCCAAACTCCTGGCTTCAGCATGGTCCAGCCCCTGCTGTTGTCAATTAATTCAAGGGCCTATATATCCACTGATCTTCAAAAAAGAGTAAATTACTTTAATAGAGAAATATATGTGATCTTCTCACTCAGTGGTGAGGTCATCCTATCAGTAATGCTAAATGACTTGAACTTTTGCTCTTTGACATGGCCAGTTATTGGAATGAAATTTATTAAAAGTGGTATTTGATTCTCCTTCTAACTATTTATTTGCTATCTTTATATTCTGTGTAGCAGCATTTTAATTGATGCTTATAGAAATGAGATACTTGAAAGTTTGGATTGGCATGAGTTTACCAAATCATCCTATATCAGAATCTAAAGAGATGTTAATACTGTATACATAGTAGAGTACTGAGACCTTAGACCTGCAAATCTTATGTCTTAGTTTTTTACTGATAGGATGGGCCAGGCTCTTATAGGTGGGGAAACTTGAGAGTAGGAATAGAAAGAAGAAAGTAAGTCATTGATAAGTTAACTTCTCAAAGATAACTAATACCATTTTATTGTGGATACTCTTTTCTTACCATACATTTGCATACTTGTGAAAAATGTGATTACATTTTAAACATTGTTTGGTGCCTGCTGCTTTTCCACTAAATATGCCATGAGTATATCACATATAATTTTAAAAATGTGAGTATTCATAACATACTTCATTTTAGCAGTTGTGTTTGTTGTTTTTGTTATTGTCAGTCCTTTATTGTGGAAGACTTATACTCTGTACCTCATCATCATCATAGAAAATTACTACTACATAAATCTCTGGATATCTATGATTTTTTTTTGAGTTCTACAAAGTACAGTTGTTAGTAAAATGTTGTAGTCTCTTCTGTGGTGCCCTCTAAGCCCCAGACACCATCTTAGCTCTGGCCCTGTCACCATCTTGCACAATAAGCTTTGGTCTTAAGCCCTGCCTGGCTCACTACATGCTAGGTGACCAAACAGTCCAATCAAAATGGCAGCTCCACCCCCACCCTAATGCTCCTACTGCCCTACCCCATGCAAGAGTATAATAGCACCTGCTTCTTGGGCATGTGCTCTTTTATTGTCCCACCATCTCCCTCCAGCTTGTCAGATTTCCCCCACCTGTCAAAAAACCTTTCCTTTAACTTTGGTGTTTGGTATGTTTTCTGGTGGCCTTAGAACAGTAGTTAGGAATGCTAAGGTTTTTGCTATACCTTATATTGAGCCCACCATTGCTGTGTGAATATCTATTTCTTTGTATACTTCTAATTATAATTTTTAAGACTCTGCAATTTTATTGGTGAATATAACATCTCATTTTAATTTGATTTTTTATTAAGATTGCCCTTTTGTTTTCATTCGCTTTTCAACCACTTTAATGTATTTTTATGTTGAATTGCATGTTTCTCTTTGCTCATCTCATTTCTGAAGAGTTGACCTTATTATTAAATTGTAACTTGTTTTTATATTAAAGCTCTTTTGCAAAATGTCATGTGTCTGGAAAACAAAAAAGAGAATACTTTTTTGTTTGATTAAAGCTGTTAAGCCAAGCAATATTCATGCTTAATTTGTTTTTTTGTTTGTTTGTTTGTTTGTTTTGCATTGATTGAACAAAGAAGAGTGATATTAAGTTAGACTTACCAAGAGGAGGTAGTGTAGGAAATAGCTGAAGCTGGTGTTCAGGTTCTTTGTGTTTGGAGGAATGATGAAAAGCTCTTTTGGGCACTTCTCAGTCTTAAGATTTTTCAGTAGAACCTGTAATTGTTCAAGCACTCAATTCATAGTTTACCTTGGACAATTCGTAATAATCCTTCAAGCAGTTAAGCTTTTAATAACCAGGCCTGAGAAACTGAATTAATAAACAAATAAACACCATCATGGTTAATTTGACATTTAAGAGCTAAAGAAAGAAGGGGGTATAGAAAGGAAAGAGGGTGGTTGTTCAGTAGCTGTGTCTGCATTCCCATCTCTCAGAAAGAACAGGTAGTATCTGAAGAAGGGGACATAATGGAAGTGGACAAGTGATGTTCACATCACCTTGAAGTTTCCTCACGGAAAATGATTTCAAGTTTATCATGTTAAATCATTGATATATTAAGAGCTGATGACCGTACAAACCAGGACTGTTCATTTGGAAAGTAAAGCTTTATCGGCATGAATGAGGATAGAATCTCCATCACAGAGGGTGAGGGGTCGTTGTACCTAAGGGAACTTGGTAGGTAGGAGTTCCCTTTATTTCTGCCACTTGATAAAACTGGGTTAACAAAGACCTAAGAATAAATGCTTTTAGAAAAAAAAATCATAATTAAATATGAGTTGATAAAAAATGCATATTCTGCTTGAAGAAATGGAAAAAATTAACATCTGATTATGGTAGGTACCTATGATATTTCTTCCAGTTTTAACATGTGTTGGTTTGTAAAATATTTAGTTTCCTATTGTTCTGTGTCAATCTTTTACCTTTGAAGATGCCTGCCTCAGGCTCACCACTAACAGATTTACTGTTTAAAAGCTTTCAGTATTTTATTTTTGCCTACATAATACAAGCATATTGTTGCTTCATAGTTGAGGAGCTTCTCTTAGCTCTTCTATAGTCTCAAGTGCACAGTGCATTTATTTTGTACTTAGCATTTACTGAAATCCTTCTATGGGCAAGACATTTCCCTGAGTGCTAGAAATAGAACAATGAGAGTCCTGGTTCCTGATATCTAATAGTAGTTACTCTGTTGGCTAACACAATCACGGTAAAGAGGTACTAATAATATAAGGCAGGAGGTGACATTAAGGGGTTACGTAGGATGTTAGGGAAGCAGTGAGGAAGGACAACTTGACCAAGGACAGTATCCTGGAGAAAAGGCTGCCCAATGGGGCCAGCGTGGTGGTGAAGTGGAAAAGCCACCACCTGCAGTGCCAACATCCCATCTGGGCACCAGGTCAAGTCCTGGCTGCTCTACTTATGATCCAATTCTCTGCTATGGCTTGGGAGAGCAGTAGAAGATGGCCCAAGTCCTTGGGCCCCTACACCCATGTGGGAGACCCAGAAGAAGTTCCTGGCTCCTGGCTTCAGATCAGCACAGCTCCAGCCATTGCGGCCATTTGGGGAGTGAGCCAGCGAATGGAAGACTTCTCTTTCTGTCTCTCTCTGTGTCTCTGTCTGTCTCTCTCTGCGTCTCTTTCTCTCTTTGTATAACTCTGACTTTCAAATAAATAAATAAATCAGTCTTTAAAGATGAAAAGAAAAGGCTGACCAGCAAATCTTTAGAAGGTGTGGTAGTTAGCTAGATATAGGACTGTTAAGGAATGAAAATGCATGGGTTTTGTAGATATCTACAAATGGATTTGTTGTGTTAGGAAGTAAGAAAGATATGTTCAGGGGATGACAAATTTGAGTGGTTATTTGCCATACCAACTCTGAGTACTAAACTAGGTTCTGTAGACTTTCAAATAGTAGTATTATGAGGATTCTACAGGAATTTTCATCTGGCTCTCCTAACTACATCATGTTGTAGTTCTTAGCTTATTACCAGTAATGCCATTTAGCTTACGTTTGCTTTTTTTTTTTTTTTTTAAGATTTACTTATTTATTTGAAAGGCAGAGTTGCAGAGAGAGAGAAAGAGAGTCTTCCATCCACTAGTTCACTCCCCAAGTGACAACAATGGCTAGAGCTGTGCCGATCCGAAGCCTGCAGCTTCTCCCAGGCCTCCCACGTGGGTGCAGGGGCCCAAGGACTTGGGCCGTCTAGTACTGCTTTCCCAGGCCATAGCAGAGAGCTGGATCAGAAGTGGAGCAGCCACGACTTGAACCAGCGCCCATACAGGATGTCAGCATTGCAGGTGGTTGCTTTATCTCCTATGCCATAGTGCCAGCCCCTCACCTTTGCTTTCATATGTAGAAATACTAAATTTTTCTGTGTAACTGTGAAGGATGACAGGTGATTAAAAAAATCCTCCACAGTCCTTGTTTCTCCAACCCTGCCCTTCTCCATCCAGATTGTTCTATTATTAGACAGAATTATATGTCAGAGCAAGAAAATTGCACCTTTCTCGTTTTTCTGCATGAACTGTTAGACTAGACTTCTCTTTGCCTTTGTCCAGCAACTGTGGAACTCAAGATACTGGTCTTCTCTGAGATAAGGAGCTTGCATCGGCCTGTCACTCAAGGCATTGCTTCCTTATTGAAAAAAGTATTACTATAAAATATTAATGTCACTTGAACTGAACAGTGTGCCTAGTGACATAGTTGGTAGTTTGGAAGAGGACTCTTGTGTTAGTTTCCCATTGCTGTGTAACGAAGTACCCAATATTTAGTGATGCAAAACAATACACCTAAGAATTCAGACGTGCGTTGGCTGGGTTTTTGCCTTCAAGGTCTTATCAGGCTGCAATCCAGGTTTCACATGGGACTGTGGTCTTATCAGTTGCTTGACTAGGTAAAGATCAACTTCCAAGCTCTCTTGGGTTGTTGAGAGAATTCATTTGTCTGTGGCTCTAAAATTGGGTACCATTTAAAAATAGGCATGGGCTGTTTCACACTCACCAAGCAGTTCACCAGAGCTGAGAGTTGATGCAGTGCAACAGTTATATTTAAGAGGTGAGCATCTTGTGGGCAAAGCAGACATCTTCAGCTGTGAAAGTGCTTTTCCCAATTTTTAAGTTTGCAGGAAGACTTTTTTTAATAAATGGGAGTTGGAAGAGGTTAGGGAAGATTGTGACATAGATGTCTAGAGTTGACTCTTGAACTCATTCTGAACCACTTAGGTTGTCTTCTTCCATTTGAAGGTTGGTTATCTTTGACTGTTAGTCATAAATCCCTTCCTCGTGTGAGATGAGTTCCTGAAATTCTTAGACCAGCATTTGTTGACAAACATTCTGATCATTCAAGTGGTCAGCACTTAGCTTTTGTTAATTACAATGTGCAAAGGAAAGATGTATTTAGTGTGGTTATCATGACATTTTCTTGAATACCAGCAAAGGACAGATAAAGAATGTAGAGTGAGTTTACTACCAAGACACTCTTCCAGAACATAGAGTAATCATGGGCGTAACGTTCTACCATCTTTGCATTTTGTACTGATGAGAAGCAAGTTGCAGGTCCTATTCGTTCTCAACAGGAAAGAAGTATACACAAGTTCAGGAGTATAGGGAGGCAGGATCATGGAAGTAACTTGTCCATCACACTTGATATTTTTTTCTCATGCCAAGAAAACATAGGTTGTGGAATGTAGTACTTTTTTTTTTTTTTTGACAGGCAGAGTTAGACAGTTGAGAGAGAGAGAAACAGAATGGTCTTCCTTTTTCCGTTGGTTCACCCCTCAAGTGGCCACCATGGCCTGCATGTTGTGGCTGGCGCGCTGTGCTGATCTGAGGCCAGGAGCCAGGCACCTCCTCCCAGTCTCCCATGTGGGTACAGGGCCCAAGGACCTGGGCCATCCTCCATTGCACTCCCAGGCCACAGCAGAGAGCTGGACTGGAAGAAGGGCAACCGGGACAGAATCCGGTGCCCCGACCGGGACTAGAACCCGGGGTGCTGGTGCCGCAGGCAGAGGATTAGCCAAGTGAGCCGTGGCGCTGGCCGGAATGCAGTACTTTTAATCCATACCCTCTAAGTAGCACTATAGTTAAAATACAAAGAAGAGGGAGAAGGAACAGGAGGAGGCACCTCTAAGCCCCATTTATATTTGGTAACCAGAAATAAACATGACACCATCTCTGGGAGAGTGCAGATGCTTCAACACTTATTTTATTTGTTCTTTGTAGTGGTTTAAAAAAAACTGAGACATTCTTAATTTTGGAGATAACATGGAAAAATTTCGGTTTGTGCTTGTATTTATATATATATATACATATATATGTATAATAGATACATATAATATATATTTTTTCCAGCAACTTGAGAGACTACCTTCTTGCATAACAAAATTAGGTTAGACTTAGTAGTAGAAATTAATTTTCATTTGTAGTAGAACCTATGCTTTGCCGTTTACAGTAGTCTTGGAAACTGTGTGTATACACGCGCTGAAGTCAGCCTCCTATGTTCCATTGCTTTACCTGTCCTCCTGTCTTCAGGCATTGAAGCTAGCCATCCATCCCCAGGGCCAGCAGGTACTCATTCTCTACTAGTATTGCTATTTTGACTGTGGTACTTGATAGTTTCACCCTAATAGAGAAATAGAACTATGTACTGCAATAATCTATGGATGTGATTTCAATAGAATATGGTCATTACTTAGAGCATTTCTGGTGAGTGGCTCCTCCACCAATACCAGTTGCCCTTGTTGTTGTTGTCAGAATGAAGGTTTCCAGTGACTTAGTGTAGGTGAGGGAATGAATCATTTAAGTCCTTGTACAAACAGTTGTCAACAAAGCAGAAGTCTTAGACTTATCCTCAGGGAAGTAACAGCTAAAAGGGAGAAAGAAACACTAAATATATATAACAAAAGTAGGTGGTTTCCAGTAAGTTACCTTATATGTTCAGTGACTGGATTAGGTTTTCACCTTTTTTTAAACAGCTATTTCTTTGAAACATATAATCATGTGATAAAATTTAAAATAAAATGTTGATGTTAGAGTTGTCCTTGGTTGTTTTCTGAAGTGATATTTGCTGAAGTCTTCAGTTTATTAATGAATGGTTTATCTTGGGGAGCATTTTTGTTGAAGTATAGTAACCCTAGAGAAAGTTAAACTTGCAGTGAATCTTATGAAATATGGTAGTATATCAGCTACATATTTAAAAATAGATAATAACCCTTGATTGCAGGGAATAGTCAGCTTTTAAAATTTTTTTGTTTATTTGAAATGGAGAGAGAGGTGTCTGGTTAATTTTTCAAATGCCTGCAGTAGCAACGCTGCACGAGGCTTACGTTGAGAGCCAGGATCAATGCAGGTCTTGCATGTGGGTAATAGCTCTCCAAGTACTTGTATTACCTACTATGTCTCAGGATGTGCATTACCAGGAAGCTGGAACTGGCAGTGGCCAATTCCACCCCAATATGAGATGATGGTATCCCCAACAGCATCTTTACTGCAGGGCCAAACGCTGGTTCCTGGTCAACTTTTTAATCTCTGATGCATAATGGCAAGATATATGTGCTAGAACATGATTGGGAATCTAAACATGTTGTACTGTCCACATGATAAGTGTGACTATGATGCAGCTTTTTTTTTTTTTTTAAGATTTATTTGAGGCCGGCGCCGTGGCTCAACAGGCTAATCCTCCACCTTGCGGTGCCGGCACACCGGGTTCTAGTCCCGGTCGGGGCACCGATCCTGTCCCGGTTGCCCCTCTTCCAGGCCAGCTCTCTGCTGTGGCCAGGGAGTGCAGTGGAGGATGACCCAAGTGCTTGGGCCCTGCACCCCATGGGAGACCAGGAGAAGCACCTGGCTCCTGCCATCGGAACAGCATGGTGCGCAGGCCGCAGCGCGCTACCGCGGCGGCCATTGGAGGGTGAACCAACGGCAAAGGAAGACCTTTCTCTCTGTCTCTCTCTCACTGTCCACTCTGCCTGACCAAAAAAAAAAAAAAAAAAAATTTATTTGAAAGGCAGAATTACAGAGAAGTAGAGGCAGAGAGAGAAAGAGGTCTTGCACCTGATGGTTCACGCCGCAGATGGCTGCAACAGCCAGAGCTGTGCCGATTTGAAGTGAGGAGCTAGGAGCTTCCTCCGGGTCTGCCATGTGGGTGCAGGGGCCCAAGGACTTGAGCCATCTTCTACTGCTTTTCCAGGCCATAGCAGAGAGCTGGATCGGAAGTGGAGCAGCCAGGACTCAAACTGGGGCCCATAGGGGATGCTGGCACTGCAGGCAGCGGCTTTACCTACTATGCCACAGCACCGACCCCATGATACTGTTTTAATGTACTTTTAGTAATGTACTATTTATTTTTCTGTCATCTCACACAATCTGTAAACAACTTGGAATAATGGAACCCTATCAGTACCTAGAACAAGAGTGACAATTAGCATGTTGTGGGCTGAATTCAGCACTTGATGTGTTTGTTAAATTAGCTTCCAATCCTTAAAGCTTGAGGTTGTCCATAAAAGTCTTAAATTTTCTCTTTTAAAAAACAACTGTATAATGCTTTATTAATTGTAATAAAATGTGGCATTAGTTTGGCTTTGTGCTATCTACTCCTCTTTTTGGAGACTAAATTTTACTACCAAATACAAAACTTCTATGTTAATATGTTGGTTGTCAGGTGGTGCCATACAGCAGTAAATGTTTATTCTTTTTAGTCTGGAGGCAGCTGGGATCACATACCAACTTTGCTGAAGTTGACTAAGTTCACTTACTGATCTGGAGGCTGCCTGGGGATTGATCTAGGCTGTGGTTGGTTGGAATAACTTAGCTGTGCTGGTGATACTTCCTTTCCTTTAGCAGGCTAGCATAGGCGTGTGCTCTTGCTGAGGGCAGAGGAGGAGAGCACAATCCCAGATGCTTTTCAAGTCTCTTCTTGAGACTATTTATAATATCTCATAGGTCAAACTGGCAACAGACAGCAAGGACTATCCAGGACTCGGGTCCATTCCTTGACTTCAAGATGGAATTCAGAAGCCAGTTGGAGAAGAGTGAATAGCAAGCGCTAAGCAATTTGTTGAGAAAATGAAGATACCCAGTCCTCATAGTAGGACCTACTTAGATAAGAGTGGTCCAGTCTCTGAATTGTGTTTAATGTTAGATGGATCATTGAATGAAAGGGGAGAAATGGCCTAATAAATTGGAAGTGTGTTGTAAGAAGAGGGAGGAATATTCATGGTTATTCTGGGAAGTAGGTAGAAATTTCCCAGAATATAGGTACTACCCCTTTTCACTCCTTAAATGTTGTAATGATTCCTGTCTTGGTGGCTGGTGGGTGTGTCATTTATCATGCCAGTGTATTAACATGAGTGTATAATGATCTGTGGGTCAGCCTAGGTCAGTCTTGGCCCCCTAAACTGGTATGAGTCTGTCGCATCTATTTGTTCACACAGCAAGGGGAACTGAACCCATATCCTGTAAATCTTGAGGTAACAAAGTACTGTCTCCAGATGGCTCAGCTGCTTCCTCTGCCTCCCTCTCTCAAACCAAGTCTCCCAGCTAAGCCAAGCATCTAAAGTTGAAACACAATGCATAGTGGAAGAACACTGGGAAATTATAGGGGATTACTTTTCACTATTTCCCACAGGTGCTGACCATGGGTGCCATGACTTGTTTCCAGGTTCCAGGTGTATGTTTGCACATTTCTGACTTGCTGTTTTTTTAGATATGGAATTCTAAGGCCCCACAAAGAATGAAAGTTGATGAATAACTGAGAATCTTCTTTGCCTCGGTGGTTTTTATTTTGGTCAGCAGGTTAGTTTTCTTTGTGAAAAACATCTGAAAAGTAGTCTGTTTGAAAATCTTGGTTTTAATATAACTTTGGTAAAAATTAACACTATTATATGTGCAAATATTTCAACACTGTTTTGGAAAATCACCTTATAAAGTTGTGTATTATTTTGCTTAAAGATGGAAATACTAAGTCAAGAAGATTGATCAAGTGGTAGTAATTAACAGCCTAAGCTAAAAAGTCCCCTTGGTTAAGTAATTGCTTTTTTCATTCATTCACCCTTCAATTCATTTGTTGAACAAATATTTGTCAAACTTCAAGTGTGGTTACAGATCCAGGGCATTGTAGAACTCTTTTAGAACTCTTTTATGAAGGCAAGAGTATAAAATAGGCAGTTTTTCTTGATGTAGCTCCTGCCTTTCCAGAATTATTTTTCCAGTTTAATATGATTTACAGTTTTAAGCAAAAGTTTAACCAGATTTGAGATAAATAACACAAAAGGGAGTATAACAAAATAGTGGTGACTCAAAAATCAGGATTGAATGTTTTACATTTTATCTCAAAGAGGAGAATCATCTCACAGATATAGATTGAATTTCCCTTCTTAAGACCCATTTTCCCGTACCTGTAGCCTTTTGAATCTACACTAATGGTTGATGTGAGAGTGTTACAGTTTTTGTTTTAGCAAATTGCATGAGTAATTGTCCTGCTACTGCTTGCTAAGTTGATGCTTCCTTTTTTAATGACTGTAATATATTTGTAAACATGTTTCTTAACTTACTTGAAAACATGTTGGTTCCATCTCATTTATTTGCAGACAACTTAGTGTCTGTTGAATCTTCCGCTCCTTTTTTTTTTAATGACTCCTTTGAAATATTATTTTAATGAACCTATGAAACACATCATTGTATTCTTTATATTGTGGTTGGACTGCTAATGAGACTCATCCATTAAGTAAATGGCTTTGTAGGCAATGCAAATGTAATAAATAAAGTTGGTCTGTTCTTCTTTACTACTTTTCTGCTGATGGGCATACCACATGCTGCGAAGGTAATGTTTCATGACCAAAACAGTTCAGTTGGTAGGCAGATTGGGAATCTTTGCATTAAAAAATAAAAAAAAATCATGAAAGTGTATTTGTAACTCCATTTATTTTCATCAAATCATAAAATAATGTACTTGGAATGTAGGTATTGTATTCTATGTGATTTATGTACAGAAGAAAGTAAGTGTATGATCCAGGGCGCTTGGAGGAGAGGAAGTAGAATGATGCTTCATAAATAAAAGAAAAATAACAAGAGAAAAACCTATTTAAAAATAAGAGTTCTGAGACAATGATATCCAGAAAAGGAATGACATCAAAAACTGAATTCAGGTCCTCTTCAGTTTGACTTCACTGTGGGCTTTGATTCTTCTGCCTTATCTGAAGGAGATAGTGGTGTCAAAAATAGTTGTGCATGTCTGCTTTTAGTGGAATTTAGTTACAGCTACCAATTCTATCTGGGGATGTTAAGTTTCTTCATTGTTTAAAGCAGATGTTTCATGTACTTGTGCCTCAATATTCAATTGGCAAGAGCTCTTATTTTTTTGTAGTGCTATATTGTATGCTTTTCCTACTCAAAACTGAATGGTTTTGCAGGCCCATGGCTTCACATCAGTGAAATCAACAGACACACTTAACACGTGATTCTGTTTTCAAATACTCATATTGGTGCTAACATAGCCTTGCTGAACCTGTACCAGTTCTGGATTTACTTGGCTGGAAAACATTACAGGCCTAGCCTGGACATAACCTGTTTTAATTGGTGGACTTTTCGGAGACAGTCATTAAGGTGTCTGTATGGATTTGGGAACTAACAAAAGCAAACAGTGCCAGCGAATAGGGTATAATTTGCTAGCAACGATTTAATTGCTTTAAACCCATTGCGGTTGGGATTGCTTGGGTGAACACAGAATAGAGGAGGACTAAGAAATAATAATAAGACCAAGCTTTGCAGAGCAGCAGTACTAAAAACCTGACCTTAGTTTTGGATGTGATTTTTCTGACCTAGAAAGAAGGTCATGCAACAAATGCGATCTTTGAAGTGTAGTTTCCGTAGCGTAGTGGTTATCATGTTTGCCTCACAAATGCTATCTTTGAAACACAAATTAAAATTGATAGAATACATTTGTGTTTTATGAACCTATTAGCTTCTTATAATTGATAATTTTCTTTAAGGGCATGCAATATTAGTGGGAGATCTTATCACTAGCACGATTTAGGATTAATAAAATACTTGGAGATTTTACCACATTGTTCATATTGAAGGGTCTGTAATAGAAGGTGAAGATGATACTTCTTGTCTTGAAACATTGTTCTACTTGAAAGAATTTAACAAAAGGAGTAATGCCCTAGTTTCTTCTGAATCTTGATTTGGTAGATCTTTATAGATCTTCATCTTATCTAAACTTGGTTTTCCACCTTGTTTTGTTTCCTGAAATGTTATGGTTTGATCTGTTTATTTACATAGGTTAACATGACCTTATTCACATAGATAATATTATTTATTTTTGCTAGACAGAGAAGTCCTCCCATCTTCCTGTTCCTTCCCCAAATGCCTGGGATGAAGGGAGCAGGAATTCAGTTCAGGTCTCCCACATGGCTGTCAGGAACTCACTTGAATCATCACCATTTCCCCACAGGGTGCCCATTTAGCAAGAAGCTGGAATTAGGAGCTTGTGCCAGGAACAAAACCCAGGCACTTTGACATGGCATGTAAATATGCTCATTACTGACAGAGCTGCTAAGCAAATCTGTTCTTTGAGAACTAGAAAAGAAAAAACAATGTTCATATGGATCCATTCTCCTATGGACAATTCTTCTAGTTGAAGAAGAGCATCACTGTAAATATTTAACCACAGCTGGAAGTAGTAAAAATACACTTGGATTCCCTGACACATCCTGTGTCTTCTCTAACTGGTAGGCTGTGTTTGAGGTCTTCATGAGCCTGTGGCCAGCTTTAGGAGGAACTGAACAGGACCCGGAGGAATACCTGTTATGGATATAAAGTTGATCTAGTCATGGGAGCATCTTATATGTGTTATCCCTGTTGTACAAACTTAGTAATTTGCCTATTACCAGTCAAGCAAGTGATTTGAAACTTTTGAAGTATGAGGGAAAAGGGTTAGCAGTTTCTGAAGTACTTGATCGTAGTCGTGCACAGGGAATTTCCTAATGACATAGAATTAAGTAATGTCTAGGGCTTGCTTTGAACTAATATTGTGGGTGGTGGTAGAGGTATAAATTATTCATTGTACAATTCTCTGTATATTTGAGATTTCTAATGATTAAAAAGAAAAAAAATCTTAAATTGAAAACTTTTGATATTTGGGCTAATAAAATTCTTTGAACTGATAGACTGATTTGATACCAGTTTCCAAAGAGTGTTAAAATGTAGTTTTCTGTGGCTTAGTTTTTAATTAGGGGAAAAAAAAGCTTGAAAGATACTTATGAGTCTAGTATAATTTTTACTGGCTTCTCTGCAAAACCATAGAAAAGTGAACATGGCTTCTAAGAAGTTAGGAGACATCTCTAGAATCAGGCTTTTGGCTATCTCTGCAGTTCTCTACTTACTTTTACTTCTCCAGTGTTTACCTTTTATGGCCTCAGCACATAGCATAACCTGGTTGAACTTACGATTGCAGACATGTCACCAAAAGTTAGGAGCCCATGGGACGTGTTCGCTGTCGTGCTGCAACAGGAAGGTTTTCTCAGTCTCTTTCTGACAGGAGGCAAGAATCACTTGTTGAAATAGGGAGAAGACAGATGGAGATTTGAAGTGCTTCTTTGTATGAGCTGCTTACTGTTCACTCTTCGGCATTCATAGTCTCTGTGTTGGAACACTCTTCAGTGTGCTAAGTTTCCATTAGTTGTTCTCTCTGCCACTCCCTTCCCCCAATCAGTGTTGAAAACGGTGGGAGAGTAAATGCAGGTTAGCCAGTGGAGAAACGTTAGTCGTTTCCAATAAAATGCCTCCTATAAGTAAAGACAGAAAATGCACTTCACCAAAGACCTTTTCAAAATGATGATTAATTGCTTTTTAAAGGAATTATTCTAGAGATACGCTAAGCTACTCAGCAGTAATTTAAAGTTGGCAACCTGTTAACAGTTCTCCGTCTGCTCCATTGAGGCCGGCCAGCTTCTGCTGGATCACTGCAGACAGAGAGTTTGCAAGTAAAGTGCAAACTGCCATCTTTAAAATTGGAGCTGCCACAGTACATTATGTCATGTTTGGTGACAGGTCACAAAAGAAAGTGATCCATGGTTTTATAAACATGAGCTACCAAAAGCCCACTCAGTGGAACTCTAGTTGCCCACCATTTTTTGGGTAGAAATTATTTTCTGCCAAAATGTAACAGATTCTGGTACTTTTAGAGAGGAAATGAAAACAGAAATGGAAAAAAAAAAACTGTTTCTGTGGACAGTTCTATCCAGAGTGGGTATAGTAGAGAGAGGTGTTCTATTACAGATAATGATAGCAATCTGAATAATTTTAAATTTCAGCCTAGAATACCATAAAGCAAACCAAACATTATTAGGCTTCTGAAGATGTTGTGACAAAAGATGCTATTAAGGTGCTGTTAGTCACCTTTGTGGAGGTAATTCTCCACCTTTCTCCAACATGCTTTCATATACTTGTTGCAGGTGAATGTGATCACACAACAGAATGGATAGTTAGGAACCAGAGTTGTATAACCTTACCTGTTTCTGTCTTCTGCCTGTTTAGTTTGACCTGAGAGACTGCTCAAGAATGTGTCCGTTTTAATCACTTGTAAGATGAGGTAAGTTGAAGACCCCATCCCTGTACTTGCTCTTTACCCCACCCTACCACTACCATTGCTCACATTTATGAATTTGTAAGCAGCTTTGAGCAGGTCGGTCAGGTCTGCAGAGTAGAACTCTCCTCTGAAATACTAGAGTTGGTCTCCCAGGCACCAGCATAACCAATAATTCATGCAGCATTGTTCTGTAGTATTTTCAGCTTACTGAGTGACTTCCCGAAAGATGATACAGAAAGCATAGTTCATTGCACAAAGTAGGGTTTGCATAAAATAGAATCACTTGCTGGAATTTTCCCTCCAAACAACCATTTTATCATGTTGATGGGAGTAAACATTGGTTATTTTAGGAATTCCGTTTCCCTTTTCCCTGGAATATGTCCATATTCTGTGTATGAGATAGCATGTCCTTGGACACCCAGTGTCGTCTATCTACTTCACACCCAGGACACTCCCACTGTCTACCCTGATCCTCTCTGTGCAGTCGTGGCTAGTCACTGTGGATCCACGTGTTGTTACTTTATGCAAAGCATCTGGGTCAGGAGGTGTCTACTCTGTCAGTGACACTTGTTGGGACAAGGGCCCTTGCTCTTTCTTCCGTATGATAAACTTCGGGTGAGAATGTGAAGTGTATGCAATCCTGAAGGGAAAAGATTGAAAAGACCACCATATCCTTCTCCAAGCATTCTTCCTGTGGCAGGAAAAGGTGAGTCTCTGCCATTCTTGGTTCCCCTGAAACCATCCAAAGACTTAGTTCTCTCCCAGGCAAGGTCAGGGGAGCATCTTCGTTGTCAGAGCTTTTTCTTGAATGTTGCTCTGCTTTCAGCCCAGGTGGTCTGGGTGGAGTAGTGATTGGAATAGGAAGACACGATGTTTTTAATCATGGTGTTACATTGCATTTTATTTTTGGGTTTTTAAATGAAGGATAGAACTCATTTTGTTGCTTTAGATGCTAGGTATTGAGAAACAAAAGCCAGCAAGACCAAGGATTTTTTATTAACTTTCTGCTTTGTCACATTCCTTCCCTAAGAGTGTGAGCATAGGGCAATCCAAGGGGCTGAATAAGAGTAGGGCCAATGAGGAAAGAAGATTCATGAAGGTAATCATCAGTTTCTCCTCTAAACACACCTCTGTCGACTCGGATTTGGTTTTTAGAGGATGTCAGTCTTGCTTCCAATGAGAAGACAATGTTGCAGAGTCCCACCTGTGTCAATGTGGAGTCTGTCAATGCAATTTTGAATGTAGACTCTGCTAGTTAGGAGCTATGGGTAAGCAATGGAAGTCTTCTGCTGTACCAAAAGGGTGATGAGAAATTCCCTGGGATGATAAAGGATCTCTTATAACAGGTGCTGCCTAAAAGCCAACAAATGTGAGCATATTTCCAATTTTCTCTCCAATATTTCTTTTTGGACAGGCAGAGTTAGACAGTGAGAGAGAGGACAGAGAGAAAGGTATTCCTTCCATTGATTCACTTCCCAAATGGCCACCACGGCCGGCGCGCTGCGCCGAGCTAAAGCCAGAAGCCAGGTGCTTCTTCCTGGTCTCCCATGCAGGTGCAGGGCCCAAGCACTTGGCCATCCTCCACTGCCTTCCCGGGCCACAGCAGAGAGCTGGCCTGGAAGAGGAGCAACCTGGTCAGAATCCAACACCCCAACCAGGACTAGAACCCGGGGTGCCGGTGCTGCAGATGGAGGATTAGCCAAATGAACCACTGTGCCGGCCTCTCCAAACTTTTTAACACATTTGTTTCTAACTACTTTGTGTAATACCCAACTTTCAATGCCTGTAGGAAACATCTTTCTTTGAGTCTTAATTTTTAACTCTTCTTTCAAATTCATCATTTTGTTATTCTTAAAGTTTTTGTGCTACTGTGTCCCATGTTGATTTTAAGTCTTGATATTTTATTTGAAGGAAAAGGAGTCTCATAACTGTGTAAAATCAGGTAGGTCATCTTGTCCTGGATCTGAACAAAAAGTTAACCTTGTTAAAGGCTTCATAGTGGTACTTGGAAATAGCTAAGGTGCTAAATTTTATGTTATGTATATTTTATTGCAATAAATTTTTCCTTTAATTTCTGTTTTGCTCCATAAGTAGAATCATCATAATCATCTTTGGCTTGACAGTGGTTTTTTTTTTTTTTGTTTTAAATTTTGATTTCACATGTAGTATCTATATATTTGGTATGGAGTATGCTCTATTATTTCAACATGTATGCAACAAATACTGATCAAATAATTTCCATTTCCTTATCATTTTTGAGGGGTTGATGCTGTTGAGCTCCTTTATTTAATTCTTCATAAAGTAGGCATTATTGTGAACTGAAGTCACCCCACTGTGCTGTGGGATGCTGGAACATCTTCCTTTTATGTTACTGTGCCTTTTCACCTGTCACACAGCCTCTGTCTCATTCTCCCCCACTACCTTTCCCAGCCTGTAGCCATTAATCTATGTTTCTATTAACTTCTTTTGTAATCTTCCACACAGAACAAGCAGTATTTGATTTCTTTGTCTGGTTTATTTTAGTTAGTATAATGATATCCTGTTTTATCCATTTTGCTGCGAAAAAATACCATGATAAGCATTCAGTAAACAAACACAAAATTATCAAAATTGGTGTAGAGAAGCCCAGGCCCTGTTAGGTATCTGCCAGGTCAAGTGGCTAGGCAGTGTTTGTACAAGTGCCTTTCAGATCATGCTGCAGGACTGCTTGGTAGGCATCTCATGCAAAGGCTACTTCTGTTCACACGTGTGCAGTTGTTCACTCAGTGCCTGCTTACTGATCCCATGCTGTGGGCACAGTACTGACAAGGTGTTGTGTTTCCTCAGCAGCCTTACACACAGCCTCATCCTGCCTCTCGTTAGAAAACCCACAGTGACCAGAAAGAAGAAAAGTCAATCTAGTTCATGATAATGAGACGGAAGTCATTATTACTCTAAAATTTCAGGAAGATTGAAACTACTTATAAAACAGAGATTACGAATTACTAGAGGGAGGGAAAAGTAGGAGTGATAGAGGGAGTTTGGATTAAAAAGGAAAAAAATTAGGGAAAGTTAGTTGGGTTTTTGCAAGTGATGTGTTACTTTCAGGGCTTGTTACCCAACCTAGACTTTAGAATGAAGAAGGCCGGTGCCGCGGCTCAATAGGCTAATCCTCCACCTTGTGGCACTGGCACACCGGGTTCTAGTCCTAGTCGGGGCGCCGGATTCTGTCCCGGTTGCCCCTCTTCCAGGCCAGCTCTCTGCTATGGCCCGGGAAGGCAGTGGAGGATGGCCCAAGTCCTTGGGCCCTGCACCCGCATGGGAGACCAGGAGAAGCATCTGGCTCCTGGCTTCGGATCAGCGCGGTGCACCAGCCACAGCACGCCGGCCGCAACGGCCATTGGAGGGTGAATCAACAGTAAAAGAAGACCTTTCTCTCTGTCTCTCTCTCTCACTGTCCATTCTACCTGTCAAAAAAAAAAGTAAAGATTATTTACTAATAAATATGATTTGTGATCAAAAATGTTTTTTCCATTCAGTGTTGGCTTTATCTCTTCCACATGGATGAGGTTCTCTAGTCTTCTGCAGAATTCATGTGTCTGTGAGTTGGAAATACAGTACTGTGGACAGGCATGTGGCACAGGGGTTAAGATACTGCCTGGGACTCTCTGATGTCATTCCACAGAGCATGAGTTCAAGTCCAGTTCCACTCCTGATTCCAGTTTCTTACTACTGTACACCCTGGGAAGCAGTAGATGATGGCGCAGCTGTTTGGATCCTTGCCTCATTCAGTTCCAGGGCCCTGGCTTCCTCCTGGACTAGCCCATTTATTTGAAGTATTTGGAGAGTGAACCAGCAGATGGGCAATCTCTATCTACCTGTCAAATAAATAATAAATAATTTAAAATAATAAAATATATAATATTTAAAATAACATCCTTTTTTGATAAAATAGTTTTAATAAGTAAAACATGGTATTGTATTTGAACAGATTTCATTAACCCATTTTTAAATTGTATCGTTTATTTTTTTCCAACATGTGTGTTCAGCCCCACACACGTATACACACACACAGAGAGAGAGAGAGAGAGAGAGAGAGAGAGAGAGAGAGATATTCCATCGATGTACTGGTTCACTTCACAAATACCTGCAATAATCAGGATTGGGTCAGGCCGAAGCCAGGAACCTAGAACTCCATCCAGGTCTCTCATGTGGGTGGCAACGAACCAAGCTGTTGCACCCTCAGCATCTGCTGTCTCTTGGGATGCATTAATGGGAAACTGGTTTAGAAGTGCAGAGGCCTGGGACTGGTACTGTGGCATAGCAGGTAAAGTTGCTGCCAGCAGTGCCGGTGCCTGTTTGAGTCCCAGCCACTCCACTTAGGATCCAGCTCCCTGCTAATGTGCCTGGCAAAGTAGCAGAAGATGACCAAGTGCTTGGACCTCCACACCCACGTGGGAGACCAGGATGGAACTCTTGGCTTCAGCCCCTGGACACTGGGGCCATTTAGGGGTGAACCAGCAGATGGAAGAGTTCTCTCTTTGTGTGTGTCTCTCTCTGCCTCTCCTTATCTGTAACTCTGACTTTGAAATAAATAAATAAATATTAAAAAAGTAGTAGGCCAAGACTCAGATTGTGTACCTATTATTTAAACCTTTAAAATAATGATAAATTCAATGTATTTTGAAAGGAAAAAAACAAACAGATGAATACTGGTGTCTGTTGTGGACCCCAGAACAAAGATCACAGGCAATGGCCCTGTGACTTTGTAATTTTGGTTGTAATAATGTGTTACTTGCTGTCAGTTATGGAAGGAGCCCCCAAGAAAGCCCAGCTGTGTTTGTTTTTTTTTTTTTTTTTTTTACCTTTATAGTCTCATAAATTTGCAACCTCACCTGCACCTTCAGATTATAGGTTTATTTTCTTGCAATTTATTGCATGGCATTTGCAGACATGATTTAAGATTCCTTAAAACTGTTGTGTTAAAATATAGTAATTATATAACTTTCTGTAATAAGATCTCTATTGCTTTAATTGTTAATGTAAGAACAATTGAGTTCAGAGAACAAAACTTAAAAAAAAAAACCTAGAAAAGATTTTGAGGCAAAAAAAAAAAAAAAAAAAAAAAAAACCCTGTGCCAGAGTCTAAATTGACATGTTTGCATTTAAAATCAAACCAGGGGTGTCAAAACCCATCTGTTTAGTTAGTTTCCAGTGAGTGATTGGCAACTTTCAAAATCTCCCCCTTTGAGAACAGGAGGAATCCTAAACTTTCTTTCTTTCTTTTCTTTTTTTTTATTTCAAACTGCATTAGTTGAGGGAAATGTGGAGAATGAGCGTGAAGAGCAAGGTGAGAACAGGTCCCACCACATTGTCTGTAGGTGAGGTACACGTGGGGCTGGGGCCTTAGGGGATGGGGTGAGCGGCTGTGTCCACATCTGTTCCCAAGCAAGTGTGGTTAATTTCAGTCACTCATGTTTCGATTCACAGCTGTTAGCGAGTAGGGATTCCACTCTTGTCATGTTGGTTACAAATATTTCCTTCTGGCAGATGGGGCTCTTTAAGAGGCATGAGATATATTTCAAGAGGGTAAATGAGAGTAAGAGCTAGGATGAGTGGATGGGCTTGAGCCCCTCTGCCATGTACTGGAAGTGCTGAGAGCTGATCAGCAGCAGCAAAGGCTGCCTGAGTATAGAATTCCAAGAAGTTACTGGTGTGGGCGTAAGAACTGGAAAAGAAAGTCTTAATTTTAGCCATTTCCCTTGGTTTCCAGATGTGGGTCAGAAATCTAGCATGTTGGATCACAATGAATCTCTTCATTTAACAAGTATTGGAGAGATCTGGGGAAGCTAGATTTTTTTTTTTTTTTTTAAGATTTACTTATTTATTTGAAAGGCAGAGTTACAGAAGTGTAGAGGCAGAGAGAGAGACAGACAGAAAGTCTTCCACCTGCTGGTTCACTCCCCAAATGGCCACAGTGGCCAGAGCTGCACCCATCAGGAGCCAGGAGATCCCCCCCCCCCCCAATCTGCCACACTGATGCAGGGGTCCAAGCACTTGGGCCGCCTTCTACTGCCTTCACAGGACATAGCAGAGAGCTGGATCAGAAGTGAAGCAGCTGGGAGCTGGGATTCAAACCGGTACCCATATAAGGTGCCAGCACTGCAGGCAGTGGCTTTAACCTGCTACGTCACAATGCCAGCCCCTAGATTAATTTTTCACCCTAGGTTCCAAATATAGAAGGGGAAAAAATTCCATCTGTAGAGAATATTAGAAAAGAACAGAAAATAATATATGAGCACATGTGCATGCATATTTATGTATTACAGCTATATATATTTATAATAAAACTATGTACACATGTATTTATGAACATGTAAGTGACAGACATATCACATGTGGAGGTTCATAAGTGAAGTCTGTGTGGAAATGTGGTATAGGAGAACGCATGGTGTCTCTTCCCAAGCTTCATTCCTGACAGTGTCGTCTATTGTTTCATTAGCTTTCTCCTTCACCTTGTTGGGTCTACCTGAGAGCTGGAGAGACTGAAGCCACACAGCTATGATGTGGCATGCTGAGGTTCGAGTCTCGTCTCTCTCTGTCCACTCACCCAACCATCTTTTGTCCCAAAGAAAGGCTGGCTTTGCCATTGGTGCTTTGTGTAGCAGTTAGTAATGTAAATGCTGTACTACGTAAGTAGACTATTCATGCCCCATCACAGTGCCACCGTGTATGCTATGTGAGTTTGTATTTACGTGAGCTGTGCAAAGATGTCATATCATGTAGAAAACACCATGTGCCATTTCCTTCTTGTGCACCAGCTTCAACGTCTAGTGACTAGAAGTTTTTATGTGGTAACCTTGTTTCCTGAGCTTGTTTTTGGAGGATAACATGTGAAAGAGGATTTTTCTTCCTCAACGCTTTTTATTTTCCTTCCTGTTTTCAAACAACAGTTCAAGGTATAAAAAGGAATCTGGCACATACAGAGGTACTTCAAGAACTTTATGGAAAACGAAATCAAAGATTTTTGCAGCAAAATAAATTTATGAAACCTATATATAAAGGAGTCTTCAACAAGTTCATAAAATGCATATTGTGAAAAAACTATGCATGGATTCAAAAATTTTTGCATTATTTCATTTCCATGAATTTTGAAATACTCTCATATATTTGAGTTAATGTATTGAGGTTTTGAAATCTTTTGATGACTTGCAGGAAGACTTGTCATGGTAGACTCTCACTGGAAGTCAAGCACACATGATTTAACAAATTGTTACCAAGTTAGAGAAGTAGCAACTCATGGAAAAGCTACAACCTTGAATTAGAATAGTTTTAAATTTGGGCAGTTGCCTATTATGAATCTTCATAATACAGAATTTATTTATATTTCTTTTTGTGGAGTCTTTTCTAGAAAACACATTTTATCCTGCCTTCTACCATATCTTGGTTCAAGGTCTCTACACAAATAAGAAAAATGAAATTTACATTAAAATGTTATTTTCCAAGCAAACATTAGGATGTTAGATTTTTTCTTAAAGATTTTATTTATTTATTTGACAGGTAGAATTACAGACAGTGAGAGACAGAGAGAAAGGTCTTCCTTCAATTGGTTCACTCCCCAAATGGCCGCAATGGCCGGAGCCACTTCGACCCAAAGCCAGGAGCCAGCTGCTTCTTCCTGGTCTCCCAGGCGGGTGCAGGAGCCCAAGCACTTGGGCCATCCTCCACTGCCTTCGCAGGCCACAGCAGAGAGCTGGATTGGAAGAGGAGCAACTGGGACTAGAACCGGCACCCATATGGGATGCTGGTGCTGCAGGCAGAGGATTAACCTAGTGTGCCAGGGCGTCGGCCCCAAGGTCTTTTAGATTTTAAAAACTAAAACGCTGGGTCTTAACCATATTGGATGATAACATGTTTTGGACTATACTTCAGTGCCCTCACCAAGTACTTCCTGAGTTTGATTGTACCCACTGCCCAGGAAAGCAAACTATTTTCTTTATAACAAAACGTCTTTAAACATTCTAGTCTTCGCAGACTCTTAGCTATTCCTGGGCTCTGTGGAAATCCAGGTGGCCTCACATCTCTTGAGGTTTTGTCAAGGAAGTTGTGGCTCTGTCTGGATTTCAGTGTTCTCCTTCAGTGTCAGAAGCAGGGCTCAACAAAGCAAGTCACTGCGGTGAACTTGTGGACAGTCTAATTCTAGTAACTTACACACTGTCGAGACAGCCTATGGGGAACAGGGGCAGTTACCATAGGTTTATTTATTTATTTATTTTTAAGACTGATTTTAAGTACTTGAAAGGATTCAGAGAGAGTGAGAGGGAGAGATGGAGAGACCTTCCATCCACTGGTTCACTCCCCAAATGGCTGGAGCAGTCAGGACTAAGCCAAAACCACGAGCTTCCTTTGGGTTTTTCACCTGGGTGGAAGATGCCCAAGCACCTGGGCCATCTTCCCCTGCTTTCTCAGGTGCATTAGCAGGGACCTAAATTTGAAGTGGAGAAACTGGGATTCCAACCACAATCCATATAGGATGTGTGGCAGCTTAATTTGCTAAGCCACATCACAGGTCGGTCCATAATTTTATAATTTTGCCACTTAGGGTATGCTTATTTGTATACACTATGATAGCATATACTATGCATTTTTAAATTAGTCATTGGCAGCTGAGGAAGAATGATTGCCTCCTGAAGTATTTCTTTAGTAAGAAATTGTTTGTACTGGGAATTGGTGAGATGTTGTCTTGTTTGAGTTTTGAAGAAGAGAAGACTAAGCACAAGCTCATGTAAATAGAAATAATGAAGTCCCCAAGCCAGTCTTTGAGATTCCAGGGGCAGCCTTTTAACCAGTAAACAAGCATTTTACCTGCATGATATAGCATCATCACTTCCTAGAGGGTGAGAAAAATAGAAAATGTGTGTATTTTGATTGTTTTCTGTCCTTTGATAGAACAGTATTTATTCTATACGTTGCACTGGAATTTATCACATTAAGGAGAGAGATATTGTCTCAATTATGAACTTAGCCAAGAATAAATGTCACTGAGCTTAGTTCTCTATTATAGAAAAGCCAAAGCATTATTCACCAGGAATGACTTTTGCACTGTGTGTGTCACTGTGGCAAGTATCAAACCAGTATTTGTTAGTAAAATCTTTCTCTACTTTTTACTTTTTCTCTGTCTACCTCTCTAAGCATAACACATGACTTTACCAAACTAACAATGACATTTTCCTTTTTTAGTTTGATATAAACTTACTACTATGATGGTGCTTTCTTTTTTCCTCTGAAAATGTCTATTAGTCTACATTCTGACTGTTGGCCTTTCTCTACGCTATTCACTTCTGTTAGTTTCCCAGTTTGCTAACTTTTACTGCACATTATTACTCAATTCAATGCTTTCCAACAGAGCTTTCTGCAATGGTGGAAATATTCTGCACTGTATTGCCTACCATACCATTAGCTATATATGGTCACTAAGGCTGAATAATTGATGTATCTTTAAGTTTAGCTAATTTCAGTGTAAATAGCCATGTGGCAGGCGGCTACCATATTGGAAAGCACAGCTCTAAGTAGATTTTGACAGCTGAGGTGTTCTTGAGCTCAAAGTGCAATCTTGAAATTTGTGCAGAAACTCAAAGCTAGTTAAAAAGTATTGGATAACAAAAAAGACAGCAAGTTCCCCCCCCCCCACCCCCAGGCATTTTAAAGTGGTTTCTTCTAACCTTGTCACTGAACAATTTCCATTAACCTGAGATTTTGTTTGAGTAGGGTTTTGTCCAGATCTTGTTTCACTTGGTTCTGCATCAACCAACTGTGAGTGCTTTGTTTTTGCCCTGTTAAGAGATAGGTGGAAAAGCAGGCAGCCAGGAAGCGACTTGGACTTGGTACCCACTTTAAGAATGCATGCAATTGCACAGCTTGCTGCTGATGGAGAGCATGTGGGGAGAGCCCAGAGAGAATGACTTCGTGTTTCATGATTGAATGTTGGTACTCGGTGCTATGTGGAAAAACTGTCTCCTGCTTGTATGGGCCAACAGCTGTTATCTGAAAAATAATCCTGATGATAGAAGCACACGTTTTTCATGGCTTCTATCAGATTGCTGGGATGTGTTCCGTGTTAAAATCTGTATCATCCAGAAAAAGATAATTGATCATTTAACGTAGTAGGAATTGTTCTTAGCCAGAATTGTGGGTGAACATCTTTGTTTTTTTACTTTATTTATATCCATACTGTGCAATAGAAATATAGTATCATTCACAAATAACATTAAAAAAAAATTTTGGTGGGTATGTTAAAACACTGAATAGAAACAGGTAAAATTAATGTTAAAGTAACTTGTTCAGCTTAGTATTATCTGTTGGCTTTTTTAAAAAAAAATTATTTAAGGAATACTTTATTTCAGGAACACAAACTTCATGCATTTCATATGTAGAACTTTCATATATACAAATGTATACGTTCTTTTTTATTTTTTTAAACTTTTATTTAAGAAAAATAAATTTCAGAAGTACAACTTATGGATTATATTGGCTTTTCCCCCATAACCTCTCTCCCACCTGCAACCATCCCATCTCCCACTCCCTCTCCCATCCCATTCTTCATCAAGATTCATTTTCAATTATCTTTATATACAGAAGATCAACTTAGTATACACTAAGTAAAGATTTCAACAGTTTACACCCACACAGATACACAAAGTATAAAGTACTGTTTGAGTACTAGTTTTACCATTAATTTGCATCATACAACACATTAAGGACAGAGGTCCTACATGGGGAGTAAGTGCACAATGACTCCCGTTGTTGATTTAACAATTGATACTCTTATTTATGACGTTACCCAAGGCTCTTGTCATGAGCTACCACAGCTGTGAAAGTCTGTTGAGTCCAAAAACTCTGACCTTATTTAGACATGGCCACAGTCAAAGTGGAAGTTCTCGCCTCCCTTCAGAGAAAGGTACCTCCTTCTTTCTACCGAGACCTCACTCACAGAGATCTTTCACTTCAGTCCTTTTTTGCCACAGTGTCTTGGCTTTCCATGCCCAAGATACTCTCATGGGCTTTTTAGCCAGATCTGAATGCCTTAAGGGCTGATTCTGAACAGACATTTTTCAAGAGAGGAAATCCAAATGGCCAACAGACACAAGACAAAATGCTCAGGATCATTAGCGATCAGGGAAATGTAAAATCAAAACCAAAAGAGGTTTCACCTCACGCAGTTAGAATGGCTCTCATATAGAAATTAAAAAACAACAAATGCTGGCAATGGTGTGGGAAAAAGGGTACTCTAGTCATGAGTTGCCAGGGCTATGGAAGCCTTTAGAGTTCGCTGACTTTGGTCTTATTCAGATAGGGTCATAGTCAAAGTGGAGGTTCTCTCCTCCCTTCGGAGAAGGGTATCTCCTTCTTTGATGGCCCCGTTCTTTCCACTGGGATCTCACTCACAGAGATCATTCATTTAGGTCTTTTTTTTTTTTTTTTCCCATGATATCTTGGCTTTCCATGCCTGCTATACTCTCATGGGCTCTTCAGCCAGATCTGAATGCCTTGAGGGCTGATTCTGAGGCCGGAGTGTTGTTTAGGACATCTGCCATCCTATGAGTCTGCTGTGTATCCCACTCCCCATGTTGGATCTTTCTCTCCCTTTTTGATTCTATCAGTTAGTATTAGCAGATACTTGTCTTGTTTGTGTGATCTCTTTGACTCTTAGACCTATCAGAGCTATCAATTGTGAGCTGAAATTGATCACTTGGACTAGTGCGATGGCATTGGTACATGCCATCTTGATGGAATTGTGTTGGAATCCCCTGCACATTTCTAACTCCACCATTTGCGGCCAGTCCGATTGAGCATGTTCCAAATTGTTCATCTCCTCCCTCTCTTTTTCCACTCTTAGATTTAACAGGGATCACTTTTCAGTTAAAATTTAAACACCTGAGAATAATTGTGTGTTAATTACTGAGTTCAACCAATAGTACTAGAACAACAACAACAACAACAAATACTAAAAAGGATAAAGTATTACATTGTACATCTAAAGTCAGGACAGGAGCTGATCAGTTCATTGTTGCTTATAGTGTCCATTTCACTTAACAGGTTTCCTCTTTGGCGCTCAGTTGTCATCGATCAGGGAAAACAAATGATATTTTTCTCTTTGGGACTGGCTTAATTCACTCAGCATGATGTTTTCCAGATTGCTCCATCTTGTTGCAAATGACTGGGTTTCGTTGTTTCTTACTGCTGTATAGTATTCTATGGAGTACATGTCCCATAATTTCTTTATCCAGTCTACTGTTGATGGGCATTTGGGTTGGTTCCAGGTCTTAGCTATTGTGAATTGAGCTGCAATAAACATTAATGTGCAGATGGCTTTTTTATTTTTCAAATTAAATTCCTTTGGGTAAATTCCAAGGAGTGGGATGGCTGGGTTGTATGGTAGGGTTATGTTCAGGTTTCTGAGGAATCTCCAGACAGACTTCCATAGTGGCTTAACCAGTTTGCATTCCCACCAACAGTGGGTTAGTGTCCCTTTTTCCCCACATCCTCTCCAGCATCTGTTGTTGGTAGATTTCTGAATGTGAGCCATTCTCACCGGGGTGAGATGGAACCTCATTGTGGTTTTGATTTGCATTTCTCTGATTGCTAGTGATCTTGAACATTTTTTCATGTGTCTGTTGGCCATTTGGGTTTCCTCTTTCGAAAAATGTCTATTGAGGTCCTTGGCCCATTTCTTAAGTGGGTTGTTTGTTTTGTTGTTGTGGATTTTCTTGATTTCTTTGTAGATTCTGGTTATCAATCCTTTATCTGTAGTATAGTTTGCGAATATTTTTTCCCATTCTGTTGGTTGCCTCTTCACTTTCCTGACTGTTTCTTTTGAAGTACAGAAACTTCAAAGGCTTCCATAGCCCTGGCAACTCATGACTAGAGCCTAGGGAGATTACTGACGCCATGAACAGGAGTGTCAAATTGTTAAGTCAGCAACAGGAGTCACTGTGTACTTACACCCCATGCGGGATCTGTCCCTAATGTGTCGTCTAAAGCCAAGTGATGCTATGACTGGTACTGAAACAGTATTTTTATACTTTGCGTTTCTGTGTGGGCGCAGACTGATGAGGTCTTTGCTAATTATATACTGAAGTGATCTTCTGTATATAAAGAGAATTGGAAATGAAAAAAAAAAAAAACAACCTGGTGTTAAAATGGAAATGGCATAGAAAATTAATTATTTTGAAAAAAAAATTATGTAGGATCTCTGTCTTTAATGTGCTGTACATTGCTATTTAATGCTATAATTAGTAATCCAATGGTAGTTTTTTCACTCGATGTTGCTATATGGGCAAAATGTTGAAACCTTTACCTAATATGTACTAAACTGATCTTCTGTATACAAAGAGAATTGAAAATGAATCTTTACATGAATGGAAGGGGAAAGGGAGCGGGAGGGGGGAGGGTTGCGGGCGGGAGGGAAGTTATGGGAGGGGGGAAGCCATTGTAACCCACAAGCTATACTTTGGAAATTTATATTCATTAAATAAAAGTAAAAAAAAAAAAAAAAAAAAAAGGGTACTCTAATCCACTGTTGGTGGGAATGTAAGCTGATGCAGTGGATAAACTGTTGATCCCTGCTAGGTGTTTGATAATTCCTCATTTGCCTTTTGACAAATAACTTCCATAGGTTCACATGGTTTATTATGCCCTGAGCCAGCATCTAGAGTCTGTGAGCTCCAAGGGGGTAGCCACTGGCCTCCTGTCACTGTTGAGCCCTTGGTTCGTGGTTAGTCAAAACTCATGTGCTCCAGGAAGACAATGCACCCTAGATTTCAAAGACTCAACACAGAAAAAATATTGCAAAATATCTCATCATTGTTTCATAATAAATACAACTGAATTTAGTCTCAATCTTGAGTGAAGAGGGAAGATGAGATATGGGGTCACTTGTAAGAATATACTTGAGACAAAATTTCTGTATACACTGTTAGTGCTCTTCATGTTTTTAAGCTGTGACAACTTCTGAAAACATCCTAAATTCAACTTTGTAGAAGCTTTGCTTTTTCATTCTATTCAAACACATGAACCATAAAATAGGCTATCTTTTTTTTTTGACAGGCAGGGTTAGACAGTGAGAGAGAGAGAGAGAGAAAGGTCTTCCTTTTTGCCGTTGGTTCACCCTCCAATGGCCGCCGCGGTAGGCGCGCTGCGGCCGGCGCACCGCGCTGATCCAAAGCCAGGAGCCAGGTGCTTCTCCTGGTCTTCCATGGGGTGCAGGGCCCAAGGACTTGGCCATCCTCCACTGCACTCCCTGGCCACAGCAGAGAGCTGGCCTGGAAGAGGGGCAACCGGGACAGAATCCGGCGCCCCGACCGGGACTAGAACCCGGTGTGCCGGCGCCGCAAGGCGGAGGATTAGCCTAGTGAGCCGCGGCACCGGCCAATTAAATGGAAGTTTTAAAAACAGGTTTTGTGAGGGCATATTGTATAGGACTATTTTCATTTTATTAGAAATTAAATTTAAAAAAAATTATTTTTTACAGACTGTAGCCACACAGTTGCTTAAATGCAAACAGGAAAAGGCACACAGGATATTTCTAGGTTAGCCACAAATAATTTGGTTTAATTAATAATATTGTTTTTGTGACCAGAATGCCAAAGATACGCAGCAGAATTCACATGCAAGTTAATGATAATTTTGAAATTGCACAAGCATTCTCATTTACAGTCAGTTTTCCAGAGATGTTATATTATCATATGTGTATGTCTTGAATTTGCTCCTTTGAGAATCTCTCTGGCTCTTTTTCCTTGGGAATAAATAACACAACCTTCATTGAGTCAAGAGTCAGTGTAACCATTTGTCAGATGGCTGGGTGGTCTGGGTAGCTGAGTCTCAATCATTACAAACATTCAAGACTGGCTCAGTGTATGTGTGTAATTGCTACAAATCTTATGGAAGTACCACTGTCATCGAAAATACTCTGTATCAAAATAAACATATTGAGAAAGTATCTAAGACTTGGCAAAATTAAGTATATATATATATTATATTTAATCTTTTACAGCTTCCTGTAATTTGGAGAAAAATTGTAACGTGTAAGCCAGTTTTGAACAGTCAAGTTGCTTTGAAATTGAAGAACTACAGTTGAAATATGCCTTTTATGATAACACATCCTACTTGTCCCAGCACAATTCTTTTTAAATGTGAAGTTTGTAGTATAAACTGACTGTATGTACTACTTGGACCCCATTTGAAGCAGGGGACCTATGATTTCTTTGGGAAATAGCTGAGAGGTTTCATGTCTCAAATGATACCTTTGTTTGCCTCTTGACTCACGGGAGAGCATGGTACAATTAAATTGATTTTAAATCACATTTAGCATTATGTATTGATTAGATACAAGTGCTCTGAAGCAAATGTCACATTGTTCAGCTCCAAAAAGCATCTGTATCAGATAATAACAGAAGCAATATGAGCTTTCATTTCTGTTAAGTAATTCAGCCTAATGTTAGAAGTTGGGAGAGTGAGGGCTATGCAGCTAGTAAATGGTGCTCAAACCTTATTATTGAAATGCAGCCTTCAATTCAGTTTATTAGCTTGTTCTTTATTCTCATTTATATTTTATTACCTTGGAATATAGTCATAGGATACTGGAAATGGAATTTTCTTTAAATAAATTGTTCCAAAAGTTTTTCAAGCCTTTTGTTAAGTGATGTCTAGGAGCAGACACAGTGTCGGCCAAGCCAGGTTTTGCGATAAGAGAGAGTTACAGCGGTCTTTTGGGTTGGCTTGATAGTGTCTCATGTTTCTAACTTTATTTCTGTCATCTTTGTCTCTGGAGAGCAAATTCCTTGTCATATTAGGAGTGGGAGGAATTGAGAAATGGCTTAAAGGGGTAGGATTTGGATATAGAAAGCCTCCTATTGTTAGACATGGTTCACACTATAGTTGCCTTTGCATACCTGGAGAGTCCCTAGAATGACATCACTGAGAGAAAATCACCTAGCAAATGACCTTGTGGTCACTCCCAGCCTCTTGAAGGGTTTGCCGCAGATTGGTCCTGTATATGTAGGATTCGGAAGAAATGTGACTGCTAACACTCAAGCCTCCTGGGCAGGACAAGGATGCAGCTGTTATCAGTGATCCCAGGCGTCCTCCTCAGTTTCTGTTCCAACATGTTCACTTGACACCCATGTAATCCTTCGATCATCATCAGTTTTATTTCTCTGATGATACCATGTGCTCCAATTTCCCACGGCTGCAGATCCTCTGGTATCTGAGCAGACATTGTGGTCTCTGATTTGTTAACTCAGGACCAGAGATTCAGTCATTTTGGGTGTTTGGGAAAGACTGTAGTTCTTGGTGTTTGAGGGTACAGATAAAGAAGTCAGGCTGTCTGGTTCAAATTCTGGCTTTATCATGCAGTAGCTTTGAGATCCTGAGTGATTTTTGAATCTCTTCCAGCCTGTTTCCTCATTTCTGAAATAGGGATCATAGTCAGACATGCAACCTGGGGTAGATGTGAATACCAAATAAGTTAATCTATGAGGTGCTTAGAGTGGTATTCAACACATTATCAGCGTTTGATAAGCATGGAGAAGTGAAATAATCTAGTGTCACTTGTTCTTTTCTTGTATCTCTTGTTGGACTTCGGCTTCATTTTATGAAGGGGTAAATGAATTCATGAAAACTATGCTTTAATGAAGTTGTAGAATCATGAAGCACCTTTCTTAAGGTATGCCTCTTGGAGGAATCAGTGGAGTGCATTTTCATATTAGGGAATTACCGCTGACAAAGAATTCACTGAGGGCTACCAACCCAGGACATGTGTGGGCATGGAGATTAGAGTTTGCCTAACATGTGACTGTTTGTCATCTAAAATGTGACTATAAGGTACTCCCTTTCTCAAAGTACTTAACAGTCTGGTGGGGAAGGCTAATAGGAAAATTGACAGTTACAGTATAAGGTGTGCAAATGCCAGCAACATGGAAGTTAGCACTTAGGAACCTATTGAAAGAATAACAGAGAAATCTGCAAATGCCTCTGAGATGCAAGATAAGCAGGAACTAAAGCTAAGCTGATGGGTACATAAGGAAGGGCATTCCATGAAGAATGAATGATTAGTGTGCAAAGGCCTATAAGTAGAAGTACACCAGATAGTGACATCTGATGTGGCTACAGCAAATGCACGTGAGAACAGTGGCAGTGGGTGAGTTAGGCTTAAAACTGTACAGAGCCTTCAAATCATTGCTCAGTTTTCACAGTCACTATGAAGTCACAGAAGAGTTTTGAAACTGGAGAGGGCATGGCAACATTTATACATTAAAAATTGAGGTCAGGCTGCCTTTCAGAGAAGTGAGATATGAACAGAACTGGAGAAGGGAACTTATGCTTGAAAATACATGCATTGTCGGTTTTTCAAGGCACTTAGGACTCTGATCTTCCTTTTGCTTAGAACTTGAGGTAGTAACATGTAATTGTAGCAGCTGTAAATAAAATTTAGCAATCCACCACTGAGGACAACCAAACTGATATTGACGTGTTACTGATCCTTTGCTGCTGTAAAGAACACAGCAGCAAATAGCCTTGTACATACATCTTTTAGGTATTTGTCCAAATATTTCCTTAGGATAAACTCCTAGAAACAGGATTGGTGTTTCTGCAGCCTTTGATGGATATGGTCTCAGAATGATTTGGATGCCTGCAATCATGGCAGATTAACAGGTGTTGAGTTTCATGGCTATACTAAAAGCACAGATAGAAGAATGAAGTATGCAGTCGGCAGTCATGCCTGGGGTAGGCACACATGCCTAATTTTCCTCCTTGGATTTCTTTATATTACTGGCGCTGGCCACTGGTTGCTATAAGACTCGACTGGGTGAGTACTTAAGACTGACGGGGTGTTTGTCTATAATGACAAGTGCTTGACTGTAGCAGCAAATGATGAGCAGCCCTGGGGACACATCACCACCCACTTGAGAGAGATCCATGAAGGGTTTATGACCCGTTTGAATCCTGATCAAGCATTGCTGTCTTGACCCTCAGGGAACCAATTGTCTGGAATACTTGCTCTGTCAGTCTGAGTGATGTGCTTAGAATCCCTTGGAAACCTGAGACTGCAATTGTTTGTAAAAAAACAGAGTGAATTATCAAGAAGTTTTAGCAATTGGAAATATTTCCTTGTCATTTCCCACAGCCACTGTTTGTTAAATCTATTGATGAGATCATCAGAGTCAAGATCTAATGTTAGCTTACTGCTTTCAACTATAAGTTAATACTGGAAAAATGGGGTAATGAATTTTTAATTATGATATCTATTTTTAAGCCCTTTTTGTTGCTTGTCTACAGCAGGCTCAGGTACTTATCATGTGATACAAATATTTTTGAAATTCTGTAGAAATATGCACACAAATATATATACATATATATATAATTTGCTAATATCTATAAATTATGTCTCTCTGGTATTCTGAGTGGCTTTAACTGTGTGTGGAGGAGCAATGAAGGTCAGAAGAGACCATACAAAGCTTGGATAGAGAGAAGATCAAGCAACAGCGCTGACCAAGTTGCTTCCCACTGGCTCCCTTTGCTCAGACATCCCCTTGAGGAATGACAAATTGCAAATGGAATAGCTCTACAGTCTTAAGGTTCTGTGCTTTGTACTGCTAGTCACCCATGTAACTCCCTCCCTGAGTTCAAACCCATTGCCCACACTTAAAATCATTCAGCAGTTAAGAGAAAAGACCATCTGTCCGCCCTGAGCAGCTGGCTAGGATCATGATCATGACTGTACATTTAGCTAGAGTATCATTATGCTTGGCAGAAGTACTGTTTGGTGATCAGTATTCTGTTTGCTTTTCTTATTGTTCATACTGATGTTCTTGCTCAGCTCTTATTAGTGGTGGTGTGGGTTGCCAAAGACCTCTGATGAGGAACAAGGTATTTCTGCACAGAAGGAGGCTGCTTTCGGCTGTTTTTAAAAGCTAATGACTGGAACTCTCAGCTACAGAGTTGTGTTCATAAAAGCTTTGCTAGATGTTCGAAAGGTGAGATAAACTGAAAAATAAAGTGGGAAAATCTGTATAAGTAGGTGTGGGAAAACATCAATATTGCTCATTGAACAGTCTATTCTTCTAATTTGAAGAGAACAACTATTTGTCATGGTTCTCGTCCTTGAGCTGGCAGGTACCTAATTAAATGCATATGAAATTCAAAAGGCTCTACTAAGGGGCAGTAATTTTCCTGGGTTGTTTTTAAAGTTGCTGGGATGAAAGAATTACGTTGAGCAGATAATGGATGGGTGCTTCCATTGTGCATTGAGGTCTTGAATTGACTAATCACGCAATGGTTATTCATCAATATGTTACCTTATAATTTGAAATTAAAGGCATCAGTTTCATTTACTGCTGACTCTAGGAGTAATGCTGGTTCCGCTTTTTGAAGTCTGTGACCTGGATGCAGAAGCTGGCCCTGGAAAAGACTCTAGAATGAATTAAGACAAAGTTTTGGCTTGGAATAAATGATTGTCACATGAAAGGCCCAATCTTGTTGTTGATGGTCTGTTATGTCATCTTTTAGGTAGAGGGTTGGAGGTTGAAGTTTGTGTGTCCATATTTAGTAGCTAGCTTGGTTTTGTTTGGACCTCTATTGATCAGTGTTGATATTACTTTGCCTGCTACTCACCCACATCACTGCCTGCTTCCCTTGCTGCTTTACTCTGAGTCCAGTTTCTGCCCCTTTCTGTCCTATGGACTTCATTTCTCATGCTTCCTTACAGTTGAATTGAAGCTGGGATAGATTGGCATGTTGGTGAAGCAGGAAATGAGAAGACTGGAGCAGAAAAAAGTTGACTTTGTCTTTTTTACTTATTGCTTGAGGAAGCAAGTAGTGCACCTGACATTGGATACCTGGATAATGCTGCCTCATACTCCAGCCTTCACTGGTCTATGCTTTCACCTTTGAAGCGTAGAGATGCTGTGGCTTCTGCTGTTGACTTCTCTGAGTGCCTCTACCTCACTTGGCCCCTTCCCTTGTGGGACCCTCTGTTAACAGTTCTTTGGCTATAGTCCATACATTTGATTGATCTGGATTTCAGTTTCCTCCAGACTCTAATACAGAAGTGATGGGTCACTGAGTCAGGACATAGCAGTTTGTCTCAGTTCGTTTTGATTTAAAATCCATATTCTTAGACTCCGACCCACAGGGGCTTCATTCAGTTATTTACAAGTGAGTCCCCATGAATCTGCATTTTAAAGAGGCTTTAAGATGTCTCTAATGTTTTGAGGTGCCCTGGCCTCTGTGGAAGGTATTTTTTCATTTTTAAAGATTTTTATTTATTTTTTTTTTTGAGATAGTTACAGAGTGAGAGGGAGAGACAAAGAGAAAAGTCTTCCCTCTGTTGGTTCACTCCCCAGGTGGCCGCAATGGCCGGAGCTGCGCTGATCTGAAGCCAGGAGCCAGGTGCGTCTCCCAGGTCTCCCATGTAGGTGCAGGGGCCCAAGGACTTAGGCCATCCTCCACTGCCCTCCAGGCCACAGCAGAGAGCTGCGTTGGAAGAGGAGCTGCCGGGACTAGAACCAGCGCCCATATGGGATGCCGGCACTGTAGGCAGAGGATTCACCTACTGTGTCATGGTGCCGGCCCCGTGTGGAAGGTATTAAGCTGAATTTTCTGACATACCTGTACAAATACACTCCTAACTAAAGCAGAATCAGGTTACACTTTTTGTTCCAGTTTCTCATTGTCACATTTTAGATATAAATAGGATGTGCTCATCTGAAATGATACCAATTCTTAATAAACTGATATCTCTTCTTTGGTAGAAACTGTCCCCAGTCATTCAAGACAAGCTTCATGTTTTACTTACCTGCTTGATTGTGCTATCACTTACTATTCCTTACTGTCAAACATCAAGTAGTGCTTGTCTTTTGCAAGAGTCAGCTGGCTTCCAAGGTGGTAATAGAGCTCTCTGACTTGGGGGCATCCCATTCATTCATAATGTCAAATAATTATTCAGTACCTACCATATGCAAGGCATGGTCTAGGTAAGAGCTGGTAACTGCAGTCCTGGGCAAATCTGGTTTTCTGACTGTTTGTAAATAAAGTTTTATTAGAACACATCTGTGCCCTTTCATTTTTATACTGTACGTGGTCATTCTTGGAATTTCACATGAGAGTTAAGTAATTACAAAGGCTATTGTATGTGTAGCAAAGTCTACAATACCCATAGTCTGACACGTTACTGGAAGAGGACTTGATCCTGGGAATATATTAATAAGAAACGGGGTACCATCTCTCCCCTGCTGCCAGAGACAGACCTGTAAATGAAACAACCCCTTGTGGAGCATAGCTTCTTAAGGGGGATGAAGAAGGCAGTAAAGAGAAGATAGTACACACATATTGTGACAGAGTGGTAGGGTCTTGGGAGAAAAATCAATCAGAGTAAGAAGGCAGGAAGCAGAGCTTTGATGGTGTGGAATGTTCCCTGAAGAACCCCACAGGAAGAACACCCTTAGCTTCTTGTTCCTGGGACAGGACTCGACTCTTCTGTCCACTACCTCTTGTCTTCCTCCATCTGTGTGATTAATTTTGTCACATTCATCTGAACTTGAATCTTAAAAAGAGAGGGCTGCTGTTCTGTTCTCTGGGTCCATCAGTAATAGAAAGCTGAAGGGAAACATGGCCTTGCAAACTGGTTCTTTAAGGAAGCATTTTTCAGCTTTGTCTCTCAGCCAAACAGAATGGGGGTCCCAGCACAGGAGGATGATGATGGTCTACTCCAGCACTCCAGCTTCTCCCCTCAGTCAGTAGTTATCACTGCTGGTAGCTCTGGGGAAAGGCAGAGAATTCTGGTCTGGGAAAAATCTGTGGTAATGACAATTGGCTGGAGGATAAGATTGGAGATTGTGAGTACATTTTATATTGGCAAATTTATTGCTACCTCATGGTCAAGTTCTTATCTGTTTTCTTAAGTGAGAGGAAGTGCCCTCACTAGAGAAAATTTGCATCTCATTCTCCCGTGATTGCCAAATTTAAGCAGAACCCTGCCATGCTATGGTTGATGATTGCATACATTTGGAAGCATTTCAAGAACAATTGAATGCTCCGAAATGTAAGTATATCCAATAAAAGCACAACATAACATGATTATCCTGTAAAGCAAATCTTCCTCCTAGTCCCCTCTACTATAGAAAATGCCCTGCTAACAAAGGACACTGATTTGATTTTATTCTGAAGCGTCCATTGTAGTTTGAGTCTGTATTATTAATCTGCTTTTGCTTCGGTTTATTATGCTTGAAATTTCTTCTATTGGAAATGGAGCCTCATATATACATTATTATTTTATTCGCTGAAACCACTATTAGAGTGAAAATAAAGAATTCATTTTTAACAACGGAATAAATTTAGAGAGGTGACAGTTTTGAAAAAGCCCTATACTCAAGACATTCCTATATGCTAGATTATTGCTTGGTAGCTTTCTTTAGATAGGTAGCTACAAAATGTATCTGAACTAACATACTTTCACTTTAGGAGAAATGTGTTTAAGACATCTCAAGTCTTAGATTGTGCTTGTATGGGTGTACAAGGAAACAATTTAAATATATCAGATTGTATCTGACACTTACATACTGCATATTATTTAATTTATCACAAGTTTCCAGTGACAGCCTAAATTCATTATGAGGCTTCAGGGGTTTAATAATAATAATATAGTTTGGAATCTTTTTTTTTTCTTCCTGAAAACCCTCTGGCCACTTAACAAAATGCAATAACATGTAATTACAAAATATGTAGTATGCCTCTATAATTTTACATTTCCAGGATGTGTTTTTCTAACTTTAATCATCTACAAAGTATATTTATGAATTATATACAAAATGAGCTACAGTTTCCTACCTCTGTCTGCTTTTTTCCTGTGGAATGGTAGGCTGTTCTTTGGTAACTAGTAAGTATAAGAATTAAAGAAACATAGCAACATATTGGAAATAATCCATCTACCCTTACATGACCTTTAGAGTCAATTTGTAAATATCTATAATGCTCATGATCATTGAATGACTTTCCTGATTTGTGAAAAGGAAAATCCTACTTACCCTCAAAGATTTGATTCCCTGTAAGGTACTGGACCAGGAGCCAAGATGCACAAATAAAAGAGTTCACCAAGATAGCATCTGCCAAGCAAAATGAAAACAGAGTTAAAAATGATTACTTTTAAGGAAGCCAGAATCTTAGACATGAAAAAATGAATCACCCTCCAGAAATGCAGCCGGGCCCTATGGTGAAGGGAGATGCTCTTTTTCTGCTATTTGTTTTAACTGTGCTTAGCACAGGCCCTTGGGGAGAGAGAAAGACACACATACGCGAAAGTTCCCTGATCGCCTTTCAACCTTTGAACCCTAGCAGCTCTATTGTCAGAGCAACTGACAATAGAGTAACTGGAAATCTTTAGAGGCCACTGGAGTGGTCGTTAAGAACAGGGTCACTAGGGTCGTGCTGCCCAAGTTCCAGTCCTTGGCTGTCACTCAGTGGCAGGGAGACTTCAGAGAGGTTACTTCTCTCGGTGCTTCACGAGTGCCTTATGAGGAATTAATGAGTTAATATTTATATGTGCTGAGGTTACTCGGACGATCTGAGTGCCTGATGTTTCATAATACAACTAGCTCTTATTATCACCGTCATCATCATCATCATTAGAAAGATTTCATTAGAACAGAGATAATATGGGTCAAAGCAAGTTTGCAAAACAACTTGCCTACACTGGCAATGGTCAAGCTTGGGAAGTTACTATTCCCTTTGACTTCTTTGAATCTGATCTTCTTGACTAACGTGAAGTTTTACCCTCTTTCTTGCTAACTTTCCTCATACCAGAGAGTGAAGGCACTAGGCCCAGAGCCTCGGGCTGGCATCCCTTCCTGCACAAGTTTAATATCCGTTTTGTTTCAAGGTCACCAGTGTTAATCCCTGTGGCAAGTGCCACTACTTGTTGCCTGGTTATGATATAGACAGAATGTTTGCATTTAAATCAAAATCATTTCAGGACAAACTGAGCAGATATAAACAGGCACCATATGCTAGTACTATGGGAAGCACAGAACCGGGGTGTGACCCAAACTGCCAAGATGACTGCAGTTGGGGACCTGCTCCTCCCTGTGGCTTATTGAGACCTCACTGTGTCTCAGCCTTTCTTCCTGCCTGTAGTCACTTTTTTAAGCTTTTATTTAATGAATGCATTTTTCATAGCTACAACTTCAGGAAAATAGTGGTTCTTTCTCCTATACCCACCCTCCCACCCCGACTCCTGTTCCTGCCTCCTACTGCCTCTCCCATCCCCTTCATTATGGTTCATTTTTAGTTTAACTTTATATACAGAGGACCAACTCTATGCTAAGTACAGATTTCAACAGTTTGCACCCACACACACACATACAACTTAAAAAGTACAGTTTGAGAACAAGTTTTGCAGTTAATTCTCAAAGTACAACTCATTAAGGACAGAGGTCCTACATGGGGAATAAGTGAACACTGACTTCTGTTGTTCGTTTAACAATTAAACACTCCTACTTATGACATCAATGATCACCTGAGGCTCTTTTCATGAGCTGCCAAGGCTATGGAAGCCTTTTGTGACCACAAACTCCATCAGTATTTGGCCACGGCCATAAGCAAAGTGAAAGTTCTCTCCTCCCTTCAACAAAAAGTACATCCTCCTTTGATGGCCCCTTCTTTCCACTGGGGTCTCACTCACAGAGATCCTTTGTGTAGGATGTTTTTTGCCACAGAGTCTTGGCTTTCCATGTCTGAAATGCTCTCACAGGCCTTTCAGCCAGACCAGGAAGCCTTAACAGTTGATTCTGAGGTCAGAGTGTTATTTACAGTGATTGTCACTCTAGGAGTTTGCTTTGTGGACTGCTTCCCATATTGGACATTCCCACCTTTTTAATTCTGTTATTGTTAGCAGGCACTTGATGTTATTTATATGATTTCTTTTACACTTAATTCTATCTATATGTTGACTTTAACATGACAGGTTATATGACCTCTCTGAGCTCCATTTTTTTTTTTTTTCATAGTCCCTTGGGATACTGCCTGGGCAAGTTCTCTCTAACAAGATTATGTGTGTCCGGTGCCATGGCTCTCTATGCTAATCCTCCTCCTGTGGCGCCGGCACCCCGGGTTCTAGTCCTGGTTGAGGCCTGGTTCTGCCTTGGTTGCTCCTCTTCCAGTCCAGCTCTCTATTGTGGCCCGGGAAGGCAGTGGAGGATGGCCCAGGTCCTTGGGCCCTGCACCCGTATGGGAGATAAGGAGGAAGCACCTGGCTCCTGGCTTTGTATCAGGGCCGCGCGCCGGCCACAATGCGCTGGGGGGTGAACCAACGGAAAAAGGAAGATCTTTCTGTCTCTCTTTCTCACTGTCTAACTCTGCCTGTCTTAAAAAAAAATATATGTGAAAGTGTCATGCTCTTAGGCGCTCCTCAGAATTGCCTGGTAGGAATCCTTCAGCTCCTGAATTCTTTATTATCTACAAGATTAGTAAAATGAAAATAATGAGAAAATTCAGCCAAGCAGTTAGATGCTTGACTTTATTGAGATGTAGTGACTGAATATGTGGTTCATGAATCTAAAAGTTTCCCAAGTACCTATTCTCAGACTGAAATCTTAAATTTCCTGTATGTTTTTGCTGCCTGTTTTTTCTTTTTTTTTTTTAGAAAACTTTTATTTAATAAATATCTATTTCATAGGTACAACTTTCGGAATATAGCACTTCTCCCCATACCCTTCCTCCTACCCCCACTCCCATCTGACCTCCTACTCCTTCTCCCATCCCATTCTTCATTAAGATTCATTTTTCATTATCTGTATATACAGAAGACTGACTTTATACCAAGATTTCAATAGTTGGCACCCAGACAAATTATAAAGTACTGTTTGAAGACAAGTTTTACTGCTAATTCTCATAGTACAACTCCTGATAGAACAGAGGTCCTACATGGGGAGCAAGTGCACAGTGACTCCTGTTGTTGACATCAGTGATCACTTGAGGCTCTTGTCATGAGCTGCCAAGGCTATACTCCATCAGTATTTAGATAGGGCCATAGTCAAAGTGGAAGTTCTCTCCTCCCTTCAGAGAAAAATACCTCCTTCTTTGACAGCCCCTTCTTTCTACCAGGTCTCAAGAGATTTTTCATGTAGGTCATTTTTTGCCACAGTGTCTTGGCTTTCCATGCCTGAAATGCTCTCATGGGCTTTCTTGCCAGATTTGAATGCCTTAAGGGCTGATTGTGAGGCCAGAGTGTTGTTTAGGTGTTGCCTGTTTTCTAAGCAGACTTTATTCTCTACTTTTATCTGACATTTGGCATGTTTAGGGAACATTGCTAAGTTTGCAACTTCCAAATTTAGGAAATGTTTCCCTCTGATTGTATGGTATAGTTGTTGTCATTCTTGTCTTTGTAATGTGATAATCAAGAACTTCCTCCCTGGTTCCTCCTTGATCAACTGAATTGATGACTTCTCAGATTATGCTGTTGTTGAGTGCCCTTGTGATCCTGTGAATCTATTCATCTTTTTCCTCTTTAACAGTGCTGGTGCCAGCTTCAAATCCAGAAAGCTAGAGAGAGGCTGGGTGAGATGCCAGAGTTAACACATTGCATCAGGAATTACAGGAGCTGAATTCTTTTTCACTGCTACTCTTGGTTGTCTCTGAGTGGTATTGGAAATCTCAGTGCATCTCTCCTTAGAACTGAACAGAAGGATTGGCTCAAGTAACATTTGGATTGCCACCAAGGTCAAGAAGTTGATGATTCCTTTGTACCCTGTTGGTCAAGCCCTAATCGTGTATAATAACCACTGCTTCCTATGACCCTTGCTAAGTTAATGTGATAGCACATGTGGTAACATATGTGAAAACACCTTAACATTATGAGCATGTCATAAATATATATGTGTGTGTTATAAGAATATCATATGTGTATATATATGGAAATTGGCAACATTCCTGTTGAGGATGGTTACTTCTTTTTTATTTTTAACTTTTTAAAAATTTATTTGAAAGACTTAGGAGGAGAGACTGAGAAGGAGCGAATGACAGAGATCTTTCATCCTCTGGTTTACTCCCTAAATGGTCCCAGTGGCTGGGGCTGGGCCAGGCCAAAGCTAGGTGCCTGGAGATCATTCTGGGTCTCCTATGTAGGTGTAGGGCCCACACATTTGGGCCATTTTTTGCTGCTTTCCCAGGAACATCAGGGAGCTGGATTGGAAGTAGAGCTGCCAAGTCTCAAACTGGCACCCATTTGGGATGCCAGCATCACAGGCAGAGGCTTAACCTGCTATGCCATACCACTAGCCTGTACATGGCATGATACCACTGTGATGCACTATTGGTAATAAGCAGAAGTTTTTTTTTTTTTTTAAACTTTTATTTAATGAATATAAATTTCCAAAGTATAGCTTGTTTTAATCTTCATATATTCCACGATATCTCTTTCTGTCTCCCTCCCTTTCTCCCCTGCACCTTAAATAAAGACTTTTATTTATTTGATGGAAAGAATTAGGACAGAGAGAAAGAAATCTTCCATCTGCTGATTGATTCCCTAAATGGCTGCAATGGTTAGGGCTGAGCCAGGCCAAATCCAGGAGCTTCATCCATGTCTCCCACAAGGATGCCAGGGCCCAAGCACTTGGGCTTTCCTTCCCTGCTTTCCCAAGCGCAGGGAGCTGGGTTGGAAGTGGAGCACCCATGGCGTGAACTAGTGCCCATATGGGACGCTGGTGTCATAGGTGGCAGCTTAACCTGCCACGACAAAACACTGCCCTCCTCTCCCAAGATCTTTTGAAATACAGAAAGGTCCATGCAGTGAGTAGCCATCATAATTGCTTGAAAAAACAGTTTAAATGAGATTTGGGGCCTACAATCTTGCTGTAGGCTCTGCCTGAACAAATATCCTTCAAAGAAGTCCTATGGACCATTCCGATGTAGAATCTGAGTTGAGAAGCACTGATGGATATTGGTCTGGTCTGAAGTCGGGTGTCCTTCCACAGTTTCTATGTTGGAAACCAATCCCCAGTAGGACAGTATTAAGGAATGGGGCCTGGATTCCTATGCTTAGAAAACAGGTTGAAAGGAACCACCTTGAGCCTTCCGCTATTGCGTGCATGTAGTACGAAGGTGCCACCTTGCAGCAGGCAGCAAGACCTTACTAAGCACTGTGTCTGATAGGATCTTGATCTTTCAGCTTCCAGAACTGTGAGAAATTTCTAGTATTTATAAATTACCAGATGTAAGGAATTGTGTTTTAGTAACCCAAACGCACTGAGACAGCACTCTTGTTCTTCTGTTGATTATCCTTGCATTCCAGTGGTTACCCTACAGGGCTTTGGAGTTCTTCTGTCACTTGTTAGCGCTGTGACCTGCAGCAAGCTACTGTCTCAGTACCTGCTGCCTCATTTGTAAAGTGAGGTAACTTCTGGTGATTTATGAGACTTAAAAGAGATACTGTTGGGATGCTCATTATTGGCAAAGTGAGAACCACCTGTTAAATGCTGCTGTGGTAACTGTAATTTTGGGTTGGTGAGGCCTCGTGCCTATAGAGAAGAGGACTGAGCAGGTCTGGGTATCCCTATTTATACAGTTAAGTTCAAGACCTTTCATTATTTTCCCCATTTTTCACTAAAGCTTGGAGCTCTGTCTTTGTTATGGCCATATCATTAGATCTGGTGTATAATTGAACATGCTTTATTTAATAAATTAGTTAAATGGTGATCATTATGATTTGAGTCTCAATTGAGTCCTTAAGGCAATATTTTCTGATAGAAAAAATATTAGGTAATTTGAAAGAATTATCAGAAAGATTAAAATATTAATATGTTCCTCTCTCAAATTTATATCTCCCTAATTATAATTATCCATCTTTCTTTTTATGGTACTTGCAATTTTAAATAAATTATAATTTTTATAGAAATCTTTTTTAAACTTGATTGGATGATTTTAGGACAGTGATTTCATCATTCTCAGGATTTATGTGTGTGTCTGAAGTTGATACCAGGAAGATAACTGCTTGTCAACTCAGATGCAGCATTCTGAGCATATGGTCTTTCTCCCATTATAGTGGTTGGACAAGGATTAATATGTGAAGTTCAGCCAGAGAAAAGACATTATGTTTAATATACCTATTAAAATACTTATGTATTAGCAACAGTGTTTGCTGTCATTAAAACATTTTTTTTTTTTCTGGCCGGCGCCGTGGCTCAACAGGCTAATCCTCCGCCATGCAGCGCCGGCACACCGGGTTCTAGTCCCGGTCGGGGCACCGATCCTGTCCCGGTTGCCCCTCTTCCAGGCCAGCTCTCTGCTGTGGCCAGGGAGTGCAGTGGAGGATGGCCCAAGTGCTTGCGCCCTGCACCCCAGGGGAGACCAGGAGAAGCACCTAGCTCCTGCCTTCGGATCAGTGTGGTGCGCCGGCCGCAGCGCACTGGCTGTGGCGGCCATTGGAGGGTGAACCAACGGCAAAAGGAAGACCTTTCTCTCTCTCTCTCTCTCTCTCTCACTGTCCACTCTGCCTGTCAAAAAAAAAATTTTTTTTTCTCTCCAGTAAACCTTTTGTATCATTTGATATTGCTTCTTTTGAGTTCAGATGTGATGCTCGGACTTGTTATGAAATTTCAACCTGAAAATATTTTATTAACCACCACAGAGCCATGGTAACACTGCCACCACCCTGGCCCTTCCCACCCTACTCCATTCTTTTCTCAATGGTGATGTTATTTTCTATAATAATAGTCAAGAATAATCAAAGGCCAAATGAAGGAGAAGTTAAAAGTTGGCATTGTTTTTATCCACATATAGAAAACAAAAAAGTGTGAAACCTGTCTGGATAATTTTCTCTAAATTTCAAGACTTATTTTAAATGGTTGAATCAAGAATGTAGTTGAGTGGGTGTTTAGCCTAAGAGGTCAGACAACCACAACCCACATTGAGATGCGTGCGATCGAAACTGGCTGTGGCTCTTAACTCCAGCTTCTTGCTAATACAGATCATGGAAAGCAGCAATATGAGTTCAAGTGATTGGATACTTTTTTTTCCTTTAAAGATTGGTTTATTTATTTGTAAGGAAGAGTTACAGAATCAGAGGCAGAGAGAAAGGTCTTCCAACTGCTGGTTCACTCCCCAAACGACCACATTGGTTGAAGATGGGCCAGACCCAAGCAAGGAGCCTGATGCATCTTCCAGGACTCATTTGTGGGTGCAGGGGCCCAAGGACTTAGGCCATATTCTCCTGCTTTCCCAGGACATAGCAGAGAGCTGGATCAGAAGTAGAGCAGCACCTATATGAGATGCCAGCACTGCAGGAGACAGCTTTACCTGTGCACCACAGCGCCGGCCCTGTGATTGGATACTTTCTACCCACTTAAAAGTCCTTTACTGAATTCCTGGCTCCTGGCTTCGGCCTGGCCCAGTCTTGACCGTTGCAGGCATTTACGGAAAGAAGCAGTAGATGGAAAAATTCTCTCTCTCTTTGTCTGTGTGTGTGTGTGTGTGCACGTGTCTGCCTCTTAAATACATGGTTAAATAAATTTTTTAAAATGTGAGCTGGGTACTGCCTAAAAGAAAATCATGTTAGAGGCTGACACTGTGGCACAGCAGGAAAAACAGCTACCTACGATGCTGGCATCCCATAGGGGTCCCGGTTCAAGTCCTGGCTGCTCTACTTCTGATCCAGCTCCTTGCTAATGGGCCTATGAAAGCAGCAGAAGACGACCCACATGGGAGACCAGGGAGGAGCTCCTGACTTCTAGCTTTGGATTGGCTCAGCGCTAGCCATTGTGGCCATTTGAGGAGTAAATCAGCAGATGGAGGCTCTCTTGCTCTCTCGCTCGCTCGCTAGCTCTCTCTCTCTCTCTCTCTCAAATAAGTAAATAAAAAAAATCATGTTAGAGAAACCTCATGTGGTAGAAATTCAGGTGTAAGTTGCATCTTCCAGAGAACTTTGAGTCCTAAATGTACTTTGTGAGAGAGATGATGTGGTGAACTCTGCATGTACCCGAGGTCATTTCCCTATTTTTGTCCTTCCTGATAGAATCCTGTCTTCTTTGATATTTCTCTCATACAGTTTCCAGAAGATGACTCTCCCAGAACCAGGTGATCATCCTCTCCTATAAAAAGTCTGTAATGAAAAAATCTGAAAAATAAAAAAAAAATAGTTCAAAAGTCAGCCACCCAACCATTCATGTTAATTGTAGTTCAATCACTATTGGGGAGGAACAGCCTCCCACAGTGTCTCTGGAAGCTTCCGCAGTGATCTCTTGATGCATGTGGTCTCAGTGTAGACTTCCCCTGTATGTGTTAGGCCATTTGCTGCCCTGGCCATGGGCTTTGCTGTGCTTGCAAAGCAAATTCCCATACTTTCCTGTAAACACCATTCTCCCCTTTCCAGAAAACCTGATGTATTTCTTTGGTGTCGACATAATGTGAAGGCTGTTTCTGCCTTTGCTGGCTGCCCGTTATCCCAATCTATGTAGTGTTCCATCATCTACTCTCCCCAATGTGTTTTTTTTTCTCCTGAGAAACATCAGCCTGTCAGAATGTATACTCGGTTGCAGCAAAAATCAATTTTACATATTGATCACAATTTGTCAGCACATCCTTTGAAGGTTTGCAGCACACCAGTTAGCTCTGCCATGGTAGTTGGAACCCCTGACTAAACCCTGTAGAGTAAGGATGGCTGGTGAGTGGGTAGGTAGATAAATAAATGAACAAATGCACTAATTTTAAAAGAAAACTCAACGGTGATTAAGGCCACAGTTGGGATGCCAGTACCCCACAGTCGAGTACCTGGATTTGATACTGCCTCCAGATTTCTGGAAATGTGGACTCTGGGAATCAGCAGTGATGGCCCAAGTAGCTGGGTCCTTGCCACCCATCGTGGTGATCTGGATTGAGTTCCTGGCTCCTGACTTTGGCCTCGTCCCATTCTAGTTCTTGTGGACATTTGGGATATCAGCAGATGGGGCATCTCTATCTGTCTTTCTTTCAAGTAGCCTTTCATGATAAATATGCTTTAAAACTCTGAGAATACAGTAAACACAATAATGATTCCCAAATATGTCCTAGTTCCTGAAATCTAACAATGCAAAAGGAACTTTGTGGTTGCGATTTAGGTAAGGACCTTAAGACAGGGAGATTATCCTGGATTGTTTGCGTAGATCCAGTGTATTCAGTGGGTCTTTGTACAAGGGAGGCAGGAGGAGTCAAAATCTGGGAGTAGACTATGTGACAACAGCAGCGGAGATTGGGGTGGGACATTTTTGAGTTGGGAGAAGGTAGTTGCCACAAGCCAAAGAGTATGGGCAACTGATAAAAACTGTAAAAGACGTGAAAATGGATTCTCCGCTTTGGCCTCCCAGAAAGAATCATCCCAGCTAACACCTTGACTTTAGTCCAGTTAAACCGACTTTGAAGTTATTATAAGACAATAAATTGTGTGTAGTTTTTATTGAAAAAAATGTTAAAGCATTTTTATTTGAGAGGCAGAAAGAAATATACAGATGGACAGCTCTCATTTCCTGATTCAGCAGTTTTCACTGATGGACCAAAGACTTCAGGTCTCTTACATGGGTAATTGGAACCCAACTGTTTGGACCATCACCGCTGCATCCCAGGATGTGTGTTAGCAGGAAGATGGAGTCAGGAGCCGCAGTCAAGTATCAAACCCGGGTACTTGGGTAGGAGAAGCAGTCATTTAAGACACTAGGCCAAATGCCTGCCCCTCAACTTCTGTGATTTTAAGCCTTTAAATTTACAGATCTTATAATGCAAATGGAAACTAAGAGATCCCATACCTTCAGAAATGTGAATTAGTGAATATTGCTGCCTAATGCTTTATCCATCCCATGATATGATCAGGGTCCCTGTAATTATGGTATGGACTCTTCTGAAGATTTTCCTATGTTGTTAAAAGGTCCAAAGGAACAGGGACTTGGAAAAAGTTTGCTTGACCTGTTTCTGTTTCCTTAAGTTTTTGAATATTATTTGATTTTTCAACTGTGTTATTTCTTTTTTTTTTAATTTTTGACAGGCAGAGTGGATAGTGAGAGAGAGAGAGAAAGGTCTTCCTTTTGCCGTTGGTTCACCCTCCAATGGCCGCCACGGCCGCTGTGCTGCAGCCGGCGCACTGCGCTGATCCGAAGGCAGGAGCCAGGTGCTTCTCCTGGTCTCCCATGGGGTGCAGGGCCCAAGGACTTGGGCCATCCTCCACAGCCTTCCTGGGCCACAGCAGAGAGCTGGCCTGGAAGAGGGGCAACCAGGACACAATCTGGAGCCCCGACCAGGAATAGGACCCGGAGTGCCAGTGCCACAGGCGGAGGATTAGCCAATTGAGCCACAGCATCAGCCATTCAACTGTGTTATTTCTATGAAGGAACTCTCGCCTCCCTACACCCATATCTTTCTCTGTAGCTTTTTTGATGATTTTTCCCCCTCTGCTTTCTTTTCAGTCTGACTCAGTGCTATTTGAGGTGAAACTACCTGGAATGGATCTTGACTTTCTTTTGTCTGTTCTTTTGACTTCTAAGGAAAAAAAGTAAACATGCTTTGCTCTTTAAAGAAAAAAGGATTGATTTATTTATTTGAAAGAGTGACAGAGAGGGGGAGAGAGACAAAAAGAGAACAGGAGAGATACATTTTACCTGCTAATTTATTCTCCAGTTGCCACGTAACAGCCAGGGCTAGGAGAAGCTGAGGTCAGGAGCTGGGAATTTGATCCATTTCTCCTACCTGAGTGGCAGGAACCCAAGTGATTGCACCTTCATCTGTTTCTCAGATGCATTAGCAGGAAGTTGGATCAGAATTGGAGGCAGGACTTAGGTCAGGTGCTCCAGTATGGGATGTGGGCATCCACAGCAGCAGCTTAATCTGCTGTGACACCAGCTTACAGCCCCAAGTCTTTTTTTGCTGTGGATTTTTGGTGCCTTCTTCAAAGTTTCTCATGGTCAGAAAAGTCATATGCTGCTTTGTCGTTAGATGCTACTATGATGTGTTGAGCTTTGTAGGTGCCCAGAATGGAATCCTGAACAAATACATCTCAGGACTGATGTTCTGCAGCCCCTGTACAGCTTGACAAGTCTCTCTCTCTCTTATTAGTTGTCACATTGCCATACTCATTGGTTCATAAAGGAAAACATTCTAAATGTTTCTGTTAGTATTTCTGTGAAGTTGCACTCAATACAAATTGCATGTTGGTAGCTTTGTGATGATTAACTGTTAGAATATTCTATGATATCTGAGGGTAAAAAGTAAGCAGTAGAAAATATGTGACAGACAATAGAAGAATTCTTAGAGATGATTTCAGAGTATCGTTTCATATTGATGTTTGCTTATTTTCTCCTTTGTTAGTTAGAAAAATGACAAATGTCAGTCCTAGGAGAACTAGAATCTTTAGGATACTTTAATTATGTGTGCGTTTGTTACAGGAGATGATGCTTGTAAGTCCTTCACTAGACTTTGCTTTGTGGATTTTCATGCATATCTACGAGAGAAAAAGAAATTGAAATTGGTGGAAAGTATATTTAAAAGATGTAGAGACACAAATTAAACCTAAGAGTTTAAGAATATGTATTATCCGCTTAAAATGGACACACTGCTGGGACAGTTTCTTTGCCTTGAAATTGAGATTTATTAGATTTCTGTACATCTAAGTTTTAGAAATTTTATTGTGACTAAGAATCATTTGAAGTTATTTATTAAAATGTTAGTTCTTGGGTTCCTTACTGCAGAGATACCTTCCCAATCAGAAGGCTTTAGCATTTCTGTATTGAGCAAGCTCTATAGAGAACTCAAAAATCTTCAATCCACACTCTAAGGAACATTGCAATATATATAATTCATCAGTAATCAAAATATTGAGTGTGTGCTTTGAAATTATTTTAAGAAATTCCTTGAAGTCTTTTCATAAAAATACTTTTTAGAAACATGGTTTGTTAAGGATAAAATATGCTGTGCTAAGTTAGAGGACACTTCTGCAAAGCGCTTCCTCTGTTTTGGGATGAGCCTGTGTCAACTCTAAGGTTCTGGATTTTGCCTAGATTTGTAGCCATGTAAAAAGCATCCTTTAGATGTGACTGTAATGCATTTAGCTCAGTGACAAGAAGACTGGTAGATACTTCTATAAGACATACCCATTGAGAAATAAGAAGTACTGCTCGTGGCTTGATCTTCATACATTTAGGATTTAATAGTCTGCATTTTTTCCTTATTCACTTATCCTAAATGCTTAATGGATAGGCTTTGAGGCTTTAATTTTCAACCAATCCTAAGTTTATTACTAAAGTTATTAAGCAATAAACACACTATTGCACTTATACTGTCATATTTTTATAAAGCAGTTTATAAAAGGTGACATCTGGCAAAGAGGCAGATCTATAAAAATCATGCTGGTGGATGTAGTGTCATTTTTTTCTGCCATACACCCAGAAAGAGTAATATTATTTTGACACACACATACATCCCCACTGTCAAGTTTCTATTTTTATAGTTAGCTTACTGCACATATCCTTAAGCTATACAAAACCTTTGGGCTAATGCAAAAAGTGACATTTCTGCATATTTATTACAATGCTATTTTAGAGGTTGACTTTGCCTGATAGGATTTTTCCAAGAACAGTGTCATGTTCATGACAGTAGACATTGTTGAGAACAATACTGCTGTGAGTTATTCAGGAAAGGTCAGTATGGAAGGACAAATCATAAATAGCTTCATTTAATGTGGCTTGATTTTTCTTTAATATTTGCTAGATACAGGGAGAGGGAAAAAAAAAAACTGTTAATGCAGCTTGATGAGCAGTTCTGTGAGCTGAAATAGGAACTGATACATGAGCTGATACTTGCCCTGCCTTGCAATCCAGGAACCCTACTCCCAGCCTGAGACTCAACAGAAATGGATGTACCTGCCCACCAAAATGGTGTGCAAAAGAATGTACAACAACTAAAATGCCCAACAGTGGAATGGATAGTTGCAGTATGCTTATACAATAGAATACTTCACACCGAAAAAAAAAATAGCATCCATTGCCCTTAGTGGGAACATTAATAAATCTCATAAACAGTGTGTTGGGTGAAAGAATCTAGATGCTAAAGATTGTATGCTGTGTGGTTTCCTACACATGAAATTCAAGAGATGACAAAATTAATGTATGCTGATGGAAGTTAGAATTGTGATTGCCAATGAGTGCATTGGGACCTGATTGGAGAAATACTATCTAGGAATAGGCAGTTTGGTGGTGATGAAAATAGTATGTTCATGATCTGGATGTTGGTTTCATGTGTATATACACACAGAAACGTGCAGAGCTGTATTCTCATGATTAGCCTCTTTCTCTGTAAGTTCCAGCTCTGGTTGTCTAACAGATCTATAAAACACAATAGCTGAAAACAACTTTTTATCTTAGAATTTTGTGGCTCAGGGACTCTGACAGGTTACTGTAAAATAAACAGCTCATCTCAGTTCAGGCATACCTGCAACCACAGCTGGGGTCACTCTAATGACTGTAGATGGACTATGAATTATTTTTCTTTCCTCCTTCTTATGTCTGCCTTGGCTCTCTGCTAATATTATGGCCTCAAAGTGATCACACGTCTTACCCTACAGCATTCATGCTTTAAGAAGTAGTTTATTATTTTCAAAAGATTTATTTAGTTATATGTTTGAAAGTCAAAGAGACTTGGAGACCTTCATTTTGCTGGCTCATTTCTCAAATGACCATCAACTGCTGGGGCTAAGCCAGAGCAAAGGCACAAGCCAGGAACTCCATTTGGGTCTCCCATGTGGGTGACAGGGATCCAAGCGTTTGAGCTATCATTTGCTGCTTCCCAAGCACGTTAGCAGTTAGCTAGACTGGAAGCAGAGTTGCCAGTATTTGAACTGATACTCTGGTAGGAGATGAAACTGTTCCACAAGGCCTTCCTTAAGAGGTAGTTTTTTTTTTTAAATTTTAATTTATTTATTTGAAATAGTGAAAAAGGGAGAAGGGAGAGAAAGAGTGAGACAATCTTCAGTCTACTGGTTCACTCCTCAGATGACCACAACAACTAGGTTTGGGCCTGGCTGAAGCCAAGAGCCAAGAGCTTCATCTGGAACTACCATGTGGGTGCAGGGTCCCAATCACTTGGGCCGTCTTCTGGGGCTTTTTCTAGGCTGTTAGCAGAGAGCTGGATCAAATGTGGAGCAGCTAGGACTTGAACGGGTGCCCATGAGGGACGCTGGTGCTGCAGGCCAGGCCTTTAACTTGCAGTGCCACAGTGCAAGCCCCCAAGGTAGTATTTTAAGACCATAAGTGGAAGCATCAGTTTCTTAAGACTTGGTCCCAGTAAATCTTGCTGAATTTTTGTGATGAAAGCATTTCTTCATACCCAAGGAGAGGGAGCACAGACAGCTGCCATCAGCAGTGGACAGAGAGGAGGAAGTGTCTGCAGCTGGCTTTATGTATCTCAGTTTAAAAGTCGTTAAGTTGAAATCAGTGTCATTACTCTCAAAGCTTTCTTCTCTCTATTGGCTATTGTAAAACTTGACTCCAGATCTGAAAACACAAACAATAAAAGAAACCTTCCATTTGAAATCATTTCCATCAGATAGCTTGTGCTTCTCCCATTTCCTTTTGAGGCTGAAAACCCGTGACTTTTTCTTATTTTATTTGAAGTTTCTGGGCTTTGAGTTTTATTTTATCCAGGCTTGGGTGAACTTAGACTTTTATTTAATCATTCACGGCCTAGAGTTAACTGTCAGATTGAAGTCAGATAAGGCTTCTGATTCTGTTGAAATCCTTTGCTCCTTTTGATTTATGGATAATGAATTTGCCCTCTATAGTCAAAGTGTGGTTTTAAAAAAAGAAATCTTATATCTCTTATTAATCACCTATCAGAAATATGGTATGCACCAGACCTCTTTGAAAAGATCCTTATTAAGAGACAAGAGCCGGGCAGCTGTGTTTATGCGGTGAGACTTCATGTGAGATTGACTGGAAATGTTTACTCAGGCTAAATAAAGCCAGCATGAAAGCAGAGCCTGTTAAACTATTTGCCTTTATTCAAACATGACACTGATGTAGACAGCTTAGGAAAGCAGTGTGTGCACAAAGAAAGGTGCATTATCAAACATATCAAAAGGTTTCAATGCCAGTTTACCAAATACCTCCAGCGGAGGTAATTACCGCACCCTAGCCTGGCATAATTGGGTCTGAGAGAGGCACTTGAGACTGATCCTTAAACAACATTGGACTTGTCATTTGAAAGAAGCTTGTGGGGGCGAGATCGCAGCTTTGTGCCAAGAACTTCAAAGTTCATTTTATGGAGTCAAGATTCAAAAGATCTAACCTCATCGTCTCTGATTTTCTGTTTAATTAATTGCAGAAGGCTCTCCCTCCTGCTGCCCCTGGGAACCCACACGGGATTGATTCCATAATTCCATATCACCATATTTTCAAGACCCTGCTTTCATTTGTCACTTAAAGAGCTCTGTGGCATATAAAGCCATCAACACAGCACTATCGCTTTGTCAAAAGAGAGTTGTTTGCACTTTTCATGACAACCTATTTGTATAAAGTGCTGGGGTTCAAGCTAAATATACTGCATACAGTCAAAGTTACAGCAGCGAAATATTATTGGTAGCTCTTATTATTTGCCTGCTCAGTCTCCTCCCATCCCATCTACAAATTCAGCTCCTGTATTCTGCTAATGTGTGACTGTTTGGAAGAAATCAGTTTAATGGAGACAAACAAATGTGTTACTTGAGCTGCTTACCAAGGGATATAATTTTAGAGAACTGAGTTGTACATATTGCTTCCCTCTGCTGATCTAGGACTCTTAAATACTGTATAGTGTTTATGAAAACAGACAAAGAGGATGCTAATATATGTGTGTATATATATGTATACATATATATGTACTTATATGAGTATATGCAACAGTAATATCTGGGTGTGCCTCAATGAATATGATGGGAGAATGGCCTTAGGATTTGATAGGATTCTGATCTGTGTCTTGACCTTGAGGAAAATAAGCTTGTTTACATCTATTTCTTTGTATGGTATTTAGGGAAAAGCATGTCACCTCTGCGCTGGGTTACTGACACCCTGGCCCTTGTGTGCTATTGTGTGAACATGAGTAAATTACAAATTCTTAAGATCACAGCACATTTTCTCTGCCATCAGTTGATGCTTGATGGAAAATTTTGTCATTTTAAAACATGTTCAAGATACAGTCATTAATATTCAAATTATCAAGAAATAGGGATATTCAAAACTGTGGAAATGGTACTGTGAAAAAAAGTATTTGTGGATTTTTTTGCACCAGAATAAATTGCATCCAGTAATTTATTTCCACTTCTCATGAACTTTTTTTTGGCACCCTCATGTGTGAATTTGGCACATACTTCATGCAGATATTCTTCAAACTCTTCTAGGTCTTCACTCAGATTCAGTGTTGTCATCAAAAGTCACAAAGGTGGTCAACGGGCCACTTGCTCATGGTTTAGATAATGCCTCTGGACCTGCTGAAAGTGCAGAATCTGGGGGCCTGTCCTAGACCTATTAAGCCAGAAGGTGTGTTTCAACCATTATTGTCACAGTAAACCTCATGAAGTGCATTTTATATAGAGTGACCGCTTGTTTTGGAGTTGGTTCTTGAGTCAGTCAACTTTCCATTACTATGTTGAAAAACCTGACATAGGCTACTGAGGAAGGATAGAGGTTTGTTTGGCTTCACATTTCTGGGGGTCCAGTCCAAGAACCAGTGGCTCCATTGATTAGGGCCTCTGGTGGGGCTGAAGAATGGCAGTGGTAGAGTTGAGGCACAGAAAGGATCACATGGTAAGCCAGGAAGTGGGAGCCAGCAGGGAGGTCTGGGGCTGAGCCTGACATGGCTTTCATAAGCAACCCTCTTGGGAGAACAGCATTCCTATGTCACATTGCCAGTCATCTAAGGACACTAGACTAAGCCCACCTCCTAAAGACTGTTACCACATTAGGTTTCTACCCACTTGCTACCATTAATTTAACACTTCGGAGTTGAAGCACCTACATGAGTTTGGCAGCCAAATCTTGTTCAAGCCATGATAGTTCTGATGGAGTTCTTTAAAAGTTTTAGATCAGTATATTCAGTAAGAACATTTTGTGCCATTACTCAGTACAGGAGAGCACACACCTACGTAAATACATGTAATTAAAACAAAAGTTGTACCTACCAACATTTACCCTTGCTGCATGCTAAATAGTGGGATAATTTTTGACAAAGATTTATTTTCTTGAAAGATATAGTTAGAATGGGTTGATAACTTCATTCCACTGGTCTACTTCCCAAATGGCCATAATGGCTGGGGCTGGGCAAGGTAGAAGCCAGGAGCCAGGAACTTCTTCCAGGTCTCCCGTGTGCGTGGCAAGGACCCAAACAGTTGGGCCATCTTTGCTTTTCCAGATATGTTAACAGGAAATAGATTGGGAGTGAAGGAATCTGGAAACAAACGTGTACCCATGTTGGATGATGGTGTTGGAGGCAGCGGTTTAACTTGCTATACCACAGCACTTGCCCCAAGTACTGAGATAGTTTTTGTTTTATTTCCATTTAAAATGTGCTAGTTTGGGCCAGTGCCGTGGCATAGCAGGTAACAGCACCTGCAGTGCTGGCATCCCATATAGGTGCTGGTTCGAGTCCTAGATGTTCCACTTATGATCCAGCTCTGTGCAATGGCCTTGGAAAGCGGTACAAGATGGCCTAAATCCTTGGACCTCTCACACACTTGGGAGACTGGGAGCAAGCTCCTGGTTCCTGGCTTTGGAGCAGCCCAGCTCTGGCCATTGTGGTCATTTGGGGAGTGAAGCAGTGGAGGGAAGACTTTCTCTATCTCTCTATCTCTCTCTGCCTCTGCCTCTATGTAACTCTGCCCTTCAAATAAATAGATAAATCTTTAAAACAGAAAACATGCTATTCATGTCATGGCCCATTAAATAGATAAAAGTCATACAATTTTTAATAACTGTTACATTGTATGACCTTGGGCAAGTCATGTTTTTCTTCCTTAGACCTTGATTTTTCTCTACTATAAAAATATATGGGTTGGACCAATTAATTTCAAATGTCTATCAGCTTCAGCAGCCTGAGGTGTTCTGTGCTATGTGAAAATCGACGCTGGACCACATTTAGGAAAGGGCATGTTCATTGGTTATTGTCTGTGTCATTTTATTGAGCAGGGCTGAAGAAGCACTTAGGAACAATGGCTCGAAGACCATGGTCTTTGCATAATGAAAGCTTACAGCTCAGAGTGGTAGACAGCACAGAGTGAGCAATTATGTGCAGCTTCCTAACATGTGTCATTATTTAAAACAAACAAAACACAACTGTAAGCTTTTTAGAATATGCATACTTTGGTAGTGTATAACAAAAACATAATGAGCTAAATCCTTTCTGGGCCTAATACCCAGTCGGAATATTAAGCAGTCTTCTGTTTAGGGAAAAAATAGTAACTACACAGTGGAGAAACAGGGCAACAGGGCAGCAGCTTGCCAGCAACCAGAACTCTCAGCAGTGATGATGGGTCAGTAGATGGTTGTTTTCCCCTGAAGTGACATCCTGAGAGAGCACAACATGACCAGTAAGGTTCTCAGGTGAGGAGTGTGTCACCTGAATTCAATTTCAGGGACATGTCAGAGAATCCCAAATGAGATTTTTTTTTTTTTAAGTGTGTGATGGGATGGTGCTGTGTGAAATTAGAGACTAAAGAGCAATGAACCCTAAAGAAGAGCCTATGCTAGACCTTATATATTGAAAGAAGAGAGTGTGCAAGTGCTAGGCAGATGGGGGCCAAGATGTACCATGGATGAATAATAGGTATACATGGCCTTCTCTGTGCTGTTACTTCTTGGACCTCATAGGGAAGTTCAAAATATGCTGCTTAGAATGAGCTCTTTGGTTTAATTCTGTCTCCTGTAAAGAGTCCTTGTGTGTTTCAGGCACACCTGAAGCTGTTTTGCCTTGGGAGTTGTCCCCTCCAAGGCCACGTTAGATTGGACTGTCTCTGTGTCGTCGCATTTCCCAGGTTGCTGTTTATAGTCTTGGAAACTGGCTGGAGAGACCTGGACATTCCTCCTGCCGCTGCCTTGGCTGTGTCCTGCCCCTTCCCGTGCTCTTAGCTAGTCTTCTGTCAGTTCCCACCCTGGGCAAAGGCCTGGGCCTTGGGGGCCTGTCAGTCATTCTCACTGGGTCTTCCACCTTTCTTGACCTGCATGCAGTTCATCTTCTGCTTTTGGCCCAGTTTGCCAAACCCTCAGCCCTTTCAGCACCACCACTCCCTGTGACCCTGAACGACATCTGGTATCCTCTGAAAAACACTGTACAGCAGGGACTTACGTTAAAAATAGAACATACTTTTAAGTCCATTGAATAGATACTTCTTTTTCTTCTTTGTTTTTAAGAATATACCAGGAGTTTCCAAAGTGTGCAGGAAAGTCTTGTTCTTCCCCCTACCCCTATAATCTTCTTACAGAGCAATTTCACATACCTGGTGAGGTAGATTTCCCCCTCTTCCACCTCTCCCCTCCAAGTCCCCAGGCCTAGGAGAAATGGTTCCAAACCTTGCACTGCCAGTGAAACTGGTGTTTAGTTTATTGGTCATTAATTGCTAGCACTTCCCCGACAGCACATAATGGAACTACAGAGCAATCACTTAGAAAGGGAAACAACTGTCAATTATCTCGCTAATGAATCCTCTTTACCACAGGTGACAGCACTGATGCTCCCAGCCCCCACACTGGTGCACAAACTTGAGTGCACTGAAAGTGGGTGTCTTAAAAACGCTGTGTTGGTCCTGGGTGTGTGATTTGAGAGACAGTCATCCTCAAGGCCAGATTTTGAGGGTGCCTCTCCTGTTGATTACAGGGTAGAATTTTGGGACTGTTCTTGGAGCTAGTGATTATCTCCTCACAGTTAATATTGAAGTATGAGTCAATATAAATAACCACTATTTTGCAAAGTTACAATAGTGAACTTATGATGATAACTTATTGAGGTGACCATGGCAGTTGTCATGGATGGGTGGTATTTATTTATTAAAAATTTATTTATTTATTTGAAAGGTAGAGTGATAGAGAAAGAGACAAGAGGTCTTCCATCTGCCAGTTCACTCCCCAAATAACTGCGATATGTGGGGCTGAGCCAGGCAGAAGGCAGGAACTCTTTCTTGGTCCTACTTGACCCATCGTATGCTGCTTCCCTTGTCTATAGATAGAAGCTGGATCAGAAGTAGAACGTCTAGAGTTGCAGCTGGCACTCCAGTATGGGATGTGGACAGCCTACGTGTCAGCATAACCTGCTGTGTCATGATACCTGCCCCGTTGGATAATATTTATTGACTCATTCGAGGTACAGGTCCTGTGCTGAATATCTCGTATGTATATTCTCAAATATTAAAATAACCATGAAAAATAACTTGCTGCAAAGTGCATTTGTGGCTCTTGTGCAAATATACAAGAAAGATGTAGATTTTACTCAGCACATTCATTGAAACAGACCAGTAGAATGTTAAAATCTGTCCAAAGAACTTTTGAGAGAGGTGTATGCATACATGCATACATCTACATGCAATTTGATAGATTGTTGGGTGTTTCTTAAATTGTATAGAGATGATAATTTTCTCTTGCTTTATAACAGCCTGTCCACGTTATTTTTGCTCCTTAAAGAAGACAGCCAAGTAGAAAGAAAGGCCCAGCAACGAGAACATGATACAGTAGGAATACAATATACTCAGTTGCCTATGTTCATTTTTAGATGAATATTCTATGAGTAGGTATGTTACAATCCACACATTACAAATGACCAATCTAAGGCTTTGTGAGGTTAAGTAACTTGAACAAGGCTATAGTTACTGATGAAACTGAAAGTGGACGTGCTGAGTGATTCCTGTATAAATCGTAGATGTTGTCTTCACTAGGGATAATCGTCACGATAATGTACCACCTTCATGTGCTGAATGTGTGTGTGTATGTGTGTGTGTTTTTTAAAGATGTATTTTATTTATTTGAAAGAGTTACACAGAGAGAAAGAGAGAGAGAGAGGTCTGCCATCTGCTGGTTCACTCCCCAATTGGCTGCCATGGCCGGAGCTGCGCTGATCTGAAGCCAGGAGCCAGGCAATTCTTCTGGGTCACCCATGAGGGTGCAGGGGCACAAGCACTTGGGCCATTTTCTACTGCTCTGTCACAGAAGAGAGCTGGATTGGAAGAGGAGCAGCTAGGACTAGAACTGGCGCACATATGGGATGCTGGCGCTTCAGGCCAGGGCTTTAACCCGCTGCACCACAGCACCGGCCCAAGAATGTGTATGTTTTGAAAATAGTGGTGGCCTTCCTTTTCTACCTTGATGAGAACGTTTGCCTTAAGAATCCGGGCATAATCAGCACGTGGACCTCAGGGGTCATCATGGCCAAGGAACCACCGAGAATCCAGTCTTTGTTCAGGATCATGACAGCACAACTGACCCCAAGAATAGATTGGTGCACAGTACCTGAGAAAGTACTCCTTTCCTAGAAACACAACAGTGCATTGAAGCTTATAAAATATTTCCTCTTACTATCCTGTAATCTGCAAGATTTTAAGGGTCTAAGGGCCCATGATATTTATAGCAAGTGTCCTTTGAAAATAGACTGAATTATCAGCATCATGTAACACATTGTAGAGCTGATTTTCCTTGATGATGAAAATTCTAGCATGGCATGCAGTCGTTTCTTGAGCTCGTATTCCCCTGTACTGGTAGGAATGGGTTTTAAGTGTTCAGAATTGGAGTATATTCTATCTGTCTTTCTTTGGGTGGATAGATACTAGAGGCATTTTTGTGTGCCTTGTCTTTTGCAGTTAGAAAGTGCTGAACCACGGAAATCAAAGGTCAAATGACAAATGGTGTGTGGCTGGTGAATATACTGACTTTTCTACTGAGGCTCTTCTGTGGCTGTCAAGGAAGTTTGAATTTTCTGCGTCTATACTTGACTAGTGACACAGTTCTAGACTGCCTCCTTATCTGTGAGATGAGAGTCTTATTGAAGTCAGCCTGACTGCATTTATTTGCTCAGGTTTATCAATAATTTCTCTTGATGCTTTCATCTTTGTTGTACGGGGAAAAAAGTATTCATGTCAAAAGGGGGCACAGTCTCTTGATTTGGAAGTCTTTAAGAACATGTGAAAATATCTGGATCTGTCTTGACGGGGTTTGTGTCAGGTTTTTGGTCTAATTATAAATGAAATGAAGCCTCTAGGTCTTTCTGTGATTAACTTGAAGGGAAATATGCCCATTATAAATCTGCCATGATTTTCTTGTTATTATTGATAAAAACAAAAATATGTCTGTGCTCCTGGAGAGCTGACAAGCACCAACTATGTTTTTAAAAATGCCAAGCATGTTTATGACTCTTCATACATATGTTCTTCAACTTATAAAACTGTGTAGCGTGTTTTTTGCTTTATTTTTAGAATGATTGCCTTTAAGCCCTCCTACTATACTAGCAACAATGCAAAGCAACCCATTTTATTTTTGCCCAAAGAAAAGTTAGGAGAAATTGTGATGGAGGTCTCCTATGAAAGAGTTGAGCGCTTACTCCCAGTGGAAAGGGAGCGGATTTGGGGAACCTGTTAGTGTAGACACATTTAACAGGCATCCAAGTGAGTATCTGAGTCCTGCTTATTGGGATTCCCGCCCAGATCTGGTCTACAATTTCTACCCCTCATGGACAGTTTGCGGGATCACATTCTGTCTCTATTCCCCCTAGCTTTGGCTTCCTCCAGGCAAATGTATTCTCTAATTCACTTACAGTTTCTTTAAGGAAAATGGGACTTGAGTCACCAGTGAAATAATACAGAATGTATTGACTCAGGGGAGAGAGATTTTCTAATTTTAACTTCTTCAGAAGTTTGGTTGATGTAAATACTCTGCATTGAAGTTTGACAAGCTCTGTGTACTCCAGTTCTCATCAAATATCAAACTAAGTTAAGAAAAGAATGTGAGTTAATGAAATTCTTTCTCTGGTGTCTGTCCTGCTTCATACAGGGATATTTTTTAAACTTCCGCATTTTAAAACCTCTCACAAAGACTTAGCACAGTACTAAATGTTGGATCTCTTTAGAAGGCACCAGAATGACATTGTAACTGCATAATCATTAACAGACAGAATTTGCTCTTTACCAAATATAACTTTTTAAATGTGTTGTCATGACCTTTATAAACATTCAGAATTAAGGTGGAATGTAAGCATGGCAGTCTCATTAAATTTAATAAAGTTCAGTAAAAATTATAAATTTAGTAACTATCTTCATAAAACAGTGTGTTACCACCACAGCATTAGATACTGCATTAGAGTTTAAAATTATTAAAAATTACTGAGTATCCATTTAGAATGAGATTTATTTTTATGATTGCAGACACCTCCAAAACAAATTGACAGTCAATTGCAATGCATTTTCAGATGTAAAAGCACCATTAATTACTGTTAATGGTACTTCTCTAATGTATGTAAATACATCATCTGTACCAAAGCTCTTGGCAGTTATTTCTTCTTTCCAGACAGTTTAAAGATCTTAACTTATTAATATTCACAACAAGTAGAAGGATAAACACGTAGTTTTGATGAATGGCAATTGGAGACACACTGTGTTTCGGCTGAGAGTAGATAGTAGCTCATTGGCAATAACTCACAGCTCTACATGAATCAGAATGTGAAACAGAGACTAAGAGTTTCAAATGATATTCAGAGTCTCTGAAGGACTTTATTCCAAGGTACCTTAGTTTTGAAAATTCTAGACTCAAACTATGCCTACTTCACGGTTTGTCCCGGGCATGTTGAACTCAGTGTACGCTCCTGCCATGGTAAGCATTATTTTTAATTCACTTTATTGGATATGATTGACAAGGACTTTTTCAGGAGCACGTTGTGAGAACAGTGTTTTCTATGTATTATGTCCTTTCATCTCTGCTCGAGCTAGAATATTCATGTTGCTGCTTTAACAGGCTCCATGTTGTAAAGGAGAAAAAAGCTATTCTTTGCTATCTTGCAAACTTCCCCCTGACAAATCCAAATAAGGTGAATGCCTTAGAGACTCACATGGAGGATTTTTAGCAGCTTAAATATGAAATGTGACAACTGGCAGAATTGATACGTCAATATCTGGATCCTGCTTAAAGGCCACAGTCATTCCTGAGCATCAAGAAAGAAGAAAATACTGTACTCAAATGGTTTGTGATGTGATTTTGTAGCACACAAGATCAGAGGTTCTTTTTCCCATGTGTTTGATATAACTTCCTCTGAAGGAGACATGGACCATCAGCTTAACCTGGTTACTTCTGAATCGAAGTATGTTGAATATGGATAAACATTAGAAATCCATTTATCAAATTTAGCAAATAAGAATACAGAGATACAGGTAAATTTTAGCTTTAGAACCACAGTGAGACATATTTTAGATTAAGTGCATTTCTTGCAAAATTTGGCACATGCTTATACTAAAAGTTTTGTTTGTAGTTCAACTACTCATCCTTTAAATGAAAACTATCTTCTTGATGATGACAGATCAGGGCTGTGTGTGAGCATGTCAGCTCACACACACATTATATTGTCTATAAAGTGAAAGTAAAAAGGCCATGGGGAAGATTGAATGCATTGATACCAATAGCGTTAGAAGAGTGGTTCCTGGAGTGGAATAAGCACTATGGAAATATTAGCGTCTTTTCTTAATGTGGCCATTTGCCCCAATGCTATCGATATGTTTCCTGCTAGAATCCTGTTGATACAAATCTACTCAAACTAAAGCCAAGCTCCTGGTGCAGTTGGCAGCATTAGTAGGATAATTTTTCAAACTACAGCCTGTCCTGAGTGATTCCTTGTCTGAAAAGCTTAAAAGTTCCATGTGCTTAGCGTGTTTGTGGAAAGGACCATACATATGTTAACTTTGGCTTCCATTTTTCAAAGGGACGTTTATTATCAAGATACATCAAGTGTGACTTGCCATATGAGTATGCTGTAGGAAAGAAGGAAGTGCTAACAGAGGTAGGCAGGAGCCAAGGTGCAGGTTACAAATAGGAGTAATCAAAATGAGAGGAAGCTAGGTGCAGGCACAGGGCTTCTCATTATGCTACATGGAAACTCACCGTGATGTTGATGGCTGATCTTAGTGTGAAGACCATCCAGTGTTCCTGACTATTACTCTGTGATTCTTGAAGTATTGACAGGTACTGGGTTTCTCTACCACTCAGCGAGCTCCATGGAGAAGTCAGAGTATGCTGCATCATAACACAATAACAAATGATAGGGAAATATCAGTGGCTTAATCACCTTTAATTGTTCAGCCTTGAAGAAGTCAGAAGGGCTCCAGGTAACTTTCCATGGCGGATTTTCTCCCAGAGGAGGCTCAGCTTTTTCATCTACTGATGCCTTTTGCTTTCTTCATCTCAAAGTTTAATGATTCACCACAATTGAAGAGAGGTATGGAAAAATGACAGAGAAGCTGTGAAATGGCACATGTTACCACTCATCTCAACCTGTGAGCCAGAACTGGTCATGTGGCCCTGATCAACTGCCAAGAGGGCTCAGAAACACAGCTTTCCATGTGTCCAGGAATGTGAGAGGAGCAGAGCTATTAGTGAGCGCTGTTTTGTGACCTGGGGAGGTTGCTTGTTTTCATTTCCACAAAGCCAGAAAACAAAGTCAGAACTCATCTGCTGGCATGGGCATTTGGCATAGCAGTTACAATGCCACTTAGGACACCGGTATCTCATATCAAAATACGTGTGTTCGAGACATAGTTCTGTTGGGCTGACGCTGTGACATACCAGGTCAAGCTGCTGCTTGCACTGCCGGCATCCCATATGGGTGCAGGTTCAAGTCCCGGCTGCTACACTTCCAATCCAGTTTCCTGTTAATACACCTGGGAAAGCAGTGGAAGATGGCCCAAGTGCTTGAGCCCTTGCTGCCTGTGTGTGAGACCAGGATGAAGCTCCTGGCTCCTGGTTTTGGCCAAGCCCAGCCCTGGCTGTTGTGGTCATTTGGAGAATGAACCAGCAGATAGAAGATATTTCACTCCATCTCTTGCTCTAACTCTGACTTTCTAGTAAATTAAATTAAATTTTAAGCCGGCGCCGTGGCTCAACAGGCTAATCCTCCGCCTTGCGGCGCCGGCACACCGGGTTCTAGTCCCGGTCGGGACACCGATCCTGTCCCGGTTGCCCCTCTTCCAGGCCAGCTCTCTGCTATGGCCAGGGAGTGCAGTGGAGGATGGCCCAAGTGCTTGGGTCCTGCACCCCATGGGAGACCAGGATAAGCACCTGGCTCCTGCCATCGGAACAGCGCGGTGCGCCGGCCGCAGCGCTACCGCGGCGGCCATTGGAGGGTGAAACAACGGCAAAAGGAAAACCTTTCTCTCTGTCTCTCTCTCACTTTCCACTCTGCCTGTCAAAAATAAAAAAAAAAAATAAATTAAATTTTAAGAAGACATATTTCTGTTCCCCATGTTAGCTTCTGGATAAAGTGCACACCCCTGGGCACAGTGGTGATAGCTTAAGTAGTTGGGTCACTGCCACCAATGTAGGACACTCAAATTGAGTTCTTCACTTTGTGAGTCACCCTGGCCCAACCTTTGTTGTTGTAGGCCTTGGGAGAGTGAACCAGTGTATGTGACATCTCTGTCTTTCTATGCCTTTCCAATAAATAAACTTAAAAATGTAATTCCTCTTCCAGGATTGCAGGCAGTAGTTAGCAATGAAAGCTAGCCATCACTACACTCCTCTCATAAGCCAGGGCGGTGGGGATTTGGATGCCATGCTTGGTGATGAGTGCTTTAGAAACTGGTGGAAATATTTTTCTTCTGCTGGTCTTTCTCATAGGCTTAGATGATTTGAATTCGCCATTGCTCCAGGCTCTGTTGGGTTTGGGAAAAAGCAGTTTTCATGCTTGCTGGTTACCACTCTTGATGGCAGCATTTTAAAAATGTCTCTCCAATTTGTCTGAAATTGAAGTCCTCTCTAGCTTTATGCCCATGCAACAAAACTATTAGAAGTTTTTCATAACTGTGACAAAGAGGAGTGAAACTTATTAACAAAGCTTACATTAAAAGTGGAAAATTGTTTTTTGATCCTGGTGTGAGGCTGATGGCATCAAAGCCTTTTGTAGCTCAAGGCAGTCTTGTTGGTGATACCTTGAAGTGCTACTCGATGAGAAATTCAGATCAGCCCCCATTCGAGCCTCTCCATTTCAGTTCAGTTTTCAATTAGATGGCATTTTCTGATGAGTGACACTTTCTACCAATTAACTTTGAAGAAGGAACCCAGCCTTAGAATGTTCTTGAGTCAGAATGTGAGTTAAATGTCAGTGAGATAGGATTCTGGCATGAAAGGAGAATAGTGAAGAAAGCCTTGTGAAATGAAGAGTTGCCTTTTCAAATTCTTCTACCAGTAGTTTGCTCAAATGACTGCTAATCAACTGTTTAGGTTTTTTTGAGAATAGTTTCAGGCTCTGTGCTGCACACTTTGATAAGCACCAAATTGTGTGGCTGGTGTTGTAATGTAACACATTAAGCCACCTCTAGGGATGCCCACATCCCATGTCCGAGTGCATGTGACTCCTTGCTCTTCTGGCTTGTGATCCAGTTTCCTGCTGATGAGCCTGGGAAGGTAGCAGATGATGGCCCAGATACTTGGGTTCTTTCCATCTGTGTGGGAGACCTGGAGATGAAGTTCCTGGTTCCTAGCTTCAACCTAGTTCACCTCTGGCTATTTTAAGCATTTAGGGCACGAACGAGTGTGTGGATGGTTTGTTTCTCTTTCTGTATCTTTGTCCCTCTGCCATTCTGCCTTTCACATAAATCTATTCCAAAAAGTGTTAGTGCCACTGCAGTCTCCCTTGCCCACGTTTAGTGTCCCATTACCTGTGGTTAAGCGCGACCTAAAAATATTATGATAGTACAATAAAGTGTCTAGGAATTTGAGAGGGAGAGCGAGACACTTTCTTCACATAGTTTTTATTTTAGCATATTGTTAGTGTTTCTCTTCTATTACTGCTATTGATGTCTTATTGTGCCTAATTTATAAACTCAGTGGTCAAAAGTTTGTATATATGGGAAAACGTTTAGTATGTGCTGGGCTCAGAACTATGTACACTTTCAGGCCTCCACTGTGGTCTAACAACAGTTCTCCATGAACTGGGGGAGAAGGGGACTACAGTATTTTCTAAAACTGAGAGTGGAGTCATTGAAGAAAGGAGAAAATATGGTACATTATATCATCAAGTACTTAGCTGTGTTTTCTAGTATAAAATGTCAGAGGAACTGAGACAGGAGAAATCTCTCAGGGTTGGCATAGACCTGTTGCAAGTGGGACAAGATGAGGGAATATTCTGTTGGCTAAATAAGGCAGGAGGAAGTCCCCCTTCCTCCTGGGGGATGAGCATCCAGCACCAAAGCCATAGGCATTTAGTTGGAAGCTGTTTTCCTTGCTGCTCCAGAAAATACCAAGCTTGCCTTGAACTCGCAGTAATTGAGAGGGGAAAAAAGCAATGACCAGTATCTTCAAAAACATTAACATAAAATCAGTCTCATTTTATTCCCACAGCACATTGATTCCAAGTGGCATTCAGTTAATTTCTAATTGGAACCTGCTGATAATTCTTTTAAAAAGCAATTAAAATCATTGTAAAAAATATTAGTGTGACATTGAATCATAACTACTTTAAGTATATTTAGTCAATGTGGGCATTTAATTATCTCTTAAGAGCTAGCATTTTTATTAGATGATTCTTGCAGGTTTTAATTGACACCATCTGTATTTAGCTTTTACTGTATGTTTTGAGAACCATAGAGGTAATATATAAGTTCATTTTCATTGTTTAAAATTCAAGCACTCCAGAGAAATAAAGAGTAGACCATTTAACAGCATCCTGCCTCCTACCCCCTCCATCCTTCTCTTTTAAGTAGAAGTGATAATGGCTTAAAGGCAGGTGTAAAATCTTTGATACTTTTTTGTAGGTTTTTATATTTGCTGAAGCTCATTAACGACCCTTGGGGAGATAACTGCATTCCAAGATATGTTATTAGACTGATACAGTAAGGGTATCTGAAAAGGAGGAATTAGGGAAGGGCAGTAGAAGGTTTTGGGAGCTAGAAATGATCATGGAATGGCCTCGGTAGATGTTGGTCAGAATTTGTCAACTGTTGGAGTCTATGAGCCTGTGGGTAGAGCACATGGCATTGAGTAGGCTTCTGATGAGAATGTAGGCTTAGTCAGTGAAGTGGCTGGGTTGGGTATTGCCTATCAGTTTGCCATCCATACTGCAGGTTTATAAGATGGTGTGAACATTTCCATGCCCAAGTAATTCGTGTGTGAGGCTCTCCCCATGGAACATATTTGGTCTGGCATACATTTCCACTATTCTTGTCCTCCTGGGGGAATGTTGATGGCATGTGTGACAATGATTCTGCTGTTATAAAATCAAATGATCTTGTTAAGGAATTTCAGAAGAATGCTTTGAGGTAAGGTTTTTTGGTTTGTTTTAGACTAAAGGAAAAATATTTCAGTTTTTTTTTTCCTTTTTGAATGAAAGCATAGATAAGTTTTCTGTGAAAGGAGAAACCTGCATGGAGCATTAAGCATCTGGTGAATGTAGAATGGGTTTGGGAGGTTGGGTTAGGATATGGAGAGGTGAGTTGGCTGAGCTTGGAAACAGACAGACTTGTAAGATGACAGTCAAAATAGAGATGATGGAAGATGAAAGCTGAATCTAAGGTTGATGAATTGAAGTGGACAAATTTCAGAGACAGCCAGCAATCCAACAGCAGAACTTCACTGTTTGTGTTATACTGCTGGGTTCTATGGGGAAGTCAGAGTTACCCACAATGCCTTGGATTTGTCTGATTTGTACATGTGGATCGATAGTGGCTGGCTAAAGGCTGACAAAAAAGGAAAGACTGAAAAGAGGATGTTGTTTGGGTAGGTGGGCAGTGGGCAGAGACTTGATCATAGTGGAATAATAAGTTTCTTATTTATACTTTGACTAAAAATTGACAATCCACCATTCCATATCCAATGTCACTATGTCACCTTGAATTCCTACAAGTTTAGAGGGGCTTCTAGGAAATAATCATCCCCATTTTTCAGAAAAGAAAACTGACGCTGTTTAAGTGACTTAAAGTTGCAGGAAAATTATATGAGAATCCTTTGTTTGAAACTAGAGTCTTTCGATTCTAACTTTCCCCCACTTTCTATTCTATCCTTTCCTTTGCCTCTTCTCAAAAGTGATTTACTTTCCTAATTGTTATTTTAGGCACAGCATGTGATTGTACTCACCATTTGTGCATTCATGCCTGTTGGTGTTTAGAAACTAAAAGTGTGGAATAATGACATTAGATCAATATTCTGGGCCAAGCTGTGGCAACCAACTTGTGACCTTGGTCACGTTTTTCATATGTGCTGAACCTGAGCTCCTCTGGAGGGCTATGGAATGGTTTATCCCAGAGGTTCCTTCCAGCTGTAGAATTTGATGGTTTTATGTTTGAATGCTTTGGATGCATTTTTAGCATCTCTGAAGTATACTTGGATGTGCAAGACTGAGTCTGTTATGTTACTTCATCACACATGTTTTGCATGACTTACTATAATGCATGAAATTTACAAGCATTTCTTTTCAGCAATGACAAAGGGTAAGATCCCAAACTGTTGCCCTTGTGGAACTACAAGTATCTCAGAATCTTTCTTGAACCCCTTAAGACATGTTGATGTTGTGTTGTTCATGGAAAGAAGTTGAAAGGGATCCATAACAAACATTGGTTCAAATGGAATTGCTGATTTCAGGACAGACCAGGCTGCTGGGATTGCTTTAAGAAATGTAATTATCATACTCCAATGACTTCCATGACACCATGCAAGGCACAGTTCATATGCCCAACATTTTTTTTTTTTTTGAGAATTTGGTTTGCTTCCTTATGGTAATGGATCCTAGTCCACAATAGGATGTAATTCATGTAAAAGTTTGTTGGACCAATTTAAAAGCCCAACTTGTAAACTGTTAAGTGTATTCACTTTGCTAACCTGTAAGTCTCTCATTTCTCTTCTATTAACTTGGTTTTCTCTGCTGAGCAGTGTTGATTTTTGCTAAATCCTGGGAGGAGAGGACTGAGTGCTATTCTATGTCAGAATGGTTGTATGATGTTGAATGAGGTACTACTTCATTTCTAAGTCCAAGTGTCAGATATATTTCATCTATTTCTCTGTGCCCACAATATTGGCAAGGAAATGCATGGTTTGGTGTACTTGAGATCTGTACTTGACTGCTTTCCCATTGATGAATATTTATTACAATGTTGCTGATAGGTAAGGGTGATAAAGCCAGATGCCTACTTTCCTTCTATGAAGAACAGTGACTGGGAAGTCTTAACTGGGATTTTAGTCTTTTTGGATAGCTTTAGTATCCTTTTGCTTTAACTTGAATAGTTTTATAAATTCTGTTCTCTTTACTTTTAGTTTTCAGAAAGAAATTGCAAATAAAACACAAGTTATCTATTACTTCAGGTGTAGAAATCCCAGTGGTCAGAATTTGCAGAGTCAGTTTCTCCCTGCACTATAGAATTAATGATCCATGATCATATTTAGAATGCTATTTTAACAGAAATGCATCTTGAGAAAGAAATAATAACTATTATACTGTACTTGAATATCAGTCTAGATTAGTTATGTTTGCAAAGACTTTTTTATGCTTTGGAAGCTGTAAGTTTAATGTACTATATGCATTGGCATCAAGGGAATGGAAATATGAGTTTGAGTTAGAATTGCTTTGGAGGGGCTAGTGCCACGGTGAAGCAGGTAAAGCCATCACCTGCAGTGTTGGCATCCTATATGAGCACCAGTTTGTGTCCCAGCTCCTCTACTTAATATCCAGCTCTCTGCTATGGCCTGGAAAAGTAGTAGAACAAGGCCCAAGTCCTTGGGCCCCTGCACCCACAGGTAAGACTGGGAAGAAGCTCCTGGTTCCTAGTTTCAGATTGGCCTAGCTCCAGCTGTTGTGGCCATTGGGGAGTGATACAGCAAATGGAAGAGCTCCCTCTCAGTTTGTCTACGCCTCTGCCTCTCTGTAACTCTCTGCTTTTCAAATACATAAATAAATCTTAAAGTTGCTTTGGAGAATATTTTAATGTTTCATTTTGGTAGTTTATAATATATTTATACATGCCTATTCATATGTACTTCAGCAAATTACAGTATTTTCGTGATTGATTTTTAATTGACTTTCAGAGCTTAAGAACCATTTGATGATAGGACTAAGAGTCAAAGGGATCACATAAACAAGACTAGTGTCTACTAATACTAACTGATAGAATTAAGAAGGAGAGAACAATCCAACATGGGAAGTGGGAGACACAGCAGACTCATAGAATGGCAGATGTCCTAAGTAGCACTCTGGCCTCAGAATCAGCCGTTAAGGCATTCAGATATGGCTGAACAGCCCAAGAGAGTATTTCAGGCATGGAAAGCCAAGACAATCTGGCAAAAAAAAAAAAGACCTAAATGAAAGATCTCTGCGAGTGAGATCCCAGTGGAAAGAACGGGCCATCAAAGAAGGAGGTACCTTTCTCTGAAGAGTGGAGAGAACTTCCACTTTGACTATGACCTTTTCTAAATAAGATCAGAGTTGGCGAACTCAAAAGGCTTCCATAGCCTTGGCAACTCATGACTAGAGCCTAGGGAGATTACTGACACCATAAACAAGAGTGTCAATTGACTAAGTTCTTTTTTTTTTTTTTAAGTTGTTTACTTTTCCTTATTTTCTGGTTTGCCTACTGATATCATACAGTATTCATCCTTTGATTTCCTATATTTATTAGTTGGTTTTTATAATTGGTTGGGTTTAAGATTTCTTGGCCAGCAATCTAGTTACATCTAATTATTAAATCTCAGAATAACCTTGTGGTTTCCCAATGTTTTCTCATAAATAATATGCATCCTATACTGACTTCTAAGGCTTTCTTAGAGCAGGACCTACTATAAGGATATGGTTTTCAAAGTTAAAAGAAATGCGTAAAAGAAGTGAACAGCAGCTAATATCCAAGTTAGGATGACATCTTTTGATTTTCTCAGCCTGTTAAGTTTGTGTTTCTGAAGAAAAAAAACACACTGGCTGAAAATACACTTTTATATCTGGTACTGTGCTAGCCAGAGTTGAGACTGAGCTACAATGTAATAGATAACCTGGTTGGCTTGATTAATTTGAGAGAGACACAGAGAAACAGATTTAGTTTCTACTTACTTCTCTCATTATAACCTTTGGGAACAAGGAATATTTTTTGCTTATTGAGTTTTTAGTACTTTGTTGTGAAGATAAAGGTGTTATTTTTTTGGTTACTATAGCCATTCTCATTGCTTATGATTTCCACTTGGATCCTTACTTGACCTTAAAAATGGTTGACTGGCAAAGTAAGCCTCAGAGTTCCAACTGGTGGCCAGTAGCTTGAGCTGAACATCAGTAGCAGTTGGTTCAGAGCTGCTGTCATAAATGATCACAAAAATGGTAGCTTCAAACCTCTGAAATGTGGTCTCTTACAGTTCTGGAAGGCAAAAATCTGAATCAAGTTGTCAGCGGGGCCATCCACCCTCTATGAGTGGATCCTTTCTTGTCTCTTCTGTGTTCTAGTGACTCCTGTTATTTGTAGGCTCAGTACACTTTACCTCCAGTCTTTGTCTTTACATGACCTCCCTCTCTGCATTCTGTGCCCAAATCCTGCTCCTTCTCCACTTTCTCATTTAATAGAATACCATTGGATTTAAGGCCCACTTTAAGTAGGGGTGTTTTTGTCATGAGGTCCTTAATTATATCTGTGAAGGCATTAAGATCAAGTAAGAGATAACTTGCATCTGGAAATGTGATCTGACCCCACCTGACTTTCTCAAGTAGTTCAATTTATATACTTCTCTTCAGTGCTCCGGTCCCCAATAGCTGCCTGGGACAGACTACGAAAACTCAGCAGTTCCTGTGGGCACCTTTGTGAGTGACCCACACCTGCATCCCCACTGACTTCCCTACTCAGCTGTTTATTTAAGGCACTATGTTTCATCTCAATGGAAATGTATTCCAAATTCAAACAGGCAAAACACAATTCAACATTGGGAACAGAACAACATCAGGATATAGGGGATAAAGCACAGGTGTTAGAGCTATAGGTGGTTTCATTTCCCTGTCTATATCTTGCCTTGTAAGTCAGTGACAAAGGGAGCCCTCTGTTGTGTGATACTGGCATCTATCTTCTCCTGAGAACTGGAGATAGGCTACTTCTAATCTCATTCATGCAGTTGTGTCAGCATTCATTTCTTCTGGATTGATAGACTGTTGGCATTAGTTCTTTGCCACATGGGACTTTTTAATGGGCAACTTGCTTTCTCTGATGAAACAAATGAGAAAGATGGAATCACAATCTCTTATAAATGAATCACAGTCAATTTTTTAAAAGAGAATTCATGAGGTCTAGTCCAAGACCCTAAAGGAGAGGGAATTAGAACAAGAGTGTGAATAGCAGGAAGGTGGGATCATTAGGAGCCATTGTGGAAGCTGTCAGTACCCCATTATTCTCCCCCCACCCTAAACCATCTTATTATTTTTCTTTGGAATATCTCTTGGTATTTCTAGCTTGGGATCTATATCAACTCATCTGTGCACAGAGGGGCCAGATGTCAGATTGGAATATGGAAGTTTACAAGGTTACAGAGCAGGCTTGGGAAGCCGCACCGAGCATCAGTAACAACTCTGTGTTGACAACCTCAATCACCTGAGATCCTGGAGAGTCATTACATCCTGAATTATTTTGCTACATGATTACACATGAACTATAGAGCTTCAGAAATAAACCACTCTAGCAGGCCAGGAGGGAACAATATGAGCAGTCATTTAGAATGTGCTGTTGCAGAGAGAATAGCTAAATGGCAGTTCTTTGAAACCACTTTACTAAACTATGGTTTGTGTAGCCTCCTTGTAATAAGCCGTAGCAGCTACACTCTCATTCCTTCTCCTAAAGACCCAGTTCTGAAAGCCCCATTTCAGGAGGAAATTCTTGAGAGAACACGGAACATCATTTCTAGGCATTTCCAATTCTATATAATTAGAATAGAAAGACTTTCAAGTCGGCTTCAGGTTTTAGCTTGTTATATAAATAAGTTCACAGGAATCTCAAATGCTTTACAGAAATCTGACAGCAACTATAAAAGGCTTTTGAACATTTTTGTTGCCAAAGTCCCAGGGATTGCTGGAATCTTAAATAGCCCGTTTTAAGCTCCAATTCAGAGGCTTTTTGTCATGTTTAATAATGTGGTGAATAATTCCTTTTTTGTTAGTCGTTTCCTCTTTTATAATCCACAAGGATCTTTGAGCCGTGCAATGGATATTTTCTGGAGCTATAAATTAAAGGTCCTTTCGATCCCAAACTTAAAATAGCTTTTTAATGTACCACTTCTGTAAATCCATTTATCTGGGCCTAAAGATTCATTAAAACGCATTTATGTGAAAGCATTATATTAGGTATACTTCCAATTCGGAGAGTGATCGTTTTGAAATGAGAGTGCCATGGAAGATGGTAGATATTCTTGCATACAGGAAGGAAGTTTAATAGGAAGAAAATTATTTGTAGGAGAGATTAAGTGTTAGACCTATCATGCTTTTATTCTTTCTCTTTCTTCTAAAGAATAAGGAAAGGGAGAACTTTGGTCCAGGGTCCAATGACCATACCTGCTACAGGATCCATGAGTAGTATTCATGAGATCTGTAAATTTGAGAGAAAAAAAAATTACAGCTTTACTTACTAACTTCTATGTAGAATTTAGCCTTTCTTTCAGGTAGAAATGTAGGGTAAAACCATTGTACCACTGACAGCACTTATAACTTTGTGACCAATAGAAATCAGAGATATTCTCTTATCATAAGGCTATAAATATTCTAAATAGCATTTGTGCTTAACATTTTCAAAATGCAGAGTTACTGACTTGCCATTGACGCTTATTACTTCATGTCTTAATAAAAATACATTATCACAAATATGTTTTAAAGTTTTTTGATAATTGTATTTCAGTATTTGTATTCCAACACTTGGGGCATTGTTCTATATATTTTTTTTTTCTTAGAAGGAATGGATAGGCTTCATCTGGTAGCCAGAGAAGTTCATACACACACACAAACACACAAACACACACACACACATAAACACACACACACACTATACTAGAACATCTAATGAATTGTGTGTGAGTAAGGAGACCAAGCATTCACTGAGCTTATGTTGGATACCAAGCATTTGCAATGTATGATGTCAGTCTCTGCACCAATCTTGTGAGGTAGAGATCATTAGCATTCATATTTTACAGATTCCAGATCAGAGTCCTAGAGATGCTGATAACAAGTCCCCTGAGATGGCCTCCAAGAGTCCTCTCCTTTTCTGCATCTACTCTCTTGTGAAATCCTTGCCCACATTGCATCATGTTGATGTCTTGGATGAGTAGTGTGATGGAAGTCTCACTGTGCCTGTCCTGAGGCTAGGTCATCACAGCTTACTCATGTTGGGGAAGTTAGCATTTTTTGAGAATGAAGGCAGACCTATGGGGAACTTCTTTGGCAAAGGATGAGTTTTCCTCCCAGTAGCCAGTGCCACCTTCCCAGTTTTGAAAGTAAGCTGTTTCAGAGGCAGATCCTGTACCCGCAGTGAAGTCTGCAGATGGCAGAGTTTTGGTTCTGCTCCCTCAGCACTCTGAGCCAGAACCCTTCAGCCAAGCTGCTTCTGGAATCCCTGACCCACAGAACCCATGTGAGATAGTAATTCTGTATGGTTATGTTAAATCATTAAGTTAGGCTGCAGAGTGTTAAGTGTCAATGGATAATGGATGCATAAGGTTTGTGTACTTTTCTCAAAGTAATATCAGTATTGTATGGTAGAGGCAGGATGGGAACTTGGGAATTGGTGATGAATTTATCTTGCTCCTTGATTAGCAGGACTGATGATCAGAGAATCTTCAATCCTTTCTCTAAAATCTCCTTCTCACACTTATCTTTCTCTATTCCTCTCTTGTACCATAGTCATGTGGCACCTAACAACTATGATGTATGGGCCATCTATTTCCTCTCTTGATCCCATTAAATTTTTAGATGCAATAAAGTCATTTAACAAAAATACCAGATAAAATTTTACTTTGAATGTATGTTCTGCATGGTGTTATAAGTACTGAAACCCCTCCTAAGAACAATAAAAAAAAGTCATGAATGTAATGGTTTTAGCAGCCTGATATCACAGGAAATAGATGAAAATTTCACTTGATTTTGACAGTACCCTCATTGTAAAGTATTGTGCCCATTTTCTAGATGATTAGATTGGGTTCGGTACTAAAGGGACGTAATAAAGTACCTTGACTTTTCTCTATCAAAAGCAAAAGTAGAACCTCTTGCTTATAAAAGGTATTAAAAGAAAAAAACGAGGGTCAGCAAGCTAACGTAAAAAGCATTTGTTAGAAGTAATGCCTTCCCTGCTTGCATATATGTGAGAATATCTGAGGCTTTTCATTTTGTGTGTGGGGTGGAGGAATATAGTAAAGAACTTGGATAAAGACCATTCTGTATTTGAATATATATTCCCAAATTGGGTAAAGTCATGTGCATGCAAGAATAAATTGATACGTGGATTATCCCTTGACCTTTTGGTGACATTAAAACAAAACAAGAGTCAGTGAAATAATATATCTCCACAATGTTCTAATCCCATGGATACAAAAACATAATTTAAAGAGCAAACACTGATTCTCCCTGTTGATCTTCCATCTGATTTTTAAATAACATTCTCATTATGATTGCTATAGTAGAGTGATTGCTAGTTAAAAGGAATATTCAGAGGCAACTCTAATATCAGTGTGTTTAAACTTGGAAGTATCACTTTGGCAGAAAGATGGGGTACTTTGAGAATTACTGTAAACTAGCTGATATGTACTAATTGTATTTAAAATGTTCTTTAAAAATACTTCTCTTAAACAGGCAATTTCATATGATAAAATTTGCATACTGCCAAGAGACTTAGTGATTCACAAAAATAATAATAAAAACACATTTCCTTTAGAGTCAAAGTATTTGTCAGACACAGCACATTCATAGGGTTAATTAATCACACTAATTTACTCAAAGCTTCTCAGTGACAATCAGAAAAGGATCAGCAACCTATTAAAAGAGTAAACCAAGAACACTGTGATGCATTGTGTATCAAAAATGGTTATAACTGTATTTCCAATTCTGTATATTTTTCCAGAGTCTCACCGTGCATTGACAGAATGTGACCTCTCTTGAACCCAGCTGGTACTTGAGGTAGCCTCTGTGAACAGAATAAACCTAGCACACGCTCGTATGTGCACTCTGTTTCTCTCCTCTTCTCTTCCCCATGCCTTTCCTGGATGCTTTCCCTGGGAATCCACCCTTCATGTTGTGAGGGAAGACCAATCATGGCAGAAGCCAGCCATGAGGCCTAAGTATTCTTGCCAACAGTCCCAGCTGAAACTTCAGCGGGCAGCTAGCACCAAGTACAGGACTGTTCATGTCAGGCCCACCTAAAATAAGCTCTTAAAATGCAACTCAGCTGAAGAGGAATTTTAATCACATCTACAAATCCTTTTACAGAGGTGTCTAGACTACTGTTGGATTGAATAACTGAGGATCATTGTTCAGCCTGGCCAAACTGACAGCTGCAAAAGCCATCACAGGCTTTATGAAAATGTCATCATTTATAAATATACCTTGGATTTCTATTTCTTATCTGTCATTCTACAGTATAAGTCAAAGCTAGAGTTTCTGGGGTGGGGACACACGGTCATAGTTAGTGCATGCAGTGTAAACCTTGGGTTTTGGACCTTCTTATTGAGACCTTATTTGTGTTAATTCACCTTTCAAAAGATTGCTACAACAGAGTGGAATTCGTGCAAGTAGTTACAATTGGATGGTACCTAAGATTATGTTTGCCCCTAGGTAAGCTTGGGAGGCCTTGGCTTTGTCAGGGAATGTTGTTACCTGCTGTCAGCTCTGCCCCGGCTTCATTGGGCACCAAGGCAATTCATGGACGTCTAGATTAGCATAAAGGAGGAGTTAATTTATTTCTTAAAACTTTTATTCAGGTGCTTGGTGGACAGCAGAGCATTGTGTTCAGAGTTAAAAATGTGACCAAAATAGAAACGTGAAATACCTGTATCCCAAGGTTTATTAAGTCATGTAATGAGAAAAACAGTGTAGATCAGAGTCATTTTCCAATATGGAAACTTAGAGTTATTTGTGTGGAGGGGGCAAGGAGACTAAAGGAAGAAGGGAAGAAGGTGTGTTTGGAGGAGACGAGAGAGGGGAAAGGAAAATGTTTGAATTTGAATGAGATTAATAAGATTACTAGAGTAGACAGAGGCTGGTTAATACCATATAGGGCAATAAAGCCATAGGCTTTTGATTATCTTTCATATTAGAAAAAAAATGTACACTTTAATCTGTAACCTACGGTGGCTGTACAGTTATCAGAATGTAAAAAAAAAAACAAAACATAGGGATAATCTCTTAGAAAATTCAGTAATGCTGGTTGGGTATGTTAGACTATATCCTGCCATGTTGCTGAATGAGTCTGCCACATCTACCACTAACACCCCACACTTAGCTTATTTTCAAATTTCTGGTAGCTTTTATTTATTTATTTATTTGGAAGGTAGAGTTACAGAAAGAGAGAAATCTTGTGTCTGCTGGTTTACTTGCCACATGACTGCAACAGCTATAGTTGGGCCAGTCTGAAGCCAGGAACCCGGACCTCCGTCCTGACCTCCCACATGAGTATCCGGAACAGGTGCAAGTGCTGTAATGTTCCCAGATGTGTTGGCAGGGAGCTGGATCAAAAGGAGCGTAGCTGGGACTTGAGCCAGCACTCCCATATGGGATGTGGGCACCCCAGCTGGCAACTTAACCCACTGTACACAATGCCTACCTCAAACATTATTTTTAAACAGAACCACATTAATTTTTGTGTCATAATAGCTGCCACATTGAAATTATTAGAAAAGTGGATGTGTTCTAGAAACATGATATTAAACAAATCTTACAAGAGTGTCTCTTCTTCCTTCAAATTAGTCTGAAACACTGGATATAAATGACCAGATTATAAAAGTATAGCCATGGGGTGGGCATTGAGCAACAGCAGGTTCAGCTTCTGCTTGTTCTGTCATATCAAAACACTCATTTGAGTCCTGGCTGCTCCATTTCCCTTCCCATTCCCTGCTAAAGTACCTGGGATAGATGGCAAAAGTACTCTGGCCCCTGCCACCCACATAGGAGACCAGGATAGAGTTCCAGGAGCTGCTTTTGTCTTGGCACAGATCTGGCTGTTGAAGTCATTCTGGGAGTGAACCATTGGATAGAAGATTAGAAGTTAACTCTCTCTTTTACTCTCTCTCCATCTCTCTGCTGCTTTCTCTACCTTTCAAATAAACAAACATAAATCTTTAAAATTTCTTAAAAATTATTATATAGCCATGTATGCAAACATCCATAGATGCTCTAGTTTTTGTAACACAATTGTACTCTATAAACAGTAAAAACTGATAAAACTAAAAACAAAATATGTTGTAGATGAAAAGATTTACAAACATAGGCAAATAGGATAGATTCTGGTAGTAACCCAACAGGGAAGTTTGAAATGTGATCTGTTTATCATCTGTTTTTGCTGCTCTCAGCTGTGCATGGAGCTGTCTTGAGTGAGGATACTCTGTTTTCATTAACATTTTGTCTAATTTTCACCTGAACATCTACTTCTCATTTGTCTATGAATTTACTGTGTGCCAGTGTTATACATGGCACTGTTAAGATTCTTAAATGGAAGTGACATCCATTTTCAAGAAATAAGTGTTTCATTCATGAAGGGTACTTCCAGGTTTATGGTAAATTTGTTCTCATTTTTAGTTTGTTCTTCAGACAAATAGTGTAATATATACTGATCTTCCTTATTCATAGTGAATATTTTCTACTAAATCTATCTTTTTATGATTCTAAAATGCCAGCTTCAGTTTTTTTATTAATTCATACTGACCTAGTGTGGAGATGTCTATCTCAGCTTAATGGCCATTTATAATATATGGATGGCGTTCCCCTGCCATTACTGTTTAATGAATTGGCTCCTGATCCAATAGAGTCTAATAAAGATAATCACTAGAATACATTGTCTTTCTGCAGTGCCCTAGAAACTTTTTTTATTTTCCCCATTGAATATGTTTGGCCTATAGTCTCCATTTCCCACCTCTTTACTGCACTCTCCTCACCCTGTTTTTCATTATTTAGTCCAAGTGTGTGCATTTTTATACTTAATTTATTTACCCAGGTCAGAGTGACAGTATTCTTTATGGAGAGCTTTAAAAAGCATCAGCCTGCGTGACTGCTGGGAGGATAGAAGACCTTCTTCAATATTGACAAGATGTAGACTCAACTTCCATGTAGTCGATCAAGTTTTTTGTAGTGTTTTTAAAAATTAAGGATTCAAATCTTTACCTAATATATACTAAACTGATCTTCTGTATATAAAGAGAATTGAAAATGAATCTTGATGTGAATGGAAGGGGAGAGGGAGCGGGAAAGGGGAGGGTTGCGGGCGGGAGGGAAGTTATGGGAGGGGGGAAGCCATTGTAACCCATAAGCTGTACTTTGGAAATTTATATTCATTAAATAGAAGTTTAATAAATGAAAAAAAAATCAAGGATTCATTATATTCATTAAATAAAAGTTTTTTTTTTTCTTTTTAAAAGAGGGCATTCCGGCATAATGGGTGAAGTGGCCACCTGCAGTGCTGGCACCTCATATGGGTGCTGGTTCTAGTCCAGCAGCTCCACTTCTGATCCGGCTCCCTGCTAATGGGCCTGAGAAAGCAGTGGAAGATGGTCTGAGTCCTTGGTCCTCTTCCACCAATGTAGGAGACCGGAGGAAGCTCCTGGCTCCTGGCTTTGGACCAGCCCAACTATGGCCATTGTGGCCCTTTGGGGAATAAGCCAGTGGATGGAAGATATCTCTCTCTTTGTCTCTTTCTCTCTGTCCCTCCCTTCCAAATAAATAAAAAGTAAGGTGTTAGTGCAGATATTTAAAGGGGTATTTATGAAGAAGATTAATAGTCTGGAAGAATATTAACAGTTATTACTAAGTGAAGGCAACACATATGTTATAGAATTGTGTCTACTGTATGCTTTCAACTATGCTTTCTTAAAAAATGTGTACACAGGGAAAATGCTTAAAGGGTCAAAATGGGGCAGTGCTTTTTTCCCATTGGAGAATGAATAAGTGTTATTTAATTTGCCTTTTGTTATTTTCTGTAGTTTCAAAATGCTGATCAATGAACTTGTACTTTTTTATGGTCACTAAAGTCAATAGACATTATTATAAAAACTGTCTATATTGTGGAGAATACAGTGAATTCAAGGCTTTCATAATGGAGATAATACAATTCCATAAATTAAATGTATGCAGAAATTGATTTAAAAATAATATGAGAAAACAAATATTAGTGGAAAGATTAACAATAAAATTGAATAACATTTCTCAGTAGGGTCGTCAGTGAAAGCTTCACATTGGAAGGATCATTGAGGATCATTGAATATCAGAAGCAATGGAAAAGGAAGGAACAAAGTTGAATTTTCATTAAAAGATCTTGTTTTTCTCATACCTTAATGGATTTAAGATTTGGTTTATAGACTTCACTGCAGTTATAAAAAAAAAAAAAATCAAGGATTCCAGGCCAACATTTTGGTATAGTGGGTAAAGCTGTTGCCTGGTATGCCAGCATCTCATATCTCATATGACCCAAATGTTTCGGCTTTTGCCACCCAAACTAGGGACTCAGAGGAAGCTCCTGACTGCTGGATGTGGCCTGACCATCTGGGGAATGAACCAGCAGGTGGAAGATCTCTCTCTTTCTATGCAGATTTGAATTTCAAATAAACAAACATATCTTAGGAAAAAAGAAAAAAGAAAACAAGGATTTATCTGAGAGTCCATACCCCTGCTGGTCACTTCTTTGGTGGGCTCTGAGTTTGAAGTAAGTGTTAAAAATCAGTTTGGTGGGCCATCAAAGAAGGAGGTACCTTTTTCTGAAGGGAGGAGAGAACTTCCACTTTGACTATGGCCTTGTCTAAATAAGATCAGAGTTGGCGAACTCAAGAGGCTTCCATAGCCTTGGCAGCTCATGACAAGAGCCTTGGGTGGTGACTGACGTCATAAATAAGAGTGTCAATTGTTAAATCAAGAACAGGAGTCACTGTGCACTTACTCCTCATGTAGGATCTCTGTCCTTTAATGTGTTGTACAATGTGATTTAATGCTATAACTAGTATTCAAACAGTACTTTACACATTGTGTGTTTGTGTGGGTGCAAACTGTTGAAATATTTACTTAGTACAGAGTTGATCTTCTGCGTATAAAAATAATTGAAAAAAGTTCTCTATGTATTTTACAGTTCTGCAGGTTTATATGATTGTATCTTCCATTATAGTTTCACACAGAATAGTTTAAATGGCCTGAAATTCCCTATTTTCTATATAGAAAAGCTTTGGTTACCACTATTTTTTTATTTATTCATTTTTTGCTTTTTAGTTTTGCTTTTTGCAGAATGCCATGTAGTTGAAATCATGCAGTACTTACGAGCGTGAATTGAAATTTCTCCCATGTATTCTCATGGCTTGATAGATTTCTTTCAATAATAGAATATTATCCCACTATATGAACTAACCACAGCTTGTTTATGTCTTCACTTATTGAAGGACAATTTATTATGAGTATAGTTAATGTAAATTTCTCTGAACAGATTTTTTTTTTTTTGTATCAGGATAAGTTTTCAACCAGTTAGATAAATGCATAGGGGCTTGGTTGCTGGATTCTATGTTGAGATGATGCTTAAGCTTATCAGAAACTACCACACTGTTTTCTAAAGTTACTGTATCATTTTACGTTTCCATCAACAATAACTGAGAGTTCCTGCCACTCTGCTTTGTCACCAGTATATGCTACTGTCAGGTTTTGGTGTTTTTTTTTTTTTTTTTTTTTTTTTTGGAGAGTAGTGGAAATTAGTTATTCTAGTAAGTGCACAGTGTTACCTTATTGTTTCAGTGTGTAATTCCCTAAAAATACTGGGGTGGTATCTTTTCATTTGCTTATTTTCAATTTATGTATCTTTGTCGATGGGGTAGCTATTTAAATACTTTGCTCATATTTATTAGTGATGTTTGTTATTTTATTGTTGAGATTAAAGGTTTTTTTTTTTTCCTATTTTGGGTATGAGGTCTTCATCAGGTTTGTTTAGTGTGACTGTTTTCTGGCACTCTATGGCTTTTCTTCTTTTACTCTTAGAGCAGTATCTTTTGAGGACAATGAGGCTTTAATTTTAATAATGATAAAGTATACTTCACTACATTTTTTCTCTCATGAATCATTATTTTGGTTTAATAATTAGAAACTAATTACCAGTTAAGCCAAGATTTTTTTCTAAGTGTTCTAAAAATTTTATGGCTTTGTGTTTTATATTTAGTTTTATTTTGATGTAATTTTTGTGAAAGATAAAAGGCCTGTGTTAACAGCCTTTCTGGTGGTAAATGGATATCCAGTTGTTCCAGCACTCTTTATTAAAAAAAAAAACTATCTCAATTGAATCATCTATGCTACTTTGTCAAAGACAAATATGGGTTTATTTCTAGGATGTCTTTAGTTCTGTTGATTTATTTATGTATTCTGTCACCAATATATGTGGTTTTTTAATTTTTCTTTTTAAAATTTTTATTAATGCATTTTTATTTTATTAGCGAGCAAGAGAGAAATTTTCACCTGCTGGGTCACTTCCCCCAGTGCCCACAACAACTGAGGTTGGGCAAGGCCAAAGCCAGGGCACCATGATCTCAATCAAGGTCTTCCTTGTGGATGTCAGAGACCCAAATACATGAGCCATCATCTCATGCCAGGATGCATATTATCAGGAAGCTGGAATCCTAAGTGAGGTGGGACCCAAGAAGTCAGATACGGAATGTGTGTGTCCCAGTTGGTGTTTTAACTGCTAAACCAAAAGCTGGTTCCCCCCACCCTACCCAATCCTGTCTTGGTTACTGTAGCTTTACAGTGAGGCTTGAAATTGGATCATTTCAGTCCTCTAACTTTGCTCTTCAGTTTTGTGCTGGTTACTCTGAATCTTTTGCCTTTTCATATGAACTTGAGAATCCTTTAATTGATAACTGCAGAATAACATTTTGGGATTTTGATTCAGGCTGTATTGACTCTGTAAATCAAGTAGAGAAGAACTCACTTCTTAATAATTGAGTCTTGCTATCTATGGACATGGAGTATCAATCCATTTATTTAAATCTTCTTACATTTCTTTTATCATAATTGTATGAATTTTTCATGTAAATCTTACTCATATTTTCTTAGATTTTCATCTGTCTTTTTAATTTCAAATTCTTATTATTTGCTGTTCCCTGAAAAGTAGTTGACTCTTCCAATATTGGCTGTTAGCCTACACCATTGTTACAATGGCTGGTTGGCTCTAGAAATGTTTTGGTCAGATTTTTCATAATTTCTCTGTAGTTCAGCTATGTAATTTAAGGACACAGACATTTTTATTTCCTTCTTCCCAAAATGTACATGTTCCTTTACTTTTCTTGTTTTATTGCTCATTCAGAACTTCTAATACATTGATAGGAATATTGATAGGAACTTAGGAACTTAACCTCAGTAACATTAGTTTATTATGGCTTCTACAGAAAAACACCACTAATTGAATAGCTTAAAACAGTAGAAATTTCTTTGCTTGTTGTTCTGGAATCTAGAAACTGAAAATTGAGATGCTGAAAAGGCCGAATTGCTACTAAGCAGGGTAGAAAACCTATTTCGTATCTCATTTAGACTCCAGTTGCTGTGTACGTTGTTAGATGGTGATTGTGCTACTGTGGTCATTCTCTCTCTGGTCACATTGGCTTCTCCCTTAAGAGTCTGTGTGACTTCTCCTTGCTTCTCACTTAAAAGGACGTCTGTGAGGACATTTAGAGACTACTCACATAATTCAAGGTAATCTGATCTTGAAATCCATAATTTAACTACAGCTGCCAAGATGATTGTTTCAAATAAGGTAACATATGTTTTAAGAATTAGGACCATTGGCCATCAGACAATCTGTTGTGCTGTTCTTAAGGCAGAAGTATCTAATTTCTAACCATTAAGAATGAGTTGTTAGGTTAGCTCTAGACATTTTGTGGAATTTTGTGGAAGTTTTATCCATAGTTTGTACAAAATTTTAATTATGAAGTACAGTAGGATTTTTCGAGCCATTTTCTGTATCTATTGCTATGATGTGTTTTTCATTGTCTAGACTGTTGACAGGAAGAGTAAATCATTTTTTAAAGTTCAGCCAACTTCTGTATCTGGAATAAATCCTACTTGGTTGTGTTGTATAATTTTTACACAGGATAGGCTTAAGCAACATTTTGTTGCATTAAAATATTATACATACACAATACATAGACACACATTCTATTGTCTCCTTACAGAGATACTGATATCTTTTGCTCTGTGCTGCTAGGGATATGTTTCTGTGATCTTATCTTTTCAGAAAATGAGCAAGATGTTTTAGACTATATCTTCTGGACTTCTATCTCAGTAATTGCTGCATTGTTCTGAAGTGTAAGAACTAACATAATTTTTGCACACATTAAAGGGTGTCCGAGTTCCAAACCACACATTGCGAGATACTGTTAGGTGGCAGTCTTAGGGCTGATGAAAAGGAGTTAGATGAAAACAGAATATTTAAAAAAAAAAAAGAAAAAAGAAAACAGAGTATTTTAGTTTAGTTTTGGTAACTGAGTCTTCTTTAAAAGCACTTTGATTCTGCTATATAGTCTGATAGGACAAGATTGCGTACACTCTGTCTTCTTACTTTAGTTTGCATTTTATTCATCACACATTGCAAACCATCCCAGCAGCTTTGTTGGTCACAAGTAGAGGGTGATCACCAGGATAACATCTGTGAACTCAAAGAAACTTCTGGTTAGTAGGGTCACTAGACAGATGTCATCCATTAGCATTCCACAAGATCACTGGGAAAAACCATTTATCAAATAATGTTATGCTTTCAGACCTGTTGAACTAAAGAGAGTATACTACATAGGCAGGAGCTGAATGATTTCTCAAGATAGAGAAGCTTGGAGTGCAAATTTGTGGTGAGGGCTTACACTTGGTGACTTTTTATGGCAGATGTTGCAGGGTGTTTTTTTTTTTTTTTTTTTTTTTTTTTTTTTTGCAAGTGGCACAGAGAGGAGAGAATCTTGAAATATGCCCTTTTGAATAAGCTGATCACCTTGCTAAATAGGCTATTTTAGTTGGCTGATAGTTGTTTGTTCTAGGAACAACTATTTCCCAGAGCAGGTAGCTAAGTTGTTTTTGCTTGTGGTCAGTACGAATGAAAATAGTAACAAAAATAAGCCTAGTTCTAGAATTTCCATAAAGGGACAAAAACTATAGTAGTAACAGGTCACTGAAGTTGAATTCTTACAATGTAGCTGTGAGGGGGATTTAAAAAGAAGGTAAAAATCCTTACCATGTTAAATGAAGAAAAAGGAAGTTTGCTTGCTATTGTCATTTTTTATACAGTTATATAAATGTAGAGAAGCACCTTTGTTATTCTAACATAATGCTGCTTGGGAATGTAAATTAAAATAAAATTTTCCCCCGAAACAAAGTTGTATTCTTTCCTAATGAAAGCCATTTTTAAAGCCATTGCCATTGCAGCCATCCATGCTAAATGTCCTGAGATGAGTGTTTTCATTATAATTTCCAATACATAAGGTACACTCTGAGCCGGGCCACATCTTCTATCTGGGCACCAAGGCCATAGCTCTCTCTTACAGACTTGTTTTTAGTGGACTTGAACAAACTAAAATTGCTAGACTCCTAGAGATTGCCTACTCTATTTTAATAGATTTGACCTTTCTCATATTAATTGAAACAGCTGGGCTGTTGCTTTGATTTTTTTTTTTCTTTGAAATCATTTCTTCTTTTTGTTGTCATTAGGAATATGTCTTTGTTACAAATATATTTTTGTTTCTACAAAATGTAGTAATTGTAAATATTGCTTATGAACACCATTCATGCATGTGTAAAGGGAAATACAACATTTAGCTTGGTATATCCAGATGGTAATGCGGTTCACTCATCCCATATATCAGACACATTCTTAGGCAAGTATTCTAGTGAAGCTGTTTTTTCCCCTTCATTCCTCAGGTATTTAATGAGTAATCGATGTAGATGGCGATGGATGTTCCCAGATATTCCTGGTGCTGGGCTTTTGGAGTCAGGGATTTAGCAGTGAATAGAATGGAACTGGTGCCTACCATCAAGGAATTTATAATCTGATGGAGAGAGGTGTTCAGCCACAAATGAAATACACAGAAATTTAGTATTAGACTTCTGATAAGTGGTTTGGAAGAAGAGCCATCTAATATTATAAAAGCCTATAAGTGTCGACTTTTGATTCATTCATTACCATGGTGTTTGGGATGCCCGTATCCCTTATCAGTATCTGGATTCAAGTCCCAGCTGTGCTCCTTATTCCAGCTTCCTACTAATCTAAACTCTGGGAGCCAGAAGATGATGGCTCAAGTCCTTGTGGCCCTGCTATTTGTATGGGAAGCTCAGATTGGGCTACTGACTTCTGGCTTCAGCCTGATCCAGCCCTGGCTGTTGTGAACATTTGGGGATTGAATCAGGATGGGATGGAAGAGTGTCTGTCAGTCTCCTTGGTTGTCTGTCTCCCCGTCTTTCTGCTTTCCAAACAAATAAAACTTAAATAAAAAAGCCAGACAACCATGGTAATATACCAGATTATGGAAACCTTTTATAAGAGATAAAAGTTGAACTGAGAGTGGAAGCAAGATAAAGGGAGTGGAGAGGAGAGAAACTGATGTGACATACTGTTCTAAGGGGAGAAAACAGACGCCTGAGAACTCTGAGAAGGAGCTAAACCAAGTACTTAGCAGGACTACCAGGATGTACTTTGTTTTGTTCTTTAAATTTTAGTGTTTGTATCTTGTTTCTACATACATAAATGCTTTTTAATAGCTGGTCTATACAAGATGAAAAAATTTCATGATTTCTTTCCAGATATTTGTGTGATTTTAAATATTTGTGAAAGCTCTTTTAACCTGTCCTTCAGCAAGGCTGAGTTTTCATCTACATCCATGGAGGCAGAAACAGTGCTTTCACATTAAATAAACAAACCTAGAACTTAGGAGCTACCATTATGTTAATTGCTGCCTTGAAATGGTTATTTACTGTCATTTTGTTTATTGACAGTGACTAGAATCGCACCAGCAGTATAATCATCATAAAGAATAATGAGCCTTCTCTTAGAAACAGAAGAATTATACTTCTAATTTAATAAAATCTCTCCTAAAAGAGAATTGGATATTAATTCAAGGAAATCTGAAGTTTTTATTTTACCCTGTGCTTATGTAGAAATCCCAGAATCTTTAAATCTTCATCTCCCAGCTAAGTGAAAGGCAGGCTGTGATGAAATGGCCTCTGGAAGCAATTATTTCTTACCACAGAATTTCTCTTCATGTAAACCATGCATGCTTGAGTGTAGTGCTTTAAGAAACTGTGTCTGTTTTTACTTAATCCTTTGCTTACCTTCTTATAAAATAGTGGGGAAATTAGTTACGTATGGTTGAATCTGTTAACTTCCGGCTGAATTCTTAGCCACGGCTTATTCTGATATTGCCTCCAAGGCCCAATTCAAGGCAGTCCACTTGACTGAACATCATTGTGGGTCGTGAGCTTTCGTTAGTTCTGTATGGATGGAGTCCTTGAGTTTAATTTTCAAAATGACTATTTCTGTGTGTACACGGAAAGGTGCAAGACAGTGTGTTCTACACGAGTGTCCTGCAAGGCTTTTGTTGTGAGATCATCTGCCTCAGCGTGAGGGTCCACCTCACCCTCCTCTGAGTCGGGGGCTGCTCTCATAGCACATCTGTTTCTTTGCCCTCAAACTCAGTTTGTACAAAAGTGGCCACTCAGCGATGTCCTCATCTTCACCAGCATTCAGAATTTCAGCATTTTATTTGATGAGTTTTCAAAGTTCTCGGTCTGTTAACCTCCTCCTACCCTGGGGTTTCATGAACTCACATTGGGGAAATTGACAGGTTGTGAGTCAAAAAGTGTCATCATTAACATTTCCTGCAGGTGCACTCTGCCCCAACTAGTTGCAAATGATGTGTCATGGGTTTGATGCTTACTCTCTGGTACCTGTCTCTATACTTGGCAAGTCTTCTCTATTGTTAATTAAGGCCCAGCCCTTGTGTACCTGGGCCACAGAACTTTGATTCTCCCACCCTATCTAAGAGGTTTTTTTTTTTTTTTTTTTTTTTTTTTTTTTTTTTGTCTTGTACACCTAAAACCTCCTTTCTAGGAGTACTTGTCAGATGTTAGCTCATATTGGGGAGAACTGTAGAGTTTGTATAAGTACTGCTTAACTCATTGAGAACCAGTTTACAATCTTGGGTGGTATTGTACCCCTTAAACGGTAACCATGTGCTAGGTCATCAGCAAAGAATTCTTGAATAGAATAGACTACCGGTGGTAGGGCCACAGGATGGCATAGAACTGGGGGCCTAGAACTGCGATTCCTGCATCTAGATCTCACCTCCACCAATTAGCACCCTCTATGATCTTGATCCAGGTTCTTTGCCTCCATTTGCTTATTGGTTATTTGTGAGAATTTAATAAAAGTGTGCGTGTGAAATGCTTAGTACTCCACTAGGAGTGTAGTAAGTACTCAGCAAATGTTAACAATTAATATGGACAGGAATTCAGAATGTGCATGGAGCCTACTCATTATTATGTACTATTTCATCTTCACAGATGTTGCTTAGGTCTCAGCTCTGTGCTAGGCCTTATGCTGTGTTAAGACTATAAAAATGAATGACAAGTATTCTTTTTTTAAAAAAAAGATTTATTTATTTATTTGAAAGGCAAAGTTATAGAGAGGCAGACAGAGAGAGGGAGAGAGAGGTCTTCCTTCTGCCAGTTCACTCCTCAAATGGCTGCAATGGCTGGAGCTGGGCCGTTCAGGAGCTAGGAGCTTCTTCCAGGTCTCCCTCACAGGTGCAGGGGCCCAAGGTCTTGAGCCATCTTCTGCTGCCTTCTCAGGCCATAGAGAGTTGGATCGGAAGTGGAGCAGCTGGGACTCAAACTGGCACCCATATGGGATGCTGGCACTGCAGGTGACAGCTGTACCAGCTACACCAGAGTACTGACCCTGGGCCCCAGGGTAAATATTCTAAACATGGCAAAGAAGGATCAGTACAAGTGTCAAAAGCGCAGTATGTGTCTCACTATGGGACTTTATTTGATGGTGCTTTGGTGAGGTGTATTTCATGGTAATGCATAATAGATACATGGTGAAATCAGTATCATAATACCCTGAGATTTATTGATCATTTAACATACACAAGATCTGTATTTTAATATCAATAAGTGAAGTGATTTTTAATCTCCAGTGTAGTGCTTGCTTTGGTAGCACATATACTAATCTCCAGTTGAGCCAATTTCTCACTTTATAGTGAACAAGCCCATTGTCAGAGATGCTAATAAAGAGTCCCCCAAATTATTGTTTTATTTCTTTGTTTTCTCTTTGCTAATAAACTGACAGTGACCTCCGAGTAGGGCAGCAGAAGACAGCTTCCAGACAGCAAGTTTACGGTATCAGTCCATTGACTCTTAGTGATAGCCAACAGGAAGGAAATCTCCCATGGGTCAGGCACAAGTCCGGTTTGGCTGCAAAAACTTCTTTCAGTAGAAGTCCTTTGCTTTGTCTAATTTGGGATCTTTGAAAGCTATGTATGTATATTTTAAGATTTTTCTTTTTTTATTCTTTTTATTTATTTGAAGGCAGAGTTACAGAGAGACAGGGGGAGATACAGAGATAGAGATCTCCCATCCATTGGTTCAAACCCCAAATGGCTGCCAACAGACTGAAGCCAGGAGCCTCATCTGGGTCTTCCATGTGGATGCAGGGGCCCAGGCACTTTGGGAATGCCAGCATCACAGGCGGTGGCTTTACCTGCTATATCATAACGTCGGCTCCCAGAACTCTGTTAATTTTCTTTCTGTATGATGTTGTAAGATCTTTTAAGAGGCCAGCATTGTGGCTTAGCAGGTTAAGCCACAATGCTAAGCTGGCTTCCCATATCAGACTGCTGATTCAAGTCTTGGCTTCTCTTCTTCTGATCCAGCTCCCTGTTGAATGGGAGGCCACTGCCACCCTCATGGGAGATCTAGGTAGAATTCCTGACTCTTGGCTTCAGTCTGGTCCAGCCCCAGTTGTTGGGGCCATTTGGGGAGTGAACCAGCAAATGGAAGATCTTTTTGTCTCGCTCTCTCTGCCTTTCAATTAAATAAAATACATCATAAAAAGACCATTGCATACTCTGCTTCTCAACATGCTTTAATAGCAAGATAGGGCTTTGTCTGGAAGAATTAAATCCTTTCTAGTGTTCCTGCTCATGGTGTGTATGGATTGTTTCTCATGCTGTTGTTACCTCCTTGTATCCTATTTCTCTTCCACACTTTGGAATGGCCAGAACTGAACTAATTGCTGAAATTAAATATAGAGCTGTGCTTAGAATCATGGCCCATTTTAATTTGAGACTTTCCTACTTTATTTTTGCTGTAAAATCTTTCTATTTGCCTTTTAATGGCATTTATTCTGGAAGCATATTTTGTAATCACAGATTTGGAAGTTTTGCATTTTAATTTATATTCTGAAGACTTTTATACTTGTCCATATTTTATGTGTTTTGATGCTTTGCCTTACTGGGAAAACTTTTTGCTTCTCTCCATATTGCAGGTGAGATCAGTGATGTAAATACCTGGGCTAGTGAACATGTGGAGTCTGTCGCATGAAGATAGAACCATCTCACTGTGCATATAGCACAAAAATCACTGAAGTAACTTGATGGCAATAAAGATTGTGTATCAAGGACCCAAAGCTGTCTCACGCAACAGAAAAAAAAAAGATAATGTGCCAGGGCCTCCTGAATCCAGGCAAGCAGGATCTGCAGTTGTGGTCCGAGTCTCTGCTAGGTGCTCCTGTCTCTCCATTTTCCAGCTTTGTCTATTTCTCTGTGCCTGCATGCCACCTGAACTCACTGAATGAGTGGGGCACACTCATCCCTTGAATTCTAATTCCTGACGCTCTAGGCTGACAGGGTCGGAATTGCTGAGCTGCTGTGAGCTCAAGTGCACACCCTGTGGCTTTTCGTTTCTGTGTGGGTGTGGAGGCTGCTGGAGGGATCGTTTTTTTAGAAAAGGATGTGAGCCTACACAGACCATAAAACGAGAGTTGGAACCACTTCCTGCATGTATAACTATTGCAAGTTCAGAGTATTTTCACCCTTAAAAGCGTTATTTCTGATTTGTTAATGATGTAAAGTAATATTTTTGCTAATAGAGTTAGTAATTATCCCTTCTGAGTTTCCATGACATTTTACGGATTCCACTCTTATTCGTGAACACATTTTCTATCTCCTTCAATACACCGTGAGCATCTTGAGAATGACTGTGTCTTATTAAGTCTTCAGATGCTTGATAACTGGCACAAACCTAGTACAAGCATTTTTAAAGTGCTAGTTAAATGAAGAAATAGATTAAAGATTAATTGTCTACCCAGCTATCTCCTTAGGCTTCCCATTTGTAAAATACATTGTATTTTAACTCATTAACTACTAAAAGATAGAGAAAAATACCTGCCTAAAGTGATCGGCAAAAGCTACTTTTCTGTTGTTAAGAAGTACTGTCTTACAGTACAGTAAGAGCTCCTAGGAAAATGCCAAGGTTCCTACAGTAACAGCCAGTGTAATGCTTAAGAAATGTTGCTGCTGATCAGGAGAAGAAAGCTATTTTCAATGCAAAGAAATTGGAGATTTCAAATGAGTAGAGAGTAAATTCCAGTGTTTGAATACACCAACTGAAGCTTGCTCATAGTCAAAGAGAGGGAAAGCTGAAAATTTGTTGAATGTCCATAGTTCCTTCTGTGGGTCTTTATTCTAAGTTGTTGTTTTTCATTTAAGAATATCTAATTGATCAGCTATGTACAAGTTTTTTATTGCTATTGTAACAATGACCACAAAGTTAGTGATACAACAACAAAAATAATGTTATTTAAGGGTTCTGCAGGTTAGAAGTCAGATACCAATTTCATTGGACTAAAATCCAGGTGCTACTCGAGCTGTGTGCCTTTCTGGAGGCTCTACGGAAGAGCCCACTTATTTGCCTTTTTCAGGTTCTAGAAGCTCCCATTTTTCTTTGGCTCATGGCCTCCTCTTGTCTCTTCTAAACTAGCAAGGGCAGGTTAAGTCCTCCTCACTTCCCATCACTGTGACCTTCTCTTTACTGCCCTCTTCCATCATTCAACAATGCTTGTCATTGCCTGGGCCCATCTAGGTAGTGCAGAATAATTCCCATGATCAAGGTCACCTGATTAGCAACAATAATGCCACTTCACGTAGGGAGCTTATTTAGAGTTTCAGGGTATTAGGACATGGTTATCTTTAGATAGCTGTTACACTGGCTACCACGCTTACTGTGAAAATAAGGACTGGGTAGGATGTGAAGGTCAGCAATATACAGTAAAACCAAAGAGGTTTATTCTATAATGAAAAAGTCAACTGGAGATCATCTAAATCATCTTAGGTGGCAGATTTTGTGCCTCAAAATTTCCTTCTCTATTTAACAAATGTTCAGCCTCCTGGTCTCCAACTATGCCACTCCCATGGCTTATGTTCCAGCCATAGTTTTAGGGTTGTAAGTAATGAGCATCTAGTGTGTTTTGAAACTTAAGAGTCAACACACTGGAATATCCAGCTGTAAATCAGGCACTACTTGTGTAGAGAGAAATGAATATTTCACTAAAGAGGAATTATAAGATAAAGTTATCTCAGTCAGTAATCCGAGAAAAAGAAGTAAAAACTCCAAATTATTTAATAGTTAAGTCATACTTAAGATACTTGTTCTAAAGAGATAAAAAAATCTTAAGTCAAAGGATATGCTAAAAATTTTAAAGTTTGGATTCATTTTCAAGAAGTTAAAATAATACAGTGCTAATGACAAAAGTGTTTTTAGTCACCTACTGTGCCCATTTAGACTTCAAGGACAAGGTTGAGGATCTATGAGTGATAGCCATAGTTTGCATTTAAATTTGAAGGTTATTTATTAAGTGACATTTTCAATGAGATACAAAACCTACCTTCTGGTTAGTGATTGTGTGAAGTCATTTTTAGTACGTGTGAGAGAGCAGTGAATCAGAATATTTATAGTTTAGCACTTTTTAAAATGTCCTTCAAATATGTGTGCATATAATAGCTTCATAGAATATCAAGTCCACGTTTTACAAGACCTCAGCTGAATATCGTACAGCCTCAATAGAATGTTCATGGTGGTTGATAATCTAGCAAAAATATGACGGCAGAGAAATAGGAGCAGTCTTATTTCAGGTATTTCTGTCTTACCAGAATTAAGGCATGAAATATCTGCTAAATGAACTAACAAATGCATTTATGTTGTATAGGGTAGAAAGTGCTAAGCACCTAAGAATAGTCATATTCTAATTAAGCCCTATGCTACTGACACTGAAATTTTGCCCAGGTAACTGGCATTGTGTTTGGAGGCCCATGGATACATGAAATAAACAAAGTGCATCTTAGATTTTACTTAAATATTTGAGGAAACAAGTCTAAATATTTTACTTGCTGAGTAACTTAATATTTTTTTGTCATCAAAAAAATCATTGAGAACACAAAAAATATAACTTGCTTTAAGAGTTTGTAAAATTTATTTTTGAGGCAGAGAGACACAGAGAGAAAGACAGACATAGAGACAGAGTGCCCATCTTCTGATGGGCAAATTGCGATGACCACCAACCAGGCTTGTCCAAGGCCAAAGCCAGAGCTGGGAACTCAATCCAGTTCTCCCTAGTAGGTGGTAAGAACCTGGTTACTTGAATCATCTGTGCTGCCTCTAAGGATTTGCATTAGCAGGAACCTGGAGCCAGGAGCTAGAGCTGGCCCAGGAACTCGGACATGGAATGTATGTGTCTTAATTGCTAGCGTAAATACCTGCCCCAACATAGCAATGTTTTGTAATAGCATTATTTTTTCCATCTTTTTTTGGTGAACTTCTTCAATATCTTTATTGCATTATGTTTTGTAATCATAAACCACTGATTGTGTATGTGTGTATACACATATACAAATAAGATCAAATAGCCTTACGAGGTTACTATTACAAAAACAGAAAAATATCTCAAATAATATTTCTCCCTCTTCCTAATTCCCTTTAATTATTTTAGTATTTAGCTCTATAATTCTTCATAATATATTTATACTACTACTTAAAAAAAGTTTAAGAGCTTTCTCCCTTTCTACTAAAGAAGCAGAGGACTTAATTATCCTTCTCTCCACTTATATCGCACATAATCCCTTTCTATTCTTTTTTCATCTTGATATAATTTTATTGTAATTTTCATTTAATCAGTATCCAACATAGGGATACTATGTGTCTGTATACTGTTAGTGTCCTATTTAAATGCCATCTAATACAGACCCATGGGTTAAGCTACCGTCACATTTCCCATCCTGCCTGGCTTTTGTTTCCTCTGGATGTAATAATTTTCTTATTTTTTAACTTATTTGATTTTCTAAGTATATGCATGAATTTAAGAATATTTTTGTACCAGAATAAGCCACTTTTCATTCCATTTTCCCTGGATTTTGAAATATGTAAATATTTTTAAACAAAAACAACTCCTTGTCTCAGACTGAAAGTCATCATCACCAGTTGTCTGAGTAGTTTCTCAGCGTTTTCACAACTTTCTGGTATTCTGTCAATTTCCTTCAGCTGTTGGTGGTGCGTGCTCCTTTTCCCCAGAAGAACAAAGCTTAAGTTGTTGGCCATGCTGGCTGTATGGGCATCTCTTGGATAAAAGGAATGAGACAGAGGATCTATGAATCTGCATACATTTCTTTTCCCTTCGTTTCTACTTTTTTGGGAAGACAGATTTATTGAGGTACAGGTACCATATCATTCGCTCCCTTAAAGGATTGAGTTCATCGCTTCTCGGCCTTTTGGCTAAGATCAAATGTGAAGGATTGAGTTCAGTAGTTTTGGTATATTCATGGAGGTGTAACACCCACTACCACAGTTAGTTTTAGATCCTTTCATCACACCCCTGGAGAAACCCATGCTTGTTAGTAGTTACTACCCTTGTCTCATGAAACCTCTTCCCCAGGCCTAAGGTACCACAAATCTACTTTGTGCCTATATGTGTGGGTCTATTCTTCATATTTCATATACATAGAATCAGTGTGATTAGCTTTTTTCACTGAGCATGCTTTTGGGGTTCACCTGTATTATAAAATGCTTCAGTGATTTCTATCTTTTTATTGCTAATATTACTTTATTGTTTAGATATACTACTTCCAACTTAGTTTTTAATCAGTTGATGGACATCTGGGTGTGTGTTTCTCCTTTTTGGCTCTCATCATTAATTCTCTTAGGCACATTCATATTCAAAGATTTGTGTGGGCACATGCCTCCATTTATTTTGGGTGTATCCCTGAGAGTAAAATTGCAGAGTCACGTGATAATTCTACATTTCACCTTGTAAGTGCCTTCTGTGATGTTTCCCAGAGTACATGTGATGTTTCCCAGTACATTAGCCCTGACTTTGCCAGAAGTTGTTATCAACTGTGTTTTTAGTTATGGCTGTCCTTCTGAGTACAAAGTGCTATCTCATGGTGATTTTGATTTGCATTTATCTGATGGCTGATGATGTTGAATATATTTTCATTGTTTATTGGCCACTTGTGTATACATTTTGGAGAAATAGCTATATCTTTTATTCATGTTTTGGTTAATCTAATTATTGACTTAGAAGAGCTCTTTATATATTCAACATAAAAATTCCTTCTCAGGTATATGATTCACATATATTTCTCCCCTCCTTTTTATTTTCTTTTAAATTTGCTGATATTCTCCTTGAAGCACAAACTTTAAACTATTGGTGAAGTCCAATTTCTCTGTTGCATACTTTGTTATCACTATTGTTGGTTGTGCTTTTTATGCCATTTCCAATGAATAATCTCGTAATCATGCTCATGAGGATTTACACCCATGTTTTTTTTTTTCTATGATACATAGTTAAAGCTCTTAAATTTAGATTTCTGATCTATTTTGAGTTAGTTTATATGTGTATGGTGTGAGGTAGGAGCCCTGCTATATTCTTCACAGTTTGGATATATACTTGTTTAAGGATCATTTGTTTTAAAGACTCTTCTTTCCCTATTCAATTAATGTTTTAAGATTTCAAAAGTCAAACCCATTTCCTGTTTCACATCTACATGTGCTTACATTTTCAGAGCATATATCCCTTCTTCATTGTCATTGTGTGATTCGGAAAGTTTTAGAAAGTATTCATGTAAAGAAAGCAAATTTGAGTTGATATGCCACAACCAAAAAGACTATGGGAAATTAATTCAAACAAACCACTGAAGATATGCAAGGGAGTCACATAGTAAGGTAGAGATCAGCATTAGGTTGTGCATTACCAGTGGGGGGTGAGACCACACTAAGGATGTGAAAATTAGTTCTTGGGAGCAATAAAAATCTCACTGTTATCATGGATAAAGCAGCATAATCCCACAGTACATTAAATGATATACAGGAAATCTATCATATGAAAAAGTTTGGGGGAGTAATAATTGTTAAAAAATGGCTGGAAAGTCTCCTTAGGAGAATTATAGCAAAAAACTCGGTTAAAAACAGTAGGTTAGTTGAAAATAACACTTTTTCAAAATTTGCTCTAAAATTCCTTCGATGAGCCATGAAACATAAATGTTGGTGTTTTGATACACTTGAGCATTGAGAATCATCTAAATTAAACAAGGGCAAAAAGGAGAGTCTTTATTCAACTACCTTGGTTTTAAAGCTATTCTTTAAAGAGTCTTCACAGGAATTTTTAAATGGTTCACCTGCAGTTTTTGTGCCACTATGTTTTTATATTGACTTAATACCTGTTAGTAGATTTATTGTTCTCTCTCTCCCACTCTTCTCTATAATTCTATCAAATAAATTTTAAAAAAGTAAATCTTTGAAAAAATAGATTTATTGTTAATATTGTGATGATTAAAAGAGAAAATAAAGTCTGTATCTTTCAGAGGTAATATGTAATGTTTGCTGGGGAAATTTTTAAACATTTTATTTCTTTTTAGTTTTTTATTTTGTAAAACGCAGAGCAGAAGAGGGATGGAGGAAGGGAAGAAGAAAGAGGGAGGGAAGGAGGGAGGGAGGGAGAGAGAGAGAGAGAGAGAGGGAGGGAGGGAGGGAGGGATCTTCTGGTTCACTCCCCCAAATGCCCATGAAAGGCAGGGATGATCCAGGCTGAAGTCACGAAGCAGAAACTCCATCTAGATCACTCATTTGGCTGTCAGGGATCCTAGTACTTGAGTCATTATTTTTTTCCTCCTAGCGTGTGTATTATTGGGAAGCTAGTTCAGAAGTAAAAGTAAGAGTTAAACCCAGGCACTCCCATATGGAATGCTGGCATCCCAAACAAATGCTTAACGCATAGCTCCAAAATATCACCACTGAAATTTTCTCTTATTTGGAATATTCTTTTTAATAATCTTGTGCTGTAGAACTTTGCTTTTTTTTTTTTTTTAAGTATAGCTTTTCTGGCCACTGATTTTGTTATGTGAAAATGGAATGAGTTATTGGTTGAAAGGCTTTATATTGGATTTACAGTTAAGTGTATTGAAAATCCCTTGTCTTGAATCTATTTCTCATTCTGATTTTGCTGCTTTATCATTCTTGTCCGTGCATGGAAGTGTTACATTTGTCCACCAGGGTTCCATTACCTAGAAAGTAGTCCTCTGAGAACATATTCTCCCTAGAATTTAAGGATTGAAAAACAAGACAGAATTCAGAGTTAGGTAGAAGGCTTTCTCCTTAGATCTTACACTACTCATCTTGTTGATGTGATTCCTACCTCAAGCATAGCAAGTTTAATTTCAACAGAGCAGATTGTTCAAAAGGAGAATATTTATGATAATTGTTAGGGTTCCCACAATAAATCTAAAGTATCTTCAATGAAAAAAGAACCTTTGGCTTTCTTTGGACTGTTTTCCTAGGAGCATACAAATTTTTACTGTATAATAAATAGGGTTATAAATGAAGAGATGACCATATTAAAAGATGTATTTAAGCTTATAAATTATATGTAACAAAACACATACACTTAAAGCATTGAATTTTTTAAATTTATGCCTAGTAAACTTACACTATTTTTTTTTAAAGATTTACTTATTTATTTTAAAGGCAGAGAGCGAGAGAGAGAGAGAGAGAGAGATCTTCCATCCACAGGTTCACTCCCGAAATGGTTGCAACAGCTGGAGCTGGGCGAATCTGAAGCCAGGAGTCTTCTACAGTTCTCCACATGGGTGCAGGGGCCAAGCATTTAGGCTATCTTCCACTGTTTCCCCAGGCACATTAGCAGGGAGATGGATCAGAAGTGGAGCAGCTGGTACTGGAACCGGCACCCACATGGGATGCCAGCACTGCAGGTGGCAGCTTTACTTTCTATGCCACAGTGCTAGCCCCAATGCACTGAATTTTGTTAAATGTGTACACTGATGTAACCACACAAGCTGTAGGGTAGTTCCAACACATTAGTTACACTGCACTAGTGTTGTCAATGTCTTCCCTACCACCCCTCAGCTTAGTCACCCATAGGGCTGCTGTGGCTTCCCTAAAGTCCCATGTAAGTGGAATCAGGAATCATGCACCTTATGTATCTGGCACCTTGTCTCTTTATTGTCATCACATGTATTTTCACTGCTGCATTGTGTTGCTATGTGACTATACCAGTTTGTCATTTGATAGTTAAGTCTATATATCTGCTAATGAGCTTTTGGTTTTCCAATTTTATAGCTATTATAAAGAAAGCTGTGCTGTTTTTTCATATACATATTTTGGGGGGATATATTTGTATTTCTTATGGGTAAATATCCCAAAGTAGAATTATTAAGGCACATGGTGTTTTTATAATTAACTTAATATAAAGTTACCAACTGGGACTGGCATTACAAGGTGACCCCAGCATTTCATATGGGCACATTATTTTCATGGCAACTCTACTTCCCACTCTACTGTTGGGCTGGGAAAAGCAGCAGAGAATGACTCACGTGCTTGGGCTCTTGCACCCATGTGGGAGACAAGGAAGAACTGGCTGCAGCCTGGCACAGCCCCAGCCGATGCAGCCTTTTGGGGATAGACAAGTGGATGGAAGACTTCTCTCTCTGCCTTTCCCTTTCTGTAATTCCACCTTTCAAATAAATAAATTTTTTTAAAAATACTAGAAATAAAAGATTATAGGAGGTCACTCTTTTGGACTTAGCATTTGCACTGACCAGGACTTGGATCTGCAACAGACCAGGCTAAAACTCAGGAAAGACTCACCCAGGCTAAATTGTCTATCACCAAACTAAAGCTGAATTGTTTATCTGATCTTCTAAAAAATCAGTAGTATTGAGAACTCATAGCCAAATTTCTCAATCAGGTAGTGTTAATCCCTGTGATAATGGAGTTCCCTTTGCTTTTAATTCCTACCCTAAGAAGCAACCTACAGCAACCAGATGTCAGATTTTGTTCTCTTTTTCTGTCCCCCTGTTCCTACCTTTGCTAAGATGATAACTTTGAAATGACCCATCCACATATTGCTCTTTGTCTCTGCCTTTTTTTCAGCCACTGGGGCCCTCGTTCTGTTTTATGGATTGAATCATTGCTCTATTTTAGTATCATAATTAAAGCACACTAAACTCTTTAAGTTATTGTGATTCGTTCTTTGACAGCAGAGATAGAGGGGGTCATTTCGCAATGGCAAAGAGACGCATTTCTGTAGAAGCCCTAAAGTCCTCAACTGTCGTGGGGTGGGGTTAGGGGACAGTTTGCAGCTGGCAGAGAAAGTGTCAATGAACTGAATGGTGGTGTTTATCTCAGTGTCTAACTAGATTCCTGGTTGCAAAGAATTCTTATGTAAGCTAATCACTCCTGGGGCAAAAAGTGGGATAAGGACTAGAGATAAAAAGAGGAGCTGGGTAACTTTATGATCTTGCCACAGTGAAAAAATAAGGGGGGTGAGGATGGGGTTGAGGGCGGAGTGGTCTGAAAATCTTGAGAAGCATTGAGTAAGAATATTCTCATCCAAGTCATCTGAGGAAGAGTGATTCTTGCCAGTAAGGGACTTCACCGAACCCATAAAGGTGGAAGAAATTTTACCTTCAACTTTTTTAAAAAGTTCATGGGAAGTGGCTTCTTAACCATATTTTTTTCTGAGAGTTCAAAGCTTAGGTGAAGTTCAGTGGTAATTTCAGGTAAAGTCATTTTCTATTTGTCGTTGGACTCGTTGATTCTTTTTGAACCAATATTACCATTGTGCTGGCTCTCTCATTAGTAAATTAATTTTTGACACTGTTCTGTTTGTGTGAAAGCAAACTTTTTATAAAAAATTACCCTTTGAAGTATTTGGGCTCTTGGTACTGACTAGGCGTGAGAAAATGTAATTTTTTTTCCTCACCCTTTTTTAGATTCATGCCCGAGGAACCCAGAACAAACGACAGATTCACAACAGCAAAGCACACACAGGGTTGTTTAACAGTACTTTTACGGGACACAGAAGCCTTGGGAAATGAAGACCCCCAGACATAGGGAGCCTGAATATTAGGTTCAGTCTGATGAAGAGGTGGATAGCTGTGAAGAGATATGACTGGAAGACAGAAGAGTATGATCTAACAGTAACATGTTAGAGGAAACTTAGGATGGCTTCTTTGTCCTTGTGTTCTCAGAGATAAGGGCTCCCTCTCCTCTGGTTATAGGGAGGGCCGGAATGAGGGTCTTCTGACTTGGTGAAATGCAGAATTCTTTTATGGCCTGCTTAATTGGGGAAAGGGCAAAAGAAAATCAGATCTTCTTGCTGCTCTGTAACCACCACAGTGCCATATATATATATATATATATATATATATATATATATATATATATGTTGTTTTATTTTGTGGGAGCACATCTTAACTTCTCCAGTATCAAACAGGAGAGCGTAGTTAGAAAGCCAAGCTTATCCTTATCCTCACTTTGCCATGAGTGTAGTGTGTCTGCTGAAGGGTGTTTGATACTAGCCAGGCTGGGTTCTTTTCGGTGTGTCCTAAAGATTGTTCTTATTTCTGAACATCAGCAAGTTTTCTTGTATGTGAATAGATAGGCGTGCTGAGAACTGCCATGTTGTAGTTAGTGAACAAACTTGATATTGTGATCACTTACAGTAGTTTTTTTTTTTTTTAAGATTTATTTTATTATTTGGAAGGCAGGGTAGGGGTAGAAAGAGAGTCAATCTTCCTTCTGTCCTTTTGCTGGTTCACTAATCACATGGCTTGAATAGCTGGGGCCGGGCCAGGCTGAAGCCAGTAACCAGGAGCTCCATCTAGCTCTCCCACATGGTTGGTAAGGACTCCAGTATTGTGGGCCATATTCCACTGCTTTCCCAGGCACATGAGCAGCAAACTGGATCACAAGCGGAGCAGCCAGGACTCAAACCAATCCTCCAGTATGGGATGCAACTTGCACAGGCAGTGGCTTAACTGGGTGCACCACAACAGTGGCTTCTGCTGTGTTTTCTAAATATGCAGATGTTTCTTACTTGTAACTTTGACGTTTGTGTATTGCTTATAATTGGTGCCACCTTAGATTTGATGGAATATGATAAAATACATCATCTGTTGTACCTTTATCTTCTACATGAACTCATGGAAACAGTGGTATAGCAAAGACTTCTGCTAGAATTCATTAAGGTTAGAGTTGCATTTATCTGCAAAAGCTTGGCTTTAAATCTATTTTCCAACCATCCTTTTGTCTTCAGTATGGGCATCTATCCATTTGTTCATACTTCTCAAACTTCTAAATAACAGTTAATATGTACACCAAATTTGTTAACACTCCCATTTTGGAAGAAGAAAACTACTGTATTTTACACTTTGTCTCTCTTGACATCACATTGTGTTTTTCTAGGGAAAATACGCCTGTAACTGTGAGTTTTAAATATCTCACTGTTACCCACTAGTTTGCAGTAGTCATCATATTTTATTGGCACACCCTTAAGTGTGAACCATCCTCTCATATCCTCAAAGGCCCTTAGAGCTGGTAGTACAATGTTTTTACTAGGTCTTTGCTAAGAATGCTTAATTTTGTTCTGAAGTAACATGTGGTAGTTAGATACACAGAATTCAACCTTATGTATTCACAAGTTTTAAAGATGTTTTCAATGTTGCCTTATTGAATTATTTCAAAGCTGTTAAAGTAAATCCTTTCTTTGTATTAGTTGAAGAAAGTCACAACCTATGGTTATATTCTACATTTTTCTCACTCACTTTAATACTGTGAAGGATACTTAGTAGTCCCCAAAGTATGGGGGACTACAGTATAGTCGGTTGATTTGCCTCCACTTTAAGTCTTCTTATCTTTCATTGCTTCACAATGAAATAACAGTTTTAGCCTCCTGTTAACTTGTCCTCCTCCTGTTCACTCCAGATTCTGATTTTTATTGGATGCCCTTTCTAGAAAACCAGTGCTAACAGCACTTAAGGAAGCATTATTGCAATATGACTTTGAGTTGGACAGCCTAGTTACTTATACTGTCTGTAAGACCATTGGCAAGTTAATTAACCTCTATGAGGCTCTGTTATTTTTTATATTAAGTGGGGATAATAATAGTGCTTAGCTCCTGGAGTTACCTTAAGAATTTATAGAGGAAATGAATGTAAATTTCTTAGCCTTATTCCTACTTATTTGAAAGTATTTCTTAACAAAATTCAAGCCCTTAATAATTGAGGTTTCTATTATTTATGTCCTTTCATTCCTGTGAGCAGAGTGGTATTTGTTTATATATTATTTGAAAGACAGAGTGACAGAGATGGGGCAGGGTGGAGAGAGACACAGATAAATAGTGATTCTATCTGGTTCATTCCCCACATGGGTACAACAACCAGGGTCGGGCCAAAGCCAGGAGACTAGAATTCCATCTTTGTCTCCCCCCTGAGTGGTGGAGCCCATCTTGTGTTGCTTCCCTAGGAACATGAACAGGAAGTTGGGTTGGAAGCAGGGCAGCCGTGACTGGAACTGGCAGTCTAGCATCAGTTGCTGGCATCACAGTGGTGTCTTAAGACCATGCATCACAATGCTACCCCCAGTGTATTTTGATGTTTTGTAGCAGCCCTGAAGCATCTTCTTAGGTCTCCCCTCACCCATAGCCCTCATTCACCTTCATCCTTTCAGACTTAAGTTTGGCTTGCGTTTCACAGCTTTAAAACAGGACCCCATAGCTTTCCCTTGAATAGATTCCGTCTCCAGCATCGGATCCTCTCACGTGCTATGACTTAGCCATGAAAAGAGAAAAGAAATGAAAGAGAAAGAAAAAAGAATGAAAACTGGTGTCATTTCTAGCAGTCTTGATTGTCAGATACCTTAAGGTAGATAGGAAGCATCTCTACCTACTTCTTCCTGTTTGTGCTTCTCCAGCCTGGCCCTGCTGGAGTCATTGCTGAGCAGTTACCAGGACTATAACCTTGATCATATGTTTTTAGTGAGGATAGAGTTGAAAATAATCTTTGAGAAACATGTCAGGTTAGAATATATTTTCTATTGTTGAGGTTTGGAACATACCACCCCAAAGTCTGGCACCTTGGCATATGAGAGAATAGCGTAAGCAGGAGAGTCACTCTGCTCTTCCTCCTGTCCTCCTCCCCTGAAGCAGGTCAGAAGAGCCTCATTCAAGAGGTGCCTTTCACATACTCAGAGGAAGGAGCATCCTTTGCTCTGAAGACAGAGAAGAATCGGATCCTTCTCGCATGCTCAGTGATTTATTACCTTTAGATCAGACTTTTGATCCCATCATGCTTCTCTCTTCAATATGAATATAACATTAAAAAAATAAAAAGTTTCCTCTGTCTTTGGGTCTGCATTCCCTCATTAAGTCTATTGTGTCATATAAACTTCATTAGATAAATTTGGTTGCTTTTCTTTTGTTAATCTGTCTTTTGTCCTGAGGACCACAGCTGTAACCTAGCTATAGGTGTTCAAAGATGATTTAGTTTTCCCTACATTTGTATTACATTTTTCATATTTACTCATTTATTTACTTAGAGAGAAAGAATGCTTCCATCTGATAGTTCACTCCCCAAATGCCCAAAACATCTGGGGCCGGGACAGGCTGAAGCAAGAAGCTGGGAACACAGTTCAAGTCTCCCATGATGGCAGCAGGAACTCGAGTACTTGTGCCATCACCACTGTCTCTCAGGGTCTGCATTAGTGGGAAACTGGAATCAGGAGCTAGAGATAGGTGTCTTAGATGGCACCGAAGTGTCGCAGCAAGCATCTTAACTACCAAACCAAACAACTGCTCTTGCTACTGAAATTTATTATTCCATAGTAATGATCCCAAGGAGCGTAACATAAAATCATAGACTTTTCCTAGTGGGTATACTCTTAGGAATTCCTGGATCAAAGACATAAAGCACTACACAATTAAGAAGAAGATTGTATTCAGGCTATTACAACAGGGAGAGCGTTCATTAATGTTGAACATTTTAAAGAAAATGAAGGTTTTAGAAATGCAGGTAAACAAGGGACTCATAATGAGATATTGATGTGGGGTCTACAAAAGGAAGTGGATGTGAGTTTCTTAGCCAGTTGTGTTTTCTGGGAGCACAGGACAAATAAAGTTCAACACCATCGCACAGTATGCCGTGGGGTATCTAAAACCACAGGTTAGATAAGTCATCTTCCTGAAAGTTTAATTTTACTGTACTGTTTGGAGATACTATCTTTCATGAAGGTCCATGGTAATATATTATGGCATGGGTACAAAATTTACATACATGGGTAACATAAAAGATGAAAACTTCAAAGAGATTTCTGCTTGCAGCAGTCGGTTTTACCCCTTCCTCCCCAGTAGACTCCTTCCTCACTTCTGCTAGTGAAGAAAATGGCAATTCTCTGTGTCTATGTTACTCTCGTGGAAGGCTTTGAGAAGCATGAGCTTAAAACATCCATAGCGGCTATGTACGTTGATTACACTGTGAAAAGCTGCGTTCCAGGTGGAAGTTAGTTTCATCAAAGGTTGAAAAGGGCAGTAGTCAATGTGTATCAGTCACCCAAGAAGTTCTTTTTGTCCTGTATGTAAGGCATGAATGGGAACATAGATGATAGGTTAGGTTTCAATGCAGGGTGAGGTCTCTAGTCTTAATTCATTTGGCAATAGGTTTTTGATTAAGGATCTGTTATGAGCTTGACATGTTCAAAACTACTTTTTAGCAATAGGTATATTTCTGACTCCCTTATAGTCATAAAAATGAACCTGTGATAAAGCTGATAGTAGATTTGCAAGGGAAGTGCAAGCGTTTTAATTGTTATTTCAGAAAGTCCAAACAATAGATAGAACCGGAATATTGACAAGGATGTGCAAACAGATGCAAAATGAGTTTAAGTTGGTAGAGAGAAAGGAGGAAGTCACTTAAACTGCTACCATACAGGAAATAATTTATCTAATATTTTGCATTACTGTTAGTTATCTATAACTTAGAGTTGTAAAACACCTTAAAGACAGTGAACAGCAATAGATAGTAAATAGGTTTCCACTAAAATACATTTTTTTCCTATAATGTTAGGAGCCTAAAGCTATTATGATGATAATTTGGACTGAAGAGAAATTTGGAATGAAGAGAAAGAATCTAGAGGAATTAAGAAAATTTAGGAGACAGTTGTACCTGGTTAAAGGAAGGAGTCGTGAAGTGTATATTTAGATGAGGGTTCCAGGATGGATCAGAGGGATCAGTGCAAGTTAATAAGCCAAGGTAGGAGGTCATTCATTGCATTAGAAGTGGGAAATGAGAAAGAAGAGTCTGGCTAACGGTTGGCAGGTATTTCTATGCTGGATCGACTTAGTTGTGTTACCTCAAGTCTCTTAGCCTGTCTTAGCCTCAGTTTCCTCATCTACCAAAAGGCATAATAGAACCTATTTTCTTGTGAAAATTACATAAGATAGTAGCACCTTGTCTTAGTTCAGGCTTTAGTAGCAAATTATTTTAGACTGGATAATTTATAAGTAGCGAATGTATTGCTCATGTTCTGGAGGCTGGAAATCACCAAGAAAGAGGTTTGAGAAAGAAGGGTGCATTTAGTAGAAGCAGGGGGACTTGGGGATGTTGATAAAGAGACTCGGGGCAGTGAGATCTCCAGTGCTGTAGTAAAACTGAAGCAGGTCATGTCTAGGAAAAGAGACCAGTTCTTGCAGTTGGCTGTTTTAATTAATAATGACTTTCAGGAGGCCTGAGTGTGTTATCGGGTGCTTATTGATAAATTTGGAATAATAATAAGCCTGTAGGTTCTTGCCATGAATTCAGAGAAGAATTCGGAATACTGGCACAAATAAACGAGGCTGCATGGTAAGTCGTAAGCTTTTTATTCATGGCGAGAAATGCATAGGAAAGGGAGGGCCCTGTGTAAGAAAGAAAGGGAAATCTGAATGCATTCCAAGCATCAGGAGCCAGCAGTGTGGAGGAGAATGCAGGCCAGGAAGCTTGGGGTGGGTGGCCCGAAGGCCACACTCCCCAAAAGCAGAGGGCAGCAAGGGTCCACAGTGGCAAAAGACAAAAGGCTAAAAAGGGCCCCCTGTGTTCCAGGCCTTTAATCCACTTCGAAAGGGGAGTGGCTAATTCGACTGATTGGCAGGTGGGCGCACATGTGTGGTCAGGAAGGGGCCTGAGATCACACAGGGGCCTTGGTGAAGGTGTGGTGTTCCAGCTCACAAACCTGATCAATTTTAAACTATATGCCTGTCTACCACAAGTGGAGAGTTTAGAGTCGGCAGTCCCTGGAAGAGGGACCCACGAGGAGAGAAATAAAGCAAGAGATACTTGAGTACCAGTAATCTCAGTGGAGTTGAGAACTCAGGATGATTTTGCCCAGGTATCAAAGAGTTCCACTGTTAGGACAGCAGGTTTCATCACAGTTCATCTTAGAAAAGCAAGCTTTAAATTAAATCCCCTTTAATTAATAAAAGTGTTTCTTTGTGTGCTGAATTGTTTCTCAGGAACAGGATGTGAAATGAGCTATGGAACCAGTGACGCACCCCAATGATAGATCTTTTTCCTAGTTTGCATACTCATTCCTAATCATTGCGTGGACTCTTTCCTTTGGTCTTCAAAGTTTCTTTTAAAAGAAACTCTAAAATATTTGCCAGAATTTTAATTAAGAGATTTCACTTCCTAAATTTAGATTTTGTGCTACTTTTGAAAAGTAGGCTAATCCTGCAGCCCAGGGCCTGTCTTCAGTGCCTGAAAAGAACTGGTGTGAGGCCCAGTCGGCCGCCTCTGGATGATGCTTGCTTGGTCCTGTTGGTTAGAGTTTGTTATCCTTAGAACAAGTACGATTTACCTGTTCATGTTACCTGCCAGACCCATGTAAACATCTGGACCATCCTAAACATTTACCGTTCGTTCCAAGGCAGGAGTTCTTTCTGCATGGTTTGTCTAAACTATAGAAAATCTAGCCTCGGTAGACACTACTGAAATATATTCCCTGAGCTCATTAGATTCATCTAAGGTGAGATAGAGTTGTTTACAGCTTGGTGAGAAAAACAAATATATCATATCTATTAGATGCATTAACTTCATGGAAAAGTTAGGCAGCAGGAGAATTCTCTTGACACTTTATTCTTAACCTAAATCATAAGGAAAAGTTATTATAATTCTGCCATCTGTTCAAGGTTTTCAAGCCATTTTGGTAAACTTCATGCTAATGCAAAATACATGTCTTAGCACTAATTAACCGAAAAATCTGTTTCATTCTTCTCAGATAATGAAAAAAATATGTCAAGGACATGATTTCTTAAAGAAAATCTAAATTACGGCATTCAGTTAGGCTTTTAAGCCACCCTGGTGATGTGCTCATGAGTGCAGCCATAAGAATAACAAAAAGTCACATCGAATATTCCCAGTTTGAAAATCCCCAGACTATAAGCTTTGGACATTTGCAGTTGTAACTTAGATCTCCTGTTTCCACTGAAAGATGACTGTCCTTTCTGGCCAGCATAAGGGTTTTGTATTGATTTTTGAGGGTGGGGGAGTGGATTGAAGTAGAGGCCTGTAGAACATGCTTAGTATCTGTAAGGCCAGTATTGATTTAATGTCTAAGTCCAAATACCACATTACTCCTCTGGAAAGCTAATTAATTGAAATAGATGCTATTTGAGTAAGTTCATATTAAATATTGTTGGCTAATGAATTTTCAAATCCCTTTAATTGTGGTTTGTTATAGCAATGAAATGGACCCATTTCTTTTTTTTTCCTTTTTTTTACTAATGTACTCAGTGTTTTAAACTTTCTAACTGATTTTTTTGCCATTGTTGTCTTGTTTCTGCTCCGTCTTTGATATATTGTCTTTACATGATCTTCGAAAAATAGCATTTTTATTGTGACACAAGCCCACTCAGAAATCTTCAGCAGGTCTTCATTTTCTTTACGTAAAACCTAGATTCCTTAGGATCGTAACGATGTATTTTACCAGTTAAATTCCCCTTTGTCTCCTACACTAGAAGCTGTCTTTATTCTTAGGAGATTATTTTACTTAAAATACTAAATATTATTAAATTTTATCTTTGTTTTCTGGAGTATACCCACCATCCTTCCATAAATAGTAACTGGGAAAATGATGATAATAGTAATGCGCACACATACTCACACACACACACACAGGAGGGGGTAGGGGAAGAAGAGAAGAGAGGTGAGAAAAGAGAAAGAGGAGAAAGAAGAGAAAGCAGATGGGACAAAACTCTAGTTATTGGTGAAATGTAAACAGTTATTATTTGTATTTGCAGCTTAAGGTAGGTTTGAACTATTTTGAAATAAAAAGTTTTAAAGAAAAACATTTGTGATCAGATCAGTTGTGTATGGGGACACATACAAATCAAACATAAACTGCTAGTATATTTAATTATTATTAGTCTTCATAGATTCCCTTTCCATGCTGGAAAAAAACACTGTGTTGTGTCCTCTAGTCTATTGTATTATTCATTTTTCCATTGCTGCTTCTTGAGGTAGAACATATTGGTGATAAGGGAAATTTTTGTTGCTGTAGGACAGAGTTGTTTTCTGAATGTTGATAATCAACTTTTATATAAAAAATTAGAGATGGGCTGTTGCTGCGGCTCACTAGGCTAATCCTCCGTCTTGTGGCGCCGGCACACCTTTCTCTCTGTCTCTCTCTCTCACTGTCCACTCTCCCTGTAAAAAAAAAAAAAAAGAAAAGGGAGTAAACAAATGATTCAGTAACTGCACAAACAGGTGTGGGGGGAGCTGGTGCTGTGCTGTAGTGGGTAAAGCTGCTGCCTGCAGTGTCGGCATCCCATGTGGGTGCTGGTTAGAGATCTAGTTGCTCCACTTGTGATCTGGCTCTCTGCTATGGCCTGAGAAAGCAGTAGAAGATGGCCCAAGTCCTTGGGCCCCTGCACCTGCGTGGGAGACCCAGAAGAAGCTCCTGCCTCCTGGATTTGGATCGGTGCAGCTTCGGCCGTTGTGGCCATCTGGGGAGTAAACCAGCAGATGGAAGACCTCTCTCTCTCTCTGTCTCTTTCTCTCTCTCTCTCTCTCTGCACCTCTCCTTCTTTTTCTCTGTAACTCTTTCAATTAAATAAATAAATCTTCAAAAAAAAGACTCAATTTCTCATTCAAAAAAAAAAAAAAAAGAAAGAAAAGAAAAAAAGAAACGTGTCAGGATTCCTGCGCTTAATAATGATTTTTTCTTGTCATTTAAAATTCTGACTGTGTATACGTATTTGGTACCTCATCTTTGGATATTGTGGCCAAAAGATTGCAATATTGAATATAATTAGGGATTGTTATCTTTTGTGTCATGTCACATCATCCCACGCTGGTGTGAAGTCCCAGTTTTTCTAAATTGGAAATGGCCCTGAATACATGTATTTTCCTCACTTGACTGTATTTGTTCCCAATATCATGGCAGACCTTCCTTTCCTGATACTCACTGTTCATGTTCTAATGATAACATTCCACATAAATAAAATCTGCATTAATCATAATGAACCTGTTTTTGAGGACAATAGGTATTCTGTTAATTTCAGTGCAGAATGAAAACTTTTAAGTACTCATCAATATTTCCACACTCTGTGTCCTTTTAGTGGTATTGTAGACTGTAAACTGTACTCTTTTATTCGTTTATCTATCTGGTAACTATTTCACAGGTGCAGCAGGCACTCAGGGAATGTCAGCTTTAGGAGTTAAGTTTCTTTCCTATATAGAAGAAAACAGTATCAGAATCCTTGCTGAGCACTTTCTTTGCTTGTTTTTAACTCCCAAGTTTCAGCAGTCCCATGCCTTCAATCATGTGTGCAGATACTGATTCCTAGGTCTGATTCATCTTTGTGTTGCAACCAAGTGTTTAATGCATCTTGAAACTATAAGACCATTGCAGAAATATTTTTGATGATTCTATTATATATTCAAATTTTGTCACACAGCAGATAATTAAAGTACATACATATGGAAATGCTTGACATGTTTCAAACTCATGAAATAAAATTTTTTTCTCCATTTTTCCCCCTAGTTGATAATTTTTGGGAAGCATTTTTCACAGTTAGTTGGAATTTTGACTGTTCTGGAAGTCCTTTGGAATGCCTTCGTTAATTTTGAAACACTATCAAATGCTTCAATATTTTTGGAGTATATAGCTAAGAGACTGTACCTGATTCAGTTTGTGTTGTATTTGTCATGGCTTGTATATAGTAGGCATTCAGTCAATATTAGTGAAATGAATAAATAGGATTTTGAAATACAATCAGATTTTTGTTCGATATAGATCAGAGGATGTTGAAACATATACCATGTAGAAGAAAATACATGAATAGCGACCCAGAAACTGGAGAAGAGTAAGATCATTTGAAAGGATCTCTAACTAAAAGTGCTTGTACTAGATTAAATATGGTTTTAACCACACATTCAACGTAAAAGGAATATGTCTTCTTATGAATGATAAACTTGTATAAATACTCCTGAAAGACATGTTTGAACACTTGGAATATAATTTGAATTGTAAATTAAGCAGTTAGAGTTTTCAAATGTTGTTTCTTTGATGAGTAAGTTACATGGTTATAGATCCATTGATAACTTTGCTGTTTTTTTTTTTTCCAAATGAAGGTGATAATGCTTTATTTATTGCAAAGGTGGTTGTGTGCTTGCATAATATAAGTTGTCACACTGTGGTAGTCAGTCATAGTAGGTGTCATTGTGCTCATGGCTCCCTACATTCTCCCTCTACAGAGAGAGAGCCAAGTCTTTCCATGAAATCAACACAACCTGGTATAGCTTCCCTTAGGAATATGTAATTGTCAAGTGCTATTGACCTGAAATTCAAAGGCCGCTAGCCATTTTTTTTTTAATTGATGCAGTGTACTTTGTTTGCAAAAGTAAAAGCAGTTGGAATAGCTCAATCTGATGAAATCTGTCTTTCTATTGCATAAAGCTCAAAAGGTATGTCTTCATAAAATCTGCATGGGTGAGGCATATGTAAAACCAACAAGCAAGTAATAGGGTTTGCTTGCACATTTCCCAGGGGATACTTAAAAACTACCACTTGGATAAAGGATGCTGAATAATCATAATGTCAGCTGTTTTGGTTTTGATCACCCACTCAGAAAATTTAATAATTTTCTTGGAAGCTGTGGGTTTGGGCAGGGGGGTGGAAATTTCAAAAAATCTTGTTGAAGCAACTCATTTGAAGGTTGCTATACACATCAAAATTTGTCACTCAGCAGGCAGCAAAACCTAGACTCAACATCAGCTGGAAATCGGGTGGTCTTTTTTCTCCCCCACTAAAGGAAGGTATCCTGGAGTAGTGGGTAATTGCCGAGACTGGAGAAGAAAATTATAATAAAAACGAAAAGAAGAAAATTACTTAATTACCACATAGTTACTCTAGAAATCTTCAAGATGAATGAGAAAATTTAGCAGAGCTCTTAAATGTCACTGTAATTTAGCCCCATGCCCTAGAAATTCTAAATTGTAATTGACCCTAATTATATAAATACCCAGTGGTGAGAAAAGATTTTTTTTTCTTTTTTTTTTTTTTTTAAGGAGGCTTTACTGCTGCTAAACTTCTCCAACAAGTCACTTATGACTTTAACAAATGATTTGTACTTTTTTTGGCTAAGGAGATCTTCAGGAGGCAACTTTGATCTCCCTTCAGTAGCAAATGACCCAGCAGTGTTCTTAGAGTGTCAGGAGATAAAAACAAAATGGACTTCCTCAGTTACTGCTAATGTTATCTTTGTCACCTCCCTCTCTTTGTCCTCTCATTTGTTTCTCTCCTCTATTTCTTTCCTTCCCTCCTTTCCATTCTCCCTAACTGTCATTCATTATTCCTCTCCACTACTGTGAGTGTGTGTGTTTCTTGGATCTGTTTCCTTGATACTGTGCCTTATGTGCAGCAGAATCTCACATCATGATCCTAACATGGGCACTCCCAGATCTGTGCCTTCCTCAGTTTTCCATTCCAGTACAGTAGAAAAAGCACATTAAAATATATTGAATAAAAAAAATCCCTCATCTGAGTTCTCTATATCTCATCTCGTGACCATCCAGGTGCTAATCATGGGAGTTTGCCAGGTTTTCTATGTCAGAGCTGTGGGCTTATTCCAGTAGACCAAGTGATGGAGTCAACCCCTTACAGAGCACAGAGGACTTTGGGAGGCAGGAGCATATTCTATTTCTAAGAAAGAGTAAACAATTGCTTGGTTGTCTATTGAGAAAACCATACAGAATTTTGTTTTCCCAAGATTTTTGGTCATATGTGATTACTCCAACTGTATGTTATAAAACTTGTCCAACATGCAGACAGTGCAAGGATATATAAATGAACACTCTGTAGAGGAGGCAAAAATTTTGCCCCTACGTGCTTAGGATTTTTTTTTTTTTGATGGGGCCTGGAAATTAAACTGACCTGCAATAGAATATAGGGAGGGGAAGAATCCATGATTATTTAACATAGATGTCATGTGACACAGGAGCCATCATAAGCAAATGAAGACTCAAAGTGGAAGTGGCAAAAGCTAGATGCTTGTTATTCAGTCTAAGTACTTGGGCTGCTGTTGTCCGTGTAGGAGACCTTGATAGGGTTCCTGACCCCTGGCTTCCACTTCACTCAGCTCTGGCTGTCGCAGCCATTTGGGGAGTGAACCACTGGATCCCTGTTCCTCTTTGTTTTGTCACTGTCTTTCAAATAAGGAAAGAATGAACTTGATAGCTTGCTTCTGATATGGGGTTTTAACTCCTGCTTTCAGGAAGAACAAGAGGAGAAGCAACATGCCTTTCTTGCAGCTGCTGTTCTTTTAAATCCTCTTAGCTCGAAATGATCCTTGTGCCAAAGTGGCACATGTAGGGGTGGCATGTTCTGCCACCCTTCAACCTGAAAATCAACCATTTAGGTAGAACAGCTGTTAACATTTTTTAACCATTTTCCATACCCTCTCTTGACAATTTTCTCAGTATCTCTTGAAATGAAGATTTAAAAAAGCTCCATACTTGAGAATTCAAACAGAAACTAAATGTCATTTCCATGGTGCTGTGTCCTTTACCTGCCTTCCTTCTTTTGTTCTGTTTTTGAATACAGCTAAGAATCATTGTATTTTTCCAACAAGCTGTTTCATACACCCTGAAGGGAATAAGATTAAATGCAGAGTAGCATTCCTCCATCAAGGTGAATGCTGCTTATTGCAGTGATTCCCAGCTGATCTCTTAAATGCAATTCCCTGATAATGTGAAACTTCTGAATTATTTATTATCCCACATTTGATCAGAAATATTATTCCTGAAAATAAATTTCTTATCATTGTCACATCAGCTTTAGAAAGTTTCCTGTACCGATGAATGAACCAGAGATTCGATATTGAACTCTTGGGGGGTAAATCAGAACTACCTATTTTGAGGCCCTTAGTCAGCTAGGCGACTGCGAATGTAGATGAACAGCCCTACACTGAAGAATGGCGATTTCTAGATACAGTTACCAGTCAGTCCTGTAGCTTCAGTGAAATTCTGCAGAAGCAATCAATTTTAGACCTTGCATATTCATCTTTGAAGATGCCATGCTTTCTCCTCTGATCCTACCCTGTGACATTCATGCAAATTTTTACTAATCCTTTTCCTTGGCATTCAGTTGTAGTTAGTAATCATAAAAGGAATTAGCATCCTTAAGGCCTTGCTGCTTGTTACACACTTCCCTGAGCCTCCAATTAACTTCTTTCATTTGGTTTTCACAACCTATTGAAGTGGGTACTGTTATTTTTGCTTTTTTATAGGGAAGAAAACGAAGACATTAGATATGATGGAACCTGCCTAAGGTCAAGCAGCTAGCAAGCTATGGCACTTGGGCATGAACTGTATGTTACTGTAAACTATTGTTGATTTAGCGTGTGAAAATTTGCCTGCATGTGACACGGCCATGCAGCTGAGAACATGAGGCTGTGATTAAATGCTAGTGATTAACTTATGGCTGAGATCACTGTTAATTTTAAACACAAATACTGCAGTGTTTGATTGTGTCAAATTGTTAAGTCAACAATAGGAGTCACTGTGTACTTACTTCTCATGTGGGATCTGTCCTTAATGTATTGTCCAATGTGAAGTAATGCTATAACTAGTACTGAAACAGTATTTTACACTTTGTGTTTCTGTGTGTGTGCAAACTGATGAAATCTTTACATAATATATACTAAATTGATCTTCTGTATATAAAGATAATTGAAAATGAATCTTGATGTGAATGGAATGGGAAAGAGAGCAGGAGATGGGGGGGTGCGGGTGGGAGGGAAATTATGGGGGAGGGAAGCCATTGTAATCCATAAACTGTACTTTGGAAATTTATATTTACTAAATAAAAAAATTAAAAAAAAAATCCAGGTATTATCAGGACAGACGATTTTTGAAAAAACTTTGAGAATTTTTCATAGGCCTTTTTTTTAGTCATTTTATGTTTTCAGCAGAATTGAGCAGAAAAGGCAGGGATATGGTATTCCCTACTACTTTTGCTGTCTCTAAACATGTATATTCTGCCTTAGTATCAGCACTTCCCACTCGAGTAGTACAGCTGCTAAAAGTCAGTGATCTTCTTTTGATACATCATCATCCCCCAAGTCCATAATTTGCATTAGGGTCCACTCTTGGTTTGTGTATCCTGTGGTTTGCACAATTTTCTATGTATTTCTCAATAGGGTAACGTGTGCAGTGGTTTCACTGCCCTGAGCATCTCCATTGCATTGATAAAGTAATTTTATGCTCCATATTAAGTCTTCATAACTTCACAATACCTATTATATTTCTGTTACAGGAAGCAGTACTGTTTGGCAGGTTAAGAATTAACCTTAACTGCAGCAAAGAAGGTTGTAGTTTATGGGGAGTATGTCAAAAATTTATCATTGGTAAATTCCAACCAGAGCTGAAGAACAAAGCAGTTCATGTTAGATAAGAGTAAATACAATTCAGCAATTTTAGGCAAGGAGCTTGAACTCCACAGAGAAATGACAATGTGGAGATAGTTACTCTCATCCTTAAAATTCATTTCATAGGTCAAGACTGTGATTTTTGGCACTGGACAGAGATGTGGCTAATATCCACCTTGTGGTTCTGAGCTACCTGCTCTGCCTAATTAAAGACTCCCATTTTCTGCTCTGCTTGCCCCATAATTTGCAAATAAAATTCACAGGACGTTTGAAATGAATGTTAAAAACACCTGTGAGCCATTGATGTTTCCGGTTTCTCAAGTACAAGACAGACCTTTCCCTTTGTTTCTCCCTTGCTGTTCTCCACGCATTTAATGGGGACTTTGCTTTTTTCACTTTACTGTTTCCTAGAAGTAAAAGAAAATTATTGACGTGGATTGCTGTTTCTCCTTCAATGATAACTATTGCAGTATTTTTGTGGAAGTGTGCGTTTTATTTTACTGTCATTGTGCCAAAAATCTTTTGTCTAACTTTTATAATTTTATCCTTCTTACCATTGCATTTTCTCATGTTGCTTGCTTCTATTACTGTCTCATAGATGCTCACCCTGATTTCCTACCTCTCTGATCTATTTTGAAAGCACAGCCAAGGACAACTAGGAAATTGACCATATACAAGTAGAATTTTTTTAAAGATATTTATTTATTTGAAAGTCAAAGTTACACAGAGAGAGGAGAGGCAGAGAGAGAGATGAGGTCTTCCATCTGATGGTTAACTCCCCAATTGGCCGCAACAACCGGAACTGCACCGATCCAAAGCCAAGAGCCAGGAGCTTCTTCTGGGTCTCTCACGTGGGTGCAGGGCCCAAGGACTTGGGCCATCTTCTACTGCTTCCCCAGGCCATAGCAGAGAGCTGGATGGGAAGTGGAGCATCCAGGTCTCAGACTGGTGCCCATATGGGATACCAGTGCTTCAGGCCAGGGCGTTAACCCACTGCACCACAGCACCGGCCCCACAACTAGACATTTTTAAGCAGAAAATTATGGAGTGAAATAATGTGATTTACTTGAGCTAAAGAACAAGAGAAGTTGAGAAAGTAATCATATCTTTGAAAGTTCAAATTATTCACTGTGTAAATGTCTGCTACCTTTATCAGTAACTTCATTTTTCATCACATAGAATATGCTATATACATAAAATTTTTTCTAATTCTATTTAGCAGTCATGCAATCTGCTATATAATGATAATAATATCTTGATGATTCTCAATATTGAGATGTTTTTTCTGATGTTAAAAATATTCTTGGGGCTGACGTTGTGGCATAGTGGGTTAAGCCGCCACCTGCAATGGTGGCTTCCCATATGGGCACCAGTGTGACACTTGACTGCTGCACTTCCAATCCAGCTCCCTGTTAAGCATTTGGGAAAGCAGCAGAAGATGGTCCAAGTGCTTGGGCCTTTGCACCCAAGTGGGAGACCCTGAAGAAACTCCAGGCTCCTGGCTTTGGCCTGGCCTAGCTCCAGTTATTGTAGCTGTTTAGGGAGTAAACCAGAGAAAGGAAGATCTCCTTCTCTCTGTTTTTCCTTCTCTCTCTGTAACTCTGTGTTTCAAATAAATAAATATATTTTTAAAACATTTGTGCAGCAAGCGGCTTTGTGCATAAAATTTGCTCCACATATATAATTGCTTCAGAAGAACATTGACTAAGATTGGAAATTGTGGGTTAAGGGATAGAAATGTAATATATTTTTCTTCAACATCTTCACCCCACCCCACCAATTACAGGAGGTAAAAATAATTTCTCAGTGAAAATATTGTGTTAATTTCATTACTGGTTAGTTAGGATGATGAATGCTATGCAATTGTTGGCTGTTGGTGTTTCTCTGGGTGACAGGATGATATGAGCAAGTAAGTTGGATCTGAAGTTGAGAATACTGAAAGGATCAACTGGTTCTGAGAATTTTTCTAGCCTCATTGTAAGCTGAGTTTAAGGGATAAAGCCTCAAATAAAAGCTACATCCAATGATGGTAAAAGTACGTACCTTAAAGGATTTGCTTGCTGTGTTGAAACATAAAATTATCAGCTGAAAGGAAATTTAGAGTGAGGCAACACAGAAAATCTTTGATATAAATATGTTTTGGTACTGATTTATTGGGGTTATTTTCATTATATTCATTAAAGGAAGCTCATGACTTCTTGAAATCATATCCATATTCTCTTTCCTAGGGGATTACACCACTGATGGAGGCTGTATTTCTGTCAACCATGGTGGATTAGTTGCAGTTTTTACCTTTTAATTAAACAGCTGCTGCCGCTAAACACAATTTTGAATTATTTAACAGTCCATATTACGTTAGTTGATGCACACTGCTTGAATTTTTTTAATTATATGCAGCTATACATTTTTTATGATACAGCTTTCCTAAAGAAATGAGTCGACAGACAGTAGTAGTTTGTTCCTTTTGATATGTCAGAAATACCTTAGCATATTTTAAAATAATTAAAATTAGAATTAAAAGTCAAGCTGATTAAGTATAAGATCTTATGCTTTAGAAGATAAATGTGAAATATCACATTTATAAATAAAAGTCCCATTCAAGATGTTGTTTGCAGTCTCTCTGATAAGCAATCTGTGTGGTGAATATTGTTGTGTACAGTACAGAACTCTGAAATTACCTTTAAAGATCAACTTTCTATTGAGATTCTGATTCAGAAAATCATTGCTGTATAATTTTGTGGCTTTTTGCTTAGTTTTCTAAAGGTTTCTTTTTATTTATTGGAAAGCCAGAGTGGCAGAGAGAGAAAGATCTTCCATCTGCTGATGCACGTCCCAAATGACCACAGTGGCCCAGCCTTGGTCAGGTCACAGCCAAGAGCCTGAAACTGAGTCTCCTACACGGGTGACAGGGGCCCAGACATTTGGACCATCATCTACTCCTTCTCGGGCACATTAGCAGGGAGCAGAATTGGAAGCAGAGCAGCTGGGACTTCAACTGACTCTCATACAGGATCCAGCATTGCAAGCAGGGGCCTCACCCACTGTGCAAATGCTGGCTTTTCTATGGATTTTTTGACAACAGTTTGTTTGGTGACGTCTCTGTTCTGTGACAAGAGGCAATTAGTCCAAAAGCCATTTACTTGGGGCCAGTGCTGTGGCGCAGTGGGTTAACGCCCTGACCTAAAGTGCTGGCATCCCATATGAGCGCCGGTTCTAGTCCTGGCTGCTCCTCTTCCAATCCAGCTCTCTGCTATGGCAGAGAAGTAGAAGATGGCCCAATTCCTTGGGCCCCTGGCACCCTCATGGGAGACCCAGAAGAATCTCCTGCTCCTAGCTTCAGATCGGCGCAGCTCCAGCCATTGCAGCCAATTGGGGAGTGAACCAGCGGATAGAAGATCTCTCTCTCTCTCTCTCTCTCTCTCTCTCTCTCTCTCTCTCTGCCTTACCTCTCTCTGTCTAACTCTGACTTTCAAATAAATAAATAAATCTTTAAAATGTTATTTACTGTTAAGCAACACAGATTTTTGTGAAGGTTCAGGATCATCCTGTTATATTAACTGAATTATACTCAAAGGTGTTACTTGAATTTTCGGTTTTAATCAGTTGAAATGAATAATTCAGTAAAGATTTGAAGATTATAGATAGTGAGAAACTATTTTCAGAAAGTGAAGTCACTTTGCTGCAATTTTTTTTTTGAACCCATGCATAGTTTTTTCATAGTACACATTTCAGTGAACTTTGTGATGATGTCTTGTATGTCCCATAGACAATTCCTCCTCTTGGCTGTTTTATTTAGTGCAAAATAATGTGATATAATAATTGAAGCATTGAACATTTAATGAACTGTGAGAAATGCATCAGATCGTATTTTTAGGTACATCACTGCCTCTCAACTGCTTGAGAATTGCTATGATGAGAAAAGCCACCTCTAATATCTCGACTTGATGGGAACTGGTATCTTGAACTTCATACTTAGATTGAATTTCCGTAAGTGGTGGGATTCAGAAAGACTGGTATAAGACCTGTCTGAATGTTTCAACTACGCAGACCATTTAGCAGAGTACAGATGCTGGTAACTGTCCGGCTTCCTAGAATCATTTCCAACCCCCCTGCTGACTCTTGTAGATCACTATTTAGAGAGTACATGTGGTCCTGTGCGTCTGCCCTGTGTTGACATCACATTGATTCTTTATCTTCTTTCCTGGCTTAAAACAAACAACAAAAGTAAAGTTTATTGTAGAACTGAGCAGTAGAATAATACTTTAAAATAATGTAAGGCGTCGTTTGATAGTGTTAGGCAGGTATAGCTTCAAAATATAGGAGGGTGTTTATCATTCTTCACAGTTACACATGTCACCCTGTTGAGGATAGCAGTTTCTTACCATTGAACTGGTGTTTGTAGATTAAATAAGAAATGTTACTTCTGTCTTCTAAAGGGGTTTAGTAGCTAGGTGTATCAGTTGGAATTTAGTCAAATGACATAGGAAAAGTCATGATTTTCAACTTTTATTTATTTGAAAGATAACAGTACAGAGAGAAAAAGATGAAGAGAGAACTTTCATTTACTAATTCATTTCCCAGATTCCTGCAACAAATGGGCCTGGGCCAATCCAGGAGATGAAAACTCAGTTTGAGTCTCCTGTGTTGGTAGCAGGAACTCACATGTTTGAATCATCATTCCTGTTTCCTAGAGTGAACATTAGCAGGTAGCTGCAATAAAAAAAAAAAAATTTAAGCCCATCCTAGAAACAAGCCAGTTTGATATGGGATGTAGGCATCCCAAGTAATGTCCTAACTACTGTGCCAGAGGCCTACCCCTAAAGTTAAGATTTTAACCTCCATGTACATACAACATGAGCCAGCACAGGTCAAGCTCTACACTCTTGGCAAGTAGCTCTTGACTATGCTAATTTGTTTTTCTCTTACCTAAAATGATACCAGAGAAAACAAGACAAAGGGAGATCTGACATCTGATGATTCACTTCACAGATGCTCACAACAGCCAGAATAGGGCAGGCAGAACTCAGCAGCTAGGAACTCCACCCAGGTGGCAGGTGTGGCAGGTACTCAACTAAAGTCATGACTTGCTATCTTCCAGGGTACACATTAGCAAGAAACTAGAATTGGGAGTGGAACCATGACCTAAACCTAGGCACTCCTCTATGGGATGCAGGTGTCCCAAGTGGCATATGAACCATTACACCAAGCACACACATCTATTATGTTCTATTGTTTGACTGTTTCTTTATTTCTACCATAAGAAGGCAAGCTTTATGACAGTGAAGTTCCTGTTATTTCATTATTTGTGGATACCTCTTAACTAGGTAATTTTCCATGTGGGAAAATGAGGATCCTTAGGGGTCACTGAACATTTGTCTATGAATAACAGCAAACATTTGGCTAAAAGTGGGTCATCCCTCAATGGTAAAAAAGTGAACAATCCACTGGCTTTAAGTGTCTTGTTAAATATGAATGTCTCTAGTCTAAATCTTCTTGGACTGAATATGGACATCTCAGTGATAGAATGAGGAAATTGATTTGATTCAAGGCTATTGTGGTCTGGTTGAAAATGTGCCTATTGATTCAAGACAAGACCTATTGGCTTAGAGAGCTGATTAACATCTGTTCCTCCTAGGACACTGATAGGTAGACCAAAAGGAAGGAGATGGATTATGGGGATGTGTGTTTGTGTATGTGTGAAGTATCTGTTCTTGTAGAAATATGTGTGAACCTGTGTGTCCGTATTAGCGGGAGAATCCAATGTGGTGCTTTCCAGTAGAAAGAACTTGAGGCCTTATGGCCATATTCTCACTAACAGAAAGAAAAAGAAGGGGTAAAAGTGATTACTACGAGCCTGGAAGATGTGGCCTTGATTGCAAGGGGACACAGACCCTACAAATTAGGAACACAATTTTTGAGAAGAGGTCAACAGATAGTGCCATTATCTAATCAACATATTTGTTGACATGTAGTTAATCTGTGTTAGGCATTATTCCAGGTGTTGAGGCTGTGGAAGCTGAGAAAGCAGTGTATTCTCATGGACTGGGGAGAGGCAAGAAAGCACATACATGAACTTATAATAGTAGTATGTTTTTTGGAGAAAAAAAACTCAAATGAGTTTTGTGAAAATGTGAATGCAAAAAGCCATGTGAGTACTGAGAAATAATTTAGGAGGGAAATGCATAGAATTGAAAGTCATTGTGAGACATTGCATGATTTTAAATACATTTTCCCTGAAAATAAGTGAAATGGCAGTTCATTTGAGATAATCACCTATAGACAGAAAAATCTAGTAAATGACTCCTTAAAGTTTTGTTTTTGGTAACACCCTCTTCAATGTATTTGAATTCATATCAAGAGGGCGGGAGAAAAGAATATATAAATAAGGAATAGGAACTGTGCAAATTTAAAATTATTCCCTAATATTAGTATGGATCTAATAAACTGATGAAAATTTTAGTGTAATTACATATACTGCTTTCATAGTGTGCACCCTGCGATTTCTGTTTTCTCATCAATAATTGTGATTAGTCAATTTTTTTTTTAACAAGATTTGTTTTCTACTTAGGAGCAGGGGACTTTGTTAAAATCCTTTGGGGCCGGCGCCACGGCTCAATAGGCTAATCCTCCACCTTGTGGCGCCCGCACAGCAGGTTCTAGTCCCGGTCGGGGCGCCGGATTCTGTCCCTGTTGCCCCCTTCCAGGCCAGCTCTCTGCTGTGGCCTGGGAGTGCAGTGGAGGATGGCCCAAGTGCTTGGGTCCTGCACCCACATGGGAGGCCAGGAGAAGCACCTGGCTCCTGCCTTCGGATCAGCGCAGTGCGCTGGCTGCAGCGCGCCGGCCACAGCGGCCATTAGTGGGTGAACCAACAGCAAAGGACGACCTTTCTCTCTGTCTCTCTCTCTCTCACTTTCCACTCTGCCTGTCAAAAAAAAAATATTAAAAAAAATAAAATAAAATCCTTTGGAGTAGTGAGTGGTTAGCCTAGCAATTAAGACACAGGTTAAGATCCCCACATCTCATATTAGAATACCTAGGTTTGATACCCAGCTCCTCCTCTTGCAGAAGCTTCTTGTCAGTGCAAAGGCTTGGAGGCAGTGGTGATGGTCCAGCCCTTAGATTGCCGCCACCCACGTGGGGATTGTGGATCAAGTTCCTGTCTGCCTCTTTGGCCCTGCCTCAGCCCCTGCTGTTGTGTGTATTTTGGCAGTGAATCAGCAGGTGGGAGCCCTATCTGTCTCTCTGCCTCTCAAACTAAAAAATAAAATCTTCCTTTGGCAACCTAAATAAATAAAAGCAATGAATTATGTAATTGCTAGAGGTGGTGGTGATCTAGAGAATAAGAAAAATGTATAATAAGTGCATGTTAATAAACTATTTTTGTGTACATAGTTTTCATTTGTTACAGGAAATGCAAGATTTAGTATCTAAATGTAATTAAAAACATGGAAGAGAAGGAATGATGTTTAGGATGCTTTTGTTCATCTAGTGGTATTTGATCAGCTTCTTACATCTGAAAACCCTGTTATGTTTCCTTGACATCTCATAAAGAATGATAATCCCATTGATAAAATCTTAGGAATAATACAAAATTTAGGAGGAAATTTCAGGAGTCCACAGGAAATAGAGTCCACAGGAAAATAAATACAAACTTAAACATCTTGAGTGAAGTGACTCCTTTTCAACTGCCCACCCCCATTTCCTTAAAAAGCATTGCAAGTATGTGCATAGTTTAGTGTTCAAAAAGCACTTGTTGAGGCAAGTATGCATAAAGGAATATTTGCTTCTAAATTCCTATGAATAAATCTGTCTCATTGTAAGGTCCCCCCAAGTGCTGAAATAATTAGTTTCCTTAATTCCTCCTATGTGAGAAAACCCTGGCATATTTTAATCATGTTAAGCTATTTTTTCCCTCTAGAAGAAATAATTTCTTTGGTATTTCCCTGTTTATTTCAAAGTGTTTATAACCCTGGCATCTGAGAGTTGCTAATGGATCTGGAAGCAAATTGCAAAGGTTCCCTCATCCTGCTTCCTGGTACGTGCCAGCTGTTGGGGACTTTGTTTCTACAAACAAAGGAGAACCATAGTACTCCCCTATCCCATCTCAATTATTTCACAACCAGCGTTTCTCCCGAGTGCTGCACGTTTGTCAGAACTCTTTGTCTTTGTCTTGGTTCTATGGTATTCAAATTGGATAAAGATGAAATTGTACTTGGACCAAGGCAAAGTGCACTTTTATCTGATAGTTTATTTGTATCTCTTTGATGTTTTCTCTAGTTATGCATGAGCTGAACAACAGAACACATTCCTCTTGAAATTAAGGGTCATAATGCTGATATTGAAATTTTCATTAGCTGCTTTGCCTCCTGTGTTGCGTATGGTTTGGATTGATCTTCTGTTGTTGTGATGCATTTTAAAGGGTTTAGTTATCAGTCGGTTTGTTTATTTTAAGTTGCCAACTATAGCTTAACAACTGTATAAGGGCTCTTCAGAAGCATCAGAAAGAAAAATGGGAATTGAAAAGTTTCTTTAACATGCTCTCCAATTCAGTGTCTGTTCTATTAGAAGATGCAGATAGCAGTGAATGGCTTCTGTTAATAATTCATTTCATGGTTCGCAGCAGTGGCCTTTGTCCTGCTATTATAGGTACTTGTTAGTGAAAATCCAAGCTTATGATCTAGAACTAGTAATCATAAATCTATTGGAATTTTTTCATCGTATTACATAATTTAAAAAAATCTTGTCAAGGTGGCCCCTTGATGCACTGGTTAAGATGTGGGGTTGGTATCAGCACACATCTCTCATTAGAGTGCCTGGGTTTGAGTCTGGGCCCTGCTCCCAATCCATCTTCCTGTACATGGTCACTCTGTGAGGCACTAGGTGATGGCTCAAGTGGCAGGGACCCTGCTAACCACATGGCAAACTTGGATTAAGTTCCAGGCTTCTAAACTCAGCCTAGTCCAGCCCCGAACCCAGCTATGGCAGGGTTTAGGGGAGTGAATCAGTGCACAGAGGATCATTATCTGTCTCTACCTTTCAAATAAGGCAAAATAATGCTTCACATAAGTTATTTTATTTCATGGTTGTGAAAGTAATCCTGTGAGTGTGATATGTCTTTTTCCAGTATTTTAATTTTAAGTCAAACAGAGTATAAAGGAAGTAAACTGGCCTGCCTGTTAAGGCCAGTTAGAGCAAGAGCAGAGAATGAGGACTCTGCTTCTTAGATATTTTGTCTGTAGATTTGACTTGGCATTTGGGTCTATACTGATCAGTTTATACAAGTTCACCAGCGGGGTGATCTTTGGTTTCCTTTGGTATTTAGCTTGTTTATTCTTTAGGTGGGAATTGGGCAAGGGTGAGTTTTTAGACTCATTATACTTAAAATTAGTCAACTCTATGTTTTGTTTCCATGCTTTGTGGAAAACTTTGTTCAGTAAAAATCCAACAGGAATCATTGGAACTCTAAAGCCACTACATGGATTTGTCATGTCCAAAAAGAAAAATACCGTTTTTGAATGAATGGCTCATTTGACACCAAATCTTCCTAAAGAAGAAAAAAAGATGCCTGGTTTTCTGTTCTTAGATCCCCCCACTTGAAAACATAAATATGTAGAAGCGCAAAACACAATGCGAAATCTCTGGAAGTGGAGGCTTTAGAAAAAAGTCTATCAATTGAACTTAACCTTTTGCTCACCAACAATTGTGCCTGGAATGACTGGAGTAGAACAGACCTATGTTGAGTATGTACATACCTAGAGAAATGCCAGGGATGTTCCTAAATGCTTTCTTCAATTACCTCTGGAACTCTTTGGACCATATTTTAGAAAATGGTTTTAATTTTCTTTGGGGGATTTTCATAATTGAAAAGGTCACAGGAATCTGCTCCATTACTAATGCATTTGTACTTGCCAGGGCTCAGTGATGGGGAATCTCCCTGGTTTTCCTATTCAGTACTTTTTGTTTTTTGCTTTGTTGTAGAAGGATTGGCATGAAGGGGAGGTGAACTTCATTCCAGCTTTATTATTTTTTTTTCTTCTGTTCCTCAGCTCTGATTTTTGCTTTCCTGAACCCTGTCAACTGTCAGGCAAAGGAACAGTGTTGCTACATTAAGGGCTTTAAAAAAAGGGATCGATCATTTCATACTTTCAGAATTCACATTCAGTAATCTTTAAAGTGCCATTCTCCTGTAGGTGATGGCTTTAGGGTTTCGGTGTAAATATGCATAGTGAAATGTTCTAACCTTTTATTTTATGCTTTTCAACATTTTAGAAAACGTTTTTTCTATTCATGTTTCTTGGTGCTAAAATGTGACTTTTTTTTCCCCTCAGTAGAACTAGTTGAGTGGTATGAAGGTTATTATAGTAGAAATTTTGGTTTGTGGTATTAGGAAAAATGCTTCAAATAACAAACAAACTATTGGTTATTTTGTTTTATTTTAATTTTTGACCAGGGTAGAATTTAGAATATGCAATATTAGCTATTGATAATTTTGGATAGGGTAGAGTTTTAAGATGTATAACTTTAGATATTGCTAAAGCATAGTTACAGTATGCTTTGTATTAATCCATCTGGTCTTTTTTCTTTGACATTTCAAGTCTTGAATGTTACCTCTTGAGAAAAACCCATACTCACTTAAAAAAGAAATCAAGAGAGGTGTCCAATAAACTGAGTACTTAAGCTGATACATAAATTCCTGATTTCTACCAGCTTCTATCTGGCTATGTTTACACTTTTTAAATCCACAATGTTGGATCAAAAGCCATAGTTTTTACAAAAAGTAAAATTAGGTACATCTTAACTTTTGACCTCATAGTATTAAAAAGCAGAATCGTAGATTCCAAAACACAGTAGCGATCTGGAAAAACTAATCGAAGTATGGTATATTTCCTAAGTCTGGGTCTGTTTAGCTCTTTGTGGCATACAGCAGATCTTGTGATCTTTGAGCAGTCACTGTGAGTTGCCTATAAAACACTGATAAAAATTTCTATCTCATTGGATGTTAAGAGGATTAAAAGGACAGCTGATGTGAAAAAACTCATCAAAGTCTTTTCTTCTGAGAATTAAACATGTATGGAATTGAATCCATGTTAATGTAACTAGGATGTGAGGTCAGGAAAGAGGTTCAGTTGGAGCCTGTTAATGCCTGCAAGATCTATTTCATTTGAACCTATGTACCAGTCACAGTGTGCCATAGTTGATGTCAATAGGGAAATTGTCACCATGCATGGGCTCATTTTGGAAATCGTTGGTATCATCAAGTTGACCAGTAAACAAAATGGGAAGTCAAACTGTTAATATCTATTGTTTGTAGAATGCAAGCCCTCTAATCCAGTCATTCCTCAAGTATCTATTTTTGAGGAATTGTGGCAAATTTTAGAGAGTTGTATTCAGGGTTTTTAAGAGAGGATAATGGAAAAACAATAGGTAGTAATCAAAATAGGAATGATGAAGGAACTAAGGGATATTCAAGATAAAGAATGCTAGTACTTAAAATGCATGAGATACATTTCTGATCTGGGACTGTCTCTGAGGCATATTGTTAATTCAAAGGAGAAGTTTATAAAACCAAAAAATATTTATTTTATTTATTTGAAAGACAGAGTTAGAGAGAGAGAGGTAGAGACAGAGAGAGGTCTTCTAACTGGGTTCACGCCCCAGATGGCCACAATGGCTAGAGCTGCGCTGATCCAAAGCCAGGAGCCAGGAACTTCTTCCTGGCCCTCCATGTGGGTGCAGGGGCCCAAAGACTTGGGCCATCTTCCACTGCCTTCCCAGGCCATAGCAGAGAGCTGGATTGGAAATGGAGCAGCCGGGACAAGAACCAGCGCCCATGTGGGATGCCAGTGCTTCAGGCCAGGGCGTTAACCCCCTGTGCCATAGCACCAGCCCCAAGGTCTTTAGCTCATAATAAAGATGGCCTCAAGGAATTGAAATAGATTAGAAAGAGTGGGTAACTCATGCACTGTTGGTGGGAATGTAAACTGGTGCAGCCACTGTATAAGACAGTATGGAGAGATACCTCAGAAATCTGATTATAGACCTACCATATGATTCAGCTATCCCACTTCTAGGAATTTACCCAAACCAAAAGAAATCGGCACATGAAAGCATGATCTTTATCCCCATGTTTATTGCAGCACAATTCACAATAGCTAAGATACAGAATCAACTCACATGTCTATCAACTATTGACTGGATAAGGAAATTATGGTATATATACAGTATGAAGTAATACTCAGCTGTTAAAAAAAAAAAAAACACAGAAGAAAAGAAATCCTGTCTGTTGCAACAAGAGATGGATGCAACTGGAAGCCATTATACTTAGTGAAATAATCCAGTCCCAAAAAGACAGCTATCATAGATTTTCCCTGATCCAAAGTAGCTAAGAGTACCTGAAATGTAATGACATTTTGAGATTCAATGATTGTTTATAGCCCTTGTCTCTTCCATTGAGGAACAGTGTTTTTTTTGTTTTTTTTTTTTCTTCATACTATTTGTTGAAAAAAAAATTTTTTTTTACAGAGTTAGTGAGAGAGAGAAAGGTCTTCCATTTTTCCGTTGGTTTACCCCCCAATGGCTGCTACAGCCAGCGCGCTGCCCCAATCCGAAGCCAGGAGCCAGGTGCTTCTCCTGGTCTCCCATACGGGTGCAGGGCCCAAGGACCTGGGCCATCCTCCACTGCACTCCCGGGCCAGAGCAGAGAGCTGGACTGGAAGAGGAGCGACCAGGACAGAATCCGACACCCCGACTGGGACTAGAACCCAGGATGCTGGCACCGCAGACAGAGGATTAGCCTATTGAGCCGCAGCGCCGGCCTGTTGAACTCTTTTTCTTACTGTAGAATTAACTATATGATCATTAAGCAAACTGAAAATTGATCTTCATAAAAAATAAGAGTGGGAATGTGAGAGGAAGGAGGAAGAAGAGTTGGAGTGTGGGTATGAGGGAAGGTTGGTGGAGAAGTGTCGCTATGTTCCTAAATCTGTATATATGAAATACATGAAATTTGTGTAACTTAAATAAAACTAAAAGAAAAGGAAAGAGTGGAGGCAAGGGGAAAGTGGAGAGGGGGAAAGGAGGTGAAAGGAGAGGAGAAAGAGAAGCAAACGGTGTGAGGAAGTGAAGGAGCCCAGAGTATCTCAACTGGTTGCAAACACAGTGTTTTGTCAAACTTGATTTTAAATACTTGTCAGAAACTGATAGAAACTACATGCTGCTGTAGTTTTAATTATTTTGTGCCTTTTCAAATTTGAGTGAAGTTGAACATCTTTTCCTTTGATTGTTGTCCATAGCTCATGCCTATTTTCCTGCTGGTCTACAGTCTTGTTACTTTTTATTTATTGAATTCTTTAAGTAATAGAGACAATAAGCCTTTCACTGTAATATGTTATAAATCTCTCTTCAGGTAGCAGAGATGTTGTAATAATATTAATCCTTCTAATATATGAACAAGGAATATCTTTCCATTTCACTCTGTCTTTGATAATTTCTTTGGTCAGTTTTTAAAAATTTTCATTATAGAGTTATTTCAGTTCTTTGCTTAAATTTATTCCTAAATATTTTATTTTTTGTAGCTATTATAAATAGGATTTATTTATTGGTTTCCTTTTCACCAAGATCAAAATTGGTGTATAAAAATGTTACTTTTGATTTGTATGTACATTTTTCTGTCCTGTCACTTTACTGAATTGGTTTATCAGTTCTAATAGCTTTTCAGTGGAATGTTTAGATTTTTCTATGTACCGCATCAGGTCGTCTTCAAACACGGGCAGTTTAAGTTGCTGCTTTCTAATTTTGATGTCCTTTTTTTTTTTTTCCTTTCTCTTCCATAATTGCTTTTGCTAACACTTTACTACATTGAATAAGTGTGGTGAAAGTGGACACTTTGTGATACTCCAGATCTGAGGGGAAATGTTTCAGCTTTTCCCCATTAAGTCTGATATTGGCTGTTGGTTTGTCATATAAAGCTTTTATAATTTTGATTTATATTCCTTCTATACTTACTTTATAAAGAGTGTTTGTCATGCAGTAATGCTGAATCTTATCATGTGCCTTTTTGCATCTGCTGAGATGATCATATGATCATACTATGCTGTTCGTTCTGTTGGTGTGATTTATGGTGTTTGTTGATTGGTGAATGGTGAACCACTTTGTATCCTAGAGATAAATACCCCTTGATTGTGATGTATGGTACTTTTTATGTAGTGTTGGATATGTAGGTTTCATTTTGTGTTGTTTCTTTGGTTTTTCTATCAGAGAGATCTCATAAAAAGAGTTTGGCAGAGTTCCCTCCTTTTCAGTATTTTGAAATAGTATGAGACATTTTGGAGATCATGTCTCTTCAAATATTTCTAGAATTCAGTTATATATCCATCAGATCCAGGACTTTTTTTGGGAGATTTTAATTCCTGCTGTAGTCTTTTTTATTGATCTATTTTTATTGATTTATTTATGTGATATATTTATTTCATTATTTATTATTTGTGTGTTATATTTTTATTTTATTATCTGTTTATTGACTTATTGATTTTTTTTATTTACTTATTCTTCAAGGTTTTATAATTTGTTAGCATATACCTATTCATAGTAGTTTCTTATGGTACTTGGAAAGTTTGTGGCATTGGTTGTGATGTTTTCTTTTTCTTCTCTAATTTTGTTTGAGTTTATTATGTTTTATTTTCTGTTAATCTGACTGAAGGTTACTCTACTTCATAATTTTTTTTTAAAACCAGCATTTCATCTTGTTGATCTGTGATCAACAAAATCATGATTACCACTTAACTCTCTTGATTTCAATCTGTCAGGTGTATCCACTGCTGTATGACAATGTAACCTTGATGTTAACATGAGTCCTTTGTTTAAAAAAATTATTCATTTATTTATTTGAGAGGTAGAGTTACAGAGAGAGAAGTCTTGCATCCGCTGGTTCATTCTCCAGATGACTGCAACGGCTGGAGCTGATCTGATCTGAAGCCAGGAGCCATGCGGATGCAGGGAACCAAGCAATTGGGCCATCTTCTACTACTTTCCCAGGCCATTAACAGAGAGCTGGATTGAAAGAGGAGCAGCTGAGACTCGAACTGGTGCACATTTGTGTTGCTGGCACCGCAGCACTGCTGCAGCATCAGCTCTGTCTTTTTTTAATTAATTTTTTAAAAATTAATTTTTATTTTTTTTAATTTTTTTAATTAAACTTTTATTTAATGAATATAAATTTCCAAAGTACTGCTTATGGGTTACAATGGCTTCCCCCTCCCAAAACTTCCATCCCACCTGCAACCCTCCCCTTTCCCGTTCCCTCTCCCCTTCCAATCACATCATGATTCATTTTCAATTCTCTTTATATACAGAAGATCAGTTTAGTATATATTAGGTAACGATTTCAACAGTTTCCCACCATATAGCATCACATAGTGAAAAAAAAAATACTGTTGGAGTACTAGTTATAGCATTAAATAAGAGTGTACAGCACATTAAAGACAGAGATCCTACATAATATTTTTTTTAAATTAATTAATTTTCTATGCCATTTCCAATTTAACACCAGAGTTTGTTTGTTTTTTTTCCATTTCCAATTATCTTTATATACAGAAGATCGATTCGGTATATAATTAGTAAAGATCACATCAGTTTGTACCCACGCCGAAACACAAAGTGTAAAAATACTGTTTCAGTACTAGTTATAGCATCACTGCACATTAGATAACACATTAAGGACAGATCTATTTATTTGAAAGTCAGAGAGAAAGTTACACAAAGAGTGAGAGAGAAAGGTTCTCCATCTGCTGGTTCACCCCACAATTGGCCGCAACGGCCGGAGCTGTGTTGAGCCAAAGCCAGGAGCTTCCTTCGGGTCTCCCATGTGGGTGCAGGAGCCCAAGCACTTTGGCCATCCTCCACTGCTCTCCCAGGCCATAGCAGAGAGCTGGATTGGAAGTGGAGCAGCCGGGACTAGAACCGGAGCCCATATGGGATGCCCACACTGCAGGCTGAAGCTTTACCTGCTATGCCATAGCGCCGGCCCCCATGTGAGTCTTAATACCATGTTTTCTTCTTGAATTTCTCAGATATGTGGAGAGGCAAATAATATTTAATAGCATACATAAGGGTTTTTCAAAAGGTTAATGGAAAATGCATATTATTAAAACTATTGATTACCTCAGTGTAAAACATTTTGAAATCTTTCAGTTCCATATTTTGCACATATGGTTTTAGCATCCTAAAGTATTTAAAGGCTGTGTAAAGTCTAACAGGCAAATCTTGACAGTTGAGTACAGATTTCAGTGTGGCATGTTCTGTTTTGGAGGAAAGGAAGGTGCTAAGGGTGTGTGAAGTTTATTTCAGGAATGAGGGTTTAGGAGAGTCTTGTTTGGGGGAAGTAGGTGGATTCTAGATTTTGTGTCTTCCTTTTGTTGCTGTTCCTCCCTCATTGGGAGTTGCCAGTTATTAAACCAAGTTGCTTGAAATGTAGCTAGAATGAGTCTGGATGTGTTTTAGAATCTCTCTTGCGTTCCTTGTCAGCCTAATAATGAGAAGTTACACCTACATAGCCCCAGAATAAATTTGTACTTTGTAATGTGTGGATATTAAAAATTTCAAAATATACTTTATCCATGATAAGTGGGAGCAGTTATCACCAAATGAATGATACTAAACTATCATTATTAAAACAACATCTTCAAGAGGGTTTAAAACCTGTCATCCAGTATCCTATCAGTAATACATTCATGTTTCTTTAAAGATACATAACTTCAAAGACACATAATGAAGCAAACGCTGAATTTGACATGTCCACAATGGCCAGAGATTGTAAACTCAGCTTGGATTTTTGAGATTAAGAAGAGCTATCTCTTCTGTACAGCCTTATAGGTCAATGGAGAAAATCTTAAGAAATCAATTCTTTCATCAGCCAGGAACACCTGAAAGGAAATCAAAACTTGCTTATTATGCTGACATGGTTTAACAGCAGCTAAGGATCTTAGAAATGAATTTGAAAGTTGAGGTCTGACGACAATATGTATAGCAGCATTTCTTGCTTGTAATGTAACAGTGACAAATGATTATTTGATGATACTTGAAAAAGTAATAAAAATGAAATTAAAAGATAAGTCAATTTTTGTGTACAAAACATAAGGTTTTTCAAAAATTAGTGAAAAGTGTGTTTTACAAGAAAACTATGCATGGATTTTATTAATATTTTTTGCACAAAAATTCACTTACCTTTTAATTCCATTTTCCATCAACTTCTCTCTGTAAGACTCAATAGTGATTTCATCATATATTTGGTATATGAATAATGAATCTGTATTTATGGTTGTACATGCATATAAATAGGTTGTGTGTAATTCAAAAGAAATCTACAATTATTCATTGTGTTAATACATGTAAGAATTTAGTTGTTCATTACGTTGATATATATTTAATTCAAAGGAAGTCCATGGGTATTAACTATTCTTTAATACTACAGATAAGTAATTTGAAGAAAAACCTTTAAATATACTGATTATTTTCTGGGTGTTCATGTGTTAGATACACAGTCTCAATCTCCATCTCTGATAGAAGAATGACGCGCCCTGTTTTCACTGAAATCCTACCTTTAAAAAAAATTATTTGAGAGGCAGTGTTACAGAGAGATCTTCTGGTTGCTGGTTTATGCCCAAATGCCCACAGTGGCTGGGTTTGGGCTATGCTGAAGCCAAGAACCAGGAACTCTGTCCAGGTTTCCTATGTGTGTGATGGACTCAGGTACTTGGGAGTTGGGTTAGAAGCAGAGTAGCCAGGACTTGAACTGGCACTCTGAAATGGGATGCTGGTGTCACAAGCTGTGACTTAACCCACTGTGCCACAGTGCTGGCCCTTGGAATCCTACTTTTATGTTAGACAGTGTTGTAGACACGGGAAGCGTGCAAGTGAACTACACACACAAGGTTGTATATGTCACAGCATGCACTCTATTTTTTAAAGATTTATTTATTCATATGAAAGGCAGAGTTACAAAGAGGCAGAGGCGGAGAGAGAAAGGGAGAGGGAGAGGGAGAGGGAGAGGGGGAGAGAGAGAGGTCTTCCAGTCCTCTGGTTTACTCCCCAGATAGCCACAATGGCCAGAGCTATGCTGATCTGAAGCCAGGAGCCAGGAGCTTCTTCCAGGTCTTCCACACTAGAGAGGACTTGGGCCATCTTCTACTGCTTCAACATAGCAGAGAGCTGGATCAGAAGTGGAGCAGTTAGGATTCGAACCGGCGCCCATATGGGATACCGACACTGCAAGTGGTGGCTTTACCAGCCATGCCACAGTGTGAGCCCCCATGCACTCTATTGTGTGGAAGATAGATACCAACAGAGAATGACTTCTTTAAAGAGGACTTATTAAGGAGAAATGATGATATCATAAGGTGATAAAGCACTGAAAAACTGAAAGAATGAAAGTAAAAGAAAAACAATGAAAGAAATAAGAGGTTGAGTGGGAATGGGGCAAAGCAATGGGTAGAAGGAGAATAGAGAGGGAAGGGGCCTCTATAGGGTGCACAGAGGAGGCCCTTTCTGAGGAGTGAATGCATCTGAAGTGCAAAGAGGCAACCATGAGAATGCCGGGGTCTGGGAGCCCACCAGGTTGAAGGAAGACCATGTCTGCATTAGTCACCTTTACATGACTGTATTAAACACACACACACTGTATACCTACAGCAGCCTAATTTTGAAGGAAAGAAGTTTGTTTTGGCTCATGGTTCTGGAGGTTCACAGTCCCAGATTGGGTGGCCCCATTTGTTCATTCTTGGGTGATAGTGTTCTTGCTGGCAGAGTCCTGAAAAATCCCAGAGCATCACATTGGAAGAAACAGGGAGCGTGTGTGGCAATGCCTATGTGGCCTCTTTAAAAAGGCTCCTGGAGTTTAATTATGGGGCTCCACCCAGATGACCCAATCCATTCTAATTATTTCTCAGAGGCCCCACTTTTTTAACTTTCATTTAATAAATATAAATTTCCAAAGTACAGCTTTTGGATTACAGTGGCTTTTTGTCCTCCCATAACTTCCCTCCCACTTGCAACCCTCCCATCTACCACTCCTTCTCCCATTCCATTCACATCAAGATTCATTTTCAATTCTCTTTATATATAGAAGATCAGTTTAGTATATATTAAGTAAAGATTTCAACAGTTTGCACTCACACAGAAACACAAAGTGTAAAGTACTGTTTGAGTACTAGTTATAGTATAAATTTACATAGTACAACACATTAAGGACAGAGATCCTACATGAGGAGTAAGTGCACAGTGACTCCTGTTGTTGACTTAACAATTGACACTCTTGTTTATGGTGTCAGTAATCACCCTATGCTCTTGTCATGAGTTGACAAGGCTATGGAAGCCTTTGAGTTTGCCAACTGCGATCTTATTTAGACAAGGTCATAGTCAAAGTGGAAGTTCTCTTCTCCCTTCAGAGAAAGGCACCTCCTTCTTTGATGGCCCGTACTTTCCACTGGGATCTCACTCGTAAAGATCTTTCATTTAGGTGTTTTTTTGTTTTTGTTTTTGCCACAGTGTCTTGGCTCTCCATGCCTGAAATACTCTCATGGGCTCATCAGCCAGATCCGAATGCCTTAAGGGCTGGTTCTGAGGCCAGAGTGCTGTTTAGGACATCTGCCATTCTATGAGTCTGCTGTGTATCCCGCTTCCCATGTTGGATCGTTCTCTCCTTTTTAATTCTTTCAGTTAGTATTAGCAGACACTAGTCTTGTTTATGTGATTCCTTTGACTCTTAATCCTTTCATTATGATCAGTTGTGAACTGAAATTGATCACTGTGACTAGTGAGATGGCATCAGTACATGTCAGAGGCGCCTCTTTTAAACACTATAGTTGAATTAAGTTTCTGCCCTCTTAATATCATTTACATAGGACTTTGAGGAGCAAACATCTGAATTGGGGGGGGGGGTAAATACTCAAATCACAGCAATGTCTAAAGGCTGTAGAGTAACAAAGAGCTTGTCATGATGCACATGCGAAGAAAACCCCTGCTACAGCTGTTCAGCAATTACTGGGTGAAGCTGGGTGCTAGAAAAAACCTGAGAATGGTGACGAGGAGTCAGATTGTCGAGCCTTTTTGACTGAGGAAGTTCTTACACGTTTACCCACAATGTAGTCAGGGGCCATTGGAGATTTTCAAAGTTTTTATTAGAAAAATTTCTAACATATATAGAAATAGAAAAGCGTAGGACATGATCTTGGTTCTGTACTCTATGCCCTCTCATCATAGAGAGGGGAGAAGGGTGTAGTACTTCTCCAGTCACCACCACCATACTGGACAATGGGGAACAATTATCGTGTCTTTTCCTTTGCAAATATTTTACTGTAAGTGTCTGACAGGAAAATTCATTATAAATATAGCCATACCTCAAGCTTTACAGCAATTTTTTAGCATTACTAAGTAATTGTATATGCAGTTTCATTTGGAGTTAAAAAAATTCTATTTCTTTTTTTTTTTTTTTTTGAAAGACAGAGATAGAGATATTCCATGCACTGGTGCATTACCCAGTGTTTGCAATAGTCAGGGTGGGCTAGGCTGAAGGCAGGAGCATGAAACTCTGTCTGGGTCTCCCCTGTGGGAGGCAGGCCAAAGCGACTGAGCCATCACTTGTCTCTCATGTTATGCATTTGCAGGAAGCTGGATCAGAAGTGGAGGCAGGATTTAAACTGTGGTACTCTGATAAGCTATGTAGGCATCCCAAGTAGTGGTTTACCCAGTATACTGTACTGTACCATGTTCCTCTCATTTAGGATTTTAAGCAAGGCAGTGATATTATCTGATTTACAGCTCTGTCACATACAGAACAGCTTATCCGGAGATGGAAGTAGAAACTGAGAGAGGTTTCATATCAGCGTGACCTGAACAGGGAGTTTAAGGTAGAGACAGAAAAGTGGCCACGACTGGGATATGTTTGGAGGCACAACCGACTTGCTAGTGGTTACTAAGAATTATAGCCTAGGAAATTAAGTGAATTTGGTTGACTAATAATGAGATGGAGGAGACTTGAAGACTGATGGATTTAGAAGAGAAAATTAAGAATTCCATTATGGTCTTAATTACACTTCTGAAAATGGAAAATGGTTCTTTAATCAGCATTAAACAGGAAGACAAAGACAGTAATATGCATCCATATTTGTGAGACTAACCTTCAGTCCTGCTCAGTTATACATGGTAAGGGTGATACAATAATGGAAGAAGTCGTCTGTTCTTAAATAATCTCATGGTCTCCATTTGAGATTTATTCAGATATAGTCAAGGGAGGCTTTTCACTGACAGTACTTTGAAAGATGAAAAAAGTCTGATTGTCCAAAAATATCCCCATCAGCGTACCATGAGTATAGTGACCTTAATTTTCTGAAACTGGAATCTGACCCAGAATTTAAAAATGAGACTGTACGGAGACAGTAGGCAAGAGTATCAAGGCAAGGATATCAGTGGCATAAAGGATGGCTTGAAAAATCACCTTGGGACTTGCCATTTTACTGTTGGCTTCTGTTGAGGAATGAACTAGAGTAATTCGCCTTTGAGTCCGTTATCAGCGTGTATAAGTTAGTGCACCATCATTGTCCATTATTATCAAAGGGTCCCCTTCTTCACTCCTACGGCCTTCCTTCTTTCCTCTTCCTTGTTTGGAAGCCATAGGCCTGATTTCAGGCCTTCCAGTTGATTAAATCAGCCATACTCCGGATAATCGCTAGTTTAAAAGCTCACTTATTAGAGACTTCAAGTCTGTCTACAGAATTCTTTGACAGCAGCCCATGGAATGATGTTTAGTGGAGTCAATGGGGACTAAAACCTAATCAGTTTGACCCATCAGTGTACTCATTTAATCTGAATAATAATACCTTACTGATAAGATTGTTTTGGGAATTGAATGAATGAAGACATGTAAAGCCTGTGATGCATAATATATACTCAGTAAGGGTGAGTTTTCTGTGAGGTTGGAAAACGTTCTCTGGCTACTTTGTGGCAACTAAGAAAACCTTTTAATACTAGATGATTTCTTGTTCAGTGACAGAAGCTGGACAGGGAAGGATACCATGCATATACAGTTCAAAAAACATCAGAATTTACTAGTGGTGTCAGAAGCTAGGATTTTGGCTGCCTTTGAGAGGTGACTGCTGGGAACTATGCAAGGGAGACTCTGGGATGCTGATAATATTCTGTTTCTGGACCCTAGTGTAGATAATATAGAAATAATCAGATCATATGTATATGTACAAGCATATTCCAAAAATTTCTTGGTAAATAGAGTTAAAATCCTTTTGATGCAAAAATACTGAAATCTGTACATACCAGTAATATTAAAAGTTTCTAAAAATACATAGTATGAAAAAGTAAAGTATAGATTTTAAATTTTCTCTGCATCAACATAACCATACTTTTGACTTCCGTTTTCCATGAACTTACTGTGTTAGTGTGTTTGCATACAGAAGCATACATACTTCAAAACGTTTGTGGAAAGTGGAATTCAAATAAATTATTCATTGCCATGAACTTTTTAAAGAACCCTTGTCTCTGTATGTAGATTTGTATGTGTTTATGTGTTTTGTTATTGTAAAATAGGAGAGCAAGTAGGAAAACCTTTGCTCTCATATCACAAATGGCTCAGAGGAGAGATAGGAGTGAGATTTCATTACCCTTTTTGATCCCAACTCAGGAGATTATTTTGCCACTGCGACCGCTGCTCATTCTGGAATTTCTTATCCAAATATTCTGGGCTTCCTTTTGGGTAAAAAATAAGTTCTAGCCATGTACTAGCAACTCAGAGACCAGAGCACCTGCATCTTTCCCTGTGTCCTGAACTTTTCAAGACCAGAGAATTATATTCCTTTGACATCAGAGATGCGGTGAGCTTGCATGTTCATTGTCTATCTTTAGACTACCTATATATATTTTTTATAACAGAGTCTAAGAAATACTTTTTTTCCTCAGAAGATAATCTTACACCTATATCAGGATAATATTATTGGAATGTCATTTTAAAAGTGTAAATCAAGAGGGGCCAGTGCCCTGGATCACTTGGTTAATCCTCCGCCTGTGGCACCGGCATCCCATGTGGGTGCCGGGTTCTAGTCCTGGTTGCTCTCCTTCCAGTCCAGCTCTCTGCTGTGGCCTGGGAGGGCAGTGGAGGATGGCCCAAGTGCTTGGGCCCTGCACCCCATGGGAGACCAGGAGGAAGCACCTGGCTCCTGGCTTCGGATTGGTGCAGCGCACGCTAGCTGCAGTGCGCCAGCTGTAGTGGCCATTTGGGGGGTGAACCAACGGATGGAAGACCTTTGTCTCTCTCTCTCTCACACTGTCTCAAGCTGTCTGTCAAATAAAAAAAAAGTGTAAATGAAGATTTATAATACATTTTACAACTTAGGTGAACATTTATAGTATTTTATATTCTTGACGATACAAAAATCCAGTTTTGGGATATTAAATAACATGTTATATTTCCCCTTAGTACTTGACTGTGGAGGATGTGACTTTGTATCTCAGATTAGGATTGTCCAGTAAAACTGTGCAGTGATGGACATGGTCACTTATCATCTGTGCTATCCAGTAGGAAGGTTCTGGTCACAGGTGACTATTTTGTACTTGAAATGTAGTTTCAAGTGTGGACTAAGGAGCCACAATGTTATAGTAGTTCATTTAAAATTGATTTAAGTTTAAACAGCTTCATGTGGCTAGTTGCTGCACTGTTGGGCAGTGAGATTTGAATTCTAAATAAAGTGATATTTGGCACAGAGATGAGTGACTGATTATGTTTGCTTATTTCTTAGAACTTGTTGAACATGCATTTACATCATGTTTTTCTCAGCCCATTTACTCCATTCTTCACCTGATAGCAAAGTTGCTTTCTAAAGACGTAAGTAGGCTCCAAGTTTCTGAATCCCATTACCTGAGAGAAGACACTTCTACTTGTATCTTTTTACCATTTCCACAGCTCTGTTACTTTCATTCCTACCTGGGAACAACAGAGCTTCTTCTCCCTTTCAGGTAGGTGCTTTCTGGAAGGTTGTATCCCTGAGTTGCTGGCACACAGTGAGATGTCAGTGAGCAGTTCATGTGCGTGTTAGGTTACACCCAGGTGAGGTAGAAGTTAGTGATGTGTCACTACAGAGTATGGGATCCCTGACACTGTTGAGCTCTGGTCACCCCTCTGCTATTCAGTGTCTCTGCCACTGGAGCAACGTTGTCACCAGGTGTTTCCTTATCTCTAGAATCTGGATTGTTCTTCTCAGTCTTAGAGAATTGTGATGATTTCATAATAATACAAATATTTGAGTGTTCACCTTCAAACCATGGTCTTTGATCCTTTTATCTCCTTCTTGTATAAGCAACAAAACTTAGGCTTAGAAAAGTCAGTAAGTAATAGGGCTGGGATTTGATCCTGGATAGTCTGCACCTAGGGCCATAGGTTTATGTATTTTATTTCTTCATAAATATACCAAAAATTCACCCTTTTCATGTAGTCACAAGATCACATACACATCACCAATACTGTCTAGTTTCGGAGCTCTTTGAATACTGCAAAAGGAAACACTGTACCCATTAAGAAGCCACTCCTAAGTACCAGTCCATGGCAGCTGCTAATCTGTGCTTTTTGTCTACTCTTGACGTGCCACGTAAATAAAATCATACAAAATGTCGGGACTAGTGGTTTCAAGTCTTATTTGATGTTGTTTCCAGTAATGCAGGGGGTGGGGAGAAAGCAGGAGTGAGAGAATGAAGTCTGCCCCATAATGAGCATTCAGGAATTAAAAGCTTGTGTTATTGTTTTTAGTGGCATTAGGGCACACACACTGGGGTGACATGGTTAGCTGTCTGTTGTTTACCATCAGACAGGAGGTATGAAAAGTGAGTTTCCTACACTTAAAAAATCAAATGATACTTTAAGAATAATAACAGGTCGCCTGTTAAAACCTCTTCAGATCTTAAACAAACATTGCTTATTAATTAGTTTATAAACGGATTACTTTTATGGCTAAGAAATCACTGGGAAGCCAAAGCAAGCATGCTGGAGAGAAAACTGTAAACACAGTACAAGCAGCAGTCTCTGGGTGTCAATACTGTATTCCGTGGACCTTTGTGGTGGGAAGCCAGGTAGGGCCTCAGTCCCTTCTTTGGTCAGATCAGATCAGTAGAGCCCAGTGCCCGTAAACGGCTCCCTGCCAATCCCAGAGCTGCTGGTGTCTAGTCCCTGTTTTATTCATGGCCTTTACAAGAATATTTTTCATTAGTGACCCATGGTTTGTTTTTAATTGAGGGTCAATAGGGTATATATTAAATCAGAATCAATCACTTGCTGAGTGTAGCCTTGTTTTTCCAGTAAATTGCTTAACAGAGGCAAGTTAAAAAAAAGTGTTGCGAGATAGGAAGACAGCCCTCCCACTCCGAGGGAAATGCAAATAATGAAACCATAACACATGTGAATTAAGCTATCTAGCTGGCCAGAGTCAGCAACTTTGATTTTTCTCTCTTCTCCTGACTTGAGTAATGAAAAAATTTCCAGAAGCGGGAGCGTGGTCCTTTGGGGGTTCCCATCTCACTCATGGACAGAGTTAAGATATTTGAATTCTGAAATGCATGCCAAAAAAATCCAATAACACACAAAACAGCCAAAGATTTTCCTGTTATTAAGAATCTCTAGTCATGTCATTTTCCAGCACCGGTACACTTCTGTGAAGATGCTGGGTAGTGTTTGGGGATTCCTTTGAATCACTGTTGGTCACAGCTCATTGCTCAACCCATCTCTCTAATATATGTTATGTTATATGGTTTAGTCCAAGAAGAAAGCTTATTTTGGCTTTATTCCTTTTCATGAATGGGGAGAATTTTGATTTGCTATGTACCTTTGAGCTCTTGTAGATTTTCTCATCATCTTAACTGCTAGTTTATTGAGATTAAGTGCTTTCTTATGTCAGTGCATGGAAAGGACTTTTGATTTTCTTTAAATTAAATTTGATTCAATTACCATGTTAGATAGATAAATGTTCTTGCCAGAGGAGAAGAAAAAGGCTCATATTGAGATGGAGTAGTGGCCTGTAGTAGACAGCAGGTGCAGTACCAGTGTCCGTGCAGGGCAGCATGCTCTGAAGCCAGCACTTCTCACAGCAGAAGGGACACAGGGTGATCATTTGGCTTTTTGTTCTTAAACCTAGATGTGGACATATGACCTGTGAGTCCCTCCTTACTCCTCAGTTCCTCATCATGTCATTAGTGAAGGCAACCAACTTTATTTTCCCTCCATGTTTTCTTTCAACGCGGACACTGTCCCAAGTTTTCATTTTTCTGCAGTACCTCTAACCTACAGTTACTGTGTCAAGCAGACCCACTCAAAGCATCGGTTCAAAGTGAGGGACTGCAGGGCACATAAGTACAGCAAAAGCAATGCTTTTTAATTGAACCGATGACAATTGTGATATAAGAGGACATTGGTTCTTTGTCCACACAGGGACTCTCTCACCGTTTACATTCTGAGGCCTATGGCATCTCTTGTAGCCTTTGCCTCCCCTTGGAGCTGTGCCTCTCTGCTGATCCTATATTGTGTTTTGCAAACACAGCACCCAGCCCCTTTGGTTCCCTCCAGCTCTAGTAGAGGATCCACACATGTGTAGAAATGATTTTTGCCTTTAATGTGACTAAATTCTTAGGGTTTCATCCTGTATCTGTCCCACAGATGTGTTGATCAAAGTGTAAAAGGAGAGAGGATGTTTCATCTTTTTGTATCCCAGAATGAGCTTTCTTGAGATTGTGAATCTCTTCTCATTGTCCCCAGTTACAACTCAATTTTGATGATCTCCAAATCACAGTCTTAGGACAAATTTTGCACTAAATGCATATTAACTTTTGCTCTGGTATTTAACAGAATGGCTATTCCAGGGTAAGCCCAGTGTTGTGCTCCAACGCACCTCCTTTATGATTTTAAAGTCCAGTCATCAAGAGTTGGGTACCTTGTTTTTTTCATATTGTATACTTTCTTGTGTATACCTCTATTTTTAGAGGTATCATCTCCAACTTCATCCCACAACATAATCCTAGACATTTCTTTACACATGCATGTTTACACACACGTACACATAGTACTTTACATGTTCAAAATTCTGCTTTATTTGAAAGGCAGAGAGAGAGACAGGCTGCAAGAGATCTTCCATCCATTTGGTCACTCCCCAAATGTCCACAGCAGCCAAGGTTGGACCACACTGAAGCCAAGGGCCAAGAGCTCATTGCAGGTCTGCCTTGTGGGTGGCAGGGACCCAACTACTCAGGGCATTACCTGCTGCTCCCCAGGGTATACATTAGCAGGAAGCTGGAAGTGGGAAGCACTCAACCCAGGCTTTCTAGTATTGAATGGGTGCATACTGAGTGGCACCAAAAACCCACTTGACATTGACATTTCTTCCTGGAAACACCTTGTAGGCCTCTAACGATGTTTTTGAACAAACATCCTTTTGCTCTTTATGTACAAATACTTCATTCTGATTCTCCCAATATCCTGTGCCCCACTTAGCTCACAACCATCCAAGTTGATATTCTCCTGGCATTGCCAAGGCTGCTGTGGAGTGCTGTGACTATCCCATGAAGGGCTGCTGAAAGGAAGGAAAAACCAAGATGTCTCTTCTAGGTGTGAAGTCCCGTAGTTCAGGCCTTTCTCAGAGAATAACTGATGATGATAAATTAACATATATCTGAAGTGGATGCTTTGCAGGGGGCTTGTAAGAAGAATATGGCAGCCAGTAATGATGAAAACAAGTCTAATAGTGTGAAGGTTTGTGATTAGGTTAATGGAGCTTAAAATCAATGACTAGTGAAGAGGGTTCACCTTGTTTTCATAGAATATCTCAACAGGCTTATTTCTTAGGATGACCAAAGTCAACTGTATACTGCTTTTGCATTAGTGATTAAGAGTTTCCACATGTGTACCCTAGGAAAGAAGTGTTTCTACTGTGAAACAAAACAGGTTGATTATGACTTGAAAAGATGCTATGTGATATACAGGAGTTAAGAAAATGAGCTCTGCTATAGGTAGATCTGAATTTGAACTTCTTTATTTTGCCAGTTGTTTGACCTTTAGCAAATGATTTAAGCTCTCTGTACTAGGGTCCTCTACTGCATAGCAGAGTTGATGTGAATACCTCCTCCCGTGGAATATTCTGATAGAATGCTTAGCACAGGGCCAGGCACAGTGAGTTTCTGACCCATATTAGCTGTCTTCATGGTCATATAGCCCTGCCCAAGAGTTTATTCCTGTGGAAGAAGGTATCCTTTCATGTGTAGTTCACTGTTTTGTAAAAGAATCAGTTTATTTATTTATTTTATTTCATTTGAAGGAGAGACACAGACAGACAGCTGTCCTATCTGCTGATTTACTCCCCAAATGCCTACAGCAGCCAGGGCTGGTACATACGAAAGCAAGGAGCTCAGAACTCCATCCGGGTCTGCAGTGTAGGTGATGGAGACCCAGCTATAATGTCATTACCTGCAGCCTCCCAGGGTGTGTATTAACAGGAAGCTAAAATCAGAAGGGAGCCAGGACTTAAATTCAGTCCTTCTTGTATGGACATCTTAGGTGGGCAACCCAAGTAGTGTGTTAACCACTATGCCAAATGCTCACTCTAAAGAGATCAAAGGAAAAGTATATGTAAATATACTTGTGTGTGTGTGTGCACATGTGTGTGTTAAAGCCAATGATTACTTCTAATGTGATTCAGGAAAGCAAATTATTAATTAAAAACATACTCAGAAAACCCATGACTTCTCAACAATTACTACATAGTCTGAGACTACTGTGAAAAAAAATGTGTGGGCAGGGGAAATACTGGAATGTGTGAAATGAAAGATGACATAATCCATGCCATTCCACAGTGTTGGTGAATGACTGAAGTCTCAGAAACATGCTTAGGAGGTTAGAGGAAAAAAATTCATCTCTCGAGCCTCTGTTCTTTACACCCTGGTAAGAGGGAACAGAACTGAGTATTTTCTCTGAAAGATAATGATTTCTTCTATGAGATGAGGCTTCAGCCAGCTCAATTGAAGATATTCATAGGCTGGGCTCCACTGATTATCATCCGTATGGAAGTGCTCAACCAGCAAGTTATTTTATTTGTGCCATATAACTCTTTTTGAGCTGTTACTGCATACCAAGATCTGATCTAAGTGCCAGGAAGATCATAATAGGCGAGATAGACAATGCCTCTCTCCTAATGGCATGTCATTTTCTTTGTGTTTATGTGTATGCACATGCCCATATTACTGTAGAGAGAACTCAGGAAGAAAATCCACGAAAAAAGAAGGCAATTTCATGTCTCACATTCAGAGAAAAATACTTTACCAGGGCAGTGTGATAGTCAGTGGGGAAAATGCATGTCTCAGGGTGGGGAGGTGACATCTGAGCATAGAAAGGAAGGAAAAAAGGAAATGATCAGTAAAATGTTTATGGAAAGAATCTTGCTGGCTTAGAGAGTACCAGATGTCAAAGGTTTGGAATGACAGGGTTGACATGTTTTAGGTTTGGAAATGAGCATGACATAAAAAGTTTCAGAGGGGGCCGGCGCTGTGGTGCAGCGGGTTAATGCCCTGGCCTGCAGTGCCGGCATCCCATATGGGCACCGGTTCATGTCCCGGCTGCTTTTCTTCTGATCCAGCTCTCTGCTATGGCCTGGGAAAGCAGTAGAAGATGGCCCAAGCCCTTGGGCCTGTGTACCCACGTGAGAGACCTGGAAGAAGCTCCTGGCTCCTACCTTCGGATTGGCACAGCTCTGGCCATTGTGGCCATCTAGGGAGTGAACCAGCAGATGGAAGACCTCTCTCTCTGTCTCTACCTCTCTCTGTAACTCTGTATTTCAAATAAAATAAAATAAATCTTTTTTTTTTTTTTTTTTTGACAGGCAGAGTTAGGCAGTGAGAGAGAGACAGAGGGAAAGGTCTTTCTTTTTGGTTGTTTCACTCCCCCAAATGGCTGCTACGACTGGTGCTGCGGCCGGCGTGCTGCACAGATCCAAAGCCAGGAGCCAGGTGCTTCCTCCTGGTATCCCATGCGGGTGCAGGGCGCAAGCACTTGGGCCATCCTCCACTGCCCTCCCAGGCCACAGCAGAGAGCTGGACTGGAAGAGGAGCAACCGGGACAGAATCCGGCGCCCCAACCGGGACTAGAACCCGGTGTGCCGGCACCGCAGGCAGAGGATTAGCTTAGTGAGCCGTGGCGCCAGCTATAATAAATCTTAAAAAAAAAAAAAAAAAAGTTTCCGAGGTCAGTGGGCTGCCAGATAATAAAGGAATTTTGTAGACAATGACCAGAATTTGGAATTTATGCTAACTACATTAAGCTGGAGAGTGATATGATAGGATCTAGAGTTTTCACAGGGCACTATAGCTGCCAGATGCAGGTAGGGCCACCTAATAGGGGATCTTTTCAGTGGATCAGGCGGGGATGATGGGGGAAATGCTCTCGCTCTTCTGTTGCACTAACGTGCTCTTTTCCTGATAAGGTTGTCTGCTCATGAGAATTCTTGCTCAAAGGGAAACAAAAAAGTTTTTGGGAAACAAAGAGTTTATTGGTCAGAACATGTTCTGAATTGGTTGATGGAAAAGAAAGAAAGCAAGATACAGCTGTTAGTCATGACTACAACTTTTAAATTGAGTCTGTATCTTTTAAAAACAATTTCTATTTTTTTTTTTCAGAGGCAGAGAGACAGAAAGAGAGGCCATTCACTGGTTCACACTTGAAATTCCCACAACCAATGGGGTTAGGCCATGCCAAAACCAAGAGCCTAGAAGTCAGTCCAGGTCTCCTAAATTGGTGATGAGAACAGAACTATTGAAACATTACCTGCTATTTCCATAGTACGCGCCAGCAGGGAACTGGAATCAGAGCATAGCTGCTATTCAGACATGGTACTTTGCTATGAGATGTGCGTATTCCAAGTGGCATCTTAAACACTGTGCCAAATGCCCACCCCAATTTTGGCTTTGCTTTTAGTGCAGCACTGAACATGACAAAGCTAATGTCTGTTCAACATACTGATTTCTTTTCATTTTAATATGTACCCAGTAGCAGGATTACCAGATCTTATTAGAGATCTATTTTATTTTATTCTGTTTATTTATTTTTTAAAGATTTACTTATTTACTTGAAAGTCAGAGTTACACAGAGAGAGAAATAGAGGCAGAGAGGTCTTCCATCTGCTGGTTCACTCCCCAGATGGCTGCAACAGCTGGAGCTGCGCTGATCTGAAGCCAGGAGCCAGGAGCTTCTTCCGGGCCCCCCACGTGGGTGCAGGGGTCCAAGGACTTGGGCCATCTTCCACTGCTTTCCCAGGCCATAGCAGAGAGCTGGATTGGAAGTGGAGCAGCTGGGACGTGAACCGGCGCCCACATGGGATGCTGGCACTGCAGGTGATGGCTTTACCCGCTAGGCCACAGTGCCAGCCCCTAGAGATCTATTTTAAACTCTTTACAGAACCTCCACACTGTTTTCTGTAATGGCTGTCATGATTTAGATTGCCACCACCAGTTCCCTTTTCTCTATGCCTCACCAGTGTTTGTTAATTTTTGTCTTTTTGATAATAGCTAATTATTGTACAGGGACACCTTACTGCGGTTTTGATTTGCATTTCCCTGATGATTTGTAATTTTGAGAATGTTTCCATCTATCTGTTGGCCATTTGCCTGTCTTCAGGTGTCTTGCTCACTTGTTAACTGCATCTTTTGCTTCTGTTTTGTTGTTGCTATTGAGTTGTTCATTTCTTCTGTATGCTGGCCCTTAACTCTTTGTCAGATGTATCATTTGTAAATGTTTTCTCCCAGTGTGTAGGTTGTCTCCCCTTTAAACTGTCAACAGTTTAAAGGTAAAGAAAATGTGATATACCATAGAATACTGTTCAACCTTCTAAAAATGACATCTTGTTGTTTGTAGCAACACAGATGAATTTGGAGGACATTATACTAAGTGAATAAGTCAGGCATGGAAAGACAAATAGCATATGATCTCACTTGTATGTGCAATCTGAAGAAATTGTTGTCCTAGAACTGAAGAGCAGAACTGTGGTTACCGGAATCTGGGGAGTAGAGGGAGGTAGGAGGAAGAGAGAAAGGATGATCAGTGGGTATGCAGTTACAGTTGCTTGAGAAGATTAAATGTTGGTATTGTGTACACAGTAGGAAGATTGCAGTCAACAGTATTGTATTGAATATTTCAAAATAGTTAGAAGATGTAATTTTGAATATTTTCGCCGCAAAGGAATGATAAATATGTTAAGTGCTATATGTGCTAAATACCTTGATTTGTTTATTGTATAGAGTATAAGTGAATATTATTTAAATATCGCAGTGCATAGTATAAATATGTACCGTTTCTATTTATCAAACACAAAATTTAAATATATATATGTATACATATATGTTAAAAAAAAAAAACCCTGCTTTTCAGAGAGATTTTTCTTGCTGTTTAGCATTTGAGACTAGTTGAATACACAGTTCGCATGACTCCCAAGAGCTTAATGTAGGGGCATTAAGAATACTAAGGAAACTGGCTCCATGCTTTAGGCATTATGAACCCATAATGTACTAAATGTGTTATTGTTAATTCATGTTGCTAGCCTGCCATTTATTAGTAGCCGGCAGCCATAGGTGGCCTGCTGTGAATATGTATTAAAACCATCCATACATATTGCTCCAGTGGTATTGGTAATTGGATCTTTCTCTGGATCCAGAAAACCTTGGATACAACTAGATTGGAATGGCATCTACTGTGCCTTTATTTTCTAATATTCTGAGAAGAAAGTGCGGACTCTCAATGTAGATCCTTGGCTTCCCTATTCTGTGCACTGGCCAGGAAAACAAGATTTTTGTTGCCATAATCCCTGAATTTGAGCAGATTTTATTGCTTTTTTCTAGTTTTGGCCGAACTGTTAACATAACATTGGCTGCTGAAGTTGTATATAAAGGTGATGGGAAATGATATTTAAAATAGATAATCTAGGTCTGACAAAGAAATTTCTATTTTAACTTTTCACTCTAAATATTTTAAACACTGCATACTGTACTGAATAATTCTATATCATTTGAATTTGTTTTAGAACTTATATGTATCATTCATACAATTTAAAATAGAAGTTGAAGTATAAACATTATTTGGTCAATTGATTATTTTTAATAAGTGCACTCTCTTGGATATTATTCTTCTACTTTGTGACAAATGTTTGAAAGGTGATGGTCAGGCAGTGGAAATTCGTGAAGGGCAGTGGGTAGCAAATATGTTCAGTTGTGTTTAAGTCGTGTTTTTAAATGATGCAAGCTCAGTGAGGACCAGAGATTTCTACTTTGCCTCTGATGGGAATCTGCTTTATTATAATTTTCATAGTCAAATCACCTCTTGATAGAAATTTGCATCTAATTGATGTTTTTGAGGTGAGAGATGTTGTGCTCGCTTCGGCAGCACATATACTAAAATTGAGGTGAGAGATGTTATGGCACAACAGATGAAGCCACCCCTTGGTATGCCCACACCCTTTATCAGTGTCCCACATATGTTTCAGATCCAGCTTCTTGCTAATGTAAACCTATTTCTTAAATATTTCCCTTGAAGGAAACAGATTATGGCTCAAGTATTTGGGTTCCTGCCACCTATGTAGGAGACCAAGTAGTGTCCCCCACTCTTGACTTTGACCCAGCCATCGCTGTCGAGGCCATTTAAAGAGTGTACCAGTGGGTCGATTTACCAAGGCCTCCCTTCCTCCTGCCACTCCTCTCTCTCCATTGCTCTGCCTTTAAATATAAATAACAGTAAATATTTAGTTTTTAAAAATTCATGTTCTTGGGCCGGCGCCGTGGCTCACTAGGCTAATCCTCTGCCTGCGGCGCCAGCACACCGGGTTCTAGTCCCAGTTGGGGCACTGGATTCTGTCCCGGTTGCCCCTCTTCCAGGCCAGCTCTCTGCTGTGGCCCGGGAGCGCAGTGGAGGATGGCCCAAGTGCTTGGGCCCTCCCTGCACCCCATGGAAGACCAGGATAAGCGCCTGGCTCCTGGCTTTGGATCAGCGAGGTGCACCAGCCGTAGCACGCCGGCCGCAGTGGCCATTGGAGGGTGAATCAACGGCATAGGAAGACCTTTCTCTCTGTCTGTCTCTCTCTGTCCACTCTGCCTGTCAAAAAAAAACAAAAAACAAAAAACAAAAAACAAAAAAAAAAAAAACAAAAACAAACAAAAAAAACTCATGTTCTTCTCCTACCCTGATTTATGATTCGCTGCCTCTTTCCTGCTGCAATGAAGTCTTTTTTAACCAAGGGCTTTGTGTCCATGAGTCTCTCCAAAGGATTTTCAGTGACTAAAATTGTGGAGAAACTCTCCATACTTCGCTTCCTCTCTGCTTCCCTCCCTACTTTCTTGGTTTCTGCTGCCTCTTTCCCTTCCTCTCTCCTTCTTTCCCTTCTTCCCACCCACCCTTTATTCCTTCATTTGAGAGGCAGTAAGATAGTGAGAGAGAGAGAGAGAGAGAGAACACATTCCCTACTGTTAAAACTCTCAACCATCTATTGATTCACCCAAATGCCAGGTTGGGCTGGGGCCAAAGTCAGAAATGGGAAAGTCAATCCATGTCTCTCATTTGTATGACAGGAACCAATTTCTTTGGCCATTACCGCTGTCGGCCAGGAAACTGGAGTCAGGAGCCAGATGAGGGTGTTGAAGCCAAGCACTGCAGTTTGGAACATGGGTATCTTCATTACTAGGGCAAACACCCATTTCTTAAATATTTTGAATTTAAATATCGCAAATCCAGTTTGGGAAGAACATGAAGCTGATGAAAGTTTTACCCTCTTTAGGATAAAGCATAGAAAATTATAGTCCTGAATTAAGACCCAGGGCCTTGGAAGTGCCTTCAATGTGAGGGGCCCCTAATGTTTTAGTTTTATTAGCTTCTGCATGTAGACTAGAAGCAGTGGCAAAAAGGTGACAGCAGGGCTGGTGCCGTGGCTCAACAGGCTAATCCTCCGCCTTGCAGCGCCGGCACACCGGGTTCTAGTCCCGGTTGGGGCGCCGGATTCTGTCCTGGTTGCTCCTCTTCCAGGCCAGCTCTCTGCTGTGGCCCGGGAGTGCAGTGGAGGATGGCCCAAGTCCTTGGGCCCTGCACCCCATGGGAGACCAGGATAAACACCTGGCTCCTGCCATTGGATCAGCGCGGTGCGCCGGCCGCAGCGTGCCAACCGCGGCGGCCATTGGAGGGTGAACCAACGGCAAAGGAAGACCTTTCTGTCTGTCTCTCTCTCTCACTGTCCACTCTGCCTGTCAAAAAAAAAAAAAAAAAAAAGTGACAGCAGTTCTGCGGAAAAACAGCTTGTTTTTCCAAGATTAATGAAGGGATGTGGAGGTATCACTTACATTGAAATTTCAACAAAGCTAATTTCAGTGTTCTGTCAGATAACCTTAACCTTAGAGTCCTCTCTCTTAATATATATTTCAAGTGATATTTTTGCTAAAATTTGGACTATTGAAGCTTTCTTCATCAGTAAAGAGTTTACATTTTAATGGTGAGGATGTCAGGCCAAATAACTCAATTTCTTCCAGGAATACAAACTGTCTTCTCTATAACATAAATGTGTTAACCACAGATAGAATTTACTTTGGATTAATGGAGACTCCAAACTAGTTATTTGTGCACACAATGACAGCAAAGTAGGTAGATAGGCTCTATCAGGAGTAGGGAAGCATTTTTTCTGCCAAAGGCAATTGGGATATTCGTAGCATCATTCATGGGCCATATGCTTTTATCAACTTAACAATGAGCCTGGTGTAGATATATTCAATTAAGGGCCCCACATGCAGTTCCCTTGGCAGGGCCAGACCAAATGATTTCATGTTTTTTTGTTTGTTTTGTTTTTACATGTTATTTATTTCTCTGGAAGACAGAGAGAGGTGTTTGATTTGCAAATGATCGTAATGATTGCAATGGCCGGGGCTGGGCCAGACTGAAACCAGGAGCCAGGAACTTCTTCCAAGTCTGCCCCATGGATGCAGGGACCCAAGCACTTTCCCAGGCACATTAACATGGAGATGAATTGGAAGTGGAGTAGCCAGGAGTTGAAATGGCACCCACATGGGATGATCGCACTGGTGGTGGTGGCTTAACCCGCTCTGCCATAGTACACGCCCCTTTCATAGGTCTTACATGGCCCATAGACCAGCTGTTCCCCATGCCTGTGTGAAAAATATTAAGCTTCAAGTTCTTTAATTCAGTCTTGGTTAAAATTGTTGTAACTGGAGATTTCCCCTCTCAGTGATGTTAAATGAGAACCTTTGAAGAAGCAGTAGGATTCTTACATTTGGAAAAAACAAAACATTGACCATGTAGCTCTTAGGTTTGTTTAGAGGCAGGATAAGAAGTGAGGTTAGTTTATATATAAATATACTGGCACTGTAGCCTTACGAGTTCAGGTCTTGGATTCAAATGATGTCTCAACCACTTACTTAGCTTGTCCTAAGGCAGTTTCTACATGGTAGGGATAATAATAATATTGATTATTGTTTAGTAAAGTAAAAGATAAGTTAAAACTTACTAAGTTCAATTTAGTAAGAACATAGGAAGTTAAAACATGTAAATCTCTTAGAATAATATCATTATAGTGCTTTGTTGATGTTATGGTCATAATTAAAGCAGTTATTGGAATATATTATATTTCCTCATCACAGGTTTTTGTTTGTTAGTTTTCTTTTAATAACTTTAATATCAAAAGGTTAGTTTTAATTACGATTTAGAGGCATCTTTGCCTCAGACGTTTTAGGCTATATGTGTTTGTTGTTAAAGTTCATATTTGTTAGAGTGCTTTTAAAGACGAGAACTGTTCATTTAAAGGTTTAAACTGTGTCACAGGAAATTGAACTTTCTTAACAACTCAGTTATAATTAGCACATTGCCTTTAACCTAACCTAACTGATCCCATGATAATTCACTTAGCAGTATCTAAGAATTGAACATTTTCGAGGCAGTCTTCCTCATATTCAGTATGTTTAATGGAATCTTAAAATATTTCTGGAAGATTTAATATAAGGTATAATGTGACATTATTTCTAAATTCATAGTATAATTTTCTATGTAGTAGTTACTGAATTTTTTTTTAATCTCAGCATTCTTTTATACACTTAAACATTATAAAAGAGCAAAGCAAGTTTATTTTGTAAAGATTTGTTTTATTTATTTGAAAGACTGAGTTACAAAGAGAGGGAGAGACATACAAAGAGATTTTCCATCTACTGATTCACTCCTCAAATGGCCACAATGGCCAGGGCTGGGCCAGGGAGCCTGGAGATTATTTGAAGTCTCCCACATTGGTGTAGGAGCCCAAGCACTTGGACCATCTTCCATTGCTCTGCTAGGTGCATTAGCAGGGAGCTGCATTGGAAGTGGAGCAGCCAGGACTTGAACCACAGGCATATGGGATGCTGGTGTCCCAGACAACACCTTTACCCACTGTGCCACAACACCGGCCCCACAAAGGAACTTTTGTTTATGTTGTTAAGACTATGGGAATTTGCCATATAAGAAATTGTAAAAATTAATTCACTTAAAATAACAATAATTAATTCATTACACATTAGTATAACATTTTTATTTTAAAATATTTGAGACTCAAAATCTTTATTTTTAATAATCTTTTTATTTTAGAGTAGTTTGAAATTTACAAAAGAAAATTTGTGAATTAGTACAAAAAGATCCCATACACCCACTGCCAGTGTCCCTTATAATTAATATCTTATATTGGTATAACATATTTGTCACAATTACTTAGCCACATTCTGCTTCTCCTGTATTTAAAATTCAAACTCTATCCTTCCCATCCATACTAACCTCTGGTAGGCACCTTTCAGTGTTCATATTGAGGTGTTTTTTTTTTTAGTTTGTTTTGAGTTTTTTTTTTTTTTTAGCACCCACAGATGAGGAAGAACATGTAGTATATGTCTTTCCGTGTCTAACATTTCACTTAACACAATGTCTTCTACATCCGTCTACATTGCTGCAAATGACAAGATTCCATTCTTTTGAATGGCTGAATAATATTCCAGTGTGTGTGTGTGTGTGTGTATGTGTACACATGCAGTGATTTCATAATTTTTCAATACACGATAATAGGATTACTCTATCATATGGAAATTTTATTTCTAGTGTTTTAAGAACTTTGCATACTGCTTTCCACACACGCTGTGCTAATTCACATTCCCACCAGAAGTACATAAGAGTTCCTCTTTCTCTACAACCAGCATTTGTTTTTTCCTTTCCTTTTGATGATAGATATTCTCACAGTTTTGAGGTGGTAGCTTATTGTGATTTTGACTTGCCTTTTCCTAATGGCTAGTGATATTGAGCATACTTTCATGTATGTGTGGGTCATTTGATTCTTTAGTAAACTCTTCAGATTGTTTTCTCATTTCTTAATTGGATTTGTTTTCTTGTTGTTGAATATTTTCAGTTGCTGATATATCCTGGATGTTAATCCTTTGTTAGATTAGGTAGCTTGCAAGTATTTTCTCCCATTCTGTTCAATGTCTTTGTGTTGCTGTGCAGCAGCATTTGCTTTGATATAATCCCATTTGTCTAGTTTTACTTTTGTTACCTATGGAATGAAAAGTAACTGCACTTTTCAAAACATAGTTGAGGAGAATGGCTTTGTTGTATAGTTTTGCAAATACCTTGAATGTCTTTCTTACTGTGTTAATTCAATACAGTTGTGAAAACTACCATAAGGAAAAATGACATGATCTCATAAAAGATAGAAGGATACTAGTATTTTCTGGTTGACTGAGGAATAATTTCCTGAGGAAATGACACATAAATCAAGATCTGAACCACATGCAGGAAGGAACTAGAGCAGTAGTACAGTGCATTATAAGACTGGGGCGATGGAAAGAGTTGGATTTATTTAAATAATGGAAGGAAGGCCAGTTTGGCTTGAATATGTTGAGTGAGGAGGAGAGAGATTCATGAGACAGGATAGAGAAGCTGGGGCACTAGAACCATGTAATGCTTTTGGGTTCACAAGGATAAGGATCAGTTTGATTCTACAGGAAGAGGGATCATTAATTGGGTTTAGAATGGGGGTAGTGGAGATGACATGATTAGTTTTGCACCTTTAAAATATATCACTCTGGCTGCTTGTGAAGAATGGATTCAAGTAGTGGCAAGAACAGATGTGAGATAAAGGAAAGTATTTCAACTTTTGTAGCAGAGGATGCAAGAGTTGATGTATATTTATGAAATATTACACAGTAGAACTGGTGCTTGAAATGGATGATGAGCTCAAGGAAAATGACTTATTTTGTCTTTCATTCAGCTAATGGATTTTCATCCAACACATATGTTTTTTGGTTTAAGTGTAGTAAACAAACCATCAAATAAGGCGAAGAAGCAGAAATTCAGTTTAAGCTATGGGCTTAGAGTTTTCATAAGTACCCAGAGAAACATTTAGGAAGCATGTCATTGTTTATTCTTTTATAAGCATAGCATTTTTATTTTCTGTATAATCTTACAGATGTTATAAAATTACATTTTGAAAGAAATTATTCAGAGTTCTAATACTTTAAAGCAGACATCGCTTGAACCAGTTATGTGTTAAGCTGGGAAAATATTACATTCCTGCTGCTTCTGCTCATTTTCTATTTTCAGAGCTGGGTAGCTGGATAAAATGAAATCTGTCCATCATAACAGTAGCCATCCAGAGTATCCAGATGTTGGGGAACTTCTGCCAGGATGACAAGACAGTTGTTTGGGATGGGGCAGAAATAAAGGATACTGCAAAACCCCTCTGGAGTTTCATCAGGGGGAATGAAATGACAGTTGCTTTTAGAAAAGGGTGAGCAGACTCTGGAACATAGCTGGGAAAATCAATTTTGTTTGTGGTTTATGTGATAGCTTAAGACATTAAAAATGATTTCTGTTAAGGAATCCTGCCTTTGTGTAAATTGGCCAATCAGCCCTGTTTATGTGAAAGCCATAGGATTAGCAGAGTATAAATATCCCCAAACCATGAATATATTTCAGCCGAGTATTAGGGAGGCAGGACATGAATAGCTTTATAAATGGTTTGGGAATGTTCTGATTGTGACTTTAATAATTTGGGACATGGATATATTTTACTTGACTCCAAAAGAGAAAATAGAACCTCACCTATCAAGGTTCACAAGAACTTGAGATGCATGGTAAAATCTGTTTTGTCTTCAGGGTTTTAGATGGTCATTGACCTAGTATTGGAGTTTCAAGTCTTACTGGACATTCGTACTTAATGCTATTATCTCTGAAGCAGACAGACAGATTTCAGTGTTAGAATGGCAGGTAGCAATCTTGGAGAGATTCTCTAGGACTGTCTTGTCAGATTGCCCAAGAGCCTCATTCACATTGTCCACAGTCTCTATCCTAAATTCTTCTTTTTTTTTGAAATGTTGTAAAATCCAGCATAGCATATGCTCTCATGCAACACTGGTGAGTATTTCTTCCCTTTCATGGCCACAGATTTCAGTTAGCATTCAGAAATGGAGTTTCAGTCTTGCCCTAATTTTGATCTCTATGAACTTCAGGTAGAAAATATTTTTTCTTTTTCTTTTTCTTTCTAAAGGTTTATTTATTTATTTGAAAGTTAGAGTTACACAGAGAGGAGAGACAGAGAGAAAGAGAGAGTTCTTTAATCCGATGGTTCACTCCCCAGTTGGCCACAATGGCCAGAGCTTTGCCAATTTGAAGCCAGAACCCAGAGCTTCTTCCGGGCCCCCTACATGGATGCAGGCTCCCAAGGACTTGGGTCATCTTCTACTGTTTTCCCAGGCCATATCAGAGAGCTGGATCAGAAGTGGAGCAGCCAGGTCTCGAATTAACGCCCATATGGGATGCTGGTGCTTCAGGCCAGGGCGTTAACCTGCTGTGCCACAACACCGGCCCCAGAAAATATTTTCTTACTGTCATCTTGACTTGCAGAAATATGCTTAAAAGAGTTTCTGTTTATTTTACCATGGCTCTCTAGGCCAAGTATTTGAAGTATATGTTTTTTAAAAGTCATATTGTTTTGGAAAATAAATTCAAAATTATTCAAAAATTACTATTCTTAGTTATAAAGTATTTAATGTTCTCTTATTGATGGTTGAAAAGTTTGTTACCAAGATCATATATCGGATAGATTGTATATATGAAATGAAAGAGAAATGATATGAATATGTTTTAAATATAACTTCCTTTTATAAATATGGTCAACTAATTCATGAATGTTTGAACTATTCATTTTAATTAAATAGCCTATTGTAGGCATTTACTAGATAGATAAATAAGTAGATATTTCTTGAGTCTTATGTCCATATTTTACACAAGTGTTTTTAGAAGGTTTGAGGGTTCAAAAATTCTAAAATACTAAGCAGAACTTAAATATACATGTATATGTGTGATTTAGGAAATCAAGATAGGTTAAGCCACTGCCAGAATAGCGGCACCCCAAGTGAGTGCCTAGTCCAAGTCTCACCTCCATTTTCAGTCCACCTCCCTGCTGATGTGCAGGTGATGGCTAAAGTATGTAAAGAAGTATAATATACATTATACATGTAAGATATATAAAGAAACAAAGTGCACTAGAGAGAGAAGGTAAAACACATTTCTATTATTCCTAATTCATCTAGCAGATAACAGCTCAAAATAGTAGCACCAGCTCATTGGATTTGGTAGGCTTGGAGCCATGTGGGTTGCATGTGGGTATGTGCAAATATATACTGCAAACTCTAGGTCAACTTTTGAAAAAGGAAAATTTAGAGTATCATTAATATGCTAAGAGCAAAAAGAAAACAGTCGTAAAAATCGCAAGTAAAACTACAAAAGGCAAAAACCAATGTGATAGATGAAAAAAGCAGAAACTAAGAAGGGGTGGCAGTGTTGTGGCACAGAAGGTTAAGTCACAATGGGCAGGCATCCCATATCAGAGTGTGTGTTTAAGTTTCTGCTGCTCTGCTTTCAATCTACCTCCCTGCTAATGTGCCAGGGAAGGCATTAGAAGATGGTCCATGAGCTGGGGTCCTGCCTTTCAAGTGGGAGATGCTGATGGAGTTCTAGAATCTTGCTTTGTCCCAGACCAACCCCCGTGGTGGCAGGGGAGTGAACCAGATGATCCAAGATTTCTTCTCTCCCACTCCTGTCATCTGCCCTTCAAATAAGTAAGAATAAATGTAAGTCTTCAAAAAACTCAAACATGGAATACTATGTTGTTTAAAATCCTTCCTTTGCAGAAGCAAATTAGGAAAGTCAGCTTGGTGAAGTGAGAGGAATGCAGGGCTGAGATTGGAATTATCCCAAATTCAGCATCCGCAGTTTAGGATCTTTAACATCTCCAGCAAAAAAGCAAGTGCTTAGACAGAAAATTTTTTTGGTTGCTTCTGTATTTTTTTCACTTTGGTAATGCAATTTTTTTCAAACAAATCTTCATGTGGAACTGCAGTAAAAGAGAGGATGCAAGCTAAGACTTTCTGTTTGCATTGAAGGTAGAGCCTGATTCTTCCTGCTTATTCTCTGTCTTCCCACCTGTGATCACCCTGCCAGCCTCTCACTTGAGGCTATACTGTGTAACCTCTGTGTTGCAGGATTCCTGGTATATCTGAAACATCCATTTTTCATCTCTCAGAACCTTGGGTTGTATGTTAAATGCTTTCACTTTATAATTTAGAAATAGGATGTATGCAGACATGCTTTCCAATGATGGCATATTCAAGTTGATGTGTCCTTGTCTGTTGCGCTCCTGGTTCTTGAGCAGGTTTCATCTACTAGTTAGGTGATCATAATCAGCTAATGTAATATTGAGGGGATATGTTTGCCATCAGTAGAAATAATTTCTTGATGATGTTTACAGTAAAAATTCTGGTTCCTGTCTGCTTAATTAGAAGGCTGATGTCACTTAGGAGGAACTGTGAGAAAGTTTAGCGAAGCACAAACATGTTTGAGATGACCTTGCCCTTGGAGAGCTGAGTTTTATTGGAAGGACAGTGGTAGATGCCTGAGGTTGGATTCCGCTGGGAAGGAGATCCTTGTGCATTCCATGTATTTGTGATGGATTTGACAAGCACAATGACTTGACTATTACAGCGGTACTTGTAGAAATGACTCACTTAGGTATCAGAGGAATAATTCCAGTGATTGTTTGGTGTAGCTGATGCATTTCATCACTAAAGTCAGCAAAAACCCTTCCATGAGATCTGCTAAATGAAGAGATGACTTAATACATTAATTTGGGGGCTGAGGGTTTTAGATCCTACTCACCAAAAAAAAAAAAAAAGGTATATGAGGCAAAATGCAAAGACAGTCAGATGAGTATAATTGGGAAATAGAAACAGAAGGAGATTGGGCAGAGAGAGCCAGAAAGGATATATGCCTTGATACAGATTTTCCTGATGTCTTACCTGTAGAATGCCTGCTTACATAAACTAACTAATTCCCTTTCTAGTTAATTTAATTTGCATTCTTGTCACCTACTACCAAGGGGTCTTAGATAATTACTCAAAGAACCAATAAAGAACACATAAAGGTATCATGAAATGATATATACTTTGAGTGAGTGCTGTCTCTTTGGGGTTGCTTTCAGGCAGTGTGGAAGCAGAGTGTTAAATATACATTCCCTGAACACTAGGCTGATTGTAACACTTACTTGGCTTCAGAGATACTTCCACTTATTTGTATGTCTCCTATTATGGTAAAGAGATGTGTTTTGTTTTATTTTGAGAAGATGTCCTATACTATCCCAAGAATAGATAATAGTGTTGTCCTAAGAGTTGTCTTCTATGTGAACCTCTGCCTTGTCAGTCTTCCTTGTGATACAAAGAAAAGGTCTGATCTACCCATGTTGAACCCTTTAAATCCATGACTGTGTTCTCACATGGCTTCCATACTATGTTACCTCAAGCCTTCCTTCTAGTAGATATAGCACATAGCTTTTTGGCTACATATCCCTCTGATGGGCATTCCTTAGAGTTGTATATTCTGAAGCCAAGCCTGTGGCTGAAGGATGAGTTTCTTTTAATTGGTTTCTGTTGTAAATACCAAAATCTGAGTTGATGAACGGAAGCTAGAAATAGAGCACATGTTTGAGCACAAGTGTTTTCTGCTCAGTGACCGCAAGGAGGCAATGACTTAGGATAAGTAGTGTGGAAGAGTGAGAGGTCTCATGCTGGCCCTGAGCACACGTGGACACACTCAACTTGGAGGAATTTAGGCAGTGTACTGTTTGTTCAAATCAGAAATGCAATTACTGCATGTAAACATGTATGAGTGAGTGTAAGTGTATATCCACTCATATATGTAAATGTGTTTTTACACTTGCAAACATATGTTGGCCTCATCATATGTAAAAGGTTGTCATGACAGTAAAATGGGAGGCTGTGGAAGAGCATTGTGGAAGAAGTTAAGGCAACATAGGGAACAATTTTGGAGTATTGTTTTCTCCAATTTCAATGCTTTAATCTTGATTTACTTTAAAGAACAACAGCACACACTCCAAAAACACCCTCCAAAAGTTAAAACCATTGAAAAAAATCATAAAACCCTCTTTCTAATGATAATCATAATTAATTTGATTTACCCACAATACAATAATAAGCATGCACAAGATTCTCAGAATATCAATACTGATTCTGCTAGAAGTAATTATGCTAAACAGTTTAAGACTTCTTCCACATTATTGTGTTTTTAAATAAAATTTCTGGGAATAGCTCCTCTGTGAGTACTTGTGACACTAACTAAATATGAAATTAGATTTGTTTTATTTTACTTTCAATTTGTAGAGATTTCTCTTAGTTTCTAAGTTGTGCTATGCAGTCATACAGTGTATAGTGTTGTTTTGGTCAGTGGAACACATAAACAGTGGTGATGCCATAAGATGATAATGGAAGTAGATGACATGGTCCTCATCCTAATGTCTTAGTGTAGGACATTATACATGTGTTTGTGGTGATGCTTGTGTGGACAAAGCTGCACTGCTAGTCACATAAAAGCATAGCCCATGCAGCAATGTACATTATATAGTACTTGATAATAAATAGCTATACTCGTTATATCATTACAGAAGTACCTGTACTTAAAGCGGTACAAGTTAAGGTAAAGCAGTGTGTTACCTTATACCAGCAGCAGCTTCACTGCCTCATGTTACTCTGTCTCTTATTTCTATGGAGATACTATGTTGAATGGTTGACCAAACCATTTTGCTTTGCTTCAGGATACTCTATGACATTTACACCATGATGAGAATGTCCCATCTCTAGTTGACAAATGATTGCAATATGGAGAATATTTATATGGTTTTTAAAAAATCAGTCTATAAAATAACTATGTCCAGAATCTTCTAAATTCTTCCTCTGTTCGCATTACCCTATTTCCTTTCCCTTCAAAATTCCTTATTCTACTTTGTAACTATAAAACAAATACAATATATATTTTCTGAAGGTTGCACATAGCTATGTATATATGTATGTCTACATATATACATATATGTCCTAGCTTGTCCTCAATTAGTTCTGGATACTCTACAGACTTTAGTCCATTTCTTTGCTTTCCTGGAAAAATTGCAAAGAAAGCATCCCACCGCATTCTTTTTTTTTTTTTTTTTTTTTTTTGACAGGCAGAGTGGATAGTGAGAGAGAGAGAAAGGTCTTCCTTTCGCTGTTGGTTCACCCTCCAATGGCCGCCACGACTGGCGTGCTGCTGCCAGCGCACCGTGCTGATCCGAAGGTAGGAGCCAGGTGCTTCTCCTGGTCTCCCATGCGGGTGCAGGGCCCTAGCACTTGGGCCATCCTCCACTGCCTTCCCGGGCCACAGCAGAGAGCTGGCCTGGAAGAGGGGCAACCGGGACAGAATCCGGCGCCCCAACCGGGACTAGAACCCGGTGTGCTGGCACTGCAGCGGAGGATTAGCCTGTTAAGCCACGGCGCCGGCCCCCACTGCATTCTGTAGAGCTATTTTGTTCTTTGTCTTTTTTCTCTAATTTTGTAGTGCTCTACCATTGGGAATTATCATTTTTATTCATTGTGTCTTATTTGTAGACATGTTGATTATTTAGTCTCATTATTAATAATATTATCATTGATAACTTTATGTATAGCTTTTTAAAATGTTGGCCAGTGTGTCTGTGTGGGTACCTTCCCAGAACTGGAATTCTATATAAAAGGATAAATGCCTGTCTAATTTTTCTACATATTGATAAACTTTCATGTCTATAATTTGTATATATCACTTTATGTTGACACCAGAACTGTATGAGCATTTCTGTTTGCACAAGTTTGTCCATATACTGTGCTGGCAAATGTAAAGATTTGCCTGTCACAAGTGCCAATCACACTGTAATTTGCATTTCTGTTATTTAAAAATGTTGAATATTTTCATATAGTTAAGAACCATCTGTATTTATTTTCCTGAAACTGATGGATTCATATTTCTAACTCACTTTTTATGTATATTGGTCAGCTTTTTTTCTACTTTTTGAAGCATTTAATGTGTAGAACTTTTGTCTCTAACGTGACTTATAAATAAGTTTTACCAGTTTGTTTTTTAAATCTTTAGCATAGAAGTTTGCAGTACAATCACAAATATCCATCTTTTTGTTTATTGCAACAAAGTTTTCTGTTTTAGATTGAGAAGTTCATCTATGTTCTCTACTAGTACTTAATTTAAATTTTCATAGTTAAAATATTTGATCTGTTTGGAATTTGTGCTGGTTTAAAGCCTAAGGAATGAATTTCATTTTGCCTTTCTCAAATGAATGTGAACTTGTGCTGACAGTGTCTATCCCCGGGAGTGCAGTGGAGGATGGCCCAAGTGCTTGGGCCCTGCACCTGCATGGGAGACCAGAAGAAGCACCTGGCTCCTGCCTTCAGATCAGCGCGGTGCGCCGGTGGCAGTGCACCAGCCACGGCGGCTGTTGGAGGGTGAACCAATGGCAAAAGGAAGACCTTTCTCACTGTCTCCCTCTCTCAATGTCCACTCTGCCTGTCAAAAAAAAAAAAAATTCCCTCTAGTGATTTGGGAATATCTGATTTCTCCCATTCTGTACTAATTTTACATTCAGTTGGGTTTATCTACTATCTGTTTACAAAGATTAAAGAAACATTTTCAAAAGCACTGTCTACTAGACTTCGCCTCACTTTGCCTTTTGGCTAAGCCAGGGCCTCACTCCTTTTTAAGTGCATTCCTGGCAAAGGGAATAATTTGTTACAATTGACTTAGTGAAGCCTGTGCCTCCTGGGAAAAGTAGATGGTTGACACTCAAGGGTAGCTAGGTCAGAGAGGTGGACGTGGGAGAGATCGGAATGTATTTCTGGTGAAGACCAATGCATTTGTCTTTCTAGACTGTATACTTCTCTTCATGTCCCCAACCATTACCACAATGCTTACACAGGGTACTGACGTACAAACCAAAGGCTTGCTGAAGAGTACCGAGTTGGGATAGTAGCACTAAGTGTGGTTCTCTAATAAAACAAGCTGTCTTCTTTTGCTGTCTAGCAAGCATATGTCTGAGATAACATATTAAAAATATGTTATGGAGCAGCTATTTACCTAGTTGTTAAGACTCCACTGAAGACACCTGTCTATGAGTGCCAGGTCCAATTCCTGACTCTAAGTCCTCTCTCCAGCTTCCTACCAGTGTTGACTTAGGAGGCAGCAGTGAATTGAATTCCTGCCACCCATGCCAAAGGCCTGGGTTGTGTTCCCAGCTCCCAGCTTTGGTCATGCCCAGTTTAGGCCGTTGCAGTCATTTGAGGAGTGAACAAGTGGATGGGGGCTCTGCTTTTCTATGTACTTATCTGGCTCTCAAGTAAATACATAAAACTTTACAAATATTTCACCACTAGGTTTGTAAGGCCTGAAAAAAAAGAATAAATATTTTAGCATGGAATCCATATTGGAATTCTGAATTCTCTAAAAGTGCCATTATTCAGAGAGTGTCAATATGTTTGATATACAGTCTTTCTGTTGGCACTGAGGTTTATGGGAAGCAATAGACTGTAAACCTCCTTAAAGGTGAAATCAGTGTCACCACAATACCACTGTTTCTGTATCTGAAATAATACGAATGCTCCCAATATTTGGTGAAAGAATTTCTCCATATTATAGCCAGTCGTAGAAACTTAGAGATGCACGGTTCTCTAGTGCCATCCAAAAAAGTAATGTCTAAAACTTTTGCCAGCACAGAAATCCATTGCCTTCCCTAGTGATTATCATCTTTTATATTCTCAGAACTGTATCTCTGTAGTCTGTAAACACAGAATCATACTATTGAGAAACTAACTTTTGTACAAAATAGCACCCAATGTCTTGAAAAGAGGACTATTTTTCAACAGAGATTGAAAATAGATAGGTTGTATATAAAAGAATTGGTTTTTTTTTATACGCGACTTACATAGAAAAGGAGTTAAAGATAATTTTGAAATTACTCACTATATTGACCTCTGTGTTAAGTTCTCTTTGCATGATGTCAATACTCAGGATTTTCAAACTGTCAACCATTCTAATAAATTTGACTTTTAAATGATGTTTAAATGTCAACATTTAATTTCTGAAGATGAGTTTACAGTTTGGGAGGAGGTAGTTTCCAAATGCACTTTGGTCACCTAAGGCTTGGCAAAAGAAAGAAAATGTGTCAAGTCCTAAAAGCCTTAATAGTGCTCTTCAATAAAAATGTGATTAAAATGTTTCATAAGGTTAGGATTTTGTCTGTGACCATTTGAATTTCTTCAGCTTACCACATCATCAGTATGACACGTCACTCTTGGCTTTGTCAGCAGTTCTTGTACACAGATTAAGTGTAAACACATTTAAAATGAGATTTAAATGTATCCCAATACAGGAGGAAGTGCTGGTCACATGGCATAGGTAAAGCACTACTTACTATAATTATTCTGGCTAGGGCTGCTTCGTTGCCTTAGTGTCTGTTGAACATCTCCATTCTGGTCTTACCAGCCCTCAGCCTTCCCTGGGCATGGAATTCTAAGATCCCATGTACCTACAAAAATTTAAAATTGTCTGCAGAAAGAAAGCTGCCTGATTTTAATATACTGCATCTACATATCAGTTTCTTGATTTTTTTATATTTTCCATGTCTACAGTATTTTCCAAATCCTTTTGGGTCCAAAACATTATATCAAATTTGTTAAAGGACAGTGAATAGAACTTACTATGGATTACACAGACTGACACACATGCACATATTACTTTCTCTAAGTGATACATTGTTATATAACATAATATTGATCCAGATATTTATTTATATATACACATACTTCCTAACTTATCTAATGGATTTAAAATAACACTTTGCTGGACAAAGGAGTAAATCTGGTACTCCTAGGTATGTTGTGAGATTTTTAAAAAATGCTTTTTTCAACATTTTTACAGCCTGCTGCATGTATGTGTGTGTGTGTGTGTGTGTTGGGACACACATGTATATTCTTTTGAGGTCGGTGTAGTGAGTAGAATCTCTGCTTCCTGTTTACTAAGAATTTTAGTGAAATATTGAAAATAAATGTTAGATTAAACAGAATAGTAGCTGCACCTATAATGAAGTATCCAAGGTACAGTTGGCTCCAAATTCAATTAACAGAACTACGTGGTGCGGTGATTTTTAGAAGTCACCTTTTGAGTTTGTCACACATGTGCATACACACATGCAGTAACGTACCCTACTGACGCTTAGGCTGTCGCCTTAGAAAGGCTTCCCGAGTCGGTGTTTTCCTTAAACAGGGTAATTGAATGGCAGAGCTGCCTACCTGTTCTGCATTCTTTTAAAGAATTATGCTAATCATACAAGTGGCACTGCATTGCATGATTGATAAATCCATTTTGGTGCAGCCCTTGCCTCTTGTATGCCTTAGAGAGCTTAGTGTAATGGATTAGGTTTAATTCCTATAGTTTTGTGTTGTTTATCTGGCATATTAAGTCAAAACACAAGAAAAAAGATTGTGCTTTTGGCCATAAATCATGGCCTGCTGGGAAACCCATGCTCTACTCGGATTTTGCAGGCGGCCGTTTAGAAAATGGGCTAAATCTGGAGTAGGAGAGAGTTCCTTTCTCTCGGATGCTTAGCCACACAGCACAACTGATGCAGGATATCTTAATTACATTTTCGCATCTTAAGAATGGGATCTTAGAAGAAGAAGGCAGAAATACTGAGTTCCTTCTATTTTTACAACACTTAAGAACAAAAAATTCTACAGAGAAATTACTGGAGGGTTGTCTACTTGAATTCAACTTTTCTTTTGATTGTTCTTTTTTTATTTGAAAGGCACAGACTTAGAGAAAGAGAAAGAGATCTTTCATCTGCTGGTTTACTCCCAAAAAACTTGGCTTCAGCGTGGCCCATCACTGGCTAATCAAAGAGCCTACAGCTCATTATTGGATTTCTCATGTTTGTGGCAGGGATCCAAATAACTGAGCCATCAGCTGCTGCCTCCCAGGGAGCACATTAACAGGAATTGGAAGCGAAGCCAGGACTGAAACCCATGGACTCTGACATGAGATACAGGCAACCCAAGCACCATCTTAACCACTACGCCAAATGCGTTTCCCATAGACTCATTTTTAAGACATAGAATAAGTTTTAGGGGCCAGCGCCATGGCGCACTAGGTTAATCTTCCATCTAAGGCGCCAGCATCCCGTATGGGCGCCGGTTCTAGTCCCAGCTGCTCCTCTTACAGTCCAACTGTCTGCTGTGGCCTGGGATAGTAGTGGATGATGGCCCAAGTCCTTGGGCCCCTGCACCCATGTGGGAGACCCGGAAGAAGCTCCTGACTTCAAATTGGCTCAGCTCTGGCCGTTGAGTTCATTTGGGAAGCGAACCAGCAGATGGAAGACCTCTATCTCTTTGTCTCTCTGTCTCTTTGTCTCTCTCACTCTCTGTCTCTTTGCCTTTCAAATATATAAATAAATCTTTAAAAAATAGAAAATGTATTGAGCAAGATTAAGTTTTTCGTTATATAATGACTGAACTTTTCTGACTACTTTTTGAATCTCACTTTTAAATGCACTACTTGGCAATTATCTTTTTTTTTATTTACTTTGTCTTTTGAAATGATTGTAGATTCATAGGTGTCCCAAAACCATGCACAGGAATGTCCCATGCATACTTCTCAGGCCTCCCTAATGTTAGCATGTTGTGTAACTCTAGTATCTTAAGTAGGAGATCAAAACCAGGAAATGGACATTGGTGCAATCCATTGAGCTTATTCAGATTTCATTAGTTTTCCAAGTATTCATCTGTGTGTGTGTAGTTTTTAGTTTTTTTAAACTCTAGTTGTAATGAATTTCCTCTGTCACTCATATTCAAAGCTGTACATTTCTAACTGAATGTAGATAAAACTGAGAAAACCAATAAAGTGTGACCGTGAAATGATTTTCTGATTGATACCATGGAGTGGCATTCTGTATACAACCTTACACAGGTCCTTTAAGGTGCTGTGGCTCCACACAGCCCTGAATGAAGATAGGACCCATATCACTGCCTTCTAAGAAGCCCACAGAATCCGGGCAGGCATTGCGGTCCAGCTGGTTAAGACACAGGTTGAAGCAGCCACTTGGCATTTCAGAGGCCTGGGTTGGGTTCTGGCTACTTCACATTTGGGATCCAGCTTCTTGCTAATGCCTCCTGGAAGGCAGAAGGTGATGGCCCAAGTACCCAGGAAGACCTTTTTGGAGTTGCAGGCTCCTGAGTTCAGTCTATTCCCAGCTGTTGTGGAAACTTGGGGAATGAACCAATGGAATGAACATGTCTCTGTCTTTCAAAGAAATATAGAAATATTTTTAAAAAGTCCTACAGCCCTGGCAATTCTTGCCCTTCTGAAAAGAATTGAATTTTAGCACTTTTACATTGAACTACTAGGGAATATCTGTTATTTAAGAATAAAATAAAATAAATAAATGAGTGTTGATGGGAAGCTATGTTCTCCTGAGTATCGTGACACCTACTGAGATTGCCAGGATTATGATTTTATAGTGGCCTTTTCCAGAATTAATTACACTTACGCTACCAGACAAGCATAGCTATTCTTTATGGGTAATGTCTCACATACAACTGTGAACAAGTAAATTAATACCAACCAGCATCTGATCACATGCTGTGACACAGAATGTGTGCCTGGGTAGCAGCACCTCCCTTCTCTTTATGAGTCCTCTAACAGGGGTCTATAAAACTTGAAAGGAGTATTAAAAAAAAAAAAAAAGTGAAGACAGTATTGGCAGTCCCCTGCTGGAGTTAGAACTTCAAAATATTCCTGTATTAATAGCGTTCATGGTCTTCAACCATAGGAAACTGCTCCTACTGCTCCTTCCTTTTACTTGTAAGTAAATGCGGTCTAGAATAGTGAAGTGATAGGCTTAAAGGCACAAAGATAATTAGTGACAAAGTCTAGACTGAAATTCTGGCAAGTTTGCCCTCTACTGACTTTCTACTATAACACTATAGTATTGTGTTCATTTTTGTAGTATAAATCATTGCATTAGAAAGTCATAATAGTCTACAAAGTTTCCATTATTTTTTTCCTCTCTGTTACTGGAGTATCCTAAGGCAATGTAGAAGCCTACTCCCGGGACAGGCAACTGTCTATTTTAATGAACAGTTGACTACTACGTGTTATAACTATTCTCTGTTAGCCTAGGCTAAGCTAACATAGAAAAATTGATTCAAATATTTCTAAAGAATTACTTGTTTTCCCTTCTTGATATTCCAAAAGAAATTTAGGGTTCTCACTGCAATTCTGGGTTGTCTTCACATTCAACATACAGTAGACTAACTCACTAGCATTGACAGTTTTGAAAATGTTACTTGGAGGTACTTCAGATACATAAAAAAGAAGTAGATTGGGGCCAGCATTGTGGCTTAGTGAGTTAGGATACTGCCTATGATACTAGCTTGCCCTATTGGGTGCTGGTTCAAGTCCCTGCTGCTCCACTTCTGACTCAGCTTCCCGTTGATGCACTTGGGAAAGCAGCAGAAGACGGCCCCAAGCACTTGAGCCCCTGCCATTCATGTGCAATATCTAGTTGAAGCTCCTGGATTTGGCCTGGTCCAGCAGACCTTTGGTGAGTGAACCAGCGGATAAAAGAACTCTTTTTCTGTGTCTCTCGCACTGTAACTCTGCCTTTCAAATAAATAAATGTTTTTTGAAGTAAACTGAATATATACTAAATTCCAATATAGACCATGATACTAAGTGTGGCAGTAGGTGGTCATGTATTGCTTTTAAAATAAATACGAATGACTCTATTGGGGATGTTCAATCATTTTTCCCATCTTGTTGTCTGGCTAGTGTAGCATATGTTTTTCTCTTTGTGGTACCAGATGGTAATGCAAGATATTACTGGAATTAATGATGGCACTCAGAAGTAGAAATCCACAATGTAGATTTAGAACAATGATTAGAATGCACTGGGGTAGCCATGTTGTTGTATAAAATACCAGAGGGACTGCTGTCTCCAATGTGCCAGTGGCCACCTCTGGGGTGGTGAACCCAGCAGTCGATCAGTCAAGGAGTTCAAAGCAATGACGACTAACTCTTCAAGTTAGTAGTCTCTTTTAATTAGGTTGAGCATTATCAACCCACATTGTTCTAATTTAGATAATTGACTCTCTTTTCCAGGAGGACTTTATTAAACCTTACTGGGTACAAGAACTTTTTTCTGGCCGGCACCACGGCTTACTTAGCTAATCCTCTGCCTGCGGCACCAGCACACCGGGTTCTAGTCCCAGTTGGGGCGCCAGGTTCTGTCCCGGTTGCTCCTCTTCCAGTCCAGCTCTCTGCTGTGGTCCGGGAGTGCAGTGGAGGATGGCCCAAGTGCTTGGGCCCTTCACCTGCATGGGAGACCAGGAGGAAGCGCCTGGCTCCTTGCTTCGAATCGGCGCAGTGTGCCAGCTGTAGCAACCATTTGGGGGGGTGAACCAATGGCAAAAGGAAGACCTTTCTCTCTGTCTCTCTCTCTCACTGTCCATTCTGCCTGTCAAAAAAAACAAAAACAAAAAACAAAAAACATTTTCTTCTTGCTTCTCCTCTCAAACGCCAGACCAAAATAAATGAATGAATGAATGAATGAATGAATAAAGGTTGGTGTTTGTTATGTGGCTAGGTGGATAGGAATAGGGATGTGTGGGTGGACAAAGAGTAAAAAAAGGCATCTTAGTAACTCGAACTAAATCAGTAGCCTCAACATTTTAGATTTCAGTGTGTGGTGTCATAGTGATTCAAAGCTTGGTCCATTTTTAAGTAAATAGCACAAGAGCAGTGTAGCATTAAATTGGTCATACATATTGTCTCAGGTCACCTTTTTGGAACATAATTAAAATTCTAATGACATTCTTTAAAAGAAAAAAGAAAGTAGTAAAAGCATTCAGATTCCAAAAGAAATAAATTGGTGCTTCAATTTAATACTGCCTTTAAAGTTCAAACTGTGGATGGCCAGAAGAGGTGAAGTTTTGGTAGATGACCCTTTTCACATATTCATTATTTGATTTACTCACCCTGGTCATGTTTTAGACAAAATTCTGTGCTGTAAAATTAATTTTGGTAGTATGTGGCAACCTTCCAGTGATAGATCCTAGAGAAGGGTGAGGCTGAAAGTAGATTATGACACATTAGAAATTATAGTGATATGCTGACTTATCTACAAGAGTCCATCAAACATGATAGAGCAAATTATTTGAATTCATTTAGCTTGATAGGTGCCTGTCAAACATTAGAGCCTAAAATATTGGAAAGGACCTTACATATCATTCCTTGTTTTGCAGATGGCTATGCAGAGAGGGAAAATTGATTAGCCCTGTCCTGTTGGTAATAGAATCCTCATTAACACCTTCATGGAAAACCTACAGTCTACTGTCTGTGCCTTTGTATCCTGGACCCAGTAATTTCTGCATGGAGACAATATTCCTAAGACATTCAGTTGTACCTGAGTCTTACCTTGTCTGTGTTAAACCTGGCTGGCTCCTTTTTTGACTCCAATATTTATTTATTGCTCTATAAGCCTTCACTTATCAGTGATGTCCTTTACAGTGAGTATTTACTGCTATATGTATTATAAGCTAAAATACTTATTACTCTCTGGGCCAGTAATACCTAATAAATATTTAATAATTCTCTTTTTTTAACCTAGAAGCCTTTTATTTAAGGTATACAAACTTCATGCATTTCATATGTACAAATTAAGGAAGATGGTGATTCTTTCCAGCTTGCCTTCCCTCCTGTCCATACTCCTAACCTTCTTCCTTCTCCCTATCATATTCCTATTCTTATTTTTTGCAAAGATCTATTTTCAATTAATTTCATACCCATAAGATTAACCCTGCACTAAGTAAAGTGTTCAACAAATAGTTGGGGAAAAAAAATGTTGGTTTGCCAACAGTCGAGACAAGAGCTAATGATCACATTATGTGTTGTCTAGGTCACTCACTATATCCATCACCATCCTGGGTATGTCACTTGGGATGTTAGTAAAGAGTAAGATACAGAATGAAACCTTTAGTATGACAAAAGAATCTTTGTATCCTTCATCCACATTAAAACAATGGAGTGATTTTCCATGGTTTTAGTTATATCTGGTTTTCCAGTTTAAAATACAAGAGTAATTCTTAATCTCTTACTAATGCAAGAGAAATGTCAGTTACCTACTGAATTCTCATAGATTTATTAATTTTTTATCCTTTCTAAATAGTTATTTATTTGAAAGTCAGAGTTACACAGGAGAAGTCGGGGGGGGGGGGTCTTCCATCTGCTGCTACACTCCCCAAATAGCCACAATAGCTGGGGCTGAGCCAGGTCGAAGTCAGGAGCCAGGAGCTTCTTCTGGGTCTTCCACATAGGGTCAGGGGTCCAAGGACTTGGACTATCTTCTACTGATTTTCCAGGTGCATTAGCAGGGAAGTGGACTGGAAGTGGAGCAGTGAAGACTTGAACTGGCACCCATATGGGATGCACTGCAGGCAGTAGGTTTACCTACTATGCCACAGCAACAGCCCTGAGAATTCTCATAGATGTATTTTTACTCCTTGTGTTTTATATTTAAGTTAAAAGTGTAAAATAATATATAATAAATAGTTAAAATTGACCTTGAATGTTCTGGAAATTCTTATACTTCAGACAGTAAACAAGCAGAAACAAACAAAAACAGAGGAATCTCAAATACTAATCTTAGGAAAAACTACAGAATTGTGTGCCATTTTAGTCTTACTCTCTTAACATTCTCTCCTACCATGCCTTCCTCTGTTCCCAAAGCTGAGGACAAGTGATAATTGCAGCATTCCCATCCAAGAGCTCAGAGTTGTACAGCTGCACAGTGAAACAGTGACAACAGTGACCCCTGAACTCCAGGGGTTCAAAAATTTCTCTGGTCCATAGTGTTTCCAACTGCTCAACTGCTGGCTGCTGGCAATGACACTTTTTTTTTTTTTTTGACAGGCAGAGTTAGACAGTGAGAGAGACAGACAGAAAGGTCTTCCTTCCATTGGTTCACTCCCCAAATGGCAGCTATGGCCGGTGCACCACACCGATCCAAAGCCAGGAGCCAGGTGCTTCCTCCTGGTCTCCCATGCGGGTGCAGGGCCCAAGCACTTGGGCCATCCTCCACTGCCTTCCCGGGCCACAGCAGAGAGCTGGACTGGAAGAGGAGCAACCGGGACAGAACCGGCGCCCCAACTGGGACTACAACCTGGAGTCTCAGCGCCACAGGTGGAGGATTAGCCTAGTGAGCCACAGCGCCAGCCGACACATGTAATGTATCCCCCCAAGTTTGAAAAAGGAACTTAAAGAGGTGCCATCAGAGAGCATCACACAGTGTTGGTGGATGATCATTTAATTCATCAACTTGTTACATATTTGTGTACTGGATTATAATGTGAGATCTCCTTCTAAGGCTGTGGGACTGCGCTATCATCCTAGCCAATCACATGGAGAGTAACAGGAATGAAGACTCACGCTAGTCCTAAAGTGATGTTCAGTGTCTGATTCTAGTTGACCTGCTACCAAATTCATTGTATTTGGTCTTTGTCGGTCAGGAATTATGAAGCACCAGGCCTTTTCCACTACAGACTGCAGCATTATTCCTCTGATGAATTCTTTAGAAAACGATGCCTAATCTGAATATACTGAAAAGGAGTAAATATTTTAGACTTCTACATTCCCCATTACCCACAAGGGAAATATTTTAATGATCTTGTACTCCACATGGTTTAAATTTACAGTTTAAATTTTGTTCTTGGCAGTAATATTGTAGATTATTAATCAGCTTTCATTCCTTGTGAGACGATTTGTTACCTTTGCACCAGTGCAAATATGTTTTTCTAGCAGTTGTTTTGAATTATTCCTTCAAAATAGGAAGAATTTACCAAAAAGAGAGGTTGAGATGGTTTGTGAGGAGATGGTCTGAGATTCGCTTTCTCTGTTGGGCTTTTCTTATAACCAAAAGTTGACAGCAATGGTGTTTTGCAGTGGGGACTGGAACGCACAAAAGGGAAGGACATCCCTGATCGTAATGAACGCGCTAAGCTTGTTATGTGTTGATACATCTCTCTGGAATACCAAGGAAAGAAAATTCAATCAACTCCCGACAGCTACCTTGCCTATCTCACCTGGGAAGGTATGCATGCACTAGGACAGGCACTGCTTAACATTAATGAGCCTCCTGAAGTCATTACATTCATGAGGAAATGTAATTCACATGTGATTACTTTTTAATTTACTCTGTAATCACATTCCAAGTGAACGGGCCAAGCTTAAAATGAAATTTAAAAGTCAAATACTGCTTTGTATTAGGAATTCACAATTTTTATATGCACTTAGGTTAATAAAGATTTTACAATAACCATTTGTGACTGAGCATATGATAATTTTTTGATGAAAGTTAGTGCCATACTTTCGATAAGATGTATTTGATTTCTCTCCAAGTACTGAACTGGACCCAGAAAGTCTCAGAACTCTATTCTGTGCTGAATTCCTGCCTCATCTAAAGTTTATTTGAAAAGAAAAAAAAAATCATCCACACATTCCTCATTCCCAGATCAGAAGTTGCAATGAGCTAATGTATTTTTAATTCCTGCTGTGCCTGTGAGGCGTATCCATTTGTGTTATCCATCATTAGGAAGTGTACACAGAGCCTTATCATAACTGACTTGAGCTCATCAAGGGGACCTGCCAGAATTTGCAGTAAGAAACGTCCTCCAACAACGTGGCCTTTGAAGTCTGTGAAATTATAAAGCTTCTGTGGGAGTTTCATGGGAGCTTTCCAACCGAAGGCTCCAAACCTAAGGAATGCCAGCTAGGTATGTGTAGCAGCAGATTGGTTTGTGTTTGGTCCATCAACCAGAACCAAGGCCAGGGGAGGTAGACAACAGATTGATATATTTCCAGTAATTTAAAGGAAGAATTTTTATTCTTTGGACCTTCCTGACATTGGATAGGACACCTTCAGAAGTAGCAAGATCTCTTTCCCAGGAAGTATTAAAAAGTGGGACTCCATGCTGCCATCTTGGCTCCCCATGTGTGTATTTAACTGCGGCTAGTCTGCCCTCTGGATTTTTAAAGAAGATGTATGTATTTACTTATTGAAAGGAAGTTACTGAGAGAGTGAGTGATTTTCCATCGACTGATTGACTCCCCAAAAGGCTGGTCCAAGCCAAAGCCAGGAATTCTATCTGATCTCAAAACCCCCGGAGCACCAACCCTGTGCCCCCAATGAGATCCCATTTCCTCTCTAACAAGATGAAAGAAACTACCATGAACCAACCAATCAAAACTGAAAGAACACTGCAGGCCTAAGTACACCTTGGTGAGAAAGGTACTGTCACAGAAAAAGGCTCTTAATTCAGGAAGAATCATTTCAGAAGTCTGGCCCCCAGTACTGAAACATAGATTTGCATTGTCTGAAGCCACTGCATCGGTGACAATTTGTTATGACAATGATCGGGAACTAATACATGCTTCTTGAGTAATAGAGTGATTAAAAGGCTTCATTGTCAGGTTCTTCAGATGGAAAAGGGAACTTGTTCCTTGACAACCGAGTCAAGCACCTCTTTGCCTGAAAGATCTTCCTGAAGTACTTTAGCTGAGGTGAGGACTCTCCTCCTCTGGCCCTCGTCTTCCTAGTACTGGTCTCTGGTGTTGCTTGTGTCTCATAAAATGCAGCCTGTGTGCAGAGGCCTGTCTCCCCGGGCCACAGTTTGTTCCCACAACAGCCCTTGATAGGCCCCTAGGAATACTTGAAAGTGTGAATGAGCATCTCAGGACTTGGTACCTACGTATTTCTTTTTTTTTTTTTAACTTTTCATTTGTTTGAAAGACACAGTTATATAGAGAGAAAGAAACACACACACAGAGAGAGAGAGAGAGAGAGAATATGAATCTTCCATTTATTGCTTCACTCCCCAAATGCCATAATGGCTAGGGCTGGGGCAGACTGAAGCCAGGAACTGGAACTTCTTCTGGGTTTGCCATGTGGGTGCGGGAATGCTGTTGTTCCAGGCACATTAGCAGGGAGCTGCATCAGAAGTGTGCAGCCTGGACTCAAACTGGGGCCCATGCGTGATGGTGGTGTAGGAGGCGGCAGATTCACCCACTACTCCACAGCATCTGCCCCTGAACCTGCGTATTTCTGAAGTGACATGTCAGCCTGATGATGATCAGTTTGCAAGCTGCTGCTTTTCTGTCATGTGTGTGCCTGTGTGTGGGAAGGCTGTCTGCTTCCTGCAATTGTCTGAGGTCCTCTTGGAATAGGCTTTTGGAAACTCTTCAGCTAACCAAGTAGCATTAGTGTTTTTATTTTATGTGTATTTGTTGTGTTTTAGAAACTGATGTTCACTTTGCAGAATATTACTGGGAAATTGAAGTCTCATTGTCTCCTGCTCTGTCGGCTGGGGAAGACATGGGCCTGAGGCCTTTGCAGCCTCTACTGGGGTCTCAGGCTCCCTTGACACCAGCTCTGTTCTGCGGTGTGTGGCCTGAGACAGTTTTGTTCTCAGGTGCGGTGTTCCTGGGCTTGGGCAGTGGTTATGCTCACACCTGTGTTTAGGTTTCGACAGGATTATATTTCTTGTAACGTGTTCAAGTAGATTCTGAGGGTTCCTGCTTTTAAAGTGTGTTTTCATGATTGTACTCCTCTTGACTGAGGATTTTAAACTTGGAGACATTTTCATTTTCCTGTTGAGTGCAGTCTGGTGTTTACTGTGCTGGCTTTTAAGCAAAATGTCATTCACTTAGTTTGTGGTCATCCTAGCCTGGTGTTATTTAGCTTGACTGCTTTAAAAACAGAGTATTTTTTCACCGGCATCAGAAATGAATGATCAGTCACTTCAGGGGGGAACTTATGTTCTAAATTATAGAGTTTGTAAAATAATTACTTAAAAAAAGCTGGTGATTGTGTCCAGGGGCTGTCAAAGCTGAACGTGAGTCAGGCAGATGGCAGTTTTCATTAGACTTTGACAGGGCAGAAGGGTGGAAAGTCAGAACTCTGAGAGTGTGAGGTGAAATCCAGACATTCCAAATAAAATTCCAACTCGCCAGGCTGAGGTCTTGGCTAGGTGAGTTGGTAGGCAGCAGGTGGGATGAAGATTTCAAATATATGGATGACCCCCTCCCCTTCTCGCCAGTGGCTAGTTGAAGTTGGAACATAGAGTCCTCCCTACAGAGGCGCTCTCTGGATTGACAACAGCTGGCCATTGACTTGACAGCTATTCTGGCTGCTCAGAGTTTTGTGTTTTTTCTTACATCAGGAAGCACAGGGAGTATAGAGCAGGATGGTCTTTGAGATCAAGAGTAAAATAAGGAACTTGGTAGGAGGCCTGGCCTTCTCAGTTTGTTAAGTTTGGATGGATCTCAAAGATTCAAGGACAGAGTACTGTCGGGGGGCTTGATGATATGTGCAAATTGCCTGGGGACGTGTGAGATGCATATTCTTTTGTGCTTGTTCTGGGACAGGGCCTGCAAGTCTGCATTTCGGACCAGCCCTCAGATGATGTCAACACTGCTTCTCTGAGTCCTCCACTTTGAATAACAACAGGAGACAATCTGGTCAGCATACCACTGCCAGGTAGACTTGTTCTCAAGGTAGACATCTCCTTCTGCCAGGTGCTCCCCACCAGGACTGAAGCCACCAGCATTGGGTGGTGCCCAGACCTGTAGAAAGATGCAGGAAATGATCTGCCCCAAGTAGAGGAGTGTTGCACGGCATAACAATGGCATGAAGTTTCTAGGAGCAAAAGTGCTTCATACTGTGCATTTATGTCCATGTCCTTCACAGTTGTCCCAGTCTTCCTTTTTCCTTATGATGTTCTCTGTTTGCCTCTTCTAAGTCAAGGCCAGTGGTACGAGCTGATTTTCCCACCTGTGCACTTCTTTTATTATTTTTTGTCTCTTTATTCTTAATGTATTATTCATCCTTTGTGCAGACAGCACTCTCAAGAGTTTTCAAATGAGGGTAATTGCTGGAAAATCACCCAACCTAATGTAATCAGAAAGGTGTAGGCCTGCCAATGGCAGCTCTAGGATTCTGATTGAGGAAGGGTACTATTCCCAAGCCTCCACAGGCCAGCACGTGCACCTGCACTGAATGTGTCACTGGGTCACTCAGATACCTCTAGGGATTAAATGCAGCTGCATGAGGAGCTGGAACCAAGATCTGGAACAGCATCAGGAGCTCAGCAGCTACTCTGCTTCCGTCACTGTCTGCCTGCCTCTGTTCTACATGTTTTCTTGGTTGCTTCTCCTCTCAGGGTGCAGAGTGCCTGTCCCATCCTTTTCCTGCTTAGATCAGGAAAGCAGAGGACTGCTGACCCAGTTGGTTCTGTTCGGAGCCCTGCCTTTTCTCCCTGTTTTCTGTTTCTGAATGGCTGAAGAGGACACAGGTGCACTCAGCCTCTGCCTTTATTATTCATGTGTCAAAGGTCTCCCCATGTGGGAGAGCTGAGATCACAGGGTGGGCACTCCTCCACGTCCAGTGGGGAGCTAGGGAGCTGCAGTCTGATGTTTTATATTTTAAACAAACCATCTTAAATTTTAAAATCCTCAAATGGTTTGGAATTTATTTGGGATAAGGTGTGAGGTAAGGATTAGATTTATTATTTTCAATGTCTTCATTATCCCAAATACCATTTGTGGATTGTTCTCTTTGCCACTGTGGATTTATAAGGTCACTTTTATTATAGACTTCTTTTCCATGTGTTTGAATCTGTCTGAATCATGTGCAGGTACAATATTATTTGAATCATTGTAATTTTATGTTTTCGTTTCTGACCCATGCAAGTTATCCTTATATTTCAGTAGACTGAAATACTGTCTTTCTGTTTTTTTAGTAACAGAAGTTTCAGTTGGTACAGTAGGCCCCTCCCTGATGGTGATTAAGGCCAAAATTTTAGATATTTTTATTTCAGATGCATCTCTTCTCCTGGAACTTCGAATAAAAGGGGGTACTTAACTATTTAGGCATTAATTCTATTCTTAATTATTGTCCCTTTGGCCTGCTGGTATTAGCCAGAGCTCTGCAGTTTACACTCTGTGCTATTGTCACCGTCATCCCTGGTTAATTCTTCACGGAAGGAATAACTTTTCTCCTCGAAGCATCCCACCTCACTTAGACTGGAAAGGAACAGCAGGAAGACTGTACCATTTGAAATGAGGTAGAACCTCAGAGAAGTTTTTCTTAGCTTCCAAGGGCCTATGGACCATGGAAGAATGATAAAACTCTTTTAGTATTTTGATGGTAACCATCTTCTGCCTGCTTTTAGAAAGTGATGTGTGTATCACCCTTGAGCTGTTGTGACCTTTAGTTTGTTTAGTTTTTATTTGTTTCTAGTTTAATCCCAGTCTGTGGCCTTTAACCATTTCAATGTGTTATTTCTGAGCAAACCGTCTCATCCATTTTAGAATAACAACTCTGCCTGTTCTAAAGGAAACCAAAATAGCAGAACAAGAAGAAAATATGGGACATTATTTTGGTTCTGTGATGTCATCAGTCAATCAGAATCCTGTTTGCAGGTCTGTTTCATATTGTGGCATTTTAACTGATTGGCTTCTGCATGGTGTTCTAGAATTATTAGTTCTTCTCAAAATAGTTTTTCCCTCACTGAAGAGTAGCTGACTTACAAGAAGCATGTTTGATAGCAGAGTGTGAGCTGTCATTCACTGTCCTAAATGCAGGTCAGATGAATTCCCAAGCCAAGAGCATAGCCTCTGGTCCTTTTGCTTTCTTTGAAGTTTGGAGAAATAGCTGCTCAGAGCATACATGGCTTCTACTTCTGGTTAGTAATTTTGCTGGACAAGTGCTTTGTTATCAACTTAGCCAATGAGCTTCCAAGCATATGGAATGTTTCAGAGTTTAAATTTCATCATAACAACTTTTTCAGTCCTTAGAAAAATAGTTACTCTTTTGAAATGGGAAGTCATGGGTAAATGGTAGAGTTAAAAATTATTCATATTGTTCATAACACATTCACATTTAATTAAAACACAGTCTTAACTGGAATCTGGTCAGTTTATCTATGACTGCACTAATAGGTAAAATGTGAAGGCTGGTGTTTATCAGTCATAATTTGAAATCAGCATATCACATGCAGATTGTGGTCCTTTGTGTCCTACCAGAGGGAAGAAGGGAGAGGCAGAGCAATAGTGTCCAACACCATTCCTCAAACTGTGAAACTGAAAACCTGAATGACTGTGCGAAGATTTCAGTAATTCCTACTCAAATTAAAACATTGAGTGGCTTTAAGCAAAATTATATTGCCACGTACAATGTATTCATTGAAAAGAATTTTGAAAATAAGATGTGACATACCTGAAGCCCCTGAGAGCTAGTTAGGTAATACAAGCTTTGCTTTTTTTCTTCTTTCCCCCACCTCCTGCCTCTAAACTGAACACCTGTCAGATTTTTTTTTTTCTTTCGTTTCTTTGACTTGTCAGAAGAAAAAGGTCAGAACTGGTCACCAGCTCTACTTTTTAACAGACAGAAGCCTGTAATTGAGAGTAATTCCTCTGCAATTTTGTAGGCAGGGGCTGTTACAGGGAGGCTTTCAAAAGCTAGGCGAGGAGAGAAATGGTGGTATTTTGTAAGTGAATCAACTTTATTCACCAAGCTGCAGATCATTTCTGATTTTTCCTGAAACGTACAAAGCTACAGCACTCATGTGAGTGGCATTCTTTTGGATGAATAGAAGTGTAATCTATTTTTAACATCCGGGTGCCCTGAAGCTTAAAATTAAAAAAAAAAAAAATGCTTTGTGACAGAGAGCCCAACAATGTCTCATTTTAAAATTCTACATTTGTAAGAAAAAAGTGATTTATTATTATTTATTTATTGGAGGAGCTTGTATCTTGGCTCAAAATTTAACTTGAGATAGTTATGGGTATAGATTTAGATACATTGTTTGTTGGTACAGTATAGTATAAACTGTGATATAATTTAAGGATTTTTGGTAGTTGATTGAATTGATTTCATTATCAAAATCGTTTCAGCCAAAATTTGAAGGATCCAGTGCAGATACCTCCTTAACTCAAGCAAAAATTGGTAAAATCTGCGTCACTGTCGATTGCTTTAAGAGCTTCCTGTTTCAGACAAGGCACAAAGCAAGAGGAAGCATTCTGGAAGAAACTATATACCCAGTGAGGGCAATTTTAACTCCTTGCTGTGTCTAACTTAACAAAATAATCTTTTAATTAAAAATAAGCCAGAAGATCATCAGCTGTGATAGAAAAATGCCAGCATCTATAATGTATTTTGTTACCAAGTTAAAAAGAGAGATAGAGGAAGAGAAAACTAGGAAATCTGTTAGAAATACCTATATTTGAAGGCATTGTGTCCTATTTGCCTTTAATGTAATAATGATAAAACAGAAGTTGTAGAGATCTTCGTAGTTTCTTTCATAGATACCGATTAAGGGGTCTGCCATTCAGTGGGTTGGTTTGGGTTGTGCTGAAATCAGAAACAGTGTTGGCAAAAGATATAAGTAGAGCAGATCATGTCATTAGTTTTGAGAAAATGTGCTTGGATTCTGCGATGAACTGTGTAGCACCGATGCGTTTTTTGAAAATGTGAGAGCTGATTCCAGGGGTCACTTTGAGCAAGCTTTGTTCATTGTTATCTCATCAACATTCCTCCTAGAGCCATAATATATAAAATCCCTACATAAATAAGTAAAATTGTGATTTTTAAAAGCCTGATTTGAACCACAAAAGGGAGGGGTGATTGTCAGCTATGATCAGGAAGCCTGAATTATATCATACTTAGAGGAGAGAGATGCAAATGAATGAATTAAATTAGGAACACAATTTTCTTCTTAAATCAGCATTTTTGACTGTCAGAACCTGGACTGGAGTACATTATTCTTAATAGAGTGTGATTTGTATTGAAATAGAACAATAAATCTGTTTATTGAAATTTATTTGCTGCTAGTTTTGCGCTCATTCTGGCTTTGTGCATGAGCAGGGTGAATTTAATAGGCCGGCTGGTGTTGCAGCACAGTGCTGTACTTGCCAGTGATCACGTCCTCTCCAGGCTGAAGACTGATTACAACGGAGAAGGATCAGAGGCTCTACATTCACCGTTGTACATCACAGTGACTCCCAAAGAAGCCATGATGGTGTCTGAGGGCACCAAGCACTGGAATCATCTCAGAGTCCCTCTTGCATGGCCTCATTTAAAAAATGCTTACAGACTTCGGTCTTCAGAGAACCAACTTCTCTTCAGAACAGCAGCTTCATGCACTTTGATTCCGTATTATCGGTGGTAATTGCATCTGTCTCTGGTCTCACTTCTGTCCTCACAAAGCCAGTTTAATGACAGGCTTGTGACGCGTTGATTTCCATTTGACATTGGGCGGTTTCATATTTTACAGAGTTACTCCAGCGGGAGGCTTGTACTTTGTGTTCCCTGGCCATCATGGGTAAACACGCATGAGGAAAAATTGCAAATGAATCACAGTCTATGTCATTTGATTCCCCACAGGTCCCTCTGAAAGACAACAAGATAGCTTTGACCTTGGCTTTCAAAGCATGTTTGCAACACGGTCTAATCATAATGTTCTACAATTTTTATAAAATACTCATATGCCTCAGTGCTATGCAGACGTCCACTGGTGAAATACCTAATGATCACACAGTTTCAATTAGCAGTACATGTTAAAAAAAATTAGGATTGGAAAGAATGTGTAATATAGGGAAGAAATAAACAAATCATCATGCTTGTTTAAACACACACACACACACACACACAATCCACCCCTGAAGTTCATAAATGGGACACTTTTCACCTTCTTTACAGCTCTTTTGCTTTAATTTCTCTACCCCATGCTTAGCATTATCAATCTAACAACTTTCCTCCTTGCTACCAGAGCTAATAAGGGGCACCCATGCCAGCAGAGGATTAATTTATGATTATAAAACATTTAGGACAGGCATTTTGCATATAGTTGAGCTCTGTTATGATCCTGTTAATGTTCTTGAACTGACCTGCATACAACACATTTCTGATAACACTGACCTGCCGTTATCAACTTGCTCTTTGCTTGAAGATGAACCTTCTTATTTGTTTTCTTGGGTTTTCACCATTGCTGAACATTAAAAAAAAAAAAAAATTGGCTTACAAACAGTTCAGTCAGTATTCGCCAAGGACACAAAGGTAATTAAATAGCGATTGAGCAATTAATATCCAGTGCAAAATCTGAACCTAGATGTAGATGTTCTGTATGTCATGAAAAGTTGTTGAAATAGATTTAAATGTAAAATGCAAAACTATGAATTCTAGAAGAAAAATATATGTGACCTTGGATTTGTAGGTATGACACTCAAAACATAATCCATGATAGAATAATTTAGAAAATGCACTCTGTTAAACTTGTATGCTCTCAAAAAGCCACTGTTAAGAGAACAAAGGGGAAAACCTCAGAATCAGAAAACAGAAAGAAAAATCTGACTACGGACTTATATACCATAATAAGGAACTCTTGCGACTCAACAGTAAGAAAACAAGTTAATTTTAAAATGAGCAAAGTATCCTAGTAGATAGGGAGAATGTGGGGCAACAAGAATTCTTGTATGTTGCTTGTGAGAATATAAAGTGATACAGCCACTTTGGAAGACAGTTGTACAGTTTTTTAAAAGTTAAACTTAGTTTTGCCATGCAATCCGGGGATTAGGTTCCTAGATAGTTAGACAACTGATATGCAAATATGATCTCACAAAATCTGTACAGACATGTCTGTCAGAGCTTTATTCATAATCAGTCAAAACTAGAAACAACTGAGATAATCTTCGGTAAGTTTTGGAAAAACACACTGTGGCACACTTGTATGATACAACACAAAAATCAAAGGAATCAGCTGTATCGTAAATCATGGATGAATGTTAAATGCTTATTACTAAGGTAAGAAACTAGTCTGGAAACGCTATCCACTGTAGGATTCCAATTTAAATGACTTTCTGATAAAGGCAGAACTGTGAAGAAGGTAAACAGATCAATGGCATCCAGAAGCTCATGGGCCAAGGTTGAATAGATAAAACATAGGGGACTTTATTTTTTTTTTTAGCCTGTTGAAATTATTCTGTGTAATACCGTAATTGTGGATATGTGCAATTCTGCATTTGTCAAAATCCATGGTACTCTGTAGCTAATAAAGTGAATTTTGATGTCTGCAAACTTTAAAATGTCATTTAGGAAGTGAGTGGATACCAGAATGAAATGCAGAATATTACAAAAGAAGCTCACTAGATACTTAAATATCCGTGAGAGATACGTTCCAAGGCACCCCAATGAATGTCTGAAACCACAGGGAGCACTGAACCCTCTATATGCTGTGTTTTTTTCCTGTACATACATACCTGTACTTACCTATATTAAAGGGTAATTTATAAATTAAGCACAGTAAGAAATTAACAGCAGTAATTAATAATAGAGAAATTGTAACAATATACTATAGTGAGAGATATTTGAATATGACCCCTCTTTATCACTTAGAAAATATCTTAATTCCTCATTGTGCTATGGGAATACTTCTAAACCCTACTTAGCTGAGGGTAATTGAAACCATGGAAAGTGAAACCGTGGATAGCAAGAGACTACTGCATTACAAATGTGTGAAAGAATCTCAAGGAGGTGGAAGAAAAATGTATTAATAAGTAAATTTAGAAATGAGTGGAGTCTATAACATTAAAGAAAATCAACATCTATAAGCACTGTAATCCAGTAGATAGAGTTACTATTCTTAAAGCTGTATGTTAACAGTTCTGAAACCTCTCTATGCATATGCTGGAAATGGACAATTTTGTGAATAGATGGTGGATGTATAGTGGCAGCTTTGATATTGTTCCCAAAGGAGGTTACACATAAGCAAAGGGAGAACGCTCCAATGATCTGTACAGGGACCAATTGAGACTGGGACGTGAAACTTTATTTAGCTGAATGTAGAATGTAATGCTACTTATTACATATGGCCATATTTATACATACGTGTATATCCGTGGATTAGAAGATATCTCTGTGTTTCCTTGTTTTTTTTTTTTTTTTTTTTTTTTTTTTTTTTTTTTTTTTGACAGGCAGAGTGGACAGTGAGAGAGACAGAGAGAAAGGTCTTCCTTTGTCTTTGGTTCACCCTCCAATGGCCGCCGTGGCTGGCGTGCTGCGGCCGGCGCACCGCGCGCTGTTCCGATGGCAGGAGCCAGGTGCCTATCCTGGTCTCCCATGGGGTGCAGGGCCCAAGCATTTGAGCCATCCTCCACTGCACTCCCTGGCCACAGCAGAGAGCTGGCCTGGAAGAGGTGCAGCCGGGACAGAACCGGCGCCCCGACCGGGACTAGAACCCGGTGTGCCGGCGCCGCAAGGTGGAGGATTAGCCTAGTGAGATGTTTCCTTGTTTTGTCAGCTGAAACAGAGTAGTAGCAATGACATCTTGGAAGTGGTGAGTAAACCCAACACCCAGATTTTGGTTTCTAATCCTACTTTCTAAGAAAAGGAACTGAAGCTCACTGGAGAAAAGGCAAATTCTAGGACTTGGATAGGAAATATGAAAGATGATCCTGGAGCATTCCATAGTACCAGGAAGAGCTCAAAAAACAAAATAAATCCATAATAGTGGGGGGAGGGTGTCAGATGGAAACAGCAGCCAACTCAAAGAGCTCTCAGTTGCCAAAGATAGATCACTTTGAGCAACAAAAAATAAATTAAAAATTAGTATTGGATTATAGCCGAAGGCGTAAAATGAATATGTGTGAGTTAAAAGGGATATATAAATAAATGATTGGATAACTAAATAAAGAAGAAGAATTTACAAAGTCTTGGCAGGAGAATCTAATAATTTATGTAGATACTCTTCCATCAGGGAGAGGGAGCAGGACTCCCACTCTTTGAGTGTGCAGTGTGTTTTTGTCTAAAGAATTTGGAAAATTTAGAATGAAGAAACCTGACAAATACTGCCTTAACCAGATAATGAAGTTGCAAACATCAACAGTGATCTCGTGTTGATAATATGAGTATATGTCCTTGACATGTTATGATACGGTGAGAATGGCACTTGATAACACTCCTTAGGAAACATAAATGCAGTCTCAAAACAAGAAAGACATCAGATAGACCTCAGTGGAGGAGCTTCAATAGTATGCATTCTTTGAAACTATCCCAGTCATAAGAAAAAGAAAGTCTGAAAAACTGTCATAGCTAAGAAGGTCTTTAAGAGAGAAAATCAGTGTTAATGAGGTGTCCTGAATGATATCTAGGACAGAGAAAGGTTATAGGGCTAAAACCTAAGGAAATATGAATAAAGTTGGGGCTGTAATTAGTAGGAACGCATCATTGTTAACTCTATAATTGTGACAACTCTTAGGCTAACTGGGAGATGCTAACAGTGGTGGAGACTAGATGTGGGGTATTTTGGAGCTCTGTACTATCTCCACAATTTCTCTTCTAAAGTATCTTTGTGCATACAAAGAAATCTAAAAACAGAGTAGACTAACATCAAGATCCGTGTGCCCAAAGGGAACGTTCTTTGTTATAGATGTTGTTGGCTCAATTGGAGACAGTTTGGCTTTGTTTGAATGGATGTTTGGGGGAGAGATGGGATATAGCATCATTTAATCAGCTGTTTTTACTAACTTAGACACTATCAGGTTCTGAAAAGAGTGTATGTGATATGGGAAACTTGAACCCCTCATGTAATGTTGAAAAGTCCTCATAGTATCTGTGGAGCTTCTATCTGATTTGATTGACAGACTATCTAATAGACTTGTTAGTCATTGAGTGACACCCCCCCCCCCAAACAAAACCAATGACCTCAAAAATAGTCCTCCCTTCCACTGATCTTTCTATATATTTGACTTCTTAGCGGTTTGGGTTGAATGTGGTACCTTATGCAAGGCCGTTACAGAGTACTGCAGCCATGTTCTCCCCAGTGAATGAGGGGAAAGGTAATCATTGTTAGAATTTCCTTTAAAGAGAAGACCTTTTCCATTATTTTCTTTTCTTTTAATTTTCTGCTTTGTAACCTCACCAACATTCATAAAAGGAGGTTCTGAGGTGGCCGTTTGCTGTAGTTGTTATAACATTAATTGGTAGGCTGGCATTATGGCAGAGCAGATTAAGCCACCTGGTATCCCACATGAGCACCAGTTCAAGTCCAAGCAGCTCTGTTGCTGATCCAGCTCCCTGCTAATACACCCTGGAAAGCAACAGAAGATGGCCCAAGTGCTTGGGCGCTTGCATCCCATGTGAGAGACCAAAGCGAATTCCTGGCTGTTGCCTTTGGTCTGGCCCACTCCTGACCATGGCAGCCATTTGGGGAGTGAACCAACAGATCAAAGAGCACACTGTCTCTCTCTCTCTCTCTAGATAGATAGATAGATATCTTTATCTCTCTTTCCTCTCCTTTTCTCTGTCCTTTTTTCTCTCTCTGTCAGCCTGCCTTTAAAATAAATAAACGTTTAAGAATAAGGAGACTACTTGAGATATCTGTGTTCCATATCGGGTTGCCTGAATTCAAGTTTCATTCTGCTCCTGAGTTTAGCTTTTTGCTAATATACACCTTGAGAAGCAGCAGATGATGGTCCAAGTGTTTAGGTCCCTGCCACACATCTAAGAGAGTTTGAGTGCCAGCTCCTGGCTCCTACTTGGTTGGCCCCATGCTGGCTGTTGGAGGCATTAGGGTAATGAACCAGCGGATGAAAGATCTCTGTCTCTGTCTCTGTCCCCTTCAAAGAAATCAGATGAATGAATAAAACATTTTCAAAGAGGATAATCTAATGACTATTTTGAGCAAGTTTTTAAAAAGAAAGGAAATCAGGATTCTGCTTATTGGCTTAATACAAATTAGAACAATCTAGTGAACTGTCATGTTGTATAAAGTCACTGGTATGTACTGCTCTGATAGAACCGATGTATCAAGGAGTCATTGGCTTTAGGTATATTAGGAGATACTGCCTCATGATCCTTGACTAACTCAGGCCAGCAGATTTTCACTTTTGGGGATTTTGTGCTTCTATCCATGTATTGACATATTTTGGAATTAGTATTATTTGGCATAGCAACTGGTACAGGAGGGCTGCTACATATGTGTATTGAGTTGTTAAGACCTAGGTGCATGAGCAGAAATAAGTAGAGATCTCCAGAAGACTATATATTAAGGTGTGTTTCAAGTTCCTTTTCATGATACATGGAATAATTTGATATTAAATTGGGAGGACCTACCAATGGCAGAATGAAGTAAAGTGACAGTATTTTGTAAACTATGAAGAGCTACAGAAAAAAAAAAAAAGTAAACAAGTGCTGTAGAAATGCATTGAGACATTTCAGCTGGTCTGTGAAAATCACAGCTCTGTATGGAGTCCGAGTTTTAATATTCATTATGATCAAGAAACTGTATTTATTAGACATGTCTTTACTAACAAGCTAAACTCTCATCTTCTCTCCTGTAAGTCCTACTGCTAACAAGAATGGTTCTGATGTCAGACAGAGCTTTGGACCCCAGCTTTGTGTCCTTGAGAAGGATTTTGGTCTCTTTTTTTAACTCTTTGAATTCACATATCTGTATCTTTAAACTGAGGATGATTTGAAATGTCCAACCAGTGCAGAGATTAACAATAATATTCAGAGTATTGTATTTTGTGACTCTGCTTGTTAAGTAGCACCACCCACATTGCAGTTCAACTCACTAATTTAAAGAGAATGTAATTTTTCTTCTTATACTCCATTGTAGAAAAGGAAAAATTTAAAAATCCAGCTTACTGAATGAAAGTAGATGCCTGGTGTGTTTAAAGTATGTAAAGCCTTTTGTGAATGTCCTGCCAAGGTACTTGACCTCCTGAATCTGATAATTTAGGAAGAGAGTGTGACAACTAGGTGAGATCCTTCTGAAAGCAATTCAAATTTCAAAGTTTAGATATGATATTATTCAGGTTCTGAAAAAATAAATGTTCATTAATTTTTATGAATCAGCATCAACATGAATTCAGATATCAAGACCCTCCTCCATTTTTATGACCTATACCCTTTTTCTAACAGAGTTAATTAAAAAACAAAAACCAAGTCATGCTGAGTGATATAAAAAAGGGATTAAAATCCTAAAAAAAGTAAAATAAAATAAAAAGAACCTGTTAGAAACCGTCCATCAGGATGTCTCATCCAGACTAGAAAAATAATCTCCAGCAGATCCATCCTGTGCTTGATTTTGTCTCCAGGGAAAGTTCTTTCAGCTTCCTTTACATTCCTTGTGGAGACCAGGAGAGAGGAATGAGGGTGAAATATGCAACAGCAGGTGGCCCTTCATTCTGACAAACCCAAACCATCCTGTCAGGTTTTAATGATTCCCTTGCAGGTGTGAGAAGTTTCTCCCTTCCTCCTTTTTATAACTTTAGCATAAGCACAAGTTGGGTTATTTTTGTTGTAACAGCATGGTAGATTTTTCTACTTTTCTTTTAAAACTTGACTCATTTTTCCCCCACTTGAAAGTCACTTTATGGTTATTGTGCAAATTTTCTGTTGGAGTACATGTGTGTATTTTATCTATGTATAAATTGTGCAGGCTACCTAAACAGCTGTGCCTGCTCTCCTGTCTGTAGATCGCCGTTCCCCATCCATATGCTGGTTACAGTTGTGGCATTTCTGCCAGCCACATTTGTATAGTGTGTTCCCTGTGGAACATTGCAGCAAGTAGGGGTTGCATTCCTCAGAGAATTTACAATTGTGACACAGATTCCATCACCAGCCTACTTGATTTTCTATATGGGGAGAAAGAGATACTGGGGAGTTAGCAGTAGCTATTTCCTTCCCTGTAGCAAGAAAAACAAAGTAAACTAATTTAGAGTAATGCAAATGCCAAGGATAAAAGGAAAGGTGGCTTATTTTTTCTTAATATTGTTGTAGGGCTCCCCGAGTTCAGTCTGCCCTGCACAGCAAGTCACACTGCGGTGGTATTGTCAAGCTCAGAGCAAGAAGCCAAGCAGCTGTCCCAGGCACCTTGAGGGGCTAGGGGTGAAGAGTCTTATAGATTGAAATTGGGGTTGAAATGTGCATATTTAGCCCTAGTTGATCCTGGCCTTCCTTAGATTGGTGGTCATATCATTATCTTTGAGGAATGTTGTTGATGGCTAAGTGGGATCCATTCAGTCAAGTGGTCACTGTTTCTTGATCAGGACCTGGGGTTCCAGGAAACAAACCAACTCACCAGCCTGGAGCCAAGACCAAACCTTAGGATGTAATCTACCTGGAAGATACATAACCTCATGAGCCTTCTGTTGAGGGACATGTGCAGCTGCCTGTACCACTCCTGAATTCATAGTTAATTTTGTTAAGAGGTTTATTTGCAATCATGAAAGCAGGTCAAGGAAACTTTAGGCTAAGGGAGGGAGGCTGGGAGACCTTGGGAGATAAGGACCTGATGGCATCTAACACCTGCATCCAAGGCGCTGTAAATCAGTTTCATTGTGCCAGCCCTCACTTCTAGGTTGGCCTAGAGCCTTTTTAAAATTTTTATTAATATGAAGAGAACAGATTTCATGTATTTCATAGGCATAATTCTAAGAAGATAACCATGCTTCCTTCCCTCCTCTCTTCCCTTCCTTAATCACTCTTTCTTTCCTTTTTTTTTTTTTTGATTTTTGCAAAAACATAAGTTTAATCTACTCTATAATCACAAGCTTAATGCACCCTTAACCATAGTATTCAACAAGTAAAGAGGGCCGGCGCCGTGGCTCACTTGGTTAATCCTCTGCCTGCGGTGCCGGCATCCCATGTGGCCACCAGGTTCTAGTCCCAGTTGCTGCTCTTCCAGTCAAGCTGTCTGCTTTGGCCCAGGAGGGCAGTGGAGGATGGTGCAATTGTTTGGGCTCCTGCACCCACATAGGAGACCAGGAAGAAGCACCTGGCTTCAGATCAGTGCAGCGCCAGCCATGGTGGCTATTTAGGGGGTGAAACAATGGAAGGAAGTCCTTTCTCTCTGTTTCTCTCTCTCACTGTCTAACTCTATCTGTAAAAAAAAATAATAAATAAAGAAGTAAAGAAGTATAAAGATCGTAGTTCCACAGAAGTATAAATAAGGGAAAAAAACAGAAATCACAAGATGTCCATTTCATTCCTATATTTTTGTATTCTTTATTTACTACATATAAAATAAAACATGACATTTGTCTTTGGGGGACTTCCTTATTTCAGTAAGAATAATGCTTTCCAGGTGTATCCATTTGGTTGAAAACGATAGGATTTCATTCTTTTTTATGGCTGAGTCATATTCCATTGAGTATATATATCACATTTTAATTATCTTGTTACCAGTTTATAGACATTTGGGTTGATTGCAAAGCTAAACTATTGTGAATTGAGTTGTAATCAGTATGGGGGTACAAATAACTCTGTCATATACTGATTTCAGACTGTTTCCCTGTGCTAAGGGAGCTCGCTTCCTGTAGCTTGTGACCTGGAGAAATCTTCTCACAACGTGATATCTGACGTTCTCTAGCTGTCTAGTTAATTTTCGGTGGGGCCTCTATATTTACAGAAAGACCTTATTCTTTAAAAAATGGCACATCTTCCAAGAATTTCATGTTGATTTACCTTGGCAGAGTCTCACATAGGCATTGTTACCGAACAAGTTGAATGTCTATTGTAATAGTTCAGTTTGATTATTCTAAGCAGATAATGGGAAACAAAAAAACATTAACAATGTTGAGGTGTCACACAAGATGAACATTTCAAAGTGGTTTAGCTTGACAGAAACCTGCACAGTGTGTGAAGATTCCACCTGTGTGATGCAAGTCAGGGAAGCCAGGCCTCTCAAATCGCTGCCCTGCCACCTCTTTTCTGTGTGACAATGAATGGCATGAGTGTGAACTCTGAACTTGGAGTTCCACTTCTACATGAAAAAGAGTAATTTAGATGCATACTGGAGAATTGGAAAGTTCCAATGGAGTGCTGCTACATGGTAGAATGCAATAAATTCTAGTTTTTTGGTCACTTTTTTGTCCCTGCCAATGAAAAGCTATCTCTCTAGGACCTTTGGTGTCTTGTACTGTTGGCAAATTATACTGTAATTAATAGAAGGTTGCCTCAGTGTTTCCTGGAGTATATGTATATTTCATGAGGTTCTAGACACAAGGTGGTAATGGGTATTTTAGTGAGAGAACAAAGGAAAAATGGCTCCAAGGCTAAACACCAAGGGAGACTGATAGAGGCAAAATCCAATTTTTGTCACTGCCAAACTTCTCAGAGCTTTTAATATGCTCATGATAGATTAAAAAGAAGAGCACTTGGTGTTCAGAGTTTCCCTACCTTCTTTGATCTGCAAAAGACTTTCTTCAAGGTACATCTCATGGGACCAGAAGGCTGAGGGATAGATTTTAGGCCAAAAAAACTTTTTTACATGCTGAGTAAGGTGTTATTTAAAACTCGGAGTTGAGGAAGAGTAATTCTGACCTGATAGGTCTGTGTTTCGCTGTACTAGTGATATTTGTCTCTTGTTAACATATTTGAGAAGTAACCCATTCTTAAATAGAAAGATAGCACTTGGTCACAGGTCATACATGCTGAACAAGAAAGTGGACATTGGGAGTTTGCGTCATTTATATGGTACTAGGCGTCCTTCCTTGGCCCTCCTAAATACTGTACTTCCTTAAAAGAGAGGTCTTCTTCCAGTGTTTTGTACAGTAGCTAATTGGACCACCTAAAGTTTAATTTGATTCTGGTACCACATGGCAAAAGTTGGTATGACATGAATGCTAAGTTTTTTTTTTTAATTAAACTTTTATTTAATGAATATAAATTTCCAAAGTACAGCTTATGGGTTACAATGGCTTCCCCCTCCCAAAACTTCCCTCCCACCCACAACCCTCCCCTTTCCCGCTCCCTCTCCCCTTCCAATCACATCATGATTCATTTTCAATTCTCTTTATATACAAAAGATCAGTTTAGTATATATTAGGTAACGATTTCAACAGTTTGCCCCCATATAGCAACACAAAGTGAAAAAAAAATACTGTTGGAGTACTAGTTATAGCATTAAATAAGAGTGTACAGCACATTAAAGACAGAGATCCTACATAATATTTTTTTAAAAAATTAATTTTCTATGCCATTTCCAATTTAACACCAGGGTTTTTTTTTTTTTCATTTCCAATTATCTTTATATACAGAAGATCGATTCAGTATACAATTAGTAAAGATCACATCAGTTTGTACCCACGCAGAAACACAAAGTGTAAAAATACTGTTTCAGTACTAGTTATAGCATCACTGCACATTAGACAACACATTAAGGACAGTTCCCACATGGGATGTAAGTACACAGTGACTCCTGTTGCTGACTTAACAATTTGACACTCCTGTTCATGGCGTCAGTAATCTCCCTAGGCTCTAGTCATGAGTTGCCAGGGCTATGGAAGCCTTTAGAGTTCGCTGACTTTGATCTTATTTCGATAGGGTCATAGTCAAATTTGGTGGAAGTTCTCTCCTCCCTTCAGAGAAAGGTACTTCCTTCTTTGATGGCCCCGTTCTTTCCACTGGGATCTCACTCACAGAGATCTTTCATTTAGGTCTTCTTCTTTTTTTTTCTTTTCCATGGTGTCTCGGCTTTCCATGCCTACAATACTCTCATGGGCTCTTCAGCCAGATCCGAATGCCTTAAGGGCTGATTCTGAGACCAGAGTGTTGACTGCCGCAACTGAGACTGTCAGCTTTGAATTGCATTGTTAGCTTTCCCTTGTGGTATCATGCTGTGCAGATCACCAGCAAGTGAAAATGCTTGGGAACTTCAGGTGTCTGTCTCCTCTCAGATTCCCTGCTCTGACCCAATCCAACCTATCAGCATGTGATTGTGACAAAGCGAAGGAAATGACAGTATTTTCATGGGAATTTTCTTTAGGAAAAAAGAAAAAAAAAAAACTTTTTATGCAGTGAGAACTCCTGATATGAACCTAAGAGGGATGAGCTTGTCGCTGAATTTGGCTTAAATGAGTCTGAACTGACATTGGGGATTGCATGGTAATAGTAATATCTTAGCAAATGATGCCGAAGTCACTCATTGCAAAGTGCAAAGCAACAGTGCTGATGCTGGCACTCTGAATAACACACCTCCATTGGTGTGTTACGGAATGGGATTTGCCTATCCCTAGCCTTAGTAAACTTATTCTACTTTGACCTACTGCCATCCAGAGACTGCATTTGGAAGCATAGCTTCCATCTCATTTATTGTTTTGTTGTTAATTTGAAATTACAGTGTTGGGGAGAAATTGATCAGCAGGAATTCCTTCAAGTTACCTTTAGTTTATTCATGGCTGCTTGTGTTAATACCTTTATTTGTTGTGAACTAAGTAACTCACCACTATTAAACTCTAGGTTAAGTTCTTCTAGCTTTTTTTTTCTTTTTTTTAAATTTGGCCTTGGCTTATTGTATCATTTCCCAGACCACCTCTCTCCTTCTCATATTTATTTTAATAGCAGGTATTTATTTTTCTTCCCAGACTTGTAGTTCCTAGGAGGCATGTGTATAATTTGTGATTTTGTACATAAGTTCACAAAGGTTCTTACAAAAGCTGTCTCCCCCTCTGATTTTTCATCATTTTCTCCCTGGGAACATCCCATCTCCTTAGGAGTGTTGATTTCTCACTGCTGTTTCTGATCTTCCCCTTTGAATTTCCTGCCTCTTTCTTGGCTTCTGTCTCCTCATTGTAGTTCCCTGACCCCTTTCCCTCCATTAGAAAAGGCAGAGAGAACATTAAGTCAGCAAAAGGAGCTCCCATTTCCAAGCAGCAGACTTGATGGCTTGAAGTCTGCAGGCCAGGGGCAGGACTTCCTGTGACTCAGGATTCATGACGCTCTCTTCATTAAGCCAGCGCCGTGCTTATGCTTAATCTTTCTGACACCACTTCCAAGTAGACACAGCTCTGTTGGCTGGAAACCTGACTTTCCTAGCTTTAGGGGTGCGCCAACCTTACCGTAGCCTTGGTTTGCATTTCCCTCTTCAATTCTAATTCCACCTGGACTATCCAGGTGTCTATTTATCCTTAGGTTATTTGCCACGTGTTTATTTATACATCATAAAGCCTCAAAGTTGGAGGAGTTGTATATAACTTCACCACTCTTGCTCAAGGCCGTTTTGATTGCTTTTATGAAATTCAAGTAAATTATGCTTGAGAGTCATTCCACATTCTTCACTTATTAATATCTGATTAGTCTGCAAGTATTCTCTTGAGTTTTTGTCTGGTTTATTATTTTTCTAGAGCTCTTATTTCTAATACAGCAGCGGCTAGTCACATGTAGCTATTATTAATTTTAATTAAATACAATTAAGGCTCTATTTGTTATTTACATTCAGTAGGTACATATGGCTAGTGGCTACCATGTTGGACAGGATAGTTATATGACATGTTCAGAAAATTCACGGTGGAGCAGAGCCTTAAGATGTGTACATCACATTTGGGAGTATCATTGTTCATTATCCAACTGTTGCCCCGTGGTTCTGGGATCCTGCCACCCACCTGGGCGTCCTGGATTGATTTCTGGCTCCTGGTTTCAGGCCAAGCGATTGTGGGAATTTGGGGAATGAACAAATGGATGAGATATTTTTCTCAAACTAAAAAAAAAAAAAAAAAAAAAAAAAATCACACAGTGTAGGTTCATCCATTAACATACACAGAACCAATTTGTGTCACTAGGTTTTGTTTGTTTATTTTTTACACAAGAGAAATCTTGATTTTTGGCCAGTAAGGACCATAGGAGTTAAAACTCAGATTCACTTCCCTCCCTCTGGGGTCTGGAGAATATTTTATGGATCAGATAGGAGATGTATGCAGAGATGCTAGAGAGAAAAGTTGTGATTGGAGAGGTGTAGAATCAGGTCACCATAGCCTGATCATGTTCTGAGTAACACTCCGAGGAAATCAGGAACTGAATGTTCAGACATTTTGTTAATGCATAAGATGTGAGAACTTTCAGCAAAGGAATGGAAGTTTGGACATCAGGGGCAACCCAGTAAAAGGTCATTCCAATCCCATATCAGTGGGTGTCAGGAATAGAACTGCATGGCTTTCAGAAACTTTTTACACAAGATAAAATTACTTTTTATTTTGTTTTTCCATGCACTTTTTGAAGTACACTTTAATAACAGGGTTGTTTTAACACTCCGGCCTCAGAATCAGCCCTCAAGGCATTCAGATCTGGCTGAAGAGCCCATGAGAGTATAGCAGGCATGGAAAGCCAAGATATCATGGGAAAAAAAAAAAAAAAAGACCTAAATGAATGATCTCTGTGAGTGAGATCCCAGTGGAAAGAACGGGGCCATCAAAGAAGGAGATACCCTTCTCCGAAGGGAGGAGAGAACCTCCACTTTGACTATGACCCTATCTGAATAAGACCAAAGTCAGCGAACTCTAAAGGCTTCCATAGCCCTGGCAACTCATGACTAGAGCCTAGGGAGATTACTGACGCCATGAACAGGAGTGTCAAATTGTTAAGTCAGCAACAGGAGTCACTGTGTACTTACACCCCATGCGGGATCTGTCCCTAATGTGTCGTCTAAAGCCAAGTGATGCTATGACTGGTACTGAAACAGTATTTTTATACTTTGCGCTTCTGTGTGGGCGCAGACTGATGAGGTCTTTGCTAATTATATACTGAAGTGATCTTCTGTATATAAAGAGAATTGGAAATGAAAAAAAAAAAAACAACCTGGTGTTAAAATGGAAATGGCATAGAAAATTAATTATTTTGAAAAAAAAATTATGTAGGATCTCTGTCTTTAATGTGCTGTACATTGCTATTTAATGCTATAATTAGTAATCCAATGGTAGTTTTTTCACTCGATGTTGCTATATGGGCAAAATGTTGAAACCTTTACCTAATATATACTAAATTGATCTTCTGTATACAAAGAGAATTGAAAATGAATCTTTACATGAATGGAAAGGGAGCGGGAGGGGGGAGGGTTGCGGGCGGGAGGGAAGTTATGGGAGGGGGGAAGCCATTGTAACCCACAAGCTATACTTTGGAAATTTATATTCATTAAATAAAAGTTTAATAAAAAAAAAAAAGGAAAAAAAAAATAACAGGGTTGTTTTTTTTTTTTAAGTTTGTTTTCATCTACTTGAAAGGCAGAGTAAAAGACAGAGAAAGTAAGAGAGCGGGCAGTATCTTCTTTGTGCTGATTGACTCTCCAAATGCCCGCAATAGCTAAGCCATGCATTAGCTTGATGTTGGATCAGAAGCAGAGTCATAGGGACTTGAACATTCACTCCAGTATGGGATGTGGTATCCACAGTGATGGCTTAACTCACTATGCCACAGCATGCATCCCTGAAGTGCCCTTACATGGAACATGGAAACATTTCTTGTATAAAACATTTCTTTCACCATAGCTAGTACATACTAAGTGGTGGTATCTCTGGGTTAAACCAGACAGTAAAAAAGAAAAAAAAATCATGAAATTCACCGATTGTGCTTTGCCAGAGTTAGCAGCTCTGAGTTTTAAAATGCTGCAGCTTGTGACTTGGTGGAAGATTTGTTGGTGAGGCCCTGATTTTTGAAGAAGGCAGAAGTGTTCACTCTGTTATTCTTCTGAAAAAACTTCATTTCTCCTCTTTATTGCCCTTTGTAGAAAATGCTTTAAACTATTCTCAGTTTGGTCTGCTGTCTGGCCTGTCTTTTCTAAGGTGTGTGATTTTGCTGATACTGTCATTTAGATGTTCTAGAGAGCCATTATCTTGAGTAATTTAATTTTTTTTGTTTACATGTTTGTTTTAGCCTCTTCTCCCTTCCAGCACCACATCTTTGCTCTTCTAAGGTGTCCCTAGGAAGAGCTGGTGTGCATAGTGGGCAGTTAAATCAGACCCTGAAGTGCCCTGCAGTGCAGTCAGGACTGCATCATCATTTCCTGGCCAGTAATGGGGAGGTCACTCAAAACCCCATATTGTCCTCCTACAGCTTTATATAACAGGCAGACAGACTGGCGCACCTGTCTGCTGTGGTTTACTCACCCAATAGTTTACATCAGCTGGAAATGAGCCAAGCTCAACCCAGGAGCCCAGAACTCAAGACAGGTCTCCCACATGAGTGCTAGGAACCCAGCTCCTTGAGCCATAACTGCTCCTATAGGTCTGCGTTAGCAGGAAGCTAGAGTCAGGTGCCAGAGCCTAGAATTGAACCCAGGTATTCCGTTATAAGACGCCATCATCCTAGTCAGGATGCAGAGCACTAGGCCAAACACCTGCCCCACGTTGTCCTCTTGAGGTGCTTGGATAATATTAGTTTTCTACTTAATGCAGCAGAATGTGCAGGTTAGCTTTGTATAACCATTGGAGTATATATTCAATGTGATGTGTCTTGATTATCTTGATTTTCAAGTTTCATTTTAATAAACAGCTATTTGTATAGGGAAAGATGGGAGTTCTGTTCACATGAGGCATTGGTACTTCTGGGCTTCAAGGCTAAGTTGACATAGTGTCATCGTTACAGAAAATGAAATTTGAAAGAACACAGAGCAAGTAGCAGTAAATGTTAGAACCATAGCTGAGGATTTTATGGTGATTTAATTGCCACATACCCTCATCCTCTCATTCAGGCAGTCAGCTCATATTTCTTGAATTTGACAGTGTGCTAGGCACTGTGTTAACTGCTGAGGTGATTCAAAGAGAACAGGAGAGGGGTGTAAGGGAAGGCGCGAGTTGGCCATACATAGCCCTTGCTACCAGTGTGTGAATCATGAACTTCTGCCTTCCTGAAAGAAACCAGAATATACCTTATACTTTTCTAGAATGTTCCTTACGCTTCTGTAGATTTGAATCTCTTCCACGGAAGGCTGATTTCATTTTTCAAGCTTTGTTTTCAGAAGATAGCCTTTACTTCAGGTTTAGCAGTTGCCTTTTAGGGAAGTTAATAGGTTAAAAGCATAGAATATCTCATGTCACATACAGCAATCTAAATGTAAAAACTAAAATACATATTGCTTAGAGAAAAACACAGGTGTAGTTCATGAATTTGTGTGTGGAAATGGATTCTTAGATTTGGTATCAAAAGCACAGACAACAGAAGAGAAAAAGAAATGAACTGGATTTCACTGAAAATGAAAACTTGAGTGCTTCAGGTCACCATCAAGAAAGTGGAAAGAGGGGCCCAAGTAGTGAAACAGCAGGTTATCAGCTGCTTCTAATGCCAGAATCCTGTATTGGAGCTCTGGTTCAGTTCCTGGCTGCTCTGCTATGATCCAGTTTCCTGCTAATGTGCTGGGGAAAGCTGGGGAAAATGGTTTGAGTACTTGGACCATTGTGGCTATTTGTGGAGTGAACCAGTGGATGGAAGATCATTGTTTTCCTTTCTCTCCCTCTCTCTGTCTCTCCCTGTCTCTGACTCCCTTTAGAAATAATGTTTTTTTGAAGTGACATATTGAGGCAGAAGGACACTGGTGGTTTCCAGTACCTGGAAGAAACTGCAAATGAACGATATTATGGCGTAATGTGCTTGGGCCGTTACTGGGACAGTGAAAATGCTTTGGAACTAGGTAGAAGTGATGGTGGCACAGCATTCTGAATTTCTAAATGCCAAAGATGGAGCCTTTTTAGATAATTTCGTATTGTATGAATTTTACCTTAATTTCTTTTAGAAATGAATGGATTTAGAAATCAAATAGACTTAGAACAGTGTCCTTGTCTCCTTGCATGATTATGGCCAATTTATTCTTGGTTTTTAAACCTCAGTTTTTTTAAAAGACTTATTTTATTTATTTGAAAGGTAAAGTTAGAGAGGTAAAGCCAGAGAGAAAGAGAGAGAGATAGAGAGAGATCTTCCATCCACTGGTTCACTCCCCAAATGATCGCAGTGGCCAGAGCTAAGCTGATAAGAAGCCAAGCCAGGAACCAGCAGCTTCTTCAAGGTCTCCCAAGTGAGTGCAGGGGCCCAAAGATTTGGGCCATCTTACACTGTTTTCCCAGGCTATAGCAGGGAGCTGGATCGGAAGCGGAGCAGCCAGAATGCCCATATCGGATGCCAGCACTGCAAGCTGGGGTTTTAACCCACTGCACCACAGCGCTGGCCCCTGAACCTCAGTTTTGTAACAGGATATAAATAATACAGAATTTTAAAGGGTAAGGCTGCTTACATTGCAGAAATACAAGGAAAGTGACTGGTCTAATTTCTCACTATCCATCTCTCATCAGCCTTCCCTCAGCCATCTTGTCCTTCTGTTTCTCCTGTACCAAGTTTTTATCCTACTTCAAGAAATCTATCACCTGCTGTTCTTTTTTTTTTTTTTTTTTCTCTTTAAGATTTTGTGTTTGGGAGGCAAAGTTACAGACTAAAAGAGGGAGAGACAGAGAAAAAGGTCTGCCATCTACTGGTTCACTCCCCAAAAAGCCTTCAATGGCTGAAGCTGGACTGATCCAAAGCCAAGAGCCTCCTCTGGGTCTCCCATGCAGGTGCAGGGACCCAAGCACCTGGGCCATCTTCCACTACTTTCCCAGGCCATAGCAGAGAGCTTGATCAGAGGAGGAGCAGCTGGGATATAAACTGGTGTCCATATGGGATGCTGGTACTGCAAGTGTAGACTTGACCTAGTATGCCACAGTTCTTGTTTAATTTTTTTCTGCCATCCATTTACATCCTTCTTCATTATATCTCATGAATACATGTTGTTCGTAGGCCAATTTGATACTTGGTCCTCAAATCATATCTTTATTCCCTTAATGAAATAAGAGAAAAATCATTTTCACTCTACTGCTTTGTGAAGTTGGAGTGCCTTGCAACTTCTGCTGTATTCAAAAAGTTAGATTTTCTTTTGTGTTTATTCAAATATCATTTGTTTTCTCTGCTAACTAGGACAGTCCCTAAAACTGGGGCTGTGTGAATTTTTGTACGTAACTGTTCCCAGCACTGGTTTGTTAACAGGCATTTAATAAATACCAGAAGGTATTTAATAAATGATGAAAGAAGGAAGGATTAAGTTTATAATAGGACTTCAGAATGAGAGGTTGAGTTCTTAAAAAGCCACTGAACACATGGCTTGGGAAAAGTTCAAGTGACAGGTTTATTCTGAAATTTGGTATTAGTTTTGGAAAATGAAGTGAGAACCAGTCAGTTGTTTGCCATGCTGTTTGCATCCACTGTTAGGCATCTTTTAAAATCTGATTTGCAAAAGATTCACTCTGTGTTGAGAGCTGTTAGATGGCATGGTGCAGTTGGAGCACATGTGTGGCCACATCATTGCTCAGAGGGTTTCAAGTGCACAAAAGCCTTCTTTCAGTGTGTCAAGTTTTACACAGAAGGGAAGAATCACTTTAGATGCTGAAAAATATAATTAGGAGCGAACAGTAAAAAGTCGTTTCCAGGAGAAACTATTTGCTATACATTACCTGAAGGAGAAAGCGTGTTTTAAAAGAAGACAGCAACCATAAGAAATACTGCTGTGCATTAAAAATTAGGAAAGAGAAACTCTGTTATACAGTTAAGTGAAAAATATAGAAATGTACTCATTTTCTTAGACTAATAGGGAAAGAAGGGACTTTGAAAAATGCTTAATCTCGCCAGGTCTACCTGTGTCAGCTGGAGATGGGAAGCTGGGCATGTTCTTTATTATTAGGTCTTTGATTTTCCTAAGAAGTTGGCTCCTCATTTTCCTTGTCTAATTAAATCCTCTTCCAGAAACAAGGGATTTGGATTGCACACCTTGTTCTTAGGAGAGTAGCTCAATATTTTGGCACTGGTATTTCAGTTTGTGGGGAGAAATTGATAAATAAATGGTCTTATTCATTAAAGATATGTTATAGATTATATGCAAACACCTGATGAAAACTTCCACCATGTGGAAGCATTAATTTGTCAGGGGTCATCTATGTATGGGAGAGTGTTAATTTTTATTCAGTGCTTGATTTTGGTGGGATTTTGATGAAAACGACAAACTTGTTTTGATTGCCTTTTACTCTTAAAAGCTGTGAATTGGGAGATAATTCTTAAGTCAACAAATTTCCTTTTAAAAATATTCATTGAACTTTTATTTGAAGTCTTCTCCTATCAAGTCTTTTTGTAAGTGCTGGAGTTATACTGCAGAGTAAACCAGGATCTAATAAGGCAGTTTGTACAGCACGTTCTCAATTTCAAGTGATAGAAATGCATATCAAAGTAATTTCAGCAAACAAGAAAAGTACTACCTTCTTGTAATGAGTTGGTGATACTTTGGCTCAAAAAAATAGTGATGCTTAGGTTATTCATGGGTCAATTTACAGACACACACACATGTATCTTACTAATAATCTCTGGTCACCTCTCCCCTCTGCTCTTTGCATTTTTAAAAAATGATTTATTATTTATATGAAGGCAGAGTTAGAGAGGCAGAGAGAGAGAAGTCTTCCATCTGTTGATTCACTCCCTAAATGGCTGCAATGGCTGGGGTTGGGCCAAGCCAAAGCCAGCCTCCTGGCACTGCATCTGGGTCTCCCACGTGGGTGGCAGGGGCCCAAGTACTTGGGCCATCTTCCACTGCTTCACCAAGTATATTATGAGGGAGCCAGAGGTCTTCCATCCACTGGTTTACTTCCCAAATGGCTGCAGTGGCTGGAGCTGGGCAGATTTGTATCCAGGAGCTAAGAGCTTATTCTGGATTTCCCATGTGGGAGCAGAGGCCCAAAGTCTTGGGCCACCTTAGACTGCTTTCCCAGGCCATGGCAGAGAGCTAGATTGGAAGTGGAACAGCTGGACATGAACTGGCATCCATATGGGATGCACTGCAGGTAGTGGCTTCGCCAGCTACACTACAGTGCTGTCTGCCCCCACCACCTCCGCTCTTTGCTGTGATTGCTTTATTCTCTGGAAGGTTTTCCTTGTAATAAGTGAGATCACCCCTCTGCTGACTTGTCACCTGGACTACACCCACCCATCTAATTATCTAGCTGTCTAGGAAGTCCCCCTCTTAGACTGTTGTTGACAAAAATCCTTAGCTAAACTCTCACAGAAGGACTGATAGCACGGGATAAAATTTTCACTGGGTGTGATGGTGTGATGCCCACATTCCATATGAGAGTCTCTGGGTTTGAGTCCTAGCTCTATGCAGTTTCAGCTTCCTGCTAATGTGCACCATGGGAGGCAGCAAGTGCTAGATTAAGTAATTGGATCCTTACCATCCATGTAGGAGACCCAGATTGAATTCCTGACCCAGTATTGGCTGTTGTGAGCATTTGGGGAATGAACCAATAGATGGAGTTTTCTCTTTGTGTCTCTTTCTTTCAAATAAATTAAATAAAGAAATAAGTTCAAAATGTTTAGTTTTGGTCATGGGCTTACACCTAGAAAGCCACTTCTCAAAGAACAGGGTTGGATTTCGCAGTAGAAAATCAGATAGGAGGAGTAAATGCTGGGTTGTCAGAAGTAGCGCATGTAGTATTACAATTTCTTTTTTCTTTCTTTCTTTTTTTTTTTTTTTTTTGACAGGCAGAGTAGGTAGTGAGAGAGAGAGAGACAGAGAAAGGTCTTCCTTTGCCATTGGTTCACCCTCCAATGGCCGCCACGGCCGGCGCACCGCACTAATCCGAAGGCAGGAGCCAGGTGCTTCTCCTGGTCTCCCATGGGGTGCAGGGCCCAAGCACTTGGGCCATCCTCCACTGCACTCCCTGGCCACAGCAGAGAGCTGGCCTGGAAGAGGGGCAACCGGGACAGGATCGGTGCCCCGACTGGGACTAGAACCCAGTGTGCCGGCGCCGCAAGGCAGAGGATTAGTCTAGTGAGCCGCGGCGCCGGCCTAATTAAACTTTTATTTAATGAATATAAATTTCCAAAGTACAGCTTATGGGTTACAATGGCTTCCCCCTCCCAAAACTTCCCTCCCACCCGCAACCCTCCCCTTTCCCGCTCCCTCTCCCCTTCCAATCACATCATGATTCATTTTCAATTCTCTTTATATACAAAAGATCAGTTTAGTATATATTAGGTAATGATTTCAACAGTTTGCCCCCATATAGCAACACAAAGTGAAAAAAAAAATACTGTTGGAGTACTAGTTATAGCATTAAATAAGAGTGTACAGCACATTAAAGACAGAGATCCTACATAATATTTTTTTAAAAAAAATTAATTAATTTTCTATGCCATTTCCAATTTAACACCAGGGTTTTTTTTTTTTTTCATTTCCAATTATCTTTATATACAGAAGATCGATTCAGTATACAATTAGTAAAGATCACATCAGTTTGTACCCACACAGAAACACAAAGTGTAAAAATACTGTTTCAGTACTAGTTATAGCATCACTGCACATTAGATAACACATTAAGGACAGTTCCCACATGGGATGTAAGTACACAGTGACTCCTGATGCTGACTTAACAATTTGACACTCTAGTTCATGGCATCAGTAATCTCCCTAGGCTCTAGTCATGAGTTGCCAGGGCTATGGAATCCTTTAGAGTTCGCTGACTTTGATCTTATTCTGATAGGGTCATAGTCAAATTTGGTGGAAGTTCTCTCCTCCCTTCAGAGAAAGGTACCTCCTTCTTTGATGGCCCAGTTCTTTCCACTGGGATCTCACTCACAGAGATCTTTCATTTAGGTCTTCTTCTTTTTTTTCTTTTCCATGGTGTCTTGGCTTTCCATGCCTACAATACTCTCATGGGCTCTTCAGCCAGATCCGAATGCCTTAAGGGCTGATTCTGAGGCCAGAGTGTTGTTTAGGATATCTGCCATTCTATGAGTCTGCTGTGTATCCCACTTCCCATGTTGGATCGTTCTCTCCCTTTTTTTTTTTTTTTAAACTTTTATTTAATGAATATAAATTTCCAGTGTACAGCTTATGGATTACAATGGCTTCCCCCCCCCCCATAACTTCCCTTCCACCCACAACCCTCCCCTCTCCCGCTCCCTCTCCCCTTCCATTTGCATCAAGATTCATTTTGAATTCTCTTTATATACAGAAGATCAATTTAGTATAAAGATTTCGACAGTTTGCACCCACATAGAAACACAAAGTGAAACATACTGTTTGAGTACTAGTTACAGCATTAAATCACAATGTACAGCACATTAAGGACAGAGATCCCACCTGAGGAGCAAGTGCACAGTGGCTCCTGTTGTTGACCCAACAAATTGACACTCTAGTTTATGGCGCCAGTAACCACCCTAGGCTGTCGTCATGAGTTGCCAAGGCTATGGAAGCCTTCCAAGTTTGCCGACTCTGATCATATTTAGACAAGGTCATAAAAGACAGAGTGAGGATAGTAACCAATGATCCTAAGAGTGGCATTTACCAGGTTTGAACAATTATACAGCATTAAGTGGGGAAGAGGACCATCAGTACACACATGTTGGGAGTAGAGCCATTGGTGGTAGCGTAGAGGTTATGATTACAAAGGAATGAGGCCCAAGTGCACTAGACAGGGCCTAGAACAAAGGACAGAGTCATTATTAGAGGAGCTAAGAAAGGTGCTGTCTAAGCTACAATTAAGTTTTTTGATTGAGAGGCAAATAGAACCTGATAGAAGGGGCTTGATAATAATCTGGTGGGCTTTAGGCCTTGTAAATTCAGAGGCCCAGACCTATCTATCTCTTCACATGGGGTATATCCTAAGGGAGGTGTGAACCTCCTAGGGGAAGGCACTCTGTTGACTTTCATTACTTGGCTGGCCTGGGAGGAGAGCTGGCCAGGTAAAGGCAGGGGGCATCTCTAACAAGAAATTTACAGTTCTGACTGTAATGTTGCTGACCCTACTTGACCATCCCCTCAGCTGCAGTGGTCACTTTGGAAGTTGGGCTGAGTGAAGGGCTTTTCAGCTTAGAGCCAAGAAGATCTGTGGCTCTGACCTGGGCATCCTTCGACTCCAGGGCAGGTCCATTTCCAGTGATCCAACTCTTGGCAGAGCTGCCAGGGCTCTTCACAAGCTGACTTCTGCTGAAGCCCAGGCTTACCACATTGAAAGCCACTGCAGTGGACTGGCCTGTTGGGTCTCCTTGAGGGCAGATCACTGTACAGATCAGCCATTAATAGGCCTGCCACCCATTGCTTCTGATGCCGAGCTTTCTTTTCCTCCTGGTTTGTGTTCGTTCTCTCCCTTTTTGATTCTATCAGTTAGTATTAGCAGACACTTGTCTTGTTTGTGTGATCCCTTTGACTCTTAGACCTATCAGAGCCATCGAATGTGAACTGAAATTGATCACTTGGACTAGTGAGATGGCATTGGTACATGCCACCTTGATGGGATTGTATTGGAATCCCCTGGCACATATCTAACTCCATCATTTGGGGCAAGTCTGATTGTGCATGTCCCAAATTGTACATCTCCTCCCTCTCTTTTTCCACTCTTAAATTTAACAGGGATCACCTTTCAGTTAAAATTTAAACACCTAAGAGTAATTGTGTGTTAATTACAGAGTTCAACCACTAGTACTAGAACAACAACAACAACAACAAATACTAAAAAGGATAAAGTATTACATTGTACATCTAGAGTCAGGACAAGAGCTGATCAGGTCATTGTTTCTTATAGTGTCCATTTCACTTCAACAGGTTTCCCCTTTGGTGCTCAGTTGTCGCCAATCAGGGAAAACAAATGATATTTGTCTCTTGAACTTTTTAAGGACAGATGGAGAGATACACATCTGTTTTCCTGTTTCTGAGCAAAGATGGGCATCATTATAATCTCATGTGACACCCTTAATCTTCATTTTGAAGACCTGATATGCCACTAAACTTACTGCAAAATAGTTACTCTAAATAATGCTCACCCATAACAAGTTGGAAATAAAATTGCTTATGATGATGCACTAAATGGGTTGTGCTTTTCGGGGTATGTGTTTAATAGCGCCACCCACATGCATCAGTGGCTTCAGCTTATCGTGTCTTTTCTTCATTTCAATTTCTGAGTAAGTTCATCATTTTCCAAATTGCATTTGAGCATTAGAGAAATAAGCCTAAAACTCCATCCTGCTGGTGGAACCCAAGACCCAGAAGTATGAGGAAGATTATTTGCAAAAGAATTCATTCATTCACCAAATAATGATGGAGCCCAACCTCCATCCCTGGTGTGGTGGACTTTTCTGGTGCGACTTAGCGCCCTGTTTGCACTTCCTGTTTGTCATCATCCCATCAGTCACTCTGCATGCCCATCTGGCCTTCTTGACACCTATAGGTTGTTTGCCTGCCTTGTGAAAATATATAAGTTTCTGATGTCTGATCTGAACTCCCAAAGAACTTAAATCCATTGTGAAGAAAACTTGATTTTATGGTGCAACCCTCTATAGCATTTCACAGAGGTAGGTTTTTGTTTGGTTTGTTTGTCCTGCAAAATTGCCATGCACCATGTGAATCTGACAGAATGTTAGGGAAATATCAGGGGTTGGATCCCTTTGTAAATGCAGTTGAGCAAGGAGAAAGCTTGGCGTAGATGGAATTGTGCTTTGAATGTATTTGTTTTAGCTTGAAGTGCCCCAGAGTTAGAGGTGGGAGTGCTGGCTGGGGACAGCCCCACAAAGCTCAAGCTCAGTCAGGAACTCTGAACACACCTGTAGGCCGAATAATTAACTTGACAGCTTTATAGGATTGCTCTCCTTCTCTCTCACCTGTTTTATTTCCTTGACCAATTACTTGCAATAATGATGGCAAGCCAGCTTCTACCCCTGACTGTGCTGGAGATTATAATGTCAAAAGGGCCTTTGTAATGTCTTCTGTGTCTTAATAAACCTGTCAGCTGACGTTACCTTATGTTCTCATTTCCATCAGGAAACATGAGATGGTGCATCTGGGCAAGGATGCCAGGTCATGGTGTGTATTTTCAGACTGGCATAATGTGCCACGTGCCCGCAGTGCCATGGCTGTGTGGCCTTACTTGCCAAGAGCAGGCTCTTCTTTTAATTAGGGCTGGCTGGTGAGTTGGCGGGATTCACTCAGTAATCCTAGGCTGTTGGGTGGGGGGCTTGTTGCTAACCTCTTCCGTTCTTCGTTGGCAGGAAGTTGCCCTCATGTGCTGATTGGTGGGTGTCCATCCTGTTCAGTAATTCATTTCCTCAGAGTCTAACTAAAGTGGTGTTATTTTTGTGCTCAGAAAAAAACTTCAGCAGTCTTCCATTAGCCGGTGACTTAAGTAGATGGTCTCCCACCAAGCCCGTTTTTAATGCAGAAATTAATTTTTGAAAGTGTGCTTTTCCTGAAATTCTGCTTCAAGTCAAGCTCTTCCCTGAACCTCAGACATTTAAAGAGGAGAAGAAGCTAGCAATGTGGCACAGTGCCTTGGGCTGCCACTTGTAATGCCAGCTTCTTGCTTTTTGAGTCTGGGAGGTAGCACAGGATGGTTCAAGTACTGGAGTAGCTGCCACCCATGTCGGAGACCATGATGGAGTTCCTGGCTCTTGACTTAAGCCTCGCCTGGCCCAAACCTGGGTGTTGTAGGCATTTGGGCAGTGAACCAGTGGATAGAAGATCGATCGATCTCTCTCTCTCTCCCCCTCTCTCTGTCATTCTGCCTTTGAAATAAATACATACATATCTAAAATAAATAAAATAAAGGTGAGCAGAAGCCAGGACTGTCTTTGCCTTCTAGGTACTTACTATCCAATAATGGGCATGCTAGTTTTTTTTTCTATCTCTGGTAGAAACTTTCTTGTGAGGAAAGAACTCTGGCACATAAAAAAGCCGCCCATAACTTTTGCAGGATATGGGGCACTCAAATCAATAGCAAGGCTCAGACTGTAAATAATATACAAAGAAGTGTGCTGACTTGTCATTTGCTTCTCTTGGTTTTGGATAGCATCTCTTTGGTTGAGGCTAGGCTGATCATAAGAAGGGAAATTCTGCAAAAGACATTGTGGGTGCTTTGTGGGTTTTTTGTTTGTTTTTAAGAAGCAGAGAGCGAGAGAGAGCAAAGAGGCAGAAGGAAGGCTCCCATCATCTGGTTGACTTCCCAGATGCCCATAGAGGCCCCTGCTTGGGGCAAAGCCAGGAGCTAAGAACTCAAGCCAGATCTCCCAAGTGTGAGCAGGCGTCCAACTATTTGAGCCATCATTGCTACCTCGCATGGTATCTGTTAACAGGCAACTGGAATCAGGAGCAAAACTGGTTGTAAAACCCAGGTCCAGGGATGTGGGTGTGTTCACTACTAGGCCTGTGTTACCTATTACCCTTTATGAGGTGAGTATTATTATCCGCACCTGGACACTGAGAACTGGATAGATGGAAAAAGGTGTACAAACTCATGCATATCACAGGACCTGGGACCATGAGTCCCATCATCAGCCTGTTTTCCAGTTGTTCAGAGAAACAGGGGCTGAACTGTAATCTCTAATTTATTAAAACGAGTAAACAAATAACAGGAATAGACAAAAGGGAATAAATGGTAGCTACTTCTGGCATTTGGTTCAGATTTTCTCTCTTCATTAGTAGGGAAGTTATGTTTTAAAGATTTATTTATTTATTTGAGAGAGTTATAGACAGAGAGGGTGAACCAGAAAGGAAGGTCTTCCATCCACTAGTTCGCTCCCCAAATGGCCGCAAAGGAAGGAGCTGAGCCAATGAGGAACGAGACACTTGTTCTGGGTCTCCCATGCAGGTGCAGGGGTCCAAGCACTTGGACAATTTTCTACTGCTTTCCCAGGCCACACAGAGAGCTGGATTAGAAGAGGATCAATCGGGTCTAGAACCGGCACCATATGGGCATGCCTGTGCTGCAGGCAGAGGCTTAGCCTACTAAGCCACAATGCTGGTCCCATAATAGAGAAGTTAGATAGATAGGTGACTATAGAAGATGTACACATTAGTTTTAAGAGTAAAATAAAAATATATACCAGGGAAGCTATTAAAAAGGAATTTAAAAATTTAAAAACAGGTCAGGCATTCAGTCTAGCATCTATGAATGCAGTAGCCCTTGTCTCAGGAACTGGATTTGAGGCTCCGGCCCAGCTCCTGACTCCAGCTTCTTGCCAGTGCAGACTCTGGGAGGGCACGGGGATGGCTCAAGTAATGGGTTTATGCCCCAACATGAGAGACCTGGATTTAGTACCCAGCTTCTGGCTTTGGCCTGGCCCGTCTTGGCCTCCGAAAGCATTTGGGAGTAAGAAAATTGATACGTCCTTTTTGTCTGCTTCTTCTCAAGTAAAGAAGCAAATGAATTATAAAATGACTAAGAATGGTGCTTTCTCTTTTGGAAACCTAAAGCTGCAAACCCTTAAGGGAGCTTCTTGTTTCTGTAGAGGTGAGATTAGAATGGTCTGTGAGGTCAGCCTTCCTCTTCTGTCTCCTCCCAGAGTTGGATTCTTGAGGTTGGCAGCCATGTCCATGCTCCCCTCAGTGTTGCCTCTGATACATTTCTCTTCATATTTGCCCTGTGTTGCCCTGAGCCATCCAAGTTCTTTCCTGCATCACGCTTACATCCTTCCTGCTGTGGTCAGTGTTGTCGTTAATCCTTTGAGCAGAGAAGTACCATCCACCTGTGCAGTTGTAAAGGGCGCACCTGTGATGGAGCAGTGAGCTCCTCCCGGAAGCCAGCACCATCATGCCTGGTGCACACTGCTTTTCCCAGTGCTGCTCTTGGTGCATCTCCATATGCTGATTGTGACGTTCAGCCCTGTCTTCCTTTGATTGAATGGATACAGGGGCACACAGCTGCTTGCTTATTTTTGCTTTTTCTGTTGGTTCTAATTTTTTTCCCCAACTATCGGTCCCCCCTGAGTTGTCTACTTTGAAACACTCTCCATGTGCAATGTACCTTCTGTTGCTGGCAAATGTCCTTTCCCCAAAGCATGCACCTTTGTTTACTTTCCAGGAGAAATGATGCCCTTGGAAGTGCCTTCTTTCCTGATGACTGCGTCGCACCAACTCTTAGCGAAAGCACAATTTAGCTGAGGCCTTGTCAGTAAACTCACAAATGCATTTGTGAATTGCATTTTTAATCACTGTGCATAGGAAATGCCCCCTGAGTCCCCAGCACTGGGCACCCTTCAGGCCCTACCCGCATCACAGTCATGGAAATTAAACATTTATTCAGGATTAGCAATGACTGTGGCAGGCAGGCAGACGTTCTGCTGTTTTGCTCTTAAAAGCGCCCTGATGCACAGAGGAGAGTGTTCATTGTCTGAACTGCCACAGACTTTTCTGCCATACGGACAACGCAGTTGGCAGTGCCACTGGTCTGCCACCTTTTAATGGCCTGATAATTAAAAATGATGGGCAGATAAAAATAGAGGAGCCCAACACAGCCACACCAGACAGTTCTTCGCTCCCAAGTATGGTGCCCCTCAGGTGGTACATGGCTCAAGGGCAGAGCCTGAGTGTGATTTCAAATGGCCAGAAACTCTCAGACCTTTTTACATGACAAGCGTATTCAAAGAACCTCATTGTTTCTGTGTTAGATTATAACATCAATGATCTTCCTCTTTTGTTTGAAATGGAGGCAAAACAGTGTATCAAAATTACCACTATCCTGTTGTGTGTTTTTCCTCCTTTAGAAGGAATTCGAATTTGTGTTTTAGTTAACTCCCCCTCCTCTTTCCTACACACACACACACACACACATGCGCGTGTGCTCCCTCGCACCCTCATTCAGCTCTGTTTTACAAGCAACAGTGTGTTATAGGTTTGGAATTGATTCGGGTGTCATATGTTGTCATTTGATAAAAAACAGTTTAGCTAAGCTGCTTGACATTAGAACAGCTGGTAATGTCACTTTTGTTAATGTCTTTAACCACATTTTTAACAAAACAGCAGATGCTCATCACAAAAGGCTCTTTCTTTCTCTGCTCAGTTGGGGAAAATGAGCCCAACCTAGCAGCTCAGACTTGAGCAGCGGTCCTGGGAGCCGAACGCTTGATCCCAGAAGAAGGCACTGTGCAAGGACCCAGCATTCTCCAGTAACATTGGAAGCATAAACATAGCTATAAAGATAAGTAATGCAGCCACAGTCTGAGAACAGTGTTCTGAAAGTGTGGTGGCTTTCAGGGAAGAGAGGAAATCTTGGCCTTGGCCTTGTGACCATACAGCAGCAAATTTGGCCTCAAAAAAGCAGTGCTGGCTAGCATGAAGCAGAAGCTTGCTACCTTTCACAACAGTGCGATGGCATGATCCTTTTTTTTTTTTTTTTTCAAATGTTTTATTTGTTTACCTTAGAGGCAGAGCTACAGACAGAGACAAGGAGAGGCAGAGAGAAAGGTCTTCCATCCACTGGTTCACTCCCAAGATGGCCACCATGGCCAGAGCCCAGCCAATCTGAAGCCAGGAGCCAGGAGTTTTCCCCTGGGTCTCCCAAGCTGGGGCAGGGGCCCGAGCACCTGGGCCATCCTCCACTGCTCCCCCAGGCTACAACAGAGAGCTGGATTGGAAGAAAAGCAGCCACAGCCAGAACCAGCACCCACTACACCACTATGCCGGCCTCCATGATCCCTTTTTAATTCATACTTTGTAGGGGAAGAATCCTACCTTCCCCTCTTAAAGCCCCCACCCCCACTTGTCTTCCTTTTCTTAACTGAGATATTTTCCAGGTAGACAATCACACACACATCCCTACACACATATAATGAGATTTGTTTTCTGAAACATGTGATATGCAACACAGACTGTGAACCTTTCCCTGAAAGTCTGGCACCACACTGCTTTCCTGTGTCATTGACATCTCATTTTTAAGTCTTATGCTATATGTTTTGTTTTTACTGCCCTGTTACCAAGTGTCTGGGAGTGAAACCAAGGACTGTGCACCTGCTGGCTTATCCGTGTGTCTGGAACCACTGTGGAGCACAGAGCAGCATGTGTCATAGGGAAGAGCCTGCTCCCTGGAGTCCCTGGCCCAGCTATCTGTGGTTCCTGTACCCTTGATTAGCCCTGTGACTTGAGACATGATGTTGCACCCTTGTCTTGCCTTGGTCTCAAAACAGAGATCATTCTAATGCCTACTTCGCTAGTTTCAAAACATGAGGATAAAACAAAGTCATCTGTGCAAAATTTATTGAGCACTGCCTCACACACACAAAACACTAATAATACTGTTGACTGGTGTTACTTCATTACTGTTCTTAAAAGGCATCCTAACAAGGTATATACTTCATGAGATGAGGTGGTGAACTCTGCAATATCCTTTTAAACTCACAGTCAAGTTTACAGCAAGCAGAAAATTGGTCTGTGGGTGTGTGAGTGATGAGAATCTTACTCTTGATATGTATAAAGCACAGGTACACATCCAGTCCGTAAATGAGTATGTCTGTGGAATTAAGATTTCTAGGGTGGTAGATGAATTGAGGGGACAAAAATCGATCTTATTTCTAAAAAATAAAAAAAATAAAAAATAAAAAGAGTTGGTAAACACTTCTCAGGAGCCAGTGTTTCTGCCCTTTAGCTGGTGACTACCAGGGACACACTTAGAACTGAACAAGTTGAGTTTGTTACTTACTGCTCTGGGAGCGAACATGTATACCATGGAGAACCACAGAATCCCTCAATAAGAAGGTGTTAGAAAGGATTTGGAGAGGTAGGTGTTTGGCATAGTACTTTAAAAAAAAAGATTTACTTTATTTATCTGAAAGAGTTACAGTCAGAAGTAGAGGCAGAGAGAAACGTCTTCCATCTGCTGGTTCACTCCCCAGATGACCTCAATGGCTGGAGCTGTGCCAATCTGAAGCCAGGAGCCAGAAGCTTCTTCTGGGTCTCCCACATGGGTGCAGGGGCCCCAGAATTTTTGCCATCTTCTACTGCTTTCCCAGGCCATAGCAGAGAGCTGGATCAGAAGTGGAGCAGCACCTATATGGGATGGCATAGTACTTAAGACAACCATGTCCCATATCTGAGTACCTTGGATCAAGCCCTAGTTCTGATTCCTGACTCTGGCTTCCTGCTAATGCGGAGGCAGGGAGGCAAGGATGATGGCTCAAATATCTGGGTGTCCCTGACACTCAAGTCGGAGACTTGGTTTCAGTTCCCTGCTGCCAACTTGAGCCCCATCCCAGCTCTGGCTGTTGAGCACATTCACGGAGTTAACCAGTGGATTGGGAACTCTGTCTTGCTCTCTCACTGTAAGTGTGTTTCTGTCTGCTTTTTCATTAAATAATAAATAGTTTTTAAAAAATCCTGTGGGCTTGGATGGGTGATTCTAGGGACAATCTAAGGATTTGAGACTCATTCTGGAGAGTCACAAAGTGCCACAAATTGGGGCATTTCTATGATTGGGAAATTAAATCTCTAGGAAGGCTCATGTTGTTATTCACAGTGAAGCAGCAGTCATTCCTGTTAGCCCAAGTGGAATGTTTAGTATTTCATAGAAGGCACGCAGACCTTTCTTTTGTATGGGCTTAGACAGAATTTTGAAGGATTCTTGTTTTACTTTTTCATGGTTTCAGGGTGACCTTTCCTGAGTTTCTGGTGTGCCTTGAGATTGTGTATGTGTAGCAGAACAGTGTGGCATGGCCATAGAATGCCCAACTAGCTTCTGACGCTGAGGAGTAGCTGTGACTATCAGAACTATGTTCAAATGTCAGAAGCCTTTCTTTAAAAAAAAATATATATATATATATATATATATATGTATTTTCCCCCTTCCTGTGCTTTCTTTTTCTCTCCCAAACTCCCGTCTTTCCTTCCAAATCTGAGTAATTCCATCTGAGTGATCAGATACTGACTCAAAGAAGAGCCACTGTGAACCAGTTTGGGTCCCAGGGCAATCTTGCTTATGCTGTGAGGAGAGAAAGCTGGTCTTTTCCAGGAATCAAATGGGAAAATCCAGAACACCCATTGCTACCAGAAACCATCTAATCACCATGTGGCAAACTAATCTGAGGGCAGAACTTTCATAAAGTGTTTGGAGAGCTCAAAAGATCCAGGGTTACCCATGACCTTGTGAAGTCTCAGAGCCTGCTCCGTCTCTGCACTTGCTCTTTGATATGGCAGTAGCTTTCACTTTCCTGTAGTTGGGAGCCATCCCAACCGAGGTCCAAGCACATTTCCACTCACGCAATGCACACATATCTGAAACACGATCTGCCATAAAACTGTGGAGGTTTTTGAAATTGTGAACATATAATTCCTTTTAAAAAATAATTCTAGGAAGGACTTTGAACCTATCTCTGAGCAGGCGCTGGACTCCGTACTGATGATCTAGCATTTTGCTTTATAGGAGTTACTCTGACTAAAGAACTCAGTGGAAGTTTTCCTTCTCTACTCTTTTTTTTTCAACGCGTTCACATGTGGGCTCTCTGCAGCCTGTGGTTAGTTGTCCCCCACTGCACTGATTGGACCACTGGTCATTACTGTTCTCCCCTCTGAAGGTCATCTGATGTTCACACTGGAAGGGACCTGAGAGGTCATCTAATCAAAACCCTCATTTTAAAGATGAGCAGAGTGAGACCTAGAAGATTGCAACTTCACAAAGGTCGAACTGTTCCTGGGCTTCATGCTGCACTAGTTTCAAGTTACTGTTGATGAACCTAGTACTTCTTTGGGGTCCCACACCCATGAAACTGGTAACAATTATTGAAATACACAGGTACATTTTAATACTAAATACCATATTTAACACACCTTATACATCTAATATATAAGTTACACAGGTGTTCATCAATTTACCAGGAGGGAATATCCCAACAAACCCATTTTAAGTTGAAAATAAAAATTGAAATTGCTCCAAGTACACTAACCTACTGAAAATCAAAGCTTAGCACCACATAGTACCAGTTACCTCCCCTCACATGGCTGACTGCAAGATTGTAATGCATATCACCAGCCTGGAGAATGATCAGCACTGAAAATGTGGTTTCCACTGACTTCTTATAACTGCACTGTTATTTGCACCCCCCCCCAAAAAAAAAATCAATCAATCAATCAATCTTAAGTTGAGCTATTGTGAGACAGAGACAACCTATAAATTATTTTTTTTTTTTTGACAGGCAGAGTAGATAGAGAGAGACAGAGAGAAAGGTCTTCCTTTTTGCCGTTGGTTCACCCTCCAATGGCCGCCACGGCCGGCACATCTCGCTGATCCGAAGCCAGGAGCCAGGTGCTTCTCCTGGTCTCCCATGCGGGTGCAGGGCCCAAGGACTTGGGCCATCCTCCACTGCCTTCCCGGGCCATAGCAGAGAGCTGGCCTGGAAGAGAGGCAACCGGGATAGAATCCGGCGCCCCGACCGGGACTAGAACCCGGTGTGCCGGCTCCTCAAGGTAGAGGATTAGCCTGTTAAGCCAGGGCGCCGGCCACCTATCAATTATTAATACATGTTAAATAAGAACAAGTATGACTTGTACTGCTCAAGAAATGGTCATGATCCACATGTTAGGACAAAACGTTGAAAAGGAATACATCAACTGTATCAAAATAGTTCATTATGTTTCATATTACATCATTTAGGCTTGTGTCTCTGAGGCAAGGATACTAAATACATGAGTTTCTGTATAACTGCATTTTTTTTAAAGACTTACTTATTTTTTTGAAAGAGTAACACAGAGAGAGAAGGGGTGGCAGAGAAAGAAAGGTCTCCCATCTGCTGGTTTACTTCCCAATTGGCTGTAACGGCCGGAGCTGTGCCAGTCCAAAGCCAGGAGCTTCTTCTGGGTCTCCCACATGGGTGCAGGGGCCCAAAGACCTGGGCCATCTTGCACTACTTTCACAGGCCATGGCAGAGAGCTGGATCTGAAGTGGAACAGCTAGACTCGAACCAGTGCCCAGATGGGATGCTGGCGCTACAAGCAGCAGCTTTACCTGCTATGCCCCAGCACCGGCTCCATAACTCTAAGACTATTTATTAAAATGGAATTGGATGCAATGGAAGATGACCCATGCTCTTGGGCCACTGCACCTGCATGGAGGACCCTGAAGATGCTCCTGACTTCTAGCTTCTGATCAGCACAGCTCCGGCCATTGTGGCCATTTGGGGAGTGAACCAGCAGATGGAAAACCTCTCTCTCTTTCTCTCTCTGCCTCTCTGTAACTCTGCCTTTCAAGTAAAATTAAATGTTAAAAAAAGACTATTTCTTCATTTTAAATATCTGGCAACCCCTTTTTAATAATTTTTAAAAGCTGGAAAACAGTTCTAATCTTGTGTTGGTTACTAAGCAACAATTAAAATTCCAGTGGATTTTTAAAGACACTCTTTACTGAAGTGAGAGAAGTGCGGTTTTGCCCACTTCACGTCTCTTGGCAGTTGTACCTGTGAGGACTGACAGAGTTACAGGGGATGGACTTTATCTGGTTAGAGTCAGTTGGGAAGCCCTGTTGAATTTATTAGCTTTCGTATTTGAAATTCATCAAAAACCACAAATAAACTGAAACTAAATCATGGAGCCCAACTGGTGTTCTTTTAGATTTTTGCATTTTTTTACTTGAAAATTAGAGAAACCTGTAAGAGCTGTATTGGGCCAGACCAAAGCCAGGAGCTGGGAACTCATTCTCCTTCTTCCATGTGGGTGGCAGCGACCCAAGGACTTGAACCATCATATGCTGCTTCCCCAGATGCACAGAAATGATGTTCTTTATTAGTGGAAAAGGAATCTCAGGAAAAACCCTAAAGATGCTGTGTTCAGGGGCCTACTCCTACATCTGCCACTGTGGAAAACATTGGCCTCTTTGATGGCTCAGTCTGGTGCAGCCTTTTGAGAGAAGAACTTCAATGGACACCTGGTCTAGGATCATGCAGCTAAGACAAAGGAATAGCTCTACAAAGGAGACCTGGGGTTGTTGTCAGAGTTGGCAAAGGATGCTGGTCATGTTGTAGTAATACAGAGTGTTCTATGCAGCTTAGTTTCAAGTCACACTTCACTGTTTTGAGTGGAAAGGTAAGCAGGAGGGGTGGGAAGTACCCTGCTTTTGCCATACTTGGCTCAGGCTTGGTAGCTGACTTAAATCTGCAGGTGGAGCTATTCAGGGCTCAAAGGACCTGAAAATACACAAAGAAAAAAACTAAAAAGCACCACATTATGCTGTGTGGCTGAGATTTACTGCTGTCTCCTCTGTGCTCTTAACATAACAGATGACATAAAATGGCAAATGCCACCAGCTCTGCGCCTTCCTTATTCCTAAGGACTCTGAGATGCTTCTGGGATTATTGTAATGATTAGAGATCTTTCACTGTGATGCTTCTGCTTTTCTTTCTCTTATCAAATAGATTAAATATAAATTGCCGTTTTGCAAGAAAAAGTGTCTCATATATAGGCATAAGTAAACTGTCATAGAGATTATTTAGTAGGAGTAAATGATTAATTTTGCCTTTTAATCATAGTTCCATTATCATATGAAACAGTCATGTCATGTCGTTGGACCCATTTCACTAATGAAGGTTTAGCACCACTAGGAGCATATTTGCGTTAATGAGGCATTACAGGTTATTAATTGAAATCTAATAACAGCTTGGAATGTTAGAAGTTTGCATTAATTGGAAACAGAATTGTAGATTTATTGGCAATATACCTCTTATCATCTTAGAGAAATGATCCCTTGATGGGACATAAAGAGGCCATTTTTGTAATGACTAGAGTTTCTTGCTCTTTCATGTTGATTTTATTTTAAACTGAAATAACATTTTATAACTGATTTTTAAAGCAGAACTTTTTGATGGGCTTGGTACTATCTCTACCGTGGCCTGTTGCGTTGTTGACCTGTTCATCAGTTGTATATTAAGGTAAAGACTATAGAATGAAGCAAGCGTGGCTCTAGGAAGGAATGCCCATGAATGACAGTCCTGTCACCAACTTACCTCTCCAGGAATGCCTTGCCTGGCCACCTTGTGTGCAGAAAGTGCCTTCAGCATGCTCCATTAGGGCTTCATTTATTTCCTTCATCGTATTGTAAGTGGTCATCATTGTGTGTGTTAGCTTGCCCTTTGTGTGTATCCCCCGCTAGTATATTGTCTCTAAAGAACAAGAACAGTGTCTACCGTGATCTTCACCATATGCCTCCCACCTCTCACAGTGTCACTGTACACTGTTGAATGAGTGACTGAGTCCTGACTTACACTGGAGAAAATGGGGAAGATTCCAATGGAAAACAATGAGAATATTTCATTGCAGAGTTTAACCCCGAATCTAGGGCAGGATAAAATGCTGGACCTGAAACTTGCTCGGCAAGCATCGTGTGTCTTTGATATTTCAATTCCAGAAACGTGGCCTTCAGATATCATCCAGTTTCATTCATTCATTAGTGTTTCTGAGACTGGAAAGAAGAAGGAATAAAAATTGTCCCTGGGTATTATATCCCATGGCAATTGAGTGAGAGTTGTGTTTTCTAACATTTCTTAATTAAGCATTTTGCAGAAAACCAGCATCCATGATAAACCTCAGAATAGAATTTCCATATTAATAATTGGCACTTTTGTTAAAGCTAATAGAAATGAAACAGGCAGGCTCAACGGGGTGTAGTATTGAGGTTACAAAAAGGTAATTTGGTTGAAGTTTAGAGTTAGTCCATGGGGATGGAGAGTAGAAAATCAGCGCTGGGCAGCTGGATAGCAAATGCTGCCTCCTGCCTCTTCTGCTTCTGCCTCTCCTATTCCTTTTCTTGTTCTTCCTCTACTCTCCCTCTTCTATTTTCATTTATTTATTTTTTTAGACTGGTGAATGGTGCATGAGAGTTACTGTCCTTGTACTTGATGTGTCTTTAGAAATTGGCATGATGGGAAGAGCCTAAAACGGGCCAGGATTCAGAAAGCATAGGTCTAAGTGAGTCTTTGCCACGTAAGAGTCAAGAAACCAAGGGAAAGTCAGTGTTCTGAATCTCATCTGCAAAGTCACGATGTTTGACTCTCTCATAGAATTTGTCTAAAGATAGTTGAGGGAGAGAAATCAAGGTTAGGTGAATCCTGAGGCAAATGCAACCTACTGCTATGATTTGCTTGTTGAGAATTACATGGAGGAAGCTCGGTTGCCTCTGAGTTAGTTTTGAGTAGCAGCTCTCATTTACTCATCGTGTCAGGTACCCAAAAGTTCACTCAGCTTTCCTTTGAAGTTGAAAACAGAAATGGGAACTAGAAACCAAGCCTGAGTAAATACCAGCATTGTACTTTAATCAGTTAACTTAAAGCTCCACATTACAACACTGAAATGTGATGCTTCCTATTGCTCAGTTGAAAATGAGTTTTAAAAATTTTTAATGATTCATGTGCAAATTATTGAGCATTCTCATACTCATGGGGTCTGGAAAGCTCCTACAGTATAGAAGGTAGAGAAAGGAAGGTGTGTACGACCATTTTGGTGGGGAGTCCTGATAGTTTTTTCAAAGAATTGCCTCTTTATGCTTTTCAAAACTTGTTTTCCTTTGTTATATGTGGGTTCAAAGCTTCTTCTGTATTCTCCCCCTGACTGGCAGCATGTGAGTTGGTCCTTTATTTTTGTTTTACACGTATATTGCCTGCAGCAGAAAAACCCATAAATGTGAATTATTCTCGTATATACATACCCTGATTTCTTGACCCCTGGAATTGGCTACTGCTCTCCTTCCCTAAGGAAGATCTGAATCTATTTCTTCTCTGTGCTTAGGACATCACATTAATAATGTCCAAAGAGTATTTTCAGGTTTCAAAAAGTAGGGGCCGGCGCAGTGGCTCACTTGGTTAATCCTGCATCTGCAGCGCCGGCACCCCAGGTTCTAGTCCCTGTCAGGGCACCGGATTCTGTCCCGGTTGCCCCTCTTCCAGGCCAGCTCTCTGCTGTGGCCTGGGAGTGCAGTGGAGGATGGCCAAAGTTCTTGGGCCCTGCACCCCATGGGAGACCAGGAGAAGCACCTGGCTCCTTCCTTCAGTTCAGTGCAGTGCGCCGGCTGTGGCGGCCATTGGAGGGTGAACCAACGGCAAAAGGAAGACCTTTCTCTCTGTCTCTCTCTCACTGTCCACTCTGCCTGTCAAAAAAAAAAAAATTTGTAGAGTACCTTGTGTGTGCCAGGCTATGTGCCTGCTGCTACAATTCAACAGCAAATATAACCAACAAAAATCCCTGTGCCGATAAAATTACATTTCAATAGAGAAGGCAGATCATTAGCAGGTCAACATGAAAATACTGTAAATTGGGGATCAGTGCTGTGGCATTGCTGGTAAAGCCACTGCCTGCAGTGCCGTCATCCCATATGGGCATTTATTCGATTGTGGATTGGCTCCACTTCCAATCCATCTCTCTGTTCTGGCCTGGGAAAGCAGTGAAAGATGGCTTAAGTCTTTAGGCCCCTGCACCCACGTGGGAGACTAGGAAGAAGCTCCTGGCTCCTGGCTTTGGATCCACCTAGCTCTGGCCTTTGCATCTATTTAGGGAATGAAGCAGTAGATGGAAGACTTCTCACACTCTCTCTGCCTCTGCCTCTCTGTAACTCTGCCTTTCAAATAAATAAATAAATCTTTAAAAAATACTATAGTTGCAGATACTATGAAGAAAATAAAACAATGGGAGAGTGAATATTGGGAAAAGGGTTCTCTATTTAATATGGAACACAGGAAAGTGTTGAATTGAACAAAAAGCTGAATAAACCTCTAGCTCCACTAGCCTACTTGCCATTGCTTAAACTAATATTGGGGTAAGTATAGGACCACAGTGGTCTTAAATAAGACTGAACAGGTAGGGGATGAGATGATTACAAAGCTTGTTTACATTTTTTCACAACTGAGTTCTTAGATACTTTATTTTCTCACTAAAACAATGCAGTATGCCAATAAAAGTTGATCTAGCTTTATAACTGAAGACACATGATATTGCCTTATGAAGCCTACTATAAACTGTTGAAAGTCTTTAACTGTATTATGTAGTAAATTTCAATTCATGCTTATTGTTTCTTTTCTTTAATGAAATCCTTTGTTTGTTTCGGAGAATGCCCAAATCCAGACAGAAATTCTCAGGTAGAGATTTCTGTGGTTAGCCCTCAGGGGAAAGGTCTTTGAAATATCCTGACAAGGTTAGGAGCATCAGAGGCTGACTCCAATGTATTTGATCCCCAAAAACAAATGACAGTGCTATATTCCTACAATCGCATTAGATTTTTGAAGGATCTCAAACTTCGTGTTGCCTAGCTAGTGGTGGTATTGAACCTACAGAAGCTCCAGCAGACAAAAACAAGCCTCTCTCTCTTTCTTTCTTTCTTTCTTTCTTTCTTTCTTTCTTTCTTTCTTTCTTTCTTTCTTTCTTTCTTTCTTTCTTTCTTTCACAGGCAGAGTGGATAGTGAGAGAGAGAGGGACAGAGAGAAAGGTCTTCCTTTTTGCCATTGGTTCACCCTACAATGGCCGCTGCGGCTGGCGCACTGCGCTGATCCGAAGCCAGGTGCTTCTCCTGGTCTCCCATGCGGGTGCAGGGCCCAGGGACTTGGGCCATCCTGCTGCCTTCCCGGGCCATAGCAGAGAGCTGGCCTGGAAGAGGGGCAACCGGGATAGAATCCGGCGCCCCAACCGGGAATATAACCTGGTGTGCCGGCACCACAAGGCAGAGGATTAGCCTGTTAAGCCATGGCGCCAGCCAAAAACAAGCCTCTTTCACACATCTTGTAGCTTTTGTGGACATTACAAAGGATATTTTGATGATATTTTACAGCAAATTCCCATGGCCTGGGAATATGTTGTGCCTATTGGCTTGGCCTGGAGTACATTCTCCATCTCTAAAGATGAACCTCCACTCAGACCTTATAGACTGAGAATAAAGGATGCTGGCCGTGCCAGATGATTCCAGGGTTGCTGATGAAGGGTGAGGACTATAGGGGCACTGGATATTCATGGCTCTGTTATAGTGCTGTAGCAATGTGATTGTACCGATCCTCTGTGAAGTATGCTGCAGTTACCATGGAGCTCCTCATGCCAGATTCAAGGCAAATATATTGGATCACCATACTACATTGTCCTTTTTTACATTTTCTTTGTCCTTATAAGGGACAAAGGAAATGAAACTCCAGGGTAGAAGCTTTCCAGATAGCTCAGTTGAAGAAATGCCCCTTTGTTCTCCACAGAGCTTATCAGTATTGATCCTGGAAAAGTGTTTTGAATAGTACTTCTAGTACTACTGTACTTTCAGTAGAGTAGCATGATCCAAGAATAGAATTCTCTCTTGGAATTTCAAATTGATGGTACCTATTCACATGGCCATGTTTTCCAAATTCTGTGCTGAAGGTCCCAGAAAATGAATGGAGAAAAACAAAGAAACAAAGACTTAAGTAAATTCAGCTTCTTATAATCAGTGATTTAATACGTATAGCATCCTACTGAGTTATTTGAAGGAGCTGGTGTTGAGGAGGACTTTTTTTAGCTTTATTTAAATTAGAAGTTTCATATATTTCATCTATACAGATTTAGGATCATAGTGACACTTCCCAACCATGCTCCGACCCTTCCTCCTCCTTGGAAATAATTTCCCCCATTCTGTTGGTTGCCTCTTCACTTTGCTGAGTGTTTCTTTTGTAGTATGGAAGCTTCTCAGCTTGGTGCAATCCCATTTGTCAACTTTAGCCTTGATTGCCTGTGCTTCTGGGTTCTTTTCCAAGGCAATGTCTTGCAGAGTTTCCCCAATGTTCTCTAATGATTTGATGGATTCGGTTCATAGATTTATGTCTTTAATCTATTTTGAGTGGATTTTTGTGTAAGGTGTCAGGTAGGAGTCTAGTTTCATACTTCTGCATGTAGACACCCAGTTTCCCCAGCACCATTTGTTAGACTGTCCTTGTCCTAGGAATTGATTTTAGCTCCTTTGTCAAAGGTAAGTTGGTTGTAGATGCATGGATTGATTTCTGGAGTTTCTATTCTGTTGCATTAGTCTACATCTGTTTTTGTGCCAGTACCAGGCTATTTTGATTATAACTGCCCCGAGAAGGATTTCTTGTGTCCAAAGGGAATTATTTTACCTAGTATGTCAACGACTACAACAAAAATGTCACCAGAGTGGAAGGAACCTCCTCTTGGTGGTAGAAGATTGCATACTCAAAGGATTCCTGTTACATTCCAAGGTCAAAGAGCAGTAGCTAATGAACACAGCAGGGGAGAAGGAACAGCAGGGTGCAAATTAGGGTCATATTTACCCTTATTTTGTTATGACTAAATTTATTTTTTCATGTGAGAAGCTCTGCCTTTATTAAAAGAAAATAAATTGAAATAACACATTTATCATCCCAGCAAGGGATTGTAAACTCAGGCTCTATAGGAATCCTTAAGTCTTAATTCTGGAGAATACGGTCTTTAATCTCAGTTATCTTTCCTGATTGGAGACACTGGCAGATATTTGGTCTGTAGTTACACCATGGTGTAACCAGTAAATTAATTCAAATGCTCTGATTGTCTCATTTATGTGTACAATCTGGTAAATCTCCAACACATTTTGCCAGCTGATATTTCTGGTTTTAAATCACGGATGCTAGTGAGGCTATACATGATATTAGCAAAAGATGAAAAGATGAAATTCTATAGGAGAGGTCAAATGCAATTTACTCGGATAAAAAGAAACACTGTGAAGATCCTTCCCAACATCCCCACGTAACCATGCTTATTTTTTGCTGCTTATGACTTGAAAGGTCCATTTTTTTTTTTCCTGATCTTCAAACAATTGCCTGACCCCTCACCTGCGCAAACTTCTGTCATATTCCTTAAAATAGTATTATGACATGTGCTGTTTATCCACATGGACTCCCGGGTTTATTAATGCACATAATACATGATAACATGTTGATGAGACCACTGTCACTTAGCATTCCTTCCCTTTGCTCTTGGAATTGTATGTGTGTGTTTACTTTCTCGTCAGTATGACCTTCTCATTATGGATCTCTCCTCCTGGTCATAACAGACAACATGTCTTCCAAGAATCTGATGTATGACCTGGAGAGCATGGAGTTAGTAGTACAGCCCTAGATAACACTTAAGGAAAAACATTCAGTGACAACTGAGTTACTCACAGCTTTCTGCCTCAATTTTCCACTGTGTTAATTGTGGCTTGACTAAGTGCTTGTGTCCCACAATGATAGACCTAGAAAAAAAATTGTGCACGTGAACATGTATTTGTTTAATTGGTGTCATTCTCTGACTGCTCCATTCCTTCAGGCAGTACAATAAGCTGTGGCAACTGTATTTTCGCAGCTGTATTGGTTTAGGGATAAACAGAAAGTATAGAAAAAGCACCTAACTCCATTTATTTGTTCTTGGGTGAAAGTGCTATAGTTTTCTTTGCTGTTTCCCTGTTCTTGTCTTGTTCCTTTCTTATTAAATAAATAATTATGAATAAATAAAAAAGGTTTTCATAATTTGTGGATAGTGAGTTTTTCTGGTAGAGCCACAGTCTGCTTGATCTTTCTGCGTTACCTGTTGGACTTGCACCTCTGGGTTATGACATTCACAGTCACCAAGGTGTGCAGTGGAAAGGCACTGAGTGGTTGACATCTTGATCCTATAAATGCCTCACAGTGTGAAGACAGGAAGTATTGGCTTTTTTCCAAAGCTAGAACTGCTGAGGTCTTTTCTCTTGAATCATCAGTAAGACTTGTAGTGTGTGTTAAGAGTTTTTAATGAAAGATTTCCCTGAATCTCATACTTGGCTGGCCAGTGGGATAGTTTCAGCAAAGAGTTCAAAGCATCCCTTCTGCTGATCATCCTGAGAAAGGTTTTTGGAAAGCTTTGTTTATATTGTTAGAGGCTTTTTCCTCCTGGTTGGACTCATTAATACCTTTTGTGCCCACTATTTTGCTTTTTGAAATAGCTTTGTCTAAACAGCTTTCACTGGTGGAAAATCCAATTTACTTGCAAGCCATATTACCAGTTGTGCTCATTTATTTTTCTTTCTTAGTAAAAGGAAAATAAAAGATTGCATATCAAAATGGAGATACACAATTTATGGCATTAGCTCTTTTATAAATAAAATGATGCATCAATTATATATCTTTGCAATTTGTACTTGTCCATGACTGAGGATAGTGTCTATATGTTACAGGAACATATTTTCTCTTAAAATACATTTCATTTCCTAGGATCTTAAGTATTTGTCTCAAATTTCCATTGACAGAGGGCAGATGCTAGGAGGTTCAGGCTGCTTTACTCCCCCAGAAATGGACTGAATTTTTGGTGTAAATTTGATGAAACTTGGGTGGTTTTCATGATGTTCTTCTGCTCAGATTTTCTTTCTTAGCAGAGATACCTCCCTTCATTTCACAAGAATCCTACTTTATCTAAATGACATGGAAATAGCTGTCCCCAACCCCTTAGCTCACCCAAACTGGTTGATCAGAATATTATTCTTCTGTTTTCAGGATTTGGTTCTAAAAGGTCAAGCTACTTAGAAGCCTTCAAATTTGGCACTGTATAGACCAAACTTGTTTGGGAATGAAATAGGATGTGATGAAGCAGAGAGGGGAGAAGATGGGATGTTTGTGGTCTCCCTTGAGTACCTAGATCACCCCACAGTGCTAGAGGTGGCTCATAAGCACTGCACATGAGAGTATTGTCAGGAATTCTGTGTACTGGTTGATATCATTTTGGTAGCTTAAAATTGGCCACAAGTCAGCACCTCCCACCCCTTTAAAAATAAGGGTATTATTACACATTTAACAACTACTACAACCTGGAGGCAGCCTACATAAAGCCCCTGTTTTTAATAAGTTAGTTTGAGTTAGTTTGCCTTCACATGAAACCATTAAAAGAGTTCGGACTTGGCTAAATTATTTTTGCTACTATGGGCTTGTCACATGAAGGAAAAAAAAAAAAAAGAGAGATCGCCATTTCAGCTTTGGATTACTGCATGCCCTTGTTGGCTGCTGAAAATATGAAACAGTTGATAAGAAATTTCTCCAAGGTTTTAATGGGCTTAATGGTAACACTGACAACACTTGCTGTTCTTGGGGAGCCTTTGAATGACAAAAAAATAAAATAACAAAATTTATTTTGAGAATTAGTGGTTATGTCCTAAGATTCATAGACTTTGAAGGAAAAGGGAGTGATGTGGAGTTGCTTTTGTTTCTAAAATAGAAGAACTTGACCATGAAAGCTGTCTGTTGTGACCAGGAGGAGAGAACCATGATGAGAAGCAGTTCATATTCTCAAGAAAATGAATGCATACCAACAGTTCCAGTGGCAAAGGGAAGGAATGCTAAGTGACAGTTATCTCATCAATATATTATATTCTGTGTGTATCAATAAAGACTGGAGTCCCACATGGATGAACACACGTGTTAATAGCATTTCAAAGAGAATGACAGTAGTTTGCACAAGTGAGGGATCAGGAAATTGTTTCAAGAACAGAAGTTACTCATTGTTTGGTGGTCAGTGTTTGACTATGTGTCTTAACCAAGACACCAGTTGGAATGTCCACATCCCATTTAGAGTGCCTGGGCTAATGCTAAGCTCCATTTCCTGATTCTAGTTTCTTCCAGTGCAGATCCTGGAAAGCAGCAGAGAATGGCTCATTCCTGCCACCCATGTTGGAGACTTGCACTGAGTTCCTGGTTCCCATAGGAGGCCATGGTGGGCCTTTGGGGGAGTGAACAAGCACGTGACGGTTGCCTGTTTTGTATTTTCTCTCTTCCTCTCCCTCTTTCTGTCTCATTGTCTCTGAAATAAAAAAAAAAAATTGTTCATAGTGGCTGTAGCAGTCAGCTGAATCCAGCTGGTGTGTAGATAGGACCATATATTTTGTCACTTTGAAATTTAAGTACCAACTTTTTTTTTATTTGCTGCTACATGATGAATATTCTGGAACAGATTGACCCAGTTATAGCACTGTATTGTTTTGTAGGAACTTAGCATTAAAAAAGAAGATTTATATATTTATTTATTTATGTGAAAGAGTTATGGAGAGAAGCAAAGAGAAAAAGAGAGAGAAAGAGATCTTCCATCCATTGATTCTCTCCCTAAATGGCTGCAATAACCAGGGCTGGGCTAGGCTGAAGCCCGGAGCCAGAAGCTTCATCTGAATCTCTCATTTGGGTGCAGGGGCCCAAGGACTTGGGCCATACTCTGCTGTTTGCTGGGCACTTTAGAAGGTAGCTATATCTGAAGTGGAGCACCCAGGACTTGAACTGGCATCTGGATGAGATACCAGCCCCAGGAATTTAGCGTTTTTCAACAATCCTGCAAGCCTTTTTTAGTCATCTGTGCTAATTTGAAGGCAAAATAAACTTTGGCATGCTTATGTCTCATGTACCCTGGGACTGATTTTAATTCATAAAGATTTGTTGCTGGCTGTTATCCTGTGCTCCACATGCCATAGTAGAAAATCATCAGAATAATATGCAAACCCAAGTGGTGAAATTCATAATTTCCATGTAACATAGTTATAGAATCTGTCATCTGCTTGAGGTAGAAATTAGAAATAAAACTAAAGAAAAATTTTAAAAATACTTGTATATTTACAATGTACTTTCTAGGACTACTGAGTCCAGGGTATTATTTCCAGTAGAAAATTCAGAGGAAGAGAGCATTTTAGATTGTCCATGTGACTGTGAGGACATAGGCTAGTGAGAACATGGCTTGGATTTCTAAGAGGTCAGAGTTAGTTAAAGGGTAATCCTGAGGGATTTTGGTCAGCTTCCTGTGAATAAACTTAGACGAGTGGGGATTCTAAAATAATATCACCGGGATTGGTGCTTTCTCTCTAAGCCACTTCGGTGATTCTCACAGTGCATCATCGTGCTTTCCACACATGAAATGCCTTCTGTTTGGTATATTGTGTTCCCACACCAGTTGAAATTAGCGAAACTTTAAGAAAAGAATAAAAATTTAAATCAACCAAGAAAATACCCATGGTTTATCTAAACAAAATAGTAATCAGGTAGGCCTGTGCTAATTTTGCACACTCACTCCTGCTAAAAAAGGGGTGTCCATATGCCCATCAGCAAGTCACTTAACTTGCCAGGCTTCACAGTATCTGGCTATAAAAGCAAGAGGCAAAGTGGATTGGAGAAGGAAATAAAAATACCTATCTCCTTGGGAATTTTTAATGTTAAGTGAATTGGATGAAGTAATTCATGCCTATTGCTTAGCACAGTGACAAGCTCATCTGTACTGATGAGTGAGTGTTAGCTGCTGGTATGGAGACAGGTTGCCTTTCCTAGCCTTGTGCATGAGACTCATTGACCTTGGTTAAATAAATCCCTACATCTACTTGAGCTCTATCCACTGTGTGGATAGGATTTCCCATGTGAGAAGCAACCCATACTCAAATCAAATATTTTGGGACATCTGCCCTACATTGTTTGAATCAGGCACTCATTAAAGAGAATGATTTCTCTGTCCATTGCATCTTTGGACACAAAGCAAGTGTCCTGAGGGTCATACAAATGGCTACCTGTGCCCAGTGCTACATGGAAAGCCATTAGTCTGTCTCTGTAAGGTATAACCTACATTCCCACCCCAACCCCACTCTCTGGTGATGTTTGCTTTTGCTCTTGGACCTGAATTTGGAGATTGATTACTTCAAATTTATTAAATTTTAATGACTGGGAGTCTAGGTGGTGTCCTTTGGTAAAATGAACAACAAATAGCTTGATTTTATTTATACTGTTTGTTGAGAGTGTCAAAAATTATAACAATATGGTTAACAAGTTTAACTATCGAAGATATGATTACAGGTATGGTATTGTTTATGTTTTTTTTTTTATTTTTGACAGGCAGAGTTAGAGAGAGAGACAGAGACAGAAAGGTCTTCCTTCTGTTGGTTCACCCACAAAGTGGCCACTACGGCCGGTGCGCTGCGCTGATTCGAAGCCAGGAGCCAGGTGCTTCTCTTGGTCTCCAACATGGGTGCAGGGCCCAAACACTTGGGCCATCCTCCATTGCACTCCTGGGCCACAGCAGAGAGCTGGCCTGGAAGAGGAGCAACCGGGACAGAACCCGGCGCCCCGACTGGGACTAGAACCCGGGGTGCCAGCGCCGCAGGCAGAGGATTAGCCTATTGAGCCGCAGCGCCGCCGGCCTGTTTATGCTTTTATAAATCTAGATTGTAAGAAGTCATTTAGAATACATGTTTTAGGCTTACAGTAGCAATATATTTATTACTTAAAGATTGGTGATTGTTTGGTTATTGTACTTGTTTTCCATTACAACATAAGAAATTACATCAGAACTCTGAGGTTTAAATCAACAATCAGGAGTGAGCATGTTGCACCATAGTTAAGCTGCCACTTGAGATGTGAATATCCTAAGTTGGAGGGCCTAGTTTTGAGTCTGGGCCCTCTTCTTAGTTCCAATTTCCTGCTTGTATACATCCTGGGAGGCAGCATGTGATCGTTCAAGTACTCGGGTCCCTGTATGCACATGGGAGACATGGATCAAATTGCAAACTTCAGGTTTTAGTGTAGCCCATCCCTAGATGTTGTGCTTATTTGTGGAGTAAATCAACAGATGGGAAATCTCGCTCTGTCTCTGTCTCTTCTTTCATGTAAATAAAGGAAATTTCAAAACTACAAAATAACAATCATTTATTAATAGTTAGGTCTCAGTAGATTGCATGGGGTCTAGTTGATGTGAGATGAGCTCAGCAGGGTAACTCTGCTTCTCACTGCAGAGTCTGGTTCTGCCTGTGTCTTTGATCATCCTTCCATCAGCAACCAGATTAACCACTGCCATTTAGTTCTGTGGCAGGGCTAGCAGAAACACTTCAGACCTTTTCAGGCCATGGACTGGAGCAGGGGTGGGACACACCGTCACTGCCACCCATATAGCAACACCAAAAAAAAAATCTTAGGACTGGGTTCCAAGTGAGGAAGGAAATTGCTGTAGAGATTGCGGTACAGGTCCCCGTTACAAGGGGGAAAATAGAAGCCTGTAATCCTGTCTACCATGCTTATTAATGGTGTGTCCCTTTAGAGATTAGCTGTACTTGTTGGCATTAACTTATTGTTCTCTTTCTCTAAGAAAACTACTGTACTCTTCCTAGGTAATTAGTGTATTTTAATTTTGTGGGAACTGAACATTGTACTGCAAACCCAGTTATGTTTCTTCTGTTGGGTGCCAGGAAGCCCAAGACAAGCTGGTAGCTGATTATAGCTGTCATCTCATCTGTGTGGGTTTTATTCATCTTTTTTCTGGTTCTATTTTTCTATTTTTGCCTGTAACCTTTGTTTACTTGTTATTTAACCTTAGCCCTTAAGTTGTGCTTTTTTTTTCTTTTTTCTTTCTTTCTTTCTTTTTTTTTTTTTTTTTTTTTTTTTTTTTGACAGGCAGAGTTAGTAGTGAGAGAGAGAGAGACAGAGAGAAAGGTCTTCCTTTCCATTGGTTCACCCCCCTAATGGCCGCTATGGCCGGCGCACTGCGCTGATCCGAAGCCAGGAGCTTCTCCTGGTCTCCCATGTGGGTGCAAGGCCCAAGAACTTGGGCCATCCTCCACTGCCTTCCCAGACCACAGCAGAGAGCTGGACTGGAAGAGGAGCAACCGGGACAGAATCCGGCGCCCCAACCGGGACTAGAACCCGGGGTGCTGGTGCCACAGGTGGAGGATTAGCCAAGTGAGTTGTGGCGCCAGCCTGTTTTTTCTTTTCTTTTTTGATTTGGTCTCTTGTATGAGAGGCCTTCAAAAAGTTTGCGGAAAAACATAATTGAAAAATGAGTTATTTTTAATGAAAAAAATTGAAATCCATACTTGTTAAAAAATTGTCTTTATTTATTTGAAAAGCAGAGTTATAGTGAAAGAGAGGGACAAAGAGAAAGATCTTCCTTTTGCTGGTTCACTCCCCAAATGGCTGCAACAACTGGAGCTGTGCCGATCCAAAGCCAGGAGCTTCTTCTGGGTCTCCCACATGGGTGCAGGGGCCCAACTACTTGGGCCATCTTACTGCTTTCCCAGACAATAGAAGAGAACTGGATTGGAAGTGGAGCAGCCAGGACTAGAACTGGCCTCCATATTGGATGCTAGCACCACAGGCATAGGATTAACCTACTGCACCATATTGCCAGCCCCCATACTTTTTATAAAGTAAAGATATATTTATGTATATGAAAGGCACAATTACACAGAGATAGAACACAGAGAGATCTTCCAACCACTGGTTTACTCCCCAGAAGGCCAAAATAGCCAGGGCTGGGCCAGGCCAAAGCCAGGAGTCAGGAACTTTTGGGTCTCCCACATGAGTAGAGGGGCCCAAGTACTTCCACTGCTTTCCCAGGCCATTAGGAGGGAGCTGGATTGCAAGTGGAGCAACTGGGACATGACCTGGTATCCACATGAGATGCCAGTGTCAAAGGGGGTGGCTCTACCTGCTACACCATAATGCAGGCCCTCATACTTTTTTATAACTATTTTCCATGAACTTTTTGAAGACCCATCATGTGTCTTTTAAATTGTTTTTGCATAATTTCTGAAATAGGAAGAAATCTAAAGACAGAGATTAAATTTGAAATGACAGTCCACTACCACTATTCACCCTTTACCCAGTAAGCAAAGTTGCAATGATATAGAAATGGCTAGCATTTATTAAACAATTCTTTCCTCGCAAGCCCTGTGCAAAAATGTTTTTGAGCAATATCCAATTCCGTTTCTGCAACAACCTTATGAGGTGGTTACAGGCATTCTCCCTACGGAAACAGATGAAGTTTATGCAGCTTGCTCAGAGTCTCACAGCTGGTAAATACTAGAGCTATGATTTGAACTGAAGTCTGGCCTTGGATCACTCATTCTTGACTACTAAGCTATACTGCATCCCGTTGATAAGCCCAAAGAAAAGGATAAAAGAAATGCATGGTAATTCTTTGCTCTTTTCATGAGTTCTAGATTCAATGTTTATTCCTTGCTTCTATATTTTCTATTTCTCTCATAAATATATCTAATTAAAATGTCAGCCGCTAATAGCATAAAATACCACTTAAACTGCATGACACGGCATTCTAATCACTACAATTAACTATAAAACATTAAGGATTTAGGTAAATGAGTATGATTTAGGAATCACCCTTACCAGCGCAGATAAGCTTGGCACAACTGTCTTTGTATTTATGATGAGCATAATACTTCCAGGTAGGTTTTATTTTTCTTGCAGAAGTTTGGTGGTAAATGTGGAAATTAAATTGGAAAATATGGATAAATCAGCACAATTCCAAACACCTGCTCAAAACATTCATTTTATTGATTTAACAGTTGAGTCTTTAGGATGTTTTTCTAAAAACATTGGCTCTAGGGAGAATGAGCATTCTCAGTGAATCTATTTGTTGACATATCACTTAGAAACTACTACAGTGACAGATTTTAGGAATTATATATGAGTTTGTATGACAAGTAAAGGCCATTTTAGAAGGAAGCGATCCTTCCTGTTTTATTGGCTATTGTATAAATACACTTGTAATCATGAGGCTTTTTTTTGCTTTGGTTTTTTAATATTTCATCTGTTTCAATTTTTTGGAAAGACTTGATGATTTTTTTTTAATGGGCATATTGTGCCTTCTCGGTATCATTAGTTACTGTAGCACTGTCATCTTTGGGACAAACTGGACATACTCAATTTTACTTCAAGTCATTGGTAATTCCCTTAATTCTGAAGCCATTTTAGTAATGAACATTTTCTATTAATTATCAGGGGCTGTAGACAAAAAAAGGGTTGTTGTGTTTTCGCTCAGTTCTAGCTCTTTAAAAATAAAATTTACTTGCTTACTTGAAAGTCAGTGTTAGAGACAGAGAGAGACAGAGAGGGAGATCTTCAACCCCCTGGCTCATTCCCTAAGTGGCCACAACAGTTAGCAGCCAGAGCTGAACCAGGCTGGAGCCGGGAGCTTCTTCTGCATTTCCCAAGTGGGTGGCAGGTGCCCAAGCACTTGGGCCATCTTATGCTGTGTTTCTCAGGCTGTAATCAGGGAGCTGGATCAGGATTGGAGCAGCTAGGACATAAACTGATAGCCAGAGAGGATGCTGGCATCACAGCTGGTGGCTTTATCCACTATACCACAACACCAGTCTCTTAGTTCTCTTAAGATGGGCCAAGTGATGGCTGGGTTCTCCCTACTTATTACCCCCTGCAATGGTTGTATGGTAGATCATCCACACTGATGCCCCCCCCCAGCATTGGATGTTTTGCACTGCTTGCAGTCACTGCCATTTCTTCAACAAATAGTGTATGTCAGGTGAATGAAAAAAATTCCTTTTGATGGCATAAGATGGAAAATGTGCTTCACCTCTTAATATGAATGATAGAATTTATTGACCAGTGATAGTTTTGGCACCTTATATGCAGGAACTCAAAATGATGTGAAACATAAACTTAAAAATTAGCCTACCGTTGATTTATTGAATTTTGAGGCCTGCCTGTGGTTGCCTTGGCAGGGTCAGACTAGATGATTTTGCCAGCCTGATACCAACTGCAGGCTGGACATTCCCCATGCTGAGAATTAGATGATTAATGATATTCTAATCAGTAAAATATTCTTTCCGTAAAGAATCTGAAGATGTAATTCTATATACTAATTATCTATTGAGCATTTGTTACAAGACAAGCACTGTGCAATGTACCATAGCTAGATAGTGATGCACATCTTCCCTGACCTTGACCATAACTGTCCTTGCCAGGAGAACCAACGATCGTACAAGAACAGGCAGGATTGTAATTCCCTAGTGTCAATAAATAGTTGAGGATTGGCCGGCGCCGTGGCTCAACAGGCTAATCCTCCGCCTTGCGGCGCCGGCACACCGGGTTCTAGTCCCGGTCGGGGCACCGATCCTGTCCCGGTTGTCCCTCTTCCAGGCCAGCTCTCTGCTGTGGCCCGGGAGTGCAGTGGAGGATGGCCCAAGTGCTTGGGCTCTGCACCCCATGGGAGACCAGGATAAGCACCTGGCTCCTGTCAACGGAACAGCGCGGTGCGCCGGCCGCAGCGCGCTACCGCGGTGGCCATTGGAGGGTGAACCAACGGCAAAAGGAAGACCTTTCTCTCTGTCTCTCTCTCACTGTCCACTCTGCCTGTCAAAAATAAAAAAATAAAATAAAATAAATTAAAAAAAAATAAAAAAAATAGTTGAGGATTGTTCGAAGTTTCTTAGATGCACGAAGGGTATATCTGGCTGGAACTGGGAATGCTGGTAAGCTGATGTGATAGATTTTTTTGTCATCTGGGTCTTTTATGCCTCCCCAGCATCATTCCCTGCCTTGTTCACAAGTGGGTGCTACAGTTTAGTTGTCCTATATCCTCCTTACTTTCCCAGCTAGCCCACTGTGTCCTGACTCCCTGCATTGACTCACAGTTAGCTTTGCCCCTTTTCTGGTTCTTCCTCATTTGGAGCCATGCACTGGATAGATAGCAAACTTGCTCAGGAAAAGGGATGATGCTCCTCTGAGCCTCTTTTCACTCCTCACCAAGTGCCTTCCTCTACTGAAAGGCAGGAGAGTCAAATAGTACACTCCCAGACTCCTGTGCAGCTAGTTTTCTGGATATCAATCCCTTTTTTATTTATTAGGTGAGCTGATGTGAGTTGTGGAAAGCAGAACTGAGGCTGAGGTCATCCTTCTGAGTTTTTTGCAGTTTCCACTGTCTAGAACACTGAAGGAGAATTCATGTCTTTCTCCAATAGTGCTTCAGTAGTTGGTCACTAACTTCAGGGTCACTGCGAAGCAGTGCATAGGACATTAATTTTGTTGCTAGCATGCCTTTCTCACAATGAAGATGTGCAAAATTCTGGTGGTTCTATGGATGGCTGCGATTTCTTTGCTTTCCTTATAGTGGCAAACCTCTTCCTGGGCCATCGTGGAAGTCTTTCTAGAGCCGTCATTGAAGCCTTTTCAGTGACTTTGATGTGCTCTGTACCCCAATTTTGTTAATACTCGAAGTAGCTCAGTGCTGGCTGGTAGACACACGTCCTTGGAACCTAAGTCTCTCTATGCAAAACTTGGTGCTGTAGTAGATCTTCATAATACTTGAAGTTCTAAAGATGGCGTGAAAGCAGGGCTGCAGGGGAGCTTAGGTTATTTTATAGCTTATGGAACTTACACATTGAATGGTACTTGTGGGTGAAACATTGTTATCTATTAGTTTTGAATTTGCTACTTTTTTTTTCATTATATGAGAGCATTTCTGTCTGAAGAAAGCATTGTTGAGCTCCAGAAAAAGCTCTGCCCCCATCCTCTTTGAGAGGAGAGACAGTGTTTTTATTAGTTGCCTTCTCGCGGTATTAACTAAAACACTTGAGAAAAGCAACTTAGAAGGGAAGAAGGCTTTTTTTTTGCCTACAGTTTGGAGATCCCCAGTTGAAGATCAGGCGTCCCCTTTAGTTTGGCTTTTGGTGGAGGCTGGCAGTGTGGAGCAGCTAAAGAGGAGCATCCTTTGGGGAGCCATGAAGCAGAGAGATTGAGAAAGTGTGAATGGGCTTACATATCTGACCCTTGTGATATGGTTACTTTCTGAGAGCTGGTCCTCTGTAATATAGAGACCTCCCAGTATATCCACGTCATAATCAAATCTCCACCCTATTCCATTAACTGCTAACATAGATGTTGGGATTTAAACATTGGCTTGCCATTGGGAAGCCAAGTGCTGCTCAAATCATAACAATGTGTATTTACTTTTGCTGTTGTTAATTGTAGTCCTAGCCTCTTCTGTTTCAGCCATGACCAGAAAACTGCATACTGTCTTTGGGCTGTAGTCATTCATGTGGTTGCAAATTATGTACAAATACTTCATATCTATCACTTCCCATGGTACAGTCATTCGATCTGTAGTTCTGTGAAGTTTTACTTATGTACGAGTGTACAGTTGATGCTTCTTTGGACCCCAAAACCAGTGTGTAATAATTAAATAGGGAACTGGAGAAGCTGAAGACCTTTCATCTAAGCTGCTCTACGTTTGAACTGTCGGTCTCCTCATTGTCATAATGGATAGTATAATTGCTTCTTCATAAGGTTGCTTTGGCATCAAATGAGGTAATTGAAAATGCCCATGAGTGAGGTGATCAAGATCATGACTGACAGGGCTGGGGTTGTGGCACAGTGAGTTTAAGCCTCCACATGTGATATCACATCCCATTTGAGTGCCAGTTTCAGTAATGGTGGTTCTGCTTTTGACCAGCTCCGTGCTAATGCACCTGGGAAGGCAATGGAAGATGGCCAAAATGCTTGGGCTTCTGCTGCTTTCATGGGAGACCCTGATGGAGTTCTAGGCTCCTGGTTTTGACCTGGTCCAGCCCTGGATGATGGAACCATTTGGGGAATGAACCAGCAGATGGAAGCTCTCTGTTTCTCCCCCAACATACACGCACCCGTGTCTGTCACTCTGCCTTTCAAAAAATTAATCATTATTCACTAGATCAGTGGGCCCCAAGATACATTGAACATAAAGTGTTGTTTTTATTTCCATGAATATTTATTCAGTGTCTCTATGGGCAAGCACTGCTTAAATATTTACTTACTTTGTCACTTTCTCTTGACAACACACTTATTACACAGCTATCCCCACCATCATTTTACACCCGGAGATGTTGACTCACTGTAATAGAGTGGTCTGAGGTGATACTGATTTGTGTGACTCTGGTCCTTGCTGCCTCTTATTTAATAATACATCTGATGGCTTCATATTTTCCACAGGAGTTTCCAGTATTGATTCGTACCAAGAAATCATGCATGACAAAGACTAAATTTAGATGGATTTCTGATGCAGGAGCCACTGCTGTGGTCCTCCACTCCAGTTTGTCCATTCATTTATTCCATCAGTATGATTGCCCTGATGGAGCTCCCTTTAAAGCCTGAAGTCAGTCCTCATCACACAGTCACGAGATGGCTGAAACTGGAATGAGTGACAGTTGGCTATCTAATCATATTCTTTATGGAGTGAGAATCACAGATATAAGGTGTTTTCTCAGCTTAACTCATGCTTTAATTATTATTCTTTTCTAATCTTTGTAGGAAGGTGTGTGTCTCTCACACAGATAGCCTTTTAGAAGCTCTTGTAAAAATCCATTTCAGCCAGCGCCGCGGCTCACTAGGCTAATCCTCCGCCTTGCGGCGCTGGCACACCGGGTTCTAGTCCCGGTTGGGGTACCGGATTCTGTCCTGGTTGCCCCTCTTCCAGGCCAGCTCTCTGCTGTGGCCAGGGAGTGCAGTGGAGGATGGCCCAAGTGCTTGGGCCCTGCACCCCATGGGAGACCAGGAGAAGCACCTGGCTCCTGCCATCGGATCAGCGCGATGCGCTGGCCGCAGCGCGCCAACCGCGGCCATTGGAAGGTGAACCAACAGCAAAGGAAGACCTTTCTCTCTGTCTCTCTCTCTCACTGTCCACTCTGCCTGTCAAAAAGAAAAAAAAATCCATTTTGGGGGGATGCTTACCCTTCATCACCCTCACTTTGTGCTGAGGGAAAAAACTAGAAGGAAGTTCTGTTTGTTAAGGTATCATTAATTACCCTTCCAAGGTGGCTCTGCTGTCAGCAGGGATTCCTTAAAAGGAAACCAGTCTGCCCTGGGGAGGCAGGGTACCATTTGGGAAAAGCTGCTTCCGTGTTTTCTTAATTAACTTTGTTGTTTCCCTGCATTTAGAAGAAATGTAATAATTTGTTAGTTCTCACACCTGTGTATTTTGAAATAGAAATTTGTTTGAATAATACAACTCCTTGGAGGTATTCATGCAAATGCTCAAGATATACTACAAAAAAAAAAAGAAGAAGAAGAAGAAGAAAACATTTCCTAGTGAATGTTTTTTTTTTTTCTAATTAGAAGAGGTGAAATATTAAACCATAGGGACTATTGTACCTCTTATAAAGTCATAGACTATTGAGTTTAGTGCTTTCCTTTCTATAGTATCAAGATACTTACTAGCATATAGGCACATTTGTGCAAAATTTAAAAGCAGATGCAGGCATTTGACACCACACTTAAGATGCTATTTGGGATCCCCATATCACAGGGGTTGAGTTTGGGTCCCTTTTCTGTTTCCCATCTAACTTCTGGCTCATGTGCACCAAGTAGGCATCAGGTAATGGCTCAAGTATTTGCATCTCTGCCACGCACAAGGGAGACCCAAACTGAGTTCTGAGTTCCTGGCTTTACCTAGCCCAGCCTTGGATGTCATGGGCATTTGGGGAGTGGACCAGCAAATGGAAGATTTATATCTATCTCACCCTCTTGATATCTCTCTACTTTTGAAGTAAAATAATCAATAAAATGGAAAAATGTAGCCCACATGCATTGACACAGCCCCTCAAGAAATGCTTGCATGACCTGCTGAGAGGAGCTGCCTGAGTATTTTGCTCCCACCTCACCCACCAACCTCCTATCATTTCATGTTGAAATGATGTTGTGATCCATCTTCAGATAGAAAAAGTCACCTTCACACCAACATGTTATAGACATGTTCAAGGTCAAGGGTAAGGTCATAGGAAATTTTCATTGTGTGAGGATTCTCTGAAACCAAACCCCCTTTAAAAATAGAAATTAGATGGTAGCTCATTCCTCATGAAAGATACTTGGACAGCTTTGAGTAGAAAAGAGAAGAATAGTACCATTAAAATAGTCGATACTCAACAAAGAAAGTTAGATTGGCTTCCAGTAGTAGTGATGTAGCTCTCAGTCAATGGATGCCAGATAACAGATCAGAATTTTGTAGTTAAAGTCATTTTGCTTTATCCCACAGGACATTTTATTTGCTTGCATGATAATGACTATGACTTCTTTGGCTCTGCTAGTATAGATTCTGGTTATGTCTCAGGCAGTCAGGAAACACAGGACATGACAGCTTGTAAATAACCTTGACATGGAGTGCTCCACTTATCTCCTCTTCCTCTTCTTGCCTTGAACTGGAACAGGTTACAGCAGAAGTTAACATTTGTTGGGCCAACAAGGAAATATCCATCCCATATTCACCATGTGCCAGATGCAGGAGATCAAGAAATGAGCAAATCTAAACTCTGTCTTGAATCTTAGAGAGTTTACAGTTTAGTGGAAGCAATGGACTATAAACAAGCCGTTATTCAAATTCATGTATTGTTAATGGTGATGAGAATTTTTACAAAGGCAGTTATAGAGTACATTGAGGGCCTAATTGGGGAGGGACGGTCAACATCTACTGTTGATGGACTTAGAGTTGATGCCACTCTGAGAGAAACCAGGAATAGTAGGAAACAAACACCATTATGATCCCATTTTGCCCTCAGATTCTTCTCTTTGATGATTAATTTGTTTTAGCATCAGCATGTGAGAAGTTCAGAATCTTCAAAGAAATTTTTTTCCAAGGTGTTACAGCTCTACCACATCTTTTTGGACTATGCAGGCTCCTGCTGCCAAGACCTCTGTCCATTGCGACTGCCAGAGAAGCGAATCCCTGGCAGGTCAGGGGTGGTGACCTTTCCTTTTTTAGTAGAAACAAATTAGCATTAAGTTGCTTTATGTAAAACCTCTTCTTCCCTGGACAAATGTTCAACCGTTTGTATTCTTCTCTCTATAATGAGGAAAGAAGTGTGGAGAGGTTAAAGGTTGCAGGTCATCAAATAAAGCTTTGTGATTCAAACCACCCTGTAGGTATTCCACAAATATTTGAATCATATTGATTTTCTAGCTTCAGGCTTTAGGGATAGAATACGGGCTGAGTAGTTTGATCTGCACAGTTTTTCCTCTTTTAATAGATACTATGCTTCATACCCAGGCAGCATTCATTTTTTTGTAAATGACCCTGGTAAGGGGATAACCTCCTTAGTTGTGCCATCTTTGTGATCTGTCCACCTCTTTTCAAGTTGATTCACCTTTTAAATCAGATGGTGTTGGGCTCCATCTACTTTTTCTGAGTTAGTGCCTCTGACTTGCCCTTTTTTCTTGTTCCGGATTTCTCAATTCTCAGCTAGGTTTTTACTCCATAGCTTCCCTTTTCCTTGGATCCCCTGCTATGTCCCTGCCTGTCTCATACTTCCCATGATTCCATTCCAACCCCCTCCATTCCTCTCCACTCCATACTTACTGAGTGCCTCCTCTGTGCTTCTGAGGCTACAGTAAGGCATACCCTAGGCTGAGAGTACAAATGAGCTAGTGAAGTGGCTACAGAAACATAGCTTGATGGGGCAGCATAGGGTATATTAGGGGTACATGGAAAGGAATCTTAAGCCAAATGTATTAAGACATGAATGTATTAAAGACTTGAAATCAGTGATAGATACTACTCCAGGTACTTTTGCAGAGGAGAGAAGAAGAGAGGAGAGGGAGAAAGAGAGAGACTGACTTGCAGGATTAGCTGCAAAGAGAGATTGAGCAGGAAATTGGTCTTGCAGAAGTGAAAATGTGGATGGTGTTGGATCACATGTATATATGTATCTTGGCATCTGTGTACATGAAACCAGTCATGGTGTTGCCTATTGAGTGTCATGTATTGTGTAGGTTCAAATCTATAAAGTTTGGTGAAGGCTTATGGGCTCAATCCCTACTAACCGACACTCTCCACTTTTGACAGAGCTATGTGAGTGTAATTACAACCTCAACCAGGAACCACTACCTTTGGGACTATCATATGGTGCAAATGTAAACAGTTCTCTGGAAAATAAGTTAGTGCTCTTATTAGATTACTTTTCCATGTGTGTTTGCAAGTAAATGACTAAGTATGTTAGATTCAAAAATGTTGTAAACTTACTTGTGAATGTGTTACCTGCTTGTAGCAAGATTCTTGGCTGTTTTCCTACCTTTATCTTGGCCTATATTCATTAGGCAGTTACTTAGATTTAATTTGATATCTCCAGAAATACAATTGGATCAATTACTAATACCTGTCTTTTAATGACACTTCTCCATGGTTACTCCTACTTGAGTCCGTCTTTTTGACAAAATATGGCAAGACCTCCAGTTAGACTGTGTCTCGGTGGTGGTGGCAGTGGCAAATCAGTCTTTAGCAAAGAATTACTGTCAGAATTGTGCACGGTAATAAATAGACCTAAGATTCCAGCTGGCACCAAGTCTGATTATAGATTGAATGACAATCTAGGGGAGAGGGAGAAGAATCACAGAAACGAAAATGTGTTCTTTTTTTTTTTTAAGATGCTATTTAGAATAGTCATGAGTGGGAAGTACCCTATTTTTAGATTTAGGTCATTTGAAATATTTCCTCTTTTAAGATTTAGAAAAAAAAATGGTAGGAATAGCTGCAGTAGAGGCTAATGTTGGGAGAGCTCTTCCCAGTATGTGAACCAGTTTTCCTGCTCTCACCCTGCCACCCACATCAGTGACAATGACTCGTGTTCCCAACCCCTGCAGACTGTTTTCCAGGCTGAGGTTAACCAAAGGAGCTTTCCTACTTCAGGTAACCCTTTCTGTCCTTTATTTACTAATCATATTGGCTAGCTTGTGATGCTGAACCATGCTCTCTGTCATTCTGGCCACCTGGCTCTCATTCCCTGCTTCTTCTCTCTGAACACAAGCTCTGGTAGATGCCTGGCCTAGAGAATTAGAATAAAATTTGCCTACTATTACAGATCTGTCACTGTCTCTTTAGCAAGAGAAGTTGGGGTAGAGCAGGACAGAAACATGCAGAACTCTGGTTTCCTTTGAGCACATTGGAATTCAAGGCTTAGTGTGTGGAGTGTGCTCTCTGTAACCAGCACTGCCCCTCCCTTCCTCACTGTCCACCCTAGCAGTGGAAACGTCATGTATTTTAGGAGCTGTAAAATGTGTCCCATCCTAATCAGAAAGACCACTAGGTTTTCATCAAGCTTTTCTATATCCAGCTACCTTAAATCCTTGTCTTCAATATCTTTGCTATTTTGATAGATATAAAAGTACTTCTATCTTTTAAATATCTTTAGGGTAGAGGTTTGTGTGTTAACTCCTTTAGTTCCTATTTCAAATTCTCATTTATCTTTAGGAATCTAACTTAAGAGCAAGTGTAAGTGCAATGTTAATGTAAATCTCCATTCAGATGTATTAAAATGTGTTGGGTGGGTTTAGCAGTAGGAATTTTTATTATTTAAAACTTTTCTGTTGACTCAAGTCACTGTTCGGCATTCTCCAGTGTTTCACTTAGCTCAGTGCAGAATCATAAAAATCAGTGTGAAAATAAACCAGTAGAAAGGAAGAGAAAATGAGAGAGAAATGCCCAGAGATTTTCAACCACTCAGTAAGCCTGAAAGACATAGTGACTGATTCATTAGCTCCTGTTGCTCACACAGAACATTCGCACCCAATTGTTAATGGGCACAGATAGAAGTTTAAAAGTACCTTTCAAGTAGGGAAGATGGATGAAATCTGTTAAAAAATGAGCTCCATTTTTTCAACATCTATCAATGGGCCATTATCATGTTTGCCAAAAACATGGACTTTTGCCAATGTTCTAATATTTTTCTCTTTTAAAAAAGTCTTTTTCTTTCTAAGAAACTGGAAAGATCTGAGGTTCCTGTTTTGTTCATTTAACGCGTGTTTATGGACCATCTCACCTGAGCTGGATTCGAAATGCTGAACAAGGCCAATCTGCTTTCAACCCTCACAAGGCTGGTGTTATCCTGAAAGAGGAGAACACACATGCAGAGAGATAATTAAAGCAATTAATCAGTGGTACGTATTATGAAGGAAACAAATGAACAATCAACAGAAAATAGCAGGGGCCAGCAACAACGTAAAGAGGACTGGCCAAGCTCTCTGGAAGTGGGATTCTAGTTGAGGTCTGAAAGATGAGAAGATCTGACTGCAGAAGGGAGGTGAGGTGGGGAGAGAAAGCGTTCACATCAAGGAGCCAGGGTTGGGAAAAGGTCAAGGACCAGTTGACACATTATATGTGTGTAGAGGTAGACAGTAGGTTTCTGAAGCAGTGGAAGGGTGTCTGGATTTTATTCCTAATGCAAAAGGGAGCCACTGATCAGTTTTAAGGGGGGGAGGTAACCTATGTGACTGGCTTTTGAAGCTGACAGGGGGTCTGTGATGTCAAGAATGTACTCAGGAATACAGAGACTCCCAGGTGGAAGGTGGCTGTCATTGCTGGGGAGAGATTATTAGAGTCTCACCTAGAATGAGAGCAGGAGGGGATGCTGATGAGATTAGACTTGGGCACAGGGTTGGAAGAGATTGAGTTTTATCAGGCAGTCGAGAAGGCGACAGAGTTATGGGCATCACTTGGGGACTGGCTTTTTCCGTGACAGGAAGCTTGTTTGTAATATGCATTTATCCTATAAAATCAATAATGTGGCATGATCACTTAATGCTTATGTAACATACAAGTGTGAGATGACATGCGTTTGTGTAAGTATGGGACATATGTGGCATATGCACTTAGGCAGGAAGACTATTTTGGATCAGTGTGCTAGAGCCTGTTAGTATCCTTTCAAATCATTTTGGAAGAGGAAATAACTTTTAGCAACGTGGGTGTTGTTTCCTTTGTGTTTATCATTTCACTGTTCACAAAACTTCCATGATAAAGGTTCGAAATGTTTCCGTGTTTGATATTGTGTGGAAACATAGGAGATCAATCTGAATGAGAATGAGATGTGGAACATGTCAGTTGAGAGTTACATTTTCTGAGGTCCAGTCTCAGGTCCGTATCTTACCAATTGCTAAGTTACTTTACCTCTCTGAGATCCAGTTTCCTCAGTGATACAAAGAAGATGACAAGGTCTCCACCTTGTTGCTGTGGATTCGTTCTGAGAGGAGGAGCTAGTGAGAGCAAGAGGCACGGAGTCACCACACACACCCCGGGAATCAGGTGAAAGCGGGCCAGAGACAAGCAGCCCACAGACTCGTTTATTTCAGTTGGTACAGCAGCGTAAATAGCCAAGGCAGCCAATCCGGTCAAGAGCCAGTTTATGCCCTAACCTATCACAGCCTGTTGCCAGGCAATATCCGAAGCCATCCAATCACAGCCTGTTGCCAGGCAGGCTTTGTTGCCAGGTGGGTTTCGAAGCCATTCCTGAGTAACTGACACTCACTTGGCAGTGGCCATCTTGGCATGGCCTTCTCATTCTACCACACTGCCTTATAGAACTGTCAGCATTAAAGTGATACTGATGTCTAGGAGTTAGTCCAGAGCCTGTCATAGCTTGGAGCATAAGTGTTAATTCATAATGATGATTTCAGAACCGCAGGGGACTCTAGACTCATGTTGCTTTACTCTCTAGTTTGACAAATGAGAAAATGAAACCCAAACGTTACAGCAAAGATGTTGTACAGCTGGTCAGAGCCATCTCAAGCTTAGGCACATTTCCTTTTGAGCTTCAGTGACTTCTCTGCGGATTATTGTTCACTTGTCCCCCTCAGAATTGCTTCCACAGAAAAGAGGATCTTCTGCCTTTGAGAAGTAGGATGGCAAGTTAACAAAATGCCCAGAGTATGCATTTGAATATTAACTCTGTGTGTGTGTTTGTGTTTGTCTGCATGTGTGTGTGTGTGTGTGTGTGTGTGTGTGAGAGAGAGAGAGAGAGAGAGAGAGAGAGAGAGAGAGAGAGAGACTTGAGATAGAGAATTGCAGAGAGAAAAACAGAACCTAGAAAGATGCAGAGAAGTAGAGAGATGCAAAAAAAAGTAGAAGAGTTAAGAAGTGGTTTATCTTTTGTTTGGAAATCTGAGCATGATTAACAGGTTGAAGCAGATAAGCATTCAAAGTTCAGTCTGATATGTACGAAAACATTAATAGAGTAGATAATAGTAGGACTTAGAATTCAAAAAAGAGCTAGATAGTCATCTAAGAGGGTCTTATATCTCTTTCACTTTAGTTTGATAACAAATGAAATCTTGAAATGTTTGGAATGAGAAAAAGAAAGGCAACAAGGATGAATTAGACATAGCAGAAAACAATCAGAAATAAGTTTACTACTTACGGTAGAGTTAGAGCATCTTTCAGGACTTCATACACATATTCTGTTACTCAGAAAAAAATAATTAAATACAGCTTTTAAGAAGTTGGGATGTGGATATTAAAAACAGAGACCTCTAGCCTGGGCAATTTTCAGCTTGACTTCAAAAAGCCTTTTACGTTGGCATTTTCAAATAGTTCATGGAAAATGTGTATTTCAAAAAAGCTATGAGTGTAATTTAAAATGCATTTGTACCAAAAAAGCCCATCTTTTAATTCCATTTTCTCTCAAACTTTTTGAAGTTCCCTGTACTTGTATCTGTAGAACATACTTGTTTAACTCATTTAAAGGAAACTTCTTATGGTTGCTGATCTAGAAACATAAATTAGTGATGTATTTAGAAAGGAGGAGGAGGACTGGGTAGGCAAAGAGAAGGGGAAAAGGATGAGTCGGGGAAGAAAACAAGAATAGAATAACTGGAAAGGAAAGCTTTCAAATCAATGAGGTGTCCCAAATGACAACAGGATAACATTGTCAGAAACTAAAGCAATACTTCTTGAACTCTATTTAGCCAAATGAGTGTCAAGTACACATAAAGCATTGTCTTGAGAGTTTTCCAAAATATGGAGTTTACCCACAGAGAAGTTCCCAAAGGAGTCTAAACAGAAAGATGACCTTCATGCCTCTCTCCATTTGGTTGGGTGGTGCTCACTGAGCATACATGCAATAGACAATGTCATTGCAGGGTCCAGCCAAACCTGCAGATATTGCTCATCCATTCCAGTACTCTTTCCATCTCATCATTTATGGCTTTGGCAGCTAATAGCTCCAGAATTTTTATTTACTTTTTTTGGCATTTGGCCTTCTGCTGCCATCAGAGCTGAGATTATGTCTTGCTTGCTAAAACAGGTTCAATATGTAACCCAGTATTCAGTACGAGGTAGGTACTCAGTAAATATTTAATTCATTTATCCACATGAAACCTATCTACATATAGCCATTTACTATTACTGCATTTTAAATGTTCATTGTTAAATTAACAGCGATCCTCATATTAGTTTGAACTTTATATATATATGTAGTTAAATGTTGCATATATTTGTATACATTAATGTCAAATATTTTGTTGAATTTGTGTAGTTTCCTAAGCCCAAGATGTACTTAATTAAGCATTGAAAAATAAGGTATTTATCATTTCTGGCTACAAACTTAGTGAGTTTGTGATCTTGTTGAATGGGAATGAGATTCATGTTATAGAGACTTTATTAACAACTAATGGCTTTGTGAAGTTGAAGAAAAGTTCCAGGGCTGGTTGGAAGGGGGAAGAAGTTATTTTAATCCTTTGCAGAAGCCATTTATAGGCATGTCATATTTTCTGTCATGAAGATTATCACTTAATTATAAGATAACATGATTTGCTGTTTAGATATCAGAGATAGAAATGCACAAGCCAGATCAAAGTGGAAATCAATTCTCAAAAGGTCTGGGTACTAATTAATGAGGTTGGTACAGCTATGTGCCTGTCAGCCCAGCCTGAGTGGGTATGCCTATTTTAAAAACCATGAAAGGGCTGAGTTCTGGCCTGTAGGTCAGAGGAGATGGGCACTGTAAATCCAGAAGGGGCATCTTGTACAAATGGGAGATTGTACATGTAGAAGCCATTGATGACGATATTGATGCGGCTGTGTAAGGCTGCCCTATCCCAGCATAGCCACCCAAGGAAAAAGGCATGCAACAGTCCACTCTATTGCATGCAGCATCAGTCTTCCAGGAAAGCAGTGGGTCTTCTGGTTTGAACAAATGCTGCTAGTTAGAGAAGAAGGCATCTCTCTGGAGGTGACTTTTAGCTCATACAGCAGGGAACCGATCAGCAAACGGAAGAGTGAATGTAATCATAGGACATATTTTCATTCTCCATGCATTCCAAACTTGCCTTAGAATTGCTGGATTTGGAATGGGAAGAAATACATGAAACAGTTTTTACCTGAAAATTCTTTTACTCAGGACATAGTTGAGATAAATCTGGCATCGCCCTAGTGTTCAATATCTTGTGTTCTAGATTGAGTGAACTCTGGCTTTAATACAGGCTCGATTGCTTATTACTTATATGGGAACTACATTTGCGAGGCTGGGGAGTTTTATTTGCAAAATATGAAATTGGTACAATTATTATTTTTTTAAGTGCAATTTCTGTAGAGCTTGATGTGTAATACCCACAAATGATGGTGTTTTTTAATTCTTGTTGTGATAGTGTCCATAGTTAGCACTCTGTAAGAGTGAGATATCATGTCTTTTAATTTGTTATTTATTTTCTAGATCCTAACACAGAGTTTGTTTCAGACTCCCAACTGAAACAGAGGAACACCCAAATGAGGGTGAGCTCCTGAGAATTTCTTTACAAAGGGACTAATTTAAGAGAGATTTCTGGGCCAGTAGGGCATCTCAAGGCTAATGGAGAAGCCTGGGGTTAGCAATGGTGTTGTCAAGACTCAAGCCCAAAGATAGGTGGAGAGAAAGAAATAGCACATTAAGGGAGATGAGAAGAGCGGGCCACCTTAGAAGGAATAGTGGGTCTCTGCCTGGTGACTTGGGATGGCCTCTCTTTTAGATCCATTTTTTTTGTCTCTCATCTCCTTCTAGAACCATCACTGGCCAACTTGCAGGGAAAGCTAGACGGCAAAACAGCCCATTAATGTAGTTAATACAACTGAGCCTTCAGGGGCAGAGAGCACAGCAAGAAGTAGAGGGAAGGATCTGAGGCAACGGCAACTCATGGTACCTTGCAGGTAGCAGACACTCCATCAGAATGTGCAGAATGAAAAACATATTTCACAGATAGTTGGTTTAAACTGTTACTTCAAACTAATCTTTCCTTACTATCTGCTGTGTGTTAAGTGCTGTGAAGGATGGGACAGTGAATTGAGTCCAGCTCTAATCATCCTTCCATTTTTTTTTTTTTTTTTTTTTTGACAGGCAGAGTGGACAGTGAGAGAGAGACAGAGAGAAAGGTCTTCCTTTTGCCGTTGGTTCACCCTCCAATGGCCGCCGCGGTAGCGCGCTGCGGCCGGCGCACCGCGCTGTTCCGATGGCAGGAGCCAGGTGCTTCTCCTGGTCTCCCATGGGGTGCAGGACCCAAGGACTTGGGCCATCCTCCACTGCACTCCCTGGCCACAGCAGAGAGCTGGCCTGGAAGAGGGGCAACCGGGACAGGATCGGTGCCCCGACCGGGACTAGAACCCGGTGTGCCGGCGCCGCAAGGCGGAGGATTAGCCTGTTGAGCCACGGCGCCGGCCTCCATTTTGAAAGTGCTTTACATGCAGTATTTAAACTTTTTTTAATTTGATAGAGAAATAGAAAACGTTCCTGATCATAGAGCAGAACCAAAAGTGGGAGTAAGGAACTCAATCCAGGTCTCTTTAAGTGACAGTGACCCAAACCCTTGAGCTGTCCTTCTGTCTCTCTAAGATCTACATTAGCAGGAAGCTGGAATTGCAAATAGGAGTCTGAAGTAGATCTCAGGCTCTCAAACTTGGGATGCAGGCATCTTAACTGTTGGACTCAACACCTGCTCCATTTGAGTGTATTTTATAATTAACATGCACATCCATTTTGAAGGAAGTCTTGATTATCCCGGTTTTACAGAGAAGAAATCCTAATCTCTGAGAAGTTAACAGATGTATTATACAGCTACTAGGAGAGCAAGAGGGAACTCTGGACCCTGACTACATGCTCCTCAACTCTGTCCTGGCTCCACGGTTTTTGGAGGTCACCTTCTTGGAGGAGCTACAAGATAACTCCATTGGGTAAAAAGCCGATTTAAGCTGATTTTTCCTCTTCCAACTCATAATTGAGTGAATTCAGTGCATGGTATTGCAGATTGCTGTGCATTTTTTTTCTGTCCCAATATTCCTTTAGGGGATACCCAGAAGTATGATCCAGGAATTTATTAAAATGCAGAATTTGGTGTTCCCATGAGAGCTAATCTATGTATTTGGACCCCCAGTAAAACCTTCAGGGAGTAGGTATACAGTCAGTCTGACAGAGAACACTACCTCACTGAATTCTTGTAAGATCAAACAAAGCTCAGGGACTCTGAGTGACAGTGACACAGGGTGCGTGGGCATCGAGCACGTATATTCATGTTGTCAGTAAATGAAATCACCACCAAACAAGGGTAATCTTCACTAAAGAGAACAACCTAGGAAGGCATGCGCAAAGCTTATATAGCTAAAGTACTCTTCTGTGGAGTTGCTTGTGATGGCTAAATGTGAATTAGATGACGCTTTGATCAGACAAGATGCCGCCTAACAACATAAGTAGATTTAATGCCTATAACCAGGTGAAATGCTTCTCTCCACATCTAGATGATTTTCAAAGGCAGGATGATAAAGCTTCCTTGCAGCTTCTTATATTAGATGAGCGTAGGCTGGATTATAAGAATAGATATCCAATGATGAGCAAAGGCAGAGTCATCAGTAGAAATTCAAGATTTGAGTTTTGTTTTGAAAGACAGACATTTTATTAATGAACTGAATTTGGAGCAGAAACCTGCCAGCTTGAGAAACCAGTTTGTGGTACAGAGTTGATGCAGGGACTGCTGCAGATATTGAGACTCCAAATTCATGTGCTATCTTGAAGTGAAACGTAACTTAGTCTTTTAAAAGTTGAAGCAGGTACAGTGGTTAAATCACCACCTGGGATGCCTGCATCCCAGATTCTAGTGCCTGGATGGAGTCCTGGCTGCACTTCTGATACCAGATTCCTGCTTATTTTGACCCAGAGAGACAGCATTTGTACCCTGAGTGGCAGCAGGTAATAACACAAGTACTTGGGTCCCTGCCACCCACATAGGAGACCCAGATGGAGTTCCTGGCTCTTGCTTTCAGCACAGCCCAGCACTGGCTGTTGTGGGCATTGGGAGAGTGAACCAGTAGATGGTAGATCTCTGTGTGTCAGTCTTTGTCTCTCTAGATCTACCTACCTTGCAAATGAAAATAATTTTAAAAATTTGAAGTTAATACATGTCTTCTAAGAGAACTGAGAATTCAGAGAAAACAGAAAAGTTCGTAGGAGTATCTTACTCCAGGCAGATCGCTTCTGAAATATAATGATAAATTATAAGTTATTTTATCAGCATATGAGATAATCTACTCAATCTGCTAAAGTTAAAGTGGACCCAGTTATTCTTTGATGATTATCCAATCTTCGATGATTATCCAAATGAAGTTGACAAAAGAGGATTCCTTACATTGCTGCTGAAGCAGTTACAGCCATCAGAGTTTTCCTATTCATCATTTGAAAACCTATTTCAGGAGAATCCTTCTCTCTGGCTTTTGAAATGCATTAATTCTTTACTCTTTCAACCTAGACAACACTACATTTAATGAATCTGAATTTATGGTACATTTGAATTTTTAAAGAACTAGCCTTTCCACATCCTCACCCTAAGCTTGTGTTTATTGAGTTTATTCAGTTTCATAAAAAGATAATTCAAAAACTGTTATTAAGACAATGGCTTTGACTTTAGATAGAACAAGTTTATGTCTTTAAGGATAGTTTTCAGCAAATGAGCCAACCATATGTTAAATCAAATTTAACATCCATTATGAAACCCTGCATCATACTATATATCTCAGTAATGATAACAAATGATCACTTATCTCATGTTCTTCTCATTTGTACTCCTTCTCATCAATCTTGCTAATATCACAAAGATTTATTAAATGAACAAGTGTCCAACTGTAACTGTTGATATTAATAACTTCTTTTTATATTTTCTCTAGCTGATTTTTTCATGCTTGCTTAAGCCCACTTTAATATAGGCTTTGAAAGTAATAGTTTTCCTTATTCTGAAATGATAATTAACAGAAAACTAGGAAGTTAGCAATCAAATTGTTTTAATGAATCTGTGCAATTATACCAGGCCATAACAAGGCAGAGGATTTGCTATGTGCTCAACACTTGGAAGCAAAAATCTTTTTTCACTAGAGTGAAACAGTCGATTTTAAAACTCTGGAAACATTTCAGATCCCTTACGACTTAAAATTGCTACTAGTGCCATAAAAGTTTAAATCACTTGAGTAAATTTGTAATTTAATCTTTAAAATTTAACTAACATTTATTCTTCCTTTCTAAGTGCTTTCTGTTGGGATAAATTGTAAGAAGTTGCCTCTTTATTCTTCTGTTTTATTGTAGGTCTTTAACTCAACAGTTTGCTAACCAATAACTTCTTCCAAGCCTGTCTCTGGAAGAGATTTTGCCATATTCTCCCTTCTCTGGGGCTCTGAATATGTGGCCCTTCCTCTTTCCTGTCCCATATTCCATGTTTTCAGGCACAGTGGCTTTTGTATTTTAAAACCATCTTGAAGATGTTTAATCTCTTCTGTTCTTGTGGCAGACCCTCATAATCTAACCCCTTGATTTCTATCCCAGCCTCCTGGTTGAGTCGTATTTCTTCTTGGAGCCAACCTGTGTTCCTGGCCACACAGCTTTTGCTCAGTATCTTTGCTTTCTCAATCTGCTTTATGGACTCAGAAGGATCCTGAGGACAGGACTTCAGAAACTCAAACTCATTCCATATTCACAACTCCTGCTTTGTTCCAGACAGCACAGACCATCCAGTCTCATCTCACGGTGTGGTTGTAAGCCAGATTTCTTTGTTCATGGTGACCATCTCATAAATACAATACATTTTTTTTTGATAGGATACTAATAAAAGCAGCCATTTACTGAGTTTTTCTACATGTTGGATAGTCTTTGTATGTGACCTATAATACTTGTACCAGTGCTAGCAGGCAGCAATTATTCTTGTTTGGAGCGAATGTGCCTTTCCACAGTAATTAGCCATACAATTCAGTGGACATTTTGCTGCTTTGTAATACCTCTTTGATTATCTCCAAGTATCAAATTGTTTTTTGTTGCAGTTTGAAACAACAACAAAAAGCTTTGTTGTGCATTTCTATCATTTCAACTCTGAATATATAAAGTGCATTGAGCATCACTCATATCTCACAAATGGGTAAGAAAGTGATTTGTAGGGCACAGGCATGTTAAATGACTTTTGGCTTAAGTAAACTATAAAAATTTTTAAGTAGATTATTTTTTGATTGACCTAAATAACAAAAACTGAACAGATTTTAATTGGAGAAGTACTGGGAAGGGTACTTGTGAAAGACATCTTGTGGAACCTCAGAAAATTAGAATCATTAGGTTTCAGGAGGGGAGGTTTGGAGAGGGACTTACTTTACAGGATCACATGTTTTATTTTACAGTTGCAGGACTCAGACTGAGAGACAGCATTGTCACTTCAGGTGCAGGGCTAATACGTTTCACTCTCAGGAGGGACATAACCCAGATGAAAGGAAGCTGTGAGATGGACTCTTTGATGCCATCAATCGGCTGGCAGGTTATGGTGTAACATGCAGGATGAAATGGCATCCTGGCCAGTTAGGGTTTTGCTGGTGCTCACTGGCATTCCTGATGTCTTCCTTGTGTCACCTCCATCTCAGTCATCTCAATTTTTCACTCCATACAGTGGAGATAAAGCTTGCCCTCAGGAACTCTGGGGTATATAATAAAAACAATGCATGTAAAGTGCTTAGAACATTGCTAGGTAAATACCAGAGATTCAAACTACTGTTGTTATTTTTAAATTTTTATTTATTTGAGGCATAGAGTGAGAAAGAGATAAGAAAGAGAGGGTGTACTCCTTTTTTGGTGTTAGGGGCCCAGCTTCTTAAGTCATAACCTGCTGCCTCTCAGGTGCACATTAGCAAGAAGGGGGAATTGGGAGCAGAGCTGAGACCTGCCCCCAGGCACTCTGATATGGGGTATGGGCATTACAGAGCAGTGTCTTAACTACTGTGCTAATTGCCCATGCCTTATTATTTTTTAATTATAAAAATATATGTTAGCATACATTATTATATATTATCATAGTTACACTAGCAATTATATAAAGTTCCTATTATTATACTTTAATAGCATTAATATAGAGCACAGAATTACCACTAACAATAATGTTAGGCATCAGGTTTTTACCTTATTACAAAATTGATTACTAAAGATAGTCAGCCATTATAGGGGTGGTTTAAAATCACCCACTTCTTAAGTGTTTTGTGCAGTGTAGCTATGATCAATGATTTAACAAAATTTAAGTGAAATCAGAAGAAATTTTCCTTGGTTCTTTAGTTATTTTTTGAGGGTTTCAGGAGGTCAGGCAGACAATGAAACCCTTGCTATGCTAGGCTTTGGAGAAGCAAGTCTTTTAAAACTCATTAAACCTAATATACATTTTCTTTTAGCAGGCAGAGTTAGAGAGAGAGAGAAAGAGAGAGAGACAGAGAGAAAGGTCTTCCTTCCATTGGTTCACCTCCAAATGGCTGCTACGGCCAGTTCGCTACACCAATCCGAAGCCAGGAGCCAGGTGCCTCTTCCTGGTCTCCCATGCGGGTGCAAGGCCCAAGCACTTGGGCCATCCTCTACAGCCTTCCCGGGCCACAGCAGAGAGCTGGCCTGGAAGAGGAGCAACTGGGACAGAATCCGGCGCCCCAGCCGGGACTAGAACCCAGGGTACCGGTGCCTCAGGCGGACGATTAGCCTATTGAGCCGTGGCACCAGCCAAACCTAATACACATTTAAAGTCAAAATTTGGGAACTTCTCTGTGAAGAATGACACAATACAAAACGTGTTCACTGTTCTGTGAACAAATGGTAAACCATCATGTAGGTGAGATATAATTAGAGCAAGAATTAGGAGCTTCAGATATTTAAAAAACCAGAAATCACCACCACTCCTATTCTGACCCTATAGAAGACAGAATGAGTACTTCTCTTGAGATTCTACAGTTACCAAACCTTCAATTAGTGTTGAAGATGATATTCTGATAAAGGTTATTCATATACTTTCCTTAAAACCTGCTGTTTAGACTACTTCTCATTTGATCTACAATTAAACTTAAACTCTCAACCCTATAGTAAATTTTTATAATGTGACCATGGCTACTGTAATACTCTTAATCAAACAGGAAATTACTTCGCTGGGTTTGGCCAAGATGTAGGGGGAGGATTATATATCATCAGCATAATAGTACCTAAAATTAATCACTCCGTGGTAGAACCTGGTCAAAATATGCAAAATATGCAAAACTAGGAGTTTCAGTTCAGTAAAGCTTTTTTTATGGTAGATTTAACCTGTGGCAACCTAGATGTCAGTCAGTACTGGCTTTGTTAGAGATTTTTTTGCTCATCAAGTCCCTACTATGTGCAGGTGCATTGCTGAGTTCTGTGAGGAAATATAAGTGTAAGGCTCAGTTTGTACTGTCAGGGGACAGAAGAAAGGATCACAAGAGGCAGGACTTGGTGTGCTCTGTGCTGCTGGGCCCCATGTGGAAACAGGGAACTGGGAGATACTCATTTTGATGGGAGGACTGGGATTATGTGATGAAAAGTGTGACCTTGGAGTGAGGACTTGAAAGTTTCCATTTACTATGAATGAGGCCAAAATGCCTTGAGCCTCAGAAATAGTGATTGAACTGCTAGAACTAGAGTAGAAGCAACTGCTGACCAAGACACTGGAAAGGAAAGGTGACAGGTTTTACAGGATGCTCTGTCATTTTGGGGACTTTGGACTCAATGCTGAAAGCTCTGAGGACCACCAGAAACTTTAGAAAAGGAAATAACAGGATCGCATGTTTGTTGAAGGTCAGTGTGGTTTCTTTGCAATGTGTTTGATTAGTGCTGCAGAGGGTGGGGATGGATCAGTCGGACTTGTGAGACTGGGAAGGAGGAATAAGATTGAAGAAGTAGAAATCGAGTCACCAGGACTCAATGAGTTACTGAAAACAAGGGGCAAATCTACACAAAAAATGATTTCCAGGTTTCCTTACCAGAGACATCGCCAGGATGCCATTCAGACTTAATTAATGACCTTATCTCAGAGAAATGACACATATGTAATATATACACACATACCTGTTTCCCTCATGTTACAATGCTATCGATTGCTAGCATACCATTGCTTTTGTAATATTTTGGAAAAAAATGCTGCTATGCCAATTATATAGAGCATTCGCCTCCTACTTGAACTTTCACTTGCCTTGGTTTTATCTACTGTGTTTGATTTTTTGTGAGATGAGTGTGAAATTAATAAACAGAAGATTCATGAAGTAAATAATTCATAAGTTTTAAATAACTTCTATTGTACATTGTTGAATTGTTCTGTTTTGTTACTCATTACTGTTAATCTTTTACTGTACCCAGTTTATAAATTCTACTTTATCATATGTGTGTTTGTATTTGTACAGTTCGAAATTACATGTGCTTCAGAGAGCCATTTGGAAGTGTTTTGAGGGTAAGGAGGGGACTGCTGTACATCAGTCATAAGAACATCTTCATTTATTGATGTTAAAAACATCAAACTCAGCATCTTACAATTGAGGAAAGGAGAATACTACCCTGCAATTCTTAACATTTGTTGCACAGTCAAGTGACTGTAGCAGGTACATCCTTTCTAGTATGAGAATTTACTTCTTACCACTTTTTGCTTATTATTCTCCTATGTGACAAAGAGCAGGTCATTTCACCCCAGGGTGTACCAAAGATTCTGAGGTACACCACAGGAATCCCTGGACATTGTTACAAATACCTTACATCATCTACCCTTCGAGAGCATATTGTTCAAATTAAAAGATGACCAGAATGCTGCCAATATTTAAATGTTCAAAGTTTAATTTAAAAAATAGAAATAATCATACCTGGCAACACATTTGTTTTTGTTCCAAGATAGAAGAGAGTCACATCCTGGTCTTATCCTGACCTCTTGAGTAATTAGCATTTTAGAGGAGTGGAGTCCACAGTCCTCTCTTTGACAAGGTGCACAGGCGAATCTACACAACCAGTGTTCATGCTCACTGGTGCTTCCAGGACTCCCTGGGGTCCCATGGCGCCAGGGCAGTGACCTTGTAGTTGGTCATCTTTCCTCCTTTGTGAGTGGTCTGAAAGTGGCTCCCTACAAGCTTTTGTTTGTCTTCGCAAGTGTTCCCTGCAGTCCCGCAACTTCTCAGCCCACATCTTACCTCTGCAGCCAACTTTTTAATGGAATTGGCTTGTCGGAATTCTCTGAGTGCGTTTTGTCTGGATCCTCAGCATTGGTGAATTGCTGGCTCCTCACCTTTAGCGTTGTTACACATTTAATAATAATAATTAAAAAACCAAGCACAACCTAGCTGTAATTTACAGTTTTCCCAATTAACCATAGCATGCTACTGAATTCTTAAGAACATAAAAAATGTAATTATGTAGGTGATAAACAGTGTCTTTTATTTTTTGCAGAGAGGAAATAATGGACTTTGGGTCTGTCTGGATTTAATGTTGACATTATTGGATCAGAATGTTAATCACCAAGCCTTCCATTAAAAAAAAAAAAAAGGAAATTCGAAATCTCTTTCTTATACAGAATGATATTCTAAATTTCTAATGGGAAAAGGCAACTTGAACTTCCACAATCTCTTTCTAGAAGTTTATGCCATTTCCTAACCCCTTCTATTATTTACCTAATGCCATTCTCCCCAAATACAGATGTTTTAAATGTCTCTGGCCTCAAGGGCTCTCAGGCCTGTGAAGAAATAATCATTCCCTTCTGGACTTGAAACCCGACTGCTAGAAATCTTATCATCCATTTAGTCCAAAGCATATTAAAATTTAGCAATTAATTATCTCTAGTTCTAATCCAGTAAGCCTGTGCAATTAACATCTGGGATTCAGTTCATCTTTCTGCTGACTTTCTAATTTAAGGATTGGGACATAGTGGATCTCCCTAGAAGATGTCTGGAAGAAAAAAATGATTGCCTGTATTTAAATCTTCATATTTTTTTTTTTGTTTTAACCCATAATGCATTTTCGTGCAATATTTTCATCACATTTTTGGTAACAATTTTCCTGGATTGGTGATTATTAGCAGTAAAAAATTAAACAAAAAAGAAGATAAATGTAGTTGGATTCCTTCATTTTTTGATTTCTGAAAATTGCTCACATGTAAGAATGAGCTGTAACAGGAAGAGGTTTTTGGGTGACTTAACCAACAGGCCTTGGTAGCATGTGTGGTTTCAGGTCTTGTCCTTCCTCTTTGTTGAATCTGCCCTACCTGCTTGCCTGATCCATGACATTTAACTTAGGGGCACTTTGTGTGTTATCCTTCGGTAATAGGTAGACGTAAATACATAATTATAAATGCTAGGAGAACTTCATCTGGGGACTTTAATTCACAGTGTGTTGGGATGATTGAGAGGAGCCTTCCCTCATGTTGTCTGTGAGGTGCTTGAGTAAGCGGATTTTCTCCCTCCTTGGTAAATACGATCTCTGTGAGGCTTGAAAAGCAGAGAACTACAAGCTAGATGGCAAAGCAAGAGGAGAGAGGCACTGAGGATAAGGCCTTAGGATTTTTAGAAGAGGCTGGGACTCCAGTCTAAATGATGTGGCCGCTATTGAGAATGCTCTGTTCCCATGGTGGGGGAGATAGGGCTCTGGCTTTTTCATGAAAAGCTTATATGCCACCTTCTCTGGGAAGCGTTCCTGGCTTTGAACTACAGTGTAGCTTTCATGCCTTTCCGTGTCTGTGTCTACTTTATTTACATAAAGCCTTAAACGAGCATGAGACTCCTTTTCCAGAAGATCTCATGCCTGGACTGTTTTTTATGTCTACAACCTCTTTCTCTTTATCATAGCTCCATATCTTAATAAACTGGACCACAATGAATCTTAGCAAATTTACTGTAGAATGAGTGTATTTATATGATTATCCCATTTTCCAATTATATTTCAATTTATCAAGATACATTCAGAAAAATGAAAAAGAGAAAGCAAGTCAGCATTCATTCTTTTTGTATGATATAATCATTATTAACATTGGAGTGAATCTCCGGTACTCTTTGCCATTCATTTCTAAGTACAAATTTACATGTGTATGTGTATGTGTATGTGTATATTTGTATGTGTATGTCTTTTGCTTTTTTATAAAATCTATATATACATATGTGTAAGTTTGCATATTTTGTGCTATACTTTTTGTACTTAGCTTTATCAATGTTTTCTCACATTATTAAACATTAACAACCTGATTTCTTAATACCTTTCAAATATTAGCTTTTCTATGTCAGAATTTGTTCCTTTTTTTTTTTTTTGCAGTTTTGTTGTTATAACATGAAACTGGCTGATGTCTTACTGCTATCTTTTGTCTCAATCCCTGATAATTACATTGGAATACATTTTTAGAAGGGCGTGAATAAATATTTTTATTTGCATATTGGTTTGCCCTGACTAGTGGTGTGGATGTGTGTCTTTTTTTTTTTATTAACTTCAGCAGATTTCGGTATTATTATTGAAAAAAATAATTTGCCTATTTTTAAAATAAAAATGCTGTCACACTGCTTAAAATGGTAAGTAATTGAATATACTATATTGAATATTTTAAATATTGCACTTGTCCACTTATATTTCTTTTTTTTTTTTTTTTGACAGGCAGAGTGGACAGTGAGAGAGAGACAGAGAGAAAGGTTTTCCTTTTGCCGTCGGTTCACCCTCCAATGGCCGCCGCAGCAGGCGCGCTGCGGCCGGCACACCGCGCCAATCCAATGGCAGGAGCCAGGTGCTTCTCCTGGTCTCCCATGGGGTGCAGGGCCCAAGAACTTGGGCCATCCTCCACTGCACTCCCGGGCCACAGCAGAGAGCTGGCCTGGAAGAGGGGCAACCGGGACAGGATTGGTGCCCCGACCAGGACTAGAACCCGGTGTGCCGGCATCGCAAGGTGGAGGATTAGCCTAGTGAGCCGCGGCGCCGGCCCACTTATATTTCTTATTTTGCGAACTGTGCATGCTTGTAATCTAATTTTCTAATGAGAAATTTACATATTATCAATGTGTAGTAGCTTTTTTCTCAGAATCCATACTATGTTTTTCAAACACATTTTTCCTGTAGTATTTTTTTCACTTCACTGTTTAAAAATTTTTATAGCAGTATATGTGACTTTTTTCTTTGTCACTTTGTTTTGATGTTTCTATATTTAAGAATGTCTTACTAACCAGATAGTTAGATTTTCTTCTAGTTATGTTAGGATTCCATTTTCTGCTCTTATTCCATTAATCATTGTGTGATTTATTTTAATATTTGACATAAGGAAGAAATGTAACATTTTCCCTGAGTAATTAGCCATGGTGTCTGCCATTATTTGTGGAACCGCTCATTCTTCCTTAGAATTTGCCTTGTCACCTGTTGTCACATGGTAACTGGTATGAACCCATGTTCTTGAACTTTCTGTGGAGTTACATCCCAATAAATTCATCACAAGTGGGAAAGTCAAGTTGAAAATGTGTTGAACACACCTTGCCGTCCAATGGCTTAGTGGTACCGTGCCCTGAAGGGTATCAGTGGTCCCCCTCCGCATCACATGGCTTGCTGAGAGCAGCAGCTCACAGCTGCTACCCAGCATGGCAGGAGAACCTGGTACCACTTATCACGTAACACTTGCCCAGGGAAAGATCAGAGTCTCAAATTCACAGTATGGTTTTCTGAAGGCGTGTTGCTTTCACACCCTTGTGAGGTCAGAAGAATCCTAAGTGAACTATGGACAGTTGGGGACCACCTGTGTACTGTGATTGCTTTCTGACCTTCTCTTCTGCTCGTGGATCTGGAGATACTGGCATTAGTACGCATCCCATTCTCAGAGTTTCTCTTTGACTTTTTTGTTTTAATATGATTTTTTTTTTCAATTTGAGAGACAGAGCAAGAGGAGCAAGTGAGAGAAACTAAGAAAGGCAAGCAAGCTGCACTTCCATATGCTGTTTCACTTTCCAAATACCAGTGATGGCCTCGGCATGATCACAAGTGGATCCTAGAACTGGGAATATAATCTATGTATCCCTTGAGCATGGCAGGAACCCAACTACTTGAGCCATGATGGCTGTTGCCATGATCTATGTTGGTGGAGAGGTCCCGGAGCCAGGAACCCAGCACTCTCGTGGGAGATGTAGTCTTCATAACCCCAAGGACAAGTGCCTTTTCCTCCTTTGATTTGAAAGCCATGGTTTTTTTCTCTAAGTTTAGCACAATTATGCAAGATTTTTTATTTCTCACTTAATTTAGAGACAGCATCAACATATATTAATGTGTGTTTTTAAGCATCTTATAGCAGTAGAGTTCCATAGTGCCTTGGGTTCTGATGTATGCAAAGCCAACAGGAATAATGACTGGTGCATAGTAGGACAAAACACTGAGTCCCAAAAGAGTAAACCAATTAATAATTAGCTGTGTTTGGCCACAGATGGTCTCAACAATTCTTTCCTTTTTATTATTGTTTAAACATAAATTGGCAGAAGTGGGAAGAGCCTAAAAATGTAGTGGTTTTACTTTCCACTGTTGCAGTTATCCATGGTTAAGCATAGTCTAAAAATATAAAATTGAAAATTTTGGAAATAAATCATGTGTTAGAGAACTCTCATTAAAGGATATAGATGTTATTAGATCTGTCTTATTTTGCTGTCTGTTGTTATTAATCTCTTACTGTGCCTACTTTGTAAATTACCCTTCATCATGAATCTAGTTTATAAATTAAGTCATAGGCATGTATATATATTGAAAAAACCATAGTACATACAGGGTTATGTGCTACTTGTAATTTTAAGCATCTGTTGGGAGTCTTAGAATACATCCTCATGGATAAAGGAGGATGGATACATTGCATGGATTAAAGCCTCGGTATCATGGTTTATACACTACTGATAAGTTCAGCATCACCTAATATATAACTCACATTGTTACAAGTGTTCTGGACTCAGATGTGAACAAGAGAAGATCCTTACCTCCGTGAAACTTCTCTTGTGATCAGAAAAGGAGATAATATACAAGCCAACAAATAAGTGGACAAGATAATTGCTGGTCATGTTTTGTGCCATGAAGATTTATCAGTGAGTTACCTGGACATAGAATTCATGAGACAGGAGGAGAGGCTGCCTTGGGTTAAGCTGTTGGGAAAGGGCATTTTAATTAGATGGTACCTCACCAGTGGCATTGTAGGGCAAGACTGCTAGTTTTATCTAACCCTATAAGCCCATAGCATTACCAGGCCACTGGTATTCAGCCTTGAGTTGGAAGCAGCTTAACCTGGCCCAAGAAAACTGAAGGAAGTCCTTCTATATATAGCCAGGGAAGAGACTGGTCATTTTTTTTTCTTGCTGAATAGTATCAAAGGCTCCAGAAACCTTGATTTCTACTGGTTTCCATCATGCTCCTATGTAGGGACTTAACCTTGGAAGCTGGTATTTCTGTGTACATTCGGAGGGTTTACTCAATTTCCATTTTTATAATCTTTCAAATTAGAGTTGTTGGGAAGTTAAAAGCCATGTTTCTCAGATTCTCTTTTAGCTAGGTTCTGGGTCAAGAAAAGGCTTCTCCAATTAGATGGGTTTCTGTGATGTTTCAAAGGTGGAAATAAAGTGGAGGCCTTGTTTCTGTCATCCTTTTTGTTGTTTCTGCTGGCAAGCAAGGCCATGTGGGAATGTCAGGGTATCCTGTGGTTATGTTAATGTGTCTGTTCAACACTCTGAGATTGTGGTGGGGTTTGTTGTTGTTGTTGTTGTTTGGTTTTATTTTAATTTTTATTTACTGGAGAGGCACAGAGTCTCTTTGCTCTTTTGGTTCACTTCCAAAATGCCTGTGACAATGATAGCCAGGACTGGCTGAGGCTGAAACTGGGAGGCAGGCACTTCCCTCCTGGGTTCCCTTGTGGGTGACAGAAACCCAGCTACCTGAGGCATCACTGCTGCCTCCCAGGATCTGCATTCGCTAGAAGCTAGTCGGGAGCTGGAACTGAGCATGGAACAAAGGCGCTCTGATGGGGCACACAAGCATTTTAACTGGCATCTGAACCACAGGTCTGAGTTGTAAGGGAGCCGAATCAGTGGTGGCAGCTCTCAGCTCTGGCTCCATGAACTCTGGACTGCAGCGACAGGTGGGCATTCTACACTTTGCTGTGTGTACATAGGCAGTTGTCACAGTGGCAATTTCTCCATTTTATTGCAGCTTTGAAAAGGCCTCACAGGGAGCAGAATCCTTGTAATTTCCCCGAGGTCATTGGAATAGTGTCCCCGCAGTCATCCCTGATCCCTGGAGGCTCAGCCCAGCGCTCATTCCTTTAGCTTTCTGGTGGGTTTTGAAGTTCTACCTTCCCCACATTAAATCCCACCTTCTTAAAGGATATAGAATGGGTTCTGGTTGTTGCAGTTAAACTCAACTGGTGCAAGGATGCCTCTATAGAAATGGGAGAAAGAACTAATCCCATATTTGATGCCATCACTGAGCCCCTTTTGTCATTCTCTGAGACAATCATTTCCCTTATTGTTCTAAGAAATTTTACTTAGGAATTTCCATTCTTCTTCTTTTTTTATTTTTATTTTATTTTATTTTTTTGACAGGCAGAGTGGACAGTGAGAGAGAGAGACAGAGAGAATGGTCTTCCTTTGCCGTTGGTTCACCCTCCAATGGCCGCCACGGCTGGCGCACTGCGGCCGGCGCACCGCGCTGATCCAATGGCAGGAGCCAGGCGCTTCTCCTGGTCTCCCATGGGGTGCAGGGCCCAAGGACTTGGGCCATCCTCCACTGCACTCCCTGGCCACAGCAGAGAGCTAGCCTGGAAGAGGGGCAACCGGGACAGAGCCGGCGCCCCGACCGGGACTAGAACCCGGTGTGCCAGCGCGGCGCCGGCGGAATTTCCATTCTTCTAACTGAAAACATTTTTGTGAGGTGCAGATATTACAGACAAGAAAGAAGAAACCCAGTCAGAACTTTGGGAATGATGTTTATGGCTCTCAGTTGGTTGATGCTTAGAGGTAGCCTAGAGGTAAAGCCCAGAAAGGGGCTGCTTTTGGTGCCGGCACTGTGGCATAGTAGGCTAAGACTCCACCTGCAGCACTGGCATCCCATATGGGCACCAGTTCATGTCCTGGCTGCTCCTCTTCTGATCCAGCTCTCTGCTATCGACCTGGGAAAACAGTAAAAGATGGCCCAAGTGCTTGGGCCCCTGCTCCTTGAGAACCGGAAGAGGCTCCTGGCTTCGGCCGTTGTGACCACTTGGAGAATGAACCAGTGGATGAAAAATCTTTCTCTCTGTCTCTGTTCTTTCTGTCTATAACTCTAACTCTAAAATATAAAAATAAATACATAATAAATAGAAAGGGGCTGCTTATTTGATGTCTTCCTTAGATAGTTTTGTTCTGGAAATGGAGACCCCTAAATTATATTTTGGGGATTGAGAGCCCCAGCAGGGCTCAAAGAGACCCCATGCAAGGCTAAGTTCAGGTTCTTGTCCTCCTGCATGTAAGCATACAACCCAGAGATGCAGATGGAGGTGAACAGAAAAGCAGTATTTACTGAAAGACAAAAGTACAGTCTATGCTCAGGCATGAGTGGCAGCAACCTCACTAGAGAGAATTGCCCCTCCCAGCCTGGGATGGTCCTTTTTTAGAAAGAAGGGTGGAGCTGCAGTGGCTGTGTAATCTGAAAGAAGAGGTCTTGGCACCCGGTGTCTGATGCGAGGTGAGGCTTAGCTGCTGGATGAGGAGTGGATCGAGTCTTCAGCCAGAATTGAACCCACATGGGCAGGATGGGATTAGGGTCATGGGAATGGCTTGGGTGTTGCCACTCCCTGGCTCCTTGTCCCTCCTAGACTCCCTGCCTACCCCACATCAGTTTGACAGCATTTTGCCTTTTTTTTGTGGATCAGTGTTCTCTTGCCTTTTGGACAGAAGCCCTAGGCTTTAAAATATTTAAGGACAATTATTATTAGCAGTTGAAATATTTATTTGTGTAAAATGTAATCTAAATGAGAAGTATTTCTCAAGACCACCCTCTATCCCCCCTCCAACCCCCCCCCCAAAAAAAAAAAAAAACCTAGCTTGTGCTAGCATTATCTAAGGGGTCAGTAGACCTCTGATATGCATTCACAGTTTGAGAACAGTGTCTCCACCAGCTTTTATTACTTCAGTCTAACTGCACTCTGGGGGAAGGAATATATGTTGACCTATCAGGGGGCCATTTTTAACTTGAACTACATTTTGTTGCTACTTATTCTAAATTTAGGTTCAGTCTTTAATCTTATTTACATGCCTTTGTACGTGAATTGTCCTCAGACTGATCTGAGGACACAGACTATTTAAAACACAGACTATTTAAAAGACTGGAAAAATCAATATTCAGTGACAGTGGTAGAGAAACAGTTTATGTGGTTTTTTTTTCTATCCGTTTCATATATCAGACCACTCTTTAGTGTGCCCACAGGTAGCATAAAACTTTGTTGTGACAGATCTAACAATGTGGAGGTGTCAGTTATCTCTGACCCACATGGTTTTAGGATACTCATTTTGGGCAGTTTTCCTTGTCTTTGATGATTGATCTGTGAGCAGGCAGAGTAGAGAAACATTTAGCAGAGATTACGTGAGGTAGCTTGTAATATATATTGGTTGGGGTATTTGGGTGAAATACATTTAGATTTTGAAAATTCCTCAAATCTTAAAAACAAAGTCCTAAAGTGGATAGAAATTTTGAGTTGTTTTTATGTCAAGCTTTCTTACTTAGGTGGCAACAATCCAGTCTCAATCTCAGTGTAATTGAGGTAAATGAATAGTTAAAATAAAATGAACAAATTATATGTAAGAAATGGTGGCCGGAGCCGTGGCTCAACAGGCTAATCCTCCACCTGCGGCGCCGGCATACCAGGTTCTAGTCCCAGTCGAGGCGCCGGATTCTGTCCCGGTTGCCCCTCTTCCAGCCCAGCTCTCTGCTGTGGCCTGGGAGTGCAGTGGAGGATGGCCCAAGTCCTTGGGCCCTGCACCTTCATGGGAGACCAGGAAAAGCACCTGGCTCCTGCCTTCAGATCAGCGCGGTGCACCGGCCACGGTTGCCATTGGAGGGTGAACCAACAGTAAAAGAAGACCTTTCTCTCTGTCTCTCTCTCTCACTGTCCACTCTGCCTGTCAAAAAAAAAAAAAAAAAAAGAAAGAAATGGTTATCTCTATCTAACAGAATCATGGTAAGATAAGCACATCTATGAAGTAGCATTTGTATGTCTATTTTACAGATCAAGAAACAGGCTCAGAGAGGTGAAGTAACTTTGATAAGAATACATAGCTACCAAAGCCAGAACTGTTTGAACACAAGTCATCTTGGCTCTGAAGCAGACTTTTTAATATAATTCAATCACACTCAATGGCCTTTCTCATGATCTTTGAAGTCTTTCAGCAGTAAGACATTGTCACTTCCTTTAGGCACTGCTTTGAGTCATTTTGTCTTAATGACAAGGTAGCATGAGTGTTATGTACAGCTGCAAGAGATATAGGACATACTTATTTTTTCTTTGTGTTCCAGGGAAGAAGTTTGTAGGGTGTCAGGTGAAGCAGGAGGTTGTGATTTATTCTGTTCATGTATCCTTTTCCCACCCTTACCCCCAGCACACACACATACCTTTTGAGATTGACACTGCGTGTTAGTATATTGCATGCTCAGAAGAATGTTGATGTTTTACATGGCATTTTCCAAATCCATTTGACCACAAGCTGGTATTCTTGTTCTGCGAAGGTCACCCAATCCCCACAATTCATAGGAGATGCCATAAAGGATAGAATGATAAAGAAGGGTGTTTGGGGAGACAGGTATTTTTTTACCCTGTGTAACCTTAACATTGGACTGATTTTGGCTTAATTGGGTTGTGTGAATCATTGAGTATATGTGATCAAAGCCCAAAATGAAATGTTCTTTAACATTTCCAGTAGGTTTTCCAGAAGGAACTATCAAAGCAGTCAAGTGAAAATGCAAATGTGTGCAATTATTACCTTATTTAAAGAAAAAGAGGAAGCTTAGGAAATATGTCATGCATTTATTTCTGACTACTGCTGTGGGTTAGAGGAGGAGGAGGAACTGGTTGTCAAGACTAGTTTTTTGGGGCAGGCTCTTAGTGCAGCAGTTGAGATGGTGTTTGTGATGGCTGCAGCCCATGTCCTACTGCCTGCATTTGAGTCCTGACTCTGCTTCTGATTCTAGCTTCTTGCTGATGTGCAGCCTGAGAGCCAGCAGGTGATGGCTCAAGTAGTTGGGTTCCTGACACCTCATGGCAGGCCCATATTAAGTTTCGGTTGGCTCAGCTTGGCTGTAGTGGGTGTTTGGAGTGTGAACCAGTACAAGGAAGATCTCTCTTCCTGAGTGTTTGTAGGTTGGTCTCTGTCTCTCTCTCTCTGTCTGCCTTTTGTTGTTAGTTTTGGTAAAGATTTGTTGATTTTTGGAAGAGAGAGAGACAAAGAATTTCCATCCTCTGGTTACTGTCCAGATGGCCATAATGGCCTGAGCTGGGGAAGGCCAAAGCCAGGACGTGAGTGCTCTATCTTTGGGTGGCAGGGGCCCAAACACTTGGGCCATCTTTTGCTTTTTTCAGGCCATTAGCAGTGACCTGGATTGGAAGTGGAATAGCCAGGTCATGAACTGGAGCCCATATGGCATGCTGGCAATGTAGGTGGCAAATTTTACCTGCTGTACCACAACACTGGCCCTTATCTTTTAAATAAACAAAATAAACACATAAATAAATGAGATTTTTTATGTGTCTTATTGATTGATTGATTGATTGATTGAAAGGCAGAGTTACAGGGTCATAGGAGGAGAGAGAGAGAATGAGCAAGAGCAAGCATGAGTTTCCATCTGCTGGTTCACTCCCCAAATGGTCACAATAGCCAGGGATGGGCCAGGCCAAAGCCAAGAATCAGGAGCTTGGGTTAGGCCTAAGGATTTGAGCCATCTTCTGCTGCTTTCCCAGGCACATTAGCAAAGAGTTGGAACGAAAATGTAGCAGCAAGGACTAGAACCAGCCCCCAAATGGGAAGCTGCATTGCAGGTAGCTGCTGAACCCATTATGCTGCAACACTGGCACCATAAATAAAATTTTAAAAAGAAGATCTTTACCATTAGAAAGGTCAGATTTATGGAGGAAACCAGCAGACTGAGCTGAGAACAAGGCCTCCAGGCCCTTGAGTTCCATTTTTACCATTTCTTCTTACTCATCCCAAGTATCACAGGGTACTTATACACAGACAAGCCATTTTCTGCCATAATTAAGAAAATCAATAACCACTTCCCTGTGTTATTCTTATAATGTCTGTTCAGCCCCTTTCTCTGTTTTGCCTTGCTAGACCTCCTAGGATTTGAAGGCCTTTGGAATAAGAATACCAAGGATTGAAATTCTGCCCAGTATTTGGCTTCACAAATATCTCTGATTATTCTCCTTTTAAAAATAAGGCAGAGATGCCTTTTTTTCATGCCATAAGACTCACTTATAGAATAGATATAGGGACATATTTCACTTTTAGAATTGTATTTTATGGAGTCTAATACCCTCACAAATGCATGAAGCAACAGAAGAAATTCAAATGCAGACCCCGTTGTCAAATCCCTATTGTGAATGACAGGAACCAAAGACATAGTATTTTTTCCTAGACTCTCATGCTGAATTTAGGAAATCAGACCCATTTTAATAAATTCTGAAGTAGAAGACGACAAAACTTCCTGGTTTCAACAGGTTTTTACACTTTTTCTCTTCATTCTTTCTCTCTCTTCGACTGCATCTAGAGTGAAATTAACAGTCTGAGCCTTTTTTTAAAGATTTATATATTTTTTGAAATTCAGAGTAACACAGCGAGAGAAGGAGAGGCACAGAGAGAGAGAAAGAAAGGTTTTCCATTTGTTGGTTCACCCCTCAGTTGGCCGCATTGGCCAGAGCTGCTCTAGTCCAGAGCCAGGAACCAGGAGTTTCTTCAGAGTCTCCAGATGGGTGCAGGGTCCCAAGGACTTGGGCCATCTTCCACTGCATTCCCAGGCTGTAGCAGAGAGCTGGATCGGAAATGGATTAGCTGGAACTCCAACTGGTGCCTGTAAGGAATGCCAGCATGGGAGGTGGTTGCTTTATCGGCTACGCCACAACGCTGGCCCCAAGGCTTTTTCATGTTGTTGTTTTTATTTTTTTTTCCACTGAGGAATCTTTTATTTGGGAACACAGAAACAAACTCTGGTTATCTTTAGTGAAAAGTAGAAGTACTAAGTTGACAATGAAAGCTCATGGTATCTATGAGTGGCTAGAAGATAAATTGCAGCAAACAGAATGAACCACAACAGGTTTGAGGTCCAGGAATGACGGAGTGCTACATCCAGTGGTAGCACAAGCAGCTCGGCTAAAAGACAGCTGTGCACAGGCCATGGAAGGAAATGGGGGAGCCCTGGCCTGTAGCAGGAGAAGGACACTTCAGATCCAACCAGGAGTCCACCAGAGACCAATTAAGTCAAAATAGGACAGAGGGCTGGGCACTAGGTAGGCAGAAAATCAAAACAAAATGAATTCATTGAAAAACCACACAATGACCCCCTGGATCGAGTTATATTCCTATAACTGACTTATTAACTAGCCAAGATGCAACTTTTTTTTCTCATTTTCAATTAACTTAATACACAGAAGACCAATTCTATATTAAGATTTCAACAATTTACACACATACACAAAATATTAAAAACTGTTTGAGAACAAGTGTTATCATTAATTCTCATAGTATAACTCATTGAGGACAGAGGTCCTGCATGGGGATTAAGTACACAGTGACTCCTGTTGCTAATTTAACAATTAACACTCTTATGTATGATCGCCCAAGGCTCTTGACATGAGATTCATGGGGTATGGAAGCCTTTTGAGTCCACAGTCTCCATCAGTATTTAGAGAGGGCCATAAGCAAACTAGATCTGTCTTTCCTTTCAGAGAAAAGTACATCCTTCATTCATGGCCCCTTCTTTCCACTGGGGTCTCACTCACAGAGATACTTCATGTAGGACATTTTTTTTTTTTGCCACAGTGTCTTGACTTTCCATGCCTGAAATGCTCTCATGGGCTTTTCAGCCCGAACATAATGCCTTAAAGGCAGATTCTGAGGTCAGAGTGCTATTTAGAGAATTGTCTTTCTTCGAGTCTACTGTGTGAACTGCTTCCCATGTTGGAACATTGTCTTTTTTTAAATTCTATCTATTGTTATTAATAGAAGTGAGAAACTTCCTCCTCCCTCTCTTATTCCCACTCTTATTTTTTTTTTACTGGGATCTATTTTCAATTGACTTCATACACATGATTAATTCTATTTTTGGTAAAGAGTTCAGCCAATGGTATTATGAAGCAAAACAAGCAAACAAACAAAAATTTGTTCCTCAACAGGCAAGACAGGAACTGCTCAAGTCATTGCTTCTCAGAGTGTCAATTTCCCTTCTACAGGTTTCCTTTAAGGTGCTCTGTTAATTATCACAGAGAGCATATGGTATTTGTCCAAATCCATCCATTTGTTGCAAATGACTGAATTTCATTTTTTACTGCTGTGTAGTATTCCATAGAGTACATATCCCATAATTTCTTTATCCAGTCTTCCATTGACGGGCATTTAGGTTGATTCCATGTCTTAGCTATTGTGAACTGAGCTGCAATAAACATGAGAGTACAGGTAACTCTTTGATTTGCTGATTTCCTTCCTCTTGTGTAAATTCCCAGGAGTGAGATGGCTGGGTCATATAGCAGGACTATATTCAGATTTCTGAAGTATCTCCAAACTGTCTTCCATAATGGTTTTACCAGTATACATTCCCACTGACAGTGGTTTAGGGTACCTTTTTCCCCACATCGTCTGTGACATTTGTTGTTCATTGATTTCTTCATGAAAGGCATTCTAACCAGGGTGAGATGAAATTTCATTGTGGTTTTGATTTGCATTTCCCTGATGTCTAGTGATCCTGAGCATGATTTCATGTGTCATTTGGCTATTTGGATTTCCTCTTTTGAAAAACGTTTGTTTAAGTCCTTTGCCCATTTCTTTACCAGTTTGTTTGTTTAGTTGTTGAGTTTCTAGATCTCTTATGCATTCTGGTTATTAATCCTTTATTAGTTGCATAGATTGCAAATAATTTCTCCCATTCTATTGCTTGCCTCTTCACTTTCCTGACTGTTTATTTTTTCAGTACAGAAGCTTCTCAATTTGATGTAATCCTATTTGTTAATTTTGACTTTGATTGCCAGTGCCTCTGGAGTCTTTTTGAGGAATTCTTTGCCTGTGCCAATGTCTTGCAGGATTTCCCCAATGCTCTCTAGTAATTTGATGGTATCAGGTCATAGATTTATGTCTTTAATCCATTTTCAGTGGATTTTTGTGTAAGGTGTAAGGTAGGGGTCCTGCTTCATGCCTCTGCATGTGGAAATGCAGTTTTCCCTGCATCATTTGTTGAGTGACTGTCCTTGCTCCAGGGTTTGGTTTTAGTTCCTCTGTGGAATGTAAGTTGGTTATAGATGCTTGGTTTGATTTCTGGCATTTCTATTCTGTTCCATTGGTCTATCTATCTGTTTTTGTACCAGCACCATGCTGTTTTGATGATAACTGCCTTGTAGTATGTCTTAAAATCTGGTGTTGTGCTGCCTCCAGCTTTGGTTTCATTGCATAGGATTGCTTCAGCTATTGGGGGTCTTCTGTGTTTCCATATGAATTTCAACATCATTTTTTCTAGATCTGAAAATAATGTCATTGGTATTTTGATTGAGACTTGCTTTATGGCCTCATGCAGCTTGTCCTGCAAAGCCCACTGTCTGGGAGAGCATGGCGACAGAGTCCTTCCCTCAAGGAGCACCAGAGACAAGTTTCAGTGAACATGTCTGATTTTATTCAGTCATGTATGTTTTTAAAGGGCAGGGAGGAGGGGTATAATTAACTCTGTGGAACACTAACTATAGGACTGAACGGACATTGGTGCCAATATGCCTCCCCAATCAGCATGAACGTCACTTAGCCAAGGATGATTTCCAGGTGGGCCTGGGCCACACTTGGGAGCACTTTACCTGATTGGTAGAAGGCAGGATTGGGGAGAAATGTGCTTAGCATGTCCTTGGTTCTAGATAAAGTTTCATGAACTGGGGAGAAAAAAATGTGTTCTGTGTTTGTGGGGTGGAAGACTCTGTAGATATCTGCTAGGTATATTTGGTCTATAGTATAGATAAACTCTGTTGTTTCCTTGTTGATTTTCGGTTTGTTTGATCTGTCCATTGTTGAAAGTGGATATTGAAGTCCACCATTACTATTGTGTTTGAGTCTATCCCTTAAATCCCTTAACTTTTTTTAGATAGACAGATGCCCTGTAATTAGGTGCATATATATTTATAATAGCCAAATATTCCTTTTGAATTGATCCTTTAATCATTATACAGTGTCCTTCTTTGTCTCTCTTAATAGTTATTGTGTTAAAGTCTATTTTGTCTGATATTAGGATGGCCACACCAGCACTCTTTTGGTTTCCATTTGTATGTAGTATCTTTTTGCATACTTTCACTTTTAGTCTGCATGCATCTTTGTTGGTGAGATATGTTTCTTGTAGGCAGCAAATAGATCGGTTTTCTTTTTTAATCCATTTGGCCAGTCTGTATCTTTTAACTGCAGAGTTGAGACCATTTACATTCAGAGTGACTGTTGTTAAATACCAACTTTGCTATGCCCCATGATTCTGAAATAGTGCTAATTTTGTATTTTGGGTTTCATTTGTACTTTTACTTGGTCATTTTCCTCTAATCTTCTTTCGTAGTGATGTTCTTGTTTCTGTGTTCCTGTGTGTAGCATATCCTTGAGCATCTTTTGTAGGGATGGGTGAGTAGTTACAAATCCTTTCAATTTCTGTTTCTTGTGGAAGATATTTGTTTTTCCTTCATTCATAAATGAGAGCTTCAGTTGACATTTTTTTTTTTGTCTTAAGACTTGGAGTATATCTCACCATTCTCTCCTTGCCTTTAGGGTTTCTGATAAGTCTCCAGTGAGTTTAATTGGGTTTCCTCTGAATGTGATTTGATGTTTATTTCATGCCCATTTAAAGATCTTTTCTTTGTTTTACTGTGGAGAGTTTTACTACAATGTGTCATGGTGAAGATATTTCTGGTCACGTCTCTGGAGAGTTCTGTTCGCTTCCTGAACTTTGATGTCTCTTTGTCCAGACTGTGGAAGTTTTATGTTACTATTTCATTAAGAAGGCCTTCTAATTCTTTCTCTCTTTCCACGCCTTCTGGAACTCCTAAGATCCCTATTTTAGGTTGTTTCATAGTGTCTTGTAGGTTTCCAACCATGTTTTTTATTCTTCTAATTTCTTTTTTTTTGGTCTGATTGTAATATTTACAGAAATTTGTCTTCTAGTTCTGCTATTCTTTCTACTCTCTCACCCTTTTTGTTGTTAAGGTTTTCCACTGCATGTTTTATTTGATCTATTGAATTCTTCATTTCTAGTATTTCATTCTGATCTCTCTTCAGTATCTCAATTTCTTGGGAGAACTTTTCTTTTTGGTTGTGAATTTTATTCTGATTGCTTCTTAGCAATATGACTATTAATTTTCTGAATTCTGTTTCTGGCAATCTCTTCATCTTCACCTTCTATTATTGAAGAGTTGTAGTGTTCCTTTTAAGGGACTCATAGTGTCTTTCTTATTCTTACTTAGGGTTTTTCCTTTGTCTTTCTGCATTTGTTTTTTAATTTATTCTCTTGTGGTGAGGTTTACCTCTGTTATAAGCTACTATGTCTCAGTGCATTGCAAGTGGAAGCACAGAGCCCCACGTGCTGGAGCCAAGCTCACTTCTCCATTATGGTGGAGGTGGGTATGAGCTCTGGTTCTTGGAGCCCTGCTTACTGGGGGGCCTGGCTTACTTCTCAATGTTGGATTGAGCAGGCTCAAGTTTTTTATATTCAGGTCTTTTCCTTGTTGTATGGCTTGCATGGTGGGGAAGGAATTCTTCTGAAATGTTGTGGCCCTTGCTCTTGGGTGAGGGGTGTGGTGAGGTGGCCCCCATAATTGATTTGCTTGTGCATGGCAGGCAAAAGTGGCAGTCCCCTTGTTCACTGGGGGCTGACAACAGCCTCCCTGGTCTGTGCCTCAGCCCCTTCCCTTTATTATTTGCTGTTTCAGCATGGACCTGCCAAGTTTCTGTTGGTCTCTTGGGCTTCCCATCTCGAATTTCCTGTGGCTTTATCTATGGCGTGCAGCTTCTCTCCTTTTTAACTATCTATTTTTCCCTGCACGACTCGAATCATACTGTCGCTATAATACCATCTTGGGACCACCCCCAATCCCCACCAAGTACCTACTTTTGAGCTATCTCTAAATTAGTTGTTGGTTTGTTTTAAGATTTTAAAAATTTATTTGGAAGTCATAGTGACAGAGGAAGAGACAGAGCAAGAGAGATCTTCTATCTGCTGGTTCACTCCCCAGATTTCCACAACAGCAAAAGGTGGGACATGCCAAAAGCCAGGAGCATAAAACTCCATCTGGGTCTCCCACATGGGTGGCAGGGATCCATACTCCGCTGCCTTCCCAGGTGCAGTAGCCAGATGGTGAATGCCTAACCTTCTGTGCCACAAATCTAGTCCCCAGCGCTACTTTTAAGCAAAGCCCTGGAATAGTTGTTGCTGTAAGCACTGAATCAGACTGTGTCTAAACCTCTGATCTGCTTAATTCACAGGAACCCCTTCCCTCCCCAACACAAAGCCACAAAAAACTATAATGAATAATTACGGAAACCCTGTTTTCACTAATTTTACTGATGTGATCCATTTGGAGGCAAAGTAGCCTCCAATGTGTATTAGGGTTAAATTCACCCATCCACCCAAGTCATCAAACCAGTGAGTATGTGATGATGAAAGCTCAGAGAGATTTGTACAGTGGTCTTGGCTACTCCACATGCCCTTTCAGGGTTTTCTCCGGATAGTGTCTGTTTCTTAGAAGTAAATGATTGAAACTGACAGTCCCAGGGAAATAGATACTGTCTTTCCGAAGCAAATGGAGGCTTTCCACACCACACTTTCTGGTATTCCTGAAAGCTTGTGTTGAGAAACTGGCTGTGTATATGCAGTCTATTTTAATCTTCTTATTGGCAGGTTCTTCTGATAAGAGCAAGAATTGTATATCTGTATTTTCATCTGTAAGGAAAGCTATCTGTAACAAGATAGTTGACTGTGAAATTCTATCTCTGTATATATACTCTGGATGTGTAAATTGATTCCACTATCTGGAAAGAATCCTTTGTGTAACAAAAGAAGCATCAAGACTTTTAAAGGTCAGAATTCATTTAATCAACTAAGTGTTTTGCAAAGAATATTGTCATGGTTTGTTTTCAGGTGCATATAAATTGTAGGTTTGGAAAAATAATGTATTCATCTATTATAAAAATAATGTGAATTATCACTGATCTTTGTTAGTTATATTTAGACAGTAGAATGTCCTACAATGAAATGTTTTATTTCCTTATGTAAATGATATTTTATGGGGAAGTTTCACATTTAAAAAAAATCCAAATTATAAAGGATAAAATACAGTTTTTTTAGTTTATTAATTTTGTTTTGTTTAGCCACAAAGAAAAACTACATAGTTGGAGCTGGATTAGACTTTCAAGCTGGTTCAGTGCCCAGATACTGGGTATTTCCTAACTTGCATCAGTATTGTGACATGTGGATTTACACCAAAAAGCAAGAGACCAGTATATGTGTGTGTGGGGGGGGGGGGGGGTATTTCATGCACACTTTGGGAATGCAGGGTGAAATGCTAAATTCTTTGAAGTAGTACCGGTGAGCTTGTCTGGGCTCATGAGACTCTATTTGTTTGATCCAAAATTCTCTGAAAATTCATTCTTAGAACTTATTTTACTGTCCCTTTGCTTTTCTTTCTGGTAATGTAGTTTGAAAAGATTTTAGAGTGAAAGTACAGTATTTTATGATAGGCTTTCAACTAAAATAATCCACATTTATATTTTTGTTAATTTGGAGTTGGAAATTTGGGTGTGAAAACTGTTGTTGTATCTCACATTTTGTCTTGCTAGCATGTTTAATTACACATGTTAGAGCAGAGGAAGTTAGTTCAGAATAAGGCTGGTGAAGAAATGTTTCCTTATAGGTACAATTAGCTGAGTAGTCAACCATGGAGGTGGAGTCTCCTGTTGTATGTTTCTCTTTGATCACCAAAGTGCACATAAGAGATTGGATCGAGTCTACTTACCTTTTAGGCATGAGTCCTGGCACAGTCAAGAAGCCACACATAGTGTGGCTTCAGTCTTAAGAAATGAGTGCTACTTGTTAGTGATTTACCAGGGAATCTGTCCATATTGGCGTAGAATACAAAACCCATATTATTCAATGTAGATGACTGAGAGATTTGTGTGTGCGCACATGCATTTGTTGTACTATCTAGTAGCGATGATGGCCTAGCCTCTCTAAAATAAAGTTAAGATGAAGTATAAGGTAGGGCAGGCAGCCTGTCGTCAGAAACAGTGATTGCCTGACAGCTCAAAGAAAGTAGTCCTTTGTTCCATGAAGCCGCATTCTGGAGAGCCCTGTACCCAAACAACCACCTGGTTGTTGGTCGGTTCAGGAAGCAGAATCAGTATTCCTAATTAACAAGGATGATGTTTTACTGCTCAAGTGAAGTGCAGAAAGCAGCAACCCAGCCAGATGTTGACGCACACAAATTAGGCTTAATTGAACTCTTTTATTGTTGGTTTTTTTTTTTATTTTATTTTAAAATATATTAAGACAGTAAGAGCTTCAAGAGAGGCTGTTAAACAACCCTCTTTGATCTTCAATTTAGTTAACTAAAGCTGGTGCAGTTTGAAAGAAACGCTGTCCTCCTTTCTGAATGTAGCTCCTGTTCCCCTGGTAACTAAGTGTAATGGATTCTGTGAGGTAAGTGGCTGAACTTGAAATTGGCTTTGGTGAGGTAGCTGGTTGCTCTGGTTTTAGTTATGAGTTAAAAAAACATGATGGCTTTTATCTGGATTAAAGGGAACCCCAAAAGGTCTTCGTTTCTCTTTCTGATCTCATGTTCTCAAAGGTCATTAATTAAATTTTGCTTTTTATTTTTAGTTGAAATGCCCATATGTAATGTTTAAATGATTATTCTTTAGCTTCACTCTTGACTTCATTGCAATTTTGAAAGATAAACTGTTTGCTCTCATTCCCTCTTCTCTTTGGCCTTCCCTAGAAGCCAATTAAAATAAGAGTTTAACTCATACTTTCTTTCAGAATTTTGCATTGTGCATTTAAGACAGTCTTTGTGTCACTCTGCATGTAAAGTTGATCCTAGTTGTTGGGCATCATCAGGTCATCATATGGACGATCCCAACAAAGCACTGAAGTAGAATGCTGGACATCAAACAGATTTCTATCAGGTGGATTCCAGTGCAGAGTTGGTGTTTAGTGAATGCTTGGTGGTTGATGTTGTGTTGACAGTTTTATTTGGGAGACAAAGAGTTCCTGTCTGCGGGTTTGCTCTCCAAATGCCTCTGGTGGCTGGGTCTGGGCTGGAACTCAGTCTAGGGAACTCAGCCCATGTGTCTCATGTGGGCAGCAGAAAACTAACTGCTTGAACCATCGTAGCTGCCTCCCAGAGTCTTCAATAATGGGAAGCTGAAGTCAGGAGCCAAGTGTCAGGCCCAGATACTCCAATATGGAAAACAGATGTTTTAATTGCTAGGCTAAAAGTGATGCCTCCCTCTGGGATGACTTTTTTTTTTTTTTCCCTACATGATCACTTGATGGTTTAATTAAAAAAAAAAGAAAAGAAAAAGCTAAAGGAAAAATTTTTTTAGTGCTACATTGTTTAATCAGCAGCATGTTGGTTTGGTGGGACTTTTCCCTCCCCCAAGCCCTCCTCAAATGAGTTTTGACTTCTGGCCTGTGATACACTTTGCCTTCATTGCCTCGGGCAAAACTCTGGCCTCATTTAGGGACCAAGGGACTTAATGTGCGCAAGTATCTGATAAAAGGCTCCTGTATACCCGTCCCAGGCATCACTTCCTCTCTGCCTCAAAAGAATCTGTAAGGAGCGAAACCTGATACATCTTCTCATTCAGAAAATGATCTGCTTTTTCCGGAAGTGATGGCATTATGCTCAAGCAAGACGAAGACGTAGTTAAAATTGGTTGTAACTGAATTTGCAAGAAAAGTGCTTAGGAAAATGTGGTAGTGGAGGGGAGAGTTGGCATGTATATACATTGTGTTTATGGAGTCAAAATATGTTTATCAGCTAAGAATACAGTCATTTCCTTTCAAGCCCTGATGGGTAACACGGGGGAAAATGTGAATGGTGGGAGGTAGCATTGATGGCTTTAGTGGTTGGGTTCTTACCACCTACATGGGAGACCCGGACTGAGTTCCTTGTTTTAGCCCCTCGACCACTGAGGGTGTCTAGAGACTGAACCCGTGGTGAGAGTGCTCTTTTTCTTTGTCAAAGCAAAACTAGGAGGAGAGAGCTGCCTGGAACTGAGCAGGTAGAGAGATGGAGGGACTGAATCAAGCTGGGAGGTGTGCAGTGTTGAGTTTTTTAAAGAAGCAACAGTGGGATTCATAATTGTCATAGTGCAAGAGTGAATCATATTAATTGTTATGGGTTCTCAGCAAAACTTGGAATGTGTTTGACTTTTGACAGTTTCCCTATAGGGTGCCATCTCAAGCGCATAGCACATATGAGCAGCTCAATGTATTCTTGACTGTAATTGTAATTTTATGTAACACAGGATTTGTGTACCTTGGCATGTAGGTGTGTTACTTCATTCTCTGCCTCTTCTTTTTACATTTTAAATTATCCTGCACATCCTTTTCATTTCCTTCTTCCTTGACCTTTAGTGCTAGAAGATTTTTTTATTACACACGAAGGTTTTTATTTTTAAAGTTCTTACTAATTCAGCATTAATTTTCGAAAGTAAGTTAGTGAACATATCAAGAACTTGAGAATTAAAGATTCTTACTTCCTGACTTGTTAGGGGTGTTTTAAGTTTTAAATTTTAACAGTCTAAGCTAGGGAACTAGAGGCTCACTTAGAACCTCAAATAAAAAACCTCTGATCATTTCTGACTCGCTATCTCCATATTAAAACTTGCTTATTTACTCAGTGTCATATTTCTCTTTGCTCTCATGCCTTATTGGAACTCGTCTCTTTTACTTTTAGCCAGGTGTATCACTTGATATTTTGTACTCCATGGTCTGCTGTGAAATGTAGTTACTTAATAGGGGTTGCTGCTCCTAATAGAGCAGACCTTCAGCATCACTCTCAAGCAAGCCAGGAATTGGGATAGGGTTGATACTCAAGAAAAGATCATTAAATTGAACTCACTCATTGCCCTGACATTTGTCAAACACATACTGTGTGCAAAGATAAATGTGTGATTTAGTCATGGTTCAGATCCTTCAGGGTCTTACCTGAGAGAGGGCTGATATTTTAACAAATTATTGCTGGGTTTAACTTTGCCTTGGGATAGTAAAAAAATTCCTTTGAAATCCTAGAGGAAGTAACAGTCGAGCTGAACTTTGAGCAAGCTTTGAGGAGGAAAGAGTAAAGAAGATGGGTATCTTAGCATGTGGCAAAACTTATGATTTCAGAAACAAAAGAAAGAGTGACTTATTCCAACAGTAGTGGCTCAGTGTGCCATGTGGGATTGGCCCATGGGACAGAGTATTGTTTGGTATATAAAACTGTTCTTTTGCCCAAAGGCAAGTGGTTCTTTTTCTAAATATTATTTATTATTTTTTAAGATTTTTTTGAGAGGCAGAGTTACAGATAGAAGGAGAGTCAGAGAGAGGTCCTCCATCTGCTGGTTCACTTCCCAAATGGCTGCAACAGCCAGAGATGGGCAGAGCCAGGAGCTTCTTCCAGTTCTCCCACAGGGGTGCAGGGGCCCAAGGACTTGGCCCATCATCTGTCACTTTCCCAGGCCATTAACAGAGCTGGATCTGAAGTGGAGTAGCTGGTACATGAACCAGTGTCCATATGGAATGCTAGCCTGCAAGTAGAAGCTTAACCTACAATGCCACAGTGCTGCCCACTATTATTTATTTTTTAATTTAATTTTATTTGAAAGGCAGAGACAGAGAGCACAAGCATAATATCCTATCTACTGAGATAGGAGCAGGGGCAGCCTGCAGTCAGAAGTCTGGAACTTGATCCAGATCTCCCATGTGGGTAGTAGGGACCCAGCTCTTTGAGCAATCACTTAGTGTCTCCAAGGTATACTTTAGCACATAGTTAAAGGGGAAGTGAGCTGGGACTCGAACCTAGGCACCCTGGTATGTATTACAGGCATCCCAAATGGCATCTTAAAGAGTATACAATGCCTACCCCTGGCAATTGTTCTTTGTTGTCACACATGCAGAAATTAAATTAAGTGAAACAAGGACATAGTGATCTTTGTTTTAATTTTGCCTAATTAGCCTAGCTGATGACATATCTCTAGCACGATTTTCCCTTTTAGTTTTAAGAATAAGAAAAATAACTTCTCACAATTTTATTATGATTAATAGAGGAATGAATTTCTCCCTCTATCAAGCTAGTCTTTGTTCTCCTAGACCTTCCTACTCTAAGAACAACTTGAGAGATTTGTGAGATTTCTGATGGAAGATAAGACAGGGAGCTCCGTGGAATGTGGGGACTAAGGACAATTCACAGACACTGTGGGAATGCAGAAAGCCTCCCCAGATAGGTCTGCGGTGGGAACAAGTTTTTTCAGAAACCATGTTTATATATATATATATATATATATATATATATATATATATATATAACACAATTCTAGACTCTCCAAGGCAAGTGACTTTGCACTGTGGGGCCAGTGGAAGATTTCCTGACTTCAAATAATCAGAAAGGATTCTGTAACTCCACCTGCTGGCTGCAGAAGAAGTCTCTTGAGTCCTGCCTGGGCCTGGTGAGAGCAGACTGGCCAGTTGGTTTGCCCATCACAGTCAGAGTGATACTCCCAGCAAAGGGGAGCTTAGTCTTCTGTATTGAGAGACCTTAACTCTGTTTTTTTTTTTTTCTTAAATTTAAGTATTTGTTGGAAAGGCAGAGTTACAGAGAGATAGAGAGAGAGAGACAGAGAGAGGGAGAGATCTTCTGTCTGTTGTTTCATTCCCCAGGTAGCCACAGCAGTTGGAACTGAAGGCAAGAGCTGCCTCTGGGTCTCCCAGGTGGGTGCAGGGGCCCAAGCACGTGGGCTATGTTCTGATGCTTTCCCGGGCCAAAAGCAGGGAGCTGGATTGAAAGTGGAGCAGCTGGGAAATGAACCAACAACCATACAGGATGTTGGCACTGCAGGTGGCGGTTTTACCTGCTACACCCCAGGGCCGGCACCGAAACCTTGACTCTAGATGCTGCTGAATGTTTGAGCAGCCATGCTTAAGAAATACAGCAACCGTTTATGGAGCACTACTGTAGTGTGCAGCTTTGGGATGATGGTCATTCAAGCAGAAAGCTAATACCTGATATGTCTCAGCAGTCTGATTTCCCTGTGGGTCAGTGAGCCCAAGTTGCTGTATTTTGGGAACTCATCTAGCAGTGAGACAAGTGTATGAATACATTAAGTGAGGCCAATGAGATAGTAATTTCCAGAGGTAGGTGAGATGACACCGATTGAGGCATGCAGAGAGGGGATAAGACAGGAGCATGCAAGATCTAGGACCATGGAGGCATTGAGAATAAAAGTTAAGAGCTGGCCCTGTTATCTTATTGCTTTGGTCGGAATCACAGCTGAGTTATCTTTGGCTGGTTCCTTTACGCTCATCTTTCTGGGCCTTTTCTATAAAATAAAGATCATTTTATTTCCATCCTGGGTAATTATGAGAATAATTATGCAGTTCCATGCACCATGGTTAGATATCATCATTTTTACTGTTTTAGCCCAACTTTAGCTCATATAATCTTAACCAGTTGTTTGACCTTTCTCCTTGAACACCTGCAGAGCTAAGGCCTCTTCATCCTGAATTATCCCATTTCACTTGTAAATCTTTTCCAATGTTGAGAGCTTTTGATAGGTAGATGGACAAATTATTCACAGGGAATGAGGAGGAAGGGAGAGTCTTCCCAGTAGGAAAACCTGTGTGAGCGAAGATCAGAGGGAAGTGTGGGGTATAGTCAGGCAACAACAGCACATGGTTCTCATTTTACCTGAGTACATACGAGAGATGAGGAGAGAAAGGCAGGTACAGTGGTCCAGGGCAGGCCTTGAGTGTCAGGGTAGCAAACAGATCTAAGCAATCCTCCATCCTCAGAGTATCCTTTCCATAGTAAAAGTTGGGATAAGTAAGTCTGAGATCAGGTAAGATAGCAAATGGTGCACTAACATAATTCTTGCTTGACCGTGTCTTGGAAAAATAGGATAGAAAATTGCCCATGACCACAGCGTTCACCATAAGAGTGGTCTGCGCAGTTGGTACTGCTGCCTTGGGCTCCTAGGGAAATTCCTAACTCAGGCGGCTCAGACCCATCCTTCTTACTGTTTCATATAAAATCTTTAGGTTATGTTTGGGGCACTAATAAGTCTCCCATACTGTAGGGTGTTAGATGACCTGTATGGGATGAGTCCATCAGAATTGGGCCTGGTAACTGGACTGAGGTTTGGGCAAGCTGGTCAGTGGCAGTGCTCACTGAATAACTGGGTAGTTTTAAGCTGCCCACTTGGTCCTCTGATGAAGTCTTTTACTTTCTAAGGACGCATCTTCTTCCAGGCCTTCAAATTATGCCCTCTGTGTCCACCAGCCCCCTCCCCAGTATCAGCCTCACCCTAGCCTTTGGGACTGAAACCTGTTTGTTCTGTAAACACACTGTGAAACTCTGAGCTTTGTATTCAGCCAGCAGTTGATTTCTCTGAGTTAGTATGTCTGCTGTGGTTGGAACTTGGAAAAGGAGAGCAATTTACTGGAAAATAAAATGGGACCCTGCCATTCAAGTGCATGTGAGAAAGGAAGATTCACAGAAAACTGAAAACAAGATGTCACCTTCAAGGTGCCCATGCTGTCCCTGTTCTTCTTATCTGTCCCCCTCTCTCTGAACAGGTGGTGTGGGGGAACTTCAAACAGCTGAGGATGGAAGACAGGAGCTATGGGGTTCAGATCCAGCTGTGGTGATGACTCAGTGATATTTGGACAAGGTCAGTCACCTTCAACTGGACTTGATGTTGTGCTAGGCCAGGCCAATTGGAATGGTCCTTTGCAGGGTTAACAGGCAGTGCTTTTGCCATTCTCAACCATGAGAGATTGCATCCATCTTTGTTTCTTTAACATGTGCATGAGGCTGATTATCTAGAAAAACATCTGTGTTCAAATAGCTGAGCATCAGGTGTAGCCCTTCCTTCTGGGCTTTCCCTTGGTGTGACTGGTCATCCTGCAGACATAGCCTTTCTCCTGAGCAGGAGCAAGACTTGTTTGTGATATTGAAGTTTTTCAATCTGAGGAGGAAGAATGTGCATCTAAAATAATTTCTTGAGGTTTTATTCACTGTTTGCTCAGTGCCTGCCTCGTTATATTTAGCTGCATTTTAGCGCTTTCCAATTTCCTTTGAAACGCACATGGGAGGGAAATGAGGGAAGCAATTGGAAAACAATAGAAAAGGCATTTAGAACAAATGGAGAAAGGCTTGGTGGAACCTCTAAATGTTTAGGAAATACTTGAAGACTTTGTACAGAGCCTCAAACACACCAGTTTTTTCTCTCATTTGGGGTTTAAATGGGATGTATGTGCCACTTTTGCATCTACTGAAAGCTCCAGAAGTTTGGCCTCCAAGGTAATACAAATAAAAAATTCAGTCCCTCCCCTTGGCTGTCAGCTCACCCTGTTCCAAACCTATTTGAAGATAAAGTTTTATCTCAGCTTTTTCTTTCAGGCTTCATAATTGCACAGGTAAGCTAATGAAACTCATTTGGTGTTGTGAGCATTCAAAGTCCTCATCTGCATGAAAGCTACTGCCCCTTAATTATGTAAAACAGATATTAAAAAATAATTCCCTGCCTCTAATCGGAATCAAGGCTCTTGGGCTAAATCCTAATGTAGAATCCCGGGTATAGCCATGCTTTTATGGTCAGAATCATTTACAGGTCTTCCACCAATCCACTGCTTCCCTCTGAAGTGTCATCTCTCTCTCTTTCTTTTCCTCACGTGGAAATGGCAGTGTAGCCAGGGTGGCATCCAGCTACTCCCCCCCTTTGCTTGGTGAGATGAATCCTCCAAGTGCATGATGTAGGGAAATAGAATGTGGACTTGGCATGCACTTCCCTTTCACAAGTGCCTGATGTTTTTCTTTTCTTTTCTTTTTTTAAAAATTTTTTGACAGGCAGAGTGGACAGTGAGAGAGAGACAGAAAAGTCTTCCTTTTGCTGTTGGTTCACCCTCCAATGGCTGCTGCAGCTGGCGCACTGCGGCCTGCACATCGCGCTGATCTGAAGCCAGGAGCCAGGTGCTTCTCCTGGTCTCCCATGGGGTGCAGGGCCCAAGGACTTGGGCCATCCTCCACTGCACTCCTGGGCCACAGCAGAGAGCTGGCCTGGAAGAGGGGCAACCGGGACAGAATCTGGCACCCCGTCCAGGACTAGAACCCAGTGTGCCGATGCTGCAAAGCAGAGGATTAGCCTATTGAGCCGCGGCGCCAGCCCTCATGATATTGTGACAGGAGTCTGACAGGAGATGCTGTCAGGACTGGGAATTAACCTTGGAATGCCACCCTCAATTAGGGCGTCTCAGGATAGGAGACATTGAAATGGATCTGAGTGGTCAGTGCCTTAATGTTTTTGTATTTAATTTCATTTCTGTACCACATGTACTGCCTGTATGAACATTTTTTTTTTCAGTTGATATAAAAATAGGTGCCAGTTAGGATCTGTCAGTGGAACTGTGACTTTGATGAGCTGTGCTTGTTCGGGAAGTCAGATAAAGCTGAGCTGTCACCCTAAAATATATTCAGTGGAAAGCAGATCTGCTATTGTTTTGATACTTTCACATTTAATGTGGTTTTAATTTATCATAAGTGTCTAGCCTGCTAATAGCAATGAAGCTCATTAGAGATCATTCCCCAAGTATACTGAACCTAACAAAATAAATGATTGAGAACTTGAGATGAAGAAAATGTTGTTAGTAGGTAGACCCCCTTGGACACTGTGCGTTGAGGAAATTCGTATGTTTGTGCACACTATCTCCTGGTTTTAGTCCCCCCACAATGCCCCCTCTGCTCAATGTAATTCATATGTATTGATCTCTGCCTGGCAATACAGCTAAAGATTCTCTGTAAAGATTACTAATTCATAGTTCCTTAAATGGGAGGGCTTCATTTGTCCTTATGGTACATAGCTGGATCCGGCCACATTTTTTCTTTTTAAGTAAGTTTGATGGGGTGGGGCCAGTGCTGTGGCAGAGCAGATTAAAGTCCTGGCCTACAGCGCCAGCATCCCATATGGGTACTGGTTTGTGTGTGGCTGCTCCACTTTCAATCCAGCTCCCTGCTAATGAGTCTGGGACAGTAGCAGAGGATGGTCGAAGTTCTCGAGCCCCTGCACCTGTGTGGGAAACATGGGAGAAGCTCCTGGCTTCTGCCTTCAGATCAGCTTAGGCCCAGGTGTTGCAGCCATTTGGGGAGTGAACCAACGGATGGAAGACCCCCTCTCTCTCTGCCTCTCTCTGTAAATCAGTCTTTAAAATAAATAAAATAAACCTTTAAAAAGCATAGATAAATTTATCGGGGTGGCATTTGGCCTGGTGGTTAAGACTCCCACATCCTATAAGGATTGCTTAGGTTCCAAGCATGGCTCTGCTTCTGGCTCTGGCTTGGCTGCTACTGAGTCCTCTGACAGGCAGCAGATGATGGCCCTAATAAATGAGTTCCAGCCAAACATATGGAAGACCTGGATTGGGCTAGCAACTGGCAGCTTCAGCCCTAGCTAGGGCCTGTTGAGGGCTTTTGAAAGTAAACTGGTGGTTGGAATCTGTTTCTCTCTGCCTCTCAAAAATAAATAAATAAAACACCCTAAATTTGAAACATTGTTGCAGTTAGTAGATACAATAGAATATTCTCTTCCTCCCCAAGATGTCCATGTCCTAATCCCTGAAAACTTGGGTGTTAGTCTCCATGAAACGGGGAATAAGGGACTTCAGTAAATAACAAGAACTTCAGGTTACTAAATAAATGACCTAAAATAGGGAGAGTAACCTCCCTGTACAGGTGTGTCCAGTGTCAGTGCAGTGTCATTTGAAAGTAGAAAAGAAGGGCTGAAGCGTAAGTCGGGTAATGCAATGGGTGGAGGACCCTGCCCACAGTTGCCTACTTAAAAGGCAGAAGACAGTGGCACCTAGCATGGAGCACAGCCTCTGGGAGGTGGGACAGAATCTTCCAGAAAGAAAGTCTGTTCTGCCCACAGCTTGGCTTTGGCCTCATGAGACCTGTGTGAGCCTTTCCCCTGCAGAAACAGTGAGGTAGCGTGTCTGTGTGGTGTGAAGCCACACCAGTTGAGACAGCAGCCTTAGGAAAGCAGTGTGATGCCTCATAAGTGAGGCAGTGGATACCTCATTTCCCTGCCAGTCTCTGGAAGGTTGTGTGTGAAACAGAGTTTTTCTTGCAGCTGGAAGTTTTCTGTCTCCATGGCAGAGATGTCTTTGCCCCAGGCTGGTTCTCGCATTAAGTATGTTTAGTTTGATCAGACAAATAGTTTTCTCCTTCCTGCTCACTGAGATGATGTGCGGAAATCGCTGTAATCATCAATTAAGAACCTTAATGCCAGCATTTTTTATTTGCTTATAGCAAATATCATTATTTTTATTGTTACTTTGCCATCCCAAATCACATGAACTGCTTGGCCCATCTTGTTAGATTTGGGATAAGTTAGTGTTTCACTCAGCTTCCTTTCTCTCTAATCATTAATCCTCTCCTATTGATAGTCTGTTGATTTTGTGTTCTTCCTGCATTTATCCTTCATCTGAAATACATCTCTAGAATACAAAAAAAATTCCTTGAGTTGAATCATTGTAGAAGTACTACTGTGCTTTATATATTTTTAAATTTGAAGTCATGCCTTCCTGTAGAAATTGTGTTTAGTAGGACAGTTTCTTTGGAGCAGGTTTTTTAGTGTAGTGGTTGAGATGCCCATACCTCCATCACAGCACCTGGGTTTTATTCCTGGCTCCTGTTCCTGACTTCTACTAATCTCCAATGAGGATCCTGGAGGCAGCAGTGATAACTTCAGTGATTGCACTTCTGCCATCCCTATGAGAACCCTCACTGAGTTTCTGAATCCTTGATTTGGCCCAGTCTCAGCCCTGGCCATTCCAGGCATTAAGAGACTGAACTAGCAGACTGGAGTCCTGTCTGTCTTTCTATCTCTGAAAAAAAAAAAAAACATAAAACCTTTTAAAACCTTTTTTTTATTTATATGAAAGGCAGAGTGACAGAATGAGAGAGATGTTCCATTTACTGTTTCACTCCTCAAGTGCTACAACAGCCAAGACTGGGCCAGGCTGAAACCAGGAGCCAAAACTCTACCTGATGGCAAGCTACTCAGGCCATCATCTGCCTTCCATGTGTATTAACAGGAACCTGGATTGGAAGCTGAAGCATGTATCTAGATCCCAGGCAATCTGGTATGGGGATGTATATGTCCCAAGTGGTAGTTTAAATAGCTGTGCCACAATATTTGCCCCTAAATTATATTTTAAAGATTTATTTATTTATTTGAAGTCAAAGTTATAGAGAGGCAGAGGCAGAGGCAGACAGAGAGAGAGAGAGAGAGAAAGAGAGATCTTCCATCCATTGGTTCACTCCCCAGATGGCTGCATAGACTAGAGCTGTACTGATCCAAAGCCAGGAGCCAGGACCTTCTTCCAGGTCTCCCATGTGGGTGTAGGGGCCAAGGACTTGGACCATCTTGTATTGCTATCCTAGGCTATAGCAGAGAGCTGGATTAGAAGTGGAGCAGCTGGGACTCAAACCAACACCCATATGGGATGCTGGTACTGAAGGTAGTGGCTTTACCTGCTATGCCACAGCGCCGGCCCCACCCCTAAATTTTTAAAAATCACCTTGTGAATCTTAGACCATACATTAAGTACCACAAATATACAATGTTAATTTCTACATCTACTGTGGGCAACCAACTTTAGAACATATCACTATTTCTGGGGCTGGAGAATAGGTGAAGACACTGATTGTGTTCCTTGGTTATGTCATGTGGAAACTACAGATCTTCATGCCATTGAAATGCACATGGTACGAAGTAGGCAACATCAAATCAACTAAACCAATTGTGTCTGTGATACAACTCTACCAGGTAACCGTTAATTCATTCTTTCACTCCCTCACTCATTTTCATTCATCCGAGAGAGAAATATAAGTATCTACAACATTCCAATCTTGGTTTCTGAGAAGGATGGTATTATTTGCATGCAGGTGTAACCAGAGGAGATTGCCGTTATGATTCCTTAAAGTACCTCTGTCTTTTTATTGAAGTCCTAAGTGGTGGATCTGTAAACAGCTATTAGCTGGCAGAAACCTGACTTAGGATGTTGGAGGTGCTTTGGTGTACCACCAAACCAATCCAGTTCTTTTATGCCAGATAGACCTCAGAGAAAAATTCTCTGTGCCAGATCACATAGAGCATTCTCCTACTCCATCTTTCACCAGTTCCTGATGACCTGAAGCACCAAGTGGAAGCCACATGTTCTATGGGCAGTGGGCTCCAGAATGGGGTCTGGTGTATTTAAGTGACATTTTGGCTGCAACTGCAGAAGGGCTTTGACTTTCTTATCAACAAAGCAAAGACCCTTCCTTCCTTTCTTGCTGTGGATTGCATGCTAAACTGTCCTTGCCTTAACAGGTGCAGTGGTTTGAATGTGTGCCCCAGAGTTCATGTTTTAGAGACTTAGTCCCCAGTACAACAGTGTTGAGAGGTGGGGCATATAAGAGGTGATGAGGTCCCGAGGACTATGCCTTCATGAATGGGTTGACATAGTTGTTGTGAGAATGAGTTTGCTACAAAAATGAGTTCATCCCCCTTTTGGTTTTCTTGTTCATGTGATGCCTTCTGCCATGTTACAATAATGCAAGAAGACCCCTATCAAATGCAGTTCCTCAGCCTTAAACTTCCTGGCCTCTGTAAGTGTGCACTAAAAAATTTTGTTTGCTGTACATAACTCAGTCTGTGGTGTCCTGTTATAGTAGCCCATAATGGATTAAGACAGTGAGCGTCAGTAGAGTTCAGTGAGGGCAAACCTGTGAGAAGGAAAGTTCTTGGCTGCCTGATCATTACTGCTACTTAAAGTCTGTGAGTGTCAGCTCTGTTTCAGGTGAATTGTTTACATTTGTGATGATGTCTTTCAGAGGTAAGCAGTGTTTTTCTCAGGGAAGAACTGTCTAATTCTGTATCAGTGAGCTGGGACCGGGGGTTGACAGGCTCCTGGTTGTCAGTCTGCACATCACGGCCAATCAGTCATTTTGGATAAGGAGATAGTATTTTGAAACTGTATTCTGTTCTTTCTTGACTTGCTTGTTGATTACCTTTGCTTCTCCCTTGAGGACCTTCCCTTTGCCTTTTAGCTCCAACAGCAGATCTTCTCACAACAGATCCACATGCCATATTCTTTAGAGAAGCTCATTTCACCTAAAATCTTAGTGTCCTGATTGGTGGCAGGTACGCTCTGAGCCAGTCCATCACAGGTGTTTTACAACGTGTTGGCTCTCTGCTGTCCAAGACCCCAACCTGTCAGTGCCTCCATAGATGGCTCAGAAAGGGTTGTCATCCTCACTGCACTGGTCATTGTGAGAGGCTCCCTTCCTTTCAACTATTCATCGGTATCAGGAGAAGAGAGAGAACACTGGAGAAATATGACATGATAGAGCAGTTCGCAAGTGGTTACATTTCTTTCCCATCAATCATGTAAAGAAAATTCTCCTGGTTCATTTGATAATACTGTTTTTCCTTTGAAGAAGGGAGACCAACCTACTACCAAACAAGCCAGTGAATTAGCTCTGTCATTACAGAATTTTGAACTCATTAGGGCTTATTTAATATTCCCAAGCTGCAGAAGGACCTGAGAAGTGATTTCTACAGTGACGAGTATAAAGGGAGTCATGACAGTTTTGCAGCACACAAACTGCCATTTGATTTTTCAGATTACAAAGTTGGAAAACCTTGCAGTTTCTTTGGTTGGGCACTTAGTGAGATATTAGCTTTGCTTTTAGAATTAAGTGTTACAGAGTCATACAGATCATTGATTTGAGTGTGTGCTGTGGTGCAGGGGAGGGGAGAGGTGCGGTGGTCAATTTGCCCTTTCAATAGATGTAATTTTGGCTTTGTATCACGAAAAAAACACTTGCTTTGTTTTTGGCATTGAGGATTAAGCAGCTGTATGTGTAAACTGTTGGACACACACAATAGACACGCTGTCGTCATTAGTATTGTTGGCCTAATTCCTTTTATTCTTAAATGTTTAATTTATTTAAAAGACAGACACACACACATAGAAATAGATATGGAGACAGAGAGCTCCCATTTACCAGTTCACTCCCCAGATACATTAGACGGAACTGGGCCAAGCTGAAGCCGGAAAATACAACTCGACCTGGGGTCAGAAACCCAACTTCTTGAGGTACCTCCCTTGGTATTGATTAGCAAGAAGTTGGGGTCAGTACTAGAGCCAAGACTTGAACATGGACACTACCTGTGGTATAGAAAGTAGGTGTCCCAAGTGGAGTCATAACTGCTGTGCCAGATGCCCACCTCTATTGTTGCAGTTGCTTCCATTTTAGTTCATATGGTTTTCTTACTGTCCTTTCATCTCTAGGGTGGTGCTGTTTCCAGTGTTTCTGTACCCTCCAAAATTTGTGTGGAAACTTAATCTCCAGTGAAGCAATATCAAAAGCATGGTCTTTGACAGGTGATTAGATCATGAGGGCTCCACATGTGCCCCTGTGAAAGGACAAAAGGGGACTGGGTAGATATCTTCTCGCGCCATTCTGCCTTCTGCCACGTGAGGGTCAATGTTCATCCCTCCTGGAGAATCTAGCAATAAGGCACCATCTTAGCAGTCAAAGGCAACTCTTGCCCAGCACTAAATGCTAGCACCTTGATCTTGAACTTCAAAGCATCTTGAATTATGAGAAGTAAATTTAAGTTCTTCATAAAGAAGCCAATATGAGTTATGTTGTTACAGAAACACAAACAACAAAGACAGTAGGTCAGCCATTCACCTCACCTATCATGTAACAAGATTAATAGTTTTGTTATTGGGAATTTGCATTTATCATTTTAATTTTTGACCCAGAAGGCTGTCTGGGTGACTGACTGGTGTCCTTCTGTCCAGCCAGCCTGCCATCTCTTCATGTATTCTTTCAACATTTGTTGAGCCTCATTCTATGCTGGGTGCTGGTATACGACAATGGATCAGAGAATCATGGTTCAAGTCCACATAGAGCTCAGAGTCTGTTGAGGACACTAGACACTACTGCCAGGGAAAAAAATGTAGAGATCAGATGAATAAAATCAGTGTGAACTATGATTAGTGCTCTAAAAAAATAAACGTGTCGTAAAGTCACCAAAAGCTAAACACATATTTCTTCAGACCACTGATATAGCGCTTTATGAGAAGACTTGGTTTGGCCAATTGTCTAATATCCAAAATCACCTTCTGTAGGACCTTGTGGAATTACATAGTCACCTGTCATCCATGTACCACCAAACAGTGGATTTAATCTTGTAAGTGGTGACTTGTCCTTGTCATTATAATCATGGCCATTTATTCTGATAAATTCCCAGCTTGTTCTTAATCTCAAAGTCCAGATTTGGACAAATTGACCTGAAAATGCATTTCCTTGAGAATTTTGCCTTATGTACACTTTTCTGATCAGTTCTGAGTGTATATTTTCTCATTTAGCAAGTATTTATTGAGTACCTACCATATTTCAGGTACTTTTATAGCTTCTGAGCATGCAAAAAAGTGGACATTATGCCACACTAATTATGGATCAAGTTCCTTATCCAACTAAATGTATGTGTTGGATGTCAACTACAGTGAATGTCAAGCCTCCTCTTATATAACTTTAGAAGATGCTCCTTCAACAGAGTAGGAAGTAATTGAGCAGTGTGGCATCTATAAACATACTTCAAAAATTTTCTGGAAAATGGCTTTAAAAAGTAAACTTAATTTGGCCAGTGCCGTGGCTTAACAGGCTAATCCTCCGCCTTGCGGCGCCGGCACACCGGGTTCTAGTCCCAGTTGGGGCGCCGGATTCTATCCCGGTTGCCCCTCTTCCAGGCCAGCTCTCTGCTATGGCCCGGGAAGGCAGTGGAGGATGGCCCAAGTGCTTGGGCCCTGCACCCGCATGGGAGACCAGGAGAAGCATCTGGCTCCTGGCTTCGGATCAGCGCAATGTGCTGGCCGCAGCGGCCATTGGAGGGTGAACCAACGGCAAAAAGGAAGACCTTTCTCTCTGTCTCTCTCTCTCACTGTCCACTCTGCCTGTCAAAAAAAAATTATTTTGATATAAAATTGTGAATTCCATGCATAGTATTTTCATAAAACACATTTCCCATGAGTTTTCTGAAGACCTTAATATAAAATGGGAAGGAGCCTACTCATTACCTTAACTGATAATCCTACATGGTGCTTTTATGTAGAGAAAGGAGGTGTCTCCTCCAGTAAGGGAGACTGGAACGCTATTTCTGAACGTCAGGGCTCAAGATGGCTTGTGCATTAGAGTTTCCAGCACATGGTACTGTGGGCTGGCCTTGCAGGAAAAGAGAACATATTTTATGCATGAACTTACAGGCTTAAAGGAAGGCAGTAACCAGCATGATCCTGTAGCTCTTTGGTGACAGCAGCGAACTAGAACTGAGGTCTCGTGACTGGTATTCAGTTGTATAAATGAAGCTCTAGGAAGCCTCTCCCTTTGGGAAAGCAAGCCGATTCCAGAGAAGGTACTGGGCATTCACCTACAGGATGGTGCCTTCAACCTTTGTAAGAGAAGACATGTTCCTTGCCTTAGCCCTCTAAGGAGAGAGGTAACAAAAGAAGACTGAAGTAACCGTAAGGTCATAACCTCTGAAGCATTGCTGATTCTAAGAGCAAGACAAGAATAGGCAAGATCAATGTGGAAAGTTAGCCAAGGAATATTTCCAAGTGCCTTGTAGCACTGAACTTCAATGTCAGCCTCTGTAAAACAGCTGTTCAATGTCCAGTTCAAAGTGGTTTCAAGGAAATTTTAAGTAGATGAAGTACTGGGTACAGCACACTTACTGGCTGAGTTTGGACTCCTCAGCGTGTTTTCTCATCTGCTCTGTTTCCTCCTTCCGTTCAATGACAGATTTTATACTCTAGCAATAACAGGATATGATGCTCAATAAATATTTTACCAGAAGACTGAATGATGCAATATCTTCTTCATCTGTATCTTTTGCCTCAGTTAAAATTTTATCTTTGCTTGAATAATGAGTTGATTAATGTCTTTTCCCACCTAGATCTCAACTACCCTCTTTTTTTTTTTTTTTTTTTTTTTTGTATATGTGTTGCCGGAGTGAGCACCCAACTAACCTTTATGAATTTCTTGCACCTAGGTCTAGTATCTGTCACAATGTGCATACTTACTAACAGTGTGGAATGAAGAATGAGTAGTGAGAATGCCAGAAAGCTTCAAAGGGAACTAGAAGAAATGGAGTAACCAAAGTGTTGGGATGTTTAGAAAACCCTAGCCTTTTATTCTTTTAACTTAAAAAGGTATTATTTCTTACTTTAATAAATTTAAAGAGTACAAAAGAATAAAAGGTAAAAAGCAAGAGTCAGCTTACCTTTCCACTCCTGATTCTATTTTTTTAGAACTTAGTACCTTAACAGGCAGAGTTAGACAGTGAGAGAGACAGAGACATAAAGGTCTTCCTTCCATTAGTTCACCCTCCAAAGGCCGCTATGCCACTGCGCCGATCCGAAGCCAGGAGCCAGGTTATTCCTCCTGGTCTCCCATGCGGGTGCAGGGCCCAAGCACTTGGCCATCCTCCACTGCCTTCCTGGGCCACAGCAGAGAGCTGGACTGGAAGAGGAGCAACCAAGACAGAACCGGCGCCCCACCCGGGACTAGAACCCGGTGTGCTGGTGCCGCAGGCAGAGGATTAGCCAAGTGAGCCATGGTGCCAGCTAAACTTGAGCCTTTTAATATTTTCTTTTCTGGAGTCTTGTTCATCTTTATACAACATTATGTACACATGTGTATGGGATCCTATTTTCTTGATGTATTTATGTTTAAAAATCATATTTTTAAAGTATTTATTTATTTGAAAGGCAGAGTTACAGAGGGGCAGGGAGAGGCAGAAAGAGACAGATTTTGATCAGTCTTCCATCTGCTTCTTCACTCATCAAATAGTTATAATGGCCAGGGCTGGGCCATGTTGAAGGTGAGACCTAGGAGCTTCACCCAGGTCTCCCATGTGTGTTTAGGGGCCCAAGCACTTGTGCCATCCTCTGCTGCTTTCCCAGGCACATGAGCAGGGAGCTGAATCTAAGTGGAGCAGCTGGGACTCAAACTGGCCCCCGTGTGGAATGCTGGTGCTGCAGGCAGTGGCTTAATCCCCTGCTCCACAGCACTGGGTTCCAAAAAATTATATTTCTATAAGCATTGTGATTTTTTCCCTTAATAAATGATGAACATCTTTCTTGTCAATCCATCATTGTGTGTCATAGTTACCACTGAGAAGGGTAACAAATGGCAAACTTGATGCCAACATACAAATGCTAAATAATAATAATACAGCAGAATGTGGACTTGTTACTGTTAAAAGCTGCCTAGCTTTTCCTGAAGGAGATTTGGACTGAGGCTTTCAAACAGCAACCTGCAGGTTTCATTTTATAGGATGCATTTGCTTTTGTTTTCTCTGTGACGGCTTTAATGTTGGATGGGCAGGGTTGAGTTACGGCAGTAGAGACCAGATGCCCTGCAAAGCGTAAAGTTTATACTCCCTGGCCCTTTTGGAAGAAGTTTGCTGCCTTCCTGTATGGATTCTGAGGGATCAGTCTACATCTTTCTTTTTTAGCCCACCAGGGACCCAGCATCTAAGACCATTCATTGAACTCAACCAGTTTGTGGAGGCACTGAAATCGGTGTTTGTGAATGTTGGAGTTCCTCTTGTGGCCAATTTTTGACCAAGGATTCAGGTTACTTTGGGCAAGACACAGAGGAGACACTCAATGTTTGTGGTTAGTACTGCTAAGGTTTCTCTCATGGGATCCTGTCAACCTCTCAACACACACAGACAGACATCCACGCTCTCCCCTCCTCACCCCCACCTGCTTGTTTATGTAGGATTTTCTTAGCTTGTAACTGGACAGTTAATTACCCATGCTTACTTGAAACTAGATCTGTCCTCAGACAAGGTGTATGCTTAGAGGCTTGCTATGACAGATGTTTCTGTTGAATCTGAAATTGTGTCAGGCAGCCTTCTCCTACCCTAGCAAATGCCTCCCTACACCCAAACACAATCCTGAAACAGGAGCAATTAAAAATGGTGGATTTTCCGTAGTTTTTGATTGTGTAGAGTCATAATGAGTTTTGAAATACACAAATCCTATTGTGTAAATTTGATCCTCCGTGACTTTTTTTTAATGATGATGGTGATGATGACTTTTGGCTAGACTGACATACTGATATTTCAAATAATTGGAAGTTACATTATAATAAAAGAAAAGAGGTTTGTTTCTCCTTTCAATATTACATATTTGGGAATTACCTAAGATTAAGTTGTCAGCATTCCAAGTCATGAAAATAATGACAGTAAATAATAGCTTACAAGATTCAAAACACATTGGAATGGAAAACATTGGGAGTTAGCATCTATTTCCTGTAACTTCTTAATAACAGAATACCATCTGACATTCTTGGGCATATTTTCTGAGCTCACGGTTTCTAAGCCTGCACGCCCTGTTCTTGTTCATTTTCTGCTTCACTTCGAGTCCTCTGGGCTTGATCGAGGGCTGGGATTTTGGTCGCCCAGGAGGTTGTGTGGGCTGGAGGACAAAGTTCAACTTGGCAGCTGGTGTAATCACTAAGAGCCCCCCTTCATTTCCTTCCCACTCACCTTTTTTGTTCATTGGAGATTAAAAATCTTTTTTCAAAACAAAACCAAAGGAAAAACCAGAGGGGAGCAGATAGGGCTCTCAGGAGAGGGTAGTGCATGAGTGATTGCAAGTGAAAAGGAGGAAGGAGAAAGATGGCAAAGGGGCCCAGGAAAGAAGGAGCAGCTGGCACGGGCAGGGAGCAGAGGGAAGCCTGGCAGAGGAAAAACTGCCTTTCAGGGTTCTGAGACAGCTCTCCAAGTGCAGAGTGAATCCCTCTTCTAAAGAAGCCTCGCCCACAGTGGCTTCCCTCCTCCCACTCGGAGGAAGTGCTGTTGGCTGCAGTTGTAGAGATGTTAAAGTGAAGAAAAATAAAAGGCTGCTCTTAAAAGCGGGTGTGAAGAGCCAGTGTTCCAGTGCCTGACAGGGAGCAATATGGCATCTGTAGCCACAGGGAGCCTTGAGGCACATCCAGTCACCTTCAGACAGTAGCACCCATCCTGTCAGGTTACTCCACTCACATGTTAGACTCAGCCAGAACAGCACGGCTTCAGGAGTCCAGCCCTGGGTTTGTCCTCACACACACCTTGGTGCCGTCAACTGTCTCCCCTGTGTGGAAGAGGACCTGAGCCTTTGTGATGCTGGGCAGTTTGTTCTAGGAAACTTGCCAAGGGTACAGCTGAGATTTGAACTGAAGTCCACTCACTCTTTCTTGGCTTTTAATTTTGAAATAATTGTTTACTACCGAAAATAGTTGTGAACGAGTATTAAGAATGCTTCTACATGCTTCCCTCTGATTTCTCAGATACTAATACTTTATTCCAGTATGTTATTTTTCTGTGTATATTTATATATGAGGAATGCATTTTTTTTTCTGAGGTGTTTCAATGAAAGTTGAAGATATGATGCCACCTGGCTTGTTTTGTGTATCACATCTGAAAAGAAGTACGTTGTCTAGGACAACAGTACAGTTTGCAAGCCAATACATTAGTAGTGATAAAAACAACGTTTGATCCATAGACCTCATTGAAATAAGGAAAGGTTGCCAATGTCCTTTTTCATGGTTCTGATCCAGGATCTATTCCAGGATCACATATTTATGAACTTGACATTTTTGAGAAATGTAGACATAGTGCTTTCCAGGATGTTCCTTATTATGTGTTTGTCTGATGTGTTTCATCATGACTGGATTTCAATTCAGCATTTTTGGCAGGAATACTTCAGAAATAGCATTGCATCCTTATCAGTGAGCCATATCATATCAGGAGGTGTATGATATCCTTTTGTCCCATTCTTGGTGATGTTTTTTTAACTCGAATCACTTGATGAATATGGTGTCTACAAGTTTTCTCACTGTAGAATCCTCAATTTTCCTTTTAAAATTAATAAGACTCACAGGAAACACTTCTAGGAAATTTAAATGTCAATTTTCCTTATATATTGGCTTGCTCTTCCTAGCTTTCACTTACACTTCCTACCTGAGACAGTTGCTGTTGTGATGATTGCCAAATAATGATTTTTATAATTTAATCTTATATATTATTCCAAAGTCCATACAAAAGAACCTTCTTCCCCTCCCTTCTTTTGTAAAATACGGTGTATATAATTGAGGTATACATAGTGATGTTAGGGAGCATGTACAGGTAGGAAACTGTTTACCATATTAAAGCAAATTAGCATCTATTATTTCATGTACTATGGTTTTGGTGCCAAGAACAGCTAAAATCTTATTTTCCAAAAAAATCATCTATATAACTGAATTTTATCAGCTTTCATGTTATATTTTAGATCCTTAGGCTTCTTCATCCTGCATGTCTGTTACTTTGAATCCTTTCTCTTATTTATTCATGTATATCAGTGTGGAATTATAGATTTACTTTTATTCTATGAATTATAGTAAATTAGCACCATTCTTTTTGTTACTCAAATTGTTCCCTTTTGGCCAGGGAAAACTTTACATGCCTTTTGCCATGTCCTTCTTACCTTTCCCCCTGCCGTTTCTAATTTTACAGCACAAAAGGTAGCCCAAGCTCACATTCTGCATTTCTTGTCCCATCCCTAAAGTCAGACATTTTTCCAAGGAGTTCTGGTTTCTTTCATAAGACAGTGATAATTAGAAACCAAGATCTGGATTTTAGGGGTGCTCTTGGGTACTGGGGCTTCGATTGCTTCTCAGTATCTCAGTGGATAGAGCCAGGGAATGCATGAATGTATGATTATATACACACAACCTATGTCTATTTCTATATCTTTCAGTTTGTAAATTAAAAACTGAATTCATATAATATCTTCATTCCTGTAATTAGTCCTCTTTACCTCTCTCTCCTGTGTGAAATAGAGAGTTGGGAGTCCTTGAATGATTTCTTTCATTATTTTCAGCAGCAGTTTCATTTTGAGTATTTCTTTTGTCATAGGAAGAATGTATTTGTGTCTAAGTTTTATCTGTCATACTTAACCAGTGCTTGATTAAAGTAAATCATCAAAACATAAATAAAAAACAGCTTAATTGCCTTAAATTGGCTTCCTTGTAAGGGAGGAGAAAATGAATTTCAACCATATGAAGTTCCTTCCAAAGGTCATGCACAAATGAAAATAGAAGAATGAAATCCTGACAATTTTAGTAAAAAGAATAGCTGGAGAACACTGTGTTAAGTGAAATAAGCACAACACAGAATGACAAATATCATATGAACTGTCTTGTATGTTTAAGAAAAAAAAAACAGTCTATCTGAACTTAAAGTAGTGATTACTGGAGTTTGGAAAGGGTTAGGATAGGGGAGATAGAGGGAAGTTGATTAACAGGTACCAAAAAAGCACAATGGGTGACTGTTGTTCATACTACTGTATTAAATTCTGTATAAATCACTCCAAGAGAAGAGGTGCTAGGTTCCAAATACAAAGATAAATTCAACGGTTAGCTCCCACGTCCTGAGTTGTGACATAATGTGTTAAGCTTCCACTTGCATTACTGGCATCCCATATGAACACTGGTTTGAAACCCAGCTACTCCTCTTCCTATGCAGCTCCCTGCCAATGTGCCTGGGAAAGTAGAAGAAATTGGGAGATCAGATGAAGCTCCTGTCCCAGTCCTGGCAGTAGCAGCTTTTTGGGGAGTGAACAAGCAGATAAATTTCTCTCCTTATATCTTCCCTCTCTCTCTTTCTGTAACTCTGCCTTTCAAATAAATAAATTTAAAAAAAAATTAGCTGCCAGGATTGATTGGTTTATACTGTGTATATATGTCACAATATTGTACTGTGTCTCATGAGAATATACAAGTTAATCAAAAAATTTTCAAAAAGTAACTAAAAATAAGGAGAAAAGTTTATTTCGGTAAAAGAGTTTTGGAAATTCATGCCTAGTTGTTTTTTTTTTTTATGACACATTTTCCATTAAATTTTGTGGACCCCTTTCATAGATGGATGTCATAAAGTTTCTACACCAAAACAAACTAGTATCTCGGTTCCATTTTGCATGAACTTTTTGTTAGTAGCTTTTTCGTTTGGGTGATGATTTTTAACTGTTGTACTTGTCTTAGGATTAAAGCATAGTGCTTACTTTTTTTTTTCCTCTTGATCAGGATTATTTTAATGGGCCAATCATCTTTATTTCTTTTTGTCTCCTTAATTAAATTTGCAAATAATTACTTTACTGCTAGGAATGTTCAACAGCTGTGTGCCATCTCAGAATCCCATTATTATTACTGTTATGTGGCATGAGGTGATAATCACCCCTCATCTGTTGTCTTGCCACACAAACATGCATTGCTAATCAGTCTGCCTCCAGTCTCTCTCTCCCTTCCCCCACCTCTCCCTGCACCTTACCCAGCAGCCCTCTTAAAGGAGGAGGAAGAGGAAGATGGAGGGAAAAGTGCTTCCAAAAGCTTTTGTTTGTCATTTATTAGCCCACAGTTTGCCTTGTTAAAAACGTGTTAAGCTCCTTCCGCAGGGAACATAATGAAAGTCAATGGAGGAAATATGAATGCTTTCTAAGATGTCTACTTAAGGAAAGAGGAGTAGACTACTCTGAGTTCTTGGCATACCCAGCCACACATTACGGTACTGGACTTCATTGAGAATAGTTGAATATTTATAGTGCTGGATGTTTGGACTTCTTAAAAGGTCACTGGAAAATGAAGTCACTTTCATTTTAAAGTAGAAGAAGGTGAACATGAAAAAGGGAAGAGCTTTTAATGAAATTCATGATGTCTGTTCTCCTGCAAAAGGTCTCCGTTTCCTGTCATAATTGTATTTCTTAATGGCCTTCCTTATAAGAGGTGACTGTATCTTGGTGTAGGAAGGATTTCAGTTCCAGGGTTGAGAGGCTGCTCAGGCAAACTGACAGTTATGTTTACCTGACAACTGATTTTAGCCCAAATGATCATTACAGATAATAAATCCACAATACTGAGTTACAACACATATGTGTATATGCAGTATTATTATTATTATTATTATTATTATTATTCTAGAGGCAGAGATAGAGAGATCCCCTCCACTGGTTCACTTTCCTAATGCCTACACAAGGCATAACTGGGCTTGGGGGAGGCAGGAAGGCAGGAACAAAGAGACTGAGATCACTGACAGAGAAAGCAAGTTCCTATACCCTGGATGCCTACAGTAGCTAGATCTGAGCCAGTTTGAAACCAGGAGCCAGGGACTCAGTCCAGCTTTCCCATGTGGATGGCAGGGGCCCGATCAGTTGAATCATCACCGCTGCCTCCCAGGGTCTGTATTAGCAGGAAACTGCAATCGGGAGCCTAGGACTAGGAACTGAATCCCGGCACTGTAGTATGGAATAAGGGCATCTCAACTGGCATCTCAATTGCTAGGCAAATGTTTGTCCATGTGTTTTTTCAAATGTGCAGTATTTATTTTGATTTTAATTTAAAGGAAGAGAAACAAAGATCTTTCATGTACTGCTTAGTACTCCAAGTGCCTGCAAGACTAGGGGGGTGCAGACTGAAGCCCGGAGCCTGGAAGTCACTAGAGGTCTTCTACATGGGTGGCTGGGACCACCATCTACTGCCTCCCAGGGAGCACATTAGCAGAAAGATGGAATTTGAAGTGGAGCCAGGACTTGAAACCAGGCATTCTGATTAGGGATGCAGGCATCCCAAGCAACGTCTCAGTTGCTGAATCAAATGCCTGTCCTATATATATAATTTTTGAATAAAGGTATTTTTGCTGGCAAATAATAGATACCCTTTTACACTATCTTCACAAAGGGATAGCATCAGGACAGATATCAGTGTAAGAATTAGTTGGGAAATATTCCATAACACAGCCACCATGTCTAAGAGCTCATTTAGATTTTTGAAGTCAATAAGGAGTTCTGTAATGAGGAAATCTATTTAACCATCTTTAACTCAATGATTCCCAAACGTATTTAATGATTGTTTTGAGAAATTTCATTTTAGACAAGCCACTTGAATAATATAAATTTAATTAATTGAATTCGTAGAATTCTGGTTATTATTTTTTAAATGATATAGGTGAAGACTAGTTAAGGATTGTTTCAAAACCACATTACATTTTTGAGACTCTTGGCCAACTGCTCTCCCCACTGGTGCTTACATCCATGCCTCGTGGCTTAGTTTATACCCATACCTCATAGCCGAAGCAATTTTAAGTTCCCTACTTTAAACTGAGTGATTTGTTATTCTCTTGGTTGATGTAACAGCCAGGCTACTGTTTCACAGATAATAACCCTTAAGTTATATATATATATATATATATATATATATATATAATATATATATTTATATATATTTTTAATATATATATATTTATATATATATATTTAGTTGTTTCTTCTCATAGGCACTTTGGTTTCAAATCTTATTAAGGTTTTTGTTGTTCCAATTGGGGTCCTTTCAGAGGAACTGAAGCTGGCTAACCTGTTAGGCTCATTGTTAAATCTAACCAAAAATAAATTTTCGTTGCATTTCTCCCATTACTGATCCATTTCATTTTGTTTCTTCTTGTTCTGGAGCTAGTAGAAGGGAGAGGCTATCTTAGGTGTTTTCTGAGCCTATAAATTCAGTGGTCTTAGCAGATAAACCAACTTAACCAAATGAAAACAAATAAGGACAGCAATGTTTTCCCAGAATAAGTCTTCCAGGAAATTGGAAAATGCCAAGGAAAATACGGTAATCAAATAATAGAAATAAAAGTGATGTGAAGATCAATGCCAAGAAAACAAACTTTTGAAGTTTCTACTAACAAGCATAGTGTGTTCTTATAATACTGCCCTCCCCCCCCCCAACCAGGAATAATTAATAGGTAGAGGAAGCAGTATTTTTTTAAGGTTTATTTATTTATTTAAAAGGTAGAGCTAGAGAAAGGCAGGGACAGAGAGAGAGAGAGATCTTTCATCCACTGGTTCACTCCCCCAAATGGCTGCAACAGCAGCCATTGCTGGGCCAAGCAAAGCTAGAAGCCAGGAGCTTCTTCTGGGTCTCCCACATGGGTGCAGGGGCCCAAGGACTTGGGCTGTTTTCCACTGCCTTCCCAGGCCATATCAGCTCTGGGCTCTTGGCTTCATATTGGCTCGGCTCTAGCCTTTGTGGCCATGTGGGGAGTGAACCAGTGGATGGAAGAGTTCTCTCTCTGTCTCTCTCTGTCTCTCTCTTTCCCTCCCTCTCTGCTTCTGCCTCTCTGTAACTCTGCCTTTCAAATAAATAAATAAATCTTTTTTTAAAAAGTTTGTAATATAATAAATGAGAGAAGACTAGGCATGGAGGTGGGAAAGTAGTGTGGGGGAACTAACACTGGCTATGTAGAGACTAAAGAACGTTTCCATTGTGGCAGTCAGGGGATACTTCAGGCAAAAGGAAAAGACTGAATACAGGTCTAAAAGTTTGTGTGGGCACATCAGTGTCACAACACTGCTGTGTGACAAATCGCCCAGGTTTGGTGACTTGAAAGAATTTTCATTTATTGTGCCTTACCTATGTTTCTTGTCGATTTGGCTTGTCTGAAGGCTAGGCTGTGAGTTAGGTCTCTGTGTCTCTCATCCTTTCACAACTAGCAGAAACCAAACATCATTTTTTCATGGTGAAAGGCAGGAATGCAAGTCAGATTTCCAGGAGCCTGAACAAGTCACTTTTTCCACCATGTCATTGGTGAAGGCAAGAACAATAACAAAGGAGTATGGAAATATATTGCTTCTATTGGAGAGGAATTAGAGATTGAATATTTCCTGATCAAAAATCTCACCTACTTTTGGGACTTATACAGGGTTGTTTTGTAGATCTGGGAACAGACTGGGAAGCAGCAAAACTGAGATCCTAAAAGGGATCTGCAGGAGAGACGCTTTCCTTTCAGCTGGGAATCTTACCAAGGGCAGGGTAAAGTGCCAATGAGTCAAGGTCCACAGGACAGTCAAGGGAGAAGGACCCTGGGAGTGCCTGTCTGAAATCACGATTTAGTAGGGTGATTGTTGATTTTTTTTTTTTTTGAGAAAAACCTGTTTAATAAAGGAATAAAGTGATAGCCAGATTGTAAGGGGCTGAAGAGGGTGAGAGGTAACACCGGAGAGGCAGTTAGAATCATCACAATCTCTTTGGAAGACTCAGGGGGCGGGAGAGAAATGGGTATTGAAAAGAGAGAGCAAAAGCGAAAGAGATACACACATGTGCTATGAGAGCTTATGTTTCAAATAGGAAGGTGTCAGGGCAAGGCTGATGAGCAAGGCGATCTTGTCTCCCAGTGGCTTTGTGACAGACTTCACATGTGATTTGTTGAAGGAGTCACCGAACTCTTGAATCTTGAGAAGGTCGCTTCTGCTACTTCACATGCCCAAGGGACCTTATTTTCAAACATTAGGTAGGGGAACAATATTTTCCTGTAGAGTTAACAAGCAATATACTAACACAGCCAGTCACTTGAGTAGTTAATTAATGTTTAATTTTTTAATTGCTCACACCTGCAATAATTTCCCCCAATAGGAAAGAAGACCTTGTTTCAACCCTAGGTAATAGGATTTGGCATCCCCTCCCCCATAAATGTCAGTAATCACAACCTCTGGATATTCCATTGGATTTAGTAATAATAGCCAGTCACCTATTGAATGTGCGTATTGACTGTGCGCCTGGAATGGGACAGATTGGTGTGGGATCCAAAGAAGGAGATGATTGAATCTCTCTGTTCAAACATCAACTAATTTCACTGGGAAGAGACAGCATGCATAGGTAAAATAATGAGTAATTAAGAAAGTATTACATCCTGGCACGTGGAGTGCTTGCTTGGGTACTGTCGGCGGAGATTAGTACAGAAGATGCAGAATGTTGCGTCCCAACAGCATTGAGAGCACAGGTTGGAGATCCCGATTGCCGGGGTTTCAATGCTGGCTCATCCACAGACTATCTCTGTACCATTAGCCAAGTTCTTGATCTTTTTGAGTGTCAGGTGTCTACATCTGTAAAATGGGCATGATAATAATGTCTACCTCAAAGAATTACTGGAAAGTCAGAGTTAGTTGCTATATAAAAAGTGTAGGCCAATGCCTGTGTTTTAAGTCTGCACGAAATCTACGTATTGTTATTGGTGTTGTGTTGGCTGTTAAATTTTGTTGTTGAAGAGAAATAGATAACAAGATTTAGGGAAGCTGATGACGGTCTTACAACTGGATTCCGTGAATGGTGTCCTGTAACATTTGCAACAAATAATCTAGGAAGATTGTCTCCTGACCATTGCACATGATTGGCTGTCTCCCCATGTGACAAGTTAGAAGAACCATATCGGAGGCCACTTTGATTAATTCCAGTTAAAATGACAGTTTGTTCCTCTGGGGCAGGTTGCTTTAGCTAATAAAGGCTCAAGCTCATTGATACTCCGCTTCGCCCCTCCCCACTGCATGTCTTTCAAATCCTCATCAGTAGTGTCCCTTTTTTTTCCTCTACCCTTCACTTTACTATTACCTTATCATTGTTAAGTTATCAAGCGGGGCATCTAGCACGCAAGGCTGAGCAGGCTATTCGCTCTTCATTTTGAACAGTTTGGTTAACTTTGTTGAAATTTATAGGAAGGTATATATTCAATACACATTACTCTAGAGATACCATATACAGTTGCATTTGGGAGAGTGAACAGTTGTCAGGCGTGGCTACGGTGCGAAGATATTTCGGTGAAAGCAAACGCCAACACAAAGCTAAAGAAATGAGGAAACGCTTGTCATAATGAAGAAGTGTACAAGTCCAGGTGCACGACCCGACAGGAATCCACTGCAAACTGCTCGCTCTGTTTTCCTCTGTCCTCAAAACATGACTGAGCAATAAGAGCATCCTGGAATCCTGGGAGCATCTAGGGAACAAATAGTTCACAAATTTGCTGTTGGTTTTCTTGACCTACGCTCCATAGGCCATTGGGGTACGTGTGTCAAAAGGGTTCTTCTAATTATTTCAGGAAACAAGTAACTTGAAAAAACCCTGACAAATTAAAGCTACTTTAGAATCCTATCTGAGGCTGGCGCTGTGGCATAGCAGGTAAAGCCAGCAACAATGATGCCAGCATCTCATAAGGGCGCTGGTTCAAGTCCTGGCTGTTCCACTTCTGATCCAGCTTCATGCGAATGCAGCTGGGAAAGCAGCAGAAGATGGCTCAAGTTCTTAGGCCACTGCACCCACATGAGAGACCCAGAAGAAGCTTCTGGCTCCTGGCTTCGGATGGTCCCAGCTTATTTGGGGAGTGAACCAGAGGATGGAAAATTTTTCTGTCTTGGCTTTTCTCTCTGGAACACTGCCTTTCAAATAAATAAATATTTGGGGCTGGTGCTGTGGCAAAATGGGTTAACGCCCTGGCCTGAAGCACTGGCATCCCATATGGGCACTGGTTTGAGACCCGGCTGATCCACTTCCGATCTGGCTCTCTTCAATGGCCCGGAAAAACAGTAGAAGATGGCCCCTGCACCCACGTGGGAGACCTGGAGGGAGCTCCTGGCTTCAAATCAGGGCAACTCCAGCCGTTTGGCCAGTTGGAGAGTGAACCATCGGATGGAAGACCTCTCTCTCTCTGCCTCTCCTTCTCTCTGTGTAACTGTGTAACTCTGACTTTCAAATAAATAAATCTTTAAAAAAATAATAAATATTTAAAACAATCCTATAATTGGTTTATTTTGTCAAATGATGGTCTGTCATGGTGAAGGTACTCTAAATATTATTTTAAATAATTAATTGATAAAGGAACAACTCTTCTTTTAAAAACATATCCAGAAGTCAGACAGAGATGGAGACAGATGAAGATAGCTCCCATCCTCTGGTTCATTCCTCACATGTCTGAAATGGCAAGGGCTGAGCCAGGCTGAAACTGGGAGCTGGGAACTCAATCTGGGTTTCCCAGTTGGGTGGAACGGACCCACTATCGGAGTCATCACCTGTTGCTCCCAGGGTCTGCATTAGCGGAAAGCTGGAGTCAGGAGCCACAGCCAGGGATTAAACCCAGGAAGTCCAGTATGGACATCACTGTTGGCATCTTAACTGCCTGGCCAAGCACCCATCTCGGGAGTAATTCTTTACTCGGTGCCATAAGAATATTTATTAGAAGCTGTTTCACAATAGTGGTAATAGAAGCACAATGCACATCTCTTGCGTAATCATGGAATTAGCTCTTTTATAATACTTGGAGAATTTGAAAAACTTGCTAGATCAGTCCTTGGAGGTGGGGTTGAATATAGGACCCTCCAGGTAATTAGGAGCCCAGTGCCATGGACACTAAGTTGGCCATCAGACGAAGCATGGGGAGTATCTTTAAAGGGTTGAGAAGAAGAAGCCACAGAAAGGAATGGGAGCTTGCAGGAGGGGTCCCTAAGCCATCTTGTCTTAAGAATTCAATGACAGGTTGAGCAAGTAAGGAGCAGGGATAAAGTGTGCCAGACAAAGTTTTCATATGATAAATTCATAGTGTTTTGCTTCTGCATTATAATCACCCATCTCTTAGGGCACCATTTATGTGAGAGTATTTGGCAAGGTGTAAACCTCTCTATGAATGCAAAGTATTATTATTTTATGGATTCTGTTTGAGACTGCCTCAGTTGATTGATAGGTAAGGAGAATGAATATTTGATAGGCAGGGAATGTGCTATATGGTAGACCATCTCTCCAAGAGGGAACTTTGCTAGAATCACAGTAAACCTCTCCCTTAGCCACAGTGCCCAGGATGTTGTTGTTAACTGAATTATTTAGTATGAAAATAATGATTAATCTGAAAATCTCTGTAAAACAGTCAAGGTTTTCTACTGACTTGGACTAAAGTTCTGTAAAGATGGGACGGGTGTGTCTTTTTGCAGGACCTCCCATCCCTAGAGCAATGCTTTCCATAGTGTTTGTTATACAGGGGTCTTTGTTTTGAGAATGAGTAATTTGAGTAGAAAGCTTGCATTGGGAATTTTATCTTTTTCTTAAGATTTATTTTATTAGGGCCAGCACTATGGTTTATTAGGTTAAGCCTCTGCCTGTGGCTCTGGCATCTCATATGGATGCTGGTTTGAGCTCTGCTGCTCCACTTTGGAACCAGCTGTCTGCTATGGCCTGGAAAAACAGTGGAAGATGGCCCAAGGTTTTGAGCCCCTGCACCCTCGTGGGAGACCTGGAAAAAGCTCCTGGCTCTTGGCTTCAAATTAGCCTAGCTCTAGTCATTGTGGCCATCTAGGGAGTGAACCAGTAGATGGAAGACCTCTCTCTTTCTCTCTCTCTCTCTGCCTTTCAAATAAATAAAACTTTATTAATAAATTTTTGAAACATTTTTAAAGATTTGTTTATTTGAAAGGCAGAGTGACTGGGAGAGGGACAAAGGCAGAGGAGAAAATGAGAAATCCACCTGCTGCTGCTTTTTCAGGCACATTATCAGAAAGCAGAGTCAAAAGTGAAGCAGTGGGGCCAGCATTGTGGCATAGCTGGTAAAGCCGCCGCCTGTAGGACTGGCATCCCATATGGGCGCTGTTTGAGTCCCGGCTGCTCCACTTCTGATCCAGCTCTCTGCTATGGCCTGGGAAAGCAGTAGAGGATGGCCCAAGTCCTTGGACCCCTGCACTCACGTGAGAGAGCCAGAGGAAGCTCCTGGCTCCTGGCTTCGGATCGGCACAGATCCAGCTGTTGCGGCCATTTGGGGAGTGAACCAGTGGATGGCAGACCTCTCTCTCTCTCTCTCTCTCTCTTTATGCCTCTCCTTTCTGTGTAACTCTGACTTTCAAATAAATAAATAAATCTTTAAAAATAAAAAAGTGAAGCAGTTTGGACTTAACTGGTGCTCATGTGGGATGCTGGCATCAGAAGCCATGGCTTAACCCACTTTGCCAGAGTGCCAGCCCTGGCAATTTTATCTTTAAGCATTTTAGTATATTGTCACAAATGGAACCAGCTGAGATTAAGCTATCCTATGAAAAGTCTTCCAAAGTTAATGAAAAATCTCCCTTATTTTTAAATTTTGTTTTCCCATATATATATTTATAAGTAAATAAATGTATATATATGTGTGTGTGTGTGTGTATATGTATATATGTATATAAAACTACCCTGGGAGTAATTTGCTGTCATTTGGGACTATTAGAATGTTTTTATAACACAATTCATTCATAAGCAGTTCTTACTAATAAGTATTACTTGGTTTCCCATATACGAAGTTTCTGGTTCCCTCTTAGTCCTGAGCTGACTGCTGTCAGAGCCTGTTGTGTGTCCTGCGCCCTGTTCTGTGTCTTAAACTCCAATTCTGAATGTTACCTGAGTCTCACTGCACACAGGGTCACCTAGTGTGTATTGTTCTGTTACTCTCTTCTTGGCCTTTTAGAGGATGTTTAGGAGCTTTGTCCTTGTGACAGCAATTACAAGTCTCTGTTAATGACATCTTGGGATTTCATCTTTGAAATCAGTATCATTTATTGAATGCTTACATTTAAGTCACTCAGAACTTTAGTGATGGTGTTCCAATAAATATTCTTGTACATATTTTTATGCATATTAAAATACTGACTGAGATTAGACCTTTAGGCTTTCTAATTTTTTAAAGAAACGCATTCCTATTATTCAGACATTCCTTTTATTCAGTTTCCTTGTTTTTCCCCCTTCCTCTAACTAAAAATCATGTTTAGAAAAAAAAATTGTTTTTCCTTAGGTATTCTTAGTAGGCAAATTCTGATTTGAAAATTAATTGTGAAATTTAAGTGTATAATGGAATCAATATTTCATTTATATAAAAAGCAATTAATGTCTAAGTGTGATTTGGAACATTGAATTTATGCCCTTGGACTAGGTAGAGAGTGCTGTGGGCCCAGGATATCCTGCTTAGCTTCTGTGTGTGGATTCTTCCCACGTCCCTGTCACTCTTACCATTGTCCCACTCTGGAAACCCCTGAAGTTCCAGTGCATAGCTTGAACAACCCTATGGGGCTGCCATGATATCTGAATTTTTCTACTATTGCTGTTTTTATTCTTTTCTTATAGGATCCCCAGGTTAACTGTGGTTACTTTAGATGCATGTGTGGACTATACTGCACTGTTCAGAAAAATTAGGGAAGGCATATGTCCCTTTAGGAAAGCAAACATTTTAATCTTGGAAATAGACATTGGGGCCTGTCAATAGATACTTGGTTGAATGAACGAATGAATGAGTGAGAATACAATAAATTAATCTAAACTCGCAACTCCGCAGACCATTTTCTACACCACTGACGGCCTTAAAGTGTTGATCTGAACCTGCAGTCACCATCAGATCTGGGCAAGAATGTGCTGGTGTTATTGGACACTCATCTGGATTACAAGCTCTTACCAGGAATTTAGTGATGGACTGGGGCTGTCGGATGGAAATTCCCAAAGCCTGTAACACTCCAGCCCTCATGTCAACAAAAAAGAAAAAGAGAAGAGTCACTGTACAAGTGACTTTAGTGAAGATACAAGGTCTTCCCAGATCAATATCCAGCAAACAGCAAAGGTAATTGATAAGTTAAGCTGTGATGAGCTACACGGTACCTGTGGGCTCTCTTGACAAATGTGAGCAGCAAGTTCTTTCCACTGTGTGCCATGCAAGGAAGAGATCAAAAGTGAAACTGGGGGTTCTGTGCTTTTCCCTGGTTAAATGAGGGTGTGTAGTTTTGACTGCACACCTATTTTAAGAAGAGAGTTTATTCATTCATAATATGTTTTCTTTCTGTGTATGTGTATGCTTATTCATTCAGTCAGTAAGTTTTTTTTAAGAGACTGTTGTCTGGTGTCGTGTGGCTACTCTAGAGCTGGGTTTTGGAATATACTTTGTGTCTGGATGGCAAAATGTACCCCGTCTGCCTTTGTTTTAGATATTCCCTCTAATATAAATCTTATTTTACTGTCTCTACCTTTGTACTGAATTCCCTGAACAACTGATGAGAGGCTCATAATCATGGACAGATTTATACTGGAGTTGGGAGCTTTTATCCCCTGCGCCTCTCTTAAGCTGTGCATTTGGGGGGGTGTGAGTCTTTTTATAGCACTTAATGGGAATGTTTGAAGTGCCTACAACTGTGATAGGCACTGAGAGTGGCTGACAAAAAGTTATAAATCACTGTGTCATTATCAACAGGTTGGTAATCTGGTCAGGGAAGTAAAATCAGCCTACAACAAATACTTAGCAGGTGTAAGCTGACATATGGTTATGTAACCAAATGTTATGTGGGCATTTTGAGAGTGTGTTTGAAGGTGCCAGAGCTATCTTTAATCTTTTAATCTTTAATCTTTTTCTAACCATGCTGAACATGAGGGTAACACATTAATCAAAATATTGATATAATGCTGTAATTAGTAGAGAATAAAAAAGTAAGAAACAACTTTAATAAGACCTGGATCTAAAGTCCTTAGACCAGTCTGGAAATGAAAAATCTCTTGGATTTCAATGGGAAATTCCTTTTGTAGATCATTATAAAAATGAAAGCATGGTAAGAAAAGTAAGTTTGAAATTGATTCACACTAAAAAAAAATTTCTGACACCTATGAATTTCCCCAAACACCTTTGCTAAGAGTATTACCTTTGCTAAGAATGTAAGTGGGTAATGCTCCTTTATTGTTTAGGAATGAATTTAGCTGCAGGTAACAGAAAATCTGCCTACCAGTGGCTTGAACAAAAAAGAGTGCATTTTGTTATGGCACAGAAAGTCCTCCTGGAGATAAGCAGCATCTGGGTGATTGTTTTGATATCTCCCATAGCAAGAAGAAAGGGGTGTGGCACCCAGGGGACCCATTGCCTTTTGTTGGGACAAAACAGTTTCCAAGAGTTCTCCTAGCAAGTTTTGGTTCACTTCTCCTTGCTGAGGAGTCTACTGTTGTCATCACACTAGGATTCCAAGCAAGGGGGGCAGAGCAGGGGGTGAATTGGATGCCATGGGATGGAAGTAGGCAGGAGACAAAGGGATTGTGAATGAGCAGTAGACGATGAATCTACATTTCCTGCTGCCAGGTAGGTTTTAGAGGTGAGAATTAAAAACTGAGGTTTTACTTGAGAGATGTTTTACCCATCTGATTGATCAGATCTTACTTTCTTGTTATGTGAAACAAGGGTCTTGCCTAGGGGTGATAGATATTTTAAGGTGTTTTCTTATTACAGTTTTCTAGGATTTCACAGAGATTCCTGGCATGTTTGAGAGGTTTGTAATGCTGAACTGAACACATCTTTAGAGAGGATTATCATATTGAACTAGGCACATTGACAGAGAGGTGATGATATCCTGGGTAATTAATGTATTTAATAGGCAGGATCTCATTCAGTCCTCATCACACCTTTGTGAGACAGGTACTGTGGTGTTTTCTGTTTTACAGATGGAAACAAGATTAAGGGCAGGGCAGGTCTATTAAGGACATAATTAGGCGATGTGTTAGGTGGTAGCAGGATCAGAATTCCTCTTGAGGTGTGCTTGACCTCAAATACTAAGTTTTCCACCTTGCGAGCCAGCTTCACAGCCTGATAGATTATGTTTTCATCTGGCGGGTGTTTGCATAATACATATGTTTTCATGGTTCTCATTTTTTGAAGCTCCGCAGTTTGGGTGTGGAAAGTTCTCTCTTCAGGGAGTTGATTGCTCTCTGCTCATGTGTGTACTGCAGAGTGAGCTCTGAGGCTTGGTCAGGAATGAGTACCGTGAGCCATTGTGACTTTGAAGTCCACTGCCTTTATGTTGTACCTCTGCCACTGGCTAGAGCGTGGCTTTGAGCAGGCTAAAGTCAAATGAGGGTACTTCAGAAAGTTTGAAGGAAATGTGTATTATGGAAAAAACTTTGCATAGAGCTCAGTACAGTTTTGTGCTAAACTAGTCTTTCGTTTTTTTCATGAATTTTAAAAATACTTGTATATCTTTAGTGTCAGTTTCTTCTCATGCAAGGGGAAGATGATATTAACTATGGCTTTTTATAGTTGGGAATATATGAGACATTCTTTTGTACTGAACAGTGTCTGTCATTGAATTAGGCAATTGACAGCTGTTGATGAAAATGATTACAATGAAAAAGAGGTAAATGTAAATACGAAGTGGAATGGGGTTGCTTGGCAAGTACTTCATAGACAGTGGGTCACACATGTCATACGTGGATGTCTTCATTCTCAGGATGCTGCTGCACGTGTGCGTGCATTCATGCACAAAGGCATATGTGCAGAAACGCACAATTCTACGTCATGTTTGGTTTGTTAGCTCTGGCACTCACAGCTCTGGAGCCCAGTACTATTGGTTGCTCACTTATTAGACTCTTTCTTTCCTATTCCCTCATCATTGCAAGGGGTGCATGACCAACCCCCCCCCCTTTTTTTTTTTTTTTTTTTGCTTAGGTCAGGAGCCAGGAGGTACTCTGTGTAGCAGGAAGAGTGAGACTGCTCTGCATGATTTTCTAATACAAAATAGGAATTGCCATGGTAGGGCAGAGTGGGGCGGTGGTTTAGTGGGCTGTGAGTTATACTAGGTGCTTTCATTGTACCTGAAAATTTAAAAAGAAAAATACAGTGAAGTAAATTCTGAGATCTCCAATTCAGTTTCAACCAAAGATCAAAATAAAGGCAAGGAACACTATGGTATTATCATTGCTAGTTTGTTACTTTATTTTCATGTTCCATTAATATTACGTAGATTATCTTAGTCAAAATACACATGTAGATAATAGAACTCCAAACAGAAAAGAAATGTAGAAGTAGAAAATTATATTTACTTTCCTTCTCTGCTTTAGCCTGCTTGCCCTTGTATTCTAAATAGTAACACTGTGAAGTTTCCTACAACTTTACGTACACACACAGATATACACATGTTGATATATAAATAAGATGACAGTGAGTCTTTCAAATCTTTACTTAAGTGGTATGACTTTATTTACACTCTTTACAACTTGATTTCTTTGACTCACTATTCTTATAGCCAAATATATTGCTTTGTATTTATAAACCAACATGTACTTAACCCAGTTGATGACATATTGGTTCTTTCCAGGTTTATCTTTGTGTCAAGCATGTTTTGGGGACTTAAAAATTATTTATTTAAAAGAGAGAGAGTCGGGGAGAGAAAAAGAGAGAGAGAGAGAGAACGAACTTTGATCTACTGGTTTGCTTTTCATATGCCCACAAAAGCCATGGGTAGGGCAGGCATAAACCAAGAGCCTCAAACTTAATCTGGGTCTCCCAGTTGGGTTGTAGGAAACTAAGTGTTTGAGTCTTCACCTGCTGCTTTTCAAGGTGTGCATTAGCAGGAAGGAAGAAGTGGAAGTTTAGCCAGTACTCAAACCCAGGCATTTTATTTATTTTTTAAATTTTTAAAAGATTTATTTATTTACTTGAAAGTCAGAGTTACACAGAGAGAGAAGGAGAGGCAAAGAGAGAGAGAGTGCGAGAAGTCTTCGATCTGCTGGTTCACTCCCCAGTTGGCCACAATGGCTGGAGTTGCGTAGATCCAAAGCCAGGAGCCAGGAGCCAGGAGCTTCCTCAAGGTCTTCGCACATGGGTTAAGGGGCCCAACGGCCTGGGACATCCTCTACTGCTTTCCCAGGCCACAGCAGAGAGCTGGGTCGAAAGTGGAGCAGCCGGGGCTGGAACCCGTGCCCATATGGGATGCTGGCACTGCAGGTGGAGGTTTTATTGGCTACGCCGGCCCCCAAACCCAGGCGCTTTAAAATGGGATGTGGTTGTCCTAAGTAGTGTCTTCACTGCTCTGCCAGATTCTTGCACTGTTTTTTGTTTCTAAATGCAATAGGATGAACATCATTTTTGCACATGTTTTAGAGTTCTCTTTTAAGTGTATATGTAAGCCAGATTCTTTTTGTAAAAAAGGAATTCATTAATACATTAGATTCTGAGGGTCACAGCAAATGCATGATAATCACTGCACCACAATTCTCATCGATTCTCATGTTAATGTGGTATTAATACAAAGCAAACCAATCCCATATAGTTCATAGATACAATTCCAAGAATATAATTGTGCTCCCTCCCCCTCCTTCCCCATTCCTTTCTTTATTTTTTAGTTTTTGCAGTAACATATTTTTAATTTACTTTATAGTCAAAGGTTTAATGTTCCACTAAATAAAGAGTTCAGCACATGGAAATTAGAAAGACTGCCATTCAGCAGGAATATAGACAAGGGCTATGAACAATGATCAAATCCTAAGATAGCAATTTCATTCATATACATCTCTTTTTCAAGGAAAAAATATGTACTCTCTATATTAATTACCACAAATGGGAGAAAATGTGGTTTTTTGTCTTTTTTTTTGACAGGCAGAGTGGACAGAGAGAGAGACAGAGAGAAAGGTCTTCCTTTTTGCCATTGGTTCACCCTCCAATGGCCGCCGCGGTAGGCACGCTGCGGCTGGCGTACCGCGCTGATCCGATGGCAGGAGCCAGGTGCTTCTCCTGGTCTCCCATGGGGTGCAGGGCCCAAGCACTTGGGCCATCCTCCACTGCACTCCCTGGCCACAGCAGAGAGCTGGCCTGGAATAGGGGCAACCGGGACAGGATCGGTGCCCCGACCAGGACTAGAACCCGGTGTGCTGGCGCCGCAAGGCGGAAGATTAACCTAGTGAGCCGCGGCACCGACCGTTTTTTGTCTTGTAGGGTCTTTGGGCATTGTTCATTAAGCATCATGCAAATTCTTAGAATCTGCTGCAGTTGAGGTTACTGAATGTGCCTTTCAGGGATGGGGCTGCCAATGCCCAACCTGTGGGGAAACTTCCAGCAAAATTTCCCTCACAGCAATCTGGTGGAAGAAAAATCTTTTGTTCCCTTTCCCCCCGTTTCATTTGCCTCTCCTAAATTAGCTTTCTGAAGAGTTTCAGGGACATGCCTGTTACTTGGATTTTATTTGGTGGGTGGGGCTTCTGTCTAATGCTTTTTCGGGGTGAAGGGGAGAAGCAGATGAGCTTTGGTGAACATAGAGGAGTCAGCATTCTGGCTGTCTCAGCCAATGTGAATTTCACGACATTTTTTTAAAATAACAGAAATCTCCATATGCTGTGATGCTCTATCTAGTATATATCACTTTCTTTAAATGTAAGATTAATGCTACGTCTAATAATTGTTCCAAAAAAAAAAAAAAAAAAAAAAACTAAACCAGACCATATTGCCAGAAAGCTGATGCTGGAAACCTGATAACAGAGGGGATCTCCTTGCCATGTGGGGACCTGATGATAGTAAACTCGAATCTACAGCTCCACATTTCATGAAAACTTAAGTTCTCTTCAACCTCTCTGTGACTTGAAAAAAAAAAAAAACTTGTTTATTTCTTTGAAAGACAGAGTGAGCGAGTGGGAGTGATACTGACAGAGAGAGAGAGGAAGATATCTTCCATCCACCTGTTCACTCCCCAGATGGCCAAGTCTGGGCCAGGTTGAAGCCAGGAAAACCCTCCAGGCCTCCCATGTGGATGGCAGAGGCCATCTTCTATTGCCTTCCCAGGCCCATTAGCAAGAAGCTGGATCAGAAGTGGAGTAGTGAGTGTCTGAATGGTACTCGGGTATGAGATGCTAACATTGCAGTTTGCAGTGCCACAAAGTTGGCCCCATCTCTAACCTTTTGAGGTTGTGTCTTGTCTTTCTTTGATAGATCTCTCTAGATTTCTTGGAGTGCTTTTTCCCCTGCATACTGTGTGCAGTTTCCACGCATTTGTCTCTGGCCATCCTTTCACATGTGTTACTCAGTTCAGTAGCAAACTAGAAGAGAAAAGAAGGCTTGCATTCAACCACTTTAAAAAACAAAAACATTTATTTATTTGAAAGTTATAGACAGGGCGGGAAGGAGGGAAGGTGGAAGGGAGAGAGAATGAGTTAGTTCTACCTGCTGCTTCAACTCCCAGATAGCTGCAATGGCCAGAGCTGAGTCAGGCTTGGAACTGAGAACCAGGAGCTGCTTCTTTGTCTCTCATGGGGCCCAAGCACTTGGGCCATCTTCTGCTTTTCCCAGGCCGTTAGCAGGGAGCTGGATGGGAAATAGAGCAGCTGGGCTACAAATGCACCCATGTGGTTTTACCTGTTATAGTACAGCGCCGGCCCCCTTGCTTAGCTCTTGCTGTCTCAATCCTTTCCCTGCTCCCTAGCCCCCATGGAAAAGATTTGCCTCCCTCTGTGAATACTTGATGACCCCTGGCGTCTATACCCTCCAAGTCTTAACTCTGGGATGGTTTAAGAGTCTTGCCTTGGGGCGTGTGTTTAGTCTAGTGGTTAGGACACTGCTTAAGAATCCTAATTGTGATAAAGATAGTAACCTGATCTATTAGTAGAGGGAACAGAGAGAGGGGTATTTGGGAACTCTTTGTATTACTACCCCACAGTTTTGGGCTTGTAATTTAAAAACTATTCTGAAGTAAAATATTTTTTTAAAAGAAAAAATAGGGACCATTGCTGTGGTACAGTGGGTTAAAGTGCCGGCCTGCAGTGCTGGCATCCCATATGGACACCAGTTTGAGTCTCAGCTGTTCCACTTCCAATCCAGATCCCTACTAATGCACCTGGGAAAGCAGTGGAGGGTGGCCCACGTTCTGGCTCCTGGCTTTAAGTCGGCTATCTCATTGCAGCCATTTGGTGAGTGAACCAATGAATGGAAGACCTCTTCTCTCTCTCTGTCTCTACCTCTCTCTGTAACTTTCTTTTTCAAATAAATAAAATACATCTTAAAAAAATAAAATAATAATTCTAAATTCTGTATTAGAGAGCTATGTTCAGTTCATGGCTCCAGATCCTAACTACAGCTTCTTGATAATGTAGACTCTGGGAGGCAGCAGTGAGAGCTCCAGTATTTAAGTTCCTGCCAGCTACATAGGAGACCTTGGGTTGAGTTCCTGGCCCCCGGCTTCAGGCTTTAGTCTGGGCCAGTCTCGGGTACTGTGGGCATTTGGGGAGTGAGCCAGTGAATAGGAGTTCTCTCCGTGTTTGTCTCCTTTTGCTTCTCAAATAAATACATTTTTAAACACATGCTTTTCTAACAGATTCAGTATGGTCTCTTGAATAATGCTTTTAAAGCAAAAAAAAAAAAAAAGCCCTCTACATTCTTATAATCTCATTATTTTAATCATGTCAGGAGCATCTCTCTTACAAAGAGTATTTTCTAAGCTGCTCTTCTGTTTGTTTTTGTTTGTTTTAATTGGCTCATATTTGACTATACGAATTAGTAGAGGAAGTGCCTTCTTAGAATAAATGTAGTACTCGAGTCAAGAAACAGCGTGGTGGCCGGCACTGTGGTGTAGCAGATAAAGCTGCCACTTGCCACACCAGCATCCCGTATGTCCCAGCTGCTCCACTTCCAATCCAGCTCCTGGCTAACAGCCTGGGAAAAGCAGCAAAAGATCATCAGGTGTTTACACCCTTGTGGGAAACCTGGAGGAAGCTTCTGGCTCCTGGCTTTGGCCTGGCCCAGTGCACATTGTTGAGCTCATTTGGGTAGTAGATCAGGGAATGGAAAAACTCTCAATCTATCTATCTCTGTCCTCTTCCTCCTCCTCCTCCCTCCCCCCTCCTCTCCCTTCTCCTTTTCTTCCTTCCTTTTCTTTCTTCTCCTCCTCCTTTCTCTCTGTGACTCTGAGTTTCCAAATAAATCTTTAACCAAAGGAAAAAAGAGCTTCATCTTTGGTGAATGGGAGATCTGGGATGAAAGAGAGGCCTTCCATTTAGTCACTGTGTAACCTAGACATCTTACTTTTACACCCTTATTATCTCCAGTCATCTAAAGGGAATGTTGTTTAATATATTGGAGATGCTAAACACATAGCATCAGCCACAGTATTTGGGACACAGGAGGTGCTCAGAAAATGGGAGTGTTATGAGAGTGATTCTAACCCACCTTGGTTGTCACTGTCCCTGGATATTGAATTGGGCTTTTTGGTAATGCTACCATGTAGAATTCATTGCCTGCCTTATGGTTGTTTCTGCCCTTACTCTTCTGCAGCACATGGTCAATTGCCCTGGGAGAAGATCAAGCTTATTTTTGTAGTTGGCTTCTGAGCACACGTGAGTTACTCAGAGCTCACTGATGGGTGTTTTATTGATCTGATGATCTTTTTGAGATCTGCAAGTTCTTCTTTTACTTTCCTGGTAGTAACCTGTGGGGGCTGAAGTTTGACTTTATTAGAAGATGTTTACTTTCTTTCCATTAGTCATGTTTCTGAATTTTGACATGAGACTTACCTTCACTTTTTTTTCTTGTAATCAATTAATCTTTTGCATTTCTTGTTCTTTTCCCAGTTCCCTTTTGCACATCCATCTATCTTTTTCTTTGTCTTCTACGCATGAATTCTCTTTGGTTATTTTGTTGAAATTCCTTTGCAGTGTCTTCCATGCCCTTATTTCTGTGTTTCTCCTGTCTGCTCCCCCCCCCAGATGATATATTTGCCTTATTTGAAAGAAAACATCATTTGTTTCCTAGCATCTGATCTGAATAACAGTGAAATGTTTGTTTAAAATTAATGCTTTGAGCAAAGAAGCCTCTGTTTACTTGACTTGCAATATTTTAATATTTAACATGCTATGATGTAAAACTTGTGGAAGAAAAATCTCCTGGTGTGATCTGGCTGGATAACAATTTACATTCAGCTGCAATATTTTATTTGCTATAATTACTCACTGACAAAACAGGGAATGAAAATGCAAAACTACAAAATACTCTCGGTTTGCATTTCATTTTGGAACCTGAAAACCTCCCAAGTTCTTGAGGGAGAGAACAGGAAAAAGGAAAGCCAGCTTAGGTAAATAGACATGTATGCTAGCCAACTCTTTGGCAGTGAGACTCAGACTAGAGAGGAAACTGTGGAGCTTCTAGAGAGATATTTTTTTAGAAGGCTGTATGATGTGGACTTAAGGTGGGAGGGCAGGACCTAGCACTATCTCTCCACTTGGGAGCTTCCCTGTGATCTAATGTAGGTCCTTTCACTTTTGGCACCTACGAAACTGTTCTTAAACTATTGAAGTTTCTTAGATGAAAGGTAGGAATCCACTGGGCTCTTGTTAAGCAGTGTCCAACTCTGGCCCTCTTTCCCCTTGCAATCATTGTCACGCTTGAAAGTGCTAGGTTTCAGTGAGATAGTGGGTCTGAATGGAGCCTGACAGCCAACAGCTGGACTTTGTGTGCATGCCATCTGGGAGCTCCTCCCTTGATTTCTGCCCCTCTGACAAGCCCTAAGAGATAGGAGCTCTCCCTCCAGAGATAGGCATGCCCCTGGGTCCAGATCTCAGCTCCTTCTAAGTTCACCCAGCCTCCTTCACAGTGAGGAAGAGGAAATGCATTTCTGCATTTAAGATTCTTAGTAAGGCTGCCACAGCGTGTTTTTCCTGGAAATAATGAGTTAGAAGAAAACAAAAGAAGATTTTTCTTTATGATTGAATATAAAGCCACTCTTCAGTAAAAACAAAACCAGACACAAAATTGATTTTGGTGCCGTGGGGGTGGGGGCGGGAGGAAAAAAGCTGTACAACATTTTTAAAATCTGAAAATGGCTAAGTCCTCCGAGTGTGTCATTATAGTTCGAAATTTGCCTTTCTCCTAATACGTTACTTTGTTCCCAAATGTGCTGCCATTTTCATGTAGCTTATTCAGAGTAGGTAGTATACTTTTATGAGACACTATGCAAAACCATTAACCAGGAACAGTTAATATGTATTTCAATATTTCTGACACATAAAATAGTTAATGCAAAGGATTAATCATTATATAAACCATGTGTTCTCAGGATTTAAGGAAAGCTCTTAGAAATAGAGAACCGTGTTATGTGGCACATATTAAAAAAAGTTTTCTCCAAGCAGTCAATAACACAGGATTTAGTGATCCTTCCTTAGTCCAGAAGTATTGATTCTGTGATCTAAATTCATTTTAATTTGATTTTTTACATAGCTAGAAAGTTGATTTTTGAGTTGAAGAGTTTTTCTTTGCAGAGAAATATACTTCATGTAACAGAAGGATGAATTTCCACAAATAATGTTTTTAAGTGCTATTTATAATTTTCAGGGCCTGTAAGTTAAAGTATCTTTGACTTAAAGAGTAGATAACAAAGTTGTAGGAAGGGAAGGAAGTTTTGTGGCCAGGCCACATGGCGTCTTGTACCGGGAGGAAGCTGCCATGAACGGGGGAGAAGCCATAGGCAGCCTTCCCTCGGGAGACAGATCCTCTCTGCTGTTTTCTGCTTTCCTGCTGCCTGGATTTCTTTGTTGACTTGGTTTCTTTGCCTTCAGAACATCAGCTTGTATTTGGATGTCACGGTGTCTCTCTACCTATACCTCTAAGTGCTTGCCATGTAGTTTGTGGTTCATAATTCACATTTCCAAGGTCAGCTAAACATATTTTGTGGCCTTTTGTCCAACATTTCTCTCTCTTGTTGTGAGAAGGTTTTACAGATCATTCTCCTCTTTCTCGAACCTAGTAAACCTCAGAATCCTTCTGAACACATTGTGCTTAGCAACCACTGTCAGTGGAGTAAAGTGAATGTGCCTGGGGTAGATATTTTTTATATCTTTTACACCTAACAGTTATATTAATTGTCTCTAGAGTCTTGGTAGATGTGGCATCTCTAAAAGGGGAAATGGGAAACACTGTTTTATAATGGTAAAATATTTATAACAAAATTTGTTCAGTATTTTATTCATTGATATTGATTACTCTCATAACATGCAATCACTCTTTTCCATTTCCAGAACTTCTGTCAGCCCAAACAGCAACTGTGTGCCCATTCCACAGAAATTCCCCATTTTCCCTCTTCATGCAGCCCCTGCTAAACTCTGTTGTACTTTAGTATTTCTGTGATGTTGCCATCACTACCCACTTGGTGTGAGGTTTCTTAGTTGCATCGTGTGATAACATGTATCAGAATTTCTCTGGGTACCTAATATCAGAATGTGTAACATTTTCTTTTTCCAGGGATTAGTGTTTTAAACTGGGCTTGGGAGAGTGTAAACGGTGTGGCACTATTGCTTTGTGGCATGGGAAGACTATCAGGCAATAGAACAGGCTGAGTTCATATCCCAGAACTTACTAGTATCTCACTCTCCAGTAGTGTGATCCTTTGGGGTTTTTGTTCACCTCCCTTAAATCTTTTCCTTGAAATCTGTTTTGTGAACATAACAGTACGTCTTAAAGGTCTGTTGCACAAAATATATGAAACAGTCACTGCAGGAGCCTGGTGTGACAGACAGCAGGGATGGCAAATTTCATTTCCTCTTTGTTCTTTCATTTTCCTATCCCCAGAAATTCCTACCCATGACAAAGAATGAAGATCAACATACATAATAGTGAGGGTCTCTCTCTTGGGTGTTTCTTTTTCACAAGATTTATTTTACTTATTTGAAAGGCACTGGTAGAGGTGGAAAGTGGTATCTTCCATCTGTTAGTTCACTCCCTAAGTGGTCACAATGGCCCGAGCTGGGCCAGGCCAAAGCCAAGAGCCTGGACATGCATCTGGGTCACCTGTGGAGGTGGCAGGGAACCAAGCTCTTGGGCCAACCTCTGCTGCTTTCCCAGGCACATTAGCAGTGAGCTGGATCAGAAGCAGAGCAGCTGGGACTCAAACTTGTGCTCCCCTATGGGATGCAGGTTGTAGGCAGCAGCTTAACCTGCTGTGCCACGACATTGGCCTTCCAGGATGTTTCTCTTATGACCAGAACTTGAACTTGAGAATTCCCATGCAAGAACGGCAAGATCCTCAGACCAGCACGTGTGGCCTCTGAGATAATTCCCACTCTTTCTATCTCTTCCATGAACTGGGGCATGGATGGCTTTCTGGATCTAGTCGATGTCAGGAGAGGAAGGAAAGTGTTTCTGTTTTCCATTCTGAAAACACCTTCCCCAAGATCAAAGTGTCTGCCTTTCTTTCAAACTGCTTTTACAGTTACCCATGAAAACATCTTCATTTTGATAAAAAGCAGTTTCTGTCTTCCTGCCAAGCCAGCAAAGACTCTCTGAGAAATGCTCCTGGTTTCCTGGTATCGGGTATAAAATCTGTACAACCTGGAGACCAGTGGTGGCATCCCTCCAGTAGCTGGGTGGGTTGGGGGGAATGGCTGGAAGAACTACGAAGTCAAACACTCACGCTCTTGCTAATGCACATGGATCCAAAGCATACGTGTGGATGGTGACTATTGGTGGTTTGGGCACGGCCAGTTTCCATTCCAGAACTTTCTGCATATAGTAGAGTGGGGTAAGGATGATGTCAATAGCAAAAACTGGACACAGTATTCTCTTCTTTTTCTCTTGCCCCCTGTAAATTAAATGCTACGTTGAGGCAGAAAACCTTTTAGTTCCCAATAAATCCAAAGTATTAGAACCAGAAGCAAATGGAGTTTCGTAATATACTCCACAATTTCTGGAAGAAGTCCTCTGTGCTACCCATGTTCCATGTGTCTCTGAAAAGCTACAGCTAATTCACACCTAAAGCAATAAAGCAGAAATGTCTGACATTGACCTCCCTCTACTTTCTTGTCTCTGAGAGCACCATATGTGGAAATCATGGGAGGCTGCTGTGTTTTCCGTTACCTTCATGATACCTTCATGAAGAATGTAGAGGGAGCTAGTCATGAGTTGCTATTGGAGAACTTACTTTTAAATATTTATTTATTTATTTACCTTTGTTGGAAAGGCAGAGACACAGAAAGAGTTAGAGAAAGACACAGACAGAGATCTTCCATGCACAGGTTCATTCTGCAAATGCCCACAACAGCCATGGCTGGGTGGGGCTGAAGCCAGGAGCCTGGAACTCAACCTGTGTCTCCCACGTGTGTGGCAAGGAGCCATCACCTCCTGTTTCCCAGAGTGCACATGAGCTGGAAGGTGAAATTGCACATGGAGTCAGAACTTGAACCCTGGCACTCCCATTGGGGATGCGTTTGTCCCAAGAGGCATCTTAATTGCTCCACCAGATGCCCACCTGCTTTTTGGTGGATTTGAGTGTGATGTGATTGTACATGGAGTTGCCTTGCCCACATCGTAAAGCTGATGTTCTCTACAGGTGTCTGGATGCTGTGCAGTGTACCCTTCTTATCCTTTTTTTTTTTTATTTGACAGGTAGATTTACAGACAGTGAGAGGGAAAGACAGAGAGAAAGGTCTTCCTTCCGTTGGTTCACCCCCAAATGGCCACTGTGGCCGGAACTGCGCCGATCTGAAGCCAGGAGCCAGGTATTTCCTCCTGGTCTCCCATGGGGTGCAGGGCCCAAGCACTTGGGCCATCCTCCACTGCACTCCCGGGCCACAGCAGAGAGCTGGCCTGGAAGAGGAGCAGCCAGGACTAGAACCTGGTGCCCATATGGGATGCCAGCACCACAGGCGGAGGATTAACCAAGTGAGCCACCGCTCCCAACCTAGCAGTGTATCCTTCTTCACCAGCAGGCTTCATTGCTGGCTTTGCTGAGCCCTCAAGAAGCAGTTGTTCAGGATCTGCAGAGCTGCCAGAGATAGCCTGTGATGCACAGCAGTGAGGGCAAGCTTGGGAATCACATCTGAGTTGGACTTCCTGTTCTTCTCCACAGTCGCTGTGTGACATTCAGTAAACCACTTAACGTCTCTGGTTACAGGCTGCTTCTCCGTAAATGGTTGATAAGCCTACTCTTGATTATGTTGATTGCCCAGACTAAATTCAAAGGGCTTCTCCTCAAACCCCTGCAGGGCTTTTGCCATTCATCCAATGCTCAGAAAATGTTGCTTTCCACTCTTCCTCCTTCTCCCGATTTACAATATAATTTTTCTTGGTAGAAATGATGAAGTAGTTTAGTTCTACATGGCATCATTTTTGTGACACAGACATTGGCCAGGAGCCTCAGGAATAAATCTGAGGATCATAAAGAAGAGGCAGGCCTATTGGCGTGCAATTGTTATTTAGCATCTCTTTGCATTTTATAGTTAGAGGCTTTCACAGTTGAACATTTACTGTTTTTTCTTGTCCACATGGGTAGGATAGTGTTGGGCAGGCATTTGGTGTATGACAAAGTAGGAGGAAAGTGACAAGGAGAGGCCAGCTGGAGCGGTCACTCTGAAGTGCCAGAAGCTGCAAGCTGACCGCAAAGTTCTTCTGAAAAACCCTAACGGTGTCTTGGACATCTCAGTGTTGAGAGATGGACGCCTTCAACAGGCAAGGCATGTTTCTCGGCATGGGGGAAGTGCTTGAGACATGGTAGAAAGAAGGTGCGCTGTGGAAAGGGGGCAGCCTGTGTTTGTCCATTCTGCAGAAAGTTTATGAGGACAGGGTAGTTTTATATATATATATATATATATATATATATATATATATATATATATATATATATATAATTGGTGTTATTCTATTGGGAATACATACTTTTTTAAAAAAAAAAGATTTATTTATTTATTTGAAAGGCAGAATTACAGAGAGGGAGAGAGATCTTCCATCCGCAGGCTCACTCCCCAGTAGCCACAATGGTTGGAACAGAGCTGATCCAAAGTCAAGAGCAAGGTGCTTCTACCAGGTCTTCCATGTGGGTGCAGGGGCCCAAGGACTTGGCCATCCTCCACTGCTCTCTCAGGCACCTTAGCAGGGAGGTAGATCGGAAGTGGAGCAGTCAGGACTCAAATCGGCGCTGATATGGGAAGCCGGCACTGCAGGCAGCGGCTTTTCACCCACTGCACCACAGTGCCGGCCCCCAGGATAGGTTATCATTTCCCTGGGCACCTGTCCTCTTTGGGTGAGCATGCACACACACCAGCACAGACACACAAAGGCACCCGGCTCCAGCATCAGCAGGAGTTAGGCAGTCACTTCATTATCATTGGTTCCTTAGTGTAAAAAATATAAAAAATGAACATACAAATTCCTCAGCAATATCAGGTAATAATATGACCTTCTTGTTGGGAGGGTAAGGATAAAATTTGAAAATTTCTGAGGGCCAGCATTGTGGTATAGTGGATAAAACTGCCACCTATGATGTCAGTGTGCCATATGGGCAACTGTTCAAGTCCCAGCTGCTCCATTTCCCATCCAGCTCCCTGCTAATGCACCTGCCAAAGCAGCAGCAAATGACCCAAGTGCTTAGGCCCCTACCACCCATAGTGGGAGACCCAGAAGAATCTCCAGGCTCCTAGCTTTGGTCTTGCCCAGCCCCGGTTGTTGTGACCATTTGGGGAGTGAACCAAAGGGTGGAAAATCTCTCTCTATTTGCCTCTCCCTCTCTCCTGTCTTTCTGTAATTCTTTCAAATAAATCTTAAGCAAAAATTCTGCACCAAGACTTTGTGTGGAAAGAGAACGGAAAGGATGAGCAACAGTCACATTCACTATGCACAAACCAAGAGGGTTGCGTTGGGGCTGCTTTTCCTGTGCCTTGTCTGGTGCTTGATGCTGAGCAAGTGCTTGGAAAATGCTGCCTGGGGAATGGGGATGAGCAAACCAGCCAGGAGGCTCGCTCTCTGCTTTTCAGTACTATCTTCAGGGAAAATACAGTGGAACAGCTGAGAGACTGAACGGACTTCACCCATCTGCCGTTGTAACAGATCCCAGATGATTTGAAAACCATGGTGCTCACTGAGAAAGGCTCGCTGGGGTGCAGGCAGTCTTGGATCCATCAGTGCTTCATCACTTTCTTAAAAGAGTCACAGGAGACAGGCGCATTTACATTACTTATATTGATTGGTCCACACAAACCCTGTCTTTTTCAAAACCTGACCTTGATGCTTTCATCTACCTCTCACACAGTAAATGTCCCCTGGGCTCTCCATTAGAGAAGAAATTAAGCTTCTGATTTCAAGTAATTTTACACTGTGTCACCTTTTTTTATTGCTGTGTGTGTGTGTGTGCACGCGCACTTTTGTTTGGTATTATTTCTTCCCAGTAGTTGTTTTTCAAACTTGTCAGTTAATTAAGGGAAATTTGAATTGAATCCCGAACCAGAAATTAAGTGTTTTATAAAAGCCAGAGAATGCATATGTAAAGTTATTATCAAGTCAAACTGATTTTACTTCCTGCAATAGCTCCTATTTGGAAGTTTGTAGTGAGTGAACAGAATCATTACATGTTTTCTCCTTGCATTACATTTATGTGAAGCTTTCTTCTCATAGTAATATGTTGAGAACACAAGTGTATGTGGTATCTATTTACATGTGTAAAATGCCTAGCTTAAGTAGATCTGTGATAGACTTATACTATTTGTGTAAAAGAGAATGTATAGTTGTATGTACATGTGTGCATATTTTTAAGAAAACATTCTCTACATAGAATATTTAGCACTGTGAGCATCATAGAAGGTTATATTAGGAAAGGACTGTCTGAAGGAGGTGAAATAAAAGTAATTAAGAAATGAAGATGACTAGGAGGCAAAGCCAAAGTAGTTTAGGTGTGACTTAGATTTAATGGATACCAAAGCGCAGAAAGGGAGAACAACATCAAATGATACTTTGCTTTGTTTTCAACTTTTTATATGCATTGAAGGTGTCTTCCTAAGGCCTTACAGTTGGGACGGGCTTGACCATCCTTCCAACCTTATGCCTTCCTTCCTGCCTCAAACATGTGTGGAGCTTTCTCTCTGTAGGCAGCATGATACACCTCAACCTGTTCACATGCTGATGAGTGAGAACTTGTGTGGCTACAATGCACAACAGAGTAAATACTAAAGGACCGATGTCTTGTTTGACAAGCATTTGTTGAATACCTCCTTTGTGGTGGGCTCAATGCTGCGTGCTAGAGATAAGACGGCACAAAAGGCAGAGAGGTCCCTAATAGAATGGCGAGAGCAACAGGGAAGAAGCAAAAAGAATAATTATGGACTGACATCTCTATGTTGTATATGTATATCCCAAGGAGCAGAAACCATTGGGATAGCCTACTTTATTTTTGCAATTTTTTTAAAGATTTATTTTACTTACCTGAAAGGCCAGGGAGAGAGGGAAATACTGAGATCTTCTGCCTGCTGTGCCACAACACTGGCCCCTGCTGTAGCCTGCATTGGATGGCGAGCTTAGGGAGGGCCTCTTTTAGGCATTGACATCTACACTGACTTCTGAAACGTGAGAAGGAAGCAGCCATGCTAGCACCAGACAGAGAAGGCAGTGCCAGCAGAGGGGAGATACAGAAAGCACAGTACCATGGTAGGAGAGAGCTTGGCCTGTTCTTGTACTCACAGGTTGTTGGACCTGAAGCATGGTGAGCAAGGCAGAGACTGGCCTGAGATCGGTAATGTGAGAGAAGCCACATAGCAGGCGGATTGTGCTTGAACTATAATTTTATGTTTCATTATACCTTTGGCTGGACTAGATATAGCAAACAAAAATCAGCATATCAAGGTGGACATTTGGTGGAGTGGCTGATATGACTTTTGAGACACTCACCTCTACAAGAAGTACTGGTTTGAGTCCTCACTCTGTTCTAATTCCAGCTTCCAGCTAATGCATCCTGGGAGGCAGCAGTGTTGGCTCAAGTAGTTGGGTCCCTGCCACCTACCAGGAGGTAGATTGAGTTCCTGGCTCCTGGACATTTGGGGACTGAACCAGCAGATGATATCTTCCTCTATTTATTTCCCAAACATTCCAATACACAAAATAAATAAATTTCTAAAAAATATAGGTTATCCAGTCGCTTGACTTTCTGATAAACAGCGAATAGTTTGTTAGTATTTGTGTACTTCAAAAAGCTCATGGAAAATGCACTGGAAAGTTTAGGTACAGAAAAATTAAAAATGCATAAATGTAAACAACTGTTAATAAAACTTATGGAGAGGCTGGCATTGTGGCACCATGGGTTAAGCCACCACCTGTGATGCAACCTGTATGAATCAGTTTGAATATCAGCTGTACTTCCTCCACTTCAGCTCTCTGCTAATGTACCTGGGAGAGCATTGGAGAATGGCCCAAGTTGTAGAGCCCATGCCACCTGCATGGGAGTCCTGCATAGAGTTCTAGGCTCCTGGCTGTACCCTGGCCAAGCCCTGGCCATTGCCACCATTTGTGGAGTGAACCAGTAGATGGAAGATCCCTCTCTCTTTCTGTCTCTCACTCTCTCTGTTTAACTTTGACCTTCAAATAAAATAAATCAATCTTGAAAAAGTTCAATGAAAAATGTGTATTCTGAAACAGTTATACATGAATATCAATTTTTTCTTCATTAAAAGTTTTCTTAAAGATTTAGTTATTTATTTGAAATACACACACACACACACACACACAAGGGGAAGGAGAGGGGGAGGGAGATAGCTTCTGTCCAAATGGCCATAGCTGTTGGGGCTGGGCTAGGCAACAGCCAGGGACCCAGAACTCCATCTGACTTTCCCACATGGGTGACAGCATCCCTCTGCTTGATCAGAAGTGAAATTTGAGTTTTAGCGTCACAAGTGGCAGCTTAACTATTACGCACCAGTGCTGGCTTTTGTGCACCAAAATATTTCCACAGACTTGTTGAAGTACTCTCATATAAAGGATGGCCCAAATACTGCATGGGCACATATCTACACTAAAAGAAAATTATCTGCAAATCAAATTAAACTGATTTCCTGGGTTTCGTTTTTGTTTGTTTTAAGTTTTTGTATGTTAGGGAGGCATGGAGAGAACAAGATAGCTTCCATGTGTTGTTTTACTCCCCAGATGTCCACAGTAGCATGGGTTGGACTATCCATCCAGATCTCTGCCAAGTCACCTGAATCGTCACCATTGCCTTCCATGCTACACATTAGCAGGAAGCTAGAGATGGGAGCTGAGGATCGAATCCAGGAGCTTTGAAAAGGGACCCAGGCATCTCAGCTGCTGGGCTAAAAGTCACTTTGCTTCTCTATGGTTTGGCTGGCACTAAGAGATGAAAGCCACTGGTGGCTGTCCATGAGGGAATACTGTGATCTGTCTTCTGTTTGTCAAAGATCAGGTGGCTTGGCTTCCTTGTAGAATGCTTCAGTGCTAATTTTGGATTTCCAGGGTAAGCAGAAGAAGGAGAACAGTAGAACTTGGCGACATCAGCGACAGGGTGGTGTCCAGTTTTCCTTCCTGATGCTTTCAAATGAGCTCCTTACTGTTCCTTCAGTAAAACTGCAGGAAAAAAAGTAAAACTTTGAGCAAGTTAAATGCAAAATGGTCTATCTGAGCAAAGAAGAAGTTCAGAGGGCTCAAATGTACACACGGGCAGGCAGCAATTGTAGACAGAAGATGGACGTGAGGTGTAGAATCAGCTCGGTGGGTGGCAGCTTGATGTTTTTGTTATCTGACCGTGGTCTGATCGGCTGGCAGCCGTGATTAGCTGAACCTCTGTTGCTGTGATGGACTGAGACTCAGCTGGGTGTTAGAAAAAATAAACTCCAGTTTGTTTGCCTTCAAAATTAGGCTTCATGGAGACTCAAGATATGGACGCAGCCTCAGGACAAATTTAGTTGAATTTAATATGACTTGAGATCTAGCCTAAACGTGGCTCCTACTGAGAAAGCCCCTCTTCTTCCCACCCCACCAGCCTCTTTAGATACCCTTATGTTAGCAGTCCCAAAGCCCCTCTTCCTTCCTTCAGCAGAACATGTTCTCCATGGTTATAGGAGCTAGCCGTCTGTCCGCACAGCTAGGCCAGGAACTCTTTGAGGTCATAAACTGTGTCTTTGACCTTTTTGGCTGCCTGGCATACAGCCCAGAGCCTGAAATAATGGGCAAGCCTAGTAAATGTTGGTTGAATGCATAAATTAACTCAGAGTTCGTTAGGGCTATCCTTAAGCCAGTGTGCTAGAGTGTCTGCTCTGAGCACAGTTTCTGGGATACCAGTTGCTAAGGCGTTTATTTATTGAGTACTGTGAGCTGCCAGGTAACATGCACAGCCTTGCAGATGTCTGAATCTAGTCTCTGTTCATAAGGAAGTTATAAACTAGCTGAAAATAGGAGATAACATCCCCCAAAAAGACAGCGAGCAAAGATGTTGGAAATACACTGAGATACAGCCATCCTTCTGTATCCGTGAGTTAGTTCTGCATGGATTCAACCAATCATATTCAAATTTTTAATTACATCTGCATGGATGTAATTAAAACATGGATAGGTTTTTTATTCCTAAACAATACAGTTTAATGTGTGTTTTCATGGCATTTATATTAGGTGTTGGGAGTAATGTAGAGCTGATTTAGTGTATATAGGAGGGTATGGGTAGGTTATACCAGCCCATTTTATACAAGGTATTTAGAATCTGAAGAATTTGGTATTCTCCAGGGTTCTAGAGGCAGTACCCCATGGATACCAGGGGACCACTGTGTTTGAATACCTGGCAGAATTAATAAGACTCAGGGATCCTTAACTTTGGATTTCTTTTTTTTTTTTTAAAGATTGATTTATTTATTTGAAAGAGTTATACAGAGAGAGGAGAGTCAGAGAGAGAGAGAGAGAGAGAGAGAGAGAGAGAGAGAGAGAGAGAGAGGTCTTCCATCCGATGGTTCACTCCCCAATTGGCTGCAATGGCCAGAGCTGCGCCAATCTGAAGCCAGGAGCCAGGAGCTTCTCCTGGGTTTCCCATGTGGGTGCAGGAGCCCAAGGACTTAGGCCATCTTATGTTGCTTTCCCAGGCCATAGCAGAGAGCTGGATTGGACGTGGAGCAGTTGGGTCTCAAACTGGCACCCGATATGGGATGCCAGCACTTCAGGCCAAGGCGATAACCCATTGTGCCACAGCACCAGCCCCTTACTTTGGATTTCATAGTTTGTGTAGGGATGCAGAAAAGAGCTTGGGAGAGAGGTACATTATTCATGTTCATTCTTTGGGTAAGAGATTCTTAATCTTTGATCAGATTTTCAAATTGGGGGTACTTTGTGTGGATTTTTAAAAATTTATTGATTTGAGAAACAGAAAGAAGAGATAAAATGAGTGAAAGCACCCATCCACTTCCCAAACACTTGCAGTAGCTGGGGTTCAGCCAATTTGAAGTTGGGAGTTGGGGAACCCATTGCAGGTCTTCTACATCAGTGGCAGGAACCCAAATACTTGAGCCATCACCTGCTGCCCCCCAGGGTGTGCATTAGCAGGCAAGTGAAATCAAAGGTAGAGCCAGGACTGAAATGCAGGCATTCATATGGGATACAGTCATCATAATGTGCATCCTAACTAATGCGCCAAACAGCTGCCCCAAGGACCAAGCATGTTTGACAAGCATCTGCTCTAAGTTCTGTAGAAATTCATGATGAACTAAAGATCCAAATATAAAGCATCAAACTCTAAACCATTAGTAGAAAGGATTTTTTTTTTTACAGTTTCTTCCTGAGGTGGAATTTCTAAAATAATAAAGATAAAACTTGAAGATTTTAATTATAGCATAAATAAATATTTGTTTTAAGGAAGCCATAGGGAAAAAATCAAAGAAGAAATAAAATATTGGAGATAAGTGTAATACTTCACAGAGATTTATACTGAGGACAGAACCTTTTATTTCTGACTAGTAAAAAAAAAGGATATGATTTAAAAACTTTTAAGGGCAAAATACATTATTGGGCATTTTACAGAAGAGGAACCTTGAATAGCTGATGTGTATTTGGAAGAAATGCTCCTTCTTAGAATACAGAGACTTGAATATTAAATGAGAAATACTGTTCTATGGTCTTAAGTTTGGACCCAAAAAAAAGAGTCTGATAGTAGCAATTCTTAGTGACATTGCATTAAAAAACAGGATTTTGATCACTGTTTGAAGCAGCAAAACATTAGAACCCCCCAATTACCTGTTTAGAGAATGAAGAAATAAAATTATGGTTTATGCTTATTATAGAATACTTGTAGTTGTCAAAATTGAAACCTAAAACAGTGCTGTTCAAAACAGGTATAAGAACCGCATAAATATTTTTTAAAGATTTTATTTATTTGAGAGGCAGAGTTACAGATACATAGTGTGAGAGAGAGAGAACGGTCTTCCTTCTGCTTGTTCACTCTCCAAATTGCCACAATGGCTGGAGCTGGCAGATCCCTGGTCTCCCAAACAGGTGCAAGGGCCTAAGCACTTGGGCCATCTACTGCTTTCCCAGGCTATAGCAAAGAGCTGGATCAGAAGAAGGGCAGCTGGGGCTAGAACTGGTGTCCATGCACATACGTAATCGAAAGCTTTTTGGTAACCATATTAAAAACATAAGAGAAAAAATTTATTTTATTTTTTAAAAATAAAAACATATAAGTATTGATTTTAATATATTTATATTTATATTTCATATTAAATTTACATACATATTTACATACATACATATTTACATACATACATATCAAATTATCATTTGAATATATCATCAATATAAAATTTTCTAATTGTATAGTTTGCATTCTCCTTTTTTACTCTCTTGAAAATCTGCTGTGTGTTTTACACTTAAAACACATCTCAAATCAGATGCTAAATTTCTATTGAAAATAATTGATCTATATTTAGTCTTTTTAAAATGTACAGCTGACAAAACAGATTGATATAATCAAAGTGTTCCCAAAATACTTGAGAGTGTTCAAGTAGAATACTAGTTTTTAGAATAAGTGAAAGTAAAACATCGATTTTTAAATTCAAATTAATGAAAAGAAGATTAAAATTAGGAATTCAGTTTCTCATTTGCATTAACCACATTTCAAATTCTCAGTAGCCACATTGGGTCGTAGCTTCTATATTGAATGGCCAAGATCCAGAGCCTCAAGTAGCTATATAGGTGGTTTTTGAGAGAAAAATCCTACAAAAAATAATAAACAATGATAAGAACAGGGTTTAGCAGGGTTGAGGACGGTCCAGCTCATAGGCCATATGAAGCCCATGAAATCATTTGGTCTGGCCTTGCCAAGGCAGCTGCAGGCGGTACTTGAAATTCAATAAATTCCTAACAGGATAATTTAACACATATACAAGAGGTCTTTAAAAGGCTCATGGAAAATGTGTATTAGGTAAAAACAGTGTATGAATTTTCACATATTGTTTGCACCAAAATAAATTTAATTCTCTTTCCCATGACCTTTTTGATATATCACATATGTAATAAAATATATGAAAATATATGGCAGGAGTATCCCTGTGTTGATACGGTGAGGTAGCAGAGGATTGGGAATGGTTGGCCAAAAGGGAAAACCTAAGAGACATCTTGAATAATTATAGTGCTTTATTGTGCCGTGACTCACGGTGTTAAACCCAACTCATCTCTCAGCATTTAGGGTTCAAACAAAAAAAAAGTAATGAAAATTAGTTTGGTTGAAGCATGAAGCTAGCTATCCAAAAACGCTTCATTCTACTCAGAAACATGGCTTCAACACCACTGAACATGGACGGAGCCCGTTCGGTAAGGAAGGAGCCCAAAAGAAGCCCTTTCCAAATAAGCACTCAGAACCCAGAGGGAAGACCTGCCATTCACCCATTGCTGTGTCTTACAGAGCCTTTGCATGCCAATTGCTCTGGGGATGTTTTCCAATGTGGAGAACTGTGGGGTTTCTGAACTATAAGTTACAATGTGGCCATTAGGGTGGATCGTCCGATGATCTTACTGCTACCCTTAGAAGAATACAAGTTGTGGTCTCACAAAGAAATACCTGGAAAGTGTACTCCTAGAGGGAAGATCCTGTGGAAGCCAAGGAAAAAGACCTTAGGAGAAACTCTATTGTGCACACCTTGATCTTGGGATTATGTTATGGCCACCCTACCAATCTTACACATCTATATCTTAGAATATAACAGACCACTTAAAAGCACAATGATAAGAGTAGAACTGTGTAAGGTAGGATTGGTCATAAATCCAGTCTACAAATTACTAGCTCTGGGCCAGCTGTATGGTTCAATGGCCTGTGATGCCTGGATCCCATGTGGGTACCGGTTTGTGTACTGACTGCTCCAATTCTGATTCAGCTCTCTGCTAATGGCTGGGAAAAGCAGCAGAAGATGGCCCAAGTGCTTGGGTCTCTGCCACCCACATGAGAGACCTTGAATGAGGCTCCTGGATCCTGGCTTTGACTTGGCCCAGCTCTGGACATTACTGCAGTCCAGTGAGTCAACCAGCAGATGGAAGATCTCTATGTTTCTCTCTCTCTCACTCACTCTTCTTGCAAATAATATCTCAGAGATTCTTGCCATGTTACTCTCATGTCTGAGGAAGGTGGATTAGTTATTGTACCTATCTCATAGGTACAAAGTGGGTGGAATTGCTGTATAAGTGTTATTATTCGATCATTGTGATTGGACACTGCATTCCTGTTGTCATGGTTTCCTTGCCCACACACAACAAATGCACCTGAAAAACCAGGGTAACCTGACATAGCAGTTCATACCAATAATGGCCTTAAAAACTGTATACAAAGAGATTACTTTGGAGTCTATTGTCTGGTTTCCCATTATTTTCTGTGATTCACTCTCTAGGAACATAGCTTTGAATCAGCTGCTAGAATTTTGAAATCAAACATGATTTGAGGTTTTTTTGGTTTTTTTTATAAATTAACATGGTCAGTTTACCTCTCTGGATTGCGGGCTTGGATAATGCTGTGGAACTAACCTCATCAGTTACAGGCACAGGTAGTGTGACTACCATCCTCAGCAATATGCATACCATCTCGTCATATCTGAAAGTTGTTCTTCCTTCCAGAATGAATTGAGAGCACACTTAGAGTGCAGAAGCTCTGATGGCTGTGCAGTGTACAACATGACTGTGGTCTCTTGCTGTAGTTTGAATGTCCTCACCAAATCTCAGGTCAAAAATAAACTGCCTGTCACGAGGCGTGAAGAGGATAGAAACATAATCCCACTATGGAATGTGGTAGTGGGATATGTGAGAGGTTCAGTGACGCTCTGAGTGTGGGACCCTAATCCGGGGCGGCTGTGTATAAGGAGATGAGGAGAGCAGGGCCGATGATGGCTCATGTTCCTCTGGACTCTGCAGAGCCCTCACCAGCAACAAGAACCCATCAGAGAAGACCTTTGACCTTGGACTCTCTCCGCCTCCAGAACTATAAGAAACGAATGTTTTGTATAAATTCCCCAGTCTGTGCTCCTCTGTTATGGCAACGAAAGCAGACCAGGATGGATGCCTACATTTTAACATGCAAGGAATTCTCAGCAAAATGTCACTCTGCGAATGCAATCTCTTCTGTGTGCTGAAGCGGGTTACCTTTCTACCTCCAGTTCCAGCACATAAAAGTGAGCCCTTAATATTCAGTGGATATGCTGAAAATATCCCTGTTTATATGCTCAATTTCCTAAAATCACATAACCTTTTGTTATCTTGTAGTACATAAAAGGGACGGTTGGATCTGAGAAAGCTGTTTACCAAGTCAGATAAACAAGTCATAGAGTTCCATTTAGAGCACTTACGCCCTGCATGGCAATGCGCCTCTGAGAAGAAACTTGCAGCTGAAAGCCTGGAATGTGCTCTATTAAATAGTCTGAAGAACATCTTTGATTTAAAAAAAAAATGCTACAAAGCCTGTATTTCAGAGTTAAAATATGTGCTGCCTATAAACATTCCTGGCTTTCTTGGGTGATTTACTATCCTTTTCATTTGTTCCTCACCTGTTCTGTTAACCCATATAGGGATGTTTCTCATTTAAGTGTCTTTTTCAGCCAGTGACTAGCTCTGTTTATCTTTTTAAAAATGTTTCCCCTAGGGGCTGGGGCCGTGGCTCACTTGGTTAATCCTCCGCCTGCGGCACTGGCTTCCCATATGGGCACTGGTTCTAGTCCTGGTTGCTCCTCTTCCAGTCCAGCTCTCTGCTGTGGCCCAGGAAGGCAGTGGAGGATGGCCCAGGTGCTTAGGCCTCTGCACCTACCTGCATGGGAGAGCAGGAGGAAGCACTTGGCTCCTGGCTTCGGATCGGCGCAGTTCCGGCTGTAGCGGCTGTAGAAGGAAGACCTTTCTCTCTGTGTCTCTCACTGTCTAGCTCTACCTATCAACTAACTAACTAACTAACTAACTAAATAAATAAAATTTTTCCCCTAGAAAACAACTCCTAGTGTCCATGTCAGTGGAGAATGAATGGGATTGCCTGGAGCCAGTCACATAGACCTTCCTAAGGTGTTGTGCAGCCCTCTGAGATCGCTTGCTGGGCTCTATTCAATTCCACCTAGTAAACATGGGGGAAGGAGGGAGTGAGAGTGTGTGTGTGTGTGTAGGCGGGCAGGCATGTAGCTTGTGTATGTGTAGGCGGGCAGGCCAGCTTGTAAAGGCGCTATCAGCTACTGATTGTTGCATTGACAGACACAGCTGGCTTGTCCATGCTCGCTGCGTTGATTGCTATTATGTCAGAAACCCACCTGTTTATTGACTATCCTGTGTTTGCCCAAATTCAACATTTGATTCTGCAGAACAGTCAAATGGGACTTGAGAAAGATGATAATAGCTTTAAAAAGACAGTGGGATTTAGTAAATGAAACATGTGAAAGCCATAGGAAAGGTAGCCTTGTTAAATGGCTCTATTGTGTTAGGTACTTGTTCTTAATTTATTTCTACAATTCCATGCCTTCTTAGTGTGCTTCATTTATTTAATACCAGGCAGAAACACAAGGTAAATCTATACATATAAAAGGACAAGCTTATCATTAATGATGGGAGAAAATCATTTTAAGGGGCCTAGGGCTTGGCTGTTCACTGGCTGCCAAAAATCAGGGCTGACAATAGAAATGTACAGGATTTCCACCCCTGCCCACCCTGCTTCCTGGGCAGTACAACAACAGAGCCAGCTGCTGCTGTGGTCTCTATTTAGATGCAGTTTGCCATGCCAGCCCAGCCCTGCTGTTCTCCACAAGTGTTCCTCCTGACAGTTTCCCTTTTCACCATTGAGACGCTTGGAAATAACTTTATCCTCCCATTTTCTCATTCCCACACTCACATTTATTTCAGTTTCACTTCCAGTGTGCTCCTCAAATGCCTCAACTTCTTTTCATTTTGGGGACACCTGACTTCCCTGGAGGGAGATGGGGAAAAGAGAGGAAATGAGGAAGGAGAGAGTGGTATTCTTTGCTTTTTAAAAAAAAAATATTTAAATTAGAGAGAGAGAGAGGTTGAAGAATAAAAAGTGGGAGGGAGAGGGAGAGGAGACAAGGGAGAAGGAGAAAGGGAGTGACTGAGATGGCTGACAGACAGAGCTAGTTCCTATCTGCTTGATGGCTTCAATTGCCTGGGCCAGGTTGAAACGACCAGCCAAGGACTCAATCCAGGTCTCCCAGGTGGGTGGGAGGGATCCAAGCACTTGAGCCTTCACTGATGCCTTCGAAGGACTGCATTAGCAGGAGTTGGAGTCAGGAACTGGAACTTGGCATCAAACCCAAACACTGCGGTATGGTCCATGGACATCATCACTGGTGTCTTATCCACTAGGCTAAAGGCTGCTGCTTTTACAATTTTGTGTCTACTTATGGTAAACCATACTTAAGATAAAAGTAAGCATTTTAAATGTATACTCCATTAGTTTTAAATTTATTTGCATTGTTGTACAATAGATACCCAGACATTTTCATGTTTCTAATTTTTCATGAAACGCTATATGCATTAAATAGCAATTCCTGTTCTTCCTTTTTTTCCTCTTTCCCACTGGTCACCTTAGTTTTTGTTTCTGATTTTCCATGGCCAGAGATGACAATAAAAAGAAAGTAGTAGGGAGTTTGGGTCAAAGTAGTGTTAGTTTATTGTTGTGTGCTTATCTTAAGATCGCTAATTGATGACTTTTAAACAAGAGACTAGTTGGTGACTCTGCCCCTCCTGAGCTCAAACAGTTCACAGGGCTCGGCATGAGCACTCTTCCCAGTGCCTGCACCAGGTCTCTTCCACTGTCTTTATTTCAATAATCTGGAAAGAAGCAAAGGGTCTCTGGATAGGCACTTCCGTTTTTCCATAATTCATTATTTAGGAAAAACTTCGTGGGAGTGGAATGAGATACATGATCCAGATTTAAATCTCAATCTCATTTGCATCGTTTTACTTTATTGTGATCACATGGCAGAGTAATCCTGATTCCGATGTGCTCTTGGCTTGTATTTGGAAGACCAGATTTTTTGGTCATTTTTCATTATGTTGTTGTTTTCCTTCCTCTTTATCCTCTATCTCCATCTTCATCACTTATTTTGTTGAGAAACTTAACTAAGGAGTGCAGACAGTGCCAAGCCATGAAAGGGAATACTGTGTACCTGCAAACTTGTGGAGGAGCCGCACCCTGCACTCATGCTGAAAATGATGCGCTTAATGATGTTGCAGGGTTTCTGTATGCTTTGGGAGTTCTAGGGTCTTCTTAGAAGTTTGAAGACATTCTGTCAAAACTTTCTATAATGCTAGTGGATGAAGATGAGTCGGAGGTTAAAACTTTGAAGCACCCGCATGGGAGACCAGGAGGAAGCACCTGGCTCCTGGCTTCAGATCGGTGCAGTGCGCCAACTGTAGCAGCCGTTTGAGGGGTGAACCAACGGAAGGAAGACCTCTCTCTCTCTCTCTCTCTCTCTCTCTCTCTCTGTCTCTCTCACTGTCTAACTCTGCTTGTCAAAAAAAATTAAAAAACAACTTTTAAGTCTGGCTCATATAAGATAGTTGATCTAACAAGACACATTTATTCTGTTACAATTAAAGAGCTGTCAAATCTTTCTCTCTTACCCAGTAAACCCATGGATATATATATATATATATATATTTTTTTTTTTTTTTAATTTTTGGATTTTACTTGGCTGGAAAATTTCCTTTGGGCTGCCCATGTAATCTGTTCAGGAATGTACTTTTTAGCAGAAGTCAAAGGAAAAAAATCAATTTAGCCGGTTTTGACTTAAAACAGTTAAAGGAAAAAATGAGAGTATTAGATTTCGGATAAGGACTTCTGCTTTACAGCTTGAAGGTCGAGTGGGTCTTAGAGTATCGCTCACCACATTGGCCTTTCATTTGGATTATTCTCTTTTTTTAGTATTTTGAAGCTACAAGAGCAACCAAGTAATTAAGTGGGCTGCACATTGTCTATATCACATCAAAGGCCATTAGGCTCTTTAATGCATCAAATACTAATCAGTTGACTCGGACTTTTCTTGTTGATTGTGTCATGTCACAAAATTACATGTGAGAAGAAACTGCAAGTTTCTCATCAGTGTGAAATTTATTGCTAAAGGATTAATGTTAGTCTCAGACTTTTTTGAGGAGGTGGGCATTAATATTTCATTTTTACATGCCTACCACACATAGAATATACACACATACACAGTGTTGGGCACTCGTCCAAAGTTCTGATAAGAGGCACAGTTGCATAGGACTGAGAGCATGGTGTTCATTTTCTAGATATACTACTTCACATTTCACTGTCATTGTGTGTTAGCTGGTGACTTTTGAAATATCTTTCATCTCTCCAAGCCTTAGTCTTCTCATCTTTAAAATGGAGCTAATACTATTAGTTTTTTCTCATGAAAAATGTCAATAAATTATATATAGTGAGTCCCTGGCACAGTGCCAGAAATAAAGCACATGGCGGAGAAAGTGGGAGGCATTAGCAATTGTCATCAGCTAAGCAAGAAGGAGAGTTACTTGCCTTCATTATCTGTTCACCCAAAAGTGTACTAAAGTAAGTGCCATGGATTTAATGTCTGAGCGAAAATGGCCAGAGCAAAGTATATACGTCTTGGCTAACTCAGTTGAAACCATCGTTTGGGCATAATGAGTTGTGTACCACGTCTACCTAGCATCAAAATATTGCTGCTGCTGTTGCTGTTAATGTCCCAAGTGTCAAAGCAGTTGCTGTTGAAGTCACTTCAGGTGCTGTCACAACTTGTAGATTTGTGGTCTAACCAATACACATTTTTCCAGGAGGGAGGGGGTTGCCATGAAGAAAAGATAAATTCATGAGAGTAGCCATTCCATGTTCTTTCTCCCCTTTGGGCCAGTGCGTAATGCCTGGCACTGAATAGTGGATGCTTAGAGCAACAGTACAAGAAATGTGTGATAAAAGCTTCTTTCCTCTTTGACAAATGATGTGTTTTTTTTCAAAGTTGAATTTTATCAGTCCTAGTTTTGTGTTGAATTGTGTTCTCTCGAAAAATGATGTGAGAGTCCCAATGCCTAGTACCTTGAAATGTGCCTGTATTTGGAGATAGCATTGTTAAAGAGATAATCAAGTTAACATGCAATTGTTAGGGTGGGTCCTGATCCAACATAACTGGTGTCCTTATAAAAGAGAAGTTTGTATGCAGAGGAGAGCCACAGGGAGAACATGGATATCTCCAAGCCAAGGAGAAGCCTGGAATAGATAGTGGCTACACAGGCTTCAGAACATTGAACTTGGATGTGTGTATCCCAGAACTGTGGGAGAATAAATGTTGTTTATGGCATCCCTCTGTGGCACTTTGTTATGGCTGTCGTAGCACACTAATCCAATTCTGTAGAGGATGTATCAAGAGGAGGGCTATTGAGGAAAGAAAAAGTATAGAGATACTTGAGGCTTTATTTTCCATTCAAAATGTTAGCTTGGTGTAGGTGTCCTTGTAGCATGCTTTTTCAAGATTCAGAAACTAAGAAAACAGGGAGCTGCTTCTGATAAATTTGTAATGCTTCTCCTAGGGGATTGATTGAACAAAGAGAGTTCAGAGTAACTATGGAAAGAATATCTCCCAGCCATCTGCCAAAGCCGTGTTTGTTCATATCTTTGATAAGATCTAAATCACTTGGCCAAAGTGGGTCTTCCTCCAGGAGGGTTCTGGGTGGAAAGGTGGGCATAATGGTGAATGCATGGAAACAAGGAGTATTTTTAACCATATGCATCTTTAATGATCGATTTCCCCAGAAACCTAAAGAAAACATTGCTCAAAAAATGGAATAAGAATTATGAAAGATGCAAATTAAATTTTTCAAGAAAAGTGATTTTGAATAGATTTTTAAAAATAGTCACTGATTTTTAAGAAATGTTTGAGAGGTAGAAAGCTGGGAATAGAGAGAGAGAGGGAGGGAGAGAGGGAGGGAACGAGCACATTACCATCCAGTGCTTCACTCTCCAAATGCCCACAAGGGCCAGGACTAGGCTAGGCAAAGCCAGGAACCAGACATTCAGTCTAGATCTCCCACATAGGTGACAGGGACCCAACCATTTGAACATCACATGCTGCCTCCCAGGTTCTGAGTTATCAGGAATCTGGAATCCTGAATGGAGCAGGCATCCCACTAAGCCACTAGACCAAAAACCTTCCTTGGAATATATTTTTAGTTAAGAATTAATAAATTTTGTTTTTTTAATGAGTCCTCTTTTCAATGTTTGTGGCAAAACAAAGATATTGTGAAGGGTAAAGGAAGCTTAAAATAGGCCAATCCAGGTGCTTGTAAAGAAAACCACTACAGAGTTGGAGAAATAAAAAACATGGATAAAAAAAACCATAACTACTGATATAAAGCAATGACAGTCCAAGTTTCAGCTTTGGGCATCCTGTGTGGTCTTCATTTAACTTCTGTTCCTCGTGACAGCTGGTTGAACAGTTCTTCTTTCTCCATGCTATGCTCTTTGCTGGATTGACGGAAGTGGAGTCTCATAGGTTGATTGAGATGCCAGAATTAATAAAGACCATGAACTGAATATAAGTTCTCATCCAGTGCTCTTTGCTTGCTTCCCTGGCCTCAAGGTAAATAGGTCTGTAGTTAATTAACTTAGAGATTCTTTGAGAGGTTTGCTTCCATCACCAAGCTAGTAATTACTATTCAGACCATTACTATACTTTGACATTTTCCTGAAGTGTAAATGATTATGTCTGAAAGAAGTCATTAGCCCAAAAGGAAAACATAAGAGACAGAAGGAGGATCAAAGGGTCTCCGAGTTGGTCTTCCTCTTCTCCTCAGAGTATAGCATCAAGGCAGCAAGTGGCCCCTGCACACATTAGCAGTGCACCCTCTGGGTGTGAGACTCTTACGAACAGTCGCATCTGTAGTCTTCTTCCACGGGGTTATGTCAAGGATCAGAACCTGGGTTACTAACAGAATGCTGAAGGTTTGGAGGGGCTCATTTGGAAATATTTTGTATACAGGGCTTTTATTTTTATTATATTATTGTCTACCTACATGAGAAGCAGGGAGGCACATAGAGGGAGCTCCTATCTGTTTACTTACTCCCCAAGTGCCTGCTGGCCAGGACAAGGCTTGGTGTGATGCAGGAGCCAGAATGACAATCTAGGTCTCTCGGGTGGGTCACAGGAATCCAGTTTCTTGACCCATCACCACTGTCTCCCTGAGTCAGCACTGAGGGAAAGCTGGAATCAAGGAGTCAGAGCCGGGATGCAAATACAAGGCCCTCCAGCACTGAACATGAGCAGCTTAACCGCGAGGCCAGACATCCATTCCCTGTGACTTCATTTTAAATGTATCAGTTTCTCTATTTGGAAAAAAAATCTCTCAGAGGCGTGTTCTGGATGCATGTCTAGTCCTTGCAGGTGCTCGCTTTTCTAAGCCTCCCTTTCTAGCTATTAGGAGAGGAGAGCCATGGACTTGGTACTGTGATTTCTTAATGCATCTGGAGACCCTTGGGAGATTGGCTCCCCCACCTAGAGTTGCAGTTAAGAAGTATAGCTTGGCTGCTCAGTGTTAATTAAAAAGAAATCTGGTCTCCCTTCAAATGTCTCAGGGAGACAGAAGCTATTTTCCTTCAACAGTGGCTCTCCACTCCATGACATCATGGTGCCTGGGGCTGCTCCAGCATCATTCAGACCCCAGCTCCTCGATGTCTTCCCTGGTTCTTGCCCGGTCCAGCATTTTTCCCCTTTGCTTCTTCTCCTCCAACCTCAGGTTCTTATGACATGGATTTAGCCTCCTTGCTTCATCTCTCTATCTAAGTAGAGGTGTTTTTGTTTTGTTCTGTTTTGTTTTTTAACCGATTTCACAGATTGTGAAGCACAAGAAAGCTGGGAACCAAGCTGGGAAGGGAAGAAGGAGAAAGAGAGAGAGAGGGAGAGAGAGAAAGGGAGGGAGGAAGGGAGGGAGGAAGGGTTGGAGGAAGAGAGGAGAGGGAGAGGGAGGGAGGGAGAGAGGGAGAGAGAGAACATTACAGGAGGGCAGGGGAGATTCACAAATAAATGAATTCTGATTGTTTGCCCCCTACTTATTATGTGATTGAGTTGTGCTAGGAAGAAAGGGAAGTCTATGAAGGAAGAAATGAGCTGTTAGAAATCGCCCCCAATTTTGCAGTCCCTAACTTCAGCAGCCGTGTTTCCTTGTGTTATCTTTCCGAGTATTGACAGTTGCAAATCTCATTGGTTTGGTTTTTATTTTGCTCACTACTTGGTTTTCCTACCACACTGGTCCTGGCATATATTTAGTTTCCTACAAATATGTACTGAACGAATTAAAGAATGATGGACAGTGACTCTGTCACTGTGCAAATCTGTGAATTCGTGCAATCTAACTCAAATGTGGAGATACCTGATTCTGCAAGGATAAATACTAAATCAAAGATACTGTCTCTCCTACACTTAGAAATGGCAGAGCTACTATTTGCAGTGTAGTGTATTTGATTCTAAGATCTTCCATTGGACTGAGACACTGTTTTCCACTACCATTTTTCCATTTGAAGAATACTGAACCTACCATCCAAACATTTGTTAGGCTTATCTTTGGTGTTTTCTGTTATTAGAATATTCCTCTTAGAGCAACAGGTTGAAAAATGAGACAACTTGCAAGTATATATTCAATGTGACTTTATACTCTAAGTATTAGTGATTAACTAGGCCCTGGTTATCTGAGTTCTCCAGAGAGTCTCGCTGATCACCTTGTGGAGGTTTGGGCATTAGAAATCATCCCAGATGCTGATTTTTTAAACTTTATTTTGTTCTTTTTTTTAAGGGTAGAGTCTTTGGTCAAACATGGCCATATGCCAGATCTCAGTATATAAAACAGACGAAAATGAAGCTGCTCACGTGAAGGCAAAGGGGTGTTCAGAGTTCAGCCACCTTGACCTCTTTATAGCTCCTCAGAATGTCAAAGACTTTTTAGAACACAGTTGAACATTGGTATAGCTAGAACATAATCTGGCTGGTTGTCACGTAGACGTTCAAACTCCAGAGTTTCAGGTTAACAGTTAATGAATTAGTGGTTGATGAAGGAAGGGTGGAGTCTTGGTCCAGTGGAGGGGTCTGGAATATCTTCTGGCCGCTGATGACTTGCCTTCAGAAGGGAGTTCTCAAGAGAGCATTGTTTACATCATCCGAGCATGCTCCTGCCTCTGCTCTCTGACATTGAGCAGGATTCACACGCCCTGTCCTTGCCAACCTCTACCCTCATCAGACACCAGACAATAGGACAGTTTAATCTTGGACTGTGAACTGAAATGACCTACACCTTCTGCCTTTATAAGTGGCTTCACAATTGTTTTAAAGCGATGAAAAACTATTATAAACATTCACTTACCGTTTTATAGTTAAGGAATTCAAGAACTAAGAAGCGAAGTACCGTTAGCAAGATCACAGAATTATTAGTGACCCAGGAAGGGGGACATATCGGGCTAGAGCATGTTATACCATGTCACTGTAGAGCCGCTGAATAACTGGAGTAGCAACAAGCCGTACTGAAATATTATCAGGTGTCAGGCACTGGGACCAGAGCTATACACCTATTACCTTAGTGAAGCTTAGCAGCTTAGTGAGCGTGTTGATCTTATCCTCACACTTACAGGCTGTTGTTGATACTGAAACACAAAGTAGTACATCACAGTTAACTAAAGTCACGTAGCCAGGAAGCCTGGGTTGACCATCGCCTTGGGCCGCATTCTTAATCACTGTTTCTGTTTCCTCAGTCATTACTTCTTGGCAGCTCATTCAGGTCCACAGACTCTGTCTCATGTGTTTTCATCACTTCCATGGCTGTTTGGGTGTATTCTTCCTATGCAGGCTCTTTGTGATGTATTGTGGACTGGAGCATGCCTGGGTTGTTCCTCATTGACACCCATGTTGAACATGTCCATATGTAGGGGCTGTCAGGGTTAACTATATTTGCCTGAGGTTACAGGATTCTTAGCATACCAGCTGGAGTGTGACCCTCCTCCCCTCTTTCTGAACATGTTGAGGCATACCTAACTGCATTACTTTTCATCAGAGTGGGAAATTGTGGTAGACAACCAGTATCTTAGGACATTTTATCCATGGAGAACATGGAGTTTTACACATTCAGGTAACAGGACCTCCTCCAGGTAGGTCAAGAAAATAGCCCTGCATCTCCTCACGCTTAGAAGCTGTTTAAGGCAATGGAAGTTACTCTGTTTTATTCTAAAGTAGAATATTTCCGATACTTTTTAATTGGCTTTTTTTAAATTTTGTGACCATAGTCTTAGTTTTTCAGCTTTCTCAACACATTTGACTTCTCCCTTCTGGAAGTATCCTTTTCTCAACTTTCCAGATACTCCCCCTCCTCATACTATCCTGCTTATGGAAACTCTTAGTTTCTTTTATAGGAAACTTAATCTCGAACCAATCTATAAAACTGTATATATTCCTCCTGGCTCCATCCTATGTTATCTTCTCTTTGCATAGTTGATCCAGAAAATACCTTTGCTATACTGTGGCCACCAGAGAACTTGTTCAGTTCTAGATTATAAATGACTTACTGTTGGTGGGCTTTTGTGCAATTTGCTCATTGTGGTGTCTCCAGTGCCCACCCTGAGACTTTGACACATGTTAGATACCTAGTAAATATCAGTTGAGTGGACAGTCAGTCTCCCTTCAATCCATGCAGCTTTGAAATTTTTAAATTTCTACTCCAGGTATGTTGTAGCAAAGTTTCCACAGGAATCCTATGCCCAGGAAAGAATAGCAAACATCTTCTGCACAGTTATTGTGAAAATCCATTGCTCAAAGTAAACCATCATGCCTTTGTTAAAGTCATTGCTAATCAATAGCAAATGATAAAATATTTGAGTTAGGATTTATACTTAAAGTTTACAACTTTATACTGTTTATGTTAGTTCTAGTCAAATTAATTTTTGACAATTGAGTCTCTGGTCAGTTTGTAGAGTGTTAACAAATGGCTACTTTTCCCAGTTTTTCAACCTAGACAGTAGAGTGTCACTATTATTCTTCCCTTGCAGATCATACTGCTAATTAGTTTTCTGAAGGAAAGTGACCCATATGGCTAATCATGGCAGATTGCATTTTTCAAACATTTGGCAATGTCATAACATGTCCTGTCCTACATGTTCTTTTTACAGTGTGTTAAGGCTACTCATTCATCAAGAGGTTAAGTATTCTTTCCTTCCATGTCCAATCTGGGAGGATCCTCTAAATGTCTTAACCAATAGTATGTGGTGAAAGGGAGATTTGGTGAGTGTTAAGCCAAAGATCTTAAAGAGATTTTGACTTGGCTTAATTTTCTCTGTCAACCCATACAAATGTGTCTAGCCATGCTGTATCCATCATGACTGGACTAAAGACATGGGGTTTCCCTGTGTAGCTAAAGTAAAATGCCTCTAGTTGTTCAAGGCTTACCAGCTCACATTCTAGACGTTTCTTTAGAAGGCTTTCAAGATGATCCTACTCTCCTGTTTGATTGCAAACCATGAGATCCAAAAGCAGAACCTCTTATCTGAGATGCCCCCAAATTCCTGGTCCATAAAAACTATGGGGCAGGCAATATATGACTCTTGTTTTAGTACCTGATTTAGGGGCATTATGTTGTTTAGCACTAGATAACCAGTACTATAGACACTGTGTGTGTCTAATTTTTCATTAGAAGTTTTATTATGCAGTTTTAGTTATATGATCTTTGCTTCTCACTATGGTAGCTGTTTCCCAATGAATATTAAACTTTGTTTTCATACCACAGTCTCCTGCTCTATTGGAACATTCTACTATAAATTCTTTATCAGCAGCAAGCAAGTTTTTCAGCTTAAAAATGTATCCTTTCATTTGTCACCAAAATTCCTCCCTTAAGAATAGTTTGAGCAGCATTCCAGGTGTTTGATGTTTTGTACCTTAATGAAAGCACAACTCATGAAAAAAAACAACTATTGAACTATCAAGCATTTCATGAATATTGAGACAGTATTAAAATTGAAGAGAAACACTAGCAAGGGCCTACAGTTGCCTATGAGAATATTATTTAAGTGTTCTTATTTTGACAAATGTTTATATTTGAAGTGGGTACAATCAGACTGTTAGAAAAATGTATAACATTATTCATAATTTAGTAGGCTTGGCAGATTTTGTATGAATTATAGCAGTGGCTAACATTCATAAGTAGTCACATTTTATTCCTACTATATTCTTTTGAATCAGGTAAGAAAGATTTCATTCAGATCAATAACTATGACACTTAAATAATAAACCCTTTCACAAATGTAAGAATATAAAATATGTGTTCTTGTGGCAGTGGTTGATAAACATAAACTTTTAAAATATTACACTTTGAAAATCTAATAATCTATTCACTATTTTTCCAATTTTTATTTTAATTAATTTTTAACAAATGCAGTATGATTTGTAAATACAAGTCTAAGAACCTAATGATATCTTCTTCCCTTCCTCCATTCCTCCTACCCTATATCCTTCTACCTTTCTCTTTTTTTTTTAGTTTTTGAGATAATATATTTTAAATTTACATTGCAAGTAAAAAGGCTTAATAATTCACCAAATAAGAAGCATAACAAGTAAAAAGCAAAAAGACCCTAGTTCAGTAGAAATATGATAATTCAGTGGGAAATGATAATTGAGTGAGAAAATGGTCATTTCACCCACATAGAAGTTTTTTTGTCAGTCATTCATAATTTCTTTCAGTGAACTAGAACTAATGACAACTGAGTAACATCTAAATATTTTCTATGGAATTGCACGATAATAATTAAGTTCATTTAGACTTTAACCCATTTCTACTCAAAAGTTTATGCACAGGAAGAATTCTATGCAGATTGCAATGCAAATAATTATATGTTACATTTTTTGTACTCTGTTAGGTACCACAGGTCAGGGAAAACATATGACATTTGTCTTTTTTGGGACTGGCTTATTTCACTAAGTATAATGGTGAAGGGTGCTTCCATTACTACTATGCTTCCAGTGAAGTATCATGATCCATATATAGAATTTCCTCTTGGAAATTCGAACTGATGGTACCTATTCCATGCTGTAGGTGCCAGAAAATGAGAGAAAACAAAGAAATGAAGACTTCTGTAAATCCAGCTTCTTATAAGCAGTGATTTAATACCGGTTACATCCTACTGAGTGAGTTTGAAGGAGCCGGTGTTAAAGAATATTTTTTTTTTTAGTTTTATTTAAGTTAGACAAGTTTCATGTATTTCATGTATACAGATTTAGGAACATAGTGACACTTCTCCACCTACCCTCCCTCCCAACCAGACCCCAATCCTTGCTCTCCTCTTCCCTCTCACATTTCCATTCTTAATTTCTACAAAGATCAATTTTTAGTTTACTTGATGATCAAATAGTTAACCCTACACTAAGAAAAAGAGTTCAAAAATAGTATGAAGAAATAAAAAACAAAAACACTGTTCCTCAAAGGAAGAGATAAGGGCTATAAATAATCATCAAATCTCAAAATGTCATTTTATTCCAATACTTTATATTTCAGGTACTCTTAGTTACTTCAGATCAGAGAAAACATAGAATATCTATTTTTGGGACTGCCTTATTTCATTAAGTATAATGGTTTCTAGTTGCATCCATCTTATTGCAGACAACAAGATTTCATTCTTTATTACACCTGAGTAGTACTCTATAGTGTGTATATATCATAATTTTTTTATCCAATCAACAGTGATGGACATCTGGGTTGAATCCATATCATTCCATTGCAGCTGTTGTGCTGCAGTGAACATGGGGGTACAGATAACTCTTTCATATGCTAATTTCTTTGGGTTTGGGTAAATTCACAGGAGTGGGATGGCTGGATTTTATGGTAGGTCTATATTCAGTTTTCTGAGCTATCTCCATACTGTCTTCCACAGTGGCTGCACCAGTTTATATTGCCACCAACAGTGGACCACAATACTTTTTCCCTAAACCCTTGTAAGCGTCTGTCATTTCTTGATTTCTGTTTGAGAGCCATCCTAACTGAATTTAGGTGAAAACCTAATTGTGGTTTTGATTTGCATTTCCCAATGACTAGTGATCCTGAGCATTTGCTCAAGTGCCTGTTGGCCATTTGAATTTCATCTTTTGGAAAATGCCTGTTTAAGTCCTTTGCTGATTTTTTGATTGGATTGTTCTGTTGTTGAGTTTCTTGAGCTCTGTATAAATTCTGGATGTTAATCCTTTATCAGTTTCATAGTTTGCAAATGTTTTCTCCCATTCTGCCAGTTGTCTCTTCACTCTAAGTGTTTCCTTTGCAGTGCCGAAGCTTCTCAGCTTGATGTAAATTTGTCAAGTTTGGCTTTGATTGCCTGGGCTTCTGGGGTCTTTTCCAAGAACTCTTTGCATATGCCAATGTCTTTCAGAGTTTACCCAATGTTCTGTAGTAATTTGATCATATTGGATCATAGATTTAGGTCTTTGATCCACTTTTAGTGGATTTTTGTACAAGGTGGTATAAGGTAGGGGTCTTGCTTCATACTTTTGCATGTGGAGATCCAGTTTTCCCAGCAGCATTTATTGAAGAGACTGTCCTTGTTCAAAGGATTGATTTTTTGCTCCTTTCTCAAAGATAATTTGTAGACATGTGGGTTGATTTCTGGAGTGTCTGTTCTTTTCCATTGGTCTATCAATCTGTATTATAGCCAGTACCAGGCTATTTTGATTATAACTACCCTGTATTATGTCTTAAAATGTGATATTGTTGATGCTTCTAGGTTTGTTTTTGTTATATAATACTGCTTTAGCTATTTGGGATCTCTTTTGTGTCCTTAAGAATTTTAACATTGTTCTAGATCTGAGAAGAATGTCATTAGTATTTTGATTCCAATTACATTGAATCTATAAATTGCTTTTTATATTAAAGATATTTTGATGATATTGATTCTTCTAATCCGTGAACATGGAAGATTTTTTATGTCTCCAATTTCTTTCTTTAATGTTTTTAATTTTTGTTGTAGAGATCTCTGATATCCTTGGTTAAATTTATTCTAAAGTATTATTTTTGTAGCTATTGTGAATGGGATTGATCTTAGAAGTTCTTTATCAGCCATGGTATTGTCTGTGTGTACAAAGGCTGCTCTGTTTTTTTGTTTATTTAGTTTATATCCTGCCACTTTATTAAAAATCTTTTATGAGTTCTAATAGTTTTTTAGTGGAGTCTTGTAGTTCCCCAGTATATAGAATCATGTCATCTTCAATTAGGGATAGTTTGACTTCCCCTTTTATAATTTGTATCCCTTTGATTTCTTTTTCTTGCTTAATGGCTCTGGATCAAACTTTTAGGACTATATTGAATACCAGTGCTGAGATTGGGCATCTTTCTCTGGTTCCAGATTATAGTGGGAATACTTCCAGCTTTTCTCCATTCAATAAGATGCTAGCTGTGAGTTTGTCATAAATTGACTTGGTTGTGTTGAAGAATGTTCTAATTTGCTTAAGGTTTCATCGTGAAAGGATACTGTATTTTATCAAATGCTTTCTCTGCATCTGTTGAGATAACCATATGTTTTTGATTTTCATCTCGTTAATGGGATGCATCAGATTTACTAATTTGTGACTTTTGAATCATCTCTGCATACCAGAGAGAAATCTCACTTTGTCTGAGTGAATAGCATTTCTAATATGTTGTTGGGTTCAAGTAGCTAGTATTTTGCTGAGAATTTTTATATCTATTTTCATCAGTTGTTATTAGTAGTTCTCTTTCTTTGTTGTATCTTTCTCTGGTTTAGGAGTTAAGGTGATACTGGCCTCATAGAAGGATTTTGGGAGGATTTCCTCCCTTTCATTTGTATTGAATAGTTTGATAAGAATTTTAATTAGTTTTTGAAAAGTCTGGTTGAATTCAGGAGTGAAGCCATCCAGTCCTGGGCTTTTGTTTGTTGAGAGGGTCTTTATTACTTATTCAATATTGGTCTTGTATAGATTAGCTCTGTTGTTTCTTTGTTGATTTTTGTCTAGTTGGTGTCTGTTGATGAAATTTAGGTGTTGATGTCCCCCATTACTATTGTATTACAGGCTATATCTCCCTTTACCTCCATTAACACTTGTTTTAAATAGCAAGGTGCCCTGGCAATGGATGCCTATGCATTTATTATAATCACATCTTCCTGTTGAATTCATTCCTTAATTATTATATAATGCACTTCTTTGAATCTTTTAACTGTTTTTATGTTAAAATCTATTTTGTCTGATATGAACCTGGCTACATCTGCTCATTTTTGCTTTCTATTAACATGGAATATATTTTTCTATCCTTTCGCTTCCAGTCTGCATGTGACTTTTTTGGCGAACTGTGTTTCTTATAGGCAGCAAATAGATGGGTCTTATTTTTTAATCCATTCAGCTGATCTGTATCTTTTAATTGGAGAATTTAGGCCCTTTACATTTAAAATTACTATTAATAAGTAATGACGTGGCACTGCCATTTTTCCATAAATATTCCTGTTGCTTGCTTTGGATTTACTTTGTACTTTTACTAGATTTTCTGCTTTTACATTATTCCACAATGATGTTTCTATTTCTGTGTTTCTGTGTCTAGCACCTTCCATAGCATCATTTGTAAGGCTGAAATTCTGGTGACAATTTATTTTTAATTTATTTTCATTATTGAAAGGTCTTTATTTCACCTTCATTCATAAATCTGAGCTTTGCAGGGTACAGTATTTTGGATTGACATTATTTTTCTTTTAGGAGTTGTACTGTCTCTCTATTCTCTTATACTGTAAGGTTTTTGATAAGAAATCAGCTGTGAGTCTAATTAGAGACTGAAAGTAATCTGGCATTTTTTTCAGGCACATTTTGCAATCTTCTTTATGTTTTACTGTTGAAAGTTTGACTACAATATGTCATGGTGAAGATCTTTTCTGTTCATGTCTATAAAGGTGTTCTTTATGCTTTGTTTAGATATCTCTTTCTACAAATTAGTAGTTTTCTGTTAGGATTTCACTGAATAGGGCTTCTAATCCATTATTTATTTCCACACCTTCAGACACTCCTATGACCCGTATGTTGGGTCATTTGATAGCATCCCATGATGTTGAACACTGTTTTTTGTTGTTGTTTTTTAAGATTTACTTATTTACTTGAAAGAGTTACATAGAGAAGGAGAGGCAGAGAGAGAGAGAGAGAGAGAGAGAGAGAGAGAGAGAAAGAGAGAAAGAGAGGTCTTCCATCTGTTAGTTCACACCCCAGTTGGCTGCAATGGCCGGAGCTGTGCTGATCTGAAGCCAGGAACCAGGAGCTTCTTCTGGGTCTCCCACACAGGTGCAGGGGCCCAAGGACTTGGGCCATCTTCTGCTACTTTCCCTGGCTGTAGCAGAAAGCTGGATCAGAAGAGACGCAGCTGGGAATCGAACCATACCCATATGGAATGCTGGCACTGCAGGCAGAGGCTTTACCCACTATGCCACAGCATCAGCCCGGAACACTGTTTTTTAATTTTTCTAATTTTTTGTCTTTTTTCATGTCTTCTAGATTGTATATTCTTTCTTCTGCCTCACCAAGTCTGCTGTTAAGGCTTTCCACTGTATTTTTGAATTCTTCATTTCTAATATTTTATTTTGATTTTTTCTTTCTTTTGTATGGTTTTCTTTAACTCATGGATTTGCTTCTCATTGATTTTGAGTAATGCTATAATTCTTTTGAATTCCATTTGAAAAATTTCATCAATGTTTTTATCTTCACATTCTACTATTGAAGTGTTGTCACGTTCTTTGAGGGGGATTTCACCTTGTTTTTGCTTCTTGTATTTCTTTTCAGGTATTTGTAGAAATATTTTTGGTGTTATTTTTGAATTATGCCTCTGTGGCCTAGTTTAGTGTGTGCTCCTTCAATGAATACCCAGAGGTATGTGTTGGTGGGGCAGGGAACTCTGGTCAGTGCTCAAAGGTGGGGCAAGAATCCAAGGTGACAACCAATTTGGGTGTCTACCATCAGGGAAGAGGGTATGATCACGGCTATGGTGTAATCACAACCTCACCTTCTGTCTTCCAAGGTGAACAATGTCTGAGGTTAGCCCACAGGGTTTGCAACACTCACCTGTGCTGTCACATAAACTGCACACAGGATCTGTGTCATCCTCAGTGTGAGCAAGGAACCTTCTGTAGTGACCCACTGCAGATCGTCAGGGAGCTTGGAGCCTCTGGCACCAGATACTGTGATTGTCCAGAGACCCAGCTACACTCTGCAGCCTATTGTACAGTCACAGAATTACCACAGTCAAAGCACACAAGGCTACCACAGCCCTATGACCCTGCCTCATTCATGGAAAGAGCAGAGACAATGTCAGTGCTAGCTGCCAGTAGGTGCCCCGCCTTGGAAGTTTGAGCCTCAAAGCCTGTGATACATTGAGAGGATAAGGGTATCTCACAGTCCTATTTGGGTACCCAGTCCCTTGTCAACCCTCCCAATCTACTGGTGTCAAGATGGTGCTTTCTTCCTTCTGGTTGCAGGATTCACTTGTGGGGGAATAGGGGAGAAAGAAACATGCATTCCTTTAACTGTATATGGTGGGTACCCTGCCCCCTGCTAGGGCTTCAGGCTGGACTCGAAGTCAGTGTGGTCCACAGGGTACTCCCTCAGCAGTTACCACCAGTGGCTGCCATAGTCAACTCTCACCTTGATCTCATATCCTGGCATCTATTCCAGCCCCTGGCTGTGGGAGTCATGTGTGCTGCTCCCATTTGCTGCTGCTTGTCTGTACTTTCCACGCTGCTCCACAGCTCCATCTTCTTTTTGTAGTTTCCATTGCAAATTTCTCTCCGACTGCTTTATTCTGCTTTCCCTTGGTCAAAAGCAGCTCATCTTTCCCTGTTCAGCCATCTTGAAATCCTCTCTATCAGCTATTAAAATATAAAATAGACAATAAATCATTATTTCAAAATTGAGTAAGATTGCAAGGTAATTGAATATTTTTTTTAGTATAGAACTATCTCTGAGTGCAGACTTTAAGGCTGACTTTATCTTTAGCAAGCTGAATGGGTTCTGTAACCATCTGGAGAGTTTATCAACTCTGTGAGACTCTGAGTCCCTATTTGCTAGTAAGGATAGATAAAAAAAAAAAGTATGTTAATTACAGAGTTCAACCACTAGTACTAGAACAACAACAACAACAACAAATACTAAAAAGGATAAAGTATTACATTGTACATCTAGAGTCAGGACAAGAGCTGATCATGTCATTGTTTCTTATAGTGTCCATTTCACTTAACAGGTTTCCCCTTTGGTGCTCAGTTGTCGTCGATCAGGGAAAACAAATGAAATTTGTCTCTTTGGGACTGGCTTAATTCACTCAGCATGATGTTTTCCAGATTTCTCCATCTTGTTGCAAATGACTGGATTTCATTGTTCCTTACTGCTGTATAGTATTCTATGGAGTACATGTCCCATAATTTCTTTATCCAGTCTACTGTTGATGGGCATTTGGGTTGGTTCCAGGTCTTAGCTATTGTGAATTGAGCTGCAATAAACATTAATGTGCAGATGGCTTTTCTATTAGCCAAATTAATTTCCTTTGGGTAAATTCCAAGGAGTGAGATGGCTGGGTTGTATGGTAGGGTTATGTTCAGGTTTCTGAGGAATCTCCAGATTGACTTCCATAGTAGCTTAACCAGTTTGCATTCCCACCAACAGTGGGTTAGTGTCCCTTTTTCCCCACATGACCTAAATGAAAGATCTCTGCGAGTGAGATCCCAGTGGAAAGAATGGGGCCATCAAAGAAGGAGGTACCTTTCTCTGAAGGGAGGATAAAACTTCCACTTTGACTATGACCCTATCGGAATAAGATCGAAGTCGGTGAACTCTAAAGGCTTCCATAGCCCTGGCAACTCATGACTAGAGCCTAGGGAGATGACTGACGCCATGAACAGGAGTGTCAAATTGTTAAGTCAGCAACAGGAGTCACTGTGTGCTTACATCCCATGTGGGATCTGTCCTTAATGTGTTGTCTAATGTGCAGTGATGCTATAACTAGTACTGAAACAGTATATTTACACTTTGTGTTTCTGCGTGGGTACAAACTAATGTGATCTTTAAAAAAAACCTGGTGTTAAATTGGAAATGGCATAGAAAATTAATTTTTTTAAAAAAATATTATGTAGGATCTCTGTCTTTAATGTGCTGTACACTCTTATTTAATGCTATAACTAGTATTCCAACAGTATTTTTTTTCACTTTGTGTTGCTATATGGGGGCAAACTGTTGAAATCGTTACCTAATATATACTAAACTGATCTTCTGAATATAAAGAGAATTGAAAATGAATCATGATGTGATTGGAAGGGGAGAGGGAGCGGGAAAGGGGAGGGTTGTGGGTGGGATGGAAGTTTTGGGAGGGGGAAGCCATTGTAACCCATAAGCTGTACTTTGGAAATTTATATTCCTTAAATAAAAGTTTAATTAAAAAAAGTATGTTATATATTCATATTCCATCTTGTTCCAGAGAGAATTCACCTTAGGTAACATAAACAGGAAAAGCAAATGATAAAATAATAACTGAGTGAGTTAAATGGAACAGAATAACAATAATAATAATAATAGTAACAATAATAAATGTCCATGTTGTTAGGTTTTGTTAGTAATATTACACTGATGACCCATGACAAGGGGCATTGATAGTTTTATTCTTCCCAGTGATGTTCTCTATAATTTAATATATTCCTTTTTTTTTCTTCATGTGTTGAAAACCTTATTCCATTCAGTAGAGGCAGTTTCTTCTAAAGCTGGACCAAACGTTGGAAGTGGTGGTGATGAGGCCACTGATGTTTCCAAGTGATGATGACTACATCAAACAGCTTAAAAGTTTTGAATAACTCTAATAATACGGTAGAGAATAGATATTAATCTTAAGTTCTAACTTGAAGTGGTTTTGCCTTTGGCAAGGGCAAAAAGGTTGTTGGCTGGCTATCTACTTGTCTTCCCTTTAGAGCTTTCCCTGTTTGTGTGCCACCTGAATATAGCTGCATAAAGGAAATGGATGCTCTTTGAATAGGACTTGAAGGGAAATAAATGACAACTTTTGTTGGTTTAGGGTAGTGGGGTTATAGGCTCATTTTTATCTTATCTTTATGATCATTTTAATGTTGCTTTAAGTATCTTTATGACATAAATAAGAAGAAAAAATAAAGAAGGTTTATTACTTATCAACTATTACTGGCCTCCAGGGTATTTGAAGTCTTCAGAGATGAAACTCTCATTATGCAGACAGCCTTGTTCAATCATTCAAGCAAAATCTGTATAGCAAGGCATTGTGGGAAACACAGAATCCCGACGGAGGTGCTGTTCTCACAGTGGCATAAGGAACTCAAGAAGGAGAATAACGTGCTCTGTTTATTATCCATGAACAGTTTCCTTTTAGCAAAAAGGACCAAGGGTGTTTTTTATTAGAAAGTGGAATGTAAGTTAGGTGTGGAAGAATTCTAAGATTTAGTATTTGTGGTGACAGGTGGTCATTGGTGGTGTTTTCCAGGTATCTTCAGTTCCTCCGTCTCCAGGCACATGCAGAAGTATACTTCTTGTGATTTGATGAAACCACGTGACTAGTTAGGGCCATGAATTGTGCCACTTTGGATGAAGTCCCTAACTTCTGGTGCAAAACTCTGTAGAGTTTTCTTCCCCAGCTGGCATGCTTCTAACAGTGAGCTTGGGGCTGCTGCCTCTGACCAGATGCCTGAATAATAGAGGGGGGTAGAGCTGATCTGCTGACCCACAGTGGACATTTGGCAGGCAAGAAGATTCTGAAATTTGGGGGCTTCTTGTCACAGCAACACCTTGTCTAATCTCATGGTATAAAGTAGAAAATATTCAGAGCAGGAAACAGTGTTTATGATATTTGAGCAAGTACAGACCAGACAGTCAATTTTGATGGGCACCTAAGAGTGTTAGTGAAAACAGTGAGAACCATTGTTGCAAGGGGAGTTGAGATCTACCGTGGCAAGCCTTGGACTTTAGGCTACTGATTGAGATGTGGCTGAGCCTTGCCATTATTTTATTGTGTTATTCCGTGGCTAACTCCCGAAAGCAAAGTCTGCAGAGCTTACTTTTAAGGGAGGGAGTATCCTTAAAAGCTACATCACTCTAAACAAAAGCCAACAACAAAATACCCACCCAACAAACAAACAAAGCTACATCACTCTAAACAAAAGCCAACAACAAAATACCCAACCAACCAACCAACAAGATAATTCACTGATAAGATATCAAACATGATGGCTTCTCTTCAAATGGTGGCCATTCTGTGAAATCTAGGTGGATGGTGGACACTACTTCCTCAGCCCTGGGCCTTGCTATTCTTCGTGTGAGTGCAGTGCCTTGTGTGTACTCAGTGTTCAGCACAATTTTGTTTGTTTTAACTTTTATTTAGTAAATATAAATTTCCAAAGGACAGTTTATGGATTACAATGGCTCCCCCCATAATTTCCCTCCCACTCGCACCCCTCCCATCTCCTGCTCCCTCTCCCATTCCATTCACATCAAGATTCATTTTCAATTATTTTTATATACATAAGATCGATTCAGTATATATTAAGTAAAGATTTCATCAGTTTGCACCCACACAGAAAGACAAAGTGTAACATACTGTTTCAGTACTAGTTACAGCATTACTTCACATAGGACAACACATTAAGGATAGATCCCACATGAGAAGTAAGTACACAGCGACTCCTGTTGTTGACTTAATAATTTGACACTCTTGTTTATGGCATCAGTCATCTCCCTAGGCTCTAGTCATGAGTTGCCAAGGCTATGGAAGCCTTTTGAGTTCGCCAACTTCGATCTTATTCCGACAGGGTCATAGTCAAAGTGAAAGTTCTCTCCTCCCTTCAGAGAAAGGTACCTCCTCTTTGATGGCCCGTTCTTTCTACTGGGATCTCACTCACAGAGATCTTTCATTTAGGTTTTTTTGTTTTGTTGTTGTTGTTGTTGTTGTTGTTTGCCAGAGTGTCTTGGCTTTCCATGCCTACAATACTCTCATGGGCTCTTCATCCAGATCCAAATGCCTTAAGGGCTGATTCTGAGGCCAGAGTGCTATTTAGGACATCTGCCATTCTATGAGTCTGCTGTGTATCCTGCTTTCCATGTTGGATTGTTCTCTCCCTTTTTTATTCTATCAGTTAGTATTAGCAGAAACTAGTCTTGTTTCTGTGATCCCTTTGACTCTTAGACCTATCAGAGCCATCAATTGTGAACTGAAATTGATCACTTGGACTAGTGAGATGGCATTGGTACATGCCACCTTGATGGGATTGTATTGGAATCCCCTGGCACATTTCTAACTCCACCATTTGGGGCAAGTCCGATTGAGCATGTCCCAAATTGTACATCTCCTCCCTCTCTTATTCCCACTCTTATATTTAACAGGGATCACTTTTCAGCTAAAATTTAAACACCTAAGAATAATTGTGTGTTAATTAAAGAGTTCAACCAATAGTACTAGAAGAAAAAAAATTCTAAAAGGGATAAAGTATTGCATTGTACATCAACAGTCATGACAAGGGCTGATCAAGTCACTGTTTCTCATAGTGTCCATTTCACTTCAACAGGTTTCCCCATTGGTGTTCAGTTAGTTGTTGCCAATCAGGGAGAACATATGATATTTGTCCCTTTGGGACTGGCTTCATTCAATCAGCATGGTGTTTTCCAGATTCCTCCATCTTGTTGCAAATGACCGAGTTTCATTGTTTTTGACTGCTGTATAGTATTCTATAGAGTACGTGTGCCATAATTTCTTTATCCAGTCTACTGTTGATGGGCATTTGGGTTGGTTCCAGGTCTTAGCTATTGTGAATTGAGCTGCAATAAACATTAATGTGCAGACAGCTTTTTTGTTTGCCAATTTAACTTCCTTTGGGTAAATTCCAAGGAGTGGTGTGGCTGGGTTGTATGGTAGGGTTATATTCAGGTTTCTGAGGAATCTCCAGACTGACTTCCATAGTGGCTTAACCAGTTTGCATTCCCACCAACAGTGGGTTAGTATCCCTTTTTCCCCACATCCTCTCCAGCATCTATTGTTGGTAGATTTCTGAATTTGAGTCATTCTCACCGGGGTGAGGTGAAACCTCATTGTGGTTTTGATTTGCATTTCCCTGATGGCTAGTGATCTTGAACATTTTTTCATGTGTCTGTTGGCCATTTGGATTTCCTCTTTTGAAAAATGTCTATTTAGGTCCTTGGCCCATCTCTTAAGTGGGTTGTTTGTTTTGATGTTGTGGAGTTTCTTGATCTCTTTGTAGATTCTGGTTATCAACCCTTTATCTGTAGTATAGTTTGAAAATATTTTTTCCCATTCTGTCGGTTGCCTCTTCACTTTCCTGACTGCTTCTTTTGCAGTACAGAAACTTCTCAATTTGATGCAATCCCGAATGTTAATTTTGACTTTGACTGCCTGTGCTCCTGGGGTCTTTTCCAAGAAGTATTTGCCGGTACCTATATCTTGCAGGGTTTCTCCAATGCTCTCTAATAATCTCTTAATCATTATATAGTGCCCCTCTTTGTCTCTCCTAACAGTTTTTGTGTTATGTTGTCCGATATTAAGATGGCTACACCCGCTCTTTTTTCATTTCTGTTGGCATGGTACATCTTTTTCCAGCCTTTCAGATGTGTATGCATCTTTGTTGGAAAGATGTGTTTCTTGTAAACAGCAAATAGATGGGTTTTGTTCCTTAAGCCAATTAGCCAATCTGTGTCTTTTAACTGGACAGTTGAGGCCATTAACGTTCAATGTGACTATTGATAAGTAGTAACTTTGCCCTGCCATTTGCCAAAGATATTTTCTAATATATGCTTTGAATTCCCTGTGATCTTTTGCTGTGAGGTTTCCTTCCTTTACTTTCTTTCATATTGATGACCGTGTTTCTGTGTTTCTGTGTGTAATATGTCTTTAAGCATCTTTTGCAGGGCTGGACAAGTGGTGACAAATGCTTTCAATTGCTGTTTGCTATGAAATGTCTTTATTTCACCTTCATTCACAAATGAGAGCTTTGCAGGATATAATATTCTGGACTGGCAGTTTTTCTCTCTTAGTACCTGGGCTATGTCTCGCCATTCCCCCCCCCTTTTTTTTTCCTTGTTGCAAACAAGATTTAATCTTTTTTAAAAATAGCTGAACAGTATTCCTTTTTTTTCTTTTTTTTGTTTGTTATATAGTTATTATTTTTTTATTTAATAAATGTGAATTTACAAAGTGCAACTTTTGTATTGTTGTGGCTTCCCCCCACAACCTCCCTCCCTCCCATGGCCCTCCCCTCTCTCACTCCCTCTCCCATCCCACCCTTCATCGAGTTTCATTTTCAATTACTTTTATATACTGAAGATCAACTTAGTATATACTAAGCAAGGATTTCAACAGGCTGCACTCACACAACCGCACAAGGTAGCCATTCCCTTCTAGCCTGTAGGGTTTCTGTTTAGAAGTCTGCTGTGAGTCTAATTGGAGATCCTCTGAGAGTAATTTGACATTTCTCTCTTGCACATTTTAGAATCTTTTCTTTATGTTTCACCGTGGTGAGTTTGATTACAACATGTCGTGGTGAGGATCTCTTTTGGTGATGTTTACTAGGGATTCTATGAGCTTCCTGTACTAGGATGTCTCTGTCCTTCTCCAGACCCGGGAAGTTCTCTGCAAGTATCTCACTAAAAAGGCCTTCTAATCCTTTCTCTCTCTCCATGCCTTCAGGAACTCCTAGAAACCAAATGTTGGGTTATTTTATAGTGTCCTGTAGATTCCCAACAATATTTTTTAGATTTTTAATTTCATCTTCTTTTCTTTGGTTTGACTGTATGCTTTCCTGTGCTGTGTCTTCTAAGTCCGATATCCTCTCTTCTGTTTCATTGACTCTGTTTTTAAGGCTCTCTAATGTGTTTGTCATTTGATCTATTGAGTTCTTCATTTCATTTTGATTTCTCTTCACTCTCACACTTTCCTGTTGTACTAGTTTCTGTTTTTCATTTTGATTCCTCCTTAAGATTTCATTTTCTCAAAGGAGATTTTCTATCCTGTCCAGTAAGTATTTCTGCAGCTCAACCATTCGTTTTTGAAAACTTCTAATTGTTCTTATCATAAATTTTTTAAATCGGTATCTTGCATTTCTTCCATCTCATCATCTTCATAATCTTGGCTTGGGGTGTCTTGTTCATTTGGGGATGTCATAATGTCTTCCTTGTTCTTGTTTCCTTGGTTTCTGCGTTTGTTGCTTGGCATTGTGGAGATATTTTTTGGATTCTTCTTCCCTTGCTGTAGTGTTTTTTCTTGTTATACTATGACTGTATTAAGTGGACTGTCTGCTTTTGATGGAGCCTTAGAGGCTTGAGATGGGTGTGGCCTGAGAGCTCTGTTTGGTTCCTCAGGGTTAAGGGTGTGCCAAAGGTGACACTCCCAGGTTAGGCATGGTAAATCTGGTAAATCTCTATTTCTTTCTCTCTCTCTCTCTCTTTTTTTTAATTCAAAAGGGAAGTAATTCCACACAGCCGAGTGGAATTGGAGGTAGTTAGCAGGCGAATGATATACCCACAGGAGCCAGAGATTGGAAGCTCTTTCCCAAGGACCACACAGGGAATCTGTGCTGCCCTCAGTGTGGGCTCAAATTCCCCTCAGTCTCCCACTGGGTTGCCAAGATTACCGAATTGTAGTGTCTCTGGAGAGTACTCACATGAATTCTGTGAGTTCTCACCCCCACCATCTCTTTTTTCACAGTTTCAGTTCATTAGCACCACACATTCACTAGGTCCTAATCTCCTGTTATTTCACCCACCCACCCCCAGAGTCACATTTTTCTGCTTGGCTGAGGGCAGGTGCAGCCCTGAGGTCACCCTGCTTATGACATATGTCCAAAATGGTGCCTGCTCTTTGTCTTGCTCGCCTTTGAGAGGTGAGCAGAGAGTTAGAAACTCGTGTCCATATCGGTCACTTTTTTTTTTCCTCTCTCTTCTAGTTAGCCAGATGAACTTTTCCCCACAGGGTTTCAATCCTTATTCCCTCTAGTCTCCTCTTTCCACTTGCCCGCCGGTGTCTCAGGCTATTGAGGTTCAGCTCACCTCGCATCCCAGCGCTGGTGTGTTGATTCTGCTGCTGGTGTCCCAAACTGTGGGCTCCCATGCTCTCCACGCAGGTCCACTGTGAATCCCTAGTTCCGGAAGAGTTTCCTCTGCTGTTTCTTCCCCTACTCTTCCTTGAACCTGCAGTATCTCCACTTTTATTAAACGGTTTCTTCCCAGACTATCAGTGTGCTCCCTTCCTATTCTGCCATTTTGCTGCTCCCCTCCATTGTTTTTCGTTCAGCACAATTTTGTTGGGCTGGGGAGTTTCCTTCCACCAGCAGATGGCTTGGTCGTCTTAGTCAGTTTTGTGTGTTCATTGCTTATGTGTTCCCTTTTCCTCCAGAGCAAGAGGAAAATGAGTTAATGTTTATACAGTGTTTGAAGAGGCTTTGGGAAAAAATCGCCTCCTTTATGAATGAGATGGTAATAATAATAATATTAGAACTGAACCAGAGATTGACAAAGGAAATTTACTTTGATTTGCATCAGACAAGCTGAGTTCTGTGAATGACTGGTAAAGTTAAATTCTATTCCTGAAGTTCTTGAACATTTCCATTTCTAACCAGAATCTTAATGTCATTTTAATGCAGTTTTTTACATATGAATTAATATAATAAATGTCAATGTTGAATAGAATAAGGTCACATTTTACTACTTTGACCAGAAGTGTAATCTTCCAAGATTGAATTTTATTACTATTATAACAGTCACGCTGGATAAGGTCACCAGTATTTCTTTCCAAATGATATAATATATGATGACAGCCTTTATGCCAACTTTAGTTTTTGTAATATGGATTTATATCTTGAACCATGTTGACCAATGAATACTATGAACATTTCTTGGTCAAATGGCAGTTTGGAAAAGATGATTCCCTCTAATTTATGGAAAATTTGCAAATAGATAAATGAAGTAGTTGGAAAGTAGTGTTTTCATGACCATGCCATCCCCTTGCGTATAGATACTTACATTCCTGTGATGATTCAGTCTCCAACATGGAAGGGAAAGGTGATGCTTAAATGCCTTTCCACAGTGAAAGTAAGAATCGCTCTCATTCATTGACTGTAGGTGAGGCAGCCAGCTGACCAACCTGCACAGTTCATTTCAGTGGCATTCTCATTGAATCAGAGGAGTCCAGGATTGTCAGGAATAGTGCAGGGCCACTAGCAAAGCCATTTACCTTGAACATGCTCCCCAACTGATGAGTCTGTGCTGGCACAACTTCAGCGGAAATGGTGGGAGCACCCTACTTAGGATGTTGTCATGATGATCAAATGAAGGACGATGATGTGACAAGTGCTTAGAATCACATCTGCCCCATTTCAGTGCTCAGTCAACATAAACCATTGCTCTTATTTTTATTATGAATATTCTGTTGACTACTTCCTCAAGAGGCAGTATAACTTCATCTTCATGGAACTCTGCCTGTGAAAAAGCCTGTTCTCACATTGAGTCTAGTGCTGTCTCTTTACACTTGTTATTAGTTATCCTTAGTTTTGATGCTAAGGTCATAAATAAGAAACATGATGCTGATAGTTGCTAATTAATGTTCATGAGTAAATCCTATGTGCCAATCATTATATCCATTGCATTGTCACATTTAGAATGAATTTTTAGGTTTTTCAAGCATACTCAAAAGTGGCAAAAATTAATATAAGGGGTACCTGTTTACCTTCCACAAGATTCAATTGTTAGCCAGATTTTCCCATACTTGCTTCATCTGTACTCTTGTTGTTTTGCTAAACATGTTAAGGCAATTATTAAAAATAGTTTTATCTCAGCTCTAATACATTAATATGTCTTGAAAAATGTTGGATATTTCATAATACAGGTATAATTCTCTTATTGTGTTGAGCGAATTGTTTCAATTTTGACCAGGATCCAAATAAGAGCCACACATTGTGTTCTTATTTATTTTAGTTATCTTTTAATTTATTATTGATATGCCACTGAATCATATTTTTAAACAGATCAGTTGTCCTGTAGACTGCACAATTGTCTGGATTTATCTTTTTGCTTTTGTTTGGTGTTATTTAACTTGTTTCTCATTTGAGTTTGAATAGTAGGTTAACTCTGAGGTAGACTAATAGGCTAGCTACATGTGAGTGTTTAGCTATAAATCAATTAAAATTAAGCAAAACTTTAAATTCAGTTTCTGAAATGGTGTTGCCATGTTTCCAACACACCTAGTAGTTGCTGTACTGGGGAGCTTAAATATGAAAAAATTTCTTTCATTGCAGAAAATTCCATTAGACAACAAAGATTCAAAGAATCATTATTTTCAGATATATGCATTCATGGTGGTGCTATCTGCTTCAAAATAATTGTGTAGAAAAGCACAGTGTCTGGATATTCCACTCTTATAGTCATGAAATTGATCAGCAGCTTTAGGGAGTGACAGACTTGTCTATCATTTTAAAGGTTCCTGGCAAACTTCAGTCTAAAGCAAGAATTCTTAATCTTTTTTCTAGATAAACCCTTTTGGCAGCTTATGAAGCCTATTCACCTGTTTACCTAATCATATGTTAAATTTTTATTTTTATTTATTTTAAAGGCAGAGAGAGAGAGAGAGAGAAGGAGAGGAGAGAATGAGAGAGATTGATTGATTTCCTCTGATGGTTCACTCACTAGAGGCTCACAGCAGGTGAGGCTGGGCCAGGCTTCAGCCTCCCATGCAGGGGACGTGGACCCAGCTTCTTAGGCCATCACCCTGAATGTGCATTGGCAGGAGATTTGGAATTTGGAGACAGGAACCATGTGCTCCAATGCGGTGTGGGGGCATCCTGTGCAGCATCTTAACTCATGTGCCAAACAGCCACCCCAACAATTAAGTACACAGAAAAATGTAAGAAGTAGATTTATTGAGTACCAGCTATCACAATTTTGGAGTGAATTTGTGTTACAGTGACTTATTCAGTTCTTTACACTTTAAATAACAAGAACTAGTGGCAGATATAATGACTACTGTGGTTTTGTCATAGTAATAGTAATAAGTAACTATGAAGTAAATGTTTTTTCAAAAATACTGCAGTAGCTGTAAAGTTATCATTTTGAATACTTTTAAAATACCCATAATTAATATTGTGACAGAAATCATTGGTACTGCTGTTACCATTGTGGTATTGTTTATATTTGTGATTTAAGGAGATGCAAACTTTGAGTTAGTTGTTAGTAAAAATAAATGTGCACTGTTCCCCCCAGTCATCCATGTTCATATATTCCTTTTTGCTGTACATCTTTGCTAAATGTGTTGAGGGATTTCCACATTACTGTGACTTAAAACTTTGCCCTTGTTTCTTCATTTTCTTATCCTTTGGACCCCTTTGGTGGATGTACTATAGGCTGGCCCTGGTGCACCTCAAGCTGGTGGAAATCTCCATGAGTGACCTTGCCAACAAGACGAGACTGAGAAACTACAGTACCAGAATTAGATTCACAGACTGAGATGAAAGGCATTCTGTAGAAATAGCCTTTCTCTGTTGAATCATCTGGAATAGATCCTAACCCAGAATTCCCAAGCTGTTTGCCCACATGTCACTGCAAAGACAAATCCCACCGTCTTGCAGCTGAGCACATGTCAGGCTGGACTGGGATCCCACCCTTTCTGAGGAGGCCTTTTAGTCTTTTCCGAGGGCAAAACTTAGGGAAAGGAAGGCAACCCAAAGAATGTTGTATTTGTGGGTGTGAAATACTGCCTAGAAAAACATCAGTGCTTTTCTACTTTCTAGGTATTAAATAAGAACATGTTGTAGCTTGACTCATTTGGTAATCAGTGATTCACATTAACAACCACATGGCCATTCACTTGGACAGACATATATTCAGACCATTCACCTGTCCAACCAACCATCCACTCACTCATTCGATGTTCAGCAACTGCTTGGTGACAATGGTGTCATATCTAGGTACTAGGATGTAGTTAAGAATTATTAGATATTCTGTCTTTTATTTCCCTTTATACTCTAGAAAGAAAACAAGTAAGCACAAATGAGCAGTTATAGAATTTTATATGTACTGTGAAAGATACAAACATGTGAGGAGAAATAGAAGGCTCACTCTAGATGGGGTGGACAGGTCTTTTAAGAGATGACATCTGAGGGTCTGGGGCTATAGTGTAGTGGGTAGAGCCTCCACCTGCCGTGCCGGCATCCAGTATGGATACCAGTGCCAGTCCCAACTGCTCTACTTCCCATCCAGCTGTCAGCTATGGCCTGGGAAAGCAGTAGAAAATGACCCAATTCCTTGGGCCCCTGAACCCATGTAGGGGACCCAGAAGAAGCTCCTGACTTTGGACTGGCACAGCTCCAGGCCTGTTGTAGTCATCTGGGCAGTAAACCGGTGGTTGGAAGACCTCTCTCTTTCTCTCTCTGCCTCTGCTGCTCTAACTCTGCCTTTCAAATAAATAAATAAATCCTTAAAAAATTTATTAAAAAAGAGAGATGACATCTGAATTGAGACCTAACTGTGGCTCTGTGTGCTAGTTTTTAGAATCTCAGAATGAGTGAGAAAGAGCTTGTGTTTTTAGAGAGCTGTTGAACCTGTGACAAGTGGTGTACATAGAAAGAGCCTAAAATAGAGCACTGAGAGGGGAAAGATATTTCATTCCCTTACTGTCTCAAAACAAGGGTTGTGGAGGGAATGTTGCTTGTTGTTCATCATCCATATGGAATACAGGACGTGTGTGCTGTGTCGATGTTACCGACTGTGTGATCTTCCTCCAGTTGTACTGTGATGCAGGGTAATACATTGGGGAGAAAACCTGAATGCTTCACATCGAGGCTTACTGATACATATGTGGGCAAGGAGCCTTGGAATCTGCAGTTCTCAGCTAAGCTTTTGGGGCGAAAAATAGAATGTTGACCTTTTTTTTTGCCAGACAGTGTATTGGGAGAACTGAGGAGCATATGACAACACATGCACCCTTCCTGGATAGAGTACTGGGCAAATAGATCCTTTCAAAGACATTTGTTGTCCTTGGTTTTCTTTAGCTTGGTTTCTCCTCCCATTACTGAGAAGCATATTGAGTAGGATGCTAATTCTTGGTACAGGTTTTAAGTGTATGGCCCATTAGTCATACATCCTATTTGTCCCACTCAGTCTTTTTATTTAATTAGACTCCTTGACAATCTTCATCTTGTATGATAGAATGGAACTACCCAGTGTCCATGCAAACTAAAATCATGCAAAGTGAACTTGATAATCAATAGGAAAAATTATAGTTGTTATATGACTTCTAAAATGCTTACACAAACATTAAAAACTCTCCTACTTTCTGGTTTAATAGTATACACAATGGAAACAAATAGTGATACTTTTTAGGGTACTGTAATTAAAACGTTAGAAACCGTAAGAAGTAAAGTACTGTATTGCTTTGAAAAATGCTTATGAAGACCAATTAAAGCCGTACTCCTTTCTCTTTTATCCTCCTACAACTGATTGTACAGACTGCCTTGGCTAATGATCTTAATCCTTCCGAAGTTTAATCACCTTTCAACATACTATCCTTTGTGTTTTCAATGTTGTGAAATAGAATGTTGAAGAAAAGGTGGCTTTTTCTCCTGTCCTTTCTTGCTCTGCTCCACCTTTCTGCTCTTCATCATCAACACCCATTTCCTTTACAGCAATATGTGTGCTTTCACTGATGTCCTCTGTCTGTGCATCTAGACTCCATTGGACAACAGCAGAGTCAACATTTCTGTAGTTAGGTGTTCCTTCTAGAACCTCATTTATGTTTGATCTCAAATTTAATGGTTGCTTTTTTGGTGTTCTTATTGTTGTTGTAATCTCATGCTTGTGAGCCAGTTCCCTCTTGTGATTGTCCATTTTGGTGAAAGCTCATGTAAGTTTATCGCTGGGAGATAAGTGAAGAACACACCTATATACCCTACTGGCTGTGCCTGAGTACCACATGCACAATGACCAGTCGCTGATAGAAGGGACATGATTGGCGCTGATCTTCATGCACATCTGTGATACCTATAGTGATTTGTGGACTGAAGAGCTAATAGTGGAGTTTGTACTTTTATGATGACTCAGAATTAATTCTCATGATAACTGAAATTAGAAGCATGTGATTAGGAGAACTGGTACTATTTAAGTATGTTATGATGACTGCGATTTATGCATGTTGGAGCTATGCGAGTAAAAAGTGTTGCCAGAAGTTAAATATAAATGAATTACACATAGTAGTTCCGTGTTCTTAGGGACAAAGTAGTCGTTGCCTGCCTTTGTCCATGTGTTTTCCTTTCTATTGCAGATCTTGTCACTTCGTCTTATCAAACATTCTTGGCCTTTGTTTTTGTACTGTGCAGTGCAGTCTCAACTAGCTTCAACTACTTACAAGCTTCAATGAGTTATTTAACCTAAAATGTGAAAGTTAAATGTAATTATTAAATACATACTTTTTTAAAAAAAAATTTCATTTGAAAGGCAGAGTGACAGAGAGGGAGAGACATGGAGAGATCTTCTATCGATTGGTTGAGTCTTCAAATGGCTACAATAGCTGAGACTGGGCCAGAGTGAAGCCAGGATCCTGGAATTCCATGTGGGTGGTAGGGGCCCAAGCACTTGGGTCATTTCGTGCTGCTTTCTGAGATGCATCAACAGGGAGCTGGATAGGAGGTATAGCAGTCAGCCATGAGCCAGTACCTGTATGTGAGGCTGGCATTGTAGACAGGGTCTTAACCTACAATGTACCACAATGCTGATCACTTAAGTTAAATTTAACTGGAGTGAACTATAATTAAAATCTAAATCTTTGGTCATTCTAGCTAATGACATTTTGTGTGCTCAGTTGTTACCTATGGCAGATGGGTACAATGCTGGGCAGTGTGGGATACAGATAATTTCTAACATTATACAAACTTCCATTAACTCTGCTCTATAGGCAGAAATCTTTGTTAGCTAAATTATTATGGATCTAGGGTTCTCAATAACATCAAAAAATCCAAAATACCATCCCTCTTAATTTTAACTTTCTTCCTATCTCTCTCTCTCTCTCTCACTCTCACGTTTCTTCACAAACTAAATGGAGCTGAATGAGATTCTGAGTAATGTTACCTTTTCAATGAGAACCTTTGTGTTTTTTTTTTTTCCAAATAGAAACATGAATGGGACTGGAATTTCTCTACTCTTTGGCATGGCATTTGAGGTTGCAGTCTCATGGGGAAGCATTTTGTCAGCATTATGGAGTTTGTGATATTTATTTTAATAAAAGTTGGAGTGATATAAGTGATTTCCACTTTTTTTTAAAAGTCATAGTGGCAGACATGGTGTGATGCCTACTTCACCAAGGCAAAAGACTATTGTTTGGCTAACAGAGTTTTTATATCTGAGCATACAAAGAAATGGGAGTGAGTTTTAAGATCCTACAGGAAGAATGCAAATATATAAAGGTAAAACTGTTGTGGAATTTCTAGAACATCTGTTTCATTTACGCAGATTTCTCTTTCATTAGGTATGCTTAAGTATTTTCTTGTATTTATATACAAAATAAAATTCAGGTGCATGAAAATCTTGTGTTTAAGTTGGCATGTTTGCCAATCTTTCCGGATTATTGGACCTACTAATTTACTAATATTTATTTGAAAGGGTGACACACACACACATATACACAGAGAGAGGCAGAGACACTTTCCGTCCTTTTATTCACTCCCTAGTAACTGCAACAGCTGGATCTGAGCCAGGATGAAGTCAGGAGCCAGGAACTCCATCTAGGTCTTCCACCTAGGTTTTAGGGGCCAAATTACTTGGGCCATCTTCTGAACTTTCGCAGGAACATTAGTTAGATGCTGGATTGGAAACAGAGTAGCTGGGACTTGAAGCTGGCACTCCCCTGTGGGATGCTGGTCTCAAAAACAGTAGTTTAACCTGCTGTGCTACAACAGTGGCCCCTGGATCTATTAATTTAAACAGTAGGCAAATCATATGTTCTGTGCTGTTGGAACATAGCTTGAAAAATGTCAATGTTTGCAGTTCCTGAATACATTTAGACTTTAAATTCTCATTTTATTTATTTGGGAAGCAGAGGGATAGACAGACAAGAGAGAATGAGCTCCCATCTGCTATTTCACTTTTCAAATGCCTGCTGTGGCTGGGGGTTGGCCATAACCAAAGCTGGGAGTGAGGAACTCAATTCGGGTCCCCTTAGTGGGTGAGAGAACCCAATTACTTGAGCTGTCACCACTGTGTTTCAGCATCTGTATTAGCAGGAAGCTGGAGTCAAGAGCCAGAGACTAAACACCAGCTCCCTACACATAAATATTCAAAATATTTTTTCATTGTTTGTTTTTGCATCTCAGGTTATTTTTATTATTAACAGTTGTGTTTTGAAGAATCGCCACAGTTAGAACTGGAGTGGAGGAGGAAATGATAGTAAGATAATTAATTCCTGCCCTTTGCTGTCCCTGATGCTCGGATTAGCATGGGAAAGGGTAATGCAGAGATCAGAGGAGGAATCCGAGGCAAGTGGGTGATTAAACAATAACTCTGGGGTTAGTGGCCTTCTTTTGTTGTTTTCCTTGATGGTTGCTAAGAGGGTTATGCTAGATGGAGGGGTGTCTTTAAGCACTTCGTTCAACTGACTCTTGTTTTTCACAAGTGTTGATTATTTTAGTTGGTGATGTAAAATATGCTATTATGTTGAAAAATAAAGTCCTTTTAACATTCCAATCAAGTCAGTACAGATATTAACCCAACTTGAGGAAGAGGGCACAAGGCAAATAAATCTGAGGAAGAAGGTATAGCTTTGAAGGAGGAGTTTCTTGTTTGAAACCCTGGATTTGGGAATGTAGCTCCGCTACTACTTCTAAAGATGTCACAGCGTCGGTCTGCGCCGTGGCTCAATAGGCTAATCTTCCGCCTGTGGCATTGGCACACTAGGTTCTAGGCTCGGTCGGGGCACCAGATTCTGTCCCGGTTGCTCCTCTTCCAGTCCAGGTCTCTGCTGTGGCCTGGGAGTGCAGTGAAGTATGGACCAAGTCCTTGGGCCCTGCACCTGCATGGGAGACTAGGAGAAGCACCTGGCTCCTCCCTTCGGATCAGTGCGGTGCCGCTGCGGCCATTGGAGGGTGAACCAACGGTAAAGGAAGACCTTCTCTCTGTCTCTCACTGTCCACTCTGCCTGTCAAAATAATAAATAAATAAATAAATAAAGATGTCACAGCATCTCTGTCATTGGCAGTTGGCTTTCTTAGCAAACTGTAAGCTGATGGAAGGAACAATTTTTTCCCCTTTGACTGGCTTTGTGCTGAGCTATATTTGCATACAAATCAACAGCTTGAAAAACTCTGCTTTCTTGACACTCTAGCAGTGTAGTTCATTGCTGAATATGTGTTGTTAGTGAATAGCTGCTTTCTTTTTAGAGGCTGCCTGATTAACTTATTCTGTTCTGAAAGCCACCACAGTGACATTAAAAAGTCCTTTGCTTCCTGTTTGGGAAACATAAGGACAGTTTGCAAAATCTGTTTTTTTTGTTTTTTTTTTTTTCTTTCCTGGTAGAATTTTTTGAATTTTTTTATTGTTGTAAATAATTTAGTCCATTCTGTAATTTTGAATAGATCACACAATCATATTTATGTGTCCAGCTGTCTTTTGTTGGAAGAGACATGTCTTAAATTGTTCACTGCTGAATCAGATTATTATGACTTTAGCATTACGCCCTTAAAACAAAATCTTCTGTGTCTTACAGAGGCTTCATCTTTGTAAATTACAGCACACTGCTCAGACACAGTGTGAACTTCATTGTAACCCTTTAGGAATGGGTCTACTAGCTTCTTAGTCAAAATGAACAAAAATCAGATCCTATTGTTAATCATTCTGTGGGGAGAAATTTTCACATTATTTTACTAATTTAAATCCGTGATCCTTGTCTTCTTGGGGTCAGGAGACTACTTCAGAGCTTTTTAAAATAAAAAAAAAAGTTATTTATGTATTTTATTATTGAGAGGCTGAGTGAGAAGCAGCTTGTGAAGGAGGAGGAAGTGAAGGGGGAAGGGCGGCGGGCAATGATGTCTATGACAGAAGGATATCCCATTTGCTGGTTCAGTTCCTGAATGCCTGCATTCAGAGCTGGGACAGGGTGATGTCAGAAACCAGGAGTTCAGTTCAGGCCTGGCATGTGGGTGGCAGGGACCGAGGTTCTTGAGCCCAAAGCATACACGAGAAGGAAGATGAAATTGAGATCAGAGTTGGAACGTGAACGCAGGTACTCTGACACAGGAAGTGGAATCTTAACCATGGAGCCAAATACCTGCCTCTCTTGAGAATTTTTTGTATGCCATAGACTGCAGGAAAACATGGCTCGTGTGCACTTGCACCCCACCTTTGCAAACAATTTCAGCAAATTGAAAGAAGCCCTGGAGCCCAGCTGTAGACCCAGGTAAGGAAATTCTGATTGGGCTATTTCTGGTTAGGAAATGTGCACATTTCAGGAGAACGTCTGAATGGTGCCTGACATAATCCACCCCCAATCTTGCCACCTCAGCTCTTAAATCACATAACTCTCTGTTCAGTAACTCAAGCCAGAACCTGTTATACCTCTTCCATGCCCACCCCCCAACTTTCCCAACCTCAGTAAGTCTTACAGCTCCTACCTAACAAATACACTTCAAGCTCTTTGCATATCAGCCTCTACCACAGTGCCAGCCTGGTTTCTGTCTCCCATCTAGTTTCTGTAAAGATGCCCCTAGTGGTGTTCAGCCTTCATCCTTGCTTTGCTTCAGTCATTTTCCCACACTGAATCGAGAGGATCCTTTAAAAAGAGAACCTAGACTCTATCACAAGCCTCCATTCCCTACTTCCCAAAACCATTTGTTGGCTTCTCCATGAAAATAAAAAACAAATCCAGATGCTGATCCAGGGCTGTGGAGAGCCTGCCCTCTTATTGGGTGCTGTAGCTGAGCAGGTTTGGCTTGCATTGTTCTTCCCCTTGCATCACGGGCTGTTTGTTTTCTCCCCTCAGCCCTTGTCCCTTTCCCAGTAGTTACTCCAGGCAGATTTGTTCGTTGTCCTTTCCTACTCATTCACTGCGATTGACACCTGGACCTCCTGGATGTGCTGTATCCTCAGTGTTTTCCATAGTACCTGTCAGGCACTAGGCTAATTAATAAATGTTATGAGTGAATACTTGAAAACCATGCAAAGTTCTTCAAAATATCTTGGATTTATCCTTTTCTCCAGAGTTTGGCTTTATGATCATCCGTCCATCACTTATTCAAAAGCTCATTCATTTCATACTTGCCGAATGCATCTCACTATGATAAATTCTAATATGATTTATTTCAGGTTGCCAGCTCATAGAGAACTGAATTTTTTTTTAGAGGGTAGGCGTTGATTCGGATTCTGTGATGATGTCGAATTAGCATAATTAAGGCTTTCTTTTGGTTTTTTGAAATGAAGAATTTAATATTTGTCAAAAAAAAGAGGTTTCTTCATCATTAATAAAAAAGCATAGAACAATGTTACCCTCATGGCTTTTCAAGCTCCCATGAGTTTATGGTCCACAAATTTTTCATTTAAAAGGCATGCAGAGCCTTTGATGCATGAAGGACATTTGGGTTTATTATTTCCTATGCCTTTAGTTGGGTCCATTTCAGATTAAGAATTCAGGACTCAGGTTTTAAATTTTTATTTATTATTGTTAGTATTAAAATTCCCTTAATGATATTTGTTGAAGCAATATGAGTCTAGGCTGGTTCACTAGTATCTTAAGAAACCACCACTGCTGGAAACTTTTGAAGAAACAACTCTTGAGAAATAGTTGTTTCCAGAGCATGTGTTTTGTTTTTTTTTTTTTTTTTTCTTAAGCCGTTTTTATTACACTCAAGGTATTAAGACAAGTACAAAATAATCTTGTAAGTAGGATATTGTATCAGTGAATAAAAAAGGAGACATCACGCAGTATGAAGAGCTTTACAAATGCCTAAAATGCAGACGCTGTGACATGGTAACACACAACCTGAAAGGGAGAGGCTGCTGTTCCCCTCGTTCAGAAATGCTGTATTTCCCGAAACAAAACAGGGACCAAATAAAATGATGTGCTGCATGGGACACATTCCATAACCAAATGCTTGGGTTTCAGTCTCAATGCCACTCCTGAAAATCGCGTCTTTTTACAAACATGCACCTTAGAAGGTGGTGGTGATGGCTCAAGTGGTTGGGTCTCTTGCAATTTTAGTATTATGTGCTGCCGAAGCAAGCACAAGGTTGGGTCTCTACCATTCATGTGGGAGGTCTGAATTGAGTTCTTGGCTCCTGGCTTTAGCCTCTCCTGACTCCAGCTGTTGTAGGATTTTGAGAATGAACCAGCAGGTGAGAGATCTGTGTATGTGCATGTACTTGTGTGCATTTCTCCCTCTGCCTCTTAAAACAATCAAAGGAAGAAGGGAGGGAGGAGGAAGGGTTGTTTCCTAGATGAAGCGATGCAAAGGCTGCATGTATTTGTCCTTTCACCAAATGTTTTTTTGAAGACCTCCCTATATTTAGGTCTGTGTGTGGCACCAGGAGGGCTAGTAGAGCCTGTCTATACAGGAGTGAGTTTTATGTTTTCAGAATGGTTTATCTGCTGGATATACTTCCCCCTTATCATCCTGGTCCCTTTCAGTCTCCGTCCCATCTCGTCTTTCTTTCTTTCCATGTTTACTGTCTGGCTGGTCTTTGCTCTCACATGATAATCTGAATTAGGATGCCTCTTTGGCTCCATTGGCTTGGTCAACTATCCTGAAGGTCAGATGGAAACAGGAATTTTTATGTATTCTTGTGTAGCTAGAGCAAAACTTAAATAGTAATCCCAGGTTTTCAGGATCTGATAAAGAAGTTGGACAAAAAACATCATTCTGTGTGGGAGTTTGGACTCTGTATTTCAGTGTGGCCACCCTGTGAAAATGGAGACTCAGGTCATTGTGTCCCCGTTCACTTACTGATGGAATCAAAGTGTGTACCTCGTTTCGCACTATTAAATTATTTATGTTGCATGTGGTTTTCTAGAAGGTCTCCAGTGAACTGTGGATTTTTAGCACTACTTTCTGATCTGTGTTAGTCTAAAAAGCCTTTCAAAGAGTTTTGGGAATGATTCTGATACTGGAGCATAACTGTAATTTAAAACAATCCCTCATTGGGATGATTCTTAAATATTTGTTTCACTTGCTGAGTGCACTTTATTTCTTTTCTCACAGCACTCCTTCAACTCTTAACTCCTCTGAGCATTTTTATCATATTTTCATATTGGTGTGTTCCCACTCCCTTGTTTACATCATCATAGACAGACACTTTTGAGTGACAGTTAATTTTCCTTTTCAGAACTCTCCTAACCAGCATTACCTAAATCCCAGACATTTCTGTCTATCTCTAGGACAATAACAATGATAATAGATTTTCATGATGGTTACCCAGAGACATTGCAAGACCCAGACAAGACTTCCTTACCATTAGGAAAGGGAGAGAGGGAGTCCTTGAGAAAATGTTTTTATTGCTTTCTAATTGAAAAATGACAGAGACTTGACATGCATGCTAATATTCTTTCCTCCCTCATGGTAGCCAAAACTCATAAATTTCTTCAGTCTTCTCTCATGATGCCAATCAGGGCCTTAGAACTGTCTTCAATGCAAACCACTAAGTAACTACTACAAGCTGGTTGGGGTTAGCAAAAGAGATAAAAGCTTAAAAAGTTGTTGAAGAGGAAGAATTTGTTGGATAATAAACTTGCTCTGTACACTGCGAGAATCACTAATGACTGCTGTATCACACATCATGTGTTTTAATGAAAAATTTCTCAGCATATTTAAGTAAATAAATAAAATGCATCTTTATGATTAAAAGGATGTTTAGTAACATTTCTTGCTTAAAAAGCAGGCAACTTCAGGTATCTCCACATACTGAGAAATGATACTCAGGACTTGCCAATGACATTCTTGGAGCATTTGTACTATGCATTGTTCACAAAATAATAATACTTGTTGCATAAATAAGCAAATTTGAGAAATGCTGCATAGTCTCTCTTCTTTTTGAGAACTTAGAGTGCACATTTGCCATTAAATATACTGGTGCATGCTGCAGTAAAGAAACTTGTTTTTTATTTCTTTTCTTCCAGTGTTTCTTAATTTATGTTGATCATATGGTAAATTTTTTTTCCAAATAGCATCTAGTAATATCTCATGGAACCAGGATTCTCCTAAAGAACTCTAGTAGACTACTGGAGATGTATGGAGATTTTTATAACCTTGGGAGATACTGAAATAGCATGAGCATCTATACCACATGGCCCTGCCAGGATTTTCACTTAATAGTGTTGTGACCATGTTTGGTCTCAGCTCTGTATCTGGAAAACCAGGAAATGATATTATATGTCTCTAAGTGTTGCTGAACATCTCTAGGACCATTCTTTAGTCATGCATTGCTTAAAGATGCAGATATGATCTGAGACATGTATTAAGCAATTTTGTTGTTTTGTGAAAATCATAGTGTATGCTTACACAAACCTAAGTGGTAGAGCCTACTACACACCTAGACTATATGGTGTGTGTGTGTGTGTGTATGTGCATGTGGTATAGCTTATTGTTCCTTGTGCACTAACAGAACCACACAGTAGTAAATGAAATATAAGAGAAATGATGCACTCAAGAAACTTGGTAAAAACTAGATGTGTGACAATGGTGTCAGCTTTACACAACTCTTTTTTTTTAAAGATTGATTTATTTATTTGAAAGGCAGAGTTACAGAGCAGCAGATGCAGAGTCAGGGGGAAGGGAAAGAGGGAGAGAAAGGTCTTCCATCCACTGGTTCACTCCCCAAATGATTGCAACAGCTGAAGCTGGGCTGATCCAAAGCCAGGAGTCAGAAGCTTCTTCCAGATCTCCCACATGAGTTCAGGGACCCAAGGACTTGGGCCATCTGCTGCTGCTTTCCCAGAACATAGCAGAGATCTGGGTTGGAAGTAGAACAGCAGGGACTGGATCTGGCACCCGTATGGGATATTGGCATTGCAGGCAATGATTTTACCTGCTACACTATGGCATTGGCCCCAATACAACTCAGTTTTACAGTAAGCTTTATATATAAACTTTTTTTTAAAATAAACTTTTATATTATTTACTTCTTACCTGCATATTTAATTTAGGCAAGCATATATATTTAGGTAAGCATATCTTCCCAAAATATTATGCTCATATATGAATAACATAGGATTCCTTTTCCTTGAAAAATTCACAGGAAAATGTGTGATTCCAACCAATGTCTCTGAACCAGAATGCTTCTAGGCTACAGGCTTCCCTATAATTTTCCTTTCTTTGAAAGCCCCCTGTTTGCTTGTCTGTATGAATTTGATTCTCACATTCGAGCATCTGGACTAGTGCAGAAGAGTTGAGGGTAGCTTAGGGCACAATGCCTGGAGAAGGTTAAGTGCCTTGTGTTCCTCCTAGACCCAAGGACTCACTGTATTTTTAGCTCAAAGCATTCCCTAGGAGGAGACATGAGATAGTAGCTATCTGTGAAATGCTTGCCTTGAGATCCTACTGAGAGCAGAGAACTACCATTATCTTTGTTACCCTGTTCTTTTTTTTTTTTTTTTTTTTTTGACAGGCAGAGTGGACAGTGAGAGAGAGAGATAGAGAGAAAGGTCTTCCTTTGCCGTTGGTTCACCTTCCAATGGCCGCCGCGGCTGGCGCGCTGCGGCCAGCGCACTGTGCTGATCTGATGGCAGGAGCCAGGTGCTTATCCTGGTCTCCTATGGGGTGCAGGGCCCAAACACTTGGGCCATCCTCCACTGCACTCCCTGGCCACAGCAGAGAGCTGGCCTGGAAGAGGGGCAACCGGGACAGGATTGGTGCCCCGACCGGGACTAGAACCCGGAGTGCCGGCGCCACAAGGCAGAGGATTAGCCTATTGAGCCGCGGCGCTGGCCTGTTACCCCGTTCTTTAGGTTGTCATACTCTGGGACTCAAATTTGCTTAAAATTGTGTTTATGCTGTGGTTGATGAACATCCCATGGACCCTTCACTGTGTCACTGAAATTGGGATGTTAATGTCTAGTGATGAAAGGTGTGGCCTAAATTGGTATGGTAATTCTCAAGAACTGTACTTCTTAATTATTTGAGGTAATAGTTCTACCTTTGTAATATGAGATTTACCAAAGTATCCACACTGTGACGAGCAGATTACTTTCTGAGATGTCATGTACTTTGATTCAAAGTTCTGTAACCATGTTATTTAAATCCATTAAATTGAATCTTCTCTTAAAAAGTAGCTCACAATCTAGTCTGTTGTTTTTTGAAATGACATTAAGTATTATGTTAAGCATTTGCAAGGACTAGGAATATTTGTACTTGTTAGAGCAAATAATGAGTTACCTAAGATCTGCACAAGTCTGCAATGCAAGCTGGAAAATTCTGTGCTTATCATTAAGCCACACAGAAATCTGCAGGAGAGATGCAGACTCCTTTCTATTAGTTCAGAAAAATGACTAATTCTGTGTATTATTTGCTACAGCCTTACTTCATATTCATATATACATGTACTAATTAGCCTCATCAAAATCAATGATATTTTGATGATTTAATTTGTTTTGCTAACTTTTATATTCTGAATTCCTAGAATAGATCAAATATAGAAAAATGGGGCAAGTCTGAGCAACTCAGAATAATATTCTGCTGTCATTTTAATTAATCATCTGAATCCATGCATTTCCATTTCTCTGTCATGACTCTGTATTCTAATAGTTCGTATTTGTCATGGAAATGCTTTTAAAATTATTTTTAAAATCATCAGTTTTTAGCCTTGATGAGCCCATTTTGAGCTTAGCAAATTGATTTTGAATAAAAACGTAGCAGCATCGTGAAAACTTGATGTCATTGGGCTGATTCTCACTTTTGCAGTGTCTAACTTTGGTCTTGACTTCTCTGGGACTTTGCAGTTGTTTTTATAGTGCAGGTAGCAGTATGGGAGGGGCATATACACCAGTTCTTGTTAGAGGGGCAAAGTGATATTGCAAAGGGGCATGTAGGATGAAGAGTCCTATGGTTATATTTGCGAATAACCACTGCAACTTTAGGCACATAAGTAGTAGAAAGATTCCATTTGGTTTCTTTTCTTATACTTATTCTGAGTTGGCTGTGTATCAGTAAAAGCTCCACATAAGGCTTGCCATATTGTCACAATGCTTTAATGTGACAAAAACACCTGAAGTTTTTTGGTTTTTTTTTTTTGTGTGTGTGTGTGTTTTTGACAGGCTGAGTGGACAGAGAGAGAGAGAGACAGAGAAAAAGGTCTTCCTTTGCCGTTGGTTCACCCTCCAATGGCTGCTGTGGCCGGCGCACGGCACTGATCCGAAGCCAGGAGCCAGGAGCTTCTCCTGGTCTCCCATGGGGTGCAGTGCCCAAGCACTTGGGCCATCCTCCACTGCACTCCCTGGCCACAGCAGAGAGCTGGCCTGGAAGAGGGGCAACCAGGACAGGATCCAGTGCCCCAACCGGGACTAGAACCCGGTGTGCCAGCGCCGCAAGGCGGAGGATTAGCCTATTGAGCCGCAGCGCCAGCCCATCACCTGAAGTTTTTATGTCCAGAAGGATGGAGATGGTCAGTGCTGAGCTGGAAAAGAAGAGCCAAAAAAGAGACATTATTAGGTCTTTGATGGTCTTCCATGATACAAACGATGTGAGAAAGTCAGTGATTCTCATCACTAGAATATACAGCTAGCAAAGGGACTCAGTGCGTCTCACAACCTAACCCATTGATACTGCACTATTTCAGTCTTCCTCTGTCTTTCCATTGAGGGGAGCCAGGTCAGCTTGAAGCAAGCCGAAGTGAAGGATAGAGAATGGCCAAAATGCAAGTTCCGCTTCCTTTCTCTCATTCAACCACCAGAGCCAGATAGTTCTCTTTCTTGATCCTCTGATTTAACTGGTCTCACCGTCAATGAGGGCAGATTCACTACCCTCACAGAGGCTTCATTCCACCATCCTTTGTTCATCCAAAGCTGAGTCTATCTTAGATTGTTAGCAGTTTTGCATAATAGCTTCATATTTAATGAAAATCGTGATTGTCTTCCGTGAACAGAGGAGCTCTGAAAGTGCATGGTGCACTTTAACAAGAGACTGAGTCATGAAAGCTATAAAAAAGCACTCAATCAAAGCATTACTAATAACATGAACTTTAGAATTAGGCAGGCCTAGGTTGAATTCTATTTTTTAATGTCATTTTGGATGTACCATCATGGCAACTTGTTTTCTATAAGCTTTCATTTCTTCATCTGCATAGTGGAAATTAAAATAGTATTTTATGGGTTCAGCATAAAGATGAAATAAATGAGTACTTAATATGAACAAAACTGATTTTGGCTAAAAGAGTGATGATTGACATTATTCTTAGTAGCTAATTTTAAGTTGGTAGACCATTTTCAAGGACAGACTTTGGCTCAAACTTGGAGAAATGATTCTAATTTTAGAAAAATGAAATAAGATACAACATGGAAAAGTTTAGCACCTTGAGGCGGTTTTAGATTCAGCCTGCTCTGTACTTCCACAGCATTTTGTAATGATTTCTGTCTATAGCTCTCGCCTCTCTGTGTTGTAATGATCTGTTTACACTGCGTGACAGGTTGGGACACTGGAGTTTAAACTCTTGAAGGTCAGCGAGTCTGTCCTATCCACCTTGGCACCCTCAGTTCTATCACAAACCCTAGACTAAGAGGAGGCTCTAGTTGTGTGATGGTTCAGTGAGTGGTTTGCCAGTCCAGTCAACTGATAGAATTTCTCCTCCATTTTTAAAATTCACGTTGCATTTCATTTGCTCTAAGTTTTCTTTGATTTTTCATCTACTGTGAGGAACCTACTTGTCTTTAAAATATCCAACCTAAATTGTAACAATTGCCCTTCTTCCTTTTAAAAATGTTATTTCTTAGTTGATCTGTCTATGCTAGATGTAGGAACGGGCCACATTCCTTCTCATACCCCCTTTTACAAGTTTTCACACATGTTGAGCACTGGATAAACATGAATTAAATTGAACTGAGCACATACAGTTTTTTTCATGGTCATCAATGTGTTGGCTAAGAAATCTCAACACAGGTATTAATGCCAAGAGGCAGAACTCAAAATAAGCCATTGTAGCATCATATAATGGGGAATTTACCCATTGCCAAGGCCTGAGAGTCTTCAAATCATACTGCATCCATTGTTTATCTTAGAACAATTGGTCTATTAACAGTGGCAGCATAATTATAAGAACTGTCTGCTGTTCTTCAAAATCAATTTGTTTTCTTTGGATTTTTTTCTCTAGGAACAACATATAACAAATCATACCCTGCATCTTCAGGCAATATGTCCTCCCCCTCAGGCTTATGCACTTATTTTATAAAATTGCCACAATTCTCCAAGGAATTTGGGAATGGTGCTTTGCTTGGTTCTCTTCTGCATCTGCAGATCCCAGGCTTTGTTTTTTGCAATTCAGGATGGCAGAGACTCCCTGAGTTGTGTTCTCTGGGCAGCCTCAGTGTCATGTGCGTTGGAGTGGTTGTGATTCAGACTTACAAAGCCCTGAACTTACTGAGGTTCATTAAAATGGGCTCCCTGGCTCAAGCATTTTTCTTAAAAAGCGAACATTTAAAAGATGACAAAGTTTTTGTTCAACAAACTAATTAGTGTAACTTTCTTGTCTTCAACTTAGGAAAAGAAAGAAAGACCCTCAAATATTTTAAGTTTTCCTTAGTTACTTTGTTTAAATCTGGCCTGCCTCTCCTTTTTGTAAATGAAGGTTTAATGGAATATTGCTGAACCCATTCATTTTTGTATTTTCTATGATGGCTTAGTCATATGACCCATAAAACCAAAAATGTTTACCATCTGTTTGGAAGAATGTTCTGGACGGCTTGAAGTCCTTCAGAAACATGTTTCTGTTTCCAAGTAACCATAGGATAATCCATTCTACTCAAAAGCTGTCCATTGTTAAACTAGAGCCTTCTGTCCCCAGGTTTCTACTGTTTTTCTATACTTCTCTGTTCTTACATACTTACTTCTGATTTTGCTGAAAACTGCAGTTTCAGTTCTCTCTCCTGGAAAGGAAGAAAGTACAGGAAGAAATTGTTAAACTCCTTTGCTATTCCTAGAGTTCAGTAGTGTCCACATTTAACTGGTGCTGGATGTTCATTGAATGAATAAATAAACTACATTTCTTTATCTCAGTAATAAAGCAGCACTTATATGAAGTTTGAGATTCTGAATAATCTAGAAACCACTTCTTTTTAGTTATAAAATTTGCTTAAAATGAAATACTACCCTCATTGTTTTTCCTTTTAGTTTATGTGAAAATTAGAGTATATAAAAGTAAGTTTACCTTTCTTGAGCTCACATCCAGTATTAGTACTTACTGTGCCCAATATTAAGGATGCAGCTCTGCAGGTTTTCCCAATCTTGTGTAGATAACTGGGAATCACGGTATTACTCTCTCTATTCTGTCAGAGTCTTGGTACCCAGTGGAGGCTGATTGAAGTGTCTGGTTTATCCTTTATTTACTCATTCCAGCAGGACACAAGTGCCTCTGGTCCTCTAACCAGCAGTGGAACAGTGGTAAATAATACAAAGTCTTTCACTAGAGGAGCCAACCAAGAACACTTGGAGCTGGTGACAATGACTGTGGAAAGGACTAAAACAGAGTGATATAAGAGTCATTAGGTGGTAATTTAAATTGCTGCCCATAGAATGCCACTTCCAGGGAGGACAATTTGAATAGGAATTGAATGATCAGAAACAAGTACCAATGGGGAATTGAATTCTAGACAGAGAATATACCCAGGCCAAAGGCTCCAGGTGCAGTTGGAGCTTAGTGTATTTAAGGAATAGAAAGAAGGTGAATATGTCAGATGACTGAGATGTGTAGAATGCAAGGGGTGATGGAGAAGAGGAGGTAGGTAAGCAGGAGCCAGGATATATGTAGCCTGTGGTGAGGTAGGATCTTTTCTGCTTGGATTTTTTTTTTAATTTTTTTTTTTTTAATTTTTTTGACAGAGTGGACAGTGAGAGAGAGACAGAGAGAAAGGTCTTCCTTTTGACGTTGGTTCACCCTCCAATGGCTGCCGCGGTAGCGTACTGCGGCCGGCGCACCGCGCTGATCCGATGGCAGGAGCCAGGAGCTTCTCCTGGTCTCCCATGGGGTGCAGGGCCCAAGGACTTGGGCCATCCTCCACTGTACTCCCTGGCCACAGCAGAGAGCTGGCCTGGAAGAGGGGCAACCGGGACAGGATCAGTGCCCCGACTGGGACTAGAACCGGGTGTGCCGGCGCTGCAAGGCGGAGGATTAGCTTAGTGAGCCGCGGCGCTGGCCTCTGCTTGGATTTTAAAGAGACTGAGGGGAGATGGTTAATCCTGGTATGTTGAGGTTTAGCTAGTTCCCAGAATGGCACAAGGAACATGTTCAGTGGTGAATGTGCTACTGGCCAACTGAACCATTCACAGAGCACCGGGGAATCCAGAAACCAACCCTGTGGGACTCAAGATCTGTGCATCTCCTGGTGGAGCCCTGTGGAGTCTACCTTTGTGGTCACTTCTAGGGTAAGATGCTTCCTTGGCCATCCTCTAGGTGGCAGTCAAACAAACATAGTGATCACTCAAACCAACATATGCCGAGTAAGCATCCCTAGAAGTCCTTCTTTCTTATTTTTCATTTTGTTTATAAGGCAGGGAGACAGAGACAGACAGAGATCTTGTATCTGCTGCTTTACTGCCCAAATGCCTGTATCATCCAGGGCTGGGCCATGCTGAAGCCAAGAGCCTCAAACTCCCATCTGGATTTCCCACGTGAGTGGTAGGGACCCAACTCCCTGAGCCATCAGTTTCTGCCTCCAACAGTGTATGTTAGCCAGAAGCTAGACTGGTAAGCAGAGCCAGAACTCAAACCCAGGCCCTTGAATGTGAGATGTGGGCATCACCGGTGACATTTTAACTTCTTTGCCAAATACTTACCCACAGTGTTCTTCGTTATTATCACTTGTTCAGCAATGCGTGTGTAATACACACATACGATGACTTCTTAACAAAAGGCTTGGTTCCAGGGAATATATAGTATTTGGACATTGTTGCACAAACAGGCTGCTAAAAACATTCCCCTAAGTGGGAATGCATTAGGCCTGTTCAACTTTTTAAAGACATGTTGAAGTACTGTTATACATGGTAATTAAAAGTAATAAATGCGTATGGTACTGCGTCTCTGGGCAGGGAGTACACAGGACAAAGCATCTGGTCAATTCAGTCATTTTCATTTCATTTCCTAAGCATTTGACTTGTTGAGTCTTAGATCAAACCAGTCCTTAGCATCAGGCAAAGCCAAACCAAAAAACAAGCTTTGATAGCACTGAATAAACAACATCATCACAAAACAACTCCTGGATGTCATTGAAGCGAGTAAATTTACACTGCATTCAGAGGCAGTCAGATTCATTCTGCTGGCTTTCTCAGGAAGTGGTGTTGAGGTAAAATGCTTCCTTCTCCACGTAGTTGCTGTGTTTAGGCAGAGCTAGTGCAGCAGGTCAGGATGTTGTTGGAAGCCTCTGTGATTGTCGTCTTGCTGAGACTCGGTGAAGCCAGGCCTAAGGGAGGGTATAAATTAAAGTAGGAGGAGGAAGATGGAGAAAGGGCCTTTTGATCAAAGGAAAGTAACTCAGGAGGGTGTGGAGGCTGGCCATCTGCTAAAAGGAAATAAAAGGAAATCCCTCATTTCTAAACGGTTCATTGACCCATGATAATAAAGCAACCCAGCCAAGGAAGGATAATTATCTTTTTAAGTATCTGATGCCCTGTGGGTGAAGGCCTCCCTTCTACTCTCTTGAAAAATAGACTCAGATTAAACAATGCCCCTGTTCTGAGTTTGCCATAGATGTGAGTTTCCTGATGATGAGCAAAATTACTTGGCCCCTTTACTTGGCCTCTTTACTTGGCCCCCTCTCTTAGGGAAATCAGACCCACCCAGCACTTCCCCTGGGTGCAGTGCATTTCCCTGGGCCCTAAGTTTCACCATTGGCACAAGGGACTAAAGTGCTTGGTATTCTGGTGAGACTAGCAATCTCAGGATTGGGTTTTTATGCTACCCTTTCTGATGCTCAGCTCCAGGCAAAAGCATGCTTTCTAAAAACAAGAAAAAAGAAACAGAAGTAAGTCTAACACTATGTTTTTTTCTTCTGTGGGTGTCTGAAACCTAATGTTGAATGTGTAATATATGTACACACACAGACACATACATGTTTGGAGGCCTATATGTGTATACACCCACCTTACGGGTTCAAATAAAAAAGGGACTGAAATGCTTAAGATGATTTAATAGTGAATTCTCATTTGCTAGGAATAAGGGTTCAAAGTCACATTCTTTTCTTCAAAATCTTTGTTTACTCAAATCCCCACCATAAATATGTTGCCTATATTAACTTGTAGAAGGCATTGATGTGGCTTTGTATAAGCAAGCGACCCTTTTCATTAATGATTTACCTCCAGTGTCTTCTTGGATTCTGTGTAAGGAGTCTGGGGAACCCTTGTCATAAATTGCTTAATCACATGGCACATCTCTTAATTATAGATGAGGTTTTCCAAACATTCTCAGAGTGACTACACTCCTTTTAAAAATAAACAACTACTGTGCTGTATGCATTCCATATTTCTCTTGTTACTCTGAAAAAAAAAATAAGGTTAAGAGTTAATCGTGGTGCTCTACCTAGAGAAGGCAATGGATTACTCCAGTTGCTTTCCCAAGCTAGTACATTGGCTGCTGTAGGGGACAGAGCTGGAGAAGAGGGCTTAGACGGTAATGGTGCGGAAGAGATCTTGCCTCCTGGGACAATTATCTCAGCAAGCACTTGAGTCCGTCTATACACTAACGTCCCGTTGTCTTAAAAGGAACTTTCCATTCCTGAGACACGGTGGCAAAACATGACCTAAATGAAACAATTTCTGATTGAGATCCCAGTGGAAAGAACAGGCCATCAAAGAAGGAGGTACCTTTCTCTGAAGGGAGGAGGGAACTTCCACTTTGACTATGGCCTTGTCTAAATAAGATTGGAGTTGGTGAACTCAAGAGGCTTCCATAGCCTTGGCAGCTCATGACTAGAGCCTAGGGTGATTACTGACGTCATAAATAAGAGTGTCAAATTGTTAAATCAACAACAGGAGTCACTGTGCTCTTACTCCCCTTGTAGGATCTCTGTCCTTAATGTGTTGTACTATGAGAATTAACTGTATAATTAGTACTAAAACAGTACTTAATACTTTGTGTATCTTTGTGGGTGCCGTCTGTTGAAATCTTTACTTAGTATATACTAAGTTGATCTTCTGTATATAAAGATAATTAAAAATGAATCTTAATGAAGAATGGGATGGGAGAGGGAGTAGGAGATGGGATGGTTTGTGGGTAGAGGGTAGTTATGGGGGGAAAACCACTATAATCCAAAAGTTGTACTTTCAAAGTTTCTATTTATTAAATAAAAATTTTCTAAAAAAAAAAAAGGAATTCTTTTGCACAGTACAGCTTCTCTATTAAAACATAACTATCCATGTTTCTCAGCTCTCTTTTAGCTCCTTGGATATAGTGGTTGGCAGGTGTTTGTCTCTGAATGTTCAGGCCTTGGGCCAAGGGGACTCAGCTGTATGGTTCAGAGTGTGCCTTAACAGATCTTCTGTAGATGTCCTTGTGTGCCCACTGCGGCCGGTGGAGCGCTTCCGGGACCTGCGGCCTGAAGAAGTGGCTGATTTGTTCCAGGCAACTCAGAGAGTTGGCACAGTGGTGGAAAAGCATTTCCAAGGGACCTCGCTCACCTTTTCCATTCAGGTGAGTGCACATATTACTCAGAAATGACTTCTCTCCCTTTTCAAATCCTAGCATTGAGCTCTTTATTCCTGCCCTGGCCCCAGGAAGGAAGCTGTGGTTTACTGCATCTTAGGTAGCAGCAGGAAAAGGTGGACAAGTCCAAAGCAGCCCTTCTGTTCCTCAGCCCCAGGATGCACTATGAGATTCCCTCAAGGTCATGCTTTAGTGCTGTTTATGAAGCAGGTGGGGATGTTGGACTTGAGATTAAATGGCCATGAAGACACTCCAGATCTTTTACTGGAACTGGGGCTTGACAGGTCATTTCTATTCCATGGTAAATGCATTTTGAGCAGTGCGTGGACTGAGCCCTCCTGTGTAGTTCCAGGGGAGCAGTGATGTGCAAGTTGTGCCTCGCCCTCACGTGGCTTCTCTTTTCCCTACTTTTAATCCAAATAGCAGTGATCCTCAGAGGTAGGTCTGTCTGTAGAATGACTTGCTTGGCCTGGTAAAGAAATCAGACCCCCAGCCACTGGAGCTGTTTAAGCAGAGGTTGGACCAACAGTGGTCAGGTTGGGAGGAAAAGGTCCCTGAGAATCATCAGTTAGGAACTGAGTAGCTTTACCCCTTTCAGAGGCTCTATGGAACAGTCTGGGTATCAGCTCATAAATAATGTCCTTTCTGGCTCTGAAATCTGATGACTATGCAATTGTGCTGTGGAAATAAATAGATTATTCCAAGATGCATAGCCTCTGCACTTAGCTCTTTAGTTAAACTGAAGGTTTACCATCCTCCTTCTCCTCCACAGTTTTGTCCCATAGACCTTCAAAGAGAATAAAGAAAGCCAGTGTTTGCAGGTTACAAAGGCTCTGACTCAACATGTTCATCCACCTCTCAAATTTTTTATTTTCTTATGTGCTGTCATGCCTGTGTTGAGAATATGTGAACTTTACCCAAAATACTTGGTGTGTTTGTGTGTATTTGTATGTCAAAACTGTTGAGTTACTTAAAGGCAGATTGTTCAATTCCAAGTATATTTGTCAAACAAATGCTGGAAATTATGTTTCCAGGAAGACCAGCTGAAGGAAAAAAGATGAAAATATCTATCGGTGTTTAATGAAATGGAAGACATAAGTTGTATTTATAGGAAATGACCATATTGGTTAGCTAACATGACTTATTAGAGTTCAATAAATGGAAGAACTGACTTGTGCATAGCTCTTAGAATTCTTTCATATATATAGTGTTGTTAAACTTTCTGTTTGTTTTACTGTAACTCACCATAATAATATACATCTATTTCACAACCATGTATCCCATTCCTATACATATAGATAAAGGAACCCAGAATTTCATAATACAGTGTTTACCCATTCTGGACCTTCTGATAGTTCTTGTTCTGTTATGTTCTGAATTCTTTTGTTTTTTTTAAGGCTAGTTGCAGCTGTTAAGTCAGTGACGTGACATACTAGGTTGTGACTCCAAGTTGGAAAACCATGGATGCCCATAGTTCTGCTTAACCCTTGCCGCAGGAGAGTCGAACTTCTTGCCCCATTAGTCAGTTTTATTGAGATACAAATACCTGGCCAAAGCCGTGGAGTCCTAACTTCATTTTGCATTTTCTCACTGTAGAGACAGTGCTTGTTTTGCTCTTACACTGTCTAAGCATTTGTGTTTCCTTTGTGTCATAGCTGGTGACCAGGCAGGCTTGCTCATTTTCAGCTAAGCCAGTAGATTTGTTGGGCTTCAGAAAGACCTGAAGGGGAAAGAGGCTCAGCTACAATGAATGCTCCTGTTTTTTTTTGTTTTTTTTTTGTTTTTTTTTGCCAAGTTCAGAATACTAAGAGAAGACTCTTCCCAGATGAATTCCTCTATATTCTTACATAATAAATTACATCTCCTGCAGACTTGCTGAGTAGAAACTAAAGTAATCAGTCATTAATTAAACCAGAACTGATTTAAAGATAACCAAAAGGTATGATATTTCACCTCCCCAAACATGTTCAGCCCTCTTTAATGCAATTAAAATCATAGCCAAGAGCAAAGAGCATGAAAAGTAGCAAGGGGGTTGGCTCACTGGATAATTTATAGGATTTTTATACATAACTTCTCACTTATTCTTGGGCGGAAATGGAGAACTGTCTGGACCCATGCATTTGAAGAGAATGGTCCCCATGAGATACTATAAATTAATGCACAATGAAATTGGATCTGAATTATTAACGGGCAATATTTCTGAATAAGCAGCAGGTGCCATCTCTCTCTGTTCTCACCTATGTTGGTTTTTTTTTTTTTTTTTTTCTGCTTCTAGGATGGTCCTGAAGCTGGACAGACTGTGAAGGTGAGTGCTTATTATGTGCATATACATTAATAGGAGTCAATTGAGAGAACTGAAAAAGTCATTCATTTGTGGCACAGTGCTGTTTTGTTATGTCATCGTTGAGGTCAGAGAGACCCTCTGTATGGCAGCCACAAATCCTGACCTTATCAACTGCCCCAAATAGTATGTTTCCCATTAGTTAACAAGTCATTTACCTTTTGTCATAAAATGATCATCATGCAACCACTAAAACAGACTAAATCATGGAGTCCTAAAACAGAACTGAAGTTGGGGGGTTCATGTATGGTAGCGTCTAGGAATTAGCACATAAGCATGGTGTGCATTCTGTGAGTCCCATATAGTGTCTTTGAGACACAATAGAGTCTTCGTACAGTTGGCTTTTGCCTCATTCTCTTCAAGGAATGAGCATTGTGGCCTCAGTGTCTCCGTTTCCTCGTGGCCCTGTGCCTCTTAGTGTTCCCCTTCTTGCTGTCTCTTCTCCCCTTTTCCTCCATAGGTACTTAATACCAAAGTTCAAGTCTGATGGAGTCAGTAGAGCTCAAAAATGGGTTTTTAAGTCTGCTGGACGTGGAAAGGAGGATTTATTAGGACAGTCCTGGCTTCCATAATAAAAGTAAAATAAAAGGCTGAGATCTTGGCTGATTGTAAAGCTGGGTTTTAGTCCTTTTTATACAAATGCAAATTCCTAGGCAGTTAGGGCCTATGCGTACATCATTTCTAGGAAAGGCTTATTAGTATTATTATCATTTTTAATTATTATTATTAATTTTATTATTTGATACAAGAAAGCAGAAGCAAGTCAGACTGAGATGCTAACATTACACTTTGTGAGATAGTTTTATGGCTATGAGGCTGGATGTAAGAGAATATCACTCCATACCAAACAATGCCAGGAAACAATTCTTCTCCCCCTGAATCTGCATTGGCTGTAATGTTTAACACAGCAGGTATGGACCTTTTAAAACAGAATTTTTGCAAAGCACCTTGGAGGATTGTATATCCCTTAGGGACTGCCACCAAAAGGGCTGTAAAATTCCTTAGGATAAGAATGAACTAGTCTCGCATTGCTCTAAAATACATGGTGAGTTCAGAGGGACAGAGTCTCCCAGGCCAGGCTCCCAAAGCTGTAGACAACTGAAAATGGATGGCATGCCAGTGGCTTCTTTATGAAAGCAGTTTTTGAAATACAAACATAAATGTTTAATCCCAGTTACCCGATTGTCTAAAAATCAGTATTCAAATTTAAATTCTGACTCTGTGGAATAGTTAGATGCATTATACACTATGTAGTTGATGGAATTCCTTCAGTCATTGAAAGTGACACTGTGGAGCTCTCACTGGTGAATGGGAAGACTACAAACCATATGAAGTGGCATGTGCACAGTGATCATATGCACATAGCAAACCTAGCTAACATTTATGTGGATAGGTTATATGAGCTGAAAATTTCATTTCACAGTTCTAGGGGAGACATTAAAAATATTACTATACAAACAAGCTTCAACAGAGTCGGAAAGTAGGTGAGGGGATCTCCAGGGTCTGGGGGAAGGAGGGCATCGGAAGTGACTGCTAATAGCTATGGGTTTCCATTTGGGGTGATGAAGATGGCATGGAATTTGAGAGTGGTGATGGTTGTGCAACATTGTGAATACACTAGAAGCGAAGGGACTGTATACTTTATAAAGGTTGATTTTATGATATCTAAATTATCTCTTGATTAAAAATGATAGCACAGTTAAAAACAAATATTGATTCTTGCAGGGCTGAGAACCATGGCAAGGGACTCTCTTCCTCCTGTAGTAATTAGAAGCATGAACTGTTTGTTTGCGAAGGAGATAGACAGAGGGAGAGAGAGAATATACTCATTTGCTAATTCACTCCCCCAATACCCACAATGGCCAAAGCTAGGCCAGGCCAAGCTGAGAGGTGGGAACCCAATCCATATCTCCTATGTGAGTGGCAGGAACCCCGTTACTGGGGCCATCACTGTTGACTGCCAGGATCTGCATTAGTAGGAAACTGGAGGAAGGCATCAGAGCTACAAATCAAACCTCGGCACTCTGATGTGAGAAGGGGGTGTAATAACTGTTGTCTTAAATTGCTGAGCTCAGCATTTGACTCGGCAATCATATAAAAGTTTTGGTGTTCCAACTCTGGCTAAAATTTTTGATATTTCTGTTAACTTTGAAGGTGGTGGTAATGGATTTTTAACATATAGCACTTATGTATGAACTTTTAATTGGTTATTACCATCATTATTATTATCTTAATTTGATTTTTTTCAAAAAAGTTTTAACTTTTTTAATCACCAGATTGTATATATTGGGAATATCCTTCAATTGTTTCCTGATCCCAAAATTTCCCTAATAGGAATTAGTGGATTCTTCCTTCCTTCTTTTTTACAATTTACAAAAAAAAAAATTGAGGGACTGGCACTATGGTGTAGTAGGCTAAGCCTCTGCCTTTGGTGCCAGCATCCCATATGAGAGCTTACTCGTGTCCCAGCTACTCCTCTTCCTATCCAGCTTTCTGTTGCGGTCTGGGAAAGCAGTAGAATATGGCCCAAGTGCTTGGGCGCCTGCACCCACATAGGAGACCTGGGAGAAGCTCCTGGCTCCTGGCTTCCGATAGGCCCAGCTCTGGCCACTGTGGCCATCTGGGGAGTGAACCAGCTGATGGGAGATTCTCTCTTTCTCTCTCTCCTCTAACTCTGCATTTCAAATAAATGAATAAATAAAAGCTTTTTAAAAATTTGAGAGAGATTGAGATTGAGATTGAGAAAGATCTTCCATCTGCTGGTTCCCTTCCCCAGTGGCCTATAACCATGATCAAGCCAGAGTGAAGCCAGGAGCTTGGGTCTTCCATATGGGTGGCAAGTTGACTACTACTTGGACCATGGTTCTATTGCTTTCTCAAGCACGTTAGCAGGAAGCTAGGTCTGATGTGGAGTAGCGGGGCCTCAAAGGCACTGTAAATGGTGGCCTAACTCACAGCAACAAATTCTGGTTCCTAGTGGTGCTATTTCACATCATTTATGAAATAAAATGGCTTCAAGAAAACCATCACGTGTACATACATAAACCCTCAGTTGACAGTGACTTTTTGAATTCTGTTCTTTTAAACCAAGTATATATATCTAAAGTTGTGTCATCTATGTGTTGTCAAGTGTGAACCTTACACAGCCTTGATGAAAATGAATTTTGGTGCTAGTTAAACAACAACCAAAAGTTGATTTTCAGTTCTTAGGATAAATTTCTTGGTTTAGAATGCTCTGCTGGAGGCTTGGGAATCTTCACTGTTAAGGGCACAAGCTCTGCAGTTCTTTGCAGAGTGCGGGTACTCATTCTACAGTGAGTGATGAGAGCCGCACAGCCAAGACCCATGGAAGTCAGAGTCACCAGCTGCTCCCAGGGACCAAGCAGCATCTTTAAATGCAGCTGTCCAGTTCTGAAAACTACAGTGCAAGACTGGGAGCCTTTCGTATTTTGAAATTCACACAGCCGCGCGTGTTCGGGCAAGGTTTGACAGCCTGCCACGGGAAGTCCATGGACTGTTCTCTTCATCTTTGCCTCTGTTTGTGATTCACCTGATACCTGGGTTCGAAACGGTGTCTGTCTCCTGCTGGGTGGTAATAGCGGTGAGCCCGGTAATGGGCTTTTCCCCTGCAGCAAGTGTTGTTCTGTTAATGAAGGTGCACCGCTGAGGGTAGCCTCTTGAACAGGAGGCTACTTCAGGCTTCTTTGTTTCAGGAGCTTTCAATTCTGCTTTGCGAAGAACAGGGGTGGCCTGACCCACTCAGCCAGGCGGTTGTAGTAGGAAAAGGGAAATATCGAAGTGAAAACGTGACCTCTTAGTTCACAATTGATTATTAGCTCTCCTTTTGGGGTTGAAAGGGAGGAGAGCCCTGCCGTCTGCCAGAAGATCATTGTAGCAATTTGGATATCCTGCCGGCTTGAGAAACGATCTTTCTTCTCTCTCAGACCTGCGGCCCCTCGCATCAGCCTGCCCCGATCGCTTTTCCACAGCAATCTGCCTAAAACCTCTTCTCCCTATCCTGTTGCCTCCTGCAGTTTCCAGTAAACCGTTCTTCACTGCCCCTTAGTTGTTGACGTGTTTGTTTATGTTCCTGTAGCTCTGTCTCACGGATGTAGGCGTCAGGGCTGTTGTGACACAGTGGTTAAGCTGCTGGCTGTGTTGATGGCATTCCATATATGAGCCAGTTTGAGTCCTGGCTGCACCGCCTTCAACCCAGCTGCCTGCTAATTCACCTTGGAAGGCAGTGGAAGATGACCCAGGTACTTGGGCTCCTGACATCCATGTGGCAGATGTGGATGGAGTTCCAAGTTCCTCTCTTTGGGCTAGATGAACCCCAGCTCTTGCTGCCATTTGGAGAGCAAACCAGTGGAGATCTCTCTCGCTCTCTCGCTCTCTGGTTCTCCCTCTCCCTCCCTCCCTCCCTCCCTTTCAAATAATGAATAAAATAAATAGATAATTTTTTTTTAAAGATATATGTTATTTATTTGAAAGACAGGGTTACAGAGAGAGGTAGAGACATAGAGAGGACTTCTATCCTCTGGTTCACTCCCCAGATGACTGCAATGGCCGGAGCTGCGCTGATCTGGAGCCAGGAGCCAGGAGCTTCTTCAGGGTCTCCCATGCAGGTGTAGGGGCCCAAAGACTTGGGCCATCCTCCTCTGCTTTCCCAGGCCACAGCAGAGAGTTGGATCAGAAGAGGAGCAGCCAGGACTAGAACCGGTGCCCATATGGGATGCTGGCGCTTCAGGCCAGGGCTTTAACCCACTGCGCTGTGGTGCTGGTTCCCAGATAAGTATTTTTTAAAAAAGAATATAAGCTGGGCTGGCATTGGCATAGACAGTAAAACCACTGTCTGTGATGCCAGGATGCCATATAGACTCTGATTCTTGTTCCAACTGCTCCACTTCCAATCCAACTCTCAGCAAAATGGCCTAGGAAAAACAGAACAGGATGGCTCAAGTGTTTGGGCCCTTGCCACCCTCATGGGAGACCCAGATGAAGCTCCTGGTTCCTGGCTTCAGCCTGACACAGCTCTAGCTGGTGCAGCCATCTAGGGAGTGAACCAATGGACAGAAACTTCTCTCTCTCTCTCTCTCTCTGTGAGTGTGTATGTGTGTGTGTGTATGTTTCTTCTCTCCCTGTGTAACTCTGGCTTTAAAATAAATAAATCTTAAAAAAATTAAGCTTCATGAGAACCTGGGCTTTGCTGATTTTTATGATGGGGCTCAGAATGTGCTGTCCTAACATAGGGGACTCTGGCACTGAGTATTTAAAGAGAAAAGAAAATGAGAAAATCGCAGAATCAGTGCTGACTCTCGGGTCTTCTGCCGACTTTGTCCCCTGAATTGACCATCAAAGAATTCTTTGACCTACAACCTTGAGATCATGAGATCCTCATTCCAGGGCCCACCTGCCTGAGGCTTGAGGTCAAGAACAATTGGGGCCAGAAGGCCTGGTCAAGCTCTCCCTACTTTGTCACTGTCAGACCAAGCCCTTTTGTTCTGTATTCATGCTTTTACATAACTGTCCATCAAACTCCAGGTTTTCTCTGTTTCTTTGGGCCTTTATGAATGTTCCTATGTTACATGAAACTTAAAATTAAATACACTAGTTATGCATTTCTTTGGTTAATCTGTATTTTTGTAGAAGTTTTAGCTGTGAAACTAGTAGGTAAAGAAAATATACATTTCCTGTGGATTTTTTTCCATAGGGAGAGTAGGGATGATAATACAGGTTTGCTTCATATTACAATTCTCTATTCCTAAGTTTCAGACATAGTTAAAATGAAAGAACAAATGATGTGTACTTCACATTTGATTTTCACTATGTAACCAGGGATCAGAGCTTGGAATTTCTATCAAAAATTTCCCATATTCCAGGCACAGCAAAGAGCAAAGTATTCACTGATCAAGTACCCAAATCTTATTACAAAATGCAGTTCCACCTAATCAAACTGTTCAAGCTGTATTTATTCTTTGTCCAGGGGTACTGCTCAGTAAGTTTAATGTGAACTATCTTTGGGAGCAATCGCTGTGCATGCCTTTGGAGGGGAGAGTTCTTGAGGTAGATTGAAGAGAGTGATTTATGCCAGGCAGATAATCTCCAATCTCATAAGAACAATTTCTGGAATATGCTGGTTTACATTCTTTCGTGTTTATGATGCTTGAATCTACTACTTACAGATTTAATTTTATGGTGTTAATGCAGAGGGAGGTGTCTCTTAATAATTGTTGAGATAGTAACCATTACTTTTCACATTTCTCCAGAAGAATAAGAGTATCTTTGAAGAAATGTGGTTTAATATATTTTTGGATGTTCTGTTCACAAAAGGTCGGTCATAATGAAATCTGTGATACTTGGACATCACTCACAGGATTCTGAGAAGTGTTAGCTCTGTAACTTTTTATGGGTTTAGTTTTGGGCTAGCCTCAACGTCTCTGGGCAGCTGTCTTCTCATTTTGTCAAGTGGGGAAACCCTATCTATTGTATTGTGCTATGGTAAAGGTAGTTAACATGAATAGCATGTGTTGTGGTGATTGCCTGTAATCTAGACGTGTGCCTGGCATCTTAAATCAGAATCCTCAAGTCGTGGCTCATGTCTCCGCCCTGCCACATACTGCCCTTGTGGCTTTATGTGAGTTTCTTAAAATTAATCTTAACCTCAGTTTTCTCATCTATAAAATAGGGTAAAGCCGGGCTTTAGGAAGATGTCCCTTGCGTTGGGATAGGTTGTAGTTCTGCTAAGTGCATTTAACTAATATACACTGAATTTTCTCACTATTAATTATTGGGTATTGGCTTAAAATTGCTGAGAAAACTTTCCTCTGATCCCATGACTTGTGCTGGAAAGGTCTTATTTGAGACTGTTACAAAAAATGACCCCTGAAAAATAGATTAATCTACCTTATCGATTGGGATTGGGGGAAATGAGCCTCTCTTGTTTCATATACTTCGTCTGTGTTGTGCTCCAGTGGCAGTAAGTGGAGATGACACACTGACAGTGTACGTCACAGTTACTCGGAGCAGGTTTTCACAGCACAGAATCCTACCTGCCCCATGCCAGTTCAGTAGGTCCCGTGCCAGTTCACTGTGGATCCCAGGGCAGCTCAGGTGATCCTCACGCACTCTTCAGTCCAGGGCAAAGCTGCTTCCCAGAGTGTGCTAAGAGGCCATGGTAGAGGAATCTGCACAGAGCCTGCTGCTCTCCAACCCAAACAGCTCCTCAGACAGACTTTGTACGCATGGAGAGGAGGAGCCCATACCTTGAGAATGAAAAAGATCTGGACTGTTATTTATTATTTTCATCTGAAAAGAAATTTCAGGAGAACTGCAATTTGCCATAGGACTTTTATCCTCTGATTAAAGCCATGATGAACAGTGCCTTGCCAATGTTTATGCCTAATACATGTATTTACTGCCAGAAGAATTAGTATATTCAGGAAGCAATAGCTTTTATCTCATGGAATTGCCTTACAATTTGCATCTCTCATCCCATAATGAATCCAATTTGACTGATGTTTTGGTAAACTGAAAGCAACAATGGTGTTCAAGGGATGGGTTTGTGTCTGCACACAGGCGTGGATGCCTTTCAGGGCTGTTGAGGCACCAAGTCCTTTGCCTCTGGCATGTATATATCTCGGCATTGCCCTTTCACTGCTGGTGACTTGGGATCAAAACTCTTGGCCCCTACCTTTGTGCAGGAAAATGGGCCAAGAGCCTGTCTGTCTTCCTTGGGGAACTTCCCTCTTTCCTTCTAATCTTCAAGCTCTCTCCTAAGTAGATACTCAAACACTGAGGTTTTCAACTTCTAATCAGTCAATTTTGATTTGCATGATGCCTGTTGGGTCAGAGCATTGAAAGAAACATTAACTGCGGCTGGCTCTGTGGTGCAACGGGTTAACACCCTGACCTGAAGCGCTGGCATCTCCTATGGGCGCATTGCAAGACCCAGCTGCTCCACTTTCGAACCTCTCTGCTATGGCCTGGGAAGGCAGTGGAGGATGGCCCAAGTCCTTGGTCCCCTGCAACCATGTGGGAGACCCAGAGGAGGCTCCTGGCTCTAGGCTTCAGATCAATGCAGCTCCAGCAGTTGTGGCCAGTTGAGGAGTGAATCATTGGATAGAGGAACTCTCTGTCTCTCTCTTTCTCTCTGCCTCTCCTCTCTGTGTAACTCTGACTTTCAAATAAATAAATAAATCTTTAAAAAAAATAGAAATATTAACCAACCTTTCTGGTGTTTCCATATTCTAATTTATATTTTTTCCATGTTCTCATCAACTCACAGGCAAGTAAAGTAGAGAGGCTGGGGAAAACATGGAGTGGGTATGGGGCGGCATGAGTGCAGGGCAGTTAGCGCATACTGATGGGTAAGGAGGATTCTGGAGCAGACTGCGTTGTGTCACCCTCAGGCTGCGCAAGTCAACCTTTCTGAGCCCCAGCATCCTTGTATAATTTTATCAAACAGGAATTTTAGTGGTATCTTACCCTCTAGGGGTGTTGTAAGGACCACATGGATCAGTGCCTGTGAATACCATTAAAGCAAGGCTTGGTACATAGTAAAGGCTTAATAAATGTTTGCTCTTGGTTTTAAAACTTCATTGCATTCTCACAACCCAAAAAACCTGGCATTAATATTTTTCACTTGGATAAACCGAAGTGTCCAGGAATAAAGTGCCACACAAGAAATCAAGTTGACAGATGAGAGCTAAGATTCAAACTCAGGCCTATCCCCAAACCTGGCTCTTTCTTATACCACTTGGCTGTTCCTAAAAACACTGTGTATCTAGTAAGCAGTTTCAAAGTTAATCAAGGAAAGGAATACTAACTGTTTTGTCACCCTCAATACAGATGGATCTGAATTCTTTTTCTCTGCTTCGAATAAACTTGGCTTTCTGAAGGTGTCGAGGCACAAGTGTTTGGCACAGTGGTTAGGTTGCCACTTGGGATGACGGCATCCTGTTCAGAGAGCCTGATTCACGTCTTGGCTCCTCTGCTTCTGGTCCAGCTTTGCTGCATGCAGTTCCTGGGAAGCAGCAGATTTTGGGTCTCTGCTACCATACGGAAGTCCTGGGTGGAGTTCTGGGCTCCTGCCTTTGATCTGATCCAGCCCCGAATGTTGCAAGCAGGCAATCTCTCTTTCAAATAAAATTAAAAAAAAAAAAGCTTAAAAATTAAAAACATCTAGAGGGCTCTTCCTGTTTAACTTCAGTATATAGGTGAAGGTGAACTAACCTAAATGCTCCCTTTTTGATGCATATCAATTCAGAGTAGAATTGTATGTTCTAGATGTTTGATTTTTATTAGTGCTCAAAAAAAAAAAAGAAAAAGAAATTTCTAAGTAGTAGGAGGCCCTGACATATAGAAAAGTGGATATTTTGTTTTTAAATTTATTTTGTGATTTGTAATGGAGAAGTGTGGTACAAAAGGTGGATACTTTGTTAATGTCAGTGTTTTATTTGTTCCAGTAGGCTTGTTATACACTTGAAGCTCAGAGGTTGGGATTTCTACTTAAACACCATGAAATGCAATACCCTATGAAAGTCAAAATGTTCTGTAGACCCTAGAATACTATCTAAATAAAAGGTGTTGGCCGGCGCCGCAGCTCAATAGGCTAATCCTCCACCTGCGGCACCGGCACACCAGGTTCTAGTCCCAGTCAGGGTGCCAGATTCTGTCCCAGTTGCTCCTCTTCCAGTCCAGCTCTCTGCTATGGCCTGGGAGTGCAGTGGAGGATGGCCCAAGTGTTTGGGCTCTGCACCCGCAAGGGAGACCAGAAGAAACACTTGGCCCCTGGCTTCGGGTCAGCGCGGTGCGCCGGCCACAGCGGCCATTGGAGGGTGAACCAATAGAAAAAGGAAGACCTTTCTCTCTGTCTCTTTCTCTCACTGTCCATTCTGCCTGTCAATAAATAAATAAATAAATATAAGATGTTACTATTCAGAGTCAAAATTTTACCATGTTGATATAATAATAGGGCCAGTTATCGCCACCATCATGTGGTCTGGGATACTGGGTGCTCAATAAATAAGCATTAAAGGAATTGCTTTCTCTTGCTATTTTGCTGTGTGTGTTTCAAAGCTTGGATATTATATATAAAATTTTCTAAGTGCCTTATATTCAGTGCATTCTAACTTCACAATGTTAGTGCTGTGATTCCTCAATATTTGGAATGGTTGAACTATCAATTCTGTACAAACAGGTAAAATAAACAGCCTGATGACTCATGTGAAAAGGAGTCATTACTTTTTTTTTTTTTTTTTTTTTTTGACAGGCAGAGTGGATAGTGAGAGAGAGAGACAGAGAGAAAGGTCTTCCTTTTTGCCGTTGGTTCAACCTCCAATGGCCGCTGTGGCCGGCGCATCGTGCTGATCCGAAGCCAGGAGCCAGGTGCTTCTCCTGGTCTCCCATGCGGGTGCAGGGCCCAAGGACTTGGGCCATCCTCCACTGCCTTCCAGAGCCATAGCAGAGAGCTGGCCTGGAAGAGGGGCAACCGGGGATAGAATCTGGCGCCCCAACCGGGACTAGAACCCGGTGTGCCGGCGCCTGTTAAGCCACGGCGCCGGCCAGGAGTCATTACTTTTAACTAACTACAAGTGAGCAGTTCGGCCATAGTAGATGAACCATTTGTTACAGGCGTATGGCATCCTCAGTACAGAACAGGAGGTGCGAGTCCATAAAAGAACATGTGCCTTCCTGGAAAGTGGGCATCTCAGCTGAGTCAGATCCAGTTGTTACAAACTTCTGCTTCAGGAATTAATACCTAAAAGTAATCAAACATTAAAATAGCTTATAGGCTATATATACAGGTTTTAATTCTGAAGATCTGTATGTTTCTTGGAGAAGCGAACACAAATGGAGTTGAAATGGTCTCAGGGTGGAGGGAGGGAATTGAAGGAGCCCAGTATTAGATGTTAAACGTACCTAGGGGACTTCAACTCTGTAATGTTATTTTGAAGTTAAGTATTGTATACCTGGTTATGGATTATATTATTTATATTTGAAAATATCCTTCTTTGTTTGTGAAAGTACTTATTCATTTGAGAGGTAGAGAAAGAGCTCCATGCAAATGCAAGTCTTGGAGAGCTGAAGCTGGGTGCTGGAAACTCATTCCAGATTTCCCAAGCGTGTAGCAGAAACTCAGATACTTGAGCCATTACTGCTGCCTCCCAGGGTCTGCAGTAGCAGGAATCTGGAGTCAGGAGCTGGAGCTGGAGCTGGAAATTGAGCCCCAGCGTGGGACATGGGTATCCTAATTGGCAGCTGAAATCCCAGGTTAAATGCCCGCTCCCATTCCTATTTTTGAGTGTAGCTACTGAATAGTTTTTTTTTTTTAATATTAGGTCCATCTGAAGAATTTTCTTCCATTAAGAAATGACTGTTAAATTTAATTCTTTTTGCTTTATTGTCTTTAGCACATCACTAGGCCTCATATCTCCTATATTTAAATTCTTAGAAGAGTGCCTATCAAATAGATTCTGTAAAGCTCACTTTATTCTGATGGTTACTCAGATTTATGAAGTACTATTTTACTTTAAACCCATTTTGATTCTTGGTCCAGATGTCCTATACATGATTCGGACTCTGTATTCATCTTGCATTATTCAGTTAGTTTCTGGGGCTCTTTGCCCTCTGTGCCAAGGCCATTAATAAAGTATTCTGAAGATGGAAAAAGTAGCTGGAAAAGTAAGGATTTGATGGCTGAGCCTGAGTCCAGTGGAAAGCAGCTTAATGAATAACGCACATAGCAACCCACAGAGCCAGAGACATGGAAGAATTAGAATAATGTCCTTCAGAAGGTTTTTGAATGAAAAATAGTGGGGGGTGTGAATCCCTATTAGCCACTAAGTCAAACACTGTAAGAAATCTGTCTCCTACCACTCCCACTCTATGTGGATTGTGTTAGTGTTGGAGAAGGGCAATTTTCAAATTCTGTCTTTTACAGTGATGTGGGCAGGCAGGGAGACAGTGAGTGGGGGGGAGAGGAGACTGCCAGCAGCATCTGTGCCATAACCCTGCACCCCCAAATGCCTCTCACTTTCTGACTGATCCAACATAGCTTCATTCTCAGCACACCTGTTTCCCATCATGTACCTGAGCCTTGGTTCCCAGATTCCCTGACACCTTCCTAGGGATGAGTGTGTGTGTGATCTAGCCCCACATCTATGAGATGCCACGACACTTCCAAGATTGCTAAAAACAAGGAGGGGTCCACTGAAGTATTCATATTACCCTATAAAAAGTCATCCCCACATGTGGAGGCAGCAGCTCTTTCTTCCTCATGAAGATGGGGTGTCTGCACTCACACCTGATGGAGTACCCTCCCTCCCCGTAAATCCTGCTTTCCTGTACCCTTTTGATCTCCTCCTTGAATTTTTTCATTTGTGAAGACAAGTACTTAGAACATGCCCAGGTGGGGCCTGAGTTGCCCACAACACTAAGGCCCTAGTCCTAATCCCTTCTCCATATATCTAGAAGATTTCTGAGTTAGATTACTTTCAAGCCTAAGGGAAGAACAAAACAGTGGCTTGGAATCCTGGGCCACTTGAGCATGAACATAATATCATTTCATTGTAGTAATGAAAACTCCCATTTCTTTGCTTGGTAGTTTGCTCTTTTACATAAGATGTGTTGTTCCTGATATTACATAAAATATAAACTTGGAGTTGTTTAAGATGTTGGCCTTGCCTAATGTGTTTGAGAAGAATAAACATCACAGAGTGAATTAAGCATATGCACCAAATATTATTTTATGTCATGAGAAAATCTATTCATCCTGATGTTCATGTCTTATACTCTAGAGTCTATATATCAGAACCTGTTCCCCGACAAAAATATTTTCTTATCATGCTTTCTTTCCTGAAAAATAAGTCATGAGGGGCTTTTATTTCCATTTCAATTTATCTATTGATTGCAAGTGGTATAAATTCCCAGATGTAATCCTGTTCTAGTGATACGGTTTTGAGGAAACTGTTCAGCCATGGAAGGAATAAATGTGATTCCAAGCTCAGCTCCATCATCAGATGATTGTGGATGAATCTCACTCTTGAGGAAGCAGCTCAGAGCAGAGGATAATTGAGAGAATCCACAGGGGCAAGTGATCTTGGAAGTTCTCTCGGATTATCCACTACCCTATACATAGTCGCCCTTGAGGCATTTACATCTGTCCTTTGTCAGCTTCCCTGTTTGAGAACTCTAAGAACTGTCAGGTAGATGCTTCCAGTTCCAAACAGCTTTGGTCTGTAGTTGATGTTGAGGATTCCTCACTAACAGAGGAAGTTCCTTCTTTACTTGTTCTTCCAGCACCTTTTATATTTTTGGTATCATCACAGGCCCTGGGAGACCAAAGGAAAAATGAGGTATATAGTTCCTATATTTAAAGACAGTCTTTGAAATAAATACTGTAAGATGGGAAGGCAGAGACTATTATGGTAGTTCTTTAATTCATAACCACTTTTCTCAGGGTTTATTGAGTGCCTGTTGTGTGCTAGGTGCTATCAGGCCTTTGGATACAGCAGAAGGCAGGGCCACCAATGAACAACTCTTGGCTCACAGTCATCCATGACAGCCAAGAAGCAGACAGAATGTTGCAGAGTTGTGGTTGTATTGGAAAGGTGCTATGAGATGAGCATATGGGGGAAGAGAAATTAAAGTTCTGTGTCTCTTTTAGATGTAGAGGTCAAGACAAGTCTACCGAAGAAGTGACAGAACTTAGTCAGATGAAGAGTTGGGGAAGAGAGAGACTTCTGCACAGAGGAACAGGGGGCACGAGGTTGGCACATGCTGTGAAATTTTTGAAGACTTTGAGGCAGGAATTTAGGGTGGGGAGATGGGTGTCATCAGGAAATTTAAAAGAGGTAGGCAGGGGAGTGGTTATATGAGGTCTTGTACACAGTGGTAAGAAATTTAATTCCGTTTGCAATGTAGATTTTACATGTGTGTGTAATAGTATCCTTATCTAAGTTTGCTTTTCTTGAACCCAAGTGATTTTGTCTCCTGTCTATAATGGGTACTATGGTTGTCCCTTTACCTACTTTTTATACCTTCCCATAATTAGCATCCAGGAAGTTAGGGTGGTTTTGAATCCATCTTTATCTCCAGGTGCAGACCTTGTTTGATATAAGTAAGGGTTTGGCAAACTTCTTTTGTAAAAAGCAAGCAGGGAACATGTTGGGTTGTGAGGCCCAGATGGTGTGTGTCACAATTATACAACTGTCTGTGTAGTACAATAACAGCCATAGACTATATGTAATTGAGCTTGCACAAATGGCCGTGGCTGTATTCTAATAAAACTTTATTTATAAAAGCAGGTGGTAGACCAAATTTGGCCTAGAGACTGTTGTTTCTCCAATCCTTTTGTAAACCCGTTCTCTGCTCTGATTGTGTGAACTACAGGCTTTCCTGAACTCCAGGGATGGTTGATCCCATTGTCACGGAGGCCTTGTATGCACTGATTGTGAAAGGGATGCTTTTCTACTTGTGCTTGTGAACAAGACATCAGGTGAATGCCAGCCACTGGCAGCCATCTTGATTTCTAGGGCAGTCGTCCTTAGAATGAAGCAGTTGCTGAGGCTGAGACAGAGAAATAACTGGATCCTTCCTGACATTCCTGGGTTGTTGAGTTAGCTATTCCTGAAGCCTGCACCGCCTCTAGACTTTGGAGTTAGACAGTCCCATCAAGCCCTGTGTCATTGAAACCAGGTACAGTTGAATTTGCTTGTACTTCCAACAGAAGATGTGCTCAACTCAATCTAGTGCTCTGAAATATGAAGTTAGTGTTACTCCTTAATATGCTTAACTGGCAGTTTGCGTAAACAGTGTCCGAAGTGCTTCGGCATATCAGCAATACTCATCACGAGCCGACGGGGATTTCTGAGTGAAAGCCTGGGAATCAATGGCCCTTGAAGAGCTTAACTTCAGATAGGCTCCCTTTGGTGCATGACCACATGGTCATTCCATTAACTTTAATGGTGGTGGCTCTGCAGACGATGGGCCCTGTTAGTCTTTTCTCCCCTTTCTCTTTCACATTAAATCTTACCCTCCAGCTAATTCTTCAGAGTAAAGTATGCGCACCAATGTCATTCATTTCTTGGCCTCTATTAATATATGCACGAGTCTCTCAGGGAGAGAGTGCTAAGTGAGTACATTAAAAATGAATCCACTGCCCCATTTGTCGACTGTGAGAAAACCCCAGAGTCAGGGACATCATTGGATTATTATTGATTGTTGTAAGATCCAATAAAATCATAAATATGGCTCAAAACAATTACTGTGGCCACATTAGCAAATTATCAAATCCATAACTTGCTTTGGAGCCTGGCATTGGAGATTTAAATAAAGTGCCGGAGGGAACAAAGTTGTATTTTAGGAATGTGACAACCAGGGCTGAGATCGAAAAATTTATGATTTAATTTGCTTTGCAATCTAATTGAGAATAACTATTGAATTTCTAAAAAGTGAGCTTGGATTAGATTTAGGTGTTGGAAATCAACTGGAAATATGGGTTAGTTGTACTTTTCTGAGAGTCTGTTGGGAGGGAGAGAGGAAGGTATTCATGGCAAGGAATGACTTTCTTGGATAACCTTGTCCCCTCCACCCTGTGTTCTTATTTCCTGTGTTCAAATAATTGGGTTATACCTGAGGGTAGCTGGCTCTTCCCACAGATGTGCTTTTTACTTTCTGCACCAAGTGTCAATTTTCCCCCATTTAGAAATAAATCAATTCAAAATGAAATTACACAGAACATCCATATTTCCCCATCACTTAAATGAGTCTCTCCAAAGAACATGTGGTTGTCCCTTTTCAGCTCAGGCTTAATAAAACCTTTCTCTTCCATGGACACGGTGCAGAACTGGATTTTCATTTCGGGTGGATGATTAGGCAATATTTGCTCTGCAAAGTGCAGATTGGCATATTCATAGAGTCCTGTGGATGTTTGCTGAACTCTAACCCAAAGCCCGACTGCTAGGTGTACATTTCTTACCCACAGCAGTTTAGCTGCCCATGGCGTTGGGTCACCCTGTGGCCACTGTAGCAGTTCATCTGCCACCTTGGCCTTTGCTGTTCCCTGACAGCACTCCAGTGGCTAGGTTTTTAGGAGTGGATGGGCTCATCTTTCAGCTCACTTCAGGAAACTACAAAAGCAATTTGCACAAAGATAAAGGAGATTTCCTAGTGGTCTGTCTGGAACTGGCTTAAGGATTTGTACAGGCAGTCCGTGAGAGTTTGAAAAGCCAGCTGAGAAATGATAAATGACTGCTAACTGTCCTAATTATCTCTTGACACTCTGTGTTGAAACCTGGTGAAATTTTGCTGAAACTTACAAATAGGCAAGCTGTTTAAGGTTTCATAAATTATACATAATAGAAATGCTTAGAAAAAGAGAAAGATAGCCCCAGCCAAAGGGTTTGTGTTCATTGCCCGATGGTATCCTGAGTGTTATAAAGAGGTACAGGTAGGGCCACGGAATGTGTTAGATAAATTGTATTTTTAATTGCAAACCTAATTGATTATACTCAGCTTGCTCATTAGGTTAAGGAAGAATATAAGTCAACACCCAAGGTCATTACATTAATGGACATGGTAAGTGTGTAATTTGTGATAACTTGATTTGTGAGCATCACATTATCCTTAGTAAACAGTGTAACTAACATACTTGCTTTAAAGTGTCATGTACTTATTAAATTTGGTTTTTTGAATTTTAGGATGATTATCTTGTACTTTCATACTTCAAAGTTGTAATGTTGGTGCATCCATTGTGTAAATCTATATCAGATTGGTCTAACAATGCCCAACTGGCCTTTTACTGACTTACTCCACTGTCAGATAACCTCAGTTAGAAATTTTGCTTTTTCTTCTCCAGTTTATTTCTTGTGCAGCCAGGATCTACATCCCAGAAATCATTACCCTTTGGTTGTCTTTCAGACTTCTTGAGCAATCTGGATTGATTCTCTGCTGAGTATTGTCTGTTGGGTAGCTATTGTATCTTAAGTGTGTTATATGGAATCATGTAGGTACATCCAAATAGCCTAGGAACCAGTGTTTATTGCAGTGGCCCTAATAAATTCTTTTTGAACATGAAGATGGCTTCACCAAGTATAATGTTTTTTTTTTGTTTTTTGTTTTTTTGGTTTTTTTTTTTGACAGGCAGAGTGGACAGCGAGAGAGACAGAGCGAAAAGTCTTCCTTTTGCCGTTGGTTCACCCTCCAATGGCCGCCGCGGCTGGCGTGCTGCGGCTGGCGCATCGTGCTGATCCGATGGCAGGAGCCAGGTGCTTCTCCTGGTCTCCCATGGGGTGCAGGGCCCAAGCACTTGGGCCATCCTCCATTGCACTCCCTGGCCACAGCAGAGAACTGGCCTGGAAGAGGGGCAACCGGGACAGAATCCGGTGCCCTGACCGGGACTAGAACCCGGTGTGCCGGCGCCGCAAGGCAGAGGATTAGCCTAGTGAGCCGCGGGCTTCACCAAGTATAGACCAAGAATCTGGTTGATGGTACTAGGGCCATGTAATCTCAATAACCTCAAGACTCTTGATCAGTGGTAGAGTAGCTCCTGTAGATGAATTCTGAACCAGTATTTCTTTTTTTAAGTGATTTATTTATTTATTTGAAAGTGAGGAACAGTGGGAGAGACAGAGAGACATTACATCAGCTGGTTCAATCTGTAGATGGTAGGAATGGCCAAGGCTGAGCCAGACAGAAGCCAGGAGCCAAGAGCTTCATCTGGGTCTCCCACATGGCTAATAGGGTCCCTAACACTTGGGCCATGTTTTGCTGCATTTCTCAGGCTACTGGCAGGGGGTTGGATCAGAAGTGAAGCAGCTGGGACATAAACCAGAGCCCATATGGGATGTTTGCACCGCGGGGGGTGACTTTATGTGCTATGCCACAATGCTGGCCCCTGAGCTAATATTCTCAACTAAGTGATAACCTGTTGGGACAGTTTTCACACCTTGTATGCTTGCCATACACTGGCTGTTTTCATATCTGTTACCCACCATGCTTGCATGTTAATCACTCCCCTTCCAAAAGACATACAGAGGGTATTTGAAGCTCTCTGTGCTCTTTGTGGGGGATAGGGATGGTGGAGGTATGACAATTAGAAACAAACATTTAATTAAAAAAACCAGCCAGATCGTTAAATGCTGAGGGCTGGGATCATCAGAGAATCTTTCAAGTATTTGAAAGCCACGGACTTTTTCTGTGGGAAAATCTAAATATACATAAAAATGCTGCATGTATTTCTGGGGCTGTCCTTGCTCCCTGAGATCTGTCCATGGACTACTAGGCTGAACTTACCTGACGTGATGTCTTCCCTCTCGGTATTCAGAGGCAGATCGTACTTTGAGCCTAAATAGATGGGATAAATATTGGCTCAGGTGATTCAGAGGCTCCATTAACCCTTGTGAGAAATTTTGTTTCAGAAAATGTCTCCCTCACTGATCAAAGAGTTGCATGTTCTAAGGATTCAGATCTGATTCCATACACTCTTAGCCATGTGGCTTCAGGTCAGTGGTTTAACTCTCTGTTCACTTGTTTCCTTGTCTGTAAATTGGGTAATGATACTCCCTCCTGGTAGGGTTTTGCGAGTATTGAATGTCATGTTGGGAAGGTCTCTGCACACTGCTTGCTGTGTTTTGTTTTTATTCATCCTTTATTTATAGAGAACCCACTGCATGCCAGTCCCTGTTCTAACTCTTGAGGTGAGAGTTGTGAACAAGACAGGTACAGTCCCTGCCCTCAAAGTGAGCATCACCTCCTCCCTTTATTATTATCTCTGCAATAGGTTTCATCATCATGCCTGTGTGACCACGAAGGCTAGTTAGATGAAACCCCTGGAGAGACCTTCAGATGGATTTCAGTTTTCTTCTTAATGAGCCTAGAATTTGTATTAATGGTATGCAGGTTGGTTAACAGGCCATCTAAGCCAGTGAGTCAACTGGAAGTGGGTGGAGCTGCTCTTACATTGAAAACTGAGGGACCCATCAAGGTGGCATGTACCAATGCCATCTCACTAGTCTAAGTGATAAATTTCAGTTCACAATTGATCATAATGATAGGATTAAGAGTCAAAGGGATCACACAAACAAGACTAGTGTCTGCTAATACTAACTGATAGAATTAAAAAGAGAGAGAACGATCCAACATTGGAAGCGGGATACACAGCAGACTCATAGAATGGCAGATGTCCTAAATAGCACTCTGGCCTCAGAATCAGCCCTTAAGGCATTCAGATCTGGATGAAGAGCCCATGAGAGTATTTTAGGCATGGAAAGCTAAGACATTCTGGCAAAAAAAAAAAAAAAAAACAACAACAACAACAACTAAATGAAAAATCTCTGCGAGTGAGATCCCAGTAGAAAGAACGGGGCATCAAAGAAGGAGGTACCTTTCTCTGAAGGGAGGAGAGAACTTCTACTTTGACTATGACCTTGTCTAAATATGATCGGAGTCAGTGAACTCAAAAGGCTTCTATAGCCTTGGCAACTCATGACGAGATTACTGACGCCATAAACAAGAGTGTCAATTTGTTAAGTCAGCAACAGGAGTCACTGTGCACTTACTCCTCTTGTAGGATCTCTGTCCATAATGTGTTGTTCAATGTGAATTAATGCTATAACTAGTACTCAAAAAATATTTTATACTTTATGTTTCTGTGTGGGTGCAAACTGTTGAAATCTTTACTTAATATATACTAAATTAATGTTCTGTATTTAAAGATAATTGAAAATGAATCTTGATGTGAATGGAATGGGAGAGGGAGTGGGAGATAGGAGGGTTGCAGGTGGGGAGGGAAGTTATGGGGGGGAAAAGCCATTGTAATCCATAAGCTATAGTTTGGAAATTTATATTTATTAAATAAAAGTTAAAAAAAAAAAAAAAAGAAAACTGAGGGACCATGAGAGCCTTGGGAGTGAGGTGGGGGAATGTTCCCAAACACACAGTTTGTCTACAAAGCGTGCACTCTCAGATGAGTGTTTGCCCCCTTAAGGAGCTCTATGTGTATAGCTTATATCACAGATTCTTTTTAAAAAACGGACAAGGGTGTGATGAAGAAATACTTTTTACCATATCTTAGCTAAGATAGAACGCCATCCTGATGTTAAATTTGCCTCACAGAAAGTGAGGATTTTCTTAACCTGGCATGACCAGAGGTGATGGTGAATCAGACTCAGGATTTGCAGGAACTCATTCCAATCAACTGTTACTTTTTAATTTGTCACTCGTGAGATGAAGTTTGATTTTCAGTTAGAATCAGAAACTGGCAGACTTCAGAGAGTGGAAAAGTTTTGTGCTCAGTTACATTCAGTTCAGTTGGAATAGGTTTTCTGTTATGCTTTAAATGTGATAGCTTTTGTTACTTGTTTTCTCCTTCCCTAACTATCTGCATGAGATTTTCTTTGTTACTTCCTGTGCACGTGCCAATTTCTACCATCTTGGGTGTGATGCTCAAAAAGAAGAACAGACTATGGAAGCCTTTAGGGTTCGCAGACTTCGATCTGATTCTGACAGGGTCATAGTCAAAGTGGAAGTTCTCTCCTCCCTTCAGAGAAAGGTACCTCCTACTTTGATGGCCCCATTCTTTCCACTGGGATCACACTTGCTGAGATCTTTCATTTAGGTCTTTTTTTTTTTCCCCAGAGTGTCTTGGCTTTCCATACCTAAAATACTCTCATAGGCTCTTCAGCCAGATCCAAATGCCTCAAGGGCTGATTCTGAGGCCAGAGTGCTATTTAGGACATCTGCCATTCTATGAGTCTGCTGTGTATCCCGCTTCCCATGTTGGATCGTTCTCTCTCTTTTTAATTCTATCAGTTAGTATTAGCAGACATTAGTCTTGTTTGTGTGATCCCTTTGACTCTTAGACCTATCAATGTGATCAATTTTGAACTGAAATTGATGGCATTGGTACATGCCACCTTGATGGGATTGTATTGGAATCCCCTGGCACATTTCTAACTCCATCATTTGGGGCAAGTCCAATTGAGCATGTCCCCCAATTGTACATCTCCTCCCTCTCTTTTTCTCACTCTTATATTTAATCAGGATCCTCAGCAACTCATGACTAGAGCCTAGGGAGATTACTGATGCCATAAACAAGAGTGTTAAATTGTTAAATCAACATCAAGAGTCACTGTGTACTCACGTCCCATGTGGGATCTGTCCTTAATGGGTTGTCCAATGTGAAGTAATGCTATAAATAGTACTGAAACAGTATTTTTATACTTTGTGTTTCTGTGTGGGTGCAAACTGATGAAATCTTTACTTAGTATATACTGAATCGATCTCCTGTATATAAAGATAATTGAAAATGGAAAAAAAAAAACTTGGTGTTAAATTGGAAATGGCATAGAAAATTAATCAATTTTTTAAAAAAATATCATGTAGGATCTCTGTCCTTAATGTGCTGTACACTGTGATTTAATGCTATAACTGGTACTCCAACAGTATTTTTCACTTTGTGTTGCTATATGAGGGCAAACTGTTGAAATCTTTACTTTATATATACTAAACTGATTTTTGTATATAAAGAGAATTGAAAATGAATCTTGATGTGAATGGAAGGGGAGAGAGAGCGGGAAAGGGGAGAGTTGCGGGTGGGAGGGAAGTTATGGGGGGGGGGGATGCCATTGTAATCCATAAGCTGTACTTTGGAAATTTATATTCATTAAATAAAAGATAAAAAAAAAGAAGAAGAAGAACAGACCTAGGAACTCTGGAGTGTAGACCTATCTACATGCTCCCTTGCTGGGCAGTTTCCTCAGCGAAGTTGGGGACTGACGACTAGTAGGCCACTCAGGAGAGCAAGACTGCCTCCTTCCTTCCCCGCGCATACCAGTTCCCATTGCCACCTTCCTAGACTGACCCAGGGGAACATTTGTTAGGCAGACGCTCTGCCATCTGTTGTGCAGCCAAAGCTTCCACAGCAGAACGGAAACAGGTGTGGTGTCAAAGTAACTTAGTGAGCAGACACGTGGAAACAAGAGCTTGGAAAATCGTGTGGTGTTTGAAGAGCATCCTCCTTCCTCAACCTCTTGGCCTGCAGTGCGTTGTCTCCAAAGGGGCAGTCCTCTATAGCCAGTTTGGGCTCCGAGTTGGGTACCAGATGGCTTGATGGGTGGCCCCGGAGGGCTGTCATTTTACTTGCAGATGGAGGCAGGCTTTGGGTGTGAAGTCCTCCCTGGGATTTGTTCTGGACGTGTTGCTGCTTTGCAGACCCCACACAGGTCACGAGGCTCACTATCGCCTTGGAAGTCTGTTCTTTCGCTTTCTTTTCCAAAGTGATGCTTTCCAAAGTGAGCTTCTTGAAGAATTGGTTCCTGTTGTCAGATGAGATATGGGTTTTTTTTTTTTTTGCCTGTTTCAAAAATATGAGATTGTATCATTTAGAAAATAATTATTAATTTATTACTCATTTCAAAGAGGGAAAAAGAGGGAATGTGGGAGTGAGGGTAGAAAGAGAGACAGAGAAATCCCCCATCCACTGATTGACTTCCCATGTACTTGGAATGCTTTCTCCACCCCCTAGGGCAGAATCCATAGCCAAAAACTTTTTTTTTCCAATGTACGAACACTTTTATTTAGTAAATAACAATTTCCAAAGTACAGTTTATGGATTACAATGGCTCCCCCCCCCCCCATAATTTCCTCCCACCCGCAACCCTCCCATCTCATGTTCCCTCTCCCATTCCATTCACATCAAGATTCATTTTCAATATCTTTATATACAGAAGATCGATTTAGTATATATTAAGTAAAGATTTCATCAGTTTGCACCCACACGGAACACAAAGTGTAAAATACTGTTTCAGTACTATTTATAGCATTAATTCACATTGGACAACACATTAAGGACAGATCCCACATGAGAAGTAAGTACACAGTGACTCCTGTTGCTGAGTTAACAATTTGACACTCTTGTTTATGGCATCAGTAATCTCCCTAGGCTCTAGTCATCAGTTGCCAAGGCTATGGAAGCCTTTTGAGTTCACTGACTTCGATCATATTCAGACAAGGTCATAGTCAAAGTGGAAGTTCTCTCCTCCCTTCAGAGAAAGGAACCTCCTTTGATGGCCCCGTTCTTTCCACTGGGATCTCACTCGCAGAGATTTTTCATTTAGGGCTTTTTTTTTTTTTTTTTTTTTTCACAGAGTGTCTTGGCTTTCCATGCCTACAATACTCTCATGGGCTCTTCATCCAGATCCGAATGCCTTAAGGGCTGATTCTGAGGCCAGAGTGCATAGCCAAGAATTCTATCCAGGTCCCCATATAGGTGTCTAGAGCTCAATCCTGTGAGGCCTCACGGCTGCCTCTCAAAGGTCTGTGTTAGCAGGAAGCTGGGATCAGGAACTAGAAACAGGCATTGAACCCAGGAAAAAAATGGCATTTTAACCATTAGGTCCAATGTCTTAGCCTTTTTAGCCTTTTTAAACTCTGGAGAAGTGTTTCAGTAGGAAACATGGAAATGGTATCGGTTGAACATCTTCTGCAAGGAGGTGCTCACTTACTTATTTTTTCTCTGCCTGTGAATTATTGGTGCCACTGAGAAAGGTGGATGTGCTTTCATGTAAGAGTCGTTGGTTACCTAATATTTCAGTGGATGTAATGAGCATCTACTTGTATTAGTGCTTGACATTTGTTTAATAATTTACTGCTTGTAAAGTGCTTCATGTCACATACTCTATCTTATTTATAAGGGGAAAATAACATATGGAGGGAAGGCACTTTTTTAAGATTTATTTATTTATTTGAAAGGCAAACTTAGAGAGAGAGAGAGAGAGAATCTTCCATACACTGGTTCACACCCCAAATGGTTGCAATGGCCTGGAGCCAGGAGCTTGGTCCGGGTCTCCCACATGGGTGGCAGGAGCCCAAGCACCTGGGCCATCTTCTGCCACTTTCTTGAACACATTAGCATGGAACTGGATAGGAAGTGGAGCAGCTGGAACTGAACCCACAGAACCACAGCGCCAGCATTGAAGGTAAGGCTGTGAAATCACAATGTCACGATTCAAATCCTAGCTCTGCTCCTTACTGGCTGCGTGATCCTGGGCCAATTATTTAGTATCTTTGTACTTCAGTTACTTCTTCCATAAAAGGGAGGTGATGACAGTGCTTGGTTTCCTAGAGTTAAGGGAGATCCAGGACATACCATAGTGACTCATGTGTGCTTTACATCGGTGAATGTTAGCTATTGGTGTTTAATTATTAACAGTATCAATATTGTCGTTAATTTGTTCCCAGCACTGTGAAAAGTATATATGGTGATTGGAATTTTATCCTTATTTTAAGGGTGAAGTGTCTGAGGTTCAGAAGGCAAAAGTGACTAAGTGACTTGATCAAGAGCTGGGAAACCATCAGAGGCTGGGTTAAACAGGAACTCAGACCCATGATAGCTGCATGCTAAGGAATTCATCTTGGAATCCAGCTGAATCTGTTTTTATCAGAGTCCTGTAAAGACAAGGCTGGTAAACTCAGCTTCCAACAGCAACACATTATAAGCCTCAAACTTTAATTGTTAGCAGCAGAGGATAGCAGAGTCCAGAGCTTTGTTCTTGCAGGATTTATAAACTGAAAAGGTTGAGAAACTGGCATTGGAAGTGTCATAAGTTCCCCAGTCCTCAGGCTGAATAAACACCTCTGTTTGATTAAAAATGCACTCCACACTCACATCAGTGGTTTGAAGAGCACAGGATGAACGCTTCCAGACATTACTGATTGCCTACAGATTTGCAGCAGTTCCCTATGGAATTGTCAGGAGGTCCTGATGAAGTTGCCTTTTGTGACATGGTACCCCTGTTCCAGGATTTTGCAATTCTGCAGGAAAGACAGGAAGCTTAAATAAATAACCAAATGAAGAGACAACATGGCTGAGGGACCAAACCATGGGTCAAAGATGGAAAGCAAACATTGTGGCTTTGGGTGTTGTGGGTCAGTCAATCCAATTGAAATATCCAGTAAATTGATTTTAGCATTAGTATTTCTTTAAATTAGAACCATCATCCCTATCCCACCAGGGAAGCTGAATGTATAGCACTAGGAAAATAGAATGAGTCACTGATCACTAATAAGTACCTTACACCTGCAGGGTCCTTAGGACTGGCCACTCCTCATTTGTTTAGTTTCAAAGTGACTGTAATAAGTAATAATGCCCATTTTTGAAAGGAAGTAGTAAACAAAGGAGTGGTGGGCTCTAGGCTTCAAGCTCTGTCTTCTTATTTTGTCCTGGCTACTTCTGTGACATGCCCAGAACTTTCGTTGATGGATCTTTCTCTTTCTTTCTATTCCTTCTCCATGTCCAACCCCATCTCCTTGCCCCTTGATGCTTTAGAACTCTTTCACTTGCCACTGACAGAAAACCAAGCCTGAATAAAGTGAATGGGTAATTGCCAGTGTCATATAATTAAAGCATCCATGGATGATTCCTGATTTCAGGTATGGCTGGATCCAGGGACTCAGGACCCAACATAGTCCTTACCTTCTTTGTATTCCTCCTTTATGTGCAGGGGGACCAGCATAGGCCTGGGTATGGAGGTGGCAGCACTGAATTAAACAGCGTGTCTTACACGTGTCTGGGCAAGAAGTAACAAGAGACACAAAGCTGATGAGCAGGTTTTGAGTCCCATGGTAAATAAATTCAGGAATCAGGGTCTGATATCAGAATGTAACTCAAAAATCACACAAGACTCATTGAAGGAATTGAGGAAGAGATTGAGATGAAAAGAAAGATAATTCCTGGAGAACAGCATGATAGCAGTAGATAGGATGGGACTAAAGACTGGAATACTAATGTATTTATTTGCTTGAGGTGATAATAAGAGTCAGGCGAGGCAAATCAACTTAGAAGAAAGGGAAAAATATGAGTTAAACACAAGACCTCATTAGCTAAAAGATTGTGGTGGAATGCAGTAGAACCTAGATAATCCGTGAGGATCATTTTGCCTTGCAGGCAAAATCAGGCCAGTCAACGTAGAGCACACACTAGATGAGCCATCTTTACACCTAGAATTCTTAGTCCTTTTTCTAAATACTGATATATCATTAGGAATCAGCAGGTCCTTCCCTGGTAGAATTGGAAGATGCTTATAGCTTTCTGAGAGACTCAAAGCCAGAAGGTCCGTTAGGTTGCAATTGGACGCCTGACTCACAGAAACTGTGAGATAATAAATGTTATCATAAGCCTCTAACCAACAGAATTAAAAAGAGTCTGTGTGGTATTGAGTTTGGTTATGTAAGTTTAAATTCAGAAAGGCTGTGATTTTTCTGTTTGAAATGCATGATATAAAATATCATGCATCCGTTCATTTCGTATGCACTGACCACCTGCTGAGTAACACCCGCTGTCACAGGCAGCCTGGTGCTTGATGTACACTGCTAAAGAAAACAGATGTGGTCCCTGACCTCATGCAGCGCTTAGTCTGCCAAAGTCTGTCAACTCCCAAGTTTGCCCAAAAGAGCATGTCTTGACTTTTAAGATTTAAACTCATTGAAAGATTGTTTCTAGGAAAGGCAACTGGAAAATGCTATTAATAATCCTATTGCGTGCCAAGCTCCTTCTCTCAACACACATTATGATTTTTAAATTTTTCCTAAAAAAAAATTTTGTCCTGCAATCTTTTCTTCTTGATTTACAGCAAAAGCTCTCTAATGACTCTTTTAAAAATGACTTAATAAGCGAGCTGTCATGCTGCTATTCTGATCAGACAATAGATCACTTATGTGTCATTTGTTAAACCTCTTTGGTCAATACAGAATCCTCCCATTGTTTTTTGCTGAGTGGCCACTGAACCATGTAACAGCAGTCTGTTTGTTTAGGTTGCTTATCTGCTTGTCATTGGTGTAGATAATTATTTCTTCACAGAGCTTTAGGCAAGAGTTATCGTGATGTACTGTTGGTAGAGGGCCCCACACATAAAATGATCTCATTAGAGACAAATTTGAGAGGTAAGCAATTTTAAAAATAGTTTGAGACATGGTAAGAATTGCTTCTTTTCATATGCTCACATATCACTTGAAAGGTTGACTGCTTCATTTGGAACAGTATACTTTCTCTAAATGTATGCTAAGATTTCACATTTATTGACTTATTATGGGATTTCAGTGAAGTAGCAACTAATGAAAATCCATGGGATAGGAAATTTGACCCATTTTGATTAAAGGAACGAATGGGCTGAACACCTCTACCATTCTCATTGTCCTCATTCTCTCCAGCCTCACCAGGGAGCTCCCTGAGAGCAGACAGACAGAGACCTTCAGAGGTATTTTTATAGTTTGTTTTCTTACTATAAGGATAGTGCTTGTCCATTGCAGATATTTTGGAAAATGCAGAAAACAGTGCAGGAAGCGAAACATCATCCATGGTTAAATTTCTATTTCAGCTGGTATTTTTTTTTTAATTATCACCCAAAACAGCCTTCAACAAGTGTAAAGCATTCCTGTTTTTGTCTATGAAAGGTGAAAAGTAAGAGCAACCACGTACAAGCACACCCTTGCTGAGGATGCTTACCCACCCATTGCCTGACCCTCCCTTCTACATTGTCCTGGCCAAGAGCAGGTTTTCCATTCCAGAAGAAGAAACCTCTGTTGTCTGTTGCTCTCTTTCTCTGTGATGTTGCGGAGAAGAGCATGTCATTTTGACATCATCGTGTCTGGGAAGGTGACCACAATCTGGGAAGGTGACCACAATTTGTTTAAGATAAAGCCAGGTGATGACTGATGGGGGGGTGAGGATGGGGAGTAGGAAGTTTCTCATTCGCTGACCATGACTCCATGAAGACACCAAATTTGGGCAGACAAGCAGACAAGATCCTGCTCTGTTATTTAGTTGCAGCTTGTGAAACGTGTTTTGCAAAATAGAACTTTATTTATAACCTACTTCCAAATCTCAGACCCTTACTACACCCAGACCTCAGATATCCTATAGTGCCCTAGTGAGATAGTTGTTGGTAAGGAATCTCCTGTGGCTGTGTGTGAACTGCCTGTTGCTAGAAGGATGGTTAACCCAAGAGTAAATTAGCAGAAGTCCCATTGTAGGTAGAACCGAGTCTGAGGCCTTGCTGCAATTCTCAGGTGCTGGCTGAAGCTTGGAACCCAAACCCTAATGTATGGGCAAGATCATTTGATCCCCTTGCAACTCACCTAATAATAAGTCTGTCTACCATATTCTAAAAGGTTGCCCAGGACTGGGGAGGTATCATTCCCTCCTGCTATGTTGTGGTCAGAGAGACCTGGCCTAGAATAAGAATGTCTACTTTTCCTACAAGGAGGCCATTGGAAAGCATGGAAAATCGTGGTTCATCTGTGTTCTCCCATTCCTGGACACTTGAGATTTCCTCACCTGTTCAGAATCTCCTTGAAGCTTGAGTCTGAAAACCTAAGGCAAGGTTCTCTCCACTATCCCCAGCCCAAGCTGTCTCAATATAGGCAATCTAGCCAACATATAGAGCATTCATTCATATTCCTATACCTAAAATAATGCATGGTGACACTGTTGGTGGGAGAATTTGACTAACAGTGACCCTCTATATACACCTGTTCTTTCCTTATAGTCTTTGCCCGTTTCTGCCTTCTCCCCATTTTGGAGTGCTTGTTATATTCCTGATTTCTTTCATTTTTGTAATTGGTGTTTGTTTATTTTCATTTTATGTGAAGAGCTCAGAGACAGAGACAGAGAAAGACCTTTTTTCTATTGGTTCAGCAATCAAATGCCTGGCATATTCAAGGCTGGGCAGAGGCTGGGCCAAGGCTGGGGTAGGCTTTATCCAGGAACTGACTGGGTCTCTCAAGTATGTGGTGGGGTGTGAAGTACTTGAGCCATCACATTCTGTCCCCCTGGGTACACAGGAGCTGGAAGCAGAGAAGTGCTATGGAATGTGGGAGTCCCAACTGGCCAATGAACCACTGTTCCAAGTGCTAGCTCCTTTTTCTGCTTTCTTAGCCCCTGTTCTTGCTGAAGCTCTTGCCTCAAGCCCTACTTCCTTGGGGAAACCTGCCCTGATCTCTTGGGTGTTTGTTCCTTTGCTTCAGCTCTTTATCCTGTGTGCATGGGATAAAACCTTCATGCACATGTGTGATTCTTTGATTAAAAATTCATCTTCTCCAGCAGATTGTAAGCTAATGAGAACAAAGGCTATGTGGATCTCCACTATTTGTCAGAGTGCCTAGCACACAGAATGAGTTCAGAAATTGCTTGAATAAATAAATGAATGAGTGAGTAAATGGGTGTGTAAAGGGGTTGGGGGGAGAGAAGAGTGGATGGATAGATGGATGGATAAGTGTTTACATTGAAAGATGCTGTGATTATAATGTTTAGGTAAGGGTCTTATTTATTTTCTTTTATTTTAAACATATTTTGGAAAAACTTATTTTCAAAACAGAATGTTTCTGGGTTTTTTGGTTTGTTTGTTTGTTTGTTTTGTTTTGTCTTATTTGATCATGTTACACCTAAACCAGCAGTAGATTGTGTCAGGGCAAAAGGGTAGAAAAAAAAATACCATAGAATACAGAAGTGGGAGAATAAATCATGAAGCTTCTTAAATTTTTAATCCTAATTTGAAAAGATAAAGTCGGACATGTTATCAAGCTGTTTCTGCATTTTTAACGAAGATAACTTTGGAGTATTTAGCAGTGGAGCCCACCTGCAGGATCTCTGATTCGGTACTAGAGGCTACTGGATAATTCCAGATAATTTTGTAGTCTCTGTTCCTTCCCGATTTCCAGAAAGAGTCCAAGTCTCATACTTTCTCCTTGAACATTCTGTCTGTGTTCCCTGAAAACCTCCCCAGTGTATGAAAGAATTGCCTAGGAGACAACTGAGAAGGACTCCCACAGTCGGCTAGCCTTTCAGGAGTCTACATGAGGCATTGTTCTGTAGTGGGTCAGATTGCAACTTGTTCCCCCTTTCAAATATATTTCAAGTTACCTTATTAAAATACACCATAAGGTGTCTTTGTGTAGAAAATCGAAAAATAGAACTTTAGATGGGGCAGACATCTCTAGTACCCCAAGTTTTTCATTTTCCTTGAAACATCCCTTCACTTTGAAAAATCTAAGTAGGCCATGGAGAGAAATGTCTGATGTGAATTTCTTCTAATAGCCCCAACTCGTCTTTCAAATTACTACAAAAGCAGCTCAGCATTTTTAGTGCCAGATTGATGGGGGAAAAGTGCATATTAAGCTTTCCACATTAATTCAGGGCAGTGAGGAAAGAATCATCCCATCTCGGGTTTATAAAAACAAACAATGCTTGAAAGTGAGCTTGCAGCATAAAAATTGGTGGCACTGTGTTTGTATAGTTTGCCTTCATATTGGATATCATTGCTGCCAAGTGTTAAAACAACTGATTACTGGTGGGCTCCAAGAAAAAGGAAAATCAGATTTGGAACGTGAATTCAAGTTACACTTGGAAAGTCATTCCAGAAAACTTTGGAGAGAAACAGTTTTACTTTTGTCCCATGAGGCAAGGAAGATGAACTAATAGATCATCCTCAGCTCTAATTTTTAACCTTGTTCATGGCCAAATTCATTTATAGCAGGTGAATGATGATCTGGGTCACTGCAGGAAGTAGCTGGTATAAAGGGAACTGTGATAGGGTTTCAGAAACATATGTATGGGTCTACTTTCTTATACCCTTGGGCTCCCAGGGAGATACAGTCACGGTCATGTGGATGATACAGTGAAGGTAATCACTCTTTGTAAAGTCGCCACAAAAGAAGAAAAAATGAAGACAGCTGGGGAGATGATGATTGGATTTTTAATACTACTTTGTACATCCAGTTTATTTTTTTGTAAGAGAGAGGGGAGCTATTAATTTGTATATATATTATATATAATATATATTATTTAAGAATGAGAAGAGATGGATATTTTTGAGTTTTATTTGGACAATTTAATCCTGCTGGTCTTGAAATTTTTCAGTTATCTTAAAGATGTGAGGATTTTTCCTTTTTTCTTTGTTTTGGAAGGAATACCTCTACTTTTTCCCAAGTAAGTTAGCTAATGGGATTTCTGAGTGGGCAGCCAGAAACTGAACCCCTGATTTGCAGTGATTTTAGCATCACAGTCGATGTTTGAACCAGAATTGGTACATTTTTCCTTGAAATGCGCAGGGAACAAAGGTAGATATGCTTGTTTTAGAAATTCTTTTTTCGCCTTATTCCTTCTTCTTCCTCTTAGCCTTGTCCTTTCTCTGTGAGAGTGTGTGTGTGGCCTTAAGGGGACCAGAATCTACAGAGTTAGCATCGCTGCCAAGTGGGCTTCTTCTTGAGTTCCAGCTTTGGAAAATAAGTCTTGGCTGTCTGCAGAACCGTTCTGGGAAGGATTTTGAAGCTCAGTCTAAATTCAGAGGGACGGTGAACTGGGATCAGTTAAGGAGGTCCCTGGAGTGTGCATGTGCCACCTATGTTTGTTCACCATGCTGTGGGGCAAACTGAACTCATCCCAGTTTTCACAGACGTTTTGATTTTTTGCATTACCTGCGTGTTTTTTTAAAAGATTTATTTACTTACTTGAAAGGCAGAGTTACAGAGAGAGAGGCAGAGAGAGAGAGAGAGAGAGGTCGTCCAGCTACTAGTTCACTCCCCAGATGGCCACAACAGCTGGAGCTACGCCAATCTGAAGCATGTAGCAGGAGACTCCTCCGGGTCCCCTGCATGGGTGCAGAGGCCCAAGGATTTGGGCCATCTTCCACCGTTTTCCCAGGCCACATCAGAGAGCTGGACTGGAAGTGGAGCAGCTGCGACTCAAACAGGCGCCCATATGGGATGCTGGCATGGCAGGTGGCAGGTGGTTTTACCCGCTATCCCACAGTGCCTGCCACACGTTATCTATGTTAAATCTTTAGCCAAATAGAGTTCTCACGGCTAAGGAACACTTGAGAAGTTGGCCTCCTTGCCCTGATAGACAAAATGCCAAATGGTAGATTTAATCAGGATAAAATTACTTTATAACACATTCTAAATGATGTACTTAGGTGTTCAGGACAGAAGATAAAATGACTTTACTTTCTGAGAACTCTTTTTCCCCAGGATAGTTAAAACTTGTCTTTTACTCAAACTAAAGGATTTATTACTGTCAAGATGAGTGTGATGGTTTATTTACAGGCACACTTGATGATACTCTGAGTTTTTACAAATAACTATCCATTTCTGAAGTTTTGGCAAATACTCTGCTCTATCGAGTGGAGATAAAATGGAATTATATACCATTTGGAAGGCAGGGTACTCTGTTTGAAATGGAGATCAGTTGGTTTCTGAGAGGCACATTTGAAATCACTGATGCAAGTTCAGTCCCCAGATGGGCAAATTAACTTTAGTCTTTTTCATGTCCAGAAGCTGCACACCTTGCTCAGCTGTCAGAGTTGTAGCAGACAGCTCTTCTCTGCCTCTGGGCACAGCCACCACAGGGACAAAGGCCCCAGAGTTTTGTAAGTGAAATTTGTTTTGCTGCCCTGTTCCAGTTCCTGAGTAATATTCATTACCGGGCAGTGTACGGGAGCACGTCTGGGTTGGTGATAGGGAGGCCCAGTGCTGGTGACCCTGCTGCTGCTGCTCTTAAAGATCAGGGACCTCAGTTCCAAGCCCGTCCTACACACAGGGTTACCATACACAGGTCAAAGACTCTGCCTCCACCCATTCTGGTTGTGCTGGGTATTAGCGGAGAGTGTAATCTTAGCTTGGTCCCTCGGTGTTACTCTTTGCAAGTAAAAGGAGCTTGGTAAATATTTGCTGAATAAATGAATTCACGTCTTCATAAGTGGACGCTACTAGTGTTAGCCATGAAATATGTACCTAAGGTATACGTCCTGGGGTTTACCATCCTTTTGTATTCTGAGGCTGTTGTATTCCAGAATTACCTTCTGCTATTACAGCTGGGGCAGATCTCATGGCAGCATGTCCCCCTGTTAGTCATTGAGGGGTTTCCTCGTGATTTATTAAGGACAGCATGCTACTTAATAAAAGGGAAAAATAATGACCCCACACAAGTCAGGTAACACTGATCTTCTAAGAATTCTAGTAGTTCTGGGCTTGGTGACCTATGCTTCATAAACATTTCAGTATATGGAGACTATTGTTGGTCTACCAAGCAACCCTTCCGTGCTCACGTCAGGTGGTAGCTCGTTCCCCATGAGCCACAGAAGTGGTTCAGAAACGGATGTTTGACCGAAGCCAAGTCTCTCTCTTTGTTTGTTTTTGGCTTTTTTTGTTCTAATGAGGAAATCTTCCCATTCATCTCAGATTACTAGGAAAGGAGCTATCCTAAGGCCGGTTCTCCCAGCCAGGTTATCATCTTCATTGCAAGAGTGAATGGTTTATACCAGCTCTGCCAGACATTTCCTAGGGTGTGTTTATGCAACATTGCAAACACTACCCCCCCTTTTTTGTCATAAAGACTACAGACTGCTACATGATGCATAGGACTAAATGTTTTATCTTTTCCAAAACAATCTCTGATTTGCTAATAGAAAACTCGGAGATTGCTCAGTAATGTGGAGAAGCCTCAGAGATGTTTCAGAATAGCAGTTCTTCTAGAATATGAACTGTGGCTAACACTCCGTGTAGACCACCCACACACATACTTCCTGTGTGTGTTGTCACAGAGTTGGCTATTTTCAAGCATTATTTTAAAATATTGGTAGTCAGTTACAGGCTTTACTCTAGTTCAGGGCTGCCTCCCATTCTGCAAGCACTGATCTATTCAAGAAATTGGGTACAGAATGCTAAGAGCAGATTGAAGAGGCCAAAATGAATGTTTAGATATTCTCAAAGCAAAATTAGTTATTGATAATATACTTTAGCTGAAATGGTTTGTGTTAATTCTACAGCCTAGAAGTACTATAGGTCTTTCATGTGATTTCCTCTGTATACTCCTTATAAAATAGGGACTTTAATTATTTTCCTTCCGGGATTCCAGTCAACAGTTGATTCCCAAAGATGTATGGAGAGATATTTTTCTTGCCCTCAAAGCTGCCATTCACAGATGAAATGTTCCTGTCTTCTTTTCCCAAAGCAATTGTCTTTGGGAAGTTATTTTATGTTTATTGAAATATTCTATTAACATTTAAGTTAAGTCCTGTCTTCTTCATTCTCTTCTATAATGAGATGAGAGGTAGTATGGAAAGAAGACCAATATGCTACTGTTTATTCAGTTTATATCACATGAAGGGTTCACTTTGCAAATTCTCTTTCTCTCTCCCTGTTGCTATCAAAGAAAGGTAAAACTCACAACTGCTTGGTTGTTGGAGATTACCTATTTAGGAAGAAGTGAAGTCAAATGATTTTAAATTTCAGATCAATAGTGTTTTGGGTTTTTTTTTTTTTTTTCCTGCTGACCTGGCAAGACTATAAACTATTAGATACCTTGAATCCTGAGGAATTTTATTGTCTTCTGTCATAAAATGTAATTGAAAATTAACCACATCAGCTTTTCCTTGTGTTCCAGAAAATGATTAATGTTGATTCCAGAGCTGAAGGTCTTACAGGTTCTTTTAAGGTTAATTTGGTAGATTGAGGCCATTTCACATGAAATGTTTTATGTTGGTTTAACTTCTCTATTTGACCATTTATCATTCTACAAACTCCATAAGAACTGTTAATTATCGAGGACACATCTTTGCCCTAATGTGTGAGCACTTTGATATGTTCCTTCCTCTGCAACTGAGGAAAAGTGGGTCAGATGTCAGATGCTAGGGTGTTATCTGCACGGTTGGGTGATACAGCCTGCACTGCCACTGTGGGAAGCTGTGTGTAATGAAAGGATTTTTCTGGTTCCCACTGTTAGCCTACTTATTTGTAGTGGGAAATCAGCATCCACGGTTCAGGGACAGCAATGGAATTTGGATATTAAATTTGTCACAATAGCCATGGCCTATTTTCAGAAGGCCATTTGCCTTATGCTGACTTAATCAGGTGATCAGCTGGACAAAAAGAATTGTCCTGAAACCAGGAAGAAAGTCTAAATCAAGACAGTGTTAAGTCCTCTTAAATCTAGGTGCATTCCGTGTATGGAAACTTTCATCCTTTGAGATGAGATTTCTTTAAACATTTATTTCAATTCAGGAATAACCTAACTGTGGTGTAATGGGTAAAGCTAATGCCTGCAGTGCCACCATCCCATATGGGCGCCGGTTCAAGTCCTGGATGCTCTACTTCCAATCCAGCTCTCTGCTATAGCCTGGGAAAGCAGTAGAATATGGCTCAAGTCCTGGGGCCCCTGCACCCACATCAGAGACCTGGAGGAGGCTCCTGGCACAGTTCTGGCTGTTGCAACCATCTGTGAAGTGAACTAGTGGATGGAGGACCTCTCTCTCTCTCTCTCTCTCTCTCTCTCTCTCTCTCCCCCTCTCCCTCCCTCCCTGCCTCCCTCTCTTCCTCCCTCTCTCCCTGTCTCCCTGTCTCTCTGTCTCTGTCTCTCTCTGTAACTCTGCCTTTCAAATAAATAAATAAATTTTTATAAACAAAAAAGGAATAACCTAAAGCAAAATATTCTGCTGAGGATCATTCTCATGAGAAGCACTAAGATTTTTGTGTTTTTTGGCAGTAAAGAAATTGATTTTGCCTTGCACAACTCTGTGTTTCTCAACCCATTTTTATCATGGAACCACTGTATTTTTGTCGGTGGTGGGATTTTTGTTATTTATATGTATACAGGATAATTAAAAATCTGCAGATGCTTTGTCTAAAGATTCTTGGATAATGCAACTACAAATATTTTCAAGAGAAACTAGTGTTACTTGCACATTTGGCTGAATTTTGTGTTTCTAGTTAGGATGCTGCTTAGTTGTAGCACACAGGAAATTAGGCAGTGTCTTCATCCATTTGAGCTGCTGTAACAAAGTACCATAAGCTGGGTGGCTTAGAAGCAACAGGCTTTGGTTTCTTAGCATTCTGGAGGCTGAGGAGTCCAAGATGAAAGCACTGGCGGATTCAGAGTCTGGTGTGGGCCTCCTTCCTGGCTCACCGATGCCGTCTTCTCACGGTGTCTTCACGTGGCGGAAGGGCTGAGATGTGGAAGGCAAAGAGCTTGCTTCCTCATGGCCGTGACTTCTCTGCTCTGAACTTGAGCGACACTGGAGGCGACTTACATAGCTTGGTGGTCCATGGCGCTTCACCACAATTTGAAGCCCTCATTGCACATGCTTGATGAACGCCCTGAAATCCCAAAGTAAAGCAGAGACTGTGGAATGGACCCCTGGTGATAACAGCCTCTGACTCATGCAGAGGCGTGGGACTGTCTGGAATTTGAAAATGAAGAATGCAAATGCAGACTTCTATGTATTATTCCTGAGAGTTCACAAATCTCCTGTGGGCACACGCTTACCTTCCCCTGGCCTGAAGAGATGCTTCCTGGCAGCTGACGGACACATAGACTTCAGCCAGTGTCCACACTTGGGGTGATCTTGGGTAGCTGGGTTAATGAGTTAATTCAGCAAGTTACAATGAGTTTCTTCAGATAGTGTCCAATATAGTGTGTCAGAGGTAGAGAGGGAAAAAGCTATGTAGGCTTAAGCAGTGTTTTAAAGTATCTTTTCACCCGGGAAAGAACATTGACAAAAGATTCAAATTTGTTAAATGAGGAAGAAAAGTCAATATGGTGTATTTGCCATGTGTCAGGCACATTAAGTCTTCTCTGTCCAACACTTGCCAGTTGACCTCAGTATGCCATGGACTGCAGGAGAGCTGCTGCTTGATCCTCCGGAGTTTCTGGAACATTCTGTTATGAAAGCACTGCAGAGGCAGACCTTTGGCTTAGTGGCTAAGATACCTGGCTGCATCCTGTAATGCAGTGCCTGGGTTCCATGCTCAGCTCCGGCTCCTTATCTCAGCTTCCTGTTAATACAGACTCTGGGAGGCAGTGGTGTTAGCTCAAGTAACTAGGTCCCTGCTACCTAAGTAGAGGACCTGGATTGTGTTCCCAGATCCTGGCTTTGGCCTGACTCCGTCCTAGCTGTTGTAGGCATATGGGTAATGAACCAGCAGATGGAAGTACTTGAACACTTGCTGTTTTTCTCTCTGTCACTCAAATACATTTTAAAATATTTTTTAAAAAGAGAAATGGCTGCATTTAATCCCCATTTTGCTGTTGCTGTTTGCCTGTGTGTGGGGGAAGGGGAGAATGGTGGCACTTATTTTCAGGTTCTTATTAAAATGTATACTCTTGTTGTGTGTGCTCACTGACTTTTGGGCAGGTGGGGAGGAGAGGGACCAACCCATTCTCAGGCGGAACACTCCTGTCACATTGGAGTCCAGAGGTCCCGTATGCCACTTTGGCCAGGAATGTTCTAAGAGAGCATACAAATCTTGAACGGACATTGCCAGCACTTTCTTAAACCCACCTGAGCTATTTTTATTCTGTAAGGATTTTGATATCCATATAAAACAAGATGATCCCAACGGATTCGCTCAAATATTTTATTCCCATAGCTGATATTTCTCAAAATGCTCTGCTCTCCCAAGACGATCAAGTAATTTATAATGTCTGCATTGTAAACATTCTCAACTAAACATCTTGTTTTCACTGAATCTTGGAAATAGAAACATGTGCAAAAGATGTGATAAAAATGCAGTGAGGGAAGTGCTAACTTACAGAAAGCATCTCTGGCTTTGACGAGTTAGGTGTTAACGCATTAGCTATACAAACAGTCATGAAGCTGAAACACCACCTAACTGATAGTGTTCTTCAGTTCCATAAGACCAAGGACAGCATTTTCCTTGGTGCTTCCGAGCGAAAGATCCTGAATCTCGGGCAGCTCAGCTCTCTGTGACATCTTTAGACAGAAATATCCAAATAGTCTTCAGATGTTTCATTAGAAACCTGATGACACTGCAGAATGATTTGGATACATGTACAGAATAATCTGTAAGCCTCCAAAGCAAAAAGAAGTATTAAATTAGTTGTCTCACTTATTCATTTATTAATTATCTGTTTAACAATTCCAATTTCTCATGTTTATAGTAGGGCTTTTAATGATATTTTAAATATTCAGGTCATGGGTGTAGCTAATTATATATAAGTAATTTTAGACTCTTATGGCATAGTTATAGGTATCTCATGTTTTATTTTCCTTTTTGGGAAAAAATGAAGTACTTTAAATTTTACATGAAGTTCTAATTGGCATGTAAGGAGACATTTATCACAGGGCTTCCCCAAATTAGCTGCCCAAGACCATAGATGGTAATGACTTACAGAACTTTTATTTCACTCATTAAATTTTTAGTCCTGTGGCAAGAGCAAATTGCTTAACCTGTTTTGGAACCTCAATTTTCTCCTCTGCAAACTGGGTTTAAAATAATATTTAGGCTCAGGATCACTGTGAATATTAAATGAGATTATACATTAATTCTATATATAGTATAGTGGCTAGCACATGGTAAATTCTCCCTAAGTATGTTTAATAATAATATACTCTTACCTGGTGATATTCTTAAAAAAAAATTTACTTATTTGAAATAGTGACAGAGGAGAAAGAGAGAGACAGATTTTTTTTTTTTTAAGATTTAATTATTTGACAGGTAGAGTTACAGACAGTGAGAGAGAGAGACAGAGAGAAAGGTCTTCCTTCCATTGGTTTGCCCCCCAAATGTCCGCCACGGTTGGAGCTACACTGATCCGAGGCCAGGAGCCAGGTGCTTCCTCCTGGTCTCCCATGTGGGTACAGGGGCCCAAGCACTTGGGTGCTTCTACTGCTTTCCTAGGCCACAGCAGAGAGCTGGAGTGGAGAAAGAGCAACCGGGACTAGAACCCGGTATCCATATGGGATGCCAGCGCCACAGGCAGAGGATTAACCAAGTGAGCCACAGCGCCAGCCCTAAGAGACAGAGATTTTTCTAACTGCTGGTTCACTTCCCAAATTCTTTGAATAGCCAAGCTGGGCCAAACCAAAGCCAGGAGCCAGGAATTCCATTTGGGTCTTTCATGTGAGTGACAGGACCCTAGTGCTTGGGTCATTGTCCACTGCCTTCACAGGCACATTAACAGGAAGTTGGATAGGAAGTGGAGTAGCCAGTACTCAAGCCGCCTATGGGATACAGGTGTTCCAAGCTGTGAATTAAACTGCTAGGCCGTAACATCTGCCCCTGTCTGATGATACTCTTAACTTGTATTTTCATGGCTGTCCTCCATCTGAGAAAGACTCATCTTTACAAAAATCATAAATTAACTCTCAGCTGCTGAGTGTTCCAGTGACTGTCCTGTGTTGCCTTGTTTCTCTATCACTTAGTAGCAAGTAAACTTGAGCTATCAGAAACTTGGCTTAAAAAAGCATCCTTGATTTATTTGCCTTTTTTTGGTGTGTGTCTATGTCTTCTGTTCTGAGTATACAGATAGATATTTATAAATGCACTCAAATCTGGTATCAGAAATTCTCTTTGCTTTCAATTTATTATGGGGGACTAAGAACGGGAACAGTTTCTTCTTTTTTTTTTTTTTTAGTTTTTTTTTCTTTTTTATTTCAACTTTTAAATAGCTTATAACAGATTCAATGTAGTTTGTAGATATGATTCTAAGAGCATAATAATATTCCCTTGTGGTTAGAAAACAGAAAAACGGTACCTTGTTAAATGTGGAGTTCAGTCCAGTTTGCTTGTTTAACCTTAGCACCAAGTAAAGCCCCGCTATCATGTGTAATGACCTCTTTGAGGCTTGGAGGTTAAATATATCCCTTTATGACCTTTCTCACTGTGCTCTTATTGTGCCCACTGGGGAATTCTATTACTTGGGTTGTGCATCATTGCTGATTTGGCCAAGTGGCTTTCCTTAGGGGTATCTATTGTTTTACTAAAAATAAATCAAAATGTTAAGAGCATAAATTGTAGTCATTTTAGTGAGGGAAACCCCTACTCCCCCACCCCACTGCAGTAGCTTGAAAAGAGGTCTATCTTGATATATGGGAAAACAGGCTGGAGTTGGAGTCGGGGGAGGGGGGGAGCGCTTGTTTAGTGGAAAGTTAGGTCCATCAGCAGATGTATCATCTATAAAAAAAACTCCTTTGGTTTCTCTGGGGACTCCGTTGTTTCGTGGGTCATTACTGACAAAAACTGTATCCCAGCTTTCTAGGGAAAAAAAACAAACAGCAGCAACAACAACCAAAAAAAAGTGTTCTCAAGTAGTTTTACCAGGTTCTTACCCCTTCCCCAGGCCCACTCAGGGACCCACTGGTAGTGGACAGTTAATCATTCAAGAGCCCCTTCCCCCAGCTTCAATCCTGCATCAGATAGGTCTTCAAGCCATATCTAGCTACAAAATCACCCTGGCACTACCTCACATACTTGTTCTCTTGCATGAATGGTTGACCTCTGAGGGTCAGGGTTTCTTTGTCGTGTAAGTTTATCAGTCCAGTGAAGGATGAGGAGATGTTATTTCACTTGACATTTTGAAATGACTGGCCTTTGAGTCTAAGCTGAATTTCATTCTATTTTGTCAATATTTCTAGGGCAGGCCTTGGAATAGAGATATTTGAAAGGTGCTAAGGCAAATCTAGATTTGGTTAGGACAATGTCATGCATCACATTTGATGGTTATGGAGGGGCTAGTTGTAGGGTATGGGCCTGTACTAGGATTTTATAACCCCCTACTCTGAAACCCCTTCTTTCTTTCCTCTTGGCTCAAGTTCTTTTTTGTTATGACTGGTATGGCTGCCTTTGTCTGCTTCTTAAGGCAAACTTCCTGACTTGTTTTTGTAGAGTACCTGCATTAATCAGCTCTTCATTACTTTAGTTAAAATACCTGAAAGGAAATTCTTAGGGAAGATGGAGATTTATTTCAGCATGCAGTTTTGGAGATGCACAGTCTGAGATTGGGTGATTTTACTGATTGATGTGTCGGGTGAGTCAGAAGACTGAAGAGGGGTGATCACATGGCAATTCTAAGAAGCAGAGAGAAACAGAGTACACACTCTTCTCCTTTGTTCTGTGTTGTCTCACTTTATAATGCTGTCATTATTTGATTGTGGAGTTCAACTATAGCAGTCTAACCCAACCCAGTCACTTCCCGAAGGCTCCCACTTCAGATAAATAATTTGATTAAATGGCATCCTTAATCCATTAACCATTAATGTAAGTCTCAAGTTTAACTATCTGCATGAGTTTAGGAAGCCAAATCCTGCCAAACCATAACTGTGTCCAGTTATTTGAGCTTTTTTGTATGTGAAAGTTTTGCTCCATTGTGGAAAATATTAAGAATAATAGTTGCTCATTTTGAACATGCTTTGGGAGGTGGTCTTGAATTTAACTCTACAATATATTTTTCTCTTCTGAAGAGTCGAGGCCAGAAATGTATTTGTCCAATCAAGTTGAATGCTGCTTCTGCTTGTATGACTACTGAAATGTTTCCTTTGCTCACATACAATACCTAATACTTTCCAGAAAACATCTCATTTTATCCTCATGTTAATACTGTAGAGTAGATACAGTTAATATACCCACTACGAAAATGAAGAAATTGAATGTCACAGAGTTAAATACTTAGAAATTGCCTATGGCCACTTAGTTTGTAAGTGACTCAATTATTTTTGAACTCAAGTGCACCTGAGTGAAGAACTTACTCCATCACTCATCTACTGAATTGACTTGGAATACCTTAGTGCAGGGGGAGGGACAGAAGATCTGCCTCTCTGTGAGAATAAAGGAAATAGAGCCAGAGAATCTGAATTAGGAGCCACAAAGCCTGTATCCCTAGCCCATCCTCTTAGCTCATTGCCAGTTCTGGATGTGCTACATTAGATGTGCCCTGTCATGGCACCCCCATGCTCACAGGACCACCTTCATCACCTGCTCCAAGGTGAATCTTTGCATTTCTAGGCTAATGTCTCTGGCCTCCTTTGGGCTATAACGCCTCTTTCTATCATTTCTCCTCCCTCTGACACATCTTCTTTCTCTAACATTTTGTTTTCCTTTTCTTCATCATTCTGAGACTTACGGCAAGAGCGTTCTTTAGCTCTGTCAGTTTTTAAAGGAGAATAATAGTAGTACTTACCTTTCATGAATATTTTATAGATTATAATAGTTATTAATAATTTTTAAATAATGGTAAAGATATAAAAAATTACTAATAATTACTATGTAACTAGGAACTGTGAAAAGCACTTTATACTTAGTATTACTTATATGTTATCCTAACTCTTTGAGACAGTAAGACTCCTTATCATAGAATTCATTCTAACATGACTGCTGTGGGGCACAGGGAAGATAGGAGATTTGCCCTAGATGATGTTTTAATAGGTTTGGAACTCGGGTTATCTCACTCTCAAGCCTAAGTTCTCAGCTCTTCATTTATACAGCCTTAAGCTAGCTCATGAGAAGCAACAGGAACAGTGCCTAGCATATGGCAAGAACCTCATTAATTCAGTGGGGAATTCTAGCCTAGCTTTTAGAGATAAAACATTCCATGAAATTGAAGAAGATCCTTGCCCTCATAGAGTTTACAGTCCAGGTAGGGAAGCAGGGAGGAGTGCACAGAGAAGACAAAGGGAGTGAAATTAGGTGTGTATCAGGTGGTGGTAAGTGCAGTGCAGACAAGTAAATCCAGCAGAGGTGCTACAGAATGCTGGGCATTGGCACTGGGTATAAATAGAATTAGGTGTTGCATGCCGGCAGGCTAGAGATGAACCCTGCTCTTGCTGAATTAGTATATTGACCGTTGCTTAGCTCTGGAGCTGGTATAGTACTTTTGTCTCTACCATAGACTAGGGCTCCACATCCTCCCTTAATCTTTGAATATTAGGTAGCTTATGAACATGTACGACTGCAGTGTGAGTTTTATGATGTAACATTGGTTGGCATTGGCTGCTGTGCCCACTGAAGTAATTGAGATATGTGTAAAGTCGATACTCTCTGCATGTGAGCATGTTTGCCTTTGAATGGGCCTATCCTTCACTGGCTTTGCTGATTGTATTAATGCCCCTGAATATGTGGCAGTATTAAGGCATGAGGAAATTCAAGGTAGATGAGGTAGAAAATAAACTCTGTGTTGATTTCTCCTGCTGGGTGAAGGCATTTGCTATGCATTGGGATAGTCAGGAGAATAAGGCCAAAGTGGCATGGGAGCCACCAGTTGAATGTGTAATTGCAGAGAACAAGCGTCTATCCATAGCAGTTAGGAGCAAGGTTTCAAAGGCAAAGTTCACTGCTTTGCCTCCAGAAAATCAGACTCAGAGTGAGGCAAAACTGTGCAGAGTGAGAAAATGACTTTTCTTTTATTCTTTCTTTGCTTAGAAACTCGGTAGCAAACCATCTATCATTTTGGAGTTGGGGTACAACTTGACCAAACAGATAGGTACTGGTTACACTCAGCGGTCATAACAGTTCCCTTTGGACAGCCTTTGTGTCCAGTACAGATTGCTGTGGCTGTAGCGATTATGAGGCAATCCATATCAGTTGTTGAAAAATGCTTTTGTGGCCCAAGAGGACCATATTCTTCCTTATATATAGCATAGGTGAGTTTTGTGGGTTTTTTTTCCAAAATATTGTACATGAAGATTCCACAATGGTTTTGGTGATGTATTATTGCTCTAGTCCCATTTCATCCTAGTGCTAGGAGAAATGGAGATCGTAGATGTGAGTTCCATGTTTTCCTTGGAGGAGGGCAATTATAGAGCCTCACCAATAAGCTGGAAATTAGTGGAATATGAAATCAGATATTTGATCCCAATAACTTCAATCAGCAAATGTTGAGTACCTATTATTTGTATTCTGGGAACCCATGGAGATGAAATGTTGGACAAAATCTAACTTGATTCCTATAATCAGGAAAGTTACAGTCTAGTGGGGTAGCAGAAAATTAATAAAATCTAAAATAATTTCTTTTAAATTTGCTGTAAAGAAGAAATACTTAGGTTAGGATCTCTTAGGGAAATCCACAAGAAGTATTTTTTTTAGAAACTCATGATTGAATAGAGATGTAAAGGCAGAATAGGTGTTAAGAACATGAAGGCACATATGGAGAGGGTTGGGGAGGTGGTGAGGATAATTACAAAGGCCCTGCAGTAAGGGAGGGAGGGTGATGTCATGGGAACATAAGGCTAAAGAAGACTGAAAATGTGAAGTGAGACTATAAAGATAGAAAGGCCAACCAAGAGCTTCTAGGTTGTGTTTGGGAGCTAGCTATTTATTCCAAGTACATTGGGAAGTAACCTAAAGACAGGCAACAGAGGCAGTCACACTTGTGTTTCAAGAAGTTTATCATAGCTTTTGAATGGCAAGTGGATTAGAGGGAATATAATTATATAAGGGAAGATGAGTTCAGAAATCACCTAAAGAGGTTAGCCAGAAAGAGGAGACCTATCAGTCAGGACCATCATGGGATGCAGTGAGGACTGTCACTGCCTGGGGGCAGCACTGTGGCATAGTAGGTTTAAGCCTCTGCCAGCAGTGACAGCATCCCTTATGGGTGCCAGTTCGAGTCCCGGCTGCTCCACTTCTGATCCAGCTCCCTGCAAATGGCCTGGAAAAGCAATGGAAGATGACCCAAGTGCTTGGGCCCATGCTTCTCGTACCTGGCTTGGATAGGCCCAGCTCTGGCCTTTGCAGCCATTTGGAGAATGAACCAGTAGATGGAAGACCTCTCTCTGTCTGTAACTCTGCCTCTCAAATAAATAAAAAAAATCTTTAAAACAAAAAGAGAGAAAAGAGATGCTCTGCCTGGCTGGGGTTCAAGGTGGTGATGGTATTGACCTGGATGGGATTTTAATGGTATAAGAGTTGAAGTTGATAATGGAGAACTTTAGAGACAGACAAGCCAGGAGCAAAAATATGAAAGTGAGAGAACCAAGGCAATGATATAAGAAGCATGAGTGGTCAAGTTTGATGAATGCGCTAAGAAAGAGCCAGCAAATACTAATTTTTTCCTGTTCCCTCGTGAACCTCAAAGAGGTAAAGCAGGAACCCAGTCCCAGAAGGATAGGATTACTGGCTGTGACTCTAAGACCTGAACTGAGTAACAAGACTGGAATTCTATTAACTAAACCATGATACGAGCAGCTTGTATGAGCAGAGTGGAACTAAGGGAAGGACTGTTTTGCTGTCAAGACATCGAGCTGTGGTTTCACAGGACCTGTATTCCCTTGGTCAGACTTTTGCATTGGTTCAGAATCTGTGCCAGAATGGAAGCCACAGGGAAGAGAAAGCTGACCCAGCTGTGGTGACCCAAGAAGAGTGAAGAATGGATACTCTCAGGGGTTTTGATTGGAGGCTTAGTGATAAAGAAAACTATGACCCATGAAATTACTCAAACTTAAGTATAGCGCAGTGGGTGACAAGCAATGAGGCAGGCAGGAGTGCAGTGATGATGGGTGAACCAAGCTTCTCATATCTCTCAGGTTCTTCATGAAAGATGCGCTTCAGTTGGTGGCAGTGGCATTCTGATTGTTCAGGGTTAATGGGTCTGGGTCACACAAAGCCTCACTTCAGGCCTATTATGCTGTTAAAGATCTTGCCAAGTTAATCTGAAATGTATGGTACTTTCCTTATATGTGCATCATAGCTGAATTTAGCAAGCTGCACGCTTAGCTCTATCATCTTACTTCTGAGTAGTCATCCTTATGGAACACTTGGGCCATGTCGCTGCATCGTGCACAATTTACATAATCATGCTGCAGCATCTCATATGGGCAGTTCTGTAACCGTGACCAAGCAGGCACTCCGAGTGGACATTATTGTCATGGGATTGAAACCTTATGACTTAGAGATTAACTGAGTAGAAGTGAGACAGTGAGGAATTGACATTGGTTACACTTTTGATTATTATATTTCTTGCCGTTTAATGTGGATACCATGGTCTGTGTAATTCATTTCATATATACAGAGACCTACAAAATGGACATAATTTTGTGCATATTACAAATGTGAAAACAAACTTAGGGAGTTTGTCTAGCTTGCAGAGGGTCAAACAGCCAGTGAACAGGGGAGCTTGGACGGAAACCTACGATTTCTAAAACCCATACTTAAGCAAGAACTCTTTTGAGGCTTGTTGAAACGTTTAGGGCACTCTGTTTTGGTCTTGACTGCCTTCACTTAGTTTCCAAGGGAAAACCAAAGAAAGAATTTGAATTTGTCCAGATTCTGTACCTGTTCATGGAAAATTATCTCCCAAATATAGTTGTAAACCCACCCAACTTTAGCTTTCATCCACGGTGTTGTGCTAAAATTACCTCTTGATGCAGGACCCTTTGGACATAGGCTTTTGTGTCTTTAGTCCCCAAACACAGTGTAATCTTCCTTACAAGACTTTCCCATCTCCCAGCAAATAGTGGTGCCTCTATGCCATGTGGGTTTGTATTTTTAAGAGAAATATTCTTACAGCCATCAAAGCACCTGTTATCCAAAGATTTCTTATTCCCTGTAATTTTTTTTTAAATCTTGTAAAGCCAACCACTTTCATATAGGAATCAGATTGCCAAAGACTGAAATTCATTTCCTTGAACTTTATTTAACAAGGCCACAGAATCATTCTGAGAGAATCGTTTAAATTAATATGTGGCATTATGGTATTGAAGGGGAAAAAATTTCTCCTAATTCCCAATTTCAGAGTTTCTCCAGCCCTGTGTTCTGGGTAGTGACCCCGTGATTGTGTGCAGCTGAGCTGTTGACAAGTCTGCACGTATTCTGAAATCACATTTTCAGATTCTAGGGCCCTGAGGATCAGCGTTTATTAATTTTTTTCTTCCCTGGCTGTTGAGTTGACTGGTTCAGGACTAAACCCTGATGGAATGTAAAAAAGCTGGGAACAAAAAAAGAGAAAAAGAAAGAAAATGTACAGTCAGGGGTGTAGGTTTTTGCATCCCATGCGATAATTCACCCCAAGCTGTGTTAGTGCCGGACGAGACAGCTTGTATGAAAATTTAGGAATCCCAGAGAACAACAATAACAAAAATTAACAAATGGCAGGATGAGGAGCAGAAGGGAAAATCAAGCATATGCTGCTCGTTGGAAATGTAGTTTCATTAAGAATCTTTCCCATTGCACCCTAAAACAATCTGTACTTGCCAAATAACGCACTGGACACCAAAAGGCTGCTGCCTCTGCTTGCTTTCTTCATTGTAAGCCAACCCTTTAAAGAGAAGAACACAGCTGCTCGTGACAAAATAGATTTGTCAGCTTGTCTTTGAAGGTAAAATAAGAAGGGGGGCTTGTGCCGCTTCTCCCCACTTACCCACAGGAGCAGGAAACACTCCGCTGTGTGTGTGCTCAGTCAACACTGATCAATAAGCAGCTGTCGGAGAAGGCATGGGTGCCTCCTTACGATTCATTATGCTTCATTAGGAATCGGTTTTGTCTTCCCGGGAAGAAAAGAAAATCTCATATAATGAAAGGATAGTATCTGGTGCTCTCATATTTTCCCCCTGAAAGACTGAAATCCTTTTAAGGCCATTATTTACAGTACATTTATCTGTATTTAAATGTAACTACTTCTCCTTGAAAAGACCATCTGTTCCTAAAGACCATGCTTTTCGTCCTCCCAGAGGTACATTTGGGAGAACAGAGGTATTAGCTAGGAATTGTGGTTAAATGAAAATGTATGAGACGCAAAGCAGGTTAAGGGTGTGTGGGGGGTCAGGTTCTTGAGAGGGGGGCTGGGGACTTAGTTTTCTGGAGGGAGATGCGCTTTTGAAATGACAAATCGTTGTAACTGGTTTTACCAAAGGGGGGTGGAGCTGAAATTCTCAAGGCCAGTTAACTTCAACGATCCTTTTCTCCAGCTTGTTATAGGCAATTTAAGCGGCCTCTGCAGTACCAGGCACGCGGTTCGTTTTGTTATTTCACTTTCCAGAAAAGTATCTCGCTTTTGAGGGGCTGCTGAAAACAGTGGTGCTGATGATAAAACCATACTAATGGGAGTCCCCTTGCAGGCACCATGAATTTATGCCTGCTGAGGCTATGTCCTTAGGTGAACTTAACAAAATGTTTTTAATTCACACAAGTACGCAAATAAAGCATAAAGTAGCTGGTAATGGTCCCAAATTACACAAAAACACAGTTACTGTTCCCATTAGTTCAGTGTTTATTTAACCAAGCTTTTGGTGAACTGAAAAGCAAACAAGCACTTGAGGGAGAACAGAGCATTGCAGAGGTTGGGGTGAACATCAAGCATTAGGATTAATGAACCATCAGCATTTACTTTTCCACTTAACTCATATTAGAGTCCCCAAATACGGATGTTCAGAGACTGTTTTGAATAGTTAAAGGCTTTCTTTGAGAAACACTGGTAAGGGATTTCACTTAAGGACTCCCACCTCATGCAAATTAAGGAAACTGGATCATTGGAAACTGATTCTCTTTTAAATAAAATTGTTTTTAATATTTCAGAGACAGTTAGTGCTCCCATTCACAGGTTCATTCCCCAGATATCTGCAGTGCCTGGGGCTCTATTGGGGCTGAAGCCAGGAATGGGAGACACAATCCAGGTCTTGCACACAGATGGCAGGAACCCAGTTACCTGTGCCATCACCACTGTCTCTCAGGGTCTTTCCTCAGGAGATGGAAGTGGAAATCAACCCCAGGCAATCTGAGTTGGGACTTGGGCATCCACACTGTCAAGCTAAACGCCCACTCTGGAATGTGATTGTTATTTTTGGATAATGAAGATTGCCATCAAAAAGCTCCATCATTTGCTATTTTTTAAAGTTTTATTTATTTTATTTGAAAGAGTTACACAGACAGAGAAAGAGAGGCAGAGAGAGAGAGGTCTTCCATCTGATGGTTCACTCCCCAATTGGCCACAACAGCTGGAGCTGTGCCAATCCGAAGCCAGGAGCTTCTTCTGGGTCTCCCACGTGGGTGCAGGGGCCCAAGGACTTGGGCCATCTTCTGCTCTCCCAGGCCATGCAGAAAGCTGGATCAAAAGTGGAGCAGCTGAGACTCGAACGGGTGCCCATATGGGATGCTGGCACTGCAGGCGGCGGCTTTACCCGCTATGCCACAGTGCTGGCCCCCATTTGCTATTCTTAAGCAGCTCAGTAAATATGTGTAGAGCAGGTCAGAACTTGTGGATTCAGACAGAGGCCTTGTTCCTCATATGAGTGAGGGAAAATGACACAGAGCATAATGCATTTGTGCAAATTATTTTTTATATTTATTATTTGAAAGGCAGAGTTACAGAGGGAGAAGGAGAGAAAGAGATCTTTCATCTGCTGTTTCACTCCCCACAGTGCTCGCCACATAAGTTTTTTTTTTTAAAGATTCATTTATTTTTACTTATTTGAAAGGCAGAGTGATAGGGAAGGGAAAAGAAGAGAGAGGGGGAGACTGGGCTGGGTGGAGTTGGGGAGAAAAAGATCCTTCATCTGCAAGTTCATTCCACAATTGGCTGCAACAGCCAGAGCTAAGCCAGTCCAAAGCCAGAAGTCAGGAACTCCACCCTGGTCTCCCACATGGGTGGTGGCAGGGGCCCAAGGACTTAGGCCATCATCTGTTGCCATCCCTGGAGCATTAGCAGGAAGATGGATAGGAAGTGGAGCAGCTGGGACTTGATCCAACCAGCACTCCCACATGGGATATCAACACCGCAAGTGGTAGCTTAATTTGCTGTGCCACAGTGACAGCCCCTGTGCAAGATGTTAAATTATTTTTTAAGATTTATTTATTTATTTGAAAGAATTACACAGAAAGAGGAGAGGCAGAGAGAGAGAGAAAGAGGTCTTATATCTGCTGGTTCATTCCCCAGATGGCCACAACGGCCAGAGATGTGCCAATCTGAAGCCAGGAGACAGGAGCTTTTTCCAGGTCTCCCACATGGGTGCAGGGGCCCCAGGACTTGGGCCACCTTCTACTTTTATCCCAGGCCATAGCTGAGAGCTGGATCGGAAGAGGAGCTGCCAGGACTCGAACTGGCACCTATATGGGATGCTGGCACTTCAGGCCAGGGTGTAAACCCGCTGAGCCACAGCGCCGGCCCCCAAGATGTTACATTATGACAAACACGTACAACATGGATTTCTCAAAACATCTAGCTGGTGGTTCTTTTTTTTTTTTTTGTCTCCATATTTCTAAATATGTGTACAGCAGAACCCTTGTTCTAGGAAACAATTTACCTAGGAAATTAGAAGATTAAGGTGCCCTGCAGAAGACCCTTTGGGAAATATTGCATATTTAGTTTCTTCTTACATGTTTATAGGGTATAATGGCATGCCAAAGGCTTTGCAAAATCTAGCTGTAAATAAGCAACCTTAGTTTTGTTTAGCTGCAGCATCTTTCTGACTTACATGACAGAAGCCCTTTGCTTCAGAGAGTGCATTTTAATACCCAGCAGCATGAGTGCTTGTGGAAACACGCTTAGGCAAATGCTGACCTACACTAGTGTCTTCCAGCCTTGTGCAGCTAATGTGCCTAATGGGGAGTAATGGATTAAAAGTGCTGAGACACTGTTTCAGCAGGTCTCTGGGGAGGTTAGAGACCTTTGATAGAAATCTGCAGGGCTACCAGTGGAGGCACGGTCAAGTCTGCTGGTATCTGATCCTAGGAATCAAGAAGTAAAGGACGACTTTGGGTGGAATAGTTTTCCTCCAAGAGGTATCTTGAAGGCACAGCTGTTTTTTTTTTTTTTTTTTTTGGGGGGGGGGGGAGGCGTGTGATGGGAGGAAGGTGGGAGGCTGTGACTACTACCCTGAGTCCAAGCATTTCTTGAAGACATCTGGGCTTCCTGAGCTAAAGTTTACATAGGTCCCTGCCTTATTTCTAGGCAGATCTTCCCTTTATGAAAGAGTCCACAGTTCACATCATGAACTCAGACTGCATCTATATGAGTTCAGCACCATGAGCTGAGGGGTCTGGACACCTGATCTTGGGAAGAAAGTACTCAGTTGAGGGCAGCAGCCGGTGCATCCTAAAGCGAGTTTGCTCCCACCAAACCCTGATGATACATTTAAAATGCCTCCCAAGCAGATGGGGTCCCTCCAAGTTGATCAAGGGAGAAAACTACCTGCCTACCCCTGCTCCTTTGCAGTAGAACTGCTTCTCGCATTCTAATAGCCTGCATGTAAGTAATGTGCTTCACAAGCCGGGGTGAGAAGTGATGGCATATTCCCTGATGATATCCCGATTGCTTATTTCCTAAAATATCTTCTGTTCTCCTTTCTCCCCTCTTCATTTTTCTTTCTTTATCTCCCCTTGCTTCCTTCTCTTTGTTTTTTGTTTGTTTGTTTTAGTCTCTTGTTTCCCATCTTACCACACATAATATTTTGTCGCATTGCTTGGATCTTCTGTATTTTTCTGAGAAACACAAAAACTGAGGTGCATCTGGGAACTGTGCTGATTCTTAGTGAACATATTTACTATGTTTCCACCAATTATATGTTTTAGAGTTTTATTCAGTTTTTCTCAAGATTGTTAGGCTATAGTTAGCATAGGTATTTATTATTGAACAATATTTCAATCCAGGATATAGCTGGATACAAGGGTTTCACACAGATCCTGTATGCAGGTTCCTGGCCATAGTGGAGGTGAGGATGGAATCCAACCCAGGCTTCCCCTAAAAGCCACATGCCTGGGGCCAGGAAAGGGGTACTTTCTAATTCCAATGTCATCATCTGCTGTTTGCAGCATAGAAGGTGTTTCTGGATACAGCTGCTTCTGAAGTTGATTGTTTACAGAGTCCCAAGAGCAGCCCAGCACTTTTATCTGCAAATTCTATAAATCTATTTATTTGAACAGTTTCACATATGGTGTTGTTTCCTTGGAGGCTCTCAAATCTGTTGAGCACTCTTGTCTGCAAGTTCTTTTGACTCATCTGGTCTAGAAAGGCCTTACAAACAATAGCATGCACCTTGGCAGTCTCATTTCCCAGCCTGTCTTGGTCTTTGGTTTTCTCAACAATCAGCTTGATTTGTTCTTTCTAGCTTGATAGAGCAGAGAGGATGAATTAGAAGCCGAGTTCAACTTCCTCTCTGCTGGTCTAGTTTCATTTGTCTATAAAAGAATTTTAGATATTTACAGTTTTGAATATCATCTTCAGTATACATTTAGTTTTAGTCATGGAAATAGTGTAGGCTACACACTGGGCTTAGTTAACTCTGTTTTGAAGTCCTTTTTAAGAATCCCTTAGAGGTGCTGGCTTAATCTAATAAACCTAAATACCACTACTAAGAACTGATCACGTCTGTGGCTCACCTTTGTTGAAGGGAGAAGGAATTCGGTTGCTCATGGATTTGTTAATGCAAAATCTGTGAGTGTATTCTGCTAGAAACAGATTTACATTTCTAGATGTTAAGAAGACTCAATTCTGCCAGAGACAAAATAATTCAAACCTGTCATTTCTTCAATAATACCATCGAAAAGTAAATGAATAGAGCAAGCACTGAGACATTTATGTAGCTTGGTTAGATTTAGTGTGTAATTATATATATCTATGTGTATATTTCAGATACATTTCTTTAATGGAATTTGTATTTTCTATACAAGTAGATACCTCCATTCGTGTGTATGGAAGTTTGTGCTTTGTTCTGTGAGACAGTATAAAGCTTTACAAATTTAGGAAAATAAGTTTTAATAAAGATGTATGATATTGATTTCTATCATAAATAGTCTTAGACTAACTCTGATATATATCCTTCCTTTAAAATTCTCCTGTAACCAGATATTTGCTAAAATTCAAGATTAACACAGAGGGTTGCATTTTTTTTTTAATCTAAAAGAACACAACTTCCCCCTAAATAAGACTTTGTACTCTAATAAATTTTATCCTAATGTTAATTTGATTTATGAAACTGATTTTGAATTTCTTCCTTGCAGATTTATGGTCTGCTAAAGATCACACTGAGTCTTAAGATGCTGAGCCTAATGATATTCACATTGGGGGCAATATATTGATTTGGCTTAGTTTGATATATAGGGCTTTAAAAATAATAACACCAAATAATTATACAATGTGCTGTTTTCTTTTTATGCACTCTAAAACTAAGATTTATCTTCAACATCATGGGATCAGTTTTATTAATAGCTCTCAATTCAGAACTCTCAACAGATAACATTTTCTATTAGGAGGAGGTAGAGATATGTGTCTTCCCTTGTTATTTCTAAAATGGTTGGCCCTCGGATACTGTTAGTTCTCCTTTATAACTTATTTTGTGAAATTTTTGGGGGGCATGTTATAACTGACATATAACCAGGAGAGACAGTTTCGGTTTTAGTTCATGAAAGTCCTTTCCCCAGAATATCTGAAGCAACTCACTTTTGAGGTACACTGCAAACTCCTATAGGTTAATTTATACTTTTTTTTTTGGACAGGCACAGTTAGACAGTGAGAGACAGAGAAATGTCTTCCTTCCGTTGGTTCTCCCCACAGTGGCCGCAGCAGCCGGTGTACTGGGCTTATCTGAAACCAGGGGCCAGGTGCTTCCTTCTGGTCTCCCATGTGGGTGCAGGGCTCAAGCACTTGGGCCATCCTCCACTGCCTTCCTGGACCACAGCAGAGAGCTGGAGTGGAAGAGGAGCAACCAGGACAGAATCTGGTGCGCCAACCGGGACTAGAACCCAGGATGCCGGCACCACAGGCGGAGGACTAGCCAGGCGAGCTGCGGCGCCGGCCTGATTTATACTCTTGAATTTTAAGTTTCTCTCCACATACGATAGTGGATATCAAATGCATTTTATCAACTGATATGTTTTATATAAAAGTTATCGATTCGGATAGGCATGTGGCCTAGCATTTATGTCACTGCTTGGAATACAGACCTCCCATGGTGGAGTACTGGGTTCCAGTCCTGGCTCTGCTTTTGATTCTAGTTTCCTGCTAATGCATATCCTGGTAGGCAGTGGTGGTAACTCAGCTGGTTTGGTCCCTGCCACTCAAAGGACCTGGATTGAGTTCCTGGCTCCTGACTAAGGTTTGGCCTAGCCCCAGCTATTGTTGGTATTAGAAGAGTGAATATGCAGATGGACATCCACTGTCTCCCAGTGTCCCTGTCAAATAGATACTGTAAAAATTCACTTTTAAATTGTGGATTATTGGATAATGATTGTTGAGCCATATGTTCTATTGTTCAGGAAGAGTAGAAACATGTGAATATGTATGCCTGGTATACCTCAGTACATCCAAATTTAAAACTGTTTTCAAATGTTCCTTTTTCATACCTCTGTACAAAGGAATTTTTAGGCTCTCAAAGCAGTTTTATTATAATGTATTTGAGCTTTTTCTTGAATAATTTACAGGCTGTTAGTAGAAAGGTTGACCAGTGTTATTAAAGACCAAGAAAATAAAACACACACATATTAGTATGGGTCAGCTTACCTGTGGGGTGCTTTCTATTAAAAAAAAATCTATTTGTGTGGATTCTTGGCATTGGATGAATTGTAAACCTTAGTTGGTTGACCACAGTTATCCTCCCCCCCCCCTTTTTTTTTCAAACCAGCTGTGCTTCTGTTGTAGAAAAACAGCTTTACTGGGGCCTTTGCCAACAGACAGCAACTATTATGATGAAAAATGTCACTTTTCAGTGACATACATCTGTTTGCCAATTCACATCCAGCACTATAAATTGTGTTCTCTTAATTTGCTGCCTCTGTGTCCTTGGAAACTTTATTCATTTATTTCTTCACACTATATTAGAGATAAGTTCTTTTCCCCAATTTGTAGTATAACTTTATGGAAGGAGAATTCACCTTGGAGTCACAGATCTGTCTTTGACATTGAGATTCCACCATTTATTCCCTTAGCACTTGTTAAGGAATCACTTTAGTTTTCATAACCTCAGTTTCATTGAATAAATGAGATTATAAATATGAAGTTTCCTCATATGATACTTGAGGACTTGGTACATGCTAGGTGCTCACTGAAGTTTAGTTTTTCTTCCATCTCTACCAAAAAATATTTGAATTTCTTCCCATTTTCAGTCAGAGAGAGAAAGAGTGAAAGATTGCTGGCTCATTCTCTAAATGGCTTTAACAGGTATGGCTAGACCAGGCAGAAACCAGGAGCCAGGAACTCCATTCCAGTCTCCAGCATGGGTATCAGGAACCCAAGTCCTTGAGCCATCATTTGCTGTGTCCCAGGCACATTAGCAGGTTCCTGAGATCCGGACGTAACAAGCAGCAGTTTAACAACTGTACCACAACTGAAGCCCCAACATATGAATTCTAATTCTGTGATCCTCCTCTCTCTCTCTCTTTTCCTACTCTCACTCAAAAGGGTGATTCAAGGAACTGATTGTCCTAGTGTGTAGAACATAGGATGCAGACTTGAACTTCGAATGAACTTGCATATGCTTTGAGTTTTTGACTCTATCTAAAACTATAAAGCCTTTAACACTAAGAATACTTTCTGTTTCTCTTATTATGCTTGGCTTATAAGAAATAAAATATTGGCAGCACAGGATTCTATGCAGAATGCAAAACACATACTTATTATATATTAGTGAGAAAAAAAGGAGATCCAACTGTTCTCTTATTATTTCTTTTATTGTGATCCTCATTCCCACATATCATGTTTGTGTTCTTAAACTAGAAAACACATATGTGAATAATTGCTTGAAGTAGAAATTTAATTATTCATATAAAACTTAAATGGCAAATGAAATTATACTGAGAAAATAGTCAATGTTTTCAGCAGCTTTCTTCCAAGGTTAAAAAAAAAAGATGTTCACATTTAAGTATCTATTAAACAATGGAGAGGAAGAACATTCTACAACCTTGTAGTCAACAAGTCTGGGAATTCAACTGTGTCATTTAGGAACTCTCATTATCCCTCCTTTTGCTTAAGAGAGTGATAATTTATTTCTCCTAACAGATCCCACAACCACATGAATGTCTTATTTCCTTTCTAAAGCCTTCTGCTTTCAGAACTTTGGACTGACACTTAGATGTAGCTTAAATAAAGTGACACAGTGCTGGAGAGGAGGAGGTTGACTGTAAGTAGATAGCATTTCTGTTTGCCTTTGGCTAAACATTGAACAAAGTTAATCTTCACAAAGAAAAAACAATGAAAGTAGACAACATAAAGTATTTTGCTAGAGTTCTAGCTCTAGCTGACAGTATTTCCACTCAGAACCAGAGACTTGTGATATTTCTGGTTTTCATACTTCTAATACACTATTTCACTCTTTGGGATGACTTTCAAGAAGAAAGGAATGACAGTCACTTGGTTATGGATAGTCAGAACTGCTGAATTAAATAATCAGAAATGAATGATAGTCACTTGGGGAGTCAGAACTGCTGAATTAAAAGTTTTCATTCAAAAAGGCTGACAAAGAAGATGTTTTATTAAAAAAAAAAAACATCTTCTTGGTGTCAGTGTTTTTGGTTGTGGATTTAGGCTGTTGTTTTGTGGATTGCTTAAGTGGCTACGTTGGATCATTTTTTTGTACCAGACTGTGCTACTAGATTTGGGGGAATTAATAAGAAAGATGGAGTGGGTGTTGTAGCCTAGAGGGTAAAGCTGCTGCCTGTGACACCGGCATCCCATATATGTTCAGTTCTTCTCTGGGCTATGTCCCTTCCAATCCAGCTCCCTGATCATGTGCCTGGGAAAAGCAGCAGAGAATGGCCCAAGTGCTCGGGCCCCCACCACCCATGTGGAAGACCCATCTGAAGTTCTCCACTCTTGCCTTCAGCCTGGCCCAGCAGAAGCTGTTGTGGGTGTATGGGGAGTGAATGAGCAAATCAAAGAGCCTGCTCGCTCGCTCTCGCTCACTCTCTTTGTCTCTGAAACTCTGACTTTCAAATAAATAAATACATCTTAAAAAAAAAAAAAGAAATGACTAACTTGTCCTTCAGGAAGTCTGCATTCAGTTACTCGTCAAAGAAGTGAGGTTTAATATACAGTGAAAGTCGTCATAGGGGGCTGGAGCCGTGGCTCCCATGGTTAATCCTCTGCCTGCGGCACTGGCATCCCATATGGGCACCAGGTTCTAGTCCCAATTGCTCCTCTTCCAGTCCAGCTTCTGCTGTGGCCTGAAAGGGCAGTGGAGGATGGCCCAAGTGCTTGGGCCCCTGCACCCGCATGGGAGACCAGGATGGGGCACCTGCTCCTAGCTTCAGATCGGCTCAGTGCCAGCCATGGCAGCCATTTGGGGAGTGAACCAACAGAAGGAAGACCTTTCTCTCTGCCTCTCTCTCTCACTGTCTATAACTCTTCCTGTCAAATAAAAAAAAGAAAAAAAAAGTCATAATAGAAGGAATGAGAGTGAAGAAATACAGTAATGGTCTTCCTTTAAAAGCCAGGTGCTGGTTGAATATTAGAGATTAGTATCCAAGAATCTAGTAATTAAGCTCATAAGCTGGGAATTCTGTTGTATATATAGTTCTCCAGGAATTTTTGTCAGTGGGGACTACTTCATCTCTGTTTCCATTTCCATAACTGCCCCTCAGCTCTAGCTATGAATCATTCAGGGAGTGAACTTGAAGATGAAAAACAATGGCTATCAGATCTATCTGTCCTGACATCCTTGAATACTCTCATTAATCATGATGTTTAATCTGCCCTTAGATTAAATATGGGAGAATACTTTAGACAGGAAACTATGAGTTCCAGCCCCACCTTTTTTTTTTTTTTTTTTTTTTTTTGGATAGGCAGAGTGGACAGTGAGAGAGACAGAGAGAAAAGTCTTCCTTTTTGCCGTTGGTTCACCCTCCAAAGGCCGCTGCGGCCGGCGCATCGCGCTGATCCGAAGCCAGGAGCCAGGTGCTTCTCCTGGTCTCCCATGCGGGTGCAGGGCCCAAGCACTTGGGCCATCCTCCACTGCCTTCCCGGGCCATAGCAGAGAGCTGGACTGGAAGAGGGGCAACCAGGATAGAATCCGGCGCCCCAACCGGGACTAGAACCCGGTGTGCAGGCGCCGCAAGGTGGAGGATTAGCCTGTTAAGCCATGGCACTGGCCCGAGCCCCACCTTTTTATGCCACCTTCTGACATTGTGGCTTTTGGGAAACAAAGACATCAGGGCATCATCATGGGAGCAGGCATTTGGCCTAGCAGTTGGGGTATCTGCATTTCATATTCCGGTGCCTGAATTTGAACCCTGACTTTGGCTCCTGACTGTAGCTTCCTGCTTATGTGGACTCTGGTGATGTTGAAGGAGATTGGGTTCTTTGCACTCCTGGAGGAGACCTGGATTCAGTTCCCAGCTCCTACCTTTCACCTGGCCCAGTACCTGCCATTGCGGGCTTTTGGGGAATGAACTAATTGATGGCATCTCCCTCCTCTTTGTCTTCCAAATAAATTTTAATTTTTTTTTCTTCAAAAGAACAGAGTGCTTTCTATGGGCCTCAGTTCCTGAGCTAGGTCACTCGAGTTGAAGGTTCTGAGGAGCTTAGAGTATAGTTTGAGTGAAAGAAATTAACAATAAGCCCCAGAATTAGCATTTGGTGATCGATTAAGATTAGTTCTGTGTTAATGGGATAAATTCCAGTTGAGTGTTTGAATAGCTTAATGCTCTTTGAGAAGGACCATTTAAGCTTATAACTGAAGGATATTAGTGATTTTTGAAGGTAGAAATATTCATTGAGTGCTTCCTGTATGCCAAGTACTGTTCTGAAAACTTCACACATTTTACATTCTTTAATATTTCCAATGATATGAGATGTGTACTGCTATGATCCTTGATGTACTGATGATGAAAATAAGGCAAAGCTTTATAAGGAATCATGTGCTTAAATACATGACCAGAAAGACAGTTGAAACCCAGAACTTGATCACTAAGTTATGGAAGGTGCATTTTCTGATGAAGAAATGAATTATATATCTGACTCCCATGACTCAACAAAGAATGTGGTTTGTTTTAAGAATAGAAAATAGACAAGTGGGGATTCAGCTGAAAAGAAGAGTGGTACTGGAGGAATTTGTGAATAGATATCTACTGGTTTGTTTCCCAAATGCCTTTCATGACCTGGGCTAGATCAGAGCTACATGAAGGGGCCAGGAACTCAAGGCAGGTCTCCCACATGAGAGGCAGGCACCCAACAACTAGAGCCATCACCACTACCTCCAGGAGTATGCATGGAGAGGAAGCTGAAATCAGGAGCCAGAACTGGGAAGCAAATCCAGGCACTCTGATGTGGGATGTGGATATCTTAACCACTACGTTAGGAGCCTGCTCAAGATCTTGGATAATTTTGATGACATATTTCAGGTATTGTCCTGTATTCTAAGAATTATTGGAAGCCCTGAAAAGTGTGTCTCAGTGGAGTACTGGAATCTGGGCTCCGTTTTTGAAAGTCATGCTCATTTCTGTGCAGAGAACAGACTAGAACTGTTAAGAGTGGAGTCGAGGTGGGGGCAATTAGGTATTGATGACATCAAGATGTGCATGGTGATGATGGTGACGGCAACGAAGAACAAACAAGGTTTACTAATATTTCATAAATGGAACCCTTAGGACTTGCTGGTAGATATTAGCAAGAGTGAAATGGAGCAGTTGTGACTAAGCTTTAGAGTTTTGACTTTAGCATTCGGTGAGTTGAAGTACTCTTTACCAAGGCGGGGAAGAATTAAGTGGGATACACAGCAGACTCATAGAATGGCAGATGTCCTAAATAGCACTCTGGCCTCAGAATCAGCCCTTAAGGCATTCGGATATGGCTGAACAGCCCATGAAAGTATTTTAGGCATGGAAAGCCAAGACACTCTCGAAAAAAAAAAAAAAAAAAAAAGAAGAAGACCTAAATGAAAGATCTCTGCGAGTGAGATCCCAGTGGAAAGAACTGGCCATCAAAGAAGGAGGTACCTTTCTCTGAAGGGAGGAGAGAACTTCCACTTTGACTATGACTCTGTCGGAATAAGATCGAAGTCGGAGAACTCTAAAGGCTTCCATAGCCTTGGCAACTCATGACTAGAGCCTAGGGAGATTACTGACACCATAAACAAGAGTGTCAAATTGTTAAGCCAACAACAGGAGTCACTGTGTACTTACTTCTCATGTGGGATCTGTCCTTAATGTGTTGTCCAATGTGAAGTAATGCTATAACTAGTACTGAAACAGTATTTTACATTTTGTGTTTCTGTGTGGGTGCAAACTGATGAAATCTTTACTTAGTATATACTGAATCGATCTTCTGTATATAAAGATAATTGAAAATGAATCTTGATGTGAATGGAATGAGAGAGGGAGCAGGAGATGGGGGGGGCAAGTGGGAGGGAAATTATGGGGGGGGGGAAGCCATTGTAATCCATAAGCTATAGTTTGGAAATTTATATTTACTAAATAAAAAAATAAAAATAAATAAGTAAGAGAAGATATTTCTCACTCTTAGAGCGTGGTCACAGCACTGTGGGGAGATTCTTCAAGTGAACTAAGCACTACTTGGAGCTAAGTCCTTGGAGGACTCCAGCTTCCATAAAAATAAGTAAGATTGGGGTTAGTAGATGCCCATCCATACTGTAAGAGATAAAGATAAACATTCTGAGACTAAAGTTTATGTATTATTTAGTATAAATTTCTGTTCTCTGGGTTGGGTGAGTTGGGGAATCATGAACAGTACAAATGAAAAAAGAAACAACACTAACAAACAAGAAATAACCCTTATGTTTTGTCCAGTAAGACCTAGATGTAAACCAGAACAGGTAACGGTGAGGGCCTGAACAGGCAGAAATTAAATGTGCCTTCTTTATCTCTAGCCTATCTTCTACTCCCCGCAGGAAGTTGACAGATCCTGTGTGTTAGACCAGGAAGGAAACATAAAAAAAAAAAAAAAAAAAGAATTAAGTTTGTGGATAGGACAGTGGGGAATTCAGTTTTTTTCAAGATTTATTTAGTTTTGAAAGAGTTATAGGGTGCAAGGGAAAGACATAGAAAGAGAGAGGTCTTCCACCTCCTGATTCACTCTCAGATGGCTGCAGTGGTCTAGGCTGGGCCAAGTGGAAACCAGGAGACAGAAGCTTCATCCAGATCCTTCCACATGGGTCCAGGGGCCCAAGGACTTGGGCCATCTTCTACTGCCTTCCCAGGTACATGAGCAGGGAGCTGGATCAAAAATACAGCAGCCAGAGCATGAACTGGCACTGATATGGGATGCCAGCATCAAAGGTGATGGTTTTACTCACCACACAACAACGTTGGCCTCAGGAGTACAATTTTTGATGTGTTGGATTGAAATTCTTCTATGACATCCCCTTGGAGATGTCAAATAGATATTTTGGTATTTGAGCCTGGTGATTTCAGGAAAGTAGCGGAAGAGGATATAAGAATACATGGCATCAGTATTTGAATAGTGTTTAAAGACATAGAATTTAATAATGTCCACTAGGAAAAGTGTTGTTAGAGAAGGTAGGAGGACATACTCATGGAAACAAACTCTACGTTTTGCCATCCTGTAGAAATCAGGTGCAAGAGGAACCAGCAGAAGAGAATGAGTAGCATCTAGAGAGAAAGAAATAATGCCATGAACGAAGGCTGAGGAAGGAGCCCAGAGGCAAGGGTTGAATGTTTCTAAAAAGGAGTGGTTACTTGTGTCAGATGCAGCTCTCAGAGGTCTAGTGAAAAGGGGCCAAATATTATCCATTGGCTATGGCAACATGAAGGTAAGCCCTGTTAGGGTACAGGATTTCAGGAATATTTTTAATCACTCTATAATATCACTACCATTATTATTCCCATATTACAGATATGAAGACTGAGACTCAAGAATAGTGACCCAGCCATGGTCACACAGCTTGTAAGTGCACAGTTCAGGTTTCACAGTAGAAGCTAGTCTGAATGCTTCATCATTTTGCTCCCTTCATGCTGTTGATGTAAAAAACAGCAAATGACAAATTAAAAGACAAGTGATTGTCTTTTAATTTCTTAAATTTAGGTCACTGTGGCAGGTTTTTAAATTCAGAGTGATTGGGCCGGGCCGTGGCTCACTTTGTTAACCATATGGGTGCCGGGTTCTAGTCCCAGCTGCTCCTCTTCTGGTCCAGCTCTCTGCTGTGGCCTAGGAGGGCAGTGGAGGATGGCCCAAGTGCTTGGGCCCTTGTACTCGCATGGGAGACCAGGAAGAAGCACCTGGCTCCTGGCTTTGGATTGGTGCAGCACCAGCCGTAGCAGTCATTTGGGGAATGAACCAACGGAAGGAAGGACCTTTCTCTCTCTCTCTCTCTCTCTCTCTCACTGTCTATAACTCTACCTGTCAAAAAAAAAAAAAAAAGAAACATTTAAATTCAGAGTGATTGCCTCTGACAACAGATCTGAGTTTTCATCTCACTTTGTACCCTAACCTGTAATCCATGGGTTTTTGTTTCCTCCTGATTAAAAGGTATTGGAATAAATCATAGCCAGGGTCCCTCCTAACATTCTGCAAACTCCAATAGTAGATGCTCTTTTTTTTTTTTTTTTTTGAGAGGTCTTCCTTCTGTTGGTTCACTCCCCAGATGGCTTCAACTGGTGGAGCTATGCTGATCCGAAGCCAGGAGCCAGGTGCTTCTTCCTGGTCTCCCATGCAGGTGCAGAGGCCAAAGAACTTGGGCCATCCTCCACTGCCTTCCAAGACCACAGCAGAGAGCTGGATTGGAAGAGGAGCAGCTGGGACTAGAACTGGCGCCCATATGGGATGCTGGTGCTACAGGCGGAGGATTAAACCACTGCGCCACAGCGCTGGCCCCAGCAGATACTCTTAAAAGGAATCCCTGACACATCCACTTCCCAATGCCACTCCATCTTTGTCCTTTCTGAAACACATTCAAAACTTTTAAGAACCTACTATATGCCATATCTGTTCCAGGCACTTGCTTAGACTGTTTCTCCAACTAGACTATGCTCAACTTCCATCTCCTTTTCAGGATCAAATCTCGGGTTTTCCCAGAAGCATCTTATTTTCCTTCTTCTTCAACAGTCACCATCACCCTTCTTGGTGGAGAGTTACAGAGTATATTCATGTCATACCTCAACTAGTTGTCCTCAAAAAGCAGGGATCATCAGCTTTCCTGCCTCATCATTTCCACAAATGATGTTCATAGGCTCGAATCTATTTCAAAAGATGCAAGCTTTGTTAAATTCTGAAAGCTTTGGGTTTTTGGATTTGCAGTGAATCAAGCTTTTATGTTAACAGAGAAATGCAAACACACTTTTGGAAAAACTAAAGAAAACAATGCCCTCTAGAAAATGCTGGGCTCCTTGACACGATCAGTGAGGTTGTAACCAAAACAGTACCTGTAGGCTTCTGGCCCTCTGAAGTGATACTACTGTTCGGTTTTCTTCCATTTACATTCTTCTCCATTCTTTATTTATATTTGAAATGGAGAGAAATCTCTTTCATGTTCTGATTCGCTCCCCAGTGTACACAGCAGCCACTGATGACAAACTCAAAGGCTGGAGGCTGAAACTCCATCTGGATCTCCCATTTGGGTGCCAGGGACCCAACCAATTCTTAAAACTTTCTCTCCAGGTCTTGAACATTAACACCATAATGTAACAGTATCATAAATACCTTCCATTTGGTCATGGAAGAAGTTGAAACGATGGTCTCTGCTTGTATAGTTGGCCCTTGAAAGTTGAAGCAAAATCCCACTAGTGCCCAGGTTGGCTCAGACCATGGATGCAAGGACCTGTCATTGTGTAAGGCACAGTGGTGGATACCAGACACATGCTCAGGGATTAGCTCCTGTTGGCAGCAGCTGGTTCTACAGCACTCACGAAAGGTGGCTTGTGTGCTTGACCCCAAGGATGCAGGATTTCTTAATACAAGGAGATGGCAAAGGAGCTACAGAACCTGGAAAGGTTTGGGTGTGCAGGGCATCTGTGGTGGCTGTCAAGTTCTGTTTGGTCCCTGTCGGTTGTTGAAGCAGAGGTTGACCATGACTCAGCTTCCTTCCCCCACATTCTCCCTTGTAGCTCTACATTCTTCCCTTGTAAATAATTAAGGTTACTTCAGCAGGAGTTTCTACTGGGGGGAAGTATCAGAAGGCTGCCTTGCCAAGAATGTAATTGCAAATGCCTGAGTCAAGTATGGAGTCCACATGGCAGGGCAGGAGAAGGCAGGGTTGGCCCACTTGGCAGGGACAGCCAGCTGAGGATGTGGCAAGTCATGCTAAGGAGTTAGGCAGAGCTCTGCAGGCAGCAGAGTCCAGCAGAGTGTGTGGAGAGAACAGGACTTACTGTGGCACTGAATCCAGTGCAGTTCATATATTGGAAATCAGTGCACTGTGAGTGCTCAGCAGAGACCTACAGCCTCAGAAATGGACATATAGGGAGATGTTCACACAAAGAAAGGGGCTTCTACAGGTAGACCTGATGCCCACAGAACGATGGGGTTACAGAGAGCGAGGGACCCTCATGAAGACTAAGAGGGAGAAACAGAGGCAGCCACAAATACAGCAGAAGACTTACATAGAGGCAGGGAGCTTACACAGGGGATGACTGAATAAGGCAGAGACAAACAGAGGCTAACACAGAGAAAATCAGACCCAGACACACATAGAAACACAATGATAAGGTCCAATGCTGTGACACAGCAGGTTAAAGCCCTGGCCTGAAGTGCCAGCATCCCGTATGGCCACTGGTTCTAGTCCTGGCTGCTCCTCTTCTGATCCAGCTCTCTGGTGTGGCCTGGGATAACAGTAGAAGATGGTCCAAGTCCTTGGCCCCCTGCACCCACATAGGAGACCTGGAAGAGGCTCCTGGCTCCTGACTCCTGGCTTCGGATCGGCACAGCTCTGGCCGTTGCAGTCATATGGGGAGTGAACCAGCAGATGGAAGACCTCTCTGTCTCTACCACTTTCTGTAACTCTATCTTTCAAATAAATAAAATAAATTTTTAAAAATGATAGAAACACACTGATGGAAGAAGAGAAGCAGTGCGAGCTATACTGCATAGGTAGAAACAGACACATGACAGGCAGTACAGACAGACAGACAGAAAAGGACAGAAATAAACATCCAGACACATACTTGGGAGAGACGGAAGCTGAAAGAGAGAGAATGGCAGAGGTAGACCTGGAGAGATCTTAGATTTAGGTGTGTCTTAGTCTACCCAAGGGACAAATGCTTCAGAGTGGCTGCCATTCCTTCCATGGGCCATAGCCCCACGCACTTTGACAGGATAAGCACCTTGCTGTTGTGAGTTAGGGAAATTATTTTGCTGCCTCCTGCACAGTGAATGCAAAGTAGAACTGCTGCTGATGCTTGATGGCAGAACCAGTGCCTGGCTCCCATGAAGGAAAATGAGATTTTCAGATCCGTTGAGGGGTAATCCACTGATGGAGTTCATAGTTGGTTTAAAAGATCTCTCCAGGGTTATTTAACCATTATTTCCCCCTTATGGGGTGAGAACCCAATCTCCTGTAAGGGGAAGGTAGGTTGAAGTGATCACCTCTGTACATTGATCAGGAGTTTAGCATACAGATTCTATGGGCTGAGACTAGAAGCAGAGAATGCCAGAAGTCCTTACCTCTATGTTTGGTAGCATATTTGAGTACCTGGAAGTAGCATGTCATGGATTGGTCATGAGAGAGGGAGGATACCACACAGACCCTGATGGCTGGCTGGGAAAGGAGATAAGAGCCTGACTCCAGGGTTTCTTACCTGGTGTATCTGGGCTACTGGCTTTGATAATGAAATGGGAAACCAAGAGTTATACCTGGAAAATTAACATGTAGTCTGGGTATTCTTATAGCAATACTAAGCAGGTGGTTTCAAAAAGAGGCAATTTGTGGGGTGGCTATTTAGCCTAACAGCTAAAATACCTGTGAAGCTGCCACTCATGCTCCACTGTGAGATGCCTGGATTCAAATTCCAGCTCTGGTTCCTAAGTCCAGCTTCTTCCTATTCACTCTTGGAGGTAGCCATGATGGCTCAAGTAACTGGGTTCCTGCCGCCCATGAGTGAGACCTGGATTGGCTTACTGTCCCCAGTCTTTGACCTAGGCATGGTAAGCATTTGGGGAGTGAACCAATGGATGGGAGATCTCTGTCTGTATATGTTTCTTTCTGTATCTTTCTCTGAAATAAATAAAAATGTTTAGATTTGAAAATTTGAATAATGGGAAAAAATCCAAAATGTGCCAACTAGAGCAAGTAGCAAACGTAGAAGGTAGTCATGTTCGATGAACATAGAAGGAATCCAAGAAATGCGAGGCAAGCTGTTGATTGGGTTTTTGTTAGTACTACTGTAGATGACCACAATAAGAATAAGGCTAAGTCTGTGAGAACTTTCCCCAACACCCACTGAGATCAATTTGGAGATTGCAAATTTGGGCCAGAGATGATTACCACAAGACTGGAAAGAAGTCGACAAGCTCAGTGGTACAAGATTACTGAGAAAACTGTTAAGTGAAGGTTGTGGATCGATGTTGTCAGGGACCCTTAGAGCAACAGAATATTGATTGCATTCCTTAGCTTTGAGATGCAGAAGTTGTAGTTGTAAAGATGTGAACAGCAAGAAGACTGGGCTGGTAGGGTGATGTGACTGGGGACAGCTGGGTGAAGGGGATTTCTCTGGAGATGCTAATCACTGATCCCAGGACTAAGCAGGGCCAGTGTGGGAATCAGAAGCCCTGAAGTTCCAGTGGGGACTTGGGCATAATGTGAGAGAGGAAGCCCCTCCCCCAAGGTAAAGGACCTCAAAACTTGAGGATCTCCTACTGAGACTGAAGAGCCAAAAGTGCCTGAAGGGCTGGGGTGGACAGAGGACCTAACCAGAGAGTGGCATTGCAAGTTGATGTCCAAGTTCTCTTCAAAGTTCTTGTAGGTTAAAGGCAATCAGTAAAAACTGCTAAAGTACATTTGCATGGCCTGTTTTATCTCCAATTTATTTTTCTCTTGGAGTTAGTGGCCATGCCTATGAAAGTTGCCAATTCTGACAACTCTGGAGTTGTTGAAATTTAGGAGTCTCTACTCAACAGCAATGGCCACTGAATTCTAGAGGCAACAAAGGAGGGAAAAGCAGTGTCAATGGCTCTGCTTTATTTCTGTGCCATGAATCCAGGTAGGTTCATAGAAGTCCCTAGGAAAGAAAGACACGTTATGTTTTCCATATCAGACAGCATTGATTTTGTAACCTGATGTCATAAATTCTTCTCTGGACAAATCCTTTATCCTCCCTGAGGCTTGGCATTCTCATCTGTAACATGTAGGTAATTATAATTCTCAGGTTATAGGATTTGCAGTATGCAGTATGAAATAAGCCAACTTACACCAGACTTGTAGTAATACTCTGACATATAGCAAGGGATCTTGCTCCCCTTGTGTTTTTTTGTTTTGTTTTTATTTTTAAGATTGATTGATTTGAAAGGTAGAGTTGCACAGAGAAAGAGATCTTCCATCAGCTGGTTCACTTCCCAAATGGCTACAACTGCTGGTCTAAGCTGATTATCCAGGAGCTTCATCGCAGTCTCCCACATAGGTGTAGGGGCCCTAGGAATCAGGCTATCCTCCACTGCTCTCCCAGGTGCATTAGCTGGATTGGAAGTAGACCAGCCAGGACTTGAACCTGTGCCCATATGGAATGCTGGCACTGCAAGTGGTGATTTAACCTGCTTCACCACAGCACCAGCCCTCTTGCTGGCCTTGTTGTTAACTGTGTTGAGCCATATGAAAATGATTAGGGCCCAAATAGCAAATCTTGGCAGTTTCCTATAAAAACATCCCAATATTGCTATGGTCACTACTATATAGTTCTTTGAAGTCTTGTTTATGGACTGTAGAATCCTGAAGACTTGAAAACTCAATAAATGGATGATGACTGTCAATGTTAGATTCATAGGTGTTCTGGGTCCAGTGTCGTGGCTAACTTAGTTAATCCTTTGCCTGTGGCCCTGGCATCCCATATGGGCGCCAGGTTCTAGTACCCGTTGCTCCTCTTCCAGTCCAGCTCTCTGCGGTGGCCCAGGAAGGCAGTGGAAGATGGCCCAAGTGCTTAGGTCTCTGCACCCGCATGGGAGACCAGGAGGTAGTACCCGGCTCTTGGCTTTCGATTAGTGCAGTGCCAGCCGTAGCGGCCATTTGCCGGATGAACCAACGGAAGGAAGGCCCTTTCTCTCTGTCTCTCTCTCTCTCTAACTATCTAACTCTATCTGTCTAATAAATAAAAAACAAAGAATCATAGGTGTTCTTCACAGGTATGTAGAATTAAAGGAAGTTCTTAGCCTCATGCCTGCAAAGTTTGTCTCAAAGGAAACAGTGTAGGTTCCTCTCCTGGAAAACAAGTGAACTCATAGCATAGAAAGAAGACAGAGCCTTTAAGTTTGCTGTTTCTCATTCTGATGGGGGATAGTAGAGGAGTCAGAAAAGACAACAAGCAAGTCAACAGATGCAGAAAGGCCATATTTTAGACAGCAAGAAATGCTGTGAATCGTTTAAAGGAGGAGATGTCAAAGAGGGTGATTGGTAGTTTCAGTTGGTGGGTATGTAGGGGCAGATTTTGCTGTGCAGGACACATTGGCAAGAGTAGAGTCCCCAGGGTTGGGATGTGTCTGATGTGGGGAACAGAGAGAGAAAGCAATGTAGGAACAAGAAGAGGAAGAACAGGAAGCGAGGGTGGGAAGGGAGGTGGCGATTGGTCATGGAGAGCCTCTTGAATGAAAATGTTCTCCTCTTGTGTAAAACCAAAATATTGAAATCCTTTTAACTAGAGGTAATGATAATTCTTATATTTTACATTATGCCTTCACTTTAATAAGGAAATTGGCCTCTGTTGTGACATGGGCTGTTTAGGACATTTCCAGCAGAAGGAAGGAACGAGGGAGCGGGTCGGAAGTAATTGCTTCTTCGTTTCACAGTGAAACTGAGACACACAGAAGCCTGGAAAAAGGGCTAGAATTTGTTTCCCTGTCTCCTTACCCATAATCCTTTGCCATTTCTCTTATGACCTGGTCTTCCTTGGATCTTTAAATCCTTTAGAAGGAAGAATTTACAAAGCTCAAGGAGCTCATTATGTAATTATGCATTGTTGTCATGATTTGTAGGAAAGTAGCTGTCCACTTAATTCAAAGTCATACCCTGCCTTCCCCTTCAGCACTTCTCACTAATTAAATATAAGGCTGGAAATAGGTTAAAGGTGCTAAACAATTGCCTGTGTATTGAATATGATCTTCATATGTAAACAGAGTACACAGATCACAGGTTGTGAATTGTATGTGTGCTTAATTATCCAAATGGGAGCCATGGGTTGGCATAAATAGATATTCCTCAGTAAACAGTCATGTATCTTAGTGTTAGCTGTACGAGTAGTAGCTTAGAATAAATTAATCACTAATTGTCCTGTCCAAGGTATTTGGAAAGGTATTTGTAAATAATTTACATTTATTCCAAGCTTATGTATCTGTGCTATCCATGGGTTTTGCTTTGGGACAAAGTCAGCTAGTAAATTAATAAAAATCAAAATCAAGGTATTATTGAATCATTAGCTTGTTAAACATTAAATAGGTACCCATATTTTTATAAGGCATTGAGAGAAGATACGTCATGTGTGGATTCTGCTCATGGATTAATAATGTAGTCAAGGAGTGCTGTCTGTTGAAAATTCAAGCTAAAGAGGAGCAAAGGTGCTAAGGCAAACTTCTACAAAGTTGGGGGAAGAAGGGATCACCTCTCACTGAAGGGACCAATGAAGCATTCCTGAGACATAAAGTTACTGATAAAGACCCATATGTAGAATACCTAAAGAACTCTCAAAAGTCTGTGGTGGGAAAATATGAGCAATCCTGATAGAAAATGGATAAAAGCTATACATGGACCTTTCATCAAAGAGGATAATGGCAACAGTCAAGTACATGAAAAGATAGTCAACATTACTAGCCCTCAGGGAAGTATAAGCTAAGACTGTGATGAGTAAAGCCTACACTACGGGAATAGACCATTTTAAAAAGTTGTAACAACAGATGCTGATGAGGATGAGAGAAGACACTAAATGTCTCTGGTAGAAACAAAAAATGTAGGAGCCACTCTGAAAAGTGGTTTGGCAGTTTATTAAAAAAGAGCCATAGACTTTACGTAGGATCCGATCTAGGAGATTTAATCTCAGAGAAATACAAATTTACGGGTGTACAAACATCTATACTTGAATGTTGAGTATTGTTTACTTTGTAGTGGACTCAAACTGGACACAGCCAAAAGGTCTTTCAATAGACGAATGATGAAATAAGCGTGGTACATGCACAGCATAGAATAATGCTAGCAACAAAAAGCAATAAGCCATCCAAGGACATAATTGTTGAATGAGAAAAGCTATGATCACATGGTCAAATAAGGAATGATTGCATTTTTATAACATTCCCAGAATGACAAAATTATGGAGATGAATAGGTAAAGTGCTTAGCAGGGTTGTAAGAGATGAATGCTGAGAGATATCAATGTATCTATAAAGGGGCAAAAAGCTGATTTTTCGGTGATACATTTGCTCTGTAACTTTTAAAAATATATGTGAGGCAGAAAGAGAGACAGTGGTGTGTGTGTGTGTGTGTGTGTGTATAGAGACAGAAACAGAGAGGGAGAAGGTGGGAAGGGGGAGAGAGAGAATGAACTGCCATCAGCTAGTTTGCTTCCCATATTCTTGTAACAACTAGCCTCTGGAAACTCCATCTGAGTCTCTCCCAAGGGTAGCAGGAATTACCTGAGCAATTACTTGAGCTAACATTTGCGCCTCCTAGGGTGTGCTTTAACAGAAAGCTTGAGTCAGGAACTGGAGACAGAAATTGAACCTGGGTATTCCGATGTGGGATGCAGATAGCTAACAAGTGTTTTAACTACTAGGCTAAATGCCTGCCCCTCATGCCATGTCTTGAGTGCAGTGGCCATTGTACCAATTAATGCATCAGAATATAGCAGTTGGGGAAACTAGATGAATGGTGTGCTGCACAGGATCCCTCCATACTATTTTTGTAACAACTTCCTTTAAACATATAATTTTTTTGTTTTAATTTGAAAGGCATAGAGACAAAGACAGGGATGGAGACACAGAGAGAGATCATCTGTCTCCTAGTTCATTCCTCACATGGCCACAATGGCCACAACTCTGCCTGGCTGAAGTCAGGAGCCTGGAACTCATTCTGGGTCTCTCAGGTACTTTAGCCATCATCTGCTGCCTTTGAGAATGTACATTAGCAGGAAGTTGACCTTGAAAGTGAGACAGGGACTCAGTCAGGCATTCGGTATAGGATGCAAGCAAGTGATGTCTTAACTACCGGGCCAAATGCCCACCCCAGAATCTATAATAATCTTGAAATAATAAGTATTTTAATTACTTATAAAATGATAATAATAGCTAACATTTAGAGTAGCTGTGTGTGCTAGGCCTTTGCAAAAACATTTATTTTACATAATTTATTGTTATATCTGAGTGAAACATAGAGTGATCAGTATGAAGTGTTGTTATGCCTGCCTTGCAGATGAGGAAAAGTAGACCTAGAGAACTGAGGTAATTGTCCAGGTAGTGCAGAGAGTAAGTGATGGGATAAGAATTGAAACACAGGTAGTCTACTTCCAGTGCTGCAGTCCACCCCAACCCTCTTCCTAAGCTGCCTATAGATCTGGGGAAGATGTACATTATTTTTTAAATTTATTTGACAGGTAGAGTTATAGACAGAGAGAGAGAGAGACAGAAAGGTATTCCTTCCATTGGTTCACCCCCTAAATGGCCACCTTGGCCAGAGCTACGTCAGTCCGAAGCCAGGAGCCAGGTGCTTCCTCCTGGTCTCCCATGTGGGTGCAGGGCCCAAGCACTTGGGCCATCCTCCACTGCCCTCCCAGGCCACAGCAGAGAGCTGGAGTGGAAAAAGAGCAACCGGGACTAGAACCAGCGCTCGTATGGGATGCCAGTGCTGCAGGCAGAGGACTAACCAAGTGAGCCATGGCACCGGCCCTGATGCATATTCTTTTGAACTGCATAGATGTGTAGTTAAGGAATTATGCTAAGGTGTCGAAGAATTTTCATGATAGAGCCAAACCCAAGAGCACTTAAAGTAGTTCATGGAAAAAGGAATTGAAAGATAAGCTTATTTTGGTACCAAAAAATTAAAATTAGATTTTGTCATAGTATGGACTTTGCATGTACTTTTAGCAGAACCTCACATGGTCTTGTGGTTTACGAGAGTTGCAGAATCTAACAGAGTCTAACAGAGTAGTCTGCTGCTTTTATGAAATCACCTAGATAGTTAGCCAAGAAGCGTTGAGTTGTTGTTTCCATTTGTGGTCAGTGGTTCTAATTGAAAAAAAGCTTCCCCAGGACCCCTTTTCTCATAGTTACTATGGAGGAGGGCTGGGGGAATGAAAGATTTTCCTTTTTTTTTTTTTTTTTTTTTTTGGACAGGCATAGTGGACAGTGAGAGAGAGAGACAGAGAGAAAGGTCTTCCTTTTTGCTGTTGGTTCACCCTCCAATGGCCGCTGAGGCCAGTGTACCGCGCTGATCCGAAGCCAGGAGTCAGGTGCTTCTCCTGGTCTCCCATGGGGTGCAAAGCCCAAGGACCTGGGCCATCCTCCGCTGCCTTCCTGGGCCATAGCAGAGAGCTGGCCTGGAAGAGGGGCAACCGGGACAGAACCGGCGCCCCGACCGGGACTAGAACCCGGTGTGCCGGTGCCGCAAGGTGGAGGATTAGCCTAGTGAGCCGCAGCGCCGGCCAAAAGATTTTCAAATAAATCATGTGTTAGTGTTCTTCTGCTTCCGTCCCTGTGGTATAATCCTCCTCCAATTTCCATGATGATCTATTTGAGGTTGAAAATATTTCTTTGTCTGCCCCTGTCCGTATTATTGTCTAGTCTTTGATCCCAGACTTAAAAACATTCCTTGACCTCTGTCTACTTGAGAATGCTTGATACTCCTCAGACTTCTCCATCTCTAAGCCCTAGACCACAGTCTTCCTCTGCCTCCCATTTTTTGCTGCACTACCTGTCTTGTGCAATTACTTCCAACACAAGAAGTAAAATCCCAGCAAAGCTGTGTGAGGTTCAAGGATGTACCCAAGGATTTATTGTAATGCCTTGGTTTTCTTTCTAGTGTAATAGGAGGGCAGACACTTGCTCAAAAGAGTAGATTCAGCATTTTGGTTGAACCCAGTTGAACTCTCACAATATCTTTCACAGAAAAACCTAGATAGAGTAATGGTAGAGAATTAACTTTCAAAGGGTGAGAGATTGAAGGAACCACTGGGGGTGCAAGGGGGTTTTAGAAACTGCTTCTCTAGAGGAATCCAAGTGAGGCTTCTTGGAAGGAGAACTGCCACTTCGTTTTATTTAAGGAAAATATTTTTTTTCTGTCTTGTAAATGTGATTTTCTTTGTCCCCTTTCTTGATTGAGCATTTATTCACCAATCTGACAAAACTTGTCCCCACACATATTGGGGGGCAGAAACGAGGCTCAGGCTAGTTCTGGGTTTGGGCTACAGAGAAGGTAGCTTACAAGGGCATGGGGCAAGGATTCTCAATGTCTCTAGAAAGATGGATTCCGAGGTTGAAGCTGTCTGCATGAAGGATCACAAATAAAGGTGCAGGTTGAGAGGTTAAATCAAGATTTACAGTCAGGGGCTGGCCCCACAGAGCAAGATGGAGCAAGGACTTTTAAAAAGTCAAGGGCACAGGGTGTGGATATTCTTGAAATGGGAGTCAGTGGCCCTTTGCCAGGTGCCAACAGCCCTCCTGAGGGTGGTGGTGTGAGTAATTACCTCCTCTGGTTGCCAGACAATGTTGGGTAACAAGTGAGAGATCCTGAGAAGAGGTCACATCTGAGGGCTATAGGTTTTACTGAGATTGTTATGGTGCCAGATCTTTGGGGAAGAACCTGGTTCCCACTCATAGAGTCTCTTCACAAACAATGTAACTTTTCCACACATGCACACACTTGCACTTCACATACCCCTTTCTATCCTCAGCTCTTAAAACAGCATGTCATGCCTCATTCATCTGGGATGGTTAGCATGGTAGAGTAGTTGGCATTGGACCTCCAGGTATCCCATAGTGGTTTGTGCCTTCCTCTGCTGGGCCCCTTATAGGAGACCCCGTCTCTCTTGCAGGAGTGGGATGCAACTCTGAATTTCATTGCAGTCTGTCCAATTTCTGATACCATGTTTGAATGCAAATAATACACTGATCCACAAACCCAATACAAAGGCAGTAAGAAGGAAACATCCCAACTCTGATTCTAAAACTACCTACAACAGGAGGCTATGACATGTTTCAGGGTAAAAGAAAATATGGGAGCCGGCGCTGCGGCTCAATAGGCTAATCCTCCGCCTTGCAACGCCGGCACACCGGGTTCTAGTCCCGGTCGGGGCACCGATCCTGTCCCGGTTGCCCCTCTTCCAGGCCAGCTCTCTGCTGTGGCCAGGGAGTGCAGTGGAGGATGGCCCAAGTACTTGGGCCCTGCACCCCATGGGAGACCAGGAGAAGCACCTGGCTCCTGCCATCGAATCAGCGCGGTGCGCCAGCCGCAGCGCGCCTACCACGGCGGCCATTGGAGGGTGAACCAACGGCAAAAAGGAAGACCTTTCTCTCTGTCTCTCTCTCACTGTCCACTCTGCCTGTCAAAAAAAAAAAAAAAGAAAGAAAATATGGGGTATCACAAGAGGCCCTTTGCATGGGCTAAATAAAGCCAAGCATATGGAGTGAGGAAGAGAACGAACTAGTGAGAACAAATGAATGAGACTGAATTGGTGTACTTGCTGTATCCTTGCTGCTTTCCCTGGCTGTATACTCTGGCTCATACCAAGTCTGTCTCATCCACTTTGCTCTCCCCACCCTGACCTTGTGCTTTTCCAACAGAGAGAGCTATTAAGGGTGCTTAGTGGTTTCAAGACAATCATATTCACTACTTAACAACTCTTGGCACTAACTTTGTCCTGTTACTTTGAAGATTTGTACCTGCTAGTCTGAAACCCAGTAGAGTTACCGCATCTTATTGAACCCTGAGTAGAAAAGTTGCCTTTCACCTCCTACTAGAATTCCTCTTAAAAGATTCCTTTAACTAGTATCTGCTACATGTGTGCTAGGAATCGCCCCGTGTGTGCAGATCATAGCTACGAGTATGAAAAAAAAATTGAGAAAGTGGATGAGTACAGATCATAATTTCAGGTAGGGATAGGGGCTAGACTGTGTTAAGGCAGGGGCTGTTTTATTTTAAAGAAGCGGTCAAGTCTTCACTATGGAGGTAACTCTTGAACAGAGACCTGGGTGAAAAATAACTAGAGCAGCTCGCTTTTATTGAACATTTTCTTACTATGCCAGGAGCTATGCTAAAAGATTTCTGTGCATTCACTCATCTGAGAAGCCCTCTGAAGAAGGTGTTTTATTATCATCATTATACAAATTTGGGACTCTAAGCTTTGAGGGGTCCCATAGTTTTCCCAAGTCCTCACAGAAAAGGAGAGTTGAAGTGTTTGGCAGTAGGGAGAGGGGACTGGATTTTATCCCAGGTCCTCTGACTTCAGAGTTTGGTACTTCTTATCACCAAGCTCCACTGCCTAAGGATCTATATCCCCACGGAAGACAGCCAGGTTCTGTGTTATGATTCTCCCTCCCCAAAGCGTTGAAAGCAAAGATCTTCACATTCTGTTCCGTGGAATCCACAAGGTTCCTTTAAGCTCAGGGTATTCTAAGATAGTGGCTCTACTCCTGTCAGATTTACTAGTCAGGCATCCACAGAATAGTTGTTTTACAGATGATGAACTTGGGGTGAGATCTGTGGCTTTGCAGGTTAAGTAGCCTCCTGCAGCACCAGCATCCCATCTGGGTGCTGTTTCAAGGCCTGGCTGCTCCACTTCTGATCCAGCTCCCTGCAATTGTGCCTGGGAAAGCAGTGGAGGATGGCCCTAGTGGTTGGATCCCTGTACCCATGTGGGAGACTGGAAGAAGTTTCTTGCTCCTGGATTCAGCCTGGCCCAGCCCTGGCTGTTGCAGCCATCTGGGGCACTAATGGAAGATCAATCTCTCTCTATCTCTCTTTCTTTCTCTCTCTCTGCCTATGTGTGTGTGTGTCCCCCTCTCTGCCTTTCAAATAAATAAACTAAATCTTTTTTAAAAAATGAACTCTTTAAAAATGAGAAGTTGACCTGAATGATGATTTTTTTGGAGCATTTGTTTTTAAAAATCTGAAGAAGTTTTGTGGGCATGCAATAGTAGTAGTTGTTGGAGCAGTAATAGTAATACCACGAGTAATATATATGGAAGTAATAGTAGATAATTACATCAGTGCTTACTAAGTTTTGAGTACTTTTCTGAGTACTTCACAACACTAGCCCCTTTATCCTCACAGCAACCCAGTGAGATAGATGGATTTTCAAAATGATGAATTTGAAGCTCTGAGATACTGAGCTACTATCCCAGGCTCTACACCTCATACGTGGCAGGATCAGTAATTGATCTTATGCTGCTGAGCTACAGAATCCATGTACTGTCATCCCACAGCCCAGGCCCAGGGACCTGAACCTTCCATGTCACTGGACTTAAAGCAAAAGCTATGTTTGCTGTGAAATTTCTACTTGGTGGCTACATGTCCCAGGAGAGCACTGGACACACTTGTGCTACCTGTAGGACCTCTCATTTATTCAAAACCTTACCCAAAGTTGCTCACTGCCTACCCATTTTGTTGGTGAAGGTGTGACATTTCTCAGCAGCAAAACTTGGTTCTGAGATTTTTTTTCCCATGAGCCCAGAATGGCCTGTTGTGTTCACTAATTTTAAATTTGCTTGTTGGCTAAAACTTTCAGTGAATTAAGCCAACACTGGAAGTAGCCAGGGCTCAGCAGCATCCTAAGCCAACATCAGGAAGATACATTTATTTTTTCAAAAGCAAACTACACAGTCAACCTTGGTGTGGCCTTCTTGACCAAATATTAATTTTAAAGGTTAAAAAGCATAGAAAAATCATTATAAACTCTTCACCTTGCCTCACCTCCTGCCCAGCAGATTCTGACCCACATCGGGAGGGAACATTCATGCTAAATCTACTACTGTAGATTTCTAGCTTGTGGTTAGATTCCCAGCAAATTACAGTTGTCATCAAGACTGTCCTGAAGTTCTAACCTAATGACATGATGCTGTGTGTTTTTGTTGATGGCTAATTCCTGTTAAACCGCAGAGACCAAAGTTAGCACTGGTTCCATTCTAGACTTTCAGTCCACATAAGCCCCAAAGCCTCCATCACAGAAATCACACAGAAAGGGAAACGAACTCAGTTCCCTCAGTGACCTCATTTCTGGGCACTGCCAATGGAGTGTCTCTACCTCACTGGACAACACAGTATGTTATGAGAAAAATGAGGGCTGGTTCCAGGGCTTTCCCTGCTGTTTTTCTTTTTCTTTTTTCTTTTTTATTATTGCTTTCACAGTATTCATCGTTTGTGCCTCAAAGCTACCAGACAGGGCCCCACAAATCTCCCTGGCACCCTGTGTGGGAGCCAGGCTCAGATGATATGCGGCCCTCTAGACACTCCCAGCATCATCATTCTAGACCCAAACCAAGGGATGATTTAGGAGGTCCCTATAAAACTCAGGATCATTGGCCTAATCGGAGCCATTTATCCTGTCTTAAACTTTCAAATCAGCGTTCATGTGTTCTGGGGAGTTGGTTGCGGGTGGTTTTTCCTATAAATTTCATAGAGGTTACTTTAAAAGCAATCACATTTATGAAAGTAATGTGCTGTTTGTTTATGTTGAAGTAATTTTATTGTGTATATTAAAGGTATACAGCATGATGATATACATAGAGATAATAAAATGGTTACTGTGGTGAAGCCAATTAACATATCCCTCATCCCACATAGTTACTGTTTCTCTTTGTTTCTGTGGCAAGGGCAGCTAAATTCGTTTTGCAGCAATCCCAAAGGCAATACGGTTTTATTGCTAGTAGTGTTCACGTGTGTGTCAGATCTCTAGACTGGTTCATTTTGAATATCTGCTACTTTGTATCCTCTGATCTAAGGAGACAGTTCATGAAGTTTGTGGAAAAAAAAATGGAATTAAAAGGTAAGATTATTTTAGCACCAAATAAAAAAAAATCCATAGCTTCTTCATAATACTCATTTTTCACAAATGATTTTAATAGCCCTCATATGTATGAGTTTCAAACATCTTTGCACCAAAATGTATTTATTTTTCAATTGAGTTTTCTACAAACTATTTGGAGTACCCTAATACAGTTCCCCAACTCCTACCTTTCTCGTCCATTGTTTTGTTTTCTGCCTCTTTATATTTGACTTCTTCCCATTTAGATTGCACACATAAACAGATCATGCAATGTTTTTCTTTTTTTGTCTGTCTATGAGCATTTGCCCTGAAGGTGCATCTGTGTTGTGGTAAATGGCAGGAACTTCTCCTTTTTGAATTCTAAATAGTAATCCATTGTGTATGGATACCACAGTTGTGTTTTGTAAATCTCCATCCATCCGATGGCACTTAGGTTATTTTATATTTTCACCTTTGGGATAACACTGCAGTGAACATGGGGTGTGGCTACCTGTACAAGATGACGATTTCATCGATAATGTGTTCTTGCAACACAACTGGGTAGAATTATTGCTAGAAGTATTGCTCCATTTTGCATCTGTGTAAGGTGAGATTCGTCCTATCCTGGAAGGGCATGGTGCTCTCAAATGTTTGTCTCTGAGATGAATACCGGCTCACATGAATTAGGATAATGTAACTCTCTAAAAGATGGTCCTGCCTAATTCTTTCTAATTCAGGAATGTTGAAAATCAAGAAAGCATATGTACCAAGAAGAAAGCGGGATGTGAAAAAAAAAAGATTCAGTGGAGAAATATGCTAGAATTTGGATCACAGTAAATTCTATTTATGCTGAATGTTTTATTTTGTTGAATCAGATGTGAAAATAGCCATATTGAAATGGTGAAAATCCTATATTCTGCCCGTGTTAAGAAATGATAATGTTCATTTGAAAGATTTTGCAGTAACAGTGAAAGCAAGGTGTGAATTTCTCATAGCAAATCGTAAAATGGTAGCAGAAGAGCTTCACTCTGGAACTCTTAGCTGCTAACTCTAATTTCTGTGTTAAACAACAGTACAGACTCAAAATATTTCCCTTTTTAATGTATTTATTTGAGTGTGACAGAAGAAGGCGGAGGGAGGGAGGGAAGGAAAGATGAAGGGAGGGAAGAAGTGGGAGAGGGAGAGAGAAAAAGAGCTTCCATTTGCTGGTTCACTCACCAGATGGCCACAGTTATTAGGGCTGTGCTGGGGTGGGAGCTGGGAGCTGGGAGCTCAGTTCAGCCCTTTCACATGGGTGACAGAAACCAAATTAGTTGAGCTATCCCTGCTTTGTCCTAAGATCTGCAGGAAGCTAGAGTCACGAAGCAGAGTTGCGTGTTGAAGCCAGGCACTCTGATGTGGGATGTGGGCATCTTAACCTCTCAAACCACTTATTCCCACATCTGAAAAGGTTACGTGCCAACCTGGAGCTATTTACTCATACTGAAGAAAAACAACTTCTAAGTACATAAAATTAGTCCCTCCTGACACAGTTTAAATAAATTGTGCCAGCCTACTAACCAAGCAGGCTGACATGGGGTGACATATGACAGTGGTCACTTAGCAACTGAGATCACTGCTTAGTGAAGGCTGAATATCTGACTTTGTCACAATGTTAGGGGTCCATGTTCCTGGAAGTCTCCTGGTATCTTTTTTTCTCTATAGTTATATAATCCACTTAAAACTGTTGGACAAAAAAGAAAGAAATATATCATTATGCTTTCATTATTTTTAATGTACCTGCTTTGTAGAACATCATTTGCAAAAAAATTATTTGAAATAGATTAGCCTTTTAAAATGATTATGACATAAAATTGTATTAAATGATTTTCCTAAAGAATATCTCACACTGAAAATAATGTTCATGGGGCCAGCGCTGTGGCATAGTGGGTAAAGTCACTGCCTTCAGGACTGGCATCCCATATGGACACCAGTTCGATTCCCGACTGCTCCACTTCTGATCCAGTTCTCTGCTGTGGCCTAGGAAAGAAGTGGAGGATGGCCCAAGTCCTTCACCCTCATGGGAGACCCAGAAGAAGCTCCTGGCTCCTGGCTTTGAATCGGCACAGCTTCAGCCATTGTGTCCATCTGCGGCATGGACCAGCAGATAGAAGACCTCTGTGTCTCTGTCTCTGTCTCTCCCTCTCTGCCTCCGCCTTTCTTTGACTCTGTCTTTCAAATAAAATAAGCTAAATCTTTCAAAAAGAAAAGAAGAAAAAAAAGAAGGAAGGAAGGAAGGAAGGAAACAATGTTTGACACCACCAGTGGAAAGCTCAGCTTGTGATTTTATCTGAAATTATTTACATCACGGATGATTGGCTAATACTCAAAACCATCTTTTATGTGTACATCCACGAGTGTCCATGTGGCTATATCCTGGCCTCACCTCCATTCATAGTTCTGCCTCCTGGTCTCTTTGTTAGCACTAGAAATGGAAGTAGCACAAGCTTACCCTTCATGACTGACCTATCTGGGTTTCTTACCACTTTTATTTCAACGAGATCTTAGAGGCAAAAACTACAGTCATGATGCACCCAGCTCGAGAGCAGTCATTAGCAAGTGCTGTCTCTGTAATTGCTGTGTTCCTGTCTCTAGAGGGGCATCAAGGCTGGTCCTGTGGCTTTAACAGGACAAGTTCCTAATCCCCTTAATATGTTTTCCCTTTTGACTGATAATATTTCACAAATTTTTGCTTTGCAAAATATTCCTAAAGGGAGGGTTAAGCAATAATGCACAGATTATGGAAATGATGCTCATTAAGTAGAGGGCAAGATTTCTGGAAAGCCACAGAGCTGCTTCAAAACATGTAACCTCCGTTAGAGGCTTCATTTGAATGTTTATTCATGGAGCAGTAAATGTTTATTATTTTACTTTATTGAAACATAAATTAAAGAACTGTAATTATCTGTATGGCAAATAGTAAAGCAACCTGCATTTGTCACTAAATGAGTAAGACAAGGAAAAATGCCATCATTGTTTCATTAGCATCCAAATCCTTTATTTTATACTCAACAGAAAGACACCCTAAGGGTATAACTCTATGGATTTATGTACTGATATAGTATGTAAATAAAAATAATATACATATTCTTGATGTTCTTTCTAACAAAAAGAACATTTTGGAATTAATTTGAGAAGGTTAGAAGCTATCCAAAGAAAGCATGGGCTTCTTCTTGTCTTCTGAAAGAGAATAGCAATGGCTCTTACTAAAGTTAATGCTGAGCAGGAAGGTGTCCTTTGGGCTGTCCTTGCAATACTGATTGGATGATGAGCTATTGTTTCACGTACTTAAGTGTGTTTAAAGAATATTTTAAAGGGGCCCCTTGTGAGGCTGGAAAGATAGAATCTTCAAACTTGGATTTTGGTAAAATAATAATTTTCAATGAGGAACAAAGGTGTGGGTAGTGTGATCAGAATGGCTCTTAAAGGCCATGTTGCTGTATGCCCCTGAACTGCCAGCAGTGGGGAAAGAACAGAATGGCAGAGAAAAATCAGTGCATGTGTGGTTTCTCTCCCCTCTCCTTAAACAGGCTGAGAAATGAACAACGCTGTTGGGTCTTTCATTTTACCACTCACCCATCCGTTCACCCACACATCCATCCTTTCACACACCAAGCAACCAACCAACCACCCATTCATCCATCCATCATTCAAAGAGTATTTATACAATGTGTCTGCCAACCTGAGAATGTATAAAGAAGATAATAAGGGAAAATTACAGTAATGAGTTTCCCAGAGTTCACCACTAATGGAAGAGAAAAACCAGTAATTATTGCTATTGTATGTTAAAAAGTCATCAGTGAGATATGTACAAAGAATCAGAGGTGGTCCAAAGAGTTTGAAGGCTCCACACACAAAAAGGGAGAATTTGAACTGGTTCTTAAAAACCAAAAGGTATAGATAGAGAAGGTAAAGGAAAAAAATCCACATGAAGGGAAGAAGATTTAGTAGCTTTTTTCTACTAAGAAAGTGTACTATAAACATACTGATTGCAACAGTAGCTGATAATGTGCAAAGGTAATGAAGCCTGGAACATTTTCTGTATCTCTAACAAGTCATTTTTCTTCTAGATGCATTACTAAGGCATCACTGTCCATGCACAGCAGCAAACAACCAATTTCACAAAGAAATGCTGAGCTCTTGCTTATCTGGTTGAGAGAAAGACTCATTCTAGAATAGAATAGAATAGAATAGAATAGAATAGAATAGAATAGAATAGAATAGAATGAGTTAGGTATAACCTAACTCATAGTGATAATCATATCTGAGGTACCTTGATCTTGGATTATCATGGATTTATAGATTTGTCTTTAGTTTGTTAGTTTCTTTAAGGACAATGACTGTAATTCTATTCTTCTTGTAAATAGTTTTAGGAACTTATAGTTGTTTTAACACTGAAAAGCAACCAGGAGTCAAAGGATAATACCAGATATTTTCACAGGATTGAATCTCAAAGTTGTTGAAAATCTGGTACCTTTCATGGGCTTTTCTTACAGAGGAGCTGAAAATTTTGAGTACATCTTGTAGGGAAGTAGGTATAGAACTTCTGCAAAGGCTGGGTTTATACTGTAATGTTTACAATAGGTGTCACATTTGGGCTTTGGAGTCAGGCAGACCTACTCATTTCAACTCATTGGACTTCAGTTTATGCATCTATAAAATAATGATGACAATGATCATATCTGTCATGCAGTTTCATGATAAATAATTGAGATAATGCAGACAAATTGGTTATTTTCTTTCCTAGCATGTGAAAACTAGCATATACTAAGAGTTTATTAAATAGCATCAAGGTAACTTCTCAACCATAAGAAGCAGCACTCAACTTGAGAACTTTCTAGGATGCTTGAAGTTTTTTCTTTAGTGCTTTAAGGTGTTTGTATTGGTCTGAAATATTTCTCTTCCCTCCCTTCCTTTGCTTTGAACACACAAGAGATATAATCAAGCATTTTGCTGGAGTTAAGGAGTTAGGGGCTCATTCTTGAGAACTTCATGAGAGCCTATCTTTCTTCCCTTTCTTTCTTTTTGGTTTTTCCATCACAGAGGCAAATGAGAATGCTTAGAATTAGCAGAGATACGATTTTCCAACTTGAAATATATACTACTAATTAGGAGGGTGACATAAATTATCAACCATCAGAACTTTTGAGAATGAAAGGAAATCCTGTTTGTAATGACACTGACCTGTCAATCACAAGCCTAAATCTGCACTGTCCCAAATAAACCAAAACAGAGAGTCACACAGACACTACTTGTTATTTAATTGAGAAGCAATCGAGCCCTGCAAAGATGAAAGCTGGCATCCTGTCAGCCTGTCACATAGTCTCAGTTTTGCTGCTTTTAATAGCTTGGTGACTTTGTACAAGTTGCTTAATCCCAGTAAGCCTTAGTTTCCTTACTGAAAACAAATTGAGACAATACCAGCGTTCTGACAGTGTTTTGGTGGGGATGTGACTACACACACATACATACACACACACGTGCATACACGCACACATATACACAGTCACTAGCATATAAGGTTTTCATATAAATGATTTGTTAGTGCTGTATTTGTTTACATACCTATAGTAATATACCATTATATATATCAGTGCTGATAATAACTTAAAATGATAGGTAGATGAATGGTATATTACTATAGGTATGTAAACAAGAGGTTTTTTTTTTATCTTATTTGGAAGACATAATTAAATGATTTTGCACTATTCTCTTCATAGAAAAAGAGATGGACTAACTGTGGGGAATTTATTTCACCACATGTGAAAAAGCTCACATTTGCTTAATCGCATAGCCTACCTCACTCACGTTATTCAATGTACAGCCTCAGAAAAGGGAGTAGTGCATTTCTTTTTTTTTTTTAAGATCCATTTATTTATTTACTTGAAAGTCAGAGTTACACAGAAAGAGGAGAGGCAGAGAAAGGGAGGTCTTCCATCTGATGGTTCACTCCCCAAATGGCCGCAACAGCCGGAGCTGTGCCGATCCGGAGCCACAAGTCAGGAGCTTCCTCCAGGTCTCCCATGTGGGTGCAGGGGCCCAAGGACTTGGGCCATCTTCTACTGCGTTCCCAGGCCATAGCAGAGAGCTGGATTGGAAGTGGAACAGCCAGGTCTCGAACCAGTGCCCATATGAGATGCCAGCACTTCAGTACAGGGCGATAACCTGCTGCGCCACATCTCTGGTCCAGACTTGGTTCAAGACTTGGTTACCCAGATTATAGGATACTTCAAAAAGTTCATGGAAAATGGAATTGAAAGGTGATTTTGCTTGGGTGCAAAAACTTTTTTTTTTAATCTTTCACAAGAGGGGTCTTCCAAAAGTTCACATATATCTATGCTGGATTTCAGCTTTTACTTTTTTTCACCAAAACTGATTTATCTTGCAACTCCACTGTTCTAGGAATTACTTGAAGTAATCTCGTTTAGTTAATCCACTTTTATGAGAGAAAATAATCCTGGGATTTCTTTTGGAGACAGTAACTGTTTATTTTTGGTGGAAGTCGGAGGTTTTGCTTTTCGGCATGTGTGGAAGGGGCAGAAGAAGGTGGACGCCAGAGATCTATAGTCATTTGAGAGAATCTACTGAAGGAAGCCGAAGGAGTGAAAAACCAGAGGCAAGATAATGGGAAGGGAGACTGTTAATTCCTCATTCCCAGATGTTTCTCTCCACGTGGCTGTAACTCTGCCATTGCACTTTGCTTTAATTCACTTAGCAGAGGAAAATGGAAGAAGCCACTTGAAATGTAATTGTCTCTCGCTGTTCTTGTTTGGGTCTATTACACAAGCAGTAGGGAGAGTTCTCATTTCGTTCTGTTTATTGCAGTGGGATTTAAAATAAAGAAGGAGAAATTGTCCCAACACCTGCTTTCTTAATTGATAGCGATCACTTTGCCTCCTGAAGCGAGTGGTTTTTAAACAAAGTGGGTACATGCTCCTAAGCCCCATTACCCTCTTACAAACATGTCATTGAAATAGGAAAGGTGATGAGAGCAAGAGCTCTTGTGTTGTCCTCTGGGCCAGAGGCCCATATGCCATTCACTTTTTGTTTTTTTCCCTTGTTGCATCCTGTGCTTTACGAAGACAGATGATAAAGGCATGTATTTCCCCTCTGTGCTCTGCTTTGAGTTGATGAGCGATGAGTAAGGAGGTTGATCTACTTTTTATCTGTCCTTTATGTTCTGAATTCGAGTGGAAGAGCTTCTTAGAGAAAACAAAAGGAATCTTTCCAGTGCCTATCCCAGTGTCTCAGGCTGTGAGGTACTCTGGGAAGGGCACTTGAGCTCACAGTGGAGAAGACAGGGAGGTGAATGGGCAGCATTGATGCGTGGACACTTGCTCCTGTTTGCTCAGTTGTCTGTGTTTCTAATATGATGGAGGCGGACTTAAAGAAGCGCCTTTCTGATTATTTCTACTTCTTGAGTGCAAAGCCGAAACGAAAAGACCCACAGGCAGGCTGTCAGAATGTAGTGACACTTTTTAGTGTATCAGATTCCATTCTCCTGCTTTTATTTGACTTGAAAAGACCTTAATTTTTAGAAAATTTGAAATTTAAAACTGTCTGGTTGCTAAAAGCGCCTTTTAACTCTCATCGTGGGCTGGAGCAATGCATCATCAAAGCTGGGGTGCTTAGATGATGTACAGCACCCATATTTCACGAGAGCACCATCCTCCCCATGATATATTATAACTCACCATTGGAGCACTGCCAGTGATGTATGGCTTCAAAACACAATTGTTAAGCCACGGACTCTCCAGGATCTCCACATATTCCAGGAGGATTTCTTGTCTTTTGATTTTTTGGGTTTATATTTTTGGAAATGGAACTGGGTTTTCTTTTTTTTTTTTTTTTGAGAAGTCCAGAAACTCACACATAAAGGGTAGGTCTGCAACATGGCCATCCATCCCCAATGTCTGTACACCAAGCTTCTGTTCTGTGGGGCTTTGACCTTTCTGAGCTCTGCTACAGGTATGATTGTTGAGACATGGTAGAAAATAACAGAATACAAACCAGGATGAGAGGGTTCTAGTCCTAGCCCTGTTTTTTGCTATTGGTTCTAAAAAATATTTTTAAAAATTATATGAGGTGGGCTGGCGCAGTGGCTCAATTGGCTAATCCTCTGCCTGTGGCTCTGGCACCCCAGGTTCTAGTCCCAGTTGGGGCGCCAGGTACTAGTCCTGGTTGCTCCTCTTCCAGTCCAGCTCTCTGCTGTGGCCCAGGAAGGCACTGGAGGATGGCCCAAGTGCTTGGGTCCCTGCACCCGCATGGGAGACCAGGAGGAAGTACCCAGCTCCTGGTTTTGGATCAGCTCAGTGCCGGCCGTAGCGGTCATTAGGGGAGTGGACCAACAGAAGGAAGACCTTTCTGTCTCTCTCTCACTGTCTATAACTCTCTCTCTCTGTCTTTCTCACACCATCTAACTCTGCCTGGCAAAAAATAAAAAAAAAAATATGTGAGGTGAACAAATTTGGTATATTTCATATATATATATATATATATATATATATATATATATATATATATAGACTTCGGAGCATAGTGATACTTCCCACTTTACCCTGCCTCCTGCCCACACTCTCACCCTTTCTCCTCCCTCCTTTTTTTTCTTTGTTTTACTTTCAGTGTATTTTTTGCTGTTGGTCATAAAGGAGGGCATTTCCTGTTAAAGGAAGACAGTAGATATTGTGAATGCCCTCCTAACATTTTCCAACTCTGATTCCTAGTGATTTTCAAGGATGTTTTTGTTTGTTTTAGTAATGGAGTCTTCTTTTAGTAGTAGATTCTTTTTGAATATCCCGACATGGAAACTGCATTAGGGAATTGAAGTCTTCTGCCTTGCCTTGTGCAGGTTTCTTTCTCCACTCGATACTGAGCATCCCAAAACCTGACTGGGACATTCTAGGGCTTTGTGATTTAAGACTCACTCTTTCTTTCTTTCTTTCTTTTTTTTTTTTTTTTTTTTTTTTTTTTTTTTTTGACAGAGAGAGAGAAAGGTCTTCCTTCCATTGGTTCACGCCCCCCAAATGTCCACTAGGGCTGGTGCTGCGCCGATCCGAAGCCAGGAGCCAGGTGCTTCCTCCTGGTCTCCCATGCAGGTGCAGGGCCCAAGGACTTGGGCTATCCTCCACTGCCTTCCCAGGCCACAGCAGAGAGCTGGACTGGAAGAGGAGCAAGCAACCAGGACAGAATCCGGCGCCCCGACCGGGACTAAAACCCAGTGTGCCAGCGCCGCAGGCAGAGGATTAGTCTAGTGAGCTGCAGCACCGATCTAAATACTTATTCTTTCAACCCAGCAGCATATTATGACATTCAAGGTAGTAGAGAAATCACTACTTTTAAAGGCATTGCTACAAATGGGGTTTATGCTCTGCCCATATCCGCTCCCCACCATGACCTTACCACTGCAATGCAACATCACCTTCTGCCATCTGAGTGACACCAGGAACCTGCCCTCTGATTCTTAGCAGAAGGAGAAAAGAAATGGATGTATTAGTGCCTCCTCGGGGCAGTTGTCAACTAGCAGTAGGTATATAGATACCCCAATCCCCTTAGCCCATAGGTGCAATGATTCCAAGGTGTGTGAGCAACTCTGGTTCTGAGATCTTAGGATTCTGCTGTGGGACTGAGCTCTGGTCCCGCACAGTAATCATTCACTTGACAACAATTCTTTATTGTCTGTCTTTTCCTGTCTCCTGGAGCCACAGTTCCTTACCCATGTTACCCGGGATCACCTCCCACATAAAATATTTGTGCTTGTATCCTTGCTTCAGGGTTTGCTCTGGGTTAATCAAAAGTATGAATAATACTTATTTATATCAAATGTATTTGTCTTAATGAAGAAAAGGGATTGTTGTCAATGCTTGGTCCTGAGATTAACAAGTGACGAAAATTTTCTGTGTTGCTGTCTTACAAAGGTTTTCTGTGTTGTGTATGTTTTGCTTTGATGATCAGCAAATGTAAACAATCTCATTGTACAAATACAACTTGGAGAGTCCAGGTTAAGAGCTTTTGGTAATTAGCCAAAGAAAAAGCAATAGATCTGCAGGGCATCTTGTTACCTTTCCCTCACCTGAAAAATTTGTAGAATAATATTGACTTTACAGAAGTATTCTAAAGGTGAGAAAAATAGGTACACTCTACAATAAAAATCAGGAAGTCTTTTTCAGTTTGCTGCTAAAATAATGTTGCTCACTTAATGCATGAGCTTATGGTGGCTCTGTGGTTAACCTGGAAATCATTTTCCAAAGCATAGAGGTCTCATTTTAATCCTACCACCCTCTGCAAGGGTTCCAGTTTCTCTAATTCCTCAACAACATTTACATTATATATTTTTTGTATTATCATAGTTACCGTAGTACACGGAAAGTGGATTCCCATTTGGATTTGGAGCTAAGGCTCTTGAGCATCTTTTCATGTGCATATTTTTCATTTGTGTATCTTGTTTAGAGATATGTCTCTTCATATTCTTTACCAATTTTAGTTAAGATTTGTATCTTTTTTAAAATTATAATCACTTTTCATGTATTATGGATGTGTCTCTTATAACATATGTAAATTGGAAAACATTTTTTCTCCTAGCCTACAACTTGGCTTTTTCATATTTTTGCTGATGTCTTTTAAGGCAGAAAGTTTTGAAATTTGATTATATTTATCTTCTTCAATTTTTATTTTAAAGATTGAATCATTTATTTGAAAAGCAGAGTGACAGAGTGGGAAAAAAAGAGAGGGAGGTATCTCCCATCCACTGGTTCACGTTGCCTCTTCCTCCATGGTCACAACAGCCAGGACTAACCAGGCTGAAGCCCAGGGCTCCTATCTCCATCTAACTTCCACATACACATGTCAGAATCCAAGTGCTTTGGCTGCCATCAGCCACCTTTGCAGGAATATTAGCAGGAAGCTGGATTGGAAATGGAGTAGCAAGAATTCAAACCATTCCTCCGATATGGGATGTGGGTGGCCTGAGTGGCAGCTTAAGAAGCTGCACCAAAATGTCCAACCTACTTTCTTCCACTTCTAGTTACTTTTCTGATGACCTTGGGTCAATCTGGATAATCTAAAATAACCCAGAAATTTTAAAGTCTGCCGCTTGGCAACCTGTGCATCTGCAAGGGTAATTCTCCTTTACTGTGTCAACTAACACATTGACTGCACAGGGAGTAGGACATGGACTTCGAGGGAGGCGAAAACATGGCTTTTGTTGATATCTAAAACTAGACTTGCCTTCTGCAGTTTCCCATTGGCAGGTATCAGGGAGAGGGGTTCACACAGGATCAGCGGGTGGAGGGGGCAGGACCCCGGTTATGGAGTTGGGTAACTCTGTAGCCTTTTCTTTCTTTGCACTATGACTTTACCCCTTATAAGTGAATTACGATGTGTTTTTGGCAAGGACAGAAGATACCAGTATGGCCACATTGACCATCATGGGGTGAGTCTGAATGAAACGGGGTATTCACCCGGTGGAAGGAGAAGCCTAGGTCCCAGAGAAGAGGCAGGCCTGCGGAGCTGCTGCCAGTCTTCCTGTCTCTCTTTCCTCACCTTCCCTGGTTCTGATACCCACGGAGGTCTTTTTTTTATAGCAGGTCTATTTTTGAAAACCTTTTACTTAACGAAGGCAAACTTCATGCATTTCTGAGGTACAATTTTAGGAATATAGTGAATATTCCCACCGAACCCACCCTCCCACCTCCACTCCCACCCTTCCACTTCCTCCCTCTCCTATTGCCAGCCTTATTTATTTTATGCACAGAAGATTAAGTCTGTAGTAAGTAAAGAGTTCATCAATTTGTATGATAAAGAAAAAAGTAAAAAAAATTAAAGAACAATCTGTTTCTCAACAGCTGAGACAAGGGCTATTCAAAGTCATTGCATCTTGAAGTGAATTTCACTTTTTTTTTTTTTTTTGAGAAACTTCATTAACTTTAAAGAATCACCCAAGAGTGATACATCTTTTGTGAGCACTTAGACATAACTGTAGCTTATGAGACATATCATTCACTTAATACATTAAGAGAAAGTAAGTGTCTGGGAACAAGTTTTGTCATTAATTAAAAAGAAAACAAGCAATGGAATTGGACACTTTGATCTAACTAAAATTTATGAGACATAAGTATATCCTCCACTTCATACATTAAAATGGAATAAATCTTTAAAAACAAGTTTTATTGCTAGCTCTCCTAATTCAACTCTTTGAGGGCAGAGGTCCTGCATGGGAGATTAGTGCACAGTGATTCCTGTTGTTAATTTTTTTAAAGGTTTTATTTATTTATTTGAGAGGTAGAATTACAGACAGTGAGAGGGAGAGACAGAGCAAAAGGTATTCCTTCCGTTGGTTCACTCCCCAAATAGCCGCAACAGCTGGAGCTGAGCCAATCCGAAGCCAGGAGCCAGGAACTTCCTCCAGGTCTCCCACGTGGGTGCAGGGGCCCAAGCACTTGGGCCATCCTCCACTGCTTTCCCAGGCCACAGCAGAAAGCTGAACTGGAAGAGGAGCTACTGGGACTAGAACGAGTGCCCATATGGGATGCTGGCGCTGCAGGCAGAGGATTAACCTAGTGTGCCACGGCGCTGGCCCCCTCTTGTTGTTAATTTAACAATTAACACTCTTATGTGTGACCTCAGTGATCACTGGGTCTCTTGACATGAGCTGCCTAGGCTATGGAAGCCTTTTGAATCCACAAACTCCAGATTGTCAGTCTGTGGACTTAAGCAGGTCTAATGAGATGTAATTTATATATAATAAAATTTGTTCTACTGATGCAACAATTCTGTATTTTTAGAATATTCACAATCACCACTAAAGAATTCACCATCCCCCAAAGAAACTCCATGTCCAGTAACAGTCACTCTTCACAGCCCTACTCCTGGCAACCACTAATCTTTCTTTTTTAATTTGCCTAGTTTGGACATTTTGTACATGGAATCATATATACCTTGTGGCCCTTTGCACCTGGCTTTTTTCACCTAGTGTAATGCTTTCACTTAGCATACTTTATTCCTTTCTGTGACCATGTCATACCCTCTGGTTTCGATAGCATTGTGTTATCCTTCCATCAGTTGACGGCCATTTGGATTGTTTCTGCTTTTTAATGGTTTTGAATCATGCTGGGCTAAACACACAGGCACAAGTTTTTGTATGGATCTGTTTTCCGTTCACTTGACCAAATGCTAGAAGTGCAATCCTGGGTCATAAAGTAACTCCATGTATAGCTTTTTGAAGGTCTGTCAAACTGCCAGTTGCATGATTCCACATTCCCACCAGCAGCGTGTGTGGATTCCAATTCTGCACACTCTCACTAACACTTGTTTTTGTGCCTTTTGGTTATAGTTATCCTGGTAGGTCTGATGTGGTATGTCATGTAGTTTCCCATGCATTTCTATGATGCTGGGCTTCCTTTAATGTGTTTTTTCACTTTTGTTCCCCTCACCCAGCTTCACTGAGACCAATTTAAGCTTTTAGCGATGTTGGACAGTGTGAATGATACCCTCCTTCTTAGAATTTTTTTGTCTTGTAAGCTGTTGGAATTTACCCTCTCTTTGTGTCCTTATCTGGAGCCATACTTTTCTTCCCAGATTCCAAACGCTGGAATGTCTCAACGCTCACCCACTAGCTCTGACCCACTACATTTTTCTTCAACACATTTATTTCTCCCAAAAGTAAATTTTGTAGTTATTCATTTACTAGTTTATTTTCTAGCTTACCCACTAGAATTTAAGCTCTCTGGGGACAAGAGTTGTGTCCTTTTCATCACTGTGTCCCTTGTTGCTTGAAAGAATAGCAACTGGCAATATACATTTATGAACAACACTTGTTTTTAAAAGCACATGTAAGTGTCGTATGACAAAAGAGCTGGGCCTCCGTAATCAAGACAATTTCTGCACTATTCGTTTAGGCAAACTTGGAAAAGTCTCTTTTGTATAGACAAGCTCAGATACTTTACTCTGCTAATAAGCATTGTGAAATGTCATTTGTGAAAACTTTTGTAGTATGGGATGTGTCATGGAATATTTTAATATACTCTTCTACTCAAGCAGTGGTAAACTGCAATGTCTAACAAATTTGTGGAATGCTTTATGAAATCAATGTTGTGTTAGCACTTAGAAAACTAAATTGTGGGCCTGCGCCACGACTCAATAGGCTGATCCTCTGCCTGTGGCACCGGCACACCGGGTTCTAGTCCCAGTCGGGGAGCCAGATTATGTCCCGGTTGCCCCCCTTCCAGGCCAGCTCTCTGCTGTGGCCCAGGAAGGCAGTGGAGGATGGCCCAAGTCCTTGGGCCCTGCACCTGCATGGGAGACCAGGAGAAGCACCTGGCTCCTGGCTTCGGATCAGTGCGGTGCGCCGGCCGCAGCGGCCATTGGAGGGTGAACCAATGGCAAAGGAAGACCTTTCTCTCTGTCTGTCTCTCTCTCTCACTGTCCACTCTGCCTGTCAAAAAAAAGAAAGAAAAAATAAAAAATATATAAAAGAAAACTAAATTGTGATCACCATAGCTTAATATGAAATCACTCTGTAAAAGTTATATCATATCATCATCATCTCTGCTAGTCCTAGGTTTTTTTCCAGAATGCCAATCTATTGGAAAGCCGTGGTGATGGTATTTCTTCCTCACAGCGAGGCTTCAAGCTGGCTGTCTCATGATTTTCCTGTTCTGAGGAGCTGAGTGTGTTGTCAGGGTGGTGATCAGCCTGTCACTTAAGAATTCATGTCAAGATAGCAGGCTGGGTTGAGATCTCTGCCCTTGGGAAAAATCACCTTTACAGTGAATTGTTTACAGTCGTCAGTGTCACAGTGGGTTTCGAATGGTTGTCAGTGATCAGGAGTGGCATTTCCAGTACTGAGTGGTAACAGAGCCTGTAGAGATAGACCTCGACACTAAACGCAGAAAAAACAAGGGAAAGAGAAGGGGGCACGGACAGCCTTGGACTCAATAGGTTCCCCTAATGTCAGTTTATAGGCAGCCGTGTGTTAGCAGTGGGTGGTAGCAGGCATGTCCTGAAAGACAAGCAAGGAGAATGGTCAGAGTACACGAAGCCAGGGAGGCATTTAGCAGTATGTCTCCAGAACTTGACCTGGCTGTACCAAGGCTTCCAAATACACTACACTTATAAAGTTTCTTCTTTGTAGATTCCATTAATTTATAGTTATTTTAGTACAGATAAATGCAGGACACTACTCCAGATTATCGGACAACAAAAATGTCAGTGTGTCACTACCTCTGTTTAAGTAGGAGCTCACCACAACCACAACCGTGGCAAGTAAATGACCTTCACATATCCATGACTGCTTCTGGGGTTCCTTTCCACATCACTGGAGCGAGTTTAATGGATACTGTCTGATCTCAACCTGTCTCCGAAGGTTCCTTTATTAAAAATTTTGAAATTTAATTAATGGAACATCTACAGTCTCAACAAGCTAGATTTTTTTTTTTTTTACTCTTCACTAAGTAGTTTAAATACAATATGTAATGTTTTAAATTTTTATAGATACCTTATTAAAATGATTAAGGGTATCTAAAATACCATTAGTGGGTAAAATATTAACCAAAAAATGACACTAAGCATATTTTTGAGACTATTTTTCTCCTAACTAGAAAAGCTGTAGGATTCATAATGAACACAGATCTAATGACACTTTAACCCTGCTGTTTTACAACATTAATAATAAGAATAAATGCATGAAGCACAGAAGAGAAGAGCAGAATTTTAGAAAAATCTAGTAAACACTTGAATTTTGAATGCCTCAAACACAAACGAGTTCACGGTGCTTATGAGCACTATCATTATTTTTCATCCTTTAAGCAGTTCATATCTTTATCCAGAACTAAAAACCTAATTCATTACATAATGTATCTTACCACTTTCAGTTTTCAAGTACTCAAGTAATGCAAACCCAAAGGTTTTCTTTAGTGGCAACAACACATTTACAGACTGAGCTTCAAACAAGGGAAAACTTGACTTAAAATAACTGATACACTCTTCTGCCCAAAGACATAAGAACTAAGACTTAACACTGTAATCACACAAATGGTTTTTAATAAGAGAAGGGAAAGAAAGATGGTCCATTATAATCAATGTATTCTTTTTAAAAAGATTCGAAAACAGATTGTCTTAATATGTAGCTAGATCCCAGAAACAGGATATTTTGAAATTTAAGGAACTACAGAAGAAAAACTAGAATAAGTTAAATTCCCTGCCATTTTTCCATAACTGTTCCTATTGTTTACTCTGGATTTCCTTTATACTTTTACTGGGAGATATTCTGCCTTCACTTTGTTTCATAGTGATGACCATGTTTCTGTGTGTAGCACATCCTTAAGCATTTTTGTGAGGCTGGACAAGTAGTGATTAATTCTTTCAATTTTTGTTGTTGTTGTTGTTGTTATGGGAGGTCCTTCTTTCTTCTTCATTCATAAATGAGAGATTTGCAGGGCACAGTATTCTGGGTTGACAGTTTTTTTCTCTTACGACTTGGAATATATCTTGTCACTCTCTCCTAGCCTATAAGGTTTCTGATGAGAAGTCAGCTGTTTGTCTAATTGGAGATCCTCTGAAAGTAATCTGGTGTTTCTCCCATGCACATTTTAGAATCTTTATGTTTTACTGTGGAGAGTTGGACTACAATGTGTCATGGTCAGGATCTTTTCTGGTCATGTCTATTAGGAGTTCTATGTGTTTCCTGTACTTGGACAACACTTTCTTTCTCCAAATTAGGCAAGTTTTCTGTAATTATTTCATTAAAAAGACCTTCTAATCCATTCTCTCTCTCCACGTCTTCAGGAACTCCTAAGACCCATACATTGGGTCGTTTGATAGTACCCATAAATCTCCCAACAGTTTTTTAGCTTTCTAATTTCTCTCCTTTTTTTTTTTTGGTCTGACTGTAAAATTTCAAGAGATTCATCTTATCAAATATTCTTACTTCTGACTCATTGAGTCTGTTGTTAAGGCTTTCTACTGCATTTTTTAAATTTGATCTGTTAAATTCTTCATTTCCAATATTTCATTTTTATTTCTCTTTTAAATCTCAACTTCATGGGGAAAATGTTCATTCATGTCATGTCATGTATCAATTTCTTTAATTCATGGATTTGCTTCTAAGTAATCCTAAGATCAATTTTTTTTAACTCCACTTCCGGCATTTCTTCAGTCTCTTTGTGTTCACATTTTGTATTGAAGTGCTGTTGTGTTTCTTTGGAGGCATCATGTTGTCTTCCTTACTCTTGTCTGCTGAGTTGCTCCATTTATTTTTGGGCATTTGTGGAGATAGTTGTTGTGGAGATAGTTGTCCTGTGATACAGGAATTATTGCAGTCCCCTTCATAAACAGTAATACCAAGATACAGACCTTCTGAGGCAAGACCACACATCTAATGTGTAGTAAGAATGTTCACTAGGCACTTTGACTGCAGTACATTGTTCTGTAATAAGTGATTACTAGAAAGTATAGGAAGGTGATGGATGAATGGATAGATAGATGGATGTATGGTTGGATGGGTGGGTAAGTGGGAGGAAGATAGGAAGAAAGAAGAAAAAAGGAAGGAAAAGAATAAAAGACAGATTTGAAAGTACAGATTCAGTGAGGAAGCCTGCTTCTAAGGCTGGGGTATCTCATATTTTTTTGATGTTAGTTTTAATACAACCTGTTCTTAGAATTCATTGGCTTTCTGCAAGGAATTTTGTTCCGTGGGTAGATTTCATTTTTCCTAGTTCATTTATTTTCCCTCCCTCTCTCCCTGTGCTCTCAAAGTCCTTGGGACTTAAGTATGCACTTGCCCCAGTTGCTGACAGATCTGTAACTGGCTTTATCACTGACTGGAGCGTATTCTGGCTTAAGCTTGTCAGCCTTTGGGGTCTATGTGCTTAGGGACTGAGGCAAAGCTCCTGTCTGCTTCATTCACTTTGGGCTGCCTTGCCCCGTGCCTCTGCTCTCATAGCAGGTTGTTTTTCCCTCCCTGTATAGCAAAGCCACAGGGACACTTAATCTTACATTCTCTGGAGGCGCTTTCGAGGCTTGCAGCCCCATGGCAGTCATCAAGAAGGGGTGGATGCTATCAGGGATGAGGTTTGATTCTTTGTCTGCCTCTCCACATGTAGGCTTTTCATTTTCCCTTTCCTCTCAATGGTTTGTAATGAACACGGAATATAGCTGAAGGGCAGAAATAAGGTTTAACTTGAGCTAAGGTACAATAAAGGCTATTTGAAAAGGAAAACTTTCAAGTGGCAGTTTAGCCTTGAAGAATATATTGAATTAGATATGCTGTGAGCTCTGATTCCCAATCTTAGTATAATAACATTACTATGTATATTACCTGAATGCTCTGGTAGATGAGAGAATTGTGATGTTGTAAAGATTAAGTTCACAGAATCAATTCATGTGCGGATTAAGAACATGGGAACAAGAGCCAATAGACCTCACTTCCTGTACTGAGTACCACTTCCTGTGGGGGTGTTGATCTCTCTGAGCATCGATTTTCTTATCTGAATAATACAGATAGTAGTAGAACTTGTCTCATGAGAGTTTTAGGAGTATAAAAGGAGATAATATCAAGCACAGAGCTTGACTTAGCATAAAATCTTAATAAATGAGAACTGCTTATCTTGATATCATGTAATTGCTATTCATCATCCTGGTGCTGTAATTCTGCCCCCAACACTTCTTCCTCTCAGTCATTTACTTTTTACTTAGGCACTTCTCTGTAAGTCAGCTCTTACTTGTCATTTTCAGAGTTGCAATGGTCAGCTCTTATAATGCACTGTCATTTCAAAACACCGACTAAATACAACTGAGACTGACAACTATGAATAATTCTACAGGGTCCCGAAAACACTCTGGCATTCTACTCCAGCTCTCCAGTGTGGCACTATGTTGTTCTCTCCTGTTCTCTGCCTCTCTCTCAGCAGATTTCAGACACAGTTACTGAAGGTGAACATCACAGTCCTCTGGAAAATAATCCGAGAGGAACAAGTGTGGAGGAATTGGACTTCATGAAGGCATCACTGTCAAGTCTAAAAATACATGGGGAGATAATAACACTTTATTTTTTTTCTTTCTTGTACATTTTCAGCACGTTCATGTCCACATTCTTCCCAGGAAGGCTGGAGACTTTCGCAGGAATGACAGCATCTATGATGAGGTGAGCCTGCTCTCTCTGATCTTATTGTTTGATCACAGAGCCTGTCACAGGAGCTTATTGTTTGATCATAGGAGCTTAATGTTTGATGAAATCAACCAAATGAATCTGGCTTCACCTTGGCTATGGTCTTAAATGGGATTCCACCCAGCAACCTGGGAAGTAGCCATAGAGGCCAAGACTAATGGGTCATAATGATTTCCTTTTCAAATGAAACTCAGTAGAACTAAGTATCTTTATGATTTCTGCCTTGTCATTTACTACAACTCTGAAGGTTTGTGTGGAGATTTGGTCCAGAGTCTCTAGAGAACAATCTATATTGCTGCCAATGGAAATCAAGCCATTTGATTGATGATTCTTTAAGTCAAATGCTACATTTAATTTTTAACACACTGTAGAACTCAGCTTGTCATTCCAAGTAGCATGTATTTGAAATGGGATGTTGAATTATCATTGACAGAAACTAGATTGGTTTGAATGATATGAGTATAGCCTATGTATCTTCAACATTGTAGCAGGTAACTCATTGTTGGATGATCCCATTCAAAGATATCATGTGCAACTACAGCAAATACCAATCAAGGAAGTCAGGAGGGGTAGAAAAGATAAGGTGATTCAGTTGACTGACTCATTCTAGTCAGGGTAGGAAAATATGTTTCCCATGTGGTAAGGGTTGTAAAATGGTCCTAGTGCCCTGAAGTGCTTGGTTGAAAAGGACTTGAAGGCTGTTTCTGGATCCGTTGTGGAAAAGTGCTGGGATTCATTAGCGTTCTTGGCTGTGAGTGTCAAATAGGAGAGAGGTGCCATATTAGCCCTCTGTCTGGCACTCCTGCTCTAAACCAGTGAAAATGATTTTCATCTGGGTTTTTTATGATGTGGCTCTACCAGGTATAACTATGTGATTATTTCTTCCTTATTTGTCAGGGGTCAGAGTCCATGCATTTTTAGAGATTCTTTGCAATATCTGGTCATTAGAACAAGAGGTTGGCAGTTAATGAAGAATCTTACTGTTTTTCTAGGACTCTGAATCATCTTAAGTGATTGGTTATCATGTCTTTAGGACACTCCTTATGATCTTGTGCTTGCTTAGTTTTCCAAGAGTTGCAGTGGACCTCAGTAGGGTGTGAAAATAGACTTAGCACTGGTATCCAAGTGCTGGTTTGTTGAGCAGTTACAACAAATGTCTGTTCCCAGGTTTTGTTCCCAGAGATTCTAGTCCAGTAGGTTTCAAAGACACTAAGAAATCAGCCATTGATTAAGTAAAGAAAAATATTCAGGAGTTTCTGGTACATTGCTAAGGTGTGGAAAATGGCTCTCATACGGATTGTGGTTTACAAAACTGTATTCTATATTAGCATAATGTGAACTCATTGAATGTAGAATGCAGTTTGGCCTTGGTAGGGGCTTAGTCTGTCTTGGAAGAACATCAGAATTATAGATTAATTATAAAGAATTGCATTAAAAGATACAAGTACTGATTTTATTAACACAAACTAAGGTTAATAGAATGTTGCCAAGTACAGGCTATTTTCATGAATAAATTAGCGCATGATTCATATAAGTGAATATTGCTAAAGTGGTATGAATAGTGCTTGCACACAGTTTCCTTAGGCTGAACACTCACCTTGAAGCTTTGTGTTCTAAATATGCTTGTGACAAAAGTTCTGTGGCTACATGGCAGCCCAGTTTCAAGACATAGCATCCAACACTATGGTGGGTGTGTGGCCGTTCTCTCCTTGCTTATTCTTCTGCCTTTGAGTATATGCTCAAAGGCAGGTCTAATCCTATAGGTGAGATAACATGTGTTCCTACTGTCCACCCACTCAAAGGGGCATCTCAAAATAACACTCACCTCAGCAGGTTTTTTTTTTTTTTCACTCACCAAGTAGGTCAAATCTTGTATGGATAATATACACTAAAAGAGATTGTAGTATAAGATATTAAATAGATTAAACTATGGAAGCAGACCAAGTAGTTCAGCAGTTAACATCTCAGTGCCACCTACTATCTTCTATGTGACATTGGTTAAGTCACTTAACCTCTTTATTTTAATTCTCAATTTGCATATCTTAAAAATGGAGATAATAGGACATAATAACAAAAGATGATCACGAGTATCGAATGACAAACTATAACTGAAAAGCTTGTTTCAGAGCTTTCTTTGCCCTGGGCATTTGTCTGTTCTTATTATGGTAATTTTATTATTATTTTTTTTTTAAAACAAGCAATAGTGAGTAAGTGGAGAGCCCAGAGCCAAAGCTAAGCCATTGGATGTTTGCATCCAACACTCTTTCCAAGGACCAGATTTCTAATTTTCCCTCTACTTTGAGCCCTTCATTCTCTCTTTCATCTTTCTCTTTGTACAGAAATGCCTCTGCAGTTTGAGTACACAGTAAGATCCTGTAAAGAAAGAGACATGGGTACCTTGATGTGTTACACAGGCATTATTGGTACAGACACAATGTACATTAGACGGAGTGATCTCAATCAGAAACAATGCTATTCCTTCATGACTTCCTTGTTTATACTGATTGGTATTTATACTGATTGGAATGCTCACTCTGGATTATGCATCTGTTTACAACATCAAACAGACAGCTTTGGAAGGTAGAGGATAGAAGTTTGGGACAACATGAGCTTGATAAAACGTCATTGTATACCTGCCACTTCAGACAGAGAAATTGATGTTTAAAGAAGTCCTAGATTATAAGCCAGTTGGGAACACTGTATTCTTTCAAGACCCTATTTTAAGGGGGATGGTGACAAGCTGGAGAAGGTTCACAGAAAGGTAGATGGGGTGGCAGATTGTAGAAACAAAGATTTTGAGAGTAGTTGACTATAGAGATGTTTTGTCAGAAGAAGAGACAATCTACAAGAAGAAAAGTAATAACAGCCTTTTTCTAAATATCTGAAGGGCTGGCAGATGAAAAATTATATAAATGTGTCTTATGTGGCTGGAACCATTAGACAACAAGGAGGCAGATAACAGCTCCACACATCAGGTCTTTGACAAAAACCTGTCAGTGTTTAGAATGGCTTCCAAGGGGATGAGCTTCCTATACCTGGATCCTTCCTTGCAGAGTGGATGGTTATGATTCTTCAGAATGATGTCTACCTTTAGTCATTGTGTAGAACACCAGATTTTGTGATTCCTGTCTTTAAAGAACTGGCCCATTTGATTATTAACCCCATTTCGAGGTAATGTAAGTTCTGTAACAAATAGAACTTGTTTGCTATTACAAGTGCTATTAGGGCACTGTGCTTCTTCCTAACACAATATGCTTTTCTCTTTCATTCATGATAATATAGCACATAACTCTTTCTTGAATTTTATTAGACCCTTCTTTATTGATTTTTCTCATTCCAATCTACTTCTTGTTTTTTTTTCTGCAGCTCAGTATTACATATTGATGGTTTGTGGCCTCTGCTTGCCTCCTGGTGTATTTTATTCTTACCTGCAAAGTATTTTTAATGATGTGGTTTATTTTTCCTGCAAAGCATTTTTTAATGAAGCTGAATGCTTGTAGGCATGTCAACTCATTCTGTTTGTCCATACGGTTCCCATGATTGTCTTACCTTAGGCTTGCTTTACTCATTTCTGATACCTGCCTTGCCCCTGAAGGCATTTGAGTTTATGAACTCTGCCTATTTCAAGAGCTGCCCCTCTTCTTTCTACTGCTCAAATGTTACTGCTCCCCAGGATCCTCTGTCTGGTACATCATCAATTCCATTTATCTGTAACATCTGTTCCAACTCCCTGTTTGCTCATTTCCAGTGCTATTGAGCCCTGGGTAAATTTTTTGACTTCCCTGATGAGTCCTGTCCACTTCCTACCTCCCCAGCTATTATGAGTCTCTTTCCTCTCACTGCTTGCTTTTATCAAATATATCCTGTCAGGGCCTTTGCACATGTCATTCTCTTTCACTATAATTTTTACTGTCATTGCTTTTTTTTGCATGTGGTACTTTGTCTTCATCCAAAACTGAATTCCAAGTCATCCCTCCAGTAAATAGGTTGCCATTGCCTGTTTGCTCCTCAATGCTCACTACCCTTGAAATAACTTATGAATTTATTATTCAGTGCTTATATCCACCTACTACATTGTAAATCCTTGAGAGAAGGAAACTACTCTGTCACAGAATTAGTTTTCCATGAATATTTGTTAAATAAGTGAGCATATTAAAGAAAAGGAGTTGAGCTGGCAGATCTTGAAATGCCCTGCTGGTACACATATAAGTTAAAAGGAGAGTATGTCTTGCTTTCCAAAAGGTAAATTCCTTAAGTCATAGCTACATTGTTGAGGTGCTGACATGGTGCTATTGGCCATATGATGTTAATTTAGTAGAGAATTCATGGAACAGAATACTTTGGTCAAAATTCTGTTTCAGGAGGCTGCAAATCATGTCCACTAGAAAGGCTTAGAGAAGCAGTTATAAACTATGTTTGATTGCTAAGCTAGTCTTATAGACCCATGTCAAAGTTGATAAGTGGCTTACCCCCTCAAATGTAGATTCATTTGCCTGTAACAAATACAGATAGATGAATTGCTGAAAGCAGGCTTGAGAACTGCTACATTTCATTTCATCCTGATCTTGGTTGACCTCTTCTCAGAGTTTATCTTCACCTGCTGTTCCTCAGACTCCATGACCTGCATTTGTCTGGATGCATTTTTCTCATTGGTTTGTCTTCCCTTTTTCAGTTCAAATTCAGTTCAAATTTTTGAGTTCAAATTCCATACTTTCCAAAGCAAAATCTTTAGTAAAAGACTTTAATGGCCCCAAATGGTAGAGTTAGAAACATGCCAGGGGACTCCAATTCAATTCCATCAAGGTGGCATGTACCATTGCCATCTCACTAGTCCAAGTGATCAATTTCAGTTCACAATTGATCACACTGATAGGTCTAAGAGTCAAAGGGATCACACAAACCAGACTAGTGTCTGCTAATACTAACTGATAGAATCAAAAAGGGAGAGAACGATCCAACATGGGAAGCGGGAGACACAGCAGACTCATAGAATGGCAGATGTCCTAAATAGCACTCTGGCCTCAGAATCAGCCCTTAAGGCATTTGGATCTGGCTGAAGAGCCCATGAGAGTATTTTAGGCATGGAAAGCCAAAACAAACCAAACAAACCCTAAATGAAAGATCTCTGCGAGTGAGATCCCAGTAGAAAGAACTGGCCATCAATGAAGGAGGTACCTCTCTCTGAAGGGAGGAGTGAACCTCCACTTTGACTGTGACCTTGTCTAAATAAGATTGGAGTCGCCAAACTCAAAAGGCTTCCATAGCCTTGGCAACTCATGACAAGAGCCTAGGGAGATTACTGACGCTATAAACAAGAGTGTCAAATTGTTAAGTCAACAACAAGAGTCACTGTGCACTTACTCCTCATGTAAGATCTCTGTCCTTAATGTGTTGTTCAGTGTGAATTAATGCTATAATTAGTACTGAAACAGTATTTTACACTTTATGTTCTGTGTGGGTGCAAACTGTTGAAATCTTTACTTAATATATACAAAATTGATCTTCTGTATGTAAAGATAATTGAAAATGAATCTTGATGTGAATGGAATGGGAGAGGGAGCAGGAGTTGGGAGAGTTGCGGGTGGGAAGGAAGTTGTGGGGGAGGGGAAGCCATTGTAATCCATAAGCTGTACTTTGGAAATTAACATTTGCTAAATAAAAGTTTTTAAAAAAGACTTCCATGGTTCTTGAGGCAGGTCTTATTTATCTATGGCTCCTAAACCCCTTCTGCATCTTAAACTTCTGTCAATTATATGAGGTCTTCTTTGAACTCAGTGAGCCCTCTATTATCTTGATAAGTTGATCAAGATTATGATAATGACACAAATGGGTCCTTGGATAAAAGGACAGGTGTAGCTAATATGGGAGAGGAAAGCACTCATTGCCTAATGTCAAAGTACGTCTCATTAACTCACTAAGACTTACCCTCTCTGTGTCCCAAATGCACAACTCTCCTAACTTTATTAGAGAATTCATCAAATGGTTATGGGAGACATTGAGTGGTTGTGATTGTGCACTGTATATAAAACCCATTACTGATGAAGGAAGTGACTATTATTAAAGTAAATGGGAATAGCAATCAGCAATTGGACAAATTCAACCATGAATTTCAAAGACAGAGCAACTGTGAGTTCAACCATGTCATGGGAAACAATTGCTTGGCTTAACACAATGCGTGAACAAAATCAATTTGCTAAAATGCAGGTCATTTGGCCCTGAGGGCTGGAGAGTACCATCATATTGCTGATGATATTTATTATTGAACTTGGATCTCTTTCACACACCATTTGACAATGGGCTCAAAGTCCATGGCTCCCTAGTTGACTCACCAAAAAGGAAGGAATGTTTCAGTGAGACAGTTAATTAGCTTTTTACCCCCTCTGGGTTCAATGATGTCCTCCTACTGAGTAGTAAGTTTCTGAATGAGAACTTCAACATGAAAACTTTGGTACTTCTTGTTCAGAATAAAATCACAACTTCATGGATATTTTTTCTAAATCCATGAGACTTAGCTCCAAGAATCTGGGTATAATATAAATAATAAGTAAACATATACTAATGCCAATTTGGTGATCTGTGACCTCAAATCCTTCTTGTCTATATCTTCATATGCTCTTTGGATATCTATTTTAATGATAAGAGAACTAGGTAGACATCTTTCCCTATATCAGATCATTCCTCACTTAAATCTTTGTGTCCTTTGCCTGAGAATGTAAAATTAGCAAAGAAACGGTTATCTTGTTGGAAATTATTTCTTCCCATTTGTCCACATAGAAATCAATATTCAGATAATGTGTATAGGGGTACAGTTGTGTGGAAAGATGTTTTATGGCACAGTAGGACAATTATTAATAACAATTGATTGTGTATTTCCAAACAATGAGGAGAAAGGTCCCAACCAAATAAATGATAATGTTGAAGTTCATGGATATGCCTGTTACCCTGATTTGATCATTACACATTGGATCCATGCTTGGCAATACCACACTGTATCCCAAAAGTATATTCTTTTTTTTTTTTTTTTTTTGACAGGCAGAGTGGATAGTGAGAGAGAGAGACAGAGAGAAAGGTCTTCCTTTTTGCCATTGGTTCACCCTCCAATAGCTGCTACGGCCGGCACATTGCATTGATCCGAAGCCAGGAGCCAGGTGCTACTCCTGGTCTCCCACGCGGGTGCAGGGCATGAGGACTTGGGCCATAGCAGAGAGCTGGTCTGGAAGAGGGGCAACCAGGGATGGAATCTGGCGACCCAACCGGGACTAGAACCTGGTGTGCCGGCGCCGCAAGGTGGAGGATTAGCCTGTTGAGCCACAGCGCCGACCCCAAAAGTATATTCAGTTGTGAGCAGTCTCTAAAATGTTGATAGAAAGGCATATTATGAAAAAAAAATTGGATTTCCAAAAATGGTTATATCCAAATAATATCGTTTTAAAAGATCTATTTATTTTGAAATGCAGACTTACAGAGAGAAGGAAAAATAGATAAACGTTTTATCCATTGGTTCATTCTACAGATGGCTCCAATGACCAGTTCCTGGAGCCAGAAGCTTCATTTGGGTTTCCCACATGGGTGATAGGGGCTAAACACTTGGGGCATCTGCCAGTATTTCATTTGGGCAATAGTTGGCATCCTGGCTGTTCTACTTCCAGTCCAGCTCCCTTCTAATAAAATTATTTTTTAATTTCATTTTCCATGAACTTTTTTAAGTATCCCAAATTATGTTATTTAAAGACAAAACATTTATTAAGGGAAAAAAATAATAGGTCTTCAGTCAGTATTTCATGAATGTATTTCATCATGTTTTATAGAGTTTATTGAGTGTGGAGTGTTGAGAAGCATGGAGGGCTATAGTGGTGGTGATAGTGAGCTGGGGGCCTCTGAAGAAAATAAAATAATAAATGTGTTGGATACTAAAAAGAAAACAATGAAAGGAGGCAAGTTAGTGGCAAATGATGGTAGGGCAGTTAGCTATAGGACAAACCCAGGCAGAGAAAGTCACCTTTCTGGTTTTTTCAGGCTTTGAGAACTGCCACCCTACATCACTTTAAAGAGTTGCTCTCCTGTGTCATTGGGATTTGCTGGATTGCGTGTTAGTGCAAAGTAAGCCAGCAAAAGTCAATCACATGACACTCTGTCCATAGTAACTCTAGTAAGACCCGTCTATCTGGTTGCTCCACATTATTCCATGTGTGCCTCCCTCATCATTTTCTGACCAAGGCTGTGTCATGTGGAGTCCTATCTGCCCTCTACAGGGAATCCTGTCCAACCACGGAACTGTAAGGTACTTGCTAGTTAACATGGAAATGCCTTCTCCAAGATGACCAGGTTTCTCATGTACACACGTACCCGCTTGCTTCTTACAGTTCTCCTCAACGCTTAAGGCAGCTGCTGCCATGAAGCCTCAGCTAGCAACAATGCAGGAAAAAGGGACCCATTTGTGTGTTCTTTAATGATCTTAGCTAGGCTTATATGCATGAATTTTGACATAATTACATAACAATAGCATAAACATAATAAACAGCCACTTAAGAAAAAAAATCCAAAAATTTTGGTAGCTCTGGATCCTATGACTCATTAAGAAAAATACCAATATCTCTGAAATGTTTCTGAATGTAACTTGTACTTAAAGGATTAAGAATATAGGAAGTAGAGATAATAAAATTGTTATTGGTAGAATAAATTATAAACAGAAGTGGGTAAGTCAAGCAAGAAGGAAAGAGATATAAATTAACTCATTATGTCTCTGTCCCACATACAGCACATCTATAAAAATTTAAATTGAGCAATAAATATATCCCTTTTTGTACCTTTGACATAAATATCATGTCACTGAAATATTCACAGAATTGAAAAGTTGGGACTTAATGGGTAAGCACTGACATGATTCCATGAATACAAATAACAGGTCCAAAGAGAAAAGCTCCCAGGCATCTGACTTGGTGTCCCTTTTAAAAAAGAAACTCAAAAATTAGTATAAAAAGGAATATATTTTTAAGTTCGAAAGCATTCATAAGTTTTTATCTTTTCTACTTTCATCAGTAGTCCTTTAGACAGAAGAATCATGTTCTTAATTCAACTATCCTTTATAAGGAAATTCTATTATATCTTAGCTTGTAGTAGGTTATTTAATATAGTCCTGAAAGATGGCCTGCTCTCTGAATCCCAGCGTAGGTGCTCAGAATATGGTTGTACTTTTGTCACCAATAAGTGAGGTCTACCAGCAATGTCCCCAGTATTTAGTTTGCACCGTGTGTTCTAGAGCGGAACTGCCCAACAGAAATCTAAGGCAAGTTATATGTGTTATTTCAAATGTTTAGTAGCCACCTTAAAAGACTTAAAACAAAATAGGTGAAATTATTTTGGGTGACTTGATTTTTAATCCAGTATAACCAAAATATTATCAACTGTGCATGTTATTAATAGAGAACATCATTGACATAACTATGTTCTCTTTTTAAGCAGATCTCTGAAATCCTATAGGTGTCTCCCATTTCCAACCCATCTCAATTCAGACTTGTCATAGGTAGCATTTGGCTACCATACTAGACGTGGAGTAAAAGAATTTGCTAAATCCAGACAGCTTCATTCATTTCAAATAGTATAGTTGGGTACAAAAACATCTAAACTTTTCATCCTGGCTTTTCAAATCCAGAGGACAGGAGTTTGTTTTTTCTGGCCCTCAAAAACATAAGTTAACCCAGGAAGTATATCATCAAATAATTGAATTAGGTTCTGTCATCTCTGATCAAAGATTTTCTTGAAGTTTTAGAAGTGAAAGGACCCCAAAGGTGACCAGATGGTTCCCTCTACACCCAGTTTACCTTTATTTTTCTTTTGCCACTAATTATACTAAGGATGCTAATGAAATAGCCATGAATTTTGGATGACAGAAGTGCCACTCTTTGATCATTATTTGTATAGACCATTGGAGTTCTTTGGCTGTTGAAGCTTCTTATTCCATTTTGAAGAAACCCATTAAGTGTTCTTTTGAGGCAATATCATGTAGCAGTTAAAATTGTGGCTCTGTATAAAAATTATTTGGTATTCTGTCATAGTTCTGTGTCTTCAAACAAATTGCCAAATTCATACTCAGTGTCCCCATCTGTAAAATGGGAATTCTAATAGGGATCAGGTGACAACTAAATGAGTTAATTGTGAACAAAGCCTTGGAACCATGCCTGGAACACAGTTAATGCTCAGTAAATGTTAGCTATTATGATTTGCATAATTATTAATGTTATTATTGCCATTAACCTGAGGGCACATTGGGAATACTCAGAGGAACTGGTGGGATGAGGAAGTAAAAGCTGGAGCAGGTGACTGAACAGAGGTCACCTTCCACAGAGCCTGCAAGTTTTCTGGCTCCAAGCAACCCATCAGTTCATGTAAGTTCAGTGTCATTGCCTGTGATTGTCATTGCCCAAGTCTTTGGCCAGTAGCTACTCAATTTGTGGGTGTATTGAATTTTTAAGCTATCACTAGTATGCAGCCCACACTGTCTTGAGATTTAGACACAATTAGGATATATTCTCCAGAAAGAAGAAATTCTGACCTAATATTTTATTTCAAGACTTTCAAATTGCTCGAGTATCCTGGCAGCCAGTTCTTTTTGGAATTGCCCATGATTCTCCACCAGATCTGGTATCAATTGCCAGTTTTTCTTTCTAATCAAGAACCCAAGAAAAGGAGATTGCACCCACATAGGTCTAAATTGTCCACATTGGGTAAAAATTGTGATTTATTTCAAGTTCTTCATTTTATTTGTTGTTAATTTATTTTTATTTTATTTGAAAGACAGAGAGAGAGAGACAGGGAGAGAGCTTCCATTCACTGATTGACCCCTCAAATGTCCATAAAAGCCAGGGCTGGGCCAAGCCAAAGCCAGGAGGCCAGAACTTCATCTGGGTCCTCATGCATAGTGGGGACTCAAGTACTTTGGCCATTATCTGTGGCTTCCTGGAATGCACATTCACAAGAAGCCGGACTAGAAGTAGGGGAGCCAGGACTTGAGCCAGGTGTTCCAATATGAGATATAGGTGTTCCAAGAAGCAACTTAACCCTCTGTGCAAAAGAGCTGTCCTTCTGTTTCTTTAATGTTGAATTTTCAAGTTAATCCCAGTACCTCTCATGTTTCCTGTGTTTGAAATGAGAAAGAGAACAATCCAATAGAATTGGATTTCTATAGATTAACAGTTGTAAGCAACCTAATTTCTGGTCTTTATACTGAGATAGAGAGAATGAAAAATAGAAATGGAATGATTCCTGTCATTCAGTAAAGAGTCTACAATGGGATGGACTCTACTTTATCTTCATAAAATTGGTAGGGTATATGTCATTTATACCATTCAGTTGGAGTTAAATCTCCCAGAGAGTAAGTGAGTAAGTGTCTGTCTCAAGGCTGTAGTGGCAAAACTTATTTATGCCAAAGTCTGTTGGACTCCAGTACTTTGGTTTTTTAATCACTCCTTGTTTTGGTCTGAAAAAAATCCAATCTTTTTTTTTTTTCCCCATGGGAAACTGAGAGACAGTGATGTAAATGATTTCCTCAGAGACGGACTTCCATGTCTAAATTTTAGTTTCCAGATCCCTGTTCAACTTAGAGACAGCTGTGTCTGCACGCACGTGCTCACACACACTCATCGTGTGTCCTGGTTATACTACACCTGATGGTTCCTACACACGTCATTGCTAATGAAGTAGGTATGAAAGGAAATGGCATCTCCCAGAGTTAGACATTTTCTTGGCTTTTAGCATATGACCCAGTAATCTCCAGCTGGGAACTTTATCATAACTCCTTTTTATAGTTTTCTTTAAACACAGGGAAGTCATCAGCACATTCCAGCTAGCTTCTACAACTCCCAAGGTCGTCCTTTCTGAGATAATTTTGCACATTGAACCTCTTAAATACTTTTGTATGCCTTATAGTGTATTCATGTCATGATAACATGCTAAAATATTTAAAAGGAAATTTCTGCCTTTTTTTTTCTAATAAAAAAGCAGTCCTTGCTTACAACTCTCAATAGACCATAAAGATCTGCTAGGCCAGCTGCACCGGTACCTGTTGGAAAACCTTCTTACATTAGTGGTAACTAAGGAACTAATAGAATATTCCCTTTGCACTGAAATACAGCCTTGCCCTCATATATTTTTTTTCCTTTAAAAGAATTTTATTTCTTCTTGGAAAACTTTACTAAATTATTGAAAGGACGTTGCACAGTTGGATCAACTGCTTGTTACCAAAAAAATCAACTGGCTACTTTGGTAATCTTGGCCATATTGGTGAGTTTGAAGACCGGGACTGAGATTTTTTTAAGGTATTTATTTATTTATAATGTATTTACTTGCATTTTTTGCATTTACTTGTACATACTTTGCATGTATTTGACATGCAAAGAGATAAAAGAGAGGGAGAGAGAGACAGAGTTTCCAATCACTCCTCAAGGTCCACAGCTGCCTGAACTGAGCTGAGCTAAAGCCAGGAACTGCAAGTTCAAACTGGGCCTCCCACATGGATAGCAGAAACTCAAGTACTTGAGCCTTTACCTGCTGCCTCCTATGGTTTGCCTTATCTAGAAGCTGAAATCAGAAGCAGAGCTGGGACTCAAACCCTGGCGCTTTGATTTGGGTTGCAGATATCCCAAGCTGCATCGTAACCACAGTGCCAAATGTCCACCCTCTGAATCTATTTTTAGCAATGCGAAATAGATAATTCAACTTGTTTTCTTACACTGTGTGCCATCCATATAGTGTATGCTCTGTTCATCTTCCTCCTCCAGGGCACTGGGATGGTTTCTTCCTTCAGATCTTATCTCAAAATCAAGACCATGACAGCTTGGGTGGTTTCACTTCTGACGACCTGGGATTCAGGTGAATTTGACTTCCTTAAAGAGATTAGTAAAAAGATTAATATTTCCAGCAACCGGAAATACCTTTAAAGGGAGAGAGTGATGTGATGATGAGAGGAGCATACTGGGGGGTGATACTCATCCCTATCCGATGAAGAAATTGAGTCAGAGGAAGACCTGAGAAATTTCTGAGGACCACAAAAGAGTTGGATTCATATCCACGCTGTCTATCTGCAGAGTCTGGGTTCTTTTCAACTCTGTGGTCTCTATAAACTCCTAAAGGTATCTTATACTGCTTTGTCTTCTCCACCTCCTAATACCCAGGAAATCTCGTTATCTGATGGCATATGTTCTTAAGAAACAGTTCTTGAGATGAGCCTTTGGCCTCTTGGTCAAGATGTGCACGTCCTGTATCGGATTTCATTCTTTGACTCTGGTTCTCAATATCAGGTTTCTGCTAATGCAGACCCTGGAATGCAGCAATGATGGCTGAAGTGGTTGGGTCTCGACCACCCGTGTGGGAGGCTGTTGGGTATTTGGAGAATGAACTTGGGAATCATAATCCCTCTCCCTCCTCCTACGCCTGCCTCTCTCTCCTGGTTTCTACCTTTCTCATTCTCCTTTATGAATAAAAAATAAAATTTTAAAGTAAATGTTTGATGAGTTTGTTTATTTTACTTCCTTCCCTCTGTGAGTCCAAACCCTGATTTTCTTCAGTTCTGTGGCTTTCATTTATCAGCTATAAATCCCTCTGCTTTTTGGGCACCACCTTCCTTCCTATTAGAACTCCTCTAAAGGAAGTACTTGTACTTCAGTTATAACAATAGCAGTTCACATTGTTAACTTTCTTGAAGTGACAAAGTATTTTTCAAACTCAAAAAGCCTACTGGAAAAGAATGAGATCCTAAAGCTGACATATCAGTCTGTGGCTGAAAGTTAGAGCAGGACTTTGCTGTTAACACCAATATCAAATTATATAGGCCAGTTCTGTGTACTGTGCTTGGAGTTTCTGGAGTCTAACTGAAAATTATTTTTAAGAATACTTTTAGTCGTGTATTTGAGAGTGAGGGATATCAAGGGAGGAAGAGAGAGAGAGAAAGGGAGAAGGGTCAAAAGAGACAGGAGAGAGTGCCCCCCACCATCTGCTGGTTCACGCCAACACCCATGGTAGCCAGGGCTGAGCCAAGGCTGTAGGTCTCATGTGGGTGGCAGAGAGCCAGCCACTTGAGCCATCACCACGCTTCCCATGGTGCATATTGGCAAGAAGCTGGAATGAGAAACATAGTCAGGTACCTTGTCTTAACCACTATGTGAGTTGCCTACCCCTTAATCTGGTATGTGATTCTGCTAACTTCACTATCACTCTCCAAGATAGACCAACCCACACAGATCTTTGTATTTTGAAATTGTTGTAAACACCTCACAAGAGAATAATAGACATTTCAGTGTTATCCCCTTCTAGCTTTTTTTTTAAGATTTATTTATTTGAAAGTCAGAGTTACACAGAGAGAGGAGAGGCAGAGAGAGAGAAAGAGAGGTCTTCCTCCGCTGGTTCACTCCCCAGTTGGCCGCAAGCAGGGAGCTTCTTCTCTCCCAAGTGAGTGCAGGGGCCCAAGGACTTGGGCCATCTTCTACTGCTTTCCCAGGCCATTGCAGAGAGCTGGATTGGAAGTGGAGCAGCTAGGTCTCAAACCTGCACCCGTATAGAATGCCATTGCTTCAGGCCAGGGTGTTAACCTGCTGCACCACAGCGCTGCCCTCCCCCCAGCCCCGCTTCTAGCTTAGAACATGTCCTTGTCTTTCTTCTAGTTTTCATGTTCCATTCAGTTAGGTGTGAGTGTGTGTCAACTTGTATAACTGATATACTTGATTTCAAAAATCTAAACATGGGAGATATAAATAACAATTAAGAAATTTATTTTAATGGTATATAATCATATATGTAGATCCTAAATAACATAAATTTAATAATGTAGAAATATTTAAATGTCATAGTGAAGGAAAAGAATAGGATGCAAAGCAAGAATAGAATGAAGCACATGCACCTTGTAATTAAAAGGGATTGTAGCTGAAAGTGGAATAATAGATCATCCTTCTCCTCAGGTCTTTCTTTCTACTATTTGCCATTTCCCAAACTTTATGTAATGTAATTAGGGCACAGAATTCTGTAATTTAAAAGACTAAAGGGACCCCACAGCAGCTCAATAGGCTAATCCTGCCTGTGGCGCCAGCCAGCACCCTGGGGTTTGCCCCTCTTCCAGGCCAGCTCTCTGCTGTGGCCCGGGAGAGCAGTGGAGGGTGGCCCAAGTGCTTGGGCGCTGCACCTGCATGGGAGACCAGGAGCAGCACCTGGCTCCTGGCTTCAGATCAGTGTGGTGCGCTGGCCGCAGCACGCGAGCTGCAGTGGCCTTGGGAGGGTGAACCAATGGTAAAACAAGACATTTCTCTCTGTCTCTCTCTCTCTCTCACTGTCCACTCTGCCTGTCCAAAAAAAAAAAAAAAAAAGACTATAGGAGCCATTTATTTTAAAGCACACATCCTATGTTCTTTTTTACTCCATGGCAGAGATTAACATTTATTGGTGGTTGTTTGATGAATGCAACGTAAAAAATTTACTTTAGTTTTGATGAACTTCTCATGAGAAATATTTGTGACCCACCACTTAAACTTCTGGGAGAAATGGGCTTTCTGGGGCTTCTACTCTCTGGCTTGTTGGAGAGAAATATTCTTCAGGAAAAAAAAATTTTGCCTCAGTTTCTGCTTCAAGAAGCAGAGGAAAGGATACATTATTGCTCAGGTTTATGTGATAGCCTGCAGTGTCATGATCCCATTCATTCTGCCTTGTCTCAGGTTTCAGTTGAATCATCAAGTCACCTGTCATTTTATCAGTGGCTCTTTTTGAGTTGCCTGTATAACAGCTATTAAGTTCATGGTCACCAGCTTGAATATAGAACAATGAAATATTCTTAACACCTAATGTGTAGTTTAATTCTTACAGGCGTAGCAAGTTCAGTGCCGTCTCAATCATTTAAGGCCTGCAATTCCATCTTTTTCTTGTTTGCAACCAGCATACTGTGAGTAGTGTGTCATATGGGTAGGCAAGGGTTATGTGGTCCTTTACTGCAGTTTCTTTGGCATCTCCTGTCCAAGTAATCTGCCTTGTGTCCTTGTGTATATTCTTGGTCCATGCTCCCACCCTTGAGAAAGGCAACCATCTTTTGGAGAGTAGTGTTCTTTGGACTCCTGCATCTCTGGAGGTGTCCATGGTCCTGAAATGGCCTCTGGTTAAAGCAGTTGAAGGGGGCATCCTCTGTTACTTTTTCCAGTTTTTCATTGTTCTTCTTTTTAGCTGTTGTTGTTGTTTTTAAAAGATTTATTTATTTCATTTAAAAGTCAGAGTTACACAGAGAGAGAAAGAGAGGCAGAAAGTGAAAGAGGTCTTCTATCCGCTGGTTCACTCCCCAGCTTGCTGCAATGGCTAGAGCTGTGCCAATCCAAAGCCAGGAGCCAGGAGTTTCTTCTGGGTCTCCCATGTGGGTGCAGAAGCCTAAGGACTTGGGCCATCTTCTGCTTTCCCAGCCCATAACAGAGAGCTGGATCGGAAGTGGAGCAGCGGGGACTCAAACCAGTGCCCTGCTGGATGCTGGCGCTTTAGGCTAGGACGTTAACCTACTGTGCCACAGTGCCGACCCCATTTTTGTTCTTATAGACTCAGAAATGTTTGACTTTTCCTCCCACACAGGCTTCAGGAGTTTTAGGTCTCCCAGCAGATATTCATATCATTGCTAGATTACTTCCTCACTCTATGATAGCGGTGTCCTATCAGAATTCTAGATGGGAAAAGCAAACTGCGAATTCACTCTGTTAAGCTCCAAAATTCAAAGAGAAGGTTTACAGCAAATCATCTGGAGAAAAACAAATAATGTTTTCCCAATGGTATCCATGTACTTATCTCCAAAATCTGTAAATATGTTACCGGGCTAAGAATTGAGATAGCAGATAGAATGAAAGCTGCTAACCAGTTGATTTTAAGATAGGTGGATTTTCCTGGATTATCCTAGTGAACCCAGTATAATTACAGGAGTCCTTAACTATGGAATTAGGAGGCAAACTATTTAGTATCCCAGTGGTACCATGTGATTAAGATAAAACTTGCCTTGAAGAGGAAATGAATCATAATCCAAGGACCTCAGGCCTCTAGAATCTGTAGAAATGCTCCCTAGAACAGATTTATAACTAGAGTGTCCAAAAAGGATTGAAGACCTACAGACATTTTGATTTTAGCCTTTTGATACATATTTTAGACTTCTGAACTCCAGAGCTATTAGGTCACAAGTTTGTGTAAATTTGTTACAGTAGCAAATAGAATACTGTTTTATCACCACCAAATCTTGGGGTTAACATAAGGGCAGGATACAATAGTTAGCCTCATTGCACACACATGTATGGCTGTGCACACACATGCATCTCTGTCTCTCTTGAACTCTGTTTTCAAGTTTGGGAGCTATTGGGTTAAACGGTTCTGCCTCCTTATCCCTGCTTGAATCATTTCTCCCTCATGCTGGGGCAGTGCCTTCTGCACTTAGAAGCTAAGTTGGTGAGTTAGGAGACCACTGCAAAGAAGAAATGTACATCCTCTTAGCTGAGGGTCAGGAAGGAAATGGCACAGCAGTGATTGCTTTGAACTATTAGCCTGTCTTACAGGCAAGGAGCTAGTGACAGCTACTATACTAAAAAGGAGAAACCAATAAGTAGCACAGGCCGGTGTCCTCCAGTAGAGGGCTTATGGAGGGTCAGAGGAGGAAGTGACCACCTGTGATGGGGTCATCAGAAAAGCCTCCTATAGAGGTTCAAGTTCTGGTTCTTTGGCTAATGAGACTAAAGGCAGTTCCCTTTATGTGGGACTCAGTTTCCCTCTCTTCAAACGGAGAAGTATTCATTTCAGTCACATCTAAGCCAGCTTTCAGCTCTGATACTTTGTGATTCTATGACACTAAGGATTTCAATTGACAAAGAACCACTTGCCCTGAGGACTCCTTCCCTTTGATTTCCACATGGAGGCCACATTAGCATAGCAGAAAGGATATTGACACTGCAGTTGACTTTTAAAATTCACAGGGAATGGAAGATAAAACGAAAACACACCAGATGGAATGTGAGCTCCCTACTATTTCAAAACTTAGACATTTCCACTGAATGTTGGCACAAACTTGAAATTAAATATCATCTTGAACGCTATTTACAATTTTCAAAGCAACAACAGTAATATCTTTCTAAAGGAGATGAGACAGTGCTGAGAGTAATTCCAGTATCTTTGGAATTTTATTTTGTGTATGAAAATATTAAGAGAATAATTAGCTGGACATGAAACTAACCATCTGGGGAAATCAAGCCATCCATTCAGACATAGCTTTATGTCCACCACTAAGTGACTGATTTCCAAGAACCACTCCCAGGAAGCTAGACAAATTTGGCTCATTTCCTGTGGAGTCCCTGAATAAGCTTCCATGTGTTTGATTTTTAAGGGTCTCACACGCTGTGGTTCTTGATCCATGTTGTGTTAGAAACCCCTTTGTACTCTATCAAAACTCTCTCAAAAGCTGGGGAGCTCCCTTTCAGGAAAAATTTTAAATAATTACAAAGGTACCTTAAAATTTGGATTGAATTTTAGAATATTTGAAGTCCCTAGTCAAGAAGTTCCAAAATGGTAGAGAAATAAAAATGTTCTTAACATCTAGAAAATTACTAATGTGATTTTGTGAAAGATGCTTTGTATACTCACATCCCTGCCTAGTTTGGGAATTGTGTTCATGTCCTTGACACTCACTGTATCTCCTCTACTCTGTCACTCTGCAATAGAGAGCCTCATACTGTTCTTTTATCATCAGTAAGAGTCAGCAATAGGCAGTATCCCAATACTCTAAGAAAATAGGTTTTTCAAAATGGAAATAACAGGGCCAGTGCTGTGGCACAGTGTGTTAAGCTGTGGACTGTGATGCCAGCATCCCATGTCAGAGCACTAGTTCAAGTCCCTGCTAATGTACCTGGGAAGGCAGCAGATGCTGATCCAGGTATTTGGGACTCTGTCACCCATATGGAAGAGTAGGATGTTGTTCTGAGCTAGCCCTGGCTATTGCAGCCATTTTGTTCTGAACCAGAGGATGGAAGATCTATTTCTCTCTCTGTCTCTGTCATTCTTCCCTTCAAATAAATAAAATAAACCTTAAAAAATAAAGCAAATACCCAGTAGATTTGGTTGGAGTGGTAAGCTTCATTAGGGAACCAATAATTGAATGTGTCTGATGCCTGAATCTCTCGTCTTTTTAATCATAAGTCCAGTCCCAGAGTGACACACTAGCTTCCAGAAAACTTGCTGTACAGTTTTACAAAGCCTACTTATTTAAATTTTAATTTTTTGCGTGTATGAATTATCTTGATTTTTCAACATTTGATGATTATATAATATCATTAAAGTACACAAAATGATTATCTTGGAACTTACCTATTATAAATCCCTTTGAGATGCTAAATAGGCTTTAACTACATTGAGAATATTGACATTTTCTGTCCTACCTCTCAGTTTGGAGGAAGTTACATATTCAGCTTTTCTATTCTCTAATATGCTTTTCATGATTGTTTTTAAGTGCAAAATGATTCAGACTGAGGCTTTATAGTATCTCAAAGACAGTTTGAAATTAAAATTTTTTGAAGATGCATTGAGTCAGTTGATTCCAGAGAGGTTGAAAATGTGATTTCAAAAATGAGTCTTTTGATGTAATCATTTGTTCAGATTCCATTAAAAATATATGTGCCTCTTCCAACCTGCACACACTTGTAAAGACTTACTTGTTCAAGGCACAAGATCGGCTTGATCCACACATCCAAACTCAAGAAATCGACTGCTCAGGTTTGATGTATCTGATGATAGAATGTGTCCCTCTCCTATAAAATGTTTCATCTTCCATCCCTTGGCCTTATTAATTGTGTCTAAAATTATGTCCTCAATGTATATCTGTCATGATTTTGGGTGAAATTAGAGAGAAATCTTGTAATTTTATAACTCGCTTTGTTTTTTCAGTGTTGATGGATCTCTAAATTAAACCTAAACCTTCTTCTATTTGTTTTTTCTTCCTATCCTCTCTCCCTGCAATCCTTTGTGCCTTCTTTTTTTGTTACTAGCTACTACTTTAGCATTTTAAGACATGGGCTAGTCCTTTATTCCACAGTTGGAACTTACTGGTAAATGTCATCTAGGTTTTTTTAAAACTAATATTTTATGGTTGTTAATTTTGTTTGTATTGAGGAAAAATGGAGAAAGATTATTCCTTTTCAATTCTCTCACCTTTTAGATAAAGAAACAGTAGAAGCTTTCTAATTTTATAATCTTTGTTGTAGAATTTATCAGCTCAAACTTACTGAGTGCTGGTCATTTTCATTTACACCACATAAACTGGTAGGGAAATTTTCCTTAAATTCACATCTCAGCATTCCAGAGCTGGATCAAGTCTCAGTGTCTCTGCCTGTGCTTCCCAGATCTTTCGAAATACAGTTTTAGTTTCTGTTGACTTTATCATCTATATCCATGAATCATTTGCTTAATCGTAGTACCTTTTCCATGAGTCCCACAATGAAGCACATCATTCCCACCCCTGAGCTTTTACATTGCAGCCTCTGTAACTCTGAAGCCTTGCCTTCATCTCTATCCCAGAGCAGGAGAAACATGGACGGGTACAGATTGGCAATGAAGAGAGGGCAGCAGGGTCTCTGGTGACAGGGTAGACCTAAGGGCAGAACTTTATGCTGATTCCAGCGTCACCCCTCACAGTTCCCGCCTCCTAATTGATCACAGGAGACTTGGGATATTTTCCAGGTCTTGGAGGGGTCCACCTGCACATCTGACAGGGTGTATTACTTGCTTTGTGGATTGCCTAGCGTCTGACGCTCAGTAAGTGTTAGCAGCCATTATACCTGTTGTTGCTGTTGTTGCTGTGATTGTTTTACTGTTGTCAGTGAGAGACGGGTGTCAGCAAAGGAACTTCGTGACTCTTCATGAGGTTATGTAAGGTTGACTGATGACAAGAAAGACAAAGATCACAAATAATTAAAGTGGGGTATAAGTAAAAAACAAAACAAAACTTCTTCTGACTGGTTCATTGTTGCCAAGCCTATGTATGGGACTAAATTTGCCAAAAATGTTCCAAATCTGTTTTTCACATTGAAAAACAATTTCCATTAGAAAAAAATCTATGTGGAAAAATGCCAGCAAATCTGAAGGCCATATCTGACTTGCGATTTCTTATGTAAAGGTGGTAAAACCTTCCCTGGGGAACAACTTTCCTGGGAAGCAGTGCTTATATTTGTTCACATCTAAAGATGGTTGCACTATTTCACTTGAGCATCTAGCAAATATTTGTCAAACAATTCTCACATGCCAAGCACTGAACTAAGGTTTTAGAAATGAGCCAGATAGAGTGTCTTCTCTACAGATACTGTCATTCTCTTGGGGAGAACAAGCATATCATAATATAATTATGATTCTTATGACAAATGGATGTCATCAAAGTATATGCAGCCTACCACCGTGCGAGCAGGAATAGCTAGAGGTTTCTAGAGAGGGATTGGATTGGGCTTTCAAGGATGGTAGGAGTCGGCTGGACCATGAAGTTCAAGAATGAAGGATGGCACGGAGAGCTGTGTTGTGACCTACCAAACCACTTGCCCAGCATGACTATTCAAATTTATATTGGTTGAAATTAAGTGAAAAGATACATTCAGTTCCTCTAACGCAGATGGTGGAGAATTAGATCATTTCCATCACTGTGAAAGTTCTGTTGAGCATTGCTCATCTTTAGTGTGAATAAAGTCACAGATACACAAGCCTGTAGAAAGTTCTAATCACTGCAACTTTGGGAGGTATTGCTGGAGTGATGACAACTGGAGCAGGAGAGGTGGGCAGGAGGTGGAGCAAAAGGAACTCTGCATGGTAATAGCACTCCTCTTCTAACCTGACTCTGCTCATGTCTGTACTACCACCCACACTCTAGTTCATTGCCGAAGTATTCCTGGCTTGCCTTCCTTAAAGCTTATATGCATTCAGATATAAAATATCACCCCCAAAAAGCAGCGTTTCCACAAGAGATGGCATACTTGTATTCCTGCTGCAGATACTGCCCATGGATATTAAATAGTTTAATAATTTTTTCACACTAACAAAAATTACAAAAGGAAAATAGGCTTAAATTTATTTCATACCCTGCTGGTTCACAGTGCTGAACCCATTGTAGAAACCTACAAAATCATTCCCATGGTTATGAATTGAATCTTACTAATATTATTTCATTGTACTTTCATTATTTCATTGTCTCTTTTCTTGAAAGAGATTTAAAAATATAGGATGAACTTTAATTTGGTGCTTAGGAAAATAATGAAGGAGATTTATACTAAAGAATTGTTCATTTCTGAGTTTGGTTGGGTTGTGGATAACATTAACCATTTCTCTCTATTTTGCTGATGATTATCTTATACTGGATTGATCTAAGTTAGAGAGTGTGATTTGTAGTTTGATTTGGAAATTTTAGAAACTTCTTACAAGTGACAGTTCACATCTACTTCCTTCCATAATACATAGTGTTTTTTCCCCTTTTTTTCCCAACATATCTATCCATACAGTTATTCCTTAGAAGTCTGTTTATTCAGAAGATCTATCTATCTATCTGTCTATCTATTTATGTATCATCCATTCATGCACTTTCTATTGTGGCACTGTGCTTGGGATAGAGCAGAAAACAAGGTGGTGAGGTTCTCTGCTTTCACAGAGCTGAACTTGTAGAGGTGGAGAGGTGGTCAACACACACATATAAGTGAATATATAAAGAATAAGGTGAAGATGAGCATTTGGCCTAGCAGTTGGGATGCTAGTTAGGACACCTGTAATAGCCCCTGGGTCATAGTGCTTGGGCCCCAGTCCCCGTGCCACTTCTAATCCTAGCTTCCTACTAATACAGACTTTCAGAAGCAGTAGTGATAGCTCAAGTAGTTGCATCCATGCCATCCCTGTGATACACCTGTGTTGAGTTCTCAGCTGCTTCTGGTTTTGGCTTGGCCCAGCCACAGCCATAGTAGGCATCTGGAAGGTAGATCAGTGAATAGAAACTCATTCTCTATTTCTATGTCTCACAAATCAGTCAACAAAATGTTAGAAACAAGATAAAAATTTAAAAAAGGATAAACTCTCAGGTTTGTCTTAGGATCTGAAGATAATAAAAAAGTGGTATGTATGATAAAGATAGGAGAGGGTGGTTCTTTATTTTGTGTAGCTAACAATTTTCTCTGTGATGAGTTTGCTTATAGCTGAATCATGAATGATGTGAAGGTGCCAGCCATATAAGGACCCAATCAAAAAACATTCCCAGGCCATTCCACAGGCTCTGAGAGAAGGGCCTGGACATGTTGATTAACTAGAGAGAGGTCCACTATGTTGGAGCATGGAAAGTACAGAGTGGGCCAACACTAGAGTGGATAACATATTTTAAGCCAGCAAAAAGACTTTTGCTGATTTTGGAAACAGGAGTGAGTGGTATGAGTAATATATTTTAAGGATGTCTGTTGATTATGGTGTAGAGAATGACAATTTTAAGTCAAGAACAAAAGCAAAGTGATCCATTAGAGATGTTGATATGTTAGAGATGTTGAGATGTTAAGATGTTGATATATTATAGATGTTGATCTACCTAGGCATACCTGGTAGATTTAACAGTGAAGAGAAGTTAATAGATTCTAGAAAAAAGTTGATGATAGAGTTGATACCAAACACTGTGAGACTCTATGTGTGGTGTAGGGAAGATAGGGATGCAGGAAGAGGGACAAATTTATTGAGTTGGAGATCTTGTGTAGTGGGTGCCCAAACAAAGCCATGGAGAGTGATTTCTCTCTTCTTTTCAATTCCCTTCATGACGTTGGTGTTGAAATAACTCTTGTTCACATGTGAAGAAAAGTGATGACTTGCATTGTTTCCTACTACACAAAAATCAAGCATCTGTGAAGTACTAGGCACTGAGGATACACTGGTCTTTGTCTTTATGGAGCTTCCAGGAATGGTAACGAAAACATTTAGCAGATGGGTCCATACTGATAGATGTCCCAGGCTCATGCAGTTTCTCGGCCCTAGCACTGCTGACACTGTGGATGAGAGAATTCTGAGTGTTGGAGTGAGAGGGCCTTGCATAGTAGGACCCTTAGCAGCATCCCAGGTCTTTACTCACTGGGTGCTTGAAACTCCTCTCCCCTCCTATCTGGACTGCAAAAAATGCCTCCAGGCATTGTCAGATGTCTCAGTTGGACATCTGACATTTGATGCCCCAGTTGAGAATCTATACCCTAATTTCAACTCCTAAGACTTCACCATAGTGGTTTGCAGAAGCTCCAGTATTCAAAATGAAGTTCAAACACTTTTTCTTATGTCCCAGATTTCAAAGTGTTTCCTTGTTTGTTAACAATACTGTTTAGCTCTCCATATGTGAAGGTGCTTGCAATGTTCTCCTTTTCATTCCTTATGCAGTTTGGTTGAAGGTAGGAGATGAGAGATTGCATGCTGTAAGAAGTCTAGGAAGCCTAGAAAAGGCCAGCTGATTAAGTCAAGAATGTATCAATTTGTGCAGGTTGGGGTAGGTGTTCGGCACAGCAGTTAAGGTGCCATTTGGGATGCTCAAATCTTCTATCAGAGAGCCTAGATTTGAGTCTGGACTCTGCTCTGAATTCTAGTTCCTGGTAATTTCTATCCTGAAGGCAACTGATGATGGCTCAAGTGTTGGGTGCCATCTATGTCGGAGAGCCAGGGTGAGTTCCTGGATCCTGGCCCTGGCCTGATTCACTGTAAGCTGTTGTGGGCACTTGGAAAGCAAACCAACAGAGGGAAAATCTCTGTCTGTTTGTCCCTGTCTCTCTGGCATTCTGCCCTTCTAACAAATAGCTATTGTTTAAAGAAAAAAAAAAGAATTACCAATTTTGAGTACTTTTTAGTGCCCTGAAAATCTTACTCTTCGAAAGACTTTTTAATCTTTCACCATTCGAAGATGTTTTTGTGCCACCATAACCACACATTGCATTTTTGAGGTTAGTTCTATTGAATGCATACATTCACTCATATAAATTTGACTTTTTCCATTCTTGCACTGCCACTTTGAGTTCTAAGGATGGTACTTACCAGGTGCACAGTGAGTTTAGAGCAGCTTCTAGAGCAGAGACAACTTCATGCTTTAGAGACAAACCTATGTTACTGTACTGTGCCAGTTAGCAACAATAGGAACTGGACTTGCTGGTGCTGATGCTAACATTTATTAAGTACAAAGCATGTACTCAACATTGCAAAAGTAACTTTAGCCATATTATCTATGTAATGCTCATAATAACTGCATATGGTAATTATTAGTATCTTTATCATTTCCTCTATGGGAAATGAATGTTAAATATCTTGCACTGTTAGTAAAGAATAGGGCTAAGATTTAAACAACCATGTGTTTTCATATCTATACTCTTATTTCCTATGATAATCATCACTCCAGACATCATAATTGATCATATTTTTCTTTCTACCAAGTTCAGACATAACTGCAGACTCTTCAAAACAGGTTATGGCTAGTTCATCAGAGACAGTATTTTTATTTGTGTTTGATTTCTTAGTTCTTCTTCCTCTTCAGGCATTAGACTATGAATTCCTCTGAGGCAGAAAATACGCTGTTGTAGCACATGTGAGTTAATACCCAACAGACCTCTAGGGAAGGGGATGAATGCTTGGAATATATCTCATAAGTAACTTTTCTGGCTCCTTGGCACTTTAATCAATAGAACGAGTATTGTTCTTCTCTCTTGGTTCCATTTTCATTTTTCCTTGTGTAAAGGTGGATGGAACACCCTTTCTATATATGGTGCTCAACAAGCTTGTGATACTGCCATATAGCTGGCTATAATCCCAGCCCCTCACCCTTGGGGACATTCCCTACATCCTCCTTAATAAACAATATCTTTGAAGATCAGTCCTAGGAATGTTGGTCCAAAATGGCACATTCACAGTCCAGTGTATTTCCTGGATGAATTCCGTTCATTTGGCATTATTTTCTTCTTTGTGGGAGGAGTCTGGTATTGGAATGTAAATCCTGAAGGCTGCAAACTAAAGCTCTTATTCTTACCACTTTGCTCTTGACTCTGTTACTGATAGTTATCCTGGGCTGTCTTGTCCATTGATTCCTTGAATCCTAGGGCTTATTCTCTGTGCTGCTAATCACTAGGCCAGTAAAAGAAAATAAGCCGGGAGGGGAGGGGAAGGGAGGAGAGGGGAGAAAAGGGGAGAAGAGGAAAGGAGAAGGGAGGGGAGAGGAGGACCTGCAGAGAGACCTTCCATCTGCAAGTTCACTCCCCACATGGCCACAAGGGCCAGGGCTGAGAGAGACTGAAGCTAGGAGTCAGGAGCTTCTTCCAGGTCTCCTACATGGGTGTCAGGGGCCAAGGAACTTAGACCGTCTTCAGCTGATTTCCCAGGTGCATTAACAGGGAGCTGGCTAAGAGGTGGAATAGCTAGGACTTGAACTGGTGCCCACATGGGATACTGGTGCTGCAGGATGGGGCTTAACCCAGTGCACTGTAGCACTACCCTGAATTTGGCTTTTTGAGCATAGTACTAATATCACTTTATTTTATTTTATTTTATTATTTTATTTTTAGAGACAGAGAAGAGAGAGAGAGGGAAAGGGAGAGAGAGGGAGTGAGAGAGGGAGGGAGAGGTTTTCCATCCGCTGGTTCACTCCCAATTGGTCGCAACGTCGAGTTGCGCCAATCTGAAGCCAGGAGTCAGGAGCTTCCTCCAGGTCTCCCATGCAGGTACAGGGAGACAAGGGCTTGGGCCATCCTTTACTGCTTTTCCAGGCCACAGAAGAGAGCTGGATTGGAAGTGGAGCAGCTGGGACTCAATCTGGTGCCCAAAAGGAATGTTAGCACTGCAGGCCAGGGCTTTAACCTGCTACACCACAACACTGGCTCCCTAATATCACTTTAAAAGTAGTATCCAGGTCTCTTTATGTGAAAACCTTTTGCAGGAACCAGTGTTTTCAGGGTGCTCAAATGTGACCAAAGAACATATTCTGTCTTGGGTTTGGCATTAGGCAATGTTTTTATGATAGATGGTTATGTAGTTGATTTTAAATGAAGTCTGGATTTTGGTCTGGGTTTCATCTTGAGAGATTTCTGTCCCCCATTAAGTTATATAACTGAGGCATAGGCTAATAACTAAGATGATTTTCCCTTCACAAACTGGCTGAACATGTCCTCTATCATTAATATTACCCAGTTTCCATTCAGATCTGCGAAGCTCTTAGAAGAGTACTACTTTGTAAATCTTACTTTTCACATCCTGACTTCCATTTCCAGCTCTTAACTCTGTGTATAATTTGCCCCCTAACCTCTTTAACACCAGGGATCAGGAGAATGATGGCTTTAAATGTATGGCTGTTAAATAGATTGTTAATGACCAAAAGAACTTATCAATCTTCCTGACCAGAATCATATTTGGAAAAGAAGGTGGTTCATTACGGCACTGATTCTGCGGGTGGTTCTTCTAAGCACACTGCCTGCCCTTCTCGGCGTGGAGAGTCATTAGGTGGTAGAGGCAGGAGACAAACTCGCCTGGCAAAGTGGTGCAGCTGCTGTATTGGACACCAGAGGGCAATTTGTCTGTTTATTTAGGAGGCTCAAGGCTGACTTTGTTGTGTTCCAACACTGCCTCTTTGCCCAGCTCCATCCCTCCTGATGTAAAAATTGCTCATTGCTCTTGAACTTGCATATTAGAGGCTCTTTTTTTTTTTTTTTTTTTTTTTGACAGGCAGAGTGGACAGTGAGAGAGAGACAGAGAGAAAGGTCTTCCTTTGCCGTTGGTTCACCCTCCAATGGCCGCCGCGGACAGCGCGCTGTGGCCGGTGCACCGTGCTGATCCGAAGGCAGGAGCCAGGTGCTTCTCCTGGTCTCCCATGGGGTGCAGGGCCCAAGCACTTGGGCCATCCTCCACTGCCCTCCCGGGCCATAGCAGAGAGCTGGCCTGGAAGAGGGGCAACCGGGACAGAATCCGGCACCCCGACCAGGACTAGAACCCGGTGTGCCAGCACCGCAAGGCGGAGGATTAGCCTATTGAGCCGTGGCGCCAGCCTAGAGGCTCATTTTTAAAGAGTAGACCTACCTTCTAGGTACCTTAAAGATCCCAGAAGATACAGACTTGGCTAAATTGAGTTACAGGCAGGACTGCAATTTCACATCAAATACTTAGGAATTGGTACCTGTAGTTTTTAAGTTTACTTTCATCCCATCTCTTTACTTCAGAGACATTGGTGTTTTGATGTGCCCACTTTCTCTCAAGTCACTGTTTCCCTAAAAACAGCCCTTCAGGAAAATCTAAACAGAGATCTCATAGTGCCTGTAGATTCCTTGCTCTCCAAAGAATTCACTATGAGGATCCTTCAAACAAAGTACTTCTCTTGGCCATGTAAAATGATCTTTTTTCAACACCTGCACGAATATCCAGTCTTTAAAAATCCATTTGTTTCCTAAGACAAGGCACAAGTGCCCATCTCCAGGCTGACCCAAAAAAGATGTGACGCAAATTGGCAAGCCTGTGGCTGGGAACCACCAAGAGGCCAAGTTGGCCACGGTGAGGGAAACACAGACTCATATTCCGGACCTGACATCCAACAAGGTGTGGTATGTAACACAATGGCCTCCTAATCCGAAGGAATTAAGGAATAGGATTTGCCTGCACTGTCCTGGAATTCTCAAATTATTACACTGTTAGTTTGCCTGTGGTATCAAGGTGGTAAATGACATGGAAAGGTCATCTCCTTATATTTGTATCCTTAATGCTTCTCCTGTTGCTTGTACATCTGTCTTCTTCCGCTATGCTGTGAAAAATCCTTTCCATTAGACCCCAGCACTGAAGTCTCTGTTATTTCCAATGTCTCTTTGCTGCTCTTGGGAAACAAACCTCATCCTCTTTGTGTCCCACAATCTTTGATTAATTAGTTGTCTATGACCATCATTGTGGCCTTGCTGGGAGTGGAGACCACACTGTATTCACCTGTATTCACATTTTGTCTGCTTGGTCCCTGATATTTCACCTAACACAGAGCTGACCATTGACCTCAGCTAGACAGCAAGAGAGATTAATAGTCCTGATCCCATGGAATTTCAGGCTTTGAGAAAGTGTACAAGTCCTGGGAGGAGCTAGCTCATGTCCTACCAATTTGGAACATACCCTTGAAAGTACATAACCCTGTTCTGACCTTACGATGGATAAATATTGTGTGCATCCTCTTGTAATTGAGTTAGAATTGATGGCAGTCACCTAATGCAGGGTACAGGTGCCAATTAGCTTTCCAGAGTGCATGCTGTGGTTTTGCAGAAATGATAACAGAATGAGACAGAGAGGAAAAAATGAAGATAATCCTATGGTAAATAATATTGAAAAATGTTCTTTTTAATAAAATTAAATGTGATTCTTAATTGTAAAGATTCTTAGACCTTAACTTTCTTCATGCAACTCCTAGAAGAGATGTACTAAGCATTATTTCCAGAAGGGTTTGAACTGTATTGCTTCTATTGTTCTCTCTCAACCCTCCCTCATCCCCCCCCCCATTCTCCTTTTATTCCTCTCCCTCTCTCCCTCCATATGGTAATAATCTTTGAAAGATAATGCTTAGTAAATCCTAATTGAGACTGCTAGGATATATGAACTTGTTTGATTTCAAAGTAATAAAAAGATAGTCACTGAACTAGCTCCCATCTTGTGTATGAATTTACATAAGCATTTTGTCTTGGGAACCAAATAAATGAACTTCAGCACTTCCCCAACAGGAAGTGCACTGAGGCGGTATCAGGTTCCCAGGGACCTAAGCCCAGCCTCTCCTTAAGCCATCTCCAGTGAAGTAGGAACCAGAAAGTGCATGGGCAGCTCTTTCCTATTTTGGTGGGTGGCTCTCTCAGAAGTCTAAATAAAGAGTCCCAGACTGGAGCCCATCCTAACATGAGGAATTTGAAAAGTGGAGAATCAGCTTTGGAGACCTCCAGGAAGCCAGGTCTGACTCCCTTTGTAGAGTCCCCACTAGGAAATCATCTACTCAGACAAGTTGAGGCCTCCAGACACCTTGCAGACCTTGCCTCTTGAAGAAGTTAATTTGTCACTTGGAAATAATGAAATTACTGCTGGAGCAGGCCGGGCTCGCTCACACTGGTGTTTAATATCATCCCCGTCTCTGTGCCCCACAACACTGCTGCTGATTAGCTGCAGTGTGGAATTTTGAGCACCATTTAGATATTAATTATTTTTTAATAACCAGTTCATTGAAAGCCCAAAGCTTTGCCTAGGATTCTAATGAATGTTTTTACGTGAAAGACAGGGATAATATTAAACAGGCGCTAATAAACCCTCTGAAGAAAATTCAATACAATACCTATGACAAAAAGAAGCAAAGAAGTAAAGAACAACATGCATTTTCAGCCAACCTGCATACCCTCATTAGGACTTTATATCTGTGACGACACGGTCGTTGCAAATGAGGCTCAGTTATGTGTATGCTTATGAACCCAAGAAGGATTTTGTCTTCTTAATGAGCACCAAAGAATGTATGTATTAAGAATCCCTTAACCCCTATGTGAAAAAGAAGGCACTTACTAGCAATTATGTCTTAGGATAAGAAAGTGCTTTGGGCATCAAAGAAAACTGGAGCATCTTCTCTTAATTTACCTTTCAGCATCTCTTTGAGAATGTGGGGCAAAGGCTGTGGTTTCTTTGATGAGGAGAACCAGTTCTTCCAGAGACTGTCAGTGACTTGGCCTAGGTTGCCCCACAAGTCAGTGACCATGTAGAGGACCTCATCCTGATGGTGTAATTTGAGGACATGGGGAACTTTATTCAGTCTAAGAATAGGTTGTTTTTAAGGTTTTTGGTAATTGTTCGAGAATTATCACTGTTAGATACTTGTAGGTTGTCCTTTTAGCACCATTAAAAAGGCAAATCCTTGGAAGGTGTCATCAGAAGAACCTTTCAGATGACTGGATGGATGCATGAGCAGGATGCCCCGGGTATGCTATGCTGGCTCTTGAACCCTGGCGTCTAGTCTGGTTCTGATTGCCCAGCGCCCTGGTTGTGTTGGATTCTCTAAATATCGTTCCAGGTTGTTGGGGACAGATGAAGACAGAGAGTGTTTGTGAAAGAAGGATGGAAACCACAAGGACAAACTGAAGCTTCCGATAGCTCATGCTGGGCAGGCCAGGTCACTGTGGAATGGGCACATGAACCCAGCCCCACCCAGTGCAGCTGAAAGGAAAGACATGGGAATGGACCCTCTGGTTTCTAATGTGGGGCTTTTATTCAAAAAAGAGTTAATGGTTCCCCCCCACCCTAGATAATTCACTGTATGGTAAGAGGAATATATACCATTGAATCAATTGTAATGCTTATTATAATGGGAAATAAGTGAATAGGATTGTGATTACCATCTATTTCACTTACATCATTTATTTGCCTTCAATTTGGGCTTTTCAGCTCTTCTGTCAGTTATAAAACTAAAAGCAATTTTCCTAGATGCAGTCTCTCATGCCATGCAGATACATTTTTCTTCTAGTTAAAAAAGTTTAAACTCTTTTTAAAAGGTGGCTCTGGGGTACATCCTATGCAGGGCCATTTCAGAAGTTATGGATGAATTTGTTAACCTAGAATACAGCCAGCTGGCCAAGCTGAGGATAGGGAATTTCTGAATGACTGGGTATGAATTTATCACGAGGTGACTTATTAAAGAAAGAACACTCCTTTTCTTTCTTCTTACAGATTGCCCTGGTAGCCACAGAATCCCTGAAGTCCTTGGGGAACACACTGGGGATAAGTTAGAAAGCACACCCAGCTTATTTTCCAAACTCTGAGCAGACCTAAGAAGAAAGACTGGATTTAATCAAAAAAGATTTTATTGATGAAGGTCTCTCTCCTTCAGGCTAAACTTTGGCCCCTGCATGCTAATAACACCATCTCATTTCTCAGAAGTGGCCTGCTGCATAACATCTAGGGAGAGACCATGGACAGGAATACAAGGCGGGGAAAGGGACTGGCCGGTGGACGATCAATCAGGCGTTGGCAAGGTCTCCTGCTGTCCCTCGCTGAGTTAGGAGGCACTTGCTGCTCTCTGGGCTGGCTGATTTTTAATTCTTGGGCAGTCACCTGAGTGCCTTTGGATTCTTGGGAGAATTGTGAGGGTTGTACTGCTGAATCCAGCTGCCTCCCCCAGCTCGTTCCAGCCGAGCCCTTGGCAAGTGCACCCTGGTATTTTAGGTCCGTGTTATCTGTACACATGTCATTTTTACTGCCCAGATAGGAAGATGAGCAATCTGTTTTTACGGCTGCTAATTAGTACCCTGTTTGTGCCCTTTTAATCTTTTATTATAATAGGATGGCATGACACGTAGTCTTTTTTTTTGACTTTCCGGCTGCAGCAGCCAGAGGGAACTGTATTTTGCACTTTCTCAGCACCTGTGTGCTGGGAGAATATTAACAAAGAGAAGTTTAAAAGGGCAGGCTGTGTTCAGAAACTTTGTAGTCCTTACCCTGGATCTGGAATTCCATTCCTGTTCTCGGGGCTGTGAAAGGAAACTCTTGCTCCCAAAGGTGATGCTTAGACTCCATGAATAGAGTCAGGCTGTGGCTGAGGTTCCCCTGGTGTGGTTCTTCTGCTGCTGCTTTTGTATTTTTCAGAGATCAGATGGGTCGGGGTATCTGTAAGGCTCTGATATGAAGAGATATAACGTGTGCAGGCTAGAATTCAGATTCTTGATCTTGAACTTGCTTTATGGGTTATCCTTAAGCAATTGCATTGCTCCCTTTTTTCTCTCCTCTTATTTTTCACACCTAGCCAGCCAGGCAGGCAGAAGTTATTTCCTAACAGGCCTACTACTCATTTCTTTGGGCCCCTCAGGGCATACATTCCACAAGGTCAGGAGCCACATGCAAATACCACCTCACTGGGTTGTGTTGAGAATTTATCTAATAATAGGTTACTACTTAGAAAGGACCTGATAAAAAATGTCATCCTCAGTGGGTGTGATGTTCTTTCTTTCTTCTGATCAGAAAGTGGAGATGCTCAAGGGAAATGTGGCCTTGGGCTTGTGTGGGACTGAATGAGAGGAAGCTGGAGCAGGTGTATTTGCCAGGGCTCTCATGAGAGAGAATTGATAGGATGTGTGCAGAGTAACACAAAGAGGAGTTTATTGGAGGTATGAGATTATGGCAGCCTAAGCAGGCCTCTGCAGGTTGGAGACCCTGAGATTCCAGTAGTATGGCTCAGTGCAAGTCCATGGGCATCAGAATGAGTGAAACCAAGGGTGGAACTCAGTTCAAGGCTTAAAGCCTGAGTACCAGCAAGTGGGCTATGGGTGTAAGTGCCATAGTCCAAAGGTCAGCACAGCATCTGATGTCCAAGGAAGGCACGGAGCCTGTGTCAGCTCTCAGAGCCAGAGACCAATTTTCTTTCTGTGTTTATTCTCTCCAGATGGTGTCTACTCTCATTGCCTGGGTCTTCCCACCCAGTCCATTCAGACTCAATGCCGATCTTGTTTGGATACATCCTCACAGACACACCCACAGTAACACTTGTCCAGGTCTTCAGTTGTTTCTTAGTCAAGTGGGCACCATAAAGTCAGCCATCATAGGGGGTGAGCATGGGTGTGGCTTTCCAAATGACCAGTCTGTGCAAGAGTGAATTTCCAGACTGTTGCTTATGACATGAGTGGAACTTGACTGGCTTCAGTTGCCATCGTCAATGGGTAGACAGGGTTGGGTATAATCACAGAGATGTAGGAAGTGCCATGATGCCATAGACTTGAGAGCCAGAGAAGGCTGCCTTAGACCCACCATGTCAGAGCTTGCTGAATGGAATGGTGTCCTCTGAATGTTACTGGTGGCCTTGATCCCTTCATCTTCCTGTCTGCACAAGTAAATGCCTGGCATTGGCTTCTCTTAGGGTCACAGTTCTGAAAAATTCAAGGAAAACTAGCAAATGTGCTCTTGGCAGAGGCCTCTCTCCCTGCTGGTTTTACTCACCCTGAGCATGTGTGAGTTCTTATAAATTCACTGTGGGGTACCTGGCATGTGCTTGCAATTCCCAGCAGAAAGCTGATTTCTTTTGGAAAATGAAAGCAATGTTTGTGTCCTCCATATATGCCTTGAGGCTTCCGTGAAGGGAAGTCAAAGAAAAAAACCCATGTGTTGGTGACACCCCAGGCATATGTATTTCAGGGACTGAAAAAAAAAGCAGCATTCGAAGTAGCAAAGCCTTGCAAGGGAAAATGCAGTTAGGATGTGAAGCTGTATCTTGAAAAGTGGCTGATCAAACAGACTGTACTCTACTAAACCTAAATCCAATAGGTTTCAGCCATCGGCATTCTTGTTCTATTGTGGGTACCCAGGATAGCTTGGATCAAATCAAATCAGGTACCGCAGTTGTTTTAAAAGAAAGCACGAGGCAGCATGCACTTTCCGAAGAGTTCCGGAGCTGTTTCTTAGGGCGTTTTGCTTCCTGAGGTCACTGCATCCTTCAGACTCTATTGGGGGAAGAGCATGTAGCAGCTGTTCTTTGCTCATGGGCCCACTGAGTTTCTCAGGCACTATTTACAGTGTTTAAAGCAGAGCTACAGCCATGATGAAGCTATGGCCTTTAGTGGCTGAACTCTGTGTTCAGCCTGTTTCCTCCTCTGAACTTTAATATTAAATGCACTTTGCATTCTTCCAGATAACCCTAATGGTCCCTTGTTGAGCTTTCTTACTGGATAAGAGGGTAATGGGTGAAAGGATTTGAAAATGCCTTTACTTAGGAACAGAAAAAAAGTAGCAAATCTATGTTGGTATTCCATGTTGTTGTATGGTTTTGGTTTTACTGCTTTCTGAAAGATAAAAAAGAAGACTTAAGGTCTGTTTAGTCCTGGAAAATTCAATGAGCTATAGTTGTAAACTACCTAGATACAACCAAATATTAAAAAGAATGTCTCAACATTATTGTGACACACATAGAGTGCATGCTGTCCTAAGGACTTCCCAGTAATGACTTCTCAGTTTCATACTTCCCTGTTATACCCAGCAGCTGCTCTTCCCACAGTCCTCTGGCAGCTGACAAGATGTGAAGTTCTTCTGTCCCATTCTCTCCTCCTACTAGAGATCACTTGGCCCACTGCCCTCTAGCTGACTCTCCTGCCTACCTTCAAGATAAGAGAAAAAGTCTGCAAATCTGTCACCATCTTGGTATCCTAAACTCTTGGAGATGTATTATAGTCAAATAGAAGTAAGTTTAAAGATAGGAAATTAGTTCATTAAACTATAACAAAGACCTAGACTCCAGTTTCCAACCATGATAAAGTCATCCCTAGGAAAACTGAGTGATCATCTTTGTAAAGGGTATTTATTGTTATGTTTATATCCAGTGGCATGCAGGTAAATGTTAACAACTAGTTGTTCTGTGTGTCTATGTCTGTGTGTGCATAAAATTAAATATATATACATTCACACACACACATATTGACACAGCTCCCATACATACATCTACATTTGGGCAAATTTTAATAAGACATAATATATGTAGCACACAATTTATGAATAGTCATTAAGATACATGCTAATCTTTATTTTGATATCCATATTGCTGTATTATTCACACAGAGTGCTTTTGATAATGTTTGTTGAATTCCTGTGTTTGTAGTCAAGCCATATTTGCAATTCAGCCATAATCTGAGAAATTCAAATGAGAAGTAAATGCTTGATAACTAGCCAGTTAAAGTACTCATATTATCAAAAAATAAGTGTGCATGAATATTGGTTGATGTTTTTGCCTACATTAGAAGTGAGACAAAACTAAACAAAAAATATATATCAAAACTATGCAGATTAATCATTGACATGAGTGACTTTGAATCATGTAATAATTTTACAATATTGAAGAACATTTTCTCAATTTTTGTGCTATACATATAATATACTTTTGTACTTGTATTTGTACTGTTTGTTTTAGCTTTATAGCATATATTTTTGAAGACAGAGTATTATAAAATATAATAGTAAATAATAATGGGGAAAATTTAAGTGGAACTCACCATATACCAATTAGATTTCTATTAATTTGCATACGCTATCAAATTAAATCCTTACAACAGCGTTAAAAGGTAGTAAGTGTTCTTGATTTTACAGAAAAGGAAACTAAAACAAAGAAAGTCTAAGTAGATGCTAATGTCACAGTGAAAGCTGTTGTGCTGGGAGTGGATTGTAAGGTGATGTGCATCAAGCGTCTGTGCCCTTAGCCACTGCACAATACTGCCTCTCACATTTTTTTTGTTTTTTGTTTTTTTTTTAAATCTGTATCTTTTTTTATTAAAAACTTCTATTTAATGAATATAAATTTCCAAAGTACAGCTTATGAATTACATTGGCTTCCCCCTTCCCATAACTTCCCTCCCACCTGCAACCCTCCCCTTTCCCACTCCCTCTTCCCTTCCATTCACATCAAGATTCATTTTCAATTCTCTTTATATAAAGAAGATCAGTTCAGTATATATTAAGTAAAGATTTCAACAGTTTGCCCCCACATAGCAACACAAAGTGAAAAAATACTGTTGGAATACTAGTTATAGCATTAAATAAGAGTGTACAGCATATTAAAGACAGAGATCCTACATGATATTTTTAAAAAATTAATTAATTTTCTATGCCATTTCCAATTTAACACCAGGTTTTTTTTTCATTTCCAATTATCTATATACAGAAGATCGATTCTGCATATACTTAGTAAAGATTTCATCAGTTTGCACCCACAGAGAAACACAAAGTGTAAAAATACTGTTTCAGTACTAGTTATAGCATCACTTCACATTAGACAACACATTAAGGACAGATCCCACATGAGATGTAAGTACACAGTGACTCCTGTTGCTGACTTAATAATTTGACACTCTTGTTTATGGCGTCAGTAATCTCCCTAGGTTCTAGTCATGAGTTGCCAAGGCTATGGAAGCCTTTAGAGTTTGCCAACTTTGATCTTATTCCGATAGGGTCATAGTCAAAGTGGAAGTTCTCCCCCCCCCCCCTTCGGAGAAAGGTACCTCCATCTTTGATGGCCCCGTTCTTCCCACTGGGATCTCACTCACAGAGATCTTTCATTTAGGTCTTTTTCTTTTTTTCCCCATGGTGTCTTGGCTTTTCAAGCCTACAATACTCTCATGGGCTCTTGAGTCAGATCCGAATGCCTTAAGGGCTGATTCTGAGGCCAGAGTGCTCTTTAGGACATCTGTCATTCTATGAATCTGCTGTGTATCCTGCTTCCCATGATGGATCCTTCTCTCCCTTTTTGATTCTATCAGTATTAGCAGACACTAGTCTTGTTTGTGTGATCCCTTTGACTCTCAGACCTATCAGAGTCATCAATTGTGAACTGAAATTGAGCACTTGGACTAGTGAGATGGCATTGGTAGATGCCACCTTGATGGGATTATACTGGAATCCCCTGGCACATTTCTAACTCCACCATTTGGGGCAAGTCCAATTGAGCATGTCCTGAATTGTACATCTCCTCCCTCTCTTTTTCCCACTCTTATATTTAACAGGGATCACTTTTCAGTTAAAATTTAAACACCTAAGAATAATTGTGTGTTAATTACTGAGTTCATCCACTAGTACTAGAACAACAACAACAACAACAACAACAAATACTAAAAAGGATAAAGAAGAGTCAGGACAAGAGCTGATCAGGTCATTGTTTCTTATAGTGCCCATTTCACTTCAACAGGTTTCCCCTTTGGTGCTCAGTTAGTTGTAGCCGATCAGGGAGAACAAATGATATTTTTCTCTTTGGGACTGGCTTAATTCACTCAGCATAATGTTTTCCAGATTCCTCCATCTTGTTGCAAATGACCAGGTTTCATTGTTTCTTACTACTGTATAGTATTCAGAGATACAGTATACTTGTAAGTTTAACATGCTTTACTAAGATTTTTCCATCACTTTCTTAAGCTTAGGTAGAAAAGAAAATCGTAAGTCTATAGTGTTTGCCAATTCTCTTAGGTGAGTACTTGCCCCATGGCTGATGTCCCTGCACCTAGGGTGAGCAGAAGACAAGCAGTGGCACACTATTTTAAGTACTCCCACCAAGCAGTGGACATGTGGAAACTCTGAGTATAGGTGGTAGTACAATGTAGTAAAATAATTAGGAAATTAAGAGTTTTTAATTATTTGTTCATCTTTGATGTTAGTATTTGTCTAACTTCCAAGTTACATAATTTAATTGTAATATTTTTTTTGAGCAACCAGCTTCCAACATTTCTGAAAACTCTTCAAAAATAGCTTCTGTGAGCCAGTGCCTTCCAGCTGTAGCACATCACTGTTTTTATTCCACTTACATATACTGAAATAAGCAAGAATCTCAGAAAATTGGGAAAGAATGGAAGTTTGCTGACCTAAGTAAGAATGCTTCTGAGAAAATAATTTCCACTAAATATTCTGTGATCTTCCTCCTCTGAGCAGCATAGTCACAGCCAAAGTCAATTTAGTTTTGCCTTTTGTCAGCATGGAACACTTGAGATCAGCTTTAGGCTTGTGTATTCAGGACTGAGGACTTCACCATGTGTCTTCAATGACAGAAGAACAGCCAGGCTTAATATAGGGTGGCAGAGCCGGTGAAATAAGGTGTCAGATGCCACGCATTTCTCAGGCGCGGCACCCCGTGGCAGGGCATCAGTCACCTCCTCTCAGTGTGCTTTCATTTCGTGCAAGTTTTCTCCTGGGAATCTAAAGCTGTTCAAGATCTTCATGTCTCTGTACCTCCTCGCACTGTCCTTGCCAGTCTTCTCCATTAGCAGTTTGCTGTGTGCGGTCATGAAAGTTACATCCTTGATTGGGATAACAGTGCATTTCTCCTTATGAACCACCCCAGAGATGTCTTAAAACCTGCTTACCTGCTGCTCTGTTTCTTAGTGAAAACATGTGCCTCCACCCTCCCACTAATAATGTGTCTTCTGCATTTAAACACTGAGAGTTTTTTATCCACCTAGTTGAAGATGTGAATGAAGATATTTCAACAGTATGATTTCTGGAAATTATTTCATTAAGTATGTTAACTTCATTTATTCAGCAACATAAGTGTGTTTTAAATGTTTTGTCTTCCATATTTAAATGATGTTAAGACTTTAAAGGTATTTTCATGCCCAGCAATGCTTATGGTACTAAATGTGTGCCGCTTAAATGGGAGCATGTCTGTGTTTGAGAGTGTGCAGTGTTTATCTGAGCAGTAGACAGGATAAACACCTCACTTTTCAGACTGGTTGATAATGAGAAAAAGAACTATTGTAGTGAAAAAGAAATAATATAAATAATAAAATGTTTTCTTCGATCCCATTTTGTTATTATTTAGTAGCAGAAATCTTGCCTCATGTAATTTGTTGGTGGGGATTGTGGGTCGGAAAGAGTGACACATTATTATCTGTTCAGAAACTATACAAGAACAGATTGAGCTTATTTCAAGTTGAATTTACTTAATAAAAACTGCATTATATGTTAATTCATCAAATATCCTTAGGTTTAGACTGTCACCAAGCAAAGACATTTTAAACTCTAGGCTTCTAGCCTCCTTTCTTATAAATTAAATTTGTTTTCCTTATTTCCATTTTTCTGAAGAAGACATGGGTGTATGTAAAGTAAGTGAGGGCAACTTGGAGTCCTCATAGAGCCCCTGTTTTTCTTACTTGAGGTTGGTTTTGGGAGGTTCTTTAACCCTTGGCAATTGCGTGTGGACATTTATCTGTATGTGCGTCATCTTCAGGCAAGGGTCCTTTTAGTTTTAGTCAGACTCTGTGGGGATCTGTGATCTCCAGTTTAAGAACTACTTCCTTACTGGGGCCAGGAAACCCACTATCTTCCTACTCTCCATCGCTGTCTCAAACAATTTTAATTACTGAGCTATTAAGGCCCACTTTGCCTACCTTTATGTCTCTTAAAAGATGCTTCTTTTTCCAAGTTTTAATCAGTGGAAGGATACAGGCCCAAATATGTGAAAACCAGAAAAAAAGAAAAAAAAAAAGATTCCCAAACCTGACCAGTGTAGCAGAAATCATAGCTTTGCTCAACAGCTTGGAAAGATTTGGAAGCCAGCCTCTATGAAACAGTTATCTATCTATCTTTCTCTTCTACCTGCTCTCTTTCTCTCTCTCTCTCTCTCTCTCTCTCTCTCTTACTGTCACTTAATCCCTGCTATTGGAAGTACTCAGTGCCTGACTGTGGGGTGGGTAGAGATAAATAGTTGAGATACAGGAGCCAAAGGTACTGTAGCACTACCCATGTTTGTATGTCAGACATGTTTGTGGTTTTCAGGGAACAGTTCTGTGAATTCATTTCTTTCTTTCATTTTTAAGTGCTGTTGGGAGTTGAAATGAGAAAAATCATCGCTATTCCAAGAGCTCTCAAATTGAAAGCAACTGATTATATTTATTGACAGTGCTTAAAGGGATTTAAAGACCAATGCCCATACTTCTCATTTACTTAGAGTATATGGAACTACAAGAAAAACAATGTTGCTATGGCTAATGGCAAAATAAAGACTAGTAATGAAGAAGATGGTTCATTGATCTAACATCTTCATCATGAATTAATTCGCTTAAATGTGTCAAAATTATCTCTGTTCTTGCTGTTATAACAACAACAGTTAATGGCTTTTAATGGTTTCCTGTGTGTTTGATACTATCTAAAGCCTTTTACACGGATGAACTCATCTAATCTTTATGACTGTCTTTCATAGACATTAGTGTTCTCCTTTAAAATTAAAAAAAATTCCTTATTTTATTTACTCGAAAAACAGAAAGACAGAGAAACCTCCATCCACTGCTTCACTCTGCAAATGCCCCACAACAGCCAGGGCTGGGCCAGGCTACAGCTAGGATCCTGAAATTTAGTCGCCAGCTCCTGTGTGAGTGTCAAGGACCCAAGTACTTAAGCCATCACCTGCTGTCTCATAGGGTGCACATTAGCAGGAAGCTGGAATAGAAGCAGAACCAGATCATAAACCCAGGCACTCTGGTATGGAATGTGGGTGCCCCAAGCGGCAACTGAACTCCATGCCAAGCACTCACTCCCCAATCTCCCCATTTTATAGATGAGGCACTTGGGCACCTAGAAATTGTGCAGGGTTACACATCCACTGAGTTCCTGCACTAAGATTCAAAGTCAGGCAAGTCTGACATCCCAGAGCCAGGATTAGGGCTGTGCTTATAAGCCTTACCATTTGGCAGAGAATGTGCTAGAAGCTTAGGAACCGCAGTGACCCAGGCAGACATTGTTCTATTGCCCTGGAAGAGGAAGCTGAGACAGAGACCAAAGCTGCTGGGAGTAAAGGCTATGTTCACACAAAAGGATGAGAAAGAATCCTTGGGGGAGATTTAAGCTACAGGAGGAGAAGGAGGTAGAGAAGAGAGAGGTAGGTCCCTGATTTAGAGAAGAGCATGCACAAAGGCCAGTGGGAGGGAAGGAGCTTAGAATGTTCTAGAAAAAGCCAAGCAGAAATGACAGAAGAGAAGTGAGTGGAGGAGAGATTAAGGAGACTAACTGTAGCTACATGAGCATCTTCTCTTAAAACCTGAACAGTTACAGTTGTCAGGCTGCTTCTCAGCAGTTTGGAGGTAGACTTACTTGTCTATATGAGCTGATGCCATGATCTTATAGGAATTCCCTTTCTTGGGTTTGATTTCCCATTTCCACTTACTTCCACATGGGCTGCTGCTTTTCTCTGTTGGTTGTTCTTGTGTACCACTTGACCATATTGTTCTGCCAAAGAAAATGATTGCGTTGGCTAAGCTGCTGAATGAATGCTCAGAAATAATGTAGCCCAAAGAGTAGAAAAGACCTTGAAAGTACTAGAGTGGGAGAGTCCATTAAAATAGGAACTGAGTCTGAATCTTCATTCATGTCACATGAATGTGACACCTTTGGCTATGTGTGAATCCAGCAGTAGCTACGAGTATGCCATTATCACCCATGTCTGGTATAATGATTGTATCAAGACTCTGTTATTAACTTTATTTTTCATTTATTGGACCCTACAGGGTGTTAAGTCATTTGCATTTTGTTTGTTGTCTTTTTCCCAAGCAGTTCATTTTTGTCACAGCAAGCAACACGTGGTCACTATTTCATATGTTTGCTTCATCTCCCCCATTATGGCAAATGGTAGTTGATTAGGGTTTTCTTTAGTTCATTATCAATTGTTTTCCACCTTGCAGATAGAGCTGTTAGGATGAATCTATCATATCCCAGAGATCCTATATAGCTTGTTATTTTCACTTGATTTATTACCCTCGCCATGGAAATGTTGTTAGTGAACGCTGGGGAAGCAGTGGCTGTATTGAGAAATATCAATGTATCCTCATGTTCTGGCTTGCAGTGACAGTCACAGATCCATCTCACTGACAGTTACCTTGTTAACATTTTGATCAGATGGCAAATTTGTCATTTTTCATGGTAACAAGTATAAGTTTGCACAAGAACCACAGATAGATGGGGAAGATCTCTGAGTTTTTCAGTGTGATGTAATCTGTAATCTTAGGGAGAAATGAAATAATTACTCTGTGAAAAGCTCATCCACTGGAAAATGTGTTCGTTGTAGGAAGCTCAGATTTTTCTTCATTTGGCTGGAATGCACCCTCATAGTTTTTTCCTTTGCCTTTGCTGACAGTTTGATTAACACAACAAGCCCACGTGAAACAGAACAAAGGATTTGCAATCAGAATGGCTTGATCACAGTGTAAGATGTGAGCAAGGCGGGGAGAAACAATAGCATGGGAGTTGTAAGGTGCAGTGAATTAGCAGTCACAGGAATGGGGTTCGAGGGCTTCCCTCTTTGCCCTTTAAAATTGCTCTGAAACCCTCTTCCATTACTGCCGTACGTTGCTCTCCCGACCCCATCAGTAAGTTGGAAGTGACCATGTCCATGCCTCACTCCACTGTGATCACCCAATTGGTGTTGTCTTTGTATGGTTGTTCTGTTTTCTCTCAGGCTGCTTTCCTGCGGCTCAGGAATCTTCAAACTCAAAGTACTTTTTGAAATCCCTGAGCTTTCTCTGGTGCTCAGGAGGGTGATTGTGTTTACAAAAGAATTCCACTTTGGGGGCAGCATTTCTTTCTTTTTATGTTTTAAAGGTTTATTTTATTCTAAAAGCAGAGTTACACATAGAGGGATGTGTGTGTGTGTGTGTGTGAGTGTGAGAGAGAGAGAGAGAGAGAGAGAGAGAGAGAGAGAGAGATGTTCCATTTGCTGGTCTACTTCCCAAATGATCACCATAGCCAGGGCTCAGGTCATGAACTTGCAACCCTGAATAGGTCTTCCACATAGGTGGAAGGAGCCCAAGCACCTGAACCATCTTCTGCTACTTTCTCATGTAGAGAGCTGGATTAGAAGTGGAGCACCTGGGACTCTAACCAGCACCCCAATATAGGGATGCAAGCAAAGGTTGAACCCACTGTGCCACAATATCAGCCCCTAGGGGTACCATTTCTTTATTCTGATTGAGAGTCAGAATGGACTCTAGACTTGCCTGTGAAAATATTAGTTTTTGATTTAATAAACAGCTATCAGAGTTTATAAAAACCTCTAGCAAATGAATATCATTGAAATTCTGGTAAGACTGGCATAAGTACAACTGGGCAGCCACCTGATGGAGGAAAATGGAGTTCTGGATGTCAAATAGGAGCTTCTCTTCTGAACTTCCATACATCTCTCTTCTCTTTCTCTATCTTTCTCTTCTTCTTCTCTCTCTCTCTTTCTCTCTCTCTCTCTCACACACACACACACCTGTGCCTGAGTGTCTACGCCACAGTTGGTTTTCAAATATTTCTCTCAGTAGCCATGGCCTGTGGAGACATTATGTTACATTGTTTTATAATTGTAGTGGAATGCAACCACAGAGCAGAAAACATGCCAAATGCAATCAGCATTCTTTTCATTCTAATATTTTTTCAAAGTCACAAAAGGCACATGACTTTGTATGAGCCGGGTTTTTCCAATAATAACACAATTATTAACCTAAAACACAGCTTGTTATCTGTTGTTAATTTTGCTTCTAATTATGCATCCCAAAAAGGGTTGAAAATAAGCAGAGGAGATGAAAGCCATGCTTTTGGTTATCCTGATTTATCTTTCAACACTTCTTTGAGGTCTGATTGAGTGCGTTTGCATTCTCATTTTCACCTAACGCACCATCCACACCATCCGTCTTTCTACTCAACTTGTTTGGGGGTGAAGGAGACTTCCCTTCCATTTGCCTGAATACATGCATTTGAATTTGTCATTTTGATGACTCGTATACTTACAGGAAATATGCAAAGAGGTGTAAGAAATCACATAGGAATCTCATTTTCTTGGCAAGAGATCTTGTGGTATTCCTTTTAGCCAGTGTTACCCGGGTGCCTCTGAATTCATCTTTCAGCCTTTCCTTTTCCCTTTACTATCAAATGACAATCCAGTCTACGCTGCGTGTCCCAACAAGGTCAGTGTCTTCACTGAATTCTGCTTCCCTCATGTTTCTGAAGACACTGAGGGCTTGTTCACATGTCCCGCGAGTCCGTCTTGTCACTCCATGCAGTGGTCACTGCTCCAGGCCTCCCAGATCTTTGCCCCTTTCTACTTATAGCCATGTTGTCAAGTTCCCCAGTCTCTTTTCTAGGCCACTTGATACCTTTCGATCATCAGCAACTCCCTCATAATCCCCCAAAGACAAAGCCAGCACTAGGCTGTCAACCCCAACAAACCTTTTTTTATTGTATTTTTTTTTTTTTGATGACTTAGGGAAAACCTCAAAGAGTTAGAATTCTGAATCAGCTAAGGGGAATGTTTTTGGTTGCACACTACATAAAATCCTGATTCAAAAAGTAAGATGTTCAAAGGTAAGATACTTCCGTGGTTATCTCATTCACACAAACACCATCATGAAGAACATAATTTCTTGCCTTTCTTTTTTTCTAAATTGTTCCTGTGTTGGATACTGCCTAAAGACTAGTGTCCCTCATGGTAACATGATGGCAAGAGTATAGCCATCCCATCCAAACCCAGTAGCAGCTAGAGAAGAATGACGTCTGTTTTTTTCTATGCATTTTTTATTTGATGGACAAAGAATTCTCACAAATGTCATCCTGCTAGCTGACCATGTAATTGGCTAGAGCCATGTCATTTGCCCATTCTTATCAGTGGCTTAGACTAGTTTGCCTGAGGGTGGGATTTGCTTTCTGGAGAGAAGGTAAACAGATGGAAAAGTGTAGCTACCTTAATGGCATTATCTTGCTAACAGAAAGATAAGAAGAGGAATCCAGAGTGGGCACACAACCATTAGCATCTGCTACTACTGTAGGAAAGTGGAACTTAAAGTCGAATTTCATATATTGTTCTTATCCCTGAATGCATTGAGGAGGCCCCTACTTGTCATTTTCTTCCTTTCCTTCTCCCACATCATTACTGTGGAGCAGGGGCCTGCGTGCCTATCAAGGGTAGAATGCCTTCTACCCCTTCTCTCCTGAAGGTTTTTTGTATTCCAGATTGATTTGCATGGAGACATTTATTTTCTTTGAGGGAAGTGCCATCTCAACCCCCATGGGGAGAGGGGGAGGAGGGTGGGATCTGCCACTCTCCTCCTCCCACTCTGCCCCACTGACCACACCAGGCAGTCAAATATTTTTCTCTAATTCTAGGTGACTCAGGTTTTGTTTTTTTTTTTTTGTTTTTGTTTTTTTTAGAATTATTTTATTTCTTTGAAAGAAGGAGTTACAGAGAGAGGTAGAGCCAGAGAGAGAGGTCTTCCGTTCCGATGGTTCACTCACCAGATGGCCGCAATGGTCAGAGCTGAGCTTATGCAAAGCCAGGAGCCAGGTCTCCCACGTGGGCACAGGGGCCCAAGGACTTGGGCTATCTTCTGCTGCTTTCCCAGGCCATAGCAGAGAACTGGATCAGAAGAGGAGCAGCCGGGACTCGAACCGGTGCCCACATGGGGTGCCTGCACTGCAGGCTGGGGCTTTAACCCACTGTGCCACAGTGCCAGCCAGTGATTCAGTTTTAAACAACTAGATACTAGACACCAGAAATCCATACTAGATGATTTCAAGCCCCACACAATTGATATTGTGATTTAGGAAGAAATAATCCTTTTGAGTTCATAGTATCCTATTTGGATATCCAATCATTTGTATTCTTTATTTTAAAAATTGTGAAATGCACGTAATACAAAGTTTACTTTCTTTTTTTTTTTTAAGATTCATTTATTTACTTAAGAGGCACAGTTATAGACAGAGAGGGAGAGACAGAGAGAGGTCTTCTATCTGCTGATTCATTTTCCAAATGACCACAATGGCTGGAGCTGCACGGATCCAGAGCCAGGAGCTAGGAGCCAGGAGCTGCTTCCAGTTCTCCCATATGGGTTCAGGTGCCCAAGCTCTTGAGCCATCTTTTACTGCTTTTCCTGGCTATCAACAGAGAGCTGGATCAAAAGTGGAGCAGCTGGGAGTTGAACCAGTGGCAACACAGCCATTTACATTTTCCAAAGATTTCCTTTTGTACAAGGATAAATCTGCTCCAAGGTCAAATTCAGATTTTCCTTTTGAAAAAAGCACTGCATAAGACCTCTTCCAGGCCAGCACCATGGCTCACTAGGCTAATCCTCCGCCTGTAGTGCCGGCACACCGGGTTCTAGTCCTGGTCGGGTGCCGGATTCTGTCCCAGTTGCTCCTCTTCCAGTCCAGCTCTCTACTGTGGCCCAGAAAGGCAGTGGAGGATGGCCCAAGTGCTTGGGCCCTGCACCCACATGGGAGACCAGGAGGAAGCACCTGGCTCCTGGCTTCGGATCAGTGTGGTATGCCGGCCACAGCAGCCATTGGAGGGTGAACCAACGGAAAAGGAAGACCTTTTTCTCTGTCTCTCTCACTGTCCACTCTGCCTGTCAAAAAAAAAAAAAAAAAAAAGACCTCTTCCAACCCAAAATTGATTTTTTTTTCACTTTTACCAGTTTTATGTGCCAGATTTCACCTCCCACAAGAAAGTGCTGGAATGTTTAACAAGCAGCTTGTCATCCTAAGACCAACGTCACAATTTAACGTAGCTCAGCCCCCTGGAGGATTGGAAAAACAGCTACAAAGAACAATGCAGGCTGCATGCAAGATCCCAGGACAAATGAACATAAATGTCAGTGAGTTTATCTCTACATCCAGCTACAAGCATTTGTATTTTTTTCCTGGCCCCAACACAGTAGTAGCTTTTTTTCCATATGATATACTTTATTGATGCTTTTAAAATAGGATTCCAGGGCCAACCTTGTGGTTCAGTGGGTTGAGCTACTGCTTTTTTTTTTTTTTTAACAGCATTTAAAGCATTTTATTTATTATTTATTTTTTTTCTTTTTTTTCTTTTTTTTAATTTTTTTTAAAATTTTTATTTAATGAATATAAATTTCCAGTATACAGCTTATGGATTACAATGGCTTCCCCCTCCCATAACTTCCCTCCCACCCGCAACCCTCCCCTCTCCCGCTCCCTCTCCCCTTCCATTTGCATCAAGATTCATTTTCAATTCTCTTTATATACAGAAGATCAATTTAGTATAAAGATTTGAACAGTTTGCACCCACATAGAAACACAAAGTGAAACATACTGTTTGAGTACTAGTTATAGCATTAAATCACAATGTACAGCACATTAAGGACAGAGATCCCACATGAGGAACAAGTGCACAGTGGCTCCTGTTGTTGACCCAACAAATTGACACTCTAGTTTATGGTGCCAGTAACCACCCTAGGCTGTCGTCATGAGTTGCCAAGGCTATGGAAGCCTTCCAAGTTTACCGACTCTGATCATATTTAGACAAGGTCATAAAAGACAGAGTGAGGATAGTAACCAAGGATCCTAAGAGTGGCATTTACCAGGTTTGAACAATTATACAGCATTAAGTAGGGAAGAGGACCATCAGTACACACAGGTTGGGAGTAGAGCCATTGGTGGTAGAGTAGAGGTTATGATTACAAAGGAATGAGGCCCAAGTGCGCTAGACAGGGTCTAGAACAAAGGACAGAGTCATTATTAGAGGGGCTAAGAAAGGTGCTGTCTAAGCTACAATTAAGTTTTCTGATTTAGAGGCAAATAGGACCTGATAGAAGAGGCTTGATAATAATCTGGTGGGCTTTAGGCCTTGTAAATTCAGAGGCCCAGACCTATCTCTTCACATGGGGTATATCCTAAGGGAGGTGTGAACCTCCTAGGGGAAGGCACTCTGTTGACTTTCATTACTTGGCTGGCCTGGGAAGAGAGCTGGCCAGGTAAAGCCAGGGGGCATCTCTAATAAGAAATTTACAGTTCTGCCTGCAATGTTGCTGACCCTACTTGACCATCCCCTCAGCTGCAGTGGTCACTTTGGAAGTTGGGCTGAGTGAAGGGCTTTTCAGCTTAGAGCTACTGCTTTTGATACCAGCATCCTGTATTGGAGTGCAAGTTCGAGTCCCTGCTGCTTCATTTCCAGTCCAGCTTCCTGGTAACAGGTCACTGCCACCAGTGTGGAAGACCTGGATGGAGTTCCTGGCTCCTGGCTTCAGCCTAACCCAGACCTAGCTCTTGCAGCCAATTAGGGAGTGAACCAGTGATTGGTAGATACTGTCTCATTTTGTCTCTCCTTTCTGTCACTCTGCTTTTCAAATACATAGATATTTTTTAAAGTAAACTGGAGCTCAATGTTTATGATTTCCTGAATATGCAAAGACATGTTTCTGAGTGATTCTTTTATAACTTGAGAAAAGAGCTAACTGTAATTACATGTACCAGAGATTACTGTTGGACAGACCTGTGTGGGTTGAAGTGATCTGCCTGTTTTTCCTTTTCTTTCTCTGTACAGAATAGAAAACCTCAGCATTGTGGGATCTGTATGGTCTTTGAAGAACTTTTCACCTAATAAAAGAATGGCTTCTATTCCTCAGGGCTCATGTGCTTGGAAAGAACTCTGCTATCCTTAGTGATGTGACACCTGGCTGGCACGTGGGTGTCCTTTGAGTTCATATGAGATGACCCATGGATGATGCATAAGTCCCTGCCAAGAGTCATCTTTTCATAATAAAACACTTCTCATAGTATAACACATTAAGGACAGAGATCCTACATGGGGAGCAAGTGCACAGTAATTCCTGTTGTTGATTTAACAATTGACACTCTTATTTATGACATCAGTCATCACCCGAGGCTCTTGTCATGAGCTGCCAAGGCTGTGGAAGCCTCCTGAGTTCACAAACCACGACTTTGTTTAGACAAGGCCATAATCAGGGAGGGTGGTTATAGGGAGAAAAACCACCATAATCCAAAAGTTGTACTTTTGAAATTTATATTTATTAAATAATTTTTTCTAAAAAAAAGTAAAGGATGAGCATTAAATCATAATAAAAGGGTAAAATTCAAGAAAAAAAAATAAACGTTTCTAAACCTAGTCCCCAGCTCTTAAAAATGTTTGTGAGTTCCCTGATAATTTTTTAAAAGATTTTACTTACTTATTAAAGAAGCAGAGGTAAAGGTAGAGGTAGAGGTAGAGAGAGAGAGAGAGAGAGAGAGAAAGTCCTCCATCTGCTGGTTTACTCCCCAAGTGGCCACAATGGCCAGAGCTGCACTGATCCAAAGCCAGGAGCCAAGAGCTTCTTCCGGGTCTCCCATGCAGGTGCAGGGGCACAAGCATTTGGGCCATCTTCTGCTTTTCTAGGCCATAGCAGAGAGCTGGATCAGGAGTGGAGCAGCTGGAACCCGACTGGCGCCCATTTAGGATGCCAACACTACAGGTGACAGCTTTACCTACTACAGCACAGTGCTGGCCCCTCCCTGATAATTTTAAATGAATCCATGATCTCTATGACACCTTTTTTTTTATGAAGCAAAGACTAATTGTCCTTTCCCAAAACTTGAAAGTGAGAATCCATATGAATATTCTCATTATCACACAAATATAAGCAGTTGTTTTAGAGGCATCCCCTTCACATGAGATTGGGTTTTACCATGTCACAGGACACTTTCCCTATTCCCTGAGCAGACAACAGAGCTAGAAAGAGGTGAATGGTGTCTTGGTAACTCCAGTGACAATGCTTCTCACTTTCCCAAATGATGGTGACAAGGTGAGAGAACCAATGTCTTCCCTGGGAGCTGGATACTCTAAAAGTAACAGTGAGGAGTAGTTAGAGAAAATAGCTGGCACCTTGGACAGTCCCCAAAGAGGTCATTGAGAATGGAGATTGCTTTCCCTCAGGTCTAGGTGACAGTGACAGAGAAAAGGAAGTGTCTTAAATCATACTCTAAATTATTGTTCCCAAGAAAAAACCCTCATCCCTCTCAGACTTGGTTGTCAGTGTAGGAGTGAAGTGCTCTCCTTAGGACTTGGAGCACATAAGAAGGAAGAAACTGGATACTCCTCCTGTCGACAGAGGACATTAAATGGGAGGGCCTGGGATGGACCATGCCAGTAGACTTTTCAAGGAAACAGATCACAGTTCCAGGAAAAAAAAAAAAAGGAAATACTTGACAGTGTGGGATTTGCTTGTAAAAATTTTGATTTTCTGTTGAATTTTGTTTTCTTGGCTTATTACTTTTGCATTGGAAAAATGGGATGTGTCTTAGGGAGTTTTGGAGAGTGAGGGGAGGTGCTGATTAGAGTTAATGAACAGAAGGGGATGCTAGAAACAATGCAACTGTAACCCACAGACTAAGAGCTTTCATTGCTTAGAGGGAAAACCATGGAGGAGGAGGAGGAGGAGGAGGAGGTCTGTCCTGTTTGGCTGCACCTCCAGTGCCTAGCAACGTGCTCAGCACAGGCCAGTGTTGAAGAATTGCCTTCTGGTTAACTAAGAAAGACCAGAGCAAGCTGTCTGATAAAGTCTCCCGACCTCTGTCTCCTCTTCCCCAAGCCAACCTCTCACCCCCCAAAATCTCATGCATCAGTTTATGAGGGGTGCAGCAGGAGTCTTCTGTATCTCTAATTCAGCAGCAGCAGCCACATCTCCTGGGAACCTGGAGATGCACCTGTCAAGCCCAACCCCCCAACCCCTGCTACTCAACAGGAACTTGGAGATGGGGACTCAGCCACCTGTGAGTCAGCAGGTCCTGCCGAGGACTGTGAAAGCTTGAGGACCATTGTAATAGTCAAAAGTACCCATCAACTTAAAACTTCGTGAACCTTTTGCCAAGTATATTGGCTTTTCATGACTACACCTTGATTCCTTTGCATTAATGTGGGGAACATGGTTGTTTCTAACTAGGCAGGAAGGAGGATCAAAGGACTCGAGTCCCCAGTACTTGTGTTGGGGGTACTTGGATTAGTTTGACCTGGAAGGATATCTAGGAAACATACAACTTTTTGAGAAAAACCTTTATGTGATTCTTTTGTGAGAGGCACAGACAGCTTCTAAACTTCTATTTCCCTGGAGAAAGTTAGGCTGGTTTCATCTTTGGTCATTGCATGTGCTGAAGAGAAAAGGGACAATTACATTCTTTAAAGGGGAGATCTGTTCGCCCAAAATTTTGTGTTGTGCAGAATGGGGATTTCATGCTTATCTCTTGCTTCTCTCCTGAAGCTGCATGAGAATGAGCAAAATTCTGCCTCAGGAGAGGAACACACAGAGAATGTGGAGTTTGTTTCCAAACTAGAATATACAGTGGTCCTACCCCCGTCTCCATGGAGAACAGGTTCCAACATCCCTAGTGGTTGCCTGAAACTGCAGATAGCCCTGAATCCCACGTATACCATTTTCCCTATAAATGTATTACTACCAATGAGAAAGGTTGTTTTATAAATTAAGCACTGGCCAAAGGACAAGATGGAGCAGGATGGTGCCCAGAGTTCTCACGGTATTCAGAATGGTACCTCATTTAACAGGCTTGAATTGTTTATTTCTGGAATTTTTCATTTAATAGTTTTGGACCACTTTCAGAAAGACCGTGTCTCGTGGTACTTGTTCTTGAAATGGCTAAGATGTGATGGTGTGCTATTAGCATGCAGTGGGTAGAAAGAAGGCAGGGATACAAGCTACAGAGCACAAGATAACCAGCCACTAAAGAATTAACCAGTAAAAAATTATTGCACCCAAAATGTGAACCCTTGCCTAGAGACTGGATGGGAGAGATGGTAGCTAGAGTGTAACAACTAGAATGGAGCCATGCTACAGAAGGCTGGTGTGTTTGGTTGCACCTGTGTTATTTTTTGTCCACTGAAGGGTTGAGTGCAAGGAAATAGTTTATTAGAAAGTGCTTTGTGTCTTCCTTTGTTTTTCCTGCCCAGGACAGTGTTGGTCTGGGAGTAAATGGTCAGTAAATACACTGTCCTTCTCTGTCAAACCATCAGAAAAGGTGAGCTGAGTGTCTACCACATGCCAGTCACAATGCTGAGAGCCAAATCTGGAGCTGGCTTCATGAAAATTATCTGTGCCTTGATTTAAAGAATGGCTTTGGAAAGATTATTATTGAAGATGAGGAAATAAGTAAGAGGTACCATAAAAATCCAAAGGAAAACAATGAATGCTTGAACAAGAGCAAATTCAGCAATGTTGACAGCATGGCAGAGCTTTGAAGTCTAATCCATCCATGGGATTTTCCACTTAGTGTAGGGTATAAAGGAGGTGAAGATGAGCAGGCCTGCTTCTAGACGTTGAATCTAGGTTTCTAGAAGGGAAACCAGTGGTATCAAAGTGAGGTCTTGTTAGTTGGGAAAACTGGCACTTTCAGCTTTGTAGCTATTGAGTTTCACATGCTGTCTGTATGAGGTGGAGCCACCCAACAGGCAGCTGGTGACAGGAGGCTAGAACCTGGGAAGGATATTCTCACAGGAGCCTCCTGTGGAATTCTCTCGGTGGCTGTGCTCAGGCTCCAAAGGTTGTATCACTCTTAGAACATAGATGTGGGTGATCTACCGACTCCGGGAAATGTTGTTTCCTCGAGAGCGTTTGGAGAAATGTGCAGAAATCTGCAGGGATTTTTTTGTTTTGTTTTGTTTTTGCTATTTCTCCATTCTAAATATAAATTTTATTATGTGACTTAGAGAACTCCCCATTCGGCCCTGAAATTCTTCTATTGGTGACAGACTTTGTTTTGTCAGAAAGGGTTGCTCCCTCTAGAGTGACAAAGATCCATTTGTGCAGAGAATTTTCTCCTACATGGAAGACTTCTGTTCTCATCCTCACATAAACACAGGCATAAGGCTTTTGTTAAAACTTTTTTTTATTAGAGAGAGTGTGCTCCTCCATCCAATAGTTCACTTTACAAGTACCTGCAAGAGACCTCCAACTGGGACCAAAGCTGAGTTCCAGTAACTCCGTCCAGGTGCCCCACACGGATGTCAGGGACCCCCGTGGAGCCATCATCACTGCCACTCAGGGTCTGCATGAACAGGAATCTTTAGTGTGGAATCAAACCCAGGCATTCCGATCTAGGATGTGCACATTTACACTGCTAGGGCAAATACCCATCCATGGTGATTTTTTTTTTAACTTTTGTTCATTTTCACTTTAATTAAAAGGTTGAGAGATTGAGAGAGACATCTTCTATCTTACGTTTTATTCCCCTAAGTACCTGTAACAGCCAGACCTCGACAAGACCAAAGTCAGGAGCCAGGAGCTCCATTGAAGTCTCCCACATAGGTAACGGGGATGCAATTACATGAGCCACTCCCTGCGGCCTCACAGGGTGCATATCAGGAACAGAAGGGAAGGTGCCAGGATTCAAAGCAGGTACTGCATTATGGGATGCAGCTATCCCAAGCAGCAACTTAACCATGGCACCAAAGGCTGCCCCCCAGCCCCAACTGCCTGGGCTTCCAAAAGTGGTGCTGGCTTTGACTTCTGGCTACCAGAAGGGAAAGCTGGTCCCCACTTCTGCCTCTCTCTGCACCGCCCCCCCCCCCCCAGAAGTTTAGTGTGTTGCTGATTCTTCTCTAGCTTCCCCGTTTCTTCCTGTGGAATCTGGAGCCCCTCACTGTTGGTGTGTGACACCATGCCTTCCAAAACAGAACTGAAGATCTAACCTTCTTCATGGCCATTTTCCTCTCTGCTGCTGAACCCTGGGGGAGCCCCAGGAAGGATGCTGCCTCTGTAGAGTGGGGAGGGCTGGTTTCTAAGTGGTGGCTTCAATTCCTGACAGTGCCACTTCTGTAATGGAGCTGGTTAACTGAAGTTTTCATTTGAAATAGGTCTGACCTTTTGGAAGTTTGCATCCACTTGGCTTTGCTTGGGCATATATCTCACTAATTTAACCAGGGCTGTTTAGACACATATCATTTTCTTAACACATACCACAGGCTGACTCTTGGTGTCTTGATGTCAACAAAGAAGTAGATTTGACCTCTGAAATGCTATCTAGTTACTGTTCTGGTCCATTCCCTCTTTCAGAGGTTGTTCCTTGGCACAGTCAACTCTGTGTGGAATGCTAAAGCACATGGAGAGGGAAATGAGATTACCTAGAGTGGAATCTCTTCGGAGACAGCTGGTGTATGTGGTTTGACCAGGTAGACACTGTTAGTCTGTGAGCCGTGTCAATCTGTGAAACCAGACGTGGTCTCAAATTGTCTTTCTAGTAGTCAGTGTCAATCATTCGGAGGTGGCAAATGAAATGATACTACAGTTCCATTCCTGTCAGGCTATACAATTTACTAAGTGCACTTGGGTTTGCCACCCAAAAGCTCTAAGTCTCAGTTTTCTGGTCTGTAGATTGGGGTGGAGGTGATAATACTATTTCGCAAGGTCATGGTGGGACTTTTCTCACATTTGAGAAACTGCCATGAAATCCTAAGATTTTAGTGTTTATTATAAGTGTATACAGCAAAATGCAAGCGGTCTCAAGTAAATTAGGAAACATTCACAATGTCGGTGCTGTTGTTGCTCATATGTAGCCCAGAGCTGTATTTCTGATGGCTGCATTGGTCACTTTGTGAGCAGAAGCCACACTTACTACCAATGTGTGCATAGAATTTGACACTCTTGGGACCACGTTATGGAGCAGGGCTACCTAAAATGTCATTGGAGTACAGTGGCAGTCTTGAAGAAATGCATGAAACCAGTCTGGGATGAGAAACTTCATGATAATTTCATGTCATTGTGACATCCGTGTGTGATTGGTAGACGAGTTCAGTTGAACAAGGTCAGTTCCAGTGTGGTCGCTCTTGTGCAGTGAGTCACATGTGCTAGGGAGGTATGTACCAGCCACTCAAGTAGTGTCGTGAATCAGTCTGCCATGAATAGATATTTTTTTAAAGATTTATTTATCTATTTGAAAGTCAATTATACAGAGAGAGGAGAGGCAGAGAGAGAGGTCTTCCATCTGCTGGTTCACTCCCCAACTGGCTACAACAGCCAGAGCTGGCTGCACCGATCCAAAGCCAGGAGCCAGGAGCTTCTTCTGGTCTCCCATGCAGGTGCAGGGGCCCGAGGACTTGGGCTGTCTTCTACTGTTTTCCCAGGCCATAGCAGGAAGCTGGATGGGAAGTGGAGCAGCCGGGTCTCGAACCAGCGCTTCAGACCAGGGCATTAACATGCTGCACCACAGCGCCGGCCCTACCATGAATAGATATTACACAGACACACACACACACACATACCTCACCTGCAGGATAGAAACGATGCATGCCTATGACTGTTTCTGACAATAACAGGGGAAATGCTTGGCCTAATAAATAATGTCTAGAGTTTTGAGACCGGAATCCTCTCATAAGCAGAGTCTGGACTCCTTGGCTTTGATTTTTCACACATATGCATGGCACTTTAACAGGAAGGCTACAGCAGACAGTTATAATCTGCTACAGCAGATTAGTCGTTTGCACCCTGCAGGTTCCTCCTTCCTTGTTAACATGGCTCTGCTTCACAAATTGGCTTTTCTATGAAGACATCTGAGAAGGGAAGGCACGCTACACCCTGAGTGTGACTGACGTGGCAATCAGCACTGCCAAAAGGAGCCAGCTCTGGTAGGAATGGGAATAGTTCTTGTCCTTACGAGATGACTTCACTGTGTGTGTGTTTGCTGCGTTTTCACTTCCCTTATTGTGAGCTAACTGGTGGCCAAAATGCTTCTTAATACTGGGCGAGGGAAAACCAGAATAAAAGCAGGATATAAAGAAATTAAGATAGAGGACTCTCTGATCTTCTTTTGAAAGATTTATTTATTTATTTATTTATTTGAAAGTTAGAGTTGGGAGGGTGGGGAAGAGAGATCTTCTATCCATTAGTTCACTCCCCAGATGGCTGCAGTGGCCAGGGCTGAGCCAAACCAAAGCCAGGAGCTTCCTTTGGGTCTCCCATGTGGGTAGAGGTGCCCAAACACTTGGGCTGTCTTCCACTGCTTTTCCCAGGCCATTGGGAAGGAGCTAGATCAGAAGTGGAGCAGCTAGGATATGAACCAGGGTCCATATGGGATACTGGCATTACAGGTGGCAGCCTTATCAGCTATGCCCCAGTGCTGGCCCCTCTGAAGTTCTTTAGTAGTGGAGCCATCTAGGTTTATTGATTAATTTCGTTAAGCCTCAGTTTTCTCGCCTGTGAAATGGGATTGGGGCTCTTTATCATCCAAATATGAAGTGGAGGTGAAATGAGGCCATGCATGGTAGTATTTATCATAGTACTAGTGAGAGGCTAAGTTTGTGATGCTCAGGTAGCGATGGTAGAGTGTAGAATTAGGAGCAGGTGTTTGGTCATGAAATACAATGGGCTTTGGTGCCAAGCTGTGCCACATCTCAGAGGTATGCCCTTGAGCAAATTCTCTGAATGTTGTAAGCCTCAGTTTCCCTCATTATACAATGGAGTGGATAATAATTGCGGTATGAAAATTAATGATAATATGCACTTAGGTGATACTAAGCATGGTCAGCACTCAGTAAGCAGCACCTGAAAAAGGACAGTTGCGGTTATGATTAATTTTACTGCAGCAGAAGACTACAAATTGCCCAGATTTGATTATCTCTAAGGAAGAAAGTTGAAAATAAAATTTCCTAGAATTACGGTAGGCAGCTTTCATCTGCTATCTTTAAACAAAATGGTAAATCTTTCCTTTTTAAAAAATAATTTACTTAAAGGAAGAATGCAATAATGACTACTATGGGAAAAAGCAGGCTTTCATTATTCAACATAGTTTAATAAAGGACATTTTTCCCCTTAATGTGATGACTCAGTTGGGAAATTCATCATCTCCTCCATATGTTTGTGGTTAGGAATTTGGGCAAGGAATAAAAGATTAATCTGAGAGAGCCTTATGCGTTCTTCACTCTTCTTGCTTCATCTGAGAGAAACAGGCAAACTACCTGCACTTGCTGGTTTGAATAAAGCCTTTCCCATTGAATCCGAGAATCAAAGTTTGCTTTACTAGAAAGCCTGCGCTTTCATAGTAAATGTACTTGAAATAGCCATAGGCTCCTGTTGTTTCTGCCTGCCAGTTAGAACTTCCAACCCCATTTCCACTGGTCAGCCATCTCTCCTATATACAAGTAATTCTTATGGTTTTGAGTGGCCTTCCGGTCATAGTTTTCAAGCCATAGGCAAGCATAAGCAGGCCTGTCTAATCAAGCTATCCCATACCTTGGTTACAGCAATTGGTCTAAGGAGTAATCCAATACAGCCACTCAGAATCTTGTCCTGCAATCTTAGACATGAACAATTGAAAGCAAATCTCTCTTCTTCTATTCCTTCCTCTCCTCCTTCAGTCTGGGTTTGCTAAGCTGGGATAATTTAAGCCTAAAAATGGCTAAAATTATCTACTTCCTCCTCCAGGCTCCCCCACACAAAGAAGTGCAGGAAATTAGTCCTGTACCCATAGAAAATCAAACAGAAGAGATAGAACAGTTAGGGGACTTTATTGTGCATTTATGGATGCTTTTGAGTTCAGTAGTAGAGCTTGCATTTACTATTGGTTGGAACCAAAGAAAGTGATGTTTATTTGAGGTCCTGTTTTGCTTTCAGAGGGATGCACTGTGAACCATGTGGTGCTAGGCAGTTGTACACTGACTTGTAACAAAGAAATGACAATAGGATGACAAGATTCAGGACCTCAGATCTGCTTCCTATATCAAGGAATACTTGAGTTAATTTTCTTTAAAAAAAAAAAGTTTTAAACTATTGCTTAGTTGTTTGAGAGGCACAGAAACAGTCAGATACACAGATAGACTGAGAGAGCTCCCATCTGCTGATTCATTCCCCAAATGTCCACAACAGCCAGGGACAGGGATAGGGTGGCACTGGAGCCAGCAGACAGGAGTGCACTCCCAGAAAGGTAGAAGTAACCCAGCTGTTTGATCCATCATCATTGCCTCCCCAGACCTGCGTTGGTAGCAAGCTGAAGTCAGGAGCTGGAGCCAGAAAGTAAACAGGACACTGTTTTCTGGTATGCTAGCAGCCTACTGCTAAGTCAAATGCCTGCTCCCTTATGCTAATTTTCTTTTTAGCAGTCCATTGATAAGGAGCAATAGCTTGTATTATATATTCTCCATTATCACTTTGAGACACATACACTGACAGTTTCATGGAGAAAACATTTTTTCCTTGCTATGAAACGGCACAAGACCGATCTTATACCCTCATACTGATTATATTGTGATTAGGGAACAACAACAAGAATCTCTGTGCTTTAGAATCCAGAAAACATATTTGTAGACAGAATTCGCATTTTGGTATACTCATTGCAAAGAAACAAGGTCTTTTGTGAGTATTTCATTGGGAAATTATTTCAGTATTTAAAATAGCTCTTCTGATAGGGCCATGTTCAGTATTTTTCTTTTTAAAAATTTGTTTATTTGAAAGGTAGAGTTATAGATAGGGATAGAGAGGGAGAGGGAGAGGGAGAAGGAAAGAGGGAGAGAAAGGGGGGGGCAGGGAGGGAGAGAGAGGGAGAGAGAGAGAGAGGAACTATCTGCTGGTTCACTCCCCGGATGGCTGCAATGGCCAGCACTGGACCAGGCTGAAGCCAGGAACGCAGAATTCCTTCTGGATCTCCCATGTGGATGTCAGGGTCCCAAGCACTTGGGCCATCTTTGGCTGCCTTCCAGGTGCATTAGCAGGGATCTGGAAGGGAAGTAGAGCAGTTGGGACTTGAAACGGCACCCATAGGCACCCATATGGGAGCCTCGTGTCATAGGCTGTGAGAAAACACCTCCCCCCTTGTTCAGTCATTCTAGTGGTCAATCACAATGAAAAGAGATGTGTGTTATTTAAAAAAAGAATGTTTCCACAGAAGTTCATTCACTCAACCTAAAAGAATCTTAGCTAAGAATAAAAGATGTTGTGTTACAGCTCTTTTTATGATCTTGCTGTTTAGTGTTTCTTGGGTTCAGTTTCTATTCAAAAAAGAAGTTAATGAAGTAGATGCCTTCTAATGTGGCTTTCCACTATCCATTCTCCACATCAGTCTTGTCTCCTGACTTGGCACAGTGAACACATACACTAGGGGCTAAGGTAGCAGGCGGATTGCGTCTACAGACTTAGAGTTAAACTCTCAGAAGTCTAGGAAGTGTATAATATGTGATATTTTGTCTTGAATTTGGGGCCAAAATTTTGAATCATAATAATTTTCTTTAGCTAAGCCACACCACACTGCCAAGGTGAAGTTAATGGCGTCCCCCCTGGTCCCAGATAAAAGGATTAAAGTGGTCACAAAGAGGGAAAAAGGAGGGGTGGGGTAAGGTACAAAATAAAACAAATTGCAGGAAAGCAAGTTAAGTCACCAATTCAGTGATGGATTTAGGATCCGAGTGAGCAAATCCCTCTTCTCATCTATGAGGGTAGGGACAATTAGAAATTTAAAAGGAAAGCAATTTCTGTCTTGAGATTTCATTTATAGCTTAATTGCATGTTCTGCAGTAAATTCCTTTCACTGTAATGCTAATTGAGAATGAATGTGGTTATTACTTATGTTTTGATCTTGCATGGCCTCAGAAACTTCTTAGAAATCACCCTTTTCAGGTTCAGAAAGAAAGTGTGTCCACATTTTCATACAGGAAGGACCAACTATGCAACAAAGAGCAAGTGGGTGATCTTTATTAAGTACCATTAATGACTCATTCTCTCGTGAGGTGGAGAGTGGTTCTGCTGATTATTAAGATAATTAGAGCCGTCAGATTTTACCATACTTTGCTCTGATGGTATAATTTGTGATCTTTTAACTAATTAATTAGATGCTATTTTTATGACATAGTTGTGAGCAAAAAATTGCAACAGTCACATTAATGAAGTTCACAAATCCCATTTTATTGTCATACGGAGCAAAAACAAAATACAGAGATTAATCTGTTGTGGCCACCATGAAGTGAAGGGAGAGAGTGGATCATGCTCCTGCAAAAGGGATGTAAAAATGTTTCTAAATGCCTTGGTCAGAACTGCACGCAGGCATCAAGCAGTTGAGGAGAGAGAGTGATAACACCCTGTGCGCTCAGCCTAAAGATACTACCCTGCTCTGGGGTCCGTCTCCTGGCCAGTCATTGCCTATGGCAGCGGCTGGTACTCTTTCTGATTGCTGTCTCTCTTTGCTCCCCACCCAGGACATTTCCACTCTCCCCTTTTCACATTGGGTTAGTGATTACACATCATCAAGAATGATCAGATCTACCTTTCAACAAAATAGTTTTCACCATCTTTGATGCTCTGTCTCTATTCATGCTCTCATTACCTGAAAAATTGTAACATTCTTGTTACAATGTAAGCTCCCCCGTAGCAATATAAGGATCTCATTAATTATCAGTCTCCGCCCACCTAGATTCTTGCCTGCAAGTATCTATTCTCCTGGCGGTAGAACTCTTTAAAACTTAGATCTTGTCACACCCTTGTTGCCAAGCTTCCCTAAGCTTCCAGTCCCAGTGACTTCTAAATCCCTGCTGTGCATCACTGAGGTCTTCCAGCAGCTGTCTGCCTTGCCTTGTGCTTTTCTTTACTCCCCTAACCGCTATTTCATTGCCGTCTTTCTGTTCCTGGAAACCCCACGCTTGTTCCTGCTTTGCAGGCTTTGGCTGTTTCTGCGGCCTGAAATGTTTGTCTCCTGGATCTCAGTGGTTGGCTGTTCTTCCTTGTTCACGTCTCAGCTTGGATTCTACCCCCTGTTCTCTCTGTCCTCTGTATAATAAACCTACCTTCACTGCACATGCTCCATCCCATCGTCATGCTTTCTTGTCTCTATACCATCTCTCATTATCTGGAATTGTCTCGTTTATTTAGGGGTGTGTTGCCTGCCTCATGTAAACATGAACTGAGTGAATGTTTTCACAGCAGAACACTACTTCCTGCATCACTCACCACTGAATCTGGAACTATTATGGGCACAAGTACCTCAATTTTTATTCCAAGCCTTTACTACCACAGATAGAAGCACTCAAAGCCAAGGCATAAATGCCGTGCACAAGTGAGCACAGGATTTATTTAAAAGAGAGAGTGAATACACATTGATGTGGGCTACCGCCCACAGTGAGGTGCTCATCCTGAGTGGGCCAGACAGTTGCCTTTGAGGAGAGAGAATATAGCACAGAGAAAGACCCATAGCAAGTTCCAGAAGCCAAAAAGCAAAAGGGTGTATCCTCACATGTAACAGTCACTTTTATGGGGGAGAGAGTGGTGCCTAAATTGAATATTCAAGCAAGGTGGACTCCCTTCAGGGTCAAGTGTGCAGGAGGCTTTCTGGGAATTTCATGGTACCTCCACATGGAGCTTAACTTCTATGTGGCCATCATGAATTTCCTTCTTTCCTGGTCCTAGATGAGATACAGGTGCATCATGGGAAAGTAGGTGCATGGATTGACACATAAGAGGTAGAGTTACAATGCAGGACCAGGGGCAGAAATCATTAGGAATGTCTTGCAGCTCCCTTATTCCTATGTAATCTTCCTTCCTATTCCCGCCATATTGGTGCTGTTCTGGATGCAGTGCAAATAGCATAGAAGGCATTGAGCCGTCCTGGCCTCTCTCGCCCTGCCTCTGCCCAACCTGGAGCTCGTTCACACCACCAGGGGCTTGATGCATACAGTGTCAGCATCACAGCGCTGGGCTTTTCATAGTGGCAGTGAAGGAATAGCTCAGTCCATTACCTCCATCATCCACTCAAGTCTAAAGTTTGGCTGGCAGGCCCTCTTGTGAATCCAGACTTTCTTGTCTTTGCAAGGGAACAGTGAGGACAAGGCTAGGGACAAAAGCATTGTGTGAGCGAATGGGTCTCCACAAAAGATTCGGCTCCTTTTAAGTCCTGCGGAGGATCTGGCCTAGAATCCCATTTGATGGTTCATTATATCCCAGGCCTCAGTTCCAAGAGGGGGTCATTATTTCAGCCTGTAATCCGACATAAAGGCTTCCCATTTGTCAGTTACATCAAGTAATGGAACACACATCTCCGCATCAGACATTAGGATTAACGCTGACAAGGCTTATGCTAAAATGCTCTGCCAGGCAGCATCTGTACGGCAAATAGAATAGCTAACGTGCCGGCACAATGATTCTTTCTTCATGGGGAGCAGGATTTATGTTTAAATACTATTAGCTTTTTCACTCTGACAGCTGTGGTTTAAAAGAATTGTATTTAAATATAATAGTGAATACATTGCTATGATAATAGTGATGCCATGTTATTAATTTTTATGCTTTTAATTTTAATATCTCAACTCACTAGTTTTGAGAATGTCATTTCTTCCTCAATGCAATTTTTCCTCCTTTTTCCTCTTTTAAACCAAAATTGAAACTGTACTGTTAAGATGAAGTGCGCGGTTTTGGAAACAGGGTACTGTCGATTGGACTTAGAGTGCAGGAGTCAGAAATGGCAGTTTTCAATTTCAGCTGAACATCAGCCATTAATTAGCAGTGATCATAGCAGTAGTAGTACAACTAATTACCTGCCTGAAGCTTGGGCCCTGGGGAGAGGTGGCTTTGATGGGGCAGGAATTGCTCTGGAGATTATAGGAGGGTGGAAGAATCAGGCCTCCCTTCTAAATGAACAGTGGCCAGAGGTTTGTGTGTGTGTGTGTGTGTGTGTTTTCCCCACTATCTTTATATTTTAGAAGGCCTGTGGGTAGAGGGAGTTAAGCCTCAATGTGTTCTGTCTTCTTCCCTATATGAGAAAGCAGTACTGGTTAAAAGGGCATGTTCTGTGCAGAAAGAGTACACACAGGCACCAGTGTGTGGTATGCCCAGCAGTTTGTGAAACAGAATTTAAAAGTCGTCATGAACTACCCAGGGCCACCAGCATAGGGCTGCATATTGGGCATCGTATTGACTAGCTGTGCTGCAGTAACGAATAGCCCCAGTATTTAAAGTTTACAGCTCGCTTAGCCATCAGTCCTGTGTAGGTTAGCTGGGCACCCTCTAATAGATTGCTTTTCCTTTAGAGATATAAACTGATTGATGTTCTACCACCTGGAATCTTGCTGGTTACTGTGGCAGATGGAACAGAATATGATACATTGTACACTAACTGGTCAAAGAGACTTCCACCTGGGAGTGGTTCATTTCTGTTTTCATTCATTGGCCGCAGCAAGCCACATGGCCATACTTCGTTTTAAGGGAGCAAGGAAGTCCAAGCTTTCCATTCAGTAGGAAGAAGATAAACGGCAAGTACCAGTACAAGACTGCCACTCGCATCTTGCCCAAGGGTGAGTATGGGCTAAATTCCGACTGAAGCCCTTGGCTTAAACAGTTGAGCAGGACTGCCTCTACTTTTTCCTCATTCACAAGAAATTATCTCCTGGGTAACCAGCAGTCCAGGTTCTCAGCTACATAACACATTTTGCCTGATGGAGAATGACAATAATTGTCCCTCCTTCCTTTATAACAGTTCTTCCTAAAGTTCATAAAATATGTATTATGTAAAAGCTGTGCAGAGATTGCACGTTTTTGCACTAAAATAAAAATGCTTTCATTCAATTTTCCATCAACTTTCTGAAATACCTTCTTTTTTTTACATTCAAAAATGCTGAGTAAGTCCCTACTGTGTGATAGACTTGGGGAGTAGTGCTGTGAGTAATTAGACATGGTCTCTGGCCTCATTGAGTGTAAGACCTCTCAGAGAATATTGAGCATGAAAAACAAAAATAGTCGTGAGTGTGGCGATTGCTAGTGGAAGGAGGTGTGTAGGATGCTATGGGATCGCCCAACAGCAAATAATTTAGATGTTGCTGGTGTTCTTCCTTGTTAGGCAGCTTCTTGACTTTACCTTTCAGGGCTAGGCAAGAATTTTAAGTCCTTTAAGCAGATCCTTAGACAAAGGCACAGATAATTTGGATGACAATGTTTTTGAGACATTGATGAGCCCTGAAGTCATCAAGACTATTACACTTGTGAAAGCAGGTTCTCTAATGGCCATCTAATGCTCATGAGTACTTTTCTTTGGCTTAGGCATTTGGCTTCATAGTTAAGACACCATTCGGAATGCCTTCATCCCATGTCTGAGTGCCTGGGTTCGAATCCCGGCTCCATTCCCAATTCTAGCTTCTTGCTAATGTCCAATCTGGAGAGGCAGCAGGTGATGGTTCAGGTAAAGGAGTCCCTAACAGCCATATGGAAACTGTAGATTGAGTTCGTGGCTCTCGGCTTTAGCCTGGCCCAGACAGAGCTGTTGTAAGCATTTGGGAAATAAATCATGGATGGGAATACATCCTTTCCCTTTCCCCTTCTCTCTCTTGCACTTCCTCTGAAATATATTGTACATACAGAGACACACACATGTGCACAATACATATAGATGGGAGTGGGAGGAGGTTGAGGACTACACTGATTTTGAGTCTAACATTGACCCAGTCTTCTAAAGCACCTCCCTTAAAAAGATCCTATAAAAGGCACTGTTGACATACTGCTTGTATCCCCCGCCCCTCTTGGTAGCAGTCATCACTAGTGTCTATTGGAAGTTGGTGGCCACGTGCCCAGGATCCCCTGCTCCTATGTTGGAATAAATATAAAATAGGCCTTCCCTTTTTTCCCAGTGGGATGGAGTGCGACTTACCCACGGGAATCACCTTGATAACACACCTTTTGAAGCTTTTTCCCTCTCCTGTCTCACTTCCCCGACTCCCTACTTGTGATTTCTGGGCTCACCTTTTCAGTCAGCTACTTGCCCCCAAGGTCTTGTCCTCAGGGTTTGCTTTAGGGGAAGCCAGCCTGTGAAAGGTGCATTTGAATACCTAGCCAATAATCCCCAGAGCCTGCTCCTCTGCCAACAGGATGCTAAGACAAAAGGCGACATTTGACACAGGTAACTCAGAGTCTTTAGGTGGCTGCTTGCTTTTGAAAATGTTTGTTCATTAGTCTCCAGGCAGCTGGCTGAACATACTGCAGCACCAGTTGCAGTTTTGTTTTTCAAGGCAGTTCCTGATAGTTCGACATTTTTGTGTTCATATTCATGGTTACTTAGACCCATTGCTTTACACAGTCCTTGAGATAAAAACACTTTAAAACACAACTAAGACCATAGAAAATGTGTTTGGCTAATTCTTTTCTTTCTTTCTTTGTTTTCTTTTTTTCTTTTCTTTTCTTTTTTTTTTTTTTTTTTTTTTTTTCTGAATCCTGTGCTTCATGTTCCTAGAGTCCATAATTCCTTCCCCAACTCCATTGTTTACTCTTGGACTTTCTGGCATAAAAATGCATTGATTAGAGAGATAGATGAGGATCCAATTTATGAAAATAAACCACTTGTACTTCAAGGAAATTCACTTGGTGCTATTTGGGAAAGGTGATGAATGTCATTTTCAGTAGGATATCGGCATGAATTATGATTGATTTGCAATTCATCACCTTCCTTTTCTTGCTCCTCCTCAGTGAAGAGACCTCATTTGTGTATTATCGACGAGGGAATATTTTTAGGAATGATACTATTCTATAGAAGTGCTAATAATGATGGGGGAAATTTTAAGAGAATGTATCCAAAATGGAAGATTCTTCACTTTCAAAAATAGCACCTTGAAAGTTTGCACTGAGCCATTCTGACTCTGAGGCATCAGCTGCCTTAAATGATATCGGAAAATAAATGCCTCCCTGTGAGGTTTTGCACATGTGGCTTTGGCCTCATGCTTCAGGGCACAGCAGTGTGATGTAGAAGTGCTGCCAGTGCTGTCTGTTCCATCAAGATCAGTGATGACTCCATCTTCCTCACCCTAGTCATCTTTGTGTATGGCTTTGGCATCCATAGTTGCACGGGACCTATCACCTTGTATTTTGGCCATCTCTGAAAAATACTGCATTGGCCCCATATCACCATCTATACTTTCTCATCTCCATGTACTTTTGTCAGCTCCAACTTTGCCAACAGACCATCCTTGTCATCATACAAGCCAATCAAAGCATACTTCAAATTTTTACCCAATGTCACTTCGTCCTCAAAGCCTTATCCACTGAAATTCACTCTTGAACCCTCCTCTGCAAGCCCAGAAAGAGGACTGGATAGACTATGGTCGAATAAAAATGATCTTTGCAATTCTAAAGACAAACGGTCTGATCTTGGCTCTGCCACTTTCAGGATGGAAGCTCTCGGTCCGTTATAGGACCTCCTTATATGCAGTTTATGTATCTGATGCTGCGTGGTTCCGAGGGTGAGCTCAGGAAGGAATGCTCTCTTTCTCTCGCATCCTCCGAGAGCCCCTCACATGGTGTCACCCATTCTCTTGTGGCTCTTATTCTTTTCTACTTTGATTTAGAACTGTTGATGTGTCTTAACTCACTTTTCACATGAAACCCAAATGCACCTGCCCTCTCTGGACAGCCCTCTCCTCGCCTGGTCCTGACCTCTAATCATTCTCACGTTGTCATTCAGGCAGGTCACCAAACAAGGTCGACACCTACGCATGTTCTGATGATTTCGGTGGCTAAATGCAGACATTATTGAAGATTGTCTTGAAATAATTGAAGGATTATGTTACACCTAGCATTTCTAGATTGACCTAACTTTTCCCTAATGTCCTTCTTTTCCTGCAAGTTCCAGCCCCTGTGCTGTGGCAGCTATTTGCCTATTAAAAGCATGGCCTCTAATTCTCTCCCAATATCTAACAACAAGGTTTTTTTTTTTTTCTTTATAGAAACCTTGCTGCCTTCTCCTCATGCCCTTACACTCAGTCTTCCTTTCCTCTTCTTAAGGGGAGCCAAGGCTCTCCCGTGGTTGTGGACTTTGACGTCCCTGCTCATCCATTTTTCCCCAGAAAGGGCCAGTTTTAGGATACAGGCATTTCAGAAAGCACAGAAGCATTCTTTCCACACATATCATAATTTTTTTCCTCAAACTTAGGCCTTTTTCTTCTTGTCAGAATTCAGCACATTTAGAGATTCTTAGTTTGACGCTGTCTCAAGCCTACAGAAGATTGGCAAGAACTCTTGGATCCCTTTTACTCAAACAGGGCAACTTTGAGCAGTTGAACACATGTATTTTGTTTCTCTCTCGCAGATGCGTAAACATAAATAGAAAAGATCTTCTCCTTCTGATACGAGGCCCCATCACCCTTAAGGGGTTTACCTTCTCCATGCCAGGACCCTCTTCTCATGACTCCTGGAAAAACTCTGCCAAATTGGAAATCAGCACAGATCTAGCACCAGCATCCAATCCACAGTCTGCATTCACCTTTGGCCAGTATCTCAACACTTAGTTCTTTTCTGTTCCAGGATCCTATCTAGGAACATGTGCTGCATTTAATTGCAGTTTTTCATCCATTTCCTTCCATCTGGAATAGTTTGTGTGTTTATGTATATGTGTGTGTGTGTGTGTGCACGCCTTAAAGGGTATTGGTCTTTTTTCCTGTAGCATGGTTTTCTCTCTGGCTTGTCCGGAATTTCCTTATGATCACCACCCCCAAGTTGCACATTCTTGCATGTGTTCTTGGCTGAGCTGTTTGTATCATTCCAGAGGGCAACTTCACAAACCATTTCTCATCCCTTGATCACCTGCAGAAATTGATGTTTGCCAAGGTTGCTCATCATTCTTTGAGCGTTTCTTACATTCTGAAATGAATTAAGAGGTTCCAGGATCATCTTATACTTTCCTTGTCCAGCCTTGGAATCAGCCCTATCTCCAGGCAGCCCCGCTTCCTTTCCATGGAGTATGGTTTTAGCACTTGCGGTCTGGTTGCCCAGTGTACACAGAGCGCCTGTGATCTTGTTGTGTCTAGACCTGTTTGACACAGAGAGCTAGGAACCAAATGGGGCTTGAAAAAGTTTTTTGGGAAAAATGGAATTAAAAGATGTTTATTTTGGTGTTGAAATTGTTGAAATCAATACATAGTTTTTTCTTAACACACATTTTCCATGAGTATTTTGAAGACCCCTCAAATATGCATGTATATCTACACACAGATTATTAGTTCTATATCTGTGTGCCTTTGCTTGCATACATGTCCCATGAGTTCATATCAATGTTTCCAATTTAAATCCAAGTCTTTTCCCTGTTCGCTGATTATCAATACTTTCTCAGGCAGTGGGAAACTCAGCTCTAAGTATCTTCCTTGTGTATCAATATACTCACATGCTCAGTATTCATCTCCCCTCCCCATCATCCTCATAACCTCATGCTTTCTGCCCTGCTTGCTCAGCACTGGACACACCACTGTCCCTACCTTTATGGGCCAACCCTTTCCTGCGTCATCAGCTACAGGGAATGTTGCTGTCACTGACATTCCTCCCTCTCTTCCCCGGCCACCTCAAATGCTTCTCTCCAGCAGGGGAAGGGAAGGGCAGATGGAGAAAGCAGGGGAGATCACCATTTACTCCTTTCCACGGATGGGTGTGTTCAGTGAACTTTCATTTGCCTTTTAAAATGCAGCCACCCCTATGTTGAAGGAATGAATGTTTCTGTGTCATTCATTCACCTCTTTTTACTTTCTCTGCTGTCTCTAACTCTCTCCTCAGCTGTGTCTAGGTATAATAACAGAAATCATTTCATAGTCTTTATCTGAGCCAACTGGGCATGCCTCCCCAACCCTACAGAAAAGTAGGGGAGCCAGCTGCTTTACACAGTGGTGTCAGGGGACCAGCAGGTGGCGCCCAAAGGTTCAGTTCATAATCTTTATCTTACCCAGGCTTGTTCCATACCCTCTTTTGCCATCTGGTTTCCTCTTAAAAAATATATGAAAATTCACAGTTTCTAGTATCACTGCAGACATAGACAGTGAGAAACATATTCTTGTTGTTTTTATTCCCAAGGTACCAGCAGTACAAAGACAAACACCAAGCCTCTTAAGATACAAAAAAGAAAGAAAGAAAGAAAAGAAAGAAAGAAAGAAGGAAAGAAAGAAAGAAAGCAAGCAAGCAAGCAAGCAGAAAAACAGCATGTGCAGCATAGTAATAAATGATGCCACTGCGAACTCCTTATCAGGGTTGGTGTTTCCTCACTCAGAGGGCAGGCTGGCTCTTGGATCTTTGTTAGTTTAGTTCCCCGTGTCTAATCGATAGGCAAGCTTCTATGTGGGGAAAAATGGAGTGGAACAGCGTGTCTGCCCTACTGATGTTTCAGGCCAGCAGAGCCGACAGACCTTGCAAATTTCCTGCCACTCACCTCTTTCCCAGTGGAAAACTATTATGCATGTTATTTTTCCCAGGTTGCCTGTTTGTGTAAATAATCTTGTCCTATGAACATAGGAAATGGATTAATGGCAGCATTCTCGATAACCTTAATGGAATAAACCCACAAGCCCTACCTAAGATAAATTACCATATATCTTACATCTCAGAAATCTGGTAGCAGGCAGGGAACTGTCCAGAATTTTAAACAAAATAAGCTTTCTGACCCAGAATCTGGCAGAAATGAAAGGAGCTTCCATGGCACATCGGATCTCATTAGCACTCAATTCCCCATGCAGGGATAGAAAAATGACAGCGTCACTCACTCCTGCTCCCAGAAGCCTTTACATTAGAAGTGTTGCAATGGAATCTCACCTGTCACAAATCAGACCCCAACCTGAAAACTATTTGGCCGCAAAAGGTGAACACATTCCATGCCTTGTGGAAGAACTTCAAGTGCCCTGGGAGGAAGCCTTGACTCCCCAAAAGCAGCCGTGAACATTGCCTGGGTATGGGAAGGGCCCACTGCCTGCCATGGTTCAGATGCTGCACAGGGTAGTTAGAGAACTTGACTTCCTGCACGTTGTGTGACTGTGGCTGCACGGCTGGCATACCTCTTTGTTGCTCTATTGGGAGATACTAATCTCTATTAGGTGGCCATGTGTGTTAAAGAAGCATTTCACAAAAATGTTCAGCCAAAGAATGAAATACTTGATCAGTAGAAACTGCCCAATGCTAGTACTTACTGCTACTTCCTCAGGAATGGTCACAAAATTAGGTGGATATTATAAAAAGTCCTTTGGCAGAGGAGGAAAGCAAGAAGAATTGGTAATCTTCGTGTATCATATAATTAGAAAAATCGTCTATTCCAAAGCGAACGTCCTCTTTCTGTAATGTTACATTGCTGTGTGCAACTGGGAAATAAAATTCCTTAGGACTTAAAATTTGGCGTGCACTGCTAAGAGTGACACGTGTCCATATTCACTAGAGAAATGGAGCTGTAATTTTCCTCTCTTGTAAGATTTTTGTCTAGTCTTGGTGGCAGGGTTATCTTGACCTTATAGAATCAGTGGTGAGTAATCTTTCTTTTCTATCATCTGGAAAAGTCTGCAGAAAATTGGGATGATTTTCTTCCTGGAATGTTTGGAAAACCTTGCCTGTAAAACCATCTGGAGTTTTCCTTCCCAACATTGTTTTTAACAACTACCTCTATTTCTTTAATAGCTATCTAAGTTTTTAAAAAATTTTAGCATATACTTGTTAATGATAGTCATTTATTGTTTTATATTTGGCTGTATTCAAGGCCAACTTTTCCATTCAAAATAGTGTGTGCTTTTTCCTTTGCGTCACTCTTCCCAAAGGTTTATATGTTTATGAATTTTACAAATACAGATTTTATTTTTGACATTTTTTACCTTGTCTAGAAAATGTTTATTTTCTGTTTCATCAATTTTTACCCTCATATCTCTCTCCTTTTTTGTAATACTCAATTCTTTTGTGGTAATTTAAGTTTAGTTACTTTTTTTTTTTTTTTGTATTTTTTTATTTGAAAGGCAAAGTGCTGTGTAGGGGGCAGTGGTTCTTGCCTTACTTTCCAAATGCCCACATTACCCAGGGTTGGGGTGGCCTAAACCAGCAGCCAGGAGCTGTTCCTGGATCTCCCATGTGGATGACAGCCCACAAGCACTGAGTTATCAGCTGCTGCTTCCTAGGTGTGCACTACCAAGAAGCTAGATCAGAAATGGAGGCAAGAATTTCTCCCAGGAACACGGATGTGGAATATGGTAACCCCAGTCGTGGTTGAACCTGCTGCTACATCCCAGCACCTGCTCCTGCTGTGGTTTTCCTTTTTATAAATATGGATTTTCCTGTCCTTTTTTACATACATGAGGCTCATGTGTTGTCCATTCATTTTGAGACTATCTTCTCTTATACCTATAAGATTTTAATATGCAGTATTTTCATTATTATTCAGTTGTGAGTAACTTAATTTATTTGTAGTACAATATTAAGTAGTGAAAAACGTGTGAGAATAAGGATATTATCCTTTTTATATAAAGTTAAAGACAGCTTAGATTTTAAGGCATTTCAGGAACATTTATGCAAGCAACAAACCCATTTAAAAGGAACGGTGAACCTGAGGCTTAGGATGGTTATCGTAGGTGGGGGAGACACAGGGAGAAAATGTGGAAGGGCCAGGTGGGAAGAGGAAAGTCATTGTCAAGGTCATAGCATATATATATATATATATATATATATATATATATATACACACACATACACACATATATACTCATATATATCTCAGATGCTTATTGCATTAAAATAACTTACTAAATTAAATCGAGAATTTTTTCAAACTTACAATGGGTAAATGCTTTCTGTGTATCAAGTGCCATTGAAACTCTTATTGGGTCTTCACAAGGGACCCAAGAGGTGAGCATATTGTTTACCAGAGTTTTCAGTATACTTGTAGATCCAAAGGACTGAGCTTGGTTATAAATTCGTGGAATTGCTTCAGTGGCCATGATTAGGATCGCTGGATATGTGAATGAAGGAGAAATTGAAGTCTCTGTGATCATCAGGTGTACAGTTCTGGAAGGTGCACTGGAGCTCTGCGTGGGTGCAGGTGCTTTGGCAAAGCCTGCTGGCCCCTTCCAGGGATGGGCCACAGGACACGACCAAGCTGCCTGGGCTTCTTGGCTTCTCTGCTGACACCAAAGGCCTCAGGGCCATCTGTCTCCTCCTGGCCCATTTACAACAAATGCTGTTTAGATGGGCTCTAGATTTTCCTGAACTTATGTTCACATTCCAGCTCTTCTGTTTACTAGCTTTGCCTCTTGAGATCCACAATTCTCTGTCCCTAGAACTTCTGTAAAAATCACAAGATTGTGAGGATTAAATAAAATAAGGTCTGGATTATAGCCCACTACCATGTGTGGACTTGAGCGAGCTGTTGTCAGTGTGGAAGAGAGGGGAACAGCATTGCTTAATATAGGATGCCTGCACCTAGCTTCCCTGGGACAGTGTGCACTGAGATTTGATGGGGCAGAATAGTGACCAAATTGATGAGTAGGATGCTCAGTGGAAATTGTGATGGGGACTTGACCCCTGTGCCCTCTGTTCCCTGTTCTTCAGCACATAGGCTATGAGCACAACAGACGACTTTCTTCTCCTGAGCACCAGTTATTTATCAGACGTATTTGTGCTCAGTGACACATGTGGCAGATATAAATTCATGGGTTCGTCCCCTTGGAAAGCTTCAGGGCGCGTTGTACAGCAGGGACCCTTTAAAGCATCAGCACTGAAGAGCTGAAATTGATTTCCTTTCCAGCCTTCTCCCTTCACACATCTCTGGCTTTTCGGGATTTCCTTGTAGGGCAGGGCTAATGACTTTTGATACCAATCGAAGCAAAGCTAATTAATTTACTGCACAATTTTCATGTCCTCGAGCTACCCAGTTGTTCAAATGATTTGTTGTTGGTTTTTTTTGTTTTGGTTGGGTGTTGGATTTTTTAGGAATCTGTTATTTGTCTTTTCATGTGGGTTCATTAGCTCCTGATGACTTTATCTGTTGGTGAGATTTCAGCTGTGGCAGGAGTGTAGGACTACAGGGAAGGTGAGCTCAGATTCTGCGGCTTCCTTGCTTTTCCATTGCTGCATCGCCATGACACTTAGGAACTGCAAAATCTCAGTAAATGTAACTAGATCCTGATACTTTACAGAAATTAGCAAGCTGATTTTAATTGCTCTGAGGAGTTCCAGCATGACATAGGAAGGAAGGGGTCTGTGTGTGTATTCCTGTTTCTGTCTCTTCCTTCCCACATTTTCTCCTTCTCTCACACACTAGGATATGGTGAAAATAAAAGTTTTGAAACTATAAATTCTTCACCCCCAATTGGAAGCATCATACCTTCAGAATTATATAAAAGATGTAGTCAATCTAGACTATGTTTTAAGTTTCATATTTAGAGGTATTAAGAGGGTGTTTGATGGGCTACAGATGACCCTAAGTTTTCTGATGGTGTAGTTTAACATTCATACAATACGCAAATCATGTAACAAAACTGAGGAAACAAAGGATGCTAAGATGGTGAAAAATGTGGGCTATGGGGTTCACCAGAATATTTTGGGAATCTTACTTAGCCCTGAGTCTGATAATGGCTTGCTGGAGGTGCATACATTGTTTGAGTCTCAAGATCCTCAAGCATTAAGTAAGAATAATAATATCCTATGGAGCTATTTCAGAAATGCATGTTTAGGGGGCTGGTGTTATGGCACAGTGGGCTGAACCACAAGGTGCATCACTGGCATCGCATATGTGTACCAATTTGAGTCCCAGCTGCTCTGCTTCTGATCCAGCTCCCTGCTAATGCCCTTGGGAAAGCATCAGAAGCTGGCTCAAGTGCTTGTGTCCCTGCTAGCTACCATGTAGGAGACCTAGGGATGGAATTACAGGCTACTAGCCTCAGCCTGGCCCAGTCTTGGCAGTTGCAGCCATTTGGGGGAATAAACCAGAGTATGAAAGATGGATTGATCTCTTTCTCTCTCTTCTCTTTCTATAACTCTGCCTTTCAAATAAATAAATCTTCTAAACACCAGTGTTTTTTTTTTTTTAGTGAGTGTTTAGGGGTAGACCTTTAGCCAAGTGGTCAAGGCACCCATGTTCCACATCAGCCTACCTGGATTCCAGTTCTGGTTCCAACTCTTGATTCCTACTAATGCTGACACTGGGAGGCAGTGGTGATAGCTCAAGTGATTGAGTTCCTGTCCCCCCTGTGGAACACCTAAATATCATTCTTGTTTCCCGGCTCTGGCCTTGGACAAGCCCCAGTTACTGTGAGTATCTGGGGCTTGAGCCAGTAAATAGGAGGACACTCTTGCTCTCTCTCTCTTCTTTTCCACCCTCCCCACCAAGCTCCTCTCAAATAAGTAATTAAAAAAAAGAAAATTTAACAGCAGTGAGATGCCATTACACGTCATTAGAATGACCAAAATTCAAAACACTGACAACATCAACCGCTAATGAAGATAAGCAGCAACAGAGATTGACATTCATTGATGATGGGAATGCAAAGTGCTACAGCCTCTTTCAAAGACAGTTTGATGACAGTTTCTTACAAAATTAAACACACTCTTAATATGTGCTCTAATAGTCACACTCCAGGGTATTAATACCCAAAGGAGTTAAAAACTTAGGTCCACACATAAACTTACACACAAAAGCATTATTCATAATTGCCAAAACTTGCAAGCAATCAAGATGCCATTCAGTAGACAAATAGGTAAATAAACCATGATGAATTGATAGATTAAGTGAATACACGTAGACAATAGAATTTTATTAAGTTTTAAAAAGAAATGGGCTTCAAGTCATGAAACGACATGATAGACATTGAAAATGCATATGACTGAGAGAAAGGAGCCAGTCTCCAAGGCTATGTACTATATGATTCCAACTCTGATATTCTGGAAAAAGTAAATGGTGGAGACAGTGAGATCAGTGGTTGTCACAGGCTGGGAAGGGAGAGGAATGAATAAGAACAGCAGCGAGGAATGGTGAGCGCATGTCATTATACATTTTCATAGACCCACAGAATGCACAATGTATGAATGAATCCTAACATAAACTTTGAGTGATAATGATGTGTCAATGTAGGATTATCAACTGTAACAAATGTACGACTCTGGTGGGAGGTGTTAATGGGAGAAGCTGAACATTATGCACAAGAGATATATTGAATATCTGTTTACCTTACTCTCATTTTTTCCGTGAATCTAAAATGTCTCTATAAAGCTAAGTCTTGAGGATGGACATTATATACATTATATCACAATGGTTAAGATGCTGCTTAGGACACCTGCCTTCCATATTATAGTGCTTGGGTCCAAGCTCTGTTTCTGCTTTCAGTGCAGCTTCCTGTTAATGTACACCGTGGGAGGCAGCATGTAGTGACTCAAGTATTTGGATCCCTGTCAAAGAGATTGAGTTCTGAGTTCTGGGCTTCTGGCTTAAGCCAAGCCCAGCCCTGGCTATTATGGGCTTTGGGGGAATAAACCAACAGATGAGATATATTCATTCTCTCTCTCTCTCTCTCTCTCTCTCTCTCTCTCTCTCCATCTTTCAGTAATAAAAAATTTCATAAAAAGGGACTCAAATTTTTAAAAAGTTAGTGCTCATGCAAAGGGTATTACAGTAAGGGTTCCATTGCTGACAGTGGAAGAATGACTGCTTGATAGTTTATTCCCTTGTTCAAGAACAAAGCACTATCCAAGGATTGTAAAATGACAAAGTTTTCATGGAAGGCCTCCACCTAGTTTACTTACGGAAATTGAATGTGTTGGAGGGCTTTATGTTAAAGACCACGACTCTACCACACATTAAATGATTATATGTGATTTTCAGAAGCTATCCAGTATAACAGTTTTTTAATTAAGTACTTAGGAAGAGCTAATGTCCCCCTACTGGGTGAATCTTACCTCTGTCTAAGCTGAGATTCATGCAGTGTTTATTAAAACAAGATTAAGGTGTAAATTAGAATCAGTTCGACAGGTATGTGTGATTACTCAGCCTCTTAATTGGAACAGTTCTACTGGTTTGCTTGAAAAAGAATTCTAGAGTAATGTCTGACTTTCGTGTTGTCACAACCCTGTAGGAGCTATAATCTTGCAGTTTAAAAATAGCACCTCCATGAAGAAACTAACAAAATAATGAATGTCATATCATGAGGGGGTCAAGGCAGATTCTAGTGGGAATGGCAAATTTTGATGGTGTCATTCTGTACAGTTTTAGGCAAGACACTGTTGTATACAGAGAACATGAAAGAGTTTAATATGCCTGATTTGGGATGAAAGTAGCTTTGCTGAAGTGTGGATGTGAGAGAATAAAGTTAGGTGTTGCATAAATTGAAAGTGTATCAACTGCATGGCTTGGAGTGTGTCATTCATTAACTACTTGATTTTTCTATCCCTACCACTCATTAACTATTTAATTTCAGACAGGTTACTTACTTGGCTTTCTTACATCTAAAATGGGGAAAAAAATAGATCCCTTGCATGATTGTAAGGCTCAAGTATGACAATATATGAAAGTCTCTCATATCTGACATATAAGAAATCCCCTGAGTGTTTCATGTAAACTGGCATTTAACTAGTAGTTAAGAGCTATGAAAGTTTTATTCAATAATCAATGAAGTCTATAATCACTTTGGAGCTAGGAGAATTGGCACCACTTCCATCACCAACATCATTGTCAACTTGAGATTCTTCCATGAAAACATATGTCCATACGCTACCTGAACTCAAGCTGACCTGACCTCATCACAGGATCCAAGAGAAGATTTCTGGCTACAATTCCATGACTTCACCATCAGTGTCTAAAGCCACACTAGAGAAGACCCTCTTTTCACATTGAATTTTAGTATACAAGCCTCTTGTGAACAGTAAGACAGGAAGATTGTTAGAAGTAGGAAAACACCCGCCATAATCAAAGTCATTCCCTTGAAGAGAGAAACTTTGGTGGTGTCAGAATGAATTAGAACATGTAATCCGATCCTTAAGATGCCATGAGTGCCACGCCTACCTACATGGGTTTGCATAATGTCCTTTATGTTGCCTTGGCAACAAGTACACAAGTGTAGAGAGGCTCTTGCTTGTAGCTTGTCTTATCTTCAAGGTACCTTTTATCAAACATGTATCCTCTGTCATTGCTTCTACTGTCAGTTATGAGTGCAAAAGTTGAGTGGAGAGGTAACTCAGGTTTAATTGATATTTTAAATAAAATTCTTTGTGGTGACCATTTTTTCCTGTCACTAACCTCTCTGATTAGAGAGTCTGAGCTTGCTTTGGCTCATTAACTCTAATAGTTTAAGCTTTAACTTTTCCTCTTTGTGTAACATACTGGCCTTTACTTTTGCATCTCAGTTTCCTTTTAATGAGACAGCAAGCAATATACAGTTCAAGCACCTCAAAGAGAGGTACCGAAAGTCATTGGTGTAACATTATACCCCTATAGTTTTATATCATAAATGAAGTTAGATATTGATAAGGAGATAGAGACGCCAATTCAGAACTTGATAGGGAGTTTTGCGTAAGTAAAACATTTGTGCACTGATAGTGCAAGTTGACAGTTCCTCCATCTTAGATGTTAAATCCAGCTTAATTTTTGTGCTAAGACCTTTCCCTTCCGGGGAACAAGGCTATATTTCTTAACTTTTATTGAATTAACTTCTAACATGCAGAGGATTTTATGTTAGCATTTGATGCTAGCGGATCATTTCAAAAAACATTGGAAAAAATACTAATTAAAATTACATGAAAAATAGTATAACTTACTTTAAGGTACATATGCATGTAGTTAGGTATTTATAATTTATTTTAAGGAAATGAAGTGTAAGCTACCTTGTGTATCATCTTTTGTTTTATTTATTTATTTGAAAAAGAGAGCTATGGAGGCAGAGCTATAGGATGCAGGGTATTTGAGGGAGGAGTGGAGATCTTCCAGTCCTTGGTTCACTTTCCAATGTTACAATAGCTAGTGCTGTGCCAAGCCAGAGCCAGGAACCAGGAATTCCACCTGGACAAAAGTCCAGTACTTGAGTCATCATCTGTTGCCTCCCACTGTGCAAACTGGCAGGGATCTGGATTAGAAGAGAAGGACACAGGATTTGATCCTAGGCACTCTAATACAGGGTACCAATATCCCATGTGATGACTTAACCTGCCGTGCCACAGTGCATGTTCCTGTTATTTGAATAAATTCTTACAATATTGGTAATTTTTGTCCAGAATTGTTAGGGCTTTTCCTTCACTGTGCAAATAATGCAAATCTCAGTCTATGATCTACTCAGATATCTTATCATTTGAAGATAAATCAGCATTGTTTTCAGAAATTAAAATGAATTTCTTTTAGGGAACATACAAGTTTCAGACACTTTGCCTTGGACTGGAAAATAACCAGCTCCTTATTAGTAAGCATGTGGCTCCTGTTTTATACCTTTCACAGAGTCCCTTGGGCACATGCTATTTCAAAGCTCAAGGAGCAAATCCCGGGCAGCTAGCCCTTCCCAGGCCTGTAGATATTTGTGGGTTAGAGGTCTATGGTAGTTGATAGGCCACAGATGAATTTGGAATCTAAATAGTTTCGCTTGAGATTGCAGCTTGGACATGGCTGATGCTGCATGCATCCTTGCTTCATCTTTTCCACGTGTGTTTAATAATGAGAGAATCATATTTTTAATAGACATCTATACTTGTTAGTGTGAATGGATTTTGCCTATGAAGAGATATGAATGTGACCTTCATATCTGAGAGTACTATCCTGAGTAGAATTTGCATGATTACAGAATTTAAAATCAGATTATACTTAAGTAAATGGGGATATAAAATCAGCAAGGAATGACAGACCTAAACAGGGAGAATGATGAGAGCCAGGGAGAGTGAAATGGTGTGTTCATCCCCATGTTCGCTGGCATGTGAGGTGTTGTCTTTCTTTGAAATATTGTTCTAGTAGAGCTTTTCAATAGTATGATAGTCTATATGGCAGCACATTTGGAGTGGCCCCTTAGCCACCTAAATGATGTGTGACATCATTATTGGGTAATAAAAAGGCTGAAAACTTTAAAATATGCTCACCTACCTTATTTTCCTAATAGATCTTTAAACATGAGTATTTGGAGTATTTCAGAAAGAAAAGCATTGTTTTAACACCAATGAGTCTTTTATTATTTTTGTATGTTAAACAGAAATTCCCAGAGCTCCAACATTATTGTAGAAGATGCAAATATTTCTGAAATTGTTCATTAACCTACAAATTTGTAAAAGAGCTTTTCTGTCTTTTTATTTTCTTGATATTTCCTTTCTTTAAATGCAGATATATTAAAACATACTTGATGAGAGAGTTCTGGAAGGTAGCAGAGTAGGAAGCATGAGAAATCTGTGTCCCCACATAGATACAAATTGGATGGGTAGAATCTCTCTGATGTGACTATTTTGGAACTGTGGTGTCTGTTGAAGGCTTGCAACTTCTGGGAGAAGACTCACCTCATAAATTATGGTTGCATTCAGTCAATCTCAGCTTTGAATTCAGTCACAGCCCACCATCCCCCACCTCTCAGCAAGTCCCAAGGCAGACAACTGTGTATATGATCCTGAAGCAGCTTGGAGAAAGTGTGGAACTCTGGGTGAGCTCAAACAGACTATGTCCTATAGATACCAGAGATTTGTGCTCTGATCACTGATTGGTGTTTCTAATCAAGGGGCGCAAAGAGGTGGTGGTCATTGTTGCACGCTTCCCCCACATCTTATTGTTAGAAGGCCTGACACCATGTTTTTCACTCCTGTAAGTTTTCTCCATTCCCTTCTTGAGTGCCAGGCATTGAAGATGACACATTGAAAAGCAACTGCATTTATGGGGGCGTTGGGAGAGGGGGATTTAGAACATTACTTTTCATGCCCAAGGCAAGGCAAAGACTCAGTAACAGAAAAGACATTTTGTTTTCGCTTCAGACTGATCCTTGGCACAGAGAGTCTACAAGAAAGGGAAAAAAATCAAAACAAAACAAATAAGCAACCCCAGAGAAGGGGAAGAATCTTATTTCCAAAATTACCACTTTGGTGGATTCATAAGCCCAGTTTTCAACAAAAAGTCACAAAGCACAGAAAGAAACAGGAAGGTATTATCTATTAAAGGCAAAAAAGAAATTGTGAAATTGTTCCTAAAAATATACTTGATTTTGGATTCACTAGATGGACTGTGAAAGCTGTCTTAAAGACAATCAAAAACTAAATGAAGATGTGGAGGAAGTCAAAAGTATGACAAAACTGGCAATGTCAATAAAGAGACTGCCAATGCTTAAAAGAAAATCCAGAGCTGAGCAATATAAGACTGAAAAGCCAGCTCCACTGAAGGGTTTCAGTTGTACATTTGAGTGCACAGAAGAATCAATGAACTTGAACAAAGGAACATATAAATTGCCAAGTCTGAGGAATAGAAAGCAAAAGATTGAATAGAAGTGAACAGAGACTGAAGGGCCTGTAAAATATCATCAAGGGGACTAACATAGGCTTTGTGAGACTCCCAAAAGCAAAAGAGAGGTGGCAGAGAGAAGGGAAATTATCTGAAGAAATACTGGACAAATCCCCAAACGTGAAGAATGACATTACTATAGACATCCAAGAAGCTCAACAAATGCAAATAGGGTGAACCCAAGAGATCCCAATTAATACACATTGTAAATAAAACTCAGGGGAAAAAAGGTGAGAATTTTGAAAGCTGCAGGAGAGAGGGTACTTGTGATATACAAGGTCTCCTCAATAAAATTCTGATGATTTCTCATTAGAAACTTTAGAGGCCAGAAGGCAGTGGATTCATATATACAAAGTAGCATTAAGTAAAAAAAAAATCAACAAAAATCAATGAAGAATCTTATATCGGGCAATTTAGTCTTACAAAAGTAAAAATTGAAATTAAAACATTCCTATATAACAAAAGTTTATGGAGTTCATTCCCACTAGACTTGCCATGCAAGAAATACTAAAGGGATTCCTGCAGGTTAAAAAGAAGAGACACTTGATAGTATCTAGAAGCTATATGAAGAAATAAAGATATAGAAAGGTAAATACGTGTACAGATATAAAAGCTCAGGTTATTTTGACACAGGGATATAATTATACGTCTTGCTTCCCTATCAGTTCTGTGTGCACACACACACACATACACATACACACACTTGTTGGTTATCAGTTATAGAAACCTATCAGTTTCTGTATCAGTTAATTTAAAAAAAAAAAAGAATGGGCATTTTGATAGATGGGTAAGCCATCAGTTAGGATGACTGTGTCTCTTATTAGAAAGCCTTGGTCTTGAATCCAGCTCTCTTCTAATGTATACTCTCAGAGGCAGCAGGTTATGGCTCAAGTAGTTGATTGACTGCCACCCGCACGGGACATCTGGATTCAGTTTTCATCTCACAACTTCAACCCAGCCTCAGCTCCTATGGGCATTTAGGGAGTGAACCAAAGCAGAGGGAGCTTTATCTTCTTTGGCTGTCTCTCTGGCTGTCAAATAAACGTTAATTCATTATTAACCTACAACTTAGTATTATAACTGTGGTTTATAGCTCTTTATTTTGTTTTTTATGTGATTTAAGAGACTTAGTCATGACTTCATGACTTAAGAGACTAGTGCATGGAAAGTTACTTAATGATTTTGGTCACACAATGCATATAGATATAATTTTTGAAGGCATGGAGATAGTGTGATAAAGGCCTCTCTCTCCTAATTAAACTTGTTTCTAACTAACATGATTAAAGTGGTAGAGGCCTTCTCAAGGTCAGAAGAAGAAAAAGGGAGGAATCTGTCCTGGGAATGAAATGTAGTTGTTACCTGCTTGCCTGCAAAGTTGCTATATGCTTGAGTCTTTTGCTTGTTAGCACTGAACACTGAGTTAACCCTTGCTAGGCAGTGTACAGCTCAGTATGTGTATGGGAAAAAGGTTGTCAGTAACTATTGTATGATACACAGTATTATATCAATTCCTGTGGCTATCAACATTAGAATATTCAATCAAATGTATGCATGTAGCCATTTAAGGGAGACAAAGAAGTTAAAACCATACATAAGGAAATATCCCTCTTTGTTCGAGGTTCAGGCTTTAGGGTGAAAAATCCCACCTAGGTCTTATGCCAGAATAAATAATAAAAACTACTTCCCGTTAAAAGGCCTTAGTGTCTTGTCATTGTAAATGAATCCTGCTACAATGGGACGGTTAAAGGAGACGAGTTTTGTGTGTTGTTGAAGTTGTTATAAATTAACATTATAGTGTTAGAAATTCAGGATGTTAAATATAATCTCCATAGTTACCACAACAGAAATTGCTAAGAATATACCCAATAGGAAATGAGAAAGGGATTTAAATGTTTCCTTTCCAAAAAATCAACTAAAACACAAAAAAGTAATGTAGAAAGTAAGGAAAAAATTGCTGTAAGGTGTACAGAAAACAAATATCAAATGATGTAATTAAGCCTCTACTTAATAGTAATTACTATAAATGTAAATAGATTAAACTCTTTAATCAAAGGAGAGTGACAACATTGATTTCAATATGACAGAACATCATGCAAATATTCACTACAGACTCAATTTAGATCTGACACAGATAATATGTGGAAAATAAAAGATTGAAAAAGGATATCCCATTCAAAATTTATCCAATACAGAGGAGGTATGGCTCTTCTCATTTCAGATAAAATGGACTTTAAATTAAAAAATGTTTGCAAGAAGTAAAAGGAATTATATGTTCATAGAAACATAGTCATAGTCATGGATGGCAAGACTCAGGATTGCCGATACTATGCAAAGCAGTCTTCATATTTAGCATAATTTACTCTGTCAAAATCCCAGTGATGTTTGTTTGTTTTTGCAGTAATAAAAAAATGCTAAAATTCTTATGAAATCTCACAAGTCATCAAATGGCCAGAACAGTCCTCACAAAGAGGACTCACACTTTGTCATTTCAAAACTTACTATAAAACTACTGTAGTCAATACACTCACACATTTGGTCAAATGATTTTTGACAGGATTTCCCAACTATTCATTGGGGAGGGTGTGAGGGGTAAGACAATTTTTTCAACACATGCTGCTGGAAAAACTGGAAATCCATATGCAAAAGAATATAGTTGGACTCCTACCAAATGCCATGTATAAAAACTGACTGAAAATGCAATCATGGCCTAACTGTAAAACCCAGAACTAGAAGACTTATAGAAGAAAACAGGGAAAATCTTCATGACAGTGGATTTGGCGATGATTTATTGGATAAGACACTATAAGCACAGGTACCAAAAGAACATATAAAAAATCAGAATTCATGAAAATTAAATAATTTTATGCATAAAAGATACTCAATAAGGTGGAAAAACAATCAATAGGAGGAGATAAATGTAAATCATATATTGGATAAAGAATTAATATGCATAATATATAGAGAATTCCTATTAAAACTTGGAAGAAGATTAGATATTTCTCTAAAGAATATATAAAAATGGCTGGTAAGCACAACATCCCTAATCACCAGGAACACAGATCAAACTGCAATGAAGATTTCCTCACACCCATTAGGTTAGCCACTATGTAAAAATGGAATAAATGAGAATATAATAAGTGCTGAGGAGGTAGAGAAATTGGAATCCTTGTGCACTGTTGCGGGCAGTGTAAAATGGCACAGCTGATGTGGAAAATAGTATGATGGCTCCTCAAAAGATAAAAATAGAGTTGAATAGATTTAGAAATTCTGCCTTATGGTATATACCCACCAGATTTGAAATTAGGGACTCAAAAAGAAATTTGTGCAGTCATGATCATAGCATCTTTAGTTCTTTAAATGCTTACTTATTTTTCCCCTACTTGAAAGGCAGAGTGACAGAGAGATGGAGAGGGATCAAGAAAGTGTGAAAAAAATCTTCCATCCACTGGTTCATTCCCCAAATAGCCACAACAGTAACAGTTGGTGCTTGCCGAAGCTAGGAACCAGGAACTCCATCCAATCTCCCATGTGAGTGGCAGGGGCTTAAAAACCCGAGCCATCATCAGCTGATGTGAAGCAGAGTACCTGGTACTCAAACTGGCATTCCAGTAGGGGACACCAGCATCCTGATTGGCAGATGGACCTGCTGCACCACAATGCCTGCCCCTTAGCAGCTTTAGTGAAAATAACTGAAACAAGGAAGCAACCTGAGTGTCCACTGAACAACAAATGGTTAAGAAAAAAATGTGGTGTGTGTGTGTGTGTGTGTGTATTTCACTCAGTCTTAAGCAAGGAGGAAATTCTGACAAATGGTAGGGACAACATGAATGAACCTGCAGAACACCATACTAAGTGACAGAAAACAAACACTCTCTAATTCCGCTTAGCTGAAGTAGTTAAGGTAGTAAAACCAATAGGGAGAGAGTGGAAGGGTAGTTGCCAGGGGCTGTGGGAGGGGAGCCTGGAGAGCCATTCTTGAATGGACATAGAGTTTCAGACTGGCAAAATGAAAAGTTTTGGAAGTGAATGATGGTGGTGAATATACAGCAATATCAATTCATGTATTATCACTGAATAGCACACTTAAGAATGTTTAACGTAAATTGTAAGCCATGTGAATTTCACCATGGAAGAAAATATAATGGATAATCCTTCCTTATTCTATTGATATCCTTGCCCCTATAAATGTCATTGCAAAACTAGTTTTCCTTATAAGCATATTTGCTTCCTGTTTCTTAAAACGATTTCATTGTGAAGTCTTGACAGGGTTTCAGGAGTTTATGTGCATGCATGCACATGTGTGCTGTAGTCCAAGTTCACGGGCAGCGATGCTGAGATTGCGTCTGGAGGGCATGGTGCTTATTAGGCATGCATACCTGTGACAGGACGGGACAGAAATAGGACTGGGCAGAGAACTTGGATTTTTTGATCAAACTCTCCGAGCATCACCCGAGCCCTAGGGGAGCTCTGGGTCCAATATGGCCCATCATGATTATGTTGGAATGAGTGGAAGTGATAGTCCTTTTCCATACCTGCCTCACTCAGGTAGGAGACGCAGGCTGCCTGTGAAAGGGGTGCCTTTTGGCTGTCTGGAGCAGAGACCCATTCTGGCGCAGCTGATGGTGGAACACGTTGGCTGGCTCTCAGTTACACAGCAAGTGCTTCCTTAAAGGGAATCCGTGCTTGTCGGCATCTACCGCAACAGGTGTGTGTCTGCCTAGCCCCAGCACATTCTTAGGCCTACTTTAGCACAAAGCTGCCATCTTCCTGGGTTGATTGACAGTTAACCCAGGTGAGATGGTCTGGCTTTTTTATTTACACTCTTTTCAATTGTTGGGTTGATGATGAAGTCACCTTTAACTTCAGAGGTAAAAGTAAAACCCAAATAGGTGAATGAACTTAGACCAGTGTCAAAATCTGGAGTTGAATTGAGGGCCACATAGAATCCTCAGTGTTTTCCTGTAATGGAATTGTGAAAGTTTCCAAGATACACTTACTAAGCTTCTACGGTATATTCTAGGTTTACATACAACGCTATGTCATGTAAATCTTAGGAAAACTCTGAAAGCTAGGGCTGCGATCCCTGTTTTACAGGTGAGAATACCGACAATGCTAAAAAAAATTCCTCAAGGTTACAGAGCTATCAATCAATGAGTCTAGTAGTCTAGTCTCACAACTGTTACATGAGGACTTGGTCACTTTTCTGATCAAATGCACTCAGCACGTGCCCTTTGAGTGGTACAACAGTGCAGAAAATGACTACAGATACCTGTATTTCAGATTTAGGATCAAAATATAAGATCTGGTCCCTGCCCACAGGGGATCTAAGAGGCAAGCTTTTCACAAGCATCACTATAAATATGCAGTCTTGTGGTTCACCCACACATACTGATGAAGTAGGGATAGATTTCAGGGGGAGAAGAAATCTCAACCGATAGAGGGGATTGGTGAGTTTAGAGTAAATTGAAGTAGTTGCCAACATTGATAAATCAAGAGACTTTATATCAAGAATTTTAGATTTTCATTTGATTCGAAAGGCAGAGAGAGAGAAAAACAGACAGACAAAAGATAGAGCCAGACAGAGTGAAAGATCTCCTTTTCCCTGATTTTCTCCCCAAATGCCCACAACAGTCTGAAGCCCAGAGCCTGGAGCTCAATCTGGATTTCGCTAGTGGGTGACAGGGACCCAAGTACTTCAGCTGTCACCTATTGGCTCCTAGGGTATACATTGTCAGGAAGCTGGATTGGAAGTAGAAAAGCCAGGACTCAAACCTAGGTACCTTAATATGGGATGAGGGCATTGCAAGTGGCATCTGAACCACTGTGCCACATTCCTAGCCCTATAGTGAAATAATGATTTTGGGTTTTTCATTTTTAAAAAGGGAAGATCTGGCTACTTAGGTGCATACCCCTGTGAGATGGCAGTCTGCCACACTTCAAAGATCCCTGGGGAAAGCCCAGTAGATAAACTCCCCTGGGACCCAAATGTAAAACCTTATCATTTTCCTATAACAATAAGGCTTCATTCTGGCTCCCTGAACAGGGAGGTGGGGGCATCTGCAAGATTAGGTACATTTCTTTGGGAGAGAAGTTGAAATGAGAGATCAGGACCTCACCCTGCCCACCCTTTTTAATTCCCCGAAGCCAAAGGGAACGTGTCCCACAGAGTGACAACTCTGCCCTCTCCCGGCTCTTCCTCTGACTGTTCTGCAGCCCCACTCACCATAGCTGTAAGGAGATTTCCAGGCCCACAAGAGGCGAGGTTCAGTGGCGAAACGTGGGCCCGCGCGATCAGTGAAAGAAATCATCTTCAAGAGTGGGATTTAATGCCAGCTTCTCCCTTGAAGGGCCTTGTCACTCCAAACCTTAATACCAGGCTCGACAAATATTTAGCAATGCTCTGGCTGGAACCATTTTGCACAAGGAATGGACAAGATGTCCTGATAATTTTTTTTTTCTCCTTCATCTCTGATAGCTATGATCCTCAGGATCCTACCAAGGAAACACACAGCTCAGAGGCTATTCTCTGACTGTTGTTGGGAGCTGGCAAAGACAGACATGGAGCTGGGGTTGAAGTAGATCTTTCTGGAAGATGTGATTGGGAGATAAGGAGGTAGGGCTGCTGCAGCACAGGAAGTGTGAAGGAGCCTCTTGTGGGCTTAACTGAGTTGAACAGAGGATTTCTGGAGGAATCCACGGGGGGCAAAGCTGTGCTTCTCCATGGACAAGTATTTTGGTACTTACTGGGCATAACACATTTAAGTTGGAGAGCTAAAGAGATCAAGTGATTGTAGCCCTTTTCCTAGGGAGGATGCAAAAGAATGGGGGGAACCCAGCTGTATGTGTTGTCATGAAACAGCAAAGTCATTGAGGGGAGGCTGTGTACTGCTGGTGAGGAGACACTGCAGGATTTAAACCTTGCAATAACCCTTTGGAGAGAGCATGGATTTTTAAAAGTGTTACTTATTTTTTATTTATATGAAAGGCAGAGAGGAGAGACAGAGACATGAGAGACAGAGAGAGAGAGAGAGACAGAGAGAGAGATACATAACAACCTTCCATCCAGTCGTTCACTCCCCAAATGCCCACAGTAACCAGGTTGGGCCAGGTGAAAGCCAGGAGCCTGGAACTCCATGTGGAGCTCCCATGTGGGTGGCAGCAACCCAGGTACTTAGGTCGTTATCTGCTGCCTCCCAGGGTGCACATAAACATAAAGCCAGAATTGGGATTGGAGCCGCTAATTAGATCCCAAGCACTCCAATATGGGTTGTGAGCATCCCAAGTGGTGGGTTAAATCGATGTGCTACAAAACCTGCTCCTGGATGGAGCTTTATTAAAGAGGTGTGGATGGGCTGAATAGTTACAGCAGTAGTCTTGCTGCTTGGTAATGGAAGAGTTAGGGATCTCTAAACCTAAAATCCTGTTGAGTCCATTGCTCCTGAGGACAGCCACTGCTACTGTACCACATCAGAGAGGGGAACACTGTGATTAGCAAGGCCCTGGGAAGAAAGCAGGAGCTAAGATGGGTCTTGGAATGTACTTGGAATGTTAGCATAGGCAAGGACTAGCAAAGACATTCCAAGTGGGCATAACCGCAGGAGCAGTGGCTGAGGCTGAAGGATGAATGAGAACGAAAAGTAAGTTTGGCTTGCTGAGGTCTTCCAGGCAGTGATGATGGAACCCATGTAGGTTCTTGAATGGGGTGCGGTCAAAAAGAGAGCAGGGTCTTTGGCATTGTTGTGTGGCCTTGAGGGCAGGATGTATGGGTGGAGACCAAGCCCAAAGTAGGGGAACCCAGGTAGGGGAAGGCTGGAAACTCTCAGAATGGAGGACCTAGGTCGGTAGAGATGTGGAGACTTTCTTTCTCTTCTCTTATTTATGTATTTGAGAGATAAACAGAGGGAAGAAGGAGAGAAGACAAAGAGAGAAATAGAGAAGGAGCAAGAGAGTGAGCTATCACCCATTGGTCCACTTTGCACATGCCTACAATGGCCTTGATAGGCCGGGCCAAGGCCATGAACTGGGGACTCAGTCCAGGTCTCCCGTGTGAGTAGCAGAGATCTAACCACTTGAACCATCACGACTGCCTCCTGGGATCTGCATAAGGAAGAAGGTGGAGTCAGAAGCTGGAGCCAGGAGTTGAACCCTGCTACTCTGATGGAGGATGCAGGCCCCTTAACTGGTATCTTCACACAGGCCAGATGTCCACCTCACTGGACACTTTTTAAAGGCAGGGGTGAGACTGAAAGAGGAAGTGTCTGTACAGGGGGTCAAGATGAGAGAGCCTAAACAAGGTCTGGAATCAGAATCTAAGGCAGTGGGAGGGAAACAGCGATGGATGTAATGGAGACAGCTAACGCCCACCTTCTGCTTATAGGTGCTCAGTATTGTCCCAGGATCTTTACATATGCCTCCTTGCTTAATCTCTGCAACTCATCAGAGTGGAAATGATGATTATCCCCCACTTTGAGCACCACAGAACAATGGGTTCAGAGAGGTTTAGGAACTTACCCAAGATCATCCCACAGCTAATGGATGTCAGAGGCAGTATTTCAACCCTGCCACTCTGGCTCCAAATCCATCCGCTTGCCCACTAAGCCTTACTGTCTCTCATAAGCAATTGAACTAATGCACTAATAGGAACAGGGAAGTCTTTCAAAGTTTCCTAGAGAAACCCATTTCTTTCAACTCTTACATTTACTTGCATAAACTACAATTTCTCAGAGTATTCCTTGGAACGTATATGAAATATCTTATGATCATAGATAACGGCTTAGGAAAAAATGACTTAAAATGAACCAGGCTTTTCTGCTGCAGGACTGCTCTGTCATTTTTTGAAATGAACTAAGGGGCCCTGAGAGTTGCCAAGAGGAGGCGGCACCAAATGGTGCTTCCTAAGCAAATCCGAAATACCTAGCTCTTTTCTTTCCCCCATGGAAGAGTTACTGGTGTTTCTACAGATGCTAGTATACTGCAGAAGATAATCTGGGAAATGATAACATAGACATAACATTGCACAAGTCAAAATCCTACCACGTGGAGGTAAGACAGTGTCTTAATTAGGTCTTGCCCATCGCAGTTTTCGTGGGAGCCTCATTTAGCCATCACTCAGACTTGGCATCGCTGTGCAGGCCTCCCCCGCCCATCTCTGTATTTCTCTAGCGAGGCAGCTCCCTGCTGAGTCCATGTGTAACACACATGGCGGGTGTTCTTTCTCCTTAGTGAGAATTGGCTGCACCTGTTAACAGCCTCAAAATGTTGGACTTCAGCTGCCACCATGAAGCAGCAGTCATCAAGTCTGTTCAACTTGAAATAATTTGATTTCCCACGACAGTCCTATATAAGAAAGGTCTCACATTGTCATGCAGAAGGGCAACCTTAGGGTTAGGCTCCTCTGAAATGGGCAGAGGTCACCTGCTTGCAGCAAGAGGAAAAGTCAGAGAGAGGAGAGTAGAGAAGAAAGACCCCTAATGGGTTTTCTGGGTCCTCTTGCATTGGATCCTTGCCAGCCAGCCACCACCTGCCTAGTGGGTCTCCTACTGAGTTAGCCGAGGCAGCACTAAGGTGTGAGACCAGCACTAAGTGCCTTCAAAGGAGCATAGTATGTCTCATTTTCTTCCTTGTGCAGCACTCACAAAGGACTGGGAGGCCCAGCATAATAGTGGGAGGAGAGACAAAGGACTCTAGTTTGTGCAATTTTGAGGAAATCCCAGAAAATCTGCTCATTTTCCAGTCTATTGGAGCAACTGGACACTTTCTGCTCCCCATTCAAGAATGCGTAGTACCTCCTGGAGTTTCATGCCTCCTTTACCTGTAAGTCCCACCAACTTTATCAACACAGGGGAAGGACTGTATTTAGGGTAAGCTGCCTTCCAAGCTTCCACAGATCTTGATTTAAGGCACTGTAGGAGAGAAGGAGAATTTTAAGAATCAACATGTAAGTCTATAAAGATCTTGCCTGTCCAGACAAGACTTCCTGGGGCCATGCAGAAAGCTGTTTCTCCTAGATTGTTCATATCCCCTAGTGTTACTCTACCTACCAGGTCTACCTCTTTCCTCTTTTCTATTCCTTTGGTAATGTACTTGGTTGGCCAAAATTTAAACACCCAGTATCTATTTCCTCAAGGCCCTGGAATTTACTCATACAATGGCAAGGAGATAACCAGCTTAACGAGCAAATGGTCTTCAAGAATGTGCCTACTTCTTTCTCATCCGTCTCAAAGGGAGTCTTCTCCGAAGAGTTTGTGGCACACATGGGTAATTCTGGCATCATATTGTGGTCTTGAGCTAGGTCTTTGAGCAATACATATTGGGAGAAATGTGTTTAATCCACAACCTCCTCCAGATCTTGACTCTTGATAGCTCTGTATTTTATGTTTGGAAATCTACACAGACATACCCATGGAAGTAGTCTCAGTCATGGTAGTTCAGGGTAACATTTATAAAACTGGTAACAAATTGTTACTATAGTGTCAATACCCTTCTTTTTGTCTTTGCACATATAGATGAAATAATGCATGTATAACTCTCCTTATTTTGAAAATGTGTGTTAATTTGAAGAGCTTCATATAGGGTGCAAAGTAGCACTGAACAGAAAAGATGGGAAAATGGAGAAAATATTGCCAGTGGTGAGGAAAGGAATATTATGATTTTCACTTTCTTTTGCGTGTAAAGAAGTATTTGCCATCCAAACCATTACACAGATCCTAAAAGCTTAGTCCATTACAGAGAGAAAGTGAAAAATCTATGGTAATGACTATTTTGGCCCAGGTTGATGAAAGTCACAGGGCCTTTGATCCAGGCAATCAATGTGTTGAGATGAAGAATTGAAATTGCAAAGGCAGAAGATTGGGGTATTTACTGAACAGAGTCTGCGTGCCTAAGTGCTATCTATGTGTATCTATATAAAACTTAAGTTGATCAAGTTCAGTTTGAAAAAAAAAACACTAGGAAAAGCAGCAGTAGCACAATGTATTAATTAATTTAGAACTATTTGGGAGTTTGTTGAGGGAATTCACTACTTGATTTCTAATGATTCATTTAATTAAATTGAAAACAGCTAGGTAGGGATACAGATCTTTATAGACTCGTGTGTTGATATATCTTTCTAGGTGTTTGTGTTTATCTGTCGATTAAAGACAGAATGCCTGTGTCCTTCCAGAATTTATGTGTTTAGATCTGACCCTCACTCTGATGGAATTGGAGATAGGACCTCAGGAGATTAATTAGGCCACAATTACAGCCCTCATGACTGAGATTAGTGCCTTTAGAAGAAGAGGCCAGAGAGCCGGCTCCCTCTCTTTCTGCCACGTAAGACCACAGTGAAAAGTGAGCAGTCCACACCCTGGAAGAGGATTCTCACCAGAACCCAACCATGACTGCAGTGTTGCTCACTATTTCTTGACAAATGGCCCTTCTTGGAAGTTGGCTGAGCTCTGGTTGACCTCATATACAGATAACGAGGGAATTTATGTCCGCAGAATTATGATGTTATATTTAGTGTTTAGACTATGGAAGAATGGGTGAGCTGGAATGTTTTTCTGATAATGATTAATTATCAGAAAATGTACACTGTGAAATCCCAGAGATTTTTCAACAACCTCCAATTGCTTTTGGAATCGCAGCTTACCATTTTCGGGAAACAGTTTTGACAGAGCACATTTCAGTCCCTAAACAGGGAACCAATTATGCATCTACTTAGCAGTAAGGGTATCTCTGATTGCCTGGACATGTTCCAGTGGAAATCATATATTTATTCCCAGCTTTTACCCCGAATGAAAATTTCCCCAGGATTTTGTTCTTTCCCCCTTGGAATGATGGTTATCTAATTAGCTTTTGAGAATTTCTCCAGTGGAGTCAGTTCAAAAATAAATATCTGTAGTTTAGCATGTGTGCCTTATTCTAGCTTCTGCTTATTTTTATTATCTTAGTAGTTGGTGTAGATTAGCACAGTACACTAGGTAACACCTTCCCTCTGCTGTAGTAGCACAACACATCACACTTATTTCTCATGCGTACAGACTCTGTTGAGAGACTTGCTCCCCAGGGCGAACTTTCTTACAAGTTCCCTTCGAAGGGATCCAATCTTGTATTCTGTGTGATCATGACACCTGTATATGCAGCCTTCACTGAGGAAGAGAGAGAGCGAGCTGGAGAGTTAGATGCTGGCTCTGGAATGCTTGGGCCTTAAGGTAGTATTCTCACCCAGAGCCACCTGGCCAGGACTGATCCCTGAGCTGCAAGGGACTGGAAATGGAGCAGAGCACATGGATCGTCAGGGAATCATAGAAGCCTCTTCAATAGCGCCACACCAGTTGCAGTTTGCAAGGTTAGTGACAGCTGTCAGATCATGCTTGCTCTAAACAGGTGCCCGAGTACCATGAGAGAAGAAGGAAACAGACTCCCCTGGTGGAGCCTTACCTATCTTCTGAAGTTCCGGGGCTCCCTGGTCTCTCATGTCCTCCTGCTGCTGGCACCCCAGTGTGGAGTGCAGAGGGCCATGAACATTGAGGAACCCTCAGGAAGTCACTGATTTAATCTCTTTGCAGTGCGCTCGCCACTCTTTTTGTTAGATGCACATAGATCTTTTTAGAACAGAGATGAGTTCTCAGAGCCCAAGGAACTAGGCAAAGATAATTGTGCAGAGATTGCTCCTGCCTACTTGTATTCCTGTTAAGTTGAAATTCATGTTCTCAGTCGCATGTTATTTAGCCAGCCTAGGATGATGACTGTAATTAACCACCACTTTCTTCTTGGTATCCAATGGGTACCATATACATGTAAAATTAACATAATTCTGCATCTACTTCTTGTGTGTAATTCCTTTTATGGCTGTTTCTTCATAGACATTGTGATTACACTAGAGAGCCTTTGAAACACTTAAGATTTCCTTTCTTCCTTGGAAAGTTTACATAACACAAAATGAGTTCCTTGAGTAAATTTGTCTTGCTTATTAACAAGGTGACTGGGTGGTACACATATATGCAGGGCCATTGGTTTAAAACAACCGTCTACTCCTTTAAATAAAAAGGTAAAAAAACTCAGCAAACTGCTTACTTTTGAAGAATCACACTTAGCACTGGAAAGAGATTTTCTCATAAATCTGCCTTAACCACGTGTATGACGTGCTTGAAATGTTTTTCAATGAATGATGAGTTAATTTTCTTTGTTCAAAGACTTAATGGAGTTTGGCCCAAGAAGTCAGGCTTGGTGAATTCTGTATGAACAAGTCCAATTTAGCGTCTGGCTGGGAACTTCACCTATCTCTTTAAGAAAAGGAAAAGTTCAAATAACCCTACTGCACACACCCTTGGCTGGGATGGCTTTGCTTCCGAGTGCAAAAGAAGTTGTCAGTGACTAACAGATACATCAAATGCTCCTTGAGAGCTGTAGCAGAAAACCAAAATTATATTGATTTCTTAGAAGTTACTGAAGCAACACAGTAACTTCCATTCTAGATTTTCCTACTTATTAGGGTCTTTGCCAAATGGGAAATTTCTTCAGTCCAGGAAGCAGAGAAAATGTGTTTATTTCTTTTTCTTTGTTTCCTGTCTTTGATGATCATTTTTAAAAATATGAAATAGAAAAAAGGGTCATTGTCTGACAGTAGTGCTCCAAATGAAAAATGAAATGAAACAAAGCAGTCTATGCAGTAAGTTCCAAGCAGGGATGCCTCTACCTTTTTTACAGAACTAAACATTTTTGTGATTCCGTGGTGTTGCTGGGATCTGGCTTTTTGTTTTAATTTTAGGAAAGATCAGAAAGGATGCCTGTGTGAGGCTCTTGAAGTGGGTCAGGCATGGGTCTCTAGGTGCTTTTTAAATGTAGGATGTGGGAATTCATTTCAGTATGAGCACTGTGTGATCAAATGTCACATCAGTAGAGACTGATGGATTTGAACTATAAAAGCCCAGAGGGCGGATGGTGGGAGCTGTCTAATACATAATACTTTAAGGAGAAAGCAAAAACCAATTTATCTGTCTATCTCCTTGTTTTTGTACCTGTGTAACCAATGTAGATGAAAACTAGAATTTTCAAAGAGTGGGAAAGTATTTATTATCATAATAGCTGAGATAATTTGGTGTCAGATAGATGGGAGATTAAGCATTGACTCCACCAGTTCCCAGCTCTGTGGTGTTCTCCTTTTACTTTTCTGAACTTCAGTTTCTCCATCAATAAAATAGGGATACCTGTAGTAACCATTCAGGGATTAAAAGAGAGAATGACAGAAAGCACTTAACAGAACTGCTCTCAGAAGTTCACCTATCTGAATGCTAGTATTCGTATCCGCATTCCATTGTCACCACACAGAATGACATTTGATGCTGTGTTAACCACACCTTTCAGTGCCCTGTAGCACAGCACCTTGTATCCAGTAGACAATCAGTAATTATTTGCTGATGTTCTGTCATAGAAATGTCTGTAATTTTTGCCATCTCTGTCATTAGATGCCATTCTCTTTGACTGTGTTATTTCAATTTAACTCATCAGTTTGTCTATCACGGTTGAACAACTGACCAGCACAATGAAAAGAAATCAGTCATACTTGGTCACTGACTGGAGTGCCTAGTTTTGCCTAAAATGTAGAGAATGATTAGATTAGATACTGACTTCAGGTAACCCCACAGGAGTACAGCTTTTGTGGGTGGAGTATCATTGTAGCAGCTGAGATTGCCCTAGGAATACCTGCATCGCATATCGAACTTCCTGGATTCAAGTCCTGGCTCTGTTTCTATTGCAGCTTCCTGCTAATGCACTCTTAGGAGATAGCAGGTACTTGGGTTCCTGTCAATCATTTGGGAGACCTCAGTTGTGTTCCAGCATGCTCTGCTACTGGTTCTCCAAGTGTTTTGAGAGTGAACCAGCAGAAGAGAAATATCTCTCTCATTCTCAAATAAATAAAATAAAAATTTAAAATAATAACCTTCAAAAGTATGGAGTCTGTCTCAGAAGTACTTAGTAAATAATGATTTACTGGGTGGTTAATAGTTAATGTAAAAAGCATACTTGACAGTTGAGTTTTATCAAAAAATATCACTGTCTTTAATCATTCGAAAAGATTTTTAAACCTGTTGAGTGAGGCAAATAGGAAGGGAAGTATATGATGTTCTAAAGGTTCCGTAAGATGCCAGAGTTTGACTAATGATTTGCTCAGTGAAACTTCATTTTAAAAAAAAGATTTTATTCCAAGACTTGAAGTTGTTATCAAACAAGGATGATGGGTTCCATAAGAGGGAGCTGGAAATGTACAAGGTTTTAATAATAATAATAAGAAGAAGAAGAAGTAGCACTGCTGACCATTGTAGGCAGAGGCCAGGCATGCCAGATGTCCTGCAGCAGATAGGAGACTTCAGACATTGGAGAATTGTCTCTCCTACAGTGCTAGTTTAGGAGATGACAAACATGAAGTATAGAGGAGCAACACTGTAGGGTCTTCTCAGAGCCTAAGACTCAGTAAAAACATATCCTTATGCAATACCTATTATGGGCCACATACTCAGGACACATCAGTGGATAGACAGATATCCTTACCTTCAGGGAACTTACATTTGCAAAGAGCAAGTAATCCATAAAGTTAGTAATACATCATGTATTATACTCAGAAGTGATTGGTACAGTTGAAACCCAAAGAAGAGTAAAGGCAATGGGAACTGCTGAGGAAGGGAAGTATATTAGTTTCAAAGCAGGTAAGTAGAAGACAGCAAGTAGAAGACAATATGGACACATTCAGGATATAGAAATGTGTGTTGGAATTAAAGTGGAGATAGCCCAAGAGTTTATGTTTGTGATAAGATTAAATACTATGACAGGATAGTGAAATGAGTTTCATCTGTCAAGATTCCTTGCTTTAAACAAAAAGTCATCCTAGGGACATTACTACTTATGGAAAGATGATGAGATAGATATACAGATTGACAAATATGAAACAACCATGAAAATGGCCATTAAAAATCTATAAGAATTTTAAAATTTCTTGGAAGGGGATTCAGTCACTCTGTGGATTCAGTCTGCCACTCCTCCCAAGAGGCCATGCAAAGCCTGACTTAAACAGATTGGGCGTGTTTCCTGAGACCAACATGATTCTCCGTCCATAATTGTGGATTCCTTCTTCACCCAAGGCTACCATGGGAAGCATTAGGCCTCTCCTGAACGATCCTAACTGGTGTATAAGATATACCGAGGCCTTTTGTCCAATTCTCATCCTTATCCTTGAAGTGGTTGTGTCTTGGACATAGTTTTATTCTTTTGCAGAAACAATGAGTTAGATGAGTGAGCTTGAGGATCTGTCTGAGTATGCAGTACACCAGGCAAGGAGGAAACTGATAATGGAGAAATCTTCATGGACAGATGTGGGCAGTGTTCTCAACTTCTCTCTCCTCCTTTGAGGCCACAGAAGTGAAATAAAATGGCCAAACTTGCAAGAGGATTTATTTCTCCTCAGAACCACAAAAGAACTCAACTCTCCCCCTGGAAATTGAACTCGTCTACGATAATAAATGAAAGTGCCATTAACACCACTGAGGCCCATAGGAAGCTGTTCTGCCAAAGGAAACCTCCATTTAAAAAGCACACTCGAAAAGAAAATGACAAGATCTGAAATTAAAGATCAAACAAGTAGGGATGATCTTCATAGGAAATCCATCCAGAGAAGAAATATGAACTACAGCAAACAGGCAATAGTACAGCAGCATATGCACTATTAAAAGAGAATCAAACTCTGTAAATCAGCAGGAAGGGATGCTCTTGAGGTGCTAGTCGGAAGATAGTAGGAGGCCCCAGAGGGAGACAGCAACACTCCACACAGCAAACTCAACCAAACAAACAGAACCTTTGCTTTTGTTTTACCAAAATATACACAGCGCTGCAGGCTTTCTTTGAAATCCCCTTTGCAGAGCTAGCTGGAGACTGCTAGCAGCAAAGTTTCCCCAACAGAACAATATGCAAAGGCATAGGAAGATGCCCAATAGGCGTTAGTCCACCACTGTGAGGATGGAGAGAGGAATGGGTGAAAGAAGGAAGGAAGGAGTAATTGAAGAAAGGCAGAGAGAGGGGAGAGCCGTTGGAGCTGGAGACCAGCATTAGACACCTAAAATGCATTCAGCATGTTGATTTAACACATTGAATCCTCATGAGATTGAAGTATCTACCACAACCCCCTAGGAAGAAATGGGCTCACATCTATATTAGGCAAGTGACTGGCTTTTTTTTTTTTAAGTTTTAAAAGCCTTTAAAAGTGGAGCATGGGGGAGCAAATTCCTCCATATGCCTGTTTACTCCCCAGATGCCTGCAATAGCTAGGGCTGACTCAGACTGTTGGGAGGAGCTGAAACTCCATCCAGGTCTCCCCTATGGGTGGCAGGGACCAACTCCTTGAGTCATAACTTCTTGCCTCCCAGAGCGAGCATTAGGAAGAAGTGGAATTAGAAGAGCTAGGATTTGAACTCCAGTATGGAATATATGCATCCCAGGCAGCATTTTAATTGCTGAGCAAAACGCCCTCCTCCATAAGTGATTGCCTTTTTAGTAATAAATTTTACCCAAGCTCAGTATTCTTGCTACCAAGAATGCAAAATAAGTGTACAGTTGTCCCTACTCATCCATGTTTTGCTTTCCATGGTTTCAGTTACCTGCTGTCTAAAAATAGTAAGTGAAAAATTCCAGAAATGAACAACTCGTAAGTTTTAAGTTGCATGCCATCCAGAGTAGCAAGATGACATTTTGCACAGATTCACTCCATGCTGCCCTAGCCATGAATCATCCCTCTCTCCAGCCCTTCCATGGTGTGCACACCACCTTTCTAATCTGTGATTCAGTAACTATCTGGGTTATCATATAAGCAATGTACTGCATTGCTTGCATTGTGGTAACCCTTATTTTACTTGACCATGATCTCAAATTGCAAGAGTAGTGATGTTGGCAATTCAGAAATGTCAAAGACAAACTGTGAAGTGCTTCCTTTAGGTGAAAAGATGAAAGTTCTCCATTTAATAAAGGAAAAAATGTCACATAGTGAGTGAGGTTGCTAAGATCTACAAGAATTGATCTCTTGTGGAGACTATTTTACAAAGTAAACTTTAGGTATGTATGTAAGAATCTAACAGTATGCGTAGAGTTTGGTAGTGGCTGAGGTTTCAGGCATCCCCTGTGAGTAAGGAGTGACTAATTGTACAGTATGGAATTCTCCCAAGTTGTTTAGCTTGAGTTTTGCTCATGGTATTGTAAAAATTATAAATGATTTTTGCTGCAGGGCTGGGTTAAGAGTATCCAGCAGTTCAGAAATTGGCCTGCTTTCTGTAGCTATTCCAAAATATAACAGCTGAAAGGCTATTGAGCCTGTATGTCAAGTACCCAATGTGGTCTCTGTCTCTTCTCTTTCTGTTTTCCTCCTTTGCTTCTTTTCTCCCTCTTTCCAAACATAAGGAGAAGGCAACTCTAAGAATGGAAAGCAGAAGGAAAGAGTTCTCATTGGGCTCTAGATAATTCTGCGGTTAGTACACACTGGGGCACTGGCAGGGCTGGCTGGAGTGTAGCTGAGCAGTAGACCTTGGTGATTGAGCCCTGTTTGCATTACCAAGAGCTGAGCAGAGGGAGGATTCTGCAAGGCAGGGGGGACTCCAACTATTGTATCTGCTCCATGAGGAGATTATATTGCACTTCCCAGGCAGTGGATCAGAGGAAAACATACAAAGAAGCAAAATTATAGCTGTTTCTTTGCAGATGATGAGTGTGGGGTATCTTCCACAGAAGCCCCCCAGGAAGTTGGCAGAAGACACCCAGTCTCCCCAGCATTCTTCAGACCCCAGAGCCCTGCAAAGCCCACTTTGAAAAGCAAACATCACTTGCATTGGCTTCCATGAATTTTATTCATGTCTGTTTTCTTGCACCCTTCTGACTACTCCTTCTCAGGTTAATTCCTTTGCCAACCCCTGAACAGTTTTGTTTCTCAGTATTTCTTCCTCAACTCACTTGCCTCCTGTGTTCCTTTCCTTGGTCTTTCTGGTCTTAGGAAATCGGCCCTCATCTCTCAGAAGGTGTCCTGGCAGTCTTTTCCTTATTCTACCTCTCTACTAGGCTCTCATTTCCACTTGCTTCCTGGGCACGTTTATCTTACTTTGAATTCAGAGATTCCTGACTTATTTTCTGTTCTTCTTACCATTAGCATCTCTCTCTCTCTCTCTCTCTCTCTCTCTCTCTTTTCATTTACTCTCATCTTGATTAATGACATTAACCCAGGTCCCCATGTTTTAAGTATGAAACCATTGACTTTTCTCTTTCTCTCCCTTCAAACATTGATTCAGCCATTTGTAGCCAGCCATTGGCTCTCCCTTTGCTTTTTCCCTTGCCCTGATGGAGACTACCACCACTCACAGTGATCTTCCTTCCCCATTCTCTGTGTCTCCACCAGGAGGTTTCTGACTCAGAGACTGACAAGGACCAGTGGCAGGTATGTCAGGCTTTGTGGGTCATGAGGTCACTTTGGAAACTCTGCCCCTCTGCCACTGGGACACAAAAGTAGCCATGGACAGAGCAAGAACAAAGGGCCACTGTGATCCAGTAAATCTCTGTTGACAGTAACAAAGGGCGGACCCAATTTGGCCAGTGAGATACAGTTTGCCAACCTTCTTCTAAGGCAGGAAGAGCCCCCTTTGCCTGCAAGTTAATAACTCTTCTTTGGATCAAAATCACTACAGTACAGTACAGTACAGTAACCTGGGCATGTTGATATTTTTCAAGCTCCTCAGTGATTCAGATGAACAACCATGTTTGAAACCCAAATAGCCTTTATAGCTGTGCTTCTCACACCTTAGTGGGATATGATCAACTGGAGAATTAATTTTAGAAAGTGAGTTCCTGTGCTGTTCGACTACAGTTAGAATAGATTCTTTGCGGATGCCTAGGAATTGGAGCTTTAACATCCCTCCTGGGTGGTTCTGAGAAGTTTGTCTGAGGTTTTTGTCTTGAGAAACAGTGACAGTGAGCATCAGGTTTTTAAAAAGATTTTATTGACATGAGAGGTAGAGTTACAGACAGACAGAGGGAAAGACAGAGAGAGCAAGGTCTCCCATATGCTGGTTCACTTCTCAAATGGCCACAATGGCCAGATCTGAGCTGATCTGAAGCCAGGAGCCAAGAGCTTCTTCTAGGTCTCCCATGTAGGTGCAGGGGCCCAAGAACTTGGGCCATCTTCCACTGCTTTCCCAGGCCATAAACAGAGAGCTGGATTGGAAGTGAAATAGCCAGGACAGGAATTAGCACCCATACGGGATGCCAGCACTGCAAGCCGGGACTTCAACCCACTGTGCCACAGCACCAGCCGCAAACATCAGATTATAAAATATTAGTGTAGCAAAAATAATGTTCTTTCTCGTCCTTGTCCACTTGCCCGCTCCCTCTCTTCCCCTTCGCCCCAAGCACTCCACATACTCCACACTCTCAGTTGGAGTTCTCGGGGCCTCCCGTGCCTTTGCACACAGGGCCTCTGGTGCCTGCATCGCCTTCCCTTCCTCTTCTGCACTTGCAGGAATTCTCATTTCTCCTTAGCCCGATTCTAACACTGATTCTTCCAAGAAGCTCACCTCCCATGCTCTGGGGAAATTTCTTCCTTCCACTTCCACTTCACCTTAGTAATGTGTTCACAGGGCTCATACTTGCTGTTGCCTTTTAAGCATGTGTTGTCCACACAGGTGTCTATCATCCTAGATTGTGGTTTTCTTCAAGGTCAGAAACATCTCCACCCTGTCGCTACCTAGCAGGTGTCCCACACTGAGCAGGAAAGGATCAACACCCATGCTGTCATTGTCTCTTTGTAAGTTCTGCCCAGTGGGGCTAGGACCACAGGCAAGTAAGTGAGGCACAGAAGTCACAAACTCTAACAATGCAGGCACCTGTGTGACCTTGAGAGCAAGTGCTTCTTTAAGAAGGTGGCAACAAGGGCCTTAAATTCTCTGCCCCAGCTGCTTCTCACCTTCTCAGCTTCATCCCTGTACAAGAGTCCCCTCTCTGAACAGGCTGATTTGTGGTGAACCGCGTGGGTCTATATCAAAGAAAGGATCTCAGAGCCAGCATCTCAGGTTCAGGTGCCTCATGACACAGCCAAGGGGGAAACTTAAATGAGTGATGTGGGCTTCAGGCTAGTCAAAGGAGATCATAATTTGGTCTGTATTGTGAAGTTTTACTATGCAAATGTACAAGTAAACACATTTGTATAAACTATTTTTTTAAGGAAAAGGAAATCTGTAAAGTAGCAATTTGTGAAGTAAGAGATAAGAAAAAACCATAATGTCTCATTTAAAATAATTGAGAGACACAGTTGCTAAGACCAGGAATTTCTGGGACTTAATTTGCTTCCAACCAGACAGGAACTTAGAGAAATCAGTATGTCATTTAGATTTGTGTTACAGAAAAGGATTGGCAAAGAACCTAACAGCGTATGCTTTCCACAATTAAATGTGAGCTCAAGTCTGCTAGCAGCCTTCCTAGATCCACAGCCTGTAGGAGAACGGCTTCCTTGCTAACCCACTAGGCCATATTGTTAACAGAAGTTGTATCTGATAAAAGATCTATGTTTAAGCTATACTCTGCACCAAGAAACAAGAAACGTGGCATATGGGACTGTTTCCACACCACTTCAAGTCAACAGAGACAATATTTTAAAAATAACAGGGAGAATTCTCCAGGAAGTTTCTTTTTATCTCTGTTCTCTGCATTGCCAATTTTACTGACTCTGACAAACTAGTCACTACTAAAGAAAGACACCGGGCCTGGCGCTGTGGCACAGCAGGTTAAGCTGCCGCCTGCAACATAGACATCCCATACGGGTGCCGTTTCAAGTGTCAGCTGCTCCACTTCCTAGTCAGCTCCCTGCTTACGTGCCTGGGAAGGCAGTAGAAGATGGCCCAAGTCTTTGGGCCCCTGTACCACCTGGGAGACCCCAAGGAAGATCTGACACCTGGCTATGACCTGGCACATCCCCAGCCACTGCAGCCATTTAAGTAGTAAAACAGTAAGTGGAAGATCTCTCTCCCTCTCTCTCTCTAACTCTGCCTTTCAATAAATAAAAGTAAATCTTTTAAAAATAATAAGAAGATGTCAAGAACTGGTGTCACATCCATGCTATGGGGTTTCTCCTGGCAGAGGACAGCTGAGAAAGAGGAGCTCCCTGTGTTTCCCTACCTAGGGAAAGGCTTGGGTGTGTGCAGGTGACTGGTGCTGTTTAAAGAGAGGGTAGGTGAATGGAAGTGATCTCACCACCTGACTCCCTAACTCCCTTCTGGGACAGCCAGTGAGGATGAACCCCAGTTATGTTTGTGATGCTTCAAGAAGCAGATCTGCTGTCTTTAATAAAGGCAGCCCTTGTTCTTCAAATAGGCTGTGTGGACACATTATGACTGATAGACAAACCCTCCCCAAATACCTGTTTATATTTATGTATGTATTTATTTGAGTGGCAGAGAACTCCCATCCATTGGTTTGCTTCCCAAATGCCTTAATTGGCTGGGGCTTGGCCAGGCTGAAGCCTGGAGCCAGGAACTCAATGCAGGTCCCTGACTCAGGTGGCAGGGATCCCTCTTCCTGAGCCATCACCTGCTGCCTCCCAGCATGGTCAGCAGCAGGAATGTGGTCAGGAGTGCAGCTGGAACTCAAACCCAGGACTTGACAGGGAAAGTGGATGCGCCAGCCTGTACCTTAACTGCCAGGCCAAATACCTGCTGTGCGTACTTCTTATTGAGAGAGAGGGAGAGTCTGCAGAATTTACCTTTCTACCTCCCAAATAATCAGACATATTTCTTGCTATGAATGACTGATAGGGTCAAAAGGAAAAAAAAAATTAAATAGAACACCACCGTTCTTTTTGAAGCTGTCATAGCAAACTGCTATTTAGCGATATCTGCCCGAGGTGGGGATTCCTTTCCCTGGGTGAATTAACCTCTGTTAGGAAGGGGCAGCTGCATGGGTTTGTATTCTCAAACCTTGCCCAGGCTGTGTGCTATGGGCGGCTCAGCCAGCCGTGCGCTGGCTCGCGTGTCTGGTGTGCATCAGCGGTCTCACTGGGGGCTGCCCCACCATGAATGCGCTGTGTACTTAAAGCAGGACAAAGTGCATGAGATTGTTTTTCTGCTTTGAAGTTTCCTGTCTCCCTCTTTGGAACGGATCAAAGCCTTCGCTTTTTTTTTTTCCTTTGCAAAATTCACGTAAGCTCTTAATAGAGCGCCTTCCTCTCAGTGTGTCCCGCCTTCGAGGCACATCCCCTCCCACCAGTCTCAGAATCAGAAGGCCTGGGTGCCCACACTCTCCCTTCTTCCCTCCCTTTATCCCCACTTCTTGCTTTCTTCCTTTATGTCCTAGTTTAGAATCCCTCAGAAGGTCTCAGGTTAAAGAAAATGGGCTCTGGCTTTTGAAAGAGTTCTGCAGCCTCATTTGGTGCTAGTAAAACAAGGAATGTTAGAAAATTTTCTGCTCTTTTTCTCAAGAGGAGTCTGCATTGGAGAGACTATGTTGGGAATAAAACAAATGCAGTGGCCTAATGAGTTGCTTTGGAAGGTGACTGGGATGTGAAACAAAGCATGCTGTTTCATTGATTGTTTCACTTTATTTGAAAGGGAGAGGTGGAGGGGGGAGGGACGGAGAGAGAGAGAAAGAGAGGAAGAGGGAGAGGGAGAGAGAGAGAGAGAGATAAAAGGAGGGATCTTCCATCTGCTGGTTCACTTCCCAAATGATCACAACAGCCAGGGCTCAGCGAGGCCAAATCTGGAGCCCAGAACTCAGTTTAGGTCTCCACATGGGAGACAGGGCCCAGGTATTTGAGCCATCATCTTCTGCTTCCCAGGATGTATATTAGCAGGAGCTGGATAAGACGCTGAGTAGCCAGGACTCAAACTGGGCTTTCTGCTGTGGGACAAGAACCCACGTGGTGACTTAGATGCCGCACCAAATGCACACCCTGTGAAGCAAAGCTTTTCAGTGTCTTTGGAAGGCTGGAGGAGAACTTGTGGGACGGTTCCTACTTTAGGTCTGCAGTATGTTTTTCTTCTGACATCTAATGCTGCTATGGCCACAAGGCAGGCAACCCTTTTGAAAATGTTCTTCCTGTCCAGGCTGAGACCATTCAGGATACCTGCTGGTGCGCAGTGCAGAGACTCTAGGCTTGCATGCCAGGTCTTGTTGCCAGCTGACTTCCATCGGATCTCAGCTCCTAAGTGCAAAGGGGGTAGTGAATCTGAGAAACACACACACACACACACACATCTAAGCTGAACAGAAATCTTAAAGCCTTACCGTAACTAGTTTTTAGAAAACAAAGGGTCTTATAGATGGTAATTTAGAAAATTAATGCAAAAATACCATCTGCTAAACCTCAGATCTCTGCCTTCACTGGGGTCTGCAGAGAACAGATATTGTGTCTGGAGCTCTCTCCATCTGCTTCTGCCTGGTCCCTGGAATCTTGCGGACTGAACAAAGGATCGCTTGTATCCAGTTTCTGCAAGTTCTTGAACAAGGCACTGCTGACAAGTCTCTGTATCCCGCCCAATTATCTTGTCTAACCCTCGGTCCCCTCACTTGGGGAATGCTGATTTTCTAAGCTCTCCAGAGCGTTTGCTCAGCAAACATTTCCAGAGCACCTGACCATTGGCCAATTCTTGCAGGGGATATAAATATGAGTAAAGACACTCTTGCTCTTCAGGCAGGGAATATGATTCATGAGAGGGGATAAAGAAGTAGAAAGAGAACAAAAATGTCTTATAAAGCAGAGTAAAAAGGCTATGGAATTTTCAGAAGCATACATCTCTCACTTTGTAGGTATAGCACTTTGGAAAAAACTCAGTTCCTACCTCTTTGTGTGAGTTCATGTACCATTTTTCTGTTCTCCCAGCTCTTATGACTGAAAAAACTATTCATTTAGATTGTGCACATGGCTTTTGTTGTTTCCGTTGCTATGTGAGCCTGACACAGGAATTTCCCATCATCCCTTTTATGAAATGTTAGTCCATCCTACAGAATGTTCCTTGCTCCATTTCAGTTCATGCCGGGGAAGGAATCACAGTATTATAAACTTGCTGCTGTTTAAACTGTTAAGGAAAGCAAAGAGACTGCATCCATTCGGGAGGACAGCATGTAGTGAAATTCCAGAGTGTGCCGTGTGGTAGGTGTTCCACTCCCCTCTTCCCTTATCCTAGTCCAAGTGCAATTCCCATCAAGCCCAAGAGTGAGAGATCACTGTTGCCATGTTACATCCGAGGAAACTGAGGCCTAGCGGAGTTAGCTGACTTGCCCCCAGGCACAGTTGTGAACTCTGCAGCCAGATCTTTGCTGTCCAGGCCCCACAAGCAGACTGGGCAGGCCCTCGCAGCTGCTGTCTGGGATGAGAGGCCAACTGCACAAGTGGGTTTGTCCATCATGAGAACAGCCAGACATGGCCAAGTGTCTTGTGTCACGCCCTAAGGAGGACTCTGTACTTTGGGAGTCCGCTGTCCTTACTATTTTTGCTTGGCTCTTACTGAGGTTTATACAAAGCTATGGTCCCTTTCCTTGCACAGTGCCTTGGGCTGATGCTCAGCCCAAAGCTGGAGTTATTTTAAACAAAACAAACAAGAAATGCGATACAGACAAACAAGAACTCATCCAAGCAGATCACAGACTGGGGCAATGTTAGGAATGGGCCGACTCCAGACATTCATTGTGCCCCAGACAGATGAAATGGAATAATCCACATCACAATCTAAGCACAGTACTATCACATAGGAGCTGTGCAGTAAATACCACCTGTTGGAGAGCCTGCCTTTCACCCCACAGGCAAGGTGTACATAGTTATGACTGCTAAGGGACTTATTCTTCTCCCAAGGCTGCAATGAGCAAGTCTTTTTGTCTCATATTGATTCCTGTACCACCTTGATAGCCTCTATGAGAACTGAGGGATAAGTAGAGTCAGCAAAGGAATGGGGGGGGGGGTGGTGTTCAGAAAAAGGAAGTCCTAAGGGAAGTGGACTGCAGACTGGCAGCTCCATGAGGAAGGGACTCTCTTTCCAAGGGTCTAACACAGAGTAGTGCTCTTTTTAACAGTGAATGGGTAAGTAGGGGATACATAATTTATTTTTGTTAAAGATTTATATATATGAAAGGCAGAGAGAGAGATTTTTCCATCTTCTGGTTCACTCCCCAAATGGCTGCAAGGGCCAGGGCTGGTCCAGGCTAAAGCTAGGAACCCAGAGCTCCATCTAGGTCTTCCAGGCAGGTGACTTGTTAGCAATCCTCTGCTGTTTTCCCAGTCACATTAGCAGGGAGTTGGACTGAAAGCAGAGCAGCCAGGACACACACCAGCACTGTGGTATGGGTTGCCAGCATCGCCAACTTGAGGTTTAACCTCCAGTGTCACAACGCTGGCCACAGATGGATGTGTTATTTTTAGAATCTGTCTGAGTTTAGGGTTTGGAGTCCGTTTGGTTGTGCACTGGCATTTATAAAGGGTCTCAAATTTCAACTTGATATTATTTCCAAATGAGTTATCATGCATTATGCATGCTAAACTATCAGTTTTTTAGGTGAAGCTATTTATAAAATTTTTCAATTTGTGAAATGCCAGCAACCCCCAGAATTGTCACATGAAGGACCTCCCTAGCCCTCTGGGGTCTGTCTTGGGTCATCACAGGCCACATCCTCATCCAAGTGCAGGGCCCTTGGGGCAGCACCAAACTGCTGGGCATCATTGATTTCTTGCAGGTGTTTGAAAGTTTCTGCCGAGCTGTCAGGAACACAGTAGAGAGCACATTGTCCAACAAGCCTGGTGGTGTTCTGCCTCAGTGTTAGATCTGAAGGTATGAATCTTTCCATGAAAGAACAAGGGCCAGCGCTGTGGCTCACTTGCACAATCCTCCGCCTGCGGCGCCTGCAACCCGGGTTCTAGTCCCAGTTGAGGTGCCGGATTCTGTCCCGGTTGCTCCTCTTCCAGTCCAGCTCTCTGCTGTGGCCCAGGAAGGCAGCAGAGGATGGCCCAAATGCTTGGGCCCTGCACCTACATGAGAGACCAGGAGGAAACTCCTGGCTCCTGGCTTCAGATCAGTGCAGCGCGCCAGCCATAGCGGCCATTGGAGGGTGAAACAACAGAAGGAAGACCTTTCTCTCTCTCTCTCTCTCTCTCTCTCTCTCTCTCTCACTGTAACTCTGCCTGTCAAAAAAAAAAAAAAAAAAAAAAAGAACAAAAAAATGCCTTTTCTTTGCTACTTTGCTAAAATATTCCTTGTTTAATTTTGAAAAAACAGCAGGCTTTCCCTTCCCTAAATAATTGTCTGTGCTCAGTGTTGTGTCTCTGTGTGTGTGTGTTTCCACAAAATGGTTGTGGAAAATGAATGTTATCTTATAATTCAATTTTCCATGAACTTTTTGAAGCACCCATGGGGTACTTCAAGTTCATGGAAAAAATCGAATTACAAGATAAACTTATTTGGGTGCAAAAAAATATTTTTTAAAATCCAAGCATATAATACACATTTCTCATAATCTTTTTGAAAACCTTTGTAGGCCTGGATTTCAAACTTTTGCTTACCAAAATAAATTTAAGTTTTAATTCCATCTTCATGAATTTTTTAAGTACCCTTATATGTGGAAATTCCTTTTCCATGGAGAGATCTATATCCTGAAGTGTCGTTGCAGGATGGGCAGTGAGAGGTAGCTATGCTATCCAGTCACATGTGAGTGCACTGGTCCTCCAATCTGATGGCTGCCAGCATCCAACACTATGCTCCTATCCCAAAATCATCACTTGTTTTTTTTTTTAAATTTATTTTATGAGGCCAGCACTATGGCATAGTAGGTTAAACCTATGCCTGCATTGCTAGCATCCCATATGGGCATCACTTGAGTCTCAGCTACTGCACTTCTGCTCTAGCTCCCTGCTAATGGCCTGGGAAAGCAGTGAAAGATGACCCAAGTGCTTGGGCCCCTGCACCCACATGGGAGACTTGGAGGAGATTCCTGGCTCCTGGCTTTGGATCAGCCCAGCTTTGGCCATTACAGCCATCTGGGGAGTGAACCAGTGGTTGGGAAACCTCTCTCCCTGTTTCTCCCTCTCTCCCTCTTTCTCTAACTCTGCCTCACAAATAAATAAATAAATCTTTAAAAATAAATACATAAATGGATTTTAGTTATTTGGGGAGTAGAGTAGGGAAAACACTGTTTACTCTCTAAATGTCTAGAATCCAGGAACTCATTCCAGAGCTCCCTCATGGGTGACAGGAGACCAATGATTTGAATTATCACTACTGCCTCCCAAAGTCTGCATTATCAGGAAGATTCAGTAGGAGTAGAGATGAGACTTGAATCCAGGTACCCCAATATGGGATGCAGGCTTCCCAAGTGGCATTTTAACCACTGCATCTAATGCTCCTCCCTGGTGCAACTGACTTGTTTAAAAATATATATATATATATTTATTTATTTCTTTGAAAGGCAGAGTTAGAAAGACAGAGACAGAGGCTACTGGGGAGGGGGTCTTCCATCAGCCGGTTCACTCCACAGATGGGTTTAATGGCCAGAGCTGGGCTGATCTGAAGCCAGGGGAAAGGAGTTTCCTCCTGATCTCCCACATGGGTGCAGGTGCCCAAGGACTTGGGCCATCTTTCACTGCTTTCCCAGGCCACAGCAGAGAGCTGGATCAGAAGCTAGGCAGCCAGGACTCGAATCAGCACCCATATGGGATTCTGGCACTGAAGGCAGTGCCCTTACCTGCTATGCCACAGTGCTGGCCCCAACTTATTTTTCTTTTAACCATTATACCTCAGTTACCTTCCCCAGAGTGTAACCATGGGCCACATTGGATGCTCTAATTACCCCAAGTGTTTATGGTGTAGGGTGTATGCCAGGCCCAGCACTGGGGCTGAGGACACAGTTGTATGTGGGGCAGGGGGGTGGTCCTTTGCTTTTTGGTGCTTATATTTTCCCAGGGAAGACAAGCTGCTACCCCTCATACAAGTATCCAAGTAACAATGAGGACCTATGGTATTGCAAAGCAATCAACCCAAATCTTGCCTTCTGTCACATTCTTGACAGTGTTCTCAGCTTTTTCTTAGTTCTGCAAGCTCTAAAGTCAAGCTTCCTGTTCCAAAGGGTACCTCCCAGTGCTTGCTCTAGCCTGTCAGAAACCCGTGCAGTTGGATGCACATTTATTCTGAAATACAGGTTCCAGGAATTATTTTTGTGTGCTCTCTGGGAGCATGCTACCTCACCTGCTGTTGGCAGGGAAGCATGAAAGGTATGTCTTCATGCAAACCTCCTGGAGAGCCAGAAGCCACATGTTTCCCAAGTGTCACTGTGCAGCCAGTGGCACAGGCCTGAGACACAGAGCCACGCCGAAGTGTTAACATAAAATAAGGTTGACAGTACCACTTCATCAGAAACGGGCAATGAGTGAGATGTTATGAAATGCTTATAAGCCTGGGGAATCAGGTGCTCAAAGACAATTACCAATGAAGCATTTCATTAATGAAATAATGATTAATTATAATTACTAATTAAAATGCAGGATTATGCTGTTAGTTTTGAGCATTAACAGGAGTAATGACATTACCATTTTTAATGAAATTCCAGGAATGAAAGTTATAACAACTCACAGAAAAGATATGGCTTGCAAGTGTGATTAGGAGTTATTGTTAAACCCAAGGGCATGGAATTTTCCCTGCTGGTGAACGTAAGTTAAGTAAGTTTAATGTGGCATAATTTAATTACTAAGCATAGTGTTCATCTCAGTGGGAAGAGATACCAGGTTTATGCTTTAAAGAAGAAAAGAAAGAATGTAAATAGCCACGGGTAATGATTGGCTACTAGCAGGAAAAATCAAAGAGCACTTAGCTGTCTTTTGCTTAATATTGGAGGGTAGATGCATCCCGGCTCAGCTGTAAATTTGATTTAATTAATGCTTTGAGGATTAACAACAAAGTAGCCCGTGCAGACGGGGAATGCTGGGCTGTCAAGTGTATTGGGAGACAGCACTTCCATAGGAAGGACATCTCCACTGAATAATTAATGCACGGTGCTTTCATAAATGTCAAATTCCCACAGGAAATAGAAGCTTGACCCTCAGTAATAAACCATTTAGGATTCATTAAATATAAGCGTTGTTCTTAAACTGTTTGCCATAGAGGGTGAGCTCATCTTTAATGCAGTGTGTGGGCCTTCGCTCCACTGTAAAAATGCCCAACACTAGGCTTGGGGTGGCTGTAATCACCGGGCGTGTGCTGGCTTCTCTCAGTCTGGCTGACATCTAGCCCCTGGGGTGAGCTCTCATTCCCCTTTGGCTCTTGTGAGGCCAAGATCAGTTCACAGACCAGCTGTAACCTTAGACAGAGCTCAGATTCCTCAGTGTGCTACTGTTGGCCTTTGGGGGCCAGATCATTCTTTGGTGTGTGGGGATGCTGTCCTGAGGATTGCTCGATGCTTAGCAGTACCTTCAGCCTCTGCCCACTGGATACTACCCCCTGGTTGTAACACTCACAGTTGTCTCCAGATGTTGACAAATGTCCTCTGGGGGCAGGGTCTCCCCAGTGGGAAACCACTGTGTATGAAACTTATTGGAGAGCATGTACTTTAGGGTCTGGCCCCAGGAAGGCAAGGCTCCCTGCCCAACTGGCCCCATGAGGCTATGGGCATCCACAGCCCCTGTCCCCTTCCCAATCACTGCCATCCATAGGCTCAAATTCATGGTGCTGTCAAACAGTAGTAACTGTCCCTAAAGGGCCTAAATGGGACAATCACAGCAGCAGTGCACGTGCCATTAAAATGAGAACGATTCATTGGTGCCTGGTGACTGCAGAAATCGCTTACCGTTCTCTCCTGCGTCACGATTCTTGGTGCTGGCGAATAGTACCGCACATCACCAAGCTGTATGTTTTTCTCTGTCTCCTTTCCTTTCTTTTTCTTTTCTTTCTTTAATGTTTCTGAGGGGAGAGGAAAGCAAATGAGCTCATCTAGGGGAAAGTTTCCTCAAATTGTTTGTCAAGTCTGAGAACGAATCACAGAGGAGCTTTTTTTTCTGTTTTTCTTTTCACAGAGTTTAGCTTTGATTTCTTGATTTTAAAAATGCACTTTTAATTCTGCCTGGGCATGCAGGATGCCCACACATCAACTAAAAAAAGAAACAGGAAGCTATTTGGTAAAGCATTTTGTCTACAGGAAAGCAGAAACCAATTTGACTACCAATTTTTCTCCTCTTTGATTTGTATCGGATCAAGATGAGCAGCTCTCTCTTGGCAGCCCACTGCCATCAGCTCTAAGCCCTGTTAAAACACAGAGGTTTGGATGAGCTCCAGGTGGACATGGCATCACTGGGTCACACCAGCGAATGAGGACCTCCCTGGGATTGTGGAACCCTTGAGGCATAGTTCCTGGACACAGCCCATCTCACAGGGAGAGGCTGGGACTGGTCAGTTAGGAGAGACACAGAGCGTCTGATTGTACCTGGTGACAGCAGTTCCACTTCTGTCTGTTCACAAATCATGCTCTGGCTGGAGGGCAGGCAGTCGCATGTATGGTTTCTTTGCAGTACTCCACTCTGAACAGATGTAATTTAAATTACCCAGCAAGGCACCGTTCGGGCATCAGAACCAGTGAACGCGAAGTCTACTTGGCTCAAAACCTGTGTAGGTCTTATTAATTCAGAGAGGAGAGAGTCTACATGTGCTAATTACCAAAACTACTAATTAGCTTTAATTATAAGCTTGGAAGGAAGTTGAAGTGTGTTGCATTTGATAGTGCCGTTGACCTTTTTAGTGTACTTTGGGGGGAGGGTGGAGAAACAGAAAGGAGGTGTTAGAAAATTCATCAGAGAGCAATTACTGTAGATCTTCTGATGAATATGCTACAGATGAACACATCCGTGCTGATCAGGACATCAAGGCACTTTCATAGAGCCTTAGCAGTGTCAACTCTGAGTGCCCCAGCCGGCTGAAGAAATGAGCTCCCTTCTTAAGTTACTTCTTATTCTGCTATTGTAAACCCAGCGGCAGGCTGGGTCCAGCCACGTGGATGCTGTCATTAGAAGATTGTAAGGAACAAGGGGACTGGCTTTGATGATTGATTTTGGAGGGGCACTGAGAGGAGCTGACCTCGCAGACATTTGATGAGTTGGCCAGAAACCTGCCTTCTGCCAGGGTCTGCTAATATTGTCGCCAACAACCTTTCACCCTGGTCTGCCTTGGGACTCTCCCAGAGCACTGATGGCCAGAGACTCACGTGACCCCTGTGATGTGACTGGGAAGCTCCATGCTGTTTTCCTTACGATGAGACAGCTCTTCCTGTGATGCTCCCACTAACACGGAGACTGGCAGCCTTCAAGGACAGCCAGTGAAGCGTCCCAACAGCCCCTCTCTGGCCCTGAGAGCTGTCTGACCCACTGAAAGAGGTCCCCAAAGCAGACCCGCATCCTGCTGCCTGCAGAGACTCGGCAAGTCCGAGTCTCCTGATCTTCTACATGTGCAGGTTGTGCTCTAATGTCTCGGAACTGATGTATTCACTGGTAACCACCAGAGGTATCCCATATAACGTGGTAGACAATTATAATCCACGTGGAGGAATCGCAGCTCAGCTGCCTGTGCTGGTCTCCGAGGGCTGGGTCTCACTCTGGCTCCAAAACAGAACAAGGGAGAAGGCTTTGCTTGGCAGCTTCAGCGAAGGGATCCACGGAGAGAGAGGTACGAGTTCGGATCCCAAGGGTCAAGGGCTAGACTTTCTCTTCTTTTGGAAACAAGCTAAACAAACAAAGCAAGCCCTGGGTATCAGGAAGCAAGCCCTCTCTAAATCAGTGGAGTCAGACTCCACTTGTTTGTGAGCCTTTGCACGAACATTGAATCCCAAACATAACAAGACGTCATTGAGAGAACCAAAGCCTTTTCTATTTTAACCACAGGTTTGTTCCCATGTGTAAAGGAAGAGGAACCAGGGTGTCCGGGGGCTGCTGGGGAGCAGCACCCAATCGGAATGGCTTGAAACTGCGACACTGTCTCCTCTTCCAACCTGGAGGCCAGGAGCCTGAGCTCAGGGTGTTGGCAGGGGCCGCGTTCCCCATGACAGGTCCAGGGCAGAATCCATTGTTTCCTCCTCCAGCTACCGCGGGTTGGCAGCAGACGCAGGCATCCCTCGCCTCACAGCCGCCTCACTCCCACTTCTGGCTCCGTCACGTGGCCTTCCTCCCACCGTGGCTGTCCGGGTGCCTCCACACCCTCTTTTGCACATAAGGACACCGGTAGTTGGGTTCAGTGCTCGCATTTCCAAATGAGGTCATGTTCTGAGTTTCCAGGTGGACAGCAGTATGCACAGCAGGAGGGCTTTTTCCTGAACTATTTTTTTAAAAAGCGACTTTTCAACTTTCGCACCTGGCTACTGATCCTGTGGCTCTAACTTAAGTCCCAGGCATGGGATTCTCGCTGCCTAGAAAAAGACACCTCTGCAATCCCATAAGGTTTCCCAGCACTCTTTTTTTTTTTTTTTTTAATCTGTCTTCTCAAACTCTGTGCCTCTCCTCTAAATCTTTCCTTGGCTTGGGCTGGAGTGGTTTTGAGGGTTTTGTGTGTGAAAGTGGTCCTTTGGCATGCAGCACCAAAAAGCACCATGTCTACGGTCCAGCCCCCTTGTAGGCCATTTGCTAGCTAGCTCTCGACTCCCAGTTTTATAGATTATCCCTGAGCTTACTGGGCCACGTCAGTGTAGCTAATGCTCAGGCGGCCCTTGCCTATCCCTGTTCTTCGTCCATGCCTGGCTGCACGCACAGCCAACTGACAACCCCAGAGAAGCTCAGTAGAAAGCAGTGGGTCAGGTCAGACATGCTCAGGTGAGAAGAATATCGCTCAGCACGTGTCAGGGAAACTGGTGAACAAGTGTCGACAGAACAGGAGGAGGGAGAATAGCGAGACAGGAAGTCAGCAGGTGGCGCAGAGTGGCCAGTCCTGAGTTTTACCATACAGCAGTGTGGCTGCCATAACCAGACGGAGATGGTGCTGAGAGAGGTCATCCCCCAGGAGCGGCTTAGCAGCCATAGGCTCTGTCTCTCTGAGATGGGAGCCCTCAAGGGATTTCCTGTCCAGCTGCTTTCTTGAGCCAGAGCCACCTCGGCTATCTCCCCACCATGCAGGCTTCTTCTGGCTTTGGCCAGAATCAAGTGTCCTGGGGCTCAAAGCTTTCCCTCACCTGTGATTCTAACTATGATGTGATGCTAAAGGCCACATGTGATGTGATTCCAGGCATATGGGATACTTAGAATAGGCAAATCAGTAGAGACCAAAAGAAGAATGGTACCAGGGACTCAGGGGATGTGGAGAAGGGAAGTTATTACTCAGTGGGTACCGGGTTTCCCTTTGCAGTGATACAAATGTTCTGAAACGAGGTAGTGCTGAGAGTCCTGCAACGTTGTGAATGTACTAAATACCGCAGCGTTACACACTTTAAGGTGGTTAAGTGGTGGGTTTTATGTTGTGAATTTCACCACAATAAAGATAGTCTGCCTCTTCCTGACCCACCACTAGTTTCCACCTGTCCTATGAAGTCAAAGTGTCATCCTTTCATCACAGAGCAGCCCTGTCTTCATGTCTTTTTCTCCTACATCCCTGCCCATATCCACTTCTCCAGCATAATCCCTGGGTGCCTTCCAGTTGTTTAGCTTTGGAGTCCTTTATCCTGGATGTCTTTGGCTATATCCATGTTTTCCCATGGCTTTGCTGACATGGTGGAGTGACTGGGGCAGGCTGCTGCAAGGGAATATGGCCGGCATAGGGTACAGGGCGATAACATGCTTTGACCAGGGACTCAAGAGGCCTGGGTCTTGACTCGAACTCACCGTGAAGCCTTCAGTAAGCTGTTCGGTCCTGCAGTGCCTCGGCTTCGTCACCTGTAAAAGAACACACAAGAGGTTGACCCCCAAGTCTTATTTTAATTCCCAAAGTTTAGAACCTGCTGCTGCACTTTGGTCCTCACCCTGGGGATGGCAGCCGGCAGTGCCTCCCTCCTGCCCAGTTGATTCCCGCTGTGCTGAAAGTTAACTAAGCCATTGCAACCTTCTCACCAGTGTGACGCTAGATCCTACTCACCCCTACAATGGGGACACTGGACTGGGGAGGCCAAGTGAAAGGTCTCACTGGGATCCTGATTCATTCCCATCCAGGTAGATGGAGCGTAACTTTCCTAAGTGAGCTTTCAGATTCTCACTGTAATATCTGACCTACTCCTATCCCTCTTACTTTGCTGAGATACAGAAATCCCTGTGTCCTCGTGCAGGATGCTTAGGCTTTTGGCCAGGAGGAGGGATCACAGACAGAGCCCCATGTCAGCCCACCAGATGTCTGCATTCTTATGCTGCCCCATTGCCCATTGGTAGGACAGTGGCCCTGTTCTTGACTGTTGGGTTTCAAGAAGTGTCCAATGGAGACTAAACAATTAGTGGAAGGAAAAAGCCGCGTGACCCTCTTAAGGGCCTTGCCTTTCTTTTCTCTTGAGATGGGAAGCGCACTTGTGTTTGGCAGGTTTGCCTTTGACTCTGTTATTGTTTCCATTTCTGTTTCTCCATTGATGATTTGGGTTGGGTGTCTAGCAGGACATCCCCTTGTTCCACAGCTATATTTTGTCCCCATGAACCGGAGATACATATTTTTTGCTAGTTTGCAATAACTCATTTGAGTCAGCAGTGCCAGCAGTGATGGGAGAGAGGTGAGTAGGCACAACGTCACTTGGGCTGGACGTGCCTCTTGGGATCTGGAGGCTCCACTTGAAAGGTTTAGCATAGCCATGACCAGTGTAACAGGGGAAGTGGGGTGGAATACTAGAAAGGACATACAACTTGTAATTCCAAGTTTGGGTTCAATTTCCTTCCCTTACAGGCTTTGTGGCCATAGCCAAGATTGGTGACTTGGTTACCTTATCTGTAAAATGTGTGCTATTGTGAGGCTTAAATGAGAGTCATCTACACATCACACATACTACTTGGGACAGCATTCTTCAGATATCAGGGGACCTCACAAAGGTCATGGAAAATGGAATTTATTTTAGTGCAGAAAATCGAAATTCCATGCATTGTTTGTTCATATGCATTTCCATAAGCATTTTGAAGATCCCTCATTATGTATGGATTTCAAAAATTTTAGTGCCATAGTAAACTTACCGTTTGATTCTTTGTTCATGAATTTGTTGAATTTGTGTTTCTTCACCCTTGCTTGGTAGATATTGAGGATCATGTGGAATAACCTACATGAAACCACTGTTTTAAAAACATAGGGTTTTGGGGGCCGGATCCATGGCTCACTTGGTTAATCCTCCACCTGCGGTGCCTGCATTCTCATATGGGCGCCAGGTTCTAGTCCTGGTAGCTCCTCTTCCAGTCCAGCTCTCTGCTGTGGCCTGGGAGAGCAGTAGAGGATGGCCCAAGTGCTTGGGCCCCTGTACCCACATGGGAGACCAGGAGGAAGCACCTGGCTCCTGGCTTTGGATTGGCGTAGCTTCGGCCATTAGCGGCCATTTGGGAAGTGAACCAATGGAAGGAAGACCTTTCTCTCTGTCTCTCTCTCTCATTGTCTAACTCTGTCAAATAAAAAAAATAGGGCTTTTAAATGTGTTATTCAACAAGAAAAGTAAATATAGGATCCTTTTCTAGGTCTTTCCACATTTTTGTCCTTTCCTGACCTTCTTGAAAAGCAACAAGCTCTGTTTTTCATAGCCAAGAACCTCAGGGTTCTTACATGTTGTGCCACAGAATGAAAAAGAGCAAGGAGAAGGCTGGAGTCCATGCATGGAGGATTGGGAAAGGTGGGGTGAGTACAAGACACTAGGAGGAGAGTTAAAATTCTGTGGGCTGGGACAGGCTTTTCCCTGACTTTAGATCTGCATGGTTTTGTAAAGGAAGAAAACCAGCTTTTTCTCTACTCTTCCCATTTTCATGGCTGAGGCCCTATAACAGACAAACAGAAAAAAAAGTCACAACAGAACATATACAGATTCATTTAATCTAAGTTTCATGTGACATGGGCATCTTCACAGGGAAATGAAGATCCGAATGCAAAGAAATGGTTGCACCTATGTATTTTTGTGCTGGGTTTGCTAGAGTGGAAAATCATGGAGATAGGGCAAAAATGGAAGAATCCAGTGGTAATAAACTGGGGGAAACATAGCAAGGCCTTTTGTTCAGATCTTAGCTATGACCCTTTGTCTTCAGGGATAAGAGTGTTCCATTCTCCCTGGCCTAGGGCAAGGACCTCTCCTAGGAGGCTTTTCAAACCAGTTCCAGAAGAGAGGGGCAGGGAAGAAATCAAAGGGACCTTGCTGCTTTCTGTCATTTTCTCACATTCCCTGACCTTAAACTGCTCGATATGTCAAAGTGTCATATTTGGAGGCACTATGTCCTAAGCTCCATCATTTGCATCTGCAAGAGTATTAAATTGCCTTTAGTTCTCCTATTAGAAATAGAAAAATTGAGGCTAAGATCACCCAAGCCCACTTGGTCCAGTACTTGACTGGCCTTCGTCTCTGTGCACATGTTCTGAAAGAGAAAAGTGCCCAGGGGCAGGAAACCTCACAAAGCTACAGTGAGTCTTTGATTCCAAAGCTCATGCAGGGCCCCACTGGTCCAAGCTAGACACAGGATACTCTGTTTCTCACAAGAAGTACACCCAAGGCTTGGCAATGAAACCAACAGGATGTTCTGCTTACCACCCTTTCCCTTCAAGCCTGTACCTGACTAGAAGAGCAATCACTGCCCTAGCAAGCCAGTACCAGTCTTGAGAAAGTCCTCCAGTGTGGGGGAGGAAAGCAAAAAGTAGTTTCCCCAAATTCCTGGAGCGTAACTGGCTTCGGCAGGTCAGTCTGGCCTCTCAAGGGTGGGACAGCCCTGGGGATCACGTGCCTTGCCAGGTTTTGGAAGACTCAGTCTGCTAGGAGGAGCCCAAGGACACCAAAGTGGCAGTGACTTCTTCAAAGGAGTTCCCAGCCTCATGATAAGGGGTCAAGTAGCAGTTGACCCTGAAATATGCTGTGATGCAGATCACGTTTGGCTCTCTGAATCTCTCCCAACTGAACCCACCCACAGCAGCCCTTGCTTAGATCTGAATGTAGCAGTGTAAAGGGAGCAGTAATCTCTTCTTGTGGTCTCACGTGGGTTCCCATTATTACAGGAGATCTCAGTTCTTGAGTTCTTGTCTCACATAGAAGAAGCATTTCCACATGGATAGGGACAGTGAGCGAAGCAAGATGCATTTAAGTGAGAAGCCCAGCAGTCAGGTGTGGGCTCCAAGGGAGGAATGCCCAGAGAAACTCTGCTAGCGTGGGGTTTTGTAGGCGTAATTCAGGGGAGGAGCAGAAATACAGCTAACATTCTGACTCGGACAAAACCTAGCAGAAGGCCAGAATTGTAATCTTGTCTGGGCTGCCCCTGAAAAAGAAACAAACAAAAAAAGTATCAGAAGAGTGGGACTGATAATTTTGTCTTGCTAAAGGCATCTTCCATGGAGCAGTAAGCATTTGGTTCATTCTTCCAGGGATTCTGCCCCTATTCTCATTCCAACAGGGACCTGACCTAATTGCCTATAAGTCCATCTAACTCCTCACACTATGACTTCCTACTGTCCTCAAATGAACTAGCAACAAAGACACAGCCCATTGAGATGGCCCCTCTGGGAGGTGTCCCAGAGGCCTTTGTCCAAGGGAACAGATTATTTCCTGACTAAGGCCATGCCAGTGAAGGATACACACATGTGGCCTGCGGCCAGACTGCTGCCTTTAATGCGTGCGGCCCTGGTCCTGAGAGTCCGTTCTCATAGACTTTGGTTCTGACCTAGATGAGCTGTGCCCTGGATTGTCACATTTCTTGTGGCTGCTTTCACTCTGATGTTTTTCTTCTTCTTTTAAATCATTTCTCTGAAATGTCCCTTGCAGAAGCAAATAGAGAATACAGTAGTCACCCCAAGGCTGTTTTGTTCAGGCTGGTTGTCCAAGGCAATGGACAAAGAGAAATTTGGGGAACAAAGCCACTTGGCTTTTGTGAGTCACCTTTAATAGCTTGAAAAGGTCAAGAATTTACTTAGAGAGGTCTTCTGATGACTTTGCAAAGGGACCAGTGAGATGCAGATTCACTCCACAAGCCTGACATCCTTCCACCTCTGTTCATATGCAAAGTGTGTGCTTAAAAGTGAGGTCCCCTGGCTTCGCAGGTCTTTCCACTCTAATGAGGCCCAAGCTGCTGCCAAGTGGCACCGAGACTGTTAATGCAGCAGGATCGAGCATGCAGGTTTGCTCTCTGTGGGAGCCCCACAGCTCACCCCAGACGAGGCGCCACTGCACTAATGAGCGCCACGTGGTGACATTAAACAGAAACCCTGGCTGGCCCTGTGCTCGCCCTTAAGGTCCTCATTCATTAGTCTTCTTCCTGTCCCTGTAACTTGGGAAAACTTAGCTCATTGCTGTCTCTGTAAGTCGGGGGGATATCGTGGACTCTTGACTCTAATCCTGATAAATAATATATTGAGATTTCACTGAAGTGAGAATAAGGAATCTGTACTTTGCAGGCTTTTAAATACAGTGGAAACCCATGCTGGGTTTCAGGATGACAGCTTATGATCGTTGACTGATGTTCATCCCATGCATAGTATCTGAGATGTATTTGCTTGGCCGGGGGGGGGGGGGGATGCCACAGGGCAAGCTTGGCACCCAACCTAGGCTTTCAGTGGGTTCCATACGGTAGAATAGGTGTGATACACATCCATCCATATCATTAGACTTAGGCAGAAAGTGTTAAATGGATACACGCTGTCATTTCAGAGGCGAGATTCTTTGCAATCACATTTTCTCTGTTCTTCTAGTTCAGGCCACCATTATCTCTGCCTGGAGTTTCGGCAGTGATTATTAACCGTTTTCTGACCCTCATGGAGCACCTATTATGTGGGAGGGAAGGACCCCTGGGCATTTCATAGGTCTGTCTTGCTGGAGATAAAATAGGCCTGAACAAACCAACCCAGAGTAAACCGTGATCCAGGGCCTCAAATGTACAGGTGCTGCTCAGGGGCAGTGAGTGAAGAGCAATGGACCCAGGACAAGAGAGTTCCAAGGAGGCTGATGGCACCACAGTGCTGCTTGCTGTCTAAACTTGGCAGGGCTGTTACACTGCAGTTCATTCTTGCCAGGGAGGGAAGGGGGCCTGGGCCACTAGATACAGAGATTTTTGTGTAATCCATAAACTTCTCCATTGGCAAGTATGGACAATTATCTTTTAAAAGTTTTGATCACTGGGTAAGCCATACAAACCATTCAGTGGGACTGAGCTGGTCTGGGACACCTCTGGCACCTGCAGTACCATGGTGCATATACCGAGGTACAGGTGAGCCACAGCCAGGAGCCTCAGGGCAGGGAGAACATGAGAGGTCATGAAGGTGTGCGACACAGAAAACGTATGTGTGGATTTCTAATGTTTTTGCATCAAAATACATTTATCCTCTAATTTTCTTTTTTTCTACAAGCTCTTTGAAGTACCCCTGTATTTGATACTGATTGCAAAGAGTAGGGGTAGGCCACAAAACAGCTCTCCACATGGAGGGCAGAGTGTGAATGTAGGTATGGGCTTCGGTCCCTTGGGGTTGTGGTCAGAAAAGGACAAGGACTTTGGTGGCTGGAGACTGGGGTATGAGCAAGGGCCAGAGGGCATGCCATGCGACCTCAGGCCAGAGCGATAAGCGGAGGCCAGACACCCGAGTGACACTGGCAGCTCATTTATCCCCATGAAACTCAAGTCTACTCAATTCTGACCCTCCCAGAGCTGTTGGAAGGAATTGGGTGAATCATACGGGGATGATGCTCAGGGCTGTGCGTGCCATGCATATATGCAGTATGTGCTGCTGCTTCCTCATATTTGATGAAAGTTTAGATTTCATTCTGCTCACTCTGTAATGCTAGTCAAAGGCTGCTCCTTTTTCAATTTAAAAAAAAAGGGGGGGAAGAAGAAAATAACTGTCATCTATGTTCTATCAAGAATTGACCAGATAACATTTTTTTTTTCAGATCTGCATTTGCATCTGTCTTTTCCCAAAATAAAATCATGGCTGACTTTGTAAAAATGACAGCATGGCCACATAGAAACTCATAAAAATGTCACCAAGCACAAAAATGAAAGAAAAATATTAAAGTCCTATTGTTAATGTTTTTAAAAGAGATTTATGAATTTATTTGAAAGGCAGAATGACAAAGAGAGAGGGAGACATTAAGAGAGATCTTCTGTCCCCTGGTTCACTTCCCGAATGGTAGCAACAGCTGAGTCTGGGCCAGGATGAAGCTAGGAGCCAGGAACTCTATGCAGGTCTCCCACGTGGGTGGCAGGGGCCCAAGTACTTGGACCATCTCCTAGGCACATTCACAGGAAGCTGGATGTGGTGGTATCCAGGACTGGAACATGCACTCTGATATGGGATCACAAGCCACAGTTCAGCCCTCTGTACCACACTGGGCCCCCAATGTCTACCATTATTATGTTAGGTGCAGGATCATTTCAGACAGATGTATTGACTCCAGATAAAAGGACAGGTGACTGGGTGACAGGGTTGCAGTAAGGATTAAATAAGATACTGTGTGGGAAGCATATAGCAACCAGCACAGTGCTTGGCACACAGTGCTCAAGAATGTTGGGTTATGGTAGTCAGCAGTAGTCTACCATTCAGCAGGTGCAGTCCTGTGACTCTACGTAGGGTGATTTCTGCACCATGACAATAGAAATCGTGTAGTCCAGTTAGACTCGGATTTCATGGTCTTCTTTCCCTTTCCAGTTCGCGAGGGATTGCTCAGCAGTTCTTGCACTGCACTGGGAATGAAGAAGTGGCTAGGATGCTCAGGAATTTCAGGAGCTGCCACACGGGGAGCTGCAGGGACAGGGGAGGTCACACAGGGACTGTCTATCTTCTCCCCTCCTCTTTCTTCTCTCTTCCTCCCTTACCTGTGCTCCTGTCCTGTTTTGGTTTCACTCTTTATAGGTGGATTGCCCATAAATGGCTTAAGGGGTCCTCCTATGGCATTTCAGTCCCACCCCGCTCCTGCCCTGCATTCTGAGCAACATCCACAGTGGTCCTGGGGGTAGTGAGTCTTGACAGTGATATCTGTACCAGTGGCCCAAGAAAGCGATGCGCGTGTTGACTGCCTGTGGTTAACAGCTCAGTGAAGGCAGGAAGCAAATTAGCTGTTAGATGCAGGGCCTTTCTTTGCACTTGAAATTCATTGTACTTTTAAATGCATTTTTAAAATTCATGGTCTCTGAAACTGGGAAGAAAAAACCTAGGCTGATTGGTAAGAATCATTTTCGCTTAGTGATTAGAAAATCTGGCACTACCAAGTTCCTTGAGCTCTCTGCAAATTTGCTGTAGCTTCTTTTTACCATAAAGCAGGTGTCAAGTGGAGACTTTGTGTTTACGATCATTATGTTGTATTAAAGAATCACATGGAGTTCCACGATGAGAGCAAGAATGCCGCATATTCCTCTACCTGCAAAGCAATTAAATTATTGTCTGATGTGTTTATAGCTCTGGAACCGGTAATCAGCTTTTAGACTGAATAGGGGACGTGGTGTTATAATCCCGTGCTTTGCTGAGAGGTTCCTATTTAGCATTTGCATTTGATAATTTAATTTAAGTAATCCTGAGTGAACACAGTTGCATGTCGTGGCAATTATCAGAGTAATAGGAAAGGTTGCAATGTACAGACTATTTTTATGTAAATAATTTTATATTCCTGAATGGTTTTCACTTCCTCGTTATTAACCTCCACTGCCCTTGTTGGATAAACTAGAAAATTGTAGTATAGCCTCTAAAGTCACAAATATTGTGTCTCTGTTCCCCCCCTTCTCAGGGAAACAATAACTGAGCAATCTCCAAATTTCCATGAGATTATGAAAGGCCTGAAGTGCACCATTTAAAAAAAATCCCTCCTCCCATGAGACTTTTTTCCCTGCAAGATGCCTTTATGTATTAGAGATCAATTTTCTGATAAGATTCTCTGTTCCAGAGAATATTTGGTAATTTTAGCAAAGGTAAGTACTTGCCACAGATGTAGTGCATCCCGAGCTAATGCCCAATAATATTGCCAAGGAAATGAAATAAATTGCACAAAGTCTCTTTCTTCTCTCCAGTATTCTCCTCCAAAATAAAGCTTAGGGGAAGTTTCAGTATTTTGTAGGACTCTCTAGCCATCAACTTCCTTTATGGAATGTGTGGATTTCAGGACAAGCATCCCAATTGGTCTCCAAATATTCTGGCATTTCTACTTTTTTCCCCTCTGCCTTCCACTCACCGTTGCCTGAACAAAATCACTACAGATTGGTCTCATTTCTGGGTGACCTAGAGATCTTGAGAAAAGAAGTGTGTGTCTCCTACCATTATCTATTTTTTTAAGTTCTTTCCCCTACCTTTTAGAAGACTTCATAATCTTGTCTAATGGGAACTTCCTAAGCCTCTCAGGCACCAAGTCTTGATTACAGGTCAGTGAGATCAAATGCAGACATTGCCTTTTTCTGTGCTTTTCTGTGCCCAGCACCTGCCTTGTCACCCAAAATGCTGCTTGGCTCTGAATGTTGCATACATTGGTCTGGATGTACCTTCAAAGGAAGCTCACTCTCTGATACAATGGCATTTTTGTGGTAAATAAAAATATTTGAGTATCTTTCCCAGTGTTTCTAATCCCACTGGAAACCTCCTCAAGGGATATAATGGGGTATTAGGAGGAGATGCATATTTTACCTCTGATTTCTTTAGATCACCATGGCTGGCCATTAAAAAAAAAAAGGACTGTCTTTCCTTCTTTCTTTGTTTTTAAGTTTTTCAATTTACTTTAAAGGCAGAGAGATGGAGACATTTACCCAACGCCTACAACAGTCCAGGCTGGGCCAGGCCTAACCTGGGAGCCCAGAACTCAACCTAGGACTCATCTGTGGGTGGCAGATGTACACCCCACTACCTCCTGGAGTGTACATTTGCAAAGAACTGGAATTGGAAGTGGAGTTTTCAACTCCGGCAAATTGAAACAGAATGCAGGTTTAGGCAAATTGATACAGAACGCAGGTGTTCTAAGCAATCTCTCAGCTGCTGTGCCAAATGCCCACTTCGTCTTTCTTTTTAAATGTCTGAATACCCTTTGTTGATTAGCAATTTTTGACCTAAATATGAAATCAGTATTTTTAAATTAAAACAATTGTTTAAAATATAACTTGTTTTTTAAAAAAGTTTCCTTCACCATACATATTGAGGGATACGTTGTGGTGTTGTGATGTATGTGTACTCCATGGAATGTTGTTTTTTGGTTTGTAGTGAGAACATTTAAAATCTTCCCTTTGGAGTCTGTAGTGCATTGTTCCTAACTACGGTCACCAAGTCGCACAGGAGAACCCCAGCCCTTGCTAGCCACCCTTTGACTCACAGGTGTGTTTTTGTTTTGTTTTTTTTTGTTTTGACAGGCAGAGTAGACAGAGAGAGACAGAGAGAGACAGAGAGAAAGGTCTTCCTTTTTTCTGTTGGAAAGGTCTTCCTTTTTTCTGTTGGTTCACCCCCCAAGTGGCCGCTGCGGCCAGCATACTGCGCTGATCTGGAGCCAGGAGCCAGGTGTTTCTCCTGGTCTCCCTTGCGGGTGCAGGGCCCAAGCACTTGGCCATCCTCCACTGCCTTCCCGGGCCACAGCAGAAAGCTGGACTGGAAGAGGAGCAACCAGGACAGAATCCTGCGCCCCAACCGGGACTAGAACCCGGGGTGCTGGCGCCGCAGGCGGAGGATTAGCCTATTGAGCCATGGCGCCACCCGACTCACAGGTGCTTTTGACAGACATTAGTGTGCTTGGAGATTAGCAGAGATGCCCACCCACTCTTATTTTGAATGTGTCCTGGCACAGAAAGCCTTGAGTCTGCCCAAATGTCCATGCAATGCCTCTCTGCCCTCCAAAGAAAAGCCCTTACACTCTGCCAGGAGCAGTGCTAGAGAATTTTTCCATCTGGAGCCTCTTAAACCTTCCAACAACTATGGCCTCTCTTAACGCCCAGTTTCCAGCTGCTGACTCGGGCAGGTAGAGAAGGGAGCTAACTTGTCCAGGGTCACCCTGTTGAGAGCAATGGCACTGACATCAAATGTGGGTCTTTTCAATCCAAGAGTCTGTGGTCTCTGCAGGCTTGTGTGTGTGCTCCATCTACCACCTATTCGAGCATATTACTGAATGTTCTGTCAATTGATCAGCTGTTAGGTACATCTGTGACCTTGACTTTCGTCAGTATTGATCACCCCCGAATCCCTGTAAATTTTAGTACATCTCATTATGTAAAGATTTGCCAGTGCCCGAGCAATAATGAGGCAGCTGTCCACAAAGACTTGTGCGTCTGAATAACTCCTAGAATCAAAGTATTTATGTGGTTCCCACTGTCCAGCTCTTCTGGTTAGAATTCTCCTAAATCACACTGTACTCGATTTGAGTGTAGTTTAATTCATCTTAATCCGTACCTTAGTGCTTAGACTAATAAAAGAGGAACGATAAACTAATTCTGAGTAGTGTAGACAGAATCCCTTCTGTGTCTTAATTCTGCCTGAGGTCTATGCCCTGGCCATTAATGTGGGGATTGGACACTACCAAGGGCACTTGAGAAAAGGATATGGATGTGGGGCCTTGTGGTTCCTGAATGTTCCCTGATAGGTGGCTGGGGGAGAAGTCACCACAACACAAAGCCTCGTATGGGACCAGACACCGTGACCCAGGCAAGTGTAATGTGTGACTCGTGTGGTAGTAAGTGTTCAAGTTCTTCACGGGAATGGTGCTGATAAAATCCCGTGAACACTGAGATTTTCATTTGTAACGATTTTCATTTGTTTTAATTCCATGATTAGTTCTGTTAATAAAAATGTCTTTTTAAGCTATTTAAGACACCCAATAAAATCCTATAATATTAATTTCATGGAAAAATTCCAACAAAATTGTATTAGTTTTTCTCCCATTAAGGTAACATTATGGACTTTTAATGGCACTCTCAGCTATAATGGTTTTTATTGACCTAATTATTATATGAATTAAAATCTGTCTCAATGCCTTGAAAGTTATGTAACAGCAGCATCAGAGAGGGAGCCATTGTTGGTTACTGTGGGGTAAGGAGGCGAGAGCCTGAGCCGCACATCTCTTAAACAATCTTTAGTTCATCCAGAAGGAAAAACACGTAATGCTCTAGTTCCATTGAATGCACTTGCTGTTCTCCTGTCTATGAAATATGTAATATCAAAATCATACTTTGGGGTGGGTGAGCTATATTATACATGAGAAACTTTTCCTGCCTTTTTAAAAATACTGGTTTTTTTCATCTTACTGGAAAGGCAGATGCATATACATGCATAGACACACAAGTTAGATGGAGAGAGATCTTCCATCTGCTAATTCACTCTACAAAGACTGCAGCAGCCAGGGGTGGACCAGGCCCAAGCCAGGAGCCCAGACCTAAGTCTGGGTCCCCAGTGCGGTGACAGAGACCTGAGTATTTGAGCCATTATCTGCTACCTCCCAGGGTGCACATTAGCAAGGAGTCAGACGGAAAGCGATGTGGCTGGGACCCAAATTGGGCACTGGAAGATGGAATGTGGACACAGGAAGCAGCAGCTTGACCACTGACCCACACACCTGCCCTTACCTTCTGTGTCTGATTCCTATACCTTTCTCTTTTGGTTTCTAAAAACAGTGTTGGAATTTTAGCAATGATATAATTGTATTATGTGATCTATGGAGATGATCTTTTAGTTAATTTTAGCAAAAAGTTAATACAGTTGGTGGAATAAATGTAAACCGTGCAGGGGGAGAATAAAGTATTAAACTTTGCAAAAGTATCACATTTAAAACTTGAGGCAGCAGTTTGTGAATTACAGATTTTTGCCTTTTAGTATTTTGAAATTCCTTTGGCACAGATAGAAAACTTGTGATACCTACACCTCTGATCTTCAACTCACTCTTCCAAGTCAGATATTACTAAGCAGTTGATGCAAATTTCTCACTGAAAACAACGTAAACTTGAAATCCATCTCAGCATTGTATTTAGACAAATTCCTTCAATACTGATTTGACTAAGGAATTGAAACCTACTTTGCACTTCTGGTGATAACTCACGATTATAAATATTTTCGTGGAAAAACACAGATGAGTCATATTAGTTCATCAAAAAAATACTCTGATGGACAGGTGCTGTGGCTTAGTAGGTTAAGCATTTTCCTGTGGTGCCAGCATCCCACATGCATGACGGTTCGATTCCTGGCTGCTCCATTTCTGATCCAGTTCCCTGCTGATGGCCTGGGAAGGCACTGGAAGATGGCCCAAGTGTTTGGGCCCCCTGCAACCACATGGGAGACCTGGAGGAAGCTCCTGGCTCCTGGCTTCAGATCGGCCCACCTCTGGCCATTGAGGCCATTTGAGGAGTAAACCAGTGGATGGAAGACCTTTCTGTCTCTCTGTGTGTGTCTGTAATGATTCCTCTCAAGTAAATAAATGAATCTTTAAAAAAAATACTGTGATTATTGGGAATATGAGGATTACCAGTAATATTTTAGTAGACAAAAACTCAAGATTTTGAGTAAGGAACTGACTAAATTAAGCCATGTAGCTGGTAATGAATTAGAATAAGAAGATACAGTGGTTTATGCATGGGAGTTTGGGATAGCATTTAGGATACCTCTTGGGACCCCCACATTCTATATCACAGTACCTGGGTTCAAGTCCCAGCTCTGCTCCTGATTCCAGCTTCATGCTAAGGTGGCTGTCATACAGCAGATGATGGCCTAAGTACATGAGTTCCTGCCATCTATGGGGGAAACTTCACGTGAGTGCCTGTCTCCTGGTTTTGGCCTGGCCTATCCTTAGCTGTTGTGGGCATTTGGGGAGTGAACCAGCAGATGCAAAGATGGATGATATCTCTCCTCATCTTCATCATCTTCCTCCTCCTCTTCCTCTTCCTCTATGTCTGCCTTCCACATAATTGTTTTAAAACAATATATAGCTCCTGAGCCCAGGACTATTGATCTTTTGTAGGTCTTTCATTCATTCCTTACACAAACACTGATCAAGTGCTTTCTGTGTGTTAGGTGCAGGATATTGAGCAAAGAGCAAGACAGTTCTACCCTGGGACAGATGCAGGAAGTATATTCATAAATAAGGTAACTTCAGCTAGCAAAGGATAGAGAGTTGCAGCACTGAAGGAGGTCAAGAGGAAGCTCTTGAAGACTAGATTTGGGCTGATACCCAACAGAAGAGGGGGCTGCCATGAGAAACTTGGAAAAGAGCATCACAGGCAGAGGAGGAGCCTGTGTAAGGGGTTGGGCTGGAGGGAGATCTGTGTGACCAGGGGGCAGGTAGAGTAACCCAGAGCCAGCAGATCCAGGGTCAGGTGTTTGGGTTTTATTGTATTTGGCACTCATTAGAGGATGTTAAAGAATGAACTAACACAATATGCGTGGCTCACAGGGTACAGTCACCGTGTCTTGCTCTTGGGTGATATCTGTCTAATCACGAGGTGGATTTTTTCTTAAAGGCCAATGAGAGTGCCTTGCAGCAAATGCACACTCCTACTCTCAGAAAGTCAGAAGGTATAGTTCCTTGTCTTTGCCTCTCCCCTGGAACTGTGAAGCCTATCCTAGGACCAGGTTAGAACTATGAGGTAAGGTTCCCCCTGGAGATGGTGGAGACAAAAGGGATAGAAACGTGGCTGTGTGTTCCACCAGCACCGAGCAGCATGCTTTCCAAAAAGGACAGGCTCCCATCCACTGCTTCATACCCCAAACACCTGCTATGGTAGAGCTAGCAGGTGAGCTGAAGCTGGGTCTGGGAACTCAGCCCTGGTCTCCCAGTTTCCTCAGCTGTAAAATGGTGTAATAACAGTACCAGCCCAGAGGACGGAGAGAATGCAATGTAAACTATTTCGCACAGCATCTCGCACTCAGTGAGTGTGCAACACATTTTTAGTACTGTGAATAATAGTCACAGTGATAACACGTCTTATTATTTTCATTTAAAATAAGGCCATAATCATAAAGGGTATGGGAATGAAAACAGGCCAAAACAGTAGAGTGAGGGTAGGTTTGATTGTGTAAGGATTAAGATAGGAGATGCCCCCAGCTTGTAGCATGGTGATAGACCTGATGAAAAAGGGTTGCTTTAGGATGGCTATTTGGTCTGTCAGTTAACAAACCCACTGGGATTTCTAGTTCCCATTGCAGAGTGCCTGGATTCAGTCTCCAGCTCTGGCTCCTCAGTGCAACTTCCTGCTAAGGCAGACACTGGAAGGCAACAGTGATAGTTTAAGTAGTTGGGTCCAAGGATTTGGTGCGATTAGATAAGATACTATAATAAAAACTGGTGAGTGCATGCTAAAGGGTATGCAAACCAAGTCACCGGGGTGCCCTACATGCTCTGCTAACCGACTTGGAAGATAACAGTGCCTCATGGCAGTGCCGAGAGGACTGAAGGAGGCCATGTATATAAAGCACCTGCACAGTGCCTAGAGTTTGCTGCATGGTGGCTACCCTTTCTTTCTTTCTTTCTTTCTTTCTTTTTTTTTTTTTTTTTTTTTTGACAGGTAGAGTGGATAGTGAGAGAGAGACAGAGAGAAAGGTCTTCCTTTTGCCATTGGTTCACCCTCCAATGGCTGCTGCGGCCGGCACATCTCACTGATCCGAAGCCAGGAGCCAGGTGCTTCTCCTGGACTCCCATGCGGGTACAGGGCCCAAGGACTTGGGCCATCCTCCACTGCCTTCCCGGGCCACAGCAGAGAGCTGGCCTGGAAGAGGGGCAACCGGGATAGAATCCGGCGCCCTGACCGGGACTAGAACCCGGTGTGCCAGCACCACGAGGCGGAGGATTAGCCTGTTAAGCCATGGCGCCGGCTGGCTACCCTTTCTAATCGAAGACCAATGATGCCTTGAATTTATGAAGTACAGTAGGGGAAACCCCATTCATATGTCTGAATCAGCATCAGTACCGTTAATAAGAACATGAGTGTATCTGAAATTGAGTTGTGGTTGTGTTAATGGGCTGCTGTGTTTTTAATTCACTCTGATGCCATCTCCAATGGAGCCGTTTGGGTGCGGTAATGGAAAGATTCAGTGCAGGCCGTTTGAAGGGAAGTTGGGGTCTGTCATTTAGTGCAAGTCAACTTCTGACAACGGTATGTTCCAGAGCATTGCAGATGTCCTCAGATCATGTCCTGTTTCTCTAAAAACCATGTGGGATTTTATGCAGTAAAGCATCTGCTACGACGAGAAGGGTAAGGGTCTATTTAAAAAATAAATCTCTGGCCGGCGCCGCAGCTCAATTGGCTAATCCTCTGCCTTAAGGCGCCGGCACACCGGGTTCTAGTCCCGGTCAGAGCGCCGGATTCTGTCCCAGTTGCCCCTCTTCCAGGCCAGCTCTCTGCTATGGCCCGGGAGTGCAGTGGAGGATGGTCCAAGTGCTTGGGCCCTGCACCCCATGGGAGACCAGGAGAAGCACCTGGCTCCTGCCATTGGATCAGCGCGGTGCGCCAGCCGCAGTGCGCCGGCCATGGCGGCCATTGGAGGGTGAACCAACGGCAAAGGAAGACCTTTCTCTCTGTCTCTCTCTCTCTCACTGTCCGCTCTGCCTGCCAAAAAAATTTAAAAATTAAAAAAAAAATAGTAAATCTCTGGTAGTCACCTGGGTGATATCCCACATGTGGAGTACTGGGTTGAATGGGTTCTTCCACTGTGTGCCCTGGAGTGAAGCTCCCCATGGGTTCATGTTAATGTGAAATGCTCTTGGGAAGCATGGTGGCTTTATGCATGCTACCCTCAGCAATGCTGCACAGACAAGACCTGAGCTAACAGCCTGACTGACCCTCAGCGAGGAGAAAACCAGAATTCTTGCCCTTGCCCGGCTGGCTCTCAAACACCAGGTGTTTTCCGCTGCAATATCAAACTCCCATTAATGAAAAATAGGAATGATTTCTTGGCTGTCACGTGAGGCAATAGGGCAAGCCCTTCACTCTGTAGATTTTAGAAGATGGAAATCACCTATATCATACACAAGCGTGTGTGCCCATGTGACCAAAGTCACATATATGCTGCTTTCCTTCAGTTATCCCCTGGAGGGGCTTGGAAGGGAATCTTCACTGAATTCTTGGAAGGGCTGAGCTTCTGGGATTGTGGCATGGGGAAGCAGTAAGGCAGAGTGACAGATATTTGATGAGCTTCTGCTTGGGAGGGCAGAGGCTCAAGTTCTCTTGACTGCTAGCCGCAGTAAAGCCTGGACAAAGCTTAGCTCTCCTTGTTACCTTTGGTACAATGAGGGATCCGGACAATGGTTCCCTTCGTGATTAACACCAAGCCTGTCCCTCATTAGTTGAGGTTGCCCCTTGACCTGCACATTCTTTCTGGCATGTAGATTTCTCCAGGGCACCTGGAGTCCCAGAGAGACCCTGAAATCAGATACAAAAGTTTGAGCATAGTAGATTTGTTCATGCTTCAGGGGAAGGCTCTGTGATTTTTGTTTGTCCATTCAGTGAAAATCGAATTCCTGTTCTCTGCAGAGCCATGAGCTTAGCTAGGGAAGGAAAGCAGCGGTCTGGGCGGGTACAGTCCCTGTTCTCCATTCTAATAGGAAGACTCAAGAAACCGTAAGTGGTGGTCACAAGGCAGCACAGACATGTGGCAGGGCCAGGGCACATGCACAGGGTACATCAGGAGCTCAAGAGAGGGGCCCCTCACCCAGACTTCATAAGATTTTCAAGGAGGCTTGTGATCCCCCCAAAAGTATAAGTGACCTCTGGATAAAAGGAAGGAGAATTTAGCATGAGCATCACGCTAACAGCACACAGAAAAATGATGGCAGATGGACACATACGCGGGAGATGTTGATTCTAATTAGACATTGAGGTTGGTGTACAGACTTGAAGTTAACATGGCTGCTATTATCACAACAGCTCATGTACACCCCATTCTCACTACGTCCCAAGTTCTTGGTGGGCATCTAACCTCAGTCATTTCTTTGCTTCTCAGAAAGTCTCTGCAAGGAGTGGCATAGTCTTGTTTTCTGCACGAGAGCCCTGACACTCAGAGATGTTGTCTCTTCCAGGTCACCCGGACAAATCTAGGATGGAAACTCAGCTCTGGTGATTCCTACACTGAGCACTAGTACGGATTTTCAACAGTTTTGGGTCGTAGTGAAGGTTTTCTTGTAACTCTCACCTTGCAAACAGGTTGGAACATCATGTTTCCTTGCATTATTTTGCCAGATAAGGCCAAGCTTTAGATTTGAAAATCAAAGTCGGCACCATCTGTTCTCCCCAAAGTGGAAAACCTTCTCTTCCAGGCAGGCTTTGAGTGGCCTTCAATTATCAGCTCATACTGGGATGGTGTAGTTTGCCTGTTCTGTGGCCAAAACCATCCATGAAGTTCAAAGAAGGAGGAGAGCTCTAAGGAGCTTATTAACAATTTAGCAGTTCCAAAGCAAGCATGAGAGATTGCTCATTCCATTTGCCACAAAAGCACTCTAATGATGAATCAGACTTAGTCATTGTAGAGATGGAGAAATGCGAGGCCCCTTTGTGGCGGCACAGCTCCCACTGTCTTATCCTAAGGTCCCCGCTGACTGGCTGAGTGCTGTTCTCTCTCTTCCGGTTGACTTTGGCACCTGTACTTCCCAAATGCCTATATGATCCATTCCTTCTAAAGGAGCCTGATCCAAAAGATAGAAAAGGAATAGCCCATGTTGATAATGTTACTCCTCCCTGCCCCAAATATTTGGCCCTGTGGAAGCATTCTTGCTCTAGAATTGGGCTTGTTCGTTTGTTCAGCAAGCTTTCCCCAAGAGCAAGGCCTGTGCTTAGCCAAGGGGATGAATCACCTATACTCGCAAGAAGCCTGTCTTTAGTAGACTGTGACAAAGGGAAGTTAAGGGGGCCTTTGCAAGGGGCAGAAACAATACAAACTGGCTTAAGAGAAGGGGAAGGGAAGAGTTTATAGAAGTCCAACAGCATGTCTGATTCAGGCATAGCTGGGTCTAGGGGCACAGGCAATGTCATTAGGGGCTTTGTGTCTGTTTCTTTCCTCTCCTCAAGAAATTTAATGTGAACAGCAACAGCTTGGGGTTCACATCCTACTAGCTTACAGTGGGGAGATTGTTTCACTCAGGAATACTTAGAAAAGCTTTGCAAAGCACGCTATGGCCAAACTTGAGTTACAGACTCAGTGTTCAAAAAAACAAAACAAAACAAAACAAAAAAACCAAAAAACAACCATGGTCAGAAGAGTGGAGTTCTCCAAGAGGCCAGATCTGGATCCTGAATACATCCCCAGACCAGTTAGAAATGGAATCAACCCCATTCAAAAGTATGAAGAACAGGATAGTTCCCTACTTGAAAAAAGGATTCTAATTCCAAAACACTGATGGAGCTGAGGTGAAGTGGGGGGATCTCAGAAATGTTCTGAGGTCGGAGGAGAGTCTTGAAGGGTGAAATTCAGTAAGAGTCCAGGAGAGTGACCAGAAATGAGTCCTGTTTTGCTAATGCTCCAATAGGAATGACCTCAGAAAATAATATCCATTCATTCAAAAAATGTTACTGAGCCCCTACTAACCATGTAACTTAGTGCTGGGATTGATTGTAGTGATAAACAAGGCAGGTACTTTTGGGGATCTCAGGGATTTTACTGTATACAGAGGAGAGAAAGATAAACAATTCTACAAATGATAAAATAATTCCCCTTTTTATGAGTGCATAAAAAGGGATCACTATGCTGGGGTTACAGAACACCAGTGTCTAGCGTTCCAGTTCTCCAAACTATAAAACGGCAAAGGAGATTGACTTTCCCTCTCCCAAAACCAGCAGATGATGCAAAAAACTATGAGGAAGACAGATGAACTCATTTACATACATTGGCAAGAAAAGCAAGGAACACCTTGAGGTAGGGAATAAGAGTTGGGGAAACCATCTGATCCTGTACTTAGATGGCTGACTCACTAAATGCCATCTTAAAATGCATTATTCCCGTACTGCTCAAATGACACATTTGTCCTTACCCTCTTACTCTGCCTGGCTCAGTGCTTGCTTTTGGTTTTTCTGCCTTTTGTCCTTAAACCACAGTATCTACAGTCTGTACTCAACACTATCATCTTGTTTCTTCTGCTAAACCATTTCAAAGTAAAAAAAAAATTTTTTTTTTTTTTTGGTGTGGAAGGAAGGACAATCTGGAGGTGTTGCTTTGAAACTACTGACTCTGTTATACAATAATTTAAATTGATTATACTGTTTGGTAACCAATCTGGTCATAAAAAGATTCTGTGTTAGAATTTGCCCTCCTAGGCGTTTCCAAGGGAGAAGAATTTCCCTGCTCACTGATAGACTCCTGAAAACAGCAGTGGATAGCAGAGCTGAGTCCACCTACAACCGGCAGTGCTGTGATCAAGTAGCATTGCCCGCAGTGTGCTCTGTGAGTGACAGGCAAAGGAAGCCATGTTTGCAAGATTAACTCTCGCGTTGTGGCTCCCTTCCATTCTTTATGAAATAAAAGCCAGATGCTTCTAGTTAACATTTTTAATGGGTTCACATTCCCAGATAGCTTGTAAAATCCCATTAATAAATCAAAGTGCCCTTTTTAACAGAATACAAGGGGTGCTACAATGTTGTCCATGTACTAATGAATGAGGAGCCCTGGAAGCTAGATTCACAGTTTTTCTGAAGTCTTGGCTCTCTCTCCTCCATATACACATATCCCCCCAAAAGGACTGGAGCAGAAATTCGAGGTAAATGTCTCAGTGTCACAGGCTAGCAATGTGTTTTCCGTAAGACCAAATGAGTTATTAGGAGGAAAATTTCCAAGTGACTTAAAAGATGCCATTTAAATTCTATTAGAATTTTTTTAAATAAAAGGCAATGCATTTAGTGAGAATAACATGTAAGCCTTCCTGCAATATTTGATTGCTAATGAACAGAAAGTATTAATCTTAGCAACTGAGAAGAGAAAAATGCATAGTGTTTTTCATTAAATCAACTAAATGATTAAATGAGTTAGTCAGTAGAAACCATTTTAATTTTCTGAATGTGAAATGTGTAGCTTATAACAAATAAATTCAAAGCACCTTTCTAAGCAAGTTTTGACCATAAAAAATGTGGGTTAGAAAGATGTTTGGTATTTTCTTCTTTATAGATAGTCAATATTTTAAATGCGGTGACATTAATTGTGCAGAATGAAATGCCCTGACTACCTAGGCTTAAAAAAAGTTGGCATCCAGTACAATGTCCCTAATGGATCTTCAACACTATTACAAAATGATTGATTGTTGTCGCAGTCATTTTAGCAGCTTTCAGAGCTGTTATATTTTTAATTAAATTGGCTGTGAATTTTGTAAGTGGCAAAGGTTGATAAACTAGAGCTGGGTGCAATATTCCTATTCTTCTTAGCGTGGCTGTCATAGCTGGTACATTTATGTGCATAATCTTCTTAACATTCATAAGTCTTTTTGGTCTCAGGCATTGATCTGCAAAGATTACTAGCTGTTTGGAGATGGGGGGAAAACATAAAAATTTAGTCAGCCAAGAACATGGCTCTGAGACATTGCTTAGCGGACTGTAAGGCGAGCTAGCCTCATAACCACCCTAAAGCAACTTCCTGTCTTCCAGTTTTGTATGGCACTGTGAGGAGTCAGATGGGTCAGCATTTCACCCAACATCGTCACCAAGGAAAAGCAGGTGCAGGTTAGCAGGACAGTGTTCCAATTCTTCTACCAACAGGTTTTGAGAGGATCTTGGAGACGGGCCTAGGGCTGGGTGCTGCTAACACACATGAGTGGATATTGTAGAGGAGCCAGATACTGACTCAATGGACCAAGGAGGGACCAGTTCAGAAAGAAGTTCTTTATATGAGAGGGCCAGCCTGAACTAAGGAGATTCATAAGCTAAGGGATCAAATAAATCTTCCCTATCCAAGTGGCCCAGGAGTTGGGATCTGAAGGTGCGATGGCAGAAACCCAGAAGGAGGAGGAGGGAGAAGTGTGTTCTAAGTAGGAGAGCAGCAGATACATAGGCCCTGGGGCAACAGCGAGCCAATTTGAAGACCTTAATGAAGGCCCAGGGCTGGAGCCCAGTGCTTAGCGAGAGAAGTGAGTGGGAGACAGTGTCAGTCCCAGACACAGCACGTCTACTTCCAGGAGCCCTTTGGAGTTGGTTGGCCAACTGCAGGGTGAGTTGCCAGAATGGTTCCATCAAGGCAGAACATTGAGATGATCAGTGTTCACCAGAGGAATGAAGCCTCACATGTGATGTATCAGATCTGTATTGGCCATAAGCAAGTAGAAGTCACAACCCAGGAGGAATAGTGGGAGATGTGGTTAATAGAATTAGAGGATGTTAGGACAGGGACGACCCTTACTCACTCCGTCTTTGCTGCCATCAATTTGCAGATCAGAAAGGTGATCCCCAGAGGGACCAGTGTCAAACTTTGATTGGCAGGAACCAGCCTATCTTCTTCTCAAAATAGAGCTCTTCTAAAAACAGTCTGTCACTTCCACAGAATTTCTGATTTTTACTCTGGGAAAAAATGATGTCCTTGTTTACCCAACACATTGATGGTAGCTAGGAAGAGTTGGAGGACACAGAGTGACACAGCAGCCAAGAACATGACTTCAAAACCAGAGAGGACTAGATTTGAATCCCAGCCAGGTTCACTCACCTCGGCAAGATTCCTAAGCTCTGAGCCTCATTATCCACATTTGCCCAGTGGGGCAAACAGTAGGGCAAACATCACTGAGTCATAAGGATTATATTATCTTTCATACAAAATGCTTCACACCATCAGTGGCACCTAAACAGCACAACTATCATCATCTTAGAAGCACTGAACTACTCTTCGTCGATGAGTGGGGATTTTCTTGTTCTCTTTATAGAAAATAAAAATGGGGCTCCACCTTCCCCACAGAGACACGTACCTTTGAAATGTAAATTCCACTACCAGCACCCCCTTTATCTGGAGTGCATGAGAGATTTCACATTTAGGCGACTAACTTTTCCCCAGTGAGTAACTTCCAATTGGTTCATGTGTTCTGCTGGCTGGAGGAACATGAAAACTAACAAGTAATGTGTAATGGCTACAGATGCTGGAAATTCAGCTATAATTCAGAGAAGCATGGCCCTCTTTTGTTGATATTGTTTGCTATGGAAAGAATTCTAGCTTTCAGTATGCACGGACCCAGGACTAAATCCTGCCTAGGCCACTTATCTATTATCTGTGAAAACTTGAGCAGATTGGTTATCCTGAGTCTCAGTGTTCTCTGTAGTAGAGTGAGGAAAATACTCCCTTTTTGCTTTATGTTAGGAGGCTTAGCTAAAAGAAGGCAACATGTCTGACACACAGAAAATGCACAATTTTGGCTCCTCGACTTAGACAAAACAGCACCCTGATAACTCCCGTTGAGTTGTCACTGTTCAGAGGTGGTGGGTAGATGAAAGTCCATTCAGTTGTGCAGCCTTTCTTTCCGAGGTGAACAAATGGATATTATTTTCAGCGATGCGCAAATGACCTCTATGCCCTCTGGTAAAGCATCTGGGCTTGGCACCTTGATTTCTCCAACAAGGCATTCAGAACAGCAGGCACAGGAACAGCTTGGGTGTCGAGAGCACCTGACAAGACAGATGCCAACGTGGGGAGATCATATTAGTAAAAACTGAGTGTGGAGTAAACATGGCAGTTACTTTCAGCGGCATAATCGCCATAGTTTTGAACAGGAGGCTGTGCAAATTGCAAAGGAGGGACAAATTTTCCCAGTTTTCCTACATTGAGGTTACAGATGAGCCACAGAGCTACCATTTGTATTTGCAGGCGATTTCAATCATTCTGCATGCATGCTCTCCCTGGCAGCCTTTCAAAGCATTATTCCACGTTACTGTACTATTTTATCATGTGTCACATGTCTGACACGGTGCTCTCCATGGCAAGAGAGTGCTGCAGGCTAAATTTCAGATTTTGTCAGTAGGAAAAAAGGAATTGTTACAATCCAGAAATGGCTGGGGAAACATAGCTTCAAGTGCTACAAATTTGTAAAGGGAAGGCTCCAGGTAGAAAGAAAGAGAAGGAACAAGCAAGTTCAATGGCATACAGGTTTCTGTGCCATGTTCTCAAGCAAGGCCCAGGACCCAGCTGGGCCATTTCACCCAAGTGTTTTACTGGCTGATGGGAGTCAACGTTTGATAATCCAAATGGAAGGAGGAAGAGGAAGCTGCACCCCAAGTGATTCTCATCACTGGCTCTTCTCTCTCTGTTACCTGGGATGATGGGGGCCAGGTTAGCATCTCTGTTGACACAGATTATTGGTCATTTCATTCTGTCTTGCTCTTTTGGTGTGAACCAGATCTGCTGAAAAGGATTATGTGTCGCCCTGCTACCCTCCTTCCTTCCATTTCACCCATCCAACAAAGATAGAGTTACCCATTGCCTTGTCTCTCTTATGCTCCATGCCAGATCCTATGGAAATACACATTGGACACGAGGCATGTGATCCGAGATCTCACGGGCACCATGAGTGGTGTTTAGTTGCTGGAGGGGTACACAAGTAGGGCACTGACTCAGATTTTAAAGGAGCTACATCCATATCAAACTCCAAAGAATATAAGGATTTTTCACAATGCTCATGAAAAAATGCATGCTATCTTTTCATTCTATATTCCCATGAATTGATGTTTAAAGATTTATTTTATGTATTTGAAAGGCAGAGTGACAGAGGAAGAAAGAGAAACAGCAAAGAGATCTTTTATCCCCTGGTTTGCTCACCAAATGGCTGCAAGAATGAGTTCTAGGTCAGATCAAAGCCAGGATCCAAGAACTTCATCTGGATATCCCTCATGGATTGGAGGGTCCCAAGCACTTGGGCATTTTGATAAGAGACTCTGACACCACAAATAGTGGCTTAACACTGTGCTATGACACCAGCACTGTAGAAATTTTTTGTAGTACCCTCATACATGCAATGTTGACAGGAACAATCCAGTGATTTCAACCATCTTAGCCTGGTTGAGAGATGGGTAAGTCTGAGATAAAACATTGTGGTAGAAATTCAGGTAATTCCTTGTCTCTCAAATATTGAATATTAATTATGAGCTTGGCGATGTCTAGAAACCATTCTATTATTTATGTGTCTTTAAATCAGCTTCCATTTTCTGCCCAAATCCATTCATTGAAAAAGCAAAGATTGTATCACTATTGTAATAGAAAAGCAGTGCAACATACCATAAATAGAAAATAGCCATAACAGTAAGTACAATGGAAAATAAATTTGTGTGATTAAATTTCAGCTGCATTCTGTTGTAGGAACCTGGAACCTGCTCTTTTCACGCACAAAAGGGTGACCATTAAGGCTTAGTACAGTGTAGAGATCAGAAGAGAACCAAACTAACCATTTTCTCAGCAAAAGCTGAGGAAAGAGAAGGGATGTTGATGGTAAGTGCTGACTGTGTGAGTCAGCATTCTTTCAGATCATGACTGTGTGCTGCCCATAACCAGCTTCTCTACTTGCAGAGGTGGCTGTCCTACCCTGGGAGGACCCAGGCCTGATTCAGTAGAGTTGGAACAAACAGTTGTAAGGAATACAGTGATAAAGGCAGTGTGTGGCTTTGCAAGCTTTATTAAGGAGTTCGGATTTTAGCCCGAAAGAGGGGAAAGGCAGGCAAGCAAGCAGATGGCTGCCAGGCATGTTCTGATTTGCATTTCAGAAAGACCATTCACCTGCAGAGGTGGGACAGGATAATAAGGAGCAAGATTTGGAGAAGGGAGATGCAGGTGGTCTTTATGAATCCAAGGGGAAGAAGATAGTGTCACAGCCAGAAGAATGGCTGTGAGAGGGAGCAGGAGGAGGAAACTATCAAATCTATTAATTGATTGGATGAGGGCCATCGTAGCTACCTAGAATTATTTCTCAGTGATGTGAGTAACAAGGCACATTCCCCCTGGGGGGAAAAAAAGCCTGGTTAATTCAGTCATTCTTAAAGCTTTTCTTTGGCCCAGAACCCTGAAGTATTGCACCTGCTTTAATTGAGAAGCACAAATAGTCAACCCATCATTGTCTACAAGTCAGTTCCCACTCCCCTCTCCAGCCCACCTTCCAGCTTCCAATTTGAGGTCTCTGATGTAGTCCTGTGATTCAGAAGTGAGATCTGCAAACCAGGCGTGATAGCTCATGATGATGAAGCTCCCTTTGGTGCCATAAATTATAGGGTCCAGGGTGTCTTAGTTTCTCACATCATTTCCCACTTGTCTTAGGCACTGGATTGTAACTGGAGGCAATTTTGTTCCCCAACTTCAGGGCAATTTGGCACTGTCTGTGGTGTCACAAATGGAGAGGAAGGGCTGTGCTGGTCACTTCAGCAAAGATCCTGCTAAGAATCCTACAATGTGTAGAGTAGCCCACCACTACTGACTCATTTGACCCCAAATACCAGTGAAGCCTTATGTTGAGAAACCCCATCAGGATGGTAGGAATGTTAGGAAGTGTGACTGAGAACAAAGGGGGAGGGCTATGGTGGGACAAGTGCTTCTTTCAGCATAAGCCATGTGTTATAACAGATGTATGGGCAAGGGCAAGGGATTGGGAGGATTGGAATTGGGAAACTTCTAGGACTGAAATCAGAACCTGGCAGCCAATCAGAGGCATCAGCAAATAAAACTGGCTCCATTTGCCTCAAGCACCCAGGGGTTCACTCCAACTCTCTGTGGATAGAAGTTTTGGGGTGACTTTTCCTGGGCAGGTACAGTGCATGAATAGGGCAGGTCAAAGGGTCCATGGTACTGCAGTAGATGTATTAAAATGCCAGCAGTCTTCTCTCTGTCTTGGCTTGCTTCCAAGCCCGCCCAGAAAACAAGCATCTCTGTTTCCAGAAGATGGTAGCAATGATTATTTTTTTCCTGGGGGAAAATGCCAGAAAGATAAACACTTTGTAAATCACTACATGCCTCCTGCCTGTAAGCTTGGAGTCTGTTTGTGAGACATTTATCTCCTTGTGTAATCACTCGTCCCCAAATTATCATTTAATTAATACACCTAGCAGCCTGAGGTATGCCGATCAATAAGAAAGAGAATGGAAGAAGCCAATCTGATGCATCATGTATTGAACTGTCTGCAGAAAGCTATGAGCCTTCCTCTGAAATGATCATGCCTCCAGTCTGCTGAGATGCTGAGAGCAGGGTCGAATGTGTTCCTGTAGCATTTGGGAAGTTAGAAACACGCCATGTGCACCATCCTGTTCAGATTCATGAGTGAGATGGCATTGGGTTTCTCGTGATTTGGTGGTGTAGACTCTATGGATAAAAATGAACTGACTTCCACATCAACTGGGAGCTCTGTTCTCAGTTCCGTAGACAGGAGCAACTCTCTTTTCTTGGTTTGAGCACAACTCAGAAGATAACTCCTGAAGAAAACAAAGTAGATAAAATGTGAAGAAAACTAAGTATGTGTGGGGGTATTTTCATATAGTTCCTTAAGAATCAAGTAGATCTAGCAGACTGGTCAGGTTGCATAAGAAGTAAACACCTTCTTAGTTGGATGAGCCTGCTTCTCTATCCATTGCACACCTCCACATTTCTTCTCTGTTACCAAAAGAGATCCCCAAAGCCAGATGTTAGCCAGACACAAAGCATATGTGCTGATGTCACAGAGGTCCTCTGGTTTCAGCACCAGATTTGCAGATGGGTAATGGTACTGTCATCACATAGGAAGTAAATGACAGCTTGGGACAGCTCCCTACCCTATGGGCTGAGTCTTTATTCCTAGGCCTAGAATACAAGGGAGTGCAGAGATAATCCTCGTTTGGGACCATGTGGAGGCAAACAAATGCCCTAGGTTCAATATCCAAAAAATGCATCCAAGCTGACTTCCGCGATCAGTGTTGCACAATGAAAATATCACTAAAATTCATTAGCAAGATGAAATCTATAACTTTCATCTCCTGAGAGCACTGGGAATCCTTCTTCCGTGAACTCTTGGGGCAGGGATTATCTTTCCCTTGAATTATAGTAAAATCTGTCTTAAGTGAGCACCCAGGGACCATCAAAAATTCGTAACTTGGTAGAGGTTGCCCTTTAGCTAAAGGTCAAACAGAATTCTTCTGGAAACCTTAGGGGTTGCTTAAAGGTGAAATAAAAAGCTGAAATGAAAATTGACTTAATCCCTGGTTTATGAACCAAGTAGCACAGCTAAGCAGGATGACGGATGCATTCAGCTTAGAAATGCACTTTGACTTAGCTTTCTGAAATGCCTCATCCCATCTGTCAGGTGTCATAGCCTTTCTGCCTTGTTAATCTTGTGCCTAGTAGATGCTTTTCCTTGCCAGTGAGTGGTACCCGTACATTTTGAAGACCTTTGGCTCTGTATTAGAGACTCATAGCAGGGGTGATGTGATAGTGCTGGTCAGGCTGTGCTCAGAGTGCAAAGAGCAGGTGCTACCATTCCCTTTAAAAACCTAAATATGTTTACCTGGGAAGAAGGAAAATGGCTTAACCAACATTGGCATTCATTCAGTGTGAGGCCTTTAGGGAGAGTCTTTATTCTGGTCCACTATAAGGAATTCTCTTTATAGTGTATCATAGAGGCCCACCATGGATAATAAAGTACATATATCATCCGGTTTCTAATACATTCTGAAGTAATTAGAGGAGAATTTATAGCATCCTTAGGTAGCTCTCTGTGACTTAGATTGAGCTGTTATAACAGAATGTCATATACTGGGTGACTTAAGCAGAGTGTGTTTCTATCTCATGGTTCTGGAAACTGGAAATCCAAGTGCAGACATACTCAGGATATTGGTGGAGGCCCTTCTCCCAGCTTGCAGATGGCTTCCTCTTGGCTGTATCCTCACATGACAGAGATACAAGGCTCTGGTTCCTTCGTGTCTGTGTAGGGGCACTAATCCCACCCTGGAGATGCTGCTCCCCTGACTCAGTCTAATCCTCATTACCTCCCAAAGCCCCCACTACCAAACACCACAACTGGAGATTAGGGTTTAACATAGGAAGTTTGAAGAAGAGACACACCTTCAGTCCCTAGCACTCCTGGGGCTAACTCTAGGAAAGATCAGTGGATGACAGAGCCAGTGTGCTCTCCTGGCAGTCACAATCCATGGCATCCACTTCGGGGCAGCTTGAAATGGAGATGCAGGAAAAAGCAGTGGAGAGCTGGTTGTGTGGGAAAAGGCACTGACTTGAGGATTCCTTTATAGGGGAGCAAGGTTAACTCGGTGTGCTCAGATAAATGTCTCTAGGTCTTTCATCAAGCCAGATTAATGAGTTCACCATATTTTGGTAGTCTTGAAACTACTATTTTGAAAAAAACATGATGGTGTGAGGAAGAGAAGTCACACATGCCTTCTATGCCTGCCTCGTAACTAAAGATGCATTTATGTTAATGGTAACGGAGCTAATGTAGCACACAGGATAAATCATCCCAGTTCAATTGTCTAATTGAAGGCTCCCTGGAAACCAGGCAAACAACACAAAGGCAACCCGTGGTGAAAGCCCAGAAATGGTTTATGCCTATGAAGGTTTCTGTTGGCCCTAGCTCTCTGGAACCTGGTTCTTGGTGCCTGTCCAGAACAACACTCTCTTCCCTTAACACTATGTACTTCTCTGATAACAGTGTTTCTTTCCAGAAGCACCCCTCATCAAGAATGGTTCACAACAATGCCATCTTCTATTTGGAAATCCTTTCTTACATAAAAGCTAATGAGCAAACAGCTAAATGGCAAGTGTTTCATGGAGGCCCTCAAGCTTCGAAGTGGCTGGCTTCACTAATACAAGTCATGGCGATACCCAGTAATTGGCTTCACCTTAGAGCACATAACCGATCAGTAATCACCATTCTCTTCCTTTCTAACCACAGAATAAGGAAAAGTCAGGCAGTAGCCATTTGAGTTACTCTGTTTCAGTTTAAGTCTATGCAGCTCCATGCACTTGTGAGGTTTCTTAGAAAAGCTGGTTGATGAATATGAAAGATCGAAACAAAAGACCAACAAGAACCTCAGATTAACAGCTCCAGGTCTACTCACCATCTTCTGAGAGATTTAGAGAAGTTGTAGGATAATTAATAAATCTGTGTTTTCTACGCAAGGGCCTTATGCTTCTTATGATTCAAAGCCTATTTCTCTGTATAAAGGGCCTAAAGAATGTCCTACAAAAGATGTGGCACAGTGGTTTAGAACCACCACCTGCATCTGCAGCATCTCATATGGGCGCCGGGTCAAGTCCCAACTACTCCACTTCTGATCCAGCCCCCTGATAATGGCCTGGGGGAAAGCAATAGAAGATGGCCCCAGTATTTGGGCCCCTGCCCCTTGACATGGGAGACCTGGGTGAAGCTTCTGGCTGCTGGCTTAGCTCTGGCCCAGCACTAGCCATTGTGGCTATATAGGGAGTGAACCAGTAGATGGAAGATCTCAATCTCTCTCCTTCTGTTTCTCCCTTTCTCTCTATGACTCTGACTTTCAGAAATGAATAAATATTTTCTTTTTTAAAAAGGATGACTTTTTCCAAGGGGTTGTCCAGTTGTGACCCACATGCCAAGTTGAACTTTGTCCTTATTGGAAGCAATTTTGCATATCATCTCTGGCCACTTTCACATTACAATGGCAGAGTATTTGTGGGACACACCATATGGCCTACAAAACCTAAAATATTTACTATCTGACTCTTTACAGAAACAACTTTGTTTGCCCCTGTCTTGTCCTAAAATGCTACAATACAAGCTCCATGAGGCAGCTCCATGACTGATTGGCTCACCTGTACATTACGAGGTTCTCATGACTAATGTTCACTCAACCAACACAAGACAGTAGAATTCCTCGTTCTCTCTGGAAGTTCTCAACACCTTTGTTCTTTCTCCCTTCCTTTCCCAGTGACTGCAGTATTAGGGTCCCAGCATTATCATCTAAGTTCAGTCTTACCTCCTCTGTTAGCACTTTGTTAGCATATAAACAAATGATGTTCTTTATTCAATAAATACTTACTGATCCCTGTAAAGTAGTGAATAAGCCAGATCAGGCCCAGACCGTCAAAGAGATTACTCCTGGGAAAAAAACACACACACACACACACATCATCTCAACCAGGCAAAGGAAATCAGATCAGGGAGTATGATAAAGGTGTGTGGACAGGAGCAGATGGATTTGCATAGGGAGGTCAGAGGATCCCTCATCAAAAGGAGAATGTTTCAGCTGATAACTGAAGAACTCTGATGAGTGGGGAGTGTTTGCAAAAGCTACCCATCTAGGGTGAGCCTGGCATGATCAGGAAGCAGAGCTTTGTATGCCTTGGGCATTGTTGAGCAGGCAGGTGGAGGCACACAGCACCTAGAGGTCTCGCCTGCCTACTCTAGGATAGACATGGAAACATCCTTAGACAAGAGAATGACATGATCTAAGTTTTAAAATGATCACTCTGACCAGGTTAAAATGACATGGTAGTGCAGGTGAGGAGATCAATTAGCAGCAGGTTATCACAGTGGTTTATGGGGACAGCATTGTGGTTCAGCTGATTAAGCCACTGCTTCCAGCACTGGAATTCCATATCGAGTACCATTTGAATCCCATCTACTATGTATCTGTTCCAGATCCTTGCTAATGACATGGGAAGGCAGAAGATAGGCCAAGTACTTGGGCCCCTGCCACCCACGTGGGATACTTGAATGGAGTTCCTGGCTTAAGTCTGCCTGTTGTGGCCATCTGGGGAATGAACCAGCAGATGGAAGATTTCATCTCCTCCTCTCCTCTCTCCTCTCCTTTCTCCTCCTCTTGCCTCTCCTCTCCTCCCCTCTCTTGCCCTCTGCTCTCTTCTCCTCCTCTCCCCTCCCCTCTTCTCTTTTTTCTCTCTCTCTCTCCCACCCTCTCTCCCTCCTTTCCTCCCCCTCTTCCATGCTCCCTCCCCCATTTCCTCCCTTCCTCCCTCCTTCTGCCTCTGTTTCTGTTTCTCTACCTTTCAAATGAATAAATAAACCTGGTTTTGGCTTTTTTTAGAGGAGGTGGAGAGAAGCAGGCCATTTGGGGATATGTCTCAGAAATACAGCAGGTGGAATTTGATGATGGGGTTGAATGTACAAGCTCAGAAGCTGAGAAGGATTGCTAGATTTAGGCTTGGGTAACCAGCTGGATGGTGGTTCTATTTACTGGAAATACTGAAGTAGTGTGGGGAAGTTACAAGTCAAGTGTTTTATTTGAATTGCAATAAATAAGAGGTCCCAACTACATATGCAAGAGGAATGATCAGATGAGCCATTGAATATATGTAGTTGGAACTCATTAGACAGTTCCAGGCTAGAAACATAAATTTGGAAGTCCTGGAGAGAGTATTTAAAGCCTTAGCCTTGAATGAGCTCACCTGGGTGGGTGGAGAATGGCGTAAAAGCGCTGAGAATCAAGGCCCAGTCACTCTGATGCAGGTTGGGCATGGAAGGAGGGGGGACACTTGATGTGCGGACACAGGCTACTAAAAATGCAAACAGCCTGAAGTGGACTACGCCCGGAGTACTTGGAGAATGTGTCACAGCACAGTGGGCGTGGGAAGATCAGAGCAAGATGAGGTCTGCGAGAAATTCTGGTTTTATCCCATGTGTGATAGGAGGCCATGGAATGAACATAGGATAGGACTTAAAGGGTTTAAGAATCTGAGTTTTGGAGTCAAAAAGCTTGTATTTGTCCATGAATTGTCATTCACTAGGCAAGGTAGCCTCTTTGTGCCTCAGCTTTCTTACCAATAATATAGGGATGATAGGATTACCTACTGTACAGGGTGGCTGGGGAGATAGAATGAAATAATGTACACAAAGTGCTTAGATCCATTCTGAGCACACAGTCAGTGCCCAGTAATTGCCAGCTCTGATTGTTGCTGGAGGGGACTCACATGACCTCGTTTTCATGTTTACATGATGCTGGATGTTAAAGAGGCAAGACTAGAAGCAGAGAGACCAATGAGGAAGCTGTCTTGGCCACGCAGGGGACAGAGAAGGGCCTTTCTTCAGATCTCATAGGAATCCTACCTCTTTCCTTGATGGAGCACTGGCAAATGGACTTTTGCTCTGTTCCCTGAGCCGGTGGAGACAGTCAGTAGCCCGTGACATGTCCGGTATTGTTACTGATCTCACATCTCTGTGAGTCATGGGCCTGTCGTGCCCCTTTTCTTCCTGAGACTTTGCCTGGGGGGTCTCTCATCAGGGAGTGAGAAGAAAACCATAGCAGTTCAACTCAGCACCCCTGAACCAGGGGCAGTCAAGCTGGGGGCCCCTGGCTGAATGCCCATAGAAAGCATCTGGGAGGAAGGCCCATCCCAGGGGGCACTTCCAGCCAGTGCAGCTCAGCAGGCAGACCAAGTTTTCAGGCTCATTTAAATCTTCTGGGATTCCTTCAAAGAGCTGGGCAGGCAATTCAAATTCATTTTCGAGGTCACCGCACCAAACTTGGGCTGCTTTAGCTTCACAGAAACGTTAATGGGGTAATGTGCTCCATCACAGAGAATGAGAATCAAAGAGACTTTAATGGGGCTTCATCAAATCCATCTGTCCATCCATCACTTCTTCTCCATCGCTCACCGCTTGACTTGAGCAACGAGGACACCCCCTAACTAATTAGATTTATCCTAATCTCCGTTATGCGCCATCAATCCTCTCAGAGGCCATCTGTGAGTTTAGAGTGCAGACCTTTAAGAATTATGCTAATCAGTCTCTTTCTAATTGAAAGTGTTCATCGGATGACCACAATTTGAAACTTCTCACTGTGACAAATGGGAAACCATTGTAAGATTTTGTGCTAATTTTAAACACCCTGCTCCTCTGAAGTGCCACCCAAGGGACCCCTTCGAAGACACAGGTGACGACTAAAGGACCTTTGAGGCAGTAAAAGGGAAAAAAAAAAGAATTTTAATTAGTTTGTAATATTAGGAGGAGATGATTTGTTTCACTTGTAGAATCAAAGGGGAAGGTGCTTAAGCTATTAAATTTGGGAACAGATTGTGTTGTAGTGTTGCAGTCACTGGTGATTAAAATGCTCAGGGGAACCAATCCACTGAGGTAGGCACACATAGGGTAATTATTTACGAGTGCCATCACTTGAGGCTGGTATGGAATGGTAAAAATTTCCACTAGGAGGTCACCCAGGATTTCTGTGGCTTGAAGCCCGCAGGAGAAAGAGCAACCCTGCCCCAACACACTGATGTCTACTGGAGACCCTCAGCACCCCCCAGGCCCCTATTGGGTTGAATAGAAATCATCCCTCTGGAATGCGGGGTCCAAACAGAACGCTCAGTGGAGACTGATGCTGCTTCATTACTTGTGGAATGAGCGAGCGGATGCGTGTTCATTGGGACTTACAGCCTAGAGCAGTGCGTCTCAAACTTTCACATGCTTGTGAATCTCCTGGAGCTCTTGTTAAACTCAGGTTTCAGATTCAGTCTGTTTGGGATGGAATCTAAGGTTCTGCCCTGCTAACAAGCTCCCAGGTGATGCGGCAGCCTCTGGCCTCTAGACAACCCTTTGTGTGGCTGGAGTTTGGGGAGCAGATAGTTCTTGTTGAAGTCTTGGCCACTTACTGGGCATGTGGCTTTCGGCAAACTGCTTCCCTGCTCTGCTCCTCATTCATTCCGTAGATATTTACTCAATCTCCACTGTAGGCCAGAAACTGCTCCGTGAAGCAACTGGAACAGAACAGAAAATATCCTTGCTCTCCTGGGGATTTTTCTTTATAAGCAAGGGAAAAAGATAACAAAGCAAAAATGTGTAATTACAGCTTGTGATAATTGCTAGTGGTAACAGCATTTATTAAAAACCTACTGTGTAGGCCGGCGCCGCAGCTCAATAGGCTAATCCTCCGCCTTGCGGCGCCAGCACACCGGGTTCTAGTCCCGGTCGGGGCGCCGGATTCTGTCCCGGTTGCCCTTCTTCCAGGCTCTCTGCTGTGGCCAGGGAGTGCAGTGGAGGATGGCCCAAGTGCTTGGGCCCTGCACCCCATGGGAGACCAGGAGAAGCACCTGGCTCCTGCCATCGGATCAGCACGGTGCGCTGGCCACAGTGCGCTGGCCGCGGTGGCCTTTGGAGGGTGAACCAACGGCAAAGGAAGACCTTTCTCTCTGTCTCTCTCTCTCTCACTGTCCACTCTGCATGTCAAAAAAAATAGATAAATAAAAAATAAATTAAAAAACCCTACGGTGTTAGATAGACTATTTAAAGCATTTCATGTGCTTTAAATGAGTAGACTCATTTAATTTTTCTAACAACTTTATAAGTAGGTACGGTTACCCCTGGTTTCTTCAGATAAAGATATTGAAGCACAGATAGGTGAGGTACCTTGCCCAGCTTCACACTCTGAAAAGTGTGATCTTTTTTTTGACAGGCAGAGTTAGACAGTGAGAGAGAGAGACAGAGAGAAAGGTCTTCCTTTTTGCCGTTGGTTCACCCCCCAAATGGCTGCTATGGCCGGCGCACTGCGCCAATCTGAAGCCAGGAGCCAGGTGTTTCCTCCTGGTCTCCCATGCAGGTGCAGGGCCCAAGCACTTGGGCCATCCTCCACTGCACTCCCTGGCCACAGCAGAGAGCTGGACTGGAGGAGGAGCAACTGGGACAGAATCCAGCGCCCCAACCGGGACTAGAACCCGGTGTGCCAGCGCCACAGGGGGAGGATTAGTGAGCTGCGGTGCCGGCCCTGAAAAGTGTGATTTTAATGCAAGCAGCCCAATTCTAGCACTAATCCTCTTTACTAGGGATGGACAAAGTTTTTCTGGAAAGAGCTAGACGATAAAGCTTTTAGTTTTTGCAGGCCATTTGATTTCTGTCATGCCTGCTCAATTCTGGTGTTAAAACACAAAGGGAGCACAGACAATAGACAATGAGTGAGTGTGACTCTGTTCTAATAAAAGTTTGTTTTCCAAAACAGGACTGGGCCAGATTTGACCCAGTGGCTGTAGTTTGCCAATGCCTGCTCTTGCTGTCTTTTACAAATGAACAATTATTTCTTCTGCATCTTTATTTTTATATAGTTTATTTTATTTGATGAGAGAGAGAGAGAGAGCGAGAGAGAGAGAGCAGGAGAGAGCACAAGCTTCCACTCATGGTTTACTTCTCAAATGCCCACAACAGCTCTGCCTGGGGCAGGTCAAATCCAAGAGCCAGGAACTCCATCTGTGCTTCTCACATGAATGGCAGAGTCCCAAGAGCTTGAGCCATCATCTTCTGCTTCCTGGGGCCCATATTAGCAGGAAGTTGGATCAGAAGTGGAGGAAGAACTCAACCCAGGCTCTGATATCGGATACAGGCATTCCAAGGAATGGCTTAACCCAGTGTGCAACAAAGCCCACGCCTGCCAATGTCCTTGATTGCTATGCTAGACCCACAATTCTCACAGTTTAAAGGATTCCTGGCACTGTAAATATAACACAAGCCAAACATGATATTTAAAGTGTCATTTAAAATCTTATAGTAGCTATGTTAAGAGGGATAAAATTAATTTTAATATTTTTAACATGAAATATCCAAAATATTATTTCAAATAGTAATCAGTATAAAATAGTGTGATCGTTTATATCCTTTTTGCACTAAATCTTGCAAATCCATTGTGTGTGTTATACTTGCAGTACTTCTTGGTTCAGGCACTGTTTCCAATATCCAATTGCTACATGGGACTGGGGGTTAATGTATTGGATAAGGCAGCTTTAAATTGCTTAGGAATCAGCTGGAAACCATTAAGATCCTATAGTTCTAACAAGTCACTAGGTGATGCTGGTCACAGCCCATGCTTGCAGAAGCAAGGCCACATACTACCTCCCTGGGAAGCAGTCACAATACAGTGACACTGGAGATGGGCAGGTCACTTAGGAGCCCTGAATGGCTCCCTGAGTTTCACTGCCTCCTGCCACTCTTTTAAGCTGAGACCAGAGGATGAGAAGGAGCTAAGTGAACAATGAAGGGAGAATGCTCTAGGCAGGATTAAAAGCACTTTCAACTCATTGAGGAGAAGCACACAGCCCTTAACACTAAGATCCCCACAGGGTATCTTAACTTTATCAAAGATTGATTGATTGATTTGAAAGGCAGAGTGACAAAGAAAGAGAGGGAGAGATCTTCCATCCATAGATTCACTCCCAAAATGGCTTCAATAGCTGAAGCCAGAAGCCTTAAAAATAAACATAAAGTAACAGGCAGCAAAAAGGAGCAGGTGCTTTTCACAGACAAGCCTTGGACTTGAGACCCACCAGCACCCAGCACTGTCTGAGGGACCTGAGCTGTGCCCAGCCAGCCCTACAGCCTGAAGTGCACAGCAGTCACGACACAGGTTTCTCGGGGAGCAAAGTTGCAGCCTGAAGTGAGGCCAGGCTGTGCTTCTCGGCCTTCTGCCTCCAGGAGTCCTTGCTGGCTAGCACAGCTTTCTCAGGGACAAAAAGCGTGTCTAACAGGTGGCCATGTGTGGCTGGGAGGGAGGACAGAGTGGGAAGTATCACTGGGCTCCTAAATCCGTATGTATGAAATACATGACACTTTTTCACCATAAATTTTAAAAATGCATATAAAAGGAGGTGTGGACAGCCATAGCATGAGTTTCATTTAATACTGAAGGTGACAAAAGAGATTCAAGGAGCTGAAGCAACATGACCCAGAGATCCCTAGGTCTCAGGTCTGGGTCTTTACCATTCACATTCATTTAACACTTAGCTTAGACTGACTCCCTGTGCAGGTGGATACAGCCAAACAAGGCATAGTAGAGAGCTCCCCCAACAGTGGTGGAGACAGGTGTTTTATTATTATTTTTTTTTTGACAGGCAGAGTGGACAGTGAGAGAGAGAGAGACAGAGAGAAAGGTCTTCCTTTGCCATTGGTTCACCCTCCAATGGCCACCGCGGCCACTGCGCTGCGGCCGGCACACCGCGCTGATCCGAAGCCAGGAGCCAGGTGCTTCTCCTGGTCTCCCATGGGGTGCAGGGCCCAAGCACTTGGGCCATCCTCCACTGCACTCCCGGGCCACAGCAGAGAGTTGGCCTGGAAGAAGGGCAACCGGGACTAGAACCCGGTGTGCTGGCGCCGCAAGGCGGAGGATTAGCCTATTGAGCCGCGGCGCCGGCCAACAGGTGTGTTAAAATGAAAATACACGAGAGTGATGTTGAGTGGGGGAGGCTTTCTGGGCCAAGGCTGTGTCATGACATGTGGCTTGGGATGTGTTGTAGAGTGGCTGGGATCCTCAGCAACACAGTGTCCCTGATGGGCGAAACCATCTATGTGACCAGTGGATTTCCTAGGGTTGTGGATGTTTTATGTAAACTGTGTATATATGTGCTTGTGCCCACTTTTTTTTTTCTAGTGAAAGTAATGTTACCTTTAATCAGATTATCAAATGTGCTAAGATGCCTTAAGTAATGTTCTAAAGAAATTTAGAGGTAATTTGTGAAAATTATCTATAGTGAGAAGGTGCCCATGTTGTGAGTGTGAGCTTGTGATCTAACTTAAGATCTGTAGACATTCCTGTCTGAAGTAGACAAGCAATTCCTGCAAAGAGTCCTCCTTATTGTCCTTGGGACAACTTGGCATTGGTCCGTGCGAACCTCACCTGTGACATCCTGGGTCAAGAAGGCAGCCAACGTCGAACTCGTTATGCCACTACTCAGAAACCTATTTCCTCTTCTGTATAGTGAGGGTGGATCACTTCTAAAGTCACGGAGGGGCTAGAAGGTTCTTCATGTGCTCGCCAGGTGTGATGGGCCTTCAGGGAATGGGAGCTTTCTCCTCATCTAGCATCACGAATCTCTCAGATTTTCCCCAGTACATCTTCCTGGGACACATTCCTGATGTTTTTTTTTTTTTTTCCTGATTATTCCCATGCTTCTCTCCCGGGCAAGGTTAGACCTCTTCTCCTGATTCTGTGTGTGTGGCCTTGGTGGAGCAGGCTTCTCTCTCTGACTCTGTCCATCTAGTATGAACCATGACATCCTGGGAACGCCCTCCTGCTCTTTGTCCTGGAGTTCCATGTAATTCTCTTGTGCTTGGTTATGTGCTGTTTCCCTCTGTGCCTTTCATAATTGGCAAGCGATAGTATGGCTCATTATTCTCTTAGGTTAGAGGTAGGAAAAGAACAAAGTAATACCACTGCTTTCTCACTAAGAAATGGTAAATTCACTTGAAAACCAGAAAGCACATTGTTCCAGCAATCATTTTGTTTTTCAAATAAAAAAAGTTGTATGAAAATATGGAAAAAGGCAGTATCGCAGTCTGATTCTTAATTTAGAAGCCTTAAAGTAACCACAAGACTTCAGTTATTTCTGGAATTATGTGTTGATTGTCTTGGCCTTCCTGGGCAAAAGCAGTGTACAAGGCATTGGTGAGGTCAGGGGAAGGAGCTGACAGGAGCTTGGGAGGCTCATTGGTGATGCGAACATCAGTGATGCCCTGATAGAGCTGTGTGGCCTTGGATACCTCACATAGCTTTTATAGCCTTGGCATCTATAAAATGGACAACAGGAGTCAGTATACTAATGTGCTACAAAAGCTGCAAAAGTATCACAACCTAGAGGGCTTAAACAATTACCATTTTGATCACTCAGTCCTGGAGGCTGGAAGTTCAAGATCGAGGTGTCGGCAGGATTGGTTCCTCCAAAGACTCTCTGAGGGCCAGTCTCTTAGATGCCCCTTGCCTACATGGCTCCTCCTTTGCTGGCAGTCTTTCACACTGATTGGCTTATAGATCCATCACTTCAGTTTCTGCCTTCCTCTTCACATAATGTTTCTCCTTGTGTGCATGGCTGCCTCTGTGCCCAAATTTTCCCATTGTATCAAGCCACCAATCCCATTGAATTAGAATCTAATGTATGCCTTTTTAAAAATTTTATCATCACTTGATTGACTCTATTTCCAAACAAGGTTATGTTCTGAGGTACTGGGGTTAGGGTTTCAACATATACTTTGGGGAGACACAATTCAACTCATCACCCATACCCACCATGTAGGATTGTTAGGATTGTTAGATGAGCTCATGCCCAATAAAAGGGATTCACATAGTGGTTACACATACTTCAGTCCTTGGTAAATTGGTTATTATTAGTGTGGGAGTTTATCATGTCCTCACTGAGCCAGAAGTTGACTCTAGTTACAAGTCTTGGAGATTTTTAATTTTTAATATTTTGTTTATTCATTTTCATGTTATTTTAAAAAAGAGGGATATCTTCCATTCACTAGTTCACTCCCCAAACGTCCACATCAACCTGGGCTAAACCAGGCTGAAGCCAAGAGTCAGGAATTCTATCCAAGTCTCCCATGGGAGGTGGAAGGGACACAAGTACTTAAGACATCACCTGCTGCTTCCCATAGTGCTCAGTGGCAAGAAGTTGAATCAGAAGCAGAGGGTCATGGATGCAAATCAAGCATTCCACGATGGAGCATCCCAAGTGGCAAGTTACCTGCTGTGACAAAAGCCTGCTACATCTTGGAGATTTACTGTGTTTATTTTGCTTCTGTTTCCCTTTCATTTTTTCATGAGAGGAAAGGGAGAAAAGCAAAGGAAAGACTAATTGAAACATGGAAGATTCCAGCATTTGACCAACAGAACTCTTTCTGCTTTAATGTATGCTAGTCCGAGTTTACATTAGTTAAAACAGGTTTGTATGTATAAATATGCACAGAAACCTACTATTTCAGTCCTCAGTGATAATCATTTGAGAATCTATTTAAAATAGCAGAATGAATTTATTTGAGGGGAAATTTTAAAACATGAATAATTATTTGATGGCTATTTTAAGAAAAATCAAAGCTAACCCTATGTTGGAGAAAACATGTTATTGGAATCAAATAAGCTGGCAGTAAAATCTGCAGATTCTGTGTGTGCTGCTGTGGTATCTGAAACATAATTATCAAGCTTAAGTTAATTGGACTAATGCTCAGAAAATCTGGTCTGGCAGCTTATAGTAAGTAATTATATATACTGATTAAAAATGTAACAGACAGTGAGCAGAGGCAAAGGAAACTCCATTTGACACAGCCTGTGCACATATACAATTAGGAACTCGAGTAGAAGCGTGCACACAATGAGAAGGAACTTTGTAGAAATCTGCAGGCAAGGTGCCAGGTTTTCTGCAAGGCAGGATACGGATGCCCACCTTACCCAACGGGAGTTCTGTGGGTGTCAGGGAAGGGCCAGATCAGAGAGGGGATGTGGCCACTGGCTCTCTTTTGTTACAGGTGGGATGGGAAAAGTAACACCACTATCCTCATCCCTGGAAAAAGGAAATTCAGTGTTTTTGCCCTCAAAAACTAGAAAGCAAGGTGAGCATTTACCATAGGGGTACCAGAGTCCCATAGGAATGCGACTGGGTTTAAGTCCCACCTTGGACTCCTGACATGGAGGCAGGAGTGATAACTCAAATAACTGGGTTCCTGCTACCCATAATGGAGACTGGCTTGAATTTCCAGCTCCAGGCTTCAGCCCTGCCCAGCCCGACTATTGTAGAAATTTAGGAAATGAAACAGCAAACATGGGTGCTCTTTCAGGTGCTCTCTCTCTCGCTTGCTCTCTCTCTCTCTCTCTCTCTCTCTCTCTCTCTCTGTCTTTCAAATAAAAAATAAACACAAAACAAAGCTTAAAAACCAAAAGTAGGTGATTCCAGCAGTCCCTGACAGAGCCTGGGGAAGGCAGAGCCACCTGCAGCCTGGCACTCCAACCGGCAGTTTCCACTTTCCTTCAAGCTTGTGTCTTGAATGATGATCAGCGGTGGGGCAACCCGAGGTCAGTGTTCTAGATGATGCTCCAGCCTCTCAAACACTGGAATTGTCACCAATTCTGGGTCCTAAACAAGGAGAGGCCCTGTGAGCAGCAGACATCCCTTCCCATTGCTCTTCCTCTCACTGTGTGGATTCTCTCCAGCTGTCCTTGAGAGAGGGAAGGGCACTACTGCTGGGAATCCAGGGGCAAAGACAGGGGCGCTCGGGGTCTGGCTGGGTGCCTGGATTCTTGGCAAGTTTATTATATCATCAGAGTTTGATGAAGTGACTCTAGGTAAATTTTCAGACTGAAGAGGGCCACTAGAAGAGCTGTTCTGTATCTTTTTTACAGTGTGTGTCTATTCCTGCCTTCGTATTTTACGAGATTATATTTCAAAGGACATAGACCCTTAATTTGAGGATTGAGGATGTTAAACTCTTAACTGTGCCATCCTATTGGATGGCTGTTATGGTTGGTTATTTTGGAAAAAAAAAGTTGTTTAGTGAACACCAAGTATGTACCAAGCTCTGGTTTTGTAAGGTCATTGTTAAGGTAATAGATCGAACCATGTGACATTGATGTCTGTGAAAAGTCAGAGAGAAATTGTTGCTAACAGGCATAGTTTTGCTATCATGGAACCTGCAACTTAATGGGAATGATAGATAAATTATAAGCTACCTGAACTTAATTTCCTGATCTGGAACCACCTAGGAGGGCCACTTTGTGCAGTTTTGAGGGATGATGGGAATAAATATACCCCATGCAAAGAGAAAAGTATGTGCAAAAGGCTGATGGTGAAAGCCAGGGTTGGCAGTTTAGAGAAATCCCTACTTAGACAGCATGAGAACAGAGTGCAGAGCGTTGAGAGATGACGGTGAAATGCTAAGTAAGGGCGTACAGTGCCAGGAAAGACACGCTCAGGCCAAATAACTCAGGACCGGGACAGCAGGTGGCAGGGATTAGAAGGCTGAGTTGAAAGTGCCCTGGACCATTACCTAGAATACAGTTTGGGTTTTTTTTTTTTTTTTTTTTTTTTGTCAACAGGCAGAGAGTTGGTTTTTCCCTGGAAAATTTGTCTTGACATCATTATAACATATTTTAATATTTTTTTTGACAGGCAGAGTTAGTAAGAGAGAGAGAAACAGAGAGAAAGGTCTTCCTTTTCCATTGGTTCACTCCCTAAATGGCCGCTACGGACGGCATGCTGCGCCAATCCGAAGCCAGGAGCCAGGTGCTTCCTCCTGGTCTCCCATGCAGGTGCAGGGCCCAGGGACCTGGGCCATCCTCCACTGCCCTCCCGGGCCACAGCAGAGAGCTGGACTGGAAGAGGGGCAACCGGGACAGAATATGGTGCCCCAACCGGGACTAGAACCCCGGGTACCAGCGCCGCAGGCAAAGGATTAGCCAAGTGAGCCATGGCGCTGGCCGGGTTTTTTGTTTGTTTTTGTTTGTCTGTTTGTTTGTTTGTTTGTTTTTAAAGACATCTCCCAGTACATGGTTCTTTGTTGTGATGCTCTAATTCAGAAAGGAGATTCAGGTCCCTTTTACCCTCAAACTGCAGAAGACTCAAATCATTCACTCAATCTCTCCAGGCCTCTGGGTTCTTCTCTTGTAAGATTGAGTAACAACAGTATGCCTCTGCGAACTCCAGAGTCTGTCGAGTCATTGTCTGTGTGCACAAGGGCTTTCATTCAGATACTGCATCTGAGTCTCTATTGCTAAGCACGTTTTAGACAGTAAATGAAGAGAGAGGGAATGCAGGCTGAGGGAGTGGGTCTCTCGAATCCCAACAGCTCTGAACCTTCACTTCCTCATCCAAAAATGAAGACAGCACCATGGAGTAGGTACTCTTTATGAAGATTAAAATAAATCATCTCAGTATCAGCACTTTTTATCCAGCGCTAACCAACTATCTAACAGTTTCCTTCATAATAATGCTACTACCATAATGATAACAACAGCCATCATTAATCTTCCTTTCCTGTTTTTTGTTGTTTCCACTTTCCTAGAGCGGGAAGGTCCCAGCATTGGATTAAGGGTATCTCTCCGTTTGCCAGGGGCTGAGGTCCATTTTTCATAGAGCAGTGTTTGTTCTTGATTTTGTTACAATTTGGCTGCAGAATTAAGTCTTGAATCTGACTCTTCATACAACTAGATGAGTTCTCTTTTCCACCCAAGGTCCAAACAGCCATTTGCAGAGCAAAAGGACAGCTAATAAGTGGGTTGTTTTGTCTCTGAGATGCCAAAAAATCAGTTTGCCTAATTGAAAAAATGTTAATTTTGGCATCTGGTAGATACAGTCTGAGAACCAATTAGGAACACTCACAGATTATGGACTAATAAATTGGCTACTAGGCTTCAGTCTAATGTCAATGAAGTGGACTTAGTTATTGCCAACATCAAAAATTAAAGAGTGAGAAGAGCAAAATAGCTTTGAAATGGATGACTTTTTCCCATATCTTTTCTGTGTTTCCTGTGGAAATAGTGATCAGTGCACCATGTGTTACTCCAGTGGTAGGCATCAGAAATGGAGACAAACCTAGAAAACCATTAAACCCACTCCTGGTGTGAGAACTGACATAAACAAAAGGACTAACATGGATTGTGAGGTGTGGAAAACATGAGGAATGTATATTACCTCTACAGACATGTTTATTAAAATCTAGGCAAGTATGACTTTTGCTTTGGAAATAAGATATAAAGGCAAATTTATGGAGAGGAGAACTTCTGGATGAGTATCTCGCAGACATAAAGCTCTTAAGGCAAAGCAGTTTTAATTAAGAATAGCATCCTGTGTGAAGTGTTATACCCAAAATAGATCCTAAGGGGAGATTCAGTGAAGGGATACATCAATTTCAGGTCTGTAATCCAATTAATAACTTTAGCACTTTGATACAGCAAATGCTACTGTGTTGTAATTCTTACAGCGATTCATGGAATGAGAGCCTGATTTCTGTCACGAGGGAAATTGCAGTCTGCCTGCATGATATCTCACCTGTTACCCAGGGGTGGTCATTTTTGGTTTGTTTTCCCTCATAGTCTGCTTCTCTTTAGTTATTTAAGCAGTTACATTTAATGACAAGTGAATGTCTGCAAACTCATTATCATAGTTATGGTTTTGACAATATCCTACATCTAACCCAATGACAGCCCCCTAAATCACTTCCCTTTTCATCCTCCATATGGAGTTATCCAGCATCCTGATCCCATGGTCACCAGTACTTTGCTGCTATATATGTATATGTGTGTATATTTAGGATATATATATATACACACACACACACACACACCTCTTGGAAATATTCCAAGTTTTGTTCAAGACTGTTGCAATAAAGTGAATATTATAATAAAGTGGGTTACATGAATTTGTTTCCCAGTGCATGTGCATGTAAAAGTTTTATATATATATATATATATATATATACACACTATAGTCTATAAGGTGTGCAATAGCATTGTATCCACACTTGCCAGCATACCTTGATTTTAAAATGCCTTATTGCTAACAACTGCTGATGATCCTTGAGTGTGTCATAATCTTTTTGCTGGTGGAGGGTCTTGCATCAGTGTTGATAGTTGCTGATTAGTCAAGGTGGTAGCTGCTAGCGGCTGTGTTGGGGTAGCTGTGGCGACTTCTTTTTTTTTTTAATTTTTTTTATTTTTGACAGGCAGAGTGGATAGTGAGAGAGAAAGAGAGACAGAGAGAAAGGTCTTCCTTTTTGCCGTTGGTTCACCCTCCAATGGCCGCCGCGGCCGGCGCATCTCGCTGATCTGAAGCCAGGAGCCAGGTGCTTCCTCCTGGTCTCCCAGGCGGGTGCAGGGCCCAAGCACTTGGGCCATCCTCCACTGCACTCCCGGGCCATAGCAAAGAGCTGGCCTGGAAGAGGGGCAACCGGGATAGAATCTGGCGCCCCAACCGGGACTAGAACCCGGTGTGCCGGCGCCGCAAGGCGGAGGATTAGCCTGTTAAGCCACAGCGCTGGCCTGTGGCGACTTCTTATACTAATAAGACAACAGAGAAATTGGAGGCATCCATTGACTTCCATTCTTGAAAGATTTCTCTGTAACTTGTGATGCTACTTGATAGCATTTTATTCACAGTAGAACTTACTTCAAAGTTGGAAACAATCCTTTCAAACCTTGTCACTGCTTTTTTCACTAAGCCTATGTCATATTCTAACTTTTTTTGTTATTCCATTGATGTTCACAGCATATTTACCAAGAGTAGACCACATCCTAAGAATACAGTCTCTTTGCTCTTCTTTAGGAAGCAACTCTTCATCTTTCAATGGTTTGTCACAAAATTGCCACAATTCAGTCACATCTTCAGGCTCTACATTTAATTCTGGTTCTCTTGCTATTTCCACCATATGTACAATTACTTCCTCCACTGAAGTCTTGAACTCCTCAAAGTCATCTATGAGAGCTAGCGTCGGCTTCTTTCAAACTCCTGTCAAAGCTGAGTTTCTGACCTCCCACACATCACAAATGTCTTCATCGGCATCTAGCATGACATATCCTTTCCTAAAGGTTTTCAGTCTACTTGATCCAGATGCATCAGCAGCATCATTCCATGTGACAGCTGTAGTTATGAAATGCATTTCTTAAATAATAAGGCTTGAAAGTCAAAATGACTCCTTGTACATGGACTGTAGACTGTGTATTTTTTAGCAGGCCTGAGAACAACACTAATTATGTGTGCCTCTTTATCCAAGTGCTCGGTGATCAGATGTATTGCCAATGAGCACCAGTGAGGGTTTGAGTGGATTCAACACCTTTTTTTTTTAATTTTTTATTTTTTTGCATTCAAGTGAACTTATCAGGGCAAGCATTTGGCGTAGTAGTTAAAATACTGCTTAAGTCGTTCACATCCTATTATCGTGGTATGTAGGTTTGATTCCTGACTCCATCTTCCCGCTAATGCGTACCCTGGGAGACAGCAGGTGACGGTTCAAGTAGTTGGGTCCTCATCATTCATGTGGGATGCTTGGAATGATTACAAGCTCTTAATTTCATATTACATCAGCTCCAGCGGTCGCAGGCATTTGTGGAATGAACCAGCAGATGGGAGCATTTTCTCTCTCTCTCTCTCCCTGTTTCTCCAATAAGTTTATTTTAAAAATCTTTATCTTTTAATCCATTGTTCATGAACATTTTTGTAGCGCCCTTCATATTTTGAAAGGAATCTTTCTATCTTAGCAGGTGGTCTCAGTCATTGAATTAAAATACTCAGTGAAACACGTCGCAAACAAATATGCTGTCAGCCCGGCTTCCTTGCTCCATTTGGAGGCCACACGCGGAGTAGACTGAGTGTAACTCTCCGGGTCCTAGGATTTTTAGGACAGTGAGCACTGCCTTCAGCTTCAAGCTGCAGTTATTTCCTAGCACGAGAGCCTGCCTTTGAAGTGTGGAGGCCAGCATTGACTTCTCCTCTGTAGCTATGCAAGTCCGGGACAGCATCTTCATCTCACAGAGGCTGCTTCGTCGGAATTTAAAATCTGTTGTTCAGCGTAGTCGGCTTCGTCAGTTGTCTGCACACGGCTGCTGGATAACTGGCTGGAACTGCTGCAGCCGTCCTTGATGCTGCGCCTTTCCACCTTGCACTTTGCACGTTTCTGTGTTTTTGTGTTACAGAACTGGCTTCTTTCTTTAAACCTCACGGACCAACCCCTGCTAGCTCCAAGCTTTTCTTCTATAGTTCTCTCACCTCTTGCTCACCTCTGTCAGCACTCACAGAATTGAAGAGAGTGAGTGCTTTGCTTTTGATTAGGTTTTGGCTTAAGAGAATATTGTGGCTGGTTTGACCTGTCAGGAAACTCAAACTTTCCTCGTATCCACAATGAGGCTTTATCTTTCTTGCCATTCCTGTGTTCACTGGAGTAGTAGCTGTAACTTCCTTCAAGAACTTTTCCTTTGCATTACAACTTTGCTGTTTGGCACAAGAGGCCTGCCTTTCCATGTTTCTCAGCTTTCGGCATGCCGTCCTCACTACGCTTAATCACGTCTAATGTTTGGTTTAAAGCGAGAGATATGTGACTCTTTCTTTCACTTGAACTCTTAGAGACAATGGGAGGGTTATTAATTTTTTTACACCCAGAAACCTTTTATTCAAGCTATACAAAGCTCATGGATTTCATCAATACAAATTTAGGAACATATTGATTCTTCCCACTAGCATCCTCGCTCTTCTTCCTCTTCCCCCTCCTATTTCCATTCTTATTTTTTACTAAGATCTATTAATTAACTTTATACACATGAGATTAACCCTATGCTAAGTAAAGAGTTCAACAAATAGTATGCAAAAAAAAATAACTGTTCTTTAACAGTCGCCTAAAATAAATTTATCTTTTATTTTTATTTTCTATTTCCTTCTTGAAGTACCCACATATTCTTAAAATGCATGCATTTTGGAATTGTTTTTTAACTTTGTAGAAAAGCATTTTGCTACATATTATCTTTGGGGTATATTATTACAGTGTATGCCTATGGACTGTGTCACTATTAAACATTTCTTTTGTTCACTGTATAATATCACATTTTGTGAATATGTCAAAGTTTAGTTCTCTAATCTGTGTGGGACATTGGTCCTTTCCAGGTTTTTGCTATTTTAATGAGAGTCATTTTGAACATTGTCATTTATGTTGTCTTATGCATGTGCAAGACTTTCTCTAGGGTATTGTACCTGTGCATAGCTCTACTGGACCTTGGGGTATTGGAGATATTAAACTTTGAAGGTAATGCCAGCCTGTTTTCCAAAGAGGTTGCTCCTATGTATCCTGTCACCAGCAATGCCAGAGTGAACCAAGGGGGCCCTCTGTAGACCACAGTATTGCTAGATTTGGATATAGATCTGATTCAACAACATGTGAAAGTGAAAGTGATATTCTACTGTGTGCCCCAGAGCTAGAGCTGGGATTTATGGGTGGAAGTTGGAGGAAGGGAGATTACAATTTATGGCAGGAAAGAATGGTCTCACAGCATGACATGTCAATAAAGGGTCAGATTGTGTTGGGGAGTAGTACGGTCCGTATCTTGGGAGCACTGAAGCCACAGGATGGTAGCACCATGGCTGAAGGACATCAATGTCCCATGGATGTTTGGACTACAGAACTTTAAAGATCTGTGTCAGGGGCAGGTGTTGCGGCACAGCAGGCTCTCCTACTGCTTGGGATGCCCACATTCTATATTATAGTGCTCAGGTCCAGTCCCGCCTTTGCTTCTCATCCCACTTCCAGTTCATGCACACACTGGGAGGCAACAGATCGTCTATCATGCACTTTGTCCCTGCTTCTAGGTGGAGCCTGGAATGGATTTCCTGACTCCTAGTTTGCCTGATCCTGCCCTGGCTATTGTAGGCATTGGGAGAGTAAACCAGCAAATAGAAGATCTTTCTTCCTCTCTTTCTTTCTCTTTCTTGGTGCCTTTCAACTAAATACATAAATACTTTGAAAAAAATACCAACTCTAAGAACCACTATTTTTTCGAATATTTTTTTCTGAATCTTTATACAGATAGCTGAAATTATAAGAAGTTATTTCAAAGTATTTTTATTTTCCCTCTCCTACTAAACTCCCAACCCAACTTCTTTAAACCCTTGAGAAGCACTGAGATGAGATTAATTAAAAGATTAGAACTCTTAAAAGATTTTTATGAGTTTTTCATTCATGAAGTTATAACTCCAAACAATAATTTGTTCAGCTTTAATGAGACTATCAGATACTCAGTTTAAAAAAAAATACAAAAAACCAAGCCCTATCTTTCTATTTATCTATATCTGTATCTCCCAGCCTCTTTCTCCAGTGGCTTTTGAGCACCTCAGTAACAAATAATTGGGAGGTGAGATGCACAACAGGAAGCTGAGGGAAGTGAGGGTATCTCTTTCCTAGCCTGATGCTTCCAAATACTCACAAGGCCGGCATTGCTTGTTAATTTTTCACTGTGATAAATCCACGCGCATGTATGTTTATGTGTGTGTGTGTGCCTTACATCTGTGTTGCCTATCCTGATTTGTGGTTTGTGTACAATTAAAGGGCGTATAAAATGAACTGTTGAACCAAAAGCAAGGAAACCTCTGTTTGTTTCAAGTATCCCTGGTTGAAAAAGAAATGTTAGAAGCGCACTGTGACAAAGGTCAGCTGTCAGGCATGGTAAGCTCAGCGTTTCAGCTGCATCTGAGGCTTTATGTCTTCATTAAGGAAGGTTTTTAAATGGAATAGAGAAAGGCATTTGGGAAAGGTTGGCTCCTAATTTGTTTATGCGTTATACGGGCCAGGTTTTCTGAAGGGCATTGGAACAGCTCCATCAGATATTAATGGATTTAGAGGCAACAGAGGGTATGTTACTTCCAGTGGGCGAGCGGCAGCTTTGGCCGGTGCCATTTTGTAACCAGAGGCAGAACAGTCATCTGGTAGAAGGAAAGAATCGTGACCGACCCACTGGATTGGTGACGACCTCTGGAATACAGGAAATCTGTATCCTTGTGCCAGGCACCTGGCTGGATGTAGCTCTTTTGGCTATGCCTGACATATGGTAAGCACTCACAAAGAAGTTTGCAAGGGCAGCTTGTGTCTCAGCTGCTTTGAGGTGGTCACCACTTGTGCAAATATCTTGCTGCTCACCTGCTTCTCTGAGAAAGTTTCCTAGTGGCACACCTGATGTTAAGGTGAGGGAGAGGCCCAGTAGCCAAACACGAAGCCACAGAGCGGCACTGCCCACATCCAGAGGTCATGTCAGGGCCAGCTATTCCGTGCTGGCCTCTGCACTTTCTGCTGAGTCTGCTCTTACTGCCTGTTTGCTAAATGTTCTTCTGAGCCTTGCACGACGTAGAAGCTTAAGAGTAGCTGTTCTCTAGTTCTTGTGCCTCTAACTGTGTAAGAGGAGGAGAGATTTTTCCTCGTTAGTAGTCAGCTTTTCATCACTCTGACAGACACCTGGGAGGAGCTTGTGGGGAGGGAAGGAGGCTTATTTCAACTCACAGTTTTGAAGATTGACCGTTCAAGACCAGGCCTGTGCAGGCACCTGACGAGGCAGGATGATGATGGAGGCATAGGCATATGTTGTGCCAGGAAGCAGACAGGGAATATTCCTGTCCTTCATGTGCTTCAAGCATGGCAGCTTCACCCTAGCAACTGAATGCTTTCTGACCACTCTCCAAGGCCTCACCTGCAGACAGTCTCCACCCAAATGCCTTGAACCATTAACAGTAATCCATTAGCTATTAACATAAGACTTTGGGATCTAAGCCTCCAATGCCCGTGCCTTTGGTGACCCCCTAACTCCTATGCAAATCCTAACACCCACTTTTCCACCTTCTCTTGTACTCTCTTTGGAAACTTCCTCACTCTACGTGGATCTTTCTTTCCTTCCTCAGGACATGGGCAATTGTGGGTCCCTCTTAGCTTAACTATCGCCTCCTCAGAGCAGTCTCCCCCAACCATAGTGTGTAATGTAGTTCCCTCTGTTATTCTCTCTCACGGTATTCACAGATGTGATTACAGTTGGTCCTCTCAGTATCCACGGACTCATGCAACTATAGGTCAAAAATATGAAAGTAGTTTGTACTAAACATGTACAGACTTTGTTGCCTTTGAGGTGAGCGGTTGGTGTATCCTGGAACCAACACTACCTCGACACAGAGTGACACCTGTACTTGATAATTGCTGCCTTCTTCGTGCAGTGTAAACCTCCCTAGAGCACTAACTGTCCTTGAGTACCATAGAATTCAAGGTATGGTGTGTTGGGAAGTGTAATACTGGTGGAATAATTGGAAAAGTTCCGCAGAGAAATGAGCTTCAAATGCACTGGGGGCCTGGATTATGCAAAATCCCCACTATATCTAGTTCGGCTTTTTCCAAAAGGGTTGTCTCTGGAGAACCCAGTCCCTGCTGCCTGGAATAAGGTGTTGAGAAGGGCTCTGAGATGATGTTCACACGTATTCCGTGTGTACCTGGTGCCTGTCTCCTTCTGCTGGTCCTGGGTTTGCTTAGCTTCTGTGAGGTGCCTTTGAAAAAAGCCACATTCAGCTGAAGCCTCTATGAAATAAAATGTTCAGGAGATTCAAATGCAAGCAGAAATTGCCCCTGTGCCTTTTCCCAATCCTGTTCTGAGTACTTCAGGTTGACATCAGTCTGGCATTAAAGGAGAATGCACTTGTTCAAACACCAATATCTGAAACACACGGGGAAAGGCTTACAGAACATGACTGGCCAAGGAAATTGCTTTTTGAATAAATGCTTCCTTCTCTGACGTTTGTTTCATCACCAGCCTTTCTTTCATAGGAGTTTCATTTCATTTCTTGGTGAGCACGCTTTTTAAAATCCGGAGGTCTGAGGAAATCAAAGTGGCTGAACTCTCTCGCCCCTATGGCTTCCCCAATTTCCTACCCACTGAAAAGCCTGTTGAGCTCACTCACACAGGTTGGGGCTTGGGACAAGGAGTTGGTGCCCAGCAAGCACTGCGCAGGGCTGGGATTCTCCCTCCCTGGACCTTGATGCCAGATTGCAGGTTGACCCCTGTTTGCAACTGTAGTTTTGTTTTCCACGCAGCTTTCCCACCCAGGTTTCAAAACTGTGCACCAGAAGACAGCGTCTAAGAATCTGCAGAGGGCAGCCAGAAAAGGAGAACTCTATTCGGAATAAGTGCTGCCCTGAATTAGTCATGTGACACTGCTTGAGGGTTGAAATTCCCATGGGAGCTGGGGCAATGAGCTGGAAAATGGGAATGCTAAACTTGTATAGCCAGTATGTTGGGAGGGCAAAGTGCAGTGAGGACTCAAAGATGGATGGTACTCAGATTATTTGGTCATTTCTACCATATATGTGGGAACCAGAGAGGAAGCATTTTTTTTTTTTGCCAAATTAGACATTGTTGAGGGATTATTATTATTTGAAGAACAAAGAACTGCTGGGTGTATGGAATTGATTTCTCTCTGGAACCCCATAGTCAGCCTATTGCCATAATAGGATTTTTATCGCGAATGCCGAGCCCGGCTGTTAGACAAGATCAGTCTAATCCCGTACAAACATGAGTCTCACTACAGTAAGCTAAGAAGAAAATTTTAGCAAAGGGGTGTGCTAAGTCAGGTTTATACTTCACTCTGTCTGTGCCAAGGATTCCCAAACACAGTGAATCCTCGGAAAGTCTCTTCCAGAGTCCCGTTCCTCAACAGCCCTGGTGTGGTGTTGTGAGAAAGTTCTAGATGGGCACTAGCCATGAAACAGTATCTCAGGTCCAGGAGGCTGTGCTGGGATTTACTTGTCACAGATCCACATTTCAGGATAGTGTCACTTGTGTTAGGCACAGTGATTAAAACTCCCCTTGGGACAACTGCCTCCCATATTGGAGTACCTTGGCACCCACATGGGAAACCCAGATTGAGTTTCTGGACCCTGGCTTCAGTGAGGTCCAACCCCAGATGGATGACTGAACCAGCAGATGGTTCTCTTTCTCTGTTTCTCTACCCTTGAAATAAAAAGAAATACTTTTAAAACTTGAGAACAATTCTGCTTAGGCTGAGGAGCTGGAGTTGCACTTTGCTGAGCCACTCCTAACAAGCGTTGGGAGGAAAATTATAAACTTTAATGTCCAGTAAGTTCAAGCAATTTTTTAATGGCAGGTATACGCTTCAGCAAACCTGAAATGCTTACCTTGGTTTGCACACATTTTATTGGGTGTTTGGGACACTTTGAAGATCATTCACAGTACAGTTAGTTGAGTTGTACTTGATACAAATGGTGGTGCTGGCAAAGTCCCATTTGCTGCTTTGGCAATCAGCTTGACAATGTGATACTTTAAGTATAATTAGATAAGCAATTGAGTTCTATCATAGTACAGTAGTTTGGTGTAATTGTTTTCCAGTGCTGTGATTTCCTAGTTAATAAATACTTTTGGGGGTTACAAATTCTTACACATTAATATCTATATTCCTTGAAAGGGAATTGTTGCTAATTACTACACAGGCAGCTCCAAAAAAAGTTACTTTTATTCTAGTTATGCTCAAGTCAAAGCTTTGGCAACTAATCAAGTGATGAATGCTTCATTGATTACCTGAATTTCTCTCCAGCAAAGGGCAAAGATTGGGGCTTTGGGATCCTCCCAGTGCACAGAGGGCCCCGGAGGGAGTTTGCACTTTGAGGTCTTGCCATCTAATGTTTAGTGTGCGGATGCAGCTCATATGCAGTATAAGAAGGGAGGATCTGAACATAGTTTTATACAAAAATACTTGGAGAATCTAAGAAATGCCAAAGAAGCCGATGTGATAGCCAGCGACTGGTGTCAGGTCAGTTTTCTGCCTCGAGTGAAAGGGAGGGATGATTCATTAGACCACCAAGACAGGTCGAAGTGTGTCACGCTATGCTCAACAGCCGCACATGGCGAGAGGATGCGCAGGGCCTAGCCGCACAGTCTGTGCTGGAAACTGGCGTTAGGTGGTACAAGAAAGTGAGCTGTGTCTCGGGATTCTGGATGCTTTCTCAAGGCTCGGTCGCAATGGTCCAGGAAGGCGTCTAGGAGACTTTGGGAAATGTGTGATAGAAGACAGGTGGAGAGGCTACTGGGCAAGGCTAGAGTGCTTTTCCCACTGGTTTCGAGCAGCCTCCGCAGGGAAGCCAGGATCCACGTGTGCTCTACAGAAGGTCTGTCTCCAGGGAGGTTGCCGGCCGTTCCTACTATTAGACCTCTGTACTTGCTTATGGGACAACTGGCCTCCCTTCCCCATTCCTGCCACCAAGCACCCATTTCTTGTTTGACTACTGCAGCAGCTTGTGTCCCTCTAATTCCTTCTCTAGCCAGCCCATGCTTTGTGAAAAGTTAGTCTAGTCTTTTTACTTCCCTGTTTTAAAACTTTGATATCTTCTCCTTGCGTGAAAAATAAGATCCAGACTTGGGGCCATACCCTCAGGCTACAAGTGATCTGCTATCCCACCTGAGGGATGCCTGTCTCTGATTCTATGCTTCCTTCTCCCTCCAACACTCTTCATCCTGATTCTTTGCTTCACCCACCTCTTGTCATTATTTGTATTCCAGCTTAAATGTCACCTCCTCATTGAGGCTTTCTTTAATAGCGCCCCACCTGAAGTTCCACCATCCACACACATCCCTAAAAGTGTACTGTCAGCCCTGCATATCCATGGGTTCACCATCCTTGGATTCTGCCAACTGTGAATTCAAAATGCTCGAACAGAAGACACTGTACTTCCTGAACAGTATAGTTTTTCTCATCTTCATTCTCCAAACAATACAGTGTGACAAGTATTTACATCACATGTATGCTGTCTCAAGTATTATCAAGATTTAAAACATGTAAGTGGATGTACCCAGGTTATATGTGCAATAGAATAGTGTGCTATAGAAGGCACTAGAGTATCCATGGATTTCAATTTCTTTGGGACTTGGGCGTCCAGGAACCAACACTCCACTGATGCCAAGGGATGACTGTCCTCTGGTTTTTATCAGAACTGTTATGATTTAAAATAATCTTGGCTCCAAAGAACCTGTCAGAAGAAAAAAGGTCTGAAGCCTTCTAGAGTTGCAGGCAGCTAGTTTCTACTGGGCTGAAGTGCTGAAAGGGCCACACTTCAGCCTCAGATCTTCGGGAGCCTTCTCCCACTTCATTGTGTCCCCATCCGTGAGCCACTGCCCAAGCTGTCAATGCCATGTTTATATCCCCATTCCCCATCCTGTTTAATACAAACTCATATATAAAGTAAACTCACATATCGTAGCTTAAATAAGTTATAAAAGAGACTTGAGCTGGCTAGCCATAAGTAGCAGATTACCCTCACAATAAATGTAATGTAAACACTGGAATATGGTTATACTCTAGCTAGCATCTGGGTGGCTTTTTCCCTGTAGAAATCACGTTGGTGTTGCGTTAAAGACATAATCAAGAAGAGACTTTATTCTTCTTTTGTTTTTGTTTTTTTTTGAGAGGTTAGAGAGAAAGGGAGAGACAGAGAGGTCTTCCACCTGCTGGTTTACTCCCCCAATGGCTAGAGCTGGGCCGATCTGAAGACAGGAGCTTCTTCAAGTCTCCCATGCAGGTGCATGGGCCCAAGCACTGGGACCATCCTCCACTGCTTTCCCAGTCCATAAGCAGAGAGATGGATGGGAAGAAGAGCAGCTGGGACATGAACTGGCACCCATAAGGGATGCTGGCACCCCAGGCAAAGGCTTAGCCTACCACGCCACAGCGCTGACCCTGAGACTTTTTTCTTGATTAAGCAGAAAGCCTGAAAGATTATGCTTTCAGTAGGATTCAAAACTGTTTGCAGCTTTGCATTTGTAGGACTGGAAGCCACTTGTGGGCCACTGAGATCTATATCGCATCTGTTAATAATGTGACATTTAAGTTTCTCAAAGTAACAAATGCATTTTAGCACTCTTGAAAATTGGGTTCATTGTTGCTCGCTGCCTAGCGCTCATGAGGAAAGATGGCTGAAATGAGTTGGGAAAGCCCCTATGGACCACAGTGCCAAGGAACTGGCGCATGCCCACATCCTGTGCTGCTGCCCAGAACACCCCTGTCCTCAGAATCCCAGCATCACCTTAAAGCCAAGTCCAAATTTCTGCTTTTCAAGTCAATGCCAGATCTTGAGTCCTGCAGGAATTTCTTTCTTTCTCTCTCAGACATTCTGAGGACACTTTGATGGAACTTTTTGTTCAGTACTTATGCCAGTCTGACTCGTGCTAAATTATGTATGGATAAATCTGTCTGCCCTATTGAGCAGTGAAACCCCAGAAGGCGAAGATTTTTGCCTTATTCATCTTTATATCCTTCATAAAACCTAGAACAGAGTCAGGAATACGTCATGTGCTCAACAAATTCTTGCTGGCTGAATTGAACGTAATAGGAGAATCAGATCTAAGGATTTTTTTTTTCCTAGTCAATGCAATTATTTTCCTTTTGAGGTTTTGTGTATATAAACTCCTATGTAAACAGATCCATCAACCCATAAGAAATGGTTTCTTTGAAAGCACCTCGCTCTGTACGTAGTTTTACAAAACTGGCAACAGTGGCATACATTATTTTATAGCAACAGCCACATTTATATTCAGCCACTTGTATTTAAGAAGAACAACATTACATTGGCCTAGCCCCTTTTGTAGACACTTCAGCATTTACTACATGTTAGTTCCAAATTTTGAAGAGCATTTACTGTATTGTGAATCATTCCCACTGTATTCCATTACAAAGCTATAAAAATGTCAATAGCCAAGGCGACTTGAGCATTACATCAGAGAGTTCATCATTATCCCAATACACCTTGTGGTAGTACACTCCATGCACAGGAGGGAGCACAGTGGCAAAGTCAACACATATCAGTACTTCAATCAGAAATCCTGTTAACTCTGCTTTCCTTGAAACTCATCTCGAGCAGATAAAATGACATGGCTACAGATACACGTGTGTTTTACTTGTTAATCGGTTTTCAAAGCTGGATAGAAATGGAGTTTGCTTCGAGGCGCTCTCATAGGCTACAATATTTTGAATGTGACTAAAGACTTTGGTTCGAGTTTTTGCAAACTTTGTCACTTTGGTGTGTCCTTGCCGCCAAAAGATAAATAGGTGAGAAGTTCCAGTTATGGTTGCTGCATCATAGGGGCCCGGATGTGCATTGGGCCCTGAGCTGAGCATTTTCACAGTGAGCTCAGTCACATTGAGCTCAGGGGTCTTCACTGCAGGGAGGAGAGAAAGACAGCTGCAGTGCCTTGACTCCCAGACAGAGCGAGGCGGCAGCAGTACTGTCATTTTATGTACTACTAAGAAGAGAAACACTGCCAATTAAACGATGGCACACTGTGCATTATAGGACACATTTTTGATTTCAGGATGTGCAAGTATGACAAAGTGTGCATCTTAGAACTTATGAACTGTGGAATTAAAATAGTGCTGGTGCGTTGTGCTGCATTCCATGCAATAATCACAGTAAACCCTAGAGTGCACAAAATGCTTGCTCTTCCCTTGGCTGGTTTTTTCTTTTTTTTCTTTTTTCTTTTTCCCCCAGGATACATAGTGAGGCAAGTTTGAGAACAACTCACTTACCAAAAGCAAGCCAAGTACTTCCTGTGGCACTTTTCTAAGGGGTCTCCTGTATCAAGTTCCCAGATAAAATACAAGAATCTCAGCTAAATATGAATTTCAGATAAAAATTCATTTGTAAGAATGACCCAAATGCTATATGAGACATACTAGAAACAAAATTAACTGAGTGTCTTGTATTTTTGTTAACTTGCCAGCCACACTCCCAGGGTGATTTTGATTCCCTTTGACCTTCTCCCTCTTGGGCTGTAATGAAGGCTTGTCATGGGTAAAAGTTATTCACTTTATTATTCATGGGTCATCTGAGAGCTGAGTGTCCTCCTCAGACCTGGAGGTCCCATTCATTGGTGTGGATCGGAATTCTAATCCCAACCTTGTCAATAAATATTGATTTATTTGAGGGGGTTGGGCAGCATGTGCACTAGAGAATGCCCCCCTTGCTGGTTCACTCCCCAAATGCTTGCAGTGGCTAATACTTGGCCTGGGCTGAAGCAGGGAGCCAGGCACCCAATCCAGGTTTCCCACATGGGTGGCCTGGATCCACCTACTTAACCCAGAGTATACATTAGCAGGAAGGTGGAATTGGGAGCAGAGACAGGACTGAAAGTCCACTATTCTAATATGGGACATGGGCGTCTTAACCAGTAGATCGAGTGTTCATCCTTGATCCTGACTTTGAATTGTCTTAGAGGACAGTTAGGTCCAATACATAGAGATCACTGGGAAACCATGAAAACACTAGATACTTGCACTTCTGGAGTGATCAGTGGTTGCTTTTGTGGGGAAAGCATATGTAGCCTAAAATCAGTAATAACAGCAGTAGCAGGAGTAGTAGCAATTAGCGGTACAACACAGTAAGTACCCCTTACTTTGTGACAGGTACATCACTGTTTACACTTCTCTTATGCCTCCCATATTACAGAGGGGGAAACTGAGGCAGAAAATGGTTAAGGCGCTTGCTCTCCTAGTTCTTGTTAAAGTATGGAGCAAACCTCACTTTCTTATTGGGCACTTGCTAGGTAACTCTGTGTCCTTTGTCACTCCCAATTATAATGCTGTTTCTTTGTGAACCCAAGGTAACTCTCAAAAACCTTTCAGCTGGGTTAGCTGCAGCTAGCACTTTGCAGATGCCATCTCACTAAGAGTCAACCGTTGGAGACCACCTTCCCTATGGGACTGCCTCCTGATGACAGTAAAAAGGGATTGCTTGGTTCAGTGATCCAACACCAGGTGGAATATCTGCTGTGTTATTAAATAGTTACCACCTTTCCCTGGGGTAGCTTCAAGTAATCGGGAAGTTTCACCCAAAGTGAACTTGTCTTTTTATTCTGTTATTCTCTGAATTTTCTGACGGTCCCTCATATGTGTATGGGCTCTATTTACACACAAACTTCTGAATGCAGTGCTGCTTAACGATGAGTGTGCCGTACAGTTGTTTGACAAGTATATTTATTTAAAATCCCTAAACCCAGGCTATCTGGAACCTATTAAACAAAATCCCTGGGGGAAATTTTATTTTTCAAAATACTCTTTATCATTCAAGCAGCCAATCACTGTTGACCACAGGTTTCTATCTGTGGCTTTTAGTAGAGATATCTCTTAAGTTTTAAAAAGCATGTACAACAGAGTTTTGCAAAGATGATTAGTGTCATTTTATTTATTTCCTATTTTCTCATAAACAACTTCTAAGCATTGGCACAGTGTTGCCATCTGTAAGGCATATGACAATAACAGACGGCTGCCTAATAACCAGGAAGGCATTAATGTTCACGGGCTCTCGATTATTTGGATTCATCTGGAATGATCCGTGTTGATGAAGATACTTAATGCTTGATTTCTGTGTCTTCCACTGGCAGTCCCACAAGTGGGAAGGCCGTATTTCCTGGGTTTTGCATTGTTTGTTGTCTTCCTATGGAGTTGTTACCATATGGATTTATAACAGACCTAAAGGTAGTATCAAAATGAAAATTAGTTCTTGGGTAGAATAACAGTCGTGTTTGACTTGCCTGTAGCAAGTGCATCATGCCTTCCTATGCAAGGAAGGAAATGACTTCTTAATGTGGTTTTTTTCCACTAAGGAGAATTAAATCTATGTGGCAAAATGTAAAACCAGCGTGCTGGCAGCTAAATTCTGAACAGAAGATCCATGACCCTCATAAGCATATTTGTGGCCTGGTTCTATGTTAATAACCCTCATTTAGGCTCCTACTTACCCCGAGTGGAAATGCAGCTCAGCTGGAGAGCGAAGCTGTAGTTCCCTCGCTGTTTTGCCTTCTGTATCGAAGTTTGCTCTAAATAAATGGAGAAACTTCCCCATCTGCTGCAAGCTGCCAGGTTGGGGTCTCAGGGTTTTATTTAGAGTGTTCCTGAGATAGCAAACCCTACTATTTTAGTTTGATAGATTTTTTGCTGAGCTGAGATTAATTTCAGAGGCTGCAACTTTTAGGTGATATGTCTGATGGAGTGGAACAGAATCAGGAAGTATCTACTTTTCAGTGGCAAACACCTTCCAGGACAGATAGGGCAAATGATGCCAGTAACAACCCTGGCACCTGTCACTACCTAGCTACACTCAATTTCCTCCTTAGTAAATGGGGTTAAGTAATATCTGCTTGGTGGGTCATTGTAAGGATTAAATGAAATAATGCATGTCCAACAAACTGCCTTTCCCATCATCAGTGCTAGCCATCATCAGTGCCATTAAATCATGTGTGTCTATCTGAAATAACTTCACACAAAATCGTACACATTGCCTTCATTGAACAATTTATACTTGCAGCATTATTCTAGGTTTAGAGCCACACAGGAAAACAACAAAGTTAGTTCATGAAACTAAATTTTGATAGGAGATGAAAGGGGCAACATTTAGCTTTTCCAAAAAAAAAAAAAAAATTGAGAACTTTCTGTTTTTGATACAACTGAAACTGTATTTGCTCCTTATGTAACTCAGACATATACAATATTTAAAAAAATAAATATTGGTATCTAAGGAGGATTTTAAAATGTTTCCCTGGACTGGGACCCATTGGTAATTTTAATTTTGTGTAAAGATCTATTTATTTTGGAAGTCAGAGTTAGAGAGAGAGAAGGGGAGAGACAGATATTCCGTCTGCTGGTTCACTCCCTAGATGGCCACAACAGCCAGTGCTGAGTCAGGAGTTTCACTTGGGTCTCCTATTTGGCTTCAGAGGCCCAAACACGTGGGCCATCTTCTACTGCTTTTACCTGGGCCATTAGCAGGGAGCTGGATTAGAAATGGAGTAGTGGGATAAGAACTGGTGCCATTATGGGATGTCGGGGTCATAGGTGACAGCTTCACCCACTATACCACAAAGCTGGCTTCCATTGTTAATTTTTGATTGTTGGCTGCCTGGAGCCTCTTTTGATGGAGATACTAATTTCTTCCTCAATTCATGGTGCTTGTATTATCATAAATTTGCTTGGGCTAGGTTCATTGAACAAAATTGTTCAGAGGTGGTATAAGAGAAGCTAAATTAAAGAAAGTACAGGTGGCACATCCTTAAGCTAAAAATCTGGAATCTGAAATGCTCCAAAATGTGAAACTTGGAGCTCCAACTGACATCACATGATAGGTCACAGCCAAAACTCAGGTGCACAGAAAGTATTACACAACATTCCTTGAGGCTAAGAATATAAGGTACATATGAAACAGATTTATGACTGGACTCGTGTCCTCTTTCCAAGTTACCTCATAATATACTTGCAAGTATTCCAAAATATAAACACTTCTGGTCTGGAGAATTTTTGATAGGGAGTAGTCAAGCCGTGGTAGGTAAACCACAGGCAGTCTTAGAGGGGCTGTTTATGGGTTTGTGGCACACTCAGGGCCATCAGAGTCTGAAATAAATGAATGGTGCCTGCCACACATAAGAAGATTGGAGAGTGGTAGAGATTCTGGTGAATGGAAGAATGTTCTCCCCTCCCATTCCCCTACTGTCAGCAGCCAATGACAAGGCAATAGAAGGTGACAGTGACCTAACCTAGCTACCTATTGAAGAAACAGGAAACATGGATTCTTATGTAAAACTCTCCTCATTTTCAAATTTTGGCAATGGATACAATTAAGAGCTGGATCTACTCCTATCAGCCTCTAATTCACAGATTCTCTCTATCCAGCCCTCCACCCCTAACATTTGTTCAAGAAGATTCCTAAGGACCCATTAATGAGCTTTTTCCATTTTTTTTCCCCAAAGCTCCAGAAGCATGACAAGGAGGAGGAGGACTCTCAGGCCTCCTGGAGATCAGAGGAGGAAATGGCGGCCGAAGCGGCAGTGCTGCGTGCCTACTTTCAGTGACACAGGTAAAGACCGTGCCCTTCCTTCATCCTCACCGAGACCTTCCTGTGGTCTCAGGAATGGGGTGCAGAAAAGCAGCTTCACCCACATCCCTGGGCAGTGGCTGCAAAAGACATAAAAGCCAGAGTGGAGGAAGTCCTGGCTCTTAAAGACTTAACTCCCAACCCCTTGTCTCCCTGTCTCCACAGACTCTCTCTGTTTCTGAACTTGCTTCCAGGCCAGCTCACCCTACATACCCCAGGCTTCCTTCATTGCTCTTCTGTCTCTATCAAGAAGATAATGCAAACCTGATGGCTGAAAGGTCAACATCCTTTTGGAGCAGGGATTGAGCAGGCATTTGGGATGCCCATGTCTCGTATTGGAGTGTGTCTTTTTAGCTCCTAACTCATGACCCAAGCTTACTACTGTGAGCCCTGGGAAGCAGTGGTTATGACTTGGGTGGTTGGGTTCTTGATACCCATGTGGGCAACCAATATTGAATTCCTAGCTCCCAGCTTTAGCTGACTCTGACCAGGCCATGGTGGGCATGTAAAGGAGTAAACCAATGGATAGGATCAATCGATCTCTCTCTCTCTCGCCTCTCAAAAACCAACCAACCAACCAACCAACCCAAAATCTGCAGGTGAGACACTGCTCTCAGGCTCAGGTCTCAGATTGTTGTTCATCTGCAAGGTCTGTGAAGCAGCTTGCTCTGCTTCCCTCCTGTTTTAGAAGCCCCCAGGCCTATTTCTCTGTGCAGCCTGGGACTCTTCTGCAGAGCTGCTATCTGGTAAATGACCTTCTGGGTTTCCCTGGAGTGTTGCCTGCTGGGAAGTTCAGGCCACAGGGAAAGGCCAGGACGTGACAGCCTTATCTTTGTGCATTAATAATGTTGCACTGTTGGAGACTGTGGGTTTAAAACTGTGGTAGACAGATAGCTATGAAGGGTCCTCAAAGACAGTTTGTGGAAGATGCACTTTTAGGAAAAATCCTTATGTGGATTTCAGCATCTTTTTTGCACCATAATAAATCTACCCTCATAATTATTCCATTTTTCTATGATCGTTGAGAAGTCCCCTCATACTGCCAATTCCCATCTCAAAAATGCATCTACCTACAAAAATTTTGTATAATGCCAAGGGTCTCACAGATCTTGTGACATGGGTTGCTATACAATACTGGGACACAACCAGACTGAAGACAGTTACTGCCTATCCTAAATGCACATTTCACTGGCACCCTGTATTTTATATGAAAACTCTGTGAACAACCTTCCTTAGGGAATATGGACCCCAGATAAAGATCCTCTCCTGTAAATAGATTCTTTTTCCTCTATAGAATGAGATAATCCAACATTAGAATTCCATAGTTCTTCATCTGGCCTGTGTATAAATGTGTTTATATATTAGGTTGCTGAATAGATCCAATGTAAATTTCAGGCAAAATTAGTAACAAAATTTCATCAACCACTGAGTCATGATTTTTAGCTGTAGGACACATTGCTTCTACTCTGTTGCCACTTGGAAAGGTAAACCTTTATTAGTTCAGAATCTGTGTACATTTCTTCTTTCTCTCAGCAACCCCAGTTTTAAAGTATTATATTTATAGCTGCAGCATTCCTGTTGTTCCAGTATGCTGTTGTCTCGGGCCCTTGCCCTCTGGAAGGCTGTTTCCATTCTCCCATATCAAATGTGTGTCAGCTCTGCACTCGGTTGCCTGAAGGGATCTAGCGTGGTGCAGCAGAAGTTCTCTTTCATATTTTATTTTTAATCTTGGCCACTGTTCACTTTCTCTCTGTATTTTTTTAAGAGTAAGGCTATTTTACCTAAGAACATACGCCCATGGGCATGACTGCAAACCTCTTCTGAACACCAGTGTGTCATTTTGGAGTAGCCTATTCAAATAGGGTCACAATTCTTCAGACTTGACTTCCCAGACTAAATTATTTTTTTTCTGGGTTTCCTCTGCAATGGGTACTTTGTTGCAGAGGTGAGAAAGCTCTAGGCTTTTCCTGAGGCTTCCTGTGTTGTGAAAATCTATCTTAGAACTATATTTTCTAAGAAATCTTCTTTAAGAAGATCTAAACTTACAACTCGAGATTCCTACATGCTGTGCATTTGCAGTTGGTGCTTTTTTCTTGTCTTGAGGCCTGACATCTCCTGTCTCCCAGGTAAATCTGCTTCTCTTGTTAGTCTTGCCAGAAAGATATTTACCCTGACTTGTAATACAAACTATTGCCACACTGCCTGTAATTTTTAAAATGAACTGGCATTTGTATCTTTCTTTAAGGGCTTTACTTACAAATGAGCATCAGTTTTCTGAGCAGGTACATGTAGGCAGTGACACGAGGAGGGATAACATTGTAGCACGCTACTAGGATTTGAGGTGGGAGGGACTTTAATTCAGGATCCCAAGATTTTGCCAAGACCTGTCCCATTATCTGAAGTATAATGGAACTAAATATACATAAAGGAAAGGAAAGGAAACAAACTATTATTATTATTATTAGGATTTTTGTCCTGCAAGTTTGACACCCACTTTTTCCCTTTTCAAAATGTACTTGCCCACACTACATTTTTATACAATGTGAAGTGGGTCATAGTACCTCTGGAATGTGTTAATAAATAGGGGGTCATGCAATATTTGTACATACTGAGACTTTAGAAATGCCCCGCTGTTTAGCAGAGATTGAGATCACCTTGGCCTCTCCAGCTTTCCTGATTAGCCCCTCAGCAGGACGTGAGGCTTAGGCCAATCCAGCTTAAAGACTTGGACAGCGCGCCCTCTGCAAGCCTGCACAACGCCAACAAGCACGGAGGCAGACTGGGCTCAGCCTGGGAATTGGTAACAGTCGCCAGCGCTCACGGAGAATTTACGAGACTGTCCGTTCTATTTATTATCAGGTCTTGTGGCTGATGAGGAAATAGAGCTTCCGTGATGGTAACTGTGATTCCAAGGTAAACGGTTAGTAAGTGATGAGGCCCAGATTGAACCCACACAGTCCAACCCCAGGGTCACTCTCCTTGTCTTTGCTGCATGGCTTGGAACGGAGCACACTCCTCTAACCAGTTCCCTCTGCCTGTCCCAGCTCCCTTGGTACCGTAAAAAATCCCTTTTAACCTTTTTACCTTCCCTGCTGTGAGGACTTCCCTTCTCATCCCCTGCTAGGTTTTAATACACACCTCCGTATTCCCACACTGCTCCGCACATTGTGGCCAGGTAGCAGCAGCCAACATGGCCCCTAACTTTTCTCTGCTTAGAAGATTTTTCAGTCCCTGCTGATTCCTGCCTAGGCTTCCTTCTCTTTTCTCTACCACCTGACCCTAGTAAAGTCTCTGAGCAGTTACACTGTAACCCACATTTCTATTTTTAGGGTTTGCCATTGTCTTTGGAGAAATAGCAGTGGAACTCAGAGTTCAAACTCAGAGCAAGTGCACTCCAGACCTGCTCCAGCCACTGAACCCATTCTCCATTTTTTCATCAGGCTGGCGGACACTAGGCAGGAATCCTTGCCCTTAACAGCCTATAAAGGAACAGGGACTGTAATAGGCAAAAGCAGCTCTCTGGTGAAGGCGTATTGTAGCCTGCCTGGCAACTCCTCCATAGGGCAGATACCCCTGTTCCATCTCTTCTTTATGTCAAACCCCAGGCTAATCCTCAGCATGACAAGAGCACCATCAGGCCTCCAAAAGTAACTATTCCAACTCTTTAAGCTGTCTCATGGTACCATCATGTCACCAGGGTTAGCTAAGTTATGTGAAGAATTTTTTTCATCTTTTGGTATTTTATTAGTTACTCTGCATATCCTTTTTCTGGAAGGAGATGCCTTTCAATCACAGTTTTTTGAGCCACAGTGAAAAGCAGACCTTGCCTTCACCACGCACAGGGAGGTCAACAGTGCAAGGGTTTCCAAATGAAACAGCAGTTGTCTCACTCTGCACCTGACAGATCCCTGATGAGGTTGGCATCCTCTGGTTCCAGGAATTCAGCATGCATTCTCTACACAGGTGAATTTATGCATTGGCTTCCTGCACACCAGGCTGAATTCCGGGATAGGGGATCTGTGATGGCTCTTTTAGATGGTGATATAAATCATATTAGATGGCATTGAATCTGCATTTCTTATCTAACCTTGCCTCCTCCTTCTTGGAGCATAGTATTTCTTTATGCTGATATTCAATATGTGGGTTTGATGCCTCTACACACTAGTGTTAGGTTTCCTACTAAATTGTAAAGCAACAAGTATGTACAAGAGGGGGAAGATTTGTCATCTCCCTGACCCTACCCCTTGCTGGATGGACGTGGGGTGTGTTGTGTGTGAAATATGCAAACATCTCCCCTAAGTCTGATGGAAGAGGCATAATGGGGTAGGTTTCCACACCCTGTTGTGTTAGCACAGTTCGTCTGTAATTCATCAAATGCTCTCTGTGCATGTTGGTATTTTATAGATACCTGGTTGCCACTAACGTACTTGTAACACAGCCATGCAATTTCGAAGCAACTGGGTCAGCCCAAAACAGCACAAGTAGCAGTTACAGATGTACTGTCCAGGCAAAATTATGATGCTGGAATTGTTTTTAAAAAAAAAAAACAAAACTCCATAATTTGAGTCATTGTACGGGAAAGGACAAGGTGGCCTATTTAGCATGAGGTCTGGTCTCTAAATTATACCTTTTTGAAATCTATCCTCTTGTCTGTAAAAAGTCTATCCTTCTCGGAGAATATCTTTCCTTAGCATGAGTAGCCTCTGATGAGAATGGGCCAGGAGAGTAGAAGTTCTCCAGGGAGATGGGTGTTTTTTGATTTTAGCTCTTGACTGATTGAATCCTAAATCCATTGGATAATCCCCACTAGGGGTCTAATCCATGCCAATAAAGGTGCTGGCCAGGACCCTTTCCACTGTCCCTGCATTGATGTGATAATAGATTTTCTTAAGCATTAAAATATACAATAGATGCCTAGTTTAAAGCTAAAGAAGCTCTATGCCAGAAAAAGGAAGGACCTAGTGTCTTAAAAGAACCAAGAAACTTCCTCCCTGCCTCTCCACTCCTTGCTTCTATTGGATTGTGCAGCCTCTACCCCTATTCGGATTGAATTACAGTTCTAGAACTTGATTTCTAGAGCAAGGAATTAAAAACTGTGATCTGGATTAGGTCAATTTAAACCAGGTCCCCATGGCCTAAACTGGACATGATAAATCATAGGAGTATAGATACTTCAGAAATCAACTCCAATGTCCCATTAAATTATTTGTTACCACAATCAGAAGGATGACCATCCAGCTATATTTTTTAAATTACTTTTTATAGCTATACTATCAAACAACCTACCACGAGTCCCAAAATGTGCTTTTCATTTTGTTAGATTTAAATGTTTTATCCAAATCCATCTTTCTCTAATATGCATGTAATAGTTTAGGCAAAAAATTTACACACAGTGATGGCTAGAGTATAATACAGAGCCCTTCTATTTAGATTCAGTTATATTGGTAATAAAAATAAATTAATTATAGGACACTAGTAATTTCTAATTTTTCAAAAAAACTTATGTGAGAGTCATAGAGGCAGATGAGCCCATTTCTGGGTCATTCCTCAAATGCTCACAGCAGTCAGAACTGGGCCAAGGCTGAAGCCAAAGCCAGAAGCATGGAATTCAAACCAGGTCTCCCACATGAGTAGCAGGAACACAACTAGTTGAGACATCACCACTGCTCACCAACTTCCACATTAGCAGCAAGCTAGGATCAGGATCCTTAGGTGAGTATTCAAAGCAAATACTCAGACAGGAGATATGGCTGTCACAGAGTTAGGCTAGAGCTACCTGTCCCCCTACCTCTCCAAGCTAATTTTAACCCTTGGGAGTTAAACTTGGGAATACATGGCCCATCAACACAGAGCCCTTTGCAGAAAAGTGGTACTTTTGGTATTTGGATTCTAAAGAGTTTCAGTGTTCACTTCCGCTTTGCCAAATGGTACTGAAATGCAATCAAAGCAGGAATTTTCATCCCTTCTTTATCTTACCTCCCAAAATAGATGACTGCATGAGAATCTGCAGATCTGCTACAGCAAAAGCCTTCCTCAGCTGTATCTGTTCAACTCTCAAGGCTTTGCTTCTCTGTGCCCCATGTAGTCCTCCCCCTCCAGGTTAATGTTTTGCATGGGCACTGCCAGAAGAGAGCATGGGAGGTTGATAGGCAAGGCTGTGAAAATTTGCATTAACAAGCTTGCGTCCCCATCACTTTTAATAAGTAAAATTTATGCAGTTCACTTGGCCCTCAGCCAGTCCTTACATGGTAAGCCCTCCATGGCTTTGGCATGCTGAGGCTTCAATCAACTTAGTGTGCAGGTGTTCAACCTCAATTATCAGTGCAAGATACACTTAGCAAAAGCAGCTCTTGATTGCCTTCTTCTAATTTTCATCCCTCTCTGATGCTTTGACAGATGGTTCTGTGTGTTCTGCTACCTCCAACCCATCCTGGGTAGTGGGCAGGGACTCTCTTACTTGTTTAAGTAATTAAGGTGAACACATTAGGGAGAAACAAGATTAGGGCTGAGGAGAACACATCTTGAAAATCAAAGTGTCTCCACCTGTCCAGGGATGGAATTAAAATTAGCTCCCTGTCCAACTATCTGTGATGTTCCCTCTGTCCTTTGCCCAATATCTTTATCTTCTCCTCATTTCTTTCAAGGCTAATTGAGGCAGATCATGCTCCCTGAAGAGGGCAGGAGCCACACAAAGGAAGAGAAAGACAGTGCTGGAGAAGCCACCAGGGGCTGAACCTCCATATTCTTGTAGCCAACTCCTTCAAGGAATGAATGCCTGTCGCCCTCTTCTATTCCCCCCAGGTCCCAGTAAACTAAACTGGTTGTTTTGGTTGAGCATTGCTCTCGTGGGGCTAAGCCTCACTTCCCTTAGTGGAGCCCCTAGAACCACCAGAAAAAGGTGATCTCTCTGCAGCAGGTACTTGTCTTATGCTTTGCATAGATGTCACTAGAATATGATTTGAAAATGCAAAGTGCTGATACCATGAACAGTATAACATTAGAAAAATTATATTCTAGACCATCTCCCTGGCAAAAGAGAAAAAAATTTATATTTTCACTCTCTTGGCCTAAGCACCAGGCATATCCACCACCAAATGAAAGTATGAAATACTCTGAGGTTTTCTAAGAATGATATCTGAATTGTCTGCCATTTTGGTTTTTACTTTCAATGTCTCCAATGTCTTTAAATAATTTAATGTCCTGAAAAAAAGGACCATCAGTTTATATCCACTGGCTGGCTAAGCTTTACATTCTAAAGAACAGAAACTAAATGATTGTCTTTTTCCTTTAGGAAAGAGAAGAGAGAGATGTGTGAAGGGTTGTAAGCCTATATTTAAACCCACATGCAAAAATGTATGTAGAAGTGTCCCTTAAAAACATTGCAACCCAATCTAGCCAAACTCAATTCAAATAATGATTAAACACTTATTATATGCAGAGATGAGGCTAGGTGCTTAGAGTAGAAAGGTGAGAAGTCATGGACCCATTTCCAAAATATTCTCAGTGTAACCAGCGCTGTGGCTCAACAGGTTAAAGCCCTGACCTACAACACTGGCATCCCCTATGGGCGCCAGTTCGATTCCTGGCTGCTCTACTTCTAATCCAGCTGTCTACTATCGGCTTGGAAAGCAGTAGAGGATGGCCCAAGTCCCTGGGCCCCTGCACCCACATGAGAGACTGGGAAGAAGCACCTGGCTCCTGGCTTCAGATCAGCTCAGCTCTGGCCATTGCGGCCACTTGGGGAGTGAACCATCGGATGGAAGACATCTCTCTCTTTCTCTGGCTCTACCTTTATCTGTATCCCTCCCTCCCTTCCTTTTTTAAAGATTTTATTTATTTATTTGAGAGGTAGAGTTACGGACACTGAGAGGGAGAGACAGAGAAAGGCCATCCCCAGATGGCCACAACAGCTGGAGCTGTGCCTATCCGAAGCCAGGAGCTTCTTCCGGTCTCCCATACGGTGCAGGGGCCCAAGCACTTGGGCCATCTTCTACTGCTTTCCCAGCCCATAGCAGAGAGCTGGATCGGAAGAGGGGCAGCTGGGATTAGAACTGGTGCCCATATGTGTTGCCAGCACCGCAGGTGGAGGATTAACCTACTGTGCCACAGCGCCACCCCCCTCCCCTCCCTCCCCATCAAGCAGGCTTTTGTTTCTCCCTTTACTTCCTCTGACTTACAAGGATGGAGACAGTATTTCGCTTAGATCCTAGGGTTACAGGAAGGATAACACCCAGTAATGGACAGCAAACCATTAAGTCAATATTGCAGATTCATTATTTTCGCTGTGGCTCATATACTCTTTTGAGGATTATCAATTGCTAGCATGTTGAGGTCATGAAATATCAGTTTAACTAGTAAATAAGAAGAAAATCTGTAAGGCAGGATTTTTCCAGCCACTAAAATGAAAACATGTGACTTCTACTTCTATTACTAACAGGCCAAATAATTTTACTCAAACCTCCCACTGTATTCAACTAGAGAGACTAAAAATTCTGTACAAAAAATCTCTTAGAGGTAACAAGGTAACAAAAGATTACATGAGGAGCCGAGGGAAGGCAGCAATCCATGGCAGTGAGTGCAGCATTTGGGTTGCTTTTCCACCGAGGGCATTTGTGAGTCTTGGAGAGATGCATGGAGTTAGAGCAATCAAGCCAGTTTTTCCAATGCCAGAGTCCTTGCTAAACCTCCACACCTGGGTGGGAATTCAAAGCTCTGAGAGAGTTATATCCTTGGAGCAAGAATGAAACCAGTTATAAACCAGCCCTCACGCCAGCTGCACCCCAACTGCAGATCTATCTGGGGCAGTTGAGAAAATCCCAGTTCTAGAAATTGAGTTAAGGTAATCCAAAATTGCTAATCCATTAGCCTCCTAGCAGGAGAAAGTAAAACCCTTTCTGGAAGAAAATACCAACAAACAGTCCTAAGTTCTTTCTACAATTGTGTCCAAATAGAATGCCTAGAATGTGTGTATGTATAGACAAACAGAGACAGCTGTAACAAAGCAAAGCATGTTATTATGGGCTAAGTGGAGTGTCTTCCCTAAAACTCTAAGCTTGAAGCGCCAACCCTCATGTGCGATAGCATTATGGGTGGGATCTTTGGGAAGTGATTAGATTTCCATGGTGTCATGAATGTGGGGATTCCCTGATGGGGTCAGTGCCTTTATAAGGAGAAGACAAGGGGTCATGTGAGAACACAGCCAGGTGACAGCTGCCTTGCAAGCCAAAACAAGAAGTGTCAGTGAATCCACCTCCAGTAGCACTTTGGTGTTGCCGTTTTCAGCTTCCAGAATTCTGAGAAATACGCTACTAGTCTATGGTGTTTTGTTGATGCCAATATTCTTTCTTTCTTTTTTCTTTTTCTTTCTTTTTTTTTTTTTTTTTTTTTTTTGACAGGCAGAGTGGACAGTGAGAGAGAGAGACAGAGAGAAAGGTCTTCCTTTTTGCCATTGGTTCACCCTCCAATGGCTGCTGTGGCTGGCGCATCGCGCTGATCCGAAGCCAGGAGCCAGGTGCTTCTCCTGGTCTCCCATGCGAGTGCAGAGCCCAAGCACTTGGGCCATCCTCCACTGCACTCCTGGGCCACAGCAGAGAGCTGGCCTGGAAGAGGAGCAACCGGGACCAGAACCTGGGGTGCCGGCACTGCAGGCAGAGGATTAGCCAAGTGAGCCACAGCACAGACCAATGCCAACATTTTCTATAACAGAAATAGAGACTAGTAGAATCAGAATCATAGGTTATCTTGAAATTGGAATTATCAGACAAGATGTTACAATAATTGTTTAGTTGGTCTATAGATGAAGACAAGATTTTTAAAAGTTTCAGCAGAGGGCTGGAATCTTAAAAAAAAAAAAAAAAAACAATGATGGGCAAAAGACTCAGAAAAAAAACTCTTGGACTGGAAAAATACAATAACCCAAGGACTGAATATAGCAGCACAGTTTCTGCATAGCTAAGAAGGAGGAATTCACTCAAAGATGAAAATGCCATAAAGTATCATGAAGACATAAAAAGAGAGTAGAGAAAGCACAGCAAAGGGCAGGAGATGTAGACTGTAATTTGTATATAGAAAACAGAGTAGAAGCTCTACCTAAAGAGATAATGGCCAAGACTTTTTCAAAATTTGGGAAAGCCATTAATTCCAAAATTCAAGAATATATCAAAACCAGAGGAAAAGTGACAAGTCTCCCCTTGCTTTGAAACATCATTATGAAGTTGCCAGAACTCAAAGGCAACGAGAAAGCTGTGAGACTTAAGACTGAGCAGAGCCCTTACTTGGAAAGGAGTAATATTAAACCAAAAGCAACAAAAACCAAACAGCTCACATCCATGAAATGACATCTCTATAAAGAGCCAAAAGCAAGTGATTGCCAAGCTAGATTTCCATACACAATTAAACTAATTTTTATGAATGAAGGTAAAGCAAATACATTTTCTGTACAAAGCTGACAGACTTAATCACCAACAGAGTCATGAGAGGAATTCTAAAGAAGAAACCAAGTCAGACTAGAAACTGCTTTGTCCTGAATGAGGACTGGAACTGCAGCTACATCAAAAAGTGTGTTGCCAGGGCAGAGAACTTTTCTTCTGCTAAGGGCCATTTGGATATTTATAGCATCATTCTCAGGCCGTACAAAATTAGCCACTTAAAACATAGCCTGATATAAATGTGTTGAATTTCAAGTTCTGCCTGCAGTTCCCTTGGCAAGGCCAGGCCAAATGATTCTGCATGATCCTCCCCTAGTAGAGTGATTTAGTTGTGACTTAAATATATTATTTAGGAAAAAAGCTGAGAGTTAATGTGCTAAATACCTTTCTGGAAAAAAAGAACCACAAAATTAGACAAAAAGAGATAATAAAGATAAGTCAACAAATAATGAGTTATAAGGGTACTTCAAAAATCTCAAGGAAAATAGCATTGGAGAAAAGTTCATGTCTAAAAGTTTAAAAAGCTTATGAAAATGCATATTATAGAAAAAAACATGGAGTGGTTCCAAAAAGTTTTAACTCCATTTTTCCTCAACTTTTTAAAGTGCCCTTATGGAAAATACCAGTATAATCAAGAAGATCAATGAAACCACAGATAGCTTCTTTGAAAAGAAAGCAAGCACAGGAAACTCTATTAGAAATACAGTGGCAACCTTCTGTATAGAGAGTGCAGCTAGTAAAAAGGACAGAGTATAATCACATGAGGAGCAAGTTTGCAGGAGCGGAGAACATGCCCACCAAGTGTATAAGGCCTGCAAGATTATTTGGTCTGACCCTGCCAAGACAACCACAGGCATTCAACAAATATATAGCAGGCCTGCTTTTAAGTTGATAATTTTTTATGTCCTATGAATGATGTTATAAATTTCCGAAAGACCCTGGAAGAAACAAGTTTCCCACCCTTGTTTAAAGCAAAATATTTGAAAAATTGCAAGTTTGAAAATAGGCCAGTTTCTAGAAAAATACAGTTTATCCAAACTGATGCAATGTGAAAAGGATGAATAATGTAATAACTGAAGAAAATGATTCTGAAATAAATACTTCCCACAAAGGACTCATCAGGCCAGGGAAGCTTTCTGAGTGGATTCTACCACATAATTGAGAAATCAAAGGGAATTCTGGCAGAACATAGGGAGGAAAAAAGATTTTGTTCTGCTGCCTAAATCATTTTACGAGCTACCCTGCAAATGAACCTAGCATGACCATTACAGAAAGGAAACTTCTTGACTACTTGTACACAAAAACAAAGATGCCAAAGTTCTAAGAGACGTCAGAAAGATGGAAGACTAATGGATTATTATGCATATAATTATTATGCATATAATCCACAAATACAATGAAAGATAGGCTACATAATGACCAGTGCAACTTTGATTTCACATTAGATTCTCAAATCATGCCTTTTTTACCATGATAGGATCATCTTAGTAATGCAGCTCAATTATTGATCAAATTCAACATCTAACGTAATAAATACAAAATTTTAGGAAAGCTATAACCAGAAGGGAATTTATACTTTAAGGGTGACATGTTTTATACTGGAGATTGAAAATAAGACAATGTAGTAAGAGCTGGATGGAACACCAGCATCCCAGATGACAATGCCTGGGTTTGAGTCTCCGCTCTGCTCCTGATTCCATCTCCCTGCTAATGTGCACCTTGGGAGGCAGATGACAGCTGAAATAGTTGCATCCACATCACTTGTGTGGGAGACCTGGACTGGCTTCAGTCTCTGCCATTGGTGTATCAAGAAGTGTAGGGATCTCTCTCTCTCTAACCCTTTCCCTCCTTCCGTGTGTATATTTGTGTCAAATAAATTTTTTAAATGAGATAAAAACCCAACAATGTATCAGAGAGATCATTCACCTAGATCAAGTTAGATTTAGCCCTGGTATGCAGGGATGGTTCAACATACAGAAACAAATAAATGTGATATGTCTCATTAACAAATCTAAGAATAAAAACCATATGATTATCTTAATATATGCAAAGAAAATTTTTATTAAGCAAAAAGAACATAGAAGAAAGGGAAGGAAGACATTGACTTTACTGCCTGGTCTATTTTCTGGCTAGATACTGATTTATTCTGTAATAGGCTTAAACAAAAGACTAATCACTACCTATAATCTATCCAGACACAGTGCTAGTGTATCAGAGAGCCCCTTCCCTTCCTTGTGGCCATCCTCTGGGCCATACTGGCCATCCTGGCCCACTAGATCATTATTTCTTGTTGATGTCACTTAGGGAATGCACTAGTCATTCCAAACTCTGTATATATAGACTGTATCTCCATTAAGTACCCCTACAACACTGCAGAATGGACGGGCTTTCATGTGTGCACAGTGAGACCGACAGCAGCTCTGTGACTTGTCCAAGCACTCACAGGTTCTACTTGGAGAGTCAGAGTTCAAATCTGAGCAGTTTGACTCTGGCACCAACACTCAGGTTTGTACTAACATTTTGGTGGGTTTCAATTTAGAAACAACCTGCCCTGGAAAAAGTCTAGCTAGTTGAAGTCAAGAACCGTACAGGGAAATTGGGATGCAAGGTGTAGCCTACTCTCACTTCTTCACTAAATCACAAAAAACGCCAGCATTTGATGACTCCCATGCTGGGTACTTTGTGTAGGTCTTTATCCAGACATCACAGCCACCCTGCCTGAGGGACAGTGCTGTCTCAAATCCACACCTCCCTCCCACCCCCAGCAGCTGTTCCAGATGGAATACTTGTCTGAACCCTGAAGCTACACTTAGTGAATGAACCATAGCTAATCAACCTTGGACCGTAATGCCCTAAGTATTGCATTCTTGAGGTCAGTGAAGACTCCCAAGCACTCTACATAAAACCTTTTCTTGAGGCTTCCTCCAGAGATAGGGGGATCTTACCAAGAGTCTACAATACTTCTTTGATTTTAAAACATTTCTAAGACTACTGAAGACTTCAAGCAGAGAACAGGTTGGGACACAGTAGAAATATGAACTTGGAACTACCAGTCTAATCTAATGATCACCATTCTGGGAATGTGATCCCAGCTTGGCCAGTCAGAGTTTTCCCTACTAGTTGGTGAATGAATACCAAATGAGGGGGCTGTTGCAGTAGGTTAATCCTCCGCCTGCAGCACTGGCATCCCATATGGGTGCCGGTTCTAGTCCCGGCTGCTCCACTTCCCATCCAACTCTCTGCTATGGCCTGAGATAGCAGTAGAAGATGGCCCAAGTCCTTGGGCCTCTGCACCCGTGTGGGAGACCCAGAAGAAGCTCCTGGATCCTGGCTTCGGATCAGCGCAGCTCCAGCCAATGAGGCCATCTGGGGAGTAAACCAACAGAAGAAAGACCCTTCTGTCTCTACCTCTCACTGTCTGTAACTCTACCTCTCAAATAAAAAAATAAAATCTTTTTTAAAAATACCCAGTGATAAGCCCTTGACTGGGATGATATTGAGGTTCTTGGAAGTCTTCCTTCTCAACATGGGGAAAAGTCTCGGGTAGGAGAAGTCCTCAGAGTTAAGAGAAATGAGAGGTAAAGAGAGGGGAGATGAGAGCCTTTTGCTTTCTCACCTCTATTCAACCCTCTAGGTAACAGAGCAATGAGCCACAGCTTATACAGAGGTATATTTCAAGATAAAATTATCTTGTTGTCAACAGAATTTAGGCTACAGAGACTATTTCCTTCCCTAGGGATCTTTGTGGCCTTGAAGTTCTAGAATCCAACCACTAGCCCTGCCCTATAGGAGCTGGTAGTGATCTGAAGGAGTAAGAATGACTGAAGAACAAGCATGTGTATAACTGACTTCTGTGCAAGGTGGTGGTACAATGTCGACCATACGTATAAACTCATCAGCTTCTTTTCCTTATCCCTTTATAAGGTACTTGACTTTGTGTCAATCATATGTAACCCTCCATGCCCACACACACAAAACATGCCCTTCAAGAGTCACCCCACAGTCCACGATGAGCCAATCAATTTTACTGGGTATTTAAGAGATTTTTCCAAGTGTGGGAGTCAGTGCCTAAGATGATAGATCATGTAATAATTACAGCATGAAAAAACCCGATTGAGGATTCTCTTTCAGCCAGCAGGTGCCTTTAGGTCAAGAAGGTCTATAAAAAATGGCAGATCATTTTCATTCCTTTAAGACAGGCAAAAATGACTTTGAATGTAATTAGATGTTCTTACTAGTTTCCCTCTGCTAATGCTCCACACCGTGTGCCAATGAGGCCTGCAAGAAAGTTCAGAACTGTTGGCATTTGGAGCTGCAAATTAATGGTGTGGTATTGCTTTGAAAAACTGACAGCCATGATGTGGCTTGAATCATTTTTTTCCATTAGAAATGATAAGCCAGAATTCCAGCCATAGGAAAGGGAGCTAATAGGCAAAAGTCTGGGCAGCTGTTAGAACTTTGTCCTTATGCTTTATTCAGCCTCCCTGATGGCTCCTGCAGGTTCCAGGGTTGCTGATTTCGGGTAAGGAATATGCTCCATGTACTGAATAAGAATTTATCTTTGATTCCTCTGTCCAAGTTTTGCTTTATTTGTCTCAAGGATCTGTTACCTGTCAGGGTGTGTTTACTTTTGAAGCAGAAACTCTCATGGATGGTAAATTACAGTTCAGCTCCTTTAATTCTGTAGAAGGATGGGGCTCAATGGAAATTAAAAGTAGTGCAAAAATTTAGATGATCAGTATTTTTAGTAAAACTTAAGAACTTCCCTTGTTCTGGCTATTATTTCATGATACTGCTGTTAAAAATATAACTTCTTTATATAGAATGTCATACATCAGCTGTTGCCTATGATTCTTAAAATACATATCTCTACCCTCAAACTCACTCAAGGTCACACAATAAAATGAGCGCATTAAACAGAAAATGTGTTACAATTATGATCCTTTTAAATGGGAAGCCAGCTTATGTCCCTTCCTCCATACTTTGCAGTGCCAACCAGATACTAATGGCAAGAAGCCCTCACAGGCCACAGTAAAGGCTTGAGAACAATTTCATCTCCCATGACAGTGCCCTCCACCACCACCACCACCACCTCCTCCTGTTCCAGCCTCCTTGCTGTTACTGGATCCCATCAAACACCAGTCCATCTCAGGGCCTTTGCACTTCTTGTCTCCTTCTGCCTGGCATGTTTTCCCTTCCATCTTCCATGCAGGATCCAGGTGACTGAAGTGTCACTCCTCCGAGTGCCCCATCTAAAGTAGCCTTCCTATTTCCTTCTGTCCCCTTCCCATTATCTTCCCTGAGCATGGGATTGCCAGTGATGGGGAAGAAGGCAGGCCCCTGACTGTAGTCCTTGCCTCCTGGACCATGTGGTTGGGCTTCAGAAAGGGGCTTGGCTTTCCAGCCCTCATACAGGACACAGTGGTTCTTCATATCCATAGGAGTCGCTTAAAGGGAAAAAAAAATCCCTAAATCCCCAGAATTGAGTGACCCACTATCTCTCCTATCATCGGACAGGTCAGCTTTGATGACCCTACTGGGAAAAATTAGAGACCGAGCATGGAGGGGCTGGAAAGGAGTTTAAAGCACGTATAATTCAATCGATGTTTTTACAAAGAAATAAACTACTGCTCAGAGAGGGCATGTCTTGCCCATATTCACAGAGACAGAGCCTGGAAACAATACAGCTTCAATCAGACCTTTTGCATTTGCAATCTGTTTCTGAGCACACAGAGAGACAGGTGCACAGAGAGTCCCCTGATGATGCTTCTCTGCAAGATGTTAGAAGCCTTTTGTCTATGTTCATCTCGGTCCTATCACAGTCTGCAGTGTCCTATAAGGTCTGGAGTCTCAGGAAGAGCAGGGTGCTATGAAATGAACTCTATTCATGGTAGCCATCAACTGGGTTTTCTTGCCATTTTCAACCCTTGACCTTTTGGTCTCGAATAGAGCTTGAGCATCATCCAGGTCCACCTATTTGCAAGTCACAGCAGTAGAGTATAACTTATCTGACCATAAATTTTTGGCAAAGGGGCTTGCTCAAAGTAATAGACTTTAATCCATTCGCCAAAGGATGTTACGGGATTGTAATCTGAGCTCACATACAAGGCAAAATGAACAGAGTGGTACCCATGTTGGTATCTTTTAAAAGGCAGATTAGAAAATATATATAGTAACCCTATTAGTTAAGTATGCTAAACCTTGATACATTCTCAATGCAACGATCCTTGAGTATGTGTCTATAATCCCTCAGCAAATATGCCTTTTATTCAATCACAGATTTGTACACACTCCAGCCACAAGTGTCATTAATTAAATAATACACTCAGCAAACTCTTGGAGCCATTAATTAACAGAAGTAGCCTGCTCCATGCACGGCCCTAAATTCTTTCAGAACAAGGAGCACAACCGAGAGGGACGGGCTACACTGGAAGGTCACCCTCAAAAGCTGTCAGAGAAGGTGAAAGACAAAACATGCACACCTTCTAGCTTTTCCTTTACCCTTTCGGAGGACTTGAAGAAGGGGAAAATATTCACATTGTAGGAACTTTCTATTTCAAAATTAGTTTCTCTCATGAAAGACGCAAGTAAATAGAATGTAATCCTTTTTCATTTCGACTGAGTTGTGGAGAGGGGGTAATATCAGCTGAAGATTTAGAGACAAATAAAACCTGCTCTTCCCACGTTCTGCAAGGAGAAGAAGGTCTTTGAGGGAGAGACTTGGCCAGGAACAGACACAGAAGAGGATACAAACATAACCCACCCAGAAGACAGAAGCTGTGCTGGCTTCAGGTGGGCACTCAGAGAATGCCCCAAATGGCACGAGTGTTCCAGGGCAGGGTCTGCCCTTCTTCTCCACCTTGCCACCCCATCCAGCCTCAAAGGGGATGCAGCTTTGTCTGCTGGGAGGTGAACAGCTCTACTGGGCTGAGGTAAATCACTCACAGCTACAAGCCCTGGGATCATCTCTCCTGGAGTGTTTGCTCAGCTTAGAGTTTCATTGATTCCCCACCTTATCCCAGAACAACTGCCTGAACCCCTCTCTATACAGGGTCCCAATCTGCTTTCTATGCCCTCAAGGAAGGAAAACAATGAGTTGGAAAAGGAACCTGGTTTAAATGAAAGCTATTTGTTTTGTATTTGAAAGGCCTAGAAACACAGAGATCTTTCATCTACTGAGTGCTGCACATGTTCACTCTCTGAGCTCTGCATGGAAGGTAGACTGTGCTTCCCACAGACATTCCGGCCACTTGGGGAAATGAAACTACGAAAGGCACAGCTGTGAGAAGTGAGGCAGAGCTCCGTATGCCAGGGCCGTGTGAAGGCCAAGTCACAGAGGCACAGTAAGCAGACTGACAGAAAGTTCACAGAGAAGCACAAACTGCAGGGCTGGCACTGGGAGGGGCAGGTGTGAGACATAACACTGGGCCACAGTGTTTAGAAGACCAAAAATAAAACTGAGGCAAATCTCCTAGGATATAAATCTGCCCTCGACAGGCGAAGCACAAGAAAAGAGAGGGCACATCCATTTTTGGGCCTGCACAGGTGCCTCTGACTCAAAGTTAATAATTGTTCAAGGACAAGGGCAATGATGAATGACTGCAGGATGACCTGTACCTCCAGCAGGTGGGTGGTGCTGTGTAAAGTCAAGAATGATCCCATCGTCATATAGGAATGAAACCCTTTCCCCAGGGTGGGCAACTGACTTGTATGAGTGCCCCCTCTCCATTTCTCATTACAGCCATCATGGGCCCCAGGGGAACAGATCCTGACTTCAGATGAGCAGTCTGGATGTAGGTTAGAATCTGAACTGATTTGGCTCTGTGTTCTAGATCCCACAAGGGACCAGATATAATTTCAAGGGGATACTTCGCTCTCTGTTGCCAACTTGTAGGAAAAATATAGTTCTAGACTCTAAAAGGCAATGGAGGATGAAGGGACTATGGCTTCCTCCCCAAGGTAGGTTTGAATGGACCCATATTGTATATATCCTTGTAGTACATGGTTGAAACAGCCAGGGGGATGGGGCTTCCCACCCCAGCTTCCCAGGTCTATGTCTGCAGCATTGCTCACAAAGCCACAAATACCCATAGCAAATAATCTATGAAAAGCAAAGTAAATATTCACTGAAATATTTTGAAAACAGTGAAAGGGAAAATCCATTTGTGAGTCTCAACGATATTTCTCCAGATCTCTTTAGAGATCAGGACATAGTAGAGACCCATTCTGCTCCTGCTACCCTTCCTTGCATTAGTCCCCAAATTTTATCAATCAAATCCAAGTCTTCATCTTTGACCCCCTTCTATCTAATTTTCCATCCTGTGATTTCAGTGTCCTCTAAGCCAATAACCCCAGCTACCTTATTTCCTGACCACACCAATTGTACTAAAGCCAGTAACTGGTAGAGCAAAGGCTCCCGCAGAGAGGTGAGCTGAGAGCATGGAACACGTTTCCCTCTTCTCCTGTGTTGGGATTTAAGCCACAGTGCCACTGTACCACCAAGGAATTTTCTGGCTTAAGAAGATGAAACACCATTCTCCCTTCTTTACTGCTTTGTGGGCAAAGACTGTTTTACAGCTGGCTCTTAACCTTGGCTAAGCAAAGCTAATTCTGCTCCATAGCAGCTCAACATTTCCTCACATTCAGGGGCTGGGCACCTCACACTATGCAGAGAGAAAGAAAGATTAAAAAAAAAAAAGATTCCTGGGGTGGGCAATTGGTTTGGTGCAGATAACATGTGCAGTGCCCACATCCCATAGTCACAATGCCTGGGTTTGACTTATGGTTCTGTTCTGGAGTCTACCTTCATGATGAGACACACCCTGGAATAAGTCCCTATCACCCATATGACAGACCCAGATCAAGTTCCCAACTCTCATGTTCAACTTGGCCCAACCCTGGCTGTTGTCAGCATTTAGGGAATGAATCAGCAGATGGGAGATCTCTGTCTTTCTCTATGCCTTTCAAATTAATAAACAAACATCAAAACTCAAACAGAATACAAAAATTCTTGGGCTTTTACCCAGACCTTCCAAGTTGCAATGTGAGGGGACAGAGTCCAGAAATCTGTGTTTTGCACAGGCTCAGTAGGTAATTCTGCCAGTGTGTGTTTGGAAACCCATTCATACCCAATGAAGAAAGGTTGAAAGTAGTTTTGTGTGTATGGTCTAAGTCCATAACATAGTTTCTAAGGAAGGCCATGCAGCTGACCTCCAGAAACCTGGGCTAGGGGCAGAGGCCACAGACAGCACGGATACCCAACAAGCCTATAGTCCATGCTTTCTACCCTCTTTAGCATGGCCTCTTTCAAAATGTTCATGGCAATCTCACAGATTAGCAGCAAACACACTTACAGTTGGCTTATCGCCATGACTCAAAAAATCCTACCGGTTCTAACTAAGCATCTGTTTTTATTTTCTGTTATTTCCAGGCATGAAAGTAAGCTGAACATCTCCCAAGGCATAAGGAAATGGGCCTCATTCTTTAAGACACTCCAGCGGCAGAAAGCTCAGCAGACTGTATGACGTCCAACAGTTCTGCAAACTTGTGCGAAGCATTTTACTACACTTGTGCGGGCCATTGGGGTTATGATGACAGACGGACGATCTTCAAAACAACAACACTGACAACCCTCCAGACTTCCCTGGCTATATCTGTAGAATAGAACCTTGTCTAAATTGTACCTTGGCCTGGATGCAAATAAAATGGTAGCTAAAATATTTATCATGTGTGCTGGCAAAATTCAACATTGATATGTGGGTGGCACTGCAAGGCACAGCTAGGCAAAGTCCATCTCTTAGAACTGGCTTGCTTCCTGTAAGCCAGTGGTTTTGTTAAGGCAGAGTTATGAGTTAGTGAGTTTCCATTTCGGTGGGTAAGACAAGAGAACAAGAAACGTACGTTATTTCCTCAGTTATATTCTGTGCCTTCCTTCAGTGCAAAGAAGCAAAGCTAAAAGAGCTTAAGGTAGAAAATTAGGTTCAGGAAACAAGCAAATGTGCAATGCAGTGATCAGATAGCTAGGACTAAGTAGCTGGAGAGGTAGGAATGAAATGAAGACGAACAGGAAAGCTTCCAGTTTGGTGCAGCAAGTATGCCTCTTGCCCGAGATAACAGTTTCTTTAAGGGAAGGTGGCGAAGTGGGCTTTTTGTTAATAAAAGGGTAGAATAAGAGTTATATAAAAAAATAAAGCACATCCATAGCCATGCTACAAAAATCCAAAAATAGGATTTGTCTTTTTCACAGAAAAACTTGAGAATCTGCTAGGCTGATAGGTCACTCCTGACCCTTGCAACAATTTCTCCGATATATGGTACACGAGGTTCCTATGGCTGCTCTAACAAATGACCATAACCAGGTGACCAACAACAACAAAAGCTTATTCCATCACAATTCTAGAGACCAAAATTCCAGAATCCAGTAGGGCTGTGATGTCTCCAGAGGCTCCAGGAGAGAATCCATTCCTTGCCTCATTCCTGGCTGCTGGAGATGTCTGGCAGCTCCTGGCATTCCCTGGATTCAAGCCAGTCTCTCTCCTGAACTATCTATTGAGTTGGAAGGCTCATCATTTGTATTAATGTACAAAGAGAAATAGGAAGGGGTGCCTAAAGAAAGGCAATATCCAAGTTTCCTCAAGTTTACAGCAACCCTTTAATCATGCAAATCAAGGTAACTAATGACATTTATGGAACTTAATAACATGACCAAGGAAGATGGATCCCCAACATGCTGACTTTTATCCTGAAGACAATGTGTTAAACAAAGGGTTAATGATTACCTACACCAGAAATAACACAAGGTAAGATAACTAACATGTAATTACTTATAGCGATTAACCTGGGTCTTCTTCCTTGGTGCGACCACTACCATAACCCCTTGATCATGGTCCCATTCATGTCGTTCATTGCAGTTCTGAAACACTCTGGATGACCTATTGTGCACCAGACTTGAAGGCTCAGCAGCCAAAAGTGTGTGGCTCCTAATGTGTAAAACACAGCAACTGCTGTGGTCTGAATGTCTATGTCCCTTAAAGTTCCTAATCACCAATGTGATGGTATCAACAGGAGGTAGGGTCTTTGGGAGGTGATTGGGTCATGTGGACAGAGACTGTGTTAAAAGAAGCCTCAGAGGCCGGCGCCGCGGCTCAATAGGCTAATCCTCCGCCTAGCGGCGCCGGCACACCGGGTTCTAGTCCCGGTCGGGGCACCGATCCTGTCCCAGTTGCCCCTCTTCTAGGCCAGCTCTCTGCTGTGGCCAGGGAGTGCAGTGGAGGATGGCCCAAGCCCTTGGGCCCTGCACCCCATGGGAGACCAGGATAAACACCTGGCTCCTGCCATCGGATCAGCGCGGTGCGCCGGCCGCAGCGCGCTACCGCGGCGGCCATTGGAGGGTGAACCAACGGCAAAAGGAAGACCTTTCTCTCTGTCTCTGTCTCTCACTGTCCACTCTGCCTGTCAAAAAAAAAAAAAAAAAAAGAAGCCTCAGAGAGTTGCCTGGTGCCTTTCTACCATGCGAGGACGCAGTGAGAGGGCACCATCTATGAACCAGGAAACAAGGCCTCACCAGACATGGAATCTGCCAGCACACTGGTCTTGAACTTCTCAATCTCTACAACAGTGAGAAATACATTCCTGTGGTTTATACACTGCTGAATGTATGGTATTGGATCTAATGATCTGAACAGACTATGTAACCATGGATGGCAAAGGGAAGGAGAATAGGAAGAGCAGTTCATGTTGCAACAAGAATAGAGGGCTCATTCTATGCTCCTTAGAAGACTGTTGCTGATTCCATTCTACTTCTTCATCACCTCATATCTTTTTCATCATCATGATATATACTACTTACAGAACATCTATGTAACAGCCATTAAGCCAGGAATTCTCAAACCATTATTTCCCATAAGCCTCATAAGAATCAACCAATCTGCCTTCTTGTCTTTACCTCCTTTCTCTGTTATTTAACAAATGCTTACACAACACCTACTGTATGCCAAGCACTATCTGTATGAGGTGCTGGCGCTACAATGCCCACCAAAAACATCTGTAAGTCATCCTTATCCTCGTATAGACAAGTCACACGCTAACAATGCATGTCCAGTGTGAAAGTCTGGCTCTTCCCCTCTCAGTCAAGCTGGTTCTCAGCAGGCAGCAGGAGCAGATACAAAAGATGACTTTGGAGCCAAGTCTTGACTTTTTTCTTGATAGACTATGTTCCAGGTTAGCCAGGGTAAACTCGATTTTGGTCACCAGGGTCCAATCTCTGTCAATTCAGTAAGCATTTACTAAGTACATCTGTGTGCTGATTCTTGGGGAGACCTTCAAGGGCTATGGGGCTTTCCTGGTCTTTTTCTTTCAGCCCAGAAATGTCCCACTGACTTTTTGCTGACAATGCAGCAGCATTTGGATCTCTCTGAGCATTCCATGTAGCCACCCTTACTTGGAGTGAGTATCTTCCTATTCCATGCCTGGATCCTAAGAGAGGGTCTGAAACCATATGTTAGATATGACAGAGCCCTAAGTTGCTGATCCAAGGTCATACTTCAGTAAATGGATTTCCCATTCGGGCTCTACAGGTCTCATTCTCCCATCTTTAGGATTTTCTTTACTGCCTCTACTGTTTTTTATGTTGTTGGCTTTGTTTTTTTTTTTTTTTTTTGTATTACTCTTTTTTCTTCTCCAAGAGTCTAGACCCACAACAACTAGTCCATTACTTTGAGAGAGAGTGTAAGTGGTGGTTCTCACACATGAGCCTCCATTAGTGTCATGGGGAGGGCTCATTAGAACTGACTTCAAGGCCTGGCTTCTAGAATTCCTGATTCCCTAGTATGAGACTAGTGATGTCAAGTTCCCAGGTGATGGTATACTGGTGGGTCATGGCCCACACTTTTAAGACCACTGGCCTAATGGGACAGATTGATTGATTTTTAAACAAAAGTTTGGTCTCCATTCAAAATCCAGCTTGTTTTCTGGGCCCTGCATTTAACTTATCGTGGTCTAGAGGTAATGAGCTGCAAGTTAAATCCAATCAGGCCACCCAGGCATCTCCAGTAGTTCTTTAGAGTTATTGAACACCATGAAGACTTCTTGTCTGTGTTAATTAAGTGATTAGGTTAGTTGGATAGTCGATGGACAAAAGCAAAGTGGGGCAGCTGTAGATTACAACCAACTTAATAAGATAGTGCCCACTTCAGCCAAGGTAAGGAGCATGGACTTAAAATTGTTCTCAACTGTTGAAGACCTCAATGTTTCCATCTTGGGAGGACAGGAGTTCACGCTTGCTATAACTACAAAATGGTTATTCAAAGGACTCTTAAAAATAGTGTGGCCTTGCTGAACTTCACTGGTCAAAAAAACCAAGACTCCAGCATAAGGCATAGTTACCATTTTGAACACCTGATACTCATACCTGCCTCCAAGCCCTGTGGATGCAAGCACCACCAATAATCTCATATATGGGCATATGTAGTTATCAGCACTCCAAACCCCTATGGTGGTGGAGATTCCACTCAAAGCCAAGTTCAAATATGCACATATTGATAGATTTGTATGTGCACATCCTCATACAAGTCTCACATTTTCAGGGAGAAAGGAATAGTGGGGAGCTAGAATTTTCCTGTATCAGCTATACATCAATGACATTTTAAGGTAGGTAGGAAAATGGAGCTTAGAAAGAATGTCACCCAAGGTGATGGTCATAACAACAACAATAATAAAACATAGTATTTTTTGAGCGTTTACCATGAAGTTATGTTCTAGGCAATTTTTCCAAGTACTCTGTAGTGTTAACTTGTTCAATATTCACAACTGTTCTCTGTGTAAAGTTCTATTATAATCTCATTTTATAGGTAGGAGAATTCCAGAACAAAAGATGTCTAGCTTGTTCATAATTCTCCAGTTCTTGGGTCTCAATCTAGATGGTGTGAAGCCACAATCCATGACACCTTCTTGGCTGAGATGCAAGTCCAAGCTGATCAAACTCTAAGGCCTCATCTTTCTGCTGCCCTGACTGCTTTGCCCAGGGAAAGAGCGTGGAGGGCTCTTCTCATTCACAACTATAAAGATCAAAGCCAAAGTGTTCCCTGGTGCCATCTTGGTTCCTCTGGAGAGCTTGGCTTTTTTTTTTTTTTTTTTTTTTTTTACAGGCAGAGTGGATAGTGAGAGAGAGAGAGACAGAGATAAAGGTCTTCCTTTTTGCCATTGGTTCACCCTCCAATGGCCACTGCGGCCGGCACATCGCACTGATCCGAAGCCAGGAGCCAGCTGCTTCTCCTGGTCTCCCATGCGGGTGCAGGGCCCAAGCACTTGGGCCATCCTCCACTGCCTTCCCGGGCCATAGCAGAGAGCTGGCCTGGAAGAGGGGCAACTGGGATAGAATCCGGCGCCCCAACTGGGACTAGAACCCGGTGTGCCGGCACCGCAAGGCGGAGGATTAGCCTGTTAATCCACGGTGCCGGCCAGAGCTTGGCTTTTGTATCCATAGAGACTCAAACTAGCGCATCTAGCCAATTGCCTTCAATGGAGAATCTACTTTGGAAGTGAACACAAAAGAAGGAAAATTTGTCCCTGACTCAAGGTCATGTTCTCAAACTTCAGTCCTCTTCTTTTATCAACGTTTTGTGCCACATCCACATAATACCTACTGTTTACATGTTCTTTCCTTCTACTCAGTTCTCATTTCTCTTACAACTTGCTCAAGGAAAACAAAACTTAAAATTATCACAGCAAATGGAAAGCCACTATCCCTTGCTATGAACAGTAGCTACCTTTAAGGATAAATTCCACAAAACAAAGTTGATAAAATTCTTGCTAGGTTCTGCTGCCTGCTGCAAACTCTGCCCAGAGGCCTGCCTTCTCACTTTACTGTAAAGGGACATTAGGAAGTGTTAGAGAGGTGTTAAAATACCATAGCACCAGACACCGTCCTGCTCTGTGAGGACTGAAAGAGAAGTGGAGAGGAAATCACTGCTCTCTTGGTTCCCTGATAGGGGTTTGGATGCTTTGTCCATGTGCTTTCTAAAAGCCTCCCTGCCTCCGCAGCGACATCTCCCCAGGGCCACAGAGATCCAGCTGTGTGTGGCCTGGCCATGAGCTGTCCATGCCCTACAGCCATGCTGAGCCTCCTCTGTGGCTTTCTATGCAACAGACACATCTTAAATAAGGGAAAACTGTCTCAGGTTCAGATGCCTGAGGGAAACAGGCAAAAATCAAGGAGAGAAAAATGATTACACTGTCAAAGAGCGGAAGGAATTTCCAACAGTAATAGGATCACGGAGGAGTTTTCCCTTTGAACAGAAATGCCTTTGATAGTGCTTTCTCCATCCTCCTGTTCCTTTGTTGCAAGAATGAATAAGCAGGAAGAAACAAATGGGCATTTTTGTGTCTTACCAGCATCAGTCCTGGAAAAACAGGATGGCCCAAGAGCAAGGGGGAAAAAATCTCTATATATCCATATCTATATTCTCATATACATCTATATCCATGTATCTATATCCATCTGCACAGAAAGACAAAGAGAAGCGGAGGGGTGGGGAGAGAATGGAAGCAGAGAAAGGAGGGACAGAAATAAACCCAACAAAGAGGCATTGGTAGTAATACCACCACCCCCAGCTCCAAGCATCCTGGAAGGTGTGTGGTCTCAACTTGACAACTCACTGGATTCCCTTCCTGTCATTCTTCCAACTCATCTTCTCTTTTCTGGCTGGTCCTTATTGTATGGAGATGTAAATAGTGCAGATTATAATAAGCTTTAAAAACATATTGTAGAGCAATATGGGAGGCTCCTGCCTGCACCTAAACTCACCAAGTCCAGGTTGTCTATGTAAGTTCCTCAAGAAGGCTAGGGAGTAGGTGGATCCAACGGCCTTCCAGAGTTAGTGTTCGGGAAACTCTTTTTTTAGTACCCATCCTACATATCTTATATTTTCTGTTTTAGCTTCAATGTGCATCTTCAAATCACATTGCATTGTTTAATTGTGCAGAATGAGAGGCTGCTACACCTAACATTGTTCTAAATTGCAATAAGCACAAGATTCAGTGGGAACTTGCTCAAGAAATACGTTCCTAAAGACCCCTCCCTTGCAATTGCATTCTATAGGTCTGAGATAGAGCCAAAGAAACTACATTACAGCGACAAATCCCAAGGAGCTCTTCTGTAGGTGCTCGGAGACCAGCGTTCAAAAAATACTACTTTAAGCCGGCGCCGCGGCTCACTAGGCTAATCCTCCGCCTTGCGGCGCCGGCACACCGGGTTCTAGTCCCGGTCAGGGCACCGATCCTGTCCCGGTTGCCCCGCTTCCAGGCCAGCTCTCTGCTGTGGCCAGGGAGTGCAGTGGAGGATAGCCCAAGTGTTTGGGCTCTGCACCCCATGGGAGACCAGGATAAGCACCTGGCTCCTGCCATCGGATCAGCGCGGTGCGCCGGCCGCAGCGCGCTACCGCGGCGGCCATTGGAGGGTGAACCAACGGCAAAAGGAAGACCTTCCTCTCTGTCTCTGTCTCTCTCTCTCCACTCTGCCTGTCAAAAATAAAAAAAAAATACTACTTTAAACCTTACCTTGGAGGCTATAATCCCAAACTCAGACCCTTGTTCTTCCAGCACATTTTCTTTGACCACCCTCACCAAACTCTACACCTCAGTAAAGAGATTTTGTTGCTCTTGAGGCCTTATCCTTTGTACCATCTTTTCTATCAGGGAGTTAGAGATAGGGAGAGTGTCTTGCTGGTATAAAGTAGGAAAGACAAAGACACACACAGTAAGTCCTGATGACATGATTTGAGCTCCTGGATCCAGCTATACCTGATGCTAATGGGCCTCTGGATTTTTTAGTTATGTGAATAAATCCTTTCTAAAAATCTACTAATAAAATAATAGGAGAGAAGAGGATGAATCATTCCTTGTCTGCCTCAGTAAAAGAAAAGAGATAAATATGCATTGCACCATTATTAAACAAAATAGCCTATTCCTAAACCCTACTTACTTTGCCTATGTGAGGAAGCAGAGGCTAAGCCAAGCCCCAGGTGGCCTGGCATTTTGCATTCTCATTGCTACCATTTATCTTATTTCCACCCAATTCCGGGGTTTCACTTCTCAGCGTTCTGTGCCCCAGGGAACCATGGATAAGTAGCTAACTGTGGTTCCTCCAGGATGATTATACCAGAGGTAAAGATAGTAACCGGACTTGTACCATGTCTTCAGCATCAGCAGCTGATTGACAGAAAAAGCACTGCTCAAGCGAATTTGAAAGTGTCTCTCTGGTTTGCGTTTTCATGCCAGAGGCTATGGGGAAATAAGACAGTGAACCAGTGGAACCAGATGCCTTGTAGCCTGTAGATTTTACTGCAGATTGGAACAGGGAACCCAGCAGGGGTCTCTTTACAAGTGGGAGGCAGTGAGGGGCCCTTTGTGCTTCTTACTATTACTAAAAAGCTTTCCAAAGATTTCTTGGTTCCCTCCTTGTTCTTTGACATGAGACCCCATTACCCTGGATCCTAGGGGCCAGAATTCCTATTATAAGCTTCTGACTTTGGTACCATGACATCAACATGTTCTTTTGAAGGCCAAAAAATAATGACTGAAAATTGGTGCCTGGACCCAGAACATTCCCTGCCTGATTTGGCCCTGCCTGACTACTTAGACAGGCTTAGCTTAATGCTCCTCTCCCACAGGCAGGAGCACTCTCTGCACACCATCTCCCAAGGGCCCGAGACCACTGGCCAGCAGCTAGTCCACTGCCAAGTTCAATATTTCACACTCACTCTCTTGTTGGGTTTTCACAACAAACACCTTGGGCTGGGCTTCTGCTCATTTTATAGGTGAGGAAAACCAAGCTCCCAGAGGCTAAGTGATTTCTCCAACATTGCAGAGCAAATAACTGGCAGAAATCGGATGTGAGCCTGGCTCTGTCAGATTCCAAAAGCTGAGATCTTTACCAAAGAACCAGTGAGCAACCCCTTAGGAACCAAGGATGGCATACTGTGGCCCATCAGCTAAGTCTGTTACCCAGCTGGTTTGCAAATCATTTTTTAGTAAAATGGGGTCACACTTCTTGTTTCTGTTTTCTCTACAGCTTGGGACAAAGACTTTATAGCCCACAGAGTAAAAAATATTTACTATTTTTAAAAGATCAAGTTTGCTGAGACAGGCATTTGGCCAAGCAGTTAGGATGCCAGCTTTGACACCCGCATCTCGTATCACAGTGCCTGGGCCGAAGACCTGGCTCTGCTTCTCATTCAAGCTTCCTGCTCAAGCACACTCTGTGAGGCAGCAGCTGATGGTTCAAGTGGTTGGGTCCCTGTCACCCACATGGGGCACCTAGAGTGAATTCCTGGCTCCCGTCTTCATCCTGACCCTAGCCATTGCAGACACTTGGCAATCTGGGGAGAGAACCAGCAGATGGGACTTTACTTGCTTTCTTTCTCCTCCTCCCTTCTCCCCTCCTTCCCTCCCTCTAGCCATCTGAAACAAAGGAAGGAAGAGAGGGAGGAAGAGAGCCAGGGCTAAAGCAAGAGCCAGCCCTCGGTTCAGAGACACTGAACTTTGGAATTAGTCTAACTTAAAAGTCATCCGTGTGTGCCATCCATTTTTCCCATCTGTAAGTTGGGATCACAGGGACACTGGCCTCACTGTAGCTGCTGCATTCAAACCACCTAGTACTCACTGGGCACCTATTAGGTCCTCCAGGAAAAGCAGCCTGTTACTTGCTCCATCAAGTACTGGGAGCTTGTGCTCCCTCCCATAAAGGACAGATGGGCACAAACACAACCTTGGCTCTGGGAGGCAGAGACAGATCTCAGGCAAGTTATCCAGCCAGGCTTTCCCCTCGTAAAGCCCAGGGCTCTGGTGACTGTCCCATGTAGAGGTGGCTCACCATCTTCCCAGCCAGACCCTCCCGCATGCCCAGTCTCTGTAGCTGGGCTCTGAGGAAGAATGCCTGCAAGTCAGGATTGATCTAAGATGTTCATTATAGATGACAGTGTTTCCCCCTCCCCTTCTTTCAACCTGGCATGGAAAGTGACAGTAAAAGGAAAATTAAATGGCTCACCCAGGGGTCTATTATCTCATTGATGTGTCAGGAATGTATATGCATAGCCAATAGGAGCCCAGCAAATAGATGATTTTCTTTATTGCAAAGGTCAAACCCAAATTTGTTTATCCTCTGTGGCTTAAAGTTATCAGTGATGATTAAACTTAAGTACTGAGCTGAGTGGGACGGGCTGAATACATGTTCACGCCAGCTTCCTTTTATTCTTCTTAAAATATGAAGGCTGTCTTAGAAGAAACCACAGGGCTCCAGTTGGCCTCATTGGAGTCCACACAGGGGCTCTTTGTGATTATGCTAATAGTAATCACAATAATATTTCTCTCTTTACACTCGCCCAGGGTTTTATCTTACTGAAAATTACCCACATTTAAAACAGTACACACACAATGCAACATCTGAGACATCTCATAGTTTCAGGGAAGGAATGCACCAGGTAAACACGTTCTTGTCCATGCCACCATCATCTCTCAGTTATCCACAGCACGGTGATTCAGCCAGGAGGAGAAACTGTGAGAACAGTGATATGTTGAATGTTTCACCCAACTGCATGAACCAGAGCAAGAAGCTAACACACACTGTACCGACTTCCAGCACAAATTAGCATCTATTTTTTGTTCTACTTAATACCATTGGTTGAACTCTTTAATTAACACACAATTATTCTTAGTCGTTTAAATTTAACTAAAAAGTGATCCCTGTTAAATATAAGAGTGGGAATAAGAGAGGAAGAAGATGTACAGTTGGGCACATGCTCACTTGGACTTACCCCTAATGGTAGAGCTAGAAACATACCAGGGGATTCCAATTCAATCCCTTCAAGGTGGCATGTTCCAATGCCATCTTACTTGTTATAGTGATCAGTTTAAATTCATAATTGATCAAAAAGCTGGGACTAAGTGTCAAAGGGATTACATAAATAAGACCAGTGTCAGCTGGCACTGTGGCTCACTTGGCTAATCCTCTGCCTGTGGTGCCAGCACACCGGGTTCTAGTCCTGGTTGGGGCACCGGATTCTGTCCCAGGTGCTTGCTCCTCTTCCAGTCCAGCTCTCTGCTGTGGCCTGGGAAGGCAGTGGAGGATAGCCCAGGTCCTTGGGCCCTGCACCTGCATGGGAGACCAAGAGGAGGCCCCTGGCTCCTGGCTTCGGATCGGTGCAGCACGCCGGCTATGGTGGCCATTTGAGGGGGTGAACCAACAGAAGGAAGATCTTTCTATCTGTCTCTCTTTTTTTCTCACTGTCTAACTCTGCCTGTCAAAAAAATAAAAATAAAATAAAATAAAAAAGGAGAGAATGATCCTACATGAGAAGCAGGATAAACAGCAGACTCATAGAATGGCAAAAGCCCTGAACAGCACTCTGGTCTCAGAATCAGCCCTTAAGGCATTCAGATCTGGCTAAAAAGCCCATGAGAGTTTTGCAGGCATGGAAAGCCAAGAGATTGTGGGAAAAAAAAATGACCTACATGAAAGATCTCTGTGAGTGAGATCCCAGCGGAAAGAATGGGCCATCAAAGAAGGCAGTACCTTTCTCTGAAGGGAGGAAAGAACTTCCACTTTGAATATGGACACGTCTATATCAGATTGGAGTTGGTGAACTCAGGCGGCTTCCATGGCTTTGACAATTCATGACAAGAGCCTCGGGTGATTACTGATATCATAAATATGTGTGTCAATTGTTAAATCAACAGCTGGAGTCACTGCGCACCTGCCCCCCATGAAGGACCTCTGCCCTTAGTGTGTTGTACAATGAGAATTGATGGTGAAACTACTACTCCGACAGTGCTCTATACTTTGTGTGTCTATGTGGGTGCAGTCTGTTGAAATCTTTTCTTAGTATACACTAACTTGATCTTCTGTATATAAAGATAATTGAAAATGAATCATGATGAAGAATGGGATGGGAGTGGGAGATGGGATGGTTGTGGGTGGGAGGGAGGTTATGGGAGGGGGGAAGTTGCTATAATTCAAAAGTTGTACTTTGGAAATTTATATTTATTAGATAAAAGTTGAAAAGAAAAGAAAAGACTGTTTAGTCTGGATACCTCTTTCTTGCCCCCGGACTTTTACAGTTGGCTATTTTTCTCTGCCTAGATGTTGTCTTCCTGATTTTCCTTAAGTCTTCTCTCAGGGTTTGGGTGTCAGTGAAATACTACCTCCTCTAAGAGGCCTTCTCTCTCCATGATCCACAGTGAGACCCCTTGGTGAAGGCTATGTGGTGCAGTGCAATAAGCTGCCACTGATGATGCCAGTATCCTATATGGCAGCAGTGGTGTAAGTCCTGGCTACTCTGCTTCTGATACAGCACCTGCAAATGCACCAGGGAAGGCAGCAAAAGATGGCCAGGTGCCACGTGCTGGGGAACCTGCCACCCCCATAGGAGACCACAGTAGAGTTCCTGGCTCCTGACTTTAACCTGGCCCAGACCTGGCTGCTGCCAGCATTTGGGGAATGAACCAGCAGATGAGTTCTCTCTGTCTTGCTCTCACTCTCATTTTTGCTCTGTTTCAAATAAACAAACAAATAATCTAAAAAATAAAAAAAAAATGTATCTCTTCCACAGCACTCTCAGTGTTGTCCATTTGTTTATATCATATTCAGAAAGCATCACATTTACTTGCTTACTCCATCTCTCTCACTGAAATGCAAACTTCTTAAAGGCAAGGTGAAGACTATATTCTTCAGATCTGGTACATAGCAAAAGAGTACTCTAGTACACTATGAGTATGAACATACTGGTTGAATACATGAAGAAATGAAGACCTCACAATCTAACAGCCACAGAGCATTCTGGTTCATTATACTAGCCGCACAACACTCTTACCCATGATCCCACAGTGGCCTTCATGCATTTTAAGTGGAATGCAGGTATCGAGCGTACGACTTCTAAAAAGCAGAATGGCTGCATTATCTTTAGAATAATAGAAGTTTCCACATCTTTTCCCTAGTACTGAAAAGTTACACCGATGCATTCTAAGTCACTAGTGTATCAATACTGTGGACAAGCTCCTGAGCCCTGGACATCTTAGCTACCACTGGTTAATTGCTAAGAAAACCTCGAAGATCCCTAACACAATTGGAACACCAGGAAAAGAGGCCAAGCAAGGAGAGTATGAGGGTATAAAAAGATATGGGATTTGTGGTAAAGGTGTTTCTAAAACCTATTTGTGAACTTATCCAAAGGGCAGGCTACGTGGATAAGCAGAGCTATTTCAGGGACTGTCTCCAGTCATTCATGGACTCTATGCTGAACGGTGTCACTCTAGGCTGAGAGTCTCCTCCTACTTCCGGCTGCATTTCATCTTCCTCAACTGGGTGCAGAGAATTGGAAAGCTCATCATCCCAGGCTCTGGACCAGATAGCTGACAACGCTCCACCCCAAAACACAAAGCCAAGTACACAGCTGTTCTTCTGGACTTTGGTTTGAGCCACACTCCTTCACAGAGTACCTTTTGTCCAACTGCAGTCCTGTCCTCAAGCTGTTTTTATAGAAATTATTTTGAAAACTATCCCCCTAGTCCCAGGTGGGGTCCTCTGTTAAATTTTTTTTTTTTTTCCCATGGTCATACCTGTCTAGATCCTGACAAGTGGCCTATGGGCAGCAGTTTGATTCAGGACTCCTCAGAGGGCCCTGGTTTCAGGAAAGTCCATGGCAAAGATGTAGGATGACATAACTAGCCAAAGGAGAATGTGGGAAGAACTGTTTATTGCTCCAATAGCGAGACAGTGGCTCTGACAGGTGTTTCAAGCCTAACACAATAGTTTGAGTCCCTAGGTCTCCTGAAGAGTCTCCACATGATGCACTAACTGCACCGGGCATGTGTTCGTGATGTGCTGTGGTCTTTTTATAACTGCTTACTTTAGGCCTGCCTCCCTTCACATTGCAAATAAATATAAACAACTGGTTTCTGAGCATCAAGGGGATCCATGGACAATGAGGTATTGATTTCCCTACATAAGGATGCTCCCTAGAACAAGGCCAAGAAATAACCTCTGCTTACTTGGAGATTTGAATAGAGCCTTCTGGACAGCCCTGAAGGCAGAAAGGTAAGATTTTTTCCCCACAAATATATTTGGCTGCTCTGCAATAAGAAGTATTTTAAAATCCCCATGCCTCGCCTTGTAGCAAACTGATTTTCCATGGGTAGTCAGTCTCCTGTGTATGATGAGTGAGTCTAGAGAAAGTGCTGAATATATTCATTTAAAACAGCCGCTCTGCACTGATGGCTGAGAAATTTCCATGGGATTGTTGCACTAGAATGCCCTGCCTAATTGAACACTATGTCTGCAAATAAGACTAATAACCAGAGTTGTTCAGATGATTACCATATCACAGATCTTAATGGTCTACTGGAAGTGCTTGTGATGGTAATGCTTTCTTTTCATGATCAGCCATCCTTGTGGAGCAGCTGCCCACAAAGTAGAAGTCTGTAAAGTGAACACTACTCCTCTTGACCATTCACTCATCCACCTCTATTCTTGGCCAAATATCTCCACCTGAGAAATGTGGAAACTGGACTGGACAATCTCTGAGATTCTTTAAAGACATCTCATTCTGACATTTGGATTTGGAAGAATCAAATCAAATCATTTTTTTTCCAGATGCCACATATGTTCAATATATTCAGATCCTGTCAAGGTTACCCAGTTTGTAACATGTAACTTATGTTCTGTTTGTCTCTGATATTAACCCTAATCAGTATGCTTGTCAGGGCAAAGGAAAAGTAGACAACAGTCACTGACTGTGTGAGCTGAGAAAACCATCCAAAAGACTTAGAGATTTAGGATGGTACTTAAAATTGAGGAAAATGGAATTAAAAGGTAAGTTTCTTCCGGTGCACAAACTTTTGCAATCATGCATAGTTTTTCAAATACGCATTTTCTATGAATTTTTGAAGGCCATGCAGAGGTGTAGGTTTCAGGATTTTTTGCCCCCAAATAAACTTATATTTTCAATTCAAATTCTCAGACTTTTTGAAGTCCTCTCATATGTGCATTTCCTGCTGTTCACTGGGCAAGTAGCATTCTGTTCCATGTAGAGGTGCACGAGGAGCTCAGGAAACCAACAGGTTTGGTTCTTTTATCAGCTGATGGAATTCTTTGTGTAGGTCAGTTGTATAATCTTCTCACTGCCTATTTGGATCTGCTAGAGTCCAAAGGAATCAGGAGACAGAATTATCTGGTTGGTATAAATTCCTCCCTAACACAACTTAACACACACCCAAGTGTGCACACACACAAAGCTGATGGCACTTGCAAAGCAGAGTACATCCGGGGAGAGGTTTTCTCCCCCCCCCCCCCCCCCCCCCCCCGCCGGGGTGAACTTAGTTAACACATCTCTGTGAAATGTGATACCCAATGGGCACAAGTGAAGTATTTCAACTGCTGGCTATGGCACTGAAGCAAGTCTCCAATTACCAAAGCTATTGCAGCAACCTCAGAGCCTACACCACTATGTCACAGTCACAGGCCCTAGAGGAGGCGAGGCTGAGAGTTCTGCAAGCAGAATAAGACATCCTGCTCAAGGGTCATGAGCTATGCGGCACTTTCTCCTGCACTTTCCACACTCTGAATTTTTGCTCCAGCAAAGCTAAGGGGTGGAGTCCCTAAATCCTGAGCCAGAGCCCAACTCATGGCCACTCTATTTGCAGAAGGCACTTAAACTGTCTCAGTTTCCTTCCTTATAAAACGAGGGTAACAAATGGTAACAGCCTCAGCTCAAGGGTAGTTGGGAAGATGAATTGAGATGGAGCATGATGAACTGAGGTGGAGCATGTCATAAGAGTTTAATGTTGTCCTTGGTAAATAACATGTACCCTATTAGTTTCCTGTGGCTGCTGTCACAAATTACCACAAACTTGGTAGCTTAAAACACACAATTATTATCTTTCAGCTCTGGAGGCCAGAAGTCTGAAATCACTTCCACTGAGCTCATGCCAATGCGTTAACAAGTCATCATTCCTTCTGCGGTCCTAGGGAACCACTGTAGAGGCCACTTTCATCCTTGACCTTGACCCCTTCCTCTGTCTTCCAGCTGGATCTTTCCAACTGTGTTCTCCCATCTCCTTCTTCCTCTGATACCCTTGTCTCCCTCTTGAAGTGATCACTGAGATTACAAGGGACCTGCCAGTTTAACCAAGGCCAATCTCCTCCTTCCAAGATTTTCATCTGTAAAGCAGCATATTGTCAGCTTCCAGGGATTACTAGGACTTGGACATATCTTCCGGCCACGATGCAACCTCCCACAAGCATGCAAGTGTGATTTTTACTGTTAGGATTATTTCTTCCTGTGCTCTTTTTTTTTTCTTGAGGAAAACGTACATACAGTAAAGTGACAAATCTTAGATAAGTGGTTCTAAACGTCTCCATATATGTACCTGTCTTCACCCATGTTTTGTTGTTAGACTAGATCAGTTAAGACCGAGTGATTCATAAGGAAAGGAGTTAGTTTGAGTCCATGGTTCCAGAGAATAGGAAGTCCCAGGATATGCCATGGGCATCCTACCAGCTCCCACGGGAGTGGGGTGGGGGCATTGTGCTTTTTCAACTCATGGCAGAAAAGAGAAGCACAGGCGAACATGTAGAGAAAGAGGCAGAATCAGAGGGGAGGCCTCAATTTATAACATCAGACTTTCACAGTAACTAATCAAGTCACTTGAGAGTAAGAATTCACTCACGACTGCAAGAAATTAACTCATTCCCATGAGAAGGGCATTAATCTCTCTTAACCATCTAATCAACTCCTAAAGATCCCGCCTGCCAACACAGCACCATGGTAATAAGACTTCAACATGTGTTCTGGAGGAGACAGACAGATCACATTCAATCCATAGCATCACCCCTCCAGTGAACTCCCAAGTCCAGGTGAGAACTTTCACAGCTCCCTCCTGTTCCTGCAGGAGCCCTGGTGCTCCGCCTAGTCCATACCCCCTCTATGCTGAGCTATTCACTAGTCTTGTGTTTATCCTCATAGATTACTATGGCCTGTTCTTTGCGATCATGCTGGATGAATTTTGTGTCTGCTTTCCTTCATTCCGTACAATGTTTGTGATTCAATCAGGCTGTGCAATGCAGCAGTGACGTCTTCTCTTTTGGATCACCTGTTAGGCTTCTTCTTCCCCTAACATCTCTATATATCCAGTCTCGGACCATAAACACGCTATGTGTTTTGCAAGGAACATTTCAAACATCAGCTTTTTGAAGTATTTCCTGATAACAACATATAGTCTCCATCAGAAAGAATAGCTAAGGCCACTTCTTACACCACTGCACATAATCTCCACAACACACAGCATGATCATGCTTAAAAGTCTGATACTTCTGTTGTGCCCTGCGTCCCCTGCTGCTTGTCGAAGGGAATGTCATGCTGGAATTGCATCATATGAGGGTACTTTTAAAAATCTGCAGAAAATGGAATTACAAGGTAAGTTTATTTTGATGTAAAAAAAAAAAAAAAAAAACCCTGAAATCCACTCATGGTTTTTTTCACGATATAAATATTCCATGAACTTGTGAAGTAGCCTTGTATTAACATCCACTTTATCACTGTTGGGTAAAGCACAGCCAACTGAGCTCAGTGGTACTCATTGCATTACCCCCGTGATAACTATTTTCCTCTGAGAAAAGATGCACTGCTATTGCTTCCCAGTTGAAACCCACCTGTGCAAAGTGTACCGCCTGCCTAGGTACATCATTACTGCTGCTGACAGGAGGTAGCCTGGAGAATGCCCACACAGTTCCTCTACAGCACTGATCAGAAACTGGTGTTGGGAGGCATGGCTGATTTGGGGTAGGCAGGAAATCTCAGTTTTCTACTTTGGGAAGAAATGTGTAATCAAGAGTTTGATTCTTGGGGATAGCATTGTGGTGGAGCAGGTTAAACGACCATATACAATCTTGGCATTCCATATGAGCATGAGTTCAGATCCCAGCTGTGCCACTTCCAATCCAGTTCCCTTCTAATCCATCTGGGACATCAGTGGAAGATGGCTCAAATACTTGAACCCCTGACACCCATGTGAAAGACCCAGATGGAGCTCAAGAATCCCGGATTCAGTCTTGCCCAGCCTCAGCCAATGCAGTCATCTGTGGAGCAAACCAGCAGAAGGAAGAGCTCTCCCTCTCGCTCTAACTCTGCCTTTCAAATGAACAGATGAATTAAAAAAAAAAAAAAAGAAGATTTCGACTCCATTTTTGAGGTTGGGTTGCTGATGGCTTCCAAACCCCATCACTCCATCTTTCCAGCTTGCTTCACATCTTGGATCAGCAGATGAGGACGACTGAGGGCACCCTTCTTTCAGGCTGGCAGGAAAGTTCCAATCACTCCAACTGCAGCCTGTTCACAGGAGCTTCACCCCAGCGCTGGCCTCGACACAATATAAAAACCCAAGACCTCTGGTCCCCGTCCTTGCTATCACTATTGCTGCACTTTCAACAGAACCTGAGCCCTTCTCCTGAAGGGATCATTTGTCTGTTTACTAGGTGATTAGTGAACTTTTCTTCTCATCCACAGGGGCTTGTACCTCACTTGTCCTGCCACCCATACATTTCTAGTCAGATGGGCCTAGCATCTAGCAACATATGCTTGGCACCCAAATAAGACAGAGGATATAAATAAGAAACTCTGTTCTCCAAGTTGATTATCATTGATGTTTTTAAAAATTCTCCTGAGAGTGGACATTGGTTACTTTTGCATCCTATATATCTACTGACCCCTTTTCTGGAAATGCCCCTCTGATTTTTCCCAGAAAACATTTCTCCTAAATTTTCTTCCTTTTTAAAAAATGATTATTTATTTATTCAAAAGTCAGAGTTACACAGAGAGTAGAGAGGCAGAGAGAGAGAGAGAGGTCTTCCATCCGCTGGTTCACTCCCCAATTGGCTGCAACAGCCGGAGCTGCACCGATCCGAAGCCAGGAGCCAGGATCTTCTTCCTGGTCTCCCATGCGAGTGCAAGGGCCCAAGGACTTGGGCCATCTTCTACTGCTTTCCCAGGCCATGGCAGAGAGCAGGATCAGAAGAGGAGCAGCCGGGACTAGAACCGGCGCCCATATGGGATGTCGGCGCTTCAGGCCAGGGCGTTAACCCACTGCACCACAGCGCTGGCCCCTCTCCTAAATTTTCATCCATGTGTCTGTCATGGTGTTTTTGCCTCCTCTGGCTTCTGGAGCTCCCAGGTCACCTTGACCTCAGCTGGGCAACCATGGCATTGGCAGGGATCGATTCATGACCTAAACTGATCAGGGAAATCCCAATCCTGGAACCTGTGCTTGGAATGGGAAAAGGATGAGCTCTCTCTGCACTGAGGCTGCTGGCTGTGAGGCCCACAGCCCTTCTGTAGAGTAAAGCCAATGTGAAGGAAAGTGCAACACTGGGAGGGGGTGGAGGGAGATAGCCAAGAGACTGTGGGATCCCAGATAGAGCCAACCTCAGACTCAGACAAACCTCAAGACTCTGTTTTTGTAAGAACTAATAAATTTTCAGGTTAATTTAAGCTACTTTTAATTGGGTTTCTGTCGTTTGTGCCTGAAAGATATATCGGTGGGATGACTCTTCAGGTTTCCTGTGTTTTTTTGTTTCTCTGAACACAACAAAGCCAAATATGCACAGGAGACCACACAATCTCAGTCCACCCATCACTACTAGGACCTTCCTTTCTATGGTGCAATCAGCAGATCTATCAGAAATGGCATGACTCACCTTGGACGGAGTCACCATTCTACCAAGACCAGAAACCTCCTAAAGGCACAGTACAAGGTCAACAATATGCTATCTGTATCCACGGAATCAGGATGTTGAAACTTCAACTGGGGCCAAACTATAAAACATTACCTTTCTTCAAATCACACTGCAGGTGACTTCAAAAACAGGAAAGGCTTTTAAAATTCTGATCTGAATCCCAAGCTTTGACCAGAGGTATGGCCACACAAGAGTGCAAAGTAGCTCCGTGTGCATTAATTTATCTAGAAAAGGCAAGACTAGCCAGGAAAGTCCTGAACACCAAATCACAACTCTGCCACAAGGACCTCAGCCAGACTTTGCAAGGTGCATCACAAAGGTTTGTACATTAGATAGCTTCTCTACAATACCCCAGGAGCTGGCTTCTATTTCCCTCCTGAAAGCATTACTCTTTTCATTTCCATTTGTGGAAAAGGCTACCACATGGCTGATGGAGCAGGGAACAGGTGACATCCTTACACATATTGAATGTTGATGCACAGAGGTGGATTAACACGGTTCCTAACAATCATCTTCATCCATCCTGGCCAAGACAGACAGGAGTGACTGTCATTTGCACAGTGATTAGAGGGAAAGAACCGCGTGGTAAGTCGATGAGCTGCAGTGGCCCATGGATCTTGCTTATCACTGAATCTTAGCTGTGCTGCCTCCCTCCAGGAGTTGGGGAATTTCTTGCAGATTTCCAGGGCATGGTAGCAAGCTGGCAGTGCATTTTTCTTTTTCTTTTTTTTTTTACTGTTTATGTTGGATGTTCAAATATTGAGAGTGACTACATCTGAAAGGTCAACAATCCTTATATACAGCGATGTTTGCATGAGAATTGTTTTTGCTGAAATTTAAAGGATAATATTTTAGTGCTTTAACCATCAGAGTAAAACATGGTAAAAACTGTCATGTTTGATTTGCTTTATGTTAACATCCTTGAGCTTTCATTGCCTAAACTGACTCAACTAGCAAATCAGAACATCTATGATGCCATTTAAAACCAAATTTCATTAACGCTAAATGAGATCACACTCTGTGCAAGTTGATGCTTTTTAACATTTGTGTAAAATTTTAAGTGGGATTTTAGTTGCAACGGATTTAAGAACACAGAAGGCATTGGACCAGGGTGATTATTTGTGATAAAATTGTAGTCAGATACAGCAACATTAACTAACTTTAAAAAGAGAAGGCATCAGTGAATTTAGAGATTCAACATACTAGTTTGTTGTTTTTTTTTTTAATGACTTCTTTTTCTCCCTCTTTTCCAGAATATTCTTTATTTTGTTCTAATATTCTCCCATTGGGGGCAAGGCAGGGGAGATTAGGATGGGAAGAGAGCCAAAGGTAATTAAACATTCTATTTAAAATGTTGCAATCACAAGCATCTTACTGGAAGGGTTCCTGTTATCACATTTCCATCCCAAGGGCTCAATTCAATATGCTCATATAACTTACAGGAAGCTATGGAAGACGGCTTGATATAATTTATCAGGCGGTTTAACACCATCAAGGGATTCTTTACCTAGTCCAAATTTCTGTGATTAAACAGGCACACACAAACATACTTCTTAAAAGTTTTCTAAATCAATCCTGCGACACTCACTCCTGAAATTTCCCTTTTGGACTAATTATACTTTTCATTAGGCCAGAGACTAGAAACGCACATTTATGTCATTGCTTGTCATGGTTTTGGTTGGTCACATAATGGAATAATCAATCATCTTCATTCTTAGAGAATGGTATAATCAAAGGTATTATGGAGGCAATTGGATTCATTCTCTGAAAGTGGCTGCACAATTACAGTGATTGCCAATTGTTAACTGCACCTAAGTATATAATGACCCCAAGTGTTTCCCTAACAACATGGAATTGAAAATCATCTCTTACTTGAGTACACTCTACAAAAAGGGTGGGACCTCAGAAGACTAGCTGGGGCTTCCATTGCTTTCTTTGGGTAGATTTGTTTTTAATTAAGTTCAAATCTAGAAAATATTGGTTTAATGAAAGCAGCCCACTAGCTTATCCATTACATGTCACTGACCATAATGCAACTATATGCTGGATATAGGTGTTCAAATTACACCTGATTTTGAGGATTACGGCACTTTTGTTTAGTTTCAAAGAAGAAAAGGACATAAGGAAATGAACAATTTACTATCTAAATGTTTATCCTGCGTCTACAATAGGGAACAAAGTCTTCTTTGGCTTTTGTGAGCACTTGACAATTCCCAGCGAATCAGATTTCCTGTCGGATCCTCCCGGGAGGCAGGAGAGCAGATTTTGTTCAACAGGGCGCAGGAGAGAAGCACAAGAGCCAAGGCATTAGGCAACTCAGGACTGTGTGCCACTTCTTTTTCCTTCCTTGTTTTTAAAAAAAAACATCAAGATGACTGCCCCCACTATAACAAACCCTAAAAATATTCACAAGAGACATAACTGTTATTCATCTCTGTATTCCTGGTGTTAAGTACAAGATCTGCCCAATAGCAGGTGCTCAGTGTATTTGGTGAATACATGAATGAAAGAGATCAGATACACATAGCTCTTTACTCTCAGATCAGTTTCTTTTTTTCTTTTGTTTTCCTCCAACCCTCTGTTTTCTCATATTGGCTGGAATCTCTCCAGCATTCTTGAGATCTATTTTCTGGGCACATATCATTTAGCTCTTCTTCCTCCATGATTTCTCAGATGAAACACTTCATGTTCACTGTTGTTTTTTAGATATGGAACAGTTTTACCTTCAAAGCCACATCACAGTCAACAGTTTGTAAAGAAATTTCTAGAACACAAACTCTTTTCTCCTGTGAGGTAGTAGCCTACATACAAGTCTCGTGTCATAGACCAGAAAATTAGCATTCCATGTCAGCTCCTCCTCTGCTGGGGCCTGTACTACCAGCCAAGACATCATCAGTCTCCATTAGGTCAGCTTGGGAACAAGCACACCTGTCAGAGATCTGCCCAGAAAATGGATAAGAGCAAAGTCTGATGTGGTCATGTCAGCAAGAATCTCATGGGGCTTGGGCAAACCTTTTGGGTTTTTGTTTGGTTTTGTTTGTGTTTTGTAGCAGGACTAAAAGACAATTGCTTCAGAGAGGCAGGTCTTCTGGCTCTAAACATGGAACTCTTCATTTATCCTGCCCTACCCTATAAAACATGCTTTATAAGGAGGTTTTTGCTCGGCAGTCAAAGAGACTGGCATTAGAAAGAAATGAACAGCAAGATCTCTTATGCCTGGGGTTTGTGGGTATGACTGTGACCTGCAGAAATTGGACCCTTTTTGAACACAGCTCTTGACCAACTGTTCCACATGGAAAGACAAGGCCTTATGAAAAATCTCTACCTAGGGGCCAATGCTGTGGAGCAGTAGGTTAATCCTCCACCTGCGGAGCCAGCATCCCATATGGGTGCCAGTTCGAATCCCAGCTGCTCAACTTTGAATCCAGCTCTCTGCTATGGCTTGGAAAAGCAGTAGAAGATGACCCAAGTCCTTGGGCCCCTGCAACCATGGGGGAGACCTGGAAGAAACTCCTGGCTCCTGGCTTCAGATCGGCACAGCTCCAGCCGTTGCAGCCATTTGGGGAGTGAACCAATGGAAGGAAGACCTCTCTTTTTGTCTCTCCCTCTCACTGTAACTCTACCTCTCAAATAAGTAAGTAAAATCTTAAAAAAAAAAAAAAAAAGAACAGTCTCTACTTTCCATGGGAATGGCATCCCTGAACATTGTGTATCCCTGGTCTAGGCTGATCTCATCTGGAATGTGTGGTATCTCCAGAAAATTCCAGAGAAAGGACCAGTTGCTGTCCTTCCAGTAGGAATTACTGCCTCTTTGGCAAGAATGCCTGCATTACTTGTGAGGCATTACTCAGCCTCCCTCAGGCCTTGGACCTCCTTGGACCAATCAGCCTATCTCAAGGGAACCCAGATCACGTACAGTATGAGACAGAGATACCCAGTGGTGACCCTTCCACTAATTCTGTCTCCTGCCTTTCCCCATCCCTCCTTTCTGGCTGTCCCTCCATCACCTTTGAAACTGAGCTGCCCTTATCATCTTCTTGTCTATTACCAAATTGGCCTCTGTTGCTCACAATCAAATTTGACTTGACTGGCACAGAAGAAAAGGCTAAGAAGAGACTGACTGAGTTTGATGGACCTGGTATCTGTTCCCTGGGGGATGAACCGATCTGGTCTGTGTTTGTCCTCTTTGTCAGCTTCTGCCCTGCTAGGGCCTGTACTGCCAGGGCACGTCCTCGTCACTGTCCATTATGGCAGCTAGAGAACAAGGCACTGTTGTCAGAGACCTGCCCAGGAAAAGGATAAGGGCAAAGTCTTTGACATGTCAGGTCTGTCAGACAAAGAGGGCATCTTGATAGGCTGGGAAGAACCTCATGGGCCTTGCATATAGTTTTTGTTTGCTTTTCAGCAGGACTACAAGATAATGGCAAGAGGTGATAACACTTGGTGTTAAGCTTGTAAGGCACTGAACTGTGAAAGGAAAACCTGAAGTCATGCAATGAAAGCAAAGACAGCCTCACTTCTGGAAAACAGAGTGACAATCGCAGTGAAGAGGAGGAGTTCTCTATTTGAGTTGTGTGTCTACTGCAGCCACAGGGCGTGGAGGGGCTCTGCTCACTCGGCTTGAGAGTGGCTATGCATTTAGAGGAAGGAAGAGAACCTTGAACTTGAACCTTGGTCTGGACACCAGACTTTCAGCTTTTCCGGCCCTGGGGGATAGACCTGTAACTGGGTCATTCCATCTTCCTACCTTTCATCCTCCCCTCCCAGAAAATCCCATCAATGAAACAACAACTCCCAATAGCACTTCGTATATTCCAAAGATTGTGCTAAATGCTTTATATTCATGATTGCATTTCATTTTCACACCAATCCCTTGGATTCAGTATAGTGTTTGCTGGACTAGAAATCAACAGAAAATTACCACTTCTCCACACTCATGTGCATGCACACACCTGCCTGCAATAGACACACATACATGCATGGGCACATACACACACAGGCACACACACATGCAAGCCTGCACTTTGTAAGTAGAAGCATCCCTCAAGGGACATGTAGTTTCCACACAACCTCCCCAGGGAAGATGAGACTTGCGGGACTCGGAAGCTCAGCTTTTGCTGTATCCTTTAATGGAGGCTTACATCACTGAGGCCAAGTTTGTTTGGATGCCAACATTTTTGAATAGTTTTTCATAATGCATTTTTCATGAACTTTTTGAAGACCCTTGCTATTTCACAAAGTACATGACGTTACTTCTTCAAAGACTGGATATACGTTCCGAAACCCTATGATGTTTCTTTTATACCATTTCAGAAAATATGTTAACAGTCATGATCTGCTGCTTCTTGAGCCAAAGTCAGTCTCAGAGAAGTCTCAGGTAACCCCTGAATGCTATCCCTGCCTCCACCTTTCTCCAACACACCGTGGAGCTCCTTTCCCTCTGTAGTCCTGTGCTGTTACTCACATTCTAACACTGAGGAGTAACGTGCAGATGAGCCAGGATTTGAACTCACACTGGATGACCCACCAAGACGTTGTGGGGACTGACCCCGCCAGTGTCCAAGTGACTTGCTTCTGAGCACCTGACTCTGCTGCTTTAACAAGCCCCGCCCTCCAGGGCCTCTGAGCCACACCCACCTACAGACTCCCTTACAGAAGTGCAGTCTGGCTGTGAGATCCAGACTTGGGATTGAGGACAGGGGTTATTTGGGTCAGAAGGAGAGAAAGGTGCCCTGGGGAGACGGGGGTAGGAGCATATTTCACAGAAGGCCTAAAGCCATATAACCAGGTTGAGAACTGGATTCTTTTTTGTTTGTTTGTTTTTTGACAGGCAGAGTTAGACAGTGAGAGAGAGAAACAGAGTTACAGACAGTGAGAGAGACTGAGAGAAAGGTCTTCCTTCTGTTGGTTCACTCCCCAAATGGCCGCCACAGCCGGCACAGCGCCAATCCAAAGCCAGGAGCCAAGTGCTTCCTCCTGGTCTCCCATGCGGGTACAGGGCCCAAACACTTGGGCCATCCTCCACTGCACTCCCAGGCCACAGCAGAGAGCTGGGCTGGAAGAGGAGCAGCTAGGACTAGAACCTGGCGCCCAATCGGGACTAGAAACCCAGGTGCCGGCGCCGCAGGTGGAGGATTAGCCAAGTGAGGCACGGCACTGGCCAAGAACTGGATTCTTGAGGGCTATCCCATCCCACCCACCTTGTCCCAAACTCTTCATCCAGATGTAGACACTCGCTCCTACCTGGCCAGCTCTGTAGGTACCTTAAGGCAGCACCTGCCAACTCCCTGTCCCAATTCTGCTATAAGGCCACCTGCCCTTCCCACCACTGCTCCTTGTCCACTAGGGTGTCTTCATCAGCACCGTCCAGCTGGGGTGCATCTGGGATGCCTTGCAACCTGTCCTGCGCCATTCCAGCAGCTCACTCTCCCCTGACACAGAGTGGCAGATGGTTGCAGGGACCTGAGCGGATTTTGTTTCCAGGATCTTACTCTGAAATAGCCGTTCTCATCCCCTTTGTTTCCTGGGTGGGGAAGACATATTGGAAATGAGCGGGTTCAGAGGATCCTTTAGATGGTGGGGTCTCATCCTGCTCTGAGTCTAGTTTCCAAGATAAAAGAACAATTGTATTTAGTCAAAACATCATTCAAAATCCCTTAAATACTCATGAAGTAGAAAATCCTGATTATATAAAAGCCTATTTTATGTCATCAACCATAACAGCAAATTTCATAAAAACTGCAGTTTGAAGACCACCAAGCTGTAGTAAACACAGCAAGAAAATCAAAGTCGATAGGCAAATGGAGTGGTTTTGAAATTATTTGACCTTTAAAATAACTATCAATTCTCTAGGGGCAAGTAGAAGAGGAACAGAAAATTCTCATGTTTCCACATGCTATCATTTGCTGCATCCCACTGTAATATAAAGCCTCAATGATTCCAAAACACATTATGGCTTTTTGTTTGTTTCAAGGATTAATTCCTACAATAAGGTTGTGTCTAATAAAAAGGGGTGTTAGGTATTCAGTGTTTAAGGATTGCTTCAAAGAAAAAACAATAGGGACAGGCCTTTGTCATAGCAGTTGAGATGCTTCTTAGGACATCCACATACCATATGAAGTGCTGGGATTCAAGCCCCAGCTTTACTCCCAACCCCAGCTTCCTGCTGATGTGCACTGTGGGAGGAAACAGGTGATGTCTCAATTCTTTGGGTTCCTGACCCGTTACGTGAAAGACCAGGGCTGAGTTCCTGGCTTTAGCCTGACCTAACCCTGATGCTGCAGGCATTTGGGGAATGAACTGCCAGATCAAAGATCTCCCTCACTCTCTTGCTGCCTCTCACATAAACAACCAGCTACATAAATTTTCTTTAAAGTGAAGTTTCTGGTTGAGAGTTCTTTAATGTGTAACTGAGAACCTAGGGCTCATGAGAGGATGCACTCTCCCAAGGCCGTATTATGGCAGCGCAGGGCTAGCTGGGCTCCAGCTGTCATGTGTCCATCTCACTCCCCAGAGTGAATCGCAAGCTGTCGCTGCCTTGGCTGGTGTAGAAGTGACTGGAGACATCGCTGAGTCATGTTAGCTCTATGAAGGTTCTTTGTGAGCATGTATCCCTGGGGTTTATTTCAATGACACCTTTACCTTAAGAGTCAGAAAATCTCATGTCTTGAGTTTCTTTCACACTGGATTTAGGTGACATCCAAGCAAACACTGATTTCAGGTTTGGGAAGGGATCCAAGTCTCATCTAAACAAGCGCAATTGTGAGAAGTGGGCACTCAGAATATACCAAACACTTTGCCAAGTCCTTTATATGTAATATTGTGTTTAGTCCTTAGTAATCAAATCAGAGTCCCTTTCACCCCATTTTTGAGCTGTACAAACAGAGGCTCAGGAAGGTCAACCAGCTCTCCTGAGGACACAGGGCTGGAAATAATGCAGACAGGATTCAAATCCAGGTTCTTCTTGCTCCAGCTCCCAAGTGGTAAAAATGCCAGGTACACCAAATACGGTCTGGTCACTGACCTGGGTATAGAGACACAGCAATGAGTACTAACAGGACAGAATGGAGAGCCACTTCCCAGTCCTTGAGGGTAGGCACGGCAAGTGTCTTGTCTTTGCATCATCCTCAGGCACACTGACACACACTGTGTTGCCCTCACACACAAAAAAACAGCAGCTCACGAACTTGGCCACGGCCACATCCCGACATCCCCAGTCTTTCAGAGTTCTCCCTCCTTTGCTCTGAGCTATGTTGCTAGGCTCCAGTCCACGTAGGGCTGCCTCTTAGTCTACAATATGCCACAATGTCAGATAGAATCCTGAGAAGTGACAGTGTACCGCCACATGCTGAAGTGAGAATATTTCTTGCCAGCTCAAATTATTTATGGTCTAACAGTTAACCAGTCACTCAACTTGAGGATTCTGGCGCCACAGGGCTATTTTATTACCCTCAGCATAAAGATGCCTTGTACATAAACAACATTTACTATGACAGTCTGCTAGCTGGCTTGTTAAAACCATGTTGTGTCAGGATAGGATTGTTATAACTGAAGCTGAAAGCACCATGCTGTTTATATTCACCTGTGTCTTAGCACACCCAGCTCACAGGAAGAGCTCACCTACATTGATGAACAGGTTCACCCAATGGTTTACTGAGTGCCTGTGCCTACTACGTGTCAGGTTCTTTTCTAGACACTGGGGACACAAAGCAGACAAAAGAGATCCTATGATGGTAAGATTTGTATTCTAGTCAGAATGGACAAATAATAAATACATGAATATACATCAGTGTTTTGAAGCAAAATAAAGGTGGGCTAGGAGGCTTGTGAGAAGGGAGGTAGGGCTATGGCCAAGTGAGCTTCTCCCTCTGGGTGACATGTGAACAGGTCCATCCATGAAATAAGCAGTGAGAAAAGTATCCCATGAAGAAGAAGGGTAATGACAAGAATAGAGGCGGGAGCATACTCAGTCTGTTTAAGAGACAGCCTGGAAGCTAGGGAGGCTGAAGCAATGACTAAGGAGACAGAAATGTAAGGAGGAAGGTAACAGAAGTAGCAGGAAGAGTCAGGGGGTGGGGAGGGAGGTGTGTGGACTGAGTGTATTTGGCTGTGTAGACACTTTAAGGTCTTTGGATTTTTGTTGAATGAGTGAATGGATGAATAAGTGAATACATAAATGAGTGACTTACTGAATAAGTAGAAAAGTGCCAGTCCTGAGCTACATGTTAGGACAGTTCAAGTCCATCCTCTATCTATGACCTAGGACTACTCAAAATAGCCATAGCTCCATACCTACAATGTGCATGGCTCATGGCTAGACATGTGACCTAAAGATTACCATAATTAATCCAGTGAAGGGCAATAATGACCCTCTCCTATGGATGGGAAAATGGAGGCACAGAGGAGCTAAGGAACCTTCACAAGGTCACAAGGTTGGAAGTGGTGGATTTAGATTTAGGGCATAAATATAGGTCCGCCTGTGCTTAAAATCACTTGTTATTGAAACTCGGGGGCAGGAAGATCTAACTCAAGGATTTTCAAGAGATTAGAAATGGAGAAGGCTGTTAGCAGAAGGAAGGAGCTCCCCAGGGTGAAATGCATCCAAGCAGATGCTGGATACGGAACAGGAACCTCAGCATCAGATCAGGTATAGGGCTGGGTGATGGCTGAGACCACAGCTAACCCGCTTGTCTCTCAGAACCCCAGCTTCTTCATCCAGGCCTTTCTTTCACATTGCTCTGGGAAGAGATACCAGCCAAATGCAGTAGTTGCAAAGTTTATATACTTTTAAGGAAACCCTAAGCAATCACAGGCAATTCCTTATTGAATTCTTAAATAGTGGTGGTAGCATACAAGTAGTTGTGCAATGTATAGAGTTATTATTTACATATCCATTATTTGGAGAAATCTTTTTTTCACAAATAGTCAAAATAATACCTCCTCACCAAATTGATTCCAAGAATATAGATGTGTAAAAAAAAATCTCTAGCCGGCGCCGTGGCTCAACAGGCTAATCCTCCACCTTGCGGCGCCGGCATACCGGGTTCTAGTCCCGGTCGGGGCACCGATCCTGTCCCGGTTGCCCCTCTTCCAGGCCAGCTCTCTGCTGTGGCCAGGGAGTGCAGTGGAGGATGGCCCAAGTGCTTGGGCCCTGCACCCCATGGGAGACCAGGAGAAGCACCTGGCTCCTGCCATCGGATCAGCGCGGTGCGCTGGCCGCAGCGCGCTACCGCGGCGGCCATTGGAGGGTGAACCAACGGCTAAAGGAAGACCTTTCTCTCTGTCTCTCTCTCACTGTCCACTCTGCCTGTCAAAAAAAAAAAAAAAAAAAAAAAAAAGAAAAAAAAAGAAAGAAAGAAAAAAAAAAAAAAATCTCTTATTTCCCCTCTCTCAAATTGCAACCCCTTAAGGTAAGCAATATAAACCAATGGGTATGTGTTCTGTCTTCCTCTGTTTTAAACTTAATATAACAGATATTTTTACACACAAGTAAATTTTTCCAACATATTATTCTTCACACCTGTTTAATATTCCAAGGTATAGACATAACGATTTATTTAACTGCTCCCCAACTGACAGTCATTCATGTTATTTCTAGTTATTTTGCTACTATCAACAATGGTACAATTAAAATTCTTGTAAAGTGCACTTATATTCTTACTCTATAGTTATTTGAAATAGATTTGTAAGAACAGAATTGCTGGATCAAAGGCCTGTGCATTTAAAGGGCTGTCCTTTGGCACAGTAATTAAGATACTGCTAGGGATGCCTATCCCCCACATCATATTGCCTGGGTTGGAGTACCAGTTCCCTTCCTTTTTAGGACTTATTGTGTTTTTTTGAAAGGCAGAGTAATAGGGAGAGGGAGGGAGGGAAAAAGTGAGGGAAGGAGGGAGAGCTAGGTGGGGGAGAGAGAGAGAGAGAGATTGGTTGATTCTCTACCTACTGGTTCACTCTCCAAAAGGTCTGAATACCTGGGAATCTGCAGTTCCATCCATGTCTTACACATGAGTGGCCTTCCTGATTCCGGTTTCCCACTACTGTGCACTCAGGAAACAACACATGATGACTCATGTAATTCAGTTCCCTGCCACTTACTTGGGAGATCCTGGCTCCTGGCTTTAGCCTGCAGAATCCATTGTGGCTTTAGGTATTTGGGGAGTGAAACAGCAGATGAGAGATCTCTGTATACCTTTGTCTCTCTCTGCCTTTCAAATAAATTTTAAAAAATCAGTAAATAAAAAGTGCTTTAAAAAGCACATCATTTAAATTTGTAGTAAGTCCTATGAAATTCTTCCCTAAGCACGATCTAGCTCAGCAGGGGTAGATATGGCCCTTTCCCCACATCATCCAAAAGTTTTTTTCATTTTTGCAAAATTGGTCGGAAAGAGATGATGTCTCTTCCTTTTTAATCATTTTTTCCATGACTATAACTGAACATTTAAAAATATTTTATTGGGCATTTACATTTAACCTTCTATTTAACCTGTTCATTTGTATCATTTAATAATTTTTTTCTTTAGTGTTGTCTTTTGTCTTAAAGGCTTAAAGGACTTTTTTGATGGCCATTCATATTAGACTATTTTATGTCTTCTGGTATTTTATCCTTTTATTTGTTCATCTTTTTATATTGTCTATTATATCTTGCCATAGATATGTTTTCAATTCACATTCATAAAGGTATTCATCTTTGCCTGATGCCTTTGAGGTCTGTGCCTTCCTTAAGAAGACACCCCCATTCCAAGGTTTTACAAATATTACCGTTCATTTTTCTTCTAACATCCTTACTTTTTAAAATTGAGGTGAAATTCCTACAACCTAGAACCAGCCATTTTAAAGTATACAATTTGGACATTCACAGTCATGTATAACTGCCGCCTCTATCTAATTTCCAATCATCTTCTTCACCCCAAAGAAGACCCCATACCTATCAGCAGTCATTCCTTACATCCTTCTCACTTCAGCCCTTGCCATTCACTAACCTTCTTTTTTCTCCATGGATTACCCTCTTCTGAATAATTTCCTGTCAATGGTATCATGTGTAGGCTTTTGTGTCTGACTTCTTAACTTTACCATAATGTTTTCACGGTGCATCCAAAGCTATAGCATGGAGCATTACTTCATTCCTTTTTATGACCGAACAGTATTCCATTGTATGGATAAGATCCATGAGCTTTAATAACTGGAGTGTATTATTTTATAGGGTGTGAGGTAGGGGCCTGGTTTTATTAATCCACAGAGAGATCTTAAAGGGATATTTTATTTTTAATGTAGACAACAATGGTCAGGAGGAAACAAAATGAATTAGTAGCTCCAAAACATTTATATTTCATTACTCACATTACTAGACATCGAAGTATTTTCCATATATCCTGTAGTGGTATCTGCCAGAAATGAAGCAAGGTCTCGCTTAAGACAACAGAGTACCTGCCTTTACCTGAGCAGCTGAATTAACAACACAGATTCATGGGTCTCCTAATGATCCCCTTCTGTTGGAGACATTGGTGGCTTTTAGGGGAGATGTTTGCTCAGTCAGTGTTTTAGCATTATATGTTTCAAAGATACAGCAAACTATTTCAAGCCACATGAGCTGGGAGTTCAGAAATAGTACTGATATTCTGGCTAATCTATTTTCTAAATGTTCATTCCAGAGTGGTGGAAACTTTTGACCTTGATGCTGATTATGATTAGCATAGCAATCACTCTTCTATAATTAAAAGGTAGACAAGAATTTTCTTGGGCTTGTTTATTAATTCCCTTATGAATCTTTCCTTTCCCCGTCAATGATGACAAAGTGTTTTGTGTGAGTCGCAAGGGGATGAGGAATAGTTATCCCAAACCTAGGGCATACGATACCCCTCACTGTCTTCTGTATGGTTCCAGGGGTCATTGTGATCCTGAAAACCATGTTGTATACCCCATTCAATTCTCCCTTCATCTCTCCTTCCATCATCTGCTCAGCAATAACATACGGTCACACAGCCCTCGTAATTACCATAAATGTTACATTCATTTTGAATATTATTTTGCAGCCTGCAGACAGAGAAAGAGGCCAACCAATAAAATACAGAACCAGGCCTTTCCAAATCTTGCCTTTTGTAGATCTAATTTTGCAAGCCCTGATTCCTCCTGCTCTGCCCCAGGCCTCTACATTTCCATGAAGAGCTCAAGTCCAGCTGTGAATAATGTTTCAGGTCTCATTTTTAATAATGCCTATTATTTATGGAACCCCTGATAGCCACAGGCACTGTGCTAAATGCTCGTCTTAATAGTGTGAGCATGATATGATTACCGTTCCCAGTTTTCAGGTGAGAAAACTGTGGCCTTGAGTGACAAGTAACTTGAGAAGTGGGATCTGGGCACAGACTGGCCTGACTTTAAGTTCCCTGCTTAAAACCAACACACTGTTGGCTTCCCACTGTGTGCCTTTTCTAGAACTAAGGCTCCTTCTACCACTCAACCCTCTTAGCAACGATGCTGGGACAATAATGGTGGCAACTGCAGACAGATGCATCGAACTCTCTTTAGGGTACTTCACCGACAACCCTAGGAGGTCAAATCTGTTATTCCCATTTTACAGTAAGAAAGCTGATGCCTGGAGAACTCTCATAACAAGCAAGCAGCAGAGGCCAGACTAGAGCTGCGACTGTCTTTCATCTTCACCAGTGCAGCTGAGATGGCTCTATGCTCTCCTCTCGTGAATGGGCGTGGCAGGTCTCGTCCAGACAGGAAGTTGCAACCTGCTGTTTGCTGACACTGTGCCCAGCTCCTTCTCTGCCATTCTTCATCTGTTATCCCTGTCAAGATGCTCTTTAAATATCCTCCTTCCGGGACAAGTTTTTCCTAACAATGCTCTCCATGCTGGAGGCTCATTTCTGTGGTCTCCCCCGAAATCAGTATTCCATGCAGACCTGCCAGTCTGGCCTTGCTCCTGCATGCCCCGCAAGTTCCCTGTGGCCCAGTATGGGGTCTTCCACGCTGCTGTGAGCTAACTCCTCATGGACCACTGTCTAAATCTTCCCAGGAGCTGAAGGCAGCTCCTACCACTGGGTAGGGGAGAGGGTAGACCTCAAAAATAAGAGGATTCGCAGTTGGACAAGATGAGAACAACGGAGGCACAGTTGTGGAAGTTCGTTCCTGGTGCAAGTGGTCCATTGCAATGTGCTGCTAACCTGGCTACCTGAATGTGGACAAATTTATGAACTTCTAAGAACAGAATCTGTTGAGTGTGGGATATTAAATTTTATGATAATCCCTATTGATGTATTCCCAAGATGATCTCTCAGACAGGAACTAAATAAAATTTGCATTGTGTCTTGCTGTCAAATCATTACATTCCCAATAAGAGTAATCGTGATAAAAATTATAAAACAATATTTACTGAGAAGTCATCTATGGAACTGGAACTATTTTAAGAGCCTGAAAGCAGGAACTCCAGTTCTCAGGAAGGAAATGTTATGAAGTCCCCAACTTGCAGGTGGAGAAACTGTACAGCTTGCTCAGCTGTTGGAGGCAGGGCTAGGAGTCTATCCTGACCACCTTGCTGCATGGCCACACCTTAATGATGATTGGCCTATGCTAATTATGGACTTCTAGAAGTAGAGTTCACTGCCCAGATGATGATCAACATGCTTTTAAAGTCACAATTGCTAACATCTATTTCTTTGTGTCCAGCAGGTGCCAGAGGTTTTTAAATACATTACAATTCATTTAGTCCTCACAACCTGCTTCCAAAAAAGTACCGTTATCACCCCTACTTTACGGGTGTGGAGACCATAGCTAGAGCAGTTAAGACAGGTGTTTAAGGTTAAATAACTGGTGAGGAGTAGGGTCAGCACCTAAACCCAAGTCCTACCTGATTACAAATCTAGTTTTTTAAAACTATATTGTTATATGCTCTTTCACATTTTAGCATAGAAAGGAGAGTGTGATTTTTTTCTTTTAAAAACTCAATACCTTGTTGAGAATCTAAGTTAATAAGGTTTGCCCATTATTTCCTAAGTTTTCATGTGACTTCATGCCAAGGTCAATGCATAACTGTACCATTTACCTTGAGGGTCTATTCAGCTTTTCATTCCTATTGAATACTTCATTATTGAGAAATCTTTAAAATCTTGTGCTTATCCAATTTTTGCCATTCATGGGGAGCTTTCTACCATTCTCTTCTCAGGTTTAAACATACTATTTGTCTTTGGGCCATCTTTCTCTGTGTATCTCGGGAGCCAATCCATTCTAACTTTAACTCTTTTACTCCTGATATATGGACCCAATCTAGATCTCACTCCCAAGCTGTGGGCTCTATTTCTTACCTGTCCCCTTGGCACCGCTGACCCAACCTGCCTGGTACATCAGGACCCTTCTCCTGACTGGCTAGTTTCTGATAGCACACCTATCCATGATCACTCTGGCTTGGAACTCTACGATCATTTTGGTACCACTTTCTTCAAAACTCAGTTCATTTACTCACCTATTTACTACAAATGAAGAGGTAAAGTACAAGTACTAATCATCCACTCAGCAAATACCTCACATCTGCTGCTGGATCATGGATATCAGGCCAAATCAGACAAAGGAAACCAATTGGAGAGCTTATTCTATGTTATAGAAGACAGACAATGATACATGTACAAAGTAAGGTATGTGTGGATTTCAAGAGGAGGGAGCGATTGGTCTTAGCTAAAGAGTAGCTGGGATCTTAATTTATCTAACATCACTTCTCTTTCCTTCTATCCTCAGAGCAATCACTAGATCTCAAGTGCCCAGGTACAAAGGGAAGGTCAGTGTTTCACTCTAAAATCCAGGATGCTCCCAGTGGCTTACAAACCCTGTACCACCTAGCCCAAGCCCATCTCAGATTTAGATTTTCATCTATGTTCAACAAGAACATTCTGGAAAGTTTCACTGAGAGACGAGCTTCATCATCTTGCAAGTATTAACTTTCAAGCACTGTTCTGGATACTGTGCACAGAACAGATTATTGCATGGAAAAGTGGAAGCTGGATGGCTCATAAGGAGCCCAATGTGGTTTTTAAGAAAAAAAAGACTGACATTTTCCTCTGTGATCTACACTAGGGATTGCTAAATTTGGCCCACTTTCTGGTTTTGTCAATAAAGTTTTACTGGAACACAGCCATGCCCATTTGTTTGCATGTTGCCCACGAATGCTTGGATGCAGAAGTGAGCAACTGCAACAGAGACCATCTGGCCTGCAAAGCATAAGCTAGTTTTTATTTGGTCATTTACAGCCCAAGTTTGCCAACCCCAGCTCTGGATGCACAGCCTCCTTTCAAGTATTTGAACAAACAACTCATTTTCCTGCCTCAGGGAACAGCACATGCTATTATATCTGCCCACAGCGTCTTTCTATTGCTTTTTGCCTAGTGTCTTTCTTGGTCTTCCAGTCTCGGATTAAAGAACAAATGAGTATTTGGAATGGAAAAGAAACCCTTACTTTGTATTTCTCCATCCAGTCTGAATTCTTCCTGGCACGTTTGTGATTGGCCATGATTTATACTAGGCATAGATTTGTTCACTGTCTGATTGTCAATGCCAGGTAGATGGGAACCACATCTGTTTTGTGTTTATCAGTGTGTATCTATTAGCAAGCATTGCCATTCAAATATAGGTGTTAAATAAATGTTCTGTCTGGAGAACTGATCATCAATGAAATGAAGTAATTATCAGGAGCCATTTAATGGATCCTATATTAATCAACAAATATTGAATCTTAGAAAAAATTCCTAACAATAAAATAGGCACAGCAAATGGTTGACTACTTACTACAAACCATTAAGAAAAGATAGTAATTTCAATAAAAAATAAACAATACACTTTAAGTTAATTTTCCCCAGAGAAGATATCCAAATGGCCACTACATGTATGAGAAGTTATTTAACTGTATTATTTATCATACAAATGTAAATTAAGACCAGAATTCAAATTGCCAAATTAAACTAGACAAATCCACTACAATGGCTAAAATTAAAAAGATAGTATGTGGAAGAAATAAAAGTTTTCTTACACAGGTGAATGAAACATAAATTGTCACAACTGCTTTGACAAATTTTGTTAGTATCAACTAAATTTACACATTCTTTAGAATCCAATAGAATTGCATACATGTGCTCACCCAAATGCCTATATATGTCAGTAGCAGAACTATTTGGAACAGCTGCACACAAACACACAGGAATTGAATGGATGGACTATGAAACATAGCTGCCAACACACAATGAAATACTATACAGCATTAAAAAGGCCCCTTTTGTCACTGTACACAACAAAATGGGTAACTCTTTCAAATGCAATATTCAGGAAAAAAATACCAGAAGCAAAATGAGTTTCACTATTAAAGAAATGGTTGAAAAGTATTTTTGCTGTTGGAAATTAAGGTACTGGTTATACTCTAGAGAAAGGGAAAAGGTGTTATGAAGTACGCTTCTTAAGAACTGTTGATGTCCTGTGTCTTGATATGGGTATTGGTTTCACAATACGCTCAGTTTGAGAAAATATATCCAAAGTACATTTTGGCTACATTCACTCTAGAAAATTAAACATAAATTATTAATAGTTGATCACATCTTACAGTCACTCATGTGTTTGTGACATAAGATAACGTATGCTTCCTGGATGATACACCCTTGAGAGAAGGCAGTCTTTTTAAAAATACTGTAAATCCCTGGTTCATCATAGAGGATAGCCCTTCATTGATCAGCACAATTATATTATAAATGGACATGCACATTTGACAACAATTGGGCCATTAGTGGTTTACAGAACACATTAAGAGCAGCATCCTGGAATATGGAGTGAAGTAAAAATAAAATATCAATGATTTCTTATAAGTTTCCAAAAATATATTTCATGACAGTTATGTTTCCTTTGCAATGCAGGAATGCCATTACAAGCTTGTGTAGACAGGACACTCCAACCCTATAGTACAGAGCAGAAAACTGAGGCCCAAAGAGAATCTGGTCACTGTAAATAGTGGCAAACATGAGCTCCTAACCCTTGTACTGGTGATCCTGTAATTACCTGGGTCTTCCTAAGTACTTTGAACCTAGAAATTCCCATTTAGGGAGGGAAATTTTCTGTAAACCCTGCACAGGATAACAGATGGATTTTTATATATATTAAGAATATACATAAAGACCAAAAACCACTGAAAATTCAATGATGCAGTGAAATGAATTTACACTTTAGTAATCACAGCAATATACATGTGTGTTTAAAAAGTAACTATGCAAACAAGTTGTGATATATGTCGTATTTATTTAGATACATAATGTATACATGGAATCAAGAATATTCAAATAGTCTAATGGTTAAATGGTCTAAGGATTGGGGATCAAAGAGCACAGTTTAAGACTCTGTGCTGGCCAGCACCGCAGCTTACTTGGCTAATCCTCTACCTGCGGCGCCTGCACCCCGGGTTCTAGTCCTGATTGGGGCACCGGGTTCTAGTCCTGGCTGCTCCTCTTCCAGTCCAGCTCTCCGCTGTGGCCCGGGAAGGCAGTGGAGGATGGCCCAAGTGCTTGGGCCCTGCACCCGCATGGGAGACCAGGAGGAAACACCTGGCTCCTGGCTTCAGATCGGCGCAGCGTGCCGGCCTTAGCAGCCATTTGGGGGGTGAACCAACGGAAACGGAAGACCTTTCTCTCTCTCTCTCTTAATAACTTTGCCTGTCAAAAAAAAATTAAAATTAAAAAAAAATTAAAATAGGACCCTGTGCTGAGTGTGGTCTCCAGATTTTCTTTGGATCTGTCACAGAAGTCCCCAGCATGTCAATGTCCTCCATAGGTAGTGCCAGCCTGGGGTTTCAGCCTTGTCTTCTGCTTATGAGTGATCTAACCTGGTACAGAAGAGGGCTGGGGATTGTCTGCATCCTGTTGTGAACAGCACCATGCTTCCCTTGCTCTCAACTCACATCATTTTGTAGGGCTGACCTCGCCCCATACTGGGGCCTGCCCACTGAAACGCTGCATTCCCTGGGCACGGTGTCAGGTGCAGTACACCAAAGAAACACTCTAGGCCAGTCTGGGAATTTGGGTAAAATAATTGGGAGATGTCTTTCTGCTGTGTTTGTAAATTGGTAAGACATAGCTTGAAGCTATAAAAGACCAGCCCCACATGGTACGGGAACAATGTGCTGAGAAAGAAGCTGACACAGAGAAAACGGAACCCAGACTTAGAGGGTAAGTCTGACAACATCACGTGAGCACCTGGATTCGAGGTGAATCCTGGACCTGGACCTCAATACATTCCCTAACCCCCCATAAACTCAGGTGGATTTGTGCTTCTGGCTTTGCAATCAAATGAATCCAAACTAATACACTTGAGTAATAACTTAGCCACCTTCCCATGTTTCTGTTTTCTCACCTCTACAATTATAATAACTGGGGTTGGCATTGTGGCATAGTGGGTAGGGCCACCGCCTGCAATGTTGGCATTCTATAAAACCAGTGGTTCGAGTCCCAGCTGCTCCAATTCTGATGCAACTCCCTGCTAATTCACTTGGGAATGCAGATGATGGCCTAAGTCCTTGGGCACCTGCACCCAATCGGGAGACCTGGAGGTAGTTCTTGGCTTCAGTCTGGCCCAGCCTTGGCCTTTAAGGCCACTAGAGGAGGGAACCAGTTGATGGAAGATTTCTCTCTCTCTCACACACACACATTCTGTCTCTTTCTCTAACTACGCCTCTCAAAAAATCAATCTTTGAAAAATAGTAATAATTAAAGTATCAAGTTCAGAGACTAGCTAGAGGGATAACAAGGGGAATGAGTGCAAAATCACCTAGTAAGCAATAAATTCGTAGAAAATGCTTGCTAATGCTTGTCAGTGCCCTTGATTATGGACAAGAGAGACCTAACAGAGGAGTAACAGCTACAAAAGAAAAATCTTGCCTCTTCTTTCTTCCAGCATAAAGAGAGTCTGGCAAAGCCTAGTAAGAGCTGAACATATGACTGTTCTGATAATTCCTTTTCTAATTCAGATCTGAAATTCTAAAAGTTCAATGGCTCATGCAGAGGGAAGATTATATTAAGCTCCAGGCTACAAAATGAATCACTGATTTAAGAAGCCCTGCCTGACTCTTTCAAGAGCTGCTCTCATTCCACCTGCATGGGGAAGATACCAGAATCTAGATTTGAGCAACTGTGAAGGAATTATGATGTAACAAGGGTTTATTTAGACAACAAGAGACACCATAGCACTTATCAGACAGTAAATGCATGTCCTAAAAACTGTTGTTCAGTGACCAGAACATAAGGCCATAGTTTAGATTTAGAGACTATTCCTAGAATAACTGAAGGAATAAAAAGCATCACAAATCCAGATCACAGGGCTGGTTTCTCAGGGTTCTGCTGAGTGTAATAGCCTCCCCAAGTGGAAGAGACAGAGGGAAATGATTTCCACATTTTCTACGGGAAATCCTGGCCACTCTCCAGAGAGCATCAGCTACCTGGAATTCTACAAATCATGTGGAGTTCCCATTCTATACTGACGGCAAGTTAGGACGTAGTTGGTTTCTACAACAGCAGCCCAGGAAGACTGTGCCAAATCTGGCCAGGGCCAAGCACAAGATTTTTTGCTTTTTAAAAGGAATACTCCCATTTTCTTCTGAACAAGGTTGGAGTGTCATGATGAGACCAAATCTACTAACTCTATGTAGGTTATCAATAAAAAGACAGTAAATTGTTAAAACATTAAGAGGATCAGAAGATTTGGATTTAGCTCATGCCAAATGCTCATATTCTGAAAATGCCTGACATCCTGAAAGACCAGGGTAAGACATCTAAAAGAAATTGTCGCTAGTGAATGATGAGACACGACACATTTTGGAAATGGCCCAGCTCCTGAGGGAAGCATACCCGGACTGTCATTATTGGTCACTGTAAACTTCCTTGAGTATACTTGCCTTCAGGATGGATAGAAAATCAATAAGGACAAGGATTTCTGAAATTGAGTGTGGCATACGTTGTCACGGGGAATCTTGAGCCAACTCTCTAAAACAACAGCAACATCTCTAATGGCCTGACTGGAAGTTGCCCTTGGAAAGTAGCTAGGTGTCTGGGAAGCCCAAGGTTTTGGATAATGCTGGCCTTTTCAGAACAGCACTGCCAAGCCAGCCAGTGTACTTGCCCTCTCCTTGAAACAGAATACCAATTCCTACTTGCCTTCTGAGGACTAATGTGAATATAGGTTCTTCCACAGATCCTTCCTCAATCCCACCTCCACCAAAATCCTCCCCACAGAATTAGAGCTTCCGTTAGATCCTTTAGGAAACAGATTTTTCCTTGAACTCAACCTCTGTACTTCATCTACTGTGTTGTTCCTTTGGTACAGGCACACTGATCATCCTATTAGTCTGAGGGTGGGGGCAATGTGTATGGCTTATTTAGTTCTAGGATCTCTGGCATCTGGCTTCACACCAGACTAAACCTATAGCTACAAATAAATCTAAAACTAAGGCTGTATAAAACTGGACAGAAAGGGCTACCATTGTGGCACAGCAGGTAAGGCCACTGCCCATGATTCTGGCATCCCGAGTGGGTGCCAGCTCATGTCCCAGCTGCTCCACTTCTGATCCAGCTCTCTGCTGATGGCATGGGAAAGCAGTGTAGGATGGCCCACGTGCTTGAGCCCTTGCACCCATGTGGGAGACCCGGAGTAGGCTCCTGGCTCCTGGCTTTGGATCAGCCCAACTCTGGCCATTGCAGCCATTTGGGGAGTGAACCATTAGATGGAAGACCTCTCTCTCTCTCTCTGTGTCTTCCCTTTCTCTGTAACACTGCCTCTCAAACAAATAAATAAATCTTTCACTTGCTTCTCATGTGGGATCTCTGTCCTTAATGTGCTGTACATTGTGATTTAATGCTATAACTAGTACTCAAACAGTATGTTTCACTTTGTGTTTCTATGTGGGTGCAAACTGTTGAAATCTTTACTTAATATATACTAAATTGATCTTTGGTATATAAAGAGAATTGAAAATGAATCTTGATGTGAATGGAAGGGGAGAGGGAGCGGGAGAGGGGAGGGTTGCGGGTGGGAGGGAAGTTATGGGAGGGGGAAGCCATTGTAATCCATAAGCTGTACATTGGAAATTTATATTCATTAAATAAAAGTTAAAAAAAATAAAAAAACTTTAAAAAAAACTGCACAGAAAATGGCAGTCACTAATAAATCTTGACTGAATATTTATCTACCTCTATTTCATTTCCTTTCACAAAAAATTCAAGGCACAATAAATAAGTAATTAAATGCCAATCAACTCCATTTGGTCCCCACTCTATGGATGAAGAAAACAACAGATATTCAGAAATTATGTATACTGCCCAAGATTACACCAATAAGGAACAAATATTTGAGGTTGAGTCTGCTTGATTCTAAAGATTTTATTCCAAATAGACAATTATCATGAATCCACATCTCTGACTACATTAAGAGACAAAATTCTCTGAATTCAGAATTGATTCTGAAAGATATTCAAAACTGAGTAAGTTAGAAAATCTCACATCAAATTCACTCATTTTTTAACTGGCCTGATAAAAACAGGTTCTCTTGGAAGTTTCCCAGGGACTAAAATCTTTCAAGGAAACTTTAAGTAAGAAGAGCCACCCAATCCACCATGTCTCTCTATCCTCCAATATAATCTTGCTGGGTAGGCATGGGAATAATAGTTTTAATGGCTTGATACATATATTATGTTTTAAATGGATACAAAATGACCAACAAATCCTTTGATCATCAAATCAGCAACACAATATTAAATTAGACATAGAAATAATAAATTATACAGATGCTAATTAAACTGACAGTGTTCTAGGCTAAAGTCAACGGGATGCTGGCCTCTGCTACTTCATGTGCTCCCCAGCAGTACATAAGGCTACTTGGAATATAAGGATACTTAGAATGGAACCAGAAGCAGTCAGAAGCCAACAGAAGATAAATGTCAAGACTGTCAAGTAGGCATAGAGTGGTCCCCTTGCTACTAACAAAGGCACCTGTCTTCATCCAGAAACTTAGTATCCTCACAGGGCCCTGCAGCCTCCACACGGACTTTTTGACCCACTACCCATTTTAGTGCCCAGCATCAGACCTAAACTGATGTCTCCTTTCTTTGTCATACTTCCTGTTCTCTCTATCCCGTTACTATTTGCTTGTGTAGCCAATGATTTATACATCACTTATTCATTTATTTAGGAGTTTATGGAGGTCACGAAATCTTGGCCTTCATGTTACAGATTCTAGTGAAAGAGAATGAGTTAAGAAGGAGATATAGAATATAAACTCAGATAGCGTTGAATGATATAAAGAGAAATACAGCAATATGTTGGGAAAGAAAAGGATGAGGTCTACTATTTATATCAAACAGGAAAGACTTCATAAGGGGATGATAAATGAGTACAGACTAATTAATCAGGAAATGAGCCATGGGAATTTCTGGGAAAGTACTTCTCAGAGGTAAGAGCTTATGCAAAAGCTTGGAGGGAGGGAAAGAATTATGTATCTTGACGAGGCAGAAAGGAGGATGGGTTTCTGTAGCTCAGTCGTCATGGCTGAGGGTAAAAGATGGGTTTGGAGAGTTAACTAGTTGGCATATAAAGCAAAAATTGTGGGGGAAGCAAGCAAGAAAAGTACCAAGAAGGCCAGCGAACAGCAGATGGTAAGGTGGAGATACTAATTAGATCTGAGATATTTTTTTCAAATAGACTCCACAAGGTTTGCTGATAAATTAGATGGCATAAGAAAAAGAAAGGTATCAAAGATGATTCTGAGACTCCTCCATGCTAAGAGATCATCCCATCCAGGATGCTCGTGCTACCCTTGGCCTTCAGAAAATCCAGAGAGGATGGCCAGTGCCATGGCTCAATAGGCTAATCCTCCACCTGCGGTGCCAGCACCCCAGGTTCTAGTCCCGGTCGGGGTGCCAGATTCTTTCCCGGTTGCTTCTCTTCCAGTCCAGCTCTCTGCTGAGGCCTGGGAGTGCAGCGGAGGATGGCCCAAGTCCTTGGGCTCTGCACCCGCATGGAAGACCAGGAGGCGGCACCTGGCTTCTGGCTTCGGACCAGAACGGTGTGCCAGCTGCAGCAGCCATTGGGGGGTGAACCAATGGAAAAGGAAGACCTTTCTCTCTGTCTCTCTCTCTCACTGTCCACTCTGCCTGTCAAAAAAAAAAAAAAGAAAAGAAAAGAAAAAGAAAAGAAAATCCAGAGAGGTGCATTCAAATGGTACAAAGTGGAGGGACCCCATCATTAATTTGTCTATCCACTTATTCTACAATTTCATTTCTCTTTCGTATAAGATCCTGTGGAGAGAGGGGCTAGAAGTACAAGTAGGATAGGTTTCAGTAGCACACATTTCAACAACTATTGGCATGAAGATGTTGATAAAGAAAAACAGCATCTTGAGGGAAAATAAAGCTGGTTAAATCTCTAGGAGCTATGTCAAAGACCAAGATCTTTGGTTCCTAAAGTGCCTATACCACAGTCAACTAAAGTCCTTGGGAAAAGTTTTTCAGCTTTGAAATATTGACATTTTGAGCCCGACAGTTCTTTCTTGTGGGGAGGAGCGTGTCCTGTGCACTCCAGGGTGTTTACCACCATTGCTCACCTCTACTTCCTGAGTTGGTAGCAACACTTGCCTACAATCTCTAGTTGTGACAACCAATGACTTCTTCAGATGGTGCTAAATGTCTGTTGGGGAGGAAATAACCCTTGTTGAAAACTGCTTCTCCAGGACTGATGGAATGGCTCAGGGCATTAAAAGCCTATGCTTGGGGCCGGCGTGGTGGCGCAGTAGGTTAATCCTCCACCTGCGGCGCCAGCATCCCATATGGGCGCCAGTTCTAGTCCCAGCTGCTCCTCTTCGCATCCAGCTCTCTGCTATGGCCTGGGAAAGCAGTAGAAGGTGGCCCAAGTCCATGGGCCCCTGCACCCGCATGGGAGACCAGGAAGAAGCTCCTGGCTCCTGGCTCCTGGCTCTAGATCGGCGCAGCCATTTGGGGAGTGAACCAATCAATGGAAGGAAGACCTTTCTCTCTGTTTCTCTCTCTCTCTCTCATTGCCTGTAACTCTACCTGTCAAATAAATAAATAAATAAATAAATAAAATCTTTTTTTTAAAAAAAGCCTGTGCTCTGGAGGAGTATATCCAGGTATTCTCAAGCATCAGCTTTCTATGTCAACACAGCCTTCCTCTTGGTGCAGAAGTTCATTTCAATGCCTCCTTCTGCAAGGGGATTTCCCTGGTCCAGCTATAGATGAAAGCTCTCTTCTCTGAGTCCCCAGGGCATTCAGGATGTTCTACCCCATACCTTTTGAGTACATCCACATCCATCCAGCTGTTGTTGACCAAAATGTGTGCCCACAAACCACGGTGTGCTTTGCTTATCATCTTCTCCGATGGTTTCACCACGGTGTGCTTTGCTTATCATCTTCTCCGATGGTTTCACCACGGTGTGCTTTGCTTATCATCTTCTCCGATGGTTTCACCACATGGATTCCAGCTCCATTATACTCCTTGGGGAAACTTCCTTTGACCCTCAAGACTGTGTTTCATCCCCTCTTGAAGCACAGATCTTATATTGCCTCTGCTTTTTATATTAACTTCTTTGTTTGCAGTTTCATTTATATTTGAGGAATCACATGATCACCATTTTCCCTCAGAGGTGTGTGACCTTCCTGAAGGTAGAACTGTGGCTGGTTTTTACATTGTTTAACTCCAGGTCTAGCACAGTAGTCAAAATGAAATGGCTCAAAGCCTATTGAACGAACACATGATTAGATCTGTTGCGATCTTGTTTGTGGTGTGCTCTGTAAAATGCTGCCATAGTAAACAATAAATGGTGGATGTGATGCTATTTTATTATTAGTATTCCGAGACAGGGAGACATGTCCAGAAACTGCAAAGTCATGCCTATTGACTAATGACCTTCATTTTCCCTTCCTTCTCTATTTTCTATCTCCATTTCTCCCCTCCTGGCCTCTAATACCCCTGAGCTATGCAAAATAAACTTCTCTTATGAAACTCTAGGTTTCATAAGAGGATAAATCTAAAATTCTCATAGAATCCTGAGCTACTATTAAATACAGTGAGACACGGTTGTAGATTTTGACAGGTGCAAATGAAATCACTCCATTTCTACCTGGGTTAAGCTCCAAGTCCAGCTTCTACACAGGGCCTATACCACAAACCAGCCGCTCCTCAGGATTTCTGCTCTTGAGACTGCTTAGAGGCTGAATGATGAGGGCCACGATGGATGTCCTGGGGCCGAGTGGCGCAGCGAGGTCACGAAGGGCACCCTACCAGAGCCTAGGTCTCCTTTTCAGAGACAGTCACATGTCCCAGGCAATTAGATTAGGTGCTCAGAATTGGAAGTGCAATTTAATTGTCTCTGAAACCAGAGCCAATTGAGTTTTCCTGCTGGCTCCACAGTGAGCTTCATCATGCCAGGAGGAGTGACAGAGGACCCTTCCTCTGTCCTGACTTCTTTGGGCAATGCATTTGTTTCGGGACATTTGCCACCAGAAGACGAAGTTACACAGCAAGTTTGACTTCCCAGCTGTAGTGGTAGTTAGCACATCTCACGCAGGCAGTAACAGCCGCAGAGGAGGTCTGTCCCTGACTCAGATTCTAGATGTATTTATGCAATTCCTTCTTGCTCGTAATGAGGTCCACTGGATGAACATCAGCTGTGAGACCAGGTGCCATATAAAATTCAAATCCCTGAGCTACCTTGGGATGTATATAACACTGGGACATCCAGAAACTCCTCCCTTTCTCCCCATCTGGAAACACATAGAAACACCTGGGGATCTAAGGACAACCATCACCACCAGAAGGTACAGAGGTAAATCAACTGCTCTGCACCCAGTCCAGTGTGAGCAACAGGACAAGTGCACTTTTCCAAAACACGAACAATTCGCAGGCGCAAGGGTCCTGTTTGGCTGACAACCTGATCTGAAGCAGGGGCTGTCTTCAGTCTGCTCTTTCAACCTCAGAACACCCTCCCTCCATCACTTTTTTCAAAGCAATTTCCTGCCAGAGCTTAATGTTGGACTGGATGCGAAGCTTGAGCTGTCCTAGTTAAACATCCTATCTCAAACCGGCTCCTGAGGCTTTTCTTGGAATGCGAAGGAGTCTTCAAAGGCTAGATTCAAAATCACTGCAGTAAACTAGCTCCTTAGGGAGGAGCATGGCTGCCCCATTAAACACCGTGAGAATCCAGTCTTGTTTTCAATGGGGAATAAGGGTCCTCAGGCCCGGTTCTCAGTCAGCTGCAGTGGGCACAGCTTATAGCAGAAACAGGGTTTTCTATGGCTCCAGTCCTGGGCCTATGACTAGCTGCTCCTGGACAAAGGCACTTGATAAAGGGGTTTGGATGAAAATTCTTGCTGTCCTTTGTCCCCTAAGCCATGTATCTTGGCCCAGGGCTTCCTGCAACAAAAGCAAGGAGCACATTTTCAAATCTGCACAAAGGTACACACCACAGCTTCAGCTCAAACTTGTCTTTTTCCTAAATTCAGAAAGCTACCTCCTTGATTAAGGGCAAAGAAGCTCAAGCAGCTAGAAGAAGCAACAGCTGAGGGAACGGACAGGAAAAGCATTCACTGGAAGGCCAAGGTCAGATTTTGGACAAGGATCAAGTTCTGAAGGGTAGAAACCTCAGGGTGGAAACACGACCTGTTCCAGTTGATTTTTAAGTATACATGGATTGCATTTTGTACACATACTTGGTAGACTAACTGGGTTTTATAAGGTAGATGGAAAAAATGAATTGATTCAAGTAACAAACTCAGTTCATGGAAAGAGACTGGCCTGGTAGAGATGCAATTTCTTTCTCTGAGGCCATCATCTTGCAGGCCACAGTGAGGGCCTTCGGGGCCTGCGTGGTGGCAGCCCTGCACACAGCTGGACAAGCCCTGCATTCCCAGCTGACCTCGCCATCACCCCGACTGTGCGCTCTCAGCAGCACGGTTCACTCACAAGGCAGGGCAGGGTTCCAACTCTGCTCAGGGGAATTAAGAGGCAGAGGTGAAAAAACGCTCTGCCATGTTTTAATTACTCTTTAATTATGCTCCGTGTCATTACCTCAGCAGGGCCTGTCGTGCTGTCAGGGGGAAAGTTAGAGGGGAAATTAAAGCATTGCTCTCCCAGCTCTGTCTGCTGCAGCCTGCCCTGTTTGCAAAGCTTACAAACCCACCCAGGTGCACAGGAAAAGACAGAGGAATGTCCTCAGCTGGAGTAGAGGCAGGAAGAGACAGCGGACTTCAAAGTTGAATTCTTTCGAGTTCTCTTGGGCTTGAGATCCTTTCCTCATTCCTCCAGCAGCAATTCCTCTGTCTCCCCCACCCCCACCCCCACCCAGAAGGCCGGAGGATAAGGCCTCTCTCAGGGCTGCGTGTGCGGCATGCAGCTGTCCAGGCCTGTGACTTACGTAGAAACACAGCTTCAGAAGCTTCTCTCCCAGGGAGGCTCTGAAACCCCAGGGGCAGCAGCCTCGGAGAGCAGAGGGCTGAGCCTTCCAAAGGTTAACTCTGCATCTGAGAGATTTAGAAGCGGAAGTCTTGGATTTCCTCGACCCCACCGCTCATAACTCTCTTCTGTCTTGGGTGCCTCTCTCCTGGGCTCCACGTGACGGTAGGAAAGGGCCCAGCTGCTGCCAGGACAGCCGCCACTCGGCCTATGCCATGCCTCTTACAGCAGGCGCTTCTCCTTTCAACAGCCCACTCAGGATCAGACAGCTGCTTTAGAAGTGGGTTTGCATCCCAGCTCTGTCACTCGCCAGCTGTGTGGCCAGGAGCAGGGAGGTCGGCCTCCCTGAACCTCAGTTTCCTCAACTGTAAATGGGGATGCACAGTGGTTCTTGCCTCTTTGGGTTATTATGAAGTAAAATAATGTAATCTAAGATCTTCGTGTAGGACTGAATGATGGGCAAGTATCCCGTATTATGCACTTTATGTGGAAAACAATGCTGTGCCCTACGTACTATGGTGTAGACCAGTGACATTTATGCTACAAGGCCTAGAAGACCTCGCTCTTTCGGGTCTTCAGGTAACCACGCCTCTTGGTAGTTTCTCTCTATTTCCAGAGCATAACATGAGGCATAGAATACAGAAAATCAGCAGTATGGATCTGTCAAAAAAAACAAAACAAAACAAAAAAACGAATAAATAAATACGGAAGATGCAATGAAATATAGAAAACTTGCAGGGGCACAGGGAAACCCAGAGCACTGTGAGAAAGGAGAGGACAAAAAAAAAAAAAAAAAAGAGAGAAAGGAGAGGACAAAGATCTCTGCTTTTGAGAAACTATTGCTAATTGAGAGCCGAACAAAGTCACTGGCTCTCTGCAGCCGGCAAAGCCCTGAGCAGCAGGTCTAAGACCTCTAAGGACATATCCTCAAGTCATTCCTTACAGAATGCAGGTTCTCTTCCTCCTACACTCATGAGGCCCCTCCCATTCCCTAAGGAGAGAAGTGTCTTCGTAATTGGGACTCAGACCTGGACACAATATTCATCCCACTGTCTGACCATCACTGATTCCAGCAGGCTCAAGGGTTGCATGAAGAAACTCCCAAGAGTTTCAACACCAGCCCTATCCTTTGAGCCCACATATGGCTTCCCTCTCACAATTGCTTATAACATGCAATGTACTCATTTAAATTAAATGGTACTAGTTTCATGTTGCTTATTGATGTTGGAGACCACTGGATAAACAGGGTTGCCCCGGCAATTCACAAAACCAGGTCAAGAAAGGCAGACAAGCAGCTCCCCTGAAGCTGGAGGACGGGAACATCATTTCTTCATGAGTCCAAGGAGATTTTAGCCCAACCATGGGACTTCAGCTTAGCTGTAGATATCAGGACATCGCCACATAGTACAGGGGTCACACAGCTCAGAGACTTCTATTCCCATGGGATTCTAGATGCGGTTCAGATGGCTGTCCTACACATGTCACAACTGACTGCTTCTTCCTCTGTGTAGGAAGCCATAACACGCATTTTAAATTCATGTTTGACATTATGACTATTTACCCAAATTACCCGGGTTTTAAAACAATATTTATTGATGAGACAGGAAAACAGAGAGACAGGTACCAAGCTTCCATTTGCTGTTTACTTCCCAAATACCTGCAATGACCAAGACTGGGTTGGTTCAAAGCTGGGAGCCAGAAACTCAAACCAGGTCTCCCATATAGGTGGCAGGGACCCAAATACTTGATAAGTCACCTGCTCGCTCCCAGAGTCAGTATTAGTGTGAGGCTGGAGTCTGGAGTGAAGTCGGGACTTGAACCCAGCCCCTCCAGTATGGGATGCAGGTATCCCATAAAACATCTTAAACACTGGGGGGAAAAAAAGCTTAATTCTAAATTAGAAGTTTTTTCTAAATTAAAAAAAGTAATTTATCAAAAGGGGAGGAATGAGGGAAAGAGAATTCTTCCATCAGCCAATTCCCTTCCCAAATGCCCTCAACAGCCATGGCTGCGTCTGGCTAAAGTCAGGTCTCCCCCATGGTTGGCAGGGAACCAGTTCTTTAGATATTATCTGCTGCCTCCCAGTGTGTATATTATCAGGTAGTTTTGTCAGAGTTGACATAGACAGAACTCAAAGTAGGTACTCTGATAGAGTATGTGTGTGTTCCAAGTGGCAACTTAACTACTGTGGCAAAAACCCACCCCTGAGAGAAAGATATACATGCAGAGAAACAGAGATCTTCCATCTGCTGGTTCACTCCCTAACTGTCTGCAATGGCTGGAGCTGTGCCAGGCTGAAGCTAGGAGCCTGGAGCTTCTTTCAGGTCTCTCACATGAGTGCACAGGCCCCAGAACTGGAGCTAACTTCCACTGCTCTCCCAAATGCATGAGCAGGGAGCTTAATCTGAAGTGGAGCAGATGGATCTTGGACCAGAACACAAATGGGATGCCAGTATTGCAGAAAGTGGTTTAACCTGCTACGCCGCAATGTCAGCCCCTGAATTAAAGTTTTAAGATGAGTCAATTTAAAGTGAATATTGAGTAGACGGATGTGCAGAGGATTCTGAGATAGCACAAACCTCTGAGGTTGGTCTGGGAAATCCAGGAAAAACATCTCAGAACTCTGCCCAGGACCAAGAGACTCAATTTCCAAGACTGTGATTACGCCAAACCTGAGTTTTCAATATCTGTGAAATAGGAGCTGGTAAGTTACATTCATCACCACCTCTAAGAAGCTTTTGAAGATAAAATGAGATAATAAGAACAGTCCCTGTCACTTATGACTTGTATTCAATAAATTTTAGCTAGGAGTTATTCAATCCTTACAGTAATCTTATCTGACAGGTGTTTTTGACCTCACTATTCTGCAGAAGGAGAAATAGAGGCTTGGAAAGAGATGAAGCTACTTGGCCAAGGTCACACGGAGAAGAAAAAGCCAGAGTCTAAACCTGTTTCTCCAAGATTCCAAAATCCTTGCTCTTTACCTCCCTTGTTTTGTGAAGGTGAGTTTGGCTAAGCCTGATAGAACAGCATCAGTGATGTGAAGCAAGCTCCAGGAACTTAGGGATTGTCTGCCTTGTTCACTGTTACATCCTCACATTGTGTTACAGTCCCTAACACACTGTAGGTGCTCATTAAATACATACGGGAAAGACAGCAGGGGAAGGTAAGGCAAGAGAAAAAAGAGAAAGGAAGGTGGGGTGGATGGATGGAGGAGAGGAAGAGTCAATAGTCTTTGGGAAGATGGAAGTTAGTGTGTGTTGGTTATGAGAACAGAAGGTCCGGACAACTGGACTGCTTGCTTGGAGGTCATCAGCTAGTGTAAACACAGCTGTCATTACCGCTGAGGAGTGGACATGGGGACCTGTTTTAGCCAATGACAGGTGGGATCATCCTGTGCATGAACTTGTTTTGTGCAGGAGTAGCTGAGCTAGCAAGAGTGACCCATGAGAAACGAGGGGAAAGAGTCACAAAGAACTGCAAACTTTCACTAATGGGAGATCTACAGAGAACATCAACTGATGCATATTTGACCAATTATCTTTGCAAACTGTTATCAGCATAATGTACACATTCATCAATATAGGTTCACCTTCTACAATTACAAAATCAAAAATTGGGAGGGATCACTGATAAATAATATTGCTCTAAGAAAAAAGCAAAAAATAATATATAGCCATAAAGACGAGAGTTCCATAATAAATCATAAAGTTAAAAAAACAGAAAAACCTTATACATATATTTGGAACACAAAGGACTGTTTAATATCCAGAGTATGTAGAGTGCTACTGTGAATCAAGAAGGAATAGACAAATGACCTGTTCAAAAATGTGAAGAAAATGTGATTAGACATTTCATAGAAAAAAAAATACATGCAATTCCAATAAATATTTGAAGAGATCTCAATCTCTCCAGCAACTGGAAAATGGTAAATTAAAACAGCAAGATTAGCCAAAAAAATTTTTAAGTGTGTTGGTTAATGTATAGAAAAATGGAACTTGGAATATGCTGTTCGTGAGAATCTAAGTGGATCAGGTTTTTGCGAAAGATAATTTAGCAGTATTCATCAAAATGAAGAATGGATAGAGCTTTTGACTCAGCACTCCTGTTTCTTGGACTTGACTCATCTCTGGAAACATTTGCACAGGTGCATAAAAATCGGATGCCAGGAGTACTCTTAGCAATATTATAATAGTGAAAAACCGGAATCAACCTTAATATTTGTTATCAGGGAGAATATACAAATAATCTATGAGGTCTGCCCAAAAGAATAAAGAAGTCATATATATATGTATGTATATATATATATATATATATATACATATATGTATATATATATATAAACAAAAAGATATTCAAATTTTATTATTGGTTAAAAAATTGAAGTTACATATAGCATAATAAGATGTTACTTTTAGTAAAAATAGAATACATATGTAATATCTAATGGTATTTGATGAGTTTTTGGTGTAGCAGTTAAGATGTTACTAGAGATCCCCACATCCTATATCAGGGTGCCTGGATATGAGTCACGGATGCACTTCCCGTTCTAGTTTCCTGCTAATGCAGAACCCGGGAAGCAACAGAATATGGTCCTCACATGGAAGATGCAGACTGAGTCCCTAGCTGCTGGCCTCTGGCTTTGACCTGGTCCAGCTCTGGCTGTTGGAGACTTTTGTGATGTAAATTAGTGGATGGAGATATCTGTCTCTCCGCTTTTCAAATAAATAAACAAAAATCTTAAAAACACAGTAAGTATACGGTAGAAATGAAAGAAAGGAGATTGGAGAAATGAACTCCAAACTAATTATCACAGGGAAGGAGGAGGAAAAGTTAAAGAAAAACTTCCCTGGTTTGCTCTATACATTTATGCAAGGCTTGAATCAGAATATTATGTTACTAATTTATATATTTAAAGGATCAAAAATAAAGAATTTCAATTTCTTTGAACACTACTGAAAATACGTCATCCCCGAAACTGCAGGTGTTTGGTGCATTTTTTTCCCTTTTATGTATTTCTTTTTATTAATTTATATCACACACACTAATACCTGGATATTCCACACACTCTTTCCTCACTTGCTAGCAGAATTCACTTGGAATCATTGAATCACAGAATATTGGAAATGGAAAAAGCTTTGGAGATGAGGTAACCATTTCTCTATTTTACAGAGAGGGTACCATGGTCACTTATAGTTTTTCGAGTGCGTCAGGATGCAAACCAGGACCTGGCTCTCTGGTTCCAAGTCCAAGGTCTTCCCATTGCTGGTGGCAGGGGAAAGTTCCTGCAGATTTAAAAGTACAGAAGCTAACAGTGCAACTGCTACTTACTACCCACTGCACCAGTACTGCCCACTCCCCCCCAGCAGCAGGTGGAGTCTAAGGGATTGTGACACATCACAACTCACACATCTGTGCTAAGTAGCGCTGAGCTGCTCCACTGTGAAACTGGCACTGGTGTACAACAGCCCTCCAAGTCTCTCATCTCCGACTTGAAGTGCATGAAGTGCAGCAGAGAGGCAGCTCATTTCAGGACCGGGGAGCTCATGGTGTCAGACCCTTTTCAAACCACTTCTGCAAAGATTTTACGATTCCCTTCCTTCTTGGCCTTTGTTCTTAAAACTGCTATTTTTCTATCCATCAGGTGTTAAATATGCATGTTATATAATTGCTAAAACTTCTTTAAGATACTTTAGTTAGGGCAGGCCTTCAGACTAAAGGTCAGGATGCCATTGTTCCACATTGGACTGTTTGGGTTCAAAACCCAGCTATGACACCAGCTTCCCACTAATTCAGGCTCTGGGAGGTTGGGTCCTGCCACACATGTAGGGCACCTGGATTGAGTTCTGGGATCCTGACTTCAGCCTTAGCCTACCTCTGGCTACTGCAAGCATTTGGAAAATAAACTGACTGTTGGGAGTGTTATTTGTATACGTGTGTGTCTGTCTCTGTCTCTCAAATAAATACATAAATAAGTTTAAAAATACTTAGCTTTGCACCAGAGATGCCTTGATAGGTAGCACACACCCTGCAGAGGGGCCTTTGCTTCTATCCCATAATTCTTCTACTTCAACCTTATTTCCCTACAGGAAACTGATTCATTCCTCAAGCCATGGAATCCCACCTTAGTAATTTGAACTTTATCTTATATGCTCTGGAAGAGAGGTTGATTTAGAAGGATCTCCTGATGAATAACATTTAAAATCAAATCAATCATCTGCCAAAATCGCCACTGTTCAATATTGAAGCCACTAGGAATAGCTGCTTATTGAGCACTTGAAGTGTGGCTCATCCTAATTGCAATGTGATCTTAAAATAAACACAAGAAGCTTTACTATGGACTTGGTGAATCTCAATCCTGATTTTTATAGTGAAAATTTTATACACTGAGAATTTTATTTTGCATACATTAGATTAAATAATATGCTACTAAAATACTCTTTTCCTGTTTCTTTTTACCTTTTTAAAATAATGTGGCTACTAGAATACTCAAAATTCCCTGTGGCTTGCATTATATTTGGACAGCATTGGTCATGATCTTGTTTCATAACTGGATTTTTTTCAAACCTTCTCCTTAAAGAAAAACCCATCTATGCTCAGAACCTACCCATAACTTAAAATTTTGAGTAAAACCTGCGCTTTTAAAAAGACCATTTAATTCAACATTTGATCAATTGAGTGTTTATTTAATATATTCAAGATGCAGTGCCCTATGGATCGACTCTTGACTCCAAAGGGTTTAATGTCAAGAAGATAGATTAGACCATCAAACACGTGATTAATTTAAAATGTCTGTCTTCACCCCTGTCACTAAATCTCAAAAGAGACAGAAAAGTTCAAATGTCTACAAATCTATTATAGAGAGGAACATTCCAAAACTTCAAGTTCAGAGCACAGCCTATGTAAGGTCTAGAAGGCACACAGAAGTCGCTGTCAAGTTTATAGTTCCCCAAATCAAAAACAATAACAAAGTCATAAAGTATTCTTTCTCAATTATAATTTCATGGCTTTTTAAAGAAAGGACAAAGTTGCCATCCTTCATCATCATGTGGCTTGTATAGGGGCAAAGGACAAGCAGCTCTAATGACCTCTCATTTCACCAAGCCCACACTGAGGGAAACATGCAAGTAAGTGGAATTTAAGCAAATGTTCATGAAGATCTATGGATAGGCATCTGAAATTCCGAAGATTGACAAGTTTTGAAAAGTAAAATACCCGTTTCTATCTTTTTCTGGCAAATGGCTGAAGTAGAGTAACATTGTACACACAGACACCTGGCTTGGGTCCCTGGACGTCAGATTTATACTACACCATCCTGCTCATGGATCCCAAGTGATTGACGTGAGCAGGACCAATCAGATGATCACTTTCATTAGATTTGACATTGGAGCAATAGACAGCCAGACCTATTTGTAGGAGGGACAGGCAAACTGAAGATTGGCGGTAGAGCAAAGAAAGCTAGTATGTCACGCCTGAGAAGACACAAGGTCTTAGAGACATGGGAACCTTCCCAAACCAAATCCTTCATGAGAAACTGACTTCTCAGCACTTGGGTCCCTGGAGGGATCTCGTGTTCTTAAGGTCAATTTCCCTTCTTGCCTACATTATTCAGAAATGCTTTCATCAGAGACTTTTAACCCAGGTCAGCAGGGCATGGAATGGGCCTTGGGTTTCATACCAATTTGGGTGGACCATGAGGAAGTTGTTCCCGAGTCTCAGGATGAGAGAGGCAGGTGAAATGTTCGAACATCAGCTGTCCCTTCTCCTAGCAGATGCTGCTATCCACAAACAGAAGCACTCAGAAGGGGCATGAGCCATGTACCATTTATAATGGCTCATCTGTACAACTTGGCATTGATAGCTCCTTGACTGATGCTATGATTCCTTCTCAGAAACTGTACATCCCAAAGCCAGATCAAATGGTCCAGCCCTACCAACAGCACCACAGGGCACAGGAGCCAGGACAATCCGTCTCTCCTTTCTGTCCTTCTGAAACCTTTCCTTACCTCTGTACTCCTGATGATAAATTTGCAGTGTCCATGAAAACTTTCTTTTGACAGATTAAATGGGGCCTTGATGGTGTGATACATACTAAACGCATTGCCAGACTTTATGGAACCTGTCAGTGATCGTCTTTCCTCTCCAACACATTGTGGACTCCTCAAGGGCAGAGAGCACCTTTCATTCATCCTTTTGTCTCCTCCTCCACACATTCAGCACATCCCCTGATAGTTAATAAATGTTAATTGCTTGAGGCACCACATGAGTTTTCCCCAGAAGACAGATTATTCTGTTCGTTCCTCTAGTTTGCAGCCTTTCTCCCACTCTTGCTAGATTTTGCTTAGGAGTCTTTTTTTTTTTTTTTTTTTTTTTTTTTTTGGCAAATTATTTTCTGCAAAATGCTTCTGTCGAGGGTCAGAGAGCACATATTTTATGCTTTGCTGACCTATCAGAACAATTAAACTCCACCATCATAATACAAAAGTAGCCACAGACAATACTTAAATGAGCAGGCACAAACATGTTCTGATAAAAGTTTATTTACAAAACCAAGTGGGAAACTGGATTTGGCCCTTGGGCTGTAGTTTGTCACCTCCTGTTGTAGAGGCAATCAGTTCTTAAAATTTTAAATACCAAAAAGTATCCAATGGAAGCTTTTTTTTTTCTCTTCCACCCCAGTTTCAGTCATTAATCATTGTAAATAATTTAAGTATTCTTCTAGAAATGTCCAAGATGTATTCATGTATAGAAATGTTTATTCAAAAATTAAATACCTATGCTGAACTCTGTACAATATTCTGTACCTTGATTTCATCTGTTAATATGCCTTGAAGATCTTTCCATGTTATCATATATAGAAATAGCTAATTTTATTAAGTCACTACAGACTAAAAAGGCCTTGATCTTGTGATATATGCTATATCTATTCCCAGACATAATGGAACTTAAGTGATTGTCTTTCTCTCATTTCCTCTCACTGGAAGATATACCATGTTTTATTTCCTCATTCCTCTATTATTTAATTTCTTTACATATTGTTCCCAATATAAACAGTGGTACAATGAACACTTTGATCACACATACAAATCCACATGTCAGGTAAGTTTCTGGCATGAGAGCTTTGGGGTTAAATCATATGGATGCTTTAAATTTTCCCATATATGGCCAAATTGCTTACCAGGGATGGTTTACAATTTATGTTCTCATCAACTCTGTATAGGAAAAGAAAAGCATTTTATTTAAGGCACATGTTTCAGTGCAAGGTGAAGAGTTTTATACAGAGTGTAAATAACATATAGGAAAATCACTGTAAAGCAACATTAAATAAAAAGTGGCTGAATTTAGTGTAACTGCTTCACTTAAATTTTCTAACAAAGAATTTAAAACTATACAATAAATATACCATTAAAAATAAATACCCTTTTATTTAAGGGAGGATATAAAAATGTTAAGAAGATAGAAAGAAGGAAAGAGAAAGCTAGTAAATGCCAAAAAAAAAAAAAGTGCATAAAATTAAAGAGGAACAGAGAAAAAGGAAAGAGATATATAAAAAATTGCCCCATAGTGATACTAAAATGGCAAAATAGAAAATGCCAAGACCCAGTGAAAATGGAAGAGACTGGACTTGTCAACCAAGCACAATCACATTTTGATCGATGGGATTGTGTTAATTTGCATTCTTGCCAAATGGGCCCTAATTCTTTAGCCCTCCCTTTGCCTACACCTTTGCCATGGTTTCTTTGTGGGCAGAGTGCACTTGTCTGCTCTTTGACATTAAGACTAGCTCTGGCCAACAGCAGGCTTGCAGAGGTGCCGTTGGGCTGGTGCTGGGCTTAGACTGTAGGAAGCCTCATATGATTCTGCTTGTTGTCCTGCACCTCCATCATCACTTTGAGAAGAAACAAGCCTCAGGAAGTGTGCTGGTCCAGGAAGGACGAGAGACTTGTAGAGCAGTTCTGGAGCCACATCAGGTAATCCCAGGCTGAATCAGCCAACCTCCAGCTGGCCTGCAGATGTGTGAGTCAGCCCAGCCAAGGTCAGTAGGGCTGCCCCAGTCAAGCCCAGCTCTCAGCCCAAGCCACACACTGCATTCACAATGATGAGTTATTGTTGTGTTAGACAGTGGATTTAGGGGTAGTCTGCTATATAATAATAGCTCATTAATGAATAGATCAGACAACCCAAGAGGATGGATAAGGCTTAAGTCCTCAAGGTCCTCCATTCAATGAATGCTTATTAAGTACCCATGATACGTGGCACTAGGTTAAGTTCTGGAGACATAGTGAAAAGCAAAACAGAAGAGTTCTCTACTCTTACAGCACAGGGCAGATGGGCAGTAAACAAATAAATATTGAAAACAAGCAATAACTGCTACAAATTGTGGTAGGATTCATAAAGAATGACGGGAGGCTACTTTAGATTATTTGGGCAGTGAACATCTCTTTGAAGAGGTGACATTGCAGCCCAGATACACTTGATGTGAGAAGTCAGTTCTGAGTACTCCAGGCAGAGGGGCAGAGCCAGAGTCTGGGCTCGGCTGGAGAAAGAGCTCATTGCACATGAGACACAGAAAGGAAGCCAGCGTGGTGAGGACACAGCAAACCATTATGCTCCTGGTACACTGTAGGTGATCCATGTAACTGAACAAACATGCTTGCCTAAGATGGCAAGAGGTAAGTGCCAATTGTAATTTCATGATTCCAAGACCTAGTTATGTTTAATAGATTGACTTGGACTTCAAAGCAGTGGGTTATGCTGCTGCCTGAGATGCCAACATCCCATATCAGAGCATTGGTTTGACAGCCCACTGCTCTGATTCTGATTGAGCTCCCTGCCACTGCTCCCAGGAAGGCAGTGGAAGATGACCAAAGTCCTTGGGCCCCTGCCACCCATGTGAGAGACCTGGGTGGATCTCCTGGCTTCTGATTTCAGCATGACCCAGACTCAGCCATTGTGGCCATCTGGGGAATGGACCAGAAGGTGTAAGGTATGTCCCACTCCCGTCAAATAAATAAAATAAATGTTTTTTTTTTTTTTGACAGGCAGAGTGGACAGTGAGAGAGAGACAGAGAGAAAGGTCTTCCTTTTGCCATTGGTTCACCCTCCAATGGCTCCCGCGGTAGGTGCGCTGCAGCCGGCGCACCGCGCTGATCCGATGGCAGGAGCCAGGTGCTTCTCCTGGTCTCCCATGGGGTGCAGGGCCCAAGCACTTGGGCCATCCTCCACTGCACTCCCTGGCCACAGCAGAGAGCTGGCCTGGAAGAGGGGCAACCGGGACAGGATTGGTGCCCCGACCGGGACTAGAACCCGGTGTGCCAGCACCGCAAGACAGAGGATTAGCCTAGTGAGCCGCAGCACCGGCCATAAAATAAATATTTAAAAATACAAATGAAAATCCAGCTTTACTCTACTCTAATTTGCAACAGGAGCTGCTACTGACTCGCACCCTTACTAACAACGGAGCACACGCAAAGTGAAGCCATGAACTGTGAGCTAATGGTCAAGAAGGGACACAGACAAAGCTCCCATGCCAAGGTTAGTACCCAGAGAAGCAACCTACAACACCACATTTTCAGACAAATCAATCATGCAATTTGGCTCTTTCAAATGGACTTTTTAACTTGGTGTTTATGTGAAGCAGAGCTCACTCTCTGGGGTTCCAAGAGATATAAGTGGTTCTCCGAAGATGGGCTATTCCTGATTGAGGAGGACTTCAAAGAAATGTGGCAGCCGTTAAAGGCAGGGCGACCTCCCCCGCCACACAACAAAACCAGCTTCCCACTAAGAACAAGAAAAGAGGGTATAGCTCCCTCGGCTGCTTTTTGATTACTGCTCTGTGAACTTAGGCAGATTATCTAACCTCTGTGATATTCAAATTTATTTATGAAATTATGATGCTCATGATAGACCAACCACAGCCTGCTGTGAGGGCTCAACAAGATGAAGTGCTGCTAAGTCTTGTACAAACTGAGAAGGGCCACCTCATTGTAACTATGTTACCTATTAATGATGCATGTCCCCTGCCTGTCCCCATCCCCTAGAAGTTGGATTGCTCTCTAGTCCCACTGGAGTATAATATTTCAATACATAAACATAACGTTTTAAAATAACATGGGCTGTGCTATTACCATCCAAGCCATATGAACAACATTTTATAACTGTTAATTATACAATTCTCTAAAGACTCCTGGGGTAAATCATGATCTTGTCTTTCTTGAATTTTGCTGTGGGCATAGTAGAAACATAGCAAAGAATTTTCTTCCCTTATTATTACCATATGAAAATCTTGATTACATTCCACCATAAACTCATGATGAGTCCATAATATGCAAAGTGCAGCATTTATTTCTGGACTATATTTATATTATGCTTACGTGATGGTCTGACATCTGAACCCAAAATAAATAGGTAAGAATTCTGCTCCATGTCTCAAAATCCCTAATTGATCCTTTTTCTCCCAGCCACTCTCTTCCTTCTGTGATTAACTTTTAACACCTGAATTACAAAGAGAAAACACACACAGGCACTGTTCTTCTAAGTGCAGGGAGTGAACCTGCACAGTCCCAAGTGCTCCATCTTGCTAGGCCTTTAGCTTCCTGATTTTCAGAACAGGGAAGAAACATTCATCTCCTTCATTGGCCCACTTATGCCAGTATTGCTGACAACTAAAGAACACAAGATGCAAATGTCAAAATCCCCTTCTAAATGATGTTTTCCATGTAAAAATTGTGTTCCTTAAGCTGATTTTAATAAAACATATTGCACAGCCAACTGTTTGTGTACCTACCTCTCACATGGGACATCTGGAATGAGTTCTTAGCTCCCAGCTTACGCCCCAGCCAGTCCCAATCATTGTGGATATTTGGAGAATGAACTAGTGTGTAAGAGCTCTGTCTGTAGATAACTCTCTCGGCCTCCTCCCCTAAAAAGAAATTCAACAAAAAAGGGTTCCCCATCAGAACTGCCATGGCCAAAGTTACGAAGGAACTCCTCCCACACTGCTACAGTAAGTCAGCAGTCATTCTGGGTGCCTGTGTCTACTACCAGCAGCATGGTATAACAGGTCACTCGCCTCTCCTTCATGTTCTGGCCTCCTGTGGCTTCTGGGAGTCCTCATTCTTGAGATTCCAGGCGTATGTTTGCTGCCAGGAGCCCTAAGACACACGTGCTTTCACTGCAGCCATGTTGGGCCCTCACCAGCCCCAGACATCCACTTTAATTCCTAACTGGGGAGCCCCTGCTTTTGCTGAATAATCAGCCCCAATGTGTCTCCATATTCCTTCCATTCAGAGGAAAATGCCACTCATTCTGCAAACATCAAACTATGAATTCTTATCCCAAAGCTTTTGACAGAGCCTCTTCGCATCCTCCGAGTTCTCTCCTCTATTAGATTTTGACTTCTATGCAGTAGGAGTCATAAAAGGGGTGATCAGAACAATTATAAGAGGAATGGGAGCAGTAATGGGAGTAATAAAACAGAGAGGGAGAGAAGAAGAAAGATTTATTGAACATTTACTATTACTAGACAGTGGGATAATTCCTTCATTCTCATTATTTTACTGATCCCTTTTAAGGGTAGTTATTATCATCATTTGTAGATGATGAGCCTGTGGCTTCTCAGGGGGTCTGTATATTACCTGAAATCACCAAGTTAGTATGTAGTGGAGTTAAGATTTGAAAGCCAGCCCTAACCCAGTCCAGATTTAAGATGCAAAACCATTACTCCGTCCTGCTACATCCTATTGTATTAGATTTGTTGGTGCCTTCATCTCTCTACTTTCTCTTTGAAGGCAGGGAAATACCCCCACCATGCTAATGCTTGCCCAGTATTGGGTGTTTAGTGCATGCTTATTAACTGAATAAAGGAAGTGGGCATATTTCCTAGAGTAAGAATGGGCTTATGGTGAGATCAGTGGGGCCTTTGTGGGCGATTGTGGAGGTGGTCAGTGGGGATCAGTTGGGTTCTGACTCAGCTGATCCTGCAACCTCTAATGGAGATGAGAATCCAGCAGGAGTCATTTTAGTCTGGAATCAGACTGGTTTCAGGGCCAAAAGGCCCTTCTGCCCTGAGGATGTCACAATTCCTTGGCCATATTTCCAGTGGCCTGATGTATGTAGCTGTTTGTTTACACAGCAGATCCTTCTCTAGCAGGGAGAATCAGTGTGCCCTTTCTGTGGCAAGCAGGTGAGCTTATTGAGACTGACACCAGTCAGATTTGATCTTAGTGACTCTTTCATCTCCTGGTCACACCTTGAAAAGCCTTATTTGCTCAAAATGAACTCTGGCTTTCCAATGCTATGGGAGATGTCCCTTAATTCACTCTCAGTGAACAGCCCTGGGTATACAAGTCCTCAGTTACATTTCTGCCATCTTTCTCTACTTACCCTCATCGAAGCTAGCTCAAGAGTGCCAGGACCATCACTTCACTGCATTTATCAGGTCTACACACCCCAGAAGATATTGTCCTATCTTCATAGTCAAGCAATACATACCACTGCTCAGGTCGTACTCGTAGGAAGGATGCCACAATATGCATTCATGAACAGCATTGCAACTAACCAAGTTTTTCACTGGTAATTGCCCTTTTCCCATACAAGTGTACCCCATTTTCCCTTGAAGCAAAACTCCTAACTTTTTCAGAGCTAGAGGGGGGAAGCATGAAAGGTGTCAGTAAAATGTCTTTCATTTTATTGTTAACAAAAGATACTTAGCATTTACTCAGTGCCTGCCAGTGGGATCAGCAAAAGGACTACAGAGATGCCTGGGAAAATATCCCTGCTCCTAGCACTCCTGCTTTGTAGGGAAGACTTAAAAAATAAACATTGCAAATGCTGATTGAAAATTCTGTTTAGAGAGGAAAGTACATGAGAAAACAGGGACCGGAATACCTCATTCTGGGGTTGACCAGGGGCAACTGAATTGTGAAAGAGTAGTCCAGATGGGGCTACATGAAAGAGATTTTTTTTCCATTACAGTAAATAAATAACAAATAAATAACATGCATTCTAAGTACCAGGGTGTGACATTATCCTTGTCCTCAAGTACCTTATAGTATAATGGACACAACGACTAGCAATGAGCCAACAAGATACAAGCTTTGAGACTTGTGTCACTGAATTATAATAGCTTCCCACTCCACGGCACCTTGTCACTGCCACATACTTGATCATTTTTCTTTTCATTCTGTGAAGATACAGGCACTTGAGTCATAGACTTCTACTTTATCTCAACCCCTGCCTTGTATGGGGAAAGCCATCTCTCCCTGGCTTATCGGTTCCAACAAGCTTTTTCCCAGTGAGCTCCTCTTCTATTGGCTACCTGACATCTACTGGCAGGTCATACCCTGGACCCTGTGGTCACTCAGAACGTCCCCATGACCAAAAGCCTGCACTGCAGCCTTGGGTTTGCACTCTTCACCTTTCTGTTGTTTCCTCCAATGATATTCCCTATGAGTCATTGGATTTCAAGAGACCTCTGGCCCTGTAAACAGGAGGGGTAGATATTCTACCTTCCAAACTACACTAGGGATCCTGCCAAAGCAGCTGATGACATAGTGGGTGCTCAGTAGGACTCCATCCACCCTCTGAAGATATCTGTGGAGCACCTGCAAGGTGCCATGTACAGTGGTGGACCGGAGAGACAGAACTGCTAGAGTTCAGGCAGCAAGATGGCGGAATAGGAAGGGAGCACACTGATAGTTCAGCAAGACACACAGGTTAATAAAAGTGGAGATACTGCAGGGTCAAGGAAGAGTAGGGGAAGAAACAGCAGCGGAAACTCTTCAGGAACTAGTGATTCACAGTGGACCTGCGTGGAGAGCGTGGGAGCCCAAGTTCAGGACACCAGCGGCAGACTCAACGCACCAGCGCTGGAACGCGAGGTGAGCCGAACCTCAATTGCCCAAGACACCAGCGGGCAAGTGGAAAGAGGAGACTAGAGGGAACGAGGCTTGAAACTCCGTGGGGAAAAGTTCACCAGGCTAACTAGAAGAGAGAGGAAAAAAAAAAGTGACTGATACGGACACGAGTTTCTCTCTCTCCACTCACCCCTCAAAGGCGAGCAAGACAAAGAGCAGGCGCCATTTTGGACATACGTCATAAGCAGGGCGACCTCAGGTCTGCACCGGCCCTGAGCCTAGCAGAAAAACCTGACTCTGGGGGGAGGGGTGAAATAACAGGAGATTAGGACCTAACTAGGCAACCCAGTGGGAGACTGCAGGAGAATTGGAGCCCACACCTAGGGCAGCAGAGATTCCCTGTGTGGTCCTTGGGAAAGAGCTTCCGATCTCTGGCTCCTGTGGGTATATCATTCGCCTGCTAACTACCTCCAATTACGTTCAGCTGTGCAGAATTACTTCCCTTTTGAATCAAAAAAAAAAAAAAAAAAAGAAAGAAAGAAAGAAAGAGAGATTTACCACGCCTAAACTGGGAGTGTCATCTTTGACACACCCTCAACCCTGAGGAACCAAACACAGCTCTCAGTCCACACTTATCTTAAGCCTCTAAGGCTCCACCAAAAGCAGACAGTCCACTTAATATAGAGCCATAGTGTAACAAGAAAAAACACCACAGTGAAGAAACCAAATATCTCCAACATGCCATACAACAAACGCAAAAACCGAGGTAACAAGAACAAGGAAGACACTATGATGCCCCCAAATGAAAAAGACACCCCAATTCAAGATTATGAAAATGATGAGATAGAAGAAATGCAAGAAGCGGATCTCAAAAAATTGATAAGAACATTAAGAAGTTCTCAAAAACAAATTCTTGAACTACAGAAATCCTTAATGGACAAGATAGAAAATCTCTCTCGTGAAAATGAAATATTAAGGAGGAATCAAAATGAAATGAAACAACTAGTAGAACATGAAACTATGATAGTGACGAGAAATCATAATGAAATGAAGAATTCAATAGATCAAATGACAAACACATTAGAGAGCCTCAAAAACAGAATGGGTGAAGCAGAAGAGAGAATATCGGAATTAGAAGACAGAGAACAGGAAAGGAAATAATCAAATCAAAGAAAAGAAGAAGAAATCAGAAATCTACAAAATATTGTCGGGAATCTACAGGATACTATTAAAAAACCTAATATTCGGGTTCTAGGAGTTCCTGAAGGCATGTAGAGGAAGAAAGGATTAGAAGGCATTTTCTGTGAGATACTAGCAGAAAATTTCCCAGGTTTGGAGAAGGACAGAGGCATCTTAGTACAGGAAGCTTATAGAACCCCTAATAAACATGACCAAAAGAGATCCTCACCACGACACATTGTAATCAAACTCACCACAGTGAAACATAAAGAAAAGATTCTAAAAGGTGCAAGAGAGAAACGTCAGATTACTCTCAGAGGATCTCCAATTAGACTCACAGCAGACTTCTCATCAGAAACCCTACAAGCTAGAAGGGAATGGCGAGACATAGCCCAGGTACTAAGAGAGAAAAACTGCCAGCCCAGAATATTATACCCTGCAAAGCTCTCATTTGTGAATGAAGGTGAAATTAAGACTTTTCATAGCAAACAGAAACTGAAAGAATTTGTTACCACTCATCCTGCCCTGCAAAAGATGCTTAAAGATGTGTTACACACAGAAACACAGAAACATGGTCACCAATATGAAAGAAGGTAAAGGAAGGAAACCTCACAGCAAAAGATCACAGGAAGCTCAATTTCTCTTTGACATAGAATTAAACTCTGATGCTCTGTTAAAGCAATGTGTTAAAGTAATATAAAAACAAAAAGCAATTCAAATCAATTGGCAATCTACAAAAAGAGTTAAAGATTTTAAAAGCTATTATTAAAATTGCTATATTGGTCTATTATGCTATGTTATATGTGTGTACATATTGTATGTCCACATAGGAAATTTTATTAAGAGTTTTATTTTAAATGGCTTATAGATAAGATTGTCCATAAATTTAAGCTGCTAAAATCAATCAAAGATACATTTTAATTTGTATGACCTGAATCTGTATATCATATGTTTTAAACTGGTTGGTAGAAAGAAACTAAAAACATTTTATATGGTTGTGCTTAAGTTTACTGGTTAAACAAACTACACCATGTTAGATATTTAAGAGGTGTTTTCAAATACATGATTCTTAAAATTTATAGAAGGCACTGGATCTTCTGGTAAATGTTTTCTTAAGTTGTTATCTAATGGTTGAAACGGTTTGCTAAGTATTCATGTAATATTGCTATTGTCAGCAAGCGATCTAGGATTTGCTCCCTCATTTCTCTATTCTAAGCCCAACTTATTCTTTCATTTCTCTATTCTCTTCAAGGTAGGAAACTAATTCTATTATGAAGGAATCTGTAGGATGCACAATTTAATCTTTAGACCTTATAAAAGAGATGGCTAACATTTTTCTGTAATAGCATAGCCAAAATAAGAACTTAAATAATAATCTCATAGCTAGATTCACTTCGCCATCAGCGAAGTATACAGTAAGTAGAAAAAACCTCCCTTTCAGACCAAAGGGAAAGAAAGTTTTAAAGTGAGAATATAATTTTCCTCATGGGCATTGTCTACCTTAGAAAAACTACTACAGAACATGCCTGTGACTATAGACTTGTAGTTCAGGCCACCGAAGATTAGAGATGGGACATGGGCACTCCCTTGACTTGCATCCTCTGGTCTGCTTTAACACAAACCAGGAGGAAAAGAAAGCTAGGCATCAGAAGCAATGGATGGCAGGCCTATTAATGGCTGATCTGTACAGTGATCTGCCCTCAAAGAGACCCAACAGGCCAGTCTACTGCAGTGGCTTTCAATGTGGTAAGCCTGGGCTTCAGCAGAAGTCAGCTTGTGAAGAGCCCTGGCAGCTCTGCCAAGAGTTGGATCACTGGAAATGGACCTGCCCTGGAGTCGAAGGATGCCCAGGTCAGAGCCACAGATCTTATTGGCTCTAAGCTGAAAAGCCCTTCACTCAGCCCAACTTCCAAAGTGACCACTGCAGCTGAGGGGATGGTCAAGTAGGGTCAGCAACATTGCAGGCAGAACTGTACATTTCTTGTTAGAGATGCCACCTGCCTTTACCTGGCCAGCTCTCCTCCCAGCCCAGCCAAGTAATGAAAGTCAACAGAGTGCCTTCCCCTAGGAGGTTCACACCTCCCTTAGGATATACCCCATGTGAAGAGATAGATAGGTCTGGGCCTCTTAACTTACAAGGCCTACAGCCCAACAGATTATTATCAAGCCCCTTCTATCAGGTTCTATTTGCCTCTCAATCAGAAAAATTACTTGTAGCTTAGACAGCACCTTTCTTAGCTCCTCTAATAATGACTCTGTCCTTGGTTCTAGACCCTGTCCAGCACACTTGGGCCTCATTTCTTTGTAATCATAACCTCTACTCTACCACCAATGGCTCTACTCCCAACCTGTGTGTACTGATGGTCCTCTTCCCCACTTAATGCTGTATAATTGTTCAAACCTGGTAAATGCCACTCTTAGGATCCTTGGTTACTATCCTCACTCTGTCTTTTATGACCTTGTCTAAATATGATCAGAGTCGGCAAACTTGGAAGGCTTCCATAGCCTTGGCAACTCATGACGACAGCCTAGGGTGGTTACTGGCGCCATAAACTAGACTGTCATTTTGTTGGGTCAACAACAAGAGCCACTGTGCACTTGCTCCTCATGTGGGATCTCTGTCCTTAATGTACTGTACATTTTGATTTAATGCTATAACTAGTACTCAAACAGTATGTTTCACTTTGTGTTTCTATGTGGGTGCAAACTGTTGAAATCTTTATACTAAATTGATCTTCTGTATATAAAGAGAATTGAAAATGAATCTTGATGTGAATGGAATGGGAGAGGGAGTGGGAGAGGGGAGGGTTGTGGGTGGGAGGGAAGTTATGGGAAGGGGAAGCCATTGTAATCCATAAGCTGTACACTGGAAATATATATTCATTAAATAAAAGTTAAAAAAATTAAAAAAAAAAAAAAGAACTGCTAGAGTTCGGAGCCGACAGCCTGCTCATGACTAAACATCTAAATCTCTTGCCCACAGGCCTTCTCTAAAAACACTAATTGATAGACATTTCTTGTTTGGGATTCTCATCTAGTTGTCTTTTAACCCATTCTTTCCAGGAGAGAAAGAGAGACAAGGAGAGAGAGGGAGGGAGGGAGGGAGGGAGGGAGGGAGGGAGGGAGGGAGAGAGAGAGAGAGACAGGAGGAGATAGAGAAAGAGAGAGAGACAGGGGGAAGAGAGAGAGAGAGAGAGAGAGAGAGACAGGGGCGAGAGAGAGAGTCTGTGTGTCAAGACCCATTCTATCACGATTCTACATTTGTTTGATAGGCTGGCTGGGAATACCTTTGGAAGCACCATGTATTTCTTTCGCTGTTTGAAGCAGTGTTCTATACTTGAGGCTTTGCACAAAACTCCTCAAATTCCCATTGGAATTAAGAGGCCTGCTCTGCCTCCAGGTGTGTTGTTCAAACAATAAAGGAAGTCAAATATATTGCTAAGCTAGGCCAAGCCCAGCAACTTGGAAAGCTTAAGTACTTCGGTCTTTACAGTCTTAATGGTCTTTGTAGTGATTAAAATAATTATTCAGTGACATATCATTACTGAAAGCAAAATGAAAAGTGTTACATTTTGTTGTTACTCTGTAGAAGAAACTCAATGATGAAGAAACGTGTATGAGTGCGAGTCCTTGTATCAGGATATGACAGCAGCAAAATGGTCTGCTAACTTCATCTAGGTCATGCTGCACTCCCACTCAAAACTCACACTTTGTCCCACTACCTTCAGTATCAAGTCCAGGCTTCTGAACAAGGTCTACAGAGTCCTGTATGGTCTGGCCCATGGCTGCTGCCCTTTTGCTCATTATACATCAGCCACAGTGGTGGTTTCCTGGTACTCTCAAAGTATGGTTTTGTCTTCAGGGCCTTTGAACTTGCTCTTCCCCAGTGCGGGACCCTTTTTCTACCATTCCATTGCTAGCTTTTTCCTGCCTTACATATCTCTTTACCCAATTCTATCACTACTAGTCCTGATGATCCTCCACTGTGTCATCCAGTTTCATGGAAGGCTTAGCATACAAACACTTGGAAGTATCTTTTGGTTTATCTATTTATATATTGCCCATTGACATCATCCTCATTAGAATATAAAGTCCCTTGGAAGCAGAGATCTGTCTCATCTTTGGTCACCACTAAGCAAAGGTAGTCTAGAAAAGTCTCTGAGACAGAGTTGACAGTGGGTACCTAATTTTTAATGAATGCATGTGGAAATGTTGAGTAGTTTCTCTATCCAAAGTCCTTCCCAAACCACAGGATTTAATCCATACATAAATGGGGTTTATGAAGCAATTAATGAAAAGTTTTTGCTTATCAGGCCAATACGGAATGCTCACCAGTCCAGTGAACATTTGTCTTCCCAGGCACCATCCAGACACTCTTTTGGCTCAGCCAATTCTGGGGTGCAATTAGTCAGTGAGAAGACCACACACTACTCTGTTATTTCTACTTCCAAACCAGCGTGGCCCTAGCTGGTGGGGCTCCTCCTTTTTGGGCTGTATTCAGATCATTAGAAAACTGAGTTAATGAAACTATTCTCTGTAGAAAACAGCGATGATGATAAAGGATCAGGCAGTAGGAAGCAATTCAGCTGATAATAGACTGAAGATCTGTGGATACTGACAGAGAGAAAACAATGCCTTCTCACAGTGCTCCTTCATTTGAAACATCCAGTCTTTAGCCACATATCTAGGCAGATCATGATTTTATATGAGCTTTGCTGGAAGGAAGAATGCTACAGACAGACAGACAGACATTCAACCCTCACTTGAGGCAGTACACAGGTGCAGCCGCCATGCGGAATGTTTATGTGAACACTCCATGTGGCTGGGGAAACGAAAATCAGTCCTTTCAAACGACCGCATGCATTTTACATTTTCCACCAGTGGTTAATGTAAACATACCTTAAGCAATCATAAACGCCTGGATTAACATCAGTCAAGATACCTTGTGCACATATAAATGTAAATGGCTCTGTTGATTACATTTCCACTTAGAGTCAGGAACCTGACACATTAGAGATAGTTGGAAACCTGATATATTAAAGAAGAGGAATCAGAAGAGATATTTTTGGGGACCCTAAGTTCTGTTCACAGGCTCTGAAACACAGTATCTGAATTAAAAAAAATAATAATGACTAGTGTGTATGGAGTAATTACTGTGTGCCAGACACTGTGCATACATGATTCTGTTTTTGATTTACAATGATACTATGGAGTGTTTCAGAAATGAGGGCAGAGTCAAGGCTTAGATTTGTCCCAGGGTCACACAGCAAGTGTGACAGGAGCCAATTCTAGCCCAGGCAGTTAGATGCAAGAGCCCACATGCTCAGTGACTCTACCCTAGTGCCTTTGCAGAGCTCAGAGCACCTTTTGTCACTGGCAGGGTGTCAAATATCTGCAAATCCTGCTGCAACTCACAAAGCCATTAGTGCCTTGTTCCTAATGCTAAAACTCCACCAGGAGGGGAAGAATCACCTTGCTCCCAAGTTTGTATATGTTAAACAAAGGAAGTTGTATTCCTTAAATAAAATTTTTTTAAAAAATTCAAAAAAAAAAAAAGCCCTGCCCCTTCTTTGCATAAACACATTTAAAACATTTAAAAAAAAAAAAAAAAAACTACAGTGGATTCAAGCTAAGCCCTGTGAAAATGGACTCTTACACTACAGTGGAAAGCCTGGGAATGACATCTGGCTTAAGGGAACTGTGCACTTCTCCATTCACTTATTCATTCACTCCTTCAGTCAGTAAACGCCTGGTGCGTGCGTTTACTACATGCTGTGAGTATAACTGAACAAGCGGGTTTATACCCCAACATCTAATGCACGGCGATCTACTGGTTAAATCATTAACACTGTAATCTTCTCTAACTGCTAATGCAGGGCCAGGCCAAAGCCAGGCGCTACATCCAGGTCTCTTCCCATGGGTGGCAAGGGGCCCGTGAACTTGGGTCACTCTTTGCTGCTTTTCCAGGGGCTGTTATCAGGGAGGTAGATCTGAATCAGAGCAGCCAGGACTCAAATCAAGGCTCTGATATGGGGAGCATATGGATGGCTCTGGATGGCATTGCAGGTAGCAGCTTAACCTGCTGCACAACAGCACCAGCTGGCCCCCGGGGCATTTCATTATTAACTAGAGTGGGATACACTTCAAGGACATAAGGAAATCAAGGTACAGCGAAGTTAAATAACTTGCCTAAAGTCTCACCATGAGAGAAGGGTATGGCAATCACACCCAGACTATCTCCAGAGCATAAGGATATCACCATAGCCTTGTGTTGCCCCATGGCTAATCTCCATGCCACGGGACAACATCACAGGGAGGACCCATCAGAGAGAGGGGACCCTGCTAGGGCAGCATTTCTTCACCAGGGTTGGGAGGGCATGCTGTTGACATGATGCCTGGAGAATAAAAATCCCACTGTCTTTACATGCCTGGCCCACCCTCTGACCTGCCACCAACACCCAAGGAAGATCAATCAGGGATGAGCAAAGCGATGACTTCTTTCCCTCGGCCTCAGTGTATATACTTTTGTGCATGGAACAGTTTTTACTATTCCCACTTTTCTGGCAGAAAGGTCAGCGTATGAAATGTTTTCCAGCCAGAAACCCGTTTGGAAAGTAAAGATTCTTCCAGAGAGACCATCAAAACCAGACAGCTCATGTTAGAATCCCACCCTCACTCCTGCACACCCCTGCCTGCTCAAGTGTTCATTCTCTCCACCTCCTTTGTCCCTAATGGCCTGCCAAGACTCACTTGTGTAACAAGGGAGATATGTCTCTCCTGAGGACCCAATCAATGCTTGAGGTGGCAACGATTTCTGCTTAGCACTCTGCCAGAAATATTCTATTAGTCTTGATTGTTTATGGGCTAAGGGAGCGCTCCCTTCATAGGCATCTGGCAATGTACAGGGGCAAAAACAAACAAACAAAAAATACAGCATGCTGCTTCTGCTGTCGCCTGGCACTCACAGTCTATCACGCAGGCAGCCCCTGGCATCACGTTTGGGCAAAGAGACTGGCATCCCTTCAGCCAGAAGGCTGGGAGCCAACGTCTCTCTTTGCAACGATTATCTCATCTGTCTCTATTTTTCTTTTGCACCAAGGGACCATCAAATGGACTCTAAGGCCAGCACTTAAATTTCTTCCTCTGTTTCTGCAACTACTGAATAAAATTTTGTACTGCAAGTGGCCTGTTGGTCTTTCCAGCACGAAGTTTGCTTCAGCTACAGATACCACAATGCGCTAACCCAGGGTCCTATGCTAAACCAAGGGTTTGCTTCCCAGAGTTTGGGTTGTCCAGTTGCCCTTGGCCTTGCACTATGACATTCCATGGTGAGAATGCTTTGTCTTTTCCAGTGTGCCCCCAAACCTCTGCTTGGGTTGTCAAGGTTCCAAGTCAAGGCATTTTTCTTCACTGTAAGCTAAAGAGGGAGCTCATGCCCCCTCCCCAGTGAACTGTCACTGAGGGTAGCCAAAGACTCAGCCTTATGTTTCTCCTGCCCACTGAAATGACCACATCCAAGTGCTTACGCTCTCTGATTTAGCAGTAAGATTGCCTCATCTTAAAGCTGGTAGAATTGAATTCAGTTTTTTATTTCTTACTTGTTTTGCTCCTTCTCCCAGGTCTGTTCATGTCTTTTATGGATACAAAAGGTTTAAGAGTAGGGCTCAGAGACACCAGCCCTCCTCCTTTTTATCCTTCTTCCAGCCTCCTGTTTGCCCTCCTCTTCATCATGAGTTTCCCAAAAGGGGCTGAGCCCTTCATCTCTTACCGTAGTAAAGAGTGGAGAATACCCACTAAAGAGGCAGCGCATGGATTAGAAAAATCCTAGGAGATGCTCCTCTGGGAGTCTGAAATGTATTCCAATAAGCATCAAGCTCTTTCCAAACAAAGGCTATCTTTTGGGTCAGGATATGCTGCCTGCTGCCTGCTGTCTGGTCACTTGGTTATGGGCAGAATTAGAAATCTCTCTGATCAGGAAACTTCACCCAGCTCCTCTACTGTTGAAGCAAGGAGTAGGACTTATCTTGAAGAACACTTAATGCATCTGTGTTATGTTTGATTATAAACATGATCAGAATTGCAGGATGGTATTTAGTTTAACAAAATCATTCAAATGCCTCCTCCTAGCTGAGTGAAGACATATGAGTATCAATTCATACACTCCTTGGGCAGAGAAATGTCCTGTCCTGTAATCCTAAAGGGAAGGCATTACATTGGATGGTGCAGATCAACAGAGATAAAGCTGGTATTGGCCTCTGAATTGCAGAATGGCATTCATAATTTTAAATCATGCCCATTTCTGTGTATTTTGGAACTTCTTTTAATAATGTTGGGTTTTTATCCATTTAAAAATGTATTTATTTATTTGCCTTTTATTCTAAAGGCACTAAGACAGAGAAAGAGAGACAAATGGAGAGATCTACCATCTACTGATTTACTGCAAGAAATGCCAGACCAAAGCCAGGAGCCTGGAACTCAATGTGGGTCTCCCATGAGGACTGCAGGGATCCAAGAACTTGACCCATCACCTGCTGCCTCCTATGACTCACATTAGCAGAGAGCTAGATCAGAAGCAGAATAGCTGGGACTTGAACTAGGCACTCTGCTTTGGTATGCAGGTGTCCCAAGCAGTGACTTAACTGCTGTGCCAAATACCCACCCCTATTTTTTAATGGTAATTTAAAAAAAAAAAAAAACTATAGCGAAAATATAAACTACAAAATGGTATAAAACAGCAATTCATTTGTTAAGAGTTTAATATCCAAATATACAAACAACCGCTACAACTCAACAACAAAAAGATGACTCAATTTAAAAAGGTACAGATTTGAATAGGCATTTCTCCAAGAAAACACTTGAATGGCTAATAAACACATAAACAGCAGCTAATCATCCATAATCACTAAGAAAATACAAATCAAACCCACAATGAGCTTGCACTTTCCAGCTATGATGAAGGCTTAAATAACAAAGAGAGATACTAAGAAGAATTGATGAGGTTGTGGAGAAACTTGAAAATCCCATGCAGTGCTGGTGGAAAAGTAAAAAGGGATATTCACTGGGGAAAATGGTTTGGCAATTCCTCAAAAATCTATATAAGGGATTAATATATCATCTACAAATTCCATTCCTGGTATATGTGTGAAATAACTGAAAACCAGGACTGGAACAGAACAGAATGCCAGTGCTCAATGTAGCTCACAAAAGCCAAAAGGTGGAAACAGCCAGGTGTTAATCAATAGGTTAAACAATAAGCAAGTGTGAAACATAACACACAATGAGCTATTATTCAGACATGAAAAGGAATGAAATTCTGAAGCAATCTACTACATGGATGACTTCAAAAAATGCTATGCCAAGTCAAATCAACCCAACAAAAAGGACACAGATTAAATGATTCTACTTGCATGAAATATCTAGAAAGATAAACTTAGAGAAGCAGAAAGTAGAATAGAGGTTAGCATTAATGGGGTGGGAGGAGAAAGGGGAAAAGAGCTATTGCTGAATGGATATAGGGAGTCAGTTTAGGGCGGTGAGAAAGTTCTGGAAATCGAAAGTGCTGATGTTTATACAATACTGTGAGCGTATCTAATGCCAGTATATTTGTACACCTTAAAGCAGCTAATGATAAATCTTATTACATTTTTTTATATAATAAAAATTATGAGAAAAATGAAAGAAAAAAAGTGAATGTGAATAGATATTTTCACAACTACATATAAGTCAGAACTCAAAACCAGATCTTCTGGTTTTTTGAGCAAAAAAGTTTTAATCCATTAAAACAAGGAGCCTGATTTCTCAATGTAAATTACACATTCACTGAGCCACACAAATTGTGTGTCTATGAGTTCTTCAGAATGCAGAATGAGTTCTTGCTGACCAAAACCTGGTAGGGAGGGGTGATGGAAGGAAGAGATTCTACACATGATTGATGTCAGGTTCTGTGCTTGAAGGCCCTCAACGAGCTACACAGGTTCATCTTCCTGTCAATGGTATGAGTCATTACCTTACCACTTTACGTCTGAGGACATAAAGCTAAGGAAGGTGACACGGTGCACTTGCTTATGGTGGCGGGAGCAAGCAGCAGAACAGGGATCGGCACCTCGATTGCCAGAATCCAAACCTTCACGCCTCCTGCTCCCCTCCCTCCTTCCCTCCCTCCCTCTCTCTCTCTCTCTCTCTCTCTCTCTCTCTCTCTCTCACACACACACACACACACATTTTCATGGATTATGGATACTACCCATTTCTGTTAGGAACCAGGGACAGCTTCAGAAGGATAAACAATCTCCTCAATGATTGCGGTGAAGTTCAAGGCCAATTAAGCTTGTTCAGGTTGTTCTGAGTGGAAGCAAGGTATCAGACTGCTCTGTGACTGAAGGACAAGCCATCCCCAAGGGGTTGTATCCAAACATCACAACTTGCTGGTGCCAGGCACAGCAAACACAACTGGAGCTGTACACAGCAAGGGGAGAGGGCAGGCCCCCAAGGCCAGGATCCAGGCGACCAGCAGGTGTGCCCCCTGCTTTCCACAGGTTGCCAGATGGGACAGCGCTTGGGTTCTGCCAAGGACTTGGCTGCAGCTCCACGGGTTTGTTAAACGCACCTTCCTGAGCTTCTGCAAGCATGTTCTGGGCTGGGAAATGACCAGGGGCTTGTGGAGGAGCCCTGAAGGCCAGGCTCCACCAACTGTAGTCCTTTGCTGCAAGGAACAAGTAGGCCAAGGATAGTAGGGAGCAGGACAGGATGGAAGAAAAGTAAAGGCGCTTCAGACCCAGGCAAGAGCCAGGAGTGAGGCTGTCTTTGGCTTCCACCCAGCTTGCTATCCCCGATTTGAGCTCTCTGCTGCTTCTTTTGAGACCACATTGAAGAATTTCTGTTTTCCCCTGCAAGCACACAAAGCCTGCTCCTGCATTCATGAGAGCTTTATTATCTCTGCATTCGGGGAACCAGTGTACCTCCAGATCAGCATGCAAACATGGGCAACTCAGGAAATGAGCAGTTCCACCAAATTTTCAGGTCATTACCAAGCAGTCTGCTCTGCCTTCATTTACTCCATCACATGAGGTCTTAATGCACCTCTCAGTCTACTGCTCATTAATACTGCTAAGGAGCATTTGCAAAGTATTTAAAATCAGCTCCCTTTCTTTGCGCTCATTCCCTGCGGTGCAGTCCGGTTTCTGGGATGAAGCTGGATCAATAAACATGTTCTTTCTGTCTGTGAGACTTTCTGTCTTCCAATTAGAAGAGCCGAGCAAAACATGCTGCTTTATTATAGAAAGACAGCAGTCAATTTTGGCTCGATGCTGAGTAGGAAATGCTGATTTTTCAGATGTTTGTGTAACAGAAACAACAAAGCAACCACTTGGAAAGCAACAGGATTTTTCTCAGCCAAACTACACACAAATGGGCTCTTTGAGCAGTCCAAGGAAGAAGGAAGCAGGCAAGCCCGTGGGCCCTGGGGGACTGCAGCCGGCCACTCCATCAGGCCTGGGTGTGCGATGCAACATGAAGAAACCTGTCAGACAGCCTCCTGACTCCAAGTTATTAAAACGCTGCCTGGCCCAGGCGAGTTATCAAATCCCCATGTGGTCTGGGATCCACTGCCTGCAGGAAGCCAAGGGCTGAGATGCGTGCACCACCATACAGTCTTGCTATTCATGAGGCTCTGCGCTGCGAACTGGAAAGCTAAGTCCTCTGGGGCTGCCGCGATTCTGAGCACCACACACAGAACTTCTCGGTTCCCGGCAGACACTGCTTAGGACTCTTTGGGACTAGAAACTTTCAACTGAAAGCTTGGAGGCCGGTTAGGGAATGGCTCCTGCTGTGGTGTGTTGCTAACTCAGTGCACTGTGAGAATAGGGAGGGAGGAGGGGAGGGAAGGGGAGAAGGGAAGAAAGAATGGGAGGGGTAGAAGCAGGGGAGGAACCCACGTGGGCCTGTGAGCCAGGGGGTGTGGGTTTTACTTACAGCTCTGCCAATTACCAACTCAATGACCTACTCTCTCCTTTTCTGGCTGGGAAGCAATTTAACAGTAAAACTGGTGAGTTTTATGCCATGTGAAGGTCAAATAGAATGTGGGTAAGATGGTGCTTTGTCATCAGTATAATCCAAATAAAACTGGGTCACCTGAGGCCAGTCAGTCACAGCACAACACACACACACACACACACGTCTGAAAAGCAATGTGCATAACGGGCTTTGTAATCATGTTTCATTTTCCCAAAAGTACCTTTCTTAAGGGTAGTTGTTCAATTTTCTCTCCTGACTCCGAGCTCATACTGACCATGTCTCTCATGTTCCCCTTCTTCTTAACCCCTTCCTCCAGTTTCCTAGGTGGTTTTTCCCCAAGTAGACTGATGCACACTTACTTGCATCATCTTTTTTCAATTTCTTCATCCCAGCCTTTCTACCCATTGCTCTGATGTGCACAACAAAGACAAAATAACTGAGCAGTATCAACATGGTACTCTTTAAAACCTTGGAGAATGGAAATAATGAAATCATATATTTTTGTTATTAATTTTACCTTTTAAGCAATTGTTATCTTACAAAAACCTGACTATAAAGTATGTCACACTAGTTCAAAATTTTTAACAATGTGACCCAAGTTTATTTGATCATTTATTCAGAACCTACCAGGCATACAACACTCTATAAGGCCTTAGGCTATACCTAAGAGGTATAAACCTCCCACTCAGTTAAAGAAAACCTAAATTAAAGATATCATCTTGGCCCATCAAGAAACAGATCTTGTGAGAGCAGGCAGTTGCCTTGCAACTACGATGCCTATGTCCCATATGGAATGCCTGGGCTCAATTCTCAGCTCGGGTTTCTGACTGCTGTCCTGGTTAACACAAACTCTGAGAAGCCATAGTAATAGCTCAAGTAAAACCAATGCAGCTCCAGCTGTTACAGGCATCCCAGGGAATAAACCAGGAGCTAGGAGTGCTATTGCTTTCTCTTTCACTCTCTCTCTCTGTCCCTTCCTCCTGCCTCCTTCCCTCCCTCCCTCCATCCCTCTGTCTGTCCTTCCCAAACAAAATAAATAAAAAACAGATCTTGCTAAAATACCCCAAAGTCTTAGCCTTCTCTATTGCTGTAGCCTTACAGCTGAATTAATAGCACTCAGCAGGAACCTAAGACTAAGGACAGGGAGCTGAACTTACCCACATGCTCATGGCAAGAGGCAGACCGCAGAGCTGAAGCCAGAGGTCACACTCCAAAGCCCTAGGTGCCCAATCCACTTCCTGTCACTGTCTCTGTATCTGCCTCTTCCGGAGACAGTGCTGTATCTAGTCTCGGATCTACTGCAGAGTGGACTCCGCCTGTGGATTTGGCTTGTGGGGGTGACTTACAGGATGCCACAGTCACTGTGTAGCTCCGTGAGACCTACTGAAGCCCTCCCTACATTACCAGTCATGCCTCCCCTTTGGGTTAGCCAGGCTCTTAAGATACTCCAAACCTTGGTCAATTGCTTACACAGATATCAACTGACCACAGCAGGCTTTCCTGCCGAGCCCAGGCAAGGCCCTGGAATCTCCTTTTTTGATGTAGAAGAAGCTACTGGCCTGGAACTAAATGCTGACTCACCAGTGAGAAGGCACAGGCGTGACCTGGCATGAGAAACTGATATGGCTACCGACCCCCACTCCTGACCCTCTTCTTTCTCTTGGCTTCAGACCCGTCACACTCGCCTTGTTGGCCACTCTGTCTCCCAGCCCTTCGCTGGCTCCACCTCCTCCTGATCTCTCAGGGTCTCTGTCTAGGCTCCTCGTACCTCTGTATGTTCACTCCTCCCACCCACAGTGATCTCACCGAGTCTCATGCTCTAAATTTCTACCTAGCAGTGACTCAGGGATGAAAGGCATCTCAAATTTAATGAGGTTGAGCATCCCTAATCTATAAATCTGAAACCCCAGCTTCTCCGAGCGCCACCAATATGCCTCAAGTGGCAATTTCCACATCATGAAACTTTCTTTCAGGCACAGAATTACTTAAAATGTGTGTACAGTTATCTTCATGGTTTGTATTTGAGATGAATATGAAACATAAATGAATTCTGTGTTTAGCCTGGACTCCATCCCCAAGATATCTCATTACTTACAGGATGATACCCATATTCCAAAACGAAAAAAAAAAAAAAAAAAAAAGAAATCCCAAACACTTCTTGTCCTAACCATTTCAGATAGGGGATTCTGAGCCTGTATGACTAAGAGAAGAAGACCCTTTGGTTTTCTTTCCCAACTTGCTCCCTCCCAGTTTCAGCAACAATCCAATTATTTTTCTGGAGTTCACCTCAAATCTGCTCTCACTTTCCATTATTCCCACATCTAACCCAGAATCAATTTCCATTGACTTCACTCCATGTCCTATTTCAAATCCATCTGCTCTCTCTTCTGTCTCTTTAGCCAAACCAGGAATTTTGGGACCCTGTAATAACACCCTAATGGGTCTCCTTGCTAGAACTCTTACTCTCTTGGTCCAATCTCCAGAGAGCTGTCACTGTGATCTTTTGGAAACCTAAAGGTGAACATGGCAACTAATTCTACAGAAACTGCAGCGACTATTACACGGAGAATAGAATCTAAACTTCTTGCCCTGGTGTTTTGAAATTTTCTATGATTTGTTTATTTCCTACATCTTCAACCTCCCCTCCTGTTAGTCTCACCCATCACATTATATTCTCTCCATGCTCATCCTCCTTCTGTGTTTTGGAGAAGCCCAATCTGTTGTTGCACTGGCTCTTCCCTCCACCTGAAGTAGTTTTCTTCAGAGCTCCCCTACCCAAGAAGGTTTTCTACCCATAGTTTTTTTCATAATATGCATTTTCCATAAACTTCTTGGAGGCCCTCATTGAACCAACCGAGAGAGGAATTCATCCATTCATTCACCCAATTAGGAGATGTTTATTAAGTAGCTACAGTGACTCAGAAACTGTTGCAGCTGAAAATGTTAAGGAAGAGAAAACAAACATCCTTTGCACCCAGAGCTTGCCTTTTGGTGGTGAAGACAGATAATAAACAAGGAAGCTCTTTGGGGAAATGATGGAACAATCCATTCCCTTGCTGTGTTTATCATTGCTCTTTGGTACATCTTCCTGGCTCACATACACCCTAGAATCTTCATAATATGGGTTCTGCTCTGCTGCTCTAAGGGTCAGCCACCAAGAAAGGCCACCAGCCTTGTAGAGATCCCATCCTGAGCCCCCAACTGCAGATCTTCTGGGATTTCCCAATTGCATATGCAAGATCCATTCTGATGGAGGACAATGACGATGATGATATTGGTGACTATGAAACTACTAGAAGAAGCGCTCATTTGTAAAACCTTTGCTAAGTTCCATACATCATGTATTTTTTACGCATCTTATTTAAATTCACACATGAATCTATGGGCAAATGCTGTTAGGATTCCTATTTTGGAAAGGAAGGAAATGAAAACAAAAGACCTTATGAAACTTCTGCCAACATGCCATTCCTGAGGGCCCCAACTGGGATTTAATTGGATTCCAGATCCCCTGCTCTCAAACCCATGCCCTAATCTCTGCTCCCTGGGTTCCCTTGAGGCCTCCAGTGAGCATTTGGAAGACTCCCAGCTGGGGCTGCAGGGAGGACTCTGCCATGGGACCAGGTTGGGCCACCCACAGCTGGCTGATGCCTGTGGGGCAGGACTCCCCGCCCTGCCCTTGGCACTGCTGTGCCCAGGCTTCCTGACTGCTGATTTTGCTTATAGGTAGAGAATTTCCTGCATTTCCTCAGGATTCTGTTGAGAACAAGAACCTGCTCCCTGTTGTCAAGGCTAGAGGGCTTCAGAAGGAAAGAAATGATTTCACAGCTCGTTGGGTGTGAAACCTGGGGTATGTTATTTAGCTTCGTGGAGCCTCACACTCCTCACTAAAAATAAAACCCACTTCAAGAGGGGTTGGCAGGACTACCAGGGATGATACAGAAATGTGCTTGGACCAAAACGCCAGGGAGGGAGGAGACAGACAGAGTTCAGATCCAGGCTAATTATCATCTATCACTGATGAAGAAACTTCCCTCTGGGCTCCAGTGTCCCCATTTGTCAAAAGTGGCAACCTCTCAAGTCTTTCAAGCCCTAACCCCTGGAAATCTCTGGGTCTCTGTAGAACAAAGAGGCCACATTCAGTGAGCAGAGATGAGCTCCTTCCTGATTGCCATTGCCAAGTCCGTGTCTGAGTCAATAATTTAAGGATGGCTTCTGGATGAAGAGAAACTGCATGAAATCAAAATGCCTTTCAGAAGGGAGAGATAATTGAAAGGATGAACTCCCTGAGAGCCCACTGGGTTACGACACAAACAGCCTGGAACCACACGGCACTGTGGTCCTTAGAGCAGGTGGTGAGAGCCCTGGCGTTGGTGGCTGCTGCTCACAGACCCTTTGCCAGGTGGATTCATCCCTCACAACTGCTCAGACCCTGAATTTCCTCTTCAGAGCAGTTTGTGATCTGTCCCTTATTGGTCAGAAAGATCCCAAGGTGGTGACACCAGGGCTGGCCCCACGAGGGAGCTGGGAACAACAAGCCCCATGTGTCTGCTCAGGTTGCCTGCTGGTTTCCCAAGCTGGGCGCCTTTGGTTCTGAATCATAGGAAGGAAATGAAATGGTTCTGAAGCATACTTTTAAAAGTATTTAAAAGCAGGATCAAAAGGCTTCCACATCTGGACACAAGCCACAGAGATGCAGAGGTGTCACTGGTCCCCAGTGTGTTTGTTTCTCGCCCATACCAAAAATGAGGTTTTTGCTGTTTCTAAGTTCTCGCCAAGCCCCTCCCACATCACTTGGTTTGTTCTCAATGGTCCATGGTCACCCAGGTTGTGTTTCTCATTGAGTTCCCTGGCTTGCGAGGAAGAGAGGTCACAGAATGAGAAGGATGGTAATAATACAAAGGGGGTAGAGTGAGCACCTGCTGTATACTGTCGGCTCTCTATGGGGGCTGCATTTCATTAACTTTTCCTTAGCCTGCAGAAGAGGTAGCACGTCATCCCCATATTCAGTGGGGACAATGGACACTCCACTGATAATGGTTAAGCCGAGATCAAACACAAAAGTGTGAGGGTGCAGACAGGGCAGCCCCTGGAGTGAGCATCATGTGGCAAAGCCTTTTCTGCAAGGCCATTTGGCAGCAGCATTAAGAGGCTCACAAATGCTGAAAATCTTCAACACAGCAATTCAAGTTGGGAATGAGTTCCAAGCGACAATCTGCTATGGGGATCGAGCCCAAGTGTGCTGATTTTGATGTCTATTACTGCAAACTAAGGGGCATGCCTTGGATATTGACTAATGGGGACTATTAGCTACCATTAACAATCATAGTCATGTGAGTGTATATTTATTCACCTGGAGAGGAGTTGCTGCTATACTAAGGGAAAATAAACAGTCTATCAAACTGCACGTATTATGTAATTTGATTATCCAGGAACACTACAAAGGTGCCCACATACCATTTATATAGAACAAGCCTACACAGATATTTCTAATAATGAAATTGCACTTAGTTTATTTGCTTTTTTCCTTCTTTTTAAATTTTTAATTGCTGTAAAACAGACATAACAAAATGTATCCTCTTCATCTTTTGTAACTGTAGAGCTGAGTTATCTTAAGTATACTTACCTTAATGTATAATTCCCAGAACAATTTTCATCTTGTAGGACTGAAATTGTACCCACTGAACAACTCCCTATCATACTCCTAACTCCCAGCTCTTTCGCACACAACTCTGGATTTAACAACTCTGGATTCCTCACAGTGGTGGGCTCATACAGTAATTGTCCTCCAGGTTCATCCATATAGTGGCAGGTGTCAGAAATCCCTTTCTTTTCAAAGCTGAATAATATTCTGTTGCATAGATGGACCATATTTTGCTTATCCACTCATTCTTCGATGGACATTTGGGTTGCTGCCATCTTTTGGCTGCCGTGGTTCCTTTCTATTTCCTGTCTTTACTATGTATTCTGTGGGAATTGGGTCTATTTGCATCATTTTTTGTTGTTGTTAGAAGAGGGACAGAAATATTCCAGGGTCTGCAAAAGGTGAGGTATTTGCTTTCAGTTGAGTAGGGTGTGTTCCCTCCAAAATTCATTGAAATGTAATCCCCACTCTAAGAGATTGGAGGTGGGACCTGTAGCAGATGATCAGGGCTTGGCTCCTTAGAATGGAGGGGTTAGTGGGTGATTTTGTGAGCAGACCTGTTAGCAAAGCAAGTTAGACCAGTTCTCTTCCATGCAGTCTGCCTCTCAACCACTTGATGCCCTGTGCCTCGGATTCTGACAGGATGAAGACGATCGCCAGATGCAACCCACTGACCTTGGACCAGAACTCTGAGCCAAAATAATTCTCTTTTCTTTATGACTCCCTCAGTCTAGGGGGTTGTGTTCTGAGCAATAGAAAACAGACAGAGGCACATTTCTAAGCAAACCAGAGGTTTAGAAGCTCTTCTTTGGAATCACACAAGCTTGGATGAAAATTTCCATGTCAACAACTTCAAGCTGTGCAGCCATGGACAAATGATTTCCTCACAGTCTCTCTCCTCATGTGAAAACTCAGAATCCTGACAAGCTTTGTCATGGTTTACAAAGCTCCAAGCCAGAGCCAGGCACACAGTCAACATCAAGAAATGGAGCCAGGAGGAGGCTGGCTGCCTTTTAGTTCTTCATATACTCAGGCCCCTTTCTGCTTGCCCAAGAGCTTTTGCAGGCTCCCCACTCCATTGGAGACACTTTTCTCTCTCCTCTTTACTAAATTAACCTCTTTCTGGCTTTATACTGCTGCTCCATACCATGTGTCCCCAAGAGCATGTCCCTGGCCTCGCTCACTGGGTCAACCCTGTCCCATTATTGCACATGCTTATAGTAAGACAGATTAGTCTCTGGCCGGCACCACGGCTCACTTGGCTAATCCTCTACCTGCGGCGCTGGCACCCCGGGTTCTAGTTCCAGTTGGGGTGCCAGATTCTGTCCCAGTTGCTCCTTTTCCAGTCCAGCTCTCTGCTGTGGCCTGGGAGTTCAGTGGAGGATGGCCCAAGTGCTTGAGCCTTGTGCCCACATGGGAGACCAGGAGGAGGTTCCTGGCTCCTGGCTTTGGATCGGCACAGTGTGCCGGCCTCAGCGCACTGGTTGTGGTGGCCATTTTGGGGGTGAACCAACGGAAAAAGAAAGACCTTTCTCTCTGCCTCTCTTTCTCACTGTCTAACTCTGGCTGTCAAAAAAAAAAAAAAAAAAAAAGGAGGGGGTAAAAAGATTACTCTAACAGGTAAGATTCTACCTGCCTCCTTATCTCTGTTCCCAACTCCCTTGGCACACAGCGGATACCCAGAAAAATATTTTTACAAGTAAAGGCACAAATGAATGAAAGCTCTGGGAAGTTAAAGATGATCCAATTCTCAAAGTGGGGGTCTGGCATTTGCCTAGGCTATGCCCCTATTCCCACCCTCCTTATTCTCTTCCACCCAGCATCCTATCTTCTGCACCACAGCCCTGGCATTCTCCCAGGCCCTCAATCTTCTAGGTGAGGCCTGCTGTGAAAGCAGGAGGGAGGAGCCAACAAGGCCTTCTAGGGTTAAGAAACGTTCACCTGCAATTGCACAATTCATCCTGCAGGCTCAGCAGGAATGTGGCACTTGGAGAAATTATACCTTGCGGTTGCCAGGAAATATTCAAACAGTCATGAACACAAGTTGGCCCAAGTGGGACTCATGCACGGAGCAGCAGATATGCACAGTGAGCTCGCCGGCAAAGCGCTTTCATTTCTCAGGGGGCTGTCCCAGCCTGCCCAGCTGTGGGCCCCTTCTCTTGGGTTCTAAGACAATAGTTACTGAATAGTCTCCAGTACCAATACTGGGGAGGGGAGCCGGAGCTCTGACCATCATTTACACACAGGTCCTCTCCCACACCAGACAGCCGAATTTATCCGGCTCATCCTTGTGGCTTCAACCAACAGATAAGCATTTGCTGCTTGGCTCTGGTCCATCAGAAAGTTCACCATGTTCACTGTTTTTCAAAGCTTATGTCCATCCTACATCTGCGGCTTTAAGAAAACCTTTTTTTTCTAGAATAAGATGACATAGTTGATATTTTAATTTCCTCTGCATGCAAAAGTTGCAAAATAAGGTACAGAGAACTTTAAAGTTTTTTATGCAACTATGAAAGTTCAACCATTGCCCTAGATGAATATTCTACCAATGGCATCTGGAATTATAAACTTTTATTTATTGAGTACCTAACTATGTGTGAGACAGTTGTTTGAGAGCTTAGATGTGCTTTCATTTGACTGCTCGATAATCCAGTGAAGAAGTGTACTATTATATTCCCATTTTATAGAAGAGCTCACTGAGGTACATAGAATTGAGGAAATTTGTCCTCAGTTATGTGGTTAGTAAGCATCAGGGCCAGAATTTAATGTACAAGTCCCAGAGCTCATGTCCTTATCAATCTCTACCCTCCAAAATCACCTAGCATCTTTTTGGAATGTGATAGCCCAAAGCTCTGTTATCCATTTACACACATCCAGCTCTGCCCATTCCTCCTCAAGGGTTCCTCTCTGGCATCCTTGGCCCTGGCACTAACCCTGTCCCAGCAGTGGCCACTTAGCAGAGCGATTGGCCCTTCTGTGCCTCAATCCTCTTCTCCTGCCCAGCAACCCAGCTCCTAACCAGAGGGCTCTGTGTTTTCACAGTTGTATCTACAGCATCTTACAATAGGGACTCAAAGGCATGTGGGATGCAGAATACCTAGTCATTTCCAGCAAGAAACCAGCACATCACATCCTGGACACGGGGAGCTGCTGTTACCTTTGCAGCTGCTTTTCCCATCTCCAGGAACCCATATTACCTCCACTGGGGCTCCATTCCTGCATTCCTTCTGGTCTCAGGGGCCACCTCTGCAGGGAGGCCTCTCCACAGCACCTGTGTCAACAGCCTCTGCTCCCAAGCCTACCCCACCCTGGGGAGATGTGCCATGTGCATTCACTGCCCCCATTGGAGCACACGCTCCAGGAGGGCAAGGACTTTGACCAGTCCACTGTGGCATTCTTAGCCTCTGACAGTCACACAGAAAGGTTGGATGGCCAAGCAGACCACAAAGGCTGGCTTGAGCGAGCTCACTGGGGAAAATTCCCAGATAGGGGCGCATTAACAGGTGTGTGGACGCTCATCACCCATGGAATTCTGGACCAGCAACCAGAGCTAAGCCAACTCACTAGTTGGATCTCAGTAGGAGCACCCTGACACTCAAGTTGTGTGGCTATTAAGCTGATGTTGTATTGTGACATAATAAGAAAGATTCAGAGTTTTCTTCCTGTTCCTAAAACAGAACTCCTAAAACCCTTGGAGAAAGGATACTAGTAGAATATTTGCTCTTTGACTCTGGTCCCTGGCACAGAGCCCTAAGGCTTTCATAGTGTCTTGAGTTATAGGAGTGTTTTACATAGGGCTTCTAAATCCCTTGGAATTTCTGGGGTGATAGGAGTGTCATTTATCCTAATGAAGCTACTGTTGGTGGGCTCCTGGATACCCTCAGGATAGGATAACCCTATCCTGTAACCCCAGACTGGTTGTCTGGGGAATCCCCCAGTAACCCCAGACTGGTTGTCTGGGGAAGCAATGGCATGACTAGAGGGTTAGAAATTTCTATATTGCCCTAATCTCCTGAGAGGAGAGAGACTGAAGATTGAGTCAATCATCAATGATCAATGAGTTAAGCAATCATGCCTACTTAATGAAGCCTCCGTAAAAACCTAAGAGGACAGGGTCAGGGAGTATACAGACTGCTGAACACATGGCCGTGTCTAGAGGCTGGTGCAGGGAAGAGAGTGTATAGAAGCTGAGTGCCCCTTCCTGTGCCCTATTTATCTCTTCCATGTGGCTATTCATCTGTAGACTTTATTATATCATTTATCAAAAAGCCAGTAAACTAAGTATAGAGTTTCCCTGAGTTCAGGGAGCCATTCCAGCAAATTAATTGAAGCCAAAGCAGGGGTCAAGGGAACTCTGGATTTATAGCAGGTTGGTCAGAAGTATAGGTAAAACTCCACAGCCTGCTACTGGTACCCAGAGTGGGGGGCAGTCCTGGAGAACTGAACCCTCCATCTGTGGGACCTGATACTACTTCCAGATAGGCAGTGTCAGAATTAATTAAATTATTGGACAGCCCATTGGTGTCCACTGGAGGACTGTTTGGTGTGTGCTTGGTATTAGCAGTGCTATTTTGAGCAGTACATAAATGTAGAAGGGAAAAGCTGAACAGATCTATCAGACCATCCTCGGGCATGACTTAAGGCCGGGATGCTATAGCAGTGTAACATGGCAGAACCTCGGCTCTAGGCACTTCTATTATCTCAGTGTTCATGGCTCCTTTTCTGATCTTGAGGTTCAGTTCCAAGCTTTTATAATTTTTATTTTTTAAGGCTTATTTTATTTATTTGAGAGGCAGAGTGAAAGAGACAGGGAGAGTGAAAGAGACACGGAGAGGGAGAAGGGGAGGGAGATGGAGAAATCTTCCATCTGCTGGTTAACTTCCCAAATAGCAGCAATGGCCAGGGCTGGGTCAAGCTGAAACCAGAAGCCTGGACCTCTCTCAGAGTTTCCTATGTGGGTGGCAGGGGTCCAAGTAGGGACCTGGATTGAAAGTGGAATAGCTGGGATTTGAATTTGCATTCCCATGAGATGCCAGCATTGCAGGCGACAGATTAACACATTATGCCCAGCCGACCCCCAGCTCCAAGCTTTCTAGTACAGCTCTGTGCTGAGAATACCTTGATACAGAACTTATGACTTCAGAGTTCCGTGCTGGGGAAGAATCAGTCTCCTAGCTTATATAATGGTATGCTGGTGGCAAGGGTTGCTGACCAAGACCTGACACCCACCAGGATTAATTCCTTGAACCAAACAGTGGGCAGCTTCCATAGTGTTGAAGACTAAGCCCTCTTTCGGAGGTCAGCCTCCAGAGACTGGTTCAAGACAAATTAACATTTGCCAGTCATGTTAAAAAAAAAAAAATCTTACCAGTCATGATGATATACTAGACACTACATAGACAAGTTAGATGAAAGTGCCCATTTAGCCTAGCAACTAAGGTAACTAAGTGCTACATGATAGCCCCCGAGTCCAGTACTTGACTCTGGCTCCTGACTCCAGTTTCCTGCTAATGCAAACCCTGGAAGATAGTGGTGATGGATAGAGTAATTGGGTTCCTGCCACACACACGGAGACCCGGATTGAGTTCTTCATTCCTTGCTTGGGCATGGCCCAGCCTCAGTAGTTTTAGACATCTGGACAGTGACTTAGGGAATGAGAACTCTTTCTTAGCTTTGTCACTGGAGAAAAGAGCCACGGAAACCATAGGGTTCTTGGCCTCACACTACGAAGAATTTAGGCGTGAGACAGAGAGTGAAGTAATAAAGTTTTATTGGGAATAGGGCATCTGTCAGAACAGAAAGGACAGATAGAGAGTACCCAGTCACTCAGACTGGGGGAGAGTGAGGTTACATGGTTGAATGGATAGAATACACCTGGGCAGGCCAGGCGGGCAGCTTGGCAGACAGCAGAGAGCTGAGCGCTGCACAGTCCTTGTTTGGACTCCCAGTTTTTAAGGGAGTCTCTTTATCCCCTCTCACTTCTCCTCTAGGACAAAGGATGGGGCGTCCTGGCGGAAGAATTTATTGGGTAAAAATTAGTAAATTCCTCCTAGATTTAGGGGCACAGCAGAGGGGTTTCCCTTGGGGCATCTGAGAAGGTTTTATTGCCCCATGTTATAAGGTAACCCATTTGGTCCTGAGGAGAGAGAATTCTGGGAGCTTTCCTTGGGGGACGGGTTGGGACCACCCGGTAGGTAGGTTATTGGGCTTCCAAAGTAGATGCTGGTTTCTTCAGGCCCCTCTCTCTCACACACACAGGCTAATTTTTAACTTCCTACCAAACAGCTTCTCACAGAAATAAATATTTAAAAGTAAAAAATGTATTAAGTGAATGCTCTTTTCTTCTTTCATTCTGAGACTGAATTACAGTTGCGCATTAACCAAAGAGAAACTCAGCTTTCTTTCTCTGACTCCTCTAGGACTCTGGCTGTCTCTCTCCATGGTTCTCCTCTTACAGAAGGAAAGCACTTAACTGATGGCTTCTACAGCTCCATGAACGAGGGTCCCCAGTCTTCTGTGGTTACATGTGCTTCCTTAGAAGAGCTGAGTTCGAGAGCTGCTACACCTAACACATCTGCCCCACAGGAAAGAAAAAAAAACAACAATGGAAGTCCAGAACTCCTGATTTGGGGGCCATCCTCATCATTTTATGTATGAAGAGCCTCAGAATCCACAAGGTAGAGGTGACCTGTTTTAACAGCAGCAACACAAGCAGACCCACTTCTCCACCTCTGACCTCTAAGAAAATGAGGCTATTAAGCAGCTGCAAATTAGCAAGCCACAGCAGTATTTTGTTTAATGTGCCTAGTCTTGGTCCCCAGTGGTTATTTGTTTCTGGGAATTAGTTGGCCTCTCCAGTGAGGCCATGAACTTTCCAGCTCACTGCCTACCCCACTCCCTGTTGCCTAACGCATGGTTCTGCTTTACTCCACACATGTACCTTGCCCCTGAGGCATTTTGAGTTTTCAGCACTCATCTAAATGCCTGTGCTTAGAAAGTCAATTCAGCTAATACTGGTCCCCAAGGGCTAGCCTCCCAGTTAAAGAGCTGGCCTCTTTCAGTTCCAGGGAAACTGGCTGTTGCCTAGCGCTTAAGGCAATTGACCTGTGTGCTCCCCGGCCCAGAGGAGGTGCTTCACATACATCTGCAGCATGCTGGTTTTACACGTTTCATATGAGATAATCTTATTTTCTCCAGTAGTTCCTAGGGCCTCTGGGGTGGGGTCTTGATTTTTCATCTGTTCGTACTCTGCACGCACTTAAAAATCATACTCTGCACCTTCAGAATCTCTGGGAAGCTTGCGAAAAAACAGTCTCGGCTTCATGCAAATAAAGTGGGTTGTTGCACTGCCTGGGCAGGAAGCAGGAACAGCACTGGTGATTTTGTACAATTCTCCCTTGGGTGATCTAGAAACTGAACTTTGAGAAGCACAAGGTGGTAGGGCTACAGAAGAGCTTCATTAAAGACACGCAGATTGATGTCTCCAACAGAGCGTTATGGTCTGGAGACTGAGGTCTGATTCGAGTCTACACAAGTCTGATGTAGGTGAAGTCTCACCTACTGATGTTGCAGCCATCCTGGCTTCACTGCACAATGAATTACTCACAGGTCTGGGTGATGTTAGTGGGAGCAAACCTCCTGTACTTCTAGTCTGTTAAAGTGTAGCATGTACACTGATATACAGTTCACAATACTTGATACTGATAATGAATGACTATGCTGCTTGTGTTTACTGTATTTTCCCTACACTATATTTTTATTGGTATTTTAGAGTACCTTCTGTCTACTTAAATACATACAAAACTTTGCTGTAAAACACTGTTCTGTGTTACGCTGATGCAGTCTCATGCATCTTGTGTTTACCAGGTCTCTTGATGGCATCAAGAGGCTGTGTTGAGTTGACCTGTATGCCTAGGTTTGTGGAAGTGCCCTCTATGACGTCCTCACAATGATGAGATCATCGAACGATGCGTTTCTTAAACTGTGTCCGCACCGGTAAATGTTGCACAACTCGGGTCTGACATCACAGCGATTCTGAACTGCAGCTGGGCTCTGGGGCCCCTGTGACACACATTTCACCTTCTAAAAATATACAATCTCAGACTTGGAGAGGGAATTTCCATCTACTTGGATCCATATCCTTAGAGAAATTTTCAGAGTAGACACAAAAGCTTCAGAGATCAGTGTGTAGGAGGAACTTAGGATCTTATCTAAGATGCAGATTGTCACTTGGGAGGTCTAGGGTAGGATCTGAGATACTACATATTCTAGAAAGTTCCTAAGCACTACCAGGGCTTCTTATTGAAGGATCGTAACTGACTGAAAACCCTGGGGAATATTTAATTCAAAAATACCAAACCTAGAGTTAATGTTAAACTAACTCCTTCTGGGTCGTGGGGATCAAACCCTTGAGGAACTTAGAGAGTGAAGCCTCATTTCTGGAATGCAGAAAGCAAACTACACGGATCACGCTTTATAAACCAATACATTTCAAATGATCCAGCAAAGGGCTTCAAAGGTTACCATTCTGCAGATGTTTCCTGTGAAATCATGGACTGTATTTCCTAATGACCAGACTTAGAAACTTTCTCATATGGCCAACTCAGGGAGGAGTGCAGGTGAAAGCAAAGAGAAAGAAAATAGCACTGTCCTGAACGGTTTCTTCTCATATCCAATCATGCAGTCTTGAGATTCCAAACTCTGGTCCCCTGTGATGTCTCAGGCAAAAAGCCAGATGCTCCCTGCCAATTCCAGCAAAGTCAAGCAAAAGGTCATTCAGAAGAACCTTCAGCTTTGCACCAGGAAGCTCTGAAGTGGAGTGGCTGAGCCAGCTGGGATCTGAGTATTTACAGCTCAAATATTTGTTCTCAGGTTTGATATCTGATTAAGAGTATCTGCTGACCTAAGGGAGATAGGGAACCATGAGCTGCCCTCAGACCTGTGCTTTGTGGAGTAGATCTGTGTGTGCACATACCACACATGCGCACGCAGGCGCACACACAGAGCGAATCCTGACCCCTGTTCATTTCAATGACCTCAGCTGTGGACAGTATATTTGACTCACCTAACTTAAACCCCATAATATACTGCCTGATGAGCAGAAAAAAAGTTATATAAGGAAAGCAGGAAGGGGTTACATACAGAAAACAGGGTTTCCAACCTCAGTACTTTGGTGTGCTGGGACAGGGTGGTCAGTAACAGTGATCCTCCCCTTACCTGCTAAAAGCATTGGAAGGCCCCCTTCCAAAGCCATGACAATTAAAAGTGTCTTCAGATGCGTCCAAATGTCACCGGAGATAGGGAGCAAAATTGCCCCACCTTGAGGCACCCTGGTCTACAGAACCACAGGGAGGCAGATTCCAGTTCTCATTAGCCGTGAGCACATGGGCACACCCTCTCACCTCCCACACAATAGCTTCCGCAGCTGCAAAAAGTGAGCTCATGCCATGGTCATAGTAATAATACTGCTCTCACCTCGTAGGTCACTGGGAGCACGAAACAAGTCCATGCCCGTGCAGCTCGCACAACAGTGGTTGGAACAGATTAACAGCCAAAGAAGCATCTACTGTGAGAAGTACCTGCTCATCATTGTCACCAAACCTGAAGCACACCCATCACTCAAACCGCAAAGCTTCTGGGGCAGCTTTGCCAATTTTACTAATTTCTTTTTCTTTTCTTTTTTCTTTTCTTTTCTTTTCTTTTTTTTTTTTTTGACAGGCAGAGTGGATAGTGAGAGAGAGAGACAGAGAGAAAGGTCTTCCTTTTTGCCGTTTGTTCACCCTCCAATGGCCGCTGCGGCCGGTGCATCGTGCTGATCCGAAGCCAGGAGCCAGGTGCTTCTCCTGGTCTCCCATGCGGGTGCAGGGCCCAAGCACTTGGGCCATCCTCCACTGCCTTCCCGGGCCATAGCAGAGAGCTGGCCTGGAAGAGGGGCAACTGGGATAGAATCCGGTGCCCCAACCGGGACTAGAACCCGGTGTGCCGGTGCCGCAAGGCGGAGGATTAGCCTGTTAAGCCACGGCACTGGCCCAATTTTACTAATTTCAACTTGTAAGCACTCTCTATTATCTCATAGTGAGGGAAGTGAACAGCACAAGCAGTGCTTCCCCCTTAAGTTCGAGAGAGAGAGAGAGAGAGAGAGAGAAAGAAAGAAACCAGAGAAGAGTGTGAATTGAATCCCCAAGAGACCTGGACTGGGAGGTTCTTTTAACGCCTAGGGATCTGGTATTCAGTTTCCCTGTAAAGGTGGACAGAGAACTCTCCCAGCACGTGCTGAGACCACCTTGGCTGCTTCCCACCACCACATTCCCCATTCTGTCTCTGTCTTGTCTCTCTTTGGCACATGCTCACTAGGAAAGAGAGGAAGGGAAAGGCGTCTGGATATATCTTTCATGTTTGGCACATCTGTATTTAATCGAACAGCCAAGAATTTTGCTTGTTGGCTTTTGAGCTCCCAAAGGAGAAAGACACCCTCCATCACTGATCTGTTTTTCATGAATTCTTTTTTATTCTTCCTTTAGAGACAGCCAGAAATGGCAGACAAGCAGCCTGGGTTTGTAGGGCAGCTTTGGATCTAAGATGACGCGCTCATCTCTCAATGCAGAAGGAGCAAGAGAACTGGCGCCTCTCTGCTCCTCCGAGAAACCCAGATTTCATAAATCCCACGGGGAGAGGGGCCGTGGCAGGCTGAGCAGGCTGTGACGCCCCCCGCAGCTCAGTGCTGGGACACGGGGGGAGAAATGAGATTGCAAACACCACCCTGGCAGCATTTCTATCAGGGGAAGCAATGGAAGGCCTGGGTAATCTCAGGGGAGCCTGGGAAACTCCACACAATGCCTGGCTGTATCTTCTACATGGGCTGAATAAAAAAGGAAAAAAAAAAAGGTTTAAGGAAGATAATGACCTGAGAAACCATATCAGTGCAGTAAACAGGAGATAGCTACGCTGAAATTGCAGGTTGGAGGTTAGGCAAATTCCTATACATAACAAGCAAGCAATTTAAATGACTTGTGGACAGTCTCCCAGGCACCGTTTAAAGCACCACCTTGAATTTATTTTGCACAGTTGCCATGACTACAGGAAGACTGTATTCCAAAGGGTAAACGGACACTCCACCCCCTTGCACCTGATGCTTCAGCCATGCGGGGTTTCTTACTGCTCCCTAGGCCTGCTATGCCTCCTCTCACCCCCAAACACCGCCCAGTGCTGTCAATGAGGAGAGGTCTTCTATGCACTGGACCCCTCCCTCTCTGAACATCCTCCTCACATCCCTGGTGATGCTGCAGGCTGGCTGTTAGCCCAGACTGAACTCCTCATTCACTGACATGGTAGAATGTCCCTTCCATCGCTCCTAAAGACCAGCCCCGTGCCTGCAAGACAGAAGGTGGTGTGCAAAGTTGAACTGGTCAGTGCCAAAAAGGCACCTGAGAAACCACTGCTACTTCACAGTGTGGCTTTCAGGTGGCTGTTATTTTTATAAGCAACACCGGAAGTACCAAAGAAAACGTCTCACACCAGAGCAGATGCTCATTAAGTACCTGTTGAATGGATTAACAAGTGGATAAATAAATGGATGCATATGAGATTAATTGGGCTTTTATAACAACTCTCTATTTAGTCTAAACCTTGCTTCTTGAAGGTCGGACTTATTTCATAATAAATTTAGTTACACAAATCACAGTTACTAATTACTGAATGGTAGCTACTGACCAGGTCTCATTTTCAGGTCTCCATTCATATCATTGCCTGCTGTCACAGTACCTTCTGAGGTTGGTTCAGTTTACTTACACTGGAGAAAACCATGGATTAGATAGGGACAATAAATCACTACTAGAGTGAGGATTTGGACTAGTAGTTCAGAGGGCACTTGGGACATCCACAGACCATAGTGGAAGGTTTAGGTTCAGCTCCTGGCTCCACTCTAATTTTATACTAATGCAGACACTGAGAGACAGCACGGAATGGCTCAAGCAGCTGGGGCTCCACCACCCACATGGGACACCAGGATTGAGTTCCACACTTCTGGCGCTGGCTTGAATCAGCCCCAGCCGTTGGGCACATTTCGGGGAGTGAACTAGCAAATAAGTTTTCTCTTTCTCTCTCTCCTTTCCAGTATAATTAATTAATAATAAAAACAAAAAGTTATGCCCACCACCAGCAGTGAACTGCACTAGGACAGGGAGCATCAGGGTTAGGCTTTGAAGCAAGGTCTGTGTGTTCTCCAGGCCTTTCCTCAGATCAACACACAGAGAGAAGTGCCCAGGCTCACTTCCCAACCTGGCCTTGGACATCTCCATACCATGGGGTACACAGCCTAAGCTCTCTCGACCTCAGGCTCCACACATGCGAAAGGATCACCTCCACTCTGCAAGTATGGGGGATGCTACACTCACAGCACCACACTCTGACCTGGCGTGGAGAGGACAGTGGGTGAACAGGAAAATAGTGATAGTTGATGAGATTACCAGCCCTTGCACAAAGTCGAACCCATTTTCCATAATTGGAAATACAGTTGTAGACTACTCTAGGACAAGGAGGAGCCCTGTGTTTATATGACTGCAAATGCAGGGCACATCCATGAAGACATCTAGATGATGAGTTTTGTTTTAAATGCCTCTCTCTGTGGAGAAAAAAAAGCAATAATTGCATTGTACTGAATTTGTAAGCAGTTATACACATGTACACAGAAAAGGACTTCAAAAGTTCATGAAAAATGGAATTTAAAATGCTTATTTTGGTGTGAAAAATTGAAATTCATGCATACAAGAGGATTAAAGAGTTCATGAAAAATTTATACTATGAAGAAGTATGGGGGCCAGCACTGTGGCATAATAGGTTAAACATCTTCCTGTGGTACCCGTATCCCATATGGGCACCAGCTTGTGTCCTGGCTGCTCCTCTTCTGATCCAGCTCTCTGCTATGTCCTGAGAAAGCAGCAGAAGATGATCCAAGGGTTTGGAACCCTACACTGACATGGGAAACCCAGAAGAAACTCTTGGCTCATGGCTTTGGATCAGCCCAGCTCCAGCCATTGCGGTCATTTGGGGAGTGAACCAGGGATGGAAGACCTTTCTCTCTCTTTCCTCTCTCAGTCTGTAACACTACCTCTCAAATAAATAAGAAAGAAAAAGTATTCATGGATTTTAAAACTCATTTGCACCATAATGAACTTACTAAATTTTATTTTCCACAAACTTCTTGAAGTCCTTTCATGTTTCGATATATGCAGTTAATTCTTTTTGGTTTCTCTATATTGTACTCAGTGGATCAGAATCCTTATTTTTCAGTCATTGGTGAATAGAAGGATCTGTTTTCCATCTTTAGCAGACCTGGTTTCTGTCTTGATTCATCAGAGCTTCTATTTGCATCACAGTTCCTTATCAACATTTTTCCTGACTAGTGGCCTAGTTTCAAAGCAAGGCAAGGGACTTTCATCTTGGTAAGCAACCAGCAGGCAGAAAGAGGAAGTAGGTGGGCAAGAATCAGAATCCTTGAGCCAATTCCCAGCGTCTGCCAGTTGGACGCAAAGCACTTGTGAGCCAGGATGCTTGCCTTGGAATTTGGAGGAAGGGGCTTGCCTTGAAATTTTGTAGCAACCCAGCACAATACCAGTAGCAAATGCTCTGGAACGGATTTCACTTGGGGAGCCACGGTGCTCATGAATCTGAAATGTCTCATTTTGGGTCTGCCTCAGGATCATTTGAGAGCAAGCTAAGCAACCCCACTTCTTAAAGGCTCTGTACCTAAAAGCAATTATGCACCTGCCGGAGCAACTGATGGGAAGTATCTTTCTGCTGCTTGATTTCTGGATCATCATCCCACTCCATCAAAATATCCGCCTTCAAATCCCCACCATACTGCTCCTGAATTCCACTACCTCACTTTTTCTATTTATAAAATGGAGATAAAGCTAGGATCTATTTCAGAGGTGAGTGAGGACTGAAGTACAAAGCACATTACAGAGTATTTGGCATATACTGGTACATAAAAATGTGCTAAGTATTGCTGGCAATAATGTGTCATCCCAAAATATTAAAAGGAAAAAAAAAAGGAAAGAAGAGGGGAGGAGAGAGGAACTACGGTATTCTTGAAATCTTATCTCTGAAATTCATGAAATCTGTTATCTACGTATTTTAAAACATGATTAAAAATAAATAAGATACTAAAAATTCTGTGGCTTGCTGTAGTAAAGACGTTACAGTGTAGACTAGGCAGAGGATGTGTATAGCTTCCCATTTTGACTGAGAAATAAGCCATTTGTCTTTCAGAATGAAACCAGGTTTAAGGCTGATAAAACAAATCCATGTTATGCAATAAATCTCTCTCTCTCCAAAAATATTTATTCATATAAAGGTACTTCAAGAAGCATATGGAAAAAGTCAATTACAAGAAATTTATTTGAGAGCAAAAATTTTTCAGAACCATGCCTAAAGTTCACAGTTTATGGAAAATCCATATTATGAAAATGAATTTCAATTTTTTTTGCACTAAACTTATCCTTTAATTCCATTTTCCATGCACTTTTTTAAGTGCACTTATATACGCAAATATAAGTTTATTATAAATTCTACTGGGGCAGGCATTGGGCACAGCAGATTAAGGTCATCAATTGGGACACCTGCATCCCACACTGGAGTGCCTGGGTTCAGTCCTGGCTATTTGGCTTCCTATTCAGCTCCCTACTAATGTACCGTAAAAGCAGTGGAAGATGGTTTAGTGCTAAGTACCTGCTATCCACGTGGGATACCCAGATGAAGTTCCTGGCTCCTAGCTATGACCTGCCCCAGTCAAGCCTATTGCAGGTATTTGGGTGGTGGGTTAAGAAACAAAAGATTTCTCTCCCTGTTTCTCTTTCTCTTTGTGTCACTCTCTGAAATAGTTTTTTAAAAAAAATTTCTATTGACACAAAGAATATACAACATGTATTTCACAAATAAAAAAAATATTCTTTAATTTCCAATTTATTTTCACAGAATTCTTTCTTGGGTTTTACTGAACTCCTGTATTATAACCATTCAACCCTGATTTAACATATCTTTATTTCTAGTATAGTAATACTGCCTCATTCAGTTTCACTTACCATGGTCTCAACCACAATCTAAACAACATGGAAAATTCTGGTAATAATTAGTAAGTTTTTAATTATTCACTGTTCTGAGTAGTGTGATCAACCCCCTGAAGCCCTGCTCCGTCCTCCAAGGGACAGGAAGCAATCTTCTGTCCCATGTGTCCACCCTGTACACACTCTGCATCCAGGTGTTACTTAGTAACTGTCAATTATCAGATAAGCTGTTGCAATATTACAGTGTTTATGTTCAAGTAACTCTTATTTTACTTAATAATGGATCCAAAGCTCAAGAGTGGTGATGCTGGCCATTTTACTGCAGTATCTTGTTAAAATCATTCTATTTTTTTGCTGTTGTTAATTCCTTACTCTGTCTACTCTATAAATTAAGCTTTATCATATGTATGAACCTGTAGGGAGAAAATCATAGTGTAGATAAGGTTTAGGGCTTCAGGAACCTATTGGGAGTCTTTGAAGTATCCTTCATATATAAGTGGGGACTACTATTTAATGGCCACAGATGCAATACAATTTTTGTGTGTAGTATGATTATTTGTAAAGATTTATTTATTTAAAAAGGTAGAGTTACAGAGAGAGAGAGGGAGAGAAGGAAAAAGAGAGAGAAAAAAAGAAATCCTTCATCCATTAGTTCATTCTCCAAATAGCTGTAATGACCATGGTTGGGCCAGGTTGGAGCCAGGATCCTGGGATTCCTTCTGGGTCTCCCACAATGGGTGACAGGGACCCAAGCAATTGGGCCATCATCTGCTGCTTTCCTAGGTGCATTAGCAGGGAGTTAGATCAGAAGTAGAGTCGCCAGGACTCAAAGCTGAACTTACATGGGATACCTGTGTCACAAGCGGTAGCTTAACCCACTGAACAACAATGGCTGCCCCTGTGTGATATGTGCTATTAGCATCATTTTACATAACAATGGCTCAAGTCCCAGTTTGTAGCCTTTGCCATTTTCCTCAACAAAATATTCCCACCATGGCCAATATCTGGTTACAAACAGATGTCAACAAATTTGGAGTTGAGAAGATACATACAATGACACACCATTATACAGCATTTTACTATCCATAGAGAATACTTAAATGGTCTCAAAAAGGAAAATAATTAGGAAGTGATAAGTATTGAATCTTTTTTTTTTTTTTTTCAACAGGCAGAGTGGATAGTGAGAGAGAGAGACAGAGAGAAAGGTCTTCCTTTTTGCCGCTGGTTCACCCTCCAATGGCCGCTGCGGCCGGCACATTGCGCTGATCCGAAGCCAGGAGCCAGGTGCTTCTCCTGGTCTCCCATGCGGGTGCAGGGCCCAAGGACCTGGGCCATCTTCCACTGCCTTCCCGGGCCATAGCAGAGAGCTGGCCTGGAAGAGGGGCAACCAGGATAGAATCCGGCGCCCCGACCGGGACTAGAACCCGGTGTGCCGGCACCGCAAGGCGGAGGATTAGCCTGTTAAGCCACGGCGCCGGCCTAGTATTGAATCTTTATAACTTTGTTTTTACATATATTTAATTGTATGATTAGCTCAATTTTTTAAAATTATGGTTGTTTTTAACAATCGGCTCTTAACATTTTTGGAAATTTAAGAATTGATTATTTCAGGAGGAACTGCTTATAACATACGGCCTTGGGAGAGAGACAGCCACCTGACCCACAGCTCTACACCTTCTATGCCTAAAGGAAAGTTTCCATCAGTTGGGATCTGTTTCACAGTTGTTACCTTACCTGCTCCTTTCTCATCCTTCTCTCCTCTCCATGTCTAGTGAGGGTTCTGGCCTCTCTCCTTCCTCTTTCTCCTCTTGGCAACTTCCCAGTCAACACCTTTGCCCACTCCCTCCGCTCTCCACGGGTCCTGCCTCCTGTTCTCCCTCTGCATCTTCTAGATTGTCTTCCCAGTTTCATCATAACCAGATATGCCTTTAGAGCTCATTTTCCTGCCCCAACTTTCACTGGCCCTACGTGTCAGGCATAGAGTTCAAAATCATTGGACTCTCTGCAGTTGGATAGCTGAGCAATGAACATACTTAATGCCACAGACATACACACTTAAAAATGGTTAAAACAATAACCTTTATGTAGCTCACCACAATAAAAAGATTCTTTAAAAAAAAAGCCTCTAAACAATTTGCATCTTTTTAGAGTTTATTAAACTTATCTTTCATTTCTATTACTGCTGCTACTAACTTAGCTCAATGCCACACATTGAATGTTGGCCACCCCACATACAATTCATATGTTGAAACTTATCTGCGGGGCCGGCACGGTGGCTCACTTGGTTAACCCTCCACCTGGGGCGCCAGCATTCCATATGGGCACCGGGTTCTAGTCTCGGTTGCTCCTTTTCCAGTCCAGCTCTCTGCTGTGGCCCAGGAATGCAATGGAGGATGGCCCAGGTGCTTGGCGCTGCACCTGCATGGGAGACCAGGAAGAAGCACCTGGCTCCTGGCTTCGGATTGGCATAGCTCTGGCCATAGCAGCCATTTTGGGGGAGAACCAATGGAAGGAAGACCTTTCTCTCTGTCTCTCTCACTGTCTAACTCTGCCAGTCAAATAAAATAATAATAATAATAATAATTTTAAAAAAAAGAAAGAAACCTATCTGCAATGTGATGGTGTTCAGAGCTAGGGTCTGTGGGAGGTGATGAGTTCAAAAAGTAGGGCCCTCATGAATGGAACGAGTGTCCTTAGAAAGGAGGCTCCAGAGAGCTGCTTTGACCCCTGTGCCAAGAGAGGTCTTAGACTAAACATGCCATCTTTGAACCAAGAGTGGATCCTCCCCAGACTTGTCATTTGTCCATGCCTTGATGCCAGGCTTCTCAGCCTATGCAATTGTGAGAAAATACAATTCTGTTGTTTAGAAGCCACAGAGTCTCTGTTAGTTGGCAACAAGAAAGGACTAAATCATTTACTGACCCAATGTGCTAGGCACAGTGTTTTGTCATCTACATCAACCCTCAATATAACCCAACAGAGGAAGTACTAGCATTGTAGTAGTTTTATGGGTGATACCAGGGCCAGGTTCACAGTAATGGAAGTGAAGCACTCGTCTTAGGCATAAAACTTAAGGAAGTAATTAAGACAAATAATACATAAAGATAGTATCTTTAAGAATCAATGCAAAAAATCCAACGATGAACAAAATACCAAATTTTAAATAAGAACAGTATTTTACCCAGCAATTGGACAACTGTGCTTCATTCACCTCACCCTATTCCTGACTCCGGTTTCTACAAATCCCTAATTACCAAAGTAGATGACAGACCATGGTTTGCCAATTTATTTAAAAAATCACTTTATTGATTTAATTTTGATTAATATTATTTTAAATTGATAAATCACAACTGTATGACATCTGGAATATAATGTGACATTTTGATATAGTTATGAATTGCAGAATTATTAAATCAAACTAATCAACATATCTTTAATATTGCTTTAAAGTATCATCTATCATCACTACTGAGTTTCTTAGAGTCCCTTCAATTTTGTGTTAAAAGCAAGAGTCTCTCTTGCTTTGCTCTAGACCTGGCCCTCTTGTCCTACATCAATCTTCCTGCCTCTACTTCCCTCTACATCCCCCAGTACTACCATTTCTGAGGCCTGACTGTTAACATATATGCTGGTCATACCTGGAGAAAGTGTGGCTATTTTAGTCCATAGGAAATTTTTTAAGAGATGAGGAGAAGTCTGTGGACTATTTTGTTATTGTGGCTATAACAGAACAATTTCAGAACACAAATTATGTTACTATAGATCATTGAGATTACTATAGGATCATTGAGATGCTTGCATAGTACCACGTCCACAAGAAAGGGCCCTTCTGGCCAAAGTTTTCATATACTTTCATAATTTATGCATCACCTGGATACTGTATGAGTACATTAGACTAGCAGTAACATTATTTATTTATTGTTGAAAATACAATCACTGGTTCGCTATTCTGGCTGAATTAGGAGAGAAAAACAATGACTATATTTTCAACTTCTAGATTTGAGTTAATGTGCTGGAGCCGGCTTGTTTAAAAACTAAAGGAACACCTTCTATTTTATTCTTTTAGAAATATTCTTGTGAGAAATTGCAGTTTGTATCTTAAAATAACCAAACATATACAGTTTTTATGCACCCATACACACACTAGAATTCAAGACAAGCAATTAAATAAAACAGGCAGCATAACTTTGTTGTTGCTTTACCCAAAAGCATTAAATTAGTTTGAGGCTCAATGCTGTGAGTAGGCAATTTTCTTGAGTTATATTCAGGTAGACCTAAGTGATACATGGTAGTGAGTACTGCTCTTGAAGAAAACATGCCTGGGGCAACCTAGCACACTCAGCTAGCACAGAAAAGAATTCTTCTAAACACACACAGATTCGAAGGACAGAGACAGTAAGACAAATCAATAGAGAAGTATCAGAACTTGCAAGAAAGATGTAATCTCCTCATGTCCACACACAAAGAAGGCCACAAAATTTAAACGGACCTGATGCTGTAGTGAATTTGAGGGCCACTGGAGGCTGGAAGCTGGACTTGAGCCTACAACAAAGAGCCTCTAAATATTTTTCTTTCTATGGAAAGAAAATTGGAGAAGTTCTTTCATTAGCCTAGAGTTGCTGATATAAAATGGCCTGCAGTCATCGGCTAGAGAAATGGTTACGCACACAGACTCACAACCCACAGCCTACATCCCATAGCATGCATTGATGAGGTCCAAATTAACATGAGGTACAGGAACCTTAAACTGAGAAATAAACATAAAGTGAGTGTAGGGCATAGCTTTCAAGCCAACACCTGGGACACGTGTATCCCACAACTGAGCACTTGGCTGCAAGTCCTGACTCCACTTCTGATCCAGCTTCCTACTAATGCATACTATGGGACGCAGCAGGTGATAGCTCAAGTGGCTGGGTCCCTGTGAACAATGGGAGAGACCCAAATTGAGTTCCTGGCTCCCAGCTTTAGCCTGGGCCATGATCAGTTGTTATAGTCATTCAGTGATTGAACCAGCAGATAGAGGATCAGTCTCTTTCTTCCTCCCTCTCTCTGCCCGCCCCCTCCCTTCCTGCATTTTGATAAATAAAAATGCCAAAAAAAAAAGTGTAGGAAAGTCAAATTGAACTGCAGGATAGTGACATTATTATAACCCCAAACATACAGTATTTACAAAGAAGCACCCACTCCACTCTTGCCAATGATAAGCTTGCGGTTTTCTTTTTACTTTAAATAAAATGATTTTCACAAGAAAACAAAATACTGCAAGGGAGAAATAGTTTCTATAACTAGAGAATTAGTATCTCATGGTCTAGAAATAGTCTGATTGAAACTATAGGATAATTGTGTTCCAAATCATCACCGCTCAAGGGATCTTGGAAACCTCAGAAAAGGAGCAGGACGTTATTTTTAAGAGATCATGAAGATTGAAAAGAGAACCAAATACAATATTGGCAACAGAACACATAATGATTAAATGTGAGACCTCAATCCACAGGTTCAACAATGTATCAGTTATTTCTTAAAAAAAGAAAAAAAAATGAAGCATTGGCTTTTGGACTGGAGAAAAGCAGTCCGGAGACAGGAGCATACTACAGATAGAGACAATACTAAATTAGTTAGCAGACAGCAGGGACAGATTGAAAGCGACAAATCTGCATTTCACTGGGCCTCCCAAAGAATGCAGGGGAAGGCAATTTTCAAAGAGACACAGTTAAGAATATTCTAGAATTGAAGAGATTCTAGTCTCAGAATACACTTCACATCAATCCAACCTGAATAAATACAAATTTTGATTAGCAGATTAAAAAATTATTTTTGCAGTTGATGACATTCCTGGAAAAACCCAAGGTTCTTGTCTACAGCAGTGACCATCTTTCTTCAGAAGATCATGACTGCCTAGAAGGTCAACACCTGTCTCAATCAATCTACTTTGTAATGGACTAAGACATCCAGCCCAGATAAATCATTTGTAAGAGTCAACTCACATGCAAAGAGGGCTGATATGAACGTGGAGACCAAATTGCTTTTCAGATACAGTTCAGGATAATGCCTTAATAAAATGCCAAACTATTTATAAATGCCAATAATGTTATCTAATCATTGGTTTAGCAACTAGTAATTATTCATATGCCCAGCACTGTGCTAAGCCTCCCTAAGCATTACCACATTTAATCGTTACCATACTGTTTTAAAATAGATATGTGTAACTCTACATATAGAGACAAATATAGATTTTAAATGTAGATGAGTAGACCAAGGCCCAGAAATGCTGCTCAGGGTTCATCTCTGATCTCTTTGATGATTTCAATTTTAATTTACTGTGCAAAATACAGAGGAAATAAACACTGCAACACAGAAAATAAGACTGCCCATCAGGCAAGTGTGAACTTCAAGAACTTCCTTGAGGAAACTTTGAAACTTTATTGTTCTGAATCCAGCAGGGCCACCTGATACCCAGTAATTTTTGACCCAGGGCAGTCAGGATGGAACTCAGTGAGCCAGGGACAGAGCACTTCCAAAGGACAGAACAAAGGAGTTACATCGCTAGGATTGGTGTGCTGGTGGAAAATACATTAGCAATCTCATCCTGCAGATTCATAAATATTATTCAGCGAGGAAAGAGAAAGACAGCTTGTTTATTTTGAGCATGGAGTGTGTTACATTCATTTCTTAAAATGCCAGGCATATGCACATCAATGTACCTGTTTTCCAGCAATATGCTTTTTCCATAGAATGCCAAATTAAAAATAAATTGCTAATGAAAGTGCAGTGAATGAATGTGAAGTGGAGTCAAAGGAAAATAGTAGCACTGTCTCTAGCTGACCATATCTCCAGTGTTTTTTGTTTGTTTGTTTTACCTGTACAAGATTCTATCAGATTAATGTAAGCCAAAGTGAGCTTCTTGGTGCAGGCAGTGGCGCTAGGCATGATTTTTTCAATATGCTCTCCCCAAATGGACGATAAGCACTATTCTGAAGACAGAGCTTTTAGAAAGCCTCTATTTTTCACCAAAAGAAACCCAATTTATTCTTTGTTCAAAGAAAAAGTGGAATCACAGCCATCTCGGAGGGAACTGACAGGAACATTGGCAAAACTTTCAGATAAAAGAGATCAAATTGCTTACCGCAAAAATATATAAATATATTTTCCATTTTATTTTCTCTGAGACATTTAGAAAGAAGGCAGTGGGGGTTGGCAAGGGCTCTGGCATTCTTTCTTCCAAGGGAAAAACCTTTTAAAAAAGCAATTCAGCATTTTAATCATTATACCAGGTCATCTGAAAAAAAGTATTTAGCTTTCACTTTGATTCCCATTGCCCTGTGATGGTGGTGGCTGTGCTGACAGAAACAGATTTCTGGCCTTCCACAGAAACCTCATAGCTCCAAGGCCAGCTTCCGGCTTGTTCTTTTTGGGGCAACATAATCAATTTTTTTTTTTTTTTTTTTTTTTGGACAGGCAGAGTTAGTGAGAGAGAGAGACAGAGAAAGGTTTTCCTTCCGTTGGTTCACCCCCCAGATGGCTGCTACTGCCGATGCGCTGCACCAATCTGAAGCCAGGAGCCAGGAGCTTCTCCTGGTCTCCCATGCAGGTGCAGGGCCCAAGCACCTGGGCCATCCTCCACTGCCTTCCTGGGCCACAGCAGAGAGCTGGACTGGAAGAGGGGCAACCTGAACATAATCAATTTTTAAAAGTTCTGCCTTGTGTGAGGTACCCATATGCTTGGGTGAAGATTACAGGTTAAACTCCACTGAAAGTAATGGGATTCACTTGCCCTCATGTTTCTGTTCAAGAGCTTAGTCTGTGGATTCCAACCTCCTACTGGGAATTATGACTTGGTAATGCCACTTCCAGACTCAGGTGTTCTCAGATGTAAAGGCAAAAAAGTACCAGCTTGGAGGTAAATGGGTGCAGAGAAAAATTAAATCGCTACTCATTTATTTCTCAAGTTGGGATTAAATGTCAAAAGCTAAACTCAACTACCAGGATCCAGTGTTTCTTAGGTCACCATGACCTCTGTTTGCTTGCTAGGGAAGGTTTTTGTAAAATGCCGCTTGTAACTTCTCACTGCCAGTAAATCATTATAGCAAAAAATCATAGGTTGGTGAGAAGGACACAAGGGAGACAGAGATTTTCCATCATTGTCCAGAGCTAGAATAGTTCTGTTGCTCTTTTCTCAAGGCTTTTGACATGGCTCCACCCCATAAAGGCAACCAGCCTAAAGCTACCTAAAAGTCACCAAGATATTAACAGTTCACATCCAGATACACAGCCCATGCTCTCAGGGCAGGCATTATTAATCAATCACTACACTGTTTTCCAATATTTACAGATTGGGCCTTAATGTCCTTTTCTATAGAGCTTTCCAGGAAACTCCTACCAGTAGGACTTCCAACTCTCCCACCAATCATCTGGATTTAATCACCTTTTAGGATCTTCATCTCACCAAGGAACAAGTTATGACTATAGAGATTTTAGCTGTGATACAATGACTAGGTCCACATCTGACATCAGCAAGATTTTGCCCTTGGCCAAACCACTCACCTTCTTTAAACTTCAGCTTTTAAATCTATAGTAAATAGTTTTGGTTTGGTCAGAAGTCAATCATGTCCCAAGGAACCATATAGAGCCCAGAATAGCTGTTTAAATATTAAATGAATGACATGGCAACTAATTTTCCAAACAAGACAGAGGTGCAATGAATGGGATACAAATTTACCTAAAATCACTATGAAATGATATTATTTTGTCCCCATGTATTTTCTTGATCAATATTATTTCAAATCTCAGTATGCTTATCGGCTAAAATAGCATGAAAACATGCCATCTAACTCATGTGTTCACTAGGAAGAATAAGTGAAATCACACGTGAATGGCTTTGTCCAGGCCCTGGCTGACCCTTGGTAAGTCTCCCATTAGACAGACAATAAACGGGTGGGTTCTCCAGGATAGAGGACAAGGAAGAGGTTACTCAACCTGCATACGGGCTCTGCCTTCACTCCTGGATAGGATGTTGACTGAGAGCCGAGAAGTGGGAGCGTGTGATTTCTTTAAACACTCCCGGATGTGTACATATGTGGGTAATTCTGGGACAGAGGCTGAAAACTGGTAATGGCATTGCAAAAATATTACTGCTTTCCTGACTCTCACAGGATGGTAACTGCTGCAAGCCCTTAGGATTTGACTCCTTTCCTGTCTTATCAACATGACCTTGTGCCTTATCTTCTCATTTTTTGGGGTTCCACCATGTCTCTCTTGCCTGGGGTTTCTTCGTAGGATATTCACTTATCCTGGAATAACCTCTCTCTCTCCTGCTTCACTTCCCACCAAAGCCTACATAACATGCTTTCATAGAGATCTCCCCGGCCTCCTCTCTGCAAGGAAGTTTAATTTCTTTCTGGATGCTCTGTGTGCTTCTTTGAAAATATTGATTATTAGGGCAGGTTTTTGACCTAGCACATAGAACACCCAAGTCCCATATTGGAGTGCCTGGACTCTACACCTAGTTCTGGCTCCCCACTGCACCTTCCTACCAGTTAAGACCCTGGACAGCAGGACTGATTGCTCTCACAACTGGGTTCCTGCCATTCACATGGAAGATCTGGATGGAGTTCCCAGCTTCCAGCTTCAAGATGGCCCATTCCTAGTCGTGGTAGGCATTTGGAGAATGAATCAGCAGATGGGAGTTCTCTCTTTGCCTTTGTCTGTTTCTCTCTCTCTCCCTCTCAAAAAAAAAAAAAAAAAAAAAAAAAAAAAAAAAAAAAAAAAAAAAAAAAAAAAACAAAACAAAAAAAAAAACTATTATTTGTAACCATCTATTTACCTGTTCTTACTTTTTGTTTGTCTCCATTCAGAGCGTGGTCCTAGACATTATCCTTTGCACTAAGAAAGCTACAAAGTCTTACAGCAGGAATTGGAGCCCAGAAAACCCACAACACATACTTGCTGAATTGTTGGAGAACTTATCCATGGGAAGTTCTACTACTATGGGTGAATCAACTTTGATGTGGGTTATCAGAAATCTGTCCACTTCTCCCTACTGCAGACCTTCCAGTATGGTGACATTAGGTGCACACAGGGGTGGACATCAAAAAGTGTTCATGCAAAATGGAATTGAAAGATAATTTTAGTAAAACAAAACCTGAAGTTCATGTATAGTTTTTTTAATAATATGTACCTCCAATAATTTTTTTTGAGGATTTCTCATATCCTCTTTATCAGAGGACATTTCTGATGTCATAGAAAGTTCTGCTGGACAGCACTCACCTGAGGTCTTACATGGTTACCCTCCACCAGCAAACTACTTCATGTGCAATCCCCAATCAGCTTGGTATATGAGGTCTGAAAAACGTGCTTGACAATGGAGTGAGCATTTTGCTGAGAAATATGAAAACCAGAAAGAACTCCTGCAATTTCACTCAAAGGGTTTCTTTTTATTTCAGCTATAAAAAGCTTCTAGAAAAATGCTCGTGTTATTACTAGGCCATTGTTTAATATTTATCCACCACCAAAAGCTCTGCTGAGGGCACACACAGGAGCTCATGCTATTCTCTGCCTTTTGGGACTTACCATTTAATTAGACAGATGGGGAAAAATCCCCAAGTGTGGTTCCCAATCACATTTATGAATAATAAGCTGGATTGTGGCTTCTGGCAGGATGTCACATTGACAGGAAGCTGCAGCAGGTGACATGTCTTACTGTGCTGCACCATGAGCCCCTATCACCTTTGCTCTCTGTGGCTCCCAGGGCTTGGATGCTGCTTGTAATGTAGCTGTCTGTGGCTTGCACTCAACTTGGGCTTTCCACTCTTGCTGAGGCCCTCTTGTCTTGGGACTATGCCATTTGTGATCCTGTTTTCCTTTCTTTTTTTTTTGGGTGGGGGGGAGGTAATGCCTCCCCCTTATACTCTGAGAAGACTGGATGATCCCGTCTTGTTTCACTCCCTCTCCCTTGAGCTTGGTTGTCTGTTTCAGCACATACAGACACATCCGAAGCCAGCTGGCTGACCTGGGCCACACCTTTGTCAGCAGGTGAAGGATGCTGCTGTCGCCAGGAAGAATGGAGTCCATGGTTTAGCCTGTTGGGCCCTGGGCCCCCACTTTGTCTTCCACATAGTTATGATGCAAGTGTAATATACAAAGAGTTCATTCCGTAGCACTGAGCACAAACCTAGCTCTGTTTTCTCTCTTAACAACTTTATGGCAACAGAACATCCATATCATAGTATCAATCTACTCTAAGGGTACAATTCACTTTTGTTCTATTCACAGAGTTGTACAATTATCATCACAACCTGATTTTAGAACACTTCCATCATCTCAGAAAGAAACCCTGATTCCTCATTCCTATGCCAATTGTAGACAAGATAGAGATTATGACTCCTGCAGAGACCCTCCTGCCTTACCATTTACTTTCTATACTTAATTTGTCTATTTGAACATCATGTATTCAAGGAATCATACAACTTCTTTTGTGTCTGGTGGTTTTCACTTGGCATGTTCATTTTGCTTAGCCATGTTGCAGCACACATCAGTGCTATACCTCCTTTGGTCATGTGATTCCATTCTATTGTATGAATATACCACATTCATGTATCAATTCTCACTCCTGTGATACAAAAGTACAAATTCTTTAAAGCCATCATTAAGAACCTTGTGGTTGGATCTGGCTTTGTGGTGTAGCAGGTTAAGACGCTTCCCATGTTGCTATCCAATATCCATGCACTGGTTCGAGTCATGGCTGCTCTGCTTCTGATCCAGTTACATGCTAATATACCTGGGAAAGCAGCAGAGGATGGCCCTTGGGCTACAACCACCTTTGTAGGAGTTTCTGGCTCCTGGAATTGGCTTGCTCTAGGCCTGGCCATTGTGGCCATTTGGGGAATGAACCAGTGGATCTGTCTCTCCCTCTGTCATTCTGCCTTTCAAATAAATAAAGAAAAAAATCTTAAAAAACTGTTTCCTTTTATTTAGTTGAACAAGCTCATATTTCCTTTATAATATTGTCCTCACATTTCTATATCCTCAAAGATAAGCCCTTCTTTTACTATGTGCACATACTTGGGAATCTGAAAAATCGCATAAAAGCAAACACTCCTATAAGTGTTCACTGTTTGCCAATGGATGGCAATTATTTTCTTGGGAGAGATTATCAGGCCAGTTGCTGACATGAATGGTCACTGGTGATATAACCAAATAACGTCAATCTCAATAAATGACTCATTTTAGTTGAAAGCAATGGTGAAATTGGCAACATAAAATATTTAGATTTGCAGAGAGTGCATAAAATGTGGCACCTCCCTGTGTATAGGCTATAAAATATTTATGATTATATGGGTTATTTATATTTAACAGGCTGTGTGTTCCCCAAGTCTCCTGTTTCCCACTGGAGCAGATGGATACTGCACAGTTGCCAGTCTTGGCTCTAAGTCCAAGTGGTGCTGGTGACTGCCACTCCATAGACCATCATGTTTTTAAGGACCAGGGGGAGAGTTGAGGTGTCTCTACAGCTTCATTTCCATCCTCATTGTGGCCACCAACTCTCAAATCCCCTCCACCTGGTCCTCATTCATCTCTATCCTCTCCTGCTCTGTCCCAGTTCTTGGGATCCTGCTTCATCTATAGTTCCCATACCCCATAGCTGGAAGATCCTTTCTGTCTCTTTTGGCTTCCATTGATTTATTTTTCCCGATCCACGTTCCTAATTTTGTTGGAAAACACACAAAGAACTCTTTTCCTTGGCCGAGGATCTCCTCCTTTGTCTCTCCGTTTTATGAAACTGATTGTCTTATAAATATTTGGGTGACAATGCCATTAACGACTAACACATAATGCTTAAGACTTATACATGATGCATACTTAAATAGTTGTGAGATAAGTGTAAATACCAGAAGACACACACATTACATAACTTGAGGTTTTACCCAGTTTCAGTTCATCAGGAGATTGACCCCAATGTAGCTATTTGGCTCAAATGTTTCATTGATTTTATTAACTCAACTGGATTGATAAATTCCGTTACTTGAGTGGCATCTTTGCCAGGCATTGAACCAAGATATAACACATTCTCTCTTAGCCTTATATAGCTGGCATTGTTTTCTCCACATTTGAGGTGGGGAAAGTGAGATTTCAAGACTAAGAAAACTACCCAATATAAAAAAGTGAGCAGAGTAGACTTGGAATTTGAAGACAGGTTCTTTCTGACCCTAAAGTTCGCATTCTTCCAACAGCTGCTTCCCAACTTCCAAGTGATTTGATGATCATTATGTCACTTCCTTAGTGGTCCCAAAGCCCTCATGGACAGCTCACAGACCTTCTGTGGCCCAGACTGACAGCAAAGCATTTAGCTTTGCAGTGAATACTCCATCATCATCAACAACACAAAAGAATGGGCAAAGCATGAGGAGTGTCAGAGACTCATCAGAAAACACTCCACCATTTTCAGAGGTCAATACTCCTTTTCTACAAGAACTCAAAGATCTGCCTTCAGCTGCAGAGCACACTTCCTCTTAGCCTGGTATTTATTCCTTTACAAGGCTACAACTGCTCTTTCCTGTCAGTCACTTCATGGGAGCATTGAGCCACTCCCAAAGACCCACATGTGATTCAAAGCCTTTGTGACAAAGTCACCTCATCTCCTCTGCCTTCCCTGGGAGCTCTGTAAGGTCACTGAGCCTGTTGACCAGTTGTCATGGGAATGGACCCTTCCATGGGCCTGGGGGCATCACAGATGCAGCTGCTGTTACAGTCTCTGGTGTTTACAGTGTGGACTCCCGTGTGTCCTTTTCACACTCAAGATCCTCAGGGGGTTTTTTTGTTTTTTTTTTTTTTTTTTTTTTTTTTTTTTTTGGTTGTCACACTGAGCTGGTTCTACCAGGCTTACTGAGTCCCGAAGATACACTCGATGTGAGATGATGTCACCGCTGCTATTTAATATTTATCAAGGGCACTCAGAACACTTGGCACCACTCAGCAAGGCAACGGCTCCCGCTTCTCCTCCTTCATTCATTGCCGTAAAGAATGTGACCCTGTGGGACTTAACTCGCTGAGATTCTGTCATCGTTGACTTGTGTAACCTTGAAGCTCTGTCCCCTGCAGGTGTCCAGGGACTGCCTGGGTGGTGTCAGGCTTCTGAAGCTAACGATCACGATTATGGATGTGACCTCAAGCACGGAGCTCCCGCCACCTTGAATTAGCCCAAACAGGCACAGACCAGCTGGCCCTGTGGGAGTGGACGTCACTGACCCTGGATTTCTGTCCCTGCTCCTGCCCTGGGCATTTGCAGTCTGAGCTCAGGTACAAAGCCTCCTGCTATTTGTGAGAAGTCACACGTCCAGTGCCAGCCCCAGTACCCAGCTACCTTCCCGCTCCTAGACCATCTCAGCATTGTTTCCTTAAAGCTCTGGGCGAGTGTCACCAGGGCCGTCCTTTTCAAGTTTGTTGGCCGACTTCCTTGACGCTCCCTCCAAGCTGCCTCTCTGCCTCTGACACCTAAGGTGAACCCTGCTCTAATCACCTGCTCGGCTGTGCAGCTGCCTCCTGCTTTCAGCAGTTTCTTGCTTTTAACAGCTTGTTTAAAGTCCCTCGAACAAGCTGTCGGCCTCTGAAGGAAGGATGGTGTTAGAGGCTGTGTGGGGAGCTAAAAATAGACACCGTCTCCAGATAGGGACAGACACGCTGTACACAGAGATTACTTGGCCACCCTGCAGGCCTGATGGCCTTGGAGAGCTAGTTGTTTCCCATTAGGAGATGGTAAAGTGTTTGCATAGGCAGCTCTGCCACGCACAGGTGCTGGGAACCATTTTTAAACTGCCCATCAGTGGGGCACTGACAAGCAGAAATCTGTTGTTGGTGGAATGGGGACAGGCTGTCCAAATGGGCTCCTTTGTCAACCACCACAGACAAAATATCCTGTTCTTAAAATAAGCCCTAGGATGTGACTCAATCTGGGGGGTTTTACATTTTTTACTTAATGTCATTAATTAACTTTTGCTAAAAGGCTTTAAAACCAGCAAATGCATTTTCTGAGCACATCAATGCAGTTAGGTAAATGGCTGTTGTAATAATTCCATCAGGCACCTCTGAGCAACTCCTCATTCATGACTTTGAGGACTGGAATCCAGATGGGCTTGCATCTTGGGATACATACGGAGGCTTAGGTAGTGTATATGTTGCTTCTGTTTCCCACCAGGGGTCCAGAGAGGTCATTTTTACGTTGAGGAAACTGGGACTTTTGAGTAGTGAAGTGACTCATCACATACACTAACAAGATGCTAGATCCTGTGAAAGACTGGCCACTGAGGAGAGGTGGGATTTGTGCTACATGTTGTACCCAGAGCAACCTGGATGCACTCATGGAACAATAAAGGCATTGTAGACCAGAGCTCAGCCACTTCGGAATACAGCCAGCTCCTACCTTCTCCTGTGGTTCAGGAAGATGCTGGCCAGTGAGAAAAGGGACAGGTGATCCTCAATGCCTTGCAGAGCGGGTCAGAGGGGGTGTGTCGTGGTTTGTACTGGATCAGATCAGCCTCTGTCCATGCGATCTGGCCACACGTTGTACTATTCTGTAGGCAGATCATGGCTTACAGAATTCCCTTGGGAAAGAAACCCTGATCCTGCGAAGGGATACTACATGCATTTTGCTCAAGTTCCAAGATGTTACTGGGCCTCATAGCAAGTTCTGGGTGGTAAACTTCTAACCAGTGGCAAGAGACAGTACCTAGCATTCAAGCTCCCAGGAGAATGGGCTGGCCCTCCTCTCTCTGCCTGATTTCATGCCTTCACTGCAATTTGTACCATGAAAATGGATTAATTCTGAGGTCCTTTCAATTCTGATTAAACATTTTCTTGCTGTGGTGGTGTCACGATGGTAAAACAGCTAATACGGCAGTTAATTATAACACCGTGAACTGCTCTAACCTTTCAAATCATCTGTGTTTTCGGAGGCTGACGCTCCTCCTTCCTCTTGCTTACAGGTTAGTAAGGCTCACAGCAGAGCTGTGAATGGATAGACCAGCAAATAAAACTGAAGAAGGTTACAGGGGTCAGAGACCAGAGCTATCACTGGAGCACGGCAAGGCATAACTGCCTTGAACTCTTCTTGTTTTAATGACCAGCTTGCAGAAACTCAATTGTTCTTCACGGTGTCACTTCATGCCTGAAAAGAGCAGATATTTCCTAGAATCTCAGAGAGAGCCCCAGCAAACGTGTCATTAAAGCTAAAAAAGAAAAACAATACATTTTCCCCTTTCTCCTCTCCAGATTTATCACTTTGTCCATGGGAGATGAGGGTGCTAAGAGCAACTACCAGGTGCTATGCTGAAAGATTCACTACAGGTTCTCTAGTTTGCCTCCACATGTGTAGGATGCCTTAAAAGCTGTTATATTCATTTTATAAAAGAACAGAGTCTCAAGAAGTTTAAAAAGAATTTGTCCACCATCACACAGCTGCTAGTTTAGAAGCTAAACTGAAGACTTTCTAATCCTTTTACTGAAGCTACGCAGAGTGGTGTGGACTTGTTTCCTCATTTCCAAAACGTACAAGTATCTGTTAAATAATCCTTTGCCAGCAGACCTCTTTGTGCAATTGCACACTAGGAGGATCCTTGCCTGAAATAATGAGCCATACGTGATACACTTTTCTATTTTAACTCTCAGCCTTTCAGTGAGCCCAAGGACAGAACCTTAAAATGGCACCAGACCCCTGTGACAGTTACCAGCAACCAGGAACTGCACCCTGGAAAGTGGGAGATTAGCTCACAGAGGTGACTCCCAGATAGATCCAGCGCTTCATCGGCTATAGTCAGGAGCATTGATTCTGTGCTGACAGCCCTGGCCAGAGGAACAGGCTAAGTGAGGTGGGTCACTGAAAGATTTTAGTAGGGAACCCACAAATAAAAGTCTACATTATAAACATCACATTCAGAGATCCTACAATCATGTAGGATTTCTGACATCCTTAACGTGTTGTACAATGTGAATTAACCCTATAACTAGTACTCAAACAGTATTTTACACTTTTTGTTTCTGTGCGGGTGCAAACTGTTGGAAATCTTTACTTAATATATACTAAATTGATCTTCTGTATATAAAGATAATTGAAAATGAATCTTGATGCGAATGGAATGGGAGAGGGAGCAGGAGATGGGAGGGTTGCGGGTGGGAGGGAAGTTATGGGGGGGAAAAGCCATTGTAATCCATAAACTGTACTTTGGAAATTTATATTTGTTAAATAAAAGTTACAAAAAGTTTTAAACAAACAAAAAAAACAAAGATCACATCCAGCCTGTTTAAAGCATGACAGTGAGGATGACAGTGATCAGAGCTGACTAATACTGGGCACTAATACTATCATTAGCATTTTATAGGCAAAGAAAATGAAGTTCTATGTAGGAAACATTGGTAAGTGTTTTACAAAGAGTTGGGGGAAGGAGGAGGTGAAGAAAGCAGTAGAGGTCATGATGTGCAGAGACTACACATTTCCAAGGTCTAGATACTCCCACCATGGCCAGTTTCAGGCTCTAGCCCACAACTTTCAGGAAAAACCATCCCCCAAAAGTGGGTGGGGACCCATGGAGAACATTGCTGATCAATTCTCTTTATTCAACTGTTTTGCACTCAGAGCTCAGTACTAAGGAGATAACAAAATGCACCCCACTTCAGATGCCTCATCTTTAAGCCAAAGGTGTCAGACCTGATCTCATATTGCCCATACTCTGTTTCAAAATACCCAGCTCCTACAAGACAACAGCCCTAATGAAATCTGCCAAGGTCCCCTGCTTTAAGATTTCTGTACATCACCAGGTCTAAGGTGCTTTCTTCTGTTCTATGCTGCCTCTGAAATCATCACATAACCGAGCCTGCCCATTTCGTGCATGTCTTGGGTAGAAGTATCACTGACAAATATCACCGAACACTGCAGAGTGATGCTGTGACCATCGTTTTCAAGATAGCAGCACACAGAAGCAATTTCCCCTTATAATTTGGGAAGAAAAACGCCCCTCGGCAACTCCGTTTTGTACGTTGGTCTGAACTTTACTCTCTTTCTGTTTTTCTTCTGGGTCATCTTGCCCCGACCATTCAATCTATAAGGATCAGGATTGTGTCTTATTAGTTTGATTCTTTTGTTCATGCCTCTGATGGGTCTCTGTGAACCTGTCCTGGAGTTTGCGCCAGTCCCTGAGCGGAAGGTGAGCGAGCTAATGAATGGACGGCACATTCTCATTTGCTCTCCTGCCCACCTTCTCTTGAAAGCCTCCAGTTGACAGCAACCAACCTGATTAACTGGAGGCCCTGATTCAATTAGATCAGGAGCTCTCAGCTTTCTCTGGCTTGAGGATTGCATTTGCTTAACATTGATTTTGAAAAACAATTCATCAGAAGTGCCTCTAAATAAAATTTAAGCCAGGAAGGCAGCAGGATCTGGAGGTGAGCTCATAGTCGTTGGTGTCAGCTGCTTTGGGTTGGAGTCCAGGCACCTTTATTTAACATCTGTGCAATCTCAGACTCACTCCTTAACCTCTCTGGATCTCAACTCTTTATCTATAAAATGGGGATAAAAGGAATGCCCCACCTCTGGATTACTGTGAGGATCAAATGAATGAGTCTCACCAAGAGTTTAAAAAAGTACCTTCTGCTATGTAATATGACAATTACCATTGAAATATAGATCAAGAAATATTAGTTTTTATACAAGTAATATATGCTTCCTGGATGCAGGAGTTTGTAAAGCTAATTCCAAAATTCCCAGTAGTGCTTGATTTGGAAATCACTGATGGAGAGTGGATACTCCCTACCATGCCTACCTACTTATCTCTCTCTTTCTCTCTCTCTCTCTCTCTCTCTCCCTCACACACACACACACACACACACACCCCTTTAGACATGTGCCTTTGCCAGTGAGCCAATCAAAGAGATTTTATGTTTTAGTAGCAAGTAATATTTGGTTGGTTGGCTTTTAGAGTGCATTTCAAAGAATGTAAATAGAACCCGCCCTTCCTTACGACAAGAAAATGCATATTTTAAAGGCCTTGTCTGAAATAATAAATCAGATGATCAAACTTGTTTCTGATTAAATATGAGCATCTTCAGGTAGTGGTTGGAATGAAGCATTTGCATTTAAATGGAAAGATTAATGACTAATACACAAAGCCCATATTTAATCACCATTTCCTTAATACATATAATTTATATTTTTATACAGATCATCCACCTTAAGTCAGCCATTGAAAATGATAGGTGTAGTATTTTATAAAACAATTTTTGTGCCACCAGTCATGCGTTTCGGCCATAAATACTTCTGAGGCTGCTGGTTTCACACAGTTTCTTGGGAATGATCTAAATGTTGGTACAATAATTTGGGTGTAAATATATATGAGAAGGTGTGAGTCTCACCTCAAAGAAATATCTCGAGCTAAAAGGGAAGAATTATCTAGAAATGGCTGACTGGGCATGGATCGTTTTTTTTTTCTTTCCTCATCCCCTCAACTTCAATTTTAAATAGCTGTTGAAAACAAGTAATCAGACTCCCCATCTTGAGATGAATCCAGTAGTGAAAACACAAAAGAGATGTATTTGCCTCCAAATGAACATGAGAAGGAATGCTCTGCAAATCCCAGCAGCCCCCGTACCAGCCACAGTAATCCCGTCACTGATGTACTTCCCATCCATGGTGACAAGGCACTTTGCTCTACTAACTTGGAGATCAGGAATCATCCTGCTAATTCCAAACTGTTCTTCAAGACTACTCTCTCCCAGCTCCCCAACATTTATTTCACATCCAGGGAACACCATAGGGACATAGTAGATGCTTAGTGGATCTGGGACATCTTTCCTAAAGTCTGACCAGTAGAACAATCATGGGAGAAAATTTTATTCTGGGGAAGGGACCTGAATGAGGAGAAATTACCCCAGGCACTGAACTGTCTGTTCTCTGCCTGTGGCTTTGGGCTCCATGTTGAGCAAACACTGAAATTTGATTTACATTAGCTGGAGAATTATAATGAAATGACAAATTTGCATTAAATAACCTTTCTCAGTGGGGACCAGCCAGTACCGACTCAGCAGTACAGGCACTGCCAGACAATTTCAAGTCACCAGTTGGTTGTATGTCATCGTCTGGGCTCTCATCGTTTGATCACTTATGGAACTTTGCAAACTCCTTTCTTCTTCCCCACTCTTAGTCCCCCATCTTTGCTTTTCCTCCCTTCCAACCCTTCTCCCATGGTCTTGGTCCTTTGGCCACAGTGAGGGCAAACTAAATGGAGTAAACAAGGCAACGATAGAGTATAGTAAACTGGAAGGAATAGAGTTATTAGATCTGGTTTATCCATTCTTTGCCCTTAAAGGCTCAATTTAATTCTGGAATTTGGTGTGTTGTTTACAAATAACACCACCCCTGCAGACTGGCTCCTCTGCTCTCCTTTGATGCCTTCACAGTGCTGACCAGCGGAATCAGTGCTACATCCTTTGCCATTCCGAGGGAAATGCAGGGGAAAGTAGGAGCACTTTGCTCAGAAAGGCATGCTAGCAGCCAGTCCTTTCGGCCTAGGAATTTTTTTGCTCTCACGATCCCTGACTGTGTCAGTCACAACTGTATCAGGACAGGTGGCAGAGCTGAGTGTGTGGTAGTTGTCTCTGATGGAAGTTTGGGTTGGATTCTGGGGGAAGACCTTATTTGTAGGGCAAAGTCATGTTCAAAGGACTCCGCAATGCTAGCCAGCACCAAGGCATCCTGCAGAGGAAATCGAACCGGTGTTACACTCACTGTGTCAGAGCTGACCTATACAAAGAAATCCAGCCTTCAATTAAGGTTAATTAAAAATATACCTAACAACTACTTCTCAAAGATGTGATTTTTACTTGGCTGAGGGGAGAAAAACGTCTAAGCAGCACTGTGTAATGGGTCTTCCAGCCTCAGCCAGTGGGAGCATTCACTGCCTGTTCTATATAAGGATCCCTGATGCATAATAGAAAAAGATGTGGTCCAGTGGCTAATGAAACCAGAACACTACAAAGAACACATACATTTTAATTTATTGTCCCTCTGCTGCTTTCAGATTCTTATACAAAGACCTTTTAATTAGAGTGCTCTCAGGTGGGAATTACTCTGCCTTTGCAATAACACATGGATAATAGGAAAAAGGCAAACAATCTCTTTGTTTCTCACCAACATTCCATTTGCTAATCATCTTCCCCAAATTCAGCTCAGGCTTCTGCCCGAGTTCATTTCATCTTCATCAGCATTGCCATTTTCTATCTCATATTTCAAGGAGCAATTGGAAAGCAGATATTTAATCAGAAAAGTTTGGGATTCATTTTTCGGATATCCAATCTGTCTTTGGAGGCTGTGAGACAGACCAAATTGCTGTTGACTACAAAAACAACTGAAGCTCTATGTCCTTGAGAAAGGGTGTAGCTTGGTGCATAGTGCATGGGCTCTTACAAGTGCTCAGACCTGGCTCACAATTCAGCTCCATTGTTTTTGTTTGACCTTGGATAACCTACTTTTGCAGAGCCTTAGTTTTCACATCTGGAAAATGGAGATGCTCTCTAAAATGTCTATTTGTTAAGGGTGCTGTATATTAGTGAAAAATCTGAACTTGAGATAACTTAAGCTCAAGGGATTTCTCTTAAAAGAAGAAAAAGCGGAGTTCCACGGAAATAGGATGTCCACAGACTATCATCTAAATCAGTGAAAGTGGGCACAATTATAGCTGAACTGGGTAAAACAGGTGACGCTATCTCTCCACAAGGAAACCAAGACTAGGAATGTAGTCAGGCCTCAGCCAAGTCTCCAGTAATTCATATAAGGCTCTCTCCCCATCTCTTGTCTGTTTCTCTATGAATTTGGATCATTCCTCCATCTCTCTGTAGGTTCTCCCATTTGGCTCCAGAGTTCATGGAAGGAAACAGGTTCACCAAAGTTCTTGATGGTCACTGTCACATGTCCAGCCACATGGAGTTAATCTCCCTGATTATTTGTTAATCTCAATTCAAAATTTAGAAGGAAGAGAATCTGATTAGTTCAGCTTAAATAGGATGTTACCCAAGCTCAGTCTAATTTGATGAAGATGTAACATAGGATTTTGTGATACAGAATGGCTTCTGGGACATTAGGATCCATTTATTTTAGCAGTGCTGTCAATTAGAAAGCACTGCCAACATGGAAAAATATCCCAAACAATATTCACTATAGGAGTAAGAAAACATAATGGTAGCTAATACAATGGCTGGCAAGGAACAGGCATTGTGTAGAAGGCAGATGGGGCAACCTAGTCAATGAGAGAGCTTTGCAAGGTAGATGAATGTTGCCCTTCCATTTTTCATCTGGGTAAGCCACTGTTTTCTGAATTGGATACTGCAATCGATAATCTGAAATTCAAATTTGTTACAAACTGAGATCCTGACATTCAAAAAGTCTTTATGGCAATGTAGAGAATTTCAGAGTAGGTGTCTACTACGGCCTACTGTCAGTCATAAAGAGTGCAATGGGACTTTTCATCAATGCCCTGAATGAGACTGGGCAGATTCATGGCCTATTCTGGGGCCACATTGCCATGATCAGAGTAGGCATCTCACTGTACACATAACATGACTCAGCTTCATCTGAATGCCATCCAATGAGGGACCCCTAACCCTCCAGCTTGTTAAGGAAAAAAAAAAAAAAAAAAAAAAAACACAACTCAGAAGCAGAACGATTGATCGTACTTTCTAGGCACAGAATTGATTGTGGATCTGACCTAAGCCTTGTTTTTTAACACATGGGTAAAAAATGTATTCCAAGTAGAGTCAATTTGAGATGAAAGGAGCTAATGCCCTGTCTTCCCACTGAAGAATCCAGTTTACCTGTGCTCTCACAAACCTAAAGGCCATTTCATGGACTATCTTCTCAGGATCCCTGGTAGCTTTCCAACACCAGCTTGTGGGCTTGGGCTAGAGACACAGAATCAACTTTTTGGATCAGTTATGAGTTCATAATAGAACAATGACCCATCTTCTCGACAAGTATTTTTCAGATGCTCCCTTGCAAGCCCACGTTGATTGTGACTTCTCACCCTTACTTCTGCAACTGAATTTCCTTGTACCGTCTCTCCACCGATATTCATTTTTCATCATCAAGAAGCATGTGGAGCATCCCTCTCTTTTCTGATTTCCCCTAGCATGTAGCAGTAGGTTTGTAAGTCTGCGCAACACAATGTTACCCTGGAAGCTTGTGCCAAAGCACCAAGATACGAAGTTGATAAGAGTCCAAGGAGGTGCCAGAAGCAACATTTTCAGATTTTCAGTAGAAATGTCTGGAACTTGGTTTCTTGACTTTTGAGTCCCTTATTTCTGATGAGGTTATAAAAGGACTGGGTAGTCAGAAAACAGGAAGAGGATGTTTTTGCAGAGTTCTTGGTGTGTTGTAAGTCTCCATTCACCGTCTCCAGAGAAGAGCTGGGGCTCAAATCTAGGGGAAGGGCTTCAAAGAGAACCTTGTCTTTTCCAAAGCCAAGAGACCCAGTAGACTAAGATCTGACACTTGCTAGAGAAACTGAGTAGCTGGAAGTGAAACAGAGACAGTATTATAATGATTAGTCTTCATTTCGAGATTATGTCAAAGTAACAGAATCTTGAGTCTTTCTCTAGGAACTATTGTGGATTACATGAAGTTGACAAAGGAGGGCTGGTCTAGAACTATTTAGCTCTCACCCAGGAACCTGCTTCAGAGGGTAAAGGAAATCTAACAGGGAGGCATCTTCCTGAAAAAGCTGCAAAAACTCAAGGGATGAAGGGGGAAGTGATAGCCAAAGGAGTAAAGTCCATCACTCATGGTGTGAAGAGCACTGTAGACTGAATGTTCATCTCAAGAAAACTCATATTTTGAAGCCTAGTGCTCAGTGTAATGGTGTTTGGAGGTGCAACCTTCAGTGGATAATTATGCCATCCAGGCAGAGCCTACATCAATGCCATTAGCACATAGAAAGGATCCCCAGGGACTGCTCTTGCATCTTCCCACACTGATCACACATTGAGCATAAGGAAGTGGATCCCCATGAGAAGACACTGTTTCTGCTGGTGCTCTTGGAAGTCTTGGCACGTGGAACACATTGAGTAAATCTCTCCTGCTGTGTCCGGCCAGCTACCTGTTTCTATTAAGAGTTGGTGTCAGCTTTACCTTGCATTGCTATAACTTAGTGCTTATCAGTAGTCCCTTATGTGGTAGGTACCTGAGAGTTATTGACTGACTGAGTGAATGAATACAGAACTTGTAGAATGACAGTGCTTTCCTTCAATTATTTTTCCTCCAAGGCAGGGAATCACAAGGGCACCGCCCAATGCTGCCAGTTCCTTTAAAAGATGGCATTATACTATATGGAAAGTAGGTGAACTCTTATCTAAGAGTTAGCTGGGCAAATCCTATCACATTTGAGAGTCTCAGCTTGCAATTGTCTCCCAAGACAGCAATCACCTATGAACACTAGCCCAGGTAGAACAGATCTGTTTCCTTCTGACGTGGGACTGTAAACTATAGGCTGCTTTCATAAAATTCTCAGCTTGAAGGTACACCGTTGCCCTTTCTTTCTGCATTGCCAATCTCAATGACAGGAGCAATCAGGTCTTCATGTTGAAGGTCACTCGCATCAACCCCTGTCTGTTTCCACTGACCTATGTGTTCAGGCTTCCTGCCTGAAGGCTGACCTAGAATCCTAATGAGTTGAATTCAGGCTGAACGTGCTTCTCTGGTTGATGCTTTGGCCATCTGTTGACCCTTTGTAGCTCAGTCAAGAGTTTAAGTCGTGACAGTTTAGATAAAAGAAACATGGTGGTAACTGTCAACTTTCCTGTATTTTTTGCACTATGCTTTTTAATTCCCAAACCAATGAGGAGCAAGTTTAAGCTACGTAAAATATGCACTATGTGCATACTTGTGCAGGTAGTGACTTTTCCCTCCGGGCCCTAGGATAAGGTGATAGGAGTTTGCTCAACAATGTTCATGGAGTAAATGAGGTAATAAATGGATGACAAAACAATACTCAGATGACTCAGAACACATGGTGAATGATGAATTTTACCCAGCATGGATGAGGCAACACTGATAGCAGGGTTTGATTTCATTTAGCTACTATGAGGCCAGCACCATCAGTCGGACAACAACTTTGAGTTTCTGCCACTGGCAATGACAGCGCCCATCAACACACAGCCAAAAATATAATAATTAGCATATAATTACTGCAATAATCACTACATATATACATTTATACTTCCTTATCTCTATTTAGAACAGTGCCACATTTCCATAACAGCCTCTGCCCAGATATGGTGTCTTTAACTCTAGCTCCCCACCAAACCAACACGCAATTCCTATCTTGCTATCGCCTCTGTAATGCACACACCATGCTCAGACTACCGAGAGGGAGAAGAGAGCCAAAGATCTGCAACACAGAAACAAAGGCATTGTTTTTTGACTAAGTCCTCTCTTCCAGCTCAACCTTCTTCTGAACCCATTCCTGTGCTCACACAGTGCTCTGATTCTCTACCCTGACACTGTGTTGTGTATGGGCTGTCCATAACTGACTCAGCTTTTTGGCAGTTTCGGTCAGAGTGGAAGGGCAATCATGTCTCCATTCCTTCAACCCACTTATCCACACGTTGGCCTGTCTCTTAAAGGCAGGACTTTGTGGCACAGGGGGAATAAACACAGGAACTTGACCCTATGACCTGAGTATCAATTACAGGGAACCATCAGGCAAACAGCACCAGGAGCTTGCAAGCCATAGCTCACATTTTCCTTTAAGAAAGCTACAGCTTACCTTTCCCTTTAAAAAAGAAACTGCTTCCTAGCACATTATACAATTTTGTATAATAACTATAATGATTATTAAAAGCTAAGTCATGGAGTGCTTTCTATATCCCAAGTTCTCAATTAATCATCATCCAACTTTGATGAATCCTAAAATATCCATTTAGGAGATAGAAAAGTGAAAGTCAGAGGATTATGTAACTTGACCAAGATCACAGAGCAAGTGAGTCAAGAACCAAGAGCTGGACCCCGTTTTGTGTCCTTAACCACTATTTCCACTCCACCCCCACAAATGAATGACTCTCAATGGGCAATAGTATCTTCTTGTTTATAAAATAGGGAAACAGCATTCTGGGATCTTGCAAATATCTTGCAAATATCAGGAAATGCAATTGTTGTCAAGTACTTTGCATATAGGAAATGCTAAATCAAGCTAAATTAAATTCAACAGAGTTCTAGACAGTTAACAAGCCTTTATTAAACCCCTGCTGTGTTGGGCACCCAGCCGTGACTTGGGTTAAGACTAACACTACTTAATTTCTGAAAATGCTATCACGATTATTCTGTTTCTTAAATTTAGGTGTCCTCCAGAAGCAACTATACTTTATAATTAAATATAAATTATTTATCCAAAGTCTCTGCTTTCTTTCCTTTCAACACACCTTTATGAGATGCTTAGTTGTAGCAGACACAACCCAAAGCTTCTGCCTAGGTCATTCCTACCACCCTTCTCCTACCGTCATTTCTTCCTTCACTATCATGGGTGTGGGTTACCTACAGGCAAGATTAACTCTGGGCTCCAAGCCAGACCAAACAGGTTCTTCTGTGAATTAAGAATTGAAATTCAGAATATGTTTATCGGGGCTGGTGCTGTGGCCTAGCAGGTAAAGCTGCCGCCTGCAGTGCCAGCATCCCATATGGGCGCTGGTTCAAGTCCTGGCTGCTCCATTTCCGATCCAGCTCTCTGCTATGGCCTGGGAAAGCAGTAGAAGATGGCCCAAGCTCTTGGGGGGCCCCTGTACCCACGCGAGAGACCCGGAAGAAGCTCCTGGCTCCTGGCTTCAGATTAGCGCAGCTCCGGCTGTTGTGGCAGTTTGGGGAGTGAAGCAGGGTAAGGAAGACCTTTCTCTCTGCCTCTCCCTCTCACTGTCTACCTCTACCTCTCAAATAAATTATTTTTTTTAAAAAAAATATGTTTATCAGTCTTTGCATGTGAGTGGCACATATCATACAAAATTGGACACAGTAAGGTATCCATATGCCACTTGGACAGAGGCTGAGGAGATGGGGGACTGGACTACAAAGATGGGGAAGAGAGAAGCGGATTGGCCTAAGAGTAACAAAGGTGAGAAAGAGACACACACACACACAGAGCAGTGGGCTCTGAAGCACAGACCAACTAGAGAGCTCAAAGCCATGATGTGAAGTATGGATGTGAAAGCAGAAAAACTCTACATATTGATGAGGCTGGTCCCTGTTTTTTTCTTAAACGTTTATTTATTTGAAAGGTAGAGTGACAGAGACAGAGGCAAAGACAGAGACAGAGAAAGAGAGGTCTTCCATCCGCTGGCTCACTCCCCAGATGACCACAACGCTGGAGCTGGGCCAATCTGAAGCCAGGAGCTAGGAGCTTCCTCTAGGTCTCCCACATCGGTGCAGGGACCCAAGCACTGAGACCGTCTTCTACTGCTTTCCCTGGACATAGCAGAGAGACGGATCAGAAGTGGAGCAGCTGGGACTCAAACAGGCACCCATGGGATGCTTGAACCGCAGGCGGCAGCTTTACCTGCTGTGCCATAGCACAGCCCCCAAGGCTGGTCACTCTTACTATCACATTAAGGGGAGGAAGAATTTTGCCTTGGCGAATTTTATTGAGAGAAAAACTAAACAGGATGTTTTTAAAATCAAGAATTTGCAAAAAGATATTGTGAGGGATGAAAGACTACTGTATTTATCAATTTTTTTGTTATTCTAGGAGAAAGCCTAGTAGCTTTATCCATTACTACTTAAAGGAATTTCGGGTACTCTTTATTTTATTCCTTGGCATCATTATCAACAACATTCTAGATGTTGCTAACAACCATGACACATGGCAACTTTCAGATTTGCCTTTCTGGGCATTGCATTTGGGACCCAAAACACACGGACTTTTGTAGAGCAAACTACACCCTTCATCTGACCCCTAAGAGACTTCACTATTTGGTGTCCTCAACAAAGATCAAAGGGGTCACACTGGTGTTTCTCTTCATGTGGTGAAAGGGTCCGGTCATTCTTTAATTAGTTGTGGACCATTTGAAAGACTGTCAATAAAACAGAGTGTTGTATACTAGGGGGAAAAGAAAGGAGATGAAAAAATATGCCTGTCCCATTATTCATTTGTATTGATCTAGATGTACAACCCTATGAATCACAATTTGACAAAAGGTTAAATATTAACTGAAGAATCATTAATCTAACAAAACAAATTAACATAACAATGGTTCTCCTGCTGGCCTTTATATACACTGTGGGCCCCTGGATGGACTGAGAAGCCCTGCAGACAGATGTTCAGTCCCTCTACTTCCCAATCCTAAGATAACCAGCAAAAAGTTGTTTCTGCAGATTACAAAGGTCTTGTGATAAAGAAGGAGGAACTGTCAGGGAAGCTTCTGCTAAACAAAATGCAGAGACTGCTTCCAAATGAGCACCAGAGTGTCTCTGCCGGAAGAAGAAAAGTTTCTCTTAATTTTACCATTTCCTCCAGTTTTTCAGTAAGTTTTTTTTTTTGTTTTTTTTTTTTTTTTGGTTTGTTTTTGACAGGTAGTTATAGACAGTGAAAGAGACAGAGAGAAAGGTCTTCCTTCCATTGGTTCACCCCCCAAATGACTACTATGGCCGGAGTTGCGCCAATCTGAAGCCAGGAGCCAGGTGCTTCCTCCCAGTCTCTCCCACGTAGGTGCAGGAGCCTAAGCACTTGGGCCATCCTCCATTGACTTCCTGGGCCACAGCAGAGAGCTGGACAGGAAGAGGAGCAGCCAGAACTAGAACCCAGCGCCCATATGGGATGCCCGTGCCACAGGCGGAGGATTAACCAAGCGAGCTACTGCGCCGGCCCCATTTCAGTAAGTGTTTCTTATGTTAAAGTCATTTCATTCTTTATATTTTATTGGGTTTCTTTCCCATCATCCTTTAACACATATATCCATCCACACACTTAGACATACGTACATCCAGCATCAATCTATACAACCACCTTTTATCCTGTTTAGAGAAATGAGATTTAGGAGGAGGATGTTTTGGACTGTACAGGGGAAGGCTGAAGCCTAGAGATGTTCACTGAGTTATCCAAGTCCTCCACCCAATGTTCTTTCACAATCAGAAGCTCTGATGAACTCTTTTAGAGTTTCCTGTTGTTTTTCTTAAAATTGTTTTTACAAATAAGGGAACCATCAAGATTATGAATTTTTAGTAGAAAATTCACAAGATTTTGAAAACCCTAAAGTATATTAAGTTTCCCCTAAGAATTAAAGGAAAAAGAAAGGTCACTACTCAAATAAAATAGAATAAGGAGACATGGCCAATAGAAAAATTACAGTCTGAAAGTTTATAGTCAAGAGGAATGTGATCATTTGTCATAAAACTTTCACTGAGACCACCGATCCCATTTGTCTAAAGAGGAGAGAGATAACACTTTGCCTTTACCAAGTCATGCAAAACAGCCCTAATCAATCCCCAAGACAATTCACTGTATACATCTACTACATTTGTCAAAGATCCTGGGAACTTGTTTTATACTTTCCTTAAAATCATTGCCCACACCAATCACAATTGGATACTCCATAGGAAAAAGCACAAATAGACCCATACCAACATTCGAAAGAGATTAGATTATCTCAAGAACAGGTGGGTGTTCTGAGTTAAGGAGCCACTTGTAACAGCAATCTGGCTGTGTATTTTTGTAGTATCTCTTGAGGTAGTACCTACGTGATGTGATAGCATTTTATTCAGCAACACAGAATCCTTGTGAAGTTTGTGGTGTCTCATCCATCATTTAAACAGCTCTTTAAAAAATCCCCCTCCTCCATAAAGACTTCTAAGTGAGAGAACATGATTTTCTCTGTCCTTGTTTTTCCTAGATCTGAAATGTACTCCTGGCTAATCTTTTTTTCTTTCTATCTTTAAAAAAATGCACTAACCTTCCATGCAAAATGCTTCCTGGTAGCTCTTCATATTCCTTGGCAGGGGTCCAAATTTATTTACATCAATTCTGTAGCACCTTGAAGTCTCAGGACAGGGACTATATCAACATGCAAATGATGTGAAAACATAGAATCTTGGTAAATTTGTAATGCAGAAGTCATCAGCTCTATTTGTAAATCAAAAACAAAGCAACTAAGGTAGCAGGAGCAGTGGATCTACAGGATCACAAACCACTACAAAGGAAATTTTTGAAATTCTTTGAGGCATTTCAGAGGAGCAAACCAGTCCAATTTTCAAGCCCTGTGTTGGGAGAGAAGTGTTTTTTTTTTTTTTCTTTCAGATTCTGTGTGTTCTAATAGGTACTTCCCAATCTCTAATTTATAGAGGCCCATTTTTGCTTGCCTTTTTATTCTATGCAGCCCTGGCCAACTTCAAAGATTGATGAAATCTGAGAGTGGTATTAGATTTAACACCATTTCAAGATGGGCTTTAAGCTGAGTGTGAATGAGTTGGACAGGAAAGGAAATAGAAAGGAAGAGAAAGGTTCTGCAGAGGCAACTTTTGGCCTTACAGCAAATTGAAATATTATTATTGCAATCCCATCCAGAAATCTCGGGGGAGGCCCATGCTGCCCCACAATCATGCTACCTCCCGTGCTGGTATCTGAAAAGATATTTGGGGGTGGAATGGATTTTATGTTTATGAAGCACACAATCAGAATGAGAAATGCCCTGAAATCAGGACCATTTTGAGAGACGGTTCCCTGTTTATCATGCATGGGATATTTGGGCTGTGCCAAATAGAAAAACCAGTAATGATGGGTTAGCATTTCAGAAGTTATTTCCCTCCAGAAGCCAACTCCATGGTCAAAGGGACCACTTTCAGAATAGGAGTGACCATTTAATGGTTTCTCACTTCACCTTTAGGAGAATCATCCAAATCTTGCTCAGATACCATCAGAAACCAAGTTTTTAAGTACATAGCTAAATACAATCTCCATAAAATGAGAAGCTCAAAACAAGATTCAAAGAGCTAAAATGTTTAGAAACAGTGGTTGACAATTTCCAATGCAAAGAAATAAGAGTTCAAAAACATGGCATCTTTAGCGAGACAAAAAGTAATGTCCGATATAAATTCATTTTTGTTAGCTTTTATGTCTAGACATTGAATAAAGTTATTAGCACAAATAACCTTTTTAGATTCCTAAATTATGTCATTAAGACTGCAACACAGGCTTCCTAATAGACATTTTAAAATTATTTTTATGCAATGCAGTTGAAAATTAAGAGCTATGAAGTCCCCAGGCCTGGGTTAGTACACTGGCTCAGCTATACACTCATTCAGCAGCTTCTGCAATTTATTTAACTTGTGTTTCTAGTTCCTCGACTGTAAAAAGGGGATGCTGTTCTCTATTTCCCAGAGTTGTGAAGATTATAGAGAATACATGTAAAGCATTTACTATAGTCCCAGATACTGGGTGCCTCACAAAATCTATTTCAATCATTGTCATAGATTGAATCCTCAGATTATCCTTTATTCTTCCTTATCTGATTTTTGCAGCATGCAAAACTGTTTTTGAATCACTCCAGAAGTTTTAAATAACCCTCCAGATCCATGGGTTCTGCACCCATGAATTCAACCAACCACAGATGGAATATTTTTCTTTTTTAACTTGCATCTCTATTTCACATATACAGTTTTTTCTTGCCTTTTATTCCCTCAACAATACAGTTTGACAGCTACTTACAATGTATACTACATTTATATTTTATTAGGCATCATAAATTATCTAGAGACGAGTTAAAGTATACAGAACTGTATGTGCAGGTTATATGCAAATATTTGACCATTTTTTATGAAGGGTTTGGGTATCTATAGATTTTGATATCTTAAGGCAGTCTGTTTCCTGAAATCAACTTCCACAAATATTAAGGGATGACAGGAACCCTTAAATTTATCTTACACTACTCTTCTAATGTACAAAGAAGGTGAAGAAAGACTCACAGTTGATATATTTTGCCTCTTCAATCATTTTCCCTCCTCATCATGTCCTTGTGGAAGAACTGATGCCAACTGATGTGTGGGTGGCTTTTCTCATATTTGGGTCGAGTCAGTTGCACTTTTGACAGGCAACTCTACATGTTCCTCTCTCCAAGACACTCCTGCAAACTGATAGCCAGACCCAAGGGCTTGATCATGCTCAGGTTTTAGACCTTTACTTATGTATTTTTTTTTAACATGGGGAAAGCAGAGTATATTGTCATTTACATGGTATGACTCAGTGAAACAATATTTCTAACTAAATACCAAGTGTTCTGACACCTACACAATTTTTACACTCTGTTTTAATTTCCCCTTAGGAAGAGTAATGGTGAAAATATATTGTTTCTCCTAGAGACACATCACTTCTTGTTTTTGCTCTTTTTTGAAATTAGCAGTCATTATTTATCAGTGCTTAAATACCTCATGAATTTATAAGGATATTTGAAATTCAAATTTGAGACTACAGAAATTTTATCTGAGTTTTCCTTGATTATATCTCTATAGATCTTAGACTGTACCTCAGTATAACAATGCTAATATCATCAATATTATTCTTTGAAATTGTTACACCATTTTTACATTGTCCCATTCTCCTCTCATTTCATGCTTATATTACATGTGCATTGTCAGATCATAAAGCCAATGTTCACATAATCTTTCCTATTTTAGTCACAGAACTACAAGTAAAAAAATTAAATGCCTTTTTTCAGTTCTTGTATTGATAACTCCAGTCATTTTGATTCTCTACTAGATTCTTTTTTAATAAAATAGGGAGGGCCCCTGCCACCTACATGGGAAACCTCGATGAAGCTCCTGGCTCCTGGCTTTCGCCTGGCCCCGTGCTAGCTGTTATGGCCATCTGGGGAATGAGGCAATGGATGAAAGATCTCTCTCTCTCTATTTAACTCTGTCTTTCAAATAAAGAAATAAATCTTTTGAAAAAACCATGAGAAAACTGTTATGTGAGTTCTTATATAATGGTTATCACGTATGCTCTTCATAGAGTATAGTATATATTAACTCTTCCACCTTCTTTACTCTATTTTCTTCCATACTAAAGTGTTGCTGTCAAAAAGTCTATTAAAATCTAATAGTCTTTCTCTTGTTAGTCAAGGGCTTCTTTCCTCTAGATATGAAAAGTTTTCAATTTCAAACATTTTGTTGGAATATATATCTTGTTGGTTGTTATTGAAAAGCGTACCTTTTTAAGTTTAAACTTCATTTTTTTTTTACTTTAAATTATTTTTTAATTCCAGCAAAACAATTCTTAATTATACTTTTAGTGTCTGCTCTACTCCTTTGCTTTAATTTTCTTTTTTCAGCAATTACCATTATCCATATATTGGATCTTTTCTACCTATCAACAATATATGTCAATTTCCTGTGATTTCTAGCTTTTATTTCTTTATGATTTTATAAAACTCCCTCCTTTTCATTTCCTTTTTTCAGGCATAATATTGTGTTTATTGACTTGATTGTTCAGTCTAGTTGACCACTATTTCTAAAATGATTTTTTTTCTAATTCTTTTTTTTTTTAAGATTTATTTATTTATTTGAAAGTTGGAGTTACACAGAGAGAGAAGGAGAGGCAGAGAGAGACAGAAAGGTCTTCCATCCGCTGGTTCACTCCCCAGGGGGCCGCAACGGCCAGAGGGGTGCCGATCCGAAGCCAGGAGCCAGAAGCTTCCTCTGGGTCTCCCACATGGGTGCAGGGGCCCAAGGAGCTGGGTCACCTTTTACTGCTTTCCCAGGCCATAGCAGAGAGCTGGATCGGAAGAGGAGCAGCTGGGACTAGAACCAGCGCCCATATGGGATGCTGGTGCTTCAGGCCAGGGCACTAACCTGCTGTGCCACAACGCCAGTTCCATTTTTTTCTAATTCTTACTCAAGCTCTGACACCTAATCCAGATTTTCTAATTTTGACTTGCATTATTTTTTCATGTTATATCATTTTCTTAATGTGTTTCAGATTGCTTTGAAGTAGAATATCGTAATTTTGTTTTGTTTTTTGAGCAACTGCTTCTGGCATGTTTCCATCAGCCATAAGGATAACCTCTATTCATTCATTAATTCGATTTTTAAAAAAAACTTTGTATGAATTTTCACCTGGATAATTCTCTTTTGCTTTAAACTTCTAGAGGGAAATTTCAATCAAGGAAATGTTAGTAAAAATATTTTTAACTTCCAGATCTCTTTTTCAGCTGTTTCAATGCAGTACTAAAAACGCAATAGCCAGGGTTAACACATGGCCTAGCAATTAAGATGTCGCTTTGTGCATTCACTTCCCATATCAGAGTACCTGGTTTCAAGTTTCAGTTCCACTCCCAAGTCCAGATTGCTGCTAGTATACCCTAGGAGGCAGAAAGTAAGGGCTCTAGTACTTGAGTCCCTGTCGTCCACATGAGAGACCTGGACTGAGTTCCTGGTTCCTAGCCCCTGGTTTCATCCAGGTACAGCCTGTTGAGGGCATCTGAAGAGTGAATCTGAAGATAGCTCTTTCTCTCACCCTGTCTGCCACTGAAATCAAGCAAACTAAGGCAGCCTGCTTTTTGTGATTGTCCGTCTCCAATTCTCTCTTCCACTTTGATCTAGAACTTCTTCTGCGGTATCTATTGTCATTATCCTATTAAACTTTGATTCTATCCCCAGCACTGCAGAGGCCTATCCTGGAAGGACAGTAGGGGTCGGCTTTCAAGAGTTCCTAAGACAATACTGCTCCAGTTCCTTAAGCCCTGCCAAGCACACCCTTCTTATGAGATCCAGCAAGATTTCCAGACTTAGCTGCCGTTTTAACACGGGTCTGCTGTGCATTCCAGTTGATTCCTTGGGCTCTCCTTTTCCCAGACTTGTGAGATGTCTTTTGTTCTCTTCTGTTTACTCTCATTTAGGCTGAGCCATTCTTGTATTTGAGGCTTTAATGCACAGCTTATTGCGTCGTTTCGGTCCAAAATCAGGACTGGTTTTGCTAAGGAATCTCACTTTATATGAACATTCATAAAGATCCAAACATTCTGCTACCACATGTCTTGACTCAAGAGCTTTAACAAGCAGAGATAACTATTATTGGTCTGATTTACCATAAAGTTTTTGAAAGAAAGAAAACAAATGAGCAAGAGTGAACCTGGATTTGCTCACTATGTTACTTCTGTTTTTCAAGAGGGTAGAGGTGGTCCCTCAGTTTTCATGTTATCAAAACTATATTGGGAGGCCACAGGTGTGGAATCCATACAAAAATTAAGGAAATATTTTTCATTATGCAGTGATATTTGCAATTGATCCCTGAGGCCTCTTTGTTGTCTCAACTTTATTTTCCGCCTTAAACCCCAGTGGATGAAATGTTGTCAAGCACTTAGAATGCTGAGCATGGCCCCCATGATCTGATTCTGAATGGCACAGCCAGGACCCATCCTTTTGGCAGTGTCTGTGTTCTGGGCACTCTGCTCCTGTTTGCAGTGAGGGCAGGTGCTTTCCTACATGGGAATCGTTCTGCAACTCTTCACTGACGTACAAAGTGCAGAGTGTGAATTACTCTATTGGACTAAAACCATTAACCAATGCAAAAGAAATACCATCAGATGTCTCTGTACATTCCATGGTTGTGAAAAAACAGGAAAGCATATGAAAAGTGGTACTGAGATAAAAGCAGATGATGAATTTCAAAATTATAATTAAAAAAAAATAATTTAACCTGTTATTATTAGGTCTTCAAAAATGAATTATTTATACTGTGCAGAGTAACTGCTATTGACAAATTAAGGGGTTGTCAATAATTTTCAGTAGCCTTGTGTGGCTAAATCACATGAATCTACTGCAGCAGATCTTCAAGTTGGACAGCAGCTTGCAGGATTCAATGTCTCTTGTGTTTCTCCTGAGAATTTCTGAGCCAGCCCACTCTCAGGCGGAGAGTGGCTCCTCTCTCTCACCCCTTCTTGTTTGCTATCCTGCCTAAAGAACGAAACCTATTCATTAAGGAATGATGCCAAACAGAAGTAAAGTAAAAATATTCTTTGCTTCTTTCTTTTCTTTTTTTTACAGGCAGAGTGGACAATGAGAGAGAGAGAGAGAGAGACAAAGAGAAAGGTCTTCCTTTGCCATTGGTTCACCCTCCAATGACTGCTGCGGCTGGCGCGCTGTGGCCGGCGCATTGTGCTGATCCAATGGCAGGAGCCAGGTGCTTATCCTGGTCTCCCATGGGGTGCAGGGCCCAAGCACTTGGGCCATCCTCCACTGCACTCCCGGGCCATAGCAGAGAGCTGGCCTGGAAGAGGGGCAACCGGGACAGAATCTGGTGCCCCGACCGGGACTAGAACCTGGTGTGCCGGCGCCGCAAGGCGGAGGATTAGCCTGTTGAGCCACGGCACCAGTCGCTTATTTCTTTTTAAAAATATGTATTTATTTGAAAGGCAGAGTAAATCAGAGAGGGGGAGTGATGGATCTTCCATTCAGTGGCTAAGGCCAAGACTGAGGCAGGTTTAGGCAAGGAACCAGGAACTCTGGCTCTCTCATGTGGGCAGTGGGAATCTAAGCACCCAAGCCATCATCTGATGGTTTCCCAGGGGCATTAGCAGTGAGCTGGTTCAGAAGCACAGTAGCTGGGTCTTGAAGCAGGCACTCTGATATGGGATGCCAGCATCCCAAGTGGTTACCTAACCCGCTCTGCCACAGTGCCTGCCCCTGCTAATTTCTTTAAAAAGTAAATTGCATCATGATAATAAGTAGATCTTGACAGGGATGATGATAATTTCTATTGTTACATCAACTACTTATGAACCTTTAGATTGGGAACAATCTAAAGCTCACGGGAAAATGAAATTCAAAGTAATGAATTTTGGTACAAAGATTTTTGAAATCCATGCAGTTTTGTTTTGTTTTGACAGGCAGAGTGGATAGTGAGACAGAGAGAGACAGAGAGAAAGGTCTTCCTTTTTGCTGTTGGTTCATCCTCCAATGGCCACTGCGGCCAGCGCATCGTGCTGATCCGAAGCCAGGAGCCAGGCGCTTCTCCTGGTCTCCCATGCGAGTGCAGGGTCCAAGGACTTGGGCCATCCTCCACTGCCTTCCTGGGCCATAGCAGAGAGCTGGCCTGGAAGAGGGGCAACCGGGATAGAATCCGGCGCCCCAACCGGGACTAGAACCCGGGGTGCCAGCGCCACAAGGTGGAGGATTAGCCTGTTGAGCCACCGCGCCGGCCTTTTTTTTTTTTTTTTTTTTTTGCAGTTTTTATTTAATATCTATTTTCCATGAACTCTGATATGGACTCCTTATAAACATCATTTTAAAATTGTTTCTGTACCAAAATCAACTTGTCTTTTAATTCAATTTTTTCCATGAACTTTTTCAAAACCTGGAGGGAGGGAAGGAAGGAGGGGAGAGGGGAGAATGCATGAATGCACACATGTGTGTGCATGTGTGTGTGTGTGAGTGTGAACAGAGAGAGGCTTACAGAAACAGAAATAACCACATAGATACAGACAACCAAGTCTAGATCTCTACAAATAACAAACTCATTCTCATGGCTTACAACAGAAATATCATTCACTGACTATCAGAGATCAGCGTGGAGCTGCATCCCAAGTTTTGAAAGGAAGAAAATCACTTAAAAACCCTTCTGTCAAGAGGCCACATTGTTCGACCTAAAGCACCTCCCGGGAGAAATCCGACCTGCACCCCTCTGCTGTGGTCTGAGCATGGTAGATGCGAATCACACACAACTAAAGTGACGGGGCCATCCGAAACCCGAGATGATCAATGCCCATCCAGCACATCTCCGTGCTGCCCACGTGATCTTCTCCCTGATGCTGGTCTGGGGGTCACTTAGCTGCTCAACAGCTCCCTCTCTACATCGCCCTATTTCTGCCTCTGTACGAGTCACAAACCTGTGTCCATCTCCCAACACCTGCTTTGCTGCCCTCTGTGCCCATCCCTGATGAGTCAGTGTGGCCATGCCAAGGCGCCATGAGGGAAAGGTCACTTAATTTTCGTCTGCAAAGCCACATCTCCTGCACTCCCTGTAATTACCAACCAATTTTACATAAATAGCAAAATTAAGTCCCATTATTCTCATTTACCACAAAATTAGTGGAATTAATTAAACATGGAAAAAGGGCCCCCGTGCCTGCCAAATCACTCCTTCCAACAGATAGAAACAGATTCTGGAATTACATGCAGACAGGCTGAAAAATCAGCACAGCATCCAGAAAACCCGCAAAGTTAGACGATCACAATGATTTTGTAAGTGGGGCAAATCCCTAAAGCACAAAGATGTTCCCGACATGGGAAGCACAATCTTCCTTCCGGAAATGGCACCCAGCATCATCACAGAGCAAGGTATGGGCTCCCAGTTCACTGCCCTCTCCAGAAGCTGTGGTCTGTGTTGGCTTTGAGTCTGAGCAACCCAAAGGAAAAGGCTAATGTAAGATGTCCTCCGAATTTAAATTTCTCGCAGGAATTTCCATTTCTTAAAGGAATTTCCCACGGAGAAATGAGTCCATCTAAACTGCAAAAGTCAATTACAGGAGCGCCCATACTTCTGTATGAAAGGCCATGAGTTCAAGATCAAATTCCTGAAATCAGTGTGAAGCAGACAGGGAAAGGGAGGGAAAGTGGGGGTTTATGAAGTTCCACAATTTTTGGTATTTGTTCAACAATGCTTACAAAGTTTATGGGGGACACAGCTGGTAAAGCCGCTGACTGCAGTGACAGCATCCCATACGGGTGCAGGTTTGAGTCCTGGCTGTTCCACTTCTGATCCAGCTCTCTGCTATGGCCTGGGATAGCAGCGGAGGATGGCTCAAGTCCTTGGGCCCCTGAACCCACATGGGAGACCCAGAAGAAGCTCCTGGCTCCTGGCTTCTGATTGACATAGCTCTGGCTATTGAGGCCAACTGGGGAGTGAACCAGCAGATGGGAGACCCCTCTCTCTCCCTCTCTTTCTCTCTCTCTTTCCCTCTTTCTCTCTGCTTCTCCTTCTCTCTGTGTAACTCTAACATTCAAATAAATAAATACATCTTTTTTTTAAAAAAAAGTTTAAACTGTTTCATAAACTGAAAAAAAATTCAAAAATAAGAAAGACCAAAAGTTTCTTCAAAGAATTTCTAGATTCTCTTGTAATTAATTTCATTACAAAACAATGAAATACATACGATTTTTTAACCAACCCTCAAGATGTTATCCCTTTTATTAATGATGCCCTATACCAATAAGATCTCCATATCTTTGTTAATGAGGTTTCTATTGCTCTTTTTTATTTATCTCGCACTGAATTTTTGTCTTGGGAACCCTGCATTGTTACCTCATGTTGTTCTAGGTAAGGATGCAAACATCCACCCAAGTTTTGCTGTAAAAATGGCTCCTTCCGGCAAAGTGAAAACAATTGGAACTTGGTTTAATTAGCTGCCTTCAGTAAATAAGCCATTATTCTTCCAGCTCCATGCTGGCACTATATTTACAAAGGGAAAGATAGCAATAATTATTTTGGGTTGCAGTTAGTCAGTATTAGTTAATGCCGGAGTGTAATTGAGAGAGAATTAAGACAAATGTAGATTAAGGGTACAAAACACAGGATGAACGAGCATCCATCCGTGGGAACATAACCTTGACCTGTATCTTGGGTACAGATTGGGAATCCAACACAGAGAAGCAACAAGTTCCCCATCTGGAACAAACTGAGCAAGGAGCATGTGCATTCTATGTGTCCACATGTGAATTGTCCACATGTGGGGCTTTCTACTAAGCATGTTCATTTCCAGGCCAGCTCAATATGCTTCAGAGGTGCTTAAAGTCCCATTGACTCAGTGCAACCCAGGGGCAATGATGCCCCAGGACTTGCTTGGCTGGGAAATCACCTTGCTTCCCAGTGGTGGCATGTGTGTGTGTGTGTGTGTCTCCACCCAACAGCACTCCATGGGCATGCTCCTTTGGCAATATGATTGTGTAGGAAGCAGGTCTCCTGCCTTTCCTGCCACAGGCCCCCTCCTAGCTTGAAGCCACACCTGCCCTCTTACTACCCTGAGGGCAGCTCACCACCTGAACAACCACCCCTGGGAACTGGGATGTGGGACTACAGCTGAAGCCTGAGGCAGAGAGCAAGGACACTAGTCACAATCCCATTTGCAAAGTTTACAGGATTCCTAGGCAGGCCTCAGGCTCTATACCCTGGGTCATTAACAGACAGCTGCCTTCACCAGGTAGCTATCTTCACTAGTCAGCCCTTCTGACCAGTATCCACCAGCTGTCTAGGGATAGAGGATCTTTGCTCTGCCAAGGGCCATCTGAATACTTATAACACCACTCAAGGGCCATACAAAATCAACTGAAAATTAGCCTGCTATAGATGTACTAAATTTCAGGTCCTACCTGCGGTTGCCATGGCAGAGTCAGACCAAATGATTTTGGAGACCTTACAAGGCCCCACGTTCCCCTCTCCTGATAACCAGGTGTTTTAAAATTCCAGTGTTAAAGAGAAAGGTTGGTGGTGCAGGGGAACCTGACACGTACACCAAACCAGTGTCTCCTCCAAATGGGAGAACCAAAAGTATGTGTGGAAATAAAGAGCACAGAGGTGGGGGAGACTGGCGTAGAGAGACAGGGGGTGGCAGGGAGAGGAGTGCAATGGAAGGAGTGCTAAGTTAAAGCTACAGGAATGTTCTCTACCCCCAGGCCAGGACTGATGACCAAGCCACCATTAAGGTAGAAAGCAGGTACCCTTGGCTTCTGAGCAGAGAGGAGTGCCTCACTCAAAAAAGTCAGAAGGCAATTTGAGAGAGATGTGCATCTCGCACGCCCCTGCACCTGCCAGTCAGAGCCCTGCAGTAATTTAGAAACATGGGCTTCTCTTGGGGTACTGAGTGGGTCCTTAATACCAGTCCATTGTGGTTTGGTGGCAGCACGGGGTGGATGCTCAGAGGTACGATCTCCCTCAGAACAGCTCAGAGGGGTGGAGAAGGGAACACTGAGAAAATGCTCTTAGAAGCAGAATCTCCCATCAGTGAAGAAGCCACCGGGAAATCAAGGACAAAGAGGTGAAGTCACCCAGGTGATGAGAAGGTGCGGGCCACTGACCCAGTGATGGTATCAATGTACTTGCTCTGGAATCCACTGCTGCTTGCTAGCTGTGTGGCTGCAGAGACCCAACTAAGCCTCTCTGGGCTTCACATCACTCATCAGCAAAGGGGTCATGAAGAAGAGTTCCTACCCAGTAACATGGTGGGATTTTACAGATTTCCTTAGGTGGTAAGGGCTGAGGCACTGTCAGGTGCTGCTGCTGCTATTACTTGAATACACAATCGGTCCCGTCTTGCCTTTACTTGCACTAGCTCCCTGGGACGTGTGAAAACTGGAGCGGCGTGAATACCTAAGTAACAGGGACCAGTTACCGTGTTTGCATCTGAGACAATGAATGTGCTGTGATTTAGCTCTCTTGCCTGCGCTTGTCTGGTGATGCTCTTACTTCTGTGAACCCTGAGGTTACTGATAGATTCCCGAGATGTGCCAGGACAATCACTATGCATTCCTGCATTATGCTGTTGTCCTGTGGGTTAAACAAGACAACGGATGGAAACTGCTTAGTTTCCAGCATCATTTAATAAGGAGCACCTAGCGTTTCTGTCACTCCCCTTACCAGTACCTTCACAGATGTAACAGTGATGCCCCACACTTTAAGTGGGAGGATGCAAAACATAATCCAACAGTCTTATGCTGAAGAAAAAATGAGCTTCTATGTATCTCTTTCCCAAAATGGGTTGAAGTCTGCTTTTTAATAAAAATGTTCTCCTTTGTAAAAACGAAGTAATGAACCCAAAATACTCTTTAAATTCTAATGCATATTCCATTTCTGTCTTCAAGAAAGATGCAAAGAGGGAGGGAAGGAAAGGAAGGAAGTAAGGGAATAAAGGAGGGAGGAGAAAGAGAGATAAAAGAAAGAAAAAGAAAAGAAAGAGATGAAGGAAGGGAGGGAGGAAAGAAGGAAGAAGGGAGGGAGGACAAACAGAGAAAGACAGACAGACAGAAATGATCCATTCTGACTTGTGATATCCAACACAGCCTGCCTGCCACATTTTACATTCAGTGTTCTGCCTCTCATCCATTATGAACCTCTGGCTGGAACAGGATAAATTCTGCCATCTGCTGGCGTCTCCTCAGAACTGCTTGCCCACAGACCTCAAACACCGTAGGGGAGCTGTCAGCCTAGTGGTTTGAGAGCCACAGGGCGGGGGTGGGGGTGGTGGGGGGGTGGTGGTGCTGGCCATGTTTGGGATCCCTGGAAGGGCACAGCCTGAATTGCGCTGCCATGTTGCTGTGCACGTGGCCTCTGGCCCTGGCATGTCTGAACAGTCCTTGCCTTTGCAACAGCAGAAATCAATGGTGATTCTGCAGGGAGCAGGCCTGAGGCACCACATGCTGTGCCCCATCCAGCCCTGGTCTCTGCTGGGGGCTCAGACACCTGCAGGCTCCAGATATTGTCTCCTGCTTCCTTTCTCTCCTGGGGAGAGCTGCTGCAGAGGGTGTTGGCCAGCCTCTTGTGATAGAGGGCCTCTGATTGCCAGGGCTGTGGAGCCACAGTGAGGCGCACAGAGTGTGACTGAGGGCCCAAAAGGTTACATCTGATCAGTCAAGAGCTGTGCAGCACCTCTCCATCAAGGCACATCAACACGTGCCTCATGTTCTATGGCACAAACTCTTTTCGTGAAACAAATCCACCATCATCGTGTGAATCAGTGAACTTGAGTTTCACTGTATTCCATATTGTTAAACACAGATAAGACCATTTTTAAAATTTCATTTTATCAAAAATCAGCGAGACAGAACAATCTTCCTTTCTCTGCCTAAGCCCCGAGTGAGACGATGGGGCTTTGCCAGGAAGAGGTGAAAGTGAAGTGTGGGATGAGCTGGAAGAGAGAGCTCTGGAAGGTCCCACTCCCCGCAGCTCCACCTCTGCCTGGCAGGGAGCAGCTCAGACCACGCCACCGTTTGAGTCAATTTTCATACAAAGAAAGCCTCAGACACACAATAGCAGATCCACAGCTTCCAGCAAGGCAGAGAAATGAATAAGCATATCAGACATAGAAGCTGGTGCATACTAAGCACCCACTGTACGCCATGTACTGTCACATGGGCTTTCAGATATCAGTCTATTAATCCTCCTCACAGTAACTCTACGAGGAAGATGCTGGTACCCTTATTTTACTGGCAACGAAAGGAAGCACAGATAACTAACTGTACACAAGATTCACAGCTGGTTAACAGTGAAGCAAGACTTCAACGCAGGCTGCCTGGCCCCAGATACAGCCTTCTAATTTTATGTTGGGTTTAAATATTTAGTTAACACTGGAAGACCCAATAAGGCAACAGGATGGGGAGGTTGTTTATGTGATGGAGTCTCTTGACCACTAACAGAGGAGTCATGGAGAACTGACTCCCCGGTACTGACGACAGGGGCCCGACCAGAAATGATGAGTCAACACGTCATAAATAAGAGTGTCAGTTGTTAAATCAACAACAGGGGTCACTGTGCACTTGCTCCCCATGCTGGACCTCTGTCCTCAATGTATTGTACTATGAGAAGTAATGGTAAAACTTGTCTTCAAACTGTACTTCTTTGTGTGTGTCTGTGCAGGTGCAAATAGTTGAAATATCTCTTTAGTAAAGAGTTGGTCTTCTGTATACAAAGTCAATTAAAAACGAATCTTAATGGAAAATGGAATGGGAGAGGGAGTGGGAGGTGGGATGGGAGTGTGGGTGGGAGGGCGGGAATGGTGGGAAGAAATACTATATCCCTAAAAGCTGTACATATGAAAAGTTGTATTTATTAAATAAAAACCTTAAAAAAGATGAGTCAAAACAGTAGGATGAAAACATCAAGAAGAAGGAAAACAAAAGGGAAAAGGAAGATAAGGAGCAAAAGACTTACAGCCCTCATATTTCAAGTGCACATGAAGAAGCGTAGCCCAACCACGGGTGAGAAAGAGCCCCACTGGGAAACCCAGGAAGGCTCAACTTCCAGGCCAGGGGGAGGCCCTGGTGTTGAGCCACTGTCCAACACCTCGTGATGGTGGACTCTCTTCCACGCTCCTGGGTGGTGGATGTCTTGTGGCTATCCATCCACACCATCAGACAGGATCTTGACCATGGCTTTCACTCACTGCAGGGTGCCCTGGGATGCAGGCACCGGGGACACTGCAGTCCCCAGTAGACATGCACTCCATGCACCATACCCCCATGGAGCTCATGTTCCAGAGGGAGGCAGGGTGGCAGAATGCAAGCAGGTAGAGTAAGAGAAGTTGCTACAGACTGGAAGATGTGCTCTGGAGGAAATAAACAGGTGCCAAGCTGAAAGCAACAAGGAAGGCTTAATTCAGTTGGGCACAGAAAAGCTGCTGCAGAGGGTGTTGGCCAGCCCCTCGTGACAGAGGGCCTCAGATTGCCAGGGCTGTGGAGCCACAGTGAGGCGCACAGAGTGTGACTGAGGACCCAAAAGGTTACATGTGATCAGTCAAGAGCTGTGCAGCACCTCTCCATCAAGGCACATCAACACGTGCCTCATGTTCTAGGGCACAAACTCTTTTCGTGAAACAAATCCACCATCATCGTGTGAATCAGTGAACTTGAGTTTCATTGTATTCCATATTGTTAAACACAGATAAGACCATTTTTAAATTTTCATTTTATCAAAAATCAGAGAGACAGAACAATATTCTATCTGCCTATTCACGCCCCAAATGCCCACAACAACCATGGCTGGGCCAAGGTGAATCCAGGAGCCAGGAATTCAAACAGCATCTCCCATGCAGGTGACAGAGACCAAACTATCTGAGCCATTACTTACTGCTTTCCAGGGTGTGCGTTGGCAGCAGGCTGGATTGGGAATCAGGCAGGACAAGGGGGTAAAGCAGACAAGCCACGACGTGGAGGGCAAAGGGCATCTCCAAGAGCAACGTGAAAAAGAAAGTTTAAGTACAGTGAAAAAGTAAAAGATCTGATATATTTTAGTAGGAAGGCTTAGAGTAAGTCCATGGCAAACTGATATCTAAAATTTCACCAACAGTGAAGGGAAGGAAGACCTCCTACACAGCTTAATGCCACCTTTAAGCTTGATTTCTTGAGATTAGCCAGAAAAAATTTGGAAATGAATCACTGAATTCCAAGAAGCTAGGTCAACCGGCAGATCACGCATCTTGGGCTTATCCTGCTTCTGAAAATAGGCATTAAAACTGCAGCAACCTGGAAAAAACACAAGTTCAGGTAGAATTTCAAATGACAGCCTTCAGGACATGCCTGGCTGTAGGGGAAGGGCAGCTGCCAGGGTTTGTCCCTTCGTCCACTGCTGCCTGTGGTCTCCAGCTAGCTCCTCCAGGTCTCCCCGGGCTGCACAGGACAACAAGCATTTTCACTCAGCTTTGGGGTGGAGGATGCCTAACATTTTGTCTGGACTTTCAGGGCAGCAAACCCAAAGTCTAACTAATGAGAGATGGTCTTATTTGGGCCAGAGACAAAGCAGCAGCTCGCCCATTTGGGGAGTCTCCAAGCCAAGAGTGTGTCCGTGCTGATAATATAAAATCGGACAAGAGTGTTCCCTGTCCTTAGCTCCTCTTTGCCATCATGGAGGAGGAGTTAGGACTTCAGCAATCATGGCTCAAATTCCTCCCCACTTTTAATTAACTCTGGTAAAAGCCTTCATCTTGCTTTGTGTTTCTTTTCCTTTACATAAATTTCCCAAGGGCAGAGCTCAATTAATCTCCTTTCCCCAGGTGCCTGGACTATTTTCTAAAACACCCCCAGTCCTCTCTAAGTGTGTACTAAATGACTGAATTGCCAGATTACCCCAATTTGTATTGTCTCCCACAAAATTCCCTCTGGCAGGAAAGGTTCAGTTTCTCCCGCCTTAGCAGTCATTCAACATCAACCACTGAGTGAATAATTCACTTGTCTCACCCACCCTATAGCTACAGGGGACCTACTAGGTGCCAGACACCTCATAGGATTCTCCAGTCATAGCAATAAGCAAAACAAAGAGCCTGTCTCCCAGAGACTGGACCAGGCATCAAACCAAGGGTCAGCAAACTTCCTACAGTCAGAGGTGTTGCAGGACACAGGCAGTCTCTGTAGCATATTTGTTTTTGCTTTTTTTTTTTTTCTCCTTTTGACAACTGAAAATGTTAGAAGTGGGTGTTGGGCCTAGCAATTAAGATGCCCACCTTGGGGCCAGTGTTGTGGTGCAGCAGGTTAAGCCACTGCTCTAATTTTTTAAAAGATGTATTTATTTGTTATTTGAAAGGAAGTTACAGAGATGCGGGGTGGGGGGAGTCTTCCACCCACTGGTGCACTCCCAGATGGCCGCAATGTCTGGAATTGCACCGATCCAAAGCCAGGAGCAGGAGCTTCTTCCAAGTCTCCCACATGGATGCAGGGGCCCAAGGACTTGGGCCATCTTCCACTGCTATCCCAGACCGTAGCAGAGAGCTGGATTCGAAGTGGAGAAGCTGGGACCCAAACCGGCGCCCACATAGGATGTTGGTACTGCAGAAAGCGGCTTCACTCGCTATGCTACAGCACCAGCCCCGATGCTCTACTTTTGATCCAGCTCACTGCTAATGGGCCTGGGAGAGAAGGTGAGGATGGTACAGTACTTGGGCTCCTGACATCCACATAGGTGACCCAGATGGAGTTCCAGGCTCTGGGCTTTGAACTTGCCCATTCCAGGGCCATTGCAGCCATTTGGGAAGTGAACCAGCACATGAAGTCACTCTGCCTTTCAAGTAAATAAATCTTAGAACATAAAAAAAGATGCCTATATCTCACATCAAACTGCCTATGTTCCATTCCCAACTCCAGCTTCTGACTCTACCACCAACAAAGCTGACCCTGACAGGCATTGGTGATGGTTCAACTGACTGGGTCCCTGTCTTCCATGTGGGAGCCCTGGGTTGAATTCTTTAGCTCCTGGCTTTTGCCCTGACCCAGCCCTGGACACCATAGACAATCTAGAAGTAAAGCTCTGTAGGACAGTTCTCTTTGTCTTTATCTTGCTCATCCTTAAATAAACAAAAACAATTTTTAAAATCCATTTTATTCAAGTATTTTTGAAAAACAGGCCAGAAGCCAAATATGCTCTTTTGGCCATACGTTGCTTACTGCTGTGTAAGACATACAGTCAACAAATGCATACCACAGCTAGTACACAAGCACATGTGTGGTAAGCATTTAAGAGTAGGCTGCACGAGGGCATGCTTTTGGAGGGGTCTAGGAAGCTCTCTCACAGGAGTACATGCCCAAGGTATGAGTTGGTGAAGGAGGAAGGCCTAGCGAGACCATGAATAGGGGAGCATGGGAGTGATATCCTGCAGGCAGAGGGCTCACAGGAACACGCTTTGAACAGCAGGGCCGAGCAGGAGCCTCATGCAACAGTCATGTCAGCTACAGCAAGGAGACTGGCTGTCATTCTAGGGGTCACAGCAGACTTTCAGGAGAGGAGTGCCTGGATTAGATCAAAATAGAACTCTTCTAGCTGCTGTGTACGTCCCGCCTTGGGGAAGTGAGATGCACAGAGGAGGAGGCCAGTTCATTATGGCTTCTTGCTGTGAGTTCATTTGTACCCTCTACCCTGAAACACACTGAAAGGCTAACCCCCAGTAACTCAGCATGTGACCTTCTTTGCAAACAGAGTCGGTGCAGAGGTAATTAGTTCACTTGAGGTCATCACAGAGGAGGGACAGGCCTCTATTCCAACGTGACTGCTGTCCTTCTAAGAAGGCAGCCCTGGGAAGGCAGACACCCGGGGAGAATCCCACGTGACAATGCAGGCAGAGGTGGGGGTTAGGTAACTGCAAACCAAGAAACACGGAAGATTGCTAGCTAAGTATCAGAAGTTAGGAAGAAGGAAGGAATGATTCTCTGACATGTTTCAGAAGGAGCAAGCCCAGCCGTCACCCTGATTTTGAACATGCAGCTTAAGCCACTCAGTTGTGGGACTTTGTCAGAGCAACCTTAGGAATAGACAATGGGTGATCATGGCACGAAGATGTGTAATAGAGGATAGAAATTCATGGATTTGAGAAATACCTTTTAGGTTGAATCAAAAGAACTTTCTAGCAGCTTAGATACAGAAAATCAAGAGAAGAAAAAGGGGCTGGTGCTGTGATGCAGTGGGTAAAAGGTGCCACCTGCAGTGCCGGCATCCCATATGGGCACCAGTTCTAGTCCCGGCTGCTCTACTTCTGATCTAGCTCTCTGCTATGGTCTGGGAAAGCAGTAGAAGATGGCCCAAGTTCTTGGGCCCCTGCATCTGCATGGCAGACCCAGAGGAATCTCCTGGCTCCTGGCTTTGGATCAGCATAGCTTCGGCCGTTGTGGCCAACTGGGGAGTGAACCAGCAGATGGAAGACTTCTCTTTCTCTGCCTTTCCTCTCTGTGTAACTCCAGCTTTCAAATAAATCTTAAAAAAAAAAAAAAAAAAGAACAGGAAAAACTGCCAAGGTTGATGATGCTCACCCAGGTACCAACAGTGGCTGTCCTTGAAGGAGGGCCTGCTTAGAAGGAATTAAGGGGAAAGAGCATTTCTGTATCCAATATACCAGAATATCCTTTGTTTTGGCAAAAGAGAAAGTACAGCTTTCATCATAGAAACAATAGTGTAGAAAAGTCAGTAGAAAATTAAAGGAAGAAAAAGTGACATTCCTGGGTCTGGCTCAAAGTGCTCCATGGATAGTTGGCAGCCTGAAGATCAGGGAAACCGAGACAGCAGCCTGGTGGTAGGGGTGAGGGTGGGGAGTAGACTGCGCATGGAGCAAGGTGTCATTTCAGGCATAGGGCCTAGATGCAGGGAGGGAAGTAGATGATGGGAAATTGCCCTCCCTTGGAGAAGTCTCCATGGGTTTAAACAAAAAGAAGGCAGAAAGGAAAAAACACAGAGTGGCGAGACTTTGGGAGGGCAGGAACAGGTGGTCTCCACGAACATCATCCTCCATGAGCCCATTCAGGGCACAGGCCCTGCCTGGATCTGTCACGTGCAGTAGGGACAGCCCTTGAGAGCCCTGTGTTCACTTCAGGCACCTCCTTCAGAGAATTCACACCTTCAGGGAATCACACCAGGGAAGGAATAAAAAGGCTGAATGTTATTTTAATTGAATTTGTTTTCAATTTATTTTCAGCTGTCTAGGGAAAAACCTTTTACACTCACATCATTTGATTCCTTTCTACTTCATGTCCATTATGCTCATAATGAGCTTTTAACGCATTAACGCGGCGGCCCTGTTTGCCGAAGAGTGATTCACGTTGGTCAAATCAATAACTAGCCAAAGCATAAAAATACACCAAACTGAGACAATGACACAGAGGGTAAATGGACATGTTGGGCTCCCACGTCCTTAAACAGTGGAGACTACATCCCATGATCTTCTGAAGCCACAGTACGGTGGAGGTCAGGGGAATACAGAAAGTCCTCTGCTTCCTGTATTTCCACGCTCACGTGTGCGCTGAGCCCCTGGAAGTAAATGTGGGAGGCCACGGGAAGCCCCTCTCCCAGCCACGGACATTCGCTCTCAGGCTGTCCATCGGCATTCCTTTGCAGCTGTGGGTGAAGCAAGATCTTGTGATCAACCTATTTATGAATGTAAAGGGAAAAGTCAGAATGCGAACAGCTGTGGATTGTTTTAGGACTCAGAGGAAGTGAGGAAGAGTGGGAACGTTTGCCACCTACACCCACAGGTCATATGTGAAACATCTTCACAGGTAGCAACTATTGCTCAACTCTGGTGCATTCTTGGGCTAATGGAAAATAGGATCTGACATTTAAACCTAAGGGTTACAAACGATGGATAAGATGCACCCACATCAGAGTACCTGGGCTAGATGACAGGCTCTGGCTCCTGACCTAAGCTTCCTGGCAGTGTAGATCATGGGAAGCAGCAATGATGACTTAAATAATTGGGTTCTTGGGGCTGGCACTGTGGCTCAATGGATTAAGCCACTACCCACAATGCCTGCATCCCATTTAAGCCCTGCTTAGAGTCCAGCTGTTCCACTTCTGATCCAGACCCCTGCTAATATGCCTGGGAAAGCAGTAGAAGATGGCCAAAGTACTCAGATCCCTGCCATTCACATGGGAGACCCAAATGGAGTTCCAGGCTTCTGGTTTCTAGCCTGGCCTAACCCTGGCTGTTGTGGCCACTTGGCTAGTGAACCAGTAGGTAGAAGATCTCTCTCTGCCTCTCTTTCTCTTTCTCTCTGCCTCTCTGTAACTCTGCCTTTCAAATAAATAAAAAGTCTTAAAAAAAAAAAAAAGCAGGCCAGCGCCGTGGCTCAATTGGCTAATCCTCCACCTGCGGCGCCAGCACCCCAGTTCTAGTCCCGGGTGGGGTGCTGGATTCTGTCCCGGTTGCTCCTCTTCCAGTCCAGCTCCTGCTGTGGCCTGGGAAGGCAATGGAGGATGGCCCAAGTGCTTGGGCCCTGCACCCGCATGGGAGACCAGGAGGAAGCACCTGGTTCCTGGCTTCGGATTGGCACAGCGTGCCGGCCGTGGTGGCCATTTGGGGGGTGAACCAACAGAAAAAGGAAGACCTTTCTGTCTCTCTAACTCTGCCTGTAAAAAAAAAAAAAAAAAAAAAAAAAAAGCAAATAATGTGGTTCTTGCTATGCACACAGGAGAATTGGCTTGAGTTCCTGGCTTCTGGCTTCAGTCCTACCCAGCCCTGGCTACTGCAGGTATATGGGGAGTAAACCAACAAATGGGAACTTGCTGCTTCTCTTTCTCTGTTTCTCTGCCTCTCAAATAAATGAATTTTTTTGTTTAAAAAGAAGAAAACAACCTTTTATACCATAACATAGGAAAGCACAGGAACGTATTTTTAAATTCCAACAAGCTGGGGGATGTGCTCTAATACACAGCCCACATTTGGGACACAGAGGCAAACACGCTTTGGGGTTCAGTAAATTCAGAACCTCTCCCATGGCCAGCTCTGCCAGGATCTTAGGCTCTACCAACTGAGAAACTGAATGGGGTCTAGTGTGGGAGCTTCCAAACCAGGTTCCAAGGAACACTGCTTCTCTGAAGTTCATCAGACATTCCAAGAAAAGCACAGTGTTTGTTTCAGGAACTCCAGGCATTCCTTTCTGCTCCTTCTCTCTCTCCCATACTGCAAAGGACAGAGCATTATACTCTCTGAGTTCTACATCAAAGAACTTTTCCTGTTTTTGTTTACCTTGGAATTTCCCATACTTGTTTAAATTACTGAAAAACCTAATTAAAAACTTTTCTTAATCAAAACACCAGTTTGCACTGTGGAGCACATTAAAAAAAGAAATCAAATGATCATTTTAGGAAAACTCACCCTATCACAGCCCAAAACAAATTTTCACATTCCATCACCTTTCTAACCAAACTGTGCCACCATTGTCTCCTCTACACAGGAGGACTTATAGGGTACCTTTTAAGCCTTATGTACAGGACTAATATTATTGCAAATGGCAAAAACCTAGACCAAACTGGCTCAATAAATGTTTATTGAGAAGATGTTGGGGGGCCAGCACAGTGGCATAGCAGTAAAGCCACCATCTGCAGTGCTGACATCTCATACGGATGCGGGTTTGAGTCCCGGCTGCTCCACTTCCAATCCAGCTCTCTGCTATGGCCTGGGAAAGCAGTAAAAGATGGCCCAAGTGCTTGGCCCCCTGCACCCATATGGGAGACCTGGAAGAAGCTCCTGGCTCCTGGCTTCAGATCAGCGCAGCTCCGGCCATTGCAGCCAATTGATGGAAGACCTCTCTTCCATCAATTCCAGCCAACTGATGGAAGCCAGCAGATGTAAGACCTCTCTCTCTGCCTCCCCTTCTTTCTGTGTAACTCTTTCAAATAAATTAATAAATCTTAACAACAACAACAAAAAAAAAGACAAGCTGTTGGGGAGAAGTCATAGATCTGGGCATGCAAAATAGCAATGTCTGAAGAAGGCCAGCAAGAAGGCTTCAGGGATCCAAATACCATCCACACTCCAGTCTCTCCCTCTTCTGGCTATTTCTTTGGTTCCTTTCTGCACAATGCCTCCACTTGCTCAAATGGCCAATGTTCATCGTTTGACAACTAGTGAGACAGACTTGTAAAAAACCCAGGGAATAATTCCAATCGGTTGGACTCATGGCCTAGACCTACCTTGACAGGCCCACCCAGATCTTGTGTCCACTCCTGAGGCTGGGTCCTATGGTCAGAGATCCCTGTTCAAACCATACAGCTTCAAGTGGGGAGCAAGGAAGAGGGGAGTTTTGTTTTGATAAAGGGGAGTATGTGTGGGGTTGATATCACATGCAGAGGGAAAGGAGAGACTGCTGGTTCTGGAGGAGGAATCACTACCACTCTACCTCCTCCTCCTTGCTCTTTGCATCAGCCAAGCCACACATAAGCTTGCTGGACAAAGCATCCCGCTGGTGGAGGTGCTGCTCTGGCATGCTGTGTGTAACCTGTGCCCGCCTCACCCAGGAGGAAGTCACACAGGACTAATCGCCTTAGCGGATCCATTCCCTTACTGGTGATTCTGCCCCTAATGTGCTCATTATGCTGCTTATGTCTTTTATAAGTGGAGAGAAAGTATGTTATCACACGAGCTCTCTTACTTCCTGAGAAATTCTCTTCTGCCCAAAGGGGCTTAAGTTTCTGGACCTCCCTTTGTGGTACTTCATTCTCACAGATGTGCTAATCAGTGCTGATTATACAAATCAGTTAACGCTATCTCACTGACTTGGTTTGCCTAAATAAATCTTGGATGTCATATTTATTTGGATTTTCTGGTTAATAAATATAGAAAAACATCTAATCAGCATGTTGACTTCTAATAAATCAGAAACAAGTGCCCTGGAAAAACACAAATTCCTCATTGTATTCCTGATAAAGTCTTTTTCTACAGAAAGGCAAATACTGCATGTTCTCCCTTCTATGTGGCTAAAATCAAAAGAAGGGGAGGGGAGATGAAGGAAAGAAATAAGCCCTACATGTATAATTTTTGCTGCAAATACAGTATTTTGCCAAACTTTGTTTTAAATCTGTCAAATTGATAGAAATTATATACCTGTTTTAATGATTTTCTGAATAGTTTAAAACTTTAGTTTCTATGACTGAAGTTGAACATCTTTCGTTTGATTTTTGTTAATAGCCCTTGACTATTTTCTGACTGGAGTATGACTTAAAAAAAAAAAAAAAGATTTACTTATTTGAGGGGCCAGTGCTGTGGCACAGCAAACTAAAAGCCCACAGCTCATATGGGTACTGGTTTGAGTCCCAACTACTCCACTTCCGATTCAGCACTCTGCTAACGCACCTGGGAAAGCTGTGGAAGATGTACCAAGACCTTGAGCCCCTGCACCCATGTGGGAGACCCAGAAGAAGTTCCTGGCTCCGGGTCAGCTCATCTCTGGCCTTTGTGGGGCTATTTGGGGAGTGAACCAGCAGATAGAAGACTTCTGTCTCTCTCTATCTCTAACTCACTCTGTAAATCTGTATTTCAAACAAACAAACAAAAGATTTACTTATTTATTTGAAAGAGTTACAGAGAAAGAGGGAGAGATGTAAACAGGTCTTCCATCTGCTGGTTCACTCTCTAGCTGGCTACAGGAGCCAGAGCTAAGCCAGGCCAAAGCCAGGAGCCGGGAGCTTCACCTGGTCTCCCACATGAGCAGAAGGGACCCAAATACTTTGACCATCTTCCACTGCTTTCCTAGGCACATTAGCAGTAAGCTGGACCAGAAATGGTGCAGTTGGTCTTCAGCCAGCACCAATATGGGAGGCCAGCATTACAGGCTATGGCTTTACCTGCCGTGCCACACTGCCAACCCCTATTTTATAATTATTCAAATTTTTATTTAGTGGAGCCATTAAACTTTTTATTATAATATAAGTTAAAAATGTTATTTCAGACTTTTTTTGAAAATGAAAAAGGGGGGAGGGTGGCATTGTGGTGTAGCAGGTAAAGCCACTGCCTGCAATGCCAGCATCTCTTACCAACTCCACTTCTGATTCAGCTCCCTACGAATGTGCCTGGGAAAGCAGAAGATGGTACATGTCCTTGGGCCCTTGCACACATGTGGGTGACCTGGATACAGATTCCAGATCTTGGCTTTGGCCTGGCCCAGCCCTGGCTGTTGTGGCCATTTGGAGAGTGAACTAGTGGACGGAAGATCTCTTTATTTCTCTCTGTGTCTCTCCACCTCTTTCTGTAATTCTTTAAAATAAACTAAATAAATCTTTAAAGAAAACCAAAGTTTTGTTTTGTCTCCCTGAACATCCTTCCATGCATAGTTATACACACCCATCCAGCCAGCACTGGCCGGTCAGCCTGTGTGTTGACTTTTCTACCTACCTACCAACCAAGTTGTTAATCTGCCATCCTTGCTTCAACAGATTCCTGTCATTGATGCTACACAAAGGCCTGTGATCACCAGTTGGAGACAGCAACCACACTCCATGATATTCCTGCTTGAGGAATCTGGATGGATCCAGGCTCACTGTCTCTAAGCTACTGCCCACGTTTTGGACTGACCACGAGTGGGTACACCCCCGAGGAAGAAGCAGACCCATGACCCCAGTGCACATCAGCATGCACTAGAAATTATTCCCAAAGAGTCACTGAGAAGATGACCAGTCCCCAAACCAGCTTCCCCTCCAAGTATATCAACCCTGTACATCAACCACTCAGAGCTTTGCCCACCCACCCACCCACCAAGTGTAGGATGCCTCACTGTTCCCAGCTCTCCTCATCAACCCAACTGACTCCTATTTCTTAACATCTCCCCAGCTGCATCACTGGAATCAGGTGGTATTTGTAGCACAGAAGAGGGAAGGGGAGGTTAGGCTCCCTGACACACACCATGGCCCCTCTGAGCATTCCTCAAGTCATGGTCGATTTTTTTTTTCAAATGTTCATCTCTGGTGAGCAAGCATTTGGCATAGTATTTGAGACACTTATGGGATGTGGCCCTTATTAAAGTGCCTGGGTTCAAATCTGGGTTCCACTCCCAATTCTAGCTTCCTGCTAATGTACACCCTGGAAGGCAGCAGGTGATAGCTCACGTACTTGGGTCCCAGCCTCTGACATGGAGACTTGGATTGAGTTTCAGGCTACTGGATTTGCCTTGGCCCTACCCAGCTGTTGTTATCATTTAGGGGAAAGAACCAGCATATGGGAGTTCGCTCTCACTCGCTCTCTCTCTAATCTCCATTTCTTTGTGCTTTTTAAATAAAAATAAATTTCAAGGCATTTTACTTCTGGAAGAAAAATTTGTCATTTTGTACACATTCAGAATAGACAGAATCCATGACCCATATTTTATAAAATCTGTAGCTCATTTCACATAATTTGAGGAGTCTTGTTTCTGTGCAAGTATTTTATTCCCCTCCCCTACCTTCACATGAACTATAAACATCTGACACCCAAAAAGCCTGAGAAAGGTCTGATAGTTCTTTTCCTTTGCCTCGGGGATGAAGAAGTAACATCCCATAGCAATTGTGGAAGTGACTTTGCAAGGCACGGAAGACTTGGCGGTGAGTGTGCTCATCGGCTGGGGAGCAGTCACATGTCACAGAGAGCACAGTGTTTTGCAGAGAAGTGAGAAGACAGGACAAGGTGCTGTTCTGCACCAGAGGATCCACACAAGCTTGCAATCGAATGGTCAGGGAAGGCTTCTCAGAGGCAGGATCACCATGTGGAGTCAAACCAGTCAATGGGGAAGGGTATGAAGGAGAGGGGGAAGGTGGCTGAGTGATTCAGGTGAGAATTGGGGTTCTTAGTAGAAAATCAGTCTAACAGAGACAGGCAGACAGAGGGAAAGCCTGACTCAGTCAGACTGAGAACAGAATATCCTAGGAGGAACCCAGGGAGAGCAAGTTGGCAGGACTCTGCAGGTCCTACTGTACCTGGCCTTGAAGTCCCCCTCTAAACACCTTCAAGCGGGTTCTGCTCCCTCTGGCTGCCTATGGAAAATAGATTGGAGGGGGAAGGACAAGACTGGCAGCAAAGGAGAAGGGAGAGGAGAAGGGGGTATGGAGGAGCTGGAGGAGGGAACGATGGCCCTGGTTCCCTGAGTCATTTGCTGAACTAGTGACACAGGAAAAGGAGGCAACCTGACGGAAGAGGCTGTACCTGGGAAAGTTGAGTTCACAAATAAGCAGGAGCACGGGGAATCCACCCACCACACTGAGTCACTCAGTATGGGGTGAGCGTGCAGAGATGACAACCTGAATAACCCTGTTCACAAAGGGGGCTGTCACTCAAGTCCAGCACCAGTCGACCCTGCCTCTGCTCTGGGTTCACGTCATCTTTGTCCTGGGATCCAGACTGCCAGGGCAGCCTCTGTCTGGAACACTGCCTGTGTCACAGCAGAGGAAGACCCCTAAGTGACACACTTCTCCTTAATTCACATTGCATTGATCCAACAGGTCACCAGCCTGATGTGAGTTAATGGGGCAGAGCTGCATTAATCTCCTGGAGGGAGGGTCACTAGAAGACAGAATGTGACAGTTACAGAGTCCAGGAGACTTCAGAGAGGCAGCTAGAGACCCACTGCCAACACCAACTCAGAATGCAATGAAACAAACACCAGTGTCTCCCATTCCCAGTTGGTGAAGCTGCACACACGCCAGGGCTTTGAGACGATGGCTTAAAGAGGCAAACAGAACAGAGGAAACGTCAGAAATACCTGGCTTCTGCTCCTGCATCTGTGTGTACTATGCAAGTCCATCTCCTGGATTTGAGTTTATCCATCTGCCTAACTAGGGTCAGATATAGAGGTTCTTTAAGAGTTTCTTCCAGGAGCCAGCACTGTGGTGCAGTGGGTAAGGCCGCCACCTGCAGTGCCAGAATCCCATATGGGCTCCGGTTTGAGTCCCGGCTGCTCCAGTCCCGATCCAGCTCTCTGCTGTGGCCTGGGAAAGCAGTGGAAGATGGCCCAAGTCCTTGGGCCCCTGCACCCAACTGGGAGACCCGGAAGAATCTCCTGGCTCCTGGCTTCGAATTGGCACAGCTCCGGCTGTTGCGGCCAATTGGGGAGTGAAGCAGCGGATAGAAGACCTCTCTCTCTCTGCCTCTCCTTCTTTCTCTGTGTAACTCTGACTTTCAAATAAATAAGCAAATCTTTTTTAAAAAAGAGTTTCTTCCAATTCTAAGAGTCACTGGCTTTGATCTTTGTTCCATGGTTTAAACATCTGATTCTCAAGCCTAGAACCCCTTCAGTTTTAAAGGCATGGATCTCTCTAACTGCTACCTGCTCACATTGCAAGAGTCACCAAAAGGGGGGGGGGGCATGTGTGTTCTGCCAGCTCCTTTTTTTTTTAACTTTTATTTAATGAATATAAATTTCCAATGTACAGCTTATGGATTACAATGGCTTCCCCCTCCCATAACTTCCCTCCCACCCGCAACCCTCCCCTCTCCCGCTCCCTCTTGCCTTCCATTCATATCAAGATTCATTTTCAATTCTTTTTATATACAGAAGATCAATTTATATATATTAAGTAAAGATTTCAACAGTTTGCACCCACATAGAAACACAAAGTGAAACATACTGTTTGAGTACTAGTTATAGCATTAAATCACAATGTACAGCACATTAAGGACAGAGATCCCACATGAGGAGCAAGTGCACAGTGACTCCTGTTGTTGACCCAACAAATTGACACTCTAGTTTATGGCACCAGTAACCACCCTAGGCTGTCGTCATGAGTTGCCAAGGCTATGGAAGCCTTCCAAGTTCGCCAACTCTGATCATATTTAGACAAGGTCATAAAAGACAGGGTGAGGATAGTAACCAATGATCCTAAGAGTGGCATTAACCAGGTCTGAACAATTATACAGCATTAAGTGGGGAAGAGGACCGTCAGTACACACATGTTGGGAGTAGAGCCATTGGTGGTAGAGTAGAGGTTATGATTACAAAGAAATGAGGCCCAAGTGTGCTAGACAGGGTCTAGAACAAAGGACAGAGTCATTATTAGAGGAGCTAAGAAAGGTGTTGTCTAAGCTACAATTAAGTTTTCTAATTGAGAGGCAAATAGAACCTGACAGAAGGGGCCTGGTAATAATCTGGTGGGCTTTAGGCCTTGTAAGTTAAGAGGTCCAGACCTATCTATCTCTTCGCATGGGGTACATCCTAAGGGAGGTGTGAACCACCTGGGGGAAGGCACCCTGTTGACTTTCATTACTTAGCTGGCCTGGGAGGAGAGCTGGCCAGGTAAAGGCATGTGGCATCTCTAACAAGAAATTTACAGTTCTGCCTGCAATGTTGCTGACCCTACTTGGCCATCCCCTCAGCTACAGTAGTCACTTTGGAAGTTGGGCTGAGTGAAGGGCTTTTCAGCTTAGAGCCAATAAGATCTGTGGCTCTGACCTGGGCATCCTTCGACTCCAGGGCAGGTCCATTTGCAGTGATCCAACTCTTGGCAGAGCTGCCAGGGCTCTTCACAAGCTGACTTCTGCTGAAGCCCAGGCTTACCACATTGAAAGCCACTGCAGTGGACTGGCCTGTTGGGTCTCCTTGAGGGCAGACCACTGTACAGAGCTACATTTAATAGGCCTGCCACCTATCTTTACATTGCTTCTGATGCCTAGCTTTCTTTTCCTCCTGGTTTTTGTTAAAGCAGACCAGAGGATGCAAGTCAAGGGAGTGCCCAAGTCCCATCTCTAATCTTTGGTGTCCTGAACTACAAGTCCATATTCACATTTGCCAGCTCCTAATTCATCACTGCTCTGAGAAGGTCTCTTGCTTACCTGGTCCTGCCTGCTACATCATATTAGAAATGAACACATTATGCCTAGTCTACTTCTTAACATTGCCCCATGGGAACGATCCCAGTGCCTCTGGCTGTACCTTGTCACTGTACATGATGGAAAGGAGGCCAGAGGCAAGAGGCTAGGTGCTTGGACTCTCACCCTTCGGCCCCAAATTGTTCTGCTTCACTTGATCCACCTGCAACTTGGCTAATTTAAGGTCCATGGCTGCCACTGTCCCCTGATGTTCATCCAGTGAACAATGCATGACAGTTTCCAGGTGCCCAGGGCTGCACATCCTTTCAAGATATAATCAGCTGAAAATAAGGATTTCCTGCATTGGAAGCTGATGCCAATCTGGCTACCTACCTATGACTAAGTCTGTGTAATTAAAAAACATTTTGTACACACACTCAGTCATCTTGCTGCAGAAAAAATTTCATTTGAAATGAGAAGTCAAAGAGGCACTGAATAGGAAAAACAGAAGATAAAACATGGAGGAATGGACTTGGCAGAGAGAGGATACAGGAAGCGCATCTTCTAAGAGCTGCCCTGGCTAAGTCAGCCTTGTCACTTAAAATGCACCCTGCAGAATGCAACTCAGTTTACTGGTTAAACTGTTTCATTAAGTAAATGGCATTGTGTAAGGCCCCTTGGGCCTCTGTTCACGTAAACGTGTAAGTACTTCCAATAGCAGCCACTTACAAAGCCTGTTCCACAGCTCTCCTCTGAAGAATGAGATGGTACACCATTCTACTCCCAAACATTGGGATGTGACTGCAGAACTCAGTGGTAGGTCTCTGTGATGGTGCCCAGTGACTGCTGTCTGCTAGGATGCTGGCACTTGGAGGATATTCTCCCTATGAGTATTGGATAGTACTCACTTTTTTTTTTTTGACAGGCAGAGTGGACAGTGAGAGAGAAAGAGAGAAAGGTCTTCCTCTTCTATTGGTTCACACCCCCCCACAATGGCCGCTGCAGCTGGCACTCTGTGGCCGGCGCACCACGCTGATCCCAAGCCAGGAGCCAGGTGCTTCTCCTGGTCTCCTATGAGGGTGCAGGGCCCAAGGACCTGGGCCATCCTCCACTACCTTCCCGGGCCACAGCAGAGAGCTGGACTGGAAGAGGAGAAACTGGGACAGAACTGGTGCCCCAACTGGGACTAGAACCCTGTGTGCTGGCGTCACAGGTGGAGGATTAGCCTATTGAGCCACAGCACGGGCCGGATAGTACTCACTTATAATGGACAGAATATGGGGCCGGCGCCGTGGCTCAGTTGATTAATCCTCTGCTTGTGGTGCCAGCATCCCATATGGGCGCTGGGTTCTAGTCCAGGTTGCTCCTCTTCCAGTCCAGTTCTTTGCTGTTGCCCGGGAGGGCAGTGAAGGATGGCCCAAGTGCTTGGGCCCCTGCACCCACATGGGAGACCAGGAGAAGCACCTGGCTCCTGGCTTTGGATCTGGGGATCTGCACAGCGCCAGCCATAGCGGCCATTTGGGGAGTAAACCAACAGAAGGAAGACCTTTCTTTCTGTCTCTCTCTCTTACTGTCTGTAACTCTACCTGTCAAATAAATTTTAAAAAAATAATGGACAGGATATGGCCAAGGTGATTGAGGTTATTTCCGTATCATTACATCAGATTTTAACTCTCATCCTGCTGGCAGATTCTCCATCTTGCTTGCATTGATGAAACAAGCTGCCATGTTGCGAGCTACCATGTGGAAAGGGCCACATGTCAAGGGACAGAGGGGAGTCTCTAACTGACAGTAAGGAAATGACACCCTCAATCAATCAGAGAGATTGGCTTCTACAAAGAAACTAGTGGTCTTACAGACAAGCCTTCCCCAGTGGAACTTTGTGATGAGACTTCAGCCCTGGTCAACATCCTATCACAGCTTTCGCAAGATCCTGAGCTCCAGAAAAGCTATGTCCATACTCCTTACCTCTGTAAAAAGTGACATAATAAATGTCTATGTTGTAAGTTGCTCAGTTTTTAGCAATTTGTTACACAGCAGTAGAAAACTATACGGATCCCAGACCAGACTTCAGAAAACCTGAAGGGATACTAACAAAAGACTTCATGTAATTCACACACACGGGCTGCATGGGAGGAAAATACTTGTGAACTTCCAGGCAGTGAGCTTGCCTGCTTCTATCCAGGTCCTGACTGCTATTTTTTTTTTTATTTCATAAATGTGAATTTACAAAGTGCAACTTTTGTATTGTTGTAGCTTCCCCCCCAACCTCCCGTGGCCCTCACCTCTCCCTCTCTCATCCCACCCTTTATCGAGTTTCATTTTCAATTACCTTCATATACTGAAGATCAACTTAGTATATACTAAGCAAGGATTTCAACAGGCTGCATTCACACAACCGCACAAGGTATAGGGTGTTGTTCAACTAGTAGTGTTTTTAAGTTTCATAGTAAAACACATTAGGGACAGAGATCCTACGTGGGGAACATGTACCCAGTGACTCCCGTTGTTGATTTAACAATTGGCACTCTTATTTATGACGTCAGCAATCACCCGAGACTCTTGCTATGAGCTGTCTAGTCTATGGAAGTCCCTATGAGTTCACCGACTCTGAACTTGTTTAGTCAAGGCCGTGTCACAGTGGAGGTTCTTTCCTCCCGTCAGAGAAAGGCGCCTCTCTCCTTGATGGCCTGTTCCTTCTGCTGGGGTCTTGTTCACCAGGGTCTTTCATTTAGATTGTTTTTTGCCATCGTGTCATGGCTTTCCATGCCTGTGAGACTCTCATGGGCCTTTTAGCCAGATCCGAATGTCCCAAAGGTTGATTCTGAGGCAGGAGTGCTGTTTTGGGTATTTGCCATTCTATGAATCTGCTGTGTGTCCTGCTTCCCCTGCAGGATCATTCTCTCCCTTTTAATTCTATCCTTCATTATTTTCTTACACTGGTCTTATTTGTGAAATCTCTTCGACACATACCCTATCTTTTTGATCGGTTGTGTATTTATACTTATCACTTTACCAAGTGCGCTGGCATTGGTACCTGCCTCCTTGGTAAGATTGAGTTGAAATCCCCTGGCACATTTCTAGTTCCACCATTGGAGGTAAGTCCGAGTGAGCATGTGCCAACCTATATATCTCCTTCCTCTCTTATTCCCACTCCTATGTTTAACAGAGATCACATTTCTGTTAATTTTAAACACCTAAGAATGATTGTGCATTGATTACAGAGTTCAACCAGTGGTCTTATATAGAACAAACAGAGCAACAACAACAACAACAATACTAAAAGGAATAAAATAGTAAGTTGTTCCTCAACACTGACTGCTATTTCATTCAAATGGATATATGTTTGCCACACCATGATAGGTAGACCACCACAGCCTTACCTGCTAAAATGCTGACACTGCTGCTGTATGCTCATCTTCTTTTCTAAAACAACTTACTTATCATGAGTTGCTAAATTGGCTCAAGTCCTAAATCCTCACCTCTAAATTCTATTATGATCTCTCCCTGTGCCAATGTATACAGAAAGATCTGGGGAAAAAATGTAGCTTTTCTTCCCCTTCCCTCTAACACATACCACGGATCAGGAGCACTTTTTAAATTCTATTGAGAGATCAAGCTCCTTCAATGTCTAGAAATGACAGGTCCATGAATATATTAACTACAGAGTTCTTAGTATTTCCCATGGAAAAGAATGAATGTCACATGCATGCATGTAACATGACAGCCATGAAATAAGACAGGGTTCATAATAATACACATGTAGGGCTGGGGTAGTCAGCTCACATAGCAATGACTGAGGCCATGTCCTTGGCTTGAGAATATGGTGGCGGATGACAAGGACCTGGGACACTGCTCTGCAGAGGGTGCATTCTGAGGGGTTCCAAAGGGAAAATCAAGAAGAGAAGAGTGGGCATCAGAAGGAGGCAGAGAGCAGCATGGTATATTGAAAAACTCAGAAAATTGAAAAAGCGTTTTTCAAAGCCATCTGCGCCAATATGCTCTTCTAGTAACAAATATGACCTTTCCCTTAACTAAAACCTTAATCAAATAAAAATATATACTTCCAAATTATTAGGTGCAGCAAAGTAACTTGTCACAAAGTAGCATCTGCTTTATTACAGAAATGCTTCGGGATGACTACACTGGAACACGTCTTCGAGCACAGAGTGCATGCATGGGCGTGGACATGAGCTGGAAGGCCACTGATATAGGCAAACAGTGCTGGTGACTCACACAGCACAATGGCAGGTGCCACTGCTGTGGATCTTTGTGTGTGTCAAGCCACATCCATAAAAAATCTTAGTAAAATTCTAAACACAAAAATAATCACCTAGCAGCTGCAGTCCTGGGAATTACAGCGTGTTATGAAAACCTTGGAGAAAGTATTTTTTTTTTTCAGATGCTTGCCATGCCATAACACCAGCCCCTGCACTTTTTTTTAAGATTTGTTAATTTATTTGAAAGGCAGAGTCACAGAAAGGCAGAGGCAGAGGTAGAGAGAGAGGTCTTCCATCCACTGGCTCACTCCCCAAATGGCTGCAACAGCTGAAGCTAGGTCGATCTGAAGCCAGGAGCCAGGAGCCTCTGCTGGGTCTCCCATGTGGGTGCAGGGGCCCAAATACTTGAGCCATCTTCTACTGCTTTCCCAGGCCATAGCAGAGAGCTGGATCAGAAGTAGAGCAGCCAGGACTTGAACCAGTGTCCATATGGGATGCCAGCACTGCAGTGGTGGCTTTACCCACTCTGCCACAGTGCCAGCCCCAGGGAAAATATCTTAAACATATCAGAGTAAGTCGGAGCTGAGTCAAGGTTTGAGATGGCATAAATGGTATTTTTATTTTCATGAAAGTCTGAGCAACCTAAGGAAGCTTTGTAGGGACTAGCAGTTTTCATGGAATATCCTGAGTTTTCAAGATATTTGACACCCCTGAGCCCTTTCTACCAAACACTGGAATGCCCTCGGCAACAATGGAACAACCGACAGGAGTCCGACAAGTTTCCAACATTCCCTCAAGGAGCAATACCAGCCCTGGTGAGGAATCCCCAAGATTGCCATGGCAGGGTAGAGAATGATGTCTCTCCCTGATCTTAACAACAGAGGCAGGATGCAGGCTTAGGTTTGCAGCTGGGATCTGAGGTACCAACTCATGGTCACCTCAAATTCTGATTCCCAGGCCACAGAGTCAAGTCACCTAAACCTACTACAATCCCGCCTCTTGTTTCCCATTGCCTGTAGGGAAACAATTCTACTTCACCTGTAATAACTGCTTAAAACACTGGCATCACTATGGAAAACTGCGGTCCAGAACTCAGTACACTGCCTTGAAGGGAGGATGCCTTTAAAAAAACAAACAAAAAAAAAACTACATTTGCATTTCAAATTTTTTGTACCAAAAAAAACTTGTCTTTTAATGCTATTTTCCACAAACTTTTTGAATTACCCGTATATATGCTTCAATCCATCACTAGCCCTTTATTCTTATAGTTCAAGGTCATGAGAAGCCTACCAATCTCACGCTCATTTTAGACAGACTCACATAGCTCCTGGCATCACTACTTGCCCGAGATGAGACAGCAAACCAGATTTGAGCTATAATCTGCCTTGTCTGTCATTGCCAAGTTCAATGGCTCTGAATCAGTTCCTAACTTTGCCATTTGTGAGCTGTGTGCCCTTGAGGCAATTATAACCTCTTCATGTGAACTTCTTTTCCTCACCTTGTTCCTCCAGTCTAGCATCTTATGAACATTATAATATTTGGAAATGTGGCTTTCAAATGTGTCAAGTAACTGCTTTGACTACCCATTAAAATAGGCCTTTACTGCCAGGATACTTTTGAGCACATGAAAAAAAAAATCTCTGCAGATATTTGAGTAGTGATCATCAAAATTTAAGGTGGTGGTGACATACGTTGGCACTTAGATTGTGAGAGGAAATTTCCTGTGTTTTAAATAGGTTCACACACAGGAAAATGTCATCATGTGCAGTCCTTGATTTGTGTCCACACCTAGATCCATGCATCTTGCAAAAAATCACAAACACCACCTTGTTTTACTCTGAATTATTTTCTTAGCCATATTCCTTGTTTTATGGCTAAAATCAGATTCAAGAGATTTTGGGAAATCAACACTCATCTTCCTGTTGAGAACAAATGAATTAATGATGAAATTTAGTTGAAATTTCTTTCTTTCTTTCTCTCTTTCTTTGGTAGCCTTAGCTGAAAATTAACATGGTTTTCCACTTCCAACATAGAGCCTCTCCTCAGGAGCTGGCTTCCTGGAGAAAACAGCTAATATTTTTCAGCAGCTATTGAAAGCAAGAACTAGGCTGGTATAAAACGTGCGTGCTCTTGCATTCCTGTTTCCCTTTGCACAAAAAGCATCAATTGGATGAAATAATAGCTATTCAACTGGTCATTCCCTTATGACTGCAAGCCATTTGGAGCTCAGTCACACTTAAGAAAGCCAATATCGACTATGTGTAGAAATATCTGGAATGAGATGCCTCACCACTGACATCTTTCATTCATAATTACTGTGAAGTCTGCCTGCACAGGCCTCGTCAATGGCCAGTCAATACTCCCATTATAAGCTGGAGCAGGGTGAATGGCTGGGGCAGAAACACAAAGCAGACTTCTACTCAACGGGGCCATCCAGACCCAGACATCGGAGTTGGCTAGAGAAGTTCTCACGAACCCTTGGGCTCAGAGGAATAGGCAGGCATGGCTAGACGCTTCTCTGCAGTCTCTCTTCTGTGGGGTCAGAAATTAAGTCCTTTCACAATGATGCAACACACGGGAACAGCCTCTGTGAAGTCTAATTTTCTCTAAAGAAGTAAATCACTAGTCCCTCAGGAGATAAAGCTCCAAGTTTGTTGCAATTACTTTTGCATCATGGTGGCACTGTCTATCTTGTCAGACAAGCTCACCCAGTGGGTAAACAATTTAAATCAGAAAGCCTGGCAAAGTCCTTTTCACCCCAAGGAAGACATCCCAAGAAGAGGCACTGCTGTCAACAAGTTCATCTGTAACAGAGAGGAAGGCTTAGGAAAGCTGAAGAGCGGTGTTTGGCTTTCCATGCCTTCTTAGCATAGGATTTTCTCGCCTTTGTAATCCAGTTTGGTAATTCTCACTTTTTCAGCATGAAAGCATTATGAGCCTTCCTTTGGAATTCCCCCATAAACCCTGTAGGTCACCCATGTTAAGCATTGTTTAAGTGGCACATGCTACTCAGTGGAATTTTCTTTCAGCTTACAACTTTGAAAAGATCCATCCATTACCAATAAGTAAAGGAGGACATCAGAATTTTGGGTTGTATGACTGTCACCCACACAGTCTCTCAGAAAACCCTGGTAGACACCTTTAGTCCTGGCCATGAGGACTATGACCACCTGAATCTAATTTAAGTAATTTTCCTACCACTCTATTGTACTAGCACAAAATGAGTATTAATTTATTTCTAATTTAGTGTGCTAACTCTTCATTCATCGCGAACCAAGTCTAAAGCACTGATGTTGAAAGCTCAGTGAACTTCTATCCAAAATAAAGCCAAACTTTCACGGTACCTCCATTCCCTACCTAACACATTTCAGGAACAGACCAAATGGAGATTTGCTTACAATACATCACAAGTAAATTGAATGGCGCTCTAATAGGGCAGCTCATCTAAGAAGCAAACAGATGTGGAGAGCAACAACTGGTTGAAGAAACACTCAGGAAAGGCCACAGAGTCTGTCAGGTTTAGAGCAAGATGGGGAAGCTCCCCATGACTGGTGTCCATTGAGTGGTCCATAAAACACAGATTCTTTCACTTAATCCTTACAGTGACCTCTCAAGACAGTCTCAATAAATCCCTAGCCATCCCACAAATACTGAATACCTACCACGGGAAACTCTCCTAGGAGATGTAGCGACACAACAGAAGAAGCTCTGCCTCAATGGAGTTTCCCTTCTAGACTAGAGATCAAATAACTTGCCCGGAGTCAGACATTCAGACAGGAACAAGGCCAGAATTCCAGGTTTTGACTGCTTGATTTCTGAACCCTGTTCTCAACCAATATACCTTGATGTGTTCTACGACAGGAGAATATTTGGAGGAAAGTCACAATTTTGTCTAACAGTTTATGCTGCTTTCCGCTTGCTTCTCTATCAAACGAGGACATATTTTCTTTCTTTCCTTGCCCCAGATTCTCCTGGTCTCCCTCTCTGTCTCCTCCCTCTCAGTGCTGTTTTGCTGCTAACACCTATTCTCCCTCTTTGCTTACCACCAGAATCGCAGCTTTGCCTCAATCAACACTACCTTAAGACAGTTTCCCAGGCTCACTTGCAGTACACATGCTCATGTCACTGAATTCCAGCCGATGAGGTATCAGAGGAAGTCTACCAGTGGAGCTTCTGGAGAAGTGTGGTTTTCTGGAAGACTCCGCTGGCCCAGGTCTTCTGCCTTTGTCCCTTTCTCTACCTCTTTCTAGGGCATGGCCATGACTCCTGAAGGGGAAGTTGAATCTCCCAACACTGAAGATGAGCACTGTTTGCTCAAATTGGCAGAATTGGAAGATGGGAGCTGTAGGTGCTTAAGGATTGACTGCATCAGCCATACAAGCCCTGACCTTCCCCTTCCCAGACATGAGAAAAATACATCATCATTGGTTTAGCCATGAAAGCTGAAGTTTTGCATATGCAACCAATGACTACACCACTGTTACACAAACACAAAATATACCCTTGATAAATTCAAACTTTGGGTAAACACTATATAGCACCAGCAGCATATATGGAGAACCTTACACTGTGTGAGGAACTGGGCCAAGTTTCATGATATTGAATCACTTATTCCTCATAGGAAATTTCTGACAGCTGGATCATGACCCTGTTTCATAGATGAGGAACCTGTGCTAGGTTACCCAGCTAACAAACAGTGCAGCTCGTGTTCCAATCTGGCTCTACAGTCAAACCTGTAACAACCTCATTTTCCTCCTGGATCCATCTCTATAAAATCACACAAAGTGACCATTGCTGGTATTTGAAAAACACTATTACAATGACATTTAATACAATAATGACCCTGATGGGCAAAATGAAGATAAATCGCATCTCTAATTTCTTCAAGATTTGTTTTAATAAATCATCTTTTTTGACATTATTCAAGTCTAACAATTTCCAATTCCTTTCTCTTTGTAACTATAAGCAACATGACAAAGTGTGAAAAACATACCTCCAAGCTCTGTGCATATTCAGGACAATAAAAACAGCAGCATATTTGCCTGTCATCCTCCAATCTGAGAGTGACACTTGGAGTTGCAAATATTCACATCATGATGCTCTCTCCCCGCAGGACTTATTGTGACCATGTGAGGAAGGAGATGGGTGTTGGAAAACATTGTGGAATTGAGTGGTTTCTAGGAAGATGATCCAGATCAGAAATATCCATTGTGGTTATTAGCTGAGAGGTACTCAGAGAACATAGCTGCCTTGTCCCTCCTACCTTTGCTGGAATCTCCCTGCCCTGGTGTCCTTTGTGGCAGCGTGTCTCCAACACCCAGGTCTAGCTTTTTGTTTGTCTTCTTCTTCTCCATAGGCTGGTATTCTATTTCCCATTTTTAGAAAAAATGTTTTCCTTGAAACCATCTGATATTTAACCAGAGATGATCCAATTTAATTTTTACTTTGGTTGAAACTCTCTCTCTCCCTTCACTCTGCCCTCACTCAGTCTTCAATGTTTGCACCTTATGCCTAGTTGTTTTTAGCTCTTTTGCTAATATCTGGATCACCTCTCAGAATATACAAAAAGTCTATCACACTGGTCCACTTTTGGGCTTTTCCTTGATCACTAGAAATGTGTGCCTAGGGCCAATTTAAAGCATTATGTTGATGGTGAGACCCGTTCTCCCATTCCCCCCACTATGTAATTCCAGGTTGTACCACCACCAGGGCATCAAGCAAACTTAAGTCCAACCCTGATTTTTCTGATCATATGATTTTCATTCTTTTCCTTTGAAATACAATGTTTTAAAATTTCTTTGTGCAGTCATTATTCAGGATCCAGGGAGACTGGATCCGGGACATGCACCCCAGACGTGAAAACCTGCAAATGTCCAAGTCCTTTATATAAAATGGTAAATTGCACAATGGTTAAATTGACACTGGTGACTTTTGCATCTTATTTTGGAGTGCTTGGGTTTAAGCCACATCTATTTCACATTCCAGCTTACTAAGGGGGAAGGGGTAACAGTGGTGATGGCTAAAGTAGTGGGGTCCCTGCCACCCATGTTAGAGATATGGATTACATACTTGGTCTCAGCTCCAACTTGGGCCAGATCTGGTGGCTCTTGTCATTTGGGGAGGCAATCAGCAGATAGGATCTCTCTTTCTCTGCCTCTGCAGAATTTGCTTATAACCTAATCATTCTATACACCTTAAATCACTTCTAGATTACTTAAAATGCTTATTATTATTTTTTTTTTTGGACAGGCAGAGTTAGTGAGAGAGAGAGACAGAGAAAGGTCTTCCTTCCGTTGGTTCACTCCCCATATGGCCACTACGGCTGGCGCGCTGCGTCAATTTGAAGCCAGGAGCCACATGCTTCCTCCTGGTCTCCCATGCCGGTGCAGGGCCCAAGCACGTGGGCCATCCTCCGCTGCCTTCCCAGGCTACAGCAGAGAGCTGGACTGGAAGAGGAGCAACCAGGACAGAACCGGTGCCCCAAATGGGACTAGAACCCAGGGTGCTGGTGCCACAGGCCAAGTGAGCCATGGCACCGGCCAAAATGCTTATAAAAATATAAATGTTAGAGAATAATGACAAAAAAGTTCTTATACAGTCAGAAACAGACCTAACCATTATAGTCCTAAATATATTTTTGATCCCTAGATGTGTTTTTTTTTAAAGTACATTTATTTATTTTAAAGGCAAAGATATAGAAAAAGAAGGAGAAGGAGGGAGGGAGGGACGGAGGGAGAGGGAGAGAGATATAGAGAGATCTTCCATCCACTGTTCACTCTCCAAATAGCCACAATGATCAAGGCTGGGCTAGGCTGGAGCCAAGAAACCAGAAGCTTCTTGAGGTGTCCCCCATGGGTACAGCAGCCTAAGTACTTGGGTCATCATCCATTGCTTTCCAGGCACAATAGCAGGAAGCTAGATAAGAAGTAGAGCAACAGGGACTCAAACCAACACTTATATGGTATGCCAGCACCGCAGGTGGAGGTTTAACCTTCTACTCCACAGCACTGGCCCCAGACCCTCTGGTTGGTTGACTCCATGGACACAAAACCCTCAGATGCAGAGGGCCAACTGTATACACAGAAATGTGTGTACACATGTGTGTGTGTCTTTCATCTTTTTTTTAATTTTTTTTTGACAGGCAGAGTGGACAGTGAGAGAGACAGAGAGAAAGGTCTTCCTTTTTGCCATTGGTTCACTCTCCAATGGCCGCCGCGGTCAGCATGCTGTGACCGGCACACCGCGCTGATCCGAAGGCAGGAGCCAGTTGCTTATCCTGGTCTCCCATGGGGTGCAGGGCCCAAGCACTTGTAATAATGTGAAGAGTATAGGAACGGGCTGTGCACAATATTATAATTCCTGACCAAGAAAGACCTTTACTCCTGATCTGCTTGTGAAAGCAGTATGTCACTTTTTTTAAACTTTTATTTAATGAATATAAATTTCCAAAGTACAGTTTATGGATTACAATGGCTTTTCCCCTCCATAACTTCCCTCCCACCCGCAACCCTCCCATCTCTCCCTCCCTCTCCCATTCCATTCACATCAAGATTCATTTTCAATTATCTTTATATGCAGAAGATCAATTTAGTATATATTAAGTAAAGATTTCATCAGTTTGCACCCACACAGAAACACACAGTATAAAGTACTGTTTGAGTACTAGTTATAGCATTAATTCACATTGGACAACACATTAAGGACAGAGATGCTACATGAGGAGTAAGTGCACAGTGACTCCTGTTGTTGACCCAACAAATTGACACTCTTGTTTATGGCGTCAGTAATCACCCTAGGCTCTTGTCATGAGCTGCCAAGGCTATGGAAGCCTTTTGAGTTAGCCAACTCCGATCTTATTTAGACAAGGTCATAGTCAAAGTAGAAGTTCTCTCCTCCCTTCAGAGAAAAGTACCTCCTTCTTTGATGGCCCATTCTTTCCACTGGGATCTCACTTGCAGAGATCTTTCATTTAGGTCTTTATTTATTTATTTATTTATTGCCAGAGCGTCTTGACTTTCCATGCCTAAAATACTCTCATGGGCTCTTCAGCCAGATCCGAATGCCTTAAGGGCTGATTCTGAGGCCAGAGTGCTGTTTAGGTCATCTGCCATTCTATGAGTCTGCTGTGTATCCCACTTCCCATGTTGGATCCTTCTCTCCTTTTTAATTCTATCAGTTAGTATTAGCAGACACTAGTCTTGTTCAGGTGATCCCTTTGACTCTTAATCCTATCATTATGATCAATTGTGAACTGAAATTGATCACTTGGACTAGTGAGATGGCATTGGTATATGCCACCTTGATGGGATTGAAATGGAATCCCCTGGCACATTTGTAACTCCACCATTTGGGGCAAGTCCGATTGAGCATGTGCCGAACTATACATCTCCTCCCTCTCTTGTTATCACTCTTATATTTAACAGGGATCACTTTTCAGTTAAATTTAAACACCTAAGAATAATTGTGTGTTAATTAAAGAGTTCAACCAATAGTGTTAAGTAGAACAAAAAAAATACTAAAAGGGATAAAGTATTAAGTTGTTCATCAACATTCAGGACAAGGGCTGATCAAGTCACCGTATGCCACTTTTTAATTCAAATGTTGGCTTATCCTTCATTGAAAGGGCTCTCTATGTTTTCCATTCATACCATTAGATCAGGCATGTATAGTTATCTTACCCAATTCATACTCAGCTAGGTACTTAAATACATGAGTTTTAACTGATTGATGATGTACATGAAGAAATGAAGTTCATGCTTTAAACTTCCTGGATTCAAATTTAAAGTTTTGGGACCAAATTTGATCTTGAACAATTTAAATTGTATGTCACTACTAATCAAGATTAGTAACATTTCAAGGATTTATTTTCTTTTGGTTGTTTTGAAAAATTAGAAAGTTAGAGGAAAATACAAAAGAAAGAGAAAGTATTTACCCACATTTCTATGACTCAAAATTTATGATCACTAATTTGATGTTACTTTATATATATTCATTTTTAAACAATTATTAAAGCTAAATCTGAGCATGTTCCCTTTAAAAGAAATATCCGAACACGACACAGAGGAAGGCTCTTTTTCTAACATAATGAATTATATCTCCTTTCAATTTCTTTCTCTTCCCTTCTCCAAAAGAACCACCAAGGATGGCTTTTGTATGTAGTCTTATAGTCCTTTTAAAAATGCCTTCACATCTCTCCATATCTGTAGGAAATACACAGCATTGATTTTTGTATTTTTCAAGTTCTGATTTTATTCAGAGCATTAGTCTTCAAAGAACTGCTTCAGAAAAGCCATGTGAGCATCTCAATAGATGTAACAAACAAAGCTGATATAATTAATAATTATTATTTAAGTAAAAATCTTTATAAAACATTTAGCAAACTAAGAAAAAAGTAACCTTTTCTTAACCTCAAAAGAGAAATCAACAAATATCCTACAGCAAAAACTGTATTTAATGGGGAAAAAGAGTGCCTTTTAAAGCTAAGCCATAGTCCCATGTTCTGGTCTCTGCATCACTGTGTCCATTTTTCCTTCCAACCCTAGGGTTGACAGTGGCCACCTAAGTTTATGAATGTTGCATCATCCTCCTGTTTGGTTTCTAAGCTGTTCCATCATATGTGTAGTTCATTACTTATATTCAACTCCCTACAGAATGGCCTAGAATTTTTCTGGAGAACACCAATTCACACTCATTGGATTGACACCAGTGTAAATATTTGGTGCAGTATAACTCACATAACTAGTGGTAGTGGACAATGATCAGAGCTCGTTGGGAAGCAAGTGGTAATACACAGGATGGCTAGTTCCTGTAACCAGCAAATCCAGCTTTATAAATGTACCTACACGCCCACCCTGTGCTCCCTCAAGTTTTCACAAAAAGTAGAGTAATACTCTCTACAGCACTGTTTTTCAAAGAAAAAAAATCTGTAAAATAATATATATGAACAGAACAAAGTAATTAAAACATGAAACATGAATACAATGAAATAATGGTGAGCAACGAAAACTATCAACTAGAGTCTCCTGTGTCATCAGGGGTGTGTCTCTGAGCACCATGCTGAATGGAAAACAATGCACAATGACACAGAGAAAATGCAGTGCCCTTTATTCCCAGATATTCAAGATCTGTGTCTTCCTTAGGAATACATACAAAATTATAGAATGTATACTCTGTAGCAATGATAAGCACCCAGTTCAGAACAACTGTTCTCTCTGAAAAGAAGGAGAGGTGTGATATCAAAGAGCAGGGTATCCAGCAGTTTACCTTATCTGTGATGTGTTTCTTAATACACCTTAGGAGAATTCGGTAGAAATTTCAACTGATAAAGCGAGATAGAAGGCGCAAAAAATTCTTGGCTTGCAAGTGTTCTTCAGAAATTTCACGGAAAATGCACTTTATCAAAGAAAACCGTGCATGAATTTCATAATTTTGGCACTGAAATAAACTCATCTTTTCATGCCATTTATCCACAAACTTTTGATGCATCGTGATATAATTCTCCATACTCTTCTGTATCATGGAAACACTTAATTTTTTAAAAGAATTTATCTTTCTAAAAATTAGTAGCCTTTACTAATATAAAAGAGATCATAACGGGTGCCTAACTGAAACTCCTAAACTTATGTGGGGGTCCAAGTTATTGGAGAGCTGACAAAAGACTAGAAAAGCGACCTAATTTCCTCCAAAAGAAAAGTCATATTTTACCCACACTCACCCCCATCCGTCTTCAAGATAATACCCTGCCTCCATGTTCATCATCATCAACCATGTCAGCCTGTGGAGCCCTACTCCTAAATGGATACTGCTTCAAAGCACGCTCAACATTCTCCAAAACATCGTCTGTCACTGCTGACCTTGCTCTGTCCGCCAGAGTAGACCCCTCTCCTTGAGGAGCACTTTGTCTGCTGCTCTTGAAGCTTCCAGCCATTAGCATTTATGCTGTGTCTCAGCTAGTCTTGGGCTCCAGCCTTGCTGCATGGCTTCACCGCATTTGTTTTTTGCCTTCTTGTATTGATTACTGAAGCCTTCTGCCTACAAACCGGGGCTCAGGATGCTTTTGCATTTCATCACCCCACTGAAACCTGTGCTTAGTTCATTATTACTCCAGACCAGTTGTATGGAACTTGCGGGCATCTTCAGGCAGGCATCCCCAGGCTCTCTCTTACCTCCCAGCACTTGCACACAGTCTCCTCCCTGATGCAGAGCACTCCCACCTCCACTCATTTGTCCCAATTTCTTGTCCCCTTAAGCCCTGCCTTCATCTTCAATCCCAGAAACCTTCCCAGGTCTGTGAGACTGGCATCCTCTTCTTACCCTACTGTCACATTCAGCACATAATATCGTAATCACTCTCGCCCACAAAATTTAAGTTCCATTCAGCCAGGGAAAGTGGCAATATCATTCATCACACACTAACTGTCAAGCACAAAGCCTGGCATATAGTAGACATTCAATAAATATTTCATGAGCAAATGAAGGAAAATCAAGTCAGACTAATGGTATGCCCAGCAAATTATTCCTTTCCCGATGAGGGGTACAGTTTGTATCTACAAAGTCAAAATTCTTCTCAGTAGCTGGGAGTTGCTTAGTACCTCACTGTAGATCAATCTTCCAACTATTTTCTTAATTTTGTGCTGAAATTTTGCTTTAAAAAAATTTCTAAAGGCTCTTTGGGATCACAAATTTCTTCTATAAGGTTATGTCAAATGACATCAAGTTTGCATTCTTTCATAGGTTTGAACTTTCTACTTTCTTTAAATCTAGCATATTTGCAAATGAAAAATCTTTACCTTCTTTCTTTCACATAGAAGTACTACAGAAAGCCCTTTCTATTTCCATAGCACAATGAAAGAATAATGGAAACCAGGGAGAAAATGGAAGACTGAAGTAATAGCATTCGCAACAAAATCCATCAGCTCTGGTTACCACACAGTCTCTGGCATTCGTGCGCTAGTGATGATCAGGGATTATTGCCCCATTCTATTAGCCTTTTAGGGATTTGCCTTTGCTAAATCTAAAACAACAACATGCAAATGTGAGTGCACTAAAGGGGATTCTTATTAGCAGGGCCTGGTTGATAGCTCTTTTCTTACCAGTGTGGGAGAGCTCTTTAGTTTTCTTCTGTAGCAGCAGCTGGGAGCAATACCTTTTCAAATTATCACAAGATTTAATGGTGCAATGCAATCTAAGAGCAAGCAGAGCTGGCTTCAGTAAAAGAAAAGCAATCAACAAGAATATAAACCAATTATAATCTGCGAAAATTGGACCAATTTTTAGCTTTACCAACACCTTAGGAATACATGTTTATGCATGTTTGGTGTACGTATACATGTATTTCATATATTTTTAGTTATATGTAGCACTGCACTTTTAAATATGTATATATTATACATTTCAGAAATAAACATATTCTTCATTTATTCTTGGTTAGAATATAAGATGGTTTTTCCTTGGAAAATTTGTCTTGACATCACTATAACATATTTTAATTTTTTTTTTTTGACAGGCAGAGTTAGACAGTGAGAGAGAGAGAGAGAGAGACAGAGAGAAAGGTCTTCCTTTCTGTTGGTTCACCCCTCAAATGGTCGCTGTGGCTGGCGTGCTGTGCCAATCCAAAACCAGGAGCCAGGTGCTTCCTCCTGGTCTCTCATGCGGGTGCAGGGCCCAAGGACTTGGGCCATCCTCCACTGCCTTCCCAGGCTACAGCAGAGAGCTAGACTGGAAGAGGAGCAACCAGGACAGAATCCAGTGCCCCAACCAGGACTAGAACCTGGGCTGCCAGTGCCACAGGTGGAGGATTAGCCTAGTGAGCCGTGGTGCCGGCCCATATTTTAATATTTTTAAGAGAATATTAACAAAAAAATTTTTGCTCAGCTTGAGGATAGAAAATCTTCAAGGCTTCCATGTTTTAATTTTATAAAATGTTTAAAATTTTCCATGTAAACCAGATAAGCATTTGTGCTAAGCAAGCATTAGGAGACTCTTTGAAGAGGTCCATCAGAGAATGCCAACCGATATGTTTCAATATCTTTATTCCTGATTTAAGCACTGTTAATCCTTTACATCTTTCTTCAGAAGGGCTTTAAATTGTACTCTTAAGCAGGGCTTATTACTATGAATTTCAAGTAGATAAATTAATTTATATATTAAAAATGTCTCCAGCAAATGCAGCTGCCTGAGCGTGTGGCTAACAGCCGAACAGTATGTGCTGAACATCAAGACACTGTTTTACAAGTTAAACTTAAGCAAAGTGGACCAGGCAAATAACTCCAGTGTCATTTTTCTACCCCAACCAAAGTCCTATCTAGGAAATTATTCAGAGAATAATAGGGCTGTAGATAAGAGTTTGGGTGATGACAGCCAATGTAAGTTGTTGACCTAACTGTTTACAGACTGTAAATCACACCAGCTATTTCCTCAATCCTGCCCCCAAAGATCACTTTTTATTATACTTGTGAAAAACAAGCTAGTATATCTGCTTTCAAACTCATGTTTAAACCTATGCAGTGATGACCCTGTTCTGGTATTGTCATATGCATCATTCAGTGAAAATGATTTTTAGGCCTGTTGTCTAAGGTCTTACTAGAACTGCCCTGAAACTGGACAGCTTTTTCAAAGTCAGAAGTAGAACAATGAAGTAGGCATATGCAAAGTTAGAATAACAACTTCTGAATTAGACAGCTCTTTAATTCAATCCACTGTTCTACCAATTCCAAGTTGTGGGTCACTGAGAATCTTAGATAACCTCTCCATGCTTCAATGTCTGCATAAGTAGAATGACATTAGTAATTTAGGTTTAGGGTTGTTGGGATGAATCATTTAAAAAATCTATATAAACTTTAACACGGTGCCTAACAGCAGATGTTCTCAAATATTAACTGCTTCTCCCATTCTTATCACTATTAATTTTGTCTTTTTCTCCAGGCAGGTTTCTTTGTTGTGAAGACAAGAGAAAATGAAAAGTAGACCCAGCTAATTGAAACAGAATAGAAATTTATTAGAAGGATGTTGGGATACTCAGTGAGAAACAAAGAGAAGGCCTAGAGACCTCGGCTCTGAACAAAAGGAAAACAGGTGAGTGGGAGCCAGACTCACACTGCCTCCCACGATTCCCTGGCCAGACCCCACTGCCTTTAACCCCTGGACTGATCTCCTGGACTATGTCCCTCCCTCTGCATGCTGGATGCCATCCCTGCTGTTTGGTTTTATTCTAGAAAATGGAAAACTAGTGCCAGCAAGAATTTCTCTGTGTTCATTCTTTTCATGGCTTTTGTAAACCTCTACTGTAGATTCTACTCTCCTCCTGGGATATCTGATGACCAAGGAATTGATACATAAAATTCATAATCCCCTTGGTCACTCCTAGGCCATCCAAGCCTTGAATTTCTCCTGACACCAAGAATGATGCTAAACGCACTGATTAAACAGGCATGGCCTTCTCTGATGACCTCAAAATGCCAGGGCACCCAAGGATCTCCTACTCAACAAAGGAGGAGGAAGAAGTCTTAAACTTTTTTGTTAATTTATTGTTGTTTTAAGAGAGGGGCACAAAATAAGCATTTTCATGGAAACTCCTCATGAGGTCAGAAAAAGTATCTCTGGGTCTCTTAGCTGTTTCATGTTTCTGCCTTTTATGCTTACCTTTTCTGAAGCCATATTTAAATATTCCTCCAAAAATATACTGAGGCAGTGAGTAAATTTCTTCCTCACTTGTCTATTTAGAGGAGAGTGACAAGCTTCACCTAGCTCATATGCTGAGTTCCACAATCCCAGCGACTGTCACCAGCTTTCTTTACTGAAAATAATCAATGGCTTTGACAGATATAAAGGGGAGGATATAGTGGCATATTTTGATGCATCTTGACAGTGTGTCCCTGAGTGACTGTCTCTGTCAGTTTCTGCTCTTTGATTTTTTTTTTTTCTAACCAGGATCCAAGGGGAAATTTTTATGGTATTTAACACTGCAACTCCCCAGATGGAAAGCGCAATGGAATCCTAGAACTTGCCTGTTTTTGTTCCTCTATGGGTTTTCTTCCTCATTTTAACTCAGTGTATTTTCAATAGCATTACCATATTTGGAAAGATTCATTTACTCTTTGGTGCCTGTTTCCTTGGCACTTCTGACAGTACTTTGATGGACAACTATGCACCATCTACACTTTATTCTTGGTTCTTTTATGTAATCTCAAGCAACTTTAAAAGGTATTAATAGGTATTGTGAAATATAAAAATCCTCTGTCCACAATATCAAGTTAAAGGCAAGGGCATTTTCATTCTAATTCATTAGCTATACCTGAAATTCTGCCTGAATCAGCGTGAGCCTTCTTCATTAGAACCCACTGTTATCTGAAAGACTTTTCTTTTTACATAGAACAATGACAGTCACATTGGCAACTTGTCCACACTTAAACTGCCCTCTCTCCTCACAGCAGAAAATAATCTATTGTGTTAAATAATTTGAAATACGAGTTTGTTAATAGGTAATTAAAATGTGTAGCTAATGGGCCTCCTGAGATTTTAAGCCAAAGCTACATGATGTCATTTCAATGACTCCCTTAGCAGAGGCAGTTGCCAATAAAGGAGACTGCTTCTGAATCTCAATTCAGGGGCAAGTAGAACTTTGAGAAGGGGACTATCCTCCAAACTGGACGAGCATGGTTCTTTCATGAGACAGATGCTCAGAGCATGGAAAGGACCCCGAGTTGTGACAAGAGATGCAAGTCCATAGAAAAATTCAAGATTAGCAAAGAAAATGGAGCAACTTCCCAAGACCATGGTCACCATTTCCAGAGTATGCATGTGGTTTACTGCCCAACTGGGTTGATGTAGATCCTCAGTTTCCTTGCTTAACACCTCCTGATAACTTGCCTGGCATCTCAAACAGTTTCTTAAAATATTCCTAAACCTTTGGCATCCCCTCCTGCCCTGGGCCCCATGAATAAAACATTTATCCAGTCAGCAGCTTTGGCAGAGAAGAAAAGCCAAGTCCCATCTATCAATGTCAAGATCTGCATTACCCAGTGCTTGCAGATCCTTTAATAACTCCGCATTTCTATGCTGATGTTGGTAAACAGTCAAATGCTGCTAGCACCTGCCTGTGGGGTAGTATTCCTTTTCTAGCCTGTTAACATACCAATCCCATGGAACCCAACTGTTCTGTGTTTCTAAATTTCCGATCTGCCTTAGTTTGCTAGGACTGCTATAACAACGCACCACAAACGGGGTGGCTTCAACCACAAAGATGTGCTCATAGTTCGGGAGACTACAGCTCCAAGATCATAGTGTTAGCAGGGTTGGTTCCTTCTAAGCACGATCAGAGAGACTGGGTTCCATGCCTCTTGCTTATCTGGTGGTGGCTTGCTGGCAACTTTTGGCCTTCCTTGGCTTCTAGCAGCATTCCCCATCTGCCTTCGTCTTCACATGGTGTTCTCCCCCTGTGTATATATGGCATTCTCTTCGTATAAGGCTACCAGACTTATTGGACAGTGGCACACCGTACACTGCTATGACCTCAGTTTTACTAATGACATCTGCCATAACCTGACTTCCAAATAAGGTCACCTTCTCAAGTACGGGGAGCGAGGACTTCAACATACGAATTCTGGAGGACAAACTGAACTGTACCATTTTCAAACTGCTTCTAGGCAAGTGCATTTCTTCTTCTTCCTATTGGTTGCATGAAGAGCAACCAAACGTACTCATAAAAGACCAACAGAGACTTGTTTTCCTTGAAGAGGCCAAGCAGAATCTGAGCTTCCCAAGTAATATGATTCACTGTCTCTAACAATCACATACTATGCTTTTTTTTTTTTTTGACAGGCAGAGTGGACAGTGAAAGAGACAGACAGAGAGAAAGGTCTTCCCTTTAGCTGTTGGTTCACTCTCCAATGGCCGCTGCAGCCAGTGCGCTGCGGCCAGCGCACCGCGCTGATCTGATGGCAGAAGCCAGGTGCTTCCTCTTGGTCTCCCATGTGGCTGCAGTGCCCAAGCACTTGGGCCATCCTCCACTGCACTCCCTGGCCACAGCAGAGAGCTGGCCTGGAAGAGGGGCACCCGGGACAGAATCCAGTGCCCCGACCAGGACTAGAACCCAGTGTGCCGGCGCCACAGGCGGAGGATTAGCCTAGTGAGCTGCGGCGCCGGCCTACTATGCTGTTTTGTAAGGCAATTAGTAAGTAATGAAATTTTCCCAGAAACTGCAAAATTAATGCTAATGGCAGTTTTTTTTTTTATTCTAAATGGTTCTACAATGAAAGTAAAGGAAAAGGAAGCCAAACAGAAATCTCATCGTGTCACATTTCAAAGCTTCATATTTGAATACATAAAAGACATAGTTTTTTCTCAAATTTATCTAGAATTACTTATAAATCAAAAGTTTCCAGGGTTGAAGTTTGGAGTGGAAACACAGGAAGCACTAAATTTTAATGAAAAATTAGAGGACCCCTACAATTCTTAAGAATTCCAGGTGATTTTACTAGCTATTCTGTAAGGACAGTATCAAATTTTCAGATTTCTTTATGGGCTAGGTCTCTTCTAAACACTCAAGTGCAAACAAAAAGAAAACATGTCCTCAGTGAACACAGGGAAGCCAGCTTCCTGCCAAAATTCAACTTGGGAAGCAGCACATGATGGCTTAGGTATTTGGGCCCCTGCCACGACATGAGACCTAGATGGTGTTCTGGCCTCTTTGCTGTGACTTGATTCAGCTCTGGCTATTACAGACATTTGGCGAGTGAACTAGCAGGCTTCACCCTTCCCCCATCCCTTCTGAACTTTAAATAAACTAAAAATATTCAAAAGTTTAAAGAAAGGAATAACCAAAGCCAAATAAATTGTTGTAACTAGCCTTCCTTTCTACTATGAGGATAATAAAAAGCCATCCCCAACCGAATTCCTTTCTACACTTGCCTGCCCTGAATCCTGTTAATGATGCATCTTGAGATTGTATCGGACTGTCAATTCTGCCCTGCACGCCCATCAGCCATCACCAGCTTGTAAACATCCCTGGAGCCTTCGCAGACGGACCTCACCCAGCCCCTACTATCTCACACAGAGTGCTGTGAAAACTTTGGTGTGGTGGTTTTGTAATATTCTTTCAGAAGATAATATTCAACTCCTTAAATAAAATTTGTTTTTAATATCACACAACACTGTTTCCAAGAGTGATTCAATTACCTCTCTCCCCGTTGAAAATCTTATTTGATATAGACAATAGAGCAACCCTAAATACAATGCACAATTTGTTTATTGGAGGCATACAATATAGAAGGCTGTAGAAGCCATCCATTACTTGCAAAGATACTCTGCTTTACCATTTGCATGTTTTTTATTTAGATTCAGATTATGCATCCAGGAATCCCAAAAAACAATGAGAAAGAATAATCTTTACAGAATGCCTGGAAATTATTTTCTTTCTCACTTAGGGTTTCATTTCCTGAGGAACATTTCTGGTAACTGTGGAGTTCCCTCTGAAGGGTCTTTCTGTTTGTGCTGTCTTCAACACTGTGACATTTTTATGCACCTGCTTGAATGCATCATTAACTTTATCACCACACGATTTCCTTGGGAAGCAACAGTTACAGCCCAGCTATTGGAGCACTGTCATTGTGAGAAAAAGAGAGATTTAATTGCTTAGTCCATTTTCCAAGGATCACAGTTATTGTTGCTCTATGGGAGTTGGATGTAGTGGATTTTTCTGTTTCGTTCTTGGCACAACTGTGTATTGCTCCTCCTTCTCCCGGAGCTGGAATGGGGTTTTTGGAGATGAGAAAGAGTTCTAAACATGGGCTGTTAGCCAGCAGCAGTGCAAACCATGGCCTGTGCACATAGCATAGGAGAAGAGCACTGCATGGCCACTATCAGAGGACAGCCCATGAGGCAGTGGGAACCCCTCCTCTCAGATTCAAAAGCTAGTGCTAAGCCCCTGGAAAGTGGAAAAAGCCAAGCTAGGCACTCAAAGCTCTGCTCAAATATCAAGAAATGTTGCATAAATACCCATTCTCCTGCCTAGACTCCAGTAAGGCTTGAATTTTGCAGATGAAGATGCTAGCAAACAGGACACACAGAAGAGACCACAGCTCGTTGTTAACCACAATCAGACAGAGTGTATCAGGTCCCTGAAACACAAGTACCAGTAACAGAAGCTAAATGTGCTCTTTTTAGTTTTTTCCCAGCTTCATGCTGAGGTCAAGGGGAACAGGTCTACTGTCATAGTGGAGCAAATGCCATCCTATGAATTGGGAGAGTGCCCAGATACAAAGAACAGCAGGCATCCTGGTGAGGGTGGCCCCGTCATGATGGGGATAAAGGACCATCAACCCATCAGTCACCATCCCTGCTCCAGAGCCCTCAGAGTTCTGCACATGTGGAGGGGCTAGAGCAAAGCCTGGCTTTTTCCCACCTTGGTGACTTTGCTCCTGCTGCCCCTGTACCCCATACATTGTATTTCCAGCTTTTATAGACTTGGCTCCTCCTCATACCAGATGCCACTACCCTGGAAGGGCCTTTCCTTACCACCCTATCAAAGCACCTCGTCTCTACCACTTCCCACATCCCAGCATCCCTATCCTTAACCTGCATTGATATCATGACATCCTCTGCCTGTCTTACTTCTAACGTGCTTCTACACTCAGCCAAATGCCCCAGAGGACAAGGACTGTGTCTTAGTTTTCCAAGGACAATGTCTAGCACATAGTAGATGCCCCAGAAAGGTTGGGTGAATCAGTAAACGTGTTCTGGAATAGCACTGTCCAACAGAACTTTCTGGAATGATGGGGTACGTGTCCATTGGCTGCTATAGTAAGAGTGTAGTTTAAAGACAACATCCTTCATCCTCAAAAAGGTCCAACTATGTCCAAAGAGCTAATCTGACTGTAAGAAAAGGGGTTACCCTGTCTGAGTGTGGCATTTTTGAGAGCTACTTGACCACTTTTGCTAGGTAACTGCCACTAATTTTCTTTTTTCTTAAATGTTTATTTATGTATTTTCATTTATTTGAAAAGCAGATAAAAACAGATTTTCCATATGCTGGTTCACTTCCCAAACAGACGGCTGGCCTAGGCTGATGTCAAGAGCCTAGGAGCCCACTTCCCACCGGGCAGGAAGCCAAGCATTTGGTCCATTACCTGCTGCCTTCCAGAGTGTGCATTAGCAGGAAGCTAGGTCAGAAGCAGAGACGCCAGGACTCAGCCTGGCACTTGATATGGAATGTGGGCATCATAAGCTGCAGCCTCACACACTGTACCACTGCCTACTCCTACCACTATTAATTTTAATAATATATTTCCTGGGTACAGAACATGGTGTATGTTATAGAATCATTCAAAACATATCCATAGTCCTAGTAAGTTAATATTTTCTACCTTTTCATCATTTCTGCATACACAGAAAATTGTAACACTCTGATTTTATATGAATGAAGTCAAACTTCTTTTGATTAATGCCCTTTTCTTGCCTATCATCCCTTTATTTTTTATTTGTTGAACTTTTGATTTAGTGGAGCCAGTGAACCTTCAGTTATAATGTAAATTGAATATGTTTTTCAAAAAAATAGAGAAAAATTAAAAATAAAAATTTTAAAAGAAAGACTCAAACATCTTTAAAAAGAATTTAAAAAGCAGTAACTTGTGCTATATACCAAATGTCTATTTATCCAAAGTCTCAAAATGCCAGAACAGGTGTCTTTTCATTGATCCAACTGGCTGTGGCCTTTGCAGGAGAGGTAGGGTTTGCTAGCTCTACAGAACTGTCTGTTTAGTGTTGTTGGCACAATCCCAGCAAGAAGGCAGTCAATATTTCCTGATGCATAAGTAAATCCTATAAACCATTCTGTTCAGTTATTTGAGTATATTTTTCTCATTTTTTCTTCACCATCATCGTACTTACTGTCCCAGCCAAAGGAGTGTGTGTGGATGAATGGGGTCAACACCACAGAATGGAAGCCACAGACCCAGGGAGATGCAAATTCTAGCCCTGTCTAAGCCCCAGATGGATTAAGAAAGCTCCACTGACCAGGACTACACTTACCCAGACATCAATAAGAACAGCTAACTTGTTTACCCCAAAAGTTTATTACCAAAACAGAACATGATGGAAATACCCAGAACAAAGCAATGGAAGGTGGTATAAATAATGAATAAGAAGCCTAGTGTTCTTTCTAAGCTTCACAGGAGCACAAGTCAAGACTTGAGTTTGCAGTTGTTTCTCTCTCAAAACTTACTAGAGTGCTGTTTTGGGTCCCAGCCCCTCCAATTCTGACCCAGCTTCCTGCTAATGTGCCTGGATTCCAGCAAATGAAGGTCTGAGTTTTCGGGTACCTGCCACCCATGTGAGAGACCCAGATGTAATTCCTGCCTTTCAAATCAATTAATCTTAAAAAAAAAAAAAAAAAACACCACAAGTCCCCCACCTCCCCTCCCTTCTATAGCAGAGAATCCTAGGGCTTCTATCTTGCAAAGGGCCCCAGAAAGAGTTTGTTCTGATTTCAAAGAGGCAACTCCTGCCAGCAATTCACAGCAGAATTAACAAAGGCACTTTCCTTTCTCCCTTCTTCCCCCCTCCTCTTTCTCTCTCTCTCACCCTCCCTTTCCCTGAGCCCCCTCTCTGATATGGTGAATCACAGGGAGAATGTTCTCTTTTTGATCTGGTTAGAAAAAGAGTCTCATGGCCTCAATATTGACAGCAGCTGCAGCTGGACCGCCCCAGGCCAGAAATCCTTTGTCTGAAACAAACAAACAAAACATCAGCCTATCCCCATTTCCCTACTGAAGCCTGTCGCCTGCCTCTCTACTGGAAACCTAACCCACAGGCATTTACATCCTGAGCTTTGTTTTCATAAGTTATAGCAAAAAGCAAAAATGAGCCTGGTTCTCTGACTACAGGGCAGATTTCCCAGTGCCTAATTTGTTAGGGATGACATTTCTGTTAATGCCTTTGCATTATAACTGCAGGTCCATATTTTAATATCCCCATAATATCACATCATGGCACTTAATAAGAGAAAACCATCCAGTACCATTACCAAAAAGACATTATGCAACTTTAGTGGGCTGTGTTGTATGTTGACTTTGGTCATTGCTTCAAAATATTTTCATTAAGTTTATGTTAAAAGAGAGGGAGGGAAACATAGACTCTCGGAGTAGGGAATTCTGAAAAAGAGAAAAATATTTTTGTTATCCATTTTGCAATGTATCATCCACTCCATTACACACTGCATGGGGCCTCATTTTTCTTTAAATGGGTTTGATATTAAGTCTTTTGTTCTCCGAGGTCAGATATCACTATGTATCAACCAGCTCAGCAGCCCTGCTGTGTCTGAGAAGCGTGTATGGCAAAATAGATGTTCACACGGAGGCTCTCTTTCTGCTAAATGACAAACTTCCACAAAGCAAGGTTTAATCCAATCTCTTCGATGGTTATGTCAGAGCATATGTGATGCCACATCCAGGAAAGCACTAATTGCAGCTGTGACCAGACGTGAGTAGACATTGGGCATAGCAGCTGAGACGCCCCTTGGGATGTCCGCATCCCTTATGAGAGTGATTGATTTCAAATCCCTGCTCCACCTGTGATTGCAGCTTCCTGCTAATGTGCACCTGGGAGGCAGCAGATGATGACTCAGTAGCTGAGTCCCTGCCACCCACGTGAGAGACCCGGACTGAGTTCCAGCCTGGCCTGGGCCCAGCTGTTGCGGGCATTTGGGGGAGTGAACCAATGGATGGAAGATCCCTCTTTCTCTGCCTTTCAAATTAAAACAACAACAACAACAACAACAAGTATTTTCAAGTATCTCCAGTCAGTCAGTACTGAACATCATAAAAGTCTGTTTCTATGGTTAATCATAAACAGGAGAAAGAAGACATGATGGCTTTCAGCCGGACACGAGACGCTCAATGTATAGCAGACAATAAGCCTAAGAAGCCCACATCATGATACTCTGCTTTTAAAGCGCAGATAAAAAGTGCATCAGAGACAAGTCAGCATCCAACATTAGTTCCTTTTCTAAGACCATGGGCGTCAACATACTTCTAGACTTTGCTGGAACTTTACAGCAAGCATTTACAAATCCCTCAGAAGCCTTTTGGTTTAAAAAGGAGCGAGCGATTCTTTGCCTAGCAGAAGGTGGTTCTCACTCTTCCCAATTCTCTGACCCAGCAAAAATTACTGTCAACTATCTGCCCAGTAGAGGGATATGGATCCTCCTGTTGCCATGACAACACATTTCATTGTCAGGTCTCTGTGACTCTTAAACTCGCTGCCTAATATGTTCTCCTGGCTTTTGGAGTTTGACACTTTCTAAGCCTTAATTAGTTTATGTGATGGGACCTGTGCATTTTATTTTTATACTAAGCAGCTATTGAAAACAGTCATCCGACGCACAGATCACAGAGGTAAAACCACCGACCAGCGATGACAAAGAGCAAGAGCAAGGCGGGAGGCACAGCCTCCGCTGGCTGCTCCTCAGATATCGGGGGAACATCAAAACAGGTTTTGCCATCTGTCACACAGCACAGTGTGAAAATTACGGAGCTGTTCTTTTCGCTGTTTGAGAAGCATTGTGTCACACTGTGATTAGATCACAATGAGATTACCTCCTGGCTTATGGTTCGCATCAATGCTCCTTAATGTGATGCTTCTTAACCTCTGTTTCCACGTGTATGATTGCTTAGCATTTCACTTAGTCATAAATCCAAGGGTTTCTCACAGGTGAAGTACTAAGGACGGGAGTCACAGGACAGCTGCTGACTTCCTGAAGTTCAGAGTTAATAACAGAAGCAAGCAAGCAAGACGCAAGCTGCATCCAGAGCGACCATCCAGAACAAAGCATCACGCTAGAGTAGCAGTTCTTACACTGTGGTCCAGGGAAACCTACAGGAGAAGCCTGGGGTCCAGAGAGCCTTTTAGGGAGCCCAGTAAGTCATGATACCATTGTCATGATAAACTATTCTCATGAAAAGAAACGTTTGCCTTTTTCACTTTGAGGTGAAGCAAAAGTAATTGTGGGAAAACTGCTTACTGGCTTTGCACAAATCCAAGTAATCACACACATGTACATGCACAGTCACTCAGAGAAAGAGGAAGAGGCTGCACGAAGAATATCCTTGATGAGGAAAGATTTTTGTTTTTAAACCTGTAAATACTCTGACAAAACAGGCAAGTAACACAAAATACCTATCTGTTACAGACTAAAGCGGATGGCCTGCTAAGGAAAAGCACTTGTGCGATTGTGTTGGTATCTGAACTGGCCACTCTGTCCATGACACACATTATTTATTTGAAAGAACAATGGACACAGTAGGGTACCAACACTTGAGTGTTTGGCAGCTATGTCTTCTAAGTTAAAGTGAAATGTCATTTCAGCATGAATACTGTACAGTATTTGTTGCCTATGATCAAACGTACGCAGGCATTCAAGCAAAATTTAGATTTTTGCAAAAACTCCATCTATATCTGTATGCTTCCCAGTAACACATAAATCTTTCTGCTAATAAATGTAATTTTTTGATATTATACATTTAAACATGTCAACATTTGGTATATTTCCCAAACTATTAGTATGTGGTTATAAAACCTTATGTTGGCAACAGACACATTCGAAGTCCAAGAAAAACAGACTTTAGTATATCAGAAAACATTAATTGATAAAGCTTCAAATACTATAACTAGCTTTGGATACTTGCCAGATTTGGACATAGTATCAAAGAATAGCCACAATTATGTAAGAGAAGGCATAAAAATATCATGTCTTTCACAGCTACACATCTGTGTGAGACCAGATGTTCTTCACATACTTCAACCAAAACAAACATGTATGCAATCTGCAAATTGAATGCAAAGCACAAAACAGAATCCAGTGACCTCCTTGTCATACCAGACATTAGACAGGTTTGGCAAATTGTAACTCAATGCCACTCTTGCTACTTCCTTGGTATTTTGGAAAATAGTTATTGTTCATAAAAATATCTTAGTTACTAGATAATGGATTTATTATTTAAAAAATATGTTTAGAATTCCTTAATTCTAACTTGTAATATAGTAAATATGTAAACAAAAGCCCCCTGTGGTATTGAGCAATTTTTAAGTGTAAGTTATCCTGGTACTAAAAAGTTTGGGAGACCACCCACAGCAGTGACCACAAATGAAGGGATGAGGGCATATAGAGAGAATAAAGTTTTTACAATGCATTTTTTCCTCCTCGAGACAATTAACCATGTGCTTCATGAATAGGTTCTAACCTCCTGTCCTCAAAGTACAGACAACAAAATTCCAGAGCAGGAAAGAGACAGCCTACGGTCAGCCCAGGACACAGTTCTGTTTTCTTGACTAACACATATTCCTCTTTCCCTTTTCATCCTGCAAGGTTTTTTTCAGATTAGGTATTTCCCTACTACTTCAATAAGGAACATTTCATTTCACCTTGACATAATCATAGACAAGATGCTTTGGAATCTCCAGAGAACCTTTAACACCAAATATTATTCATCAAGACAGACAAGAGAACTAAAGAGGTGACATGTTATACCTTTTAACAAACGCCATTCCCAATATTTATGATAAAAGATGCAAGACTCAGCAGCTGTTATGTATTGTTATTTGAATAAAATTCACAAATTCTAGTGCAACTAAAGTATAACTAATGGTAGACTGGGGAGTATGATGTCTTATTTCCAGCAGAGCAATTGGCATCTTTGGCCAGTGTAGTCATTCCATACCATCTGATTAAGACCCAGATCACACTAATATCGGAGAAATGCTGAGAGGTAATACATCATGCAACACTTAGTAAAAGCCCAAGATTCAGACCTCCAAGATCGTAAAATATTACCCCATAAACAGAACATTTATCATCCTATGAATGAGTGAAATCAAGTAAGTAAAAATAAGAACTCTGCTTATCATGGATATTTTTCAGGATATATAAAATAGTAACCACTCTTCAGCATAGACTGTTGTATAGCCTATCCCACCCAGTCTTAGGAAGACTGGGTTCTTGGTCTTCCCATCAGTGAATGTAAAGAAATGCCAACTGCTATGTACCTGGCTCCAAGGCGATCCACAGAGCTTGACATCTGGAGCTGCCATCACTTCTTCTATCATGGAGCTAGGAAATAGAATTAAACAATTGTTAAAACCCAGGCTGGAACTCTTTTCCATTTCCCCCTGTACTTCGTATCTTCACTTCTGAAATTAAAAGCAACTTCAGGAAAGTGGGACCTGAAGCGTGCCACATGACATCCTCCAGAAACTGCCCTTGGAAGCTCACCTTTCCAGTTAGAAGACCACCTTTTCTTTGCCTTATATTTCCCTCCCTGCCTTCTCCCATAGGTTCATGTTTTTTCTTTCATAAACTACAAAGCCAGTGAGGCTGACTTTACAATGCCCATTGCAATATTTTTTTCTACAACACAGATCAGTTTTACTGTATATAATTAAGGATTTCACATTTCTAAGTCTATTAATGCTAAAAATAACAGCAACAGCAACAACAATCTCTAAAAACCCTGTTTTAAATCCTTCACAGATTAATGTTAAATGTTTACTGTCATCATTAAAAAATCAGCAAGATGACCAAATGAAAGAACAAACACTATAAACAATAGCAAGTCTTTAAAAGGACAAATATTCAAACATAATCTCTTGGCTTGATGATCCTCATGGCTTTGGGTGGTGTGACCCTAAGTTCCTGGGAAGATCTAGGCAATACTGGAGATCTCTAGCAAATCTACCATTTTGAAATTCAGCAATATCAGGTCTCCCAGGGGCCAAACATACTTCCTTGAAACTAGAAAACTGAGCACTAATAAGATCATCTTGGTGGGTGCCATGGCTCACTAGGCTAATCTTCCACCTGTGGTGCCGGCATCCCGGGTTCTAGTCCCGGTTGCTCCTCTTCTAGTCCAGCTCTCTGCTGTGGCCCAGGAAGGCAGTGAAGGATGGCCCAGGTCCTTGGGCCCTGCACCCATGTGGGAGACCAGGAGGAAGCACCTGGCTCCTGGCTTTGGATCAGTGCAGCACACCTGCCATAGCGGCCATTTGGGGGGTAAACCAATGGAAGGAAGACCTTTCTCTCTGTCTCTAACTCTTCCTGTCAAAAAAAAAAATCATTTCATTAACCTCCTCTGGGAAGTTATTAAGGAATACGAGACCACGTGGAAAGCAAGGGAAAAATCCAGTGCTGCCTGAGTCAGAGGCTCCATGACCTGTATTCCAGGTTCTTGCCCCTCCCTACAAGAGATAAGAATTCAAAGCAGAGGCATAAACACAGTACACAGATGACAGCATCATTTGTTTAAAAGTGAGAGTGAACATACATTGGTGTGTGAGTGTGGACTCCCCACACGGAGAAATCAGAGTGATGCTTAGGAGGAGGAAGAGGGAGAGGAAGACGCTGAAGCAGAATCCCCATACATGGTAAAACATGAAAAAGCCCCTCCCATGTTATCAGCCTCTACTATGAAGTAGGGGTAGTTCCTTCACTGAATGTACAAACAGGATCGAGTTTAGTGTGTGGAAGTTCCTTTGGGGTTTTCATGGTGCCTCCACATGGAGTTTAGTTTCCACATGGCCATCATGGCCTCTTTTTCCTGGTCCCAAATGAGAAACAGGTGCATTACGGGACAGCAGGCCTATTAGAGTGACAGGTAAGTGGGTGGAGTTACAATGCAGGGTTGGCAGAAATTCCAGCCCATCTTGCCCTAACTCCCTGCCTGGTTTCCTCATGTCAATACTGGTGACATAAATTGTATGATGTAGTATAATATCCATGTTTTGAATTTAATATTGTCTAAGAAAACAAAACTGGCCCCAAGAGAGTCAACCCCCAGCTGAATGTGCCTTTAATAGCCTCTTTGTTATTCATTAAGTGGTCAACAATTTTGATCTGTTTGATAACTAAACCAACATGACCACAGCATATTGTCACTTGTTAGCCCTTTTTTACTAAAAGATTACAATTTCCAAAGCTTGAGTGCTCAGAACTATGAAGGATTTCAAAAATCCAATTTTTTTTCTTTATCTAGCTAACTAGACAATGGTCTCCTCAAAGAATTCAATGAAGACAAAAATTAAAAACAAATTATGCTTAATTTATATTTCTTAATATTTCCCCTTAATTTCATTCCTCTTCACATTGCCTTAATCTTGTAAAATTATTATTCACTGAAAACAAAATCCCTCCTGGGATCTTTGCTTTTCTGCTTTGTTACTTAGGATTTTAAAATATGCAGGGAACTTTATTATCAGGGAAGAAAACACAATTACACCTCCCAACTTATAGGAGGCCCAGTTGTTGTGTGCTTGCCACAGGGAGATTTCATCACTCCAACATTTGCATCAACTGCTTTTTTAATAAAGCTAGAATAGTTCTCAATCAAGAAGAGAGGTCAATCTCAAGGAGAATGTAGACTGTTGTTTCTAGTGTCCCCTGGTTGTAGTGGTTGGTTACAGATTAACTGTCAAAATATAGCACTTTTTTTTTTTTTTAGTATATGTGCTGCCAAAGCAAGCACATACTTCTTATTTTTTTAGTCAATATTTATTTATTTATTTATTTTGAAAGCGCTAAAGAGAGAGAGGGATAGACATGGAGAGAGAGACCTTCCATCTGCTAGAAGATCCCAGATGGCCACAACGGCCAATCCTGGACCAGGCCAAAGCCAGCAGCCAAGAGCTTCATCCAGGTCTCCCGTGCTGATGGCAGACACTCAACACATGGATCATACTTTGCTGCTTTTCCCAAGCCATGGAAGTGGAGCAGCCTGGACTTAAAATGTTGCTGAAATGGGAAGCCAGTGCGGCAAGCAGAGGCTTTATCCCCTAAGCCACAATATTGGGCAGGAGCTCCATTCTTTACATGGGAGCTACTTGTCCTTGTGTTGTCTACCCAGAGTGAATTCACTTGTTGGTGAACAGAGATGCCTCTGTATTATTATCATCAACCATCTACTCCTCTCAAATTGTATATGGTTAATTTCTACTTACCATTTTATATGACTTCCCAAAGCACTTTAATATTAACACAAGAAAGGCTATCCAGGGGCAGGCATTAGACCTAGCAGTAAAGACGCTAGTTAGGATGCGGCCATCCCACACCATCCTCAGCTCTGGCTCCTGACTTCAGCTTCCTGCTCACCTGGACCTGGGAGGCAGCAGTGATGACAGAAATACTTGAGTTCCTGCCATCCACGTGGAAGACCTGGGTTGCATTCGAAGTTCACATCTATGGCACCTCTGGCCACGTGGGGAATGGACGCATGTCTCTGCCACTGTCTCTCTGCCTCTCGAGAAAATAAAGAACATCCATATTCTTGACTTTCTCGTGCAGCATCTCAAAGTGTGTTTTGTACTCTCACCATTTTTCCATTAAATAAGTGATATTACACACTAGTCATTAGACTGGAAGTGCGATTTTATTTGCCGTATTGTACCACTGATATTATAATATATTCATGTGAAAAATGTATTCTTCCAAATGAATTTGATAATAATACTTGAATTGTTAGTCAGCCGTTTATACTTTCCATCTATTTATGCAGGTACAGCATGCCCCCTGCATATTGAATGGCAGGCTCTGTGTGGTTAGTTAGCTTCCACCACACTTGGGACTTGCATCAAACTCTGACTGTGATATTAGACTGGCTAGAACCTAAAAGGAAAGTTGGAGCTCTGCCAGGTATTACAAAGTCATGGTTCTTTAGCTCATCCTGTGGCCCTAAGGCACAGTGCAGGAATGACAGCCCTAGTTACAGGGTGGAGAGAAGAGAGATGACAGGAAAACTACAACATCAGTCACCAAAGCGCAAATTACACAGAGAGTGGGGGGAGACAGCTCCAACCTGCACGTGTGCACACCAGCGTGTGGATGAGACGCCAAGCTAACAAATACCACTTCCAGGTACCATAAATTATTAGCAGAGAGCTGCATCTTTCAACAAAGCAAACCTACTGGAAATCCAGGGCAAGATACTTCATTACATGATTAAAAACAAGCAGAAACAGCACAGGTTCTGATAAATTTCCCTTGAGGCACAATTGTTGTTCTTCACCCTTCAAAAGGATGAAAGAGCTTCATATTACTTGGAGGTATGTCAAATTTAATTTCTTCCCTTTTTTCTCTTTGTCTTTAATTACAAAAGCAATAGAGGCTTATTATACGGAACTGAAGCAACCCAGAAGTATGTAGAATAAAAATAGAGTTCCCCTCTTGGTGCCATCTTCCAATTCCGGTCCCCAGAGGCAACCCCTGCCAACACTTTAGAACAAAACCTTCAGATTCCTTTTCTATTTGTGGACAAATTTTTGCACATATACAAGTGTATGTGGATATGCAAATGCACTGGTATAGACACTCAAGTACACAAAAGCTTAACTCTTTGAAAAAAGACATTTACTTATTTATTTGCAAGGCTGAATGACAAAGAGAAAATGAGAAAGTCATCTCCCCTACTTTTGCTCCCCATATGCCTGTAACAGCCAGGACTGAGACAGGCTGCAATGAAGAGCCAAACTCCATCTGGGTCTGCCACATGTGTGGGAGGAATCCCAGTATTCAGGCCATCATCCCCGTCTTCCCCAGGAGCATTAGCTGCACTGGAAGCCGAGTAGCCAGGACTCAAACTGGTACTCTGAAATGGGGTGCTGGCATCACAAGTGGCAATTCAACCCACTACATCACAATACTGGCCACTTAGCTTTTTGTTTTTATTAATCATGAAAAGAGGAATAAAAAAGAAAGTAGATTGAAACAGCAGTTGAGGGCACATCGGGTTTCCTTTTAAGACCTGCTGATACTCAGAGAATAGCATTGACTTACAGAGAAAAGGCTTAGATGAACTACCTTTTAGTTGAGAATTCAATAGGCCACTCAATAAATGATGCATATATGTGTAACTCCAGACTGTGGCAAGTTGAGTATGACTGGTTATGTAACCATGCCTCTTCATCAGGAGGCGGCCAATAGTACCAGCAGCCGTGAACATTTCTGTCAGGTGATGCTTAGAAATAGGACAAATATCCTGCATGTGCTTATTACTGCCCACACTCCTGCTTATTTGATTTGGCATATTTTTCAACAGCTTTGCTCAATCACCCCTCTGTTCAAAATATCCTTCCCCCAACTCGCACATCTTCCTTTAATCTACCTAATAATAAGCATTTGTGCTTCAAACTATAGATCACTTCCTACCACCAGGCAGACAGAAGCTTGCTTGACTGTGTTGAGGGGAGTGCTTTGCCTTCTGAACCCTGTGTGGTAGTATTCAAGAGTCTGCATACAACCATTTTCCCTGTTATCGTGTGTTCCCAACTAGACCATTTATTTTTTCTGTAAAGATACCTTGAGCACTCCCTAGCATGATATGTGTAGTATGTATCAAAAATGTTTGGATGAGAAGCTTATTTAACTTGTTATGGAAATAAATATCTTTAGTCAGATACCAACCAGTGTTCATGGTGTAAACCTCAAGGAAGAAATCAAGGATGATTTCCCCAGAGTGTAAAAGCTCTGGGTTCTAGGAAAAGCAGAGTTAGCACATTAATCGGGATCTATAGTTTCAAAGTGTCCTCCAGATATCATACGAGGAAATGCTATCCCCAAAGTCACACGTGAACAGTATTTAAGCAGCGACACTTTGGGAAAATCGTTGGGTAGCTGGGTCACCTGCAGAGGGAGCAGCTTTGCTATAAAAGGAAGCTCTCTTGGGAATACTTGGTCTATCTCACACCATGCCATACCCTCCACTGTGTGATGATACAGCAAGAAGGTCCTCACCAAATGCTCTTGCACCTTCCGGTTTCTAGAATCATGAGCCAAACAAAATTCTAGTCTTTACAAATTACCCATTCTTAGGTATTTTGGTATAGCAACAGTTAAAGCACTGAAATACCAGGGTTTCTTAAAGTGGGGCCGCTTGTGGACTCAACAGGGTCTTTACACCTCCTGAAATTATGAACAAAATTGTGGATGTGTTCCCATGGACACCAGGGTCAGGGAGGAGCAGGCCTATAGCTTTCATCAAATGATGCATGCAGCCTACTTTCAAAGGGTCACAATTATTATTTAACTCTTAAGCAGACATATAAAGTGTTCAGGAGGGGACAGCAGCATTTTTGTGGCAGTGTGGGGCTGTGCCAACTCACAGGCTCTGCCTCTTCCTATAGATGGAAGAGCTTGCAGGAGCATGCATTTCCACCCCTCCATTTCATCTGGCTCTTCAAAAGCTTGACATTAAGCTATCTACCTTTTGGTATTTTTCAATGAGCATAAACCCTCTTTATGGCAGGAGATTGCAGTGGGCAGGGATTTAATGAGAAAAGTGCCTCCGGCTGGAGAGGGTTTACATGAAGATGAGACTTGCACCTTAGTATCATCTCAAACCTCAGCACACCCCTCTACATTCAGTTAAACACACTCACAATACAGTAAATTCCTCTTTCCACTGGTATGCGCTTTTGCATAACTGGAATGAATGATCTTTATAATAAAACATGGCTCTGAAAACCCATGCATAACCTTTCAGCTCCTCAGAGGATATTAGTAAGAATGATTCCAGAGAACAATACCCAAGCCAAAAAGAAGTCCAGTGAGTGGAGCTCATTATTTCTGAAACTTGTCATGCCCTACAATAAAACACACACACACACACACACACACCCTTTGCTCTGATTTAAATCAGAACTGGTTTCCTACTGAGACTGAGTTGAATCTTCGGCAGAGTAACAGAAGACACCTTAGACAATTACAGATCCATCTTGGGATGAGATGAAATCTAGCAGTATCTAGAGTATCTTGATTTCAAATGAGGGAAACAATTACACCTTTATAAGCCTGGAAGCAAAATGAGAATTTCCAGGGAATCAGGACATGTGGGTTCTGAGCCTGCCATTGATAAGTATGTGACCTTGGACAAACCAGTTAATCAGATTTTCTTCACTTGTAAAATAAGTGGGTTTGATTCTATCTCCTCTCTGTTCCTTTCCAGCTCAAGCATGCTAAAACTCAAGTATCCCTTCAATGACAGTGGAAGGATTAGGAGAGTTTTGATTAACAGGGAAAAAAAAAGAGGGAAGAGATGTGCCTCTTTTAAGAAACACATTTCTGGAAACTCATGTTGAATTAGGATATTTACAATGGGGCTGGCGCTGTGGCACAGCGGGTTAATGCCCTGGCCTGAAGCACCGGCATCGCATATGGATGCCAGTTCGAGACCCGGTTACTCCACTTCCCATCCAGCTCTCTGCTATGGTGTGGGAAAGCAGTAAAAGATGGCCAAAGTCCTTGGGCCCCTGCACCCACGTGGGAGACCTGGAAGAAGCTCCTGGCTCCTGGCTCAGCTCTGGCCATTGGAGCCAACTGGGGAGTAAACCATCAGATGGAAGACCTCTCTCTCCTCTCTCTGTGTAACTATTTCAAATAAATAAATAAATCTTGAAAAAAGGATATTTACAAATGGATTCTACTTTTCTGTTAGATATGTGAATATTATGTCTTAGCGTTAACATTCAAGTTTTAGATTTCCTGGTCATAACCTGTCTCTGGAGGTTAACACTGCTTAAACAGATACCCAAGTATTATGCAGTCACTTTGGAAAGACCTCTTGCACTGGCTCGTTTTGTCATATACCAAGTTTTCCAAAGTTCTATTTATTCAGAACCAAGAATCTCTTTACGAGTTTCTCTCTAGGGACTTGTGTGGTAATGAAGAGAGGATAGCCAAGGGATACACTGTGACAATTAGATAGGAGGGATAAATTCTGCTGTTCGATTGCCCAGTAAGGTGATTGGAGTTAATAATGATGAATTATAAATTTAAAATTTTAACCACAAAGAAATGATAAATGTTTGAGATGATGGATATGCTGATTATCCTGATTTAATCATTACACTATACACACATCAATCAAGACATCACATTGTACCCCATAAGTTCGAAATTATTATATATCAAACAAATAAGAATTCTTCTTTTAACAAATGTCACTGATGACCTATCATGTAACAATATAAAGCCCTGTGTTGGGAAATAAGATAGTTTCAGTGAATCTATTCATCAAGACTGAGAATTCTTTTTAATGTATGTAACTCTGTCATCTTTTACCACTTTCTCAGGAGACCAGAACAAAAAAAAGGCATATATTTCTGACTTGAGAAAAATTTCTCCTAGAGCTGAGGAGGCATAGAATAGATTCTTACGTCCCTCTTCCTCACAGGAAATGTCCAAGCCTCTTTAAGATGGAAAAATTAGAACAACCTCTCCTGGGGGATGTTTTTCTTCCCCGAAGGATTTAGGATCCACTATGTCAGTAGTCACCAGAAAGGTAAAGTAGTTAAGGATGTGGACGGAAGGATTTCTGTACTTCACGACTCAATTCTATCATGAAGCAAGCAATGTTAACCCCTGGAACGCATAGTGGACATGGATGGATGAGCTGTCTTGTTCTCTAGCTTTAGACATCTACCAATAGCCACTTTCATACCCAAAATCTTCAGTCATACCAGGATACCTTTCCGTATCTGTTATTCATAGTGGATTGCTCAAAAATTTCAAATTTCTCTCAGACTATATTTAGTCAAAAGTATTCATCCCATGTAGCCAAATTTCCTATGAGAGTTGGATAGATCTTCTTTAAGGAGACGGAAAATATGTTAAATCAATAAAATTAAATGGTTGATTATTCAACTTATTCGCATTCACTCTGATTTTCAATGCCTCTACATCTTGTGGTCACTAAAGTTGCAAGAACCTACTGTGTGCTAGTTGCTGTGTTGGCTGATGGTGACACACCGAAGGGGAAATACCACATGAAGCACCACAACAGGTGAGAAGAAAACCTCTCAATTCTCTTTGATGAAAAATATGACTCACAAAGAGTGAGAGTGGAGCCTGCCTAGGCTCAACTCCTATTTCTACTACTTCCTAATTTACCTGGCCTAACTGAGCATCCGCATCTGAAAAACAGGAGTAATACTAAGTTTCAGGTATGTTTGCTGGGAGGATAGAGTGGATAATTTTGTAGGAGTCTTTACTATCCTGTTTGACTGCTGTAATAAAACACCACAGACTGAGGGACTTCAGAGAAAACTGTTTTCTGCAAGTTCTAGATGCTGAAGCCTACGATCAAGGGCTAGCAGGGCTGGTGTCTGGGGAGGCCTCATTTTCTGGCTTGTAGACAGCAGCCTTCTCACCACATACTCACACGACCTTCCCTGTGGGTACAGAGACCTCCAGCATTTCTTCCTGGGACCAAGTTCTATGGATTACAGTCCCACAGTTACAAACATATTAGACTTGGATTTCTTCTTAAATGTCCTATCTCCAAATATAGGCAAATATAGAACTTTGGTATGTTAATTTGGAGGAAACACAAAGCAATCCATGACAGATCCTTATCACCGTTCCCAGTATATTTGTTTATCCTGGATGTTCACTACAATTGCCACTTTGATTTTTACAATAGTAGGGTTCAGAATACTTTTCCCATAAACCCAACATGGGTGAGCCAATTGCTTTATTAAGAAAGTGAAAAAGAAAGTGACTATAAAATGTTTTCTAGAAGACCTTGCTCCATCTCAACATATTTCTTACCACCTACTCAAAAACATTGTTATCTTTATGCTGAGACTCAGTCTCTATGTGTGGGACCCTACTAACACATATGGGTCCTTTTCTTAAACTGCTCATGAGTTCTGGTATCCTAGTGAGCACCGTGAGCGCCTTGGCTCACAGTGCAGCGGCCACAGCCTGACATCCACAGCTCAATCTCACGCCTAAGGATCAGGCTGTCACCTGCTCTAATACCAACACAGCTGTTTTGCTCCCTGAAGTGGGGTCCAGTCTGAAGATCTGCACACAGGAGCCATTACAGTATTTCTCGGTGCTTTCACGGACTGGTTTTGAAAGCAGCACACCTTCCACAATGAACCTTGCTAATATTCACTCTGACTTCTCTTGGCACACAGAAAAAGGTCATCACTTCTGGAAATTGTGACCAGTGGGTAGGAGCTTTTGTATGTGGGCTCCTGAACATAGTTTTCTTTTTGCAAACCTCAGAGAGAGAAGCTGGTAAGGAATGGAAGCTGTTTTGTCTTTTATGGATAATGAAATCAAAAGAAGTCTACCGGCCGGTGCCGCGGCTCACTAGGCTAATCCCCTGCCTAGCGGCACCGGCACACCGGGTTCTAGTCCCAGTCGGGGCACCAATCCTGTCCCGGTTGCCCCTCTTCCAGGCCAGCTCTCTGCTGTGGCCAGGGAGTGCAGTGGAGGATGGCCCAAGTGCTTGGGCCCTGCACCCCATGGGAGACCAGGAGAAGTACCTGGCTCCTGCTATCGGATCAGCGCGGTGCGCCGGCCGCAGTGCACTACCGCGGCGGCCATTGGAGGGTGAACCAACAGCAAAAGGAAGACCTTTCTCTCTGTCTCTCTCTCACTGTTCACTCTGCCTGTCAAAAAAAAAATTAAAAAGAAAAAGAAAAAAAAAAAAAAAGAAGTCTACTTACACCAAAGAGATAATTTGCAAAGTAAATACTATACAAAAATGTGTATCTGAGATGCTAACTTGCCTTCTCAAAACTCAATGTCTGCCCAGAAACTGGGTGGATTTACTTACAGATAAAGCCATAGAATCAGATACCCTAATAGTGATGCTAGATACTGACTTTTTTTTTTTTTTTTTGCCATGCAGAGTTAGAGAGACAGACAGAAAGGTCTCCCTTCCACTGGTTCACTCCCCTAATGGCCGCTACAGCCAGCACTGTGCCGATCCAAAGCCAGGAGCCGGGTTCTTCCTCCTGGTCTCCCATGCGGGTGCAGGGCCCAAGGACCTGGCCATCCTCCACTGCCTTCCCAGTCCAGCAGAGAGTTGGCCTGGAAGAGGAGCAACCGGGACAGAATCCGGCTCCCCAACCAGGACTAGAACCCAGGGTGCTGGTGCCGCAGGCGGAGGATTAGCCTAGTGAGCCACGGCGCCAGCCGATACTGACTTCTTATCTGGCAATAGTTAGGTTAACATGTATTATAAAGGTTACTCAAGGGATGAGCATATAAATGATAAAAAATAAATTAGAATATCTTGACAACAAATGAACTTTTTCCATAAATTGGATGTCTACTCCATTTTGTATTGCTATAACAAAATACTTGAGACTGGGTAATTTATAAATGTCAGACACTGATTTTCTTATAGTCCTGGAGGATGGGAAATCGAAGACAGAAAGATGACTTCTCATGAGAACCTTCTTCAGGTGTTACCTCATGGGGGAAGGAGAAACAGTAGGAGAGAATGTTCACACCAGCAACAGAAAAAGGAAGCTTAACTCATTCTTTGATGAAGAATGTCTTCCCACTAGAACTATTCCCTTTTGCTTTAGCAGCATACATCTGTTCATGAGGGCAGAGTCCTCACAGCCCCATCACCTCTTAAAGGTCACATCTCTTAACACTGTCAAGCAGTAATTAGGTTTCTAACACATGTTTTGGGGGATACATTCAAGACATAGTATTGGGTAAATTTTTATAGGTACTTGAGGCTCTGTAATCCAAATAATCACAAGATGTAACTTTTTTTTTTTTTTTGATAGGCAGAGTTAGTGAGAGAGAGAGAGAGAAAGGTCTTCCTTCCACTGGCTCAACCCCCAAATGGCCGTCACAGCCGGTGCAGCGCCAATCCGAAGCCAGGAGCCAGGCACCTCCTCCTGGTCTCCCATGTGGGCGCAGGGGCCCAAGCACTTGGCCATCCTCCACTGCCCTCCTGGGCCACAGAGGAGAGCTGGAGTGGAGGAGGAGCAATCAGGACTAGAGCCCATATGGGATGCTGGCGCTGCAGGTGGAGGATTAACCAACTAAGCCACGTCACCGGCCACTGTACCTCATTCTGACATTAAGAACCAGAAAGTTCATTTACATATTCTTTTAGAAAAATCCATGCTTGCTAAATTCCCAGAAATCTCTATGTTAAATGTGTCACAAGCATGTCAAGTAAGGAAGAGGTGACTCTCTGAGTCAAAAATGGGGTAAAGGAATCTTTCCAAAATAAAATACTATGGTTCAGTAAGATAGATTTATTTCAGCTCAAAGGTAAAAAGAAAAATAACCTATTGAGTTATAGTCTATTACTATATCCACAAAAAAAGCTTTTTCATTACAGCTATCATCACCCTAATCCAAGATACCATCATCTCTTACCTTAGCCTCTGTACAAGTCTTTCTTAATGCTATCTCATTTTATACTCTCTCCCTTCTTCCAACTCAGTCTTTTCTTTTTAAAGGTTTTTTTTTAGCATTGAAGTAAAAAACTTGTATATTTACCAAAGAATTATTTTAACCATTTTGTGTACTTTCATAACTATTCATTTCTAGAGCATAATTGTCATCCCAAACTAAATCTCTGTGCCCATGATAAAACTCCCCCAGCTTCTATTTTCTAACTATGAATTTGCCTACTCTTAGTACTTCTTATAAATGGAATCACACAGCATTTGCCTTTTGTGTATGGTTTACTTGACTTGGCACAGTGTTTTCAAAAGTCATCATGTTGTGGCATTTATTAGAATTTCTTTCCTTTTGAAATTGAGTAATATTCCATTGTATGTGTATACCATATTTTGTTTACCCATTCATATCTTGGTGAACATGTTAGCTATTATGAGTAATGCTGCTACAGATATTGGTGCACAACAATCTGTCTTCTTGCTTTCTAATCTTCAGTTATATATGTAGGAGTCAAACTGCTGGATCTTATAGTAATTCTATATTTGACTTCAATCATTATATTGATTATCACATCACTTTGCATTTCACGACACACAGTTCCACAACACAGCAATTCATAAGGACTCCAATTCCTCTACTTCCTCACCAGCACTTGTAGCTGGTTTCAGTTTTCATTGTTGTTTTCTTCTAAATAACCAACCTAATTAGTGTCAAGTGGTATTTCACTGCAGTGTTGATTTTTATTTCCCCAGTGAATAGTTCCATTGGTATCATCTTATATGCTTTAAAGTCATTTCATTTATGTATTTCTTTGGATAAATATTTATTTAGATCCTGGATTCACTTTTTTTGTACTTGTTTTTCAGTTGTTGTGTTCTAAGAATTGTTTATATATTCTGGATATTAACCCTGCATCAGGTATATGATTTACATGTCCTAGTATTTTTCCCTATCTGCAGTTATTTTTTCACTGCCTTGAAAGTATTCTCTGATACATGGAAGTTTTGAACTTTGATGTAAAGTGCAGTGTATTTCATCTGCTGCCTATATGTTTATTTTCATATACAAGAAGTCACTGTAAAGTTCGATACTTTTTCTCCTATTTTTCTTCTAAGATTTTTATGGCTTGACTCTTGCTTTTAGGCATTGGATTCATTTTCCATTAACTTTTATATATGGTATAAAGTAAGCATCCAGTCTCATTCTTTTTCATATGAATATCTAGTGTTCCTGGCATCATTTGTTAATGACCATCCTTTCTCTATTGAATGGTCTTGATGCACTCATGCTTTTCAAAATTGTGTGGAAATACATGCCAGACTCATTATTACTTTTGGACTGTATTTTATTCCATTGGAGATAGATTTGTGCATGGATATCTGGCCTGACACCACTGCCACACTGTTTGATTACTGTAGCTTTACAATAATTTTTTAAAACTAGGAAATGTTGGTCCTCCAACTTTTCTCTTTTTATTTCAACATAGTTTTAGCTCTTTAACATTTCTTTACATGCCATATGAATTTTAGGATGAGTTTTTTCTATTTCTGAAAGAAACATTATTGGAATTTTGAGAGGGATTGCAATAAATCTATTGATCCCTTTGGATAACATTGTCATCTTAACACTATTAAGCTTTCCAGTCTAAGAACACTGGTTGTCTTTTGATTTATTCATGTCTTTATTTGTAGTTTATAGTCCAATCAAATCCAGCTAGAGGGAGCTTTTAGAATTATGAATGAGGGTGGTATTACAGCACAGCAGGTTAAGCTTCTTCGGATACCTGCATCCCACGTCACAGTGCTGATTTGAGTTCTGATTACCCCGCTGGAATTCCTGCTTCCTACAATGCACCTAGGAAGGCAGTGGGAGATGTTTCAAGATTTTTGACCCCTATCATCACCCACATGGGATACCTGGATAGAATTGCTGGTCCCTGGCTTCAGCCTGACCCAGAACTGGTTGTTGCAGCTATTTGAGGAGTGAACTCTCTGGTGCTCTGCAATTCAAATAGATACTTTTAAAAAAATAATAATGAAAGCATATGTTTTTCCCTGGTCCAAGGTAACCAATAGAGTACCTAAAATGTAATGCATTGGGTGTTAAATGAACATTCTGAGATTTGATGATGTTTATAGTCCTTGTTTCTTCTGTTGAGAAATAGAATTTTTTTCTTCATACTATTTGTTGAACTCCTTTACTTAGTGTAGGGTTAATTTTATGATCATTAAGTAAACAAAGTAGATTGCTGTAAAAATTAAGAGTGGGAATGGGAGAGGGAGAAGGAAGAGGGGTTGGAGAGTGGGTGGGAAATATCACTATGTTCCTAAATCTGTATATATGAAACACATGAAACTTGTCTACCCTAAATAAAACTGAAAATAAAAAATAAAAAATAAATTTAAAGACAAGCAATGAAACTATGTTCTCTGCCTGAACACTGCAATACCTTACCAATGTCCTTTCAAATGTGCCAAAGCTCACATGCCCCTATCCAGCCCAGGCTGTGGGCATTTCCCCAACATTATTCTATAAGACAGACAATCTTTAGCCCCACTTTCCAGTCATCATGCTCTGGAGTCAGTCTCTATTTGCAAAAACCCGGCCCCCTCAAAGAGGTTACCCCTAAGGATCTTGGCATCTAGGCATTCACTTTAATCACTAACCCACAACCTTCAGTTTGAGTCTTCATGGCACTCAGCTCAATGTATAGTCATGTATTTCATTTTCCCTAACCCCGTGGCAAGGGTCTTATCTGTCTTGCTTACCAGTATCCTCCTGTGCCTGGCACATTGCTGCCCTGCAGTGAATATTATTAAATGAAAACTAGCAACACTGTTGAGAACACGTAAGCACAAAAGTCTTGTCAGGAAGCAATAAAAAGAAATATTTCACATTGGATCACTGATGGCTTGAAACACACGGAACCTATTTGAACCACAACTACCTGAGGCTCACAAACCCAATGGTTCAGAAAGCAGATCTTGTCAGAAGACAGAACACTTTGAATGGTCCATCACTAAAAATACTTGTTGTCAGCTCTCTTGATCCAGTGTCACAGCTAACTTTACAGCCTTAGGACATTCTATTCATTCACATTAATGAGGAACAAAGTGTTCACAGAGTTCATGACCAAAAAACATTGGGAGGTTCTAGTTATGCTTCTATTAACATTGAGAACTGGTGATGGTTCAGACCATACTAGCTCCTCTCAAGACAATCTCCTGATGCTAGTGTCCCCAGTGCATGGAGAGCGACATTCATCACAGATGCAATAAGGATGGGAGTAACCACACAGTGTGGCTGCTTCATGGAGAAAGGGGAACAGCAACAGGTTCCCAGGCAGAAGCTGTTCCATGCTCAAGTGTAGTACAGATAAAGCAGGAACTTATTAGATTTCCCAGGTTTTCCAAGGAACAGGTTCTGAGCCTAGGACACCAGACATACAATGTCTACAGGATCCAGAATAGCCTGGTGTCACCAGCACTGACTCGGGAAGCATAACTGGCTTTCAAGTCTGGCTCTGCTAACCACAAGAAGTAGGTAACCCCCAGTGGGCCACTTAACCCCTCTAATCACTCATGTACATCTATGATATGAAGCCAGCATAAGTTCCTTTAATACAAGTCCATGTTAAATAAGAACATGGGCGAATTATAGAAATGATTCCTGAAAGTATAGTCTCTGAAGGCAGGAGAGAACTTCCACTATGACTATGGCCCTGCCTAAGTAAGATCAGAGCTTGTGAACTCAAGAGGCTTCCATAGCCTTGGCAGCTCATGACAGGAGCCTCGGGTGATTATTGACATCATAAATAAGAGTGTCAATTGTTAAATCAACAACAGGAGTCACTGTGCACTTACTCCCCATGTAGAATCTCTGTCCTTAATGTGTTGTACTATGTGAATTAATGTTAAAACTATTATTCAAACAGTACTCTATACTTTGTGTGCCTGTGTGTTTGCAAACTGTTGAAATCTTTACTTAGTAAATACTAAGTAGATCTTCTGTATATAAAGATAATTGAAAATGAATCTTGATGAAGAATGGGATGGGAGAGGGAGTGGGAGATGGGATGGTTGCAGGTGGGAGGGAGGTTATGGGGCGGGGGAAAGCCACTGTAATCCAAAAGTTGTACTTTGGAAATTTATATTAAATAAAAGTTAAAAAACAGAATAAAATTAAAAAAAGAACATGGACTCCAGTAACAAATACTTTACCTCTTACTACCCAAATACCAACTTGATCTCTTACTACCCAAATGCTGTTGGGCAAGCTGGGCAAATAACTTTCTCTAAGCCTTGATTCCTCTGGCAAAATGGCAACAAGAATAGTAGCCTGCCTTGAGTATGAAAATGAGACATGATATGTAACAGCATGTAACTTGGTCCCTAAAATGCAAGAAATGCTCAGGAAATGCCTGTAATCGGCACAATTCTCATTTGCTAGGCCATTGTGCAAAATTAGATATGTTCCTTGACATGCTGATTCAGCAAGTTCTCACATGTCTAGAGCAAGAGATTCTCTGACAATAAAGCTGACTTGTGAAATGAAACAAAACATTCTACAAATTCTAAGGTCTCTAAGACTAAAGAATTCAGAATCTCACCAACCGGGCTATTTAAGCAACTCATGGCACTTCTTATATAAAAGGTCCTGGGAAGTGTGTAGGCAAAAGTCAAGTCCGGTTTACTAGGGGAATGGAAGGGGAAGGATGGAGAGGACACTGAGGGACGGACAATGAGCTCACACACGTGACTTGAGCTTGCTGCTGATTCTAGGAGTTCAGAGCCTTTAACGAATCCCAGCCATCAGGCGCTAGAGCTCTGTTTAGCTCAGAAAGCCTGGGGCCCTCTTGCTCTACATCAATGAACATCTCCAAGAAGCCTCCTAGGGATCACATTGCTGATATCACAGGATCCGGACATTCCTCCATCACTCTGATGACACAATTTTTATGATTTGAGCCCATCTCAAGTTTTTTTTTTTTTTTTCAATTTTTTAAAAAGATTTTTATTTATTTATTTGAGAGGTAGAGTTACAGACATTAAAAGGGAGAAACAGAGAGAAAGGTCTTCCATATGCCCAAATGACCGTAATGGCCAGAGCTGAATGGATCGAAAGCAAGGAACTGGGAATGTCTTTTGGGTTTCTTATGCGGGTGCAGGAGCCCACGCCCTTGGGCCATCTTCTACTGTTTTCCCAGGCCATAGCAGAGAGCTGGATTGGAAGAGGAGCAGCCAGGACTAGAACCAGTGCCCATATGAGATGCCGGCGCCCCAGGCTGTGGCTTTAACCCACTGGGCCACAGCACCAGCCCCCTCAAGGCTTTAGCAGCACTGCTCTTCTCCTCTTCATGGTGTCACAAATTCTGGAGATGCAATCTCTCAGCTAACAACCTGTGTATTTACCCATGAGCTGAGGCAACTTATTCTTTAAACACGCATTTACTGAGTACCTGCTGTTTGCCATCCACTGTTCCAGGGGCTAAGGATCAAATAGTAAATGAGACAGGTCCTCAATGATTTCACAGTCTAGAAGGTAAGAACAACAGGTCGTTTGAGGGTGTGGAGATGGTATGGGACACTATGGCAACAGTCACAGGACTGCATCAGCTGTGGCAGAACACAGGGGCTTCTAGAGAAGTTCTGTCAATACTTGGAGCAAAAGGAAAAACAGAAATCAGTCAGCAAAGTGAAGGGTAGCCATGGTTTTGAGGTGGCTCATCTAGGGAAAGGAAAGAGGAAATCCAGTGTAAAGGAAGTGCTAGAAGCTATGAAGATCCTGAAAATCTCAGACGGGTTAAACCTGAGAGTGTAAGATGTGAGGCGACATAAAAGGGGAGTGGTAGAGTCCTCGGAAGGAGATACTAGAGTTTATATTTCGTCCTCAGAAAGCAAAAAGATTTGAGGGAATTTAAGCTAAGCAGACACATACTTTGGGCCAGTGTTGTGGCATAGTGAGCAAAGCCGCCATCTGCAATGCTGGCATTACATGTCGGCACCAGTGCATGTCCTGACCACTGCACTTCCCATCCAAAGCCAATGACCTGGGGAAAGGAGTAGAAGATGGTGCAAGTGTTTGGGCCTCTGCTACCCATATGAGAGACCTGGATGAAGCTGCTGGCTTTGGTCTGACCCAGAGTTGGCTGTTGCAGCCATCTAGGGAGTGAACCAGCAGGTTGAAGACCTCTTTATCACAGTCATTCTTTTCTAATTCTGGCTTTCAAAAAATATGAATACATCTTAAATAAAAGCAAGGATTCTTGATGAACAAGGCTCTGCTTCTGTCCTCATGAGCCTCTCTGAACACAGATGTCTTTATCAAAATATCAAAGTGACAAAAATGGGTGGGAACACTAAGAACCATTAATGAGTGTGGTCATGGCTTAGAACAGCCTCCCAGGAACAGGGTGGCTTTCCATCAAAGAATTGGCAAGAGGGGCTGGCACTGTGGCATAGGGGGTAAAACTGCCACCTATAGTGCCAGCATCCCATATGGGCACTGGTTTGAGTTCCAGCTTCTCTACTTCCAATCCAGCCCTCTGCTATGGCCTGGGAAAGCAATAGAAGATGGCCCAAGTGCTTGGGCCCCTGCACCCGCGCGGGGGACCTGGAAGAAGCTCCTGGTTCCTGGCTTCAGGTTTCTGGCTGTTGCGGATATCTCAGGAGTGAACCAGTGGATGGAGGACCTCTCTCTCTCTCTGCCTCTGCCTCTCTGTAACTCTGCCTTTCAAATATATATATATATATATATATATATATATATATATAAAATATAAATAAATCTGTAAAAAAAGAGTTGGGAAGGAAGAAATCTTCCTAGGACCCTGGTCTCCATGAAGGTGACACCGGGCTGGTAGAAGAAAAAGGTGCCATAAAGGACACTTGCTGGGTGACCCTCAAGGAAGGGGGCCATGAAGAAAACAGATGTAAAAACATTTTTTTTTTTTTTTACTAAGTAAGGATATCTAAAAACAGGTCCTCGGCAGCCTTATTAGAGCACATTTAAAGTTTGTTCCAAAACACTCTTAGAAGATGATTAAGCTAATCTGGCATGTTACAAAGTCATTTGAAATCTCCATTTGGTGAATACAATAATATATTCACCAGCATGTGTCTGTTAGTGATAACTCAGTTTATCAAGGGCCAGAAGAACACAATCTTCAGCCGAGTGCCTCCCTATGAGCCCAGGGCTGCAATTATTGCTTCCCAGCCTTACTACCTATACTAAGTTTATTTGTGATGGGACCCAGCTTTTAAAATAACAGCTTTCTCTAGGGTCCCCAACCTGAGAATTTACAGTAAACACAGTCAAGTTTAAACAGGGGAAGGATCCCACCCTTGCCACAATTGTCATTAAGATATAATTGAATCACAGTTTTATTTTAAATTTTAGCTCCTTTATTTATCACCGCTAAAAAGGCCATTTAGTCTTTTCATTGCTATTTTACATGTTTCAAAACTAATCAGATATTAAGAAACAAGCCATTGGGGGCCACCTAGATGTATGGGTTGTAATTACATGGTTCCCTTAATTAATTTTGACAGAGGGTTTCACAACAAAGATCCCAAGCCAGTCTTGTTTCTCAGAGCAAATCACTGTGTCTGTAACCCTTACTCACAAAACTCTCTGCTGAGGATCAGGTCTCAAAACCAGCCTCTTTAACTACCTTGATTACTAATAATGACAAGATAAATAAGCACATTCCCAGTTACATCACAAAGTCGTGCACATTGTGTCCCAACTTGCAGGAGAGTGGCTCAAGATTTCCCCACTGTTCATCAGCATTACTCACGATCAGATCTAAAGGCAAAAATGAAAGCTAAATATAGAGCGACCAACTAGATTTATGAGAAAAGCAATGCTTTCCAAAGGAAGTAATAAACCAGTTCCCAAAGGGAATTGAGTCAGTTTCCCACAATGTTTTAGACTCTACCAGTCACTTCAGAGTGCAGGTCATATGTCTTTAGGGCTCTATTTCCACAGTGCCCAGCATGGAGCTGGTTTGTCCTCTGTCACTTTTTTTTTTTTTAATATATAGATGGCTCTATATCTCCAAGATTTCAGCTCAAATATCAAGTGTCACTGTACCAGTGTGTTCTTCTTCATCTCTAGTACCACAATCAAATAATTTTTCTCCTGCCTTCCACCATTCAATTTCAAGAGGCAAAAAATCCTTACTCATTCTGTAAGAGCTAGCTGTTTGGCTCTATGAAAGTGTTTCACATCCTTATACCAACTGCTTTGGGATTTTTCCACTGGACCTAGAAGATTGCACAGCCCTTTCTACCAGCTGGTCAGATGTCCAGTGACCTCCTACTGTGATAGAGGTGACCAGTCCCTACCTTGCAAAAGCTGACTATTGTCATTGTTGTACCAAATCTGGCCCTGTGGCTGTGGACTACACAAGCCATTCCTATATTGAAGTATCTCTTTTCCTCCCTAGAGCCTGAATATATGCACCTTGAATCTCTAATTCTTTGCTTTAGTAGGTGGTGAAATACGAAGGTACTTCAGAAAGTTCCTGGAACCTGAAATGAAAAGATAAGTTCATTTCAGCGCAAAAATGTTGAAATCTGCTCATGCAAATAGTCTTCCAAAGCTCATGGAGAATGACATATCACGAAAAAAATCGATTTCAAAATCTTTTTATTACATTTTTCGACAAGTTTTGAAGCCCCCCCACATACCTCAAATTTTGTTTTTGGTTCATAAGCCTCATTTGTAACTACCTCCATGGTCACTACATTTCCAAATTCCAGTGTGCAGACTACATGGGGATCTTCTTTTATTCAGTGCAACTGGGGCAGGGCCTAGCATCCTGCATTCCAGGTGTTGTCCATGTGCCTGGTCTGCTGCCCACACCTGGAGTAGCTAGAGATTGGCTCACAAGGAAGGGGCCCTGAACTTCCTAGCTCTTGCTCATGGAGACAACAAATCTTGTTTCTTCTTTCCCCGCTGTGGGATGCCTTAGTTCTAAATTACAAGTTCTACTTAGCATCATACTCTGAGTTTTGTCAGTGTTCCCCAATACCGTAAAACCTACACCATGACCTAAATTAGCTCGGCATTCAACACAGGAACACAGCCAGAAAGGCAAACTCACTTCACTCTTCCCCAATTTGTCATTTCCATCACTGAAGACACACAAATTAAAAAGAGAGAAAGAGAGAGTGACAATAAAGTATCTAATGTCCCATGTTCCCCTGTTTATCTGAAGGTGTTGATTACCTGGAGGTAATTTTTTTCTTGTAAAGTAATTTATTTTAAATAAATAAAAAAAAGGTCAGGCAGCTACTTCATTTATCACTATTACAAAGGAGTCTAACCTGGTGATGGAGAAAGGGAAGGAAAAATTAATTACAAGTCAGAAGCGGCAATAACACTCCTGGTAATTGTGACAAAAATTTTAAATTAACATTTCTGTCACTGAGAGAAGTTTGATTAATTTTACAATTGAAGATGCTATCACCAGAATATTGGGGGGATCGGAGGATGCCATAGTCTTGCAGTTTAAGATGCGGAACTCCTTCCTTCAGACTCAGAATATATCCGCAAGGCACCTTCACACTTTATTAACAGCTCAATCAGTGCCATGCTGGAAATAATTAGCCAAGAAACCATAGCGTAAATAGATCTTGACTGGCAAACCATGTGAAAAGAAATGCATGAACTTCTCTGTAGCTGTAACCAGGCAGCTCTTGTTTTTCTATGATCCAAGTATCCTGGGAAGACCCACTGTTGTCACTGCAATTTTCCCTTTGGGAAATAAAACAACATAGCAGGCAGCACTTAAGACTTTCTCACTTCCATTTCTTTAGAGGTTTTATACTGTGGAGGGATGAAGGAGGACCCAAGAGCAAACAACAGAAATTAAGGAAAGTAAAAGGTGTATTAATAACATATTTAAAAACAGCTGGAAATATTCTCCCAATGATGAATTTATCAACAATCCATGCAGTATAGGTGCCTCAAACTAATACAACATTTGACACTTACTAGATGGCTTATGATGGTACAGTCATATAAATTCTAAGATTTTAGTCAGTGTTAATTCATTCAGTCCTTGCAAGGACCCTTTTTAAGTAGATTCTATAATCATTCTCATTTTATGGATGGACACTCTAATGGAACATCTAAGTTAAGGAACTTAACTGAGATCATACCCCTAGAAATTAATGGACAGAGATTAAGAAACAGGCAACCTACAATGTTAACTGGGGGTCAGCCAGCAGTATCCTACATGTCAAACCTACTCCTCAGTCTATTTTTTGGTAAACCTTTTTTATTGGATAACAGCTATACTCATTCCTTTATATATTTCCTGTTTTTTTGCTACAATGACAGAGTTGAGTAGTTGCAACAAAGACCTATGGTTCATAAAGCCAAAAGCATTAACCATTTGTGTTGTATAGAACAAGTTTACCAGCCTTTGCTCTTTACTATGCTGCTAGACTACCCTTTGGAAAGTTTCTACATTAACTCACAGGGTCTGGAAGAGACCCAACAGTGATAGGCATTTTGAAACACTGAAAAATCAAGTAACGGGGAAACATGAAATTAATGGGAAGGACAGATTTACTTGCAAAACATATATGCTGAGTTCTTAGTTTATTAAGGGGCCCCGATAATGTTAGCACAGTATTACTTTAGAGTTTGAAGTGAAATCTATCACTCAATATGTGGAGGCAACCAGGGTGAGAAAGTTTCCTGGCACATGGCACCATTGTCAAGGAGGTAGTGCTGTAGTGGTTTCTAGCATGGATCAGAGAGTTGCTCATCAGGCGATGGACCTCGGAGAACAGCTTTCATTTTTCTCCACTGAGATTTAACACAACTCATGGCAAATTATGGTTTGGGATTTCTGTTCACATGGATATTTCTCAGGTTTCTAGAAGAAATCTGAGAACATGAAAATAAATTTCCAAATCTCATGGGATTAAAAAACAAATACAAGCAATTCCAACTTGGGCAATTACAGTTTTCCTAAAACTCTGAGCTAACTAGCTTTATGAGAAACTTCAAAAAGTTCATGGAAAATAATTAAAAGATACATTCATTTTGGTGCAAAAAAAAATGTTTAGTTCCATAGTCTTTTCATAGTATGTAGTTTCAATAACTTCTTGAAGACCCCTTCATGTGTATTGATTTCAAATTTTTATAAACATAAATAAAAGTACATTTTAAAAGATTTTGAAACATACTTATTTGTGAGGCACAGATAGAAACAGAGAGACAGAGAAGTTCTCATCTATTTGGTTCATTTTCTGAATAACTGCAATGGCTTGGGCTGGTCTGGGGCCAAAGCTGGGAGCCAAGAATTCAATCTAGGTCTTCCATGTGGATTCTAAGAATCCAACCACTTGGGCCATCACCACTGCCTCCTAGGGTCTGCATTAGCAGAGAGCTAGAGTCAAGAGCCAGGGCTGGGAGTCAAACCCAGGCGCTCTGATGTGGACTATTCATACCTAAACAAGCATCTCAAATGCCAGACCAAATGCTCATCCACATCAACCCTTTAGTTCCATTTTCAATGGACATTTTGAAGAAAATTGTATGTGTTGAGAAACATTATAAAATTCAGAGGCAAGAAAAGGGTAGCAGTACAATAGGAATAGAGAAAATGGTAAGAGCAATGGATAGGAGTAATTTCTGGTGTTTGTTGTTGGTAGATACTGCTTGCCACTCAACAGAAGCCTTGCACAGGGTAAGTCCATGAGGGAGGAAAATCCGAGCACAAATTAGCTATAAGGCAAGCTTCAACACCAAGGAACACCTATGGTAACTCATCTATATGATCCAAGGTGGGAAAGTCACATATTAAAAGCATTAAATAGGGGCCAACATTGTGGCACAGCAGGTTAAGCAGCCCGCCGCCATGCCTGCATCCCATATGGGTAGCAATTTGAGTCCCAGCTGCTCCGCTTCCTATCCAGATCCTTGCTAATGTACCTATTAAAGCAGTGGAAGATAGCCCAAGCACTCCCATGCCTGCACCCACATGGGAGTCCCTTATGAAGCTCCTGGCTCCTAGATTTGGCCTGGGGCAGCCCTGGCTGCTGTGGTCATTTGGGGAGTGAACCTGCAGTTAGAAGATCTGTCTCTCCCTCTCTTTCTAACTCTTTTGATTAAATAAGTCTTAAAATAAATAAAAGTAGAAATTAGAAGTAGACATTATGATGCTTGCAGCAGATTAAGTTGTAGATTAATCAATGGCTTGGGACACATGCATCCCACATTTAAGTGCCTGGTGTCAAGTCCTGACTCTGCTCCAATCCAGCTTCCTGCTAATGTACCTGGGAAGACAATGGATGACGGCTCAAGTACTTGGGCCTCTGCCACCCACATGGGTGACCCAGATGTGGCTCCTGCCTCCCGGTTTCAGTCTGGCACAGCCCTAGCTGTTGCATGCATTTGGGAAGCAAACCAGCTGATCAAAGACATCTGTCTGTCTGTCTTCCAACCTCCCTCCTTCCCTGATGCTTTCAAATACATAAATATTTTTAAAAGATAAAGCAAATCAGGCCGGCGCCGCGGCTCACTAGGCTAATCCTCCGCCTTGCGGCGCCGGCACACCGGGTTCTAGTCCCGGTCGGGGCACCGGATTCTGTCCCGGTTGCCCCTCTTCCAGGCCAGCTCTCTGCTGTGGCCAGGGAGTGCAGTGGAGGATGGCCCAAGTGCTTGGGCCCTGCACCCCATGGGAGACCAGGAGAAGCCCCTGGCTCCTGCCATCGGATCAGCGCGGTGCGCTGGCCGCAGCGCGCCAACCGCGGCGGCCATTGGAGGGTGAACCAACGGCAAAAGGAAGACCTTTCTCTCTGTCTCTCTCTCTCACTGTCCACTCTGCCTGTCCAAAATAAAAATATATATATATATAAAAATATAAAGATAAAGCAAATCAGATACAAGACTGAACTATCATATTAATTAAGACTTTACAAAATAATAAAAGGTACTTTACTGACCATGGACAATATATAACACAACAGTAAGAAGATTAAAATTAATAGAGGGAATCACACAGGAATCCAGTGAAGTGAGGCGATCACCCCTGCCTGCTTGGAGTGCACAGGATTTGCTCCAATGGTCCTTTAAAGGCTGCAAGCCCATGGAACTATTTAAAAGGACTGATTACCCCAGCAACTTCACATTGAAGGTTTTATCTTAAGGAAAGAGAATCCTAGATGTGCAAACAGGATTGAATGAGAACATAGTCCTAATGAAACAATAGCAGGCCAAAGTCAAAAAGAAAAACACCTCTGGCCGGCGCCGCGGCTCACTAGGCTAATCCTCCGCCTTGCGGTGCCGGCACACTGGGTTCTAGTCCCGGTCGGGGCACCGATCCTGTCCCGGTTGCCCCTCTTCCAGGCCAGCTCTCTGCTGTGGCTAGGGAGTGCAGTGGAGGATGGCCCAAGTGCTTGGGCCCTGCACCCCATGGGAGACCAGGAGAAGTACCTGGCTCCTGCCTTGGAATCAGTGTGGTGCACTGGCCGCAGCGCGCCTACCGTGGCGGCCATTGGAGGGTGAACCAATGGCAAAGGAAGACCTTTCTCTCTGTCTCTCTCTCTCACTGTCCACTCTGCCTGTCCAAAAAAAAAAAAAAGAAAGAAAGAAAGAAAGAAAGAAAAACACCTCTGAACATCTAACAATAAGGATGTGGTAATACAGGATAGGACACATCAATATACTAGAATTATGTGTAGCTCTAAAATCCTCATTGTAAAGGAAGATTTAAAGGCAGGCAAACATTTCAACTATTCTGTTAAATGAAAAGTAATTACAGCACAGTATGTGTGCTAAGTTCCCCGATTTAGAAGAAAAAAATGAGATGTAAAGTATTTGCTACAGAGACATGAAAGAGGAATATTATTTTCCTTCTTTCTTCTGCTTTCCTGTTTTTCTAAGCTTTCCTCAAAAAACCTGAAATAATTTTGTAGTCAGTATTGATAAATGTGCTGCAAGTTCACTTTGAAAGAGAATATGAAAACAAAGCGAAGTTGAGCAAATTCCCATCGGTGCTCAGTGGAGGTAGGGAGGGGTGTGTGTGTGTGTGCAAGAGACTTCCGGATGGCTGAAGAGAGAATCCTCTCAGCGGTCACTGACTCGTTGGCTCGCATGTAAGCCCAATCAGAGTTAGGATCACCGTGGTACAATCCTGTAGTACCATGCTGCCTGGAAGGAACTAGAAGGTTACTGAGATGCCTGCCTGATTAAATCCCGAGCTTCAGAGAGCCCAAGACAGACCACCGCAAGGAGAGAACCAACCCTGGAAATATTTACTGCCTAGGCAGAGCCTGCGCCCAATGACCTTGAAGCCATGAGCCCAGCCACTCCAGGCCTCGAGATCACAGTGCTGCAAATGAGTCCCTGTCTGTGACTGGAAAAAAGCAACGTGACATTGCAAGACAGAAAGCATTTCACAGCAAGCACATACAATGATTTTTCCTTCAGAAACCATCAAAAGTAAAGACTCCATTAGAAGTGTTGTCACCCAATCTGATTCTCTCTCCCCTTTCTGAAAGTGGTAAGAAATGTTAAAAGGCAATGGGATAGAAAGCTTTTAGTGTGGATCCGTACACACTCAGTTCCTCTGATGGGAAGTGAGTTCTCCCTTTGAAGGTGTGGGCTTCACGCAGGGAAGAGCTCAATTGATACTGCGCACTCAGTCCGGCTGGCTCGTTCTGCTTTTATACGAAGGAGCAGGAATCCAGGGACTCAGTAACAGGCACAGTGAGCTCATCGGCAGAATTAGATGAATAAGGTCCATGTCCACACATTTGGCAGACACCCCACAAATACGCCTACGTCGTTAATTCCATGAAGTCTACACTTCCAGGGACAAAGACCACACATTTTCTTAAATTTCCTTTCTACTTATTTCACTGGCCAATAGGGCAGTACAGCTTGGGTATCCTTTATCTAAAAAGTCACAACCAAAACTGTTTCAGATTTCAGATTTTTGGGGGGATTTTGCAAAATTTATACAGACATAATGAGCTATCTTGGGACTGGGACCCAGGTCTAAATACAAAATTAATTTATGTTTGGCACATACTTTATATTAGGATACCTTAAAAAGCTCATGAAAAGTGGAATTAAAAGTTAAGTTCAGTTTGGTGCAGAAACTTTTTGAAATCTATCCATAGTTTTTTTTCATAGTATATATTTTCCATGAACTTTCTGAGGGCCATTCAATGCATGGATTATTTTGCACAAAAATAAACTTTTTTTAAAATATACTTGAGAGAGAGTAAGCAAGAGCACCTATCCACTGCTTCATTCTCCAAATGTTCATAACAGCTAGGAATGGGCCAGGCTCAAATTGGGAACCCAGAACACCATCTAGGTCTCTCATATGGGTGCCAGGAACGCAATCACTTGAGCCATTACCATTGCCTCCCAAAGTGTGCATTTGCAGAAAGCTGAAATCAGGAGCCACAGCCAGGAATTAAAAACCAGACACTCTGATATGGGATCCAGGCATCTTAATTGCAAGTCTAAATATTTGCTTCCCTAAATTTATCTTTTGATTCCATTTGCCATGAACATTTTGAAGTACTCTTATATGCACATGCAGCCTAAAAGTAATTCTATTCGCTATTTCTCGTGTGACTGCATTTTGTTTACAGCTTATCACATGAGGTCAGGTGTGGCATTTTCCATCTGTGGCTTCAAGTCAGTGCTCAAAATGCTTCAGAATTTGAAGCATTTCAGAGATTCTGATTAGGGATGTTCAACCTGGATCTTGCATTTTGTTCATTTTGATTATTTTTGAATCACCCTGTGAGCCCTGGATTTTGACACACGGAGCACAATGCATCAACACAAACCTTCAACATCTGATGAATCTAAGTTCCCTGCTGGATTCTACATTCATAAGGGCATGTTGCACTCACCCAACTCATCCCAAACTGAACCAGGGAACAGGGATAAACTGTCAGCTGAACTGAGATTTGGCTACAAGTTTACCTCCTGCTGTTTAAGACTCTAATAGGGGGTGGGGAACGTCCAGCCTGCAGGCTGTAAAAAAACAATCAAATTATTTGGTCTGGTCTGGCCTGGCCAAAGTGACTGTAGACAGAACTCAAAATTCAATAAAATTATAGCAGCTTGTTTTTTAAGTTGATAATTGTGTATGGCCCTCAAATGATGTTATAAATATCCAAATGGCACACAGCAGGAAAAATTTTCCTCACCCCTGCTCTATCAGGTCAACTGCATTCAACTAATTCTCCCACACGCAAGGCAGAGACAGAAGAAAAGCTCATACTGTGTGTAAGGGGCCACCGTATTGTTATTACTACTTCCAGGCTGAGTTACATTCCTCTTTCCAGATCACAAAGATCCTGAGATAATTGGCCCAACTAATCTAAATGGGACAAACGTATTAGATGGTCTGGTGGTTGTGAACTGTGTGGTTGTACATTAGAGCAAATCACTTGGTCTATATTTGCAAAATCCGCATTTCTGACCCCATCCTCTAACCCCCCGGTGTTCCTGATTCCATCAGACAGGGACAGGCTCCATGAATTAGGAACTAGCTTCCCAGATGGTTGAGCAAGATGGCTTGGGAAACATTCTATCTGAACATCAACACCAGGAAGACTGGTAGCATCTCATGTATTTATCTACAAAATTTAGCCCACTGCTTATCTTGGAGAATGGGTTCCATCCATGTCGCATTCATGTTGACTAAGGATGTTTTTGTCTTCTTAAAAGACATAAAGAAAACCTACTAGTTGGGAGGAAATTAGGGGAGAGAGTTTAACTCCATGCGCTACTTGTTAATAACAAAGAGCCTACTTTTGTTGTTTTTGTTTTCCTGGGATTTTGCTGTCTACATACAGACATATAACACACAGCTGAGGAAAAGACATAAAAGGCAGGGAGACTAAGGTTCATCATCTTCCCCAGGTCACAAATTCAAGGTCTATCTGAATCTACAGTCTGTCACCAGTCATCCTGAGATGATCACAGCAAGAATGGCCATAGCAGAGTCACAGTCACAATCGTTCAGTTTCACATAGCCATAGCATCACCTGTGAATCCTATGATCCTGGGTGAAATATCCCTTCTCTGTGCCTCAATTTCCTTATCTGTAAAATGGGGGGCTGTTTTCAGATTTTCTAATTTGAAGCTTTCGTGAGAGAGACAGGATCACACAGAGCAGGGCAAATATGACAAATACATTAAAGAATTTTGCAAATTATATATTATATTTATGTAAAAGCCATAACTACAAATAGCATGAGGGGTTTTTTTTTAGTACTGGTCTGCAAATACTACTTTTTTCCTAGCAATGACATTTCAGTTTCAAACCCAAACAAATTTGGCTCAGTGAATTTATTCCAGCCCACTCCCCACTAAAAAGGGGTAGTGTAAAAAAATTCAGGAGCTAAGTTTCTGCCTCATAAAATTTGATTTTAACTAACATCATTTCCTTCTCTTTATATTTCCTTTATACTCAAACAAGCCTGAACATAGTTTACATTTCTTAATAATCAAAACCACGCAACTCTGGGTATGGTAATTCAAAGGAAATAATTGTACTCTCCCTGTTTTGTTTTATTTGTCATGTCTTTCCCCCACCTTTGACCTCAACTGTTTCAGAAGTATGTAAGCACATCCTAATGAATATATTAAACCTTAATCAGATTAAGTAGGCAGTGTTCAGTCTACAGAATCCTTGAAATAAATGCCATAGGTCCCATCCTGGCAACTAGCTATTCCCATTTCATTCCATTAAGAATTTCACTGGGTCATTTTTTCCTTCGCATAATACTGGCTTTTACTTGGCCTATTTCTCCTACCCTTCCCCTCATCATCCTCCTTTAATAAAGACAAATGGTCCATCATATAAAGCCAGGCCTTGATCTCGTCAGAAGTGAGAAAGGATTTGGGTCAGTCTGGATCTTAGGAAGAAGCTGGGAAGAGTCTGGGAGAGCCATCACATCACAGATGCAATCTGATCCCATGGGAACTAGGGAGCAAGACCCTTTGTCGGCAAAGTCACCAAAACTGGTGACCAAGAGGGCTCTTGTCTTCCAGGAGTGGGTCTGCCTCTGAATCTCTGATGCTCTCAGCTATCAGCAAGCAACAGTAGATAGGAGGTGTGGTCTTGGGACAAACCCATGATGTATTTCAAATTGCCCTGACTAGGCCCACCCCTCAGCCAGTTATGTTCATGGCAGTGAGTGACCTGGCCTCCCTTGTACACAGTCTTCTGAGCATCACACACTGGACTCGACAGTTTCTTGATGGGCACTTTCCCAGAACCAAACTTAATCAGTCCCATAGAGATGAAGAGAAATATGATGGTTGGAAAGAGGCTCAAGGAAATAATGACAGCATCCAGGAATTCTTGAAAATAGAATTTGTCTACAAAGTGAAAGGTTTGTGGAATTAAAAAAAAATAGCTTTCACTGTGAAGCCATCACAGCTGATAAGATTCAATCCCAGGAGCAGCAAGACCTTCCAAGTTAAAACAGTACATAATTTGATTGAGATAAAGATTAATAGCCAAAATCATGTGAGTCAGTCAGAAGCACCCAGGAGCATCCATCTCCAAAGATTAATAATGGCCAAAGACAACACTGTGACCATCAGCTCCATAGTGATGGATCGCGGGAGAGTTTAATGAGTGAACTCCAGCAGAGAATTTCAATAGGGAGGACTGGACTTGGGGACAGTGTGAAAGTGGGGCCATCTCCTGGGAGGACACAGGACCTGGGGAATGCCGCCTTGCTGTCTGTGTGCTGAATGGTGAAATAGCACACAAATCCATGCCAGGAGGCTGAAGGGGCTCTGTTGCAGCAGGACATGACTGAAGCGATGAGCTGTGGTCTCCACTGCACTGAGGAGGGAGGAGAGCTGAGCTTACAAATCTAATTGTACCTTAATGCGCTTTAGGAAATGGAGGGGCATCAGTCAATGTCTGGGAAGGCATATGCATGGGTGTCATTTATGGGACCATGTCATTTTTCAGGAAAAAAATGGAGCCATTGCCCTCAGCATTTGTCTCTGTCAACCTATGCATGTACAACCCCAATCCTAACCAGCACTGGGCACTCCCCAGACAGCAAGCACTAGGGTAGAGCTGGGAATAGCTCAACAAATGACCCATGGTCTTAGACCTCAGAGGACTTAGAATTTAAAAAGGACAGACAGACATGAGCAGAAATGATAAGAAAATAGAATCTGTCCTGCCCATGTGTTGGAATTTTCAGACAAACCGGCCCAGGTTCTAGCCTCAGCTTTACCACATACTTAGCAGCTGAACTTGTTTCCTCATTTGCAGAATGAAGATGATCATTGCTCTTAGCTCATTAAGTTATTGGAAAGTTTCAATGAGATATAGCAAGCACATTTTCCTCACAATCCCTGGCACATGTTAGTGCTCCAGAAATCAGAGCTAACAATTAGTAGTTATCTTAATGAAATTGTTATTATCACACACAAAATTCAAAGGAAAGAGAATGGAAGTACAAGTAAGTTGTTATGGCAAAGAAATATACGGTAAGAATGTAGATTAAGATTTGGAGAGGACTCGGGGTTTTGCCACAGCTTGCAGCACCAGGTTCCCATACCAGAGTGCCTGTCTGAGTCCTGATTCTTCTGCTCATGTGCCTGGGCAACGTGTATGATGGCCCATGAGGCAGGGCCACTGCCACTCAAGTTAAGACCTGGGTGGGGTTTCTGGCTCCTGGCTTTGACTTGGCCCAACCATGGCTATTGTGGCATTTGGGGAGTGAATCAGCAAGTAGGAAGTCAATTAATATCTCTATCTCTTTCAGAAACACAGACAGATATCCCTTTTTAAAAAATTAGGGGAAAACTTTAAAAAGGAAAAGATAGATATTTGAGAAAGTGTGGTATCAAAAAGAGTTTTCCAGATTCTGAAGAGAGGAAAGTTTTCAATGATGGAGAAAAGCTTATGAGTCAAGGCACAGAGTGAAAATATCTGGTTGGTGTGACAAATAACAAGAATGTCAGTGTGACTAGGGTATTCCATGATCTATGGGACAAAGTAGGAAAAGCTGGTTGGGACAAGATTGCTCAAAGTTTAAACACCATGCCACTGAATTCCAATGAAGTTGTATTTGTAATTGAGAATTAAAATTTGTATAAGAAAATATTAAAAATTTCTAAAGTGTCAAGCTATTTTCACAACATGTAGAAGAAAATTTGCTATGACATACCCTATTAGAGATTCCCTATGTTAAACCAGGTGCCTCTGAACAAAACTCCATTGAGCAAAAACATAATTCAAAGAAATCATGTAGAATGTGTAATGGTCCCAAAGACCATTAAAAAAAGTCATGGACAACTCTTTAATAATCATCTCTGTGTAAGATCAATGATTACTACCAAGTGCCTACACAGCTACAACCACGCTCACCTTTGATAAAGGGACTGGCACTGATGACCACTGCCTACGGAGCGTGTCCTAGGTGCCAAGTGCTTTGATGTGTGAGTTTTTTTAACTGAGTTTCATTTTGCTGCTGAACAACCAGGGTTCCTGAGAGATTAAGTCACTTGCCCAAAGTCATCCACATACATGGTAGGCCAAGTAGGCACCTGGGCTCCAATTCAACTCTAGGAAGGATCATGCAGCCCCACGTGTCCTTACCGTCTCTAAGACAACCAGCAGGGGTAGTCCATTCTACAGGGAGTGAAAGAGATCTTGGACTCCCGCTTGCTCCCATTCTATTCACATTGCGCAAATTATATCATAAATTAATCCTGATGAAACGTTCAACTACTCCTTCCCCCGTAAGTTAAGAAGACTCATTGCAGTCCTGGGGTCCCCAAAGAAAGGAGCTTCAGAGAAAAATCCAGAGGCCTTGATTACATTTGCTTTTTAATTAATCTAAAGTGTTAATTTTCAGCTGGAGGAAAGTTAATTTTTCCTTTTGTTAATCTAATAGCCACAGGCAATCCTCGTGCTGTGGCTGCAGAAGTTTGGAATGACTGTCAAGCTCCCTGGTGCGACAATAAATGCAGTGGCAAATAAAACACTTTCCTGGAAGGCACACAGATTTGAATAATTTCTGCAGATGGTCTCTGTTTCCCTCCGTGAAAAGAGAAAAAGGCTAATTCCAACCTAATCAGGCCACACTAACATTCAGGCAAATCCACTCTTTTGATCCTCTCCTAGTTCTTCCTGAAAATGAGAAGAAAAAGAAAAAACTCACCAGTTTCACCAAACAGTAAAGAACCAAGTTTGGAGTTTGAGAGAGTTACGTGTTCTCTCTCTGGGGGAAGTTTTTCTATTCCCTTTCTTCCCTGCCCCTATTATAAAACTGGAAGGGGTGCTTTTTGACTTAAGAAAAAAGAGGAACAAGAATTGAAGTCATATGCCACTTGATTCTTCAGAAGGAAATTCAGAATATATCACATTTGTACATCATTTAATCTAAGGACACTGGGACAAAGGTGTGTTGTGTGCAGTCCATATGCTGAAAGCACACTAGGTAATGAGGCAACTTTCATAAATATTAAAGAATTATTTATTCATTTAAAAGGCAGAATGTCAAAGAGAAACAGAATCAGATATTATTCATCCACTGGTTTACTCCCCAAATAACTTAAAGAGCCAGGGATTAGGTCAGGACAAAAACAGGAGCCAGGAGCTCCATTCAGGGATCCCATTTTGGTGTCAGGGGCCCAAGCACTCAGACCATCTTCTGCTACTTTCCCTGGTGCAGCAGTAAGAAGCTGCCTTGGAAATAGAGCAGTCAGGACTCAAACCAGCACTCTGACACGGGATGCCAGCATCAAAAGCGGCTGCTTAATCCACTGTACCACAACGCTGGGCCCAGGAGGAAGATTTTATAACCACATTTGTTACTCCAAAAACCTTTCTAACAGTTTGAGACATCCAAAAGAGGATAATTGGGCCTGGTCAAAAGGCTGTGTGGGTACCCAAAGTCTGGAATTTAGAAAGGCCAGCCGGTGCCGCGGCTCACTAGGCTAATCCTCCGCCTTGCAGCGCCGGCACACCAGGTTCTAGTCTCGGTCGGGGCACCGATCCTGTCCTGGTTGCCCCTCTTCCAGGCCAGCTCTCTGCTGTGGCCAGGGAGTGCAGTGGAGGATGGGGGCCCTGCACCCCATGGGAGACCAGGAGAAGCACCTGGCTCCTGCCATCGGATCAGCGTGGTGCGCCGGCCGCAGCGCGCCTACCGCCCGCGGCGGCCATTGGAGGGTGAACCAATGGCAAAGGAAGACCTTTCTCTCTATCTCCCTCTACTGTCCACTCTGCCTGTCAAAAAAAAAAAAAAAAAAAAAAAAAAAGAAAGGCTAGTAAGATGTCAACCAGAACACCTAAAATTTGATCTCTACTCCAGACTTCAAGAATGTTAGTCCACCTGATGTTGCCATTCATGCTTTCAAAACAGCTTTCTACTGCTTCCTTTATTTTATCCACCTCTGTAACTTCACATGCCAACTCAGATGATAGGTGGTGGCTAAAGCATCAATTTAAATGAAATTCTGACTTGATGCAAAAGGATTCCATTATGTTGGTGATGCCCAACTAGGCATGGAGTGAAGCCTGCTTGGGCACAGAGAGCCATGCACTAGACACCTGCTTCCCACATATCCCACGGTTGTTTCCTAACTTTCCAGTGATTATAAGGCTTCAATCATGAAGGAAATCTTAACACCTAAAATATCGCCTGTCCAAGGAACTTATCAGAAACCATTGTGAACAAAAGACTATCAAATATCAGTCATCCTTTAAAGATATTCCAAAGCTTCTATTTTCCTCCAGAGAAATTCTTACCAAAGAAAGTTGTTCCTTGCAGAGAACTTGTCCCTTTCAAAGTCTTTCCTTCTGAAGGAAAGGAGCTTAAAAGGTGGTGGCTGGCTCCAAGTCTCTAAAGGGAATCATGTTCAACTCTTCATCAAAAACAGAGACAAAGACTCATGCAGACATCAAAGGGTTACACACTTGTGCACAGAACAATCCTTTCCCAGTGCGAGTTAGAAACAGACACAATGAATTCAGCCCATCCACTTTTTAATGGCTTGCATTATTAAAAACATTACTTATGCCTTTTGCATGACAAGGAACATGAGTAATAATTTTGATAATAACTTTGTCTTTCATACACAAAAGAACTCAGTAGGAAAGTTTTTAAAACACTATCTTTGGGGCAAAACTGGAGATTAGCAACACACTGGGAAATGAACTATTCAATTCAGAGACAAGACAGCAGTACTTTTGAAATTTTAAATTTTGAGCCTCAGCAGAAATCTGGAAGGAGGCTCAAATAGTCCTGTCCATTAGAACAAACGGTGGGACACTCCTAATATGCATATGTGCACACATGCTCCTCTTTGTGTGTGCCTACTTGTCTGTGTGTATGTGCATGTTTGTGTATGCACACATGTTCATGTGTATTTTCTTCAAACCTGCCCCTAAATTAACAGTTTTCCCATTCACCAATATATTTTGAATATATGTGCATAGCAACGGTTTGTGGCTCAGTGTAAATAGTGGAGAATTACCACTTGAACTTTTATGACAAGCTTTAGCTTTTATTTGGTTTGTATAAATTCATTTTTATTTATTAATTCCTGCTACTCTACCTATGAAGGCACAAAAAGAAGGCTCAAGTTCTTGGACTGCTTCCCACACATGTGGAAGACCTGGATGGAATACCAGGCTCCTGACTTTGGCATGACCTATGAACCAACAGATCTGTGCATGTGAGTGTGTGTGCAAGTCACTCTACCTTCCAAAGAAATGCATGAATCTTGAGAAAGAGAGAAGGATCACGATCTTCCATCTGCTATTTCACTCACCGAATGGTTCTATCAGCTGAGGTTGGACCAGACTGAAGCCAAGCACTTCTCCCATGTGGTGACAGTCTTCCACCTGGGTGACAGGGGCCCAAGTACTTGCACCATCTTACACTCTCATCCCTGGCACATTAGCAGGGAGCTACACTGGAAGCAGAATAGCCAGCACTGTAACTGGCACTCCAGTATGGGATACCAAGGTCATGAACAGCAACCTAACCCACAGCACCAGAACCACAGCCTCAATGTGGAGCTTTACGACACAGGTTCTCTTTAATTTCTTCCCTGAGTGACAACTGGGATTCATTTATTCCACAAATACCGATGGAGCATCTACTGTGTGATTTGTATGGCATCTAAGGGCACAGAAGTAAATAAAACAAGTAAGGAACCACACTCTTGTGGAATGTGCTTTATAGTGTGGGGATATAGATGCTGAATAACAAACCTAAGTGTTAGAGCTGCTAAAGAAAATGGTAAATCAGGGCAGAGTACACCATTTAAAACAGGATGGATAAGGTAGACTTCCTTGAGATGGGACATTTAATTCAAGACATGAGGGAACTTACAGAATTGATCCAACAGTCTGTCACAGCCGGTGCAAAGATCTTGGTCAAGATGAAGAAAGGCTATGTGTAGAGGTCGGGATTTTTGCTTTGGACCTGTTGGGTTCAAGATCTCCATTAGACTAGAAGCCATCAGAGACTTGAAAATAGAAGTCTGGGCTTCTGGGCTTCAGGAAGAACTGTCTGGGAAATATACTTGTGCACACTCTGGGATTAAAGATGGCATTTACTGCCAAGAATCTAACTGAGGCAGCTCAGGAAGTGAACACAGAGAAGAATGTGGGAGCAAGGGCTCTTCCATGGAGATTTCCAACATTTCCCACTTTGGGGAAAAGAGGAAAAACAATAAAGAAAATGGAGAAATTAGGAATCAAAAAGAGAACTTACGCTGACCTGGAAGCTCGTTGAAGAAGTTGAGCCAATGCTGCCAACTGAATGAGTCAAGAAAGATGAAAATAGAGAATTATGAATCCATTCAGGCACATCATGTGCCTCATGGAGCCACAACACAGGCATATCTCCCACACCTGCGAGGAATCCACTTTGTCATTTAAAATCGTCCCCTAGTTCTCAGGCACTGGAAACTTAATCCAGTTATTTGCCTCTCAGTGGCATTTGGAGGTGGGAGCTGTTGGAGGTGTGGGAATCACGAGGATTCTGCCCTTGTGAATGAATTAATGCATTCATGAGTTACTGGGCTACCAAGTCCGTCATGAAAATGGGAGCATTCTCTATTGTAGGCATGGAAAGCCAAGACACTCTGGAAAAAAAAAAAAAAGAAAAGAAAAGAAAGAAAGAAAGAAAAAGAAGACCTAAATGAAAGATCTTTGCGAGTAAGATCCCAGTGGAAAGAATGGGGCCATCAAAGAAGGAGGTACCTTTCTCTGAAGGGAGGAGAGAACTTCCACTTTGACTATGACCCTGTCAGAATAAGATCAAAGTCAGCGAACCCTAAAGGCTTCCATAGCCTTGGCAACTCATGACTAGAGCCTGGGGAGATTACTGACGCCATAAACAAGAGTGTCAAATTGTTAAATCAACATCAGGAGTCACTGTGTACTTACATCTCATGTGGGGTCTGTCCTTAATGTGTTGTCCAATGTGAAGTGATGCTATAACTAGTACTAAAACAGTATTTTTACACTTTGTGTGTCTGTGTGGGTGCAAACTGATGAAATCTTTACTTAGCATATACTGAATTGATCTTCTGTATATAAAGATAATTGAAAATGAAAAAAAAAACCTGGTGTTAAATTGGAAATTGCATACAAAATTAATCAATTTTTTAAAAATATCATGTAGGATCTCTGTCTTTAATGTGCTGTACACTGTTATTTAATGCTATAACTAGTACTCCAACAGTATTTTTCACTTTGTGTTGCTATGTGGGGGCAAACTGTTGAAATGTTTACTTAATATATACTAAACTGATCTTCTGTATATAAAGAGAATTGAAAATGAATTTTGATGTGAATGGAAGGGAAGAGGGAGCGGGAAAGGGGAGGGCTGCGGGTGGGAGGGAAGTTATGGGAGGGGGGGAAGCCATTGTAATCCATAAGCTGTACTTTGGAAATTTATATTCATTAAATAAAAGTTTAAAAAAGAAAATGGGAGCACTCTCTAGCTCCCTTGTTCTGCATCATGTCCTCCACCATGCTACGATCCAGCAAGAGGGTCCTCACCAGATGCAGGGGTCATGCTCTTGGAGTTGTTACCCTCCAGAACCCTGAGCTAAATATCCCTCTCTCCTTTACCAGTCTCAGGTATTCAGTCATGGTGCCAGAAAACAAAGACAGACCACAGCCCCATTCCCCCAGGCAAGGACATGTCTTGGTAGCTTATGGGAAAGGGTTGGTCCACACTTGTGCTTGTTATTGTTATTTCTGTTGTCCTGGTTTTTGTTTTTTGACTTTTTTTTTTTTTTTGCTGGGCCATCAGAATGCATTGTCAATTTGAAGTCTCACAATCAAGTTATGAAATTTCATACTTAAAAATAAATAAAGGTTTCCACATCCTCCTAAGAACTAGAAAGCTGTCTCTGGTCTGACCCACAATCCCACCGAACACCAGCAATGGTTAGAGCTGAGGGCTCTGGACTTCCAGCTTGCCAAGGCAAGCTCCCATTTGACAACGGCTGTCCCACCAATCATCCTCCCTTACTGACCTGCCAAGTCTGGCTAAACAGCCCCATTTGCAATTTCTCTTCTGGGAAGTTTTAAAAAATTGGGATTAGATCTCAAAGGCTCCGAGGGCACTACATAGGTCTTCCTGAAGCACAATATTTGAATAGTTTATGAATCTCAGGCTAGAAACCTAATGTCTTACTGGGACAGATTTCTTTTTGGCCAACAGGAAACATAGTTTTCGGAAATATCAATATGTGTTAAATGGCAAAAACATTCCATGTTTAAATAAGTGCAGGAAACATTTTTCATTTGTGATGATCCACCTCAGAGATTACTTACTTACTTACTTACTTATTATTTAAGAGAAAAAGAGAGCAAGAAAGCACTCCCCCATCTGCTGATTCACTCCCCAAATGCCTGCAGTGGTTAGAGCTGTGACAGGGTTAAAACTGGGAGTCAGAAACTCAATCTGTGTTTCCCAGGTAGGTGTCAGGAATCCAACAACCTGAACCATCACTGCTACTTCCCAGGGTCTGCATTGGTAGGGAACTGGTATTGAGACTCAGAGCCAGGAATCCAACTCAGGTATCCTGAAGTGAGACATGGGCACCTTAACCAGTAGACCAGCCCACCACTCTGAGGCTTAAAAGCTACTGTGTATTAATTAGGGCTGTTCAAGAGTTATGCTTGGCTGGCCAGCACCGCGGCTCACTAGGCTAATCCTCTGCCTGAGGCGCTGGCACTCGGGGTTCTAGTCCCGGTTGGGGTGCTGGTTCTGTCCCGGTTGCTCTTCTTCCAGTCCAGCTCTCTGCTATGGCCCGGGAGTGCAGTGGAGGATGGCCCAAGTGCTTGGGCACTGCACCTGCATGGGAGACCAAGAGGAAGTACCTGGGTCCTGGCTTTGGATCGGTGCAGCGCACCGGCCATGGCGGCCATTTGGGGGGTGAACCAACGGAAGGAAGACCTTTCTATCTATCTCTCTCATTGTCTAACTCTGCCTCTCAAAAAAAAAAAAAAATATATATATATATATATATATATATATATATATGTATTTTAAAAAAAGAGTTATGCTTGGCCACAGAATACTTTTTCTCTTCAAATGTATTTACTTATTTGAGATGCAGAGTCACAGATAGAGAGAGGGGGAGACAGAGAGAGAGGTCTCCCATCTGCTGATTCACTCTCCAGATTGCCACAATGGCCAGAGCTGGGCTGACTTGAATTCAGAAACCAGGAGCTTCTTCTGGGTCTCCCCCATGGGTGGAGAGGCCCAAGCACTTAGGCCATCTTCCACTACTTTCTCAGGCCATTAGAAGGGAGCTGGATCAAAAGTAGAGTGGCTGGAATTCAAACCAGTGCTCAAATGGGATGCTGGTACCACAGGCAGAGGTTTAACCTACTAGCCACACAGCGCTGGCCCCACAAATAATACATTTCTGATAGGTGGGACATTATGAGAGATGAGGGACACACAGGATATATTTGGGAAATTGTCATTCTAAAGTGGAACTTCCACAACGGCTGTAACCATCTTATTTATCCCGAATGTCAAAACCTGGACTAGCACCTAAGGTGTAGATGTGCCACAAGTTTCTGAACAAATTACAAACTGGCAACCCTGGATATTTCACTCAGCAAATCTAGCAAATCTAATGTGATTCCAGAGTTGCTTCTGTACCTAGGTAACAACAGATGGATGAGTCCTCAGGCCCTATACAAAACCAGCTCCCAGGAGCATGTTATTTAAGTTGCATTTTCTCTGTACTCCGTAACTATGAGAGAACCATAATCCAGGCAGCATGAGCCCTGTCTGCAGGACTGGTGTCATCAGGAGCTTTGGGAGAGGCCTGTTCCAAAACTCTTGGTTTACTGAGCTACTCACATGCAGAACATCTACCCTCTATGGTGCCCTCTTGTCCTACAGCTCTGACTTCGACCCCTTCGCTGGCAGCAGGTGTCCAGCTTCTGGCTGTAGTATGTAGTACTTTTGCTCCATTTGTGGAAGCCTGAGTTTAAATCAGGCCCACTGTGACACTAAAGTCCTGGGGGCTGGGCTGAGCTGTCCCCAAACATCTGTTCCTCTCCTGTCTTTGGTGTTCTTGCTACTTGTTAAAACGGTATCATTTACTCAGTACTCACTAGGTGCCAAGCATTCAATTTTCACAATAACATCATGATGAAGATATTTGTCCCTGTGTACAGAACAAAAACATCTAGGCTCAAAATTTTTCCCCATCTGACCCAACTTCACATGGCTAATAAGTAGCAGGGCTCAGATTCTTATCTCAGGTCTGACCTGATTCTAAAGTACTCCTACAGCTTTATAAGGAATTCTTAAAAACAGCAGAAAAAAATGAGCAAAAATCACCTGGGCAGGGATGAAGCCATACTAGCACTAATTCTTTTAGAGGATTCTTGGGCACATTCCCTCTCGTCCACCTGGACATGGTAGAAAGAAGAAGTCTCTATTTTAAGTTTTCTGCACTGAAGACATATTGTGTCTATAAATTGTAAAGAATCAAGTAAAAGACACATCATTAAGAAATTGAATCAAGGTGCCTGGGGCCGGCACTGTGGCACAGTGCCTGAAGCACCAGCATCCCATATGGGCGCCGGTTCCAGTGCCAGCTTCTCTACTTCCTATCCAGCTCTCTGCTATGGCCTGGGAAAGCAGTAGAAGATGGCCCAAGTGCTTGGGCCCCTGCACCCATGTAGGAGAAGCAGAAGAAGTACATGGCTCTTGGCTTCGGATCAGTGCAGCTCCTGCCTTTGCAGCCATCTGGAGAGTGAACCAGCAGATGAAAGACCTCTCTCTCTCTCTCTCCACCTCTACCTCTCTGTAACTCTGCCTTTCAAATAAATTAATTAATCTTTAAAAAATGTAAATTAAATCAAAAGGTGGAATAAGCATTTGGCCTAGCAATTAAGGGGCCGGTTGGGATGCTCATATCCCATATTCAAGTACCTGGTTTCAAGCCCTTGCTGTAGCACTGATTCTGGCTTTATGCTACCGTGCCCTCCACGGAGCAGCAGTGCTGGCTCAAGTAGCTGGGGCCCTGTCAATCACCCAGGAGACCTGGATTGAGTTTCTAGCTCCTGACTTCAGCTTGGCCCAGCCCTGTCAGCTGCTGTGGACCTTTAGGGAGCAAACAAGCAGATGGGAGCTAGTTCCCATCCCTCCACCCACACAAGATGGCCCAAGATTTGATCCTAAAACAAAAACATGAAGTCTTAAAACAAATATTAGATCTTCATAAAAAGGCAATTTTTAGTGTAGTCAGGCATTAAATTCCACACCTGCAGGGTCTCAATCAAGGGTGATAAAAGTGTTTTACATAGAGATGATAGTTATCCAACACCTTGAGTATACTAAATGCCACTACTTCTATATGTGTACACTTAAAATGGTTAACTTTATGCTCTGTGAATTTCACCTCAGAAAACTGAACTCAAATATTCTTTACCTTGGAGAACCAATTCTACTCTCAGCAAAGTCTCTCCCTAACTGCAGCCCTCCTGGGGACCATGAGGCATTCTCCAAAACCCAAGGTCAACAGAAGCTCCTTGAGATGACAGTTGACCCTCGGCCATAGGAAATACAGATGCAGAGTCAACCTGCTGGGGCTGGGGGGCAAGTGCCAGAGTGAATGCACCAAGCCTGTAGGGCATTCAGCAGCTTCAAAGACCCGAGAGGATACTCCTCACAGCTTAGTCTCTAACGGTGACATGCATAACGTCAGCTAGCACCATGATCCCCACCAGAGCCAGCAGGACCGAGGGGCCCCTCCCTTGACACACACACAAGGTGCAATCTCACCTGGATGCCAGAGTTCCCAGTGGGTGTGGATTATAGCTACCCCATCTTTTTCTCTTCCTCTTCCCCCTGCAACTCTCTCAGTTCACAAAATGCTGCTCAGCAGACTCTAACACTCCCAGCTTTCTTCCTGTCCCCCTTCAGGCACCCACAAACATGATGTCCAGGCAAGAATTCCATCTTGCTTCTCACTTGCACCTCGAAGTTACTCTGCCTGTGCACAACCTCTCACAAAACTGTTCGTCTCAAGCAATAAACAGTTTTGATGGTTGGTTGCCTACACAGTCCTAACCCCAGGGCACTGAGTCCCATCTGAGCGCTGCTCAGCCAGCTAAAAATTCCCCATTACATAAATGTGTTCTCATCACACGCAGCACTGCATGTGCAAATCACGGTCACCGGCCCTTATGTGTGGCGATCAGGAGTGAGGGTGAAACATGCGTTGTCATCTGCTACCCCAGTGCCCAAGAGCGTGCACTTAATCCACGTTCCACCAGAATGCAGAATGCAATTTCTGGCTATGCGACAGTGTTGCCGCATGCAAGGGTAATCAGCTGTGCCAGGATCAAGGCCACTCTGCTGGCCTCGTCAGCACTCTCCCAGACTGTTTATGCTTCACGAAGATCAAACGCAATCGGAGAATGAAGGTGAATACCACGAGTGGCCCTATACTTTAATTTCTTTCCTGAAGGTCAGGGCTTTATAATGAGACTCACAAAAGAGCAATACAGCAGGCTAGAAACACACATTAAAAGAACCTCTCCTATATCAAAAGGAAAAAGTAGGTCATCGACAATTTTAATGGGATCATTCAGTCCACTGGCCCCTGGTGCTAAAACCATATTGGAAATGGGAAAGTGAATGAGATCTTTTATATTCACTAATCATGTCCCAACTGCAGTAAGACTGAACTTGGTCTACACTTACACACTTCTACAGAAAACACGAGAGGCCTGCATATGGAGTGTGTCTTAGGACATGAGACAAACATTATATGCAGGTAGTTGGTTTGGTCAGTGAACTACCAGAGGAGAGGGACTGGGGTAGAGAGAGAGAGAGACAAGGGAGGAAAGCCAACGTAGTGACATGCCATCACAGTGGGCACTGTGGTGCTCTGTCCTTACAATCTTCTGAGAGTCTTACAACGTGTGTCTTGGAAATATCCACCTGGAGGATAAGAACAGGAAACATTTATCCCTGGGACTCTCAGGCCTCCTTGGGCAAGGGTTGCCCTAAGGAGTGCTAACTTGTAGGATTCTACCCTGCACCTGTGAACCTGTCAAGTGGCCCCAACAGTCACCTAGGCTACCATACACAGAAACCCAAGAAAAAGGCAAGAGCTTTGTGACACATGCCAGACAGAGATGCTGTCATGTTGTAGTTATGCAGAGCTGCTTGAAATCCAGGTGAGCTGGCTGCTGCCGCCACTGCAGGGTAAGCAGGCAAGAGAATTTGCAGTCTCATTCAGTATGGAAGTCTGACGCTCAAAGCCTCACTCATCGGTGCTGAAGGAACCAAGCTGGAAGACACCCAACGTTTCCCATGTGAACCAAGAGTCTTCTAATCCCGCCCTCTGCAGAAAGACTGCTCAGAATTGAGCATTTGCTCAACTCTCTGAGCTTCTTAACTATGGACTTCATTTTGACAAAGTGACAGGCATTTCTGTGCCTCTTTACATCAGCAAAAAGGAGATTCTCAACTTCTAATACCCAGACCTGGCACCTGTCTCCAAATGTGAAACCGTGGTTCAGGCAAGGATTTAGGGCAGAAACAGCACATCCTCACAACTGCCAACATGGGATTATTGATCCTTTCCTCTTCTTCAGAACAGCCTCCTATCTACCTTCCTTTCCATATTTCTATCTCCCTATCATTCACACAAATAGTCTATCTGGTCTTTTTGTAAAATCCAACTGTAGAAGAACCTGCAAGTCAAACAGCGCTGTCCCAGGCTGCATCATAATCACCTTGGCTGAAGAGAAGACTTACTCAGAAGGTTTGCGTTTCCTTACTCAACCCACACTTCGTGGGACAAGGAGAATCACAAAACCTACTTATGGAATAAATGTGGTTATTCTGCAGTGAGAAGAAAGAAAGATGATTCTCTGGTGATGTTGCTTCGGACAGGAAATTCTATAGTGATTGCAAGTGTGTGGCAGACAAGATCAGATCTACACTTCTAAGTCTTCTTGAATTTCTTGAGTAATCAAGTAAACTAACTTCCTCCTTGCAATGTAAACCTGATCTTCCAGCATTTGGTTCTCTGCAGGTGAAATGTTCTACCTTCAGTACCCATTCTCCAGCCATTGCTTTTCCATCTGGGGATTTAAATTGTTTCATGAGATGTTTTGGGCCCCCAATTTGGGTGAGGGTTTTGATTTAAATGTGCTGTCAGTTTTGATTTTTCACATTTTCTGCTCATGCTAGAAGAGAGAACTCACTAAACTACCAATAAGTTTTCAATCCAAAGAGGTCAAAACACACTCAGTGTCACGTGAGTAACCAGAGGCATCTTCTGACCAAATTCAGCTAACTGAAGGATCAGAGCTGCCCGTGAACTTGATGAAGTGGGAGGGCTCTCCTCTCCAGAGTTCAGCATCAGGATTCTACTCTCATTAACTTCTCACCTCTTGGAGAATAGATTTGTAAATTGTCTGCAATAGCTGCTAATTAGGTGTCCTCGTACTGATTGGTAGACCACAAGGAAAGCAAGAAAGAATTCAAAGAGAATATGTGCAATTCTCCTTTGAGAAAATGTCTCATAAAGCACCTTGAATACAAGAAGCATTTGATAGATTAATATCTGCAGAGTGAGGCCCGCACTGTGGCTCACTTGGCTAATCCTCCGCCTGCAGTGCCGGCACCCCAGGTTCTAGTCCCGGTTGCTCCTCTTCCAGTCCAGCTCTCTGCTGTGGCCCGGGAGGGCAGTGGAGGATGGCCCAAGTGCTTGGGTCCCTGTACCTGCATGGGAGACCGGGAGGAAGCACCTGGCTCCTGGCTTCAGCTCAGTGCAGCGCCGGCCGTGGCGGCCATTAGGGGAGTGAATCAATGGATAGAAGACTTTTCTCTCTCTCTCTCTCTCTCTCACTGTCTCTCTCACTGTCTAACTCTGCTTGGCATATATATTATAGCAGAGTGAAAAGCATCAAAGTAGCATTCACCCCGGTGTATGCATTTGCTCACTCCGTGCCTTGCTTTCTCTTTCTGTGACAAAGGTATGGCCTTGGATTTCCTACCCAAAGACACAAACTGTTAACAGCTCCAACTCGATAAAGGTGGTGGACAGGACTACAGTATGCAGAAACAACCCCACTGGAAACTGCTCTTAACAAGGATCTTCCCAAACAAGCAGCCTGACCAATCGTTTTACTCATTACTGTCATATACCGGGACCAGCGAGATCGAAGCAGCCAGGAAAGGCTGGGTTACACTGTAATAACAACAAACCTCACAAATGTGTGTTGCTCACTCAGGCCACCGGCCGGCCTTGTTGTCAACTCAGGGGTCCAAACTGACAGAGGTTCCACTTGCACTGCGCTTCCATGCTCTATGTTGTTGCTAAGGGAGCACTTCAGTTTCTTGTGCTGGTAACTGAAGGTTTCTGCCTAAAACAAACAATTGTCTCTTCATCTATGATTTTAGTAAGGCAGGTCCCAGACCACGTCTATCTGCAGGTAGCGGGAAACTGTAGCTATCTGTGCACTCTGAAGGAGATAAGGAAACAGTACTTTGGGGCAGTCCTCCTGAGTGACAGACCTCCCTGCAGGGAGATTCTGACTGTGGCTTTGTCTCTAACTCTGCATGCTATTTAAATAATCACTGGGAATAACTTTCCATAAAATAAAGCCAATGTATTACAGTTAAATGTGATTTAAGGTATGGCCCAACAACCTAGTCTTACGGTGGTCAGGAAGTTTGTAAACCACCATCCTATTTACAGTTCCCATGAGTTAAAAATGAGGCCCCTTGTCCATGCACATGGAGGAGCAGGACTGTCAGCAGGCCAAAGCCCCACCGCCTTTGTGCTCAGCACAGTGATGCTGTCAGCACAAAGTTGTATTGATATCGGGAAGTCTGAGGACCAAGCCCAATGAGGCTGTGGTTAAGGGATGTGCTCCAGAGGAGAGCTGGGAGATTGGGTTAGTGGAAAAGCCCCTTTTGAGGGCCTCTGAGGAGAGAAGGTACAAGGGAAAGGACAGATGCAAATACAGTGTGTGACAGGGGTATGCCCCTCCTGACCACGGAGAGCCCTGCGAAGGAACACATCTCCTACTGCCAAGCTGAAAGGTGTGGCCACTTCAGACCTTCCACGGCTGTCATGAAATCTCAGAAAGGGCTGCCAAAGTCGTGAGCACAGAAGCTAGCATCCTCTTTGACTCCCAGGGAAAATGAGCCACACATCCATGGCTGAAGGAGCAGCCAATGACATTAGTGGAATGACATTGTGCAGGAAATCGTAGGATGTGTGTACGTGATATGTATCTCTTAGCATGGCGAAGACAGATTGCTAATATATGTGAGTATTCATATATGTGCACACATTCATATGATCATGCTCATACACACATATGTTTACACGAACATGAAACTCAACACACTGGGCCAGTATTTCTGTTCTTCTCCTGCAGGAGAGTGAGGTCCAAGTATGGTACACAGACCAAGTCTGGCTGGATGACCTGTGAGCTGAGAATAGGTTTGATGTCTTTAAATTCTACAAAAAAAAAAAAAGTAGCAACACTGGTCTTGCGACTTGTTATCTAAGCATGTATATAGTATCCTCAATGTTGTCTCCTGACTTGCCAAACCTAATTCTCCCACCCAGATCATTTCAAAAACCTTTGCCCTCCCCTGCCCTGGAGCGTTAGGAAAGGAGGCCACTTTCCCTCGTGGAAGCACATGGATTCAGGAAACTCGCCAAGAAAACTATGGATGTATTTTTATGACACTTTCTTACGCTGGTCATGGAAATTCTGTCCAGGTTGACTGTGATTTTAACAGAAAAAACTGGAAAAATGCAGAAGATACAGAAAATAGCGGTGGTATAATGGGTAACACACCAACCTGGATTTTACGATAGCATGTATGAGAGTACTTCATACAGTTAGGAAAATGCAATTAAAATTTATTTTGGCACAAAAATATTTTGAAATTTATGCATTCAAGGATTTCTCAAGAAGTTCATGGAAAATGTATATTACCAAAAAAAAACCAAAAAACAAAAAACAAAACCCTGATGCATGGATTTCAATATATTTGTGCACCATAATAAACTTTTCAATTCCATTCTCCACAGACTTTTTTAAAGGACTCCAGTGTGTTCACTTTTTCTTTTTTTCTCTTTTTTAAAGATTTACTTATTTATTTGAAAGGCAGAGTTATAGGCAGACAGAGACCTTCCATCCTCTGGTTCACTCCCCACATGGCCTCAATGGCTAGAGCTTATCAGATCCAAAGCCAGGAGCCAGGAGTTTGTTCTAGGTCTTCTGTGTGGGTATAGGGAACCAAACACTTGAGTCATATTCCACTTCTTTCTGAGGCCACAGCAGAGAGCTGGATCAGCAGTGGAGCAGCCAGGACTAAAACTGGCACCCATATGGGATGCTGGTACCACAGACGGAGGCTTACCCTACTTCGCCACAGTGCCAGCCCCCCTTGATTTTTAACAACTTTGTACTGATCCTTGGTACGCTTATTTGTGGGATGTGGTAATAGTACTCAACCTTCTATGTGCTGTGTCTATTCAATAGAACCATAAAGCCAAGTCCCCTCTGCACACTGAGTAGGGCTAGGTGAACCAAGCCGTTATTCCTACTCTGGATTGGCGGTAGTGGTTCCTTATCTCTACACAGCTAGTAGAAATAACACCAACATCTCATACCTGTGGTATTTTCAGCAAATATTTAACTAGGAGTTGGCACCTAAAATGAGGAAATACTAGTAACTAACATGCTTGGCATGGATTTTCAAAGATTCCTAAGACAATTTGCCATCTTGATGTTAGCAATTTCAGTCTCAATTAGGAGCCAGCCCATATACAGTGATAAAGAATGTGGACCCTCTCTGTCTTTATCCAAGAAAGAGAGACAGAGAGAGAGAAACAGTCAAGAACCTTCTTTTGTCTATATTCTCTCTATTTCCACATTCAGCTCGCCCTTCAGCCCTTGTTTAAGCATTTTCTCTATTCAATGTTTCCTTGGTGCCAGAAAAGCTAACTAAGGCTCCTGCTCTCAAGGTGCTTATATGTGTTGCAAAGTAAAGAATAAATAAATGGAGTTACAGATGATTACGTACGCTGTAAGGGAGTTTGAGAAACAATTGGGGGCAGTCCGCTATGAAAATGTGTTATGACATGTCAAGGTGACCTGACAAGACAGGCAGGAGCCACACACATCATCAGCTCAAAGAAAGGCGGAGCAAAGCACAAGGAAGAGGCTGGGGAAATCGAAAGGGGTCAGATTTTGCACAGCTGCAGCCCTGCCAGAGAACCCGGCTTGATTTTGACTGATTGCAAGAGAGGAGGTGAAATATTCCCAGTGGCACATCTGTGGCCTGACTCCTGATCTCAGGCTGGTTCAGGCAGAACAGTGAGCCAGAAGGACCAGGAGGCAGAGGGGCCTGCGGAGCTACAACGAAGCGAGAATCAATTGGAGTAGTGGAATCAGTGACTGAACTTCAGGGTTAAGTGGGAGACCAGAGCAGGGGACCAGAGTTGGGAGCTAAGAAAAAATGGTACAAGATCAGGATCCACAAATTTTGCTATTGACCTGCTGGGTACCCAAGTCTCCTTATTTTGATGCTGCTTCCATATGCCCGGGCTGGGTTGGCTGACATTAAGATACATGGTAGCAATGATGAATCTACAAATATGTTGGAGTACATGGGAGGCTAAGTCTCCTGTATTCTCAGGTAGTTCAAAATCTCATTTAAAACATGAGGCATAAGACACAAATAAAGGACACTACAAATGCTGAGCTGTGTGATACATTACGTTTCTGCGGATGTTACAGGTGCTCAGAGGAGAAGGAGCCCCTTTGTTAAGAAACATTCACAGCCAAAGAAGCTGCAACCTAAAATGGGTTATAGAGGTAGCAACAAATATGAAACGGTAAGGAATAGGCAAGGTGACAAATAAGGTGACAATCAAGACCACTCCAGATGAAGGCCTCTATGGTGTCCTTCTCTGATAATTAGAGCAATAGGTCTTCTATAGCAGGCTTTTATGTTAATGGGAGACTCAATGCCCTCTACCTACCAGCTGGCTTAGGTCAAGATCATCTACCCTTTCTGAGAAAACAGGGACCCTTCAGAGAGAGAAAAGGGGAACTGGCTGTTGTGCAAACAGGGCCCTTTTCTTTGAAGCCACTTTCAAAGAGAAAGACTGCATGATAATGAAAACTATCATCATCATTATTATTTACTTCAAATATCATCAAGCTCTCTTATAACAAAAGCTCTATTCTCTATAATCTCACTGTTGTTTGGTATCATGAAGACATTGAAATTCATTTACACCTCCAGCTCTAGATACAAGAAGTGCCACCTGCTGCTCTCCCTCTGTGGCTGCCTTTATCCTATTATGCTATTTATAGGGCTCCTCAGCGAAGGTGGCAGGAATAGTGATGCCAAAGTTGCCTGCTTGCCTCCATCTGACAGCTGGCATGCTGTCTGACAACACAAAGGCAAAGAAGAAAGGTTGCATATCAAAATATTTTGAAGCATCTGCTGTCAAGCACACAGACACACAACATGGATAATTGCTTAAAGTTTCACTGCATTGTCCAATATAAAGTCTGTCTAACCTAGGGGTGGTTTATGAATTTCAGAAAAATACTGGTTTTCTGGCTACAACATGTGTATGTTTTCTTAGGGCACATACACACATACACATGTGCACATACAAGTAACTATACATCAAAGTAACTATTATTTTGCCAAATACATTAATTCTCAGTAAGAACTGTTCTACCACTAATGAATGAAAGCAGTTGACCTGATTAAATTTCTACCAAATAAATAATTTTTTCCCACTGATTTTGATAAAGACAGAAACAACATTACCCAAAACCAACATGGAAGACTCAGGCTGGCTAAGATGGCACCTATCCCAACTAATTCTGAGCGCTATCTAGGCATAAGGAACATGCAGTTCAACTCAATGAATGGAAGCTTTTCCCAACTGAGAGTATGCTCTCCATCTGCCAGGCCCTGGCTTTTAAGAGTTTCTCTGTGCATAAACTTACCTTTTGTCTGAGTATTTGTATTGTTGAAACATCACACTCCACAGAGCACCACAGGCTAGTTACCCTGGGGTAGACATTCCTTGAGGTGAAGATCTTTTGCTAAGATGAATTCACTCTCTCTCTCTCATTTCTTTTGAGTTCTCAGATGGAAACAGCAAGAAGGGACAAGTCAGTAACTGACAGTTGCCAGTGCCTCCCAGCCCCTCTGTTCTGCAGAACCTCTCTTCCACTGCCTGCTCCCAGATGCCTGGGCGAGAAGACTCCCAGCCAAGAATGGTCCTCAGGGGTTGCTCCTGATCTTTGCTCTGTGCCCCAGGGCTCCAGAGGATGCAGTGCAACAATCAAGTTCTCTCTCCCAAAAAAGACACACAGAAACGCCAGGTGGTGCTGAGAACTTTAGGGGCAGGATGGAGGGCACTCCGTGCCAAAGTCCTGAGGGTCCTGAGGATTCAATGCAAAGTGGCTGGAGTGAGACCAGACTGAGAAGATTCAGAGAGATCAGAGATAGAGGACTGTATCTCGGGTGAGGCTTCTGTAACAAACTGTAATGGTCTGTGTGGTCTGGACAGCTGACATTTATTTCTCACAGTTCTGGAGGCTGTCAAGTCTGAGCTCAGGCTGCCAGCACGGTTGGGCTCTGGTGAGGGCTCTCAGAGAGCAGACTTCTCTTCCTGTCTTCATGTAAAAGGAAGAACTCTCTAGGGACTCTTTTTCATTGTTCACATTCTCCAATGCTCTGCCTTGATGGCCTCTCAAAATCGCCACCTAGTGGGTTAGAGTTGCAACACATGAATTTTGTGAGAACACAAACAAAGGGTCAGGGCTCAAGTCAGCCCCTGCTGCTGCCAGCCCAGGTGTTTGACTTTCAGAGGCCTGGTTGTTTAACATTCCCTGGATTCCTGGAGGGATCTCTGGATTCTCCCTAAAGAAAGATGATCCTGTTGAGTAATTTCTGTTTCTTACAACTTCAAGAGACCTTGCTGATCAGGTAGTGAGCAGACAACCTGAATCCACATCATCCAGTTGTTACACATACGGAAGGAACATTGGTCTCTGTATCAGAGGATGCCAGGGACGGAGACCAGGAATCTACATTTTTAACAAGCACCACACAGCCCAGTAGAATCTTAAAACTACATTCCTTCAGAAACCTCTTCAGAAGCATTTCGACTATAAAATTTTCTGAAAATATGAAGCACAAAAAGTCAATGAATTCCTGTTGGTTTTCAGAACATGTCATGTTCACATTACTTTTTTTTAAAGAGATATTTACTTATTTATTTGAAAGAGAGAGTTACAGAGAGACAGAGGCAGAGAGGGAGAGGTCTTCCATCCACTGGTTCACTCCCCAAACAAAGGCAGGAGCCAAGAGCTTCTTCTGGGTCTCCTGCATGGGTGCAGGGGTCCAAGGACTTGGGTCATTATCTATTGCATTCCCAGGCCACAGCAGAGAGCTGGGTCAGAAGTAGAGCAGCAGGGTCTCAAACCAGTGCCCCTATGGGATACCGGCACTGCAGGTGGTACTTTTACCTGCTACGCCACAGCGCTAGCCCCCATATTATGTTTAAGTCATTAAAAAACACTGTAATTTTGAGGGTGGTTAAATTAGTGCACAAGGAGCAAAAGCTTTTTTTTTTTTTTTTTTTTTTTTTTGACAGGCAGAGTTAGAGAGAGACAGAGAGAGAGGTCTTCCTTTTGCCGTTGGTTCACCCTCCAATGGTCACTGCGGCCAGCGCACCACACTGATCCGAAGCCAGGAGCCAGGTGCCTCTCCTGGTCTCCCATGCGGGTGCAGGGCCCAAGGACTTGGGCCTTCCTCCATTGCACTCTTGGGTCACAGCAGAGAGCTGGACTGGAAGAGGAGCAACCGGGACAGAATCCGGCGCCCCGACCGGGATTAGAACCCGGGGTGCCTGCGCCGCAGGCAGAGGATTAGCCGAGTGAACCGTGGCACCAGCCAAGGAGCAAAAGCTTTTAACAATCACCTCCTATTATTACAGGGAGTTCTGTTCTTAAGTGATCATGTGTCTATTAAAATCAGTGTCTTATGCACAGTGTGTCACATACAGTTTGATTCTCCCCTTCTGCCCATATACCAGTAAGTGTCATAAAAAGGTGCTGTGTAAAAATTGTGATGGTATTAATGCTAATCAAGTCACACAGGTGATGTCAAACTACTTCCAAAATCATAGAGCTTAGTGACTCAATTAATGTTCATTAAATAACTAACATTTTGCCTAAAACTCCAGAACTCCACTATGGCATGGGAATACAGAAATAATTAGGATACTCAAATTTGACCCAAGGCAATTATAATCTTGGAGTTAGGGGACAGACAGACCTGTAACTCACTAAGATTGCCAGAAAGAGCCATGTGCAACAAAATAGAAAAATGTATACTGAAGACAAGGAGAGAATGAGGTAAACTTGATAGCAAGGGAAGGATGGGCAGTGTATACTTCTAGACTCCTCTCAAACACAGTCAAACCTAACACTAGCATCCACACGCTAGATCAGTTTCCCTAACTCTACATGTTACAGTTGGATGTGTATGGCTTCTCAGCCTTTTGGCTAAGATCAAATGTAGAATTAGAAAGCACAGGGCTTCGCCGCGAGTGAGTGAAATGGCAGTGGTCGTCTCTCGAGGCCCCGCGGCCTGGTCTGGAGGCCTGAGTGGCCCAGCTTACCCTCTGGGGTGACGTACCCCGTTAAGAAAAAAAATAATTAGAAAGCACATTGGCATACAGATAAACTACATCTTCTAATTTTTATTGGTAATGAAATGGATATGATAGCCTCCTGTATTACCTTGTTACATTAACTAAAACACCATAGAATAGCTTCTTGGGAAGGGAAAGTTCATTTCAATTTATACTTTGGAAGTTCACTATTCAGAATCACATGGCCCCATTAGTCTGGTATTTAGTGGGAATGGGCAATGACAGGGTATTTGCAGAGGGACCAACAAATGGTAAGGCAGGAAGCAAAGAGAGAAGTTAGGTTGAACTCAGCTTAAATAACCAATCCTCCATGAAAACTGCCTTCCAAGAAGGGGCCAAAGAAGGAGGTACCTTTCTCTGAAGTGAGAACTTCCACTTTGCTTATGGCCCTGTCTAAATACTAACAGAGTTTGTGGGCTCAAAAGGCTTCCATAGCCTTGGAAGCTCATGACAAGAGCCTCAGTGATCACTGATGCCATAAATAAGAGTTTCAATTGTTAAATCAACTACAAGAGTCACTGTGCACTTGCTCCCCATGTAGGAACTCTGTCCTTAATGAGTTGTACTATGAGAATTAACAGTAAAACTAGTATTCAAACAGTACTTTATACTTTGTGTGTCTGTGAGGGTGTAAATTGTTGAAATCTTTACTTAGTATAGAGTTGGTCTTCTGTATATAAAGATAAGTAAAAATGAATCTTAATGAAGAATGGGATGGGAGAGAAGTAGGAAGTGGGATGGGAGTGGGGGTCAGAAGGTAGGTATGGGGGGAAGAACCGCTATATTCCAAAAGCTGTACCTATGAAATTTATATTTATTAAATAAATGCTTTCTTTTTTAAAAAAAAACTACCTTCCAAGGGCAAGCCCCCAACTATCTAAGAACCTCACACTGGATCACCTGTACGTGCTATGATTAGATCAAGTATCCATCTTAATCCATTAACCACTCACATTAATCTATTAAACATTAATGTAGGATTTTGAGGTCCAAGCCATGAATACATTGTGCCTTTATGGAACATCCAAACTGTTATCCAAACTATGCCACCTCCATTTCCCATCTCCTCTCTCATTTCTCAGATTGGTCAAAATTCAAGAAGGTATTACATATTAGGAACAAAAAGCCAGCACCAAGAACAAATTGGTAATTAGGAAAACACTTTTCTAGAACTCCTCTACATTTAATTCATTTCCATAACTAGTTCAGTGTCTATTACATGGAAGTGATGAGACCAGGCACCAGAAATGGGTATATTTACCCCTTAAAGCTTAGAGAAAAAAAGAAACACAGACATATGTGACACAAGTAGAATGAAGTCTGGGATCCGTGTCCCATGTAACACAGAGTAACAGAATCATCAAGAGAATAACTCTGGATCACAGGGGAAATTCTCTGAGGACAAGCATCTGATCTTGGCTTCAACATCAATTAGTATTTAAGACTTTAAAGAAGTTGAATGAGAAAAACACTTAATTTTAAGGTAAACAATTCTCACAGGGGATAAATACTGTTTGACTAACCTTTCATGATGTAATAAACCACTCCAAAATATAATGTCCAACAATGTTTAAACTTTATTCCCCATGATTCTGTGAGTTTTGAGACAGGAAGAGGGAGGCAGCAGCTGAGCCACCTGGAGATAACTGTCCTTGTGATCTCAAGACCTACAGGGTATGGGTTTGGTTCTCCTTGCTCTGAAATAAAACAGACTCCCTGCTTTGACCAGAGTCATACCAGTTTAGGAAGTCAAGGCTGACATGGACTAACCTAGACTTCATTTTTCACTCATTTTAATCTATTAGCATGGCAAAAGACATACCTACCAGCTGCCGTAACAGGAATCATCAGACTGTTAGAAGAGTTAATAGGGGTAGTAGCTGGATTCCAGGAAATCTTCACCTACTTCCCAGGACACCCATGAATATTCCTCTGCCTTATCTCAATGTACCTTCCTTTTCATGAAATGACCCACACAATGTTAAGTACAGTTATGAGACGGGGCCACTCTTGACTAGGCTCTACTTTGTGGAGTGTGTCTCGGTTTTCTCAAGCAAATGCTTGCTGTTCACTCTGCTATTCCTAAATTGCTCCTGAAATCTTGAAGTGAAGTCAAGAAGCTGGGCCTCTGGCAGCCCTCACCGTGCAGGGCCAGGTCTTCTGGTCTGAACTGGCTGGCAGGGCCTAATAAGGAACTCACACACGTGCCTTGGCCTCTGCTGGGGCAGCTCAGGCAGACAGGGACTTAGTCCTTGCGGCCTCTCAGCTTCCAGAGGCTAGCCCAGCTTGTGCAACTGAGGGCAAAAGGATTCACTGCAAAAAGAGAATGCTAGCCCCCAAACGAACACACTCCTCAAGCCTCAGCTTGCATCACCTTTGCTAATATCTTACTAGGTAGTAAGGCTCCAATATCAAACCAGATTCCGGGAGTGGAAAAAGGTATCCCCCTTCCTGAGAGGAAGAGCAGCAAAGTAAAATTACACAGGAGTGTACACACACATAAACAGGAGGAATGTGCACAGATCCCTTTGAAAAATAATACTCTTAGTAAGGGCAGTGAGCCCTTCAAATCTGCAGTCTCTATATCCATGGATTCAAGTATCCATAGACTGAAATTTTTACACACACACACACACACACACACACACACCCTATACAGTGTCTGTGATGCAGACATTCTTGGGCCCTTGTCTTTCAGTCCCCACCCCTAACCAGCTTAAACTTAGTCACGCTTTGATGATTGCAGATGATTCTGTTACTGAAGATAAGCTCACTAAATAAAGGGAGTGGCGAACTAGGACCCTACATGACAAGATTCATGAGATCATTTATCTCCTCCCTAGATAACCTCTTGATGCCAGGCCCTGTCTGGCAGGGAAATACAAGCCCTGAGTACAATGAAAAACCACCTGCACATCACATTACTTTCAGATCAACTGGAACCTACTCTGCCATCATCAAAATTCCCAAAAGAACACAATGGCCAAGCTATCGCAATCACACGAGAGCTCTGCCCAAGAGCTGAACATGTGCTTCTGAAATGCAGCTCCCACCTGGAAGATGACAGATCCCTAAGCCCCAGTGAGTCAGGAATTCAATGATAGCTGCCTCTCCTCCTCGCTCTGCACTTTGCAAAGTAAATAGGTGGCTTCTTCCACTTTCCTCATATCAGGAATCAGTTGGATGCACATCAGGCAAATGAAGTCAGGTTTCTGGGGATTGTTCAAGACTACAGTATCAGTGCTGAACATGGACAGACCCTTTTTTTCTTATAATAATGCACTAAATAATAAAGTATAACAGCCATTTACATGGCACTTACATTATATTGGGTATTATAAGTAATCTAGTGATGATTTAAAATATACCAGATGTTCATTGGTTTATGCAAATACTATACCATTTTATATAATGGACTTTAGCACCCATGGATTTCAGTATGGAGGAAAAGTGAGGGTTGCCTAGAGGTTCTGGAACCAAATAGCCATAATACCAAGGGAGAACTGCATATTTATATACAAAACCACATCTCAGGTGAATCCCACTATTGATCACCTACACTAGGAGGGTAAAAAGAATATGGCAAATATTTCTAAGCAGAATACAAGTTATTGCCATTAGCACCTCTGTAAGTGTCATCATCATGATCTCGTAAAACAAAATGCCAAAACACTCCAGAAAGTCAAACTCAAGTTTTAATGGCTATAAACCATATCACCTAAGTCACACAAATATGAATATGGAAGAAAAGTACGAGCAGCTGAAAGGCCACAAGTTTGAATCCCATTTAACGTAGAAAAAAGAAACCCAAACTGGAGAAACTCTGAGCAACTGAGAACTGTGAACAGAGTCGGCAATGGTCTGGCTCTCCAGCCAGCAGGTGCTCAGTGACACTGCTGCTGAAGTGAATGGAGTTCTGGGATCATGAAGCCGTGCAGGACTCCAGCTTCTTCTGGGGGCTCCAAGGCTGAGGTGCCACCTTGCCTAGAGTGTTAGCAAACCAAGCCTTATAACAAACTTTTTCAGGTACTCAAAGTCACTTCTCCCCAACCAGAAGGTGAATTGATATTGAATTGAATCCTCCTTGTGCTGTTAGAACATAAGCCCTTAAAAAAACACAATGAGCAAATGGAAAATAGAGTGTCTCTTATTGATTGTGATGTTTCCACTTAACTCGATGCCAGCAGGGGAGCCTCTAAGGCGGCACATGCGCTGGGAGCAAGGTCACGGCCACGGTCGATAATTCCGAGGTAGTGGACAGCCTTGTCTGCCTAATGGATCTCTCCAATTTCCTCCATTGGGATCCAATGTGGTATTAGTTACTCAACGGATTTGTCAACAGCTCTTTACTTGCTCACTTTCAAAGCAATTTGGTAAATGTCAGCTGAGCACCTGGCTTGCTTTTGTTACAAAACCTTCTACGTGACACTCAGGTATTCTTTTGGTTTTTCTTCTGAATCCGTGGTAAACTTGGATTGTTGTTATTACTTCATTGTTTTCAGTATATGACTAGTAAAACACACTTTCACAAACCACACATGCGTGCACGTGTACACACACACACAAACACATAATTCTTTTAAAAAAGATTTGTTTAAAAGGCAGAATGACAGAGAGGGAAAGACAGAGAAGGGGGGCAGGACAGGGAGACAAAGAGATCTTCCATATACTGCTTCATTCTCCCCAAATACCCCCAACAGCTTGGGCTGGGCCAGGCCGAAGCCAGGAGCCTAGTACTGTACTCAGGTCTCCTACATGGCTGGCACGGAGCCCAAGTATTTGCACAATCGACTGCTACTACCAGGCACATTAACAGAAAGTTGAACGGCAAGCACAGAGTAGCCATGACTTAAATCCAGCACTCTGTTATAAGATTCCCACTTAACAGGGGAAAAGTTTGTTCATGAAGACTCTTTCAAAAAGAATATATTTAAGTAGTTCCTAAAATCCCTTCCTTTTCCTTTTACCCTGCTTTCAACACCATTTTGGCAAGATTTTTATTTTGAAGTAATCTTAGATTAATAGAAACATTACAAAGATATCACAGAGTACCTATATCCTAGTATGGATCAATTTCACAATGTATCTTTTAACTCTATTTTCCATGAACTTTTTGAAGTGCCTATGCATCCCCCATACCATTGAGTTTACCCAATGTCTCATTACTATGGTAACTTAGCAAGCTCCAGAACACTTGGTAAGCTCCAGATTTGCTTCACAGGTTTCTTGGTCTCACTGTTCATGCCCTCTGTTCTAAGACTCCATGCAAGGAATCCACAGTGTTTCACCCTCATGTCTCCAGATTTTTATTTATTTATTTATTTGACAAGTAGAGTTACAGACAGTGAGAGATAGAGACAGAGAGAAAGGTCTTCTTTCCATTGGTTCACTCCCCAAATGGCCACCACGGCCAGCACTATGCCGATCCGAAGCCAGGAGCTTCTTCCTTGTCTTCCAAGCAGGTGCAGGAGCCCAAACACTTGGGCCATCCTCCACTGACCTCCCGGACCACAGCAGAAAGCTGGACTGGAATAGGAGCAACCGGGACTAGAACCTGGCGCCCATATGGGATGCTGGCGCCACAGGTGGAGGATTAACCAAGTGAACCACAGCGCCAGCCCCTAATTGTAACTTCTGTAGTAAGAAAATTCTTCCAAACAAAATACATGCCCACAAAGCACTTCAAAATGTTCATGGAAATGGGAAAATGGGATTAACAGAAAGATTTTGGTGCAAATGAAATCCATGCAGGTTTTTCCTAAAGTGCATTTCTTTGAATTTTTTGGAGACTCCTTGTGTGCATACATTGCAAATTTTTTTGGCCCTAAAATAATCTTTTAATATCATTTTTCATGAACTTTTTGAAGGGTCTTTGTATGTTGACCAATTGGTTAGTGTCAGCTTTTGAGGATTCAGCCTCAGAGCCCTTCGTTAGTATAATGCAAAGCCAACTGATGCTTATGGTGAAACTCCTCTGATATTTTAAATTAAAATTCGCAATTGCCAACTAAAACAAACTTTGCATTTCAGAAGAATTGAGGATGTAGGACTTCCTAACTAGCTCAGCTACATCCTGGGAAGAAAAGCAAACAAAAAGGATGATTTAATCTTAAAAAAATCCTACTGATGCAGCGCCTAGTACATAAAGAATGTTCTTTATGTTTTCTTCATGGTGGCAAAGTCTGTAGTGCACTAGGCAGGCTTGTTTCTCAAAGTGTGGTGTTCTGATCAGGAGGACTGACATCACTTGGGAGAAATGCAGAGTCTCGGGTACCACCTGAGACCCCTGGAATCAGAAGGTGCATTTTAACTAGATCCCCAGGTATACATATCCACATTAAAGTTTGAGAAGCACTGCTTTAGAGAATACAGAAACCTCAGATGTAAAAGAAAAACACTGAGCTCATGAAAAATATATGTGGATAGACTTTAGTTCCTCTGTCTTCCAGCCCAGTGCTAATACACAAATTTTAAAGACACAGTTTGCCAAAGGAACAAATGCTATTTCAGTTGGCATTCAATTTTAAAGGCAAAATTGTTCTCTCAAACAAATCTGCTAATTAGGTACATCCTGAGGTAGCCAATGCATAAAGATACATTCCTTTAATGCAAGCTTCTCCGTTAAAAAAAAAAAAAATCTATATAAAGTGGGTGTTCAGCCTAGCAGCTAAGATGCCTAGGTCTCCCACTGGAGTGCCTGGGTTCAATTTCTGGCTTGGTCTCACGGTTCCAGGTTCCCAGCAATGCGGATTCTGAGAGGCAGCTATGATGGCTCAACTAACTGGGTTCCTTCCACTCCGAGTGAGACCAAGACTGTTGCGATGCCAGCTCCTGGCTTCAGTTCAGGTCCAAGCTCAGCTCTTAGAGGCATCTGCAGAGTGAACCAGCAGACAAGAGTCATCTTTTTCTCTCTTCTAAATGTTTTTCTAGAAGATTAATTAAATAAAACCATGAAAAATCAGTTACATGAAAGCTAAGATCAGTTGTTTTGAATTTTATCTTGTAACTGAGACAACAAGAGAGGTCTCTGGTCTCCATGGTTCATGGCAAATCCTTTTCCCACTGTGCCTTGCTGCTACTAGTCTTCCCAGCAGGTATTTCAGACAACAGATTTTGTTTCTGTTTTTAACCACTGCATGAGGATGAGATTTAAAACACACTTTCTGCACAGAGTGGATCATTTGTTATTTATTGTATGTTAGTTCAAATTTTTTGACAGGCAGAGCTAGACAGTGAGAGAGACAGAGAAAGGTCTTCCTTCCTTTGGTTCACCCCCCCAAATGGCCACTATGGCTGGCGCGCTGCAGCCGGTGCACCGCGCCGATCCGAAGCCAGGAGCCAGGTGCCTCTTCCTGGTCTCCCATGCAGGTGCAGGGCCCAAGCACTTGGGCCATCCTCCACTGCCTTCTCGGGCCACAGCAGAGAGCTGGAGCAACCAGGACAGAATCCAGCACCCCAATCGGGACTAGAACTCAGGGTGCCGGCGCCGCAGGTGGAGGATTAGCCAAGTGAGCCGTGGCACCAGCCATGTTAGTTCAAATTTAAAAAGCACCGGATGGATCACATGCTGCCAATCCTCACAGAATCCCAAATGCTAAAGAGGCAATTCCATATCTCTGGATTCAACTCTGGCAAGAAAAAGAAACATTTCCAAGGAGATACAGTTCCGAGTAGACTGGGCATAGGGAAAGAATTCCTGCAATTTTGGGTTAGGAACCTTCAGGATAGACGATGAGTCAGAGGCAAAAGAAACAACACCGAGAGAGGCTGGTGACAACACTAAAACACAGATGTGAAATAGAACTGACATGGGTCACCTCTAGGACGAGACAAAGTAGAGTCATGTCCAGCTCAGTTGAGTGACATTGGACAAAGCACTCAACTTCTCTCAAGCCTCAGTTTCCTTATCCACAACACTGGATAAAAACAGAATAAACATCAAAGGAGTACACTGAAGTTTTCATCACACAGGATCAATGCTTTCCTCAGTATTACCACCAACCTTATCATTATGCACATGTACACATTAAGTGTTTTGCATAGGCATATAGAGCTAGGAGGGAATTGTTTAAAGTTTCTAGAAAAGGAAATTAAAATTAGGTTTATTTTGACACAATTTTTTTTCTGAAATCCATGCAGAGTTTTTTTTTTCATAATACATATTTTTCCACAATCTTTTTAAAGACCTCTCGTATTCAATAAATGATGACTATTACTTTTGTGATGTTAGCTTCCTTGAGTTACAGGATTTCCAATCTCAGAAAATGATGGAATAAATTGTGAAACTGGGCCAGAAAATTAAGACTTTCCAGCTTATGCTGGCTTATGTCCAGACCGCACTCCCACCTGAATCTCTGAACAGCAATGTTTAATTCCTGCTTGGTCATCCCTTCCTCACTGCAGGAAATTCCCCCCATACAGGGCTTGGGCGTGATGTATAAGCTCAATTACAATTTGGGAGAAGACTCAAGTCCCTGGGCTGAAATGTAATGTTTTTCAAAGAGACATCACAAAGGTCACCCTAAAAGACAACTGCTCTTAACAGATGATTCTCCAGGGTGTTGGCGAAGCCAAAATGGACTTAAAAATCCTGCAGACATGGTGCATTTTGACAGCTACAATTCTTCCTTTTTCAATTTCAATTCTTATTGATTCTCAGGACTCTCATTTCAGAGATGTATGCCATCACTGTACTATACTGTTTAGCCATCTATCTGTGCCTGCTTTTCTATGCTAGATTGATCTTGTCCCACCGAAGGTGTGGGTAGGGAACCATCAGGGCTGCTGTTCCATGCCATCAAGGAACTTGACTCTCACCTGAGTTAAAAAAGCTCCTGGAGCCTCACATGCTCCAGGAAGCTTCACATTTGGTAATGAGGAACAAGCTGGCAATGAACAAGACCTGAGAAGAAAGGCATGAGTTAGGAATAAGTCGAATCTGAGAGCAACTCTCTATTTCTATTCAAAATGCTCAGACTTCCCTATGGGAAGTCAAGGACAGAACCACATTAAATGATTAAATACTTGAGCGGTTCTGGTGCTAGACAGATACGGTGGGCATTTTTGGTAATTTTCAAATAAGCAGAAAAGATTTTAGGAGTTGTGGAGAAGGCAAATGAGATGAATGTGGCTAAGAATATTTTTCTTCCAGGGCAGTGCTTCCAAGAAAGAAATTATAGGGTAATTAGTGGGATTTACTTGATTTAAATTAAGATGCTCACGCTGCATGTACTGGAAGAAAAACACATCAAAATTCAGAGTTAAACACAACCAAAGACATATATATATAATAATGACATTTTTTTCTTTCAACCCTTCCATCTGTAGTGACTGTGATAATCGTGCTTCTGTCTTATTTCTTCGTGTCATGTCAACATGCTGTTTCTCACCATTTCTTCTGAATCCACTGGAAATCCTCCCCAAATTTCATTTAACATTGAAGGACTATCAGTCACAGGGCTTTCCTCTTCCCACCTAAACTGATTCCCTTGGCCGAATATTACATGAGACTTTCTCCTTTAAAAAAATCACTTATTGGAAATTCAAACTTTTCTGGGCTAGTTGAATGTACTAAAATTGTGTATTTACCTGAAGTTCAAATTTCAACATATTCAAGAGCAACTTACACTGAACAATATTTGTTCATGTGAAGCTCAAATGTGACTGGGTGGGCATCTTGAATTTTATCTAGAAACTTCACATCTTGCCCACCTCTGCTTATTGGCCAGTGTTCTTCCTCTATTTCCCTTAGGAGACAAAGTTTTTCTGTCCTTCTGCAAGACAGCAATTATCAAATACCACTGTCAGGTCAACCCACTGGGAGTTTTGGATAATGTATGTTATTCTGAACGGAGTTTTGAGTGTAGTCCTTATCCTGCCTTATCTTTCCTAAACTGATGAGCTCTCCTGACCAAAAAGAGAATACCATCCCCATGAACAGGGATTATCAGGGGAAAGACAGACAGTGACTCAGGGAATGCACCATCTACTGCAGTGTTGTTGACAGATATTGTCAAAGGGAACTCGTACTGGGACACTTCCACTGCAATGTGGGGACAAAGGTTTAGTCCAAAGAACAGGCAGAGCTTACAGAACTGAGCAGGGAAGAGGGCAATGGGGAAGGGGAAGAATGATTCTCAGTAAGAATTCACCTTGGTTCTTTCACTGTTCCTAAGTGACCATTTTAGTCAAAAGTCATCCATTCATTTTATGAGCTGCTTAGCTTTGCTCAGAATGTTAAAGAGTTTATGGGCAGGGGGGTGAGAAGATGGCAGAATAGGGAGGGAGCACACCGATAGTCCTGGAAAAGATAGTTCAATAAAAGTGGAGATTCTGTAGTTTCATTGTCTAATGTGCAGTGATGCTATAACTAGTACTGAAACAGAATTTTTACACTTTGTGTTTCTGTGTGGGTGCAAACTGATGAAATCTTTACTAATTATATACAGAAATGATCTTCTGTATATGAAGATAATTGGAAATGAAAAAAAAAAACCTGGTGTTAAATTGGAAATTGCATAGAAAATTAATTAATTTTTAAAAAAAAATATTATGTAGGATCTCTGTCTTTAATGTGCTGTACACTGTTATTTAATGCTATAACTAGTACTCCAACAGTATTTTTTTCACTTTGTGTTGCTATATGGGGGCAAACTGTTGAAATGTTTACTTAATATATACTAAACTGATCTTCTGTATACAAAGAGAATTGAAAATGAATCTTGATGTGAATGGAAGGGGAGAGGGAGCGGGAAAGGGGAGGGTTGCGGGTGGGAGGGAAGTTATGGGAGGGGGGGAAGCCACTGTAATCCATAAGCTGTACTTTGGAAATTTATATTCATTAAATAAAAGTTTAATAAATGGAAAAAAAGAAAAAAAAATCTGCAGAGGAAACTCTTCCAGAATGAGTGGGACACAGTGGACCTGCGAGGAGGGCACAGGCGCCCATGGCACAGGACCCCAGCTGACGAGTCTACTCACCAGTGCTGGAAAGGGAGGTGAGACAAGGCAGCTGCCACCACCGCAGCAGTCGCCCCCCCAACCCGCCCTGGGACAGACGGGTGAGACATGCACGACTGAGTGTGGGGAAGGAAATCGAAATCAAAACAAAGTGAACAGCGCCTGCAGGAAGAGGCCGTGATCCAGGGGGACAAACTGAGGGAACGAACACGCAAAGATCCTTTGGTGTCTCTGCCCTCCCCACAATCAGAGCTGCAGCGGCGGAAAGCAGCTATCTTGTTTGTTTACATTCAGGCGTAAAGGAGAACAGCCTCTGCTTTCATTCTCCTATGGAGGAAAATTCAGGGGCGGAGTCCAAAGGTGGTTTGGAGCTACTCATCACTCCTCAAGCAGGGGGCACAGTGAGGTGGGGCTGTTGACCAAGGAGGCCCAGGCACGTTAGGGCAAACAAAGGAACAGGGAAACTGGCCCCAAGGGGTGGAGCTTGGCACCTCAAAGCCCTGATACCAGCCCACTCAAGTTACCAAAATAAATAAATAAATAGATAAATAAATAAAAAACAAATAAACAAACAAACTCCAGAAGGTAGAGCTGCCTGCTTACACTGGTTATTAGTACAGACCCACAGCAGCTCATAGCAGAGGGAAATCAACCTGAAAATAAAGCCAAAATGAAATGCCAAAGAACAAAGGAAAAATCAAGAATATAGAAGAACATATAAACTTGCCAATGGAGCAGGCTAAACCATCCATAATAGAGGCTGAAGAAGAAGAATTTGAAACCATGCCAGAAAAAGAATTCAGAAAATTAATAACCAGATTACTTAGAAATAACGAGAAACAGTTTCAAGATCTGAACGAAAAGCAAGCTCAAGGATTAGAGATCCTAAAGAGAAGCCAGAATGAAATACTCGAAATGAAAAACTCAATTGACCATATAAAAAACACTGTGGAATCCCTATCGAACAGATGAAATAGAAGAGCGAATATCAGAATTCGAAGACAAACTTCCAGAAATAATACAGTCAGTTCAACCACAGGAAGAAGAAATTAGGAAAATAAAAAATATGGTTGGAGACCTATAAGATTCAATCAAGTGTTGCAATGTTCAGATAATAGGAGTCTCTGAGGGTATGTAAAGAGAGAGTGGACTGGAAGATGTTTTCAATCAAATAATATCAGAAAACTTCCAACAGAGGTAAATGGATAATAACAAGTGAATTCAACAAATAGCCAGAAGCCCCAACAGGTCAGACCAGAAGAGAAATTCACTGCGACACATTGTGGCAACACTCAGCTCAGTGACACAGAAAAAACAAATCCTAAAATGTGCTAGAAAGAAACGACAAATCACATTCAGGGGTAAGTTAATCAGACTCACCCCAGACTTCTCAACGCAAACACTACAGGCAAAGAGACAATGGCACTTGGCTGGCACCGTGGCTCAACAGGCTAATCCTCCACCTAGTGGCACCAGCACACACCAGGTTCTAGTCCTGGTCGGGGCGCTGGATTCTGTCCCAGTTGCCCCTCTTCCAGTCTAGCTTTCTGCTATGGCCCGGGAATGCAGTGGAGGATGGCCCAAGTGCTTGCGCCCTGCACCCCATGGGAGACCAGGATAAGCACCTGGCTTCTGCCTTCGGATCAGCACGGTGCACCGGCCACAGCGTGCCAGCCGCGGTGGCCATTGGAGGGTGAACCAACGGCAAAAGGAAGACCTTTCTCTCTGTCTCTCTCTCACTGTCCACTTTGCCTGTCAAAAAAAAAAAAAATAGAGAGAGAGAGAGAGAGAGAGAGAGACAGTGGCATGATATATTCCAAGTTTTAAAAGACAAACAATGGCAACCGAGAATACTATACCCTGCAAAGCTATCATTTATGAATGAAGGTGAAATAGAGATCTTCCATGACAAACAGAAACTGAAAGAATTTGTATCCTCACGTCCAACCCTACAACACTGGCTCAAAGAAGTGCTGCACACAGAAATACAAAAACAAGAACTTCACTACAAAAAAAAAAAAAAAAAAGCGAATGTAGAATAAGTTATAAATTTCAAAATATGGAAACAGTTTGTTTCAGGAAGCATATCTGGGAAAAGACAGTACTTAACAGTAGTCACACTAAATGTGAATGGCCTTAACCCTACTACCAAGAGTCGCAGACTAGCTGATTGGATCAAAAAAGAGAATCCATCTATATGCTGCCTTCAGGAAACACACCTTATCACCAAAGATGCACGCAGACTGAAAGCGAAAGGATGGAAAAAGATATTCCAAGCTAACAGAAATCAAAAAAAAGAGCTGGTGTGGCCATCCTAATATCAGACAAAATAGACTTTAAAATAAAAACTCTTAAAAGAGACAAAGAAAGGCATTATATAATGATTAAAGGATCTATCCAACATGTATATGCACCTAATTACAGGGCACCTGTCTACTTGAAAGAATTAATAAAAGACTTAAAGGGAGATACAGATTCAAATACAATAGTAGCAGGGGACTCCAACATCCCACTCTCACCAACGGACAGATCAACCAGACAGAAATTCAACAAGGAAACAACAGAGCTAATTGACACTATAGACCAAATAGACCTAGTAGATATCTTCAGAACCTTCCATCCCACAGCCACAGAGTTCACATATTTCTCCCCAGTACATTGAACGTTCTATAGGACTGACCATATGCTAAGCCATAAAGGGAGCCTCAACAAATTAAAAAAAGATTGAAACTATACCATGCATCTTCTCAGATTATAGTGCAGTGAAACTCGAAATGAACAACTCAAGAAATTCTACACCATATGCAAACACATGGAGAATGGATAACATGATCCTGAATGAACAGTGGATCATCAGAGAAATCAAAATATTTCTAGAAACAAATGAAAATGATAACACAACCTATCAAAACGTGTAGGATACAGCAAAAGCAGTGCTAAGAGGAAAGTTTATAGCAATTGGTGCCTATATCAAGAAACTGGAAAGGAACCAAATAAATGACCTCTCCATGCACCTCAAGGATTCAGAAAAACAGCAGCAAATCAAGCCCAAACCCAGCAGAAGGAAAGAAATACTGAAGATTAGAGAAGAAATAAACAGAATTGAAACCAAAAAAACAATACAAAAGATCAACAAAACCAAGAGCTGGTTCTTCAAAAAAATAAACAAAATAGACACACCATTGGCTCAACTAACCAAAAAAAGGAGAGAGAAGACGCAAATCCATAAAATCAAAGATAGTAATGGAAATGTAACAACAGACACAACAGAAATAAAAAGAATCATCAGAAACCACTACAAAGAGATGTATGCTAGCAAATTGGTGAACCTGGAAGAAATGGATAGATTCCTGGACACATACAACCTTCCTAAACTGAGCCATGAAGAAATAGAAAACCTAAACACACCCATAACCATGAAAGAAATTGAATCAGTTATAAACACACTACCGAAAAAGAAGAGCCCAGGACCAGATGGCTGCACCGCTAAATTCTGCCAGACACTTAAAGAACAACTAACCCCAGTTCTTCTCAAATTATTCAAAACAATTTAAAGGGAGGAAATCCTCCCAAATTCTTTCTATGAAGCCAATATTACATTAATTCCTAAGCCCAGAAAAGATACAACAGAGAAAGAAAACTACAGACCTATCTCCATGATGAACATAGATGCAAAAATACTCAACAAAATTCTGGCAAGCCGAATCCAACTGCACATCAGAAAGATCATAGATCACCCACCCAGACCAAGTAGGATTTACTTGGTATGCAGGGATGGTTCAGTATTCGAAAGTCAATCAATGTAATACATCACATTAACAAATTGAGAAACAAAAATCATGTGATTATCTCAATAGATGCAGAGAAAGCATTTGACAAAATACAACACCCTTTCATGATGAAAATCCTAAGCAAATTGGGGTTAGAAGGAACATTCCTCAACACAATTAAGGCAATCTATACTAAGCCAATGGCCAGCATCATATTGAATGGGGAAAAGTTGGAGGCATTTCCATTGAAAGCTGGCACCAGACAGGGATGCCCACTCTCACCATTGCAAGTGTTAGCCAGGGCCATTAGGCAAGAAAAATTTAAAGGGATACAAATGGGAAAGGAGGAAGTTAAACTATCCCTATTTGCAGATGACATGATCATATATATAGGGGATCCAATAAATTCCTATAAGAGACTATTGGAACTCATAAAAGAGTTTGGTAAAGTAGCAGGATACAAAGTCAACGCTCAGAAATCAACAGCCTTTGTATGCACAGACCATGCCGTGGCCAAGGAAGTACTTCTAAGATCAATCCCATTCACAATAGCCACAAAAACAATAAAGTACCTTGGTATAAATTTAACCAAGGATGTCAACAACCTCTATGATGAAAATTGCAAAACACTAAAGAAAGAAATAGAAGATGACACAAAAAATGGAAAAATCTGCCATGCTCATGGATTGGAAGAATCAATATCATCAAAATGTCCATTCTCCCAAAAGTAATTTACAAGTTCAATGCAATACCAATCAAAATACCAAAGTCATTCTTCAAAGACCTAGAAAAAATGATGCTGAAATTCATATGGAGAAACAAGAGAGCAGGAATAGCTAAAGCAATCCTTTACAATAAAAACAAAGCTGGAGGCATCACAATTCCAGACTTCATGGCATACTACAGGGTAGTTATAATCAAAACAGCCTGGTATTGGCACAAAAACAGATAGACCAATGGAGCAGAATATAAACACCGAAGATCAATCCAAACATCTATAACCAAGTCATATTCGACAAAGGACCTAAAACCAACCCCTGGAACAAGGACAGCCTCTTCAACAAATGGAGCTGGGAAAACTGGATGTCCACATGTTGAAGTATGAAGTAAGGCTCCTACCTAACACCTTATACAAAAATCCACTCAACATGGATCAAAGAACTAGAGATACACCACAACACCATGAAACTAATTGAGAGCATAGGGGAAACTCTTCACGACATTGGAACAGGCAATGAATTTCTGGAGAAGACCTCAGAGGCAAGGGTAATCAAAGATAAAATAAACAAATGGGATTACCTCAAATTGAAAAGTTTCTTTACAGCAAAAGAAACAGCCAGGAAAATGAAGATGCAACCAACAGAATGGGAGACATTATTCGCAAACTACACAACTGATAAAGGATTAACAACTAGAATCTATAAAATGATCTAGAAACTCTACAGCAACAAAACAACCCACCCAATAAAAAGATGGGCCAAGGACCTTAACAGATATTTTACAAAAGAGGAATTTCAAATGGCCAACAGAAACATGAGAAAATGCTCAGGATCCGTAGCCATCAGGGAAATGAAAATCCAAACCACAATGAGGTTTTACCTCACCCTGGTTAGAATGGCTCACATACAGAAATCTACCAACAACAGATGCTGGTGAGGATGTGGGGAAAAAGGGGCACTAATCCACTGCTGGTGGGAATGCAAACTGGTAAAGCCACTATGGAAGACAGTTAGTCTTCAGAAACCTGAATATAGCCCTACCACATGACCCAGCCATGCCACTCCTTGGAATTTACCCAAATGTAATTAAATGGGGAAAAAAAAAGAGCTGTTTGCACATCAATGTTGGTTGCAGCTCAATTTACAATAGCTAAGACATGGAATCAAGCTAAATACCCATCAATGGATGACTGGATAAAGAAATTATGGGATAGGTACTCTATGGAACACTATACAGCAGTAAAAAACAATGAAATCCAGTCATTTACAACAAAATGGAGGAAGCTGGAAACCATCATGCTGAGTGAATAAGCCAGTCCAAAAGGGACAAATATCGTATGTTCTCCCTGATCAATGACAACTAACCAGGCACCTAAAAGGAAACCCGTTGAAGTGAAATGGACACTATGAGAAACAATGACATGATCAGCCCTTGTCTTGACTGTTGAGGAACAACTTACTATTTTATTCCTTTTAGTATTTGTTGTTGTTCTTTTTGTTCTACTCAATACTACTGGTTGAACTCTGTGATTAATATACAATTATTCTTAGGCATTTAAAATGAACAGAAAAGTGATCTCTGTTAAATATATGAGTGGGAATAGGAGAGGGAAGAGATATAGGTCGGCACATGGTCACTTGCACTTACCTCCAATGGTAGAGCTAGAAATGTGCCAGGGGATTCCAATTCAATCTTATCAAGGAGGCAGGTACCAATGCCATCTCACTTGTTAAAGTGATAAGTTTAAGTACATAATTGATCAAAAAGATAGGGTAAGTGTCAAAGAGATTTTACAAATAAGACCAGGGTCTGCAAACAATGAAGGATAGAATTAAAAGGGAGAGAATAATCCTGCGGGGGAAGCAGGACACACAGCAGACTCATAGAATGGCAAAGGCCCTAAATAGCACTCTGGCCTCAGAATCAACCCTTGGGGCATTCGGATCTGGCAAAAATGGCCATGAGAGTCTCACAGGCATGGAAAGCCAAGACACGGTGGCAAAAAACAACCTGAATGAAAGATCTCAGTGAACAAGACCCCAGCAGAAAGAACGGGCCATCAAAGAAGGAGGCATCTTTCTCTGAAGGGAGGAAGGAACCTCTACTGCGATATTGCCTTGACTAAACAAGTTCAGAGTTGGTGAACTCAAGGGGTTTCCATAGCCTGGACAACTCATAGCAAGAGTCTCGGGTGATTACTGACGTCATAAATAAGAGTGTCAATTGTTAAATCAACAACAGGAGTCACTGTGCACATGCTCCCCACGCAGGATCTCTGTCCTTAATGTGTTTCACTATGAGATTTAACGATAAAACTACTAGTCGAACAGTACTCTATATCTTGTGCGATTGTGTGGGTGCAGTCTGTTGAAATCTTTGCTTAGTATGTACTAAGTTTATCTTCTGTATATAAAGATAATTGAAAATGAAACTTGATCAAGAGTAGGATGGGAGAGGGAGTGGGAGGGAGGGAGGCTGGGGGGGGGAAGCCACAACAATGCAAAAGTTGCACTTTTTTAATTTAATAAATGTGAATTTACAAAGAGTTTATGAGTGGGGCCGGTGCTGCAGCATAGAGGGTAAGGCCACCGCCTACAGTGCCAGCATTCCATGTGGGCGCCAGTTCGAGTCCCAGCTGTTCCGCTTCCATTCCAGCTCTCTGTTATGGTCTGGGAAAGCAGCAGAAGATGGCCAAATGCTTGGTTCCCTGTACCTGCGTAGGAGACTGGGAGCAAGCTCCTGGCTCCTGGCTTTGGATCAGTGTAGCTCCGGCCATTGAGGCCAATTGAGAAGTAAACTGGAGGATGGAAGACCTTTCTCTCTGCCTCTCCTCTCTCTGCCTCTGCCTCTCAAATAAACAAATAAATTCTTTATTAAAAAAAGTTCAGGAACACCCTGTGTTCTTCGGGCAGTAAACGTTCTGGAAATTCCAACTTCTCCCTTACTCCTCTCTCAAATCTTTCAAGGGCCTGGAAGTCACACCATGCTACATCAACTTTTCCTTTCTGTTACTCAGCCTTTTCCCCATTCAGTAGCATCTCATAATCAGTCCATGCAGTCTTCTCTGTACAGGTTAAGTCATTAATTTTGATGTAGGCATCCCATTTCATAAATACCAGTTTTAGTCCTGGATGCTGCATTTTTTATCCAGCTGCCTGCTAATGTACCTGGAAAAATGGCAGAAGATGGCCCAAGTATGTGGGACTGTGTGTGGGACTCTACTACTCATGTGAGAGACAGGGATGGAGTTCTGGACTCCTAGATTCAATCTGGCCAGTCCTGGCAGTTGCAGTCATTTGGAGGTTAAACCAGTGGATGTAGAAGTTTCATTCTCTCTCTTTCAAATGCATAATGAAGAGTAAAAAACTCAACAAAAGAAAACAAGAAGCCAATTCAGTTAAGAAATGAACAAAGGACTTCCATAGATAGTTCTCAAAAGAAATACAAATGGCAAACAAATATATGAAAAGATGTTCCTCACCAGCAATCATGCAAATCAAAACTACAGTGAGATACCACCTCACTCTGTCAGATCAGCCAACAGAGTAACAAATCCTGGTTAGAATGGGGAAAAAGGGCAACACTTATACATTGTTGGGGGCAATGTAAATTGGTACAACCACTGTGGAAAACAGTGTGTAGAGTTCTTATACAAAAAAAAAAAAAAAACAAAAAACAAAAACTAGAAAAAGACTTGCCATAAGACCCAGCAATCATGCTACTGGATGTATACCCCAAAGACATGAACATGTTGTATCAAAGACATACCAGCACCACTGCTTATAGCACCACTGTTCACAATAGCCAAAATTTGGAATCAAACAACATGTTTGTCACTAAATTAGGGTCTTTTTGTGGTTTATTTGTTAAACTTTTTATTTAGTGAAGTATTAAGCCTTTTTACTTTATTATAAATTTAAAATGTTATTTTAAACACTAAAAATGGGGCTGGTGCTTTGGTGCAGCGGGTTAAGCTGCCACCTGCAACACCAGCATCCCACATGGGCATTGGTTTCAGTCTTGGCTGCTCCACTTCCAATCCAGCTCCCTGCTAATGTGCCTGGGAAAGCAGTGGAAGATGGCCCAAGTGCTTGGGCCCCCGGACCCATGTTGGGGACCAGGAAGAAGCTCCTGGCTTCAGGCTGGCTCAGCTTCAGCTGTTGTGGCCATCTGGGGAATGCTGGTTCAAATCTCAGCTGTGTTGTTTCCAATTCAGTTTTGTGCTCATGGGCTTGGAAGCAGCAAATGACAGCTCCAGAAGTTGGGTCTTGTCAAAAACATGGGAGACCCCTGACTGAGTTCTTGGCTCTTGACCTTGGCCTGACACAGCCTAAGCTGTTGCAGCTATGTGGTGAGTGATCCAGCATACAGAAGATATCTCTCTGTGTGTGTGTGTGTGTCTGTTTCTCTTTCTCCCTCTATGTGCGTGTGTATGTGTGTGTCACTTTGCCTTTCAAATAAATACATATTTTTTAAAAAAGAAATCCAATGAGTACTGTGTAATTACAAACCTGTTTTTCACAAGGAAACACAGAGGAAGAGCTTGGACTATGGTTTATTTCTCATTCTATTATTTATCACAGGCTGTATGGATTGTGAGATACAGAAACACAAGTATTAAAAAAGCTACAAAAAGGACAAAACACAGCAATACAGCAGTCAGCAGCCCTAGGGATCATCTTGGGGCCACCAGAAAGAGCTGAAATGGGAGGCAATTAAAAGAAAGGAAGAACACAAAGATGATGATAAAAATAAAGAATTAAGGTAAAAGAAAATACATATTAAAAGCAGGGGGTCACAAAGAACTCAGAGAAATGTTCCCAACAACAGTTAAGTGCTGAGCAGTTTCCACGCAGGGCTGCAGTAGCTATACAGCACTGTGCAGTCAAAGGGAATTATGTGAAATTTTCATTGTCTTCAAAGAGTGTATCGTCAGGAACTGCAGCAAGCTGTATCTCAAGTTTTCAAAACTTTTTTGGTGCTTCCTCACCCCTGGTGGTTTTCTCTCATCCACATTCTATTTTGTCTTTAGCAGGAAGATTTTTCACATTCAAATAATTTGCAGATATTCTCTGCTTTTGATCAGAACTTAAGAGCAAGAAGGTGAACTGAAACAATTCTGTGTGGGTTCTTTCTGCAATTTTCTCTCTACTCTGAGCAAGGAAGCCAGGTCAGCTACCGCAAAGAAATGAATTACTGGAGTGAGGTTCTCTCCTGCCACCTTCTACATTATCTTATGTGCCCACAAAATCTTTCCCCAAAAAAACACAAAGTAAAGAAGAGACCAGCATTCTGGCACATGGGGGTAAGCCACACTGCTGGCAATGTTGGCATTCCATAGTAGAACACGGATTCCAGTACCAGCTGCTCCACTTCCAGTCCTGCTCCCTACTGATCTAAGAAAGCAGATGATGTCCAAGTACTTGAACCCTTGCTAACCCTGGACTACTGGCTTCAGCCTAGCCCAGCCTCAATGGTTGCAACCATTTAGGGAATGAACTAGTGGATGAAAGACCTCTCTGTTGCTGCCGCTGCTACTCTGTCCTCCTGCTTTTCAAATAAATTTTAAAAATTATATGGGTGCCGGTTCTAGGCTTGGCTGTTCCTCTTCCAGTCCAGGTCTCTGCTATGGCCCGTGTAAGAAGTGGAGGATGACCCAAGTGCTTGGGGCCCTGCACCCACAAGGGAGACCAGGAAGAAACTCCTGGCTCCTGGTTTTGGAATGGCGCAGCTCCAGCCATTGCGGCCATCTGAGGAGTGAACCAACAGAAGGAAGACCTTTCTCTCTGTCTCTCCCTCTCACTGTCTGTGACTCTACCTGTCAAATAAAAATCTTAAAGAAAAAAAAGCTATTCTTTGAAGATCAAGCAAACAAACATACACACACACACACACACACACAAAAGGCTTAAAGATGAGGACTTTCCTGAAGGCAAACTGAGTGAAATTTATAACAGGATGTTGACAAAATCTACAAATACCAACATTCCATCTTTGAGAACAGAAGTTACTGCTTCTTACCAAAAGGGAGAAAACAAGGCTGGGCTGAGGAGAAAACAAGGTAAAGGAAATGTAGGAAGCCATCTTCCTGTAACAACCTACATCCAGCGTAGACACTATCTGTGACTACTCATATACCATACAGTCTCCATAAGAGAAAACCGAACACAAACACACAAAAAGCACCTGCTGGAGAGGAAAGCCTACTGCATTTACTTCTCCTGTGTCAGGAAGAGCCACTTTTAAAGATACCTGGACATTCAGCCATCGTTTTCAAAGTAGGGGTTGCTACTTACTATGAGGGTCACGGGATCAATTTAATAGATCTTCATCACCATAGCATTCTGTTTGTCTTTTGGTGTTTAATTTGGAATTTTTCCCTGTTCTTGCTTAAAATATTACTATGGCCCAAGTTTGCTGTTCTAACAAAGGCTATGGAACTACATAGGATGCCAGCTGTTGGGCAGCAGACAGCAAGGAACTCATCCTGGAAGATGCCTGGTAATCTATGGTCATGATACAGTGGTTGTGCACCTGTTTCTGGATACCACAAGCCTACCACACTGAACAGAGGATTAGTGTGTGTCTGCTGCCAATGGCTGACTATAGCAATATGTTGCTAGGAAGGTAAGCTAGGGGAAGAACTGGGCAACTTACAAAAATAAACAAATAAGAGAAAAAATATGGTGTGTCAATATTCAGGGCCTTGCATCCCTAATAGACTCTCAGTTGAATAAAATGACACCAAGCAGAGACCCAGTGAAGGGTATCTGGGAACTTCAAAAAGTGTGTGGAAAAATACAATGAAAACATAAGCCTATTTAGGTATATAATTTTTTGAAACCTATGAATTTTTTTTTCTCTATACACATTTTCTATGAATATTTAAGGTATTCTCACACGGTTTGACACAGACTCAAGATGGTGGTCATTAATTTGCATAGAAGAGAAAATGAGAAAATGAATATAAAGGAGATTTGAGAATTTGAGTGTAATTCCTAACTCATGGAACATACTGGAAACAGTATAGGAGCTTACTCAGTTCTTAAGGGACAAGTATTGCTGAAGGAAACCAGAAGCTGAGACAAAAGGCCTCTGTGACTTAAAATGACTCTCAGATCTCCACTTCTCATAAACAGGAAACAGACTGAGGAAATTGTATAGCCTTTGAGGAGGGAATATTACATCATTCTTACTCCAGTCTTCCTCAAGCAGATAAAGAAGACAAGAAGAAATCACCCACAGGACTGAGTTAGAGACTAATGGAGGGCAATGACAAAAGAATCCTTTCAGAGCACCTCATCAAGGATGCCCCCACATCTGGGTGGAGAAACTGCTTTCCAACACCTGGCAGATTTCAACTATCACAGACCATTCACTGCTAGGTGACCCCATTCTTTCCCTTTCCTCTAAACAAAGATACATTATTTGGAATCCCAAGGGGTGTTCTTATTGTGATTAACCTCTCTGTCATAGATACGTAGGAATCAGGAAACACACATGATTTGTCTTCTAGTTCATGGATCTCCAAACCAAGTAGAGTCATTTGCATACCTGAGACATGATTTATTAGGCATTATCTAGAGATGCTGGGCTTTGAGCTACGTTTAATGACAGGATGAAGCATCAGTTCGTCATCTTCTGGAAGGAGTTGCAAAAATTCTGTATGTGAAGTGAAGGGACTGTCTACGAGGTATTTGTTGATAATGAGATCAGCTGTGGCACAATTGGTTCATGTTTGCCAGTTGCTGAGGTTAGGGCCACATGGTTAGTTTGAGCCAATAGATTGCAAACCAGTGTGTTCTATCTCTCTAGGACCTCAGTATTGAGACCTTGTAGGCAATGTATCACCAATGTTGTAGCTATTGGAGCCACGAAACTATAGATGACTTTATATGCACAAGAGACAATCATGTGATTAAGGTTTTTTTTTGGGGGGGTAGGGACATATTTGCCTGTTATAGTTCTAGGGGTAATAATCGTATTTTGTCATCATCTGTTTCATGAAAAGGATGTTCCAATCAGGACAAGATCTTTCTACTAAGAAGCTAATTTCAGAGCCCAAAGCACTGAGATCAGGACAAGGATTGATCCTGGGATGCAGCATGAGGCTTTGTGCACCAGAATAGAGATCTGACATCTCTTGCCATGTTTTGTACCAACTCTGAGCTTCTGCTAATCACCTGCAATAGAAAGAGATGAAATCACATTTCCCAAATATTTCCCTCCATAAACATGAACATCCACAGTTCTCCTTTATCTATAGTACTGTCTCCCAGATTTCTTTTTCTGTTTAATTCCCAAGTAAAAGCAATGGATCAGGGGGGAGGGGTCATTCACAGAACCTTCATACACTGCTCCCCTTCTTGAACAGTGGTTTTCAGCTGCAGGTGCCCACAGCCTGGTGGTCTCAGCCTGTTGAGAAGCACACCTCAAGTTAAGGATTACTAATCATGGTTATGGGGCAGAACGTTCTCATTTACCTTTAAACACTCAAGTTATAGATTATTCCTGGGAGAGACAATAAATAAGTTCCTTAAGCAGGGCAGCTGGGAAAACAGCCTTTGGCTTGGCATCGCTCTGCAACAGCCCAAAGGCAGATCCCTTACTGTCGTTTTACTATTGATTGTGGCAATTATGAACTCTAATTACACTGCTTTACTTCCCTGGAGTTTTCCCTCTAAATTTCACCATATATGGATTATTGCCAATTCACCTTATGTGTGAATATTTTTCTGACACCAACTGATCATCAGCAGTCCAGTTCTGACATTAACTATCCAGAGTTAGTACAGATCCCGTGAGATAAAGGTTCAGTCCCATCAGACTGTACCCCGTTCAGATTCCAGCCACAAATGCAGTGCCTAGGCTCCCTGTACTTCAGCTCTACAAATGATGCTTTCAGGAGTTCCCATGACAATGTTTCCCACCTCAGGTTCCATAATTCATTAGACTGACTCACAGAACTCAGCGAAGTACTTCACTCACTAATGCGGGTTCATTATAGAGGGTCTAATCCAGGAGTAGGGACAGATGCATAATGCAAGAAGAAGGCCGAACTTCCAAGTCATTTCCAGGCCATGCCACAGATCTGCAAGTTCTCTGAACTCTGTTATTTAGAAGGGTTTGCTAACACGGCATATTGAAGTCAATCTCAAGTCCTTATCCCCTTCTCAGAAGTGTGGTGGTAGGTGGGACGGGGAGGACTGGGGTTGTGCGTTCCAACTTTTCAATGGCAAGGCTGGTTCCTCTAGCAACCAGTGCCCATCCTGAAGATATCTGGGGACCCAGCAAGAGTCACCTCATTAGCATTAACATGGGTGTAGTTCACCGAGGCTCCTTATGAGTATTCCTATCAGGAAATTCAGAGTCGGGGGAGCTCCATGCTAGAAACCAGGGACACAAATCAAATGTAATTTATTAATGCACTACAAGATGTTTCACTGGGTTAGCCCTGGTTTTATTTTTGGTAATTGACACTTGCAGATGTAAAGAACTGTACTGCTCTTAAATGTCTGTCCTTTAGCTTCTACTGGTGTTCCATGAGCTGGGAGGAGGCCTTGAGTTTTCATTGAAGAACCCAGATGGCCCCTCAGCTGGCTCCTTACTATTGTGCTGCACACAGACCCTGTGCTGTTATTAGCATGTTGACTACAGCTGTAGTTACCTGGTGACAGGGAGGAATTATAGACAGCAGTTTACTTGCAGACCCCCTGCCTGGTAGTCAATTTTCTGAGTATGCCTCTCTTCTGGGGAGTATGTAATTTTGATACCTGTTTAATTTCCATCCTTCCTTCTTGTTTGACAGAGTGATTTCTCACCCTGTTTAGATAGTGCCATGCACCCTTCAATTGGGTTTCTTCTCCCTGCTGTTATAGACTGTGCCTGCCTGAAATATTTAGAGCAACAATTCTCCAAAACCTGTTCATTTAATTGGGATTGCTTGTATGCAGACACACACACATTTCTTTCTCTGACACAAAGGAGGAACTCTTTCAACATTCTTATTTCCTGGCTTGCTAAATACTTACTTATTTTTGAGCTTATAAAGCAAACTCCCATTCAGCAAATATGAAAATTACAATGGACAGACTATTTTTGAGGGAAATCCAAACATGGAATTGATCCACAGTGATTTTCTTCTGATTTGAAATAAACAAGAAGGTACTAAAATTTCCAACCTACTATCAAGATCTCTTATAAATCGCTCTTGAGGAGCCGTAAAATCAACCTGAGTGACTCAACAAAGTTCTCAGTGCGCAAGCTGATGACCAGACAGCAGCCACTCCCACCCTGGGAGGAGCAATCCCAGACTGGGATTAGCTCAGTGAAGGATGCATGGACACACACACAAAGCAAACTGCTCCTTTTTCAGACTACCTTTAAATCAGTGACAAAAAACAAAAGGAAAACCCATCAAACCCATTCCTGATCTGGAATCCTCACGCATTCTTCCAACACAAATGTCTACTCTCACAGCAAATGCCTGCCCCCCTTTTTCTTGCAGGGATACTGGCTGCCAGAAAAGTATTCTAATTAATCTTCACAAGCAGGGAGTCAATTCAGCAAACTGCTTTATTTTCATGTCTCTTTCTAATAGTTCTTCCAATTGATCCACCTTTGGGCATGCCAATAAACATGCTTTTAGAAAAATCAGAGTCTAAGAAGAATTTGTCCTTCCCCTGATGCTTTATCCACCACTCATGCTATCCAGTGAAGCAAAATGTTCACAGCATGTTTGGGAACGAAATGGGTATACTGGGGAAGGAGGAGAGCTAACTCACATTTGTGTAAACTCAATGTAATGTGGGACTCCATGTGATTCAGGGTCTGCACTGTGCCATGGCAAAGAGACCCGGGCCCATTAGCCAAAACCCCAGCAAAATTGCAGGACTACATCTTTCAAAGAACAATAATAAAGCCCTACTCTATGAAACCCAACAATTCTTTAAAATCCTCTTCCCTCTTCTCTTCAACTAATAAATATTACAAATATCCCAGAACCTCCTCAAACCTCTTACTCTCCTCTTTCAACCAGAAATCATCTCTCTTTGTAGGACATGTGATGCTAAAAAATAGGCAGAACTATATCGATATACTAACACACAGAGACATACTCATACATGTTAGGCATACGTACCTATACATGTGCATATTGGCATTTATGTATCACACACTTGTACATTTAGTACCCAAATTCTACATCACAAACTGTAAATTGGATCAGTAAAGAAGAAATTCTACTTAGAGATTGCTCTGAAGGGAAAGTGAGGCAGCACAAATTCCTCTGCCAGGATTGGGTACAGTAAAAATAAAGGAAACACCTCCATGTTGCTCCTCCTTTGCCCCATGAAAGTTGTTCATCTTTTTTTCCCCCCATTTTTCCTCTAAGTTCCTGAGCTACTGTTGCCAGCCATATCAGTCTCCTCTCTCCAGGCCAATCTGGTTCACACTGACATTCCTCTTCAACTCACCTTTCAAAACCAGACTGCTTACGAAGCTATCAGAATAATCATGTCATTCCATGAGAAGTGCTCCTCTGCAGGAGGAAGGTGTAGCTGAGACAGCCAATCTTCTGGGCAGAAAGAGAGCTCTGTTCCCCATCACAGAAATCAGAGGTGCCTGATGACAGATGCAGGGTGCCTTTTTTCTGAAGCAAGAGACAACCTCTGGAGTTGATTTTATCCTTCCTATACCAGCAGAGTTCAGAGGCAGAGCTGTGCCCATTTCAGGGTTCTACATTACACTACATCTTGACTGTGCCATAGTACCAGCAGAGTAATTCATTAGAATTTTCTGAAGAATGAAATCAAGGATCCCAGGAGGCACATAGAGGTGACATTTTGAAAGACAAAGACATTTACGTCAACACACTTAAAGCTCCTGTGTCAATGATCTCATGACTTTTTCCCCTAAGGAACCTACAAGGGAACTCAGGGGAGTCCAATATGCATAAAATGAGAAGTTATTTAAGAATATCTGAGTAGGAAAATATACGGATATATGTGAGAGTAGAGCATGGATGTGGCAAACTTCAGGACAGGCACTGAATGTCTTCCTTATCCTCAGTTGTTTTTTTTTTTTTTTTAAGATTTTATTTATTTATTTGACAGGTAGAGTTACAAACAGTGAGAGAGAGACAGAAAGGTCTTCCTTCCATTGGTTCCCTCCTCAAATGGCTGCCATGGCCGGTGCTGTGCTGATCTGAAGCCCGGAGCCAGGTACTTCCTCCTGGTCTCTCAAGCGGGTGCATGGGCCCATGCACTTGAGCCATCCTCCACTGTCCTCCCAGGCCACAGCAGAGAGCTGGACTGAAGAGGAGCAACTGGGACTAGAACCCGGTGCCCATATGGGATGCCAGCACCGCAGGCAGAGGATTAACCTAGTGAGCCATGGCACCAGCCCCTAATCCTCAGTTTCACTAGAATATGAGACTCAACAGATTCAATCAATTTTGGGCAAAATACATTCATTCTCTTCAACTGCCATGGATAAGCAGGGGATGCCATTGAGGAGTTTCTCTATGCATTCTAGACCCTCAAAATTCATTCAACCAAGCTACTTCATCCATAGCATTTGCTTCCTTAGGATGGGCATTAATTGTATATTCGTGGTTTTCATCAAAGGATGTTTCAAGAAATTATGACTTGATCAGCCCTTGTCCTGTCAGGAACAACTTAATACTTTATTCCTTTTAGTAATTTTTTTTTTGTTCTACTTAATACTATTGGCTGAACTCTGTAATTAACACACATTTATCCTTAGGTGTTTAAATTTAACTGAAAAGTGATCCCTGTTACATATAAGAGTGGGAATAAGAGGAAGGAGAAGTACAATTTGGAACATGCTCAATCGGACTTGCCCCAACGGTAGAGTTAGAAACGTGCCAGGGGATTCCATTTCAATCCCATCAAGGTGGCATGTACCAATGCCATCTCACTAGTCCAAGTAATCAGTTTCAGTTCATAATTGATCATAATGATAGGATTAAGAGTCAAAGGGATCACATAAGAGTAGTGTCTGCTAGTATTAACTGACAGAATTAAGAAGGAGAGAACGATCCAACATGGGAAGTGGGATACACAGCAGACTCATAGAATGGCAGATGTCCTAAACAGCACTCTGGCCTCAGAATCAGCCCTTAAGGCATTTGGATCTGGATGAAGAGCCCATGAGAGTATTGTAGGCATGGAAAGCCAACACCCTCTGGCAAAAAAAAAAAACCTAGATGAAATATCTCTGTGAGATCCCAGTGGAAAGAATGGGCCATCAAAGAAGGAGGTACTTTTCTCTGAAGGGAGGAGAGAAATTCCGCTTTGACTATGGCCTTGTCTAAGTAAGATCAGAGTTGGCGAACTCAAGAGGCTTCCATAGCCTTGGAAGCTCATGACAAGAGTCTCGGATGATTACTGACATCATAAACAAGTGTCAATTGTTAAATCAATAACGGGAGTCACTGTGCACTTGCTCCCCATATAGGATCTCTGTCCTTAATGTGTCATACTATGTGAATTAATGCTATAACTAGTACTCAAACAGTACTTTACACTTCGTGTTTCTGTGTGGGTGCAAACTGTTGAAATCTTTACTTAGTATATACTAAATTGATCTTCTGTATATAAAGATAATTGAAAATGAATCTTGATGTGAATGGGATGGGAGAGGGAGCAGGAGATGGGATGGTTGCTAGTGGGAGGGAGGTTATGGGGGGAAAAAAACCACTGTAATCCAAAAGCTGTACCTTGGAAATTTATATTTATTAAATAAAAGTTAAAAAAAAAAGAAATAAGACTTCCATTGTTACTGATTGATAGAAGGATACTGTCTATCATAAGTGACTTTCCTACCTGAAAATCACATTAGAGGTTTCTTATTATATATTTATTGTTTTTTTGGGGGGAACTAATCTTTTTCATTTTGACATTGAGAATTGGGACTCTTTGTGGTGCAATGGGTTAAGCCATCACTAGCAACACCTGCATCTTATTTAAGAGCACCAGTTGAAGCCCTGTCTCCTCTACTTCCAATTCAGCTTCCTGCTTATGTGCTTAGGAAGCCAGCAGATAATGGCCCAAGTAATTGGACCCCTACCACTCATGAGAGAACTGAATGGAGTTCATGTCTTCTGGCTTCAGCCTGGCTTATTTTTGGCAGATGTGGCCATCTGGGGAACGGGCCAGCAGATGCAAGAACACCATCTATCAAACTGCCTTTCAAGTAAATAAATAAATGTATAAAAACCCAGAATTATGACTATTTACATCTTTTTACGTGACTCTCAGGAAGTTCAAAACCTAACTTTAAACTGGTATCGCAACACTGTAGAGTCTTAGATCTGGTTTTGTGTTTTGGTTTGGTTTTCTGTTTGTTTATTTTGCACTCTTCTCCGCACTACAATCTTTTTTTTTTTTTTTTAAAGTCAGAATTAAGGGGGCAGGAGGAAGATTGAATGATATATACAGAGATCTATCTGTTGGTTCACTTCCCGAGTAGCCGTAACACCTAGTGTTGAGCCAGGAGTTTCTTCCAAGTCTCCTATGTGGGTGGCGGGGACTTAACCACTTGGGCCATTTCCAATGCCTTTTCCGGACCATTAGCAAGGAACTGGAGATAAAGCGGAGCAGCCAGGACACCAATCACTGTCCATCTGGGATACCAGTGGCATCGCCTTTACACACTACACTATGATGACGGCTCCTTCCCACCCCAATATTAACCTTCTCTTATTCATAGATTCCTGGCCCTGATTTGCTTTAAGTATCTGTAGTTTTCCATCATTTTGTAGTATGTGCTCTCCTAAACTACTTTGAATCCTTTATGTAGATTTAAGTATTGCACATTTAGAGTCTGCATGTGTGAGAGCCTTGTATCATTTAACAGAATCTTTCCAGTAACACTAAGAGATGGGCATTATTACCTAGATGTGCAGTCACTCACTCAAAGCCACACAGCTATACAACAGCTTAGCTTGGTCCGGCACTGTGGTGCACTGGGTTAAAGCCGTGGCCTGAAGCCCCGGCATCCCATATGGGTGCTGGTTCTAGTCCTGGCTGCTCCTCTTCTGAGCCAGCTCTCTGCTATGGCCTGGGATAGCAGTAGAAGATGGCCCAAGTCCTTGGGCCCCTGCATCCACATGGGAGACCTGGAAGAAGCTCCTGGCTTCTGGCTTCGGATTGGCACAGCTCTGGCCATTGCGGCCATCTGGGGAGGGAACCAGTGATGGAAGACCTCTCTGTCTCTACCTCTCTATGTAATTCTGTCGTTCAAAAAAATAAATCTTTAAGAAAAATAAAATAGCTTAGCTGAGAATGAACTTTTAGTTGTCTCACTTCCCACCCCTCTTTCCTAAGCAGAAACACTCAGAGTTCATTTAGTCAGTGCCATTAGGCAATGATACAAAGTGCAGCCCTCACCCTACTGTGCCTGCCTCTATCAATGCTTGGTGTTTTTGTTCTGAAATTTAGATAAACACTGCCATTTCCTTCTAGAGGATTCCTCCTCTTTCAGTAATGTTTCCAACAGTCAGTGACACATGAGAAAAACCAAACTCTAACTTAAGTAAAACAAAAAGCAAAGCAAAGCAATTTTACTGATTCATATTTGGGAAGGGTGTTAAAGGTCTTCATGCACAGAACGCTGTATCCATCTCTTTGCTCTGCTTCCCTCCACTTGGCTTTGCATAAGAAACGTTGTCTTTACACAGTAGGAATCATAGACCAGTTTCAGATTTGCATGGCCTTAACTCATGATCCCAAAAGCACAAATGGGATGCCCACAACCAATCCTTCACAAAAATGCTCATTGATGCTGCTTAGGAATCAGGCCCACCTTAGATCTATCTCTCTGTGCAAAAAGATTGGATTCAGATCTGTTAGCCTGGGCCTAGCAGTCTCAGCACAAATATAATTTCAACAGAGGAACTGAGTAACTGAAATGGAAAAGAATAGAATCACATGGCAGTGGATTATGCCAATCAAACTGAGGTTAACTTGATTTATCTGAAACTTGGGAGGTTTTTTTTTCTTTCTCCTATCACTCAACAATTGAATAAACAGTGTTTTTTTTTTTTTTTTTTTGAGAATGGGGAAAAATGGTTCATTAAGTACTCTAAATTCTTGGTTTTATCAAAAATCTGCAATTCTTGGCTAGAATCTGGGAGCACTGTTTAAAGTAACATGGTGTACTATTTTAAGTTTTTTAACTTAATATTAAGGCTACTAACATCTAACTTGTCTCAAGGCTGAGGTTTTGCTTTTATACTGATTTAAATCTAACTGTAGCAATAGGTTGAATACCACATTATAATACTTGCATCATATCACTGATTTACCTGTCCTTCCTCCGACTTTTCCCCAGAAGAACCTCACTATTCCCTACATCGATTGCCATTGGATAAAAACACGGCCATGTAAACCCGTCGACAATCTGCACAGGCTATTCACAGGGTAAGGCTTGATAATACATATTTATTAGGGTTCTCCAGAAAACTGAATCAACAGGCTCCTAGTAAGATGATAAGATGCTAGGATATATCTATCCATCCTTCCCTTTTCCTCCTCCTCCCCTTTCTGCCTCCCTCTTCATCCATCTAGCCATCTAGCTATCCAGCTATCCAGCTATCTATCATCTGTTAGAGACACAAATACGCAGACACACATGTGCATACTTGGAGATTTATTATGAAGGAATGCTGCACTCAACTATGAGATCTAAGGAGTTCCACCATCTACAGTCTGTAAACTGAAGATCCATGAAAGCTGGTGACATAACTCAGTCCAGCTTTAAAGGCTGGAGAAGCAAGGCAATTGATAGTATAAATCTCAGTCTGAAGATAAGAGATGAGATGTCCCAACTCCTACAATGAGGGATGAATAAAAGAGTGACCTTCCTCCACTATTTTATTCCATTTATGCTCTCAACAGATTGGATGATGTCTACCTACGCCCACATTGCATAGGATAATCAATCTTACTGTGTCCATCAATTCAAATGTCAATCTCTTCTGGAAATATCCTCACAGGCACACCCAGAAATGCCGCTTAATCTGGCACCCAGTTGACACATAAAATTACTACAATACAAGGCACAATCTCAAATATATCTCCTTGTCATCATTTTAACATTAGATGAGGGTATTTATTCTATTAAGTTGCCTCTAAATCTTCCTACCTATATCCTCATTTGGATCTTCTTTACAGATATGCACCCCAAGGTCAATCTACTTATTATCTAACATGAGATGCCAACAAACCAGGTAAGATTATTAGAGGCAGCACAAGAGTGATGCCTTTTTACCAGTTTTCTCTAGGTCTCTTCTTACAGGAGCATTCTCAGAAGCAGTAACAATAGATCCCAACTTGTAGCCCACACTCCTGTCACTGCTGCAAAGGGCAGACCCTCTTGGACTGCTCTTCATCTGGGCCAGGAGAGGAGGGGAGGCCTCAGTCCTGACTCCCCTGAATCCATGATTTCAATCTGTTAGAGCCAAAACAGGACAATTACTTAGACCATCACTGGCTCAAAGTGTTGATGACTAAAGCTAAATACAGCACTATTACTCTACTAAGCTCACATTAAACTAAGCACAGGGAGGCAGCTGCCTTCTCAAATGAAAACATTTGTTAAGATTACTCATTCAAAATCAACAGAGGATTTGAGAAGACAGGCATGGATGATTGGAGGGAGGAGGAGGGAGGGGAAGACAAATGAGCTCCTTATCAAGCCTGTACCAATGGGGTCATCATCAGGTGGCCACACCACACTTGGAGATTTGGGAACAAAACCAACACCAGGGTGCCCCTTAGGTTAGCTCCTCTGTTGATTCAGCAAGGATTCAAGGTCCTGGCACCAGTGCTTACTTGGCAAACATTCTGATAGAGAAGCAGCCTTGGGAGTCAGACAGGTTTCACAAGGATTCCTCAGAAAGTTCATAGAAAAAGAAAATTCAAACAATTTTGGTGCAAAAATTTGTTGAACTTATGTATAATTTTTCCATAATACAAATGTCCAGCAATTTATAAGACTCCTTGTATGCAGGAATTTCAAAAAATCTTTTCATTAACTTATAGTTATCTTTTTTAAAAAGACTTATTTATTTGAAAGTTAGAGAGACAAGGAGAGGCAGAGATAGCAAGAGGTCTTCCATCCACTGGTTCACTCCCCAGATGGCCGCAAGGGCCGGAGCTGTGCCAATTCGAAGCCAGGATCCAGGAGCTTCTTTCGGGGTCTCCCATTCGGGTGCAGGGGCCCAAGGATTTGGGCCATCTTCTACTGCTTTCCCAGGCCATAGCAGAGAGCTGGATTGGTAGAGGAGCAGCATGGCCTCGAACTGGCGCCCATATGAGATACCGGTGTTTCAAGCCAGGGTGTTAACCCATACAGTTATCTTTTAACTCCATTTCCCATGAACTGTTTGATGCACTCTTGTAAACAATAGCTTTGCCCATCACGGGATGTTCAGTATTGAGTCAAGAGTTTGCTTCTTCTGTACCTTAGTTTTCTCATCTGTTACACCCCAGAGGATCAGCTTCACAGAAGCTCCACAGTGAGGGCTGCCATTTTCTAAGGACCAAACCACTCTGAACCACAGTGTGGGGTGGTCCAAGTTCAACAGGCATACCTGCTCCCACTCGGGCAGGGAGTTCACATGGGTTCCCAGGGGAGTTAATCCCCGTGGTTTAGGAAATGGAAACTATAGTTGGACCTTGTTTGATTCTGAAACTATTTTACAATAGATGTTTTACAATAGATGTGAAGATTATTATGTGACACACACACACAATTTAAGGATTTTACAAATTCTTTCATTCCGTTGAAAGGAAACTCTTTCTCATGGACCTCCATTTTTCAGCTACCTCTTGCCCTTTCTCCTCCTCATCATCATCACTACTCTAACTAGGAAGCACAAAGTCAAAATGAACAAAACCATCAAACCAACTAAAATTAACATTAAATTATTGATAAAGGATGCTTTGTTACATGAAATTGCCACTTGAAATGTGAATATTTATCATTCTCTTGTATGATTTTGTGAATTTAGTGGTTTCACACCAACTTATTATTTACAAAGTGCCATGGGTAGGATGAGAATATGAATAAAGAGGGAGACATACAGGGTCTTCAAGCTGCTGATTTACTCTACAAATGCTTGTAACAGCCAGGGATGCACCAGGATGTAGCCAGGAGTCTGGAACTGAAGCCAGGTCTCCCACAAAAGCTGGATTAGAATTGGAGCTGGGCCTTGAACCCAGGCACTCTGATATGGCATATGAGTACTAATTGGTAACTTAGAGGTGGGCCACAATGCCCCATGTCTCCAAAGGAATTGTTTGCCTTTATTGGTCCCAAACACATAGTGAATATCAAGTGCATTTCTATTGCTTGTTCTATTTTACTAATTGCTTACTACTGGCTCCATGGCTAGAGGGACCCACAAACGTGGAGATGACAGAAAAGGATTAGATAATAGAGAACCCAAGATCTAATGTCCCAGACATCCTTCTAAAGTGAGAAAGTCCCACACTTGCCCTACGCAGAAATTTATGAAGATTTTATACAGAGGTCAACAAGGAAGGACTAAGTTTTCATAGCTCAGCCTTTCAAAACAAGAGTAAGAGTCTTCCTTGCTATTACAAAGAATAATACTGTTGTACACAAGGGCTCAAGCCTGGTCAGAGCACTATGCTTATTGACCCCAGTATCCTCAGCTACCAGGCCAACTAAACTTGTACTGGATAATACACTGGCTATAATTAAAAAGCAGTAAGTGTAAAACTCACACTGCAATTTGAATATTTGCTATGAAAAGAGAATATAAAAATTCTCAGGATTAAGTTGATTACATATTTAAATAATATTTTAGACATTAGTATAAATGTCAAAATTAATTACTCTTTTGATTTTTAAAAAATTTATTTCCTTATTTAAAAAGGCAGAATCACAGAGAGAGAGAGAGAGAGAAAGGAGAAGAGAGACACAGAGATCATCCTCTCTCTGGTCTACTCCCCAGATGGCTGCAAGAGCCAGAGCCAGACCAATCCAAAACCAGGAGCCAGGAACTTCTTCCAGTTCTCCCACATGAGTGAATGGGTCCAAGCACTTGGGCCATCTTCTCTTGCTTTCCCAGGCCATTAGCAGAGAGCCGGATTGGAAATGCAGCAGCTACAACTCAAAGTAGCATCCATATGGGATGCTGGCACTCCAGGAAGCAGGTTTACCTGCTATGCCACAGTGCTGGCCTCTTCATGGTTTTTTTTAATGAGGCTACTAGAAGACATGAAGTTGAAATACATGGCCTTCATTTTATTTCTACTGGATAACACAACTCTTTATATGACTTGGTTCCTTTCTACCCAATAAATCATTAAGTCTAACTGGCTCCTATATTACTTGGGGTTCTCCAGAGAAACAGAACTGACAGAAAGTATGTATACATATGTGTATACACACACTTTATACATAGATACACAGTGAGCAAGACAAAGATTGTCATGATTGGGTTCATGCCCTGTAGAGATGAAATCCTAAACTCTGCAGAGTAAGCTCACAAGCTAGAGACTTCAAGCCCAATGTAATCTGCCAGTGGAATTTCTGCTTGCTCGGGGAAGGTCAGTCTCTGTTTTATTGAGGCCTGCAACTCATTGGCTGAGGTTCATTCACATTACGGAGGGTAACCTGCTTCTCTCAAAGTTTACCCATTTAAAGGTAGATTATAATCCAAACATAAGCTTCCACAGAAACATCAACGATGTTTCACCAAATATTCAGGTATGCTGATCTAAATCACTTCACACAAAATTTCTAACTTGGCCACCCTTCTCCCTCTTCACTGCAACCATCTTGGGCCAAGCCATCACTGTTTACACCTGAAAAATTTTAGCAGCCTTCTAAATGGCCCTGAAAGTGTTTTTTATATTTAGCTGTCAGAAGGATCATCTTAGACCCTCAACATCCTGTCTTTTTTATTCAAACTCCTTCAATGACTTATCAGTGCTTTTAGAAATAAAACCAAATGTGTCACCATGGCAACAAGGTCCCACATGACCCAATTCCGGCCCACCTCTCTAGCCTTATTTTGATTTACAATCTACTTCTTTTCAAGGGTGCACCTGTGTTGACATTCTGTGGACTCCTCTCAAGAGTAAGGGGATACAATAAGGTTGGTAGAGAGAAGACATCAACAACCCATGCTGGTTTCTACCTTGGGGCCTTTGCACCAATAATTCTCTTCCCTGGAAATCTCTGATATTCACATAGATGGCTTCTTATTTTCACTAAGATCTTTGTTGAAATGTTACCTCCTCGGAGAGCTTGTCACTGAGTACTCAACCCAAAGCAGGCAAACTTGATCACATCCTTGATATTTATCTTCTTTGTCATGAATATCACTTTTTGAAATTTTGTATCTGGTTAACTTGTTCATCATCTTTCTCCCAGCCAGAAATGTGAGCTGTGTCTGACCACAGGCCTGAACTGTGTAGTTTACTGATACATTTCAAGTACCTAATATATGGTAGGATTTCTGTATACATTTATTTGATGAAGAAAGCTATCTTGGACAGACTGAAGGCTGTTGTATCCTGTGCACTGGAGGAGGGTGGAAAGCACCTCTGAACAGGCAATGAAGATCCTGATTTATCCAGTCCCAGCAAAGTTGTCTCAGAGAAGTCACTCAAATATTTCATTGTCTAAAGCATCTGACATTCTTTATTGTCAGATTTCAGATGAGACTAGGAGACAGGGATTGTCTTTAAATCATGACTAAGGTTGGAGATTTCTTTCTTTCTTAAACAATCCTAAGACTCCTCCCCTAGGATGTTACAGTGGCCATGGTATGTGATACAGTTTAGCAACAATACTCCAGGCACATGCTCCCCAATTGTCTCCAAAATCTCTCAATCTATATTTCAATAAACTCAGTTTAGTCTGAAATTGGGTTAAAAGCTCATTAAAAAATTTAAGATTTCAAATCTATTTCATAGTCATGCAGTCCAATAAATGTGGTACCCTAGGAGTTAATGAAACTGTGGACATGCAGATCTTCTTATCCCTTCAATTTTACCCATGTGCCTGGAGGAAAATAATTTGAATAATTTTAACATCAACATTAAAAACAAACATGGGTTCAAATCAGAATGAAATGAAAACTGTGTGGATTTTTTAGCTAAACCTTCATCCTTCCTAACATTTTTGACTTTCCAAGTTGCTTCTGGCTACTCTCCCAGATCCAAACCCTTGCGGTACATTTTCACCCTTTTCAGCATTAGGGAATTGGAGGAGAGAAGATGGAATCATTAGAGCAGTAATTTGACCCAAATCATGGCTCCTGTCTCACCAGTGAGCCATAGTCTTTTAATGTGGATATGAGGTCTGACAGATTTAGAAGGTGATGTGGTTTGTTACTGAGAAAGCAAATTAATTCCATTTTCAGGGCAGTCACGAGAAATGCATCTCTCTATTAGGCACTCTAAAATTATTTCAGGAAGTAGAACAAGATGGTGGCTGAGTAGGATGCTCCAGCATCATTTCCTCACACAGGCACCAATTTGAACAGCTGCTCATGCACTAAATCACCTTTGCAAGAGCTACAGGAGCCAAGTGAGAGATGTTAGTGCCTGGTTTCAATATTCTAGGAAGAGACCCATTCAAGAAAACAGGAAGGGAACAGTTGTCTGCATCATCCCTCCCCCAGCTCCAAGTAGTGCAGCACAAAGAGAGATGTTCTGTCTCTTGATTAGGAGAGGAGGAAGGAATGGAATGCAGACCTTAGATTTGAACCCCAAAGCCAGGCCCACTGTGATTAAAAACCAGAACCAGATACGACCATGTGGCCCCTGTCCCCAGGGCTGTACCTGCAGAGTGAGTCTTTGAACCTTCCTTAGCCAGGTAAAAAGCAATCGCTTCCACCAGCCCTCCCTCAACTCCTGGCAGACAGCAGAAGACTCTAGCCACTGGGGACTAGGGTAGCAAAGTGAACTTAGAACCTTCTCTTGGAACTCAGAGTCAGTTTACCTCTTTGAGAATCAGATCTGGTAAAGCCCTGGTAAAGAAGGAAACTCTGGTCATGCCCTGAGATCAGGCAGAGGCCCACACCCCAGTCATATATGTTAATTTCGGTGCATATCACCTCCAGCCTCACATGAGCCTGGCACACATCCCCAAGATTGTGCAGGGCCTGGGGGCTGGGAGACCCATATATGACTCAGCTCAGTGTCCTCCTGGGTGGCCACAAGGCTGCCTTTATCACCTCTCTATCAACCTTGGGAAGACAGCAAGGAATCGGAAAATTTTATCTTGGCACTTATTGATTGGAAAATCCAACACTGGGAAGATTCCGACAGTCCTCAAACCTAGGCCAGGACAGGCAGATACAGTCTCAAGACCATTCTTGGCTTCAGGAAGAGACTGTGCTGCAGTGGGATGGGCTCATTTTGCCACATGGGCCTGGCATACCACCCATCTTCCAAGATTATGCAGAGCCTGGAGACTGCCAGACTCAAGTGCAACCCAATTAATGCCTGGATGGGCAGCTAAAGGACTAGCTTTACCACCCTTCCTCCAACCATAGGCAGACAGAAAAGAATGACAGGACTGTGTTTTGGGCGAATTCTAACAGTTCCAACACCTAGGCCAGCATCCGAAGACAGAGCATCTGCATCTGTTACAGTGCCAACTAAAGGCTCTGACCCAGTTTATAGGTGTCATATCTCAGCCAGCATCACCTAAGGCTGACAGGTGTGGCCTCGGGCTATGAGTCTCAGCAGCAGACATACCAAGGTAGTGTGCGTTTTGGTCTTACCCCAATGCCTCATCTGTCTCAGTGCATTTTAGTAAACCAAAGAAACAAAGAAAGACTCAAATAAAATAAGATATGAAAATGGAGACACTGTAAGTGACACCACAGAAACACAATGAATCATTAGCGAGGACAGTGCTGTACTGCAGTAGGTGAAGCTGAGCCTGCAACACTGGCATCCCATATAACCAACAGCTTGAGTCCCAGCTGCTTCACTTCTGATCCAGCTTCCTGCTCATGTGCCTGGGAAAACAGCAGAAGGTGGCCTGGCTCCTGGTTTTAGCCTTGCCCAACCCTCATTGCAGCCATTTTGGGAGTGAACCATCAGATGGAAGGTATCTCTCCCAACTCTCCACTCATTTATCCTTCACCCTTGTAGCTCTGCACTAAAAATAAACAAATCTTTTAAAAAGAAATCATTAGCAATTATTATGGACAAACTTCTGAAGGCATGTATCTTACCAAAATTGAAGCCTGAAGAAATACAATACCTAAATAGAACAACAAATGATGAAAGAAAAGCTCAGAAATATATAACTTCAATGACAAATTCTAAAAAACACTTAAAGAAGAATTAACTCCAACTCTTCTTAAACCATTTCAAAAAAAAAAAAAAAATAGAAGACCAAATTCTTCCAAATTTGTTTTGAGACCAGCATTACCTTAATACCAAGACAGGTAAGTACACAACAAAAAAATTAAAGATCCATATACTTGATGAACATAAATGCAAAACTTCAACAAAACACTGGAAACCAAGTCCAACAGCACATTTAAAAGATTGTTCCCTATCATCAAATGAGATTCATTCAGGAAGGCAAGGATAGCTCAACATACCCACTGAGTTTCATTCAGGGAGGCAAGGATAGCTCAACATGCCCAAATCAACCAATGTGATACACCACATCAAGTGAATGAAGGATAAAAAGCAAATGGCCGGCCGGCGCCGCGGCTCACTAGGCTAATCCTCCACCTTGCGGCGCCGGCACACCGGGTTCTAGTCCCGGTCGGGGCACCGGTCCTGTCCCGGTTGCCCCTCTTCCAGGCCAGCTCTCTGCTGTGGCCAGGGAGTGCAGTGGAGGATGGCCCAAGTCCTTGGGCCCTGCACCCACATGGGAGACCAGGATAAGCACCTGGCTCCTGCCATCGGATCAGTGCAGTGCGCCGGCCGCAGCGCGCTACCGCGGCGGCCATTGGAGGGTGAACCAACGGCAAAAGGAAGACCTTTCTCTCTGTCTCTCTCTCACTATCCACTCTGCCTGTCAAAAATTAAAAAAAAAATAAAAATAAAAAAAATAAAAAATAAAAAAAAAGCAAATGGCCATCTCAATATAGGCAGAAAAAGGATAAAATTCAACATCACCACATAAATACTAAACAATTTAGGTGTGAAAGGAAAATATTTCAACACAGTAAGTACCATATATAATGAGTCAACAGACTAATATAATACCTAATGGGGAAAACCTGGAGGCTTGTTTCTAGAACAAGATGAGGATGACCTCTTTCACCACCTTTATTCAGTATAGTACTGGATTCCTAGCCAGAGCAATTAGGAAGGAGAACAAAAATAAGGCATCTCCAAATTGTAAAAGACAAAGTCAAATTGTCACAGTTTGCAGATAATTTGATCTTGCATATAGAAAATACCAAAGAATCCACCCAAAAAACTGTTAGAACTAAGAATCACATTCACTGAAATGGCAGGATACAAAGTCAATATACAATAATCAGGAGTATTGTTCTACATCAATGACAAGTTATCTGGAGAAGAAATCAAAAAAGCAATTCAATTTCCAAAAGCCACAAAAATATACAATTCCCAGGGATAAATTTAACTGAAAAGGTCAAAGATGTCTTCAATGAAAACCATTAAATCGCTGATGAAATGAAGAAGAGACAATGAAATGGAAAAACATCCTGTGTGGTGGTTTGTCAGAATCAGTATCATTAAAGTGTCCATATTACTCAAAGTCATTACAGATTCAAACCAATCTCTATGAATGCACCAATGACATTTTTCATAGAACTAGAAAAAAAAGCACTATTAAAACTTGTGTGTGATCACAAAAGACCTCAAGTAGCCAAAGCAGTATTAGCAAAATAATAAAGCAGAAGATATTACATTATCTGACTTTAAAATATATTATAAAGCTACAGTAATTACAACAGCATAGTATCATCATAAAAGCAGACATATAGACCCATGGAGAAGACTTAAGACCCTAGAATTAAACCAGGCATTTCTAGCCAATTTTCAATTTCATTTGATTTTTTACAAAGGAGCTAAGAATGTACACTGCAGAAAGATCAGTCTATTTAGTAAATTGTGATGGGAAAACTTGATATCCGCAAGTAGAGAATAAAAGTTGAAGGCTTAATTTTAAGATCTAAAGCTTTCAAACTATTAGAAGAAAACAGGATGTTGCAATAGGTAAGGACTTTTAGATCAGACCCCAAAGCACATGGAACAAAAGCAAAAAGAGACAAAAGGAATTTTAGCCAACTGAAGAGTTTTTGCATAGAAAAGTAAGCAATTGAGAAGAGGCAACTTAGAAAATGGAGACAAAATTTCAAGCCATATATTTGACAAGCAGTAATAAACAGAATGTGTTAGGAACTCAGCTTGATACAAAGAAAATACTCCAATTTAAAAATCTAAACCATAGATCTAAACAGGTCTCTCAAAAAGACATACATAAAAGTGGCCAACAGGCACAAGAAAAACCGCTCAGTGGCAATAATCTTCAGGAAAATGCAAATTAAAACCACAGTAAGCTATCACCTCACCCCAGTTGAACTGGCTATTATCAAAAAGACAAGCAATAACAAGTGCTGGGTAGAATGTAGAGAAAAGGGGATCCTTGCACACTGTTGGTAGAAACGTTGTTAGCATCATCATCACGGAAAATGGTATGGAAGTTCCTCTAAGGAAAAAAAAAACAACTCACAACTGATCCAGCAAACCCACTCCTAGGTGTATATCCAAGGAAAATGAAATGCATCTGGCAAACAGACATCTGCACTCTCATGCTTTCTGCAGTGATAGAGTATTACTCAGGCATACAAAAGAATGAAATCTTGACATTTCCAACAACATGAGTGGAACTAGAGGTCGTTATGCTAACTGAAAAAAGTCAAGAACGAAGAAGCAAATACTGTATGATCTCAGCTGTACTTGTAATCTTAAAACAAAAAAATTGATCTCATAGAAGTTGGAAGTATAGAAGGCTAGAGTAAATAAAGAAGAGAGCAATGGAGAAAGGTCAGTTACTGCAAACTTATAGTTAGATAGGGTTAACAAGTTCTGGTGTTCTGCTGCACTCACTGTAGGGCGACTACAGGAAAAAGATACTGGAATGTACAGAATATTTTTCTTAAAAGAACTAGAAGAAAAGAATTTGAATGTTTTCACTTAAAAATATAAAATGTTTGAAAAAATGTGTATGTTTACCCTAACTGGACATTATCTGAGGTATACAAGCATCGAAACATCACACAGTACCCTATAAATATGTACAGTTTCTATGTAACATCTAAAAATTTAAAAGGTGGTTCAGCTTTAGGTCACTGAGATACAAAAGCTCTAGATCCACCTCTGTCCTACCCCTGATTAAACAAAGAAACAAGAAGCACAAAGCCCCCCAAAATAAAGCAAACAGTAAAATCAAATAAGTAGACTGGGATATTTGTTAGGAGCTGGGAGAAGAGATAAATAGGGAATTATTTGATGGATACAGAGTTTTAGTTCTCCATAATGAAAAGAGTTCTGGAGATTGGACACAACAAAGTATGAAGGTACTGAGCATGACTGAACTGTACATTTTTAAGTGGTTACCATGATAAACTGTATGTGTATTTTACCACCATTTGAAAAAGCAGGGTGAGGGATTCCAACTCAAGTATACAGTCTTTCATTAAAAGAGCTTTAATTAAAAGAGCTGCACATGGAAGTTTCAGGATCCAGGGAAGGTGCATTAACGTGAGTGACATCATGTGTCAGTTGGCCAGGTTACCTTCGTCTTATGGGCAGACCCTGTGGCTTGGAATGCCAGTGTCTGTTGCCTGTTTGGATACCTTCCAGACCGGACTAGATCCTGGCTCTCGCACCTATTTTCACCCTTCAAATTCTATGATCTCTAGTTCCCACAACACACTGGGCAGCCCCAAGTAACAATGGCTGCACAGCAGAGCTCACTGCCCAGCAGGGCTGTACTAAGAGCCCATCATGTGTCTTTACAGGCATACTGCACCCTCCTGGCAGGTGGGCGCTATTTTTCCTCCAGTTCTATTCCTATCAACGCTGAGTCTTGCTAGTGACATTTATTGACCTGCCTATTCTTACATTGCCTCTTTCCAAAGAGAAACACCCAGAGAGGAAATGAGAAGGCAACAGCCTCTCTTCTCGCAGCATCTTAATCCCCAATCTTCTGCGTTTGCCCAGCATGTTGAGAAGTTCCAGCAATTACTGCATCCACTTCAATACAAGGAACATTTTCTTGTGTGAAATACACTCCTTCTGGGCTCAAACACAAAGACTTGTAAGAGCAACTTTCTTTGTCCCCACACAAAAGAGAGAGACTGAGAGCCAAGGCCATGGGGAGATTTGGTGCTTGACAGAAGGCTTTGGGAGGAGTCAAGTGAAGTTGGATATACATAACATCATTTAAGCCAGGATGTGGCTTGGTGACATACTAATTCCAACTCCAATCGCTTTGCCAGAACAGCTTTCAACTCTGTTTCATGTGATTTCAGAAACCCTTGAACTGCACAGTTTCTTCACACTTGCAGAGGTAATGAATGCCTTTGAGAATGCTTGCAAAGTCAGTTGGCAAAAGTCAAAGCATCTAGTGGAATACAAGCTCTCCAGAGGCCCTTTACTTGCTCCACACCTGCTTTGCCTCAGTGGGTGGAGGGAGGCTGGCCTGTGGGATGGCTGCAAGCTCACAAACACAGGGTCTTCTGTGGTGCAGGAGTGCACCTCACTGAAGTCAGGTTATGAAAACAAAAGTCAGAGTCTCTCGGGCTGCACGGCAGCACCAAAACACAGCACTGAACTTCGGGCCTACATAGATGTGAGGCCCCCTTGCACAGCCATCCTATTACGCAGAGGCAACAGCTAATAGTGAGCAAATGAGGTGTGTGTGCTTGTTCAAACTCACATCTCAGGTCCAAAGAAAAGGGATGCTAGGCATCTTCCCCCTTGCTCCCTCCCACCCACCATTGAACTTGGGATCTTTAAGTGCCCAAATACAAAGAGATACTGATACCCCACACTGTATACTCAGAGAAAAAGACAAGCTCAGATACAACTATTCAGAAATTCATCATCACCATCACCCCCAGTAAGATTTTTCAGAAGTGGCTTCTTGTGAACATTTCACAGCAGTGGCTTCCACAGCACATAAAGGGACTATGTCCCTTAGGAATTTATTAGTAGTCTAAAAAGAGCTGTAGGAATAAATTACACAAACTGTAAGACAATGTGGTAAAGCTGAACAGGATTATTGACTCAAAAATTCTGGTAAGTACACTTAAATCATGCGTGTTACATGTGACTCACCAATTCAGAAAGAATTCATTCCTTCATTCAACAACTGCTTCTTGCTAGGCACTGGGTAGGCAAGGGAATGCCACAGTTGTGGTTCTTGTTTTGGAATGTTTATGGTCCTGGGGGCAGGCTGTTATGCAGCAACTGAACAAATGTCCTATACCCCCCGCTCCAGTCCTGAGATACAGCACAGTAACAGGAAGAGAGTTCAATCCCTTTCTTGTACTCTAACATACAAACTTTACTCAAGGACCAACTCTCTTGAATTTTTTGTGTGGTTTCAGGAGGTACTGTGAGATGGAGACATCTTTGGACTATAACCAGTGGTACTGAACTGGCAGAGAATACACAATTCCAGGTAATCTGGTAAACCAGATACTGATCATGTACATCAACATAACCAAACACTTTGACAGCAAGTGTCTTAAGGGGCAGATAGTGGGAAGAGAACAAACCTGGGTGTGCAGGAGACTAGGATCTGAGCTCTGGCTCTGCTGCTTAGCATCCCAGGCAAAGCACTTGACATTTCTGACCCTCACATTCTTCACATGGGATGTTGGCAACCTGTTCCTACTTCAGAGGGTTTGTTTCCAGAAAGAGCTAATAAACATCCAGTATCTGTCCAATACTGGTCACACCTTAGGTATTCAAGGAGGCAACTCTGATGCTTACTGAGGGAATTCACCACTTTGCTCTAAGGACAGCATGGAAGGTAGCCGTGGGTTTCCATGGGGCAGGCTCCTCCTGGGAAGCCAGGACATAGTTCTCCTTGTCCTCCCCCAGATGAGAAGTGGATGTAGCCACTTAAAGATATCATCAACTAATACTTCTCTACCCTCCAGGCATTTAAACATAATAGAGAAGTTAGAGATACTTCTATAATGTTCCCCAGGCTACAAATTACATTCTTTTGATCAAGAGAAAAAGATGAATCACTGGGTTAGTGCGCTTGTTGTGAAATGTCTTAGACCAGAAATGATAGTCTATTTTTTTAACACAGATTATAAGAATAAAGACACCACCTGGGATACACACAGCACACGTTAGACTCCTTTGTTTCCATTTCAGCTTCCTGTTAATGCAAACTCTGGGAGGCATCAGGTTGGGGCTCACTCACCTGGGTCCCTGCTAGCCGCATGGGAGACGTGGATTGAGTTCCAGGCTCCTGTCTTCAGTATGGTCCAGTCCTGGCTCTTGTGGGCACTGGGTGGGGTTGGGGGGGTCAATCTATGGATAGAAGATTTCTGTCTGTCTCTATATTTGTATATATGCCTTCTAAACAAGGTGAAATTAAAGAATTTTATAAATAAAACAGATTGCACCCATCACTCCCTTCAAATTGGGTCTAGTGTCATGTTCACAAAATGGACTTAACTGAAAATGTTTATTCACAATCTACAGAATCCTGTTTCTAGCTCGGAGGGTCTTGGGCAAATATGAATCTTACCTTTCTCTAGAGATAATACCCTAGAGCCAGTATCAATTACCTTCTAAAATGTCATCTATCCATCCATTTATCCATTTATTTGAGAGGCAGAGAGAAAGAGAGATCCTCCATCCCCTTGCTCATCCATCAGATGACTACAACAACCACCAGCTAGGGTCAAAGCAGGGACCTAGGAATTCAATCTGAGTCTCCTGTATGAGTGGCAAGAACCCAAGTTCATGAGCTCTCACCTGCTGCTTCCCAGCACCTGCATTAGCAGGAAGCCAGGGATTAAACTCAAGCACTCTAATATGAGGGTGCACCAAATGGCATCTTAACCACTAAGCCAGATAGATACCCATGGCAAAGCTTTCATTTTCTAATGACTACACCCCTCCCCACAAGCAATACATATACTGAACACTTATTTTATGCAGAGCACTATTAGGAACCATTGTGTGTATCTTGAGTTTTTACAATGAGCTTTTAAGGAGGATATACAGAGAGACCCCAATTTACAGCTAAGGAGGTGGAGGCTCAGAGGTACTGCTGTTTGCTTAAAATCCTGCAGCAAAGGTCAAGAATCAGGGCTGTGATTCCAGGTAACTTCACTTTCCTTTTACCCATCATCTACTATCACCCCTCATGGAAGCCACCTCAGGAAAAGATGACCTCAAGGGCAGTTTTATCCCAAATAATAAACTCCTGGAAGCCACACAATTGTGTGCGTGTGTGTATGTGTGTGTGTCTATACAAAGAATGATTTGTGAGAGTTCAGTATAACTTGAATCCTACACAAAGGACTTTATGGTCTAGTCCATGGAAAGAATTCCCCAGAGTGGGGAACACATGTCTTATTCACCGTTGTGCATACATGGCACAAGGTGGTACAGAGACAGCCTAAGGAGCAACTGCTCTTCAATATTTGATGAAGCCATGCACAAAGTCTCAGTTGCTGTACTTCAGTGTGTCTGTCACACTGGAACTAGTCAGCTTTTTGGAGGGAAGAACACTTATTTTAGCTTATAGTGTGGAGGGTCCCAGTCCAAGATCATGTAGCCCCATTAGTCTGGGATCTATTGGAGGCTGACACTGGTGGCTTATGTGTGAAGGAACGATCACATGGTGAGCCAAGTGGCAAAGAGAGACACAAGAAGCTTTCACAACCTGCTTACACAGTTGACTCTCTTGCAAGATCTTGTTCCTGAAGGTAAGAACCTAATGACCTTAACACCTCCCACCAAGCCCACATCCTATATGCCATAATTAGATCAAGTTTTCATCCTTAATCCATCAATTGCTAACAATCAAGGTTTCAACTTCTGCAAAAGTTTGGGGTGCTAAATCCTATCTAACCCATGAAAACATCTAATCCATAAAAATAATATTAATCAGGGTGCCCACAGGAAATTAATGACAGTGTCAATGTAGGATAAACAATTATGTCACAAAGGAACAATTGAACATGTGTGTGTGTGTGTAGAGGAACCACAAAGCAGGTGTGGTGACCCAGGGTTGGCAGAGGCATAGTTGCTACCATTCCTAGGTTTTAAGGAACAGTTGAAAAGCTTTGTAGGACAAGCTTTCTTAAAATGAATAATAATCTTTGGATCAGGGATAAAACTAGGCCATGGTAATGCTAGGGGTAGGGCAGGGCTGGAGTTGGGGAAGATGAGGAAATGAACCCCTGGGTCTATATTTTCCCTTGATCCTGTGTTCTCTTGAGTTCTCATAGGCTGAGCTCCACTGGAAACCTGAAAGGTAAGGGAGCCCACTGATTTCTCCATAGGTCTGGGCCTCCTGGGCAGAAAGTGAGGGGAAGGGAGGAAAATGGATCTAGAGGGTCAAATTCAAGATAACTGAATAGTCACCACCGTGCAAACACAGAGCGATCAGGCCTCGGGCTTAGAGCCTTACACATTACTAACATGTAGAAGGTCACACTTTTGTGTTCATTGCAGTTTTACTGTTGTGCTTTTATTATGATAGATGCTATGTGCCTTCCATTTAGTTAGAGATAAAGTTTTCTTTCAGAATAGGGGTTCAGGTGATTTTTTTTTTCCAGTGAGGCCATTGAAAGATAAATATGAAGTAACAGGAGCAGAGATGGAAGGGAAACTTGGAAAGATAATGGAGGTACTATGACTCATGTGTGGGGAAGCTTCACTGGCAAGAAGCAGATATTCTGCATTTTTGAGCAGGAGAGCAATAGGACCAAGGTTCTGATTTGGGAAGCTTAATATGGCTGCACAAATTCAGCAAGAGATGGAGAGTCTGGGGTCATATGGCAGTGCTAATGGGTTGAAGAGGTGAGAGTAGATGGAAAAGAGTTGAAGAAGAAAGATCAGAATCAGGAATAGCTGGTAATTCATTCTGTGGAAGACAAGCATGACACAACGCAAATGATAATAGCTGCTACCAAAATTGCCTTAAAAAACCTATTACCAGGAATATTAGAAGTAATATAAGAAAATAATGAGATGGCAATCAAGGCCTGTTAACAGGTAGAGTGCTTATGTAATTCATCTCCTGTGAGGCTATCGGTGATGAAAGAAAAACATGAACATTTACCCAATGTGTGCCTACGCCTGATGTTTCTCCAGAACAGCTGGGTTTGTTTTTCAGATTTGCAGCAGGAAAATTGGTAAGGTCAACCAGGCTTGGCATCCAGCACCGGGAGGGCATTTTTCATGCCTCGGATGACACTGTGGAGGAGGTATTTTTATAGCGCAGAGATAGATTGGATGTTTACTTAGAGATTTGCAGTAAGCCAGGAGATCTATTTCCCGAAAAGACTGTTTAGTTAGAAAAATAAAGTCAAATAGACATAATCAACCAAGTGTCACATAAAAATAATTTGAAACTAGGGGTTAGGAACAGTAACAGCTCATCAAGGTGGAAACAGAGCTTTGGCCTGGTAAGGATTTTCAGACCAGTTGCTCACTTTATCCTGGAGTTAAAAAAAAAAATGCATACACCACAATGAAAGTCTATTCTATGCGTCAGTTGTATAAAAATTACTTTCAATTAAATTCTCAGGTTCTGGTTCCCTGAGAGTTTTAACCATCATGTTTTCAAATGAACCAGTGATTCACAGGCTCTGGGGGAAGGAAAAGAACTGCCAGATTACCAAGTCCATCCCCCAAGATTTCTGGGGGAGTGCTCCCTGCAGTCCACTTTCAATTGCTTTGTTCAGTCCTGGTTTTAAATGACTCCAGGAATGGGACTCTTCATCAATCTAAGAGGCCCGTGGGAGCCCTTTCTCAGTTGAAGAGTCCTCATTTTAGAAGAAATATTCTGATATGAAGTCTTGTTGTACCTCTTGTCGCTCCCAAGGGACCCTTTCTTCTTCTTCTCTGCATTTATGCCTTCAGCCCCTCCAGATGTGAGCAAATGGCAATGGCTTTCCTCATCAGCGACTTTCGCCTTCCCCTTCGTAGTGTTTTTTCATCGAAAGCTTTCAGTTCTTTTATCTACTTCCCTGGTTCCTATCACCATAGTAACTGAATGCATTGACAAGACTGCCATTTCAACAGAGGCCCTCAAAGGTCAGACGCCCACCTTATGGCATTCCACTACAATGTAGGAGGATGCTTTTGTGAATCCTGAGGATCGCAGACCTGGGTTACCTCCCTAGGTGTCCAGATACTCAGCTGGTGTCCAGGGTCAGCCAGGTCATCTGCACATGACCATCACTCAATATAAGATGATGGCCAGTGTGGTAGGGGTCCCTACCTCTCCAAGAAAAGGACAATGAAAAGTTGGCTGTGTATTTTTGTACATAGAAATGTTAGCAAGAAGACAAAATCAGAGATCTTCCAGTTTCTATCCTCAATCACTCTGGATCTCAATTTCCACTTTCACCAGAACAACTGACTGGACCTCGTGCCATCTATAAAGGCAATTTATGCAATAATATGCTGCAACACAATTCCAACTTGAAGATATACCAGCAATGCTCCCTACTTAAGGCTGCCAGATTTAGCAAATAAAAACCCAGGGTACTCAGTTAAGATTGATTTGCAGCATGTATGTTCCTTGCAATATTGGGGACATAGTCATTCTAAAAAACAATTTGCTGTATATACAAATGGCACATTTAATTAGATGTTCTACATATTTTTTGACTTCCCCCTCAAATGTTGCCATCCTGGCTTATGGCTGGCCTCTGAGTGGCTAAGGAGACTTCTGAATTTCATCCTCTCTCACCTCAACACCCTAGCAGAGCTTCCAAGACATGGCTGAAACTCCATTCTCCAAACGCATACACGCTCATTTGCTTCTCAAAGTTCCCTAACAGTCTAAAGAAGACCAAAAAGCATGAAATAGCTTGAAAAGTATAAAGTACTACATGTGTGCATTGCCAACATTAAGCGTACTTATCAAGACATGAGGACAAAGTAAGAAATCTGCAGTTCCTGCACTACAGTCATACACAGCTAAAAGCCCATCTTCCTGCCCGGGATTCCAGCACTCTCCGCAAAGGGCTGCCCACATCACAGCTCCAGCAGTAAAAAAAATTACTTATTTACTTTGAAAACCTCCCATGTGGCAGGCACTGCATTAGGGATTTTGTGCACATCATGCCATTTAATTAACAGTCCTATAAAAATGGAACTATGCTACTTTCACTTTATGATTGAAAATGGAGGCCAGAGAGGCAAAAGGAGAGCCCCATGTGAGTTCACACATCTCTCACAGGGGCAATGATTTGCTGGTCTTTTCTCTGTAACTTGGCTCCCCTTCCCCATACCTATCTTATGTGGACTCTGGATCAGTTACACCTACATGTGAAATGATATACACCCTTAGAAAAGGCAGCGATAGGCTTGCTGCCTTGCTCTACTTCCATCTTGAGGCATACAGGGACTTTCTCCGAAGACAACACAGACTTAAGGGAACCAGGGCCCAGGTGGTTACTGGTCCCAGGTGGTTACTGAACTTCAAAGCCCTAGGGAATGCATGGCATTAGGCAACTCTGGGTTGATGCCCTCACAGGCTCACCCTGCAGCAACCTCCAGCCAATCCTCTTTGCTTTCCTCATCTGAGCTATTGTCACAGTTGAGTATAATTGGAGATGCCTTTGACAGAAAACTTGAGGTCTCTTGCCAGTAGTCTTCAGTGTTTAAGAAAACAAAATTGCATGTTCTAATTGAGATATGTTTGGAGTGGCCAGGTTTCCATACATGATTCCATGGCTCTCAAATCACACCGAGACAAAAGGGTCCCACCTAACAGATTTGGTCAACCTGAGAATCACTACATGGGGGCCCACACACAATCAGAGAATTTTTTTTTAACAGATCAAACCACTGTAGCAGATATTTCTTCCTTTATGTATTCCTTCTTGTTAAAAAGGCCAAATGGAATCCTCCATTGGAAATGTCCAGAGGATCATATACAACTCATTTTCATTAGAACAACAAAAACCCTATAGGTGTATCTGTGTGTCCATGCTCACTGAAGCTTTATTCATAATAGCTGAGACAGGAAAACAACTTAAGTGTGTACTGGCAGATGAGTAGATAGAGAAAATGCAATATTCGTATCCAGTGGAATACTACTGTACCTTGTCCACCCTAAATACAGACACTTTTAATTTGTCAATCAGAACTCAAGAGAGCTGGAGAAAAGTAACCTGTATTAGTTTTTTTGAGTGTTTTTGTTTTTAATTCTGTCACCTGCAGCACTTCTGAGCCATCAGCATCTTTAAAACACTATTCACTCCACCTGACAGCACCTAAGGGCTTTCCTGAGCAAAATCACTCTTAGCAGGAGGTGCTTAACAGGTCTGGGAATCTCCTCAATCCTAGGCAGTCTCCTTGGTAGGACAGGGAATTCCCCACAGGACAGGCGCCCTGTCTTCTCTGGGCAAAGCCCTACCTCCAGGACATGGTGAATCAATGCACACACTGTTATTCTCACTGTGGAGTGGAACAATTACTAAAATCTATTTGCCAGTAATGTGCCTTGTCTTGTAAATCATTGGGTCGTTAACCTTAACAATTGCAATGTGCTGTCTCTATCCAATTCAATTAAAGTACAGACCAAGGTAATAGTTAAGAATACAATTCAGACAAAGGAATATACTATTATAGTATTACATCCTCATAAATTAAAGAATACATTTCTTCCCTTCTTGGAAAAGGAACACTGCATGATAAACACAGCGCAGACAACAAACAAAGGCAATCATTCTAAGAATAACTCCTGAGGACTGGGGTGGAGATGAGAGCAGGAATCAAAAAGCACAAGCAAGTCGCTCGCGTCCCCCACGTCCACCCTCCAAACTGCTGCTGATTATGCACAATGAGGAGGACACACTCGGACCCTTAGAGGCTCAAGCCATGGCTCTGTGAAATGCAGACTCTACCATGAGGTAAAAACAGTCCAAACGGTCCACAGCCTGTCCCTACACTAGCGTGACCAGGGCTAAAAAGTCTAATGCCAACAAGGAAGAAGGTTCTGAGTGCTGGCACGACTCCACATAGCCTAAAAGGGCTCCTCTCTTTCACAAACATTTTCAGAGTAAGCCTCGGGAAAATGCCTTAACACCTTGTCTCAGGGTCATTCTTGTTTTAGGGATTACATAGAAATTAGGTAGGAAAAGATAACAGGGACCAAATCTAAAGACTTTTATCTCATGAGATAAAGATATGTAGATACATAGTCTTCACAAGGGACTCAGACTCAAGCAACTCTTTTCCCTACTTTCCCCCATAATTCCTTTCACCTGAACCTCTTACAAGCTGTGAACCAGCACACTTCATCCATAAGATGTATTAGTTATCTATTGCTGTCACAACATGTAGGCACAAAGTTGGTGGCTAAAAACAACACAAATGTAGTACCTTACAGTTGTCAGAGGTGCCGTGCAGGTTACACTGACCAAAATCAGGGTGTCCCCAAGGCTGGGCTGTCCCAGAAGCTCTAGGGCTGAATCTAGGCTTGCTCAAATTGTTGGCAGAATCCTGTTCCTTCTTGTTTTAAGACGAAGGTCCCCATTCCCTGGCTGGCTGTCAGTTGGGGGTTGTTCCCATCTGCGGAAAGCCACCCAAGTTTCTAAGCCAGTGGCTCCTTTCTATTTCTTAAACCAACGTCGGCGGACTCCCTCTCCTTCTGTGAATCCCTCCAGCCTTTCCTTACTGTGGGGCTTCTCTCCAAACTTAGCCAACAAAGATTTGCTACCATAAGGGGTCTGCTTAATAGGTCCACCACAAGTCAGCTCCCCCTTTGATTATCTGTAATAAACTTAATCATACCTACAAAATCACTTTTCTCTACAAGGCAACACATCTCTAGGTTCCAGGTATTAGGGCATGGACTTCTTTGGGGGGAATGCAGACATTGCTCAGTCTGCCCCATGACAGCAACAGTAATCTTAGGGATAGAAGAGGTGTCGCCTGCCCATCTCCTCTCTTTCCTTTCTCACCTCCTCCCCAATGTTGCCATTCCCCACTTGGATAGCAGAACTCAGTCACTCACCATGATCCCATTTTCATGGAGACAGCCACACTCTGCCTTTCCCTGGCCGTGAAGACCAACCCTCATCTCTACTGGGTCTTCTCCAGATAAAACCTTTCAGCCTCTACCCAGGGGTTCCCAGAATTCCTTTACATGAGAATCACCTGGAAGACATGTTCCAACACAGAAATCTGGTTCTGAGGCCCTGCTTTTGGGAACTGACATCACGAGGTTGTCTCCATACTGGGTGGAGCAGGCTGGCACAAGCCTTCATGTGCCCAGCAGGCCAGGCACAATCAGGCAGGAATGAGCTGAGTGAGACTTCAGCGTAGTGGGTGACTCCTGCCCACGCAGCTCTCCGGATGCCCTACCTCGCTTTTCTCCGTGATGATGGCCACAAGCAACCCATCTTCCTCCCCAGCAGCCACACCTGTTTCTCCAGCTCATCACTGCCCTGAGCAGGGCTTGCATGTGGAACTCTCACCCAAGATGCTTTGATTAAAGAACTTTCCTTCTGGGATCAGCCAAAGCCTGAGTGATTCTGGGAGGCTTCCTTGTGAAGGCCCCAGCTTCCTCATCTATCAGATGTGGGTAATAATGGTAATGACCTTGGAAGTTAATCATGAGGATTCCAAGACTTGCTGCATGCAAAGCACTGGGCATGGTGTTTAAATACTCAGAAAGAACTAAGCTGTTTCGGGATGACCGATACCATTATTTATCATTGTCCCCAGATGACTCTGTGACCTATGGAAATGGTTTGGCCCCCACCAATATTGGTTCCTCCTAACCAGAGAAAAGTGGAGCAAGATGGGAATTTCATTAAAGCATTTATTTGCCCTAGTGATTTGCTTCATTGGCTAAACCTAGGAAAAAACACAGCCAGAGAAATCATAGGATTTGTGGAAATAATAGATGTCTTACGCTTATTAGTTTTTTTAGACCAAAGGCTAACAAGCTTTTTCCATAAAGGGTCAGATAGATGATAAGTTAGTTTTCACTTTGAGGAGAATGCAGTCTTGTCACGACCCCTCAACTCTGCCATTATTAGGAGAAAGAAGCCATAACTAACACATAATGAATGGATGTGGCTGTGTTTCCACAAAACTGTGTTTATAAAAGCAAGTGACAGGCCAGACTTGTCCCATAGGCCATAGCTTCCTGACCCTGATTTTAGACAAACATGTAGAAGGTTCAGTTCTAGTTCAGAATCCCTATTCTGCCCCTTGTTTCGCTTTCTTTTTACCATCCCTACCAGCCTTAAAGGCATGTTTCAAAAAATGTATACAACCATGGGCATGCATGGAAAACTTAACTGAAATTCATTGTAAATCACTGAAAATTCATGTAAATTTTTGAAACTCACAAGATAAATTGATACTAGGGGCTTGCATTGCTGCACAGCCAGTTAAGCTTCTGCTTTCTAAGAGTAGTGATTCAAGTCCTGGCTACTCAACTTCTGATCCAGCTTCCCTGTAATGTTCCTGGGACAGAAACAAAGGATGGCCCAAGTACACGGACCCCTGCCCTCCATGTGAGAGACCAGGATGGAATTTATTTATTTATTTATTTATTTGAAAGTCAGAGTTACACAGAGAGGAGAAGCAGAGAGAGAGAGAGAAAGAGAGAAAGAGAGAGAGAGAGAGAAAGAGAGGGCTTCCAGCCAATGGTTCACTCCCCAATTGACTGCAACGGCCGGAGCTGCGCTGATCCAAAGCCAGGAGCCAGGAATTTTCTCTGGGTCTTCCACATGGGTGCAGGGGCCCAAGGACTTGGGCCTTCTTCTACTGCTTTCCCAGACCATAGCAGAGAGCTGGATCAGAAGTGGAGCACCCGGGTCTTGAACCAGCATACATATGGGATGCCGGTGCTTCAGGCCAGGGCATTAACCCGCTGCGCCACAGTGCCATCCCCAAGGATGGAATTTCTGACTCCTGAGTGCAACCTGGCCCAGCCCTGGTTCTTAAAGCCATTTGGGGATTAAACTAGCAAATGGAAGGTGGATCTCTCTCTCTTTCTTTCTGCCCTCCCTCCCTGTCTGTTGCTCCAGCTTTCAAATATATATACGTGTGTGTGTGTGTATAAAAAAGAAATTATTCCTAAAGAACAGTGTCCTGGTAAATATTTTTCTTTGGAGAATTTTGAAAGCTATAGAGTTCTATGATTTTAGATAAGTTATTTAATCTCTTTGACTACCAGTTAACCGTCTCAGTTAAATGTAAGAATTCTAGTGGTAGCTATTTAATCAGGATGAAATAGATGTAAGCATATAAAGTATATAAAAAGTGCTTAGTCCAGTGCCTGGTGCATGGAGAACAGGATTGTCACCATCCTCATGGCCCCTCCAAAGTCATAGATCACCTGAAGACCACAAGCCTCCTTACTTACAAGATGACTGAATCAATATCTATAGACAAACCCTATCTGCAGGAACTGCCTCCATTTCCTGGGTGCTTAGGATGGCAGAATAGATTTAGGGGCTTCAGCAATCCGAAAAATAACATCAAGGTTAAAGGTGATTTGTCAACTCTGTCCTGGGGTTTGCAAATTAGAGGTCTGTGAGTCCACAACTGATTTAGTTTCATTAGTATTCCACCTAACAATTTTAAGTTGAAATGCAACAGAGCCACCACCCAGTTAAACTGCTCAGGTAGCCATGGCTCTCAGCTGCCTTCACAGAAAGGAGCCACAGCTGTTCTCTTATCACTGCAGCCCTGACGGCATTTGAGCGTCTGACCTCTGCCCTACACTTTCCGAGCTGGGTTTCACTATCACAACCCCAGCTTCTCATGTCATGATCTCATTGTCATCAATATATCTAGAAGGAAAGTCCTTATCTTTTTGAGAACATGCAGCCAGTTCCCAGAACAAATGTCATCCAAGACTGCCAACAAATGATGTCAGGAGACAGGTTAACTGCAGAAGGAGATGCTTGCTTCCTTCCTGGGTGGGCGCACCAGACCTCCCGGATAAAAGCCGTGCGAGCCTCTGTTTCCATACACAGAGAAGTTTCTTTAGGAGCACTCAGGCATTTTTTAGGATCATTGCTAATGGGCATTACTGAAGACCTAGGAGTGGCTGAGGGTACACAGCAGATTCTAGGGGCCTGCTAGTCCTGAAGAACAGAGCCAGCCTACACTCTGGAGTAACCTCACCTGGGGAATGGCTCATGTGGGAGTAGGGGATTTGCTTTTCCATGATCATGGTCAGACAAAGAAGCAAATGGCAGAGGTCTGCCTGGCTGGCAGCCTGGCTGGTGGGATTGCCTGTTCACTGCTCATGAAGCTGTGTAAAAGCGGGGTACATGGCACAGCCATCTAGCCACCACCACAGCAAGCAGGAAGAGTCTCTGGTGGGCACTTTTTCAGATCTCCTTGTAGCTTGGCTTACCCCTGGACTTGCAGTGTGTGAGTGTTTCACAGCATTGGTATTCTGGAGGTTACAGAGCTGGCATTTGATGAATGCACTCCACCCAAACCACAGAGTTGACAGGAGAGTCACACTGAAAACAACATCCTTAATATGAGAAAGGAAGAAGTGATATTTTTAATAACATAAATTAGATTATTTCGCTTTCTGCCCCCCAAACTTCCAAGGTCTTCTGGCTCACCTGAAGTAAAACCAAACACCCCGTGAAACTTGCAAGACCCTGTACGATCTGTTTGCCCTTCCCTGCCACATTTCCAATCTCATTTTTTAAAATAACAGCCTTATTGAGATAGAATGCACCTGCCATAGGGTTCACTCACTTCAAGTGTACAAGTTCGTTTCAATGTGTTCAAAGCGTCACATAATCATCACCACCATTGATTTTACTACATTTCCATCACCCTGAAAAGAAACATTTCTCAGCAATCATTTCTCAGTTCTTCCAACCTCATAGCCCTTGGCAACTTCTAATCTATTGTCTATCCCTATCTATTTGCCTGCTGTGGCCATTTCATACAAATGCAATCACATGCTGGATGGATGGTCTTTTGTGACCTTGTTGGTCGTTTTCATTCATTAACAAAATGCTTTCAAAGTTTAGCCATATTGTGGTAGTATCACTATTTCCTATCATGGCTGAATAATATTCTGATCTATGGATACACTATGCTTTGTGTATCCAATCATCTGTTGATTGACATTTGAGTTATTTTCATTTTTTAACTATCATTAATGTTGCTTTTGATTATTTGTGAACAAGTTAAGTACCCAGGAGTTGGATTGCCGGGCCATATAAACATGTTTTAGAACTACCAGTCTGTTCTCCAAAGTGGCTGTATCATGTTATAGTCTCACCAGTAGTGTAGAAGTGTTCCAATTTCTTCACATTCTCACCCACCTTTGTCATTTTGCCTATCAGCATCATAAATGGTGTGAAATACCATGTCATAGAGGTTTGAATTTGTATTTCCAATAGCTAATAATGTGAGTATCTATCTATGTGCTTAGTGGCCATTTTTGAAGAAATATCTATTTATATTCTTTGCTTATACCTCATTAGGCGATTCGTCTTTTTATTATTAACTTGTAAGTGTTCTTTATATACTCTAAAATAAGTCTTATATCAGATATAAAATTTGAAATATTTTTCTCTTTTGTGAATTCTTTTCACTTTTTTGATGGATCCTTTGAGCACAAGCATTTTTAATTCTGGTGACATGACTTAATCTACACATATGCACATTGGAAGGCCAAAACAGAATGGCGGGGGATGGGGGATTGAAGGAGGAAGGAGGAACAGGGAAGGAGGGTGGGTAGAGTGTCTGAAGAAGTAATGGCTGAAAATTTCCCAACACTGATGGAAAAAACCATGACTCTATAGATGAAAGTTGCTCAATGAACTCCAAGTAGGATAAACTCAAGGAGATTGACAGCAGAAGAGAGAGAGAGGCCAAGATTCATTAGACACAAAGAGACATACGGAGACAAAATACGAAAACGGAGACAGATTGGAGCACCATGGCCACAAGTCAAGCATCATGGAGGAAGTCAAGGGAACCACCACAAACTAGAAGATTCTCTTGCAGAGCCTCCAAAGAGTACACTCTGAAGGCAAACTGATTTCGGAGCTATGGCTTCCAAAAGTATAGGAGAAAAAAAATTTATATTATTTCAAGCCTAGATTGCAATATTTGTTCTGGTACCCCCAAAGAAATTCAGCATTCTCAAGCTTGATATTCTGCATTCTTTTCCAAATAAAGTTAACTTTTCCCCATGCAGGCATTTGTCTTATTGGTTAAGACAATGGTAAAGGAGACTGTGTCCAATATCAGATTATCTAGCTTTTGTGTCCAGCTCCAGCTCCTGACTCCAGCTTCCTTATAATGCAGACCTTGGAAGACAGTGGTGATGGCTCAATCCTGGTTAGTCTAGAGCACAGATCTGCACAGCCAAGGGCTAAGTTAACCCTGTGATATTTTTAAATCATTGGAAAACAATAAAAATCATATTTATACATAAAAATTATATAAAATGCAAATTCTAGTGACTATAAAGTTTTATTGGAACACAGACCCACCACTTTCCCTTTTGTCTTTGCCTGCTATAGCCCTACAACAGCATGTGAATGGTGGCATGCTACAAACCACAGGGGTTAGGCAAATGTACACTTCTCAGATGGGAAATTTTCTGGCCACTCTAAGGAAATAGCTGGTGAAATAGGCAGCCCCCCCCCCGCCATCATTAATCACTCCTCCTAGCATGGATCACTATCTGTATTTATCTTACTAGGCAGTTTCCCTCCACTCAGGTATAGTATGAATTTCCTGATGTCAAGGGCATTGTCCCATTCACCTGCTACCACAAGGCATAAAATAGAATTTAACACCAAGTGGGTGCTCCGTAGATATTTGTGGGATGAATAAAATGCTATTAGTATTTTACTGAATTTAATAACTGTATTAAATTATTGTCTTGTTAATTTAATTTTTATTTCAATATTATAAATTTATTAGTTATGCATTATTGATCAAATCAAAATCATTAATATTGATGAAGGTTGCTAAAAGAGATTATTTACTACTAAATATGTATAGTGTTTCTTATTCAAACTAACATTTCCTAATTGTTTATACAGGCCATACTCAGTGCCAGAGCTTATCATGTATCCTTCAGTTATAATTATGATTGTTAGGTAGGGATTATTATTCCACATTAAAGAACAACCAACACCCATTTTCTTTATGACAATCTACACTAGTATTACAAACCGTGCCAATAAAATGGCATGCTTATTTTTAAAAGCAGCAGACGTAAATGGGACTTGTCATTGGGCACCTGGGACCTTTCTAGTGGCTACCCTGAACTACAGTGTGTCTGCCACGGTTCTCACCCTCACCTCCCCACGGGCAGAGCTGCAGCCACAGAAAAGAGGGCAGCAGCTGGCCAGCAGGACATTTCAGACCTGATTTCCCAGGCAAGCCAGGATGCTTATTGCATCTGACGCCAGGCCTGCCTTTTCCTCCTCAAGGAGGCCCCGTGATGGCACACGGTCACTGCCCAGCTCTGTGCACGATAGCAGACTGAAGCTAAGCAGCTCTCGTGCTCGCTTTTGCTAACTTCTCTCAGAGCTGGCTGGTTTCTGCCTCCCCATGCCTGCTTCTGAGATGCTGGTGGACTTGACTGCTTGGTCATTTTCCCTGAAAAGTTAAACACGGCTGTTTTCTATGACACAATCCCCCTTGTGCCGAATTGCTGCGGCTATCCCAGAGGGGGCGGGTCTGTAAGAAGTAATGCATAGCCCCCCAAGTCAACGGTCTCTATAAACTCAGTCACAGTTCTCACAGCAACAATGTTCGCTTTTATCTCTCTTTCTAGTTCATTTGGTAGGTATATCTGGGATTATTTAACCTAAACTATGTTCTGTGGGATCTGTGGCATCCCCAAAATTCTCTGCAAGGTGTTTTTGGAACATTTTTCTGGAAAATTTCAAAGACATGGAGGGGAAGGACTCACAGTTTAGTCCAGGATTGTCTGGTGGAACTTTCTGTGATAATGGAAATGTCCTATATTTGTGTTGAACAATATGGTAGCAACTAGCCCGTAGTGGTTGTGAGCCATTGACAAGTGGCTAGTGAGATTCAGGAATATGCTTTCAATTTAATTTATGTTTGCATACCACATGTGGCTATTGGCCACCAAAGCAGACAGCACAGATATGAAGATACAGATTTCTTGGTTGTTTTTCAATTTTACCAACATTCGACAGGTAAGATTGTCCCAGGTAAAGACCGGGCACCTGCAGCTTAATGAGAAGTAGGACAGGTGCAGCCCAGCTCAGCTTCAAGGGCTGTGCTTGTGAGAACCAGGGCCGAGCGCTGCACAGATGCTGAAGGACACGTCGAGATCAGCCTCCGTACCTCTGACGGGGGCCTGCATTGTGTCATACAGTAATAAAAGCAGCGAAAACAACATTAACAAGAATTAGCATTCCTGGGGCCGGCGCCCTGATATAGTAGGTTAATCCTTTGCATGGGGTGCCAGCATCCCATATGCCCTGGTGCAGTAGGTTAATCCTCTGCCTGGGGTGCCAGCATCCCATATGGGCGCTAGTTCTAATTTCAGTGCTCCTCTTTCGATCTAGCTCTCTGCCGTGGCCTGGGAAAGCAGTAGAAGATGGCCCAAGTCCTTGGGCCCTGCACTCACATGGGAGACACAGAACAAGCAGTTCCTAGCTTCAGATTGGCTTAGCTCCAGCCATTTCGGCTATTTAGGGAGTGAACCAATGTAAGGAAGACCTTTTTCTCTATCCCTCTCATTGTCTGTAGCTCTATCTCTCAAATAAATAAATAAAAGAATAAATAAAAAGAATTTGCATTCCTAATCACTATGTGTCAGACATAGTTCTAAGTGCTTTATATGTATTAATTTCACTTGTATAATGAGTCTGTAAGGCCGGCATTACTAATGTCTTCATCATATAGAGGAGAAAGATGAGGTACAGAAAGGTAAATGGTTTCCCTTAAGGCCACACAGCTAGGAAACAGAGGAGCTAAAATTTGGAACCCAGGCAGTATGAGTCCAAACTGTTATCCTGATCCATTTGCTGCATTTCTCAATATGTTATAGATGCTCACAAGTTGAACCATTCATTTCCTAAAATGCTTTTGTGGTGTAAACTGTCCACCTTGTCTAAACCATGAAGGAATGTCTCCTGGCCTGGAGAGAATGTTCATAGTTGTGTACACCTGTATGTAGTCAGCAATACTCCAACAGCCACAGCAAATAATAGCCTGTTGTCTAATTTCTCTGTACAGGCTCTGCCATTCTCATGGCTCTTGGTGAGCATTTTTAAGCCTTTCCTAAGTGCTTTGCACATTTCCCTTTGGTGAACCTCACCTTTAGATGGAGGACTTGAACAAATTCTCCTATGTATCTGAGGACAATCTGTGGTTGGTAAAAGTAGGTATCTGGGCAAGAAACAAGCAGGAAGTGGAAGAATGACCAGAGACAAAGGAAGCAGTCTCACTCTGATAACAGCAGTACAGTTACACCGAACTCCTAAAACACTGGCATTGTTCTGTTCTTTGAATGGCAAACATCCTAGTTAATCTCGATTCTGAAACAAGCAAAACACGAAGATGTGCCCTGTTGCCTATGTCCAGGGAAAATGAATGGGTGTTGTGCAGGCTGGGCACCCACCCATCGGAATGGAGGATGAGGAGTGACAGACAGACACAAGAATGTTCCCCAAAGATGTTCATGTCCTGATCCCTCGAACCTGGGAATATATTGGGGCTATAAGGCAAAGGGAATTAAGTTGCAGATGGAATTTAAATTGCTAACTGCTCCTATCTGGATAGACCCAATGTAATCACAAAGACCATTAAAACTGGAAGGAGAATTAGTAGGAAGAAGATGTGGCTAAGGAAGAGAGGTACAGAGAGTTGCAACATTGCTGGCTTTGGAGTTGGAAGAAGGGCCACAAGTTAAGGGTTTCTGGCAGCCTCTGGAAGCTGAAAAGGAACCAGGAAACAGATTCTCCATAGAGCTTCCATAAAGGAAAGAAGCCCTGCCTATACCTTGATTTTAGTCCTGTGAGACCCAGTTCAGTCTCTAAGGCTGTCAGGCAATAAATTTATGTAGTTGAGGTGTTTTTTTTTTGTTTGTTTGTTTGTTGTTGTTGTTGTTGTTGTTTTTGACAGGCAGAGTTAAACTGAGAGAGAGAGAGAAAAAAAAGGCTTCTTTTTTCATTGGTTCACCCCCCAGATGGCCACTACGGCCAGCCTGCTGCAACGATCCAAAGCCAGGAGCCAGGTGCTTCCTCCTGGTCTCCCATGCGGGTGCAGGACCCAAGCACTTGGGCCATCCTCCACTGCCTTCCCCGGGCTACAGCAGAGAGCTAGACAGGAAGAGGAGCAACCGAGACAGAATCTGGCGCCCTAACTGGGACTAGAACCTAGAGTACAAGCACCGCAGACAGAGGATTAGCCTAGTGAGCCGCGGTGCTGGCCACGGTTGAGTTTTTAATTCCAGTTTTAATTTTATATTTTTTAACTTACTGAAAGACAGAGAGAGTAAGCTACCATCTGCTGCTTCACTCTCCAAATGCCTGCAATGACCTGGGCTAGGCCAGGAGCCAGGAATTCAACCCAAGTCTCCCACCTGGGTGGCAGGCACCAAACAACTTGAGTGCTCACACTCCCAGGGTCTGCTTAGCAGGAGACCAGAATGTAGAGTGGGACAAGCACCTGAAGCTAAGCATTGCAGTATAAGACATGGATATCTTAACTGCCAGGCCAAAGGCCAGCCCCATTTGGTGTGCTTTCTGAACCATGCGCGTCAGAAACTAACATGGAGGGCAGAAGAGGCAAGTGCCTGAGGGTGGTCCTGCCTGAGATGTTCATCACGCTCAATGCTCTCTGTTTCCTGCATGAGTGGACCCTGTGAGACCCAGCGTGTGCAGCCCTCAAACCTCCTCTTTAACTACTTGAAGGCCTTTCTCACCACTTAGCTGTCAAGTAGCAAGGTAATGGTGCTGCATTTCTGACACAAGTTGAGTTCTCTAAATCATAGAGAATTGAAAGAGAAGCAAAACCACACAGCCCCTGCTTCTGGCTCATGCCTTGAGGCCCCAAGTGCCCAGAAAAATAGTTGCTTTTCCTTTTTCACTTCTTGCCTAATAAGTTAATTTGGGGAACCCCTAAGGGTGAGAGCTCAGGGCAAGGATCTTTCTTCTCTCTTCCATCCTCATTCTGGGGCCAGTGAGATTGGATATGGCTAAGCTGAAGCTCCCAGATGTGGGAGGAGAGCTCAGGGACAACCCTCAGCAGCCAGGCCTGATGCTCCAAGAAAACGTGCAGGTGATTCTTTTGATTGGTACCGTCTAAAGACAAAGACAGACTTAACGGAGAAGACAGCTTGCTGCTCCCTGACCTTGGCTGTGTGTTTTTCCCCCACCTCCTGTCAAGTTGAGCTTTGACCTGGCCTAGCCCAGGATGTAGTGGGTGTTTGGGAAGTAAATTTGAAATGGAGGGTCTCTCTGTCTCCGACTTTGTCTCTCAAATTAAAAAATAAATTAAAATGAATTTAAAAACTTTTAAAAATGCCTGTGTCTCATAACAGAGTGCCTGGGTTCAAGACCTGCTCCAGCTCCTGACTACAATATCTTGCTACTGCAGGCCCTGGAAAGCAGTGGTGACGGCTCAAGTAATTGAATTCCTGACACCCATGTGAGAGACCAGGATTAAGTTTTCAATCTCTGGTTTCAGTTCTGACCCAGTCCTGGCAGTTGTGGGTATGTGGGGAGTGAAATAGCACATGAATTTCTTTTTTTTGTTTGGTTGGCGCTCGCTCTCTCAATCTCTCTCTCTCTCTCTCTCTCTCTCTCACACACACACACACACACACACACAAGAAACAGATCAGCAGTCAGCAAGCTAAGGCCCCTAGGTCAAATCCAGCCTGCACCAAAACCAGTTTTACCCCAACACAGGCAAGCCCATTGTCTGTGTCTTGTCTGTGGCTTCTTGAGTTGTTACAGAGACCCGTGACTTCCAAGCCTGCATCCTTCACCTGCTTGTTCGGACCTCCACCACCTCCTTCCCTGTCTCACCTACACACCCAAACCACTCTACTGACTTGTCTACTGTACGTTAATTTTGCCTGATTTTAGTTTTTTATGAATGGGGCATCGTAGTTGTTATGCTTTACTCAGTCAACACGATGTCCGTGCAGCTCAGCCTCGTGTGCACCTTCTCGTCTCTCTCCTTATGCTCCAGGCCTACTTCTCTCTGTCCTTGCCCTTCTCACTCACTGACTCCAGCTCACAGGTGGCCTCAGGGACTCTGAGTTGCTCTCTCTGCTAATGGTTCTTTACTCTCTATCATCTATTTCTGAGCCTTGAATGCCACTGAAAATCCCATCCAACCAAAGGACCTTCTCTCAGACAAATGTAAAGGTAGCAAATGTTTAACTAAAAATTCAATTTTGCTGCTGGTTTTTCTTTTCTTTTTTTTCCTCCTGTGTTGTTGAGAGCAGTGTCCAGAACCCACCTTGGATTCATGAAGCTTTGATTCCCTTACAAAAAGAAGGGGCAGGAGAGAGAAGACTGGTCTTACTCTGAGCTTCACATCCAAGAGCAAGTAAAGCCCAAGTGTCCCTGTGATGGGGACAGATGAGGTGGAAAAGGATGCTTTGCTTCAAGGGCCAGCTAGAGTCATATGTCCCTGGAAAATAGAAGGACAAGGCTACAGCTCTGCACTGCACCAGACCCCAGAAGGGGCACTGAATCAGCTCTGCAATGACCATGGAGCACAGAGAACATGACCTGGCTCTAAGCACTGCCCCCATTCCAGGAACCATACAGGTGTCATAACACAGGACAACAATGGCATCTGCTGCTGACTATAGGGACAGGGCTTTGACCAAGATACCATGTGGCACTAGGGAACATTGGCAGCAGGGGCTTCATCAGTTTCCAAAGTTTTCTTCTTCTTTTTTTAAGATTTATTTTATTTATTTGAAAGGTGGAGTTACAGAAGGAGAGAGAGAGAGAGAGAGAGAGAGAGAGAGAGAGAGAGAGAGATACTTCCAGCTGCTGGTTCACAGCCGAAATAGCTGCAGTGGTTGGGGTGGGCCTGGCCAAAGCCAGGTGCCGGGAGATTCTTCTAGGTCTCCCACATGGGTGCAGAGGACCAAGCACTTGGGTTAACCTCTGCTGCTTTCCCAGCCCATAGCAGAGAGCTGGGTCAGAAGTAGAGCAGCTGGGACTTGAACTGGCATAGCTTAACCCGCCATGCCACAGCTCCAACCCCAGTTTCCAGAGTTTTCTTGGCTTGGGTGTGGGAAGTGGACAGGGTCCTTCAGGACTGTGGAAGCTCAGGGTTCATGATCACTCAGGGGCCAAGGGAGACTTAAGAGGGTGGTCATGAAATTTTGGCTAAGGAATGGAGCAAGTAATTGGTGAATAAGAGATGTGATCTCATGCATACCTCAAATTTGCAAAGCAGTTCATGCTATCTATACACATAAACCCAAAATTTCACACCTAATTTAAATGGGTTCACAGACCCCAGGCTAAAAATCTCAATTCAATATTCCATCCTCTCTGCTTCAGTTGCTACTGAAAATTAACAGAGCCTTTCTACACTTAGATTAAATTCCCAAGACAGTGTTATTGGCCAAGCTAATATTTTTAATTAGGCTGCACAAATCCCAGACTTTGGTCAGCCTAGGGATTCACTGTCCTCGGGTCAGCCTCACGGCCTTGGTTTTATCAACCGTGATGAGTGGGAGAAAGGGTGAAGTGGGGTCATGTGACACCAAACACAGGCCCCTCAGCAGGAGGGGAAGTAGATTCCCTTATAAGGAGGTATGGGCAGGGCAGGCACAGTGACTCTGCAAGGAGACTTGGAAGTGATGGGTAGAAATAACTACATACATGCATTTCTAGAAGAAGGTGGATACATAACAAATGGGAGAAATGACGAAGTAGGAGAAAGGGGAAGAGGAGGAGGAGACACAGGATATGAATTAGCCGCTAGAGAATCACTTCTGGAGGCCGTCCCTCCAGCTCTTTCTCTCATTGCTGTTGATTGCATGGCACAGTATCACGGGCAGGTGTTCAATGACACAGGCATACAAGCTTATAGAATGTGAACTTATGATGCAGACATCCTTTTAATGGCATTACAGAAGGGAGATTAAAAGTGCTCCTCAAGTTGTTAAAATATAGGTAGTTCTGAGCTTTTCTGAAAAATGAGTCTGTAATAAATATTGTAATAAAAACTAAATAAAGATATTGCACAGTAATCTCAACAGGAATATTGTCTGATTACAAAAGTTGTTCCTTTCATCTCACAAATGTAGGTAATTAAACTAATGTCACAGTTTGCTCTTGCATGGAGGCAACATGACAGAAGTGCAGAATTTTTATTCCTCTGCTAGCTAATTAGGATGACGTGTGATTCTATTTCTCATTTTCAAATGTTCTTTAGAATTTTGTGCTTCCCCTTTCCTCTTTCAAAACCTGATGTCTAAGTAGTTATAAATAAACCTCCCAAGCCAGAACATTTTTAATGTAATTTGGCTCTATTCTCTTTTAACTCCAAATTAGTTGAGGCATCAGTAACAACTGAGAGTGAACAAAAGAAAATTGGGCCAGAATTCTGGAACAAGGGTGAGAAGGTTCTAGATCACTCAAGACTAAGAAGGATACATTCTGGTTCCAAAGAGAGAGAAAAACACAGGTTACCTTTGGGGTTTATTCTTGGCCTCTTGCTTTAGGAAATTTCATTTAGAAGAACTATAAGTGTACATCTAAACAATGGTGGAAAATCAGTTGAAATCTTCATACTATGCACTTCCATGAATATTTTGAAGGCCCCTCATATAATTTTCTTTCAACAGTAGCAAGCTGTAGAAAAGTTCCAATGGTCATCTGGACTTTAGCCTACTACAGTGTCACTTAAATTATCTGAGTCCTGTATTTGTCATCTATCTGCCTAAGGCCATAAACATGTCCATCCATCCATTCACCCATCTCTTCATCCATTCTCTCCTCTGCTGGCATTTCTGGAGTGCCTAGGACATTCACTGAGGTATCCACAAATGACAGTGTTTGACTTCAAAGAACTCAGTGGCAGAGAAAAGATGCTGCATGAAGGTTAACAGCACAGCTTCTGGAATTGGATGGCTTAAATCTAATTACCCCCAGTTACAGCCTGTAGACTCCTGGGTAAGTTACTTTATCTTAGACTCTGTCTTAACAAAATTATGAGTATCCAGCAGACAGCTATGAAGCTTAAACAAGAAAATACCTGCATGATGAACCAATCTATAGCAGAACTTCTAAATTATTACTGTTAAATATCTTCTACCTTCTCTGCTACAGGTATTTAGACAGTGTGAAGAAAATCTAAGAAGAAAGCCATTCTTCCTAGAATGGACTAGTGGAGGGAAGGTAAAGTTTCAAAGGAGGTCATTCTGGGTCAGCTTTTGGACGATGAGTGGCAGTACACAACACAGGAGGTAGGATAGTGAGAGTACAAGGGAAATATTTGGAATAGGACAGAGATATAAAACTTTATTTCTAAGAAATATGGTAATGTTTTAAAGCTAAATCATGGGTACATGCAGGGAATAGAAGAGATGAATCAAGAGAGAAATCCCAGGACTACTTCATAAGTAGCAGACCAGTGGAAGGTTTTCATTTGTTAGTAATAGAAACCCCAGTTTGAAATGCAAACCCCCCAAATACAGGGCACTTTGAAGGATTCAGGGAAAAATGGAATTAAAATATTAGTTTATTTTGATACAAAATATGTCTTAAAATCATGTATAATTTCTTGCATTTTCCACAAACATTTTGAAGAGCATTCAAATGTTTCATTATTTTTTGGCATAGGTAAATATATGACTTTTGCAAACAGGTTCAGATGTAGCATTGGTTTGATCTCATGACTTAGTCATATCACCAACAAGCTGGTTTCTTTACATTTCTACCCTTTTCTGTTTTGTGGTATCGTTCTCATCCTAATACTGGACGATCCTCGTGGTTACAAAGTGGTTGCCACCTACCTATTTCCCACTTCTCTATTCATGTGCAAGAATGGAAGAAAGCCCCTTCCTGAAATTCTCCAAAAAGATTCCTGAGCTTTATGATGACTGACCCACACTGAACCAATCTCTGTGGCTGCAGAGGGACAAAGACTCGTTCACTGAGGCACTGGGGTCTCTCCAATGAGTCACTCCAATGAGTCACATGGCACATGGGATTGTTCTTTTGACGTAGCCCAATGACAGCCAACTTTGAAACTGGAGGGTCGGGCAGTCTTTGTAAACTAAATTGCTGCTGCACAAAGCAGGATGAATAGGATAGATACAAGATGGCTGACCACCTGGTCATCCCACTAGACTTATGCAGTGTGGTATTTATATGGTGGACTATATGAAGTCCTCAATAGGCAAAGAGCAGAGTTAAGAACTCTGGTGCAGTCTGGACAGTTCACAACTAGCTCATCTGTTTGGTTTCCTGCAGAGAAAGCCTCCCAACTACCCTGGGCAAACAAGCATTGTGGGCATACATTGTTTTCTCAGCAATCTCACCTCACACATTGAACATCAACTACTCATGACTCCCAAGCTACCAACAGTAATGGAGCAATATGTGTTGTGAAACTCAGGGTGTCCCTTAGGCTTCCTGGTCTGGCTGAAAGGCCTGTGAGAGCATTTCAGGCATGGAAAGCCAAGACTCTGTGGCAAAAAAATATCCCACTCGAAGGATCTCTGTGAGACCCCAGTGGAAAGAAGGGGGTACTTTTCTCTGAAGGGGAGAGAGAACTTCCACTTTGCTTAGGGCCCTGTCCAAATACTGATGGGGTCTGTGGTCACAAAAGGCTTCCACAGCTTTGGCAGCTCATGGCAAGAGCCTTGAGTCATAAATAAGAGGATTAATTGTTACATGAACAACAGAAGTCACTGCACTTACTCCCCATGTAGGACTTCTGTCCTAAATGAGTTGTACTATGAGAATTAACTGCAAAACTTGTTCTCAAACTGTGCTTTATATGGTGTGTGTGGGGGGGGGGTGCAAGCTGTTGAAATCTATATTTAGCAGACAGTTGGTCCTCTGTATATAAACTAAAAATGAACCATAATGAAGAAGGGAATGGGAGAAGGAGTAGGAGGTGGGACAGGAGTCCTAAAGTTGTACCTATGAAAAATGTTCTACTTCCGATCCAGCTCCCTGCTAAGGTGCCTAGAAAAGCAGTGGAAGATGGTCCATGTGCTTGGGCCCCTGCATTCATGTGGGAGATCCAAAATTAAGCTTTTGATTCCTGGCTTTGGTCTGGTCCAACCCTGGATGTTGTGGCCATTTGGATAAGTGAATCAGTGGATAGATAGAGGATCTGTCTCTCCTCTCTCTCTGTAACTCTGCCTCTCAAAATAAATAAATCTTGAGAGAGAGAGAGAGAGAGAGAGAGCAAGAGCGAGCCCTAGAAGCAAATGGAGTCTCTGGAAGTAACCCAATCTTGCTCAATCTTTGTCCATTCTTCTGTAGAACAAAGTAATAGTATTAACCTCATGGAGCTGTCCATTTGCCCAATTAACAGATATTTATTGAGTACCAACTATGTAACAGGCCCAACACTACACAGAACTCAGGAAAAAGGCCAATTGATCAAGTGTGTCATCTGCCTAGCAGAATTTCTCTCAAATTCTTAGGTGATACCGGTGAACAAGAAGCTCTGGTGGTCAGAAAGACATCCTGTGAACATCTCCCATGGTAACCACAGGGAAGATTCCAGAGCAGCTGCAATCCTCTGAGGTCACATACATAAGCTGGAGTGATCATGGCTGGGTCTCTGGCCCCAGGGTTGTTTTCCCCAGTCAATGGGAAAATAGTCTGGATTCCTTACTACCCCTCCCCCAGTCCCGGGGTACCTCAGGAACTCTTCTGATTTGATACCCCCCATCCTATCATCTACACAGTGTTGTACCAGGACCCACAGAATGAGCTTTCTAACCTAGAATAACCAAAACAATTTTGATAATTTGCTTTACTCAATCCTTTATGCTCAGGGCTAAAATGATGTATTCAAGGCAAACTGTTTCAAGAGAAATTGGACAAACCTATATTTTCAAAAGCAGATACATTTCCTACTGTGCTGTGAGCACGGTGGTGATTCTTTGGTTGTGTTTCATGTGTTGTCCTCACTTACCACCCCCAGAACCCTGATAAGAATATTCTGGAAATAAACAAGTTCTGGGGAAGGTAGCTTGCAGATAGAGCTTCCAGAGAACAATTTGGCCCTGTGTGGGAGGGAAGGGACCCACACATGAAATTTCACCTTAAAATACAAGAGTTCAGGAGAAGGTGGCTTAAGCTGCTATGATCTGTGATCTGGAAGTGATTCTTGCAGTATTCACCTTAGAGAGAACAAGTTTTGCTTAAAGCAACCCCATTTCACTTATGAGTGTTATATTTTGAGATGCGTAACTCCTTGAAAAAATGTTTTTGAAGATTAATAATGGCAAATTTGAGCTCTTCTGGAGCTCATGGAAGGAAGCAGTCTATTTCTACCTTTCTCCCTGGAGCCAGGTTGACACTGAGCGATACATCCCTGACAACTCTTCATAAGAACCTTTTGTGCTGTGCCTTTTGGATGCTCTGGTTAAACGGTGGACCCCAAAACTGAGGGAAAGAATTCACAGACAGCAGAAGTAAGCTAAAGGCAGCACTCCTGTACCAGAGTAACAGAAGGAAAATGTGTCCAACAAATGGCATTATTTTTAAAATGCAAAGAATAGGTGAATTAGATGTTTCCTCAGTATGTAAAAATTAGGACATTCAGGAAATGAATTCCCCATCAAAAATGTGTTTTAGGCAATAACTCCCATTTACCAGTCAAGACATCTCTCCTGCCTCTACTTCCTACTCAGGCCACAACTACCTTGGCTACAGCCTCAGCTCAGGTCAGCATCACAAATCCCTGTGGCTGCTGGTTTGACCAGAGGTGACCACTAACACAAAGTTTCCCCATTTACAGGCTGGCCAGCACCACCAATGTGGCATGATACAAAAGGATCTGCCCATTTAGCCAAGAGGCTGTCTCCATCCTAGGTGGGACCTAGAATATTCTTAGAGGCCTGGAGAGCAGGTGGTGAGGGGAGGGGAAGCAACTGGGGCCCCCTTGGCAGCAGAGGAGCTGACTGAAGACCCACATTCCCATTGCCCAGGTCCCCAGAGCTCACATGCCTCCCAAATGGACATCTGGTATCTCTCTAAGGAGATTCTGACCTCCTCCCTAAGTTCTCATTGCTTATGTTTCCCTGGGTTCCCCACATGCCCTTACAATGAACAGAAAATCCCCACCCAGGTTATCTGAGTTGACTTAAAGGATGTATTTTCGTAGGGGACATCTGTTGTTTTTCCTGAAAACACCCATTTCCCTTTACTCACATAACAGCCTTCTTCACTCTCAGACTGTTTATTGGGTTTGAGTGGAGATCACAGTCTCCTATCCCCAGAGATGGGTTTGCAATCAAGATCTGGCCAATCAGAGTTCCACATCCCCTTGGCCACAGTGACTTGTTCTGGGATGGGTACATGAATTAAATCCGAAGCTTTGTTTAAAATTAAGAATGAGCTTCTCTTCCACTAAGATGAAGTGAGCCTGGACTTTCAGAGTTAGAACAAGCAAAGGGAGCCTGACTGGAAGCTAAACCAATGCTGCTGCCAGATGACAGATGGATTCAGGTCAAGATCCTTCAGGATTCTCGATCTAATCATTTCAGAAATTTGTTGGGCTAAGTATTTAATCATTAATGGACTTTTAAAAATAGTTTTAGACTTAGATACAAGTTACAAGGATATAGAGAGTTCACATATAGCCCATAATTAATTTCTGCCACTGCTAACATCTTACAGCAGTTTAATACAACTAACAAACCAATCTTGACTCACTGATTTTAACCAAAGTCCATACTTTGTCCAGATTTCCTCAGTTTTTACCTAATGTTCTGTTCTGTCTCAGGGCCTCCCCCAGCATACCATATTAGATGCAGTCAGCGTGTCTGCTCAGGTCCCTCTGGAGTGGGATCGTTTCTCAGACTTGCTTTGCTCTTGGTGACCTTGAGCATTTTTTTTTTTGACAGGCAGAGTGGACAGTAGAGGGAGACAGAGAGAAAGGTCTTCCTTTGCCATTGGTTCACCCTCCAATGGCCACCGCGGTAGGCGCGCTGCGGCCAGCACACCGTGCTGATTCGATGGCAGGAGCCAGGTGCTTCTCCTGGTCTCCCATGGGGTGCAGGGCCCAAGCACTTGGGCCATCCTCCACTGCACTCCCTGGCCACAGCAGAGAGCTGGCCTGGAAGAGGGGCAACCGGGACAGGATCGGTGCCCCGACCGGGACTAGAATCCGGTGTGCTGGCGCTGCTAGGCAGAGGATTAGCCTGTTGAGCCATGGCGCCAGCTGACCTTGAGCATTTTGAGGAGCACCTGTCATATTTAATAGGATGCTTCTTGGTGGGTTTTTTTCTGATGGGTTGCTCAAGATTAGACTGGGGAGCATGGGTTTGAGAAGGAAGATCAATGGTGTCAAGTGGCTTTCATCCACTCATGTCAAGGGTATGCATATCCTATCACTGTGGATGCTCACCTAACTCACCCACCTGAAGTATTGTCCACAGATTTCTCCACCAGAAGGTGTTTACTTCATACCCCCTCACCCACTTTCCATAATGTGTTCTTTGGAAAGAAGTCATTTTGTGCAGTCCACATACCAGGCATAGAGTATTCCAGTTTACATCGTTGAGGACAGAGCATCTACATAAATTATTTGGGACTCTTTTGTATGGGAAATTTTTCCATTCTGCCTTATTTATTTTTTATTTAATGAATTATTTACATCAGGATAGACTCATTTTATACTTTGGCTTATAATTCAGTACTTTATTTTATTTATTTTGTTCTTCATAGCATCCCAACATCTGACCATTGTGAGCTCTTTCAGTTGTTTTTTGTGTCCTTTGATATAACTCATCCTTGTTTCTATGTGTGTTTTGCATATTGAGCTCTTCCTTACTTCCTGGTAAGTATCAGATGCTCCAGCAGGCTCATTATGGTGTATTCACCGCCTTAGTTCTATAATCAGTCTTTCCCCAAAGAGCCCTGGCTGTTTTTATTGCAGTAATGGTACTAGAGACCAAGATCTGGGCATTGAATATAGCTACAGATTTTCTAATAATGTAAGCCAATTCATTACCTCCCTGTTCTCCATTAAGTCTATTTTATTTGAATTTTATGTCAAGTGAGATGAAAAAAATATATTTTAAAAGATTTATTTATTTATTTGAAAGGCAGAGTTATGTAGAGGCAGCGGCAGAAAGAGAGGGGTGGGGAGAGGACTTCCATCCACTGGGTCACTCCCCAGATGGCTGCAACAGCTGGAGCTGTGCCAATCTGAAGCCAGGAGCCAGGAGCTCCTTCTGGGTCTCCCATGTGGGTGCAGGGACCCAGGGACTTGGGCCATCTTCTACTACTCTCCTAGGCCATAAGAGAGAGCTGGATCAGAAGTGGAGCAGCCAGGACTTGAACTGGTGCCCATATTGGATACCAGTACTGCAGGCAGTGGCTTTACATGTTACGCCACGGCACCAGCCACAGTATTTTTGATTATTAAAGATATAAAGACATCAAACAGAACTCAACTCACCTCCCCCCCCCCGACAAAAAAAAGAAACATCAATTTCAATAAATAAAATGACCTCATTCAAATCATTTTCTCTGCCTTAGGCAGTCTTCTGTTCCTGGGTCTGTCTGGTGAGCTCAATACTCTTTCTAAGGAAAGGAAAGAGTCAGAACCCTACAGAAGCAATAAGGGTGTTCCCTGACTTGTCTAGCCCTTACATGCATTTCTCCCTCTTTCTCAAACAGTCCTTTATCTCATAAGCCCATGACCTATTTCTTTTCCCTTTCCCCTCTTTTGGTTCTATCAGTTCAAGCCTAAGAGCTTGCTGGGAGATCCAGTCCAGCCTGACAAACACAGCATGGTTCTTGCTCTCATTTATAAGTTGCCAATACCTGCCAAGCAGTAAAATCTATGATGCTGGATTCCCTGACAGAAGCCCCCATTCCATAAATGATTACATTTCAGGCTTCTTGCAAGTTTTTTACCTTTCACGAGTGGGAATTCCTCTCGTGTTTACCTGGATGTTTTCCTCATAGAAGATATTTGTAATGATATTTTAATTTTTGTCTATTTGTGCAGCACCATATTCCTTAGGACACCGTGAGCCCCATTAGAAAAGAAGCAGGTCTGTCTTCCTGTCCAGTCTACTCCCAGTCCTTCTTAGCAGTGCTTGGCACACAATAGGCCCTCTGTCAACATTTGTAGAAAACATGAATGAGAGAGCCAGTGCTGTGGAGTAATTGGTAAAGCCACTGCCTGCAATGCTGGCAGCTCATATGGGTGTTGGTTTGTGTCCTGCTGTTCCACTACCAATCCAGCTCCCTGCCAATTTGCCTGGGAAAAGCAGCTGAAGATAGCCCAACTGCTTGGACTCCTGACACCTATGTGAGAGACCTAGAAGAAGCTTCTGGTCCCTGACTTTGGCTTGGTCCAGCCCCGGCCATTGTGGCCATCTGGGAAATTAATCAGCAGATAGAAGCTTGCTCTCTCTCTCTCTCGCTCTCTCTCTCTCTCTCTCTCTCTCCTTGCCTCTCTGCAACTCCACCTTTCAAACAAATGAATTATTTTTTTTTAAAAAGAATCTAGGAATGATGAATGAATGAATAATTAACCCTGGACCTGTGGCCTCTTCACTGTCTTAGCATCTGGAGGTACAAGAAAACCAGCCTTGCCTTACCAGAGAAAGAGAAAGGTATCAAGATTACCCAGATGAAGGAAGAAACAATGTCATCTAGAGTAAGGATCAGAAGGGTTAGGGCATTTAAGCTAGGGCTCAGAGATGAGTAGAAGTTCACCAGGCATATAAAGAGCAGCAATACCGCCCTAGGAAAACCATTCCAGGCAGCTGATTAGATGTGGGAAAGATATGGAGATGTCACAGTGCTTGCATCAAGATGAGAGGCTCCAAGGAAGGTTCAGGAAGCGTGAGGGCTTGGGGATGACCAAGCTGAGCCACTGCAGAGTATAGAAGTATAGGGACAGGTTCCTATGTGGGTCTGTGCTGGCGGGGAATTCCAAGTGAACTGGCTACACATGGGATTCTGGGACCTCATCTAGTGGAAGAAAAGAAAAATGAAGTCTCCCTTATGAAGAGAGAAGACCCAGGAGCCAGCATTGTGGCACAGTAAGTAAAGTGGCCGCGTGTGACAACAGCATCCCATAAGGATGCCAGTGCAGGTCCTGGCTACTCCTCTTTCAATTCAGCTCCCTGCTAACATGCCTGGAGAAAGCAGCAGAGGACAGCCCATGTGTCTGGGCCCCTGCCATCCACACGGGAGACCTGGATGAAGCTCCTGTATCCTGACTTCAGCCTGGCCCAGCGCTGGCCATTGTGGCCACCTGGGGAGTGAACCAGCAAATGGAAGATACCTCTTTGTGTCTCCACCTCTCTCTTGATAACTCTTCCAAATAAATAAACAAATCTTTTTTTTGGGGGGGGGATTTAATGTAACTTTTAATGAGTAAATGCCATTTCTCTGATAGAGATATGGTGCAGGAAGGGAGTGAGAAAATCGGGAAAGAGACAGGCATAGGGAAACCAAAGAGAGTGAGGGAAGGAATGAAAGAAATAAGAAGGGAAAAAAATAAAACAGGAAAGAATGAAGGCAGGCAGGCAGGCAGGCCTCATCCCTCTGACACTCTGAATTATACCCTGTATACTTGAAACTCTATAATCCTTGCAACACAGCAGCCGTGTACACAGAGACTGTCCTCCATGTCAACTGCAGTTTATTGTTTAAACTCCAAATAACAGATGCTACTGTTACTACCCTCCACTTCACAGATGAGAAAATCAAGGCCTGTGGAGGCTAAGAAATTCAACCCTGTATCTCGGTCACTTTATTGTTGCTATAACAAACTACCTAAGGATGGTGACTTATAAAGAGAAGATGTTTATTTGGCTCATGATTCTGGCAGTTGCAGTATCCAAACAACAGGGCACTGGCATCCCGAGGAGGGACCCTTGACTGTGTCATAGCATAGCAGAGACATGGAAAGGAAACCTGCCATATGCAGAAGGGACTAAGTATATCTTACCATGTCACATCTAAACCATCACACCCAGTCACCCTTCCAGTAAGTCACAAAGTCAGGCTTGGAGGGGGAATTTGAACCCACATTGGTTAATCTTATGGCTTGCTCTTTTAGCTACTACACACTTTCCCCAGAGCACAATGGGGATCCCAATGGATACATGTGAATGCCTACTCTTGCCATGTAGGTATCATGAAGAACATGGGAAAAGTGCCTGTCAACAGGAATGGACCCATCAGAAATGCACAAGAAAAATAGATGACAGTGTGGGAGCTTGGGGACAATGTTTCAGGCCCAGCTGATAGCTGCTCCCTGAGCTGGGGGTCTGTGTCTTTTCATCTTTACCTGGCTGGTACCTGGTGCGGAGTCTGGCTCCACATACAACTGCTCAAGGCACAGCCTGAGCTTGCCTTTGGAGGATGGGTTAGATCCTTCCTGCCAGAGAAAAATCTATCAGGAGATCCTTGTGAATGGGAAAAACATCCAAGCCAAGGTGTGCTCTAGATAAGGAACAGAAGAGCAGCTGACAGGTCCACCTGGAGCAGACCGCCGGTGGCTGCATCCCTCAGAACACGTGTCACAGTCCTAGTAGCCAATTCATCCCCTGCTGTCCTTTCCTTCACTTCTGAAGTCCTGATGGCAGAAACTACCCCATTACCAGGGATCTACAAATCTTCCGCTACTAACGAGCCACTGGCAGATTTAGATGGTTATGGACCCAGTCCATTCACAGGGGAGTAGCAAGGAAGGGAGAGTGAATGGACATTTTTGAACTTTGGTTCTTTGGACAAACAGAGAGAATAAATAACAGAACAGCAAAGAGTGGCTTTTGGATGATTTTACAATAAATATTCCCTTTCTCTAGGTTCCAAAACTCACGGTCATCATTTAATTTTTAATTTATTGATTATTACTTATTTGAAAGGCAGAGAAACAGAGAGAGACAGAGAGAAAGAGATCTCCTATCTGCTAGTTCATTTTCCAAATGCCTGCCACAGTCAGAGCTGGGCTGGGCCCAAGTCAGGAAACTGGAACTCAGTCTGGATCTACCATGTGGGTGGCAGGGGCCCAAGCCCTTGAGTCATCACCTGCTGTCTCCCAGGGTGCATATCAGCAGGGAGCTGGAATTGATAGCAGAGCAGGGATTTGAACCCAGGCATTCCCAATATGTGATGCAAGCATCTCAAACAACATCTTAATGACTGTGCCAAACACACACACCCGGAGTGATCTTTATACTTTTCCTTTGTCCTTTGTCCTTCTGTACAACCAACCACCAAGCCTTATATTTATCAAGCATTTTTTGCAGATTCACCTTCCTTCCATGTCTACTTTCCATAGCATGGCCCTAAGCCCAGGGAAGGGTTGATTGTTTGTATCAAAGCTCTCCTAAGAATCACTAGTGCAGGCTCCTCATCATAGGGACAGGAAATTGAGGCCCAGGAAGTAAGAGACTCTCAGATACTTAGGTCCCTGTCACCCATGTGGGAGACCAGAATGAAGTTCCTGGCTCCTGACTTGTGCCTGGCTGACACAGTTATTTGGGGAGTGAACCAACAGACAAAAGATCTCGATCTCTCTCTTTCTCTCCCTCTCTCTCCATAATGCTACCTTTCAAATAAATAAATACATTAAAAAAAGACTTCCTGGGAAGCTGGAGGATCATATCCTGAGACCAAGAAGAGCTATTCCAGGCTGGGTGGGACCCGTTGCTCCTACACTGCCACTCTTGCTGGGACAACAATGTCCTGACCTCCAACAGCCTCTCCTAACACTCAAGGTTTCAGTGCAAAGGCAGTGTGTGATCCCCCTAGTAATGGGAATTAGGCACTGAGGCTCCCAGGAGACCCTCCTTCACGCCCATGATATGAGATATAGGAGAGGGGAGGGAAGCTCCAGGAAGGGAACAGATGCTGGCAGCCAAATATCAGGAACTACTTTAAGGATTTGCTATCGCTTGCCTGTAGGGCTCTTCCCAAAGGAGGTTTCTGCCTCTGTCTGTAAACATACCTTGAACACATCTGTGAGACTTCTTTTTACAACTCAAAATACATGGTTCCCAAATCTCCAGTGATATAAAGGTAAACTCCTTTAAACGCCATTCAAAGCCTGCTCCATACCCTTTCCGACTTTAACCCTCACCTCATCAGAACCTCATCAGAGAGTCCCCATGACACAATCTGTGCTTCTGGGAGGCTGGTCAAATGCTTGGCTATTCTCCTCTCTAACTTTCGACTCATGTTCTTGGCTGTTCTTCAATGGCTTTCCTTAGCTTCCTGCATCACCCAAACCCAGTTAGTCATTCAAGGAACAGTTCAAGTTCTCCCTTTTCCAACAAGACTCTCCCAAACATCCCAACCAGTGCAGCTGTCTCCTCTAAACTCTGACCTTCACCTCTGATTGATACTTAATCATAGCCTCTCTTAAACTGGGTTCCTGGTAGACAAGGCACTCAGCATGCCTGGCTAAGGAGTGATCTGAATATTTAGCTGTCTTTCACCTAGTTCAACTGTCCTGACCTCTAAAACACTTTCCCTGATTCCCAACAGAATTAATTTCTGCTCCTCAAGTTCCCATAGATTCAATCTATACACATTATAATGTGTGTCATTCTGCCTGCTGATAATGCTTCCAGTGTTCATCCATTAAACTCTAAACTCCCCACCTTATTCTACTTTGCATACGTTATATCTGGCACACTCTCGCCTTGTGCTATCCAGTACAGTTGCTACTAGGCACATGAGACCATTGACATATAAAGTGTAATTAATTAAAAATGAATAAAATAAAAGTTTCAGCTCCTCAGCTGTGTTAGTCACATTTTCAGTATTTATAGTCACCTGAAGATGGCGACTATGGCACTGGACAAAGCAGATACAGAACATTTTTATCAGCACAGAATGTTCTGTGGGGACAGTGTTGTTAAATATTAAGAGTAACAATAGCCACCATTTGAGAATATATTATGCAGCACTCCTTGTGCTAAGTATATTGTGTGCATTATTTAATTTGGGGAACAATATTATGATATAGATAATAGTATTATCCTCATTTACAAATAAAATAAGGCACAGAGAAGTTAAGTAATTTGACCTAAGTCATTAATCTAACAGGTTATAGAACCAGATTTTCTATTTCCAAAAAAGCAAATCTACACTCATAACTGTTGTACAATATCTCTTCTATTCAAAAGTGTATACTGTAGTATAAACGGAATGAAATTACAAGTTCTATATGCAAATCCTAAACCCCTACATGCTAGCTGTCAGATCCTGGAAAACTTCATTTTCTCCCCAAAATGGAGATCATCATAGTTATCTCAAAGGGCCATTGTAAAGACTGAGTAATGAGTACAGTGGGCCCTACATAGTGCTCAGCATGCAGTATGTCCAATAAGCATTAGCCATGCTCTTCTTCAATATTTTAGGCTTGAAGTCGGCATTATGACATTGCAAGTTAAGCTGCCACCTGCGATGCTGGCATCACATATGGGTGACAGCTCAAGTCTCAGCCGTTCCACTTTCAACCTAGGTTGATCTAGCTCTCCCGGGAAAGCTGCAGAAGATGGCCCAAGTGCTTGGGACCCTGCATTCATGTGAGGGACCCAAATGAAGCTCCTGGCTCTTGACTTCAGCCTGGTTCAGCGCTGGCCATTGTGGCCATTTGGGGAGTGAATAAATAGATGGAAGATCTCTCTCTTTGTAACTTTATCTTTCAAAGAAATAAATCAATCTTTAAAATAGAACACTTCCTTTGAATTTTAAGTACCAAGTAAACTTTTATAGGTATTATTTTAAATGATTGATTCTCGTTAGGTTTTCTTTGGCTCCTTTCCTGTATTTTTTAATGTGACTTTTACAAATTTTTTTGACCTTCAACCCATTAAATTTGTGTCCTGTTCTGAATATATCATCACAGGGTGTGCAGGATAGAAATCAATGGTGCCTGCCACAGTGAGCAAACAAGAAAGGAAGGAACTGCCTTAGTCAAGGTGAGCAGAGGAAAACGGTATTAACAGTTTTCAAACATTGACCACCGGAGGGGTACAAGGCTATACCTCCTCCCTAATGGCTCAGCCCCCTGTACCACTCGGAAGAAGGCACATCTGATTCTTACTGACTTGACAAGGCCTTGTGGTGAATAATAAATGCAGCAGTTCAGTCAGGCTGTTACCATATCAACTGAAGTTCAGATCAACAAGTTCAGATCTGAGAAGGAACTGAATTCCACAAGATCAAGAAGGGATAGATCTGCTGCAGAGTGCATGGGTAATAAGGGGAAGGCTTGGTTGGTCTTGCCAGGATAAAACACTTAGAGAAAAAAACTGATCTCCCTGCCCTTTGCATTGTATTTTTTTTTCCAATGCACTATATTTATTCATACTTTTTGGCCTTTGTTCCTAAATGTTCCAGAGAATGTCCTCCGAACTGAGTCTCAGCAGCAAGCGATAGTGAAACTGGCCAATACAACTGGAAGTTCAGAAATCTGGGAGAACTTCAGGCTGATTTCATCCAGAGGCCCCCGTTCTGTTTCCTGGAGTTCTCTGGTTATGCCTTTTGTCTCTCTGAGTTGGCTTCATCTTTAGGTTGAAAGGGAGAGGACTGCTATGGTTCTAAGTTTCACGCCCAGACGTGCCCCTGTGGTCAACTAGATGACTGCTCAGAAAGTTTGCCCCATCTCCATCACCCCCAGGGACATACATACTTTCCCACTCCTGTGATGTTGGGTTTGACCATGTGATCTGCTATGGTAACACAGCAGGCAAGCTTGACTTCATGACTTTCTATAGCCAATGAGATGTAAGCAGATATCATAGAGTCTAGACTTGCAATAAGCTTTGTATTTCTGTTGGTTCTCTTGCACCTCAGCCATCACTTTGATGGCACACCTTGTCTAGCGTTATGGTCCAAAGGAATGATGGGAAACTTAGTATAAAACCAAAGCTGAATCAACTGACCCTCCCTAGACCCACTGCTGAACCCAGACAACATCAGGAAAACTGTTTCCCCAGTTAACAAGGCCTAGATCAGCTAACTTACATGGCTGATGATGTTGGAAAAGTCAAGGAGATAGATAGCTCATGACCTGGAGGCCACACCTCCCCAACTCCAATGTAATCCTATCAACCCATCTGTCAATCAGATGCAACCTCCCCAGGATGTATCTCCTTTTACCTGGGGCCTGGGGTCAGTATTGTGTAACCACTCCCCTTTTTGAAGCTCATAAGAAACTTGGTGGAGGAGAGAGAGCTCTCTCTCTCTCTCCACCTTATGGACCCAGGATGAGCACAGCACGGTATTAAATTCCCCTTTTTACCTTTCCTGACCCATTCTCTCTAAGTGAAGCCCTCATATGCCTATGAATTCTTTTCACTTTGTAAATAAACCTTCTCGCACTACATGCCCTGTTTGTGCCTGTACTCAGAATTCTTCTGGTAGAATGTCGGCTCTGTTTTTGGTTAGGCCATTCCTGGGGGTAGGTTATAAAACCCCACTGCAGCTGGGTGCATTTGTCTGCCCAGGATACCAAAACAAACAAACACATACCAACTGGGTATCTTAAACAACAGACACCTATCCATCACTGTTCTGGAGGAAAGATATCCAAGATCAAGGCACTCTCAGGCTTGGATTGTGGTGAGGGCCCTCTTTCCAGGTTATAGACAGCCATCTTCTTAGTGTCCTCACAGGGCAGGAAGGAGCGAGAGCTCCAGCATCCTCTCCTCTCTCTATAAAAACACCAATGCTATCGGTGTTATGGACACCATCCTTATGATCTCATTTAACCTTAATTACCTCCAGACAGACTCTATCTCCAGTCAGGGTCAGGGCTTCAATACAAGAGTCTTGGAGAGACACAAGTCAGTCCATAAAATGAGTTAGGCAAAGATGACATAGACTGGAACCTCAAGACAGAAATGCAGAGACTGGACCCAGAAGATGGAAAGCCATTGAGCTGCTTGGCTGTTTTCCTTTGGAATCTCTCAGAGAACATCTTTCCTCATCTCTTTTCTGCAGACCACCTTTCCCTGCTCCTCTAACTTCATGCAATATTAAAATTTGGTGTCTCCATTTTTTTTTTATTTCACACATCTAACTGCCCTCAGAGATTGAACTCCTTGTCAGTGAATTCCATTTGCAGATTCAGGGGAGAAAACTCTGGTCGCGTTTGGATGTTAGTGACAACCGAGATGCCATGAACCACTTGGCAAAATGGGTGGCATCCCCTTAAAAAGGGCAAGCTTTCAGCTGAGCTCAACAGATCTCCATAATTTACTTGCCCTATTTAAGAATAATATTTCCTGCTCAAGGTCCAAAAAAGATTTTTTATTTATGAGTTTATTTATTTATTTTTGAATCTGAATTACAGAGAGACAGAGAGGGAGAGGGAGAAGGAGAGGGAGGGAGAGAGAGAGAATCTTCAATCTGCTGGCTCACTCTCCAGATGGTTGCAAGGGCCAGGACTGGGCCAGGCTAAAGACAGATGCCAAGAGCATGTCTCTGACATGGGTGGCAGGGGCCCAAGTACTTGCGCTATCTTTTGCTGTTTCCCATGCCATTAGCAGAGAGCTGGATCAGAAGTGGGAGTAGCTAGGACTCGAACCGTGTCCCATCTGGGATGCTGGCATCATAGACAGTGCCTTAACTCGCTATGCTAAAATGCCAACTTCTCCTTATAATTCGTACACAGAAAGTCTAGAGAATGGTGTGCAACTTGGTCTCTTTAGCACAGTCTCTAGATGGTTCTCCTGATTAACAAACTTTAAGAAACTTTATCTTGGAACACTGACAACTACAGCAAAAAGAAAGAAAAGAAAGACTTAGAAAAAGAGCTTAAGACTGGATTGTTCATCCTAAAGAAATGCCAAGAAGCTAGACACACACAGAAGACTCACCCACAGACTGTATCCTGCTGTTTTGTCTCCACAAAGAACAGAACAAGAGCATGAGGTTAGACAGAAGGAAATGTTTCTTAATAGAGAAAGAAGTTCTAAGACAGAAGACCCAGGTATCACTGAGGCCCTCCCAGTGTGCCTGAGGATGCACAGGCGGCCAGCTGACCTTTCTGAACGCTGTTCAGCACACACTCTCACCCCAGGGCCAGCATCGCACCCAGCCCAGGCTCAGAAACAGAAAATCAGCTCTTTCAGATGGTGCTGGAGTTACCCAGAGAAGCAAAGGAATGAGGGAAATGGCTCATTCTAATCATTTCTGACCCATTTACTGGTCACTCAAATAGCACACTTAGCTATTTTAAAGAAAAAGAAGCATGCAAAGATACTTTCAAGTTTGTAGGAAAACGGAATTAAAGACCCGTTTATTTCGGTGCCAAAAATAACTGACACCCACGCATACAAAGGTTCTTCAAAAAGTTCACGGAAATGGGAATTATGAAGAAATTATGCATAGATTTCTTTTAAAAAATTGGCACCAAAACAAACATCTCAGGCAAAGACGGAGACAGTGACCACCAACTCTGGCTTTTTTCACTCCCCAACCTTGACTCCAGAGAAGGTAGCATTTTTGGTTCAGACAGTTGGAAGCAGTGCTCAGTGTGATGTTAGTTGTCCCTGTGTGGATGTTGCTTGGCCCTGACCTGGGTTGCACATGCTGGCATGAAACAGGAAAGCCAGAGGTAAAGCGAGGTCTTAGTATATCCCCAGGCAAGCAGGCTGAGACCAGAACTTAACCTGCTTACTCTCATTCTTCCCTTGGCCCAGATGCCTCTTGGTTCCCACACTGGACAGAATGGGCTTTATTGTCAGAGCCTGTGGCTTACAGATGCAGTTTTGACCTGCCTACTGTCCCCTTGCCTTTTCCATCGGCCAGTATCTGGTGAGTGCTCTGAGCCAGGGTTTTCTCTCCAGCCACCCTGCTGCCTCTTCCTTACCTTCCTCCTCCTAGGCAGCTGAACAGTGGCCAACGCTGGGATTTAGCTCTATAAAAGAACAGGGAAACTGAAGACCCCACACAGGTCTCAAGTTTGGCCAGAGTCCAATGTTCAAGCAGCTGTAAACTCAGGGGTAGCTCCACGCATATCCTTATTCCCAAGGTGCAGAACACTCTGTGGGCCCCATGGAGGAGGGCACAGGGAAGGTGACCGGCAAGGCAGGATCAGGCATTCCTGAGTCCTGGGGCCCTTATCCCATTGGATCCCCAGCAGAATCAAGGCTTGCCATAGCTGGACCTGGAGTGCTATGTTCGAGGCATTTGGCAAACATGATTGACTCTTCAAGGTATTTTGCTTTCCTGGTATACAACAAACCTCTGATCCTCACCTCTCAAGGAACTCAAAGGAACTTCAAAGACGCCCTGCACACAAGCCAGTGAACCTCTCATTTTGGAGCTGCGGCCTGTGCTTCCTTGAGCCCAACACTGTGGACTGTTCTCCAAACTTCAAAAAAAAAAAAAAAACCAGCTAGCCACAGGACCCTCAGCCACTGAGCACCCCTACAACACTTCAGGCCCCACATCTCACGTCAGCTCTTCCCCTGCACAAACATCCCCCAATCCAAGACAGTGCTTTCTCAAAGCCCGGCCTGATGCTACTCCCTCGAAATGTCCCTTAGAAACATTTCCTAAGGGCCAACAAGCTCAGGAAGAATTCTGTCCACTGTGCTCCTTCCACCCTTGAGCACTCACAAGGGTATTTAGCACATTAAAAACATTGCAGATCCCTACAAGGAGACAACTCCTTTAACACTGTTTAGCTCAGAAAATCTTAGGTGCATCTTAGCAAAGAGTTTTTTTAAAATTTTTTGTTACATTTATTTTTAACATTATATTTATTAAGATCTTGAGAAGGAAGAGTTCTAGCAAACACACAGACCTTGGCTCACACCAATGTCTAGTTCAAATGAGATACATCTGCCTTGGGTACATTTCCTGTGCCTTTCTTTCCATGTCACATCTGTTGGCCTCCCTATGATAGCTGGAGTACAGATTTTTAACTGTTTTACAAAGTGCCCACCATGCCCTGTCCTTCATTCCAAACTGACCCTTTTGTTAGGCGTTTGATGGCTTTAGAAACCCAGTAAACTGGCTCAACTCTCTAGTAAGGACATTTCAACAAGTCACCGAGAAACTTTTCATCAAGACACATCCATCTAGAACGTTAAGGCAACCCACTCCTTGTAATCCATTTAGAACTATGTGCTGCCTTATTTCCATACTTAGTTAAAATACCACATCTGAAGGAAATATATATAATTTGCATTGTCAGTACCAAAAATGACAGTAATTGTAATTTCCATGTGTGGAACAGTCTGTTCCAAAAGAAATGTTAATACTCTAAGAGTCTAAATCCCTTTCAGGGCGTGGCTTATCCTACAATGTGTCTCTTGGGTTTGAATGCTTGTCTTTAGATTGCTCTGTAGTTATCATTCTGTTCACAGCCTCTTGACACTCCTGCTTTGGATGTGCCTCCTGGGATTCGTATCTGGTGCCGTTTCCTGACGAGGCAGAGGAGGGTAAGAGGTAATCATTTCTGACTAGTGATCGATGGGGTAATCCTCTCGCCTTTCATGGGCTCCCTAAAAATGGAGGGTGGCAAGGGTGATTTTTCTCAGCTTCAGTTCAATACAGCTATTACAGATATGTAGGCACTAAATTAGAGACGAATGCGTGCTCCGGGGTATACATCATGTCTGGCTCTTTGTAGTGAAAGTGCTTGGGAGCCGATACAGGCGTGGCTGCAAATCACTTGCTGACATAATGTTGGCAAGATAAGCCAACGGCCGCATGGTGGTCAGAGATGGGGGCAATCATCTCGGAAAATGGTGGATTGGTAAATGGCGAAGGGGCTAGAAATTGGTATTTATGGCCAAGTTTGCCCCCAAAGTATAACTCTGACAAAGAGTGTCAAAATTGTCCATTTATTGTTTCTGCCAGCCTTTGTACGGCTGCTGAAAGGAAGCCTGCTGAGCCAGACAAGATCAAAATGACCGTCTGAACTGTTTGATAATGGGCACAGCTCACAGCACTCTGAGGTCTCCCTACATGGTGCCCTTGTGCTGCAGCAACAGAAGGGGGGCTCTGCCCAGAAAGCACCCAGAAGCGACTTTGCCTCGGCCCAGCCTAACGCTTTCATTAGAAATTCTCCATGTCTTATACAACAGTTCCAGGGGCATGGCTTTCCTGATCTACGCCCCCGAGAAACACCCCGGGTCTTTCTTCTCAGCATGGAACATGAACCCAGAACACTGCAATGGAAACCTGAGTGCTATACTGCGAAACCTCCAAGGCTGATGGGGTGGGCATGATATAGGCAGGCAGATGGGATTAAATTGATTAGTTTTATGAGCTGGAGACCACACCTTCACCCTGCCCCCTTTCATGATCTCACACCCTACCTGACCTCACCTGTATGCTCACCTGCCAATCAGACTACATAACCATTCCCCTTTGGAAGTGAATTAAAGGCCTGGAGCACCTGGGCACTCTCTCTTGTTCACCCTCACACCTTCTGGCATGGGCAGCCTTTTGGCCACCCCTGATGCCTGCCCACCCCGCATCACCCACTGTGCACTCCTGCCCACATGCACTCTCTCCCTTACAGCCTCCAGTCTACTCCCTGGAAAAGCCTGGGAAACGTCTAAGCTCCTTCTCCCCCTTATAAAGCCCTCACTTGCCTGTGTATTTCTTTCACTGAATAAATGCTAAAAACTTATCATGTACCTGGTTTATTCAAGCTGTTACTCTTATATGAATTAGACAGCAAGAACCTTCGATATTAATATTAAAATTATTAAAGCTAGCCAATATCAGATACACTGTAGAGGTCTCCTGCAGATTCCCACCCATCCTGCTGGTGGGTCTGGGAGGACTTGTCCAGCCAGAATGGAAAAGCAAGCCGCTCCTCTGCTCGCAGAATAAGCCTGCAGCTGAGCCACGTCTGAGTTTTAGTAAAAGCACCCACGAGCATCCCCCCACAAACTCAAATAACTGAAAGCTGTTTAAATCTCAGGAATAGACAATAAGGCTCATTCAATTCGCACAGCAAAATTTTACACAAGCCTTTTCCTAAGGTGGGCCAGCTACCCAATTTGTGGAGCCTAGTATAAAATGAAAGTGCCAGGCCTCTTGTTTAAAAAAAAAAAAAAAAAGATTAAGAATGTCTGGGCAGCAGCAGAGCATTCAACAAAGCGTGGTTTCCTTCTGAGCCTGGTGTTGGGTGGGACTACACAGGTCACAAGCAGAGGCTGCCCTGGGCTTCCTATCATCCTCCTCCTCCTCCTCCTCCTCCTCCTCCTCCTCCTCCTCCTCCTCCTCCTCCTCCTCCTCCTCTCTGTGTCTGCTTTGCTCTCCCAACAAGCACAGAGAGCTCTACCATCTCCCTCTCCAAGGTGTTTCCCATAGTCTGCGGGAGTCCCCAGAGACTCTACGCTGGCTCCATCTCCACTCAATATCAGGGAGTTCCACTTAGCCACCTGCTTCCTCCAGTTGCCTCCACTTACCTGGCCCTGATTCAGTGCTACCCAGGGTGGTATTGAAGCTAACCAGATCCAGTCTTGCTAACACACAGAGACACTTGGGGAGACATTTAAGACACTTAAGTATTTTATTAGAGAGAAGGGGTGGGGGAAGCGGGGAGAGAATTCTTATTCTCTGACTCACTCCTCCAGATGCCTGTCACAGCCAGGACTAGGCTGAAGTGAAACTGGGAACTCAATGTACATCTCCCAAATGCGTGGAGGAACCCAATTATTTGAGCCCTCACTGATGCCTTCCAGGGAGTTCATTACCAGGAAGCTGGGGGCAGGAGCCTGAGCTAGGAAGCACACTCAGGTACTAAGATGTGGGGCCTGGACTTCTTAACTGCTGGGCTAATCACCTGACCTTGAGTATTTTTCTTAGTATTTTATGTTATTGATATTTATTAACTATTGAGACATCTCACTTGTTATGAAGTCTGATAGTCTAGCACCCATAAAACCAACTGTGTCCAATCTGGAGGAGTTTCAACTCTATAATAAGCACGGATGAGAGATGGAGAGCAGCTGTTGTGACGCTGCTGCAGGCTGGGCAATGTGCTGAAGCTTTGGTCCCCAGAGGCTCCTTCAGCCCTCAGCCATGTGCAGTACCTGCTATTATTCCAGGGAGATGAGGACCTGGGGCTTAGAGTGGTTGCTGACTTGCCCTAGCTCACACAGCTGCCATCTGCCTCTCTAGCTTAGGTTCTTGGTGCCACCAAACTAGCTGCACAAACAGATGGGAGCCACGAAGCTGGCCTCCCCTCACTGCCTCTCTGCTGAGCATAAATAGGACCTTCACTAATACGAGCTAATAAATGAGTGCATTGCTTCGTAGGAAAAGGAAAAAGATGAAGTTGCAAGCAATACAAAATACAGAAGACTCAGCTTAGTCACACAGAAAACCGTGCACAATTTCCAGTACTACTTGTCTTCGCATTTCTAGGGCTTTATGTAGCAACAGTTGAACATTAGTTTTGACGATACCTGTGGATCTAGCATGGCACCAACTAGTTTCTCAATAAATATTCACTCTCACTGAATGGATCTGAAATGAATGGAATAGAATGAGATTACAACGTTTTTTGGTAAGAATTTGGCTTTAAGCTGAGAGAATTTTAAATGTCAGTTAAACAGACCCACTCTGTAGAAATGAACAAAGTAAATGTGACCATAATTCCAAAAACCTCAGAAACCCAAGCCTCAATCTAGGGGAGCCAGAAGAGATTCTAGGACTTCCCTGCCAGCTTGAGTTGCTCCTTTTCCAGTAGAGCGGAAGGAATTCAGCACAGCTGTAAGCGTCTCCACCCCCCTCCATGATTGAGTATTAAATAATGTTCCTTTAAGCTACTGGAACTGCTGCATGGGGATTCAGGCTCATTTTTATGGGTGCCTTCTTGTGATTTCTAGAATTATGGGAGCCAACTCCTGCCTCCATACATCACCAGGAAGCAATATAAGAAGTTTTTCTTTCCCCTCAGCTTGGAGCACATAAAATGATTTTTCACTGCTCAGAATCAAAACAGATGCATTTAAATACATTTGCTTGCAGAATGCTCTGTGCTGGGTTTAAGGGAGAGATGCATCAGTATAGCACATGTCAGCTTCAGAGGAAAATGCAGAGGCAAAGGCATCCCATGTATGGAGGGCACGGTGGCCCCCAGCCCAGGTGGCCTTGCCTCTGTTCCCCAGCAGGGAGAAGGAGACAGGGCTGATTTCAAAGCACAGCCTTCACCCCAGACACCCTATTTCTGTGAAGCTAGGTCTTTTCCCCCAACTTGAGCCTCATATTCACATCCCTAAATTCCACATAGACAAGCTCAGTAAAGATGCATGGATCTGGCCGGTGCCACGGCTCACTAGGCTAATCCTCTGCCTTGCAGTGCTGGCACCCTGGGTTCTACTCCCGGTCAGGGCACCAGATTCTGTCCTGGTCGCTCCTCTTCCTGTCCAGCTCTCTGGACAGTCTGGGAGTGCAGTGGAGGATGGCCCAAGTCCTTGGGCCCTGCATCCACATGGAAGACCAGGAGAAACACCTGGCTCCTGGCTTCAGATCAGTGCGGTGCACTGGCCACAGCGCGCCGGCTGCAGCGGCCACTGGCGGGTGAACCAATGGAAAAAAGGAAGAAGACCTTTCTCTCTGTCTCTGTCTCTCTCTCTCATTGTCCACTCTGCCTGTCAAAAAAAAAAAAAAAAAAAGAAGAAGAAGAAGAAGATGCATGGATCTGTATCATTATCGTGTCTCCCCATTATCTAGACATTATGCATGGGAAGATTAATTACACACTCAACATCATATGGGTAGCACTAGGTCACCTGGATAGCAGAATTGTAAGAAGAATCCAAGTCCAAGTCTCTCAGACCCATGAAGGTAGCAGAAGTGAGAGTGAGTGGTGGATAAGCCACTATAGAGGCTCACTCTGGGTTATGTTAAGGAACACTGACATTTTGCCCTGTAAGAGACTAACTTCCTGTTAGACTATTTAACAAGCCACATGACCTCCATCCATTCTTGGAGTTGCTTTACAAATATTCTCTTCCATTGATTTATCCATGAGAAGTGCCAAGTTCTAGACAGGCAGAAGATAGGAAAAAAAAGAGAATCCCACCCAGATATACTATGTGTGTTTAACTAAAATGGACATTTATTATTTTGTACAACTCAGCACTATTTTTTCTTCTTTTGGTATCAGTACCCCAACTCTCGTTTGTAGCTTAGGGAAGACATCAAAGGCTCCTAATGTCCCATGAGTAGTGATTACTTTAAGCCATATCTAACTGATTATTTGCTCATAGGAGTGATAACATCCATTTTGGCTTTAGTTCATTTCAGTATGGAAAAAGTCATTAATGAATTAATTGTTTTCCTGGCCAGATATTCCCGACCAAGACTCTAAGACATTTGCAGGTCTTAAACTGTGACGTAGTAGCCTTGAGCAGCAAGTCAGTGTTGACTTTGCTGGTGATTGTTAATGCCTGACCAACCATGCCTGACCCAAAAAGGAATGTTCTTAAGCTAGAGTGAAAGTTCTTTCCAGAATACAGCATTTCTCCTGGGGTAGGTTGAGCATGCACAGAATGGCTGCTTGCTCCTTGGACTGAGTCCATTTTCATCAAGTCTTACCCAGCCACCCACCCCCATTAGACCTCCTATACTGCATGGGGTTGAAAAGCTGAGCCTGGAAGGGAAGGAACAAAAGGAAAAGACTGAACGTGGGCTTCAGAGAAGTCCCAGGAAATCTGTCCCTGCTATGAGAGGCAGAGAGGTGCTGAGGTGGTGTTTAGAGCAGTGGTTAAGTTACCACCATGGGATGCCCATATCCCATAGCAGAGTGCCTGGTTTAAGTTCTGGCTCCTCAGCACCTCATCCAACTAATATGCATTCTGGGGAGCAGTAGGTGATGGCTCAAGTAGTTGGGTCATTGCTACCCATGTGGGAGACCCAGATGGAATTCCACGCTCCTAGCTTCAGCCTGACTTAGGTGTGGCTGTTGCAGATATTGGAGGAGAAAAACAATGAATTAAAGATCTCTCTCTCTCTCTTTCTCTTCAAAACAAAATGAAAATACATAAATAAAAATAATAAAAGAAACAGGGGTGTCTGGAAGCCCCTGCCCAGTACATCTTCAGGGCCTTAGAAAATTCCTAGTTTTAGATAGAGTACCCATTCATCTCTCCCTGAGGCACACATACAACTTTCTGTGCCAAGCTTCCCTCTTCTCTAAAAAGGCCAAGTTCACCTCTAAGCAGGTTTCTTTATTTAGCTACCATCACGCTTTCTCTTTCTTTACCTGAAGGCCTAGTTACCAGGAGTAACCAATGCCAGTAAAAACAGGAAGCCAGCTCCCAGGGCTGGAGGCTCAGTGGGCCCAGCTAGAAACACAACTGCACTCATATATTTGTATCAACTTGTTCTGCAGATAAGTTCATTTTCTGGACTCTTCTTGGGGGAAAATCAAAGAGAGAGAAAGAAAAAAAAAATTCTGGTAGCAGGAGAACACACACACACACACATACATACAGGGACCTAAGCATTTGGGCCATCTTCTGCTGCTTTCCCAGACACATTAGCAAGGAACTGGATCAGAAGTGGAACAGCTGGGACTCAAAGTGGCACCATATGGGATGATGAAGTCACAGGCAGTGGCTTTACCCACTATGCCACAATGCCAGCCCCCATAGTTGTATATAGTCACTTGTTCCCTTTGTCTGGGTAAGTGAGTTGTCCTATATCATGGTTTGTCTAATGAGGCCAAATGATAAAAAATTCTATATTCAACTTCAGTACCAATAGTTAGTAAATTACAGTGGTCTAAACAGATAAAAAGTAATGACTCTTAAAAATAAGAACTCTAATGAGTCATTACTGAAAAGTATTGGTAAACTGAATCATTATTTTGAATATTAGCAGATAAAGATCAAGATATGAATGTTTCTCTTGTCTTTTCTAGCTCATCTCTATCATTGGTTAACCACAGATGAAAATTTTACTTTCTAGAAATCTTCCAGCAAGCATATTATAAAATATTATTTAAGTAGCACCATTTTGAAATCCTTGATCAATTAAATGATTGTGGCAGATTGCTTTTACCAAAAAGAACATAACCATAGTTAGAGTCCAGAGTCTTGACATCAGACTGTGCCTTTCTCCTCTTGTTGAACTCGGAGGACCTTTTTGGTTGTTCTAGAAAATGGAAATGAATTACCCTTTTTTTCCCTCCAGTATTTTCTGTTGATCTCAAGGAAGTCTGATACTCAGAAATGATTGCAGGCTGCAGAGGGTGCCCTTCCTGGAACTCTCTTGTTCGAGAGTAAGGGGTGCGGAAGAGGATCCCTAAGGGTCAGTGAGAGTGGGGGAAATCCCCGAGGGCTTTTTCTCTTCTTTTCTTTTTTTCAATTCTCTTGTACATGGGCTATGATGATGAACCTATAACTGGGAGGCACTTAAGACTCTGAACAAGGGAAAGTTTCTCCTCTCTCTGATCAAAGAGCCTGGGGTCACCAAGAGTGTCAGGGACAAGCGGGGTTACTGATGGTTGTTGTTGGGTGTTTCTCTGTGCCTTTCTCCTACATGGCCATAGACAACGGCAGAGAGGCAGAAAGACAGACAGGCAGAGATCTCCCACCTACTGGCTCACTCCCCAGATGCCCACAATATTCTGGGCTGAGCCCAGCTGAAGCCAGAAGCCAGAAACTCCATTCAGGTTTGCCGAGGTGGGTAGCAGGGCTTCAACCACCTGAGCCATCACCTGCTGCCTCCCAGAGTAAAGACTGGCAGAAATCTGGAACTGGGAGCAGAGCTGGGATATGAACCCAAGTGCTCCAATATGCAATGTGGAGGTTCCCAAACAGTACCTTAACTGCTATGCCAAACATCTGCCATTAAAATAAATCTTTTGACCAATCCAATTATTGGTAATCACATGATACAACTAGAACTGTCTTTCATTGTTGGTGGGAATGCAAAATGGATCACTTCTCGGCCTTTTGGTTAAGATCAAGTGTGGAATGCAAAACGGTACAGCCACTCTGCAAAGCAATTTGGCAGTTTCTTCTAAAAGTATACATTAATTGCCATATGACCCATAAATCCTATCCTACGGATTATCATAGAGAAATGAAAATTTATGTTCACTCAAGCATTTACTCATGAATGCATAATGGTTCTATGCATAATTGCCCCAAATTGTTAATAACTCCAATGACTTTAGCAGGTGAATGTATGAACTATGGTACATCTTTATAATGGAATACTATGTAGCAATAAAAAGAATGTGCTATTGATATTCATAGCTCCTTGGATGAATCTCCAAAGCACTGTTCTGAGTGAAAGAAGCCAGTTTCAAAAGAATACCATGTATAAATTAATTTCTGTGACATAAAAAGATGAACCTGCTATGGTGGAGGAAAGATCAGAAGTTGAATTGAGTTAAAGGTCAGAAGAAGCTGTGAAGGAATTACAATATAGAATAATAGGACTGTTGAGTGTCTTGACTGTAGTGGTGGCCAGAAGAATCCATACATGTGTTATCATTTACAGATCTGTATACCAAAAACAGTCAAGTTACTGAATGTTAATCTAAATGATTTTTTTAAAGGCAACTCCTGAGAATCTTTCTCATTTGCAAATCCCTAAGTTAATACCTTAGAAATGCCCACAGTTTCTCCAGAGATCAAGATAAACAAATGCCCTTATTTTTATCTTAATTTTGCTACAGTATATTCAGGTGTTCTTTCCTAAACTTTATTTATGAACATGTGATTTGCTTAAATTTGTCTCATCAAAAACTGAAAATTTAGAGAGCAACATTTCTCTCTCTCTCTCTCTCTCTCTCTCTCTCCCTCCCTCCCCACTTCTTTCTCTCCCTCTTCTGCTCACAAAATAAATGTCAGTCTCCTTATATTTGATCTTCAATGATACCATCCTCAAGATAATGAAAATATGGTAATGAGAAGTCCTAAAACTACAGGGAAGTGTTCTGTTTGAGTACAATAAAATGTCTCAGCACATTATCATTTCTCTACTGGCTAAGATAAATTATTCCCAAAGTACAACAGGATAGCAGTTAGAAGTAGGGACTTACGCAAAAGGCTGGTCTTATAGTTCTTCTATAATATTGAGAATTCTTTTAAAGAAACCATGTTTGAAAACTTTAAAGACTTATTTTATTATATTTTGTTTAATTGAAAAACAGGCAAAGAAAGAAAGAAATATAGAAAGACAGATTTCCCATTGGCTGGTTCGCTCCCAAATGCCTGCCACTGTTGGGGCTGGGTCAAGACCAGAGCCAAGATCTGGGAACATAATGCAGGGTCTCCCACATGAGTGCCAGGCACCCAACTACTTGAGCCATCACCTCTGTCTTCCACTGTCTGCCTTAGCAGGAACCTGAAGTCAGGTGCTGGAGCCAGAAATCAAATCCGGGCACTCCAAACTGGGACATGGGTATCTTGTGCTATAATTACCACTAGGCTAGATACACACTGAATGGAAATTTTAAAGGACATGTGCAGCTGTGATGATTTTAATGTGTGTTCCCAAGTTCTTTCATACTCCTCTCTTTAAGCAGTGGAGACCAATTCTCCTCCCTATAGGCTAGGCTTAGTGGCTGGCTCTCAACATAGAGAATAAAGAAAAAGTGAAAGGCAAAATCCCAATAGTCACTGTGGTTTTCTCTCTCTCGTGTGTATGGATTTGTCTCAAGTCTCTCTCTCGGTCTCTGGCTCCATCTCATCACACTGGGAAAAGTCAGCTGCCATGTCCTGAGGCCACTCAGGCAGTCATATGCAGAGGCTCAGGGAGAGAGGGACTGAGGCCTCAGATCAAGAGCCCTGTGCGTGAGCTTTCAGATACCACAGCCCTGTTGGTCTCCTCATCATTACCTCCCGAAAGACCCTGAACTAACACCAGCTAGCTAAATCACTCCTGTGTTCCTAACAAGCTGCTAAGTTTACAGGTAACACTTATGCAGCAATAGACAATTACACCTGTAACCATGACAATGTTCAGTCGTTCTTTGTTGTAGGGAAAGGAGAAAAGGAAGGGGAGGCAACACTGAGTTCAGGATTTGGTTCCACATTTTCACCAAGGTAAGCAACACTTGAGTAATCTGGAATTCTTCCCCTGGAGGTCAGGGAACTATACAAAGCTCCAGGACGTTTTCTAGAAAGGATTTTTATGTCATTCATCTTGTTACATAGACATCAACAGACTGATGTTCCTGGTGACAGGAGGGGGAATACATTGATCATCACCAGCTACCTCCATCTTTCCCTATCTACTCATTTGTTAAGCAGTCTTTGAAATAGGCTATGTTTTATGGCTTGACCCAGAAAAGAGACTAGCAAATGGCTATGGATGAGATAGACACTAAGTACATGTGTTTTGGTGCTACCAATGAGCTGCTGTGTTATTTTTTTGATTGGCAAGCTGAGAGTTCATATCCAACTCCAAAAGACCAAACAGAAACAAATACCTAGAACCAAAGTTAAAACCCTGCCACCTCTTTCTCTGCACTCATGCATAAGGAATTTTCATTTTCATGTAGCATATGCCATGAGACAGGTACAGGAGAAGTTACTGTAAAAGAAAATTAAGTGATGTTCATGTCGTCCAACACCAAAGGCGGAAAATCTGCCCAGCAACTCAAAAATCAATGAACATTTGACAGAAAAATATGCTTGTTGCATTCCTTAAAAGGAAAATTAAAAACATCAGAACACAAGGGTCAGGTAGTTATTATTGGAATCTGGCTCTTGTAAAACATAATATGTACCATTTTCCCCATCTAAATTACATTACTTTGTCTAAGTTACCCAGTGGGGCCCAGGATAAGGTGATTTTCCAAAGGCATATCCATTTAAAAGTGGCGCCCTTCAGAACACCAACAGTGACAAAAAAAATGATTAGTTTTTGTAACCTCAGCATCACAAAGAACAGTTCCACAAGAAATAGTTGACAAAAAAGGAAAACTTCATTATTAAGCACAAATAGTGCTATTCAGCAAAAGCTGTTGCTGATTGGAAACTTCTAAAAACTGGGCCTTCTACAGAGTCTCATTTGATACTATGGTTTTATGAAATTCTGAATATTTTACAGACCAAAGTATTTTCATGACTTTTTTTGTGTGTGTGAATGGAACTGTGTCTCAATAAGTAAGACATCTGTCTAAATACCAGGTCAATCACAGTCATCAAGGAAGTAGAGAAAAGAAGTACAACAAAGGACAATCACACGGAGCCAGAAGTTCCCATGCAGTATCACACGTGGTTCTGCACAGTTTCTAAAGCAAGCTAATTACAGGACTCTCTGTAAGTCTGATAACTGGCTCATGTAAGCTTCCAATAAAATGTCACCTGGGTGCCACAACTCAAAACACCTCTAATACCAACTTGGTGTGAATGATCAGCTACTAAAAATAGACCCAGGAATGCATTCAAAGCTATTGCTTTGAAATCCTGGAAGGAAGGAGACTACATAGCATCTCCTGTTTGCTCCAAAATATCATTCTTCTCAAAATTCTAGATTGTATCAATAGAAAATCAAAAAAGTAATGAACACTTTCCATGGATTAGTAGCAGTCAAAAATTTCAACAGAGGCGAAAACATGCATGTAGAACTAAGCAAATTGTATTGAGTATCCTACTGTATCTCTCTCTCTTTTTAAAGATTTATTTATTTATTTGAAATCAGAGTTACACAGAGAAAGAAGGAGAGGCAGAGAGAAAGAGAGGTCTTCCATTCACTGGTTCACTCTGCAGATGGCTGCAATAGCCAGAGGTGAGCCAATCTGAACCCAGGAGCCAGGAGCTTCCTCCAGGTCTCCCACACAGGTGCAGGGGCCCAAGGACCTGGGCCATCTTCTACTGCTTTCCCAGGCCATAGCAGAGCTGGATTGGAAGTGGAGCAGGCAGGATTCAAACCAGTGCCCATATGGGATGCAAGCCCTGCAGGCAGAGGCCTTACCACTATGCCATAGTGCTGGCCCCTCACTCTATTTCTAACAGACAACAAGAATTTCACAGCTCAGAAGAGAAGGATAGAAAAATGGATGCTCATTTGGAAGAAAATAAAATTCCACTTAATCTGCTGCATGCTGGTGAGAATGAACCTTTCTTCTCCAATCAGCATCAGTTTATCCATTACCCTTCTTGACAATGGGTATCCCTCCCTCTCTTCTTGTCACTGGGTATATTGATGACCTCTTTCCAGGTGAAAGTGAAGCCCAACTCCCTTCCCAGTAACAGCAACCTGCTAAGATCACACCCCTGTCTGGGATTACACAGCACTTTGATACTTCATACTCACAGAATCAGGCACCAAGTAAATAGGCAACAGCCAGCAGTCAGAGTGAATGTGCTACACCTACTAGGTAAATAACTACAATAAAAGTAATTAAGTGCCATAGAGGAGTCAAAAAATTCCCAAAGGTTACTCAGATAGAAAAACTAGAATTCCTCCTGAGCTGGAGGACTCACTACCCCTGGAGACAGAACATTCCCCACTTTGATAGCATTACTTTCTAGAAAACACATAACTCTATTAAGTGGAAATTTGCTCCCTGGAATTTCTATGCATTAGGCTCTTTCTTAACCCTGGGGACTCCAAACAAATCCTGTCCTGTCCATGTCCCAAGCCCTTTCCAATTGGAAGACTGCTCTCTTGTCCCCAATGTGTGGCCCTTTTTGAGTCATCAACCCCAGATACTCAGTGATTGTTTTGTACACATATTCCTGGAAGTATACCTTTACATGTGGCCCAAAAACATCCTACATTATTATAACTTGAGGAGAACCTCCATCAGGGTTCCCTCTTCAAACTTACTGAATCAGGTTTGATGCAGTAGGGCCTAGAATCTGCCCAGAACTAGCAGGTGCACCCTTGATTCTTTAGCAACCATAGAATTTCCACCAGCCTCATCACCACCTCTGAACAGGCCCCTTTGAACAATCAGAGGACGATTTCCTAGAGCACTGGTGAGGTCTAGGTATTAACTTTGAAATACTCTTTAGAGAGTTCAAATGGCTATGGAAGAAATACAACTGACTTTTGCAGGAAGTCTTTATGGGCAGAGCTCTCATTAACTCACAGTGACATTTGCCCTGTGTGGCAGGCAGTGTGACAGCAGGCCGCCTCAGTATTTTAGTCTGTTTTCTGTGGCTATACCAACATACCTGATGCTGGGTACTTTATGAAGAAAGGAGATCTACTTAGCACATGGTTTTGGAGGCTTGAAGTCCAAGATCAGCAGCCTCTTCTTCTCTGTCTCTGATGAGAGCCTCATAGCAGCCAGCATCACAGCAGGAGCATGTGAGGAGTGATCATTTGGCAAAGCAAGAGTCCAGGTAATTCACTTTCACTAGAACTAACAGGGGTCCTGTGAAAACTATGTTAAGCCCTTCCAAGAGTGATGCCCCTGATGGTCCAATTATCTCTCAGTATGCCCCAGCTCTTAAAGCTTTCACCACCTCTCAATACCTCCACACTGGGACCAAGTGTCCAGCACAGGAACATTTGGTGGGACACACTGAAACCACAGCACTGAGAAAGTACCTACCATGTGCCAGGCATTGAGCTGGGTGATCTGATGCATGCGGCCCATTTGGTCTTCATCACCCATAAGATCACCGTTATGCCCACATTCTATCGATGAGAAAATTGAGGCTCTGAGAGGAAAATTAATTGATTTGTTCAGCATCACACAAAACAAAATCAGACCAGACCCTTCTGACCCCAGTGCCTGTATCTTATTTCCAACCCACCCTCCATTTCCCACTTAAAAGTACTACAAGAAGCCCCCTTGACCCTCGCAATGTTACTTGTTGACATGATCTCTTAAAGACTCCTGCTGAAATAGATGGGAAGAAAATGCGCAAGGAAGATTCTATTGTTTTATATTTTTTGTCTGTGCCTTATTCACCAGATTCCCAAGAGATGAATGTAAAGTACAATTGGCAGTTTCAAAGTGTGATTGGCAATCGCCTGCCATTCCCTGGCTCAACACTCTGAACTCACCCAGCTGAGTGGGAAGTGAAAAATTGACAAAGTAGAGATTGAGGAGTTTGGCATGAGCTTCAAAGATAATCCACAATGGTGCTCGGGTTTGGAGTTTCGCCCCCCTAACACCCATCTGTCTATAGTGCTATTTCTAATCCCTTTACATGGCAGCAGGATAGAAATACCTAATGGTAGGAGCAGTAGATAAGAAATAAAACCACTGCGTTAAAGGGGACAGTACGGGCATAGGAATAAGAGTTTTAATCAGTACATTTCTTGATAGTCAGGGCCAACAATTTGAGCAAGCAGGGGAGGAGAGTGTCACCTACTTAGACTACTCTATCCAACCTCCAGCCCAAGATGGAAAGCTCTAGATGGGCAGAGACACCTACACAAAAAGCCCAGATCTTTATTTAGAAATCCCCATGCCTCTGCTGGGAGAAAGTTCCTAATCAAAACCGCCAGTGACTCAGTAGAAATGAAGCTGTCAAACGGAAATAGAAATCGCGCAATTAAGAGAGACTCAGATCCCAGTTCATCCCAGGGAGCCCATGAAAGTCACAGCTAGGGAGTGAGGAATCAAGAACCTCCAACACTTCATGACAATGTTAATGAAGTGAACTTTGTTCCGTCTGAAACTTCCTGTCTTGCTCTCCTGGGAATAGCAAGGTGACCAGAATAATGACAGGAGGCATGACCGCCCCCAAGAAAGCAGAAAACAAGCAACGTCTGGTGCTCCATTTATTTGAAGGCTCAGTCATGTTATGTTATAGTAAATAAGCTTTGTTAGACTCCATTCTAGCAGGGCCAAATTGGAACCAAGAAGGAGTCAGAGTGAAGGATCTGTGCAGCTATTTCTGGGGACAAAACAGATCAGCAGCAACAGAGGCCATGTTAAGACAAATGGTCCACTCTTGAATGGCGTACCATAATGTCTGTGGATCAGATGGATTACAGGTTGCATAGATAGCCACAGGACATCCACTGATAATCAAACATTCTGTTGCCTGACAGATAACAGCAACCCACAAATGAGATGTGTTTCCTCTGTATATACAGGATACATGAAATCAATACTTAATTACAGCAGGGCCCACTTGTGCTGTTGGCTGTTGGTTCTGTGGAGGAGGTGGTAGGAAGATCCCCATTCGAGCAATGAGTTCATGAGACTCAAAGAGGGTTGGGGCATGATGGCAACGTAGTGCTCACCCCATTGACCATGCCTGACTTTTGTATTTAATGAATCACTTTTTAGGCACTAAGTGTGGGTTGGAGAAGTGATGTGAGACACAAATAAGTATGCCATTAAGGACAGGAACAGGTGCCACCTGAAATGGCTGTTGCTAGAATGATTGTACGAAACTCTGTGCCACAGGCTTGGGGAGATGTGTGCAGGATGTAAGGAAAGTCTCCATGGAGAACCTGTAGAACAAAAGGAAAGAACAGAGAGTATGAAATCAAGAATATGATATAGTTCCTAGCTTTCAACCAGCAAGCTATAAAATATCTTATAGTTCAATCTGCTTCTCCACAAAAGAGGCTGTTATTCTGCCTCTAACCCACTGGGTCACTGTGAGGAACAAGTGAGATAAATAGAAAGGGCTCTATAGACTGTGAGTCCCAGACCATTTTAAGGGATTGTTTTTATTTTATAAAGTGATAGGACCTAGGCATGCAATATCGTAAATAATTGAGGAAAAGGAGACATAGTTTTATTGATTAAGCTCCTGGTGCAATGTTAGGCAAGAAAGAAAAGAAGTGAATGAATTAAGGAAAGATTTCAACTACAGCCAATGGTATAGCATGTATAACTTAGAAAATAATTTCACAATTCAATTATGCCATTTCCATGTGACTCTACTCCATGGTGCATTCCACTTGAAAGATGTATGTTCCTCTAAGAATAGTCTCCTTGTCTTTTTAAAACTTTGGTTTGTTTTGGATAGCCACCATTTGGGAAGGAGGTGAGTCCTGTATTTACCTTACTTCCTACAAAGACTTATGGACTTGCTGTTTATTTATTCAACAACATACCTAATCAATCTTTGAATAATCAATTTTGTGTGTAGGGCACTGAGAATTAAATACATGAGAGGGAAAAAGAATTAGAGACAAGAAGAAGTATAGGGACTCCTTACAAGATAGCTTAGAATTCTTGTCTTCAATGGATAGATTCAACGGAGAGAGTGGGCTACCTATGAACAAAAATACAGGTCTACCATCAGCCAGGCCACACCACTCAGCAACTCTGTGACTTTGGGCTGGTGTTTACACCTCTTGGGGCCTTGATTTCCTCATCAACAAGAGTGAACATGAAGAATTCAGATGTTTGATACGAGAACTCATGGACCAAGCCTGTGCTGTCGTAGAAAGATTGTTGCCCAAATCTTTACACACCCAGTGTTTTTCCATCAGCCCTTGGCTGTGATTTCAAATGAAGCCATGCTTGAAACTAACCAAGGAAACCTACTTCATACTTAAATGAGGTTTGTTCCCTTAACTTGCATCATTCAACCCTTTAGCAAAGCTAAGAAACTCATGTCACAACTGAGACATCGGTCTAGCCTAGAAATGAAAACTCTTAATTCAACTCACAAGAGTTGAACCATGTAAAAGCAAGACACAGCCATTGGACGTGCATACTCAGGTTTACTCAAGCTAGAATTTTCCATAAGTGAATTAAGATGAAAATGGTCACTAAAGTATCCAACCCTTACTAGGCTCCTCCTTATGTACTTGCTGGATTTGACAGTGTGTGTGTTACTGACTTAAATCAAATGCTGCTCCTGAAACTTTACTATAAACCCAGAAGTATGGGTTTATAGTACTGTACTAAATTAAAGTGCCACCACTTTGCATGCAGATTTGAGTGACATGAATACAAAATGTGACATGAAATATATTGTCTGTCCTTAAATACAAAATTTCAAATAATGTGAATTTCTCCCTATTACCACCAACTTAAAAGTTTGTTGACTAACACATAATTTGATCTTAGAGCTGAGGGAAACAAATGAGTTGGAAGCTGAGTTTATGTTAGGTCTACCAGGGAGCACTATTTTACCTGGCAAACAAAGTTCCCTTCTTTTATTGTTGATATTAGTCTTGAAATAGGTGAATTTTGAATTATATAAGGACCCTTAAAACATATTCCTCAACTCAAGTACAACTTTCTCAGTGTGTATTCTATCTATGTTTAAGAATCAAAAATCCAGACAAGGTACCTGAAACCCTGGGCATACTAGGAACCAGAGTTCTGGCACAGATTGTTCTAGAAAGAGGAAAGACTTTGCTTTATAAGATAACGTGTAAATCTGGTGAGTGCACAGCTCATTTACATATCCAGTGCATCAAGGATTCACATTCCCAGGATGCCTTTGATCTCAATATCTAGAAAGGCTCGAAGATCCTAGACATGTTCCTGGAGCCTGTGCCTCTCTCTAATGCAGATCGCTTTTTATGTCTGAATTATCTTTGTGAGATAGGTGAAATGGGGAAATTAAGTTGCAAAGGGGTAAAGAGAGTTTCAAAACTATGCAGTCTGAGCTCCTGGTCATCCAACTCCATGACAGGAGCTCACCGTGCTGCACCAAACTCTGCTCCTACTTGGAAATGGCCTACGAGGAAATGATTGTCTGTCTCCTAGGTGTTAGGGTGAGGAACTCAGACCTTCACACCACGGTTGACTTTTTTGTTATTTTGGGCTCTCTACCACCTACCCTTTCAGGAACCCACTGGATATAGCCAGATGGGACCACTGATGGAAGTATCCTGTCTCCTTCCAAGAAAGACCACACTAGACAAATAAATCAACTGAATATTCCCTTCCAGGAATCTCAATTTCAGTCAAAGAAAGAACAGATGAAAATGGTTCGGGTTTTATGAGGAAGTCTCAGAACTCTGTGAGGCTCTAACATAATACCTATCAACAGAATGCCCTTGGTTTCTAACCATTTTCAAGCCTGCTTCCTCAACCTCCTTCTGATTCTATAAGCAATCCCTCCTATTCGAACAAGTTCTGGCTTGGTTAAATTAGCCAAAGCTCATTTTGATTATTTTCACTCAAAGAAACCTAGTTTGAAACCCAACTAAATCTATATCTTTGTGCATGTACCCTGGAAGCCACAAGATAAGAGTTTCCATGTGTGACTGTGTGCATGCACATGTATACTCGTATACATGCTTTTACTCTCCAATATACCTCACGAACTAGAAAGAGCAAAGGCTTTGTCACTTTTATTTCCCATAAAGGGTCTTACCAATTACTCAGGACAATATTTTACTAAATTTATAAAGCTTAATGAAGAAGTAAGATTTCTCTTGTTGAAAAAAAAGGGAAAGTCGGCTTAATGTGATGTCTGATTAGTATTTGATACCTTGTTTCATGGTTCTGCTTCTTCTCTTACTGCTTTTCCATAGCAAAAAAATAAAATAAAATAAATGAAACATTCTGTATTTATGATTATCAGATTATATAAAGACTTGGGTGGGGGAAGATGGCCTATTATCACAAGCTACTACCGTGCTTCTTCTTTCTGTGTACTAAGCAACACAAAAACAACAGCAAATAAAAACATTCCTTCTGACTTTGTAAAGGTTGAAGCAGTCACCCAGAAGTTGTGGATCAGAAAATCTCAAGATTTCTGTCAAACTTAGATTGACTTTATCACATTTCCCCACTCTATAGCTTACTTTCATGATGGCACACTTTTCCCCATGATCCCAGTAATTCCAAAGCAATTACATTTCCAAGCAAAGAAATGCAATAACCAAAGTAAATTCATAAAACAGGGCTCTGAATGCATTTCTGCTGTCTTTGGTTTGATGTCTGATCCAAGAAGAAGTATCCTGAGCAGCAGGGAGATCATTTATAATCTTTATTATGATGACAGCAACAAATACTGTGAAATACCTTCCCATGACTGAAGATGCTTGTGAAAATCTTTGTGATTTTCCAAAAAATATTGTATGTGGTATCAATGCATGCACAACAGAAAGCTATGCCCTCTTAAATTTGTGACCATGTACCTAGAGGATTGTGAGCTAGCAACGGACTGAAAAATTCTGATCCTTTGGAGGTGATCATATTGCTAAGCTGCTTCTTCAAGTTTACTGTTAAGGTTTTACCTAAATTTGGATGGATGAATGTGTCTTCGTTCACACAGAACATTTCTGGAAATGGAAGAAATGAACTGCATTTAGAGAAGGAAGGAAGAAGGGAGAGCAGGATGGTTGTCTTCTATTTCAATTCCAACACCTAGGCTAGTTAGTCATCTATACACTTATTGTCAAGGGGAAATGCCAACCTCAAACAGACTTTCCCAGCACCAAGCCTCTGCCACACCTCTGTCCTTTGATTTATATCAGTTATTTCTTTTGCTTTTCAAACATGTAAAAACATGCTAATATTATCACATAAAGAGCACCATTTTGAAGACAAATATTAGGCATTGCACAGGATAGACTTGATCACATAATCTCGTGGAGATGAATTTTAAACTTTGGTTTTAGGGAATTATCTATGCTTCTTTTTGGTTTTAGGGAATTATACTCCTTTTTCCTCTTATTAATGCAAATATTTTAAAAAATCAACTGTATCTACAAAATGTACTTTTGTAAAAGAGGCATGCAGACTTAATTAAGAAATTAACTGTGAATGTTACCATAAAAGAATTACAATTGTGTCTAATGTGAAAGGTTTTAATTTTTCCCCTGTCTAGTTCATTTATTATTGAAATAAAATTATGATAATCAGGTATTATATGCCAGATTACACAAATGAATGGTATGAATGTAGAGTTTTAAAATGATCATATACTCTGACTTTTCGTTCTTCCAAATTTAGGGAACGCATAGGCCATGCATATTCATGAGACTTTATCACCAGTTGAATTTTCTAACTAATCATCATTCCATCATTCAGAAAACTCAATTCTGCATTCAAGCCACCTGGATACCACCATCAAGTCCATCAACGTAATGTACCTCTACTCTACAAATTCTGCAGACCCAACAAGCAGCTGGGCAGGCTCCATCATCTCTAGGAAGACTCCTCACCTTCCTTGCCCTAGATTAGGGAAGCCTCACATGTGCTCTGATAGCAAACTGTCCTTTCTCCCCGAGACCTTACTACATAGTAGTGAAAGCCTACTTCTGATGGCGACTACAAATGCAGAATGCAATGACCATGACCGTGGCTTCTTCCTACCATATTCCAGAGTCAACAAAGATATGCATTAGATGAAGGAATCACTGAATGATCATATGCATGCAACAAATATTGTGTGTGTTACATGTTCTACATCTGGGGACATGGCTCTAAACATGATGAGATCCCAGCACTTAGAAAGCTGGCATTCTGGCCGGCACTGCGGCTCAATATGCTAATCCTCCGCCTGCAGCGCTGGCACACTGGGTTCTAGTCCCAGTCGGGGCCCTGGATTCTGTCCCGGTTGCCCCTCTTCCAGACCAGCTCTCTGCTATGGCCCAGGAAGGCAGTGGAGGATGGCCCAAGTGCTTGGGCCCTGCACCCGCATGGGAGACCAGGAGAAGCACCTGGCTCCTGGCTTCGGATCAGCACGTTGCGCTGGCCACAGCACACCAGCCATGGCGGCCATTGGAGAGTGAACCAACGGCAAAAGGAAGACCTTTCTCTCTCTCTCTCTCTCTCTCTCTCTCTCTCTCACTGTCCACTCTGCCTGTCAAAAAATAAAATAAAAAAAGAAAAGAAAGCTGGCATTTTATTAGGGGGATGTTCTCATATCTCCTGATAAGACCCCAAGATTTGGGGACTTGTGAGAAGGAGGAACCCACATCTATTTACTGTTATTTTTTATTCCTCTTTTGCCATAGCTCTACACTGGAGTTTTCAATACAAAGCTAGTTAATGACAAAGTGTTATTTTTCATGTATCACTGTCTCTTTTAAGTCTTCCTGGAAAAAAGAAATCTCCTAGGAAGAAAAACTCTAGCTTTTCTGGGGTACCCATTTTAGTTGCCACTTTCATCCATTCTACCAGTTTTGGCAATGAACCCTATATTTATTTGCTTACTTTCTGTCTTCCCTCCTAGAATGTAGACTTCATTAATAAAAGTACTTGGTCTTCTTCTCCTCTACACTAGGGCCTAAGGAAGTGTCTGGCACAATAGGCAAGTACCCACTAATTTTTATTGAATGAATGAAAATACATTTCCTTATGCCAAATTTGCAAACCTAGCTGCCCTCCAGAATATCACCTCCTCTTGGGTTATCAACACTGAGTTTCCCCAGATCAATTCAAGTAAGACACTAGATAACACCACCAGTCATCTACATCTGACTGTCTAATACGGCAGCCATGAGCCATATATGATTACTGATCACTTACATGAAACTAGTCCTAACTGAGATGTGATCTAAATGTGAGACATATACCAAATTTTGACAAGTTAGTATGAAGAAAAAGTGTAAAAATGTCTCACTGAGGTTAAATGAAAACATAATTTGTATCCATTTTACCTTTCTAAATCTTTTCTAATATGACTTAAGAAAATCTAAAATGCCATATAAAGTTCACATTTGTGGTTTATCACAGATTTCTACAGCAAGATGGAGATCTAGGCCAACCCTTCTAGAACTAAGAGACACAGGGTGAAGTGTGAAGGACACAGGCTGTGTGTCAGACATGGTAGAATTCTGCCCTTTACAATGCTAGCACATGGAGTAGCAGCAGGGTATATGTAAATTCATCCAGTCTCCATTGCTTACTGTTCAATGTGTGCAATGGAAGTCACTTTGGAGGGGAGTTATGATAAATAATAAAATGGCCCTGGAAAGGTCTAGTAAATCCATTATGTTCTGCTACATTCATTACATTCTGCTTCTTCCTCCCTTCTCATCCATGACAGAGTCCCACCATCCAAATGTCATCCTGTCACTTTTTTCCCTGAAATTAACCTGTTACCTGGCTAACCAGACCAGGCTGGGTTCTCAAAGATGGCGTGAATGAAGCATTTAAGGCAACATTTCACAAACATGTCAGAATGCTCATTCTGTGTAAGGAGCTGTGCTAAGGACTCAAAATAGTGTCCTTGGTGGTAATGGGCAACGCGATCAAACCCACACCTATGTCTTACCCTCTTCTCCTCTAAGCACCACCAAAAAGCTTCCTCTGTTCCTTCCCTGGCCCTACCATTAATTCTTGGCCTGTTGGCAGGTGTAGCCTCTTCATCTCAGGGTACTAGTGTGGCTCTAGGGGCTGTGCCTCAGAATCTGGAAGAGAGCTGAATACATTAACAAGCAAAAGCCCTGGGGCACTTAGCCCAACTAACCAATAAAGGGGTGGGGGAGAAGACCCAAATCAATAAAATCAGAGATGAAAAACGAAATGTAACGATAAATACCACAGAAATTTAAAAAATCACCAGGTTGTTACTACAAACACCTGTATGTCAACACATTGGAAAATCTAGAAGAAATGGATATATTCCTGTACACATACAATCTACCCAAGTGGAGTAATGAAGAAATAGAAAACTTAAACAGACCAGTAACCAAGATGGATATCAAATCAGTAATAAAGTCCCTCCCAACAAAAAAAAGCCTAGGATCAGATGGCTTCTCTGCCTAATTCTACCAGACTTGAAGAAGAAATAATTCCAATTCTCCTCAAATTATTCAAAACAACTGAAAGGGAGAGAATCCTCTTAAACTGCTTCTATGAAACCAGCATCACCTTAATTCCTAAACCAGGAAAAGATACAAGAAAAAAAGAGAACTATAGATCAATATCACTATGCACATAGTTGCAAAAATCACCAACAAAATACTAGCTAATCAAATCCAACTGCACATCAGAAAGATCATTCACCCAGACAAAGTGGGATTTATCCCTGGTATTCAGTGATGGGTCAACATACACAAATCAATACCTATGATATATCACATTAACAAATTGAAGAGTAAAAATCATAAGATTGTTACAATAGCTGAAGAGAAAGCATTTGATAAAATATAACATCTCTTCATGATAAAAACCTTAAGCAAATTAGGTATGGAAGGAACATACCCAAGGTTAAGCATCTTCCTGAAGCACTGTCATTCCATATGGGCGCCAGTTCAAGACCCAGCTGCTCCATTTCTGATCCAGCTCACTGCTAATGGCCTGGGACAGCAGTAGAAGTTGGCCCAAAGTGCTTGGGCCCCTGCACCCACATGGGAGACTGGAAGAAGCTCCTGAGTCTGAGCCTTGGATTGGCTCAGTTCCGGAATTAACACACCCATATGGCTCCCTGAATTGTAGCCCTTGTAGCCCTTGTAGTACTGTTATGAAAGTAGGAGGGGCCAAAGACACCAAAAGCAAAGAGAAATTCTCTCATTGTTGCCTCTTTTTTTTTCTCTAAATATCAAGCCATTCTTTGTTTATTGTTCACAAAAATTAAGTTTAATTTTTAAGAGACATTTTAAGTTCACAATAAAATTGAGCAGAAAGTATATAGAGAATTTCCATATACTCCCTGACCCTTACATACACAGCTTATCTTGCCAATATCCTCCCTGCTCTGCTGCCAGAGTGGAGCCTGTGTTACAACTGATGAACATGTATCAATTCACCATTATCCACAGTCCATAGTTTACAGTAGGGTCTGCACTTCATGTTGTATATTCTGTGGGTTTTGACAAATGCTTACTAAAGGGTACCCACCAATGTGGTAGCATACAGAGGGTTTCACTGCCCTAAAAGTCCTCTGTGTCCCACCTATTCCTTCCTTCCACCCTGCTAACCTTTGGCAACCACTGATTAACTTTTTCAGATTATCTTCCTTCTCTTAGTAATATTTGTTTCACCTTGCTCCATGTATTTTCACGATACAGCTCAATTCTCTTTAACTCTCAATAATATTCAATTCTTTGGACAATTATCATTTGTTTATCTATTCACTTATTGGAGAACATCTTGGTTGCTTCCAAGTTTTGGCACTTATGAATAAAATTGAAATATGACCCTGCCCCCTTATCTGCAGCTTCCTATATCAACCCACACAGAATAGAACAGAATTTCTCAACTGCACTGAAAGAGAAGAGGATGGAAGAGTAGGGCAGATACTATCCTGTAATGATTCATTTAGGGGATTTTTCTTTGCCAAGTAGAAACCTCTGAAGCTTGTTTCTTTGTTTGATTTCTTATTTATTTACTTGAAGGGTAAAGTGATTGAAAGAGAGGGAGAGACACACAGATATTTTCCATTCACTGGTTCAGTCCCCAAGTGGCTGCAGTGGCTGGGCTAGACCAGGCTTAAGCCAGGAGCCAGGAACTCTAACCAGGTTTCCCACGTGGGTGGCAAAGCTCCAAGTCCTCCAGTAATCACCTATTGCTTCCCACGTGCATTGGCAGAGAGTCAGATCTAGAATGGAGTAGTAGGGACTCAACCTGGTACTTTGATATACCATGTGACCACCCCAAATGACAGCTTTACCTGCTGCACCACACACTCACCCCAGCTCAGAAGTGTTTTAAACTCCTGCAGAGATTTCACGTAGTAGTTTGGGCACATCTGTCCTCTCACTTCAGCTTGAGAGAGAGTGGATGCCCCGTCCCTCCCTCAGCTCCTGGTGCTGGGGTTTGGCCAGGAACCCATGCAGCTGAAGAGAGACAGGGGAAAAAATTTCAGAGTTTCTGAGCTTTATGCAGAAGCTCTTCTCAGCTCTCTGAAATGTCAGTGGGATTCCCAGGAGAATCAGGTGGTTTCTCCATCCAATTAGTCTACAATTTTATAATCACAGAGAGAAATTTCTTAACCATGTTACATAGCAATTTCTCAAAAAGTCTTCTTTTCTGCCTTCCTCTGCAGTTCTCTTTCATATAATTCAGGTGTCAAAAAATAAATAAATAAAGTGCTTTATTTATTTCCTGAGTCTCAAGTCTAGTTAATTATTGGGTAACAGCTTTTCCTGGTGAGGAAAAAATAAACAAACACATAGAGTCATCTAGTTTCACATCCTCAAAAGAAAAAAAAAAGAAAACACTGCACAGGTAACAATTCACAAATGTATTGTTCTCCGTGGGATGCTAACACAGACATAAAAAATGTGACAGGAAGAACAAATCAATATTGTGATCACTAAGGCAGCCAATCAAACAGTTCTTCCAGACTGCAAAGTAGCCTACTGTTGGATAAGTACAAGTACCTGTCGCAGCCATTAGGGCCCCAGCCCTCTCTGAATACCAGCAAGGGACAAACTTGTCTGCAGGTCCACCATGTCTCTGGGGCCATGCCTGAGTTTTCAACACTTGGGGAAAGCAACTGTCTCCTTCGTGGTCTCCAATGTCTCAAGCTTGTTTTCTCCATTCAGACTTCCTTATCTTAATGTGCTGCCAGGAACAGTTAGCATTTCTGCGATTTCACAAAGTTCTTTCCTCTTGTTCTTTCATCTTCTTCTATGTGGGTGAGGAGGAGGATGTGAAATTTTCTAGAACTTCAATCTTTTGATGTGATCTATGTTTCTCTGAGTCAAAAGAGCACATTTTAGCAGCAGGCCCAAAGGGCTGAAGTGATTTCCTTGTCCAGATCAAAAAACACCCAGGGTTAAGTTACCAATTAGGATGTCTACATCCCTTAGAGTGCCAGCTCAAGTCCTGGCCCTACACTTCTGATTCAGCTTCCTGCTAATCCATCCTAGGAGGCAGCAGATGATGGCACAGGGGCTTGGGCCCTGATCACTTAAATGCAAACCTGGATAGAGTTTCAGTCCCTGGACTTCAGCTTGGCCCAGTCCTGACTGTTGCAAACATTTGAGGAGTGAATGAGTGAACAGAAGCGCTCTCTCTTACTCTCTCTCTTTCTCACCCCTTCTCTTGCTCTGCCTTTCAAATAGAAGAAATGGACATTTTTTAATCCCCCTAAGGTTTCATTCAGTGAGAGCTGAAATATATATGGGTCCACTCTCTTGGTCACTTAAGGGAAATTATAATATATTTTAAATGTTGTGCCCATTTTTAGTGCTCTGCCTTTCACTTAAAACTAAACAGCTGTATTTGAGTCAATAAAAGAGGTTTAACATTTTGAAGAGTCAAAATTTAGAGTTATTTATTAGACCTTAGAGGAGAGAATAATATAAAAATTACGAACTTGCTTGAATATAGTTTTATTTTATTTTTATTTAGCTTCTTCAGCACAAAGAACTTCAAAACTTACCAGTATTGGAATCACAGTGAAGAGAATGTTGTATGTATTCCTACATCATTTTTTTTTTTTTTTGACAGGCAGAGTGGACAGTGAGAGAGAGAGAGAGAGAGAGAAAGGTCTTCTTTTGCCACTGATTCACCCTACAATGGCCGCCGCACTGCGGCCAGCGCACCACGCTGATCCGAAGGCAGGAGCCAGGTGCTTCTCCTGGTCTCCCATGGGGTACAGGGCCCAAGCACTTGGGCCATCCTCCACTGCACTCCCTGGCCACAGCAGAGAGCTGGCCTGGAAGAGGAGCAACCGGGACAGAATTCGGCGCCCTGACTGGGACTAGAAGCCGGTGTGCCAGCGCCACAGGCGGAGGATTAACCTATTGAGCCGCAGCGCCAGCCAATTTTTTTTAAAAATAGCATCATTGGGTTGAGATAGTATTGCAATGCTTAGGATGAAAGATGGATCATTTTTAGATTTTTTCATTTTTTTAAAAAAAAAAAACAGGTTGAGGAATAAATATTAAGAAGAAAGCAGAATTGAAAGACATTACTCTGTCCTCATGGACTACCCCCCCCCCCCCACTTTGGTTGGATAACAAAGTCAAAGCAAGTGGTCTGAGTATTTAAGTGTGTATAAAACACAGCACAATAGCTGTCTGTCCTTGCTTGACTGGCCACACATGGTTGCATAGTGTTCAGGACAGCATTGCCCAGGCAGAAAACTTTGATCCCAGATGGCTTCATTGCTAGGTCTGAGATGCCACCCATGAAGATGGGCATGGAGGTGGCAGACATGGACAATTTGAAATACTCTATTCAAAAGTGAATATATTCCTATTTATCTCATTTTGCTTTCATAACCAGGAAAAATCTATTCTTCTCTGGCTATGAGGTAGGTAACATACTTGTTAGGAATGCATTCTACATATGGAAAAATGGAGATGGAAAAAGTTATTACCAGCTCCCAAGAAGAGGCCCAAGTACAAGTTAGATCTGGGGATGTCAATTCTCTTATTTCCTTGATGATATCAAGAGAACTGGTTTTCCTCAGAGTACATCCATCCCACTTAACAGGATTATTTTTCTCTGTTTATTTGGAAACATTAGGTCTGATGTGATCCTTTATCAATTTTGACAACAGTGGTAATGGGAGACATCACTAATCACTCATACCACCCCATCCCCCTGCTCTAAGACACAACCCAAGGAACCTCTATCAACCCATTTTCCAGGCAGCCACTCCCTGAATGGAGTTGTCCATGAAAAAAAATTTTTGCCATAAGCATCAGAGGAACCGTAAGTGCACAAATGGCCAAAATTTGTCATCCCTGGTGTATGGGGGTCTTCAAACATTTCATGGGACATGCATATCATGAAAAATAAAACTGTGAATGAATTTCAAAATGTTATACCAAAACAAATTTATCTTTCACTTGTTTTTTTAAATTAACTTTTTGAAATCCCCTTGTATTATCAGCAATATGCACTATAGCTCTACTGTCTTTAAATTCATTCTTCTGCTTGACTAAGGTGAGGAAAAGAGGTAGGGCCTGTGTTCAGTTAGGGAGGAAGATCAAGATTAGAAAAGCCTGTTTCTACAAGTGGTGAATTCCAAGGATCACTCATGAGAGCTGTGCTCATAGACAGCCAAGGTGGGTAGGAGAAGAGCAAGATGATTGCCTCCTGGTAACAGAGGCACATGGAATAACTAATATTTGACCCTAGCTTTGCGAGACAGATGGGACTTGGCCATGGGAGTGAAGAGGAAAAAAGCATATTCCAGGCACAAAAAACAGTAACCAAAAAGGGGCAGGGAAATATGGGGAGTATATGGGAAAAGAAATAATTGGGTATTGAAGCGGCAAATGCTTAGTTTTGGTGGGAAACAATATGTAGAGTAAGTCAGGGTTAGAGAGTAGAGGGAACAGGACACCTGAGCAGGATTTGGGGATTATTTTCTGGGTAATAGGGAGTTAATGATGGCTTTGTGATGAAAGTAACACAGAGGAACACCACCACCAGCATTGCATAGAATCAGCTAGGTACAAACAGACCTGACATTTGAAGGGCATCACCAAAGGAAAAATGCGGCTCCCAATTTCAGGTTGGAGGATACTAGTGCCTCTGCCTCTTTTTGACAGTTCAGCTAGAGGAGAAATAAATACCTTGGGCCTGTTTTAGCACCTGCTTCTCTCTCCTATATTCAGAGTCTGCATTGACCTGACCTGGAGGGATCTGGCTGCCACTTAAGGGAAGATAAAATATGACCAGTGCAGTAATGGAAACCAGGAGACAGTCACACCTTGTTCCTTGGCTGCAGGAAAAATACATCAAGAATTCTCTCTGCTTCACACTAGCTGGAGCCCAATTTATCTGCCAGCTCAGGGCTTCACCATCCTTACAGAATGGAAATGGAAGATGGAGGAAGAGGAAAAGCAGGAAGAAGAAGACAGTCAGGGCATGGTACAAGAACGTTCCACTTCAGAGGGCTTGGGGACAGATGATAGGCTCCAGAGAACTGACCGCATATATTGAACCATTTGTATGGATTCATGCTTTATAAGAGTTATCTCAGGGGTGGGCAATGGGCATAATGGTTAAGATGCTGCTTGGGACACTCTCATGCCATATCAGAGTGCCTAGGTTGGAGTTCTGGCTCCATTTCTGATTGCAGCTTCCTGTTAAAGCATACCATGGGAGGGAGCAGCTGGTGGCTCAAGTACTTGGATCTCTGGTACCCGTGTGGGGGACCTGATGGAATTCCAAGTTTCTTGCTTTAGACCATCCATCCCCAGCTCTTGCGAGCATTTGGGATGCGAACCAGTAGATGGAAGACCTCTTTCTCTGTCTATCTCCTTCTCTCTGTCTCTGTCTTTCACATAAATACATAAAGTTGTTTAAAAATTTAAAAGAATATTTTAAAAAAGAAAGAAAGGTGAGTTGCAAAACCAAACAGAAACCTCTAGGAATTTCGCTGTGAACAGAGAGAAGTTGCTTGCCCAAGATTCTCAATCCAAGTGGCAAGTGGGCAAGCTGGGTCTCATCAGAGGTCACCTGGCTCCTCAGATCATGTTTTCTCCATTGCACAATTCGCCTCCAATGTCACAAAACCTGTCGTTGCTGAGGAGTGGGCTATGATCAGAAGTGGGGCAGGGCGGTCGTGCTCCTTAATTAACTGTTTTACTCATCCCCTTTGTGCTCTGCTCTGTATTGATTTGGATTGGGGGAGCTTTTTGAGCACTGTGCTTATTTCCCAGGGGTTTTCCAGCTCAGCATCAAAATGACTTGTCAAGCTCCGCTCCTGTGCTGGCTGCGTGATGTGCCCCAGCAGCCCTGCTCCTCCCTGGAAGGGCTCCGTGAGCTGCGGAGGCTTACTTCCCCCATTCAGACTTCTGACAAGCCTGTGACAGCTGCGGCACCACTCTATTTCTTTCCCGCGGTGTACTTTCCACTCCACCACACTAAGTTTCATGAATCCATTTCTTAGTGCGCTCGGCAAAGCCCTCCAAGGCAACTCCGGCAGAACAGGTTTACAGCTGTTATTTAACATGTATCTCCTCCATTCCAGATGTGCTAAGGGATATACCACCATTGCTAACATACATTTTTTAAAACTGATTAGAGATGGGAGGGACCAGAGGGTCCCATCTACCAGTTCACTCCTAAAATGCCCTCATGATTGAGTCTGGGCCCAGGCTGAAGCTGGGAGCCAGGAGCCCAATCCAACACTCCCCGGTGGGTGGCAGGAACACAATTACTTGAGCCATGACTTGCTGCCTCTGGGGTCTGCATTAGAGGGAATTTGGAATCAGGAGCCAGAGCCCGAACTCAAGCACAGACACTCTGACCTGTCAAGCAGGCATCTTAGCATGCTTCTCAGTTACCAGGCTAAGCAGCTACTCTTGTTGCTAAAGTAGTACTAGCACAAGGACATCAAGGAAGGCAGAAGACAGCAGGTAGGGAAACAGCAATGCAAGCTGGGGAGATGAACTCAGTCAGGTGATACACCAACTATGGACTTCGAATCCTAGACAACAGGAATCAACCCCCCTCCACAACACACACACACAGGGATTTTCCTTTTTGTTGTTGCTATGGATAATTCTAGCTTATCCTAGCAGCCTTTGACCCACAGAATCAAAATGCTCCCTGCACAGAAACTTTAAGATTTTCTTGAGCACCTACATCCCATACTGGAGTGCCTGGGTTTCAGTCCAGGATCCACTGTCAATTGCAGTTAAAGCACCCTGGAGACAGCCAATGATGGCCCAAGTACTTAGATCCCTGCTACGTTGTGTGAGATTTGGATGGAGTTCTAGTCACCTGGCTTTGAGCTGCAGCAGTCCTAGCTGTCGTGGGCATTTGGGGAGTGAATCAGTGGATGGAGGATCTTTCTCTCTCTCTGTCTTTCCGAAACTCTGTATCTCTCTACCTTTCAATACTAAAAGTCCTCTAAGTTCTATTTTTAAAAAAGGGGGGGGGGGCAACTGCCATTTTTATTGTCCAAAACCCAAGGTTACAAAAAACATTGTCTGATTATGATGTGTGCACTTGAAGTCTATTGTCCTAATGCAATTACAAATAGCACCTCTTTCAATATAGAGTGAATGGTCATTTTAACAATGAATTCTAGGGTCTCTCTTTATTGCTGGGATCAGTGAAGATGAGATGGGATATACAGCAGGGGCACAGCATTAGCCACTGGATGACAAACAGAAGATTCTGTAACTTAATATAGAAACACTGGAAATGCTGAAACCCAAACAGTGATATCAGCCGCTGGGAGAGGGGATCCAGGAAGTGAAACCTGATCAAAGCAAGTGCAGTTTCCCCAGCATATTCTGATTTACAAACACTTTGTTTTAGTGGAATCAGGTAGCTGTGGGGGAGGTCTGGAAACAAGAAATATATAGTAAGAGGAACTGCCCTCATAATCTCAAAGAAATTTCCACTAACATGATGTGCACAATACAAATAAATCAAGAATAATTTTAAGGTGTTTCACTTATTAACTACTATTTAACAAGGCACCCCAAAACTTTCCAATCTAGAATATATTTTCCTCACAAACCCACAACATGGACGGGACTTGTGTAGGGCCATTCAGCTGTACTCCATATAACATTACAAGGAGTGGCTCCATTGAGGCTAGTTGGATCCTTGGACAAGATGAGTAACTTAAGTGGCTGGCAACCTGGTGCTGCACATAAGCTGAGAGCTCAGCCAGGGTTTTGGGTGGTTTTTCTTATCCTACAAGTTCTGGGTTGGAAATATTTCCTCTAAATTCTACTTAAAAATGCAATGATTTTTTTCTTTAGTTCCTCTCTCTAACTCTACTTTCTCACAAGTATGTAAAAGACACAGTTGACACTTTGAATAGTCTGCCTGGATATTTCAGTTCCTTAGGCATGTTTTCTATCTTTCATGTTACTTCACACGCGAGTCCAATCAACTGTCCTACTAATCTGTAACAAGGCTTCCCCTCTACATAACATCCAACCGTAGTTGCTGTCTCCCCTTGATCCTCCACTGACCATCTCCCAGGACTCTTCTGACATCTGCCCAATGCCAGGCTCCAACAAGCCTTTCAAAAAAAAAAAAAGAGAGAGAGAGAGAGAGAATAATGACAGCAATTTACAACTAAAAGAATATTTTCTTGGAATAATGATGTAAATCTACAGCCAAAAGGACACATCATACTCACTAAACAGTGACATAAAAAGAGATCGATCAAGAGATATTCTGATAAAGCTACTCACCTTCAAAGATATACAGAAAGAAGTCTATGGAAACATGGGCCCCAAAGTGGTTCACACACCAACGGGAAATGTTAGAAGAGCTTCAGATTTTCCCCTTTCAGAGTTCCCCTTACTAGTATTAGATGATAAAAGGCTATAGAGCAAGATGTGGAAAGTTCTGAGAAAATTTTCTATCTAGCCATTTTTATTGCAAGTACAAAGCTAAAGGCAAAACTCTTAAGCCTTTAGGACTCCTCATATTATTGTAGGATGGAGGAGGAGATCGATGATCCATCCAGCCAAACAAGAAATAATTTAAAATAAAGAACTCAAAGATGGGTATATTGTGCGAAAATACCAGTGAGAATTAAATCTAATTCAATACAGAATCAAGACACACCAACATGATAAACTGTGGCCACAGGGCAGAAAGAAAATATACCACACATTAACAATGGTAAATAAAAATATGAACAATTAGTGGAGGAAAAGCATGTTAGAAGGAAGTAAATATGTTATCAACTTCCTTATCTTTCAGGTCAGAGATTCTATAAATGCTAAGTTCGATATATGTAGTTGAAAACTAATTACTTTAGGAGCTGGCATTGTGGTACAGCAGGTTAAGCCACGGTCTGTAACACCTCCATCCCATGTGAGCGTCATTTCATGCCCCGGCTGCTCCACCTCTGGTCCAGCTCTTCGCTAATATGTCTGAGAAAGCAGCAGAAAATGGTCTAAGTGCTTAGGCACCTGGCACCCATGAGAGAGACCTGGATGGAGGTCTAGGTTCCTGGTTTCCTCCTGGCCCATCCCCAATTATCACGGCCTTTGGGCAGTAGACCAGGAGATAGAAGATCACTCTGTCTCTCTCTGTCTCCTCCCTCTGTAACTCTGCCTTTCAAATAAATACATAAATAATTACTTTTAATGCATTTTTAAAAATTATAATATTTCAAATTATCTTAAGTGAAGTAATAAAAGACTTGAAGATGATTTTTCTGCTGTTGAATTCAAATAATTTCCACTTCATACATTTGTATTTAAAATTAGCTATATAGGATTGTGGTTATTATGGAGTAACAATACAATACTAAACCTCCTATGATAATAAGCAAGAAAAGTTGGCAAAATATATGAAATAAGTAATAGACACTGGAAAATAGGCAACACAGATAGCTATTCCTGAGTGATTTCCTACAATTGTCTGGTTTGCTACTCAAAGTGATTCCAAGACCACAATAGTAATGGGGAGACCCAAATACAGTTAAGTGTCCTCTATGAAAGAAAACTCAGAGGTTGAACTGGATGGAAATGTGAGGCATAGCTCTAGAAAGCTTTTGCTATGTACAGGATTGTGCATGCATAGAGTGAAACTCCACATGACAGGGCAAAGAATGACTGAGTTATAAACGCAGAACAACTGGGGCCAGCGTTGAAATATAGCAGGTTAAGCTGCTGCCTGCAATGCCAGTTTGAATCCGGTTGCTCCACTTCCAATCCAGCTCCCTGTTAATATGTCTGGGAAATAAGCAGAGGATGGCCAGATCTTGGGCCCCTACACCCACGTGGGAAAGCCAGAAGAAACTCCTGGTTCCTGGCATCAGTCTGGCCCAACTCTGGCCTTTATGGCATGGCCAACTAGGGAGTAATCTGGTGGATGGAAGACTTCTCTCTGTATGTCTCCCCTATTTTTCAAATAAAAAATATAAATCTTAAAAAATAAAAAGAACAAATTCCAGAGGTCAGTAGGGTTAGAAAGTATTAAAACTTTGATGATCCAAAGTAGAAAGCCCACAGTGATCACTTGAAATACTCAAGGGGACACCCCAAAGAGATCATGATTTAATAATAGTAATAGGCCTAAAGTAAATCCCACTCTAGATTATCTTCACAAGGCTTAAGAACAGGACTCAGTGGGTGCAAACAGACATAAAAACACATGTCTCCTGAAGTCAAGTCCAAAAGGCAGACAAGAAAATCCAAATATTCAACTGTGTAATATTCATAATGTGTAGCATCCAATAAAAAAAGCATTAGACAGGATAAGAATCAGCTGAACGTGATCTATAATCATGAAAAACTCAGTCAATAGAAACTGACACTGAAATGATAAACAAAAATAGACCACACAGACAAGGATTTGCAAAATAAAACACAAGCATCAGAAACAAATATATAGATACATTTAAGAATATTTTTCTCAATTTTAAAATCCTTTTAAAGACATCAACTACTTAAAACAAACCAACAACAATATACTATAGAGCTTGAAACACAAAAATAAATTCCATAGCAAGAATAGCACAATGGGGGGCCAGCATTATGGTGTAACAGGTTAAACCTCTGCTTATGATGCCACTATCCCATATCAGAAAGCACTAGTTCCAGTCCTGGCTGATCTACTTCCACTTGAACTCCCTCCTAATGTGTCTGGGAAAGCAGCAGCAGGTGGCCCAAGGACCTGGGTCCATGTCATCCATGCAGGGGCCCATAGTTCCTGGCTACAGCCTGGCCCAACTCTGACCACTGCAGTAAGCTGAAAATTCATTTAGTAAACACTAGAATAACCAATAAAAACAAGTATAACCAATAAACTAATAACTGTTGAGTGTTAATAAGATGAAAAATCCAATTTTGTTTAATATTAACTATAAATACTTAATCCAAAAGATTGCAACAGACTAAAAGTACTGGGAACAAATAAAACAAACAGGAAACAAGATAGCATAGATTTTATCCAAAACATAATAATCACACAAATGGAAATGACTTCAACTCTCCAGCTGAAGGACAGAGGTCATTAGATTGAATTGCTTCTTTTTCAAGCAAGATTCTGCATTTTGTTGTGTAAAAGAAAGTCACTTCAAATGTAGTTTCAAATACAGGAAAAAAGTAACATGATAGAAGATATGCACCATTTAAGTAATAAGCAAAAGAAAAGAAGAAGAAGAGTAAGGAGGTTCTGGTTTTATGTCACAGCAGGTTAAGCCACTATCTGAAACTCCAGCATCACATATAGTGCCAGTTCAAGTCCCAGCTTCTCCACTTCTGATTCAGCTCCCTGCTAATGCTCCTGGGAAAGCAGCAGAAGATGGAATGAATGCTTGGACCCTGCCGCCCATGTGATAGACCTGAGTGGTGTTCCAGGCTTCTGACTTCAGATGAAGTTTCAGGCTCTTGGCTTCAGGCTGGCTCTTGCAACCATTTGGGGAATGAACCAGGGGATAAAAATTCTCTCTCTCTCTCTCTCTCTTTCTCTCTCCCTCTAAGTTTGCCTTTCAAATATCTTTTCTTAAGAAAGAGGAAAGCATTAAATTAATATAGACAAAGTAGACCTCAAAACAAGGAAAGTACTTGGAATAAAAGATTTGCTAATAATATATTACAAAATCAATTTATTGAGGACACACACACATACATATACACACCTAATAAAATTCTTCAAAGGACAGGAAGAAAAACTGATATAACTGCATTGAGAAAGAGATAAATCCAGTTATTTAGTTTGAGATATATAATAAGTAATAGAAAATCAATAAAAATATAAAAACTTGAAACAGCACCATCAACTTTGTTTGACAGACATGTGCAGAACACTCCACTCAACAACAGAAGAACACATATGCTTTTCAAATGCAACTGGCAAGTTGACCATGAAAGTCTGGAATCTGGGACATAAAACAAGCCTTAGTATATTTAACAGAATTCAGCGAACACAATATATGTTCTCTGACAACAGAGTTAAATTAAAGTAACAGAAAGATATCTGGAAAATTCCAAAATAATTGAAAAGTTACACACTTCTAATAACCCATGAGTCAAGCACACACTTCTCTTTAGAACAAAAATATCTTTCGCCTTTTACTAATAACCTCCTATTAACTATGGTCAAAGAAGAAATCTCAATGGAAATTTAAAAGTATTTTTAATTAAATTAAAATGAAAACACAATATATTGAATTGTGAGATGCAACTAAACAAGTGCTTAAAGGGAAACCTATTGTTTACATGGTTATATTAGAAAAAGGGTGAGGGTAATCTCAATGGTCCAAGTGTTCACAGAAAGACATTAGAACAAAAAAAAAAAAAGGCGGGGGGGGGGAATCAATTCAAGGTAAGTAAGAAAAGATAAATAATAAAAGAGTAAAAAATATAATAAAATGGAAAACAAATGATTTATCAATTCAGGAAGGAAAGTAAGAATACCACTACAGATTCTCCAAATACTCAAAGGATAATAAGGGGATGTTAGAAACAACTTTATGTCAACCAATTCAACAATCTAGGTGAAATGGACAAGATCCACAAAAGACACAGATTACCAACACATAAACAGGAAGGCACAAATCTGAAAATCTCTACAAGTACATCCATAAAGGAAACTGCATTCAAAACAAAAATTGTCACACAATGGGAAATTCAGGCTCAGATGGTTTTACAGACATAGATCTATTAAACAATTAAGAGACTGGGGCCAGCGCTTTGGCGCAGCGGATTAAAGCCCTGGTCTGCAATGCCGGCATCCCATATGGCCACTGATTCAAGTCCCAGCTGCTCTACTTCTGATATAGCTCTTTGTTATGGCCTGGGAAAGCTGTAGATTATGGTCCAAGTCCTTGGGCCCCTGCACCCCCTGTGGTAGACGCAGAAGAAGCTCCTGACTCTGGATCAGCGTCACTCCAGCCGATGTGCCAACTGGGGAGTGAACCAGTGGATGGAAGACCTCTCTCTCTCTCTCTCTCTCTCTCTCTGCCTCTCCTTCTCTCTCTTTGTGTAACTCTGACTTTCAAGTAAATAAATAAATCTTTAAAAAAACATTTAAGAGAAAAATAATCTAACTTATACAATCATTTTCAGAAAACAGGCTAGGAGGGAATAATTCCAATTTTTTTCTTGCGGACAGCATTTTTTTTTTTATGTTATCGAAACCATATAAAGACATTATAAGAAAACTACGGATTTAAATATCCCTTTTGAACATAGACACAAAAATTCTTAAAATTATCCAACAAAATTCAACAATATATAAAATGATAAATTCTCAGGTTCAGTAAAATTTATCCCAAGAATGAAGTTGGCTGAATATCTGAAAACCAATTGATATAATTTACCGTATCACAGACTAACGAAGTAAACTGTATGATGATATCAAATAATGCATTAAAATCATTTGAGAAAATTCAACATTTTCATGTTGAAGACTTTTCAGTGCATTGTGAATAGAAGGAAACATTCTTAATGTGATAAAGAGCATGCTGGTTTCTTTTTAAAGTTCATTTGTTTATTTGAAAGGCAGAGTTAGAGAGCTAGAGTGAGAGACAGAGAAAGAGATAGATCTTCCATCTACTGGTTCATTCCCCAGATGGTTGCAACAGTCAGGGCTGGGCCAGGCCAAAGCAAGGAGCCAGGAGTTTCATCTGGGACTCCCACGTGAGTGGCATGGGACCAAGTACTTACCTGGGCAATCTTTTGCTGCTTTCCCACACCATTAGCAGGGAGCAGGATTGGAAGTAAAGCAGCCAAGCTTGAACCAGTACCCTCATGAGATGTTGGCAAGGCAGGCAGCAGCTTTACCTACCATGCCACAATGCAAGCCCCAGAGCCTGTTTTGTTTTGTTTGATTTTTTTTTAAAGAAGACCTACGGTTACCAACACATTTAATGATAAAAATTTTAATGTTTTACCCTTTAGATCAGGGGAAAGGCTAGCATGTATATACTTACCACTGTTGAAAAAAGAAAATTCTCCTGAAAGTCTTAACCAGTAGAGTAAGTTAAGAAAAAGAGTAATAGGCACCCAGGTTGGAATGATGGAAGTAAGATTACTTTATTAACATCTAATAACAGCAACAACAAAATCAGAAAATGCTAAGAAACTAGTAAAGAAATTATTAAGGAAAGCACAAAGCTACTAGAACTATAAGTTTAACATATATGTTCTGGTTGTCAGTGTATCACCTCTTGTTTTCAAACCTACCTTTCTGCCCTTCATGGTGATGATAGAGTTGAAACCTATGAACATTTGTTCTTTTCTACTTTGGGCAGTGTCAGTCTTGACCCTGCAACCAGAGCAGAGGAAAAGGATTCTCTTCCTCCTTCTGTTGTTTTCTCCATAAACTACGAGTTCTAAGAGCACACCAGAGCTCACTGATTCTCTGGCATCCCAGCAGGTGGTTTTCTGTGGACTATTTCCATCCCACCAGTACTTCAAAGTACCTGTCTATCACCCACTGGTCTTGCAGTTATGCCCTCTCCAACCAGGACTGAAGCAGGTTCATATGCTATGGTTATATGTTAACCCCTGCTATGGTTCGAATGTGTACCCTCCAGACCTCAGGTGTTAGAACTTAGTGGCCTGTGCTACGGTGTTAAGAGAGGCAGGGCCTTTTTGAGGGCTCCTCCCTCTTACATAGTATTAAGATCCTTACAAAAAGCCATCCCTGCAGCCTTGGGCTCCTTTGCTCTTCCACCCTCTGCTTTGTAAGACAGAATTCCTCTTCTCTACAGAAGGCAGTGTCAAGGCACCATTTAGAAGCAGAGAGCAATCCTCACCAGATAGCCACGTGTGCCAGTGCCTTGATCTTGAACTTCCCCACCTCCCTGCGTGTGTAGAAGTTCCGATCATCTGGATCATCTGTAAATTATTCAGGGTGTGCTATTTTGTCCCACCAACACAAAGGAAGGAAGACTCTCCTGGGCTCTTACCCCTGACTCCGGCTGCTCTGCCTCAGTCCCAGTGGCAGTTCTAATCTCCGTATCTCTTTTACTCCATGTACTAATTACTCTCCCTTTACTATTAAATTACACCTTCTTAAAGAAATAAAACTGTATTAAAATGCTGTATTCTACTTACTGGTTTCTGTTCCCTGAATGGATCCTAACTGGTAGAGCAATTCACTGGATACAAAGTCAATATCCAAAAACCAGGGGCTGGAGCTGTGACATGGCAGGTTAAGCCACCGTTTTACATGTTTGCATCCCGTATCACAGTTCCTGTTCATATCACAGCTAGCTCGTTTCCGAGCCAGCACCCTGCTACTGTGCTAGGCAGCAGCCCATTCCAGCTCAGGTACTTGAGTTCCTGCCATGCCTGTGAAAGATCCAGGTGGAGTTCCCAGCTCCAGGCTTCAGCTTGGCCCAGCCCAGGGGGAGCGAACAAACAGGGAGAATCTTTCTGTCTCTCCCTGTCTCTTTCTGTCTCTCTGCCTTTCAAATAAATAATTATTTTTTATACATCTATTATGTTTCTAAATACTAAAAATGAACACTTGGAAATCGAAATTTAAGAGAAGAATAATTTATGATAAAAATTTAAATTATAAAGTGCTTAGAAATAAATTCATCAAAATATGTGTGAGACTTACAAACTGAAAACCGCAAATATTGCTTAGAAAATTAAAGATGACTTAATTAAACAGAAACTCCATGTTTGTAAATTAGAAGACGTGATAGATTGAGGTGTCAATTTTTCCCAAATTAAGCTATAGATTATTGTAATGAAAATTTCAGCATATTTTTGTAAGAATTGACAAGCCAATTCTAGAATTTATATTAAAATGTAAAATAACTAGTGCAAGCAAGACCATTTTGATAAAAAGAAACAAAGGAGGACTTTCACTATCCTATTTCAAACCAGTAGCCAAAAGTGTTAAGTATTGGCATAAAGATGGATATATAAATAAAGGGAACAGAATCCAGAATCCAGAACCAGGCCCCCAACATAGTCAATATGTTTGCAACAATGGAATGGAAGGAATATAATGATAAAAGGATAGATTTTTCAACAAACAATGCTGGAACAACTGAGGAGCAGTAATATAGAAAAATGGTATTTTATCATGAAAATCACATCATACACAAAATCATATGAATTGAATTTTAGACCGGGCCATAAAAGCTAAAACAATACTGTTTCCATAAGAGGAAATCTTCACAAACTTTGACTCTGTCAAGAGTAAAGAAAAAAAAATAGAAAAGAGCTTTAAATAAATAAACAAACCTGGTCAATGGATGTTTATGAAATTAAAAGCTTTTATTCTTCTAAAATTAAGATTGAAAACAATAATAAGAAAGTAAACCATAGACCAGAAGAAAAGATTTATATATATTCACATACATTTGGCAATGGGCTAGAAATCTGAATATATAAAATGCCTCTTTATACTGCTCAGTAGTAAGAAGATGAGTAACACAATCAAGAAAAAGAAAAATATATTTTACCACTTCAGGATGACTAATAAGTGCATGACAAGATGTTTATCTCTGCAATCTTATAAAGACGGAAGAAAAAACATACAGAAGTAACAGGAGAAAGCACGATTATATTCCGCATATCAATTTTAACGTTTCTATTGTAATCATCACCAAGAAGTACAACGAAATGCATTATAGAGAGTCATAGAAAATGTATCACATAAATATTCTAATGAGCAACAGAAGGAACTCACGTGTAATCACTGCCCAGGAGGAAACCTAGCACATGGCCAGAAAGCCCCCATGTGTCTGTGCCAATCACAGACTTCTAACTCCCCACCAAGTTGACACCAATGCTGAATTTCAAGGTCATTATTTCCTTGATTTGGTTTATGATTTAACATTCTATGCAAGCAAACCTGAACAATATCATCTAATTATCGCCTGCTTTTTAGATCATGTGTAGTGGGAATTCTTATTTTTCTTGCTTCTTTTGCTTAACATTGTGTTTGAGATTAATTTAAAATGTTTCTTAGAGTTATCGTTTGTACATTTTTCTTGCAGTACAATAGTCTACTATATAACAAATTACAACTCACTTATTCATACTACTGTGGACGGGTATTTGAGATGTTGCCAGTTCAAATGTATTCTTATAAATACTCTCACATATGTTTTATACTATGTCTACACATGAATTTTCTCACAGAATACTCCTAGGAAGGAATTGCTGAATCCTAAAGAATGTGTATCTTTAAATTACATTATGCCAAACTACTTTTCTTGAGTGACTTGACTACTAATGTACACACCCAATGTCAGTGTGCAGTGTCCAGTGCCCCTACATCCTCTCTAACACTTTATATTACATCAGACTTTCATTTTAGCCAGCTCAGTTGGTCTCCAGAGACACCTCACTGTGGCCTCAATTTTAACTTACCTGATTGTGAATTAACTATGTTGAACATATTTTTGAATGCTTAATAACCATATGGATATTCTCTTTGAAAAGTCATCTTCAAAGTGTCCACATTTGTATTAAGATACCTTTTTGTTTTGACTATTTGAGTGACTGGAAGTTTATTCGCTTTTATTTTTCTTTTTGCTGTTTTCAGAACAACGTAAATAACAAAAATAACTCAAATAACTAAAAACAAAAACACACAAGCTTGCTTTGCCTGCATGCTCTTTCATTATATTCTTGAACGATTTAGCCCTCTACTTAACATGAAAATGAAGGTTATTTCCAGTTTAAAGTAGGACAAACAACAGCGCAATGAACACCCTTATACCCACACACAGATATTAGAGGACAGGGTGCTGGTTGTCAAATGGTAGGGAGGATGGCATTGATGAGCACCCAGAATGACTTGCTTCCTTCATCCCCACCAGGAACAGGCTACCTTGTCAGCCACACTTGTGCCAGTTCAGGTAGGTGAAGGTAAAGGTAAGGAGGTTCAGGACGAAAAGAAGAGGAATAATAGATGAAAGAAAGGGAAAACTGAAGCAAGTCTTTGTTTTTGTTTTCAACTTTTTGTTAGAAAAAGTTTCAAACAAGCAGGAAAGCAACAGAAGAGTGCTAAGAATACACAGACAGCAATCATCAAACCAATACTGTGTACCTTTTTGCAGTATTTGCTTTGCATTTACCTTTTTACTGAAAACGTGTCAAGTTGAGCAGCACACATGGCACTTCACCCTTCAGCATCTCCTACAAAAAAAGTGAATTTTCAAAAGGTTCATGGAAATATAAGATTAAAAATACATTTATTTTGGTGCAAAAAATGTTGAAATCATGCATGATTTTTCACGAGTATTTTCCATGAAGTTTCTGAAGTACCCTCAAAAGGGCTTCTGCCTATTTATCCTCAACATCTCATTACCCGCAAGAAAATTAAACAACCATTCCTTAATGTCATCTGACCCCAGACCACTCTCTGTGCAGCAGTCTTTACACTCCTTTATGAATTAGATGGGGTGAGGAAGCAAGGATGGATCCTTAAAAAGGGCTCTCCTCACCCTCTTTCCTACTCCTCACCACAATCTGAGGTCACAGGCGGTCTACAGCTGTGAAGATTCAAGTGTTTATTCTGTTTGAAAAAGAAATTTTATTAACAACTGTACTCTTCCATGGACTACCATGTGGCATTTTAATCAGGGTAATCAGCATTTCCCCTTCAGGCACTTTCCTTCATGACTGGAGGCTTGCAGCTCTTTTCTTCTATTGTTCATAAAAAATATACTAGGTTATTATAAACTGTAGTCACCCCTCTATGCTCTGTAACACTAAGAACCAATTCCTTTGACCTAACTCTGATTTGGTTCCCATTAACCAGACTCTATTCCTCCCACACACATGCACACTTTGTTTTACAGTGTCTTTTTTTCTCCAAAGAAGCAAAGAATGCATGCATTGTAAAAACTGTGGACAGTACAGGGAAACAAAAATAACAGAAGGAAAAGTTTTCTACAAACCCATTCCTTTGTCGTTTTAATAATCTCAATAAGATGGATGTAAATAGGCAAACATTCATAGAAAAAAACATTGCTCAGACTAAATCCAACCCTCATTGATTCTTCCTCTTGGCTGCTGTGGCAGGTGGAGACGTTAGGATGCCTGCTTTCCAACCTAGACTTAGCCACATTTCAGCCCTGTAGTTTCTAACTTGGAAACTTGCCTACACATTAGAACATATTTGGGATGAATTCTATAGGATAGGACCAAAGCCAGGCCCTATTCACAACTCTAACTCAATCCTAATCATTTCTATAAAGTATTATTTTTCTTCTCCCAAAGAGAAGCTACAGATGAGCTATCATGATAGCCTGTTCCCACCAGAATCATCACAGAGTTCAGCGACCTCTCATGAAGAGGGTAAACAGTTGCTTTGTAGGAAAACTGTGTTTGGAGACTGAACTTAGAGCTTGTTGCATAAGTAACTTCCAAATCACTCAAAGTCAAGCAACCAGCGTGTACCAGGACATGCACAGCAGATGGTGTTCCAAGGGCTCAGCACTCATTCTCTGTCTGGCATGCAGGAGGAGTTGCCAGCTAGCTAGACCACAGCCAGGGCTTCAGAGGCTAACTCTAGACTTCAGAGTTGAGGAGACGCACTGTTTCCCCTTGCATCTCACCCTGGCCCCTCTGCACCTGCTGTCTAACTACCACCTGCTCCTCCTTTTGTACCTGTTCTGAGCAACTGGCATGAGGCTGGAGACCAGGACAGAAACCAGTCCTTGCAAGGTCTCCTGTAGAGCTAGAGCCCTTCCATTTCCAGGACTGCTTCCCACCTTTTCTTTAAAGTGAAACTGAAAACATAGAGAAAGCAAAAAATAATGCATGACTGAAAAAGACAGTCCTGGCTTGTGCCAGGACCCCCAGGTGGGCTATGGTTCAGATCTATGTACAAATAAGTAGCCCACTGTTGCTCTCATTCATTTTTTCCCAAGACCCTGCTTCACATTTGCTCACATCTAGTGTCTTCCAGAGCACTGAGTCTAGCCTAAATTTTAATCTTAACAATGATAATTACAGTAAGAACTATAGCAGCTTTTAAAGTTTATGTAAGTCCTGAAAGTGTTCAGTAGCAATCTAATTCTAGAGTCAGAAAGAAGAATGTAAATCAAGGTCATGATAATGTTAAGAGATTGTTAGTTGCTTTTAATTCACAATGCAACTTGTTCGCACCAAAAAATCTATAAAAATTCGTAGAAAGTTGAATTAAAAGATATCTGAGTATAAAAGATGAAATCCATGTATACAAGGACTCTTCAAAAAGCTCAAGGAAAATGTAGATTATGGAAAAACTTTGCATGAATTTCAAAATCCATATATAATTCCCTGACTTACAATGGCCTGAGTTAATGATTTGTCTGCTTTCCAATTGTGTTAAAGTGCATTCATTTTTATTTTCACTTTCAGAACAGCAGTCAATAAATTACATGAGACTTTATTTATTATGAAAGACCCTTCAAGTTAGATGATTTTGCCCACCTGGAGGCTAATGTGAGTGTTCCACAGGCATGTAAGGGAGACAAAGCTAAGCTACGACATTTGCTAGGCGAAATGTTTAAGTACATTTTAGACAGACCATATTTTCAACTTAAGGTGGGTTTTTTCAGGAAATAATGCCACAATAAGTCAAAAGCATCTACAATTGTAAACACGTTTACCACAATTAATCTGACTTTCTCACCCTCATTCTCTATTAGTAGAAATTGTGGCAGGGACAGGAAGAATGTAGAGAAGAAATTTTTTAAAAATTCTTGTTTAAAACTGAGCTCAGCATAAAACTTTAGCTAAGTCTCGCTCCACAAAATGCTCAGACTCTCAGAGACTCCCTCCGCTGTCTCTCTCCCTTAAGCAGGCATCAAGGTATCATGATGAGAAACCAAGTGAGCCTTCATGTCTGAGAAGCTCAAGGTTTCTGGCTTAGTGAGTCCTCAGATGTCCAGGGACAAGGTCCTGATCCCCCGGTTCCTGCTGCATGCTGGCACCTACAGCTGAAGTCTGGCTTCTGTCTCTTCTTGGATCAAGCCCATGGCTATAAGCTAATTTTTCCAGACTTTCCTGCTGCCACATACCCAAATCTCTACAGTGTCTTCCCTTTATGCCATACGACAGGGCCCTGACTCTGGCTCAAGTTCCATCCTATGGTGCTAGGGAACCTAAAGCCAAGAAGCTCCTTCCATCCACCTGTACAACCTGCCCCAGGTGAATGCTGTGGCAGTCCCAGATGAGATGCTGGTCCGAACTCCTCAATTATGTAATAGAACCACCTTCGTTGCTCCCAATCCTAGGACTGGACAAGTCCAGCCACACTCCATCCTCTTACTTTCCCACTCTGCTTCCAATTTCTCTTCCTATAATTAATTAATTAGGCCAGAAAAGGGAAGGGCTATTGGCCTTTTACTCCTCCTACATTCTGAAACCCCAAAATAAGCTAAGCTGCATGAACAGAAGGGATATCCACTTCACAGAATGTGGCAGCTCTATAAAAGAGATCCTCTATGTGTATCCCAATTCTACCATACTCCAAAAAGAGAATAAAAATCATAAATCTTACTGCAAGTAAATTGTCCAATTTGCAAATTGTCCTGTCATCAGCTTTACTTTTGCATCTCAGAAATGAAGAATTATCTCCTCCTCTGGTACAAATTTCCTTTCTTACCAAATTCCAGGCTTCTTCCCCAGTTCTGTCCTCTACTCCAGGCAGATGCCAGCCTTTGAGTTACAAGGACAAGGATCAGAGCACTGACAATGCAAAAGAGAAGAGCACACTTACAGTTTCTAATGAGAAATGCCTTTATACCAAGTAACCCATTCATAGGGTTACACTGAGGTTCAAATAAATTGCTAAGTACTTGCCAAAAAAAAAATTCCTGATCAATAAGTCTGCAATAAAATTTAGCTATTAATGATTATCATCCATTGTGTCATCCAATCTTCTGAATTCATGAGCAGGTAGTACTGTGTCCATTCTACAAATCAGATCAATGAGGCTCAAAGATGCTGCTATGTTCTCTAGATAATACAAAGACTGAATAACAGGATCTCATCAGAACTTGGAGTTTGTGACTCCCTCTCTCATGGTCAGAGTTTTAATTTTCCTGTCTGGATCAAGTTCCAAGTTCTGCCTGTTATATAAAGTCTCCTGCATTTACAGTAAGAGCAAACACACTTTCTATAAAGGGCAAGAGTAAATATTTTAGGGTTTGGGGTCAGAAGGTCCCTGTCACAACTACTCAGCTCTGCTGTCACAGCATGAAATAAGCCACAGACAATACAGAAATAAATAGGTGCAGCTGTGTGCTAATTATACTTTATTTATAAAAACAGGCAGTGGGCTGGATTTTTTCCATGGGCCATAATTTGCTGACCTCTGTGTCAAATAACAAGTGCCCAAAACATGAAGAATCCAGAATCAGTTTCAACTGAAAAGTAAAAACAAAAAAAGCACACAGAAAAGTAATTTTTCCTATTCTTAAGTCTTTTAGACTCAAAGTCACTACTACCTAATCTAGCAATCAGTTGTATATGTTATATTACTCAGTATCACTTCATATGTCTCTCCTTTTCATTGTATGAAGTAATACTGACTCTGAGCCTTAGGACTTTTTCAAGACAGGACTGGAATTGAGGCCCAGCTTTTCCATTTGGGCAAGCTAGTTCACCTTGAACTTATGTTATCTCCTTTTGCAAACTGAGATAATGTGGGGAAATTAGTTACACGAGGCAATTCAAAGATGGTGCTGAGAGGAAGTAAGGTGGGTGGAATCCAAAGTTATTTACCACCAAAGCTGATTGGCTGCATAACATCAGGGGAAGTGGCAACAACTGATAATGAGGGTATAGACATATGGCTAGTCCTGTAAAAATCGCCCTGTAAAATGACCGTTTAACTCCAAATGGTCGTCAGACAAGGCTTCCAGCCCATTCTACTGGATGACCTGAGCAGCCCTCTGGACCGAGCAGGACAGTCTTTCCAAGGCCACTGTCACACACCATAAGACAGATAGCAAGAGGAAATACCCAAATCCCCCTCGATGTCCACATGCCAGCTTTGAAGAAGTTACAGAAAACGGATCTCCATCCATAATCCCAAAGAAGAATTTTGGGTATTGCCTCTTGAGGGGGAATGTTAGGTAGGAAGTCAGTTATGAGCTTATGTGTGTGCAACATAAAGGCCTAAAGAGAAGACATCTATGTCCAGCATATGCTGCATCTCAAGGTCATCCTGATGGTGTTTCAGGGGCAGCCCAGTATTCACATCCGGTCCTGCCCTGCCCCCTTCCACCTGATAACCTGCCAGGTGGGGGAGGGGGTCCCCACCCCTTCTGCCTGACAAATCTTCCACAATCTCCCAGGTGCAGCTCAGTATCTGCATCTCAAACACCCTGCTCCCTTCCTCCTGTCTGATAACATTTACATCCATAAAGTCCTTTGTTTCAGACCTTCAAGAGAAAACTCAGGGAGAAGCTTCTTAACATTTGCATCCATAAAGTCCTTTGTTTCAGCCATAAAGTCCTTTGTTTCAGGAGGAAGTGTGTGAAGACAAAGACCCATCTCCTTAAAAACCCCCAGCCTCAACCAGACTGGGCGCTCAGCCCTCTGCCTCTGCTGAGCCGTCTGCCTGGTCTGGCCAGGTGTACTCTCTGCACTCAACCATGTAACCTCGCTCCTCCCCACCGCCAGTCCGAGCAACTGGGCACTCTCTCAGTCTCAGGCTCTGTCTGGAGAGGTGCCCATTCGTCCTTACGGATGTCCCTTCCCTAATAAACCTTGCTATTTTACCTCCCCTCCCCCCAAAAAATGACCGTTTAAGTGATTGGTTGGTCCTTATGCCCTGCCCCAATGACTCTGCAGTTTTGTGCTTTAAAAGGCTTTGTTACGTGCGAAATAAACGGGTTCTTGCTTGACTTGACTCCCCGCTGCGTCTGACTGTCTCTGGGAACAAGGGAGGCTGGGGAACGGGCAAGCAGTGCACTTACCTTTCCTCAGGCCCAGTCCATCCTGTACGGGTGGACTAAGACCCTGCAAGATAAGAAGGTTCACTTCTGCTGCTATGAGATTCAGAAATTACCTAGGCACGGTACCAAATAAATGGCAGCTATTATTGCAAACAAGTTGCAGCTAGGGGCTATGTTTTCAAGTCTCTCTTAATCTTTCTCATTGATTTGTAAGTGGATGGAAATTGGGAACAGAGGTGACTGTCCTGGCATGTGAGGAAGGCACACTGGGAAGCCTGCCCCATACTGAGTTGATGTAGCTGTCACCTCTTTCTAGCTGTGTCCAAATGCTGAGGTTTTATAAGGGGCCCAGAAAAGATCCCTACTCCTAGCCTGAGCTCATTATTTAGAAATTATTCATAGTAATATGTTCAAGGCCCATGTTTGAAATGAACCATTGAATATTCTAACACTTCACTGACTAGGTTGAAGTCTTTAACTGATATTCATATGGAAGCATTTTGCTTTCTTTATGTTGCACTCAAACCTTAAGTGCATACATGATCAGAGAAAGATGGAAGCAGCTCCCAGTAAAGTCAAAAGACTAGGGAGAGGGGCAGGTGTTTGGGACAATGATTAAGACCCTGTATGGGACACCTACATCCCAAATCAGAGTGTCTAGGTTCCAGTCCCAGATTCCTGGTAGTACACACTCTGAAAGGCAACAAGTAATGGCTGCAGTATTTCAGTCTCTGCTACCTACGTGGAAAGACATGAGTTGAGTTCTTGGCTCCTGGCTTCAGCATGTCCCAGATCTAGCTGTTGGAGATATTTGAGGAGTGATAAAAAAAAATTAGAAAGACTCTGAAAGTCAGAATATAGGAATCACTGTGCCAGTTCTGCCTTTCACTGGCTATCTGATCTTCAGCAAGATATAGCTCTCCTCTTCTATGGGCATAAATAGTTTCCAAATTTCAATAATGTATAGATAATCTCTATTTTTTTAATAATTGCCATGTGTCCCCTGTACTTTTGTTTTCTCTATTTCAAATAAATATGCACATTTCTTTTATTTACCTTGTCTACATAATACCTATGATACTATAGCATCAGTAAATTAATTATATTTTTCCTTTCATACATGGCAAGAGATACACAATAGCCACTGTTATAATAAGAATGGTTCTTTACGTTCTACCTCGCATCATCCCAGCCATCATCAGCAGTGGGTTACTCCACTTTTGCCATCTGGTGGTGCGTATTCAATACCCCCTCCACTTTGATTGATTTGTTGATGCTTCCAGTAGTGCCTGGCATCATGTCAAGCAAATACATGGTGTGCGAATTCCTTCAGTTAATAATGTGCTTTCCTTTGTGCAGAACCACTTGAAAGGAGAAGAATATGGTGAGAAAATCCTTACTATCTGCATAAACTCTGCAATGGGGAGAAATGACTGGATGGCCCCAGAAGAATAATCAAACCACCCACTGGAAAGTTTCTCTTGATATCAAGCTCTGTTTTTTCCCTGTGACCTATGTACTAGGTCCTGGGTGAGTGCAATGGACTCCCTCCAAAAGAACTCTCTCCCTTTGACATTGAGGTTTTGTCATCCCTAAACCTGGCTCATTCTTTGAACTCACAAATACTCAATGCTAAGTTATCTGGCTGAATTACTGAGAAAGAAATTTTCAAGATTCCAGAAAATTTTAAGGTATTATTAAAGTCATATTTTTTGATATTATTACCCAGCTTAACCCTATGTTGAATTCGCAGTTATGGAATTCATGCTAAAGCATTTGATTGTGCACAGAAAAGAAACAGCCTTAGAAGTAACCTCTTTGGGCATGCTTGAAAAGGAGGGTAGTACATGGCTCAGTAAATACAACATAGACAGTTATGAACCATCAAGCTAAGCTGAACTGACCTACTGATATAACCTACCATAAATAGGTCCCATCAAAGAGAAGGTATGTGGAAAGCACAAGTATCCTGTACTTATCAAGATATTTGAAAGCTGATGGTTTATGATACTTGAGGGGAGACTATATGAAACACATGATTGCTTATGTAATTTGTTCATGATCCTTAGTAGCATTAAAATTATTTACCTTTGAATATCATCATCCATTGTTGCAGTGATTAGATGTTCTCTTAGGGCATAACCACTGGTAGAATTTGGTGAGAACAGGTGCATTTTGCAGAAATTCCTTCATGTTCTACAACTTTACAGTCAAATGCCAAACTATTCTACACTTTAAAGTGTGCTCCAAACTCTCAGAGACAAAACCAGACCTCCGAGTACCCACTTTGGAGCCCACTTCCCTGAATCTACCTACACGCCTTACAAGAAAGCTGAACTTATCAGTAAAAGATCTGGGGGTTACATGTGTTGATTACTTGCCTCTGATTTATCTGAGTTGAGTGCTCTTCACTATGCCAATTCATAAACTGTCAATTGAATGCTTGAAGTTTAAGTCAAGGAATTTGTGTGCATTATTTTATTTGATATTCACTCTGGTGCTTTGAAGATCTTAGTATCATGCCCCTTTAATAGAGGAAGGCACTGAGTCTCAGAGAGATTGGATTAGGTTTTCTGCAGTCACACATCACCATGTGCCAGGATTTGACTCAATGGGCTACTGACTGCATAGACAAAGGTGTTTACTAGATGAAACTGCATTGACCAGAAACTCACTCAGCATTCCCTTGTCTATGAATTTCTCTCTATACAGCCTCATGTCTCAACAAGAGTAACTACAAATTGGGACATTCCGCCCCTGGATGGAGTACACAGAAACATTTCAGGGCAAGAAGAACAGAAGGAGGTTGATGCAATCAATGTCTCCATTCCCAGCCTTTTCTATCATAGGTCTAAGAAGGCTCTTGAGTCTGGGGTTCTCCTGTTCCAACCTCTCTTTTTGCCATGTAGACAGGGATATGCATCCTTTTCAAAGAAAAGCTGCTTCTCATCTCCATAAATTACACTGGATCTTCAGCAAGGGAGGAATCTTGCCCTTTCTTGCCCAATTTTCCTTGCTGAAGAACGTGTCCAACAAAGAGAGATCCTGGAGTGGTAGTCAGCATCTTGCAGGAAATGAACTACCTTCTTATATGAGAGATGGAACAGGGCCAAAATGCTGTATGAAGAAACTAACATACTAATTTTTTAGCAGGTCTATGAAACCTCATTTTAGTGTATGTCACATAAATGCATCAGCTGTAGCCACTTTATTTTCCTGTAAGAGTAGTCATTTCTTGGAACTTAGTCATTGTATGTACATTATGTTTTTACATGAAATCATTGATGTGGGTCCAAAACACCTCCTTCAGGGCTATTTTTCTCAAAATCAGCCTAGGTAGTTTTGGTTTTCCAGAATTAAAATACTCATAAACCACACAAAGCTAATTGGTTTACTTTCATTCTCCAGGCAACTGATTGACTTTTCTACCACTTCCTGCAATTAGTAGCTTGAGCATCTTATCTGCAAATCATTGCTCAAACAATACCATTTATTAAGAGGGTTTTTTTTTTTTTTGGTTTTGCCTTTTGTTTTTTCATTATACGTTATGGTGGAAATAGACAATTTAAATTAGAGTATTCTTTCACTTTTCTCAGTTTTGTTATTTTTTGCAAATTAACTTTTTCCTAACTTAGAAAACCAAGGAATATTTAGGTCAGTGCCTGCAATTTATTTTAGGCAGCACAGATACAGTTAGCGGAAGCCAGGTGGTTATTGCACAGGTTAATACCACTAACTTATTATAGAATAAAGCCATCAATCACTTAAATTGAAATTGTAGATCACCAAGTACAGTGATCCAATGGGCTAGAAGACACTACTAATTTGCATCTGGTAAATGTAAAGCTTGGTCCTCTTCTAAGAAAGACAAAGCAGGCAGCTGCAGGGCTGCAGTGGACAAGGGTATCTCTTGGTGGGTGTGGGAGCTTGTCATGCATGAATTCTTGTGTGATGTGTGCCAGAGTGACAGGACAGCCTGCTGGGGAGCTCTGGAGAGCGCCATCTATCTTGCAGGCATTGCTTTGCAACCTGCAATCATGGACCACCAGGGAGGGTCATGGGCCAAAAGTCGCTGAACTTCTCAACCAGGAGCAGTGCTGAGGACTGTGAGGGCTGGGTTTGCTCCATTGGGGTAGCACTTTTATGAGATGTTCATATTGGCTCTTATAATGAAATGGGAGGGAAAGGACTGGGCTGGGAATGCGAGAACTTCTTATTCCTTTTTTTTTTTTTTTTACATTTTATTTTTCTGGGTATTTTTGGAATTTTTTTTTAACTTTTATTTAATGAATATAAATTTCCTAAGTACAGCTTATGGATTACAATGGTTTCCCCCCCCCCCTTAACTTCCCTCCCACCTGCAACCCTCACCTTTCCCACTCCCTCTCCCCTTCCATTCACATCAAGATTCATTTTCAATTCTCTTTACATACAGAAGATAAGTTTAGTATATATTAAGTAAAGATTTCAACAGTTTGCCCCCACATAGCAACACAAAGTGAAAAAATACTGTTGGAGTACTAGTTATAGCATTAAATAAGAGTGTACAGCACATTAAAGACAGAGATCCTACATGATACACATGATATTTTTTAAAAATTAATTAATTTTCTATGCAATTTCCAATTTAACACCAGGTGTTTTTTTTTTTTTCATTTTCAATTATCTTTATATACAGAAGATCGTTTCAGTATATACTAAGTAAAGATTTCATCAGTTTGCACCCACACAGAAACAGAAAGTGTAAAAATACTGTTTCTGTACTAGTTATAGCATCATTTCACATTAGACAACACATTAAGGACAGATCCCACATGAAATGTAAGTACACAGTGACTCCTGTTGTTGACTTAACAATTTGACACTCCTGTTCATGGCGTCAGTCATCTCCCTAGGCTCTAGTGATGAGTTGCCAAGGCTATGGAAGCCTTTAGGGTTCGCCAATTTTGATCTTATTCCAATAGGGTCATAGTCAAAGTGGAAGTTCTCTCCTCCCTTCAGAGAAAGGTACCTCCTTCTTTGATGTCCCTGTTCTTTCCACTGGGATCTCACTCACTGAGATCTTTCATTTAAGTCTTCTTCTTTTATTTTTTTCCAGAGTGTCTTGGCTTTCCATGCCTACAATACTCTCATGGGCTCTTCAGCCAGATCCAAATGCCTTAAGGGCTGATTCTGAGGCCAGAGTGTTGTTTAGGACGTCTGCCATTCTATGAGTCTGCTGTGTATCCCACTTCCCATGTTGGATCGTTCTCTCCCTTTTTGATTCTATCAGTTAGTATTAGCAGACACTAGTCTTGTTTGTGTGATCCCTTTGACTCTTAGACCTATCAGAGTCATCAGTTGTGAACTGAAATTGATCACTTGGACTAGTGAGATGGCATTGGTACATGCCACCTTGACAGGATTGTATTGGAATCCCCTGGCACATTTCTAACTTCACCATTTGGGGTAAGTTCAATTGAGCATGTCCCAAATTGTACATCTCCTCCCTCTGTTTTCCCCACTCTTATATTTAGCAGGGATCACTTTTCAGTTAAAATTTGAACACCTAAGAATAATTGTGTGTTAATTACAGAGTTCAACCACTAGTACTAGAACTTCTTATTCCTAAACAGTATCTCTTTCTTGGGACTCTACATGGAGGCAGTAAGAAGTCAGACGGACTTCATTTTGGTTCCAACACTGCCACTTACTAGCTTGGAGACTTCAGCTCATGGTCACCCTCCCTGAGCCTCGATTTCCTTGTGTAAAAATTATAATAACAGTATCCATCCCCTAAGGTTGCCATGGAGAGTAAATGGAAGAACAGAGAAAGCACTATGCACAGTACATGGCAAACTGCTAGGGCTTGGAAAGCAGCAGCTGTGCCTTATGTCCTGGTCCACTGCCTTGGACTCCCCATCCTCATCTGGCAGGGCACATTATTGTGCTTTGTCCAGAAGCCCCCAAGGAAGCAGAAGCACACACATCTCCTATCTGGCCCAGATGCTCTTACGGGACTGCCAATCTCCCTATTAAACATTTTTACCTTTTTTTCTGTAAACTCCTTTGTGATCCCTATCCATCCCTATCTACACATTCCACAAAGTCCTGCTGAGCACAGGATGGGCCAAGCATGGGGATGAAGCTGGTGGTGAGCACAGTAGGCTCTATTATCTTGATACTTACAGTGGAACAAGAAAGACAGAACAGTCAATTGCAATAATGATGGAGTCAGGAAATACCAGCTGCTGTGGGAATACAGAGCAAGGCCACCCAGAATACGCTTAGGCAGTGTGGGTGGTGAGGCAGGAGAGGTTAGCTTTGCTTTCTTCCACAACAAAGTCTTGCACCCCTAATACCAGCCACTGCCAGGCACAAGCCTCTCACTACTGGGCAGATGAGGTAAGTGGGTTCAGGATGTGCTAATATCCTTATATTTTGTTTGCAGTCAACAGCACCCTCTATGACAGGAAACAGAAGTTAATATGAAGAACAGAGTTCATTCTCAGGTGAGGAAAAAAATGCATTTTCTACATTATAGCTCAAATCTGAGTTCTTCACACATGTGTGCACTGGATGATCTTATGATCTCTCATACATCATATTTAAAATATTTAGACTGTTAATCCAGCATTTCCTTAAATAACATACAGTTGAGACCTTTTTTGTTCCAAATGGATGTCAATGCTCTGATATCACATGCTGAATAATCAGCCCCTCTCTTTCCTAATAATTTTAAGTGCTATCTTTCTCATACACAAACTTTCTATTTATTAATGAGTTTATTTTCCAGGTTGTCTGTCCTGATATATCTGTCAGTGCCACATTTTTCTTAGTTTATTTTAGTTAGGAAGACAGAGAGAGGGAGACCAAGCTAGAGAGAGATCTATCATCTGCTGCTTTACTCTTCAGATACAACAGTTAGGATGGGGCTAGGTCAAATCCAGGACTTAGGGATTCCCATGGTGTGGCAGAGACCCAAGAACTTGAGGTATCACCTCCAGCCTTCCAGGGTTTGCATTAACAGAAACCTGGAGAGCAGTGAGGACTCAAGCCTGGTTATTCCAATAAGAGATGTGGGCATCCCAAGCAGTGTCTAAACCAATGTGATTGAGGCCCACAATTTTTCTAATTGCTACCACTCTATAACATGCTTTCATACCTAACAGGGAATGTTCCCTCTTTGTTCCTTAAATTCTTCTGAAGTATTCTGTGAAGTTCATAATATTAAATATCTTTACAAAGAAACTGTGGCTAAAAGTCTATTATCCAACCTATTCCTTTGTATAAAACTCAAATTTATGAATTATACATTGCTTTTCCTTATCATTTGCACCACTATTCTGAGATTTTTCATCTCAGAGCCTATTTGTATATACAATAAAAATGGGATAGTGGAAATACTATGCGTTTGGTAATCCCAGGATCCGGACGCTCTGTCATTTGCTAGCTTTGTGACCTGAAAGATACTATTTATTCTTCCTGATCCTCATTATTTTATTTATAAAATAGAGATAAAAACAATCTATCTCAAATATATTATAAAGTTACACAAGAAAAGCATCTGAAAATTGTAGTTCCTGGCACCCATGATTGAAATACCAAAAGCTATGGTATGAAAAATAGACTGTGATATTTGAACATAGTTCCCAGCATCAGCATCACTTTAACAGAAATTGGCTTAAATATTTCACAGTGGAATAATACTTCTTCCTGGGACTGGGAATCTTAAGTATATTGGTTTGCAGATAATGGAAATTGTGATGATCTAATCTTTTACCAGTCTTCTACTTTCAAGATGTTTAGGTGGTAGATCTCATGTCCTAATCTTTGGCTTTTAGCTACAAGCCACAAAGGAAATCTCCAGGATTCAAATGGAGTGCCTGACAAGGCCAGATGAGCTGTGCTTCTCTCTGGGGTGTCCTGTGAGATGAATAGAACCCACAAACAGAGACAAGATAAACCTAGAGGTCTGTGAGTCTGCATCTCAGAAAAGCTGCCTCTACTAGTCAGCTTTCCATCACTACAATGAAATCCCTGAGGAAGCCAACCTAATAAGAGGAAACATTTATCCAACTCACAGTGTTGGAGGTTCCAAGTCCATGATCCCACAACCCCATTGGTTTGATGGCGAGGGCTGTGGATGGTGTGCTATCATGACAAGGGCATGTACAGGAGCAAGCAGTCCCAATTTGAACAGAAAGCAAAGAAATCGAGGTGAGTACACAATTGTTCCTTTTGAACAACTCTTTCAAGAAAACTACCAAGTGTCACCCAAACACGACCTATCAAGAGCCCGACCCTGAAGACCAAATGACCTCCCAGTAGGCCCCACCTCCTACAGGCTCCCTGGCCCCTCCTAGCACCAACACGCTGGAGAACAATCCTCCAATCACAATGGAAACTTAGGGACACCTAAATCATAGCCAAACCATAGCAAGTACTTCATTAAATGGCTATCAGGAAATCAATTGTGTTGGTCTATAAATAACTGCCACGTACAGTAATGTGTTTGTCACATCGCATTTGCTACTATTCAACTAGAGGAAAAGGAAAATGCAAAAGTGTGAAAAATAAGTCCATAAATATCTCCAAAGAGACTACTGCAAATTTAATTAACTGAGCAATTGAATCTGAGTTCTTTAAATTCAGATCTGAACTATGAGGTATGCCTTCAGAGCACTGTTCTTGATAGAATAGGGCAGAGCAGGGAAGCAGGGCAGTAAAAACAAAATAAAAGCTCTAATAAATTGCAGTTCAATAATGTTTTATCATTAAGAAGGGATTAAAGGAAGGAGTCATTCTGTCGCTCACAATCAACAGGAAACTGCACCCCGTGGGGGGGGGGGAGGTTCTACTTAATCCCAAAGTTCTCTGTAAAAAAAAAAAAAAAAAAAAACTCCACTACATTATACAAACCTGGTGATTTCCACTAAATGTAAGGCACAAGCTCTGTGGGAATACTCTGGTTCCTAAGACGCGGACCCTGCACTCTGAGGGCTCAGAGTCTGGGAAACGATGCAGATGGCTATGTGATCCCCAGGGAGGCAGAGTGAATGCTTCTGATGGATGCACAGATTCAAAGAAGAGAACAGGTCAAGGAAACAGACCACATCACAGAAGTGGTGAGGAACACTGAGCTGAAGTGGTCCTCATTCCAGGCACACCCTCCTGTAAGTGCTGGCTTCATATAAAAATGGGTTAGGCCACAGTACAACACTGGGCCCAGTTGGTATTTGGCTGTACCATCAGACCACCAGTTGGGTAGCCCTGTTTTCTCTTCTCCTTCAAGCATTAGATTAGGTACATGGACTTGGAATTGGCTCTGCAGACCCAAGTCCTTTCCCTCCCTCTTCCTGTATTAGTCAGTGTTTTACTTCTACGATTAAATATTTGGAGCAGATGACCAATAAAGAAAAAAGTCTCACAGTTTTGGAGATTCCAAGTCCAATCAGCATGCCACAGACTTTGGCTCTGATGAGGGGCCCATGGCAGATGGAGGAACACATGCAGAAAGAGGATCGCATCACAAAGCAAGAGGGAGAGGAGAGAGGGACCAAATTCTGACTTCTATAATGATCTTCTGGCAAGAACCACCAAGGATGCCCATGTGAACTGCCTTCCACAGACACAGCCCCAAGGATCTAATGGCTTCCTTCAAGGCTGTACCTCCTGAAGGTTCCATCGTCTCTCAATAGTGGCACTCTGGGGATCTTTTAATACAAGGAGCTTTGGGGAACACCCAAAAGAGTGTCCAAATCAAAACACTCCATTCCCGTACCTACCCCTCTTGGTTCTTCTTCCTCCTTCCCTCCTATTTTCTCTGTCTTCTTCTTTCTCTCCTTTTCTACCTTCCTTCTCATTCTTTCTTGCTCTGATGCCCACGACGCCATTCTCCTCCTCTCTCCAAAACTCTTCCTCCTTCTCCAGCATACTCAGCAGACACACTGCTGAGGGGTGGGAGCCTGACATGAGACTCTGGCCTACATGGTCTTCTCAGTACACATTTTGCCATGGACTCATGTTGGGGTAGGAGGACTCTTAAGAAACTACACAAAACTATGCAAAAGAGGCAGCTCTTGGTCTCCCAGGAGGTGGCAAAATGTGTTTTCTCCATCACGGGTAGTGTAGGAAAGCAACCCCTGATGAGAGAACTTCACACCAGCTGACCCTATGCGAGATCATGTCTGAGACAATCTGAAGTTAGAGCTGGGCTTTGAACACAGCACAAAGCACCTTATGTTTGGAGAAGTGACAATCTGTGGCAAGCCCTAGAATGGTACCAATTTTCACTTTACATTTGCTGTCCAGACCGGTACTTCTTTGGCACCATGAGTAAACTGCCCTGCTCAAATATCTCTCCTCTCTGAGCTTGTACGTCTGTCAGGTTGGAGGGCTCACAAACAGTGCAAGGGTCATGCATATTCCCAGAGGACTTGGGCTGACAATTTGCTAAAGTGGTACTTGAAACAGTAACAATATCTGGCGATTTCACAAATACACACCTACCATCTGGATCCAGGAATCCTCTGGACACTTCTAAATGGGATATCCTGAGCATCAACGTTAAGCATCTCAGAGTTATCTGTGTCAGTCTCATGCCTATAGGAAAGAGGACGTTTCTGTAGGGTTCAAGATCACCGTTGGGGGGTCCAGCACTGTGGTATAGCAGGTTAAGCCACTGCCTGCAGTGCCAACATTCCATACGGGTGCCGGTTCGAGACCTGGCTGCTCTACTTCCCATCCAGCTCTCTGCTATGGCCTGGGAAAGCAGTAGAAGATAGCCCAAGTCCTTGGTGGAAGACACCTCTCTCTCTCTCTCTCTCTCTCTCTCTCTCTCTCTCTGCCTCTCCTTCTCTCTCTGTGTAACTCTGACTTTCAAATAAATAAATAAATAAATCTTTAATAAAAAAGATCACAGTTGGGGACAGCAGCAGAAGACGGCACTGTTAGCTGGGGGACTGACAGTGTGTGGTGAGGACGAGGGCATATACTTGTAGAGTACTAACTATGTGAAGTCACTTGGTGTTTTTGGTTGCACCCAGACAAAAACCCTACCATCAAGAACATTAGTATGACCTCTGTCCAGGCCAGAAAACAAAGGGCAGAGTAACTGTCCCCTTCTATCATTCACCCAAAGAGTGTGAGTTAGAACATCAGATCCAAGGAGGGAGAGATCTTAGGTTTTTTCACTGTTGTATCCCAAGTATCCTCACAGTGTTGGGCACACAGTGCATACTCAGAAAATACTCTGTGAATGAATGACGCAGCAAGTCTACGACAAGAACCCACTAGCCTCACTTGAAAGTCCCAGCCCTGGGCACACAATGTGTTTTTCTCTCTTCTTTATTCTTCCTTGTGTTTGTCTATCTTCTCCCTAGATGGGTGGTCCTTAAACCTATGCCTGTGTCACATTACATGGAGGATTTGGTACATTGCTGGCCCCACCCCAGAGTTCTGATCAGTCAGTAGTTGTGGGTAGGGCCAGAAGCTCCTTGGTGATGCTGCATCTCCCGAGAGCTTGAGTACCACACTTTGAGAACCTCTACTGGAATTTTTACACAAATTTCCTATCCCTTTTTTTTCCCCATGATGTAAAGGAAAGATCATTCTGTTTGCAATGGCAAAGGCAGGAAAAAAGAACTGGAAATTGTCCCATCTGCATTTCCACAAAAGATACTGCTGAAGTCATAGAGGGGACCAAAATTGAAGATGAGAAAAGCCTGGATTCAAGTCCTACGGCCTCCTTGCACCAGCAATATGGCCCCGGCAATTAACCTTTCTGCTCCTCTGTATAAAATGGGCGTGCAGATAATCTCTGCCTTTTCTAGGTCTATGGGGGATAACAGAAGGAAGCACTTGGCAGACACTGAAGGACTATGGATCCAAATGAGTTATCATGCAGGCAGCTCATAGAGTCATAATGTTGGTCTTCAAACCAGAATTAACTCTGGTGGGTGACGTGTGAGTTCAGACAGAAGCAAGGGCTCTCTTTATATTCTGTATAGTGCAAACAAAATGAAACAGTAAGATGTTTCCAAGTAGAACATGAAAATTAAAGCTATATACTTCCAGATGAAATATATTTCATTATCACAGGCCAAACATAAAATAAATAGGGCAGAAATACAGCTATCTGTTCCCATAAAGAACAAGGAGGAAATCTGGGGAACAATTCCTGAGTAACTTTAAATGCCTCTTCTATCTTTTTACTACAGAGCCAAGAAGGGCAGAAAATTATGACAAACTAATTATTATGATGGATGGGGAGCTAGTCCCCCACGTTCGCCTCACTGCTGGAGCAAAGAGCAGCTCCACGGCTTGCATACTTCACTGGGCCAGACACTCTCGATGATAATGGGCAATACAGATTAACAACATTATGTTAAAACAGGATAATTATTCTTTTACATTTCCTAGTTCTTTCCCATGAACCTGGCCCTGCCTTCTGTTTTTCTGTTCCTGGTTTCCAAGGCACTATCTGTGGCTGGCAGGCAGGTTCCTCTCCTGCTAATTAAAGGTGATGGTGTGCTTGCCTTGCCTGTGGTTTGCAGCAGCAGGGGTCGGAAGACTAGGAATTGATGAAGCCATAGCAAGGAAACCACCCTTTCCAAAAGCAGGCTATGAGAGGGATGCAGAGCAAACAAGCTCTGCCAATACTAATTCTGCTTTTCTTTTCTTTTCTTTTTTTTCTTTTTTTTTTTTTTTTTAGCATTATAACAATGTACTCAGCACTCTGCTGTAAGGGTGATGAGCTTAGGATTAAAAAGTGGGCATTTTAAAAAACTTCAGCAGGAGGTAAATTCCAGACCATATCACATAGGTAAGCAGTCATCAGTCATGCAAAGGAGTAAATTCATCTATGCATCAATTCGTTTGTTCATGTTGCTAGTCATAATCAGGAGCTGTTAAGTGTCTAGCTCAAGCCAGGCACTGTGTTAGATCCTAGGGATACCATGGGAAACTATATAGATATGGGCCCTACTAATTCCATGGGGGAGGGCTGTGGTTCAAAAATGATTTGGCTTCCAAACTCATACAGGACTGTAAACCCCAAAGTCTTGAGCTAATTGTTCTAAAAGGGCAGTGACTTAATTAAATGATGGTGTTTAGGAGGAGGTGGGTCTAGTGGCAGTTCCTTAGGTCTTTGGGGTCATACCCTCTAAAGGTAATTCTCCTGAAAGAAGGTTGTTATAAAAGCCTAAATTGGGACCAATCCCTGTCTTTGCTTCCTGGCTTGCCATGTGAGCTTTTCCTCCACATATACTAGGCCGTTAGCATCCACCACCCTCACCAGACACCAAACCCTGGGGCCACCTGAGCTTGGGTTCAAACCACCAACACTGTGAGCTAAATAAGTCTTTTCTTTAGAGAGTTAGTTGCTGCCTTGGATATTCCATTGTAGTGGCAAAAAGCTGATGAGTACAGGGAGATAGATCAAAAACAAGAAGGCAAGTGAGCAACATGATGGCAACACTGAACAAAGGAAAGGAGTAATGGGATGAAGTGGACACTAACAGAAGTGGTGACTTTAGGTAAAGCATTCACAGGAGATGCCTCTGGGGATGGGAAGGATCAGCTGAGACTGGAGGATCCAAATGAGCCAAGCCTTCAACAGAGGGGAGAACAAAGGCATAGGCAAGAGAGCAGCATTTCCACGTCAGGAAGACAGAGACAGAGCTCAAGGCAGGAAGATCAGTGTGCTTGGAGCAGAGTGATTGGCAGGGAAGAGGAACCAGGTGTGGATGCAGAGACACACAGGGCCCATTTGGGGCAGGATCTTGGGGCCACTACAGGTGCAGGTGTGCAGTCTGTACCCTGTTTTTAGAAAATGGGAACATACAGGGGGGCTTTCAGTATGGGCGTGATAGGATGCACGATTTCTCTGAACTTCATTGAATGATCAAACTTTGAGTAGTAAAAGTAGGGAGTCACTGAGAGGAGAGGCAGAAGTCCAAATGAGAGATGGTGGTAGTGGTAGTGAAAATGGAGGGGGGAGAGGCAACTAAAGGAAAAATCTAGAAGTGGGACTGATGAGACTTGGAGAGGATTGAAAGGAGGTTGGAGGTCATAAAAGAGGATGATCATGGGTGACCTAAAGGTTGCTGGTTGAGTGCCTGGATGGTGGCAGCACTTTTTTAATGAGTGGCTAGGAAGAGGCTTAAGGAGAAGAAAATCAAGTTCCAGGGTAGAAGTCTCTCCCTGGAATCACAGAAATCACTCAGTTCTCTCACAGCTGTGTTGGGTTCACGTAGCCCTGAGTCTACTCTCACGCCACAGACATTGTGGCCTGGAAAGCTACTTGGAAATATAGGTTGTTGGCTGTTCCTAAAAGAACATTCCATTCCGAGTGATGAGGTCTCTCACCAGTGACACACAAGGCCATATTGTACAGTTGTGTTACCCACAATGACACAGTAACAAACAGGGTGGTTTTAGGTCAACAGTACAACAACAAAGCAAATGCAAACTCCTGGGCCATATTTCCACTATAGAAACTGGGTTAATGATTGTAACCCATAAGCTATACTTTGGAAATTTATATTCATTAAATAAAAGTTTAATAATAAAAAAAAAAGAAACTGGGTTAATGGCAATTTTTAATATTCACGTCTCAATTTAAAAATTACAGTATACTTTAAGACCAAGCTTCTAAAACCTTAGCATGCATATACATTACCTGAGTATTTTGTTACAATGTAGTCTCTGCTTCAGTAGGTTCAGGGAAGCCTGAGATTCTGCATTTCTAACAAGCTCCACAAAAATGATGAGTCTGCCTGTCCACTGACGACACTCGCAACAGCAGGACTATAATAAATTATCTCCTTTGACTGTTCAACAACCATTTGGCAAGTTTAATTACCTCCATCTCATTGGTGAAGAAATTAAAGCTTAGAAAGTTTTAAATCATGTCCTTTCTAAACAAGAATCACTCCATAGGACATAGACCCAAGCTGTAAACCACAGTTCACCACACCGGTTACAATCAAAGATAATCAGAAAATCCATGAGGCTATTTAGATTTTAATATTTATTTAACCATACCATCATTTGGCAAAAAGTTTAAATGAAAGTGCCTTAAAACTAGGAGTAATCAATATATTTGGATGAGGATCAATTCAGGAAAAAGAACAATGCTTGAGAATCACTATACTTAACAGATATGTGTGTGTGTAATTTTACTCATCTTTTAATTGAGATATAATTTACATATATTAAAGTGTATAGATCAGAAGTGCTCAGTTCAGTTTTATTCATTTTTAATTGAGGTATAATTTACATACATTAAAATGCATAGATCTAAAGTGTAACTCCCACCAAAAACAAGATATAGAACATTCACATCATCCAGAAAGTTGTTATATCCCTTTACAGTCAGTTCTTGATTTGTTTCAGCAGTAAAAAATTTTGCTTGCTCTTTAACTTCTTATAATGGAAACCATGTAATATGCCCTTCTTTGGGTTAATTTCCTTCACTCAACATTTTGATATTCATAGCCATTGTTTCAATAAGAGCCTATCCCTCATGGTACAACAATTGCCGTGTTCCTTCACCATGATTTAATGAATTCCTCACAAGGAAAAGTGATCAAAATTAAAGAAATGACACATTCAGCACCTACTGAGAATTTGGCTGTAATAAAGTTTGACCAGACTTTGTCATGAAGTGAAACGCTGTCTTTTGCTGACTAACCTTATGAGTTCTTTATGCAACCTATAGATTTTCTTACAATGTCTCTTCACATTGAGCACTCCAAAACAAGAGATTTTCTCAAGCAAAAATGAACAGCGGAAGCAACATATTTACAAGAAATATCATTCAGTTTACTCATATTAAAACATGCGGCCGGCACCGCAGCTCAATAGGCTAATCCTCCGCCTGCGGTGCCAGCACACTGGGTTCTACTCCCGGTCAGGGCGCCAGATTCTGTCCAGGTCGCTCCTCCTCCTCTCCAGCTCTCTGCTGTGGCCCAGGAGTGCAGTGGAGGATGGCCCAAGTCCTTGGGCCCTGCACCCCATGGGAGACCAGGAGAAGCACCTGGCTCCTGCCTTTGGATTAGCGCGGTACGCCTGCCACAGCATGCTGGCTGCAGTGGCCATTGTGGGGTGAACCAATGGAAAAAGGAAGACCTTTCTCTCTCTCACTGTCCACTCTGCCTGTCAAAAAAATTGCATCTTTTTCTCAGCCTGATTTTTTAAATCAGTTTACTTTTTTATTCTTGCCATCAGTCTTAGCCAAAGTCTAAATTTTTATTTGGACACACGCACACACACACAGCCTCAAAGATCCCAGCCTCCTACTCGTACACTCAACCAGCAGATGTCCCTCTCCCACATCCAAGGAAAATGAAGCTTTTCACTCAGCCCACATGGTCTGAGCTGTCCAGTGTAGACCTCTCAGGACCCTAGTTTCTGTATCTCTGAGATATGGAAGTTCCAGAAACTAGATTACAGTCCACTCTTGAAGGCTGAGACTTCCTCCTTCAGGACCTAGGCAACTATCTCAGCTACTTTCCTGCCAGACCTGCATATTCCATCACACACGCACACCAAGTAGAGAATTCACTGAACCACCTGAATTTGATCCCTCTCCCCATTGTCTAAGACAACCCCTGACCTCTATCTGGCTGGCCAACAGCATCCCGTCAGGGCTATCACTGTGCTTCTAGGGCTTGGAAGGAGCTTTGTCTTAATGGGAGTTTGTGTTCATTTCAGTTTTTATGTCGCTGCTGAGAATAGATGGTAAAATCATATTTCTCTATTTACCATGAAAGCTTAAGGACAAACTGCTGTAGAAGCTAGTTCTCTGATATTAAAGAATTTTAGAGAGCAGCACATCTTAAATTATCTGTTTTTACTTGGAAGCCTTGACCTAAGAGGTACATAATAATGTGTCTAAGAATATAGACATCCTGTCGTGTTTGTGTGTGTTCCTAAAACTCAGTCCAGGGCCAGATGAAGGGCAACATTCAATAAATAGGTTAAGTGCATGGCATTTTGTAAACCTAAAATAAAGTTATATGGTACAGATGTGTAGAAGGAGTGATGGAGTAGTTTCACTAACAAAATATAAGAAAATTATGTAAGAAATGGGAAAACAACAACAGAAACAAACTTTGGAAAAATATTTTATATCAAGAAAATTTCTTTTAAGTGATCCTAACGTATTAGAAGACAAAAAATGGTGTAATTTTCATACTTTTCTTACCAGTTTCAAATTTAAGCAGTTACAGCTCATGATTTCACTGTGGATAATTACTGAGTGACAACCACATAGAGGTCTATTCAGAACCATTTAATCCCTTAGGCATTCACTAATATACTAGAATTACACTTAGATATTAGAATTATAATCAAGAAATGGTGCCTTTCTCATGAATACTGATTTCAATGGTACAAATTGAAAATATGTGAAGAAATTCTATTTTAAGTGGTAAATTGTATTTCTTATTTAAAAAACTGATACTTTGGTCTTGTTTATTCTTTAAACTTTGCTTGATGCAGTGCTCTGAGTTCTGACAGGGCCATTGCACCAAGGAGAGACACAGCATAATGCCTTCTTTTTGACACCATACCTGCAAGCAAGCCAACATCTGTTCCCCAGCCCTGGTCTTTCCTCTTTGCTTGCCTTAGAATGTCCTGTCCCCAGCTCTTCATGGGACGAGTACACTCCCATCCTTCAGATTTTTGCTCTAATGTCCTCAGGAGAGAAGCTGTCCTTGTTCTCCCAATGCACAGTGGTCCCCACACATACCCCCCATCTCATCACTTTCACTGCTATGGCATCATCTTGTCTGTTTTCTGTTGACCAGCTAATTGTTTCCTTCACTAGAATGGAAGTCCCATGAGGTCAGGGACACTTCTGACTCATTTATCACTGCATGCCCAGCTCCCAGCCCAGTGCCAGGCATGGGGCAGACTCTCAATAAATATCTAAAGGATGAATGATTAAATGTCTGTGCCACTATTTATACCTGCAGACACATGAGCTACACACAACTTGGACAATCAGGGTAACTACCTCTACATCTAGCTAACCAAGGCTTATTGAATGCAAGAGGCATCTTGTCCCAGTATTGTCTGTTTCTTAGCATTACTGGGATGGCAAGACAATTGAACAGTAGAGAGTTGCTTAGATGACATAGGTTGGCTCACATGATGAGAAACGCTGGTGGGAATCAATGGTTACTTCTCTCCATTTTCTGGGAGAGTTTATCTAAGGTGTTGCACCATTATTCATAGAAACCACTTGGCGGGCTGCAATTGATTCCATGGGTATCTAAGAAGCTGGCAAAGTAGCAGACTGCTGACATGAGGTTCAAATGAGGTGATTATGACATCACTGTATTTGACTCAATGAGCCCAGAGCATGTAAATACATCCATGATAGTTTTTTTTTTTCTGGTTACTATCAAGTGTCACAAAGCAACATATTGGTCAATGATAGATCTCATATATGATGACAGCCCCATAAGATTATAATGGATCTAAAATATTTCTAACACCTAGTATTTTTACTATATCTTTTCTTTTTAGATTTGGGCAGAGATCACATGTGTAAAGCACTTAGCAAAATATCTTACCCACAGTTAACTGCTAAATATATTTTTATTTATTTCTTCCAGGCTTCTTATAAAATGAATAGAAAATTATTTTCTGTTCTGTTGACCTAATACACAGCTAGTATTTAGTCACAACATAAAACCATTGCCCCATTATTTAGTATTTAGGATGGTTATGGTCTGAATGCTTGCATCTCCCCACCCCACTCAAACGTTGAAATCTACTCCCCAGTGAGATGTTATTTGGAAATGAATCCTTTGGGAGGTAATTAGCTGATAAGGGGGAGTCCTCTGGATGAAATTAGTACCCTTATGAGAAGAGGCCAGAGGGAGCCAGCTCACTGTCTTACACAAAGTCGGCAATCTGGAGTCCAGAAGAGGACCCTCACCAGAACCTAACCATGCTGCACCCTGAACTTAGACTTCCAGCCTCCAGAACTTTGAGAACTGGCTCTGTTCTTTACAAGGTGCTTGGTATATGGGATTTTGTTACATGAGCTCAAGTTGACTAAGCAAGGTTGCTTCCAATGTTATAACTGGTAACCACACCCCTACCACCACATCTCTTGGAAGTACTCTGCCTTCATACTGAAAGGGAGGGTGCTTTTCCAGAGCCATGAGGCATCTTGATGCAAGTGCTTCTTGTTGGTCCATTATTACAGATTTTATAAGCAATCTGGCTAAGGAAGTCAGATATTTCCTCAAGGCCTGAAAGTGATGCTCTGGGAAGATCTATGCATGCTACATGTGACCCAATTAAAAAGTCCTTGGCTGTGCCATATCACGTGCATTTGACCTTAAAAATATGATGCTCCTGCTGGTGATTGGCTTAAGGCAACCCTATAATGAAGGGATTGCTTCCCAAATTACTAAAAGGCCATTCTACAGACTGTTGGAAATTGCCTTCCTAGGACGAGGTTTGTATCCTTCCCTGAGAAGACCTTACGAGGCACTTGGTCTGTGGAGTTCTCTTACAGCAGCACAAGTTGTATGATAGCAGCAGCCGTCGGAATGTTTGCCGTTCCCCGGTGGTCAGTGGTGCAGAGACTGAGAGCTGGGCCAGAGGTCACAGCACCAGCATGCCCTACTATCTTCCTGCAGTGAATCTAGTGACCCACATTTTCAGAGGTCCTGATTGAAGAACAGCTTCCCTGGTTCAGGTTGCAGCCTCAGAGAATCCCAAAAAGCACACACTGCGGCTCGGAACCCTCATAAAAGGGTTTTCTGAGGTGTGAAGCAGCAGGGAAACAAACAGCCGTTGTTCAGAAAAGAAGAAAAAGCGAGGATCTGCTGTGAGGAGGAGAAAACTGCGAGCTTCAGGACCAAGACTGAAAGAGCTGGAGATTATTGCCGGGGTGTGTATCTAAGGATTCCAAGTAACAGAGATGACGATACAGAAAGAGACATGCATGTATTCATGAATTGGTAAGTGAGTTCTTGCCATAGCCTTTGCTAAATCATTTCAGCTGATTCTTCTTAGCAACATGTTATGCATTCCAGCCATGCTATCTGCTTTGACCTACTTTTCTTACTTTGCAAAAGGGGGAAATCTCCACAGGAAGCAGTCTCAATCAATACCCAAGTTCCAACCAATTATTGAGTTGGCCTTACCACTGTTTCTTGCTCCAATTTTTGCAACCAAACTTCAAAGACATACAGCCTCTTATTCTTAGGATTTATATCTTGTTGTTGTTCTATATAATTTGTGGATTTTTTTATAAATTGAGTACAGTGGAAACTAATGACAATGGATTTACTTATCAACTGCTTTCCTTAGCTGTCTGTAGAGAGGAGCTTCCCCCAAAATATTGCCTACTCTGTGCTGTGGTTTGAATAGGGTATGGCTCCCAAAGTCTTTCAAATATTTCATCCCCAAAGTTGTAAGTTCATGAAGAAAGGTGGAACTTAACCCAATCCTGGTGTTTGAGATGTGGGCATGGAGGGACACCTTTAGGTCTTTGGGGGTGTGCCATGAGAAGAGAGCTCTAACAAGAGAATTGGTTATAAAGGCGGGGCTGGCACTGGTCTCTCTCTTCTGCTTCCAGTCTCATCATGTGAGCCTTCCTCTCACATGCCCCATCACTGCCATCCCCCAGCCTCACCAGATGGCTGAACCAGTGAGGCCTGCTTGATCTTGGGCTGTGAAGGCCCAAAACCACGAGCCAAAACAAACCCTGTTCCTTCATAAGTAGTTTGTCTCAGGCATTTTCTCATAGTAATGAAAAGTTAATGAATAGATTTCTTGGGACTCAAATCGAATAACACAATTTTATTGTCAACCATACTGAATTTGCCTGGCCACTGACTCAGGCACCAGGCACATGTGCTGACTATTTGCCTTGCTATAGTTAATGTATGGGAAATGATTCCCTGACCACTTGCAAGAGACAGTCTATCTTAAAAGAAATATATGACGATGTGATCAAAGTAACAAACAAACATTGTATGGCCCTTCCTGATAAAGTCCCCTCAGTAAGAACAAGGACGGACATTCTAAACTAGCTTGGCCAAGACTTCTCTGTAGCAATCTAAGCTGCCACACTTCAGCTTTCTGATGGATCTGTGGAACTTAAAACATGCCTCAGTGTGTCCCTCCAAGTGTGGCACCTACATGACACCCTCATGAGATGCCTGCTGGCCAGTCCTGCCTACAGCCATGACCTTACAGAGCAGCATCTTTGAGAAGAGGGTGGGGATGATCCCATTGGCAATTTGAACCAAGGTCCAACTCAGGGACTGCAGAGCGCCCACCCCCCGCACCCCCCCCCCCTGAACTCTGCTGGCTTCCAGTATTGAGTGGGGTTGGAGAGTTGGAATAAGGGTGGTCTCACCCACAGGTACAGCTTCACCTGCTGAAAACCCCCTGCCTCAACTTCTTCATACCCACTGCACTCCCCACAAGATGCCCATTATCTCTTCTGGGTGCTTACCCAACAATCTGCTTCAATCAAATGCTACCATTGTTTAAGTGGCACTGGGGACTAAGAATAGGGAATTCGGGGAGAAGGGAATTTCAAAATTTCCAACTTGTGATTCAGCAAGAAACTACCATATCAGCTAGAGGATAATTCAGCTCAGCACGCCCTGAAGTAATCAAAGAAGTCAGGCTGCAGGAGGAGTCTGGAGAAAGTCATAACTTGGAGCTGATAGATGTAGGCATCACTCATTCTGGATCAGCAGTTTGTATTATGCACTTGAGAGTTTTCTGAAGTACTAAAAGTAAAAGCAATTAATGGGTCCACTCTTCCCAAACTTAGAAAATCTTGGATTTCAGCACATTTGTGTCCAAGGGATTATAGCTGAAAGAAACTGAGTCAGCTCTTTCTCTGAGGAAATTACTCAAGGGGAATAGGAACAGCTGTGCTTTACATGGCTTTGGACAACGTGGTCACCAGTGACACTGCTAAGAAGTATACCTTATAAATATTTCCAGTTCACTGGGGGAACCGACATTTCTCCTGATGGCTCTCAGGCCCACCTCAACACACAAGCTCACACACACATTATCATGGTCAACTTAAGTTCTAAAATATTAAGAGAGCACTGGGAGTTTAGAAAGTTGCTGCAGATTTTGAATTTAAGGCCAAAAGGTTGTTAAAATAATTACCAGCAAGCAGAGGTTACTCATTAAAATTTGCTTTGCACTTTGATAGAAGGTTAGCCCAACCTATCATGGTAATTGGCCAATTAGACCCTCAGAAAATCTTTGTTGAAGAAATGAATTTGGGAGTAAATGAACTAATGACACCACTTATTTATCAGTCAAAGGCCTAACATACAAATAAGACAAAATTGAAGAATTTGTATAATCTCTAGGAAAATAGTGCTGGTTCTTAACTTTAGTTACAAAAAAAAAAAAATTGGCCTGATATTTTTCCCCTGTTTATTCTGGTAACCGAGTTAAATTTTGAGCAGTGTAGACTTTCTAGATTTAAAAAATATGTGCAAAATAAAAGACAATGCCTTCACCTTATAATGTCACTGACAGATCTGAAATTCAAACTATATTAGAAGCTTGGTTTTAAGAAAAATCTCTAAGAATTGATTCACAAATAATATTATTTTTGTTTAAAAAAAGAGTGTTTAGTGGGCATTATGGCACAGTGATAAACTGCGGCTTGGATGCCCACACCCATATTAGGGTGTAGATTCGAGTCCCAGCTGCTTTGCTCCTCATCTGGCTTCCTGCTAATGCAATCTGGAGGCAGCAATTGATGACTCAAGTGCTTGGGCCCCTGCAACACAGGTCGGAAGACCCAGATGGAGTCCTAGCATGACCCAGTCTGGGCTGTTGTGGACATCTGGGGAATATGCCAACAAATGGAAGATCTCTCTCAATCTCTCCCTCCCTCTCTCTCTAGGGTGGGGTGTAGGGGGAAGGTGGGTGCATGTAAGTGTGTACTTGTGTGTCTTTTTGTTTTTCTGCTTTTCAAGTAGACAAAATAATTTTTTTTTAAAATTCTAATGGCTATTCATTTCTATTTATTTGAAAGGCAGAGTGACAGACAGAGAGACAGTGATTGATGATTCCATGCTGTTCTCTCCACAGATATCTGCAAAAGCCGGGCTGGGTCATGCTTCCACATTGTTGGCAGACTCAAGTTCTTGGGCTGTCATCTGCCACTTCCCATGCACATTAGCTGGAAGCTGGATCGGAATTGGAGGAACCACAACCGGATCCCAGGCACTTCATCATGGCATGGAAACATCCCAAGCCAAATGGATTAGCCTGCTGTGCCTGCCCTTGATACTCAATATGTGTCCTTTACTGCTAAGATGGACATCGTGATTTTTACTTCAATTCGCTCCTTTTGAAGTGTCTGTCTCTTTTCTCCATTCTGCCCCTATTGTGTGACAGATAAGGAGAATTAACATAAGAGTTTCATCAGAACTGTGCGAGACACAATCATAAGGAAAATTTTCATAGCACAAGATCAAGATCGCCTCTTCTACTCCCTTTACACTTAATCATAGCAGTCCAATTACAAATCAGCTCAACAAATATTTCCTTAGCACCACCCTGTGGCAGGGACTGGGCTTGGTGCCCAGGATGCAACAGAAAAGTTTTCCTCTGGATTACAGACACCCTTTTGTAAGTATACAGATGGATAACAAATGAGCATGTAGTTAATAAGTTAATCGTAATCATAATTAGGATCATGAGGTCAAGTACAGGCTTCTTTAAGTGATAGGGCCATGCGAACAAAGAACATAGACTTGACCCTTATGTTATGGGCAGTGATCAAAGGGTTTTCATCTGGAACTGACATAACCAGATTTACCCCAGGAAAAGGTCACTCTGGTCACACTGAGGACAAGGGCAGATACTGCGAGAACAGAATGCTGTCTGCTACAGCGCTATGTTCCAACAAATCCCATATCCTGACTGGAAATGTGGGGAGGGCAGTAAGGAGGATGACAAAACCCAAGGCTGCTGCATGCTGCACCATTCTCTGCACTGAAGCAATTTCCAACACTGACTCATTTAATCCTCGCGATCCTTTAAGCAAGGTACTACTATCATACCAATTTTATTATCAAGCAAACTGAGGCACAAAGAAGTTCAATAACCCGTCCAGGGTCACACATCTTGCAGCAAGATAAACTCAGAATCTCGGTGTCTAGAGCTCAGGTTCGTAACCACTCCACGAGCTTGCTAAATTGAATTAGATCTTCTGAATGCTTGAACAGTTACCTGCTTTTCCATGGTGCTGGCAATTTATTCATTCACTGCCCAGTCCTTCCATTGCTATTCAATAGGTTAAATATTTTCTCATGGGTCAGTTCAAGAGAGCACCTTCACTGGGAATCCCTCTGCCTTGCTCTTATTTCCTATGCTCTTCCTCGTCTCAAAAATGAATGTGTCTTGAAATTGCATGCGTTGACCTGTACTGAAAATTAGCCTTGGAATTTCTTCCTATGAAATTCATTTTTGCACAAACCATGGGTCACAGAACAGAGCTCAGTTGTGAATCCTGATGCGTCTGTTTGAAAAGATCTATTAATGTGGAGAGTAAATATGATTCATCAATCTTGGGCAGTGGATGCAGGCTGGAGAAAGCTGTTAATTTACAGGGTCACTTCACTATGGGAGTTTGAACAGAAATGACAATTTGAAAGTGTGACCCTACTACTGTATTTACTGTTTTAGACTGTGTCCCAGTAGAATGAACTTGGTGGCTGCAGGCTCACCTCACTTCATTCAGGTCAGGTGTGTGCAGACCCAGGGACCAGGTGACTCACAAGGCCTAGCAAGGTGAGTGTGATGTTCTGAGGGAAACAGAAGACAGAGTGACCAAGCACTGGTCAGGAGAGGAAGTCAGGAATATCCCGCAATGCTTCACTGAGGTTCTCTTACTGAAAGTGGACTCAAGGCTGGCGCCACGGCTCACTAGGCTAATCCTCCGCCTGCGGCGCCAGCACACCAAGTTCTAGTCCCGGTCGGGGCGCCGGATTCTGTCCCAGCTGCCCCTCTTCCAGGCCAGCTCTCTGCTGTGGCCAGGGAGTGCAGTGGAGGATGGCCCAAGTGCTTGGGCCCTGCACCCCATGGGAGACCAGGAGAAGCACCTGGCTCCTGCCATCGGATCAGTGCGGTCCTTTCTGTCTCTCTCACTGTCCGCTCTGCCTGTCAAAAAATAAAGAAAGAAAGAAAGAAAATTAAAAAAAAAAAAAAAAAAGAAAGTGGACTCAGAGAGGGGAAGATGATTCAGAACCAGTGAAGGGCCAAATCTCAAAGAAGGGAGTGTTCTAGACAGAGCTTCGTTGCAGGACTGACCCCCAAGAATGAAATAAACCCCTGCTGCCACAGCTGCCATAGACCCTGAAGCCTGGTTTCATTGAACACAGTGGTCTTTTCTGCAGTTGGCAACGTCATAGGCCAGAAACTGCACAAAGTCTTGAGATTCAGAAATGAACCGAGGTGCCATTTCTGCCTGGGAGGTACTCAACAGGCTTCAGGGTTTGGGAGTAGGGAGCATTGCTAACAGGGCTCCTATTTCTACAGAGCCCTGCTCTAACTGAAATGACCTTATGTACTGAGTTATTGTGGGTCTCCCTCTACAATGAGGGAGAATGCAGTAAGCCCCATGAGGGCAGAAATTGGGGCTCCTTCAGCACTAGATCCCAGCACCTGGAACAACCCCCAGCAGAGCATTTGCTAAGTATTTGTTAAACAAATAAAACCATCATAAAATATCCACAAATCTCCTCTGAAATTAATGTGTTAGAATAAAACATCAGTTACCAGTTCTTGAAATGGACCACATAAAGAACAAAAGCAAGAAGGCAGGAAGTTGTCTGTGTAGTTTAAAAAAAAAACTAAAATACACTGTTATGAAGCCCCATCTTATGTGTATTTTAACTTAATATTCTGCAGAAAGGAAACTGTTGTTTACAGAATTACAGAGATGTGGTTCTGATTCACAATGGTGTAGAAAAAGTCTTTATAAGTTGTTAAATCTTATTTATTTCTAGGACTTCCTGAATTTTCCTTTTCATGAAAATATTATTTAAAATTCTAGTTAGTAAATTAATGTCAATAATTTAAATGAATTTCTTTATATGCAATTATCTTGGATTGGGAAGCAATAAGACAGTTGGAATTATTTTTAACAAATTACACATTTCTTTCCCTTCATGGGCTCCACTGTTAGCATTTGGAAGAGTTACTGCTGTACTTTCATATCTGAAGTGGGAGTATCTGGTTTACAGGGGATTATTGAACCTTATAAAGAATCCACAAGGTCCTCACTTGAACATGATGAAAATATCTAGAGGTCAGGATTTCCTAGTAAATGATACTCACTCATGGCCTATGTATTTGCATTTTGTTTTAGAGAAATTAGTTTGGTGAGAAAACATCCCTGAGAGAGAAGCTGAACTTTAAGGAGGTAAATAAATTAATGCATAATGCATTTTTAAACTCATGAATAGCTAATGAGTTTCCTAACCCATAGAAGTATTGGGCATTTTCCCTAGCAGAGTTTACACATCTTAGAAATACAAAGATTCAGGAAAGAATTAATGATTAAAGAAGGAAAGCGTAGTTTTCCTACCTCCTATAACTATTCACATCGGAAATTGTACCTGCTGGGTGAGTGAGCTGAATTGGAAGATAACATTAAAATGTTTTACACAACAGCTGAGAAGTTGATGTATCATTAGGCTGCAAACCGTGTTCTGAAAATAGCAGAAATTAATGATGACAAAGTCGATGAGCAAATGCAGAGAAAAAAGCTTGAAAAACTGATTTATCTTCTATGAAAATGTAGAGCACATTAGACATACTTTATTTACTTTGAGGATAATGACATTGATCTTTGGAATTCAGAATTCAAATATATTAAAGTAAACCGTGAATATAAAAAAGAGCAAAATAGATTAAAAATGGGGCTCTTGTTTGGACACCTAGGAACACGATGACTTTTTGTGCATGTTGATTTCTCCTGTTAATAATAATTTAAACCACTAATTACCAAAGGCACATCCTATACTATCCACTCTCAAAATGAGAGCCCCATAGAAAGCAGAATGATTAAATCTACTATGGATATAGGATAACGTAACAGGAGAATGAATGCCATTCAAATGAATTTTGGTCTGGAACCAAAATTAGACTATTCCAGAATCAACCTCTTTGTATTCATTTAGTATACTTTTGGGAGATTCAAAAAGTTCATGGAACACAGGAATTAAAAGATAAATATATTTCATTGCAAAAGTTTTGAAATCTAGGCATCATTTTACAACAATTTGTATTTACCATAAACTTTTTTTTGAATACTTTTCACAGTATATTTACCAAAAAAAAAAAATACACATGCAGTATCTCTCAACCCAAAACCTTGTAGAAATGTAATAGATATAATCCAAATGTAAACAAACCTAGTCCTAAATTATCTGGATTAACAATAAGACATAAAATTGTTTACCTGTTGTACAACCCTATATGGCAGGCACTAATATTGCCCCCAGTTTTCAGATGAGGAAATCAAAGGACAGTGTTCAGGACTTTCCCCAAAGACAGGAAGTGGGTATCTGACATAACCATATTTGAAACCAGGCACTGTTTGGCTCCATAACTATTCTCCTTGTCATGATAAATAACTATACCACTCTGTTAAGATTATTATTTATCATTTTTTCCACATGAGTCAAACTAAGTTTCTTGTGAAAATGCCTTGAAACTCTGTTGTTGGGGCAAAGGCATGGGGACTGGCAGTCTTTGCTCAGGGAGAAGTGTTGTGCACCCATCTACTGCCCACCAGTGTTCACATGCCTTCTCCACGCAGAGCTTTGCACTCAAGTAATTAATTCATAAAATTCAATGTCAAGGCATATTTTAAGCTTTCTAGTTGTGAGTCTGCTTATTTTCTTCCATATGACTGAATTTGCACCTGAAACAGTGTGAGGGTACTTCAGAATGTTTATGTGAAAATGAGATTGAAAGATAAACTTACTTTGATGCAACAAATTTGGAAATCCATACCTAATTTTCTTCATAATATACATTTTCCATGAACCTCTTGAAGTTCATGTCTTGCATTCTGATTCAATAAGGTTTATATGCCCAAAATCAGAAATCTTAAAGATTGAGTTATCACTTCAACAATTTTTTTTAAATTTATTTGACAGATAGAGTTAGACAGTGAGAGAGAGAGAGAGACAGAGAGAAAGGACTTCCTTCCGTTGATTCAACCCCCAAATGGCCGCTACGGCCAGAGCTACGCCAATCCGAAGCCAGGAGCCAGGTGCTTCTCCTGGTCTCCCATACAGGTGCAGGGGCCTAAGTACTTGGGCCATCCTCCACTGCCTTCCTGGGCCACAGCAGAGAGCTGGACTGGAAGAAGAGCAGACGAGACTAGAAGCCGGTGCCCATATGGGATGCCATCACTGCAGGCGGAGGATTAACCAATTGAGCCATGGCATCGGCCCCCACTTCAACAATTACAAAGTTACTATATTTGCAAAGTGACTTGCAAGTTGCAGAGTGTAGCCCACATACCTAGTTTTCTTCATAATATATATTTTCCATGAACTTCTTGAAGTTCATGTCTAGCATGTCTGATTCAATAAGGTTTATATACCCAGAATCAGAAATCTTAAAAGATTAAGTTATCACTTCAACAAATATAAAGTCACTATATTTGAAAAGTGATCCACAAGTTGCAGAGTGAAGCCCACATGATGGCACCACAAATGACGTCACTCAAATCCCACTGTGTTCAAAGAATCTGGACACTCTTTGGAGTGTGTCGTAGGGGTAATGAAGCAACACTTAGTACCAAGATTTTAGTATATCTGATCAATAAATGCAACATCTTTCAATAATACAAATGAATCAAGTCTCTGAAACTAATACAGGTATTGATACAATGGAGTTGCCTAATGTGTGGCATTCACCACAAAATTTAAAATACTAATTTAATTACTCTTGCTGGGATGAGGGCTCTTTTAAGCCCATGCACAAGATCAGAAAGTTTCTGCTTGAGCTCTCTCCTAAAATGCCTTTAGTTTTACAGCTCCAGCAGTCTCGGTCCCTCCTCTACTCCTGGGCTTGGGCATTTATGTAATTCTAGGAGAACACATATTAGCCACAGCTACTGACTTTGATAAATCACCTGGGCTCTTTGGAATGTGAAAGGATATTGTAAGGAGAAATGCAATACTATCTGTGATAATACTTCGGGGTCTCCAGAGAAAGCCATGTATTTAAATATGGCAAAACCCTAACAGTGAGAATAACAGAATGGCCAGGGTCTATTTACAGCTCCACCCAGTGGCAGATAATGGTAGATGGAGGTGTGTTCACCATCATTCAGAAAACTGTTCTCCCGCAGATCAAGGCATGTTCTGGACCTTCTGATTTGTGGGTGATCACTCTGTCTTCTCTACTCTAAAGGGACCCACCATACCAGGACTGTCTCACCAGGCGACAACACTAAAACCATGTAGTGTGCAGGCATTCTCCATCTGGTCATCCTGTAGTAGACTTTCTACCTGCACCAAGTCAACACCATCTTCTTGTCACGCTCATGGACCCTTCTATACTCTAGTGACGTCAGAGAAAGAATAGTGTACTCAGTGTCAAAATATCAACTCAAGTGCTAACTAGTCTGCTAATTAACAGTGTGACCTCGAACCTGGCCTCCCATTAGGCCAATAAACCCTTGCTCATCTTTCTTCCAGGGAAGACAGAACAATCTAAGGAACTAATAATGTACTGGAATAGCTTTCCAAAGGTAAAACGATATTTTTCAGTATTAGTGCTTTCAGTGTTCCTACTGAAGATATACTGCTTAAATATGATTTTAAATGCCCTATATGTAGTTTGTGTTAATAAGTATGCACAGAATTAATTGAAGTTTACATTGTAATATTTCCCCATATACTCATGTGTCCTGAACAGGTACCGTAGCTTCCAATCTTATGTGCATGTCTAGCCATGCCTAGCCCAGCTTATTGTGGAAAATTTCATTTTCAGAGTGATTAACAGTCATTTTTCTCCCCTAAGACTGCTATTTAGCTGAGCTAGAGATAATCTCCTCAGGCAAAAAAAAAAAAAAAAAAAAAAAAGAGGAAATTTCCTTAAAACACTATTCATTATGCCCAAAAATAGCCAGAGTCCACTTTAAAACTGAGTTAATGACAGACTTTTCCTGAACAGAATTCTCTCTTTAGTAATTTAGTGGCAAAATGTTTATTCCTGGAAAGTGCCTATTTCCCAGGGATTATTAATCATACTTTATTGGGAAGTAATCAGTTACATAGTGTACTTTCCCAACAATTTTAGAAAATTTAAATGCTGAGATACTCATTTTTTGCTATGAAAATCTACCCAGTAATTACCATATTTACTTTTCATTTATGGGGGAATAATCTGTTTTAATTAAGCCTAACTGAAGAACTTTTATCAGATGTAATTATCCCTTTCGATAAATATGTCTCCACTAATTACATTTAACCATGGGATTTATAGCTCTTAAGTCATTTAGTAGGAAACATAATAAATCTTTAGTAATACATGCTAAATTACTATAAATTAATTCAGATCATTAACATAATAAACAAATTAGGATAATTTCACTTAATTAGTTTGGGTAGTTAACTCAAAATCCCATGTAAGCTTCATAGTAATCTTGATTTTCACCATTATTTCTAGAATAACACATTTTTTAAACAAATGCATTTTAATATTTAAATACACATCAGTTTCCTTCTAAGTCTACATCTTACAACAGTTAATTGTTTTCCAAGAAGAAATATAATTGCGTGTCCTCCAATTTTTGAGCATTATAAAAATTTACTATCTAAATATATTTAAATAAAAATATTTTATACTTCTTCCTTAAGTAAAGCAATTTTTACTTTGAGTTTCAGTAAATGTATCCCAAGAAAAATTTTTGTTGTGTGCATGCATAATAATACAATTTCAGGTGCTTTTTGAAGAATCTTGAGTCTTAATTTAGGTCAAGGAGGAAAAGTATGTAGCAGCAGGAAGGGAGTATTAAACTAAAAAACACAGAGAAACCTAGAGCAAATGAGAGGAAGTATGTCATTCACAGTTAATGGAAACCTTGTGGAAATGTATTATCCCAGGAGCTGGTAAGGACTGAAAAAGTAATTACCTTCCAAAATATTCCAACTCAATTCACAGATGCCAGACTCAAGGCAGCTTATCAGAGGCAACTCAAGATCTCCGACACATCCACCAGCATCCCTGGCCTTTCCAGTAGTTCTCACCACACAACATCCAGTGCAGTGCAAGAAGGAGCCTTTTCTAAGCAATTTTAAAGAAAGACTTTCTACACACACACACACACACACTTGCTTCTGAATCTTCTTCCACACCTGATGATACGATCAGCTTTTGGCACAGGTGGCCTTTCCAGACATGGTATCCCACACCTCACAAAGAGGTGGCCACTGGTTCATGATGGATGCACAGTAACTCAACCCATCTGCTCTTAGCCCCATCACCCCCATGCTCCTCCTCACTATGGAGATCCACTGGGTGCCCCTCCAAGGTTGGCAACCTTCTCCAGCCTCCTCCACCAGGATTCCCTCCTGCCTTCGGCAGCTCCTCCCACTTCAAATACAAGATGTTCCCTCTGCCTGGATGACACACACTTACTCCAGCTTCCTGATGTCCACTCAGGCCAGCCCCTCCTGATTCCCCCTGAGAGCAGAGGAGATTCAGGCCACATCTTCGTAACTGAGGCACACCATAGTTGTTCAACATATATTCCTTGAATGAGTGGGAAACACAGGATTGACATCTGAGAGATCCACATTCCTTGATGTTGCCTGGTGGTTTTGATGCCTAATAAATATTTTTTCCTTTCTTCAATAATTTATTTAGGAAACATTTTTTTTTTGGTAGGCATTGCTTTTTACTTCTGTCCCTTTGTATAACATTATGGATTCTCAACACGAGCTTAATATTCTCTAGGTCATCACTTAGCTAGATGTTGTGGAATAATACACATGGCTAGGCCCCTGCCGTTGATGAGCTTACCATCCACAACCTTGGTCCATACTCTTCTTCTCTGGCCCACTTGAAATCTTACTTCTTTAGAAAGGCTTTCCCTGGGGCCGGTGGGTTAAAGCCCCCGTCTTCAGCACCAGCATGTCATCTGGGCGCCAGTTCGAGTCACAGATGCTCCATTTCTGATCCAACTCTCTGCTATGGCCTGGGAAAGCAGTATAAGATGGCCCAACTCATTGGGCCCCTGCACCTGTGTGCAAGAACCGGAAGAAGCTCCTGGCTTCAGATTGGCGCAACTCCAGCCATTGTAGTCATCTGGGGAGTGAATCAGTATATAGAAGACCTCTCTCTCTCTCTCTCTCTCTCTCTCTCTCTCTCTCTCTGTGCTTCTACCTCTCTGTAACTCTGCCTTTCAAATAAACAAGGAAGGAAGGAAGGAGGAAGGATGGAAGGATGGAAGGATGGGAGGATGGAAGGAAGGGAGGAAGGGAAGAAGGAAGGAAGGAAGGAAGGAAGGTAGGAAGGAAGGAAGGAAGGAAGGAAGGAAGGAAGGAAGGAAGGAAGGAAGACTTTCCCTGTCTCCCAAAAGGGGACATGATCTTTGGGTTTTAGGCTGTGCCAATATTCTAAACACACTCTCGAAACACACACTCATGATGATCTTTTTTCATCTATTTCTCCCTCACTAGGATGAAAGTGGAGTCCACCTCTGTCCAGGTCATTGTGCTGTCCCTGGGACCCAACAGAGACTGCTCCCATAATAAGCACTCAGGGAATGACCAGTCCAGAATAATAAAAGGTTGAGGTGACCAAACAGAGCTAGGCTGCGTTGTCATTGTGTATTCTCAGTATGAGTCAAGTACTCTTTCAGGTACTTTCTTTTTCTTGTTTGCTTTTGTCTTTTTATTATTAAAAAATCCCAAATAACACAGGAGCAGACCAAGAAGAGTTTAAGGAGCACACACAGATTTAACAATTTTTAACATCTTGTCATTTTCACTTCATATACAAACATTATATATGTACAAATAAACAATGTTTATATACATCTGTCCTATTTTTAAATCAAGCATGGCTATATTAACATCACATAATTTGGAATTTCTGACAAAGTTCATCAAACAAACAAAGAAGGGATTACTGTTATGTAGGCGATATAATCCTTTGAATTCTGTGAGCACATTTCTAAATACCTATATACTAAATAATATGGCATCCACACATTTAATATATATATTATATATATACATCTCCACATATAAGAGAAAACATGTGGTAATTATCTTTTTCATCTGTCTTATTTCACTTAGCATAATGAAGTGTTTTTAATGTACAAATTCTTTTTCCCAGGACGTGAACCTCATAATATAGATACTATTGTTATTTTACAGGTACAGAGTTGACATGGGCTCTGTGACCAGATATTACTTTTTCATATAGAAGAGAAAAATAGGAATGATTAACTTTCAAGTGTCATACAACTAACAAATAGCAGAACTGTGACTCCAAATCATGCCCTTAATCATCAAATAATATACATTCTCTATGTCACTAGCCATAGAAGACTGTCTGGATTTTGACAGATTTCCAGATTTTCCAAGTACAGAGTGAGCACCACTAATCAAAAAATCTGAAATTCAAAATGCTCCAAAATCCGAAACTATTTGAGCATCGACAAAATGCCATAAGTGAAAAATCCCACACCTCATATGACACATAATCGTCAAAACACAGGCACACAAGACAAAATTTACTCAGCTTCCTATGATGAATCCTCCCAGCCCCTTTCAAGTGTCATATATCTTTCCCACACTTGTCCAGATCCCCCTACCTAGGCACCCCCACAGAGGGTAAAAAAATGGCTTGTGCATAGGGCAGGGTCCCATGATAGCCCACAGGTGGCTTCCTGTATTTCTGCTTATTCTCTGTAAATATAAAAACACTTTCCTGAAAACCAGGTGACAGCTGGGGGTGTGGAAGGTTTTTAAAAGCTTAGCACACAGGATGCCATTTCCACTGCTGCCAAGGCTTGGATAAGGACACAGTTCTGCCGACCTGGCACAGATCCCTGCGCTGCAACCCTGCACAGTAATGATGATAACACAGGTTTTCAAACATGATGTCTGCCATCTATACATAGACAAGAAGGAGACCTTCAGAGTCATTAGTAAGCTGGAAGGAGAGGATATTGAAAAAGGCTTTAGCATCCACAATTATGTTTCAATGCTTCAGTGATTGAAACGTGGTGAAGAAGTTGAAATGGTTTTGATCAAGGAGATCCTGGTAACAGTGATGACAGTGACACTGCAGAAGTGTCTGTAGATGATATAGCAAAAGCACAGGATGGGCTGCAGCAGCGTATATTCATGGAAGAGAAACTGTGTCATTATAAAAGCAGATAGAGGCTTCTAAGACAAGCAGCCTTGTTAATAAGGCAGATGGCTCTACAGTCCACCAGGAGAAGCTGCCCCATCCGTAGGGAACCCACTTCCTGGCCCCTCACCTGCCTCTAATATTTCCTCTCTCTTAAATCTGCACGGTGGACAGAAAACAGTGCATCATCATAGATAGGGACCAAAAGCCTGCAGGAGTTTGCTCCTGCTGTTGGTTAACAGCTGGTACAGGTGTTCAGGTGATGCTACTGTCTTCTTGCTGACCCTGAACACACAACTCTTTTCATTGTATTAATGGCCTGGCCCTTTTTTACTGCTAAGTACTTATGAGTGAATGAGGCTAAGGAATTGATTGCTAATCAGCAGCATAAAAATTGAGAGTCAGGAATGATGGTTCTGTCATGCAACCACACGTGGTCCACCTGAGTGGCTGAGAAATGACACCTCTGCTTTCTGATAGTTCACTGTGTATGAACTTTGTTTCAAACACAAAGTTATTCAAAACACTGTATAAAACTTCCTTTAGGCTATGCATATAAGGTACATAAGGGATATAAATAAATTTTGTGCTTAGATTTGAGCTTCATACCCAACGTATCTCATGTATGCATATGCAAGTATTTCCAAAATCTGAAAAAAATATGAAATCTAAAACATCCTGGTCTCAAGCATTTTAAATAAGGGTCACTCAATCTACAATACCATACTGCACATTTGACTAAAGAAAAGACAGACTGTTGTCTCAAATCACACAAAAGATCCTGGCAATCCATAATGGTTATATATATATATATATATATATATATATATATATATATACACATACAAGGCACATCACTCTGCCCAACAGACTTCTGAACACTCATTTATTGCAGAATAACTGTCCATTCATGGATGAAATAAAGAAAATATAGTACTTATACACAACAGAATAATATTTAGCCACGATAAAGATGAAATCTTGTCATTTTCAACAACATGGATGGAACTGGAGGTCATTATATAAAGTGAAATAAGCCAAACACAGAATGACAAGTACCACATGAACTCACTCAAATGTGGAATCTAAAACAGTTGACTTCATAGAAGTTGAAAGTACAATGGTAATTACCAGAGGCTACAGAGAATATGGGGGTGGGAAACACCGAGCAAGGTTGATAAATGAGTACTGAGCTGTAGTTAGATAGGAGTAAGAAGCTCTGAAGCTCTATTGCACTATAAGATGACTATAAGTAATGATGATGCATTGTATACTTATAAAATGCATCAGAAGAAAGGATTTTGAATGTTTTCATGGTAATAAAATGCGAAATGTCTGAGAAGTCAGATATATTTACCATAACTGTTTATCATGCAATGTACAGAAACATCAGAGGGTGCCCAATAAGCATCTACAATTTTTATGTGCCTATTAAAAATCTTTAAAAATAAAAATAAATGAATAAAATGAAAAAATAGAAAGGCAGAAAACTTCCATGGCGATCTTAATGGCCAGATGCAGTTTTCATACACATAATATCAGTATTTCAAATGACACTGAAGAGGTGAAAGGATAGGAATAATAACTATTATTCTATGAGGAAAGTAAGTCAGTGTCCTTCTCACCACAGAGGCAATGTTAGTGTTATTTTTAAGTTAGATGGTTAGATTAATATTCACTTGACATTTTATGATAAAATATTGTTAATTACTTGGCCTCCAGGTAAGAGCACATACTATACCCTTTATCAGAGCATTATTCTTCCCTTGGCAGAGATGGCTCTAGAAACAGGCACCTATCCTGCCTAGACTCAAAAGGCTAACTGCGTCCAAAGATCCTGGAAAGGAGCCACTGACCCACTGACAAATTTCACTGAAGAGGCAGGTCCCAGAGCAGTTGCAGTCATAGCAGAAGTTCTCAAAGCTGAGCTTGCAAGGACCTGCCTCTCTCACCAGTCTGCCCCAAGCCTAGTGTCCCCTCAGGATGTGCACCTGCTCAGGGGGACTCACATGTTATCTATGTGCAGAAATAGATTTGACATCCACAATTCATGGTTGTCGATTTTGTCGTCACTCAGCTAAATAGCAGTATCAGGCTATTCTCTTTTCTGTTCTGTCGTCTAGGTCTCCAGTTCTTCTAAAGCAAATACTCTTACCAGATTTCCTGGCATGTTGAGTATTTCTGGGGAAATTTGTCTCCCTTTCTTGTGAATATAGATGGAATACAGCAGCTATATTAAACCATGAAACAGCACACCAAATAAACTAAACACAATGAATCAGAGTCTAGAATGAGACTGAGTTTTTTATAGCATATATAAACCTCTGGACTCTTCTAGCTCCTGTTCTAATGGGAGAGGGATAGTTGGGAAAGTTCTGGGGGATAACATGCTTCCAGGGAAGAAATAGACACTTGGAACAAGTGGCTCTCAAATTTATAGGGAATTTAAAAAAGAAAATGATAACTGCAAAGAATAACTGTCCTGAGCAGGTCCCACATACAAAACCACACTCAATGGACCAGAGGAAACAAAACAGCAGGCCTAAAATATCTTATCTGGGCTTTTTAAATATTATATTCATTTTCCAACTTAGTGAATTATTTGTTTTTCAGCTTTTAGAATAGGTATGTATGTGTTGAGGGGCGGGGAGGGAGAGAGAGAGAAAATATCCTGTGCTTCTAAACCTCTGAGTTTGCTTTTCTACACTGGACTTTGTTGTCTTGCATCCAAGAGGCTTCCATGTGTAACTGTCCCATTCTTGGCAATGATGCTATAGACAATACACCACATCAAAGATGCTCCTATTAATAATTAGTGATAATTTCCAAAAAGGGGAGTGATGCATTGCATTATACCTGAGCTCAGGATAACTGGGCTGTCATCTACTCTTGTTCTGACCCATGACAAGCCTGGCAGAGAGAGCTTGATGTGGGATGGACGGGAAGAGTTTGGGGGTAAGTGATATAGAAACAATGAACTCAAACAACGAACATGCAGTTGAAAAGAGCTGTGTTTCTAAGAACTGTGCTGAACTTGGAAAGGCACAATTTCTCAAATAAGGGAAATTATGACATTTTACAAAAAGGAGGCATTTGTAATTACTTATGATTTAATAAACTAATTTATTGCATGGAGATATGTCTAATAGGCAGCCTCAGGAGATAGAATATCCCAAATCTGTTGGCTCAGTTAACTGTCATTAGCTAAATGGTGGAATATATGGCATTTTTGGAGAATTAAGGAGAAATAGGAACCTCTGTTCAATTTATTCCTGAGCTCTACTTGTCTATACCAGCTGCTATTCAATCTCAATAGAATAATATTAGAATATATAGTCAATGAGCCTCGCTACTTTCTCCCATCCTGGTCTACCTAAATTGGAATCTCCTGGAGTGGCAGATACTGTTAATTATCTATCCAATGTCAAGTGCTTCTTTCTTACTCACAAACTTCAACTGGGTACAGGGTATCAGCTACAAATTCTTTCCTATCCTTCTTGCAAAAAGGCGTTGACGTATGACACAGTTCTAGTCAACGAAAATGAGTAGAAGTTTCTGCTGAGAGTTTCTTAGAAAACTTTTTTTTTTTTTTGACAGGCAGAGTGGACAGTGAGAGAGAGACAGAGAGAAAGGTCTTCCTTTTGCCGTTGGTTCACCCTCCAATGGCCGCCGCGGTAGACGCGCTGCGGCCGGCGCACCGCGCTGATCCGATGGCAGGAGCCAGGTGCTTCTCCTGGTCTCCCATGGGGTGCAGGGCCCAAGCACTTGGGCCATCCTCCACTGCACTCCCTGGCCACAGCAGAGAGCTGGCCTGGAAGAGGGGCAACCGGGACAGAATCCGGTGCCCCGACTGGGACTAGAACCCGGTGTGCCGGCGCCTCTAGGCGGAGGATTAGCCTGTTGAGCCACGGCACCAGCCGAAAACTTTTGTTTTCTTAATTAAAAATATAAATATTTCCATGACTGCTCTTCTGACTACTTCCACACAGAAATGACTTAAATGTGGACACTGAGGTCTGGATACATAGCCACTACCTTGTAACCATGGACAGTGACCAACATATGAAGGGGTAGCATCAGAGAAAAGTACAAAGAACTGAGTCCTTGATGAGAGAGTTGAGCACCAGTGCTGTGCTGTGTCTCTGCATGTATTGTGTGTGTATGTGTGTGTGTGTTGTGTGTGTGTGTTGTGGGTGTGAAGGAAACTGATCTCTAACTGTTTAAGCCCCTTCTAGCTGTCTGTTTTCTTCCCTGCAAAATATTCCTGATACAAATGGCCTGAGGGCTTGTACTTCAAAACACTATGCAGGTAATTAGATGTTTAAAGAGGCATTTGAAATCTAACCTGTTCAAAAAAGAACTCATAATTTCCACCTGCTACCCTCCCCCAGATTCTAACACCTCTTCTCTTCTCTCAGGCTTTCCCTGTCTCTGAAACAATTCCTATGCCCTTTAGCTGAGACTGAACACCCAACAGTCATCCTTGAGTTCTCCCTTCCTCTCAGCCCAGCACCCTCTGCATCAGCATGAGTTGGTATCAGTATTTCTTTTTTTTATTTTTTTATTAAACTTTTATTTAATGAATATAAATTTCCAAAGTACAGCTTATGGGTTACAGTGGCTTCCCCCTCCCAAAACTTCCCTCCCACTCGCAACCCTCCCCTTTCCCGCTCCCTCTCCCCTTCCAATCACATCATGATTCATTTTCAATTCTCTATATACAGAAGATCAGTTTAGTATATATTAGGTAACGATTTCAACAGTTTGCCCCCATATAGCAACACAAAGTGAAAAAAAACACTGTTGGAGTACTAGTTATAGCATTAAATAAGAGTGTACAGCACATTAAAGACAGAGATCCTACATAATATTTTTTTTAAATTAATTAATTTTTTTCATTTCCAATTTTCTTTATATACAGAAGATCGATTCAGTATATAATTAGTAAAGATCTCATCAGTTTGTACCCACGCAGAAACACAAAGTGTAAAAATACTGTTTCTGTACTAGTTATAGCATCACTGCACATTAGACAACACATTAAGGACAGATCCCACATGGGATGTAAGTACACAGTGACTTCTGTTGCTGACTTAACAATTTGACACTCCTGTTCATGGCGTCAGTAATCTCCCTAGGCTCGAGTCATGAGTTGCCAGGGCTATGGAAGCCTTTAGAGTTCGCTGACTTTGATCTTGTTCCGATAGGGTCATAGTCAAAGTGGAAGTTCTCTCCTCCCTTCAGAGAAAGGTACCTCTTTCTTTGATGGCCCTGTTCTTTCCACTGGGATCTCACTCACAGAGATCTTTCATTTAGGTCTTCTTCTTTTTTTTTTTTTTCTTTTCCATGGTATCTTGGCCTTCCATGCCTACAATACTCTCATGGGCTCTTCAGCCAGATCTGAATGACTTGAGGGCTGATTCTGAGGCCAGAGTGTTGTTTAGGACGTCTGCCATTCTATGAGTCTGCTGTGTATCCCACTTACCATGTTGGATCGTTCTCTCCCTTTTTGATTCTATCAGTTAGTATTAGCAGACACTAGTCTTGTTTGTGTGATCCCTTTGATTCTTAGACCTATCCAAGCCATCGAATGTGAACTGAAATTGATCACTTGGACTAGTGAGATGGCATTGGTACATGCCACCATGATGGGATTGTATTGGAATCCCCTGGCACATTTCTAACTCCATCATTTGGGGCAAGTCTGATTGTGCATGTCCCAAATTGTACATCTCCTCCCTCTCTTTCCACTCTGAAATTTAACAGGGATCACGTTTCAGTTAAAATTTAAACACCTAAGAATAATTGTGTGTTAATTACAGAGTTCAACCACTAGTACTAGAACAACAACAACAAATACTAAAAAGGATAAAGTATTACATTGTACATCTAGAGTCAGGACAAGAGCTGATCAGTTCATTGTTTCTTATAGTGTCCATTTCACTTCAACAGGTTTCCCCTTTGGTGCTCAGTTGTCGCCGATCAGGGAAAACAAATGATTTTGTCTCTTTGGGACTGGCTTAATTCACTCAGCATGATGTTTTCCAGATTCCTCCATCTTGTTGCAAATGACTGGGTTTCATTGTTCCTTACTGCTGTATAGTATTCTGTGGAGTACATGTCCCATAATTTCTTTATCCAGTCTACTGTTGATGGGCATTTGGGTTGGTTCCAGGTCTTAGCTATTGTGAATTGAGCTGCAATAAACATTAATGTGCAGATGGCTTTTTTATTTGCCAAATTAATTTCCTTTGGGTAAATTCCAAGGAGTGGGATGGCTGGGTTGTATGGTAGGGTTATGTTCAGGTTTCTGAGGAATCTCTAGACTGACTTCCATCATCAAAATGTCTATTCTCCCAAAAGCAATTTATACATTCAATGCAATACCAATCAAGATACCAAACACCTTCTTCTCAGATCTGGAAAAATGATGCTGAAATTCATATGGAGACACAGAAGACCTCGAATAGCCAAAGCAATCCTGTACAACAAAAACAAAGCCGGAGGCATCACAATACCAGATTTCAGGACATACTACAGGGCAGTTGTTATCAAAACAGCATGGTACTGGTACAGAAACAGATGGATAGACCAATGGAACAGAATAGAAACACCAGAAATCAATCCAAACATCTACAGCCAACTTATATTTGACCAAAGATCCAAAACTAATCCCTGGAATAAGGACAGTCTATTCAATAAATGGTGCTGGGAAAATTGGATTTCCACGTGCAGAAGCTTGAAGCAAGACCCATACCTTTCACCTTATACAAAAATTCACTCAACATGGATTAAAGAATTAAATCTACAAACTGAAACCATCAAATTATTAGAGAGCATTGGAGAAACCCTGCAAGATATAGGCACAGGCAAAGACTTCTTGGAAAAGACCCCAGGAGCACAGGCAGTCAAAACCAAAATTAACATTTGGGATTGCATCAAATTGAGAAGTTTCTGTACTTCAAAAGAAACAGTCAGGAAAGTGAAGAGGCAACCGACAGAATGGGAAAAAATATTTGCAAACTATACTACAGATAAAGGATTGATAACCAGAATCTACAAAGAAATCAAGAAAATCCACAACAACAGAACAAACAACCCACTTAAGAGATGGGCCAAGGACCTCAATAGACATTTTTCGAAAGAGGAAATCCAAATGGCCAACAGACACATGAAAAAATGTTCAAGATCACTAGCAATCAGAGAAATGCAAATCAAAACCACAATGAGGTTTCACCTCACCCAGGTGAGAATGGCTCACATTCAGAAATCTACCAACAATAGATGCTGGAGAGGATGTGGGGAAAAAGGGACACTAACCCACTGTTGGTGGGAATGCAAACTGGTATCAGTATTTCTAAAGCATGTTCTGAATCCAGCCACATCTCTCCTTCCAGATTCCTACTTCCTGGGTCCAGGCCACCACCCTGGCCTCCTAACTAGTCCTTGCCCCACAGCCAGCTTTGGAGAAAACATGTCAGATCATACCATTGTCTGCTCAAAACCTGCTAAGGGCTTCCCATACGCTTGGGCTAAGGCCTTACCCCAGCCAGGAAGCTTCATCACGTGCTCCTGCTCCCTCTGAGGTCACAGCTCTCACCCTACTCCCTTGCTCACAGGGCTCTAATCTCTCAGGCTTTCTCTTTGTTCCTTGAGCACTCCAAGGTCACACCTGTTTGGGAGCTTTGCCTTGTGTCCCTGCTATGTGGAGCATTCTTCTCCCATGTAACATGTTTACTCATATTATTTATTTGGCATAAATTTCACTTCCTCAGATTTTCTTTCCATGACATCTAAGTGGAAAACAGTTCCCTGATCAGTGTCTATGAAGGCATTCTACTTTTTACTTCATAGCACTTACTGGAGTCTAGTATTTTATTGCCTATGTGTTTACAGATTCATTTCCTGATTCCTGAAAATAAGCTTCTTGTGTGTGGAGCTTTTGTCTGTCATATTTCTTGGTAAATCTGTAGCACTTAGAATGATGTCTAACACATGTGGGCTCTTATCTAAGAAAGGAATAAATTTATTGACAGATTTTTATATCTACAAGATGGAACCACCTAGGTAAAAATTCTAGATTATTTAGTTTCTTTTTTCACAATGGGTGGGGGTCCTCATTACAAAAATGTACTCATCATTAGTAGACAAGAAGTATTGATTTTAGTCACAACAACAAACATTAGTGATGTCACTGTCCTTTGATACTGTGGTCCTGGGCTGGTTACTGATTGCTCATTCTTCTCAAGAAAAAGAACGGACATTTTGGTTTAGATATGACTGTATGCTGCAAAAATTTATCTTCCTCCATTGAACACACTCCCAACTTTTGCCCTTGCTATATTTATTAGTAAGTAGCAAGGCCCAGTTTCTTTCATAAAACATTTGGAGATCAAAGTTGGTGAGCATGCTGAACGAAGACTTCCAGAATATTCCAAAGTCTATCACTCCATTTAACAACATCTATAAAAGCAAAAATCTCACACAAAGTAGTCTGGGGATGAGTCTAATCCTTTGGTCTGACACATAAATTATGCCAATAATGCACATTATCACGTGCTTCAGAGTCACCAACCTGCTGTAGTTCAGCTTTGTTGCCAAATTACTCATCTTAATTACTGCCTTCTCCTTTTTCTTATCTCATTTTTTGCTAGTCATATTAATGGTCACATAATAATATTAGACAATGTTCACTAAGCTTAACTCTAAAAGTAATGGCTGCCTTAAATCAGAGTTAATTAGTATGTCAAGAAGTTCAGGTAATTATGGGGCCAAGTGATTTTTTTTTTAAAAAAGACTGGAAAAAAAGCCACTTTCCAAATGCTACACTCATGATTCTATAAAGTTTTTAAAATATTTTCCTTCAGACTGTCAGTCAAAACTGAGTAATACAATTCTTCAGAGGTCATTTGTCATTGCTAACTGCAGGAAAGAGTGTGCCCTAATCCTACAATCGCTGTGGAAAAATACGTGGAGCATTAATTTATGAATCTCAGTGTCATTTCTCTTCCAGGTTTAATAGTGAATCACAGTTTATACTATTTATATTTCATCACACATAAGGAAGGTTGTCAAGAGCAAAAGATCAGAGGAATATAATTCTCTCCTTCACCCCCTTCACTGCTCAAGGAGAAGACTCTGTGGTTTGAGGGGAGTAAGAAGACACAGTGTCCTTGGATCCACGTGGGAAATGTGCTAGGACTTCAAGGGGAAGGCGGGAGAGGCTACATCCATTTGGAATGAGCATCATAAATAAAAGACCTGCCACTGTGGGCATCATTGCCCACAAACCTGTCCATTTGTTTGCCCCCTGGGGACCCACGACCTCCCCCTCAATCCTTTAAAATATAATCAGAATTTCACTGAAATCAAGAAGGGAAAACAAAAATAGTTTGTCCTCATTTTGCTGGCTCAAAAATACATTTTTTATGCCAGATAAATAAGGTCAAGCTCTTTAACATTAACACCAGCAAAGAAGACACAAGGTAAAAACCAAGAGAACTGGGCAACAGAAATAAGAACTCAATCCAGGTATTCCACATGGATGGAGGGAACTCAGTTTCTTGAGTCATCACCTGCACCACCTAGAGTGCACATTAGTAGGTAGATAGATTTGGAATCAGAGCCAGGACTGAAACCCAGGCACTCAGGTATCAGATGTGGGCATCCCAAGCGGAATCTTAACTGCTGAGCCAAACACTCACCCAAGACAACCCTCACTTGGATAGATTCTCAAGTACATATTTTGTTTTGGGTCATTGGTGTAGGCTGTTAATAGGCCAGCAAGGAAATCACAGGCAGGCACACTGGGAGCAGACCTAACTCATGTAACACTGAGGGTCCCACATGGGGATCTGAGAAGGCCAAGAATCTCTGTGATCCCCTGGAAAATCTCTGATGAAATCTCACTTTAAACTGAGAGACAACACGCCTATTTTCAACTGTACTGAATTTTCAAGTTCAAAATAAAATTATAAACCTTTGCAATTAATTTATATTTATTGATTATCAGCTAAGTGAAAGAAACTATGGACTACATAAAGACACCTTTGCTTTGGGCTCCTATAACTCCCCTCTGCTCCTCATAACATCGCATCACACTGCTCATCAATGATCTCTTAACTGTCCATCTTCATCACCAGACAGTCAACTCAAGGACTAGAGCTGTGTGCATTCCAACTCAAATACTCTCCAGGGCCTAATACCTAGCAGATGTTCAAAAATATGTTTCCAAGAGTAACCAGAAACTCAAAAAATAGTTTGAGAGATAAGATACAAACATCTGAAAAATTCAACAACAGTAAAAAATGTCGTCTTAAGGCAGTACCTGATAAGTTACCCAATTAAAAACAAGTCATACGGGAGAGACATCACTTCAAGCTGGAGTAGGTAATTCCTGAGGTTAAAGGAGAATCCTTTCACTGAGTTTGTTACATGTTTTTCTAGTGCAGAAACAGAGGTACTTACCTAATCAGGGGAGAAGCAAGGGGAAAAGAAGAGACAAATGGGAGGAAGGATAGGGTATCACTAGGTATCACTAGGGTCCCAAATGCCTTGGTGTTTCTGTTTGTTCATATTTTAGGTAATTCATGCATACATTATATCAGTAAACCAATATTAATTTTGTTTCATTTATTCATAATTAGATAACAGTGACTAAAGCCATCTTGTGGAAGGATTGAGAACTTATATTCACTTATCTTAATTAATTTAATTAGTAATTAATGCCAAGCACTTATCCACATGCATCCATTTAAGCTGCATGACTCTATGAGGTACTGTGTCCCCATTTTATAGTTGAGAAGACTGAGCCCCAGAAAGGTTACAGGAAGTAAACCAACCATAATCCAGAACAATCGACTTCTAAAACATACCTTCTCTATTCAGTACCAAATAGTGATGCATTAAGAAGCTAGTCCTCATGAACTCAACAACAACTCTTTAATTGTAAGCTGAAGCCAAGCTATACTTAGTCAAGACATGAGGAACTCGAATGTGTGGAGGGGCTATGGACTGCTGAGAGTCTAGAAAGTATTGCCCAGGCCTAAAAATATTAATATCTGTTCAGCAACAACTCCAAACAAAGAAAATTTCAAGGTGGTACAGCACCTAAATGGGGAAGAAACACCAAGCATGAGAAAAAAAGATGATGTCTCTTCCTGGTATGATTCCAGTCTCACCAACAATACCCCTGCTAATATTATCCCTATCACAGCCTCTCCCTGAAATCTTTAGTTAGAACTTTATTCTTTGATCTAAGAAATGCTATTTTGCCATCATCAGTTGCCATCACTTCACTTCCACTCAACTTCACAAATATGTATCAGTTACCTACTAAAAGGAAGGTAGGGATCTAGCACTATGGTGAAAACCAAATAAAGCCAAAATCTCTAAATAAAGCCAAATATCTGTTTTAAGGCAATGGGAAAGCAACTCAATATATCTGAGTTTTGTCTTAGTGGAGTCAGCAAGGTGTCATGGAAACACACAGAAGGAAGTGATGACTTTGTCCTCCAGAGACCTATTTCCTATCCCACCTCCTGTACACAGTGGACTCCTCACCATTGCCATGAAAAGCTGCTGTATCTCTACTGTTCTTCCTTACTGTAGTATGCATAATGGCCTCCAAATATGTCCATGCTAAAATCCCTGGACATCGAGAATATGTTATAGAAGAATCTTTGCAAATATGATTTTGGTTACAGACTTTAAGAGAGGCTATCCTGAACTACCAAGTTGGCCAAATCTAATCACAGGAATCCTATAAGGCAGAATATTTTCTCTGGCTGTAGATCAGAGACATGCAATAGAAGGACAAAGCAGGAATATTTGAAATAAAAAGAGTAAAAGTAGATGAGGGATCAGGCTGTCCCTTTTTAGAGAGAGGTAGAGAGACAAAGACAGAGACAGATTGAGGCCACCTAACTGCATGCTCAGTCCCCAGGTGCCCAGGATCCAGGACCCCAATCCAGGTCTTCCACATGGATGACAGGAACCCAACCACTTGAGCCATCACCTACTGCTTCCCAGGGTCTGTATTATCTGAAGCTGGTAATGGGAGCGGAACTGGGACTTCAACCCTATTTTCCCATGAAGGAAATGGGCTTTCCACTCAGCATTTTAATCACTGCAATAAATGCCCATCCCTACAGGCAATCTCAAGTAGGTGAGAGAGGCTTCCAGCTGACATCCAGGAAGGAAATTGGGACCTTAGCAATACAGTCATAAGAAACTGAATTCTGCCCACAGCCTGAATGAACACAGAAGTTCTGCATCAGGGTCTGCAGAAACTCAGTCCTGCTGACACAACGATTTGTCCTTGTGAGATCCTAAAGAAAACTAATCTGATCCATGGATCCTGAGAGATAATGTTGGGCACTGTCTTAAAATACTCCCTTTTCAGTCCTCGTTTATAGAAGAAATGGAACATCAATACACCAGCAAAAATGCTCTTCTATCCTGTTCAGCCATCTTCATTCTCTGGGTCTCATTCAAATACCATGGTACAGGTAAAGCATTGTCCACTCCAAAGGGAAACAAAGCCCTCCTCCCTCCAGGGTGATTCTTATCTTAACTTTCATGAGGGTGTCTATTTCCCTCCTTTATACTATTATCAATTCTTCTCATGCCTGTTCCACTAGGCTATATATTGTGTCTAAATATAGTTGTGTCTCCAACACACCCAGTTAGAGGAGGCAAACAATAGGTTACCATCCACGCTTAGCATCCCTGGGTTTATGGCACCAATAAGCATTCTTATATCTTTCTGGCAGGCACCCTGGGCAATAGGATGCTAACCTAAAACCATTCATGGTGAGAAGGGCAGTGTCACACTAGCAGAACAGTTCATTAGTGATCAGTTGACACTGTTTTATTAACCTATATTGACTGCCTTTTAAGTGCAAATTGAATGCTTTAGTGAAAACTAAATTGAAATATTGCACTGAAATTAGTCTTGATAAAAGAACATCACATACTGATGCTGGTATCATCCCTTCCACAGCTATAAATTACTAGTGCATCAAAAACCACTTGATTATTGTTTCTCAGTTAAAGACATTTTAGTGTTTCTGAAAAATTACTAATTTGTTAAGAGATACAGAAAGTAATCATATAAACAAAAGAGCTAAAGAGGAAAATGTGATACTCATTATTCAGAATAAACTAACACTTTAATACATCAATTGTGCATTCTTAGGGTTGTCACCAATTTTATTTTAATAGCTAATTAGCAGAGAGGTCAAAACCATCTGGGATGTGTAAAAAGTAAACCAAACTCTGTCTTTTAGAGTAGATTCTAATCATAATTTTCATGATCTTATGGAGGAGGTGTGGAAAGAGATATCAGACATCATACAGTTTATCTAAACCCATTTTGTGCTAACATTCATCATATAATTGTTAAACATCATAGCCCATTTAATCTCCAAGCCAATTGAGAAATCTCATGGGATCGCCCAGTCCTTGACTCCAAGGAGAAATCACAGCTCCCAGGGGAGTGATAATCATGAGATATGTGCCTATGTGCATTATTATTACTGATGTAATTGCTTCAAGTGATACACTCGCTCTAGGTAAAGAAAATCAATAGGGAATTTCTGATTTATCTTAGCACTGCAAGGTGTCCTCCATACTTGAGTAGAGTGAAATATTTATCTGTTTGTTAAAAAGGAAATGCTAATTGGACAATCTGGTTAAAATCCCTGGAGGGAGAATTGAATAAATGGAAGGTTGTTATGAGATATAAACAGATCAGAAAAGGTAAGCTAAACTGTAAATCAAAACCCAAATAATTGTTAGAGAGAGGGAGAAAATAATTTATGGAGCAGAAAATGTCATAAACTACAAATCGGCTCACTCTGGGAGTGAGGAGGATGTTCGAGGGAGCTTCCACTCCCCTGACTGGCCAGGGATCCAATTGCAACAGAGGATTAGAAAATGTGGGTATACCTATGGGGAGGACTGTGTCAGGCTCTGGTCTCAAAAGGCTTCACCCCCTCATATAACCAACCAAAAGTGTTTAATTGTCTATAACTGGGCCTGGAGGAGTGGAGATGGAGAAATGAATCAGAACTAAATCCTTTTCTGCAAGTGATATGAGCAAAAATTTAACAGAAGTGAAGAAAGCAAAAATTTTCCAACTTCTAGCAAAAAATGTCAAACATAACCTCACCAGGTAAAACAGACTAAAATTCAGCCCTAATTAGGTTTAAATATAAGGCTAAATTCCTGTGTTCAAGATGATTTAGCTTCTCCTGTCCTTGCATTGTGGGACCCTGGATCACATCCAAGGACCCCTTGAGCTTTCCACATCGTGATTTGAGAACAGTCAAAGTAAAAGGTGACATGTTCCAGAAAGGAACAAAGAAGTTTCTACGAGAAAACAGAAGACTATGCTTAATTTTATTTAATTTTAATTAATATTTAATTATATATTTAATACATTTAATTATTGTTGACATTTTATGATGATTAGGGCAAGGACATGCTTTAGCTGAGCAAAGTCCTCTCGGAAGTCATATGTTAGACTTCGCTTTTAGACCCTAAATCTAAACGAGGAGAAAGAAAGTATTCCAGCCAGAGGGCACACCATGCTCAAAATCCCATAAACGACAAGTACATTAGTAATGTGCAGAAAAAAGTAGGGAAAAAGTTGGAGAAACCTTCCACCTGGTGTCCAACTGGTGAGCAGCAACCATGGGCACAGTTTGCTTGGATTCCAGTCCCTGTGTGGCAGGAAGCCACTGGAAAATGGGAAGCACTAATCCCCATCACACAATTTACATTTCTAAAAAAACTCTGTCTACAGGCCGGCGCCGTGGCTCAACAGGCTAATCTTCCGCCTTGCGGCGCCGGCACACCGGGTTCTAGTCCCGGTCGGGGCACCGATCCTATCCCGGTTGCCCCTCTTCCAGGCCAGCTCTCTGCTGTGGCCAGGGAGTGCAGTGGAGGATGGCCCAAGTGTTTGGGCTCTGCACCCCATGGGAGACCAGGATAAGCACCTGGCTCCTGCCATCGGAACAGCGCTGTGCGCCGGCCGCAGCGCGCCTACCGCGGCGGCCATTAGAGGGTGAACCAACGGCAAAAGGAAGACCTTTCTCTCTGTCTCTCTCTCTCTCTCTCACTGTCCACTCTGCCTGTCAAAAATAAAAAAAAATAAAAAAAAAAAACTCTGTCTACAGTGTAGAAGACAGAATGTAGGGTGCGTAAGTCAGAGACTTCCATAGTTGCACAGAGATTATGGGGTTTGAATGAAGAAATGGGGATCAGCAGAGAGATTCCGTAAGTACTTTGGAGACACAGCTGAGAGGCTTCTGGGGTGGAGAGAAGGGAGGGGAGGATGGAGGCAAAGGGAAGACTCAAGGATGGCATAAGTTACTGACCCTAACAACTGATTGGCATAGGGGGTGCCCTTTGGCAAGATAAGAAAGGCTGCAGAATGAGCAGGTTTGAGAGGCAGGGAAGGAGGAGGAAGAAAGAAAAGACAGAAAAGAAAGATTTGTAAGTTTGGGCTTGAATAACCTTGAATCTTCAGAGAAATCCTATAAGGTGGTTCCCATTTTTTTCACCGCAGAAAATGGAAGTTCTCAGCCTGGAAGTGCCAGGACTGGGATTTGAGCCGGTGTGTCTGATTCTGGAGTCCACAAAAACAATTTCTATACACCATCCCCGACCCCACTGCAGAAAGACCGACTCTTCTGTGTTGGGGTCACCCCAGTAAGGAGCTTCTTATTCCATGTTTATAAAGTTGGGCAAGTAATCCTCATTATTGTGGGACTCAAGGTGATTAAATAGACAGTTCTTACACTGCACAGTTATTTATAAGAAGAAAATTCCGTATTTTTAGCGATTGAATAATAGCATATATGAAGCACAAAAAAATTTAAATTTAAAAAAATTTAAAATCTTTCAGTAGAGCAGTTAAAACACCAGTTGGGACACCAAGTCAACATGCCTGGGTTCAGGTCCCAGTTCTGCTTCCAATTCCAAGTTCCTGCTAATGCACACCCCAGGAGATAGCAGGTGATGGCTCAAGTCCCTGACACTCACATGGGAAATCTGGACTGAGTTCTGGGCTCCTAGATTCTGCCTGGCTCATCCCTGGCTATTGGGAGCATTTGGGGAATGAATAAACAGATGGAATATCTCTCTGTCTTCCAAAAAACACATGGAAAATGTGTATTATATAAAGTTACACATGGATTTAAAAATATTATGCACCAGGAAGCACTATCTTTTCTTTTCCAAGAGCTATTTAAGTACCTTGATCTTCCTGTTCCTGGGTACTCTGAATATTCTTACTTCTATCAAGACCGCCCCCCAATCTATTGGATTTCTGCTGTCTTGCTGGGTTCCCTAGTCACAGAGCTTCCCAGGTGCCACTTCCAGGGACTCTGAGGAGATTCTGAGACTCCATCTTGAGGCTGGGACCCTGCCCTACTCTACAGTATCACTGGATTCCCCCACTCACAGCTGCTGGTTGCCATTTACCTTCCAGTCATGATGGGCCTTGTTGAACTGGAAGAGGACATTGCCACACAGATGCGGATGATGTCCTGTCCATGTGCCAGGGCCCTGTGGCCTCTGTGGGAGAATGTCATGCCACTATGGGAGACACTCAGCCTGCAGTTGACAGACTCTGACAACTGGCAAGCCAGTTCCCTTTGACCTAGGAAATGAGCTTTAAGAGAAAGGGAGAGGGTAAGATTCAGCCAGCTTCTGTCAGCTACTGCCAGATCCTGGGCCTCATGGTAGGCATTCCCATTCATATTATCTCCTTTAATCCTTATGGCAATCTTGGGAGGCAACTGTTGATATTTTTATTTAAAAAAAAAATTCAAGAACCTGGGGCTTAGAGTTCATTTAGCTTGTCTAAGTTCAGGCAGAAGGTAGGAAACAGAGTCAAAATTCTGAGCTACGTAGATGGGTCTCGAAATAACAATCGTCTTATCCCATAGTCCTAAGGTACAGAATCAGGAGAAGGGAAGGGGGACTAAGTGTCTTGTTAGAGTCACAGGTCCACAGTGACTGAAATTTAATTTGATTTTCAGTTCAGGCATGTCAGAAAAAAACATCTAGGTTCACATACTGTTAGACATGTGGAATATAGGTTATCAAACTATAATGGAAAATATTGGTTGTATTTAACCAGCCAGAGTTTTATTTCCCAAGGCCATGATAAGGAAGATGACTGAAATTTAGTTTGCATAATTAGAAAGGAACCAAGTTAGCAAAAAGAGAAGGGTGCCTTATTCTTTTGCTAAGAGAATCCATTCTACCATCAAATGAGGAGGCCAGGTGAGCAATGGGGATTTACCTGGCTACCTTCCAGCAGCATGAGTTGATTTATGTAAGTAAAGGCTACACCTTTCCAGCTCCTAAACGCAGAGTGGTACAGCTAAGCTGATGCATATCAGAGCCAATTCCCTTTCTCATTTCAAGTCGATAATTTAAATGCCTACATTAAAGTTTCCATGTTAACTTTTAGGGCTTTAAAAATGAAACAAGTTTCCCTTCTCCCTCAGACCCGGGAGCAAAGGGAATTAATGTGATATTGTCTTTAAAGAAATGTGGTAGGGACATGTGATTCATGTTGGTTCCCAGTCCTTTCCTTCTCTTTAAAATGCCATAAAATGAAAAATATAACAGCTGTTTCATATTAAAAGAGAAATGCAAATGTGCATTAATGCAGCCCAAGAAATATTTTATAGATTCGCAGAATTTATTATTTATGTGAATGAAATCAATCTACATTTTTCCCATTCAATAAAGTGGCACTTATTTCAATGGTTTTGAAAGCTATTCAAAAAAGAATGGTAGGGGCCAGGGGCCAGCATTGTTGAGTAGTCGGTAAAACTGTTGCCTGTGACATCAGTATCTCATATGGATGTCAGTTCGGGTCCCGGCTGTTCTGCATCCAAACCAGTACCCTACTAATGTGCTTGGGAAAAGCAGTGGAAGATGACCCAAGTGCTTGAGGCACTCACCCAAGTGGAAGAGAGGATGAAGCTCCTGACTCTTGGCTTCAGTCTGGCCCAGCTCTAGCCATTAAGGCCACTTGGGAAGTGAACCAGCAGATAAAAGCTCTCTCCCTCCCTCTCTCTCTCTCTCTCTCTCTTTCTCTAATTCTACTTTTCAAATAAATAATAAGTATTAAAATTATTTTTAACTTTTAAAAAAGGTATGGTATAGGGTTTAAGTAAAACCTTCATTTCTTTAAAGATATAGAACACACACACACACACACATTTCTGATGCTGCTTGCCCACCAAAGGTATAAAAGTTCTGTATTCTTTTGATTCCTAGTAGATTAGCTCAGTTCAGTTGCATATTAAACAATCTCAAGAGGAGTCAGTTGTTTAGGCTGTGCTTTGTCAGAGGGTGAACTGTGTTCAAACTCAAGCACTTCTTGTGCTGGTAAATTGTGTTTGGAAAAGGCCTCCTGGTGAGTAATAAGACTTCCTCATTATTACACTCCATCTATTATCGACTTCAGATGCACATACAAATTATTTAAAACAGGGAAGTTTTCCCTAGCTAATTAACTGCAAGCTACCTAACCAGCTCCCACTAATACCTACAGCCTCCTTCCATGCCACATTCCCCAACCAGTATAAGAGCCCACTTCCCTGGATTTGCTAGGCAATATCAATCCATCACAATGTGTACCACGGAAACCCAACAGCTGTGCTCTTGGATAACCCTATTATCATTAGCAGCAAATTAGTTGTTGAATAGGAAATTTTTCATCAGGAAAGACTACATGATTTCGTAGACTTGGGAATGGGCAGGTTCTATTTATTTTTTCTGAGTATAATTCACATCTCAGGAAATGAACACAGTTACAGTGAAATTCCACACTTTAATGAAGATATATAGGAATTTCTTTTCTAACACACTTTCTATATTCTTTTAGTCTCTTCCAGGGAATAAGGGAATTGTCATCATTTAGAATTTTTCCTACTGAATGTAGAAGGAGTTTGCAATGGCTTTTGCTTTTGGCTTTGGAAACATCGAAATTTGCCTCTTGGTTGTCAGGGAATCAACAGTTCATGGAGTGTTGGGGAAATCATTCAAATAATTGCCTCCAAAAGGAGATCGGTAGGTCTTCAGCATAGAAGAAGCACTTTTTTTTTGGTGCTGAGATCACCCCAAAAAGAGCCACAAAACGTGCCGGACAAAACACTCAGAAGGGCATGTTTCAAACTAGTTGACAGACATAAAATTTACAACCCTGGTGCAAGCCAGACTACTTTTGCTATCAGGCATCCCGATTCCAGAATCCTTATATTAGAACAGCTGCCACTGGATTTTTTTTTTTCTCACACACTTTTAAATTCTCCTGTATTACCTTAATTTAACCAAGTTCTTATTTTTTGTTTAAATCCCTAACTGAAATATTCACTGCTCTTTGTTTTGTGTGGGCTTTACTGGCAGAGGCAGCAGTGTCATCAATGTTAGTCCCCAAATGCTCTGACACTTACCAAAAGCTCACTCTCCTCATTGTCACTAGCCATGTGATAGATAGATTAATCCCTTTGCAATTCCATGGTAGTGCTGCCAGATGCAAGGAGGATGCTGTGGCTATTAAAAGTACTGTATGTGTGCAATTAAAGACAGAGTTGTGGCGAATGCACAACCTCCTTCCCCGTCTTGCATGGATGATCAAGGGGATTTCCATATTGCCAGCTTTAGTTCTTCCTGATTTTTATGGCCTTCCCCTTGTGGGTATCCATGGGTAAAATTGTGAAGGATGTGAACTAACACTTCCGCATTCTCATTTGCTGATCATTCTCTCTCTCTCTCTCTCTCTCTCTCTCTCTCTCTCTCAATCACTCTCACTCCCCATCATTCTCATATCTCACCTCAGTACTACTGCACTGTAAGAAGCCACAGTCAGTTCTGACCATTGAAATGAGTGCAGTGACCCTATAGTGCTTCACCCAGCCCTTCTCTCCAGGGTCAATACGCCCTCTCCTCATCTTCTGGGAGTATTAGCTAATAAGGATCCCAGCAAGATCCATCACTGGGCTATTCCTCAACCTCAGAGAACCACCTCGTCCACGTTTATGCTCACTTCTAGGAAACAACTCACAGTGCACAACTGGCTAATCCTGGGATACACAGGTTTGGCTCCTTGACATCAGTTAGAACCACTCTGAAAGGCCATCCCAGCTCCAGGATTCCCATGGGGTTCGCTGTCGTCTCAGGTGCAATCCCCACACATACCTCAGCTTCTCCCTCTACCCAATCCTACCTTCCTCAACACTTTACAGGTGGATCTCCTGAGAGTACTCCTCTATTAACCTTAGGAACCCAACTTTTCACGTTTAATTGTATCTTCAGTAACCCAGTCAAAGAAGGGGGGCTATCAAATCATTCCCTCTAAAGAACACAAAGAGTTAAATCCAAAAAGGGAACTAGAGACTAAACTCAGTGTTCCAAAACAAAATGAAATGAGAGTCAAGATACAGATAGGATCAAGTGTCGTAGGAGTAATTCCTAGACCAGAGGGTATATGACTTTTTTAATCTGAATTTCCTACATTTTTCAGCTGAAATGGAATCTCTAGCTCCTCAGAGCACTCACAGAAGTGTTCTCCAATAAGCCTGTCCCCTAAGGCTCCCTTAGATCAGCCAAAAGGGTCATAACCACTTTCACTGGCTACACTATAAAACGGAATCCAGCAAGTAGGGTGCCATTGACCACCTCTTTGTAGCGTTTCATTTGCAATTCTAAGGCTGAGTGCCTCCTTCTGTTCTTCACGGACATGTCTCACTCTCTGCCTCTCTCACCACTGTCAAAAAGTTAGATTCTCAACAATGCTTATTCTCTATGAAGATGTATTTTTTTCCCTGATTTTTTTTTTACTTTGGACATTTTTCTCCCAGGCACTTGTGTTTCTGCCCTTCAGCAGGAAGGAGATCTTACATTCAAATGCCTCCTTCTAGGCCACAAATGATCTTCGCTTCTCTTTCTCAAGTTACAATGGCAAATAGCATTTGCTATGGACTAGGCACTATTCTGAGTGCTTTTCATGTTTTGTCTCATGTGATCTGTTTCAACCTGTAACACAGTTATTTGTATTATTAGCCTTATTTTATAGTGGAGGAAACAGAGGCACTTCTCCAAGGCCCCAGGACCACATAGTGGAAGAGCAATGGCCTACACACACATGTCCACATGATAGAAAAAGAAATGTGCTATTTTTCTGAGACTAGCTTATTTAACATCGTAAATGAATTCAAATTCCATCAATGTTTTGCAAATGTTAGGATTTCATTATTTTTTATGGCCGAGTAATATTCTACTGTATACATACACTACATTTTCTTTATTCATTAATCTTTTGAGGGATATCTAGGATGATTCCGTATCTTTGCTACTTTGAATAGTGCTACAATCACAGGCTGACTTCATTTCCTTTGGATATATTCTCAGAAGTAGAATAGCTGGGTCATGTGTTAGAACTATTTTTAGTTTCTTGAGTAATTTGCATATAGTTTTCCATAATGGTTGTACTAATTTGAATGCCCACCAACAGTATATCAGGGTTACCTTTCCTATCCTCAATAACCTCACCAGTTTTTGTTATTTTTTGACTTTTTGTTAATGGTCATTCTAACTGGAATGAGAGGATATCTCATTGTGGTTTTTACTTGAATTTCCTTGATGACTAGTGATCCTGAGCACTTTTTCATGTACTTTTTTTTTTTCAAATTTCTAAATGCTTTATTTTTATAAGATGTTTCTGTTTGATTTGGAGGGGGATTTATGATTTTTTCATTTTATTTAAGTTATACAAGTTTCATGTATTTCATATATACAGATTTGGGAGCATATTGATACTCTACCCTCCCTCCTGCCAGTGCTCCAACTCTTCCTTCTCCCTCTCCCATTCCCACTCTTAATTTTTACAAAGACCTATTTTCAGTTTACTCCATTTTATTTCCCATTTTGAAAAATATCTATTCATATTCTTTGTATATTTATATACATGTACATATTTAAATATGAAAACATACAAATATTAAAAATTATTACATCTGTGTGCATTCATTGATCTTTTCTTTATACTTTACTATTATTTAAATACAAAGGAAAGCATTAGATCCAGAATATAAACCCAGCCAGTGTCCTTGACCATCTCCAGCAGCCACTAACATCTGTCTGACACTTCTCCATACAATGAAGATCTCTTCTGCACTCCGAACACTGCATCATCGCAAATAACATCCCTAGTAATGTACTATCAAGGTCCCCAGAAATGACTCCTCTGACTTGAACTTCCAGGTCCTCACTCTCATTTATCATAGTGGTATTCAGCATGGGCCTTAAGCAAATGGCTCCCAGGGTCATCACCTTGTTGAACCCTCAACTCTGACATATCCCTCTGACTGCCACCTACTGCCCCCTACTTGCCCTAATTCTCCATTCTTTCTAAACTGCTCCCTGGTACCACTTCTTCCTTGTTAGAGAACATCTACCCCGCTGTCTACCATGAGCTTTCCTTCCTTCCCTAACCAACCTATATTCCCCTCTTCCCTTCAATCTCTCCTTCATCAGCCCCTGCAACTTCCCCACCTTCCCTTCATTTTACATATTATGCAAATTACCATTTCTGTATTTTTCTGATTTTCTTCTTGTCCTGCAATTCCTCTCCAAATAAAGGCAAAAATTCAAGTTCCTAAGCAAGACCATAAAGGCACTACATGGGCCAGCGCCGCAGCTCAATAGGCTAATCCTCCGCCTTGTGGTGCCAGCACACCGGGTTCTAGTCCCGGGTGGAGCGCCAGATTCTGTCCCGGTTGCCCCTCTTCCGGGCCAGCTCTCTGCTGTGGCCAGGGAGTGCAGTGGAGGATGGCCCAAGTGCTTGGGCCCTGCACCCCATGGGAGACCAGGAGAAGCACCTGGCTCCTGGCTTCGGATTAGCGCAGTGCGCCGGTTGCAGCGTGGCGGCCATTGGAGGGTGAACCAACGGCAAAGGAAGACCTTTCTCTCTGTCTCTCTCTCTCACTGTCCACTCTGCCTGTCAGGAAAAAAAAAAAAAGGCACTCCATGGTCTCCCTCTGCCTATTCACCTCTAACTACTGCTGCCCCATGATTCAGTATTCTGCCACACTAAGCATCGTCTCAAGCAAGCCTTGCCTCTCCAAGTCTCCTTGTCAGAAATCGTTTTCTCTTTTCCCCTTTCAGGAAGAAGCAACACAACCTGGCAACTTCTTAGATGGAGGGTTGGGGGAAGAAGGAGGAAGAGGAAGGGTAAAGATGGGAGCAGGGGATCCAATAGAAGAGGACTTCTAAGTGTTTACTCTTAGCACCAGCCAAGATAAGGTGCCCTTATAGTGAAGGGACACCAGAAGGGGCAAAGCCGGTGAGATAGAAGAGCCCAACTGGAAAAAACAAAAGAGTCCAATTAGTCCTTCTTGGACCAGGGGTGCTGATGAAGCCCACAGGTAAATGCAATGTGAAAACAATAATAATCACAGATAATACTGATGCTCCCAATGCTTATGTCATTTTTACTATGATTTTAAACAACAAATTAGGCATGAGATGTACATGTAAAAGTATTTTAGAATAAAACTAACATTCAAATAGCTGATACAAAGAATAAACCAATAGAACTTATCTATTTAACTACTTAGGAATATGAGAATGATAAACATGCATGTCTAAAATAAATGTCAAAATAGATGAATGAAGTTATCTCACATTTTACTAATAATTGATGAGATGTACTTCTAAACACTTGGGATCTTACTAGGCAATTTATATACAGATTAGTATAATGAAGTCAGCCATTAGGACTAATATTACCCTATATTAAAACCAAATTTAACTGAGTCACTAATTTAAGATATTTTTTAAAGTACATCATGTATAATGCTTCATTTAATTATCTATTACTTACCTTTAAAATACTTTCAATACCTTAGTTTTAGTTTTTCTATATTTTGAATCTTAATTATCTAGACAAACTATGGAGGTAAAAAAAAATCAATAAGCATTGTAAGAACCAGGGTAAGCCTTTGGTCAGTACTTAAGATGCTAGTTACGACTCCTACATTTCACGGTCAGTGCCATGGCTCACTTGGCTAATCCTCCACCTGCGGTGCCGGCATCCCAGGTTCTAGTCCCAATTGGGGCACAGGATTCTGTCCCGGTTGCTCCTCTTCCAGTCCAGCTCTCTGCTGTGGCCTGGGAAGGCAGTGGAGGATGGCCCAAGTGCTTGGGCCCTGCACCCACATGCGAGACCAGGAGGAAGCACCTGGCTCCTGGCTCCCGATGGGTGCAGTGCGCCGGCTGTGGCGGCCATTTGGGGGGTGAACCAACGGAAGGAAGACCTTTCTCTCTGTCTCTCTCTCTCTCACTGTCTAACTCTGCTCTCTCTGTCTCTCTCTCTCTCACTGTCTAACTCTGCTCTCATTGTCTAACTCTGCCTGTCAAAACAAAAGACTCCTACATTGCACATCAGAGTACCTGGGTTCAATACCCAGCTCTGACTTCTGATTCCAACTTCCTGCTAATGCAGAGTCTGGGAGGCAGCAGTGATGCCTCAATTAACTGTGTTCCTGCCACTCATTTGGGAGACCTAGATTCAGTTCTCAGCTGTGGCTTTTATCTGGCCTAGTCCTGGCCATTGTGGGCATTGGGGGAATGAACCAACGGATGGGAGCTCTTGCTTTCTCCCTCTGTCTGTCTCTTCCCTTCTCTCTCACTTCTTTTCAAAGAAATAAATAAAAATATTTTTAAAACTGGTAAGAACCAAGGGCAGCTGACAAAACAAAAACAAACCATTTTAGGTCTTATAAATCAGGAACTATTCACACACTGGAAGAACTTAAGCTTTACCATATGTCTATTTTTATCCCTAAAAAAATATTTTTCTGCCAGAAATAGAGTGTTTTCTAAGTGCTGCATAGATTCTCCTAAATCAGAAGCTTATGAAACAGGGTGTTAGTTTTGCTAGAAGAAATAAGGGCCACTTAATGCTAATGGCTCATAATATTATGACATTATAATTGGGATAAGTTCATGAAAACTCAGAGAATAAACATGTTGCTCATGAAATCACACAGCAAAAGATGCAGGATTTCATAAGGTTAACGGCAGTGATGCTGGCAAGTTGTGAAATCACATACTAAACCCATTGACAAATGAGGAGCTAGCAAAGCTAGATCTGTTAATAGAAGAAAGCATGGGGAAAGACTAGGAACATCAGAAGAGAATGATAGAAATGTCAAAAAATCAAGAGAGACTTTCGAGGAAACTGATGAAATCTTCAAAGACTTTTGCGCTGGAAAGTGCAATAATGAAGCAAAAGCTGTTGCATCACACCATTTTTGCTACATAAAAACGTCAACACCATGAATTAGTGTCTAGTGTAGATGCCACTTGGGACGCCAATATCCCATATCAGAGTGTCTGGATTGATGTTCTGGCTCCACTTCCTGATTCCATCTTCCTAGTAGTGTGTACCTGAGGAGGCAGCAGGTGGATCTCTGATACCCACATAGGAGACCTGGATTGAGCTCTTACTTTCTGGTTTCAACCTGGCTAAAGGCCCAATGTTACAGGCTTCTTTCTCTTTATCTCTCTTTCTGCTTTTCAAATTTTTTTTAAGATTTATTTATTTATTTATTTGAAAGAGTTACACAGAGAGAGAAGGGGAGGCAGAGAGAGAAAGAGAGAGAGAGAGAGGTCTTCCATCTGCTGGTTCACTCCCCAGTTGGCTGCAACGGCCGGCGCTGCACCTATCCGAAGCCAGGAGCCGGGAGCTTCTTCCGGGTCTCCCACAAGGGTGCAGGGGCCCAAGGACTTGGGCCATCTTCTACTGCTTTCCCAGCCATAGCAGAGAGCTGGATTGGAAGTGGAGCAGCCGGGTTTCGAACCGGTGTACATATGGGATACTGGCACTACAGGCTCGGCATTAACCCGCTGCGCCACAGCGCAGCCCCATAAAAACATTTTTTTAAAAACATTCTCCTTTCCCAAAAACTAAAAATGAGTAATAAAAAATCAGCACCAAATTTACTCTCAATAGATATACATTAATAATAGTATTAGTGATATTATCATTGTTCAATAGAGTCAGAGAAGAAGAAAGTGTATTTTGTGTGAGCAGAGAGGGAACCCCAAAAACAAACACTGGGATTTCACTGTGCCTCCTATTGGTGTCTCCTTCGAAAGCTATTGACATACGTACACCCCAGCCTCTTCCAGTCCAGAAACAAGTAGAGAAGAGGTAAGGGTGGGTCGAGAAGGGAAAACAGATGATTCACTCCCCCCACACACACACTCTGTGATTTCTACTAGGCCAGAACCCAAGGTTCTCAAAGCCCATCATTTATCCAGACAACAAATTCACTCTACTTGTTTCCTGTGTGCCAGGTACAGCTTGAGGTTCTGGAGACACTGCAGTAACTGTAGTTATTTCCATGCTACATTTAAATTTTCATTGGCTCCTTTCTCCATAAAGAATATCTGAAATTTTATTTTATGGCTGCATATAAAGAATAATCCAGATTGCATTCATTGCTATACATGCATCACTACTAGACATTTTTCTTGTAATTTTTGACAAAATTTAAATTAAAGCACGGAGGGAGGATAGAACATAGGCACTGTGCCCCTGGACCTAATGGATAAGTTAGCCAGCCCTGGTCCCTACTATCATGGAACTTACATTCCAGTGGGGTAGACATTGACAAACAGTAAGAAAGTCAAGTGAAACAAATCAGAAGCACCATGAAGAGAGCTGAACAGGGCAGCTTGGAAGGTGACCAGGAAGAAAGGCTGTACAGACAGAAGGTCCAGCACAGGCTTCCTGAATGAGTCACACTGAGAAGAGAACTGTGATGATCTGAGGACTAAGACTTCTTAAGACTTCTTAAAATCAAGACTTTTTAAGATTTCTTAAAATCAAGGCCTTTGCATAAAAGATGTCTGGTGGAAAGAACCTCAGGCGGGAAAGGGCTTAGTGTATTTGAGAAAAGCAAGGTGTCTAGTGACACCAAAACACAAGAGAAGATGGGAGGAGGGTCAAGAAGAGGGGTAAGCAACGGTCAAATGATGCACCTTGCAGGTAAGAATGGCTTGTGTTCTAAACTGGAAAGTTACATGGCTTGATCTAGAGGATGTGCTCCAGGGAGAATCAGGGAGACTGCTGACTCACTGCAGGCTGCTATGCCAGGATGCCAAGAATGGAGAGGAAGAAAGGAAACTGGGTGCAAGATGTCCCTGAGTTGACAGAACTCCTAATGAATTGATGGAAGAGACAGAAGGAACAAAGCAAAGAGAGAACCCAAGGATAATTTTGGAGGGTCTGTCTCAAGTACTTTGTGGAAGGGACTGGCATTTGCTGGAAGCAGCTCTTATAAATCCTGCTTCTCCTGTTAGACTTATAACTAATAAAATATGATCTGCTATACTATACCATGCTGTGCTTCTCACACATCTTTTTAGGGGAATTTTTTGGTGTGATAGAATACTAAATTTGTGAATTTGTGCTGTTATTTCCTGTGCTATGAGAAAGACTGCTTTAGCCACCATACTGCTTGCTGCAACTCTGCCAAATTGTTTGATCAACAAAACCCTGCCCCTGGCTTCCTTATCTTGCCTTTTAGCCAAGCGCTTGGCTAACCCACATTTGCTTTTTGTACAGAGCTTTTCTTTCTAAAAGGACATAATTGGTTCAAGATTGGTTAACTACTCCATGTAGTCCTCAAGCAATCTTTTTTCCTGGTGCATTGAATCTCTTTTCTATGTTCCTGATAGGAATTTACTACTTAGATATAAATCTTTCTTTAGTTATTGAAGTATATTTCAAAACATCTGAATTCTCATTGAGTTACATTTCTAATCAGTTAATGAATTATAAACTCATGTTTTTATGCTTATTCCTTGTATCTTCCCACAATATGTATTTACTCTGAGTAATCTCGTTGATTTATTCATTCTACAATTACTTTGTACTGTTCAGATGTAATGATAATAACAAAAACTAGTATTCACATAGTGCTTAATATGTGTGTGCAAAGCATTCATTTTATCTTCAGGTTGATTCTATATAATAAGGACTATTGAGTTCTCCATATTCTGGATGAGGAAATGGAAGGTTATAACAAATTAAGAGACTTAACAAAGGCATATAGCTGGTTCCTGGTGGAGAGAGGATTCCAAGCCAGACAATGGGACTCCAGTGTCTATGTTTTGTCACAAGCACCTGGCTATTTCCTCATTAGCTTTGATCATGCTTCTTAATTACAGACACAGATGTGAGAAATTCATCTGGATGGTCCACAAGGACATAAACAATCTTACTATCTCTCAATAGGACCTCTCTTCCTCCTCATGCATCTCGATGAATGGTATTACCAACCATCCCACTGCTCGAGCCAGAATTCTTGATGCCATTTTTTTATTTTGACCAGCAATTTCCTCCATCAGCCAGCATCCAACTGTTTTTATGTTGTGTATCTTTTACCTTTTTAGTATCCATTTATTTATCTATCTCCACTATTCCAACTTAATTTTAGTACTCACCCTATGTTACCTTATTTCACTGCAATAGCCTCCATCTGGTTTGTGAATAGTAAGGATCTGTATCGGTGCTGTGAAAGGTGAGTCCATGACCACAGCAATAGGAAAAGAATTGTGATTGACTGATGATATCTGTTACGGAACAACGGGCAAGTGGTAGCATAAGTACCAGGACTTCTCAGCCTTGCCTTAGCATTTTAGCACAATACTTAATATTTTGATAGCATATAAATAATGTTAAATTAATTTTAAAAATCAATAACAATGTGTTATTGTATCTCCAACCCTAGACACAATATTCTAGACTTCATATAGTTAGTTAACAGTTATGTGTTGGGGCTGTTTTCCAACCAATTCAGTCTAATTAAACAGTTTTTGAAATTTCTGTTTCTTGCCATAGCCTTTTAATTTATCCCAAGTCTCTAAAGTTTCTTCCTTACCCTTGCCTCTCACCACTTTTCCATGTACCTTTGTCCAGGTTTTAGCAGCCTGTTCTCTTTAAATTTTGACACTCTGTGCATGGAAAATGCTATATATCCATTTTATTATGCATATCCAACAGAAAAACCATCCAAATTTTCATGTGTATATATCACACACAGTGTTATACAACATACACATAACATATAATTATATGTAGGAACCCCTGACTCTCAGTCCTTAAGAGATGTGACCAATACACTATAGACCTTCACCTTGGTTTGGAGATTAATGTCTTCCTGGCTCCATACTCCATCCACTAATCTCTTGACTTATGTTCTGATCTTTTTAATAATATTTCCTTTCTCTTTGTCTATCAATCCACTCTTACATCAGGTATTTGCCCCACTTGTGATGAATACTTTGTATTTGGTCAACTGCCTTATTTTTACTTCTCAGGCAAAGCGAGCTTTTATATTATAAATGGTTCAGTAGATATAAAAAGGGTGTTATTTTTATTCTATATCCTTGTTCTTGATGCGTACAATCAACAGACACAGTCATTAATTCTCATTTAATTTATAAAGGTTACAATGGTTTGTTGGGATGCCGCCCTCAAGATTCAAGGAGATTACTAATAATAGTGCTGAGCTGCTGAACCATAGCATAAAGTGGTCTGTAAAATGAAAGGCATTTTAACATGTGCAAGACTCCAGTCTGCTGCAATTAATTCTGATCATTTGTCCACAGTCTAGAATTAATATGAGCTGGAGAGCAGCAGAGAGCTACTGGCCATTTTGAAGGCGAATCTTTGCAAATATATTTTGTTGTTGCTGAGTAATTAGTAGTTAACACTGAAGCTTATATAAATAATCGCAAATGGGAAAAAAAAAAGTGCTTCAGCAATTAGTCAGTTTTTTTCCTATCTTGGCTTTTCTAATGCAGTGGAAACCAACCTGCTCACCTAATCCATATTGTCAAATAGCGCGAGTGCTCTCAAGTTATAACTAACTCGGTTGGCAGAGAGAGAGCCCTTCAAATGGTACGAGGAAGAAAAATGCATAAGCAAAGAATTAAATGTGTCCAAAGCTCTGTCTAACCAAGGCATTATCCCTAACATCATACACGAGATTTTAAAGTCCTGAATTGTAGACAGTGTCTTCTCCCTGAAATTTCTGCCGGCATGAGGAACTCACAGACAACAGAGAAGCCTAGTGCTGAAAATCAAACAGAAGTTTGCAGCACAGCCACAGAGTCGGACAGGCAAGGAACAAGCAAAGAAGTCACTGCATGTGATAGGTGACATGCATGATTATTTTTAGGAATTGTCATAAAATTGTAGAAAGAGTCAGGGACACACAATCCACAAAATGCTATAAGGAACTACTGAATTCCCTGTATGCCAGGAAGCTGTGATTCAAGTGAAAGGGAAAAGAGTGGAGATTACAGTCACAGGAGGGCCACCAGGGCGAGAGGAAGCCTGGGGCATGACGAGGAGCACAGCTCTGGAGTTTCACACACAGAACTCGGGGCAATTCAGCTCTGAATCTGGCACTCACTCTCTTTGTGACCTCAGGACAAATAAAACAGAGCCTGCGGATAATTTCATGAGGTTATTAGAGCAGTAAATAGAGGGTAGAGATATGTTGATTTTTAAAACATATAATATGAGGGAATTTCAAAGATTCCATTGAAAACTTGCATTTTATTTATTTACTTATTTATTTATTGGCAGGCAGAGTAGACAGTGAGAGAGAGAGACAGAGAGAAAGGTCTTCCTTTTCCGTTGGTTCACCCCCCAAGTGGCTGCTATGGCCAGCACGTTGTGGCCGGCGCACTGTGCCCATACGAAACCAGGAGCCAGATGCTTCCTCCCGGTCTCCCATGCAGGTGCAGGGCCCAAGGACATGGGCCATCCTCCACTGCCCTCCCAGGCCACAGCAGAGAGCTGGATTGGAAGAGGAGCAACCGGGACAGAATTCAGCGCCTCAACCAGGACTAGAACCCAGGGTGCTGGTGCCGCAGGCGGAGGATTAGCCTAGTGAGCCTCAGCACCGGCCCGAAAACTTGCATTATTTTTTTATCTCATTTCAATGAATTTCTTGACCCTCTCATATATTTTGACATATTATATATCATAACTATATATTTTAATATAGTAAATATATACATGAAGTTACTTCAAACAGTTGTCAGAAATGGAATTAAAAGTCAGCTTAATTATATGCAAAAAAAGAAGGCCATGCATGATTTATGTTTTATAGTAAACATTGTTCATCAATTTTTTGAGGACCCATTGTATGCATAGATTTCAAAGTAAAGTTTTTTTGCTCCAAAATAAACTTTAGGGGCTGGCGCTGTGACATAGGGGGTAAAGCTGCCGCCTGCAGTGCAGGCATCCCGTATGGATGCTGGTTTGAGGCCCTGCTGCTTCGCTTCCAATCCAGCTCTCTGCTATGGCCTGGGAAAGCAAGTGGCCCAAGTCCTTTAGCCCTTGCACCTAAGTGGGAGACCAGGAGGAAGCTTCTGTATCCTGGCTTCGGATCAGCGCAGCTCCAGCCATTGCAGCCAATTGGGAAGTGAACCAGTGGATGGAAGACCTCTCTCTCGCTGCCTCTCCTTCTCTCTGTGTAACTCTGACTTTCAAATAAATAAATAAATTTTTAAAAAAATAAACTTTAATTCCATTTTCTGTGAACTTTTTGAAGTCCCCCTGCTTCTGCCCTTTCCTGCTATGACTGTACCTCAAAAGCAGCAATAATAATCCTTTTAAATTATTACATCACATCACCCATACACTGGTCAAAATGCTCCAGTAGTGTCTTTATTTTACTAAGAGTAAAACACTAGGTCTTAGTGGTGTCGGTGAAACCCTCGGGATCTGGCTTCCTGCGGGTACCTGTCCTCACATCCACCACTCTGGCCCCTCTCCTTCTGCTCCTACTATGTTGACCCTGCTCCTTCTCAACCACATCAAGGTTGCTTCTAGTCTCTGTATTTGCTATTCATGTTGTTTGGGTACTCACAGACACTAACATGGCACCAGGTGTACAAGACATTAATCAGGGGAAATGCAGGTGAAGAATAAAAGAGATGATTGGGAAGGAGGTAAGAAAAGCTTTCACTGCTTCACCAGTCTGACACCTTTGGAGAGAGGGCAAGAAAGAAGGCATGCACAGGATTGTTTCCAACTGCAGGGCAGGCCTAAGGCTATTTCTAGCCGGCCAGTATGAATGATGCTGAACTGGTACTTCACTGTGCTCAGCTGCCGCACAGGAGTGGTTCATGGGGAATGCAGCTGCCTAGTGAACGCAGCGGCAGACCCAGAGGATGATGGCTGCACTGTATTCAACCATGCTTCCCTCTGTTGAAAGCACCTTCCATCAGATGGCAGAACAGCCAGACTCCTCACCACCTAAAGATGTGAGTACCAATGTCACCTTAAAAGTGATGCCCACACTGATCACCCAAATATGACCCACACCTGGGCACATCCTACCCACCTTACCAGGGTTTAGTATTTGCCATAGTACTCCTGCCCATCTGACATATTATACACTAACTTGTTTGCTATGTTCCTGCCCACTAGAAAGCAAACTTCACAAAGGTAGGGATTTGTGTATGCTGTTTCCCGCCAGATAGTCTATTGTGTAGAAAGATATGTGGCATACAAGACATACTTAGTACAAACAAGGGAACTTCTGAAAAGTTCTTGGGAATTATCTTTAAATTCCACGTTTCATGATCTTTTTAAGGAATCTTAATTTGTTGTAAATAAACTTTAAAAGACAGGTTAATTTTATCATAGTATGCACATTTAATTTCCATGTTATTTGGAGAAACTGACTCCTCCACAACACCTTATTTAACATAAACAACTATAACACAGAGAACTCTATTAATACATTTTCAAATTATAGAGGCTTAATATTTTAAAACAATGAAATAAACTGTTGGGTCAAGCTGAGCCCTTGAGAATTCTCTACCCTTCTTCATTTTTGTAAAAAAATAATTTATTTAAAAATTTTTTACAATGCTCTGCTTTCAGTTTATTTTATGCTCATAAGATTAGTCCCACACTATGCAAAGAATTCAACAAACAGTAAGAAAAAAATCACTATTCCTCAACAGTAGAGACAAGGGCTGTAAACAATCATCAAATATAAAGTGAACAAATTTCATGCATTCTATAGATACAGTTCCAAGAAGATAACCACCCTTCCAATTTACTGGTTGACATTTGCAAGCTTTCTTAAGGACCCAGGCATCTTCATAAAGAATTTTATTTTATTCCTTTCTTGAATGTATTTTAGTGGCTCCCAAAGTGTAGTATACAACAACAATTTTTAAAGATTGTCTATATAAGCCATGTGTCCTATACTTATGGGAAATGTCATGAATATTTAAAGGTAATTTTGATATCTTACTTGCTATCAGTGGGTGAATTCCCCAGAAGCAGACACTGAGATGAGAGTTTATGAGAAGATGATGTTATTAAAAGGTATTTCCTGGAAAAACTAGAAGGGTGATGTGAAATGGGATCATGATGGGAAAGAGGGTAAGCAAAATGGTGGCATGCCAAGCAAATCTCTGTGTAGCAGAACTTTGGCCAAGCCAGGCAATAAAGTCAAGAGACTCTGCAGGTCACTCTTCATAGCTGTTCTCAGCAGAGTGTTTATATCTTGAAGCAGGCAGCCATTGGAGAGGAGCTACCCGTAAGGCCATGCAAATTCCCAGGGCACTTTAGCTCTTACCTGTGCCAGCAAACGAGGCAGTGGCAGCCTGAGGACAGCCCTCCAGAAAGAGATCCTGATACCAGCTGTTGGAACAAAACCACAGTGGAAGCCAGACAGCATGAAGAAGGCAGAGGGATTGGTGATGAGGAAGTAGAGGAGCAAGGGATGTATGGATGCCACTCATTGTGAAGAATCAAAAAATGATTATAGTAGAACTAGCCAGTGTGAGATCTAGTACGTGTTTTTCTGCTTTGTCTTGTAATCCAAAGTGTGTGTTTATATAAGCAGTGGAATTTCTTAAAATCACCTGATATAAGGACCAAAACATTGTGCTTGAGATCTCTGATCACCTTGGTTCACAAAAGAGAAACAACATAATCTGGTGTTTCTTTTTCCTCATTAGAAGTATTTTTTTAAATTACTTAAGGGACACAGAGTGAGCTCCCATCTGATAGTTCACTCTCCAAATATGTGCAAGGCCAGGGCTACACAGGACTGGGTCAGACTAGAACTAGGAGTTGGGACCTCATCCAAGGTCTCCCACATGGATGAGAAGAATCCAATTACTTAAACTATCACCACCTCCTCCCAGAATCTACGTTAACAGGAAGCTGAAGTCTGGAACTGGAGCTGGGAATCAAACCTAGAGACGTCTCAGCCACTAGCCTCAATACTTCCTTCCCGATGTATCATTGACATTGAGTATTACATAGTATTATCATTGTGTGGTAACCTCAAGATCTCAGCCAACTACTTAAGTGCACTAAGTTTCTGAACAACTGCTAGATTCTGAGGCAGATGTCAAGGTCAAACATTTCAGCCAGGTCAGATATAATTCTGGTGCCATCCTCTGCACTTGGAATTCTGTTCACAGTAGTTTCTTTATGGAAGATAAAAGGATAAAACTATACTAGAGATTGTAAACCATGAAATAAACAATGCTATTAGAGGCTGAAAAATAGCATCAAGTAAGTGACCACAGGCATGATAATTTCTGAAGACTTCAATATTCTGTTTCGGTAACTGAGCTAACAAAATTCTTTTGAAATTTCCTTCCTGTAATACAAGTCCATTGTTCAACAATTCCATGGGACATGCCCCAATTTAGTGTTCAATAATTTTATGGAGACTGCACCCTAGCAAGCTCCACTTAAGGGGCTGCTGCGGTCTTATCTAAGCCTATGACAGTTTTGCCTCATTCATTCTAAAGTGGCACAAGAGCAGAGAGATGAAATATAATCATTGTTGAATGTCAGGTATCATGTTAAGTACATAAGGATACTTTAAGAGGCTCATGAAAAATAGAATTAGAATTTATTTTAGTGTGAAACATTTCGAAATCCACACATTGCTATCATAGTATGCATTTTAATGAACTTCTTAAAGACTCTTCATATGGGAACTCAATTGACCATCATAATAATATTAATAACAATAATACAAAGTATTATTCCCTTTTAATAGGTGATAGCCTCAAAGTCATGAGAGATGAAATATCTTTTACAGAGCCACATAGTAAATATATGGAGTCAGGTTTCAAACCTAGAGAGGCCTTATTCTTTCTATCCTTATGATGCAACTGGAACAATTTCTAGAGCAAGAGTCATTCCCAGAACATAGCACTGAGCCTTAATGAATATTAAGGAATATTCCTGTTCCCAAAACAGAGAGGAATGGTGACATGTGAATTGATGACTGCATTGCAGGCCTGCTAAGGCTGAGTGGCTGCTAGGTGCTCCATTCCGGTCCTTCTGGGACAGAAGTGTCTCCTAGAGTTCCACCATGCCTTTGTGACCATTGTATATTGAGTGTGCATAAGTGTAAAGAGTTTGCTTCTATAATTTACAGGTTGTCATACAAAGAAGAAGCTGTACTCAGAGATTCACATCTAAGTTCTCTTATCCACACCCAGATCTAATTTCAATGAAGAGATCTTTGGCAACCAATGATGCCAAGATAAAATTGTCCTGTGAGGTCCACACTGTCAGGATGGTGGGGCAACTGCATTCTTTGACAAGAAGCAATGGAGACAAGTTCCCATGAATGTGTCCTTTTATTAACAATCAGGCACAAACTTTTAAAGGGCAGGCAAAAAGAAGCAGCTAGGGTAGCAACACTAATTCTATAGGATAAAGCAGATAATGGTGCCTCTGTGCTTCTCCAATCAGCATAAAGGTCATGTAGCCTACGTAGCCTTCCAGGTGGTCTTTATGGGCCTGAGCCACACAAGGAGCTATTTACCTGGTTGACAATTATAAGGCCCTTCAACAGGAAGTGGGGGTGGCAGAAACGTACTTGGGGTTCCTACTGCCTGCCAGCAGTCAAGCCATGTGTGGCTCTCTGTGTGCCTGAGCCCCGGACCAGAGTCTTTCCTGGGAGGCATGGTGCTAGGCAGACATTCTCCCAGCCAGGCACAGGATCACCCACAGGTGGTCCTAAGGAAAGAGTGAGCATATTTTGCATGTGCCAAATATGTGAATAGTTTTATGAACAAAGAAAAGGCCGTAGTAGACTAAAGAGTACCACAAAACTCCCCTTTGGTAGAAACCCTCCTCCTCTCACATCTGAGATGACTTTGGTGGCTTACAGAGTGACATTTTGGGCATCTTCCAAGGCTAGGTCATAAGAAGCCCTTGAGGCTTCCACCTCTTAGAGTGTCTGCTCTGGGTGAAGCCAGCCATCAGGCAAGAAATCTAAGAAATCTGACTACTCTGAGTCTGCCTTACTGCTCAAGCTTGACGTATGGAGAGCCATGAGAACAGAGGGGAAAAGGAGAGAGAGGAAGTCAGGAACCAGGAACTGCATCTGGGTCTCCAACATGGGCTACTAGGACTCAAGGAATTGAATTATCATCTGATGCCTCCCAGGCTTATCAGCAGTACACTGGATTGGAAGGCAGAGGTAGCAGGAATCACCCCAGGTACTCCAATACAACACACTAGTATCCCCAGTGGTGTCTCCGTTAGCTGCACTACAACAGTCTCCTCTACATTCACATGATTAAAATGCATATGGTTGTATTAGGCCAATACTATATATAATCATTATCTATTGGTACATAAAAGCACATCCAAATTAAAGACTTATATTAACAAATATATTATTGTTCAAGTCTGCAGGTTAACTAGGCGATTCTGCAGGCAGCTGATGGGTCAACTGGAGCTAGAGGTCCCTGCAATCTTCTTCACATGACTGGACTCTGACCCGGTTCATTAGTTTATGGGACCTAGGCCGGGAGGCCCTATTCCACATGATCTCTCACCTTCAAGAGGAGTGGCCTAGGATTCCACACATGAAGGGTTGAGGACAGCAAGCATATGAGATTAGCTATAAGACCTCCTGAGGTCAGACTCACATCCATGCCATTCTACTGGTCAAGAGAACCACAAGATGAGTCAGATTCAAGTGAAAAAAGGAAATGACTCTACCTCTTGACAGGAAGAACAACCAATCCACATGCCAACAGTCCACAGATACAGGAATTGGAGGAATCTATAGGCACTTTTTTTCTTGTCATCTACAACATTGTGCATGAAATTTTCTACCAAAATTTTTTAAAACCGGAGCAGGTGTTTGGAATATGGGTTAAGATGCCACATCCCATTTCAGCATGCCCAAGTTTGAATCCCAGCTCCATTCTCCAATCCAGCTTCCTGTAAACGTGCACCCTGGAAGGCAGCAGGTGATAGATCAAGTGATTGGGTCATCATGATCCACATGAGAGACAAGTTTTGCATTTCTGGCCAGCCTAGCTGTTACAAGCATTTGGGGAGTGAGCCAGTAGATGGAATCCTTCTCTCTCTCTCTCTCTCTCTCTCTCTCTCTCATACATATTTTTAAAAGTCTGTTATGATTGGACACTATAATGACAACAATTTGTGTGAGCAAACTTCCTACAAGATATCCACCAACCACTCAGAAATATTGTTATGTATCAGATAAACCATTCTTGGCTCCATATTGGGAAGAGTTTCTTTCCTCTAAGGAGAAAGCTTTTTAAAGCCCCAGGGGCAGTCTTTTGAGGAAGCAGCTTAATTAACTCAATGTCCATTTTTCCTGCCCCAAACTCAGATGGCCTGGAGTTGGTACTGTGTAAACATTACGTAGAGATACCTGGCCACATCCTAGAGTTTTCCCATCCTCTGAACAGGATAACTGAGTAATCTAATGACAATGACGTGTCACTGGGCCTTAAGATGACTTTGTTCCCTTGTTGCCATATTCAGATTGAGTTTATCTCAAAGATTTATAAGTACCCTAAATTGCAGTAGAAAAGACAAGATCTAGTTCTGAGAGACATAGTTACATCTGTCCTGTTTTGGGCAGAGGTTATATTTAAATTCCAGAGATACATAAAGGTTAAAAGAAAAAGTCAACAAAAACAGGTGATGGAGGTAAGTGGGCCAGGAAAATCTGCGCAGTGAAGGTGAGGACCGTATCTCTGTCTTCAGCAATAACATGGACTTTTCATCTCCATGGACAAAGCCATTAATCAAACAGGTTATTTATAGAATATCCTTGAAACAAAAGTTCCCCTCAGGGTTGCAGTTGTCCCCTCTTAGGTCAATGGCATATGAAAGCTTATTATGAAGTCTGTTAAGGAAAATAAAAATCTACTATGTCCTCTGTATCTTGAAGCATAGAAACTTCCACCTGGTTGAGGTCCATACTCGGTTAAAATGCCTTTGGCAAGCTTCTTGATGAAATGGTTATCTTCAGTTTTCAGAGTGTCCTACTTAACTTGACATAGTCTAATAGCTCTGGTATCCAGTGGCAACTAAATTAGGATGGCTATTATAAAAACAGTAACAAAATACAGGGAGCGAGCGTTTGCTCTAAAGACTAGAGGCACATGTCCCATATCAGAGTGCCTGAGTTTTATGCCTAACTCCAGCTCCTGCTTCCAACTTCCTGCTACTAAAACCTGGACACAGCAGGTGATGGCTCCTGCCACCCACACATGGCATCTGGATTGAGTTCCTGGCTCCGAGTTCAACTGTGGCTATTGTGGCTACTAGGGAAGTGAATCAGCAGATGGTGGGGAAACTCTCTCCTCCCCTCCTCCCTCCTCTCCTCTCCTCTGCCTTCTCTCCTCTCCTCCTCCCTTCCCATTCTCATATATATATATATATATATATACATACACACATATATATAAAATTATGACTTTCAAAAAATATTTAAAAATCTTTAAAAAAATAAAAAATTCTTTTAAAAAAGTCAAAAAACTTAAAAAAATAAGAATTAGTGGTTAGAATATAGATAAAAGAGAGCCCTTGTACACTGTTGATGAAACTGTAAATTAGTGCAGCTACTATGAAAAGTGAAATGGCGACCCCTTAAAAGATTAAAATAGAACAACCATGTGGCCCAGCAACACTACTTCTGGATACATATTCAAAGCAATTGGAGGGGCCAGTGCTGTGGCATAGTGGGTTAAGCCACCACCTGCAGTGCTGGCATCCCATACGGGCACCAGTTCAAGTCCTGGCTGCTCCACTTCCCATTCAGCTCATTGCTATGGCTGGGAAAGCAGTGGAAGATGGCCCAATTCCTTGGGTCCCTGCACCCACATGGGAGACTGTAAAAAAGCTCCTGGCTCCTGGCTTCAGATCGGCGCAGCTCCATCCATTGTGGCCAATTGGGGAGTGAACCAGCAGATAGAAGACCTCTCTCTCTCTCTGCCTCTCCTTCTCACTCTGCATGACTCTGACAAAAAAAAATCTTAAAAAAAAAAAAACAAAGAAATTGGAATCAGCATGTGAAAGAGAGATAAAAGTCTTCAAAATGTTTGTGGAAGGTTATGAAAAATATGCATGGATTTCAAAAATGTTTTGCATAAGACAAATCTCCCTTTAATTCCATTTCTACAAATTTGATTAAGTCCTCTCATGTGCACTCCCATGTGCATTGCAGCGTCATTATTAATGGCCAAGACACAGAAATAACCTAAATATCCGCTGGGTGAATGGATAAAGAAAATGCCATATATACATACAATAAACATTATTTGCCTCTTAAAAGAAAGCAAATACTACCATTTGTGACAGTATGGCTGAACCTAGAGGACATGATGCTCAGTAAAATAAGCCAGACACAGAACGGAAGATACTATACAATTCCACTTACATGATGAATCTAGAATAATCAATCTCACAGAAACAGGGAGTGTATGGCAGTTTCCAGAGGCTCAGAAGAGGGAAAATCAGAGAGGTGTACACAAGGTAAGACCTAGAGATCTACAGCTAAGTCCATCTTGGAGTCTGGAGCACACTGTGAAGTGTAGAATACTTCAAAGCTTTTGTATTACCTAAGGGAAGACACCTGACCATTAACTGGTAAAAGGACATGAAGAGATTGGTAGTAAAGCAGTAAATGGATGAGGGTCAATGGGTCAATGGGCAAAGCACTGAAAGTACCCACTGCATGTGTTGACTACATATGTGCTGTGCAGTATCTCCTGTATTGTGTACTTAAAATTTTTCCAGGACTGGCACAGTAGGTTAAATCTTTGCCTGTGGTGCCGGCATCCCATATAGGTGCTGGTTCTAGTCCTAGCCAGCTTCTCCTCTTGCAATCCAGCACTCTGCTATGGCCTATGAAAGCAGTAGTAGATGGCCCAAGTCCTTGGGCCCCTGCACCCGCATGGGAGACCAGGAAGAGGCTCCTGGCTCCTGGCTTCAGATCGGCGCAGCTCTGGCCGTTGCAGCCATTTGGGGAGTGAACCAGCAGACCTTTCTCTCTGTCTCTCTTTCACTGCTGTAACTCTACCTCACAAATAAATAAAATCTTTAAAAAAATAAAAAAAATAGAAAGAAAATAAAATTTTTCTGAGAGTGTACATCTTAGGTTAGGTGGTAGGTTAGATGTTTCTCTTTCTCTCACTCTCAGACACACACACACACAAATAACAACAATAAATGAGAAAAATGAGAGGAAACTTTTGGAGATGATGGATATTTATGTTATAGGTTGTGGTAATGCTTTCATGGATTTATATATTTATTGCTAAACTCATAAAGTAATATACATGAAATACGTACAGTTCTTTGCATGTCAATCATATCTCAATAAAGTAGTCATAAGGGATGGGTGATACAGGTTAAGCCACCACCTGCGATGTCCACATCTCATAAGAGCATCTACTCAATTCCCAGCCACTCCACTTCCAATCCAGCACCTTGCTAATGTGCCTGAGAAAGCAACAGAAGATGGCTGAAGTACATGGGCTGCTGCACCTATGTAGGAGACCTGGATGGATTCAGCCTCCTATCTTCAGCCTGGCCCAATCTTGGCTATTGTAGCCATTTGGGAAGTGAACAAGCAGATGGAAAATCTGTGTGTTTCTATGTGTGTCCCCCTCTCTGCACTCTCACTTTCAAATAAATCTTAAATAAATGAAGTGGTCATTACAAGTGGTCATTATTTCAGAGAAAGAGATAATAGAGAAAAGTGATTACAAGCACAAACCTGGCAGATACTGCCGGTCTTTCAAGTTCCAGTTTAGCCACTTTGCTTGTTGTTATAAGAGTGAATGCAGGGGCCAGTGCTGTGGTACAACAAGTTAAGCCACCACTTGAGAAACTAGTATCCCATGCCAGAGAGTCAGTTTGAGTACCAGCTACACCACTTCCAATCCAGCTCCTTACTAATGAGCCTGAGAGCAGCAAATGACAGCTCAGGAACTCAAGTCCTGTCACTGAAGAGACCTGAACAGAGTTCTTGGCTCCTGGCTTTGGCCTGGTCCAGATTCAGCTGTTATAGTCTTTTGGGGAATGAATCAGCTAATGGAAGATTTCTCTCTCTCTCTGCCACTCTGCCTTTCAAATAAGTATCTTTAAAATTAAAAATAAATGAGTACATTTTTATTAAGATTTACTTCATATGAAAGGCAGAGTGACAGAGAGACAAAGAGAGAGAGAGACAGAGAGAGAGAGAGAGAATCAACCTTCCATTCACTGGCCAACTCCCTAAAATGCTGCAATGGCCAGTGCTGGGCCAGACCACAGTCAGGAGCTTCATCTGGGTCTCTGACATGGGTGCAGGACCCCAGGCACTTGGGCTATCTTCCACAGCCTTTCCTAGGTACATTAGCAGGGAGCGGGATCAGAAGTAGAGCAGCCGGGACTCAAACCAGTGCCCACATGGGATGCTAGCACTGAAGGTAGCAGTTTAATCTGCTGTGCTACAGTGCCAGCCCCAAGAATGAGTACAATGTGGTCCTGAGGATCTCTTTGTCACTGAGGTGTCAATAGGATCAAGATGACAATAGCAACAGAGGACTTTGTGCTGAGAAATGTACTACACCTCATAAATACATAGAGGACACAACATAACCTTCAGTGAACCGGATTCCTAGAGTTGCTAGGTACATGATAATGAGTTAAACTAAATTTGCAAAATGCTAAGCCTCTGCAACTATAGAAATTTTGTCATTCTCACTGGATGCATGTAATAAAACTTGCAAATAGAGAAACTGAACAAACCCCAATGCTGCTTATTAAATTTCAGAAAAACAAATGAAACCAAGGTATTATAGCTCTGAGGAATCTAGTTAACCTCAGAAGTTATTTTTCCTCACTTTGCAAAATATTCACTTTGCCTCACAGGCAAAAGAATGTTGTTCTTTATGCTACTAACCAAATAGAAGCTTCAAGTCCAAACTTTAATAGGTCAAGTTCTCTCTCCCTCCCAAATCAAACATAAATTATAAATTCCACTAACCACAAAGTAACTAATATCTCATGTCTACCTACACTCAAAACAATGTGCTAAATAAGTAAGCTGATGGTCTTTTTTTAAAGATTTATTTATTATTTATTTTTTATTATTTAAGTCAGAGTTAGACAGAAGGAGAGGCAGAGAAAGAGAAAGAGATGTCTTCCAACCATTGGTTCACTCCCCAGTTGGCTGCAATGGCCAGAGTTGTGCCAACCCAAAGCCAGGAGCCAGGAGCTTCCTCCAGGACCCTTACGTGGGTGCAGGGGCCCAAGGATTTGGATCATCTTCCACTGTGTTCCCAGGCCATACCAGAGAGCTGGATTGGAAGTGGAGCAGCCGAAACTCAAACTGGCACCCATATGGGATGCCAGCACTGCAGGTAGCAGCAGCTTTACCTGCTATGCCACAGCGCAGGCCCCAGCGTATCATCTTAATGCCATTTTGTGGAAAGGAAACTGATATTTTAGTGAATTCTAATTTTCTCTAGTTCATTTATGATGTATTTTTTTTAAGATTTATTTGAGAGGTAAAGTTATAGAGAGAGAGAGGGAAAGACAGAGAGAAAGGTATTTCATCCACTAGTTTGCTCTCCAAATGGATGCAATGGCCGGAGCTGGGTCAATCCAAAGCCAGGAGCTTCTTCCAGGTCTCCCACATGAGTGAAGGGGCCCAAGCATTTGGGCCATCTTCTACTGAAGTGGAAGAGCTGATACTTGAACTGGCACCCATATCTAATGCTGGCATCACAGGTGGCAGCTTAACCACAAGTGGAGGCTTAGCCCACTATGCCATAGCACTGGCCCCTTGTAACATCTTATGAATATGTATAGTTTTAATCTGGGAAATTTATTTAGTCAATTTTAACTATATCTCTTTGGTATTGTTTTCCTATGTTGCTCCTTAATTTTAAAATTAAAATATCTTCTAATCCCAGATACCCACTTGGATTCTTGGCATACTTCCTATTTGTACAACAGTGACATTTTGGAGATTTGAACTGGTATGTGATATCATGTTCTAACTTGGATAAAGAATACAAATAAGAGAGGATGAACATCCTGAGTACAGAGAGTAGCATTTAACATAGCAGTTAAGACACTCATGCCCCACATCAGAGTACCTGGGTTTGATTCCTATCTCCAGCTCCTAACTCTAGCTTCCTGCTAATGCAGACCCTGGAGGCCATGGTGATGGCTCTAGCAATTGAGTCCTACCACCTGGTAGGAGCCCTGAATTAAACTCCCAGCTACCAGATCTAGTACCAGACCAGTCCAGCCCAGCCTAGCCTAGGGCTATGAGGGAGTGCTCTCTCACTCTCTCTCTCTCTCTCTCCCTCTTCCACTATCCTCTGAAATACAGTAAAAAACTTTAAACATTTTTAAAATCAGAAATATAGCATAATAAAGATAAAGAAGGGATTAAAATCATGAGTACAGTATATGTTGATTCCTAGCTTGGAAGATAATCCTACGGTACATAAAATACAGGGCTGATGTCGAATGGTTAGGGAGATGCTCTGGTGCAGGGAAATTGCATGTAAGAGTTAGCACTGTTTTCTGCAGGATTTCATGAATATGTTATTAGAAGGAACCTACTGTGTGACTGCAATGGAGACCACCTAGACAATCTCCTCTCCAAACATTTAGTGAATCTCTCTGCTTTGCACGTCTCTAATTTTATGAAGTGAACCTACTTGGAAGTGGAGTTTACACAATGTACTTTACTGGCAATGCTCTTGGATGTGCTATCAAATAAACATCAATTGTACCTGTCCTTCATCAGATCTAAACATCAAAAGGTATATGGGTCAAACTCTGTCAGTTATAATGTGGCTGGAAGGTTTAGGACTCCTAGAAAACAATCTAGAGTCTTAATGACTTGAGCTAGTTACTCATAATTGTTGATGCTGGCAATGCTGTCAGCTGTTACAGCAACCTCTAGATGGGGTACAGAAGCAAGGCTCACAGTGCATACTCCCAGCAAACATTTCATCAACAATGCCCAGGCTACTCAGCAAACCATTTCTTTGCTCACTGATCTGTATCCTATTTGCCATAGAGACCCAGAAAATCAAACATGTTCAGCAGCATGATTGCAAATATGTCTCTCATGTAGACCCCATTCCAAATTATCTCAAGTCTAGATTTATTCTTGGCAGGCATGGGTCTGTTCCAGAAACCTGTGAGAATGTCTCCTAACATACATATCTCACAGGGTGCCTCTCCTGGAATATGCATGAGATTTCTTCCATAGCACCATGGGATCCTCCTGAGAGGAGCCTATTCATGGCTCAGGTCTTCAATTAGTGACATTTCCCCCCAGTACCCAATCACAAACATAGGGTCCCAGTGATATGGCAAGAATGCTTCACTCCTTTGCCATGCTATTTCTCTTCAATGTTTCACTACTACTGAGACACCTCTTTTATTTATTTATTTTTTAAAGCAACATTTTTTTTATTTAACAAGGAGAGAATGAGAATGAGATTGAGAGAGCCTGTTCACATCTGCTGGTTTGCCACCCTCCCCCACCCCCGCACCTGCCAAAGCCAACAGCTACTGAGAGTGCACTGGATTGGAGCTTGGAGCTGGGACCTGGACACCAAGGTCTCTTCATCAGTGGCAAGGACCCAGTGAGCCATCACCACTGCCTCCTAGAGTCTGCATCAACAAAAAACCAGAATCAGGAGTGAAGCCAGGCATCAGACCCAGGTTCTCTGATATGAGCCATGATATACTAACCAGTGGCTTAACTTTTAGGTCAAGAATCTGCCTCTCACTAGTTTTTTTAAATAAATAAAGAAACAGCATATTCCTGTATTTAATTTCTTTTGTCTTGTCTCCCTGCTTGAATGCTATGAAATCAATCAGAATCCTTTCTTACATTTTTATAACTGGCTAAGTGAGACACATGTTTTAAAAAGAACATATGAAACCATATGAAAAATTATTATTTCAGCTCATTTTATGGACTGATCCAATCCTACTACTCATAAATTATGGACTATTACATCCTGTGGCATTTTTGTTCTGCTCACTTTATAATTTAGTCTGACATTTGGATCGCCCTGGCCCTTCTGCACTCAAGTACTTTTGAATCACTTAAGTATGACCATTGAATCTGGGGAGAAAATGTGTACCTGTAATGGCTTGCCACTATTAAGTGGCCAATTGAAGACAGTGAAAGTAAGTTTTTAAACAAACAAGAAGAGTCGCTATATCGAAAAAGAGCTGTCCAAAGTTAAGGAACTTTGGGTGGCAAGTTATAGGAACCTATTCAGACTAGTCTGAGTTAGAGAAAGAAGAACTAACCGGAAATACCCAGTGATGTCTCTTGGACCTCAAAAGCAACAAGTCCCACAAGACTTGGGGAACCAGAACCAAGAATCTGCAAACCAACAGGAAACAACTGCTCTCTTAGGTCATGTGATTTCTCATTTCCATATCCTACTGTGCCTTTGGTCTATGTGCCTTTTTATTTGCTGACCAGTGTCTACAGCTACTTAACTTCAGCATAGAAATGACTGTCCCAGCTTGACAGCATCAATACCTCTCATTTCCAGAAAGAGAGAGAGAGAGAATCTCATTGAGTCCATGTGGTTCAGGTGTTCCCCACTGCCTCAATCAGCTATGGTTACTTCAATGAAGCCAACAAACCTGAAACCCAGCTTGTTATCAACGCTTTTGGAGTAAATCCAGAGCAACATGTCTGTGTTTAAGGATGAAGAAGGAAGCATGATATAGATTAATGGAGTAGTGGAAGTTACGAGTTGGAGAGGATTAGAATCTATCCAATAAATTTTCCTCTCTGTATGAAAGTCCTAACAGCTGATTTTTTCCTAATGGAAAGCCACACAACTGTTCTCAGCTTGAATACAGCCTATGCCTTGAACACTATCCATACACCTTTCAGCAGAAGCCCACACTGCTGGTGGGAAGAATTCATCGTTAGATATGCCTTCTTTATATTGAACAGTAACTGTCTCTCTCCAGCATCCATCCAAATGCTTTGGTATGCCCTCTGGAGTTTACAGATGAGTTTGATTCTAACTTCCAGGTGGTAAAAAGTTGAAGACCATTGTCCTACCATATCTCTTCTCCTCTATTATCAACACGCCCCTTTAGATGACATCATCCTGATGATGGACCTTCTCTGCTTGTTTTCTGATTTGTCCAGACTTCTTTATGTAGGGATGTTACCATTTAACATTTATGAAATATCCAAGAGTGTGTTGGTCAACACTCACTAATTCTCACCTAAATGTAATACTGACACGGCCCAAAAACCGTGTTGGCTTTTTGATCAGAGAACCAAGGTAGGAAGTTAAAGATCCCTGATTTCCTGAGCTCTTTAAGCTGTCTCCCCCATTTATTAGCTGCATGACTTTGAGAGAAAATATTTCCTTTGTAACTCAGTTTCCTTCCACATAAAGAGCAGCTACACACAAGGCCTACTCACAAGATTTACTATGAGAATTAAAGGATAACATATGTAAAGAGTTCAAACTTGGCCAGTGCCGTGGCTCACTAGGCTAATCCTCTGCCTGCGGCGCCGGTACCCCAGGGGCGCCAGATTCTGTCCCGGTTGCTCCTCTCCCAGTTCAGCTCTCTGCTGTGGCCCGGGAAGGCAGTGGAGGATGGCCCAAGTGCTTGGGCCCTGCACCCACATAGGAGACCAGGAGGAAGCACCTGGCTCCTGGCTTCAGATCGGCGCAGCGCACCAGCCACAACACGCCGGCTGTAGCAGCCATTTGGGGGGTGAACCAACGGAAGGGAGACCTTTCTCTCTGTCTCTCTCTCTCACTGTCTAACTGTCTGTCAAAAAATAAGAAGAGTTCAAACTAGTACCTGGCACATGATAAGTGCACAAAGGCATTATTAGGGATGAACTGAATACTATTTGTCTTTTATATAACTTTCTAATTTTTAAATTTTATCTTTAATGCTTTATTCTCTTGGTTGAACATACAGATAACATTTTTATCCTAAGTAGCTCTCACAACAAATTTGTTATACTTCCTAGGCTTGTGTCACCCACAAATCTGTTGATTATCACCTACATGTCTTCAAGATAATGAAAACATTGAATAAGACATAACCAAAGAGAGAATTTGCAGCCTGCTGATGGAGCCCATTCACAGCATATCTTTAAATTACAAAATGCTTTCCTATCATCTCATTCAAGCTAGGTGTCATTAGCTTTCTTTTTTAGATGAGGCGATTAAGACTCAAAACTGTGAAGATTCTTGTTTGAGGACAAAAAAGTAGCAAGTGATTAAGTAAAAACTGAAACCTAAGCCTTCTTGCCTTCTTTTTCACTTTACTGTTCTTTGAGTACAGTTGATGAAACAGCTAAAAAAGTCATCTCAACTTCATCTTTCAAATTTAAAAAGCCTCCTTTACAGGGAATAAAGGACACCAAATGAAAATGATATGAATCTCTTTGACTCTCAGTTTTACCACTAAGTCACAGATGACTTTGAACATATTACTTTGTTTTCCTAAGCCCCAGTTTTCTCAACTGTAAAATGGATAGAACAACAGTTTCTACATCACTGATGTGCTGTGAGGATGAAATGGAGTAATGCATTTGGATGGTTCACCATAATACTTACCTACCCACTGATACAGTGATAATTCTCATATTTAGCAATACTGTCCATGAGAAACTAGCAAGCACCCAACTAATGGCACAAAGTATTATTTTTTAATTTATTCTGACAAAACTACTTTCCTTAATTAATAAAAAAAGAAATAGAACTTGAAAGTCAACCGTTAGGGAGATGGTAGTCTTGGAACTACAATTCTGTTCTGTCCAAAGCTACATCACTGAATTCTACCAAAGCTGAAGAGTAGCATCCAGTTTTGTAGACAGAAGCGTTCTTGCATTTTGTAAATTATACTGCCTCTCCCCACATCAGTTCTACAAACAAGGTTTCAAAAATAATAAAGTGCAATGACTGCAATTATTATTAATGCTGCTACAGGTTGATCTATGTTGCAGGACTGCATGTAAGAACAGAGTGACAATTAGGTCAGAGTGTAGTTTTCAACACAAAGCCAGGCTCTAACTTTAGCCATCCCATACGTGTGATCACCAGCCACAAGCTGTCAGAGTGACTAGTTTAAAAATACGTGAAGACTGTCAGTAACCACTTTTCCTCCTGGAAGTACAACATCAAAACCATGTTCTATCAATAGTGGGTCGATGGCATCAATGAGACACCAAGTGAAGGAGCCACTGTTTCTATCTGTCTGGGACTCAAATAATAGAAAAGCTTCATTAACAGAAGCTGCTCACCTGGATACACCATGAGAACCCAGGCGCTCGTATACATCTCGCCAGCATTGATTTCATGGGTAGTAGGGAGGAAAGGAGCAGGCAAAGAGCAACATCTTAAGGAAACAATCAAGCAAAATTGATTTGGCTGCTTTCATTTGCCTATGTGGTCTTATTTCTGCCTCATTGTGGGGCATGAGCGCGGCCAGGCCAGGCCAGGCCAGGCCAGGCCCGGAGGCTCCGCATGCGCAGTTGCTCCAGGGTGCCCCCGCCCGAGCTGTGCGGAACGAAGCCATGCGGAGCCAAGTAAGATGGCGCCCAGAGGAAGTAAGATGGGCGGAATCCAAAGTTGTTTACCACTAAAGCTAATTGGCTGTGCAACATCAGTAACTAGTAACAAGTGTATAGACATAGGGCTAGTCCTATAGAAATCCCCCCATAAGGTGATTTTTTAAGTGATTGGTTGGCCCTTAGCCCTGCCCCAATGACTCTGCAGTTTTGTGTTATAAAAGGTACTATTATGTAAAAGGTGACTGAGTCCTTGCTAGACTTGGCTCCCCGCTGCGTCTGATTGTCTCCGGGACCGGACCAGGAGGCTGGGGAACGGGCGAGCGGCGCACTTACCTTTCCTCGGACCCAGTCCATCCTTGTACGGGTGGACTAAGACCCAACATCTGGCGCCCAACGTGGGGCATGAACAGTTACTTTTCGGCCGAGGCCAAGCGGTCTCTCAGGGTAAGTGAAAACCTTAGTATGGTTTATGCAGTTTCGTCCCAAAAGGACCTGGCCTTAAAGGCCTTACGCTATATGTTAAAAAGTGTCTGGGTAGCTGTCATAACCTTGGCCCTTTGGATTCAGACGGCCAATCTCTTTTCTTGGAACACTTGGTTATGGGTGGAAAAACTCACCCTTAAGAGGGAGAGACACTTTGATACTGCCCTTAAAGCATCCTTCCACCCAGAGGCTATAACCCTAGCTTCAGAGGGCGGGAGGGAGAAAGAGGAAGTGCAGGACTTGGGAGAGCCTAAAGCCTCAGAGGAAGATGGTGGGGAGAGAAAATGGGCTAAGTTTGATCAGGAATGCAGAGAGCCTGTGGAGGCACGAACTGTTGAGGTAAAAACGAAAGTAAAAATCGTCCCGCCTAGCCCATCCACCCTAGAAGGGCCGGGACCACCCCCATACCTCCCCGGGGCAGAGGCAGCCTCCCCCTATGTAGAGCCACAGAGGGAGCTTTGTGATCTGGGCACTTATGATTGCCCAGGAGGGGAGAGGAGAAATGAGGCGACCTTTGCGGAAGCCTATCCGGTGGACATAAAGCAGCATAGGGAATTGAACTCTGGGCCAGGGAACCTGCTGCCTCAGGCCTACCCTGTTAATTTAGCTCCAGGCAGCAACAGAGCTCTGGAGTGGTATCCCTGGGAAGTGAAGGACTTAAAGGAGCTTCGCAAGGCAGTGGTGGAAGATGGGCCAAATTCCCCCTGGGCCCAAACCCTGCTGCAAGATATAGCTTATCACCCATGTGTCCCCGAGGGCTGGTTGGATGTGGCCAAGGCAGTCCTCGTGAGTTTCCAGTTCATAAAGTGGTGCGCCTTCTTTAAGGAGGATTGCCGGGTGAGAGCCGAAGCTAACCGAGCAGCCCAGCCAGCTATCCCTATTACATACGCTATGCTGGCTGGGACGGGGGAAGAGTTCTCTACGGGGATCCAGCAAGCTGTGCTACCTGCTCCGTACCGTGAACAAGTGAGGCAGGCAGGACTTAATGCTTGGTACAAGCTGGATGAGGGGCCCACTGAATCTCCCATCGCAGGGGTGCGACAAAAGCCAGGAAAGTCACTGCCAAATTTTGTAGTTAGGGTCGAACACAGTCTCCGTTGTAAGTTGCTGGCTGGGGACCTTCGGGACCAGTTTGTTAAAATGCTTGTTTGGGAAGGAATAAATGCTAATCATCAAGAGGCCTGCGCTGGCCTGAGGGAGGCTCATAAATCCCCAGAGGCAGTTAAAACTAAGGTGGAACTTTCAGGTGTGGCGGCAACCCCTAAAAGCCCAGCACTGCCTCAACGCACTGCGCCTCCAATTCCGCCCATGTGGCCACCCCTTTATGGTTATTCACCTCCCTTGAATCGCCCGCCGCCATCTTGTAAACAGCCTGCCTACCAACCCCACAGCCAGTCCTGCTAGGCCCCAGCGTGCGCGGTCTTCCCTGTAAATGGGGACCATGGCTTTTCTCTGCACTCTCTTCCAGTCAGTGTAGCCTGTTGCACCCGTGCAGGCCACAGCTAGATACTCTAGGGAGACTAGTCCTTGGGCTGCTTTTTTCCTCTCCATATACAATTCAATGCTGTCCTCACTAGGAGGGGGAAGAAAAAATGCCTTTGGCTACCACTGGCCTTACCTAAAGGAACAAAAACCTTCATCCATTAACCCTTTCCAACCTAATGAGTCTTTATTTGCAGTTAATGAAACTTTTTCTCCAGCACTACGGAAGTCTCATTCCCTGCCGCTTTGTTTCAGATGTGTTTCCCTGTCCTAAGCAATGGGCTCCCATGCTGATGACCAGCTCTTTTCTGTGCTGCTGTAGTTAACTTATCTGAGAGTTTGCACGTGTCTTAAAGGTTTCGTGTTTTATTGGATTTGTCTGTCTTTAATGTTTAAGTGATTACCTAACTCTGATCAGATCTACCCCACAGCTTTGGTTAAAATACTCAGGTTATACGTACTAGTTTTTGGCTGAGTGGTTTGACTCTCTAACAGTTTAAATTCTCAAATGAAGTCTAACAACTTTGGGACTTCCAGTAGGATCCCTGGAACTCTCAAAGGATGGGACTCTAAATTTGTTAAAGTAACAACTGTTTGAGTCAATTCAAATTATGCAAAGTATATTAAAATGTTGTGAATAATGTCAGACCTGTGCTGTATTCATGTTTTTGCTTTCCAGCTACAGTGGTCTTATAAAAATGAGAGTAAATTCTGTGTATACAAGCCCTTATATTGTTAACTAAAGTAAGCCAATACAGATTGGTTCAGAGAATTAAGTTAATGCCAAAGCCCTTCGGTTTGCTTGGTAGCTCACTTGCTCAGTTTTATGCTTTAAACTTGTTTCTCTTAACGATGAAGATCTTTTTTCAAAGTTGTAAACATGTACTAGTGTCCATGTTTGCTGTCCAGGAGGAGTTAATGGTGTGGTATTCATTAATAACTCAGTGTCTTAAGCCATCTAGGCATCAATGCTAAGCAAAATGTGGGAAAATGTATTGTGTACTTTTCACATCTTAAATTCGATAAGAGAGACTGTTTGAGTTTGTTAGCATGTATTCTCATAGATTGTCCATACATGACAATTCAAGACTATGTAAAAGTAACTACAAGTATAAAGTTTCAGAAGGTGTGAGCAAGTCATGAAAGGTTTTAAAAGGTTTACAACTTTAAAATTGTTTACGGAGTTTTCTTTTGAGTGCTAATGCCAAAATTACATTGACCTAAAGTTGAAGTCTGATCTTCTGTTACAACAATGAGGTTTTTAAAAATGTGCACTAATGTTAGTAAATATCTGGAAATGGTCTAAGTCTCAAATCTTGGAATCTGTTTTTGCAAAAAACTGTAACGTCTATTTTAACAGTGTCTGCTTAATGGGTTACTCTGCCATTTCTAAAGTTAGGTCCTTTTTAGCTCTGTTAAATATTTCTAAGTTATGTGAGGATTTTGTATACTAACTCTTATGTTCAAGGTGTTTATTTCTGGTTTATTCAATAACAAAAAACATAAAATTCATGTTCTGTCAAGGTAATCTATTGTGTACTCTACTGTCTCTGTTAAGTTCAAATTGATAAAAAGCATTGCTAAATACCTTTATGATTAGATTTGGTCTAAAAGTGTTAAGATCACCCTGTCTAATGAAGGGTTATCATTTCAGGATGTTAAAAAATTCTATTCTAACCAGATACTCTAAGTTCTCTTGGCACCTTTAACAAACTTTCTAAAAATCAAAGTTCTAAATTCTCTGAACTTTTGGTATCTCCAAAAGGGCCCCTGGAGATGTCAAAAGATATGTCTCTCATCTTTTAGAGATAATAACCAGTAATAACCAATTGGAATGTTTAAATTAAAAGTACTGCCAAGACGTAAAATGATTCAACACTCTACTAAAATTCCTTACAACCCACAGGAACAGGCTATGGTGGAAAAAAACCATCAATGCCTCAAAAAAGTTATTAAAACAAAAAGGGGGAGTGGCTACCCCCCATCTACAGTTACATAAGGCCTTGTTTACCATCAATATTTTAAATTTTTTGAAAGGGTCAAGGGAGTCAAGGTTCCAAAAACATTGGGGACATTTAACCCCTAAACCTCAGATGCTTGTTAGATGGAGAGACCCTCTCACCTGACTCTGGAGAGGGCCTGACCCACTGATTCAGTTGGGAAGAGGATTTGGCTGTGTGTTCCCCATAAGGGAGTTGACTCCAATTTGAATACTGGCCAGAAATATCAGGCCTATGCCTGATGCAAGTAACAACCTACCCAGGGAGCAGTTTGCCCCTGAGGGAGATCCCCTTGTCTTTCCTCTTCCAGAAATGGATGGAGATCCAGAGGCAGGTGATGATGCACTGTGATCCTGACAAGAAGTGCCCAGCCCAGTGACGGGGGATTCGATGACCCAAACGAGATCATCAAAACACTTCAGGAGGACCTGAAAAAGACGAAGAGAACTCCAAGAAAGCCTCTTTTGGACGAGCCTTAATGGACTCTTTCCCTACCTCTTCTCTCTTCTTGGACTGCTTCTTGCCCTACTTTTAATCCTTGCTATTGGCCCATGCATAATGAATAGGCTTGTACAGTTTATACAACAGCGCATAGAGGCAACAAGGGTAAGACAGGTTGAGGTTCATTACCAGAGGCTGCTAGCCACAGAGGGCTACGATCCCCTAAACTGGGGAAGCACCCCCGGTGCTCTCCACATTGCCAATGACGGGTAAGATTCCGGATGGACCGGAACAACCTAAGACAGGCGGTGGAGAAAGCTCACCACGCCCCCATAATTACAAGTCACGCGACACCCCAAGACGGGTAAAGCACCCAGCGTCCTGCACCAACCTAAGACAGGGCTCATGGCCAAGCTGCCTGGGTTACCAATGACGGGTAAGGGCAAGGACGGCTGGGGGCAACCTAAGACAGGGATCGCGTGCTAAAACAAAAAGGGGGAATCTGTGGGGCATGAGCGCGGCCAGGCCAGGCCAGGCCAGGCCAGGCCAGGCCAGGCCCGGAGGCTCCGCATGCGCAGTTGCTCCAGGGTGCCCCCGCCCGAGCTGTGCGGAACGAAGCCATGCGGAGCCAAGTAAGATGGCGCCCAGAGGAAGTAAGATGGGCGGAATCCAAAGTTGTTTACCACTAAAGCTAATTGGCTGTGCAACATCAGTAACTAGTAACAAGTGTATAGACATAGGGCTAGTCCTATAGAAATCCCCCCATAAGGTGATTTTTTAAGTGATTGGTTGGCCCTTAGCCCTGCCCCAATGACTCTGCAGTTTTGTGTTATAAAAGGTACTATTATGTAAAAGGTGACTGAGTCCTTGCTAGACTTGGCTCCCCGCTGCGTCTGATTGTCTCCGGGACCGGACCAGGAGGCTGGGGAACGGGCGAGCGGCGCACTTACCTTTCCTCGGACCCAGTCCATCCTTGTACGGGTGGACTAAGACCCAACACCTCATGTCTAAAAACTGAACACCACTCAATGGAAACAAAATTGTAATAGCATGAATATAAATTTAATGTGAGGTTCAAGCATAATTTGAGTATTTATTTTGTAGAGATAAACAGTAGCAGCACATATCTGAATAGAAAATGTATTATAAATCAAGCCAAGGACTCACAAACTAATCCTATTTTAAATATATTTATTTAGTGTGGCAAGTGTGGCAGAGAGAATGAAGCAGTGTCAACAATTTGGCACTGAGGGCTTCCTTGCAGGACTAAGAAGTCCTGGAGAACATCATTATTCTATTCCCACATACAGCCTGTGCTGTAGGGGGAATCCTCAGAGAAGGGAAGATGAATCTAAGAGCTTCAGCTCTGAAGGGGGCCATGGAAGAGGAATAATGAGAAGGAAGGGACAGTTTATAATCCGAGAATCATTTTCAGGCAGCTGTTCTATGCAGACAGAATTAAAATCTGTCTGGGCACAGAGCACGTGGAGACAAGGGAGTCCCCAGCCATACAGACCACCAATACCTAAGGGAGACTTAAATGGGCAGGGCAAAGGGTCAGTTCCAGGGAAAGCAGCTTACGCCACTGTCCTCATGTCACAAGCAGGATAAAAATTTAACTACTGCAAATGAAAAAGTAAGATGAGGGAGTAGGATTCAGCTTTTAGCCACCCAGAATGACTTCTTGGGATTGGGTTGCCTCAGACCAATGTCTTCTCCAAACTGCCTTTGTGCATGAATCTTTGCAAAACTTCAAACTGCCATTCTCTAGTTTTGCTTCATGGCTACTCCTACCCAGGAAGCTACTGGCTGGATTGTATGCATTTTCTTTTATTTTTCTTTTTTCACTTCCTTACCAGTTTCCACAATATGCCTGTGTTCTTTACAGTTACTTTCCTAGACTCTACAAGGGTGAATGGCACCCAAAAAGTAAGTGTTCATTAAATATTTGTCAAAGGCATGAGTGAATCCTCTATCTACAGTGCCTGTAAAGGAACACCTTAAGCCAAGAATGACATATTTGTTTCATTCTGTGTGTCAAGTCTGGTTCAGCAGCAGCAGCTTCCAAATCAAAGTCAATCTCAGCTCAGTGGAGGAGGGAGTTGCAATCTCAAATTCTCCAGCAGATGGGGTTCTGTGGCCAAGGTGGGACAGCACCCCCTGCAGTTTCTGTCCTCTCCTGTTAGAGCTCCTGCAGTCAGTTGTACTCCCATTGCACAATAAATTGGAATCTCGGGGGCTGGTGGGGCTGGTGGGGCTGGGTGATCCTGATGCACAGTTAAATTCAGTACCATTGAACTAACAGTTTCTAAGGAATAAATTTGGCTAATTCCAGCAGCAGTTCTGTTTGTGATGGTAAAAGAGATGAGTGAAAGGGGAAGAAGCCAATTGGCCTAAACCAGACCCTACCTAGTGACCTCAGCCTGTCCAGCTGCCACAAAAGGGAGCCCTCTGTGCCCCAACAGCCATGGAATCTCCTGTTCTGTGTGTAGCCCATGTTCGCTCTACTCTCCATGGTAGTAACTGTTTTTGTGTTTGCAAAGCTGTGGATTAGATATTGCTAACTGGGCATAAGAAAGGAGGATTTATATGAGATTCTTGACTTGTGGCAAAAACAGATGTAAACCTTAACAAGAATTAACCTCAGGTATGCAGTGACAACTTTTGCACAATATCCAAGAAAAGTAAATAATGAGTATCTAATTTTCCTCCGGATAATTTGGCTAATTATACAGCTCTCAGATTATAACAGTGCTCGGGTAAACATAATGATATCCTATTTTCCATAAACCCCTTTAGTTTAGTTAAATAATTACTTTTCTAATTCTTCAGGTATTATTAAAGCCACTCTAATTTAAGTATAACCAGATGTGTATCATAACAGAGTTCCAAATGTAGCTCCAGGTACCAAATAAATGTATAAAAGTGAAGAAATTATCTATTCCTAATATGCTATTTAATTACAAAGTCTGAGGAAGACATAATACATGCTAATGGTGAAATTAAAGGCTTTCAGACTTTATTTGATTGCATTCTGTGAACATTGGTTGACTTGGCTAGCAGGTAAATTTATCAAGATGACTTTCCCATTCACATGGGGCTGAAAGCAATTTTCAAGCAAGCAAGTGGCTGGAGTCATGGTGGATTGTTAGCGTGGGATAACTTTGACCAAAGTGCACCTCATGCTTTGAATCTATTAGTTGGTAACCAGCATATACCAAGCTAACATAATACCCATAAATAGTGTCATTAGTTGCTTGTGTATACCACTGAGGTGTCTAATGGACCAATATCATACACTTCCCCACAGGAGCAGAGATTATTTTACAATGGGTTATTATGCTAATAGATTGTAAAATCGTATATAAGAATGTGGCTTTAATGTATTTACCCCTGTAGATGCAGGAGGGGAAAATGCTTTGCAAGCAATTATCATGAATTATTACGCTATCTAAAAAACAATTACTGTAGACTCATGTGTTTCAGTTTTCCAAGTGTATTACTGTTAGTATTCACACAGTGAAAATAACTGAGCAAGCCACTCAAATCTGCTCTTAGAAATAGAATGCCCTGAGGAAAGTGCAGTGAGTATACACAGATCCATCCCTCCTTCTGCCCCTCACCGTTGCCCCACTCCAGAAAGAGCTTTCCTTGTTTAGTGTACCAATAAGTAATTTCAGAAATGAGCTGAACAATGGCTTTAATTCAGAGTGCAATTAGGGAAGCCACTGTTCCTTCTTGACCTCCAATTCCCCACAACAACCTGCACACCATTATCTCTACTGCCTCATCATTGTGCCAGCTGTTGCTCTTGAGTATCAGATTTGGGCAATACACCTCAGCCAGAGAAGTTTAGTCTAAGAGAGGTCCCCAGAGGACTCTGGCTCAACCAAAGCTCTTCATCTCTTGCCCTGCTGAGAACATCTGTGAGACCTGCTCCCTGGAGGCCTGGGGCTCTTCAGTGAAAACTCTACCAACTAGGAGTTCTCCACGACTGGTCCAGCCAACACCCTCCCTGGACATGTGTCAAGGGTGTATGCTGGATGAAATTGTGCCAGGTGTTTGCAAGAGGATAAAAGAACAAACCTGTGGACAGGTCCACAGTGAACATGGCCTTTCCCCCTCTCCCTTTCAAATCTCTCATTATCAGGCTGGTCTGATAAACATTGCATGGTCAGGGTTCTGCCCACCTCTACATTTTCAGAGGGGAAGTTCCTTGATGTTTTTCACCACAGGGCCTTTGCTCACGCTGTTTCCATTGCTCATAAAGTCCTTTACTCTATGCCTTCAGTTAACAGCCAACCAAACCTCAAGTTTTAAATCAAGCGTCCTTTCATTTGACCTCCCTGGTGAGTTACATTCCTCACTCTACCCTCCATCCTCAGGATACCATGTTCCTCTCTATCAAAGCCCTTACCACACTGGCACACTTCACTCTTACTTGTATGATTGTTTGTTTATACTGGTCTTCCCCAACAAACTTTACATCCATGAAGAGAGAGATGAATTTGCTTTACTCACCATTGTATCCCCACCACTAGTGCAATGGCCAATGCATAGTCTGCGCTCATAGAATAGTTTTGAAAGAATAAATTTATGAACAAAATCAGAAAGGTAAAATAAACACCATGTAGGAAAGAAGGATGCAGGATCCAGAGTGACAAAAATGGAGTGTATATATTGAGAACTGATGAGAGGTAGAATGACAGGGATGGTGAGAGCAAATTATAGCAGTCATTGATAATACACCATAAATTACAACCATTTAAGAGGAAAAGTCTATAGGAATGAGAGAGAATGGATAATTCTGAGGACAGAAATCTCAAAAACTAGGTGGAACATGAGTTGTAAAATCGGGAGGAGTGGTGCTGTCTACACTGGACAATCTAACACGACCTAGCAGAATGTCTCATGCAAAGAGCAGAGCATTCATCTAAGAACAGAGGGATCAACAGACTGCAATGTTTGCTGAAACACTGGGGATATGATCTGGTCTGCAAAGATTCTAGGAAGAAGTAAAACGTAAGGAAATGAAATCATTTTTGTAAGAATGAAGACATGGGAACCAACTAATATCTACCAGGTGCATGGCATTCAGATATATTTTAATGGAGGGACAAAGGAGTCCATGGGGAGAGTGAGTAAGTAGCGCAAAGGTGTGAAAGAGTGGTTTTTGGCCTAGTTAAGAGGCTGCCTAGGATGCCCACATCATAGTGAAGTGCTGGGCTTCACATTGCACCTATACTTCCTGATTCCAGCTTCCTATTCAACCACACCTTAGGAGGCAGCGGGTGATGGCTCTAATGGTTAAGTTCCTGCCACCTACATGGGTATCTGGGTTGTGTTCCCAACTCTCAGCTTCAGTCTGGCCCACCCCTGGCTGTCATCGGCACTTGGGAAGTAAACCAGTGGATGAGTGTTCTGTCTCTGCCTCTCAGACAACTAAAATGAATTAATCATTTTTAAGGCTGGGTGGCCAGGAGACAAACAGAAAGTAACAAGGTCCTGCAGGAGAGCACACAGGCTACAGCACGCAGATAGAAAGGTGAGCTGTGAGGTGAGCTGTAAGGTGGACTGGAGGCCTCCTAGGGGGAGCACCAGCCTGGAGAGAGAAGAGGCAGCAAAGATACAGGGAAACCCAGGGGGCAGCCTTAGTCCAGCTTAGTCTTTTCTAGAAAGCAAGGATGGCAGCTGGAGATCAAGTCTGGGGAGGAGGGAGGATCACATGTTGCCAAGAAAGGAAGCTGAGGGTGTATGCTCTGGCTTGGTTTGTTCTGCAAAAAGAAAAGGGGGAGCAGCCTACCTGGTAGAATTCTGAAGGTGAAGGCCACAGCAGAGACAAAGAACTCACAGAGGCAGCATGAAGGAAGCGCCTGTTGCTGCAGAAAAGCTGAGTGGCCCTGGAAGGTCACCCCTGGCCATCTGGAAGCGGCAGGGCTGAGCATCAGTAATACACACAGCAAGTCCACAGCCCAAGGAGGTCCAGCGCACCTCCACTGCTGTCAGGTGCATTAGTCAACACAGAGATCTCACTCTAATAGAGTGATGCATGACCAAGCTGTGAAGGAAAACCAAAGCCTCTCAGCCCTGTAGGGCCTGGGCCTTGGAAGCCTACTTGGCAGTGAGGCTGCAAGTTTTCTTTGGGCGACGGGAATGGTTAGGAAAGGAGGCAGGCATTCCAGAACCACCGTAAAAGTTGGCAGCTCTGAAAAGGAGAGGAAAGTTTGGGTGGAGATTTACTACTGGCAGTCTTTGAGTTTCGCCAAACATAATTTCAACTGATGATTCCATTATGTCCTTTCTAAAGGCATTTTAAAAACTTTATGACAGCTTACTATGGAATACAATACAATTCCTTAAAGTGAAGCTATTCTCGTGAATCACTTCTAATTGCCGGGCATTTTCAAGCCCAAGAGATGTATAACTATATTACTGTATCCCTGAGATTTTTATGAAGTCAAGACAAGGAAACAATTCACAGTAAGTGAATTAATCTCTGCACCACAGCTTGTAATAATCATCAGAAAAGTTTAAAATAACATAACCCCCCCCCCAAACAATCACTAGTAAATCTTTGCGTTTTTTACTAACTGCTACTTGGGTTTCTTAACTCCCAAAAAGGAAGAGGGAGGTGATGGCAAAAAGTGGAAGGGGAAACAGAAGAGGAAGGGAAGAAATTACTGAGGGAGGGAGGGGAAAAGTGGACAGAGGGAGAAAGAAAGGGAAAATAGGGACAGGAAAGGGGAAAAAGAGAAGGAGTAGACAGAGGAGGGAAAGAAATACTATTCATTTCTAGCAGTCGCTGCAATATTTTATCCCCAAATACATGTTGATTCTCTTAGAGTTTTTGAGGTCAGCAGCCTACAAAGCCAGGTGTTGGCAGCATTGTGCTCCTTCTGGCTGTAGGGGAGCACCTGTTTCCTGGCCTTTTCAGCTTCAAGCACCCCCCTCTCCCTGCATCTCTTGGGTCTGCCCCTTCCCTCTCTATCTCCTTCTTCAGGAATCCCTGGGATTGCAGTGGACCTACCCAGATAATCCACAATAACCACCCCTTTTCAAGATCATCAACTTAATCACATCTACAAAGTCTCTTTTGCCATGTAAGGTAGCATATGTTAGGTTTCAAGGATTCACACGTCAACATCTTTGAGTGCTATTATTCAGGCTGTCACAAGTAATAAAAAACAAAAAAAAAATTCTAACTGAACGTGAAATATATACCAACTGGAATTCAAAATCCATTATGACACAGAATAACTTTCACAGCATGCTGCTGGAATGACTTTTTCTTAGATATAATTTTTTATTTATTTGAAAGGCAGAGTGACAGAGACAGAGAAAGAAATCATCTGTGCACTGGTTCACTCCCCCAAATGGCCACAACAGCCAGGCTGAAACCAAGAGCCTGGAGCTCCATCCAGGTATCCCATGTGGGTGAGCAGGTCCAAGTACATGGGCCATCATCTGCAGGATTCCTACACCCATCACCAAGGAGCTCAATCAGAAGTGGAGCACCAGGAACTTGAAGCAGTGCTCACATGGGATAACAGTATCACAATCAGCACTGCAACCCTGGCCCCAGGAATGACTTGTTCAATGGCCTCTCCAAAAAAAAAAAAGTAGAACATGTCCATGTGCCTTTTCTAAAAATTTTCATTCACACCTATACTCTGAATTACCTCTTCAAAGATATCATGCCAAGTTAAAAAAAAATGTAGCTTAGGCCTAATTGTAGACGAGAGTGAAGCAGGGGGGCTAGCTGCCTTGTGTGCCAAGCCCCAAACCACCTACTGAGGACCAGAAACTACACAGGGCCAGCCTGTTTCTGGACGGTTGTGCACTTCTCTGTCCATTGCATGGCAACTGCTGCCATACTTTTAATCTATCTTTTTGTAAGGAGGGAAGACAGGGATCAAAACTCAGATCTTTTCAATCATCTGGAAAGAGTTTACCCTCCCTTACCCACATCAAAGGCCTCTGAGGCCAAGCATTCTTGTCATCCAGACATGGTCTCCCTCCATGGATATTTCCAGGAACATGGGGCAGATCCCTACTCAGCAAGTTAATCCACCCATAGGCATTCCTCTCCAGGATTTATGTCTGAAAACAGTCTGATGAGTCTTGGGGCTTGCACTAAGGTGTTGCCTCACACAAAAATAAGAGCGGGGACAGGAGGACACACAAGCAGGTCAGAACAAGGTCATATTTTGAAGCATCCTCACAGTGTTCCATTCACAATTTAAGGGGCAGTGAAGCTGGCATGGAACCGCAGAGTCCTTTCCTTTGTATTCTTCTGTTATTGCTGGCTCTTTAACTAGGATTGTTACATGTGGGTGGTCCAAGGCCAAAGTTGGCAAGAAGCCTTTGCATGACTGTCAAGAGGCTGAACTCTAGAGGCAACCTAGCTTTAGTTAGTTGATGATGAGCAAGTTCCTGAATCTCCCTGAGCATAAATGTCTTCAGATCTAAAAGTGGAAGAGTATCATTAAGAGGATTAAGTATGCAAAGTGCTCAAAACAGCACCTACAGTAGGAACCATACTCCAGGAATCCATGCTCTCATTCATCTCTGTCCACTGGTTTCCTCCCACACCATATGACAATTTAACTTGGGGTATCTTCCCTCTTCCCTCAGCAAAGTCCTTTTCTCCAGATACAACCTCTTCTTTCTTTGTCTCTGCTTCTCTGTCTCTCTCTCTACTACACTCACACACACATACACACACACAAACACATGCACACATGTGAGTACACACACACACTATATTTGCTATACCTGCCAATGCTGTCAGGATTCATTCATTAAGTACTTTTCCTATGCTGAGTAAAATGGGAAATCCAAAGAAAAATAAGACTCTGCCTTCTCATTATTCCAAGTTTAGCAAGGAGGTGGGCCAAAGCAAGCAGCTGTAGTGCAACAGAAAGTCTTCTGAGCCAAGTTTGAATAAACAACATTTTATGGGGTTTCAGAAGTCAGTGATGTTGGCAGTGGGAAATAGAGGGTCAGAAAAGTCATATGCACTGTGCCTGACCCTCACAGAAGGCTTGAAAATGCAGAGGTCAGATAGAAAAACATTGCAGGCCATGTAGAGCAGCATGCAGAATGATCATTGTGGTGATGGATGAGGGGACTTAAAATAAATTTGTGAAAAAATCAAATTATCCACCAATTATATTCTATATGAACATTTTAAAGTCCCCTCTTATTTGCTGGAACCCAATCCAGTGCTCTACTTCACAAATCTAGAAATTATATTTGTTCTAGGACCTGAGGGTACAACTGATATTCAAAGTAGGCTCACATTGATCGCCAATGATCACAAATCCAAGATGGCAGAATAGTGAGGGAGCTTGCTACTCTAGTCTAGGGGAAGATAGTTTAAAAGAAAAAGTGAAAAGAATGCAGTCTCGGGGAAAAGTTATGGAAAAAAACTGCAGAGAATTCCACGCAAATCAGAAGGACACTGTGGAACTACATGGAGCATGTAGATGCACACAACTCAGGATCCCTGCAGCACAGAACTTCAGCACCAGCTTTGGAGAGTGAAGTGAATCAAAGACCACTGCAGCCCAAGCCACTGCCAATAAAGCTGTGGGAAGAGCCTAGTGCAAGTTAGGCTTGGAGAACAGTAGGGGACAGTGTCCCTGTTAACCTAGAGAGAAAAAAAAAAATTGAGGGCACATTTCTCTCTCCCAACCACTTGACACTGGAGTCCTGTAACTAGCTGAAAGAGTTTGAACATACATAACAGTTTTTGGAAGTACACAACGGCTGCGCCAGCCTGTGTCTGCATGCCCAACCAATTGAGAGGAGACGCCTGAGTATGGCTGGGATAATTGTCTGGGGGCTGGGAGCTCATGACCGTGGGAGCCTTAAGTGCTGGGACCTACTGTGAAAACACTGTGGTTACATGGGAGGATGCAGAATATGGCAGCTCTATAAGCCCAGGGCCCCCTGATTGCCTGGTGAGGGTCAAGGCTGTGGGACCGCTGCTTAGTATGCTGTGCATACTAAGGACTGCACAGATCCTTTGTGTGGATGAATACTGCAAACACACTGGGGCTAGCACCTGGGCATTGGTCTCCTTGGAGGAGAGGAGGTGAGCATGAGACCCTACCAACAGAGCTTATCAAACCCTCCCTTGTGCTAAAAGAGAGAGAGAGAGAGATTGATTTACCACACCCAACATGGATGTCACCATGGACACTCCCATCATCCTGGAGCACCAAACAGAGCTCCAGGAAACATTGACCACACACTTCTGGGTATTCACTGAAAGAGCAGACATTCCACTACGCCACAGAGGAATAGTCCAAATATAAAAGCCATCATGGGGGGAAAAAAAGCAAAACAAGTATCTCCAAAGATGCCTAAAAATAAATGCAGAAACTCAAGAAACAATAATAAGGAAACAACATAACACCCCCAAAGGAACACAATAATACTTTAATACTAAAATGTGAAGACAAGAGGTTAAAGAAATGCTGGAAAAAGAATTCAAAAAAATGATCATAAGATTTCTTAGAAGTAATAAGAAGTAAATCCATGAATTCAAGAAATCCATACATGACAAGAATGAAAGTTTTTCCCATGAAATTGAGATTTTAAATTGATATCAAAATGAAACATGAGAAATGAAGAATTCAACAGATGAAATAAAAATGTGGAGGAAAGGCTTAACAACAGACTCAGTGAGGCAGAACAAAGAATATCCGTTTTAGAAGACATTTCTCTGGAAATTTCACAGTCAGACCAAAAAAGAAAAACAAGAAGAAATTAGGAAACTAAAAAGTAGTATTAGAGATTTATAGGACATTATAAAATGACTCAACATACAGGTCTTAGGAGTTCCTGGAAGCATGGAAAGAGAATGGATTAGAAGGCCTTTTTATGAAATAATTACAGAATACGTTCATAATTTGGGGAAATAAAGTGATGGCCAGCTACAGGAAGCACATAGAACTCTTAGTAGAAATGATCAGAAAAGATCTTCACCATGACACATTGTAGTAAAACTCTCCACAGTAAAACATAAAGAAAAGATTCTAAAATGTGCACTAGAGAAATGCCAGATTACCTTCAGAGGATCTCCAATTAGACTCACAGCAGACTTATCAAAAACCCTATAGGCTAGGAGAGAATGGCAAGATATATTCCAAGTCTTAAGAGAAAAAAAAAAAAAGCTATTGACCCAGAATACTATACTCCACAAAGCTCTCATTTCTGAATGAAGGTGAAATAAAGACCTTCCATAACAAAGAGAAATCGAAAGAATTTGTCACCACTTGCCCAGCCTTTCCAAAGATGTTTAAGGATGTGCTACACAAATAAACACAGAAACATGGTCATCACTATGAGAGAAGATAAAGGCAGATAATCTCCCAGTAAAAGTATAAAGGAAATACAAAGAAAACAATAGGAATATTTATCAAAAAATGGCAGGGCAAGGTCATTACTTACCAAAAGTCACCTTAGATGTAAATGGCCTCAACTCTCCCGTTAAAAGACATAGACAGGCTGAATGGATTAAAAACAAAACCCATCTATTTGTTGCCTACAAGAAACACATCTCACCAACAAAGATATACGCAGACTGAAGGTGAAGGGATGGAAAAAGATATATCATGCTAATAGAAAACAAAAAAGAGCTGGTTTAGCCAGAAAAAGATAGGATTTAACACAAAAACTGTTAAAAGAGACAAAGAAGGGCACTATGTAATGATTAAATGATCAATAAAACAGGAAGATATAACTATTATAAATGCACATGCACCCAATTACAAGGCACCTGGCTATTTCAAAGAAATGTTAGGAGATCTAAAGGGAGACATAGACTCCCATACAATAGTATTGCGGGACTTCAAAACTCCACTTTCAGCAATGGAAAGATCAACCAGATAGAAAACCAGCAAGGCAGCAACAGAGTTAATCAACACTATACACAAATGGACCTAATGGATATCTACAGAACTTTTCATTCTAAATGAAATTTAGTATACACATTCTTCTCACCAGTGCATTGAACTTTCTCTATGATTGACCACATGCTAGGACATAAAGCAAGTCTTAGCAAATTCAAATAAATTGAAATCATGCCATGCATCTTCTCTGACCACAATGGAATGAAGCTGGAAATTAACAACTCAAGAATCTCTAGAACATATGCAAACACATGGAGACTGAATAACACACTCCTGAATGAACAGTCATTAAAGAAATCAAAAGAAAAAAAAATTCTGGAAACAAATGAAAATGGCAATATAACATATCAAACATTTGGGATATAGCAAAGTAGTGTTAAGAGGAAAATTTATAGCAATTGGTGACTACATAAACTGGAAAGACACCAAATGAATGCACTACCAATGCAACTCAAAGACATAAACAACAGCAAACCAAACCCAAAACTAGTAGGAGATAAGAAATAATTAAAATTAGAAAAGAAATAAACAAAATTGAAAGCAAAAAAATACCAAAAATCTGCCACTCAAAGAGCTGCTTTTTGAAAAAATAAACAAAATTGACACACCATCGGTCCAATCAAAAGAGAGAGAAGACCCAAATCAATAAAATTACAGATGAAAACAGAAATATAACAACAGATACCACAGAAATAAAAATTATCAACAGGAATTACTACAAGGAGCTTTATGCCAACAAATCGGGAAACCTAAAAGAAATAGACAGATTCCTGGACACATACAACCTACCTAAATTGAGCCATTAAGATAAAGAAAACCTAAATACCCAATAACCAAGATAGAAATTTAATCAGTAATAAAGAGCCTCCCAACAATGAAAAGCCCAGGACCAGATAGCTTCACTGCTAAATTCTACTCACACTTAAAGAAGAATGAACTCCAATTTTTCACAACCTATTCAAAACAAATGAAAGAGAGGCAATCTTCCAAAACTCCTTTTATGAAGCCAGAATCACCGTAATTCCTAAACCTGAGAAAGACCCAACACAGAAAGGAAACCACAGGCCAATTTCCCCAATGAACATAGACAGAAAAATTCTCAACAAAATACTAGCCACTTGAATCTAACAACACATCAAAAAGATCATTCACCCGGACCATGTAGGATTTATCCCTGGTATACAGGGATTGTTCAACATTTACAAATCAATCAGTGTGGTATATCACATTAATAAACTAAAGAACAAGTCATATGGTTATCTCTAAACATGCAGATAAAGCATTTGATAAAATACAACACACTTTCATGATGAAAACTCTAAGCAAAGTGAGTATAGAAGGAATGTTCCTCAACACAATCAAAACAATTTATAGCAAACCATGGCAAGCATCCTATTTAATGGGGAAAAGTTGGAAGCATTCCCACTAACATCCAGAACCAGACAAGTATGCCTGCTCTCACCACTGCTATTCAACATAGTCCTGGGAGTTTAAGCCAGAGCCATTAGGAAAGACAAAGAAATCAAAAGGATACAAATTTGGACAAATTGGAAGGAAGAAGTCAAAATACCCATATTTGCAGATGACATGATTCTATACATAGGGGATCCAAAATACTCCAATAAGAGACTACTGGAACTCATTGAAGAGTTTGGTAACATGGCAGGATATAAAATCAACACACAAAAATCAATAGCCTTTGTATACATAGACAATGCCACAGCTGAGAAAGAACTTCTAAGACCAACCCCATTCACAAAAGCTGCAAAAAAAATTAAGTAACTTGGAATAAATTTAAACAAGGATATCAGAGATCTTTACAGTGAGAATTACAAAACATTAAAGAAAAATAGAAGACACGGGCCGGCGCCGCGGCTCACTAAGCTAATCCTGCGCCTTGTGGCACCGGCATACCGGGTTCTAGTCCCGGTCGGGGCACTGATCCTGTCCCGGTTGCCCCTCTTCCAGGCCAGCTCTCTGCTGTGGCCAGGGAGTGCAGCAGAGGATGGCCCAGGTCCTTGGGCCCTGCACCCCATGGGAGACCAGGAGAAGCACCTGGCTCCTGCCATTGGATCAGCGCGGTGCGCCGGCCGCAGCACGCCTACCGCGGCAGCCATTGGAGGGTGAACCAACGGCAAAAGGAAGACCTTTCTCTCTGTCTCTCTCTCTCACTGTCCACTCTGCCTGTCAAAAAAAAAAAATAGAAGACACAAAAAATGGAAAAAAAAATCTCCCATGTTTATGGATTGGAAGAAGCAGTATCATCAAAATGTCCATACCTCCAAAAGCAATTTACAGATTCAATGCAATACCAATCAAAATACTAAGGACATTCTTATCACATCTAGAAATAACTGTGCTGAAATTTGTATGGAAATGTCAGAGACTCTTAATAGTTAAAGAAATATTACTCAACAATAACAAAACTGGAGGCATCACAATACCAGATTTCAAGACATACTAAAAGGCAGTTATAATCAAAACAGCCTGACACTGGTACAAAAACAAATGGATAGACTGATGTAACAGAACAGAAATGCCAGAAATCAACCCACGCATCTACAAGCACCTTATTACTGACAAAGGAGCTAAAATCAATCTCTGGAACAAGGACAATCTCTTCAACCAATAGTGCTGTGAAAATTAGATCTCTGCATGCAGAAGTATGAAGCAAGACCCCTACCTTACATTTTACACAAAAATCCACTGAAAATTTATCAAAGACTTAAACCTATGTCCTGATACCATCACATTATTAGAAAACATTGGTTAAACCCTGCTAGACATTGGCATAGGCAAAGAGTTCTTGGAAAAGACACCATAGGCATTGGCAGTCAAAGCCAAAACTGACAAATAGGATTACAGCAAACTTGGAAGCTTCTACACTGAAAAATAAACACTCAACAAAGTGAAGTGGCTAACTACAGAATGGGAGAAATTAATTGCAAACTATGCAACTGATAAAGGATTAATATCCAGAATACATAAAAAGCTCAAGAAACTCAACAACAGTAAAACAAACAACCCAGTGAAGAAATGGGAAAAGGACTTAAACAGACATTTTTCAAAGAGGAAATCCAAATGGCCAACATACACTTGAAAGCATGCTTAAGATTACTAGCCATCAGGGAAATGCAAATCAAAACCACAGTGAGTTTTTACTTCATTCCCATTAGAATGGCTTTCATACAGAAATAAACAAATAACAAATGCTGGCAAGGATGTAGGGGAAGAGGTATCTTAATCCACTGTTGGTGGGAATGTAAACTGGTACAACCTCTGTGGAAGATACTATGAAGATACCTTAGAAATCTGAATATAGATCTACCTTACGACCCAGCCATCCCACTGCTGAGAATTTACCCAAGGGAAATGAAATCAGCATATGAAAGAGTTATCTGTTCCCCCATGTTTATTACAGCTCAATTCACAATTACTAAGATATGGATAAACCCAAATGTCTATCAAATGAAGACTGGAAAAAGAAATTAAGGGATATGTAAGGCACAGCAGTAAAAAAAATGAAATCCTGTCATTTGCAACAAAATGGATGCAACTGGAAAACATTATACTTAATGAAATAAGCCAGTCCCAAAAGGAAAAATACCATATGTTCTCCCTCATCTGTGGTAAATAACAGAGTACCTAAAAGGTAATCTATAAAAGTGAAACTGAAACTTTGAGATGTGATGACTTTGAATAGCCCTTGTCTCCACTGTTGAGGAACAGTTGTTTTTTTCCAAACTATTTGTTGAACTCTTTACTTAGTGTAGAGTTAATCTTATGTGTATAAAGTTAATCAAAAAATAGATCTTAGCAAAAAAAGAATGGGAATAGGGGAGGGAAGAGGAAAAAGAGTGGGAGTGTGGGTGGGAAGAATCACTATTTTCCTAAGGTTATATTTATGAAATGAATGAAGTTTGTACACATTAAATAAAAAGTTTCAGGGAAAAAAATAAAAAAACATTTAAAAACCCACTAAATGGTTAAGGTAATATTTCCCATGAGCAACACATTGGATTAGAGTGATAACATCAGTATGACCTTTATCTTTTTTCCTGAAAGCAACTCACAATCCAAAATTAATGAGTGGGGGCCAGTTCTGTGTGGCATAACCAGTAAATCTGCTGCCTATGGTGCCAGCATCCCATATAGGTGCCAGTTCAAGTCCCAGCTGCTCCACTTTTGATCCATTTCTCTGCTGCGGCCTGGGAATGCAGTGGAGGATGGTCCAAGTCCTTGGCCCCTGCACACTACGTGGGAGACCTGGAAGAAGCTCCTGGCTCCTAGCTTCAGATCAGCCTAGCTCCAGCCACTGAAGCCATTTGGGAATGAACCAGTGGATGGAAGACCTCTCTCTCTCTCTCTCTCTCTCTCTCTGTAACTCTATCTTTCAAACAAATATATAACTCTTTTTTAAAAAAAGTTACTGAGTGGGGCCAGCATTATGATGTTGCAGGTAACACTGCCACCTGTGATGCCAGCATCCCAAATAGGTGCCAGTTCATTTTCAAGCTGCTCCACTTCCCAACAAGCTCTCTGCTAAATGCCTGGGAAACACAGCAAAAGATGTCCCAAGTGTTTAGTCTCCTGCCACCCAGGAGGAAGCTCCTGACCCAGAGGAAGCTCCTGGCTTCAGCCTGGCCCAGGGCTGGCAGCTGCAGCTATCTGGGGAGTGAACCAGAGGATGGAAGATCTCTCTCTCTCTCTCTTTCTCTGACTTTCAAAATAAATAAATAAGTCTTCTAAAAAAAAGTTGATGAGTGAACATGAACACAGACCAAGAAGAGTCATAATATGTGCTTCTTTTCTGTCAGAGGACATGGGCTCTTGAGGCCTCCAAGACATGGACCAACATGGCTCTCTCCCTTTTCTTTTCCTCTAGGTTGATCAACACATCCTCCTGATGGATGCTGTCTCTGGGTTTCTTCCTTAGGTCAATGACTCAGTGACATCACACTCATGTTGTGGATCTAGGATCCGGTCCTTCTCTTTGAAAGAGCTTTGCATATCTCTGCTCAGATCTGTAACTCTCAGAAAGAAATAAAGAGCATGTCAAAGTGGTTTCCGGAGATGGAACTGAAAAGTTCTGATGGGACCAGACCTAAGGAAAGGAGCTTGAACTTACACAGAGGGCACCTAATGGGAAAAGCACATGGTTCCAAAACAATTGTGAGATGGGCCACTCTTCTGACCCTCCTGCCCACTCATCTGATTTTCCACATGGAAGGCAGGGCCCAGGCTCCATGCTGTTCCAAGATTCAGAGGGACGTGTTTTTCCAGCACTTGAGTCCTTCTAAATCAGAGTGCCATTTTCTGACCCATGAAGATGGTTGTATATTCTAGAGTGGTTCACTCTGTCTAACAGTGGGAAGAGCCATGTATCTGAAGGTGGGTGAGTATAGACATACACATGGGAAGGGGAACAACAATACAAGTGGTAACTTCTCTTGTTGCTTGTGTGACCTGTCAGCCTCCCCCCCCCCCTTCAACTTCCTAAACACAGATCAGCAAACACTTTATTTCTCTGTTCCAGTATGAGCAAACACTTTCTGGAGAAGGACAGAAATATGTACTACAGGATGTGTGAGCCCTATAGTCTCTGTCACAACATAACAACCCATTCTGCTATAACATTTGCTTTAAAATGTGAATCTGTTCCAATGTGATTATTCTATTATGGAACAATATGTGCATGACACATATTTTACACTTGCTTATGTGCAGCTTCCTCTACAAGAAGCATGCAGGGAAAACAGAAAACTGCATATAGGCTGACACAAGATGCATAGGAATGTTTGATACATAAACACACACACACACACACGTACACATGCGTACTCCTCCAACATCCGCCATCCACCTCAGGTCACCCCATTATGATCCACATCAATCACATCAAGAGTATGAATTTCCCTCTGACTTCAGATAACCCCTTTCTACTATTTCACAATATTTCACAAGCACAACCCTTCCCACACCCACTTTCACAAGCAAATCCAAGGTGTTGTTCAAGGTAAGCTGCCATATTTGATGTAGAATTGATGCTTCTTAGCCATTTAACATGTCCATAGCTGCATTGTTACCTTTTTTAAAGATTTATTTTAATTATTTGAAAGGCAGACTTACAGTGAGAAGATGGAAAGATCTTCCAACTGCTGGTTCACTCCCCCAAGTGGTCACAACAACCAGGGCTGGACCAGACCAAAGCCAGCAGCCAGGAGCTTCATTCAGGTCTTCCATGTGGGTGCAGAGACCCAAACACTGAGGCCATCTTCTGTTGCTTTCCCAGATGCATTCACAGGGAGCTGGACTGGAAGTGGAGCAGCTGGGACTCAAACTGGCACCCATATGGGATGCCAGTGTTGCAGGACATGGCTTAACCCATTATGCCACAATGCTGGCAACATGGGTTGTCATCTTCTAGTGAATACTTGTAATCTGTATTCCCTCTACATCCATCTGGAACACAAGTCAATGTTCCTATCCCTCAAGCAGGGCTCAGTCACCCTTACCATGATTTCTAGTTTTATACTCCCCCTGCAATGGTCCCTCAGTGTGGTCCATCCAGACATCTGCCTTATGCAGTAGCTGCCTGATGACACCTTCCCTGCGGGAAAGTCAGAAAACCATCTGATAGACTGGCCTTGCTGACCCCACACTATTCATCGACTATGCAGATGTGTCAATGACTCATGATAATCACTGCAGGACCTCCTGGTCCCAGCGCTTGCCTATTTACACACACCAATTAGAGCTCGTGCCAGGAAAGCTGGCAGGCTAATGCCTTGAACTCAACAAAAGCCTTGGCTATGGGTCCCTCTTTCACCACATACTTCCTGTGCAATGTGTATCCCCAGGCCTGCAAGTTATCAAATCTTCATTTCCATATTGTTTTGCCCCTCATGATTAAAGGAGTGTACTCCAGCTAAATTAAAACACATCTTTATCAGCTTCTTATCTTTTTTTTCCAATACTGGCCATGTTTTTGTCATGTCCTCACTGTCATTTCCCCATATGCCTTGTGATTCATAGTGAAAAACCTTGCATAGTTTGGTTATTTTTAAAACAGCAGTGACTGTATTCAACACTGCCACTGTAAGGGCAAAAGAGGCAAGATATGTTCCAACAGAACTTCATTACAAAAACTCACAACACACTAGACTCAACCTTCAATTTGTTAACCTCTGTTTTTTGTTATCTCTCTGCCTTGCACATGATCTAGATGCCATATTTGGCTCCACATGGTGATTTATTTATTTATTTGACTAGCCTGCTCCCCAACAGCCCATGAGCTCTGTGTAAGCTGGGCTCTTCTCATTCATCTCTTTTCCTGGCACCTAGCACTGTGCCCTGGCATACATGGGTTCTCTGGGAGATCTGTTGAGTAACTGAATGAGTAAGTGCCCTCCTCATCCAAAAGGCAGGACAACCCAACAGAGCCAAAATTATCTTCCTTTAAGTGATATCCTAGCATAAGGCTTTGGTGTGCAGACTCACAGGAAGTAATATTTATGGACAACTGGCTGCTCAATTGTATTTGTCAGCTTCTCATTGCTACAACAAAATATATAAGAAATCTACTTTGCAGGAAAGAAAGTTTATTTAGTTCAGTTTGGGAGACTCAAAATCTAAATGGCACAGCACAGGCTCTGGAGAGAACTCTACGGCAAATGACGGAGCACATATTTAAGAAGGATCACATGGCCAGGAATCAGAGAGTGGGTGCGCCCACGTGTAGAATTCCACATCAATTCTCTTGCAAGAACTCAAATTATCTCACGAGAATTCTCTTCCTGGGGCCAGCGTTGTGGTGCAAAAGGTTAAGCCACCACTTGCAATATCTGTATTCCATATCAGAGCACTGATTTCAGTCTAGGCTACTCTGTTGATTCAGCTTCCTGCTAATGCACCTGGGAAAGCAATGGATGATGGATGATGGTCTGAGTTTTTTGACCCCTGCAAGAACAGGATGGAGTTCCTGCCTCCTGACTTCAATCTGACTCATCTCTAGTCATTGTGGCCATTTAAGAAGTGAACCAGCTGATGAAAGATGTCTTTCTGCCTCTGTATTCTCTCTCTCTCTCTCTCTCTCTCTCTCTCTCTCTCGTCTCACTTTTTAGAGCAGCTCCCAGTGACCTAAGGAGCTGCCCTAGGCCCTACCACCAAACTGTTTCACCACCTCCCAGCAGCACCATCCTGGACACCAAGCCTATAACACACAGGCTTTTGTGAACAGTCAGTGTCCAAACCATAGATTATTGGAGTAATTACATGATTCTATAATCTAATGTCATTCCTCATTAGAGGTCAGATTTACCTCCATTTCCTCGGTGATGGAATTAAGTTTCTGAGTAGGTAAGTAGCTGTCCTATGTCACACAGCTAGGACGTGTTGTATTTATAGCAATTCTGTAGGTCCCAGAGGAGAGGACATGTAACCCTGTCCAGGAGTGCCCTCCTGTGGACTCCCTTCCTCTGCACAGCAAATGCCTTACAACACTGACTTACCATAACACAGTCTGTCCACAGAAATCATTTCCTAAACTGTCTGTCTAAAAATCTACTGATGATATTATGGCAACCTATACCAAGAAGCTTTAGAAATAAAATAGATGATGTTTCTGTTACCTAGAAAATAATGAGGAGCCAATATTTGGTACAAAATAAGCAGTAATTTTCAGAAGGCTTGAGGAGTCCTTTGGTTCTTACAAAAAAAAAATTTTTAGGATCAAATTGGTTTTCACTAGGCCATAAGCAACTCCTATATTTTATATTTTCTTCCTACAGAATTATGGCAGCGGGGTTGGGGGGGTGGAGGGTGGCTGGCATTGTACTGTGGTAGGTTAAGCTACTGCATGAGCCAACAGCATTCCATATTGGCACCAGTTCTAGTCCTGGTTGCTCCACTTCTGATCCAGCTCAATGTTAATGTATCTGGGAATGCAGTTGAAAACAACCCCAGTACCTGGACCTCTGCCACCCATGTGGGAAACTAGGATGGAGTTCTAGGCTTCTGGCTTCAGCCTGGCCAAGCCCAAGCCATTGCAGCCACTTGCTGAGTGAACTGGTGGGTGGGAGCTCTCTCTTTCTCTCTCTCTGTCTCCTTCCCTCCCTCTCTGTCTCCCTCGCTCCTTCCCTCTCTCTTTCTCTCCCTCTCTCTGTCACCTTCTACAACTCCATCTTTCAAGTAAATAAAGTAAATCATTTTAGAAAAGCAGTGAATGAGAAAGGGTTTCTGTTTCACCTGATTTGCCTGAATACACTCTAGCTAGAAAGCATTTATTTGGCCCATTCTCTATTTACGTGAGAAATATAAGCAGCTCTGAGCAGCATCTCTACCTGAACTGACAAAATTACCATCTGGAGTCTGAAAATTTGAGTCAGAGGAATCTCTAGGAAAGAAACAGAACGTGCAGAACCCACCTGGTCCACATAATTGCCATGGAGCCTCGTTCAAAGGCCTACAATGCAACCAAGTCCCAAAGGTCTAAGATCTCGGTGAGGAGGTCCAAGGCATTTCCGCGTAGATTACCCCAGCCAGGCCTGGCTCTTAGCAGAGCATGTCAGGGACTGCCCAAGGGAAGGAAAGGTGGTCTGTTCCTTGGTATGCCTCTGCCCTGGCTGGATGCCTGGAGTTCAATGTGTATACAACTCATTTTATGAAACAGATGGAAATTGAGTTAGAGAAAATAAATCATACGGTCCTTCTTTTAGGGATGTCTTCCTATAGGGAGTTTTCCTGTTGACTCAATGTGGCCTTATGCCTCCTTGATTAGCCACACAGATGTTTTGGTGGTATTTGACTCATGTGAGAAGTTTCTTATTTAAAGACTCTGGGGTTTCTGAACATGCAGAGTTCTGCCACTTTGCATGAGGAATTCGGTAAGCTGGTTATTATACTCACGTTTATTCCACAGACACACACACTCACAACATAAATACAAGTACACAGCTACACACCCAAATCATCAGCACTCCAAAATTTCTCATGATGCACCCTCTCCAGTGTTTCATGCAAAAATTAGAGCTTATGAAAGGACTTTGTAGTTCAAGTGTTTCTTTGACCATTCTTTAAATAGATACCCTAGGAAAAAAACCCAGAATATACTTACTGAATGGGCAATGATCTTTGAAATCAGACAAATCAGGGCTAAAATTCCAACTTGACCCATTACAACTCTGTGTATTTGGGCAAGTTAAATCCTCCTAGTCTCAACCACAAATTATAAGATAAATAATTTTATCAAAGTATAGGTGATACTCTAAAAATTATTCATTTTTAAAAAGTTATAGAAAGAGAGAGAGAATGAATCTTGCACTCACAGGGTTACTCCCTAGATGGCTGCAACAGCCATGGCTGGGCAGGCGGGAGCCAGGAGCTAGGAGTTTCTTCCAGGTTTCTGACATGGATAGCAGGGCCTCAAGCACTTGGGCCATCTTCACTTGCTTTTTCTAGGCCATTAGCAGGGAGCTGGATCAGATGTGAAACATTCAGGACATGAACCAGTGCCTAAATGGGATGCTGGCAGTGGCCCTAACCACTATGCTACAGTGCCAGCCCCTCACCCACAGTCCCTAAGGTTAAAACATGAGTAATGGCTACTACTTCAACAAGTATTTATGAGGAAAGCTCCTGGAACATGGTTCACTGAACACTTCACTGGTGTGTGTTTGTGTGTATACATCCTTTTGTTTTCTTTGCTTTATGGAGAAGGACAGGGATTATTATATACCATTTCCCTTCATAGGCACTAGAGCTTGGATGTGGCATGACCCAAAGGATTCATTGTCAACAACACGATCCTTAGTGTGGCGATGTTGAACGATGAATGGACCTTCAAGAAGAGGGGCCAAGTAGGAGGTTGTCCGTGACTTCTCCTGTCTTGCCATGAGGCCCCTCCCTCACATCATGATGTCATCCACCATGATGTGACCCAGCCAGAGGCCTCTTACCAGAGGCCAAAACTTCAGACCTTCAGCCTCAAAAACTATGAGCTAAGCACTTATTTTCTTTATGAAGTACCCAGCCATGGGTATTCTCTTATAGTACTGGAAAATGGATGAATACATCAGGTGGCTGTCTACATCTTGAATGGTTTCTTGGCAGAATACATAAAGCCAAGTAAACTGCATCTTTGGACAGCCAGACCTCTTATCTGAAAAGCAGAATCGAATCTCAGAAAACAAGGGAAAAGAGATGAATATTGATTGAGCACACACACTACATTGGTCACTTAATATAAATTTTTCTTCATCCTCAAACCAAATGAAGAAACTGATGTTCTAATAGATTATTTTTTTAGTTCAAGCTACCCAGTTTGTAAGTGAGTGCTGCAATTGCCACCCAGGCTGGTGGATCTGGATCTAAAGACTGGGCTTAGTTTTGCCTCGTTGCCTCTTGCCTCCTCAAAGCCAATTATTTAAAATGTAGGCAGTCACACCACAACAGTAAAGATGAATAGACACAAACAACACAGGGCCAGACTTCTGAGGAGGCCCTTCCAAGGCAGCAGAACACAGGCATAATAAATCAAGCATCAAGACTAGTTAAAAAACACGCAGAGAACAGACCCCAAAGAGGCAGCCCTGAAGTCCAAAGAAGCCGTTTCATGATTCAACAACGCCGATATGCATATAACAAACAATCCCATCATGTTCCTGAGATCAGAGCATGAAAAGTAGCCAAAGAGAGCCTTGGAGATGTGTCAACCTCATTTGAAACTGGAGAGCAAAGACAAATTGAATAGCCAAGTCTTTGCACTTCAAAACTTAAAAAGTGGACAGTCTTTGGCTGGAGTCAACTCCTACGATGAGCCAGAAGAGAGATGACCTCGATTAACATTTTCTGCATCATCAAAAGGAAAGAGATCAAGATAAGGTCATCATAAACTAATCTATTGACCACAACTAGCTGTTAAAAGAGTCCTCCGCTGTTCCAAAGTATGCAGGATTCTCCCCTGAGGGGCCGTGTGATATCCAGAAGCTTCTGCCTTCCTGTAAGTATTAATAAAAAATCTCAATCTCTTGCCAGTGATTTTTAGACTCCCGTTATTTTTATCTAATGACATGGAGGCACAGCAAAATAAAGACATCATTCTTTTCTATTTTCTGAGCTCAGTTGCTGCTTCTCTTGATTAGTGGTTCATTACATATGGTTTCATCTCAGTCTAGGGAGATGGCAGAGGAGAGCTGAATGGCTGCTAATTACAGTCACCTGAGGAGTTGTTTTTTTAAAACATATAATGATTCCTGGCCCTGCTGCAGAATCAATGATCACAAATCCCTAGGAGGGGTGAGCCCAGGAATCTGTATTTTTGAAAGAGTTCTGGGTGATTCTAAAATGCAGGAGGGTCAAAAACACAGGATAGTGCCAAGCACCCAGGCTCTGTCATTGAGATCAGTGGCTGGGATTTGAAAGCCAGCTTCATCATATACCAACTGTTTGACCACCAGGAAGACACTCCACTTTCTAAGAGTCACTTTCCACTTCAATAAAATAAGGATACTTGGACTGTGAGGGTCAAACGACAGATCCACCAAGGGCTTTTATAAGCTACAGACACTAAAACTAGGATGCTTTACCATTATGCCTAACATACTTATTACTGAAATGGAGTATGTTTTTCAGATAAATATAAACTGTGATTCCTAGGAGACTGTACAATAGCTTTTGTTTCTTTAAGACTTTTCTTTTACTCTGAGGCTTTGAGTAAGGCCATCAAAGTCTAGCTAACTTGAATGAGTAAATAAAAATAATTGAGATCTCTTAAGACTTTAAGTGGTAAACAAATTTGAAAATGTATTTCTCTGGATGATAAAAAGGATATCCTCTGAAGCTGAAGAGTCTGTGGCTCGACTACTACAAAGTTTATCCTCCTACAGAGAAAAGCATTTTCCTTCAGAACACAGCAGTGAGTTTGTGTGATAGTAGCTGAGGCATGCAGTACTTACTGCACCAAGAAGTAAATATACTTATTTATTCCTGAACAGTCACTATTGATCACTGGGTAGGAAGTCAAAGTAGATGCTTTATCTAAATTACCTATGATCAATTTATTTGAAACGTGATGAAGATTAAGCCATAGGCAGGAGTTTGCACAAAATTAGCCCAAGAAAATAAGCTATATTCCTGAAGGATCAAAATCACCTAACTGAAAAAAATCACAAATATATTCAGACCATGATGCATGTCCCATTAGAAGTATTGAAATGCAATATTCAACAAAATTGGATGATGATCTGGAAAAAGAAAGAAAACCAGAGACTTGTTTTCTGTTTCTAACTCAACAGTACCATGTAGGATGCGGAAAGTTACAACCAACATTTCGGTGGCTTTGTAAAGCTTATTGAATAAGGAAACTGGAGGCCCAGAGACAAGACCAGAAAGCTGTATACACCAGTGGCAGAACTCCAGGCCTGTTAGCAAGTTTCCTGCTTTGTGGAAGTCAGATTGAAGGGATCAACTATGGCAAATAAAAGAGCAAGGAAAGATAAGGTACCTCAGGGGGATGAGGTACCTTATTACATTATGGAGAACAATAGAGCTGGAAAAGGCAATAGTGACTACCTAGGAGGAATGGTCCCTGCATAGAAAGACAGCCCCACTGTTAACAGAGCTAGGGGAAAGCAGGGTTTGAACCATACTGATGATCAGGGAAGGCATGCTTGGCAGAAAGAACAGCAAATGGCACTGACCTTGATGGGCAGCAGAGTGCTTGGTTTGTTTGAGAGACAGGAAAAACTCCAGAACACAGTGAACAGAAAGAAGTGCCAGATGGGGTCAAAGTGAGGTAGCAAGCGCCCGGTTATGTTGGCCCATGCAGATCATTCTACAGCTGCTCAGGGTGTTCCTGGAGTTGGGCAGGCAGCCGCTGAAGAGACAGTGTGACATGATACGATTAAAGATTGAGTTGCTCTGGCTATTGTGTTAGGAGTGTGCAGGAAAGGGGTAAGGACTTGGCTTAGTCCTTTTTGGCTACTACAACACAATGTCATAGACTGGTGCTTATAAACAACAGACATCTATTTCCTATAATCTGGAGGCTGGGAAGGCCAAGATTCAAGTGCCAGCAAGTTGAGCGTCTGCTGAGTTCTCTTTCCTGACGGCTGGCATCTTTTCACTCTAACCCCCCAGAGCAGAGAGGAGAGGGATCTCTCAAGTCTCTTTCATGAATGGTACCAATACCATCCACTGGCCTCCACTCTCATGGCCTAATCACTTCCAAAGGCCCCACTCCTAAAGCGATCACCTTGGGGTAAGGATTTCAACAGATGAATTGGGGGGAGGAGGGACACAATCATTCAGACAGCAATGGCAGCAAATGCAGGTTTGCAGTTCGGGGTTCACCACGATAATCTCTACCAGCAGTGATCGCACTTTGAAAGAGGGCGATGGTGCTAGCCGGCTGAGAAGGGTCAGATTCTGGGTGCACACTGAGTGCCAGGCAGATGCACTTCCCTGACTGATATGGAGGGTGAAGGAGAGGAGTCAAGGGTGACTCAGCTTTGTAGTGCCTCACACTACTCGTAAGTTGAGTAGGAAGAAGACTGAGAATTGATCATGGGATGCAGGGACTCAAGTAGGGTGGAAAGGAAGAACCCTGACTGTGGAGGATTGAAGGGAGGATGTGAGGAGAACTGCTAACCATGAGGACAGTTAATTCATCCAAGGAGATGTGCTGGGGAGGAAGTCAGTAATGGGCTGGCACAAAGGATGGGTCCCAGCAAGTAATGTCAATCAACATGTTAACAGACTAGTCTTAGCTGGCAGGAGTTGAGTAAACTGACTTCTGTTCTCCCTCACTCCCCCTCCCCAAATGTGTGGAAATACTAATCCTGAAAATGTTCACCTCTTGAATTAAAGGAAATTTTTAAATTTTACCAAAGAAAAAAACAGACCAATGGCAAAAACAGCAAAGGAGAAGAAGTAGGAGAAGGAATTGTTAGGTAGGAAGTTAGATATGAGCTTATGTGTGTGTGACAGGTCTAAAGAGAAGTATACGTCCAGCATATGCATCTGCATCTCAAAGTCATCCTGATAATGTTTCAGGGGCAGCCCGGTATTCGCATCCTGCCCTGCCCTCTTCTCCCCATAACCTGCCAGGTGAGGGTCCCCGCCCCTCTGCCTGACAAATCTTCCACAATCTCCCAGATGCAGCCCAGTATCTGCATTTCAAACACTCTGCTCTGGATCCCTATTCTCCAGGGGGTCCTGCCCACCCTTCCTCTAACTCAGGAGGGCGCCAGCTAGTGTTCCTCCTGTCTGATACCTTCAGGGGAAAACTCAGATAGGAAATTCTTAATATTTACATCCATAAAATCCTTTGTTTCAGGAGGAGGCATGTGAAGACAAAGACCCATCTCCTTATAAACCCCCGGCCTCAACCGGACTGCATACTCAGCCCTCTGCCTCTATGCTGAGCCGCCCGCCTGGTCTGGCCAGGTGTAATCTCTCCACTCAACCATGTAACCTCCCCCTCCCCCTCCCCGAGTCTGAGTGACTGGGCCCACTCAGTTTCTTCAGATTCTGTCTGGAGAGGTGCCCATCTGTCCTTATGGATGTGCCTTCCCTAATAAACCTTGCTACTTTTACTTTCCACTACTGTCTCACGCCTGAACTCTTTCTTGTGCAAAGACAAGAACCCTGCCATTCACCAGTAACAGAACAATTGCATTTCTGTGGATTACATTTATGTCTACATATATTTAAACTAAAAACACTTAAGTGAAAATTATATCTCTGTATCTATCTATATAAATGTAGCAAAGAATATTCTGGAAAGATTCACATCAAATCCACAATCATGACTACTTTTGGGTGACAGGAAAAGGGCCATGGCATGGAAAAAAAAAAAAAAACTTTAGTTTTATTTCTATTTCTTAGTGCTGTTGAAAACATAAAGACTTGGGGAAAATATGAAAAAGAAATATAAAAATAATTAGCTCATTGTGGCTTAGTGCTACCTCCAAGGCTGACATACCAACTGGGTGCCAGTTCATGTCCCAGCTGCTCCACTTCTAATCCAGCTCTCTGCTAATGGCATGGGAAAAGCAGCCAAAGCCAGCCCAAGTGCTTGGGCCCCTGCTATCCATGTGGGAGCCTTGGAAGAAATTTTTCGCTTCCACCTGACCCAGCCCTGGCCATTGCAGTATTCTGAGGAGTAAACCAGCTGATGGAAGATTTTCCTGTCTTTCCCTCTCTCTGTGTAATTACTTCAAATACATAAATAAACATCTTTAAAAAAAAATCAGCTCTGTGTGGTAAGTACAATTTTTTAATAATATTATTTATCACGTTTTCTTAAGATTTATTCATTTATTTGAAATAATTACTAAAGAGAAGGAGAGACAGACAGAGAGATCCTATGTTCTGGTTCATTCCCCAAATGACTACAATGGTCAGGACTGGGTCAGGCTAAAGCCGAACATTTCTTCCAGGTCTCCCTCATGGATAGCAGGGGCTCAAGCACTTGGGCCATTTTCTGCTGCTTTTCCCAAGCCATTAGTGGGGAGCTGGATTCTAAGAAGAGCAGCCAAAACTCGAACTGGCAACTATGTGGGATGCTGACATTTCAGGCAGTGGCTTTATCCACTATGCTCCAATGCCAGACACTATTTATCTCATTTTTAAAAGTTGCTCCAAACATACACCGAAGAATCACATCTACTCTTTTCCCTCTACCCTTTAAACCTATCCCTTCTTTTTGTTACCCTTTCTCAGTTTCCCATAGAATCCACATCTGATAAAATCATATGATGATGACATCAAGGCAATACAATACATTTCAAGGGATAATACTGGCCTTTTAGTATTATTCACCTGCTTATCCTTTCATTCCCTAAATATAAATTATGTGCCCACAACACACTAAGTTATTTTGGTTGTAATTCTATCACAATGATGAACATAATCTTTAAGAAAGTTGGGTTTTTTACATATATTTCCTTGGGAGACTTGCAGCTAACAATCTAAAAGTATAGAAAGGAAGGATGCGTGAACTCCTTCAGAACACTCAGATTTGATGAGATTATGGTTTTTGAGCAATCTTTCGTAGGTGATTTAGACTATACATTAGCTACCAAATTCAAATCCAAGAAAAAAAAAATTTGTATACCTAATTGATTTTTTCAGTATTTCTTCTTTTTTTAATTTATTTTTTAAGGAATACAAATTTCCAAGTACAACTTTTGGAATATAGTTGTTCTTCCCACCATATCAGCCCTCCCACCCATGCTCCCACCCCCTCCTCTTCCCTCTCCCCTTGCCAGTCCCATTCTCCATTAAGATTCATTTTCAATCAACTTTGTACACAGAAGACCAGCTGTATACTAAGTAAAGATTTCAACAATTTGCACACACACACACACAGTTTGAGAACTGGTTTCACAGTTAACTCTCAATACAACTCATTGAGGACAGAGGTCCTGCATAGGGAGTTAGTGCACAGTGAATCACATTAACACTCTTACGTTAGGCTCTTGAAATGAGCTGCTTAGGCTACGGAAGCCTTTTGAGTCCACAAACTCCATCAGTATTTGGACAAGGCCATAAGCAAAGTGGAAGTTCTTCCCTCCATATAGAGAAAAGTACATGTTCTTTCGCCTCACAAAGAGAACATAAAATTACTTCCTGTGTCTCACATTACAACAAGAGTCTTTACAATTAATCAAAGGAAAAGAACTATTAGCAGAAATGTAGAAATATTAAACTTGCCTTTTTTCAGAACAATGAAAAATTGTAAGCCAATGAATTTTGTCAAGGGTAGAACTGGGTGTGCATGTCCCACCACCCAGAATTCCTGATTACCTGCACCAACCCCACTGAAAGCCAGGATTTTTCCAGAAGAAACCAAACAGGTTGTGATAGGTATTTTCAGAACACCATTGGAGAAGCAAAGGAAAGAACTTTAATCCAGAGAAACTGAGAATTGCATTTTACTGACAGAAGAGCAAATAATAGACTGATAAGGATCAGACTGCAGGAGTAACTACAGCAAGGACTGGGCACCCGTGCCTTCTCTAGACTAGGTATGCCTCTACTTGTTACCTATTCCAGGGTGAGTATGATATGCCATAGCCAAATTCTTTACAAATTTGTCCCCCAATACCCCGATCATCACTCTGAATTTCTGTCTCTCTTGCTCACTCTTTCCAATTTTTTCCCCCATCAAGTTTCTAGACACAAACCACTGGAAGAGCAGAGTTCTAAACTACTCTTTAAGGATCTTTGGTGTATCTCACAAAGACCTTAAAAAGTTAAAACCTGGGGGCCGGCACTGTGGTGTAGCAGGTGGGGTTGCCACCTGTAGTGCCAGCATGCCAAATGGGCACCTGTTTGAGACCTGGCTGCTCCTCTTCCGATCCAGCTCTCTTCCATGCCCTGAGAAAACAGTAGAAGATGGCCCAAGTGCTTGGGGCCCTGTATGTAAGTGGGAGGCCCAGAAGAGGCTCCTGGCTCCTGGCCTCAAATCAGTCCAGCTCTGGCCATTGCAGCCATTTGGGAAGTAAACCAGTAGATCAAAGACTTCCCTCTGTAACTCTGTCTTTCAAATAAATAAATAAATCTTAAATAGTAAGTTAAAAGCTAAGTGATATACAATTAACCTCAAAGAATAGCTGCAAATAAAAATCTTCCTTTCGTTGCCTGTCATTTCCACCATTAAAAGCACAACTGAGTCAGGGTATCTCAATTGAAATCTCTAAAAGAAATTATCATTGGCTTTTCAATTCAAAAATAATCTTTAAAGAAAAAAAAAAGGATTTACCCATTACCTAGATGACACTTTCTAGCAAGAGCTGGTATGTGAGTTTAGAGCCAGGCTCAGTAATGGGATGAACTAGAAGTGATTTCATTAACTTGGACAAATGAAAAAACGTAACTGAAATTAGCATAGTCAAGGCAAGTAAAACCAAATTGTGTCAGAGCATCCTATAGGAATGAGGTTTTGTTACAGCTTGAAAGGGGAAATTTGTTTTAGTTCTAACATTGTATGAGAGCTATAAACATGAGTTTATAGTTTAACATTTATATGTATATATAAAATGATTTAATAAGCATAAGCCAACATGGGAGGAGTCTATAAAATTTTATCCCTTTAAAAAGAGATCTACCTATTGCTCAGGTTAAGAAACACAGAATTAAGAAATAGTTACCCTGAATACTACCTGTAGTAGGAAAAATAATGATTCCAAATTCACAGGCTAATCCCTGAAACTGTGACTACACTGCCCTCTACAGCAGAAAGGTCCCTGGCAAGCATGACTAAGTTGACATAATCCTGGTGCTACATTTTGTTTGTCTCCAAAGTTAGTGTGTTGCAGGCCTGGTTCCCAAGTTGGAGGTGTTGGGAGATGGTATGGACCTTTAAGGAGGGGCAGTCCAATGGGAGGTCACTGGGTCAGTGAGAGTGCTGCCCTTGGTGGGGAATGCCATCTAGAGGAGTGAGTTCCCAGAATGAGTTGTTATAAAAGGCCTGAGTCTGCCTGTCATCCCATCCATCTCTGACCTCCTGTTTGGTGGTATGATTTCTTGCTCCTACACACTCCTGCCACTGCCTTCCACCATGATGTAAAGCAACTGAGATGGTGCTAACACCATGTCCTCAAAGCTCCAACACTGTGAACAAAGGAAATCTCTTTTCTAAGTAGCCTATGCTGTTAGGTTTTGTTATGGTAATGAAAAGCTGACTAACAGATCTGGACTTTTCAGGTGGACTTGATCTAAGATTGATTCTGTATCATTCAGGTCCTCATAAATAGGAGAAAGAAGATCACTGAGAGTAACAGGGGACGTGACAAGAGAAACAAGGATGAGGCCACAAGCCTAGGAATGCTGACAGTCTCTAGAATCTTGAAGGGGAAAGGAAACGGATTCTCCCCAAAGCTTTCAAAATGAACACAGCCCTGCCAACAACTTTATTTTAGACTCGTGACCTCCAGAACCTAAGAGAACACATTTGTATTGCTTTTAACTGCAAAATTTGTGGTAATTTGTCATACTAGCAAGAAGAAACTAATCCATTCATATAGAAGGATCTTAACATTCCCATGCTGCACTATCTTATCCAGGAAGTTGATTCCCTGCCATTTTGGATCACTCAGCAGGCTGTTGGAGCACAAGCAAAGCAGGATAAGATTTCAGAGGAGGAAACAGAGGAAAAGCTGGAAGTATGGGTGAGGCTTGGTGGAGCCCCCACTGGAAAGCTCTCACTCAGGAATGAGACATGGGACATGTATTGGAGTTTTCAGTACCAAGTAGAGGTTAGCGGGGAAGGAAAGGAAGTTGAAAGCAACAGAATAATCAGCTGCAGAATACAACCAGGCGGAGCAGAGCAAGTTCACTGTGCAAGAAGGGCATCACCACTATGGTCTGAAAACAGAGTGAATGGCACTCCATGTTGTCACTCAATACCTCGTCACTGCACCTCACCTCAGTAGCCGAGCAAGAATCCACCACAGGATTCTGAAAACCCATATTACTAGGGCTGCCACTTAATAATCAAAGCATCATTTATTATCTCAAAAGGTAACAGTTCCATTTCTGTTTTAGAGCTTAAACTCATATCAGCAGCCTATTTTAAGTAAAGAAAACTCTAGTGAGACTGAAACTATCCTCTCACAACACAAAATAATTAGAATACAAATGCTGCCTAGGCAGTTCCAAATCTATCCTAAAGATGCCTTAAACCCTTCCAAGTATGTTATCTTACTCTTAAACAAGCCTTTAAAGTGGTGATAATTATTATCATCGTCCTCATCCATTTTCTTGTTTCAAAAGCAAATTCATTAAATTTTAGTTACTTTGGAATCCACAACAAATTTAAATTCAACTAAAGTAAGGTTTATGTCATAATATCTAAGTGGAAAAAAAGTTGTAAAGAAGATCGTAACAGTACAATGTATAAATATTTAGGAAAAGTGATTTTCCCATGGTGCACTGGCATACATTTGAATGCTAATTACAAAATATGTCTCATCCTTTTGAGGAAATACATCTGGTCTCGAAAAACCATAGAACATTTGAATAAGAAGGAACCTAGAGTGATACTTGAACTGTTCAGTCGCCAATCTCCTCCATAGTAACTTGAACTAATGATTGCCCAGCCACTTCTGAGCATCTCCACACAAATAGAATTCACTCTGATCTTTGGAGCTCATTCTCTTTCCTCCTAAGAAACTGTCTATTTTTGTGTCCTTTCTTTCCTCCCTTGCATTGTGCTCCCTCCCTCTGCAGTGCCACACAATGAGTCCAGTCCTTCTTGCTCAGGTCAGATCTCCCCAGTGTTCTCTCACTGGACCTCTGCACATGAGGTTTAGTTATGAACTTCCTCACTGTTCTCGGCACTCTATTCTGGCTCCACTGCCCAGAATAGAGTTCTGCCTCCCTTGACAGCGAATATTCACAATTCTATCTTGTACTCCAGTTGAGCCAAACCTGGTAATTTGGCCTAACATTTGGAGCACTTGTTTGAACATCAGGATTCTATAAAAACAAGATATAATTATATTCATTAGATATGTTCCCTAAATCAGATATGCCATAAAGAATGGCTTGCCCTCCAAAAAGCACAAATTGAGACATTTTCCCCTTCTGTTCCTCTTTCAAGAGTCTAAATTATCTTTTCAAGCCACCCTGAGTTGTCAAACACAACAAAACTAAGATTGCCTAAGGATTTCTCACAGATATACAAAATTAAAATGCCCAACATGACCACATATACTGCTTGTTAAATGCTAAGAACCAAAACACACATTGGAAAAGTCTCCTGACTTGATACATTTCCTTTTCATAACTTTACTATTTGAGAAAAAAGTTGAAAGTAGGCTCATTCTTGAGACTAAAGCCCAGAAAAGCTTATTTTAACACTCTAGTTTTGAAACAAAGTTCTAACTGTATTAGAAATAATTTCAGAATTATGTCTTTAATGTACAGCTACTTCCCAAAGTTCCTGGGAAAGGGTAACTAAAAATTTGGCATAAAAATTTTGAATTGGATACATAGTTTTTTCACAATAAGCAATTGCCATGAATTACTTTACTTCTCCTCATACTAATGTCCTTAACTCTTCATACATAGAAGAGGAAGTGGTAAATTTTCCAAGTTGAATGGCAGAGGAGAGAGCAAAAAGAACTCATGCTACTGGAAGCAAGTGGGTCGGCGCAGCCCCAATGGTGACCAGGACACCTTCTGGAAGCTGCCAAGACATTGTGAAGAGCTGATGCTGCTCCAACATGACATTGTTGCAAGGAACAAATGACAATTACTAGCTCTTAGAAGCTGAGTGTTTTTGGTCCCACACCTTCTCATTTAGGCTTTCTTTGGCCATCAACAAGGACTGACTGAAAAAGAAAAACTCACAGAGAATTCAATTACTGTTAATGTTGCCTAAGTGTTTTCACTGTCACAGTCTAAGGCTTCAACTTTTTAATAAGTTTCCCGTAATTATTACGAGGTTTTGGTCAAATTCCAGCTGTGGATTTAATGGGACTCATTCTGACAAGATATAGGATATTGTCTCTGTAGATGCTCATTTGGAAACAGGCCACTTGCAATTTCAAGTGTGCAGAGCTGTGCAAGATTAAAAGTACAGGAGGTATAATTTCTACCTTGTGTCCCAGGCTCTGTGGATTTGTAGCTCATCCAGGCTGTCCATCTGGGGAGCAAACAGCATGTACTCCTTGATGAGAAACTCTGGCCAACCGACCAGCTGTGAAAAAAATAGATTACTCTTGTCATTTTTTTCTTCTAGGTAATTCGCTGGGAGTAAAAATATAATTTCTTAGAAAGTGTGCAGTTAACAGCAAACCCTAGGGATGTGTCTGATTTATACTTAAAACTTCTCTACCCTTTTATTTGTTAAATTTAATTTTTCAACAATACTCTGGCTGTGATAATATTTCCTCATGTACAGGAAACACAAAGGTTGAGCTCTGGTATTTATACACTGAGCAAGCACAGGAAGGGGGTAGGAAGTGGCAGGTGGAGAAAAAACATAGAAGAGGGATTCAGCTGGCAGGCTGAGCCCAGCACAAAGAAATGCACTCTTGCTTTCCCTCCAGGTAAAAGAGATATTATGATGGGATTAAGTAACTGTTGGGAAAATACATCTTCCTACTGCACTCAGGAAGCTAAAATGGTAAATGTATCCTTTTAAGCCTTTGACATACAACTTCATCCTTGTGAGATTTCAGAAGGTCACGCTAGATAAATAATCATGGTAAAATCAGGGTAATTCTACATCAGTTAAGCTGAAGAGCTCAGAGAAGGAGTGTTGCTAAAAGCCTGAATTGTGATATAATGCGTAGCTTCTGCAGGTGTAATATGCTCACCATGCTCTGTGTTTTCAACAAACCAAGGGGAATGGAAGCAATATGCCAAGTAAAATTAAGCTGTTCAGTTTGTACCCAATGGAGAGTTAATGATATTATTTCAAATTAAAGAATTAGCAATAATACTTCTGCACAGTGAGTTACAAAATATTTAGACATCAATGAGTGCTACACAGTAGCTTTCTGTCTGGAATTTCAGTGTTATAGTGCTCTGCCTCACACAATCCATAACCCTGATCCATAAAGTGTTTACTGAAATTAAAAAATCGTAACTTCCAACATACAATTATGTTAGCACTTTAAAAATAGATGTATTATTCTGTATTATTTTATTCTTTTAAACACTGGATGTATTTCCAACTTCCTGCCTATTTCAGAATTGTTTGCATCAAAACAAATTTTTCTTTACTTCTATTTCATGAACCTTTTGAACTAGCTTTAAAATTAGTAAATGTGGGGCCACTGCTGTGACTCAGAGGTTTAAAGCTATGGCCTACAGCACCAGCACCCTATATGGGTGCTGGTCTGAGTCCCAGCTGCTCCACTGAGAAAGCAGCAAAGGATGGCTCAAGTGCTTCAGCCCCTGCACCAACGTGGGAGACCCGCAGGCGGCTTCTGGGTCCTAGGTTCAGCCTGACCCAGCCCCATTTGTGCAGCCAGTTGCAGCCATTTGGGGAGTAAATCAGTAGATGGAAGATTTCTCTCTCTCTCTCTCTCTCTCTCTCTCTCTCTCTCTCTCTCTCTCCCTCCTTCTCTCTCTCTTTAACACTCCCTCTCAAATAAGTAAACATTTTTAAAAATTAGTAAATTTAAGTCTATAGATACACACATACACATAGGCATATGTATAAGTATATACACACAACACAGTATTTTCATCCAGAATACATGAGTATTCTTAGAACTCAATAAAGAAAGGATTACTAAACAAGCCAAAGAAGCCAATAGGAATAATAGGCAAAGATTTGAACAGAATATCCACAAATTACATACTAATAAGAACATCAGGAAATATTCAACATCACATGTTATCAAGGCAATGCAAATTAAAGCCATAATGAGATACCATTCCACATCTTCTAGAATGACTGAAGTTAAAAGTATGACAATAGCAAATGTTGACACAACAGTAATACTACCCTGAATGAGCCCAATCTTGTCTGATAAGACAGCAGAGCAGTTTGCTGGTGGGATCATAAAATGGCTCAGCCAGTTTGGAAAATAATTTGATACTGTCTTACAAGGTAAACATCCCTTTACTATATGACCCAGCCACTCTGTGTAGGTATTTGTCTTAGAGAAATGAAACAGATGTCTACACAAAGACTTTTATGAATGTTCCTGAAAGCTTTATTTTAATAGTCAAAAACTGACACAGCACAAATATACATCACCAAGTAAATGACTAATTAAATTAAAGTATACTCATTCAACAGAATATTATTCATCTATAAAAATGAACAAACTAATGATAGATACGATATGGTTGAATCTCAATAACACTGTGCTGAGCAAAACAAGCCAGACACCAAAATATGATTTTATTTTTATGAAAGTCTACAAACGACAAATTAATCCTTAGTGACAAGCGCGAATGGGGGCTGGTTATTGACCAAGAAGATCAAAAGGAAGATTCCTGGGTAATGAAACTTTTCCCCATTCTCATAAAGCTGATAGTCACCTGGGAGTTTAAACTCAGCAGGACACAAATCATCGTACTTAAATAGATGCCTCAATAAATGTGATTAGAGGATATTTGTTTAGACGTTCATCAACAACTTTCCAATTAACTTAGAGTAAGAGTGTTTTAAATGATGTCAGGATGCATCTTTCACCACCTCCTCATCCTTCCACATCAGCCTTCTGGATAGCCTGGAACATGCTGGATACACTTAAGTAGGGCACAACAGCCATTCCTTGTGCCTATTTAAGATCTCAGAATCCACTGGACTCATTTCTTTAATTCTTTTCTCAAATATCATTGTTTCAGTGGGATCATCTGTCTATCATATTAAAACTGAAAATCTGTCTCAGTCTGTTTTGTGCTTGTGTAACAAAACATCACAAGCTGAGTTAATTTTTAAAGAAAAACTACTTATTTCCTCATCATTCTGGAAACTGAGAAATCCAATATTCAGGTTCTAGTATCTGGTAAGGGCCTTCTCACTATCTTATAGCATGGCAGAGGGGGAACAAGAGGGCAAGACACAGACGAAAGTCTTATCCCACTGCACAACACGTACCCCTATAAACACAGCTTGATACCTTCAATTAGTGAACAAATTTCCAACACAGGAACATTGAAACCACAGTACCTCCCTAACATTGTCCATCACCTTATTCTGTTTTAGTTTTCTGAATAACCTTTATTACCTTCTAATATAGTCAACGGTTTACTTATTTACTAGACTCCAAACTATACTTTATATCTCAGAAGTATGGGATTGAATATTTTGTTCATTACTGAAGCTCTAGTACATTTGGTACACAATAAACACATAATATATTTTTGTTGAATAAGAGAATAAATGAATGAAAGGAATCCAATGAGCTATATAGTAATAATATACATGGGAGAGGATTGTGATCTTATGTGAAAAAAAGTAAAGATTGTCATGTGAGAGTATAAAACAAAATCCAACTACATTTACCCAAATAAAATAAAGTGAGCAACGCTCAGACTCACTTTACATCATACTAATGAAAACAAGCAAAAGCAGCTGAAGCAATATTAAAAAGGAGACTAGTTGGCTTACAGAATATGATATAATTATCACAATGGCAATTTATGAAGAGGCTCTAACAGTTTTAAACATAAAATCATCAGAAAATAAAGCACTTAAAATATAAAGCAAAAATGAATAAATAAAAAATATAAAGCAAATATTACATTTGAAGCAGAGTCTGATATTCAAGAATAATAGAAAATATTTTAGAATTAAACAGAATAGGAGACAAAGGTAAGTATAGTTACAGGGGAATTGAATAAAATAGTCAATAAACTTGATTATATATTTATTTCTCACTGAAACACTATACTTTCACTAAAGTGTGAACTCCACAAAGCAAGATACATCTCTGTGCTATTCACTGCTATATGACCAGCACTGACAAAAGAGCACGGAGTTGAGTTAAATGGACATTTTTAAAATAAATATTGAGTTTGATGTTTTAAAATATTTATTTATTTGAAAGATAGAGTTACAGAGAGAGAGAGTGGCAGAGACAGAAAGAGAGAGGTCTTCCATCGCTGGTTTATTCCCCAAATAAAAGATGGCTGGAACTGGACTGATGCAAAAGCAGGAGCCAGAAACTTCTTCCAGGTCTCCCAAGTGGGTGCAGGAGCACAAGTATTTGGGCCATCTTCTACTGCTTTCCCAGGACATAGCAGACAGCTGGATCAGAAGTGGAGCAGACGAGACTCAAACCTGCACCCATATGAGATGCTGGAACTGCAGGTTGGAGCTTTAACCTGTTGTGCCACAGTGCTGCCCCTCCCCTTTAAAAAAAATATTTATTTTATTTATTTGAAAGAGTTACAGAGAGAGAGAAGTAGAGATAGAGGGAGAGAGTGGAAATTTTATTTTTTAAATATTAAAATATCTTTAGCACAAAATGCAATAATATTGAAAAAATTTAAAAGGAGAAATTAAATTAATATTCATTATTTAGAAACTAAGAAGCCTATTACTATATAAGCTTTGGGCCAAAGAAGAAATCAAGAATGTGATAAGAATGTGTAGGGGCAGACCTGTAGCACACCAGTTGTTACTGCATTAGTGGCCTCCTTCAGGTATCAGAATGCGTGACTCAATTCATGGCTAATACACTACCAAGCCAGCTTCCTGCTAATAAACACTCATGAAGGCCAATGATGATTGAGCACTTGGGTCTCTGCAGAAGACCCAGATTGAGTTCTAGGATCTTAGCTTGAGCTAAATAATTCTAAATTTATTCTAAATAATAAATCCATCCCTGACTATTGTTATTCAGAGAGTTAATCAGTGGATATAGGATCTTGCTCCATCTGTCCCTCAGTCTGTATGTTTCTCTGCCTTTCAATTAAAATGAAAAAATAATTTTAAATTATCGAGAAAGCAATGTAAAGGAGAACACTTCAAAACCAAAACTCACTGGATACAGTAAAAGTTATATATACAGCATTAAATGTTTTCCTTTGAAGCCATGAAAAGTCATAACAAAATATAAATTATCAAAGCTAACCCAAGATGAAATAGAAGATTTACATTATCAAAGAACACAAATTTATAATTTAAAACATATTGAAAATGTTATGAGAACTAGATGGGTTCATAGCTCATCTCAGCTAGATAAAAAAGAGTTTATTTCAACAAAATAGAAGGAACTATAATTTATAGTCTAAAAGAACATTTTCTTCAATTCAGCTTACAGTGTGATTACACACAATTTTAAACAAAAAACATAATGGAAAACTATAAAACAACATGATTTGTGATTAAGGATTGTAAAATTTAAACATGCTAATCACAGAATTCAGTAATTAAGCAGAATGATAGTACCATGTGACCAACTAATGTATATTCTAGGAATGCCAGAGTACCATGAAAATCGGGAAATCTATACTTCATTACATCATTAATTAAAGGCAAAAACAAAACCTTGCATGATTATAGCAAGGTTTACTGAAATCAAATTTGATAAAATGAAACAGCCACTTCTGACATAAAAGCTACAGAAAAACAGAATGTAAATGATAACGTAAATGTTCTAAAGATCATTGACTAAAAAATAGTAGCCAAAACTATGAAACACAGGGGCCTGCATACTGACACAGAGGTTAACTAGGGTTTAGTATTTATCATGATGATGATTATAGCATTCAGATACTTCACATAAACGTTCCATGTGCCCAATATGTATATAGACATACAGACTCATATGAGATATTTTGCTTCATTTCATCAGGAAAGGATGGATGGAGACTGCAAACTGAATTGGCTATCCATCCGAAAGAAAATGCAGGTGGTACTTGCTCTTGCAATTTCAGATAATAACTAAAGTATAAAATAAAATTTAATATATCTTAGAGACTACCTATAGAATCTAGAGTATCAAAGTCCTTTATATTGAAGAAAGAAACCCAGAGAGATATAACAGAAAAGATAAACCAAGACAATTCACAATTGTTAAAATTTTTGTATGGAAATAAAAACATACCCCTAAACAATGTCAACAAAGTACACACTTGAGAACATATTTGCAATTGAAATGAGAAATGAAGGATTAATATCCGTAGTACATAAAGAAGGCTCCTTCCGATCCAGCTTCCTACAGTTGGGTACCTTGGGAAGCAACAGCTGATGGTTTGAGTACTTAGGTCCCTCTCACCCACATGGGAGACTTGGAATGAGTTCCTGGCTTCTGACTCTGACCTGGTCCAGCCCTAGCTGTTGCAGGCATTTAGGGAGTGAAACTAGTGAACTGGAAATTTGTTACTGTGTCTCTGCTTTTCAAATAAAATCAAATTAAATTAAATATGTTTAATTAACAAAGGAAAGACAAATATCCAGTGGAAAAATGGAAAAAGAATGTGGAAAATAATTCATAAAGAGTAAATGAAATGGCTACAAAAACATTTAAAAATTCTGAACTTCATTAAAAGAGAAAACATAATGATCCATGAAGTGTTTCCTACTTCTTAGAGGGCAAAAATTAAATAGTGACATCGACTGCTTGTGGCTGTGGGAGAAGATGGATATACTTCTACACGGATGTTGAAAATATGAATTGGTATAACCTTCTTTGGAAATCACCTGGCAACCCTTGCAAAAACTAAAAATCCCATACCATTTGCCTTAGCAATCCCATACCTCAGAATCTCCCCTAATAAATGTACTCACACACAAAAATGGATTCACAAGGATTTTTATAACAGTGCTATTTGAGGCAGTAAAATACTAGAAAGTAAGCGGCACCATTAACTTCTCTTAAATAAACTATGCTCCAGCCACACTAACGGCTAATATGTCTCTATTAAAAAGGATGAATTTATAATTTGAAAAAAAATTATGTAGGTTCTCTGTCTTTAATGTGCTGTACATTGCTATTTAATGCTATAATTAGTAATCCAATGGTAGTTTTTTTCAATTTATGTTGCTATATGGGCAAAATGTTGAAATCTTTACCTAATATATACTAAACTGATCTTCTGTATACAAAGAGAATTGAAAATGAATCTTTACATGAATAGAAGGGGAAAGGGAGCGGGAAAGGGGAGGGTTGCGGGCGGGAGGGAATTTATGGGGGGGGGGAGCCATTGTAACCCATAAGCTGTACTTTGGAAATTTATATTCATTAAATAAAAGTTTAATAAAAAAAGGATGAATTTAAATTAACCAATAGACTTGATGTTCATGAGTACTGTCAAACAAATCTGTAAAAGACACAGAAAGTTTATTCCTGTTATAATCAATGACCTAGAAACCACGTTTTTATGATGTTCTAACTATATCACCATTAAAAATATGAGAAAATTGAATCATATATACAATTTTAAAATGTTCTGTATTTATTTAACTTCATTTTCCAGAAACTTGAAGTACCCTCTTACTTCTTAAAAAATATTAGCATGTAACGCCATGTATGTGTACATGGGGTTATGTGTGTATGCACTTGCGTGGTACCCATGTATATATGACAGAGTAAAAGAGGGAAAGTAAGAGGAGGCAATAGTTCCTTAACTTTAAATTATTTGCTTATTTTCTAATCAAATGAGTTTCTCAAAGTGTTCAGAATATGAACATAAATACAAAATTTTTAAGTATTATCGTACAACCTTTCAGAAGCTTCCATTCACTTTTTAATTTTACAGGAAAATGTTTCCAGAAGCTTCGTTACAGTTTAAATGGTACCACCTCTATAAAGACTGACAAAAATCAAAGAACAATGAATACAGAACACAAATAACTTGAGCCCCATCTCTTTTTCCTTTAGAACATCCTTATTAAATTTTTACATTTCTTCTTCTTAGAAGAGTGAGCATTTTATTTAAGAAAGAAATGAGTAACATCAAGTTGGCTGTTTTATCAAAACAGATCTCAAATCCAAGGATTTAAAAAGCCAAGAAATATAGAGAACTATGGATTTTTCCACTTTCAAACAATCACTAAACAGCAAAAAGTTAAACTTTACTTCTAAATACCACAAAGGATTTCCATAAGATAAAAGAAAACCTTCACTTTCATACATTGCATTAGTTTCTTGTGGCTGCTGTAATAAATGAGCACAATTTAAAGCTTGGCAGCGTCAAAAAAGAGAAATTTATTCTCGCAGTTCTAGAGTCCAAGTCTACAAGATCAGTAGCCCAGGGCCAAAATCAAAATGTTGGCAGGGACCTGGTTTCTGTGGGTCCTAGGGAGAACCCATGACTTTCCTCTTCTGGCTGCTAGTGGCTTCCAGCATAGCATTCCTTGGACTGTGGCCCCATCACTTAACTCTGCCTCCGTGGTCATATTGCCTCCTTTTGTGTTTGTTTTTGTAATTCCCTCTACTTCTCTCTCTTATAAGGACACTTGTAACTGCATTAAGGGACCACCTCAACAACTTGGAACAAGTTTTTCATCTCAGGATCTTTAATAAAAAAGATCCTTTCTCCAAATAAGGTAACCTTTAAAGGACACAGGGGTCAAGGCCCGATACCTCTGGGTATCAGCCTACTGTGCATACTGCAGTAGAGTAAGTTGGTGTAATCTTCCTAGGGATTGTTGGGTTAAACAGTATTTAAATCATTAAAAAGCATATATCTTTCATAAGGCAATATTATTGCTAGGAATATATTTTGATTAAATATTTCATTCAGTTAGTATTTAAGGTATATGAACATGAATGTCATGTAAGCTATTTATAATGATGAAAAATTGAGAACAGCCTATATACCTAACAATGAAAGAGTCTTAATATGCATTATACCTTCACACATTAAAATCTTCTAATTATATAAAGCAAACAGCAAAAATCTAAACAATCAGAAAATGATAATGCTTAAGTATATTTCTAGAAATGGAAAAACTTGATATTTTAAAGAAAATCAGGTTATCAAACAATATGTCCCATTGAATATTTGTCTGATTGTAGTTTGTTTGTTTGTTTGTTTTTTGCCAGGCAGAGTTAGTGAGAGAGAGAGACAGAGAGAAAGGTCTTCCTTCCATTGGTTCACCCCCCAAAATGGCTGCTACAGCCGGCGTGCTGTGCCGATCCAAAGCCAGGAGCCAGATGCTTCCTCCTGGTCTCCCATGCGGGTACAGGGCCCAAGGACTTGGGCCATCCTCCACTGCCTTCCCGGGCCACAGCAGAGAGCTTGACTGGAAGAGAAGCAACTGGGACAGAACCGGTGCGCCAAACGGGACTAGAACCTAGGGTGCTGGCGTCACAGGTCGAGGATTAGCCTAGTGAGCCGTGGTGCCAGCCCAATGTCTAATTGTGTTTCTACGTATTGGTGTATTTTTATGTACTGATATGTATGCATGTATGGGTACATATATATTTTAAAGCATAGAAAATAATGAACAAATATATACCAAAATATCAACAGTGGCTATCCTAAGGTGATTTAGATTAGTTTATTTATTTATTTATTTATTTTTTATTCATTTGAAAGACAGAGAGAGAGGTAAAGACAGAAAGAAAGGTTTTCCATCTGTTGGTTCATTCCCCAGGTACCTGCAATGGCTGGAGCTGCGCTGATTTGAGCCAGGAGCCAGGAGCTTCATCTGGGTCTCCCACGTGGGTGCAGGGCCCCAAGAGCTTTGGCCATCTTGTACTGCTTTCCCAGGCCATAGCAGAGAGCTGGAACGGAAATGGAGCAGCTAGGTCTCGAACTGGCGTCCATATAGGTTGCTAGCGCTTCAGACCAGGGCTTTAACCTGCTGCGCCACAGCGCCGGCCCCTAGATTAGTTCACTTTTCTAAGTGAACATGTTTTTCAAGAAGAATTTTTAATTTTTTTTTTAAATTTCTTCTTCCAAGAACAGACCAAGAGGGTACTGAACAGCATCCCTCTTGAAGCAAACAAACCAGGATACAGTGAAAAGATCATGAACCTGAAGACAATGGATCATGAAGGAGGAAGACAGACTCTACTGGTTGTACATCTTCAGAGGAAGGGAGCTGGATACATTAAAATCCCCTTTCCTAAACTTTAGGCTGGTACAGAGCATGCAAGGTACGAGGGTGCAATTTGAAAAAATGCAGTGTCACTGGCTTGAAAATTCAGAAAAATAAGCTAGAGAAACTATGATTGTAGAAGGGAGTGGGGGAATTGGGGAGGTCGGTTCTGTTGTTCCACATCTTTCACTGGTCCCTGAATCACCCATGTGTACCACAGGCTCAGAGCAGCTCAGCTAGCGACAGAACAGCCAAACTGAGGTATGACGCCAAGATTACTGCCTGCTACAACAAAAGATACAATATTCATCTGAGGAAAATAACAAAGTAGAATGGCCATCGCTTAACATTCATCATGTCTAAGATACAATTGAAAATCATCCACGTGAAGAACCAACAAAGTCAAACACTGTCAAGAAAAGAATAAAAACAACCAAATCTCTCCCCAAGATGAACCAGATTTTTGAACTAGTGGATAAGGATTTTTTAATTGCTATTATAAACAATTTAGGTAATATAAAGTATGTCTGAAAGTATGTTTGAAATTGAAAACATTTTCAAACCAAGTAGAAATTTGAGGGGCTGGCACTGTGACATAATGGGTAAAGCTGCTCCCTGCAGCACCAACATCCCATATGAGCACTGGTTCAGGTTCTGGCCGCATAACTTCCGATCCAGCTCCTTCCTAATCTGCTTGGGAAAGCAGTAGAAGATGGCACAACTGCTTGGGCCTCTGCACCCATACGGGAGACCCGGAGGAAGCTTCTGGCTCTTGGCTTCAGATTGGCACAGCTCCAAACATTGTGGCTCTTTGCAGAGTGAACCAGTGAATGCAAGATCTCCCTCTTTCTCTCTGCTTCTTTTTCTCTGTAACTCTGAATTTCAAATAAATAAATAAATCATTTAAAAAAAATTGAGACAGAAAATACAAAATTTCAGTATTCTTCAATTAACTTAACCAAAGAAGTGACAGAGATAAGATAAACTTAAAAACAGATTGACAGAAACTGTCCAATGTAGATGAAAAAGGGAATTTTTAAAAAATTAACACAACCATGGGCAAGATGGCGGGAATAGGAAGGGAGCACACTATTAGTCCGGGGGAGAGACACTTTAATAAAAGTGGAGATACTGCAGGGTCAAGGAAGAGTAGGGGAAGAAACAGCAGAGGAAACTCTTCCAGAACTAGTGATTCACAGTGGACCTGCGTGGAGAGCGTGGGAGCCCAAGTTCGGGACACCAGCGGCAGACTCAATGCACCAGTGCTGGAACGCGAGGTGAGCCGAACCTCAATAGCCCGAGACACCAGCGGGCAAGCGGAAAGAGGAGACTAGAGGGAACGAGGCTAGAAACTCCGTGGGGAAAAGTTCACCAGGCTAACTAGAAAAAAAAAAAATGACCGATACGGACACGAGTTTCTCTCTCTCCGCTCACCTCTTAAAGGCGAACAAGACAAAGAGCAGGCGCCATTTTGGACATACGTCATAAGCAGGGCGACCTCAGGTCTGCACCAACCCTGAGCCTAGCAGAAAAACCTGACTCTGGGGGGAGGGGTGAAATAACAGGAGATTAGCATCTAACTTGGCAACGCAGTCGGAGACTGCAAGAGAATTGGAGACCACACTGAGGGCAGCAGAGATTCCCTGTCTGGTCCTGGCTCCTGTGGGTATATCATTTGCCTGCTAACTACCTCGAATTACATTCAGCTGTGCGGAATTACTTCCCATTTGAATCAAAAAAAGAAACAAAGAAAGGGATTTACCACACCTAACCTGGGAGTGTCATCTTTGACACACCCTCAACCCTGAGGAACCAAACACAGCTCTCAGGCCACACTCATCTCAAGCCTCTAAAGGTCCACCAAAAGCAGACAGTCCAGTTAATATAGAGCCATAGTATAACAAGAAAAAACACCACAGTGAAGAAACCAAATATCTCCAACATGCCAAACAACAAACGCAAAAACCAAGCTAACAAGAACAAGGAAGACACTATGACACCCCCAAATGAAAAAGACACCCCAATTCAAGATTATGAAGTTGATGAGATAGAAGAAATGCAAGAAGCAGATCTCAAAAAATTGATAAGAACATTAAGAAGTTCTCAAAAACAAATTCTTGAACTACAGAAATCCTTAATGGACAAGATAGAAAATCTCTCTCATGAAAATGAAATATTAAGGAAGAATCAAAATGAAATGAAACAACTAGTAGAACAAGAAACTGCGATAATGACGAGAAATCATAATGAAATGAAGAATTCAATAGATCAAATGACAAACACATTAGAGAGCCTTAAAAACAGAATGGGTGAAGCAGAAGAGAGAATATCAGACTTAGAAGATAGAGAACAGGAAAGGAAACAGGCAAACCAAAGAAAAGAAGAAGAAATTAGAAATCTAAAAAATATTGTCGGGAATCTACAGGATACTATTAAAAAACCCAACATTCGGGTTCTAGGAGTTCCTGAAGGCATGGAGAGGGAGAAAGGATTAGAAGGCATTTTCAGTGAGATACTAGCAGAAAATTTCCCAGGTTTGGAGAAGGACAGAGGCACCTTAGTACAGGAAGCTTATAGAACCCCTAATAAACATGACCAAAAGAGATCCTCACCACGACATGTTGTAATCAAACTCACCACAGTGAAACATAAAGAAAAGATCCTAAAATGTGCAAGAGAGAAACGTCAGATTACTCTTAGAGGATCTCCAATACACAGCAGACTTCTCATCAGAAACCCTACAAGCTAGAAGGGAATGGCGAGACATAGCCCAGGTACTAAGAGAGAAAAACTGCCAGCCCAGAATACTATATCCTGCAAAGCTCTCATTTGTGAATGAAGGTGAAATTAAGACTTTTCATAGCAAACAGAAACTGAAAGAATTTGTTGCCACTCATCCTGCCCTGCAAAAGATGCTTAAAGATGTCTTACACACAGAAACACAGAAACATGGTCACCAATATGAAAGAAGGTAAAGGAAGGAAACCTCACAGCAAAAGATCACAGGAAGCTCAATTTCTCTTTGACATAGAATTAAACTCTGATGCTCTGTTAAAGCAATGTGTTAAAGTAATCTATTATGTTCTCTTGATGTCTGTTAAATTCTAATTGTTCAAAAACAGCTGAATTTTTATTAAGAGCTATGGGTTATTTAAATATGTGCTTATTTTCAAAGATTTGAATAATCACCTTGTAACAATGATCAAATTTGGTCAATGTTATGTCATGATTTTAAGGAATCTTATGTCAACCAGATATTTTGGATTTTGAGCCTTCTTGGCATTCTTGACAGGCATTCAAAAAATCAAAGTTTCAAACAATCTGGTCTCTAAAATTTCCAGTAAATCCTGGACTTTGGTTTTTCCAGTTTGGGCCCAACTGAAAAAATCGAAGGACCTACGTCTCTCATCTTATAGAGACACCAACTATTCAGGCTATTTGGATTATATTAGAAGTACTGTCAAGATGTGATGTGGTACCAAACTTTAAGTTTCTATAATGGAAAATGCTATTAATACAAATGTTTGAGAATTAAAAAGTCTAATGATCTTGTGTTACTAGACATGATAGTTATCTTAATGAGAAAGCCCCAGAGGCCTAAAGGGTTAAATACTTATAAAATCCTACAGGTGCTTTCAAAAATACTGTGAAGTAAGCAAGTGCCTCTTGTTGATTGATGAGTTTATAATTTTAAACATGGCGACTTAAGTCTTTTGTCATCCATAGTTATATATGATTTGCTGCACATAAAACTAATGTGTTGTTGGTTCTGTGTTTAGCTGTCCTCCTATAGGTTCCTATGGACTTTTCCCAGCCCCTTCTATTGTATTCAGTACTTTGGGATGGCTCTGTAAACAGATGAAGCCAATAATGTATTAACAGTACCAACTGAGAGAAAGTATGGTTAACTGAGGTTACTAAAAATAAAAAGCAATTCAAATCAATTGGCAATCTACAAACAGAGTTAAAGATTTTAAAAGCTATTTTAAAAAACCTCCCTTTCAGACCAAAGGGAAAGAAAGTTTTAAAGTGAGAATATAATTTTCCTCACGGGCATTGTCTACCTTAGAAAAACTACTACAGAACATGCCTGTGACTATAGACTTGTAGTTCAGGCCACCGAAGATTAGAGATGGGACATGGGCACTCCCTTGACTTGCATCCTCTGGTCTGCTTGAACACAAACCAGGAGGAAAAGAAAGCTAGGCATCAGAAGCAATGGGTGGCAGGCCTATTAATGGCTGATCTGTACAGTGATCTGCCCTCAAGGAGACCCAACAGGCCAGTCCACTGCAGTGGCTTTCAATGTGGTAAGCCTGGGCTTCAGCAAAGTCAGCTTGTGAAGAGCCCTGGCAGCTCTGCCAAGAGTTGGATCACTGGAAATGGACCTGCCCTGGAGTCGAAGGATGCCCAGGTCAGAGCCACAGATCTTATTGGCTCTAAGCTGAAAAGCCCTTCACTCAGCCCAACTTCCAAAGTGACCACTGCAGCTGAGGGGATGGTCAAGTAGGGTCAGCAACATTGCAGGCAGAACTGTAAATTTCTTGTTAGAGATGCCCCCTGCCTTTACCTGGCCAGCTCTCTTCCCAGGCCAGCCAAGTAATGAAAGTCAACAGAGTGCCTTCCCCTAGGAGGTTCACACCTCCCTTAGGATATACCCCATGTGAAGAGATAGGTCTGGGCCTCTGAATTTACAAGGCCTAAAGCCCACCAGATTATTATCAAGCCCCTTCTATCAGGTTCTATTTGCCTCTCAGTCAGAAAAATTACTTGTAGCTTAGACAGCACCTTTCTTAGCTCCTCTAATAATGACTCTGTCCTTTGTTCTAGACCCTGTCTAGTGCACTTGGGCCTCATTCCTTTGTAATCATAACCTCTACTCTACCACCAATGGCTCTACTCCCAACCTGTGTGTACTGATGGTCCTCTTCCCCACTTAATGCTGTATAATTGTTCAAAACTGGTAAATGCCACTCTTAGGATCCTTGGTTACTATCCTCACTCTGTCTTTTATGACCTTGTCTAAATATGATCAGAGTCAGCAAACTTGGAAGGCTTCCATAGCCTTGGCAACTCATGACGAGAGCCTAGGGTGGTTACTGGCGCCATAAACTAGAGTGTCCATTTGTTGGGTCAACAACAGGAGCCACTGTGCACTTGCTCCTCATGTGGGATCTCTGTCCTTAATGTGCTGTACATTTTGATTTAATGCTATAACTAGTATTCCAACAGTATGTTTCACTTTGTGTTTCTATGTGGGTGCAAACTGTTGAAATCTTTATACTAAATTGATCTTCTGTATATAAAGAGAATTGAAAATGAATCTTGATGCAAATGGAAGGGGAGAAGGAGCGGAAGAGGGGAGGGTTGTGGGTGGGAGGGAACTTGTGGGAAGGGGAAGCCATTGTAATCCATAAACTATACACTGAAAATTTATATTCATTAAATAAAAGTTTAAAAAAAAGTAACACAACTAGGCCGGCGCCGCGGCTCAATAGGCTAATCCTCCGCCTTATGGCGCCGGCACACCAGGTTCTAGTCCCGGTCGGGGCGCCGGGTTCTGTCCCGGTTGCCCCTCTTCCAGGCCAGCTCTCTGCCGTGGCCAGGGAGTGCAGTGGAGGATGGCCCAAGTCCTTGGGCCCTGCACCCCATGGGAGACCAGGATAAGCACCTGGCTCCTGCTATCGGATCAGCGCAGTGCACCGGCCCGCAGCGCGCCTGCTGCAGCGGCCATTGTAGGGTGAACCAGTGGCAAAGGAAGACCTTTTCTCTGTTTCTCTCTCTCTCACTGTCCACTCTGCCTGTCAAAAAAAAAATTAACACAACCAATTGATAAGAGAAAATAAAATATAAAAAATATTTGAAGACATGGTGGCTTACATTTTCTCAATTATTATGGTTGACATAAAATATGATAAATGAGTATCAAGCAGAATGAGAAAAAGATCCATGGCAAAGAACTTGGTTATTAAGCAGTAGAAAGCTCAAGTTCAATGCCTATCTTAGAAGCAGCAGAGAAAAAGACACATTACATATAAAAGAACAATGAAAGACCTGATTAACAGCTGAGATCTCATCAGAAATCATACAGGCCAGAAGAAGAGTGGAACAGTAACTTGGAAGTGAGATGAGAGATAAAATGTATCAGAATTATACATTCAGTAAAAATATTCAAAAATGAAGTTGATTGTTCTCTAATATTTCTTTATTTTTATTTTTGTATATTAAAATATTTTATTTTTTTATTTTTGTATCAGTTATCATTTCTCCTCTTTTGTTTCTGGCTTTATTTATTTGAGACCTCCTTCTCTAATTTAGGAATTCTAGCTAAGGGCTTATCACTTTTGTTTATCTTTTCAAAAAATAACCAACTCTTGGTTCTTTTGATGTTTTTCCAATTGAGTATTTTTTCTCAATTTCTTTTCTTCAGTTTTAATCTTTTTTAGTTCCATCCTCCTGCTAATTTGGGGTTAGTTTTTTCTCTTTTTCTAGTTCCTTCACTTGTATAATTAGGTCAAGATCTTTCTTTTTAATAACAGCATTTCTCTATAAACTTCACACTTAGTACTGCTTTTGCTGCATTGTATTGGTTGTGATATGTTTATTTTCATTTTCTTATTTCATTTCATTTTATTTCCCTTTTGATTTTTTCTTTGATCTAATGCTTATTCAAGAGTATGTTCAAGAGTTGCTTAAATTCTACATATTTGTAAATTTTCTACTTGTTCTATTAATGATTTCTAGTTTCATTTTATTGTACTTGGAACAATTACATTCCAACAAATTGGATTACTTATGAAAAACAAACCAATTTCTAGAATACATACAATCTATAAAGACTGACTCACAAAGAAATATAAAACTTGAACAGACCAATAATAGGCAAGGAAATTCAATCACTAATGAAAACCTTCCCAAGAAAGAAATCTCCATGCCAGCGCCGTGGCTCAACAGGCTAATCCTCCGCCTTGCGGCGCCGGCACACCGGGTTCTAGTCCCGGTCGGGGCACCGATCCTGTCCCGGTTGCCCCTCTTCCAGGCCAGCTCTCTGCCGTGGCCAGGGAGTGCAGTGGAGGATGGCCCAAGTGTTTGGGCTCTGCACCCCATGGGAGACCAGGATAAGCACCTGGCTCCTGCCATCGGAACAGCGCGGTGCGCCGGCCGCAGCGCACTACCACGGCAGCCATTAGAGGGTGAACCAACGGCAAAGGAAGACCTTTCTCTCTGTCTCTCTCTCTCTCACTGTCCACTCTGCCTGTCAAAAATAAATAAATAAATAAATAAATAAATAAATAAATAAAAGAAAGAAAGAAATCTCCAGGACCATATGGTTTCACTGGCTAACTCTATCAATCATTTTAAGAAGAATTAACACCAACCTCAGATAAACTGTTGCAAAAAATTAAAGAGGGAACACTTCCAACTCATTCTATGAGGCCACCATTATCCTGTTACAAAGCCAAACAATGACACCAGAAGAAAACTGATGAATAACAAAGCAAGAGTTCTTGACCAAATGTAAGTAAAATTAATTCATCTGCAGACTGTAAGGATCATCCACCATGATCAAGTGGGATCTATCTCCGAGACAGAACAATGGTTAGATTTATATGAATCAACTAAAGTGAAAACACATCAAATTCTAAAAAGGATAAAAATCATGAAATCATTGTAATAGATGATTTAAAAGAATTACATAAAAGGATCCAAGATGGCTGAAGAGGGAATAGCCACACTAACTTAAGCTGCTCTAACTTAAGCTATGTTTCCAGCAGTCTGAACTGGGAAATTTTTGGCAAAAAAGTGAAAAAAGGCAATGAACATTCTGTGGGACAAGAGAAAACCAAGACACCACTACGGCCAGCCACATGGTGCAGCCAGTTCCCCTATGTGAACTGCATCTTACCACATCAAGGTAGGAAGAAACTGCCACATTTCCCACCACTTTGAATTGTACCTGAGAAGTAATTCCACAGCCACCCATTTACTTTTACTTAAACCTCGAGAGCTGACTTGGAGCAGGGGAGCCATCCTGCTTCCTCCCTCTCCCCAACTCCTGCAGAGCACCACACTCAGCAGCAAAAAAAAAAGTTGCACAGAGCAGCTGTGTTCTGCTCCTACCAGCACTATAGCCAGAGTCAGGGCACTGTGTGGGCAAAGGACAGATCCCCTGAATCCTGCCACTATGGGGTTTGGGGCAGTAGCCCCAGGGCTATGCTCACATATTCTCCATGAGCCAAGTGCATTCACCTTGGTTTCTGGGAGAAAACACCAAAAGCAGCTGATTAAAAAAAAATCTACTCCAACACTAAGAGACCTGGGTAATGACCCCACCTCACCCTGCAACACCAAAAACGTGACATTTTTTTCCTAAATTTCTCAGTGCCACTGGACTCTACCTGGTGGACAAAGAGAAGATCACACCTTCACTCCACCTCTCTGGACTCACACCTTCCAGAGTAAAATCTCCTACATATCTTGTAGTCACCCTGTAAGACATCCCCTAGTCTTAGTATTAGCACTGTTGGTATTATAAGCCACAGTACCAGCTGAACACTTCTAGGAGGACCTGAGGAAAGATCCATCTGTATTACACAGTCCTAGAGCCACAGCAATTGGTGCCAGAAGCCCCAGCATCACTCAGGCTTGCCAGTAGGAAAAGGGAGTAGTGACCCTTGTCTCCTCCAGTACCAAGAACAAGCCCCTGATATCACATTTGCTAGGGAGACTGACACCAAACTCTCTATTGGCCAGAGATACACACCCAAGGAAACCCTTACTCACCTCAAAGCTGAACTTCTCTCCCTATGAACTGCACCAGACTAGACTCCTATGTCACCTATAGACAGCTGACAATTGATCAAGACAAAAGAAATCACTCACAGACTACACTGCTAAGCTCACTTAGAACCAAAGCAGAAGCAACAAGCCAAGCGATACCCTGCATTCCGACTAAACCATACAGTCTTTTACAATAAAACCTACTCCATAAACAAGAAGGGATGAACACACCAGATGGGCAGACATCAATGTAGGAACACAGAAGACAAAAATAAGCAACGTAGCATGATGTCTCCAAAAGAAAACAATAATCCTCCAGAATCCTGAACTGAAGGAAATCTATGGAATGACTAGATGTAGAATTCAAAATAATGATTGTAAGGAAACTTGATGAGATGCAAGAGAATACAGATAGACTGATTAAAGAAATGAGGAAATCACTTTGTGACATTAACGAAAATATTACTAAGGAGATAGAGCTCACTAAGAAGAACCAAATAGAAATTTTGGAGATGAAATCTTCAATCAACAAAATAAAAAATATGCTTGATAGCTTTAACAGCAAAATAGCCCCAGAACAGGAAGGAATTTCTGAACTCCAGGACAAAAGTTTTGAAATAATACAATAAGACAAAAATAAAGAGAAAAGAATTAGAAAGAATGAAGAAACTCTATGTGGATTATGGGATACCGTTAAGTGACCAAATATTCATATTATAGGTATTCCTGAAGAAGAAAAGGAAAAACTTCATTGAGAACGTACTAAATGAGGCCGGCGCCGTGGCTCAACAGGCTAATCCTCCGCCTTGCGGCGCCGGCACACCAGGTTCTAGTCCCGGTCAGGGCGTCGGATTCTATCCCGGTTGCCCCTCTTCCAGGCCAGCTCTCTGCTATGGCCCGGGAAGGCAGTGGAGGATGGCCCAAGTCCTTGGGCCCTGCACCCGCACGGGATACCAGGAGAAGCACCTGGCTCCTGGCTTCGGATCAGCGCGATGTGCTGGCCGCAGTGGCCATTGGAGGGTGAACCAACAGCAAAAAAAGGAAGACCTTTCTCTCTGTCTCCCTCTCTCTCACTATCCACTCTGCCTGTCAAAAAAAAAAAAAAAAAAAAAAAGAGAGAGAGAGAGAGAGAGAACTTACTAAATGAAATAATAGATGAAAATTTCCCAGGTTTTGAAAGAGACATGAACATTCAGATACAAGAAACCCAAAGAACCCAAGCAGACTCAATCAAAAAGTTCTTCTTAAAGGCATATTGTCATCAAATTGTCAAAAACAAGGAGAGAATCCTAAAGCATCAAGTTACATATGTAGGAAAACAGTTAGATTAATGATAGACTTCTCAGCAGAAAACCTAGAGGCCAGAAGAGAGTAGGATGATATATTCAGGTTTTTAAAAAAAAAAAAAAAAAAAAAAAAAACTCTGACCAAGAATATTTTATCTAGCAAAGCCATCCTTTAAAAGTGAAGGAGAAATATTTTTCAGATAAGCAAAATCTAAGAGAATTCAGAACCACCATAGCAGCCTTACAAGAAATTCTGAAGGTTGCCCTGCTTTAAAAGTAAAAATGGGGGCTGGCGCTGTGGAGTAGCAGGTAAAGCTGCCGCTTGCAGTGCCAGCATTCCATATGGGCGCTGGTTCGAAACTCAGCTGCTCCACTTCCAATCCAGGTCTCTGCTATGGCCTGGGAAAGCAGTAGAAGATGGCCCCAATCCCTGGGCCCCTAGCCATGTGGGAGATCTGGAAGAAGCTCTTGGCTCCTGGTTTTGAATAGTCACAGCTCCAGCCACTGTGGTCAATTGGGGAGTGAACCAGCAGATGGAAGACCTCTTTCTCTCTCTGCCTCTCCTTCTCTCTCTGTGTAACTCTGACTTTCAACTAAATAAATGAATCTTTTAAAAAAGAAGTAAAAATGAAGACACATGACATGACCAAATTCACTAATAGATAAGGTAGAATCATTATTCAATCAATATGACAAGTCTTAGTTCTTATCTTTCAATACTAACCTTGAATATAAATGTATTAAATTCACTGACCAACAGACTTAGGTTGACTGAATGGATAAAAAACCATGACCCCATTATATGCTGCCTACAAGAAACTCACTTCACAAAGATACACACAGACTGAAAGTGAAGGGTTGGAAAAAGATATACAACACAGATGGAAACCAAAAGCTGGAAGGCATAACTACCCTGACTTCAGATAAAGCAGATTTTTAAAGAAAAATCTTTAAAAAGAGATAAAGAAGGACATTATATTTTTATAAAAGATTCAATTTATCAAGAAGACAAAACAATCATAAACATATATTCACCCAAAACAAGACCACTGAGATACATACAGCAATTACTATCAGACCTAAAGGAAGAGATAGACTCCAATACAATAACCATGAGTGACTTCAATACCCCATTCTCATCAAAGAACAGATTATCTAGACAAAGAAATCTATAAAGGTACATCAGAGTTGAAACATACTATTGAGCAAATAGACCTAATACATATTTACAAGACATTTCACCCAACCACTACAGAACACACATTCTTCTCATCACCACATGGAACATTTTCTAGGATGGACCACATATTAGGCCACAAATCAAGTCTCAGGAAATTTAAGAAGACTGAAACATACCACATATCTTCTCAGAACATAAAGGGATGTGACTACAAATCAACAATAAGAACAACAGAATATTCATAAATATTTGTAAACTCAACATTCTACTAAATAATCAATGGAATCTTGAAATTAAAAAGGAAGTCAAAAAGTTACTTGAAATAAATGAAAATGGAAACACAACATATAAAAACCTGCAGGATACAGAAAAAGGAGTATTAAGAGGGAAGTTTACAGCATTAAATGCTTACATTAAAAAGAGAGAAATGCATCAGATTAAAGACCTAATGATGCATCCTGAAAACAGAAAAACAAGATCAAACCAAACCCAAAATCAGTAGGAGGCGAGAAATAATAAGGATCAGAGCAGAAATAAATGAAATTGAAACTAAAAAAAAAGTACAAAACATCAATAAAAAATAAGTTGGTTTTTTTGAGAAGATAAACCTCTAGGCAGACTAACAAAGAAAAAAGGAGAGGCCGGCAACATGGCTCACTTAGTTGATCCTCCACCTGCGGTGCTGGTGTTCCATGTGCGTTCCAGGTTCTGGTCCCAGCTGCTCCTCTTCCAGTCCAGCTCTCTGCTGTGACCCAGGAAGGCAGTGGAGGATGGCCCAAGTGCTTGGGCCCCTGTACCCGCATGGGAGACCGGGAGGAGGCACCTGGCTTCTGGCCTCAGATCCACGTACCTCTGGCCATGGTGGCCATTTGGGAGGTGAATCAACAGAGGGAAGACTTTTTGCTCTCTCTCTCTCTCTCTCTCTCTCTCTCTGTCTAACTCTGTCAAATAAAAAAAAAGGAGAAAAAACTCAAATAAATAAAATTAGAGATGAAAAAAGAGACATTACAAACAATACAGTGAAATACAAAAGATCATAAGAAACTGCTATGAGGAACTACATGGTAATAATCTGGAAAACATGAAGGAAATGGATTCCTGATTCAAACAATTTACCATGATTAAGTCAAGAAGATACAGACAATCTAAATAGACCCGTAACAAGCAATGAGATTGAAACAGTAGTCTAAAGTTTTCCATCAGGGAAAAATCTGAGACCTGATGGCTTTACTACCACGTTCTACAAAATATTCAAAGAGGAAGAAACTCCAATACTCTCAAACTATTCTAAAATATAGAAGAGGATGTAATGCTGCCAAATGTTTTTTATGAGGCCAGAATTACTTTGATACCAGGACCAAAGACATGAAAACTACAGACCTACATCCTTAATGAATAAAGATGCAAAGATTCTTAACAAAATATTATCAAATCCAAAACCACATCAAAAAAGCTCACACATAACAAGCAAATGGAATTTATGCCAGAAATGCAATGGTGGTTCAATAATTGCAAATCAATAAATATCATAAATTCCATCAAGATAATGAAGAACAAAAACCATATGGTAATCTCACCTAAGATACAGAACAAGCATTTGGTATGATTCAATACCCCTTCATGATAACAGTCCTTCACAAATCACGTATGGGAGGAACATTCCTCAAAATATAAAGGCCGAATATTACAAAGCAACAGCCAATATCATACTGAATGAGGATAAGCTGAAAGCATTTCCCCTGAGATCTGAAACAAGATAAAGACATCCACTTTTACCACTCTTATTCAATATAGTACTGGGAGTTTTAGCAAGAGCAGTTTTGGAGGAGAAAGAAATAAATAGCACCAAAATTGGAAAAGAGGAAGTCAAATTATCCACTTTTGCAGATGTCATGATGTTGTATATGAAAAAATCTAAAAATTCCACCAAAAAGTTGTTACAATTGATAAGCCAATTCAGTAAAGTTGCAAGCTTTTTTGTATGCTAATGATGAACACACAGAAAGAGAAATCAACAAAGAAATTCCATTCAAAATAGCAATGAGAAAAATCAAATAAATTTAACCAAAGAAGTCAAAGATCTGCACAATGAAAATTATAAAACACTGATGAAAGAAATCATCAAGGACACACAAAAATGGAAATATATTCCTTGCTCATGGGTCCAAAGAATCAATATCTTTATCATGCCTATACTACCAAAAATAAATAAATAAAAAAGGAATCTACCAATGACATTCTTTACAGAATAAAAGCAATCCTAAAATTCACACAGAATCACAAAAGATGCAGAATAGCCATAACATTCGTGAACAAGAAAAATCAAGCTGGAGGCATCACAATTCCTGACTTCAAAGCATACTACAAAGCTAATATAATTAAACAGCATGGTACTGGCATGAAAACTGATACAGAGATCAATGGAACAGAATAGAGGGCCCAGAAATGAATCTGTATGTATACAGACAACTGATTTTTAACCAAAAAATATGCTCAGACCAGAGAGTAAAGTAAGGATAATCTCTTTAGCAAATGGTGTTGGCAAAATTGGATGTATATATATATATGAAAGTATATATATATATATATATATATGAAAGTAGATCCATACCTCCTACCAAATACAAAAATCAACTCCAGATTGAACAAACCTCAATTTAAAACCTGAGACTACGAAGTCGCTGGATCAAAATCTAGGGGAAACACTCCAAGACATTGGTATTGGGCATGACTTCTGGACAAGACCCCAAAACCATAGCAACAAAAGCAGAACTAAAAAACTGGGGCTGTATCAAACTCAGTGTCTTTCATACAGCAATGGAAATGATCAATAGAATGAAGTGACATTCAACAGAATAGGAAAAAAATATTTGCAAACCACCTCTGACAAAGGATTAATATCCCAAATACATTAGCAATTTTAAAAACTCAACAGAAAAACAAAACCCAATCAGTTGAGAAACAGCCAAAGGACCTCCAATAGACAGTTTTCAAAGCAGATATATAAGCGGCCAGCAAATATATGAAAAAAAAATTCTCAACATCACTAGCCGTCAGGGAAATGCAATTCAAAACCACTATGAGGTTTCACCTCACCCCTGTAAGAATAGCTAAAATCCAGAACAGAGAGAAAAACAAATGTGGACAAGGATGAGGAGAAAGAGAAACACTTATACTCCACTGGTTGCAATGCAAATCAGTGCAGCCACTATGGAAAACAGTGTGTAGATTTCTTAAAAAACTAGAAACAGACTTGACATACCCAGCAATCCCACTACTGGGTATATATCCAAAATAACTGAGCACAGTGTATCCAAGAGACGCCTGCACCATCCTGTTTATAGCAGCACTGTTCACAATAGCCAAACTATGGAATCAACCAAGATGTCCATCATCAGATGAATAGACTAAAAATGTGGTAAATATACATGATGGAATATTATTAAACTATAAAAAATGAATGAAATTCTTCCATTTTCAGCAAAATGGACACAACTGGAGGACATAATGTTGAGTGAAATCAGCTGGGCCCAGAAAGAAAAATACTGCATGTTGGCCCTTATCTGGAGGAGCTAAAGTTTTTTAAAAAAAAAGAAAGAAAAAGAAACATCTGTGTGTATCAGTATTGCTGCAAATATAGTTTTTTTTGTTTGTTTGTTTGTTTTTTTAACTTTTATTTAATGAATATAAATTTCCAGTGTACAGCTTATGGATTACAATGGCTTCCCCCTCCCATAACTTCCCTCCCACCCACAACCCTCCCCTCTCCCGCTCCCTCGCCCCTTCCATTTGCATCAAGATTCATTTTCAATTCTCTTTATATACAGAAGATCAATTTAGTATAAAGATTTCAACAGTTTGCACCCACATAGAAACACAAAGTGAAACATACTGTTTGAGTACTAGTTATAGCATTAAATCACAATGGGCAGCACATTAAGGACAGAGATCCCACATGAGGAGCAAGTGCACAGTGGCTCCTGTTGTTGACCCAACAAATTGACACTCTAGTTCATGGCGCCAGTAACCACCCTAGGCTGTCGTCATGAGTTGCCAAGGCTATGGAAGCCTTCCAAGTTTGCCGACTCTGATCATATTTAGACAAGGTCATAAAAGACAGGGTGAGGATAGTAACCAGTGATCCTAAGAGTGGCATTTACCAGGTTTGAACAATTATACAGCATTAAGTGGGGAAGAGGACCATCAGTACACACAGGTTGGGAGTAGAGCCATTGGTGGTAGAGTAGAGGTTATGATTACAAAGGAATGAGGCCCAAGTACGCTAGACAGGGTCTAGAACAAAGGACAGAGTCATTATTAGAGGAGCTAAGAAAGGTGCTGTCTAAGCTACAATTAAGTTTTCTGATTGAGAGGCAAATAGAACCTGATAGAAGGGGCTTGATAATAATCTGTTGGGCTTTAGGCCTTGTAAGTTAAGAGGCCCAGACCTATCTATCTCTTCACATGGGGTATATCCTAAGGGAGGTGTGAACCTCCTAGGGGAAGGCACTCTGTTGACTTTCATTACTTGGCTGGCCTGGGAGGAGAGCTGGCCAGGTAAAGCCAGGGGGCATCTCTAACAAGAAATTTACAGTTCTGCCTGCAATGTTGCTGACCCTACTTGACCATCCCCTCAGCTGCAGTGGTCACTTTGGAAGTTGGGCTGAGTGAAGGGCTTTTCAGCTTGGAGCCAATAAGATCTGTGGCTCTGACCTGGGCATCCTTCGACTCCAGGGCAGGTCCATTTCCAGTGATCCAACTCTTGGCAGAGCTGCCAGGGCTCTTCACAAGCTGACTTCTGCTGAAGCCCAGGCTTACCACATTGAAAGCCACTGCAGTGGACTGGCCTGTTGGGTCTCCTTGAGGGCAGATCACTGTACAGATCAGCCATTAATAGGCCTGCCACCCATTGCTTCTGATGCTGCAAATATAGTTTTATAAAAACTTTTATGCCTTTGTGAAACCAATGGTTATGAATATTATACTACTATAGTTTTAAGTATTTGTGATTACTTTAAAATGCACTGTATATAGGTGAAATGGTTATTTTTACATTCAATTATTATTATTATTTTTTTGACAGGCAGAGTTAGACAGTGAGAGAGAGAGACAGAGAGAAAGGTCTTCCTCTTCCGTTGATTCACCCTCCAATGGCCGCTGCAGCCAGAGCCAGGTGTTTCCTCCTGGTCTCCCATGCAGGTACAGGGCCCAAGCACTTGGGTCATCCTCCACTGCCTTCCAGGGCCACAGCAGGGAGCCGGACTGGAAGAGGAGCAACCTGGACAGAATCCAGCACCCCAACCGGGACTAGAACCCAGGGTGCAGGTGCAACAGGTGGAGGATTAGCCTAGTGAGCCGCCGCACTGGCTTATTCAATTATTATTTATAGTTGCTGTCTATATTCCCAATAAACTAGGATCTTTTCACTTTTTACTTGTTAAACTTCTTATTTGGTAAAGTATTAAGCCTTTTTACTATAATCCATGCTTAAAGTATATCATCTTAAAAACTAAAAAAAAAAAAAAAAAAAAAAGGGAGAAGGAAAGAAGGTGAGACAAAGGGAGGAGGAGGGAGGGAGGAATGGAGAGCAGGAATATCATTATGCTCTTAGAATTGTTTCTATAAATCAAATTCAGTCTGTTAAAAACTAATTAAAATAGGGCCAGCGCCATGGCTCAATAGGCTAATCCTCCACCTTGCGGCGCCGGCACACCGGGTTCTAGTCCTGGTCGGGGCGCCGGATTCTGTCCCGGTTGCCCCTCTTCTAGGCCAGCTCTCTGCTGTGGCCAGGGAGCGCAGTGGAGGATGGCCCAAGTGCTTGGGCCCTGCACTCCATGGGAGACCAGGAGAAGCACCTGGCTCCTGCGCCGGCCGTGGAGGTCATTGGAGGGTGAACCAACGGCAAAAAGGAAGACCTTTCTCTCTGTCTCTCTATCCCACTGTCCACTCTGCCTGTCAAAAAAAAAAAAACTAATTAAAATAAAACACAAAAATAAAAAAGCAAAAGATTATACACTCTTTTATGATAAAAACTGAAAATGACTAAGTATAAAAGTGCTGACCTCAACATAATAAAGGTCATATATGAAAAGCCCATAGCTAACACCATATTTAGTGGAGAAAAATTGAAAACCTCCCCTAAATGATTAGGTACAACACAAGATTGTCCATTCTGTACTTCTAATCAACATCATGATACAAGCCTTAGCCAGAGAAATTAATCAAGAAAAATAAAAAGCAACCAAATTGAAAAGAAAATAAAATTATTTTTGTTTAAATGGCCTCGTCTTATATATAGAAAAACCTAAAAATTCCACCAAAGAAAACTGTTAGAATTAGTAAAAAAAAAAAAAAAAAAAAAATCAGCTAAGTTTCAGATACAGAATCAGCATTTAAAAAATCCATTGTAGGGCCTGCCATTTGGAATGCCCACACCCCATATGAGAGTGCCTAGTTTGAGTCTGAACTCCTCAGCTTTTTTTTTTTTTTAAATTTATTTGACAGATGGAGTTAGTGAGAGAGAAAGACAGAGAGAACGGTCTTCCTTCTGTTGGTTCAAGCACTTGGGCCATCCTAAGCCACAGCAGAGCTGGACTGGAAGAGGAGCGACCAGGACTAGAACCCAGCGCCACTCCTCTGCTTTCAATCCAGCTTCCTGCTGATTAGCACCCTGGGAGATCAGGGGATTGTTCAAATATATATATATATATACATATATATATATATGTATATATATATATTTATTTATTTGACAGGTAGAGTTTACAGACTGTGAAAGAGAGAGACAGAGAGAAAGGTCTTCCTTCCATTGGATCACTCTCCAAATGGCCGCAAAGGCCGGAGCTACGCTGCTCCGAAGCCAGGAGCCAGGAGCTTCTTCCTGGTCTCCCATGCGGGTGCAGGGGCCCAAGCACCTGGGCCATCCTCCACTGCCCTACCGGGCCACAGCAGAGAGTTGGACTTGTAGAGGAGCAACTGGGACTAGAACCCGGTGCCCATATGGGATGCTGGCGCCACAGGCAGAGGATTAACCTAGTGAGCCACTGTCCCGGCCCAGGGATGGCTCAAATATTTGTGTCCCTGCCACCCATGTATGAGATCCAGCTTGAGTTCCTGACTATTGACTGGTATTGTGGCAGTGTGTTAAGTAGCTGCCAGTGACACTGGCATCCCATTTTTTGCCATTTGAGTACCAGCTGTTCCACTTCTGATCCAGGTCCTTGCCAATCCACCTGGGAAAGTATTAGAGGGTGGCCCCTGCCACCTACAGATTTGTGGAGCAAATGAATGAATGGAAAGTCAATCTCTCTCTCTCTCTCTCTCTCTCTCCCCCCTTCTCTATCTCTGTATGTGTGTCTTTCTCTGCAACTCTGCATTTTAAATAAATAAATCTTTTTAAAAAAGAACCAATCTGAAGGCATCATAGTATCTGATTTCAAAATATACCATGAAATTATGCTACTTAGAACAGTATGGTCTTGGCAGAAAGACAGACCTAGAAACCAATTGAATAGACTACGCAATGCAGAATAAAGCCTAGACATACACAATCAACTGATCTTTGAAAAGAGTACCAAGAATATAAAATGGAGAAAGAAGGTCTGTTCAGCAAATGGTGCTGGGAACATTAATTATCCACTCGCAGAAGAATGAAAATGGATCTTTGCCTTTTATCATACACAAAAGTTAACCCAAAATTGATTAAAGACTTAAACAAGGTCTGAATACAAAACTCCTTGAAGAAAATATAAAAGGAAAGCTTCTTGACATTGATCTTACACAATGACACCAAAAATAAAGGCAACAACAGAAGAAAATAGATAAATGGGTCTACATCAAACTTAAAAGCTTTTGTACAGCAAAGGAAATAACAGAATGGAAGGCAACCTATGAGATGGAATTGGAGATAGTATTTGAAAATTTTATATATATGTATTTATGTTATATGTTTATATATATAACATATATATGCCAAAAGGTTATCATCCAAAATATATAAACAAATCCCACAATTCATAAACAAATAACCTGATCCATAATGATGAAAGGACTTGAATAGATATTTCTCCAAGGAAGACACACAAATGTCGAATAGGTATATGAAAAAAATGCCAGCGTTACCAATAATGAGAGAAATACAAATCAAAACCACAATATGATATCACCTCACATTAGTTAGAATGGGCATTCTAAAAAAACATAGGAAGTGTTCATGAGGATGTGGAACCTTTGACAAATTAAAAATAGAGCTGCCATATGATCCAGTAATCCCACTTCCAGATATTTACCTCAGAGTTGGAATATGAATCTTGAAGTTATCAGCCACTCCAGTGTTCACTGTAGCACTATGATAATTAAGTTATGAAAACAACTAAAATGTCCAACAACTAATGAATGAATAGATAAAATGTGATATGTACATACAAGGGAAATGTTGTTCTGCCTTAAAAACTAGGAAAATGAGGAGGGCACTGTAGCATAACAGGTAGAGCCTCTACCTGCACGGCCAGCAGCGGTATGGACACCAGTTCAAGACCTGGCTGCTCTACTTTGATCCAGCTCTCTGCTAATGTAGCTGGGAAAGAAGCAGAAGATAGGCCAAGTCATTAAGTCCCTACAACCAAGTGGGAGACCTGGAAGAAGCTCCTGGATCCTGGCAAGCTTTAGCTATTGTGGCCATTTAGGCAATGAGCCAAAGGATGATAGATTCTCTCTCTCTCTCTCTCGCTCTCACTCTCACTCTCGCTCTCCCCTCCCACACACATTCTGTAAACTCTGCCTGTCAAATAAATAAATCAATCTTTAAAAATAAAGAATTTTTAGGCCGGCGCCGTGGCTCAACAGGCTAATCCTCCGCCTTGCGGCGCCGGCACACCGGGTTCTAGTCCCGGTCGGGGCACCGATCCTGTCCCGGTTGCCCCTCTTCCAGGCCAGCTCTCTGCTGTGGCCAGGGAGTGCAGTGGAGGATGGCCCAAGTACTTGGGCTCTGCACCCCATGGGAGACCAGGATAAGCACCTGGCTCCTGCCATCGGAACAGCGCAGTGCGCCGGCCGCAGCGCGCTACCGCGGCGGCCATTGGAGGGTGAACCAACGGCAAAAGGAAGACCTTTCTCTCTGTCTCTCTCTCTCACTGTCCACTCTGCCTGTCAAAAATAAAAAAATAAAAAAAAATAAAAAATAAAATAAAAAAAAAAAAGAATTTTTGTAAGCATTTACAGTAATGGAAATGTCCTGATAATAGTTTTCTAGTTTTATGTTATCTGAAAATGCCTAATTTCACTTTCATTTTTGTTTTTTAAAAACAGCTTTATTGTACTATAGTTGATACGTAATAAACTGCACATACTTAAAGAATACCATTTGTACATATCCATACACTCATGAAAGCATTAATATAGTGAAGGTAACAGACATCTATCACCTCCAAAAGTTTTCATGTGTCCCTTTTGGATTTGGGGCGAGGGGTGTGAACATTTAGCATAAGATCTACCCTCTCAGAGTTTGTACATTCACAGCACAGTATTGCTGATACACAGAGTATTATTGATATATAGCACAATGCTGGGCCTTAAGAGCTAATTAATCTTGCAGAAATAAAATCTTACCTTCCAGGTCTCCCATGTGGGTGACAGGAGACCAAGTACTCAGGCCATCTTCCACTGCTTTCCCAAGCACATTAACAGGGAGCTGGATGGGAAGTGGAGCAGCTAGGAATCAAACTGGCGCCCATATGGCATTGCAGGCCCTTACAAAAATTCTTGAGACTGAAGGCCACATCATATCAGAAAAAATTCAGAGCCTCATAAAAGAGGAAAAATTATTTTAAGTGGTAATACCCATATGAATAAAAACGTTTTTCATGTCAGTTTTCACTTTTTTTAAAATAAACACATGTAATGGTAATTATAACATTGGATTATGGGGCTTATCACATATGTAGATCTAATTCTCACAAAAAATGCTACAAACATAAAAAGGCAGAGGCATATGCTCCAGCAGTGACCATGTTTGGTAAGAAGCCCACATCCCAAATTGAAGTGCCTGGGTTAATGCCCAGTTCCATCTCTAGACTCCAGCTTCCTGCTAATTCAGACCCTGGGACACAGCAGTGACACCTCAAGTACTTGGGTTCCTACCACCTATGTAGTGAACCTGAGCTGAATTCCTGGCTCCTGGCTGCTGGCTTCAGCCCCTATCCATTGTAGATACTTGGGGTGTGAAACGGCAGATGGGACTTGCAAAATTTCTACATTTTACATGAAGTGGTATGATAATTAATTGTAGGTAAACTGTAAAATCTTAAGTATTTTGGTGTAATTCCGAAGCAGCTACTGAAATAATAATGCAAAGAAATACTGTTAGTAAGTCAATAACAGAATTAGAATGGAATAGAATTCTACAGAATATTCAAATAACTTATAAAAAGGCCTGAAAGAAGAATTAACAACAAATGCAAACTGGTAACACATAATAAAATAGTCGATCTAATGTCAATTGTATCAGTCATTACCAAGATATTAGTCGACTAAACATTCCAATTTTAGGGGAAAAGTATTGGAATTTTTTAAGTCACCTAAATGTACAGAAGATGTACTTTAAATATAAATACACCAGTGCCCCATTTTAAAGTGCCAGGGTTCAAGTCCTGGCTTTGCCACTGATTCCAGCTTCCTGCTAATGTGGTTCCTAGGAGCATCAGGTGATGGCTCACAAGGTTGGTCACTGCCATTCAGGTAGATAACCTGCATTGAAATCCTGGCTCCTGGCTTCAGCATGTCATGTCAGCATCACAGGCAGTGATTTAACCCACTGTGCCACAACACCAGCCCCAGTGGGAACATTTTCAACAGAGCAACAACCCAACAGAATTTCAAGAAAAGTCTTGAGAATATTCAAACTCTGCATATAGATCTAGATACAAAAGTTAATTTGGAAACAGATATAGCAATATCCTGGCTTATTAGCTGTAAATAGAACTATCAAAAATAAGTAAAAATAAATTAAAAATCAGTTTCCAGGTTAGATAAGCTTATTGTGGAATTTCAATACAAGCACACATTATTAATGTGAGTTATATTTTAGGAGGAACAAAAACACTCTCTCACCTTACACTAATCCCAGGTCCAGGCCTCAAGAAGGCCTGTCTAGTGATACCACACAGTTAAGATCAAATTTCTACCTACCATTTTTCTGGGGGTAACCAGCCCCCATAACAGGGATCACTGCTCTTGTGTAGCTGCAAGGAAACATTGCCCTGCCATTGTATTAAAAACTAAAACAGCAGAAACTGAAAGAGAAGAGTGATCAAGAAATTCTGCTTCATCATTAATTCATTAAAATATTTTCAGTTACTTGAGTTGTACTTACAGGATACAGAGGTCATCAGCTGACTGGGTTTAGTCCAAGAGCCGGCTGTTACAAAAAAGGCAAGAAGCAAAAAGAGTGATAACAGCTATTTTGTTGAATTACTTGGAGAGGGGTCAGCCCTTTTGCTGTGGTTACAGAAGACTTAAAAGGGATGAGGGCTACTATGAAAATGCTAACTTTTAAGTATCAAATCAGTATTCACATGTCCATAGCAAAGCATCCCTTACAAACTGGACATTGCAAGATCAAGGTTAATTTTATCTGTAAAATCCATAAGTATATATTACCATTTACATTTTAAATTTTTTTCCTTTCAATGGTAAAATTTGGTATTTATAATAAGACAGTGTTGGAAAGCTTCCTATTAAATTGCTTTGACTATTTCCATTTATACAGGGCAAGCCATCTTTTCTTTCTCTAATCATAAATTTAACATTCTCTTTGTAGATGATTTGAACACTACAGAAGTGTCAAAAAACAGAAGTCTCCCATAATCCTACTACCTGAGGCAACAACATTGTTGATTTGGCTACGTTTTCTACTAATCTTATTTTTTACATTTTAAACACAAGGAGGATTATGGTGGACCATTCATGCATTATTCCTGTGAATTTTGAGTCTACTGCTTTCTTACTTATTTATTACAGAGGCAAATCCTTCATTTTCAGATACTGTTAGTTAAAAATCACGATAGTGTATACTTAGAACAATTCTCAGAAGAACTGAAAAAAATAATATTGCTAATAGTGCATGAGAAATAAACTGCCAGCATTCACTACGCCAGTTCTATGCTTGAGAAATCTGACATCAGACCTTTCTGCCTCTATACAATCATAATGAAAAAAAAATCTCCAAAGAAATTTTGAAAAACTTTCATGTATGTCCTGCTACTGCATGATCTACCTTGAAAGATTCATTAGCAAAAAGCTCTCAAGACAAAGTATTTGTTATTCTTGTTATTTATGTTATTGTGTGTGTGTGTGTGTGTTTAAAAGCTAGTTACAGAGGACAATAAACACACACCCATTTTTATTATGAAAATGTTGTATCTCAACAGTAACAATCTGAGGGACCTAAATGACATCTAGAGAATGATGATATCTTCCTCATTGGAGCCAGAAGGTAATTAACCCCCACCACAATAACCCCAACCCAGGAAAGAAAGTTGGGGATGAGCCAGCTGAACCCCAGATGTTAAGGTTGGGAACATTCCAAAGCTCTGCATCTGGAGCCATCTACTGCCAAACCTGTCCCATCTGTAACAAAGGTGATAAATTCCTCCCCCAGAGGAGAGAAAACCAGAAGAGGCACAACAGCATGTAGTTTTTCAACATATTGGTAACTTTCTCCTCCGTCAACTTTCTGTTCATTCACTGGTATCAAGAAAGCAGTGAGGGAAACCTAGGGAGTATAGAATTGAAGCTAGATTGCTAATCAAATTCAGAAGAAAAAGAAAATGACTAGATATATAAATTAGGTTGGTTGGAAAGAACACTGTATTTATTTTGTTTTGTTTTGTTTTGTTTTTTTTCCCCAAAAAAACAATAACCAAGATCCAACAGTGCACCCTTCTGGTTGCAATACAGAACTAACATTGACCTCACAGTCTAGCAATACTAGACTCTAGTCTATGAGACTTCAACAGAGTTCCTGATTTCCTCTATAAAGAGAAGATTGACAATAATTCCTTCACACACAGCTTTATTTAAAGCAAAAGAACAAAGAAGATGTTATCAAATATAAACATTTGTTTCCATTCTCAATGAGTCAAACATAGTGGCAAAAACATTGTAGAAACCTATGATGCTACATTTACTTGACATGCGTATTTGGAGCTCCATTCTCTTGACTTTCTTGGAGGCTTACCGTGGGCATTACCATGTGATAAAGTCTCCCTAAATATTGGCTGAATAAATTAATCAGACAAGATTATCAATTTCTGAAATCAGGGCTCTCAGTAAAACCTAAAAACACATTATCGTATTTCGTCCCCAGAACAACAGCTATGGAACGTCCACAACATTGGAGTCCAGAGTGTTGTGTAACGGAAAAGCATATATGAAAATGGCTGGCCCTTAGAACAAATTTGCCCCAACATGTTTGTAGCAACATAGTTTCTGAGCAATGTAGTCTGGTCAATACTCACAAAGGTTTAGTTGTCAACCTCTTACCCTTCAAGTGAGCACCATAATGAATTACTACCACAAATTTTTTTTTATATTTGATTTGATGGAACTAGTCAAGGAAGTTCATCAACAGCTTTGTGTTAGAAATGTTACTTCTACCTACTTTGGTCTCCGGCAATGGAGGGCACTGGCAGGAACTTATTGAGCACCTCTCAAGAACAACGGAAATTGCCAGGAAGTTACAGTCCCATTTTTGATGAGCAATTAGCATACTGGTTTCTGTAGAGTAATTAATAATGCAAAAAGTCCACTATTTCTCTAACCCAAATCAAAATGGACAGCACAGTAATTCTTCTTTTTCTTTATGACTGCTCATAATAAACTTTGGCATGTTTACAGTGTGTTGTGACATATTCTTTTTTGCTTATATAATTGAAAGTATCAGAAAGCTCAAGACAACACTATAAATCATCAGAAATATTTACAAAACACTACTTTCTACAATATAACCCTGTTTCATACATCCAGAAAAGTATCTGTGATCGTCTTCCTATCCTTGGCTACCCTGCAGCATTCAGCTTCTTTAGGAGCCATTGTCTCCCTCACCATAATCTTAGAATTATGGAGGCTAAGAATCAATGTTCAAGCACAAGGAACTCCTCCTTTGACACTAGGTTGAAATCAAGCCTTATGTTTCAATGCCTGTTTGCCACAAGCTGCACCCCAGTGTATGATACACTGCATGGTCTGCCCATATGCCAAGGGTCCATGTGCCACACCACAACCTAACAGCAAAACAGTGTGACTCAGTGTTAGCAACTCCACTCAGTGAAGCAAAAATGAATTTTACACATAAAGCAGAATGTTAGGCCAGTCCTGGAAAGGATCTGCTCTATACCACTTTACAGACACACCAGTTACAAACCACTTTAGACCATACATAGAGAAAAAGGCTTATTAGATAGTCTAAAGACAAAAATAGTTTCAAAGAATTATGACTGCTGATTTTCAAAAATAGGTGTTAACCTGAAATCCTTCCCATACATACAGCCACAGAAAGCAATAAAAGGCTTCTAAAACTCTCCCAAAATTCATACCAAAAGGAAACCACCTTTTCTTTCTTCCTAACACACATTTGGGATTCAATTTTCAGCAATAAATCATCTTGCCTACAAAGATTTCTCCAAGCAAGTTAAAGCCAAGCAGGTATCAGACACTATTATGCCAGCATAAAAATTTATCACAGAACAATGGGAGGAAGCAAGGTTCAGCTGACAAAAGATCCAGGCTTGATAGGGCTATCAGCAGGATGTCATCAGCGAAGAGCAAGAACAGAGACTTCCCAAAGAAATGAAAGCCTCAGCTCCCTGGCTCATCGGGGGAGTAGAACAAACACTTTTCAAATCGAAAAATGTAGCTAAAAAGAGGGACCAAGGGTTAATGTTTATTGAAACCGAGAACCATGGAGAGCAAAGGTTTTGAGAGCAGGTAACTTGCATCCCCAGATCTTGAGAATGCAGGCTGTGGACACACTCTTCTATTAGAAAACACCTTGCCTATCACAGAAACACCTGGATCCAGGGCCAATAAACCTGAAATGGTGTCCATGGCTGATGAAAGCTGAAAGAGCATCAGGAAAGGGCAGGCCAATGTTGTGGGTTTTGAATGCTGTGATCAGAAACATAAAGGGTCCATGCGCAGTGTGGCCATGGACAGGTGGGGGAGATTGAACTGGAGGAGCCCATTCTCAGAAACATTTTGTGAAATTAACTGAGAGGCCTGTCGGATGTTAAGCAAGCAATGCAATGAGCTCAGACTTTTAAGACAGCTGTAATAGACTCTTAAGACTTTTAATTAATAAGAGTTATTAAGACAATAATAGCTTTTAAGATTCTATAATAGAATGTTACATGAAAGGTTAGTGGTGAGGTGCACAAGTGCAGAAATAATGGCAAAACCTTTAACAGGATGTTAAAGTTTGATGATGCTGAGGTCAATCTGTCAGCCTACTGCGTAAGCACTGTGGTGGGTGTCACTAGCATGGAGGAGTTAGACAGTCTCTGCCCTTCAGTGCTTTAAGAAGTAACTGCAGTGTATCTTTCTTTTTAACTTTGATTTAATGAATATAAATTTCCAGTGTACAGCTTATGGATTACAATGGCTTCCCCCTCCCATGACTTCCCTCCCACCCACAACCCTCCCCTCTCCCGCTCCCTCGCCCCTTCCATTTGCATCAAGATTCATTTTCAATTCTCTTTATATACAGAAGATCAATTTAGTATAAAGATTTCAACAGTTTGCACCCACATAGAAACACAAAGTGAAACATACTGTTTGAGTACTAGTTATAGCATTAAATCACAATGGGCAGCACATTAAGGACAGAGATCCCACATGAGGAGCAAGTGCACAGTGGCTCCTGTTGTTGACCCAACAAATGGACACTCTAGTTTATGGTGCCAGTAACCACCCTAGGCTCTCGTCATGAGTTGCCAAGGCTATGGAAGCCTTCCAAGTTTACCGACTCTGATCATATTTAGACAAGGTCATAAAAGACAGAGTGAGGATAGTAACCAGTGATCCTAAGAGTGGCATTTACCAGGTTTGAACAATTATACAGCATTAAGTAGGGAAGAGGACCATCAGTACACACAGGTTGGGAGTAGAGCCATTGGTGGTAGAGTAGAGGTTATGATTACAAAGGAATGAGGCCCAAGTGCACTAGACAGGGCCTAGAACAAAGGACAGAGTCATTATTAGAGGGGCTAAGAAAGGTGCTGTCTAAGCTACAATTAAGTTTTCTGATTTAGAGGCAAATAGGACCTGATAGAAGAGGCTTGATAATAATCTGGTGGGCTTTAGGCCTTGTAAATTCAGAGGCCCAGACCTATCTCTTCACATGGGGTATATCCTAAGGGAGGTGTGAACCTCCTAGGGGAAGGCACTCTGTTGACTTTCATTACTTGGCTGGCCTGGGAAGAGAGCTGGCCAGGTAAAGCCAGGGGGCATCTCTAACAAGAAATTGACAGTTCTGCCTGCAATGTTGCTGACCCTACTTGACCATCCCCTCAGCTGCAGTGGTCACTTTGGAAGTTGGGCTGAGTGAAGGGCTTTTCAGCTTAGAGCCAATAAGATCTGTGGCTCTGACCTGGGCATCCTTCGACTCCAGGGCAGGTCCATTTCCAGTGATCCAACTCTTGGCAGAGCTGCCAGGGCTCTTCACAAGCTGACTTCTGCTGAAGCCCAGGCTTACCACATGGAAAGCCACTGCAGTGGACTGGCCTGTTGGGTCTCCTTGAGGGCAGATCATGTACAGATCAGCCATTAATAGGCCTGCCACCCATTGCTTCTGATACCGAGCTTTCTTTTCCTCCTGGTTTGTGTTAAAGCAGACCAGAGGATGCAAGTCAAGGGAGTGCCCATGTCCCATCTCTAATCTTTGGTGGCCTGAACTACAAGTCTATAGTCACAGGCATGTTCTGTAGTAGTTTTTCTAAGGTAGACAATGCCCGTGAGGAAAATTATATTCTCACTTTAAAACTTTCGTTCCCTTTGGTCTGAAAGGGAGTTTTTTTCTACTTACTGTATACTTCGCTGATGGCGAAGTGAATCTAGCTATGAGATTATTATTTAAGTTCTTCTTTTAGCTGTGCTATTACAGAAAAATGTTAGCCATCTCTTTTATAAGGTCTAAAGATTAAATTGTGCGTCCTACAGATTCCTTTATAATAGAATTAGTTTCCTACCTTGAAGAGAATAGAGAAATGAAAGAACAAGTTGGGCTTAGAATAGAGAAATGAGGGAGCAAGTCCTGGATCGCTTGCTGACAATAGCAATATCACATGATACTTAGCAAACCGTTTCAACCATTAGATAACAGCTTAAGAAAACATTTACCAGAAGGTCCAGTGCCTTCCATAAATTTTAAGAATCATGTATTTGAAAACACCTCTTAAATATCTAACATGGTGTAGATTGTTTAGCCAGTAAACTTAAGCACAACCATCTAAAATGTTTTTAGTTTCGATCATTGTTACAAGGTGATTATTCAAATCTTTGAAAATAAGCACATATTTAAATAACCCATAGCTCTTAATAAAAATTCAGCTGTTTTTGAACAATTAGAATTTAACAGACATCAAGAGAACATAATAGATTACTTTAACACATTGATTTAACAGAGCATCAGAGTTTAATTCTATGTCAAAGAGAAATTGAGCTTCCTGTGATCTTTTGCTGTGAGGTTTCCTTCCTTTACCTTCTTTCATATTGGTGACCATGTTTCTGTGTTTCTGTGTGTAACACATCTTTAAGCATCTTTTGCAGGGCAGGATGAGTGGCAACAAATTCTTTCAGTTTCTGTTTGCTATGAAAAGTCTTAATTTCACCTTCATTCACAAATGAGAGCTTTGCAGGATATAATATTCTGGGCTGGCAGTTTTTCTCTCTTAGTACCTGGGCTATGTCTCGCCATTCCCTTCTAGCTTGTAGGGTTTCTGATGAGAAGTCTGCTGTGAGTCTAATTGGAGATCCTCTGAGAGTAATCTGACGTTTCTCTCTTGCACATTTTAGGATCTTTTCTTTATGTTTCACTGTGGTGAGTTTGATTACAACATGTCGTGGTGAGGATCTCTTTTGGTCATGTTTATTAGGGGTTCTATAAGCTTCCTGTACTAAGGTGCCTCTGTCCTTCTCCAAACCTGGGAAATTTTCTGCTAGTATCTCACTGAAAATGCCTTCTAATCCTTTCTCCCTCTCCATGCCTTCAGGAACTCCTAGAACCCGAATGTTGGGTTTTTTAATAGTATCCTGTAGATTCCCGACAATATTTTTTAGATTTCTAATTTCTTCTTCTTTTCTTTGGTTTGCCTGTTTCCTTTCCTGTTCCCTGTCTTCTAAGTCTGATATTCTCTCTTCTGCTTCGCCCATTCTGTTTTTAAGGCTCTCTAATGTGTTTGTAATTTGATCTATTGAATTCTTCATTTCATTATGATTTCTCATCACTGTCACAGTTTCTTGTTCCACTAGTTGTTTCATTTCATTTTGATTCCTCCTTAATATTTCATTTTCATGAGAGAGATTTTCTATCTTGTCCATTAAGGATTTCTGTAGTTCAAGAATTTGTTTTTGAGAACTTCTTAATGTTCTTATCAATTTTTTGAGATCTGCTTCTTGCATTTCTTCGATCTCATCATCTTCATAATCTTGAATTGGGGTGTCTTTTTCATTTGGGGGTGTCATAGTGTCTTCCTTGTTCTTGTTACCTCGGTTTTTGCATTTGTTGTTTGGCATGTTGGAGATATTTGGTTTCTTCACTGTGGTGTTTTTTCTTGTTACACTATGGCTCTATATTAAGTGGGCTGTCCACTTTCGGTGGAGCCTTAGAGGCTTGAGATGAGTGTGGACTGAGAGCTGTGTTTGGTTCCTCAGGGTTGAGGGTGTGTCAAAGATGACACTCCCAGGTTAGGCATGGTAAATCTCTCTTTCTTTTTTTGATTCAAAAGGGAAGTAATTCCACACAGCTGAACGTAATTGGAGGTAGTTAGCAGGCAAATGATATACCCACAGGAGCCAGAGATGGGAAGCTCTCTCCCAAGGACCACACAGGGAATCTGTGCTGCCCTCAGTGTGGGCTCCAATTCTCCTGCAGTCTCCCACTGGGTTGCCAAGTTAGATGCTAATCTCCTGTTATTTCACCCCTCCCCCCAGAGTCAGGTTTTTCTTCTAGGCTCAGGGTTGGTGCAGACCTGAGGTCGCACTGCTTATGACGTATGTCCAAAATGGCACCTGCTCTGTCTTGCTCGCCTTTGAGAGGTGAGTGGAGAGAGAGAAACTGGTGTCCGTATCGGTCACTTTTTTTATTTTTTTCCTCTCTCTCTTCTAGTTAGCCTGGTGAACTTTTCCCCACGGAGTTTCAAGCCTCGTTCCCTCTAGCCTCCTCTTTTCGCTTGCCCGCTGGTGTCTCGGGCTATTGAGGTTCGGCTCACCTCGCGTTCCAGCGCTGGTGTGTTGAGTCTGCCGCTGGTGTCCCGAACTTGGGCTCCCACGCTCTCCACGCAGGTACACTGTGAATCATTAGTTCCGGAAGAGTTTCCTCTGCTGTTTCATCCCCTACTCTTCCTTGACCCTGCAGTATCTCCACTTATATTAAACTGTCTCTCCCCTGGACTAATAGTGTGCTCCCTGCCTATTCTGCCATCTTGCCGCTCTCCCCAGTGTTTCAATCTTACACAAGAAAGTGAAATAGATACTATCTCCATCTTACATTTAAGGAAAGGAGGGCAGAGAGAATCTAAGTATCTTGCCAAAGATGCATAGCAAGGAAGTCACTAAGAATTCAAAACACACGATCTTTTCACTATGTTACATTTTCCAATAGAATGCAGAATAAGATGTGACATTTTTAGAAAGCAAGCAACCAATACAAAATAACCTGTAATAAACACCAAGAAAAATGCATCACAGATTAAATTTATGAATGTAAAAGAGTGATAACTGTGTCTCTGGATGTTGATGCTGGAGCAAGTAGACATGGATCAAACAGGGCAAAAGTCACCAACGAAGGCACTGGACACAGGGGTAGCATCCTGGGAAGAGAAATTCATGGGCAGTCTGGAAACAGCACAGCTGGCTCCTGGTGCGGGGAGGAAAGGAGCCCGACCAGGGCCCAGCAAGGAAGGACCTCTATTGAGAAGAATGGCTCTGGCACTCACACAGAACCTGCAGAGCCAGGCAGGAGAGCTGAGGCTGGCAGCCGTAGGACACGGGAGCACCCGTGGTTTCTGAGCGGAAAAGCTAAATCTCTGCTGCCGTACTACAGTCTCCATCTTGGCGTACATCTGTTTAACTACAGTTGCTGTGACAAATGAGTGCAAACGTAGCACACTGAAACAACACAAGGGTACTACCTTATAGTTCTGCAGCCCAACGCACATCCTGCTGGAGGAAATCGAGGTGTCAGCTGGGCTGCTTCCTTCCTGGGGATCCCTGGGAAGACCTCCTCTTCCTGCTTTTTCAGCTTCTGGAGGCCACTCATATACCTTGGTTCCGGGCCCCCTTCCTTTATCATCAAGTGTCGTAACACTGCTTCTCTCTCCCATGATCCATCTGTTTTCTGTACTCACATGTTCCTGAGATCACAGTAGAAGCTCTTTGTCTTCAAGCGTTTCAGGAATCACATCAGGCACACCTGGATAATGCAGACTAGTGGCTCCTGTGACCCTCAGATCCTTAACATGAATCACAAGTGCAGCCCCCTTTTGCCCTTTCTTTTTTTTTTATTTGACAGATAGAGTTAGACAGTGAGAAAGAGAGACAGAGAGAAAGGTCCTCCCTCCGTTGGTTCACCCCCAAAATGGCCGCTATGGTGGAGCTACGCCGATCCGAGACCAGGAGCCAGGTGCTTCCTGGTCTCCCATGCGGGTGCAGGGGCCCAAGCACTTGGGACATCTTCCACTGCCCTCCTGGGCCACAGCAGAAAGTGGGACTGGAAGAGGAGCAAGCGGGACTAGAACCCAGCGCCCATATGGGATGCCGACGCCGCAGGGCAAAGATTAAGCAAGTAAGCCACAGTGCCAGCCCCTCCTTTTGCCCTTTCAAGCAGTATATTCACAGGTTCCAGTGACAAGGACACAGACATGTGGGGGAGCCAGGATTTTTTAGACACCTTCCTAAATATCACCTGCCACTTGTGTTTGAGAGTACTTTAAAAAAAAAAAAAAACTCATGGAGAAAATGCACACAAGGAGTTTTCAAAAAGTCCATGGAGGAGGCTTATTAGCAAAAACTATGTAGATTCCAAAGTTTTTGCACCACAGTACATGTTTTTTTCCTTTAAAATTATGTATTGTGTCAGTTTTTGTTTTTTTTTTTTTTCAAAGATTTACTTGTATTTATTTGAAAGGTAAAGTGACAGAGAGACAGAGACTGAGACAGAGAATGTGCTAGTTCACTCCCCAAATGGTAACAACCAGGTCTGGTCCAGGCCAAAGCCAGGATCCTGGAATTCCATCTGACTCTCCCACTTGGGCCATCTTCTGCTATGTTCCCAGGCACATTAACAGACAGCTGGATTGGAAGTGAAGCTACTGGGATTGGAATCGGCACTCTGATATGAGATGCTGGTGTTGAAGATAGGGGCGTAAACCGCTATGCCACAGTGCCAGCCCCAAACTTACTTTCTCATTCCATTTTCCATGAACTTTGGAAAATACTCCAGTATCTTTAGCCTCCATGAGTGTGGGGCACTGTCCTCCCTGCTCCATGCATAATCGGTGACTGCTCACCCCTTTGAGCTCTGCTTACCTTGTCTTTGAAAATGGGGATTATAGTAGCAGCTGCTTCACTAGATTTTTCAGGGGTTGATGAAGTAAATGTTGTGAAATACACAGCAATATTTTCTTACAAGCAGAAACTCAATAAATATTAGTTCTCCTTCCCAGTACTAACCAATAAGCAACATGGTTACCATGAGTGAGACCCATGGGCAGAATGCAGAGGTATTCAACTGTAGGCTTAGCTTAGAATAATTGGTCCTCCCACGTGGGTAGAAAATGCTTTACTGCTTCTCTTTGTGATGTGTGACCACATTTCTAGAGAAATAGTGGGAAACAGATCATTAGCAATGAATATTTAATTGAAAAATTACTATCTAGAGAAACAGATTCTAAATGGAAGTGATAAGTACAAAATGTTCCTAAATATGTGTGTGTACATGTGTATAATGTCATCACTAAAAATCAAACGTTGATATTCATAACCACTGAGCATTAGAAAATTAATGAATTCTTCAGTTACCCATTCATTTAAAATAGTTATTGAAGGTCATATGTAGTCGCAAAGGTTTGGAGATTTTATCCTGCTGTCCAGGTACTTCCATTTTAACAGAGGCAGGGACTTACATTAAATAATAAAGACAATAGGTTAGTATTTTCTCCCTCAAGACTTTTTCAATGTGTTCTTAATTTAAAAAAGCCTATATGCGGTTCTAGAGTATATTTTGACTTCCTAACTTTTTCTTCATACTAAAGCAAGAAGAAGTTTTATGGTATATCAAGATAAAACCTATAAATAAGCTAGAAGACTTCAAAATCAATTAAAATAAGAAAATGTGCGCCAAGAGTATGCTACTTATTTGTATACCTCCACATCATTCCAAAATGTTTAAAATTAGCTAGAATAAATCCATGTAACTAACAATATAAAACAAAATACAGAACAAGAATGAGGGAAAACACTAAGAGAAAAGGAAGGGAAGATAAGAGAGACAGAAGAAGAAAATTAGGGGGGAAAAAAGGAGGAAAGCTAAATAAAAACAATTAAAGAATCCTGACAATGTTCTTTTTTTGTTTTGTTTTGTTTTTTACTGAAAATTTGGTTTTTAGTACCTAGTAGCAAAAGAAAAGAAAGAACATAACTACTCACAATAATCACAGGGTTAGAAAAATAAAAATAAGCATGTACCTGAGAACAAGGATACCTGAGACCTAAGAGGAATCTCTCCCACTGATTCTCATGATGAGTGGGACAGCACTGGGCAGTGAGCTGGCAGCTGTGTCACACTGGTCTGGGGAAGGGAGCACTGAGTGGAGGCCCTTGGTGAATAGACTCCAGCTGGGGCCAATTTCAAACCAGCAGTATGACATCTCTACACTTGGAGCTAGGAGCAATGTGCCATAGCCCATCTTGTATAATGTTTTTTCCATACTCATACAATGGTCATAAATAACCTCAAGAGGATAGCTAGAGTAAAATGCAAATAATCAGGAAATTGATGAGTTTGAAGTAATTATTGCCTTTATTTTCAATATATTTAATAAAGTAATGCGTTTAATGATAACTTTGGGTAATTTAATTGTTCATAATAGCTGTGTTCAGCAACCAGCTTGCACTCAGTTGCACATTCCCTAGACTGCATAGCAAATTTCACATGGCTGTTCATTAATATTCCTCAACAACGGCTTATCATCCAACACTGAAGAGTGAGTCAGTGAAGCTTTTTTGACAAAAGGCTGAAACAATGAAGTCATTTCAGAACAGGATCATCCCCTACCCATCCACATCAGAATAAAAGATAAAAAGTTAGGTGCAATGATTGCTAATGCTGGTGTCTTCAACACATTGGATGGCTGCAAGTGAGTGGCAGACAAAGGGGTGAAGGTGCAGCCAGTACCTGATACGGATGCCTCACAGCTGTGCCATGGGCCACACATAGTGGGCAATCTTGGCCACACCAGTGTGCTGCCCTGTGAATGCCTTCCTCTGCTCCTGTCTAAAAATCAAGGCAGGAAATCACTGATCCTGCTAAGTTACCAGAACAAAGATCCCTTGAACACTCACCAGTGTGAGTACAGTTAAATTGCTGAGCTTGGAAGACCGGGACAAAGAGAACCGAGACTATGTCTTCTGCCAAGAGCCTGGGAGATACATCTTCCAATCAACTGAACATGGAGGTTGGAGATGGCATCTTCTTACGAAAGTCAAGGAACCTTCCAGAACGCTTACCTAACCACAACACCACCTAATCTGTGCGCAGAGCCAGCTGAGCTAATGCATCTCATCATAGTAGCACCCTGTTGTGAACATTAGCTAGGGCTTAAGTGCCTCTCAAATACAACATTAAAATGTTCAAATGAATCATAAATCTGAGGAAAACAGTCTCAGGATAATTTAATTTTGCTACCACAGTTTCATTGATTTTATGTGTTCCTTGTTTTTAAAAGACATTCAAAACAATTAACCCTAGTGGATTTTGACATTGGCTGTCCCTTAGAGTACTATCAACTTTAATTAGATTCTAGAAATGAAATAACAATATCTTATCAACAGGAAGACATTTTGAGGATGTAAAAGCCAAAATCAGACACAACAGCAAAAACATTAAAAGCCAAATTTATGAAACAGATAAATTAGTAGAATGTAATTTACATATCCAGAATTATTCCTGACTTCACAAAAGCATCCACTGCAGGGAAGCTTCATATAGTAGCTTTCTTTTGTGTTCTTGAAATACTGACTGATTCACAAAACTCCATTTTCAGGGCATAGATATGGCACTGATTTAGGCACACTGCTATCAAAGAAGCTCACCCCTTCCACATGCAAGCTTTGTAATCAGAGGGAAGTGGCTTTGTGTCTCTTGCATGTGATTTGCACACCTCTACCTATTCAGAATACCAGTCAGAACTGCTAAAAGGATTAGATACACGTATCCTAGTCTTGAATGGGTCTCCTATATGCTCAAGTCCTCTGCAAATGTTCACTGTCATGCGGGAGGGAAAGACACTCTAGCATTTCCTTAATGCCAGCTATGTTCAGAGATAATTGCTTTTCTCTTCCCCACATAGTTACTAGAGTCTCAACATTATGAAATGAGGGTACTGTGACTCAGAGACCACCTTATTCAGGTCACACAGGTCATCAGTGACAATGCCAAAATATTAAGCCTCATCTGTTTGACTCCATCCACCACTAGCCATTCCTCTACGGCACTTAGGGTCAAATACTTTATCTGTCTCCTACGAACACTGTGACTTGAGTAAGTTAATAAATATTTTGAAACCCTTTTTTTTTTTCTCAAAATTAGGAGGGTTAGATGCCCTACCTGAAAGGATTGCCATGAAGACTGATCAAAGTGATGGACATAAACCCCTTCACATTGGACCTAATCAACCAAGTACCTGATTCATGTACATTCTTAGAAATATTTAAGTCCAAACAAAACTTGGCACACTTCTCAGCACAAATAGCATTTAAATATTTATAGATGGAAAATAATGCCTCTTCTAAACAGAATATGCAGTATCAGATGAATACACTGGTGCTGATATTATCATAGTATTTCTATGATGTATGTCAGATGAACTTGCTAGATTCCCTGTCAGTAGTCAAGAAACTTGGTTTCTAATCTTAGCTCTGTGTCTTTGACTTGTAATTGGACTTGAAGTAAAATCTCTATGTACTTCCATTACTTTAGTTATCAAGGATAGATAAGAGTATGAGAACATTATGAGATGAAAACTAAAATTTTTACACTACAGAACTTACTGGTGCTGATCTTCCCTTCCCCAAAATGCAGTCAAGCTTGTTTGAAATAAACTTTACTGCTGTAAATCACCAGAAAGGCTTGCAAAATTAAAACAAACATGCATGTGAAGGCATCAGAGAACTAACTACCAAGGTAGCAGAGACTTGAAGGGCCAAGATCTGAGAGAGAAGAGAGAAACCCAGAGAGATGAACCGATGTTGGGTACCACTGTGTGAATTCCCAGGGAACGGCCGAGAGATGAGAAAAGCTGAGCAGGTAGTGTGCAAGGCTGTAGAATGGGACAGAGCTTGCGCAGCCTCACAAAGTGGGGGCGGAAATTGGGGTTCTTCTCCCCATACCCAGCTTCCTACCCCCACTACTGTCCCACCTCCTACTCCCTCTCCCATCCCATTCTTCATTAAGATTCATTTATAATTAAACTTATATATAGAAGACCAACACTATCCTAAGGAAAGATTTCAGCAATTTGCACCCACACACACTGACTTATTTTCTAGGCCATTGATTTCTCTCTTTATCTGCGTTTATTTTGCTTCTTATTCATTGAATTGTTAATTTCTTTTATTAATTTCCTTTTATTTTCTCTACATGATTTTCAGGTTTTTACTGAAATTCTGCATTTTGTACTTTACAGTCTTAAATATAAGGAGTCTCCAAAAAGCTTATGGAAAATGTGTATTATGAAAAAACTATGCATGGACTTCAAATTTTTTGCACCAAAATAAGCATATTTTCATTCCATTTTTCCAGAGTTTTTGGAGTATACACCTATCTTCAAAGTATCAGAGGAAAAAAATAAGTTTTTTTTTCTAGTCTCAGCTGAAGTATTCTTCAAAAAACAAAATTGAAAGGGACTGAAGTTGGCAAACAAAAACAGAATTCAGCAGCAGCAGATTGGCACTCCACTCATGGGTGCTCTTCTATAGAACACAATTCATCACCTTTGGAAACAAGAAAATAAAGGAAGAAATAAACAGCGAAAGAAAGGGTTAGTATTAGTGAGTAAACTTAAGTGAATAGTATTTGAGTAAAACAATAATAACAAAACCTGTAGGACATAAAATGCCTCTAAAATTAAATGTATTATCAAGAATCAAATATATTCATAGTAATATAGCTTAATTATACCTAATAAATGCTAGAAGGGATAGATGGAGTTAACTTCTTTTAAAGTTATTGCATTGTTCAGGAGGTGGTAAATATAGTAAATCTTATTAAATGTAAGAAGTCAGGAACATGTGTTGCAATTTCAAGAGTAACTACCATATGAATAATAAAAGAATGTATATTAAAGAACTAAAGTGGAGTGGGAAAGAACTATAAAAATATATACAAGGGATTGGCATGTGGCCTACTAGTTAAGATGCCATTTGGGATTCCTACATCCCATGTCAGAATGCCTGGAGTCAAGTCCTGGCTCTGCTTCCAATTCCAGCCACCTGCTAATACACACCTGGGGAGGATCAAGAAGTTGTAGGTGATGCATCAAGCCATGTAGGATGCAGGAGACTCAGATGAAGTATCTGTCTCCTGCCTCTGGCCCGGTCCATCCACAGTCATTTCAAATTGATGTTAATGTTGATAATGTGACCTCTTCTAATGCATCATGAATGTTAATGGCATCTAGAATGCTAGACACTTTTCAGAAAGTTTTCAATTTATTTTTCCCAACTCTACCAAAATAATCACTCTCCACGGCAGATAGAATCGTTCAAAATGTATTTCTTAAGTAATAAGATGGAAATCAAAATTACTCTTTGATCCATAGGATATAGAACATATATTGTGTCCATAGGCATTGAAAAAATATTAATTTCAGTGTGCATCTCTATCAGACTTTTGGTGACCAGAGATTTTTTTCTGAGCAGTAAGTCTCCAGAGTGGAGTTATATATTTTGTAAATGATGTGCTGTCATCTAGGATTTGTTGTTCCACTTATAGACCATAGGCAGAGTAGATTTTGTGTAACCCATAAGGGCCCTAGGAACTTTGAAATGGCAAGTGGGCATTGGTTTCAACTTCAGCTTCAGCTGTATTAGCCTCAGATAAGTGTCAACTTGTCTTTTGAAGTTTTGAAATCAGACATTGACTTCTCTTCTCCACCTATGAAAGCCTCGGAAGCCATCTTCTTCCAATAGAAGGGTATTTTATTTACACTGAGAGTTTGTAACCACTTTGATCAATTACCTTAGAAAAAGTTGCTGCAGCTTCTATATCAGCACTTGCTGTTTCACTGTATCTTTTTATGTTACAGACTTGGCTTCTTACCTTAAACCTCACAAACCAACCTCTAGCTTCAAACTTTCCTTCTGCAGCTTCCTCACCCCTCGCAGCCTTTATAGAATTTAAAATTGCAAGAGTTTTGCTCTGGATTAGATTTTGGCTTAAGGGAATGCTTTGGCTGATCTGACCTGCTATCCAGACCACCAGCATTTTCACCATATCAGCAGTAAAGCCATTTTATTTTCTTATCATTTACTTTTAATATGCTTCTAAAATTTTCCTTAATTTTCACAACTTGGTAAACTGGTACAAGATACCTAGGTTTCAGATTATCTCACCTTCTGACATACCTTCTTCATGATTAATGATTAACGTTAAACTTCTATAGTTTCTGGTTTAATGTGATAGATGTACAACTCTTTCTTTCATTTGAATATTTAGAAGTCACTATTGGCTGTTAATTGACTTAATTTCAATATTTTTGTTTCTCAGGGAATAGGGAGGCCCTAGGAAACAGAGAGAGATGGGGGAAGAGCCAGCTAGTGGAACATTCGGATATGTGTATGTATCCATTAAGTTCATTGTCTTATGTGTGTGCAGTTCATGGTGTCCAAAACAATTATAATAGCAATATCAAACATCACCCATCACAGATCTCCATAACAGATATAACATACAACAAGAGTAAAAATTTGAAAATTGTGAGCATTATCAAAAAGTGACACAGAGACAGGAAGGGAGAACATGCTTTTAGACAAATGGCATCAATAAAATTGCAGAATTAAGTTCTGCCACAAACCTTCAGTTTTCTAAAACAACACAGTATTTCCAAAGCACAAGAAGTGAAGCACAGTAAAAGAAGGCATGCCTATAACAATTTTTGAACATGATATGGAAGTATTTAATGTACTCTCAAAATAATAAAAAAATAGTATTTGCAATGCCTTTTGGAGCAAATTTATTAGATTTCACACCTCAGCATGTTTTAACTATAATGAAAATGCCAATTAATAAATTGAGTACAATAAAAATGACATTGAAAATGAATGTTTATGGTATAAAATTAATATTTTAAATAATGGGAAGTTTCATGTGCATTGAGCTATTTTAAACTATAAATTCTAAATATTTCAATTTGTTTGTAATCGATAATATATCTGATGAGCTAAACATATTACCTCAAATTTAATAAAAGTCATCTTCATATATATTGTTTCCCTGTAAAATAGATGCTATAACTTAGGAAATTTTCAAAAGAAAGGAAATCATTGAAAAGTGAAAGTAGACCCACGGAAACTGAAAGTAAAGAAATAGTAATAAGAAAAAAATAACAGCAGGTTGGTGGAAGAAGATCCAAGATGACTAACTGGAGTTTCCCTGTGCTCAACTCTGCCTCAGAAAAGAATCGGGGCAAAAAGACAAGACTGTATTCTAAGACCGACTGAGGGAGAACTCCAGAAATCAGCCAAAAATAACAGAAACACTAAACAGCATGGCTACTTGGAAAGACAGCACAGAGCAAGGAATCAACCACGTAGAACCTGTGACCCTGACTTCCAAGCCAGGAGGTGACCCATGTTGCCAGGAAAGGTTAATCGGAAAAGTGCCAGTGACCCCCATCATTGCTGCAGACTGGCACCCTTGCCTATAGGAGAATCCCATAATCCTCATAGGCCTTAAATCCAGTTTGCAGAGATGGCGAGCATCTCAGCAGCTGCTTTGCTCCAAAGAAGGAGTCCACATTGGGCAACTCTCCCCAATGCCAATAACCCAAGTTCCTATAGTGTAGCCTCTATTAGACTCCTTTCTGCCTTAGGGGACAGTAGAAAACTCCAAGAAATTGCCAGAAGCCCCTGGAATGGCACATGGTTCACAGGACAAATGATAAGCAGCTCAGCATCCTGCAACTATGGGATCCCAGTTGCCAGTGGGCAAGCCCCACATCACCCATGCTCAGCCCAGAGGACCCGGAGAAGAGCCTTTATGCATCCTAAAGCCTCCATACTACAGCCGCCAGTGAACAAGCCCCAGTGTCACCTCTGCTCAGTCTGAAGGATCTGGGGAAGGCAAAACCAATGTCCTGAAACCCCAGCACCATCGCTGTTTGTGCCACAAGCTCCAACGCCATACCCCCTTGCTTCATGGTACCTATTACCATACAACAGCTCCAAGACCACAGATGTCAGTGCACAAATCTCAGCATCACCTGCACTCACCCTTACAGGGACTAATGACGATTCTGTCTGTGTCTCATAGCTTCAGTACTATGGCTCTCGGTGCTATAAGCCCTGGTGTCACGTTCACTCCATGGAGCCTGGGTAAGGTTCCTTCCAAGACACATGAGTCTAGGATTGCAGCCCCCATCCATGCTCTGTGAGACCTGTGCACAGTCCCATCATCATGTGATAGCTCCAGGACTGTGATTATCAGTTTGTAAGCCATAGTGTTACCCACACTCCTTCCACAGGACCTCGTGTAAGGCTCCCTCCATGTCTTGCAGCTCTGGGACTATAGCTATCAGTGCCAAAAGCCCCAACATCTCCCATGTTGAGCCTGCAAGACCTGAAGATGGTCGTATCTGCATCACACAGCTCCAGGACCAGGACTACCAATATCACCACTCCTGGCATCACAGTGTTTGCCCCAGTGGAACCTACAAACAGGCTACTCTGTGTCCTGGAGCACCTGGACCATGATTGGTCTGAAATCCCAGTGCCATTAGTGCTCAACTCTGTAGCTTTTGAAAATGTGGCTGGCGCCGCGGCTCACTAGGCTAATCCTCCGCCTGCGGCGCCGGCAGCCCAAGTTCTAGTCCCAGTCCCGGTTACTCCTCTTCTAGTCCAGCTCTCTGCTGTGGCCCGGGAGTGCAGTGGAGAATGGCCCAAGTGCTTGGGACCTGCACCCACATGGGAGACCAAGAGAAGCACTTGGCTCCTGGCTTTGTATCAGCGCGGTGCATTGGCCACAGCGCGTTGGCCGCAGCGGCCACCAGGGGGTGAACCAACAAAAAAGGAAGACCTTTCTCTCTCTCTCTCTCTCTCTCTGTCCACTCTGCCTGTCAAAAAAAAAAAAAATAATTTTAAAAAAATGTGCACCTTTGGAAGTTCACATAGATGACAAAGCTGCACCACTACTTTCACCAACTGCTGAAAGGGAATTGGAAACCTACTTACTGAAATACCTTAAAACTTCCAAAGTCTTCAAAGAGATATGGATATCCACATCCAGGCAGCTCAGTAGACTCCAAATAGAAGCAACCAAAAATGAATAAATAAATAAAAAGAGAAAAAAAAAAGGATTTTTCCAAGGTATATTATATTGAAACTGTCAAAAACCAAAGGCACAGAGAATTCTAAAAAGTAAGAAAAATCCATCATTTCACATATAATAGAATCTCCATTAGATTAACAATGGATTCTTAGGAGGAACAGGCCAGAAGAGAAGGAGATGATATATTCAAAATCCTGAAAGAAAAAAAAAACTTGCCAATCAATAATACCATATCCACCAATGCTATTCTTCAGAAATACAGGAGAAATAAAATCTTTTCTAAACAAGAAAAAACTGAAGAAATGCATTACCAAGTAGACCAGCGCTACCAGAAATGCTTAAGAGTCCTACCTTTGAAGTAGAAGGATGATAACAGCCATCATTAAAACACATGGAAATACAAAACTCAGTAGTAGAGCAGATACACAAAACGAAAAAGAGAATCAAACAATATAATGTTAGAAAACTACCAAAACAAACAAAAATAATATTAGAGGTAGAAAGGAACAAAGACAAACAATCTGAAAGCAATGAACAAAAAGTCAAAAATTCTTATATATCAATAACTTATATATCAATAACTATCATATATATCAATCAATATATATGCAAACAGATTAAGCTCCCTAATCAAAAGATACAATCTGGATATATTAATTTTTTTTTGATAGGCAGAGTGGACAGTGAGAGAGAGAGACAGAGAGAAAGGTCTTCCTTTTCCGTTGGTTCACCCTCCAATGGCCTCTGCGGCCAGCGCGCTGCGGCTGGCGCACCGTGCTGCTCTGAAGCCAGGGAGCCAGGTGCTTCTCCTGGTCTCCCATGCAGGTGTAGAACCCAAGAACTTGGGCCATCTTCCACTGCACTCCCAGGCCACAGCAGAGAGCTGGACTGGAAGAGGAGCAACCGGGACAGAATCTGGAGCCCCGATCAGGACTAGAACCCCGGGTGCTGGTGCCGCAGGCAGAGGATTAGCCTATTGAGCCACGGCACCCACCCTGGGTATATTAATTTTTAAAGACCTAATTTCATGCTGCCTACAATAACTTTCTTCACTGATAAAGGTACACATACACTGAAAATGAAAGGTGGGGAAAAGATCTTTCATGCAAATAGAAACAAAAAGCAAACAGGATTAGCTATACTCATATCACATAAAACAAACAGCTTTATAGTGATAAAAGGATTAACTGAGCAAGAACATAAAACATTTATATATATTTATGCATCCAAATATATAAAACACTAGACCACCCATATAAAGCAAATTTTATTAGATCCAAAAGGATAGACACTCCAATACGATAGTGTAGGGAACTCCCATATCCCAATGTCTTCAATAGACAGGTTATCAAAAGATTTCTTGAAATGAAAAATTAAAACACAACATATCAGAATGTGAGATACAGTAAAAAGAGTATTAAGAGGAAAAATTGTAACAATAAATGAATACATCAAAAATAGAAAGATTTGGGGGCTTGGTGGTGTGGAATAGAGTGTTAAGCCTCCGCCTGTGATGCTGACATCCCATATGGGTGCCAGTTCCAGTCCCAGCTGCTCCACTTCCAATCCAGCTCCCTGCTAATGCTCCTGGGAAAGCAGTGGAAAATGGCCTAAGAACTTGGGCCCCTGCACTCACATGGGAGACCCAGAAGAAGCTCCTAGCTCCTGCCTTTAGCCCAGTCCAGCCCTGGAGAAGAACTCTCCATCTCTCCCTCTCTCAATGTTTCTCTCTGTAACTCTGCCTTTCAAATAAATAAAATTAATCTTTAAAAAAAATAGAAAGATTCCAAATTAGCAGTGTGATAATGCCACTCAAGGACTTAAAAATCCAGAATAAAGAAAACATAGAATCTAAAATTAGTAGAAGGAAAGGAATAGTAAAGATCAGAGCAAAAACATATGAATTTGAAATTAATCAAAAAAGCAAAAGGTCAGTTTTTTAAATTAACAAAATATACAATGTTCCAGCCAGAATAAAAAAAAAAAGAGAAAGAAAAAAAACTCAAATAAATAAAATTAAAGACAAAATGAATATACTGCAATTGATACAACAGAAATAAAAAGGATCATAAGATACTACAAGAAATTATATGCCAATAAGTTGGAAAATGTAGACAAAATGGATAAATTCCTGAACACATGTAACCTACTAAGAGTGAATCAAGAAGAAATAAAAACTAAACAATAACAAAAAATGAGATTAAAGTAGTAAGTAAAAATCTCCCATCAAAGAAAAGTCTAGCATCTGATGGTTTTTAACCAATTGCAAGTCTACTCAAACTGTTCCAAAAAGTTGAAAAAGAAGTAACTCTTCTAATAGTTTTGATGAGGCCAGCATTATCATCATATCAAAACCAAATACACGCCAATATCAGCAGCAAAAAACACTATCACCTGATATCTTTGGTGAACACAGATATAAAATTCTTAACAACATTCAAGCAAACTGAAACCAACAGTGCATCAAAAAGACCATATATTATTATCAAGGAGGATTTATCTCAGAGATTCTAAAATGGCTCAATATTCACAAATAAGTGTAATAATACCACACCAATACAAAAAAGAACAAAAACCATATGAGTATCTCAAAGATGCAGAAAAACTATTCAATAAGATTCAACATGGCTTCAGGATAAAAAAAAAAAACTCCCCAAAATTAGATATAGAAAAATGTACCTCAGTACAAGAAAGGCCATATAAGATGAACCCACAGTCAATAAAGTACTATATCAGGAAAATGACCCCTAATATTCAGAATAAGACAAGGTTATCCACTCTTACCACCCTTATTTTATATAATATTGGAAGTCTATATGAGAGAAATTGGGCAAAAGAAAGAGATAAAGTGCATTGAAATTGGAAAGCAGGAACTCAGATTATCCATATTTGCAGATGATAAGATTTTATGAATAGAAACATCTAAATACTCTATCAAAGACTGAGTAAAAAAGATAAATACTTTCAGTAGAGTTGCAGAATACAAAATCAACATTGCACAAAGTTTTATACACCTATAGTGACCTTAGAGAGAATGCCATTTTTAATAGCTACCAAAAAATAAAGTATGTAGGAATAAATTTAACCAAGGAAATAAAAGATTTACACCATGAAAACTGTAAAACAATGATGGAAGAAATTACTGTTGATACAAAAAAAATGGAAACATATTCCTTGTTCATGGATTGTAAAAATTAATAATGATACAATGAGCATACTAACTAAGGCAATCTATAGATTCAATGCAATCCTCATCGACATACAAATGACATTCCTTATAGAAATATTAAAAAATTGTCAAATTGATATGGAACCACAAAAGACCCAGAATGTTCAAAGTGATCTAATGATCCTGAAGGGGGAGGAAAAGATGGAGGCATCACAATACCTAACTTCAAAACATACTACACCTCTTGAGTGATCAAACAGCCTGATACTGACGTAAAAGCCAGCACAAAGATCAATGGAACAGAATGGCAAGTCCAGAAATTAATCCACGTAATACAGCCAACTGATTTTTCACAAAGATTCCAAGACCATACACTGAAGAAAGGATAGTCTCTTGAATAAATGGTGTTAAGAAAACGAGAAGGAATTAAAGCCCTACCTTCTGACACACGTGAAAATAAATTCATAAAGAATCAAAGACCTAAATATAATACTTGAAACTCTGAAACTACTATTAAGAAAACCATAATGGAAACACCTCAAGACATCAGTATAGGCAAAGTACAGGAAGTGAAAGCAAAAATGGGATTATATCAAACTAAGTAATTTCTTATGCACAGCAAGGGAAACAATCAACAGAGTGAAGCGATGAGTCACACAATGGGAAAAAATTACAAACTATTTATCTGTCAAAGGATTAATGTCTAGATTATAAGGAAAATTCAAACTCTCAATAATAAAAAAATAACATAAATGTAAAAATGGGTAAATTATATAAATAGATATTTCTCAAAGAAAGAAATTAAAATAGCCCAAACTTTATGAAAAAAAATATTCACCATCCTTAGGTATTAGAGAAATACAAATCAAAACCACAGTGAGATATCATCTCTCTGCAATTGGTATGGCTGTCATCAGAGACAAAAATGATAAATATTGGTGAGAATATAGATACAGATAAAGGAGAACTCTTATACAGTGTTGGTAGGTATATAGGTTAGTATAGCTACTATGGAAAACAGAATGAAGAATTCTTAAAAAGTAAAAATAGATCTAAGATATGATCCAGGACTCTTACTTTTGGATATATATCCAAAGGAAATGAAATTATAATACCAAAAAGATCCTTGCATTCTCATGTTTACTATTCCACTATTCACAATAGCCAAGAAATGGAATCAACCAAGGTGTCCACCAACAGATGAACAGATAAGGAAAATGTGGGATACATAAATAATATATATACACTACATATAGTTTATGTTTACTATTAATTCATAAAATATGAAATATCATAATCTATAGAAAAATGGATGGAACTGGAAGATATGCTGTGTAAAATAAGCCAAGAAAAGACGAATACTACATATTATCTCTCACATATGAAAACTAATAAAGGTTTATCTCAACGAAGAACAGTGGTTTTATTAAGTTGGAGGGAGGGAACAATAGAGGGAAATTGCATAATAGCTACTAAAACACATAGAGGGAATATGTTTTGATAAATACAGTTTACAATAAGACATTATATATTTTACACAGAACTAGAAGAGAAAAACCCAAAGGCTTCAAATATAAAGAAATGATAAAGATATGGAAACGCTAATTAAGTACATAGTATTCAACTCTTCATTACTACAATGAAATAACAAAGACAAGCTATTTATGAAGGAAGGAGATTTATTCTGACTCATAGTTTCGGAGGTTCACAGTTCAAGATCAGTCAGACACCAAGGGTTTGACATTCTGGAGAGGCCAGAAGATGGCAATTATGGAATGTGTATGGATGAATGATCACATGGTGAGCCAGGAAGCTGTGAGAAAAAGCCCAACTCAGCTTTATAACTAACCCTCTGGTGAGAACTACATTCCACGGATATACTCCCAATGACCCGAGGTTCTCCAATGAAGCCCATCTTCCAAATAACATAATTGGATTAAGTTTCCACCCTTCTTCATACCATTACCTTATGACCTCAAGGAATAAATACCTTCATGTCTTTGGCAGTCATATCCAACTCAAACCATAGCACCTTATCTGATCAGTACACACTGATATGTCAAAATATCACTCTGTGCCCCATAAATCTGTACATTACATGTTTAAAAAGTTACATTACATTTTTAAAAAGCACATTAGATTTTTTAAAAGTTTAAAAACAGAAAAAGAAAATAAAGAATCCTATTTCATAGAAAAAGCTATTAACTAGCCATTTGTAATCAGCTTTGGAGGATTACAGAAATAGCTAGAGGATTGGAAATTAGATTATCCATGTAGGAGAAATTAGGATATTATGCAAATATGAGTCACTTACAACTCTAGATATTTCTATTAAACTGCTACCAAAATGATATGGTTCAAAGACAGTCATTTGGCCCAGTGATTAAAGCTGCCTCTTGAGATGCCCACATTCCATACCAGAATTATCAGATTCAGGTCCTGGTTCTTCACCCAATTCCAGCTTCTTGATAATGCAGCCCTTGGGAGACTCAAACCTGGCTAACTGGGGTGAGATGATATCACTTAAGACTGAAAAAGTGAAGGTATCTCTCTCCCTCTCTCCCTCTCTCTTTCTCTTTCTCTCCTTTCCAAATAAAATAAATACATGAAAAAAATGTATGTCAGACAAAAATTAGTTAACCTATTTTATTTATTAAAAATAGTGATTATGACAATACTGCTTGACTGAAAGCAAATACTGTAAAAAACAGAAAATGGAACCAGTAATACCAACATCTTACTGTCTATTCCATTTATGTGATGCATTGTGAAAAAAATATGAGTGGTTATATTTAATGTGAGAAAGCCCATGAAAACTTTAGTAAATGGAAATAGAAAGAAAACATTAAAAAATAGGGGCAGAAATCAATAATATACAAAACAATTTTAGTAGAGAGAAGATTGACAGAAAAAAGTTGTTCTCTAAGAAAAAAATAAAATTGGTAATCTCAGAAAGTCTAATCAAGTGAAAGATGATTGAAGATCCTAAAGTCATTAAACAGATAAGTTATTACAAACAAGTTTATGCCAATTATATTAAATATGCACATTTATCAGTTATAAAAATGACAAAATGCATAAAGTATCTGAATAGCCTATATATACATAAATATATGTATATTCTGATACACATATGAGGAATTGAGTCATAGAACACAAGAATAATTCTCAATTTAATGCCAAGTCCCAATTTTGAAATTATAAGAAATGAAACCAAAGACCAATATCAGCCATAAATGTAAATACACAGCAAATGAAACAAACAAAAAAATCTTAAAATGTTAGTCAACTAAACCAATGATATTTCAAGGAAAAAGACACTGGGATCAAATTGGCTTTATCCAGTAATTAAAGTTGATCCAATATTTGAAGACTAGTCAATAAAATTTATGACCTTAATAATGGAAAAGGAGAGAAATAACAGTCATCTCAGTAGAGCTACAGAAGATACTCATGTAAGAATAGATAAAAGGCCAATGTATTGAAACGAAGAGTCCAGAAAACAAACCATATCATTAACTCTGGTCTTATGACAAAAGTTGGCATTGAAGTATAATGGGTAAAACTGATACTTTTAATAATTGCTGCTATGTCAATTGACTAGTCATTAAAAGAGTTTCAACATGCACCACTAATCAAATTCGTACCATATACAAAATTCAATTCCATGTAGATCTAAATAGAAAAGTGAAAATGTAAAAGTACTGAAAATAACACATGAGAATATTCTCAGGAATATTGGACGAGCAATGATTTATCAAATTAAATAGAACACAAAAGCACTAGCCATTGAGGAAATAGATGATTAATTATGCTATATTAAAATTATTTCCATTTATCAAGAGGCATCATCAAGAATTAAAAAACAAGCCATTAAGTGGGAATATTTTGTGGAATACAGGTATTCCAGAAAGGCTCTCCAATAGAATAAGGAGCTCCTATAAATCAATAAGAAAAACCAAAAGACAATCCAGGAGAAAAACAGGTATAAGACACTTCACAAAACAGAATATCCAAATGGCCAATGCACTTACTAAAACATGTTAAACATCATTAATCATCAAGAAAACACAAATGAAATTAAAATCACAATGATACACCACCACAAAGCCATTGCAATAGCTAAAGAAAAAAACAGATGAAGATGTAAACTGAAAGTAGTTCATTTTAAAAATTAAGAGAGGGAATAGGAGAAGAAGGAGGAGGAAGGATGGGAGCACGGAGGAGAGAAGGGTGGGAAGTACCACTATGTTCCTAAATCTGTATACATGAGATATATGAAATTTGTATACTTTTAAAAATTAAATAAAGATATAGAACTAGAGCTCTCATACACTATAGTAGACATATTCAACAAAGGAGCAATTCCTTTCTTAGAGTGTATGGTTTTTATATATTTTACATACACAATATATATTTTACATGCACAATCACATGGGTTCTTCAAAAGATTCACAGAAAATAGAATTTAAAAATAAGTTTATTTTAGTGCAAAATTTTTTTAAATCCATGTTTCTTTTTTCAAAGTACACATTTCCATAAATTTGTCTAAGGTCCCTCGTATGGCACCATAATACGACCAAGTGTCACCAACACCAAAAGACACGTACAAGACTATTCATAGCAGCCTTATTGAAAATAGCAAAATAGGCCGGCGCAGTGGCTCAATAGGCTAATCCTCCGCCTTGCGGCGCCAGCACCCGGTCGGGGTGCTGGATTCTGTCCCGGTTGCCCCTCTTCCAGGCCAGCTCTCTGCTGTGGCCAGGGAGTGCAGTGGAGGATGGCCCAAGTACTTGGGCCCTGCACCTGCATTGGGAGACCAGGATAAGCACCTGGCTCCTGCCATCGGGTCAGCGCGGTGCGCTGGCCGCAGCGCGCCAGCCGCAGCGGCCATTGGAGGGTGAACCAACGGCAAAAAGGAAGACCTTTCTCTCTGTCTCTCTCTCTCACTGTCCACTCTGCCTGTCAAAAAAAAAAAAAAAAAAGCTAAATAAATAAATAATTGGAATCAATGTGAAGAATAGTTAATCCACAATAACAAATACCCTAAAGTTATTAACATAAACAAGCTATCACCTGCAACAGCATTGATGAATTTTACAAAGAACAGTGTTGATGAAGCTAGACTACATAATTCAATTTACCTAAAACTCAAAAATACACAAAACTAATCAAGCTAGAAGAAAGCCATCATCTTTCTTTCTCATGGTATAATGCCAATAAAATCCACCATTTTAACCATTCTTAAGTGTATACTTTTTAAGTTCTTTTATAATTTCCGACTTACTGTGTGACCATTACTAGCATCCATCTCAGAGTCTTTTTGCTGCTGGTTTATTTCACTTATTAGAATGTCTTTTTTAAAAGATTTAATTATTTATTTGAGAGGCCTACTTACTGACAGGGAGAAGTATTCCATCTGCTGGGTTTATCCTCCACTGATTCCAAGCCAGGAGCTTCCTCCGGGTCTCCTACATGGATGCAGGGACCCAAGCACTTGGGCCATCTTCCGCTGCTTTCCCAGACTACCAGTAGGGAGCTGTATGAGAAGTGGAGCAGCCAGCTGTGGAACCAGCATCCAAACAGGATTCCACACCACAGGCGGGGGCTTAATGTACTACACCACAGCGCCAATCCTCACTTATCAGAATGTCTTTAAGGTTCAACTATGTTGCATAAGATGTCAGAATTTCATTCCTTTTTAAGGCAGAATAATATTCCATTGTAGAAGAAAGGAAAATTTCCTCTCCTCCCTCGTTGGATCTTGGGTTTGACCTGAGAATTAAATTGGCACAAGATAGAAAATAGAACAAGGGTACACAAAAGTTTTTTATGACATGGGGCAGTCATCACTTCTATGGTAAGGAGGGGGTAGCCATTAAATACTGGTTTGAAAGGGGCTTCTGAAGTTCACTAGTGTTCCATGCATTCATAATTTGTGCATGTTTCCAGTTACACAGGTTTTTATGTTAGCATGAATAGAAAACAGGGGAAAAGCTTTGTTAATTTAGTAGGTTTGCTCTGGCTTAATGGTCAATTCAGACACTGCTGTGCTAAGTTAATTGACTTTGCAGAAATTAGCCATTAAATAGCAACAAAAATCAGATCTGTTTAATGAAATTATTTCTAAATGCTTTTTTTTAGATATCTAAATGTTAGATGTGCTTTCCATTACAGCTTTGTTTATAAGACGATACTATTGTTAAATTATAAAAATTGAATATTCAAAAGGTGTTCATATCTAGATATTCCTAGGTGGTCAGGGATTTGTTTCACTATTATCTTGCATATTAAACAATGAATTATATGCTGACATTTCTGAAAGACAATTTGGTAGAATATAGCAAAAATGAAATATATTTGTTCCAGCTTTAGAAATATATCCAGAGTAAAAACTGAGCAAGTAAACATACATCTAGACATATTTCCTGAATCATTGTTTATAATAGCAAGCAATTGAGAACAATCATCCAACAACAGGGAATTGGTTAAATAAAATATAAACTAGGGTGGGCATTTGGCACAGCCATTAAGGCACTGCATGCAAGACCCACACCCATATTGGAGGGCTGGATTCCAGTCTCAGCTCCATTTCAGATGCCAGCTTCCTGCTAATGTGTACCCTGAGAGACAGCAGGTGACAGCTCAAGTATGTAGGTCCCTGCACTCCATGTGGGAGATTCAGATGGAGTTTTTATTTCCTGGCTTCAGCTTGACCAGGCCTTGGCTAGTGCAGGCATTTGGGGAGTGAATCAGCAGAGGAAAGATTTTTTTCTCTCTTTCTAAGAAAATGAAGATATTATTTACACATGCTATAGGAAATATATATCCAGTAAATTTTATGAACTAAAACTATTAACAAAATATAAAAAGTAATAATAGGGGCCAACACTGTGGTATAGTGGGTAAAGCTGCATTCTGCAGAACTGACATCCCATATGGGCACCAGTTTGAGTCCTGGCTGCTCCACTTTCGATCTTGCTCCCTGTTAATGAGCCTGGGAAAGCAAGAGAAGATTGCTCAAGTACTTGGGTCCCTGCAGCCATGTGGGAGACTCTGACGAAGCATCATCCCAGCTCTGGTTGTGTAGCTATTTCGGGAGTGAACCAGCAAATGGAAGATAGCTCTCTCTCTATGTGTATCTCTACTTTTCAAATAAATAAATAAATCTCTTTCCAAAAAGCAATAATGACATTACAAATGCAATTTAGAAGACTTGATGATAAAATATCATATTGTAGTATGAGAGGAGGGTCTGGAAAGGTAAATATTCACATCTTAGTGGGGTCATCTCCATTAGGTGAAATCACAGCTAATTTTCCCCTTTAATCTGCCTGTTTAAAATTCCAGCTTCTCAATAGCGAAATGTATCATTTTGTATTGAAAACACCCAAAAAATTATTTTTCTCTGAAAGTGAAAAGTGACATCTTGCATCAAATTTACCATAATTTGATTACTGGTTTAAAAGCTGGCATTTTGTAGTGTACACCATACAGATATGTATACACAAGCACACACATGTATACACATTAAATCCTCATTGCAAGAGAACACTTTCCAACTTTAAACTGAAATGTCAATGCCAACCTTGCAAATAAGTTCTCAACATCTGCAAGTGCTCACCTGGGACATCTCCAGTGAACAACAGCCAAAAAACCCTCATTTTTATCTGTTGCATGAACACAAAATGGGAAAGGCATATTTCAACTATATATATTCATTTGTACTCTGTTTCTATTTGTTTGTTTGGTTTCCTAGTTAGATGACTATTTCTTGGATTTCTGGCTGCATTGGCTAGACTGGGAAACAGGATCAAATACAATTTGCTAGGTTTGGCTTGCTTTAATGGTCAGTTCAGCCGACTACTGTGCTGAGTCAATTAACTATAGAGATTCATCATTAAGGTCCAATCAGATCAACTTTGCCATATCCAGCTTGGATGAATGGCCCAGACCCATCAAGAAGAGCTCACTAATTCAGCTTCTTCACAGCTTTGCTTACTACGGCATCCACATTTATTCCAATTTGTTATCTTGGTGCCACAAAAGACAAAAAAGAAGACGAGAAGGAATGAATTACACTTTTTTTTGTTTCAATTATAAGATCTAGACAACAGAAGGAGAGATAACGGGGAGGGGAGCATTTAACATAGCAATTGACTTCTGTCACTATGGGGAACAGCTGCCTTTGGTGAGTTGTTAGAATGCACAGTTTCTACTCAAGTTTCTGCCAGAAGCCATGTTTACACAAATGTTCATACAGACTTTACCAAGATGTCAACAATCATAGCATGTCCCTGGGACATATAGGTACTAGATTTCCTGCTGGGGATAATGTTTTGATGAAGGTCTGGGAACAACTTCAAGTTCTAAGAAGCACAGAGCTGCGATTTTGTCAATCCAAACATGTGAGATTGATGTCTTCAGAGGACAGCGTCACACTCTGGAATGGCAGGGATGACAGAAGGCTCATTCAAGGATGATAACACTGTGGCTACCACCTAGAAATTGCTTGGTTCTCTTGTAACAAGGACTTCCAAATATACTACATAGCAACATTTATCAGTGGGGTCCCACCTCAATAGCTTCCTGAAATTTATCACTTCCTAGAGTACAGGTCTTTTAAGTGGTATGTTCTTCTGTCAGAAATATGACTTCTCAATGAGTAATGCTGCACTATTCATCACTGGAATTCTCTCTGTTTCACCAAACAAGTGGACAAGCCAATTTACTACTACATATGTAGAGTCTTCAAAAAGTTCATGGAAAATTGAATTTAAAATATTTCAATGCAAAAAAATTTGAAATCCATGCATGATTTTTCATGAAGTTTTAAATTTTTTTCTAAAGCTCATTTTGTTTTCACTAGAAAGAGCAACACAGAGAAAGAGAGATTTTACATCCTGTAACACTTCTCAAATGTATGTAACAGCAAGGGATGAGTCAGGCTGAAGCCAGGAGCCATGAACTCCCTGTGGGTATCCCACATGCATGGTAGGTAATCATCATCTACTGACTCCCAAAGTGGGCATTAGCAAGAAGCCAGATCAGAAGCAGAGGTGGGACCTGATGGCAGGCTTAACCCATTATACCATAAGACTCACCCATTCATGAACTTTTTAAAGATTCTGGTAGGCCGGCGCCGCGGCTCACTAGGCTAATCCTCCACCTGTGGTGCCAGCCCCCAGGTTCTAGTCCCAGTTGGGGCGCCAGTTCTGTCTCGGTTGCTCCTCTTCCAATCCAGCTCTCTGCCATGGCCCAGGAGAGCAGCAGAGGATGGCCCAAGTGCTTGGGCCCTGCACCCACATGGAAGACCAGGAGGAAGCACCTGGCTCCTGGCTTCGGATCGGTGCAGCGCACCAGCCGTAGCAGCCATTTGAGGGGTGAACCAACGGAAAAAAGGAAGACCTTTCTCTCTATCTCTCTCTCTCCCTCTCTCTCTCTGTCTAACTCTGCCTGTCAAAAAATAAAAAGATTCTTGTATGTATGAATTTCAAAAAATTTTGCACAATGGATCTGGCATTGTAACTCAGTGGATTATGCTGCTGTCTGCCAATACCAGCATCCTCTATCAGAGTACCAGTTCAAGTCCCAGTTACTCTGCTTCAGATCCAACTCCCTGCAAATGCATCTGGTAAGCAGCAGAAGATGACAGAAGTACTTGGGACTCTGCCACACATGTGGAAGACCCATGCTCCTGGCTACAGCCTAGCCCAGCCTTGGTGGTTGCAGCCATCTGGGGAGTGAACTAGAGGATAAAAGATCTCTTTCTCTCTGTCTCTTCCCCTCCCTCTGTAACCCTGCCTTTCAACTAAATAATTTTTAAAAATGCTTTGCACCACCATAAATTTATCTTTTAATTCCATTTTCCACAAACTTTTTGAAGTTTCTGTGTATGTTGAAAAGTAATCATTTTGATAGATTCAGTTTACGTCAATCAAACATCAAAATTTGGTGAATTTTGTTCAAATGATTCAATAATATTTTAGAACTGTCATTGTTTTATTTGCAAAACCAAAGAAAGATCCTGAAAATAAGCTAAAGATGGGCTTTGTGAATTAAAGGCTATTCTGTTGTACATGCCTTGGTACCAGGCTCCAAGAGGAGCAGCACAGTGCTGCCACTTGGATCAGAGACTGGCAAAGGGTATCCACAGAAGGTTCCCAGTAAAAGGGACCTAGGAAATACTGTAAACAATTCCTATATACCTGTAAATTCATGATTCTAATTAACATCTTAGAAACTCTGAACCCAGCAATTAACTTTTAAAACTTTGCTTCACCCAATGTTCATTCTTATCTACTAAAAATCCATATTTGAGAAACACCAGCTAAACATAAAGGAGGTACCTAAATGATTATACTGTTCAATAGAAATATAATGTAAGCTAGATATGTGAATTCAAATGTTTTATGGTTACAAAGCCACAAATAAAAGAACTAATGAAATTAATTTTATTAATGTTTCATTTAACTAAATAGATCCAAAATATTATTTCCAACATGTAATCAATACAAAATTATTAAGGAGATATTTCATATTATTTTCTCAAAATAAATCTTTGAAATTAGGTGTATATTTTACACTTAAGGAATATGTCAATTTAGTCTGACCACATTTCAAGTGCTCAATATCTATATGATCAATGGCTACCCATGGCTATTAAGTGGGTATATAAAAGATTAATGATATGAATTTAAATATTTAAAATGCCATCAAGAAACTGAGCCCTCATGTTTAATGCCTTTTGTGTGCACTTTTATCATGCCCCAGCCTTTACCCCTTAGCTGACAGTTCTTTCTGTCTTCACTGTGGTGATTACAAGTCAACTCCTTACTAAAGAATAATTACTGGGGCCAACATTGTGGCATAGCAGATAAAGCTGCCACTTGTTTCTCCAGCAATCCATATGGGCACTGGTTAAGGTCCATGGGGTTCCACTTCCAGTTCAGTTCCCTGCTAATGCACCTGGGAAAGCAGTGGAAGATGCCCCCAAGTCCTTGGGTCCCTGAAACCATGTAGTAGATCCATAAAAGTACTGTTGCCTGACTCCTGCCTGGCCCATCCCTGGCTGTTATGGCCATTCAGGAAGTGAACAAGTGGGTGGAAGATTTTTCTCTCACTCTCTCTCTCTTTGTCTCTCTCTCTCTCTGTAACTATGACTTTCTAATAAATAAAATAAATTTTAAAAAATAGAATAGACACTAAATTAAGGGAGTGGTACAAGTGTCAGGTCAGCCATATAGAACCTAGGACTTAATTATCATCTCTGTGGCTAACATTAGACTCTATTTTATTTTATAGGAATCTCAAGCCCTGATCAAAAAAATAACAACCAATCTGCCCATAGATCCAAGATGAGCCAGAGTCCACTTTACCATCTCAGCGTTTTCAGATAATCACACCATTCTGCTGACTCTGACCAGTCCAAGGAAAGCCACAAACACTGTAGACCAACCAGAGGCTTGCACACAAGCTGATCACACATTGCTCAACCTCCATTTTAATCTTTAAAACTCACTGCCCTTAATCCCTTGGGGAGTTGGGGAATTGGAGCCACAGCCACTTGACTCCTTACTCTGCATGTTACACATAAACTCCTAGTTTCTTCTACCATCCAACTCTCAATAACTGGCTTCCTGCACTCGTGATCAGCAGACCCAGTTTTGGAGGCTCTACAGACATTCTTTCAACCAGTGTGGAGTCCTCCATAACAATTCAACAAACTTGATTATGATGTCTGCCCTAAACAACAAAGGATGTACAGGATAATTATGGATTAACAATGATTTTTAATTCCTATTTCCAAATGAAATCAGAATTGGCTAGAAGTGTCTCATGATGTTTCTGAAAAATGGAATTCTTTGTGTTTCATTAATTGCTATCCCATGGCACCTGGAACAGTTGCGCACAGAGTATATGCCCAATAAATTTTTGTGAATGTCATTTTCAGTTAGGAGAAAGTCATGTTTTATATTAGATAATGGATAAATGCTTAAAGCTTATAAGATTCAAATCATCAGACTCTCTTATTAAGAGCAGATTATATGCTATCTGAGAAGAGCTGGATAATTAAAGAATATATCCTCAAAGAAGGAGATTAAAGCAGGGGTCAGTAATTTTTTTTCTTTAATAGGCTAAATAGCAAATATTTTGGATTTTGAGGGCCATGCATCTCTGTCACAACTATTCATCTCTGCCACTGGAGGGCTAAGCAATCACAAGTAAAACAAAGCAAACAGGCATGGCTGTATTCCAATAAACTTTTATTTACAGAAACAAGTGATGGGCCTAGGAGTTGCATTTTGCCAAACTCTTACACAATACAGCAAGCAGAGAGGCGGCAAGATGGCGGAATAGGCAGGAAGCACACTTAGTCCGGGGGGAGAGAAAGTTTAATATAAGTGGAGATACTGCAGGGTCAAGGAAGAGTAGCGGATGAAACAGCAGAGGAAACTCTTCCGGAACTAGTGATTCACAGTGGACCTGCGTGGAGAGCGTGGGAGCCCAAGTTCGGGACACCAGCGGCAGACTCAACGCACCAGCGCTGGAACGCGAGGTGAGCCGAACCTCCATAGCCCGAGATACCAGCAGGCAAGCGGAAAGAGGAGGCTAGAGGGAACGAGGCTTGAAACTCCGTGGGGAAAAGTTCACCAGGCTAACTAGAAGAGAGAGAAAATAAAAATAAAAAAAGTGACTGATACGGACACAAGTTTCTCTCTCTCCGCTCACCTCTCACAGGCGAGCAAGACAGAGCAGGCGCCATTTTGGACATACGTCATAAGCAGGGCGACCTCAGGTCTGCACCAGCCCTGAGCCTAGCAGAAAAACCTGACTCTGTGGGGAGGGGTGAAATAACAGGAGATTAGCATCTAACTTGGCAACCCAGTGGGAGACTGCAGGAGAATTGGAGCCCACACTGAGGACAGCAGAGATTCCCTGTGTGGTCCTTGGGAAAGAGCTTCCAATCTCTGGCTCCTGTGGGTATATCATTTGCCTGCTAACTACCTCCAATTACGTTCAGCTGTGCGGAATTACTTCCCTTTTAAATCAAAAAAAGAAAGAGAGATTTACCACACCTAACCTGGGAGTGTCATCCTTGACACACCCTCAACCCTGAGGAACCAAACACAGCTCTCAATCCACACTCATCTCAAGCCTCTAAGGCTCCACTGAAAGCAGACAGTCCACTTAATATAGAGCCATAGTGTAACAAGAAAAAACCCCACAGAGAAGAAACCAAATATCTCCAACATGCCAAACAACAAACGCAAAAACCAAGCTAACAAGAACAAGGAAGAAACTATGACGCCCCCAAATGAAAAAGACACCCCAATTCAAGATTATGAAGATGATGAGATCGAAGAAATGCAAGAAGTGGATCTCAAAAAATTGATAAGAACATTAAGAAGTTCTCAAAAACAAATTCTTGAACTACAGAAATCCTTCATGGACAAGATAGAAAATCTCTCTCGTGAAAGTGAAATATTAAGGAGGAATCAAAATGAAATGAAACAACTACTGGAACAAGAAACTCTGATAGTGACTAGAAATCATAATGAAATGAAGAGTTCAATAGATCAAATGACAAACACATTAGAGAGCCTTAAAAACAGAATGGGCGAAGCAGAAGAGAGAATATCAGACTTAGAAGACAGAGAACAGGAAAGGAAACAGGCAAACCAAAGAAAAGAAGAAGAAATTAGAAATCTAAAAAATATTGTCAGGAATCTACAGGATACTATTAAAAAACCCAACATTCGGGTTCTAGGAGTTCCTGAAGGCATGGAGAGGGAGAAAGGATTAGAAGGCATTTTCAGTGAGATACTAGCAGAAAATTTCCCAGGTTTGGAGAAGGACAGAGGCATCTTAGTACAGGAAGCCTATAGAACCCCTAATAAACATGACCAAAAGAGATCCTCACCACGACATGTTGTAATCAAACTCACCACAGTGAAACATAAAGAAAAGATCCTAAAAGGTGCAAGAGAGAAACGTCAGATCACTCTTAGAGGATCTCCAATTAGACTCACAGCAGACTTCTCATCAGAAACCCTACAAGCTAGAAGGGAATGGCGAGACATAGCCCAGGTACTAAGAGAGAAAAACTGCCAGCCCAGAATACTATATCCTGCAAAGCTCTCATTTGTGAATGAAGGTGAAATTAAAACTTTTCATAGCAAACAGAAACTGAAAGAATTTGTTGCCACTCATCCTGCCCTGCAAAAGATGCTTAAAGATGTCTTACACACAGAAGCACAGAAACATGGTCACCAATATGAAAGAAGGTAAAGGAAGGAAACCTCACAGCAAAAGATCACAGGAAGCTCAATTTCTCTTTGACATAGAATTAAACTCTGATGCTCTGTTAAAGCAATGTGTTAAAGTAATCTATTATGTTCTCTTGATGTCTGTTAAATTCTAATTGTTCAAAAACAGCTGAATTTTTATTAAGAGCTATGGGTTATTTAAATATGTGCTTTTTTCAAAAATTTGAATAATCACCTTGTAACAATGATCAAATTTGGTCTATGTTATGTCATGATTTTAAGAAATCTTATTTCAACCAGATATTTTGGATTTTGAGCCTTCTTGGCATTCTTGACAGGCATTCAAAAAATCAAAGTTTCAAACAATCTGGTCTCTAAAATTTCCAGTAAATCCTGGACTTTGGTGTTTCCAGTTTGGGCCCAACTGAAAAAATCGAAGGACCTATGTCTCTCACCTTATAGAGACACCAACTAATCAGTCTATTTGGAGTATATTAGAAGGACTGTCAAGATGTGATGTGGTACCAGACTTTAAGTTTCTATAATGGAAAATGCTATTAATACAAATGTTTGAGAATTAAAAAGTCTAATGATCTTGTGTTACTAGACATGATAGTTATCTTAATGAGAAAGCCCCAGAGGCTTAAAGAGTTAAATACTTGTAAAATCCTACAGGTGCTTTCAAAAATACTGTGAAGTAAGCAAGTGCCTCTTGTTGGTTGATGAGTTTATAATTTTAAACATGGCGACTTAAAGTCTTTTGTCATCCACAGTTATATATGATCTGCTGCTCATAAAACTAAAGCGTTGTTGGTTCTGTGTTTAGCTGTCCTCCTATAGGTTCCTATGGACTTTTTCCAGCCACTTTTATTGTATTCAGTACTTTGGGATGGCTCTATAAACAGATGAAGCCAATAATGTATTAACAGTACCAACTGAGAGAAAGTATGGTTAACTGAGGTTACTAAAAAGAAAAAGCAATTCAAATCAATTGGCAATCTACAAAAAGAGTTAAAGAGTTTAAAAGCTATTATTAAAATTGATATATTGGTCTATTATGCTATATTATATGTGTGTACATATTGTATGTCCACATGGGAAAATTTTATTAAGAGTTTTTTTTTTTTAAATGGCTTATAGATAAGATTGTCCATAAATTTAAGCTGCTAAAATCAATCAAAGATACATTTTAATTTGTGGGACCTGAATCTGTGTATCATATGTTTTAAACTTGTTGGTAGAAAGAAACTAAAAACATTTTATATGGTTGTGCTTAAGTTTACTGGTTAAACAAACTACACCATGTTAGATATTTAAGAGGTGTTTTCAAATACATGATTCTTACAATTTATAGAAGGCATTGGACCTTCCGGTAAATGTTTTCTTAAGTTGTTATCTAATGGTTGAAACGGTTTGCTAAGTATTCATGTGATATTGCTATTGTCAGCAAGCGATCTAGGACTTGCTCCCTCATTTCTCTATTCTAAGCCCAACTTGTTCTTTCATTTCTCTATTCTCTTCAAGGTAGGAAACTAATTCTATTATGAAGGAATCTGTAGGACGCACAATTTAATCTTTAGACCTTATAAAAGAGATGGCTAACATTTTTCTGCAATAGCATAGCCAAAATAAGAACTCAAATAATAATCTCATAGCTAGATTCACTTCGCCATCAGCGAAGTATACAGTAAGTAGAAAAAACCTCCCTTTCAGACCAAAGGGAAAGAAAGTTTTTAAGTGAGAATATAATTTTCCTCATGGACATTGTCTACCTTAGAAAAACTACTACAGAACATGCCTGTGACTATAGACTTGTAGTTCAGGCCACCGAAGATTAGAGATGGGAAACGGGCACTCCCTTGACTTGCATCCTCTGGTCTGCTTTAACACAAACCAGGAGGAAAGGAAAGCTCGGCAACAGAAGCAATGGGTGGCAGGCCTATTAATGGCTGATCTGTACAGTGATCTGCCCTCAAGGAGACCCAACAGGCCAGTCCACTGCAGTGGCTTTCAATGTGGTAAGCCTGGGCTTCAGCAGAAGTCAGCTTGTGAAGAGCCCTGGCAGCTCTGCCAAGAGTTGGATCACTGGAAATGGACCTGCCCTGGAGTCGAAGGATGCCCAGGTCAGAGCCACAGATCTTATTGGCTCTAAGCTGAAAAGCCCTTCACTCAGCCCAACTTCCCAAGTGACCACTGCAGCTGAGGGGATGGTCAAGTAGGGTCAGCAACATTGCAGGCAGAACTGTAAATTTCTTGTTAGAGATGCCCCCTGCCTTTACCTGGCCAGCTCTCCTCCCAGGCCAGCCAAGTAATGAAAGTCAACAGAGTGCCTTCCCCTAGGAGGTTCACACCTCCCTTAGGATATACCCCATGTGAAGAGATAGATAGGTCTGGGCCTCTTAACTTACAAGGCCTAAAGCCCACCAGATTATTATCAAGCCCCTTCTGTCAGGTTCTATTTGCCTCTCAATCAGAAAACTTAATTGTAGCTTAGACAGCACCTTTCTTAGCTCCTCTAATAATGACTCTGTCCTTTGTTCTAGGCCCTGTCTAGTGCACTTGGGCCTCATTCCTTTGTAATCATAACCTCTACTCTACCACCAATGGCTCTACTCCCAACATGTGTGTACTGATGGTCCTCTTCCCCACGTAATGCTGTATAATTGTTCAGACCTGGTTAATGCCACTCTTAGGATCATTGGTCACTATCCTCACCCTGTCTTTATGACCTTGTCTAAATATGATCAGAGCTGGCGATCTTGGAAGGCTTCCATAGCCTTGGCAACTCATGATGACAGCCTAAGATGGTTACTGGCGCCATAAACTAGAGTGTCAATTTGTTGGGTCAACAACAGGAGCCACTGTGCAGTTGCTCCTCATGTGGGATCTCTGTCCTTAATGTGCTGTACATTTTGATTTAATGCTATAACTAGTACTCAAACAGTATGTTTCACTTTTTGTTTCTATGTGGGTGCAAACTGTTGAAATCTTTATACTAAATTGATCTTCTGTATATAAAGAGAATTGAAAATGAATCTTGATGCAAATGGAAGGGGAGAGGGAGCGGGAGGGGGGAGGATTGCGGGTGGGAGGGAAGTTATGGGGGGGGGAAGCCATTGTAATCCATAAGCTGTACACTGGAAATTTATATTCATTAAATAAAAGTTAAAAAAAAAAATACAGCAAGCAACTCAGATACACAAAACTTAAGTATAACTGTATTTATATTAATGACACTGATTTATAATAATGATGGGAAAGAAAAACACACTTCAAGAATAAACTTAGAAAACAAGGTAACATTTCTCTCTCTCTGAAGAAAAAATTTAATTATACTACAAAATATATGCAATTAATACCACTAAATAAAGATGAAACTACCTCGAAATGGAAAAATTCTGAAGAATGAGTAAGTTAATGCTAGTCATTCAATAGAAAGTGGACAAAGTACATAAAAAAGACAAATTAAGGAACTACAAACATCTCTTAAACACAGAAGTGATGTCCAAAGCCGATCATAATAAAAGAGATATAATTTGATACTTCACTGATTCTACTGGCAACAATGTAGGGCAACTGTGAGAGAATGAATTGGTACTAATGGTTTGGAGAGGAAGTATCACCTACCAAAATTATAGTTGTGTGTCCCCTTGACTTAGCAATTCCACTGCTAGGCATTTTTTCCCCTAAAGATAAATATACACTTTACATCACATACAAAATTATTCACTACAGAATTATTTGTAACAGTAAAAGATGGACAATCCAAAGTCTATCATGAGGGAAGAGGCTAAAGAAATTTTAACACAGTTAAAGAATGGAATACTACTCATTCCTCAAAACAGAGTAATGATAATTTTGAAGTGCATGAAGCATTTTTTTAAATATTAGGAAGAAAATAAAAGTACAGTTGTCTCTCTTTATCAGTGGCCTCCACATTCATGGATTTAATTAAGCATGGATTGAACACATTCAGAAAAAAAAAATTTTCTGCTTTACTTCACATGTGCAGACTTTTTAAAGTGTCATTGATCCTGAGACAATACAGTGTAACAATCATTAACATGACATCTACATTTACATTACATTAAGTATTTTAAGTAATGTAAAGATTATTTAAAGTATATGGGAGGATGTGCAAAGGTTATATACAAATACCATACTGTTTCACAGGAGAGACCTCAGAACCTAAAGATTTGTGAAGCAGAGGGGAGCTTGGAATCAACTCCTTGATGATGGACTGAGGGACAACTGTATACGTTGTGATTCCATTGGTGTACAAAAGAAGAAAGGAGATGATAGAAAGATAGAAAATTATCATAGATAACACAGGTGTGTGCTCTTGTACATACAAACATTCTCTGGAAGGATATGAAGAAATTAACGTTATTTTTTTTTTATGGGCTGGTGAAGTGGGCAGTTGGTGGATAATGGTAGTAAAAGGAACAATTTTCACTGTATACCCTGCCTTTTGAATTGCAAACTGATTCAAAAATACATTATTTAACATTATTTAACAATGAAACAATGGTGAATTAATTACATACAAAATAAAAATCAAGGCTTCATGATACAGAAACCTAAGGATTCAAAGTTATTTGATAGGGGAAGCATCCTCCTGGAATCAGCTTTGCCCTTTACCTGTAGCATCAGTTGGATGTTTCATGCAGTCACAGACTGAATCACACACAAAGATATGTAGGAAATCTAGTCTCTGTCCCTCTGTTCTGGCCTACCTGAATCTACTCACTGTCTCTACTTGGTTGGAAGTGACGGGAATCAGGAGCAACCTACTGTACCTGAACTCTCTTGAAATTATTAATTGATATTATTAATTAAAATATATTAATTATAATTAATTATTAATTATCCCAGCTTCATGTGAAATGCCTTCAGTTGGCAGTTCCTACTAGAACAATCCATAAAATTTTCCATGTCCCCTTCCAGGATATAATGGACGACTTTGGTCAAATGTCTTGCTGAAATGACCACTCCATCTCACATTTATATTGAAAAAGGATCCTGTACAAAGAGAGAGCAACAGTGAGGTATGTAACCAAATTTCACTCACTGAATGAACACTTAGCAAGTGCTGGCTGTATGAGAGGGCTCTGTTTAAGGTGGCAGGAAAAGGGTGAAGGCTGGGCACCTCTGTGGAGCTTGCATTCTAGTGAGAAAGAGGCCAGACTTCAAACAACTAAAGTCATGCAATGTAACTGTAGATTTTGATGAATATTGACAAAAACAATAATGTGAACTTTTATGGCTATTACCTGGGCAACTGCTTTAGGCCATATGCTTAGGCATTGTCCAGCTGTAGAGGTGACCATCCACATGGGGCCCTGTTAAATATTAGCAATTTTAAGTAATCTAAAGATTATTTAAAATATATGAGAGGATATGCATTGGTTATACATATACACTGGCTATGGTAGTTCCTTGATCCCCTGATCTATTAAAGAATCAACAGGAAAACGGGTGCTTTATTTGGCCTAGTGGTTAAGACATTGCTTGAGGTGTCTGCATCTCCTATCAGAGTGCCTAGGTTCAAGTCCCAGCTGCACCTCTGGATTCCAGCTTCCTGCTGAGGTGGGCCACAGAAGATAGCAGTAATGACTCAAGTAGGTGAGTCTCTTTTTTTTTTTTTTGATAGGCAGAGTGGACAGTGAGAGAAAGAGAGACAGAGAGAAAGGTCTTCCTTTTCCATTGGATCACCCTCCAATGGCTGCCACGGCTGATGCGCTGCAGCCGGCGCACCATGCTGATCTGAAAGCAGGAGCCAGGTGCTTCTCCTGGTCTCTCATGAGGTGCAGGGCCCAAGCACCTGGGCCATCCTCCACTGCACTCCCTGGCCACAGCAGAGAGCTGGCCTGGAAGAGGGGCAACCGGGATAGAATCCAGCACCCCGACCGGGACTAGAACCCAGAGTGCCGGCGCTGCAGGCGGAGGATTAGCCTATTGAGCCGCGGCCGAGTCTCTTTGACTCAAGTGCTAGACTGGGATTGAGTTCAGGCCCCAGTTTCTGCCTGGCCTACTCAGCCACTTGGAGCAATTGGGAGTGAATCAGTAAATAGATGGGAACTCACTCACTCACTCACTGTTTCTCCTCTCTGCCTCTCAAATAAATAAGTTTTTAAAATTCAAAAGGGAAGCCAATACTAATTTGGCCTGACTTTAGAAGCCTCTGTTAAGAGTGAATCATTACTACTTTTTTTTTTCTATTATTCACAAACAGTCATTTTGAATAGCTTCAGATCAAGGTCAAGCTACAAGCCAGCTATTTTATCCTTTATCTTTGCAAATTGGATGCTTGCTTCTCTCCAGGGTTCTAGAAACTCTTCTACTCTCCATGATTTCTCAAAGAATACCAACTACAAGGGCTTGATCAGAGCTGTGAAATAGGAGCTGCCTATGACTTCTGATCTGGGCTCTTGCACAGCCTAAGTGCTCTTCTCCAAATCTCCCTTGGACTTTAATTCTGTTTCAGCGATTTTTAGTTCATCCTACTTGCTTGAACATTATTCTGCTCCATGGGAAAAAGGTATCAAAGCAATGTCAAAGTTGGGAGGCACTGCCTTTTCTCACTTATTTGTCAAACATTACATTGTCTGCCCTGAGCAGGTCTAGCCCTTCTTTGTCCTGCAAATATAGCTTGAAAAGCCCTTTTTGGCTGTTCTGAACAAACATATTCAGAAGCTCTAAGAATGGAGCTTTCTAAAAAATAAGCTCTCCTTATTCTTTTCCATGAGTTTTTTTTTTTTTTTTAATCTTTCGAGGCAAGTTTAATAATCTCATCAACTCTGATCCTTTGCATAAATAGATCACTGTCCGACCATTGCTAATGTGGTTACACACACACACACACACACACAAACCAATTTCAAAGGAACAAAATTCATCAAAGAGGAAGCCAATATATCTAGTTTTATTCACTCCAATAGCCTCTTGTGACTTCCCTAATTACAGAAAAATGCCTGGTGGGCACAATATGCCTCCAGGATATTTTTTTTCTTTCTTTCTTTCTTTCTTTCTTTTTTTTTTTTTTTTTTTTTTGAGTACCAGTTTTGTTGGTTGAAACAAAGCACCATGGTCTTTGTGCTTCTCTTTAGAGCTTTCTTTCCTTGTGGTTTTATCCTTTATTAAGATAAAAGGTGAACAGGTTTTTCCTTCACTTCTTCTTACAGAAGCTAACTTTTTATACCTGAAAAGATAACATAGTTGGCCTTTGGGGAGTGCCCAAGCCCAAGTATTTGCCCCCTTTCTTGCTGGCTTTGAGACTTTGCAATTGATCATCTGAGCACAGGAAAGGGATAAAAAGAAATTCACATGAAAATAAGCTTTTTTAAAAAATCTAGCTTAAATTAACTGAAGGGATCATCTGGATGGGCCATCAGAAAAAATAAAGCCGACTTTTTCTCATGATCTCTCAGCTGGAAGAAAGCATTCCAGCAAAGAGAACAATAGGGCAACCCATTCCTCCTCCCCTATGCCTACCTTGCACGTGCAGACCAAAGACTAATCTCCCCATTCTGCTTGTCAGCAGTTTGCCTGCCAATCACCAAGGTTCATGCTCTATTCTCTAGTGGTTTTCAAGGCTCAGTAACCACCAAGAAAGGAAAATTGGTCTCCAGGCATCTTGATTCATCATACCAGAATCTAGCAGGTGACACTGAGCAAAATTAACATGAACAAAAATGTAATGCAAACTTTAAAGCAAAATAGCTACTGTGTCTATTAACATCATATTGCCGCAAATTCCTTACAAATTTACTAGAAATATTATCTAGTAAAATAAATTGGCCTTTTAGTTTTTCTTCACTGAGAAGATTATCTTTTTCAGTTCTTGGATCATCAAAATGCATTCTTTCTTCTTTTTCTCCTTGCCTCCCTGCTTGCTTCCTTTTTCCTGTCTTTTTTATTTTTTCATTTTGGTTGGACCAGTTGTGGACAGGCTAACCCTCACTAGTCAGGTAGAACACAAAAACAGAGTGGGACCCAGTTAATCCAACCTGAGGCTCTGACACTCTTCATTTGCTAATACATCACATTTACTTTTTCCCCATCTAGATTTGATTCCACTGAAACATCTCTGTGTATTTTGGTGAAGGGAATATAAAGGTCAAAGTTAAGTCTTCTAGAAGAAATTAAAAGAAACAGTCCTACATTTAAAAAAAAAAATCAGAAGTTTAGAAAAGAAAATAAATGACTAGAATGAGACCAGGTATTGAAAATGATCCTAATTCAGAGAATACTCAGAAGAGCCAAGTCCACCCAAATGTCTTAGGATAAAATAAAACGATGTACTTCATTAAGACTTGAACAATTCAGGTTTAGGTTTTATTACAATGCATTTAAGTAGTCTTAAAAGAACACAACATAGATTTTTATGCCCAGCTTACTGAAAGGGTTATTAAAATTTCACTTTATTTTTTAAAATATCACAGTTGTAGGACATTTTAGGAAATGTGCTATATGTCAGTGGATGGAAGACTTTCTCTAATTCTTTCAAATAAATAAATAAATCTTTTAAAAAACACACACCAGATTTCTTCAGCATAGGATTTTTAAAAGATTTATTGACTAATAAAATATCCCATTGATAATTTTCATATTGATCATATGCTGAAATGATAATATTGAGTTAAATGAATACACTGAATGATGATATACCATGTTAAATATGATGATCCTAAGTTGAGTTCAATAAAATTCCTACAAGTTACCTCATCGTTTGTTTTTTTTTTTCATTTTTTTAAAGATTTATTTATTTATTTGCAAGTCAGAGTTACACTGAGAGAAGAGAGGCAGAGAGAGACAGAGAGGTCTTCCATCCGATGGTTCACTCCCCAATTGGCCACAACGGCCGGAGCTGCACCAATCTGAAGCCAGGAACCAGGAGCTTCTTCCGGGTCTCCCAAGTGGGTTCAGGGGCCCAAGGACTTGGGCCACTTTCTACTGCTTTCCCAGGCCACAGCAAAGAGCTGGATCAGAAGTAGAGCACCCAGTTCTTGAACTGGCACCCATATGGGATGGTGGCGCTTCAGGCCAGGGCATTAACCTGATGCACTACAGCACAGGCCCCTCAGTTTACTTTTTTAATGTGACTACTAGAAAATTAAAAATTGGTATGTGGCTCACACCCTGTTTCTATCACACAGTGCTGATCTAGATCCTAGGGTCTTACCTACCTATTCCAACAGAGGCCAATTGTAAGTGGTTTGATAAACAAAAAGTATTTTTGACCCAGAGATGAAATATGAAACCTCAAGAACAGGAAACAGGTCACAGCCAGTATTTGCTTTGAATATCAATGGTTTGCTTTTTCCTGTAGAAAATTTTAAATATCATCCTGGAAATGTTTACATTTCTCTGCTGACCTGAGTGTAGCCAAGGCACCATTGTGTACAGGATGTGTGTTCCTATCAGCTAGAACCTCTGGAGAAAGAACTGAGTGTGGTTTACTCTTCAGTACAATGAAGAATTCTCACTCTTCACCACCCTTCCCAAATACCCTAATTTTTCAAATAATGGTCCAGTGGATTCTGACTTTGGATTCTAATTCTCAGTTGTAGAAATTGTTAAAAATCTTAATCCACTGTGATAGAGAAAATTGCACCTGTTTTGGCTCAGTGTATTTTTTTGATTTAAGCAGGCATTTCAGTGCTGCAGCAAAAAGGCTTAGAAATTGGTCACACTTTATTCTAATCTCAACCACCCAAGCAAGGCTGATTTGGTGTCTAAGTATAATAAGCTCAATAACTAAAGTTTGCAAAAATGTCTTAATCTTAATTTGATTTAATCCCCAAATGATCACAACTGGGATCAGCCCAGGCCAAACCAGGAGCCTAGAATTCAATCCAGGTTTTCCATGTAGAGGGTGGAGTGCAGGGATCCACAAGTAACTGAGCTACCACTGCTGCCTCCTGTGATGTGCATTAGGTAGAAGCTGGAAGGGGAGATGGAAAAGGGCCTTGAACTCAGGGATTCAGAAATGGGGTGCAGGCATTCTAAGCAACATCTTAGCTGTTGTGCCAAATACTTACCCCTAAATGTTATTTTGTTATGGAGGAAGAGGGCCCATGGAAACAAAACTGCCAAGACCCAGGAAAGTCCTGGTGCACTCCTGTAGCAGAGTAGCCTTGGAGGAGTGTTTCTGATCTTTCTGAGTGTTCACTTCATCATCTGTAAATGAAGAGAATCCTAGTACCTACATCATTGTTGAGCCAAGTGTATATTCTCCAAGATCGGATGCCCTTTCCTTCCAGGCATTTTGGCAGGTCACACTGCCTGTCTTCTTGCAGTTAGCAGTGGCCACGTGACTTGTTCTGGCAAAAGAAACGTGAGCAGCTTTGTCCAGTATCACTTCCAGGTGGAAGGATTTCATCACAGGCATTTGAGACTCCATGTGTCTTCCCCAGCCTTGGTGATCATGGAAGGAAGCATTGCTTTGGAAACATGATACAATTGAAGCAGGTTGGAATTCCCAGCAGAAATATAAGTGCAGCTGCCCTATAGAGTTACCTTGGACCTACAGCAGACTATATGTAAACAAGAAATAAATATAGAATATATTAAGCCATGGAAGTGTGGGGTTATTTATTGTTGCAGCATAATCTAGGTGACTCTAATAGTACAATACAGCTGTAGTCATGAATAAATAAGATTATGTATATTAAAAAGCACTTATGTTATCATCACCACCATCATATTAGGTAGTGTCTAATAATATGATACAAAATAATTATAGCTATTATTAAGTACTTTGCACATAATTAGAGATCAGTACACAGTTGCTTTGATTATTGTTATTGCTTTGCTTAAGTGCTGCTGCTCCTCCTCCCCTGTCATGGGCTGCTCTTGACCCACTCTGATTTTCATTGTTAGGAATTTATTACTATGGCCAAAATGTCGATCTGTTAGCACAAAACACTTGTCAATTAGTGTATTTAAGTATCTCTGTCTCTGTTCCAGTGTAACCTCCCAAATGCCATAAGGAATGATCTCTGCCTGTTTATGATCTAAGATAAGTCTCTTCTCTTCTGTGTAATTCTCTATGTCCCACTGCACTCTATCTGCCTCTGGGCCTTGTATCTCTTTTCTTTGCCTTGTGATTAGGAGATGCTTCCTCCTGACTTTTTGACAAAAAGAGGAGCTGTGTAGTAGAATCCAAAGTGAAAAAGAACACCTGCCCTCTGTTAAACACAGAATAAGAATTCTCCAACATTTCTTCCAGGATCCCAGAAGTTTTAATTTAACTAATAAAGACAATGCATGATTACAATAAGCAAGAGAGAGGATAGAAATGTTAATAAAAAGGGTAGAGAAAAGGAAGCAATTCAAAGTTGTTCAGGGAAATTATATTTTTTGGAAATTTACATCTTACTCTTTTGATAAGTATTGTATACACATGATCTGTTTCCAAAGATAACACATTAAACGGACAATCTGGACAGTTCCAACAATGATTGTTTAGGTCTCTAAGTTTTACACAATTAAAGCAAAGAAATGGGAAACAACAATTGTGAGTGGTTGTCAAAATGTACATGTGCTGGGCCGGCGCCGTGGCTCAACAGGCTAATCCTCCACCTTGCGGCGCCGGCACACCGGGTTCTAGTCCCGGTCCGGGCACCGGATTCTGTCCCGGTTGCCCCTCTTCCAGGCCAGCTCTCTGCTGTGGCCAGGGAGTGCAGTGGAGGATGGCCCAAGTACTTGGGCCCTGCACCCCATGGGAGACCAGGAGAAGCACTTGGCTCCTGCCATTGGATCAGCGCCGTGCACCGGCTGCAGCGCGCTACCGCGGCGGCCATTGGAGGGTGAACCAACGGCAAAGGAAGACCTTTCTCTCTGTCTCTCTCTCACTGTCCACTCCGCCTGTCAAAAAAAAAAAAAATGTACATGTGCCACATGAGGATAAGAGGAAATTGGAAATCTTGTACATTGCTGGTAGGAATGTAAAACAGTGTATTCACAATGGAAAATCATGACACTACCTTAAACAATGCATTGCATTATTATGAGCGTCTTCAAGAAGGTCATGGAAAATTCATAATATGACAAACATATGCATGAATTGCAAAATTCTTTTGCAATAAAATAACCATATCTGTTAGTTACATTTTTCCATGAATCTTTTGAAGTACTCTCGTATATGACCCAGTAATTCTATTTCTGGGTATATGCCCCAAAGATCCGAAAGCATGGAGTCAAACAGATACTTATTGACCAGTGTTAGTAGCAGCTTTATTCTCAACAGCTAGAAGACAAAAACAATTGAAAAACCCACTAACAGTTGAATAGACAAATTGTGGCATATACATAATAAAGGCATATTATACACTCTATAAAAGGAAGGAAATTATAGTACATACTACAGTATGAAAGTCCCTTGAAGACACTATCTTGGGGCTGGTGCTATGGGATAGTGGGTTGTTTCCACCTGCAATGCCTACAACCCATATGGGTGTCAGTCATGATCCAGCTGCTCCTCTTCTAGTCTTGCACTCTACCAGTGGCCTGGAAAAGCATTAGGAGATGGCCCAAGTGTTTGGGCCCCTGTATCTATGTAGGAGACCTGGAAGAAGCTCCTGGCTCCTGGCTTCGGATTGGTCCTGCTCTGATCGTTTCAACTATTTGGGGAGTGAACAAAAGGATGGAAGACCTTTCTCTCTGTCTTTCCCTCTTTCTGTCTATAACTCTGCCTCTCAAATGAATAAATAAAATATTTATTTTAAAAAAGACATTAAGTGAAACAAAGTTATCATAAAAAAAGATTTGTCTTAATTTATATCCTATGATTCTACCTGTGTAAAATACCCAGAATGGTCACAGGCATCAGGACAGAAAATAGCCTGGATCTGGGAAAAGAGAGTAGGTATCTACTGTTTAATAAGTGCAGAGTTTCGGTTTTGGAAGACGAATGAGGTTCTGGAGATGGATGGGCTGGTGGTTGTACAACACAGCTGTACTTAAAGCTATTGAATTGTTTTTTGTTTGTTTATTTTTATTTTTTTTTTTGACAGGCAGAGTGGACAGTGAGAGAGAGACAGAGAGAAAGGTCTTCCTTTTTGCCGTTGGTTCACCCTCCAATGGCCACTGCAGCCAGCGCATCGCGCTGATCTGCAGCCAGTAGCCAGGTGCTTCTCCTGGTCTCCCGTGCGGGTGAAGGGCCCAAAGACTTGGGCCATCCTCCACTGCACTCCTGGGCCATAGCAGAGAGCTGGCCTGGAAAGCTGGCCTGGAAGAGGGGCAACCAGGACAGAATCCGGCACCCCAAAGCTATTGAATTGTACACTTCAAAGTGGCTAAGATGCTAAGTTTGTTACGCACACTAGACCATAGTTGTTGTTGTTGTTGTTTAATTACATGTGCCACTCTGCCAATGAAGACAGAGCCCAACAAGAAGGACCTGAGGATGAAGCTCAACACCTTTTCCTCTCACTGACCGAAGGAGGCACAGCCATCACAAGGACAGGAGGAAGCTGGGACTGACCTTGACGGAAGAGGGGCAGCCAGGCAATTCAGTTGAGAATGTTTTGACATTTAATTTACCAGTGACTTCCCAAGCATTCAATGTTTTCTTCCTTCAGGGAGAACAGCCCTGTTGCTTTGACTGTTCTGTCCAGAGAAGAACAGTCTTTCCAGCTTCCTTTCAAAAAGAAAATCCAGATGGTAGCATTTCTTTTTTCCTCGTCTTCAGCGCCTTGCCAGTAAATGCAAGTTTCCTTTCCAGCTGCCCATGTTGCACGGATCATGCTTTTTCCGCTCCCCTCTCCTTTTATTAATTTTTCTGCTTGAGACATATGGGGAGACATGTGTCAGTGCAGGCACCATTCCCTGTGCCACTGCCAAAGTTAAGGGCAGCTCTGAAACTTGGGGAATTGATCTTAGACCTGTGAAACTGATTAAGAGGCCAGAAGGAAGTCTGAAAATACTAAATAAGAACGAGAACAGTATGGGGCCAAACAGGAGCCTGCTAGGACCAGGAAATAACTCAAATCCTACTGGCAAACACACTACATGTTAATCTGTGTCACCCAGTATTAAAAATATCAAAAGGCTGTTCACTCAAGTGTTAGAAGGTGGGGGTGGGAGTGTTTGAAAAGACCCTTTAAGCATAGGAGGATACATCAATAACTGTGTAGAAAAATGAAATTGAGAGACAAGTTTATTTTGTTGCAAAAAATTTTTTTAAGCCATGTATAGTTTTTTTTTAATAATATTCCTTTTATGAACTTTTTAAAGAACACTTGTATGCATGGACTTCAAAATTTTTTGCAACAAAATAAACTATTTTTTGGTCCAGTTTCAAAGAAACTTTTGAATTTCCTTTGTATTATGGGACATCTGAAACAGGGATGCTTCGAAGTGCCCCGTGTGAGTTCTGGTGGCAAAGCAATTGCCAAAAGGAAGACCCCCCCCGACCCCTTTCTTGGATGAATAACATGGACAAAGGTGCCTCTTTCTCCCTGCTCCCATAACCCCATGCTAGTGGTGCATAAGCTAGATTTCCGCCCCCAGGGCACAACTACTCAATTGTAACATGGCCCAAATCTATACATGCCATGCATGGAGCCATTACAAAAAAAAGATCTCCAGGATACTTAGTTCAAAAAAAAATGAAGGGGCCAGTGCTGTGGTAGAGCAGGTATAGCCGCTGCCTGCAGTGCCGGCATCCCACACTAGTGGCGGTTCAAGTCCCAGCTGCTCCACTTCTGATCCAGCTCTCTGCTATGACCTGGTGAAACAGTGGAAGATGGCCCAAGTGCTTGGGCCCCTACACCCAGGTAGAAGAACCAAAAGTAGCTACTTGTTCCTGCCCTGTTCTGGCTATTGCGGCCATTTGGGGAGTGAACCAATGGAAAGAAGATCTCTCTCTCTCTGCCTCTGCCCCTGCCTCTCTGTAACTGCTTTTCAAATAAATAAATAGATCTTTAAAAAAAAAAAAAGGTACAGAAGAGTTGAGTTGTTTACACAAGTATACACATGGGAAGCTTCTGGAAAAACATGCAGGAAACTGGGTGTCTTAAATGTGGTAAGTCTGAGATTTAGACTTAACCATAGCATACAGGTGATTGAGCTTTGGAAATGAGATGCCAAATGTGTTGGCTATGGCAACAGTATTAAGCTTCTGCCTCCATCTCCTTGTTCTGGTTTCCCTTTCTTGCCCTCTTTTGCCTCCTTTCTTTCTATATGTGTGCTTTTCAGTTCCACAAACTTGCATGCATAAAACTGGACTTCACAGGGTCTCTATTACTGTAATTTCCTCTCATTTGTCTGAAAGGGCTCAGGCCAGAAAAGATGTGAAAATCCCACAGCAGGTGACCTGGTTCTTTCCGGGTAAAGAGCACCACTGACAAGAACATTTTTCTTGAATTAACAAAAGCTGAGGTCTTGTTCTGATTCATAACTTAAAGAAATATCTACAAATATTTGAATAAAGTCTACAGCTGCTACTGGGAGGGCTTCTTATTAAGCAAATCTCTTCTGCTTTATCACGCTTGATAGACACAACATTGCATCCATCCAAATAAACATTTGCTGAGTGCTCACAATGTGCTTGATGCACATATACATTAATAACAAACAGTGAGAAATTTCTCTAGCACAAAATCTGTCTTTTTCCTTCATTATGACTTGCTTTTCTTGTTTTTCTATTTGAGACAGAGACAGAGATGTCTACAACAGCTGGGAATAGGCGAAGCTGAATAAGGAGCCAGGAACTCAATTCAGGTTTCCCATGTGGGTGCCAGGGATCCAAACACATGAACCATCATATGCGGTCTTCCATAGTATACATTAACAGGGAACTGGAATTGGGAGTGGAGCCAGGACTGTAACCAAGTCCTCTGAGAGATGCAGGCATCCCAAGTGGCGTCTTAATTGCTAAGCCAAATGCATGCCCCTCATTATGATTTCTGTTTCTGTTTTATGCCCTTAAGTATTATGATATGGGGAAAAGTCCTCCTTTCATCCCTGATGTCCCTCCACAGACATACAGAAATAACCATTTTTAAGAGTTCATATATCCTTTCGTTCTTATTCATTCAATATACGTATTCTTGTCCCTTTTTATGCATAAATGAATCCTATTCATCTTGCTTTATACACACACACACACACACACTCATTTTACTTCAAGATCATTCAACTTTGAGGTAGCCCTGTGGTGTAGCAGTTAAGATGTTGCTTGGTATGCCTGCACCACCAAAGTGCCAGAGGTCAGAGTCATGGCACCGCCCCAACTAGCAGCTTCCTGCTAACACATATCCTGGGAGGCAGCAGACAATGGCTCAACAAGGTGGGTCCCTGTCATCCATGTGGCTAACTCATATTGAGTTTCTGGCTTCTGGTTTTGGCCTGACACCAAGCCCTAGCTGTTACGGGCATTTGGGGAAGTAAACCAGTGTCAGGAAGATCTCACTATCTGTCTGTATGTCTGACTGTCTCTCTCTCTCATTAGCTTTCAAATAGCTAAATAAAAAATTTTAAAAGATCTTTGCACAGGGGCTGGCGTTGTGGCATAGCTGGTAAAGCCACCACCTGCAGTGCTGGCATCTCATGTGGGCACCAGTTCGAGTCCCAGCTGCTCCACTTTCGATCCAGCTCTCTGCTATAACCTGGGAAAGCAACAGAGGATGGCCTCAGTCTTTGGACCTCTGCACCCACGTGGAAAACCCGGAAGAAGCTCCTGGCTCCTGGCTTCGGATTAGCCCACCTCTGGCCATTGCGGCCATCTGGAGAGTGAACCAGAGGATGGAAGACCTCTTTCTCTTTTTCTCTGCCTCTGATTCTCTGTAACTTTGCCTTTCAAATAAATAAATAAATAAAAAAGACCATTGAACAGCCAAACATGGAGATCTTGCTCATTCCTTCTTTTATACAGTTGCATTTTATTACTTTGAATCAATATGCAGAAATATTTTAATTAACCAGTTTCCTATAGATGAGTATATACATTATTTCTAATCTGTTGCTGTTACCAACAAAATGTTATACTTACATTATATAAAGGTAATTTCATGTGTGTATACAGCCTTGAATAAACTCATAGAATAACAATTGTTATCTCACATATTATATATAACATTCAAAAATAATAAAAAATGCTCAGTGTGGGTATCAATTTAGACTCCTTCCTGTTGAAGCTTCTGTTTGCTCCCACATCATCAACACAATATGTTATTTATCAACTTTTAATTTTTATCAATGTCATTGATGAAAACATTTTATTGTTGTTTGATTTTACTGGAGTCTGATTAAAGACTTCAATATTCACATAAGAGGCATTTTTCCTTCTCTTTCTGTGAAGTTGATATCCTTTCAGTCATTTTGCTGTTAAGTTATTCTTGATTTTTTTTTAATTTCTAGGAACTCTTTCACATTAGATTAACCCTCTGGTCTATGGCATTAGTTGCAAACATTTTTTTCAGTGTCTTCCGACTTTGCCTATAGTGGTTTTTTGCTACGTAGAAGTCATATGTTATTGAACGTATTAAACTTTTCTTTCTGAATTTTTAGTGATAAGTAGCAGAACTCCATGTTGTATTTTAGTATTTTTTATGTTTAATTTTTTCACCTTTATATCTTTGATTCACTTGAAATTTATCCTGGAACATGAGAAAGGGGACAGATCCATGCTGATTCTTCTCCAGATGGCTGATCAATTGCCTCAACACATTTATCAAATATTCCAGTTTTCCCTTGCCAATTTGCAAAGCTAAGTACCTGGAGACCTAGGATCGACAAACATTTTCCATGAAGAACAAGATAGACTGCAAGTATCTGAGACTTTTCTGGTCCCTGCTACAACTTCTCTACTCTGCCATTATCACGTCAATGCAGCTGTAGAGAATTCATCAACAAATGAGGATGTCCACATTCCCAGAACATTGTATTTACAGAAACAGAACTGCTGACCATGGTTGGCCAACCCCAGCCATCTGATAAATTTTGGTATGTATTTGTCTTTCTTTCTGGACTTTTTATTCTGTTCTATTTGCCTGTTTGTCTATATGGGGCAGTACAATGCTATTTCAATTAACAAACCTTATAATATTCTTTATTTGTGATGACTAATTTTTGTATCAATTTGGCTGGGCATGGTACTCAAACACCTGGTTATATATTGTTCTGGTTGTTTCTGTAAAGGCATTTCTTTGAACGATTTAACACTTAAATAGGTAGACTTTGATAAAAGCAGATTACCCTCCATAAAGTCATGGGCCTCATCCAGTTGGTTGAAGGCCATAATAGAAAAAATATTAATCTCCCATGAACAAGAAGGAACCCTACTAGTATCTTTCTCTGTCTCTATCTCTATCTATCTATCTCCCTCTATCATCTCTGCCTCACCATACACAAACAAACCCTGTCCTGTTTCTCTAGAGAAACTAGGATACCATGTGATAGGTTAGCGCTTCTTCATTGATCTAAAGTCTTATTGATTATTTCTGTTGACTGATTTTTTCATGTAAATTCATGATGAACTAATCTACTTAAAATAAAAAAAACTGCTATTTGTTATCGAAATGGAATGCTATTCAATATGTAACTTGGTAAACTGTCTTATATTTATTACTTATAAATCTAAGTTAGAGAGAATTAAAATTTTGATATTACTGAGTCATTCTAATATTAAGAGTTAGTTTCTATCTTCCAGTTATATTTCAGACACTTTTCTGATCATCCAAATATTTCTTGGTAAGATTATTTCTACATATTATCTTTACTGATACCACCATAAATGATCTCTTTTGTCCATTACAAATTCTGTTTGCTGATTGTTTACTGATTGCTTCATACTTAATTTTGTTCACCACAAACACTTTGATATCTACTGATACTCAACATCAGTCATCAGTGAGAGACAAATTTAAATGACAATGAAATGTCATCACATACTTTTTAGAATAACTAAAATAAAAAAGTTTGACAGTATCAAATGTTGACAAGGTTATAAAGCAACAGCTCTCTAATATTGCTGCTAGGAATATAAACTGTTACAACTACAGTGGGGAGTCCTTTCTTAAAAAGTTAAGCACAATATTTAAAAAGTCACTGTCATAGAAGAAGAGAATAAAACAGAGATTACTAGAGAGCAGAATAGGTAAAGGAGGTTGGATAGTGATTAGATAATGGTACCAAAACAGTTATATAGGAAGAATTAGTTCTAGTGTTCTATATCACAATACAGTCCACAAAACTTATGATACATTTTTAAGTAACTAGAAAAGAAGAATTTGAATATCCTTAACAAATTCAAATCATAAATGTTTGAGGAAATAGAAATGCTAACAATTCTAATTCGATCATTGCATATATATATCACATTATCATAACATAATGCCATAAATATTTACATGAGCACTTCAAAACGGTTATGGCAAGTGAATTCATTTGCCTACATGCATGTTGTACTATTAGAGTCACCTAGATTATGCTGCAACAATAAATAACCCCACACTTCCATGGCTTAATATATTCTATATTTATTTCTTGCTTACATATAGTCTGCTGTAGGTCCAAGGTAACTCTATAGGGCAGCTGCACTTATATTTCTGCTGAGAATTCCAACCTGCTTCAATTGTATCACGTTTCCAAAGCAATGCTTCCTTCCATGATCACCAAGGCTGGGGAAGACACATGGAGTCTCAAACGCCTGTGATGAAATCCTTCCACCTGGAAGTGATACTGGACAAAGCTGCTCACGTTTCTTTTGCCAGAACAAGTCACGTGGCCACTGCTAACTGCAAGAAGACAGGCAGTGTGACCTGCCAAAATGCCTGGAAGGAAAGGGCATCCGATCTTGGAGAATATACACTTGGCTCAACAATGATGTAGGTACTAGGATTCTCTTCATTTACAGATGATGAAGTGAACACTCAGAAAGATCAGAAACACTCCTCCAAGGCTACTCTGCTACAGGAGTGCACCAGGACTTTCCTGGGTCTTGGCAGTTTTGTTTCTATGGGCCCTCTTCCTCCATAACAAAATAACATATAGGGGTATTTGCCACAACAGCTAAGATGTTGCTTAGAATGCCTGCACCCCATTTCTGAATCCCTGAGTTCAAGGCCCTTTTCCATCTCCCCTTCCAGCTTCTACCTAATGCACATCACAGGAGGCAGCAGTGGTAGCTCAGTTACTTGTGGATCCCTGCACTCCACCCTCTACATGGAAAACCTGGATTGAATTCTGGATCCCCAATTTTAAAGATGAAAACATGCGCTAGAGTAGAAGCGAGTAGCCTCAAGTCCCACTGCCAATCAGCAGCAAAAGCAGAATTCAAGCTTCACACTGCCTAATTCCAAAGCATCTGCTCTTAGTAGATGTGATTCTTTGTTTCCCAATAGTGCTAAGGTATTCATTACAGAGATCGTAACCTTTCTGTCTAAGAATCTGGGCCTCCATCTATTTCAAGACCACAACAGAAAATTCACAATAGATAAGATGAGGAGGGACAGAGGATCTTCCTGTATTCTTAACTTCTACAAATCAAGCTTTACCCTAAATATTAAATTTCAGTTTAAGGATGAGTCTGAATTTCAATTTCAACCAAGAAAAACCTTTTGTAATCCAAGTATTGCACACGAAACCCCCTAGAGTCATTTTACAATGTGTGAAAAGGATTGTCCTATTTGTAAAATTCATTAAAACTATTTGGTCTACTGAAGGTTGATTATTACCATTAAATGTTTGTGTATGCAATTTCCAGATTGTTAATGGACTGTATTCCTAAAGTTCACATATAAGTCAATGATTTATAAATCAGATTGCATTTTTTCATAAAAATAATACAACTGATGCTTGCAGGATAGCCTATTAAAGCCCTTTAAACACATAATGGCTGAAATACAGTGCAAAGAATAAAAGAGTGCTTTCCCACAGCTTTTTAAAACTAAAGTGTTTCTGAATAAAATGTCTGACAAGTTGCAATTCAAAAATCCATGCGTAGAACTTTCTGCCTATATGCCTGTCTATAGACCTTCAGAAATGGTAGGGAACAATGTAAAGGTTTATTTTCCAACAGATATGAACGTTTTCATGTTTGTTTTGAAAAACAATTGTTTCTTTCTCACTAAACATATAAAAGACAGTCACACTTGTGCATTTTAAAAAATCACAAGAATATCTCCAAAGGAGAAACAGTTGGAGTTTCTAGGAGAGCTTCAAAATTCTTAAGAAAATAGAATTAAAAGATAGTTGTGTATTTTCCACGGATCTTCTGAAACCCTCTCATATACTGTCTTAGTATAATAGGGTAACCATAACAAAATTCCATAAACTAGGTGTTTAAAGCAATAAAAATTTATTTTCTCAGAGTTCTAAAAGCTGTGAAGCTTAAGACTAAAGTGTCGACCAATTTGGTTCCTGGTAAGGTCTCTCTTCCTGGCTTAAAGATAGCTACCTTCTCATTTTGTCAGAGAGGAAGAGAGCATGTGTTTTTAGAAGACAAAAAAATTGTATGAGACCCCATGCTGATGGCCTCATTTAATCTTAATTACCTCCTAAAAGTCTTATATCAAAATACAGACACACTTGAGTTTCAGCTTCAGCATTTGAACTGAGGGCGAACCAATTAAGTACACAGCACCAAACACTTGAAAGAATCAGTTTTAAATATTATGTCATCTGCTCAAAAATCTTTCAGTGGTATCCTAGGTTCCTGATAATAGAATCCAAAGTAATAAAATGGCCTATAAAACCCAACTGGATCAACCCAGACTCCTATCCCTGTGGCTTTGTTACCTATGACCTTCCCTTTCCTCTCTCACTTGTTTCTTACTGACCACCTTACCTCCTTATTGTTCTATAAATACAATAAACAAAAGGCCTTGCCTCAGGTCCCTGCCTTTTGCAGCCATCCCATTTAATTCAGCAACCACTATCCCCCTCCTATCTCTCTCTGGCTTCCTATCATTCTTCTTGATTTAATTTTTCCATATTTAAATATACTAGGTAGAGGTAGATGTCTTGGCACAGTGGATTACCCACATCCCAGCTCAGAGAGCAGGGTCAAAGCCCAGCTACTCTGCTTCCAATCCAGCTCTCTGCTAATGTGCCTGGGAGCAGTAGATGATGGCTCAAGTGCTCAAGTTACTTTCACCCTTGTGGGGGCAAAGGCTGAGTTTCTAGCTCCAAGCTTAAGCCTTTCAGCCTGGCCCAGTCATGGCTGTTACAGGTATTTGAACAGTGAACCAGTGGATAGAAGGCCTCTCTCTATCTTCTCTCTCTCTCTCTCTCTCTCTCTCTCTCTCTCTCTCTCTCTGTCACTTTGCCTTTCAAATAAGTAAATAAATCATTACAAATACAGACTATGTAATTCACTTGTTATTGTCATCTCAACATCACCATCTCTAGGATATCAAGTTCATGGCAGTATAAATTTTATATTCTCTTGTCCTTTCTGTGGGGCTTGACCACTATAGGTTCCCAAATTCTGCATGAAAAACATTTCTCAATTGTTTAACAGCATAATTCTCTATCCACACAATTTTCACAGGTATTTTTTATTTGATTATCTCCTTCACATCTTCTGTGTAAATGGAATAGACTCCTTTCCCCTTGGCAAGATTTATTTGGAAATAACTAATAAGCTATTTATTAGTTATATAATGGTTGTAATGGTTGGTACAACAACATTTCCACTAATTCTGGGTTTTAAAATCATTCTTGAAAACTTCTTGTTTTCCATATTCCTACAGAGTGACATAAATATGTTTGAGGCTGTTCTCCAATCAATACTAATTTGGATTATACAGTTGTATAATGTTTTAGTACCCTGCAGATTTATGTTTGCTGTCAATAAAGTATCCATTCATGAATAGCCTGTGTTGTATTATTTAAAACCTAAAATTACATCTATTATGAAAAATATCCAGATCAATGATTTTTGTCATTTTATTTCATTGAATTAAAATTTTACTACTTTCTTAAATCTGCTTTATACCAATTAATCGAGATAAAACCAATCCTCTTCTTTGTCATGAATGAATCTATATCATCTCTTCCAAGCATTTTTTAGCATAGCGACTCTGTCAATTGTTGGTGTAATTTCTGTAGTAAAGCTCTGCTCATATGTTGCTGTCTTAAAACCCATTCACTCTGATTTTCAACTCATTGGATCTGGTTGGGCAGACACCATGGCTTGCAATCAGGCTGCTATTGGTGCCAAGCTGAGAAATGATTTTGCAAGGCTTATAAAGTCAGAGGTGGGATATGAATTCAAATTTCTTTTTAACTTAGCTAAGGAGGTGAAGAAAATATATTGTGTTCTGCCTATAGTCTCATACTCATCATTCACATTTTATAGCTTTGGTATTTAACACCGGTCCTCCCCACCCCTTTCAAGTGTGTATCACTCAGAATACAGCCATGAGTTGAACACATTCAGAAGCATTCTCTTTTTCAGGGCTTTGCTGAATTCTGAAATGTCCTTTAAAATTCTTTTCACATCAAATTAATTTGTATGCCAATTCACAGTCTACCTTTGACAATTATTTAAGGCATAGATTTTAGAATATATGGAAATAGCACTTTAGTAGCAATATTGATCTTTTGAAATAGAAATTACATTGAGAGTCTACCTACTCAACTTTATGTGTAACACAAATATGAACAAAACACAGACCTTATTCATGGAAATTATAAGCTATACATACAAGGGTTCTTCAACAAGTTCATTGAAAATGCATATTATAATAACACTACTCATGGATTTCAAAACTTTTTGCACCAGAAACAAACTACCTTTTAGTCTCATTTCCATGGACTTTTTGAAGTATATGTATATAAAATTACCCTACAAGAAAAAATAAAACAGCATTCTGTTGGTTCTATCAAATATTGAACAAGTCATGAGTAAATGAGTATATAATAAATGTTTCCAAGAACTTAACTTGTTCTCAAAAAAGCCAACTCTTCTTTTATTCATTTACCTGTTAATTATTTATTTATTTATTTTATTCATTTGAGAGACAAATAGACATCTGCTGATTCAGTCCCAAAGTTCCACGGTTGGGTCAGGTCAAAGCAGAAACTCAAGTCAGGCCTACCACATGCGTGATAGGGACCCAGCCACTTAAGTCATCATCTGCTGCCTCCCAGGGTGTGCACTAGCAGAAGGCTGGAATGGAGACCATAGCCAGGACTTGAAACCAGGCACTCTGACATGGGATGCAGGTGCCCTAACTGGCATCCTAACTGCCAGGATATATGCCTACCCCCTGACTCTTCTTAAAGTTTTCCTTCTGTTCAGGATATTAAATTCTGGAAAGTATGTCCAACATATGAAAATAATTTATCCATTTTTAAGAAAAACACATTATCAGTATATCATCTTAAAAAGTGGAAGCTCCATCTTTAATTTTCTTACCTTTTTTGTTTGCTATTCTTTAACAACTTTAATAACTCACACCGAAGCAATAAGTTATACATTTTCTCATTTCTCTTCATAACAAAAGTTAATCTTATATTTTTCTGCCTAAGACCAGCTTTAGTTACTAAATAAAAGACTTACAGAATAAAGAGATTATGAATATGTTTGATAAATATTTCAGCATGGCTTACCGTCATGATAATTTCAGAAAGGATTATTTTAATCTCTGAAGTAAAACCTGAGAGACTGAGGAAAAGTCTATCTCAGATAATAAAATAAGCAAAAAGAGAAATTTCAAGAGAGGAAAATCAATAAGACCATCCAAAGCATGGAATGTAAGTCAATTTTTAAGTGAATATTTTCTACTATAACACAGGATTATAATGAAGTTAGGAATACCTGGATAATATCCACTTAAGTATCTTTCAGTTAATAGATTATATCAAAGTAGTAGAATAACATATTTCAAATCTACCTTTCAGAAACCTCACATTTCTCCGAAATTGCAAGTTGTCTCTGGAAAGTTTGCTTATTGTTTGAAATCCCCTTCACCTATCAGCATGGACTATTTGAGTGGTTATAAATTCAACTATATGGTCTGAGAATCTGCACACAGCAGGGATTTTGTAAATAATCACTGGACTTCAACACCTCCACGACTGAATACACTGAGATGAATGAGCTGGTGAATTTTGAGAAAAGTCAAACCGTGCCATTTGATTGACCAATATCAGAATTCTGTCACTGCTGACCTTTCCTTTCATGTCACAAGATTGAAGGTTAGGTTTCATGTAGACCACAAATTAGAGCTCTGTCCTCAAATATGTGAAAAGTTGCCATAAGAAAGATGGTTTACCTCAACCTGTGGTTGCAGAGAGCTCCACCTGGACTAGCAAGAGAAAGATACAGAAAGCAGATTTCAGCTCAGAGTTGGGGAAAGCTTGAGTTAGAACCAACTGCAAACAGAGCATTCCACTTTACGAGTGAGGCATTCCCAGGAGTAAGATGTGTCTCACCACTGATTTGGGACATTATAAAATATTTGAGCACAAATTTTAGACATTAAGTTGTCCTGACTCTGCTTCCTGCTACTCTCTGTTCTGTGACAAACTCTATTTACCACACACTCAAAATTATATGCCAAATTTGTTCAACATAAAATTTATACATGCCACCATAGCATATAAAGCAACCACTTAATGACACCAAATTCCAACCAATTTCCTTGTGTAAACAAACACTCTTGGGGGTGATGTCTTCGATGAGAAACTGTTCCAGAGACCTATGTGGGATAAACATGAGGAGACAGAAGACCAAAGGTGGATAAAGAAATATCAGAATATACTGCCATTTTGACACCATATTCCAAAAGTCCTTCCTTTTCTACAATCTCTCTTGATAAATTTGCAAAGCATTCTTTAGTAGCACCAATAAATCCCCTTTTCCGATCATTGTTCAAGATGATGAGCTGTTGAGGTCCCTGAGAGCAAACAAAACACATTTTTGCATAAAGTATCAGGATATTTTGATGGAGGTGTTCTGATATTGCCACACTGATTGATATGAGTCAGGAAGAAAAAACACTGTCTTAAAAATTACAACTAATTTTGCAAAGACACCTGTAACTATTGAGAGTCTCATTTTATCTCATCCTCATTTGCCCCCAATCCAGAGCCTACTCCTTCCCTACCTCTGAGTGACTAGCACCTCATCACAGGCAAAGTAAAATATGGGGGAAGGCTCTGGAGTTGAATGGAAAGTAAGGAATGAGTGAAGTTCAAGAACAGAGAGAGAGAGAGAGAGACAGACTGTGTGTTGACGGGGGTAAGGTGAGGAATTAGGATAAGTCAGAGAAATGGACTGAAGATATTCAGTGCACAAATAATTTGTTTTAAAAAATCAATATAGATTTAAAAGTTACCATTTCAATCTATATCTAAATCCACCCCCAAACCACAGGAAAGGTAGGAAAGCTCCCACGGGCAGAGCTCTTTTCATAAATGCATCTGCGAACTCTAAATTCCCTTCCAGAGTGGGCACCATTTGGAAAGTGGCTGAGAGGTGACATCCCATCATTAGACAGGCAGGAGTGGCACAAGCAAGAGAAGCAGCTCCTCTGTTTCACTCTTTTTTTTTTTTTAAGATTTATTTATTTATTTGAAAGTCAGAGTTACACAGAGGGAAGAGAGGCAGAGAAGAGAGAGAGAGAGAGAGGTTTTCCATCCAATGATTCACTCCCCAATTGGCAGCAATGGCCAGAGCTGCACCGATCCGAAGCCAGGAGCCAGGAGCTTCTTCTGGGTCTCCCATGTGGGTGCAGGGCCCAAGGACTTTTGCCATCTTCTATGGTTTTTCCAGGCCATAGCAGAGAGCTGGATGGGAAGTGGAGCAGCTTGGCCTCAAACCAGCGCCCATATGCAATGCCGGCGCTTCAGGTCAGGGCGTTAACCCGCTAAGCCACAATGCTGGCCCCCACCCTCCCTTTTCAATCCTTGCAAATGGATGGGCCTTCTCCACCATGACAGAGGATACACAGACCAAGGAAATCGACTGTAGTGATGAAGTCCAGTCAGGAAAAACCATAGCATCCCATTGTGGTTTATGTGAGTTCACAAAATCCCCTTTACTCTTAAAAGAACTCTGTACTATACAACATTAAAACGAATGAAAATTAAATAGAATTTAAGAGCCTTGAGAATGTTGCTGCATGCTTTGAGATATATATATATATATATATATATATATAGAGAGAGAGAGAGAGAGAGAGAGAGAGAGAGAGAGAATCTGAATCATTAGTCTGGTCTTTCAGTTAGTTATAGTAGCTAAAATGGAAGGAACACAAAGAAGTATAATTCATCTAATTCCTGCTTACTTAATAAGAAGACACTTCCAAAAGTTCATGGGAAATGAAATTAAAAAGATAATCTTATTTTGGATCAAGAAATTTTGAAATCCATGAATAGTTTTTCTTAACACACATTTTCATGAATTTTTGAAGACTTTTCTGCACATGGATTTAAATATTTTCCACACCATAATAAATTTATATTTTTATTCCATTTTCCACCAAAATTTTAAAATAACTTTATAAAGGCTATCAAGGCAAGGAATGAGCAGGAAATATGAATAAATGAGAGAGCCAAGAAAATGGATCCAATTGTAGGGTTAGCCCAGGTCTACAGCAGACAACAGTACAATGAACAGTGTCCAAAGAAGACTTGTCAGTTTTAACTTATTCCCTGCAAACATCATCTTCCAAGGAGATCTGTTTGTGGAGTGCTCAGGTGAAGGAATGTAAATGAATATGATACACAGATTTCCTCTAACTTCTATGATTTTCATAGTTATAAAGCATTCACATCTTGATATCAAAAAGCAGTTTGAATTTGTGGAAATTCAGCTGGCCTGGCACAATATTCATTATTTTTTCTAATCTTAGTCATTATTAATTAAAGATATTTAGTTACACATTCATAAAACTTTTTAGAATTAAATAACTCATGCTGCTTAGATATATTATTTAAGTCCAGTAATAAGATTTTGAATTATCCACACTCAGAGGTTTTTTTTAAAATAACTTATGATGATGATGATAATGTTGATGATGATGATGATGATTAGAGAGGCAGAGCCAGAGACAGAGAAATAGACATAGTGAAAGAAAGAGCCTTCATCTGCCAGCTCACTCCTCAACAGTTTGCAACAGCCAGGGCTATGTCAGGCCAAAGTTGGAAGCTAGGAATTCAATCACATGTGTAGCAAGAATCCAATTACGTGAGCCATCACTGTTGCCTCGAATGGTTCTTAGTAGCAGGAAGTTGGAATTAGGAGTGGAGCCAGACCTGAACCCAGGCACTCTGATATGAGATGCAAGCACCCCAACCAGCATCTTAACCACTAGGCTAAATGCCCACCCCAACATCCGTATTTTTTAAAGGTATGATCAAAGTAAAAAAAAAAAAAAGACTGTCATTGGAAATTGTGCATGGTGTTGTAGTATTGCAAATGATATTGAAATAGACAAATGTGTGAAAAGTTACGCTCTTTTGAATATGAAGGTACATTAGTATCCAGTGCCATGACAGGTAAATATGATATGCAATGATGATCTACATTTATTTCAGGAATTGCACACTATATTATAATATACACCTATATATAATATATACATATTGTGTATATGACACATATATACAAAATATACATGATATGTATATATTACATACTTTATAATAAAATCCCATTGAAACAGATTTATTGTATTAGGTGATCTACTTGATTATCGCGTATGATCATTTATGTGTATTATTTGATTTCTTTAGTCCTATGGAGCTTTTCTTTTCTCATCCCAGTCACTTTCCTTTCTTCATAAAGGTTGTCCTTCAGATTGATAGGTGGTTCATTTTATAATTTTTAAAAATTTACTCATTTGAGAAGCAGAGATAGAGAAAGAGAAACCTCCACCTACTGCTTCATTCCCCAAATGTCTGCAATGACAAAGCCTGGACGAAGGCCACAGCAGATGAAAACTCAATCCAGTTCTCGAAATGGTCTAAACTCAATTAAGTGATCCATCAGTGCTGCCTCCCAAGGTCTACATCAGCAGGAAACTAGAGTCAGGAGCCAGAGTCCGGCATCGAACCCAGGTACTACGACATGGGATGCAGATGTCTCAACCAGTATCTTCACTGCTACTCAAAGTTTACCCTCAGACTTTCAGTTTTAACTCTTTTTATGCATTTTATTAATATTTCTTTTTTTTTTAAGACAAGCAGAGTGGACACTGAGAGAGAGAGAGACAGAGAGAAAGGTCTTCCTTTGCCATTGGTTCACCCTCCAATGGCCGCCGCGGCTGGCGCATTGCGGCCGGCGCACTGCGCTGATCCGATGGCAGGAACCAGGTGCTTATCCTGGTCTCCCATGGGGTGCTGGGCCCAAGCACTTGGGCCATCCTCCACTGCACTCCCGGGACACAGCAGAGAGCTGGCCTGGAAGAGGGGCAACCAGGACAGAATCCGGCACCCTGACCAGGACTAGAACCCGGTGTGCCAGCGCCGCTAGGTGGAGGATTAGCCTGTTGAGCCACGGCACCAGCCTAATATTTCTTTTACATATTTTCAGATGTTCTCAGGGTTATGTCATTTTACAGTTTTTTCATTAATTTTACCTTTTAAAAATGTATTTATTCATTTTATTTGAAATTCAGCAAGACAGAAATCTCCCATCTGCTTGTTCACTCCACAAATACCCACAACAGCCAGTCTGAAGCAGGCTGAAACCAGGATCCAGGATCTCAATCCAGCTCCTCCACATGGGTGGTAGGGACCCAAGTCCTTGAGCCATCCCCCATGGTCCTTCAGGGTATGTGTTAGCAGGAAGCTGGAATTCACAGCAGAGCCAGGACTTGAACCTGGGTACTCTGGCATTGGATGCAGGTGTTCCAAGTGGTATCTTTAAAAATATTTATTTAGATAGTTAGTTAATTAGTTAGTTACAGGAAGGAGCAGGGTGTTGAGGGGAGAGACAGAAACAGATCTTCCATCTGCTGATTCATTCCCCACGTGGACATAAAGGCTGGGGCTGGACCAGGCTGAAGCCAGGAGCCAGGATCTGGAACTCTCAAGTGGGTGGCAGGGGCCCAAGTACTTAGGCCATCTTCTCTGCTTTCCCAGGTGCATTAGCAGTGAGCTAGATCTGAAGTGGAACAGCTAGTACTCAAACCAGCGTCCATATGGGATACCGGTGTCACAAGTAGTGGCTCAACCAGCTGAGCCACAATGCCAGTCCCCCAAGTGATGTCTTAATTACTGCACCAAACACCTGCCTCCTTTTTACAGCTCTCTAAACATTTAAATCTTTTTATGATACATGCTTACACACTGTATTATGTTCAAAATATATATCTGTTAAATTTTGAGTTAATTACTCAGAAATTCACACAATTATTTTAAATTATTTTTTCTTTTTTTACTTTATTTAATGAATACAACTTCATGCATTTAATATACATAGATTTTGGAATATGATGCTTCTTCCCCCTCCCTCTCTCCCACCTTTCCTTTATACTCCTTCCCTCTTCCTTTCCCATTTTTATTTTTTACAGAGGTCAATATTCAGTTAGTCTCTACCTGGTTCTCACTTTTTCATATCAACGCTTATTAGGTATAGATTTAATAAACTACTGAGGGCCCATATTAATAACATGATCTTATAAAAACTGCATGGTAAGAAAACAAAAACAATCATAGTTAAATTTTGGAGAAACAGGTTTAAGGTTTGTTGTTGTCTGCCTTTTGTTTTAATTGAAATATAATATCCTCTTGCAGGTAAAAGAGACTGGCCAAGATAGAATCTGATTCCCAATGAGAAACTAGACTGCTAAGCCAAACAACAAAGGGAAGGACCACATGGAGCAGCTACATCCAATCCACATAGCTTCTCCTAAGCCCATTGATACACAGTTCCATGACAGCAGAATTACATCCAGATACCACCAACCTGCAGATTTCAGGAGCTAAATATTTCTTTGTGTTCATGATAAATGGCTCAGCATCTGAGTCAGGCTATGCCCCCAGAAGGAAAATACCAGAAACGACAGTAGACAAAACTGAGGAAAGTGGACATTGAAAGAAAGCAAAATTATCAGGCCCAGAGAAAGAGATGGTGAGAGTCAATTTAAAAAACTCACCTCCTACAAATGAAGCAACGAATGACTCTATCCTGCTGATCCATGCAAAACATGATTAGTCTAGGACTGCCAAAACCTTTCTCGCCTCTCCACTGTACTTCCTGTCACCCTGCCCTCTCCAGAATTCTGTGGAAAACAATCAGATCAGGGGCTTAAATACTGAACCAGTACTTCTAATCCCAGTGTTTTATGGAGTTGGTGCACGCCACTGGTCTGCAATAAAATTTGTTTTCTACATTAGTTGATTTCATGGGCATGTTCATTTTATAAAATAATGAATCAAAACCCTTGAAATATTAATGAAGTAAAACTCCATGTGTATTCATGGTGCTTATGTACAAGGGACTGTCAGATCCCAACCCCAATTAGGTGTACTTATTGAAAACGCATTCACAAATGAGTAGAACGCAAGATCACAAGTTCTATTAATTTTAATGTTCCCAAGATGAGTCAGAATTTTTGAAGAAAATGGCTCATTTGCTTGAATCCTTAGCTCTGGAAGTTGTTTCAAATTAGTGAAATTGGTTGTCTTGAAATGTTTAAGTTGATGTAGAATTTTCTTTGCACTTCTGAGGATTCTTCCCAGTGACTACAGAGGTTTTTTATTTTATTTTATTATTAAATAAAAAATTGCCTTTGACAAATTTTAGTATGCTATTGAATATGCATGCTTTGCCTAGCATCAGTCAAATCAAAATGATGTATAATCTATTAAAGACTGAATTTCATCAGTGTTCTAATTTCTCTATGAGCTGCTGTGTCCCTACTACTCAAATCCAAAATATTACATGACAATAAATATTTAAGAGGAAGAATTCCATAGCAACTGTGGTTAACATAATACATCATAAACTAAAGAAAAATATTATAATAAATATGCATTAAGATTCATTTCAGGGCCAGTGATGGCATTCCATATGGGCACCAATTTATGTTCCAGCTGATATATGGGCGCCGGTTTGTGTCCTGGCTGCTCCTCTTCCAATCTGGATCTCTGCTTATGGGAAAAGCAATGGAGGATGGCCCAAGTGCTTGGGCCCCTGCATGCACATGGGCAACCTGGAAGAAGCTCCTGACTCCTGCATTTGGATCAGTTCATCTCCAGCTATTGGGGCCATTTGAGGAGTGAACCAGCAGATAGAAGACCTCTCTCTCTCTCTCTGTCTTGCTCTCTCTGTATATAACTCTGCCTCTCAAATAAATAAATAATATCCAAAAAGTCCATTTCATCAAATCCCAGAATATTTAAGGTTCACAAATGGCCCTACAATTAAAATAAATTACTCTTATATGATACAATGCAAACTTAGGACACTTATCATCCATAGAAGTAGTACAAGCAAAACCATGAGTTGATTTAGAGACACTTAAATAAGTTTTATAATCAATGATACTTACTTTTGTATTCACAGTTAAATTCAGACAAATGTGGTAGTAAGGAAACTGTGATATGGCTTGGCATGATGTTTTTCTGGTTTCCTAAACTAAATAGACCACTGATATGGGGAAGACTAGGAGAAGAGTATTTTTACAAAAGAAGATTAGTTCAATTGCATCAATATGAATTTTTGAAGTGTTTGATGTATACTCAAGAATATGTCCCAAAAAGATTTATATGGATTTACGTGTGAATTTTGAGATTCAAAGAGAATGCTAGGTTCAAGGTACAAATTTAGAAGTCATTAACGTATATAGAGACATGTAAATTCATGGGCATGGATAATTTTATTTAAAGTGATACTATATTGGCCGGCATCACAGCTCACTGCCTGCTCCTCTCACAGCTCCTCTGCCTGCGGCGCCGGCACACCAGATTCTAGTCACAGTTGGGGCACCAGATTCTGTCCCAGTTGCTCCTCTTCCAGTCCAGCTCTCTGCTGTGGCCCGGGAAGGCAGTGGAGGATGGCCCAAGTGCTTGGGCCCTGCACCCACGTGGGAGACCAGGAGGAAGCACCTGGCTCCTGGCTTCAGATCAGCGCAGCGTGCTGGCCATAGCAGCCATTTAGGGGGTGAACCAACAGAAGGAAGACTTTTCTCTCTGTCTCTCTCTCTCACTGTCTAACTCTGTCTGTCCAATAAATAAATAAATAAATAAATAAATAAATAAATAAAGTGATACTATAAAAGAATAAGGGGGGGAGGGGATCTAGGATTCAACACTGAGGAATTCCAGAATGTAGAGATCAAGTAGAAGGTAAATGGGGTAATGTCAAAGAGGGAGATGAAACAGAACAGGTCTTGGAGGGGGAATGAAGGTCAGAAGAGTACCATGTCACAGAAGCCAAAATAGAAACTGCTGTGGTCTGGATGCTGACTAGCTCTCAAAGCCAATGCTATTAAAGGCTTGATCCCCAGGATGTGCTAATGGGAGGTGGTAAAATCTTTAGGAAGCAGCCCTAGTGGGAGATACTTGGGTCATTGATGTGCCCTCAGAAAGCAGTTCTCATGTGACCCCTTAAATTCTTACAGGAGAGTTCTTTAAAAAGTCTGGCTTCAGAGCCACTCACTCCCTCTGCTTCCTGGCTCAGAGTGATCCTTTCCAGTATGCACTCTGCCATTCATCATGGAGCCTTCACCAGAGTCTGCACTGTGCTATTTGGATTTTCAGTCTCCCAAACTGTGACCTAAATAAACTTCTCTTTGCTTCCTAAGTAGCTTGTCTTAGATATCTCATCGTAATGGGAAAAAAATACTGAATAATACAGAAAACCGCTTTGACAAGAAGAAAACGTTTGCTAACATGAATAATGGTGGGGCCAGCATTGTAGCATGGTGGGTTAAGTCACCATCTGCAATACCAGTGCTCCATATGGGTACCAGTTCAAGACTCAGCTGCTCCACTTCTGATACAGCTTCCTGTTAATGCACCTGGGAAAGCCGTGGATCATGGCCCAAATATTTGGGACCCTGCCACCCACGTGGGAAACTTGGATAAAGCTCCTGGCTCCTAGCTTTAGCCTGGCCCAATCCCAGTCATTGCAGCCATTTGGGGAGTGAACCAGCAGGTGGAAGATCTCTGACTCTCTGGCTCTCTCTGTCTCTGTCTCTCTCACTTTCTCTCCCTTGTCTCCGTCTCTTCCTCTCTCTGTAACTCTGCCTTTCAAATAAAATTAATAAATATTTAAGAAAAATAGGATGAATGATGATGAAAAGATTAGAAATCATACTAGGAAAATGGCAACTGGATTTGACTTAATGGAGGACAGTGGAGATTTTGTAAATACCAGTTTTCATAAAATAGAGCAGAGGACAGACAGGCATAGTTGAATAGTGATGAGAATGGTTTTGGTGTATGATCTGAGATCCAGTATTATTGTTTCGAATATAGATAACCAAATAAACTTAAAAACCAATAAAACTGAAGAATAGGTTTTATGGAGATGCATACTATTGTGGACAAAATTTTTCAATATCAGAAAAATATAAATGCAAAAACCAGGCTTGTAGTCAACTCTTGAGGAGGAAGCAAAGAGATGGAAGTAGTCGTGAAGTACCTGCATTGGAATTGATAATGTTCCCATCGTTAAGTTGGTCAGAGATTCAAGAGTTTATTTCATAACTACATTTATAAGTTATATTAAATGCATACATTTTATATAAAATATTGAAGAGGCAGAGGATTCTGAGAAGATGGTGAAGCAGGAAGCAGCAAGAATCTATCTCCCCATACAGACAATGGTTCTGACAGAATCTATCTGATGTCAATAATTTGGAACTCTGGGCCGGCGCCGCGGCTCAATAGGCTAATCCTCTGCCTTGCGGCGCCAGCACACCGGGTTCTAGTCCTGGTCGGGGCGCTGGATTCTTTCCCGGTTGCCCCTCTTCCAGGCCAGCTCTCTGCTATGGCCACGGAGTGCAGTGGAGGATGGCTCAACTACTTGGGCCCTGCACCCCAGGGGAGACCAGGGTAAGAACCTGGCTCCTGCCATCGGATCAGCGCGGTGCGCCGGCCGCGGCGGCCATTGGAGGGTGAATCAACGGCAAAGGAAGACCTTTCTCTCTGTCTCTCTCTCACTGTCCACTCTGCCTGTCAAAATAAATAAATAAATAAATAAATAAAATAATTTGGAACTCTGGAGTCTACTGAAGGTTGTAACATCCAGAGAAGAGAGTTGGACAGTAAATTGCAGTGAATTTTGGTCACTGCTTTTAACAACACCTACCCATCCTTCACCAACCCCCCTAAGAAGTACCCATGCATACATTCCTGGAGCAGCTTGCACACAGCCTGCAAAAGCAAAGTGGACAATAAGGACTCTAATATCCACACATCAGGGGTCTGTGTTTTCATAGCTGATGGCCTGCCTCTGATGCTGGAAGTGTAGACACAGAAGCAGGTAGCCATTCTTGCAACCCTTTTTTTATAGCGCACAGGAAGGGGAGATTAAGGGCCCCGGAATTTTTTCACAATACAAAGTGAACAGTGACTTCATCTTCAAGTCACCAGGTGCTTTAGCCCCTAACAAGTGCCATCCTGTCCTTTGATTTGAAACCAGGCATTGACTTATGTTCTATCTATGAATATCCAATATGCCATTTCACCTATATTAAAAATCTATTGTTTATTACAACCACCTTCATCAAATATTTTAGCTTGATCTGGGAAGCTCCTGCAGCTTATACCTCAGTACTTGCTGCTTCATCTTGCACTTTTATTTTATGGAAGTGGCTTCTTTACATATTCCTGAAATAAGACCTGCAGCCTCCTCTCCTTCTTCTCTTCCTCAGAGAATTAAAGAGAGGTAGGGGGTTGCTCTGGTTTCAGGCTTTGGCTTAAGGGAATGTTGTGTCTGGTTTCATCTCAAAATGAAATGAAACAACTAGTAGAACATGAAACTGTGATAGTGACAAGAAACCATAATGAAATGAAGAACTCAATAGATCAAATGACAAACACATTAGAAAGCCTCAAAAACAGAATGGGTGAAGCAGAAGAGAGAATATCAGACTTAGAAGACAGAGAACAGGAAAGGAAACAATCAAATCAAAGAAAAGAAGAAGAAATTAGAAATCTAAAAAATATTGTCGGGAATCTACAGGATACTATTAAAAAACCCAACATTCGGGTTCTAGGAGTTCCTGAAGGCATGGAGAGGGAGAAAGCATTAGAGGCCTTTTTAGTGAGATACTAGCAGAAAATTTCCCAGGTTTGGAGAAGGACAGAGACATCCTAGTATAGGAAGCTCATAGAACCCCTAATAAACATGACCAAAAGAGATCCTCACCACGACACGTCGTAATCAAACTCACCACAGTGAAACACAAAGAAAAGATCCTAAAATGTGCAAGAGAGAAACGCCAGATTACTCTCAGAGGATCTCCAATTAGACTCACAGCAGACTTCTCTTCAGAAACCCTACAAGCTAGGAGAGAATGGCAAGATATAGCCCAGGTACTAAGAGAGAAAAACTGCCAGCCCAGAATATTATATCCTGCAAAGCTCTCATTTATAAATGAAGGTGAAATAAAGACTTTTCATAGCAAACAGAAACTGAAAGAATTTGTTGCCACTCATCCTGCCCTGCAAAAGATGCTTAAAGATGTGTTACATACAGAAACACAGAAACACAGTCACCAATATGAAAGAAGGTAAAGGAAGGAAACCTCACAGCTAAAGATCACAGGAATCTCAAACCAGATATTAGAAAATATCTTTGGCAAATGGCAGGGCAACGTTACTCCTTCTCAATAGTCACATTGAATGTTAATGGCTTGAACTGTCCAGTTAAAAGACACCGATTGGCTGATTGGGTTAAGGAACAAAACCCATCTTTTTGCTGCTTACAAGAAACTCATCTTTCCAACAATGATCCATACAGACTGAAAGTGAAAGGCTGGAAAAAGATATACCATGCCAACAGAAATGAAAAAAGAGCGGGCGTAGCCATCTTAATATCGGACAACATAAACTTTACCACAAAAACTGTCAGGAGAGACAAAGAGGGGCACTATTTAATGATTAAGGGATCCATTCAACAGGAAGATATAACGATTATCAATGTATATGCACCTAATCACAGGGCACCAGCTTATTTAAAAGACTTGTTAAGGGACTTAAAGGGAGACTTAGACCCCAATACAATAGTACTGGGGGACTTCAATACTCCACTCTCAGAGATAGACAGATCAACAGGACAGAAGATCAACAAGGAGACAGCAGATTTAAATGACACTATAGCCCAAATGGATCTAACAGATATCTACAGAACGTTTCATCCTACATCTAAGGACTTTACATTCTTCTCAGCAGTACATGGAACCTTCTCTAGGATTGACCACATACTAGGCCATAAAGCAAGTCTCAGCAAATTCAAGAGAATTAGAATCATACCATGCAGCTTCTCAGATCACAAAGGAATGAAGTTGGAAATTAGCAACTCAGGAATCCCCAGAGCACGTGCAAACACATGGAGATTGAACAACATGCTCCTGAATGAACAATGGGTCATAGAAGAAATTAAAAGAGAAATCAAAAATTTTCTGGAAGTAAATGAGGAGAACAGCACAACATACCAAAACCTATGGGATACAACAAAAGCAGTGTTAAGAGGAAAATTTATATCAATAGGTGCCTACATCAAGAAATTGGAGAGGCACCAAATAGATGAGCTTTCAAGTCATCTCAAGGATCTAGAAAATCTGCAGCAAACCAAACCCAAACCCAGTAGAAGAAGGGAAATAATTAAAATCAAAGAAGAAATCAACAGGATTGAATCCAAAAGAAAATTACAAAAAAATCAGCCAAATGAGGAGCTGGTTTTTTGAAAAAATAAACAAAATTGACACCCCATTGGCCCAACTAACTAAAAAAAGAAGAGAAAAGACCCAAATCAATAGGATCAGAGATGAAAATGGAAACATAACAACAGACGCCACAGAAATAAAAAGAATCATCAGAAATTACTACAAGGACTTGTATGCCAGCAAACAGGGAAATGTATCAGAAATGGACAGATTCTTGGACACATACAACCTACCTAAATTGAGCCAGGAAGACATAGAAAACCTAAACAGACCCATAACTGACACAGAAATTGAAACAGTAATAAAGGCCCTCCCAACAAAGAAAAGCCCAGGGACAGATGGATTCACTGCTGAGTTCTACCAGACATTTAGAGAAGAACTAACTCCAATTCTTCTCAAACTATTCAGAACAATCGAGAAAGAGGGAATCCTCCCAAATTCTTTCTATGAAGCCACCATCACCTTAATTCCTAAGCCAGGAAAAGATGCAACATTGAAAGAGAATTACAGACCCATATCCCTGATGAACATAGATGCAAAAATACTCAATAAAATTCTGGCCAATAGAATGCAACAACACATCAGAAAGATCATCCACCCAGACCAAGTGGGATTTATCCCTGGTATGCAGGGATGGTTCAACGTTCGCAAAACAATCAACGTAATACACTACATTAACAGACTGCAGAAGAAAAACCATATGATTCTCTCAATAGACGCAGAGAAAGCATTTGATAAAATACAACACCCTTTCATGATGAAAACTCTAAGCAAACTGGGCATGGAAGGAACATTCCTCAATACAATCAAAGCAATATATGAAAAGCCCATGGCCAACATCCTATTGAATGGGGAAAAGTTGGAAGCATTTCCACTGAGATCTGGTACCAGACAGGGATGCCCACTCTCACCACTGCTATTCAATATAGTTCTGGAAGTTTTGGCCAGAGCTATTAGGCAAGAAAAAGAAATTAAAGGGATACAAATCGGGAAGGAAGAAGTCAAACTATCCCTCTTTGCAGATGATATGATTCTTTATTTAGGGGACCCAAAGAACTCTACTAAGAGACTGCTGGAACTCATCAAAGGCAAAGTAGCAGGATATAAAATCAATGCACAAAAATCAACAGCCTTTGTATACACAGGCAATGCCACGGCTGAGGAAGAACTTCTAAAATCAATCCCATTCACAATTGCTACAAAAACAATCAAATACCTTGGAATAAACTTAACCAAAGACGTTAAAGATCTCTACGATGAAAACTACAAAACCTTACAGAAAGAAATAGAAGAGGATATCAAAAAATGGAGAAATCTTCCATGCTCATGGATTGGAAGAATCAATATCATCAAAATGTCTATTCTCCCAAAAGCAATTTATACATTCAATGAAATACCAATCAAGATACCAAAGACATTCTTCTCAGATCTGGAAAAAATGATGCTGAAATTCATATGGAGACACAGAAGACCTCGAATAGCCAAAGCAATCCTGTACAACAAAAACAAAGCCGGAGGCATCACAATACCAGATTTCAGAGCATACTACAGGGCAGTTGTTATCAAAACAGCATGGTACTGGTACAGAAACAGATGGATAGACCAATGGAACAGGATAGAAACACCAGAAATCAATCCAAACATCTACAGCCAACTTATATTTGACCAAAGATCCAAATCTAATCCCTGGAATAAGGACAGTCTATTCAATAAATGGTGCTGGGAAAATTGGATTTCCACGTGCAGAAGCCTGAAGCAAGACCCATACCTATCACCTTACACAAAAATTCACTCAACATGGATTAAAGACTTAAATCTACGACCCAAAACCATCAAATTATTAGAGAGCATTGGAGAAACCCTGCAAGATATAGGTACAGGCAAAGACTTCTTGGAAAATACTCCAGCAGCACAGGCAGTCAAAACCAAAATTAACATTTGGGATTGCATCAAATTGAGAAGTTTCTGTACTTCAAAAGAAACAGTCAGGAAAGTGAAGAGGCAACCAACAGAATGGGAAAAAATATTTGCAAACTATACTACAGATAAAGGGTTGATAACCAGAATCTAAAAAGAAATCAAGAAAATCCACAACAACAAAACAAACAACCCACTGAAGAGACGGGCCAAGGACCTCAATAGACATTTTCCGAAAGAGGAAATCCAAATGGCCAACAGACACATGAAAAAATGTTCAAGATCACTAGCAATCAGAGAAATGCAAATCAAAACCACAATGAGGTTCCATCTCACCCCGGTGAGAATGGCTCACATTCAGAAATCTACCAACAGCAGATGCTGGAGAGGATGTGGGGAAAAAGGGACACTAACCCACTGTTGGTGGGAATGCAAACTGGTTAAGCCACTATGGAAGTCTGTCTGGAGATTCCTCAGAAACCTGAAGATAACCCTACCATACAACCCAGCCATCCCACTCCTTGGAATTTACCCAAAGGAAATTAATTTGGCTAATAAAAAAGCCATCTGCACATTAATGTTTATTGCAGCCCAATTCACAATAGCTAAGACCTGGAACCAACCCAAATGCCCATCAACAGTAGACTGGATAAAGAAATTATGGGACATGTACTCCACAGAATACTATACAGCAGTAAGGAACAATGAAACCCAGTCATTTGCAACAAGATGGAGGGATCTGGAAAGCATCATGCTGAGTGAATTAAGCCACTTCAAAGAGACAAATATCATTTATTTTCCCTGATCGGCGACAACTGAGCACCAAAGGGGAAACCTGTTGAAGTGAAATGGACACTATAAGAAACAATGACCTGATTAGCTTTTGTCCTGACTCTAGATGTACAATGTAATACTTTATCCTTTTTAGTATTTGTTGTTGTTGTTGTTGTTTTTCTAGTACTAGTGGTTGAACTCTGTAATTAACACACAATTATTCTTAGGTGTTTAAATTTTAACTGAAAAGTGATCCCTGTTAAATTTCAGAGTGGAAAAAGAAAGGGAGGAGATGTACAATTTGGGACATGCTCAATCGGACTTGCCGCAAATGGTGGAGTTAGAAATGTGCCAGGGGATTCCAATACAATCCCATCAAGGTGGCATGTACCAATGCCATCTCACTAGTCCAAGTGATCAATTTCAGCTCACAATTGATGGCTCTGATAGGTCTAAGAGTCAAAGGGATCACACAAACAAGACAAGTGTCTGCTAATACTAACTGATAGAATCAAAAAGGGAGAGAAGGATCCAACATGGGAAGCGGGATACACAGCAGACTCATAGAATGGCAGATGTCCTAAACAACACTCTGGCCTCAGAATCAGCCCTCAAGGCATTCGGATCTGGCTCAAGAGCCCATGAGAGTATTTAGGCATGGAAAGCCAAGATATCATGGAAAAAAAAAAAAAGACCTAAATGAAAGATCTCTGTGAGTGAGATCCCAGTGGAAAGAACGGGGCCATCAAAGAAGGAGGTACCTTTCTCCGAAGGGAGGAGAGAACTTCCACTTTGACTATGACCCTAACGGAATAAGATCAAAGTCAGCGAACCCAAAAGGCTTCCATAGCCCTGGCAACTCATGACTCGAGCCTAGGGAGATTACTGACGCCATGAACAGGAGTGTCAAATTGTTAAGTCAGCAACAGGAGTCACTGTGTACTTACACCCCATGTGGGATCTGTCCTTAATGTGTTGTCTAATGTGCAGTGATGCTATAACTAGTACTGAAACAGTATTTTTACACTTTGTGTTTCTGTGTGGGTACAAACTGATGAGGTCTTTACTAATTATATACTGAATTGATCTTCTGTATATAAAGAGAATTGGAAATGAAAAAAAAAAAAAACAACCTGGTGTTAAATTGGAAATGGCATAGAAAATTAATTAATTTAAAAAAAATTATGTAGGATCTCTGTCTTTAATGTGCTGTACATTGTTATTTAATGCTATAATTAGCACTCCAATGGTAGTTTTTTCACTTTATGTTGCTATATGGGGGCAAACTGTTGAAATCTTTACCTAATATACTAAACTGATCTTCTGTATATAAAGAGAATTGAAAATGAATCTTGATGTGAATGGAAGGGGAGAGGGAGCAGGAAAGGGGAGGGTTGCGGGCAGGAGGGAATTATGGGAGGGGGGAAGCCATTGTAACCCTAAAGCTGTACTTTGGAAATTTACATTCATTAAATAAAAGTTTAATAAATGAAAAAAAAAAAAGAAGCAACAGCGAGGAAAGGGGAGTCAGCAATAAGGAGAACAAAGGATAGAAGGCAGCTACATATTGGCTTCTGGCCAAGTGCCAAGGCTTGTATATACATTTTATGTTATGTTCTCCAAAACTAGCAGAGATTTGGAACAAGACATTATATATCTTAGGACATGGACAATCAGGAAGCCAGCAGACCATCCCTCGACAATGTCAACTGCTTGGTATGATGGCCAAGTGGGCTTCAGTCAACCTGGAGGCTATATCTCAGGGGTAGTTACTGTCCTGGCCTTGGAATTCCCCTGCCCAGACCTGAATTCCCCTAAATGGAACCTCCAAGATGATACTAGCCATCGAAGTGTTATCTGTTAGAGAGGCAAATGACCTCAGGGACTCCATGATTAGAATCTTGTGGGGTAATCTGTACCACTCTATCAATGCAGTGAGTTAAGCCAGGGGAGGGTTAGTTAGGAGACTGGGTTTAATGGTATCAAGCATCTTCATTCAAGGCACTGTTTGGGTACTCAGCTTCAAGACCCACACATTTACCAATTAAGTCTGAAGTCTCCCATGGCTGCAGTTCATGGTACTCTGCAATAATAACAATAGTAACATGATCACAGATCTCTATGAGAGACAAAATCATAGTGGAAAAGTTTGAAATATTGCAAAAATTTTCAGAACACGACAGAGAGATATAGTGAAAGAGAAATGGCATCAATGGACTTGCTTGACACAGGGTTGCTGCAAACCTTCAATTTGCACAACAAGGTGTCATCTTAAAAGCACAATAAAATGCTTAAGATTCAATAGCTCAGTGAACTCCCAGTACAATGAAATCAAAAACATCCCTATCAAGACATGTTATACTCCGTCAAAAGCAAAGAGAACATCTTGAATCAACAGGAGAGGTTATCAGTCATATGCAAGGTAGTTGAGGTAGTCGCAGTAAGATTATCAGGCGATAGCAAATAAGAAATGTAGGAAAGCACCAGGAGGTTGGAATATTCAAAGTGCTAAAAGAAAACGTCAGTCAACCAAGAATCCGATATCTGGCAAAACTGTCCTTGAAAAATGAGGGAGAAATTAAGACATCCACAGAGGGAAAATAAACTAAGAGAATTCATCAACACTTAAAGCTGTCCTACAGAAAATGCTAAAGGAAGTTGAAATAAAATAGACACTGAACACTGAGGCCAGTACCGTGGCAAAGCAGGTTAAGATGTCACCTGCAGAACCGGCACCCAATATAGGTGCTAGTTCACATTCTGGTTGCTCCACTTCCGATCCAGCTCCATGCTAATGTGCTTGGCCGCTGCATCCACATAGGAGATCCTCTGTCTCTGTCTCTGTCTCTCTCCCTCTCTCTCTCTCTCTGTAACTCTTTCAAATAAGTAGATAAATCTTAAAAGAAAAAAAAAGACACTGAATGTAATTCAAAACCAGATGGAAAAATAAAGACCTCAGTGGGCAATTATAAAATCTACTATAACTGTAACAATGGTTTATAACACTTTGTATTTACATGATTTAAAAACCCAATATATGTATTTTGTAGCTTTTCACTTAAAATTATTTATTATTTATTTTATTTGAGAAACAGAAAAACAGAGAGAAATCTCCCACCTGTAGGTTTCCTTCCCAAATGCCTGCAACAGCCAGAGCTGGACCAGGCTGAAGCTTTGAACCTAGAACTTCGCTCCCATATGGTGGGCAAGGGCCCAACTTACCTGTTGCCAGCTATCTCCCAGGGAGTGCATTAGCAGGAAACCAGAATTGGAAGTGCAGTCGGGATTCAAACTCAAGCACTCTGACATGGGTTACACGCACCCCAAGCAATGCCTTAACTGCTACACCAAATGCTTGTCCCTTAATACATATTTTAAAAACAAGTATTAGTGGCCAGCACCACAGCTCACTAGGCTAATCCTCCGCCTGCAGCACCGGCACACCAGTTCTAGTCCTGGTTAGAGCGCCAGATTCTGTCCTGGTTGCCCCTCTTCCAGTCCATCTCTCTGCTGTGGCCTGGGAAGGCAGTGGAGGATGGCCCAAGTGCTTGGGCCCTGCACCCGCATGGGAGACCAGGAGAAGCACCTGGCTCCTGGCTTCGGATCAGCGCAGCGCACCGGCTGTAGCGGCCATTGAGGGTGAATGAACCAATGGAAAAGGAAGACCTTTCTCTTTGTCTCTCTCTCTCTCTTACTGTCCACTGTGCCTGTCAAAAACAAAACAAAACAAAATAAAACAAAAAAACAAGTATTAGTGTAAAAGTTAGTATTATTATAATGTGGTTTTATAATTCCCTTTTTTTACATAACAATATATTTTTTTAGCCTCAAGGCATTTTATTTTAAAGATTTATTTATTTATTTGAAACTCACAGTTATACAGAGAGGAGAGGCAGAGGCACAGAGAGGTCTTCCATCCCCTGATTCAGTCTCCAGATAGCCACAATGCAGGGAGCTGCACTGATCCAAAGCCAGGAGCCAGGAGCTTCTTCCAGGTCTTCCATGTGAGTGCAGGCACCCAAGGGCTTGGGCCATCTTCTACCGCTTTCCCAGGCCACAACAGAGAACTAGATCAGAAATGGAGCAGCCGAGTCTTGAACCGGCGCACATAAGGGATGCAGGCACTACAGGCAGTGGCTGTGTCCGCTACACCACAGCACTGGCCCCAGAATAATGTATTTTTAAAAACACTTATTTGATTTGAAAGAGTTACAGGAGAGAGGGAAAATGAGAGAGAGAGAGAGAGAGAGAGAGAGAGAGAACCTTCCATCCGCTGGTTCCCTCCCCAAACGGCTACAACAGCTAGGGTTGAACTAGACTGAAGCCAGGATCTAGGAGCTTCATCTGGGTCTCTCATGTGGGTACAGGGGCCCAAGCACTTGGGACATCTTCTGCTGCTTTCCCAGGCATGCTAACAGGAAGCTGGATTAGAAGTAGAGCAACTGGAAATTGGACTAGTACCCATGTGGGATGCCAATGTTGCAGATCGTGGCTTAACCCACTATGCCACAGCATCAGTCCCAAGAATAATGCATGTTGAAAACCAATTATTTGTGATTTTTTTGGATAGACAATGTGTAAAGATATAATGTAGTAACATCCTAACTAAAGGATGAGGGAGAATGAGGCTGCAAAAGAGCAGAACATTTGTGGGTTAGTGAAATTAAGCTGGTCTAAAATCAAATTAGAGTGATAACTTTAGGATGTTAAACGTAATCTCCAACATAACCACAAAGAAAATTATTATAGGAAATACAAAAAGAATGGGAAGGAAATTAAAACATTTAATTATTCAAAAAAATCAATGACATAAAAGGCAGGAATACAGGAAATAAGAGATAAAAAGGTTATAAGACATATGAAAATAAATGAAAAAATGAAAGAACTCCTTTCATGTCAGTAATTACTTAAAGTAAATGGACTTAACACTATATTTTAAGACAGAGATTGGTATAATATTTTTTAAAAGATCCAGGGGTGGGCAGTTAGCCAAGTGGCTAAAACACAAGATGCTCATATCCCATACCAGAGTGTCTATGTTTGACACCAGCTCTGGCTCTTTAATCTAGCTTCCTGCAGTAGTGTTGATTCAAATAATTGGGTTCCTGCCACCCACGTGGGAGGCATAGATTTGGATTCTGACTCCCAGCTTTAGCCCTGGCCTAGCCCCTTTTGTTTTGCATTGGGAGTGAACAAGCAGACAGGAATTCTCTCTTTCACTCTGCACCTGTATCTGCCTTTCTTTCAGATTAAAAAAAAAAAAAAAGATCCAATTACATGCACACTGTAAAGGATGAGACACGTTTTAGGTCCAAAGACACAAGAAGACTAAAGTGAATGAATGGAAAAAGATATTCCATGCATAGTTGTCAAAAGAGAACAGACGTGGCTATACTAATATCAACAAAAATAAAGCTTAAACCAAAACATTTTACAAGAAACAAAGGGAGCTATATTTGATTAAAAGATGCAATAAACAAGAAAATATAACAACTACAATAATAAAGACTTAAATGCCCCATTCTCGCTTACGGATAGAACAACCAGACAGAAGATAACTAAGAAAACAGAAGACTGGAACAACACAAGAAACCAACCAGATCTAACAGACATACACAGAATACCCCAAAAAAGGATATACATTCTTCTCAAGTTCATGTGGGACATTTTTCAGGATAAAACTTATAGTAAGCTTCTTTTTATTTTTTTCCTTTTATTTATTTATTTATTTTTTTGACAGGCAGAGTGGACAGTGAGAGAGAGAGACAGAGAGAAAGGTATTCCTTTTGCCGTTGGTTCATCCTCCAATGGCCGCCGCGACCGGTGTGCTGAGGCTGGCGCATCGTGGTGATCCGAAGCAAGGAGCCAGGTGCCTCTCCCGGTCTCCCATGCAGGTGCAGGGCCCAAGGACTTGGGCCATCCTCCACTGCACTCTCAGGCCACAGCAGAGAGCTGGCCTGGAAGAGGGGCAACCGGGACAGACTCCAGTGCCCCGATCAGGACTAGAACCCGATGTGCCGGTGCCACAGGCGAAGGATTAGTCTATTGAGCCGCGGTGCCGGCCTATATAGTAAGCTTCTAATTAAGTTGCAGTACATGCAAAAGAAATTAATGTCATACAAAGCATCTTCTCTGACCACAGTGGGATACAGAAAAATCAGTTGCATTTCTATATACTAATTATGAACTATCTGAAAAAATAAGAAAATAATTATATGTAAAATGCTATGGAAAAATAATAAAGTACTTATGGATTAATTTAATCAAGAAAGTAAAATATATGTACAACGAAACCCATAAAATATTGCTAAAGAAATTAAAGGTGACATAAGTAAATGGAAAGACATCCTCTGCTTATGTACTGTAAAACTAAAGACGTCAATACAAGCCAAAGTAATCTACAGATTCAATGCAATTTCTATCAAAACCCTAATGACATTTTTGCAGATATAGACAAACTCATCCTAAAATCCAAACGGAATCCCAAATTAACTCAAATAACCAAAACATTCATGGAAAGGGAGAATAAAGCTCGGGGCTGGCACTGTGGCGCAGTGGGTTAAAACCCTGGCTTGAAGCACCAGCATCCCATATAGGTGTCAGTTCTAGTCCCGGCTACTCCTCTTCCCATCCAGTTCTCTGCTATGGCCTGGGAAGACAGTGGAAGATGGCCCAAGTCCTTGGGCCCCTACACCCATGTGGGAGACCCGGAAGAAGCTTCTGGCTCCTGGCTTCGGATCGGCGCAGCTCCGGCCATTGCAGCCAACTGGGGAGTGAACCATCGGATAGAAGATCTCTCTCTCTGTCTCTCTCTGCCTCTCTCTCTCTGTGTAACTCTGCCTTTCAAATAAATAAATAAATCTTTTTTTAAAAAAAAAGGTAGATGAAGCAAATTTCTTAATTTCAAAACTCGCTACAAAGCTACAGTAATTAAAACAGTGTGATACTGACATAAATGCAGGCATGTGGGCCAACAAAATAAAGTAGAGAACCTGGGGGCAGGCATTTCGCCTAGCAAGTAAAATGTTATTTAAGATGCCTGCATCGCACATCAAAGCATCTAGGTTTGATCCCCAGATCTGGTTCCTGACTTCAGCTTCTTGCCGATGTAGATGCTAAGTGGCAGCAATGATGGCTCAAGTAGTTGGAGTCCTGCTACCCACGAGAGAAAAATAGACTGGGTTCCCGGATCCTCTCTTTTGCCCCACCCAATCCCAACTGCTGCAGGCATTTGGGGAGTGAACCAGTGGATGGGAGCTCTGTCTAGTGCACTCTCCCTCACTCTCTTCTTCCGCTACCTATGAAATAAATTTAGAATTAAAAAGAATACAGAGGCCAGTAAGAAAGCTCTGACATATATGTTCAAATGATGCTCAATAAGGATACAAGTTACCACTGCTATTCAGAGAGGAAAGGACAATTTTCAACAAATGACGCTAAGTAAACTGGATACCTACTTGCAAAAAAAATGAAGTTCGATTTCTACTTAGTACTAGATTAAAAAAAACTCAAAATGAGTCATAAAAGCTAAAACTATAGAAATCACAGAAACAAACAGAGTGGAAGCTTCATGACATTGGATTGGGCAATGATTTCTTGGATATGACACAAAAGTCACAAGCAACAAAAAATAACAGACAAGTTAGCTTTATGAAAATTAAAACCTTTTGCGCATCAAAGACACTACTCATTGAGTGAAAAGGCAATCTACAGGATGGCAGAAAATACTTGCAAATCATGTATCTGATAAGATATTAATATGCAGAATTTAAAGAACACACCTGTCTGAACACCAAAAAAGCAAACAATCCAATACAGAAGTGAACAAAGGACTTGGATAGGTATTTCTCTAAATAAGAGAGACAAATGGCTAATAAGCACATAAAATGATGTTCAATATCACTAATCATTAGGGAAATACAAATCAAAACCACTTTTAGATACAATCACTCCCTGTGGGAGGAAGGAAGGCAAGGAGGGAGGAAACGAAGTGTAGGTAAAGAGAAAATGAACCTTTGTGTGCCATTGATGGGGACTGTCAAATGGTAATCAACTATGGAAAAAATACGGCAGTTCCTCAAATTAAAAACAGAATTATAATATGGCCCAGTATTTCCTTTTCTGGGTCTGTACCCTAAAGAATCAAAGAGATATTAGTACATCCCTATCCCTATACCTATACCTATTCAGAACTAAAACATGAAAGCATATTAAATGCCCATCAACAAGGAATGTAATCAAGTGTCAAGACTGGGGTCAATCAGGAGAGCTGAGAGGTGGACCTGGAGGCTGAAGAACAAGGCAGAAGGATGTAGAGACATCCTCTAAGCCATTGCAGACCCTCCCCAAGAAGGCAGTGGATGCTGATACAGCTGAGGACAGGGCAGAATCCCAAGAGAAAACTCCCCAACACTATGCTATGTGAATGAAGCCACATAGAAAACAACACGTATTGGATGCAACTGTTTCCATGATATATCCCAAGTAGGTAAACCTATGGATACAGAATACAGATCGGTGGTTGCCAGGGGCAGGAAGGACTGTGCTTAAATGGGAGAAACTGTTTAATGGGTAATGGCTTTTATTCTGGAGTGATGGGAATGGTGTTGGAACTAGATAGAAGCAGTGATTGACCAACACTGTGAATATACTGAATACTAGTGAGCCATTCCAACTAAAGTGGTTAATTTTATATTATGTGAATCTCACCCCAATTAAGTATTTAAATAAACAAACAATAAAATGTCTAAATGCTATTTTTTTTTTATTTCAAGAAAAATCCCTCCAGGAATACTGAGTTATTCTTCAGAAGTAAGAGCAGAGTAGCCACATAGAGACAGGTTTCCTGCAATACCAAAAGTTGGGAACAGGATTACAGGTAAAGAGGACACCCAGTGACATGCAGCTGGCAGCTGCTGGCAACCAGACCATGCTTAAGAACATGTTTTATCCCTGCCTCAAAGCCAGTGGAGACGTCATGTAACCAGAGCTGTGGCAAAGCTGAGACCCAGCTCAGCTATGGATTAGACTGCAATAGTCCCTCTTATGAACAACCTGACAGACAAGCAGCATCACATGCATGGTGGTGAGTATTGTTTATGCTGTTATTTGACCTACAATGCTTAGCATAAAATAAAAATTATAACATGTATGAAGGAGCAAGAAAAATGTAACCCACAACCAAAAAGAAAAAGAAAAAAATCTGAAGAGAGTTCAGGAGCCAGAGCTGTGTTTCAGTGGGTAAGGCTGCCACCTGCAGTGCCAGCATCCCATATGGGCACCAGTTCAAGTCCCAGCTGCTCCACTTCCAATCCAACTCTCTGCTATGGCCTGGGAAGGCAGTGGAGGATGGCTCAAGTGCTTGGGCCCTTGCATGCATGTGAGAAACCTGGAGGAAGCTTCTGGCTCCTGGCTTTGGATCAGCCCAGCTCTATTCATTGCGGCTGTTTGGAGAGTGAACTAGCAGATAGAAGACCTCTCTCTCTCTCTGCTTCTGCCTCTCTGTAATGCTGCCTTTCAAGTAAATAAATAAATCTTTAAAGAGAGAAAGAGAGGGAGAGAGGGAGAGGGGGAGAATATACTAGATTTATCAGACAGGGATTCAACAATAATTACAACAAATACATTAAAGGAATTGGAATAAAATTTGACAACTCATGTGAGCAGATGAAGAATTTTAGCAATGATAGAAAAAAACTACAGTCAAGAACAAGGGATGGGCATTGCAGTACTGCAGTTTAAGCCCACATTCTATATCAGAGGGACGAATGCAGTCCTGGCTTCTGATCCAGTTTCCTGCAAAACAGTGTATGATTTCATTTATATATGGCACCTAGATGTATTATTCGGATTTTCATTACTATTAAAAAATACCTGAGGCAAGTGGCTTTAAACAGAAAAGGGGTTTGGGCCCACACCTCTAGAAGTACAAGGTCTCTTTTTTGCCACCAGTGATGTCTTTTCTGGCAGAGTTTCAAGCAGTCCTGGGAAGTGGTGGATTACAGCCCAGGTGTTTGTGTCCCTCCCATCTGTGTGGGAGACACAGATGGAGTTCCTGGCTCCTGCCTTCAAACTTGCCCAGCCTCAGCTACTATGGGCATTTGAAGAGTCAATCAGCATATGGAAGATCTCTCTCTCTCTTCCCCCTACACCCCTTCTCTCCATCAATCTGCCTTTTGAAAAAAAAAATGAAGCTTTTAAAATAAAGAGTCTACTGGAAGAGGTGGTGAGGCCAATGATTAAATTACACTGATATTAAAAACTACACAAAGAAGCATAAATGAAGAGTCAATTGAGGAAATAAAAAGAAATGCTATATATAGTGATCCACCCTCTCCAAAGCTGCCAAATCAAAATAGATGTTAAATGATTAAACAGAATTGACCTGAGCTAATATTGATTCACAGGAAGTGCTTAGCCTTTAACAAGGAACACATGGGTTTTAAGACAAGCTGCTAAGCAGGAAAAGACCCTTTCTATCAAAGGAGTATTTAATCCTCCCTCTAATGACCACAGAATAAATAGGATATAACCTCCCAAACAGGATAATCCTGCCAAAAGAAATGCCAGTTCAAACTTAGGGTGCACAGGGAATGATATAGCACCATAGTGATCTGTAGAACAATATGCAAACCATCCCTGTTGGAGCACAGTGCCACACAGATATCTGATAAAACCTTGGTCTCAATGATCATATATTGAATATATGTATGAACTAAAAACAGTATTCAGCAATAAGCATGTAGGGGCAAAACATGGGTGTCACCATGTAGATCAAACTCATTATCGTAAGAAAATTAATGGTATATCCATACTGAAACAAAACACTCATTTAGCCATAGTTGTTAGGGTATTTACCAGCTATCTTAACAAGGAAGAAATAGTCAATAATATATAGTACGGACTAGAGGCGGCAAGATGGCGGAATAGGCAGGGAGCACACTTAGTCCGGGGGGAGAGAAAGTTTAATATAAGTGGAGATACTGCAGGGTCAAGGAAGAGTAGGGGAAGAAACAGCAGAGAAAACTCTTCCGGAACTAGTGATTCACAGTGGACCTGCGTGGAGAGCGTGGGAGCCCAAGTTCGGGACACCAGCGGCAGACTCAACGCACCAGCGCTGGAACGCGAGGTGAGCCGAACCTCCGTAGCCGAGATACCAGCAGGCAAGCGGAAAGAGGAGGCTAGAGGGAACGAGGCTTGAAACTCCGTGGGGAAAAGTTCACCAGGCTAACTAGAAGAGAGAGAAAAAAATAAAAAAAGTGACTGATACGGACACAAGTTTCTCTCTCTCCGCTCACCTCTCAAAGGCGAGCAAGACAGAGCAGGCGCCATTTTGGACATACGTCATAAGCAGGGCGACCTCAGGTCTGCACCAGCCCTGAGCCTAGCAGAAAAACCTGACTCTGTGGGGAGGGGTGAAATAACAGGAGATTAGCATCTAACTTGGCAACCCAGTGGGAGACTGCAGGAGAATTGGAGCCCACACTGAGGGCAGCACAGATTCCCTGTGTGGTCCTTGGGAAAGAGCTTCTGATCTCTGGCTCCTGTGGGTATATCATTTGCCTGCTAACTACCTCCAATTACGTTCAGCTGTGCGGAATTACTTCCCTTTTAAATCAAAAAAAGAAAGAGAGATTTACCACACCTAACCTGGGAGTGTCATCTTTGACACACCCTCAACCCTGAGGAACCAAACACAGCTCTCAGTCCACACTCATCTCAAGCCTCTAAGGCTCCACTGAAAGCAGACAGTCCACTTAATATAGAGCCATAGTGTAACAAGAAAAAACACCACAGTGAAGAAACCAAATATCTCCAACATGCCAAACAACAAACGCAAAAACCAAGCTAACAAGAACAAGGAAGACACTATGACACCCCCAAATGAAAAAGACACCCCAATTCAAGACTATGAAGATGATGAGATCGAAGAAATGCAAGAAGCGGATCTCAAAAAATTGATAAGAACATTAAGAAGTTCTCAAAAACAAATTCTTGAACTACAGAAATCCTTCATGGACAAGATAGAAAATCTCTCTCGTGAAAGTGAAATATTAAGGAGGAATCAAAATGAAATGAAACAACTAGTGGAACAAGAAACTCTGATAGTGACTAGAAATCATAATGAAATGAAGAGTTCAATAGATCAAATGACAAACACATTAGAGAGCCTTAAAAACAGAATGGGCGAAGCAGAAGAGAGAATATCAGACTTAGAAGACAGAGAACAGGAAAGGAAACAATCAAATCAAAGAAAAGAAGAAGAAATTAGAAATCTAAAAAATATTGTCGGGAATCTACAGGATACTATTAAAAAACCCAACATTCGGGTTCTAGGAGTTCCTGAAGGCATGGAGAGGGAGAAAGGATTAGAAGGCATTTTCAGTGAGATACTAGCAGAAAATTTCCCAGGTTTGGAGAAGGACAGAGGCATCTTAGTACAGGAAGCTTATAGAACCCCTAATAAACATGACCAAAAGAGATCCTCACCACGACATGTTGTAATCAAACTCACCACAGTGAAACATAAAGAAAAGATCCTAAAAGGTGCAAGAGAGAAACGTCAGATCACTCTTAGAGGATCTCCAATTAGACTCACAGCAGACTTCTCATCAGAAACCCTACAAGCTAGAAGGGAATGGCGAGACATAGCCCAGGTACTAAGAGAGAAAAACTGCCAGCCCAGAATGCTATATCCTGCAAAGCTCTCATTTGTGAATGAAGGTGAAATAAAGACTTTTCATAGCAAACAGAAACTGAAAGAATTTGTTGCCACTCATCCTGCCCTTCAAAAGATGCTTAAAGATGTGTTACACACAGAAACACAGAAACATGGTCACCAATATGAAAGAAGGTAAAGGAAGGAAACCTCACAACAAAAGATCACAGGAAGCTCAATTTCTCTTTGACATAGAATTAAACTCTGATGCTCTGTTAAAGCAATGTGTTAAAGTAATCTATTATGCTCTCTTGATGTCTGTTAAATTCTAATTGTTCAAAAACAGCTGAATTTTTATTAAGAGCTATGGGTTATTTAAATATGTGCTTTTTTCAAAAATTTGAATAATCACCTTGTAACAATGATCAAATTTGGTCTATGTTATGTCATGATTTTAAGAAATCTTATTTCAACCAGATATTTTGGAGACATGATAGTTATCTTAATGAGAAAGCCCCAGAGGCTTAAAGGGTTAAATACTTGTAAAATCCTACAGGTGCTTTCAAAAATACTGTGAAGTAAGCAAGTGCCTCTTGTTGGTTGATGAGTTTATAATTTTAAATTGTCAGCAAGCGATCTAGGACTTGCTCCCTCATTTCTCTATTCTAAGCCCAACTTGTTCTTTCATTTCTCTATTCTCTTCAAGGTAGGAAACTAACTCTATTATGAAGGAATCTGTAGGATGCACAATTTAATCTTTAGACCTTATAAAAGAGATGGCTAACATTTTTCTGCAATAGCATAGCCAAAATAAGAACTCAAATAATAATCTCATAGCTAGATTCACTTCGCCATCAGCGAAGTATACAGTAAGTAGAAAAAACCTCCCTTTCAGACCAAAGGGAAAGAAAGTTTTAAAGTGAGAATATAATTTTCCTCATGGGCATTGTCTACCTTAGAAAAACTACTACAGAACATGCCTGTGACTATAGACTTGTAGTTCAGGCCACCGAAGATTAGAGATGGGACACGAGCACTCCCTTGACTTGCATCCTCTGGTCTGCTTTAACACAAACCAGGAGGAAAAGAAAGCTCGGCATCAGAAGCAATGGGTGGCAGGCCTATTAGTGGCTGATCTGTACAGTGATCTGCCCTCAAGGAGACCCAACAGGCCAGTCCACTGCAGTGGCTTTCAATGTGGTAAGCCTGGGCTTCAGCAGAAGTCAGCTTGTGAAGAGCCCTGGCAGCTCTGCCAAGAGTTGGATCACTGCAAATGGACCTGCCCTGGAGTCGAAGGATGCCCAGGTCAGAGCCACAGATCTTATTGGCTCGAAGCTGAAAAGCCCTTCACTCAGCCCAACTTCCAAAGTGACCACTGCAGCTGAGGGGATGGTCAAGTAGGGTCAGCAACATTGCAGGCAGAACTGTAAATTTCTTGTTAAAGATGCCACCTGCCTTTACCTGGCCAGCTCTCCTCCCAGGCCAGCCAAGTAATGAAAGTCAACAGAGTGCCTTCCCCTAGGAGGTTCACACCTCCCTTAGGATATACCCCATGTGAAGAGATAGATAGGTCTGGGCCTCTGAATTTACAAGGCCTAAAGCCCACCAGATTATTATCAAGCCCCTTCTATCAGGTTCTATTTGCCTCTCAATCAGAAAACTTAGTTGTAGCTTAGACAGCACCTTTCTTAGCTCCTCTAATAATGACTCTGTCCTTTGTTCTAGGCCCTGTCTAGTGCACTTGGGCCTCATTCCTTTGTAATCATAACCTCTACTCTACCACCAATGGCTCTACTCCCAACATGTGTGTACTGATGGTCCTCTTCCCCACTTAATGCTGTATAATTGTTCAAACCTGGTAAATGCCACTCTTAGGATCATTGGTTACTATCCTCACTCTGTCTTTTATGACCTTGTCTAAATATGATCAGAATCGGCAAACTTGGAAGGCTTCCATAGCCTTGGCTACTCATGACGACAGCCTAGGATGGTTACTGGTGCCATAAACTAGAGTGTCAATTTGTTGGGTCAACAACAGGAGCCACTGTGCACTTGCTCCTCATGTGGGATCTCTGTCCTTAATGTGCTGTACATTGTGATTTAATGCTATAACTAGTACTCAAACAGTATGTTTCACTTTGTGTTTCTATGTGGGTGCAAACTGTTGAAATCTTTATACTAAATTGATCTTCTGTATATAAAGAGAATTGAAAATGAATCTTGATGCAAATGGAAGGGGAGAGGGAGCGGGAGAGGGGAGGGTTGCGGGTGGGAGGGAAGTTATGGGGGGGGGAAGCCATTGTAATCCATAAGCTGTACACTGGAAATTTATATTCATTAAATAAAAGTTAAAAAAAATAATATATAGTACGTTATTGTATACTTAGTGTATAGAACACACTTTTTAAAAATAAATATTTATTTATTTAAAAGGTAGATTTACAAAGCGTCAGAGGCAGAGAAAGAGAAAGATCTTCCCAATTGCTGGTTCACTACCCAAATGGCCACAATGGCTGGAGCTGGGCCAAACCAAAGCCAGGAGCCAAGTGCTTCCTCCAGGTCTCCCATGTGGGTGCAGGGGCCCAGCACATCGGGCCATCTTCTACTGCCCTCCCAGGCCACAGGAGAGAGCTGGATCGTAAGTGGAGCTTCCAGGTCTCACACCAGCACCTATATGGGATGCTGGCACTGCAGGCGGTGGCTTTACATGTTACACCACAATGCAGGGCCCCAGAATGCACTTAGCAGGGTTCTGCTAAGTATAAAGAACCCACTTGTATACTCAACTGTATTTATTTATCAATCAGAGGATAAATTCATATATGCTCAAGAAACAACAGTCATTGTTAAAGGGATGGGGAACAACTTTTCTGCCAAGGGGCACTGGATATTTATAACATCATTTGCTGGCCATACAAAATTATCAACTTAGATTTATTGAATTTTAAGTCTTGCCTGTGCTTGCCTTGGTAGGGCCAAACAAGTCATTTTATGAGCCTTATTCAACCCACGGCTGGACATTCCTCATCCCTGGATGGACTCTGAATCTTTCTATTGGGGCAGGTGGCATAGACATATTATACACATTTGGTGAAACACAGGGTGCGAAGGAGAGGCAAACTATAACAGCATAAACAACTATGTCCAAAAATACTCAAAGCCTTGTGACATAATTAACAGCTGATATAAAAATAGTCACGTAGCATATCAATAAAATGCAAAACCAAATTACAGCATAACCCCTCGGATGTAACACACATTTAAATAATTCACTTTTCTATAGCTTTCTAGGTCAATATTAGACCTCTCTTCTTGGAATTCCTCAAGTCATCACCATCCCTTGGCATCTCTGTAACACTGCTTTTCAGGGTAAGAGTCCAGAGAACAGGAACAAAGACACGATTGTAGGAGGAATCTGGATTTCAAAGCACACAGGGATGCATAAGGATGACACAGGGACACATTTAATGAGACAGTTTAAGAGAGTAGGTGGTCACTTGTCACTGAAATGTTTCACCGATCAGATCCATTTTTTTTAAAGACGTGGAGCAGGCTTTGATATTAACTAATCGGCAGGTGTGGAAAAGAAATAAAACACCTTTAGAAAAGATGTGAGAAGATGAAAAGCAGGAAGTCGACCTTCCCAAGGCAGAAGTCTGAATTGCAGTTTGAGAGGCTTTTCCCCAAACTGACTTGAACTTATTAAAGTCTTGATTCTGAACACCAGCACTGGAAATTTCAGAAGAACTCACCAATTTTGAGTACTATTGCTCAAGGCCAGAACTGTAACAAGGACAAAAATACAGCAGGTATGCTTTTTATAGACATTTCCACCATTTTAAGCTGAACCATTGTGAAGAACTACATATCTGAACCCCGAATCACCACCCACGTTGGGACTGTAGACACAAACACAGATGAATCCAGCCTGAATTTCAAAACTGTATTATTATTGAGGAAAGTTGTAGTCAGCAAACTTCATGCTAATTTTGAGAACATATTCTAATGTGCTATCAAAATAAGCATGCATGTGATAATTTAAAACAGGACAAAATGTACCTAGGAAGTTTTTTCATTTTTATTTAAGATATCCAAGTTTTATATATTTCATATACACAGATTTAGGAACATAGTGGGACTTCCCCCCCTACCCTCCCTTTCACCCACATTCTGACTCTTCTTCCTCCTCCCTCTTGGATTCCTATTCTTCATTTTTACAATGATCTATTTTCAGTATATTTAATGGTCATATAGTTAACCCTGCTCTAAGTAAAGGAGTTCAATAAACAGTATGAAGGGAAAGAGAACAAAACAAGACAGAACAGAATCTTGTCCATCAGTGGAAGAGACTAGGACTATAAACAATCATCTATTCTCGAGATATCTCTTTCACTCCAATACATTACACTTCAGGTATTCTATTAAGTACATCGGGTCAGGGAAAACACATGATATTTGTCTTTTTGGGACTGGCTTATTTCACTAAGTATCATGATTTTCCGTTGCAACCATCTTGTTGCAAAAGAGAGGATTTCATTTTTATTACAGCTGAGTAGTACTCCATGTTGTGTATATATGCTTTAGTTTCATAATCCACTCAACAGTTGATGGGCATCTGGGTTGATTCCATATCTTAGCAATTGTAAATTGTGCTGCTATGAACAGGCAGTACAGATAATTCTTTCATATGCTGATTTCTTTTGATTTGGGTAAAATCACCTGGGAAGTTTTCATTTGAAAATTGCCTTAGGACTGACACAGCATGCAGGGTGTCCCAAACACCCATCACTTCCAAGAAATTTTCCAAGTACCTTCATACACTTACCAAATGACTCAGCAACCCCACTCCTGGTTATTTACCCTGGAGAAAAAAAACTTGTGTTCACACAAAAACTTGGACATGGATATGTATAGCAGCTCTGTTCTTAATGGCTATTAGACAAAGCTGGAAAAAATCCAAGGTCCTTCACCAGGCGAACGAATAAACAGATTTCTGTGTACATACAGTGAAATGCTATTTACCAACAAAAATGAATGAACCACTGAGATATGCAACAAGTTGGCTACATAACAAAGGCATTATGCGGTGTGAAATCCCGGTTCCTGTGTGATTGCATTTACATTATGCCTGGAAAAGATGAAAACCCAGTGATAGAGAACAGATCAGGGATTGCTGGGGATTAGGGACTGGGCAGACATGATTATAAAGGGAGAGTAAGGGGGAGTTTTTGGAGGTGATGGAATTTTTCTGTTTCCTGATTGTGGTTACAATACACAGAGCTGTACACCAAATAAAGGTCAATTTTACTGAATGTTAAACTAAAAAGTTAAAAAAAAAAAAAAACAGAAAATTACCTTATGTAACTTTCTGAATTACTTTTTAAAGTGAAAAACAGTAGTTCCTTGTCCCCTTCTTCTCTATTTTTTCCCTTCCAAAGGCAATTGCCTGCATCTCTTTTAGGTAGTTCCTTTAGAATATCCATCCACACAGGTGGATAACATGTTATATTGATATTTTCCATATTTTATTCCCCACGATGGAAAACAAGGGTTTGGCTCTTCCTGCTCCACCCACACACTAAACATCATCCATTTATTTCTCCATCACTAATAGAGGTGTATGATCAATAATCATAATTTTAAATATCATGATTATATATATATAGCATCTGTAGGTGAGTTATGAAATGAATTATATTCATTTTCATATCCTGCATGGTTTAAACATTTTCTCTGAGCCAGTAAGTGTGTTACTATTTAATCTCAATTATTGTTCTATATATTTATCACAAATTTAAGCCCTAACCCTGTCAGTCTTCCAAAAATCCTTCCGACACAGTCAGACACATCTGATTTCTATCAGTTTCATCCTGAAGAAGTCTGTCTTGGAGCTTTCTGATCTGCTCCAGCCCACAACAGGCTTCATTTCTGCTGATCCCCCATACCTACTCTGGGAACTACCCTTCGCCATCTCCCTGGGGACTCCCCCCAACACTCCCCCATCCACCCTCTCCCCACTTCTACCTAGTGCATCGTCTGCATCTTGTATCTCTTATTTTCTTTTATATTGCTTTTGACCCTGACTTTTTGGCATACAGCAGCTTCCTAAGAAATCACACATGGGGTAAACATTTTGGAATTGACAGTTCCTCTGATACAAAATTCCAGACTGGAAACATTTTCCCTCCCATTTTGGAAGCTGTTCTCCCAGTGCCTTTCAGCTTCCGGGACAAGGGATTCTGCAATTGTCCTGATTTGGAATCCTTGTATTTGAGTTGATTTTTTTTTTCTGTATGACCACAGAATCTTTCCTTTGCACAAAGGTCAAATCAGTTGGGTATTTGAAAAAAAAAAAAAAAAAAAAGAAAAGATCAGTAGAAGGGTATTGATAATTGAGAACTAGCACCCATTATATATGAGAACAAAATATATAGCAAAGTACTATTTAATTTAATAAATAGAAACTATTTATTTGTGAATAATACTTGGCACAAGTGGTTTTTCATATGAAAGAAAATAACACCTCTATCTAACATTACTAAAAAAGAAAATCCCAGACCTAAGACAAATTTGAATATCAAATATAAAGAAATTTTAAAATCGTGGAAGAAAGTTCAGGAGACCACATGTAAAATACAGGAGTACATGGAGACCTTCTTAACCAAGAAAGGAAGATCACATTTACTAAAAGGAAATTCAGATATATCTGACTATAAAAAAAACTTGCAATTTTTTGGATGGTAAAAGATACTGGAAAGCAAAGAAACCAACCATGAATTTAAACACACAAAAGATATTTTAAAGTATATAGTCAAATAGTCTCATAAACTACCAAGATAAAAGGAAAATATCTTTAAATAAAAATTTTTAAAAAACAAGAGAAAAGGGGCCAGCACCGCACCTCACTAGGCTAATCCTCCACCTGCAGTGCCAGCACCCCAGGTTCTAGTCCCGGTTGGGGCACCAGATTCTGTCCCGGTTGCTCCTCTTCCAGTCCAGCTTTCTGCTGTGGCCCGGGAAGGCAGTAGAGGATGGCCCAAGTGCTTGGGCCCTGCACCCGCATGGGAGACCAGGAGGAAACACCTGGCTCCTGGCTTCAGATCGGCGCAGCGCACCGGCCGTAGTGGCCATTTGGGGGTTGAACCAATGGAAAAGGAAGACCTTTCTCCTTTCTCCCTCTCTCTCACTGTCTAACTCTGCCTGTCAAAAAAAAAAAAAAATTCTAACTTAACAAAAATGAATGAGCAGTCAGCACTCTAGAACCCTCACTACCACCACCCTGCAAAGTACAGGCTTTTTTTTTATTTTTCAGAAATGGTGAAGCAGAGGATTTGTCACTAAGGGGACAGCAGGTGTAGTCGGGACTGGGATGGAGTACCATGCTGACAGGGAGCAATTCACTGAGACTCCAGACCTGCCCCATTCAGCTCCCAGAAGGCAGGCAGGAGACTAAAAGGATGTACTCAAAGTAATGTAAGCAGACGAAGTGGACAGATCCAGGGGTACCGACACCATAATGCCCCACAAGTAAATGGTCCACTTTGATCGTCCTACAGTGCCACTTACAGAAATCGCTGGTTGTCAGGAAAATGCTGAGTTAAATGACAGTGAGCATGGAAGTAGGATTTCCAGATTCCTGGCAGCTGTAGTCACAGATTTTGCTTGGGGCTTCCTGGTCCAAAACTGTGTCCTTGCCTCAGACGGGGACGTAACTGTTAGTACTAGAATATTAGATTCAAGAGAGAGAGAGCAAAATGCTTGTCAACATTCTCTACGTAGAATTACAAGTTCTTCTGGGGAAGTAATGTAAGCTTTGAGCATGAGAGGAATGCAGCAAAGCAAAATCAGCCCTGGTCTGTAAGACTCAACGGTACATAGACAAGGAATGAATGGCCATGAATAAGCTTTTCCCATGTGACTGTAGCCACCCCACTTTTGGTTAGTTTCTGTGCCCTTCTATTTTTAAGCCAAGAACTGAATCTGAAGTGAACATATGTGTGTGTGTGTGGTAGGTATGTATGAGTCTTCTTGTCCATATACAAATAGGATATTGCAGATTGGGTCAATATTGGAACGAGAAGGAAAATACAGCAATTTTTCAAGGGATACCAAGAATCTGAAAGACAAAATGTGAGCTGAGTTATGTCGTGAATGAAAAATTGACCAGTGCAAGGCATAAGGCCACTGTGTCACTGAGGAAAGTTTCTGTGTAAATGTCACATTGGCAGAATTTTGTTCAATTATTACTATTAATGTCAGATCTTTTGGATAATTAATTATTTTGGTCCAGTCAAGACCTGTCTCTTGTTTATTTGTTATTCCAGTTGATCTTTATTCATAGCCACCTAATCCTATTAATATGTATATTTAATGAAAATGAATATTATTACTTTGTTCATATATATTTTAAATTCATAAATATACCATTCTGTTTCTAATCTTTTAAATATCCATATATATCATTCTGATTCTAATCTTTTAACTTAGTATTATATTGTTAAGATCAACACGTCGGTTTTATGTATGATTGTTCTATAAACAGAAGTGTGGGTGTTTGCTCTAATGTACCTAATGATTTCACCAATATTGGACACTAAGATTGCCTATAGTTTGATAATGACACTGATACAGCTGCAATAATTATCACTAACCGCATCCCCCTATGTGAAACTAGTGGACATTAAAAGATACATAAACTTTCCTGCCAGAAAGTTCTCCATGGTGGCTATACCACTCCACACTCCCACCTTGGTGAATAATTAAAGACAACCACAGCTAATAAAACAAAATAAGGCTGGCGCCGTGGCTTAACAGGCTAATCCTCCGCCTTGCGGCGCCGGCACACCGGGTTCTAGTCCCGGTTGGGGAGCCGGATTCTACCCCGGTTGCCCCTCTTCCAGGCCAGCTCTCTGCTATGGCCCAGGAAGGCAGTGGAGGATGGCCCAAGTCCTTGGGCCCTGGCCCTGCACCCGCATGGAAGACCAGGAGAAGCACCTGGCTCCTGGCTTCGGATCAGCGCGATGCGCCGGCCGCAGCGGCCATTGGAGGGTGAACCAACGGCAAAAAGGAAGACCTTTCTCTCTGTCTCTCTCACTATCCACTCTGCCTGTCAAAATTAAAAAAAAAAAAAAAAAGTCTGCCTTCATGAACCTTCTCTGATAAAAGCTCCGAAAGGAGATGAGTTTCGCGTTGAGGTTTTTAATGGTCAGTATATTGTCTCAGCTTTACATTCCCCTTGGCAATCAACGCTGTCTTTAAGGCATTGTGAATTATACCAGATCTTTGACCATTTGCAAATTTCCTTAAATAGAAGCCAACATTTGACTTGATAACATAGCAAGGATATTTTAAATAGATATAAGCATGAAGCCTAGATAGGTATTTGTAGTTTTTCAGAGGTTTCAATTTATAGGATTTTAAGTGTGATCCTTTGTCCTAATTGAAATGGTCACAGGAAAACTCAACTGAAGTGTTCAATAATTAAGTGCTGTGTTTTTCACATCATTTAGTTTCACATTGATGAACTAAGCTAACTGAGATACAGGGCAACACTGGGTGCAGACATGGATCCAGGAAGGAGAGGATACGGGCTTCGCCCCACGTCATGTTCCCCCAAAGGGAAACTGCTCTTCCTTGCGCTGAGACACTCAGGACGAGCCATGCTATCTCTGCATCTTCACTCCCAGGAGGCCAAAGACCTTCCCAGAAGTAACAGTAAATTGATCTGGGGTGGAATTGCTTAGGAAGTTGAAGAAATGCTTGTCTCCTCTCTGCCTGAATGCATGTGCTAAATGGCCATGAAAAGTGGAAACTTCACTGTCACTGGCAGATGGTTAATCCACACCAGCTAAATTTCTGGGGAACACATGGGCGAGAGCTACTCTGACACACTACAGGCAATTAAAAATAAATTGCTGCCTCTGACTCCCTGCAGGTCCAAACTGAAATTTGGTCTTTTGATTCAACCACAAATGGGGTCTCATTACCCAGGAAAAAAGTGGGTTTCTTCTCTCAGATGATATAATTACCATGAAAGGCAAAATTAACATGATGCTTTCAGTTCATATCAGGATTTAGATTTTTGCACCCCAAACTGAAATGACTGTGCTCTTCTTTCTTTAATTATGATGGATTTTGCTATGCAGATTAAAATTGGAGATACCTACACGTGATGTAAATATAAACTTGCAACTGAAATATGTTGTGGACTAAATGTGCTTTTGTCTTTTATGAATTCATGCATATGGAACCAGGACAATGCTGTAAAATCACAGAAATCTATTAATATAAATCTAAAATAATTTTTTAAAAATACATATTTTAGAGATATAAATATGTAAATATTTATATACATTAATAGATAGATTTTTGTGGCCACAATTTAGCTATGTTTTATAGCATGCCTATTCAAGTTCTAGAAAGTAAATTAGTAGGGGCAGGTGTCTGGTGTACCAATTACTATGCCCAAATCCCACATCAGAGTATTCAATTCCTGGCTCCAGCTCCTGATTCCACTTTCCTTGCTAATGAGGCCCCTGGGAGGAAGTGGTGATGACTCAAGTGATTGAGCTGCTGCCACCCACATTAAGACACCTGGATTGAGATGCCAGCTCCCGGCTTCTGCCCGCAGATACTACAGTCACAGTATCTCTCTATATATATCGTTCTTCCCCCACCCATAAATAATTTTGTAAAAACCATGCGTGAAATAAGCCACACAGAGACAGACAAATACCTCATGATTTCTCTTATATATCAGAACTAAATTTAAAAAATAAATGCCCATGTATACCAGTCACTGCAAATATAATGTTTTGTCAAACTTTGTTTTAAATCTTTGTCAATTTATGGACAGAAATTTTATACTACTATAGTTTTAATGACTTAGTGTCTGTTTAAGATTCACTGTATATGAATGAAGTTAAACATCTTTATTTGATTTTTTAAAAGATTTATTTACTTATTTTAAAGTCAGAGTTACACACAGAGAGAAGGAGAGGCAGAGAGAGAGAAAGTCTTCCATCTGCTGGATCACACTCCAAGTGGCCGCAACGGCCGGAGCTGCACTGATCCAAAGCCAGGAGCCAGGAGCTTCTTACGGGTCTCCAACGTGGGTGCAGGGGCCCAAGGACTCGGGCAATCTTCTACTGCTTTCCCAGGCCATACCAGAGAGCTGGATCGGAAGTGGAGCAGCCGGGAGTTGAACCGGAGCCCATATGGGATGCCGGCACTACAGGCAGCAGCTTTACCTACTATGCCACAGCACCAGCCCTCATTTGCTTATTGTTTACAGCTCTTAGGACTTATTTTCCTACTACACTGTGGTCTTTTTTCTTTTTATCTGTTGAGCTCTTTATTTAGTGGAGCCATTAAGCCTTTGAATGTAATTTAAATTAAAATTGTTACCTCAAAAAAATATCAAATTGTAGATTTCTATGCCAGGTTAATGAAGTTACTTTCTATTCCAAAAAAATTATAATTCTAAGTGCCTACAATAAATACTTAAGTTGATGTATTTCATTCTGTTAAGTTAGAAATATTTGAGGTTTATATATTATACATGTTAACTACATGCAAATTGACATCTTGATTTAAAAGAACAGCATACAATCTTTTTCTTATTTACTATATATTCTTTTTAATTAATTTATTTATTTTTAAAGGAATACAAATATCATATGTACAACTTTAGGAATATAGTTATTCTTTCCACCATAACCACCCTCCCACCCCCACTCCCACTCCTTCTTCCTCCTCCCTCTCCCCTTTCCAGTCCCATTTTCCATTAAGACTCATTTTCAATTAACTTTGTACACAGACCAACTATATACTAAGTAAAGATTTCAACAATTTGCACACACACACAAACTGAGAACGAGTTTTACAGTTAACTCTAATAATACATCTCATTGAGGACAGGGGTCCTGCATGGGGAATAGTACATAGTGACTCCTGTTGTTAATTTAACAATGAACACTCTTATGTATGACATCAGTGACCACCTGAGGCTCTCGACATGAGCTTTCTAGGCTATGGAATCCTTTTGAATCCACAAACTTTGTCACTATTTAGATAAAGCCATAAAAAAGTGGAAGTTCTCTCTTCACTTTAGAGAAAAGTACATCCTTCTTTGATAGCCACCTCTTTCTGCTGGGGTCTCACTCACAGAAATCCTTCATGTAGACTATTTTTAGCCACAGTGTCTTGGCTTTCCATGCCTGAAATGCTGTCACAGGCTTTTCAGCCAGAGCAGGAAGACTTAAGGACTGATTACCAGGTCAGAGTGTTACTTAAAGCAATTGTCATTCCATGAGTCTGCTGTGTGGACTGCTTCACTTGTTGGAACATTCTCTTTTTTTCACTTCTATTATTACTACCAGACACGTGGAAATCCCATTTTCCCAGCATGATTTGTTGAAGAGACTGTCCTTGCTCCAGAGATTGGTTTTAGTTCCTTGGTCAAATATAACTTGGTTGTAGATGTTTAGATTGATTTCTGGCATTTCTATTCTGTCCCATTTGTCTATCCATCTGTTTTTGTAACAGTACCGGGCTGTTTTGATTATAACTGCCTCATAGTGTAACTTTAAATCTGGTATTATGATGCCTCCAGCTTTGTTTTTGTTGTATAAGATTGCTTTAGCTAATTGAGGTCTCTTGTGTTTCCATATAAATTTCAGCATCATTTTTTCTATATCTGAGAAGAATGTCTTTGGAATTTTGATTGATATCACACTGAATCATTAAATTGTTGTTGGAAGAATGGACATTTTGTTGATGTTGATTCTTTCAATCCATGAACATGGAAGATTTTTCCATTTTTTTTTACCTTCTTTTATTTCTTTCTTTAATTTTTTTAATTCTCACCATAGAGACCTTTGACACCCTTGGTTATATTTATTCCCAGGTTTTTTTCGTAGCTATTATGAATTGGATTCATCTTAGAAGCTCAAATTCAGCCTTGGAGTTGTCTGTGTATACAAAGGCTGTTGATTCTTGTGTGTTGATTTTATATCCTCCAATATTTCCAAAATCTTCCATGAGTTCTAACAGTCTCTTGGTGGTGTCTTTTGGATCCCCTATATAATCACTTCATCTGCAAATAGGGATAGTTTGACTTCCTCCTTCCCAATCTGTATCCATTCACTAGTGAGAAGAATGAGTATTCTGCAATTGTAGACTGAAAAGGTCTGTAGATATCTGTTAGGTCCATTTGGTCCATGGTTCTATTGACTCTGCTATTCCCTTGCTGATTTTTCTGTCTGGTTGATCTGTCCATTGCTGAAAGTAGAGTGTTGAAGTCCCCCATTACTATTGTATTAGAGTCTATGTCTCCCTTTAGATTTCTTAACATTTCTTTTAAATAGCCAGGTGCCTTATAATTAGGTGCATATACATTTATAATAGTTATGTTTTCCTGTATTATTGATCCCTTAATCATTACATAGTACCTTCTTTGTCTCTTTTAACATGTTTTGTGTTATAGCCTATTTTTTCTGATATTATGATGGCTAAACCAGCTCTTTTTTGGTTCCTGTTATCATGGAATAACTTTTCCATCCTTTCACTTTCAGACTGTGTGCATCTTTGTTGGCAGCAAATAGATGAGTTTTGTTTTTTAATCCACTCAGCCAGTCTGTGTCTTTTAACTGGAGAGTTGGTGCCATTTACATTCAAGGTGGCTATTGATAAGTATTGAATTTGCCCTCCATTTTTCCAAAAATTTTCCTATTTTTTACTTTGAATTTCCTTTGAACACGTACTGGGAGATTTTCTTCCTTTATCTTCTGTAGTGATAACTATGTTTCTGTGTTTCTGTGTGCAGCAGATACTTAAGCATCTTCTACATGGCTGGACAGGTGTTGACAAATTCTTTCAATTTGTGTTTGTTATGGAAGGTCTTTATTTCACCTTCATTCATAAATGAGAGCTTTGCAGAGTATAGTATTATGGGTTGACAGTTTTTTCTCTTAAGACTTGGAATACATCTTGCCATCCTCTCCTAGCCTGTAGGGTTTTTTTTTTTTTTTTTTTTTTTTTTTTTTTTTTTTTTGACAGGCAGAGTGGACAGTAGAGGGAGACAGAGACAAAGGTCTTCCTTTTGCCGTTGGTTAACCCTCCAATGGCCGCCGTGGTAGGCGCGCTGCGGCCAGGGCACCGTGCTGATCTGATGGCAGGAGCCAGGTGCTTCTCCTGGTCTCCCATGGGGTGCAGGGCCCAAGCACTTGGGCCATCCTCCACTGCACTCCCTGGCCACAGCAGAGAGCTGGCCTGGAAGAGGGGCAACCGGGACAGGATCGGTGCCCCGACCGGGACTAGAACCCGGTGTGCCGGCGCCGCAAGGCGGAGGATTAGCCTAGTGAGCCGCGGCGCCGGCCCCTGTAGGGTTTCTGATGAGAAGTCTGCTGTGAGTCTAACTGGAGATCCTCTGAAAGTAATCTGGCATTTCTCTTGTGCACATTTTAGAAGCTTCTGTTTATGTTTTACTGTTGTGAGTTTGATTACAATGTGTCATGGTGAAGGTCTTTTCTGGTCATGCCTATAAGGATTTCTAGGTGCTTCCTGTACTTGCATGTCCCTTTTTTCTCCAAGTTAGGGAAATTTTCTGCTATTATTTTACTAAAAAGACCTTCTAATCATTTCTCTCTTTCCACACCTTCAGGAACTCCTAGAACCCGCATGTTGGGTCATTTGATAGTATCCTGTAGATTCCCAACAGTGTTTTTTAGTTTTCTAATTTCATCTTCTTGTTTTTGGTTTGACTGTATAAATTCCTGTGCTTTGTCTTCTAAGTTGGATATTCTTTCTTCTGCTTTACCAATTCTGTTGATAAGGTTTTCCATTGCATTTTTTATTTGTTCTATTGAATTCTTCATATCATTTTTATTTCTCTTTAATATCTCAATTTCATGGGAGAAATTTTCTTTCATGTCTTTTATGGATTTCATTAGTTCGTGCATTTGCTGCTGATTACTTCTATGTAATTATATGATCACTTTTTTGAATGCTGTTTCTTGCATTTCTACAATCTCATCATCTGCACAAACTAGTATTGAAGTGTTGTGTTCTTTTGGGGGACCTCATGTTGTCTTCCTTATCCTTGCTTCTTGAATTGGTGAGTTTGTTATTTGATGTTTGTGGAAATAGTTTCTTTTTTGTTTTTTCACTGTGGCAGCTTTTATCTTTGTACTATTCTTCTGTAGATAAGTGCAGCATCTGCTTTCAGTGAATATCTAGAGGTGTGTGGTGGGTATAAAGTGTAAAGTACAGAGAATTCATCTATCTATACATCCTTATATCACCCACATTGTTTGTCCAATTGTGCCCATCTTGCATTAGTCAAGTACATTTGTTACAAGGAATGAGGCAATTAACCCAAGTTCATAGCACACATTAGGCTCACTCTTTTTTTTTTTTTTTTTTAGATTTTTTTTTTTTTTTTTTTGACAGGCAGAGTGGACAGTGAGAGAGAGACAGAGAGAAAGGTCTTCCTTTTGCCGTTGGTTCACCCTCCAATGGCCGCCGCGGTAGCGCGCTGCGGCCGGCGCACCGCGCTGTGCCGATGGCAGGAGCCAGGTGCTTCTCCTGGTCTCCCATGGGGTGCAGAGCCCAAACACTTGGGCCATCCTCCACTGCACTCCCTGGCCACAGCAGAGAGCTGGCCTGGAAGAGGGGCAACCAGGACAGGATCGGCGCCCCGACCGGGACTAGAACCCGGTGTGCCGGCGCCGCAAGGCGGAGGATTAGCCTGTTGAGCCACGGCGCCGGCCTAGGCTCACTCTTGATGCTGCCCATTCCATGGGTTTGACAAGCAGATAACAACAAGTATCAGCAATGGTGGCATTACGTATAAAAATTTCACTGTTCTAAAGATCCTCTCTATTGCACCCTAACTCCCTTCCCGCCTTTCCTGCTCACCCTCAAACTACTAGCAACCACTGATCTTTTCATTGTCTCTACAGTTTTCCCTTTTGTCCCCTGCTTTTTATTTCTTTCATTATGCCCTTTGGGTAGAGTAATTATCTTTTTCCTTTTTAGGCAACTGATGCCCCATGGATACTAGACACCAAAACAAATGAGACCTGCACTCCAAATTGCAAGGACACTTAAGCCAAGAATAAGAAAGAAAGAAAGAAAGAAAGAAAGAAAGAAAGAAAGAAAGAAAGAAAGAAAGAAAGAAAGAAAGAAAGAAAGAGGAAGGAAGGAAGGAAGGAAGGAAGGAAGGAAGGAAGGAAGGAAGGAAGGAAGGGAAATTAAATTTTGCAGTGACATAGTTTAAACATACATATACTGCTAGCATAACATATATCATGAATAGCAAAGCTAGTGGACAATAACTGTTAGCTTAAAACAAGGTAAAACTGCATTAATGAACTCTCATTTTAAGTAATACTTAAAAAGCAATACATTATTTCAATCCATTCATATTAACAGTATACACTTGTTCCATAACAGCCTAAGAGCATTTGTTATCATGCTTTAGTCACTTGCTATATGAAATCAAATAATAGACAGTCTGTTCCCAAATTCAGTTTGTAGAAAATGATTCTGTTTCTGGGATTTTAGAACTTGGGTGGGGTTGGCATATCTCACTGAAAGATAGAAAGTAAGGGGCCGGCACTGTGGCACAGCAAGCTAAAGCCCTGGCCTGAAGCACCAGGTTCCCATATGGGCGCTGGTTCTAGTCCTGGCTGCTCCTCTTCCCATCCAGCTCTCTGCTATGGCCTGGGATAGCAGTAGAAGATGGCCCAAGTCCTTGGGCCCCTGCACCTGCATGGGAGACTCGGAAGAAGCTCCTGGCTCCTGGCTTGGGATCGGCGCAGCTCTGGCCATTGCAGCCATCGGGGGAGTGAACCAGTGGATGGAAGACCTCTCTTTCTGTCTCTACCTCCCTCTGTAACTCTGTCTTTCAAATAAATAAAATAAATATTTTTTAAAAAAAGATAGAAAGTAATGATGACAGGGAGCTAGCTTGAGGGGGACCCCATTGGCTTAAAGGTGATGAGTATGAACAAGAAATCACATATTTAAATAATCTGAATCTATGAAAGGCCAAAGGTAAATGATGATGTTTGAATACATAATAGAAACTTCTTTAGAGGAATTTGGAAGTGATCCCTTATAAACTTGTAAGTATTCAGTGACTGTGTAGGGTCACACCTCAAAAACTGACATGTTTACAGTCATTGCCTAAGTGACAGCAAGTGGATAGTACGGGTAAGGTATTCTAGAGTGGGATTTCAGGCCATTAAAAAATTGGGACAGAGCAAAATCTCTAATATTTCCACAGATGAGGCAGAACTCTACACATGGGGACCTCAGCACTGAACCTGCAGTCAAGGGAAAATCATTCCAAGATTCACTGTTCTGGTACTGCCCATTGCAGTCACCTATTCATAGCACATTTATGGAACTATTTTATGCTCCTAGGATACCACAGACTAGAACATTATAACAGAAGTTAATTTGCCTCATGGTTCTAGAGGATGGGAAGTCCAAGAATGTGGTTCCTGTTTTCAGGTTCTTCCTGTTTGCATAATCCATCATTGAAGGTGGAAGAGGGAGAGTTTGTAAGACAGCTGAAGGATGGGAGCCAAACTCCATCCTTTTATCAAGAATCTAATGTGGGCAATCATTGATCCGTTCTCATGATAATAGCACTAATTAGTTGTGAGGGCAGAACCCAAATGAAGTAATCAGCTCTTAATGGTCCCACCTCTTACCACTGTTAGAATGTCAATTAAATTTCAACATGAATTTTAGAGAGGACATAGGAACCATGGCACCACTCAACTACGAATATACTTCTGGATTCTTGAGAAACTGAAAGGAATCCACAATGTGCATATATGTGTGTGAGAGAGATCACTGCCTGACAGTCCATCACTCTCCTGAAATACTGTATGATGTAAGATAACAAAACATAAACAGTGATCACATCTGGACTACGATTTTAACATGATTTTTACTCCTTTATTTATAAAAAGAATATTAGTCAGAAAATAATAGGTATTCTCATTTTGAAAACTAAAAGATTATAAAACGAAAAAAAAATTGACTGTTCAAGAGCTACAGAATGCTAAGAACACAGGTCAATATGTAAGTGTTAAATTGTTGAGATCATACCAGGAAATATCAATAGTGCAAAAAAGGGGGACTTTGAGTCCCTCTCCAACAATGTGTGAACTTGGCACATGTTTTAATTCTCAGTCTGAGTTTCTTCAGATGTAAAATGCTGAATACAATGTTTATTTCATGGTTGCTATGAAGATTAAATATATATTGATAATATGCCATGAATATTTGTCTTATAAGCATGATACATAATACTCCATTGACAAAACAGTCCAAGGTAGTAAGAAAGTGGGAATATGAATATGTAGTTGATTTTTGATAGAATTTTACATACAGAAACCCTAGGGGTAAATATATAGCAAACAATCATAGTTACTTCACGTAGGGGAGAAAAGGAACTAGGATAGACTGGAGGCAACAGAAGTGAAGCTTTCTATTATGCCTCCTGTCATTGCTTGGATTGATTTCAAAATGAAAATTAAGTTGGATTCACAATAAATTAAAAAATTTCTCCACCAACCCCTATGTACCAGGGCTAAACATTTTCCATGATATTCAGTCATTTCTCATATTTCTGATAATAAATTGCTCTAATAGGTTCAGTTTCTTATGCACACACTTTCTTCAGCAAACAACTTCATGACCTTCTATAATTGCCATTTATATCACAAAATAAAATGTAGTTTTCTTGTTTTTCATCTGACTTCAACTTCCTAGTGAAAGCCTTCTCTGCATTTTTCTGTCACATCCATGGCCAGAGATTATCATAGATTCCAAACATCCACAAAGTTTCCTACCTGTTACAGATTCCTCCTTCATTTTCTTATGAAGTCAAAGGAAACTTGAGAAACTCAATTTCTTTGGGAATACCTAATGATCTAGCCTAGAAATCTGCATCCCAAGTAAACAACCTTTGAATGTAACATCTAACATTGATTGCAGTGTTTATTCATGCTAATTATACTACTACTTTTATGAGAAATTTCAGTGTAGAGAATAAAAATCCAGTCAATAAAATGAGAGTATAATTCTTTAACTCATTGTAGTGGCAGGGCCATTAAATTTTTTTTATTATTATTTCCACTGGTTAGGTAGAGAATGGAATATAAGCCAAAGTACTTGTACTTTGCATTCAGTCCAAATTTAATCTCTGCTCAAGGAATAGAGGAGAGTGATTACTACTTGTATAGTACGATCTATATGCTTAAAATTTGACACATTATAAGGTTTGGTAATGATAATCTTCATATGGACCTCAAACACTTCTGTTTGCTTTTCTCTCCTGGGGGCATAGTATCTTTAAAAAGATCTGAGAATCTGGTTGAACTGCAACAACTACACTTAATTTTTTTCAGCTCAGATAATTCAGGATATGAAAATATAAGCTGTTCAAGCCTAAAATGAACATGTACTATAATTAGAGACCAGGAAAAGCATTAACCTAGTTAACACATATGTCTTTTATTAAAGGAAGAGAAGAAAAATAATGGATTAAAGTTATGTTTTCAATATTTCTGTCTCATTTTCAAAAATACTGATTCTAAAATGTGATCATCTTGGGGCCAGTGCTGTGGCACAGTGGGTTAACACCCTGGTCTGAAGCGCTTGCATCCCATATGGGTGCCAGTTCGAGACCTGGATGCTCCACTTCCAATCCAGCTCTCTGCTATGGCCTGGGATAGCAGTGGAGGATGGCCCAAGTCCTTGGGCCCCTGCACCCACCTAGGAGACCCAGAGGAAGCTCCTGACTCCTGGATCCTAGCTTCGGATTGGTGCTGCTCATTGCGGCCAATTGGGGAGTGAACCATCAGATGGAAGACCTCTCTCTCTCTCTCTCTCTCTCTCTCTGCCTCTCCCCTCTCTGTGTAGTTCTGACTTTCAAATTAATAGATAAATAAATAAATATAAAGTAATCATTGGTTTGACAAAGGTGTAAAACAAAGTCTTAAAAAAATAAAATAAAAAATGTGATAATCTTATAAACTAAATTATCTAAAGGCAATTTAGAGAAAGAAATGGAGAGATTCAATAATCTTGAGTATTTTTCTATTGGTCTGCTAATTCCAGTAATTTAGTTTAAAAATCCAGCTCAGCTAAAGCAACAGTCTAAGCTTTAAAATTCTGAACTTGGAATTCAAGCCTTTCATTTCCAGTTGAAATTAACAGAAATGAAATGTATATAAGACACAGAAACCATTTGCACATCCTTAAGCATGCCCCTCTCCTTAGGAAAACACAACTTCTTTCTTCCATGCACTTGTAAAATCTCCTTTAGGAAAGAAAAACAGAACCTCAACTGATGTCTCAATTGAAATGTTGAACAAGAACTCATTAACCTGGAATACATGGTGCCTTAAAGGAGACATTTTCTTATTTTCTCACTTTTCAACTGTCTATAAATGGCTGCCAATGGAAATTCTTGCTCATACTTTTGCCTTCCATGAGAGTCTCTTGCACAGTCACCTTATTTCCATGCCCACATTCTTGTTCCCATTTTAAAGCACTGTATTTTTTTTCCTTCCTCATATAACACTGTTTCCTGGATGAATCCATGACAGTTTGTGTATCAATCAGGTTTCATTTCAAAGACATACCTTCCCTTTATACTGCTTTACCCTATATTAAGTGCACATGGCACATGCAGTGTCTGCAATTACTTTTTATTTGCACTTATTTGTTGATTTCTGCTTCTTCCCAACTAGAATCTCAGTTATCGAGGCTGAGATACATGTCTTGTTTATCTGTTGACAGCACTTAATATAGCACATGTTCTATTACGGACAAGTGATTATAAACTGTTTGCCAACGGGAATATAGTCTTTTGTTCTCTGAAATGCTATGATTGTAGTAGGTAATGGGAAGGTTTTCAATCTCAAAAGATTCTACCACCACCTCTGAATGTGAGCAAATAAAACAAAGCACTCAAATCCAGTTTAAAACCAAAAGAAATACTTAGAAAACAGTAGGTCCAGATTCAAAGTACAAGATTATTTTATCTAATTGAATATCATAAAATCTGAATATAAGTCTCTCATAAATTGTGCAGTTAATCACAAGTCATATGATCAAAATTTGAATCCATTCTTGAATAAGCTAAAGAGACTATTTTAACTCTTTCAGGCTATTTTGATGACTAAATTTAATAACGTGACTATCAGTTTATTACTAAGCAGGAACAATTAATAAATCTTTAAAAGGACTTATGCTAAAATACATCTCCAAAATAAGAAGAAACATATCCATTGTACAGTCAGGACAAGAGAAAATAACTAATAAAAATCTATAAAAATCCTAGCATAGATGTTTGACCTAGCAGTTAAGACACCACTTGGGAGGCCCACATCCCATACTGAAGTACCTAGGTCCGAGTTCCTGCTCCCAATTCCAGAATCCTGCTAATGCACACCCTTGGGAGCAGTGGTGATAGTTCAAGTACTTGGGTCCCTGTACTCAAGTTGGAGACCCAGATTGAGTTCTTGGTTCCTGGACTCAGTCTTGGCTCCTAGATCCAGCTGTCACAGGCATTTGGGTAGTAAACCAGCAGAAGGAAGCACTCTCTGTCTCTCTCTCTGTCTCTCTTTGTCTTTTTCTGTCTCTGTCACTATCTCTTTACCTTTCAAATACATATATATATATATATAGTATATGATATATTATGTAAATAATATTCATATACCCCTAGTTATATTAGGTATAATGAGTATAGGTATATTAGATGTAAGGAACATTAGGTATGAAGGTTTTGTAGGGACCAACAAGTTAAAAATCAACAACTAAATGTGGTTAAATTAGCCATCTACTGAAGATTTTCTAAATGTCAAGCAATGTAATGGCAATGGGGACATCACATCAAAAAATCCTCACAACAAATCTGTGAGTATTATCTCTGTTTTACAAAAGAAGAAACATGGGCTTAGAGAAAAAAATCAAATTTTCCAAGGGTAGCTAATGCCACACCAAAGAATCAGACCTGGATGTCCAAAACCCGTGGTAGGTTGCTGAAAATTTAGTATCATGATTAATCCATTTAGTATTACTGCTGATAAATAAAATAAGAAAAGTTAGGCCACTTAGGATATATCAGGACAGTAGCCTAGACATTTCTGAAACCAACATTTATGTTCCCATGAGGTCAATGGCAAGCTTCGTTTTCCTCTTGAAAAGTTTTTCTGTTTTTAATTTGGAGGTTGCATGGAAGTCAAATTCGTAGGCTAAGTTAAATTGTGAGAAGCAAGATACAATGAGAAATAATGTACCTGGAGTCAGATGAGTCATTCTGACTCTGGGACGAGTGTATAGCAAATTGAACTCCATCTACAGAAAATGTAGATAAAATGGGGTTAGGAGCAAATAATAGAACATGAAAATACACTTTACACAGGATAATGCTTCAGCTTAACAGAAAAGAAACTGAGTTTAAAATTAAGGCAAAAATCCTCATAAAATGCATGACTCTAAATGGGCACAGTGAAACAAGTAGATGTGGTAGGTAAGGTGATAGCTGTGCTGGTAGAGATTGTATAATACTCTGAGTCAAATGAAAAAAAATATTGACTATATTTTGGTATGGTGAAAGTAATTCCAACTGTCATGTAGTAGAGATTTACCTATATTCCTGCCAACATTGTCAAACATCATAAGAATAAGTACTCTCTTAAAACCTGAGTAGATAACACAAGTCAAAATCTTGACTCCACTGTTATGAGCTTTATGATGAAGGGAAGGCATCAACTTCTATAAGCTTCTTGACCAAATAATATAGAGTGAATCATTCTTACTTCAGAGTATGTAAAAGTAAATAAGATAGTATAAATGGAACAATTTTTAGTTTGCAGATTATTATACAAATGGTATCAACAAAATTACTACTAATGATAGAAACTGTAACACAATGAAAAAGTAATACCCTATAGAAAGTATAATGATTAGGCTTACATAAAATTAGAAAACGTGGGGCCAGTGCCATGGCATAGCGGGTAAAGTCGCTGCCTGCAGTGCTGACATCCCATATTTGTGCCAGTTCAAGTCCCAGATGCTCCATTTCCAATCCAGCTCTCTGCTATAGCCTGGGAAAGCAGTGGAAGATAGCCCAACCCCTTGGGCCTCTGCACCCACATGGGAAACCTTGGAAGAAGCTCCTGGCTCTTGGGCTTCGGATCGGCACAACTCCGGCTGTTGTGGCCAATTGGGGAGTGAACAAGTAGATAGAAGATCTCTCTCTCTCTCTCTCTCTCTCTCTCTCTGCCTCTCCATTTCTCTCTGTGTAACTTTGACTTTCAAATAAATCTTTTAAAACAAAATTAGAATACGTGTGGTTATAAACACCTGAGGAAATCAGAGAGAAAGATGTTAGTACAATAACTACTGATGGTAAGTATGTCCATGGTATTAAGTTAAAAAAAAAAGTGCAGACGGAATAATTCTATTTCAGTAAAAAAAAAAAATGGACTTTTATGCTTGAATATGTTTGTATAAGAAAACAGCAGGCTGTAGGTTAGGTCATTGTCAGGAGGGTGAGATGGGAAGATTTTGGATATCAAGATAATACATGCATGCACATACACACATAACTGTATCATGCACTACTTTAACCAAAAACACGTTATTACTTTTTAAATTCAGGAAAAAAAGTGAAAATTCAAAATAATATTAGTAAACCCTTGAACATAATATTACCAAGAAATATGTCACCAAGTTGTACAGGAATCTTCAAAGGCACAAAATTACATATGGTATTAAGCTTTGTTCTAGTTGAGTCTCCAATATGCTTTAACCCACCCTTGAACTATCAATCTAAACAACCAAATCTCACTGTCTACTTAAACTATCCGAAATTGTCAAATTATGGGATCTGTCCTGTCACTTGAAACTATTTAAGGGACCAGATTGCCCTGGAGAATCTGGACCTCTAGTAGAGTGATTCACAATGGATAGAAGAGGGAAATGCTGTTAAAATTTAAATATATAACAAGAACCCTAGAACTCTAAATTCAGGGGCATCCAAGCTATCCAGACACTTGATCTATCTGAATGGCACAAGTCAGTCATTGCATTGTATTGATATGCCTAACTGAAACCACTTCAAGAGTACTTTAGACCTTTAGATTGTAGGGGAAATCATGATTTCTATTTCCTTTCAATACCTTTAGAAAAGGCTAGGTGAGAAACCGAAGGCCCACAACTTGAAAAGGGGAAAGTAGGCCAGCGCCACTGCTCACTAGGCTAATCCTCCACCTGCAGTGCTGGCACCCTGGGTTCCAGTCCTGGTCGGAGCGCCGGATTCTGTCCCAGTTGCTCCTCTTCCAGTCCAGCTCTCTGCTGTGGCCTGGGTAGGCAGTGGAGGATGGCCCAAGTGCTTGGGCCCTGCACCTGCATGGGAGACCAGGAGGAAGCACCTGGCTCCTGGCTTTGGATAGGCACAGCATGGTGAACCAATGGAAGGAAGACCTTTCTCTCTGTCTCTCTCTCTCTCTCTCTCTCTCTCTCTCTCTCTCTCTCACTGTCTAACTCTGCCTGACAAAAAATAAAAAAAATAAAAAATAAAAGAAGAAAAGGGGAAAGTAAAAATATCCCTGTTTGTAGATAACATGATACTTTATACAGAGGAACCAAAAATACTCCACTAAGAGACCACTGGAACTCATAAGAGAATTCCACAAATTGTAGGATATAAAATCAACACACAAAAAGCAAAAACATTCATATAAGCTAACAATGCTATGACTGAGAAAGAACATGTAAGATTAATACATTCATAATAGCTACAAAAATAGCTTAGGATAAATTTAATCAATAATGTGAAATGTCTTTACAATGAAAATTATAAAACATTAAGAGATAGAAGATAGGGGGCCAGCTCTGGTGTAGCGGGTTAAGCTGCTGCCTGCAGTGCCGGAATCCTATATGGGCACTAGTTCGAGTCCCAGCTGCTCCACTTAAAATCCAGTTCTCTTCTATGGCCTGGGAAAAGCAGTAGAGGATGGCCCAACCCCTTGGACCCCTGCACCTGTGTGGGAGACCCAGAAGAAGCTCCTGGTTCCTGACTTCAGATCAGGGCAGCTCCAGCCATTGCAGCCAATTGGGGAGTGAACCAGAAGATGGAAGATCTCTCTCTCTCTCTCTCTCTCTGCCTCTCCTTCTCTCTGTGTGTAACTCTTTCAAATAAATAAATAAATCTTTTTTTAAAAAAAGATAGAAAATACAAATCTCCCATGTTTATGGATTAGAAGAATTAACATCAACAAAATGTCCATACTACCAAAGCAAGTTATAGATTCAACGTAATCACAATCGAAACACAAAAGACATTCTTCTCAGATCTAGAAAAAAATGATCCTTCATATGGGAACACCAGAGACCTTGAATAGCCAAAGCAATCTTAAACAATAAAAGCAAAGACAAAGGGAGCACAATACCAGATTTCAAGACATACTACAGGGCTGTTAACAATCAAAACACCCTGTTACTATAACAAATACAGACATATGGAACAACAGATCAGAATAGGAACCCCAGAAGCTAATCCACATGTCTACAACCAACTAATCTTGGGAAAAAAACAAGCCAAAATCACTCCATGAAGAAAGGACAGCCTCTTCAACAAATGCTGCTGTGAAAATTGGATCTACACATGCAGAAGTATGAAATCAGACCCATAACTTATACCTCATACAAAAATCAATTCACAGTGGATCAAAGATCTAAACCTAAGACCTGAAACCAGCAAATTACAAGAGGAAAATATCAGAAAAACTCTGAAAGACACTTGAATAGGCAAAGACTTCTTGGAAAAGCCCCCAGAAGCCCAAGCAATAAGTGCAAAAATAGACAAATGGGATTACATCTAGCTAAGAAACTTCTGCATAGCAAAGGAAACTGTCAACAAAATGAAGAGGCAACTGACAGACTGGGAGAAAATTATTTGCTAACTATTCATCTAATAAAGGATTAATATCCAGAATATTTAAGAAAATAAACAAAAACAAAACAATCCACTTAAGAAACGGGCATGGGGCTGGTGCTGTGGCATAGCGGGTAAAGTTGCCACCTGCAGTACTAGCATCCCTTATGGGCACCGATTTGTTTTTTTTTTTTTTTATTAAACTTTTATTTAATGAATATAAATTTCCAAAGTACAGCTCATGGGTTACAATGGCTTCCCCCTCCCAAAACTTCCCTCCCACCCACAACCCTCCCCTTTCCCGCTCCCTCTCCCCTTCCAATCACATCATGATTCATTTTCAATTCTCTTTATATACAAAAGATCAGTTTAGTATAAATTAGGTAACGATTTCAACAGTTTGCCCCCATATAGCAACACAAAGTGAAAAAAAAATACTGTTGGAGTACTAGTTATAGCATTAAATAAGAGTGTACAGCACATTAAAGGCAGAGATCCTACATAATATTTTTTTAAAAAAATTAATTAATTTTCTATGCCGTTACCAATTTAACACCAGGTTTTTTTTTTTCATTTCCAGTTATCTTTATATACAGAAGATCAATTCAGTATATAATTAGTAAAGATCTCATCAGTTTGTACCCACGCAGAAACACAAAGTGTAAAAATACTGTTTCAGTACTAGTTATAGCATCACTGCACATTAGACAACACATTAAGGACAGATCCCACATGGGATGTAAGTACACAGTGACTCCTGTTGCTGACTTAACAATTTGACACTCCTGTTCATGGCGTCAGTAATCTCCCTAGGCTCTAGTCATGAGTTGCCAGAGCTATGGAAGCCTTTAGGGTTCGCTGACTTTGATCTTATTCCGATAGGGTCACAGTCAAAGTGGAAGTTCTCTCCTCCCTTCAGAGAAGGGTACCTCCTTCTTTGATGGCCCCGTTCTTTCCACTGGGATCTCACTCACAGAGATCTTTCATTTAGGTCTTCTTCTTTTTTTCTTTTCCATGGTATCTTGGCTTTCCATGCCTACAATACTCTCATGGGCTCTTCAGCACCGATTTGAATCTTGGCTTTTCCACTTCTAATCCAGCTCTCTGCTATGGCTAGAGAAAGCAGCAGAAGATGGCTCAAGTTCTTGGGTCCCTGAACCCATGTGAGAGAACCTGAAGAAGCTCCTAGCTCCTGGCTTCAGATCGGCCCAGCTCTGGCCATTGCAGACATATGAGAAGTGAACCAGAAGATGGAATACTTTCGACTCTCTCTCTCTCTCTCCCTTTTCCTCTCTCTCTGCCTATCTGTAACTCTGCCTTTCAAATACATAAACAAATCTTTAAAAATGAAAGAAAGAAATGGGGAAAGAGGACGAACAGACATTTTTCAAAGCATGCAAGACAAATGGTCAACAGACACATGAAAGGATACAAAGGATCAATAGCCAATAGGGAAATGCACATAAGAACTGTAACGAGGTTTCTCCTTACCCCAGTTAGACTCGATATCATTAAAAAATCAAAAACTAAGACATGATGTGCAAAAGAGGGTACCATAGACACTGCTGGTGGGAATGTAAACTGGTATAACTAGTATGGATGACAATATGGCATTTCCTCGAAAATCTAAAAATAGATATACTGTATGACTCAGCCATCCTACTCCTGGGAATATGTGCAAAAGAAATGAAATCAGCATATGAAAGAGTCACCTGTACCTCCATGTTTATAGCAGGCCAATTCGGAATTGCTAAGATATATAATCAATCTAAATGTCCATCATCTAATGACTGGATAAAGAAAAATGATACATATATATGATGAACTACTACTCAGCCATCAAAAAAATGGAATCCTGTCTTTTGCAACAAAATTGATGCAACTTGAGACTTTTATGCTAGTGAAATAAGCAATACCCAAAGAGATACACACATGTTTTCTCTGATTTATGGTAGCTAATACGTAGAAATAAAAAAATAAGGTATTTAAATGAAATTGAAAAAAATATCATTGCAGTATTATTTGGAACAAAGAAATACTGGAAACCACTTAAATATCCATCACAAGAAGAATGAATTAATTGCAGCATATTCAGACAAGGGAACACTATATAGCATTTATTTTTATTTCAATAATAAACAACAAAACAGAATATACAGATTTAGTGAAAGAGAAACTTGAAAAATGGGAAAACGAAGCCCCTTGTGTACACAAACATATTTTATCAGGTGTTACAGAATGGCTCTCCCAAATAATGCAGACATTTAACCCCCAAAGTCTTATATTAAAGTTTTTCCAAGAAACCTTTTATTTTGACACAACTTTAGGAAAATAGTGATTCTTCTTATTCTACCCACTCTCCCACCCTTCTTCCTCCTCCCTCTCCTATTCCCATTCTTTTTTTTCAATAAGATCTATTTTCAATTAACTTTATATACATATGATTAACTCTATACTAAGTAAAGAGTTCATATACAGCACTTAAAATAAATTATGACTACATATAAATCTCATATGTTAAATAGAAAATATTCCATTCATATTAATTTTGAACATATAAACAATAATGTTTTGTTTATAGATACATATGGTATTAACATATAATATACATGTAAATTATATATAGCAATCTCCAGATTGTAGGTTTATCTGAGGAGAAAGACAGCAGATTGACATTGGGGCAGGGTACAGAGTGGACTTCAGCTGAATCTGTCATGTTTTGTTTCTTTTAAAAACAGAATGAAAAATGCCAAGTCTTAGGTTTTGAAAGTATAAGACATTTTTACAAGTTAAATTTTACTATAATCCTTACTCCATTTCCTGTAAGATATTCAGTAAACCTCATGTTTAGAAACCCTATTGTTTTCCCCCAATGTACATATATTCTTTTGTATTTGTAGTACTGGGTAACTCCGTGGTGAGTCTATATGTACGATTATGTGATTATCCTCTAAATTTTGCATACATGGGATGATTTATAGTGTTTAAGTGTTAATTTATGTGCACCGTGTTCACAGCAGAACTATTCACAATAGCCAAAAGGTGAAGACACCCCAAGTGTTCATCAGCAAATGAATGGATAAACAAAACATGATCTGTACATATGAGGGGCTTTTATGCAGTTCATGGAAAATGTTTTCATTCCATTTTTCCCTGGACATCTTGTAGCTCCTCATAAAATGAAATATTCATCTTTCAGTAGGAAGGAAATTCTGACACGTATTACAACATGAACGATTCTTGAAGACATGACTTTCAGTGGCCTAACCCAGACCAAAAAAGACATACGATGTATGATTCCACTTGAATGAGATACCTAGAGTAGTTAAAACCATAAAGACAAAAAATAGAATGGTGTTTATCGAGGATGGAGGAAAGGAGAGATTGGAGCAATTGTTTAATGGGTACCGAGTTGCAGTTTAAAAAAATGAAAAAAGTTCTGGAGCTGGATGGTAGTATGATTGCACAACAAGATGAATCTACTTATGGCCATGCAACTGTACCCTAACATTGTGGTTAAAATAGGAAATCTTATGTATACTTCACTATTGTTTATAAGGCTTTCAATTTGAAAAGTCAAGATAATGTATCTGTCCACCAAGAGAGGACCAATACCAGCCTTGTGGTGTAGCAGGCAGTCACCACCTATGGTGCCAGCATCCCATTTGGGCAGAGGTTTATCTCCCAGCTGCTCCACTTCTGATCCAGCTCCCTGCTAATGGCCTGAGGAAAAGCAGCAGGAGATGGCCCAAATGCTTAGGCCCCTGCCACCCACTTGGGAAACCTGGATTAAGCTCCTGGCACCTGGCTTTGGCCCAACCCAGCCCTAGCTATTGCAGCCATCTGGGGAATGAACCTGAGGATGGAACATTCTCTCTCTCTCTCTCTCTCTCTCTCTCTCTCTCTCTTCCTCTCACTGTAACTGTGTCTTTCAAACAAATAAGTAAACAAACAAATATTTTTTAAATACTGTGATGAATAAATGAAATTCTGGAGGTCATACAAAGGCATATCACACAACTACAAAGAATGAGATAGAGCCACACGGGTTGATATGGGAAATTTTCCCAGGCAACTCTCACCCAGAAACACCAGGTGGTGAGCAATGAGCATGGGGATCACCACTTACATCACATAAACTCTGTCTAAAAAAATGCCCAAGATACTTTGACTGTGATCGGTTCTGGACAGGGGGACTGGGAAACATGGAGTTCAGTAGTGAGTTCAGGACTTATCTTTTCAAAAATTAATTTCATTTTTCAAAGGTTCATCTTCTGAATTATCCATAGTTTAAGAGAGGTATGCAAAGAAAGTATTGGAATACAGGGGAACTGATTTCAGAGGTTAAGAGGTATACCAAAGAGATCACAAATGACAGAACTAGGGCCAGTTACCCAGTGTGTACTTCTTCTAAATGTTTGGAATAGCTAATAAAAGGTGTGAAAATGTCTCCTTATGTAATGTCAGCTTATTAAAGCACAAAATCAACTACGCTTGGGAAAAATTTTTTTAAAAGAAATAAATGACTGAAGTATAGAAACTCTGTACAGGAATGTTGACTGGGTATATGAAATCAGAACTTAGGTTTAAGGGCCCCAATTCAGAGAAATACTAATGAGAATAAAGCAATGAACTTTTAAAAAGAGATTCACAGACCAATGGAACAGAGTACAAATCCTAAAATAAATCCCACACATCTACACTCAATTGATTTTCAACAAAAGTGCTAAGAATGTACATTGGAAAAAATGATAGTATTATCAATAAATGATTCTGGGAAAATTAGATATCCACATGCAGAAGAATGAAACTGGATCCTTTTCTCTCATCATGTACAAAAAATCAGTTCAAAGTGGGTTGACCTACATTTAAAACTGAAACTTTGAAATTACTAAAAGAAAACAGAGGGAAAACCCTAAAGGACATTGGAAAGGACAAGGATTTTCTACATCAAACCGTAAAAGCACAGGAAATAAAAACAAAACAGACAAATGGGATTTCATCAAATTAAAGAGTTTCTGTACAGCAAACAATAAACAGAGTGAATAGATAATCATCTACAGAATGGGAGGAAATATTTGCAAGCTATATATCTAACAAGGAATTAATAACCAGAATATATAAGGAACTCAGTCAATCCAATAGCAAAAAAAAAAAAAATCCAACTAAAAATGAACTGATCTAAATTGACATCTCTGTCTCAAAGGAAATAAATACAGCCTAGCTGGACATTATACAATGTACACATGTACTGAAGCATTGAAATATCACATAGTGTGCTATAAATATATACAAATCCATATGCATGTTTAAAACTTTTCAATAGTTTTTTTTAAAAGAAATGAATTTTAAAGAACTGCTTTACACTTTGCTTCTTTACTTCTTTCTTTTTCATTTTCATAAATGCCTGCTTATATGGAGAGAAATGGCAAGGTTTGCCTAAGCAGATGTGTACATGACAAATCAAAGGATTTGGGAATGCTTAGAAGAGGGAGGGAACATCTATGTGACCAATCCAGCATTTATTGACACACTGGGGACTTCTGGAAACTATTTGCAAAGCTACACCAGGAGGCTGGAGTAGTCTAGCAGGTCTTAGAGCCTGCTCAGACAGAGAGAGCTGTCCACAAAGGGGCAAGAAAATTCTTTACTTATTTTCTGGGATAAGGAAGGAATCAAATGTTGTCAGTCCTTAGACAACTGCTTTTCGTGCTCTCCAGAAACACATATTTGAGTTTAGGGACCACTTTATTCCAACTAAAGAGTGCTGAGCCACTTGACTTAGGTGACAAGCTCTTGGTTTTTCCAAATGACACTGTCATATCTCCAAGACAGCCTTCTGACCACAGAGGGATTGCATTGAAAGAGGTCAAAGGCTTTGGAAGTGACATCCACCCACCTATGCGGAGAGCTCAGCTGGTACACAGGGAGCGCTCTTCTAACTTTTGTCAGCAAATGTTCCAGAAGGAGCAAGTGTTAAGTGAGTGGGAGCTGCCCTTTGTGAGGAACCTAGCTCCGGCTGTGCTACAGAACAAATGAACAGGAAAAACTCAGGCCATACACAGGAAGACATGAACCCAGCAACGGTCCTTTGAAAATGAAATGCCCTCTGTAGACGACATAAAGTCTACTGGACTATGTTCTAGCAATATTAACTGGATCTGCCAGAAGGCCCAGTTTGGGGATAAGTGAACAAACACATCTAAAATCAGTCTTCCCTTCACCCTCAAGGTACAAGAACAGAAGGAGGAATTCATAGAATTGTACTCTGCAAATCTAAAAGTTTCATAAACGAAAAAGTTTGAAGAAATTCTCCAAAAGTGGACAAAGAAGAGAAAATAAAATGGAAGAGGAGCTGCCAACTCTGTGTTTCTCAGTTGCAACCAGTATTGGAAATATTGCATCGCCCAAAGACTTGTACTTTTTGTTTCCAATGAAATATTAAAGGAAGACCAACATCTCTCACAGACCTAGGGGCAGGAAGCAAAAACATGCTCAACTACAGTTGGAAGTTCACAAAAATTATAATAAAAATTGAAATATAAACTGATACTGTATTTAAATTGTGACATCTTTTTTATTAATCTGTTTTATAAAAATATACTAAAAATAGATTTAAAGATTTTTAAATCTCAAAGAATGAATTTGTATAGAAAATCCACAGGAGCTTAGGAAACCTTGAGGTTTGTCTAAAGATGATGAAATGCAACTAGCTGAGTTTACAGAGATGACAAGTTCAAATGTAGAAGCAGTAATGAGCTTAATAGCAAGCCAGGAGATGAAAGAGATTCTTTGACACTTTAGGGAAAAACATTTATTTTTCATGGTACATAATATTTAGCTCTTTTTTATAGTTTACAAAGAAAAATTTCTTTGGTTCCTGTAGTAAAAGCTTGATAAAAAGCTTACTTGACTGTCTCTTTGAAAAGCAACAATTACAGCTGGTGTAATTAAAATAATTACAAGAGAAATGGGTTCAAATACTTACCATGATGAAACTTTGAGTTGCCATTTATAGGAGAAAATCAGGCATTCATGCACACGTATTTAGACCATTTAGACAAATGTCTTGTATTTTAACACTGTTAGTTTTAATGCAGTAAGATGTTAAAGTTTGAACAGTGCCACCAATACATGTCTTCATGATGGACTAAAGTTAGAATTAAAACTCAAATCCAGGTAAGTGCCCTAAATACTGCCTTATCATTTTATGAGAACGAGCCATTCAGGATTCCACTAAATATCCACAGTGAGAGGGCTTCCAGACTGCTGGGCTGAGCGTATGAAAACTTTGGTTACCATTACTTTTGCTGTCAGGGTAACAGTGCACCATCAGTGCAACCAAAATTTCAAATTAGCCTTTCAGGCTAACAGATAGTAATTGCTAGGAATAAATACATTTTCTTTCCATCTTTGAGTAGAAGTATCTGTCGATGTTGGTTTAATCCTTTCTTTTATATACATTACAAAGAACTAAGGGAATGAAAGTGCACATTTTTATTGATCGTTCAGATAGCTGTTGTCTTTGCTTCATTTCATTGCTTTATCATGTTGGAACTGTGATTATCTTCTATTTGCATAAGGCTACAAAGTATTGTTAGTACAGATTCATTTCTGATGAAACGCCCATGAGAGGTTTACCATACTTGGGATGCCTGCATGCCATGTTGCAGTACATAGGTTGAAGTCTTGGCTCAGGTCCCAATTCCAGCTTCCTGATAATGTGCACCCTAAGAGGCAGCAGGCAATGACTCAGGTAATTGAATTCCTGCCACCCACATGAAAGATCTAGATGGAGTTCCTGGGGCCCACTCTGGCCTGGACCGTCCCAGGTTGTTGTGAGCATTTGGCGAGAGAACCTGCAAATGGGAAATCAATCTCTCCCTCTCTCTCTCTCTCTCTCTGTCTCTGTCTCTTCCCCTCTACCCTCCCTCCCCCTCTCTCTTTCTCTCTCTTTCAGAAAAGTAAATTAATGAATTAATTAGTTAATAATTTTAAATACAAAAATTCTGGCAGATTATCTGTGACTAATACAGGCCCTCTATCACCTGCACCCTTGCTAAAGAAATGTTTTAGGCATAATTTCCCCAAAGTTGTGCTCTGCAGGCAATCATTCTTATCACCAGAGAGGCTGGTTAGGTATAACAGACATTTCACTCCAAAACAATCTATAAAGCTTAAGGGAAAGCCATGATGGGCAGCAAAGTGCCACCAGCCCTGATTCTTCATTGCCTTCCACAGTGAACCCAAGAGCATTGGTTTCCACAGTGTTGATCACACGGGTGGGTAGAGGAGTAAAAAATGAAAAGGAAGAGGAAAACCAGCAAATGAGACTTAAAGCCAACTCAGCAAGGCTAACAGAGCCCAATGAGAACAGTAAAGTCTTAAAAATAAATGCTCTGCATCATGTCCTGGACTCTGAGAAAGTCTGCAGTGAACTATGAGCAAAGCTGCATTTGTTGTCAACAATGAACTATCCCTGTGTGGCTCCTCAGACATTACAAAGGGTTACAGAGAAACTGCTCAATGTTCAGAAAATAAATTCTTCAGATATGAATGTAAACATATCTTCCTTTGTTGCAAAGTGGACTTTTGAGTTTATAGTAACAGCAAGATGGCTTTAAGTCCTTCTTGCCAGTAAAAGACATTGGGCTTTCCAAGAGTCCATTTATTGCAAATAAACTTAAAAGGATATGCCAATAGGATGCAAGTGGTAACCAAAGTTAGAAAGGTAGGGGCAGGTATTTGGCAAAAAAGTTGAGATGCTGCTAGGATACCCACATCCATGGCAGAGCGCCTGGGTTCAAGTCCTGACTATATTTCCCATCCAGCTTCTAGCTATTGTACTCTCTGGGAGGCAGCAGGTGATAGTTTTTTGTTTTTTTGGTTTTTTTTTTTTAAGGGGAAGAGTTTATTGGCAGAAACCCAAAAGACAGGAGGGAATGGGGTAAAGAAGGAAAAGAGGGAGAATGAGAGTGTAAAAGAGAGAGAGAGACAGAGTTCAGGAAACGGAGAGAAAGAGAGAGAGAACTGTGATAGTTTGGATAGTTGTGTCCCTATGACCCACATGAGAGAGCAGGACTGAGTTATTGGACCCTGGTTTTGGCCTGGCCCAGCCCCAACTCTTGCTGGCATTTGGAGAGTAACAAGCAGATGAAGGATTTAGGTCTATCACTCTCTGTCTTTTAAATTTTTTTTTAAAGTGAAGTCAGCTCTAAGACACTGATTTTCATGTTTCCTATGTACTGTAGGAGACACTGTGTATAGAAAGGGACTCTTTATGCAGCATTTATGGGACTTGTGATTGCTTTTATACAGGCTGCATTATGACTGTATTGTGCGTTCTGCTGTGTTAGCTGCTCTTATAGCATCATTCACAAAATCAGGAGAGTCGGTTCCCCTGAACTCTAAATTATTTTCACCATTTCAACCATAATAGGAAGACTAGAGGAAATGGCACACATTGGTTATCTTATTATTTGATTCTCAAGCCAGCACAAATATTTCCCACATCACCTGACCTGACCAGGCACAGTGAGGGTTTACAGAGGAACATTCTCCTTTCATCTTTCTGACCCCACACATGTCGTCGTGACAGTGAGACAGCAATTTCCTGACGGATGGGATATTATGGCTCAGCTGAGCAGTCTGCTTCAGTGGGCTATAATAATCCGATTTGCACCATGCTGCTACTAAAGATGTAACATAGGAGATGCCTTGTGGAGATCTTCTCCTTGCAGGCTTTGGAGAAGACCTCACTTCCTCAGAAGGGCTCCCCTCGTCTAAGCAAGTCTTCCAAACTCTCATCCCTTCTTCATGACTGTCTCCTACTGCACCGTATTCTCGTCATTCCTAGTAACACACTGTAACAAGATCATTGTATTTTCCATGTACATACTGGCAAGCACAAAGTCCTGGCATGTGGCAGGTGGTGAAAGAGGAAGTGTCACTGACCAATGGTGGCTCCTTGCAACAGGTAGGAAAGACCCTAGTGCCCAGTCGTGAGCTCCAATGAGGCCCCTTTTTAGTGGAAGCACCTGCTGGCCTCTCACTATCCTTAGGAGAGCTTCACCTGTATCTGCCACCTGCAACCAGCCCAGGACTTGGGAGAACATTTCCTAAAACCTCATTCTGCTCAGAACTCAGGAGCTGAGCATTCAAGAAGCGGCTTTCTACACCTCACACAAAAATCCACTCAAACTGGATTGAATTATTAGAGAACATTGGGGAAACCCTGCAAGGCATTAGCATAGGCAAAGAATTTTTAGAAAAGACCCTAGAGGCACAGGCAGTCAAAGCCAAAATTGACAAATGGGATTATATCAAATTGAGAAGTTTCCATACTGCAAAAGAAACACTTGGGAAAGTGAAGAGACAACCAACAGAATGGGAGAAATTACTTGCAAACTATGCAACTGATAAAGGATTAATAAACAGAATATATGAAGAAACTCCACAACAACAAAACAAACATCTCAGTTGAGAGATGGGCAAAACTTAAAACAGACATTTTTCAAAAGAGGAAATCCAAATGGCCAACAGACACATATAAAAAAATGTTCAAGATCACTAGCCCTCAGGATAATGAAAATCAAAATAATAATGAGGTTTCACCTCACCCCAGTTAGAATGGCTTTCAAACAGAAATCTACCAACAACAAATGCTAATGAGGATGTAGGGGAAAAGGTACCCTAATCCACTGTTGGTAGGATTGTAGACTGGTAAAGCCACTTTGGAGGACAGTATGGAGATACCTCAGAAATCTGAAGGGGCTGGAGCTATGGTGTAGCAGGTTAATGCCCTTGCCTGAAGCGCTGGCATCCCATATGGGTGCTGGTTCGAGACCCAGATGCTCCACTTCCAATTCAGCTCTCTGCTATGGCCTGGGAAAGCAGAACAAGATGGCCCAAGTCCTTGGGCCCCTGCACCTGTGTGGGAGACCCAGAGGAAGTTCCTGGCTCCTGGCTTCAGATCGGCACAGCTCTGGGTGTTGCGGCCAGTTAGGGAGTGAACCATCGGATGGAAGACATCTCTCTTTCTTTCTGCCTCTCCTCTCTCTGTGTAACTCTAACTTCCAAATAAATAAATCTTTATAAAAAATAGACCTACCATTATGACCCAGCCATCCCACTCTTGGAAATTTACCCAAGGGAAATGAAATAGCTTATGAAAGAGTTATCTATACCCCCATGTTTACTGCAGCTCATTTTACAATAGCTAAGACATGGAACCAACCTAAATGCCCGTCAACCAAAGACTGGATAAAGAAATTATGGGATATGTACTCTATGGAATACTACATAGCAGTAAAAAAATGAAATCCAGCCATTTGCAACAAAATGGATGAAACTGGAAAACATCATGCTTAGTGAAATAAGCCAGTCCCAAAGGGGCAAATACCACATGCTCTCCCTGATCTGAAAAAAAATAGATCAACTAAAATGAAATCTACAGAAGTGAAATTGACACTTTAAGAAATAATGGCCTGAGCTGCCCTTGTCTTGATTGTTGATGAAGAGGGGTTTTTTTTTAATTTTTCATTTTTTTCTGATCATACTATTTGTTGAACTCATTACTTAACATAGAGTTAATTATATGTGTATAAAGTGAATTGAAGATGGATCTCAGTAAGAAATAGAGTGAAAATAAGAGAAGGAGTAGGAGGTTTATAACTGTAAATATGTATAGGTATGCATACATTCCTTTGGACTCACTTCTAAGGGTAAAGTTTAAAAACTTCTCATGGGACCCCAAATCCCATTAAGCTGTGTGGTAAAAATGTCATCTGAAGTGTTTAAGTGATCATATTAAGAGTTAAAGTGAACATACAGATAACATTAAGTGTTAAAGTGACCATATAAATAGGATCAAGTGCCTGGTAGTAATAATAGACAGAATTAAAGAGGAGAGAATGTTCCAACATGGGAAACAGTCCACACATCAGACTCAGAGAATGACAATTGCTTTAAATAACAGTCTAACCTCAGAATCAGCCCTTAATGCTTCTCGGTCTGGCTGAAAAGCCTCTGACAGCATTTCTGACATGGAAAGCCAAGACACTGTGGCAAAAAATATTCTACGTGAAGGATCTCTGTGAGTGAGATCCCAATGGAAAGAAGTAGCCATCAAAGAAGAATGTACTTTTCTCTAAAGAGAGGAGAGTACTTCAACTTTTCTTATGGCCTTATCTAAATACTGATAGAGTTTGTGGATTCAAAAGGCTTCCATAGCTTAGGCAGCTCATATCATGAGCCTCAGATGGTCACTGATGTCATACTAAGAGTGTCAGGAGTCACTGTGTACTAACTCCCCATACAGGAGCTCTACCCTCAATGAGTTGTATTACGAGAGTTAACTGTGATACTTGTTCTGTTTGTGTGTTTGTGTGTGTGTGTGCAAATTGTTGAAATCTTTACTTAGTATAGAGTTGGTCTTCTGTGTATAAAGTTAATTGAAAATGAATCTTAATGGAGAATGGCACTGGAAATGGGAGAGGGAGGAGGAGGAGAGGTGGGTGTGTGGATAAGAGGGCAACTATGGTGTGAAGAATAACTATATTCCTAAAGTTGTACATATGAAATTTGTATTCTTTAAAAAATTAATTAATTAATTAAATTTTTTAAAAAGAAGCAATTTTCCTGGGAAAAGTATATGAATGGCTCACATCACATGATAAACGCTCATGGAAATACACATACATCAAGACACATCAAATAAGTGCCCATAAAAGCATAGTCAATCCTTGCATTTCCACCTATCCTATAGAAAAATGTTTTTTTTTTTTTGCAAAACTTCACAATTAATGCTACTGAGGTTGTATGAGGTGAAGTAGTTCTATTCATCCTCTAAAGTCCATCCTACCCATTTGAAAATGATATTGCAAAGGAAGAATGATGATGATATTAATATTTTTGGTCTACTCCTGCAAATTTATACTGAGATAATTAAAAGAAAATTAAAACATCAACATGCAGAAAAGCATTATTTCAGAACTTTCATCCCAAACATTTGAAAACATCTAATTGAATATTTAAAAAATAGATGTGGTACAAAAAGTGATAGAAAGTTAGCAAACATAGAAGATGGATCAAACAAAATGAGTATTAAGAAAAAGACCCTGCTTACTCCAAGAAAAACAGTAAATAATATGTAAATAATCCACTCATTCAAGAACTAACTTTTTTCCTATTTTTATTCATTTTCATTTTGTTTGAATGGCAGAGAGAGACAGAAAGGCACAGATGGATAGAGAAATCTTCCATTCACAAGTTCATTCCTCAAATATCCATAGCAGTTGGGATTAAACCAGGCTGAAATTGGGAGCCTGGAATTGCATCCAGGTCGTCCACACAGTTGGCAGACACCCAAGGGCTAGAGCCATCATGTAATGCCTCTGAAAGGTAGCATTTAAAGGAAGTTGGAATCAGAAGTGAATGCAAGACTTAAAACCAGGCACGTGGATGTCCCAAGTAGCATCTTAATCACTAGTTTAAATTCCTGCCTCCAAAGCTGCTTATTAAGCACCTATTTTATACCAGAAACTGTTCTAAGAACTGAGAGTGAATCATCAAATAAAACAAATTCCCCCCCATCACTGAGCTATCATTTTAGTTGGTAAAGATAGACAGTGAGCTAGTAAGAAATAAAACTTGTGATTCTTTTCCATCTTGGACAGCAGCTTATTCATTTAACCTCCAAATATATATCTATAAGCCAGTTAAATAATATAAATTTGTTACTAAAATACAAAATTTTTATATTTTAAATGTATTTTCTAAATTAAACATGTTTAGATTACTGATTCAAAAAATGCTAAATGAGACAATTTCATGAAGGCACAAATCCAAGGAAATTCTATCTCAAAAAAGATGACAAAGGTGAAATTAACTCCAGAAGTAAGGATGTCTTTCTTCATCTATGTGATCTAGTCTGCTTTTATCTTTCATATCTTGGTTGAAATTTTACATGGGTTTACAAAAGTGATATTTCTAAACTGCTGAAAGCCCCATAAACTATATTTATATATAAAGTAGGTCTCTTTCAGTACATTGATTGTTTCCTGTATGTCACTTGCAATAATTGGCAATCATGGAAATTTTAACTATTTAGGGTCTGCCTGCTCCACTGAAAGCTCAACCCCATGGTGACCAGGGTCTGGAATACCTGATGTGCCACTGTTACCCCAAGCACTTTGTATAGTATATAGGGAAAAGCATAGTGTCATTGTGGACTCTTTCTTTGACATTCCATCTCTAATCTGGGCTCTACCTGTAAAATGCTTCCAGAATTCAGCCACTTCACACCACATTGTTGGAAAACAAATTTCCCATGGGTTTCTAGCATTTCTGTCCATCTTATGATCGGAGGCACTAATAGCATTTGTTCTGACCTATTTGCCATACAGTAAATAGCCTTAGAAGATAGAGTGCCCCTCTTGAACAAAGGTCTGGCTTGTTTGTCACTCAGTATAATAAAAATAATGTCACCCTGCAAAAGGAAGCAAAGGTTAAGCAAGTTCACTTGCAGTCCATTATAAAATATTGGGGTTCCTTAAGCTTGGTATCCCTTAGCTGTGATATGAACTCACTGTACATAGCATCCACCTAGGCTGCTTTGCATCTCTCTTGGGACTTAAGAGACAAAGAGAATGAGGTAATCAGGAAGTTGTTGTCTGCCATATTTTGAGAAATAAGGTCCTTTTGTCTCTGATCCAGAGGTTTCATGATCTTCTGCCAGCATCCATGAAACTATACCAGTCAAATGTGCTACCTTGCAAGCAGTAGAGTAAATCTAAGGTCCCGGGCCAGCGCTGTGGCTCACTAGGTTAATACTCTGTCTGCAGCGCTGGCATTCCATATGGGCGCCGTGTTCTAGTCCCAGTTGCCCCTCTTCCAGTTCACTTCTCTGCTGTGGCCTGGGAAGGCAGTGGAGGATGGCCCAAGTGCTTGAGCCCTGCACCTGCACGGGAGACCAGGAGGAGGCACCTGGCTTCTGGCTTCAGGTCGTGTAGCTCCGGCCGTTGCAGTCATTTGGGGAGTGAACCAATGGAAGGAAGACCTTTCTCTCTGTCTCTCTCTCTCACTGTCTGTAACTCTACCTCTCAAATAAATAAATAAAATCTTTTTTAAAAATGGCCTTTGTAACAACTGTTGTGATAAAAAAAAAAAAATCTAAGGTCCTCATGGATGTTGATAGTCCTCCATCCCTGTTCTGTCACAATTTGTCACCACATCTCACTACATTAGTTTCCTGCTCCCACCCTGGTTCCCCTACAGTTTTTTTTCTGCAAGTAACAGCCACAAAGGCGCCCTGAACACTAAATTAATAAAGCAATTCCACTGCTTAAAGCCCTTCAATGCCCTCCCATCTTCACGATGCCATACAAAGCCCAAAGTGCCTGGCTCCTTCCATCAGCTCACACTGTGCTGTTCTTCCTGTTCCTCTAGCAACTCCATCTCAAGGACTTCATACTTTCTGTTCCCTGTGCCTAAAAGTCTGTCTTAGAGTGCGATCTCTCCCTTACCTCCTTCAGGCCTCTATTCATGCATTGCTTCCTCAGCAATCCTTCCCAGCACCCTTTACAGAATCGTAGCCCCTTCACATTTGGCCTCTCTCTCCACTTTCTTTTTCTCCATAGCACTTTTCAATATCTAAGAATATACCATTTGAGGGGGCCAGCGCCGTGGCTCACTTGGTTAATCCTTTACCTGCGGTGTCGGCATCCCATATGGGCGTCGGCTTCTAGTCCCACTTGCTCCTCTTCCAGTCCAGCTCTCTGCTGTGGCCCAGGAGGGCAATGGAGGATGGCCCAAGTGCGTGGGCACCTGCACCTGCATGGGAGACCAGGAAGAAGTACCTGGCTCCTGGCTTCAGATCGACACAGCATCAGCCATAGTGGCCATTTGGGGAGTGAACCAATGGAAGAAAGACCTTTCTCTCTGTCTCTCTCTCTCACACTGTCTATAACTCTACCTGTCAAATAAATAATTTTTTTAAAAAAGAATATACCATTTGGAACTTATTTTCACTCATGACTCCTGGCACTAGGTTGTAAACTCCATGAGGGTAAGGACTTTGCTTTGTTCATGCCAGTGTTCCTAATGTAGAACCATTATTGAAACAGTCAGTGCTTAACAAATTCTTATATGATGACTGAGTATGAACTTCTAATGGGGCCAGGATCAATCATTGTTTTTATTACTTTTGTCACATTGGACAAGTTGCACAGTCTCTCAGAGACTTAGTTTCCTGGTTATATACAGAGAATTAACATATTCATATGATTGTTGAGTGAATCGGATGAAGTATACGTAAAAAGCAAATACTAGTTGTTTATTTAATGACCTCCACACTTAAGGTCTCAATGGAATTTATATTAATTTCCCACTGGTAATTAATTTATATTGTTTACACAACAGTGATTTTGGTATCACCAAGGAAAACTTGATATATCTTACATGCCACTAAGCATATCTTTTCATCATTGTATCCTCAGCACATAGTACAGTTTCTAGCAAGACCCAGTCAGTCAACAAAGGCGTGCTCACTTGTTTTGTTTTCTTCATTATAAAAAGAATATCAAATTTTAGAAAATACAGAGAGGAAACAGGTCACCTACAGTCTTAAGGAAGTAACATGATTGTCATTATTATTTTATTGTATTTTCTTCTGGATTGTTTTTGCTATAAGTATTTTTGAATTGTAATTAGAATATTCAAAGCATTTTATATCCTGCCTTTTTTTGCTTACTTTTTTGGTAGAAATATGTGTTCATTTATCTATGTTGTCTTTTCAATCATTAGTCACTGATAATTGGACTACTTTGTCAGGTAGATGTATCATTATTTACTTGAACATATTCTCATTATTGAACAATTAGGTAATTTCCAAGTGTTCACTTTAATAAATTCTAAGAAATTTTTTTGAAAGACAGGAAAATCTTCAGTCTCACTTTCTCTTTTTCTTTCCTCCTCGTCTCTCCTATCCTTCTTAACTAAAGTATGTTTGACCCTTTTGGGGAAAAAGAACTGAATTCCTTTCCTACTCATTTGTAAGAGAACACTTGTGAATAATTCATGGGTGCATAAAGATGGAAAAGATACACATCATCTAGCTGATTATTAACATAATACAGCCAAATGAACATTATCCTTAAAAGTCATTTAATTGCAGCTGTGGAAATGAGACTTTGAACATTTTCAAAGAAGTCATAGTTGAGATGTAAATAAATACATTTTGAAATTATTTTAAGGCATTACTTAGTGCAAATTCTTCCTTGTAAATGTGGTTATTGGGTTTCTTTCCTGCAAAAACAGAAAAATCAGTCCTGCAAATTTGCTAAGTTAATGAACAATCTAGAGAATAATGTAGTAAACTTCAAAAATATCCATATATAAAAAGTAATGTAAAATCATCCAGCTTTCTGCATATAAATGCTAGCAGTGTTTTTTTTTTTTTCCTTTAACCTTTTAGTTATGTAGTACAGGAAATGACTCAAATGGTAATATGAAAACTATGAACTAATTCCTTCAACCACTGCATAACTTCCAAATGCCTGCAATAACTGGGATTGGGCGAGGGCCAAAACTAGGAGCCAGGAAACAGGAAGTCAATCCCAGTCTTCCACAAGTGTGGCAGGGACTCAATCCCTTGAGCTATCTCGGCTGCTCCCCCTATCTGCATCAGCAAACAGCTGGAGTCAGGAGACAGGGCCAGGCATCAAACCCAAGTTCTCCAATGTGGGACATGGGCATCTTAGTATGAAATGCCCACCCTGAAAAATATACTTCTTATATCAAAAATGGAAACTATTAACAGAGAAGAACAGGTATGTATAAAGATAGATATTTTTTGCAGAGCCGAGAAAAATCAGAAGAATATGGGATTCTACTAGCACGTTCCTTATAGGCTGCTGAATGCATAAGTGACTCAAAAACTCACAGGATCTGTGAGTTCCAATTTTCTCCCCTCAGAGGTCCTGCCGTAAACCCACCATTGCCATCTCTGTCAGCTGCACTCTAAGCCTAGATGTGCTCTGGTTGTCTAGTTGTCTCCTGAATTTCCTTTTGTAAATATTCTATGTCCAAATCCCTGCTTTCTGGATTCGATATCTTCTTATTCTTGGTTTATCCCCCAAGATTTCTCCTTGTAGCTAAGGGACATGCTCCAGTCTCTTTGTAATAGAGCAAATGTTTTGAATACCGGCACATCTGAAAAGTACCTTTATTCTACCCTTTTTCCTACTTGATTAATGATTTGGCTGAGTGCATACTTTTAAATTCTGAACCCATTGCTGTAGTATTTTTTAGCAACAATTCTTGGACTTGACAAATCCATGCCATTTAGACTTCAGGGTGGAAATAGATGGTCTGCAGGAATGTCAGTTTTCTGAGACAAGAGTGGGAAGGAAAGAGGGTGCTGAGGGCCCCATTGTGCAGGAAAAGGACTCACTTAATCCCTGTTTCAGTCCTCACCTGTGTGATGTCACAGACATCACGCCTCCTCCAGCTCAGATCCTCTAAAGAATAAACATATTGTTCCTGAGAAGCAAGAGGCCAGGATACTTGTCCCCTGCATGGCAGGGGGCAAGGAATTTGGAAGGTCCAATCACTTAAATTCTTTTTCCTATTTTGACTGTAGTGGATATTTAGCAGGCGAACCACAGAATTCTGACACATGCAGTCTTGGAACATACTGTGAGGTACAGAGTCCGAGGATCATCCTGAACACTTATCAGTAACTAAATGAGCTCACTACATTGGTTGACATGTTGTTCTCTCCCATTTTATCTTTAAAAGTTTGGCATTCTGGTTTGCCCTAATATATGATCCTGAATCTGACATCCATGAATTTGTCTGTGTTTTCTCTAGACTTGTTATACTATTTCCCCATTAATACATCTTAAGATAATAAATTTCATGACTTGACAATCATTTAAAGTATAGACCTGTTCTTTTGTTGCTCTTATTTCTTACAGTATTCATAGGGATTCTAGTTGAAAATTTTTTGATTTGGCAAATGTATTAGTCACCTCTGATTGTCATAACACATTACTGTAGACTGGATGCCTTAAACAACAGATTGTTTTTTAAATGTTTTTCATTTGTTTTCAGTTACATGAAAGGCTAACATTTCAAGATCAGGGTGTTAGTCTAGGTAATTATCTGTATTGAACTTATACCTTCTTCAGTGTGTGCACAGGGAAAGAGAGAGAGAGAGACTCCTCTTCTAAAGCTATCATTCCCATTAGGTAGCAAACCCTATAATTATGATCTCATTTAATCTTAATTACAGTCAAAAAGCTCTGTCTTCAAACGTAGTTCCATTGGTAGTTGGAACTTCAATAGGTGACTATTGGACTGATACAGTTAAGCCCACAACAGCAAACCACACAAAATATTTTGGTATAGCTACACTTTTGAACATCAAGTATGCACCCCTAGGACTTGACACAACAACAACAAACACAACAACAAAACAAACAGCTAAATTGAGAGATGGGCAAAACTTGAAACAGACATTTTTCAAAAGAGGAAATCCAAATAGCCAACAGACACATGAAAAAATGTTCAGGATCACTAGCAATCAGGGAAATGCAAATCAAAACTACAGTGAGCTGCAATAAACATTAAGGTGCAGACAACCCTTTTATTTTCCAATTTAATTTCCTTTGGGTAAATTTCAAGGAGTGGGATGGCTGGGTTGTATGGTAGGGTTATGTTCAGGTTTCTGAGGAATCTCCAGACAGACTTCCATAGTGGCTTTACCAGTTTGCATTCCCACCAAGAGTAGGTTAGTATCCCTTTTTCCTCACATACTGGCCAGCATCTGTTATTGGTAGATTTCTGTATGCAAGCCATTCTAACCGGGGTGAGGTGAAACCTCATTGTGGTTTTGATTTGCATTTCTCTGAATGCTAGTGATCTTGAACATTTTTTCATGTGTCTGTTGGCCATTTGGATTTCCTCTTTTGAAAAATGTCTATTGAGGTCCTTGGCCCATCTCTTAAGTCAGTTGTTTGTTTTGTTGTTGTGGAGTTTGTTGATTTCTTTGTAGTTTCTGGTTATTAATCCTTTATCAGTTGCATAGTTTGCAAATATTTTTTCCCATTTGTTGGTTGTCTCTTCACTTTGCTGACTGTTTCTTTTACAGTACAGAAACTTCTCAATTTGATGTAATCCCATTTGTTAATTTTTGTTTTGACTGCCTGTGCCTCTGGGTCTTTTCCAAGAAATCTTTGCCTGTTTCTATATCTTGCAGGGTTTCTCCAATGCTCTCTAATAATTTGATGGTGTCGGGTTGTCGATTTAGATCTTTAATCCATGTTGAGTGGATTTTTGTGTATGAGAGGGAGGAGATGTAGTACAGTTCAGCACATGCTCACTTAGATTTACCCCAAACGGTAGAGTTAGAAACGTACCAGGGGATTCTAATTCAATCCTGTCAAGGTGGCATGTACCAATGCCATCTCACTATCCAAAGTGATCAGTTTCAGTTCACAATTGATCATAATGAAAGGATTAAGAGTCAAAGGGATCATATAAACAAGACTAGTGTCTGCTAATACTAACTGATAGAATTAAAAAGGAGAGAACGATCCAACATGGGAAGCGGAATACACAGCAAACTCATAGAATGGCAGATGTCCTAAACAGCACTCTGGCCTCAGAATCAGCCCTTAAGGCATTCCAGATCTGGCTAAAAAGCCTATTAGAGTATTTCAGGCATGGAAAGCCAAGACATTCTGGCAAAAAAAAAAAAAAATTACCTAAATGAAAGATCTCTGTGAGTGAGATCCCAGCGGAAAGAACGGGCCATCAAAGAAGGAGGTACTTTTCTCTGAAGGGAGGAGAGAACTTCCACTTTGACTATGGCCTTGTCTAAGTAAGATCAGAGTTGGAGAACTCAAGAGGCTTCCATAGCCTTGGCAGTTCATGACAAGAGCCTAGCGTGATTACTGACACCATAAATAAGAGTGTCAATTGTTAAATCAACAACAGGAGTCATTGTGCACTTACTCCTCATGTGGGATCTCTGTCCTTAATGTGTTGTTCAATGTGAATTAATGCTATAACTAGTACTCAAACAATATTTTACACTTTATGTTCTGTGTGGGTGCAAACTGTTGAAATCTTTACTTAATAAATACTAAATTGATCTTCTATATATAAAGATAATTGAAAATGAATCTTGATGTGAATGGAAGGGGAGAGGGAGCGGGATTTGGGAGGGTTGCATGTGGGAGGGAAGTTATGGAGGGGGAAGCCATTGTAATCCATAAGCTGTACTTTGGAAATTTATATTTACTAAATAAATACCAAAGTTGTACTTTGGAAAATTATATTTATTAAATAAAAGTTTAAAAAATGTGGCAGGTGCTCAATAAACATTTATTTGATGAGTGAAAGAGCCAACTTCTAGAAAAACAATGCTAAAGAATAGCTGAGAGGAAAAGATCTGGTGTGTACTGGTTTAGACAAACTCAACATTAAAAAAGTGGAAATGTGCCTACAAATTTATTTTCTGTACAAAAGAATTCACCAAGATTTCCTCTGGGCACAAGAAACATTTAAATATTCCATTTACGTGAGTTTTCTTTCAGAAAAGCCCTTATTATAATTGAGGTACACGAATAAACTGGGAATAATTTGGATGAAGTTAGAAAAATGAAACAATGATCTGATAATTTGGTTTATTTTCAAGGGTTTCATAAGCATAACATTTTCAGCAGGCTAGCAAGGAGAGAGAGAGGGAGAAATTCAAACATTGGGAAGTAAATATGTCTGCTACATCATACTGTCCAAATACAAGTTCCACGACAACATTTGACTTTCAGGGTAAAGGGAGTATAATTCTCCTTTGTGTAAGAAGAAGTGAACTGGTCATGAAAAGTCGTAAAGACTATTGCAACGACTGAAGTTGCTTTTCAATGCAAAATCATTTGCATTCTACAAAGTATTTCTTGAAACATTTTTTAAACGTGTTTGAGTGTTAACCACAATATTTGACCACTGCCTCGAAATCCAAAGTCATAGAGGGCTTGGAGTTCTACTCTCTCTGGGAGATGTGCAGTGATTTCTTTTCTACAACTCACCTTGGCATCTGAGTGGATCTGAAGAGACAATTTTGGTCTTTGAGGTTTCAAAACTGATTGAAAGTGAAATAATTAGGGTCTGTTGCTTTCTCTGAAAAAGCCAGAACCTGAAAGGTGACCCCAAGGGAAGAGTGGCATTTAAGCACAACATGCTGCACAGCAGGAAAACGCTGGCTCTCACAAAGCTGCCGAAAAGGCTCCCTCAATAGTTTTCATGTCCTCGCTTCCTTGGGGAGCTGAGCAGAGAGTTCAATGAACAGAGACAGAAATCTAATGCAGCTGTCTGGCACACCATTTACAAGAAAGAGACGTCCAACATCCTCAGGACAGCATGATCTGGGCTCACGAAGCAGGCAACCTTTCTTGGCTGGGAAGGGGTGGAATTGCAGAAAAATCCACATTCCCTGCACATTGAGCCTCGTCTCCTCCCGTGGAGAAGTCCAAAGCAGGAGATTGAACTGACTGTCAACACTGCTTTTAACAGACACACAGTTTCATGGCAGTTGCTTCATGAACTGTCCACTTTTACTACGAATGGTGCCCAGGTTTAGGCTTCTGTATTACACTAGATACTCAAACAGTACCTCAGTGATGTAACTTCAAAATGAACAACTTCAAATTAGTGGAGATGAGGATGAACAATAGAATAAAAGGAAAGTGGCCTAAACACCCATTTGTGACTTTTACTATAAAGCCTGAAACCATTTTACTTAGCTTGATTGGGAGAAATGCTTTGGCAGGAATCTAGAGAACAGAGTTCAACCAGGATAACTGTGTACGAGCAATATTGAACCCTTTCACAGGCTAGGCCTGGGAAGTACTTCTCTACAGGCAAGCCTCTTGAACCAATCTCCATTCAAGCAACTGAAAAGATTAACCAACTACCTATAGTTTCCCTGTAAAATACCCGACATGTCACAACAGCACACCAAAACTTGGAACTGCAGTCATTCTCTCATACATCCATGTGCGTTTTATATTCCCATCTGTTGATCTCTATACTTAAATCAAGAGTCACCTATATTGGTTCCTAAATTTGCTAATACGATTTGTCTCAAAACTTGCTAATGTCAGTTACATGTGTTTTGATTATAACATTAAATTACATATCATGTAAACCAATGAAATGGAAATGGGAGAGGAAAGAGTTGCTTGTTTTATAAAAACAAGCCTGAATGTTTTAGAAATATTCAATGAAAGAGAACTGCAGGAGAGAGAAGGCAAAACATTGAAGGAGAAAAATAAAGTAAGTTTAGAAGAATTCTATACTCATTGTTTTAAGGTGGCTTTACTTCATTTTATAGTAAATGAAAATGGATGCTGTTATAAATTACAATGTGATCTATGCAATACAGATGTAGAGTTCAAAACAGAAGGGCTTTAGCAAGGAAAAGCATTTGGCTCTACATTAAAATATTGAAACATAGTATATATTAATAATCTAGTAAACAGAAAAATTTTAAGATGCACAGGTTTTATACTTGTTTACATTTATTTTTTCAACTTTAATTAGAAGAATGCTCAAATCTACAGAAAAAACAGATACAGCACAATAAATATCTGTATACATTCCCCACATTTCATCAAGTTTAATATTCTGCCACAGTTTTCTTATCTCTCAGTTTGTACATACACAGACACATATATACGTGTTTGTGTTTCAAGAAACATTTGTAAGTAAGTTGTAGCACTCAACTCCAAATACACCAGGCAACATCTCCTAAGAGTTAAGATATTCTCCTAAATAATCATGATGTCATGGTCACATTTAAAAAGTTAAGAATATCTGGGACCAGCATTGTGGCACAGCAAGTTAAGCCATAATCTGTGATGCCAGCATCCCGGTTCAAGTCCCAGCTTCTCTAATTCCAATCCAAGTACCTGCTAATGGCCTGAGAAAAGCAGCAGCAGATGGGCCCTACCTACATGGGAAATCTGGAAGAAGCTGCTGGCTCCAGGTCTCAGCTTGACACAGGCCCAGCTGTTGTGGCTATCGGGAGAGTGAATCAGTGGAAGGGAAGATACCTCTCTCTCTCTCTCTCTCTTGTGTTCTCTCTCTCTCTCTCTCTCTAAATCTGTGTGTGTATGTGTGTGTGTGTTCCCTTCTATCTCTGTAACTCATTCAAACAAATAAATATTTAAAACAAAAAAGAGAGATAGACAAGACTGTCCTTTTACCAGCATCTTTGTCAAAATCAGTTGACTGGAGATTTGTGGGTTTACCTCTAGGTCTTTTTTGTATTTCTCTAGTTTATGTATCTGTTTTTGAGCCAACACCATGCCATGCTGTCTTACTTGCTGTAGTTTTGTCATATATTTTAAAGTCAGATAGTGTAATGGTTCTTACTTTATCCTTTTTGTTCAAGATTGCTTTGGCTTTTAGAGGTCCTTCGTGGCTTCACAAAAACTTTAGTAATATTTTTGTTAATTCTGTGGAAAATGTCATTGGTAGCTTTCTGGAAATTGCATTTAATCTGTACAATCACTTTGGGTAGTATGGACATTTTAACAATATTGTTTCTTCCAAATGCACGAACACAGTATGTTTGTCTTTTCATTCCCTTGTGCCCTCCTCAGTTTCTTTCATTAGTGTTTTATAGTTGTCATTGTATAAATCTTTCACCTCCCTGGTTAAATTTACTCATAGATGTATTGGCAGCTGTTGCAAATTGGACTTCTCGATTTCTTTTTTAGATAACTTACTATTGGTATACAGACACACATTACATTTTTTTAAAATTGATTTAGTATCCTACAATTTTTCTGAATTTACTTACTTCACCTAATGGTTTGTAGGTGGAGACTGTGAAGTTCTCTTTATATAAGGTCATGTGGTTGGCAAACATTAAGAATTTAGCTTCCTGCTTATCACTTTGGGTGCCCTTTCCTTCTATTTCCTGATTGCTCTGGTTAGGACTGCCAGTATCAATGCTTCATAAAAGTGATGACAGTGATCATTCTTGTCTTGTTCCAGATCTTAGAAAATCTTCAGCTTTTCCCCATTCAGTATGATGCTAGCTATTGCCTTATTATATATAGCCTTTATTATGTTGAGGCACATTCTTTCTATACCTAATTTCTTCAGAGTAAAAACTTCGAAGGATGTTCCATTTTACAGGTACTTTTTCTGCATCTATTCAGCTGATTATATGATTTTTGTCCTTTGCTATGTTGACATAGTATATCACATTTATTGATTTGGGAATGTTGAATCACTTTATCTCTCTGGAATAAAGCCCTCTTGATCTTGGTGAATTACCTTTTCTGATGTGCTGCTGGATTCAGTTTCTGAGTGTTTTATGGAGGATTTTTACATCTATGTTCATCAATAATATTGACCTCATTTTGTTGTGCTCTTGTCTGGTTTTGGTATCAAGGTAAAGCCAGCCTCATAAAATGGGTTTAGAAGAATTCCTTTCACTTCTTCAATTTTTTGGATTAATTTAAGAAGAATTGGAGTTTATTCATTTTCTTTTCAGTTACTGATTCACCTTGTCACTCACTATTGTTTTATTCATGATTCTATTTGTTCATGATTCAATTTTGGTAAGATATGCGTGTCTAGGAATTGGTCCATTTCCTCTGGGTTGTCAAATCTGTTTCATATAATTGTTCACAGCAATCACTAATAAACATTTGTATTTCTGTAGTCAATTGTAATGCCCTCTCTCCTTTCACTTCTGGTTTTATGTATTTGACCCCTCCTTTTCTTAGCCTAGCTAAAGGTTTTTTAACTTTTGTTTAGCTCTTCAAAGAAATGGCTCTACTTTTAGTGCTTTTTTTTAAAATTTTTCTAGTCTCTATGCTGAGTTTTATATCTTTCTTTCTACTAATTTGTAGTTTTGATTTGTTCCTTTTTAAAATATTTTATTATTTATTTATTTGAGAGTAGAGTTACAGTGAGAGGGAGAGACAGAAAGAAAGATTTTCCTTCCGTTGGTTCACTCCCCAAATGGCTGCAATGGCCAGAGCTATGCTGATCTGAAGCCAGGAGCCAGGTGCTTCCTCCCAGTCTCCCACAGGGGTGCAGCGTCCCAAGGACTTCGGCCATCTTCCACTGCTTTCCCAGGCCACAGCAGAGAGCAGAATTGGAAGAGGAACAGCCGGGACTAGAACTGGCACCCATATGGGATGCCAGCGCTACAGGAGGAGGATTAACTTATTGTGCCACAGCGCCGGCACCTATTTGCTCTTTTTAAAAATATTTATTTATTTATTTGAAAGGCAGAATTATAGAGGCAGAGGAAGAAAGAGAGAGAGGAGAGGGAGAGAGGGAGAGAGAGAGAAAGAGAGAGAGAGAGCTTGCTTCCATCTTCTGGTTCACTCCCTAAATGGCCACAATGGGTGGAGCTGGGCTGATCTGAAACCAGGAGCTAGGAGCTTCTTCTGGGTCTCCCATGCAGGTGCAGAGGCCCAAGCACTTGGGCCATCTTCAGCTGTTTTCTCAGTCCATAGCAGAGAGCTGGATCAGAAGCAGAGCAGCCGAGTCTTGAATCGGCACAGATATGGGATGACAGCACTGCAGGCGACAGCTTTACTCACAACCACAGCACTGGTCCCTGATTTGTTCTTATTTTTCTATTTCTTTGTGGTATAGTGGTAACTTGTTTATTCACAATAGTAATTCTAAATCAACATATCCTCCAACTATTTGCTTACTCTACAGCAAAGGGTTTTCCCTCTTTGGAGAAGTTAAAAATGGGTCACTTATATGAATGGAAGTATTGAATGGGATATGCAATTGACATTCAATTTGCTTTTACATTTTTAAATGTTTCATTGTAAAATGATGTAATGGTACTTACTTAATATTGTAGTTTATTTTGCTTGACATCCCACCTATAGATACTCAAAATATTTTTTGAATAGATCACTAAACGAAATCATCACAAAGCTATCTGAATACAAGAGAATGATTCACTTCTACTGGAGAGAAATATGCTGATACGTATTTGGCCTAGTAGATGATCTTCTACCAGAATACACATACAGTTTAAGAATAAATAATATTCTTTAAGAAATAATTTAATTGTTACAAAATACTCACCACATGTTCAAATTTTACATACTGAAAACCACTAAAACATTTGCATTCTCCAAAGCATTTCTTGAAACATTTTTTAAATGTATTCGAGTGTTAGTCACGATACTTGACAACTGCATAGAAAATAAAGCCAGAGAAGGCTTGGAGTTATATTTTTAAAAAATAATCATTCAATCTATCATTATTATTTATAAAAATATATAGGCATTTAAAGAATTTTTTTTTTCTTCAATTTGACACTCTTGTTTATGGCGTCAGTAATCTCCCTAGGCTCGAGTCATGAGTTGCAGAGGCTATGGAAGCCTTTAGGGTTCGCCAACTTCGATCTTATTCTGACAGGGTCATAGTCAAAGTGGAAGTTCTCTCCTCCCTTCAGAGAAAGGTACCTCCTTCTTTGAAGGCCCGTACTTTCCACTGTGATCTCACTTGCAGAGATCTTTCATTTAGGTGTTTTTGTTTGTTTGTTTTTTCTTTTTCTTTCTTTTTTTTTTTTTTTGCCAAGTGTCCTGGTTTTCCATGCCTAAAATACTCTCATGGGCTCTTGAGCCAGATCCGAATGCCTTAAGGGCTGATTCTGAGGCCAGAGTGTTATTTGGGACATCTGCCATTCTATGAGTCTGCTGTGTCTCCTCCTTCCCATGTTGGATCATTCTCTCCCTTTTTGGTTCTATCAGTTAGTATTAGCAGACACTAGTCTTGTTTGTGTGATCCCTTTGACTCGTAGACCTATCAGTGTGATCAACTGTGAACTGAAGATGATCACTTGGACTAGTGAGATGGCATTGGTACATGCCACCTTGATGGGATTGTATTGGAATCCCCTGGCACGTTTCTAACTCTACCATTTGGGGCAAGTCTGATTGAGCATGCCCCAAATTGTACATCTCCTCCCTCTCTTTTTCCCACTCTTATATTTAACAGGGATCACTTTTCAGTTAAAATTTAAACACCTAAGAATAATTGTGTGTTAATTACAGAGTTCAACCACTAGTACTAGAACAAAAAAAATACCAAAATGGATAAAGATTTACATTTTACATCAACAGTAAGGACAAGAGCTGATCATTTGATCTTCATTTGATTCTGGTCCATGCTAATTAAAGCAAAAAAAAAAAAAGAGTGAGATTTGTATTTCTTTCATTTTTAACTTCAGTCTTATAATCAGGACTCAAATAACTGTACTCATAATTAGGTATCATAAATAAAAAATGTGGTAAACAGGCAATTGGAAATTGTATATGTGCAACATTCTTATACATAAATCCCTTTGTTATAAAAGAGATAAAACTGAAATCTATTATGTATGTAATAAAAGACAATAGCCTATGTTTATATTGTCATTTATGCTTTTCAATATACTTTTCATTTTATTTTTTGAAAGACAGAGTTACAGATAGAGGTAGAGACAGAGAGAGAGGTCTTCCATCCGCTGGTTCACTCCCCAGATGGCTGCAATGGCCGGAGCTGTGCCGATCCGAAGCCAGGAGCCAGGAACTTCTTCCGGGTCTCCCATGCGGCTGCAGGGGTCCAAGGACTTGGGCCATCTTCTACTGCTTTCCCAGGCCACAGCAGAGAGCTGGATCAGAAGAGGAGCAGCTGGGACAGAACCAGCACCCATATGGGATGCCAGTGCTTCAGGCCAGGGCTTTAACTCACTACTGTGCCACAGCGCCATCCCCTCAATGTACTTTTATCAATAGCTCATTACAAGGCCCTTGTAAGATAATTAAGTAATGAACCTTTTCATCCCTTCTATATTAAAGGATTCTTCAAGATTGAGTTGATTCAGATGACACCATCTCGGCAAAGTTATCCCTGACACAGCTTCTGTATACTAAGTAGCTCTGCATTGGTGTTTCTTGAGACTTGCATTGTAAACTATTACATGATCTATCCTGGATATTGTTCTTTGTGCTATTGAGAAGATTGGGTGTTCTTTTGGACAGCTCCACTTGATCTAGTGTGCAATTTAACTCTGCTATCTCTCTAGGTCTGTTAATATTTGCATTATGTACTTGAAACCTCTGATATTGAATATATAGATATTTGCAAATGTTAATTACTCTTGCTGAATTGAATCATTTATCATTATATTACATAGTGATATCATATATATACATATATATGACTTTCTTTGTCTTCTTCTACTGCTTCTGATTTAAAATCTATTTTATCTGACATAAACATAGCTACTTCTGCTTTCTTCGGGTTTCTATCTTATTCTGTCCTTTCACTTCAGTCTCTATCTTTAGAGCTTCCTGTAAGCAGTACATAGTTGGATTTTTTAAAATCCGTTCTGTCTCTCTGTGTCTTTAAATTCCATAATTCGGGGCCAGCGCCGTGGCTCACTTGGTTAATCCTTCACCTGCGGCGCTGGCATCCCATACGGGCACTAGGTTCTAGTCCCGGTTGCTCCTCTTCCAGTCCAGCTCTCTGCTGTGGCCCAGGAGGGCAGTGGAGGATGGCCCAAGTGCTTGAGCCCCTGCACCCGCATGGGCAACCAGGAAGAGGCATCTGGCTCCGGATCAGTGCAGCTCTGGCCATAGCAGCCATTTGGGGGGTGAACCAACGGAAGGAAGACCTTTCTCTCTGTCTCTCTCTCTCTCTCACTGTCTAACTCCACCTGTCAAATAAAAATAAAAATAAATAAATTCCATAACTCAATCTATTTACATTTAAGGTAGCTATTGATAGGTAAGGTTTATTACTTCCATTTTGACACTTCCTTTCTCATTTTATTGTAGTTCACTTTTTTTTTTCTTTCTTCCTGAATCTTCCTTTGTGGTTAAGTGATTTTTTCTAGTAGTGTGCTTTGAATGCCTTATTATTTTTGAAATGTCTATTATAGATTTTTGCTTTGTGGTTACTTCGAGTCTTACAAAAACATCTTTTGGTTATAGCAAGCTATTTTGAATGATAGAAACCTTACATTGATTATAAAGGTAGGAAAAGAACTCTACACTTGCACTCCTTTCCTTCTCACACTTTGGATTTTTGATGTCTCATTTTACTTTCTATACTACCCGTATTTTGATTTATTTATTATTATTTAAAATAGCCTTATTTTTTATTCTTCATGCTAAATGTGTATGAAGATATATATGAACCACGTTTATTATACCAGAGCATTCTCTATTAGTCTTTATAATTACTCTTCTCAGTGAGTTTTCTATCTTTTGATCTTGTTACTGTCTGGTTTTTTTTTTTTCTCTTTTTTCTGTCATTTGTTACTCTCTTTCAGCTTGAATAACTCCTTTTAGTATTTCTTCTGAGACAGGTCTTGTGGTGATAAATTCTCTCAGTTTTTGTTTGGGAACATCTTTATCACTCCCTCATATCTGAAGAATAGCTTTTCTGGGTACAGTTTTCTCAGCTGGGAGTTCTTTTTCTTCAGTACTCACTTCTGGACTATATGATTCCTACTGAGAAATCTGCGGTCAGATGATTCGGGATTCTTTTATGCATTATTTGTTTCTTTTCACTTATAGCTTTCAGAATCCTTTTTACCTCTAACCTTGAAGAGCTTTGGTAGATTTGATTGAGTTGAATTTAACTGGTGCCTTTTGTTCTAGATAGTTGCATCTTTCTCAAAGTTTGGGAATTTTTCTGTTATTATCTTTTTTATTTATTTATTTATTTGAGAGATGGAGTTTCAGGGTGGGGAGGGGAAACAGAGAGAGAGGTCTTCAATCACCTGGCTCCCTCTTCAAATGGCCACAACGGCTGAAGCTGGGCTGACCCAAATCAGAAACCAGGAGCTTCTTCCGGATCTTCCATGTGCGTGCAGGAGCCCAAGAACTTGGGCCATCCTTTGCTGCTTCCCCAGGCCATTAGCAGAATGCTGGATCGGAAGTGGAGCAGATGGGATTCAAACTGGCACCCACATGGGATGCTGGCACCACAGGCAGAGGCTTAACCTACTGCATCACAGTGCCGGCCCCATTTATTACCTCTCTGACTACAATTTTTACCCCTCTTTGGTATTCCCAAGTCTTTCTTGAACCCATATTTCTTAAGTGTTTGCTCTTTTTTTTTCACGGTGTCATAAAGTTCCTATAAGGTGTCTTCATTCTTCTCTTTGCTCCTCTGACTATGCATTTTCAAGTAGCCGGTCTTCTTGCTCACCAATTTTTACCCCTGTTGACGTATTTTGTTACTGATACCTTCTAATATGTTTTTAATTTCACTTTGTGTACTTTTCAGTTGAAGGATTCCTTTCTGACTTTTCTAAATTACTTCCATCTCTCTGTCAAGTCTTTCTGTTAGAGTATTAAATAATTTCTCTGTGTTCTCTTGAAGTTAATTGAGTTTCCTTAAAACAGCTATTATAAATTCTTCATCTCACCATTTGAAAATGTCATATACTAGACAACTGTTTTCTGGTACCTTATTCTGCTCATTAAGTGAGGTCATAATTTGCTGGGAGTTCTTGATGCTTGTTAATGTATCACACTATCCTTACATTGAAGGATTAGTTATTTCCCACTCTTGGTAAACTTTGTGTCTGATGATCCAGAAATTCTTATTAGCCTGCTTGTTTTCTCTGAGCCTGTGGTCACTCCCATCACTTGAGCATTAGATGATGCCCTATGTTGAGATGTGATCCAAGTCTGTTCAGAATACTCCATCACTGCCTTAGTCCCAGAGCAAGCACTGAGCTCAGATTTGTTCCAAATCCACAGTAGGCACACTGCTCTAAATGAATATAGGCCATCCTATAGACCTCCCCCTCATTCCACAGCAGGTCCAGACCTTCAGTCCTCTGGTCACCATCACCACAATTCTATATCACATCAGGAGCCCACAGCCTGCTGAGACCAACAGAGAAGGCCAGTAGCACCAAAGCCCACACACCTATGGTGTTTATGCTCCTAAGATCAACATACATCTCAAGACCACTGAAACTAACCATAGGTGATGCTTGCTGAAAAGTAAGTCCAATCAACTGAGCTACTTGGCATTGTAGCAGATCCAAAGGCTCCACCAACCAGCACTTGTCTGGGGACAGGGACTGACAGGCTCTGTCCAATGCTGTGTTTTATCAGACTGGAACTGAGTCCCAAGACATAGCCATAGCTGACTGTCTAAGGTTGGGAGAGGGATAATTAAGGCAATCTCTTGGCTGCCTAGGCCGGAACTAAGCTGGGTCACATCTGGGTCTCATCCTCAGCTGGCCCTGTGCAATCTTAAAGAGTTTATGTCAGATCCTCGACAAGCTGGCAGTGATATACTCCAAAGTCTGTCCCACCAAAGCTCAGGTCCCTACCTGTTCTCCACATTGTGCTACTTGGAGTTAGGGGAAGGATGATATGGGAAATTCTTCTTCCCGCTTTCTCCAGTGCATCTTTTATTATTTTATTAACCCAGACATATGGTCTCTCCCCTCATTTCCACAGCTCTTGAAAGTGACTTGTGTGAATTTCTATTCAAATTGGAGTCCCTGGGGGAAGATGCTTGCCCAAGTATCTTATTAAGCCAGCATCTTGCTCTGCCTCTTCCCTTATTTTAAGTCTAAAAGGACTCTGACATTTCTCTTATTCAAAAAGCTATAATCCATCACTTCTGTAATTTTTCATGTCCAAATTATCTCAGATTTGGACAAAGAAAGCTTCCCTAATCAGCTTCTGTGTCTTTTTGTTATGTCTCAATTAGTCCTTGAACATATTCTTGGTTTTAGCACCATACTTCTTAGTATTTTCCCTGGAATCAACCATTCCACCACCACCATCCCCCAAATAACTTGATTCCTTTGAGTAGGAAATGTTTATAAAGTGCTTTTTATTCCCCTGTGGAGTAGTCCACAGAATTAGTTTTTCTGTTTGCATACTCATGGTGTAATTAAATATGTGCTTCTAGTAGGTTCTGTAGATTGGTTGTTAGATCTAGAGGCTTTTTGATTTCTTGGCAATATTATGTCACGAGTAATGTGTACTTCCATCAGATGGCACACAATGTCTGATTCAGTCTTTAGATGAGGCGACAACAATCATTGATGATCACTCCTGAGATACATTAATTTATTAGCATTGCTATAAGATAGTGATACTATAATTCTATCTTCCTTACTTATTTGCTGGGATACAAATAGATATTCTTCCTTATCAAATATTTAGTTATCCAGTGATATAATTTAAACAGGAAAATTGAATAAATATTTGATACTTTGTTAGCCATTTTTTCAAAACAATGAGTTGACTACCTAGAACTTTCCAAAAATGGACAATTATTTGTTTGCTATAATTATGAAATTAAAATTTGCTATAATTATGACTTATAATTTAAGCTTATAAGTTGATGTTCTAAAATTCTTTTCCTAATGTTCAAAGTGTTACATTATTTTTTGAAAGAACCTGCTAAAGATGGTTCCTGTATATTTTTGTCACAACTCCAGTTGTCATTGATGCTTAGATTATTTTCTGGTGTAATATGATGTTCTAGGATCAGCTTATAAAATATCTGCCCCAGATATTGGAACTTGTCATTAACTTGAGAAGTTCTGGTTTCATGTAATGGGAATTAAGATATACAGACTACAAATGGGACAGTAGAGGTATTCATCATTGTGGGATCTTCATTATTTTTCACTTTATTTTAGTGGAGAGGGCTGGAAAATACTTTTTTTTACAAAACAATAGAATAGAGCATGTGCTTATACTATTACTTTCAATTCAAACTTAGAACTACAAGACTTCTACTTATCGATCTTATTATTTGTATCTCCTTTCTCCTACACCATATGTTTCAGTATCCAACATCTCTTTATTATATTATCTCGTATTTACTTTATCCCACAATATATACTCTTCAGTCTCATAACAGCACATCACCACCAGTAACATGACTATCAAAAGTACTTTAAAATTATGTTTTCTCTTCCTTTGGTCTTTTGAACATAATCCACTAAGAATATATAATCAGCTTTAATTAACCATTATGTAAACTTACTTTAAATAATTCCCGTTTTATTTCCCTCATTTGCTTTGTTTTGCTTCTGATTTTTTAGGATCATTTATAAATTTAATTATGTAATTATATAAATTATTTACATCATTACAAAGTCAAATCCACAAATCATATTACACTCAGGAAAGTCTAGTTTCTATTCCCTTCTCCTTCACAATATTTCCTTTTTCTCCCAAATAATTACAAATTTTTTGTGCGTGTCCTTTGGTATGGTTTAGACATGGTTGGAATGTGTCCCCCAACACTTCATGTGTTGAAATTTAATTCCCACTGTGAGGTAATGAGAGGGTAGTTATTTAACCTAATGATGGTATTGAGAGATGGAGCCTTGGGAAGTGGAACCTCCATGATTAAATCTTGGTGGCTTTATAAGAGAAAAGAGAGAAAGAGAGAGAGAGAGAGATTCAAAAACACACACACATAGACACCTACTTCCTGGGTCTTACCACTGGATAGCGGGACTGCCTTGGGAATCTGCTAGCCACTGGATACAGCTCTTCGACCTTGTACTACATAGCTGTGAGCCACAATAAATTTCTTTATAGCTTAGCCAGTCTGTGATACTGTGTTATTAGCAATGAAAAACAGATTAATACATCCTTCCATCACATGTACGTTGCATAACATATATTATATGTACAAATATGTGTTCATTCTTATCCCATTCTTTAACAAAAGGAATATACAATATATACATTCCCTTATCTTGATTTTTTTCATGTATATTACATTTTACTGGAGATCTTCTTTAGAAGATATTCCTCATCCTTTTTTACAGATTCATAATAATGTACTGATCAGTTTTTTTAATAATATATTTGATTTTTATGTAGTGAATGCAATATTTGCAAGAAATTTGTCATGTGCTCTTTAATTTTATTAACTTATCACTTTACAACAAATATCAATATACATATTGATATTAATATCAATAGAATATTTCTTCATGTAAGTCATGGGAGTATAATGGAGGTTATTCAACAAACGTACTGATGAACAAATCTCAATTCAAAATGGATTAAGGATCCAAACTTAAGCCCCAAAATTATAAAACTTCAACAGATAAACAGATAAACACTGCAAGGCCTAGGTTTAGGCAGACTTAGAGTAAGACTCCAAATGCATAGGCAACAAAAGCAAAAATAGGAAAAACAGAATTACATCAAGCTAAGAAGCTTCTCCACAGCAAATGAAACAATTAACAAAGGAAAGAGACAATGAGCAGAATAGAAGAAATTATTTGCAAACTATGAATCTGATAAAAGATTAATATTCAGAATATGGTATGGTATAAATGTGGTATTTATACATGATGGAATACTACTCAGCCATAAAAAGAATGAAATCCTGACATTTGCAAGAAAATGGATGGAACTAGAGATTTTAATGCTAAGTCAAATAGGCCAGACACAGATGGCAAAGTATCACGTTTTCTCTCATACACAGAAGTTAATATATGTAGAAAGTATATAAAACTTATATGAATGTCAAATTATTTGGCATATAGTTATAAATATTGTCATCACTAAATTACATAATCTACATAACAATATATCTTTCTTTCCTCATCTTGTGAACGTTGTTATGGATCCCACATTTTGTGATGTTAGCATCCCTGTTTTCAAGAAAATATGGTATATAGCCATATGTATATATTATCTTCATACAAGGTGAATATGGCAAAATGTTAAAGATTATAAAATCATAAAATAAATTTTAAAAATCCTTCTACTGGCACATAAAAAAGAAACATCAACTATACCCCATAAATATGTGTAATTATCACCAATAAAATATTTTAAGAAATAAAATCCTTTTGCTTCTAATCACTTTTGTTTAAAGTGCATAGTCTAATATCTCAGTACATTACTCAATAAGAGTGAGCTTGTGGTAAGATACAAGATACCCAGTTAAATTTGAATTTCAGATAAGCAATAACTGGTTTTCGGTTAAGTATGTTCCAAACATTGTCTTGCTTTTGTATAGGAATTTTACTCTACTTACAACACTGTTGTGGTGGCAGATTTTTTTCTAAAAATACTATGGCCTGGATGTGGTTTATCCCCACTCAAATTCATGTTAAAATTTGGTTGCCAATGTGGCACTGTAGGCAGGTGGGGCCTCAAAGAGGGATTAATGGCTTGGTTTCTGTGAGAACAGATTAGTTCTCAGGAAAACAGTCGTTATTCAAGTAGCTTTTCCATTTGCAGACCAAGGTTGTAGGAACTGTATAGAGCCTACTTCATTAACAATGTTTGTCAAACAAAGCAAAAAAAGGAAAAGGAATAAGAGTATACTATAAGGCTCAATTGCCCAATGGAATTTGCTTAGTTGTAGAAATGTAAGCACTGGGGCTGGTGCTGTGGTGTAGCAGGTTAAGCCACTGCCTGCAACATAGGCATCCCATGTGGGTGCTGGTTTGTATACCAGCTGCTCTACTTCCAATCCAGCTCCCTGCTTATGGCCTAGGAAAAACAGCAGATGACCCAAGTGCTTGGGCCTCTGCACCCACATGGGAGACCTGAATGAAGCTCCTGGCTCCTGGCTTCTGGCTTTAGCTTGGCTCAGCCTGGGCTGTTGCAGCCATCTGGGGAGTGAACCAGCAGATGGAAGCTTGCTTTCTCTCGCTCTCGCTCTCGCTCTCTCTCTCTCCCCTTTTCTCTCTCTTCTTCTCTCTGTATCTCTTTCAAATAAATCTTTCTTTAAAAATGTGAGCATTGAATCTTAACTTTAATACATTTATATTACTATTCCATTACGACATAAGTTATAACAATACTAAAAGTGATGAATTGAAAAGAAGTCCTGTTGGCAGCTAGGATGTTAGGGAGGAACTGAGAATCAAATCAGAAATCACATCTTGTAAAATGTACACTGACACATAAAACTGTACCAAAGCAAAGGATGACATCCATTACAGAGATTCACGCTTAACTCCCATTCATCCTGATAAGACCATAAATAACTGCTTCAAAGGTAACTCCACATAATCTCATGTTTCCTAGAAATAAAACCATTATGGTGGTATTTGGAACAGCAGTTAAGATATCACTTGTGTTGCTAATATCTGATATCAGAGTGCCTGGGTTTGAGTCCTAGCTCTGCCCTGCATTCTAGATAGCTTCCTGGTAATGCACACCCTGAATGGCACTAGATGATGGCTCAAATATTTGGCTTCCTAATACTCTTATCAGAGGCTCACATTGAGTTTTCAACTGCTTCAGCCCAACTCAGTACTAGCTGTTGTAGGCATTTGGGAAGTGAATCTGTGGAAGAAAGACCTCTCTCCCCCACCTTTAAAATAAATAAATGAGGGGCCAGCACCATGGCACAGTAGGTTGATCCTCCGCCTGCAGTGCTGGCATCCCATATGGGTGCCAGGTTCTAATCTCGGCTGCTCCACTTCCAGTCCAGCTCTCTTCTGTGGCATGGGAAAGCAGTAGAAGATGGCTCAAGTTCTTGGGCCCCTGCACCCACGTGGGAGACCAGGAAGAAGCACCTGGCTCCTGGCTTCAGATCGGAAGGAAGACCTTTCTCTCTGCCTCTCCCTCTCACTGTCTGTAACTCTACCTCTCAAATAAAATAAATAAAAAATCTTAAATAAAATAAATACATGAGCAAATATAAAAATAAAACCATTGACTGTTCCGTTAGTTCCTTAATTTAGCAATTCAAACTGATATGGATCCCTACTATAATTACCCTAAATTTTTACTACCACTTCAATAACTCCCTCCTCTTGAGGTTCATCTTTGTTGTGCAGTGGCTTACTTCCTGAAGCAAGTACTAAATTCAGCTGTTGATTTCAGGGTGCTTATTTTTTGTTTTGCTTTATTTTTTAATTTTTTATCAACAATAGTGACATTTATGAACTACATTTTGATACTTTGATGTAGGTATATGATATGTACTAACCAAAACAGAGTAATCAATATTTCCTCTTATTGGACATTATTTTTGGAGGTTTAGAGGTTCTCTTTTCCATTTATTCATACAATATATATTACATTATTGTGAATTGTAGTCTCCTCAAGATGCTGTGTAAAATTGGCACTTATTCCTTTGATCTAACTTGATTTGGTATCCATCATCCAAATTCCCTCTACCTTCCCCACCACCACCCTTCTTAGCCACTAGTAAGCGTCGTACTTTGTTAAGAATGACTTTTTTTTAATTCCCTCATATGAGGGTCAACATACAGCATTTGTCTTTCTGTGTCTGGCTTATTTCACTTAACATTAAGTCCTCCAGTTCCATCCATTTTGCTGCAAGTGGCAGGATTTCATTCTTTTTTACAGTTGAGTAGTTCTCTGACTGATAGACACCAAAAGGAAAATGCAGGAAAGAAGAACACAGTATGTGGTTCTAGGTCTTCAATTTCCATAGTTAGAAGTGATTAGACAATACATAAAGCCTATTTATCAAGAAGTGACAAGGTAAACATACTATTTAAGCATATGGAGCTTAAATCAAATAATCAGTCAAAAAAGTTGAAAGTGGGGGCCAGCACTGTGACACAGCGGGTTAAGTCCCTGGCCTGAAGCACCGGCATCTCATATGGGCACCATTTCTAGTTATGGCCGCTTCTCTTCCAATCCGGCTCTCTGCTATGGCCTGAAACAGCAGCAGATGATGGCCCACGTGCTTGGGCCCCTGCACCCATGTGGGAGACCAGGAAGAGGCTCCTGACTCCTGGCTTTGGATCAGCACAGTTTCAGCCATTGCAGCCATCTGGGGAATGAACCAGCAGATGGAAGACCTCTCTCTGTGTCTCTACCTCTCTCTGTTAATTCTGACTTTCAAATAAAATAAATATTTTAAAAAAAGCAAAAGAAGTTGAAAGTAGATGCTTCAGGGGATGAATTGGAAGTCTTTAATACTTTGTAGAACTATTTCAGCTATATGCATGCATAATTATAATAATAATGAAATTAAATATAAAATAATAAATCAGATAATTATTCTAAGAAATCATAAGAAGCCCATTCTGCATTTCTGGCTTATTTGAATTTATGGACCAATAGCCCTACCCATTTTCCATGTATTCACTGAACAGATTTTACTTTATTTAATGGCACTATGTATCAGATCACTCTTCTAGACGCTGGTGATACAGTAGAGATCAAAAGTAAAAAATGCCCCTGCCCTAATGAAGCTTACAGAGATGACAAAACTGGACCCCATCCACTTCCCCTTCCCCAAGAAAATTAGCTCCAGATCACAAAGCCACCAGATGGGAAAGGCTAGTACATGAAATAAGGCAGTCCAAGTCTGGAGTCTGTTTAACTTTAAATATGGACATATTGAGACCAGAGCAGGGAGTATCTAAAATGAACTTGGAGCATCTTGTAGTACAAGAAAGAAAAAATATAGGAACCTGTTATTGTTGGAATGTGTAAAGTGTCATCAATGTGTTGGCATTAGGAGGTGTGGCCTTTAAGAAGGGATGAGGTCGGGGCCCACACCACGGCACACTAGGTTAATCCTCTGCCTGCGGCGCCAGCATCCCATATGGGCACCGAGTTCTAGTCCCAGTTGCCCCTCTTCCAGTCTACCTCTCTGCTGCGGCCTGGGAAGGCAGTAGAGGATGGCCCAAGTGCTTGGGCCCCTGCACCCGCATGGGAGACCAGGAGGAGGCACCTGGCTCCTGGCTTCGGATTGGCATTGCTCTGGCCATTGCGGCCATTTGGGGAGTGAACCAATGGAAGGAAGACCTATCTCTCTGTCTCTCACTCTCACTGTCTGTAACTCTACCTGTCAAATAAATAAATAAAAATCTTTAAAAAAAAAAAAAAGAAGAAGAAGAAGGGAGAAGGTCACAATGGTGACCCCCTCTTGTGCAGTAGTAAGGCTCCAATAAGAGGCGTCAGTCCATGGTCAGCTGGCCTGCACTTCCGCACTCCATCATGTGAAGACACAGCATTCCTCTCATTCAGAGGATGCAGCAATAAGTAGCAAAGCCATCTTAGAAGCAGAAGCGTCTTGATTTAGACTTCTCAGCCTCCATAACTGTGCAAAAATAAGTTTTTGTACTTTATAAATTACCCAGTTTCAAACACTTCATAATAGCAGGACAAAATGGAGTAGGACAGAATCTAATAATGGGCACATATCAAAGAGACAAAAGAGCCAAGTGAAAGAGCTTACAACTGCTAAAGCTGTAACACATTTTTAAAGATTTATTTATTCATCTAAAATGCATGGAAACAGAGACGGAGAGAAAGATATTTCATCCATCTTCTGATTTACTCTTCAAATGCCTGTGGCAGCTGGTTCAGAACCAGGCTGCAGCCAGGAATCAGGAAATTCATCCAGGTCTCCCACCTGGGTGCAGGGGCCCAAATACTCAGGCCATCTTCCACTGCCTTCCCAAGCACATTAGCAAGAAGCTGGATTAGAAGTGGAGCAGCTGAAACTTCAACAGGCACTCAAGTATGAAATGCTGGCATTGCAAGTAGTGGCTTAACCCACTATGCCACAATACCAGCCCCCAAATTTGAACAAAACAGTATATAGCCCAAAGTATAAAATAAGTATTCAATGAGTCCATATTGATATAAAGACATGATAAATAAATAAATAGGAGTGAAATGACAAATGTCTCATACAGCCGAATTCTGAAATAGTTTATGTAGCTATTCCATCCTCCAGAAGGGGGAACATAACTCTTTCCTCCTTAAATGTGAGCTACATAGGGTTATATACTTCCAAGGAGTGTGGAAAAGGAATGGGGAGAGTAATGTTATGGTTGAAAAGTCTAGCAAACACTATCTCATTCAGGTAACCAAGATAAACATCAACTGTGGTTAAGTCTAGTTGGTAGTTTTTACCTTTAGTATGTGTAATAAAAATAGTACTTGATCTCTGATTTCTTCTTCCCCAAAACCCCAAACCCCAATATAATCAGGAAGAAATCTCAAAATATTCAAAGAGAAGAACATTCTACAAACTAGAAAGCCAGTACCCCTTAAAACTGTCAATGTCACCAAAAATATAGAAGTCTAAGAAACTGTTACACTCAAGAGAAGTCTTGGGAGACATGACAACTGAATGGCATGGCATCTTAGATGGAATCCAGGAACAACAGAAGGACATTATGTAAAAACTAAGAAAATCTGAATAAGGAGTGGGCTTTCCTAAATAATACTATATCAAGATGAGCTTAGCAACTGTAATAAACACAACACACTAGTGTAAGACATTAGTAACAGAGAAAAGTGCGTTCAGAGTACTTGAAAATTCTTTGCGTGATCTTTGCCATTTTACCTGTAAATTGGAAACTGCTTTTGAAAACAAATTTTAGTTTAAAACTTTGTTGGAATAAATATAAAATATACTGATAGAGTAGATTTGGCAGTTATGGTCTGATCTATTCTATGAAAACAACAACATAGGCCGTAGCTGGCTAGGTCAAAGGTTATGAATCCCAAATTGAATACTATAAAAAAAAATGTGTTAAAAGGACCTGAATATTAAAGTAGCCTTCTCTATGGTGAGATAAAAAGGCTCATGTGCTGCAGAAGACACCTTAGAGCAAGAGAGAGAAAGAACATTTGTTTTAAAAATTCCAGGGTCCAGGTTAAGCTGCACCTGTAATGCCAGCATCCAATATGGGCACTGGTTTGAGTCCTGGCTACTTCACTTCTGAGCCAGCTCCCTGCTAATGTGCCTGGGAAGGCAGCAAGTGATAGTCAAAGTTCTTGGGCCCCTGCATCCACATGCAAGACCCAGATGGAGTATCAGGTTCTTGGCTTTGGTCTGGCCCAGCTCTAGCTCTTACAACCATTTGGGGACTGAACCAGCAAATGGAAGATATCTCTTTCTCTCTCCACTCCCCCTAACTTCATCTCTTTCCCTCTCTCTCTCTTTTCCTCTCTCTCCCTCCCTCTCTCTAACTCTCTTTCAAATGAAATCAATTAACTTAAAGAATAATAAAGCCAGATGCCAGACACTGAACTTGGTACTTAATACACATACATTCATTTATATGTGCAAAATAGGGATGTCCTTGAATTGAATCACATTGAGAGAGTAATTTTATGTTTATGAAGTCAACTGCAAATTTAGTGCAAAAAGTACAAAACACCACTTTATAGAATTTTAGTCAAATATTTCTTGCTTTCATGGTAAAGCACCAGTAGTTACTCACCATCTAATATGTCATCTATGTCACACATTTTATTTGATCCACTGTGGATCAAAAGCCAACACACCATGCACTGCCTATAAATGAATCTCTTAAGCTATTTTTATGCTTCATTGTAAAATAATTGATTTGTGATTCACAGAACCTTAATGAACCCATATAGGGCCTAGTAATAAGTAATAAAATGAAGTTTAGAAAAGATAGCATATAATTTTTTCTATAGGGACTCTTTTCTAAAGTTTTTGTTTGCTTTTAATATTACATATGATAAAGATGGACAAAACCATTGAGCAAAGCTGGTAAGATCATAAATTTCATATATATGTAAATATCTTTATATAGAACCCAATTTTGGTGATGCGTATTTCAAAATCAAAATGACAATCAGTAATCAAGATATGTTGTTTCTGCCAGTGATTGCAGAAAGTGGGTACTCAGTAAATGTGTGTATTTGTGGATTGTTTTCCATTAGGATCTCTGACAGAGAAAAACAGTTTTTTTTTTAATGGGCTTGTTAAATTCTAAAGAGATCATGCTGCCATTATGGCATGCGGGCTAGGCTTTTTGCATTCGTAGTCTGATTCCATTTTTACAATAACTTGTGATATAAATAGTATTATACACAATTCAAAGGAACATGTGTAAAGTCCCACAACTATGGTGGGAAGCATTTTGTTCGAACTCAGCCAAGCTTCATGGAGAAGTCCTCAGTGTTGCACACCCTGCCACATTGGTTCTTAACGTGATTTATCTTTGGCTTCTTCACCTACTCAGCTTCCGTGGTCAGCTGAATTTGCTCTCATTCTCTGCCACCCTGTCCAAGTGGCTTTCCTCTCCCACCTAGTATATACCAGAAGCTTCCCATCAATGGAGCCTCTGGTTTTCCTAACCCTTTCTTTGTGGCCTTTCCCTTAATCTCCTCCACTTCAGGCTCAATCTGTTCTGCACATTGTACGGACAATGGTTTTTCTCAAATGATGAGGCCTACAAGCATTATCTATTTCCTGTATGTATTTCTACTTTGATCTTGCACATGCTCCTCCACCCTGCTGGGTTTCTGTCACACCATTTTACAATACTCCTATTTACCAGGTACACACACACACACACACCATCTTCCTCCTTTCTGGGACGTTCTGCCTCATACTCTGCTTGGTTAGCTCCTACTCACTTTTCAAATATCAACATACAATCACACCATCACAGAAAGCTTTCTGTGACCTCTATTCCAAGACATCACCCTACTATTACAAGCATTTTGGCAGCATGCCCCTCAGTCACATTGCAATGTTGTATTTGTTTTGTGATTGCTTGATTAACATCTGATCTAAACCCCTATGCTCTATGGTTCACCAAGTTTTAAGCTCAGTTAGAGCAGGAGCTCTGCTTGCTTTTGCTCAGATGCGATGGCTTTGCACATAGTAAGCTTTCAGGGAATATTTATGGAAGAGTATTCTTCCCAGTTCCTATCACTGTCATCACCGTCTAAAGATGAGTATTCTCCTGTAACAAGAACTTTCTCTGACCCTTGCAAGGACAAGGGAAGGGGTAAAAAGGGGGAAAGAAGGGTAGAAAAATGTAAAAGTGGCAGTGGTTACAGAATAAATCTTCCAAGGTCCGTGGATAAGACATTCAACAACTACTTTAAATTCTAGGTTTTAGTTTCAAGTGTATATCTTTAGCCTTCAGTTAGCCTCTGAATTACAAATTTGTCTATAGGTCCATCCAGTTTCTCTACTTGGGTATCTAACAGGCATTTAAAATTTATCACATTTCCAACTGAACTACTTCCATTTGTCTTCTAAATTCATTCCTCCAACCTCAAGAAGTGAGGTCACTATGCCTCCAACTGTTCAGACCAACAACCTATGAATCATGCCTGGTTATCCACTTTTTCATATACCCTACATCTAAAACTTAAATCTTTCCTCTGTTCAAAACACTCTAATGGTTTCCCACCATACTTATAATAAAACCCCAAATCTTTATTTGACATAAGACCTCCTCATAATATGGCCTTCACCACTTCTTTGATCCCATTTTCTCCACTGTTGCCATATTCACTGTGGGTCAATAGCAGTGGCTTCCTAGCTGTTCATTAGAGACACACACGCCCAAAACAGAAAACTCTGTGCTTAATTCCCTGTGCCTGAAAGGCTTGTTGATGGAAATAAAACAGGTTCTGCAAAAGTTAATATAAGGTATATTCCAGGCAAACATGAATGATCTGGGTCCAGAGACAAGAACAATGACTTTAAATGAGTCTTTAGATAAATGCGAAAGTGCTCAAATTCTGTTCAGAATTTTTGAATACAATGTCCATAAATTCTCATTGACAATTACACTGTGAATGCACATTTGCTTGGCCTGAAAAAAAAGTGATCTAAAGTAAGCAGAAGCGAATTTCTTGCAGGTTCGATTACTTTCTTGGCAAATTATTGGTTTACAAACATAATCTCTGAGAAGAGGCACCTGAAAAGATGGCTACTGATGAATTTTAAGCAGGACATTTCTTGAAATAGATCAGGAATGTATAGACCAAGAACAAAGGCTTGCTCAAGATTAGTCCAGATGGCTCAGATGAAACGGATCCCCTATGCACATCGCCCAAGTCGAATTGACCTGGTGGATGAAAATAATAGCTCTGTCCACCAATTCCTCAGGCATGTTTAAGCAGATGTTTCTCTTGATTGCTTTATAGGCTTTTTAGGGGCAATTTGTTCTCAGGGCCCTACCCAGATATTTGTCCACCTCACTTTCTCACTTAATTTGGAGGCCAATTCTCAAATATTCGCTTACTGAAAGTTTTCCCTCATCATGGAGCTAAGGTGATTGCTGTTGTTTGTTATTCGTTTCTATCAACATTGCATTATGCATTTGATTTCATGCTTATTCACTTGTGCATTCACCACTGTACTGGTAACTCCTTGAGGGTTATGTATCTTGCTAAGCATCTAGGCATTTAATAATTATCTTATGAACGAGTGAGTGAATGAATACATGAGTGAACATGTGGTGTCAATGTCCAACTATTTAGAATTATCTGGTAGCTTGAATTTCTCATGTTGTTTCATTTTGAATAGGAAGTAAATCAGCTACTCAATAAATCATGTTAAAAAGGAAACCAAAGCAAAATGTAATCTCAAAGGATTAAGAGTGACTACAAATTAGAATGATGACAAATCTATATAACCAAACTGTAAAAATTTAAAACTTGATTTTTGGCCGGTGCCGCGGCTCACTAGGCTAATCCTCCACCTGAGGCAACAGTACTAAGAGAAGAGCTAGGGCCTTTAGAAGGTGATCAGGCCATGAGGGTTCCGTTCTCATGAATGGGATTAGTGCCTTATAAAGGCGCTGGAGGGAACTAGCTACAGGGACTAGCTAGGTGTTTTTTAGTATATGTACGCCAAAGTGAGCACTGCTAGGTGCTTTTTGTCCTTCCATAATTTCTGCCACATTAGGACACAATATTCTTCCCTTCTGGAGAATGACAATAAGGTGCCATCTTGGAAGCAAACAGTGAGTACTTATCAAACACTGAATCTGTCAACACCTTGATCTGGACTTCCCAGTCTCCAAAATTATGACAAAGAAATGTGTATATATATATTTACAAATATATATTTTCTGAATAATCTTGTTGACAGTATTTTGTTACAGCAGTAGGAGCAGACTAAGAAAAGGACAATACTGCTAGAGGCTAAGCATGGTGCATGTAATGGAACAAGCCATTGATGAGTTTGGATATTGCAAGAATGCATAAAGAATCTTTTGCTAGCAATGCATTTCTCTTTCCCAATACCATCCAGCTTCACTTGGCTATGCCAGTGCTATTTTATCAAATAGCCAAATATTTGTACAATATATTGTCCTCTTGGTCAAACACGCTTTACAAACTGAATTTCAAGGTCCCTCATCATTCTTTTATTTAATCAGTAACCTCATAGCCAACATAAAGTTTGCAAAGTTCAGCTTTCTGACTTTACTGAGTCCTAAATGGTCAGTTTATTGATTGAAGTCTTGGGGGAAAGTTTGGCGTGATGAGTCATTTCCACTCAAAGTAACTGGAAACCAAACACTGCAAACGGAAGACATGTTCAGGACTGTAGACACAGGGTTTTATGAATTTTCTTCATGCTTCTAGAAACTTCAAACATGAAAAAACACACAATTTAGATCTTTCCTTATATTCCTAAGGCAGTATGCCCATGTCATCTTCACATGTTATCATTCTGTTTAGTTCCTATGACAAATGAACATATTGGATTCTCATGTTACCCCTAGCACCTAATCCAGCACAGTTATTGGCACCAAGTAAGCACGCAAATATTTTCTTGAAGGCCCTGAATAAATGAACTTTTTCTCACTCTGATCACTCCTGGCCTCACTTTAACACTTACTACAGATTCAATTTATAGGCTCGCACTTAATGAACCATTGCCCAGCTATTGATTTGGGACCATTTCATGAGTATGTGTTTTGAGTGGCTAAATCAAAGAAAGTCTTCAACTCCTTTATAATATCTAAGGCTTTGCTCTAAGAATTCACATGTTTAGTATAAGACAACTGACTCACAAACTAGAAACCTTAAACCAAACACTGTTCTCCCATACAGGTAAAGGACCTGGCCAGAAATTATTCTTAGCATGTCCCACTTCCAGGGCAATAGGCAAAGCTTATATGTAAAATTATTTCTCAAACCTTCAAAATGTAAACTACAATTTAGGATAAGGTACTATCAAAAATCTTGAAGGCCAAATGATTTCTTTTGAATGTAAACTCCATAAGATATACAAAAAGATATTTGAAAAGTCACACCAAGAGTGTGTAATGAAAAATTGATCTTAGTCGATTGGGTCTAGGTCAGTAGAGCAACAAAGTAGGTGCATGGACCTGATGGACTAATATGTTCAACCTTCATGTTTGACCAACTACAATCAAGCCCTTGTTCCTGCATAAGGACACTGTGAGAAGCAATAGCAGGTCTGTTGATTGCCAGAAATCAATGCTAAGAGACAGATAACCTTGGTTCCCAGCAGCCTAAGAGAGTTGTTTTGTTTCACAAAAGCCATCAGGCAGCCCAAACAGGTGAAGGACAATAAAGCAAATGGTCATATTCTAGCAATTTTTGCTAATCAAGGGATAGTCCAGGTCCACTCTTGGTCTAAATCCAACATCTGAATGGAATCTGATCATTAATCAGTTAAATATAAGTAAAATGGAAATTCAGTTTTGGGGTTAAACTCAATGATTCTCATTAGAGTCACAAACTCAAGGCAAAAGAGATTCCACATCACAGCAGATTTTTTTTTCACACTGGTAGCCCAGGCAGCAATACTGGGTGCAAGATGGTTATGAATCATAAAATGTTTGTTCATGTGTGTGTGTATATGTACTCCCACAAGTTTTATGGCCAAGATTTGTACCTGTAAGTGGCTGACCTGGCCTACACCCAGGTCATTATTTCTTTTTTCCTCGGGGCCATAGACTGCCTGAGAAGTGGTCTAGAAAAAATATGTATCCCATTTCAGTACAGGTAGTGAATCATAGTCATTGTGGCAGTCACAATCTCTAGCCATACTATTTTTCGATAAAGAAATGAATATTCAACTCATGTAGATTCAGTGAGGGGCACAAACATTACCGGTACTATCACTTTCTCTTCTTGTTAAGAGCTACAACTTGCCATTTGCCAAATAATCACTGTTGTAAAGATGTCCCACACAAACTCACAAAAGCCTATTTAGCATATTATATAGTTAAGATGCTATGACAGAAGAAAATGAGAGACATATTTAGAGAAAGAGCAGGAAGGAGAAATGAGATTCCATAAAGCAATGATAATACATAGAAAAATTCCAAGAGGAATTATAAAGTAAACCATATTTTGAATTAATTAGGATATTGGATTATCAAAGAACCCAACTACCATTTATAATAATGTTTGCAGAGGGAATGATTCAGAAATGCATTTATGAAATAAAATCTGCTTTAATTGTAAAATAAAGTCTACTTTGACATTTTGCCTGGAAAAAGATTAAAATGAACAGCTGTAGCAGGGGTAGTTATGGGTAATTTTTAAAAATCCAAGGAATTTATGCATTCATGCATTTAGTAACTACATATCAAGGAGATAAGTGCTTTAACAGGATTTAGGGTACCATGGGAACAAAAGGAAGGCAGCTTACCATCTTTTTTTAATTTATATTTTTTTATTTACTTGAAAGCAGAGAGAGCTCCATCACCTTGTTTACTCCCCAAATGCCTGCCAAGGCCATGGCCTAAGTAGAACCCAGGAGCCTGCCAGAAATTTGATTCAGGTCTCCTACATAGTGACAAGAACCCACTACCTGAGCCATCACCACTGCCTTGCAAGATCTACATCAGCAAGAAGCTGGTGTCAGGAGTTGTGGCTGGTTACCAAACCCACACACTCTCATGTGGGATATGGACATCTTACCCAGTGTCTTAACTACTAGACTAAATGCTCAGATTTCACCATTCTTGAAGAGAGTGGAGAGGTTGTCAAGGAAAACATAAAAAGAATGCCTTGAGAGAACTAAAAAAGAAGGTAACGGGCAGACAAGAGAATTCTAAGAAATAAAAATATTTGTAGACGCAAGAGAAAATAGAAATGTAGGAGAGCAACTGGACAAGAAATGAGACTCAAGGCAGGGTTTGTCAATCCAGACTAGATTTTGTGTTTTACTCTAAGGACAAATGGATTAACTGAAAGGAAGAATTTTTTCCCGTTTGCATTTTTCCCTAAATATCATGTGGAGAACATGTTAGCAAGAGACAAGATTATTAAAGGCAGAGAATAAAATCAGAAGGCTGTTGTCACAATCCTGGCAAGAAATAAAGGGTTTCAGAGAAGATGAACATAAACAGGATGGCTTGTGAGCTACTGAAAAAGTAGAATCAGCTATTCTCAATGAAGCTCCTTATTTGAGAAATAAAAGAGTCAAGAAAGACAACCACCTCACCAGTCTCTGGTTTGAGCACCTAGGAAATAGTGGTACCCTTCACCAAGAAATAGATCAAACGGCAGGTCTAACTTGAAGATGTCATCCTGAGTTTTGGATGTCAGAATCTGAGATACTTTAGGAATATTAAGGTTGTGGAGTACAAGAGTCAGGGGGTTATCTGTAGCTGAGACTCAAGAGCGGTATTGGGTTAAAAACATACATTTTTTAGGCTATTAGAGTAATAGTAATTAGAGACTTTTAAGAGAACCAAGTCCTCCCTAGAAATGTTATGTGATGTGAGAACAGACCTGGGTCAGAAACCTGAGGAAAAATTAAAGAAAGAGGAATGGCCAGAATGACTGGAGAGGAACAAAAGATGTAACTGAAGCAAGATAAAAGGAGGATTTCATGAAGTCAAGAGTGACTGATGGCAATGTTCAAGTGAGATGAGGACTGGCAATTATGCATGGGGTCTAGTTACATGGAGGCCATTGGCAACTTTGGTAAGAGCAACACAGTGGACTAGTACAAGAGGACAGAAGCTGAATTGTAGTGGACCACATAGAAGACAGGTGAGCACACAATTCTCAAAATGCATGCCCATGAGGAACAAATAAAGGTTATGTGTGCACTACAGATGTATCATGGGTGTGAGCAGGGCTTCTATTTCACTTTGCTTTGTTTACACACTCAAGTAAAGGAGGCTGCGAGAGAAGGGAAGAAAGTGCAGATACAGGAGAGAGAGAGGTTTAGAATAAAGGGAAAGAGCAGGATGCAGAGCCCAGGTAGAGGGAATTCACCTGACAAAGGAACAGGACTATGTCCCTTGTGGGAAGAACAGGAGAAAAAGGAGAACAATTGTCAGAGTGGAACAGGAGAAATAATTAGTTGGCTGCTGAAGTTGGGGTGTTCTTTCTGATGACTTCTTTTAATCTCTGTGCAGCAAGAGCTGAGTTCATTAGCTGTGGGAGGTGGAGTTAACAAGATGTAAAGCTACTGCATTGAGCAGATCAGAGAAGAGAAGACAAGACAGAGCTGATTGTACAGAGATGTAATGTGTGCCAAACACTGCAAAGAGCATAGTGAAGCTGTACAAGTTATGCCAATAGCACTCAGCAAATGGTTGAAATGCTGGCCCATATTTGTAAGCTCTAAGATTTATGGACTGAGAGAAACCAGAAGCACCTATGAGAAGGGACAAATATTGGAGGAAGAAACAGAAAGACCTGTAAGTGTTGGGTGTTTAAATTTATTATTAAAAAAGTAAAGCAGTTCCAAGTGATGACAAGATTCAAGATATCATGCCTGTTGGAATTATGTGATGGGAATGGCACTTCCCTTCTGTATAGTCTTCCTCAAAAGCCATGACCACAATGTAACGATAAGCAAACATCAACCAAATCCAAACTGAGGAACATTCTGAAACATACTTGACCAATAATCTTCAAAAGTCTCAAGACTGAGAAACAAGGAAAGAGCTACAGACTGGAGGAGACTAAGACTCAATGCTATGTGGTACTGCACTGGCTCCTGGACAAAGGGACATTAATAGAAATATTGGTGAAGTCCAAATGAGGTCTGTTGTGCACCCTTTCCTGGTTTTGACAATGTGCAGTGGTTAGATAAGAGATTAACATGAGGGAAACCTGGCCAAAGAGTACATAGGAAATCTACATTCTATATATACTAGCCTTCTGGGAATATAAATTATTTCAAGATAAAAAAGTATAAAAGGAAGGTTTAATGAATATGAATGGGAAGCTAAAGGACTAGCCGGTTATCAGTAAAAGACGGAGAGTGAAATGAGCATTGATGTGGATTGCAGAGGGATCAGTGGAGTAGGAGGTTTACAGAAAGGTGAAGGAATGGCTTACAACAGCATTAAGGAGTGAGGGGTAAAAGCCAGACTATCAATTCAGCCTTGGAGTCTAACATTTATTTGACTTGATGCTGCTGCTATGTCTGGAGATCAAATAAGAACTGAAAGTATTCACTACGTTTGGCAATTATCTGATCCAAGTATTATGTGGTCCACTGGTCCTGATTGGAAGGGCCATCATCCATGAAACCTGTCAATATCAATCAGCTCCCTTCCATTATCCACTGCCAAGTTTGCAGCCTCCGTGGACCAAGCTTTATTGGTGATCTGAGGAATGCCACAAGTCTTGAGTTTTTTGTAATAAAAGTGACTGACATGTTTGGAACCTAGTGAATGATCAAGCCCTTAACTCACACTTATAGCTTTTCATGCCTTTGAATGCCTCTTATCAAGGGAGAGTTATTCTGCAAAGTGTTCTAAACATTAAGTCAAACAAGCAAAAAAAGAAAAAAAAAAAGAACAACAACAACAAGGAAAAGTATTTAAAAATTAAAAACTAAGCATTCATGAGCAGAACACATCTTTTAAGGGTTCATGGAAAAGGGTATGACGATGGGGCCAGCATGGTGGCATTGTGAGTAGAGCCACTGCCTGCTATGTCAACATCCCATAAGGGCACCAATTTGTGTCATGGCTGCTCAACTTGTGATCCAGCTACCTGCTAATGGCTTACGGATAGGAGTAGAAGAAAGTCCAAGTACTAGGTTCCCTGCCACCCTGTGGAAGACCCAGATAAAGCTCCTGACTCCTGGCTTTGGGCTAGCCCAGCACGGGCCATTGTAGCCAACAGGAGAGTGAATAAGCAGAAGGGAGATTATTCGCTCTTTGCCTCTCCCTCTCTCTCTGTAACTCTTTCAAAATAAATAAATAAATAAATCATTTTTTAAAGAAAAGGTGTATGATGCAAAAACTCTATATGAATTTCAAACATTTTGCACCAAAATAAACTTCTATTTTCATTCCATTTTCCACAACATTTAGAAGTACCTGAATGGCTGTTAAGTGTGCAAATACTTAGTGCCTTCACATAAATTATCTCAGCCAATAATAATTTTAAAAGTGTAAGGGAAAAAAAACCTGTGAAATTATAGGTACTTGTAAATGGTACTCAAAAACATACTAACTGGAATAGTTAATAATGACTATGATGCAAAACTGAAAACTTGGGAAAAATGGGAGTCAAAAGAACCGGAAAGAAAATGTTTCAGGGCACGACAGACAGGTGGATTCTTACACAATAGCTTTAAGCATTAAACCCATGCTTTATTTATTGTGGTTAAATGCCAGCTCACAACCATGCCAGGGTCATCACTAAAATCAGAAAACCATGCAATAGGGAGACCAGTAAAGGCACACAGTACAAATATCATTCATTACAACCAGCGAAACAATTCAACTCTTCATTTATACTCATTGCTAAGTTCCAAAAAGAAAAAAATTCCAATTTTTGATAAGGGTTAACTTGATAGATCAATCTGACAAACACAACTAGAGCTAAAATGTAATGATGATAGGCACATAAAGGAGATGATAAGATAAATGAGAGAGAGAGAGAGATGATGGATAATAAAAGATGGAGGGAAAGGAAGAGAATAAATATGTTCTAGGGAACAAATCCAAAACTTCAGCTGGTAATATCCAACAGGTTAAAAAAATGAAAATATCTTCCCTAAGTCTATACTTGAATGCTTAAATAATAGAAAAACAAATGCCATAAAACAACAGAACAGGTTTTTCCAGTGCTTGACTTCACAGAGGCTTAGATTGCTTTAAATGTAATGTTGGTTCCACTCCCAGAGAATTAAGTTGGACTCAGTGCCTTGAATACATAAACTAATCAGTTTTTTTTTTTTTTTTTGTGGTTAAATAGCAAAAATTGACTGGGCCAAATCACATTTTACCAAAGTATTTTGAGTAGTATGAAAGACCTACAGTGAAAACTTGGAAAGACATGCTGAGAATGTCCTAAGAGACATTAAGTTTTTTTAAGTAATAAAAAATCACAAACTAGACACCAAAGAAGATGAAGAAATTTGAATACATGAGATACACATAGATGTACAGTAGATGGTCCCTGAATAGATACTTTGATGATTATCACATGTATATTTCCTTAGTAATTGTCTCAGAATGAGGCAAACCGCATTCTCACACAACTCAAAATTTAAGCCAAATCTAATACATATATTGGAAGATGTAATTTACTGGGAAAATGGATATATAATATCCACATTTTTAAAATATTATAGTTAAATCAATAAATGTGTACAGATATTTTATTCAATGTTGACATAATAAAATCCAGGATTTTGTAAAAACTTTGCATTGAAATATGAATACAGATATGTGCACATACACTGAATATAAAGGGCAACAAATTGTCACCCATTAAATATAATGAAATAGCATGCTTTAAACAATACCAGTACATCCATCTGGAAAGAAACTCTTAAGTCTTCCATATGACAGTGCAAATATTATCAAAAATACTTGCTGGTGTTTTTTATTCTTTGGAATTACGTAACCATTTTTATTTTCTCTGAATTTCTTCTTTCACCTGTCCCAATTTTTTTAAGATTATATTTATTTATCTGAGAGGCAGAACCACAGAAAGAGAGAGGGAGAGACTGAGAGAGAGGTCTTCCATCTGCTAGCTCACTCTCCAAATAGCCACAAGGGCCAGAGCTGGGCCAATCCGAAGCCAGGAGCCGGGAGCTTCTTCCGCGTTTCCCGAATGGGTGTAGGAGTCCAAGTACTTGGGCCATCTTCTACTGCTTTCCCAGGCCATAAGCAGGAAGCTGGATAGGAAGAGGAGCAGCCAGGACATGAACTGGCACCCACATAAGATGCTGGAACCACAGGTAGAGGCTTAGCCTGCTACGCTGCAGTGCTGGCCCTCACCTATCCCAATTTTATAAGAAAATAAATGTATCTGCAATCCATGAATTAAACACTGAGCATATTCTTCATGTTACGTCACTAGATCCCTGATCTAATACTCATATCAAATTGACACTTGCTAATTTACAAAGGAGTTGAGTCAGTTTTATTACAAGTCCCTGTCCTTTATATTAAGAAGACACTATGATAACCCCAATTATACAGATGGGATTCAGTTTGGAAGGAAAAACTATGGAGGAATGATGATCTGATTCTGAGATTCTATGCATGTTCCTTATGTGATAGTATTAGCCAATCTTGAGTCTAGGGTCACTAGACTGGAAATCAGCTTAAGTATACCTTCTGAAATTTTTAAAGTCTTCTCAAAGAGATGGGATCTTGAGTTGCAGGGGAACCAAGAGGAATTCCAAACTATTTCAGTGATGCCTCCATCCCAACAAAGTTGTCCCCAATCCTTGTCACATATTTTGTCACACTCATATGCTGTATCAGTTGTTTGTTCCAACCCTAACTGTATGAAGCAAAATGAGCATTCATTGCTTATATAACCCAAGGTCTCAAACAAAACTATCTGAATATAGCTCCCGTCTCTCCATCTTGGCATATGCACCAATGGCAGGCTTGCCCACAGTGGTCTTAGGATGCTCCCTGAAGGTTCCAAGGCTACAAATTTCCTCAGAGCCCTTGCCCCAAGATTTCCAAACAACCAAAGAAGCATTGTGTTTCACTGGCTCCAATCTGTTCACATATTTTTCTCTGAACAAATCACTCTTACCAGGAAGTATGAGTTGTTGACTTTCTGACTTAGGCTCATCATTAACTCCTGAGCTCAGCATTGAGATAATGCTCTCCTGGACAAGGGGAATGGGGACATAGTTTTCAAGAGAAGGTAAAATAGGTAGTAAAGAAAAAGCATTTTCACTGTACAGCACTAACTTCCATCAGTAACCCTGTCAGGCTTTATGAGTAAGGAACCTGGTTAATCTGCAAAGATTTACAAAGTAAGTCCTATGTTGGTATTACAGTCTTCTCACTGAGGGTGGGAGTGTTTCTTAGCATATCCTTAAAAAATCTCTAAGTAACAGGAAGAAAAAGGAATCTTGATTTGTTTGGAATGTTTTCACCTAATAGATTCATTAACTTGTGAAGTAAGACCTGGACTAACATAATTAATACCAAAAACATTAACCTCTATGATTTCAAAAAGGGCATCCCCAAAAGTCAGAGCAGTAATCTCACAAAGATTTGGTTGTTCACTGAAAAGCTCTAACATGCTTTGTGAGCATAAAGAGAAAGAAAAAGAACTCATACAGAGGTAAAGACCCAAGAAAAGTATCACAGTGCAGTACATCCAGTAGTATTGCCTATATTAAAGTAACCACCCTGCTAATGTTGGTGCTGGAGTAGGGTATGGAGGCAGCTACCCAAAAGGACTCATCTAGAGAACCTAACAATTGCTCAAAAGGCAAACACTCAGCCTGAGTTTTCTTCAACGGGTAAACAGAAAATAGTGGGGCCAAGGGCTAATCATACAGTTGCGAAAACTTGAGCTTTTTCTTGAAATCTATTCAGAAAATTCTACACAGGCTTTCACTACTCTATGCTGAATATACAGTGTTATAAATTAATGGCTAATTGCAATAATAAGCATGGAGTCAAACAGCAATAGTGTACAACAGCAAAGGGTTAAATTTCCTTCACTATGTCGGGAACATCCTCTGAAATTCCTTCCTATTAGACCTAGACTGGTATTATTCCCTTATTATATGTATTGAATGAACAGATGCCTGCATGAATGAATGAAGTGAATTAACTAGTGATTGAACACTGGATGCTTTCACACAGGATTAACTTTCTATCATAAACACCTATGTGAGCACAAAAGTTGGAGTGTTTACTCATTCTTGCAAAACGTCTTTGTGCTCTGTAAGTGACATTTAGGCTGTGTTGCCATGCTATTATTTTGCATGGCTATATAATACCTATACCAGAGTCATCTCAGTCTATACAGGGCCTTCAGACAAGGTAGAAAATATGTTCTTTAAGGACGGACTCAGTGCCCAGGACATTTGATTTGGTGCAAAGCTACAGCCTCTATATAAAGATTAAAGGTGCCTCATTTACTGGAAGAAATGGGGAGACGGATAGTGAGGAACGGGGCTGGATTTCCACCCCAGCAGTAATCCCCGTGCATCCTACAAGAAACCAGAATAATAACAAAGGGAGTAAAAATCTGAAATTTCTTGCTATTTTGGTTTGTGGAGTCATTTCCTTCGGGACAGATTCTATTACTAAAAGACAGAAAAATAGAATGCATTTATTTAAACGTTTAAAATGTGAATTTCCCTCAAATTGTTTTTGAACCTATTCTTTCTTATCAGTGCTTTTCCTGAAGGCCAGGTGAAACACAGACAATTTATATATGGCCACAAAGACTCTCCAGTCTAATCTTAGGGAAATTATTCAAATTAAAATGTTACTGCTACTCTGAAGATTATTTTTTACTTCTTCTTTTGCATCAATGAAGGTTATTTTTCTTTCTTTCCCCAGCTTCCCAATGGCTATTGTAAGCAACTGAAGCCCCCCATTCTAATTCTAAGAGACGGAATACACTCAGAGCAAGGAGAATGGAGAAATAGTAACAGAGAATGGTAATGGAATCTATTTCATCCTGAAGCAATAATGAAATGAATTCAATTTACACAAAAGGATTCTGATTTGCAGCCAAAGGACTAGAAAGGTCTTTCTGTTTGCTTTTCATTAGGAAAGTGTCCACACCACATTCTTTTCTGACTAGCTTATAGCCATGAAATGAGCTTGCTCCTCCCAGCTGTTAGACCCTGCAAGCCAAGGCTTGTTCTGTGTGTTGAAATGGAAAGAAGTAGACTGTGAACCAGTAGATTCAGCTTTGAATTTCAGCTTTTTAATAGCTGTCCTTATTCTTGGCAAATCACCCAATCTCTCAGTTTCCTTAGCTGTAAGATGGGGTTAGATTAACATACTAATAATAGTACTGCCATTTATTTGCAGCTGCCTATGCAACCAGCTCTGGATGAACACTTGCAATTACATTACCTTACCTAACTCCAAGAAATACAGTGAAAGCAAGCTGACTGTACAGAAGAGAAGATGAAGCTTGGCCAGATCAAAAACCTAGCAGGGACAGGCATTTGGCACAGTGGTTCCAGCTCGGAATGTCCCACATTCCATACTGGAGGGCCAGGGTTCAAGTCCCAGTTCAAGTCTCCCTTCCATCTTTGTGATAATAAGCACTTGGGGAAACAGCAGGTGATGGGTCAGGCATAACTGAAGTTTCTGGCTTCTGGCTTTGATCAGCTCAGTCCTAGAAAGCTCGTGCAGGCAACTGGGGAAAAATGGAAATGGAAGGTGCCCCTCTCTCTCTCTCTCTCTTTCTCTCTCTCTCTGAGTGTGTGTGTGTGTGTGTTTGCACACATATGCTTTTCAAATCAAATTAAGTCAAAATTAAAAAGCAAGCAAGCAAAACCCTACCAAGCTCTCAGAGCTCTAGTCATCAGAGGCAGTACTGAGTCAGGTCTCAAAACTCAATCTTGGATTTCTCCTTGCATATTTACACATTCATTGAAAAGCAATCTCTGCCATGAATCAGACTACAGAGCTACTTGTAGGTTTTCATTTTGCACATACCTGTGTTAACTCCAGAAGAATACACTGAGTTTTCCAAGCTAAATATTAATTAGAAAGAAACATGACTGGCGGCGAACCCTAAAGGCTTCCATAGACTCCGCAACTCATGACTAGAGCCTAGGGAGATTACTGACGCCATAAACAAGAGTGTTAAATTGTTAAATCAACATCAAGAGTCACTGTGTACTTACGTCCCATGTGGGATCTGTCCTTAATGGGTTGTCCAATGTGAAGTAATGATATAGCTAGTACTGAAACAGTATTTTTACACTTTGTGTTTCTGTGTGGGTGCAAACTGATGAAATCTTTACTTAGTATATACTGAATCGATCTTCTGTATATAAAGATAATTGAAAATGAAAAAAAAACTTGGTGTTAAATTAGAAATTACATAGAAAATTAATCAATTTTTTTAAAAAATATCATGTAGGATCTCTGTCATTAATGTGCTGTACACTGTGATTTAATGCTATAACTAGTACTCCAACAGTATTTTTCACTTTGTGTTACTATGTGAGAGCAAACTGTTGAAATCTTTACTTTATATATACTAAACTGATTTTCTGTATATAAAGAGAATTGAAAATGAATCTTGATGTGAATGGAAGGGGAGAGCGAGCGGGAAAGGGGAGGGTTGCGGGTGGGAGGGAAGTTATGGGAGGGGGGAGCCATTGTAATCCATAAACTGTACTTTGGAGATTTATATTCATTAAATAAAAGATAAAAAAAAAAAAAAGAAAAGAAACATGACTGGGGCTGGCGCTGTGGTGCAATGGGTTAAAGCCCCGGTCTGCAGTGCCAGCGTCCCATATGAGCGCCAGTTCGAGCCCTGGCTACTCCACTTCCGATCCAGCCGTCTGCTGTGGCCTGGGAAAGCAGTAGAAGATGGCCCAAGTCCTTAGGCCCCTGCACCTATGTGGGAAACCTGGAGGCTCCCAGATCCTGGCTTCGGATAGGCTTAGCTCCAGCCATTGTGGCCAACTGGGGAGTGAACCAGCAGATGGAAGACCTCACTCTCTCTCTCTCTCTCTCTCTCTCTCTCTTTCTCTCTGCCTCTCATTCTTTCTCTGTGTAACTCTGATTTTCACATAAACAAATAAATCTTTAAAAAAAAATAAAGAAACATGGCTGCCCTCATAATGAGCATGCCAAGGGTGGCTCTTCATAGACTTGAAGAATGTAAACTGTCATTGTCAAAGTCACCACTGTGTCATTTGCCAATATCTATATCTTTTAAAATAAACATTCAAATTTCATTTTACATCACTCATATCTTCCTTTAAGAACTGATTTGAAGTAAACAAAATGTCACAGGCTATGAAGTCAATTCCATTCTTGAAACATTTTGAAAACTGGTAGCATCATGAAACAATTGGGCAGTTTCTAAAGTGGCTGCTCTAGCTAGGAGATGGTCATTAACTGAATGAGCTAAGAATGTTTGTTTTACATGGGGCCAGTGCTGTGGTGTAGCAGGTAAAGCCGACGCTTAAAGTGTCGGCATCCCATATGGGTGCCAGTTCAAGTCCCAGCTGCTCCACTTCCGATCCAGCTCTCTACTATGGCCTGGGAAAGCAGTAGAAGATGGCCCAAGTCCTTGGGCCACTACACCCATGTGAAAGACCCAGAAGAAGCTCCTGGCTCCTGGCTTCGGATTGGCCCAGCTCCAGCCTTATAGGCCAACTGGGAAGCAAACCATCGGATGGAAGACCCCTCTCTCTCTGCCTCTCCTTCTCTCTCTATAACTGATTTTTAAATAAGTAAATACATCTTTAAAAAAAAAACCATCATATCACTTCTAAGACAAACAGATATATGGGGAGTGCTTATTATTCACTCATTCATTCTACAGAATGTACGAAATATTTATTGTTCTGGGCAGTGGAGATATAATAACAATCAAGATGGAAATGGTCCCTGTTCTCAAGGAACATACATAGAAAGACTTAAAAAAAAAAAAAAGAACGAAAAGTACACTAAATAATTACAGATTGAGATAACTGCTGTTAAAGGAGGAAAAATACTTTAGTTGAGAAAGAAGATTTTCTGAAATTGGAAGAATGAGAACACCAGGCTTGCAAAGGTTCTGAGATCGCTTCTCAGCCTTTTGGCTAAGCTCAAGTGCAAAGGTTCTGAGGTCAGAAAGCTTGACCAGTTCCAAAACTGCTGATGCATTAGAAACCAAGGGGAAAGATCGATAGTGTGCAGTGAGTGCTTGGCCTCCAGTTAAGATTCCAGGGAACCATATCTAAGTGCCTGGGTTTCATATTTGCCTCTGGCTGCTGGCTCCAGCTTCCTACTAATACAAACCCTGGGAAGCAACAGTGATAGCTCAAGTAATTGGGTTCCTACCACCCATGTGGGAGACCTAGATTGATTTCCTGGCACTCAACTTCAGCTTCAGCTCAGCACTGGTCAATACAGGCATTGGAAGGAGTGAACCAGTCGAAAGAAACTCTCTCTCTCTCTCTCTCTCTCTCTGTGTGTGTGTGTGTATGTGTGTGTGTGGCTGTGTTTTTATCTCCATCTCAAGAAGGTTTTTAAAAATATATTTTTAATCCATAGCTAACATCACTCTTAATGATGAAACACTGAAAATTTTCTTCTTAAGATCAGGAACAAGACAAGGATGTCTACTCTAATCATTTTTATTCACCAAATTCTAAGGCAAGAAAAGCAATGAAAGGTATTCAAATTGCAAAGGAAGAACTAAAACTATGTTTGCAAATGACATTATCTTATACACAGAAAATTCTGAGGTAATCACAAAAAGAGCCAATGACTGAGTACAAGATAGTTGCTGGGCATAAGACTGATATACAAAGATCAATTGTATTCCTATACATTGGCAATAAATATTCTTAAAATGAAATTGAAACATTCACTTAAAATAGCATCAAAAGAAATAAAAGTTTAGGAGTAAATTTAACAAAGAAGTACAAATATTGTAGATTGAAAACTATAAAACATTACTGAAATAAATTTAAAAGGACCTAATAAGTGAAAAGGCATCCCAAGTTGGAAGTTAAAATGGCATTACTCGCTGACTTCATTGCCAGATACAGGGCAGTCCTTAACAAAATCTTAACCGTCTTTTTTCTTTTGCAGGAATTTACAAGCTAATCTTCCAATTCACCTAGAAATTCAAAGGTACTAGAATTGCCACAACAATCTGGAAAAAGAAGACCAAAAGGGAGGACTCACATTGACTGATTCCAAAACTTACTATGAAGTCATAGTGATCAAGAAAGTGTTATACTGACTTAAGAACAGATAGGAGAGGCCTTCAAAGAGTTAATGGAAAATTATTATTATGAAGAAACTATTCATGGATTTCAAATATGGATTTCAAATATTTTTGCACCAAAATAAACCTGTATTTCAATTCCATTTTCCCATGAACCATCTTTAGTGGTCTGGTAAATTAATGGGAAACATTTGAGTTCAGAAATAACCCAAGGGCTGTGTTCAACTAATTTTCACCAGGTGCTGATACCACTGAATGATGAAAGAATATTCTTTTCAATAAATGGGACAAGCAGATATCCACATGCAGAAGAATATAGTTGGATTTCTTCATCAAAGGAGGGGTAAAAGCTAATTCAAAACAGATCAAAGACCTCAATGTAAAAGGTAAAACTGTAAAGCAGAATAAAACAAAAATTCAAATCTTCGCAAGCTTGCATTAGGCAATAGTTTCTTGGATACAACACCAAAAGCATTAAAGAAGATAGAGACAAATTAATCTTCATCAAAATTATAAACGTTTGTTTCTCAAAAGATGCTATCAAGAAAGGAAAATAAAGGGGCTGGCGCCGTGGCTCACTTGGTTAATCCTCCGACTGTGGTGCCAGCATCCCATATGGGCGCCGGGCTCTAGTCCTGGTAGCTCCTTTTCCAGTCCAGCTCTCTGCTGTGGCCTGGGAGGGCAGTGGAGAATGGCCCAAGTGCTTGGGCCCCTGCACCCGCATGGGAGACCAGGAGGAAGCACCTGGCTCCTGGCTTCAAATCGGCATAGTTCCAGCCGTAGTGGCCATTTGGGAGGTGAACCAATGGAAGGAAGACCTCTCTCTCTCTCTCTCTCTCTCTCTCTCTCTGTCAAAAAAATTTAAAAAAAAAAGAAAGGAAAATAAATTCCAGAATGGGAATAAACTACAAATCATGTCTGATAAAGGACTTGTTATCAAGAATATATAAAGAATTCTTAAAGCTCATTAATAACAAGATAAATATTCAAATTTTTTAAAAGAGCAAAGGATTTGAAATAATACTTCTCCTAAGAAGTTATGTGAAAACAACTGGCCAATGTGTTCATGAAAATATATTCAACATCCTTAGTCATCAGAGAAATGCAAATAGAACTCACTAATATAGGCTGTAATAAAAAAGACAGATAATGACAAGTGCTGACAAGGATGGAGAAACTGGAACCTCGATATATGGCTGGTGGCAATGTACAACAGTGCATCTGCTTTGGAAAAGAGTTTGGCAGCTCCACTTTAGCGCCGTACTTGGTAGGCTAAGTCTCTAAGGCACAGGCATCCCATATGGGCACCCGTTCTAGTCCTGGCTGCTCCTCTTTCCATCCTCCTCTCTGCTTATGGCCTGGGAAAACAGTGGAAGACGGCCCACCCTTGTGGGAGTCCCTGCACCCTTGTGGGAGACCCAGAAGAAGCTCTTGGCTCTTGGCTTTGGATTGGCTTAGCTCCAGCCATTGTAGCCATTTGGAGAGTAAACTGATGGATGGAAGACCTTTCTCTCAACCTCTTAAATAAATAAAAATCTTTTTTTTTTTAATTTTTGACAGGCAGAGTTAGACAGTGAGAGAGAGACAGAGAGAAAGGTCTTCCTTCTGTTGGTTCACCCCATCAAATGGCCACTACGGCTGGCGCTGTGGCAATCCGAAGCCAGGAGCCAGGTGCTTCCTCCTGGTCTCCCATGCAGGTGCAGGGCGCAAGCACTTGAGCCATCCTCCACTGCCTTCCCGGGCCACAGCAGAGAGCTGGACTGGAAGAGGAGCAACCGGGACAGAATCCGGCGCCCCAACTGGGACTAGAACCCGGTGTGCCGGCGCCGCAGGCAGAGGATTAGCCAAATGAGCTGTGGCGCCGGCCAATAAAATCTTTTTTAAAAAGATTAAATGTAGACTTATTATATAACTGAGCAATTCTACAGCTACATGTATACCCAAGTAAAGTGATAATGTATGTCCACATAGCAGCAATATTCATAATAGTCAAAGTGGAAAAAACCTCAAATATCTATCAACTGGTGAAAGGATACATAATATGTGGCACATACACACAATTCAATATTTATTCAACAGTGAACACAAATGAAGTGTTAGCACATGCTACAATGTGATGAACCTTGAAAACAGTGAAAGAAGCCAGCTAAAAAACTTACACATTGCAAAATGCCATTTTACACTGAAGATCGAGAATAGACAGAACTGTGCAGATAGAAACTTAAGTTTCTGGGAATGTTGGGAAATTGAGGATGATGGCCAAAGGACACAGGGATTCCTTCTGAGGTAATGAAAATGTTCTAGAATTGATTGTGGTGCTGGTTGCACAAATCTTTGGATACAGTAAAATCTTTGGATACAGTACAGTGAATTGTACAATTTAAATAAGTAAACTGCATGGTATAAGAATGACAACTCAATATTGCTGAAATAAGAAGATGTATATAGAAAGAGAGAGAGACTAGGGGTGGTGATGAAGTTGTAGATTTAGGAACATGTGAGGACCTAGTAGGTTTTTGGGGTCCTATGATGGAATAGGATTTTATACTATGGGCAGAGAGAAACCACACAAGGATTTTTAAGGAAAGCAATGATACATGATTGAAAATTTCAGAAGTTCATTGTAGCTGCTTTTTTAGAGAATGGCTTGGAGGAAGGCAAGGGTGAGAGCAGAGAAGAGTTGTCAGAAGCTGTAACAGTAGATGAGGCAGGAAAGGAATTATGTGAATTTGCAGATTTTTCCAATCTTTGAAGCCTTGCTTTACACATTAACATTTTAGTGGCCGCTTCAAAACATAACCATTTTGAAACTCTACCTATAAAAAATACAAAAATAATTTAAGAAAAGTAATAGTTCCATCAATTATAGTTATTTTGACAGATTTTTTTGTCAAATGTGTTCCTTAATTGTATCTTTATATCTAAGGGAAATAAAAAGGTCAAAATGAAGTCAGGAATCAGAATTTCTTCTCTATTAGATAAGTGGATCATGCATAAAAAGCTTATATGGGACTGCTAGCAAAAATTCACCAGTGAATTTAAACGAAAATGAATAAATCTGATATCCAGTAACCACTTGAGCAACCACAGATTTCTCTGGCATAGTCTAGGAATGAGTTCTACCATACAAGTGAATTTTACAGTTTTTATAAGCACTTGATAGAGTGAGCCTTTTTATCTTTAACCATTCCTTACAAAAATCTCTTTTAACCTAAGGTGCTAGAGAACTTCACTATCATAGCAAAGAGATGAATATAATTTAGAGGTTGTTGATGGATCATTACAGAACACTTAATGATACTAGTGACGTGAATAAAAATCACCTTCCCTAACTACTGTAGGTTTTCATCTACAACAGGGTTGATGGACTTGATTGCCACCCTCCAGGGTGGGCTCTTTTCCTTTTAGAAAGCTTGAGGCAAAACATTTATTATTTCCCAATTATTCCCAAACTCTTTATCCTGAATTACTTCTTGGGTATACTTTCCTCATGTTCAGTGGCTCACTAGACTAATCCTCCACCAGCGACGCTGGTACCCAGGGTTCTAGTCCCAGTTGGGGTGCCAGTTCTGTCCTGGTTGCTCCTCTTCCAGTCCAGCTCTCTGCTGTGGCCCAGGAGTGCAGTGGAGGATGGCCCAAGTGCTTGGGCCCTGCACCCGCATGGGAGACCAGGAAGAAGCACCTGGCTCCTGGCTTCAGATCAGTGCAGTGTGCTGGCCAGAGCAGCCTTTTGGGGGGTGAACCAACAGAAGGAAGACCTTTCTCTCTTTCTCTCTCTCTCACTGTCTAACTCTGCCTGTCAAATGTGTGTGTATTCTCTCTATAGAAAGGATATCCCCTTGTACAAGCAATTCTTTGTACACGTATTAGGGCTACTAGTTACAAGCAACAAATTAATTTTAGCCAATTATTCAGGAGTATTTCATTAAATGGACATTGGAAGGCTCAAAATTGCTAGGCACAATAGCAACTACAACTGTGAGAACTAGCCTTAAAGTAAGATTACAGGATAGAGGGACTGGCACTGTGATGCAGTAGGTTGAGCTGTGGCTTGCAGTGCCAACATCTGATATGGGCTCCAGTTCGTGTCCCAGCTGCTCCACTTCTGACCCAGCTCCCTTTTAATGCATCAGGGAAAGCAGTAATAGATGGTCCAAATCCCCAGGCCCCTGCACCCACACGGGAGACCCAGAGTGAAGCTCCTGGCTCCTGGCTTCAGCCGGCCCAGCCTGGGCTGTTGCTGACATGTGGGAAGTGAACCAGCGGATGGAAGATCTCTGTCTCTCCTTCTCTCTCACTGTAACTCTGGATTTCAAATAAGAAGTAAATCTTTAAAAACAAAACAAAACTAAACAAAAGATGCCAGGATAAAGGACTAGAACCCCCCACCCCACCCCAACCTTAACAGGATGAAAAACTACCACCGCTGCTTCTACAATACCAAGAGCATTCAGTCGCAGTAACTGGACAGTGCAACCACCCACATTTACAAAAGCCAAACACTCTTGGACACTACCTTCAACAGCTAAAAATATTTCATGCAGAGTCTCATTCTTCAAATTACTCATATCTGAATTGAAGCCCAGCATAGGAGAGTTATTTGGTGGCGTACAGTGTACTTTCCTACATCTTAACTGCACAGGAGGTTGGAATTTGAGTTTTACAAATCTCTCTCAGAAAGGCAGGACTCAACTATTATTTATCAGTTGCTGCATAACAACCTAGCCTCCAGATTTGTGCATTAAAACAATAAACATTTATTACCTAATAGCCTGAAGACTAGAAACCCAGGAATTGGAAAACTGAAGCTGGAGAAACCACATCCAAGCTCACGCTCATGGCTGTGGGCTGGACTTCTCAGTCCTTTGCTGGCTGTAACTTGGAATCCCGTTACTCAACACACATGCTTCTCTGCAGGGCTTCCTGAGTGTCCTCATGGTATGAAAGTTGGCATTTCCCAGCAAGTGACCCCAGAAAGAGGGAGAAGGAAGTACAAGTGGACCAAGTTTTATAACTTCATCTCAGGAGTGACACACTGTCACATCTGCCTTTTTCCGTTGGTAACACAGAGTAACTTTGGTATGAGGTAGGAAGAGACTGCCTGAGCATATGTTCACTAAGGTGGGGATCATTGAGGAACAACTTGGACGCTAGCTACCATTCCCACTACACCCCCCCCCCTTATCCACAGAGGCTTTTTTCTTTTTAAGCTCTAGCTGAGCTCCTGATATATTCAGGATATTAAAATGGTGATTACCAGAGGCTGGAGGTGGGGATAGAGGGAGTTTGGATAATAGGAACCAAATCAGAATAAGATCAAAAGAGTAAGTTCCCACTGCAACACTGCATAGTTGAATGACTATAGTTCACAATAACCTAGTATATATTACATGAATAAATAGAAAAAAGAACTCCAAGTTTCCAATCATCAAGTAATGTCAAAGAAGAGAAAATGTTGATTACACTGATTTGATTAGTACACATTGTATGCATACATTGAAATGTCACACTTTAAACCCATAAATATCTATAATTATTATAATACTTTTTTTAAAAACAAAAAGGTCTAGCCATGTTTCTATCCATCTAATATCCCCTTGAGGAACAGGAAGGCTTTGTTTCTCATTTCCCTGCCATTTTCTATTTGTAGTATTCATTCATATGAGAAAAAAAGTAGGCATTAATTAAAGCTATACGTAACATTTCATGTAAAGATGGTTTACTTTCTCAACTATAAAATCGTAATACTGATCCTGTTTTTAATGCCCAAAATCAATGTATTATTATGAAAATTGGAGTGTATAATGAGGACCACATGCTCAGAGAAAACTCTCTGTTTTATCTACCTCTATTTTTAATTTGAGCCTAATTTTAATGAAATGGAAACATATTCCAATATTCTCATACTTCTTTGCCAGAGAAAGGTAATTTTTTTATTTTGAAATCACAACATGAATTTTATTCATTCAAGAATATGTATTGAACAGTAATGTGGAACTGAATCCTAATTCTAGCACCCTAATGTATGTAAGGAGATTCTACATTTTTCTTATTCTTTTTTATCTGAAAAGAGTGACAGAGAGAGAGAGAGAGAGGCATAGAGACATAGAGGGTGACAAAAACAAAGAAATCTTCCTCCCAGTGATTCATTCCCCAAATGGCAACACCAGCTGGAGCTTGGCTAGGGCAAATTCAGTGTCCAGGAACTCCACTCTTGTCTCCTACATGGGTGTCAGGGGCCCAAGCGCTTAGGTCATCTTCTGCTGCATCCCAAGACACATTCATGAACCTGGATCACAAATAGAGCATCTAGGACTTCAACTGGCACTCTTAAATGGGATGTCAGTGTCACAAAACCACTCCCTCTACATATTATTTCAATGTATAATACACATTCAAACACAAAGTCTTGCATTGGAAAAATGGTTTGCGGGGTCTTTTGGTCCTATGAACTAAAGATTTGAATTGAACATGACAAATAACCCAGCTTCAAATTAATATACATCTGGATTGCATGCATTAGCTGTAGCTTAAAATTAATTGCCTAAGGGCCAGCACCGCTGCTAACTAGGCTAATCCTCCACCTACGGTGCCGGCACACCAGGTTCTAGTCCCGGTCGGGGCACTGGATTTTGTCCCAGTTGCCCCTCTTCCAGGCCAGCTGTCTGCTGTGGCCCGGGGGTGCAGTGGAGGATGGCCCAAGTCCTTGGGTCCTGCACCCAATGGGAGACCAGGAGAAGCACCTGGATCCTGCCTTCAGATCAGTGCGATGCATTGGTCGCAGCGCGCCTACCGCAGCGGCCATTGGAGGGTGAACCAACGGCAAAGGAAGACCTTTCTCTCTCTCTCTCTCTCTCTCTCTCTCTCTCACTGTCCACTCTGCCTGTCAAAAAAAAAATTAATTGCCTAAGGGAGTAGGAAAAAACTACCTTGTGTATTACTATAAATTCCACTTTAAACTATGAGATAATCATTGCATGTACGCCACCCCTGGTAAGCTTGAGTAGTTGCAATCAGATTGGAAGAGATTGGTGAACAGCTACATTTTATGCTTGGATAAAGCCAAACTCAGTTATCTTTCCGGCTTAAAATTGAAAGTACAAATATTTAGAGCGGCAAGATGGCAGAATAGGAAGGGAGCACACTATTAGTCTGGGGGTCGACACAGGTTAATAAAAGTGGAGATACTGCAGGGTCAAGGAAGAGTAGGGGAAGAAACAGCAGAGGAAACTCTTCTGGAACTAGGAATTCACAGTGGACCTGCCTGGAGAGCGTGGGAGCCCAAGTTCGGGACACCAGCGGCGGACTCAACGCACCAGCGCTGGAACGCAAGGTGAGCCGAATCTCAATAGCCCAAGACACCAGCGGGCAAGCAGAAAGAGGGAACGAGGCTTGAAACTCTGTGGGGAAAAGTTCACCAGGCTAACTAGAAGAGAGAGAGGAAAAAAATAAAGTGACCGATACGGACACGAGTTTCTCTCCCTCCACTCATCCCTCAAAGGCAAGCAAGACAAAGAGCAGGCGCCATTTTGGACATACGTCATAAGCAGGGCGACCTCAGGTCTGCACCGGCCCTGAGCCTAGCAGAAAAACCTGACTCTGGGGGGAGGGGTGAAATAACAGGAGATTAGCATCTAACTTGGCAACCCAACGGGAGACTGCAGGAGAATTGGAGCCCACACTGAGGGCAGCACAGATTCCCTGTGTGGTCCTTTGGAAAGAGCTTCCAATCTCTGGCTCCTGTGGATATATCCTTTGCCTGCTAACTACCTCCAATTCCGTCCAGCTGTGCGGAATTACTTCGCTTTGGAATCAAAAAAAGAAAGAAAGAAAGAGATTTACCACACCTAACCTGGGAGTGTCATCTTTGGCACACCCTCAACCCTGAGGAACCAAACACAGCTCTCAGTCCACACTCATCTCAAGCCTCTAAGGCTCCACCGAAAGCAGACAGTCCACTTAATATAGAGCCATAGTGTAACAAGAAAAAACACCACAGTGAAGAAACCAAATATCTCCAACATGCCAAACAACAAACGCAAAAACCGAAGTAACGAGAACAAGGAAGACACTATGACGCCCCGAAATGAAAAAGACACCCCAATTCAAGATTATGAAGATGATGAGATAGAAGAAATGCAAGAAGCGGATCTCAAAAAATTGATAAGAACATTAAGAAGTTCTCAAAAACAAATTCTTGAACTACAGAAATCCTTAATGGACAAGATAGAAAATCTCTCTCGTGAAAATGAAATATTAAGGAGGAATCAAAATGAAATGAAACAACTAGTAGAACAGGAAACTGTGATAGTGACCAAAAACCACAATGAAATGAAGAATTCAATAGATCAAATGACAAACACATTAGAGAGCCTTAAAAACAGAATGGGCGAAGCAGAAGAGAGAATATCAGACTTAGAAGACAGAGAACAGGAAAGGAAACAGGCAAACCAAAGAAAAGAAGAAGAAATTAGAAATCTAAAAAATATTGTCAGGAATCTACAGGATACTATTAAAAAACCCAACATTCGGGTTCTAGGAGTTCCTGAGGGCATGGAGAGGGAGAAAGGATTAGAAGGCATTTTCAGTGAGATACTAGCAGAAAATTTCCCAGGTTTGGAGAAGGACAGAGGCATCTTAGTACAGGAAGCTTATAGAACCCCTAATAAACATGACCAAAAGAGATCCTCACCACGACATGTTGTAATCAAACTCACCACAGTGAAACATAAAGAAAAGATCCCAAAATGTGCAAGAGAGAAACGTCAGATTACTCTCAGAGGATCTCCAATTAGACTCACAGCAGACTTCTCATCAGAAACCCTACAAGCGAGGAGGGAATGGCGAGACATAGCCCAGGTACTAAGAGAGAAAAACTGCCAGCCCAGAATATTATATCCTGCAAAGCTCTCATTTGTGAATGAAGGTGAAATTAAGACTTTTCATAGCAAACAGAAACTGAAAGAATTTGTTGCCACTCATCCTGCCCTGCAAAAGATGCTTAAAGATGTGTTACACACAGAAACACAGAAACATGGTCACCAATATGAAAGAAGGTAAAGGAAGGAAACCTCACAGCAAAAGATCACAGGAAGCTCAATTTCTCTTTGACATAGAATTAAACTCTGATGCTCTGTTAAAGCAATGTGTTAATCTATTATGGGTTATTTAAATATGTGCTTATTTTCAAAAATTTGAATAATCACCTTGTAACAATGATCAAATTGGTCTATGTTATGTCATGATTTTAAGGAATCTTATTTCAACCAGATATTTTGGATTTTGAGCCTTCTTGGAATTCTTGACAGGCATTCAAAAAATCAAAGTTTCAAACAATCTGGTCTCTAAAATTTCCAGTAAATCTTGGACTTTGGTTTTTCCAGTTTGGACCCAACTGAAAAAATCGAAGGACCTATGTCTCTCATCCTATAGAGACACCAACTAATCAGGCTATTTGGATTATATTAGAAGTACTGTCAAGATGTGATGTGGTACCGAACTTTAAGTTTCTTTTTTTTTTATTAAACTTTTATTTAATGAATATAAATTTCCAAAGTACAGCTTATGGGTTACAATGGCTTCCCCCTCCCAAAACTTCCCTCCCAACCACAACCCTCCCCTCTCCCGCTCCCTCTCCCCTTCCAATCACATCATGATTCATTTTCAATTCTCTTTATATACAAAAGATCAGTTTAGTATATATTAGGTAACGATTTCAACAGTTTGCCCCCATATAGCAACACAAAGTGAAAAAAAAATACTGTTGGAGTACTAGTTATAGCATCAAATAAGAGTGTACAGCACATTAAAGGCAGAGATCCTACATAATATTTTTTTAAAAATTAATTAATTTTCTATGCCATTTCCAATTTAACACCAGGTGTTTTTTTTTTTTCATTTCCAATTATCTTTATATACCGAAGATCGATTCAGTATATAATTAGTAAAGATCTCATCAGTTTGTACCCACACAGAAACACAAAGTGTAAAAATACTGTTTCAGTACTAGTTATAGCATCACTGCACATTAGACAACACATTAAGGACAGATCCCACATGGGGTGTAAGTACACAGTGACTCCTGTTGCTGACTTAACAATTTGACACTCCTGTTCATGGCGTCAGTAATCTCCCTAGGCTCGAGTCATGAGTTGCCAGGGCTATGGAAGCCTTTAGAGTTCGCTGACTTTGATCTTATTCCGATAGGGTCACAGTCAAAGTGGAAGTTCTCTCCTCCCTTCAGAGAAAGGTACCTCCTTCTTTGATGGCCCCGTTCTTTCCACTGGGATCTCACTAACAGAGATCGCCCATCCAGGTCTTCTTCTTTTTTTCTTTTCCATGGTATCTTGGCTTTCCATGCCTATAATACTCTCATGGGCTCTTCAGCCAGATCCGAATGCCTTAAGGGCTGATTCTGAGGCCAGAGTGTTGTTTAGGACATCTGCCATTCTATGAGTCTGCTGTGTATCCCACTTCCCATGCTGGATCTTTCTCTCCCTTTTTGATTCTACCAGTTAGTATTAGCAGACACTTGTCTTGTTTGTGTGATCCCTTTGACTCTTAGACCTATCCAAGCCATCGAATGTGAACTGAAATTGATCACTTGGACTAGTGAGATGGCATTGGTACATGCCACCTTGATGGGATTGTATTGGAATCCCCTGGCACATTTCTAACTCCATCATTTGGGGCAAGACTGATTGTGCATGTCCCAAACTGTGCATCCCCTCCCTCTCTTTTTCCACTCTGAAATTTAACAGGGATCACTTTTCAGTTAAAATTTAAACACCTAAGAATAATTGTGTGTTAATTACAGAGTTCAACCACTAGTACTAGAACAACAACAACAACAGCAAATACTAAAAAGGATAAAGTATTACATTGTACATCTAGAGTCAGGACAAGAGCTGATCAGGTCATTGTTTCTTATAGTGTCCATTTCACTTCAACAGGTTTCCCCTTTGGTGCTCAGTTGTCGTCGATCAGGGAAAACAAATGATATTTGTCTCTTTGGGACTGGCTTAATTCACTCAGCATGATGTTTTCCAGATTGCTCCATCTTGTTGCAAATGACTGGGTTTCATTGTTCCTTACCGCTGTATAGTATTCCATGGAGTACATGTCCCATAATTTCTTTATCCAGTCTACTGTTGATGGGCATTTGGGTTGGTTCCAGGTCTTAGCTATTGTGAATTGAGCTGCAATAAACATTAATGTGCAGATGGCTTTTTTATTAGCCAAATTAATTTCCTTTGGGTAAATTCCAAGGAGTGGGATGGCTGGGTTGTATGGTAGGGTTATGTTCAGGTTTCTGAGGAATCTCCAGACTGACTTCCATAGTGGCTTAACCAGTTTGCATTCCCACCAACAGTGGGTTAGTGTCCCTTTTTCCCCACATCCTCTCCAGCATCTATTGTTGGTAGATTTCTGGATGTGAGCCATTCTCACCGGGGTGAGGTGAAACCTCATTGTGGTTTTGATTTGCATTTCTCTGATTGCTAGTGATCTTGAACATTTTTCATGTGTCTGTTGGCCATTTGGATTTCCTCTTTTGAAAAATGTCTATTGAGGTCGTTGGCCCATCTCTTAAGTGGGTTGTTTGTTCTGTTGTTGTGGATTTTCTTGATTTCTTTGTAGATTCTGGTTACCAACCCTTTATCTGTAGTATAGTTTGCAAATATTTTTTCCCATTCTGTTGGTTGCCTCTTCACTTTCCTGACTGTTTCTTTTGAAGTACAGAAACTTCTCAATTTGATGCAATCCCAAATGTTAATTTTGGTTTTGACTGCCTGCGTTCCTGGGGTCTTTTCCAAGAAGTCTTTGCCTGTACCTATATCTTGCAGGGTTTCTCCAATGCTCTCTAATAATTTGATGGTTTTGGGTCGTAGGTTTAAGTCTTTAATCCACGTTGAGTGAATTTTTGTGTAAGGTGAAAGGTATGGGTCTTGCTTCAAGCTTCTGCACATGGAAATCCAGTTTTCCCAGCACCATTTATTGAATAGGCTGTTCTTATTCCAGGGATTAGTTTTGGATCTTTGATCAAATATAAGTTGGCTGTAGATGTTTGGATTGATTTCTGGTGTTTCTATTCTGTTCCATTGGTCTATCCATCTGTTTCTGTACCAGTACCATGCTGTTTTGATAACAACTGCCCTGTAGTATGTCCTGAAATCTGGTATTGTGATGCCTCCGGCTTTGTTTTTGTTGTACAAGATTGCTTTGGCTATTTGAGGTCTTCTGTGTCTCCATATGAATTTCAGCATCATTTTTTCCAGATCTTAGAAGAAGGTCTTCGGTATCTTGATTGGTATTGCATTGAATGTATAAATTGCTTTTGGGAGAATAGACATTTTGATGATATTGATTCTTCCAATCCATGAGCATGGAAGATTTCTCCATTTTTTGGTATCCTCTTCTATTTCTTTCTGTAAGGTTTTGTAGTTTTCATCGTAGAAATCTTTAACGTCTCTGGTTAAGTTTATTCCAAGGTATTTGATTGTTTTTGTAGCTATTGTGAATGGGATTGATCTTAGAAGTTCTTCCTCAGCCGTGGCATTGCCTGTGTATACAAAGGCTGTTGATTTTTGTGCATTGATTTTATATCCTGCTACTTTGCCAAACTCTTCGATGAGTTCCAGTAGTCTCTTAGTTGAGTTCTTTGGGTCCCCTAAATAAAGAATCATATCATCTGCAAAGAGGGATAGTTTGAGTTCTTCCTTCCCAATTTGTACCCCTTTAATTTCTTTTTCTTGCCTAATAGCTCTGGCTAAAACTTTCAGAACTATATTGAATAGCAGTGGTGAGAGTGGGCATCCCTGTCTGGTACCAGATCTCAGCGGAAATGCTTCCAACTTTTCCCCATTCAATAGGATGTTGGCCGTGGGTTTTTCATATATTGCTTTGATTGTATTGAGGAATGTTCCTTCCATACCCAGTTTGCTTAGAGTTTTCATCATGAAAGGGTGTTGTATTTTGTCAAATGCTTTCTCTGCGTCTATTGAGAGAATCATATGGTTTTTCTTCTGCAGTCTGTTAATGTAGTGTATTACGTTGATTGTTTAGCGGACGTTGAACCATCCTTGCATACCAGGGATAAATCCCACTTGGTCTGGGTGGATGATCTTTCTGATGTGTTGTTGCATTCTATTGGCCAGAATTTTATTGAGGATTTTTGCATCTATGTTCATCAGGGATATTGGTCTGTAATTCTCTTTCAATGCTGCATCTTTTTCCGGCTTAGGAATTAAGGTGATGCTGGCTTCATAGAAAGAATTTGGGAGGATTCCCTCTTTTTTGATTGTTCTGAATAGTTTGAGAAGAATTGGAGTTAGTTCTTCTCTAACTGTCTGGTAGAACTCAGCAGTTAATCCATCTGTCCCTGGGCTTTTCTTTGTTGGGAGGGCCTTTATTACTGTTTCAATTTCTGTGTCAGTTATTGGTCTGTTTAGGTTTTCTATGTCTTCCTGGCTCAATTTAGGGAGGTTGTATGTGTCCAAGAATCTGTCCATTTCTGATAGATTTCCCTGTTTGCTGGCATACAAGTCCTTGTAGTAATTTCTGATGATCCTTTTTATTTCTGTGGTGTCTGTTGTTATGTTTCCTTTTTCATCTCTGATCCTATTGATTTGGGTCTTTTCTCTTCTTTTTTTAGTTAGTTGGACCAATGAGGTGTCAATTTTGTTTATTTTTTCAAAAAACCAGCTCCTCGTTTGGCTGATTTTTTGTAATGTTTTTTTGGATTCAATCCTGTTGATTTCTTCTCTGATTTTAATTATTTCATTTCTTCTACTTGGTTTGGGTTTGGTTTGCTGCAGATTTTCTAGATCCTTGAGATGACTTGAAAGCTCATCTATTTGGTGCCTTTCCAATTTCTTGATGTAGGCACCTATTGATATAAATTTTCCTCTTAACACTGCTTTTGTTGTATCCCATAGGTTTTGGTATGTTGTGCTGTTATCCTCATTTACTTCCAGAAAATTTTTGATTTCTCTTTTAATTTCTTCTATGACCCATTGTTCATTCAGGAGCATGTTGTTCAATCTCCATGTGTTTGCACGTGCTCTGGGGATTCCCAAGTTGCTAATTTCCAATTTCATTCCTTTGTGGTCTGAGAAGCTGCATGGTATGATTCTAATTCTCTTGAATTTGCTGAGACTTGCTTTATGGCCTAGTATGTGGTCAATCCTAGAGAGGGTTCCATGTACTGCTGAGAAGAATGTAAAGTCCTTAGATGTAGGATGAAATGTTCTGTAGATATCTGTTAGATCCATTTGGGCTATAGTGTCATTTAAATCTGCTGTCTCCTTGTTGATCTTCTGTCCTGTTGATCTGTCTATCTCTGAGAGTGGAGTATTGAAGTCCCCCAGTACTACTGTATTGGGGTCTAAGTCTCCCTTTAAGTCCCTTAACAAGTTTTTTAAATAAGCTGGTGCCCTGTGATTAGGTGCATATACATTGACAATCGTTATATCTTCCTGTTGAATGGATCCCTTAATCATTAAATAGTGCCCCTCTTTGTCTCTCCTAACAGTTTTTTCTTTATTTATTTTTATTTATTTATTTTTTTGGACAGGCAGAGTGGACAGTGAGAGAGAGAGAGACAGAGAGAAAGGTCTTCCTTTTGCCGTTGGTTCACCCTCCAATGGACGCTGCGGTAGGCGCGCTGCGGCCAGTGCACCGCGCTGATCTGATGGCAGGAGCCAGGTGCTTCTCCTGGTCTCCCATGGGGTGCAGGGCCCAAGCACTTGGGCCATCCTCCACTGCACTCCCTGGCCACAGCAGAGAGCTGGCCTGGAAGAGGGGCAACCGGGACAGGATCGGTGCCCCGACCGGGACTAGAACCCGGTGTGCTGGCGCCGCAAGGCGGAGGATTAGCCTAGTGAGCCGCGGCGCCGGCCCAGTTTTTGTGGTAAAGTTTATGTTTTCCGATATTAAGATGGCTACGCCCGCTCTTTTTTCATTTCTGTTGGCATGGTATATCTTTTTCCAGCCTTTCACTTTCAGTCTGTATGGATCATTGTTGGAAAGATGAGTTTCTTGTAAGCAGCAAAAAGATGGGTTTTGTTCCTTAACCCAATCAGCCAATCGGTGTCTTTTAACTGGACAGTTCAAGCCATTAACATTCAATGTGACTATTGAGAAGGAGTAACTTTGCCCTGCCATTTGCCAAAGATATTTTCTAATATCTGGTTTGAGATTCCTGTGATCTTTTGCTGTGAGGTTTCCTTCCTTTACCTTCTTTCATACTGGTGACCGTGTTTCTGTGTTTCTGTATGTAACACATCTTTAAGCATCTTTTGCAGGGCTGGACGAGTGGCGACAAATTCTTTCAGTTTCTGTTTGCTATGAAAAGTCTTAATTTCACCTTCATTCACAAATGAGAGCTTTGCAGGATATAATATTCTGGGCTGGCAGTTTTTCTCTCTTAGTACCTGGGCTATATCTCGCCATTCTCTCCTGGCTTGTAGGGTTTCTGATGAGAAGTCAGCTGTAAGTCTAATTGGAGATCCTCTGAGAGTAATCTGGCGTTTCTCTCTTGCACATTTTGGGATCTTTTCTTTGTGTTTCACTGTGGTGAGTTTGATTACGACGTGTCGTGGTGAGGATCTCTTTTGGTCATGTTTATTAGGGGTTCTATGAGCTTCCTGTACTAGGATGTCTCTGTCCTTCTGCAAACCTGGGAAATTTTCTGCTAGTACCTCACTAAAAAGGCCTTCTAATCCTTTCTCCCTCTCCATGCCTTCAGGAACTCCTAGAACCCGAATGTTGGGTTTTTTAATAGTATCCTGTAGATTCCTGACAGTATTTTTTAGATTTCTGATTTCTTCTTCTTTTCTTTGATTTGACTGTTTCCTTTCCTGTTCTCTGTCTTCTAAGTCTGATATTCTCTCTTCTGCTTCGCCCATTCTGTTTTTAAGGCTCTCTAATGTGTTTGCCATTTGATCTATTGAGTTCTTCATTTCATTGTGGTTTTTGGTCACTATCACAGTTTCCTGTTCTACTAGTTGTTTCATTTCATTTTGATTCCTCCTTAATATTTCATTTTCACGGGAGATATTTTCTATCTTGTCCATTAAGGATTTCTGTAGTTCAAGAATTTGTTTTTGAGAACTTCTTAATGTTCTTATCAATTTTTTGAGATCTGCTTCTTGCATTTCCTCTCTCTCTTCATCTTCATAATCTTGCATTGGCGTGTCTTGTTCACTTGGGGGCGTCATAGTGTCTTCCTTGCTCTTGTTACCTTGGCTTCTATGTTTGTTGTTTGGCATGTTGGAGATAATTTATGGTGTTTTTGTGGTTTTTTTGCTGTGGTGTTTTTTTTCTCGTTATACTATGCCTCTAAGTGAGCGTCTGCTTTGTTGGATCCTTAGGGGCTGTGATGGGTGTGGCCAGAGAGCTATGCTTGATTCTTCAGGTTTAAGGCTGTGCAAAGAGCGACTCTCCCAGATTGCTCACTCCCTTGCTCCTTGCTGGCTCGCTCTCTCTCTCTCTTTTTTTTTTTTTTTTTTTGACTCAGTTGGGAGTGGAGTTGAGGGTAGTTGAAATCTGGCCTCTGTGAGTATTCGTTTGATCTACCCCTGGGACCACACACAGAGTTTATGCAGCCCTCAATGTGTTCTCAGTTTCGCTAAAGTTACTGAGTTTGGCTGCGCTTTACATATGTAAAATTGCGGTGCTCTTTGTTTTGCTTGGTGAGTGAAGGGAGAGGCCTCTGTTCCCCCCTCCAATGTCTCAGGTTTCTGAGGTTTTTGTCTTACCCTCCTCCGTTGGTTCCCGCGCTGGCGAGATTCTGTGGCTCTGGCTCTTCTCCCGCCGCTCGGCTCGTCTCAGTTGGTTTTCCATGCAGTGGGCTCCCTGTAAGTCCTCTAGATCCGGAAGCGTTTCCTCTGCAGTTTTTTTCTTGAGTCTTTTCCTGAGGCTACAGTAATTCCACTTTTATGAAAGTTTATTTTCCCAAACTAAGGTGCACGTCCTCACTATCCGCCATCATGGCTCCGCCCCCCCGAACTTTAAGTTTCTATAATGGAAAATGCTATTAATACAAATGTTTGAGAATCAAAAAGTCTAATGATCTTGTGTTACTAGACATGATAGTTATCTTAATGACAAAGCCCCAGAGGCCTAAAGGGTTAAATACTTGTAAAATCCTACAGGTGCTTTCAAAAATACTGTGAAGTAAGCAAGTGCCTCTTGTTGGTTGATGAGTTTATAATTTTAAACATGGCGACTTAAAGTCTTTTGTCATCCACATTTATATATGATTTGCTGCTCATAAAACTAAAGCCTTGTTGGTTCTGTGTTTAGCTGTCCTCCTATAGGTTCCTATGGACTTTTTCCAGCCACTTCTATTGTATTCAGTACTTTGGGATGGCTCTGTAAAAAGATGAAGCCAATAATGTATTAACAGTACCAACTGAGAGAAAGTATGGTTAACTGAGGTTACTAAAAACAAAAAGCAATTTCAAATCAATTGGCAATCTACAAAAAGAGTTAAAGAGTTTAAAAGCTATTATTAAAATTGCTATATTGGTTTATTATGCTATGTTATATGTGTGTACATATTGTATGTCCACATGGGGAAATTTTATTAAGAGTTTTATTTTAAATGGCTTATAGATAAGATTGTCCATAAATTTAAGCTGCTAAAATCAATCAAAGATACATTTTAATTTGTGTGACCTGAATCTCTGCATCATATGTTTTAAACTTGTTGGTAGAAAGAAACTAAAAACATTTTATATGGCTGTGCTTAAGTTTACTGGTTAAACAAACTACACCATGTTAGATATTTAAGAGGTCTTTTCAAATACATGATTCTTAAAATTTATAGAAGGCATTGGACCTTCTGGTAAATGTTTTCTTAAGTTGTTATCTAATGGTTGAAACGGTTTGCTAAGTATTCATGTGATATTGCTATTGTCAGCAAGCGATCTAGGACTTGCTCCCTCATTTCTCTATTCTAAGCCCAACTTGTTCTTTCATTTCTCTATTCTCTTCAAGGTAGGAAACTAATTCTATTATGAAGGAATCTGTAGGATGCACAATTTAATCTTTAGACCTTATAAAAGAGATGGCTACCATTTTTCTGTAATAGCATAGCCAATATAAGAACTTAAATAATAATCTCATAGCTAGATTCACTTCGCCATCAGCGAAGTAAACAGTAAGTAGAAAAAACTTCCCTTTCAGACCAAAGGGAAAGAAAGTTTTTAAGTGAGAATATAATTTTCCTCATGGGCATTGTCTACCTTAGAAAAACTACTACAGAACATGCCTATGACTATACACTTGTAGTTCAAGCCACTGAAGATTAGAGATGGGACATGGGCACTCCCTTGACTTGCATCCTCTGGTCTGCTTTAACACAAACCAGGAGGAAAAGAAAGCTCGGCATCAGAAGCAATGGGTGGCAGGCCTATTAATGGCTGATCTGTACAGTGATCTGCCCTCAAGGAGACCCAACCGGCCAGTCCACTGCAGTGGCTTTCAATGTGGTAAGCCTGGGCTTCAGCAGAAGTCAGCTTGTGAAGAGCCCTGGCAGCTCTGCCAAGAGTTGGATCACTGGAAATGGACCTGCCCTGGAGTCGAAGGATGCCCAGGTCAGAGCCACAGATCTTATTGGCTCTAAGCTGAAAAGCCCTTCACTCAGCCCAACTTCCAAAGTGACCACTGCAGCTGAGGGGATGGTCAAGTAGGGTCAGCAACATTGCAGGCAGAACTGTCAATTTCTTGTTAGAGATGCCCCCTGCCTTTACCTGGCCAGCTCTCCTCCCAGGCCAGCCAAGTAATGAAAGTCAACAGAGTGCCTTCCCCTTGGAGGTTCACACCTCCCTTAGGATATACCCCATGTGAAGAGATAGATAGGTCTGGGCCTCTGAATTTACAAGGCCTAAAGCCCAACAGATTATTATCAAGCCCCTTCTGTGAGGTTCTATTTGCCTCTCAGTCAGAAAACTTAATTGTAGCTTAGACAGCACCTTTCTTAGCTCCTCTAATAATGACTCTGTCCTTTGTTCTAGACCCTGTCTAGCGTACTTGGGCCTCATTCCTTTGTAATCATAACCTCTACCACCAATGGCTCTACTCCCAACCTGTGTGTACTGATGATCCTCTTCCCCACTTAATGCTGTATAATTGTTCAAACCTGGTAAATGCCACTCTTAGGATCATTGGTTACTATCCTCACTCTGTCTTTTATGACCTTGTCTAAATATGATCAGAGTCGGTAAACTTGGAAGGCTTCCATAGCCTTGGCAACTCATGACGACAGCCTAGGGTGGTTACTGGCACCATAAACTAGAGTGTCAATTTGTTGGGTCAACAACAGGAGCCACTGTGCACTTGCTCCTCATGTGGGATCTCTGTCCTTAATGTGCTGTACATTTTGGTTTAATGCTATAACTAGTACTCAAACAGTATGTTTCACTTTGTGTTTCTATGTGGGTGCAAACTGTTGAAATCTTTAAACTAAATTGATATTCTGTATATAAAGAGAATTGAAAATGAATCTTGATGCAAATGGAAGGGGAGAGGGAGCGGGAGAGGGGAGGGTTGCGGGTGGGAGGGAAGTTATGGGAGAGGGAAGCCATTGTAATCTATAAGCTGTACATTGGAAATTTATATTCATTAAATAAAATTTTAAAAAAAAAGAAAGTACAAATATTTTTAGAGACTCCATTTCTTTTCAACTTGAACTTCAGCTGTTTATTTCAAATTTATGTTGTTTTACAAACAATTTAGGCTGAAGATCTTCACACCTCTAAATCAGAAACCCTATAGGGTCTCAGATACTGACCTCCTGGAGAGCGAATGCCTAAGTAACAGCAGAGCTCTTGCAAAGAGATGTACATTCCAGGCAGCATGGTCTCCTCCTAACTTGCTTCAATCATGTGACCTCCTTTGCTGTTCTTTGAAATGTCAATGAGCTCCAGAATTCAGAGCTGATCCTTTTTCTCTTCCCAGGTAATCTCATCCAAAGATTGAGATTATGGATTTAATTGGCCATCTTTATGTCAGTAACCCTCAAACATTCCTAACTTTCCTCTGAGCTCTAGATTTAAAGACTTGCTACTTGATGTTCTATTAGGATAAGAGGCAGGTTTGTAAATTTGGCCTATTCAGAATAGAAGAAGTTTTGGGTTTTTCTTCCTAAACATGTTTCTCCTGCAATCTTTCCCATCTCAGTAACTGATACCACCATCCTCCCAGTTCTTGAGATGGAATACTAAAATTCCTCTCTGATTTATCTAATCTCATGCCCCATCTTTAAACCAGTAAAAAAGTATTAATGTCTCAAGTTTTATAAAAAATCTGAAATGGCTTCATTTTCTTCCATCCACATTACTACTACCACCATGCTCCAAGATACCACTCTCTTCCTGTCACAAAGGGCTGTCAACTAGTCTTGCTGTGTTTATACTTCATTCCCTGCCCCATTCCATTTTCCATTTAACCACCAAACCAATCTCTTAAATAGAAGTCAGTTATGTTATACCCTCCTGCCTATAGAGCTTTCCATTGCAACTGGACTAAAATCCACATCTCTTGTTATGACCCACAAACCATATAACATGACACTCCAACAACACTGGCTCCTTTGTCCTCAGAAACACTCCAGGCACAATCGCACCTGGAGGTCATCTCTGAAACCAAACCAAAAAAGTATCTGGGTCCTGGAAAATGACCTTAAAGAAAATTTAGTCAACAATCACCACATGAGACTACATGAATTATAAAGTCCCTGGCCAAATGAAGACCTACAGAGATTCAGAAAGCTGTATGGCTGGTGAAACTTTGAAAGAGATGCCTTTGTAGCACTTTTTTCTGTGACTTTCATTTTTTAATATCTTTAGATAGCATCCATTTCTGTCCACATTTATGTTCCCTAAATGACAGAGGCACTCAGGTCACCACGGGACCTGGAAACCATACAAGGAAATAAAAGCATCCAAAGAGAAATTATATTTTATAGATTTGGTCATTTCATTGTTACAATTCTTTTAAGTTGGCAGCAATTCTTGGTTGTTCTGTCCTCATCTTGTTGCTGTGTTTTTTGAGATAGCATTATGTATAACTGCTAAAACTAGTTTTAATGATATATGTAAAATGTATCATAAAATCCACCATTACAAGGGTACAATGTAAGTGAATTTTAGCTAATTTCCTAGGTAGTGCAAATATGACTGTAACTCAGTTTTAGGTTTTCATACCCTCCAAAAGACTCTTCATGCCCATTTGCAATAAATCTGGGTTCCCACCCCCAAATCTAGGCAACCACTAATCTACTTTCTATCTATAATTTGCCTTTGCTAGGCATATCATCTAATAAACAGTATGTGTTAATTGTCATATCACTAGTACTTTTTCCAACTAGTGCAATGTTTTTGAAGTTCATCCATGATAAAGAATGTATAAGTAGTTCATTATTTTTATTTCTGAATAATATTCAATTATATGTTTATACCACAGTTTGTCTATCAAGTAGTAGACAGAGATTTTGGTTGATTCCAGTTTTTGACTATCAAAAATAATACTGAAAACAGAAAATACAGGTCTCTATGTGGACTTGTTTTCATTTCTCTTGGATAGGTACTTAGGAATGAATTTGATAGCTTGTCTGGTTATCTTATATTTAACTTTTTTTTTTTTTTTTTTTTTTGGAAAAGCTGAGAGACAAAGAGAGACTGATCTCTCATCCACTGGTTCACTCCCTAAATAACCACAACAGCAGTGACTGGGCCAGGCTGAACCCAGGAGTCAGGAACGTGGAACTCAACTCTGGTCCCTTCATGGGTGGCAGGGACACAAGTACTTCAGCCATGACCTTTTGAATCCCCAGTACGCATTAACAGGAAGCTGGAATTAGGAGAACAGCAGGAACTCAAAACTAGGCACTACAATATGGGATGTCTGCATCCCAAGCCACATCTTTGGCACTAGGCCAAATGTCTGCCCCTATGTTTAACTTTTTGAGAAATTTCCAAACTGTTTTTTAAAATGGCCAGGCATTTTATATTCCCATCAGCGACGTATGGGTGCTCCCACTGTTCTATATTCTCACAAACATCTGTTACTGTCAGTCATTCCAGTGGCATGAAATGGTGTCTCCTGGTGGTATTGTAGGTTTTTTTCAAATGACTATTGTTAAGTATCTTTTTATATGCCCAGTAGGCATGCTTGTATCTTCTTTGGTAAAATTCTGTTCTTACAGTAAGTCTAATTTTGATTGGGCAGTTCACCTTACTGAGTTTTAAGAGTTCTTTGTAGGCCGGCACCACGGCTTACTTGGCAAATTCTCCACTTGCGGCGCCAGTACCCCGGGTTCTAGTCCCGGTTGGGGCACCGGTTCTGTCCCGGTTGCTCCTCTTCCAGTCCAGCTCTCTGCTGTGGTTCGGAAGTGCAGTGGAGGATGGCCCTAGTCCTTGGGCCCTGCACCCACATGGGAGACTAGGAGGAAGCACCTGACTCCTGGCTTCGGATCAGCACGGTGCGCCGGCCGCAGCAGCCATTGGGGGGGGTGAACCAACAGAAAAGGAAGACCTTTCTCTCTCTGTCTCTCTCTCTCACTGTCCACTCTGCCTGTCAAAAAAAAATTTATTTCTGGATTCTCAGCTGTGTTCCATTGATCTATCCTTTTGCCAGTATCACACTGTCTTTATAACTGTATATGTATAGGAAGTCTTTTTTAAAAAAATATTTATTTATGTATTATTTATTTATTTGAAAGGCAAAGAAAGAGAGAAAGAAGAAGAGTGAGTGAGAGAGAGAGAGATCTTCCACCCACTGGCTCACTCTCTAAACGGCCATGACTGGGCCAGGCTGAAGCCAGGAGCTTTGAGCTTCTTTTAGGTCTCCCACAAGGGTGGAGAGGGTGGACTTGGGCCACCCTCTGCTGTTTTCCAGGTGCATTAGCAGGGAGATGGGTCAGCAGTGCAGCAGGCAGGACTCAAATTGGTACCCATATGGGATACTGACACTGCAGGTGGAAGCTTAGCCTTTCATGCAACAGTGCCGAACCTATAGTAGATTTTGAAATTGAGCAGTGAAAATCTACAACTTTGTCTTTCTTTTTCAAAATTGTTTTGGCTATTCTAGGAGTTTTGTACTTCCATATACATTTTAGGATTTACATGTCAATTTATGTGAGAAAAAGACAATCAGAATTATGGTAGAAATTTCAACTGAATCCATAGTTCAGTTAGTGAGAATTACCATCTGAACAATCTTGAATCTTTTTTTTTAACTTTTATTTAATGAATATAAATTTCCAGTGTACAGCTTATGGATTACAATGGCTTCCCCCTCCCATAACTTCCCTCCCACCTGCAACCCTCCCCTCTCCCGCTCCCTCTCCCCTTCCATTTGCATCAAGATTCCTTTTCAATTCTCTTTATATACAGAAGATCAATTTAGTATAAAGATTTCAACAGTTTGCACCCACATAGAAACACAAAGTGAAACATACTGTTGGAGTACTAGTTATAGCATTAAACCAAAATGGACAGCACATTAAGGACAGAGATCCCACATGAGGAGCAAGTGCACAGTGGCTCCTGTTGTTGACCCAACAAATTGACACTCTAGTTTATGGCGCCAGTAACCATCCTAGGCTGTCGTCATGAGTTGCCAAGGCTATGGAAGCCTTCCAAGTTTACTGACTCTGATCATATTTAGACAAGGTCATAAAAGACAGAGTGAGGATAGCAACCAGTGATCCTAAGAGTGGCATTTACCAGGTTTGAACAATTATACAGCATTGAGTGGGGAAGAGGACCATCAGTACACACAGGTTGGGAGTAGAGCCATTGGTGGTAGAGTAGAGGTTATGATTACAAAGGAATGAGGCCCAAGTGCACTAGACAGGGCCTAGAACAAGGGACAGAGTCATTATTAGAGGAGCTAAGAAAGGTGCTGTCTAAGCTACAATCTTGAATCTTCTAATCCACAAAAATGGAATACCCTCAATTTACTTAGATCTCTAACTGCTAACACAGCTAAGCTTTATAATTTTCAGTATAATAAATTTTGCATTTCTTTTATTAGTCTTATTCCAAAAGTATTTAAATTTTATCTTTCTTGATGCTGTTTTTAATGGAAAACATTGTCTATTATTTATTGTTGCATAAAATGAGTATAATTTTTTCAGTTTGTACGTTTTCATTTTTTGTTTTATGTTGATATATAATTAATATACTATTTAATCCACATTTTAAACGGGTAAACCATACAGTGGCTTTTAGTAAATTCAGTTCTATAGCCATCACCACTAATCCCAGAACACTTTCATCAGTCCAAAAGAAATTGTGTTCTCATTAGTAGTCATTCCTCATGCACCCCTATCCCAACTTTCACAACCACTACTCTAATTTTTGTCTCTATATATTTGTCTATTCAAGGAATTTTGTACAAATGGAATCATATGTGGCCTTTTGTGCCTGACTTCTTTTACTTATCATAGCGTTTTCAAGGTTTATCACGGTTGCAGCATGTATCAATAGGTAATTCTTTTTTATGGCTTGAAAGCACTCCATAATATAGGTTTATCTTTTTTTAGCCATTAATGATTTATTGGATATTTGATTTGCTTCCAATTCTTGCCTATTATGACAAACGCTACTGTAAACATTCAAGCACATTTTTGTGTGGACACATTTTCATTTTTCTTGAGTACATATGTAGGAGAATTGCTAGATCCTATATTTAATCTTTATAGGAATTTCCAAACTGTATTCCAAAGCATCTACACCATTTTTACTTATGAGAGTTTACTATAGCCATCTTGAAATAAAATGATGTCTCACTATAGGTTTGATTTGTATTTCTCTGTTGGCTAAGGATATCTTTCCACATGCTTCTTTGCCATTTGTATATTTTATTTGGAGACATTTCTAATCAGATGTTTCACCCATTTTCAAATCAAGATACCTTTTTATCCCTTACCAGGTGTATGGTTTGAAAATATTTCCCAGGGGCGGTACTGTGGCGTAGCCAGTAAAGCCACAGTCTGCAGTGCCGGCATCTTATATGGGTGCCGGTTCGTGTCCCGGCAGCTCCACTTCTGATCCAGCTCTCTCCTACAGCCTGGGAAAGTAGTAGAAGATGGCCCAAATCCTTGGGCCCCTGCACTCACATAGGAGACCTGGAAGAAGCTCCTGGCTTCTGGCTTTAGATCAGCACAGCTCTGGCCGTTGCAGCTAACTGGGGAGTGAACCAGAAGATGGAAGACTTCTCTTTCTCTCTACCTCTCCTTCTCTCTGTGTAACTCTGACTTTCGAATAAATAAATAAATCTTTAAAAAAAATATTTCCCCCACTCTTTAATGGTCTTTTCACTTTCTTATGATCTTTGAAATATATTTTTTTTTGTTTTGACTGTTTTTGTTGTTTAAGCTTTTTGTGTCATACTTAAAAAGCCATTGCTTAACCAAATATCATGGTAATTTATACCTATGATTTGTCAGAATTCTATAATTTTACCTATTGCATTTACACCTTTGATCCATTTTTTAGTTAATTTTTATATACACAGTTTCTTAAATACAATTATTCAAGCTTAATTTTTTTAATTCTGCAAGTGATACACATTCATTATTTTAAATTTTTCTTCTCCTGGACTACTGAGAAGCAGTATACTACTCACATGATATTGGGCAGTAGCAGTGAACTGCAGCCCAGTCAGCCTTGTGATATATAACAGTAAACAACAGTCTACAGTGTACCAGGTTGCTAAGCTATGATGTTCAGTAGAGGATATATATTAAGAGTATTTTCAATATATGATATTTTAAACTTTTGAAGTACTTATTTGCATGTAATTTCATCATAAGTTGAGGAGCATTTGCAAATGATGTGAGATATGGGTACATTCTACTGCATATGGATATTGTTGTCCCTGCAGCATTTTTTTAAAGATTTCTCTTAAATTATCTTGGCATCATTGCAACTAATATATCTTAAATGATATAATATTAAATTATCAAGTTATAATGGTAATACTATATCATTTTTTCTTATAACTTAAATATATTAAATAACCTTCTTATATTTAGATGAATACAGGAAAAGAATTTCAGAGGCAGTTTCCATTTTAAACATTCTTAATCATCAGTCTGATGCAATTTTGTATTATAACACAGAAAAATTGATACTAGACTTTTATAAACGAGAGTGTCTTCTCCTGTATGTAAGAGAAATTTCAATCATGTTGCCTAAACAAACATGAAATTTATTGTCTCACATAAAAAGAAGTCCAAGAATAGGGCAGGCTCTTGAGTCAGTTGAGTTAGTGACCTGATGCTATCAAGAAAGAAAAGGTTTCTCCTTTCTACCGTATTTTCCCTCCGCAATGTTGGCTTTATCATCAGAATGTTAGAAAGACTTTTTAATATTCCAGCAACATATTGAAATGCAATTATTTCCTGAAAAAAAAAAGAACATTACTTCCAGTATAAACTCTCTGTATATTAACACTTTGCATATTCAGTTAGATGAAGAAGACAGGACATTTAAGACAGAAAGAAACCCGTTTTCATCTGATTTTAATCTACCAAAAGAAAAGAGAACAGTTGTAGTAGATGGTTATTAGTCAAAACATTTACTGCCCCTATTGGACGATTATATATCTCATATCCTTGATGCCATACTTGGTTAAGTGATTTAACTTGGCCACTTACACATTTCTCTTCCACACATATCTGCAATAACAGCTTCTATTCTATTTTTTTCCTTGAGACACATGTGCATGCATACACACACACACACACACAATGTCTGGAATTAGTGGCTCCTCCTTTAGCCTGAGTTTGGGAATGAAGGTAAGAGGAGCAGCTGCAGCTAGTTCTTGAAGATACGCAAAATGAGAAATAAGTCTTCATTATTATGAATTAGTGAGATGTGAGAAGTGTTTGCTACAACAACATAATGCAATAGAAATTGTTCGATTTAGAAATTGGTACCAGAAGTAGGATGCTGCTTAAACAACCTCAAATGGCACTAGCTCTGGGGTAGGGCAGTAAAATAGAGGGGGGAGGGAAGGGTGGCAGGTAGAAAAAAATGACATGTGTTCTGCAGCAGAAAAATACTGGAAGAAAATTAATACCCAACAACCTAAAAGTCAGATAACGCACCCAATAAACTTGTGGCTTCAGGCAAACAAAAAATAAGCTGAGATAACAAATGTTAGCATATCTTAATGCTATTGCCTGCATTTATCAAGCAAAACAAAAGAAATCAAAAATCAAGAAAAGAATTGGCCAGTTTCCAAGCAGAAGTGAATGAGATTATCAGAATTTCTGAGAGTTGCATGAGTTTGCAGAGTTGCAGAACTGTAACCAACTCTCAAATCTAACCACAAAGTTTTAATCTAAATCCCAAACTGAAGCATCTTTGAGTCCAATACCTAATGCTGACACTGTATTCAATAGATCTCTTAATAATTAAGGTGGCATTCAGTAAATCCTTTTAGTTGAAAAAAATAGATTTAGAAAGAAGGAAAGCTGTAATTCTCCATAAAAGCCAATTTATTATACATATAATGGAATTATCTTGAGATAGTGGCACATCATCAGACAGAGGAAAAGAACTGTGGATATAACTATTGGTTTGTGGAGTTGACCAGAATAAACTATTAAGAAACTTGTATTGTCAAAAGAGCCATAAATTGCACTAAAAGATGGCAACTCTTTGAGACTTAAATACTCTTGGATCCCATATCCCCTGGGGTGGAAAGGAAAATGAGCAAGCTGTGCAGCCCACAAAGAAGACATTTTCTCCTTTTCAGAGGTGGCCCAGAAAGTGAAGTAGCACCTTGACAGTAGGGACTCCATTTTGGAGCACTTAAGACTCCATTCTGGGAAAGCACCCCCCTCCCCCCCACCGTGAGACTCTGGTCTGAAACTATGATCTAAAACAGTAGAACAATAGCAGTCCACTACATCACACTTGGCAGAGCATAGAAACCCCCTAGCATAATTGTTCAAGCTTGAAAGTAGAAAGGTTGCACCTGGGTTAATGATAAAAATGTAATTTGTCTATGACCTACATATAATTAAAACCAATACCTGGATTAATGTCAGGATTATAAAGATTGTAACTGGTATTGTCAAGATTATAATTGATACCAGTTTCCCATAGGTTTTAGGTCAGCTTGACCCCGGTAACCATGTATTCCCCCCTGTTCCTAGCAACCATGAATTCCCCTCCTGATTTTGTGGTTTTTGCCTTTATAAACCCTGTTGCTTTAGGCTTCAGGGTCGAGAGTTCTTTAGGGCATGAGCCCACTCTCCACCGCCGGCAAATAAAGGACCATCAAATTTTATTAATGTGTGGAGCTCCTTTGTTCATACTCGCTCAGGTACAACAAAAGTGAACGGAAAAAGGGGGAACAGGCCAGCACCAAGGCTCACTTGGCTAATCCTCCGCCTGAGGCGCTGGTACCCTGGGTTCTAGTCCCAGTGGGGGCGCTGGATTCTGTCCCAGTTGCTCCTCTTCCAGTCCAGCTCTCTGCTGTGGCCCGGGAGGGTAGTGGAGGATGGCCCAAGTGCTTGGGCCCTGCACCCACATGCGAGACCAGGAGGAAGCACCTGGTTCCTGGCTTCGGATCGGGGCAGCGCACCGGCCATAGCAGCCATTTGGGGGGGTGAACCAACGGAAAGGAAGACCTTTCTCTCTGTCTCTCTCTCTCTCTCACTGTCTAACTCTGCCTATCAAAATAAAAGAAAAAGAAAGAAAAAAGGGTGAACAGAGAGTCATGCACTAAAAATGTTGATCTGTGATAACTAATACAGCACCTAAAAGGAAATCTGAAGTGAAACTGATGCTTTGAGAAGCAATGACTTGAACAGTCTTGACTGTCAAGGAACAATTTTTTTTTCTTAATGGAGAATGCGACTGGGAATGGGAGAGAGAGGAGGAGGTGGGGTGGGTGTAGGGGTGGGGGCTCTGATATGGTGGGAAGGATGACTATATTCCTAAAGTTGTACTTATGAAATTAATACTCATTAAATAAAATATTTCTTTGGGGGAAAAAAAGAATATGAGAGGTAAAGCCAAAAAAATAATAATAATAATGTTCCATAGGGAGCTATTCTTAGGGAGGAATAACAGTGATCCATCAAGGGACATTCCACTCACGAGAGTTAAGAAGCCCTTGTGAATTATGAAGGATTTCATATGTAGGAATACATACGGCCTATTGACTGCCTTATGCCTCCCATTCTTCCCCTTATAGGAATGGAAGCATTTTCTGCATTTTGCTGAAACTGCCTATCCCTGTTCTAATTCCACCTTTGGATATGGAATATATAGAGAGTAAATAACTTATGGTTTTAAATTCATATGTCTCTGACTCAGAATAACCATAGCTATGCCTAACAGATTACCAAGATATCTCGGACTTGGAGTCTGATGCTAGGGTTGTATGGGATATTGTCTTCTTTAGGTAGGAATGAGCATCTTTTGCATATAAAAGAGAAGGAAATGAATAATTGTGAGAGGGTCCTATGGAGATTACCTTGTATTATTCTTTAAAATATTTGCTGCTTCTCTCTGAGGGAAGATTACACATCCTTGACTACTGACATCAATCTTTGTCATGTAATTCCTTTTGGCCACTAAAATATGAGAAGCCAGTTTCAAGTAAGAACTTTAAGAGCTATCACATGGTTCTACTACATTTTTCATTTTTCTTTACTGAGATGGTCCAGAGTAGTAGATGCTCCCTGATCATAAGTCCCAGAATAAAGACACCATCAAATACACCTGCAGTTAACCAAGGGAAACAACACTACAAAACCTAAGAAACAAATCTTCATTGTTTTCAGCTTCCTACAATTGGGGACTATTTTGTTATTGCAGCAGAAGTATTCTCAGCTGACAAAAATAATGATTATAATTATTTCTTATATTTTGATTCTTTAAATACCTCTAAGGAGCCCATAATATACAAAGGAACATTTGTTTCTTTAATTAGATACAATTCTAAAGTCCAAAAAATTAGAAAAAGACTTCTTTCAGGAAAAGGCCCAGTACAATTCCTATCTGCCCATCTAAATCTATATAAATTAGTATCATTCTTCTTACTTAAATATATGTTAGGCTCTAACATCTGAATAATGCTGTGATTATCCCAATATTCAACTAGAAAACTTGCAGTTTCTAATATATTCAAACAGTTTAAATTCACACTATAACACACAAGCCCTGTACAGCATACTTATTTACATTTGCATATGTTCCCAAATTAAAACAATTTGTTATCAACAAAAAAAAAGGCAAAAATGCATTCTTTGGGTTTCTTTTATGTAAATGGTTTTTAATATCACACATTAAACATTTTTAGACAGCAAAGAATATTCTAAACTAAATTCATTCCATTCTCAGCATGTTGCAACTAAGGACAGCTATTTGAAGCAAAAGAGGAGGCAGGTTATCTGTAACAATCTGCATTTTTTGAATGTGGCAACAAAAGGAAATGAATGTTAAAATACTCATGGCGCATTTATCTGTATATTCCAGCCTAAACAGAAAAGTAAAACATGCAAATTTAATATTTTTTTAGATTAACATAATTTATGGCAATATCTAGATGTCCTTACATTAGTGGAGATGGCTTAAGTACAGGTTCTTGTCTTCCCATAAGAAAAGCATTTCAGCCATGAGATAGAGAGTAGTGGCAAGCAAGGTAGCAAGGTTTAAGGAGAATACAACTGACAGGCTGGGCAGGCATCTAAGCAAGAACAGAATGCCCAGTTTGCATTCAAACTGGGGCTTATAAGAGTTTGGGAGTCCAATCTTCCCACCATTTCTCTTCTGGTCCATCTCCCCTTCTCCTGGACAAAAGGTTTCCTGTGTGTGAAACAGGTGAAATTCTTCCCAAGGTTTTGTTACCTTGTGTTATCAGACTGGGTAACTCACCTGGCACCTTGCAAAGAGGATTTTCCTAGGGTGGTTTTCTTGGCGGGGGAGGCTGGGACCACCCATAAAGTTGCTGGACTTGGCTATGTAAAATTCTGGGCTGCTTCAGAGGCATGCTTTGAGGTAGCCACATCCCTTTCCACAGGCAGGTTGTTTCCCTTAGGCCCCCTTCACACACACAGGCTAACTTCTATCTCCCTACGTAACCCTCAAATATTGAAAAGTTCACCTGGGATTACCTATAATTTTAAGTCATATCATTTGGTAAAGGGTTATAAATATTGCCTTACTGAATCATATCATCGACATCACAATATGCCCTTCTTTCCCCATTTTATGATCACTGTCATGTTCCCACATTTTTTGATATCAATACCCCTGTTTTCAAGAAAAAATAGTATATATGTATATTCATATAATATCTACATACATACATATCTAAATCTGGCAAAATATTTTAAATTGCTAAATGATAATACTAAAAGACCATTTCCTAAACAAGCAAATAAACAAAAAACAAAGTCCATTTGCAGATTTCCATTTTTTTGTGTGTTTATATTTTACCCTGAAGGAATTAGAAGTGTTATTATAAAAATATAGTAACTGAAAAAAAATACCAAACTAAGGAATGAAATGAACAAATGGGACAAAGTAGTAAGAGAAAAGGAAAACACTAAAACAATAAATACTAACAATACAACTCTAATGCATTTCAAGAGAGTAGCAGATTCCCTAAACAGTGTTACATGGAGATTAAATTTTTGTTCTATAGAAGTCTGAGCCCTGTTTCCAACAGAATAATTTTATTACCTAAACATAGTTACAAATAATTTTAAGTCAGCTGAATGCATTACTCATGATTATCCATGTCAAAGATGATCTGTACTCTCCTGCCTTTGCTTCTGTAACTATCAGACCAGCAACAAAAGAGTAGGACTACAAAGGGATGAAGGTAGCAGCAGAGGATAGTGCCCATGCCTGTGTATTTCCACATGCCCCAGCAAGTGCAGCAAAACTTCACTCATTTGAACTTCCTCAGTTCCGAATTATAAATACTTTTAAATAATCCTGTTTGGTCCTCCAGATATTTAAATGTAGTTGATTACAGTAGTAGTGAAAGAGAAATGACTTTTAAGCAAATACCTGGCATCCTATGTGCCAATGGTACATCTTTAACTCTGCACTCTCATCCCTATGGTCATAGCCACATGTATAAATTTCATCTTTTCTACATATGCCGTCTCCAAGATAACCTAACTTCTAATTCTCAAGGCATTTTTCGGAATAGCAGTATAGGCACGTTAACAGGGCTTACCTTTCACTGTATGACTTTGAGCAAGCTGCCTATTCTCTCTCTGCTCTACTATGCTTATCTGTGAGACAAGGATTAAACTAAAACCTACTCTTAGCATGATTGTGAGAATTATAAGAATGAATGTACAGAATAAAATTAGTTTTGGACTTGACATATTAAGTTCTCAGTGAATTTTAGTTCTTTTAATTACAGAGAAAACAAAGGACAACTAGCAGTTTTTAAAATGTGTGCTTTCTTTTTTAAAATGTTTAGGACTTATTTATTTATTTATTTATTTGAAAGACAGCCTTACAGAAAGAGAGGGATAGAGAGAAAGATGGGAGAGAGAGAGGAAAAAAAAAAGAGGGAGAGAGAGAGAGAGAGAGAGAGAGATCTTCCATCTGCTACTTCACTCCCTAAATTACAAAAGCTTGGGGTTGGACCAGGCCAAAGCCAGGAGCCTGGAACTCCAGCAGAGTCTCCTACATGCGTGGCAGGAGCATACACACTTGGGCCATCTTCCACTGCCTTCCTATGTGCATCAGTAAGGAGCTGAATCAGAAGCGGAGCAGGGGCCAACAGTGTGGCACAGTGGATAAAGCCACAGCCTTCAGTGCCCATATGGGCGCTGGCTTGAGTCCCAGCTGCTCCACTTCTAATCCAGCTCTCTGCTACAGCCTGGGAAACCAATACAAGATGGCTCACATGGGAGACCCAACAAAAGCTCCTGGCTCCTGGCTTCAGATCAGCTTAGCTCTGGTCATTATAGCCATTTGGGGAGTGAACCATGGATGAAATACTTCTCTCTCTGCCTCTGCCTCTGCCTCTGTAACTCTGCCTTTCAAATAAATAAATAAATCTGAAGAAGAGGAAGGAGAAGTAGGAGAAGTAGTAGTAGTAGTAGTGGAGCAGCTGGGATTGGAACCAGTGCTCATATGTGATGCCAGCATGCTAGTGGCAGCAAGTGGCAGCTTAGCCCACTGTGCCATAATGCTGGCCCCTGAGAGAGACAGAGAGGGGTCTTCAATTCCCTTGGTCAGTCCTCAAATGCCTGCAACAGCCAGGGTTAGGCCAGGTGAAAGTCAGGAGCCAACGTCTCCCTAGAGGTTAGTAGGAACCCAAGTACTTGAGCTATTACTGCTGCCTCCCAGGGAGTGCCTTATCCAGAAGCTGCATTCGAGGTGGAGCTGGAACTTGAACCAAGTGTCCCAATGGTATTTTTTTTTTTAAGATTTCATGAATTTCTTTGAGAGGCAGAGTTACAGACAGAGAGAGGGAGAAACAGAAAGATCCTCCATCTACTGGTTCACTCTCCAAATGGCTGCAAGGGCCAGAGCTGGGCCAATCCGAAGCCAGGAGCCAAGAGCTTCTTCTGGGTCTCCCACGCGAATGCAGAGGCCCAAGCACTTAGGTTATCTTTGACTGATTTCACAGGCCATAAGCAGAGAGCTGGATTGAAAGAGGAGCAGCTGGAACACAAACTGGCACCCATATGGGATGCCAGCGCTGCAAGCGAGGGCTTAGCCTACACGCCACTGTGCTGGCCCCTCAAGCAGCATTGTAACCACTGCACCAAATGCCTGCTTTAAACCACACTGTTGACCATATTCCATACCTAACACAGTGTCTTACATCTATCTAGCAGCTCTCAAATATGAGGGTACTTCAAAAAGTTCACAGAAAAATAGAAATAAAAAATAAGGGTTTCTTTGGGCACAAAATACTTTTGAAATCTAGGCATTTAACTGAAAAAGTTGTATTGTTAACCACTAGACAGGAAGACTCTCCTTCCTCTAATCCTCACAGTTGAGTGAAATGTACCAAGAGCATTCAGTTTGCTTCCCAAGAGTAAAAGCACAGAATTCCAGATTTTCCAGTGTTAATGCCCAGCAGCCAAAGAACATTAGGAATATACTAACAGCTGAAGAAGCTGAAGCAATTACTCTTTGCAACAAGGAAGAACTATAATATTGGGAAGCCACCAGTATCTCAATAAGAGGTTATTAACACATATTACAGGATGTAGGTTCATGTGAGCTGATTTTGAGGATGGTTTAGGGAAGCAGTGTTTTGTTCTACATTCAGCTGGTTTTGGAAATGTCAAGTTTATGCATGACTTTTGAAGTATTTCATCATCTAAAATTATGGGAAGCAGGGTCAAGTATTTGAACTTGCAGTTAAGATGCCACTTAAGCCATCAACATCCCACATCAGAGTGCCTGGGTTTTGATTCTGGTTCCTAATTCTGGATTCCTGGGAGGCAGCAAATGATGGCTCAAGTAATCGGGTCCTTGTCACCCTTATGGGAGACACACAGATTAAGTGCCCAGCTCTCAGATCTGGCCCCAGCTGTTGTGGGCATTTGGGAAGTGAACCATAGGATAGGAGCTCTGCCTATTTTCTTTCCCTTGCTTTCTCTCTCTCTTCCCTCCCCCAACTTCCCACCAAACAAAAAAGAAAATTAAAATTATAACCACAAAATAGTCATGACAGAATGTCAGAGAACCAGGTGGGGCAAAAATTTCATTTGAAGAGAACATATGAAAAGTAAAACCTTAAAAACTTCCCATATGCCGTATCTTCTTGAGAAAAAAGACATTACTATTCTCACATCAACAATCGGTGGATGACTCACATATCACTTTTCTCAATAATAATGCTTAAAACTATAAAATATGCACAGCCTCAAAATTATTCTACCAATTATTGTATTGTTATCATTTAAAAAGTTATGTGAAATTGTAGAAAAACTAAAACCACCCCTCACGTACCAAACATTTATAGGTTATTATGCAGTAGAGCAAAATCTGGTCATCAAATCAATGTCTTTTGGTCTTCCCCATTAGTCAAATAATTTTATTGTGAACAGCAATCAAAGTACAAAATACAAACTACATTGTGGTAAATGCAGTAAATTCTTATTTTGAAAGAATACTATTTCTTGTCAAGCTGATAATCATATCTATCTAACTTGAATGACTACATTGGCACAAAAAGACCCTGCCACCCTTTAAAAATTGTTTCTAGTCTCTTCCATTTTAAATATCACACAATAGGCTTTAATAAAATTAATATATCACCAAATTACTTTCTTTGTGGAACAAAGACAAGCACTTTAAAGCGTATAAAGTGACTAATTATTAATGTTGTCAAATTAAGTTAAGTAATTTTATGCAATTACTAAATGTACCAACTTCTTAAAAAATTGTGCAGTTAAAGAAACTATTCTACTGTCATTTACAATGTACATAAATAACTTGGTTTAAGCAAGTTGTTTGGTCAGGCTGGCATTTTTTTTTTTTCCAGAATTCTTGCAGACGTTCTTGATGTTAAAGTTAAATCAAAGTTTTTGTTCATAGTTTCCATTTATCCAAATTGAACAATAGCATTTGCTATTATTTAATTGGATCTCTTCCTAGCTGTGATTTTGAGTTCACGTTGATTAGGAACTGTAGATTCTTTATACCACTGTCAGTGTTTAGCACAGTACTCACCATAGGCAAAATTACATTGATTTGAGCTGGGCAGCTTTCAGATTTGCCTACTGCTTGGATAAGCCCTATAATACACTTTTAAGTGAAAAATCTAGTCATGGTATAAATCTTCCAAACTTGTTAGGAAGGTAAGGAGATGATAGTTGGTCTTAGACTATTACTCTCTGCCTAGGAAGAGAGGACATTAAAGATACTATCTCCTTCCAAACTTAAAGTGAATGGGCAGATGATGAACAAGAAAAACACAAGTAATAAGATCTGCTGACATAATATGATTAATCATTTTAAACTCTGTAACTACTTTTTCCATCAATAAATTGAAATTATTAATTCACCATTTGAATTTCATGTATTTTCTTTTTAAGTTCAGTGACATTTATCTGTTCATTTTTTCATTTGTGAGTCACAAAGAAAAAAATAGAAAGAAAGCTTATACTTGCTCTCAAATGCCTATAAAATCTGGTGCTGGGCCAGTGCTGGAGTCAGGAATGCAATCCAGGTCTCCCATGTGAGTCACAGGAATCCAATTACTTGAGCGATCACCACTGCTTCCCAGGGTCTGCATTAGCAGGAAACTGGAATCAGGAGCCAGAGTCAAGAACCAAACTCAGGTATACTAATGTGAGACATGAGCACTGTATTTAAAGCCCAATACTTAGTGTATTTTCTATCATTTCTTTTTATTTTATTAACTCTATAGCCTATGGTTGTCTCCTAATAATCTATTCATCCTGCACATCTCACCACCTCCCTCACTCATTTACTATTTATCATATCAGGCACAAGGTTTAACTAGTATATTGATTTAACAGTGAACAAAACAGACAAGAAATCTTAAAATCTACAGCTACTCGAGATTGCCAACATTATACATATAATATTTAAATAATGACTTCATTAATGTTAAGTGCCAAGATACTATGAAAACCTGTATTGAGGATCTTATCAAGTCAGAGAAATTATAGAAGCTTTCTTTGAGAAAGGAACCCCTAATATCCATACTTGCAGATAAGCAGTCCTTAACCAAAGAAAGAAAGGAGCAAGAGTAACCCACACGAGAGAAAAATGCAAAGGCTTTCTGGTGGAAGGGAACATGTTAGACATGAAGAACTAAAAACAGAAAAACAATCCTGAATATGTCTGAACTGAAAGAGACTGCATAACGTAGAAAAAAACTAGAGAAGGTGAGGGCTTTATCTTACAGAGTTCTGTAGGCTGGGTAGCCATGAAAGGGTTGGAAGCAATGCACTGATATGATTGGCTTTGCATTTTAAGGAGATGACTGCATTGAAAGGAGGTTAGGGCTGTGTGAATTAGGAGGCTATTTTAGTAGTTCAAGAAAGAGATAACCAATAGGTAAATCAGAGTACAAACTACAGTAGAGAGAAGGTAGACAAGATTTTAGAAGTATTTACATAAGATGAAAAAAAATTGGGTGATAGATTGAATACAGCAAGTGCACTAGTTATCTATTGCTATGTAAAAAATCACTCTCAAACTTTACGGTTAACAATAAGTATTTATCAAATAATACCTGTGGGGTCAAGAATCAGGGCACACTTTAGATTGACTACAAGTCAATTCTATGTTAGAAGGTTGTAAAAATAAGGTGCTGACCAGGGGTATATTCACCTCAAGGCTTGACTCGACAAAGATTTACTCCCAAGCCAACTCATGTGGCTCCTGGCAGGCTTTATGTCCTCAACCAACTACCGGCTGTAGACATCAGTTCTGGGCCAACTGAGCCTTTTAATGGGGATATTCACAGGAAAGCAGTTAACTTCCCTCAGAGTAAAGGCTGAGAGAGAAAGGAAAAGACAAGGGGCATTATGATAGGGGTGGGGGCTGGCAGAGAGAGAGAGAGAGAGAGAGAGAGAGAAAATAAGGAAGTCACAGTCCTTTTGTAATCTAATCTTGGAAATGTACCACAGTTTTGTCATATTATTCATTAGAGGTGAGTTACTGGGTGCAGTCTACACACAGAGGCAGAGAATATTACACAAAAGAGCACACAAATCAGTACATGGAGATCATGAAGACCATTTTAGAGGCTGCCTACCACAGGGAACATGGGAACAGGCAGTTTTATGACATCCATCAATGAGAGCAAGAAAAACGTATACGATCCAGGTTTGGAGATGAGGCTTTGTATTGGGCATGGTGAGTTTGAAAGAATGTCTTTTGTTCAATGACAAAATATGCATTTATAAAACACCTACTGTTTGTAAAATGGTACCGGCTTCCTAAGCCCAGCCAGGCTTACTAAGTCAGGTGACCAAATGGCCCAATCACAAGTGTCAACTCCACCCCCACCCTAACAGGATTTGCTGCTCTCACTTCCTTACTTCTGCAAAGCTAGCTAAGAACTTTTCTCCTAGTACAGGCTGCTGTTCTCCAATGCCTAGGGAGGCAGGATGTCGGGTTTCTGCCACCTGACAATCAATCTCCCTTTCTCCGGTGTTTGGTGTGTTTTGTGGGATGGAATATAATGAGGAACACAGAAACATCCTTGCCTTCATGGAATTTTCCTTTTAATAGTTGGAAAATAGATATGATAATTATTAATTAATTAAGATAAGCATATGCCTCCCTTACAGCATTTATCAAAATCTGCTTTTGTATTATGGTGTAAATGAACCATTGGGATAAGCCACAAGACATCCACATCTATTTCCAGGAACATGTAAATATGTTTACTTATTTGAACAAAGGGCCTTTAAAGATACTGAATCCAGGATCTTGAAATAAAAGTTACTTTTGCGAAAGTGGGCCTTAAATTGCATCACAAGTCTCCTAATCAGACACACACAGAGAAGACACACAATAAATAGGATGAGGCAGTGTGACCATGAGGGTAGAGATTGGAGAGATACAGTCACAAGTCAAGGGATGCCAACAGCCAATAAAAGCTGTAAGAGCCAAACAATAGCTTCTCCTCTAATGCTTCCAGGGTGAATTCAGTCCTGCTGATCCTTGATATTAGACCTCTGGCCCCCCAAAATGGGAAAGACTTAAAGTTCTGTTGTTTTAAGCCTCTCAGACTGTGGGAATCTACTATAGCAGCCATGAGAAACTAATATACTCTTGCAATGTGATTTCTTATCATTGTAATCAAAGCACTTATTAAAGGTTGTAATTATATGCTTGTTCATTTTTGTCTGTGTTATTGCACTAATACGGAGGCTCATGAAGGTGGAACTATTCACTGTACCCTCAGCCTCTTAGCATAGTATCTGAAACATAGTGTGTCCGTATAAACTACTGGTCAAATGAGTGAATGAGTAAATGTCTCCCACAGATTAAAAAAAAAAAAAAATCTTACAAGCCAAAGCCCATGCCTTTTGATTCTAATCCCCACAGAGTCCTGCAAAAAAACCCAAAAATTGTTGAACTAGGTTTCAGTTCTGGAAATCAGACAGTATAGAATTTACACATTGTAAGGCAATGGCCTTGCTTTTATTTATTATTAAAAGTTAATGTGAGTTTGTATCTTATCTGCTTTTCTTGGCTCTCATAAGGAGCAGGTTCAAATACCATTCATTTCCACATTCCTTACATGATCCACAGTTTGGCTTATGGTGCAGACAAAAAAAATCTCTGGAGCATTTGGGTGAAGTGGAATCTAATAAGCTTTAGACTCAGTCATAATGGAAACCAGCGTTACCATGCAGTATATTCCAAATCAAGACTAAAACTTCCCTCACTGGGTTGTGAACCTATTTATCACTTGGCCTTGAGCAGAGACTCCATGAGTGAAGTCTGATTATTATTAACCCTCCTGCCCTAAAGCAGCCACAAGAATAGCATCAGACAAGAGTTCCCCAACCAGTGCCACTACTTATTAGCCATAAGACCTTGGGTAAATTATTTAACCTTTCCGAGCCACAGTTGCTTGGCCAATATTTTCTATGTGAGAACGGTTCTGACCTAAAAATGGAATGAAGTAATTATTATTTTCACAAAAAAACTTTGGCTTCTGAAAGTGTGCCGTGATCTTGAGTAAATGCTCACACCTCCTAGGGTCTTCTGAAACACAGGATTCAGTAGACCCTACTATTTCCTTAATGAACCCAAGTTTGCCAACCTTTGAACCAAAGCCCGTACGAGGGTTCACAATTCCATGACTATATCCTTCAGCAGCCTGCTAGGTATCAGATTTACCTAAGGGAAGGTCAAGCCGACGTGCCAGGTACTCAAGAAGAGTCTGGCTCCCCGGTAGCTCTCAAATGAACGCTAAGGTGGGACTTTTCAGTCAGACACAGCTCGCCAAGGGGAGCGCAGGTCGCCGCGTAAGCGGGAAGGTTTTTCTCGAAGCGTCTCTCGGTTGCCTGGGCAACGCTACGCCACGGCGCGCCCGTCAGCGAAAAGCCCAGACAGCGCAACGCGCAGGCGCATCCCGGAAGCCAATGGGCGCGGCCGGAACGTAGGCGCCGCTCGGCCCCGCCCTTCTCCGATTGGACTCCGAGGCCTGGTGGTGGCGAGGGGGCGGTTTTCCGTGGCTCGGCGCCGCGAGCTCCGTCACGTAGGTTACGCACACTCACGCCGCAGGGACGGCCCCGAGCCCGCGCAGCCGGCTGCGCCCTCTCCAGACGTCTGGACACCGAAGCGGGAGTCGAGATGCTGCGGGTCGGGCACCCTCTGTGGAGCTGACCAGAAGCCAGAGAGGCTGAGAAGAGCCTGACGGAGGCCGGGCCGAGCACGAAGCCCTTCCCGCCCGTCGGGTTGCTGGGTTCCCGCCGCCGTCCAGTTTCTGGCGGTCAGGATCACGCCAGTCGCTGGAAGCCCCGAACTCTGTGTCCCCCCCCAAGTCTCAGGCCCCCTACAGGAATGTTCAAAAATGAGTATCAGGTAACCCAAAACGGCTCTCCGACCTGTTTGTAGCTTTCGCCTTTCTCCTTCTGGGTGAGGTTAGTTGGTGATACCCGCTCCTCACGCCCACTCTCCCCGGTTCACAAGTCCTTTTTCAGGGTAAAGACTTGGTGGTTGAGTAGCCTTGACTCAAAAAATGAAAGGAAAAAAAAAAAAAAAAAAACCCAAGACCCAATGCCTAAGCAAGTGGTTTGGCTTTTGTTCCCTCTCCAGCTCAGTGCATCTCAAGCTGTGTGAATTGATTAAAATTCAGACAAACTCCACCCAGACCTGAGTCAGAATCTTGAGTGCGGGGGCCCTGAACCAAAGCCTGTGGTGCTCCTTGATGCACACTGGACTCAGAAGCCATTTAGAAGAGTGAATGAGTGTGTTCATGAGTGGGTTAAACCAAGAACACACACACACTCAGCCTGTGTGCTGTTTTCTTTTTCTAAAGCTGGCAGGAGGGGGTCAGTGACTCTCAGATATTGGGGTACATCTGCGACACTGGGGTACTTGTAAAATGCTAGAGTTCCCCTTTACCCCAGACCTAGTGAATGAGGGGCTCTGTAGAGGGGTTAGTTCATTTATCTTGGTAACATATTACCCCAGGTGATTCTGATCACGTAGTATAAGGCTGTTTGATCATCCATCAAGAAAAACCTTTCTTCCTGAGGATCAGTCACCCCAAGTATCTGAATGTGTCTGAACGCCTGATCTGCTTTCCTCCCTCCGCTGGGCATCTCCGTTAGCCTTTGTCTTCCTTCCTCCCCACCTCACTGTCCCTGAAGTCACCTCTGCCCTGTTTACCCTCTGTTTACCATCCCAGCTCTGCCTGCTTTGAGGATGAACTTTTCGCCCCTCTGCCTGAAGAGCCCTCCCCTGGTCTCCATCTCTTTGTTGCTTTTACCCCAGTGGCCAAACTCCACTTGTCCTCAGTGTATTCTGCCATTCTTTTTCTTCTGCCCTACTTGAGATACCATGAAGTGGGATACAACAGTTTTAGGGAGTTGTTCTCAATTCAGGTATGGGAAGTGTGTTATTAAAAAAGCCTATGCCCATTGCAGGAAACTTGGAAACATTGGAAGGCAAAAAGAAGTGGAAAGAGTTTGCTGTTTTACCAAATGTACATATTTTCTCTTAAAAAAAAAAAAAAACAGCTGCTTCAAATTTAAGATTTATAGTGCAATATGACCTGCCCTGAGAAGCTGTAGTAATTCTATCCTTTGTACAGTTTGAATATAATACTGCCTAAGGAAGAACAAAGTAGGTGTTTTAACTTCACATGATTATGTGTTGAAACCCAGGAGCAAAAATATCTTTCTGTTATTGAGAAGAATTAAAAGCTGGAAATTCTTTGTGAAAATTAGACAGATTTTCTCATGTGCTGCCTACAAGTCAACCCATATTTAGGCTTCATTTTAGGTCCTCAGTTGTTGCAGTAAGTCCTTTGCCTCCGTGATAATCGCCTTAACTTCACTTTTTCATAAATTCCTTAAAGCTTATGGAATTCAGTAATAATATAATGTTTTTATATGTGCCTTCATGTTTTCAGGTTTATTATGGGAACAAGTAGCCTGCCTTTCTACAGATTCTATTTTTCTTGTGCAGATTTTTATAGTTAACTTGTACTAAATATATAAAAAGATCTTGTAGGAATGTTCAACGTAAGAATACCCCAACATCTTCCCAGGCCTTTTTATTGTCTGGTAGTAAACTGTTTCCTATTATTTGTAATAATCTTTGCTAACACAATTGAACCCTTGGCTGTTTGCCAAGTATTGTGTTGACTGTGTTTTGTTCATTGTCTTTTGCAGTGCAAGAAAATCCATTTTTTCAGATGAGGAATCAAAAAGTTCAGTAACTCCAAGATCAGATATTTAAAATGTCAGTGTTAGAGCTCTGGTCAGCCCAACTAGAAACCTTGTATTCAGAAATAATTATCAGAATTTTTTGGCCTGGTTTGAGAATTGAGTTTAAAAACTTTTATTCTGGGTCTCATGTCAGGATAATCTACACATGTTAAGTAAATGAACTCCACACATAAAGTTTGTGTGACACCTTAAATGTTTATCATACTTGAAAGATAACTTCCTTGAACCATTAATCCAAGGTGACTCAAATCATAATGGTTGCAGCTTAGATACAATCAAGGTATAAAGTAGGAGTAATAACAGGGATAATGTTTCCTCCCAGATCTGCCTAACTGACACATGCCTGGAACATTGGTTGTGAATATGTGGTGCATACCCTTTCTCCCTTAGCATTGTCTTTCACTGCTTTAAATATTTTGTGTTTCTTTTCTAGGGAGGTGCATTTGTTGAAATCTTTAGTGCACAGGGCAAAAATCCTGGAGCTAAATGGAAGATCCTTGGCAGTCCATCTGTGATTTGGAAAGTAAGTGTTAGAAATTAGAGGCACATTAATCCTGGAAATGAATATGAGTGAAGGTTTTAGGGGAAAAAAAGGGGGGGGGGGAGGCCTCGATCTGATTTCAGAACTGTTTTTTTCCTGTTCTGTCATTCCAAAACCCTTTGATGACATTGTTGGCTGCTGTGTTTCTGGACACCATTCCTCACTTTAAGACTTTGACTCACAACTCGTTACTTTTCTCTGTACTCCCTGTCCTGCTTCTTAATTTTAGAGGACTTTTGGATCTGTGATGAATATCTCTTCCAGCCCTGGACTTCTCGGTTTCTTGATTTTTTTTTTCTTTAATGACCTCTTTCACTCTGCTTCAGGTCCTGCTGTCACACTCTTGGACCTTATCACCACCAATTGCAGGACCTCTGAAATTACTAAGTAAGACACTGAGACATCCTTCTCTGACCTCAATCTTTGATTCTTAAGGTTGCTTGCTCAGTTATTCCCACTGTGTCTGTTCTTTGATTTTTTGGGACCCTTAGCCCATTGGCCATTCTGGTTTTCCTCTTGAATTTTTTTTCATTTATTTATTTATTTTCTCTTTCTCTACTTCCTTTACTTTTTCTTATAATGTTTTCTTTTTTTTTTAAGATTTATTTTATTTATTTGAAACACAGAGTTACAGAGAGAGGTAAAGTCAGAGAGAGAGGTCTTCTATCCGCTGGTTCACTCCCCAGATGGCCACAACAGCTGGAGCTGCACCGATCCAGAGCCAGGAGCCTCCTCTGGGTCTCCCATGTGGTGCAGGGGCCCAAAGACTAGGGCCATCTTCTATTGCTTTCCCAGGCTGTAGCAGAGAGCTGGATCGGGAGAGGAGCAGCCGGGACTAGAACCGGCACCCATATGGAATGCCGGCGTCTCAGGCCAGGGCTTAACCCGCTTCACCATAGTACTGGTCCCTCTTCACTTCCTTTTCTTTCTAGCCTAGTATCCCAGGTCCATAATTCCAGTCACTTGCTGATTGAGACCTTTGTATGCCTTTGTTCCTTGTCTTTTCATCATGACCACCTAACAAATACCAACTGAAGAAAAGCCCAGCCTGCATCTGTTCTCCTCAGTACTTTTGAAGAACGTGTCTGCCATCTTTCTTAATGACAATATCATAATCCAATATGAGTGGCCCTAGGAAATTCTCCTGCGGTGATCTCTCAGTCTACAAAATGATAATTTCTCCATTATCTTCAGGTTATCAACTACCAAACTCCCTACCCCAGCCCCAACCCACTACTAGGACAAACCCTCTGTACTGTCTAAACAATGTCATCCCTATTTCACAGGGAAAACAGGAGCCATCCGGTATCAACTACCCCAGCTTGCTGCCACTAGGTCTAAACACCTCTATCCATCCCTATTATTTTGTCTTTCTCTTCTCTTACAATCAAGAGATACCTGTGTTGAGACCTTTTTCCATGGATAATTTTTTTAAGCAATCATTAATTGCTTACTGTTTGCCAAGCCTGGCAGTAAGCTCTTTACATATGCTGTGTAATCTTAACAGTAACCTTAAGAGATAGGTAGTTGTTTAGCCATATTATTGATGTGAGAACTAATGCATGAAGAAGGTAAGCCCAAATTTACAGTGATTGTATCTGTGAAAGAGAGAAATGGTACCATGAGAGGATACAGCCAGTGAATCAGGAAAGGTTTCCTCTGAGAAATGAGTTCTGAGAGCTTAAGAGGCACAGAAGGGCTATTGGAGAGGAGTGTATTGCATGCAAGGGGAAAAGCATGTACAAAGTTCTTTTGTCAAGACACAACTTAGAATTTTCAAGAAACTGAAAGGAGGCAGTTGAAGCCTAGATGCAGAGAGTGAGGGAAAATGCAAGATAGGTTGTGAGGTTTATAAAACTGGATAGGGACCATATCATGGATATGGACCATAACATGCAAGGGTTTAGGACCATATGGAAATTTTGGTATATTATTGAAAGGTTTTGAATGTCTACCCACCTTGTGCATCAATGTAATAAATGCTATAGTTGCTGCATATGTGTTCGTTTCAAATATGTGGAGATGCTCTTGTGGTGGACATAACAGAATTTGCTTAAGTGTTCCTTAATTAGTTACAGTGCATTTCTGGACATTGCATAAAAATAATGCAAGTGTACATTGAAGAGTGGGAGGCTTTGTGAAAAATTTTAATGTGATGACATGCTCAGAGATTGGGAATATGCTCCAGGATTAAAAAAGAACCATTCACATTAGCACTTTGACTGTTGGAAATTGGACTTGTATGTAGCTAGATTTTTATTTCCAGGTTTGTTTTGTTTTGTTTTCTGGTACTGCTACTTTATTTTTTAGGTATCATTGATTATAACATTTCTTAGCTGATTTTATCTAAATGTTATATAGAATTTCATAGTTAAAGCAGGGGTCAAGTAATGCAATGATTAATTGTATGCCAGCCAGAACCTGAAACAAAGGACCTTCTAGACTGTTATACTGTAGGTTAGATTTTTTTTTTTTTTTTTTTTTTTTTTACTATGACAGAGAGTGATGTAGAACCTTCTGCTGTTAGACAGAAATGCATATAGATAAGAATAGGAACTCTAAGTAAACTCTACGGCCCTCAGATTAGTAATTTGGGAAACACTCTGAAGTTGGTAAACTTATCACATGGATGAAAAGTGTCTGAGCATCTGTCAAAACCTTGGTGAGACTTCTGTATTTTGATTCATGCCAAGTCTCAGGTTAAGAGTATCATCAAGGCATAGGCCTACTATTAAGTCTTTGGAACATGGTACTTTTTTCCTGTGGATTTGCAGTACTGATTTAGTAGTAGAAGACAAATGGGATTTGTTTCAATTACCACTGTTTTCATTTTGTTCTGTAGGAATTTGATAAAGAAGTTAAAAGTTTTGTGTTTGTTCTGGAAGGCAGCAGCCAAACAAACAGAATTCAATTACCAAAGGAGAATAAACAAATCCGTAAGTAGCATTCTTAATATCAAACCTCAACATTAAAGTTATGTTTTTGTGTCTTATAAACAGCCTTCTTAGTATGACTTCCACTGGCAATTGTTGGTAAAAAGCTACCAGATACATTTTTTTTTTTAAATTTAGAAAGTAACTGTTTACTGAGCACTCTGTTAGGCTTTTTAAAAAAATATATTCTGACTCACTGTCAGACATATAGAAGTATTTTTATGATTCATAAGATTATTTAATGACTTAATGTATTTATTGAATATTAGCTGTGTTCTAGGGACTTGTGAGGATTTTTGCATTTAACTTATTCTTCATAATGGCCCTTTTACAGATGAACAGACTAATGTTGATTCATCATCAAGAGATCAACAAGTTAAGGCAAATTTTTGAAACAGACTTAGGAATGCCCAAAGTATAGCAAAATAATTTGTGATAAAAGCATTTATCAGGGCGCTGGTGCTGTGGCACCACAGTTTAAAGCCCTGGCCTGCAGTGCTGGCATACCATGTGGGCGCCAGTTTGAGTCCCCAGCTGCTCCACATTCAGTGCAGCTCCCTGCTAATGTGCCTGGGAAGGCAGTGGAAAATGACCCAAGTCCTTGGGCCTCTGCACTTACATGGGAGACCTGAAAGAAGCTTCTGGCTCCTGGCTTTGGATCAGCCTATCTCCGGCCTTTGCAGCCATTTGAGGAATGAACTAGTGGATGGAAGACTCTCTCTCTCTCTCTATTTGTGTCTTACAAATAAATAAAATATTTTTTAAAAATTTATCAGAAAATGTTACAAAAGGCATTGTTTGGTCATGGAATAACTTATATAACTTTAGTAACATTAATATCTAATAATTGTAGATAAGAATGTGTGATTTAACAGAAGTCCAAAGAGATTTCATTTCTTAATTGCTTTGGAATTTAAGATAAGCATTTTGGAAGAGAAAGAACCTGAGAGATCATCTAAATGTGTGATCAGAAACCCAGTTATTGGCAGAGTTGGGGTTAAAATTGAAGGCTCTTCCACCAGATTAAACATTGATTACACTGATGTGACTGAAGAAATATAATTTGTCAGAATAATTGGGTAGGTTTTCCATCAGCTGTGTCCTGTGTTTTAAATATAGATTTCAGGTGATTTAGCAAATACACAGAAACACTGCCTTTTTCCAATCTTCATTTACTTCTTTTTATTTCATTTGTTGAGAATGCTTATGGACTCTTCTGCTGTATACCAGACCCTGTGAAAAGAACAATGTTAGTGCTTGAGCCTCTAATTTCTTTTTAATATTTATTAATTTATTTGAAAGGGAGAGAGAGAGAGGGGGAGAGAGTGAGAGAGATCCTGATCCTCCAGCCACTGGTTCACTCCACAAATGGCTGTAAGAGCCAATATCCTGGCACTCCATCTGGTCTCCCACATCGGTGGCAGGGCACCAAGTATTTGAATTGTCATCCACTGCTTTCCCAGACAAATTAGCAGAGAGCTGGATTGGAAGTGGAGCAGCTGTGATTTGACCTGGCACTTGCAGGAGGCACTGCACCACTACACCAGCTCCCTGCTCTTCTAATTTTAATTCAGTGTTCTAAACTTACATAGGCTCTGTGTTTTGTGTAGCATTACAAGCTGCTTTATGAATATTTTAGGTTTCTAAGAAATAAACCAAACCATAGAAGTTATAGATGGAAAATGATGGATTTTAAAGTGTTTTGCCAGTGTTTCTTTCTAAAACAAAATAATGGAACCTCAAAGAGAAAAGACCATCATTGTTAAAGGGATTTTTATTAATTACCATTTTAAAATCATGGTTCCTAATTGTGTGTGTGTGAATAATAGTAGATTTCTTTTTTCTTTTTTTTTTTTACTATTTATATTTTATTTTATTTTATTATTTTTTGACAGGCAGAGTGGACAGTGAGAGAGAGAGAGAGAGAGAAAGGTCTTCCTTTGCCATTGGTTCACCCTCCAATGGCCGCCGCGGCTGGCGCACCGCGCTGATCCGATGGCAGGAGCCAGGTGCCTATCCTGGTCTCCCATGGGGTGCAGGGCCCAAGCACTTGAGCCATCCTCCACTGCACTCCCTGGCCACAGCAGAGAGCTGGCCTGGAAGAGGGGCAGCCAGGACAGAACCGGCGCCCCGACTGGGACTAGAACCTGGTGTGCCGGCGCCGCAAGGCGGAGGATTAGCCTAGTGAGCCGCGGCGCCGGCCTAGTAGATCTCTTTATTTCCACATAAATGCATAATTATAAATAAGGTGAACTAAGATGAACCAGGGAAACTAGTCTGAAATTGTAATTTGTTCATCTTACAAGGTGTATAGTCTGTGTTTTTAAGGATATTGATTTTATTTCCTTTTTTTTTTTTTTTTAACAGATAGAGTTAGACATAAATAGAGAGACAGAGAGAAAGATCTTCCTTCCATTGGTTCACCCCCAAATGGCCGCTATGGCTGGTGTGCTGCTGCCAGCGCGTGGCGCCAATCCAAAGCCAGGAGCCAGGCGCTTCCTCCTGGTCTCCCATGCGGGTACAGGGGCCCAAGGACTTGGGCCATCCTCCACTGCCTTCCCGGGCAACAGCAGAGAGCGGGAGTGGAAGAGGAGCGGCCGGGACTAGAACCTGGCACCCATATGGGATGCTGTCGCCGCAGGCAGAGGATTAACCTAGTGAGCCAGGGTGCTGGCCCCAAGGACACTGATTTTGTGAGACAGGTACATTTGATTTTTAGGAACATGACTTTGTTCTAAGCCACTGTCAGTTCTTTTGCTTTCTTCTTTTCTTGGGCATATAATGTTCACCTGTATACTCATTTAATGCCCTCAGCATCTGTGTACATGATCTAGTCATTAATAAAAATCAGTCCCATCCAGTAACCTTTCTGTTTGGCTCTGAGAATGTTTCCTCTTCCACTGAAGGCTAGGTGACTCCATACAATTCCCTCATCCCCCATATAAGGATTTTATTTTTTTTTTTAGAAACAAACCAGGTCTAATGTGTTTTAATTACCTTGCTAAGTGGAAAGATGATGGTTTTAATTTGAAGAAACAGAAGTCTTTTAATGTATTTCTTCTACAATGTCATGTAATTAAAAATTAATCTGACTTTTCTGTAGCAGCACTATAATGATGAAATTTTACATATTGACTCTGTTGCACTAATGCCTTCAAGATTAGTTATTTGGAATTTTTGATAAAAAAAATTTATAATTAATTTTTACTTGTATAAAATGACCTGTGTGAAATTGGTATAGTTAAATTTAAATTAAATGGCTTGGCTTGAGTAAACAATTAACTTTCAATTAACATTTCTAAATTAAGTTCAATTACCATTATATGTTCCTATTTTAAGAGTAAATATACACTTTGTTTATGCAAACTTGACATTAGATTCCTCTTAAGTGTTTTCAGCTCCATTAGGTGCTTAGGAGAACATTTATTTTATTTTATTTTATTTTTTTGGTTCCCAAGTTTTATTCAAGAACTGATACAAAATTTTCCAGATAAATGAGTTTTAATCCTCATCTTCCTCCTCTTCTTCGTCCTGGTTAATCTGGAAGTATCGTAATTCGTAACTCTCTTTGCTGTTAGCAACTACATGCAACCAATCACGTAGATTATTCTTCTTCAAATATTTTTTGGTGAGATATTTCAAATACCTTTTGGAAAAAGGAACCTTCGAAGTCACCGTGATCTTGCTCTTGCTCCTCTCGATGGTCACGGCCCCGCCCCCAAGGTTCCCGGCTTTCGCGTTCACTTTGATTCTCTCCTGGAGAAACTGCTCGAAGTTGGCCGCATCCATGATCCCGTCTTCCACGGGGTGGGTGCAGTCCAGGGTGAACTTCAGGACCTGCTTCTTTTTTTTGCCCCCCTTCGCCACAAGCTTTTTCACGGGCGCCATGGCGGCCAGGAGAACATTTAAATGTTTAACTTTTCATTTTGAATAGTAGTATTTCTGAATTATATTTGAGAGCTTCTAAATAAAATCAAAGTTTTATTCATTGAGCACCTATCACATAAAACAAGTGTGATATTGATGATCATACTATAGACTTCTCCAGAGCAAGGATCTTGAATCATCCTCTTTGTACTTCTGCCTTAGTTTCTGGTGTGTCATGGGTCTTCAGTAAGCTTGGTAAATTTGCCCAATTAAGAAACTGTGAGGATTTGGGTTATAATTTTTAATTGTAATCAGCTGGACTTGATAATTATCATTCTCTGCTTCTCCTCTCTGGAGCATGTTACATGGAGTTGCCCCTGTGAGGAGCAGCTGTGTCACATGTAAATGTCTGTCATTTATGGGGTCTTCTCCAAGACTTTCTGTCCAAGGCTCAGATTTGAAACCCTTGTTTCTCTGCTGTGGTATCCAAATCATAGGTGTGTCCTCCCCAAAGCCTTGTGTTGATCTTAACTTTCAGTTACTCTTAAGGATGAGGTCCTCTTTATGAGGTTCCTCAAGTCTGCTCATGCCCCCACAGACTAAATCTCATCATGGCCACCTCTTTTTAAAACCCATCAATGGCTTGGACCTCATCATTCTTGTCTGAGTCACTGTTGATCCCTGAATGCAATGGCCTGTTTGTCACCCTCATCTTATTTCACATATCAGCAGCATTTGAGAAAGCTAACACCTCTTTAATATACTTTCTTTGCCCTTCTTCCAGGATGCCCCCATTGCTAGTTTTCTTCCTACCTCACTGCTCTTCTTTCAAAGTCCATTGGGTGGTTCATTCAAATCTAACTCCTCTCTCTACACCTAGAAACTCCTCTTCCCACAGGATGGCACCATCAGTTGTTAGCAACTTGTCTTTTCAATTGCTCATGCCAAACAATCTTAAATCAGCAATGATTTTTCTTTCTCTAGATTCAGTCCCTCATGAAGATCTTTTTTTAAAATAGATTATTTTTTAAAATATTTTTTAAAATAGATTGAGAGTCTGACAACTGCCACTCCCTGTGCTATGACCCTGGTCATTTTCTCCTATCTCGGTTATTGCAATAGTGTCCTAATTGCTCGCTCGCTCGATCTCTCTCTCTCATTTTTAATTTTTATTTATTTGATGGACCTGGTATTGTGGTGCAGGCTGCCCTCTTCCCATCCAGTTCCTTGCTAATGGTCTGGGAAAAGCAGCAAAAGATGGCCCAAGTACCTGGGCCCCTCCCAACATGGACACCTGGAAGAAATTCCTGTCTCCTGGCTTTGGCTTGGCCCTCCTGTGACCATTGTGGCCATCTGGGGAGTGAACCAGCAGATAGAAGATCTCTCTGTGTATCTCTCCCTCTCTCTCATTAATTCTTTCAAATAAATAAATCTTTTAAAAATAAACAAATTTTATTTCTTGAAATACAGAGAGACAGAGGGAGAGCTCCCATTTGCTAATTCACTCCCCAAATGCTGTCAACAGCCAGAGCTGAGCCAAGCCAAAGCCAGGAGCTGGGAACTTAATCCCAATCTCCCACATGGGTGGCAGGGATCGAGTACTTGAGCTTTCACTTGCCACTTCCAAGGATGCACATTAGTTAGAAGCTGGAAGGGAGAACGGAACTGGGTTGTGGTCCCAGGCACTCTGATTTGGGATGCAGCTGTCCCAAGGAGCAGCTTAACAGCTGTGCCTCCCTGGCTTTCCTGTTTCTGCTATGGCCTTACTACAGTTTGTTCTCAAATTAGCAGCCAAAACAATACTTTTAAATAGTAAGTAATTAACTCTCTGTATCTCCTATAGCTTCAGCATACCTCATCTGAGAATCTGAAATCTTGAATGCTCTGAAATCTAAAACTTTTTGAGTGTCAACTATTGCTCATAAAGTTTCAGATTTTAGATTTTAGGATTAAGGATATTCACCTGGAAAGTCTATACCAATATTGCAAAATCCAAAAAAAAAAAAAAAATTCCAAAATCTGAAACACTTATGGTCTCCATCATGTCAGATTAGGGATGCTCAACCTGTGTTACTCTTCCCCTTGTTCATTCTGCACCTGCCATATGGGCCCATGGCTGTTTTGAAACACAGCCTTGTGCTGTGTCACTCCAGCACAGATGGTACTCTTTACCTAAAGCTTTCTTCCTCCAAAAGCTATGTGACTCATCCTCTCCCTTTCTCCTTGCTTTAAATAAAAATGTCACCTGCTCAGTAAGCCCCTCCCCCGACCTGTGCTTAAGTTACAGTGGCTGTTTTGTATCCCTTCCCCATGTTTGATCTCTTTTACCCAGCTCTACTTTCCCTCTTGTATGTACCACCTGCTATGCATTTGTTCTGTTGGTTTATTGGTGTTTTTTTTTTAATCCCCATCACTAGAAAATAAGCCCTTGGGTAGAGAGAATTTAGTTTGTTTTGTTGATGAAGAATAATACCTAGGACCTAGTAGGCATTCAAGCAGATCTGTGTTGAATGAATGACTGAATGTGTCTGTGGTTTTAGGAAGACCTGTATCTTCAGATGGCCTTCAGTACCCCATATGAATGGGTTCCTGGCAACACTGCCACACTTTTCTCCCGCTACTTTTCCTCTCCTATTTTAGTAGCCCATTAATCTACTGTGTTTTTTTCTATCACAAAATGGAGTGTTCCCTCTGCCTGTTCTCTCTCCTACTCCTATCTCCTCTGCTGGTCAATATTTCTAGCTCAGTAGCATTGTTATTTCCTTAAAAAAAACAAAACAAAACAAAACAAAAAAACCCTTCACTTCTTATTCCTAAGCCCCCACCATTAGATGCTTTTGTAGCACTTTGACCTTGTCCTTTATTTAACTAGAACATCAGTTCTGCAAGGGCAGAGACCACATCTGTCTTACTGCAAAAACTTCAGCATTGAGTCTGGCACGTAGTAGATGTTCAGTAAATCTTGAATCTTGGTTGGATGATAGAGCTAATTTTAATTTATCCAAATAATCCTGTGAATATAAATCTAAATTATTAACCTAGTTTTCCCAATGCCAGTTAAAAGGGCCCAGATGGGTTTTCAGATTTGCCCAAGGGATATGGAATAGCCCATAATGAAAGCTTAACCGATTTCTGTGTCCTTCAGTGGGAGAGGTTTACCTTCCTATATTCTTTGTGCCAGGGGTATAAGAGGAACCATGGAAAAACTTCAGTCATGATTTACCATGGCACTTGTAAAGGAAAAGGATGATTGTATTGTGATCTCATCCCAGCTCTTTGGATGGTGTAGCACTTCTGAAATGTATTTGAGTTGTACAGTCTATCATTTGCTATAATGAAACAACTATAAACATCACTGTTTAAAAATCTAATGTCATTTTACTGGTTAAATGTGTTTTAGAAAATGCGAAAGAAAAAAGGACTGACTGCTTAAGAAATAGGTAGTTTTTCTCAGGCAGACAGTATCTTATAAAACTGCAGAAACCTGTGTATGTTGATAAAAAGGAAAACTTTTTATGAATTTTACATACATGGTAAACATTTTTTTGACTAACAGGAATTCTACATTCAGCAATACTTAGAGTGATTTTAAACATAATGTAGACATGAAGAGTCAGTTTAAATTTACCAGTAGGTTTAAATTCACTAGGCCACTGTAAAAAAATTACTATAACATTTATTTGGCATTTCTGACACACAGAATCAGTGTGTGTCAGAGGTTATTAGAGTACTTTTTTCTTTGTTGGATCATCACCATATGGTATTGTCATACCTCTTTTAATCTTAGAAGTGAAGTATTATGGAAACTAGGGCTTCTATATGTGGAAAAGTTGAATTACAAAGCCTTCTGTTGTAGAGGGTAGAGATCTTTAATATCTGAAAATGCTCATACAAAAATGTCCTGTTTGCATGGCTCTTTATTGTTTGAGGTGAATAGTGGTGATTCAGTGAGCTTTGGGACATAAATTAGGGACATTTTTAAAGACTGATTTTATTTGTTTCAGTGTTCTCTCGTCTCTGCAGCCCATGGTACAATCTTGGGACATTCAATGCAAGAAAGATTGATTGATGATGACTTATTTAATTTTGCCTCATTTTGGTATCTCACTTGCCTTTTGTAGATCAGAACTCTGGTTTCCTCACTGGTGTTTCCCATTAATATGGTATAATCAGAGTCTTAGAAGTTTTAGGTACAAAGCCTGTTTCCTGGGACTAGCGCTGTGGTATAGTGCTGGCATCCCATAAGAGTGCTGGTTCGAGGCCGGCGCCACGGCTCACTAGGCTAATCCTCTGCCTGCAGCGCCGGCACTCCGGGTTCTAGTCCCGGTTGGGGTGCTGGTGCTGTCCCGGTTGCTCCCCTTCCAGTCCAGCTCTCTGCTGTGGCCCGGGAAGGCATTGGAGGATGGCCCAAGTGCTTGGGCCCTGAACCCGCATGGGAGACCAGGAGGAAGCACCTGGCTTCAGATCGGCACAGCGCGCCAGCCATAGTGGCCATTTGGGAGGTGAACCAATGGAAGGAAGACCTTTCTCTCTGTATCTCTCTCTCACTGTCTAACTCTGCCTGTCAAAAAAAAAAAAAAAAAAAAGTGCTGGTTCGAGTCTCAAGTCCCAGCTGCTCCACTTCCGATCCAGCTCTCTGCTATGGCCTGGGAAAGCACTAGAAGATGGTCCCTTGGTCCTTGGGCGCCTGCACCCGAGCAGGAAGACCTAAAGGAGGCTTCTGGCTCCTGGCTTCAGATCTGCGCAGCTCCGGCCATTACAGCCAATTGGAGAATGAACCAGAAGATGGAAGATTTTCTCTCTCTGTGCCTCTCCTTCTCTCTGTGTAACTCTGACTTTCAAATAAATAAAATAAATTTTAAAAAAGCCTGTTTCCTATTTCTATCATATTGCTTCCTCTGTTGATGACTCTGAACAACTTAAAAGCTTAGTACTTTCACATATTATCCCTATATGTTTGATTTAAATAATACAAATAATGTTTGATCAGATATGTGTATTATTTAGAAACTAAGTGTGGGATAAAAGACAAGAACTGTTCAGGAACATTGCAAAGAGTTTACCACAGGAAGTAGAAACCAGAAGGTCCTTATATAGGTTATTCAAGATGTATGTTTGAGCCTATTACATCAAAATAAATGGAAAATAGCATGCATTTTAGACTGGTGGCTTCCTGTAAAGTGATTTATGCTTGTGGTGGACTACCCTGTTGGCTTTGTAGAAGTTCACAGGTGTGTCCCGGGAAGGCAGTGGAGGATGGCCCAAGTGCTTGGGCCCCTGCACCCGTGTGGGAGACCAGGAAGAAGCACCTGGCTCCTGGCTTCGGATTGGCGCAGCGCACCAGCCGTAATGGCCATTTGGGGGGTGAACCAACGGAAAAAGGAGGACCTTTCTCTCTGTCTCTCTCTCTCACTGTCTAACTCTACCTGTCAAAAAAAAAAAAAAAAAGTTTACAGGTAAATCAAGACATTTTCATTCCATACCTAAAGTCCCACAGGGAAAAAAGTTCCTAAATTAAATATTTTATAAGGTGTGGTTCTAAAATATCTGTTAAGAGCATCATAATTCAGAGATCAAGCAAAAGTTCAAAACCTAAAAGGTAGGGCATTAAATGAACCGATCTGGAGAGGTAATGTAAAGATCAATTGATTTTTTTTTTTTTAAGCAGTTTTAGACTTTAGCTATCAAAAGTGCCCTTGGGATTGGTTTTTCTCTCAAGTTTTTTAATCTAGATGAAGCCTGTGATAGTGAAAAAAAGCTAGCAGTTTTTAGTAGTGAGCATTAAGTTAATTAACAATATGTTAAATTAAAAAAAGGTATTATAAGTGAAAATATGTTCCTCTATCCATCTCATTGTGGAGACATAAAGCCATATGAACTAGATATAGCTCATCAAATTTTCAGTTACAGTTGTCATAATTAGAGTTGTTGTACTTGATTGTTTTTTATTAAGTTGTTTGGTATGATTAAAACTGTCAGTGAATAAAAATAATTGCCACATGCTTTTATGGCTGCCTTGATGGGACTCTCTGGTTCAGTTTTATATGTCTGTTGAAAGTAGGCCTGTGTGTATATTCTATCATAACCTAATAAAACAGTAAATAAAAATTATTATTTTTTTACTGATCTTTTGTATATAAAGAGAATTGAAAATGAATCATGATGTGATTGGAAGGGGAGAGGGAGCAGGAAAGGGGAGGGTTGTGGGTGGGAGGGAAGTTATGGGAGGGGGAAGCCATTGTAACCCATAAGTTGTACTTTGGAAATTTATATTCATTAAATAAAAGTTTAATAAAAAAATTATTTTTTGAAATTTTCATAAAAATTTCACCAAGGCCATAGTTGGGACTGTTTTTCAAAAGACAACATTTGTTGTTAGAATTGCAGTTAATTTTCATCAGTTGTTTGCTTTCATGGTGAGGTTGTGACTCAGAAGTAGTGCTATTGCAGCTCTGTGTATTACTGAAATGCTGAAGACTTCAGCTTGTCGACGGTATGTGATTTTGTTTATGTGTGCATAAAAATGGTTTGAACATTTGGATGTGTGTTTCTCCCTCTCATTCTAGTTGGACTGATCCAGAGGTTTCTTGTGCTTCAGATTTATGTACCCCTGGGACAGGACTTCTCTACGGAATTGCTGTAAGATATACAGAACTTCTTTGAATGTTTTATGGGTTTTGGACATTTGATCAATTGAAGTAGTAGCAACAGTCATTAATTGCAAGTGGCAGTTTTTGCATTAAAGAACAGTGACTTATCAAGTTGACATGAAGTAATTAAACTAATTTAATCGTATTTCTTAGATGTCACTGTAGTCTGACATTTCTCTAGGGAAAGAAAGCAAATTTGGGCTGTTTCAAAAAGTAACAAAGTATTGTACTTTTGATAACATATGGCCTCTAATTTGAAGAAAAGCATGATCCAAAAGTTTAAGATTTTGGTTCAAATGAAAGGTCCTATTATGTTTTGTGCTTTCTGCTTTTTAAAGCTGTCACTGATTTAAAATTGATTAAAAAACTGTCTTTAATGACAGTTACTTTCGTTTAGAAATACTGATCTCTCCAGCTTACATAATGACATCTTGGAATATATATATGTTTTAAATAGCCTTGCTAGAATATTTAGGAAAAAAGAAAATGTTCATCTTTTATTCAGTTGAGCTGTCTGTTGTAAGAAATGATACTGAGGCAGAATATAATATTTGATTTATAGCTCACATAGAATTGAATATTGTTTAAGATTTCATTAATGAATTTGTGTGCTTTAAAGAAACCATTACATTTGAGGCTTGCTATTTTCTTTTTTTTTTTTAATAATTAATAGCTGTCTAAGGTATAAACCAAGGCTTTTATTTTCCATGTTATAATAAATAGCTTTTCTTATTAATGAAGATAATTTTGTATTAGTTTAACAAGTACAACTAGAAGGAAAAGATTTCTTAATAAAGTAATAGTACCATAAACTTGAGGTTATTAATTTCTCTTATATGAATTAGAATAATGGTTCTGTGTTTTTAAAATCTGAATTTTAGCTATTACTATATAATATTGTTTTTTGAAGTGATAAAGGATAGAGAGCATGGTTTATACCTTTGTTTTATTCAACCTCAAGCCTTGGTAAACTTCTTATTAAGAACTTCTTTATCCTCTGGCATGGTCACCAAGATCCTTTAAAATAGTTCTGAGTGACAGGATTGAAGCATCATGTACCACTTTCTGATTCTGCAGGAAAAGTACATTTAAGACCCCAAAGACATTCTAAAGATAGAGAGAAGACCATATACAGCTTTATTTTCAGTAGATAAGTGGTTTTCTACCAAGTAGAAGAAGGCAAATTATAAAAGCTTTTCAAGCTCCTTACATCAAAATCCAGTCCAGCTGCCCTTATTATTCTGTTCTGTCTACCACCTGGACTTGGAGATTCTTCAGAAGCAGTGGTGGGGGTGCTGGCACTGATCAAAGCTGTGCAAGACACCTGACTCAACCTTGGAACAGAATCTTTTGCCAAGGAGCTTTCTTTTTCTGTGCAAAATTAAGCTTCATTTCTGTCCCCAAACACTTGAGTTTATTACCATGTCCTAGGTAATATTCTGTTTTAGGTCATTTCATAACAATTAAAGCTTTAATTACTGAGAAGTCAACAAGTATCTTGAGTTTTACTTAGTTCTAGCAGGAGAGCAATAGTTATCAAGTAAACCTATGTTTTTGTTCTCCTGTTTCTAATGTTCTAGGCCAGTTTAAGGATGAGCAAACATTATGAAGGGTGCTGGGGTTAATGATGAAATTTTGAAATCACTTGACTGTAGTCATAGATTTCCTTGTTCTCATATCCACATGGACAGGCATTTGGATTTTCCAGATGGTTTTGGTTTTCTATTTTTAGCAAAATAAATGTCTTATGAATAAAAAGGTCAGAGTTATTAAATAACATGGGGAAGACAGTCTTTGTCCTGACCTGAATTTATCAGACTATAAGAAAATGTGTTAACTCTGTTTGAATTTATTTATTGTTAGTAGATAATCAAAATAGTTTGCTGTTTTAAGAAGTAATGACAGAGGCCATGTTTATGAAAGAAAGAAGATAGCATAACCAGTATATATTCTATTTCTAGCCATAGCTTTTTTCCCACCTTCAATGAAAGGCCTTTCCTCCTGCATCCTTAGTGTTTTACTGTGTGTCCAGAAGCATACCTCTAGGCTATTTTGAATAATACATTTCTCTAACAAGCTTGGAAAGTCACCTACCAGAAAGATATCTGGCTTCTAAAATTATTCATTGTCAGAGCAGACGAGGCATTTTGTTTCATAAAGCTCCATTTTATACATCAAGAAGTTTTTATAAGTGGAGTCTTGCCAGCCAGTTTATGAATTTAAAAATCATTTCCTTAGTGCCTTCCTGTGTTTTCTCTTCCCAATGAATGGTTATACTGCTCAAGAGGAAATTATACATGTGGGTGAGTGGATGCCTTCAGATCACTTACTCGTTCAGTCAAACTCATTCTTGAATTCTTGTTGTTGTTGGACATGGAGGATTTGCTCTCCTTTGAGTCTGCACACTTCTCCTCACCCTTACTGCTACCTTCCTAGTCCCAAATCTCCATCACAGTGCCCCTGATGCACTGTTGGAGATTCCCACTCAGCTTCCCAACCTGCACTTATGTCTTCTTTTAGCCACATTACTCTCCATATTACGGCCGAGTAATCTTTGTGAAAAACACCTGGACTTCCCACAGAACTGTTGATAAGCTCCCAAATCCTTAGCACTCCTGTATGCTCTGGTCTCCCCTTTGCCCTTCTCATCTCCTGTAACTCTATTTTGAGCTCATGATTTGCCACCCACATGGGCTATTTCCCAGGGTCTAGTGCCAAATGGTTTCTGTCCCCATCTCTTTCCCTGGCTTACTCCTCCTTGGTCTCATCCGTTTGTGTCCCTTCTTTCAAGCCTCTTTCGATCCCCATGACTAAATAAGGCTCATCTCTTAGGCTTCTCTCTAGCATCCTGCTCTTTTCCTTTACAGCAACTCCAGCAGTTTCTCACTACTTATTTATCTTTCTGGGTAGACTTTGAATTCCATGAGGTCAGAGACCCTGTATGTCCTACTCACCATGGTATCCCAGAATCTAATACAGTACCTAGCACCCAGCAGATACTGAAGTGTGGATGAGTGGACAGGAGGATGGTGAGCAGATGAATCAAAGAAAAAGCAGGAAACAAGCTCTGTTCTCAGATAGTTTACACTGAGGGTGAAAGATTAGTTAAAAGTCAATCTAATGGGCCGGCGCCACGGCTCAATAGGCTAATCCTCCGCCTGCGGCGCCGGTACCCCAGGTTCTAGTCCTGGTTGGGGCACCGGTTCTGTCCCGGTTGCTCCCCTTCCAGTCCAGCTCTCTGCTGTGGCCCGGGAAGGCAGTGGAGGATAGCCCAAGTGCTTGGGCCCTGCACTCGCATGGGAGACCAGGAGGAAGCATCTGGCTCCTGGTTTCAGATTGGCGCAGCACGCCAGCCACAGTGGCCATTTGGGGGGTGAACCAACGGAAAAAGGAAGACCTTTCTCTCTGTCTCTCTTTCTCACTGTCTAACTATGCCTGTCAAAAAAAAAAAAAAAAAATCTAATGATATTTTGCTAGATGTTATGATGGCATAAAATTTACTTTATAATTCTATAATGTTTAGCATATTTTATGGGTTTATTTCTAATATCTATATATATGATATAAAATTGCTTTTTCATTAAAAAAAAAAAAAAAAGCAAGCTGTGTCAAGAACATGTCAAGTGTTAGATAGAAGTAAGAGCACAGGCTTGGACCTGGACTGATCTCTAGTCAAATTCTGCTTTACTTCTCTGAGACTTGGGACAAATTACTTACGTGTCCTCATCTGTGGGTTGAAAGTAATAACACTTACATCACAGGTGTATCACAACCATTAAGTGAGAAAATTAACATAAAGTAATAACAATGGCTAACATTTATGAAACACTTATGCTGTACAGGGTATTGTTCTAAGCACTTTAATTGTTTTAGCTCAGTTAATTTTCAGAATAAGCCTGTATGGGAGTCCTAGTTATTACCTGAGTTTTATCTTTGAAGAAGCTGTAGTCTAGAAAGATAAAGGAATTTGCCAGAACTTATAGACCTACTAACTCTAGAGCCAGGAGTCAAAGATGTAGTCTCAGTGTAAAACATCTGCTCTGTATCTCTGTGCCACCTTGCTTGTAAATATGACTAGATCTACCCATAAGCAGTAGCTGTGTGGTAAATGCTTCATTTCACTCTTAGTACAAGATCAAAGTGCTTAGCCTTCCATATTTTCTCTAGGGGCTTCTCATATACAGCTTTATCATTAGAGTCTAGGAAGCAAGGTCTTTCATGCTGAGTGTTTCTGTCTTTACCCTTTTGAGAAGGAAGTGCCTGGGGCTAAAGGAAGAATTTATTCACATCTTTTTGTGTCACATCTCAAATGTGATAATGTTCATATTAAGCTTAAATTTTTATTTATTTATTTTCATTCTATTTGAAAAGCAGAGAGAGAATGATATTCCACCTGCTAGTTCATTCCCTAGATACCCACAATAGCCAAGTCGGGGCCAGGTGGAAGCCAGGAGCCCAGAATCAGTTCAAGCCCAGGTCTCCCATGTGGATGGCAGGGACTCAAGTATTTGAGCCATCATTTCCTGCCTCCCAGAATGGGTATAAGCAGGAAGCTATAATAGAAACAGAGAAGCCAGGCTTGAACCAGATGTTCTGATGTGGGATGCCGGCATCCCAAGCAGCAAATTTAGCTATTGCACCGAAGGCCTGCCCCTAGTTTTTTGGTTTTTTTTTTTTGTTTTTTTTAGAAGCAACTTCTTTATTGATCTCTATTTTGATCAGTATGTAGGCCTTCTTTTGTTTTTTTTCCAAGATCTAAAAATTGTATTTGTCATGATTTTGCATCTGTGGATAAGAAGTGACTGTAGTACTTCAGAGCCTGACCCACAGTTATCCAAATGCATTTTGAATGTAGAACAAAGGGAGTGTTTACAGTGCTAATCCATAATATAATAGTATTTAGCAGGAGTAATGGAATTCTCTTGTATTTCCCTTTGAGTGCTGAGGTATCAATCAACTGAAGATCCCTGTACTTTTTGCTAAAGTCATTTATACTTGATTAACTCATGGTATTAGTTCTAGTATCTTTTCCAAAGTATTTTAGTGGAAAGCTGTCTAATTATTTGAATTGAAGATAAAGGATTGAATAAATAACAGGTTTTTAAAGATTCTTTCATTTTGTCTTATCTTCCATACTGCATTATCAAGGCAGTGGGAGGCCAAGGGCTCCCTGTGTGCATTTGTCAGGTGTTTCAGAGCCTGGGGGCAGACATCTGGTGCACGGGAGGAACACCATGAACCTGAGCTCTTGGAAAAGAACCAATTGCATCTTGAAATAGAAATCCATTTTTCTGTATTTGATGCTGCCAATCACACTAAGTGATTTTGGAATGTTACCTTTTCTTATTTTGTCAAGAATTGCATTCATTTTGCTGAATATTGTTGAGATGCATTAGTTCTTTTCTACATCCTGATTTTATCATTATCTTGATGAATGCCGAGAGACATTTCGTACTGTTATGCCTCTAGTGAATTGAAATTATTTTTCTCATTTTCACTCAGCTCAAAGAGTGCTTTTTCGATATATGGGTTGAAAACACTATGAAAGCCTGTGGTGAGCATTGTGTGCTATTTGGAGAGTTTGAGATTCTTAGCCTGAGGGTCCTAGGGAAAATTATTGCTAGGTTTCACATGTTGAGCTCTTAGCTGTTTGGAGGACTGCTTGTACTTGGAATCAGATAACGATAGGAAGTATGCTAAATTCTTTAAAAGAGAGAGACCCCTGAAAGTGTCCCTAATCTGTACACATTTTAACAAATACTTTGTAATCTCTGTGTTGCAGTAGTCTGAATTTGAAATTTTATCTGAATAGTTTGACTGGCCCCTCCCCACAAAAGGTTCTTGTGTTGGAGACTTGGTTCCCAGCATGGTAGTATTTGGACTTTTAAGAGGTGGGACCCAGTGGGAGGTCCTTACATGATTGGGTACACTTTCCTCAGAAGGGAATACTGGTCTTCTGGAGTGAATTCTCCCAAGAACAAGTTGTTATAAAACCTGAGTTTGACCCTCAAGTTCCTCCGTGTCTTCTGGTTTAAAATATTTTCCTTCTTCCCATACACATTGCTACCACTGCCATGCACCATAATGAAATACAGCCAAGAGAATCCTTACTAGATCTAAGCCAGAGTCTGTGTCATGCCCTTGAACCTCTAAAACTGTGAGCCAAACATCTTTTCTTTATATGAGGATTTTTTTTTTCTTTTTAGTTTACTTATTTGAAAGGCACAGTTACAGAGAGGCAGAGGCAAAGAGAAAGAGGTCTTCCATCTGCTGATTCACTCCCCAAATGGCCACAACAGCTGGAGCTGGGCTGATCCAAGGCCAGGAGCCAAGAGCTTTTTCTGCGTCTCCCCCATGGCTGCAGGGGCCCAAGAAGTTGGGCCATCTTCTACTGCTTTCCCAGGCCATAGCAGAGAGCTGGGTCAGAAGTGGAGCAGCCAGGACTTGAACCGGCACCTATACGTTATATTGGCACTATAGGTGACGGCTTTACCTGCTAAGCCAAAGTGCCAGCCCCAGATCTTCTCTTTATAAAATTAGTCTACCATAGACATTTTGTTATAGTAATGAAGAACTAAATAATACAGAGTTTAATGATTGTAACCTGGAATTCAGTCTAGGATTTAGGCTCATTCCAGAGTTTTCATCTTTTCTTTGTGCTGTACACACTAGTTAAATGCTTTGAACTGGACATTTTGCTTCAGTTTTCTCCTCAGTAAATGGTCATGTGAACTCATTGAATTGCCAGAGTTAAATGAAGACGGTGGTTTTTCTTTCTCCTTAATAAATTTTAAGATGTTTAGGTCCATGTAGACTTTAAAGCTTCCTTTTCCATCTCTGTAATATGGAACATTGTATCATGCTACCAAATAAAGCTTTCGAATCAAGCTAATTTAATCAAAACCACTCTTTTGTCACCTTTTCTGTACTGTTAGTAGTGAGCTAAACGAAAATGTCAGTAAAGAAATTTAATAGAATGTTCAGGTCCTTCTATGCTGTTGAGCTTTGCCACTGCATTTCCTTCTCCACTGACTTCAAAGTCCGTAGGCTCCTTGGAACTTTAAACCAGCTGAAGTGGGTGTGGCCTAACAGCTGCAGACCTGTTCTTTTCAAGTGGCATGGATCCTCTATAGCCTCTGTAAAGCCACCAAGGAGAATCCTTAAATGTGGTTATTGCTATCTTTGGATCAGAATAACATTTGTGAGGGCTTTTGAGGTTGTATGCATTTAGCCAAGCACAACTCTGGAAAATATGCTTCCTTATCTTTTTGGTCATTTTGATGCCTTAATTTGAAGAAAGTAATGGTTGCTATCTAGCTCTGAAGTTATATGTAAAAAGAAATGTTATACAGGTACAAAATATATTATCCATTGAAATCTTTTTTTTTTAAAGATTTATTTATGTATTTGAAAGTCAGAGTTGGCTGGCGCCATGGCTCACTAGGCTAATCCTTCTCCTGTGGCGCCGGCACCCCAGGTTCTAGTCCTGGTTGGGGCGCCAGATTCTGTCCCAGTTGCTCCTCTTCCAGGCCAGCTGTCAGCTATGGCCCGGGAGTGCAGTGGAGTATGGCCCAGGTCCTTGGGCCCTGCACCTGCATGGGAGACCAGGAGAAGCACCTGGCTCCTGGCTGCACAGCACGCTGGCCACAACGCGCCGGCTGTAGCAGCCACTTCGGGGGTGAACCAACGGAAAAAGGAAGACATTTCTCTCTGTCTCTCTCTCTCTCACTAACTCTGCCTGTCAAAAAAAAAAAGAAGAAGAAGAAGGAGAAGAAAGAAAAAAGAGTTACAGAGAGAGAAGGAGAGGCAGAGAGAGAAGAGGGAAATCTTCCATCTGCTGGGTCACTCCCCAGCTGACCGCAACGGCTGGAGCTGTGCCGATCCTAAGCCAGTAACTGGGAGCTTCCTCCGGGTCTCCCACGTGGGTTCAGGGGCCCAAGGACGTGGGGCATCTTCTACTGCTTTCCCAGTACTGCCATAGCAGAGAACTGGATTGGAAGTGGAGCAGCCAGGACTTGAACTGGTGTCTATATGGGATGCCAGCACTGCAGGCAGCGGCTTAACCTGCTATGCCACAGTGCCGGCCCCCATTGAAATCTTTTATGTCACCAATCTTTTATGTTACCAAGAATACATCTCTAAACTCTGTGTTTAGAACTGGGCAAAAATGGCCAGCAGTAGCTCTTATCTCCCAGAAGTATTGGGCAGAAATGGTTAGCCTAGTTGTTGAAATGTTTGCATCTCACATTGGAGTATGTGGATTCAAATCCTGGCTCAGGCTCCTGATTCCAGTTTCTTGCTAATGTAAACTATGGTAGGCAGCAAGTTATGGCTAAGTAATTGGGTTCCTACCACCCATATAGGAAACCTCTATCACATTCCTCTATCACAGGCTTTGATCCTGGGCCTGGCCTAGTTCCAGTTGTTAGGGGCATTTGGATCTCTCTCTCTCTCTCTCTAATAACAACCTAGTAATGATATATAATAAATTCAAAATATTCATATGTATGCTGGAGTAGTATTGATATTGTAAGTTTCATTAATATTTTGAATGCATCTCATAGCTAATTCCACCTTCTATTTTTTCTTTTTAAAATCATCAGTATTTTAAGTCTCATTATTTTAATTATATCCAATTAAATGTACTTGCATAATCAGTATATTATTTTACATGCGTTAGTAAAGAGAGCACTTTAAGATGCTTTGCATACTGACTTTTTAAATGTATTACATTTGCATGCCTTAAAATAGGTTTATGTCAAAGCTTTAGACAACACATATGGCAGGTATATAAATCAGATACCATAGACTATATCTACAAAATAATTTGTAGAAAAGTATTTGGATAGTGTCTGGTTTGTTTTACTTTTCTTTTTTAAATAAGTTTTATTTGTTTATTTGAAAGGGGATTGGGGAGAGAGGGAAAGGAATAGGTATCTTCTTTTGTTGATTCACTCCCCGAGTGTTTACAATGGCCAGGACTGAGCCAGGCTAAAGCCAGGAGCTTCATGTGGGTCTCCCACATGGGTGGTGGGGGCTCAAGCACTTGTGCTATCTTAATCTGCTTTTCCCAGGTGGTTAGCAAAGAGCTGCATCAGAAGTAGAACAGCCAGGACACGAACCAGTACCCATATGGGATGCTGGTATTGAAGGTGGTGCATTTACCTGCTACACCACAATGCTAGCCCCTTGTTTTACTTTTCTAAAGTACTTTTAAATACTGTTTAGGTAACATAGATGAATACTCAAAGCTAAAATAAAGTACCAGCTAAAGAAAAATTACATATATGTAAATGTTTCTTAGTGTTCTTACTCTAAAATTATTGGTTAAGGCCGTACACCAGTTAAAGCACTTTAAATGCAGTTAAGTGATTGCCAAATCAATTACCAGGGCAAGCTGGGGTCCTGTGCTGAGTCAGATTACAGGCTTAGAAAGCATTGTTTCTGTCATTTGTCAGCATGATTGCTGAGCCCGCTGTGTGTGCAGCCTCATCTGTATAAAGGGGATGGTATTTATATCTATTAATTGGATAGTTACGAGGATTAAATTGGATAATGCCAAATATAAACTGCACAGTAAATATTCATTTATAATGTGTGCATCTCTAAATATAGGTAAGAGTATACACTGATGTTTAGTTATTAAATTGCTCTTGCAGTAGCCAAGATCAATCCTATAACTTCTAACATGTCTCCGAAGTTGATCTCAGTTTTTTCATTTCTAGATTACACTCAAAATTTTGTCTTTGTATCATATTAACTTTTTTTTTTTTTTTAAATTTTGACAGGCAGAGTGGACAGTGAGAGAGAGACAGAGAGAAAGGTCTTCCTTTGCCGTTGGTTCACCCTCCAATGGCCGCTGTGCCCAGCATGCTGCGGCCGGCGCACCGCGCTGATCCGATGGCAGGAGCCAGGTGCTTCTCCTGGACTCCCATGGGGTGCAGGGCCCAAGGACTTGGGCCATCCTCCACTGCACTCCCTGGCCACGGCAGAGAGCTGGCCTGGAAGAGGGGCAACCGGGACAGGATCGCTGCCCCAACCGGGACTAGAACCTGGTGTGCCGGCGCCGCAAGGCGGAGGATTAGCCTAGTGAGCCGCGGCGCCGGCCCATATTAACTTTTTTAAAAAAAAAAATATTTTGAAAGGTATAGTGACAGAAAGAATGGGAAGAAAGAGTGACAAAGCAATCCACTGGCTCATTCCCCAAATGGCCTCAACTGCTGGGGCTGGAACAGGCCAAAGCCAGAAAGAAGCCAGGAACTCTGTCTAGGTCTCCTACATGGTTGCCAGGGACCCCAAGTACTTGGTCTAGCCTCTGCTACTGTCCCAGGAGAAATAGCAAGGAGTTAGATTGGAAGCAGAGCAGGTAGGACTCAAACCATTGCTCAGCTATGGGATGAAGTGTTGCAGGTGGGGCCTTAACCCACTGTATCATAATGCCAGCCCCCACATTCACTTCTTGACCAAGCTAAAGGCATTCTGTTTCTACTCCAATTATTCTGGACAGTATACTGTGCTGCCAGAGTTATTTTTCTAAAAAGCAGGTAGGATCCTAAATTCTGCCATTCAAAAATCCTCTATTGTTTTATCTAAAGAACATAATCCAGATTTTCAAGATTTGATTTAAATGTGCCATATGCAGATTCTACATTGTATTTTTGGTTTTGACACTGGTAGTGGTTCTTCATAAAGCTAAGACTCCATTCAAACTAGGCCATTATTCTTGGCCTGAAGCTATCTCTATGCCATCTCCATGGTTCTACTCAGATTATTGCCTGCATCTTGAAAGGCTTCATCTTTCTCTTAACCATTTCAAAATCTCTCAATCCTTCAAGAACAAATTCAAGTGCCAGCAATCACCAGCTATAGTTTTCTAGTATGAGGTTACGGGAAGTAGTTGTTAGCTCATATAATTTGTGAAAAGTTAGTGCTTCTCTCCCTTTGAATTCCTATATCAAGAGAAAACCCTCTCACTATGTAGCAAAAGATGAAAATCTAGCACAAGGGGTTTATTGATCGGTTTGAACTAGACGAGGTACAAGCAGGAAACTGCTTTATTTCTCTTTAATCAGTGTTTTCACATACTTTTGGTCAGGTTATCCTTCTCTGCTTCCTTGATGACACCTTGAGCATGCTCTAGATGCTTAGATACAGAGGAATTTAACCAGAAGAAGAGTTTCTTCTTATGCATTAAAAATCTCAATCAGAATAAAAATTCTAATTTTCACGCCAAAAAGTATAAATTGCTCTTCTGAAACATTTTGAGATCAGGTGGGCTGTCTGCATTCTTTGTGAAATTTCCATGGTCCTTGTCCCTGCAGAGAGATGGAAAAGCAGCCTTTTCTAAACAGCCTGCTGGACTGTTAACTTACACAGAAAGAAATTATCAGGGTAAACATGAAAAGGAGAAGTGACTTGGCATTGTTTGGGTGTGGATGCTTGGGAATGATTCAAAAGACCACTTGCGGGAACTCCTGGCATCAGAGTTGGTATGTAGGGAATTACAGATTCTTCTTCCCTCTGACTATATTTTATTTTTACTCTAGTAATTAATTACTTTAAATAAAATTAAAAATAAAAGAAATTGAAAATAACATGTAGGTTATATAACCTATATAGTCCCTATTATAAAATTTATAATAGTTTAGGACATTTTTATTAATGGGGCATTCCAGAACCATTATATTATGGAGCCAAAGGATTTCTTGTTAGCAATTAAAGTGTATCATGGAACCTTATGCAGTCATTGAGGTTTGATCAAGTTGGTCAGTGACAGATACAAAAAAAATCCCCAATAGAAAAGGTTGGTATTTCTAGAATTCATGATTTTTATAATTTTTCCCCCATAAGCTATGGAGTTCTTATTTGGATGTAAAAATAACTTAGATTCTTTGTTTGAATTCATAGAAATTACTTTGATGGAGTGAAATGTATATAATAGTAAATCACAAATGCATCTTACCATGGCATTTAGATGGGTATATTATGACATCTGTCACAAAATGGTCTAATGATGTGTCTCCACAACCAACTTTCCACCTCCACCTAGATCATGAGATCTTCAAGGGCTAAGGCATTGGATCCCACTGAAGCTGTCATTAAACTTTGAATTTCTAAGCCCCATTCGTAAAAGACATTGCCCAAATGTTAACAATAGCTGGTAGCAGAGTTGATCAAATTTGAGGTTAGTTACAGAGGCCTAACATGGTGCCTAACATAGTATTTGATACTGTTAATTTCCTTCTTTCAGCAGTTTCTAATTCCTTGCACTATTAGACTGCTATAAATCAGTTTTAGTTTGTTGTGTGGTATACTTCTTTTGGGGAGAGAAGATGTGATGGTTTAAAATTAGTGAGGATATAATACTCACATTTAGAATTCCTGTTCATAGAAATGAAGTTTTGAAGCTAGCTGGAAAGCACACTTAAAATTGTTTAATCCATTGCTTTTTGAACAATTCTAAGTCCCTGTTACTTCAAACTGAGCAGTCTATATCCATCTGGGGACAAGCATGTTTATATGTTTTATGTGAATAGAGGATGTCATTGCTTTCTTAAAATGTTAAAAACACTGATACGGTTCAGCCTTCTCTTTGTAAAACTAGTAACTAAATCTGATGTGGCAACTTTGAACCACACTGAAATTCTGTGTTGCAACGTCCTCTAATAGCTGGGTTTTTTCTTTTTTAATGAGAAATACATATTTGGATTTTAATTTTTAGATTTGGGTCATATACAGCTTATGTCCAGTGAGAGGAAAATCATTAGGAATTCCTGCAGCCCCAAACTTCTTCACCCAGATGCCCCAGAGAAAGTTGGTGGTCACTGTGTGCCCTAGGTTTTTGTGGGTTTGGTCTCAGGTACCTTTCCCTGCATTAACTCATCCCACTTTTCCTCGTTACCGTAACCACCTTGGTGACTGAATGCCCTAGAAACTTTCATTTCTTTGACTCAAGTTTTAATCCAACCTAATCCCATCCCATCTGTTTGCCTCTTGAGACCTTGATCATTTCTTTAAAGTCAAATTCAAATGAATATCCTCCATGAACACTCCTCAAATCCTCCAGTTACACTTAATCTCTGCTTCCTTGGTGTTACGTAAGTGTGTTCATGATTACTTTGAGGGCAGAGAGAACATCTTATTCATCGTTGAATCCTACAGCACTTAGAAGAATTGTGTGTGTAGTCCAGGTCCTCAATAGTACTAGTTATGGGACCAGCCTTGTGGCACATCTAGTTAAGCTGCTGCTTGCAATGCTAGCATCCTGTATTGGGAGTGCTGGTTCAAGTCCCAGCTACTCTGCTTCCATTCCAGCTTCCTGATAATGTGCCTATGAAGGGAACAGAAGATGACCTAAATACCTGGGCCCCTGCCACTCATGTGGGAGATCAGAATGGATTTCTTAGTTGTAGGCTTCAGCCTGACCTATACCTGGCTGTTGTAGCCATTTGGGGAGTGAACAAGTAGATAAAAGATCTCTACCTCTCCTTGTCTCTTCTTTTCTCTCTCTCTTTTGATGTGCCTTTCAAATAAACAAATAAATCTTTTTAAAAAATAGTGTTTAGGGGCTGGTGTTATGGCATAGTGGATAAAGCTGCTGCCTGCACTGCTGGCATCCCATATGAGTGCCAGTTGGAGTCCTGGCTGCTCCACTTCCAATCCACCTCCCTGCTAATGGACCTTTGAAAGTGTGGAGGATGGTCCAAGCCCTTGGGCCCCTGCATCCACATGGAAGACCCAGAGGAAGCTCCTGGCTTGGATCGGCCCAGCTGCAGCCATTTGAGGAGTGAACCAGTGTATGGAAGATATGTCTTTCTCTGCCTCTACTGTTCTGTAACTCTGCCTTTCAAATAAATAAAAATTCTTTAAAAATAGTGTTTATTGTACTGAAATGTGTTGACATACTCTTGGAGTGGTTCCTTCATTAAAGAAAAAAATAGAGTAAGAAACCAGGTAAACACGGTTGAGAAAGTGTCCATTTCTCTTTTTCTCACTCCTTAGTTCATGGAAAGCTAGTGTCTTAGTCTTAACATAACCTTTGCTTTGCCCTCCTGTGTATAAAGTATATTTCTCTTAGCCACATCTCTGCTGGCAGTCTGGTCACTATCAATGAAGAAAGGTGGGAAATTTAGTTAAGATTTAGTATGTGTCACTGACTTTTCTCTGAACAGTCATGTGGCAAGAAGGATATGTGAATAAATATTCTCAAGGCTGTACTAAAGCTATGGAACACCACACTTGGCTCTTTGATGAGAATTCTTTTTCTAAGCCCATAATAACACTCCCCATAGGTAACTTTAATTAAAACCACGTAGTCTATCCTTCTTATTGGAACACATTAGTGATCTTACATTTTATATCTATTTGACACTTAAAATGCTATTACAATAAACTGTTGAAAACAATGACAGTGATATGAAATTCTCAGTATAGCCTGAAGTTGGTTACATTTGTTAACAGTAAATAGGAACAGCTGTTCTGTTTCAGACACATAGGTATTACCATTCTCTTTTGTCATATACCATTTACTTATAACTTGGAAAATAAAGTATCTCTTAGCCTTTATTTAAAACCGTTTGTGATTATTGCTGTGCCATAAGTAATGATTTGAAGTAAATGTACAAATTCACTCTATTTCAAATACTAATGTGTTGGCATAAACTTGTCCAAAGCTTTAGCAACTCAGTTCTCTGTTATTGTAGGGAATTCACAAACTTTATTCAGTTCCCTATTTTTTATAGAAGAACGCTGAGACCCAGAAGAAAGCTGTAATATTCTTCCAGTTTCTTGGTGGCAAAAGCAAAAAGACTAAAAGCCTGGACTCCTGACAATTTTCTAGCCCCTTTTCTTAATATATTTGCTGTGTTTTAGTGCTTGAGTTGCAAAAAGTTGAAGACATAGTATAATTTTAAATAATTGTTTCTGGCACTTTTGAAAAGTGAATTTGCTTCTTCATATTTTTGAACTCTGAGCTGCAGAAGGTTAATTCTGTTACTGTGATCCAGGTCTCTACTTCCCCACTCCTTCCCTCTAAAACTCACCAGAAATTAGTTCAATAGTTTAATTTTTTTGTTAGCAGGGTTAACAGGACAACTTCCTTTAAGGATTATTTGGTGGTTAGAGAAATAAATCTATATTAAGTAAAAAAGATATGTATTGGCAGAACATGGATTAAGAAACCCAATAACAAAAGCATGGGAAGTGATAGTTGTCAATAACTTGTCACTCTCTGTCTCTCTGGCAGCTGCTTTCTCACTTCTCATTCTTTTTGCAAGTCTTCTCATTTCATTTGTTTGACCCTGCAAACCAGCTTTCTTTGATTACCTTTTACTCTTTTTTTAAAGAGTCCCTCTTTTTTGAAATATTTATTTTGCTTAAAGGCAGAGATATACATATAGAGACAGATCTCTCATCTGCTGGTTCACTACCCCAAATGGCTGTAACACCCAGGGCTAGGCTAGCCCAAAATCAGAAGCCTAGAACTCAATCCAGGTCTCTCATGTGGATGGCAAGGACCCAAGTTCCTGAGGCCATCACCTGCTGCCTTCCAGGGTACACGTTAGGAAGAACATAGAATGCAGAGCAGATCTGGGACTTGAACTCAGGCACTGCTATATGATTTACAAGCATCCCAAGTGGCATCTTAACCCCTGTACCAAATATTTGGCTCTCAACTTTTCGCTATGCAAGTGGACAGTGATGGTGCCCAGTACAACTTTCTGTGACCCTTTAACTTTAGTTTCCATCACTGTCTGATCAGGTTCAGTCTGTACATCTCCTGGTTCAAAGATGTGAAAGAATTAGTGGAATTGGTGCTTGGCCAGCCCTTGGCTTTGAGTTAACTGCTCCACCTTTGGTTTTTCTAGTGTCAGATCATTGTAAGCTGGAGCAACTTCCTTGGGTATTAGGAACAGGCAGGCAGATGGACTCATACAGCCACACTATATCTTCTTGATTATCGAAACTTGAAGATCACCTTCAAACTTTCTTTCTCAACTATGTGCCTGTGACTTCTAGAGGTCTTTCTGAGCCTCTCTAGGGGCATTCAGGGGTAAATCGTTGCCAACATTTTTTGACAGATCCATATCTACTTTGATGCCACATTTGCTGAGGTCACATACTTAATTATCTGGAATCCTAATTTTGTCTCAATGGTACTGTTTAAACTGTGTTAGTTAATTACAATAGGCTCTTCGCTTTGGAATCAGTCGTTCAAGGACTAAGCTGCAGTTCTTCAATGCTCCCCTACCTAAATAATTACACTAGAATGGTTAGGTTTTTTTTGACCAGCTACAACATGCTGGGATTGTTTTATATTGCATCTGCTGAGTATGCTAAAGTGGCTCACAATAAATTTATATATATCTGTCTCACAGATGGGCTACCACTCTGCTTTAACTGTAGGTCGACCATGTGTCTATTCTTTTCTTATTCTTCTGCAACTCAGGGAGACCCAGAAGAAGCTCATGGCTCCTGGCTTTGGACAGGTTCAGCTTCAGCCATTGCTGCCATTTGAGGAGTGAACTAGCAGTTGGAAGACCTTTCTTTCTTTCCCTCTCTCAGTCTATAATTCTGCCTCTCAAATAAATAAAATTAAAAAGAAAAAAACTCATGTGCCCTTTAACACACAAACTATACACTGTTGATTCTGATACTATACCCTCCTTAGTAGCCAAAGCCATGGTTGCATCACCAAGCTGGTGAGGAAACAAAATACCCTATACTTATTTCTTTTTGTTGGCTGTTGAATAACTTTCATACACCCTTCTGGCCATTTTTAAATGTGAAATAAAACAGCTGTTAGGATTTACTTGTTACTGAGAGAAAGAGTTAGGGCTCTTTACATCCAAAATTCACAGAAAAACCCAAATCAACCTAGCTCACTTAAAATAATGTTTTAACTCACAAAATTGGGTATCACATAAGCAAGACAGACTTTAGGATTGATTCAGCAGCCTGAAACAGTCATCAATGAGTCAGTTTCTTTTTTAAAAATTTTATATGTGAAGTGCATCTGAATTTAAAAAAATTATTTTTAAATATATTTTTCGGGGCCGGCACTGTGGCTTAATTGGTCAATCCTCCAGTCCACATGGGCACAAGGTTCTAGTTCTGGTTGCTTCTCTTCCAGTCCAACTCTTTGCTGTGGCCCAGGAGGGAAGTGGAGGATGGCCCAGGTGCTTGGGCCCCTGCACCCACATGGGAGACCAGGAGGAAGTGCCTGGCTCCTGGCTTCGGATCTGCGAAGCGCCGGCCATGGTGGCCATTTTGGGGAGTGAACCAATGGAAGGAAGACCTTTCTCTCTCTCTTCTCTCTCTCTCTCTGTAACTCTACCTGTCAAATAAAATAAAAAGTAAAAAAAATTATTTTTCCATTTGGCACATACTTGAACAAATTTATGGGATATAGTGTCAGGATAGGATACATGTATGCATTGCACAATGATCAAATTAGGGACCTAGCAGATCCATCACCTCCAACATTTACCCTATTAAAAATCCACTATTCTCCAGCTATTTTTAAAAATACAGTTTATTATTAACTAATCATCCTATAGTGTAAGAGATCATTAGAATTTACTCCTCTTAACTAACTGCAAATTTGTACCCACTGATCACCAACTTCTCTTTCTACTCTTCTGCTATCTGGGTATAGAAGGAACTTTGGGTATGGAAGGAACATTTCTCAACACAATCAAGGCAAGTTATGAGAAATTCAGTGCCAGCATCCGACTGAAAAGCTGGAAGTACTCCCACTGAGATGTGGTACCAGACAAAGATCCCCACTCTCACCATTGCTATTCAATATAGCCCTGGAAGTTTTACCAGAGCCATTAGGCAAAAAGAAGAAATCAAAGGGATGCAAACTGGGAAGGAAGAAGTCAAACTATCCTTATTTGCAGATGACATGATTCCATATATATATATATATATATATATATATATATATATATATAGGGAATCCAAAAGACTCCACTAAGAGATTACTGGAACTCATAGAAGAGTTTGGTAAAGTATCAGGATATAAAGTCAACACCTAAAAATCAACAGCCTTTGAATACAAAGACAATGCCATGTTGATGGTACAATGGCGATAACAATTACATTAAAAATATTGTGACAACTGAATGAAATCATGTGTCTTTACAGTAGCTTGCCACTGTTCCCAAGTATCCATCCCTCTTCACATAGGAGATTTTATGTATTTCCTTGCCCCGCTGACTCCCAGTCTTTGCTATATTAACTGAGCTGGTCAGTGAATGAAGGCAGACGTGAGATGGGGGCAAAGCCAGCAGGCCATGTTTTTTAAGGCCCTCCAAGTGATGCCCGTGCACTTGAAGTTTGAGGACCACTGCCATAGGAAATCCCTGAAAGCCCACAAGTGGCCAGAACCCAGAATCTATCTTGCCAATAACCTGCGCATATTGCTACTGATTGAGTATAGAAACGTATTTCAAGTTATTCCTCACCTGTGGCTTCAAAAGAGATCTCTAACCTCTGGCTTCTGGAAGGAGTAAAACAGACTTCAGCAGCAGAAAGGTTGCTGTCCCAGCTCTTTGGTTTAACCCCAAGAACAGACTACCACATGTCCTGTCTTGGAGACATTTTCCTTCCCATGGACAGAAGTCTGTGTGGCTCTGAAGCCTCTTCTAGCTCGCTTACTGTAAGACTGGATTTGTACCTTTACGCAAAGCTGTTCAGGAACATGACTGATTTCTGAAGTGAGGTAAACATGTATCTGTTACTTAGGATTTGATGGGCTGTTTCTAGGCGTCTACAGCCTCCTCTTCCTTCTCTTTTCTTCTCTGTCCCTCCATTTTTTGTTTGATGATTCTCTTCCTTTGTCTTCCTTCTCTTTCCCTATTTTTTCTTCCTCTTCGTATTTCTTTACTTTGGCCCTTTGCCATCTTTTTCCTTTTTCTTCTTTCTCATTTTTCTTTTACTTTCTTCCTCTGCTGCCTCATTGTCTTAATTCTCCACCTGCTTCTGTTCTTCCTCTTATTCTACTTCTGGTGCAGTCCCTTCCTTAAGAAGATAAAGGGCTGCCTGAGAGCTAAAGAAAGTGGCCAATGCCATTTCTGTCACCCTGACTGCTGACTACAGGCATCTTCAGTGACCCAAGGCACCTTCAGGATCACCAGGGGTCTGTACTTCCCCTTCCTGCCCCTGTTCAATAAGACTTCAATCTGACACTCCTCAGCTTTCACTCCCTTTTGCCTCACTAGACGACCCATATCCTAATCTGAGCATATACTGTTGTGTGCTAGAAAATGTTTAACAGTTGGCTCTGGGATGGAAGTGGAGCACTGAAGAGCTTTGATATGCTCACAGTGGAGTCTCACAAATTAGTCAAACCTGTTCTAGCAAAAGACTAAGGAGGACCCCAACTAGCACTGGCCATGGAGAGTAGTTCTCAGCCCACCCTTAATGCATGCTTTTGCAGAGTGAGCCATTAATAAGTGAATTAATGCAGTTAAAAACATCAAATGTCTGTTTACTCCTTAACAGATTCATCTTTTAGGATAGCCATTGAAATAATTTAAAGCAGCAGTATGTAACAATTACCACAACACTACCTTTTAGTTTGATTAAATAAAATCCAACTGGAAGTACTGCCTCAAAAAATAGCAGGTCTTTGAATGATTTGTAAAGTGTTACTTCCTTTTTACATTTGGGTCTGGACTCAATCAAAATATCATTATGAATTGACAACATTTGTGGTTATAGATACCATAAAACTTTAGTTAATATTCAGTTAAAAAGTTGACTATCATCCAGTCCCCTTATCTTTTTTATTTGCATGCTACATCATCTCTGGTGAGTTTTTATTATTTTTAAGTAGTTTCACATCATGTTTTATGATACATTTCTTCTTGCAACAGTTTTGCATACAGATGGAAATGTTGGGAATCTAGTTTAAGGCCAATCTTATTTTTTTCCCTCTCATTTTGTTATGTGATTGATCTGGTCAGTGAACAAGAAATTCTTCGAGGCCATCCATCACTCCAGGCAGCAGCTGAGCTAAACCTTCTAACTCACTGCTTCCAGTCAGTCATGCAAGATTCGGGTTATAAATATTGAATGTGCAAACAACTGTTTAAATTAGCTGTCCTATCTGTTTTATGCAATTTCAGTAGAAAAGCAAACTGATATATTGTTTAGTAGGAAGCAGTAGAAAACAGTGAATTCAGTATTATCCTCCCATACGTCATTGAATTATCCTGTTGGCAAATATTTAAAATAGTGAAATCAATTAATTCTTGTTCCCGTAAGTTAAATTAAGAGAAATGCAACTGAGCATGTAATTTATGTAGCATTTTTATTTTTTTATAGTTAAACAGTAGGAACACTACTAGTAATAATAAGTGCAGCCATCTGTCTTAAATACAGTAGCCAATTGTTAAGTGCTTATTTCTGTAAATTTTGTTACCTCTTTGCAATAACAAAAATAGCTTAATATTTGGAAAATATTTGGGCAGAAAGGAAAATAGCAGCTGGTTGATCCAACCATTCGTGGTAAGCATCTAGAATATTGAATATGTGCAGGTGTTGGTACTTCTGCTACTTGGAGTTGTAGCAAGTATGCATACTTTCATTGGTATTGATATATGAGTATGCCAACCATTTGTAGTGACTCCTAGAAGCCTTTTTTTTTAACATGATGAATTTAGGTAAGCTTCCAAAACTGCTATCTGTGTTTTAAATTTATTCTCTGAATTATATTATGATGGGAACATCCTTTCAAGTAGAAGACATTTGTCTAAGGTTACATTAACAGCATAAATGAACTGCTTACCAGAGAGAATTATTTGTCTCCCTTTGTAGTCATGCAGCCTATTCAGTAGCAATGTGTCTCTTAGTAGTTGAATTGCTACCAAACAGAAAATTTGGGCAAGATTTTGTGTATTTTAGATGTCAAATACTACTCATTGTTTGCCTATATCCATTTTCCTCTTCTTCCTTAAACAGAATTTTGGTAAGGATAGCAGTGAACTCAGCTAAACGTGAGAGTACTTCCAAAATGTCATGGAAAGTAGAATTAAGAGGTCATATTATTTTAATGCAAAAATCTTGAAATCTGTGCATTTGTTGAGAGAGTCTTCAGCAGGTTCATAAGTAATATATGTTATGAAAAAGCTGGAACAATTACAAAACTTCTGTGTGTGCCAAAGTCAACTTCTTTTATTCCATTTTCCATGTACTTTTTGAAATTCTCTCAGGCTTCACCTTCCTCAACTCCCTTCTTGTAGCTGTAGATGGCCACATAACCCAGCCCTGGCCAGTGAAATGTAAGTGGAATTCTCTAGGGACAGACTCGGTAACTTGCCTAGTTAGCCCTATGTCCTTTGGCACTTTGCTCTTTTTTGCCTGTTATGAATATAGTGCATGGAAGTGCAGCAATCTTCCTTGATAATACAAATACAGAAACCAAGGATAGCATCTCAGAAATATGGAATAAGAAATCCAAGTGTCCCTTCTGACATTATTGGTCTACTGAGTTGCTCAGAACTGTCTGCCCCTGGACTTAAATGAGTAAATGAAACTCATTCTCATTTAAGCCAGTGATTATCAGGGGTCATTGCAGCTTAAGACATTCCTAACTAATCCACTTGTCTTTCTGAATTAACATCTTGTCTGTGTATTAACATCTTTCTGAATTAACATCTTCAAGAAATTTTGCAGTGTTTTTTGAATTGTAAAAATAAGCTTTTAGGGGCCAGCACTGTGGCTTAGCTGGTAAAGCCCCTGCCTACAGTGCCAGCATTCCAAGTCCCAGATGTTGTTTAAGACTTTTCCTTTTGGCTTCAGTTTTTCTGGTCAGTCTTGTCTCCTACCCCCTTCCTTTCCCTTCTCTGAGCGTCCTCACATCCCCTCAGCCTGTTGCTGTCCATGACCACTGGACTTGGGGGGGATCCTGAAACTTCACAAGCTTGCTTATCCCGTCACTTCTGTGTTCTTTCTTTCCTTCCATCTCTGAAATCCCACTCATTCTTCAAAACCAAGTTAAAATGTCTTTCTCTCTGTAGCTTTCCCTGACTCTTCCAGGTTGAATTAGTGACTACATCATCTTTTGTGCTTTTAATAAGTTACTTTTGTGTTTTTGGATAGCATTTATTTGGCAGGTTTATTGTGACTTACAGATCTGTCTTTCCCAGTAGACTGAACTCCATGAAGAGATGAACTGTGCTTCATTTTGTAGCTCTAGCGTATAAGTCAGTGTCTGGAAAGGGGTAAGTATCAGCGTTTTTGTATGTGTTGAAAACAAGAAAAAAGTTTTAACTCTGAACCTCTCTTTGGTTAGTAGGATTATTTATCTGTTAAATATATCCCTGTGAAGGCATTTCTACTGCTAATTAAGCAATATTCATCAGTTACCTAACAAGGAATTGTCCATGTGTGTCATCTCTGTACTACTTCTACTGACACATGGTTGTGGTTTTCTTGCTTATTTGTACTCTTTTGTTTTTAGATTCCATGGCACACATTGTGTACAGCAGTTCCTCTGTGTGTGCAAGGGAGTGGTTCCTGGCCCTCTTATGGATCTAAAAGTCACAGGTGCTCAGGGCAGCTGTTCCATGTACTTTAAGTCATCTCCAAATTACTTACCTTACCTAATACAGTGTTAATGTTCTGCAAATGGTTGTTCTACTGTGCTGTCCAGGAAATAATGACAAGAAAAGCAGTCTGCACATGTTTGGTACAGTTAGTTTTCTTTTCTTGAATAGTTTCAATGTACAGTTGGTTGAGTCCAGGAATGTGGAACTCCAGATAGAGGGGGCTGACTGGATAAAGGAAAGTAAAGATTGCAGTAAGTAACACTTCTAGAAAAGAGTACGTCCTTCTGCATTTAGGCTGGTGGACATGGTGGCTGTGTCAGTCTGTGGTTAGGCTGAATCTGGTCACTGTTGTTAGCTTCAGTTTGATTCAGTGCTTTACTGACTCCAAATCCTTTGAGGACAAGATCAGATCTTTCCCTTCAGCAAGGGCTTGAGCTCTGACTACAGGCAAAACATAGCACATTTACAGATGAAGGGGGATCTTTCTCTGCTATATACCCCAGATGCCAGATCTTTGAGCCACTAGAAAGTTCTGTTTGTTCTGAATCTTGTACCTTCATTTCTGTGCCTTGAGAAATCTTTTCTTCCCCTGATGGAGCCTTCTGGGGCTTCCCCATACTCTGTGAAGGCCTGGAGTTCCTTGAAGAGGTCTCTTCTCATTCCTCCTGAATACCTCCATCTTCAGATAGCTGAGATCCAAGAGTACCTCAGATGAATTTCTCTCTGTTTTCCTGTTCCACTGTCTACATTCAGTTTCTACCTCCAGAATTTTAAGGCCCATGTGAAAAAGTTGGCAGGCAGATTTAGGCTTGCCTCGTAGTGATGGTTTTCAGAATTCCAGTTTGTAACTCCAGCCTATTGGCAGCCATTAAAAGTTAGGCTGCTTTCTTGTTACCCCATCCATAACTAATTTCTTGTCTTCCTTCTGCCCTTCTAAAAATAAGAATAGCCATAGGTTTCTCTTTACCTACAAAGGGCTCATTCATTGCTAGAATTTAGTTCATTTAGATCTTTTTGTAATTGATTCTTAGATGAGTTTTTTGATTATGATGTTGTTGTTTATTAGGCTTGTCTTGGTAGCTGGGATGACAGTAGCAGTCTTTTCCTACTTTCTGCATTCTAGCTTACCACTCCTTTTCTTCCCATCCATCCACCCATGATCTGTCTTTCTTTCCATCCATATATATACACACATACTCTATATTACAAATATATGAACACCTAACAAAGTAGGGATTTTAAAAATACTTTTCACTGATTCATGACTATCTTGTGGATGTTTTCCCCTGCTCTGTATTCCCAAATTGCCAAGAAGTACTTGTGTGTATTATATCTGTAGAAGTAAGTAGTTTTCAGTTTTCCCAAAGAAATAAGAAATTTTTGTCACTGAAAACTGCATTTGTTTTCATCTGCTCCTATGTATCTAGGATATTTCGCAAATGAGGATTTATTAGTTCACATTGTCTTTTAGGCCTCATCAAATCTAGAAATAATTGTAATCAATACTTAAATTTCATTAGTTCACAAATAATGTAGTCTATTGATCACCAAAGGAGATTAAGAGGCAAGTGATGAAGGAATTTAATTACATTAATGTATTGAAAGTTTTATGATAATAAAAGCTAACTTCTATGACAGTTATTGTCTATCTAGAAATTATAGTGGTGGAATATTAAGCAAGGTGTTACCAGTATTATTTCATATCAATTAAATTTATCTAAAGTAATAGAAAATGAGTATGAACAGGAAGTTTAACTCATAAAAATTATATGATGACAGAATTTATACATGGAATAATTTAAGCAGGATATAGCCTTTGAATAGAATGATGTTTATCACAGAACACCCTGTTGTGTTTTGTAGGTGGCTTGTCTGATACTTTTCTGTGGCAGCTGGTGTTTTCTGTGACAACTTACTCTAAGATTCAGAAGTTTAAGGGCATTATGTGTTTTCTCATGCATCTGTGAGGCAGCTTGGAGTTGGTTGATCTTGGCTATCTTGGTTGGGTGGCTACATTTGAACCTTGGATGTTGCTGGGTTTGGCTCCTCATTGAAGTTGGGTCTAAGGTCTCTTCCATATGTATTCTATTTAGGGCCCAAGCCAAGGAAATGAAAGCTATCAAGGCCTTTCCTGTGGCAGTGGCAGAGACACAACTGAGTAAGCAGAGACACATAAGGCTGCTTAAGATACAGACTTGGAACATACTGTCCATTCTGTTTCATTCTTTTGGTCCAAGCAAGTTCATGGCCATGCCTAAAGTCAAGAAATGGGAAATAATACACTGCCCAAATGGGAGAGCATTACAAAGTTTCATGGCAAAGAGTATGGATAGAATAAGGGGTGGGTGAAGAACTGGGACCAATCTCTTCTATCCAGAGGGAATTGGTTATATAGGTATCTAAGAACCCATTATGAAGTGGTTTCTCTAGGAATGCTTCTAACTGGATGTTGGAGGCAAGCTTCTGTTGAAGTAGTACATTAGTATTCACTAATGCACAGAAAGTCTACAAGGACACAGAGATAGGCAGGTAATAAAAAAGAGCATAGTGGGGCTGTGGGGATCATTCATACTGGAGAGCTCATGCTTTGGTTAGAGAAGATTGGGACACTACTTCATTTCAGCTCACTATTGCCAAATAGGAAAGCAGGCCCAATGCTTGCTCTGTCTCCCATTTTTTTTCTTGAAAATCACGAAATTCATATTCTTAAATAACATATCTCAATTTTAAAAGGTTGACAAGTAATTTTTTAAAAATATTTATTTATTTACTTGGAAGGCAAATTTGCAAATTTCCATCTGCTGGTTCACTCCCCAAGTGGGCACAATGGCCAGGGCTGGGCCAGGCCAAAATTAGAAGCCAGGAGCTTAATCTGGGTCTCCCATGTGGGTGACGGGGCCCAAGTGCTTAGACCATCTTCCACTGCTTCCCTAAGCACATTAGCATGGAGCTGGATCAGAAGTAAGGCAGCTGAGACTTGACCTGGTACCCAGATGGGATGCCAGCATTGCAGGCAGCAGCTTAACCCACTACAGCTTAGCACTGGCCCCAACAAGTAATTTTTTAAATGTAAATGACTTGTCAAAATCTATGAGGCAGATTTGGAATGTGGAGCTCTAGTTTGCATTGCAGGCAAAATCAGGGATTGCTTATAGACTTCTGAAACATTTTCTGTTGCAACGGCCATTTCTCTAGAGACTAGGGGACATTATAAACCTTACCATAACAATTAATATTAACAAATCCTTATGGCACAGGTGTTGGGCTTAGTTACGACAATGGATAGGATACCTGCATCCCATATTGGAGTATCTGGGTTTGATTCCCATCTCTGTTCCTGATTCCTGCTAACGTGGATCCTGGGAAGGCAGCAATGATGGCTTGAGTAAATGTGTTCCTGCCCACCATGTGAGATACTACTTCTGCTTGGCCCAGCCCTGTTATGGACATTTGGGAAATGAATGAGCAGGTGGAAGATCTTTCTCTGCTGATATGGCTCGCTCGCTCGCTCTCTCTCTCTGTCTCTCCTGAAGGTAACTTCTTAAATTAGTATGAAACTATATATTCTATAAAACACTTTGATCCTCTCATTCAGTTGTGGTACGCACGTAGGTGTTTTTCATGCCTCCAGGAAGCGTTTAGGGTTGAAGCAGGAGAAGCCCTCTTCTTGTTCTTCAGGTGCTTGTTTGGGTGCTGCAAACAGGCTTTTGCTTGCTTGCTCACCATAGATTTATTGAACACCTGCTACCAGCTGGAACTGATCCAGGTTATTAAGGTACATCCGTCAACAAAGATCTCTGCTTTCACTGGGTTTTTTTTGTTTCTCTTTGTAGCCTGAGCTCCTTGTTCTAGAACTGGGTCAGCCTCTCCTTCTTAGGTTTGCTCTATTTGATAGTATTGACCATAGGAGTCCTGTCATGCAGCTGTATCAGAACCTTTATGAGCTGTGAACAGCCAAAGGCACCCAAAGTAGATACTGCTCAAAGAGTGTCAGTTAATCTAGTACATCTGCAAAGTGAGTTGCTTTTGTATTTAAACAAAAGCAGTTTTGAGAATAGCCCTTAGCAATTGGGGGAAGTGTAAGTGAAATTAGAAAGCCTTAATCCTATTGCATGTACTGTGTTCTATTTTATCACAAGTTCATCTGTTTTCTGCCTACAAGTTAGTTTTGTACCACTCCTTAAATGCTGTACAGTAGTGAAATGAGGATTGGCTCATTTTTACCATCATCAGGCATAGTTTATTACCTAGAGTCATTGGTTACTCTGTTTTCATATCGTGTCTGTAAAACAGCTAAGAAATGGCTTTATACTTTTTGCCCCCATTAAATTGAGATTTCACATCTGTCTGCATCCAGACTTACAACTGCCATCAACCCTGTGTCTCTGATATTCTTAAATGAGATGTTTTATGCGTTTACCTCTGTATTGCTTTGGCATGTATATGGCTATTGGTTTAGAATGGCAAAGAATAGTGCTATAGATATCCTCCAGCTGTATAAGCAGCCTATAGAAGCTGGGAACTTGCGATTCAGAAACACATCTACCTTAGCAAATATTAGCTCTGTGCTCAGATCTCTTAGGTTAGATTAAATAACACCTATAATTCCAGCAATAGATAAGGCTAATAGATATGTGCAGCAAGTATTCATTTCTTTCTGTCCTCATTCAGAGCTGCTGTGGAGCTGTGACACCTGCTTGCTGTACATGTATCCATTGTAGCTGTTGTCTTGTACTGAGAGAGGAGAAATAGAAACTGGGTTGTTAAAAATGCATAAAATGTTTACTTCCAGATGACTGAGAGTCATATCTACAGTGTCTTATAACTCTTAAAAGTCTTTCCGTTTTTTCCCCTCCCTTCTATGCTGCATTTTTTATGTGACTAATCACTGTATTTCTCCCCTTCTGGTAACACTTGATGCTCTTATAAAGTATTGTTGGCTTTGTTTTTTTTTTTGTTTTTTTTTTTTTACTCTGTTTTTGAAAGACAGGCAGACGGACAGACACAGAAATCTCCTATTTGCTGGTTCATTACCCAAATGTCCCCACCAGCTGGGGCTGTGGCAGGCAGAAGCTGAGAGCCACGAACTCAATCTGGGTCTCTCACATGGGTGGCAAGGACCCAAGTACTTGAGACATCACCTGTGCTTTCCAGGTTGTGTATTAACAGGTACCTGGAATCAGTAGTGGAGCTGGGACTGGAACCCATACACTTCAGTATGCAATATGGCATTCCCAAGTGATATCCTATCATATTCCTAATGGGTCTTTTACTTCATCATATGTATAACCATAAGAAAGAACATAGGATTTCTAGTGAAAAATTTTTCTAGTGAGAAATTCTAGATGGATTATAGGTCTGTCATTAACAAAGACCTTGAGCAAGTGACTTAATTTTCTAGAACCTTGGTGCTGGCACTGTGGCTTAGCGGGTAAAGCCGCTACCTGCAGTGCTGGCATCCCATTTGGGTGCTGGTTCGAATTCTGGCTGCTCCACTTCCAATCTAGCTCTCTGCTGTGGCCTAGGAAAGCAGTCGAAGATGGCCCAAGTCCTTGGGCCCCTGCACCCTCATGGGAGACCCGGAAGAATCTCCTGGCTCCTGACTTCAAATTGGTGCAGCTACAGCCGTTGCAGTCATCTGGGGAGTGAACCAGCAGATGGAAGGCCTCTATCTCTCTCTGCCTCTCCTTCTCTCTGTGAGTAGCTCTGACTTTCAAATAAATAAATAAATCTTTAAAAAAATTTTTTGGAACCTCAGATTCTTTATATGTAAAATAAGAAATTGCCTCTGTGTAAAGGAGTTAAGTTTGATGATGAAAAAGAATATGCCTTTTAAGCTGGGTAAATACAGTTTTTGCTCAAAGAAGGTCAGTGATGCTCTCTCTGTCTTTTTAAAGATTTGTTTAAAAGCCAGAGCAACAGAAAGAGCAAGAGAGAGAGCAAGAGTGAGAGAGACAGAGACAGAGATCATCCATCTGCTGGTTCACTGTCCAAATGGCTTCAGTGGCTGTAGCTGGGCCAATCCGAAGCCAGGATCCAGGAGCTTCTTCCAGGTCTCTCAAGTGGGTGCAGTGGCCCAAGCACTTGGGCCATCCTACACTGCTTTCCCAGGTGCATTAGCAGGGTGCTGGATGGGAAATGGAAAGGCTAGGACTTGAACTGGAGCCCATATGGGATGCCAGCACTGCAGGTGCAGCTTTACCCACAGTGCTGGCCCCAGGATGCTCTCTTTTTCATATAAACCCTAAGTAATAGCCCCTTGGGTGAGACAGAAAGGTGAAGAAAAACAGAGCCAATCTCAATTCTAAGCCCAAAAACATTGATTTGGCTCTTTCACTGTGCTTGGAGATTATACCACACATTTCGTACTTGTGGCTGAGAGTAGAAATGGAGCATGAAATTCAGTACCCTCTATGGTGTTAATTTGAGAGCAACTTGTGTTGCGTTTCATTACAGTGACTAGTATGTACATCAGTATTGCTCAAAAAAAAACTGTAGTTGTATCATCAGTGATAATTCTTGATACATAAGTTACTAAATAGATGGCTTTTTAGACTGTTGAATTTTGAATGAAATTTTAACTAACAGAATATAGTGCCGAGCACATGATAGTGCTTAATGAAATTTATTAAATGAATGATTTCACATTCAAATTTCCCCACCAGTTTCTCTTGCTTAAAGCCATTTTAAGTATGCCATTTAGAAGCATTACATTTTCCCAGCGACTTTTATTTAGAAATTGGTGATGTGACCACTAGGGTGGGTCCACATTTCCGTTAGGAAAGGAGCTAATATGTATTCAGTTTGTGTGAGTGCTCGACACACATGTTAGTTAACCGCTGGAGAGTAACAATATTTATTAGTTCCCTTTTACAGATGAAACTGAGGCTCTGTGAGTAATTTTCCTGAGACCCCCAAATCAGTTGTCAAACTCTGACAGGTAGATGATTAAGATGATAGCCAACTAGATTCCATTGTAGTACCCTTTGGGTATTAAGAAATGTTTTATTTATTCTGTTTAGTAGTTCACTTTGTCAGTTGAGAATGTTGTCATTTTTGGAGTCCATTCTTTGCCACAGGTCACCTTTCTGTCGTTTCTCCCAGCCATACTGATTGGCAGAGGGCCTGGGAAGACCTGACTCTGTTAGTAATATCCATACTTCTCCTTCCCTAAGGCTATTGTTAACCAGAAGTATTGCCTGGCTGACCCTCTGCTTTTGAGAGATTAAGAAAGGACTTCCTCCTCCAAAGGCCAAACCCCTAAGTAGGCCTCAGAGTAACCACCCCTTTTCCTGTCTCCTTGGGGCTCCATCCTGTGCTGTAGAGGCCATATGTTGAGCCCTGTGTTTTCACAGTGATGTATCAAAGACTCTTGGAGGATATAATGCAGAGATTAAGTACATAAATTATCATTTACAGTGTATGTTAATTATTTTAGCATTGATTTAAGTCTCCTGAGTCTCTTTTTTCCGTCTCTTCCCATCTGGCAGGTTTCACTGCCTTGAATTGACACTTTTTTTCTAGCTCTTTTGTTTAATTCCAATGTGCATCCTAGTTTTATTAACATTTAAGTGTTTTTAAGCCACTTGAATTAATAGGTGAATTCTTTTTATCTTTTAATTTAAATTAATTTTCTTTATTTTTTACCCATAAGGTTTTATTCACCCCAGGTAACTCTCTCAATGAGTACTGTTCTTTTATAGTTGAGTTTCAAATCATTGCTTTCAATTTTAGCTCAAACCTGTGACATTTTTCCAAATATTAATCACTTAAGTACCTTATGAACTCTTCGCTTAATCTCTCCAAAGGGGATTTACTTTTGGGAGAGCAGGACACATTCTGCTCCTGGTAACAAAAATCCCAGTGTTCTTCATGCCTATGTACTCCCACCCCCAATTTACCACCCACTCTTTTGCCTTGGTTTCTGCCAGTCTGAATTCCCCAGCCCCTCACATAGTCCTCTATTTTCCCTCATGACTTGACAGACTCTGAAACATTCCCAGTTTTCTGTGATTCCAAGTTGGAGGAGCTTCTTCGGTATTCCCCAGTACCTTCCCATCAGGCCTCACAGCCCCCAGAACTTACCATCAGGTAATTGCTTTCTCTATTTAAAATATTAACACAGCCCTGGTGTCCCTACTATTATCTCAGCTTGGTTTCTCTGACTCCAGGCAGAGTAGACAGCTGGAAATACTGTCTCATGTGTTGAAGCTGAAACATCTCCTCCTTACTCCCAAACCTCTAATACAAACTTAATCTGTTCCCCATTCCTGGCCATCTCAGTGAACTCAATCAAACAGAGAGTATTGCAGTGATAAGTAGTTTATGGTACAATAGAGCAAAGGCAAAATTCAGATATAGTATTTCTGTACTAAATTTCTAGAGTTGAAACTGGATTTTCTAGTGTTTCATCATCAGGTACCAACCCTGGAGCCCCGTTAAGATCTGTTGAGAATTTTTCTGAGCTACCTCTGGTGATTAACTATAACAGCCCAATGAGAGTGCCAAGGGTGCATTTAAATGTGCAAGATCTGCATCTCCCAGACTTTGGTGTCTTCCTTATTGTTATTTTCTCCAGGCTTGCCTCTGCAAAATCTCTTTGCCCATCAATCTTTCCTTTCTTCCACTTAGCCTAAGTAGATGTATATGACTCTTGTACTAAATGTTTTCTTTCTTGTCACTTCTGTCAACAGTGCCACTGTTCTCACTCTTTTCTAGGTCCCTTTCTCAAGCCTGAAGTAACCTCCCTGCTGCTGTCTGTGCTGCGTATTTTCCATGGCCGTTTGGCTGCCTGTGCAGTCTTATAACTTCTTCCCTGGCCTCCCATATTCTAGTGGTTCTGATTTTCCATGGCATAAAGCTTAAGTTGATCTTGTTCAAATCCACCCTAATCTATGTTCATACCAGCATCCACTTTTCCCACATTTATAGATCTGCAGAGCATCCACCATTCAAACATGAGCACTCCTGCCCTGCCATCTTCTCTGCCCCTGGCCGATTTTAGGCTCCCTGTCAAGTCTGGCTGCTAATATACTTTCCCTCCATGTTTGAGTCCACATCAGTGTTGGTGGTAACAACTATCAACAGAGGAAATGCCCACCAGGTGTATGACTGATGACTTAACGACTTGTGCCTTGATTTCCTCAGTTGAAAACAAGGTTAATAATAGTAACGAAAGATCCCCAAATGTTCATGGTTCATGAAAGCAAGCATTAATTTCTTGATCGTGGTACAAGTGAGCTTTGGGTACACTAAGGGTCTACTCTACCTTTTTCATCCTGGGATGCATGCCAAAGGAGAAGCCCCCATTGCTGGGACAGCTATCAGTAGGATCATTATTGTGGTGTAATGTTTGTGGAGCTTCTTAGAGTACCTGCTGGTCTAGTTCCATTGGCTAAAGTTCATCACATGGCCAGCCCTAGAGTCATAGGATGAGGATGCACTCTCCTGGCACAGAGGAAGAAACAGAGACCATTTGTGAATAGTAATGTAGTTCATCCTGCTGCCTCCTAGGGTCATTGTGAAGTGTAAATGAATTAATAAATATGAGAGCTTCAAAGAGTAATGGCTCAGAGCTTATCAGTTGTTTTTATTGTTAAGTCTTGTGCAGATGATGTACTAAGCCCTTTGCATATGTCATAGAGTTTAATCCTCAAGAGACCTCTTTGAGATTCATATTGTGGTCCCCCTTTTACTAGTGAGTATACTGAAACTAACAGAAGATTGCTCAGTTCTCAATGGTCACATTGTTTGCAAGGCATGTGAGACTTTAGAATCTTTGCCCCTAACCTTTGACAATGGAAGAAAACATGTTTTGGGAATGCTTCTCCTATTTTATGAGCCTATTTTCTTGCTGCCACAGCAGTATCTACCACCTGCAGACTCAGTCTTGACCTTGAAGGAGTTGCCATTAGGCAGTCACCCACTCAAAGAAACATAGCTCCCCAAGTCCCAAGGCCTTTGTTATAATGACCTTCAAATTTAGGTTAGTGCTTTGGTCACTTGCTTCAAATTAGATAGAGGCCAACTCTATGGAAGACCAACTGAGTAGCTGGCATCTGTCCATCCCATGGTTGAGGAGCAGAATTCACAGGCAGTGCTGCCGTGTCTCTTGTGAGGTCTTGCTTGTCTTACTCCTCACAGGTCTCCCTACACTCTCTCTCTGCACATCAGAAGCCAGACCAGAATGTCTTTCTGAACATCGTTATTGAAAGAGTTACTATTTGATCTTTTTCTTGTATCTCACAAGTACATAAATGATAGAGTAAGGCTTATGAGCATTTACAAAGCTGTGATACCAGCCCTGCCCAGTTTTTGTTGTTGTTGTTATTGGTGTTATTTAGCATTTATGATATGTCTTTAAAAGAAAATGTTGGTTGACACATTTACTCTATGAAGCAAGGGCAAGGTAGCTTTCCACCTCATACATGGTCCAGTTTTTAGTATTTCTTCCATGTATAGAAACCATGTTTCCTGATGAGTCAGCATTTCTCCAGGATGCCTACGAGCTTGGCGACTTGATGAGAGGCTGTCAGAGAGAACAAGCGGAGACAAAGTAGATACAGCCCCTGTCACTTACAAGCTCACAGTTTAGGAGCATTGTCTCTCAGACCTAAAAAGGAAACAGGAAGATCCCCTTCACTGCGTTATGAGAATTCCAATTTTAAGAAAGTTGGTCTGTGAAGAGGTAAGAGCATGCTCTAGAACCACGGTACTGCATTCATGTCCTAGCTCAATACTTACTATCTTTGTAAACCTGGGCTTCAATTTTCTAATCTACAGGGTGGAGATAATAAGGGTACTTATTCCAGAAGGCTTTTGTGAGGATTAACTAAGTTAGTCCAACTCCTGGGCACATACTAGAAATCAATAACCACTAGCTATTTTAAATAACAATACAGATGAGAGCACCTAGGGTGACCTCAAACCCTACCACTTAGAGGGGGCATTGCACTTGAGATAAGAAACTTGGGCCACAATGTAAATTAACGCTCTTCTTCTTTATTTGAAAATATTCTTCTAGGGAAAAATATGTGCTGGGTGATAAAGCTGATTTAGGTTCGGTCTCTTAGCTACTTGTTGTTTTTGTAATAATAGTGCACGCACTTTTTGTTTTCCTGGCCTGGGACATAGCAGGCCATCAGTACTTCATTTCTATGCGCTAGCCTTAAACAACTTTCTATTCAAGATGTCTTTTAAAGTCAATAAATAAATGTCCTATGCAATGAATTTTGAGAATTTGAAGTTCTGTGTATGTCACATATTATATAAATCTATATTATACTTACTAGTCATTTTTTTTTGTATCTTCAGAGTTACAAGTAGGGTAAACCATGGCTATATTTATATATATACATATATATATATACACACATACACACACACTCTGAATGTTTGTGCATATTTAAACTCTGAATGTTTTTCTAGTAGAGTAGATAAGGCGGCCATATAGGTTACGTTGTCTATTGTAAAGTCAGAAATGGCTTCCCCAGAGTAGGATAGGTGATAGCCTCAATTTCTTGTGCCATCATGGTGATAGTTTTTCTGGTTTGTTTGTTTTTTTTTTTTTTTTTGGTACAATGTCAAATATAAAACACCAAGTACAGTTTTACAGTGAGATTTACTTAGATATGTAAATTTGTAACCTGTGTTGTTGTTTACTAGAAAATTCAAGTTTGTTGTCATCTAGAAAGGTATTAATGGTATAAGTTTCATTTATATGAAAGTAATTTAACAGTAATTATGTTAGTCTGGGTTCTCCAGAGAAATCGAACAAGTAATATCCACAGGAATTTCAAAAAGTTTATAGAAAAATGGAATTAAAAGATAAGTTTATAGTGGTGCAAAAAAATTTGAAATCATGCAGTTTTTCATGAACTCTCAAAAGATTCCCATATATACAATTTCTTTCTTTCTTTTTTTTTTTTTTTTTTTTGACAGGCAGAGTGGACAGTGAGAGAGAGAGACAGAGAGAAAGGTCTTCCTTTGCCGTTGGTTCACCCTCCAATGACCACCATGGCCAGTGCACTGCGCTGATCCGAAAGCAGGAGCCAGGTGCTTCTCCTGGTCTCCCATGGGGTGCAGGGCCCAAGCACTTGCACCATCCTCCACTGCACTCCCAGGCCACAGCAGAGAGCTGGCCTGGAAGAGGGGCAACCGGGATAGAATCCGGCGCCCCAACCGGGACTAGAACCCGGTGTGCCGGGGCCGCAGGTGCGGAGGATTAGCCCACTGAGCTGTGGCGCCTGCCCCCATATATACAATTTCAAAAATTTTTTCACTAAAATAAAGTGTTATTCATTTATTATTTTATTCATTTATTTTAATAAAACTTGTAAAAATATTTTTATTCATTCATTCATTTATGAGTAACAGAGAAAACTTTCATATGCTGGTTTACTCCCCAGATGGCCACAATAGCCAGGTGTTGGCCAGGCTAAAGCCAGGAGCCAGGAGCTCCATCCAGGTCTCCTATATGGCCATCTTTTTTTTTTCTCTTGAAAGATTTATTTATTTTACTTGAAAATCAGAGTTAAACAGAGAGAGGAGAGGCAGAGAGAGAGGTCTTCCATCTGCTGGGTCACTCCCCAATTGCCCACAATGGCTGGAGCTGCGCCAGTCCAAAGCCAAGAGCCAGGAACTTATTCCAGGTCTCCATGTGGGTGCAGGGGCCCAAGGGCTTGGGCTATCTTCTACTGCTTTCCCAGGCCATAGCAGAGATCTGGATGGGAAGTGGAGCAGCTGGGACTTGAACTGGCGCTCATAGGGATGCCAGCACTGCAGGCAGCAGCTTTACCCGCCACACCACAGCTCCGGCCCCATAGCCATCATCTTAAGCCATCATCTGCTGCCTTCTCAGCACAGGAGCACAAAGCTGAATCAGAAGCAAAGCAGCTGGGACTCAAACTGGCCCTCTCATAACGCATGCCAACATCATTAGTAGCAGCTTAACCTGATGTGTCACAACACAGGGCCCAAATTTTGTGTGTGTGTGTGTGTGTGTGTACATTTTATGTGGATTTAGTATATGGAATTGGCTCAGGTGGTCATAGAATCTAAGAAATTTCCCACAGACTGTACTAGGGAAGCTGAAGAGGCAGTAGAATTGAGAGAGAGCTGTAATCTGAGCCTGACAGCCTGAGAACCAGGGATGCCCCTGCTGCAGTGTGAGGCTACGTGTAGGTCTGAAGCCAGAAGATTCTGTCAGGCCTTTAATGGACTGGATGAAGCCCACCACATTTGGGAAGGAATCTGCTCTTCCATTCAAATGTAATCTCATCCCCGTTTGGGCAGGTATTTGGCACAGGATTTAAGATGCCACCTGGAACACCCACATCCCCTAATTGAAGTGCCTGGGTTTGAGTCCTGACTGCTCTAGATTCTAGAGTCCTGGTAATGTGCACCCTAGGAGGTGGCCGATAATGGCCTGAGTATTTGGTGTCCTGCCACCTACATAGGAGACTCAGATTGAGCTCCCAGTTCCTGACTTCAGCCTGGAACAGCTTATGCTGTATTTGGGGAATGAACCAGCAGACAGAAAATTGTTTGCCTCTCTCTCTCTTTTTCCTTCTGTCTCTCCATCTTTGTCTCTCTGCCTTGAAATATATAAATCATAAATAAGGAAACAAAAACACCTTGCCAAACACAACCAGAACGTTTAAAATAATCTCTTGATACCCTCTGGCCCAGTCATGTTGACTCAAAAAATTGACCATAGTAGTACTAGACAGTTCTCCCAATGTAAAGGTGAACTTCCCTGATAATTAAGAATGGATTTATTTTCCTACTCAAAATCAATTACTTAGCCTACGCTTAAAATATTTTTTAAATAAAATTTATTTTACCCTTTTAAATTTCTGTGAGCAGCATATTTTTATTTTCATGAGAAATTATTGACAGACATTTCTGCTGCATTACAATTGCAAACTTAAGAGATGTGTCAGTGGTTGTTCTGGAACATTCTCAGTTGCATGAGAATCTCTTTGGGGCTAAAAAAAAAAAAACCTAGATTTGATAGATTATGGAGAAACCTTTTGAATACAAGGCAGAGGAAGGTAAGCTGTTTTGTGCAACTAATACCCACCTCAAAATGGCATGATAAGGATGGACAGGGAAGGTAGTAACCGTGTGTCATCCAGAGAAAAGGGATGTACGAGGTGCAGCCTAAAGATTCTCGGGGCATGGAGAAAATACGTGTCAAAACCAGAAAAGGACCATTTGAAGATACAAAAGAAAATGGGTATCTTAGGAACAAATTGGATTATTTTTTCCGACTTACAGACTTCCTTGAACCCTAACTAATAGTACCATAGCTCCACCTACTGCGTAAACAGGCAAAGAGGCAGAACACTGCCCCTCTAAAAGAAGCTTCTTCCCCCCTCCAGGACTGTTTTGTTTTTAATATTTTGGTTCTTTATTCAAACAAAGTAATTGAAACTGATCCTATTTTTTGCTTCAAATCATCCTTTCTCTGCTCTTCCTGCTAGTTACATGTTTGAGAGATTTATGGGTATCATTTCAGATGCTGACATTTCAAAGAAAACATAATAGAAAATTATAATTTGATGATTTGGTTGAGGTGCCTGGAAAAGCATACACATAAAGTGTAAGATAGATATATATTGTACTTGGATAAAATAGATGTTGAAGGGAGAATGCAGCATTGTTATCTGATGAATAGAAGAGCAGTGGTTTAAAGGCTTGAATCCTCTGATAGGAATTTGCCTGGTGCCTTGGGCAAGTTACTTTCTTTGTGAACTACAGTTTCTGCATTTAAAAAAAGTAGGATAATGGCTTAGTATGCCTTTTCTTTGCCTCACAGAATTCTTATCAGAATGAAAGTAGATCAAATAATGCCCGGACTTGTCCAGCCATCCTACTTCCAGCCTCACTCATCTGTCATGTGTCTCAGGAGCAGACAGAAAAGGCCTGGAGAACACTGCATGCTTTAAGGACAGGCCAAGTCCATTGACTTGAAATTGTGTTATGCTTGATGATTTCCATGTGCACACGCATATATGTGCAAGCCTGAAGTGCCTGCATGAGTTTTTCTTTCCTCTGTAATGCTTCTCTCTCTCTTGTTACCTAGGAAGACAGATTTTTAAAAATGGAAGCACAGGAAAGGGAAAGGATGATGGAGGTAGGTGGAAGTGCCTTCTTAGAAAGTCACCAGGAAGGTAACTGGAAAAGAGAGCCCAGAAGTCCAGCACGGTTCTGAGGGCAGAACTGGGGTAAACAGCTTTCTAACAGGCCTTAGCAAAAGTTTCCTGGGTCATGGCCAGATGGCTCTTTTTATAAATAAGTTTGTCTTACATTTACAAAGAAGTATGGTTGCATTTTAGGAAGTATTACATTAAAAATCAGTACAGAAAGAGACTTATTTTTTTCTCTCTGATAGTGTATTCAATATTATTAATATTTTAGACATTAGAGATTACTTCAAAACAGTTCATGGAAATAGAATTAAAACGTAATACTTTTGGTGCCTCAAAATTTTGAAAACCATACATAGTTTTTCATGATATGTGTTTTTATTTATTATTTCATGCTTCTGCATGCAGACGTATTATGTGTTTTGAGTCACCTTGAAGTAGGCAGGCATACAGGTTAAAATTAATTAGGTTTGTGAGCTGAAAGACCACACCACGCCTTCACCACGTCCCTGTGTGACCTCATGCCCCTACCTGGCCACACCTGAGTGCGCACCGGCCAATCAAATTAATTAGCCACTCCCCTTTGAGAGTGGATTAAAAGCCTGGAACAGGGTTTTCTCCATTTCCCTCCCCCTGGCTTCTTGCCACTCCTGGGCCTAGATGGTTTTCCACGTAGCTGGTTCCTGGTACGCGGTATGAACCCAGATTTACCCCTCTTTCTTAGATAAAGCTCTCACTCTCCTGTGCATCTTTTACACTAAATAAAAGCTTAAAATGTACCATGCTGCCTCATTCATTCATGCGGTATTCAGAATTCTTCTCTAAATATTAGGCAAGAACCCACTTGGGCTTATTAATCTTGGGGATTTATTAATGAGCATATGGTGATATCGTATGGCATCCCAAATTCTGATAACAACTGTGACACCCCAGATGGGACTTCTGGGAAACTCTAAGGGGCCACATTTTGATGTAATTTTAAAGAGTCAATTCTGATATCAACCTTGTTGATGACCATTAGCACCAGAATAAACTTATCTTTTAAGTATATCTTCCATGAACTTTTTGAAGTACTCTCATATTTTGATTTCTTCAGTCAAATGGACTAGTGATGCCCCAAATTTTCCTCCTTTATACTTCCTAATCTGATTTAAATCAGTTCAAGTCATATTACATAAAGCAAGGAGTTAGAATCAATTAAAAATTGAATCAGAGGGATGGGAATGGGTTAGGAGGTGTCTGATAGATTTTGAATATTTAAATTAAATATTTTTCATTGTATTTAGTTTTTTGGGAAACGACTTTCGGGAGTGGGTGTGGTGGCACAATGTGTTAAGCCACTGCTCATGACACCCATATTCCATATTAGAGAGCTGGTTCAAGTCCCAATCACTCTACTTCTAATTCAGCATCTTGGAAGGCACTGGATGATGGCCCAAGTTCTTGGCCCCAGCCACCCCTGGGGGAAAGCACAATGGACTTGTAAGCCTGATTTAGAACTGGTTGTTGTGGGCATTTGGGGAGTGAAATAGCAGAGGGATGCTAAGTTCTCTCTCTTCCTCCTTTCTCCCCTCCCTCCCTCCCTCTATGATCCTTTGCCTTTTAAATAGATGAAAATAAATAAACTTTTTAAAAGATTCTCTTTTTGGATAGAACTGAAAACTTCCAGTTCTGGGTGGATGTTTATGTGAGTATTTTTTATGTACGCTAGATAATAAAGCATGTTTTCATGTATTAAGACTAACAAATTATATATGTACTTCATGTTGAGATACTTTTATATGAACTTTTCCTTAAAATAGGTATTACATTTATAAATATAAATCTGAACAAATTTCATAATTCTCTCTGTATTTACTGTCTAATAGGGGTATGCAAAAAGTGACACTTTTATGTGCTTTCCCATCTGAGATGGGAAAATCTTAGAATTCAAATGAGGATGAGGTTAGTGGAGATGAGGAGTTAACAGACCATTGAAGACCTGAGAGGGACTTTTTTATTTTTTCTTTTAATTTTCTGTTTTTCTTAGATTACTATGTCATTTAGCTGACTGCATAGTGCCAGGATATAGTTAGGGCCACATGCTACTTACTGTATTATGTCTAACAAATGGTCTGGTGGTCACATACTTGAATGCTGTGGCAATGTCAAATTGATATACAAGCTAAATACCTACTCTCAAGTTGGAACTTACCTGATTTTGTGCCTGTAACAATACAGTTGTATGCAGACATCTTGGAATAACACTGGATAGATTAGTAATTGACAGCATATATCTCAGAACCAGAATGCCAGGTTTGCAGTCTCGGCTTTGTCATTTGCTAGCATTGAGAATCCAGGCCATTGTTTAATGTTTCCGTGCCTTAGGTCCCTTACTGGTGAAATACTTACCTATCTTAGAGGGTAGCCACAAGCATCATATACACAAAATACTCAGAACCCTAGAATTTAGTAATTTAGGGCCAGCGTTGTGGCATAGCTGGTTAAGCCACTGCCAGCAGTGCCTACATCCCAGATGGGCACTGATTTGAGCCCTGGCTGCTCCACTTATGATCCGTCTCCCTGGTAATGTGTCTGGGAAAGCACCAGAGGATGGCTCAAATCCTTGCAATGGGACACCTGGAAGAAGCTCCAGGCTCCTGGCTTCAGCCTGGCCCGGTCCCAGCTGTTGCTGCCTTTTGGGGAGTGAATCAGCAATGGAAGATCTCTCTCTCTCTTTGTCTTTCCCTCTCTGTAACTCTGAGACTCAAATAAATAAATCTTTTTTTAAAAAAAGAATTTAGTAACTTAGTAGTTTGCATGCTATGTGCTGAGTGGCAGTAATAGTGTTAACTAAATTAAAAACATTTAGAAGCTACTTGGAATTTACATATTCTGACTTACATAGAATAATTGTTTTGAAAGCTAGTTTACTTTTAAGGCATACAGAATGTAAGTCAAGAAAACTATTTGCAAGGAATATGATTCATTCATTTACCATGACTGAAAAGCTCAAACATTGAAGAATATTCAGCATTCAGCACATGTTTATTGAGCATACCTTATCAATTCATTCTTCAAAGGACATCATTAGGTTCATAGCAGGTGAGCAGTTTTGTCACTGAGCTTCAGAATTCCAGAAGTCTGGCTGGAGAGGGATATGGTTTATTTTACTTATCTATTTATTTATTTACATGCATCTCATAAACACAACATTAGGAACATAGTAATTCTTCCCACCATACCCGCCTTCCCACCCATTCTCCCACCGCTCTTCCTCTTCCCTCTCCTGTTCTCTGTCCTGTTTTTCATTTAACTTTATACACAGAGGATTAACTCTGTTCTAGGTAAAGAGTTAAACACTTAGACTGAGAAAGAAAAAGAAAAAGAAAGCAACAGCAACAACAAAAAAAACTGTTCCTCAACAGTCTAGACAAGGGCAGTTCAGAGTTATTGCATCTCGAATGTGATTTTGCTGTTTTTTTTCCCTCTTTTCCCTTCCTTCCTCCTCCTTCTTTGCTTTTAGAAACTTAATTATCTCAAGAATGATACATCTTTTGCAAGCTCTTTTGCATCTTTTGCATAATTTATGAGACATAAGAATATCGTCCACTTAAAACAGTAAAAGGAAGAGATTCTTGAGAACAAGTTTTACTATTAAGTCTCATGATAGAACTTTTTGGGGACAGAGGTCCTGCATGAGAAGTTAGTGCACAGTAACTCTTATTTATTTAACAATTAACACTCTTAGGTATGATGTCAATGATCTCCTGAGGCTCTTGACATGAGCTACCTAGGCTATGGAAGCCTTTGGGATCCACTAGTTCTTCTAGGCCATAAGTAAAGTGGAATTTCTCTCCTCCCTTCAGAGAAAAGTCCATCCTTCTTTGGTGGCTGCTTCTTTCCACTGGGATCTCTCCCACAGAGGTCATTATATAGAACAATTTTTACCACACTTGGCTTTCCATGCCTGAAATTCTCCCCTGGGCTTTTCAGCTAGAAAAGAATGCCTTAAGAGCTGATTCTGAGGTCAGAGTGCTACTTAAAGCAATTGTCGTTCTATGAGTCTGCTGTATAAACTGCTTCCCATGTTGGAGTATTCACTCCTTTTTAATTCTATTATTATTTCCAAACACTTAGTCCTATTTATATGATCATTTTAACACTTGATCCTATCTATATGGTCACTTTAACACTTAATCCTATCTACTTGATCTCTGTTAACACTTAAGCTGCTATTTTTACCAGCCAGTTTAAGGAAATTTGGGGTCCCATGACAAGTTTTTAAACTGTACCCTTAGAAGTAAGTCCATAGCAATGTATGCAGAACTATACTGCTTTGCAGTTACAAACTTCATAAATTTCACAATTATAACTTTAGGATCTTAATAATTCCTCCCACCATGCCTGCCCTCCCACCCACATTTCCACCACTCTCCTATTCACTTTCTTAATCTCACTCTTATTGTTTACAAAAATCTATTTTCAGTAAACTTTATACACATATGGTTAACTCTGTGTTAAGAGTTCAAACAAAAATAAAATATAAAAAGCTGTTCCTAAACAGTGAAGAGAAGGGCTGTTCAAAGTCGTTGCTTCTCCAGCCCTTAAGGCATTTGGATCTGGCTGAAGAGCCCATGAGAGCATTTTAGGCATGGAAAGCCAAGACACTCTGGCAAAAACAAACAAACAAACACCTAAATGAAAGATCTCTGCCAGTGAGATCCCAGTGGAAAGAACGGGCCATCCAGTGGAAGATGGCCCAAGGGCTTGAGCCCCTGCACCCACATGGGAGACCCAAAGGAGGCTCCTGGCTTCAGATTGGCACAGCTCCGGCCATTGCGGCCATCTGGGGAGTGAACCAGCAGGTGGAAGACCCCCCCCCTCTCTCTCTCTACTTCTCTCTCTCTTTCTCTCCTCTCTCTGTGTAACTCTGACTTTCAAATAAATCTTTAAAAAAAAAAAAAAAAAGAATGGGCCATCAAAGAAGGAGGTGCCTTTCTCTGAAGGGAGGAGAGAACTTCCACTTTGACTATGACCCTATCGGAATAAGATCAAAATCGGCGAACCCTAAAGGCTTCCATAGCCTTGGCAACTCATGAGAAGAGCCTAGGGTGATTGCTGATGCCATAAACAAGAGTGTCAATTTGTTAGGTCAACAACAGGAGTCACTGTGCACTTACTCCCCATGTAGGATCTCTGTCCTTAATGTGTTGTACAATGTGAATTAATGCTATAACTAGTACTCAAACAGTGCTTTACACTTTGTATTTCTGTGTGGGTGCAAACTGTTGAAATCTTTACTTAATATATACTAAATTGATCTTCTGTATATAAAGGTAATTGAAAATGAATCTTGATGAAGAATGGAATGGGAGAGGGAGCAGGAGATGGGAAGGTTGCAGGTAGGAGGGAAGTTATGGGTGGGGGGAAGCCACTGTAATCCAAAAGCTGTACTTTGGAAATTTATATTTATTAAATAAAAGTTTAAAAAAAAACAGAGTCATTGCTTCTCAAAGTGTCAGTTTCATTTCTACAGGTTGCCTTTTAGGTGCTCTATTAGTTATCACAGGTTAGGGAGGACACACAGAATTTGTCCCTTCGGTACTGTCGTATTTCACTGAGTATAAGGTTTTCCAGTTTTATCCATTTTGTTGCAAATGATTAACTTTCTTGTTTTTTTTTGTTTGTTTGTTTGTTTGTGTTTTTGTTTTTTTGCTGTGTATTATTCCATGGTATACATATCCCATAATTTCTTTATCCAGGTTTCAGTTGACTGGAATTTGGGTTGATACCATATCTTTGCTGTTGTGAATTGAGCTGCAGTGAACATGGGGGTGCAGATAACTCTTTTATTTACTGACTTCATTTCCCTTGAGTAAATTGCCAGGACTGGGATTGCTGGGTCATACGGTAGGTCTATATTCAGATTTCTGGAGTATCTCCATACTGTCTTCCATAGTGGCTTTACCAGTTTACATTCCCACCAACAGTGGATTAGGATACCTTTTTCCCCACATACTCGCCAGTGTTTGTGTTTGATTTCTGTATGAAACCATTCTAGCTGGGGTGAGGTGAAACCCCATTGTGGTTTTGATTTGTGTTTCTCTGAATTCTAGTGATCCTGAGCATTTTTTCATGTGTCTGTTGGCCATTTGGATTTCCTCTTTTGAGAACTGTCTGTTTTAAGTCCTTTGCCTATTTCTTAACCAAATTGTTTGTTTTGTTATTGTTGAGTTTTTTTATCTCCTTATATATTCTGGTTATTAATCCCTTGTCAGTTGTATAGTTTGCAAATATTTTCTCCCATTTTCTCAGTTGCCTTTTCACTTTGCTGATTGTTTCTTTTGCAGTGCAGTAGCTTCTCAATTTGATGTAATCCCATTTGTCAGTTTTGGCTTTGGATGCCTGTGCCTCTGGGGTCTTTTCCAAGAACCTGTCTATACTGAAGTCTTGTAGGGTTACCACAATGTTCACTAATAATTTGATAGTGTTGGGTCATGGGTTTAGGTCTTTAGTCTATTTTGAGTGGATTTTAGTGAAAGGTGTAAGGTAGAAGTCTTGCTTCATGCTTCTACATGTGGTGATCCAGTTTTCCCAGCACCATTGGTTGAAGAGATTGTCCTTGCTCCAGGGACTGATTTTAGCTCCTTTGTCAAAGATATGTTGATTGTAGATGCTTGGATTTCTGGTGTTTCTAGTCTATTCCATTGGTATATCCATCTGTTTCTGTACCAGTACCAGACTGTTTTGATTATAACTGCCCCATAGTATGTCTTGAAATCTGCTATTGTAATGACCCCCAGCTTTGTTTTTTGTTGTGTGAGATTGCTTTAGCTATTCGGGATCTCCTGTGTTTCCATATGAATTTCAACATCATCTTTTCTCAGAGAAAAAATGTATGTATTGCATAGAATGAAAAAATTGTTTTCATTAGTATGGACATTTTGATGATACTGATTCTTAAATCCATAAACATGGGAGACTTTTCTATTTTTTTTTTTGTATCTTCTATTTTTTTCTTTAATGTCTTGTAATTTTCATTGTGGAAATCTTTGACATCCTTGGTTAAATTTATTCCAAGGTATCTTTTTGTTTTTGGCAGCTGTTGTGATTGGGATTAATCTTAGAGGCTCTTTGTATATAAAGGCAATTTTTTCTGTGTGTTGATTTTATATCCTGCTATATTTCCAAACTCTTCTTTGAGTTTCAGTAGTCTCTTAGTGGAATCTTTTGGATCCCTTATATATAAAATATCATGTCATCTGCAAACAAGGATAGTTTGACTTCCTCCTTGATTTGTATCCCTTTGATTTCTTGTCCAGTGGCTCTGGCGAAAACTTCCAGAATTATATTGAAAAGCAAAGGTGACAGTGGGTATCCTTATCTGGTTCTGGATCTCAGTGGGAATGCTTCCAGCTGGTGTCGGTTTATCATAAATTGCCTTGATTGTGTTGAGAAATGTTCCATCAATGCCCAATTTACTTAGTTTTCATCATGAAAGGGTGTTGTGTTTTGTCAAATGCTTTCTCTGCATCTATTGAGATAATCATATGGGTTTTGTACTTCAACTTGTTAATGTGCTGTATAACATTGATTGATTTGTGAATGTTGAATCATCCCTGCATACCAGGGATCAATCCCACTTGGTCTGGATGAGCGTTCTTTCTCATGTCTTGTTGGATTTGATTGGCTTCCATTTTGTTGAGGATTTTTGTGTCTATGTTCATCAGGGAGATTGATCTGTAGTTCTCTTTCTCTATTGTATCTTTTTCAGGTTTAGGAATTAAGGTGATGCTGGCTTCATAGAATTTGGGAGGATTCCCTCGCTTTTGATTGCTGTATCCCATAAGTTTTGATATGTTGTATTGTCTTCATTTGTTCCAGAAATTTTTTAATTTCCCTGTTGATTTATTTAGTGACCCACTATTCATAAAGGACATATTGTTTATTATTCATGTGTTTTCATATGTTCTGGCAATTCCTGAATTGTTGATTTGCAGCTTCATTCCATTGTGGTCCAAGAAGATACATGTTATCATTTTGATTATTTTGTATTTGCTGAGGTTTGCTTTATGGCCTAGCATGTGATCAATCCTGGAGAAAGTCCCATGCACTGGTGAGAAGAATGTGTATTCTGCAGCTGTAGGATGGAAATTCTGTAGGTATCTGTTGCATCCATATGGTCTATAGTGTTAATTAACTCTTTTGTTTCTTTGCTGATTTTCTGTCTGGTTGTTGTGTGCATTACTGAAAGTGGGATATTGAAGTCCCTCATACTGTTGTATTTGAGTCTTTGACTCCTTTTAAATCCATTAACATTTCTTTTATATCACCAAGTGCCCTGTAATTAGGTGCATATACATTTATAATAGTCACATCTTCCTGTTGAATTGATCCCTTAATCATTATGTAGTTACCTTCTTTATCTCTTTCAACAGTTTTTTGTTGTTGTTGTTGTTGAAGTAAATTTTGTCTGATACTAGGATGGCTATACCAGCTCTTTTTTGGTTTCTGTTAGCTTGGATTATCTTTTTTCATCCTTTCACTTTCATTCTGCAAGTTTCGTTTTGGTGAGATGGTTTCTTGCAAGCAGAAAATAGATTGGTTTTCTTTTTTAATCCATTCAGCCAATCTGTGAGTGTTAACTGGAGAATTGAGGCCATTTACATTCAGGGTGACTTTTGTTAAGTAATGACTTTGCCTTGCCATATTTCCATTAATATTCCTATTTTTTACTTTGGGTTTCCTTTGTGCTTTTACTGGAAGATTCTCTGCCTTTACCTTTCATAGTGATGTCCTTATTTTTGTGTTTCTGTATGTAGCACATCCTTGAGCATCTTTTGTATGGCTGGGCAAGCAGTGACAAATTCTTTCAATTTCTGTTTGTTATGGAATGTCTTTATTTCACCTTCTTTCATAAATGAGAACATTTAGGGTACAATATTCTGGGGTGACAATTTTTTTCTCTTAAGACTTGGACTGTATCTCGCCATTCTCTCTTAACCTGTAGGGTTTCTGATGAGAAGTCCACTGTGAGTCTAATGGGGGTTCCTTGAAATGTAATCTGGCATTTCTCTCATGCACACTTTAGAATCTTTTCTTTATGTTTTACTGTAGAGAGTTTTACTACAGTGTGTCATGGTAAAGTTATTTTCTGGTCATATCTATTGGAAGTCCTTTGTGCTTTCTGTACTTGGATGTCCCTTTCTTTCTCCAAATTGGGAAAGTTTTCTGTTGTTATTTCATTGAAAAGGCTTTCTAATCCTTTCTTTCTTTCCACGCCTTCAAGAACTCCTAGGACCTGTTTGTTGGGTCATTTGATAGCGTCATGTAGATCTCCAGCAGTGCTTTTTAGTTTTCTAATTTCTTCTTGTTTTTGGTCTGACTGTAAAATTTCCAGAGATTTTTCTTCTAGTTTGGATATTCTTTCTTCTGCTTAATCTATTCTGTTGTTAAAACTTTCCATTGCATTTTTATTTGATCTATTGAATTATTTATTTCTAGTATTTCATTCTGATTTCTCTTTAATATCTCAATTTCATGGGAAAAATTTCATTCGTATCATGCATAGTTTTGTGTTTTTTTTTGTTGTTTTTTTTTTTTTTTTTTTTTTTAGTTCATGAATTTGTCTGATTGCTTTTAAGTAATCTGATGTTTAGTTTTCTGAATTCCATTTGTGGCATTTCTTCAGTCTCTTCATATTTACCTTTTTTTTCTTTAAAAAAAATTTATTTACTTGAAAGTCAAGAGTTACACAGAAAGAGTAGGAGAGGCAGAGAGAGAGAAAGGTCTTCGATTCGCTGGATCATTCCCTAGTTGACTGCAACAGCTGGAGCTGTGCTGATCCAAAGCCAAGAGCCAGGAACTTCTTCCGGTCTCCCACATGGGTGTAGGGGCCCAAGAACTTGGGCCATCTTCTACTGCTTTCCCAGGCCATAGCAGAGAGTTGGATCGGAAGTGGAGTAGCCGGGACTTGAACTGGCACCCATATGGGACTCTGGCACTGCAGGCAGAGGCTTTACCTGCTACGCCACAGTGCCAGCCCCCATATTTACCTTCTAATATTGAAATATTGTAATGTTCCTTAGGGGGTTTCATAGTGTCTTCCTTATTCTTTTTTCTTTGTTTTTTAGCATTTGTGTAGTTTTGTTTTGTTTTGTTTTTTGTTTTGTTTTGTTTTTTTTATTGTCTAGTGGCTTTTATCTTTGTTCTGTATCTCTGTGGGATGTCTATACTTTCAGTGACTACCAAAAGGTGTGTACTGTGTATAGCCAGGATGCTCTGTTCAGTATTCCAAGGTGGAGCAAATATCCAAGGTAAGACCCCTGTTGGGTTTGGTAGCTCTCCTCTTGTATGGAGGGGGGAGAATGGTCACCTCTTTTGGTGTGACCTGCCCTTCTCTTCACAGCTGTGTAGTGCCCTGATGTTAGTCCTTGGTGTGCTTAGCACTCATTCCGCACTGCTTAATGAACTGCATATTTGATCCGTGGAGTCTTTCCTGTGAGCAAGGTTCCCTCTGTTAAGAGCTCCTGTAGGTGACTGAGGAGCTCAGGGACTCTGTAGTTGTCCAGGGCCTAGCCACCCTTTGTCTCCTCTTAAGAAGTCACTTTTTTTTCAGACTCAGTTCCCAGGGTGGGATTTTTTTCTCTGGTTAGGTCTGTGTTTCACCGCTGCACAGAGCCCCCAACTGCTGGAGCTCTGCTCACTTCTTGATGGTGCTGGGCAGGTAAGAGTTTATTGTAGGTAGGGCTTCCCCTCCCCTCCTATTTCCTGGCAACTAACACAGTACAGCATGCACAGAGGGACAAAGAATTCTTCTGAATTGTCGTGGCCCTCACTGCTTGAGTTGGGGTGAGGTGATCACCACTATTGCTGGTCATGGGCTAGGGCAGTGGGGGAGGCAATCAACTGCCAGCATCCAAAAACAAACAAACAAAAATTGACGTGACCGCTCTCCCAGCTGGCTGCAGGTCTCTGCTGTACCAGGGAAGAGGAAAAGGAGAGAGGTGTGCCACCTCCTTTGTTTATTTATTTATTTTTTCCTTTTCCCTTATCTGCTGTCCCAGGGGGCTCCCATGGAACTTCAAAAGCAGTTCATCAAGCTCTCCCTACCACTGCTATCCACAGCACCATGGGCCTGTGGATTCCCCTCTTACATGGTCTGCCAAGGGCAGTGTTCTCCTGGACATGGTTTCTTAGACACAAACAAGTTACTATCAGTTCTTTAGCTTGAACTCTTATACCCAGCATCCAAAGCATTCAGGTTGGTGTGCTTGGTGCTGTGTTAATTAAAGTACATGCTAGTCCTAGTTATCCATAATGAGATACCTTTTATAGTTCTGCTTTAGTGATATCTTGCTGCTGATAGTAAGTTCTCTTGTTTAGTAGATAACTATACATATTTCTTCTGGGTAGACTGATTGATGTGTATTTGATTTTCAGAGAAGTGGCTATAGACTGTTGAGGATGTGGGCCACTATTGGGCTTTATACAGTGTAGACCATAAGGAAAATAATATAAATGTGTTTCTTTGGAACAAAACCATTCATTTGTTCAATTATTTTTTTGGGATTGTATACCTAGAAAACATTTTAGTGTTTTAAAAAATACTTTGTAAGTTTACTCATTTGATAACTACTTATGAGTGCCCACTATGTGCCCAGTGCAGATGCTGAGAATATTTTCAGTGATCAAGGCAGGTAAAATCCCTGTCCTCCCACAGTTTACAGTCTAGTAAAGGGGCAGGCGGGGGGCAGGGAGTAGATGTTTAAAAAGCAAGGTAAGTGTTAAGAAGTTAGTGCGCAGGTAACAAGAAAGTACAGAGAAAGGTCTGCTTTAGGAAGAATGGTCAGGATGAGCACTTTTAAGCAAGGAACATCTGAACTGAGCCCCCAAGGAAAGGAGCAAGCCATGTAAAAGAGCTGGGGAGACCCTTCCGGGCAGGTACAAAAGCTGTTGTTTACTCTGGACATCACCTCGTACCAGGCATATCCAATAATTCACAGTAGTAGGAGATGCAGTGTCTTTTCTCTAGCTATTTATAACTGTGGTGGAGAAGACAAACACAGGGTGTTTTGTATACACGCATACAAAATCATAGCCTGTTAATGACCCTTGGGATGAAGTCAACTGCCAGAGTGCCAGCTGTGTCACTTCCTCCCTCATAGCAGAGACTGTACCCTCTCTGAATCAGAGACTATCTGCAGGCATTTCTGATTTAATTTACTATGCCAGTATTTCTCTTTGGAGTTGTTAATTTCTTCATTAACTACCGTGAGCTCTTAGGACCATTCTGAGGTTTCATCAGAACTGCAGTTCAGAGATTCCATCGTTTTGTGTCAGAGTACAAAATGCACTCCTTGTGCTCCTGTGTGCATTATGTGCTACCAGTCAGTACACTGCAGACACCTCTCAAGAACTTGATTCCACTAGGAGTTTGTCTCATACAAAATTCCTTTATTGTAATTTTTATACTTTATCCTAAGGATTAAGTAGTTTTGTAACTCTTGACCACCACCGCTATTCTGTCCATTCCTGCTCTGTTTCATGCTTTGTCTTATGTTTTGCTAATAATAGATCAGTAAATGGCTGATTCCTTACTCTAATCCAAATGAAGCCATAGATGATAAACATTAATTTAAAAAAAAAAAAAAGTCTCATTGAACTCAAGAGGCTTCCATAGCTTTGGCAGCTCATGACAAGAGCCTCGGGTTATTACTGACATCTCATTAAATAAGAGTGTCAATTGTTAAATCAACAATGGGAGTCACTGTGCACTTACTCCCCATGTAGGATCTCTGTCCTTAATGTGTTGTAGTGTGCAAATTAATACTAGTTTTACATAGTATTAAAACAGTATTTTGGCCGGCGCCGTGGCTCAATAGGCTAATCCTCCACCTGCGGCGCCAGCACACCAGGTTCTAGTCCCGGTCGGGGTGCCAGATTCTGTCCCGGTTGCCCCTCTTCCAGGCCAGCTCTCTGCTGTGGCCTGGGAGTGCAGTGGAGGATGGCCCAAGTGCTTGGGCCCTGCACCCTATGGGAGACCAGGAGAAGCACCTGGCTCCCGGCTTCGGATCAGTGCGGTGCGCCGGCCGCAGCACGCCGGCCGCAGCACACCGGCCGCAGCGGCCATTGGAAGGGTGAACCAACGGAAAAGGAAGACCTTTCTCTCTGTCTCTCTTCTCACTGTCCACTCTGCCTGTCAAAAAAAAAAAAAAAAAAGCACAATACTTTATACTGTATGTCTGTGTGGGTGCAGTCTGTTGAAATATTTACTTAGTATATACTAAGTTGATCTTCTGTATATAAAGATAATTAAAAGTGAATCTTAATAAAGAATGGGATGGGAGAGGGAGTAGGAGATGGGATGGTTTGTGGGTGGGAGGTTGGTTATGGGAAAAAATCACTATAATCCAAAAGTTGTACTTTCGAAATCTATGTTTATTAAATAAAAGTTTTCCCAAAAAAATGTTTGATCAGAAAATCCTGCTGCTATTTGCAGATTTCACATTAACTGAAAATTAATTTATTTCCAATACTGAGAAATAATATTTTGTGATATGTAAGCTATGTTCTGGTTTATCTTACTGAAAGTAGTATGAAAATCACTCCTTTTTACTTACAAGTTAATTTTCATAGATTATATTGCAAATTTTATGTTTCTGGGGTAGATTGGAAGCATTTAGAAAAGTTTGTTAATGAATCCTGAAAGCTTTGGTCATAAACTACTTGCAGTGTCCTCTTCTTATACTTGAGTAATACTGAACACTTCTTAAAGATAGGATATAAGTAATGCTGTAGCTAGTGAAACTCTAGGAAGAATTTAAAATGTAATCATCATTAGCAAAAATTCTAAAAACAGCATGTTCTTACTTAGTACCCTGGCTTCTTTGCCATCTTAATTCTATGTTTGCTTTCTTTATATAAGATGTGCTATTTGCTTGCAGAGCCAGAGCCAGTTAGATCGAATGACCTAGATTCTGTGTCTTAAACAACATGCATTAGATTTTTCAACTAGTCCTCATTTTGGTAATAGTAAATCTATAAAAGGAAAAAACACAGTATAAATACCAGTATTTGATTGATTTGAGTGATGGGACTTTTAAATGTTCATTGACCTTAAACCTATGTAGTTTATCATTAATTTTACATTCAATTTTTCATCTTCTATTATGTGAGTTAGCAAATGACTTTTTAGAAAGTATGCAGTGGGGGCACATGTTTGGTGCAATAGTTAAGCTGTCACTTGGGATGCCCACATTCCATATTGGATTGTCCAGATTTGAGTCCTGTCTGTACTCTTGATTCCAGCCTCCTGTTAATACACAACCTACGGAATGGCAGATAATGACACAAGTCCCTTATACCCCAGTGAGAGACCTGGGTTGAGTCTTGGCTCCTAGCTTAGCCCTGGCCCAGCACTGGCTGTTTTGAGCTCTTGGGCAGTGAACCAGTGGATAGGAGATCCCTGTCATTCTGTGTTTGTAAACAAAACACAGAATGTAAATATTTTAGGAGTGATTCCCACCTGAAGAGTTTTTTACAACTCCTGGCAGAAGACACCCTAACATTTGGAACCCTGGATATTAATGTTTTCTTAGCAACCTACTTTTTCTTCAGTCTTCCATTTCAAATTAATAATAAAAGTCTTACTAAAATGGGAAGTATTTTTTTAAATGACAGTGATTTAGAAAAAATATTAAAGTTTGAATAAAATCTGGAATTATGGCTAAATATTTTACATTTATATTTCTGTTAGGACCAAATGAAGGTAGAGAAATACTGTCTTAGTCCATTTAGGCTGCTATAGCAAAATGCCATAACTAAGTAGCATATAAGCAAAGAAATGTTTTTCTTACAGTTAAGAGGAAAAGATGGCTAAAGGACTTTGATTAGCCAGTGAGGACGAGCATAAGTGACATATGTTGCCTTAGGAGGAAACTTTAAATGCTAGTCTTTGTGTTCCTGTCTCATTGCTCTGATGATTATAACCAAAGGTACCAGGCTGGGTCCTGACTTAAGCAATAAACAGAACTTCCTGCTTCTCCCATTGCACATGGAGTGTGAACAAAAAATAATCTTTTGATGTTATGTTAAGCTTCTGAGATTTGGGGATTGTTTATTATTGGACAGAAAATTGGTGTCTTGACTGATAACAGGTCTAAAAATATAATTCACTCATAGAATAAAGTATTTAATTTTCTAGTTTTCTAAGGCTTGTTGTGATTCATGGGTATTGAATTTTTTTTCTGCATCTGTTGAGTTGATCTTGTTTTTCCATGTTTTTTTTTTTTTTATTTTTTTTATTTGACAGGTAGAGTTATAGAGAGTGAGAGAGAGAGACAGAGAGAAAGGTCTTCCTTCCATTGGTTTTACTCCCCAAATGGCCGCTACAGCTGGCGCTGCACCGATCCAAAGCCAGGAGCCAGGTGCTTCTTCCTGGTTTCCCATGCGGATGCAGGGTCCAAGCACTTGGGCCATCCTCCACTGCCCTCCCAGGCCACAGCAGAGAGCTGGACTGGAAGAGGAGCCTGGTGCCCATAAGGGATGCCGGCGCTGCAGGCGGAGGATTAACCAAGTGAGCCACAGCACTGGCCCTTTTTTTTTTTTTCCATTTTAATCTGTTAATATTGTGAATTGCATTTTGGATACTTTTCTGATTACATTACAGATATTTTCCTATTTAAACATCCTTCCATTCTTGAGATAAACCCTATTGCTCTTCATATGTGGTATTTTTATACATTGCTAGGTTAATTTTCTGTCCTGTGTTTAGGACTTCAGGATACACATATTATTTAATTAGGTTTATTTATAAGCTTTTTTTTACATTGTTACTTGGTTTTGTTAGAAGGTTATACATAACCATAAAATTGCGGCTTTTTAACTCTTTTTCTTATCTAATGTATACTTGGTTTCTTAGAACTTATTTTTAAAATTTCTTGACCTGGTACTTTTTAGTGTATATGCTTTTAAGCATTGATATAAGTATTTTTAGGTCTTCTGTTTTTATTTTGAATCAATTTTAATACTTACATTATTCTAGAGAAGTATCATATTGTTTTAAATTTAATACCCTAGCATTGTAGAAATTATGAGTTTTATGTATAAATATTACATATTATATAGAGAGCTATATATACTTACAGGTTTTTGTTCTTTATTGTGTATAAGCTGTGACAATTAGTTCTAGGGTTGTGTATTTTTCTTAATGTTTCCAGAAGTTTTTTATTTCATTAGTCTTTTCTAAGAATTGGATTTTCTTTAGATGAGACTGTAATGTTTATTTCAGTTATTCTCTTAATTTTTCCTTTTGTGAGTACAGTTGACCTGTGAGCAACATGAGTTTGAATGCATAGGTCCACCTACATGCAGATTTCTTGTTGACATCAGCAGCAATTTGAAAAAACACCACAGAGAGACCATGTAGCCAAGTAATATCAAAACTAATAAGAAAAATATATGTCATAAGTACACAAAATATATGTAGATAATACTCTTAGTTACTACCATAAAATATAGAAGTATATTATAAAAAGCAAAAATTTATGAAAATTTACCAATTTACAGACCATACATGGCACTGCTTGCACTTGAGAGAAATGTAAACAAATGTACAAATCAAATCTTAACTGCCTAAAATGATTTGTTGTGAGTACATACTTTACTACTATAACCCCTTCCTACTATGGAAGGAAGTCAAAAGTTATACATGGAATTTAGAATGTGGAAGGTTGGTGTCCTAATCCCTTTAGTGTTCAAGGGCCAACTGTATACAATGATTTAAGCCTTTTGAGTTGAATATTTAATCCAGAAAGCTTAATTATACTTTTTGAATAGGCAGTTGATAGCTGTACATGAACATGCATCTCAAGTTTTTATATTAGAATATGATTTTTTTAAAAAGCTTTGACTAGTGAAGTCATATGTAAGTTATATGTTCCATTTCTTATTCCTTCAGTAGTTACTCCTAAATTTTAGACTTTTATATTTGACTTAACAAAGTTGAAAGTTATAACTCATTCCCTTACAAAATAGCTACCTGAGAAAGCTTTAGTTGCAGGTTGTACCCCTCCAATTTCATTGCTTCTTCCTTGGGTAATGTCCCCAGATTACTAAATCCCTGGTAGTATCTAGTGTATCTAGTATATTTTGTTGCCTCTTCATTTTTTTTGAAAAAAAATTCTGGAATCCTATTTGGTTCTTTTTAAGAAATATTGTTTGTGGCATCATTCCTTTATTATGGTTTGTGAAATCTTATGGTGACTTTCAGGTATTTGTGGCTCAAGTTCTAAAGACACTAATTTTCCCATTGTATCTGCTGACTGCCCTTCATGGTATATCATTTCTTTGAATAGTAACTCTGAAATGTAAGTTTGCCTTCATTGAGGGGTATTGTTTCTCTGAAAGGAACTGTAGTACAGATCACTGGTGTGTTCCTCCAGACTTGGCATTTTCTTCTGCTGGGTACCTCAAGGCTTTTACTGATAGGGAATCACTTGCTAACTGTCTTTCTCAGCTTGGCATACTCTCGCCATAAGGATAGTTTAAAGTTAGACTTAAGTCACTTCCATGTGTTCAACTTAAGGTTTTGGTTTCTCATAATAGACTTTTTTATTAGCCCATAATCTGGGCAGAGACAAGCATTTTTGCTTTGATAACTTCTTCCTTGGACCAGTTACAATAGTTTCTAGAACTCCTTCCACAGAGTGGGCAGTCATTGTAATGTGTACCTTTTTTTTTTCCACTTTTATTTAATAAATATAAATTTCCAAAGTATAGCTTTGTGTACCTTTAGGCAGAATGCTCAGTTCTAACTCTCAGTACTATGTAAGCCCAAGGCCATATCTACAATCCCCACTTAGGTGTTACAATCCTCAGGGCACTGTCTATAGTTTATACACACACCTTAGAATCTCATTCCTATAGATATTTAAACCAGATGTCTGCCCTTCCCTAACAAATATACACCCTACTGATGGCTGATCAGTCCTGGCTTTTTGTTTGTTCATTCTGACACTTCAACAGCTTTTGTATCTTTCAAATTCATTTGTATATTTAAACTTAATGTTTTTAAACATTTTTCCAGACCATGTTTGTAATAAGCAGAGACTATTCATTAGCTAAGTCTTTGTTGATGGAATCTGTTAGTTTCTGATAAAGGAAAATTAATGGTTAACCATAGTGTAGAAATGTAATAGCCTATAGCTGAAAGGCTGAATCAGGATGAGAGTGGACTAATTAGTGAAAACTGCCTGGACATCTTCTTATTATCTGTTCAGAATGTTCTATGTAGAGTGGCTGACAGACGCTGTTCTAGACCCCAGGAATCCAAAAATGAGGAAGATAATTCCTTTCATTAAGGAGTTTATAGAGAATTACGCAGGACAATACAATGCAGTGAGAAAAAAAGTGCTAATAGAATTATGTATGATGCTGTGAAATAATTGTAGTTCTTTTCCTTTGGTTTGAGATATATTGATAGGACAGGGAATTTTCTTAAGAGTCTCATAAAACAAGTAAAAACTCACAAAATGTACAGAAAGCATTTAGGATGGGGGAGAACATGTGTCAAGAACACACTACTACTGTGATGTTTTGGCTGAAGAATAAGGTGGGAATGGTGAAGTGCTGGCTGGTGAATCTGGAGAAATAGGCACAGGTTTTTGGATTTTATTCTGTAGGCAGGGGAGTCATTTTAGAAATTAGGGCGGTAGCATCTGAAAGAAGAACGAGAAACAGTTGAATCTGGTTAGGAGGCTTTTATAGTCAATCCAGTGATGATGGGTTTTGAGAAAAAAGAAGAGGAAGGATTAGTTTGCAGAAATGAGGACTTTGAGAGAAGTTTTTTTGGAGTTATTATAAATATAGAAGAGGAAAAAATGTTAAAGAAACCAAAATTTGTTGGGTAAGGACACTATGCTAGGTACTTTCACAGGTGCCCTTATCTCTCACAGCTCCATATGACATCATGCTTTGTATTGGAGAAACCAGGCTCAGAGAAGTTACTAATAGCCCAGCATCACACCCGTGACACTGTCTCCCAGGGCTGTCTCACTCTTAAGCTGATTTTCTTTCTACTGATTCTGTTGCCTTTCAGTAGGAGAATTTTTTTTTTTAATTCTAATCATTTTTATGGAATTCTGCCTCACATTGTAGTTTTATAAAGTGAACTGATGAGCAATTCGAGTCTCTAAATAACTATAATTTGAAGCTTCAAATTTCTTCTCAACTGTAAGCTAATTAAATCATGCAAGGCCAGCCCCTCTAAAGTTGAAAATGATTTGGCATCTCCTTCCATGTCATTAGGCTACATCTTTCTTTGCAGGGTGATGATTCTGCTCACTGATTTTTGGAGTCTGTCAATGTGTGGTTGGGTGGGGCCATGGGACTAAGAGTAATAATTATTCTCAAACTCTCCAGTGAAAGTTATCAGAAACAAATTCAGAACCTGTAGCCTGCCTCATTACTAATCTGGTTCACTGTTCAAAAACAGTGACCATCCAGAAAGGTTTGGACAAATGTGGTATCACCATATTCTAAAGACAAAGCCAGAAAGAATTATTGATGGCTTATTGCAGAATAACTTCTTTAGGACATTTCAAAAGGAAGATTTATTTAAGTAGGGATATGATTATAGTAACCAGAGTGGAACACCCACCAACCTTTCTTGCCCACTGAATTCTTCCCTCCCAACCAAACTCACAAGCATCCATTGCCTTTTACATTTAGACACTAATAATGAACCAAAAGATCCCTGAGATGAAATTACCAAGTTCAGAAAAACCTAAGCCAACCCTTAAATTCAAGCCTCACACATAGTAAAACTAGAATTTCTGGTCAAGGAGAAAGAAAGGATATATCAAAGTGGATTAGAGGAGATCCTAGAGCCACACTGCCTGAGTTTGAATCCTGGTTCTGACACTTACATGTCATATGATCCTAGACAAATTGTTTATTGTCCTCTGTCTTATCCTTAAAATGAAAAAAAGAAGAGACTACTTCTCATGAGGGTTCTTTGAATATTAGTATCAGTAAAGCAGAACAGGACCCGGTACAGAGTAAAGTCTATATGTGTTTGTTGTTATTTTATTATTGATATTTATAGGTAGTAACTTCTTTACTTTTTTTTTTTTTTTTTTTGACAGGCAGAGTGGACAGTGAGAGAGAGAGAGAGACAGAGAGAAAGGTCTTCCTTTGCCGTTGGTTCACCCTCCAATGGCCGCTGCGGCTGGCGCGCTGCGGCTGGCGCACCGCGCTGATCCCAAGGCAGGAGCCAGGTGCTTCTCCTGGTCTCCCATAGGGTGCAGGGCCCAAGCACTTGGGCCATCCTCCACTGCACTCCCGGGCCATAGCAGAGCTGGCCTGGAAGAGGGGCAACCGGGAAAGAATCCGGTGCCCCGACCTGGACTAGAACCCAGTGTGCTGGCGCCGCAAAGCGGAGGATTAGCCTGTTGAGCCACAGCGCCGGCCGGTAATAACTTCTATTTTAGTGAATTATGATTGTTACTAAACTTGAATGATAAAATAAGAATAGACCATCCCTCTTACCCATGAAGGTGTCTTGCTCTGATTTTATCTTGTAAATCTTTCAAATACAAAAGATTTAAAAGTGAATAAAATTTTGAAACTGTTATCTAAATAAGTTATGGTTTGGAACTTTTTAAAAAATGTATTTTCTATGTGAAATTGGAAACAGTTTAGTGCAGCACATTCCGTCTGGTTTAAGTAATCTGTAGAATTAAAGTGACAAAAGGTTGGGATTAACAAGATTTACTATTGGCAAAGGAGCTTACAAACAGCTTCCGTGTAACAGGTGGAGCTGTTTTAGTAGATGTACCAGACTGGTCCATAAAACCCATCCAGTTGCTGCACTGTTCCACAGATGGCCACTTGAACAATTTCATGTCACTACAATGGTTCTGGATAAGCATTCTTTCAAACATGCTCAAAGGATTGATCATTGTGAGCTGTCTCAAGTGCAGTGATTATCCTAATGGCCTAAGGTTGGAACATTGTTCTTCCAGTGTTTTCCCCCTACTTTGGCTCTCCTTTTTCTGTTCAGACCCTCTTCTCTCATTCACATGTACTTGATAATTAATTAATTAACATTAATCAGGCTGAAATTTCATTCATATTATCTAGCCTATACTAAATTTCCTTGCTCTCCTCTTTTTACTTGGATTCAGACAACATTCTGTCTTCCAGCCTCATGCTTTGTGGGTTTATTTTATTAACTTTTAGATAACCCTGGTCTCTAGGTTCTTAGGGTTACTTGGGAATGAGAAGAAGACACTTCAAGCAGAGGAATTAATATGTCCCAGGCCTTGTAGTGAGGGGCTGATGGCATTGAATTAAAGAAGGGCTGTGTGTACATTTAGCAGGCCCTTACATAAGGCACAGTACATTGCACAGTATGTCATACTTTGAACTCTGGTAATGGTAGGATGGATAACTATATCACCAAGGCACCACACTTCCACAGTGATATCCATGGCAAACAATGCCCATTCATCATGGCGACCTCACAGGCCTTCTTAGCAGAGTGTTCCAGACAGGCACTACCAGTCATTTAATGTTGGAACTTAAGATGAAACCTATTTGCTGTCCAGGATATGATTTTTACCAAAGACATAAAGTTTTCTTCAAATGGATTTTTCTTATATTGATTCTCTATAAAAAAAAAAAAAAAAGTGAGGCCAAAACATTAAATCTCAACTTCATGAAGGCATTTTTTTAAGGGAGCAAATATAATACGGTTCACAATGTCAGACATCTCAAGCAAGCTTTTGGCGAGTCACTTCATAGCTGAATTTTTTTGACAAGTGCCTCAAGTGCTGAAACTTGGTGCTGTTGTTTAAGGGAGAATCAATACACTATACTTGAGATACCGGACTGGAAGCAGAGTTGGTATTCTTTTCTAGAAGTTAAGAACTTGAATTTTATTCCTGTTAGACTGAGAGTCATCCTCTTTTTCTGCAAACATGGGCTAACAAAGAGCTTTCAATATGTTCAAGAAGTTAGATAAATATCTTTTTGTACTTTGGAGTTATGGAATATGAACAAAATTAGTCCATATTAACAGCTAAAACATAATGCACATAAATAGCTTAGACTGTGCTAAGTACTTTACCTACATTCAGTCTTTTTAGCAATTATAAGGTAGAGCCTACTTTAATTTGTAGCTCAAAGATAAGAACACTGAAAAGAATGAGATTAATTTGCCCAAACTACTAGAGCTAATGAGTGGGAGAGCCGCCATTTGTACCCAAGTATCCTGACTGCAAAACCTGCTCTCTATAGACGTTCACACTTTCCTTTTCTTTTTCCATTGCAGGACAGGTTGTTCAATTCTCCTCGCTCTTGTCACCTAATCCTGACCCTGACTCCAAAGATCAAAGCCTTTCGATCCTTAGACATGGTTGAGTAGTAACTTAGCTTTAGCACTAGGGTTGAGGTATCTGGTAAACCCTCCCTAGCTCCCCTGGAATAAGGAGCACTTGCCCCAACTGTTCATTCTAAGTCCTTCAGTTCCAAATGTACACCTTCATCTGTGAGTTTTCAGCTAAGACTAATCATTCAAGTATTTTTAGTGCAATTAAAATAGCAAATAGAGTTAATGCAGCATGAGTGTTGGTTGGACACAGGAACACATATTAAAGAGGCTAACCTCCCTGTCTTCACAATAACCTGCCAAATTAGGTGTTAGCCCCATTTTACAGATGACATGGTAATTAATTGCTTGCTTAAGCCTCACAGATAGCAGCAGGGCCAGGATCTAAAGCCAAGTGCACCTGCTTTCGTGGCCTGTGCTCACTCTGGTTGCTCTTCCAGGGCACCAGGTGATGACAGTGACTGTTATAACAGCATACATGGCTTTATTTAGCAGAAAGAACTTGCCAGGGCCTCCTCTCTTTGGCCCTCCATTTTTCCTGGATCCTCCTCTGCTGGACTCCCTTCTGCCTTTGCTTCTAGGATTAGGGGATCTCTTGGCATTCCTTTCCTGCCTATGCACAAAATTGATTTTCATTTGTTAATCACTTTGAGGTTGAGGTGCATGTTGCTGAATGGACCATAAATGCCAGCTGCCCATTATAAATGCAGTTACCTTTAAAAATAACGTGGTGTGACAGTGAAACCAAAGCGCATTTCTTAGAGAGTGTTTCTACGAAAACCAATAGGCCCTTGCCATTTATAATGAAATTTAAATGCACTGATGTAAGATCACCTGACATTCCTCTCTCGAGGTAAGAGAAGCACTTGGGTAGTTAAATATATAATCATGCAGGAGTTTTGTCAACACTGTAGATTGTGCCATCTCCTTGCATCTGAAGAAATGCTATCTACAGCCAAATGGTCCTGCATGCAAAGCTACTCTGCGTTCTTTTGTTCCCCTTCTTCAATTAAAAAAAATGCTGTCAGGATGACTAATATTCTAGTACCAAGAACATTGCAGACCAAATAGGTGATTTTATGCTATTGCTATAGAAACAGCAGTAAAAGAAATGAGCATAACCTTGCTTTTAAATTATTCAATTATTCTGTTTTAGACCATTGGTGCCATAATAGACATTCTCCTCTTAAGTAAACAAGGAATGGGGCATCTATCAATGCAGATTTTTACTTTACATAAAGAATTTTTCTTAGCAAAATACATGCTGAGTAGAAAAGTAAAGACTAAATGGATTTCCTTAAACTCTGCCTCAGTTTAGAATTTCTGCAGATGTTTCTGTAAATCTGTGGTTTAGACAGTCTTAGGATTTTGCTGTGGAAATTGGCCAACATTCATTCAATTAATATCTCTGGAGCACCTACTATGTGGCAGGAGTTTGCTAAAGAGATTGTTGCTGCTCTTATCTTCCAGAAGAGAGAGAAAACCAAGTGGATAAAATAGTTACGCATTGTGGTGAGTGCTCTGAAGACAACAGGCAAAGGACCAGTAAAGGAGGAACCTACTTAGATAGGTGATAAGGGCCGACGCCATGGCTTACTTGGCTATGGCTACTCCTCTGCCTGCGGCGCCGGCACCCCAGATTCTAGTCCTGGTCGGGGTGCCGGATTCTGTCCCGGTTGCTCCTCTTCCAGTCCAGCTCTCTGCTGTGGCCCGAAAGTGCAGTGGAGGATGGCCCAGGTCCGTGGGCCCTGCACCCACATGGGAGACCAGGAGGAAGTACCTGGCTCCTGGCTTCGGATTGGTGCAGTGTGCCGGCCGTAGCGGCCATTTGGGGGGTGAACCAATGGAAAGGAAGACCTTTCTCTCTGTTTCTCTCTCTCACTGTCTAACTCTACCTGTCAAAAAAAAAAAAAAAAAAGATAGGTGATAAGAATCTTTAAATGAATACTGAGGGGGGCCAGCGCTGTGGCTCACTTGGTTTAATCCTCCGCCTGCGGCGCCGGCATCCCATATGGGCACCGGGTTCTAGTCCCGGTTGCTTCTCTTCCAGTCCCGCTCTCTGCTGTGGCCCGGGAGGGCAGTGGAGGATGGCCCAGGTGCTTGGGCCCCAGCACCACATGGGAGGCCCGGAAGAAGCACCTGGCTCCTGGCTTTGGATTGGCGCAGCACCAGCCGTACTGGCCATTTGGGAAGTGAACCAACGGAAGGAAGACCTTTCTCTCTGTCTCTTTTTCTCACTGTCTATAACTCTACCTGTCATTAGCCACTTGAAGGGTGAAAGCAAAATCTTGGTATAGGAACATACCGAGGGGCCAGTGCTATGGCATAGCAGATAAAGCCGCCACCTGCAGTGCTGGCATTCCATTTGGGCACCAGTTCAAGTCCTAGCTGCTCCACTTTCAATCCAGCTCTCTTCCATGGCCTGGAAAAGCAGTGGAGGATGACCCAAGTCCCTGGGCCTCTGCACCTGTGTGGGAGATCCACGTTGGAGGCTCCTGGCTTCTGGCTTTGGATTGTTTATGCTCCGGCCATTGCAGCCAGTTGGGGAGTGCACCAGCGGATGGAAGACCTCTCTCTCCTCCTCTGCCTCTGCCTCTCTGTAACTCAGCCTTTCAAATAAATAAATAAATCTAAAAAATAAAAAAGAACACACTAAGTCTGGAGTCAGCAGGCAGTAAGGACTAGGGACATAAATGAGACTGGTGTGAATGTCGATACATACCTCTTTTCCCCTTGCCATATCTATTCACTGCCATTCTCTGTCTAGCTCTGTGCCCTCCCACCTCTTATGTGCCCCCAGACTCTTTTGACATCCAGCTGCCCATTTCCTCTGGTTTCCCAGCCAGTGAGATGTACCAGCAAGAGGGCAAAAAAAGAGAGGCCAGGGTATTTCTTCTCTCTTTCTAATTTGGATCTGCTGCTGATGATCTTCCTGGGAAGGCCCCATTGCCCTGGCTCCATTTCCTCTGCCCTTCTAGACCTGGGAATGAATTTTTTTTTTTTTCTGCCTAACCATCCCTTATCTGTTTTCTCATCCCTGCCCATTCCTCTGCAAGGAGTTACTTCATGACAGCCTCTTCATTTGAACCATGCGCAGTGAATTCTGTTTTCTTTCAGGCCCCTGACTGTCAACAATGAGGCCTGATAAGTGAGTCAGGGCAATTTATAGGCCTTGTGAACTAGGAATTTAGACTCCCTTCTCAGAACAGGGTGTACCAGTTAATTATATGGTGTAATTTGGTGCCTATTCAAGATGGTCACTCTGGCTACTTTTGAGGGTATTGATTACAGGAAGGAGGAATAAAAATGGAAGCAGGGAAAGCAGCCATGAAGCTGTATAGGCAAGGAACTGTGGTACATGGACCAGAGTGCTGGTGTGGAAGATGGAGAAATGTGTGCATTCAGCATGGAACTCGGGGAGCTTTAGAGAGGAAATGCAAATCAAGAATGACTCCGGTTTCTGATTTGAGCCACTGGGCTACAGTGAGGGTAGGGAGTTAAGTATTCTTTTCTTTTCTTTTTGATGGGTTTTATTTACAATGTCTGTGAGGTATCCAGGAAAAGATTTAAGTAAGCAGTTTGCTGTTAAAGTAATGAGTCAGAATAGGAAATCTAGGTCGATTTATCAGTATATAGATAACATACAAAATACGGTGGGAGTGGGCAGGGTCCCTAAGGAAAATAATATGTTTTTTTTCTATTTAAAAAGAAAAAAAAAAAAAAAGATAGACGAACTCAGGAGCTCTTAGCATTTAAAAGTGTGAATAAGCTATGGGAATGCTATTTAATTCCTCCCGAAATACTGTTTTGAGAATATGTAAATCCAGTTTCAAAGAAAATGAAAATAAGGCATCCTTCAGAAATCAAACACAAAAATACTATGTGTTATACTTCTCCCATAAAATTAGCTTGCTATCTAATTGAACATATATTTTAAAAAAGTAATAGTTCACTGCCTTATAGAAACACTGCATTACTAAGCTTTGAGCGTCAGCACAAAGATAGTTTATGTAGACTCTTTAGCTTTATTCTGGAAACTCAGGAATTAACAATTGAACTGAATGAGTTAATTTTACCTCCTCATCCCCAGAATTATGCTCAGGTGGTGAGTTCTGCATATTGTCTAACTTAATTGGGAAATGTGTTTACACTGATAAGCTTCCAGCCTAATTCAAATTAGAAAGCTTTCTAATTTCACCATTCAGCTACTAAAATATAAGATAAAAGAATGTATAAGAATGGCACCCATGTGTTTCCACTAATGCCATCCATAATAACCAATCTTTAGGTACTGCAATACAACATTTCTTGCTATTTTTCTTTATGTCCTGTACCAGTGATCACTCTTTGACTCTAGGGACATAGAGATTTTATTATATGGCTTTCCAACTTATATATTATAGCACTGAACTGTCATCTATAGCATCCATTAGAATGTTATTGACAAAATGTCCACTCGTATTGAACTGAGCACTCGATAAACCACTATAAGTAAATTGTTGTGCTCTTACCTCGAAGGATAGTCTATTGATTGCCCACATGACTGTGGGCCTAGAAGAACGACCTTATCTGCAGTTCCGTCATGGTACTTGTGAAATGTTGCATGATGTCTTCTTTGAGGTCCCAGGTAGTAAAGAATCTTTTTTAGATATTCTTTGTTAAAATCCTATGTTGTCTTTTTGTGGAGTATATTAAGTAAATAGTTGGCTGATAATCATTGCTGCATTCTGTGAGCTAAAAATCTTCCATTTTAAATTATATTACATAATAAAATTAAGCCATTGTCTATATTAAGAAATTGTGAGCCGGCGCCGCGGCTCACTTGGCTAATCCTCCGCCTGCGGTGCCAGCACCCTGGGTTCTAGTCTTGGTTGCTCCTCTTCCATTCCAGCTCTCTGCTGTGGCCCAGGAAGGCAGTGGAGGATGGCCCAAATGCTTGGGCCCTACACCCACATGGGAGACCAGGAGGAAGCACCTGGCTCCTGGCTTTGGATTGGCACAGCGTGCCAGCCGTAGTGGCCATCTGGGGGGTGAACCAATGGAAGGAAGACCTTTCTCTCTGTCTCTCTCTCCCACTGTCTAACTCTGCCTATTAAAAAAAAAAAAAAAGGATTGTGGACTCATTCTCCAAAGAAAATTTTTGTGAACCTCCAGAAATTTAATGGGAGTGATATCATAATCTGTTTTCCACAGATACAATCATACCATTTATATTCTTTGGCAATTGATTTGGTAGTGACAGTGGTTTTTCTACTTACCTATCTTGGGAATCTTTCCATATTATGACATGTTAATATGCCTCATTCTCTTATTAGCTGTGGCATTATATGAACATAGCGTAATCTGTTCTAGACCCTTATAATGGGCCCCAGACTTTTCCTTTGGTTTATTCTGCAATCAGTGATGTAATGAACTTCTATGTGTATATCTTTGTGTTTTTGCTAAATATCCTCCATTTAAAGATCTGTGAGAGATTTTTATAAAAATAGAATAACAAAATGTGTGTGTATGTGTTACCTAAGGAGTCAAAATCTTCCACAGTTAAAACATTCAGGAAAGCTGAAATAAGAAGGGATAGAAAAATCTAATGAATAAATGTTGAAGTCATTTAAGGATATTTGATAGGCTTCCCCTCTTGTTGGGTACTGTAAGATTTTCATTGATGGGAAATTTACAGCAATTTTTTTTAAAAAATTCAAGGCTCTAAATAGATATATTTAATAATCAGTTTGTACAATATGTCATATTGACAATTGAGAATCCTCATGGCCAGCACCACGGCTCAATAGGCTAATCCTCCACCTGTGGCGCCGGGACACCGGGTTCTAGTCCTGGTCAGGGCGCCGGATTCTGTCCCCGTTGCCCCTCTTCCAGGCCAGCTCTCTGCTGTGGCCCGGGAGTGCAATGGAGGATGGCCCAAGTGCTTGAGCCCTGCACTCCATGGGAGACCAGGAGAAGCACCTGGCTCCTGCCTTCGGATCAGTGCGGTGCGCCAGCCACAGCAGCCATTGGAGGGTGAACCAACGGCAAAGGAAGACCTTTCTCTCTGTCTCTCTCTCTCACTGTCCACTCTGCCTGTCAAAAATAAATAAATAAAAATTTTTAAAAAAGAGAATCCTCAGTTTGTGAAAAATGTAGCTTTTAGTGCCATATATCTTGCTTATGAGAACTTCGAAGAATGATCACTAATAAGGGTAGTCAGCTAACCGAAACAAGCAGTATCCTAATTCTGTGTATAAATGAAAGGTCATAGTGCTTGAGATATTTCCTAAAATCAAAAGTGAGTTCATTGGCAATTTGTGACAGAATTTATGTTTGGAAAGTTTAGAGAATGAGTCTTCTAAAAGTTCCATAATTTGAGTTCTTATTTTTATGTTAGAGATGATTACTTTTTAGGTAGACAGCCCATACCTCAACTGTAGCTTCTCCATTGAAGGGGACTTACTTGAAAATAGATGATCTTACAGAAGGAAAAAGAAGGGGATCCAGCACCATGGCTCACTTGGTTAATAATCCGCCTGCGACGCTGGCATCCCATATGAGCACTGGGTTCTAGTCCCAGTTGCTCCTCTTCCAGTCCAGCTCTCTGCTTTGGCCCAGGAAGGCAGTGGAGGATGGCCCAGGGGGATGGGCCCCTGCACCCACACAGGAGACCAGGAGGAAGCACCTGGCTGCTGGTTTTGGATTGATGCAGCGCCATCCGTAGCAGCCATTTGGGGAGTGACCAATGGAAGGAAGACCTTTCTCTTTCTCTATCTTTAACTCTGCCTTTAAAAAGAAAAAAGAAAGAAAGAAAGGAAAAGAGAAAATCTACTAAATTTGAGCTGACAAAGCAATTAGAAGTGTACACTTGAAACAGTAATATGCTATTGTTATAAGTCACTTGAAGGGGAAAAAAAAAAAAACACTTGAAAGTTTTTAATGTGTTTTCATGGCAGATGAAATGGCAGGTATTATCCCCAACTTAAAGATGAGGAAATTGATTAAATGCTTTGATACATTATTCGAAGATGGCGGAATAGGCAGGGAGCACACTATTAGTCCGGGGGAGAGGCAGTTTAATATAAGTGGAGATACTGCAGGGTCAAGGAAGAGTAGGGGATGAAACAGCAGAGGAAACTCTTCCGGAACTAGTGATTCACAGTGTACCTGCGTGGAGAGCGTGGGAGCCCAAGTTCGGGACACCAGCGGCAGACTCAACACACCAGCACTGGAACGCGAGGTGAGCCGAACCTCAATAGCCCGAGACACCAGCAGGCAAGCGGAAAGAGGAGGCTAGAGGGAACGAGGCTTGAAATTCCGTGGGGAAAAGTTCACCAGGCTAACTAGAAGAGAGAGAGGAAAAAAATTAAAAAAGTGACCGATACGGACACAAGTTTCTCTCTCTCCACTCACCTCTCAAAGGCGAGCAAGACAGAGCAGGCGCCATTTTGGACATACGTCATAAGCAGGGCGACCTCAGGTCTGCACCAGCCCTGAGCCTAGCAGAAAAACCTGACTCTGGGGGGAGGGGTGAAATAACAGGAGATTAGCATCTAACTTGGCAACCCAGTGGGAGACTGCAGGAGAATTGGAGCCCACACTGAGGGCAGCAGAGATTCCCTGTGTGGTCCTTGGGAAAGAGCTTCCGATCTCTGGCTCCTGTGGGTATATCATTCGCCTGCTAACTACCTCCAATTCCGTCCAGCTGTGTGGAATTACTTCCCTTTTGATCAAAAAAAAAAAAAAAAGAAAGAAAGAAAGAAAGAAAGAAAGAGATTTACCACGCCTAACCTGGGAGTGTCACCTAGAAAAACTGTGTTTCCGACTAAGTTCACATCCACAGGTTCCAGGGTCAGGACTGAAACGTATCTTTTCAAAGGATATGATTCAACCCACAGCAATGAGTAACATTTGAAGAGCAAGAAGAGCAAGCATATCACTGTTATGTTTGTGTGTTTCATGATAGTGGGACAGAAGTAGCATTTCCTATTCTTGTCTTCCTTTTAAAATTCCATTTGCCAAAGTCTCATCACCAATAACTGACTGAACTAGTGAAAATTCCTTTTAATTTCATTAATAATTCATTTATCATAGAATTCACTCCTTCAAAGTATGGTTCAGTGGTTTTAAATATAATCCAGAGTTGTGCAGGGATCACTACTTAGTAACTGGAAGATATTGCATCATCAGCAAAAGTCCCTGCACACATTAACAATTACTCCCTCCTCCTTGATACATCAAGCTGTTTTTCTTTATCTATGGAATTGCCTGTTGTGAACATTTCATATAATTAGAACCCTACAATGTGTGATCTTCTGTGTCTGGCTTTCATTTTGCATGTTTTTAAGATGCATCTGCGTTGTGGCATTTAGTAGTTATTCATTTTTAGGGCTGAATACTATTCCATTGTGTGAATATTCCATGCTTTCTTAATTTACTTATCAATTGATAGATGTTTGGGTTCCTTCCATTTTGACTATTTATAAAACTGATATAAACATTCATTTGCAAGTTGTTTTGTATACATATATCTTTTATCCTCTTAAGTGTACTTAAAAAGTTTATGGGGAGATGGAGTTAAAAGAAAAATTAAAATTATGAATTTTATTTATCAACATAAACACCATCAAGTTCAAGATACTTTTCTAAGTGTTGGTATTGGATGTTTAGTCTCTCTTTAAAAATGAAGGTCTTGGCCATTTAACCATGCATTGCAGTCTTACATTATTAGCTACAGGAAAATGGGTACCCATTAAAGGTTTTTTTAAGATTAGGAAAGAAAAAGAAGTCAGAAAGAGCCAAATTAGAATAAGGTGGATGCCTATTGATAAAACTCTTGCAACAGTGTCTTAATTTGATGAGAGAAGTGAGCAGCACCATGATTGTGATAGGGAAGGACTCCCTGGTGAAGGTCTTTCAGATGTTTTTCTGCTAAAGCTTTAGCTCACTTTCTCAAAGCACTGTCCTAATAAACAGATATTCTAATTCTGTGGCCCTCTAGAAAGGCAATGAGCAAACTGCCTTGAGCATCCCCCAAAAAAACTGTTCCCATGACCTTTACTCTTGATCTTTTGCTTTAATTAGACAATTCCTACCTCTTGATAGTCTTTACTTTTTTTTTTTTTTTTAAAGATTTTAGTTATTTATTTGAGAGGTAGAGTTACAGTCAGTGTGAGGGAGAGACAGAAATCTCCAGATGGCCAGAGCCGCACTGATCGGAAGCCAGGAGCCAGGTGCTTCTTCCCAGTCTCCCATGCCGGTGCAGGAGCCCAAGCACTTAGGCCATATTCTATTGCTTTCCAATACCACAGCAGAGAGCTGGATTGGAAGTAACTAGAATCGGCATCCATATGGGATTACAGCGCAGAAGGCGGAAGATTAACCTACTGCGCCATGGCACTGGCCCCGATAGTCATTACTTTGTGCATTTTCTCCAGAATCATGCTGGTAAAGCCACATTTCCACTGCTGTTGAAATTGTTCAAAGAAATGCTTTGGGATCTTGATCCCACTTGTTTAAAAGTGGAGCTCTGCTCCTGTCTGTACCTGATTGAGTGCAACAGCTTTGGTATACACTGAACAGCAAGTTTGTACAACTTTTAATTTTTCAGGCAGAATTGTGTAAGATGAACCAGCTGAAACATCTGTGTATTGACTGATGTTTGCGCTGTTAGCCATTGGCCCTTTTCAATTAGGACACAAACAGTTGTGTGTGTGGTTTTTTTTTTGTTTTTTCTGGGAAATAGATACCAATGGTCTGCTGCTACAAGCTTCATCTTCAACATTGTTTCATTTCTTCTTAAAATGAGTTCCCCCTTGTAAACTGCTAATTTCCTTGGTGCAGCATCCCCATAAATGTTTTATACTGCATCAGTGTTTCCGTCATTCTTCCACCCAAGCTTCAGTATACATTTTATGTTTATTCTGTCTTTAATTTTAGCAAAATTCATGATGCAGTGATAGGTACCCTTTTCAAACTTACGTCTAATTCTTCTTAGTGCCTCAAACTAGATCTTGTTCAGACATAATAAGTTTGTTTATTTTGTGTGCAAAATAATTTTAAAATTCACACCTGCATTCTCCATAAACATTTTGAGGAATCCTTGTATTACTAGGAATGGTCATGTGAAATACATATTTGAAAAATTTGTCAGTGTGGCTGTAGCATTTTATATTCCTATCAGCAATGTATGAGGGTTCCAATTTCTCTACCTTCTTGACAATACTTGTTATTGTTAGTATTTTTTATTTTACCCATCCTAATGAATATAAAATAGTATATCATGTTTTTAATTTACATTCCTCTGTTGGCTCAAGATGCTGTTGAGCATCTTTCTGTTTGCTTTTTGGGAATTCTTGACATAGAGAAATGCCTATTCTAATTCTCTGTCCGTTTTTAAGTTAGATTATTTGTCTTTGTTCTTTATATATATTATATACTGAACTCTTATCAAATAGATAATTTCCAAAATTTTTCTACCATTCTGTATGAGTTTTCTTCTTACTTTCTTGATAGAGTCTGTATTAATTTGCTTTTTGTTACTGCAGTGAAATCCCTAAAATTAGCTACATCTGAAGGAAGACAGTTTATTTTGGTTCATGATTTTGAAGGTTTGAGCCCAAGATTGGATGACTCTACATCTGGTCACGATATTCTTGCTAGCAGAGTCCCAAGATGGCACAGAGCTTCCTGTGACAAGAAGGAACATGGAGGATGGACAGAAGGAAGGATCACATGGTGATCCAGGGAGCATGAAGTGGCAGGGCCCAACTTAGCTTTGATAGCCAACCTTCTCATGAGAGTTACCTTCTATTGGGTATGCCCAGTGACCTGAGGACATCCCACCAGGTCTACTTTCTGAATACCATGGTGCAGTTAAGTCTCCACTCTCTTAGTACCATCAACTTATGATTTTAAAATTTAAACAGTGTGAGTTGCAGACCATAGCAGTGTCCTTTGAGGTCAAAAGTTTGTAATATTTTTATAGGATATGAAGGGAATCTAGGAACAATCTAGCTTATCAAACTTGCTTTTCTGCTAAGAGCACAGAAATTAGATAAGGCTGTCTTTTATCACCATTTTTATTTACCATTGTACTGGAGGTTCTAGTCAATGTGATAAGACAAGGAAAAGAAATAAATACGACATCCTTATTTGAAAGAAAAAAAGCAAAGCTGCTTTTTTTTTTCCAAACACAGTGTGACTATAAGATGTCTAATGGAATGCACACACCAAAAAAAAAGCCACTGAAAAGAATAAATGAGTTCAGCAAGGTTGCAAAATGTGAAAATAAATATACACAAAAATGAAGTGCATTTCTATTAAGAAATAGCAATCCAAAAGTGAAATTAAGAAAACAATTCCTAGCACAATACAATAATATCAAAAGGAATACAGTGCTTAGGAATAAATTTAATACCATGATGCGAGATTTGTATGTTGAAAATTATAAAACGCTGCTGAGAAAAATTGAAAATCTAGAACAATGGAGAAACATTTCATTGGAAGCTTCAGTATTGTTAAGACGACAATTCTCCCCAAATTCACCACGCTTTTTCTGTAGGAACAATCAATGGCACTTACAGAAACTGATGAACTGATCCTAAAGTTGATACGGAAATTCAAAGGTACAGTAAAACAATCTTGTAAGAGAAGAACAAAAGTGGAAGACTTTAAATTACTGACTTCAGAATTTACTGTAAAAAATCGCTTCTCGGCCTTTTGGCTAAGATCAAGTGCAGAATTTACTGTAAAGCAAGTAAGGTGGTGGGGTACTTGCATGTACTTATATAAATCATTGGAGCAGCATGGACAGATAAGAAATAAATCCATGTATTTATGGGCATTTGATTTTTGACAGAAATGCTAAGGCCACTGAAAGGCAAAACAATACTTTTTTTAAAGATTTATTTACTTATTTGAAAGTCAGAGTTACACAGAAAGAGAAGGAGAGGCAGAGAGAGAGAGAGAGGTCTTCCATCTTCTGGTTCACTCCCCAATTGGCCGCAACAGCTGGAGCTGCACTGATCTGAAGCCAGAAGCGAGGAGCCTCTTCCAGGTCTGCCATGTTATTGCAGGGCCCCAAGGACTTGTGCCATCCTTCACTGCTTTACCAGGTCATAGCAGAGAGCTGGATTAGAAGAGGAGCAGCCACGATTTAAACTAGTGCCCACATGAGGTGCCGGCACCGCAGGTGGCGGCTTTACCTGCTATGGCACAGCCCAGGCCCCAAAAACTTTTTTCAACAAAGGTTGCTCAGGTGTTCAGATATCCACATGCATTAAAAAAATTTTAATAGAAAACTTTTGTTTAGTAAATATAAATTTCAAAAGTACAACTTTTGGATTATAGCGGTTCTTCCCCGCATAACCACCCTCCTATCCACAAACCATCCCATCTCCTACTCCTTCACCATTCTTCATTAAGATTCATTTTTAATTATCTTTATATACAGAAAATAAACTCTATACTAAGTAATGATTTCAACCGTTTGCACCCACACAGACACACAAAGTATGAAATACTGTTTGAAGACTAGTTTTACCATTTATTCTCCATAGTACAACACATTAAGGACAGAGGTCCTACATAGGGAGCAAGTGCACAGTGACTGCTGTTGTTGATTTAACAGTTGACACTCTTATTTATAATGTCAGTAATCACCCGAGGTTCTTATCATGAGCTGCCAAGGCTATGGAAGCCTCTTGGGTTCACAAACTCCAACCTTATTTAGACAAGGCCATAATCAAAGTGGAAGTTCTCTCCTCCCTGTAGAGCAAGGTACCGCCTTCTTTGATGGCTCCATTTTTCCAGTGGAATCTCACTCACAGAGATCTTTCATGTAGGTAATTTTTTGCCACAGTGTCTTGGCTTTCCATGCCTGTGAAACACTCATTGGCTTTTTTAGCCAGATCTGAATGCCTTAAGGATTGTTTCTGAGGCCAGAGTGCTGTTTAGGGCATTTGTCATTCTATGAGTCTGCTGTGCATCCCGCTTCCCATGTTTGATCCTTCTCTCCTTTTAATTCTATCAATTATTATTAGCAGACACTGGTCTTGTTTATGTGATCCATTTGACACTTAATCCTATCTTTATGTTCAGTTATGAACTTAAACTATTCAGTTTAGCTATTAAGTTGGCATTGCTACCTGCCAACTTAACGGGATTTGGAGTCCCATGGCAAGTTTTTAGCTTTACCCTTAGGGGTAAGTCCGAGGGAACGTGTGCCAAACTCTACATCACCTCCATCTCTTATTCTCGCTCTTATTTTTAACAGGGATCAATTTTCAGTTGGAATTAAACACCTAGGAAAAATTCTGTGTTAAAGAGTTCAACCAATGGTATTAAGTAGAACAAAAGAACACTAAAAAGAATAAAATAGTAAGCTGTTCCTTGACATTCAGGACAAGGGCTGATCAAGTCATTGTTTCTCATAGTGTCAGTTTCACTTCTACAGGTTTTCTTTTAGGTGCTCAGTTGGTTGTCACAGACAAGGGAGAACATCAGCATGATGTTTTCCAGATTCCTCCATTTTGTTGCAAATGACCAAATTTCATTTTTTTTTACTGCTGTGTAGTATCCCATGGTGTACATATCCCATACTTTCTTTATCCAGTCTTCTGTTGATGGGCATTTAGGTTGATTCCATGTCTTAGCTATTGTGAATTGAACTGCAATAAACATTGAGGTGCAGATAGCTCTTTTATTTGCCAATTTAATTTCTCTTTGGTAAATTCCAAGGAGTGTGATGGCTGTGTCGGGTGGTAGGATTATATTCAGGTTTCTGAGGAATCTCCAAACTTTCTTCCAAAGAGGCTTTACCAGTTTGCATTCCCACCAACAGTGGATTAGTATGCCCTTTTCCCCACATTGTCACCAGCATCTCTTACTAGTTGTTTTCTGTATGTAAGCCATTCCATATGGGGTAAGGTGAGACCTCATTGTGGTTTTGATTTGCATTTCCCTGATGGTTAGTGATTCTGAACATTTTTTCATGTGTCTGTTGGCTGTTTGGATTTCCTCTTTTGAAAAATATCTGTTTAGGTCGTTGACCCATCCACATGCATAAAAATTAACTTAGACCCTTACTTACAAAAAAATTAACTCAAATGAATTTATACCTAAATGTAAGATTGAAAGTATAAAACTCTTAGAGGAATACCTCGTTTTCCTGTGTTAGAGAAAGAGTTTGTAGATGTAATACAAAATCTATCAGTAAAAGAAAATAGATTGGACTTTAACAACATTTAAAAATTTTATACTTCAAAAGATATAATTTATATAAGTAAATTTATATAAGTAAATGAAGACAAACTGCAAACTGGTGAAAATATTTGCATGTCATATATATGATTTAAGTTCTCTCATCCAGAATATTAAAAACAACTCTTACAATTCAGTAATAAAAAAGACATATCACTCAGTTTAAAACTCCTTGTAACCAATTTGAATAGACATTTCACAAAAAAACAGTAGATGACTAAAAATTATGTGGTAATATTTTCAACATCATGTGTCACTAGGGAATTACAAATTAAAGCAACAAGGAGATATCACCACAAACTCTTTTTTTTTTTTTTTTTGACAGGCAGAGTGAGAGAGAGAGACAGAGAGAGAAAGGTCTTCCTTTTGCCGTTGGTTCACCCTCCAATGGCCGCCTCGGCCAGCGCGCTGCAACCGGCGCATCACGCTGATCCGAAGCCAGGAGCCAGGTGCCTCTCCTGGTCTCCCATGCAGGTGCAGGGCCCAAAAACTTGGGCCATCCTCCACTGCACTCCCGGGCCATAGCAGAGAGCTGGCCTGGAAGAGGGGCAACGAGGACAGAATCCGGTGCCCTGACCGGGACTAGAACCCAGTGTGCCGGCGCCTCAGGCGGAGGATTAGCCTGTTGAGCCTCGGTGCCAGCCACCACATACTCTCTTTAATAGCTAGAATCGGAAAGACAATACCAAGTGCTGGTGAAGATGTGGAAAAACAAACTGTTGTACTTTGCTGGTGGAATGTAAAGCAGCTCAGTCATTTTTCCTAGGTAGGTACCCAAAGTAAACGAAAACAGTCACACAACATTCATAGTAGCATTACCCAGAATGGCCAAACCTGGAAACAGGCTATAGATACATGAACTTAGCTGCTGAATGGCTAAACACGCTGTGGTACATCTACATATAGGAATACTATTCTGCAATAAAAATTAATGAGATAGTGCCAGCCTTGTGGTGCAGCAGGAGAAGCCACTGCCTGCATCCCATCTGAATGCCTGTTTGAGTCCCATCTGCTCCACTTCCAATCCAGCTCTCTGCTATGGCCTGGGAAAGCACCTGAAGATGGCCCAAGTAGTTGGGCCCCTGCCATCCACAGTGGGGAGCTGTATGGGGTTCCAGGTTCCTGGCTTCAGCCTGGCTCAGTCCTAACTGTTGCAGGCATTTGGAGAGTTAACCAGTGGATGAAAGATTGTCTGTCTGTCTCTCCCTCTCTGTTACTCTGCCTTTCAAACAAATACTTCTTCAGAAAAAATGCTGATGGTACATGTTACAATATGAATGAATCTCAATAGCATTATACTAAGTAAAAGAAGCCAGACAAGAAATACTGATATTTTATATATTTTTAAAAGATTTATGCCAAATCGTAATATTTTATATTTTTTATTTCACTTATATGAAATATAAAAAAATATTTAGAGAACAAAACCAGAGTAATGATTGCTTGGCGCAGGGAAGAAGGGAGGTTGAGGGGGATTTGTCTGCAGAAAGGTATAAGAGATCTTTGGGGGATTATAAGAAGGTCCTATGATCAGATTTTGGTGACAGTTACCTAATTTCTGTTAAATGCTGAAAAGTTGGTAATTGCACAGTAAAAATGGTGAATTTTGTGCCATCTAAATAATACCTCAGACTGTTTTTTATAAGGAGATCAAATGGTATTCAGGAAAGATTTCCAAGAGCACTAGATATTAATTTAAAATTGTATGTGTAAAATAAGCATTGTATAGAATGAAGGGCTGCATTGTGTTTTTATTTAAATATTTATTTATTTATTTGAAAGGCAGAGTTACAGAGAGTTAGGAGCAGAGGTAGAGAGAGAGGTCTTCCATCCAGTGGTTCACTCTCCAGATGAGCACAATGGCCAGAGCTGCACCAATCCAAAGCCAGGATCCAGGAGCTTCTTCCAGGTCTCCAGGTCTCTCACACGGCTGCAGGGGCCCAAGGACTTGGGCTATCTTCTGCTGCTTTCCCAGGCCATAGCAGAGAGCTGGATTGGAAGTGGAGTAGCCGGGACTTGAACCGGCACCCGTATGGAATGCTGGCACTGCAGGCGGCGGCTTTACTCGCTACACCACAGTGCTGGCTCCTGCATTGTGTTTTAACAAACAAGTGAAAGCATCTTAGGTACAGAATTGCTACTCTTCTCCATTAAGAACAGCCACAAAAAAAATCCTCAATGAATTTAAACTTCAGCAGGGAAGACCCAGGGAAATCTACTAGAATAAAGTTCTCTGTGCTAATGATTGCAGAGCACTGAGATGAATGCGTAAGGACAGCCATGGAACCGCCTTTTGTTGGCCTCTGAGCTTCGTCCCATGGCTATGTTACCTATATACCCAAATATCATTGCATGCATTTAAAGATGTCATTTCCCAGTTGCACTGTTTCACTATGATTATACCTAGAATTATTTGATAACATCACTGAAAATATGCATTCTAATTTGATAGTTTAGTTCAGATAAGGAAAAATAAAAATTTTGGACTTAATAAGAAGTGAATCTAATAAATGACATGAATCATGAGAAGTCTGACATCAGTTTTGCCAGTTCCTTCTAACCTGAAGTGAACATTCACAAATTGTTGTAAATTATTATACATGCAGAAGAAAAGTGAATAGGTAATCTGAACAGATAAATTTGTCTGCACCCCTGGATGGTTGCTACCATTTACTCAAATTCTCACTGAGGTTGCCATTCTGGGGGAAAAATTGTCAATCAAAGATGAAGATATAAAATTGGGTTGGAAATTGAATTGAAAAGTAATTTTACTTTCAAGTGGTTTGCAAATTTAGATGTTAAGTTTGAAATGAATGCTGTTAATGACCATAGCTGGAAGAGTTATACACCTGCTGATCACTAGAATATTATTATAAATGAGGCTGATTTTCCTGTTGACTACCCTATTTTTTCTCAACATCGTCTCATTACTTTTTCTATCATATTGCTGACCCTTAGTTATGAATGCTCACTTACGGATATAACAATGTATTAACTTATATGTGGGTTTTGAAAAAAAATGCATCTTTAAATACAATAATGCCAGTGTTGCTTGTCTTTTGCTTTTTTTGTAAGGTCACAGAAGGTTTTAAATGGTGAAAAATCAAGCCTGTATTACAAGTGAAGAGCTGTTTTACAAGCACCCTTCCTTACAGCAGCTAAATTGTCCCCAAAAAAGCACATACGCATAATGAAGCTTTTAAGTAGGCACACATATGCATTTATATTCTCTCTCTCATGAATGACTAATTTTAATTTTTTTAAAGTAGCAATTCAACTTGCTTAAAAACCATTTAAGCTTAGCACATGATTTTGTTTTCCCCCTAAAACCAACTATTCTTGATTATGAGGTAGGGAAGGTTTGCACATTTATTTTTGCAAAGATGGTAGAATAAGCCCTTACCAGCATATGTAAGACTTAGGCCTAATACCTCTGCCCTGAGCTGAGCACATAATCATTTAGAACTGCTTCCAGGCATCAGAGCCATAATGGCTCAGTTTAACAGAGAACTGTCTTATGCAAGCCAACACATGACCTGCGTGAGGAGAACACTCGTGTACGTCTATTGTGTGGTTCCTGTTAAGCTTTCCAGATCAGGGGACCCCATCTCATAATAAGTGTGTTGGATTAAATTGGAAGATCCACAGTTGTAGAGGAACAGATCTTTGAGTTTTCGCACTGTCTTTTGAAGCTATCACTTTACGTCTGGAGTGCTTTCTCTGCAAACTTGTGCAGGATTCCTGCCTTCACTTCATTTAACGCCTGGCCTACATGGTGTCAGCTGTGAGAGGCCTTCTCTAGCAACTTTTCGGAAATAATACTTTCTACCCTCTATGATTCTGGCTGTGCTTTGTTTTCCTTCATAGGCCTATTTGGGAGCTGACATACCATATATGTACTTGTTTATTACTTACTATATGAAGGAACCTCAAAAAATTTCATGGAAAAGTAGATTTTAAAGGTACCTTTTATGTTGGTACACAAATGTCTAAGATCCATGCATAGTTTTTTTTTTTTTATAATACTCATTTTCTATGAGCATTTGGAAGACCTTTCCTACGCATGGATTTAAAAAATTTTTGCACCAAAATCTAATTTTAAATCTGTTGTCCATGAACTTTTTGAAATACCATTGTAATCCTCCTGAAAAATATGCTTCATGAGTTGTGGGGACTTTATTTTATTCACTGCAGTATCCCTGGTATCTGTTACCATGCTTGGCACCAAGTCAGAGCTCAGTAAATAGGTGAGCAGATACATAGGTCTGGTATGATGACCAAAGAGGCAGCTTAGCAAGTATCTCCTAATGACAAGCCTCTAAACCTAGCTCTGTGAAAGTGCTGTGATAGCCAAGATTTAGTCTCAGTCCTCAGGTAGCTTAAGGCTGATAGAAGAGGAGGTTATGAGTAAGATTCTATGATGACACTCATACCTCATACTTTTTTTCAGCAAGACTCACTGGCCCAGGATGAAAGATATCATGAGCTACAACCCCACCCAAACCCACCTTCCAGTGAGGAGGTTGAGACATTGATAGAGGATTGTGGGACACATATGCACCACTTACATTCTTGAAAATCAAAAGCTAAAAACTCCACAGAGTTCCCTAAATAATCCACAGCCACCTAATTTGATAATGGTCAAGACTTAGGTAGATTTCTTTGTGTTAGGTCCTGATCTACACAGTTTTCATATAGTCATTAATGCAGTCCTCATAACAATCTTACGGGCACTATTGTTTTCTATATTTTATAGATATAGAAACAGAGGAACCAGAGGTTCAGTAATTTACCCAGTATCACACAGGTTGTAAATGGTGAAACTAGGATTCACACCTAGGAAATTCACATCTAACTTCAAAATTATTGCTCTTGGGATGGGCATTGAGACGTTACAGATTAAACCACCCTGTAAGATGCCCATATTCCATACTGGAGTGCCTGGGATAAAGTCCTGTCTCCACTTGCAATCCAGCTTCCTGCTAATGTGCACCCTAGGCCACAGGTGATGGTTCAGTTTCTTGGGTCCTAGCCACCATCACAGGAGTCCCAAATGGTGTTACTGGCTCCTGGCCCAGAACTGGCTGTTGTGGGCATTTGGGCTATGATTTAGCTGATGGAAGCACTTGCTGTCTGCATCTTTCTCTGCCTTTCAAATAAGTAAAATAAATATGCTTTTAAAAAATCATTACTCTCAGACATTATGGCATGTTCTGTTCCTGTGGATAATGGTTGGTCCGAAATAATAACAGTTTATCCCTGGAAACTAAGAATAGCACTGTTTGAAATATACAAACCACACTGAGGATGGACTTACAATAAATTTTTCTTCACTCGGGTTGCAGACATTCCCCCCGCCTCGAGACTTCTGCATATACATGTGTGCACTAGGAACTTTGCAAATTACCAAGGATTTCAGGACATTCGCATTTCTTTGTGGAAGATAAGAGTGAGACACATCTCTAAACTCTAGAGTGAGTTTTGGAATACCGAATGATAATAAACTTTTTTTCAAGAAAATATTTTTGCATATCAAGCCAAGACTTTTTTTGTTTCTTGTTTGTTTGTTTGTTTGTTTATTTGAAAGTAGGAGTAACTGAGAGAGAGAGGTTAAGACAGAGAGAGAAAGAGATCTTCCATCCACTGCTTCATTCCCAGATGACCCCAACAGCTAGGACTAGGCCAAGCTGAAGCCAGGAGCCAGGTGCTTCATTCAAGTCTCCCATGTGGGTGGCAGGGATCCAAACACTTGGGCCATCTTCCACTGTTTTTTTCAGGCCATTAACAGGGAGCTGGATTGAAGGTGGAACAGCCAAGACTCAAACTTGCACTCATATGAGATGCCTGCATCTGAGACAGTGACCTTACCCTCTACACCACAACGCCTACCCCTGTAACCCTTTTAAACTCAAGTAGAATGTTCTACCATGTGGTAAAACCAAAATATATGAGACTGCATGTTGTTCATCCAAGAAAACAAAGGGAAAGTTTTGTATCAGCTTATGGCCCATAGCATGGAGTTCAGTCAGTGCACTAGCGCACAAAGGAGCAAGTGGAAAAAGTTAGGCAACAGAGGTCAAAAGACAGCTTGTGGTAAGTGAAAGAAACATGTGATTATTTCTAATCTGGGGATACAAGGTGTTTTCAAGGAGTTGCCATTTCAACTCAAACTGTGATGGATGGATGTAATTTCACTTGGCATAAAAAGGAGAGAAGGAGCTTTCCAAGGGAAATGCGTAAGCAACAAAAGCATGAAAATAAAAAGAATGGAGTTGTTCAAGAAGCAGCAAGGATGCTGATATCGTTGTGGTAGCCCAGTCTACTATTCATGTCAAGACCTCTGGTCCACCTGTGCTGTCAGCAGCTGCAGATGCAGTGGATCTTTTTTTTTTTAAGATTTATTTATTTATTTGAAAGTCAGAGTTACACAGAGAGAGGAGAGGCAGAGAGAGAGGACCTCCATTGGATGGTTCATTCCCCAACTGGCCGCAATGGCCAGAGCTGCACCAATTCGAAGACAGGAGCTTCCTCTGGATCTCCCACACAGGTGCAGGGTCCCAAGGACTTAGGCCATCCTCTGCTGCCCTCCCAGGCCACAGCAGAGAGCTAGATCGGAAGTGGAGCAGCTGGGCCTCAAACCAGCGTCCATATGGGATGCCAGCACCTCAGGCCAGGGTGTTAACCCACTGCACCACAGTGCCAGCCCCGTGGTGGGCCTTTCGATAAAATCTTGCTCAGGTCCACCCAAAGGATTTTTTTTTATGCTGCAAGAGCCCATAGATAAGAACAGCCTGGAAATAATAGGGGGTTAAGGTCCCTGCAGGGGACTGTTGAGGGTTGGGAGTCAGTGTGTATATGCTCCCATCTCCCAATCTTCAGGTGTGAATTCCATGAGGCGTTCTGCAGGTGGCTGCAGAGGTCCTGTTGGCACACAGTCCCTGTGGCCTAGAGCACTGTTACTGAGAGTTCACCCTTGTGTTGGTTTTTCCATTTATTTATATCCATGTGTCTTCACTGTTGTTTCATGGGAGTACCTTCCAAACTATTGGCACCTCCAACCTTACCTCAGACTACTTTTTGGGGATGCACTTCCTAAAGAGACTACACAACACAACCAGGTATATGAGATAGCTTGAAGGATTGGACTGCAAACAGACTCAAGAATCAGAGACCTTAGCGAATATTGAGTTTAATTAATAATTTCAGGAATACAAGTCATGAAGCAGAAGGAGATCCAAGAGTACCCTTGCAGTTCTCCAGTCCTTTCTAAAATGTACTTGAGTTCAGATTTAACAGATGAGTTCTCCAAGCAATACCTGAGAGAGTATAACTTATCCAAAGAGCTGTTTTCAGCCATTTTGTACCTTTATAGCCTATGTGGTTTTCCTCAGGGAGCCATGCCAGGTTTGTTAACCATCAGCAGTCCTAGACAGATCAGGTACATCCTGCAGAAAGCATTCCACCAAGAACTTACTCTCTAATAAATACCTTTTGTGTGTTCTCCAGGAGGTCAGTCATGTTTACAAGGAAATTTTGGCTGGCATCTTTCTTTTCTGGAATGCCTTTTAGTAAAGTGAATGACTACAAGTCTGCTACTCTCTTTACTTCTAAGTAAGCATGCAGCCTTTAAGAATCACTGAGCCAGGCAGTTACCATCCACTGTAATTGTCAGATTGACCTGTAAATAATTTACCATTGTTCCTCTTTCCTTGTCTTTGTAGGTTTTAGTAGATTTCCTGGCTCTGCCACCTTAGCAGCTATGAGACCAGACCATGAACAAGTGGCTTAATATGTCCAGGCCTCTCATGACATTTGTGTGATGTCAATACTGATATCTATTTCAAATGGTTGTTATAAAGAATAAATGAGGGGGCCAGCGCTGCAGCAGCTCACTAGGCTAATCCTACGCCTGTGGTGCCAGCACCCCGGATTCTAGTCCCAGTTGGGGCGCCGGTTCTGTCCCAGTTGCCCCTCTTCCAGTCCAGCTCTCTGTTGTGGCCCAGGAGTGCAGTGGAGGATGGCCCAGGTCCTTGGGCCCTGCACCTGCATGGGAGACCAGGAGGAAGCACCTGGCTCCTGGCTTCGGATCGGGGCAACGCGCTGGCCGCAATGCACTGGCCATAGTGGCCACTTGGGGGGTGAACCAATGGAAAAAGGAAGACCTTTCTCTCTGCCTCTCTCTCTCACTGTCTAACTCTGCCTGTCAGAAAATAAATAAAAATTAATAAAGAAAGAAAGAAAGAATAAATGAGGGGGCCGGCGCTGTGGTGTAGTGGGTAAAGCCGCCACCTGCAGTGCTAACATCCCATATAGGCGCCAGTTCAAGTCTTGGCTGCTCCACTTCCTATCAAGCTCTCTGCTGTGGTCTGGGAGAGCAGTGGAAGATGGCTCAGGTGCTTGGGCCCCTGCACCCATGTGGGAATACCCAGAGAAAGCTCCTGGCTCCTGGCTTCAGATGGGCACAGCTCCGGCTGTTGTGGCCAACTGAGGAGTGAATCAGCGGATGGAAGACCTCTGTGTGTGTGTGTGTGTGTATGTTTGTGTCTGTATAACTCTGACTTTCAAATAAATACATAAAACTTTAAAAAAAAAAAGAATAAATGAGATAATGTTGGTGAAATGGTATGCAGGTTCTGGCATGTGGTAGGGATTTAGATGTTGCTCTTTCGTTTTCTATCCTGTTCTATTTTAATTATAGCCCTCTGAGGTCTTCCTGAGATCTTCTGTTCAGATTCCCACCAATCAATCATGACTTTATTCTGCACTTGCTTCTATCACACCAGTTCTGATGCTCTTTCCTGGACCCTATTGTGCTAATTCTCTGGACTCTGTCCTGCACTGTTTGTTTGCTAAGTTCTGATGTGAGCAGATGATATATAGAGGAATGTAGTGAAAAGTGATATTGGAGTAGGAGATAGGGTTCAGAATTTGAAGGTCCTGAAGTAACAAAACTCTCGGACTTTATTCCATGAATATAGGATGCCAAAGGTGATATTCATTCTTTGTGGCTGGTCTACAGGAAAAGTGGACTAAGAGATAAAAGATAGATAGTAGGGAGATCAATAAAGGGAAGGTATTTCAAGCATCAAATGTCTGCATGAGCACTGTGGCTATAGAAGAACCAAAGAAAGGAACAGATATGAAACCACAGGGGGTATGGGGGCAAGATGGCGGAGAAGGGAGGGAGCACACCCATGGTCCAGAAAGGGAAGGTTCAAGGAGGGGTGAGAATTTGTAGTTTCGGGAAAAGGGCAGAGAGAATATACAGCAGAAGAAACTCTTCCGAAACTGAGGGGACAGGGTGGACCTGCAAGGAGGACGCAGACGCCTGAAGCGCAGGACACCAGCAGGGGAGTCTACGCACCAGCGCTGGAAGCCGAGGTGAGACAGGGCACCCAGCACCGCTGCAGCAGCCGCCGCCACCCCTCCCCCAACCCACCCTGGGACAGTGAGACACGCACGACTGAGTGGGGGAGGAAATTGAAAATGGAAGAGTGCTAGTGCCTACGGAAGGAGTGCGTGATCCAGGGGGACAAATTGAGGGACTGAACATGCCAGGATCCCTTGGTGCCTCCGCCCTCCCCCAAATCAGAATTGCGGCGGCTGGAAAGCAGCCATCTTGTTTGTTTACATTCAGGCTTAAAGGTGAACTGCCTCTGCCTCTGCACTATGAAGAAGGAGGAACCTTCAGAGGCAGAGTCTAAAGGTGGAGTGGAGTGACACTCCTTGCACAGGGGGCGTAGCGAGGGAGGGCAGCTGACCAACGACTCAGGCTGAACAAAGGATAGGGAAACTGGCCCCAAGGGGCAGAGCTTGGCACCTCAAAGCCCTGACACCAGCCTAGCGCCCGGGGGAAGAGGGCATGATCCAGGGGGACGAACTGAGGGATTAAAAATGCTAGGATCCTTCAGAGCCTCCACACTCCCCACAATCAGAGCTGCAGCGGGCACAGAGCAGCCATCCTGTTTGTTTACATTTGGGCATAAAGGAGGCTGGCCTCTGCTCTGAAGGAGGAAGCAGCAGAGGCAGAGTCCAAAGGTGGTCTGGAGCTACTGGCACTCCTCGAACAGGAGGCATAGTGAGGGAGAGTGGCTGACCAACGAACCCATGCACAGACACATAAGGGTGAACAAAGGAACAGGGAAACTGGCCCCCAAGGGGTGGAGATTGGCACCTCAAAGCCATGACACCAGCCCACTCAAGTTACAAAAATAAATAAATAAATGAATAAATAAAAAATAAACAAACTCTAGAAGGTAGAACAGCCTGCTTACACTAGATATTGGTACAGACCCACAGCAGCCTATAGCAGAGGGAAATCAACCTGAAAAAACAAGGCAGACAGAATGCCAAAAAACAAAGGAAAAACCCACAATAAGAATATAGAAGAACATATAAACTCGCCAATGGAGCAGGCTAAACCAACCATAACAGAGAGTGAAGAAGAAGAAGAATTTGAAACCATGCCAGAAAAAGAATTCAGAAAATTAATAATCAGATTACTTATAAATAATGAGAAAGTTTTGAGAGCTGAATGAAAAACAAGCCCAAGGATTAGAGATCCTAAGGAGAAGCCAGAATGAAATACTGGAAATGAAAAACTCAATTGACCATATAAAAAACACCATGGAATCCCTCGGAAATCAAACAGATGAAATAGAAGAGTGAATATCGGAATTCGAAGACAAACTTCCAGAAATAATACAGTCAGTTCAAATGCAGGAAGAAGAAATTAAAGAATACGGTTGGAGAACTACAAGATTCAATCAAGCAGTGTAGTGTTTGCATAATAGGAGTCCCTGAGTGGGTGGAAAGAGAGAATGGATTGGAAGGTGTTTTCAATGAAATAATATCAGAAAACTTCAAGCAAAGGCAAATGGATAATAACAGGCAAATCCAGCAGTTAGTCAGGAGTCCGAACAGGTTAGACCAGAAGAGAAATTCACCGTGACATATTGTGGCAACACTCAGCTCAGTGAAACACAAAGAACAAATCCTAAAATGTGCCAGAGAGAAACGACAAATCACATCCAGGGGTAAGTTAATCAGACTCACCCCAGACTTCTCATCGCAAACACTATAGGCAAGGAGACAATGGCATTATATATTTCAAGTTTGGTTGTTTTGTTTTTTTGTTTTTTTGGTTTTTTTTTTTTTTTTTTGACAGGCAGAGTGGATAGTGAGAGAGAGAGAGAGAGAGAAAGGTCTTCCTTTTTGCCATTGGTTCATGCTCCAATGGCTGCTGCGGCCAGCGCATCTCGATGATCCGAAGCCAGGAGCCAGGTGCTTCTCCTGGTCTCCCATGGGGTGCAGGGCCCATGGACTTGGGCCATCCTCCATTGCACTCCCAGGCCACAGCAGAGAGCTGGCCTGGAAGAGGGGCAACCAGGATAGAATCCAGCACCCCGACCGTGACTAGAACCCAGTGTGCCGGCGCTGCAAGGCAGATGATTAGCCTGTTAAGCCACGGCACCAGCCATATTTCAAGTTTTAAAAGACAAACAATGCCAACCTAGAATACTATACCCTGCAAAGCTATCATTTATGAATGAAGGGGAAATGAAGATCTTCCAAGACAAACAGAAACTGAAAGAATTTGTATCCTCGTGTCCATCCCTGCAACACTGGGTCAAAGATGTGCTGCACCACACAGAAATACAAAAACAAGAACTTCACTACAAAAAAAAAAAAAAGCAAATGTAGAGTAAGCTACAAACAAATTTCAAAATACATAAACAGCTCATTTCAGGAAACATGACTGGGAAAAGACAGTACTTAACAGTAATCACACTGAATGTGAATGGTCTTAATTCTTCTACCAAGAGACACAGACTAGCTGATTGGATCAAGAAAGAGAATCCATCTATATGCTGCCTTCAGGAGACACACCTTATCAGCAAAGACGCACGCAGACTGAAAGTGAAAGGATGGAAAAAGATATTCCAAGCTAATAGAAATCAAAAAAGAGCTGGTGTGGCCATCCTAATAAAAGACAAAATAGACTTTAACATAAAAACTATTAAAAGAGACAGAGAAGGGCACTATATAATGATTAAAGGATGTATCCAGCATGAAGACATTACTATTATAAATGTTTACACACCTAATTACAGGGCACCTGGCTACTTGAAAGAATTACTAAAGGATTTAAAGGGAGATATAGGTTCAAATACAATAGTAACAGGGGACTTCAACACCCCACTGTCACCAATGGACAGATCAACCAGACAGAAATTCAACAAGGAAACAACAGAGCTAATTGATGCTATAGACCAAATAGACCTACTAGATATCTTCAGAACCTTCCACCCCACAGCCATAGAGTTCACTTATTTCTCCCCAGTACATGGAACATTCTCTAGGATTGACCATATGCTAGGCCATAAAGGGACCCTCAACAAATTCAAAAAAATTGAAACTATACCATGCAGCTTCTCAGACTATGGTGCGGTGAAACTCGAAATCAACAACCCAAGAATCTCTACACCATATGCAAACATATGGAGAATGGACAACATGATCCTGAATGAACAGTGGGTCATCAGAGAAATCAAAAGATTTCTAGAAACAAATGAAAATGATAACACAACCTATCAAAACCTGTGGGACACAGCAAAAGCAGTGCTAAGAGGAAAGTTTATAGCAATTGGTGCCTACATCAAGAAGCTGGAAAGGAACCAAACAAATGAACTCTCTATGCACCGCAAGGATTTAGAAAAACAGCAGCAAATCAAGCCCAAATCCAGCAGAAGGAAAGAAATACTAAAGATTAGAGGAGAAATAAACAGAATTGAAACAACAACAACAACAAAAAACCAATACAAAAGATCAACAAAACCAGTAGCTGGTTCTTTGAAAAAAACAAACAAAATCAACACACCATTGGCCCAACTAACCAAAAGAAGGAGAGAGAAGACCCAAATCTGTAAAATCAAAGATAGTAATGGAAATGTAACAACAGACACAACAGAAATAAAAAGAATCATCAGAAACCACTACAAAGAGATGTATGCTAACAAATTGGGGAACCTGGAAGAAATGGATAGATTCCTGGATGCATACAACCTTCCTAAACTGAGCCGTGAAGATATAGAAAACCTAAACACACCCATAACCATGGAAGAAACTGAATCAGTAATAAACGCACTACCGAAAAAGAAGAGCCCAGGACCGGATGGCTTCACTGCTGAATTTTACCAGACATTTAAAGAACAACTAACCCCAGTTCTTCTCAAATTATTCAAAACAATTGAAAGGGAAGGAATCCTCCCAAATTCTTTCTATGAAACCAATATCACATTAATTCCTAAGCCCGGAAAAGACACAACAGAGAAAGAAAACTACAGACCTATCTCCCTGATGAACATAGATGCAAAAATACTCAACAAAATTCTGGCAAACCACATCCAACTACACATCAGAAAGATCATTCACCCAGACCAAGTGGGATTTATCCCTGGTATGCAGGGATGGTTCAGTATTCGAAAGTCAATCAATGTAATACATCACATTAACAAATTGAGAAACAAAAATCATGTGATTATCTCAATAGATGCAGAGAAAGCATTTGACAAAATACAACACCTTTTCATGATGAAAATCCTAAGCAAATTGGGGTTAGAAGGAACATTCCTCAACACAATTAAGGCAATTTATACTAAGCCAATGGCCAGCATCATATTGAATGGGGAAAAGTTGGAGGCATTTCCATTGAAAGCTGGCACCAGACAGGGATGCCCACTCTCACCATTGCTATTCAATATAGTCCTAGAAGTGTTAGCCAGGGCCATCAGGCAAGAAAAAGAAATTAAATGGATACAAATGGGAAAGGAGGAAGTTAAACTATCCCTATTTGTGGATGACATGATACTATATATAGGGGACCCAGTAAATTCCTATAAGAGACTATTGGAACTCATAAAAGAGTTTGGTAAAGTAGAGGATACAAAGTCAACCCTCAGAAATCAACAGCTTTTGTATACACAGACAATGCTATGGCCAAGGAAGAACTTCTAAGATCAATCCCATTCACAATAGCCACAAAAACAATAAAGTACCTTGGAATAAATTTAACCAAGGATGTCAAAGACCTCTATGATGAAAATTACAAAACACTAAAGAAAGAAATAGGAGACGACACAAAAAAAATGGAAAAACCTGCCATGCTCATGGATTGGAAGAATCAATATCATCAAAATGTCCATTCTCCCAAAAGCAATTTACAATTTCAATGCAATACCAATCAAAATACCAAAGTCATTCTTCAAAAACCTAGAAAAAAATGATGCTGAAATTCATATGGAGAAGCAGGAGACCGAGAATAGCTAAAGCAATACTTTACAATAAAAACAAAGCTGGAGGCATCACAATTCCAGACATACTACAGGGCAGTTATAGTCAAAACAGCCTGGTACTGGTGCAAAAACAGATGGATAGACCAATGGAACAGAATAGAAACACCGGAGATCAATCCAAACATCTATAATCAACTCATATTCAACAAAGGACCTAAAACCAGCCCCTGGAACAAGGACAGCCTCTTCAACAAATGGTGCTGGGAAAACTAGATGTCCACATGTCGAAGTATGAAGCAAGACACCTACCTTACACCTTATACAAAAATCCACTCAACATGGATCAAAGAACTAAAGATACGCCACGACACCATGAAACCCTTCAAGACATTGGAACAGGCGAAGAATTCCTGGAGAAGACCCCAGAGACACAGGTAATCAAAGATAAACAAATGGGATTACCTCAAATTGAAAAGTTTCTTTACAGCAAAGGAAACAGGAAAGTGAAGAGGCAACCAACAGAATGGGAGACGTTATTCGCAAACTACACAACAGATAAAGGATTAACAACTAGAATCTATAAAATGATCAAGAAACACCACAGAAACAAAACAAACAACCCAATAAAAAGATGGGCCGAGGACCTTAACAGACATTTTTCAAAAAAGGAAATCCAAATGGCCAACAAACGCATGAAAAAATGCTCAGGATCCCTAGCCATCAGGGAAATGCAGATCAAAACCACAATGAGGTTTCACCTCACTCCGGTTAGATTGGCTTACATACAGAAATCAACCAACAACAGATGCTGGCGAGGATGTGGGGAAAAAGGGACACTAATCCACTGTTGGTGGGAATGCAAACTGGTAAAGCCACTATGGAAGACAATTTGGAGAGTCCTCAGAAACCTGAATATAGCACTACCAAGGGCACCAGCCATCCCGCTCCTTGGAATTTACCCAAATGGAATTAAAGGGGAGAAAAAGCCATTTGCACCTCAATATTTGTTGCAGCTCAATTCACAATAGCTAAGACATGGAATCAACCTAAATGTCCATCAATGGATGACTAGATAAAGAAATTATGGGATAGGTACTCTATGGAACACTATACAGTAGTAAAAAAACAATGAAATCCAGTCATTTACAACAAAATGGAGGAATCTGGAAAACATCCTGCTGAGTGAATAAGCCAGTCCAAAAGGGACAAATATTATATGTTCTCCCTGATTGATTCATCTAAACGAGCATCTAAAATGAAACCCATTGAAGTGAAATGGACACTCTGAGAGATAATGACATGATCAGCCCTTGTCTTGACTGTTGAGGAACAACTTACTATTTTATTCCTTTTAGTATTTTTTGTTGTTGTTGCTCTGTTTGTTCTACTTAATACCACTGGTTGAACTCTGTAATCAATACACAATCATTCTTAGGTGTTTAAAATGAACAGAAAAGTGATCTCTGTTAAATATAGGAGTAGGAATAAGAGAGGGAGGAGATATATAGGTCAGCACATGCTCACTGGGACTTACCTCCAATGGTGGAGCTAGAAATGTGCCAGGAGATTTCAACTCAATCTTATCAAGGAGGCATGTACCAATGCCAGTGCACTTGGTAAAGTGATAAGTACATAACTGATCAAAAAGATAGGGTAAATGTCGAAGAGATTTCACAAATAAGACCAGTGTAGGCAAATAATCAACGATAGAATTAAAAGGGAGAGAATGATCCTGCGGGGAAACAGAAGACACAACAGACTCATAGAATGGCAAATGCCCCAAACAGCACTCCGGCCTCAGAATCAACCCTTGGGGCATTCGGATCTAGCTAAAAGGCCCATGAGAGTCTCATAGGCATGGAAAGCCATGACACGGTGGCAAAAACAACCTAAATGAAAGATCCGGTGAACAAGACCCCAGCAGAAGGAACAGACCATCAAGGAGGGAGGCGCCTTTCTCTGAAGGGAGAAAGCAACCTCCACTGTGATATGGCCTTGACTAAACAAGTTCAGAATTGGCCGGCGCCGCGGCTCAATAGGCTAATCCTCTGCCTAGTGGCGCCGGCACACCGGGTTCTAGTCCCGGTTGGGGCGCCGGTTCTGTCCTGGTTGCCCCTCTTCCAGGCCAGCTCTCTGCTGTGGCCCGGGAGTGCAGTGGAGGATGGCCCAAGTCTTTGGGCCCTACACCCCATGGGAGACCAGGAGAAGCACCTGGCTCCTGCCATCGGATCAGCGCGGTGCGCCGGCCGCAGCACACTGGCCGCGGTGGCCATTGGAGGGTGAACCAACGGCAAAAAGGAAGACCTTTCTCTCTGTCTCTCTCACTGTCCACTCTGCCTGTCAAAAAAAAAAAAAAAAAAAAAACAAGTTCAGAATTGGTGAACTCAAGGGGCTTCCATAGCCTAGACAGCTCATGGCAAGAGCCTCAGGTGATTACTGACGTCATAAATAAGAGCGCCAATTCTTAAATCAACAACGGGAGTCACTGGGTACATGCTCCCCACGTAGGATCTCTGTCCTTAATGTGTTTTACCGTGAAACTTAAAGACAACACTACTAGTCGAACAATACACTGTACCTTGTGCGGTTGTGTGAGTGCAGCCTGTTGAAATCCTTGCTTAGTATAAACTAAGTTGATCTATATATGAAGGTAATTGAAAATGAAATTCCATGAAGGGTGGGATGTGAGAGGGAGTGGGAGAGGGGAGGGCTGCAAGAGGCAGGGAGGTTGTGGAGCGGGGGAGCCACAACAATTCAAAAGTTGCACTTTGTAAATTCACATTTATTAAATAAAAAAAATAAAATAAAAAAGAAACCACAGGGAAAGTGGTTTTGAGAGCTAATTGGATTGGTAAAGCAGCCAGTGATTCTCTGGAGTCCATCCTAACAACCTCTGTAGTGAGGTGTGAGGTGACCCCACAAAAACATGGATATGAGGAAAATAAGATTAGTCTCTGACTAATAAAAATAAAATATATCCCAATAAAAAGAAATTGTAAGTGGATAGAATAGACACAAAAAGCAAACGTGGGGTATGTTCATCCGAACACAATGTACAGTAGGAGTCCTAGCCATCAGATACTAAATAGTTTATTCCCAGGAGCAAAAGTCATCGTACTGTCTTATGTGTTTTTGTGTACCACCTACTATAAAAAGGAAGTCAGCATGTGATTCAGGATATGAGTACTGAGATTCATTAGATCTCAGTTTAAATCTGGACTCTGCTAGGTTTGTGACTTTGGGGAAGTTGGCTAATCTTACTGAGCTTTAGTTTCCACATTTGCAAAATAGAAATGACAATAATAATAGTAGATACAGGGTTTATGTAAGAATTAAATGAGATAATAAATGTAGAAGTCTTAGAACAGCTTTGCATATATAAAATATTCCATAATTAAAAGATAATTACAATAATACCTTTTTCTGTGAAGTATATAAAATAGGAATTGAAGTCTTAACCTAGCTATTCTAATTACTTGCCAAGTAAACAGCCTTCTGGTATTTGATGGATATTTTTTCTAAGAAGAGTTACCACATTTCCAACAGATTACACTCCAGACTTCTTAGCTCAGAGATCATTCCTTTAGGAGGCTTTACCTGTGTATGGTTGGAAGGCACAAATTTGTGACATATTCAAAGACTGGATCTAGAAAGAATCCAGAACAGAGCAGAAAGAGAATGTCAAGAAGTCAGAAAGAGGCAGAATTGAAAGGGGAGATAGTTTTCATCAGGTAAATAAGTATTGAATTGAAAAGTGTTAGCCTGTGGTCCTTACCACACCAAGAATTCTTTTCTTTTAAATATTTATTTATTTATTTATAAGTCAGAGTTGCAGAAAAAAGGGGAGAGAGAGAGAGTGATCTTCCAACTGCTGGTTCACTCCCCATGTGGTACTCATGGCCAGAACTGGGCCAGGCTAAAGCCAGGAGCCAGGAGCTTCCTCTGGACCTCCAACATGGTTGCAGGGGCCCAAGTACTTGGGCCATCCTCCACTGGTTTCTCAGGTGCATTAACAGGGAGCTGGATCAGAAGTACAGCAACTGGGAACTGAGCCAGCTCCCGTATGAGATGCCAGCATTGGCAGGCAGTACCTTAACCTGCTATACCATAATGCCGGCCACATGCCATCTCCCTCCCCATAAATTAAGATTTTTTTTCTTTTTGTAACAAAAAAACTAGGCATAGAAGACAACATCATCAATCTGATTAGAGAAACCTACATTGGCCAGCACCGCAGCTCAATAGGCTAATCCTGCACTTTGCGGCGCCGGCACACCGGGTTCTAATCCCGGTTGGGGCACCGGATTCTGTCCCGGTTGCTCCTCTTCCAGTCCAGCTATCTGCTGTAGCCCGGGAGTGCAGTGGAGGATGGCCCAAGTGCTTGGGCCCTCCACCCGCATGGGAGACCAGGAGAAGCACCTGGCTCCTGCCTTCGGATCAGCGCGGTGCGCCGGCCGCAGTGTGCTGGGCACAGCGGCCATTGGAGGATGAACCAATGGTAAAGGAAGACCTTTCTCTCTGTCTCTCTCTCTCTCACTGTCTACTCTGCCTGTCAAAAAAAAGAAAGCTACATCAAGCATATTACTTAAAAGGGACTGAGTAGGCTGGTGCCACAGCTCACTAGGCTAATCCTCTGCATGCGGTGCTGGCACCCCAGGTTTTAGTCCCAGTCCGGGCGCCAGATTCTGTCCTGGTTGCTCCTCTTCCAGTCTAGCTCTCTGCTGTGGCCCGGGAGTGCAGTGGAGGATGGCCCAAGTGCTTGGGCCCTCCACCCGCATGGGAGACCAGGAGGAAGCACCTGGTCCCTGGCTTTGGATCGGCACAGCGCGCCAGCCACAACGCACCAGCCATATTGGCCACTTGAGGGGTGAACCAATGGAAAAAGGAAGACCTTTCTCTCTCTCTCTCTCTCTCTCTCTCTCTCTCTCTCACTCACTCTGCCTGTCAAAAAAAAAAAAAAAAGGACTTAATAACCACTTTGGGATCAGGAATAAATAAGAGATTTCAGCTTCCATCACTTGTATTTAGTATATGCTGTATGCCCAGTGCTATAATGCAAGAGAAAGAAAATGAAAGATATATTGAATTTAAAAGGAAATCAGGGTTTATTCAACGAGGGAAAGATTAGAGCATATATAAAATATCCCCAGGAATCTACAAAACAATTACTAAAACTTTTACGAATTAAGCAAGGTCATTAAAAACATTGTCTACATAGAAAAATCAGTGGTATTTCTGTAGACTAGTAACAAATGATCACTGGAATATAAAGTTTGTTTTTGATTGTATAGAAACCTAAAATACTCAGGAATAATATAACAAAAATGTATAAAAGTTCTAAAATGAAAACTATAAAACTTTATGAAAGAAATTAGACAAGGCATAAATAAGTGTAATTGTATATCATGTGTAAGACTCAGTATTGTTCTTTTGAAATTGATCTTTAAGTTCAACATGATCTGAGTTAAACTCTCAACTTTTTCTTAATAGAAAATAATAAATGGATCCTAAAATGTGTATAGAAAAGCAAAGGACAAGCAAACCTTAAACAAAATCAAAGTTAGACAGCTTCTTTTACTGGTTTTAAGACTTACTGTAAATATATAGCAATCAAGATCATGATTGCATGTTATTGGTTTAAGAATGAACAAATGAATCAGTGAAATAGATTCTTACACCTACATATACAGCGAGTCATCAAAAAGTTCATGGAAAAGATATAATATGAAAAAATTACTAATGGACTTCCAAATTTTTTGCACCAAAATACACTTATCATTTAAGTCCATTTTTTTCTTAGACTTAATTAATTTTCTGCACACAAATTTTAAAAGTTCATGGGAGTAAAAAGAGAATATTTTTTTTCGGCTGGTGCCACGGCTCACTAGGCTAATCCTCCGCCTGTGGCGCTGGCACCCTGGGTTGTCGTCCCGGTCGGGGCACCAGATTCACCGGGAGCACCGGTTGCCTCCCTTTCCAGTCCAGCTCTCTGCTGTGGCCCGGGAGTACAGTGGAGGATGGCCCAAGTGCTTGGTCCCTGCACCCGCATGGGAGACCAGGAAGAAGCACCTGGCCCCTGGCTTCAGATCAGTGCAGTCTGCCGGCCTCAGCGCGCCAGCCGTAGTAGCCATTTGGGGGGTGAACCAACAGAAGGAAGACCTCTCTCTCTCTCTCTCTCTCTAATCCTGCCTGTCAAAAAAATTTTTTAAAAATTAAAAAAAAAGAATATGTATTTTCCATGAACCTCCTGAAGATCTTTTGTATTTATGATCAATTGGTTTGTCGAGAAAGTATCAAGATATTTTAGTGAGGAAAGGAGAATCTTTATTAAATGGTGCTGAGACAACTGAATAAACATACAGAAAAAGAACACTCCTGCCTCAGTAACGATATGGAAACTGATTTTGGATAGATCAAGACTAAATGTAAAAATGAAACATAGTAAAATGTTTTTGTAATTTGGGGCTTGGCAAGCCTTTTTTTTAAGATACAAGAAGCACTACTATAAACAATGATAGACTGGATTTCATGAAAATTATAACTTCTACTAGTGAAAAACTATCCACATATCAGAAAAACTCTATAAAGGGCATATGACTTGTTGTTTTGGGTTTTTTTTTTTTTTTGTACTATTCTTCATACTTGTCTCCAGTTTGGAAACTATTTCCAAATAAAATGTTTTTAAAAGATAGCATTAAGAGAACAGGGAAGAAAATATTAACAATACATATATCTGAGAAACAACATGTATACAAAATATATAAAGCACTTATACAATTATAAGAAAGTAATCTAATAAAAACTGAATGAAAGACTTAACAGATGCCTCACAAAAGAAGATATACCAGTAAATATAAGTAAAAATGCTCAGTGTCAGGTAATCATAAGAAAAAGACAAAGTCATAATGGCATCCATTTTATACATACTAAAATTGTTTTTACATTTAAAATCTGCTAACACCACTTTGGAGAACTGTTTCTTTAAAGTTGTGTAAGTATATTCCCCAGTGACTCAGTAAGTCCATTCATGGTTATTTATTTATTAAGAGAATGAAAATACATGTTCACAAGAAAACATTATAGAACATTCCTACAAGCTTTATTCCTAAGAAACCAAAACTAGAAGCAGTTCAAATGTCTGTCATCAGGAAAGTGAATAAACAAAGTGTTTTATACCCCTACGAGACTCAGCAATGAAAATCAAAAGAACTATTGCAGCATGCTGCAACATGGTTAACTTTCAGAAATGTCATGTTAAGTGAAAGAAGCTAATCACAAGAGTATATTTCTATAGAACTCTGAGAAGTTCAAGAACAGACAAGTTATTTATGATGATAAAAATATGAACGGTGATTACCCATAGGGTGAGTGTTGCCTAGATGGAGGGAACTTTCATGTGCTGTGTGTTGAACAGAATGATAATTACCCAGGAATATACATTTATTAAAATACTTGAGATTATATACTAAAATTTGCATTTCAATGACAAATATTTCTGAAATGAAGAAATGAGACCATAGTTATTTTTATAATACACATTTTTCATGTAGGGTAGAGTGTAGACCCTCTTATTAAAACCTCCCTTTGTGGACTATAAACTTACTAAGTCCTTACTCTGTCATAATATCTGTGCATGATTTGTCTGGTACCTTTCCCTTCTACCTCTTTTTCCTCCCTTACCTAGTAGGTCCTAGCCTTACTGGCTCTGCTTTCTGAAGTAGATCATTTCTTAATATTTATATTTTTATTCGTTTCCTTACTGCATTTGGAAAACTCATTTATTTTGTCTCTTTATACTGTTTTTTTCAACCTGTCTTTACCATTAAAATAGAAGCTCTGGGCAGATTTGTCTTTTTCATCATTGTATCCTTTATGCCTAACTCAGTATTTGTTGAATGTGCCAATGAATGAAAGAATATCTCGAACTGAACCAGTTGAATGTTTGTGGTGTTGCCTGTTGCTTCTGCTTTTAATTGTCAGTCCTCTTCCATTAGGGGATAAGCAAGATTAATCATTTCCCAGCAAATTGATGTGAATGGTCTGCCACTTTGGACTTCATCTTCGACATTATCTTGTCCCTTTTTTAAAACTAGTTATAGCTATGTAAACTGATGGGGGTTTTTAAAGGCATTGTCCCCAAAATGTTTTGTAAAGCATTAATGATTTTGCCATTCTTCCACCCACCATTTACTATGCATTTTATGTTTGTTCTTTCTACAATTTTAGCAGAATTCATATTGCTCTGATAGGAACTCTTTCCAATCTTTTTTTTTTTTTTTTTGCTTCTTAACACCTCAAACTAGATCCAATTCAGACTACAAGAAATTAGTCTGAATCTGTTTTGTACAAAACCACCTTTAAAATCTGTTTATAATTTTTCATAATATACACTTTCCATGAACTTTGTGAAGAGCCCTCGTATTTATGCTTAGCATTGTCTGTTGATAGTTTTTCTACAGCAAAATATGTAAGCTATTTTAGAGGGAGGCAATAATGACATGTAATTAATAAAATATAAAATATAATAAAAATGAGGAAGAGGGTCTGGCATTGTGATCCAGTGCGTTAAGCTACTACTTTTGATGCCAGCATACCATCTCAAAGTGACAGTTCAAGTCCCAGCTCCTCCACTTTCTACTAATGCACCTAGGAAGGCAGTGGAAGATAAGTTCTTAGACCCCTGCCACCCATGTAGGATAACAGGACAGAGTTCCTGGTTCTTGGCTTTGGCCTGCCCCAGATCACCCGCCTGCTGTGGCCATTTGGAGGAGTGAATCAGAGAATCTAAGATTCTCTCTCTCTCTCTCTCTCTCTCTCTGCCTTTCAAATAAATACATCTATAAAAATGAAAAAGCAGAGAGAGTCATGGAAGAGACATAAAAATGCTATGTTGATGTAAAAAAAGCCAATTGTACTATAAATATTGACAATAGTCTACTCAAATGAAATTTTGTCTTTTTAGGAGACTGCTAATTGTAAAATATTAGTGTAGTGCATCTAGACAAAGTTGCTAAAAAAGGGAGAAAAAACATTGATTCTCAAGTAAAAATACAGTTTTTAAGGACACATCAATTGTACAATATAGCAGCCTGAGACAAGGTTGGTGATTTTAAGCCTGCTGTGTTACCTCTGAGACCCAAAGGAAGCAGAACATAAAAATGAGCCTCTATCAATTTGAGGCAAACCTAATCTTTGTGATCATGGCTGTGGTCTAAATCTATTAAAGATGTTCAGATTCACTGTCCTTGGTATCACTGTGAGTTGACCTGAATAGTGAGCAATAAACTTGTATGTTATAATTCTAGTTGGAAGATATGTGCTTAGGAAGTGAAACCGACAGTCAGTGTTTTGTATCTGTCTCTAAGCAGACGAAGAGCCTATATAAAATGACAGGTGCATTTTTAGGGAAAGAAACCCATAATGTTTTCCTATTTAGTAGGTGACAGTGTGTCCCAAGATAACACAGGCTTAAGGGGCTGGAACAAGCAAAGTTATTAAAGGCTAGCAGTTTCTCACTTCATACAAATTGAATTTTTCATAGGCTGGAGGACTATGGAAATCTAGTGTAGGATTCTGAAATAAATTAGCATATTAAGTGGATTTATACATTCAGGCTTGTGAGCACTTTGAATTTAAGGGAGAAATTTTATTACTTCTTGAAAGAAAATGGCAATTCTTAAATTCTCTATTTGATCTCCCTATTGGAAAGGGTCTATATGATAAATTCAGCCGTTTTGATAATCATCCAAAGAAGTGGTTATTACACTGAAGTGAATCTTTCTCTTCTTTATCCTCCTTCTTCAGAATTACTGATTTAGGCAACATCAAAAGAAGATTGTATTTATCGACAGTCCACAAGGAACTGTCCTCCACTCCTCTTCATGCAAAAATCCCACTCTTCATGATCAAGCGCAAAATTGTAAGTGTTGCATGAATTTTGCCTAAAATATTAAATTCAATTTAACAAATTTTAATTCTAGACCTCCTGTAAATAAGAGGCACTTTGTTAGGTATCGTGGTGGTATAAAACATGAATGAAACTCGCACCTGATGGGGGAAATCACAATGGAGAGGGTGCTCTTTGGTCTGTGGAAGAGAAAAGAATCTATCTGACTTTGGGAAGAAAGGCACCAGGAGGGAGCTAGTAATGAGCCTTGACTTGGAAGGAACTGGCAGGTGTCAATAGGGACAGGAGGGAAACCAAGCATCCCACGTGGAAGGAACAGCATGCTCAAAAGCTTGGAGGCTGGAAAGTGTGGTGCCTTTTGGAGAACAGAAAAGGATTAATCATTGTTGCCAGATTTAGAAACAGCCCTAATGGAGCATTAGTCCTACCATACAACCCCCTGATGCAACGTGGGAAATAGTGTTCTTTTTGTGTAACCTATGAGGAGTCTGACTTGACTGCTCAGTCTTTCTCAGAATACAGTCATTTCACTACTAACCTCACTACTGTGTTTGTATATTAGCCTTTCTGATAGGTACTTAATACTATCCCTTAAAATCACTCACTTTTTTTGTTTGTTTAAATTTGAAAAGTATAGAAAGGGCGGTGCTTTGTCTTAGCCTGGTAAAGCTGCCACCTGCAGTGCTGCCATCCCATAAGGATACTGGTTGGAGTCCTGACTGTTCTGCTTCCAGTCCAGCTCCCTGCTAATGTGCCTGGGAAATCAGCAGAAGATGTTTCAAGACCTTGAGCCCCTGCATCCACATGGGAGACCCAGAAGAAGCTCCTGGCTCCTGGCTTCAGATCAGCCCAGATCCAGCTCCAGGAGCTTCACCTGGTTCTCTCACGTGGATGGCAGGGGCCCAAACACTTGGGCCATCTTCTACATCTTCCACTGCTTTTCCCAGGCCATTAGCTGGGAGCCACATTGGAGGTGGAGCAGCAGGAGCACTGGCATTGCAAGAGGCAGCTTTACCGACTATGCCACAACTCTGGCCCCATAACAATGTATTGTTCCACTCTTAGGGAACCACTATGATAGGGAAAAGGAAGCCATTGAAGCTCTTAGACTGTGGAGGGAGCACAGTCAGCCCTGCAGTTTGGGCAGATGAATCTGGTGGTGATATTTCAGGCGGTAGGCAATGAAAGTAAAGGGAGCATTTCCAGTAATTCAGATTAGGGTTAGTGATGACTAGGGTGTTTGCAGCAGAGGAAGGGGCAAAAGCAGTAATCAGAAACTTAGTCAGATGAGCTAGGATAAACATAAACAGAACTTTTCCTATATAAAGTAGCACATACTGTGTGGATTCTGACACTTACTAGAACACAGAATCTGGGTTCTGAAACTTATTCCATATTTTGTTAAATATATAACGTGTCAATAATATGTAGTGGTTGAGAACGTAAAATCCAAATTCTTCTCTGCAAACTCCTGTGTTCCTTCTCCTTATGTATAAAATGTAGATACAGGAGGTGAACATACCTTTAAGATTGTGGGGTTTATATAAATTATTTTATAACAGTTTCTGGCATTAAATAAGCCCCAGATAAGAATTATAGCTCCTATTTGCACTTTAGGTGCTACTTCTAGGAAGCCTTCTGTGATTTCTTCTCTGTGGGTTAGATATTTGGAGACTAGCTCATCATTGCAATTTGTAATTTCATAACTCTCCTAACACCAATGCATGCTGCCCTTTAATCACCTGTTTACCTGTCTGCAAGCATACTTTATTTGGCTTTTATCTTTCACCCCTATATGTACAAAGCACAGAGAAGTAACTGCTTAATAAGCATGTGTTGAACAAATTGGCAAATTTCAATGTGCATCCTAGTGTGGAAGGAAATGTAATGAGTATATCATGGCTGGATAATATAACCTTTCTAAGTGCTTCATTATTGCACAAATGGAAATATTCAGCAGTTTAAAATCCAGTTCCAGAATTTGCTGTCAGTTCTCCTGTTTCCTCCCCATCCAACAGGTGCTTGGCAGCACTGTCTTATTTTGCCTTTGCCAGTAGCACAGTGTTCTCAGTGAGCTCTTGTAGAGTTAAATAAAGTTGAGTCATATTGGAGGGAAACTTTCTACAGAAACAGCAGAGTGGCTGAGAGCACATCACCCATTCAAGATGCTATCTCCAGGGTCCTCCCTGCTATTGCTATGGTGCTCTCTGTATCTTCTTGTCTTTCTGTCCTTGAGCAACTGATAAGTACTTTGATGGAAAACCTCAATGCACCATTGTAAAAGCATCTCAGCTAACATTTATGAGTCAGGAGATCTCACATAAAATTCCTGATTTCTCACATCATGTGAAAAATAAAACTGAAAATTTGTGAACAATGAGCCTTCTTTCTTGCACAGTAGGCAGGAGCTGCATGGTGGGTGCACACTTCTAAGGGAGCTGTGCCTCTCCTGTGAGGTTGAATCCTCTCTATTCATAAGGTGTGCAGGTGCACTCAGACCCTTTCTGTGTCCCCAGTTATCTGCCCTTTGCACTCCCTGTGTTTGCTCTCAAGACGTGAGTTAGAGGACAATTGTCAGATGGCCCACTTTGCCCTGGTTCTTTACCAAAGCATTTTGGTAGCCAGAGGTAGCAAATAAAATTAATATTCTTATATTTGTATGTAAGCCACTTTCAGTTCCAATTAACTTTAAACGCTTAAGCATCCAAATAAAACTTATTTTTCATGTTATTCTTTGCTATGAAGATTGCTCTTAATAGTTAATTTATAGCAATTTATATTTTAAACTTGTGTGTTCAATAGCAAGAACAATTTTACAAATTAATAACTATCAGATTAAAAATTAATAACTACCCTGTTTAAAAAACTATCAAATTAAAAATTTCAGTTGTCTCACTGAAATCAATCTTCTTTTTTATATTACTTCATTTGGCTAGTGATAGTGTAGATGAACATCATTGTCTTACTACCAAGGTATATATTAATGTACAGTAAGTTTAATTCCATTTGAATAAAAAGTGCAGTTACGACATATCATTTGAAATAAATCATTCATAGAGATATAACAGAGTAATGTGATAAATTACCATGCCAAAATCTTAGTAACCTGAACCACTCAAACACCAAGTATTTGTCATTTCTACTGTGTAGAAGCTGTATGTTCTTGAACCGAAACACTGATAGAATATTTGATAGCTTTTTTTTTTTTTTAACAAACTAGGGGTCTGTTTTTAAAACTTTAAAACTAGAGAAACTTTTTTAGACTCCACTTCTCCCTATCCCCAAAGATAATTTTTCTGAGACAATGATTTGAAAGTTTGAGGATTTTAACAGTATTTCATTTCTTAAGTGTCATTGAATGAGAAGGGAATGGAGGAAGTGGAATTACTCTGATAAAAAGAGATCATTTAGAGATATAAACAAGATAAAATTAGAGAATGCCTGTGAATTAAATAATTCTGATTAGAATCCACTATTACATTTATGGTACTCTTTGGGGAGAGGCTTTTAACTATTTTAATTTCATATGAATATGATTTTGAAATCCCTGTTTGTAAACATCTGTTTTTCCCTGCGTATCTCGCTCAGCAGATGATCCTTCCTTTGTTTATGGCCCAGCATCTACCACGGACCCCTCCCCAGAGCCAAAGCCAGGGTCAAGCTGTTTTCACTTTGAAAACTCTAGAACCATGAGCCAAAATAAACTTCTCTTTATTTCATAACTGGCTCATTCTCTAATATTTGTTTCAGTAATGAAAAAGGGAACTGATACAATAGTAGTCACAATGTTCAGCACACAGTAAAAATAAAATCTGGATATGCAAAGTGGGAAAACAGGATGCAAACCAGAAGGAAAAAAATCAGTGAATAGAAACAGACCCAGACATGGCAAAGATTATGAGATGAGAAGCCTAGGGCTTTAAAACAACTATTATAAATATATTCAAAGATTTAAAGGATAAGGAGCATAATGAAAGAATAACTGAAGAAATTTCAATTCAGTGCTCCTAGCTCCTGACTTTGGCTTGGCCCAGCCTTGGCTATTGTAGGCATTTCAGGAGTGAACTAGTGTATAGAAAATTTCTCTCTGTGTGTGTGTCTCTCTCTCACTCTCTCTTTTTCTCACTCTCTCTCTCCTTCCTCTCCCTCCTTCTCTCTAACTTTCAAATAATTTTTTTTTAAAAATTTTAAAGGTGTCTCCTAATGAGAAGCTATAAAGAAGTATATATATTAGCATATATATATTAGTATACACACACACACACACACACACTAGTCCAAAAGATTGTAGGACTCAAAAACTGACCAAAGAAGATATGGGTCAAATTGAAAACAAAGCATATTGGTAGCCTTAAATGCAAACATCAAAATACTTCATTAACTGAAAATGAATTAAACCTTCCAATTAGAAGACAGGAATTATTAGATTGAATAAAAAGCAAGACATACTTATATACTATTTATAAGAAGTACACATTAATTCTAAAGACACACAGATGGGTTACAAATAAAAGCATGGAAAAAATACATGGTATGGAAATATTAATCAATAGTAAAGATAGAATGCCAACAAAATAGACTTCAGGACATGGAGTATTATGTAAAGGGAGCTATTTCACAGTGATAAGGGGGTTAAATCATGAAGAAGGTATAATAATCCTACAAATATAATAAGAAAACTTCAAAATGCACAAAGCAAAAACTAACAGATCTGAAGAGTGAAAGGTAGATATGTAAATATGACTGGAAGGTTCAAGACCACTCCCTCAAAAATTGACAGAAAGTCACTAAGGATATGGACTTGAAAGGTACTATCAATTAATCTGACCTATCTGACATTCGTAGAAAACTTCATTTAACAACTGCAGAATACACATTTGTTTCAAATGCAGATCGAACATTCACAGGATATACAAAACATTAGGCTGTATTACTGAATGTGTTTTCAAAAATTGAAATCATGCAGAGTATGTTGTTTGACCGCAAGGGAATTAAATTAGATATCAATAATAAAAAGTTAATTGGATAATGCCCAAGTACTTGGAAATAAAGCAACATACTTCTACTAAGTTAATCTTCCATTGAGAAAATAAAACTAATGTGAAAAATTAAAGGCACAACCAGAAACACCTCAAAACCTTATTTGTGCATCATTGTAGAAAGTGGTGAACAGGTTGAAGTTTTAAAATTCTAAGAAGAGACATGCTTTAGAATTGCCAAGTTGCAGAATTGTGATTTCTTGTATGTCATTTCCTTTTAGAAAGACATACTAGACAGTGCTGTGCAACTCTGCCTCTTTTTACACTGGCAAAAAGAAACCAATTATCTTGAGATCTTTTCTACAGTAATGGTAGAAAATAGAGGCAAGAGGGACCAAAAAGGTACTGGGACAAACAAGAACTTGTTATTTCATATATTTGAATTTGTATGTGTGTGTGTGTGTGTTTGCACAGAATATGTTGTCAGTCCTTTCAACAGCATAATGAAGCCAAATTGACAATACATGGATTGGTAACTGGAAATTGATGCTTTGAAATAATTCTGTCATCCTTCATTCGTCAGTTCCTCCATGTAAATTTCCATGTTAGAGACAAATATTATAAATGCTCTTATTAACCCAAGAAACAAATAAAGCAGAACTGTCAGATTACTGTCTTTCTGATGTATACTTCTTAAATCCTTAATTATGAACATTGTAGGTCAAGAGTTCTTCTCTGTTGGACTACAGTTCCATGAAAGGATACAGTGATTAGAGATCAAGAAAAATGTCAAAAGAAAAAATGAAGATGTTGGCCGGCGCCGTGGCTTAACAGGCTAATCCTCCGCCTTGCGGCGCCGGCACACCGGGTTCTAGTCCCGGTTGGGGCGCCGGATTCTATCCCGGTTGCCCCTCTTCCAGGCCAGCTCTCTGCTATGGCCCGGGAAGGCAGTGGAGGATGGCCCAAGTCCTTGGGCCCTGCACCCGCATGCGAGACCAGGAGAAGCACCTGGCTCCTGGCTTCGGATCAGCGTGATGCGCCGGCCGCAGCGGCCATTGGAGGGTGAACCAACGGCAAAGGAAGACCTTTCTCTCTGTCTCGCTCTCTCACTATCTACTCTGCCTGTCAAAAAAAAAAAAAAAAAAGAAAAAATGAAGATGTTAAGAGTGGTGGATGATATTATCAGGAATAATGAAAATAAAATTTTGTAAAGATCAAATATAATTCAGATAATCCATCTGTCAGTAGTAGAGAGTTCATACTCTTTTCCAAAACTTCAGAAAATATATCATAACATTTAGATGAATAATGAGTTATTTACTGAAGCTTATAAAATTGGGACCTTTATAAATATCAGCTAAGCCAGAAAATAATTTTCATTTCCTTTAGCCAAATACAGTTTGTGAATGTGGTTCCCATCTTTTTCAGGAAACAGCCCCATTTGAACTCCCAGGAAATGGATTCATTAAATAAGCCTGTTAGTTCACAGACATTTATTTGTTGAATGGTATAAAATAAAAGATTGAATGTATGTGTGTAGATATATATGTATATGTTTGTCTTCATATATTCATCCAATCACATGCATGCACATGAATGTTTGTTGAACTATGTTGAATACTTTCCATGATGCCTGAGTCCAGACAGAAAGAATAAAAGCAACATGGTAAGAAAAGTGTGTCATAGGTAAAGGCTTGGTTACTTGGGAGTGGAGTTTTTGAAGAAGGTGCCAGCTGTAGAGTTCATCCAAGCAGAGAATAAAGGGGCAGGGCCTGAGGTGAGATGGCCAGCCTATTCACACCTCCCTGGGCCTGAAAAACTTATTTGTTGTTCCAAACCATATTCAAGTAACACCTGCAAGCCTTTCCTAGATATAGGAAGACTTAGCATCAAAGATAATAAAACAGGTCATTTGAAAACACCATTATTAACTCAAAAACTTTTTAAATTGTGTAAGGAAAAGGCATTCGTAGAGCACAGCTTGGCTCATTTGTGTACAATATTTATATAGTCACAAGAAGGCAAACACAGATTGTGAATTTTAAAGGAAAGAGAGAGCAGATGAGCGCTAATTATCCAGGGAGGATGAAGTAGAAGAATTAGGGTGTGTAAGTCAGCAAAAAATCTTATCTACCATACAAGAAAGTCTATAGGTAGTATCTAAAATGGATGAATCAAGGGATATTATTTAAAAATACAAAGAAGAAACAGTGAAATGAGTTGACAGGATGGTTAGATGAGGTGAAGCCACCCCCTGCAGTGCCAGCTGGCCATTTCAATCGTCTGGGGAGTGAGCTAACAGATGGAAGACCTCTCTCTCTCTCTCTCTCTCTCTCTCTCTCTAACTCACTACCTACCTACCTCTGCCTCTCTGTAACTCTGCCTTTCAAAAAAATAAATATTTTTTTAAAAAGAGATGCGACGACAAAGGACCATTCTGTGTTTAGTATAAAATTTTTGGCATTATTTTGCTTCTATTTGCATACAATAATATGATAAAAAATTCAGTTTTTTATAAAGCTTTCCCACCCTTTCTCCTCCTCACCCCTCCTGTAAATTCCCTGCTGTAGTTACTGTAGTAGTTGCTACGTGTCTGCCTCCATTCCTTCACTTGGAGAGTGCACTATGTTATTTTCATCTGTATCCACAGAGCCAAACTCAGTGTCTAATACTTGGTAAATGCTTAGCTTGTATGAGGAAGAATGAGTAAATAAGATTACTGATGGGGTGAATGGGCATATTAAATCTTTTAGGATAGGAACTATATTTATGCAACAATAATAATGCTAATTGAATAATGTTAATCAATACTATTGGAGAACAGGAAATGCCAGCATCTCCATTGCTTATAGCCTAGATTTCACCAAGGCATGATGTTTCACTCTTCATCCTATCTAGTGGATTTGTCTCTTACATTCCACTTTCTGCAACACCTTCTAACGGGCCTTCGTCGCTGTTAGCTTAGGTGGTGGGTGGGGACTGAACTATCACGTTTGTGCTTCATCTATTCGCTGTTCTGCATCATCTCCTCTTCCCCACTACTACCATCCCCAGAATGTTGCCGCATCAAAATGTACCGATACTCTGCTCTGCTTATTCTTTCTTTCTTTTTTTTTTTTGGGGGGGGGGGGATTTGAAGATTTATGTGAAAGGCAGAGTTACAGAGAGAGAGTGAGAGGCCTTCCATCCCCTGGTTTACTCCCCAAATGGCTGCAAATGCAAGGGCTGGATCAAGCTGAAACCAGGAGCCAGGAGCTTCCTCCAGGTCTCCCACATGGGTGCAGGAATCCAAGCACTTGAGCCATTCTCCACTGCTTCCCCAGGCACATTAGCAGGGAACTGGATCAGAAGTAGAGCAGCTGGGACTTGAACCAGTGTCTATATGGGAGGCTGGCACTGCAAGCAGCAGCTTATCATGGTATGACTCAGTGCTGGCCCCCTGCATATTCTTTTTTCAATAACCACAATGATGCATTACCTCTGGAATCCAGGATCCTCTTCCTGATTCTCTTAAGCTTTCAGAACATGGCGTCATTGGCCCAATCCCACAATACTTTGGCCCCCTCCCAGTGCTCACCATCTTATTGGTCAACCCAATCTCATTACACCCAGTCCTAACTTCTTCCTTTGCTTACTCCAGGCGCCTTGCACCTCAGTAAACTAGAGCATCCCAAGGTCTAGAAATAAAATTCTACAAAGAAAATAATCTTAATACATGTATTCAACAACAATTTACTGTAATTTCTTTTACTTTCATATTGTATAAGTAATCTCAAGTTCACCTCTAGATTAAAATCAGTATTTCCACATAGAAAAGGTCTTCCTTTTAAAAAACTTCATACTGGCGGCCGGCGCCACGACTCACTAGGCTAATCCTCCACCTGCAGCGCCAGCACCCCAGGTTCTAGTCCTAGTTGAGGTGCTGGATTCTTTCTCGTTTGCTCCTCTTCCAGTCCAGCTCTCTGCTGTGGCCTGGGAAGGTAGTAGAGGATGGTCCAAGTCCTTGGGCCCTGCACCCGCATGGGAGACCAGGAAGAAGCACCTGGCTCCTGCCTTCGAATCAGCATGGTACACTGGCCACAGCGGCCTTTTGTGGGGGTGAACCAACGGAAGGAAGACCTTTCTCTCTGTCTCTCTCTCTCTCACTGTCTAACTCTGCCTGTCAAAAACAAAAAAAACAAAAAAAACTTCATACTGAAGCTGATGCTGTAGTGCAGCGGGTACCTGCCCTGGCCTGAAGTGCCAGCATCCATATAGGTGCTGGTTCAAGACCCAGCTGCTCCACTTCCAAACTAGCTCTCTGCTATAGCCTGGGAAAGCAGTAAAAGATGGCCCAAGTCCTTGGGCCCCTGCACCCATGCAGACCCAGAAAAGACCCAGAAGAAGCTCCTAGTTCCTGGCTTCAGATCAGCATAGCTCTGGACATTGCGGCCATCTGGGGAGTGAACCATGGGCTAGAAGACCTCTCTCTCTCTCTCTGCCTCTCCTCTCTAACTCTGACTTTTGAATAAATAAATAAATCTTACCAAAAAAATTCATAGTGGACCTTATGCAAACTGTTTTTCTAAACTAACAATAAAAGAGCTTGAAATTTTTAAGGGAGTATATACAATTTTAATTTTCTTTTGACTTCAAACCTTCTTTTATACTACTTTTGTCCTACAGACTCAAATATGTCTCAGTTTCTCATGAAATAATTTTCTTCCTTGTCTTTATTAATTCAGTGAGACCATTCAGAGAATTCATTTGCTGAAGTATTGAAGGATCTAATTGTTTAATGGGTAGAAATTAGTCCTTGCAAGAGTACTTTAAAAACTGGAAAATACCAAGCATAATTATAAATTTTAGAGGAATCTATTTCTGTACAGTAAGTTAATTGATTATAAGTCGATAGCACTGGTCACAATTTAAACTCAGCTTCTGCTTCCTTCCATGCCTTTTTTTAAACAAATATAAGTGACTAATTGTGATGAAATTGGTCCTCTTGAATGAACAGTTGGCTACTTATCCCTGATTTTCAAGATTTAAGTGCTCTAATGTACCTGCAGTTAGCTTCCAGTAGCCTGCTGCCTACAGCTAGGGAATTATTTCCCTAAGTTTCCACAGCCTTGTCTCATGATGGGAGCTCAGTGGTCAGATGACCATTGGAAAGTTAGATGAATGTTAGATTATGGTGATTTTTTGGGACAATCAGGAAAGTTTAAGAAAATTTAAGCCAGAACTGAGAGCTTTGTCTAAAAGAGAAAATGGATTTGGGGCTGGTTGATCTAGATAAGTTCCTGAACTCCCTGGAATTTTTACATATAGAGGAATTGTTCATTTATGTGATGATGGAAAGTACTGACTCTTCTTTGCTTCTGTTTTAGTGGTGCAATCTGTGCATTGACTTGGTAGCATTCACCAGTGAAATATTCAAGGGAGCAGTCTTCCAGTCATTGGATGGAATTATTGTCTCAGCCAACTGTAAGCTGCGGAAGATCTTCACTTTAAAATCCAAGCCTCAAGACACAGCTGATAAAGATGGTATGTTTAAGTGGCTATCAAGATTTTTAAATTCTCTGACTTACTTTTGAAATTAACCATGCCTTTGGGATAGTATGGATGCATGATAGCAGTTTGATTTTATGTCTGCTAAAATAAATTCCTCCTCAATCATGTTGATTTCATTATTGTGGATCAGATGTTTATTTTTAATATAGCTGAATGTCACAAAAATGTATTGTTTTTTTCTGGCAGTTGTTTTCCTTTTTCATTGCAATAACTTTTGCTTTTTGAGTTAGTTATAAATAATAAAATCCTCTTTAGATGACTGAAACAGTAAAAGAATTTATTTTAAGGAAATTAGCCGATTTAGAGGTAATCAAGGATATCTAGAAAGTCAGATTTAGAGCCTGTAGCCAAGAATAAATCCAACTTCGCCTACCACAAGACCGCTCCAGGGATGTCCCCCTAAAGCTACTACAGCTGCACAGAAACTCTAGACAACACACCACAATGCTAAGCTCAGGATTCCAGCATTTTTATTATAGCAGGCCCTGAAATCAAGATGTCTTCCTCCTAGCCACCCTCACCGGAAGTAACTTTCTTTTTCTTTGCATTTTGCTCTTCTGATTAAAGTCTCGTATGGCTGTTTCTTATTTGTGGAGTCTGGGCTCCAAAGTAACAAGGGAGTCCAGCAAAGCAGATGTCTGATTCCTGACTTGGGAGGCAGAGCTTATATATGGAAAAGTTACAAAATTAGGAAGGATGTGTAAATGACGTTGAGCATCCAAAAAGTTCTACAGTTGTCCACTAAACTGTCTTACAATTCTGTGTGTACTTTACAAAGTAATTTGAGATTGAAATCATCATAACTATCTGATGATCATGTTAAAATGAGTGATACTTGCAGTCTTCCTTATATTGTTTTTGGAGACACTACAAATATATACATTAATTATTCATAGTTTGATTAATAAATATACTCTGCAGGTAACTGAGACATCTAGAATTCATAAGGCATACCATCTGCTAAGAGGATTATGAACAACCAAAAGTACTAAAGGAATATTGAAGCTTCCTTTTGATTTTCATCTGGAATTATTTTTTTAAAAATCAATTTTGGCAGCCTAGGAAGCAGTACTGTATGTAGATGTCAAAAGTGCTTCCTTAAAAGTTTCTGTGTAGTACTTAGACTTGTACTCCATCTCGATGAGTGTCTGAAAAATCCTTATATGGCTTGTTCTGTGATTCAGGACACTGTGCCTATAAATTTCCTATGACAATGAAAGACAGCAGTGTGTTAACAGCTCCCCAAAGAGACCACAGGGCAACAAGGGCAGCTGTTCACCTTATGTCCCACATAAGGCTATATGACAAAGTAAAGGGTTTCATTTTCAAAGAATAGAAGCCAGCTAATAAAAAGCCTCAACATTTGCAGAAGTATCCATGTACTCCACATTGGATCACAGGAGGTGAATCATAATTGGATTAATGTTTTAGAATATGAAGGAAAAAATGGATCAAACATGGCAAATTCAATGCACGTTTTAATCTCTAATCCATTCTTAAACGCACTAAAACTGTGATATAAGAATTAAAAAGGTATAAAGCTACTAGCATCAGGACTCTAGGAGAGGAGACAACAACAAAGATTGTTCATAAATTTCGTAAATAGAAGGAGTGACATAAATGGCTGAAACCTTTGGACTTTCAGAGAGGTTTGTTGATGAGTTTGAGAGAAACTCAAGAATTGGCAGTATTGGGTATTAGCAAGCCACAGGGAAAAGGGTTTAGCTGAAAAACAGATGGATTAAAATTGTGTACAGGTTGCTGTAGGACCCAGATTCCCTCTTTAACTCCATATAACCAAGCAGCAAGGGATTTTTTTTCTGGAGAAACTGACCCAGAGATCTTCTGAACTGAAGTGTATCAGGCGCATTATAGACAGCTGTCAAAACTAATAAGAGGAAGGAAATGGATGTGGTAAGGAATATCTGTGTTTTCTCAGAACTAAGAAGAGAGATTGCTTCTATAAAATAAGAATATTTTTTCTTGCTTTACTTCAGTAAATATTTTGATAAAGCCATTTATTTAAAAGCCATTTGGTGAGGCATTTAAATTTTACAGCTCCTATTGAAGTGAAATGAACACTATGAGAAACAATGACTTGATCAGCCCTTGTCCTATCAAGGAACACCTTAATACTTTATCCCTTTTAGTATTTTTTTTTTGTTCTACTTAATACTATTGGTTGAACTCTTTAATTAACACACAATTATTCTTAGGTGTTTAAATTTAACTGAAAAGTGATCCCTGTTAAATATAAGAGTGGGAATAAGAGAGGGAGGAGATGTACAGTTTGTCACATGCCCAATTAAGCATGTCCCAAATTGTACAGAAACAGATCGATAGACCAATGGAACAGAATAGAAACACCAGAAATCAATCCAAACATGTACAGCCAACTTATATTTGATCAATGATCTAAAACAAATCCCTGGAGTAAGGACAGTCTATTCAATAAATGGTGCTGGGAAAACTGGATTTCCACATGCAGAAGCATGAAGCATGACCCTTACCTTACACCTTACACAAAAGTCCACTCAACATGGATTAAAGATCTAAATCTACAACCCGACACCATCAAATTATTAGAGAACACTGGATAAACCCTGCAAGATATTGGCACCGGCAAAGACTTCTTGGAAAAGACCCCGGGAGCACAGGCAGTCAAAGCCAAAATTAACTATTGGGATTGCATCAAATTGAGAAGTTTCTGTACTGCAAAAGAAGCAGTCAGGAAAGTGAAGAGACAAGCGACAGAATGGGAAAAAATATTTGCAAACTGTGGAACAGATAAAGGCTGTTTTGTTTTTTTTAATTACTCATTCATTCACTATCTCCATCTCCTCAAACCCTTTTAGAATGTCAAGTAGTATGGCAGGAATTATCCAGAGGCCACAGGAAAAACTAGCAGTATCCACGTATTGCCTTAACATACTCTCCGAGCAGGGAAGGACCATAGAGGTCCTCTAATGCACTGTCTCAGCGATGTAGATAAGGAAAACAGGCCCACAGAATGAGGCAGACGGTGCTGAAATCACAGGAGGTGGAGCCTGAGGCCAAGCTTCTGATGGTTTTTTTTCTTAACAGTACAGTTTGCCTTCATCAGTAACCACAATGGTTTGGTGTTTTTAATACTTATTAGAAGTATTGTTAATATTTATTATTATTCTGCTGAATACCCCCCCACACTGTTCAAACCAGGTGAGTGTACATTGTACCCAAATGTCATCTGTTTAAGGTTGCATTCTCCTTCCTTCCCCTGGTGTAGTTGAACTCAGAATGCCTAGTAAACTACCTCAGAAATAGAAAGGGGATGTGGCTTCAACATAGCAGAAGTGCCCAGGAACCACTGGTAGATCCCACAAAATTGAGGTGTGACTATCTATATAGCAAGACTCATAATGTGGAAGAAAGTATCTGCTGTTTTCTAAGTATTATTTTTAAAGTTTTTATTTTATTTTATTTGAAAGGCAGTGTTACAGAGAGGCAGAGAGAGAGAGAGAGAGAGAGAGAGAGAGAGAGAGAGATCTTCTATCCACTGGTTCACTCCCCAAATGGCCACAATAGCTGGAGCTGTGCCAATCCAAAGCCAGGAGCCAGGAGCTTCTTCCAGGTCTCCCATGTGGATGCAGGGGCCCAAAGACTTGGGCTATATTCCATTGCTTTCTCAAGCCATAGCCTAAGGACTTGGGCCATCTTCCACCGCTTTCCCAGGCCATAGGAGAGAGCTAGATCAGAATTGGAGCAGCCAGGACTCAAACCTACGCCCATATGGGATTCCGGTACTGCAGGCAGTGGCTTTAACGGCTGCACCACAGTGCCAGCTCCTCTAAGTATTATAAAATATTATTTATACTAGAACCTCATCTATCAAACACTCCAAGAACAAATCTATCTGTGGTAGCATCAAAAATAATTAAACTGAGGAATAAATTTAACCAATGAGGTAAAATACTTAAACACTGAAAACTACAGAATAATCAGAACCCACCACCCCACCATGGGTCCTAGGAGGTCCTAGCAGCTCTGGTGACATGAGGAGCAGCAGTGCCATGCAGCCCAGCTTGACATAGGATCATGGTGCACTGCAGCCCACAGGCACGTGGCACATGCCCCCACCCTCCCCCGCTGCTAAGATGCCCCACAGGAAGGGCAGCTGAGCTCATGGAGCAGTAAAGAAAGAGCCCAAGGGAATATTGGAGAGGTTGTCAGCTAGACTTGCCCCTGCAGAAATGGAAAAGGAAGACCATAAAAGCAGTAGGAAAGGATAAATCCCAGCCAAAAGAATGAAAACAAAAGGGAAAAGGAGAGCAAAGGGAAAACAGGCCAAGGTGACTAACCTGGAAGCTTACAGATTTAGCTGAAGAAAATGGATGAACTAAAATGAGGAACGTCCAGTCGCTGATGAAGCGGAAGAGAACGAAGTCAAGTCTCATTCCTGCCCTTCACAGTTTCTCAGCAGTGGTCACTATCTCCCTTCTTGGATAATCCAGAGAAATATTTTGATCCACTATTCTATAAATGCAAGTTTTTTAGTATCTCTAGAACCACTTTTAGGAAGGAAATGTTTTAAGTATAAATTATCTTTTTAAGAGGTGAAATCATCTGCTGGTAACTTTTTGGTATAGTCAGAAAATAGTGGGATATTAAATTATGCAAGATTTTGAATGTCTTACGTCAGTTTACCATTCCTATAGGTGGGAAAGGAGTGGTTTTTATATTCTACAATGCAAAACATATTAAATGATAATTTGGAATCATAGCCATGCATTTAATATCCCTTGAACATTTTAAATCACTTCTAGTCCCATGTTTTTAGTAGAATGATTTCCAAAAGAAGACCACTGCTTAGTTGTTGCTCTGTCAGATTTGTGTACTCTGCAATGTATTTGGTCATGGAGGCCGGTTTTTTCCAATAATTTTTAAAATTTATGTAAGGTGGGAAAATTTCATATATTTCATATATACCAATTTTTAATGTGCTGTAAAAGATTAAAAATTTATATAGTATATATGATATTAAATTGTGAGTTGATGGGACTTATGTGACAACTTATCAACATCTGAAGGGGTTGGTTCTTGATATCCTCTTAAGAAAATTTGCATCCAAATTTGAAGCTAAAAAGTTGTTGGAATAACCATTTTAAAAAGAATCGTGGTAAGTGGCTTTTTTTTTTTCATTTCCAACACATATATTAAGAATTAGGTACAAATTGAAATGTCTATATTGCAATCTTCAACACAGCCCATAAAATCTCAGTTATGTTAAAAAAAAATTGATGAAAGACCTAAGTAGGGACCAACGTTGTGGCTTAGCAGGTGAAACCTCTGTGACACCCACATTGCATACGTGCGCCTTTTCGAGTCCTGGCTGCTCCATTTTTGACCTAGCTCCCTGCTGATGGCCTGGGAAAAGCAGCGGAAGGTGACTGAAGTGCTTGAGTCCTTGGGCCCCTACACCCATGTGGGAGACCTGGAAGAAGCTCCTGGCTCTCAACTTCGACTTGGCCCAGCCCTGGCCATTGCAGCCATTTGGGAAGTGAACCAGCAAATGGGAGATGGATCTCTCTCTCTCTCTCTTCCTCTTCCTCTTCCTCTTTCTCTTTCCCTTTCTTTCTCTTTCTCTTTCTCTCCTCCTCTCTCTGTAACTCTGCTTTTCAAATACTTCAAAATAAAATTAAAAAAAAAGATAAAGAAAACCTAAATAAATGAAAAGTCCATATTTATGAACTGAAAGACAATATTGGTGGGCCAGCGCCGTGGCTCACTAGGCTAATCCTCCAGCTGCTGTGCCAGCACTTCGGGTTATAGTCCCCGGTTGGGGCACCAGATTCTGTCCCAGTTGCTCTTCTTCCAGTTCAGCTCTCTGCTGTGGCCCGGGAAAGCAGTAGAGGATGGCCCAAGTGCTTGGACCCTGCACCCACATGGGAGACCAGGAAGAAGCACCTGGCTCCTGGCTTCGGATCAGCGCAGCACGCCGGCTGCAGCGGCCATTTGGGGGGGTGAACCAATGGAAGGAAGACCTTTCTCTTTGTCTCTCTCTCTCTCTCACTGTGTATCTCTGCCTGTCCAAAAAAAAAAAAAAAAAAAAGACAATCTACTAAATTTTAAAAAATCAAAGTACTGAATAGGCATTTGTCCAAAGAAACTATATAAATGCAGGCAGATACATCAAAAGATACTCAACATCATCATTTAATAGAAAAGTGCTAATTAAAGCCACAGTGAGGTGCCACTTCACACCCATAGGATGACTGTATTTTTTAATGTAAATAACAATATTGGCAAGAATGTGAAGAAATTGGAACCTAGATTTTACTGGTAGGAAAACAAAATGTTTCACCCACTATGAAAAAAAGTTATGGCAGTTCATCAAATATTTAAGCATAGAATTATCTTATGATGCTGCAATTCCACTCCTGTATATATACCCAAAAGAATGGAAAAGAGGTACTCGAATAAATACATGTACTCACATGTTCATAATAGCACTATCACAATAACCAAAATATGGAAACAGCCCAAACGTCATCAGTAGTTGAAGGGACAAACAAAATCATATCATATATACTACAATAGAATAATACCTACTCATAAAAGGAAATAAAATACTAATACATGATAAATGTTTGTGAACCTCCAAAACGCAATGCTCAGTGAGAGAAACCAGACTCAAAAGTCACATAATGTATGATTCCATTTGTGTGAAATAACCAGAATAGACAAACCTATAGGGACAGAGCACAGATTCGTGTGTTCCTGGCACTGAGGACTTAAGAGAATGGGTAGAAACTTCTTAATGGGTAAGGGGTTTACAAAGGAGTGATGGAAGTGTTTTGAAAGCAGATAGTAATGATTGTAATGCACCATTGTGAGTGTACTGAGTGCCACTGAGTAGTTCACTTTGAAATGGTTGATTTTATATTGATTTGAATTTCTCTTCAAATTGTTTTTTAAAAGCTATAAGGACATAGTTCGTTCAGGAAAGCCAAGTTTTTGGTATAGCCTAAGTTTATTTGCCCCTTCAGACATCAAAACTTTTTCTGACTGAAAAACACATTTTAAAAAGTAGTATTTTTGTCATCATTATGATTAAATAATCTGCAAAGTTCAAGAGGTCTTCAAAAAGTTCATGGAAAATATGTACTGTGAAGAAAAGTATGTATAGATTTCAGTAATTTTCTCTGGCAAATTAAATTTGTGTCTTAATTTCATTTTTCTATCGACTTTGTGTTTATGTTATTAATAGAAAGCAGTTATGAAATACTTTGTTTGTACCAGGCAGTATTGTCAACTGCCCATATACATTAATCATTATTTAAACCTTATTTAATCATCACAGTAGCCCAATATAGAATATAATTTTTATATCCATCTTTGTAGATGAGAACAGGATACAGCAAGGTAATGTGATTATTTAAGGGGTCACATAACTAATAAGTGTGTAGTGGAGCAGGATATGAACCCAGGATGCCTTGCTCCAGAGCCTGTGCTCTTAACTACAGTAATATATTGCTTCTTAAGATTTTTTGGATTATATGATAAACTCCTAAGGGCAAGGATTTGAATCCATGCTGGATTCAGAGAAAACCTGATAGTTATAAAGCAAATGTTTGAATAAGCAGACTTTATTGCACCATTTTGGCAGAGACTTTGTATTTTGTACTTGGCTTTCAACTGGTCTTTTAGGGAGGTGAAGTTTGATATAAATAAGGCACTGTGCTAGGTGCTACTGGCTGTTTCCAGATAAATAAGATGGATGTCATGAGTTTAGTCCCTTGTTCAAAATGTCTGAATTAGGTGGAGTCATAAAGTAAGGCAGACCTATAAATGTCACAAGCTTACAGGGCATGTCCCCCATGAAATGAAGATGATGGTTTTTAATGAATAAAGTATTTTATATATGTATTAAAATGATGATTTAATTTTTAAAGCTAGTTAAGATCATTTTCAAAGATATTAAACACTTACAGAATTGTTCATTTTGTGATGGTTTAATGGCCAAAGCAAAGCAAATGGGATTACAAAGACACTCAAACACTATAATAATACACTAACTCATACCAGACGCAAAGATACCCAAATTCCCAACATCTAATTGTGTTTGGTGGCTACAGGAGCAAACCTGTCAGCCTTCTGAGAGCCTTCTCCTTCATGTGTTGTTTCACCATTCTGAAGTAACCATTCCAGCCAGCATTATGGCTTTTAGTTTTTTTGGAGAAAGCGGTTTAGGTTTGACTATGTCATTATCCAGACGCTTAATCAGGCAGTCTGTGTGTTTCCATACACAAGCCCTTCGAGAAGATACAATTTGACTGAAACAAATCCCTAATCCTTTAGATCTGATTACTGGCTTGATTTATTATTTGCTACCTGGGGGAAAAAATTGTGGTATCCAAATAAAATGTGCCTAGAGTACTTCTCAGGATGTAACTAAGCAAATAACAGCCAAAGAAGAAAAATTGGAGATGTGAGAACTGAATGTAATGTAACCCAAGCTATTATGACAGGGCTTTGTCCATGGGTGGTTTCCAAACATCCCTTTAGAAGCAGGTGTTGTACAAAATAGATCCTTGGGGTTTTCCCCCTCAACACTTTGGTAGAACTCTCCCTTTTCAGCTCCAAAGGTGAAGTGGAGTCCTTCTGCCTTCACAGCCTTCCGTTGTTCTGTTTTCTTCATGTGAACGATGGCCACCACCTCATTTCAAGAGGCCACTGCCTACTTAGCATTTACGAGGCAGCTTAAATGTGTCTTTCTCAAATGGAACTTTCCTTAAACGTTTGTTATGTTCTTTCATCACCTTGAATTGTTCCTCCCGAGCACTTGTTTCATATTCTCTGTCTTGTACAAGCTTCAAGAAAGCGAGGACAGGGGTACTCTTGGCCCACACCTGCATTCCCAGCCATTAGACAAATGCCTGGTATGTAGTACAGGCCCAAGAAATAAGCCCATAGTAGAGGCTGAATGATAGACTGGGTGAATGCATGAATGAAGACAGACGATGCTCTTTATGTACTCACAATTCAGCACTATTTACTTTTTTGTAAGATCTATGTTAATTTAAGAATTAATCCTTATTTTTAAATTAAGCTATAAATGCTAAAAACTAAAATGAAATGCCTTGAAGACATTGAAGAAGGGGATTGTTTGCGGTTAGGAGGTGAGTTAACCTCTGTTTTAATCCGTAGAACATCCCACTGTTGGCTAATAGAGGTCATAAAGCTCCTTCATAGTTCTCATTTCTCAAAAATAAGGCTAAAGCTCCTTCCCAAGTATGCAGCCATGAAAACTCAGAGAAAATTTGAGAACCAGTAGTTGTTAAATGGGCTTAATGGTTAGTCTTTATTTTAAAATATTCAGCAATTGTTTGTTAAAATTTCTACAAACACTGTGGGCTTTATATTGCCTACATTTTCTCCAAAAGAATAACCCAGTAAGTAGTGAACCAGTTCGGGGTGCAAAGGAAGAGTATGTACATAAAAAGGAGGGGATTTGAGCCTTTTAATGTGAAATATGTAAAATCTGATTTGCATATGAACCATGTTCTGCAAGATTCAGAATGGCCGTGGCTCACTAGGCTAATCCTCCACCTGCGGCGCAGGCACCCCGGGTTCTAGTCCCGGTTGGGGCACCGGATTCTGTCCCGGTTGCTCCTCTTCCAGTCCAGCTCTCTACTGTGGCCCGGGAGTGCAGTGAAGGATGGCCCTGGTCCTTGGGCCCTGCACCCGCATGGGAGGGAGACCAGGAAGAAGCACCTGGCTCCTGGCTTCCAATTGGTGCAACACGCCGGCCGTAGCGGCCACTTGGGGGGTTAACCAATGGAAAAAGGAAGACCTTTCTCTCTGTCTCTCTCTATCTCACTGTCTAACTCTGCCTGTCAAAAAAAATAATAATAAAAAATATTCAGAATGGAGCTTTCAATAATCTGCATTGTTTTGTCTTCCATCAAAAGTTTGGGATTTATGGGGACCAGAGATTTACCATCTTTTCCTATTTAAGTAGCTACTCAGGTTTTGTACTGAATACGTTTCAAACTCTTTGGATTTTATATACTGTACCCCACACACAAGTCCTGCAAGCCACAGGTTACATGATTTCTCTTATATAGGATTTGAAATATAGCATTTTATTTCAGATTCATGTTCTTCAGAATTCCCATCTTTTAATATAAAATCGTGATTTGTCAATGTTGGCACTGATGTGGAAGTCACATCTCTTTCAGCCTCAGAGGAGTTAGAAATGCCGTGCTAAATAGATATCTCAGTTGGTTTACTTATTTTTCCAAATGCTTTCTTTGTTTAAAGTTCATTTATGCAATTATTTTATTTGATTTTCTGTCAGTGACAAAGAATGGATGAACAGAGAACATTTAGAAACTAAAATGTATAAATATGGTGCATTTTAAATGTCTGGAGCATCGAGATACTTAGGTACCATTATTATATTGCCAATAAGTACTGAACTTTTTAGTTAAGTGATTCATTTTCTTTTTCCAGATTAGGACATTAGCATATAATTAGAAAATACCTTGGCTCAGGTGCACAAAAATCTTTTCTACCAACATTTGCTTTTGTAAATGTGGTGAGAATTTATACTTACATAAGGATGTTTTTTGAGTGAGGATTGGTTGGATTTTTCTTACTACTTACATTTACATATACATACACAATTTTTTCCCTCTAAGTTCTAAAAATGGAGACTTTGTGAAAATCAGACATATATGCATAAGTGTTGGGGCTCAGTACATTAAGCTCCCCTCTTAGGATATTTGCATCTGCTATCAGAGTGCCCAGTTCAAGTCCTGGCTACTCCACTTCTGATCTAGCTTCCTGCTTAATATACCAGGACGTAGTAGTGATGGTCCCAAGTACTTGGATCCCTGCAACTCACTTGGGAAAACCAGATGGAGTCCCTGGCTCCTGGCTTCAACCTGTACTATTGAAGACATTTGGGGAGTCAATCAGCAGTGAAAGATATCTCTTTATTCTTCCCTCCCTCACTCCTTCCCTCTCTCTCTCTGTCTCCCTCTCTTTGTGTCTCTACCTCCTAATAAATAAATCACTTTCTTAAAAATCAAATGTATATATGTATATATATTTGTATATAAATTATATATATGTGTGTGTATATATATATTATATATATATATATATATGATTGTGAGGGTCGAAAAACTATACTCAAACTAATCACCCAAAATAGCTTTATATTTTGGTAAATTTCCTTCCAAACTTTTTGTCAGTTGTTCATTTTACATATGTTTTTCTACAGGTAAGATTGTTGTACCTATTATTTTCATTTAAGTTGTCTTGAGCCTTTCCCATATATTTTGGACTTTTCATAAGGATTCTTCACTGTCCCGTACCTTGAAAAACTTCAGTACTCCCCAAGTGCTAGAAATTTAAGGGTTTATTTTTTAGAAATGATAAATAACTATTTACAAAGATCTCTGAGTTTCTAATTTTCTTTACTTAGATTCATAAAATAAAATTAGTAAAATGGTATAGCATTTTTGAGGGTTTTGATACATAAAATAAAATTGCTTTTAGAATAGGACTACCAATCTATACTCCCACTTAATACAAATGACAAAATGTAATACATTTCCCATAAGAGCATTCATATAAATTAGTAGAGAAAAGTGCACTAATAGTACAAAAGCTTAAGAACTTGAACAGAAAATTTACTCACAAGAAAATTAAAATATTTGAATAAATATATTTGATTTTAAAATACTATTTTAAATATAATAAACTTTTTTTCTTTGCAAGTATTCAAAGATAAGATGTGTTAACATTAGGAAAAACTGAGAAAATATTATGAAGGGAAACCTTGTAATTTTTTTTAGCTTTTTAGAAGTCTAAGTTTATTTCAAAAATAGAAAGTTAAAAATTATTTACTCCTTTAAGTGCCTGTGAGTGCTTAGATAAATCTATATGGTCATTATACTTATTGATCTCATATAAATGAGCAGATGTACTCCCAGAAATCTTTTTTTAAAATTTTTATTTATTTATTTAACAGTTAGAGTTACAGACAGTGAGAAAGAGAGAGAGAGACAGAGAGAAAGGTCTTCCTTCCGTTGGTTCACTCCCCAAATGGCTGCAATGGCCAGAGCTCGCCAATCCGAAGCCAGGAGCCAGGTGCCTCTTCCCGGTCTCCCATGCGGGTGCAGGGGCCCAAGGACTTGGGCCACCCTCCACTGCTTTCCCAGGCCACAGCAAAGAGCTGGACTGGAAGAGGAGCAACCAGGACTAGAACCCAGCACCCATATGGGATGCCGGTGCCACAGGTGGAGGATTAACTTAGTACGACACGGCGCCGGCCCCTCTCAGAATCTTAAATAGTATATTTAACTAGTTCTCTGACATCACACTACTACTATTGAAAAACAGATGTAAAATATTTCCACTGAGTGCTCTTACTGTGTACAGCCCTCTCAATCTTCTCCATTTGTTATGTTTTTTTTTTTTAATGTAAGATTCATTTATCTGAAGGAGTTACACAGAGAGTGAAGGAGAAGCAGAGAGAAAGAGAGAGAGAGAGCGAGGTCTTCCATCCGCTGGTTCACTCCCCATTTGGCCACAACAGCCGGAGCTGCGCCGATCCAAAGCCAGGAACCAGGAGCTTCCTCCAGGTCTCCCATGCTGATGCAGGGGCCCAAGGAATTGGGCCATCTTCTACTGCTTTCCCAGGTTGTAGCAGAGAGCTGGATCGAAGGTAGAGCAGCTGGAACTCGAACCGGTGCCCACATGGGATGCCGGCACTGGTTTACATTTGGAGAATGAATGCTTGTCTTTATTTCCAGCTGTATATGATGCCCCGTTTCCGACAGATTAACCTACTGACATTATCCCCCGAAGCTGCCAGCTAACACGAGATGTTCCCCATGTCACACAGCTGCTGAACATGACCAAACTCCGCCAAACGGAAATGAAATTTGGAGGTAATCCTCTGAGTTCAGCAGAGACAGGTATGTACTCAGACAAGCAAACTTTAAGTGAAATATGCCTGCATCCTTTAAAAGAGGACACTGTCCTTCACTCTTCTGTACCCTTAGCACTTATCCAGTCCTAGCCATACACCCATCACACCAGGAGCTAAAAGCAGATCACTGCTGAGGCCAGGAACATAATGTGAATGAATAAAGCGGGCTGGTTACCTGAGTATTTGACACATAAGAACTTTTTTTTTCTTTCTCGTAAACATCTTTTAACTTTTTTTATAATCTATGTCTCTAATTTTTGATTAGCATCTTTTAGGGCACAGTGCAGCACAAGCCTGTAAGATACAACTGATCCAACCAGATAACATTTCTATTTTTTTTTAGGATGTATTTATTTATGTAGCAGTCAGGATCTAGGAGCTTCATCCAGATGTCCCATGTGGGTAGCAGGTGCATAAGTACCTGAACCATCTTCCACTGCTTTCCCAGGCCATTAACAGTGAGCTAGATCAGCCAGGACACAAACTGGCGCCTATATGGGATGCTGGCTCTACATGTGGATGCTTAACCTGCTATACCACAACACCAGCCCCAAACATTTCTATTTCTTCACCCTTTCCCATGTCCAGAGCCATATAGTTTATATTACTGTGAACTAGAGTCATCCTGCTTTGCTGTGGAAAGGTGGACTCTATTAGTTCTATGTAACTAGAACCTATTATCCAACCTCCCTCTAGCCCTCTCTTCCCACCCTTCCCAGTCTGTAGCAGTCACTATCCAAAGTTCGAATCAAGTCTTTCAAAACATAAAAATCTTTTTAAAAACTTGTATATATGAGAGGGAACATGCAGTTCTGTCATACAGAAACATTTTCAAATTCAGCAGTGAGGAGTGGGGAAGGAGTGAGGTGCTTCAGAGAAATGGTTCTCCTACTACTAAAACAGTAACTTTTTAACAGCAATAATACAATAACTGATACAATTAAATGACAGTTCACACTGAACTCCTTTAAGGGATTGGTGACAAGTGCAGCCAGCTGTAAGCTCACACCTAGGCTAGCAGGGGTAACTGTGGTTGGTTGACTTTTAGCCGGTGTTTTCTTTTAAGAACATGGGCCCACTCATACCAGATCATCCATTTTGTTTATATTTTTGAAAGATTTATTTATTTATTTGAAAGGCAGAGTTACAGAATGCTGGTTCACTCCCCAGATAGCCGCAGCGTCCGGAGCTGCACCAATCCAGAGCCAGGAGCCTCCTCCGGTTCTCCCACATGGGTGCAGGCACCCAAGGACTTGGGCCATCTTCCAGGCCATAGCAGAGAATGAATCGGAAGTGGAGCAACTGGGACACGAACCAGCACCCATTTTGGATGCCAGCTCTCTTTTACCTGCTATGCTGTAGTGACAGCCCCCATGTTGTTTACTATAAATCTCCCAATTTTAAAACACGGCTTAAAATTTTTAGAAAACCCTATATGGGCCAAACAAAACATGTCAAAGCTACCAGTTTTCTATCTCTACGCAAGGGGTAGAAACTTCAAGAAGTTTTTTGGAAAAGAAATTAAAAAATAAGTTTGCTTTGGTACAAAAAATTTTAAATCCATGCCTTTGAGGAGTTTTCAACAAGCTCATGAAAAAATGTCTTATTACAAAGAAACTGCATGGATTTCAAAGTTATTTTGCTACAAAATAAACTTATATTGTAATTCAATTTTCCTTGAACTTTTTGAAATTCCCTGAGTAAGACACCATACAGTTTTTAACTCACTATATGTGAGGAACATCTGGGACATTTTATGAATGCTTGAGGCAAAAACGAATTTTTTTTATCTGATGTCTGTGCTCTTCTAAGGCTGATTTAATTGACTGGGATGACATTTGTAAAAACTCTCCTAGTGATTGTAATGTTGAGACCACTAGGTCACTTACCTCCTTTTACGGCTGTGTGGTTCTGATGATGGAAACACTGAAGCAATTTTGAGGGAGGCAAGATGAAGTTTATAATAAAGGTCATTTAAGAAGAAAGCAGATTTTGAAAGTATTCAGTATATACTCATATAAGTATTTATAATAAATAAACAAAGAAGATCATTATAGAAGTGTAAGATGGGGCAAAATACTTGGAACAAAGACAAGGAAGCAGAAAAATGCTTGGGTAAGATTCCTGGGGGATTAATGAAAGGAATGGCCTCCTGTGTTTCCCCAGAAAAAGGAGTGTTGCCCAAAAGCCATGTGTGCTCACTGTTCACTTTGTCAATTCCCAGTGCACATTAGCTAATGACTGCTAGTCTGCAGAGGACTGGAATCTGATGATCTTATTTTCATTAATGGGACCCCAGTTTAATTGAACCAGAGAATGAAGTCTGGTTTTTGAAGATGAGCGTGCAGCTACTAATGACAAGAAGCAGTAGCCTACTAAGTAGAAATCAAAACGAGTAATTTACTTAAAAATTAGGAGGCAATTTCCCAAAGGGCCCTACTTTCCACAGGAGCAGTCTTACTGGGTTTTGATTTCTTTTTAAATAAGATGAGACAGCACCAGCTCCTAGCACAATTGAAATGGATGAATTAATGCATACAGCAAAAACCGTGAAATAATCATCTATCTCTGGCATTGATGAATTAAATTGCTTCTTTGGGTTCCGCATTATGAAATAAAGATTCAAATCAAGTAACAAGATATATTGTAAAGTAAAGAAATCTCAAAGGAAACAGATGTGGACTTCAGAATACAACAAGATATTCTTTAATTTCCTGTTTTCTAAACTCAGATCTTTGGTTAGCCTTGTCTTAGGATTGATTATTGGTGAAGGAGATGATGCAATTTTAAATTCCAATGTCTGGCCGGCACCACAGCTCACTAGGCTAATCCTCCGCCTGCAGCGCCGGCACTCCGGGTTCTAGTCCCAGTTGGGGCACCAGTTCTGTCCCAGTTGCTCCTCTTCCAGTCCAGCTCTCTGCTGTGGCCCAGAAAAGCAGTGGAGGATGGCCCAAGTGCTTGAGCCCTGCACCCACATGGGAGACCAGGAGGAAGCACCTGGCTCCTGGCTTCGGATCGGTGCAGCACGCCGGCCGTAGAAGCCATTTGGGTGGTGAACCAATGGAAGGAAGACCTTGCTCTGTCTCTCTCTCACTGTGTATCTCTGCCTGTCAAAAAAAAAAAAAAAATTCCAATGTCTGGTAATAATTCAAAATGAATTTAGTAATCGCTAACATTTGAATTACATATCCTCTTTGCCTGTCTTCAATAAAAATGAATCATAGCTGATCACATTCCTTCATTTAAAATTGTTTTAAGTGTGAAAGGAATTTAGTATGAGCATTGATCTGTATCTGTGAAATCCGTTGTAGCAAAGATGTCACCAAATATTTATAGAGTGAGTTTTAGTTTTTCTGTGAAATTTCTGCCAAATATTGAAAAAACATTAATAATACAAAATTTAATGTTAAATATAAAAAATACATTTAATCAGCTTGATATTATGTTAACTTTTGTAGGATTGCTTCATGCCAGCGTTTCCATTTTTCTTTTAGATGCTTTTGACAGTATTGCTTGTAATAACAAAAACCTGGAGATAAACTACTTGTATATAGTAGGGAATTGATTCAGTGGCCAGACAATGTGATACTATGCAGCTGTATATAAAAATGACCTGTTCCCTCAGTGATGGTCTGGGAATGTGTCAAAGCAGTGTCAGTGAAAAAAAGAAACAAAGTGCTGTTTCAGTATGATCCCACTGTTGTCAATAAAAAGATAGTCACCAAGGTATGATATGTGCTTAATATTTTAAGCAAAACAAGAAACTCAGTAACTACCTTTAGGAACAGGCACTAGTGTAGACAGACTATCAAGATACTTCTAATATCATATATTCTTTTCTACTAGAGAATTTAAATTTTCTGACTATTCATGATTTATATAATGGAGATACTATTAGATATTAGAGCAATATTAGAGCAATTATATTAGAGCAATAATAGGACATTTCTTGTTTCCTCTTCTTTATACTTTTCTGTATTTCAAAAGACCCAAAGAATTGGTATAAAGTTAAAATATATCTTTTTATTTAATTATCAATACTTTCATGCTAAATATATGATGGGAAGAGCATCCAAATTTATTAACAAAATTAAATCTATAAATATGTAGTTAAATATTAAACAACTGTTTTATTTGTAGTATAATACAGAAATTTATATCTACACTATGTTAGCATGAATTTTGAAATTTTTTAATTGAAGTATGAATTTTCACTTATACTTTTACTAGTAGGAACTTGGGGCTACAATCCAGCGACTTCCAGTAACCCCCAAGACACTCTTTCTGTCACATCTCTTGTTTTAACTTTCAGCACAAGAATTATTTTTACTTGAGTGCTTTTTGCTGTCTTCACCTCTTGAATGTGAGCTTTAGTACTGCAAGGATCCTATTTATTGTTATTTCTCTAATAACTCAATGCTTATCACTTGCTAGGGCTCAATAAATATTTGTTGATTGAGTAATCAAATAAATGAATACAATGCCTAGCTACATGATTTGAGCAGATGAAGGTATTTTGGACAAATCATCATCTTCATCATCATCAGAGCTAATGTTTAGTGAGTTATTACTGTGTTTCAAGCAGTAAACCTAATACATAGCTTACCTCATGTAATCCTTCCTTAACATTCCTCTGTGTAGGTAGCATCATAATCACTATTTGGTAGATTAGATGGAGGTTGGCAAAGAGCAAGGAATTGGTGAGCAATGGAACTGAGATGTGACTGGGTGATCTGTTTTCAGGGTTATATTCTTGTCTACCAACTGACTACCTTTCAATAATGTCTGAATGTCTGACTACTAGTTCAAGTCTCATCTTCCAGGGAAGCCTTCCCACATTACAGGAAACGGCTGCATTTTCAAGCTCCAATGATGGAAATTATCCAACAAGGCCTATAAATAAGGTGTCATTCTTCTTCAAAATGCATCATTTTCTTGAGATAATGAATTATTTCCCTAAGAAAAGGTTTCTTGAGGTGCCACAGGAGAAAGATGATCGAGGAAGAAGAAAGAAAAAGGATTCCATTGGTTCCAGGAAATCTGAAAAAGAGGAAAGCTTATCAAGTCCTCAAAGCCACACAGGCAAAGCAGGTACTTTTGGCCAAGAAGGAGAGGAAAGGAAAAGAATGCAGGGCTAAGCAATTGAAATGCTTTGTACATTATTCCTGGTGACAGTGACGTGCTGTGGTATAGCTCAGACAACTGGAAGTGAAACCTCATTCCTTGGAAATGTCAAAGAAGCATTCCTTGGCCTTTGTTGTGTATCTCTAAAGAATTAACAGGGTAAGTTCACTGGTGGAGAGGACCATTGCAAGACCTCGCTTGAGGAAACTGTTCAGTGGCATCTTTGTGAAAGTCATCCCCCCAAACCTAAAAGTGTTGCGGACAGTGCAATCTTACATGACCTATGGATTTCCAAATCTGCAGTCTGTCGGGGAACTCATCTTAAAACGTGTACAAGCAAGGGTCAACAATAAGACCATCCCTTTGACAGACAACACAGATTGAGGAACACCTGGGGAGATTTAGTGTTATCTGCTTGGAAGACCTCATTCATGAAATCGCCTTCCTGCGGAGGTATTTCTATGATACCTGGGGTTCCTGCACCCTTTCCAACCATCAGTGGCCCATCATGCTAAAAGAAGAGGGTGAGCTTCCTCCAGGAGTTGGGCTCACACGGCTGTCGGGGTGAACGCATCGATCAGCTCATCCACCAGCTGAGCTAGACTCAGAATATCTGAAAGCACAATGAAAACAGGTGTGTTTTTTTAATTTTTTTTGTTTGTTTTTTTGGAATTATTATCAAGTATCTTCAGAGAAGATTGTTTTCTCCCATATCCCCAGAAATTGGAAAGGAAGAATCAAGGAAAAGATAGTTATGATCAGGCAACTCATCCCTACCTAGTTTCAAGGAGAAGTTCCTTTGTTTTCCATTCTTGGGTGCTGCCTCCTTTGAAATCAGCAGAGACCATTGAGGAAGGAGTCTTCCTTTGTCACAACTTCCACCCTGGGGTTTGATTTTGGTGAATGACTGGCCAGAGCATGTGTACAAGATTTCCCAGGACTTGTAGCCATGGATCAAGCCCATGGGCATACCTCAGCTTAGGGGCTACCAGGGTCTTATTTTGAAAAGACTTGAGAGGGCGGAGCCAAGATGGCGGAAGAGTGAGGGCGCGCACCAACAGTCCGGGAAAAGATAGTTTAACAAAAGTGGAGTTACTGTACCCTCAGGAAGAGACTCAGAAAAAAAACTGCAGAGGAAACTCTTCCAGATCTAGTGGATGTGACACAGAAGACCTACAGGGAGAGCAAGGTCGCCCACTGCCACGCGGAGCCACGCTGCAGGAGCGGAGCCGTGAGAGTGGGGAATCGAGCGAGTCCAGCCACAGAAGCCCAGCCACAGAATTTGAGCCCCAGCGCTGGAAGGAGAGGTAACCCTAGACTTTGGCGGGGAAGGTCTGAGGTCCCACTGGGGAAAGTGCACCAGACTGACTGGAGGAGAGAAAAAAAGCGAATAAATAGGGGGAACTGGCAGGGTCACTAGCCTCTCTCTCCACTCACCTTACAAAGCCGAGCAAGACAAAGAGCAGGCGCCATTTTACATATGTAAAACAAACTCCATAACCTAGGCAACCCAGTGAGCTGTGTGGAATTTTCCCAACTGAGTCTAAAAAAAAAAGAGAGAGAGAGAGAGCAAGGGAGCAAGCCAGAGAACAATATGGGTGAGTCACCTTGGGCACACCCTTAACCCTGAAGAACCAAACAGAGCTCTCTGGCCACACCCATCATAGCCTCTAAGGATCCATCAAAAGCAGACAGTCCACATATTCTAGAGTCATAGTATAACAAGAAAAAACACCACAGCAAAGGAAACAAAGAACACCTCCAAGATGCCAAACAAACGTAGAAACCAAGGTAACAAGAGCAAGGAAGACACTATGATGCCCCCAAATGAAAAAGACACCCTAATTCAAGATTATGAAGATAACGAAATAGAAGAAATGCAAGAAGCAGATCTCAAGAAATTGGTAAGATCATTAAGAAGTTCTCAAAAACAAATTCTTGAACTACAGAAATCCTTAATGGACAAGATAGAAAATCTCTCACGCGAAAATGAAATATTAAGGAGGAATCAAAATGAAATGAAACAACTAGTAGAACAAGAAACTGTGATAGTGACGAGAAACTATAATGAAATGAAGAATTCAATAGATCAAATGACAGACACATTAGAGAGCCTTAAAAACAGAATGGGTGAAGCAGAAGAGAGAATATCGGACTTGGAAGACAGAGAACAGAAAAGGAAACAGGCAAACCAAAGAAAGAAGAGGAAATTAGAAATCTAAAAGATATTGTCGGGAATCTACAGGATACTATTAAAAAACCCAACATTCGGGTTCTAGGAGTTCCTGAAGGCATGGAGATGGAGAAAGGATTAGAAGGCCTTTTTAGTGAGATACTAGCAGAAAATTTCCCAGGTTTGGAAAAGGACAGAGACATCTTAGTACAGGAAACTCATAGAACCCCTAATAAACATGACCAAAAGAGATCCTCACCACGACACACTGTAATTAAACTCACCTCAGTGAAACATAAAGATCTTGAAATGTACAAGAGAGAAAAGTCAGATCACTCTCAGAGGATCCCCAATTAGACTCACAGCTGAATTCTCATCAGAAACCCTACAAGCAAGGAGGGAATGGCGAGATATAGCCCAGGTACTAATAGAGGAAAAGTGCCAGCCCAGAATATTATATCCTGCAAAGCTCTCATTTGTGAATGAAGGTGAAATAAAGACCTTTCACAACAAACAGAAATTGAAAGAATTTGTTGCCACTCGTCCAGCCCTGCAAAAGATGCTTAAAGATGTGATACACGCAGAAACACAGAAACACGGTCATCAATATGAAAGAAGGTAAAGGAAGGAAACTTCACAGCAAAAGATCACAGGAAACCCAAAAATGGTAGGTCAACGTTACTACTTATCGATAATCACATTAAACATTAAAGGCCTGAACTGTCCAGTTAAAAGACACCGATTGGCTGATTGGGTTAAGGAACAAAACCCATCTATTTGCTGTTTACAAGAAACACATCTTTCCAACAAAGATGCACAGAGACTGAAAGTGAAAGGCTGGAAAAATATATACTATGCCAACAGAAATGAAAAAAGAGCGGATGTAGCCATCTTAATATCAGATAACATAAATTTTACCACAAAAACTATTAGGAGAGACAAAGAGGGGCACTATATAATGATTAAGGGATCCACTCAACAGGAAGATATAACGATTATCAATGTATATGCACCTAATTACAGGGCACTGGTTTATTTAAAAGACTTGTTAAGGGAATTAAAGGGAGACTTAGACCCCAATAAAATAGTACTGGGGGACTTCAATACTCCACTCTCAGAGATAGACAGATCAACAGGACAGAAGATCAGGAGACAGTAGATTTAAACGACACTATAGCCCAAATGGACCTAAAGATATCTACAGAACTTTTCATCCTACACTGAAAGAATTTACATTCTTCTCAGCAGTACATGGAACCTTCTCTAGGATTGAAAACATACTAGGCCATAAAGCAAGTCTCAGCAAATTCAAAAGAATTAGAATCATACCATGCAGCTTCTCAGACCATAAAGGAATGAAGTTGGAAATTAGCAACTCAGGAATCCCTAGAGCACGTGCAAACACATGGAGACTGAATAACATGCTCCTGAATGAACAATGGGTCATAGAAGGAATTAAAAGAGAAATCAAAAATTTTCTGGAAGTAAATGAGGATAACAGCACATCATACCAAAACCTATGGGATACAGCAAAAGCAGTGTTAAGAGGAAAGTTTATATCAATAGGTGCCTACATCAAGAAATTGGAAAGGCACCAAATAGATGAGCTTTCAAGTCATCTCAAGGATCTAGAAAATCTGCAGCAAACCAGACCCAAAGCTAGTAGGAGAAGAGAAATAATTAAAATCAGAGATTATTTCAACAGCCTTTGTATACACAGGCAATGCCATGACTGAGGAACAACTTCTAAGTTGAATCCCATTCACAATAGCTACAAAAACAATCAAATACCTTGGAATAAACTTAACCAAAGACGTTAAAGATCTGTACGATGAAAATTACAAAACCTTAAAGAAAGAAATAGAAGAGGATACCAAAAAATGGAGAAATCTTCCATGCTCATGGATTGGAAGAATCAACATCATCAAAATGTCCATTCTCCCAAAAGCAATTCACAGATTCAATGCAATACCAATCAAAATACCAAAGGCATTCTTCTCAGATCTGGGAAAAATGATGCTGAAATTCATATGGAGACACAGGAGACCTCAAATAGCTAAAGCAATCTTGTACAACAAAAACAAAGCCGGAGGCATCACAATACCAGATTTCAGGTCATACTACAGGGCAGTAGTTATCAAAACAGCATGGTACTGGTATCTGGCTTGGGAGTTGAGTTTCCTGGTTTACCTCATGATTAGGCGTCACCTTAAAACCAGAAGGAAGGAGTCAACCATTTTTTTTGGTTTGCTGTAAATGAAATTAGCGCTGTGGCTTTTTAAGGCCACAAATAAACAGCCTAGTTGGACTTTTTCCTTGCATGTTCTAGACCCCAGAAGTATTGCTGTTTATCCTGTTAATGACGTAATAGGGCAGCAACAAGAGTTATGGGGAAATTAATCTTCGGGAGGGGGAATCAGTCAGTCGATACATCCTGTGTCTTTCATCAGCGGTCCATCCATAAATTGCCTCAGCTTGTGATCTAAGCAGTTGATGAGAATGTGCCAGGCCTAAGTTAAACATGAAAACCTGCTTTAGGGTTGTGTTCCTGGGTCCTTTCAAATCAGCTTTGTTTTCATTTTGGCTCATGGAACCCTTAAACATAGCTGTGAAATGAGTTAGCAGTAAAACAGCGCATTAAAATGTGCCAGGTTGTGAGATAGTTAATTAGGTTGGTTGGCTTCAGAGTTAACCTTGCAGAAGACGTTACTCTTATACTATAAAACATTATGAAATTGGATTACTTTAAAATGATGTATTACAAAGTCATGGAAAAACAGTTGTGAGTCTGGAAGCACAGGGCTTGTACCTCAAATCTGTCATACTAAACATGGGAATGGGCTGGCATTGTGGCATAGTGGGTTAATATGCAGCTTGCAATGTGGGCATCCCATGTAAGAGCATCATTTCAAATCCAGCCTACTCCACTTCTGATCTGGTTCCCTGCTAATGTGCCTACAAAGGCAACAGAATCCAACCCGAGTACTTGGCTCCATGCCACCCATGTGAGAGACCTAGATGGAGTGCTGGGCTCCTGGCTTTCACCTGGCCCAGCCCCACTGTTTCAGCCATTTAGGAAGCAAACCAGTGGGTGGAAGACCTATCTCTTCCCCCTCTGTCACATCTTTTATAAAAATAAGTAAATAAATATGAGAACAATGTTTGCACTCTTCTGTACAATGAAGCTAATACCCTCTAGGCTGTGTGGTTATTAAATTATGCCAAATAGAAGTAAATGTATAATTCTTTATGAATAAAAAGTTTTCATAAAAAAAGAAAAGGTTTCTTTGCTCATTAAGAGTAAAGAACAAATATTAGGCTAATTCTGACATTTTAATAAATTAAATTTGTGAAGAAAAGTAATATCCTGTGTTTTATTACTTTTTATCTTGTTAACATATCTTAACTCTACCCACAAAGATGTTTTTACATTGTCTAAGGCCCTACTCCAGAAGAACAATGTTCTAATTTTAGTTTTTAATATTATTTTATTGCCTTTCAAAAATCCTTAAACTTTTTATTAATGAGATAAGATACTGGTTTTAATTATTTGCAGAAGCTGAAGACTGATTTTAATCGCAAGGTCTTTCATGCGTTGGCCATTTACCTGTCTGTTTTTCTCTTCATGCTTCCAGGGTCTAGAGACTGAAGCTCTCCAACATGTCTCAAAAATTATTTTAATTAAAATAGTTTGCACTGCACATACATTCTCAGTTTAGCCACATTTCTCTGCATTCTACATGATCCTGCTTGTCATGAACATGTTACCTGCCCAGTACTGAGGCCATTTGTGCTCCCCCTATTCAGCTTTCATCCCTTCAAAAATAGGTGTTATTGTCTGATGTTCTGTCCTCCATTAGCCCTCATCATATGCATTGAGTTTTGTTCACGAAGTCTGTGTATTTGCCAATAAAGTCATTAAGTAGACCTGTTTTTTCAGATAGGAAAACTGAAGTTTTTAGTTAGTTCAGTTTACAGAATTGCATAGAAGATGAATAGTGAATATGGGAAGAAGCCCCTTGGGTGCCCTCCTGGCTCACTGATGTCAGCATCACGTAAGGTAAAAAGGCACACACAGGTGTTGGGTCACAGGTTCTGAGCCCCTGCTCTAAGTGTGGACAGATCTCTAAACCTTGTGAGCTTCAGTTTCTTGCCTGTGGAGATGGAAAAATTGTGTGGAGATCAAATCCATATCAACCTTTTGGTCTCAAGTTGAGTGTCATTTCTCTGACCCCAAATACTACATACCATTTACACACCACACCAAACTTCCATGCCTTTTGACTGTTCCTTCATAACTCTCATGAGTACAACCTTAGCACAGTTGTACTCCACTATTTATGATCTGCTTTAACATCCATCTCCCCCATGAGGCTGAGGGCTCCTTGAAGAAGGTGGCTGTCCACCTTACTCCCTGTCTTACTCGGTGCTTCAACCTGGACCTGCCCAGAATTCGTGCCCAGTCACTACTAGACAAAGGAAGATGTAAGTGACTGTGAGCAGATATTGTAAACTGTTAAATACAGTTCAAGATGGAAGGAAGTAATGACTTATTTATGAATCATTTACTCCCCAGGAGACCTAACACCTAACATATTATATACCTTGTTTCATCTAAGGTAACCCAAAAATGCCTTGACTTGGTATCAGTGTTATCCCAGTCTTAGGTTGAAGAAGGTGAGACTTAGAAAAGTTCAGTACCTTGTTTAAAATAATATGGCTACACTATGTCAGCCTATTTTGCATTTTTTACATTCTTTATAACCACCCACATACACTAAAATAAAAATCTAGTTCAAAGTCTGGATTTTGGAGCCAGATTTAACTCTGATTTGATTGGTAGATAATAGATGTAAGTCTTGAACATGACCCCTCAGTGATTAGAGCTGAAAATTCAGCAGGTTTTTCTGGTTAAACTTTAAAAACCCTGTAAACTTAAATGGCTATAATAATTAGAACATTGCATCCTGAGACAAAAATGAATGTTTATTTTTCTAAAAGACAATTAGAGTAGGCCCTCAGGTTTTACAGTATAACTACAAAGGCATGTACCCCTCAGTAAAACAGCAGAATAATTAATGGTAACATTTCTGACCTACACCAAGTTCATTTTCTACAAACGCAAGAAAATGAAATGCCTAGAGCATGACTTTAATCTAATCTTGATTTTTTAACCTTATATTATGCATATTGATATCAGCTCTTAAAAGGGCTCCTTTCAGAATTCAAAAGGCATGTGTTTCTGCTTGTAGTTTTCTTAAGATATTCCTCATTAGAGAAACTGTGTCCCTTCTACTTTTTATTTTAGAAACCAAAGACATAAATTACTTTTCCCTGTAGGTTTTAATTAGGACCCTGTTATAATAAGATACATAGCATTATACATGTTTATAGAAACAACTATGATAATATGGTTATAAACAGAAGCATTAAAGTGAAACAGGCTTTTAAAAATTGGTGTGTTAATTGTAATAACAAACTTTAAGAGGTCTGCTTATTAAAGACTTATTAAATAGTATTGGTACACTGATATACATACTTTGTGGGAAAAAATGTACTAAAAGGTGTAAAATATTTTTAATTTTAAATTTAAATACACATTGAGGGGCCAACATTGTGGTGTATCATATTCTGCCGCCTGTGACGCTGGTATCCCATGTGGGCATTGGTTTGAATCCTGGCTGCTCCACTTTCAATCCAGCTCCTTGCTAATGCATCTGAGAAAAGCAGCAGAGGGTGGCCCCAGTGCTTGGGCCCCTGTAACCCATGTGGGAGACCCAAAAGAAGTTCCTGGCTCCTGGCCCAGCCCTAGCTATTGCAGCCATTTGGAGAGTGAACCAGCAAATGGAAAATCAATATCTCTCTCTCTCTCTCTCTCTCTCTCTCTCTCTCTCTCTCTATCTTTCTCTCTCTCTCTCTCTCTTGTTCCCTTTTCTGTGTAACTCTGCCATTTAAATAAATAAGTTTAAAAAAATGAATAACATCAATAAAATTTTCATTGACAAATATTTGAACAGAAAGCAAGGCTCATAGTTGAATGGTTCCCAGGATTGAAAGGGGAGGAGAGGTTCCCACACTGGTACAGAATTCACATCTAGGCCCATGCCATATCAGATACATTTGGGCATACTTTATAGAAAGATGTTTCTCATGTTGAACTAAAAGTTTGTTGAAGTAAATTCTTCTCATTAGTTCTGATTCTGACATTTAGACAAATAGATTCTATCTCTTTCTCTTTCTGCCTGCCACTCAAAAATATACATAAACATTAGAAAAATGAATCCCATTGAGTCTCAGTGGGAATATTCAATTCACTAATCTAGCCTCTGCCCATCCCTTCAACTTCATCTATTACAAACCCCAAAACAGACCCAAAAACACCCATGCATCCACACATTACTTCGTCTCAGATCTACATATGTGGAGTTTCCTGAGGATGAATGGCCTGTTTCAGAACCCTGTATGCATTATGCTGTTAAGTGGGAGGGGTATTTAATCTCACCACATATAAAAATTATACCTCAAGCTAATGAGACCAGTTGGCTAGGTATAGGTATCTTTTTAGGGAAGTTGTCAGATCAGAAGTGGGCAGTAGCCCTTGTATGTCCAAGCCTGGAAGGCAATGTGGTCTTGCTCAGGATCATCATCATAGTAATCAGGTCTTGCAAGTGGGGCACAGCAGAAAGTGTAGCAGGTGGTGGGCAGTGTTTTAAGTCAAGGGCCATTAACCTCACCAGCCCTGTTAGTCAGAGAGGACTACCACTCAGAGACCTCAGCTTCTTTTACCCAGTGGCTCCCCTGGGGCCTTAATATCCTCCACAGGATCTTCATCTTGTCGAGAGTTGAGGAAAGAGGGCACATGGGGGAATTATGCAAAAAGTTTTGGAGGGCTAAAAGCTCAGAAATCTAATTTAGCTGTGGGCCCAGAAGGAGAGACAGCAGGAACTGAGGAGCACTCCTGCTGTATCCGAGAGGTGGTACCAGTTTGCTCTCTTTCTCTCCAAAACCTTCCCCATTGCCTACTAAATTTGGAATGCTCTTCACACTTTATGGCTCTTTTGGTATGATCCAAGCCTATCCTTCCAGCCAAACTGATCATTTCATTCATTAATCCCAAAGTGTACCCAACCTTTCCCATGTTAAATGCCCTTACTTGGGCACTTTGTTCTGCCAAGAGCACCATACAGTTCTTATTCTTAAAATCAGATCAAGGGACCAGTGCTGTGGTGTAGCAGGGAAAGCCATTGCCTGCAGTGCCAGCATCTCATACGGGCACCAGTTCAATACCTGGCAGCCCCACTACCAATCCAGGTCTCTCCTATGGCTTGGGAAAGCAGTAGAAGATGGCCCAAGTCCTTGAGCCTCTGCACTTGCATAGGAAACCCAGAAGCAGCTCCTGGTTCCTGGTTTCAGATTGGCCCAGCTCCAGCCATTGCAACCATCTGGGGAGTGAAACACTGAATAGAAGATTCATTTTGTCTGTCTGTCTGTCTCTCTCTCCCTCTCTCCCTCTCTCTTTCTCTCTTCCTTCCAAATAAATAAAGCTTTAAAAAAAACTGAAAAATATCAGATCAAAATCCTTTTAAGAGGTCATGCATTCCACATTGCCACTGCTTTGCCTTGTGTTAGTGACCTGTCCAATTGTCTTCTCGCCTCCCTACAGACTCCCCAAAGGCTTGCAATATGTCTTTTTTTTCAACTTTTATTTAATAAATTTCCAAAGTACAACTTTTGGATTATAGCGGCTTTTCCCACCATAACCTCCCTCCCACCCGCAATCATCCCATCTCCAACTTCCTCTCCCATCCCATTCTTCATCAAGATTCATTTTCAATTATCTTTATATACAGAAGATCAACTTAGTATATACTAAGATTTCAGCAGACTGTACCCACACAGACACACAAAGTATAGAGCACTGTTTGAGTAGTAGTTTTACCGTTAATTCACATAATACAACACATGAAGGACAGAGATCCTACATAGGGAGTAGGTGTACAGTAACTCCCGTTGTTGATTTAACAATTGACACTCTTATTTATGACGTCAGTAACCACTTGAGGCTCTTATCATGAGCTGCCAAGGCTATGGAAGCCTCCTGAGTTCACAAACTCCAACCTTATTTAGACAAGACCATAGTCAAAGTGGAAGTTCTCTCCCCTTCAGAAAGGTACCTCCTTCTTTGATGGCCAGTTCTTTCTGTTGGGATCTCACTCACAGAGATCATTCATTTAGGTCATTTTTTGTCACAATGTCTTGGCTTTCCTTGCCTGAGAAATTCTCATGGGCTTTTTAGCCAGATCTGAATGCCTTAAGGGCTGATTCTGAGGCCAGAATGCTGTTTAGGACATCTGCCATTCTATGCGCCTGCTGTGTCTCCCACTTCCCATGTTGAATCGTTCTCTCCTTTTTAATTCTTTCAGTTATTATTAGCAGATACTAGTCTTGTTTATGTGATCCCTTTGACACTTAATCCTATCATTATGATCAATTATGAACTTAAACTGATCACTTTGATTAGTAATATGACATTGGTACATGCTACCTTGGTGGGATTGAATTGGAATCACGTGGCACTTTCTAGCTCTACCATTAGGGGTAAGTCTGAGTGTGCAAGTGCCGAACTGTACATCTCCTCCCTCTCCTATACCCACTCTTATATTTAACAGGGATCACTTTTGAGTTGAACACTTAAGAATAATTGTGTGTTAATTAAAGAGTTCAACCAATGGTATTAATTTATTCTAAAAATACTAAAAGGAATAAAATAGTAAGTTGTTCCTTGAGAGGACAAGGGCTGATCCCTTTTTCATCTCTGATTTTATTAATTTGGGTCTTTTCTCTCCTTTTTTAGTTAATTGGGCCAAAGTGTGTCAATTTTGTTTATTTTTTCAAAAAACCTTCTCTTCCTTTTGCTGATCATTTATAATGTTTTTTGGATTCAATTCTGTTGATTTTTTTCTTTAATTTTAATTATTTCTCTTCTCCTAGTAGTTTTGGGGTTTTTTTGTTTTTGTTTTGTTTTGTTTTGTTTTTGCTGAAGTTTTTCTAGATCCTTGAGATGCATTGATAGCTCCTTTGTTTGGTGCCTTTCCAGTTTCTTGATATAGGCACCTATTGCTGTAAACTTTCCTCTTAACACTGCTTGTGCTGTATCCCATGAGTTTTGATATGTTGTGTTATCATAATTGGTTCCAGGAAGTTTTTAATTTCTCTTTTGATTTCTTCTATGATCCACTGTTCATTCAGGAGCATGTTGTTCAGTCTCTATAATCTTGTATTGGAGTGTCATGTTCATTTGGGGGTGTCATAATGTCTTCCTTGTTCTTGTTTCCTACGTTTCTGCGTTTGTTGTTTGGCATTGTGGAGATATTATTTGGTTTCTTCTTTTTTTTTTCCTAGCTGTGATGGCTTTTCTTGTTATACTATGACTCTTAATCAAAGTGGACTGTCTGCTTTTTGGTGAATCTCTAGAGGCTTGTAGTGGGTGTGGCCAGAGAGCTCTGTTTAGTTCTTCAGGGTTAAGGGTGTGCCAAAGGTGACACGCCCAGTTTTGGCATGGTAAATCTTCTCTCTCTCTCTCTCTCTCTCTCTCTCTCTCTCTCTCTCTCTCTTTTTCAGAAGGGAAGTAATTCTGCTCAGCTGAGCTCTTCTCCTCATTGGTAATCAGTGCCTGAGCACTAGCCCCATGGGTATAATATTTGTCTGCTCTGTCCCAAGGACCACACAAAGGATCTATGCAGTCCTCAGTGTAAGCTCAGATTCCCCTGCAATATCACTCACTGGGTAGCCAAGCCACCTGAGCTTGTGGCATCTCCCACCGAAACTACTCATGTCTCAGCCACACCATGAGTTCTTCCACATACCCTCAATTTTTTTTTTCACAGTCCCAGTTCATAAGCTCCACACATTCACTAGGTCTTAGTCTCCTGTTATTACTCCCCACCAGTGTAAGGTTTTTATGTTTAGTTGGGGACAGGCACAGCCCCGAGCTGGTACAACTGTTACGTATGTCCAAAATGGCGCCTACTCTATTGTCTCACGCCTTTGTAAGGTGAGTGTAGAGAGAGAATCATGTCCATACCTTCCCTTTTATTTTTTCTCTCCTCTAGTTAGGCTGGTGTACTTTCCCCCAGCCTCGTTTCCTCTAGGCTCTTCCTGCTGCTTTTCCACCAGTGTCTCGGGCTACTGCAGTTTTGCCTCACCTCTCTTTCCAGCACTGGTGTGGAGACTCTCGGCAGCTGGGGTCCCGAGCCATGGGCACCCATGCCCTCCACATAGATCCACCGTGTCCCTCTAATTCTGGAAGAGTTTCCTCTGCTGTTTTTTCCCTAACTCTTCCCTGAGACTACACTATCTTCACTTTTATTAAATTATCTTTTCCTGGACTATCAGTGAGCTCCCTCCCTATTCTGCCATCTTTGAGCCTACCTCATGTAATATGTCTTATCCTCTTGGTGTCAATGACAGCCTCTAGGGAGTCCTGAGAGAGTACTTGGTTAAATATTTCTTTAGTTGGTAATTTTATTTATTTCCTTAAAAAGAAAATAAGTTATGTTTTTGATACATTTTCTTTCTTTCTTTCTCTTTTTTTCTTTTGAAGAAAATTATTTGTGATAGTTGTCAAATGATGATGACTGATGTGGACATTTGGCTCAGTAATTAATATGCTCACATTGCCTATCAGTGCCTGGGTTCAAGTCCTGGCAGTGTTCCCAATTCCAGCTTCCTGCTGTGCACACTCTGGGAGGCAGGAGATGATGGCTCCAATACTTTAGTCCCTGCCACCCATGCAGAATACACAAATAGAGTTCTGGGTTTCTGGCTTGAGCCTGTCCCAATCCCAGCTGTTACAAGATCTGGAGAGTGAACCACAGATGGAAGATCTCTTTCTTTCTGTTGCTTTCCCTTTCAAATATATAATAATAAATAAAACATTTTTAAAATGAAGCTGAGTGTGCCGGTTACTTGAGGGAACTTGTTCAAAGTATTTTGGTCCCTCTCTCAATATTCTAAATCTGTAGCTCTAATAGAGCTGGTGGAGGTCAAATGTCTGCATTTTCCTTAAGTGCTGATGGGAGAGGGGTGATTCAGCTGTATGGCTTCTGGACCTTAACTTTCAGAAATATCTCAACATGGCATATGCCATCACGCCTATATTATATTAATGGACTGTTTTACCTTTTTTTAACAAAACAGATTCGTTAATCCACAGAGGAACAGGTAGCTTGCGGAACAGCAGAAATCAAGATACTTGTCATATTGCCTTTGGATCCAGAGTTCTTGGACCACCTCCACTGTCTGGCAGAAGGAATAACGTGAGGGTATCCAGTGAGGTAGGAACAAGACTTGGACAGCTTATCTAAGCATGGTGGCATGGTAAGGGAAGATCTCCTTCCCCAGATAGGAGGGAGAGACAGCATGCCAAAGCAGAGGCTTGAATGTGTTTGGAACAGAAATTCTAGATCATAAAACACTTCAAACTGTTTCCTTTTAACTTTGTCAATGTAATTAACATTTCTAAGCATTCTTTTCATTAAACGTTCACGAGACTTACAGGCAAGTATATGTGGGCACATTTTGCTGTCTCCTCCAAAGGAGCTGGATCATCACCAGATGCCTTCCAGTGAACAGAATCGCAAATGCTATGTTTGCTTTGATTTTCTGCTCAATTTCTGCCATATATGGCAATTTTTAATTCAGCTCCTTCCTACTGAAGATGGAGTGCAGCAAATGAGCATATTTTAATTTTTGCTTCTATACCTGATTATCTTCTATTTTATCTCACCTTATTTTTCTCTATTTATAATTTGCAGTAGTAATTTCCCTTTCCATCACTTTCTGACCTCATTTCTTCTAGTTTTTTCTCTTTATTTGTATAAATATTCATTTTCTTGTATATATTCTATAGGAAATACATTTAATTCCTATGTATTTAAATGTATACAGATAACTTCCTTTCCTTATAGACAGTAAGATCTGTTGGACCCAAAAGTCACCGATCATGCCAGCGGTCCACTGTTGATAAATGTGTTACCAATTCAGAGAAGTCACCCTCGCTGATACCTGACTGTGTGGAGCAAGGAGATAAAGAAAATATTTGCCAAATAAGACATCCTGTGCCTTTTCATGGTAAGGAAGAATCATGCATGAAGACTAATAGCTAGTGAAAATAGACATTTTCTTATAAAGTGAAGAACTTATATTCATGACTAGATCCTAAGTTCAGAAAATTACCATTTAATAATGACATGAGTAGTGGGTATTAAGTATATTTAGAATTATAGAAATTCTCATCCTATATACTCTGTTATTTCAAATTGCTACCATATTTGCATTTTTACTTTATGATAACTGATGTAGAAATAAATCGCATTATTGCTAAATTTCGGCAATTCCATTTACATTTTAAGTTTTCTTAGCTTAATTTCATCTTTTAATTAATGTATTTAATTTGTGAAATGTTCTTTATTTTCTCTCACTGATACAAAAACCACACTGTGAATGTGGAAAGGTCTCTTGTCCCTTTCGCCAACTGAGAATTCAAGGCTAACAGAGAAAAGTGATTTGCAGCTTTGAAGAATTAGAAACCAGAAATAATTGAGAAGGAACCCAAGACTTAGAATTCACTGTCAATTTTTTACCCTTTCTGGTCTGACTTAAATGAAAAGGAGGTCATTTCAGTTCATTTTATTTGATTTAGAAATTAATTCTTGGGGCCGGCACTGTGGCATAGTTGGTAAAGCTGCCACCTGCAGTGCCAGCATCACATAAGGGCGCCAGTTCGAGTCCCAGCTGCTCCACTTCCAATCCAGCTCTTTTCTATGGCCTGGGGAAGCAGTAGGAGGTGGCCCAAGTCCTTGGGCCCCTGCACCAACATGGGAAACCTAGAAGAAGCTCCTGGATCCTGGCTTCAAATCAGCTCAGCTCCGGCTTTTGTGGCCATCTGGGTAGTGAACCAGCAAATGAAAGACTGTCTCTCTCTCTCTTTCTCTTTTTTTTTTCTCTCTCTCTCTTTCTCTTTCTGCCTTCCTCTCTATAATTCTGCTCTTGAAATAAATTTAAAATATATAAAATATATATAAAGAAATTAACTCTCACTATTAAAGATAATATCCTGCATGGAGTATAAACTTACATCAGAAAGTATAACGAAGGCATCCAGTAACAGCTCTGAACTCTCTGTGAAGCCTTGATCAAGTCTCTTAAACAGTTTTGTCCCCTGTAAAATAGAGATACCATTACTACTGGTAGTGGTAATAGTAAAAGCTAACAGCTACATCAAGGGGTCATTGTGATGGTTCTGTGAGAAAAGCCAATTAGTGAATCATATTTTGCCAAGAATGATGTGGTCAGTCAATATTAAGTGCTGCTATGAATATTAGTGTTGCATGATTAAGTTTTATAAAGAATTCTCCAGGTTTGCCCTCAGTTCTCCAGTGTTCTATTGGTACACTAAACTCTTGTTAAAAATAAACTTACCCACACTATTTTTCCCCAGAAACCTTTTATTTAAGATTTGTACACTTAATGCACTTCATAAATACAACTTTAGGAATATAGTGATTCTTCCCACCGTACCCACCCTCCCACACCCACTCCCACCCCTCTTTCTCCTCCCTCTCCTATTTCCTTTCTTATTTTTTGCTAAGATCTATTTTCAATGAACTATATACACATATTAGTAACTCTATACTAAGTAAAGAGTCCAACAAATTGTATGGGGAAAAAAAAAACTGTTCCTCAACAGTAAAGATGAGGACTGTTCAAAGTCATTGCATCTCGAAGTGTTAATTTCACTTCTGTAAATTACCTTTTAGGTGCTCTGTTAGTTATCACAGATAAGAGAAAACATTATGGTATTTGTCCTTTTTGGACTGGATTATTTCACTAGGTATGACATTTTCCAATTTGTGAATTTTGACTTAGATTTCTTGTTCCCCTGGAGTCTTTTCCAGGAACTCCTTGCCTATGCCAATGTCTTGCAGGGTTTCCCCAGTGCTAATAATTTGATGATATCAGGTCATGGATTTGGGTCTTTAATCCATTTTGAGTGGATTTCTATATAAGGTGTGATGTAAGGGTCTTGCTTCATACTTCTGCATATGAAAATCCAGTTTTCCCAGCACCGTTTGTTGAAGAGACTGTCCTTGCTCCAGGAATTGGTTTTAGCTCCATGGACAAATATAAGTTGGTTATAGATGTTTGGATTGATTTCTGGCATTTCTGTTCTGTTCCATTGGTCTATCCATCTACTTTTGTACCAGTACCAGGCTGTTTTCATTATAACTGCCCTTTAGTATGTCTTGAAATCTGGTATTGTGATTCCTCTGGCTTTGTTTTTGTTATATAAGATTGTTTTAGCTATTCAGGTTCTCCTTTGTCTCCCTACAAATTTCAGCATTGTTTTTCTATATCTAAGAAGAATGTCCTTGTTATTTTGATTGGTATAACATTGAATCTTTAAATTGCTTTTGGTGGTATGGACATTTTGATGATATTGATTCTTCCAGTCCATGAACATGGAAGATTTTTCCATTTTTTTGTATCTTCTATTACTTTCATTAATGTTTTGTGATTCTCATCATAGAGATCTTTGACATCATTGGTTAAATTTATTCCAAAGTATTTGACTTTTTTTTTTGGTAGCTGTTGTGAATGGGATAGATCTTTTTTTTTGTAACTTTTATTTAATGAATATAAATTTCCAAAGTACAGCTTATGGATTACAGTGGCTTCCCCCCCATAACTTCCCTCCCACCTGCAACCCTCCCCTCTCCTGCTCCCTCTCTCCTCCCCTCTCCTGCTCCTTCTCCCCTTCCATTCACATCAAGATTTATTTTCAATTATCTTTATATACAGAAGATCAATTTAGCATATATTAAGTAAAGCTTTCAACAGTTTGCACCCACACAGAAACACAAAGTGAAAAATACTGTTTGAGCACTAATTATAGCATTAAATTGCAATGTACAGCACATTAAGGACAGAGATTCTACATGAGGAGTAAGTGCACAGTGACTCCTGTTGTTGACTTAACAAACTGACACTCTTGTTTCTGGCGTCAGTAATCACCCTAGGCTCTTGTCATGAGTTGCCAAGGCTATGGAGTTCGCCAACTCTTGATCATATTTAGACAAGGTCATAGTCAAAGTAGAAATTCTCTCCTCCCTTCAGAGGAAGGTACCTCCTTCTTTGATGGTCTGTTCTTTCCACTGGGATCTCACTCGCAGAGATCTTTCATTTAGGTTTTTTTTTTTTTTTTTTTTTTTTTTTTTTTTTTTGCCAGAGTGTCTTGGCTTTCTATGCCTGAAATACTCTCATGGGCTTTTCAGCCAGATCCGAATGCCTTAAGGGCTGATTCTGAGGCCAGAGTGCTGTCTAGGACATCTGCCCATCTATGAGTCTGCTGTGTATCCCGCTTCCCATGTTGGATCGTGAATGGGATAGATCTTAGAAGTTCTTTCTCAGCCATGGCATTGCCTGTGGATACAAAGGCTGTTGATTTTTTCGTGTTGATTTTATATCCTGCTACTTTACCAAACTCTTCTATGAATCCCAGTAGTATCTTAGTAGTCTTTTGGATCCCCTGTATATAGGATCATGTCATCTAAAAATAGGGATAGTTTGACTTCCTCCTTCCCAATTTGTATCCCCTTGATTTCTTTTTCTTGCTTAATGGCACTGACTAAAACTTCGAGAACTATATTTAATAACAATGGTGAGAGTGGACATCCTTGTCTGGTTCCAGATTTCAGTAGGAATGCTTCCAACTTTTCCCCATTCAATAGGACATTGGCTGTGGGTTTGTCATAACTTGCCTTGATTGTGTTGATTTTGTTGATGAATGTTCCTTTTATACCCAATTTGCTTAAAGTTTTCACCATGAAGGGCGTTGTATTTTATCAAATGCTTCCTGTGCATTTATTGAGGTAATCATATGGTTTTTGTTCTTAACTATGTTAATGTTAATGTATCACATTGATTAATTTGTGAATGGTGAACCATCCCTGCATACCTGGGATAAATCACACTTGGTCAAGTTGAATGATCTTTCTGATGTGTTGTTGGATTCGATTGGCTAGTATTTTGTTGAGAATTTTTTGTGTCTATCTTCATACAGGGAAATTGGCCTGTGGTTCTCTTTCTCTGTTATATATTTTTTCAAGTTTAGGAATTAAGGTGATGCTGTCTTCATAGAAGGAGTTTGGGAGAACTTTCTCCCTTTCAGTTGCTTTGAGTAGCTTGAGAAGAATTGGAGTTAGTTCTTTAAATGTCTGGTAGATTTCAACAGTGAAGCCATCTGGTCCTGGGCTTTTCTTTGCTGAGTGTTTATTACTGAGTAAATTTCTGTCTTGGTTATTGTCTGTTTAGGTCTCTGTGTCTTCATGGCTCAATTTAGGTAGGTTGTATGTGTCCATTAATCTATCCATTTCTTCTGTGTTTCCCAATTTGTTGGCATACAGCTCTTTGTAGCAATTTGTGATGATTCTTTTTATTTCTGTGGTATCTGTTGTTACATTTCTTTTTTCATCTTAATTTTATTGATTTAGGTCTTCTCCCTCTTTTTTTGGTTAATTGGCCCAAGGTGTGTCAATTTTGTTTATTTTTTCCAAAAAAACCAGCTTTTCGTTACAATTATATTTTGTATTTTTTTTTGTTTTGTTTTAATTTTGTTTTTTCTTCTCTAATTTTACTTATTTCTTTCCTCTTACTAGTTTTGGATTTGGTTTGCTGTTCTAGGTCTTTGAGGTGTATTATTAGCTCATTAATATGGTTCCTTTCCAATTTCTGATGCAGGCACCAGTTACTATAAACTTTCGTCTTAACACTTCTTGTGCTGTATTCCAAATGTTTTGATATGTTGTATTGTCATTTTCATTTGTTTCCAGAAATTTTTTTGATATCTCCTTTGACATGTTCACTCAGGAGCTTGTTTTTCAGTCTCCATGTGTTTGCATATGTTCTAGAGATTCTTGAGTTGTTAATTTCCAGCTTCATTCCATTGTAATCAGGGCAGATGGATGATATTATTTGAATTTGCTGAGACTTGCTTTATGGCCTAGCATGTGGTCATTCCTAGAGAAAGTTCCTGGCACTAGTGGGAAGAATGTATGTTCTGCACCTGTAGGGTATCTGTAGATATCCCTTAGGTCCATTTGGTGTATAGTGTCGATTAACTCTGTTGTTTCCTTGCTGATTTTCTGTCTGGTTGATCTGTCCATTACTGTAAGTGGAGTATTGAATTCCCCCATTGTTATTGTATTTGAGTCTGTATCTCCCTTTAGATCCCTTAATGTTTCTTTTAAATGGCCAGGTGCCCTGTAATTAGGTGCATATACATTTATAATAGTTACATCTTCTGTTGAATTGATCCCTTAATCATTACATAGTGTCACCCTTTGTCTCTTGACAGTTTTTGTGTTAAAGTCTGTTTTGTCTGATACTAGAATGGCTTTATCAACTCTTTTTTGGTTTCTGTTAGCATGGAATATCTTTTTCCATCCTTTCAGTTTCAGTCCACATGTAATTTTGTTGGTGAGATGTGTTTCTTGTAGGCAGACAATAGATGGATTTTGTTTTTTAATCCGTTCTGCTAGTATATGTCTTTTAACTGGGCAGTTGAGGCCATTTACATTCAAGGTGAGTATTGATGAGTAATGACTTTGGCCCTGCCATTTTCCAAAAATATTCTATTGTTTACTTTGGATTTCCTTTGTACTTTTACTGGGAGATTTTCTGTGTTCACCTTCTTTCATAGTGATGACTATGTTTCTATGTGTAGCACATCCTAAAGCATCTTTTCTAAGACTGGATGGGTGGTGGGAAATTCTTTAAATTTCTCTTTGTTATGGAAGTTCTTTATTTCACCTTCATTCAGAAATGAAAACTTTGTGGCATATAATATTCTGAGTTGATAGTTTTTTTCTCTTAAGACTTAGAATAAATTTTGCCTTTCTCTCCTAGCCTATAGGGTTTCTGATGAGAGGACTGCTGTGAGTCTAATTGGAGATTGTCTGAAAGTAATCTGGCATTTCTCTCATGCACATCTTAGAATCTTTATGTGTTACTGTGGAGAATGTGACTACAGTGTGTCTTTTATGGTCATGTCTATTAGGAGTTCTATGGGCTTCCTGTACTTTGACATCCCTTTCTTTCCCCAGATTATGGAAGTTTTCTGTAATTATTTCATTAAAAAGGCCTTCTAATCTATTCTGTCTTTCCATGCCTTCAGGAACTCCTAAAACCCGTATGTTGGGTTGTTTGATAGTATCCCATAAATCTCCAAACTAAACGTTTTCTAATTTCTTTTTTTTTTTTTTGGAATGATTCTAAAATTTCCAGAGATTTGTCTTCTAACTCAGATATTCTTTCTTCTGCCTCACTGAGTCTATTCTTAAGGCTATCCACCGTATGTTTTATTTGTTCCTTTGAATTCTTCTTTTCCAACATTTCATTTTGATTTCTCTTTAAAATCTCAATTTCTTGGGGAAAAATTTCATTCATGTCATGTACAAATTTCATGAATTTGCTTCTGATTCCTTCTTAATAACCCTATGATCAATTTTTTGAATTTCATTGCTGGCATTTTGGTCAGTATCTTTATCTTCACATTCTAGTACTGACATGATGTGTGCTTCTGGGGCCATCATGTTGTTTTCCTTATTCTTGTTTCTTGAATTGCTGCATTTATTATTAGGCATTTTTGGTGATACTTGTTTGTTTGTTTGTTTTTTGACCTGTAATGTCTTTTATCTTTGAACTATGCCTTTGTGACTTAGTGGTGTGTCTGATATTTCAGTGAATACCCAGAGGTGTATGCTGGATATGGTCAGGAAGCTGCGTTCTGTTCTCCATGGTGAGGGGAGTGTCCAAGATGACACTCAAGTTGAGTGTGATAAATCTCCTCTTTTTTTTTTTTATATAGGAGAGGAGGTTTGTTCTGCTCTGTTGGCATATTCTCACATTCACTTCCCCTCCTCAAAGGAGACCAGTGCCTGGGTGCTAGCTGCAGTGAGTGCAGTTTTCATCCGCACTGCCACAAGAGCCACACAAACAGACTGTGCAGTCCTCAGTGTGTACATGTATCCTGCAACAATGACCCTCACCAGGAAAGCAGGGAGCCCTGAGCATGTAGAGCCCCCCCCCCCCACAGTGACTGCCCAAAGTCCCAGCCACACCCTGTGCCCTCCCATGCAGGCATAGTGTTTTCACAGTCCCAGTACACAAGGCTCCCACAGTCATACGCTCCCAGCCACCTGTCAATTCTCTCAACCAGACTCAGGCATCTCCTATGAGATGGTTTCTGGGAGCACAGACACAAGCTGGCCCAGCTGTTACATATGTCCAGAATGGTGCCCAGCCTCTCTTGCTGGTTACAGGACACTGGTGCCTGGTGGTCAGGGAGAGAGAAATGTGCACCCTTTGTTTTCCCCCTAGATTGGCAGGCACATTGTCTCCCACTAGGCTCCAAGCCAGACTCATGCCAGGCTCTTCCCCCAGCTTTATCACCAGTGCTTAGGCTGCTGCAGTCTGGTCTCACCTTACTCTAAAGTTGGTGCTGAGGCTCTCAGCTGCTGGGGTCCTGAGTTGTGCACATCTACACCCACACATAGGTCTACAGTGTCCCTCTAATTTGTGTGGAGTTTCCTCTGCTGTTTTCTCCCTAAGTCTTCCCTGAGATTGCTCTCTCTCCACTTTTTTTTAAACTATAATTCCCTGGACTAGAGCAGTAAGTGCCCTACCTATTCTGCCATCTTGAAAACTCCTATACTCTTTTTTAAAGGAAGTAATTTTTCTGTGCTGGCTGTCAGTTTGAATTTTATTTTTGAATACTTAATCAAATTACTTGTAGCTATCTATTAAGGTATTAGGGGAATAAAATACATAAGTAATTTTGAAAACTTGATATGATTCTAATATTGGAATTAAAATAAACAACTATCTCCTATGAAGAAATAAGCTATGATTTTTGGTACAACTTTAAGTTGTGTCAAAATGATATATGAATGTTCTCATTATAGTGATAATTATATTTACTGAGTTATTTTAAGCTATATAGTCCTTTCGCTTCTGTCTTTTGTTCTTTGATATGAAAATGGACTAGCCAGTCTACCCATTATGCACCCACATCCCCCTCAAGAACCATCAGCAGATAAGAATAATAACAGAAGAAGATTCCGGTTAAAAGGCACCAGCAGAGAAAGGACAGACACACCCAGCGGTATGGTACCATTTCAGTACTATCTTAGATCTGTGCATTATTCAGGGCAATGGAATCTATCTCTGCAGGTTGTAAATTTCAAAGGATTATGAACCAATTCATTTAAAATATAAATGTCTGTTCTACAGGGATTATGGAAATAAAGTTTTCTGCAAAAGAATTGCTGTAGAGCCCTAGCAGATTTCCTGGATTAAATAGAAAGTACCACAGAAATAAAGGACTTCCTAATTTTACTCTCAAAGGCTGAATAAGCTTACATTATTGTTTTTTCAAAATGGCCCAGATGTGAAACAGGAGGTTCCTGCCTGCTGACTTTACTAAAATTGAACTTTATTGTAATTTTTCATATTTCATTTGTGTCTTTTCTTTTAAATTGAACTCTGTTCAGATTGGTTTTATACATTTGCTGCCTCTGCCTCTGGATTCTTTAGCATATGATATGATATAGATTAAAAAATTAACTCTTGGGACTCTCCGTTATGGCACAGAAGGTTAAGCTACCCTTTAGGACATCCATATTAGATTTGAGTCTCAGCTACTCTGTGCTTCCAGTTCAACTTCCTGCTAATGCACCTGGAGACAGGGGGTGATGGCTCAAATACATGGGTTCCTGTCACCTATGTGGGACGCCTAGATAGAGTTCCTTGCCTAACCTTGGCTGTTGTAGGCATTTGAGGAGTAAACCAGCAGATGAAACACTCCTTCTCTCTGTCTCTCTGCCTTTCAAATAAATCTCTAAAAAAATTTTTTAACTCTTTGCAGTCAGTAAAGTATTAGGGAAATATAGGTGGCTGTTAACAGTTATTCTTTTGAATACTGGAATTGAGGTATATATGTACAGAATTGTATATACATGTATTAGGCTATCCTGAATCCAGCCCAGAATGTATCTCATACATACATACATACGTACATATATATGTATATGTATAACTTCTCAAAAATATAAGATTCTTGGGCTAAAATTCAACTTACTCAGTTCACATTAATTTTATCAAAGGGTAGATAGGAAAATTAATTCTGTAACATCTGCATCATTTTCTTAAGGTGTTGAGGGAAAGACCTTGGTCTAAATGATTCATGTTTAGTAAGAATTATAATTTAAAGAAAACAGACTCTATTTTATGTAAGACCCAAGGAAAAAAAATAAGACCCTTTAAAAATTATATGGGTTTTTGAATTCCTTTTATCCCACATTATAAAACTTGAGGCTAAAATGTCCCTGTGCAAATATTAAAGAATTTTAAGGTGACTGTCTACAAAAATGCAGCTGAGTTCATCTTTAAGCACTCACTGCTGGGAAAAAAAAAAAAAGCAATGGCATATAATCTATATTCTTACTTCTAATTTGCTTTTAAAGAATCAAACAGAAAGGTAAGCAAATTAACATCATTTTCAAAAATCACTTTTTATAAATATAAATAAATAATAGAGTAGAAAATATTTACTACCACCAGGGAGTTCTTCAGGAAACCACAAGAATGAAGAAGATAAAGCAACAACCGTCCTGGCTACTGTGGCCCAGGAAGACACAGAAGTGGTGAACTCCAGCACTCCAGGGCCCCAGTCTTCTGATCAAGCAGGTGAGCATCCTTACTACACCATATTTGCTCATAATTCAGAAATACACCTAGTATTTCAAACCCAGTCCTTTCCAAAAGTGGTGATGCAGCCACTTGCTAACATTTTAATTTTTTTATAAATCTCTTTTTGTTAACCTTAATTTTCTGTCAAACTTTAATGAATGAAAGAGTATTTTCAAGTGTTAGGATACTGGTTGTCCTGTTCTACATGAAAGTTTAAAACTTTCAAGTGTTCCCTTGACACTCTTACCCTACCCAAAGATGATGTATTATGTTTCTCCAGCTCTCTTTATAATGGAGAGGGTGGGAGCTGAGAGCTTTGAGCCCATCAACATATCTTGCCTAGCAGGTGTGTGCTACTTTTACAAAGGCAAATTGGTTTTGAGCAAGAAAAAAAGGAAAATAAATGAAAATTGTTTGTAGTTTGTCAGTCTTATTTATGCAATGTTGAAACCTTCATTAAAATGTTAGGCGCAATTAGTGTCTCTAGCATAAATCTCACTGTGTAGAAAAACTAATTAGATGTTTAGGTGATCATTCTTGCATTTATCTTGTTTGCTGCAATATTGTGATTACACAGTAATTTACATATTTTTCTAAGAAAACATACCAAATTATTCATTACAATTGATATGGAAATACTTGAGTTAAACCTACCTACGAATCCCCAAAAAGCATGTGGTCCTGAGATAATTAGAGTGACTTTGGTGTAAAACACTCTTTTTACTTTGACTTTTTGACAGTTAATAATATGTTTGGCAATAGGTCATACAAATTGTTTAACTGCATAATGAAAATGCCTTTTCCTTCAGTTTGCTTCACATACTCACGTATTTAGTGCAACACACTGGTTTCTGAAAACTTTGTCAGCATTTACAAAGCACCTGCTCTGTTTGCAAAGCACCTACTATATGTCTAGCACCATGCAAAAAGGTTTGTTGTCCAGTGTAGAATAATCTAGTCAATCTGTTCATTTTATTTGTTCCCAGCTATGCTGACTCAGAACCGTCTACACTCCTTGTCAAGGTGAACAGATGAAATACATTCTGCCTGCCAGTGGCAATAACTATACAGATTCTGTCACTGAAAAATATAGAACCCTTGTCCCTCATTGGTTTTCTCTAAGAAATATATATATTTGGAGCTGGCTATGCTAAATAGCAGGTTAAGCTGCCACCTGGCATGCTGGTTCACATCTCAACTGCTCCACTTCCAATTCAGCTCCCTGCCAATGCAAGTGGGAAAGCAGCAGCAGGTGGCCCAAGAACTTGGGCCCTTGCCAGTCACATAGGGGGAGAAAAGACCCAGTTGAAGCTCCTGGCTCTTGGCTTCCACCTGGCCATTGCAGCCATTTTTTGAGTGAACCAGCAGATGGAAGTACTGTGTGTGTGTGTTTGTGTGTGTGTGTCTCTCTCTCTATGTGTCTGTGTTTGTGTGTGTGTGTGTTTCTCCCTCTGTTTGTAACTCTGCCTTTCAAATAAATAAATAAATCTTTAAAAAAAGAAGAATAAAGAAGTACACATTTTTCACCTCATGTTATATAATAGTAGCTTTAGATTAATAAATTAATACAATTGTGCAACAGTTTATTTGCCATCAATTTTTATTAAAGGTTTGAAGATTTTTTTTTGTTTTGCTTTGCTTTTGCAGTGTAAGCTTTAGAACTGACAAATCTTATATCGCTCTTTGTTGTTTTCATTGAGCATAAATATGACAGCATTCAAGAGTCAGATGTAAATTATTGTGTCCACATCATAGTTCTGCAGAACAGATTCCTGCAAGATTTTTACCATTGAAATAATACAACAAAAAAAGTAAATTTAAAAAAAATTGAAAAGTAAGTTGAGAAAATACTCAACTCTTCCCTGCTGTCATGGTAAAGAAGAAAGTAAGGATGCTTTTAATGATGTTCCTTATAAAGATTTCTCCTTCCAATTTGCCTGGATCACAGAGTCAGTCCATCTCAGTGGGGTACGAAAGATTGAAGTTTTTTAAGGTTTTATAAAAATATATCTCAGTGGTATGCAGTATTTTTAAAGAAAACAATGTGCAAAAAGATTTTCATGTCAAAGCATTCTCTACTAAAATTAAACATAAAAGTCATTTTCACCCAGCAGGATCCACCACTTAGATTAACAAATAATTCTGTGAATTTACTGTTACTTGCACAGTCTACTCACTGAAGTCTGTGAGTTGCCCTGTTGCTGGCAGGAGAATGGGGAAGGAAAGACTGTCAGCCTTTTCTTATTTTCCCCCTACCCCCACTATGATTTGTAATCTGAACAATGACCAGATATTTTGTTAAGCACACTACTCTGTCCTCCTTCAGTTTAAAGGAGACATTAGAAACTGAAACTCTTTGGAATTTGTAAGATTTTTTCCCCCTCTGGAATGTCAGATTAATGAGATTGCGCTATAAAGAACTTGCTGCAAGACAGGTGATAATTACTTCAGATTTACAAATTTCCTGGCCAGTGTTTCACCTCAGATGGAGAGGAAGTGCAAATGAGTTGCCTGTAGCTATCAACAGTGATCTATGAGTTCAACGTTTAGCAGATTACAAGATAGTGGATAAATTAGCCTTCCTTGGCCTTTACATCATTTGATAAATCTGTTTCAAGAAGAAATTGTCACCTACTCCTTGCCTAAAGTAACACTTTTATGGAACGCTGCTCTAATTTTTGTCATCTTTTCCAAATGTTAGATGAGTGGATATTTCCTGAATGTGATGATCACATTCCCCACTTGACGTCCAGCAAACAGTCCCCACTTCTGTATGATGACTCCTGCAACACATCACACCTGTGGCTGCAAGCCAGCAATGAAAGTGATCATGACTGTGAGGTAGAGGGAACCCAGATCATTCAAGAAGACATTTTTACCTTCTCATCAAGACCACGGTCAGCACCTCATGGAAAGACTCCAGATATGTCCCCAGAGGGGGGGGCATTTATTTTGGATCCAAAAGAGGACAACAGTGTGACAAGCAGAGACACCCGATTGGAGGATGATTTTTATGGCATGGACAGCAGCGAAGAGGTACACTGCTTAATAAGTAAGGCAGGCTTAAAGCACAGTTGTTCTATTAGATCCTATAAGCACTAAAACCAGTTGAAATGTAAGAGGGGAAAGCAGCTTCTATTTATAAAAATATAGCAGATTGCCATGTCAGTCAATACTTGCATCAGGTTGTTATGGTAACACCAAATTGCTGCCTTTTTTGTTAACAGTCTGCCAATTCCATTTTTAATTATGGAAGCCAGTTTGGGGGTTTCTTTGGTTTCTGTTTTTCATTTTAATCTTTGTCTCACTAAATGAGGCATGATAGGTAGTTTAGCTATATGTCAGCAAGACCAATAAAATACTGAGAATACATCATTCTAGATCTCTGGGGAAATTGTGTTGCAGTTGTTAAGCATTCTGAGTTGACAGTTTTCTGGCTTCCTTATTCCCTTGCCATCTTTTCACCTTAGACCTATTAGGACTCATTATTTTCCATATGGTCCCAGTATTTCAAGAGTTGTGCCAATTAAAGTTTAGATAATGAATCATGAATTAGTGCTGGGAGTTGCTTTACGGGAGGTTTTCTGTTTGGAATTTTTTAGAATACAAATATATCTTATGAAATAGTAAAATCATAAAAAGTTTTCTTAGAAACTTGTTAAAAATGAAACTGAATACTGTTTGGAAAAAAATTATTGAAAAGCTAGCACATGGTACCTTTCCCCAAAGAAATGAATATATATGGAAAGTTTCTTTAGTGTATCTTAATGATGACCATTCATATTTTCCAGAGAAAATATTCAAAAGCCAGAATTAGTAAAAATATATAAACCATTTCTATATAGAAATAATTAGTAAAACTTTTTATGTGTACTTACAAGCTTTTTCTTTAATAACTGTAACTGAGAATCTCTCTTTGGACAGTAGAATGTAGATTAAGTCCATATCTCCTACCTTCAAAGAGAGTTGAGATTATGGTAGGACTATTTAGGTAGTAATTATGATTTTTTGCAACTTTTAATGAGTTTTTAAGCAAAGTGCATGGAGGATCCTTTATTCACAGTATGTTCATCCTTGCCTCTGAGCCTAATGAAACAGTTAGTCATACCAACCTAAGCCCACTGCAACCCCTTTCTCATATAAGTAGTCCATTTGATGCCAGGATTTGAAACGTTGCTTTTGCATACATTTGCCCCTGTCATCCTGGTAACATTAAGCTGCAGAAACTGTAAAATGGTCATTTGTCTTCAGTACCTAGTTGTGGCCCCATCTCAGCTGTCAGTTCTTCCATGATACAAGTGAACTGAACTGCTTATTCATAGCAAATTAAAGGGATAAGCTTGTCCCCTTCCTATATGCACAGTACCATACTTCCTGACCTAACTCAAAGGATAGCTCCAGGAGTGGCATTTTCATGGCCACTAGGAAATGATGGGTCTCTGGAAAACTAGAAGGAAGCATTATGGGGAACTGGCATTAAGTAATACCATACAAGAAGCTTATCTCTTCCATCTCAAGGAAAGCCTTGAGAAGAAACAGTAGAGATTTATGGAAAAATTAATACCAGCTCTGAATATTTTATTTCGTGTCACTTTATATGCTTTCTTTTACTACTAGCTACTCTACTACCATCCTAAAGTGTTTATTATGCAGATGTTATTTATTAACAACTACATGAAATTAAAAACAAATTTTGTGGGCCGGCACTTTGGCGTAACAGCTAAGGCTGCCACCTGCAGTGCCGGCATCCCATATCGGTGCCGATTCAAGGCCTGGCTGCTCCACTTCCAAACCAGCTCTCTGCTATGGCCTGGGATAGCAGTAGAGGATGGCTCAGGTCTTTGGGCCCCTGCACCCGCATGAGAGACCTGGAGGAGCCTCCTGGCTCCTGGCTTCGGATTGACACAGCTCTAGCTTTTGCAGCCATTTGGGGAATGAACCAGCGGATGGAAAACTCTCTCTCTCTCTCTCTCTCTCTCTCTGCTTCTCTCATTGTGTAAATATGACTTTCAAGTAAAATAAATAAGTCTTTAAAAAATTTTGCTTTTATTACCCAAGCTCCCACTGGCATGGTTGTCTGGTCACCCCTCTACAATGCCCATCAGTATGACCAGCAGCTCATAGCTAGGACCAATGATGGGACCATCTTGTTGCTAACTCCTGCCCTGGTCTACCTTTAGTTGGAGTCTGTGAGACATGGCAGATAGACAAGGGGCAAAAGCTTTGCCATATTATCAAGTTTTAGGGAGTTTGCTATTAGAGAGACTTAACAATATACAGACCAAGAGATTTAAGATATGGGCTCTATTGAAACAAGTTTTAGAATTTATAATGATCTCATCTTTACCAAATTTGTGATTCACTTCCTCCTCCACCTTCTCATTCCCTTCCTCCTATTCTTTTTGATGATATCTTTTCCTGTAGGATAATTTCACCCATTTATTAATTGTATGAATTAATGGGAAACCAGGTTACTTATTTACAATGTCTATATACAATTTTAGAAGAAAAGTCAGGTTAGTTAATTGAGGGATCCTTACTATTGGTTGCATTATTTGAGGATGTTATATCCTCAGAGAATCATGATTATACTTAAGCAAAGTATAATATCATGTTACAAATAATGGTGAACAAATTAGTAATAATTCTATTACTTACTATATTTGAAGCATACAACTTGTAATTAAAGACTTTATTTGATGTTAGACCATTGGGTATTTTTAAAGGGAAATTAGATGAATTCAGTAGCATATAAATTAGGCAAAATCAAATCATGTTATGATAGAAGAAAAGTACAGATACAATAGTAAAAGCTAATTAAAATGAGCATTCAGTGATATATTGTCTTTGTGATTTAAGCTGTTCATAATTAATTCACATTTGAGATCTTAGTGTAAGAGCTTCAAAAGAATGAATTTTTTGCAAATGTGTTTGTGGTACTATTCACTGTATATTTTATTTCCTAGGCAGCCATATATATAAACATTTCTAGTATTCAATTAATTTTGCAGTTGTACTTGTTATTTGAAAAGCACACTCTAGAAATGTAACTCACAGTGAGCTATAAAATAAGACTACTGTGTAAAACAAATTATCTTAGGAAAGCTATTAAAACAGTGTGCCTTTCACACTCATAAAGCATCAAGAAGAAACAAAAGCATGTTGCCATTACTATCTCCATTTTATATTATCTGTCATTGTGCCCAGCATAGCTTCTAGTATGGTTACCTAGTTTGCGATTTGAAATATTTTTGTATTAACATTTCAGTATTCCCCTAGTTTTCAACTAGAACTATTGTCTTTCTCTGCTGAAATTCTGTTTATCACGTACTGAAGCAGATATTTGTAGGGTCAGGTAATTCCTTTTGTGTAACAGTCCTAATTGGAATTGTGGGCCTTCCCAGTTATCCGTATATGGACTCCAGTCATGTGGCTTGATGACCCATTGTGTTCATATTAGCTAGAAAACTTCCATATATCCTGCCCTTTAGACTCTGTGGAACCCAACAAAGGACAAATATACAGACAACAAAGGAAAAGCTCTGACTTTGTCCTTCCTCCCAGCTTTTCTGGCCTTGTTGCTTTCAGGGCATTTTTTAACAGTCAGTAATTGTTTCATTTTATACTTTTTCCTAATGGCATATGTTTCTGATTATACTATTACGATAATCCATTCACCCTTATATATCTGACTAATGATTTGGAATTGGTTTCTCACGCATACTGCTGAACACACAATAGAAAGGATATTTAGTCCTTGTGTTGCTGCTTATTTCTCTGTAACCTTTAAGAACTTTAAAATGTCAACTTATGCATTGGAAAAAGAACGGAAGGACTGTATTTTGAATATATTGCCTTGCATTTTTGTTCCTATATATTCTGAGTTATATTATAACAGACTGTCTAGACCTATCAGGCAATTTTTAAATTATTTTTAAAAGCTTTTATTTAATGAATGCAAAATTTATAGGTACAACTTTAGGAATATAGTGGTTCTTTCCCCATTCCCACCCTCCCACCCCCACTCCCATCCCACCTCCTACTCCCTCTCCCATCCCATTCTTCACTAAGATTCATTTTTAATTTAACTTTATATACAGAAGACCAACTCTATAGTAAGATGTCAACAGTTTGTACCCACAGACACACACGATGTATAAAGTACTGTTTGAGAACAAGTTTTGCAGTTAATTCTGATAGTACAACTCATTAAGGACAGAGGTCCTACATGGGGAGTAAGTGCACAGTGACTTCTGTTGTTAATTTAAAAATTAACACTTATTTATGACATCAGTGATCATCCGAGGCTCTTGCCATTAGCTGTCAGGGCTACAGAAGCCTATCAGCGCAGCTCTGGTTGTTGTGACAGTCTGGGGAGTAAACCAACAAATGGAAGACCTCTCTCTCTTTGCTTCTGCCTCTCTGTAACTATACCTTTCAAATAAATAAATAAATCTTTTATAAAAAAGAATAGTTTTGTCTTGGATAATTAGAGGTATCTCATCATTTTCCCCAAATTTTCATTATTTTATACAGTCCCTAAAACTTACGTGATTTGTCTGTAAAGCGTCATTGGTACAGGTGAAAATGTTTCCAAAAATAATTCAACCAACACTTTTTTAAAAGCAGACTTACTGCAGTATAGTTACTAGTTTAAAACCACCGCATCATCCTTTAATTTTGGTTGTCTACTATCCACTGACTGTTTTTGGCTATACTGTGATCTTTAGTTGACTACAGAGATGTCTCTCTGCTGTTTGCAAGAACTGTCATCCAACTAAAAGGTGTAAGAGTTCACACATTTGATCTCTAAAACATTAAACAAAAGTAAAAACTCACACTGACCAGTCTCAATCATGCTTTTAAAACTGCCATCAGAAATGTGTTTGGAATATTGCACATGTGTTTTCTTACAGAGCTTTAAGAATGCTACAGATGACTTTTTTCGTGGTGGACTGAATTAGAAACTCAATTGAAATATAAATAAATATGATCATCCACTTTTACAAATGCTAAGATAGAATTCTATCCCAACTCATTCAACATTAAAGTTGTGACACAAAGAACCTGGGTCCCATCTGCTCCAAGTAGGTGGCCCTCAAGAGTCATTAAAATTATCTATTTAAAATCACAACTCATTAAAAAAAAAAATCACAACTCAACAAGAGCAGTCCATTTTGTGCATCCAGAAATTATTGTCCAAATGCCCATCTGCATTTCCTTTTAAGAAAAGTAGTTCAACAAAGGCAATGCTAGCTCCTTTGGGAAATCATTCTCATCTTCGGTGTACATATGCTGTGCTACAGTTAATCAGGCAAACTCTATTGATGTTCCTGGCACTGGGGCGTGATTGAATATTTAACAAAACAAATGTTTCCAAGCCCAGAAGACAAACGGTTCAAAAGATCTGAGGTTTTTAAAAAAATATATTAAGTTAAATCAAAAGCATTTTGTATTTGTTATTCTAAGGAACAGAAGAACAAATGATTAGAATGTGAAAATGGCATGACAACTTCTTTGCTATTCTGACAAATTATATTCAATTGCTGTACAAATTTTCAGTAGCTAAGTGATAAACCAAAGGGAAAAAGTGGTAATTTTCCAATCAAATCATAGAAAGCTACTTTCTCATGTATATAACAATGTATATGTTACATATAAAAAAATTAGTCCAAAAATGTGTTAAACAAATTAATTAAATATGTGACATCAATAAACATCATTTATACTTTACATTGAAGCAAAAGTTTATAAACAAAATAGGATTGTTTCAGTGTACCACTCTTCAGTAAATATTGCACTGTTTTTTTATTCTCGTTATTTTCTCTATAAATGAGGGACTGACCCAACTCAAGTAGATATATTAGTTAAAATTAGTAGTAGTGTTCTCAGTTGTGCCAGTTCTCTTTTCAGCCTCTGAGAAACCAGAATTGGTGATCCTAGGATAGCCACAGTAAACACACCTTTGGTACCCTGTCCAGATTTTCCAGTTATTTGTCTTATCATATATTTAAAATAGCATGGGAACATAATATCAAGGAAATACAGTGCCACTAGGAGAATGCTCACCAAGGATACCCAACTAAATCCATTCACTTCTTGGCTGATCTCCCAACCAGGATCTATCTTCAGAAAAATGTGAGATGAGTTCCCTTGTACATACTTGTGAATATTTCCACATATATAGTCACTGCTCATGCCAAGCAGAGAGAGATGTTTTACAGCTGAGCAGACTACTAGAAGGAAGAAAAGGCTGCATTCTGATCCTACCCTGCCACCCTGGACTTAGAAAAATCGTCTTATTTCCGAATGTGTTGATCTTTATGGTATTTTCTAATTGATGTAGCAAACATCTGATTTTCCACATAATCTAAATTGCCATAATAATGCACCTGAAACTTTTTAAGTGGTCTTCACTACCTTTTATATTATGATAGTGTTACTTTTGACACTGTCTTCCTTCTGCCATTAGATTTTATGTCTCTTGAATGTCTTCTTACCTGTTTGTCTTCTCTAGTGCCTAGAAAATGCTTTAGACATAGCAGGAGTTTAACAAATGTTTACTGAACTAATGTCGATGACAAAGGCTCCTAAGTTCTGCCTAGGTAATGTACTATAAACACACACATAAACACATTTTTTATGAAAATACAATAAAACTAATGAGTGGAGGATCCTTTTTTTTTTTTTTTAGACAGGTAGAGTTATAGACCATGAGAGAGAGAGACAGAGAGAAAGGTCTTCCTTCCATTGGTTCACTCCCCAAATGGCTGCCATGGCTGGTACTGTGCCGATCTGAAGCCAGGAGCCAGGGTGCTTCTTCCTGGTCTCCCATGCAGGTGCAGGAGCCTAAAGACTTGGGCCATCCTGAGTGGAGGATCCTTTGATCACAGAAATCACACTGCCAATTGTATGTAACAATTATAGGAATTGAAACTAGAATTTTTTTTAAACTTGAAATAGAGATAGACCTGTCTTAACAGCCAGACCAACTTATAAAACACCTATTCAGAGGCCGGTACTGTGGCTCACTTGGTTAATCCTCCGCCATCATCCCATATGGGTGCCGATTCCAGTCCCGGCTGCTCCTCTTCCAATCCAGCTCTCTGCTGTTGCTAGGGAGAACAGTAAAAGATGGCCCAAGTGCTTGGGCCCCTGCACTCATGTGAGAGACCCAGAAGAAGCTCCTGGCTCCTGGCTTCGGATCGGCGCAGCTCCAGCTGTTGAGGCCATTTGGGGAGTGAACCAACGGAAGGAAGACCTTTCTTTCTGTCTCTCCCTATGTCTGTAACTCTACCTCTCAAATAAGTAAATGAAATCTTTCAAAAAAAGAAAGAATGAAAACACCTATTCTAGTTACCCTAATACTTTCCTAGAACTAAGGCTTGGGGAATGTTTGCTATATTTTTCGTTTGCATTTTCTAAAAAGACTAAATCCTGATTTTTATCAGGGATAAAAAAAAATATCACCACTCTATTCCATAGTAACTTAGAACTCCATGCATTTTTCATATATTTTTGGCTTTCTTGCTAGTTATTGCTTGAAGGCAGGATTCCCAACTGTCTGAACACTATGAGAGTGCCCACAGTGGTGGGGAAGGTCAGACTCACTGAGCAGTGAGTGGCTTCAAGTGGAAAGGGTTGCCCAGTGCCCACCATTGAGCCCATGCAAGAACTTTTGCAAGGGCAGAAATATCCTCACTCTCTTTATTTTTGCCTGGGAACTTTGTATAATTAAGTTGCTCCCTCATTGATTTAAAATATATATGCATAGTTTTTTTTCATAATATGTATTTTCCATGGTCTTTTTGAAGACTGCCCCCATATACACGGATTTCAAAACTTTTTACTTTGACTATGACCTTGTCTAAATAAGATCAGAGTTGGCGAACTCAAAAGGCTTTGGGTTCATGCTGCTCGTGCTGGAGACCTGGATGGAGATCCAGGCTCCTGGATTCAACCTGACCCAGTCCAGCTGTTTGGGGCATTTTAGGAATAAACCAGGAGATGGAAGGTTCTTTCTCTCTCTCTCTCTCTCTCTCTCTCTGTGACTGACTTTCAAATAAATAAGTAAATAAGTAAATACAACTTTAGGAAGGAAGAGAGGCAGAATAATGATGGATTGCTTTTAATTGAAAACTGACAATTCTTTTCCTTGCCCCATGCCCACTCTAGAGCAGACTCTTTCACCTTTGACAATGAGGGTACTTTAAAAGTTTGTGGAAAAATAAAATCAACAGATGTTTGATTTAGTGCAAAAAATATGAAATCCATGTGTAGTTTTTTCATAAGATGCATTTTCATGAATTTTTTGATGACCTCTTGTACTTCATGTCTTCTGAAGAGGCGATTTCTTTATGTTGAGTCTGTAACATGGCCAAACATTCAAGAAGAAATTGAACTGTGCATTCGATCACCTAAATGTTCAGAAATGCCAAACTTTGGAAATAACTTGGTGTTTGCTTCTGTGTGTTTATAAACAGAGGAGGAGAGAAATAGCTTACCAAATGTAAAACACTAAATAATGTCTTTAAAGTGTACTCTGCTTTTGTTAGTTTTTTTCACTGTTCTGAGTTCCTCCTTAGTACTCATTTATTTATTATATATTTTTTTTTAATTTTATTTAATGAATATAAATTTCCAGTGTACAGCTTATGGATTACAATGGCTTCCCCCTCCCATAACTTCCCTCCCACCCGCAACCCTCCCCTCTCCCGCTCCCTCTCCCCTTCCATTTGCATCAAGATTCATTTTCAATTCTCTTTATATACAGAAGATCAATTTAGTATAAAGATTTCAACAGTTTGCACCCACATAGAAACACAAAGTGAAACATACTGTTTGAGTACTAGTTATAGCATTAAATCAAAATGTACAGCACATTAAGGACAGAGTCCCACATGAGGAGCAAGTGCACAGTGACTCCTGTTGTTGACCCAACAAATTGACACTCTAGTTTATGGCGCCAGTAACCACCCTAGGCTGTCGTCATGAGTTGCCAAGGCTATGGAAGCCTTCCAAGTTCCCCGACTCTGATCATATTTAGACAAGGTCATAAAAGACAGAGTGAGGATAGTAACCAAGGATCCTAAGAGTGGCATTTACCAGGTTTGAACAATTATACAGCATTAAGTGGGGAAGAGGACCATCAGTACACACAGGTTGGGAGTAGAGCCATTGGGGTAGAGTAGAGGTTATGATTACAAAGGAATGAGGCCCAAGTACGCTAGACAGGGTCTAGAACAAAGGACAGAGTCATTATTAGAGGGGCTAAGAAAGGTGCTGTCTAAGCTACAATTAAGTTTTCTGACTGAGAGGCAAATAGAACCTCACAGAAGGGGCTTGATAATAATCTGGTGGGCTTTAGGCCTTGTAAGTGAAGAGGCCCAGACCTATCTATCTCTTCACATGGGGTATATCCTAAGGGAGGTGTGAACCTCCTAGGGGAAGGCACTCTGTAGACTTTCATTATTGAAAAATCTTGAAGGACAAATGTTGTTATCACAGTTATTTCTTTAAATGTATATTTTATAGCATTAAAAAAACTACCAGATGAATTAGCACTGTACTTCTCATTGCCATTGTTTACTTGCATGACCACTAATTTTATGTAAATAATTCTTCCTTTCTCAGATTTTGAAAATTTAAACTTTGGCTTTTCTATGGGTAATCACAGAACTAAACCCTTTAAAATTTTTTAAGCTTTGACTTTCAGCTTTCCAGGCTATTATATTGAATGAAGCTCTTGTTTTGAAAAAAAATATAGTTCATAAATTTTCATGTAAGAAAAATACTTTATAATACATGATCCAATATCTTTTACTCTTGAAAAAAATAAAGCTGCCCTACAATAAGGCAGGAATGCTGTACTACACCCACTTGTATTTAGAGTAACATTTTCTTGCTTAAATAGACTGAATACCATAAGTTCCATGGAGTTAGCTTACCAGGAAATCAAAGTGTAAAATTCTTAGTTGTTTTAAACAATTTCCTATGGATACTTTTTCAGATATCCTTTGGAATAAGTGACTATTTCTTAAATGTTTAAAAAAGTACCTTATCTAAACTGAATACCACACAACAGAGCATCTTAGCATAAGATATAAACCTATGTGCTTTGCTATTTTTAGTGAGATTTTTTTCTGTAAAGATTATAGTAAAAAATCATATTTATATTGTTGTCTTTATTCATAGACTTTTATATGAACTCATTAAGAACTTGTGTTCAATAACTTGATCACCACAGATTTCTACTCAAAATTATTTTCACTTTGTTCCCCAATGTAGGGTTACACCAGTCTCCAGGGTTCTCCAGGCTCCACAACTAGTCCTTCAGGATTAACCCAGTTAACGTTAGAGAACACGCTGGGCAGCTCTGCAGGGTGGACAAGGAGAGGATGTCCAGAGGCACTGGGAAGCCAGGATTCCTTGGTGAAGCAAGAAGATAGAAATGACCTGCAAAGGAGTCTGTTGCCCGCACCTTGTCTTTCTCCCCCTAGAAGAAGCTGTGGATCCTCTCAGAAAACTCTAGACCCCCTTATCAAAGCAGAGGCTCTACCAGCCCATCAAGTGCCAACTTCACTAAACAAAACCTCCCTGAAGGAAATCACAGCCGAAAAGTTGAAACCGATCCCTGAAGTGTCTGTAAGTGCCTCCGCTGTGCTTGACATATGCAAGTGGTGCCTCCTGTTGTGTCTGTTCAGTTCCACTTTGCACCCACTTTTAGCAGTATCTATTTTTCATCATTTGGGTGATCAGTAATGTATTTTCTTTCCTATTCAGATGTGTTTTAGTTCAGTAACAGCAGCAGTTAAAGAGTATATTGCACATCCTAACGATAATAGAATGTCTTATGTTTTTAATGAGAAAGATAATTATGTGGTTTTCATCATAATGGTTATTTTTTTTATTTTCCAGTTACTTCCCATAATTTTAGTTAGCACTGCATGCAAATTATAAATGAGGATCTTATTTTTGTGCCAAAAGCTTGCCAGTAAAATTGACAGATTTTCAATAACAGTCTACATTAGGAGCCATAAAAAACATCATTATTCTGTTCACTTTCTGGTCTCTCTGCAGCAGTTCCCCAAATAATAGATGATATGAGTGAAGGTTAACAGGAAAGCAGTGTCATCAAATAAATCCCTCGGCTGGTAGAGTGGCTATATTCATGTCCATCAGATTGATTTTTTCCTCCTCCCTGTGTGTTAGTGCTTTGCTTCCTTCAGTTCTCTGTAAGCTGAACTGAAAAAGTGCAGAACAAATGACATGGATGTTCCTTTTTGTTAAGTTAAAGGTTTTCTTTATGTGTCATCTCCTTTGTGCCTCATATGTGTTACAAAGTGAAGTTTCAGAACAATTACATTCTACGCAATTTGGGGTGGATTCATTGCTACCAAGCACAGGTGGTGGACATACACATCATTGTCATCAACAAAGCAGAAGGAGCTAATATTTCTTGAATAATTACCATATGTCAGTCAGTCACTGTACCAAGCCCTTTTCCTTAAAGTATTTCCTTTAATCCTCACCAAGACACCAAGAGCAGCTGTAGTCATCCTCATTTTCAGAAGAGGAAACTGAAGTTTATATTGGCTACACAGTTTGTTCAAGAGCAACAGCTAGTTAGGTGAGCTGGTTAGTTAACTGAACCTAGATTTTCTGATTCTGGAACTACTACCCAAAACTGTTATGCTATGCTGCAGAACAGGTGTTAAGTTGGAGAAATGTGAGAACCTCTCTACAAGAAATAGCCAGAAATAAAATTAAAATGTATGCATTTTTATATCACATTTATGTGCATGTGTGTGTGTACAGGAGAAAATAGTATAGCACTTAACCTAATGAGAATGGATTTGTTTTATGGCAATTTAAGGATGAAAATTGTCAGTAATATTTTTGCATGTGTTTCATTTTTAGAAATACGTGTAAAACAAATGTTCTGGTTCTTCCTTATTATATTTTTTTCCCTTTGGCTGTGCTAACAAATTTGAAAGTAGCTAATAACAGGTTTATTCTACCAGTCTGCTTCCCTCAACTGTAGCCAATACTGGGTTGTCAGAAAGAGAAACAAACTGAGTCCTTAAGAAACATCCCAGTAAGTTTTCCCCCTAATTTCTTTTTTTTTTAATTTATTATTTAAGATTTAAGACTTATTAATTATTTGAGAGAGAGCGAGAAAGAGAGAATCTTCCATCTACTGGTTCACTCCCCAAATGACCACAACAACCAGAGCTCGGACAGACCAAAACAAGAAGTCACGTACTCCAACCTAATCTACTAGGACCCAAGTATTTAGACCATTATCCACAACCTTCCAAGGTGAATTAGCTGTAAGCCAATTTGGAAGTAGAGTAGCCAGGACTCCAGTCGGCACTCTGATGTGTGATGTCTGCATCACAAGGCCCACCAGAATGCCAGCGCCACCCTCTAATGTATTTGCCACCACCTTCTAGGAAGTGGAATCTGGCATCCAAAAAACTGCTAATTTTTGGTCTCTCCTTTTTTCTCTACAAATCAAAGCAGACTACAAAATTAAGCTTGGAAACTTCAGACACACATGAACTTGAAGTACCTCGCCACACAGCAGAGCACATTGCCAAAAAAAGGAGTGCTTTCTACTACCAGGGAATAATAAAAGAAGTTAAGAGACCAGTGTTGGAAAGAAGAGCGAGACATTTGCTGTCACCCATTATCTTCATTTAAGAGGCTTTTAGGATAAGACCCAGAAACCAGTTGAATTTTTTCAAAAGACTTTTTAATACTGCTCACTACAGATATTTTAATACTCCTTACAGGTAGACATGTCTCTTCTTCCTCACAAGAGCCCTATGAGAAACTACTATTCCAGTTTACAGCTTAAGAAACTGACTTGGAGCAGTAGCTTCAAAGGGATGAACAGGAACAGGAAGCTTTATCTTTGGTTGAAGGTGCAAAGACGTTGCTTCCCCCTTGTGCAGAGCAGTTTGAACCTCAATGTCAGAATTCACACTAACACAATTTTATCTCTAACAACCTGCATGATCACTGCAGTCTGCAGCTCACATTTACAAATCTAATCATCTTTTAATATGACATAAAATTATTGAAGGCTTAGGCATTCTTGCTTCATTTCAAAGTGAATTTGTAATAAAAATGAAGTGTTCTTCCAGAGCCACCTTTAAAAAAGTTCATGGGGCCAGCATTGTGACATAGCAGCTAAAGCCACTGCCAGCAACACCAGTATCCCACATAGATACTGGTTTGTGTTCTGGCTGCTCTACTTCCAATCCACCTCCCTGCTAATGGTCTGGGGAAAGCAGCGGAAGATGGCCCAAGTGTTTGGGCTGCTGCACCCCATGTGGGAAACCAAGATGGAGCTCCTCACTTTGGTCTGGCTCAGCTCTGGCCATTGTGACAATCTGTGGAGTAAATCAGCAGATGGAAAATCTCTCTCTCTCTCTCTTTCTCTATCCCCCTTTCCCTCTCTGTTCATTCCCACAGTGAACAGATTCTAGTAATCAGCATCTTCTTCACTTTGTGTTTACAGCTAAAAATCTGAAAGTGAGTCACCCTGAAGGTCATTGTACACCTGCTTGCTCCACAAAGGGATTTTTCCCCAGATCCTGGAGACCCATAGGAATGACTTGTTTGTAAATAAATATTTCATTGAAATTGATTTCAGACAAAAAGGCTTTATCCTTTCAAAGTACACAATTCAATATGCTATTTATTTATTTAATTGAAAGGCAGAGATACACATAGATCTCCCATCTGATAGTTTACTCCCTAAATGCCTTCAGCAGCCGAGGCTGGATTAGGCCAAAGCCAGTCTTTAATGTGAGTAGAAGGGACCCAAATACTTGAACTGTCACCTGCTGCTTCCCAAGATGCACGTTAACAGAAAGCCGGAATCAGGATTAGAGGCAGGGCCTGGACCCAGGCACTGACGTAGGATGTAGGTGTCCCAAGCAGCATCTCAATCACTGTGCCAACTGCCTACCCCATTGGTTTTCAGCATAGTCACAGAACTGTGCAACTCTTGCCACTATCTAATTTTAAATCATTTTCATCTCCCCAAAAGAAATCCAGTACCCGCTAGCAGCCACTCTATTACCTCTGCCCCACAAGCCCCTTGGAGCCATTAATCTACTCTGTGTCTTTGTGATTCTGCCTAATTTGGATATTTCCTATCAATGAAATCATACAATGCATGGCCTTTTGTGTCTGATTTCTTTCACTTAGCAGTTTTTCAAGGCCCAGCCATATCATAATACTTCATTCCTTTTCATGCCTGAATCCATTGTATGGATTGTCGATATTTGTTCATCAGTTGATGGACATTTTGATTGGATTGTTTTTTTTGTTGTTGTTGTTATGACTGTTGCTACTGTGAAACATTTGTGTACAAGTTTTCATATGGACATACATTTTTAATAATCCAGTGTATAAACCTAGGAATGGAATTGCTAAGTCATGTGGAACTCTGTGATTAATTTTTGAGGAACTGCAAAACTTTTCCAAAGGGGTAACACCATTTTGCATTCCCACCTGCAGTGAATGAGGGTTCCAGTTTCTCTGCATCCTAGTCAGCACTTCTTCTTGTCTTCCTTTTGCATATAAGCCATCTTAATGGGTAGGAAGTGGCATTCCACTATGATTCTGATTTGCATTTCTCAGTGACTAATGATGTTATCTTTTTATATTATTATTCATTTGAGGAGCAGAGAGAGAGAAAGAGGAAGGGAGATCCTATTCACTGGTTCACTTCCCTGATGACGACCATATCAATGGGGGAAGTAGGGGTGGCAAAGCCAGGCACCAAGAACTCAATCCAAGTGTCCCAAATATGTGGCAGGAACTCAACTACTTGAGCCATCACCACTGCCTCCCTCCAGGAAGCTAGACTCAGGAACACGAGGCAGACATCAAACCCAAGTACTCTGATATGGGATCCAGGCATCCCATATTCCAGCAGTGATGGAACTTCCAGGTCAAATGCCTGGCCAGATATTATCTGTAAAAAAATTTTCTTTCGTTTATTTAATTGAAAGCCAAAGTTATAGAGAGATATGTTCCTAAATTTGTGTTTATGCACGAAGTTTGTATACCTTAAATAAAAAGTTTCTAGCTTATGAAAAAAAGTTAGAGAGGGAAAGACAGAGGAAGAGAGATCTTTAATCCACTGGTTCACTCCCCAAGTGGCTGTGACAGCCAGGACTGAGCCAGTCCGAAGCCAGAAGCCAGGAGCCTCATCCAGGATTCTCATGTGCGTCGCAGGGGCTCAGCACTTGGGCCATCCTCTGCTGCTTTCCCAGGCCATCAGCAGGGAACTGGATCAGAAATGGAGCAGCCAGGATGCTGACGGGTGCCCACCAGATGCTGGCAGTGCATGAGGCAACTTCACCCACATGTACTTATTAACTGTACATCTCTTTTGGGAAAATTCCTATTCAGATCCTTTACCTGTTTTTAAATTGTTATAGTTCATTTTTAAGAATTCTTAGTACATTTTGGGTGAAAGTCCCTTAACTATATGATTTGCAGACATTTTCTTCCATTCTGTGGATTGTCTTTTCATTTCTTGTGTCCTCTGAGCACAGAAGCTTTCATTTGATGAAGTCTAGTTTATCTGTTTTTTTTTTCTTCTGTTGCTTGTGCATTTGTTGTTATATCTCAGAAGCCAGTGCCTAGCCCCAATCCACAAAAGTGTTATTCTATTTCTTTATCTAAGAGTTTTATTATTTTAACCCTTGAATCTACTTCTGTGATCCATTTTGAGTTCACTTTTGTGTGTGGTGTGAGGTAAGGCCTACCTACATGTTTCACATGGATTTCTAATTGTCCTGGTACCATTTTTTGAAGACAGTTCTTTCCTGCAATGAGTAGGCCATACTTCAAGTACTGTTTGTGGTGTTGTGATTCCATTCCACTGACCTTTGTATCTATCCCCATGCTGGTACCATGTTATCTTGATCACCATAGCTCAGTAGTAACCTCTGAAGTCAGGAAGTATGGATTCTTCAACTTTTCTCTGCTTTTTCTTAATGGGGTCCCTTGCACTTCCATATAAACGTGAGGATCAGGTTGTCAGTTTCTGCAAAAATGGCCACTGGGTTTTGGTAGGGATTTGAGCAGTATTACTACTATCTTAATGGTAATAAACTTACCAGCCCATCGTATGTCTTTCTATTTTTTTAAATGTTCTTTAATTTCTTTCATAAATGTTTGTAGTTTTCACCATATAAATCTTGTGCTGCTTTTATTAAATTCATTCCTAAGAATTTTATTAATTTTGATACTATTGTGAATGAAATTATTTTCTTGTTTTGTTTTGTTTTTGTTTTTTTTTTTGACAAGCAGTTAGACAGTGAGAGAGACAGAGAGAAAGGTCTTCCTTCCGTTGGTTCACTCCCCAAATGGCTGCTATGGCCAGCGCACTGCGCCGATCCGAAGCCAGAAGCCAGGTGCTTCCTCCTGGTCTCCCATGCCGGTGCAGGGCCCAAGGACTTGGGCCATCCTCCACTGCCTTCCCGGGCCACAGCAGAGAGCTGGACTGGAAGTGAAATTATTTTCTTAATCTCATTTTTCCTTGTTCATTTCCAGTGTTTAGAAATACAGTTGATTTTTCATATATTGATTTTTTTTTTATCTTACAACCTTGGTGAGTCTCTTTTGTTACTTCTAGTAGTTTTTGAATGTGAGTTTTTGTTTTTGTTTTTACTTTGTAATTTCCTATAAACAAGATCATGTTATGGGAAACAGATGCAAGTTAAATTTTGCTTCTTCTTTGCCAATCTGGATTCTTTTTATTTCTTTTTCTTTTCTAATTGCCTCCACAAATGAATTTCATTTGAATGGAAATTTTTTCTTCATTACAAAATAGTTAAGATTTTTTATTTTGACTTTTGTGGCTCTAGTATTCAATTCTTAACATATATGTGGTGAGTTCAGGGAACCTAGAATGATGCTATTAGTATGACTTAGGAAATACACTTGATGCTATATGAAAATTTTGAGAATTATCCTGGAACTAGAAGTCCTTCTAATATTAATATAAATGCAGCTAGTCCATATATTTAGAATATGTGCATATTGGGGATTTCCACACCCTAAGCTATGTCTCTAAAAACAAAGGGCCTCAGGATGATATAATACAAATATGTTGGCTCTGGTTACATAGTCGTATCTCTTCTCTTTAGTGCCTACTAGGTCAAACACCCTCCCAGGTTCTAGAAGTATAACATTACTAAGACAGATAAGGCCTCTCTCCTCAGGAGCTTAAATCTGTTGGGCAATAGACAACAAGCAAATAAGTACCAACTATGATAAGGGTGTGAGAAGAAATAGGACGATGGAATAGAGCAGCAAGGTTGGACGGAATGGTAGATGCCTTTATGTGATATCTGAATAACTGACTTTTGAGCTAAGAGCTGAAGTCTAGAGAGAATTCAGCCAGGCAAAGAACCTGGAAATAATATTTTAGGGATTAGGAACAGCTAGATAGAAATCTCCTGAAATATGCATCTTTGAGGAAGAATAGAGAATCCATGTCATTGAGACATGTAATCAAGGAGAAAGTAGAAGAGGATGAAGTGAGAGAGTGAACAGGGCCCAGGTCATATAAGGCCAGGAGGGCTTTGGTGAGTAGAGTGATCTTTGTTCCAACTGCAGTGGCAAACTTGAAAAAATTTTAAGCAAGACAGCCATGTTGTCTGATAAACATTCAGAAGCTTTCTTCTATCTGTCAAGAATGGATGCAACAGGACAGGAATGGAGGCAGAGAAAGCAATTAAGGGCTTAAACTGATAATTTAGAGTAGACATGAAGGGAGCTGGTACACAACTGGAATGTTTGAGAGGTAGAACTAACAGGATATGGAGAAGAGGAAACAGGTGACATAAAGGTTCCCTCCTAAGTTGGAATGTGAGCAACTCGGCAGTTGATAATCATATTTACTTGGCTGTGAAAGATTATAGGAGGAACTTAGGCATCAAGATTTTGCAATCAAGAATTGCAAGGGGCATCCCATTGAAAATCTGTGCTCCCCCAAAGTGCCCAAGTGAAGCGACTTTGTGGCAAAGGAAAATTACAGGCTCTTAGAAAACTGGGTACAGGCTCTTAGAAAACTGTCTTTCTAACCCCCTGATATGGAAGAGTACTAATTACTCTTAGGAAATGCTTACTGGGATTGATTTGTTAATGACTTGGTAAACTTCTTCCTTGTAATGTTTTATTCATATTTTAATAGAGTTCTCTATTATTAAGTTTAAATATTTTTAATTAAGAAAGAAGTACAGCCCTCTGGGTAGTATTGCAACCATGTAGATAGCTAGTAATTAAACTTTTCCGCACATATAACTGTATTCAAACGATTTTGAATGCACCATTTTAAACTTGAAAGTGCCATTGTGTGCATCTTTAAACAAACAAACAGACTTAGATACAGGATTTGTGCCTCCAGAAAAAGTTTGAGATCCTTGAAGTTTCATAAGAAAATATCCTACAAATTAAAAATCTCAATGTTCTTTTTAGGAAAACTAAAAACATGTTTTTATAGTAAAAGAATGGTAAAGTGAATCATGTAAAATTTGATTTTAACTTTCATAAATCCATTTCTGAGTATCAAAACTGAATTATGGAAGGACATTTTTAAAGATATTTTAAGCTATAGTGCATTGTGAGCAAATTTTTTTCTTCTAATTGTGAAACAATTTCCTTTGGATAATGTGAAAAGGATTTGTTTCATCACCTTCCTCCTTGATGCATGTGAGCTCAGTATTGGAGTAAGGAATCTATCATCATATATTTTTGAAAAGTAATAAAAGTCTATGCAATTTGTATTCTACAAACTTAGAATGAAATGATACAATTTTAAAAACATTGTTTGATCATTTAAAATTATGCATATTCTAGTGTATATAATACTGTTTGTTCAAAGGGAGACCATCTGTCTCTGTTTGTATTTGCTACTCAAGAATGCATTTACAGCTGTTTTTCCAACAATGCCCCATTGTTTGAAGGATTCATAAATGTGTTTCTGACCCCTTACTTGCTTTGACTACAACAATATTGCATTGTTTCAAAACAGCTCTTTCTGCGGCGGATTGGCCCACGTGTTGCCCACATGTTCATTGCTGTGGCTGAACTTTGCAGGGACACTTAGAGGTGCCCCTCTTCCTCCTTTACAGAGTCTTCCTCATACCCACCGGTCTCAGGCTGCTCTGGACCACTTGTTAACAACAGCCTTCCCCAGACAGAGCTCTCTGTCCAGTCTTTCTATTTTTTTATTCTTCAAAACTGGGAAGTCAAGATCAATGGCACCGTGACTCAGAACACTAGCCAGAGTCCTGGCTTTGCTCCTTCTTACCTTTGTGACCTTGGACATACTTCTTTATCTTTCTAAGCCTCAATTACATCATCTATAGAGTTGAGGAGAATAATGCTTATTATAAGCATGAAATGAGAATGGGGCATTGTAGACCACCAAGCTCATAACCCTGCTGTGTATTTTCTTCTCCTAGTGCTGAGAGTTAGAAATGTAGACCTGTATGCCTGACATTCTGTAGCAAATAAAACCATTGTACATACATAAGACTCCAGAAGTTAGTTTACAGATACCGTTCAATACGTGAGAGCAATTATGATTGTGTGCTTCTTGCTCTGTGTTTATGGTTGAATCAAGTGCTACACCGAATGAATTGATGAGTGCCTTCTGCCAGTTAACATGTGGGTGGTTTTGCAGGGATACCCTGAAGAGAAAAAAGCATTTAAAAGCAAAGAGTGGAATCTGTGTGGTCATTCCCCAGAGACCACCCTGTGTGTGCTTACCTTGTTCAGAAGCTAACTTGCAGATGCATAGTTTCATGGCTGATAGACTGAATTAAACTGGGGAAAAACTAGTAGCATTTCATCAACCATAGTGCTAACAATGGGAAGAATGTTTCACTTATCAAATTGGACACTGCTTACTAATAGCTTTTGGAAAACAGTCTAACATTTGATGTTTTGTCAAAACTGCATTCTTTCCTTGTCTCTAAAAAAACAAGAGTTGTGATCAGTTTCTGAAAATATGCTGAAACTACAAAATTTGATGATTATGTAACATTTGTGCTGCCAGCAAAAGAATTTGGTATAAAAATTTTCTGAGTGGAACTTGCTTTTAGCCCTCTGCCTTCTCTGTGAATATTTTTCTGTACAAACTCCTCTGTTGCTCATTATTCTTTCCCTTTCATTCCATCAAGTGTTTCATTATTTGCAAAGGCAAAATGACCTTGAATAGAAGTATGTTACAATGATTAAAAATGGAATTATCTAAAATTTGGATGATGGTATAGAATTACAGAAGTCATTAGGACATTTTGATAATCTCCATTTCTGAACATCCCCGCATGCAAATAATGTGCCATGTACTCTAATAAAGAAGAGCAATTTAAAGCTTCAGAAATTGCAGGTAGAAAAACTTGACAGGAATTAAGTGACTTTCAGTAGTTTGAGTCCATGAAAATACATTGACTGTTCAGCCAAAGCCACTATAGATGGGTTTTGACTTACCCATGATTCAACTCAAAATTTTTTGACTTTTGGTGATGAGAAAGGCATACTCATTCGGTAGAATCCATACTTGACATTTTGAATTTTGACTTTTTCTGGGCTAGCAGTAAGCAGTACAATACTGACTCTGACACTGGGCAGCAGCAGGGAGGGCAGCTCCCTGTGAACCTCACAGTCACAAGAAAAAACAACCAAGACTACATTGCACTATGTTGCCAACTTGGGATGTTCTGTGGTTTAGGTGTAGTAGGTGCACTTCTAACCTAATCATATTTTTAATTTACGGTGAAATGGGTTTATCAGGACATAACCCCATCATAAGTTCAGGGGCATCTATAGAACATTTCCTTTCCCCTAATATTCTAATGCTAAGGTTAGCATCCTACTTATCAAATTTTTATTGAAGAAATTTATCTTCTCTAATGTTTTTGTTTTCTTTGGAAAATCAGGACAAACCCATGGGGAGACAGGTGGCTCAGGAGTGCTAGCTGGGGAAGAGATGCCCTGGGACACTAATGTGCCATCAGCCATTATGTAAACGATCAGTGTGGAGATTAAATACTGTCAGTAAACAGTAATGGCTAGGAGATTAACCCTCAAATAAAAATGGCAATTAAAGTTTAAAATTACCTTTGGAAAATGGAATTTTCTAGTACTTTTCTTTCTTGTGTAAGAGTCCAAAAAAAACTTGTAGAATTTTCTGAATGCAGCTATTAAATTCTTAAATAATAAATGTAAATTTTAAACTGTCAGTAGGTTCTGACCTCTCAGCTGCATTTACAACATGCTTTTTTCCCACTAGAATTGTACAGAGTGACTTGCCAATAATTAACAAATAATCACTTTCTGGGAAATCTTTTTTGAACCTTAGAATTCCTTTTGTTGTTGAACATGGGGCAGTGTGCATACCACAAGCACATACTCTGATGAATATTCACAGACTGAACAAACCTTTTTAACACCTGGATCAAGAAAAAACAGTAGCAGCACCCCAGTAGCCCTAATATGCTCCCTTCCTATCGCTTGCCCCTCACAACTGACTCTTCCCAAGATTAACTTTACCAGTATGTAGTGTGGCTTCTCTCACTTAGCGTTTTGTTCATGAAATTCCATATTGCTCTCATTTTATTGCTGTATAGTGTTGCACTGTGCAAATTTTATACCGTTTAGTTCTCTATTCTATTCTAAAGGGCGTTTGCATCTTTTGATATAATCTTTGTCAAAATATGTCTTTTGGTAAACTCTTCGACTTGGGCAGGGAAACCCATTTCGTCTTCCAAAGGCTTCATTAAATTGTGGGTGTTTCTGTCGTTGTTGCTTTAGAACAGTGTTGCTTGTCTCATTTCCAAAACACTAATGTTTGGGTTTTATTTTCTAGTCTGTTTATTGATTTTTCTATATGTATAAGCTCCATGCTTCTCGGTTGCCCCACGTTTTCCTGCCTGCTGGTTGGAATATGCTGCCGTGCTACCCTTCTTGTTCTTCAAGCCCCAGCTAAGAGCTTCTCTTCCAGGAAGCTGTTACTGATCCCGTGCAAAGTGACTTCTCTTTTTTTTTTTTAAGATTTATTTGTTTAGGCAGAGTAACAGAAAGAGAGAGAGGGGAGAGGTCTTCCATCCACTGGCCAACCACCCAAATGGTCACAACAGCTGGAGCTGGGCCAGGCTGATGCTAGGAGCCAGGAACCCCATTCTGGTCTCCCACATGGGTGTCAATGATCCAAGTACCTCGGCAATCCTCTGCTGCCTTCCCAGGCACTTCAGCCAGAAGCTGGATTGAAAGTGGCACAGCCAAGACTTGAATAAGCACTCATAAAGGATGCCAGTGTTGCAGGTGGCAGCTTAACTGGGCTGCACCACCAGCCCCAGCCTCTCTCTTTTCTGAAAGGCCAAAGCATTTTGTCTATCTCCCTTCTCTTGTATTGCCTTTTGTATTCTATTCTAGCAGCTACCATCCCCTTTGTAGTAAGTGATACTTCTTTAAAGTTACAAAGATATATGAATTCTTGTAACTCATTTTTTTTTGACAGGCAGAGTTAGAGAGAGAGAGAGACAGAGAGAAAGGTCTTCCTTCCGTTGGTTCACCCCCCAAATGGCTGTACGGCCGGCACGCTGCGCTGATCTGAAGCCAGGAGCCAGGTGCTTCCTCCTGGTCTCCCATGTGGGTGCAGGTCCCAAGCACTTGGGCCATCCTCCACTGCCTGCCCTGGGCCACAGCAGAGAGCTGGACTGGAAGAGGAGCAACCGGGACAGAACCGGCACCCCAACCGGGACTAGAACCCGGAGTACCGGCGCCACAGGCAGAGGATTAGCCTAGTGAGCCGCGGTGCCGGCCTTTTTGTAACTCATTTTAAAAATTTATTTGAGAGACTGAGAAAGAGAGAGCTCCCATCAACTGGTTCACTTTCTCAAATGCCTGCAACACCTGGAGCTGCAACTCCAGGGCTGAAGGCAGAAGTCAGGAGCTCATGGCCGGCACCGCGGCTCAATAGGCTAATCCTCCGCCTTGCGGCGCCAGCACACCAGGTTCTAGTCCCAGTCGGGGCACCAATCCTGTCCCGGTTGCCCCTCTTCCAGGCCAGCTCTCTGCTGCGGCCAGGGAGTGCAGTGGAGGATGGCCCAAGTGCTTGGGCCCTGCATCCCATAGGAGACCAGGATAAGCACCTGGCTCCTGCCATCGGATCAGCGCGGTGCGCCGGCCACAGCGCACCTACCGCGGTGGCCATTGGAGGGTGAACCAACGGCAAAAGGAAGACCTTTCTCTTTGTCTCTCTCACTGTCCACTCTGCCTGTCAAAAAAAAAAAAAAAAAAAGAAGAAGTCAGGAGCTCAATCCAGTTCTCCCACACCGATGGCAGGAACTCAGTCACTTGAGGCATCACCACTGCCTCCCCAGGTCAACATTAGCAGGAAACTGGAGTTAATACTCTGATGTGGGATACAGGCATCTTAACTCGGGTCTTAACTGCTAGGCTAAACAACTGCCCCAGACAGGGATTATTTGATACATCTTTTATTAAGAGTTTTTGTAGTATGATGTCTACTATGCTGTGGGTGTCATATACTTACACAATGCAAACTTGATTCTTAAAGACCATTTTGAAGATTTCAGTAGCTCCAAAATGAGAATAACATCCCAATTTTCTCCCACTTCTCTTCCCCTCCCTTCTATAAGGAACAGGATGTACTTCCTGGTCTGATCTTATCCCGTGGCCATGGCTCATTTTTCTCCATACCACACTGTAAATTTAGTTTGTGTTACACACAGTTCAGTGAACTTGATTTTATCTGAGGTTCACAAAATTCTATAGGCAGATATTTGATTGATTAAGCCATTATGTCTTAAAATCTTGAGACCAGAGATTGGGCAAAAGTCATAAAGTTGAAAGGTTGTTTTTGTTTGTTGTGTTTTATCTTTCTTCTGGACTTAACAGTTTTCCTTTTCATCATTATCAAGGCTCAGTGTCGTTGTGAATGCTATACTTTAACACATTCTGCTTATTTATGATTATTTCTTTATGGATCTCAGTTGCCCTACTGGATGGAAGGCCCATGAATACAGGAGTCATATCTTAATTGTCTTTGTAATTTCACCAGCTTGAGCTGCCAATAACATCTGAAGAAAGATCAATGAAAATAAATGACTTGAATGGTTTAGTAAGCAAAGGACTTACTTGGGAGACTGAGCGCAGCTGAACTCTAAAGCCTCCAGCCCGTTGTCTTCTTCCTAAAATGAATCTGGTGGATAACTTTTCCCTCTTTTCCTACAAGGATATTTTGAGATGAAATTGAGTTATATACATAACATTTTGAGCCTTTCAGAGTTAAAATTACATAAGACACTTTGCCTCTCAGCGGCTGTACAATTTAGTTAGATGACATCTTGTCCGCTTTAATGTGAAGACTTTATTGCAAGGCTTCTTTTTTAAAAAAAATAATAAATGATTTAGCCTTTCTGGTGCTTTTTAAATGGTTTAAGAGATTGGAAATCAGAAATGTCTCGAGGAACTAAGTTAATTACCTGTCTCTGCTGCCAGTTGTGACCCTGGAAAAATTTTGTTTCTTTTCTCTCTTCATTTTTGGTTGCTGCTTCCAGGGTGTTATCAGAATACATTTTGCCACTGTGTGAAATAAAATCACGGAAGTAGAGAGTTCTAAGCAAACAACTCCAGTAGTGCCTGGTAGATAATAGGGCCTCTGTAAGTGTTTATGGAATAAGTTAATGAGTCAATCCATTTCCACCACTTCTAGTGACTGCAGAATCCCTGCCAGCCTTCCTCCAGCCCCCGCTTCAGTGCTCCCAGGGCCACTTATTCCATTTGTCAACAAGTTTAATTCCTATTGAAAGCCACTTTTGAATCCTGTGAGGCTTTCTGTAATTCTCCTGGGCATTTAGTCATTTGTGTGCTGCATTCCTCTAGTATCTTAGTCATATCTTTATTATATTATTGATCACAGTATTGATTGATACTGTATTGTAGTTTTGATTATAATTCCTGTCATATAATACCTGTTAGTTCTCTCTGGACTGAACTCCATAAGGACAGGGGTGGGTCTTGTTTTCTTTGTATCCCCAGCTCCCGACATGATACATAAAGAAAGAATGGAGACAGATAAAATGAAAGGAACCAGTAATAATCACAGGGTATCCATGTATTGATGGGCAACTCAGTGCCCCCTCAAGTGGGATGTATATCCCCCAGAATGTGTGGGCCAAAAATAACTCATCTTGATTTCAGAGGAATGTTTTTAAATGATGTCCATTCATTTTTTATATCAAACATTTTAATTCCTTTATTTTTATTATACATACTATTTTAATACAATGGTACATATGCTTGGAAGGTACATACTCAAACATTTTCTGTTAAAGGGAAAACCATAAGTTATATCTCTAGTATAAGTTGTTAGCCAGGTACTATGCTGTGCATTTGGTATGGACTATTTCTTTTAGCCCACCAAAAATTCCATGAAGTATACATGATGCTCCCCTTTTTAGAGATGAAGACACTTGAGGTGTGGAAAGGGTGGGTGATGTTCCCAGTCACATGTAACTGCTAAGTGGTGAGGTTGGTGTCTAGCTTTAGATCTGCCCAGCTTAACCACTACTATATTATCTCTTATTTTTCTGTCTCAGTATCCAGAGTGTTCAGGCACAATACAGGTTAAAGCATTAAATCAATGAATTGGATGGATGAGTCAGTCATACAAAGTACACATTAAGCCTTCTTCTAAAGAAAAGTGGTAAAAATTAAAATATCATCTTTAATTGTACAAACATGCATTGGCAACGGAATGCCAAGTCACATACTTATAGACACATTGGAATGTTTCATCCCTATTTTCTTGACAGAAAATTGAAAAAGGACAGTAAGTCACTTAGTTGTTTGTTCACTGTTGCACCCAGTGTCAGGTGGCTGGTGTTCTGATTTTCATATCTGATTATCCAACTACTTTTTATTGAAATTTAATTTATAACCAACTAATTCACTCTTGAAAAGTGTACAGTTCAGGAGTTTGTAGTGCATCCACCAAATTCTGTAGCCATCAAGATGACTTTATTTCAGGACGTTTTCATCACTCCAAAGAAACCTCAGCCCTCCTAGGAGTCACTGTCCATTTCCCTTTTCCCAGCCACCAGCACCCGTGAGTTTACTGAGTCTGCTTTGTATCTCTGTGTGTTTGCCTATCCTGGACATTTCATATAAATGGAATCACATGGCTTGTTGCCTTTCATGCCTGGCTTCTTTCAATTAAATTGATGTTTTCAAGGTTCCATTATAACCCATAAGCTGTACTTTGGAAATTTATATTCATTAAATAAAAGTTTAATAATAAAAAGAGGTTTATCTAAACTGTAATGTATATCAGTACTTCATTATTCTTTTCTGCTGAATTGTGAGAATGCTTCAAAAAGTTCGTGGAAAATAGGGGCTGGCATTGTATGGTAGCAGGTAAAGTTGCTGCCTGCAACACCAGCGACCTGTATAGGCACCACTTCCTGTCCAGGCTGTTCCACCTCCCACCTCCACCCACGTGTCAGGAGATCCAGATGAAGCTCTTGGCTCCTGGCTTTAGCCTAATCCATCACTGGCCATTGTGGCCATCTGGAAAGTGAACCAGCAGATGGAAGGTCTCTCTGTCCATCTGTGTCTTAAAAAGTTCATGGAAAATGTAATTGAAAGGTCAGTTTATTTTTTTAAAGATTTATTTTTTATTTATTTGAAAGACAGAGTTACAGAGAGAAATAGAGACAGAGAGAGAGAGGTCTTCCATCCGCTGGTTCACTCCCCAGATGGCCACAACGGCCGGAGCTGTGCTGACCCAAAGTCAGGAGCCAGGAGCTTCTTCCAGGTCTCCCATGTGGGTGCAGGGGCCCAGGGGTTTGGGCCATCTTCTACTGCTATTCCAGGCCACAGCAGAGAACTGGATCAGAAGAGGAGCAGCCGGGACTAGAACCAGCGCCTGTATGGCCAGGGCTTTAACCTGCTGCACCACAGCGCCGGCCCCAGGTCAGTTTATTTTTGATGTCAGATAATTTTCAATTCCATACACAGTTTTATCATACCAGTTTTCCATGCATTTTTTAAGCTTTTAAATTTTTGACTACTTTTTTTTTCTGTTGCACAATTTTTTTTTTTTTTATTTTCATTTTACTTGAAAGGTAGAGAAACAGAGAGACAAACAGAAATCTTCTATCCATCCACTGGTTCACAAATTCTTGTAAACACTGAGCTGGGCCAGGCCAAAGCCAGAAGTCCAGAACTTAATCTTGGTCTTCTACATGGGTGACAGGGACCCAAGTACTTGAGCCATCACCTGCTGCTTCTCAAGGTGCACATTAATGGGAAGCAGGAGTTGAAAGTGGAGACAGTTCTCAAACTCAGGCACTCATAAATGGGCCATGGTATCCTGAGAAGCATTTTAACCACTATGCCAAGCATCTACCATGCACCATAGTTTATTCTATTATATGGTTAACAAAAATCCATTTATCAGTTGATGACATTTAGTTGCTTCCACTATTTCACTATTATGAATAAAGCTACTATAAACATTTGTATACAAAGTTTTATGTAAACATGTTTTCAGTTCTCTTGGTATCTACCAACAAGTGAGTTGCTGGGTCACTTGGTAACTTTATGTTTCACATTTTGAGAAACTACTAAACTGTTTTCCTAAGTGGCTGCACTATTTTGCAGCACCACCACTAATGTATAAGTATTCCAGTTTCTCCACATCCTCCCAAGCACTCGTTATTGTCTGTCTTTTGTATTTTAGTCATCCTTGTGGATGTAAAGAGTATCTTATTGTGGCTTTGATTTGTATGTCTCTAATAATAGTGATCTTGAGCATCTTTTCATGTGTTTATTGTCCCCCTCAACTTCCTCTTTTGAATTTGAGTTATTTCTGTTTCCTTTTTTTATTTGTCTTTCATTGGAATATGGATTTTATTCTTCTTGTAATATCTGTTTTGCCCCCCCCCAAGAATTCTCAAAGCATATTAAATACTTAGGAAATCTCTTATTAATGATTGTATGGCCTCTCATGGTGCCATGCTGCTGGAGCTATGAACTGTAAGGATTTAACCGAGTTTCCACAGGCATCTTTCCAGAAATTTCCCACATCACATGATTAGATAATAAGCTTATACAAACCCCAAGTTATGATGATGATAATGCTTTATTAAAAAGAACACCAGAAATTCTATTCACAATATTTTCTCAGTGTTTTACATCCCTATAAGGCAGAAAAGAAGCAAGAAAAGACAGTATCCATCTCAAAACATTGACCAGGAAACTAAGTGTAGTGATTTGAATGTCTAAAAATCCTAGTACATCTTGGAAAAAATCTTTCTGAGTATAACCTATATTTCCAGTTGTACAAGAAAATTTCAAAATTGTTTTTATGTTCTATGACAGTCCTGGATGTAAATTGCACTGGTCCTATGGGCTCCTAATATATTAGCAATGTTAAAAGTGACATAAGCCATCAAATGTGGTTTAGGCCAAAAATAAAGTTTTGAAAATTCCATATGCTTGTTTCTGTCCTGTGCATTGAAATAATACTGTATTAGCCTCTAAATATTTATAGTAGTTTTCTTGAAAAAAATATATGTAACAGACTGAAAATATAGTGTGCTCCATGTCAGTATAGATGTTTATTGTAGCTGTGAGGGTTTTCTGGCTGTGAGATCTTCCATGTTCCCATCTTAACATTCTATTTTGTTTGATGGCTTTTAACAGAAATAGTCATTCTCAGTCTTACTCTCGGTTGAATATATTTGATTGTACTGTTCACAATGCTGAAATTCATTAACTCCCTTATAAACTAGACTTCTTTATGGAAAGTAATTTTTCTTTTAAAGAAGAACTGCTTTGATTTTTTTATGTGGCCAGTCCACAAGTACTGTTTGAACACTTATTAAGCACCAGATATGGGAAATACAATGGGATTAAAACAGTTGTGGTGAACACCTTTGTAGAGTTCATAGTCAACCAGTGCAGTCCAAAAAACCATTATATAACTGCAATTATGATAAATAATAAAAGACAAAATGTTAAAATTCTTTGAGAGTACATAATAAAGCAGCTGACCTAGTAGGTGGTTGTCAAAGAAGGCTTCCCTGGAGACTGGCACTGTGGCACAGCAGGTTAAAGCCCAGCCTGCAGCGCCGTCATCCCATATGGATATTGGTTCAAATCCTGGTGGTCCCACTTCTGACCCTGCTCCCTGCTAATGCACCTGGGAAAGCAGTGGAGTACGGCCCAAGTCCTTGAGCCCCTGCACCCATATGGGAGACCCTAGAGAAGCTCCTGGCTTTGGCCTGGCCCAGCCCCAGTCATTGAGGCCACTTGGGGAGTGAACTAGCAGGTGGAAGACCTTTCTCTCTCTCTGTCTCTACCTCTCTCTGTAACTCTACGTCTCAAAAAAATAAAATAAATCTTAAAAACAGAAAAGGAGGAAAAGGCTTCTATTCAGAAGTGATGCATAATTGGGACCCTGAAGATTGCCTAGGAGTTAGCCAGAACGTGGGGCAGAGGTGACTAGCATGTGTGCAAGCACAGTAAAGAAGGCAGACTGGCACAAGTTTAATGCTCCTAGAACCTTAGTGGTACGGCTGGCATGTCAGGAGCAAAGGAATAAATGAGCCAAAGCATGAAGGCATGTGTTGTGGCTTGAACATGCTTTCACTACTGAAATCATACAGAACTTTAAGCCTAAACTCAAGGGTATTTAGATAGCGGAAACTTAATCCAATTGTGATGTTTAGAGGTTGGTCTAGTGGGAGGTCCTTATATTGTTGGGGGCATGCCCTCAGAAGGTAGCTCTTACAAGACAGTTGGTTACTTTTTCTCTGCTTCCTGGCTTGCCACGTAATCCATCCTCCTTATGCATTTCACCATTTCTATCCGTTGTCCTCAGAGGCCAAACCAATGGGGCTGTCCACTCTTGGACCTGAGCCTCCCGAACTGTGAGCTGAATAAACCTTTTCTCTTTATAAAGATAGTTTCCTCTGATATTTTGTTGCAGTAACAAAAAATACACTAATACAGCATATTAAGGTTTGAGCCATTTCATGGGAGCCATTTCATTCATTCATTCATTCATTCATGAGGAGCCATTTCAGGGGTTACAGCTGTGGAGGACCATTGGATGGTAACCCATGTGATTGAGAAAAACCAAGTAACCCTTTGCTCTGTCATGTTCTTCCTCTTTTTCAGGAATATGACTGGAGAAATTATCAGCCCAGCCAGATGAGTGAATCCGAGTTGCAGATGCTGGCAAGCCTACGGCGGCAACAGAATGAAGAACTGGAGGATGCTGGTACTTCCCATGGCCTGAGTGCATCCCAGGTTGACAACTGTAATGTCAGCATAAGCACCAGCAGTGATGACACAACCACCTGGAACTCCTGCCTGCCACCCGTAAGTCCCCGGCCCTGCGTCTTAGTTATTGCCTTAGCAACAACAACAACAAAAATCTTTCTTTCTAACAAAGCACGGCCTCACCTGGAAAAAGTGGGCCAGCATGAGAACATGCCCTGCAATAAATATTCAGAACCCACTCTGAAATTGTTTTTTAGGGCTAGGGGTAAAAATTCGGAGATGATATTGTCTATCCCTAAACTGCCTTATTTACCTTCAGAAATATATACATATGATAGTTGTCTTAGTCTGTTGTGTGCTACTATAGTGGAATACATGAGACTCTGCTGAATAAGGGATTTTTTTCTTACAGTTTGGGAGGCTGGGCAGTCAGAGATGACAGGGTCCACATCAGATTAGGACCATCTTGCTCCTCATCCCATGGTAGAAGGTAGAATGGCAAGAGTGCACGTGGGAGAAAAGGGGATGAATTTGTCCTTTTATTAGGAGCCTGCTGCTGCAGAAGCTAGCCCATTTCTGCAGTAACAGTGTAAATCATTACATGAAAGCTACGCCCTCCTGATCTAATCATCTCTTGAAAATCCCACTTCTTAACACCACTGCATCATAAATTAAGATTCCAACACAGGAATCATGGGGAGCACTTTCAAACCATATTATTCCACCCCTGACCTCCAAAACTCATATCCTTCTCACATGCAGAATACATTCATTCCATCCCAGTAGCCTCCAAGACTTAACTCGCTTCAGCTCCTTCTCAGAAGTCCAAAGTCTAGAGTCTCATCAAAATCAATATGGGTGAGACTCTAGACATGGTTCATCCTAAGACAGTACCTTTACTTCAGTTTCTAACCCCGTGTTTGTTTCCATCTGAGACCTCACCGGAATGGCATGTACTGTCCATCACAACCAGGGACTGAGAAGTCCAACATCAAGGGGCTTGTACTTGATGAGGGCCTTCTTGCTGCGTCATTCCACGGTAGAAGGTTGAAGGGCAAGCGGGCGGAAGGGATGGAGTAGATACTACTTTCATCCAACAGTAAATATAATGTTTTCACTATACAATTTTTGAAAGGAGATGTAAGGTCATGCTACTCTGATTCATGTTTATATACAACTATATAAAGATTGAAAGACGATTGACAGTAGGTAATATGTTTTTAATATTTAATTAAATAATTATTAATTTTGTAACTTTTTGTACCTTAGAGCTATTTTTTTCCAGATCTCCAACATCTTTGTAGATCTTAGAACTCTCAGGGACCCTATCACCTAATGTCCTCCTTAGACCTGCCCTATGTGATAAGCACTATTAGAGTTCTCATTTCCAAATGAGAATATTGACACTCTAGACTAGAGAAAAGTGATTCAGCTGTAGGTTGGCCTGATGCTCAAGTCCAGGTTCCTAACCCCCATGATATGGTAAGTTCTTAACCTGTGAGTAGTCATCACAAGAGTGCTACTGATATCCAGTGGATGGTGAAATTTCTGTGCTCTGGAGAGAATTTATCACAAGTCTTCCTGGAGGAGGAGTTCAGGCTGGCTCCAAGGAAACAGAGAATAATGTCAATCTTTGATTAGCGTTCATTATCTCCTCCTTGCCCACTCTCCAGATTTTTCTTGCCTTAATTGTGCTTTCATTAAAAGCAACCATGGGGTAGTGGGCATCTGGCATACCAGTTGCGATCCTAGTTGAGATGCCTGCATCCCATTTGGTATGCTAGATGGGTTCAAGTCTCAGCTCCATTCCCCATTCCACTTTCCTCTAATGCTCACCCTGGGATGCAGGAGGTGATGGTTCAAATGGTTGGGTCCCTGCCACCCACGTGGGGGACCCAGATTGAGTACCTAACTTCCAGATTCAGCCTGAGCTAGCCCCAGCTTTTGCAGCATTTGGAGAATGAACCAGCAATAAGAGCTAGTTCTCTCTCTCTCTCTCTCTCTTTCTCCCTCTCTTTCTCTCCCTTCCCCCCCCTTCACCCTCTTTCTCCCTCTCCCTCTCCCACTCAAAAAAATAGATAAAAAATAAATAAATTTCTTAAACATTATTAAGCATGTATAACTTCTCAGGCAATCTTTGTGCCAAAGAATATCCACACACCCAAAAAAATACATATATTCTGATTACTCTGGTTACAGAGATTTTTTGTAACCAGAGTTAAGATCGTAAGAGTCAGATGTGGGTTTTTGTGGATTTGAGATTTTGTGGAATTTGCAATGGAATTGAAATGTTGCCTTTGTTATAATATTCCTTAGCAGTCATTTAAACTGCAAGCAAGGCAGAGAACAGTGGCCTCCTGATCGAGCTCATTCTGTCATGTGGTAGCTCAGAGTCCAGCATTACAAAGGGCAAGCTAAGGAATGATTATTTATGGACTGAAAAGGCTGAACTCTTGGTTGCCCTGGATACCGTGTTCCCATCCCTGCCCTGTTCTGGCAAAGACTGAAGTCTCCTGCATGACAACTACTCTGCTCTGTATATAGCCAAAAATAGCACTATTGGTAATGAACTTAATAATCTCTATTTGACCAAGTGAGAAATTGAAAACAGTCTGTTTTTTAGAGAGAATATTGAAAAGCTTACCTTTGGTATTCAAAAGATAGGTTTATGATTGCTTCAAATTCAGTCTATTCCAGTATTAGAACTATCGACAAATGGGAAATTGCATTCCTTAATGAACTCTGCATCTTGCTGCTCATATGGAGTTTAAATAGAGCAATTTACAAACATTGTTATGGTTTTTCTGAGAAGTTCGGCCTTTCTATTTAGAAGATATACAGAGACAGTGAAAAAGAAGAAACAAAAAAGCTGCTAACTTTATAATAATGAGTGGCAACCCCATCCACGCTGGCTCTTAAGCCAGACATTTGGAAGACTTCTCTATTTCTACTCCTTCATCACCTATATCTAATTGATGTCGAAGTCCTGAGAATTCCATTTCCTTTTTACCACTTAATTCTCTCTGCCTAATACCATAACCTTGACACTTTATTGTTGATATGAATTCAATTCCTTCCGTAGTCCTCTAACATCTCTGTGCTTTTGGTCCAAACACCATGGCCTGGTGGTTGGCAGCATCTGCTCTGAGGTCCAAGTGTCAGAATTTGAATCCAAGCTGTGACCTCATGAATCACTTGGCATGTTATCTAGGTCTTAATAGGTGTAGTAAAGGTGAATTGTCATTACCATTATTATGCACCTAGTGATCTTCCTAAAGTCCACATCTGATCTGATCCTCTCCCTTTGTAAGAACCTTCAGTGACTCCCCGTTACCTTTCTGTTTTGGCAGACATGAGCCTTTTTGTCCAGCCTGAGCTCTGACTGCTTTCCATCTTACATGCCAAGCTTTACTCCCAGCTATAATTCCCTACATGCTCTCTGCATGTGCCCTGTACACTGTATCTGATCATTCCTCAAGACTTAGCTCCAAAGCCTTGTGTAGCCCTTCTCCAGGCCTTCCTGTGAAAGACATTAGTTCTTTTCCACCACTAGGGCCAGGACTGTCTCCATGGTAACTCCTCACCACAAGCCTGCTTATCTGTCTCGTGTGATTTCATTCTACCCTTTATATTTCTGAGTAGTCCAATATGCTGTGGACTAGGTAAAGTACTAGAAATACTAATAAGGCTTTACCCAGTCCTGAAATGGTCACAGTATTTAAGAGAAGCAGAGAGAAAAACAGCTTACCATAAGTCATGGCAGGGAATGATGATAGCTGAGAGTTATGGTGAACATGTAGGAGAGACCAATTAATTCCACCTCTGGTTTTCAGAGATGCTTTCACAGAAAAGACAACATACAAAACAAAGTTCAAGATTGACTTCAAGTTCACTATGTAGACAAGGGAAGGAAGAGAATCCCAAGTTCTGAAAAGGAGCAGAATTTATTCTGTGGAGGTGAGAGTGAAGTTTCTCTTTGACAAGATAAGCTCTCTCTGTGTCATTGTTTCTCTATCATCTTGAATAGGACTTGACATGAGATTTGCTTATCTGTCATTCCCCAACCAGCATACGCACCAGACAACTCTTCTGTAGCTACACTGAGTGACTTGCCCATCACTAGTGAGCCATGCCCTTTGCTCAGGTCACATCACCACTCATGCTGTGCCTGGAAAGCTCCTCCATCCCTATTCCTTGTCTAGAACATGGCCACTTAACTTTTAGCTTTTGTTTGTTGGCTTATTTTTTTAGTAAAGACTCTACTTTTTTAAGGTTTATATGTTTATTTTAAAGTCAGAGTTCCAGAGTGGGAGCTAGAGACCAAGAGAGAGAGAGACAGAGATCTTATATCTGCTGATTCACTCCCCAGATGGCCACAACAGCAAGGGCTGTACCACGCCAAAGCCAAGAGCCAGGAGCTTCAACTGGGTCTCCCATGTGAGTGCAGGGGCCCAAGCAGTTGGGCTGTCTTCCACTGCTTTCCCAGGTGCCTTAACAGAGAACTGGATCAGAAGTGGAGCAGCTGGGACACAAACCAACCCATATGGGATGCCGAAATCATAGGCAGCAGCTTTACCAGCTACAACACAATGGTGGCCCCAAGATTTTAAATTTTTTTTTTTTTTTTTTTTTTATTTTTGACAGGCAGAGTGGACAGTGAGAGAGAGACAGAGAGAAAGGTCTTCCTTTTGCCGTTGGATCACCCTCCAATGGCCGCCGCGGTAGCGCGCTGCGGCCAGCGCACCGCGCTGTTCCGATGGCAGGAGCCAGGTGCTTCTCCTGGTCTCCCATGGGGTGCAGAGCCCAAGCACTTGGGCCATCCTCCACTGCACTCCCTGGCCACAGCAGAGAGCTGGCCTGGAAGAGGGGCAACCGGGACAGGATCGGTGCCCCGACCGGGACTAGAACCCGGTGTGCCGGCGCCGCAAGGCGGAGGATTAGCCTGTTGAGCCACGGCGCCGGCAGATTTTAAATTTTTTTAAGAATAGTTTTAGGCTTACAGCAAAATTGGAAAGAAAGTATAACATTATTTATTGCAACTGATGAAGCTGCATTGACGTATCATTGCCATTTGAATTCCAGTCTTCATTGGGTTTACCCTTGGTGTTGTATGTTCTGTGGATTGAGACAAATGAGTGATAGATCTCCACCGTTGCAGTATTATGAAGAGAGGCTTCACTTCTCTGAGGATCCTCTCTGCTCTACGTATTCATCCCTCCCCTCTACTTGTTTTGAAAAATCCAACTTACAACTCGCTGTTTCATGAAACCCTCAGCTTACCTGATATGAAATTATTTGCTTCTTTCTCTGGGTTTCCATTATCTTCAGGTTGAATTACAGCAGTTAGGACATCAAATAACCATTGTTATCAGTATCTCCCAGGCCTAGTTAGAAGTCCTTGAAGGCAGAACTGTGCCTCTTTTTCTGTCTTCCATGCTGAAAGCAGGACTTGGAATGAGGCATCAGTGCTGGTTGTCAGTTATAGGTTAAGTAAATCAATCTAATTAAAAAAAAAATCCCTTTTTACTGTAAAGTAAGGTAATTTTCATCAGAACCCTGAAATAAATGTTAGCTTTGCTCTGCATAAATAAACCCAGATTGATGCAGGTAATGTTTTATATTCGAGATTTTATAAATGAGAACTAAATATACACCCAAAGGAAAAAAATCTCCCTTCAATCAAGGCCCAATGACCAATGGTAAGAAAAAGATACAGTCAGGTGACATTCAGTTGAGTATCCTTACCTGATGACTCCACACACACTTGCAGTCTGAAATCCGAGAGTCAATGCGGAGTCAGAGTCTTGAGCAAAATCTATTGTGTTACCAGCCGCTTTGATTTCTACGCTTTCCTCAGCATCTGTACAGTTCAGAGTAATATGTACTGTTTAAAAGGTGTTTAGATATATTAGTCATTTAAAAGTGTAATTAAATGTAACCATATTTCTCATAGCAAATTGGCTTTTGTAGGCATCTCTTGCTACATAAATCAAGCCTACTGAGAAATCCATTGGCCTTTGACAGACAAATTTTTCAAAGTTTCTAAGTTAGAACCAAATTCAATTAAAACAAGACTTTACAACTTCTGTGGAAATCAGGCTTCAAGTAATCAATTTTGGAGGGTTTCAGTTAGGAGCGGCCCTCATGAGACTTACTCAAACACTGGGCTCTAGGCAGCCTTATGGAGGCAGCCAGGAGTTAGTTATAATGAATTTTTAAGTGAATTTTATCTTGGCAAACGATTTTGATTGACAATAGCATAAAACCCGGTGGTGTGTGTGTGTGTGTGCACACGTGTGTATGTGTTTTAAGGAAAAGAAACAGCTATTAATGGACACAGTTTCATGTGGTGATCCAAGAATATAAGCTCCACATCAGCCACTGTGGACCCAGATCCCAGAAGTACCACTTACTGGCCTGATCACCTGTAAAATGAGAATAAGAGGGACTTCCTCATGTTGATGTTTTGTGAATTTAGTAAGTGTGTGGAATGCATGCACCTGTGCTTAGCAGGATGAGCTCACAGTAGCTGTAAACTGATGTTCCTCTCTTCAAAGGGCCACTTGAGTCATCTTGAAAGATTTCTACCAAGTCTTCCCTTTCTTATAACTGCCAGGGCTGTATGGATGGGCAGAGATTCTGTTTGCCTGTTATGATGTGAACTTAATCATATGGACTCCTGCAGAGCCTTACAAATAAACCAATTATTTCAGTATTTCATTATTTCCCAGTCCTTCCTTGAATCTAGATTCAAGAAAAGCCCATCTAATATGCATGCTACCCTGTGAGAAGATACCCTAAAGCCATCATTGCTTCAGGATACAAATTTTCTTCATCTCACAGCTAGCACCCATGTCCCCTTAACTTGCAAAAAAAAAAAAAAAATCCTCATTGCATGCATCCATCAACATGGCACATTGCAGGGCATAATATTTGGAGAAAAATGAGGCAAAATGCACTTAATAGAATTACAAGCATATGGTGAGGTTCTCCAACAAGTTATTTGTAATCTTGGTTAACCTTGCAGTATTATTGCCATTTTCCTAGGTTTTATGTAACAGCATTAAAATTTTGTGCTTACCTTTTAACATAAGGATTATCTTATCTCCTTTTCTCCTATTTAGCCTTGGCTTTTCTCCCTTACCCCCAAATTTCTATCAGTGTGACCACAGACAAGCAAAGCTCAGAGATAGTTAATGTATAGGAAAGCTGTTTTCCAGGCTCTAGTGCATAGCAACAGCGCCACCAAGAGGACAAGGTCCCAAGTTTCTAGATCTATTCCATTTCTTTGCTCAACAGCACCTCAGTGTTTTACCTGATCATTCCTGGCTGCTGTGTATCCAAAACATAACATATTGGCATTTCAGACTCTATAATTAATAAGTCTTCATTTTTTCTGATCTACAAATTCATTAACTTCTCAGCTGCCTTTGGATGTAATAAGTTTTCATTTAATCCTGAACTAAAAGTAAATAGTTGGAAAAAGGCTGTGGAAAAATCAGATGAACAGATGTACTTATATAAACTATAGAAATGATGTACAAAAACTGATGTTCAGATCAGTGTCTTATCTGTGCTGTCAGAATAAAATACTGGGATATACAAGTTATTCTGTGTTTGGTGACTATGAAAGTCACCCCCATGAAATAAACATTCCTTGTTCTCAGAGAACTGTTGTATCTTATGTTCAAAATTTAGCAGTTTGGCAAAACGTACATTCTTTACTATTAGCTGTACAGACGTATGTCATGAGAGTGAAATCAAATGAGTTACATTACAGGAAGGAAGTGTTCTCATACACTCCCTGTTATCAGATACATGTTTAGGACCACTTTTTTTTTTTTCCTGCCATAAACTAATTTTGCCGTATTTGTTCATCAGAAACGCACGTAATCACCACTCTAGGTGAACTCCCAGGCTGATTAAGCATGGAAAACTGGTGTCCAAGAGACTGCCTAGGCTCAAATTCCACCTCTGCTGTTTCCTAGCCGACCTGAATTTTCTCTTCTGTTATATGGAGCTGTTAATTCTGTCTATCTCATAGAATTGCTGTGAGGATCAAATGAGATAATTTCTCACAAGAATTAGCACAGAGCAAATGATCAATAAATATGAGTTAATTGGAGCATGGGCATAGCAGGGCAGTTAAGGCGCTGGTTAAGACACCCATATCGCCCCTCAGAGTAGCTGGGCTTGAATCCCCATCTCTTGACTCCAGTTTCCTGCTAAGACCCTGAGAGACTACAGTAGGCTCAAATAATTCAGTTTCTGCTGTGCATGTGGGAGACTTTGAGTTCCTGGCTTCCCACTTCAGCTTTATCTAGAGGTCCTTGCAGGCATTTGGTGAGTGAACCAGTAAATGAGCCCTCTCTCTGTGTCTCTCTGTCTCTCTGTCTCTCAAAGAAATGGTTAAACTTGTGCGTTTTATGCTTAGTTTGGTGAAGTGTGGAAAGTCATAGGGAAATAAGATTGGACAGAGGGGCTGTCACCCAATAATAATAAGCTGGGGGAAACTTAGCAAGGCCTTCTTTTCAGATTCTCCTCTGTGACTCTGTCTCCAGAGATAAGGTTGCTTCTTTCTGGGTGTTGGGAGGGCACCTCTCACAGGAGGTTGTAGAACCTGCTTCAGGATCAAGTTAGAACATCCTCCCTAGATTTTATGAACTTCAGGAAGAAGGGAATGAGAAGGTGTTAGTGACCTTCCTGCTTCCACCGTTCGCTCAAATGCCAAATGCCGTGTTTCAGAGTAGTATGTCCTGAACTCTGCCAGTATCCATGTGTGAGTGGAAGCATCCATCTTCAGCCAGCCAGCCACTCACCTTTCTGTCTACCCATGTCAGAAGCTCTTTTTACTTTGTAAAGTTTCCACTGGTTATATATATATTTTTTTTAAGATTTACTTTTTTATTTATTTGAAGTCAGAGTTAAAGACAGAGAGAGGAGAGACAAAGAGAGAGACATTTTTCCATCTGCTGTTTCACTGCCCAAATGGCTGCAACAGCCAGGTCTGGGCCAGGCCAACGCTGGGAGCTTGGAACTCTGTCCTGGTCCCACATGGGTGCAAGGACCCAAGCACTTAGGCCCTTCTCCACTGCCTTTTTTTTTTTTTCCTCAGGGTGCATTTGCAGGGAGCTGGATTGAAAATGGAACAGCCAGGACTCGAACTGTTACCCATATGGGATGCCAGCACTGCAGAATGCAGCTTAACCTACTGCCTCACAGTACCAGCCCCTGTTACTGTTTTCTAACACTTAAATCACTGCAAATCAATTGACTGTGTTCTGTTTTGCTGCTTGTTTCATTGAATCTCGTATATATATAATGATCTGCTTTTGATATATACATATATGTATAATCTGTATAGCCTTAAAGTGAGAGGCTGAATCATAAAAAAGATAGGATTTTGTAATCATTTCTATTTTCCAAAGGCTAGAGTAAGTCATTTGGAATAGCAGTTTGGAAACAGGTATAAATTGAATTAATGGTATAAAATAAAGAAATAACAGTTTGGCTGAATGTAAGGACTATGTTGCTTAGGGAGTATGGGAATAAATAGGCAGAAGTCCATTCACTAGGGGCCTGAGCACAGCTGAAATACTGGCCGAATACCAATGAATCTATTATTGGGAATATTTCTATGCCACTGTGAGTTGGTCTAGAGAACCCATTAGGCCCTTCGCTTGCTAATTTCTTTTTTGCCGTGAAATAATAAAGCCTAAATCACAGAACTAAATTTCACTTGCAAATTGCTGAAAGCCTTATTTCTCTAGTGAGATCAAATATGTCTTATGACATGTTTTTCCTTCTACTGTTCTCCCAGCTGTTGTTTCTTATTACTGAAATGGTGATGCATTGATATTGGTTCAATTACCAAAGTATTTGAGCACATTTAAATTCATGGTGTATCGCAGGTAGTCAGACTAAGTGACTTTGATTATCAGGTGAGGTGTTTGATTTAAATTAAAGGAACACTTCCGAGAGATGATTTATAGAGTAACACGGTATATTCTGAAGAATCCCCAAGGCCCACATCACTGATATTCTAGGGCCCACGAAAATAAGGACTATGTGGAAAATATGGAACATGGCTTTCTGTGTACAGGCACCACTGCCATACTGCTCTCCTCCTTTTGGATCAGCACTGTGGGACCACATTATTATGGTTGAGAAAGCCTTAACACCAACCATTGTGTAAAGAACTAACTAAAGGGGCTGGTGCTATGACATACCGGGTAAAGCCACCACCTGCAGTGCCTGCATCCCATATGGGTGCCAGTTGGAGTCCCAGCTGCTCCACTTCCTATCCAGCTCTCTGCTAAGGCCTGGGAAAGCAGTACAAGATGGCCCAAGTCCCTGGACCCCTGCACCCCTTGGAAGACTTGGAAGAAGCCCCTGGCTCCTGACTTCAGATCAGCACAGCTCTGGCCGTTGTGGCCATCTGGGGGGTGAACCAGTGGATAAAAGACCTCTCTTTCTCTTCCTTCCTCCTTCCCTCCCTCCTTCTGCCTCCCTGCAATTCTGCCTTTCAAATAAAATAATTACATCTTAAAAAAAAAGAAATAAAACCCTGTGAATGCCATTCAAGAATGTATACCAATTTCCAACTTGTAATGAAGTGAGAATGTTAAAAATGATTTTCATATTAGAATTACATTATTGTTAACCACATAAGAAAAATACTTAGAGCTGATGTTTGGAAAAAGGATTCATATTAAATACAATAGAATTTTCTCCCTTTAAAGAACAAAGGAAAAGATCAAGTTCAGTTGGAAGCAGGTGTTTAAGGCTACATAGGAAATATTTGAAATAAACAGTAATTCAAAGGGTTCCTGTGGAGGGAAAATTTGAAATTTCACAATATTTTTAGTATTATTGACATTACTTCCATTCATGGATTAATGCTTATGGTCATGTTATACATTTGGGGAAAATGACCACCATGACCATGGATTCATATGTGTAATATTCATAGATAATAGAAATTATCCTAGGAAGCTTACTAACAATGAGACATAAATATCTGCTGTATTTCTGAGTCCCTGGGTTATTGCAATGCAGCATTAGTTCCATGAGATACCTCACTTTTTTTGCTTTATCTGAAAATATCAGTCAATGCTAATAGCACAAAAATTCCACAAAGAGGAGGATTCTAACACGTGAACCTATAAACTATCATAAATGCTACTGAGTCCAATGACTGGCTGTTGAAATGTGCTGTTTTTCTTTGTTTTTTCTTTTTTTTTTTTTTTTTTTCCATTCTTACTGCTCTGCCATCTGCTGGATCTCCCAGTAAGTCTTTTTTTTTTTTTACAGGCAGAGTGGACAGTGAGAGAGAGAGAGAAAGGTCTTCCTTTTGCCATTGGTTCACCCTCTAATGGCCACCGCGGCCGGCGTGCTGCGCTGATCCGAAGCCAGGAGCCAGGTGCTTCTCCTGGTCTCCCACGGGGTGCAGGGCCCAAGCACTTGGGCCATCCTCCACTGCACTCCCTGGCCACAGCAGAGAGCTGGCCTGGAAGAGGGGCAACCGGGACAGAATCCGGCGCCCCGACCGGGACTACAACCCTATGTGCCGGCGACGCAGGCGGAGGATTAGCCTATTGAGCCGTGTCGCCGGCTCCAATAAGTCTTTGTTCTGTCAAGTAACCCAGCCCTTTCTAGTTGATGATGTCTTGGGAAACTATTGCAGCAATGAGAGTGCATGTGGAAGTGGTTGTGAGGAACACTGAGCTAATTAAGACCTCACAAATGTTCTGTCTTTCACAGCCTGTCAACCAGGGTCGTCACTATCAGAAAGAAATGAATCCGCCTTCTCCTTCTAACCCCAGGTAAGAACCATTAATATTCTAAATAGATTTTTAAAAGTGATTTAGAAGATTATACATTTTTCTTTGTTCATGAAGTTATTTCTCAAAACTTCCAGTCAGCTTTGCGTCAGAGTTATTTTCTTTTGAAGTCTTAGTTCATCCAGTGTTCTTACTCAGCCTGTGGAGCAATAACAACAGTCTCCCTAGATTTAAATTCCACTTTTCACCAACTGCAGGGCTTTGAGCAAGTCATTTAACTCAAAGTAATCCAGGCATAATAACTGCTTCATAGTGTTTTGGGGAGGTTCAAATGAGCTAGTCCATGAAAAATTCTTAGTGGAATTCCTGGCACACAGTCAACTCTCTGTAAGTGTTCATTTACTCATTATTGTTTTATTTGCAGAAACACTTCATTTCAGTGTATATTAAGATATTTAATATATTTTAGGTGTAAACCTGTGCTTTAAGATTTATTTATTTGAAAGGCAGACTCACAGAGAGAGTGGGAGAGCCAGAAAGAGGAGAGAGAAAAATCTTCCATTCATTGGTTCATTCCCCAAATGGCTGCAATGGCCAGAGCTAAGCCAGACCCTAGTCAGGAGTCTGGAATTCCACCCAGGTCTCCCTTATGGGTAACAGGGGCCCAAGTACTTGGACCATCTTCTGCTGCTTTCCCGGGGGCATTAGCAGGGAGCTGGATCAGAAGCAGAGCAGCCAGGACTCAAACTGGCACACATATGGGATGTTGACATTGCAGGCAACAGCGTAACCTGCTACACTATAATATTGGCCCCAGACATACATCTTTTTATATACTTTTATGCCTTTCACTTTATCAAGTTAGCTTACATGAGTTCGAGTAGGCAGTCTCTTTGTTCATAATTTCAAAAAATAATAATCTCAGAATTATGTCATTATTTCAAAAAATGTCATTGGCTTATGTGCCACTTAGCAATACAGAAAAACATCATTATTTTAAGCTGATTAGGAACAAGCAAATCTGAATTTAAATTTGGAAATATATGGTGTATTTTATGTCTGTAAAAGCTAGTTTATCCATGTAAGTTACTATCACTTTATTGTACTAGGAATTTATTGAAAAGTCAGTCTCTCTTGAGCTCCGGCCACAAAGGCTATTACTAAAATGCATCTCATTTTCAAGATGCAGCTCAAGCTATCTAACCTGTATTGTGGATTATCCCATGGAATAGACCAGAACTACCGAATGCACTGTCTTGTGACTCTAGGTATTGGTATCTATTACATAGTATCAGAATCCAGTTACATGCAACAAAAAACTTGGCTAATATGAAATGAGGAGAAATAGAAAGGGAGAGAGAAAGGCAAATGAGATTTGTTAAATTAGAATACAGGGCTATATCTTAAACAGTGCTTTAAAACATTCGTGGAAGAATGGAATTTTGGTGCAAAACAATTAGAAATCCATGCAGTTTTTTTCATGATGCACATTATCCATGAACTGTTTGAAGACTACCTCCTATGCATGGATTTCACAATATTTACACCAAAATAAACTTACCTTTCAGTTTCATTTTCCACCAGCTTTTTAGATACTCTCGGAACCCACAGAGAGCCAGGACTCAGGAACAGCCTGAAACCAGGATCTCGAAATCCAGCAGGCAGCCACACAGTGTCCCTGCTCCATCTCTCCTTGCTTCTTCGTGTCTGCTCCATTCTTCTCTCTAATCACCAGCCTTCTCAGCTTCCCATACCACATATGGTTGTCTGACAGTTCTTGAGTTTACATATTACAGTTCAAATTACTTGCCAAAGCTGACAGATTATGTCTGAATCCCCTGTCTCTACTTCCCAAGAGAGTGTGATGGGACTGACTTGGATCCATCTCTATTTCTGGTCCAGTCAGGAATGAGCAAACTCTCAAGAGATCACCTAAGTGGTTTACCTAACCTAAAATATTCACAACAGAAGAATAGATGTTCTTTATTGGTGATCTCTTCAAAGTGTTCCTAGCCTATTTACATGATCTGCTCATTCTTTTATTTTACCTAGTAGAGGGAATTGTGCCTCTCATAATAACTTTAATAAGGAGTTCAAAATTGAGATTGGGTCAAGCATTGTGACACAGTTGGCTAAGCACCAAGTGGGATACCCGTATCCCATGTTTGAGCGCCTCGTAATAGACTTGGCTGCCCTGCTTCTGATCTAGCTTCCTGCTAATGTGTACCCTGGGAGGCAGCAGGTGAGGGCTCAAGTGCTTTGGTCTCTGGCACCCACATGAGAGACTCAGATGGGATTCCTGGCTCCTGGCTTTGGGGGATGAACCAGTAGATGGAAAGTCTCTCTCTCTCTCTCTCTCTCTCTCTCTCTCTCTCTCTCATTTACACACACACACATGCTCACTTGTTTTCAAATTTAAGGGTGTTTTGTTTTTTAAAGATTTATTTATTTATTGGAAAGTCAGAGTTATACAAATAAGAGAAGGAGAGAGTGAGAGAGAGAGAGAGAGAAAGAGAAAGAGAAAGAGAGAAAGGGAAAGGGAAAGAGAAAGAGAGAAAGAGAAAGAGAAAGAGAAAGAGAAAGAGAAAGAGAAAGGGAAAGATCTTCCATCCACTGGTTCACTCCCCCAGATGGCCACAATGGCTGGAGCTGTGCCAATCCAAAGCCAGGAGCCAGGAGCTTCTTCCAGGTCTTCCATGCGGGTGCAGAGGCCCAAGGCCTTAGGCCATTTTCTACTGCTTTCCTAGTCCATAGCAGAGAGCTGGATAGGAAGTGGAGCAGCTGGCTCTAGAACTGGTGCGCATATGGGATGCTGGCACTGCAGGCAGTGGCTTTACCTGCTATGCCACAGCACCAGCTCCAAGGGGTGTTGTTTTTAAAAGTTGAGATTGGAGAGGCGGGCTTTTGGCACAGCAATTAAAATACTACTCAAGACACCTTCATCCCATATAATAATGCCTGGGTTTGAGTTCCAGCTCCATTTCCTATTAGAGTTTCTTGCTGATGTGCACCTAGGAAGCAGTAGATGATGGCTGAAGTCCTTAGGTCCCTGCCAGCCACATGGAAGAGATGGATTGAGTTCCTAGGACCTGGCTTCAGCTTGGCCCAGCCCTGACTGTTATAGATATTTGAGGAGTGAGTCAGCTGTTAGAAGATTTCTCTCTCTCTCTCTCTCTTTCCCTTTCAAATAAATTCTATTTTTTGCCATTGAAATTAGAATTTCAATATATATGAAAAAATGTTTTAGCATTCTTAAAATCGGTTGTCTCTTGATAGTGAACAACTTATCACTTGCAGTCTTGCAGTTCTCCCTGATTTGTCTAACAAATAGGTAATTGGAAATTCAACTTTGATCCAAATTCTAACAAAACCAGAATTTTTGGTCTGAATAAATGAGAATGATAGTAAAAGTGTTAAAAAGTGGAGCCTTTTGTTCCAGTCAAAGAAGAAAGAGAACCTAATTATTAAAAGAAAGGGTTTGAGTTCCATGCTGTCTGAGATCACATCCAACTTTTTGAATCTATGACTTTTATGAGACTCGAAAAACCAGTCACACCATGAAAGGGTCACGCTAATTATTTTGCTGTCCTCTGTAGAAAATGTACTTGATAAATATTGTGTGGATGGATGAATGGATGACTAGATATGTATATGTGGTAGCAGATGCCTTTAAATATTTATTTTATATGTTGATTCCCAAAGTTAGGATATCAAAAAGATGGATTATAAGAAAATTCATGTATAGAACAAGAATGTATCTTATGCAACCATTAGGGAAAATTTACATTTCTTCAGAAAGAAATGAAAAGACAAAACTCTAAATAGAATAAAATGTCATAAACCCCACTTGCCAGCTGATTTTCCACCAGTTTTCTAGAAAATTATTATGTAACTGTTCAGAAAACCTGCATATTATATGGTATGGCTCTTGGCTCATGAATCCAGCAGCCTGGAGAATTGACAGGAAGGCACCATTGAGCCATAAATACAGCAGATGATACAATTATGAAATCAGCATATATCATCATATGAAACTGGAATAAATGACTCATGGAATACACATAATTTAACATAAAATTGAAAGCTGTAATTCTTCTTAAGATCGGTATTTACTAGATTTCTTACACATGCATGCCATGATTTTGTCTTCAAAATACAGAATTTTAAAATTAACCTCTAAAATTAAAGGATACTGATAATTAATATGAACAAATATGAACAAGAAGTTGTAAGTCTCTAGTGTCTACCATCTTGGATAAGCAAGTATCTAACATGAATCCTAGATTGAAAGTGCTGTATATACAGACTTTGAATAATACATAATGAGGAGTTTGTTTCTTGATTTCCTGAACTCATTGTAGTTGTGATCAGAGTAATGCCAGCATGGCAGAGATGAGATGGTACATGCATGCGCATCCACCCGAGGAGAGCCTCATGCTGTCCCGTGGGAAGTGAAGCAGCCATGTGAGCTTCATTGAAATACCTGCATCTGCCTCAGAGACTCAGAAACCTATGATGTTGTTTTAATTTTACTGAAGGAATACATACTTCTTACATTTTATATACACAGATTTAGGAACATAGTGATTCTTCCCACCCTACCTTCTTCCCATCCATACTCCCACCCTTCTTCCTCCTCCCTTTCTTATTCTCATTCTTGTTTTTTACCTGTGATTTTTAAGTTATGTATCCTCCTGCACACATATGCATACAGAGTCAGCTTTTAGTTAGCATCAGTAATGTAGCAGAACAACCAATATCCCCAAAGTCTTTCATTTACATTGTAGTCTGGAAAGGCTTTCACTTCTACAGTTTAATTACTTTCTTAGTGTGTGTGTGCAGAATTTAAAATAAAGACAGTGTTTAGTCAAAGCAGGCAAATCTAGGTTTTTGAAGAGTTGGCACCCGAATGAAAATAGCTAAAATTTGGCATATATTATTATATTGGTTTTTTTTCACAGTAAAATTCACTTCCACTCACAGGGTCATAGATCGGGGTGGGATGCAAGGGTAACCGTTTTCCTGAAAAGAGTACTATTTAGAAACTGAAACATGTATGGTTCATCTCATCATATTCCCTGGCGTGTCTAGATATGCAATAAAGCTACATCCCCATGTATTGTTAGGCATGGAGTAATACTGCCCATTATTTTTTCCCAACACACTGATGCTTAGGCAACATTTAAGATGCTAGGGCCCTTGCCTCTGCATCTACCAACACTGCCTCCGCGGGCACTGACAGCCTTTACGACAAGGTACGGAAATGGCTAACATAATCTAATACAATTTAGAGGCGTATGGGGTAAGAAGAAACAATTTCACAGTTCATTCATGTTGAGAAATGTTTCTGAGCATGTAAACTTGCCGGCTGCCAAACAGAGCAAAATGCATGCAATGTGCAGCCTCAAGTCATTTATTTTAAAATGCCATCCATTGGTTTGCAGGGTGTAGCACTGCCCCTTGGGCACATCTGTTTATATGTTTATGTAGATTCTTCAGGACAGAGCAAGATATTTTTGCTTGGAAATGGGTTTTATGAAATAAGCTGTAATTATGTTCTGGTTGTCATACGGATGAAGTCGATAAGCACGCTCTCATTTCAAAGGATGATGATCCTTGCTATTTTTACAACTTACTGGATAATTAGGGAGAGAAGAGAATATAGGCAAAGGCTTCCTATGGGTCTGTGCTTATGGAAATAAGTCATATAGAAAATAATCCCAGAGTGGCCGAGCAGTAATGAATGATATGGTTTTCTCAAGTGTGTGCTTTCTGATGTATCGCTTATCTGTAGTTTTGTTAAATGTCATTGCTGATTGTGTTAGGGCTTGAATCCTTTGTAGCTTTGCCACATGTGTGTGTGATATAAACATACTTAGAGCTGTAATTATCTGATAAAGCCCCGCAGACTTTGACAAATGATGAATAACCGCTGCCTGTGATTCTCAGGCAGGCTGGCCTGTGATTGGCCTGGCCTCGTAACCCACACACACCACTCTGGACCCGTCACAGCGCCATCATTTGTCTTTTTTCTCCAATCAGGACTCAACCTGATGAGATTCTATTCTGTAACTGCAGCTGTTTTTGTTTTGTTTTGTTTTGTTTTTACCCCCAACACAAAAGATTGAAAACAGTAAAATTAAATACAGAACTTGCATTTGATGTCCCTCTTCAGCCGATTTCATTTGGATCTTTCTAAAACAAGTGGAATTTTTCACAAATATTCTTCCTTCAGATCAAGACTTGCAGATTTCCCAATTAACTAAGCAGGTGTTTTGTTTCCCTAAATGTAGTGTTTTGTTGTTTCCTGCTATTTGGATTTTTGCATTAGATCCTAATGACTTGTTTATAACACTGGAGGCATTGGTTTTTTTCTCGTTTCTCTTGCTAGCTCTAACCAGGAAAGAATACCAATACCTTTGAACTCATGATCCCATTCCCACCAGTTTCCACCTGCTGGCTTGAAGGCCCTGATTGTTCATGTTCAGAATCCATGGTTCTGGATCAAAGCTCTTTGATTAAAGACCCCTCCCGCTGTTCTCCAAGTTCCCAAGGGCAGGGTGGCCCCTCTCTCCTCCCTCTCTCTCTCTCTCTCTCCCTCTACCACCCTCTTCTCCCCCATACCTCTCCCTCTTCCTTTCTTTCCTCTCCCAACCTCCTCATAGTTCAGCACCTGCCTGGCAAGGGTAGAAGTCCAATTAGCTTTTGACCGAGTAAGAAATGGAAGGAGGTAATAACAGTACCCCCACCAAGACACAATGGGAAATGAAAATATTTATTCTGTTAATTAATTACTAATTTAGAACGTTCACCTCTGTTGTTTCTGGGGGAGAAAGGGTATAGGGCCAGAGAAAGTGCAGCCTGAGGCCCAGGGGGGAAGGGCATGGCCCTGTAAAGTGGAAGACACTTAACAGCCGCTATTCCGTGGCCACAGCTAGATGCATCCTCATGCTCACTGTCTCATGCTCAGTTTTGCAGTCCAGTGCAGATGAGCTTCCCCTGTTGTTCAGCCAAGGAACCCACTGCTGCATGAAATGTTGCAGCTCATACCTTGAGCAGCACTCAGTGAGTACTTTGGAAATACCTGCTATGGGATTTGAATATGCCCTCCATGAGCCTGTGGCCTTCTGGGACAGGCAAGTCCACAGTGTGTGCGACAGAGGCAGCATATGCATGCTTCAGGGAGGGTGCCAGGGGCAATCGGGGCGTGAACTCAGCCTTGCACAGGAGAAAGCACAGCGTTCGCAGCCCAGGGCCCACGCACAGACTCTGCTTCTCTTGGCAGTGGTCACTTTTTCCCTGTGCTTGTGTTTGTTTCTCCTGTTAATGAATAACATTACATTTTGAAATTGATTAAAGTTAAAACATGTGATTTTTCACTCCAGCAATATGTTATGTTTACCAGCGTTTACAGCTTCATATTATGCTGTTCATTACTGCATAAAAACCCACTTAGTATAATAAATTCCTTACAAGTCAAATGTCCAGCCTGTTCAAAATGACTTCAAGGTGAAAAGGCAAACAACTTTTAACTGGTTTGATTGAATTAACACTCACATTATTGTTCTATTGACTCTTTCTTGTCCATTGATTTTTAAAAGCCTTTAGCTCCCTGGCCATCCATTAAGACAAATCAGATGCAATCTGGTGCTCGAAAATTCCTGTTGAGTAGTGGGTGTTTGCATGGGGAAAAAAGTGTCCTGTGTTCTGAAACAGGATGAGTTAGAAATCAGTTTCTCATATTTTGCTGTAAACATCTCCTTTGCATTTGACTTTAGAGGTGAACAACAATAACTTTTGAATTGTGTGGACACTTGGACTGTAGTGGTGATGCCAAATGGTGATCTGTAGATGATCTATGTCATTATCTCTGATTTAAGATGATAAGTTAAGCAAGCTAGCATTTTACATAACTCATATTTTTAAGCCTGAATTCTCTTTATTTGTAGAATAGACTAATAAGCCACTGTATCAAAGTAAGAAAGGAAAAGATTTTCTGTTGAGTTAGTAGTGAAGAGCTTTTAAATAATAGAACCACTGTATATCATAATAATCGTAAAAAGAGACCTAAGATCTGGCTAGTTTGAGGTCAGTTAACCTCATGATGAAAAGGAAAGATCCAGGGGCAGGCATTTGGCACAGCAATTAAGATGTTACTTGGGATATCCAGAACACACTAGAGTGCCCAGGTTCAAGTCCTAGCTCTGTTTCCAATTTCAGCTTCCTGCAAATGTGCATCCTGGGAGGCAGCAGATAATGGGCCCATTGCTTCAGTCCCTGCCACCCACATAGGAGATCCAGATTGAGTGCCTGGCTCATGGCTTCATCCTGGCACAGCCCCAGCTGTACAGGCATTTGAGGAATGAACCCTCAGATGCAAAATCTCTTTGCCTGTCTCTGTGCCTTTCAAATAAAGAAAAATAAATAGATGTTTTTAAAAACTGAAAGTTTCAGCTTAAATAAAATCACAGTGTTGGGGCCAGCATTGTAGCATAATGGATTGGGCTGCCACCTACAATGCCAGCATCCCATATGGGCACCAGTTGGAGTCCCGGCTGCTTCACTTCTGATCCAGCTCCATGATGATGTGCCTGGGAAAGCAGCAGAGGATGGCCCAACTCCTTGGGCCCCTGCCACCCTTGTGGGAGACCCGGGTGAAGCTCCTGGCTCTTGGCTTCAGGCTGCCCCAGCCACAGCCACAGCCACAGCCGTTTTGGGAGTGCTCTTAGCAGATAGAAGAGTCTCTCTCTCTCTCTCTCTCTCTCTCTCTCTCTCTCTCTTCTTTCTCTCTACCTGTCTCTCTCTCTCTCTCTGGTTCTGCCTTTCAAATAAATAAAAATAAATTTTTTAAAAATCACAGCATTGCTTTTAGTTTAGCAGTGATATTTATGTTAGTGAAGCTTCTTGTGAGAAAATAAGAGTTTGTTCTAAATTATCTTTTTCTTTACACCTAAGTGGGGCTTGAGGGTGGGGAATGAGAATCCATTCATTAGCCACAGTCGTTGAAAAAAAATTCCATTCTGGTCAGTGCTTTGACCTGATGAAGGATGCACTTACTTTGTCTTTCACCATATGCCTTCTTCTGGTCTCTTTAACGCTTACTGAAACCTGAAATTTACTTCATTTTGGAAACACTATTAATTCACATGAGAAGTCCAGAAAAGGTTTTGTTTCTCTGCAGGGATAATGGAAAAATAAGTGGGGGCCGATGCTGTGGTGCAGTGTGTTAAAGCCCTGGCCTGCAGCACCGGCTTCCCATTTGGGTAACAGTTCAAGTCCCAGATGCTGCACTTCCGATCCAGCCCTCACTCCACCCCACCCCCAGCTAATTCGCCTCAGAAAGCAGTGGAAGAAGCTCCTGGCTTCAGATCAGCTCAGCTGCAGCTGTTTCATCCATTTAGGGAGTGAACCAGCAGATGGAAGGCATCTCTCTCTCTCTCTCTCTCTACCTCTCTCTATAATTCTTTCAAATAAATAAAATAAATATTTTTTTTAAATAATGGAAGAAATGAGAAACAAAAGCACCCACCTAAGCAACATCCTTTAAATTTGCTTGTGAATTTCTAAATTTCAGTGCTAGCAAAAAAGAAAGTTGCAGCAAGGCATACAGTAAATGAAGATATTATGTATTAGGGAAGGAATGAATCTGTCACTTTGACGGATTGTGAGGCGAAGAGCAGATTAACAGATTACTCATAGTCAGAAGGCAGCTTGGTGTGAAAAATGTGCAGGAAATGATAAGTGCGGGTTTGTGCTGATTTAATGATATTTTTAAACTACAATAACACTCCGGTAGTATAATATAATAAAGCACTTGGCTTGCATTTTTAAATCATCAACATATTTCTAGTGTGACCTTAAAAACATTTTGGGCCATTCTCTATTAAAATATGTAGCTTTCAAATTAGAAAAAGGTACCATCTTAAATACTGCAGCAAAGCTGATACAGGAAATGTCACTGGCGTTTAAAATCAGTTCTTTCCTAAACTGGCATTTATAATACACATTTTAATCATGTTTTAAGCATACTGATACCACTTGTACTTTTTCTTCAAGCATGTAAATCACTTATCACAAGAAATGGTTGTCTTTCAACAGCCGTTTCCAGTGAAATGCTTCCAAGAGGCCACTGGTTTGTCTCCAAGTTTTCAGTATCAGTTTTTAGTCTTGTAGTTGAGATCATGGAGTATTTATGAAAAAAGCTACTGTGTTTTCCCACAGATAGTGTTTAAAAGCAATTCGAATCTTGAGTACTCAGTCATAGCATGAGATAAGATGAATTGCTTGTTTTATTTTGTATTATTTCAAATATCTATTTGAAAGCAAAACATTTTTATATATTTTTATATAAATAAAACTGAGATTTGAATAGCAAAGCACACTTTGTTAATTTGACAATGATAGACTTGCATTACCATGAATTTTCAGAATAGATTTCTGTGATGCACTTAAATAGTTTTTATTCTAGCATCTTAACATTCAAAACCTAATGTAAGATTTGAGTTGTTTCATATTATCTTCTCTCATTCCATACTATCTGCTCTCAGCTCATCATCACGCTTTACATAATTAGGTACAATGAAACTTGTTAGAGAGTGAAATATGATGTATGCTGTCTAAACACTTGTGTCTCCCCCAAGTGCCAATAATTACACTAATATAGCATATCCAGGGCTTGAATTTCAGACATGATTATGGTTCAAATTATAGTTTTATGTATACAGTGAAGACTTTTACCAAAATTTAGCATGTTTTCACATTTCCCCTCTTGTAATAGTAATTACAACCTGGGATAAAAAACTACTGTAAAAAAGTAGTCAGTATTCTTGGTAGGAACCCTGACATGTATATAGCAAAGGTTGTATGCATGTTTTCTAGAATCCTTGAATATTTATTGTCTGCCATAGTTACTAACACTGGTGGCCAAATAACTCCACCTCTCCAGATTCCAAGCACATGGTTGGATTTCACTTTCAGGTTTGGCTGAAGCCAATTATCTCAACTGGTTCTAGCCAATGAATTAGGAACAAAATGGTCAGTATTGTTATGTGGCTGGATTAAGTAAAACTGGTATGAAACTCTCCAAATATTCTTTTCCTCTGACTCTGTGACAAGAAACATTCAGGATGGTCGTGATTCTGCCATCCTGGTCACTGAATATCAGTGATTAATCGAGTCCCCTGCTGATCTGTTACGGACACTTACCATGAACAAAAAATGAACCTGTGTTGTTTTTAAGCACTGAGATTTCAGGAGTTATTTGTTAACAAGCATAGCCCGTGCTTTTTCATACTGACATAGTTACTTACTGTGGTACCAAATATGTTCTGCACTGAAAGTACAGCATTGCATCTGTTTTCATACTTAAGGTTAGAAATTGCTTAGAACTTTGAGCTCAGTATACAGTTTGTTGGCATAAATACATGGTTTGTACTGATCAACAGCCAATGTTTAGTAATATGATGAATCTAAATTATTTTAGTTAACAAACAATCCAATGCTTTCATATGGGGCATCTCAAAAAGTTCACGGAAAAGTGAAATTAAAAGATAAGTTTATTTTGATACAAAATATTTTGAGATCCATATATTTTTTTCATGCTATTCATTCTCAAAGAACTCTTTGAAAACCTCTTTTACATTTTATGAATGATAATTTGGTCACTCATGTATTACTCATGGAATGTTAAGATTACATTAGCTAGCTAGCTATGTACAGCTAGCTATCCCCTGTCCTTTGTCTGTGGCCAACATTGCTGATGGATCACAGTCCTTTTGCCTACATAGGACCAATCTAAATTTAGTCCTCCTTGGTAATATAATCCATGCAATATTCCCTATCAGAATTACCATGTGATTTTGTTATGGTTAGATAATAATCTGAATGTCCCCGATAGGTCCATGAATTGAAGGCTTGGTCCCCAAAGTCTCATGTTCATCATTGATGGATTAATGTTCACAGCCAATGGTTTGAAGATAGAGAATTGATATAGTAGGTGTGTAGGAGGTGGACCCCAATGGAAGGTCTTTAGGTCATTGGGGACATATCCTCAGAAGGTAGTTCTTGTTAGAGAGTTGATTATTAAGGCCAGATTGGGCCTAGCTTGTGTCTCTCTCTCTTTCGCTCACTCGCTCTCCTTTGCTTTCTCTGTTCACTGTGTGACCATCCCTCCACCATCCTCATAACCTAACCAGATGCTTAAACCAGAGGGCCACCTCATCTTGGACTGTGAACCTCCAAAACTGGGAGCCAAAACAAACCTTCTTCCTTTTCTAAGTAGCTCCTTTCAGGATAGCTTTCAGGTACTTTAGTTATAGTCCTTTTGAAAAGCTGACCAATACAGATTTATATGCTATTTGTATTCTTTGAGCTAGAATTTCCATTATTTAGTTAATCAACCAGGTTTTCAAATGAAATCTATTCCTAGACCTACATGACAATCCCTGGTCTTGGAGTTAACATTTTACTTACATCTACTCTAAAAGTCATCTGCCCTCTGCAGCACCAACAAGAAACTTGGTCTGCTCCTTCTCCCTCACCCTGCCTACCTCAGTTCTTCCCATTCCCTGTGATCAAAATCTTACAACATTAAGTGACAAGCATGATATATTATTAAGTTAATTAATATGATTTCTGCCTCCAGCAATGGCAGACTTGGTTGTTTCACACTAACTTTCCCTCTGAGAACAACCAGAAAAGCTAGACAAAATGTTAAAATCATCTGAGTGATGTCTTTGGAGAGCTTCCAAAGCAATGAAGATTTATGGGGCCTCCATCAAGGAGAGTCAGCCAGGCACACTGTGCCACTTCTTTCAAGAGAAATGCCAGTTTGAGAGCACAGCTGAGGGACTGAGGTGCTGATCACAGCCTTCAGTGCCTTATGAGCTTGGCAGACAAAAATTGGAAGTAACGCCGATGAAATGGGGCCATTGTAAGTTCCAAAATACTACACCTTGGGTAAAAGAGCAAACCAGAAATAGACTGGCTCTCTGGAGACACATTTTTTTTATATTTAATTTGCATTTATTTAAAAGAAAGACAGAAAGAGGTCTTCAGTTTGCTGGATCACTCTCCAAATACTCATCCCAGCCAGTCTAGACCACAGCCAGGAGCCCAGAACTCAGCCTGGGTTTCCCATGTGTCAGCCAGGTTCTTGAGCCCTCACCTGCTGCCTCCCATGATGTACATTAGCAGGGAGCTGGAATCAGAAGCTCAGCTCAGACTCCACCCAGGCACAGTAATATGGGGTGGGGTGGGGGTGTCCCAACTGGCATCTTAATTGCTACACCAAACTCCCATCCTTGAATTCACATCTTTAAAAAAAGAAGATATATTTACTTATTTTGAAAGTCAGAATTAGAGGAAGAGAGAGATTTTCCATCTGCTGGTTCACTTCCTAGATGGCTGCCAGTCAGCTCTGGGCCAGACAGAAGCCAAGAATTTCTTCCAGGTCTCGCACATAGGTAACTTGAGCTATCCTCCACTGCTTTTTCCAGGCCATTAGCAGGGAGCTGGATGGGGAGTGGAGCAATCACTAGACCTAGCAAAAATAGACCTGTATGGAATGCCAGCCTTGCAGGTGGCAGCTTCACTTGCTATGCCACAGCCCCGGCCCCTGAAGACACATCTTGAGTCTTCCAAATTGCTTAGATTAGGACACTCTGACCCGACCCACATGGCCTGCTGGAAGCAAAGAAATCCCATGTGGAGGAGAATAAGCCACTTATGTAATTTTTAATTTTCTAGCAGCCACCTTTAAAAAGTGAAGCACTGATGGGGCCGGCACTGTGGCGCAGCAGGTTAACACCCTGTCCTGAAGCGCCAGCATCCCATATGGGTGCCGGTTTGAGACCCGGCTGCTCCACTTCCCATCCAGCTCTCTGCTGTGGCCTGGGAAAGCAGTAGAAGATGGCCCAAGTCCTTGGGCTGCTGCACCCACAAGGGAGACCGGGAAGAAGCTCCTGGCTCCTGGCTTCAAATTGGCGCAGCTCCGGCCGTTGCGGCCAGTTGGAGAGTGAACCATCGGATGGAAGATTCTCTCTCTCTCTCTCTCTCTCTCTCTCTCTCCCTCTCCTCTCTCTGTGTAACTCTGATTTTCAAATAAATAAATAAATCTTTTTTTTAAAAAAAGTGAAGCACTGATAAAATTAGTCTTCATAATTTATTTTATTTTACCCATAATAGCATCATGTAATAGTAGCATGCTGTTGTTGAGAGAAAAAGCTTTTCCTCTACCAAGTTAGGTTTGAGTGATCAGGGTCTGCAGCTTAATTGAATATAGATTAACAGAAGAGATGGTTTATTACACATGCATGTAAGGGCATTCTCTAAGGAGCGGTTCTCCTGTCAGCCAGAGTAAGGGTTGATACATCGGCTTATTAAGGGGATGGAGGGGGGGTAGGGCTTCAGTGGGAAAGGATGGAAGCCTCTGGTAAGGGTTGTTTACCCAGTTTCTTGGAATGTATGGATGCTAAAGTTGCCTCTAGTTGCCTTCCTAACTGAGAACTTGTTGGGGGGAGGAGGAGTAAACAGAGAAATGCTGAGGGGACAGTGGCTAACTCAGAAGGTGCTGCTTTAGTCGAGACATAGGAAATTCAGGTAAGGTTTTTCTCTGCACCTGTTATCTGTCTACATGTTTTCAATTTAAAATAGTCTCTATGCTGTTTTAGTGCTTTGTTGGTCCTTTCATAACAACATAAAATATTGTTAATGAAATATTTAACATTCTTTCTTTCATATTAAGCCCTTGGAATCCAGGGTATGTTCTAAACTCATAGCCCATCTCAATTCAGACTATCCCCATTTCAAGTGCTCAGTAGCTCCTGTGGTTAGTGACTTATCATATTGGACAATGCAGTTCTAGAAGATAACATTGAAGAATAGCTTCTTGACCTTGGGGTAGGAACAGATTTCTGAAACAGGTCTAAAATATCACTAACCATAAAGGAAAATAGTAGTAACTTGAACTGTTAAATTAGCAAATTGATGAAATCTTTTTTTTAAGCTTTTATTTAATGAATATAAATTTCCAAAGTACAGCTTATGGGTTACAATGGCCTCCCCCCTCCCATAACTTCCCTCCCACCCACAACCCTCACCTTTCCCGCTCCCTCTCCCCTTCCATTCACATCAAGATTCATTTTCAATTCTCTTTATATACAGAAGATCAGTTTAGTATATATTAAGTAAAGATTTCAACAGTTTGCCCCCACATAGCAACACAAAGTGAAAAAATACTGTTGGAGTACTAGTTATAGCATTAAATAACAGTGTACAGCACATTAAAGACAGAGATCCTACATGATATTTTTAAAAAATTAATTAATTTTCTATGCCATTTCCAATTTAACACCAGGGTTTTTTTTTTTTTCATTTCCAATTAAAACTGATGAAATCTTTACTTAATATATACTAAGTCAATCTTCTGTATATAAAGATAATTGAAAATGAATCTTGATGTGAATGGAATGGGAGAGGGAGCGGGAGATGGGAGGGGTGCGAGTGGGAGGGAAATTATGGGGGGGAAGCCATTGTAATCCATAAACTGTACTTTGGAAATTTATATTTACTAAATAAAAAAAAATTAGAAACTATTAAAGGAAACCACTAGGAAGGTAAAAAGGCACAACACAGATTGGAAGGAGACATTTGCAACACAAGAAAGGCTCATATCCAGAATATATAGGAAACCACAAACCAGTGAGAAAAAGGAGGCATCCCAAAAGAGAGTAAAAATTGCCAAGAGACTTGAACAGGTATTTCACAAAATATCCAAATGGCCAAATGGTCAGTAAATATATGGAAATATAATGGTACTTCCAAAAGTTTGAGGAGAAAAAATGGAATTAAAAGATAAGTTTATTTTAGTATAAATTTATTTTAAATCTGTGCAGTTATAATATATACTTTCCCAGTAGAAAGAACGGGGCCATCAAAGAAGGAGGTACCTTTCTCTGAAGGGAGGAGAGAACTTCCACTTTGACTATGACCTTGTCTGAATAAGATCGAAGTCGGCGAACTCAAAAGGCTTCCTTAGCCTTGGCAGCTCATGACTAGAGCCTAGGGAGATTACTGACGCCACAAACAAGAGTGTCAAATTGTTAAGTCAACAACAGGAGTCACTGTGTACTTACTCCTCATGTGGGATCTCTGTCCTTAATGTGTTGTCCAATGTGAATTAATGCTATAACTAGTACTGAAACAGTACACTTTATGTTCTGTGTGGGGGCAAACTGATGAAATCTTTACTTAATATATACTAAATTGATCTTCTGTATATAAAGGGAATTGAAAATGAATCTTGATGTGAACGTCATGGGAGAGGGAGCAGGAGATGGGAGGGGTGCGAGTGGGAGGGAAGTTATGGGGCGGGGGGGAAGCCATTGTAATCCATAAACTGTACTTTGGAAATTTGTATTTACCAAATAAAAGTTAAAATTAAAAAAAAAGAAAAGGAAAAAAAGAAAAAATACATATACTTTCCATGAACTCTTTGAAATACCCTTGTGTGCACCAACCCCTGAAACATCAGAGAAATGGAAAGTACACATACACTGTGAAGCAACAAGAACACTCACACTGTGCTGGTGGAAGAATAAATTGATACAGCTACTTTGAGAAACTGTTTAGCTGGCATCTCCACAACTAAACATACCATATCTTTTCTCCTTAACAATTCCCTTCCTATATATACAAGCAGTAGGATGTACATATGTGCATCCAAAGTCATACATAAACTGATAATCCACTCCAATCCCCAGAATTGACACAGATTAAAGTGGAAGCATATGAGCTACAGAAGATATAGACAGACATCTAATCCAAACTTCCTTTATCTGATTAAAATAGAGTCTTCCAAAATACACCTGCCATTAACTCTCCTTGAAGGGAATTCCCTATAAATTCAACTACCATGGAGACAGACTACCCCATTGTGATTGGCATCTTAAAAAGCCCAATGGAACTTTCCATACTTTCTTACTGAAGACCTAAATTAGCCCCCACCCCACTCCCAACCTTAGTTAAGCTGGTATATAAACCTTTATGTCTAGCTATTCAGTGCGTTATTGATTACTGTCTTTTCTCCTGTCACTTTTTGTATTGCCAGTTGACTTGCAGACCCCTAACCACCAGACCTAAGTTAGATGAGGAAAAAGTTTTTCTTCCCCACATGAACATACTCCATGACAGCTTAAAACTGGAACCACCGTATTCTCCTTTGGGATGATAGGGAGTAAGTAAATGGTGCTGTATTCAAACACAAATTCAAGTGCATTTTACACTTAAAAACACGGATGTATTTTACAGATGTAATAGGGATGGAGAGAAGGTAGACAAGTGAGAAATACCTGTTGTTTAATCCCATTCATGTAAAAACAAACTGGTGTGTGTAGTGTTGCTAGTCACCAATCTGGGTCACCTCTGGAGAGAAGGATATATAGTGACCAGGAGAAGGAGGAAGGAAGTATCTATCTCCTGAACTGGGTTGTGGTCCCAGTTTACTTTGGGACCATTCATTAAGCTATACTTATTTCTGTGTATGGCATCCGTTAATAAGAGCATATCTAAAAGAATCATTAGTGTAATTCTTAGCCTAATATAGTCAGCTCACTTTTTCTGGCATTTCGATACTTATGGTGCTCTCTGTGTTTTTACCGCTGAGCTTATAAGCTTTCTGTAGAATGAGGGCCATATTTAAGTTGAATAGCAGTTGGAGCACAGCATGAGTAATTATCAAAATGATGGTAGCTTGGCGACTTGAAAGAATTATTGCCCTCTCTGGCAAGCCCCGTTTACTCACAAGTATCTCCTATGCAACAAAAGAGTTTTGACTATTTCCTCCCCATTTTTTAAAAATAGTGTTTAACGGTCAGTCATATCTATTCAGAAGTCCGTTGATCAGCCACATCAGCAATTCTATCACAATATTTTTCATTAAGTGAAATGTTACAATTAACACACCCTGCAACTGCTAGGGAATAAATCTAGTCAACTAAATATCTGTCAGCTTTCTCCAGTTCTTTATTTTCTTGGGCAACCAGCCAACACTGGGGGGAAATTAAATTGTCATTCCCCCCACAGAGCCTTCTTTTTAGCATATCATTGTTTTATTTGACTACTGAGCATAAAGGTTTAACCAAACTTTGAAAATAAAATGGAAATCAGTACACACATATGGTATCTGATAATGTGACACACTTAATGATGAAAATGATACCCTGTAGTTACTCTTTACAAAAGCTCAGAGAGCTAAATTAAAGCATTAAATTAAACCCCACCTACTCTTTCTGCACCATTAAGTCCCATCATTCCTCAGAAAGGTCTAAATGATTTGATTTTATATTCTAATTTTAAGGTAGTTATTGTCTAAAGTTGGAAAAAGCTGTAAAGTTTTCTGCTCTGGATTTGTTCATGAATTAGTTACAGAGTACTTAAAATATACATATTTATAACTCTTTGAAAGGTGTTATCTAAAATTACTTGAGAGTGAATCTTTTCCTTCAGTTTCAAGTAATAATAACTGCTAACACTGTTACTGTATGGTGATGTTGCTGTATGGTACTGTGTGTGGAGAGGTTGCATATGTGTTCTGTTAGTTTACTTAATCCCAGCTACAGTCCTATGTGGTCAATTCTATCATTTCCATAATCCAGATGAAGAAACAGAGGAGCAGAGTTCAACCCAAAGTTTGCAAGACTAAAAGGAAATTTAAAATGAGATCAAAAACTGTGCAAGCTGGAGTGGGCGTTTAGCCTAGCAGTTAAGATACCAATTAAGACACCCATGCTCAACAACAGAGTACCAACAACAGAAACCTAGATCCAGCTTCCTGCTGATGCAGACCCTGGGGAGCAGCAGTGATGGCTCAAGCCATTGGATTCCTGCCACCCACATAGGAGACCTCGCCTGGGTTTCCACTACCTGGCGTTGGCCTGGCTCAGTCCTGGTCATTGCAAGCATTTAGGGAGTAGGCCAGCAGATGGAAACTCTCTGTGTATCTCCCTATCTCCCTTACTCTCAAATAAGTGTGTATATTTTTTTTCTCTCATATAAGTATTTATTTATATTTTCTGTATTCATATATATATATTTCTCTCAAATATGTGTCTATATATGTGTGTATGTATGTATATTTCTGTTGTGGTGGTAGTCATCGCTGTTGCTATAATCCTGCCCTAACCACTTGTTTAGCCAGGTGTGCAGCATGGGACTGTATTAATGTCTTATTTTGTGATCAACCAAGGCTTGTTGGATTTAGGAAATCCATGTTAGAAATTGAAGTAGTCAACCTAAAGTTATGGAATTTTTCTCTTTGATTCCCAGTTGCCTCCCCATGAGTGCTTAGCCAAGTGCTTATCAGTTGAAAAAGAAAGCACATGGCCAGACCGGAAGCCAGAGAGATTCAGGAGCCAGGCTTACTCTTTTTTATAACAGCTTGCTCTCTATCTGGAACCTATCAAATTCCCTCAAGACCAACATTAATCCCTTGGGAGAGTAGCACCACTAGTGACACAACCACCTTCAAATAAATCCCACTTCTTAAAGGTTCTGGCACCTCAACACCACCACACTTGGGATCAAGCCTCCAGCATGTGAACATCTAGGGGCATACTCAGACCATAGCATCCTAAATGGAGTTTTCCTCCATAAACACAGACAGACTAACAAGAGAAAAATAAACAACTTTTCTTTACATGCATTTTCATATATTCATGGGAGACACCAGGAGAATGAGGTGCCTCTGAATTCAAGCCTGCACAGCATCTTCAACAAAAAACATTGAATTTTTGGATAAATGGCAATACAAAAGAAAATAACTGAGTATATAGGAGCAGCAGTTTATGGGAAGGCAAATAGTGATAGATAAAGGCTACTTAGTAAGGTTTGTTCATGAAAATTACTTGATACCATCTCCAGGATCTGAAGGGCTCCACCTTTGTCTCCAGTAGTTAAATTTTGTCTCCCCTGCTTGAATGGGTGCTTAGGGGAAGACTACCTTTTGTCTTTGTAAATCTATGCTGTGCTTTTAAGCAAATAGAAGGGAGCAGAGAGCTTTCTGGCATCTGCTGCTGCTTCTTAGTTGCCTTTGGCACTACAATTCTTACACCAAAGGCATATTTGGGAGTAGCACATCCTGGTCTCATAGTGTTACGCTTAACTGCTCATGAATCCAGCAGAAGTCCAAGAATGAACTGTTGGCTGGCTTTAGTCTCATACCCGCCCCCATATTGGGAGTGAAGAGAGGCTTACCCTACTCACTGTCCAAACTACATGAAATGGATTACACATAGGAAGGAAGAGCTAAGTTCTCTGAAGAAGGCAAGATAAAGAGTGTTAAGCCAGCCAGAATCAAAGTTACTGTAATATATTATTCATGAGTAGGCTCCAAGTCTACAGCAGCTCACTTCGTAAGTATTTGTTAAATGACTATTACATGTGTGCTTTACCTGCTCTTTCCTCCCTAATTCCCTTCCATTTCCCTTCAAGAAAACATATTTGGGGGCAGGCATTTGGCATCACAGTTAAAATGTTACCTTAGACACCCACATACCACATCGGAGTGCCTAGATTTGCATACTGGCTCTGCTCCCAATTCCAGCCTCCTGCTAATGCAAACCCTAGGAGACAGCAGGTGATGGCTCATGCTGTAGGGTCCATACTGCCCATGTGGTATGTAGTTTTGTCCTGACCTAGCCTCTGTTGCAGGCATTTAGGAAGTGAACTAGTAGATGGAAGATATATCTCTCTCGCTCGCTCTCCCTCTCCCCCCTCACCAAATTAAAATATGTATACACACACACACACACACATATACACACATATACCATCTGAATACAAATGGTATTGAGGTTTCCTTGAATTCTTTTCCATTTATTTTTAGGTGATTATAGATTCCATTAGTGAAACTGGTTTTTGGTAGTATTCCATGCAACGTATGTAACCTCATTGCAACATGCTAGCAACTATTTACTTGTGATTTTCCTAAATTCTTTTTTTTTTCTTTTTTCCAGGCAGAGTTAGACAGAGAGACAGAGAGAGTTATAGACAGTGAGATAAAGGCAGAGAGATACATCTCCCTTCCTTGGTTCACTCCCCCAATGGCCACCACTGCCGGCACTGCGCCAATCCAAAGCCAGGAGCTGGGTACTTCCTCCCAGTCTACCATACCGGTGCAGGGACCCAAGCACTTGGGCCATCCTCCACTGCCCTTCTGGGCCACAGCAGAGAGCTGGACTGGAAGAGGAGCAACAAGGACTAGTACCCAGCACCCCAACTGGGACTAGAACCCAGGGTGCCGGCACCGCAGGTAGAGGATTAGCCAAGTGAGTCATGGCACCAGCCGATCTTCCTAAATTCTAAGGGCAAAAACAAAGAATTTTTACCCTCAAATGCTTGAGAGTTGCTATTTTAACAAACTGTATTGCAAATATTGACTACACAAAGTAGAATCATCACTTCATAGTTAAAACTAATTCTAAAGAGTAACAAACCTTTAATAAGCCAATCTTGCATTAGACATCTTGACATTTAAATTGACTTCATGCAAATAAAATAAGCACATCGAATTTCATGATTTACTCATCAAACACTGTGTAGATGCATTTCACTTTCGCATCTTAAACATGTAATAAGGACATTTCATCTCTTTAGTGTGGCATATTTTCCTGATGAATTCCATATCCAACTTAGATGACAGTAAACTGAAAAATCTCATATCACTTTTTTGCACTTCTATTTTATTGTGTGATCGTTCCAGGTAGTTGATTTTTCCTGTGTGTCTGCACTGAAACATTCAGAAGTCACTACCCATTTTTGATGCCTTAAATAAAACTTACTTTTCCTGCATGGAAATACCAAGAGGAAGAATTGAAATGTTCATTCTCATGGTCCCCATAAGAAATTGACTGAAAAAGAGTTTTTACTTTATCCTGGCTTGACTTTGAATATTTAGGGAAAATGCTCAATTTGTAGCTTCATCTAATGGCACTACAATGTCACATTTCTCTGTTTAACATACAGCTTTGTTAATCAAGAAAATCGTGGATTGGCTCCATGCATGTTGATTACATTGATTACAGCTGTGGGCCTTGATAGCGTTTTTTTCAAGTGTCTCTAATTAATCAGACAATGCTTGATTAGTTTTTTCTGTTCAGAGGAGATAAACTGACTTCCTTGAGAATTTTCACCCCGAAACGATTCCCCTATTCCCCTCCAGTGAAAGGTAAAGGGTAAGTGACCACTGCCTAGTTTTCCATGAGACTGGGACCTTTTATCTCCAGCAACTAGTGAGAGAGAGGGAGGGGAGGATGGAGAGACTGACTTTGAAAATCTAGTTGAAACATAACACCAGGCTTCTTTTCACATACTCATGAACACATCACATCTGCTGCAGCGACAGTAGTCGGAGTTCCCTTTGAGCCTTTGGCCTGACTTCCCCTCTTTGTGGAGCATCTTCAAAATTCCCCACTGTGACCATTCTTTTTCAAGTTGTATCATTAAATTGTCAGACCTGACATTGGAGATTTCAACCCAGGAAGCATTTTAATCACCAGGTTCATGAATAATGTGGTGGATTTTTTTTTTTTTGCAAGCCACTATCTTTTTCTTATTTAGTCATATCTATACCAATGGATAAAGCAGCTGTTGTTTAGGCAAATGAAAATTTGACAATTTCCAAGAATATTATCAATATTTTTAAAGACCTCAAATTTTTTGCTTTCATTGTTGGAGTTCTTAATTCCAGTAGGAATCACCGCTAGGATCAGCTCAGACATTGTGAGTTGGCTTTGGGAAGCCATTTTTCTCTCTTTTCCATTGGTCAGTGGATAGATACACAAGTCCAGTAGACACTTCTCACTTGTGATAGTTTTTAAGATACTTTGAATCTGTGTTTTAAATGAGTTTCCTTGTAGATGCCATCAAATTGAAAACTCCTAAAGAGAGAGACTCTGCCTTTTAAAAAAGACAACAGTTAAAAAATCAGGAGGCTTCCAAGATGGCTAAATAGGGGATGTAGCCACGCAAACTTAAGCTGCTCCAACATATGAAAAGAACAAAGGAAAGACCACATTTTCAGAGATTTGACTGATAGAAATTTTCGCTGAAGAAATGAAAAAACAACGAAGACTCCAAAAAGGAAAGAAGACAGAGCACCACTTACCATGTCAGTGCAGAAGAAATTACTGCATGCCCTGTCTCTCGGAGTTTAGCTGGGAAGGAATTCCAGTCAGCCACTTTTATTTCATCCTGGAGAGCTGACTTAGATGTGAGCAACTGCTCAGCTTGGAGCAGGGAAGCCACTTGCTTCCATCCCCTCCCCACATTCCCACAAAGCACTAGTGAAAAGTCAGGCAGTCAGGAAGAGACACCATCTTCTTAGAATTGAAAGGAGGGGCCAGCACTGTGGCACAGCAGGTAAAGCCAACACCTGTAGCACTGGCATCCCATTTGGGCACCAGTTTGAGTTCCACCGGCTTCACTTCCAATCCAGCTCTCTCTCATGGCCTGGGAAAGCAGTAAAGGATGGCCAAAATCCTTGGGCCCCTGGACCCGCCTGGGGGACCCAGAAGAAGCTCCTGGCTTCAGATTGGCACATCTCCACCTATTGCAACCATTTGAGGAGTGAACCAGTGGATGGAAGACACTCTCTCTCTCTCTCTCTCTCTCTCTCTGCGCCTCTGCCTTGCAACTCTGTCTTTCAAGTAAAGTGAATAAATCTTAAAAAAAAAAAAAAAAAAAAAAAAGAAGAAGAAGTGAAAGGATATTGCCTTAGGGGAGAACCTTGCAGACCACACTGATTTGAGTCCAGCCTGGAGCACTTAGCAGGGACAGGGTGCCCTCCTGTGAAGGGAGGTCATATTACCTGCTTCCCATTTCCCCACAAGAGTTCTCAGCAACAAGCAGGGAGGAAGTGCTATCTTGATAAGGGAAGTGCAAGCAGCTGTGGCTCATGCCTATGCAAGTGGAGGATTTTATCTGAGGAATAAATCTGTAGTCCCTACTGACTTGGCATCTGGACTGGAAGGTTAGCAGCATTAATCCATACTATAGACCAAATGAACTTAATTGATATCTTCAGAACATTTCATTCCACAGTGACAGAATACACATTATTTTCATCAGTACATGGAACTTTCTCTAAGATGGATCATATGCTAGACCATAAAGCAAGTCTAAACAAATTTTTAAAAATTGAAATCATACCATGTATCTTTTCTGACCACAATGGAATGAAGCTGGAAATTAACAACTTAAGAAAATCTAGGAAATATGCAAACACATGGAGACTCAATAACACACTCCTAAAAAAACAGTTGGTCATAGAAAAAATCCAAATGGAAATCCACATATTAAAACTTATAGGATACACCAAAAGTAGTGTTCAGAGGGACATTTATAGCAGTTAGTGCCTACATCAAGAAATTGGGAAGCCATTAAATAAACGATCCAACAGTGCATCTCAAAGACCTAGAAAAACAAGAAAAAGCTAAACTCAAAATTAGTAGGAGGATGAAATAATTAAAATTAGAGGAGAGGGCCGGCACTGTGGCCCAATAGGCTAATCCTCCGCCTGCAGTGCTGGCACACCGGGTTCTAGTCCCAGTCGGGGCACCAGATTCTGTCCCAGTTGCCCCTCTTCCAGGCCAGCTCTCTGCTGTGGCCCAGAAGGGCAGTGGAGGATGGCCCAAGTGCTTGGGCCCTGCACCCGCATGGGAGACCAGGAGAAGCACCTGACTCCTGGTTCGGATCAGCGTGGTGCACCGGCCGCAGCACGCCAGCCGTGGCAGCCATTGGAGGGTGAACCAACAGCAAAAGGAAGACCTTTCTCTCTGTCTCTCTCTCTCACTATCCACTCTGCCTGTCAAAAAAATTAGAGGAGAAATATGCAAAAGTGAAATAAAAAAATATCATGAAATGAAGAGCTAGTTTTTTGAAAAAATAATATTGATACACCATTGGCCCAATTAACCAAAAAAATAAAATGGAGAAGACTAAAATTAATAAAATTAGAGATTAAAAATGAGGTGTTACAATGGATACCACAGAAATAAACAGGGCCGGCACCGTGGCTCAACAGGCTAATCCTCCGCCTTGCAGTGCCGGCACACCGGGTTCTAGTCCCAGTTGGGGCACCGGATTCTATCCTGGCTGCCCCTCTTCCAGGCCAGCTCTCTGCTATGGCCCAGGAAGGCAGTGGAGGATGGCCCAAGTCCTTGGGCCCTGCACCCGGCACACCAGGTTCTAGTCCCAGTTGGGGCGCCGGATTCTATCCCAGTTGCCCCTCTTCCAGGCCAGCTCGCTGCTATGGCCCGGGAAGGCAGTGGAGGATGGCCCAAGTCCTTGGGCCCTGCACCCACACGGGAGACCAGGAGAAGCACCTGGCTCCTGGCTTCGGATCAGCACGATGCACTGGCCGCAGCGGCCATTGGAGGGTGAACCAACGGCAAAGGAAGACATTTCTCTCTGTCTCTCTCTCTCACTATCCACTCTGCCTGTCAAAAAAAAGAATGATTAAAAAAAAAATTGGAGAATAAAAACCATGTGGTTATCTCAATAGATGCAGAGAAATAATTTGATAAAATACAGCATCCTTTGATGATATAAAACCTTATTAAGCAAATTGGGTATATATAGGGAACATTCTTTAACACAAGCAAGGCAATATATGACAAACCCTCAGCCAGCATCATCTTGAATTGGCAAAAGTTGGAAGTATTTCCACTAAGATCTAGAACCAGATAAGGATGCCCACAATCAACATCACTATTCAATAAAGTTCTAGAAGTTTTAGCCAGAGTTGTTAGGCAAGAAAAAGAAATTAAAGGGTTATAAATTGGAAAGAAAGAAGTAAAATTATCCCTCTTGGCAGATGATATCATATATATATATATATATGGAAGCCAAAAGACTCCACTAAGAGACTTTTGGATCTGAGAAGGTTTGGTAAAGTTGCAGGTAATAAAATCAAGACACATTATCAGTAGCCTTTGTATACACAGACAGTGCCTTAGCTAACAAAGAATTTCTAAGGTCAATCCCATTCACAGTAGCTACAAAAGACTTTACATACCTTGTAATTAATGTAATCAAGGATGAGAAAAATCTCTACATTGAAAATTATAAAACATTAAATAAAGAAATAGAAGACACAAAAAATGGAAAAATCTTCCATATATATATGTATATGTGTTGGAAGAGTTAATATCATCAAAATGCCTATACTACCCAAATCAGTCTGTAAGGTCAAAGCAATCCCAATCAGAATACCAATGACATTCTTCTCAGATCAGGAAAAAATGATGTTAAAATTCATATGTATACATGAGAGACCCCAAGTAACTAAAGCAATGTTAAACAACAAGAACAAAGCCCCAGGGCATCACAGTACCAGATTACAAGACATACTACAGGTCAGTTATGATCAAAACAGTCTAGTAATGGCACAAAAACAGATGTGTATACCAATGGAATGGAATAGAAGCCCTAGAACTTAATCTATGCATCTACAACTGGCTAATCTTTGACAAATGAGCTAAAATCAATCCCTGGAGAGAGAAAGGTCAGTCTTGTCAACAAAGGGTGCTGGGAAAATTGGATCTTCATGTACAGCAGTATGATTTAAGACTCCTAACTTATACAAAAATCAACTGTAAATGGATCAAGAATTTAAATCTGTGACCTGATACCATCAGATTACTAGAGGAAACTGCAAGACAACGGCATAGATAAATACTTCTTGGAAAAGACCCAAGAAGCACAAACAATAAAAGCAAAAATAGGTAAATGGAATTACATCAAGCTAAACTTCTGCACTGCAAAGGAAACACTCAACACAGTGAAGAGGCAACCAGCAGAATGGGAAAAGATATTTGCAAACTATGAAACTGATAAAGGGTTAATATCCAGAATCTTTAAAAAGCTCAACATACTCAACAGCAACAAAACAGTTTATTCAAGAAGTGGGCAAATGATGAACGGACATTTTTCAAAGGATGAAATTCAAATTGCCAACAGATACATGAAAACAGCTCTGGATCAGTAGCCATCTGGGAAATGCAAATGAAAAACAAAATGAGGTTTTACCTCACTCCAGTTAGAATGACTGTCATTCAAAAATCAAAATAATTAAATAAATAAATGCTGTTGAGGATGTGGGGAGAAAGATATCCTGATACAATGTTCGTGGGATTATAAACTAGTACAACCATTATGGAAGACAGAATGGAGATTCCTTAGAAATCTGAAAATAGATTTACCATATGATCCAGGCATCACACTCCTGGGAATTTACCCAAACAAAATGAAATCAGCATATGAAAGAGTGACTGGTACCCCCATGTTTATTGCAGCTCAATTTAAATACCCACAGTAGCTAAGATAAGTAATCAACACAGATATCCATCAACTGATAACTGGATAAAGAAAAAATATGGTGTATATATACACTATGGAATACTCATTGGTAAAAAAAAAAAAAAGAATGAAATCCTGTCTTTTGCAATAAAATGGATGCAACTGGAAACCATTGTGCTGCATAAAATAAGCCATTCCCATAAAGACAAATACCATATATTTTCCCTTGTGGTAATTAATATCCACAGCACAAAAAATAGAATGTATATGAGCAAAATTGACATTTTCAGATTTGATTATTATTTAAAGCCCTTGTCTATTCTCTTGAAGAACAGTGGTTTTTCCCTTACTACCTTTTGAAATTCTTTATTTGGTGGAGGGTTAAGTTTGTGATTATAAAATAAACAAAGTATGTCATTGTAAAAATTAAAAGGAAGGAGGATGGAGGATAGGAGCTTGGGCAGAAGGGAAAGATGGGTAGGCAGTATTAAAATGCACTTAAATCTGTATATATGAAATATATGAAATTTCACCTTATATAAATTTAAAAAAATTTTTTTTACAAATCAACCAGAGTAAAAATTAAAATACAGGTGTTAACTCCAAACATCCCATTCCTATCCTAAACTCCACATTTCTATTGCTGGATGTGATGATGGTTAATACTTTCTTGAGCAGTCTTCAGAAATGTTCTGTGCATACATTAGGAAACATGTATGTTTTTTCTACAAATAGAGTGATAGACTATACCGTTCTACAGCTTGCTTCTTCAACTTTTACTGAGTAAATCATAAATGTCTTTCTGAATTCGCACATATAAATTAGCCACACATTTCATTAGCTACTGGATATTATTTCATTTTTTGGATGAATCATAACTCACTGGCCTGGTGTTGAACATTTAGGTGGTTTCCAACTTGCTTTTACTGTAGACAGTGAAGTAATAAACATCTGTATCTATATTTCTTTATGAGGTTTGGGAAGTAAAGGGTTTATAATACATTTCTAACAATGAAATTAGGTGATCAAAATCACTTTTGATGAATGTTGCCAACTTGTTCACCAGTTTGCATTCCCACCAGCAGTGTATGCCAGTGTCCCATCTCCTTGTGTTTCCTCAGACTTTAGAACTTTTGCCAATCTGACATGTGTCAATAGTTTATCATTATTTTATTTACATTTCTATAGTTATATAAAAGGTTAAGCATTTTTCCATAATTTGGCAGATGTTTATATTTCTTTTCTTCTGACATTCTTATCTGTATCTGTGCCTATTTTTCAGGAGCCATGCCTTGATTTATTCAGTATCCTTATGATTTCAAAGCAATGTTGGGGACATAGATTCTCAATAAGTATTTAAATTTAACTTAGTACACAGGACACACAAAAAGAATCTAAAACATTCCCTGTTACTTAGAGTTGTAAAGTTCAGGCAAACTGCCATCACTAAATTTCTTTACTCTCACTAACAAAAACAGGACATCTTAAGAGATTTCTGCACATGACATAGGGGAGGAAAGACTTCTTCTACCCTGTTGGGTACTGTAAGTGGGACCTGTTAAACTGACAAAAGGTGGATTAACAGGAGAAAAGCATGTAAGTTTTATTTGATGTTAACCTTTTAGTTTTTACACGTGCATGGAGGCCTTCATAAGAAAAAAATGAAGACTCAAAGACAGGTTAGACCCAGAAGCTTATATACCATTTTAACAAAAAGAGATAAATTATAGTGATATGACAAGACAAAGGGAAAAAGGGTTTGGACTAGGGACAGTAAACTGTGGGAAAGTGATTAGGAAATGTATGGGGAAATCAATTCAAGCTAGGGTTATTTTAGTTAGGTTTATTTTTCTAGGCTTATCTCATCTATCCCAAACCACTGGTGATATGAATGTTCTTCTTCCCAGTATAAAGAAGCATCTTTCTCAGGGAAATTTATGCCCTATTTTTATGCTGAAAATAGGAGGTCAGAGAGCTCTTCCTACATCTACTGTTACTTACTTGCCTTCAGCTCAAAGTAATCAGTAACCACTTTAGGTATATTTGGGGGTGGCAAGTTCTGGTCCTCCTCAGTTACAACCTTATTTTGATACAATGAGAAGTGGATATTGTGAAAAGGGAGTTTCTGTGTATTTCATTGGTTTGCTACCCAAGCATCCTACTTACTGCAGCAACCGACTACTGTATCCCCACCCAACGCGTATGTGTGCACAATGCTCATCGTTTCACACTGCCACAAGTACCCCCAAGCTCTCTTACACCTTCTACAATAGTGCTTGCTATTCCTTCTAGAATGTTCTTTCATCTCTTTGCTAGCTTATTGCCTCATTGCCATCCTTCAGGGGAAAAAAAAAAAAACCTCTTTCGTGACTTTTGCTAGAAAGCCCTCCCTGAACAGTTCTAACTGTAAGAGGTTCCCTGTGGTTACCTCTATGTGACAAATCTTACTTTACTCTTACAAATACTAATCTAGTGATCTGTTCCTCATAGACCAAATTCTTCAAGGGCAGGAACAATATATTATTCCTCAGTACCCAGAATAAAGTGTGTCACACTGTAAGTTTAGGAAACATCATATTAAGTGTAAAAATATCAAGCATCTCTGTTGATGACTGTATAAAGGAAAGGCACAGCTCAGCCTTCTTCTGTGTTGTTGCAAGTAGATAGGATATTACTGTTCATGTGTTATAGTTGAATTTGATGTCTTATGCCTGGATTTGTGCCTGTGGAGTTGAATCATCTGCCATTTCTGATTGGGGTCTAGAAAATGGTCACAAGATGCTATGCCATTAATATTTTATTAACCCGAGGGAAATTTCTGCCAAAGAGGAAAGATACTCTGTTTTAAGGGAATATATAAAGTATGTTTAATAGAGTATAAAGAAGTTAATCCTTTTTGTGATTTCTTTGATCACTGAACACTTGTAGGGAGCTGAATCTTCTGTTCTATGGATTTTCTGACAAAGACATGGGCAGGAGAGATGATTTTGCAGAGGCCAAGTTAAGAAAAGAGTGATTCACCATATCTGTGAGTGTTTGTCATATAGCTCAAAGTATACCTGGATTTTCTCAGATGAAAGTGCAGTGTTGGTTCATGAATGTGTATCCCAGCTTCTGCTGTGGACAAGATTTGACCCTGTTCCAGATGTCATCATGATGTAAACAGGCCCTGGGGGCATTTGTGGGAAGGGAGAACTGTCTGGCAGGTGTAATTCTCATGTCAGTCTCCAACATCTGCCTTTTCAGATTCCTTTTGTTCCCCCCCCCCCCCACTCCTCACAGAGCATGTTCCCCTGGCCTTCTTCATCCAGAGTCTTCCAAAGACTCAGCTTCTTATCTTTTTTTATTATTGATTGATGAATTGATTGATTTGAGAGGCAGAGAGTGAGAAAGAGCACATGTAATCCCATTTACTGCCCAAAAACCAACAACAGCCAAGGCTAGACAAGGTCCAAGCCAGGAGTAGAGACCTCAGTCCAGATCCCAACGTGGGTGGCAGGGACCCAGTTACTTGCTCTATCACTGCTGTCTTTCAGAATCTACCATGAACAGGAAGCTGCAGTCAAGAGCTAGAGCCAAGTATTGTACCAAGGTACTCTTCTCGTGGACACTGGCATCTTAACCATTAGGCTAAACACCCATCTCTGCTTTCCAGTCTTTGTTTTTGTCTTTCTCCTACATCCTTTGCCTTCCTACAAATATTCATTCATTCATTCATCAAATATTTGTTGAGAATTTAACTTGTGAAGAAAGTAGCCATGAATGGCCTGCTCTTTGGAGCTAATAGGAGCAAAGACAAATATGACACAATTCACAATTGGGTACATAGTTACACATAAAGATGACTGTTCTAAAGTCACAGTGTAATCTGTCTGGGCATCTTTCCTCAACCCCTCTGTATTCACTCTCTCCCTCTATTCTGCTTTCTGTCCTCAGAGAGGCTAATAGATATGAACTATATCACTGGACTCCCTTACCCTCTGGCTTCTGATGGGGTTCAGCCAATGGAAGTTGGAGAGGAAGAGAGGAAATTCAACATCTCTGTTCAGCAACCTCTCTGTAGCACCAACTCAAGCGTACTGCAAACTTGACCCAAAGTCATAGCTCCTCTCAAGGAGGCCCTTTCTGCATACCTTTTGCTGCCTGCATTTTGTCACTACTCTTTCCTAATCCCTAAAAGCTTAGGGGTGGCAAAAAGCCCTGAAAATTCTGTATTGTGCTTTGTGATGCCCTAAACCTGCCCTCACCTTTGTATTGAGCCCTTTGTTATACTCTTCTCACATCATCTTTATTTGAATATTCCATGTGTCCTGCTGCCATGTTGATTTAGAAAGAACTTGGGGTAGACATAGAACTCCAGAGAACGTTTGAGCTAAAAGCTGAAGGATAAAGAGATTAAATGAGGCCATTGTGAGAAAAGAGACTAAGAGTATAGTAGTTCTCCCTCTGAAGCCTGAGGTAGCATAATGATGATGGTGAGAGAAAGCTACAAAAATATACTGTGATAATAGTAAGGACCAGGCCACGCAAGGCTCTAAGCCAATGTAGTAATTTGGAATTTTACCCTAAGAGCAAATCTTGAAAAACCTCTATCTAGGTTGCATTAGAGAGGGTCCAGATTGGCTGGGGCAAGGAGAGAGGAGAGGTGCTGGAAACATAGAGCAGGATGGTAGCAGTGGGCTTGGAGATGCATCAGCATATTAACTAAGGACAGTACTTAGTGATGGATCTGAACACTTCTAGTACATCTTCCCATGGAGAAAACCAGCAAGACCTCCAATTCTCCTTGTGCTAACCCATACTCCTGCGTCATCCCACACTGTTTTCTCTTCCTCAGTTTCCCAACTCATCAGACACCAATGTGGTTTCCTTTTTTTTTTTTTTTTTTTTTTTTGGACAGGCAGAGTGGACAGTGAGAGAGAGAGAGACAGAGAGAAAGGTCTTCCTTTTCCGTTGGTTCACCCCCCTAATGGCCACTACAGCCAGTGCACTGCGCTGATCCAAATCCAGGAGCCAGGTGCTTCTGGTCTCCTATGCAGTGCAGGGCCCAAGGACTTGGGCCATCCTCCACTGCACTCCTGGGCCACAGCAGAGAGCTGGACCGGAAGAGGAGCAACCGGGAGAGAATCCAGCGCCCCAGCTGGGACTAGAACCCGGTGCCAGCACTGCAGGTGGAGGATTAGCCTATTGAGCTGCAGCACCGGCCGACCAATGTGGTTTCATTGCCCCAAAACCCAGACTTCAGGCTTCCTCATTCTCTCTTCTGACTAGCCTCCTCCCTGTGACAGGAAAAGTGACCACCAAGCATCTGGATTTTGCTTTTTTTTTTTTTTGGCTTTCATCTCACTGCAGAATTGCCTCCTCTTTTCATACATAGCTTAGAAAGTTTCAGGGAAGCATAGTGATTGCCCCAGTTTGGGTCAGGTGTCCACCTCTGAACCAGTCACCTGATGGGTTCATATAGGAACATGGTAACTCCCAGAAAGCTGTGTGCTTAAATGTAGCTATTCCAAGGAGAAGGGGGCAAAGAGGGTTCTGGACAGACAGTCCCTTAGCTCTATGTCTTGAAGAGAGAATAGCTTGGTTTCTTATTCCCAAGGAAAAAAGGTAAGAGAAACAGATGGAAATGAAAAGAGAGCAAATTTTTCCCAAACAGAACTCTAATAATGAAAGCTATATGAATATTTGGGGTCCAGAATGGGCTTCAGATAACCTTGACCTAAATTTGGAAGTAAAATCTAGTGTTTATGGACATTATTCTAGGAAACCATTTTTGCTAACTTTTAAAAAACAATCTACGAATTCCCTCCAAACCGAAGGTATTTTCAGTTCTCCGTGCCCTCCACCACAGTCTGTTCCTAGCCATGGAACAGTTCTAAAATTGAAACCTCTTTCAGTGAATAAGGAACATGCACTGGTACCTAGTGAATATCTTAACGTATTAGAGACATTGCTGCAAATTGCTAAATTCCTGGTAGGAGATCCCCCTGTGATAAGTGTTCATCAGGGCTGGCTTTATGCTAGCAGGTACTCAGTGCTGGAAATGCAAGCCCTGTAACAACTATTGCCATGTTTTAGGTCTCTCAAGTAATTACTCCCCCAAATAAATATTTAAATGTGTGAAAGATTAGATAGCTTTATTGAAAGGGAATTCCTTCCAGGGAGCACACGGATGAGCTGGTTACAGCGGTCTGTGGCTCTTTGAGAGCAGGAACCAAGAATAAGCTATCCTGCAGCTCCCAGAGCCTGGCACCGAGGAGCTCAGGAAATGGCTGCTGTACATGCAGACATGATTAAGCTAACTTACTCTCACACAGCATTTTGTGTACACACAGGTATATGTACACACACATAATGTATTTGTAGGAAACATATTCATGAAGTAAATATATGTAAAATTGTCTTATAAACAAAATCATGTTTTTAAGGAACTAAAGTTCAAAAACTATCTGATTCAGCTCTACTCAGGTAACATTATCTATCATGCAGGTTGAATGAAAACAATGTAGTATTATTCGAAGATTTTACTATTAATTCTATCTGGCCGTTGTGAGAATCCATAAGACAGTATTTATCATTCATCTGCTCTGTGTCTTTATACACGGTGTGAAATGCAAATCCGTGTCTTGGCTCTTGAATATTCAAACAACTCTTCTGGAGGCAGTACTCAACAGGTGCAGGTTTGCCTGGGAAGCCTCTCTCTACAGTGTCAAGAGGAAAAGAGGTGAAGCAGGAGGATCTGCCTGAGGCCTCCAGAACAAGGAGAGGAGGAAGCCTCTGCGCTTGCTCAGAGCAGCTTGGATGAGAAGGGTGCTTATCTACTGAAGGAGCTGGAGGACTTCCTTAACACGGGGTAGCACTCCTTGGGATAAAGGCTGAAAGGCAGAGCTGAGGAAACCAGCCAGGGCATCAAGTCCAGAGGACAAGGCCAAGATCAGACTCCGGAGCACAGGCCAAGGAAAGAGTTCAGACCTAAACTAGGACCCGTGTTGTGAGTAAGCCTGAGCGAGAACTCCCCATTTGTTGGAAATCTGCTGCTTATGTAAGGAAAGGTATGAAGCTTTAAAGGAATCTGTCAAGAGTCCAGTGATTTAGCATTAAATATCACATATAAAAACATAGTCTTGTAAGACACAGGTACACATTTCTGCTTACTGATCAGCACGGGAGTTTTGACCTGCTCCATTTCCGACCTGGGCCGGTTCACCCCTCCTTAGGCAACCTGGTGGTCCCCCACTCCCGGGAGGTCACCATATTGATGCCGAAATTAGTGCGGACACCCGATAGGCATAGCACACGACAGCCCAGGACTCCTGGACTCAAGCGATCCTCCGGCCTCAGCCTCCCGAGTAGCTGGGACTACAGGCGCACACCACTGCGCCCGGCACATTTCTGCTTACTAACAAATAACTACAATAAAACATAGGTAAATCAAGTTGTGGGAAAGGCAGAAGTTACAGAAGCAATAAAAGCAAAAAGTGCCATAAGCAAAGACAAATGACAAAGAAAGGGAAAGAGATGAAAATTCTAAGAGAAGTAGGGACAAAGATATATACAAACTCATCCATCATATGCATATTGAGGTGCTTCAGATATTCATGGAAATGGAACTTTAAAACAATGCATTTTCCATGGACTTTTTTGCCCATTGATTTCTTAAGGTCCCTTCATACATATATGTAAACATATTCATATGTATAACATAAATGCCCTTAAACATATATGCATAGGTCAATTCCAAAATATAAGATAACAATTCTCATATCTCACATTCAAAAGCATTTAAAACTTGGCAGGGGACACTCATTTAGACTAATGCTTAAGAAGAGGGTTCAGACTCCATGTCCCATATTGGATTACCTGAGTTCAATACTTAACTCTGGCTTCTGACTCTAACTTCCTGCTACGATGGACCCTGGGAGGCAGTGGTGATAGCACAATGTAATTGCCCACATGGAAGACCTAGATGTTGAGTTCCCAGCACCTGGCTTTGATTTGCCCAGCCCTAGCCATTTGGGCAGCATCCACCACCCCCCACACACACACACACACACAAATAAATTAGTAGAGTTGTTTTAAATAAGTAAAGACTTGATAAGACATTCTTGTGACGTTGCTGTATGGAAATCATCACACTCATACCTGGCTGGTGAAAATACAGATAGGTCCAACTTTGTGGGGTGAATTTGTCAATAATTAAATCAGTTATACATTTACTTTTTGTTCCACCTTTAAGAATATAGATATATAAAGATACACCTCCAAGTAACAAAAATATATGCCCAGAGTTATTCATTGCTTTGTTAATTGCAATGATTTGCAAAATATTGAAAACATACCCAAACATAGGAGAAAAGTAAAATAAATGTTAGTATATCCACATGGTAGTATAGTATGTAGTTGTAAAAAATAATTAGGGAGCTCTCTATGGACTGATAAGGGGTGATTTCCAGAATATATGATAGACTTAGAAAATGGAAGTAGAAGTTTGGCACAAACTCACTCAGACTTCCACAACGGTAAAGCTAGAAACCTGCCATGAGACTCCAAATCCCGTTAAGTTGGCAGGTATCAAAGCCATCTTACTAGTTAAAGTGATCAGTTTAAGTTCATAACTGATCATAAAGATAGGATTAAGTGTCAAAGGGATCACATAAATAAGACCAGTGTCTGCTAAAATAACTGATAAAATTTAAAAGGAGAGAACGATCCAACATGGGAAGTGGAATACACAGCAGACTCATAGAATGACAAATGCCCTAAACAGCACTCTGGCCTCAGAATCAGCCCTTAAGGCATTTGGATCTGGCTGAATAACCCATGAGAGTTTCTCGGGCATGGAAAAGCCAAGACACTGTGGCAAAAAATGACCTAAATGAAAGATCTCTGTGAGTGAGATCCCAGTGGAAAGAATGGGCCATCAAAGAAGGAGGTACCTTTCTCTAAAGGGAAGAGAAAACTTCCACTTTGATTGTGGCCTTGTCTGAATAAGGTTGGAGTTTGTGAACTCAGGAGGTTTCCATAGCCTTGGCAGCTCATGACAAGAGCCTCGGGTAACGACATAAGTAAGAGTGTAAATTGTTAAATCAACAACAGGAGTCACTGTGCACTTACTCCCCATATAGGATCTCTGTCCTTAATGTGTTGTACTGTGAGAATTCACAGTAAAACTAGTCTTCAAACAGTACTTTATACTTTGTGTGTCTCTGTGGGTGCAAACTGTTGAAATCTTTACTTAGTATATACTAAGTTAATCTTCTGTATATAAAGATAATTAAAAATTAATCTTAATGAAGAATGGGATGGGAGAGGGAGTACGAAATAGGATGGTTTGCAGGTGGGAAGGTGGTTATGGGGTGGGGGGAAACCACTATAATCCAAAAGTTGTACTTTTGAAATTTATATTTATTAAAAGTTTTTTTAAAAAAATGGAAGTACAGGGGCCGGCGCCATGGCTTACTGGGTTAATCCTCTGCCTGCAGCACCGGCATCCCATGTGGGTGCCAGGTTCTGGTCCTGGTTGCCCCTTTTCCAGTCCAGCTCTCTGCTGTGGCCCTGGAGGGCAGTGGAGGATGGCCCAAGTGCTTGGGCTCCTGCACCCGCATGGGAGACCAGGAGAAGTACCTGGCTCCTGACTTTAGATAGGCACAGCACTGGCCATGGCAGCCATTTGGGGAGTGATTCAACAGAGGAAAGACTTTTCTCTCTGTCTCTCTCTCTCTCTCTCACTATCTATAACCCTACCTATCAAATTAAAAAAAAAAAATGGAAGTACAAAGGAATAGCTATAACATGCTACCTTTGCATAACAAAGAAAGAGAATAAAAATTGACATGTATCTGTTTATGTTTGCAAAATGAAGTACAGAACAGCAATACCAAAAATATATTACCTATAGCAGGTGAGGGTGGAACTAGACTGGAAGAAATGGGAGGATGTAACTTAACTGATTATGCCTTTCTGTGTAGTTTTGACATTTGAATTGTTTATGTACTCAACAACAAAAAAGTAATAAAAGTCAACAAGAATGGAGAAAAAAACTAAGGTAACACAAAGAGAAGCAGGTAACTGTTTCAAATGAACATTATAATCACATTGAATAGGGGACAATAGGTAGCATAAGTAAATTTTGAACTTTTTTTTTTGTTAGACAAAAAAAAAAAGAACTTTAAACAAATACAGAAATCTAAAGAGCAGGTTTGAGGGGTCGGCATTGTGTGTTAAGCTACCATTTGCCACACTAGCATCCCATATTAGAGTGCCAGTTCTAGTCCTAGCTGCTGCACTTCCAATCCAGATCCCTAATAATTTGCCTGGGAAGGCAATGATTAAGGCCCAAGAACTTGAGCCCCTCCACTTACGTGGGAGACTTGGATGGAATTCTGGGCTCCTAACTTTCATATGGCCCAGTCCCAGCCATTACAGCCATTTGGGTAGTGAACCAGTGAATGAAAGATCTCTCTCTGTGTCTCTCACACTCCCTCTCCCCTCCTCACTCCTCCCGTCCCTTTCCCTCCCTTCTTCTCTTCTCTCTCCTCCTCTCTTCTCCTCTAGCCTCCCCTTTTCCCTTTTCTCTTCTCTCTCTCTCTCTCTCTCTCTCTCTCTCTTTTTCATCATCTGTGTGTGTCACTCTTGCCTTTCAAATAAATAATTTTTTAAAAAATTGCCACTATTATGTGGGGAAAAAGGGACACTAACCCACTGTTGGTGGGAATGCAAACTGGTAAAGCCACTATGGAAGTCAGTCTGGAGATTCCTCAGAAACCTGAAGATAACCCTACCATACAACCCAGCCATCCCACTCCTTGGAATTTACCCAAAGGAAATTAATTTGGCTAATAAAAAAGCCATCTGCACATTAATGTTTATTGCAGCTCAATTCACAATAGCTAAGACCTGGAACCAACCCAAATGCCCATCAACAGTAGACTGGATAAAGAAATTATGGGACATGTACTCCATAGAATACTATACAGCAGTAAGGAACAATGAAACCCAGTCATTTGCAACAAGATGGAGGAATCTGGAAAACATCATGCTGAGTGAATTAAGCCAGTCCCAAAGAGACAAATATCATTTATTTTCCCTGATCGGCGACAACCGAGCACCAAAGGGGAAACCTGTTGAAGTGAAATGGACACTATAAGAAACAATGAACTGATCAGCTCTTGTCCTGACTCTAGATGTACAATGTAATACTTTATCCTTTTTAGTATTTGTTGTTGTTGTTGTTCTAGTACTAGTGGTTGAACTCTGTAATTAACACACAATTATTCTTAGGTGTTTAAATTTTAACTGAAAAGTGATCCCTGTTAAATTTCAGAGTGGAAAAAGAGAGGGAGGAGATGTACAATTTGGGACATGCACAATCAGACTTGCCCCAAATGATGGAGTTAGAAATGTGCCAGGGGATTCCAATACAATCCCATCAAGGTGGCATGTACCAATGCCATCTCACTAGTCCAAGTGATCAATTTCAGTTCACATTCGATGCCTTGGATAGGTCTAAGAATCAAAGGGATCACACAAACAAGACAAGTGTCTGCTAATACTAACTGATAGAATCAAAAAGGGAGAGAAAGATCCAACATGGGAAGTGGGATACACAGCAGACTCATAGAATGTCAGACGTCCTAAACAACACTCTGGCCTCAGAATCAGCCCTTAAGGCATTCGGAGCTGACTGAAGAGCCCATGAGAGTATTGTAGGCATGGAAAGCCAAGATACCATGGAAAAGAAAAAAAGAAGACCTAAATGAAAGATCTCTGTGAGTGAGATCCCAGTGGAAAGAACGGGGCCATCAAAGAAGGAGGTACCTTTCTCTGAAGGGAGGAGAGAACTTCCACTTTGACTATGACCCTATCGGAATAAGATCAAAGTCAGCGAACTCTAAAGGCATATCCCTGGCAACTCATGACTAGAGCCTAGGGAGATTACTGACGCCATGAACAGGAGTGTCAAATTGTTAAGTCAGCAACAGGAGTCACTGTGTACTTACATCCCATGTGGGAACTGTCCTTAATGTGTTGTCTAATGTGCAGTGATGCTATAACTAGTACTGAAACAGTATTTTTACACTTTGTGTTTCTGCGTGGGTACAAACTGATGAGATCTTTACTAATTATATACTGAATTGATCTTCTGTATATAAAGATAATTGGAAATGGAAAAAAAAAAAAACCCTGGTGTTAAATTGGAAATGGCATAGAAAATTAATTAATTTTTTTTAAAAAAATATTATGTAGGATCTCTGTCTTTAATGTGCTGTACACTCTCATTTAATGCTATAACTAGTACTCCAACAGTATTTTTTTTCACTTTGTGTTGCTATATGGGGGTAAACTGTTGAAATCGTTACCTAATATATACTAAACTGATCTTCTGTATATAAAGAGAATTGAAAATGAATCATGATGTGATTGGAAGGGGAGAGGGAGCGGGAAAGGGGAGGGTTGTGGGTGGGAGGGAAGTTTTGGGAGGGGGAAGCCATTGTAACCCATAAGCTGTACTTTGGAAATTTATATTCATTAAATAAAAGTTTAATAAAAAAAAGATAAAAAAAATGCCACTATTTTTTAAAAAATGGGTTTGAGGTAGGGTTTTGTTGTTTCATTATTTTTTATTTGTTTTGTTTTCTTGGGTTTTGGTTTGCTTTGCTTAGCAATTCTAACATTACTTTTGATGTGTTCTATAATTCAGAAAATACACGAATATGTTGAGCATAATGGGAGCCAGGTTCCCCACTGTCAGAAATGAGTTACAAATATGGAAAGAGTAAAGATGAGAGTGAACCTGCAATGCTAGATTAGTATTGGAGGATCCAGTATGAGCACATGATTATACATCAGGGACTGTCAACTGTTTTCTATAAAGGACAAAATACGAAATTCTTCACTCTGTCATAGTAGCACAAAAGCAGCCATAAACATATGTACATAGCAGTGTTGTGGACACTGTGAGTTTCATATATTTTTATGTAGTATAAAACATTATTTTAATTATGTTTTAACAATTTAGAAATATTTTTAAAAATTATTAGTTTGCAGACTATGCAAAAGCGGGCAGTGGATCAGACTCTTAACCACGTAACCCATCCAGCCTCTTAACCACTGAGCCAAATGCCTTCCTTCCCCATCCTTAACAGGAAACCTGTAGTAATGAGTCACTCAAGGACCCCCTGGCCTCTCTCCCTTCCTGTGCCTTCTGCTGCTCTGAAGCCTGTGTTTGTGCACACTGACTCCCACTGTAGTTTGTGACCTCTGCAGTTAGATTGAATACATAGTAAATATGGTAAACTGTTAAAATTCAGATGTCTAGATGAAGGATATACAGGACTTCTTTGAACTCTTGTTTTGATTGCTTTGTATATCTGACTTTAAAAAAAAAAAAAAAGAATCCCATACCATCCTTAGCTAATACTTAGAAGAAATAACATTAATCAAAGCATCAGCCTAAGAAGTGAATTTCTTGCTTTTCACAACTACCACCTCCATTTCCCCCATTCTGTGGGCCATTGTGGAGAGTTCCCGCTTTGCAGCTAAGGGGCCCTCATGTGCCAGCATTGTTTTTTCCTATCCATCCTCATTCTCTATCACTCAGGAGTAAATGATGAGGTCATAGGGTGGTAATTTGTATGTCACCATATAATTTTCTACAATGTAGAAATTTTTTGATGTGCTCTAATTAAATGACTAAATAAAAGGTACTTATTAGAAAATGCCCCATTAACTTGGAACTCAGTGACAAATGCTTTCTGATGTCCTTAATCTATTATGATGAAATTCAATTACACAGTATGCTCATCTTGCTTCTTTCACCAATCATAATCTAGTGATAGCTATGGTGAGCAGTGAGTGAAAAAAAAAATCTTTAAATATCGCACATAGGAATTTAGTAATTTTTACACTTAAGATACTTTTGATACCAGAAGGGTGAATGGTTTGCAAGGTACAGCTCTATTGTATAGACTAGTAATCATTCTACCATCCCTAATTGATAATGAAGACAGTGGTGGTCATAGCTGAAATTTTTTGAATGTTAACTCTGTACTCAGATCCATGACAGATGTTTTTCATACATTTTTTCAGTTTAATCCTAACAAACAAACTCTAAAGTGCAATTATTATGCCATTTTTTTTTACAGAAGAGGCTAAGTGATATTAAGCAACTTACTTTAGGAAACATGGAGCTGGAATTGGCTATTGGTTTTGACTATCTTCCACTGTAGATAAAGACAGTAGGGAGTAGGCATTTAGTCTAGCTGTTAAGATGCCCACATCCTCCATTAAAGTGCCTGGCTTCTGAGTTAGCTTCCTGCTAATGCAGGCCCTAGGAGACATCAGTGATGACTCAAGTAATTGGGTTCCTGCCACCTACATGGTAGACCAGGATTGAGTTCCTGGCCATTGTAGGCATTTGGGGAATAAACTAGCAAATGGAAACACTCTATCTTTGTGCCTGTCAAAAAAAACTTGTACCGTAGGAAATATAGAAATTTAGAAAATGTGTAGTCATGAGGACATGTTCCTGTTGAAGAGAATAGGTAAAGGATACAAGATGCTAATAACAATACATGAAATAGAATGTCCAGTACATTTGCACATCTTTAACCTTCCACTGCCCCTCTTTCCACCCAAGAAGCTCAGGAACAAGTTTAGAGGTGAGAAGGGCTTGAAGTAAAGCACAGTCCAGGTCTCCCATATGCTGGCAGAGCTCAACTACTTGAAGCTGCTGCCTCCCAGGGTGCACGTTACAGGAAGCTGGAGTCAGCAGCCAGAGCCAGTACTCAAACTCAAACTCAGGTATTATACGGAATGCAGGAATCCCATCCAGCCTCTAACCACTGAGCCAAATGCCCTCCTTCCCCATCCTTAACGGGAGAGCTGTAGTAATGAGTCACTCGAGGACCCCCTGGCCTCTCCCTTCCCGTGCCTTCTGCTGCTCTGAAGTCTATGTTTGTGCACACTGACTCCCACTATTGTGGTGGTTCTCTCAGAGCTCCAAGACTCACTTCTGTTGGGGGTCACGTGTAAAATATTGTCATCTGGGACAGGTGATAGGTGGTTATCAGACTTTCTTAGCTGAAGAGCAAGCAGGACCTTCATATCTGCTGCATTTCTTGTGAGACATTGAAATAATTTTCTTATGTGAGAAAAAAGAGTACTGCAATTTAATGGCAACAATAAATTTTTGAGACAGATAGTCATCATTTCATTGATGAATTTATGAAACAATTAGTTAATTAAGTGATTGAGCCCATTTAACCAGTTACCAAAGCTGAGTGTTAGTATCTGGACATCTTGTCTTTCTAAAACATTGAAGTGGAAAATGTTTCATTGTGGAAGTCCCAGGGAAATGAACATCCAGAGGAAACAGGAAATGTGTATATGGAATTAGAGACATGTTGTTCATTCACTTTTTTTTCTTTCCAGAGACTGGTTAAACATGTTGAGCCCACCAATAGTTCCTCCCAGTCAACAGTCAGCTGGACAGCATCTGGATTCCTCTGGAAGTCTGAGTGCTCAAGGTGGGAGCGTGAAAATTGCTATGAATTCAAAAATAAAACTAATGTACTATGAATAGAGAAAGTCAATCACTTTGGGATGCCACTGTTTTCTTTAAATGTTGATCATTGAGGCCTTCACACACAAAATGAGGTAACCTGTGTCTCATTTGGTAGGATGATGGGTTCTTTACAAAGAAACACACTAGACAGTGCCCTGCACTCCCAGGGGAAAATACAGTTGAAGGCATCAGAACATGGCTTTGGTGTGAAATTGACCTTTGACTTCCAGCTGTACCAGTTCCCACAGTGTGACCTGTATGAGTTTTGATTACTTCTGATAATAGATAGTGCCCACCTGATAGCTTTCTTGTGGTGATTCAATGAGGTAGCGTATGTGACATACTTAAAATAGTGCCTCACCAAGTGCTGTCTGTTGGTATTTTTCATAAAGCAGACCAAGACTCTGACATCACTGAGATACAGTACATGTTTTGCATTAAAGCAAGGGTTGTTGCATAGCTACGGAGCTACGGTAGGTATTTGTGGTGTAGAAATGTGGAGACATGTAGCCTCAAGTACATAATTGGACTGACAAATAACCTCAGAGTGGGACTCTGTGAGATGGTTTTCTAAGTTGAATTTTGATGATAGAAGTGCTGTATCTGAAGAATCCAAGTGAAACCAATATAAATTGCCCCAGCAGAACTGCCCAGATGTTTGTTCCCCCCAAAAAAACTGCCCCAGGGAGAAAGTAGAGCATCCCATTTTTCTTCAGGTACAGAGAAATCAGAGCAAGAGGTCAGACACAGGAGCTGTATATTTTGGGATGGAGACGTCTCTATGATTTACTCTCTGAGATGGAAGATGCCCCTATATAGGACATCTTTTTAGAGGTGTACATTCATAAGTACTTACGACAGAAAAATAGGATCTTGGCTGTCAAGAGGAGACCTTGCTGTGAGGGAACAAATAATATGTTATGTTAAGTGTTCTAAATAAGCCATGGGAACTGAGTGTATGGTCCTTGAGCAAAGGCATCCAAGATATATATTAGTAAGAAGTGGCTGAAAGGATGTCTTGAAGTTGCCATTGCCAAGCTCCTTTTTTTTTTTTTAAGATTTGTTTTATTTATTTGAAAGACAGAGTTACAGAGAGGGATAGAGACAGAGAGAGAGAGGTCTTCCATCTGCTGGTCCACTCCCCAGATGGCTGCAATGGTCAGAGCTGCGCTGATCTGAAGCCAGGAGCCAGGAACTTCTTCTGGGTCTCCCATGTGGGTGCAGGGGCCCAAGGACTTGGGCCATCCTCCACTGGTGTCCCAGGCCATAGCAGAGAGCTGGATCAGAAGCAGAACAGCTGGGTCTTGAACCGTTGGCACCCAACAGGGTGCCAACCCGCTGCACCACAGCATTGGCCCCATCAAGCTCTTTTCTGAGAGTAGGAGCTCCATTATGTTGAAGGTAAACAGAACTTCCGTTGAGGGCAAAGTAACAAATTAAATTTGGAGGAGTAAGCTGGCCAGTGTTAACCACCTTGGGTACCCCTTCAGCCTATCACCTGGCTTTTTATCAGCTATCCTCTACCCCTTTTCTCATGTGCATGAGTGGTTTGCAGTCCATGACTATCGTCACAAACTTGTATTTCCTGTTTGCTTACCTTTTACTGATATGCTTGGGTGGTTTGCAGTTAATACCATCAAGAAACAGTCTTTCCTGTTTGCTTAATCTTTATGCATTAATGGCATAGATTGAAATAGCACAGCACAATCAGTACTTACTAATATACTGAGATAGTGTTTCCATCTGTTCTTGTAGAGTGTTTGTCAAAGAAAAATAATGGGCTCAGGTTTCCAGTTTGTGTCATCAGAAGGGGAAGAATGGCCAATTGGGCTCTTCCCAGATTTCTGTTGCACAGTACCACTCATATAGCACTTGCTGTTAGCCAGATAGTGTGCCAAGTCATTAGATTTCACCCTCAGATCACCACCATGAGGAAGTTATATGTGTATGTACATGTGTTATAACTGAGGGAACTGTGACACTAAGTTCTTAAATAACTTACCAAGGTCACACAACTCCTAACTGGCAGAGCAGTATTTGAACCCAAGCAATCAGACTCCAGACCCCAACCACTATATTTTTATACTTTCTGAGTTTTGTATCATGTAAATAAATTAGCCATTCAAAAAATTTATATGTGCATATAAAACTAAGAGCTGAAAAATTATTTTTTGTTGAGAGTTCTGTATCTACAGGAAAAAGAAAACATTCCAAAGGCTAATTGCCTAAGTTCTTTGGGAAAAAAGGAGACTGTGGTCACCTGTGTGACCTGGATCAGCCCCCCTCCCCTCTCATGCTTGTCAGAAATGACAGGAAGCCATCGTTGACCAGACCCAGGGCAAGCCAAAGAGTAGATGAGTGAAGGACAGAATTACTGAGTCCTAGACCTGCCAGGCCTGGGTATTTGCATGTGGCCTACCTCCTGAAGGCCTTCCTAGTCAGGTTTACCCAAATGGGTTAGTCTCCCAGCCCTATGTTCTCCCACATCACTGCCTAACATGGTCTTCAGGATCTTTTCACATTTTGCATATCTTGATTTGTTTACTTATTTATTGTTTGTCTTCCAAGTACCCTGTGAGTTTTCAAGAACAGACTTTTGTCAGTTTGCTCCTTCCTGGACACTAAAAACCTATAAAATTAAACTCTCTAAATTCTTATTAGAAAGAAGACAAGAAGGGAGGAGGGAAGGGAAGGAGGATGGGCAGTGTTCTTCGACTGGTCATTTCTTCAAACAACCTTGGGATGGGGTGGGGAAGCAGGAGGAAATAGGGCAATTCATTGAAATCTTTCAGTTTTTCTTTCCTCTAACTCTTTTTTTTATTTTTGCCATATGTATTATTTTTCTAAAATTCAACTATGAGAGTAATGGACTGAGACCCATATATTTTAGCAATTAAAAAGTTATAGATTGGGGCAGGCACTATGGCACAGCAGTTTAAAGCCCCAACCTGCAGCACCAGCATCCCATATGGACACTGGGTCGAGTCCCAGCTGCCCCACTTATGATCTAACTCCCTGATAATGTGCCTGGGAAAGCAGCAGAGGATGGCCCAAGTTCTTGGGCCCTGCACCCATGTGGGAGACATGGAAGAAGCTCATGGCTCCTGGCTTTGAATTGGCTCAGCTCCGGCTGTTGTGCCCACTTGGGGAGTGAACCAGTGAATGGGAGATTCTCTCTTTCTCTCTCTCTCTCTCTTTCTCTCTCTTCCTCTCTCTCTCTCTCCCTCTCTCCTCTCTCTCTCTCTCTCCCTCTCTCCCTCTTTCCTTCTCTCTCTACCTCTTTCTTTCAAATAAGTAAGTAAATCTTTAAAAAAAGACAAGAAAAGAAAAATTTATAGATTGTCTTATTGTAGTGGCAATGAAAACTTTTCCTCCAAAGTAAATCTCATAATTATGTGAAATCCCAATAAAAGAAGAGATAAAGGTAGAACTGCTCTGGCTACAGGAACAGTTAGGGTCTCAGAATCCTTCCCTGGGGTTCTGATGAACTGGTAAAGTCACTGGTGTGGTCCGACCCCCAAAATTTGCCTACAGGTAAATGACGTGTCCAAAGTCAAATACACACTCAGAGCCAAGCCCGGAGCTCCTGGCTCCTGAAGCCTGGCTTCCTGCACATCAGAGCCCTTTCTGCAGAACCGTTTCAATGGCGACTGGTTCACAGGGAAAAGGGATCGCTCATCTTTAGATGTCTAAGGTCAAATAACGATAACATTTATTTCATCTTCCTGTATTCTGGTCCTACATGTGCAGTTTTAATTCTCATGGTAGCCTACTGAGGTGCGGATGCTATTACTACTTTCGTCTTATGCATGATACACTGGGACTTAGAGCAGTGAAGCAGCTCCTCCATCAGACAGGGAAGGGCCAAGATGCCTGGAGGAATAACTGTATGGCCTGACCAGTACATCATTCTAGAAAATTTGCTCCAGGCCATACAAAAGTAAGTACATGGGTTATATTGGCCCTCAAGAGGTTCCTGTGCCTGCTTTATTCGGTAGGCATTTGTGTCATAGCTGTTGTTTCTGCTCAGCCACAATGCCTCAAGTTGATAAAGGCCACTCAGTGAACAGCTCAGGTTCCAGCAATTCAGCCAGCTGGCAGGAACAGCGGTGCTCTCTGATCCGTCTGTTTCTCCTCTCAGATCAGCTGACTGTTTCTCCTCTCAGAGCCTCCTGGGCTATCGTACTCACCGATTATCGAGCTCCACGGGCACGTTCTCTTTTCTTGAAACTGTCTGGACAAACAAGTACTCTCCTTAGACCCATAGCACCCCCACCTCAATTTTTAGCTTATGAAATGATTCAGAATATCTATGACAGTCTTGAACCCAGAGGCCCTGTCCCTTCCCTTGTCAGGCAACTAGTTGTCTTGTGTTCTTTGTTTAACCTTGGGACTGAGAAAATTTGTTCTTATACAGCTGTGCAAGTTAACTTTATCCTGTTAGGAGTTTCAAGGGTACTTCAACAAGTTCATGGGAAAATGGAACTAAGAGGTGTTTTATTTTGTTGCAAAAAGATTTTTAAATCCCTACGTAGGTTTTTTATAATACATATTTTTCCATGAACTTTTTGAAGACACTTGGTATGTTGGTAGAAGAATTTGCAACCTAGTACTCAGCAGAATCTTATCTCAAATGTCATCTTCATTGATATGCATGCTGACTGCTCCAAATGGTGATCCCTCACTGTTGTGTTTAAACAATAGGGTATTAGTATGCACATAAAAATACAGTTAATCAGTTCCTAGGATCTATAGGGGAGAACTGTGCATTAACTTAAAAAAAAAATCCTAGATGGCAGCATCAGAAAATCGAAAACCAAGTCCAGTGTCTCAATTCAGAGATTTTAAATCTGATAAACTGGTGCCACGTCATTTATTTTCAAGCTTGAAAACATAGCTTGTGCATATAGGTTTTCTATTATCTCCAGCTAAAATGCATTAAATGTAGATAATTAAATATTTATATTAATCGACTTTCAAAAGGTGAACTTGGAAGAATTATGGACCCCAGCTGCTGTAACCAGAGGGAGGGTAGTCAATATGCTGCTCTGGTGGGGCTCCGTGGGGTTTTCATCTGCTATCGCTGTTTGCCAGTTTCAACGTGGGTGGGGTTGAAAGCTCATAAATAGATTATTCTCTGAAAGGTAATTTTATTTCCCTAGAAATGGCTTTATTATGTGAAGAAGACTAAAAATGTAATTTGGACCCCTGTCCAGCTGCTCTTAGTCTGGTAGCAGAAAATGGTTTTATTTGTTAATGTGTCCTTTTAGAGTTTCTGTAGCCAGTCTTTAAATAGAGCAATTTAGCGTTTTGAGGAAAAACAAACTCTGCAGTATCCAAGAATATAATTGAAAATTACCCCATACCCATGCAGGATAATTAGCTTTCAAAACATTTCCCAATGCTTGACATCATAGTAGTAATTGCTTAATGATATTATAATTTCATTACGTAAAGATTACAGTGGGAAAATGATGTAAGTTGGAGGCTTTGAAAATTAAGTTACAATGAAAACAAAACCTTTTATGTAAGTTCAAGGCATTTATTTCAATGTAAAATTGCACATAATCTCACCCAATTTTTGTACAAATGTCATTGTCAGTAGTTTTAAAATTCACCCATTTAAAGCTTTGGTACTAAAAACCACAAAACCTTAGTCCTTATGGTTATGATGCATATGGTTCCAGTTCTGTAGTGATATGTGTTGGAACAAATGCATTTACACAGCAGTTACTGCTCCAGTTTGTATGCATTATGTAGCAAAACCTGTACTAATGAATTGGATCCACCCTAGTCCCTTTGCAGTAGGGGGATAAAGACCGTTAGCCCATTACAATGGTTGTTTTCATCTTAAAAGATTCCTGGGCAGCTGTAAAACGTGCTGGGTTTTCTAATTTAATAGCACCAGCTTAAAATTTTATCTGTTTGGAAAGTACAGAAACAGAGTACACTAAACAATTATCTGAGGATACTTTAGAAAGTTCATGGAAAATGCAGTTAAAAGATATTTAATTTGGTACAGAAATCCATGCATAGTTTTTTCATACTACACATTTTCATAACCTTTTTTGCAGATCTCAAAATATTTATATAATTTTTTTGCTTTTTATTTATTTTTTCTCCAAAGAAACCTTTTATTTAATGAATACAAATTTCATAAGTACAACTTTTGGAATATAGTTATTCTTCCCACCATACCTGCTCTCCCCACCCACACTCCCACCCCTCCTTCTCCCTTTCCCCCTCCCAGTCCCATTCTCCATTAACATTTCATTTTCAATAAACTTTGTACACAGAAGACCAACTCTACTAAGTAAAGATTTCAACAGTTTGCACGCACACACACACACACAGAGAACAAGTTTTACAGTTAACTCTCATAATACAACTCATTGAGGACAGAGGTCCTGCATGAGAAGTTAGTGCACAGTGACTCCTGTTGTTAATTTAACAACACTCCTATGTATGACATCAGTGACCACCTGAGGCTCTTAACATGAGCGGCCTAGGCTATGGAAGCCTTTTGAATCCACAATCTCCTTCAGTATTTAGACAAGGCCATAAGCAAAGTGGAAGTTCTCTCCTCCCTTCAAAGAAAAGTACATCCTTCTTTAATGGCAACTTCTTTTTTTGCCACAATGTCTTGGCTTTCCATGCCTGAAATGTTCTCATGGGCTTTTCAGCCAGACCAGAATGCCTTAAGGGCTGATTCTGAGGTCAGAGTGCTACTTAAACTGATTATCATTCTATGAGTCTGCTGTGTGGCCTGCCTCCCATGTTGGCCATTCTCTCCTTTTTAATTCTATCTTTTATCATTGATAATTTTTGATAATTGATAATTTTGATAATTGATAATTATTACTTGATCCTATTCATATGATCACTTTAACACTTAATCCTATCTATATGTTCACTTAAACACTTAATATGATCACTTTAACGCTTATGATGGGTGGCATTTTTACTACCCAGCTTAATAGGATTTGGGGTCCCAAGGCAAGTATTTAAACTGTACTCTTCAAAGTAAGTCTATAGGAATTTATGCAGAACTGTACCGTTTTACAGTTATAAACTTCTTCCTTCCTCTCTTATTCCCACTCTTATTTTTTTAATGAGACCCACCCTCTATTGACTTTATATGCATACAATTAACTCTGTGTTAAGTAAAGAGTTCAACAAATAATATGAAGAAAAAAAAACTGTTCCTCAACAGTCAAGACAAGGACAGGCTCAAGTCATCCCTTCTTGAAGTGTCAATTTCACTTCCATAGATTTCTTTTTAGGTGCTCTATTCATTCTCACAAATAAGGGAGAACATATAGTATTTGACCCTTTGGGACTGACTTATTTCACTAAGCATGATGTTTTACCAATTTATCCATTTTGTTACAAATGACTGGATTTCATTTTTTTACTGCTATGTAGTATTCCATAATGTAATTATCCCATAATTTCTTCATCTAGTCTATTTTGACAGGCATTTAGGTTGATTCCATGTCTTAGCTATTGTGAATTGAGCTGCAAAAAACATGGGGGTGCAGATAACTCTTTTATTTACTGATTTCATTTCCCTTGGGTAAATTTCCAGGAGTGGAATGGGTGGGTCATATGATAGGTCTATATTCAGATTTCTGAGGTATTGCCATACTATCTCAGTCTCTTCAACAAATGGTGCTGGAAAAGGTGGGTTTCCACATGCAGAAGTATGAAGCAAGACCCCTTACACAAAAATCTACTCAACATGGATTAAATATCTAAATCTATGACCTGACACCATCACATTATTCGAGAACATTGGGGAAACCCTGCAAGACATTGGCACAGGCAAAGCATTCTTGGAAAAGACCCCAGAGGCACAGGCAATAAAAGCCAAATTTAACAAATGAGATTACATCAAGTTGAGAAGTTTCTGTACTGCAAAAGAAACACTAAGGAAGGTGAAGAGGCAATGAACAGAATGGAAGAAATTATTTGCAAACCATGCAACTGATAAAGGGTTAATAACCAGAATATACAAAGAAATCAAGAAACTCCAGAACAACAAAACAAACAACCCAGTTAAGAAATGGGCAAATGACTTAAAGAGGAAATCCAAATGGCCAACAGACACATGAAAAAATGTTCATAACCTTTTTGAAGATCTCTCGTATGCATGATTTTAAAATTTCTGCACCCAAATAAACTTATCTTTTAATCCCATTTTCCATGAACTGTTTGAAGAACCATTGTATAGCATAAAGCTCTAAAGTGCTCAAGGTCACAGTCTTTTCCCCGAGTGTTGATGGAAGGAAGACAGAAATCAGCGGGCAGATCCCTCAGAATTGGACTCATACTCCTTTACCTTAGTTGTAAGTGACCTTAACATTCTACCACGTGGAAAATATCACTTTTACTTTTAAAAGACCCATGATTTTTGGTATAAGAACTATGCTTATTCGAAGATGAACTCATAATAGTATGACCTACATAAAACTAATTGGGGGACTTTTGTTTCACACAAATTCACTGTTGTTTCCTTTTGGTAGTAAAAAAAAAAATCAGATACAGTTTTGGTGTAGGAAATAAAATATAAAGAGCACACCCCTGTTGTGTGTAACTCAGATATCGTATATTTTCCATGTTTATAATGACAACATTTATTGAGTACTCACTGTGTGTGTGTCCTCCTAGGAACCGGGATGGGAATTACCATCCTTGCTTTACATTGGTGGGAACTGTGGCTCAAGGCAGTGAATTTTCCCAACTGTGTATTTCCCACAACTATGTTGTGGTAGAATGGGATTTGGACCCAGGTGTATCTGACTCCATTGTCTAAATGTCATTCTACCTGACGCTATGAAGATTTTTCTTTATGCTACGACTGCATATATATTCCTGTTTTGAGTTCTAAAAAGAATGTTATGACCTTTAGTTCATAATTTATCATTATTAACCTTAATAGTAATTACTATTTATGGAACAACTATTATATGTACAGTGCTATGCATATTACCAGTGCCTAATTTAATCTTTCACAAAACCCTGTGAAATGGGCATTATTACTCCCATTTTAGAAACAAGGGAACCATGGTCAGTGAAGTGAAAGAACCTGCTGCCGGCTTTTATTTGAGCAGTAAGCAACAAGGACTCCCATCCATGGCCAGGTGTGTTGGATTCTAGAGCACAGGGGTGCTCTCAGCCCCTCTGCAGTAGTGACACCCAGTTTAACTCTTGGTTCATCTTTAATGGAATCTTTGTTTCTTGTGTATGTGTGTCACATCACAACTAGACTGTGCCCAGCTCAGTCACATACCCGGCACACCCTACTTATGACAAACTGATTTCATTCAGTTCTCTGAAGTTCCCCAAATGTTAAAGGGATGATGGATTGAGTATTTGAAAATAAACAGTGAGCACAGTCTCTTCTGATGTGTGGAGGTGACCTGAAGGGGGTCATCTTCCACATGGAATGGCCACATGAGAAGCATTCTCAGCTTCTCCCACTTACGGGAAGAAGGGTGGAGGCAGAGCCTTGGGGACTGCTCTTACAGTAACAGGAGAAAATAAAGAAAAGGCAGTCTTCCTTCCTGATTTCCTATTTTTAATTAGAAGTTGTACAGGGTGCTGAGGTACCTTCATGCCAATATGAATCTAACATAGTTGGTAGCACAGTCCTGTCATCTTTCAAGTCTATGAAGCCACTGTAACCAAGAGTCACAGGAGCTCATCCAAAGCACTGGAAGAACCACTGACTCTGGGCCCATCCTGCACAGGGTTCATCTACAAAATCCAGCGCCAACAGTTTGTCTGGTCCCCTCTTCATCTTCCCTAGAGTAATGTTCCATTTGCTCATCAGCTCTAATGCCTAGAAAATTCTTCCTAGTACTGAGCCAAAATATGGCTTCATATGACTTCCTCTTGGGACCCCCACAGAATCTTCCTAACCCCTCTCTCAGAAGCCACCCCTCATCTCCTGGAAGCTAGAAGGACTGTGGTCAGCTTCATCAACCTTTCTCTTTCTCAGGGTTAGTGTGCCCATTTCCTTAGGGCACATTTTGCCTCCATTTGCCACTATTCACCTCTGCTCTCTCACATGGGCTCTCTTATATTTGCCAATTATTTTTGGAAAATAATAAATTGAACTTCTTTTGTTACTAAACCTGATATTTTAAAATGTCGAACACATTTTTTACTCTTTCCCATGTTTAAATTCCTTTAATGCAGTAGCTCCCAATTAAATGTGTTAGACCTCTCTCTTAACAAAAACACCAAGTACAGTGTTAAGAGACAAACTCAGGCACATTAAAATTTTAGAGCTTGTTTGAGCAGATGATGATTCATTAATCCATCAGTGACAGACTACCAGGCCTTCAGCTCAACTGAAAGGGGAATGAGGCAGAAACTTTTGGGAGCCTCTGATTTGCCAAAGTGGAAAGTCTCTTCTTGGAGGTTAGCTTGGCAGCTTCTCATTGGTTGAGCTCAAGTTTCATTTTCTTGTTTCCATTGTGTTGGGCTTCAGTTTGCTTATATAAGAGCCCAAGGCACTGGAGTCATCTCAGACTAATGGCCTCCCAATTAATTTTATCAGCCAGAGTCCTGAAGCCTGGATTTGTCTATTGCTCTGCCTCTAACTCAGCAGGCAACAGATGAACTGTTTAACTCTGCAGACTCTGGCTCCTTATCCGTAGAACAGGTGTGATGATACCTGCACAGATCACAGAACCATAAGAGTCCAGGAGCACTGCATGAGAAGCCATGGAGGCATTACCAGCTGAGATGTTAATAATCGGGGCAGAATGATCACTCATCTGTTGGACTCCTCCGTAACAGCTGCGTTCAGCTCCCAGGTCAGCTGATAGTGCGTTTCACTCACTTCCCTGTGCCCTCCTGGATAACAGGACACGTTATTCACAATTGTTAAGTCCCCAACACCTAGCTCAGTGGCTGACTCAGGGAAGGATCAGGTTAAATATTTGGAGGAGGGTAGCAGAGGAATGGCAATAGTATGGTTTCAAGCCACCCCCGCCCATCACTGCCTCAGACTTCACTGTAGTTTGTCAGTGTCCTGGCTGTGGCCATGTGCCAGCTTGGTCTGATTTTGCCATCACCATGTTCCCTTACCTTGGGCAGTAACATTTAGGATCATGGGCATTTATGCACACCTTCAAAAACCAGTGTGCTTTGAGCCTTTACATATCAAGCCCTGTTCCATGCCCACCTTCCAAGCCTTTGTCAAGCTGACCCTGATGAGCTCAGCGCCCAAAGCCCAGTTTACTTTGGTACTTAATTATAACCTGTGCTAATGAAGGAAGAGCTGTGTCATCCTAATCACTTCCTTTTTTCTAAGCCTGCTCTGATCCTCTGCAAATCCAGGAGGTCTTGACCTTTTGGCCTCTGAACTCCTATGACTGCAGACTTCAAGAAATACTCACAAGGACTCAATCTCATCTAAGTCCTTACTAACACTAACTAAGTGCTTACAATACTGAGAAAGTGCTCAGAGAGCGTCATTGCAAAACTATTTTTTTGGTTTACTATTTCATGCCACTGTTGGAAACCATTCCAACTTAGGCAGTGGAAGTTTACATCCAGATCGTCCAAATGGCTGTCACAAGAGAAAACATCAAGCTATGTTCATCCTCCTGCAAACTTGATCACTAACAAAACCACAGATCACCGGATATGTTGTTTTCTCTATGTGTTCTCTGCTTCAGGTGCCGTACAGTTCTGCTCTTTTAATTCATATCTCTTTTGTAGCCTTTTAGGATGTGTACATGTGGACTGAGTTCTCTGTTTTGTTGTTTCATTTGCACTTTTTGCCTTTAATACAGTTCTGGCCGATGCAGAAGTTTAGAAGTGTGACAGTTACATGCTGAGTCCTGCCCAAGTTTCCCTGATCCTAGAGAGCATAACCCTCTAATCTTCACCTCCTCCTTCTCTTCTTTCCCCTCTCCACCAATTCTGCACACTCAGTTTTTTTATCCTTTATCATACGCTGACCCCTAGGAACCCTGGTGTTCCTTCTCTCCTACCCTGCATGTGTAGTGTCTCATCACTTCCACAGCACTCCTTCCTGCCTGCCTAAACATTCCACCTGCATAAAGAAAATCTCTCAAGGACAGCATTGTGGTTAAACTGCTGCTTGGAAAGTCAGCATCCTGTATTGGACTGCAAGTTCTAGTTCCAGCTGCTCCACCTCTGATCCAGCTTCCTGCTAATACATCCTGGAGGGCAGCAGATGATGGCCCAAGTGCTTGGGTCTCTGCCGCCACCTAGGTGGGAGACCCAGATTGAATTCCTTGCTCCTGGCTTTGGCCTGCCCCAGCATGCCTGTTGTAGGGATTTGGAGAGTGAACCAGTGAGTGGAGGAAATTCTTTGTCTCTCTCTCTCTCTCTCTCCACCCCCCCCCTTCTTTGTTTCTGTCTGTGCTCTCTTCCTTCCTAAGGATGAAAAGAAAATAAGTAAACATTGAGAAGAAAATAACACTACCTCCACCCCCCACCTCCACAGAAGTGATTATTCCTGCTTCTTTGCCCTTCTTGCACTGCTGTTGAGGAACAATGGGCCAGGCTGGGCAGCTAACATGTCTGTGGCTCCCCACCCCTGCAGGTGAAGAAGACCTGAGTGTGGACGAGGACGAGGAAGTGCTGACGCTGCTGTATGACCCGTGTCTGAACTGTTACTTTGACCCTCAGACTGGGAAGTACTACGAGCTGGTGTAATCTACTCTTCTGGGGGAGAAAATGGGCATCCCAGTCAGAGCAGGATTGGCCATGCACAGTCGCAAGAGGCTGCATGTTGGGGATGCTGGGCAGGCCTATGGAATCAAAAGGACCTGAGAGAAATGAATGCATTTGGTAAATAATGTTCAATGTTAAGAATACCTACCTTCCTTTTGTAGATTTTTGGGATTTTGAAACTGTGGAGGAATTCATACAGACACAAGATTTTAGAACTTTGAATTGGTTCTTATTTGTTCATTCTCAGCTTACATTTCATTTTGTTTATTTCATAAATTTGTATGTAAATGAATTAAGAGTTTTTCATTCAGATTTTTACAGTGTTACTTTGTAAATGATGGTTTGATATATGGAAAATGTATTCTTGTTTAAAAGATGTCTGGGCACCTTTTATTTTATGGCATATTTGCCTTAAAAATAAAGTATGATTTTCAGAAGAGTACCTTTTGTTGTTTTAATTTTGATTTATTTGAAATATAGAGACAGGCAGATCTCCCATCCCCTGGGTTCACTCCCCAAATGTCCACAACAGCCAGGGCTGGGCCAAGCAAAAGCAGGGAGCCAGTTACTCAATCCACGACTCCCACATGAGTGACAGGGATCCAACGACTCAAGCCATCACTGCTGCTCCCAGGGTGCACACTGGCAGGAAGCCAGAATCAGAATTGGAGCTGGGACCTCTCTGGTATGGGATGTGGGTGTCCCAAGTGGCATCTGAACTGCTGTGCCAGAGGCCTGCTCCAGGAGAATACCTTTTACACTGCTTTTTAAAATTCATCTCACTTTCTTTACCAGAATATTCCTAGATAATATTTCATATTCCTTAGACTCTGAGAAAAGGAAACATAAACTGGTCAGACTTTATGATCACATTTATTAGCACCAGCCCCACTATTTCCATTTCATTATAGCTCATCCGGAATTTGCCAAAGATCACAACACTGTAATCACTTAAGCTGCTTAGCATTGTACTTTCCTCTTTCAAAAATCTTGTACTAATTATCTTTGCATTCTAATAATATGGTCCAAATCTAGCTTCATGGAACCAGGTATAATGAGAAGTCACCCACTTGAACACCCCACACATTTCACCATTTCTGTGACTTGGACCCGGAGACATCTGGGAAGTTTTCTTGGTCTTTTTGTCAGTGCAGCTCTGCTTGTTGCATCACAAGGGAAAATAGCGTGTGCTTCCTGACTGCCTTGGATTGTATGCCAAGTATATTAATATTGAGCTCAGGAAAGCACTTATTATATTAGCCACCATATTTTGTTATTTAATAAAGATTTTTAATAAAGGAGAGTACCATTCGAAATGAAAAATTATTGGTGTGTACAGTTGGATTTAATAGCAATACTATAATTTAATTTAATGTTGCTTGATAAAGGAAATAAGTGTTTTTTTCAAGAGTAGGTTTGGACTCCCGTTCAAAGGATCATGCATTATTTAGAACTGTGTTTGTGTTTGATCAGCTTTTAATCCTGTTGTTCACAAAGTATGCTTTCCTTATGAATTTCTCCCCAAAATCTCCATATTTATACAATTAAAATGAACAAATGAGGCTTTATAATGCATGTGGAATGATGAAAGAGTGGGATTATCTTGATTATGACCTTGAGGATTGGAGTAGGGCTTGGAAAGCCTAGTTCCTGCTTTAAATAGCCTCAGAGCCATCCACATAAACCAGGAGTCAATTAAAAGTTTGTATAAGTCTTGTAATTGTAGATATCAAAAATACATCATGAACTACCCAAGGAGAATTCAGAATGTTCATGGGAAATAGCTTTTAATTTTTCCATGGACTTTTTCCTTTAGATTTATTTTTATTTGTTTTAAAGGCAGAGTGACAAGAAAGAGAGGGTGAGGCAGAGGCAAAGAGATGTCTCATCCACTGGTTCACTCCCCAAATGACCACAATGGCCAGGTCTGGGCCAAGCTGGAGCTGGGAGCCAGGAGCTCCATCTGGAGATCCCATGTGAATTACAGAGGCTATCTAATGCCACTTTCCCAGGTGCATCAGCAGGAAACTGGATCAGAAGCAGAGTAGCTGGGACTCAGACCAGTGCTCTGATACAGGATGCTGGCATCACAAGCAGTGGCTTGACCCATTGCACCACCAATGCCAGCCCCTCTGTGGAGTTTTTAAAGCCTTCTTGTATTAAGGAAAAAAAAGTAAGGATTACGAGAATGCCTCGTGAACCTCAAAAGAATGCTACTGAGACCTCCAGGTGGAATGGAGTTGGCACCTGGCCGAGGAAAAAGAATGGGGGACAATGGGATTCCTGAATTGCAAGCAACTGACATCCTTAATCCAAAAATCAAAAGATTTGCTCAAAGTCAGGCTCCAGGAGCCCCAGGGATCAAGGCAGCTTTAGGGGATAGTCCATGAAGGAGAAAGGAGCATTCTTAACAAAACAGGGAGGGCTATCAAGCAGGTGGAGAAGGCAGGTGTCTATCCTGGCAGTCCAGAAACATTTTCTCTGCTGCTATTGCTGATTCATTTTGTCAAATCTCTCTGTGTGTGTGTGTGTTTCTCTCTGTCTCTCTCTCTCTCTCTCTCTCTCTCTCTAGCTCTTGCTCTCTCGCTCACTTGTTCTCACTCTCTCACTCTCCTCACCCCATAACGCTGTCAGCTACTCTCAGTCCCGCTGACAGAAACTCAGCCACCCCGTAGCCCATACGTCCAGCTTCACAGAAGTATTAACCCTCAGATTCAATCCAGAAATCCCAGAGTGGGATTCTAGTTGGCCCAGTTTGATCCAGGGGTCACCAGAACTCTAATGTGGATGAAGAAGAAAGTAGAGAGTTCTTTGTGAATCGAGCAAACACTCCAAAGGTATCTACTACAAATCTTATTATCCATGTTTTACATTTTATTTGCCTTTTTTAAAGGAATAGCTTCATTTCTGTTGAGGATGTTTCTACAAAAGAGTTAGAAATAGGAATATATGTGCTGCATTCTGCCAATTTTAAACCAAAATAAGGTGTCAAGTTTGCTTCGAAATTCAGTGATCATTAACTTGATCACTAGTTAAATTTTGCTCCATATTAGAAACCCCTGGAAAGTTTGTGAAAATACCATCACCTATTTCTGCATTCAAAGGAGTCTGATTTGATAGGTCTTAGGTGCAGCCTGAGCACTGGAAATTTTTATGTGAAATTCTAACATGCAAAGTTGAGAACTTCTATAGACTGGATCTGATATGAGAGAGCAGTAGTTTTGCCTAATGGCATGTGTACCTTTGGGGAAGGGACTGTGTTACCAGTTTCCATATTCAAGTCCTTATTTTCCACTTTTCTAATCAGATGTGTACCCAACATTTATATCTGAACTGACTACCAATAATCACCTAAAATAGATGAGTGGATGGATAGATTGAATGATTCAGTGTGGAAATTAATCTTCAGATAATTTGATATCAGTATGGTCATTTATTCAGTTTCCTGTTTCATATAATCTGGGTGCAATTTACAAGTGACTTTAAGTTAACCTAGCTCTGAATTGTTACTTAATTACAAGGACTGGTTAGTGAGAATTATGGAAAAATAAACTTTAGCAATACATTGGATCACATCAGTGATTTAGTTCCCTGGCAATTATAAGTTATTTCTCCCTGCAGTTAATTTTATTTTCTATTAAAGGCAAATATTGACATATGCAAAATAGGTAGACACTTTTGCAAAACACTTTGCCCTATTGCATTTCTCTATATTTTTAGATTAACCTCACTTAAATCAGTCCTTTCAACCCATCTTGATTTTTTTTTATTTTTTTTTTCAATTTTTATTAAACTTTTATTTAATGAATATAAATTTCCAAAGTATAGCTTATGGGTTACAATGGCTTCCCCCCTCCCATAACTTCCCTCCCGCCCGCAACCCTCCCCCCTCCCGCTCCCTCTCCCCTTCCATTCATGTAAAGATTCATTTTCAATTCTCTTTGTATACAGAAGATCAATTTAGTATATATTAGGTAAAGATTTCAACATTTTGCCCATATAGCAACATCAAGTGAAAAAACTACCATTGGATTACTAATTATAGCATTAAATAGCAATGTACAGCACATTAAAGACAGAGATCCTACATAATTTTTTTTTCAAAATAATTAATTTTCTATGCCATTTCCATTTTAACACCAGGTTGTTTTTTTTTTTCATTTCCAATTCTCTTTATATACAGAAGATCACTTCAGTATATAATTAGCAAAGACCTCATCAGTCTGCGCCCACACAGAAACGCAAAGTATAAAAATACTGTTTCAGTACCAGTCATAGCATCACTTGGCTTTAGACGACACATTAGGGACAGATCCCGCATGGGATGTAAGTACACAGTGACTCCTGTTGCTGACTTAACAATTTGACACTCCTGTTCATGGCGTCAGTAATCTCCCTAGGCTCTAGTCATGAGTTGCCAGGGCTATGGAAGCCTTTAGAGTTCGCTGACTTTGGTCTTATTCCGATAGGGTCATAGTCAAAGTGGAGGTTCTCTCCTCCCTTCGGAGAAGGGTACCTCCTTCTTTGATGGCCCCGTTCTTTCCACTGGGATCTCACTCACAGAGATCCTTCATTTAGGTCTTTTTTTTTTTTTCCCATGATATCTTGGCTTTCCATGCCTGCTATACTCTCATGGGCTCTTCAGCCAGATCTGAATGCCTTGAGGGCTGATTCTGAGGCCGGAATGTTGTTTAGGACATCTGCCATCCTATGAGTCTGCTGTGTATCCCACTTCCCATGTTGGATCTTTCTCTCCCTTTTTGATTCTATCAGTTAGTATTAGCAGATACTTGTCTTGTTTGTGTGATCTCTTTGACTCTTAGACCTATCAGAGCTATCAATTGTGAGCTGAAATTGATCACTTGGACTAGTGCGATGGCATTGGTACATGCCATCTTGATGGAATTGTGTTGGAATCCCCTGCACATTTCTAACTCCACCATTTGCGGCCAGTCCGATTGAGCATGTTCCAAATTGTTCATCTCCTCCCTCTCTTTTTCCACTCTTAGATTTAACAGGGATCACTTTTCAGTTAAAATTTAAACACCTGAGAATAATTGTGTGTTAATTACTGAGTTCAACCAATAGTACTAGAACAACAACAACAACAACAAATACTAAAAAGGATAAAGTATTACATTGTACATCTAAAGTCAGGACAGGAGCTGATCAGTTCATTGTTGCTTATAGTGTCCATTTCACTTAACAGGTTTCCTCTTTGGCGCTCAGCTGTTGCCGATCAGGGAAAACAAATGATATTTTTCTCTTTGGGACTGGCTTAATTCACTCAGCATGATGTTTTCCAGATTGCTCCATCTTGTTGCAAATGACTGGTCAACCCATCTTGATTTTTGAAGTGCAAACTGTGTTTAATAACTGAGAATAGTACAATCACAAAATGTACAACCTAAAGGACAATTAATTAAAGGAATCTAATTTAAAATTGCCCTTTGGCTTTAATTAAAGATCTAGCTGCTAAAAGTTTCTGAGCTGTTCTTTAAAAAAAAAAAAAAAAAACTATGCAACAGCAGCAAGTACAGTGCCAAAAGTTGGTTTTTTTCCAGGTTATATCTTGTGACTCTCAATCTTCAAAACTTCCAGAAGAATAAAAATTAAGAAGCACCTATCCACATATGGTTGTGTAGTAGGATTTCTATTCCTATATCGTTCATTTTGGATTCCAGAGAAGTTAATTATAAGAATTCTTACCCAGAAAATCCTGTTTTCTCTTTTTTTCCCTCAATTATTGTTGAAATAAAATCATCTAACTGGGCCTGGAAACCATGATCATTTCTGATTTTACAATTGAGAATAATGAGATGTACATTGGAAAGTTAATTGTCCAAAGGCATTTGGGTATGGAGGGGAGAATGGAATTCATGATTCCTCATGTGTGAGCTAGTTCTTTCACCACCCTGAAGGAATAAATACAGGGATCAATAGACAGATTTAGATTGACATCACAATCCCTGCCCAGAAGTCACCAGCAGAAAATGGCACCCTACCAGGGGTTTGGGATTTGGTTCTCACTCAGTGTTTTCTCTGTTTTAATCTGCATAGTCTGCCTCTCCTCAGGGATCAGCCTTTATACTTCAAGGATCAGTGTTTTCCCATGTGTGTTTGAAGAAACAGAACTTTGATTGCATATTAATAAATGCAGTGGGAATGGGGATTGAGGAAAGTTGGAAATACTGGAGACTTGGAATTGTATTTACTGAAAAAGTCCTCAGTGGCTTTAATAGACTAACATACACAGAGAATTTCCAAGAGAGGAGTAGAATATGCAACACTTCACAAATGTATTTGTCTGTAGAACCCATTTCGACAGTCTTAGCCACCCGTGTACCGCCTTTGAGAAATGCTACCGCAAGTCACTTCTCCAGAGCCTGAGCACTCTGACTCCATTGAAAGACATTTCCCCAGTTTGGTTGGTTGGTTGTTCAGTTGATTGATTGATTGATCAATTGCTTAGTTGATTTGTTGGTGAGTTGTGTGAGTGTGTGTGTATATATATTATTTGAGATCAGGGAGAGGTAATTGGGTTTATTTATTTTCTTTTTTATTGTTTTGCTTTTTGTTTTTGGCTTTGCCTGCATATTTCAGATCCTTGGCCAGGCTGTGATGAAACTATTCTTCAGATTAACTTTTCATCTAAAATAAGGAATGCAGAAGCCTGAACACTCCCTATGTCTGAGGCTTTGGTCACCTAGGACACAGAAATTTTCTTTCTCACATTTTAAATTATAAATAGGTAATACAGTTAATTTATAACAAAGGATAAATCTAAATGAAAGTTCATTCATCATGAATATTGGAGCTTTACATCTTAATGAATATTTTGGTTCTGGTTTGCATGGTTTTAATATAATTTATCATCACATTAAGTCAAAATAATTTGACTTATAAGAATTAAATTACCAATAAAGATAGGCCACAGATAACACTAATTTTTACTGCTGACATACACTTCTGTAGTTAATCACCTGTAATTCCATGAAGCATTACAGAAGTGAAGTGTGGGAAATGGTATTGATTGGTTTTCATCAGCCCAACTTATCATTGTCAATGTTTATGCTGAACCTGGCAAGATTTAAGCATATAAATTTGCTCCGAATAGTAATAAGTATTGTCAATATTTTAACCTGTGGAACAGGGAAAATTATCTCTAATTTGCTCTAGGGGATACTTCCCAAGGCAAGAAGGGAGGGGAGCTCGTGGGGCCTTGTAACTGAGATAAGCAAAATTATTTGGGAATATTTTGTTTAAGAGATTCAAATTGTGAACTTACACTTCACTTATTTCTGATAATATGCCATCCTAAAATATAATTCCTATTGATGATGTAGTTTCAGTAATCTTTACGTAAATCATATGGGATTAACATCATCTCCAGTTTTGCCTTACGACTTTCTAAACCATAGAGTATCTTAGCTAAAGAAAATCCATCAAAATTTCACCATTTGTTTTTCCTACCACCTGCAAAACTAGATTCAGACATTTTAAACCCTCAAAACTTACAAACCTTTAAGCCAACTCTTTTGGAGAGAGAGCATCCTTTTTCCTCCTAAAACCCTTTGTGCTGGCCAAAGAAATTGATAGCATCTTTTTATGAATTAACCTCTTTTTGTGAATTAATCTCTTTTCCCCCCAATACTTGTCTTTTCTTTGGCTTTCTAGAAAGTTCTAAAATTCATCTAAGTGTCTAGGTCTGTACAATCTATCTATAATATCTTTTCAATTCACCTATTTCAAAAGGTTTTAATCTATTTAGGTCAGGTACTTCTCAAGAACATCCACCATTATCAAAAGAAACTCAAGGGAAAAAATTACTTTAGCTAAGCATAAGAATCAATGGATGCTCCAAAGCCCAGACAGAAAAAGAATATGTGCAGAAATTTCTGTTTTAATCTGCTCTGATCAGCAAATACGTTATCACTGATAATGCCTGTAGCCTTTAAATACAAAGAACATTACTGTTTGCGTTTCTCATCTGAGTTTTGAGCTAAGTTTTGAGATCCCTTTGCCTGTTTTGCCAATTGTTGTTTTCAATCTAATATACAGTTGTTTTCCACCATGACTGCATATTGTGTTATCTGGGCATTCTTGCTGTCTGGCTCTTACCCCTGGATATTTGCACCCCTTCTAGCTTGGGTTGTGACCTGGGCAGCATTACATATAAAGACCCTAATCATGTGATCCTAATGTGCAGCCAAGCCTGAGGCCCTCTAGCCTCTCTATCTCTCTCTCTCTCTGTCTTTCATATCTTCTCAGACCTTACTTGACCACACGTAACTGAAACCACAGAATGGAACCTACTACAGATAAGAGAGCATATGTGTGAGTATGGATTTAAGCCTAGGATGTATCAACTCACAAGAACATTCATGAAATAATATCATTAAGTTAAATCCCATTAGGAGGTTGTTTATAGTATCTCTTTGAGTCATATCTACTTTTCTTCCACGCAAAAATTCCATTGACTCCAATCCAAGCAAAAGTGTCAACCTGTGGCTTCAATGGCCCAATATTTACAGGTCTCTTCTGAATATGAGGTCATAGGAGAGGCACTAGGTATTAAATGTGTTGCTTAAGTCACCATTTAAAGTCTAAAGTCTATTTTGTACACAGCTTAAAATGAGAGAAGATTCTCTCTCTCTCTCTCTCTCTCTCTCTCTCTCTCCCTCTCCCTCTCCTTTTCCCTCTCCCTCTCCCTCTCCCTCCCCCCCCCACTCTCTGTCTGTCAAATAAAATTTAAGTTTTTTTAAAAGAAACAAAACAATTGATATGCAATGGGGTGACAGTGCAGAAAAGAAAGCAAGAACAAGAAGGGGAAGTTAAGAGTGAAGGTCAAGAAACCAGGAAGGCCAATCCAAAGAGACTTGGAAGACCATAGGTCCCTTCCCCAGGATCTGTGCAGAGTGTAAATGAGGTGATATCCATTTTGGGGGTGGAATTTTCAGTTTCTCTAAAATTTTAAAGGATAATTTGATACTAGCAAGTTGGACAACTTAGAGACATCCAAGATGCCAATCAATGAACTATCCATGAAGGAGTACTTAGCACATAGTGAGTGCTCAATAAGTGTTTGCTGTTACGATGATGCCTCTGATTTCTGCCTAGGCCTTGTGGGCTTCTGAACCTCCAGCAATGTACAATGGCTATAGCTTTATTCCTAGAAGCATGGATGAGTACAGACACACTACTATGTGTGTAAGAGTTTTACATTTTTGTTTTCTTATAAGACTAAGCTAAAAAAGTGTTTTGTCAGTACTCTGAAAAATTGAGACATAAGTTCAAGGAAAAAAGTCCTAAGGGAAACTAACAATTTCCTAGGAACTGGGGGTAATTAGGCCAATCATGAATACATATTTAACACCTGGGGCCATGAGGGCAAAAGAAAGATACTCTAGAAATTCTTTGAAGGTGTTTTATACAGTATTTTTAATAATTCAAGTTTTTTTTGCATAGTTGAAATAATTGACTCTAAATAGAATTTTAGAGTGTTACTTTTGAGTAAAATAAAAGACTAAGATCAAATCAACAACTGCTGTTCAAAACAAAGATTTCAGAAATGACATATTCCAGACCAACCAACTCATGTAAATGAACGTTTTCTTATTTTTATGCTTCATGGTATGGTGTAGTGTTGTTTTGAATCGTCTCATTTTTTTTTCTGTTACTACATCTTTTACCTAAGACATATGAGGAGTATTTTAAATAATTAAAAGGTATTTGTTAAAATATAATCTATAAACCAAATTTTGTAGTTTCACCCCAGCTTTCCTTCCCTTTGGATAACATTAGTGAGCTTTTTCTAGTGATTGGGTGAGATTACGTTGAGAAGTTTTAGATATTCCTTTGCAGCTTTGCCTTTATTTGCTGTTATTCAGACAGTCAACCAACTCCTACCCAAGTTTCTTCCCAAACTCCTATCCAGAACTTAGTCCCCAGTGACAGACAGGGGACACATCACCACAGAGATGCCACCTTCTTCAAGCCCATGGTTTCCCATACATCCCCGTCAGAGGTGTTTGCTGCCTTTGACGACTGGGGAGCGATAGGAGACTCAAAACCCCCATGCCGACCCGGGGGAGCTGTTTTGTCACAGCTTTCATGCCATGTCAGGTGTTAGAAGCCCGTCAGGGTGAGAAATGGCTTTTCACCTAACTCTCTCTGCTCTCCTACTAATGCCAGCACCATCAGGTTTCATTTCCATTTCCAGTACCAGGCTGTTAAAAAAAATACCGTTCACATGAGCCTCTAAAATAGTGTGTACTATAAATTCCACCTACTGCTTTTGGAGAGTTGCAATTTCATCCACCCAGAGTGATGAAGGACCTTTACCTGGCTGATACCACACACTCACGGCTTGGCTTTCGGGCAGGGCTGTCGACCACGCAAACCCTCACTGCTCAGGGATACAGCACATGCTCCTCACAGCCCCTGGCTTCCTGCTTCAGCGTTAGCTCCCTCGCTGGAGCTTGAAAAAAGTTTCCCTGCTTAACTGCAGCACCTGAAACTTCAGAAAGAGTTTGTGCATTTTCAAACACCCCGGAGGCATTTGTTCATTTCAAGTCTTGATGTTCTATGCATGTGAGATACATCCTTCCTATTATTGACACATTTCATAAAAAGTAAAACGTTCAACATGACACACAGGTGTCATTTCAGAAATCTACGTCTTCTCCAAGTGGCAGGTTTCCTCCCCTTCCCGTGCCCCTGGCGTTTCTGTAGCAACCCAGCCACCACCTGTGTGCTGGCACTCAGGGATCATGTGTCAAAGCCCACGTTGTTCTAAAATGCACCCTCTGATTCCTAACACAACAGACAGTGTGCAAGCTTAACAGGACCCAAAGTGTTTCTTGAGTTAGACTCAGGTGCTCAGAAGAGTGAAAATATCAAGAACCGTGCTGTTGCAGCATTCAGTTTTCAGCTTCACCACTAATGAGGACCTGAGCTGGTTTCTGTGGTCTCAGGAGGCAACCCAGGCCCCTCCATGCTCTCAGCCCTCTCCCACCACACCCAGCGCCAAGGCTGCCGCTGGCCAAGGAGACAGCCACAACTAAGAAAGGCGAGTTTCGGAGATGTCTCTCTCCTCAAGTCAGCGTTCTTTTCTTCTCCTGAAAAGCCTGCAGCTCTGGCCGGTTCTGAATGGAATATGACAAGGCTTTTCTTCATGGCTGCAGATGATCAAACCCAGTCCTCAGGGCCTATCATGGCAGAGGCAAAGGGGCCCATGGAGCTGGGCCTCCCGACCACACAGCTGTTCCTGCTGTCTCCTCATAGGGTTAGATGCACACCTGCAAGGCAGCCCAGCCTTTGTCCCCTTCAACCTTGAGTCTTCCTGCTGAACCACATGGCCTGCCATGCGTGACCAATTACTTTCTTTAAAAAATTAATTCTGTAATCATTAGAACAACCCTGCATTGCACTGCACTTGTCATTTGGGGGAAATTTAAAAGTAAACATTCGAAATTCACCAAACCTGCTCCATTCAGAATCTCTCCCACCTCAGCCACCCCTCCCTCTTGTGATGACAAATCCATCCTCTGGCTGCTGAGATTAGTGAACTTGGAAGCAACCGTGACCCCTCCTATTCTCTCCCAACCCACTTTCAGACCACCAGGGGCCTCAGCTGGCTTTTCTCCCAACATATCCAGAATCCCACTGCTTCTCCCCACCTTTCCCCTTTCTCATCTGGGACCAATACCACTGTCATCTCTCATTGTCTTGTTACAGAGCCTACAGACTGAACTGCCTGCTTCTACCACTAACCCTGGCCTATTTTGGTTTTTTCACTTCCAATCAGCAAATAATAATTGTATCTCTTCATGGTATACAATGTGATGTTTTGATACACAAAGATACTTCAAAAAGTTCATAGAAGAAGGAATTTAAAGGTAACTTTATGTTGGTACAAAAATTTTGAAATCCATGCATAATTTTTTCATAATTTACATTTTCCATGATCATTTTGAAGACCCCCTATGTATGCAATTTCAAAATATTTTTGCATCAAGTGAACTTTTATTTTCATTTTCCATGAATTTTTGAAGTATCCTCATATGTATATGTTATGGGGTGATTAAATGAAGCTGCTATATCCATCACCTCACATACTTATCCATTTTTTTTTCTAGTAAAAACATTTAAAATCTGCTCTCTGAGTGCTGGTGTTGTGACATAGGGGGTAAAGCCACCATCTGCAATGCTGGCATCCCATATGGGCATTGTTTCATTTCCTGGCTGCTCCAGTTCAGATCCAGCTCCCTCCTAATGGCCTGGGAAAGGCAGCAGAGAATGGCCCAAGTGCTAGGGCCCCTGCCACCCACATGGGAGACACAGTTGAAGCTCCTGGCTCCTGGCTCATACCTGGCCCTGTGCTGGCCGCTATAGCCATCTGGGGAGTGAACCAGCAAGGGAAAGATTCTCTCTCTCCCTCTCTCTTTCTTTCTCTCTCTCTGTAACTCTGACTTTCAAACAAATTTTTTAAAAATCTGCTCTCTTAGCAATGACTCAGTTTATCCAAAACACTATATGACATAAGAAATTTAATGAGAAGTACACTCTAGAAAAAGAAGTTAACATAAATTAATATATAATAGGAAGAATAAAAACTATAGTTCATTATCAAAAACAAAATTTGTGAAATTCATGCAAATCATTAAAAGATCATCATAACACAAAACAATAGAGGGGGCAAAAATGCTATAACTAGTACTCAAACAGTATGTTTCACTTTGTGTTTCTATGTGGGTGCAAACTGTTGAAATCTTTATACTAAATTGATTTTCTGTATATAAAGAGAATTGAAAATGAATCTTGATGCAAATGGAAGGGGAGAGGGAGCGGGAGAGGGGAGGGTTGCGGGTGGGAGGGAAGTTATGGGAGGGGGAAGCCATTGTAATCCATAAGCTGTACACTGGAAATTTATATTCATTAAATAAAAGTTAAAAAAAAAAAGAATGAAAAAAGGGGTATATTGCTACAGAGAAATCCAAAATAAAAATAGATTATGTATAACTTTATGACAATATATGTGAAATATTAGGTTAAATGGGTAAATATATAGGAAAATACAATTTATACATTCTCTTTAGGGAAATAAAAAAGTGGGAACACTTTCTTAGCCACTACCATCTTGATACCAAGCCTTCAGGAGAGCACTGAAATAAAAACAGCATGGCATTCTTTCTCATGACATAGGTAGAAAAAGTCTAACCAAAGCAGGAAACCAAATCCAGTGATCTATAAATAGGAAGGAGTAAAGCCAGTGTCACCATGAAGTCAGGTTTACTTCAGGAATGCAAGTTTGGTTTAGCGTTCAAAAATCAAACAATTTAATTCATAAATTAACAGCAGAAAAATCATAGGATCATATAGACACAGAAGAAAAAGAATTTTATAAGATCAACATCTTTTCAGGATAAATAGTCTTAGAAACAAGGAAAGGAAGAACTTTCATAATCTGATAGATGGAATCTTGAAAAAAAAAAAGAGAGAGAACCTGAACGAAGCCTCATTCTTACTGTTGAAATATTAGCAGTGCAAAGTGTGCCAGCTCTTAAATTCCCCAAGTGGGCACACATTACTTCCATTCATTTTGCTGGCTACAGCAAAGCACGTGACCGTTAGTGCATTTCCAGGGACAGAAGACTGCAGGTAGCACAATGCAGCAGAGTGTGGAGAGAACGAGAATATCTGTGAAAGGCACTAGCGACCACAACAAATGACTGCGCTATGAAGAGTATGCAGCTGCACGACCTGAAAGTAGAGATTAAGATCAGACTACAAAAGCCACTGAAAACCAAAGAAATACGTTTATGAAAAAATGGGAAGTATGCCAGAAGCCTGCCTGGAAGGTTTTGCGTTAGGAAATACCTTTGGTTTTCCCATAGAGGAGGTAGTTGAAAGGGTATTTGGCAAAGAAACAGGTGGCTAGATGGAAATATTGTTGAAAATTGTTGTTCCCTGAGATTTATGCCAAACATGAAAGAATTATGATGTTTCTTTGTAGTAGCTAGACTACTACTAAGATTAGTGGTGGATTAGAAGTCTTCAAGTGAATGTGAGAGAAGTTGTCCTGTCAGGTATTATTTGGGTTAGTGAGGAAATTGGACATGACCTTGGGATGAAATGAAAGAAAGGAAGAGACCTTGTCAGATATGGCTATTGCTGAGTTAACAAAGCTGGATTAGTGTTGGTTTGTTTTTTTTTTTTTTTTTTGAATGAATGAATGGCATGAATGATAGCAGACTGGTTTTCAGCTTCTGATGGCATGAGAAAGCACATGCCAGAGGTCTGATAGGTACACTGACAGCTAAACAACCAAACATCATAGCCTAACCTACCTAAATATGCTCAGACCACTTATGTCAGGCTATAGTTGGACAAAATCATCTAATACAAACCTACTTTATAATATAAATAAGGTGCTAAAATAAGTTATCTTGTACAATGTATTGAATACTGTTGTGAGAGTGAAAAATCGAACAAGTGGATAGGTACACTTTCCCATTTCATAAAGTAAAAACTCATACATCAAACCCTTTTAAGTCAGCAACTGTCTTTACTATCATTTATAGGAGCACAAAAAATCAAACACCTAGGAATAACTCTAATTTTAAAATCTAATATCCAATAAAAATGTCCAAGTGCTCTACATAAAAACATAAAAACTTTTACTGATATTAATTAAAAGCCTATCCTATTCATTGCTGTAAAACAAATTACCCTTAAACCTAACTCCTTAACAGAATAAACAGGTTATAAATATAGGAGTGACTGAACTGAGCAGTTCCCACTTGAGATTTTTGACCGAGGCTACAGTCATCCAAAGGCTTTACTTGGGCTAGAAGATAGACTTTTCTTGAAACACTGTGGTTGGCTTCACCCAGAGAAATCAACCAAGAAGCCAAGGTATAAGCCAAAATACCTAGCCTCAGAAGTCACACACCATCATCTTCCATGCACTATTGGTGACACAGCCGAGCCCTGAGTCAATGCTCAGTTGTGTTATGAGTGGGGACCACACGAGGATGCAAGTTCATGGAGGGAGAAACTCAATATTATAGAAAAGTATCAGTCCTCTCCAATTTATTTTTTTTAAGTTTTTATTTATTTATTTGAGAGGTAGAGTTACAAGACAGTGAAAGGGAGAGACAGAGAGAAAGATCTTCTTCCCATTGGTTCATTCCCCAAATGGCCACAACGGTCGGAGCTGTGCTGATCCGAAGCTAGCAGCCAGGTGCTTCTTCCTGGTCTCCCATGCAGGTGCAGGGGCCCAAGCACTAGTGCTATCTTTGACTGCTTTACCAGGCCACAGAAGAGAGCTGGATTGGAAGAGGAGCAGCTGGGACTAGAACTGGTGCCCATATGGGATGCCAGTGCTGCAGACGGAAGATTAACCTACAGTGCTACAGCACTGGCCCAGTTCTCTTCATAGCGCAGTCATTTGTTGTGGTCGCTAGTGCCTTTCACAGATATTCTCGTTCTCTCCACACTCTGCTACATTGTGCTACCTGCAGTCTTCTGTCCCTGGAAATGCACTAACGGTCACGTGCTTTGCTGTAGCCAGCAAAATGAATGGAAGTAATGTGTGCCCACTTGGGGAATTTAAGAGCTGGCACACTTTGCACTTTTTTTTCTGCTCTGTATGGCAATTGTAATGAGTTACTGGCCTCCCCATCTGCCCAGGGCCTGGAGTGAGGAGAACAAAAAGACCCTAGGAAAGAGACTAAGAACATGACTTTTCTGGTGAGTCCAAGAGGTTCAAGTCAAGAGAGAAGCAGTAGGGAGAGAGTTTGCCAGAGCAGTTGAGACCCCATTTGGGATCCTACATCCCGGATCAGCCTGAGCTCAAGGCCGGTTTCCTGCTGCTGTGCACCCTGGAAGGCAGCAGGCAGTTGCTCAGGTACTTGAGGGTGAGTGTATTTTGCCTGCAGGAAGGAGTGGGACAGGTTTGGGTGAACAGAAGGTGGACTATGGTTGTCATCAGTGCGACTCACCAACATTGCTAGCCCTCTGCCTCCCAGAACATGGCAGGCTTGCCCTTCCTGGCCCTCTGCAGTTAGGTGGTGCCAACCCCCCTCTTCTGATGAAGTGGGTAGGGATGCTTACCTTCCTCCTGAGCATTTTTCTCACTTTCCAGCAACCGGGTCTCCAAGGCTTCAAGGCCTGCACTATTCTGCCAGCCTGGGTCCTTAAGGAACTACGGCAAGCAGAGCACCCCTGCCTAGTTGCGATGCGCATGCAGTGTGGGTGAGAAATAAGCCCTCCTCCTATCCAGCTTAAATCTGAGAGGTGGGTGTCTCCACAGCATGCCCAGCTCTCACCAATTCACTGTGAGAACTAAAATTCTCAGCTCTGGAGAAGCCTTAATTATTTACCCCACAAATCATAGTTCTCTGTCAGGTGCCCAACTCAGTGCTTCCTGGTGCTAAAAATCAGTGTTGAAATCATCAGATCCAGTCCCAAGGCCTTAGATTAAATTGGTTAGGTGTCCTCTAACAGGCACCACTAGGTTCCCACCATTCCCAGACGGTGGCCAGGAGGAAAGAAAGCTTCTCTTTCCCAACTCAGCTCGAGTCACAAAACAGCCCATTTGTTTTGGCCAAGGGGGATATGCTCCTCTGATTGGCCCAGCCTTGTCACATGTCCACCTTGGACCGGGAGAGAAGGGACATGATCTGTTGTCAGAAGATGCAGGATGAAGTGATGCTGGACAAAGCCAGACACAACAACCTGTAACACGGAAGCGCCACTTCACGTCACCCCTCCACATCTTGGTCCCAAGAGCCAGACCTCTCCACTGGCAACAGTCCAGAGAAGGACCAGGGAAGAAGGAGGCAAGGATGTCAGTGACACTAAGAACAGCTCAGGAACTTTGACTGATCTGCCCTCCTTGTGAACAAAGGACATGCGTGTCTATGACAGGAAGAGAGAGAACTGTGTTTTCTTCTTCAAGTGAAGAATCTCAAAAGCAATTCCTTGGACTCTCAAAAGTACTGATGCCTACGAAGCTACTATTGCCATCAGTGTGATTAATCAACTTAAGTGAAACTTTCCCCAACCATCGAGTTTAGGAGGTGGGCCTGGCGGGAGATCCTTGTCACTGGGGGGAGCCTGCGGAAATTAGTTCTGAGAGGGCTGGTGACGACCACTGAGTTGGGCCCCGCTGCTCTCTCTGCTTCCTGCCTCACCGTGCGACCCCACCTCTGAGGCTGCACGATTCTCTGCGCCACCTTGGGACCCTGCCAGCAAGAAAGCCATCACCAGAGGCTGAACCAGTGGACACTCAGCCTCGGAGCGTGAGCCTCCAAGCAGGGAGTTACAATAAACCTCTTTCCTTCTACAGCTGCCTGCCTCCCGTACTTTGCTGTAATATCAAAAGCTGAATAAACACATGGACTTTGCCCCTCTAGAGCTGGTGGAAGGATTGAATAGTGCAGGTGGTAGCCGACACCCAGTAGTGCTCATGACCATTTTCTTTCATTATAATTAAGGTGGATGAGTGGGATAGGCTTTAATAAGAACCCTTTTTAAAAAAAAAATGAGCAAGGACAACACTAGTTAAAAAAAATATCTAGTGACTTCAAACAAAAAAAGACTCCTTGAGCACACAATTTTAATAAGAGTATTTTTTTTTGCCCTATTGGTGTCATTAACATAAGACCTCAGAGACCACAGCCTTGGGGGACACCCAAACTGATGTCCAAACCACAGTATGAGTCCACCTGGCAAATGCTTAAAGGGAGGTGGGTCCAGAGAGAGAATGGACCTACCCAAAGTCAGCAGCTTGGTGAAGGGATCCGCCTGTCACCACACCCTGCTCCTGACTGCGCTCACACCTCCTCGTATGTGGCTAGAGGAACAGGACTGTGCAGTAAAGCGCTCCCTATCAACAAGCTGTTCACCCTCACTAAAGATGCAAGAATGCTCCTTACTTTCAAAGTCAGAGAAGTTTCCAAGAAACAAAGAAAATGTTGTGGCAAACAGAAAGCATAAACACCAGCTTCTGTGTCTTTTGCTTTGTAACTGTTGCTAAACGAGTAAAATTGTTGAAAGTAGAGCACTATTTACATGTCATGACTTAAGTTTTTCCATTAAAAAAAAGTATAATATTGGATGATTGTGCATTTTGTTTGTGTGAAAGAGGCGGGGGAGGCCTTATCCCCTCTGAAATTGCAAATGTCGTTACAAAGTGTTGCATATTTATTAGCCCATCTGCTGCCATAGCATAAAGGGAGAAAAAAATCCTACTATAAGCAATTTATTCACAGTTACGGGTTTACCACCTGATGTGCAAAATAACAACACTTGGTAAGCATTTATTACTGTGCTGAGTAATTTCAATTTTTGATTCAGTTCGTAACATTTTTATTAAAGACCACAAAAGGGAACATTTGCTTAGCATCAGGTTTTGTTTCCATATTTTGATGGAAAAGACAGCTCATTGGTATTAGAGGTGAACAAAAGGCTTTCTCACCCGCGTGTATTTCAAGGATTTCAACTGAGGCTTTAGAAACCTGATTACGTGGTCACCAAAGTGGCAGCCTCATGGTCCCGAGATTGACAAGCTAAAGATTAGACAGGTGAATTTGAATGAGACCGTCCAAGTGTTGCCAGGGCAGACGGCTCTGTTGGGAGGCAGCTGCTATGTTTTGCTAACACTGAATTCAATTGCGGTGCAAGCTGAGTCTGTTTATCTCTTTTGGCAAAATACCAGCGGTGTGTATCAGCTGGGGGCTCTTTCAAAAACAACTGATCCCCAAATAACAATTAAATAAGAGTCAGGCAGAAAATCACAGCCCAAGTGTGACTTTCACACCTGGGGCAAGGTAAAGGCCGAACTCTCCATGAAAGAGAGCCTGTCTCCTCCTGTCCCTCTCACTCAGGGCAGTTGTTGAGTTGAAGAGGGCGTGTCTCAGGTCTCCCACCTCTTCTTGAGGGAGACTGTGGGACCTTGGAGCAGAGCCTCTGAGATCCCGTGGGATTGCAGCTGACTCTCTCAGGCCTCCTCCGAACACCTGTTCTTGCTTCCCTATTGCTGCCACACTGTCACACTTCTCTTGTGCTGCTTCATATCGGTTCTAGTCCAGCCCAGGCCAAATTCAAGGGGCCTTGTGGCAAGGTCACATGGCCAGGAAGCATGAGGGATGGGAGCTATTATTGCTGCAATCTTAGGAAAATGCCATCAGCTACAACGTGACCAGAGCATCGTAGTCTCCACTTCGGATGCTTGCTCTGGTTCTCTGAATGGGAAATGCCAACAAAGGAATAGATCTGTCAGGGGGAGAAATATTTGAAAACATTCTTTCTTCCAATCAATAAATTAGATGCCAGGTGTCCCAGCCACTCAATTCCCAGGTGATATAATCCTCTCCTCTCTTCCCAAACTCATCCAGGCCACATTACCCCTCTCTCTCTCACCACACTGATCTTTAGGGTTCTCTTACTCACCCCTGGGCTCCTCTGCCCCAGGGCCTTTGTGCTGGCCTTCTTGCTCCCCACTGCAGCTTGTGAATGCCCTGGTATCCTTCAGATGTCAGCCTAAACATCACTTCTTTGTAGTAAACGTTCCTGATCTCCTTGATTAGGTCAAGTCTCAGCCATTTATAGCACTAAGTGCCTTATCATGGTTAAAATTTTTAAAAGACACTCTAATGTGGATGATAATTTTGATTTTGATTGCCTTTGATAACCTCCCCACACATGCACCCACAGTTACAGAATCTCTGGTCCAGAGAAGGAATTTAACTACATGAAATGGTTACTGAGCAGCTCATATCCACTGGACTCTGTGTTAGGTGTGAGAAGACAGCAACGACTGATGCAATCCTACTTCAGCCATCTTAGAACTCACATCTAGATGAAGGCGAGATGATGCACAGATAAGCCTATGGGCTGCAGGCATTGAAAGAAGGACTCTGGGAGAGAAATGTAAGGGACCCAACCTACCCTTGTAGTCTGGAGAGGTTTTCTTGAGGAGAGGAGATGTCTACCAAGTACCTCTCCCCACCCACCACCCACCCCAAGTGCTCCATCCCAGCCAAGCATGTGGCACGCTGATCTCAATGTTTTCCTTTCTTTTAGGAGCACATAACTGCTCCTTGGTGATTTACACATCTGTGTGTTGCAGGATAAATCAGTGTAAGCCAAGGAGAGAAAAATACAAGTGTATTTCTCAGTGTGAATGGGCTGTTTCATATTACCATGTGTGCTAATTAAGTTGTATGTAACACAGAGAGCGCTTTGACACTGTTAAACTTAATGACCCTCTAAGGCTTAAAGAGGAAAGACATTTTTATAGTGAAATTATAGTCCAAGCTGCAATGCCTCGCAGAGGTATTACTTTGAAACAACAAGAATGGGTAAGTGGCCGTGCTGTCCTTTCAACCATTTGTTTGCACAGATATTTCTTCTACCTTTCCACCTAACACAGCTAAAAGTCAGAGCAGTTAATAAGATTCTAGAATTATCTTGCTGACCCCTGGAGCCCAGGGAGCAGTCGGTGGCCAAAAAAGTCTTCAAAATAACCATCTTGTGTCAAGAACTTATATCAAAGCCATCGCTCCTCCACACAAGCTCAGTTAATCCCCGTGACAGCCTCAAAGGTATTTTTGTAGCCATGCGATAGACGAGGAAACAGAGGAGCAAAGAGCTTCGGCACCGTATTCCTTCTTCCATTCATTCAGCAAGTACAAGGCACTTCAAAACGTGTACAGAAAATGGAATTCAAAGATACAGGTACTGTGGTGCAAAAAAAAAAAAAAAAAGAAAAGAAAAGAAAAGAAAAGGGAAGAAAGAAACTGAAACTCCTGCCAGTTCTGTCTGGCTCCAGATTCCATGGTCCTAACAGTTGTGCTTCACAACCCCATACCCAGAAGAAATAACCCAGGGAAAGAAGAGCTGGTTCTTCGAGAAGAGAAAAGCTAAGCAGGCGCTCTCCATCTTCTTGAGAGACCCAGGCTATCAAATATCAAATCAGGAAGGCAATAAGGACATTTCGGGGGTTCAGTGGAAACAGGTTCTTCAAGCCCAGCCCCAGCAAGGTGAGAGAGCCGCTTCACAATCAGCTCAAAACTCAGCAGAGCACACGATCTCCTGTGCCAGCCAAATGAACGGTTGGCTAACAGGAGTCACTGCACATGCCATTCGTTCACTCATTGAGCTCATATTAGAAAGCACCTACTGCTTGCCAGATAGTAGGTGACAGGGAAGCTGGTGCCTTGAGCTGACAGCACAGAAAGACCTCACTTAACTACAACTCTGCTCCCTGGGAACACAATTTTGTCTCTGTAATGCAGGATAAAGGAGCACCTAGCAAATAACCTTACAGCAAAGAAGGAGTCAAAAGATCCTGACTTTCAGTGCTGCCACCTTGCTGAGAATGCTCAGACCTGAACCTCCTCTCTCTGCAGAGCAGTGCATCCCCCTGGCCAACATTTGCAGGTGGAAGACTCAACTCTTTGTCCATAACTCTAGGGGTCCTCTGTTGTAATACAGAAATCCTCAGATGTTAGGATGAAGTCCCCATGGTCATTGCCTCCCTCTCATTCCTCCCTTCGCCCAGGCCTCCGGACCATTCACAGGACAACATATAGCAGATGAGGTGGAAAGTGGCTCCCTCCTTGTGAGCGTGTGGTCCTCTGGGGCCTGAAAGATTTGAACACTACAGGCACCTTTATTGCACCTGTGCTGTTGTGCCGACGCAGGGCTCCCTAGCTGGGGCCACACTGGCAGTTTCCAGGCTGGGTGCTTGTTGATGGCTGGTGCTATGTCCTCCCACTGGGGTGATTTACACTCTGGTGATTGTACAGCTTGGCGTGCCCAGCTTTGCATGACCTGCCCTTCATTGCAGCTGCCAGCATGCCAGAGCCATTTGTCCAGGCTAAGGCTCCTTGTGACATGACTGCCACAGGCCCACCAGGGAGCCAAAAGAAATAATATGCCACATCCACAGGGTGAGCAGAGGTACCCCCCTTTGTGGCCACAAAACATCTGCCCCGAGGAGATGAAGTGTTGATCACTTCATTCTCTGTAATGGTGGAAGCAATCCACCTTCTTTTCCCATTGTGTTTGGCCATAAAACAGGGTCAGAGCTTGAGGTGGAGAAGCTAGAAGATCTCAGAACCCCCACACCCCACAGGCCTCACCTGGCAGTAACTGAGTGACAGGAGACCCCTGTGGAGTGCGCCACCCCCAGCCTGGGGTCCTGAAATGCACACAGCTTTCATGTCTCTTAAGAGTATTGGATCCACCAAGTGTAATCCTTTCAGGGGTCTCGTGGTGCTGCTCCCTGGGCTTTTGTGCAGTTTTTGCACCTGGAGCTGTTAGACTATGAGTGTATCCATTTTGTATTGCTATGGAACCAGTTACCCCAAAACTTGGTAACTCGAAACAATAAACACTGTGTGGTTGGCTCTCAAGGCACACCCTGGAGAAGGGCTTCCACCCTAAGATCTCTCCTGGGCTGCAGTCAAGGTGTCAGCAGGAACCGTGGTCTCAGCTGAATGTACAACTAAGGGAGGATCTGCTTCCAAGCCTAGTCAAGAGTGTCAGCAGGATTTAGTCCCTTATGAGTCACTGAACAGAGGGCCTCAGTGCCTCACTCGCCACTGGCCAGGGACCTCTCTCGGTTTGTGACTGTGTGGGCCTCCCCACAGGGCAGCTGGTTTACAGGGCGCAAGTGAGAGAGAAAAAAGGGGCAAGTAGGCTGGAAGCCAGAGTCTTTTCAGGACCCAGTCTTGAAAATGACTTCCTTCCATGTTTGTCATAGTCTATGCAATAGAGATGAGCCACTGCTCCAGTCCAGAGGAGGGCTTTACACAAGAGAATGAGTACAAAGAGGTAAGCCTTCCTGGGGGCCTTCCCGGAAACTGTCCACCCCAATAGGTAGTTCTGTGAAACTGCTCAAACTTTATGTGTGCATTGCATTTCCAGTTTCTTGTGTTTGTATCTATAATTTGCAAGTATTGTCATTTCTCCATACCCATGGGTTCTGCATCCATGTAATCAACCAGTCATGGATCGAAAATATCTTTTTTAAAAAACTGTGTCTGTACTGAAAACATAGAGATTTCTTTTCTAATCATTATTCTTTAAACAATACAGCATCACAGCTATTTTCATTGTATTCAGTATTAGAAGTAATTTAAGGATGATTGAAAGTATGCTGAAACATGTGCAAAGGTTATGTTCAAGAACTACACTATTTTGTATAAGAGACTCGAGCATACCACAGATTCTGGTGTGGGGAAGTGGGCTCCTGAAAGCAACCCCATGCAGACACCAAGGAACCTACTGTTGTCAGCACCAGAGGTCTTAACTAAGATGCATGGGCACCAGGGAAAGATTCTAGGCATCTCTGAAAGTTATGGGCCCAATATATTGGACCTACATGGATTTGCTGGGAAGAGGATCTGTAGTTTTCATTAGATTCTCAAATGGCCTCCAAAATTTCAAAAACAAACATAAGTGCTTCCTAAAATGCTTGGGAGACTGTGGGTTCCCCCAGGTGCTCTCAGATTGTGTCAGATGAACAGTAGAAGAAATGGTCAGCCACAGAACAGACCAGAGGGGGCCAGACTGAGCTGCCCTGGTTGCAGACCATCTCATCCAATAGGTAGAGAAAGAAGAGCCTAGGGAGAGGAACTGGGACAGGGAAAGGTACTGGTCCAAGGTCACAGGTGTCCTGATAGATGGGAGGGCAAGGCTTGATCGGTGTAGGCCCTGCACTTGCACTGCTCCGTGATCTCACTAAGGAGGGCACCGTGCATTTCTGCCACCATCTGCAAACATGGATCTTTGCCCACGGTGTCCATGTTGCTTCCACACAGAGCCCTGACAAGGAAGCTCCATTCTCAACTCCTTCCTTTCACCTTTAACTTCTTTCCCTTTAATTTGTTTGGAAAACCTTGCTTTTATCCATAGAACAGTGGTCAGCATTCACAGGACAGCAAGTGAACAGCAGCAGCCACTGAAAGACTCATCCTGCTTAATGCAAGGAGGAAGGGGCTGGCACTGATGGCTGGCAGCTTTGATGAAGCCACTCTTTAAAGGCCAGCCCCTCTGATTAAACTAAGTGCGTGATTGAAATGCACCAGGAAAGGGGCCGTGGATAACTTGGTTAATCCTCCGCCTGCGGTGCTGGCATCCCATGTGGGCTCTGGGTTCTAGTCCCGGTTGTTCCTCTTCCAGTCCAGCTCTCTGCTGTGGCCCGGGAGGGCAGTGGAGGATGGCCCAGGTGCTTGGGCTCCTATACCTATGTGGGAGACCAGGAAGAGGCACCTGGCTCCTGGCTCCTGGCTTTGGATCGGTGCAATGTGCTGGCCATAGCGGCCGTTTGTGGGGGTTAAGCAATGGAAGGAAGACCTTTCTGTCTCTCTCACTGTATAACTCTGTCAAATTAAAGATAAATAAATAAATTTTAAAAAAAGAAATGCACCAGGAAAGAGTGTCTTGCTCTTATGATTCTTTCTGCAAGCACCTAGGACATGTGACCTTGAGTAACCTTGCTGGACCTCACTTTTCTCATCTGCAAAATGGAACTAACAATGGGCCACCTTATAGAAGTGCAGGGGATTATTCGTGGAATCCCAGGCACACAACACTCAGCCCAGCACCTGGCCCAGAATGAGTCCTGGGAACATACGGACTGACACTCTCCTTTCCCTTCTGGGAGACAATTTCCCAGCACTGTAATAATCCATTAACCCCAGAATAAACCCAAAGTTAATGACTATCATCATTATGCAGCCACATCTCACTTTTTGTGAAGCAAACAAAATCATTATTTCATATGGTGGTTCTCTTCAAAAGCTCAAAATGCTCATTTTGGGTAAAACAAAGTCTGTTATCCCCAGAAGGACGTGCCAAGTGCTTAAGTCCCTGGCCTGGGTAGAGTCAAACACCCACATGTTTTTATTTTTTATTTGAGGCAGAGAGAAAGCAACACAAAGACATGGAGGCATTTGCTGGTTCACACATCAAATGCCTGCAGCAGCTGGGGTTGGAGTAGGCTAAAGCTAGGAGCCAGGAACTCCACCCAGGTCTCCCACATGTGTAGCAGAAACTTGAGTACGTGGGTCCTCATTGCTGCCTCCCAGGATCTGCATTAGAGCAGGAAGTTGGAACCAGGACTCACACTCAGATACTCCAATGTAGGATGCACCCATCTAAACTGCTAGGCTGAAGAGTGGCTCCCCTGTGCTTACTTTAATAGGAGAAAAAGCCCCAAAACTGAATTACTGCCTGAATGTCTTGTGCAGAAGGCAGCAGTAGGAAAGGACCTTGACAAGTCACATCCCATATATTTTATAAGGCATCTCATAGCATATCTTCAAGTCACACCAATTTTATGCTGGAGAAAAAGAGACCTGAGACTGTGAGCAGTGAGTGTTAGAGAACAGATATAGTAAAATAAAATGTTCTCTCTTCAGTCTCTGCCATACCTCTCTCTCCCGGGAAAGAGAAAGATAGAGGATGAATATGTGCATCTTTTGGAAGCTAAGAGTGAAAGGAAGGCCTGTTCTACTTATCAGTTACTGTAATTGCTTAGATTAGGGTTTCTCAGCCTTGACACTGTTGCCATTGGGAGCCATTTAATCCTTCCATAGCGGTGGCAGGGGCACTGTGCTGTGCATTATAGGATATATAACTCCATTCCTGCCTGTGTCTGCTGATACCACTAATGCCACCACCTCCCAGGAGTGATCGTCGAACACATCTCCAGATGTTGCCAAATGTTCCCAGGGGACAAAGTCACTGCCATTAAGAACCACTGATCTAAGGCCCAGATCAGGCCTTTGGGGGTTATCATTGGGATCAAAATGAGGCTTAGAAAGGATAAGATGTCTCTGGGATCCCATGCAGCTCACTGTGTGCTCAGTGTCTGCCTGGGATAGAATCTGCCTAGGACAGAAAGTCTGACCTGCAGCTGCAGAAAACAAAATGGCAGCTTCTGGATCTTTGTACTTGTCATGCATTAGAATCTACTATCAATGGATTCCCAGACTTCCCTCACCCTCTACCCACAGAACAAGATTCACAGTTGGGCCATGCATTTGCAAGGGTTCTCCAGAGAAATACAAGCAACAGGATTGGGATATATAGGGGGATAATAATTTAAGGAAATGGAAGCTTGGTGAGTCCAAAAGTTGCAGGACAGGCCGGCAGGCTGGAGACCCAGGGAGGAGCTGCAGTTCAAGTTGTTGCTGACAGAGTTCTTTCAGGCTCAATGGAGGCCAATCTTCGGTTTACTAAAGTCTTCACATGGTTGCATGAGGCCCACCCACATTATGGAGGACAGTATCCATTTGGGGCCAGCCTTGTGGCATAGCAAGTTAAGCCACAGCCTGCAAAAACCAGCATCCCATAGGGGCACTGGTTCCTGTCCCTGCTCCTCCACTTCCTATCCAGCTCCCTTCAAATGTGCCTGGAAAATTAGCAGAAGATGGCCCAAGTGCTTGGGCCCCTGCACTCACATGGGAGACCTGGAAGAAGTTCCTGGCTCCTGGTTTCAGCCTGGCCCACGTGGTGCCATTGCAGCCATTTGGGAAGTGAACCAGCAGATGGAAGCTTTCTCTCTCTCTGTCTACCCCTCCCTCTGTAACTCTGCCTTTCAAATAAATAAGTAAATATTTTTTTAAAAAAATAGTCCACCTATTTTAATGAAAATTTATCCAAAAAAATGCCTTCCTGGAAGCATACAGAATAATATTTACAGAAACATTCAGGCACCATGGCTCAGCCAAATGGATACACACAATTGACATCACTCCACTTCCTGACTCTGCTCCAAAGAGGGCTTGGCTCAGCTAGGTGGGTTCTTTGGATTTTTGAATTTTGTGATGGGATAATTGAGAAGAAAAGTAGGTGAAGCAGGGTAATCTGAGACAGCAAGGGCAAGATCTGAAGGAGGCTTTGGTTTTGTGCGTATAGGGAGCAGGTGTAGAGAGCAATGTGGCCTGAGAGCAGGAGGCGAAGATTTAGAAAACAAGACATCAAGGCTATCAGTGGGGACTCTGTCAAAGTAATACAAGTAAAGGGCCTGAGTCATTTACAAAAGCACTTTTGATTGTGTGGGCTGTGCTTTTTCAATTGTAACACCTTTCTGGGCTTTTTAGGCATCTCACCTACGTGGGAGTCTCCACTGTGCCAACAGCTACTGTGCAGGTGAGCAGACTCCATTGTATTTGTTTAACCATTAACAATGGCCCATCATTTCCTCCAACAGAGATTTCCTTCCTGCCTGAACATCCCCTGATAAATTCCCCCACCTCCTTCTCATTTCAAGTTCTTACTCTCCCCATGAGCAATGAGCAAGGTGGCCAGGCAGTAACATGAGCCAGCCTCCAAATTTCAGTTAACTGATGCCAGGATAGGCACTCATGGCTACAGTGGTTCAAAGTGGATCAATCAAATTATCTCTGCTCTGGGCCTACAATCAGCTCTGCTGGATAATCCAGGGCTGGTGCAGCTTGAGCAGGTTACAGCAGAGAACACCGGAGAGAGTCGGCAGAAAGAGGAGACTGAAACAAACACAGAAAAAAGGTTGAGAAGATGCAGTGCCTTGAGGTCCAAATATCTGAGAGCTGAGACACAGTGATGGGAGAGCCCCAGATCTGTCCTGGTCCCTGAACTCCCTGCGATCCTGTAACATCCCAATATTCTCCCAGTGAGTTTACTTTCCCCACAGGCTGTGTTGTTCTGTGAGCACCACCTACCTCAGTCATCTGAAAGGAAGCCACCATGTTCTAACTCACTGATGCAGGAGCTCAGTCAACAAGTCCTACAGCAGATTCTATTGACTGTCCACCCAATTCTATCCAAGGGCCATAAATCCCTCCCTTCTTCCCAACTGGAAGACATGCACTTTCCTGCACAACCTGTAAACTTCAAAAGAATTAGACTCAATCAGCATTCCTAGAGGGTAAATCTGACTGGACTAAACCATGCCCTTTACCACTCTAGGCATGATCACATTACAGCATTCTGGCCAATCAGACATCAGGAGGAGCTGCTAAGGAGTGGGGCAAGGGGAGACATTCATGTAAAACATTTTAATTATATTTATCAAAAACCTCCAAGAACTGTCCCCTTTTTTCTGTATGTGGATGTTGATACTGCTGCTTCATCATGTGAACCTGGTCAACACTAGGTTCAAGAACATGTCAGATCAGAACAAAGAAAAGAATCAGAGTCATTAAGGATGTCTGAGCCCTTGAGAACAACCCTGCCTGAATTTTTGCTATGTGAGAAAACAAATTCCTTATTTTTAAGTCATGTGAGCCTGTGTTTTTGTTGCTAAAGGCTAATGTCATTTGGTCTGCAACAGTGCAAGAAAAAAAAAAAACATTTATAGTTCTCCAACCTAAGAAAGTGGATAAAAGATGCTGATGCTGGTGATGGGGATGGTAGTAGTGATGATGACAATAACCATAACGAGAGGGCACTTGTGGTGACCATGGTATCGGTGATGCTGCTGATGGTGTTTGTGGCAGTAGTGATGGTAGTGATGAGTATGGTGGTCCTGCTGGTGATCACAAAGCCAATGACGGTGGCGGTGGTGGTGGTAGGGATCAAGGTAATGATGGCGTTGGTAATGGTGGCAATGATCAAGCTGTTGATGGTGATGGGAGTTGTGATAGTGATCCCAAAGCCATGTATTGAGGATTGCCACTGATGGATTTCACATTAAATCTCTCATTGTCTCACTAACAAACATGCCTGAGATAAGCTGCTTAGGAAGGAAGAAGGCTTATTTTGGCTCACAGTTTTAGAGACTCATAGTCCATGATCAGACAGCCCCATTAGCTGATTGCTGAATGCATGGAGAGGAAGCAGAAACAGAGCCTAGGCCTAACTCAACCTTTATAACCATCCCTCTTATGAGAACTGCCTTCAAGGACATAACCCAAATGACCTAAGGACCTCCCACTAGGCCCACCTCCCAACTGGATTAAGTCTCATTGCTTCTCCACCTTCTGGCTAACAGCAAGTATACGATCAAGTCTCTGCCCTTAGTCCATTAACAGTTGATCATTAGTGAAAGACTTTGGGGATCAGGCTCCTAACACATGGGACTTTGAGGGGGCACTCTAACTAATAATTTAAAGTATAGCAAGAAGATTGAATGGGATTCAGAGAGGTCCAAGAGAGACCCCTCACCCCTCCATCATGTGAGGACACAGTGAGAAGTTCACATCCCTGAACCAGAAAGCAGGCATGCACCAGACACCAACTCTGCCAGTGTCCTCATCTTGGACTTCCCAGGCTTCCAAACTGTGAACAATGCTATTCTGTTGCCTAGTACCTACTCTGTCATTGTATATTATTACAGCAGCCCAAACAGACTAAGACACCACAATTCACTCTCTCATCCTTTTAATCATTCAAAAAGTAATTAATTATGCTCATGCTGCTTACCACGCTGAGGTTCTGTTTTAGGGACTGTAGAGACCCTTAGAGCCAACTAGAATCCAATGTTCTTCTGAGAGAGATTATAGGATCCTGGGCACAGCATCCAGGTCAATCAGGCTTCCATTCCATAGAAAATGGTGAAAGATGAGCCAGCCAAGTGATTTATTGATAACAAAGGACAGAGGGAAGGACAATTAAAAGATGACCATAACCCAGCCAGCAGAAGGCTGCTCTTGCTGCAGTAAGACACTAAGTCTGGTCCAGAAAAGAAATTCAGATAATGAACCACTGTTACCTAGAATTGCTAATGACAAAGACCCAGAAATCCTCAGCACCACAGCTTGTTTTGAGTGTCTGTCTCACTGCTCTAATTAATGACATGGGTTAATTTAGAAATCAAATATTCATAATAAAAATTTATAGGGCAGAAATCAATACTTTTCTGCTCATGCTAAATTCATCTAATTTTCTGTAGTAAATGGCATTCCAAGTTGATTGTTGGTAAATTAAGAGAATATCCAATTGAAACACTTCTGGCATGGGTTTGCCAACTTAGGGGGTTGTTTATGGAAAATACGAGGCACAGGTGGGTCCTAAAAACTGTAGAGTAATTGACTTCTCGCTGAGTAATGAAAAGATTCCATTTAAATGACATAGTGACAAATCAACAAGAGCCATTTAGGGAATGAGGAAACATGTAGAAATATTTGCCTTTTTTTTTTTTTTTTAACGAAAGGTCCACAAGACCTGACCCATGCAGTCTGAACTTGACTTTGGACAAGAGTATTAGATATCATTTCCCAGGACTTTGAATCTTTTTTATTTTATTTGAAAGATAGTTAGACAATGTGAGAGAGAGAGACAGAGAGAAAGGTTTTCCTTCCATTAGTTCACCCCCCAAAATGGTCACTACGGCCGGAGCTACATCAATCCAAAGCCAGGATCCAGATGGTTCCTCCCGGTCTCCCATGCGGGTGCAGGGGCCCAAGCACTTGGGCCATTCTCCACTGCCCTCCCAGGCCACAGCAGAGAACTGGACTGGAAGAGGAGCAACCAGGACTAGAACCCGGCAGCCATATGGGATGCCGCTGCCGCAGGTGGGGGATTAACCAAGTGAGCCACGGCACCGGCCACAGGACTTTGAATGTGAAAGGTGTTAGTCAGGGACTGAAGAAGCAACAGCACGCTGCTCCCTGGCCAGAGAGAGAGTCCTTGGTTCTCACCCACTCTCAAGCCTTTCTGAGAATTCCCACTCCATTTCAATGAATTCCTCGAGCCTAAGCATCCTTTCACTTGGGATGGCCAGTATCCATTTCTTGCAAGCAACCAAAAATTTTGACTGAGATATAAATAACCTGAAGGAGGAGATCAATTGTGTATTAATCAAGTTTCCCATTCCAGTTAGGCTCTCTGAGTAAGATAAGAGGAGCTGGCTCTTAGAAAAATGGAGGAAGACAACAGGAAGCTATTTAGCTTTGATAAATATAGGGAGTGTGGTTTGGAGGGCACCTGTCTCAGCTGAAATGGGAACAGAAAGAATTATGACCAGAGAGAGGGGCAAGGCAGGGCAGTCCGTCTGTGTAGCAGAGCATATGAAATGAAGTCATTACCCACCAAACAAAGGGCACAAGTGCTGTTTGGGCCAGGGTCATTACTTACGGTCCCTACTTAAGAGAATTATTAGGATGAATGACAAGTGTTCAGGTCTGGGTATAAATCAAGACAGTTTTTCCTGGTCTTTATCTGTCTGATTTCCTACTGCATACTGGAATATGGGTCTCTCACAGGGCACCTGCTGCAAAGGTCCTAAGCAACCTGATGGTACATTATAGTTGCTCAATGAATATTGAAAGGACAGACAGGAGCAAGCAGTTAGGATGCCCACATCCCACACTGAGTGCCTGGGTTTGATTCCCAGCTCTGCTCTCGATTCCAGCTTCCTGCTAATGCACACCCTGAGAGGCAGCAGGTGGTGGTTCAAGCAGTTCAGTCCCTGCCACCCACATGGGAGATGTGGATTGGGTTCTTGGCTCACAGCTTTGGCCCTGACCTGGGCCTCTTTGTGGCATTTGGGGAGTAAATCAGTAGATGGGGGGGGTCTCTTTGTCTGTCTCCATGCACCCCATCTTGCATAAAAACAAATATAAATAAATATTTTTAAAATAAAGAATGAGCAAATTGTGATCCTAGTATTGTGTTCCTTCTTGTGAATAGGATGGCAACACAGTCTTTAGAAAATGTTTATGCTTTTAGCCCCTTGAGAATACACACCTGCTCATTTAAGGAGGATCATTCAATCAAATCTTTCTTTTATGCGGTAGTTTTAGAAGCCAACTTCCAAGCTGGTCCCCAGTGATTCTTTCATCTTGGAATCTGTGTCATTGCCTAGTCTCTCCCACACTGAATTGGGATAAATAGGGCTGGTCTCAGTAACCAATAGGATATCGCCGAAATTATGAAGTGAGGCTTCCAAGACTACATCGTAGAAGACACTGCCCCCTTCCACCTTGCTGTCTCTTGGATCACTTGCTCTGGGAGAAGCCAGAATGGATGAGAGGAGGAGGAAGGATTCTTAAATCCTCTGTTCAATGGACAGCATCCAGAGAGAACAAATAAGACTTCTCATGCAAGGAGTCTTCAGAAAATGGAATTAAAGGTGAGTTTATTTTAGTGCAAAACAAGTATTGAATTTTAATATATAAATTTTCTACAAGCCATGAAAAAATGTTGCACCCCAAAAAATTTCTGCACCAATACAAACCCATACTTTTCATTCCATTCTCCCATGAACTTGCACAATGACTGTTGAATCACTTTTTCCCCAACACGTCTCCTCTAATTCACAGTACTAAGTACATTACAAAAACCAGACAGACTCTGGGCCTCAAGCCAAACATAAGGTCCCAAAATGAAAGGAATTCAATGACTTCTCATGCTTCCCTTCAGTGAAAGTTTTAGCTCAGTGTTTCAAACACGTAGATCCTTAGTCCCTTGGGATACTTACAGAAGTTAAGGAACTGTCATATTCATTCGCCTTTTCTTGGAGGCCCACAGCATAATGTTCACATCCTACCATGACATCTTTCAGTAAGGAAGTATGTTTAAGCCAGATTTTCTAATGGTACTTGGACACAGAACATTTATTCTTAAATCTTGCTGAATGCGTGTCCAGCAGCCACACTTTGGGAAACACTGTTTTAGCAAAGATGTTGCATTCCTCTCCTTCTTAGTTCTGCTTTTACAACAACAGCAAGCCGTGAAGCACCATGTAAGGGCTGTCCCTGCCAAGCAGTCAAAGCTCCAAGTATGAGATGAGAAGACACAAGGGCTTCCGTCTGGTTTTACTTGCAAGTTTTGTTTGTTGGTTATTTTTATTTTGAAAAAATTTTAGTACTCACAAGAAATTGTGAGTACAGTAAAGAGTCCCCACGTAGCCTCCACAAAGCTTTCTCCAATGATAACATCTGGCACAACCACAGCACAGTATCAAAGATTTGACAATGGCACAGCACTCTTCTGCCATTATTCAGATTCCATCAGCCTTTATGTGGATTTTTCGTATACAGCTTTATGAAATCTTATCACAAATCTAGATCTGTGCAATGACCACCATAATCTGGATCCAGAAAGATTCCATCACCACAAACAACTTCCTTCGTCCTGCTCCTCCACGGTCACATGGCCCCAGGCTTCTAACGCCTGCCAGTCACATGTCAGCTCTCCATCACTAGACTCTTGTTCTTTAGAGGGTTGTGTATCAGTGTCATCTCTTAGACTGCTTTTTTTTTTTTCACCCAGCAGAATGTTCTTGAAGTCCATCCAAATTGCTGCATGTATTACAGTCTCTTTCCTTATACAGCTGAGAAGTATAGAGTTGTATAGATTTTACACAGTTTAACCGTCCTCCTGTTGAAGGATATGTGGACTCTTTCTGATATGCGGTGCTTAAAAAGAAAACTGATATGAGCAGTCGGGTCGGGTTTTGTGTGAACAAACATTTTAATTTCCCTGGGATAAAAACCTCCAAGGGCACGTACTGGGCTGTGTGATAGATGCAGCCTTAACTTTATGAGAAACTGCCAGACTTCTCCAGAGTGGCCACTTCCCATTCCCACCAGGAATAGACGAGTGATCCTGTTTCTCTGTGTCCTTGAAAGCGCTTGATAACTGTCAGTGTTTTGTATTTTAACCGTCCTAGTAACAGTGTCATCATGGTTTTAAGTTGTATTTTACCAATGGCTAATGGTGTCGAACTTCCATTTGAGTTCAGTTCCATCTACATCCCCTTTGGTTAAATGTCTAGGTCTTTTGTTCATATACCAATAGAATTGTTTCCTTAGTGCTGAGTTGAGAAAGTTCTCTGTACATTCTAGACACAAGTCGTCTGTCAGTTATGTGACTTGCACATATGTTTTCCCAGGCTTTGCCTGTCGTTTCATCCCTTGACAGGGTCTTTTACAAAGCAAGAGTGTTTATGTTCATGAAGTCCAATTTATCAAATGCTTTTTTTATGGATTATGCTTTTGGTATCACACTTAAAATCACTTTGCCTCAGCCTAGGTCACAAAATATTCTTCTGTGAGTCTCAGAGTTTCACATCTTACATGTCCAAGTGTCACTGAGCAGGCAACCATGTTGGCTCAAGTAATTGAACTCCTGCAGCCCACACAGGAGCCCTGCTTTGAGTTCCCAGCTACAGGCGTTAGTCTAGATCAGCTCCAGCTATTGAAGGCATTTGGAGAGTGAACCAGTAGACGGGAGCTCACTTGCTCGCTCTTGTACTCTCCCCCCACCTTCCAAATAAATAAATAATTTTCTTTTAAAATAGGGGCAGGCATTTAAGGTTTTTCATTGGTTTAAGCAGTTAAAGCCTGCATGCCATATCAGAGTACCTGGTTCAAGTCCCAGCTCCAGCTTCCTGGAAATGTGCATCACCTGACACCCACATGAGAGACCCAGACTGAGTTCCTAGCTTCCTGCTTCAGCCTGTCCCTACCTTGGCATTTGGGGAGTAAACCAGTAGGTGGAAGATCTCTCTCGCGATCTCTCTCTCTCTCTCTCTCTTTCTCTCTCTCACTCTCCCCTCCCTCCAGCTTCCCTCCCTCTCTCCCCACCTCTGCCTCTCAAATAAAATGAAAAAAGCAAAAAAATAATAATTTTTAAAGCATTCTGACTTAAAGGAAATATTTTCCAGAAATCCATTTGTAAAGTATAAAACATACTATAGGTCACTCACAAAGACCCCAGGTTTGGGCTGTGTTTTTGCTAAGATGGGACATCCAACTGACAGAGGGATGAGCAAGAGCTCTCAGCCCTGACTGGGTCTTCAGGTTGGACGGGCTGTGTTCAGTGCTGGCCCTACCACTTCCGAGCTGTGGAACATCATCTCTCTCTGCCTCTTTACCTTTATATTAAAAGAGAGAGAGAGAGAGCTTAATAACAGCACTGTCTCATCTGTACATACTGACACAATCATCTAACTTTTTTACCACAATGCCTAGCACCTAAGAAGTTCTCCCTTGAATTTTTCTAATTCTGGTGTTTGATGCTCATTTCCATTAACTTCAATATTCCTTTCCTGAGACAGACAGAAGACAACAGGCATGTGTGTTCCAAGCAGACACAACAGTCCCCGCCCCCCCACGGCTCCTCCCCTTGTGGAGGCTTGTGCAGGAAGACTACTGAGTAGAACAGTGAGAAGCTGCAGAAGAGAATTATTGTTTTGCAGTGTGAGCCAGTGCCATAGCAAGCCTGCCAGGCAGTCCTCCATGGTTTTCACCTTCTGGCACTCACACGCCTGTGTGGTCCCTTCACAAACTAAATAAGGCTGATCTGTGTCAGGGTGGTGCAGACAGGGTAGAGTGTGGCCTCCAAGGCTGGGCCGTGAGAGACATTGTGGCCTCTACATTGGTCTTGTATGGGTCATTGTTTCTGCAGGAGTCAAGTACCAATACACGGAGACACCCAGGCAGCCCTCCAAAGATCTGGAAAGTGAGGAGCCGAGGCCACCAGCCAGCAGCCAGCCCCGGGCAGCCAGGCACGTGAGTAGGCCGTTTTGGGAGAGCATCATCCAACCCTAACCAAATCTTCAGATGACCACAGCCCCTCCCAACACTCTGACTACAACTTCATTTGAGAGCTTTTGGCTCTAAGCTAAAATCATACAGCTAAACTGCTGCTGGATTCCTGATCCACAGACACTGTAGGGATAATGGATATTTATCATGTTTTGAAGCTACATCTTAGGGCAATTTATTACACAGCAGTCAGTCGATAACTAATGCATCAAGACTGAGGAGAAAGGGGGAAGCAAGCCCGAGACACACCTTGCCAGTCTCATCACAGGAAGGGCTGAGCTGAGTGCAGAAAATGCTAGGATGGGATCTCAGCGTATTGTCAACTTTGGGTACCTGCTTTTCATCATCTTTATATTTTAAAACTTTATTTATATATGTATTTGAAAAGCAGAGTGGTGAGAGAGAGAAAGAGATTTCCTATCCTTTGGTTCTCTCCCCAAATTCCTGTAACAGCATGGCTATGCCAGATCAAAACCAGGAGCCAGAAACTCCGTCGTGTTCTCCTCCATGGGTGGCAGGGACTCAAATATTTGAGACATTCATTGCTGCTTCCAAGGTGCATTAGCAGAGAGCTGGTTCAGAAGCAGAGCAGCCAGGATTCAAACCAGCCTCCAGTCTAGAATGCTGGCGTCCCAAGCAGAGGCCACACTCACTGTGCCACAAACCTGCACCTTGCATCTTTAGTGATCAGGTCCCAAAACATACAATAAAATCAGTTTATTTCAGGCATCTTGGACCCAGTGTGGGGTCTCCGAAATGGTGAGGGGTAGAGGGAGAGAGGAAGCGGACAGGCCCAGCCAAGTGCATTAGCGCTGTCCTCACCAGGCAGCATAAAGACCTCCAAGTTTTCCCCATTGCCTTCAGCCAGAATGCCTGGCCTTCAATCCCTCCCATCTCTCAGGAAGTCTAGCCTTTTTAAAAAGACGCTGTGAAACTCTGCCCTTGTCCAAACACCTCCAGTTCCCTCCTGCTTACTTCCGTTTCAAGTCCCTGCACAAAGGCACACGTAGGCAATCCAAGGCGGAAAGCTAAACCCTTGTGAAAATGTGGATAACACCTAGTCCTTATAAAAGCAGGTTGTGTGTGAAGAAAGTACACCCAGCAATAAAGCACATGTATGGTATAAGGAAATTAGGACAGAAGTGTACTTGGCAAAGATGGATCCCTAGAACCTGAAAACATCCAGTTCTACGCACAAGAATCCTCAAAAACACTTGTTTTCAATATTTACGTTTTATGGGTATGAAGCAGAACAGGAGAACTTGGTCCAGCTGAGATAGAAGGGTTGCCACCATACCCTGGCTCACCATGGTCAGCTGGCAGGACATGGGGGAAATGCAGGAAGCACTACCAGAGGTTGCAAGAGGCAAACACTACACAGCTCACAGCAGTCACCTTCATCCCTTTGGGAAACTGGAAAAAGGTTAGTCCCCCAAACTCTGGTGAGTGCTGCCCTCTTCCCTGGAAGTGAGACTTCCAGCCTTGGGAACACACTGGTGCCATCCTCGTGGAAGCACGCCAGGCTGCCTCTCCCAGAGGAAAGAACCCAATAGTTGGAGTGTTTCCCTTTGGGCAACTCCTTTAACTTCTCTGTACCTTATGTGGGAATAATGGTTATTGATATAAAACTTAGATAACAAATTTTTGTATACTGATCATCAATCAATAGTAGACTAAACATTTTACTTAATCCCCACAACTCTAAGAGCTGATGAGATAGTTAAATAACTTACCCTGGATCCCATGGGTAACCAATATTCAAGCCAGAATTTGGTCCAAGGTCTCTGACCCTGAAACTTGTTCTCCTAACCACCAGACTGTATTTCGTGCTGCTGCCTCAGGGGATCAAGTTGACTAATACAAATAAAAGGACTATGTCAACCATATACCAATCATCATATACCAAGGCTATTTTTTTTTATTATTTGAGAGACAGAGCTCCCTTCATTCACTCCCCAAATATACCTCAACAGCCAAGGCTGGACCAGAGCCAGAGCTGGGCTGGGAACATACTTCAGGTCTCCCATGTACATGGCAGGAACCGAATTATTTGAGCCATCACCTGCTGCCTCCCACAGTCTGCATTAGCAGAAAGTTGGGGGCAGGATTTGGAGGCAGGAATCAAACCCAGGTACTTTGGTGGGAAATGCAGGTGCCATAACCACTGGGCTAAATGCCCACTTTGTGGCTGTTATTATTATCATTACTATTACTATTAATAGTCAAGAGAATATTAGGGAATAAGATCATAGCTTCTAACAGAGTACAGCCCAAAGAAGACTAGTAAAAACACACATGTTTATGATATTCAAGAAGAAGAAAAGGTAAACCAGAAGTGACAGATGAGCAGAACCTACAGGGAAATGACAGAGATTACTGGGGAACAAGAAGAGCTCATTCGCACATCCACTCAGTTAGGTCCTGTTTACCCATCTGCTGGGGACTCAGCCGTTCTTGCTGGTCCCTAAAAGATAAAGATTTATGAGTGTGAACAAACTGCATATGCATAAGCCTTCTCAAAGGGACAGGGCATTTTTTTGGACATTTCTCAAGGTCCAGGGGCTTAGTTAAGCTAACACACTTTTATCCTTTAACAGAGACTGTCAACATTGACCCTAGGCAAGAAATGTAACCTAGCTCCCATTGTGGATTTGGGCCAATGTCAGCCTTTGCCACAGATTTCAAGTATCTAAGAGATACTTAGGTATGTATGTATGTATGTAAAGAGAGGAGCCATGGGTGAGGACAGAACTGGACACAGACCAGAAATGAAGCCAGAGGATGGGACTGTCCCATGAGCTTTGTGTTTGAGGAAAGAACACCCACTCAGCTGGTGAACAGGGCCCCTCCTAGAGAGAGAACCTAGGACCGGCCCAGAGTCCCAGCTTCCTGAGAGGGGCCGGAGAGGAGACAAAGACTTCCTCCCAGCTCAATCAATGGGGTTGAGAATGTCAGCAAGACGGGGAACTGAAACATCACTCTCAGAATCACAGCTCTTGGAATCACTGACTTCTATGAGTTCCTCTATGGCGTGGGTCCCCTCCCACTCAGCACCTGGGGCACATCCAGCATCACTGAGGCAGTGCAGGGTACAACCCTAACATACGCTAGAGCTCGCCCAGCCCAGTCCCTGCCAAGTCAATTCAAGGAAGCTGGCTTCCCTGTGAGAGAAAGTTGTAAAAGGAGTGCCCCATTTTCGCTTGGGTTTCTCCAGAAACACGAAACAGGAGTCAGTAACATCCCTCAGGTGCCCTCTGCTCATCTCCCGGGGTCCCGGTCCCCAGGAAGAACCTCTCTGGACACCTCCCCAGCTTCCTTTCTCCTCTCCATCCCTTCACTCCTCACTTCAGCCAGGCCTTCCCAGCTAAGTCTTCCTCTCTTTCTTCTTTGGCCATCTCTCTACAGGCCGTATGTGTCAAACGCTATGAGAACACAGCTCACAGCAGTGAACTTCATCCCTTTGGGAAACTGAAAAAGGTTAGTCCCCCAAACTCTGGTGAGTGCTGCCCTCTTCCCGGAAGTGAGGCTTCCGGCCTTGGGAACACGCTGGTGCCATCCTCGTGGAAGCACGCCAGACTGCCTCTCCCAGAGGAAAGAACCCAAGAGTTGGAGTTGAGAACAGGAGTATGAGAACAGGGTGGTAATCAAGGATCTACCTTGGACAGGAGGGAGGAAGGGTGTGAAATGGGAAGGAGGGCCAGCGCCACGGCTCACTAGGCTAATCCTCCGCCTGCGGCGCCGGCACACCGGGTTCTAGTCCTGGTCAGGGCGCTGGATTCTGTCCTGGTTGCCCCTCTTCCAGGCCAGCTCTCTGCTGTGGCCCGGGAGTGCAGTGGAGGATGGCCCAAGTGCTTGGGCCCTGCACCCCATGGGAGACCAGGAGAAGCCCCTGGCTCCTGCCTTTGGATCAGCACGGTGCGCCAGCCACAGCGCACCAGCCGCGGAGGCCATTAGAGGGTGAACCAATGGCAAAGGAAGACCTTTCTCTCTGTCTCTCTCTCTCTCACTGTCCACTCTGCCTGTCAAAAAAAAAGAAAGAAAGAGAGAGGGAGAGAGAGAGTCAGGGCCACACCTCACTAGAAGGAAAAGGCGGCCAGCGCCGTGGCTTAACAGGCTAATCCTCCACCTTACGGTGCCGGCACACCGGGTTCTAGTCCCAGTTGGGGTGCCAGATTCTATCCCGGTTGCCCCTCTTCCGGGCCAGCTCTCTGCTATGGCCCGGAAAGGCAGTGGAGGATGGCCCAAGTTTTTGGGCCCTGCACCCGCATGGGAGACCAGGAGAAGCACCTGGCTCCTGGCTTCGGATCAGCTCGATGAGCCGGCCGCAGCGGCCATTGGAGGGTGAACCAACGGCAAAAAGGAAGACCTTTCTCTCTGTCTCTCTCTCTCTCACTATCCACTCTGCCTGTCAAAAAAAAAAAAAAAAAAGAAGAAGAAGGAAAAGGCAAGGAACGCTCATCTACACTGCAGGTTGATGAAAACCATCCACGACTAGATGCATGGCATGGCAGGTGGAGACACACAGGGTCAAGTTTGCAGGGACCCAGACTCACTGCACTGCCTCCCCATCCCCCAGCAGCAGCACAAGTCCTGTGTCATCCAGAGCTCACCCAGCTTCCACAGGAATGCCTCTGGGGCTCAGGACACCCAGAGAAAAGAACCTAGGAAAGGCACATTCCCTCTTGCATCCTAAACTGCTAATGGTGCATGAGGCTCCATGTGCGCTGGGGGCCGTGCCTAAAGCCAGACCCACGATCCGCTGCAAAAAGACAGGACTGCCATAGCTGCCTGTGCTCTACACACAGCTCCTGAAGAAACAGCGAGGCAAGACCAAGAAGGAAGGAAGGAAGAGAAGTGAGACAGACGGTGGCTCCGGCTGCCTCTGCCTGAGCCCAGAGCCCAGTTCCCATGTGCTTGAGCACAAGACTGCCCAGGGCTCCCGCTCAGTATGACCCGCCCCTGAGCATGACAGCCTTCCACTCCTGAGCCATGCAGTACAGAAAAAGGGATGTTTGCATGCTCACTCACTCTTGACCTTCTTCCCCCAAGACGTCATCTGGGCATAGGCAAAGCCAGCTGCACAGGAGCCCCGTGACCCTTGGCATTGGAGGCTGTATTTGAAGAAGGGCACCAAGGCTGCTACCCAGCCCCTTTGCCACCTAAGGAAAGAATCTGGCAGCATCATCCCAGCCCTGTGAGCACCCTCTCTTCCTCACAGCCACGGGCTCCCTCTCCACACTCACAGGCGCCTGTCAAGAAGTCACAGATTCCAACACGCGCTTCGCAGCAGCGCCGGGGGCCGCATCATCTGACTTGCAGCGGCAGCCCTGGCATATGCTGGGGCGGGAAGTAAATGGAGCGTTCCGGCGTTTTCGGAAACTCTTAAGTGTAAGCTGCCTTTTATTGCACTGTGGGCGGCCATCCAGAGGTGCCAGCTGCTGTCAAGGAGAGGCCTCGGGAGCAGCTGAATGGGCTTCTCGGAACGGGACCGGCCGAGACCTAAGGTGATCCTGCAGGATCTGCAGGTAGGACTTTTTCAGAGGCTAACAATGGGACGCTGGAGCAGCACAGCGGAGGACAAGACTGTAAATAAAGCGTGAGGACTCTTCTCTGTGGCCCAAGGTCAGAGGAATCTCACAAGGTCCTTAGCACTGGTGTCACTGGTGGTAACGAAGCACCTGCCGACAGCGCCTCTCCCACTCACCAGCAAGCAGGGTGATTTCAGCAGCTGCGGGGACAGGTCCTCGACTTCTGTTCTACAACCAGCCCACAGGCGTCAGGCTGTTCCGTGCAGTCTCCCATCAGAGGGAACTCAGTGAAGTCCCAGCTCCTCCGTTCACTGGCTGTGTCTTTTGTTCATTAGCAAACCTCTCAGAAATAGTGCCGTTCTCATAGGTTTTGGGAAGTCAGTAAGACAGGACACGTGAAGGGCATAGCATAGTGCCTAGCACATGGCAGCACTCGAAAATTAGCCAAGCCGGGGCTGGCGTTGTGGTGTAGAAGGTTAAGCCACCACTGTAACACCAGCATCCCATATCCGAGCACCAGCTCGAGTCCCGCTGCTCCACTTCCATCCATCTCTCTGCTAATGCACCTGGGAAGATAGATGATCTCCCCAAATACTTGGGCCCCTGCCACCCATATGGGAGACCTGGATACAGTTCCTGGCTGCTGGCTTCAGCATGGCCCAGCCTTGGCTATCGTGGCCATTTGGGGAATAAACCAGCATATGAAAAATTTCTTTTTTCTCTCTGTCTCTCCCTCTCTATCACTCTGCCCTTCAAATAAATAAAAATATATCTCAAAAAAAAAAATAAAGTCTAAGACACACATTAGTAATGAACCACTAATAAAAAACATACTTCAAATAAATGAAAAAATATTTTAAAAGTGTGGAGTGTCTGCAGCCACTACTTTGTAAATAGAACAAAGAAATTGAGCAAATCGTCCTCCAGGATTCCACACTGCTCTCATTCAGCACAGAAGTCACTCCTGTCACCAACAACAAAGTGAGGTTGTGACATATGTCTCGCTCGCTTCACTTTCTTCTTACTCATTAACATACAGGAAAGTATCAGCCAACATTCATGACAGAAGAGCATTCATTCGATCACCTGCAGACGTCTGCTGAATCAGAAACTCATCAAGTACGAGGTACTTCAGAAAGATCAGAGAAATTGGAATAAAAGGGAAGTTTACTTTGCTGCAAAAGACTTTGAAATCTACATGTAGTTTTCCATAGCCTGCATTGTCCGTGAACTGTTTGAAGTACTCTTGTTGGTATTCACAGTCTAGTTTTATCAAATCACAGTTGAACTGCAAGCACGGATTGGTTAATGCAAGAAGTTGGCACAAATGCGGGACGGCATGCTGTGAGAGTCAATTGCCTATAAGGAATGTACAATCAAGTTTGCTGTATATTTCATTGTTATTATTTAAATGGATATCCTTTAACCCAGTATAACAAAACGCATGGGTGGGTGCACAGAGGGGCACATATTTTTCTGGAGAGTGTGACGTGTGGGAAATGTTCTGTGCATCACCAGTGGGGACAGCCACAGAAAACCGCTCCTGTGTAAGACAAGCCTCAGGGTGCATCCAACAACCGAAGGGAGAAGGAGACAGTTTCTTTCCCTCTCATGGAGGGTGCTGAGGGTGATGTCTGACCTGGATTGTGACAGGGAGAGAGGAAAAAGTGCCAGGATGCTGCTGTCAGTGAGATTGGGAGAGGGTGGTAAGACGCCAGTTCTGCCATTTCACCCTCTCCCCAGCCAGGTCCCTAGCTGGCCCGACGCTGGGCCTCCTGCCAGCCAGCTAAGCAAAGAGGCACCCAGGGAGCAGCACTAGCCCCCCGAGTTCTCTGCTCCATGAGCCCTGCTTGCAGCAGCCCCCAGTGCCTTGAGGATGGAGCCACACCCCTGAGGCAGCAGGCCCTCAGCACGGGTAGGGTCTATTGTAAAGTGGACTCCAGGGGCTCACAGAGAAAAAGGGAAGCCTCTGCCCGTGCACCTGCTTTCCCTGTATCATTGCGTGGAGTACTCACAACTACTTGCCTTGTCACATTGGGTCCTCAGGGCAACCCTAAGGGGGCATCTCTCACATCACCCGCATTGTCCAGAAGAAACTGGAGCTCAGAAGAACTTGGCCAAAGGAGTTCACGCTGCTGCTCAGTGCTGGAACCAGGATTTGAAGCCAGGTAGTAGGGCCAGGTAAACACCACGGCGATGGGTGAGTTTGAGTTTTTCTGGGGCGTCTTAATGTAAATGACAGATGGACATCAGGGCGGGCACTGTGGTGCAGTGGGGTAAGCCACTGACTGTGATGCCAGCATCCCATAGCAGCACCTTTCAAGTCCCAGTTGTTCCACTTCTGACCCAACTCTCTGCTGATGCTCCTGGGAAGGCAGTGGATGCTGGTTCAAGTACTTGGCTCCTACACCCATGGGGGAAACCCAGATAAAGTTCCTGGCTCCTGGCTTTGGCCTGATCCATTGATGAGCCATTGTGGCCATTTGGGGAACCAACAGATGAAAATTCTGTGTGTGTGTGTGTGTGTAAGAGAGAGAGAGAGAGAGAGACTCTGCACAGAGAACATGTAAAGCTTCGTCCATACCTGTTAGGATAACAGTGTGACAGTGCTGATGACAATGACAACGATGCATCTATGAGAATCAGAAACAAGATCCTTCCATTTCATTCGACTTGGGGATTTCTATAGGGTGCAGTTCTCATTCTTTTAACAAATGTTTATTGTGTTCCTATTACAGCATTCCCCCCATTTTCAGGGAATGTGTTCTAAGATCCCCAGTAGATGTCTGAAACTCTAGATAGTACTCAACCTATGTGGCCTGTTTTTTCCCATACATACATACCTGGAGAAAGTTTAATTGGTTATTTAGGTACAATAAGCGATTAACAACAATAATGAAGAATAAAATGGAGCAACTATAATAATAAATGGGTATTTCAAAGAGTTCTTGGAAAATGAAGTGGAAAGATAAATTTCAGTGCAAAGTATCTTTAACTGTCTCTCCCTCTCTCTCCCTCTCTCTCTCTCTCTGCCTCTCCTCTCTCTGTGTAACTCTGACTTTCAAATAAATAAATAAATCTTTTTTTAAAAAGTATCTTTAAATCCATACATAGTTTTTCATAATACACGCTTCCCATGTGCTTTTTAAATATGTTTAAGACTGATTTTGTTTTATTTGAAAGGCATAGTTACAGAGAGAGAGGGAAAGACAGAGAGAGAGAAGGCCAGAACTCCATCTGGGTGGCAGGGGCCCAAGCACTTGAACCATCATCCACTTTCTTCTCAGATGCATTAGCAGGGAGCTAGATCACACGCAGAGCAGCCAGGAGGCGAACCAGCACTCTGGCATGCTGGCATTCTAAGAAACAGCTTAACACACTGTGAAAAAATGCCAGGCCCCTGTTTATTTATTTTTAATACTTGAAAGTCAGAGAGACAGAAACAGACAGAAAGAGAGAAGTCTTCCATTGGTTCACTCTCCAACTTCCCACAACAGCCAGAGCCAGGCCAGGCTAAAGCCAAGAGCCTAGAATTCAATCCACGTCTCCCACATGGGACCCAAATACCTGAGCGATCACCTGCTACCTTCCAGGGTGTGCATTTGCTGGAAATATGGAATTTGGAGGACCAGGACTCGAACCCTGGCACTCAGCCTTGAGATGCAAACATTCCAAGCAGCATCTTTTTTTTTTTTTTCTCTTAGTGGAGTTTTTTTTTTTTTTAACTTTTATTTAATGAATATAAATTTCCAAAGTACAGCTTATGGGTTACAATGGCTTCCCCCCTCCCGTAACTTCCCTCCCGCCCGCAACCCTCCCCTCTCCCGCTCCCTCTCCCCTTCCATTCATGTAAGGATTCATTTTCAATTCTCTTTGTACACAGAAGATCAGCTTAGTATATATTAGGTAAAGTTTTCAACATTTTGCCCATATAGCAATACAAAGTGAAAAAAACTACCATTGGATTACTAATTATAGCATCAAATAACAATGTACAGCACATTAAAGACAGAGAACCCACATGATTTTTTTTTCAAATTAATTAACTTTCTATGCCATTTCCCCTTCAATACCAGGTTGTTATTTTTTTTTTTTCATTTCCAATTCTCTTTATATACAGAAGATCACTTCAGTATATCATTAGTAAAGAGCTCATCAGTTTGTGCCCACACAGAAACGCAAAGTATAAGGATAAAGTATTACATTCTATATCTAGAGTCAGGACCTAAGCTGATCAGGTCATTGTTTCTTATAGTGTCCATTTCATTTCAGCAGGTTTCCCCATTGGTGCTCAGTTAGTTGTCGCCGATCAGGGAAAACAAATGATATTTGTCTCTTTGGGACTGGCTTAATTCACTCAGCATGATGTTTTCCAGATCCCTCCATCTTGTTTCAAATGACTGGGTTTCATTGTTCCTTACTGCTGTATAGTATTCTATGGAGTACATGTCCCATAATTTCTTTATCCAGTCTACTGTTGATGGGCATTTGGGTTGGTTCCAGGTCTTAGCTATTGTGAATTGAGCTGCAATAAACATTAATGTGCAGATGGCTTTTTTATTAGCCAAATTAATTTCCTTTGGGTAAATTCCAAGGAGTGGGATGGCTGGGTTGTATGGTAGGGTTATGTTCAGGTTTCTGAGGAATCTCCAGACTGACTTCCATAATGGCTTAACCAGTTTGCATTCCCACCAACAGTGGGTTAGTGTCCCTTTTTCCCCACATCCTCTCCAGCATCTATTGTTGGTAGATTTCTGGATGTGAGCCATTCTCACCGGGGTGAGGTGAAACCTCATTGTGGTTTTGATTTGCATTTCTCTGATTGCTAGTGATCTTGAACATTTTTTCATGTGTCTGTTGGCCATTTGGATTTCTTCTTTTGAAAAGTGTCTATTGAGGTCCTTGGCCCATCTCTTCAGTGGGTTGTTTCTTCTGTTGTTGTGGATTTTCTTGATTTCTTTGTAGATTCTGGTTATCAACCCTTTATCTGTAGTATAGTTTGCAAATATTTTCTCCCATTCTGTCGGTTGCCTCTTCACTTTCCTGACTGTTTCTTTCGAAGTACAGAAACTTTTCAATTTGATGCAATCCCAAATGTTAATTTTGGTTTTGACTGCCTGTGCTCCTGGGGTCTTTTCCAAAAAGTCTTTGCCTGTACCTATATCTTGCAGGGTTTCTCCAATGCTCTCTAATAATTTGATGGTTTCGGGCCGTAGATTTAAGTCTTTAATCCACGTTGAGTGAATTTTTGTGTAAGGTGAAAGGTATGGGTCTTGCTTCAAGCTTCTGCATATGGAAATCCAGTTTTCCCAGCACCATTTATTGAATAGACTGTCCTTATTCCAGGGATTAGTTTTGGGTCTTTGATCAAATATAAGTTGGCTGTAGATGTTTGGATTGATTTCTGGTGTTTCTATTCTGTTCCATTGGTCTATCCATCTGTTTCTGTACCAGTACCATGCTGTTTTGATAATAACTGCCCTGTAGTATGCCCTGAAATCTGGGATTGTGATGCCTCCGGCTTTGTTTTTGTTGTACAAGATAGCTTTGGCTATTCGAGGTCTTCTGTGTCTCCATATGAATTTCAGTATCATTTTTTCCAGATCTGAGAAGAATGTCTTCGGTATCTTGATTGGTATTGCATTGAATGTATAAATTGCTTTTGGGAGAATAGACATTTTGATGATATTGATTCTTCCAATCCATGAGCATGGAAGATTTCTCCATTTTTTGGTATCCTCTTCTATTTCTTTCTTTAAGGTTTTGTAGTTTTCATCGTAGAGATCTTTAACGTCCTTGGTTAAGTTTATTCCAAGGTATTTGATTGTTTTTGTGGCTATTGTGAATGGGATTGATTTTAGAAGTTCTTCCTCGGCCGTGGCATTGCCTGTGTATACAAAGGCTGTTGATTTTTGTGGATTGATTTTATATCCTGCTACTTTGCCAAACTCTTCGATGAGTTCCAATAGTCTCTTAGTAGAGTTCTTTGGGTCCCCTAAATAAAGAATCATATCATCTGCAAAGAGGGATAGTTTGACTTCTTCCTTCCCGATTTGTATCCCTTTAATTTCTTTTTCTTGCCTAATAGCTCTAGCTAAAACTTCCAGAACTATATTGAATAGCAGTGGTGAGAGTGGGCATCCCTGTCTGGTGCCAGATCTCAGCGGAAATGCTTCCAACTTTTCCCCATTCAATAGGATGTTGGCCATGGGTTTTTCATATATTGCTTTGATTGTATTGAGGAATGTTCCTTCCATACCCAGTTTGCTTAGAGTTTTCATCATGAAAGGGTGTTGTATTTTATCAAATGCTTTCTCTGCGTCTATTGAGAGAATCATATGGTTTTTCTTCTGCAGCCTGTTAATGTGGTGTATTACGTTGATTGTTTTGCGGACGTTGAACCATCCTTGCATACCAGGGATAAATCCCACTTGGTCTGGGTGGATGATCTTTCTGATGTGTTGTTGCATTCTATTGGCCAGAATTTTATTGAGTATTTTTGCATCTATGTTCATCAGGGATATTGGTCTGTAATTCTCTTTCAATGCTGCATCTTTTTCCGGCTTAGGAATTAAGGTGATGCTGGCTTCATAGAAAGAATTTGGGAGAATTTCTTCTTTTTCGATTGCTCTGAATAGTTTGAGAAGCATTGGAGTTAGTTCTTCTCTAAATGTCTGGTAGAACTCAGCGGTGAATCCATCTGGTCCTGGGCTTTTCTTTGTTGGGAGGGCCTTTATTACTGTTTCAATTTCTGTGTCAGTTATGGGTCTGTTTAGGTTTCCTATGTCTTCCTGGCTCAATTTAGGTAGGTTGTATGTGTCCAAGAATCTGTCCATTTCTGATAGATTTCCCTGTTTGCTGGCATACAAGTCCTTGTAGTAATTTCTGATGATTCTTTTTATTTCTGTGGCGTCTGTTGTTACGTTTCCCATTTCATCTCTGATCCTATTGATTTGGGTCTTTTCTCTTCTTTTTTTAGTGAGTTGGGCCAATGGGGTGTCAATTTTGTTTATTTTTTCAAAAAACCAGCTCCTCGTTTGGCTGATTTTTTGTAATTTTTTTGGATTCAATCCTGTTGATTTCTTCTTTGATTTTAATTATTTCCCTTCTTCTACTGGGTTTGGGTTTGGTTTGCTGCAGATTTTCTAGATCCTTGAGATGACTTGAAAGCTCATCTATTTGGTGCCTCTCCAATTTCTTGATGTAGGCACCTATTGATATAAACTTTCCTCTTAGCACTGCTTTTGTTGTATCCCATAGGTTTTGGTATGTTGTGTTGTTATCCTCATTTACTTCCAGAAAATTTTTGATTTCTCTTTTAATTTCTTCTATGACCCATTGTTCATTCAGGAGCATGTTGTTCAATCTCCATGTGTTTGCACGTGCTCTGGGGATTCCCAAGTTGCTAATTTCCAATTTGATTCCTTTGTGGTCTGAGAAGCTGCATGGTATGATTCTAATTCTTTTGAATTTGCTGAGACTTGCTTTATGGCCTAGTATGTGGTCAATCCTAGAGAAGGTTCCATATACTGCTGAGAAGAATGTAAAGTCCTTAGATGTAGGATGAAATGTTCTGTAGATATCTGTTAGATCCATTTGAGCTATAGTGTCATTTAAATCTGCTGTCTCCTTGTTGATCTTCTGTCCTGATGATCTGTCTATCTCTGAGAGTGGAGTATTGAAGTCCCCCAGTACTATTGTATTGGGGTCTAAGTCTCCCTTTAAGTCCCTTAACAAGTCTTTTAAATAAGCTGGTGCCCTGTGATTCGGTGCATATACATTGATAATTGTTATATCTTCCTGTTGAATGGATCCCTTAATCATTAAATAGTGTCCCTCTTTGTCTCTCCTGACAGTTTTTATGGTAAAGTTTATGTTGTCCGATATTAAGATGGCTACGCCTGCTCTTTTTTCATTTCTGTTGGCATGGTATATCTTTTTCCAGCCTTTCACTTTCAGTCTGTATGGATCATTGTTGGAAAGATGAGTTTCTTGTAAGCAGCAAAAAGATGGGTTTTGTTCCTTAACCCAATCCGCCAATTGGTGTCTTTTAACTGGACAGTTCAAGCCATTAACATTCAATGTTACTATTGAGAAGGAGTAACTTTGCCCTGCCATTTCCAAGCAGCATCTTAATCACTGTGCTCCTGAGCTTTTTTGAAGATCTCTCAGATTCGTAGATTTCAAAACTTTTGTGCCAAAATAAACCCATCTTCTAAATCTGTTCTCCATAAGCCGTGAAGTGTCCCCGTGTGCTGCAGTACATTCTGTGAATGCTCTCTCTCTCTAAGTGTCTGCTTCCACTTCATATCTTTGGACTGTAGTTGACTACAGTTAACTGAAACTTTGGGAAGTGAGACTGCAGATAAGGGAGAACTACTGTATATTCTAGGCACGGAAGGCACAGCACAAACAAGACAGACAGAGAAAGCATCCAGCAGGGCCCCTCGGATTGCACCTGCCCCGTGATGTATCAGGAAGTGGTCTTTGTGGTTCTTTGTTTGCTTTCAGAGGCCCATGACTGGTTCCCGACCCAGAGAAGGGTTCATTAAATATTTGATGATGAACAATTGGACAGATGAATGCTGAAAAGGCTGCTCAAACCCAAATACTGGCCTCCCCATCCTTACTCTGAAGGTGGCTAAGGACAACCAGGATGAGGCAACTCCCAAATGTGCTCAGCACCTGCTTTCCCTGGGCCGCTCTTGGAAGAGGACCCAGCAGTCCACAGCCCTGACTGACCCATCCACTCAGAGTCTAGTGTATGGATGGGAAGTTCCAGGTCACCAGCTAAAGTCCGTGGCGAAGCCAGACCTCAGTGTAGGAGGGCAGATGCAGAGCCAGGCCAGCTGTAGAAGCTGGGAGCAGTGAAAGGACAATAAGTGTAAACCCCAATTGAAAAAAAAAAAAAAAACATAGTGACAAAGCCATAGGGGCTGGCTGCTTCTCCCCCAGGCCGTCAGAGCTCTACTCCTGCTCCACCCACATCCTCCCCAAAGCCTAGAAAAGCCTGGTGACAAAGCCAGTTCACATTCCAGGAATTTCTCTGTGGTGCCAAACCTGGGCCCACACCCAGGAGGGTTTGGCCACAGAGCACTGGGCAAACACTCAGCTGGAAAGGATGGCAGGTGCAGAAGCCACCTGAAGCATTCATAATAAACTTTATTATGGTGACTATAAAGTCTATCTGTCAGCTGGAGAAAATGAGAGAGCTAAGTGTCACGAAGAAAATTTAAATCACCATTGTCCAAATCTGTAGAACAAGGCACAGCCATTGTTGGCACTTGGCTCAACTGCTTGCAGTCTTGGCTCTGTATTTGGTTTCTCCATATAGTTTTAATCAGAACCATTCAAAGATCCCATTTAGCAACCTGTGACTATGTGGGAAGAAAGGAAGAAGCCAAGTCCTGTTTCCCCAAGATCACCAGGCCCCTTCCCGTCCTCATTTTTTTGGCAATCTCAGAAAGGATGATGGGAGTTCCAGGATTTACAGTTGCACCAAAGTTAAAATAGGGTAGATGAAACAGAGCTTGATTTAGAAAACCTATATATTTGGGGCCAACATTGTGATACAATGGGTCAAGCCATTGCCTGAGACACCAACGTCCCAAATGAAGGTTTGAATCCAGTCTACTCCACTTCCTATCCAGCTCCTTTCTAATGCACCTGGGAAAGGAGCAGATCATGGCCCAAGTATTTAGGCCCCTGCTACTCATGTGGGAGACCTAGATGGAGTTCCAGGCTCCTGGCTTTGGCCTGGCCCAGACCCTGCTATTGTGGCCTTTTGGGGAGTGAACCAGCAGGTGGAAGATTCTCTCTCCCTCTCTACCCCCCACCCCTGCCTTATCTGTAACTCTTCCTTTCAAATAAGCAAATCTTTTTTAAAAAAAATAAAGAATGAAGAAATATGACTTTTCCTGTGCTATAGAGGAAGATTATTGCCAACTGGATGAATGAGTGATGAATGGATGGCAAAGAAACAGAGAGAAATGAAAAAAGGAAAAGAAAACACAACAGCACTTGACACACACATGACATGACTCCAAAGCGTTTGTGGAAAACAGAATTTTCAAGTAAGTTTATTTTGGCAGACAAAAAAAAAAAATGTTGAGAACCATGAAGCTTTTCTCATTTTCCATGAACTTTTTGAAGATCCCTTATGTTTCTAGATTTCAAATATTTTTGCACCAAAATAAACATCTTTAAATTCCAGTTTCCACAGACTTTTTGAAGTACTCTCATATATGCTTGCATGTGCATCAGAAATTCCAGACAGATACTTAGAAATTGTGAACAATGGTTCCATCTTGGAGAGCGAGTAAAGATTGGCATTTAAATAGTTATTTCATATAGTTCAGCCCTGTTCTCTATATTTGATCATGAATAAGCATTATTTTAATATTTGATATCAAAACATGTTTTATTATTATTATATGAACTAATGTTTTATTTCTAAAATGCTTGGAGTGATTTGTCCACTTCAAATATTATGAATATGTTAGGGTATATGGTACATGGGGAATTAAAGGTTGTGGGTAGAGTTAAGAATGCAGGTGAAGTTAAGGTTGCTAAATCAACTGAACTCAAAATAGGGAGAAGATACAGGATTACCCAGAAGGGCCTAATGTTGTCACCAGGGCCCTTAAAAGGGGAAGAGGGTAGGGGCAGCACTGTGGTATAATAGGTTAAGTCTTCTCCTGCAGCACCAACCTCCCGTGTGGGCACTGGTTTGAGTCCTGGCTGCTCTACTTCCAATCCAGCTCTCTGCTATGGCCTGAGAAAACAATAGAACACGGCCCAAGTCCTTGGGCCCCTGGCACCCACATGGAAAACCTGGCAGAAGCTCCCAGCTCCTAGCTTTGGTTCAGCCCAGTTTCATCCATTGCTGCCATTGGGGAGTGAACCAACAGATGGAAGATTCTCTCTCTCTCTCTCTCTCTCTCTCTCTCTCTCTCTCCGTCTCTGTAACTCTGTCTCTCAAATAAATAAATAACTCTTTAAAAAAAGAGGTAGAGAGGGAAGCAGAAGGCAAAAACAGAGACGCAATGATGGGAGAAGGACCACAGGGAGGCACATCACTAGCAATGATGATGAAGGCATGGAGTGCTAGCCAAGGAGAGTGGGAGCCCCTAGAAACCAGAAAAGGCGAGACATAGGTTTTCCCTGAAGCCTCTAAGGAGAGAACACAGCCATGCTCCCCAGTAATTTCAGCTCAGTGAGTCGGACTTCAGATCTGATTGTGCCCTGAGAACAAAAATCACACTGTAGACCACACCCAGGAGGGTCTGCCCCTGCTGCCTACTCCATCCCTGGCATTGGTCAAAAGGCTCCCATCCCCACTGTTTGCTCTTGCTGTTGTTCAAACGACCGGCAGTTGCTCTCAAAGAAATGAAGGAATGAATTATTAACGCTTGCAATTCTAACTCCATTAGAATTCTGTTGTTAATTCTGTCTCTCATGCCAAGCCCTGATTTTATTATAAATGGATCAGGGCACAAGGCACACGTGGCCACATTGGATCTGGCCAATTAGTGATGATGAGGAAAAGTGTAAATCGTGGTAGCTTATTGATGGCTCCACTTGGCATGGTCATGCTTTGTGCCTTTCTGCCTTGGCCTCAGAGCCCACCTGGCTTCCTTTTGTTATCAAGGCCCAGGGTTGCTGTGAAAAATGCCGCTGATGCAATGCTGAAGGGAACACAAAGAAATCCCTGCCCAGGGCCTGGTCCAGTTTCTTCTCAAAGATGGGAACCAGAGGGGGAAGCATTTGGCCTAGTGGTCAAGATGTCACTGGGATGTTTACATCCCACATGCGAGTACCTGGATTCCGGTCCAGGTTCTACTCCTACTCCAGCTTCCTGCTAACGCACACTCTGGGAGGCAGTTGGCAGTGGCACAGGAGTTGGGTCCCAGACACCCGTGTGGGACTGAGTTACTGGTCCCCAGCTTTGACCTGGTCCAACCCTGGCCACTGTGGGCTTTTGGGGAATGAACCAGCATTTGGGAGATCTTTCTGTCTCTCTGTTTCTCTCTGCCTTTCACACAAATAATAATAAAGGTATAACTTTCTATAAAAAGAAAAATAGAAAAATCAGTGCAGTGGACATTTATCTCATTGATGGGCCACCCCTCAGTCTTTGGGAACTCAGAAGATCAAATAGAGTCCAGAGAAATATAACATTGTGTGCCCCTGTGTGTGCACATGCATGCCTGTGCATGCCCCCACTTAGATATACACCCATGTACACACACGCGCGCATGTGCTGTGAACATCACATTAAGGTACTCACTGAGCTGGCTGTGCTCTGCCCTTTGGTGTCAGACATTTGGGGGGTGAGTTTTACTCCTCTGGGTTTTTCCATTTGAATGAAGCTTTCTGGGGAAATCATCTTTAGACCCTGTATCTGCCTGCCAGAAATACCAGACTGCTCCATAAATGCAGAAGGAGCTCAGTTCAGGATGCACTGCAGATAGTAGGTGCTCTGAAGCCCAGGGAGAGCTGCAGGTGCCATGTACCTGGAGCGCTCAGAGGAGTGTGTGTGTGTGTGTGTGTGTGTGTTCCTCATCAGCTTCCCCGCCAAGAGCTGTGTCACCCTGGACAAATTACGTTATCATTCCATGCCTCAATGTCTCTGTATGGAAGTTGTAGGTAATGATAGTACTTTCCTTGGAGGGTTGTTGTCAGGATAAATTCATACAGCATGCAGCAGGGCTGGGCGTTTGGTGCAGTAGTAAGACCTTGTTTGGGATGCCCACACCCATACCTGCAGTCCCTGGGTTTGAATCCCACCTTTGCTTCCCATTAAGCTTCCTACTAACGTGCACCCTGGGAGACAGCAAATGATGGCTCAACTACCTGGATCCTGGCCAGGATTGAGTTCCAAGCTCTGGGCTTTAGTCTGGCCTGATCCTGGCTGTTGCAAACATTTGGAGAGTGAACCAGCACAGATGGATGCTCACTCGCTCGCTCGCTCACTCTCTCTGCCTTTCAAATAAAGAATTAAATAAATTTTTAAAAAATCGAGCATGCATCAGATATCAAGTGTTCCATAAATGCTGAATACTGCCATGGCTGCTTTGCCTACCTCCACATCCCTCAGTCTCCCAAGTGGTGACGAACACACACCTACACGCACATGCACACACACACACATTCACACCTTGAAGAGGTGGTGCTCAAAATCTGTCTTTCCGTTTGGCTTTCTCTTGAGACCTATTTCCTCCTTTGAGCCTCATAAAACCTTATGGGCTGGGAAGGTTGGAATCATTGGTCTATTAAAAACCAGGAGTAAATAAAGAAGCACAAAGGTCAAAGATACGCCTGCAAAGATTCACTGCAGCCTGTCCGTAAACACACACACGCACACGGAAACTGAACGCATGGCGGCTGTGGGAGGTCACTGAAGATGGTGCCTGCTGACATGCTATCATGTGCGGTCATGAAGAAAGCAGGTGTGCTTCATCTCCAAGCTTCCCATGATGCAGGGAAAGGGAAGAAGAAGGATAGGAACCAGATGCACCCAGGAGGGAGCCCAGGACCCTCACAGTAATCCCCAGGGGACGGTGTTCAGGGCTCTTGTGAGAATAGCTTTGACCCCAAGAGGGGGAAGGAGGCCGCAGGTTACCAAACTCCACAGGGTAGGGTAGGGGCCACAGCTCCTGGCCAGTGCTGTCCGTGTCGACTTGGATACAGAAAGGAGCCGGCACTCGTCCATTTCTTCAGCAAACCTTTATCGAGTGCCTGCTGCGTCCCAGACACTGGCCCAGTGAACAGCACTGGGGAGGACTCTGCTCTCATGGGATCCACTTTCCAATGGAGCGCGGCAGCCCCAGGCAAACAGGAGTGTGGTGACTCAGAACGCAACATCCCCGAGCGCCTTAGCGCTTTGACCTACTGAGCTGAAGAAAAGCCTCTTTGGAATCCAGGTTTCTCTGACCTCACCCTGCTTCTCTCCAAGTGCAGGGAGGGCCTCTCTCTCTCTCTCTCTCTCTCTCTCTCTCTTTCTCTCCCAACTTCCCTTATCTGACTGAGAAAACTTCTTCCTAAAGAAATGCAATTGTCTCAAACTGGAATCTCATCAAACAACCAGGTAAGATTAACCCGGGAAGAGAGAGGGGACTCCACATTATCACAGCTCCCAGACAGGCTTTTCCTGTGCTTCTCTGAGAGCTTCTCCCAGAGATCTCCTGGGAGACCTGATCCTCACAACAGGGTGCCCTTGGTCCTCAGTGCACTTTTGCCTCTCCCCTTCCCATAACCTGTCGCTACCCTCTTACCTCCCTCTCCGTAGGAAGAGGAGATTTAAGTTTCAACTATCTGGCCCCTTCTTTGACTTCCCATATTTTATATGGCTCCAGTGTAGATGGACATTTTAATACATTTGCTTTTCTCTTATTAGCCCGTCTCTTGTTATAGGGGTATTGGCCATGACCCTTTATGACGGGCAGGGAAGAGAACACCCCTTCTTCTACCCTACATGAGTGGGAGAATATCATTTCAGGCTGTTGTAAGTGCTAGCAGTGAACTACAACGGGATCACACCTGTGATTAGCAAGGAGTGGCTTCTCCCCAGGAGTGTCCAGAAAGGGGACCCAGCGCTGCCAATGCCGTGGTCTTAGCCGCTGAGACCCGTGCTAGACTTCTGGCCTCCAGCACCGCGAGACAGCACACACAGTTGTTCTAAGCCGCCAGCTGGCCGTGTTTAGTGAGAGCAGCCCTCACCAGCGCAGCAGCTCAAAGACCTCCTCCTCGGAGAGGCCCTCCCTGACCACGTGCAGGGGGAAGTTCTCTTGCTTTCTGCAGGCTCCTTCCTAGAACTTAGTGCAATTTGAAGTCATTTGTTCGTTCCCTTGTTCGCATCTGTAAGGGCCAGCAGAAGGGCACTCTCAAGGCTTAGAGGGCAGAGGCACGGGCAGAACTGTCTGGGCAGAGAAGGGAACAGCAAAGCCAGGCCTTTCAGGACCAGCACAGCACTGCCTGTCCCAGGGCTGCACCCCCACACACATCCTTCTGGGGAGCAGGCAGGCTCAGCAAACAAGGGAGGAAGGTCTGTCTCAGGCACCTGTGTAGCGAGGACCACGTGGTTCCTGGGCGAGAACTTGTCCTGAGAGAAAGGGCTGTGGGTTGAGAACCGTGATCTGGGGGTGCTGACATGGGGGTGGGGGACCAAGCTACCCCTCCCCCAGTGCGTGGTGGTCCTAGAGTGAAGCTGGGGAGAGAAACACAGGGCTTACTGTTCCACTAAAGCCCACTCTTCCACTAAAGCTCTGACTGGCCCCTTCCCCCTCCGTCTCTCCAGGTTTAACCTCTAATTCAACATTTCCCAACCCAAACCCAGAACCTCCCCCCAAGCCAGTTCCTCTCCTCATCATCCCCACTCTCATGGACTGGCAGTGCTCCATCCTCCATCCTCCACCCTCCATCCTCCAGGATCCGGTCTCTCTAAGTAGCCCTTGACCCCTCCTCCCTTGCTGCCCCCACTCCAGAGACTGGGGACACTGGCAGCTCGGGGATGGGTGTTGGCAGTGTGGGAGTGGGGCGAGGGGGTATTTAAGGTTATTTTAGGCAGATTCTGAGATTTTGCTCCTGGTGAAGTGGCTTAAGTCCCTTGGCCAGGCCGGGAGAGCTGTGGGGAGGAGAAGCAGAGCACTTCTTCCTGTGCCCTGAGCAGGCTGCACTTAAGACTTTAGCCTCATTTTCTCCCGAGTGAGCATTCAAATTAAACTTCCTCCTTCCTGGTGAGATTGTTTAACAGGGCAGGGAGCGTTTATGGCAAACCTCCTTGAAGGGAGGCAGAGCCTGGGCAGGGCCTGGAGCAGCTGGCCCGCTGCTGGGGCCCATGGGCCACCCTGCCGCTCCCTCCAGGGCCCCTGCACAGGAGTCGGGACTCTTAGCCAAGGTGACAATTGGTAGGGCCAGGACCTAGGCCCCAGCTGGACCATCTGGCCATCTCCGCCGAAGCAGGGCCGGGAGCCCTGAGCCCTCAGGTAAGTCTCCAGCAAGATGGGAAGGGCTGAGCCTCCCCTCTGCTTTATGGAGGGGAAGGAGAACAGTGCTGGGGAGGGAGCAGGGGCATAAGGAACAAAAAAGCCTCATCAAGTCGACTTCCCAAACCAGAGGGAGGAAAGGCACAGAGATTCTCCCAGGGGCTGATAGTTGACCGTGAGAAGGATTCTGAGGCTGGGGTCAGGCTTAGTGCAAGGGCATGCTGTGATGAATTAGTTATGTCTGTCCTGGGTGCGAGAAGGAAATGTGGGGTAGGCAAGCCGGAGATTGGCTAAGCTGTGCTGCAAGGTTTTTTCCTTAACCACAGGGACCCTTGACCATTAGTCATCTTTCTCTCATCTGTTCAACAAAAAGTAAATAAAACACATCTGAGCATGCCCTGTGAGCCCCACAGATCTGAAGAATGAATAAAGAAGGAAAGATGTCGTTCCCTGGCCCCAGATCTCATTCTGCTCTGAAAATAATGGCCTGAGAAGTTAAGACAAAGGTGCCAGGTCTTGAGAGATTTTTCTTGCTGTGTGATGTCGGGCTAGTCCCTTCCTTCCACTGTGACTCAATTTTCTCATCTGTGAAGTGGGAGTGATCATGTGAATATCCATCCCCTCTCCTCTCTTGAAGTTCTCATTGGCGAGGTACCTGTGGTAACCATTGAGCCACATAAAATAGCAGCTGTCGTGCTAAGCGCTGTGTGCTTCCACATCCAATGTTCACCTCATTGCCTTGAGGAAAGTCCATTTGCATCCCTGCTTAGTGGCACCCCCCTGGGCTGGGAAGTGGGGTGTGGCAGCATTCCTCGGGCTGGGGCAGCTGATCCTCCCGGGTTGAGACTAGCCTAACCCTGGCAGGCCTGGAGGGCAGCGGACAGTCTGTGTGAAGGACTGGCAGCCTCTGCCCAGTCTGGAGTCCCCGGAAGAGGGGGCGGACACTTGCTAAGATGGGTACCAATCGCTGGCTTTGGGAGGCTCTGCAGAGCTGGGTGGGAGCTCCCAGGTTGGCTTCCCAGGAGGGGCAGCCTACAGAGAAAAAGATGCAGATGTTGTGGGGAGAGTAGCTCCTGTCTTTGGCATTTGGATCCCAGCTCTGCCTTTTGTCCTGGCTACATCAGCTGCAGCAAACCCTTATCAGTGGGTTCATCTGAGCCTCCTGGTCTCAAAAGGATGGGAGTAGTAATAAATTCTTGGGCATTTTGCCTGATGTGAATTTTGAAAGAGACAGACATGCGCAAAACACCTCCCATGATGCCTGGTACACAGTAGGTGCAGACTATGGGATGGTGCTGTTGTCACAGCTGAGCACCTGCCCTGCACCGGGCGCTCGGCAGGGCAGGTAGACACTAAACATTTAGAAGTGATTAGATGCTTTCTCAGGAAGCTCACAGTTTGTCGGATGAAGGAGTCAGGATCACCAAGCGAGAGTAAAGGGAGTCAGGCAGATGGTGTATAGGAGACAGTGTCCGAGTTCTGTGTGCTCAGTACACAGAGCAACCACCGTCATGGGCGGTGCACATGGAGAGCTGACCATCTGCAGTGGGGCTGAGTACTGTACATGGATTAGTTTGTTTCAATATCACTACAATTTTGAGGGGTAGATCTCATTATCCCCAATTTACTGAGGCCTAAGGAAGTGAAGTAATTTGCCCACAGCAGCAGAGTGTATTAGCCAGCTTTGTGTTACTACAAAATACCTGAGGGAGCTAACTATATAGAGGGAAAAGGCTGGCATAGCTCACGGTTTGGGGAGGTCCGGTCCGAGATCAGGTGGTGTACTGGCTTGGTGTCTGGGGAGGGTGGTGGGTGGCAGTGGCGCCACACATGCAGAGGGAGGGCCACGTGGGAAGCCTGGAAGCCCAATCCAGGCTTTGATAGCCACTCCCTTTGCATGAACTACCTTCCCAGGGCATGCCCCCAAACACCTAAGGGCCTCCCACTGGCTCCCACCTCCTGAAGTTTCCATCACCTCCCTCCAGTGCCACTCAAGAGACCAAGCCCTTAACCCCTGGATCTCTGGGTCCAATCCACAGCACAGACTATGCGTGGCAGAGAGAGGCCATGTGGCTGGCTGGGGTAGCTCCAGGAAGACCTTAGAAAGGAGGCCATACTCTCCGTGGTTGGGAATTCCTGCAGAAAGTCCAGGTTGCATGAGCAGAGGCATGGGGGTGGGAGGCTGGAGTCAGGCAGCAGGGAGAGCAACAGACGGAAACCCAGGCTCAGCGCCAAGGACCCGGACCCCTCTGCAGGCACCACCGGTTCCGTGGCTGGAGAATCCTCTGCTGGCGAAAATGTCGGGAGTAATGTGGCTAAAGACAGAGATGAGGCCACGAGCTGGCCTGAGCCGTGGGCCTCACAGGGACTGGAATACTGAGACCTCGTGAGCAAGGGGTGGACTGCGAGTTGATTTCTTGCAGATGTCACTGTGACTTGAAACGGGAACATCCTTGTGTATTGGGGGTGGGGCTGGGGAATCTTCTAGATGAAAATGACAGCAGCCAACTCAAACCAGCCCAACAGGTAAGGCACCTGCCCTGACACACAGGACAGAAAAGCCTGGGGAAATCTGCCCTCAAACAAGACTGAGGCTGAGGGCTGAAAAGACACCCCCAGGACTCTCATCTCTGGCTCAGGGAGCCTTTTCCCAGTTTGTTCGTTCTCGGGCAGGCTGACCTCACAGGTGGCAGACACAGCCATCAGCATCTGCAGTTCCGAGTCTGAACTCAGCAACCCAGCAGCAACCTGATGAGGTCATCGAATGCCCTGGAGGGGCTCTGCTCCTCTTGGCTGGCCTCGCCTGCCCATGTCTGATCCCGTCTCTATAACCAAGGGATGGAGCACACTCAATGGAGAGGCCACCTCTGGAACCAGAGAATGGACTCAACTCTACCCACTGCTTGGGAGAGAGGGGTGGATTCCCAGAGGAATATCTGTGGTGGGGGGCGGAGTCACCACAGGAGGAACAGGTGCCAGGCTGAGGACCAAGGAGACGTCTACCACCCTCTAGCTCCTACCACACTACTTGATTTGGCTACAGTTACTGAAGCAATGGACGGCGGTATGGCATAAGGCATTCTACTGAGGTGACCCTGGGCAAGTTGCTAGATTTCTCTAAGTATCTGCTTCCTCGCCGGTGGAATGGAGTTACTAAAAGAATCTATCTGGCCAGATTGTTGGGAAAAGGAAAGGAAAGGACACACCTTCAAAATCAGCAGCATGCTACTTAGGAGGATCATGATCGTGATGGTTACTATTTCTGCAATGAGATCCCTGGATCCCATGTCTTCCTGAATGAGACTTGACTCCCAAGGCTTTCACAAGACCCCGCTGCTGCATAGGGAGACTGCCACCTTGGTTAATCAAAGGGCCTGAGACCCAGTGGCCTCTGATGGGCAGGAATAGTTACTCATGAGGCCAAGGTGAACTTCATGCCTAACCTTCTGGAAAGATTCCAGCGGGCCGGCCGCGCCCAGGGAATGAACCCTGACGGCCCCACCTCCATCCGCTGAATCCTGCCAGATGACGCCCAGCCAGGCGCCCAGCAAAGAGAGATCTTGGCAGCACAAACTGGCCTCTGGGGCTACTGGAGCTAAAGATGCCCAGCACCAGAGAGGTCGCCCATCCCATCGGATGCTGTGCGGGATGGGAAAGCACTGCACATGTGGCCACCTGGCTTCCACCTGTCCCCATGCTCCGTCGCGACTCAGAGGAACCCATTCCCTGCACCACAGCTCATCTGTCTCTTGAAGCTTAGAGGGCCTGGGGGCTGGGGGCTGTGCAACAACCCGCCACTTCCAGAGTATTTGCTTTGTGCCTGGCGCTATGGTTTGGGCGCTTCCCGGCACTTCATCTCCACTAAAAGGGAACTGGGAAGGCCACATCCAGACAGGGAAACTGAGGCAGAGCAAGGACCATGTGCACAGTCCCATGACAGGAGACAGACTGGGTTCCAAAGCCTCGCTCTCAACCCTCTCCTCTATGTGAACTCCCGCTTTCTCTGGAAGCTAAAGGCTATGACAGTGACAGAGGGACCCTGGGGGCTGGCCCTCAGCAAGGCACCTTTGGGAGATGACCTCAGCCAGGTGCACTCCCAGAAAAGTACCCCTGACAGCTTGTGAGAGGAGGCAAAATGAGCTGGAGGCCTGGAGTCACCCCCTTGGGGACGCCTGGGATTGACGAGGGGGCTGGGGATTGGAGGATGGAATCACAGAGACTCTCCTATCCCACGAGAGTCTCTTCTCTGTCACCTTGGCAGAGCCCAGCCCAGGCAGCCCTGGGGCCCGTGTGCACCTGAACCGCAAGGGGCTGTGGAGCAGGAGCTGGCAAACAGCCTGCAGGCCTGAGGCAGCTGGCCACCTGCTTTCATAGATAAAGTTTGATTGGAACGTGGCCACACTCATTCATTCATTCATTCATTCACACAGTCTCCACGGCTGCCTTCCCACTAAAGAACAGAGTCCAGAAGTCATGACTGAGAACAGTGGCCCACAAAGCCCACAACACTCACTACCCAATCCTTTACAGAAAACGCCACTCCTTGCTCAGAAGCAGTGGAGACTCCTACCAGCTGTTGGCCTAATCGCTCGGTGCCTCAGTTTCCCCAGCTTCCTCATGGAGCTACTGGAGGATTAAATTGGTTTAAAGGGGGGAGGGGGTCTCTGAGCAGGGCCTGATACATCTCCTGCCAGGAATGAGCAGGACCCCTCAGAACCCTTCCCCTGTTCGGTGCCTCTCACGTTTCCTCCTATGTAGCCCTGTAAGGCCCAGGAATCCTACCAGCAGCCAGAGCTGGGGAAAACCAGTGCATAATAGAAATAATGGACTTGCTTCCTTCCCAAGTCAATGTCACGGGAACAGGTTGTCCGAGCCACCAGCCTTATTGCTAATAGATTTATTTACTGTTTATCTCCCGGTATATTGATGATATGATCAATAATTCCCTATAAATACCGGGGGCTTACAAGAAGGACCATCTAGGTGACGAAGGGTGGCCGCTGGTTACTCTGATTACTCCGCAGAGGCCTGGGTCACCATTGTGGGTGATTGGGATGGCTTCGAGGGGTAACTGGATGCTCAGAGCGGGGGGCAATCTGGCCTCCGCAGTGGTACGCACGCACACTCCGGGTTCGAGGCAGGACCCTTCACAATGCCGGAGCTAGTGTGTGCTCCTACCCCACTGCAGGCCTTTTTATTATTATTACTTAAAAGGCAGAGAGACGGAGATCTTCCATCCCTTGCTTCACTCCTCAGAAGCCCACGACAGCTAAAGCCAGGAGCCTGGAGCTCCATTCGAGTCTCCAGTGTAGGTCTGGTCTCTCTCCCGAGTCCTTCTCCATCATACCCCTGCGGAATTCCACGCATTCCTGGCAGACCTTGAATCCCTTCCCCAGGCAGGGTGGCCCGCAGACCTGGAGGGACTGGAAAGAAGCCATGCAGAATGGCAGAACAGAGCATAACCAGGCCTCCAAGGCCCGCGCTCAGCTGCCGGGCTTCCAGAGATGGGGAACATGACGGCACAAGAGTCCCAGAAGACACCAGTTCGCTTCTGAAATCTGAGTGTGACCTCTGGGCAGAGTTCAAGCGTGCAGGAAGTTCAAGGCACCGAGTGAAAAAGAAGAGCCGTTCCAGTGGAGGCACCTGACTTGCTTTCCCATACAGAAAGCCACCTCCTTCCTTGGAGCATCACTGACTGCACACCTGCCCTGTTTCCTGGCACCGGCACTAGGGTCCAGGTGAGGACAGCCATGGGGAGCTGCAGCCTGGAAGGGGATTCAGGGCTGACCGCGCTGCAGGAAAAAGTGCCTCCTGGAGGGATTCTTGCAATGGCAGAGAAGGAAGGGCCTGGAGGCAGGAGTAAGCCAGGAAGGCGTCCACACATTTCTGCACCAGAATGCGCTGCTCGAGCCTGGAGCGTCAACAGCCCTTTGTCTTCTTGGCGCCAGGACAGGTCCCAGCCTAGCTGAGAGGCTTGTGTATACAGAAGGCTCAGGAAACAGGAAGAAGCTGACATGCTGGCTCCTACTGGCCCATTAAAAATGTCACAAACAGGCTGGGAGATGCCATGATGGCTCTGTGGAGGAAAGGACAAACATCCGTGTAGGGATCCTGCCATGGAGCCGCACTGGCAGGAGGCAGCAGGGCTGGATGGCGCCGGCCAACTGGCGGGAGCTGGGGCACATGCTGTGGGCCAGCAAGCTCCTTCCAGACAGCAGGCTCACTGCCCCACACCCCTTCCAGGACCAGGGGCAGAGGGTGGTTAGCACCACCCTCATTGCGCAGGTTTGCAAAAGGTCTGATCCCCAAATGCATGCTCCTTCCCAACATCACAGGCTTTTCTCTGCCTGATTCTTAAAGGCCAAGACCACAAGCTCTGCCCCAGCTGCCCAGCCACTTCTCCAGCAGGCTCTTCTCCAGCAGGCTCATCTCCAGCAGGAGGCAGCGTGGCGGAGGGGCCGAGAAAGGGACCTACAGACACCCCACTTAGCTTCTCCAGGGAGAAGACAGCTTCTCTCTTCTCAGTTTCCACAGATCCAGCCCAGGAAAAAAAAAAAAAAAACTCTGATTGGCCATGCTTGGGTCACAGGCTCACTCCCAACCCAAACACAAGGAAATCACAAAGCTCCGATTGGCCCGGCCCTTGTGACGGGGTGGGGCGCCGGGATAGATGTGCCCCCATCCGGCACCATGGGTAGGCATGCGATCTTGTCTTGCAGGGTCAGGGAAAGCTTCCCAGATGAACCTGAAGGATGAGGATGAGGGGCGCGGGAAAGAGGGAGGCAGCGGGACAGTGTCCAGACAAGGGACCAGCAATTGCAACCACCCAGGGAGACTGCAGAGCACGCCTCTTACAGCCCTGTCCCCCAGGCCTGGAGCACAGCTGCTTCCCCACAGGTGCTGGGAGAATGCTTGCGGAATAAAATCCACGGTTGGCTGTGTGACCTTAGACAAGCTGCTTGCTCTCGCTGAACTTCTGCTTCTTCTTTCTCTAGCTGGGCGTTGAATCATCCTAACCCTCCCCCCCAGGACTATGCATGAATCCAGTTCATTCAGCCTCCAAATATCCATCAAACACTTCCTCAAGGCGCAGTGAAAGCATACCGGATGTATGCTCATGGCTGACTTGCAGCCAGATGTAGTCCCTACCAGGGGGAGGGGCAGGACAGGTCAGGGAAGAGTGGGGCAGCCAAAGCTCCAGGCAACCTTCCACCCCTCACCCAATCCCACCTAGGCATGTGAACACACACACACACCCTGGGGCCCCCTTATCAGCCGTCCCAGCCAGCATCAAGGGCAGTAGGGCCTTTCCCCCGCAGCTCCACAACCTGAATAACAGGTTGTGATCATCTCCGGCAGGAACAAGGAGGAAAGAGACTGTTTTGGGTCTAAGTGACTTCGGGAGGGAATTCTTGCCCCACCCTGCGTCCCTGCCCCAGGTGTCTTCCCCTCCCTGCCCCAGCAGGCCAGTCCTGGCCTCCAGCTCCAGAGCACCCACAGGCTGCCCAGAGAGCAGGCTGGGGACTCGGGAGACCACGGAGCCCTGCAGGTGCAGGGTGGGCAGGCAAGGCCTCCGCCAGGAGGGACATCAAGCTGGCAGGGTCCACCTAGCTCAGCCGGGACTGGCCTCTGCCCCTCCAGAACCCCTGATGAGCATGGACATGACAGCCCAAGGCTAGCCTCCCGCCAGGTATGTGTCCCCCCAACCTCCACTCTGTCCCCAGCTCTCTCTTCTGTCTGTGGGTAGGCATGGCAAGAGTGCTTGTACCCTATGTCTGTCTGCCTCCGTCTCTTCTGTCCCTCCCCAGTTCCCCCCAGCACTGTCCCTGGCTGGGCTCTGTCTGCACTCCGTGAGTATCCCCATCTACCTGGCCTTGGCCCTATGTCTCTCCTTTTTATTATAAAATAAGCACTTTATTTACTTATTTATTTGAAAGGCAGAGTTACAGAGACAGGGACAGACAGATCTTCCCATCAGCTGGTTTACTCCCCAGATGTCCACAATGACGGGGGTCGGGCCAGGTGGAACCCAGGAGCTTAATCTGGATCTCCCACATGGGTGCAGGGGCCCAAGCACTTGGGCCATCTTCCACTGCTTTTCCCAGGCTCCCAGGTTATGGGTGCACAGGGAGCTGCATCAGAAGTGGGGCAGCTGGGGCACAAACCAGAGCCCATAAGGAATGCCGGCATCGCAGGCTGCAGCTTTTAGCTGCTACACCATAGCTCTGGCCCCTGGCCCTATATCTCTCTGTTCTTCCATTCTGTCTGGCCTCAAGCTCTCCTGGCTCCTCCATACACTGAATGTCGGGGTCTCATCCACCCGGCACAGTAGGGGTGGGCCCCACCACCCACACCCGGCACAGTCATAATGTTAATGTACTTTCCCATCTGAAAGAAAAGTTGGTGATTTGAATTTCAGGAAGTTAAAGTCCTAAAAATCTGCAGGGGCAGTGCCAGGCGAGCGCTCAAATTTCTGACCTGGAAGGCTCTGGAGGAGCAGGGTCAGGGCAGGTGGGAGGATTTGCATAATTAGCCCGATCTGCTGCAGCTGCCCGCGATGACGCAGGAAGGGCGGATGGGCCCAAGTGCCTCAGTGGAGCGATGGGGAGGCCCTGTGATGCGGCCAGGGTCAAAGAGGGCATCAGCAAAGGCCAGGGGTTAAGGCCCGGTCTCCCGTATCAGGCCTCAGTCCTCGCAGCTGGGCTTTGAATATGCATTCTAGGACAAAGGAGATTCTGGGCTGGGAGGGGCAGGAAGAGTGGCAGGAGCGGTGGGAGGGGAGGGGGACAGAGAAAGCCTTCAGGCTGGTGGCAGGGGGCTTTCTCCCCTGGCCTTGCCTCCCCTCTCCATGGACCTCCTGGGGGCTTTCGAAGCTGCTGAATCACCCTAACTGTCCAGCATCTGTGGGCGGCCCGGCCGCAGGGAGAGGTGGGAAGAAAGATGCCCCTCCCCCTGCCCGGAACTCCAGAAGGGAACAAACATTGATTTCAAAACTTTCCTCTGGCTCCGAAAGTGTTGGTCATGGATTTGGCATGGGAAGAGGAGGGTTGGGTTAGGGATTCCGCCCCTAGAGATTCACAGCCAAATTTTGGCTCTCCTCTTTTTTTTTTCTTTTAATATTTTATTATTTATTTGAGAGGTAGAGTTACAAACGGAGAGAGACAGAGAGAAAGGTCTTCCATCCACTGGCTCACTTCCCAAATGGCCGCAACAGCCAGAGCTGAGTTGATCCCGAAGCCAGGAGCCAGGAGCTTCTTCCTGGTCTCCCCTGCGGGTGCACGAGCCCAAGCACTTGGGCCATCCTCCACTGCCTTCCCAGGCCATAGCAGAGAGCTGGATCGGAAGAGGAGCAGCTAGGACTCAAACTGGTGCCCTTGGCTCTCACCTTTGCAAGCTGAGTAACCTTGGGCTGAACCATGGTGAGTCCTGCTTACTCATCCCCAAAATGCAGGTTGTGAGGATTAAGGGAGATAATACATTCCATGTGCAGCACCCGGCGCACCTGTAACCTATGAGCCTGATTACTCTTCCTTATGATCCGTCAGCAAGGATCACTCGAGCTTAAGCAGGGTAGATGGACAGGTGAGTGAGTAAACCCAGTCCTCCAAGAGACCAGGGCCATGAGACGGCACCTGCCTTGGCTTAGATGAGAAACCTCCACGCCTAAAAGAAGACGTGGTGAATGGGACATGGACTTCCAGGGTGAGAGTGAGTGAGAAGCGGAGGCAGGGAGGGCAGGAGGAAAGCAGCCAGTTCTGCCCCCAGGTGGTGAGGAACCTCCGGCGAGGCTCGGGAGCTCCTCAGTGGGGGCACCTGCCGGCCCTCTTCAGTCTCCATCATCTCCAACTTGCTTCTCTCCTCTCCGTAGGTCACTGCTGACCCGAAGCTGCTCCTCGCTTGCACAGGATGAGAGTCTCAGGTAGGACTGGGTTCTGGGGGCGTTCAAGGTTGGGGCTGAAGGGGGAGTCGCTCTCCTGTTGGCAGTGTCTACTGCAGGCACAGTGCGGGGTTTGGTGTTCCCATCCTCAGAGTCGGACCAGGGGCCCCGGGGGACTGCCTGCCTCATGGCTGAGGGGTGGAAAGACTTGGGCACAGCAGCCCTTCCTGGCTAGGGACCTAGGGGTTGGCCCCATCCTAGAAACACCTGGCCCTGGTTGGAAATTAGGGATAAAGTATTGATCATTGTGGGGAGAGGCTAGTCTAGAATCATCAAAACAAACAGCACAAGGAAGACAAAAGCCTTCTCAGTTGCACCCCAGCTGAAAAGGCACACGCTTCAGTTTCTTTTTTATTTATTTGAAGGTCAGAGTTACACAGAGAGGAGAGGCAGAGAGAGAGAGGCGGGGCGGGGGGGGGGGGAGGTGTCTTCCATCCGGTGGTTTATTCCCCAGTTAGCCACAACGGCTAGAGCTGTGCCGATCTGAAGCCAGGAGCTCCTTCCGGGTCTCCCACACGGGTGCTGGGGCCCAAGCACTTGGGCCATCTTCTACTAATTTCCTAGGCCATAGCAGAGAGCTGGATAGGAAGTGGATTAGCTGGGTCTCAAGCCAGTGCCCATATGGGATACCGGCACTTCAAGCCAGGGTGTTAACCCACTGCGCCACAGCGCCAGCCCTATGCTTCAGTTTCATTTCCAGTCATGAGGAGCCAGGAGCAGTGGTTTTGGAGTCAGCTTGCGTCTCTGGGTTCAAACCCTGCCTCTGCCACTTACCAGACAAGTGAGCACAGGGAGGGGATGGCAAGCCTCAGTTTCCTCATCTGTAAAATGGGGCAATCGGTCGGCTCTGGCCCAGATGTCAGCTGGCGCGCAGGGCCTCGCATTCCCCAGCCCGCAGCCATGGCCCTTCTCCCCCAGCCTCTACCCCAAAGAAGCCTGAGTCCAGCGCAAAGCCACAGAGCTGAGCTCCGGGGCAAGGAGCGAGAGGGAGCCCCAGGGCTGGGCCTGGGCCCTGGAGGTCACGGGAAAGCTTCGGCCCAGGAGGCAGGGGGCAGGTGAAAGGGGACCCAGTTTCTGGTCCTCAGAAGGCAAGCGAGGGGGGCAGGGAGCTCTGGGGGTGCAGTGTGCCTGCGGGGTTGGCCCCTGGGACATGTCGGGGGGCAGGGAGCAGTCTGGGGTGGGCACGGCAACTGGAGGCAGTGGTTGGTGGTGGTGGCTTTGCCAGGAGCTGATGGGACATGTGGAGGGCCAGCCGTGCCCCCTGTCAGGCTGCCCTGGCGGCTGCTGCCGCGGCTCAGTCTCGGGGGCCTTGCTGTGTCTGCTCTGTGGCTGAAGGACTCCAGCCTGGAGAGGCTGAGCTCCTTCCCAGGCTCAGCCCCGGCGTCAGCCGCCAGCTCCCCTGCCATGATGCCCAGGGCTCACGCAGGGGTGCAAAGGGCATGTTCCCAGGCCTCATGCCTAGAGATCTCCAGGGGGCTGAGTACCAGCAGGTGCGCCCTTGCCTTGGTCTCCCAGGGCACTGGTTTTCAGGAACGTTGCTGCGTAACCAGGCAGCTGGATCTTAGCATTTGATATGGCATGGATTGGCACATGGTCCCGCCGCACAGCGCCACGGCCTGCTCCACAGTGTGGGTGCAGCCTGTGCCGTGGACATGGGGTCCCAAGACACCAGCTCTGGCAATGCAGTCGGGTGCTGTGGTCTTCTGGCAGCCTCCCCTTTCTCCCTAGGTCTGCTCCGCCTCCTGGTGCTCACTTTTGTCCTGGTCACCACGCTGTTCTTTGTGCGCAGCTACATCAGCTTCAACATGCAGACGGTCCGTCTGCCGCGCTGGATGGGTGAGTGCGGGGCCTCCTGCTGGGGGCTGGGGACATAGTCCTCCCTCCATCCCGGGGAGACCTCAGAGACAGCCGGGCGCGGCAAGGTGTGCACCTGCCGTCGACGTGGAGGGCAGGATAGGACAGAGGACCCGTGGGCTGTTAGGAAGGCTCCAGAGACTCTGGGCCACACCTCTGTGCCAAGGGCTGAAGGAAGCAGCCAAGCAGGAAGAGTAGAGAGGAAGAAAAGACCTGTGTGTCGCGTGACTTCACCTGTGCTTTCTGTGCCCTCTGCCTGCAGCCCCTCCATGCAGAGCCCACCCTGCCCCACCTCTTCTGAGCCCTCGGGTCTCCGCTCCTATGTCACCTCCTGGGCCTTCCTGGTGCCCCCAGCTGCCAGTGTGCCCCCTACTCCTGGTTTAGCCTCAATCAGCTCAGCCTGTTTTCTCCAGAGCTGTCATCACTCATCAGCACGTTGGTCATTGATTTGCATCCGTTGCTGTGGCCTGTGGGCACCCTCTGGCGTGTAAGCTTCCTGAAAGTGAAGCCTTTATCTTGCGTACATCCGTCCCTCGCACCCGGCACAGAGCAGATGCGTAGGGGACAGTTGAGTTCTATGGCTGGATCAGCGGATGGATGGGAGGATCGGAAAGTGGTGGGTGGGTGGATGGACAGATGGACGCCTGATTGGATTCCAGTGCATACAAACGTGAAAGTGGGTTAACAGCCTCAGAGTCTGCAGAAACACTGCCAGTGCTAGGAAAAGCACACCGCGGGCACGATGGCCTGACGTGACAGCTCACGTTTCCTCTCCTATTCCGATTCCCTTCAGTTTCCTCTCCTGGGTGCACACCCCCTTTTTATTTCATGCATTCATATTGAAGCACATATATTACTGCAGCACACTTTTTTATTTTTTATTATTGTATTGAGAAATAATTGGTTTCCTTTGCAACTGAACCCATTTTATTTTTTATGTGTTTAATAACTTAAATTCTGCCAGAGTAGGAGGTGCCAAGTGTCTGAAAGGAAGGGAGTTTTCCTCAGGGGGTTTTCCAAAGCAACCTAGGGATCCATGGCATAGAACTAGTGCAGCAAAGAACTCCTGGCTTACCTGGCAAATCAGGCAGCGCTTGTTCAGGTGGGAGAAACTCTATGTGGTTTCGACAGTACAGGGTTCTTGAGTCACCTCATGGGGACGTCCATGGGGATCTGCTGCAGATCCAGGGGCTCCCACAAAGCCTGCAGAGCCTGTCTCTCCACATCCTTAGGCTCTGCTTGAGGCTGCCTAGCCCAACAGGCCAAAACCTACTTCAATGGGCAGCTTTCTCTCCAGGGCAGGCGCGGCCGCTGCCAGCTCTCCAAGCCCACAGCTTCTAGCTTAGTTAAAACAGCACTCCTCTCTCTCCCCGAGAGACACATCCCAAGCCAGGGCAGGGCTGCAACTCGGCTGTCCTACTATGATGGGCCCAGCTGGGACCTTGGAGGCAGGGGTAGGGGCACTCCAGGACAGACAGTGCCCCCAGGGCCAAATGGAAAATGTGCCAGAGTGTGTGGGTCTCCCCCAAAACGAGCTCCTTTCTCTGCATTTCTGTGTCGTGAGTTGTATGTGGGAGGGGCGGGGAGGGTCTTGTCCTCCAGGACTTGGTGCCAGTATGATGGGAGACCTGAAGTAGAACCACGTAGGTACCAAGTAGGACACAGCCTAAGACAAGACGGCGGGAAGTGCCTGGCACCCTGAAGCCCAGAACAGGCAGTCTGTGCTGTGGGCCGTCAGGAGGATCCACCCCAACACAGCCCAACCAGCACCACACCTGACGGCCCCTTCCTTGGGGCCCAGGGCCAGCCCCAGGGTTAAGCCCCTGGCAGAGGGATGTCGCCAGATCTTCCCCACAGACCAGTGAGGGCTCTGCTGGTGTCTGTGTGCAGCCAGGAAACCAAGGCTGAGGGAAGGCCAGTGTCACAGGCAGTCTCAAACTGCACGCAGTCACACAGCGGGGTGAGGGCTCAGACTCCAGTGGGGCTCTTAACAGAGCCCAGCTTCTTTGTCACCACAGGAGAGTCGTGTGTGTGAAGGTGTGTGTGCACATGCATGGAGAGTATACATGTGTGTGAACTTAGAGGTGTGGATGGGTGTGTGCCGGTGTGTGCACTGTGTACTGTGTGCATGTGTGCATGTGTGCGTTGTATGCGCATGTGTGAAGGGGTGACTGGGGAAAGTGAGAGAGGACTCAGGGTGCGGTGCAGCTTTGGCTTTGTTTCAGAGGTGCCATTTTAAAGTCCCTTCTTCCCACTTCTTCTGCCCCTGCCCCACTTCCATCCTGAAGAGGCCAGGGTTTGTTTGTTCTCTCTCTCTCTAACTCTAACTCTCTCTAATGAACTGTCTTCTCTCCAACAGGCTTGGTCACCAAGGAGAACCGTGAGTATCCCCCAGCCCCCACCCATGCCCCAGGGCCAGTTGTCCTGATGTCCCAGGGCCTCTAACCCAGCCCTTCGAGTCCCAACAGCTGCCCAGCTGCCACCACCCAAGCCAGTGGTGCCTTCTGAAGTGCCCAAGCCCTGTAGGGGGTGGTCTTTGATTCATGCAGGGTGGAGGGAACAAGACTCTGCCGTCCTCCTGTCCCAGGGCCACCCCTGCAGCCTGGACCACGCCCAGCCACTGCCTCCCCCTCTGACACCCTAACCAGCTAGGAGCCCGAGCCAGGGCTGTTCTCCTTGGCAACATAACAGGGACCCCAGGCCGGCTCAGGGCTCCTGCTCCAGGTGCCAGCTTCAGGGGGGCGGGAGGAGGGGTGTGCCATGTTGGGCACTTCAGGAGCTCCAAGAGACAAACAGAAAGGGGTTACTGCTTGTTGGGGTAGAAATGCAAGATGAGCCAAGAAAGGCGGAGCAAGTGTTCTGGGTTTGAGGAAGAACGCCCCTTTTCCAATGGGAGGCATCGGGGAGGTTTCCAGGAGGAGGTGGCCTTTCAGTGATACCTCTGGGAGGAAGGAACAGCCTAGGCAAAGGTGTAAAGGCAGGGACACATGGGGCTCCTGTGCAGACCTCGGCTAGAGAGTCAGGGACAGGGGCAGCAGGGGCAGCGCCTGGAGGGCGGGGGTGCTGAGGCCTCCGATGCCAGCCGCTGTGATGGTTGTCCAGACTTGAGCAGGGACCTGCTCCCCAGGGGCAGAGGAGGTGAAGGGAGGGAGAGCCTGACGCTGACGATGGGAACCATGATGGAGTGCGTACCCTGTGCCAGACTCAGACATCTCGTGTGGTCATCCACAGAACCCCGGGGCTGGGACAGTGTAGAGCTACCCCGGTCCCCGCTGCGTAGGAGAGGTTGGGTCTCCTGCCCGAGGGCACGCTGCTCTGAGTGGTGGTGTGGGAGTCGGCACCCCCCCCCCCAGCTTGCCCAGGGCCCTCCCTCCTCAACAGCTCTCCACAGGAGGCAGCCCCTCCAGGCCCCTCCATCTCTGACTTAGACGCAGTGGGGACTCCACAGCGGGCTGCCGCTCCGGGAGCAGGATTTTACCCATGGGAGCCCAGTGCGCGGTGCTGTTACAGAGAACAGAGGAGCCCCCCACACCCTCAACCCCCTCTCCCTGAAGCCTCCACTGTCCCGTTCTGAAGCAGACACAGCCTGGCCCAGCAGCGTGGTGCTGAAGAAACACATGGACAGCACCCGCTGGTGGGGTGGCAGATTCAAGCCCGAGTGCCACCTGTTGCCCTGGGCAAACATCGCCAGTCGATCCCAGCACTCTTTGCCCATAGTCAGCCTCAAGAGCTTTTGTATTAAGCCTCTAACAACAAGTTTTAAATTGGCATTTAAGCCGAAACCTACCAAGTTGACAACTCTGATCTCCACCACCTCCCTGCTTTCCCAGCCAGCAAAGATAACGGGAGAGATGTCTGGCAGGTAGCACCACAGATTAGCCTCCTGGCCGCCCCCTCCCCTTCATGTCCTTGACAGCACGTGGTATCTTGCTGTGAGCAGCAATGCCAGGGTCCCTGGCGGCTTTGGACCTCAAGGTTTCAGGCAGCTGGAGAGGAACAACCCGAAGCCAGAACCCAGGCAGCAGAGCGGCTGCCTCCCAGGGACCGAGACGCCTCACCCGCCCCAGCAGCCTCTGCCTTCAGCCAGAGCTTGAGCGTGAAGGACCGGTGGTCAGAAAATCAATTCCAGAAAAGCCTGCTTAAGCCGCACTACTGACGGCAGCGGGGCCAGGCTTAGCTGCAGTCCGTGAGGTTCTGGGCAGACTGCGGGGTGGGCCCTGGCCGGCTCGGGCCAGCCCCTCTGCTCACAGGAGTAACGTGGCCTCTCCTGGAAGAGGAGGGTGATGGGTGCCCAGGGCTCGGGGCAGCAGAGGAGCCAGGCCCTGGCTGAGGACCACTGGGTGGCCAGGACCAAGCCTGGGTCCCTCCTGGGGATGCCACAGGGAGTGAAAGTGGCAGGTCCAGTCCGTGGCCAGCTCGCTCCCTCCTAAACAGCTCTTCCTGGGGTCTGCACCCCGCTATCTGCGCTGCCAGGGCCTCCCTTGCTGGGGTACAGCCAGGAGGCAGGTGTACTGAGGCCACAGAGCGGGGCCAGGCTGGGTATCTCCTATCAGGGCTCTGCCCAGGGAAGCCAAATCCAGCAGCATGCTCCATGGGAGCTGCATTCGCTCCTAACTGGGGTGCCTTTACCCACTCGAGGGTGCCATACCTGCGGCAGTACATGGTGTGCCCCCCCCCCCAGTCTCAGGCTCAGCCCGGCGCAATGCTATCCCAGTGTGTGTCCATCTCGGCAGGAGTTCTTGAGTGCCTACTAAGTGCTGGTGTGGGAGGTCCTGGGGCAACTGGACGAGATACAAAGCACCTGCTGGGTGCCTGGCATGCAGCAAGCCTGCGGCTGGGCAGCCTCTCTTTGGAAACCTGAGGGCAGCAGCAGAGTGCTCCCTGGCCAGGCTGTGCCTGCGCCTGGCACAGGGGCTGGGGACAGAAGGCAGTTCAACCTCGACGTCCCCTTCTCTAATTCCACATGGACCGGTTCTGGCCCAGCACAGCCTGCCCAACCATCAGGTGCTGAGAAGTATGTACTTGCATGATTCAGAGCTGTCAGGCTGAGAGCACAGGTGTCGTCCCAGCCCTCAAAGGGCCCTGCTGCATCTCAGGGTCTCAAGCACATCTCCCATCAGTCTTGACTTCCTGGATCTGCTCTGTGAGGATCGTAGCAGACCCACAGTCATCAGAGATGCACACAGTGGCTGCCCAGTGGGCCCCAGGCTCTGCCCTGAGCATTGAGTGGGACAGCCAGAGCCGCCTGCCTGTTCCCGGTGGCATCCCAGGGTCTGGCACTTAGCAGGTGCTCAGCGAATGAGCCGCAGGTGAATGAATGTACTTGGCATTGAGCTCTGCTTACGGAGTCCTCGTTTAACCCAGTGGGGAAGGCACCGCTGTGACCCCATTTGACAGATGAGGAAGCCAAGGCACGAGGAGGTTGCTGACTTGCCGGGAGAACCTAGCTAGAGAGAGGCGCTCTCACCCACCAGGCGATGGTCCTGGAGGCTTGAGAGGCCCTCCAGAGAGTCCCTTCCTTGTGGCGACACTGGTGGTCCATTTAGTCCTCCACTTGCTCACTAGGGCATGGGCCTGCAGGGAAGCCCCCAAGCTACTTCCATGCTGGGCAGACATACAGCCCTGCCTGCGCCCGAAGGGCTTGGTAGGGTCCTGGGGCGGGGCGGTGTTGTGTGTGTGGCTGGGCCCTGAGCCCACTCCCTGGCCCTGCCCCTCCCTGCTCTACTCCACTGCTCTTTCTCAGGCTGCTGCTCACCAGGGGTTGACCTCTCCCGCTTCCTCCCCAGAGGTGGCGAAGACCAAGTGTGGCCTCAGCAAGCCCTGCCCGGCCAACTTTTTTGCGTTTAAGATCTCCAGCGGGGCTGCCAACGTCGTGGGCCCCTCCATGTGCTTTGAAAACCACGTGTAAGTGCCGGAGGGGCACCGCGTCCCTCTCTTTTCATACATTCGTTCACTCACTCATTCATTTTCACTCACGGGAAGATTCTGAGGCTGCAAGGGGTGGGCTTGGGAGATGGGCTCAGGTGTCCTGCTGCAGGTGTGTGGGCCATGTCTGCCGCACCTGCTGCACCCACATCTTGCCGCACCCCCACCCCAACCCTGGGAGAGATGAGGGGAGGGGGGCCGTCAGGGTCGCCTGCCAAGCCTGCAGCGGAGCCAGGGTCTGAACTCGGGACTGACAGCCGAGCCGCTGGGCTTCCTACTAAGGGGATGCCTGTGCTGTGGGGAGGGTTCACGATGCAGGCCAAGGCATTGAAGGCCACAGGTAGCAGGCACCAGGGCTTCCACTCGGGTGTGAGAGAAAGTCTGTGCCTGTTATCCAAGCTAGACAGTAAAGGCCCCGGGACACCAGGTCCACCCTACGATGGAAGGTCCACCCTCTGACAGAAGACAGAGACAGGAGGCCAGGTCAGGACTCAGAACCTAACCCCTGTTTGCTTAGGCAAAACCTGGCTGATTGGTTCATTCACTTAAAAGGCCAGAGGCAGTGGACTTCAGGACCAGCTCAATCCAGGGGTTCACCCCCACAACACCAGGGCTCCTTGTCCCACCGACTTCACCTCTGCTGTCATCCTTCTGTTGGCTTCATTTTTCTCTGTGGAAAATGGACTTTTCTGTGCAGTCAAGTAGAGAGGAGCCCAGCTGGTTTGACACATCAACCTAGCCTAGCTCCCCAGTGCCCCAGTCCTAGGATGGGTCTCAATGAGTGGGCTGCGTCCAGGGCTATGCCTGGGCAAGTCGCTGTGGCCAGGGGCCCAGCATGCTCTTCTTGTCCAGGCCAGAAAGCACGAGGGGCCAGTCCCAGAAACCACCGGGCCTGAGAGCGGAGGCAGACTGCTCTCCTCAGGGGTCCCCAGCCACAGAAGCAAGGGGGTGGTTCCTCTCGTGGCACCCACAGTTGCGTTTTGTTTTCCTTCCTCATCCTTTTAGTATCATGAGTCCAGTGAAAAACAACGTGGGCAGAGGCCTGAACATCGCCCTGGTGAACGGTGAGTGGACAGGAGCGCTCCCAGCACGCACTGGCGTCATCTCGTGGCGCTCAGGAGGGGAGGTGTGGCTGGTGGTGGGCGGAGGGGGATGCCGGAGGTCTCTAGGACATGCTTCTACCTGCACTCCTGGCCTGGCGCTCTCCACTTCTCCCACTTCTCCGTGGGAATGTGAGCCGTCCTCAAACCACCCCAACTTGAACCCACACACAGGAAGCCGTAGGAGACGACCAGTGTGAGATCACAAGCTGGGTGCACACGTTCATTCATTCATTCAGCAATCACGGGCAGCAGCTCCCGTGGGCCAGGCCCTACACATGGCTCTGGGGTCAGCCAAGAACTCCAAGTCCAGGGGCCTCCCTTGATGCCTCTCACAACATGGGCACAATGATAGCAGAGCTAGCGTTCAGAGAGCATGCCTGTGTGCTGGCTGTTTGATTCAGGCTCATGCCAGGATGTAGCTTTGCCCAATACCCCCATTTTCTAGGTGAGAAATAGAGGGGCTGAGAGGTTAAGCAACTTTCCCAGGGTCACACAGCCAATGGACTCAAATAGATCTGAAACCAGATCTGGCTGATTCCAGGTCGTCGTCTTTGCACTGAACTACCTACCTTGACTAGAAATGTCTCCAAGCATATATGCAGTGCCTACTGATTGCCAGCCAGGGAAAATCCTACAAATGACATCTGGGCCTCAGAGCCGAGTGCCAGAAGCGTTGCTGGGACAGGTAGCTGTCAGGCAACTCTTAGTCCTCGATGAAGCATATGTTCCTTTGGGCAACTGTTGAAACGCTGGCCTTCTACACCCACACCCTCGCTCTCCAGTTCCGGAAAAACTCAAGCCCACACAATCACAAAAGCAGTTTCAGGTTTTGTGGACTCCCTCCCTAGCGCCCTGTGGAAGTCTCTGTGTTGTCCTGCCCCAGGCCCCTGTCAAGTCACATACAGAGCTGGCATCCCTTCTGCAATATCTCCATCTAGTGGCAGATTGTGAGAACTGCAACTTACTCCAAAACACCAGGTCTGAGGCGAGTGGGGCACCAGGACTCCTGCCTCCTTGTGCCACACAACCCACCAAGGCAAATTCAGGCTCCTGTGCTCAGGGCATCTGAGTGCCACTCAGCTCACTGCAGGTCCCTTTGCCTTCAGGAGTTGCAGATTTTCCATTTAAGTGTGAATAATGGCGGTCATCATTCTTGTTGCTACTTGTTTTTCAAAACCAAATACTATTTATTGCAGAATTCAAGAGCTTTGAAGTCATCAGAATGATTTTTGGGGTTGCTCCTATTTTTTAGTGTGTGTGTGTGTGTTTTCTTTGCTCCTATTTTTTATTTTTATTTAAGTTATCCAAGTTTAATTTATTCCATATGTATAGATTTAGGAGCATAGTGGGACTTGCCCCCACTCTTCCTCCCACCTACAGTCTGACTCTTCCTCCTTCTCCCTCTCAGATTCCCATTCTTGATTTTTGCAATGATCTATTTTCAGGATATTTAATGATCATATAGTTAACCCTACTTGCAATAAAGGAGCTCAATGAATAGTATGAAGAGAAAGAGAACAAAACAAACATAACCTGTTCCTCAGTGGAGGAGACCAGGGCTATAAACAATCACATGTTCTCAAAATGTCTGTTTACTCTAATACATTACTGTTCGGGTATTCTATTATGTCGGATCAGGGAAAACATAGGATATCTGTCCTTTGGGGACTGTCTTATTTCAATAAGTATAATGGTTTCCAGTTGCATCCACCTTGTTGCAGGAAAGGATTTCATTTTTTATTACAGCTGAGTAGTACTCCATGGTGTGTATATGTACTGTAGTTTCGTAATCCACTCAGCAGTTGATGGGCATCTGGGTTGAGTCCATATCTTAGCTACTGTAAATTATGCTGCTATGAACATGGGGGTACAGATAATTCTTTCGTATGCTGACTTCCCAGGAGTGGGATGGCCGGATCATACGGTAGGTCTATATTCAGATTGCTGAGGCACCTCCTTACTGTCTTCCTCAGTGGGTGCACCTGTTTACTTCCCACCAGCAGTGGATCCTGCGGTAGGTTCCCCCATGTTCTCGCCAGCATTTGTCATTTGTTGATTTCTGTATGTGAGCCTTTTTAACTGGAGTAAGGTGAAACCTCGTGGTTTTGATCTGCATTTCCCTGATGGCTAGTGGTCGTGAGCATTTTCACAGTGTGTGTTGGCCACCTGAATTTCCTCTCTTGAAAAAAATGCCTGTTTAAGTCCTGTGCCCATTTCTTCACTGGATTGTTTGTTGTTGTTGAGTTTCTGGAGCTCTTTATATATTCCAGATGTTAACCCTTTAACAGTAGCATAGCTAGCAAATATTTCCTCCCTTTCTGTCGGTTGCTCTTCCCTTGCTGAGTGTTTCTGTTGCTTTACAGAAACTCCTCAGCATGATGTAGTCCCATTTGTTAATATTGGCTTTGACTGCCTGTGCTTCTGGGGTCTTTTCCAAGAATTCCTTGCCTATGCCAATGTCTTGTAGTTTCTCACATGTTTTATTATAATTTGATAGTATTGGGTTGTAGATTTAGGTCTTTGATCCATGTTGAGTGGGTTTTTGTGTAAGGTGTAAGATATAGGTCTTGCTTCACTCTTCTGCATGTGGAGATCCAGATTCCCCAGCACTGTTTGTTGAAGAGACTGTCCTTGCTCCATTGGTTGATTTTCGCTCTTTTATCAAAGATAAGTTGGTTGTAGATGCATTGTTTGATTTCGGGAGTTTCTGTGCTGTTCCATTGGTCTAAAAGTCTGTTTTTGTCCCAGTACCAGGCTGTTTGGATTATGACTTCCCTTAAGATGTCTTGAAATCAGATATTGTGATGCTTCCTGCTTTGTTTTTGTCGTATAAGATTGTTTTACCCATTCAGTGTCTCTTGTGTTTCCATAGGAATTTCAGCATAGTTTTCTCTAGATCTGCAAAGAATGTTTTTGGTATTTTGATGAGGGCTTCATTGAATCTGTAAATTGCTTTTGGTAGTGTGGAAATTGATTATAGTGATTCATCCACTCCATGATGATATAATCAACTCTGTTAAGTATAGTGTTCAATGAATCGTATAAAAGAAAGGTAAGGAAAAGAAACAAAAATATAGAATAAAAAGTTGTTCCTCAATAATCAAGAGAGTGCTGTCCCAAATCGTTGCTTCTCAAATTGTTGTTTTCATTTCTGTATGTTGTCTTTTAGATGCTGTATTAGTTATCACAGGTCAGGGAGAACATATAGAATTGTCCCTTTGGGACTGGCTTATTTCACTAAGTATGATGTTTTCCAGTTTAACCCATTTTGTTGCAAATAACCAGATTACATTTTTTTAACTGCTGTGTTGTATTCCATGGTGTACATATCCCATAATTTCTTTATCCAATCTTCATGAGGGTCATTTGGGTTGATTCCATGTCTTTGCTATTGTGAATTGAACTGTGATAAGCATGGAGGTGTAGATAACTCTTTCATATGCTGATTTCTTTTCCCTTGGATAGCTTCCCAGGAGTGGGATGCCTGGGTCACATGGTAGGTCTATATTTAGACTTCTGATGTATCTGCATACTTTGTTTGCCACCAACAGTGAATTAGGGTAACTTTTCCTCCACATCCTTGCCAGCATTTGTTGTTTGTTGATTTCTGTATGAAAGCCATTGAAAGGGGGATGAAGTGAAACCTCACTGTGGTTTTGATTTGCATTTCTCTGATGGCTAGCAATCCTGAGAGTTTTTTCCTGTGTCTGTTAGCCATTTGGATTTCCTCTTTTGACAAATGTCTGTTTAAGTCCTTTGCCCACTTCTTAACCAGATTGTTTTGTTGTTGTTGAATTTCTTGCTATATTTTCTGATTATTAATCCTTTATCAATTGTACGGTTTGCAAATATTTTCTCCCATTCTGTTGGTTGCCTCTTTAATTTGCTGGTTGTTTCTTTTGCAGTGCAGAAGCTTCTCAATTTGATATAATCCGATTTGTCAATTTTGGCTTTGATTGCCTATGCCTCTGGGGTCTTTGCCAACAGCTCTTTGTCTATAAAGATGTCTTGTAGGGCTTCCCTAATGCTCTCTAATAATCTCATAATGTCAGGTCATAGATTTAGGTCTTTAGTCTTTTTTTGGGTGGATTTTAGTGAAAGGTGCAAGTTAGGGGTCTTCATGCTTTGCATGTGGTGATCCAGTTTTCCCAGCACCATTTGTTGAAGAGACTGTCCTTGCTCCAGGGATTGATTTTAGCTCCTTTGTCAAAGATAAGTTGGTTGTAGATTCTTGGATTGATTTCTGGTGTCGTTATTCTGTTCTATTGGTCTAAAAGTCTGTTTTTATACCAATACCAGGCTGGTTTGATTATAACTGCCTTGTAGTATGTCTTGAAATCAGGTATTGTGACGCCTCTAGCTTTGTTTTTATTGTATAAGATTGCTTTAGCTATTCATGGTGTTGGACCTCTCAGTTGTAGAGATGCCCACTTGCTCGAGAGGACGCCCAAAAATCCAGACTCCAGACCAGTTGATGCAAAAAGCATGAGGTATTTATTGTACGTTTGCGCAAACGGGCCCCCACCTAAGGCGGTGAGGAGCCCTGAGCGGCAGTTTCACACAGGTTATATAGTCAACAAATTAGCATATGGGATTGGCCGGTTCGGAGGGACAATTAGCATACCGGAGAATGCTGAGGAGAGTGCTGAGGGAACCAGCTGAAGAGAATGCTGAGGAGAGTGCTAAGGGAACCAGCTGAGGAGAATGCTGAGGAGAGTACTGAGACTCTCCGAAGGGGAGTGGCAGCTCTGCTCTGGGCATGCCTAGAGGTTCTCTAAAGGGGATAGACTTTTCCTTCCCAGAGAACGTGCCCGCTGGACCCTGGGGAACATCTAACCTCTTAAGAAGCCCCTGATATCTGCCCAGGCCTAGCCTCTTGTCCCTCTCCCCCATAAGGGTCCTTCATTCCCTCCTTTTCTTTTTGCAAAGATTTTAATCTTAAAATCTATTGAACCGGCCTGGGGAGAACCTGCCTCACTGGAGGGAGGAAACTCTGTTCTTACTGGACTGGGTTAGGTTCCACGTTAACAATTGCGGAGCATGGGGATTGGAAAAACAATGGGGAAAGGCCAGGAACATCATAAATATTAAACAGTTTTTGAAAGTCTTAGCTTGAGTGGGTTCTGAGTGCGCTGGAGCTTCCATTTGGCTGGTCTATCCGGATCCTCGGGGCCCTGGGGAGGTGGTGCTTGCTTCACGTGTGAGGCGTGGACCCAAGCAGCGATTCCGTCGACCTTGAGAGCGGTGGGAGTTGTCAACAGCACAGTGAAGGGGCCTTTCCACCGGGGCTCTAGAGTCTTAGATTGGTGCCTTCGGACATACACAGCATCACCGATTTGGAAAGGATGTGGAATGGTTGTCGTCTTGGGTTGGTAGGCTGCTGCAAGAGGTTTCCAGACCTGGTTCTGGATGATCTGGAGTGCTCTCAACCGGGCCTGTAACTTAGGGGCATCGGCAACGGAGTCACTGGCAAGGTCAAGCAAGCCTGCTACTGGTGGGGGCCCTCCATAAAGGATTTCGTATGGTGTCAGCCCGCAATGAGAGGGCGTGTTTCGGACCCGGAACAACACCATAGGGAGGAGTTGGACCCAGTCTTTAACACCAGTCTCCAACGCTAATTTGGTCAAGGTCTCTTTAATTGTTCTGTTCATTCTTTCTACCTGTCCTGAACTTTGGGGTCTATAGGCACAGTGCAATTTCCAATTTATGCCTAATGCTTTGGCCACCAACTGACTTACCTGGGAGACAAACGCTGGGCCATTGTCGGACCCGATTACCTTAAGCAAGCCGAACCGGGGGAAGATCTCCTCTATGATCTTCTTGACGACCACCTGGGCGGTTTCCCGTTTTGTGGGGAATGCCTCAGTCCATCCGGAGAAGGTGTCTACAAAAACTAGAAGATACTTATTCCCATAACTGCCCGGCCTTATCTCAGTGAAATCGACCTCCCAGTTGATTCCTGGTCGGTCTCCTCTTACCCTAGCTCCCTCCGGGAGCTTGAGGTGTCTGGCATTTACCTTGGCACACGGAACACAGGATTCAGTCACCTGCTGGGCTAAAGAGTCAAGTCCGGGGATGTAGTAAGTCTGCCTATCTTCCTGTAAGGCTGCTTTTAGCTTTTTGTATCCCAAATGAGTCCATTGATGGAGGCTGGTAATTATTTCTTTAGCCAATTGGTGTGGCAAGACTATTTTCTCTCCGAGCCTCCAAACCCTTATTTGTTCATCATATTCTGCACCGAGCCGCTGAATCGTATCTAAGTCTTGGTCCGAATAGAGGAAAGGTGGTTCCCTCGATACTTGGGTGGGCTCAATTGTCTTTAACGGGAGCACCTGTTGGCTCAGGGCTGCCGCCCTAGCGGCCTCGTCTGCCATCCCGTTTCCCCTTGCTACGGGGTCGTCTCCTCGTTGGTGCCCGGGGCAATGAATTGCTGAGGAGAATGCTGAGGAGAGTGGCAGCTCTGCTCAGTTTCAGCGGCAAGGAGGAGGTCGTCCACATATTGCAGGAGGACCAGGTCCGGATGGTTGACTCGGAAGTCGGCCAAATCGAGGTGCAGAGCTTCGTCAAACAAGGTAGGCAAGTTTTTAAATCCTTGGGGCAACCTTGTCCAGGTGAGTTGTCCTGAAAACCCGGTCTCTGGGTCTTTCCACTCAAAAGCAAAGATGGATTGGCTCTGAGGGCTCAGTCTTAAACAAAAGAATGCACCTTTTAGATCCAACACAGTGCACCATACGTGGGTCGGAGGCAAGGTACTTAGCAGATTGTAGGGGTTGGGCACCGTGGGATGCATATCCTCCGCTCTCCCGTTAACCTCCCGCAAGTCCTGTACCGGGCGGCAGTCACCCGTACCAGGCCTCTCTACTGGTAGTAGGGGGGCGCTCCAAGGTGAACGACAAGGTTTTAAAATGCCTAGGTGTAACAGTCTATGGATATGTGGCCGGATACCTTCCTTAGCTTCCTTGCCCATCGGATATTGACGAACTGACACGGGAATGGCCGTGGGCTTCAGATCAAGGGAGGCCGGTTGACGGCCAGCCCTATTCCCGCAGTCTCTGCCCAGGCCTGAGGAAAATCTTGGAGCTTAAAGGCCCTTTTTCTGAAGTCAGTACCGAGTGCTGGGCTCCCGTGTCAATCAGGAAGGTTACCGGTCTGCCCCCCACTTCAAGGGTTATCCTGGGCTCAGGGGGGGGTTCCTGGCCCTGACTCACCTAGTCGTCTTCTTCCAGGGACAGGATTGGAACTGGTCTCCTCTTTGGTCCCTGTGTTTTCTTCGGGCAGTCTTTGACCCAGTGTCCTCTTTCTTTACAATAGGCACATTGATCTCTTTCCACCCGAGGCTTTCGTTTGTCTCCCAAGTCCCTATTCTGTCCTGGTCTACTCCTTTCTGTATCCTGCACTACGGTGGCCAAAATTCTACTAGGCTCTCGATTACGTCTTTTGTCTCTTTTGTCTTCCCTTTCCTCCTGCTCCTTGCGGATTCTTTCCTCCTTCTCCTCTCGGATCTCCCTTTTGTTGTAAATCTTTTCTGCCTCCTTTATTAAATCTTGTATAATATACCCCTGAAGCCCCTCTAGCCGCTGCAATTTATTGCGGATGTCCGGCGCTGACTGTCCTATAAAGGACATGATTACATCTCCCTGCCGGTCCTCTGCCAGGGGGTCAAACGGGGTATACATACGGTAGGCTTCCATTAATCTTTCTAGGAAGCCTGCCGGCGTTTCCTCAGCCCCCTGTACTACTGCACGTACCTTGGCCAAATTGGTGGGGCGCTTTCCAGCCCCTCTGAGACCCGCAAGGAGAATCTGGCGATAAAGACGAAGTCGCTCCCTACCAGCAACGGTGGTGTAGTCCCAATCAGGACGGGTTGAGGGAAACGCCTCCTCGATTTCATTTAGCAGTAGAGTCGGTTGGCCATCTGCTCCAGGGACGTTTTTCCGTGCCTCAAGGTAGACACGCTGCTTTTCCTCAGTAGTGAGGAGGGTCTGCAGAAGCTGCTGACAATCATCCCAGGTGGGCTGATGAGTCAATAAAATTGACTCGACCAGCCCAGTCAGAGCCTGGGGGTCCTGAGAGAAAGAGGGGTTATGGGTTTTCCAATTGTAAAGATCGGAAGCAGAAAATGGCCAGTACTGCATCTGGCCAGCCACCGAGCGAAGAGGAAAAGCCTGTGAAGTCCAAACGCTTCCCGAGCCCCCTGCCTGCCCCCGACGGAGGCGCAGGCGGCTGGAGGGCGGGGAAGGCGCTGAGACTTCTTCCCCTGCCCTCGTGGAATCAGGGGATGGTGCAGAAGGTTGCACATCCCGCTCTGGTTGTTGTGTGAGTTCCTGCGGGGGAGCAGGCTGGCCGGGAAGATAGGGTGGGGGAGAGTCAAAGCGCAGAAAGTCCTGATCAGCCGGAAGAACCGGTGGCTTGTCAGGTTTTGGATCTCGAATCTCCTTCAGAGGGTATAGGGAGGAGGTTGGCACAACCGGGATAGGAGGAGGGGGTAACGGGGTCCGTATGGGCTCCGTCGGGAAGGAGAAGGGTTCTATCCAGGGAGGGGGATTACGTGAAAGATCCTCCCACGTAGTAATGTAGGGCACCTGATCAGGGTGTCCATTGGATCCTGGCTGAAAGACCCGCGCCTTAATCTGTAAAATAATATCGAGGTTAAAAGTGCCGTTCCTTGGCCAGCCGACCTCGAAGGCCGGCCATTCTGAGGAACAGAATTTTGCCCATTGTTTCCTTTTAATCTCCACTGAGAGGTGGCGCGCGCGTTCTCGAACGTCCTTCCAGTGATCTAGAGTGAGACTTAAAGGGGTGGTTATTTGTTGACCCATGTGTGCAAGGATTTCAGCCCAAACAAAAAGAACAGCCAATGCACAAACATATACAATAAGCAAGACAAACCACATGGCTTGCGCTAGTTTTGGGAGCGGCTGCCTGACCAGCCCTCCCCGGGAAGGAGGGAGACTTGGTCTCCGACCCACCTCCAGACCACCCCGGGAGCGTCTTCCGGGGGAACGGACCGAGGGTTTCCCCTCATAACCCGGAGCGTCCTCCAGGGAACGGACCAGGGGTTGCTGGGCACGCCTGCCTCCCCCACTGGTCCCACAGAGTCAGGTCAGATACTGGCCAGTCAGAATACTCCAGTCAGAATCCAGTCAGAATACTCAAGACGAAGAACAACAAACAGAAAACACTTAATTATACCTCCAACTGGTCCTGCAGAGAATGGGTCTGAGGGCGACCTCGAGCCCCACGTTGGGCGCCAAAATGTTGGACCTCTCAGTTGTAGAGATGCCCACTTGCTCGAGAGGATGCCCAAAAATCCAGACTCCAGACCAGTTGATGCAAAAAGCATGAGGTATTTATTGTACGTTTGCGCAAACGGGCCCCCACCTAAGGCGGTGAGGAGCCCTGAGCGGCAGTTTCACACAGGTTATATAGTCAACAAATTAGCATATGGGATTGGCCGGTTCGGAGGGACAGTTAGCATACCGGAGAATGCTGAGGAGAGTGCTGAGGAAACCAGCTGAAGAGAATGCTGAGGAGAGTGCTAAGGGAACCAGCTGAGGAGAATGCTGAGGAGAGTACTGAGACTCTCCGAAGGGGAGTGGCAGCTCTGCTCTGGGCATGCCTAGAGGTTCTCTAAAGGGGATAGACTTTTCCTTCCCAGAGAACGTGCCCGCTGGACCCTGGGGAACATCTAACCTCTTAAGAAGCCCCTGATATCTGCCCAGGCCTAGCCTCTTGTCCCTCTCCCCCATAAGGGTCCTTCAATGGTCTCCTGTATTTCCATATGAGTTTCAACATCATTTTTTTAGAAAGTTTTATTTAATGAATACAAAGTTCATAGGTACAGTTTAGTTTCATATAACAGTTACTTTCCCCATACTCACCCTCCTACCCCCACTCCCATCCCACCTCCTACTCCCTTTCCCATCCCATTCTTCATTAAGATTGGTTTTTAATTAACTTTATGTACAGAAGACCAACTCTATACTAAGTAAATATTTCCACAGTTTCATCCACACAGACACACAAAGTATAAAGTACTGTTTGAAAACAAGTTTTACAGTTAGTTCTCATAGTACAACTCATTAAGGACAGAGGTCCTACATGGGAAGTAAGTACACAGTGATTCTGTTGTTGATTTAACAAATGATACTCTTATTTAGGATGTCAGTGATCACCTGAGGTTCTTGATATGAGCTACCAAGGCTATGGAAGCCTTTTGAATCCACAAACTCCATCAGTATTTAGACAAGGCCATAAGCAAAGTAGAAGTTCTCTCCTCCCTTCATAGAAAAGTACATTTCTTTGATGGCCCTTTCTTTCTCACTCACAGAGATCCTTCATGAAGATGATATTTTGCCACAATGTCTTGGCTTTCCATGCCTGAAATGCTCTCATGGGCTTTTCAGCCAGATCCGAATGCCTTAAGGGCTGATTCTAAGGTCAGAGTGCTGTTTAGGGTATTTGTCATTCTATGAGCCTGTGGTGTGGACTGCTTCCCATGTTGGAACATTCTCTCCTTTTTTAATTCTATTGATTTGGTCTTATTTATGTGACCCCTTTGACACTTAATCCTATCTTTATGATCAATTACACACTTAATATGATCACTTTAACATGTAAGATGGCATTAGTACCACCTAGCTTAATAGGATTTGGAGTCCCATGGCAAGTTTTTAGCTTTACCCTCAGGGGTAAGTCCGTGAGAATGTGTGCCAAGCTGTACAGTTACTACTTCTCTTATTCTCACTCTTAATTTTTAATGGGATCTATTTTTCAATTGGATTTATACACCTGTGAATAATTCTATGTTAAATAAAGAGTTCAAGCAATGGTATTAAGTAGAAAAAAATAATAAAATAATAAACTGTTACTTGACAGTCAAGACAAGGGCTGTTCAAGTCATTGCTTCTCATAGTATCAATTTCACTTCTATGGCTTTCTTTTCAGGCACTCTGATAGTTAATACAGATCAGGAAGAACACATGGTATTTGTCCCTTTGGTTCTGGCTTATTTTACTAAATATGATGTTTTCTTTTTTTAAGATTTATTTATTTATTTCAAAGTCAGAGTTACACAGAGAGAAGAGAGGCAGAGAGAGAGAGAGAGAGAGAGAGAGAGAGAGGTCTTCCATCTGATGGTTCACTCCCCAATTGGCCGCAATGGCAGGGGCTGCGCCAATCCGAAGCCAGGAGCCAGGAGCTTCTTCCAGGTCTCTCACACAGGTGCAGGGGCCTAAGCTCTTAGGCAGTCTTCTACTGCTTTCCCAGGCCATAGCAGAGAGCTAGACTGGAAGTAGAGCAGCCGGAAGTAGACTGGCGCCCATATGGGATGCCAGCGCTTTAGGCCAGGGCGTTAACCCATTGTGCCACAGCACCAGCCCCAGTATGATGTTTTCTAGATGCATTCATTTTGTTGCAAATGACCCATATTTCATTTTTTTAACTGCTGTGTATTATTCCATAGAGTTCATATCCCATAACTTCTTTATCCAGTCTTCATTGATGGGCATTTAGGTTGATTGCATGTCTTAGCTATTGTGAATTGAGCTGCAATAAACATGGAAGTACAGGTAACACTTTTATTTGCTGATTTCATTTCCCTTGGGTAAATTCGCAGGAGTGGGATGGCTGGGTCATATCATAGGAGTGTATTCAGATTTCTGAGGTATCTCTAAACTGTCTTCAGTAGTGGTTTTACCAGTTTGTATTCCTACCAACAGCAAATCAATGTATCTTTTTCCCCACATCCTCACCAACATTTGTTGTTCGTTGATTTCTGAATGAGAGCCACTCTAATTGGGGTGAGGTGAAACCTCATTGTGGTTTTGATTTGTATTTCCCTGATGGCTAGTGATCCTGAACAATTTCATGTGTCTGTTGGCAATTTGTATTTCTTCTTTTGAAAAATGTCTGTTTAAGTACTTGGCCCATCTCTTAACTGAGTTGTTCTGTTATTATGGAGTTTCTTGATCTCTTTGTATATTCTGATTATTAATCCTTTATCAGTTGCATAGTCTGCAAAAAATTTCTCTCATTCTGTTGGTTGCCTCTTCACTTTGCTATTTCTTTTGCCATACAAAAACTTCTCAATTTAAAGTAATCCCATTTGTTAATTTTGGCTTTGACTGCCTGTGCCTCTGGGGTCTTTTCCAAGAACCCTTTGCCAATGCCAGTGTCTTGCAGGGTTTCCCCAATGTTCTCTAATAATTTGTTGGTGTTGGGTCATATATTTAGGTCTTTAATCCATGTTGAGTGGATTTTTATGTAAGGTGTAAGGTGAGGGACTTGCTTCATACTTCTGCATGTTTTCCCAGCACCGTTTGTTTTAGAGACTGTCCTTTCTCCAGGGGTGGGTTTTAGCTCCTTGATCAAATATAACTTGTTTATAGATGTTTGAATTGATTTCTAGTGTTTCTATTCTTTTCCCTTGGTCTGTCATCTATTTTTGTACCAGTACCAGGCTGTTTTGATTATAACTTCCTTATAGTATGTCTTGAAACCTGGTATTGTGATGCCTCCGGCTTTGTTTTGTTATATAAGATTGCTTTAGCTATTCGAGGTCTCCAGTGCCTCCGTATGAATTTCAGCATCATTTTTTTCTAGATCTTAGAAGAATAGTTGGTATTTTGATTGGAATTGCATTGACTCTATAAATTGCTTTTGGAAGAATGGACATTTTGATGATACTGATTCTTCCAATCCATGAATATGGAAGAATTTTCCATTTTTTATCTTCTTCTATTTCTTTCTTTAATGTTTTATAATTATTATCATGGAGATATTTGACATCCTTGGTAGATTTGTTCCAAGGTATTTGATTTTATTTTGTAGCTATTATGAATGTGATTGATATTAGATGTTCTTTCTTAGCCAAGGCATTGCCTGTGTTTACAAAGGCTGTTGATTTTTGTGTATTGACTTTATATCCTGCTACTTTGCCAAACTCTTTTATGAGTTCTGATAGTCTCCCAGTGGAATCATTGGATCCTCTATATGTAGGATCATGTCATCTGCAAATAGGAATAGTTTGACTTCCTCCTTCCTAATTTGTATCCCTTTGATTTCTTTTTCTTGCCTAATGGTTCTGAAAAACTTCCAGGTATATATTGAATAGTGATGGTGAGCATCCATGTCTGGTACCAGATCTCAGCTGGAATACTTCTAACTTTTCCCCATTCAATAGGATGCTAGCCGTAGGTTTGTCATAAATTGCCTTGATTGTGTTGAGGAATGCTCCTTCTATACCCAATTTGTTTAGAGTTTTCATCATGAAAGGGTGTTGTGTTTTACCAAATGCTTTCTCTGCATCTATTGAGACAATCATCTGTTTTTTTTTTTCTTCAGTTGGTTAATGTGGTGCATCACATTGATTGATTTGCAAATGTTGAACCATCCCTGCATACCAGGCATAATTCCCACTTGGTCTGGGTGGATGAGCTTTCTGATGTGTTGTTGGATTCAATTGGCTAGAATTTTGTTGAGGATTTTCCCATCTATGTTCATCAGGGAAATTGGTCTGTAACTCTCTTTCTCTGTTGCATCTTTTTCAGGTTTAGAAATTAAGGTGATGCTGGCTTTGTAGAAAGAATGTGGGAGGATTCCCTCTCTTTCAATTGTTTTGAATAACTTGAGAAGAATTGGAGTTAGTTCTTTACATGTCTGCTAGAATTCAGCCATGAATCCATCCGGTCCTGGGCTTTTCTTTGTTGGGAGGGCCTGCATTACTGATTCAATTTCTGTCTTAGCTTTGGGTCTATTTAGGTTTTCTGTGTCTTCATGGCTCAATGTAGGTAGGTTGTATGTGTCCAGGAGTCTATCCATTTCTTCAAGATTTCCCAGTTTGTTGCCATATAGCTCATTGAAGTAATATGTGATAAGTCTTTTTATTTCTGTGGTGTCTGTTGTTACATTGCCTTTTTCATCTCTAATGTTATTGATTTGGGTCTTACCTGTCCTTCATTTGGTTAGTTGGGCCACTGGTGTGTCAATTTGCTTTGGTTTGGTTTGGTTTTTGTTGTTTTTTTTTTTTTTTCCAAAGAACCAGCTCTTTATTTTGCTGATCTTTTGTATTATTTTATTGGTTTCAACTTGGTTGATTTCTTCTCTAATTTTAATTATTTCTTTTTTCCTACTACTTTTGGGTTTGGTTTCCTGTTGTTTTTGTAGACCCTTGAGATGGAGTAATAGCCCATTTATTTTGTGCTTTTCCAGTTTCTTGATGTAGGCACCTATTGCTATAAACTTTTCTCTTGACACTGCTTTTGCTCTATCCTTTAAGTTTTTTTATATTGTATTGTTGTCTTCATTTGTTTCCAGACCTTTTTTCTTCCTCTTTTGAGTTCTTCTATGACCCACTGTTCATTCAGGAGCATATTGTTCAGTCTCCATGTGTTTTCATATACTCTAGAGATTCCTGAGTTGCTGATTTCCAGCTTCAATGCTTCCAGCTATTGCCCATTCAGTAGGATGCTGGCCATGGGTTTGTCATATATTGCCTTGATTGTGTTGAAGAATGTTCCTTCTAAACTCAATTTGCTTAAGGCTTTCATCATGAAAGGATGTTGCATTTCATCAAATGCTTTCTCTGAATCTGTTAAGATAATCATATGGTTTTTTTCTTCAGTTGGTTAATGTAGTGTATCACTTTTATTGATTTGTGAATGTTGAACCACCCCTGCATACCAGGAATAAATCCCACTTTGCCCACATGAGTGATCTTTCTGATGTGTTGATAGATTCAGTTAGCCAATATTTTGTTGAGGATTTTTGCATCTGTGTTAATCAAGGATATTGGTCTATATAGTTCCCTTTCTCTGAAGTATCTTTTTCTGGTTTAGGAATTAAGGTAATGCTGGCCTCATAGAAAGAGTTTGAAAGGATTGATTCCCTCCCTTTTGATTGTTTTGAATAGCTTGAGAAGAATTGGAATTAGTTCTCTAAATGTCTGGTAGAATTCAGCAGTGAAGCCATCTGGTCCTGGGATTTTCTTTGTTGAGAGGGTCTTTATTAGTGATTCAATTTCCATCTTTGTTACTTGTCTCTTTAGATTTTCTGTGTCTTCATGGCTCAATTTTGGTAGATTGTATGTGTCCAGGATCTATCCATGTCTTCTAAATTTCCCAATTGGTTGGCATATAACTCTTTGTAGTAATTCCTGATGATTGTTTTCTGTAGTGTCTGTTGTTAATTTCCTTTTTCATCTCTGATTTTATTGATTTGGGTCTTCGCCACCCCTCCCCTTTTTTTTGCTTAGTTGGGCTAATGGTGTGTCAATTTTATTTTTTCAAAAAGCCAGCTCTTCATATCACTGATCTTTTGTATTTTGTTCAGTTTACTTTTTCTCTAATTTTAATTATTTCTTTCTTCCTACTTATTTTGGATTTGGTTTGTTGTTTTTCTAGATCATTGAGATGCATTTATAAATCATTTATTTGGTGTGTTTCCAATTTTTTTTGACAGAGTTGGACAGTGAGAGAGAGACAAAGTCTTCCTTTTTCCGTTGGTGTACCCCCAAAATGGCTGCTACGGCCGGGGTGCTGTGCCAATCTGAAGCTAGGAGCCAGGTGCTTCTCTTGGTCTCCCATGCGGGTGCAGGGCCCAAGCACTTGGGCCATCCTCCACTGCCTTCCCAGGCCACAGCAGAGAGCTGGACTGGAAGAGGAGCAACTGGGACAGAATCTGGTGCCCCAACCAGGATTAGAACCTGGGATACCGGTGCCGCAGGCAGAGGATTAGCCTAGTGAGCCATGGTGTGGCCCCAATTTCTTGATGTAGGCACAAATTGCCATAAACATCACTTTATTTTTTTTTTGCTTAAAACAATAGAAATTCTCTCACAATTCTTTTTTTTAAAAATTTATTTAATAAATATAAATTTCCAAAGTACAGCTTTGGATTACAGTGGCTTTTACCCCCCATAACCTCCTTCCCACCTGCAACCATCCCATCTCCCGCTCCCTCTCCCATCACATTCACATCAAGATTCATTTTCAATTCTCTTTATATACAGAAGATCAATTTAGTATGTATTAAGTAAAGATTTCAACAGTTTGCACCCACATGGAAACACAAAGTGTAAAGTACTATTTGAGTACTAGTTGTACCGTTCATTCACATTGAACAACACATTAAGGATAGAGATCCTACATGGGGAATAAGTGCACAGTGACTCCTGTTGTTGACTTAACAATTGACACTCTTATTAATGACATCAGTAATCACCCTAGGCTCTTGTCATGAGCTGCCAAGGCTATGGAAGCCTCTTGAGTTCACCAACTCCGATCTTATTTAGACAAGGCCATAGTCAAAGTGGAAGTTCTCTCCTCCCTTCAGAGAAAATTATCTCCTTCTTTGATGGCCTGTTCTTTCCGCTGGGATCTCAATCACAGAGATCTTTCATTTAGGTTTGTTTGTTTGTTGTTGTTTGTTTGTTTTTTGTTTTGCCACAGTGTCTTGGCTTTCCATGCCTGAAATACTCTCTTGGGCTTTTTAGCCAGATCCAAAGGTCTTAAGGGCTGATTCTGAAGCCAGAGTGCTGTTTAGGACATCTGCCATTCTATGTATCTGCTGTGTCTCCCACTTCCCATGTTGAATCGTTCTCTCCTTTTTAATTCTTTCAGTTATTATTAGCAGATAGTAGTCTTGTTTATGTGATCCCTTTGACTCTTAATCCTTTCATTATGATCAGTTGTGAACTGAAACTGATCACTTTGACTAGTGAGATGGCATTGGTACATGCCATCTTGATGAGATTGAATTGGAATCCCCTGGCACGTTTCTAACTCTGCCGTTTGGGACAAGTCCGATTGAGCATGTGCCGAACTGTACGTCTCCTCCCTCTCCTATTCCCACTCTTATATTTAACAGAGACCACTTTTCAGTTAAATTTAAACACCTAAGAATAATTGTGTGTTAATTAAATAGTTCAACCAATAGTATTAAGTAGAACAAAAAATACTAAAAGGGATAAAGTATTAAGTTGTTCCTTGACAGGACAAGGGCTGATCAAGTCATTGTTTCTCATAGTGTCCATTTCACTTCAACAGGTTTCCTTTTTGGTGCTCAGTTAGTTGTCACCAATCAGGGAGAACATAAGATATTTGTCCCTTTGGGACTGGCTTATTTCACTCAGCATGATGTTTTCCAGATTCCTCCATTTTGTTGCAAATGTCCAGACTTCATTGTTCTTTACTACTGTATAGTATTCTATAGAGTACATATCCCATAATTTCTTTATCCAGTCTACTGTTGATGGGCATTTAGGTTGATTCCAGGTCTTAGCTGTTGTGAATTGAGCTGCAATAAACATTGAGGTGCTGAAAGCTCTTTTATTTGCCAATTTAATTTCCTTTGGGTAATTTCCAAGGAGTAGCATGGCTGGGTTGTATGGTAGGGTTATATTCAGGTTTCTGAGGAATCTCCAGTCTGACTTCCATAGTGGCTTAACCAGTTTGCATTCCCACCAACAGTGGGTTAGTGTCCCTTTTCCCCCACATCCTCTCCTGCATCTGTTGTTGGTAGATTTCTGTATGTGAGCCATTCTCACCAGGATGAGGTGAAACCTCATTGTGGTTTTGATTTGCATTTCCCTGATGGCTAGTGATCCTGAACATTTTTTCATGTGTCTGTTGGCCATTTGGATTTCCTATCTTGAAAAATGTCTATTGAGGTCCTTGGCCCATCTCTTAAGTGGGTTGTTTGTTTTATTGTTGTGGAGATAAACTTCCCCTCTTAACACTGCTTTTGCTTTTCCCATAGGTTGTTTTTGTTTTTTTTGTTTTGTTTTGTTTTGTGTTTGTTTTTTTTTTTTTTTTTTTTTTGAAGATTTTTACTTATTTGAGAGTTAGGGTTACAGACAGGGAAAGAGAGAGACAGAGCATCCATTTGCTGTTTGACTCTCCAAATGGCCACAGTGGCTAGAGCTGGGCCAATCTGAAGCCAGGAGCCAAAAGCTTCTTCTGGGTCTCCCATGCAGGTGCTGGGGCCCAAGGACTTGGGCCATCTTCCACTGCTTTCCCAGGCCATTAGCAGAGAGCTGGATCAGAAAAGAGGCTGCCGAGACTTGAACCAGCACACATGTGGGATGGTGGTGCCAGAGGTGGCGGCTAAGTCTACTAAGCTATGGTGCCATTCTGCCTATAAGTTTTGATATGTTGTATTGTCATGTTCATTCATTTCCAGGTATGTTTTTATTTCCCTTTTGGTTTGTTCTATGAACCACTGTTCTTTCAGGAGCATGTTGTTCAGTCTCCATATGTTTACATATGTTCTAGAGATTCTTACATTGTTAATTTCCAGCTTCATGCCACTGTAATCAGAGAAGATACATAGTATGATAAGTTGTTTTTTTTTTTCTGAGACTTGCTTTATGGCCTAGTGATTGTCTGCCCTAGAGAAAGTTCAATGCACCATGAAAAGAATGTGTATTCTGCCACTGTAGTATGAAAAATTCTGTAGATATGTTAGGTCCATTTGATCCATAGTGTTGACTAGCTCTGTTGTTTGTTTGTTTTCTGTCTAGTTGATCTGTCCATTGATGAAAATAGGGTGTTGAAGTCCCCCATTACTATTGTATTGGAGTCCTTGTCTCCCTTTAGATTTGTTAACATTTCTTTTAAGTTTCCAGTTGCCCTGAGATTGAGTGCATATGTATTAGTCACATCTTCCTGTTGAATTAATTCCTTCACCATTACATAGTGCCCTTTTTTGTCTCTCTGAACAGTTTTTGTGTTAAGTTTATTTTGTCTGACATTAGAATACCTATACATTCCCTTTTTTGCTTTCCATTAGTATGGAATATCTTTTTCCATCCTTTCATTTTCAGTCTGCATGTTTCTTTGTTGGTGAGGTATGTTCGTTGTAGGCAGCAAATAGACAGGTCTTGTTTTTTAATCCATTCAGCCAGCCTATATCTTTTAACTGGAGAATTTAGGCCATTTGCTTTCATGTTTGCTATTTTTAAGTAACAACTTGGCCTTGCCATTTTTTCCATAAATATTTCTGTTGTTTACTTTGGATTTCCTTTGTACTTTAACTGGGAGATTTTCTTTTCTTTTTGGAAAAAAAAAAGATTTATTTTATTTATTTGAAAGACAGAGTTAGAGAGAGGTAGAGACAGAGAGAGGTCTTCATCCGCTGGTTTACTCTGCAAATGGCCACAATGGCTGGAGCTGTGCTGATCCAAAGCCGGGAGCCAGGCACTTCTTCCAGCTCTCCCATGTGGTTGCAGGGGCCCAAGGACTTGGGCCATCTTCCACTGCTATCCCAGGCCTTAGCAGAGAGCTGGATCTGAAGGGAAGCAGCCGGGACTAGAACCAGCGTCCATATGGGATGCCGGCACTTCAGGCCAGGGCTTTAACCCGCTGCACCACAGTACTGGCCCCTAACTGGGAGATTTTCTGCCTTTACATTCTTTCACAATGATGGCCATGCTTCTGTGTTTCTGTGTGTAGCACATCCTTAAGCATTTTTTGTAAGGCTGGACAAGCAGTGACAAATTAGTTTAATTTCTGATTGCTATGAAAGCTCTTTACGTCACCTTCATTCACAAATGAAAGCTTTGCACTATCATGGATTGCCAGTTTGTTTCTCATAAGACTTGGAATATATCTTGCCATTCTCTCCTAGCCTGTAGGGTTTCTGATGAGAACTGAGCTGTGAGTCTAATTGGAACCCTCTGAAAGTAATCTGGCATTTCTGTCTTGTGCATTTTAGACTCTTTTCTTTGTTTTACTGTGGAGAGTTTGATTACAATGTGCCATGGCGAGGATCTTCTCTGATCATGTCTATTAGCTGTTCTGTGTGCTTCCTGTACTTGGACATCTCTTTGTTCCTTGAAATTGGGGAAGTTATCTGTAATTATTTCACTCAAAAAGCCTTCTAAAATATTCTCTTTTTCCATGCCTTCAGGAACTCCTGAAAACCATATGTTGGATCCTTTGATAGTATCCCATAAATCTCCAACAGGGTCTTTTTTTTTTTTTTTAAACATTTATTTAATGAATATAAATTTCCAGTGTACAGCTTATGGATTACAATGGCTTCCCCCCACCATAACTTCCCTCCCACCCACAACCCTCCCCCCTCCCGCTCCCTCTCCCCTTCCATTTGCATCAAGATTCATTTTCGATTCTCTTTATATACAGAAGATCAATTTAGTATAAAGATTTCAACAGTTTGCACCCACATAGAAACACAAAGTGAAACATACTGTTTGAGTACTAGTTATAGCATTAAATCAAAATGTACAGCACATTGAGGACAGAGATCCCACATGAGGAGCAAGTGCACAGTGGCTCCTGTTGTTGACCCAACAAATTGACACTCTAGTTTATGGCGCCAGTAACCATCTTAGGCTGTCATCATGAGTTGCCAAGGCTATGGAAGCCTTCCAAGTTCCCCGACTCTGATCATATTTAGACAAGGTCATAAAAGACAGAGTGAGGATAGTAACCAATGATCCTAAGAGTGGCATTTACCAGGTTTGAACAATTATACAGCATTAAGTGGGGAAGAGGACCATCAGTACACACATGTTGGGAGTAGAGCCATTGGTGGTAGAGTAGAGGTTATGATTACAAAGGAATGAGGCCCAAGTGCACTAGACAGGGCCTAGAACAAAGGACAGAGTCATTATTAGAGGAGCTAAGAAAGGTGCTGTCTAAGCTACAATTAAGTTTTCTGATTGAGAGGCAAATAGAACCTGACAGAAGGGGCTTGATAATAATCTGGTGGGCTTTAGGCCTTGTAAATTCAGAGGCCCAGACCTATCTATCTCTTCACATGGGGTATATCCTAAGGGAGGTGTGACCCTCCTAGGGGAAGGCACTCTGTTGACTTTCATTACTTGGCTGGCCTGGGAGGAGAGCTGGCCAGGTCAAGGCAGGGGGCATCTCTAACAAGAAATTTACAGTTCTGCCTGCAATGTTGCTGACCCTGCTTGACCATACCCTCAGCTGCAGTGGTCACTTTGGAAGTTGGGCTGAGTGAAGGGCTTTTCAGCTTAGAGCCAATAAGATCTGTGGCTCTGACCTGGGCATCCTTCGACTCCAGGGCAGGTCCATTTCCAGTGATCCAACTCTTGGCAGAGCTGCCAGGGCTCTTCACAAGCTGACTTCTGCTGAAGCCCAGGCTTACCACATTGAAAGCCACTGCAGTGGACTGGCCTGTTGGGTCTCCTTGAGGGCAGATCACTGTACAGATCAGCCATTAATAGGCCTGCCACCCATTGCTTCTGATGCCGAGCTTTCCTTTCCTCCTGGTTTGTGTTAAAGCAGACCAGAGGATGCAAGTCAAGGGAGTGCCCGTTTCCCATCTCTAATCTTCGGTGGCCTGAACTACAAGTCTATAGTCACAGGCATGTTCTGTAGTAGTTTTTCTAAGGTAGACAATGTCCATGAGGAAAATTATATTCTCACTTTAAAACTTTCTTTCCCTTTGGTCTGAAAGGGAGGTTTTTTCTACTTACTGTATACTTCGCTAATGGCGAAGTGAATCTAGCTATGAGATTATTATTTGAGTTCTTATTTTGGCTATGCTATTGCAGAAAAATGTTAGCCATCTCTTTTATAAGGTCTAAAGATTAAATTGTGCGTCCTACAGATTCCTTCATAATAGAATTAGTTTCCTACCTTGAAGAGAATAGAGAAATGAAAGAACAAGTTGGGCTTAGAATAGAGAAATGAGGGAGCAAGTCCTAGATCGCTTGCTGACAATAGCAATATCACATGAATACTTAGCAAACCGTTTCAACCATTAGATAACAACTTAAGAAAACATTTACCGGAAGGTCCAATGCCTTCTATAAATTTTAAGAATCATGTATTTGAAAACACCTCTTAAATATCTAACATGGTGTAGTTTGTTTAGCCAGTAAACTTAAGCACAACCATCTAAAATGTTTTTAGTTTCTTTCTACCAACAAGTCTAAAACATATGATACACAGATTCAGGTCCCACAAATTAAAATGTATCTTTGATTGATTTTAGCAGCTTAAATTTATGGACAATCTTATCTATAAGCCATTTAAAATAAAACTCTTAATAAAATTTTCCCATGTGGACATACAATATGTACACACATATAATATAGCATAATAGACCAATATATCAATTTTAATAATAGCTTTTAAAATCTTTAACTCTTTTTGTAGATTGCCAATTGATTTGAATTGCTTTTTCTTTTTAGTAACCTCAGTTAACCATACTTTCTCTCAGTTGGTACTGTTAATACATTATTGGCTTCATCTGTTTATAGAGCCATCCCAAAGTACTGAATACAATAAAAGTGGCTGGAAAAAGTCCATAGGAACCTATAGGAGGACAGCTAAACACAGAACCAACAACGCTTTAGTTTTATGAGCAGCAGATCATATATAACTGTGGATGACAAAAGACTTTAAGTCGCCATGATTAAAATTATAAACTCATCAACCAACAAGAGACACTTGCTTACTTCACAGTATTTTTGAAAGCACCTGTAGGATTTTACAAGTATTTAACTCTTTAAGCCTCTGGGGCTTTCTCATTAAGATAACTATCATGTCTAGTAACACAAGATCATTAGACTTTTTAATTCTCAAACATTTGTATTAATAGCATTTTCCATTATAGAAACTTAAAGTCTGGTACCACATCACATCTTGACAGTACTTCTAATATACTCCAAATAGACTGATTAGTTGGTGTCTCTATAAGATGAGAGACATAGGTCCTTCGATTTTTTCAGTTGGGCCCAAACTGGAAACACCAAAGTCCAGGATTTACTGGAAATTTTAGAGACCAGATTGTTTGAAACTTTGATTTTTTGAATGCCTGTCAAGAATGCCAAGAAGGCTCAAAATCCAAAATATCTGGTTGAAATAAGATTTCTTAAAATCATGACATAACATAGACCAAATTTGATCATTGTTACAAGGAGATTATTCAAATTTTTGAAAAAAGCACATATTTAAATAACCCATAGCTCTTAATAAAAATTCAGCTGTTTTTGAACAATTAGAATTTAACAGACATCAAGAGAACATAATAGATTACTTTAACACATTGCTTTAACAGAGCATCAGAGTTTAATTCTATGTCAAAGAGAAATTGAGCTTCCTGTGATCTTTTGCTGTGAGGTTTCCTTCCTTTACCTTCTTTCATATTGGTGACCATGTTTCTGTGCTTCTGTGTGTAAGACATCTTTAAGCATCTTTTGCAGGGCAGGATGAGTGGCAACAAATTCTTTCAGTTTCTGTTTGCTATGAAAAGTCTTAATTTCACCTTCATTCACAAATGAGAGCTTTGCAGGATATAATATTCTGGGCTGGCAGTTTTTCTCTCTTAGTACCTGGGCTATGTCTCGCCATTCCCTTCTAGCTTGTAGGGTTTCTGATGAGAAGTCTGCTGTGAGTCTAATTGGAGATCCTCTAAGAGTGATCTGACGTTTCTCTCTTGCACCTTTTAGGATCTTTTCTTTATGTTTCACTGTGGTGAGTTTGATTACAACATGTCGTGGTGAGGATCTCTTTTGGTCATGTTTATTAGGGGTTCTATGAGCTTCCTGTACTAAGATGCCTCTGTCCTCCAAACCTGGGAAATTTTCTGCTAGTATCTCACTGAAAATGCCTTCTAATCCTTTCTCCCTCTCCATGCCTTCAGGAACTCCTAGAACCCGAATGTTGGGTTTTTTAATAGTATCCTGTAGATTCCTGACAATATTTTTTAGATTTCTAATTTCTTCTTCTTTTCTTTGGTTTGCCTGTTTCCTTTCCTGTTCTCTGTCTTCTAAGTCTGATATTCTCTCTTCTGCTTCGCCCATTCTGTTTTTAAGGCTCTCTAATGTGTTTGTCATTTGATCTATTGAACTCTTCATTTCATTATGATTTCTAGTCACTATCAGAGTTTCTTGTTCCAGTAGTTGTTTCATTTCATTTTGATTCCTCCTTAATATTTCACTTTCACGAGAGAGATTTTCTATCTTGTCCATGAAGGATTTCTGTAGTTCAAGAATTTGTTTTTGAGAACTTCTTAATGTTCTTATCAATTTTTTGAGATCCACTTCTTGCATTTCTTCGATCTCATCATCTTCATAATCTTGAATTGGGGTGTCTTTTTCATTTGGGGGCGTCATAGTTTCTTCCTTGTTCTTGTTAGCTTGGTTTTTGCATTTGTTGTTTGGCATGTTGGAGATATTTGGTTTCTTCACTGTGGTGTTTTTTCTTGTTACACTATGGCTCTATATTAAGTGGACTGTCTGCTTTCTGTGGAGCCTTAGAGGCTTGAGATGAGTGTGGACTGAGAGCTGTGTTTGGTTCCTCAGGGTTGAGGGTGTGTCAAGGATGACACTCCCAGGTTAGGTGTGGTAAATCTCTCTTTCTTTTTTTGATTTAAAAGGGAAGTAATTCCGCACAGCTGAACGTAATTGGAGGTAGTTAGCAGGCAAATGATATACCCACAGTAGCCAGAGATTGGAAGCTCTTTCCCAAGGACCACACAGGGAATCTCTGCTGTCCTCAGTGTGGGCTCCAATTCTCCTGCAGTCTCCCACTGGGTTGCCAAGTTAGATGCTAATCTCCTGTTATTTCACCCCTCCCCCCAGAGTCAGGTTTTTCTGCTAGGCTCAGGGCTGGTGCAGACCTGAGGTCGCCCTGCTTATGACGTATGTCCAAAATGGCACCTGCTCTGTCTTGCTCGCCTGTGAGAGGTGAGCGGAGAGAGAGAAACTTGTGTCCGTATCAGTCACTTTTTTTATTTTTATTTTCTCTCTCTTCTAGTTAGCCTGGTGAACTTTTCCCCACGGAGTTTCAAGCCTCGTTCCCTCTAGCCTCCTCTTTCCGCTTGCCTGCTGGTATCTCGGGCTATGGAGGTTCGGCTCACCTCGCGTTCCAGCGCTGGTGCGTTGAGTCTGCCGCTGGTGTCCCGAACTTGGGCTCCCACGCTCTCCACGCAGGTCCACTGTGAATCACTAGTTCCGGAAGAGTTTCCTCTGCTGTTTCATCCGCTACTCTTCCTTGACCCTGCAGTATCTCCACTTATATTAAACTTTCTCTCCCCCCGGACTAAGTGTGCTTCCTGCCTATTCCGCCATCTTGCCGCCTCTCCAACAGGGTCTTTAATTTTTCAAATTTCTTCTTTCTTTTTTCTTTATTCTTTTTGTTGTTCTGACTGAAAAATTTCCAAAGATTTGTCTTACAGGTCAGATATTCTTTCTTCGGTCTCACTAAATCTGTTGTTTTATTTGGCCTATTGAATTCTTCATTTCTAATATTTTTTAATTTCTCTTTAAAATCTCCATTTCATGGGGAAATTTTTCATTCATGTCATGTTAGGATTTCTTTAATTGATGGGTTTGCTTCTCTTTGCTTCTGAGTAAGTCCATGATTTTTTTTTTTTTTTTTTTGACAGGCAGAGTGGACAGAGAGAGAGAGAGAGAGAAAGGTCTTCCTTTGTTGTTGGTTTACCCCTCAATGGCTGCTGCGGCCGGCGCACCGCGCTGATACGAAGGCAGGAGCCAGGTGCTTCTCCTGGTCTCCAATGTGGGTGCAGGACCCAAGCACTTGGGCCATCCTCCACTGCACTCCCGGGCCACAGCAGAGAGCTGGCCTGGAAGAGGGGCAACCGGGACAGAATCCAGCGCCCCGACCAGGACTAGAACCCGGTGTGCCGGCGCCACAAGCGGAGGATTAGCCTAATGAGCCGTGGCGCCAGCCATGATTATCTTTTGAATTCCATGTCAGGCATTGCATCAGTTTCATCCTGTTTGCATTCTGTTATTGAAGTGTTGCTATGTTCCTTTGGGGAAGGGTGTGTTGATCACGTTGTCTTCCCTATTGTTGTTTCTTGAATTTCGCATTTATTTTTAGGCATTTGTGGAGATACTTGTTGATTTTTTTCCTTTGATGGCCTTTATCTTTGAACTATGCCTCTGTGACTCAGTGGAATGTCTGCTCTTTGGGTGAATAGCCAGAGGTGCGTGTTGGGTGTGGCCACGGAGCTCTGGTCGGGGTGAGTATCGAGGGTGACACCCAAGTTGGGTGCAGTAGATCTCCTCTTGTTAGCACAAGATGACTCTGCAAGCGTAATCACACCCTTCCCTCCTCTTAGCAGTCACCCTTGCTCCCACATGAACTCACAAAAGGACCTGTGCAGTCCTTAGTGTGGGCCTGCATCCCGCTGCAGGGACCCACCCCCGGCAGTCAGGGAGCACTGAGCGTGTGGAGCCCCACCCAGAGACTGCCCAGACACTCAGCTACACCCTGTGTGCTCTCACAAAGTCAGAGTTCCCCCAGTCTCAGCACACAAAGCTCCCACAGTCACAGGGTGCAGGGGATCCACTGCACCCCACCAGCCTGTCCCGTCCACAGAGAGGCTGAGATGTTCCCTGAGCCAGCTGCCTGTGGGTGCTCCTGCTAGGCGGTTTGAGACCCGAAGCCTGTGATAGATTGAGAGGTTAGGGGTGCCCAGCCCCCTGTCAGTCTTCCCAGCCAGACTCAAAGTGGGGAATGTGGATTTTCCTCTTGTGAAATCCCTGGATCACACACGTGCACAATACCTGCTGGCCAGCGCCCTACCTGCTTCCCAATCGTGCCTTCTGCCTGCCGGTTGCTGTGCATAGACCAGTTGCGGCAGCCAGTAGTAATGTCGGAGTGGCCTCTCCTCCCACCGGAGCTGCTGTGGCTGCCTCTGCTGACAAGATGGTATGCGTCCCCGCCAGTTGCTGTGTGTGTGCACAAGAGCTGCCGCAGCTGCTACCTACTATGTCCAAAACGGCGCCCACCCTCTCAGCCCACTGCCAGGCACCATTGTTGGGGGGCATGGGGAGAGAGGAACATGCCCCCATTTTTCCTCTGGGTGAGCAGGCGCCCTGTTCCTCTCAGGGCCCTGGGCCAGACTCAGACAGTGTGGCCTGCTAGGCTCTCCTTCCAGCTGTAGGACCAGTGGCACAGGCTCCTGCAGTCTCGTCTCACCTTCTCAGAGTTGGTGCTTTCTCCAGCTCAGGGCTGCGGGGTCGTTTGTTGTGTCTGTGCTCAGTGCTGCACGTCTGCCCCTTGCACACAGATCTGTGGCGTGACTTTGCCTTCCGCACAATCTGCACTGCAGTTTTCCCTCCAACTCTCCCCTGAGAAGCACATTTGTTGTTGTTGACTATTGGCCCTTAGCCTAGTGCAGTGTGCCCTGTCCATATTCCACCATCTGCTACTCCTCTGGTTGCTATTGTGCAGTGAACACTTGTCCTGTATCCCTACTACGTGTTTGAAACACATCCTGTTCAGCTCCCACAACCCATGGTCCAGGTGCTAAGGCAGATCCGAATGCTGGCTCGGGCGCTAGGGAGGGGCAGTGTAGAACACAAACTCGGATGGGTCCTGTTCGCTGAGTCCAGAGCCCGTCCAGCCCGTGCCCTCAGATGAGCCTGATGGGTACTGGGCTCCTGCAGCACGGTTTGGGCTGGATCTGATTTCATTCCGTCCTTGTTCCATTTCTTGGACCTCAGATTATTCTGTGGCCATTGTCACAAAAGGGCGAGCGGAATGACCCCTGATGCGGGAAGTAACCCTTGTGCTCTCTCAACCCCCAGGAACCACGGGACTGGTGCTGAGACACAACTCCTTCGACATGTACTCTGGAGGTAGGCTCGGCTGGGCGCAGGCGGATGTGGGCGCACACACGCACACCCCCCACCCCGGCAGGCAATGGTTTTCATGGGAGATGGAGCTGAGCTCAGGGCCACCTGCTGCCTTTGGCATGGCAACTGTCTCAGTAGGCCTAGCCCAGGTGCAGATCGTGAGACAAGTGTGAAGGTTTACTGGGGAGGTAGGCTCAGGCGAGCTGGGGATAGGAGACGGCACAAGGAGGGAGGCCCACCCTGAGCGTGTGCAGAAGCCTTGCTGCTGTGCACTCGGAGCCCGTGTCTAACACGGAGAGACAGCCCAGAAGGGCTGGGGTGCGAGTGGAGTCTGGAGGCCCGAGTAGACCTTTGAGCAAAGAAACGCGGGTGGCGTTGGTGTCCAGCTTGCTGAGGACCAGGACAAGCAGGGTCGGCTGTACCCTCTTCCTCTCTGCCCAGAAGGGAGCTTTGTCCCAGGGCTCAGGGATCCCCGGTGGGCCCAGGGAGGCCCCTGAGGCCCAAGCTCTGCACAGCTGCAGTTCTCGGGCTTCTCCGTGCTGTCCCTGGGGGAGCCACTGCCGCCTCGCCCTGAGCTCAGGCGGGGAAGCCCGGGCTGGAATCCCACCAGCAGCCTCCTCGCCAACCAGCTACCGCAGAGCCTGGCACGATCCTCCCCTAGCTCTCCACACACCTTCCAGAATGGGTCCCCGGCTCCCTCTCGCACAGAAGGCTCAGTGCGGGCTGAAGAGGCAGCAGGTGCCCCTTAGCAAAGCCAGGGGCCTGGCAGTCTCTGCTGCTGACAGAGGAAGGGGCTGCCCTGGGATGTGGAGGCCTTTGCAAGGAGGGGTATGGTGGCGGCCCCACCTGGCTTCTTGGTCCCAGCTCGTGGGTGAGGAGTCTACAGGGCCAGGGGAGATGCAGCCTGGAGTCTGCATCGAGGCCCACACAAGCCTCGACCAAGTTGGCAGACCTGCTCCTAGGACTGAGAGGTGGGCGGAGCTTGTACGTGCTGTCTGCACCGTCCCTGTCCGCGTGTAGGCGTGCAAGGCCCCTGCTGATTCCTGACAGAGCTGGGGGTGAGAGTGAGAAGGGGGTGAGCCATGGGCTGAGGGCCAGAGGCCTCCGCTTGTTCTCTGGCCAGCACCCTGCAGGGTCCTGGGGATGGCACATCCTCTGGGTCGGAGACTTGGGGCCTCATGACCAGAGGCAGGTGGCACCCCTGTCCCTCAGTTTCCGCACGGGTTCCATAGCACCCATGTGGTGAGGGGCCGCCTGGTGTGGCCGGCAGAGGGGAGCCAGGGAGGTGACCTTGGTGTCCTCCCTCCCCTGCTCCCTCAGTCCAGCCCAATGACTTGGAAGCATGGAGGGCAGAAAGGAACAGGAAAAAAAATTACGCAGATGAAGCTCACCTTTTACTTCCTTACTGTGGACTTAAATACAACCTGGGCTGACGGGGTACAGGAATAGAGGTGTTTTGAGAGCACACACCCCTTTCCCCCGAGAGACAAGAGAAAGCAGATTTTTAAAGGGTAGCGATGGGAACACAGGGCCCCCCTCACCTTCTCCGACACCCACATCCATTGCAAACAGGCGCTAGATCCCAGCACCTGCTCATGCCACAAGCAAATTAATGGTGCTCTGAGAGCTCCCCCTTTTGATCTTTGAAGTTCCAGGATCGTTTCATTAGAACAGGCACTGGGGTGACCGACAGGGCCTTCTGCGGGCTGGCATGGGGGAGTTGATTATTCCCAAGGGCGGCCAGCTTTGTGGAAGTGCAGCCTGTGAACAAAGCAAACAGCGATGCTTAGGAAAACCTCGTGTGTCGTGTGCAACACCGCTATCCCAGTCTTGGCCTATATGTTCCAGTAAACGGCCTAGCATTCTCATCTGGCACTGGACCCCACAGGTTATGTAGCTGATCGCGCTCATAGGTTGTAATTCCATCAGAGCGCACTTGCTATCGGCAGGGCTAGTACTCACCCTCATTTGACAGATGTAGTCCCCACTAGGGGACTCCTTCCTAAACCTCAGCATTCCAGAGCCCTCTTCTCCAATTGCCCTTATTCTACAACTTGCAGATGGGATACGGGAGTAAAATCCGCAGTATTCACATTTTCCTATTAATCAGCTCATTTTTTATGAAAATAGATTATAAAGGGACATCACTGTCTTAAGTACATGCCATTCTTGCTTATTCTGCTGGGACAGAGAATGTAAAAATAAATACAAAGGAAACAAATCAGCATCCTTCCAGCAAGCTCGTGCCTGCCCTAGGTGCTGAGCCTCGGCTGCTCTCTGTGCAATGGAAAGGTTTGCAAGTTTAGGGAAGGGTTAAAGACATAAGCAGAGCCCTGCCCCTCAATGTAGCAGGAGCAAGGTAGGAGACCTGTGTTCTCTCTCAGATCACACCTGTCTGAGGCCGTGGGATGTACCACCGAAATCAGCAGAGGCCAGTGTGGAGGGGGTGGGGTGTGCACAGAGCCCTGAGCTCCTGGAGCGGATGGTGCTCAGGGACCTCGAGCGTAGACCCACAGGGGCTGCCTGACCGGTGGTTGTCACCCCCAGTGCCCCTCACGGTCAGCTGGGGAACTTTGAATTTCCAGCAACCAAAGCTGACCCCCGGTCCCCCTCCCTCTGCTCCCTTTACCCTTCCCTGGAACAGAGGCCTCTTGGGGGGCATCCAAGCTCAGTGGGAGCCTGCCCCCAGGCAGCAGAAGCGAGCGACAGTGCCAGTGGTCACTTCCCTACGTAATCAGCGCCTCGTGTTCCTTCCTCCCTCAGACCCCAAGAGTCTGCTGCAATTCCTTAAAGAAGTTCCAACGGGCACGTTGGTGCTGGTGGCCTCCTACGATGACCCAGGGACCAAGTAAGTGGGAAACTCTGCCTGCTGGGCCACAGCACCATGTGGTGACGCACACCAGATCCTTCTGTGCCTTGCATGCCAGCGCCCCGTCAGGCAGCTGCTCTCAGGAGGTCACTGGGGAAACGCACAGAGAGATGTCCCTGGAGGTTTCCCAAAGGCTCCTTGCACCTGTGACCCACCAGAAACCCTCCCTGTCCAGTCATTACCGACTGGTCACAGAAATGTTGATGTTTGGTGACAGGGGAGGGCATGCCAGAAAGTTCTTGGAAAGTAGAATTCCAAGATATTACTGTGGTGCAGAATCTTTAGAAATCCCCGCATAGTTTTCTTTCTCCCCACAGTAAGCATTTTCTGTGAACTTTTTGAAGACCCTCCTCCCCATTGTTATTACATGGACTTAAAGAACAGTGTCCTGCATCAAAGATGATGGCGTGGACAATGTGTAAAAGGGGCTGGCATTCGGCACAGCAGTCAGGACAGCACTTGGGACACCCGAGTCGCACATCAGGTGCTCTGGTTCAAGTGCAGGTTCCTGCTGCTGACGAACCCTCTGGGAGGCAGCCAGTGATGGCTCAAGTGATGGAGTCCCTGCCACCCCTGTGGGACACCCAGCATTGACCTGGCCCAAGCGTGGCCAGGTCTCCCTCTTGTAATTAATTGTTTAAAAAAGGACACAGGAGGACACTTACCAGTCTGGCACCGCTGGATGACACTGTGGTCTGTGTCCAACCCCATGACACCATTGGCTCCCGTGACCTTGTATCACCTAACGTTACCACAGCTCCCTTATTCTGCTAAGTGCACCTGCAACATAGGTCAATAATGAAACCACCTCATGTTGCTCCCACTGCTTGGAATCTCTGTGGTTATGAGATGCACGATTCTGCTAAAACGTTTAGTCTCAGGGAAGGGGGATGATTTTTCAGTTACTTTTTGGTGGCACCCCATCAGGGGTAGGCAATCCTTTTTCTGTCAAGGGCCGTGTGGATTTCTCTAACATCATTCCTGGGCCATACAAAATTGTCCACTAAAAAGTCAGCCTGTGAATGTAGGGTCAGATCTGCAGGCCGTGTTGGGCCAGAAGTTCCCCACCCCTGCTCCAGCTGCACGTGGATTACATGTGCAGGTGGCAGTTGTGTCCCGCCAAGTAATGGGCAGAGGGTGGGGCGGGTCCGAGAGCCCCACAGTGCACCTGTCCTGCCACCAGGTGCCCCTCCGCCCATCCCCCGTGTCATCCGTCCCCTCTGGCCTTCTGCAGGATGAATGACGACATCAGGAAGCTCCTCTCCGACCTCGGCAGCTCCTATGCCAAGGAGCTGGGCTTCCGTGACAGCTGGGTGTTCCTGGGGGCCCAAGAACTCAAGAGCAAAAGCCCCTTTGAGGAGGTGGGTCCTGGTCGCAGGCGCTGCAGGATGGTATGAGGGAGAGGTCTTGACGTGGGGCTAGCAGGTTGTCACTCACCCCAAGGTCAGGCTGGTCCCATTGGCCAACACCCAGGGAGAAGCTACTTTGGCAAGAGGTTGGGCAGGCACAAATGCTAGGAACACAGAGAAGCACCCCCCGGGGCAAGCCAACATCAAATAGAAAGGCGTAAGGAATGTGGAGATGCAGTGGGTGGATGGCAGGCCCGGCTTCTGGTGCCAGTTGGGGCTTAGCCAGCCCCTTCCGCACCGGTAAAGGGAAGGGTTTGGGACAGCACAGCCCACAGCCCCTTGGAGGCTCTCTGTGTGAGAGCCAACTTAGCCCAGCGAGAGCCCCTGGCACGTGGAGGCCAGCAGGAACATCCTAACACAGGGCTCAACAGGCATGGCCTAGGTGCGCCCTGAGCCAGGGAATGTGGAGTGTGAGGGGGCTCCCAAGAGCCTCCAGAGGGTCAAGGAAGGGTTGGGGGTTGGGCCTTCTCCCCATCTGCACAGCCTTGAGATGGCTGGCGGAATAGCGAGGCTTTCCCCAGGCCCTGTGGTGAGAGCATCCAGCTCTGGCCGGATCCCGAGACAAGAGCTACAGGTCAATGCTGCCGGCACAGACTGACCTGATGGCACTGGGGAGCCCTGGAGGCTTCATCAGGGGAGGGGCAGGCCCGGGGTCACAGCAAGAGAAATACAGCCAGCGGCAGGATCTCCCTTAACACTTGGAACAAAGCAGGTACAAAGCTGGGTCCTCAGGGAGGCTCACGCCTGCTCGCCTAGGTCTGTGAGGAGGTGCCTGCTGCCATAGCACTTGCCTGGGGGCTTCCCTGGCTGGGCCTGGAGAGTGCCATGGAAGGCAGGAGCCCAGCAGCTGGTGGGAGAGGGGCTGTGAGGGCAGAGAGGGAGCAGCCCCAGGGGCTTATTCAGGAGACATTGGGGTTTTTTTTGACAGGCAGAGTTAGAGACAGAAAGGTCTTCCGGGCCGCCACGGGTGGTGCGCTGCGCCGATCTGAAGGCAGGAGCCAGATGCCTCTCCTGGTCTCCCATGGGGTGCAGGGCCCAAGGACTTGGGCCATCCTCCACTGCACTCCTGGGCCACAGCAGAGAGCTGGCCTGGAAGAGGAGCAACTGGGACAGAATCCGGTGCCCCGACCAACACTAGAACCTGGGGTACCAGCGCCACAGGTGGAGGATTAGCCTAGTGAGCCACGGCGCCAGCCAGAAACATTGGGTTTTTCCTAAGTGTGTGTTTCAAGGAGAATGCACTGGACATTTTTCGCTGCTGAGGGCTATATGGCTAATTTATAACATCATCCACAGGCCACACAAAATTATCAACCTAAAAAAACATTCTAAGGCCAGCGCTGTGGCATAGCAGGTAAAGCCCCCGGCCTGCAGTGTCGGCATCCAATAGGATGCTCATTCAAGTCCTGGCTGCTCCGCTTCTGGTCCAGCTCTCTGTTAATGCGAGTGGGAAAGCAGTAGAAGACAGCCCAAGTCCCCCTCCCCTACTTCCGGTCTCTGGGGATGGGCCTGTTCTGGACATTTCCTCACGGGGGAGGCCCACCCCACGTGGATTTGGTGTCTGCCTTGGCTCGCACAGGGTCAGCAGCAAAGCAGACCCCATGGGAAAACCTCACACTGTATCAGGGTGCCTCGGCCTGCATCTCCCCTCTGCTTCCGGTCCAGCTCCCTGCTACCGCGCCTGGGAGGCATCAGATGATGGCCCGAGTGCTTGGGCCCCTGCTGCTCACATGGCAGACCTGAAAGAAGCTCCTGGCTTCAGCCTGCCCCAGCCCTGGCTGTTGCAGCCGTCTGGGGAGTGAACCAGCACAGGGAGGACTTCTGTTTCTCTCTGCTTCTCCCTCTCTGTAACTCTGCCTTTCAAACAGAAGCAAAAAGAATCCAGTTACCACCTATCATCCCTGGGGGTGCGGGGACAAGAGCTTAGAGAGCCTTAGCCCCTCCCCTAAATTCTGTATCAGCCCCTCTGACACCCCCAGTAACAATCATAACATTCAATAAAAAGAATTCTTGAGTCTTGCTCTATGAAAAGCAGGGTTAGAGACAGACAAGGAGGTCTGCCATCTTCCAGTTCACTCCCCAAATGGCTATAACGGCCAAGGCTGGACGTAGCTGAAGCCCAGAACTTCATCCGGTCTTCCACATGTGTGCAGGGGTCCAAGGACTTTGGCCTTGCTCCAATGCCTCCCCAGGCACATTAGCAGCAAGCTGGATTGGAAGTGGAGCAGCTGGGACTTGAACCAGTGCTCATAAGGGAGGCAGGTGGCTTAACCCGCTGTGCCACAAGTGGCAAATGCACATAGGGTTCCTCAACAGCTTCCCTGTTGACAGTAACTCTTCTCTCTCTAGTACCTGAAGAACAACCCAGACACAAACAAATACGAGGGCTGGCCGGAGTTGCTGGAGCTGGAAGGCTGTGTGCCCAAGAAGGTGTTCTAGGACGGCTGCGGCTCGCCCAGGCCCAGGGCTCTGGGAAGCTCCTGCCCGACTCGGGACCGAGGCAGCGGCAGCACAGGTGCGGAGAGCACCAAGGGGCCGCGCACACCGCACTTCGCTGCCCTTCATCGGAAAGCAAACCCGCCCAGCACCCCAAGAACTCCTACCTGGGAACTGCACGGCTTCGGCTTCTGGCAGCCACCATGTGAAGGTGGGCACGGGTGTGCTGCCTCAGGGCCTGCTGCCGGCCCATCCGGAGGGAGGACTGACCACCCACACCTGAGCAGAATTAAAGGTATTGTTACTGATTCGGAATGAGCCTTCCCAGCACTCAGGAGGTTCCTCCCTGGGGTGGAATTGGCCTAGACTCAGGTCAGGGCCCACTGTTGGCAGCATGGGGATTTTGTGAAGGTGTCAAAGAACTTCCTTCCCAGGGTGGTCAGGCCCCAGGCAGGGTCGTCACAGGATGGAGTAGGCAGGACAAGGGCCGCCTTCCACACACAGCCTGGGGCAGGTGCTTTATTGGGAGGTGACTCCAGAATCAGCAGCAGGGGAAGGGAGAGGGGAGACAGGGAGAGCAGTGAAGGGTGCGTTGTCAACCCGCACCACCACTACCCCCCCCCCCCCCGCCGGGTGCTGGGGCCAAGTCCCGGCAGGAACCACTAGGAGCCCGTGCCCACATGCACCACGCCAGCCTCCTCTCAGGGACCGGGGAGCTGGGGCATTTACTCACCAACTCCCATCAGCCACCTGTGGAGGCCTGCTGGTGATATGAAGTCCCAGGTACCTCCGGGGGGGCCCAGCTGCCACCAGGCCACTGGAGCATGCCCTCTCAAGGGGGAGGCCTGGGGCAGGGAATAGCTGGGACCTCGAAGAAAGGCCGGTCTCTGGCTCTAGGCTGAGTCCCAGGAGGAGGGAGCACAGGGGCCCGGCCTCCTGCAGCCAGCAGAGTGCAAATGCGCACCAGCGCCAGGAGGCTCCCAAGTCCGGGGGGACAGGGAGAACTGCAAATGTGCCGAGAAGCTGGGGTACAGAGGAGGTCAGAGCGTGGGAACCCTCAGCCAGGGGCACCGTCGGCTAGGACACAGGCTGCACACGCAGTGGGGTCGCTTGGGGCAGGGTGGCACCCCGCCAGCCACCCACCCATTCCTGCACACAGGATCATCCTTGGACTAAAGGAGGGTTTGCAGGCAGCTCAGTCACCACGGACCCAGGAACCCACACTGATACACTGCTGGGGCAAACATGGCCCAGGACCCCACTCTGGGAATGACACTGACAGAAATGTTCTATTATTCCCATAGACACCTCTGTACGCTCAGAAGTTGTTCTCTACTGCAGGCAGGAACACCTTATGCAGTTTAGAAAGAACCAATAAAGACTGCTCTTTTTGAAAATTGATTTGATTTGATTTGATGGAGAGAGTGACAGAGATCTTCCATCCACTACCTCACTCCCTAGACAACTCCAACAGCTGAAATTGCTCAAGGCCCAAACCAAGAGCTCCATCTGGGTCTCTTATATGGGTGGCAGGGGCCCCAGCACTTGGGCCATGTTCTGCTGCTTTCCCAGGTACATTAGCAGGGAGCTGGGTCAAAAGGGGGACTTGCACCAGAGCTCACAAGGGATGCCGGCGTCACAGCAGCTCAGCTCGCTGCACCACACCGCCAGCCCCAGTGAAGACACGGGGCTTACCCACAGGCCGCACTGCACATTTTAAGGAAGACTGAGAATGCATCAGCTGGCTCAGCTGGGAAACGCAGCCCAGCAGAGCAGGCTGTCCTGCTCACAGCCCGCTGCCCAGCTCTGACTTCTGATCACCCGTCTGAACCTTTGCTCTCAAGTGCAAAAGCAGGAGACCTGGAGGTCGCGTCACTCCAGGGCAGTCCTTAGCTAACGACCCGTGTGAGAACACGAAGGCACGCCGTGGTGAGCATGCTCCTCGGAGTGCCCGCATCCCACATTGGCATGCGTGGTTGGAGTCCGGGCTCCACTCCCAGCTCCAGCGTCCTGCTGATGCACACCGGGAGGGAGCAGGTGATGGTCAAGTAGTTGGGTCCCTGCTGCCCACATGGCAGACCCAGATGGGGTTGTGGGCCTTTGGGAAGTAAACCAAGCTGTAGAAGATTTGTCTCCATCTCTCTGCCTTTCCAAGAAAATGAACATTTTTCAAAAACTGCATTTAAAGCCCAGCTCGTTGTCCTGGAGCTGCACAAGCACCAGGTGTGGTTCACACCAAGGGTCCCCGGGAGTCGGTCCGAGGCTGAGCCCCTGCCTGCATGCCCCTTCCCCACCCTGCTCCTCCACCCGTCACCAGTGGCCCCCAGCGCCCAGTCCTTACCAAATCGCCTGCCCGCAACTCCTTGTCCAAAGTTGCCATCTGGGGCTCCATGGGAAGAGGGCCAGTAAGAGCCACCCGGGAGGCAGGGCTGGCCTGAGAGACACGGCCTCCTGGTCCACTGCTCTTGTTAGGAAAGCAGCGAGTTCTCCAAGAGGAAAAGCTCGAGGGGCAGGAGCTGCACTCACTGCTAGCACTGGAGTCTGGCAGGGTGCAAGTGCTGTTCCGCGCTGGGGAAGAGGAGGCAGAGCCTACGGCCCCCAGCCGCCGGCCTCCTGCTGTGCCCCCTGCCTGAGGACCCTCAGCTGCACTCCCATGGGAAATAAGCCCAGAAGCCACCGAGGAGGGCGCAGGCTGGAGCTGGGCCCAGGGGTGCTGAAGACCTGCAGGTGCTCAACATGATCCTCCAGGCACTGTGGCCCTGTAGGGACCCCTGAGAGTGGGGTCTGCATACTGATGGAGCAAGCGTCCACATGCACCACTGCTTCCTCGCCCGCTGTGCGTTAGGGGCTGGCCAGTGCAATGCACAGTAAGCCAGGCACGCTCCCGACTGCATCGAGTGAGCACAGCCCACCCACAGGCACAGGGCTTGCTGAGGGCCACCCTGCGGAACCCTGCAGGACCCCTGCCCTGGCCTGGGGGCTCAGGAGCAGGCAGCACCCACACTGAAGCCCTGGGAAGGCATGGGAGTTGGTCAGGCGTGGAGGGGAGGGAACAGCATGAAAGGACCTGGAAGCTACAGAGGCTTGAGAGGGGTCCAAGGTGGGCAACAGGGCAGAGAGGGCAGGGGCAGCCCTGGGGGCCTTGCCACTCAGTGCAGAAGGACACAGGGCCACACGGAAGGATTTAAGCTGGGGAGTGACACGATCTGATCCGCACTTTTGGGGGGGATTACGGTAGTAGAGGCACGAGGCCATCGAGGGGACTTTTTTGTCCTCCACAGAGAGGGTGGAGGGCCCGGGGACATGGTAAAAAGGGGGCCCATCCCAGGGGTTTTCAGGAAGCAAAATGACAAAGATGCGGAACCAGTTTTCTCGCTGAACCTCTGCAAGCCCATCCGGGCCTTGGGATTTGGGGTTTGCACTTACTCGCCCCGCTCCCTGCCAACGTGCCTCGGACAGACGCTACCACAGCAGCCAGGAGCCCACGGGAGTGGCAGGGTTCTGCTCCCGCAGCCCGGCTTTCCGGTGCTGTAATTCCGGTCCTGGCCAGCAGGTGGCAGCCCAGCACAGAGAGGGACGGCGGCCAAGGTCCCCGTGCCCGCCCCAGACGGGCAAGGGCAGGGTGCGGGTCGCAAGGAAGCCGGGCTCCGGTGCTGCCCGGTGGGCAGTGGGTGGATCCCCGGGACCACCAGGGGCCTGAAGGTAGCACCTGACTGCGACGGCCGGTCCTGGCCTCCCAGACGCTCCGCTCACAGTCGGCCAATGAGTGACGTCGTTTCCTCCGAAGAGACCCCCCCTGGTGGGAACCAGGGTCACCCACCTTGTGCCTGCGGGACAAGTCGGCTCACAGCGCTCAGGCGACTTGTCCGAGGTCACACAGGAGGGCGCTTCGGTCAGCGTGGGAATCGCAGGCTGTGCCCAGGGCTACTCACACAGAGCTGCCCCAACACTTCCCTGAGGCAGCCACTGGTCCCTCCTCCCTCCCCCGCCCCCTCCTCCCTGTCCCTTTCCTCCTTCCTCTTCCTCATCCTCAACTTTCTCTTCCTCCGCCTGCTCTTCCATCCCTTCCACCTCCCCTTCCCCATAATCGTCTTCCTCCTCCTTCTCCCTTTCTTCCTCTTCCTCCTCTTCCTCCTCCTCCTGCTCCTCACCTCCTGCCTGAGCCCTTTGAGAAGTCACAGGTCCTGAGGCCACACCCTCCGCGGCCCCGGCGGTGCTTGGACACCATATGGAGGCCATGGGCGGGGGCGGAGTTGGAACTCTTCCGTGTAAAGCCCTTTCGCAGCCCCCCCCCCCCCTTGCTTCCTTGCACAAGGTTTTGGGTGGAGAAGCAGCAGGTGTGAAGCCCATTTTGCAGATGGAGAAACAGAGGCTAAGAGCTGGACCCGCACCGCAGCGAGAGATAGGGCAAAGAGGGATGCAGGGCACCCAGCGCTTGGCCTGCACCCCAACCTGTCATTCTGTAAATCACCTGACACTGGGCCCTGGGGACCCTTACACAGCCTGGCACTGGGCTTCCCGGGCTCGTGGGTCCTCCCTCAGCAGGACTCGGAGCAGAAGGGATATCACTCAGTGTGTGAAATCCCTGGCTCTGCTCCCGCCCCGCAGAGCACCATGGTAGGGGCCGACCCCGGCTGGCTGCTAAGGGAGCTTGGCCTTGGGGAGCAGCGGGAAGGGAGAAGTGGGAGTGGGCCCGGGATGAGGAAGACGCCACGCGAGCTTCAGGATGAAGCGGTCACGGTCATGGGTTCTGGAGAGAACGCAGTAACGACGCCCCCGAGGTTAGTAGGTGAGGCTCGGTGAGCTCGTGCTGAGCCAGGGCAGTACTGAGCGCCCTGCAGGCGGCCGCGACCTCATTCACTCCGTTAATGCTCATTATTCTTCTGCTGCTGCTAGTTCAACAACTAACACAGGCCGAATGCTGGTCTAGACTCAGGTGATAAAGCCCAGCCTTCTCCGGGCTGCCACCCAGGCAGGGGACTCACATGGCAAACACAGAAATAGCAGTTCACCTGCTGAATAGGGCACCAATACTATTAGTGATAATAGGAACAGCTTATGGGGCTCTTTCCACACGAGGTCAGAGAAGCCTCCTAGAGGAGGCGATAGTTGAGCCTGAAGGAGAAAAGGGGGAAAAATTCAGGCAAAGATCCGAAATGAGGAGTAGGGAGCAGAGAAAATAGCAAGTGCAAAGGCCCTGGGGTGGCAGGGAATGAGCTATAATCCAGGAACTTTCGGGAAGAGCGGGGAGTGGCAATGAGGTTCTAGCCCAGGCCAGCAAGCCCTGTCAGACCAGACCGTGTGGCCCAGGGGATTCTGTTCCATCAGCACAGCCGGATCTAAACTGCCTGATCCTTGACCCTCCCCCACCCACTGCCAGTCCATAAACCATCTATGGCTGCACTGTGGGTACCTACTGTTAGAAGAGGGAGGCCGACCAGGTGTCCCCGCCCACGCACCTCTGGGGACAGGGTCTGTGTGGATCAAACTGGTTGTCCAGGACTCCCCGGGGCGACACCGTGCCTGACTTGGCGGAGGCTCACAGCCCTGCAGACACAGCACTCCGTGACTGCCTGGATGCACCCCTCACCCCGAGGGGCAGGGTCGCTGTCATCCCCTCTGGTTAGGCGTGACATTGTAAAACGGGCAGCAACATGATCTGGTATAGGACACACCAAACCGCCGGCTGCTACAGTGCACACATGCCCTCCCCACCCCCCTTTCCACCGCTGGCGGCAGGACTGGCTCTCTGACCTACCCCATGTGGAACAAGAGACGGAGGCTCAGAGAATCCCATCTGTCCCTAGGTCACACAGCTGTGGGGGACAGAGCTAGGATGCAAGCCCCAGTGATGGCAGCCTTCATCTCTGCCCCACACGGGTGTGGCAAGGAGAGGGAGGGGGGTGGCAAGGGAAGGGAGGGTGCACCTGGGGGCTGTGGTTCGGAGCTTGGAATCTGGGCTCCTGGCCGGAGCAGGCGGGACACGCCACCCGCCTCCCGCTGAATGAACGAGTCAGCCCAGACTCCAGGATCTGTAATGAGCGACGCTGCCCAGCCCTAAGTGGATGGCGCCACACAAGCCTGCCCCGAGCCCTGCACCCTGGCCGCCCCCGGCAGCCTCCACCGTCTGGCCCTGGCTGCTGAGCCCTGTCCAGCCAGGCAAGCAGGCCAAGTCCTGCCCGCTGGGCCAGCCGGAGGCCACCCTCCACCCACAGCGAGAGCACTGCCAGCTTCTTGCCCAGGGTTTCCGGGGCCTCAGTTTCCCTTCCTGAAAGACGCAGGGGTCTGGGAGGTAAGGAGCTGCAAAGAGGACATGGAGGGCGTGGGGGCAGCCTGGGGACACTGGCCCCTCTGTCAGGATCAATCTCCCTAAGCCTGTCTGAGGCACTGCAGGCTTAGGAGCTGCTGTGAAAGCCGTCTTTGTGCCTGGGAGAATGAGGCTCAAGAGGACGGGGGCCCCTGGCCCCCGGGGCCCCTCGGGCCCTGGCTCCTGAAATCAGCGCCAGCAGGGAGGACCCCAGCCAGGCCCCTGTGGCCCACCCAAGCCTGGTGCCTGCTTCGTGCCATGGGAGCAATCCAGGGGAAGAAGGTAAGAACCCCATCCCCTCCTACTAGGGACCTGGACACGGCAGGGGGGATGGGGGCGGAGGGAGAGACGAGACCCTCACCCACCTTGGAGCCAGCTCTGCCTCTCAGCTCCCAGCCAGGATTTGCCTCTGGTAAGCTGGCTGGGGCTCAGGGCAAAGCTGGCATCCTAGGGGTAGTCAGATCTCCCATGTCCCTGAACACAGATCCCTGGCCACCCTCTCCCCATGGCCCAGGGGCAGTGGCCAAAACAGGTGATGCAGGGAAAAAGATTAAAAAATACTCATGACGATGATAAAGCCGGCCGACCGGCTGCTGTCGGCAGTGGGGGATGGGCATGTGAGTTCAGCTTTTGTCCCTCATTTAGTCATCTGTAAAATACACACAGTGCACAGCCACTGCCCCGGGAGGCTCCTCGTGAACATTATGTGACTCCAAGTACCAGAGGGTATAGGACAGCACCTGGGCGTGGCAGCTCTGGGCACGCGTGCGTTCTGTGATCGTCAGGGTGCTACTGGTGTTGTGATTCACAGGCTGTCTGATGGGGGGGTGCTGTCCTTGTGGCCCGTGCGGCTGGGTTACGGGGTGCAGCATGTGCGGGAGTCCATCAGTCCTCCTCCAGGTCCTCCCACACCTTTGGCACCCAAGGCTCTTGGGGAGAGGCTTTGTGTTTATTCACCCTCTCATGGCCCACAGGGTCCCAGGCCTGCAGGTCAGCCCGGTGGTCAGGCTGCCAGGGCCCAGCCCCACACACCCGCTATGGCAGGACCTGCACCTGCTCTGGCCCCTGGGTCCCTGTCTGTACAATGAGCTGGCAGGTGCCTGTGAAGTGCTGAGCCCACTGCCTGACACACAGCGGGCCCTCCTGGACAGGGGGCTCTGACCCTCACACACCCGAGATGACCTATGGCAGTAAGGGTGTGGTGACACAGGAACAGGCGGTCAGTGCGGTGATGACATCACCACCCGGGACAGCTGCATCCCACACCAGAGTGCCTGGGTTCGAGTCCCAGCTCCACTCCATCCCAGCTTCCTGCTCATGTGTATCCTGGTAGGTAGCAGGTGGGAGACCTGCATGGAGCTCCTGGCTTCTGCCTGGCCCAGTCCCAGCTAGTGTCGGTATTTGGGGACTTAACCAGCAGATGGGAGAGCTCTCAATCAATCGATCAATCTCCCCCCCCCCTTTCTTTCTCAGTCTCTCTCTCTCAAATAAATTAATAAATAATTTTTAAAAGGATGAGGGAACTCAGGCTCAGAGGAAAGAAGTGAATTTTATTATCTATCTATTTATTTATTTGAGTGGCAGAGAGACTAAGAAGACAGACATGGGCTGCCTGTGTCCCAAGTGGTAGCTTCACCCCCATACCAAATTCCCACCCTGAGAATGATTTCTCAGCCAGGGTCATGGAGCCCATGTAAGCAGAGGACGGGATTTTTGACCCCAGGCTCCCCGACCCCAAACTTTCAGGTGCCCAGCTCATCCCCTCCCTCCTGGTCCGTAACTGTCCACTGCATCTACATTCACCTCCACCCCACCCACCCACAGGAACCTGTTCTCTGGGCACCGGCTGGGAGCCTTAGGTGAGCAGGTTCAAGGCCACCCAGGACCCCCTGGAGCAGCTCACCTAGCCTCCCGGAGCCTCCCACAGCAGGATGAGCAAGGTGCCTGGCACACAGCAGGTGCTCGGGGCAGTGGGTAACAATGGCCGCTGTAGGGGCTGCAGGGGCAGCGGCTGCAGGGCCAGGGGTGGCCCGTCCCTAAGCCCTCGGGGTCAGCCTCCAAAGGCTGGGGCATGTCCATTCTCTGCAACATCTCCCGAGGCTCATGCCACCCTGTTCTTCACATCCCAAAGGGTCCCGGCTCCCAACCCCGGCCAGGTTTACCGAGACACTCATCGCTGTGCATTTGTGGCCACTGAAACAGTTTCCTTGACTGAATCACACAGAGCGGGGGGGGGTGGGGGGGGGGGCATGGGTAAACGGCTGCATTTGCTGAGCTGCCTGAAGGGAGGTTTGCTTCTGACAGAGCCCCCAGACGCTGCACCTGGCTGGGCCCTGCAGGCTGCCCAGTTATCCCCACTCATGATGGATGGGCCTAGCCGGACACACGGAAGGTTCCGGCTCCGGGCTGCCCAGCTTAGCAGCGTAGGACTGCCTCACCAGGAGGCCCCAGCACCCCCACGGCATCTCCTGTCTGCACCCCACTCCACAGTGCCGTGGGGAGTCCTGGGCTCCTGCTGGAGGGAACAGAGAGTGGCCCCGGCTCCCAGCAGAGCAGAGCCCCTCTCCCGCCCGCAGCCCCTTACCCAGCCTGGGGACGTGGGATCAGTCCACCTCTCGGCCTGCATGGCTCCTCCAGTGGCCTGCAGAGAATGCCCCTGTACTCACGACCACGCTCCTGCACCCCACTGCCCTCTGGGCCCAGGGCCCTACACACACACCTGCTCTTGTAAGTCTCCAGCCACTGAGTGTGCACTGAGTTCCCACTAGGAGATCACAGGGGACCAGGGGCGGCGGGGGGGGTGGGGGAGGTGATAACAGGGAAGCAGAGGGGGAGGGGAGAGAGATCAGTCACAGCGCAGTGGCCCCACCTTGGCCCACCTTCCCTCCAGTGCCCCCAGCCAGCGAGGGACAGGATGCTGGACCCACTTCACGGGTAAGCAGCACCCACTCAGCACTGCTGCCCTTCCTGTCTGCTCCGGGCTTCGCTTGTCTGGGCCTCAGTGTAGCTGCTGAGGCTTCGGCCGCACCTGACACCCAGCTGGGGCTCCATCTGCTGCCTCTCTGTTGGCCCTCACCAAGGCCCCATGTGCAGACTCTTGTTCGAGTCCCCACTCCATAGCAGCAGGGAGATCTGCCCGGCCAGGTGGCACCCACATGGGCGGGCCAGGGCCACCGCATCCTTATCTCAGGTGCTCCCCGCCACCTGCCACCCCAGAAGATGAGACCGAGGTTCAAGCTTTAGGGTTGAAGACCTTTGAGAAGTTCCTGGATGGGGGATAGGGGCCTGGGGTCAAGTAGAGGCTCTGGCACCAACTCAGTGGGTGATATCCAAGCCTCAGTCTCCTCATCTTTATAATGGGGATAAAAGCAGTACCTGCATCTTGGGAAGTTTTCATTTACCTATGTATTTGAACTGCAGAGACACACAGAGAAAAAGATCTTCCATCTGCTGGTTCACTCCCCAAATGCCCACAACACCCTGGACTGGGCCAGGCTGAAGCCAGGAGCTGGAAATTTCCATCAGGATCTCCCACATGGGTGGTAGGGACCCAGGTACTGAGGCTAACACCTGCTGCCTCCCAGGGTGCACCACAGCAGGAAGCTGAATCAGAAGCAGAGACAGAATTCAAACGCAGGCACTCTCAGATGGAAGGTCGCATCCCCACTGCCGGCTTAGCCGCCGTGCCAGATCCCATGCCAGTGCCTACTGTGACGTCTGTGGCACGAGGCTGGGATGACAAAGGGTCTGAGCACCCTGGACGTGTCCTTCCCCTTTAGGCCTCAGTTTCCCCCTCTGGGAACCGAGAGCGTCGGATTCCACGATTCCTAGGCCTTCCGGAGATGGGGTTCAAGCTGCTGACCTCACCACTCCGTCCTCCGCAGGACCCAGTACAAAATGAAAACGCAGGGCCCCGTGTTCAGAAATTGCTAAGAACCTCAGCCCAGCAAGGGCAGCGCATTAAACGGAGCCGAGGGCCCCCAGCCAGTGCACAGGCCTCCCCCGCCGCCAGATAGCTGGCCGCCGGCCTCAGTGCCAACAGGGGCACGCCTGCGCGGGCCAGACCGCGTCCTGAGGGTGCTGGGGTTGGGCACAGGCACACAGGCCGGAGCCGGGAGCGGGATTTTCCAGACCTTGGTCCTGGTCCGTCTGTTCCAGGCCCTGTCCGAGCCTCCATCTGTTCAGCCTCTGGGTTTGAATGTCCCTCTGTTGTCCTCCCAGGCCAGAGTGAAGTGGGAAACTCGCTGCTGCCCCTCACTGAGAACTGTCCCCACCCACAGAATGGCCTGGACTGAAGCCCTCGATGAAGTTAGGATTGAAGTTTCTTTCCTGGGAAAAAGCCCTGCGACAGAGGCTGGGGTGGGGGGCTTGGGGCTGGGGGGCTGGGGGTGGATGGGCAGAGCAGCACGAGCGATGCTGGGAGGCAGGGAGAGCGCTCAGCTTTCCTGTCCTCTGAGGCCTCCCAGCGTGGCCTCCTGTGTCCTTGGCTTTCCTCAAGCTGGGTTCAGGGACTGAATGCCCAGGACTGCCTCGAACAGATGTTCAGGTTGGGGACTGCACAAAGGCAGACAGGGGTGGAGCGAGTAGGGGTAGAAATCCAGCCAGTCCCCTGCCAGGGCAGCCTTGTGCCCCGGTGCCCGCTCCCCTGCCCAGGGCAAGGACTGCTGCTTTGTGAGTCCACGCTGCCAAGACTCAGGCTCTTCCTCTCCACCCGGACGTGGCAGGAGGCAGGAGAAATTCAAGGAGAAGGGAAGGAAGACAGACCCAAACTCAGCTGAGCCCTCTTCCAGGAAGCCCTCCCTGAGTGGATCCCAGCTGTCTACCAAGGAGAGACTTAGCCAAGGGCAGTGGGAGAGCGAGCCTGTCTCAGAGGTGCCTCTGCCTAACCAGGCCCCCGGGTTTTGCAGAACTCATAGATTATCAGTAGCTACTGGCAAAGGGCCAGAGAGAGTAGAAGGGGACAAGCTCCTGAGAGACCCTAGGGCCCCATAGGCTGGCTGGCCCCGCCCAGGGCAAGACGAATGCCATCCAATGCCACGCTGCCCATGCGACATGCTGACTGCAGGTCTGCGATTGATCCAGGGCTCAGGGAGACTGCGTCTGAGTTTTGACGTTCCAGTGTGGCTCCGACGCCTGGCACAGAGCAGGTGCTCAAGAAACTGAGTGGGGGAAGGAAGCTAAAGGAGGCTGATTTCCCCTGAAGTGGGGTGCAGCACACGGAGGGGAGCCCTGCGGAACCTCGGGCTGGGGTGGGGTAGAGAAGGGCCCTGGACTTCTCCCCTGGGTCCCCTCCTTTCCTTCCAATAGCTCCAAGGCTCTGCCCCTAATGCCCACACCCCCTACTGCACTTCCACCTGCCTGCCCCCCCCCCACACACACACACATATCCACCTGCACAGCTTCCTGGCCAAACACAAAAATCGCTCATTGCCTGTTCAGCATTCATTCAACAAACATTGACTGGGCACCCCTTGGGCCCAGTAAACGGGACTCAGGTCCTGCCCACAGGGTGCACACCCTGAAGAGGGAGAAACTTGCCCCCTGGCAGTGACAGAAGTATGGGGGGGCAGTCAGGGTGGGCTCCCAAGCAGAGAGTGAAGAGTGGAGAAGCGTGCATCAGGTGCGGGCAGCATCTGCCCAGGCCTGGGGGAGCAGAGGCCCCAGCACATCACGGAGGCCTCCCAGCGCCTGGCTCTGGGCTCTGGGGGCAGCCAAAGGCTGGCTGAGCACCCCTTCAATGCCCAAACCCCACCAACCACTCCCTTCCCCCAAAAGAACCAAGTATCTCTCTCAGACAGGGGGTACAGAGAAATCCCCCCAAGAGCGGAGTGAGCTCCCCCAAGCCTGTCCTCCTGACCTCAGCTCCTGCGCCCCACATTCCTGGGTGCCCCCAGCCCCCTTCACAGCAGATGCCCTAACACACCCAGGGGAGAAGGCAGAAGGGGCCAACGTGGACGCGGGCCACGGGGCCGCACCTCATGTCTGGGACGGCAGAGGGAAGGAGCGGGCTTTAATCCCTGGTCCTTGCTGCGTCCGTCGCCCCCTCAGGATCCAGCACTAACCCTGGCCACGTGGTCTCCTTTGCTGGGCTCCAAGGCAGGCGTGGCCGCTGTGCTCCCCTGGGGCCAGTGAGGCGGGGCAAGGGAGGGAGAACTGGATCCTCACTCCTGAGGACCACAGAGCGCCAGGTGCAAAGCCGGGAGGCTCAGGAGAGCGATGTCCTTAGCCACTCTGAGCAGTCAGGGATGCACGCTTTCCCCATTTCACGGCCACGAAGGGGTCAGACGAGGTCAAGTTGTCCAAGCTCCACCCACTGCACCCAAGTCCAAGGCCTCTGCCAGACCTTGCACAGCACAGCCCAGCCTTGCCTACCCGCTTGAGCTGGACTAAAACCACCCCATAGCGGTTCAGAAGCCTAAGGAGTCGCCATTCTGGGCCTCCATTGGTCTCATCTGTAAAATGGGCAGTTGATGATGATAAAACCAAGAATGCCTTTGAGTCATGGGACTGCCATGGAATTGTCACCACAGACCCAGCCATAAAGGTTGCCACATCCCCTTTTCACGGAGAGACTCAGAGAGGTTGAGTTTGCTGCTCAGGATCACACAGCCAGCAAGTACCAGAGCCCGGAACTGAACCCAGATCCACGGGGCTCCTCAGCCTGTGTTCTCATTGACTCGCTTCTCAAGCAGAGGGGGTTGACGCTGTTTGGTGCAGGCCAGAATAAACCTCTGCCTTGCTGGGCAGAGCTAATGGCTGCTGGCGGCTCCGGTCCCCCTTGGGGACCTGTCTTGAGTTCAGAAGAATTCCTGCCTTGAAAGGGCTGGGAGGTGGGGCAGGAGGGGGCGAATGAAAAGCCGGCTTTCGGCTTCAGAGCAGGCAGAAGCCCAAAAACGCAGCCAGCTCCCTGCACCCGCAGGGATCAGCTTTCGGAACAGTGTGTCTCCTGGAGGGCCTTGAACAAGGGGCTTGTTTAAGAGGGAGATCAGATCTGGGGCCTGGGGTGCAGGGGAACCAGCGCTAGGGCTTGCTTTTGTCATGGAAAAATCTAAGATGCTTGCGGGAGCACAGCCCTGGAGGCCGCCCGGGAAGAGGGGCTGGCCCTGGTGACTGACATCCTTGCTCCAAGGAAATCCCGTGGCGGGGCCTGAGGCTTCCCCTAGAGGGCGCTGTGCGCACCCCTGGAGGGACTCTGCCACGGTGTTACTCTACCCCCGGAGCCCTGGGGGATGCTGTGGCTTCATTTGGGGGTGGCTGAGGGGACAGGTACTCCTGGAGAGCCTCTCAGTGACTCTGGGAACGCAGCCTGCCCCGGGAAAACGGGCACCTTCGCGTCGTGGGGCTGCCCCCGGAACAGCACAAGTCCTCCCAGCGTTCTGGAGCCAGACGCTGACATCCAAGTGCCAACAGGGCCGTGCCCTACTGAGGGCTCTGGGGGACCTGCTCCAGGCCCTGCAAGCAATCCCTGGTATTCCTGTCCCCGTCATCACATAGCCTTCTCCCTCTAGGTCAGTCTCTTTCCTTATTAAAAGGCAGAGAGACAGAGACAGGCAGAGACAGAAAGATAGAGAGTTAGCTCTCCCGGCTGCTGGTTCACTCCCCAGATGCCTGCAATGGCCAGGGCTGGGCCAGACTGGAGCCAGGAGCCAGGAACTCAATCTGGATCTGCCACACGGGTGGCAGGGACCCAAGCACTTGAGCCATCACCTGCTGCCTCCCAGGGATGCGCGCTAACAGGAAGCTGAAGTCAAGAACAGAGCCGGACTGCAAAGTAGGCACTCTGGTGTGGGATGCGGGCATCCCGAGCAGCATTCTAACCGCTGCACCAAGCACCTGCGCAGTGTCTGTCTCTTCATTCCTTAGGAAGACTCCAGCGAGATCAGATCCTGCCCACTGTGCTCAGCGTCACGGGATCCCATCCACAAGAGGCCTATCTCCAAATAAGGTTCCATCCACTTCCGTGTATTGGTGGGGAGGGAGACGCTTCAAACCTAGGCGTGCCACGCAACCCCCTGCACCTCTGCACGCAGAGACGCGTCCCCCCCTTGGCCAGCTGCTCTCCAGTCTGCTCCTAGGCAGCTGCAGTAGGTTCCCACCCAGCAGAGCCGGAGCCAGAGCCAGCTGCTTTGACTTGGGATCCGATCCTCTGTTCTGGCAGAGCAACCACAAAGAAACCACAGCCACAGACCCTCCGGGATCTCGCTCCTCCTCCCTCTGCCTCCTGCCACGCCACGCTCTTCCCCCACTCAGAGCCTCACCTCTGCTACCCCTCCACCTGCACTCTTCTCTGAGTCTTCCCGACTCCCCAGCGTCGGCTCAGAGACAGGCTGGCACGATGCCTTTAGCTCAAGGACCGCCATCTTGCTTTCCAATCCTGCAGTAGCTGCACAGAGCTTACCCGGCAGAAACCCTGTCCTTGGGTGTTCCTCTAACTGTGTCGCACCTGGCTTTCCCTGCCAGCCAGTCGGCGCTGCGAGGGCACCCAGAGACCCAGGGCTCGGTGCTCAGTGCACGCCTGTCCTACAACAGGCCTGCCACGCAAGCTGTCATCGGAGAACTCATTCATTCATTCCCCAAGTATTTCTTGAACATTCGCTCTGAAGCAGATGCTCCCCCTGGCCGGCCCAGGCCAGCCCCAGGTTGCTGGCCAATCACAGACACCTCATGGAGGCCTCAGGGCCGGACTGCATGGGGATCAGGAAAAGACGCTGCCTGGCAAGCCGCAGCAGCAGCGGCCAGAGGAATCACCGATGCTAACTGCCCTGTGGGCCATGACAGCAGCTGGATGCCAGCCTGCACCAGCTGGCCCCTCCCTGATCTTTACGCCCTTTCCCCCATGGGCCCCCTACCCTCAACAACTCTGGAGCAGGGGGAGAAAAAGGGAGAGGCAGCGTAGTGGGGGGGACGTCTCTGTGGAAGCAGGACATAGTACTTAGCATCCTTGAAATGATCGAGAAGAGACCCGTGGCCCTGCAAGGAGGGGTGTCCCAGAAGCCCAGTGCCCAGGAGTAGGTGTCACTCACAGGAGCAAGGCTGGCCAGCTCAGCCCCTGGAGCCAGCACAGAGCCCTGGGTCTACCCACCCAGCTGCTTGGAACACAGCACCTGACCGGTGCCTGAGGAATGCGCATTATGACAGAACTGCACCGATTTCAATGTTCTTGCATCAAGATAAACTTATCTTTTAATTCCATTTTCCCCTGTACCTCACACAGTGTATCCATCCACACCCCCTGATGGGCATGTCAGCTGTTCCCAGAACAATGTGTGCCATTTCAGAAACATGGCTCCGGGCTTTCCAGAAGGTGTCTCAGGGTTGTCCCTCCAAGGCTGAGGGCACACACACTGTCACCTTCACCCCATGATGCCAAACTGCTAAGAGCAAAGCCACCACCACACCACTGGCAGCATCCAACTGACCCCAGGCCCCACTGCCTTACCCGTGTTTGTTAACTTTCAAGCTTCAAAAATAAAATGTTCTAAGGCACAGAGACAGAGAGCTCCTATCTGTTAGTTCACTCCCCCAAATGCCTGCTAGCCAGGCCAAAGCCAGAAACCAGGATGTTAATCCAGGTCTCCCATGTGGGTGGCAGTGACCCAAGAAGCCAAGCCTTTCCTGCTGCCTCCCAAGGTGTGCGTCAGCAGGAAGCTGGAGCCAGGAGTGGAGCCCGGATTCAAAACCAGGCACTCCGATGTAGGATGCACGCATCCCAACCAGTGACCGAACCGTTAGGCCAAAAACCTGCTCCATCATCTTTCATTTCTGCAGATCTGATGGATTTATACTCATGTCTTACTATGGGCTTTTTCATCATTTTTACAAGGGGCTCACTTTAAAAGATATATTTAGAAATTATGAATTTTTTCAAGTATCCATGGGACATTTACAAATACTGGCCACACTCTAGGTAATAAAATCCAAATATGATACAGACCATAGGGCGTGTATACAGCAAAAAGGACAGTAACAGGCCGGCGCCGTGGCTTAACAGGCTAATCCTCCACCTTGTGGCGCCGGCACACCGGGTTCTAGTCCCGGTTGGGGCACCGGTTTCTATCCTGGTTGCCCCTCTTCCAGGCCAGCTCTCTGCTATGGCCCGGGAAGGCAGTGGAGGATGGCCCAAGTCCTTGGGCCCTGCACCCGCATGGGAGACCAGGAAAAGCACCTGGCTCCTGGCTTCGGATCAGCGCGATGCGCCAGCCGCGGCAGCCATTGGAGGGTGAGCCAACGGCAAAAAGGAAGACCTTTCTCTCTGTTTCTCTCTCTCACTATCCACTCTGTCAAAAAAAAAAAAAAAAAAAAAAGGACAGTAACAAACAACTAAAGTATGTTTGGGGAATGTAAAACACTGCTTAAGATTTATTTATTTATTTATTTGAAATTCAGAGTTACAGTGAGAGAGAAGGAGAGAAGAAGGGAGGGAGAGAAAAGGAGGGAGGGAGAGAAAAGGAGGGAGAGAGGGAGAGAGAGTTATCTTCCATCTGCTTGTTCACTCCCCAGATGGCCATAATGGCCAGGACTGGGCCAGGCTGAAACCAGGAACCTCTTCCAGGTCTCCCACTTGGGCCATCCTCCGTTGCTTTCCCAGGCCATTAGCTGGGAGCTGGATCAGAAGCCGAGCAGCCAGGACATGAACCAGTGCCCATTTGGGATGCCAGTGCTGCAGGCACCACTGTGCCACAGCACCCACCCTATAAAACACTTCTTTTTTTTTTTTTTTAATTTTTGACAGGCAGAGTGGACAGTGAGAGAGAGAGACAGAGAGAAAGGTCTTCCCTTTGCCGTTGGTTCACCCTCCAATGGCCGCCGCGGTAGCGCGCTGCGGCCGGCGCACCGCGCTGTTCCGGTGGCAGGAGCCAGGTGCTTATCCTGGTCTCCCATGGGGTGCAGGGCCCAAGCACTTGGGCCATCCTCCACTGCACTCCCTGGCCACAGCAGAGAGCTGGCCTGGAAGAGGGGCAACCGGGACAGGATCGGTGCCCCGACCAGGACTAGAACCCGGAGTGCCGGCGCCGCAAGGCGGAGGATTAGCCTGTTGAGCCACGGCGCCGGCCTATAAAACACTTCTTACTTGACCAAAAGAAAGTCAAGAAAACATTTAGACCCACGTGATAATGGAAATACTAGTTGGCTTACAACTAAAGCAGCACTTTGGGAGTTCATAGCTTTATGTGCATCCACTAAAGGCTGGGAGTTACTGAGAAACAAGTTGGTGCAAGAATAGAACTAACGGAAGTAATGAGAAAATAAAAAGAACAGAAACTAAAGACATGGAAGCGCAAACACAACCATGCCGAGCACTGTGACCACAGGCTGCTTCCCTTAAGTTGACAGCAGAGGGGGTGGGTGTTGTGACGGAAGGGCAAGCCACCGCATGGGATGCCCATATCTCACATCAGAACATGGGTTCGAGTCCCAGCTATTCCACTTCCTAGGTAGCTTCCTGCTAATGCATCCTGGGGAGCAGCAAATGATGGCTCAAGTACTTGGGCCCCTGTCACTGACATGGGAGACCCAGGTGGAGTTCCAGACTCCTGGCTTCAGCCTGGCCCAGTCACGCTGTTGTGGACATCTGAGGGGTAAAGCAGGCTATGCAAATTCTGTCACTCTGCCTTTCAAATATAGACAGAGTAGAACGATGTGGCCGATTTTATGCCTATAATAATTTAAACCTAGAAACATCTAGAATGTACAAGGATGCTTCAAATTTTCATGGAAAATTCACATTGTAAGAAAACTATACTTGGGAAAAATTAAAATGGTTTACACCAAAATAAACCTGTCTTTTAATTCCATTTTTCTCTGAACTTTCTGAAGCCCCTTTGTAATATTGAACAAAATCAGCTTAAGGAAAAATAGTTGACAACATTTAAAGAAAGCAAATTGCAACATACTTCGCCCATAAGGAAACCATCAGCCCATCAATTTTGTAGGTGAGTTCTATTAAACTTTTAAGGAACCCATCAACTTGGCTTATACAAAGTCTTGTAGACAACAGGAAATGAGGGAACACCTTCCATCTCGGTTTGCTAATTCTGATAAAGTAATTTTGACATCTCATATCAATACTGAACAAGAACAGCAGAAGGAAAAATATATTACAACTCATGAACATAGACGCCAACAAGTCCCCTAGACAAGGCTTCACGATCTCACAGCCGAGACCTGGAGGCGCTGAAACTGCATTTGGCCTGTGTGCTACGAGGCTGCTCCCTGCTCTCTGCATCCAGTCTGGGCCAGCGCAGCTGACCTGTGCAGCACAGAAATGGCCATGAGCTGTCCCTCCTCTCCATCCAGAGCCAGGCCGGAGTCAGTGGAAAATTCCAGTGACCGGTTTTCCAGGGCTGCTGTGCCCAGCCTCGGCCAGGTGACCGCTGCACAGAGGGAGATGCCCCAGGGTGACTTAACGCGGGTCCAGCCCAGCCCGCCAGGCGCACCTCTCCCCCCCCACCCCTCCCCCCCACCGCCTGCCCAGGAGTCTCAGGCAGCAGGGCCTGAGGACTGATGGAGACCGAGATGGGGCCAGAGGCTGCAGGAGGCAGGCGTGGCCGGTGGGGCTTGGGCTGGCTCTGTGGGCTGATGCTTGCTTTCTCTGCCTTCCAGCTGGAGAAGACTCTGTGGTGACAGGGCAAGGTCATGGGCACGGGAGAGGGAGATTCTAGGTGATTTTGTGTTTTCCTCCTTATGGGTATTTCCCAACATGTTCTCAATGTTTCAATTTTATTATCCTAAGACATGAACGCAGCTCCTATCATTTCTTATACTTTCCTTACTCTTATGCACAGAAATAATACATTTTTATTGTAGAAAAAATAAGGAGGTATCACCACTGTGACTGTTTCCAGACTTCTGCCCCTCCCCCTGGCTCACTGCGTCACGAGTGAGTCCCGCGATGTGGCTTCCTGTCTACGCTTCACAACCCACCCTGGGCGTCCTCCCCTAACAAGGCATTTTTCGCAGGTGTATAGTATTCGACTAACGTGGCCGTGCCACAATTTGTTTGACCGGTCCCTGGTGTAGGGGTATTTAGGTTGCATCCTAATCCTTCATGTTCTCATGGGTATATTTTGGTCACACACTTTATTCTTTCCTGGGAGTAAATTCTGCTTTCGGGTTCATGGTGGGGTTTCTGTGAGCTTGGTGGTGAACTGCTGTGTCTGTGTGCCGATGTGCGGACTCTCCAAGGAGCGGACACGTGGCCTTGGCAGGCTCTTGGTTTTTGAGAGTCAAGGGCGCCTCCAGGAAGCGCAGGTATAGAACGGAACCTGCCGCCTCCTTGCTCCACGCTCTTGCAGAGCCGTCTGGCAACTTGGAGGGACCAAATGCACTTCCAGGAAATCCTGATTCCCCACCGAATTCAGTCCCGATGTGCAGGCCTCCCTCTGAGTATGCCACCTGTCCCGGCATACACCCAGCAAGGCTCTGGGTCAGTACTGCTGTTGTCCCCACTGTGTGGATGGGAAACTGAGCACAGAGAGGTTAGGTGTCTTGTGAAGGTCACACAGCAGCTCGGACCTGAGCCACCCGCTTGCCCAGGCTTTGCTGCCCGGCAGGTGGGGCTCCTAGAGCCAAGGCAGCGAGTGCTGAAGCCGCGTTGGCCAGCTGCCCTCAGTGAGGGCTCCGGGGCTGAGTTTCCAAGTGAGGCTCGCCCGCCAGCAGATGCTGCCATCAAACCTGAGAATCAGCCTGCTGCCAGGAGCAGTTCAGGGACCCAGCCAGGCTGATGCTGGGCTAGCTGAGCCCCACTCACGCAAAAGGGCTCCTCCCCGGCAGGACAAGGCCAACTGTCCAAAATCTGCTCCTTCCAGACTGGCAGCAGAGAATAGAGGAGGTGGAGCCAATGTGGGGCAGCTGTGGACAGTGTCCCCACTGTACATCCAGCTCTAAGCGACGGGGCTGGAGCTGCACCAGCCCAGACCAGGGCACAGCACCCAGCGGGAAGTGGCCGGCTCCAAATGCCAGGGTTTTGGGGAGAAGTCCCATGGGGATAACGTCAGTGATGCTGCAGCTGTTCATAGCTGGGTATACCGAGCACTTCCTGTGCCAGCTGTCATTATCCCTACTTGACAGATGGGGAAACCGAGGCTTGGAGAAGTTAAGGGGCTCACAAAGCCAGGGGGTGTCAGAGAGGGAGGGGATCTGCCCCGAGCAGTCTAAGCCTGGAGCCCACAGGCATCTCCCTCTATCCCTCAGCAAGCACAGGGGACTCAGATCAACAAAGAACATGTGGGCTCTGCCACCAGGCAGGGAGCCCTCCCGGGCGGGGAGCAGGACTTCCTCACCCCAGCAGGCTGAGCTTCACGAAGTGGCACAAGGACCCTGCCGCGGACAAACCTCGGATCAAGACCTGGCTTGCCACTTGGCAGCTGTGTGGTCCCGGGCAAGTTACTCAACATCTCTGAGCCTCCATTTCCTTGCCTGTAAAAGGCGACTCCCAACACCCATTTAGCTTGGTGGTCATAAGCGGCGAAGGATTCCACACAGGCAGGTCTGGAAACCGTTGTCATTGGGGCTGCTGGTCCTTAATCCTGCGGGCGGCTCAGGTTCATTACAAACCCAAGCGCTGGAAGGCGTGCTGAGCCCTCAGCTGGCAACAGTAATGGCGTGCCGGTCACGGGGTGGCAGGTGTGTGTTGCCTGCCCATTGTAGGGCACGGAGACAGAGGTCCACTCACCATGGCCCGGCCAGCCTACTTGTCCTAGGCCTGCAGGGGCGAGGAGTCTCAGGAGGCCCTGTGAGGAGATACTTAGACTTTGGTCTCCACTTCCCTGTCTGGGACCCTCTGCGTGGCTTTCCTTCCTCTCCAGGCCCCTAGGGGGTGCTGAATGCAGACTCTCAGCCGGAGAAACAGGAAGAGGGCACGTACGGCGGGCACTGGGGGAGACCCAAGGGCCCAGGGCGCTGCTCCGTAATTGTGTGGTGACTAATATTTGCTGACTGTCAGTAATGGTGGCATTTTTAGAGCACAGTGGCCCAGGTATTAGGGGCAAGTGGGCCAAGATACAATGGCCACTACTGTACTCCTTCCCCCCCACACCCTTGCATTTTCTGCATTGCCTACACAGAGTGTGATTTTTATAGTCAGGAGAAAAATAATCCTCTCTGTGTGAGTTCAAGATGTGTCCCTGTTTCATGGAAGAAGAAATGAAGGCCCAGAGAGGTTCGGCCAGGTGGCCAGCGTCACAGAGCGAGAAGACAAAGCCTGAGCCGGGGTCATGTCTGCCGCCCACCACCTGCACCTGCTGGGCAGCCAGGCCCTCAGCCCTGGGGCTATTTCCAGCTCTTGCCCAATGGGGCTGTCTTCTCCCCTTTTCCCATGACCAACCCCTGAAAATGCCCCCACCCCAACACTGCCAGCACCCCCAGCCCACCCCCAGCTCCTGATCCAGTCCTGCCGATCCTGGGAACGTGACCAGTGGAAATAGACGCCCATCACGCCCAAGCCCTCCTTTTCCAGCTCCGCCGACTCGCTGCTTATTCATTAATAAAAGAATGCCCAGGCTATTCTGGGCACCTGTAATTTTCTACTTGAATAACCAGGGAAGTGGCCGCCTGCCCACTCCTCTGCCCTGCTCATGGCGCCAGAACAGGGAAAGGTGATCTCATCCGGCGTAACGGGATCTGGGTTAGGCTCCACGGCCAATTTCCTTGCCTTTGTCGCACTCCAGAAAGCCCCAGGATCCCCCATGCTTCCTCTGAGGGGGTCTGGGGCAGAAACAAAGACCAGGCATGAAGACTGTTGTTAGCTAGGCGGTTTCCTCCACCCGCAGGAAGCAAATCCCAGCTGTGGACTTTGGGCAAGTGACAACGTCTCTGAGCCTCAGTTTCTGCACCTGTAAAATGGGGCAGTTTGGTATGGAGGAGGCACCTGGCCAGCAGATGAACTGCTGATGCTGAAGCCACTGCCGGGGCAAGGATGAAGAAGGGACTCAGCGGCTCCAGCCCTCGCCTGCTCTCCTGCTGGCCGGCTGCCTCGCCATGTGGCCCTGGATACGTCAATTCCTCCCTTAATTATTTCAGTAAATTCATTTCCTGTTGACCAAAGGAAGCCACAATTCTTAAAAACTTAGAAAAATGAATGCAGAAAATTAAAACTCATGGTGTCTTCCAGCCACGATGATTTATTGGGCACCTGTGCTGTGCCAGGCCCCCATGCCAGGTGCTTTCTGCCTGTTAACGCTGATTCTCCTGAGTGTGCGCCCTTGTACTTTCATTTCACTGTGAAGGCACAGGGAGAGAGAGAGAGAGAGAGAGAGAGCGAGCACGCACAGAGAAGCAGATGGAGACAGAGATCTTCCATTTGCTGGTTCACTCCCCAAAATGCCAGCAACAGCCAGGGCTGGGCCAGGCTAAAGATAGGAGACAGGAACGCCATCCAGGTCTCCCACAAGAGTGCCAGAGACCCAAGTATTTGAGGCATCACCGGCCATGTGCCAGGGTGTGTGTTAGCAGGAAACTAGGTCAGAAACAGAGTAGCAGGGACTGGAAGCAGGCACCCTGATCTAGAATGCATCAACTTGACCACTCCACTCATCCCCGCACCCGTTTATAGATGAGAAGACAAGGGCTCAGAGGGCTGTGATCCACGTGAGGCCTCAAGGCTGGGGGAGGGGCGGGAATAAAGCCATGGTCTTTCACTTTCCCAAGCCCACCATGCTGCTTTGCTAGCGCTGCATAGCACACTCCCACAAGGTTAAGGGCTATTGCAACACACATTTAGCACCGCTTCCGTGGGCTAGAGTCCAGGCCCAGCTCAGCTGGGTCAGCTGCCCAGTCTCCCAAGACTATAGTCAACACCCAGACAGGCCACATTCTCATCCGGAGGCTCGACAGAGGACAGCTCCTCTTCCAAGCTCAGTCCGCTTGTTGGCAGAATTTACTGCCTTGTGGGTAGAGCACTGAGGGTCCTGGATGTTTGCTGGCTATTCACTGAAGTCTGTGCTACGACCTTCAGGGCTGCGCAAAGTTCCTTGCCTTGGCGGCTCCCTCCACATAGCTGCTTAGCTCAGCGACCCTGCCAGGAGATTCTCTGGCTAGTGTGTGCTACACACACTCATGTAAATGGACCTACACAGGTGAGAGTGCAAATGTACACAATCAAAGGATGCCACGCCACCACCTCAGCCTTACTGTGTTGTCAGAAGAGGGCCCGCCCACACTCAGAGGGCAGGGACCACACCAAGGTGTGAGCCACAGCAGGCGGGGGCCAGGGAAGGTTCTGCCAGTGCCTGTCCACCACACCCTGCTCTCCCTACCACAGCCCGACCCTCTCCTCACCTCACCCCCAGGGAGAAACCACCACTGCAGGCTGCCAACTCAAAGTTCATTCTGTATAAGAAGCACCCAGTCATAACCTGGGCCACAGAAAGTGGCCTCCATGGGACAGTGGCTCATGACAGTCAAGGGTCAGTCTTGAGTCCAACCATTAGTATACGTTGTGCCAAGAAGAGAGCGAGAAGTGGACACAGCACTCAGTCACAGAAGACATAGCAGGAGGTTGGGGAAAACGCACCAGCCACGTGCACCCTTTGGGTTACAGCAGCCCTGGACTAAGGGGAATGAAACAAACATTCTCTGGCTCTAGTGTCTCAGTGACTAGAAATGACGTCTGCAGGCAAGGCTGGATCCAGGGTGTTAAATGAAGGCTGGACGACCTACTCCCTCTCGTCCTCATGGCTTCACTTTCCATTCCTGCCCCAGTCACCGTCATGGAAACTTCTCAACAGTTGCAAGGTTACACCTTTCTGACAGCTAGGACAGTGAACGCTGCACGGCCAAACGGGTACACAGGGGGTGGCCTTGGCTTATGGACAAAGAGTTGTGGGAAACAGAATTTGAAAGAGCATCCCAAAACACAGAAGAACCAGAACGCAGACGGGAAAGTTTGACCTTGACTCTGAGGTCCGACATCGTCTAGCGTGCCCCCTCAAGACTTGAATAAACGTTAGCAGAGCCGAGAGCGGCAGGTCCGAGAGCCTGGGTTCGGCTCTGTTGAGCAGGCCTCCATGTGCTCCCACTTCCAACTGTGCATCTCCAAGGGATGGGCTCAGGGCCAGGGCAGCCCCCAAGGTCTTGCCTCAAAGCTGTGCCTTGGGGAGTGTCACCACAGGTCCTGGGCACCCAAGGCCATGCAGCAAGGGAGTGAGACAGAAAATGTGTTCAGAGAAGAATACAACAGAAGTCACAGGGGAGGTAACTACAAGATCGACCGCGTGATGGCACCCAGAGCAGGGGCCCGTGGCAGATGGTCGCAGAAGGGATCAGAAAACACGGCTCTGTCGGTGATGGTGACAGTGTTCGTAGTTTGGACTTCAGCTTTTCTTCTAAAATCCCGGCAACACAAAGACAAAGCCTGGGCTGTGAAGCTGAGGGAACTTGGCTGCTGGCTCTAGCACGGGCCATTCAGGCAAGTTCCCGGGCCCCCGCTGAGCCCCAGTGTGCTTGGTGAATGTGGACATGAACCCTGCTCCCTCGGGGTCCTTGTGAGCATGCCAAGATTAGAAATAAAAAGAAAAGATGGCTAGCTCTGAGCTGGACTTCCACTTCCTGCTGTGTCAGAGACCATGGTACCAGACTGCTCCTACCATCCATCAAAAACAGCATGACACATGACAAACTAAGAGATACCTGCTGTCGCACAGTGGCCAGCAGGCAGTGGACAGCATGCTATGACCTCCGAGGGAAGGGAGATGCACCAGGTAAGCCCTGGTCACCGGCTCTCACCCTGGGACAACTTCCCAAGCAGGGCACAGGACAAGAGGGCAAACAGAGCACAGGAGTCCCGCTGAGCACCTGAGGCAAGCTCGGAGTTTGGAACAACTGAAGGAGAGGGAGTCTATGGGACAGGGTACCGAAGAGAGAGGAGCTGCAAGGACCGGTGGCCCCCAAACACTGGGTGGGAGTCTCCCACGATCCCTAAGTCCTTGCTCAAGGCAGGAGTGTGTGTGCATTGGGCGAGGCTATCTTAGACTTGCTAGGGAGCCACTGTTGTGGGGTTGAGTGTGAAATGAGACAGCAAGCTCAGGCTGGGCTAGGAGGCACTGGAGAGCCTGCATCCCGGGCATGGGGCCAGACAACTGCTGGTGGCGCCCGAGGAATCAGGAGCACGCACTACGGTGAGGGCTACTACAGACCTGCCCTAACAAAGCCTAAGACCAAATCCATCCAGATCGCCAAGAAGACAGAGCTTGGGGCAGAGTGGAGGTGGGGTGGGGGGGAGGTCTTCCCAAGTTAGAAAGACCTTGGAAATAGCTTCGACTGACAAAGTATAAAAGCAAGCTTGTGGGATTTCAAAGGTAACAGCAAGTAATTCTATTTAATTTTTTTAAACAAACTAACATTCTTCAGAAGATAACAGCATCTAGAGTCTCTACATCACACACACACACACACAATGCAGTATGCAATAAAATCTACTAGACACACAAAACAAACAGGAAAATGTGACCCTCAGTCAAGAAGTGCAAACTGACTCCAAGACGGCCCAGCAGCCAGAGTGGGCAGACCAGGCATAACAGGAGCCCGATGAATGCCAGCTGCCTGTCTACATCCGAGCAGAGCATCGCCCAAGGCTTTGCAACACCAGGGTTCACAAAGCAAGGTGCACCGAGCCCTCCCATACTGAGTCCCTGCTGAGTGACCATTAAGCCCAGAGAGTCAGGGAGGTGTGCACATGCGGCAGTGAGAGAAATGGATCACGACTCTGCCTCTACCTCACCGCTTGAGTCCCTCAACTCTCTGTGCCTCAGTTTCCCTATTTACATGATGGGTAGGCTAGCAGTTCTTCTCAAAGAGCCCTTTCTCCCCAGGGTGTGGTTGCCCAGCACAGGAACTGTTTGCAGCCCAGGAGACTCTCTGAGCTGGGGCCTGGCAGAAGCCGTTGGAGTAGGAGCAGGATCAGCTGTATACACTTGCGGGGACCCAGTCTGAGATGTACAAGGATAAGGAAGGGGCTCTGAGGCTCCAGCTCTCCAGCTGCCTCGCTGTGTGGCCCTGGATAAGTCAATTCCTCCCCTAATTATTTAAACAAGTTCATTTCCTGTTCATCCAAGTAACCCACAATCCTTGAACTTCTAGAAAAATGAGTGCAGAAAATTAAACATCACGATGGCTTCCAGCTGTGATGATTTACTGGGCACCTGCGCTGTGCCAGGCCCATGCTCGGTGCTTTCTGTCTGTTAACTGATTCTCCTGCGTCTGCACCCTTTTATTTTCATAATTTTTATTTATTTTTATAATTCCCTATTTTCATTTATTACTCTCTCGGGTACAATAACGTTGGAAGTGGGCAGGGTCTAAGCTCATTTTCCAAAGAAACCTTTCTTGAGTGATGTCTCCTAGCAACCAGCTCTACCAACATCATACCCTTCAGAGACCTCTGCAAAAGACAAAGGCTTTTTGTGGCTCCCTCCTTCCTTCAGAACCCCAAGCTGATGGGGCCAGCGCTATGGCTGCTTCGAGTCCCAGCTTCTCCACTTCCAATCCAGCTCCCTGATAATGCACCTGTGAAGGCAGTGGACAATGGTCCAAGGGCTGAGCCCCTGCCACATGCCGGGGAGACCTGGGTAGAGTTCTTGGCTCCTGGCTTCTGGCCACATGTTGAGGCCATTTGAGGAGTAAACCAGCAGATGAAAGATCTCTTTGTTTCCGCATCTCTCTCTCCCTCTGTCTTTCTGCCTTTCAAATAAATAAAATTTAAAAAAAAAAAAGCAGAAAGTGCTTTTTAGCAGAGGTGCTAATGTGCGGCCAGAGAGCAGGTGGAGCTCTGGGTGGGAGGTAGGGGGCACTGGGAGGGCCTCTTCTCACAGCCCCACCCTCTTTCCCTTCTGTGAATTGTCAGGCGGTCCAGCATCAGGGCTCACAGGCTTCAGACCTGAACTCAGAACTCGTGTCTCGTTTAGTGGGACGAACTTGGGCAGCTTACTTAACCTCTCTGGCGCAGTTCCCCCGTCTGTAAGAGGGAGATGTCAGTGGCAGGAGGCTGGTGCTCCACCCGCACCCTTTTGATCCAGTACCTCTATTCCCCAGTTGCCAGGAGTGTCGGCTCTCACAGCGGCACCCTTTTCGGGACAATAGCATGGGACTGGTTACCACTTCCCATTGTGCTACAGCCAATGACCAACTGACAGGGAGGAATCAAAGCCCAGCCCCTTGCCTCCACCTGGGAGGATGCCATAGCACCCCATCAACTCCAGACTGCCCATGGGACCCAGCTGAGGCCAGAGGGCAACCTGCCCTTCCCTTCCTCTCCTGCCCCATCCTGCTCCCTGGCTCCCACCTCTCAGATTCACCTGAGAGCCCTCCCTCAGGTGATCTCCGGCACAAAGTCCTAGCTCAGACTCTGCTTCTAGGAAATCCAAAGGTGAGGACCACAGCTCAGTCAGGCTGTGGCACAGGGCTGGCGCTGCAGCATAATGGGTTAAGCCTCTGCCTCTGACACCAGCATCCTGTATGAGCACTGGTTCAAGTCCTGGGTGCTCCACTTCCAATCCAACTCTTTGCTAACGTACCGGGGAAGGCAGAGGAAGATGGCCCGAGTGCTTGGGTCCCTGCCGCCCACACAGGAGACCTGGATGGAATTATAGGCTGGAATTCGGCCTGGCCTCACGCCCGCTTTGGGGGCCATTTGGGCAGGGAATCAGAAGGAATGTCTCCTCCTGTCTCTCTCTTTCTGTAACTCTCAAACGAATGAATGAATCTTAAAAAAAAAATAAAATAAAATGCACATCAGGTACTCAGCGAAGGCCTGGACCTGGTAGGTACTCACTAACTGGACATCACTGTCTTCTCGTTATTGTCACTAAAGATAAACCTGGGGAAAAGGGGGCTTCTAACATGCACAGGAGCCAGGAACCACCTGGGTAGGAGGGAAGCATTGCCGACGGCCTGGCTAATGCAGCTGGGGCAGAGTTCTCAGCTTCCTTTTCCCTGGAGCTCTTGCTATTTTTCTGATTATAAAGTGACAAGGGGAAAAAAAAAAAAAAAAAAAAAACAGTAAAAACCTAACGGAGGGATGGGTACGGTGGCACAACAACGAAGTTGCGGCTGGAACGCCCACGTCCCCTCAGAGTGCCCAGTTCCGAGGCCCCGCTACTCTGCTACTGAGTCACTGTCTGCTGATAGGCACCGCAGGAGGCAGCAGACAGTGGCTCAGTCCTCGGGTCCCTGTGCATACACAGATTGTGTTCTCACTCCTGGCTTCAGCCTGGCCCAGGGTGGCAGCCAGTTGGGGAATGAATTAGTCAAAGATTCTAACTCTCTCTAAATCTCGAAATCTCTCTCTCATTCTCCCTACCTTTCAAATAAAATGAAAATAAATTTTAAAAATTCAAGAAATACCAAGAACTACAAATATGAATGAATGAATAAATGAATAATGAATGAATGAAATTCCCTACCACTTGAGTGTAACCACTGAGGACACTGACTATCCTGCCAGACATTTTTCACATAAATTCACACAACACACAAAATTACACATACATACACCTTTCTACACAAACATTCCTATGTATGATTTATGTAGTACTATAAACATATCCACACATATAACTATATATAAATGTGACACTAAATATATAACACTACACGAGTCATACCATATACACATAATTCTGTAACCTTTTTTCCCACTTATTTTTCACAGTGTGGATAACGTACATCTTCCACATCCATAAACCTAGGTCTACAGCTTCTGTTTTAGCCACACATTGTTACACTGTGTGGAGACAATGCAGTATTTTACCAATCCCCCAATACTAGACAGCTACCTATCACTCCTATTTTTATTAATTAGGACAATGCTGACGAATGCACATTCCTGACAACACATCTTTGTGTGCACAATTCATCACTTCCTTCAAACTCTGGAATAAACACCCAGCACAGCACAGACGGGGGGGGGGGGGGGGGGGAGCCTCGGCCTTACACACCCAGCACAGCACAGACGGGGGGGGGTGGGGGGAGCCTCGGCCTTACACACCCAGCACAGCACAGACGGGGGGGGGGGGGGAGCCTCGGCCTTTGGGGCTTCCGACCACGTCTCATGGCAGCATGGCTGTGCTCTCCGCACTGCCGCCCCAGGAGCACACCACACAGTCCATTTCCCCACACCCTCGCCAGCACTGGTTCTCAGTGTGTTTTCAGTTTTGCCGATCTGATAGGCGAAAGGTAACACAGTGCTCCATTGTTGCTGGGGTGAGCGTTTTCTCTGGTTTCGGGCGAGGCCAGGCATTGCCTTACGTTTGTGGGCCGCTTGGATTTCAACTACTGAGAACCGCCTTTGTCCCGTTGTTGGCGAGAGCCTTCGGGATGGCTCCTCTCGTCCCCCTTCCCTGCCCCTAGCCCCAGGCCCAGGAGCTCTGGGTGTGTTATTTCATAGGCTCTCCAATCTCTGCTTCCTGCAAAATCGGCTCCCTGGGAAGGCGGGGTTTTTGCCCTCCTGAGCCAGGACTAGAGAGGATCTGGTTCCTTGCACTCCAGGGGCCCCCTTGCCAAGCCTTGGCCCATCTGTACCCCACACCGCGGAAACTTTAGAAACCAGATCTGCTTAAAGAAAAACAAAATCTGTTTTCTCCAAAATTCCAAACCCACCCAGCAAGGACATTCCAGGAGTGATTATTAGCATGACTTGAGGGATCTTTTCAGAAGGATTTACCAGAACATTCTCTGAAAAGCCCAGTGCTCTTGAGAGGTTTAAAATGAGATTGCACAAATGCCAAAGCCTGTGCCACTTGAAACCCGCCAGCCACTGACCCAGGACTTCCCTCTGACTAGGACTTACGCCCTGGGAGGGAGTGGTTGTACAGAAGATGTGGGTAAGGTGTGCACTGACACCTGTGCACACCCACAAAACGTCTGCGGACAGGCCCGCCTCTGCCCCACGGAGTTCGGGGGGGAAATCCGGGTTGGGCCCCTCCTGTGGCACAAGAGCCCCACTAGGGCCAACCTGGGACCTGGGAGTTCGTGTCCAGTGCCTGCCAAGGAGCGGCAGCCTCAGTTCTAAGCCAGGCGAGACCCTGTCCTTGATGAGATGAAAATAATCAGGTTCCAAGCATGTGGCCAGGGGCCACCACGGGGTTCCCAGGCCATGCTGGGTGCCGAGGCCTCAATCCAGCCCTCCCTCTGTAGCAAGGACACTGATGGCCAGGGGCTCACCCAACAGAACTGCTGCTTCTGATGGGTTCGGGGGCTGAGATCCACGAGGTCTCCCCCAGGGGAGAGTGCAGAGAGGAGTGGAGAACCCTGCGGAAATCAATCTGAAAATCCCACGTCTCTTCCACATGCTCTTTTACGGGAACGCGGTTGGAGCGGTTCGTTAGTCTAGGCACGGAGCCCCTCTCCGCTTTGTGAACCGGTCTCCTGTGTCAGGCACAGCGCTCTCACAAGCCCTGGAACAAACTCTGGTGAGGAAAGAAAGCCAGAAGGCCAGTGGTCAGCAAAAGAGGGCTCGGCCTGCAACACATGATCATCACAGATGCGGCTGTGGCCCCCGCTGGACTGCCAGGGAGGGAGAGTCCAACATCTTCCTGCAGAACATGCCATTCGGGTATCTCAGGAAGCTCATGGAAAATGCAATCAAAACACAAGTGGCCTATTTTGGTGCCAAAACAAAACAAAACGCCTTTCGAAATGTATGCATGGTTCCTTCATGGTCCACGTTTTCCATGAACTTTCTGAAATTCAGGCAGTTCTATGCACACACGGAAGCACGCCCCTGTCATGACCGTACCACTGAAGAGATTTTGAGAAACCGCAGACACCGGTGTGACCACCACTCAGCTCCAGAAACAGGGCACCAACAGCACCCAGAGGCCGCTTCCTGGCACTTCCATCCAACACTGCCCCCAGCAGGGCCGCTACTCTTCTCCGTCTGACGCCTTACATCAGTCTGCGGTAGACCAAATTAGCCTTGCAGCACCCAGCGTTAGTGAGGGTGCAGACAATCCAAGCAGCTCAGACGCTGATGGCCAGTATGTGAAGTGGAGATAAGGGTAATCTGGCAGCATTTTGCTATCATTTAAAACTCACAGGCCGGCGCCATGGCTCCATAGGCTAATCTTCCGCCTGCGGCGCCGGCACACCGGGTTCTAGTCCCAGCTGGGGCACCGGGTTCTGTCCCAATTGCTCCTCTTCTAGTCCAGCTCTCTGCTGTGGCCCAGGAGTACAGTGGAGGATGGCCCAAGTCCTTGGGCCCTGCACCCCATGGGAGACCAGGAGAAGCACCTGGCTCCTGGCTTCGGATCAGCGCGGTGCACCAGCTGCAGCGCGCTACCGCGGCGGCCATTGGAGGGTGAACCAACGACAAAGGAAGACCTTTCTCTCTGTCTCTCTCTCTCACTGTCCACTCTGCCTGTAAAAAAAAAAAAAAAAGCCAAAAAAAAAAAAAAAAAAAACCTCACAGGGGCAGACATTTGGCACAACTGTTAAGACACTGCTTAGAATGTCCGCATTCCATAGCAGAACACCTGCCTGGGAGGCAGCAAGTACGTGGCTCAAGTACTCCGATTCGTGCTGCCCACATGGAAACATGGATTGAGTTCTGGGCTCCAGGCTTTGGTCTGGCCCAGCCCTAGCAGTTATAGGCTTTTGGGGAGTAAACCAGTGGATGGAAGCGCGCGCACGCGCTCTCGCTCTCTCTCTCTCTCTCTCTCTCTGTTTCTGTCTCTCCTTCTGTCACTCTGCCTTTCAAACAAATAAATAATACTTAAAAAAAAAAAAAAGACTAGAAAAAGTGAATGAATGAAACACAGTACTTCTCAGTCTGGCATTTCACTTCACCGAATCTGCCCTGGATGCACAAGGATGCTCAGAGCAGAATCATTTTAATAGTGAAAAACTGGAAGGAACTTAAATGTCCAGCTAAAGCAGACTGGTTTCAGAAAAGCAACACGATGAGACATCATATTGCTATCTACTTTAAGTAGATCCAGGCAGTGAAGTAGATCTATGTGTCTTGACACAGAAATATCTCTAAGACATTTTGTAGAGTTTGAACAACAAGCTGCCAGGCCAGTGCTGTGAGGTAGCGGGTCAAGTTGCCACCTGCAATGCCAGCATCCCAACCTGGGAAAAGCACAGAACATGGCCCAACTGATTGGGCCCCTGCCACCCACATGGGAGATGTGGGTGATGCTCCTGGCTCCTGGGTTCAGCCTGGATTAGTCCTGGCCTTGGCGGCCATCTGGGGAGTGAACAAGCAGATGGAAGCGCGCTCGCTTGCTCGTTCTCTCATGCTCTCTATCTCCCTAATTCTGACTTTTAAACACATAAATAAATCTTAAAAAAAAAAAGCTGCAGAAAAATGACCAAAACATACACACAGCATTAAAAACAGCAACAACTCTGGGTAGAAGATAGGATCAGGGCTCAGCTGGGACAGTAGGTACAAAGTTACCAGTTTTTAAATTCTCTGTGCAAACAGGGGTTCTAAGTGCTTAAAGCATAACTGGACTTATCTATTCCTCTGTAAACCACTTTGCAAGTTTTTAAGGTGAATCAAATCCCCAACCCACCAAGCCCAGGTGTGGAGAGGAAGACTGCCTTCTGCTCCCAACCTGGGGCAGGGGTTTCTCACCCAAGGCCTCAGCTTGGGTTCTAGGAAGCAGCTTTCTGGGCCTGAGACCTGAGGGGCTGAATGAACGGTGGGGTGAGAAGACCCTGGTGGGTAGCCCTTTGGCTGAGAACTCAACACCAGAGTGATGTAAGTGGGCCCCTAGAAAGGAACAAATCCCAGCACGTTAAAGGAAGGATTTCCCGGTCGGATGCTCTCCATCCCTGGGGAGGAGAGGTGGCAGCTGTCACCTCACACAACAGGTGGCTTCATCAGAGTCAGACTCTGAGGCAGAAGCTCAGGGTGGCCATTGTGACAACCAGTGGCTCTGAGCTCAAGGGAAGGGACAATGGGTTCTGCCTTAAAAATATTCACCCTAAGAACTCCCAAACCTTGAAGGAGATGGATATGTTTACCCTAATGGAACATTATGCAATGTATGTACACATCAAAACACCATGTAGGGGCCAGAGCTGTGGCGTAGCAAGTTAACGCCCTGGCCTGAAGCGCCGGCATCCCATATGGGCACCGGTTCGAGACCCAGCTGCTCCATTTCCGATCCAGCTCTCTGCTATGGCCTGGGAAAGCAGTAGAACATGGCCCAAGTCCTTGGGCCCCTGAACCCATGTGGGAGACCTGCAAGAAGTTCCTGGCTCCGGATCGACATAGCTCCGACCGTTGCGCCCATCTGGGGAGTAAACCAACGGATGGAAGACCTTTCTCTCTCTCTCTAATTCTGACTTTCAAATAAATAAATCTTAAAAAAAAAATGTAGTACCTTATTAATATGTAAGATTCTTATATGTCTGTTTATTTTTTAATTTCAAAACAATAAACTTTTCATTCCTAAACTTAAAAAAGAGTTAGTACAAGGTCTCAGTGAGGTAAACTACAAAATCTGTTAAAAGAAATCAAAGATCTAAACAAATGGATCTTGAGTTGGTACTGTCAAGATGTCAGTTCAACCCAACTTGATCTATAGACTCAATGCAATCCCAATCAAAACTCAACTTCTTCTGTGGATATTGGCAAACTGATTCTGAAGTTTATGTGGAGAGGCAAAAGAAACACCATCTTGAAGGAAATAAAATTGGACAACAGAAGACTTTCTATAAACACTACCAGAATCAAGATAATGTACTCTCTGGTTAAAGAACAGATAAATAGAAAACATGTCTATTCAAGCTCTAAGAATTAGTTCGGGGCAGGAGAATGGTTCAGCAGTGAAGTCACTATGTGGGATACCCACATCTCATATCACAGTAGCTGGTTTAAGTCCCAGCTGCTCCATTTCTAATCCAGCTGCATGCTAATGTAACTGGGAAGGCAGTAGGTGGTGACTCAACTGCCACCCACATGGGAGACCCAGATGGAGGTCCTGGATCCTGGCTTTTGGCCTGATCCAGCCCTGGCTACTATGAGCATTTGGGGAGTGAACCAGTGGATCGAAGATCGATCTCTCTCCCCCTCTCTCGTTCCCTCCCTACCTCCCACCCTTACCCTCTGAGTATTTGTTGTGACTCTACTTTTTAAGTAGAAGAAAATAAACATTAAAAAAATAAGATGCAATTTTACAATCTAAAGGATCGTGCCTCAACTTGTCAAAAAACACTCTGAGGGGCCGGTGTCGTAGCATACTGGGTATAAGCCACCACGTGCACTTCAACATCCATATGGGAGCCAGTTCAAGTCTCGGCTGCTCCGGTTCTGATCCAGCTCTCTGCTACGGCCCCGGGAAAGCAGAAGATGGCCCAAGTCCTTGGGCCCTGGCACCCGCGTGGGAGACCCAGAAGAAGCTCCTGGCTCCTGGCTTTGGATCAGCCCAGTTCTGGCCGTTGTAGCCATCTGGGGAGTGAACCAGCACATGGAAGACCTCTCTCTCTGCCTGTGCCTCTCTGTAACTTTGCCTTTCAAAGAAATAAACCTTTACAAAAAACGAACAAACAAACAAAAAACAACACTCTTGGTTGTGAAAACATCAAAAGCACATCTAAATTAGTACAATCACTGTTGGCAGTGTCTACTATAGCTACACACTCACCTACCTCAGCCCCACCACCGGGTACCAGCCCCACCAAAGCCAGTACTCGTGTTTACCCCCAAATTCACAGGACATTCCCAGCAGCTTAGTAGTAACAGCTTCAAACTGGAAACCACCGGAACGTCCACTCACAGTGGAGACCACAATGCAAGAGTGATAGAGTGATACAGCCACAACAGGGACAAGCACTCAGCAGAAAGAAGGGTGGATTATGGGTAGTAATGTTGATGGATCTGAAACACGCCAAGTGAAGGATTCCAGTCCCCAGGGAGCAAATTTCAGGATTCCACTCCTGTGAACTTACAGAACCAGAGACACGGATCTGTGGGGACAGCAGCCGGACTACTGCTCGCCCTGGGAGAAGTAGGGAAAGGGCTGGGAAGCAGGGAGTATCTTATTTCTTGTTCTCACGGAGAGTGGACCCACGGAGAGTGGACTGCACATTTGAGACTGGTGTGTCTGAGGATAGATCTCAACTTTACAGATGTTGAAAAACAAGCAAAACAAGGTCCCCTGAGCATGACGCGGTGTGTGGGGCTGATGATGGTGGATGCGTCAGGTCTGGTGTCCCTGGCACTTTCAGACTGAGGCATCAGCCCCGAGGGACGACGAGACTTCTGGTCTATCAGCAGCCAGTGACTTATCCCAAGAGGTTTTTCTCAACAATCAGGACAGGAATAGGAAGCAGATGGGGGTGGCGGAAGGCCAAGAGAAATGTGAGCATCTCTGAGTCCAGTCAAGGTTGAGTTCCCGCCACTGTACTGGAGTCTATCGTACGACATACGATAGTACAAGGGGTCTTCAAAGCATTCATGACAATGTGAATTACGTAAAAACTATGCATGGATTTCAACTTTTTTTTTGCACTAAAATAAACTTTAATTCCATTTCTCCACGAACTTTTTGAAGTAACCTTGTATTTCCTCTGGCTAAGACATTTGCTAACTTTGACTAAGATTGTAACTAAGGCAGCGTTTTCCAACCCTAATTGGTGTAATGAGCAAGAGCTGGCTCTGAGTATCAGCACAGTCCTTGGAAAAGACCATCAGCTCCCTGGAATAACCAGCGAAGATCCAGGTGGCTTTGCAAACCAGTGGTGGTGTCCAAGTGGCATTTTTTTCCACACCCCAAACCCCAGACCCTGAAAGCGAACAGGCCTCGGTCTTGGTCACTGAGGTGTCACTGGACGCACAGTGGCCTGATTTTCCAACAATTCTTTCATGCAAAGGGGCTTGGCAGATGCACAGGGGACATTCTTTGAACCCCCAGGTCTGGGAGCCACTCCTGATCGCATTCTGGCTTTGTAATGCTTATGGTGCCCTAAGAGCCAGCCCTACTTGCCCAGTTCCTGCCAGGATAAACAAGCAGCTCAGATGCCCTGTAAGCCCCCAGGGGTAGGTCCTTTCTCTATGTCCTAGAATTTTCTTCCGCAGATGAGGTTACTTGTCCCTTTAATCCTTTTGTTAAAAAAACACAAAGAGCCTTGGCTCAACTCCAAAAGTCCTCCCTCTTCCAGGCCCTCTTCACTGGCAGAGCTCAAAAGGGGAGCCCCCAGGGAAACATCAGGACCCCCAAGGCCCCTTGGTCCACACAGATAATCCCTGAGCAGGCAGCGGGCAGGGCTCCCCTTGAGTCTGGCCCCGGCTCTACTCTTTGCAATTACCCACTTTCCTTGTGCAGCCAGAGCTGCTTGTGTGAATGTACTCATTCACCATTCATTCATTCCTTCAGTGAACTCTTACTGGGCATCCACACCAAGCCCTGCTCTGCACAAGGCCCTGGGGAGACCTCTGTGAATGGGACCCAGCCCCCCATGAGGGTGAGGACAACATAGTAGAGGACACGAGCTAAAACAATCACCATCCGCAGAGAGTGGTAACACACAATCTGTGGTGCTGTGGGAGCCCAGGATGACGGGGTCCTCCCTGAGGAGGTGGGGTTTCAGCCAAGACCCCAAGGATGAGAAGGAGTTAGCCAGGCGGAATCCAGGGGGTGTCCTGGGGCAAAGGAAAGAGTCCGTGCAGAAGAAAGCTCAGTTTGCAGGGAGCCCAAGTGGAATGGACCGCAGGTGTGAGGGTGGAGAGTAAGGCAGAGTTAGGGTCAGAACCACATTTTTAAATCTTGGTGGGGAGTCTATGTGGGGAATGGCTAGAAGGAAAGTAGCTGCTGTGGGTATCCAGGGACCTAGTGGGGGCACCTTGGCGGGTGGCATGGGGAGAAGCAGCCGGCTAAGCAATCGGCTCACCATGCCTTGGTGGTGTCAGGACTGTGGGGTTGTGGGAAGACAGGGCAAGGCAGGCTCCCGGGCTCAGAGAAGAGCCACTCTCCCAGATGAGGGACATAGAAGAATGGGCTGGAGCCTGGGGTGGACAAGATTTCTGTTTGGGCCACGGTGTGCTTCAAGTGCCTGCTAGATTTTCATGTGGATGTGTCTTGTGCTTGATTGGACAAGGTCAAAGTTCTCAAAAGCAAAGTCTGGACTGGCGACGCTGGCTTAGAGCTGGCTTCCAAGGTCTCAGAGCGTACCAGGGGAACAGACAATGTCCAAGAACTGGCCCCAAGGACCAAGCCCTGAAGACCAAGCACTGGCCCTTGAAGAATGAGCAGTTTGCCAGCGAGATGGGAAGGCAGTGGGCATCCAAGGCAAAGCATGAGCTTGAGCTCAGCGTGAAAGAACACGGGTCTCCCCTAGATGAGGGTCATCTAAGACAAAGGCAGTCTGTGACTGACACAGCCAATGGCAGGGGGAGGGCAGGGCCTTAGGGGACAGCACAGCTCAGCATCACGCAGGACTCTGGAATTCCAAGAACAGAGAAGGGACATTAGGCAAAAAAATGAAGGAAGCCTGAATACAATACAGCCTTCAGTTAGTAAAAATGTATCAATCTTGGTTCACTGATTGTAACAAATAAGCCACGCTGCATAGGTGTACATCTTGCCACCTGTGAGACACAGCCATGGCAAACAGGGTGCGGAGTATGAGGGAACTCCCCTACTACCTAGTTCAATGTGCTCTAAACCTAAAACTGTTCTAAAAATTTTTAAAAAGAATATGATCTCATATCACACATTCTCTCTCTCTCCCTCCCTCCCTCCCTCCTTCGCTCCCCCTCCCCCTCCTCCAGTGAATATGATGATTTGTTTCCCTGGAGAGAACTTGACCCTCACCAGTCCCCTGCACAGCCAACGGGCTCAGGGGTATTCTGACTATTCTATCAGCCCAACCCCCCAGCACAGCCCTCAGTCCTCACCGCCACCTGCTTTCTTTCTGTTGGCAGAGAGAATACTCTCCGCAGGCCAGACTCCAGAGCGAAAATGAGAAGCAGAGACGACACGGCTCTGGTAAGTCAGGCCTACCTAGACTTCCGTGTCGGTGCCACCCGAGTTAGTCCTTTCTGCCAGTTCCACAGAAGCACAGTGCCCTGCGCCACAACCTTCCTCTCACTGGGCTCTGCAGCTGCCGGCTTGCCCCCGCCCCTCCTGGAACCCAGATTTACCACCCTCTGGGTTCAAATTCCAGTTACATGAGCTCAGCAAGCCACTTGAGCCTCATTTTCTTCATCCCTGAAAGGGGCACGGCCACACCTTGATCACAGATCTACCGGGCGGATTAAATAAGATGAACTATGCACTGGTTATGATGCCATCCTCTGAAGATCTGAGAGAGTGAGCGCCCGACACTTGGCATCACACCTGATGCTCCTGACAGCCGAGTGTTGAGGAGAGACACAGTGTGGCCAACCAGTAAAGCCCTCAAAGAGTAAGCGTCACCTGGGACCCTGGCTGTTGTCAGAGTTGTAGAAGATGGACGCTCAGGACACAGAGACCTCTGAGTGAGAACAAAAGCTGGGCCTGGGCAGTGGCCAGAGGCTAACCAAAGAGAGCTTGGCCAGCAGGTGGCCTAGGAAGCAGGAGGCAGGGGCAGGGGCAGGGGAAGGTGGTACCACATGGCCAAGCCGATTCTCGGGCCCACCCAGGCAAAGGCTTAAATAGAGGCTGTCCAGTACCTGTTGCATTGGCTCAAGTTCTGTGGGTGCACTCTGGGTGGGTGTCAGCTTTGCAGCCATGGGGGAGCCACCTCACTTCCCTCAGTCTCAGTGACCTCATCTTTAAATTGGAGGTGGTCGCTACCCTTGAGGGCCAATGTGGTGAGAAACCAGAGAGGCAGTAGAGTGTAGTGGTCAGTGTCTAGAGCCAGACCACCTGATTTCATACCCCAGCTCTATGCTGTGTGACTTCAGAGAAGATGCTTAACCTCTCTGAGCCTCGGTTTACTCTCACTTGTGAAACTGAATGACAGTAGACCCCACTTCACAGGGTTATGAAGATTAAACAAGATTTGAAGCACTCGATAAACATCAGGATTTTTCAGAAGAAACCTAGCACACAGCATCAGACACAGAGAACATAATCAGAACTGTCAATCTCTCATCTCCCAATCCATCCGGGCTGACTTTGCCCCATCCACTCTTAGACTCTTCCAATTGGTCCTCCCAACTCTGACGGTCAAAGTCAGTCTTGTGGGCCCACAGGCCTGGACCCTCAGCCATCTTCTGCCCTGGGATGCCTTTTTTTTTTTTTGGAGAGGGAGAGATTTTCCATCCACTGGCTCACTCCCCCAGATGTCTGCAACAGCTGGGGCCAGACAGAAGCTGGAGCCAGGAACTCCATTCAGGTCTTGCAGGTGGATGGCAGGGGTCAATTATTTGAAGGAACCATCCCGTCTGCCTCCCAGGGTGCCAAGAAGCTGGAGTCAGAAGCGAGACCCAGGTGCCTGGCTCTGGGTGTCGTAACTGCTAGGCCAACCAAGAACGTCTAGGTGGGCCATTCCTACTCTAAGGATGAGTCTGTGGTGTTTGCGCTCCACCTGTCACTGTTCCAAGTACTTCACACACCCATGTACTGAGCCACTTAACCTCAAATACTATGGCCACCCCCATTTTACAGATGGGGAAACTGAGGTCCTGCGGTAACCAAAGCATGGGGTCACCGGACTATGAACTGGTGGCGCTGGGATCTGACCCCAGGTGTGGCCACGCCAACCTGCAGCTTTCAAAGGATGGAGAAGTGTAGGTGGGAGACAGACTGTGGGCGTCAGGACTCCGCGTTCTCGTTCTCGCTTTGGCCCTGGTACCCTGGGGCTAGGCGTCTTCACTCCAGACGTTCCTGGCTCCCCGCCTGCCCCTCCGGGTGCAGACTCAGGGCCTTGCCCCTGCCCCCCTTCCTTCCCCGGCAGCGGCTCCGCGCCCGCCCCTCAGGCAGCCGCCGAGGTAACCAGATCCGTGGCGGGCTTTGGGCGGCTGGGTCGCGTCACTGTGGCGGAGGCGCTTGTCGGGGACCAGGCTCCCACGGTGCGCTCCGCAGTCGGCGGCGATCAAGGCATGGCTCAGAGGCTGGATGAGTGGACACGGGGGCCTAACGAGGCCACCGGGCTCTACCGGGCCGTGCTGCTCAGGTCGGGTAAGTGGGGCGCCACCCCTGCCGTGGGGAGAGCACGAGGAGGGCACGGTGGACGCAGAGCGCGCAGTCCCGGGTCGGCCCGCAGCCGGCGGACGCCTGGGTCTTTCAGGGCTGAGTTTTCCTCCTTTGCTTTCTCTCCTTCCCTTCCGAAATTCTTTTCGGCCACTTTTTTTCTCCCCATCTTCTTTCCTCTTTTTCCCTCTCACCCCTCTTTGCGTCCCACATTCGTCCTTTGGGGCACCCACGCTTGGATATATCGCTTTGTTCCTGTGTTTCAACACACACGCACTCACACTCATTCACTCACAATCACACCCTCACGCACTTGTATTCATTTTCTCGCTCTCACTCTCTCTTCTGGCCCACGGAAGTCCTGCGAGGTCCGCCTCCTGGCGGGTCCCCTAGACAGAGATGCTCAGGTGCGCGAGGTCGCATGCAGCCGTGAGAGTTTTGGGGCCGGAGAGCGGAAAATGGGCACGGTGCGAGGAGCCCTAGACGGCTGCGGCTGGGCCAGGGGGCAGCAGGGAGCAAGTGCCAGGCGGGCGAGGGACCGCCTTCCTACAGGTACGCGTGTCGCAGGCTGGGGGAGCACACACTGCTGGCTTTAATTTCGCTGGCTGTTGGCTGGCAGGTGTTTTTTCAGTCTTTCTGTCTGCTGGTTTACAGTCCGCACCTATGGCTTTTCTATTCGGGGCAGTAAGAGGCTTTTCAATGAAGAGAAATGGAAGAAACATCATACATGGTCAGAATGAAAAAAGGAAAACACAGAGATGTGCGGAACAAAAGAGCAAAAATGTGGGACACCACCCCCCTCGTCGTGTTTGGGACATTTCCCTCTGGATTCTGAGCTTGGAGAGGGTCCTTTTAGGAAGGCGAGATTTGGGTCCCCGCTAGTCAGGGGGCTCTGATCAGAAACTGGCAAGGGACCCGTCCACGCCACCATACCCTGAAGCAGAGAGCGCACAGCAAGCGCACCGCTGCTCCGGTGCCATTGTAGCTCCGGGTCTGGTCCCCGCTCGCTCCCCTCAGACACTGATAGCCTTTCTTATTCGGAAGCCGCCCCCACTCCCGAGCGCGCTCAGCTCCCCCCACCGGGAGATCCCGCCCCCAGTTCCTGGATCCGAACATTGGAACAACAGATCTCTAAGTCTCAAAGCAAGAACTGGCCAAGACTGCAGGACTAGTGGCGCCGTTGTGGGGGAGGCTGGGGGGTGGGGGGAAAGGCAGCAGGGAGGAGCTCTACAATCCCAGGAATCCCATTTCAAAGGGCCGCGGGGGCCATTTCCCCACAGAGCACTCTAAGGGTCCTCAGCCAGAGGTTATCTTTTCCGGAAGCTGGTTGGGTTGCAGAGGGGCGGTCCCTGACCTGAACACCGTGGGTTCCCTCTAACCAGGAGCTGCGGGCTTCACTTGGTAGTTTCCCAACCCATGCAGAGTGGCAGAGGCATCACAGTCGTTTTAGGGGCCCACATGCTAGTCCCGCAGCAGCACCTCGCACTGCTGCAGGCCAGGCAGGGGCTGCCCAGGATGGAGCGCTGTGCCGAGGGGGCGCTATCCACGTGAGGCGCAGTGCCGGCTTGTTCAGCCTCACAGTTCTGCCATACACTGTCAATTACCACCTCCCTCCAACAGACCAGGGCACAGGGGCTCAGAGCAGACACCTGCCTCCGCTAGGGGACCTTTTCTACCCCACAAAGGGCTCCTCTATGCCAGCGTCTGCACACTTCTGAGAACAGCAATGATAGTGGCAGATGACTGGCAGTCACCTGCCAAATGCCATACCCCTGTCGTCTCATCACCTGCAGTCACTGGTTCACTCAACTACTACTGACGGACCGGTGTTACGCACTGGGCCCTGTGCAAGGCACAGGGATGTATTGACGAATTAAGCAGGCACCTCTCCTGGTGGAGGTGATGCTGACACGCACTGGCAACATAAGGCAATCGGGGTGCAGGAGGCACTAGGACTTGTCTAAGGCCACAGAGCCAGGCAGAGGGTGGTGCTGAGGCCTCTGGGGCCATGACGCTGGCTGTCTCCCACGGGGGGCAGCAAGAAGTGAGAGCAGGAGTGGGAAGCCAACGCCTTCATTTGGAGAAGGGGCAAGCACTGCCTCCCTTCAGAAGCCCTGAGCAGGAGGTGAGAGAACCCCATCCAAGCTGGCAGTCGGAGGCACCAAGAAATAGGACATTTTTGGAAAAGTGTTCACCCCAAACTAATTCAAAACAATGGCTTCATGTTTAAGTAATACATGCCCACCATGGCTATTTGGGGGAAATTGAGAATGAAGAGGGGGAAGTCTAATTCATAATCCTACTAACCACAGGCCACCGCTGTAACACTGGGAGAGACTCCTTCTAGGTAGTCAGTGTGTGTGTGTGTGTGGTGTGCCGAGCTGGTACCGACTCTGTTCTTCAATCCCACTGTTTTCACTTGAATGAAAATCTTCAGTGCCCTCAATGACTTTTCAAGATCCTAGCTGTCCTTTGTGGGGCCCTGACTCTGTAGTACCCAAAGCCTGAGGTCTTAACCACTGGGCTGGAAGCGTCAGCTCTGTGGAGTAACTCTTGCTTGGCCACAGCAGGAGAGCTGCACAGTCCACTACCTGCCTCCCCACCTATTGCTCAGGCCAGGTTCCCGCAGGGAGGAGAGCATCCCTCTGCAGCATCTCTCATGCAAGCGTGGCTACTGCTTCTCCCTGCAGCCCAAGGACCTTTACGGCCTCCATCCCGGCCTCTGCCAGCTCGGTTGCCAGGTGAAACACAGGGTATCCAGTTACATTTGAATCTCAGAGGAACAACGAACCACAGTCCTGTGTAAGTGTGTCCCAAACACTGCATGGGTACTTAATGCTACGTGAGGATTCATTGCTTCACTGAGATTGAAAAGCGGACATGCCAGTTTCATTTGCTGCATCTGGAAACCTCACTACCAGGAATGCTGGAAGTTTGCTTGGCTTGACAGGCTATGACGTGACAGTGTGCCCAGGTTCTTGTCTGTGGCCTTACACACACACACACACACACTCACATTCACACCTCCATGGGCCTTTTGCTGGCTACAAAGGAACTGAAACAAGCTAGGTGGAGAGCACCCCAGGGTCTGCCAGCCACTGAGAGGCCCAGTGAGCCAGGCCTAACTGCAGCTGCGCAGGGGGGAGCTAACAACCAGCTTTCTGGAACTTGCAGTCCTTGGCCACCCCCTGGCACTCTGCTGCCTTCATGCTTGATAGCCCTCCGCTGAGTCAATTCTCCCCCGCTCCCACGTGGTAAAGGTAACTCTTGTCCCTTTTATAACCTCCCCACGCAGCCAGAAACATGTTTCTCTGCCAATACAGCTTCTTGTTCCTCCCCCCTCCAAGACCTTTCAGGAGGGCAGAGGGGCGGGAGCCACCGTTTCATCCCAGGGCTATTAGGCCGGTGGTTTCTTGGAAACCTCAATGAGACCTTGGAGACTGGAACTGAATAACAAAGCCCCAGAGAAGTTTTGGGTTGCCATGGAAACTTCTGGTCTGCTGTGTGAGGGAGGTCCATATGATCCGTCCCAGGCGCCTATGGCCTTGGAGAAAAGGAGGCAACAATAAAAAGAAAGCTGTTTGGGATTTGTTCTTTTTTTCCTGCAAGCTACAGCGCAGCCCACCATAGATGCAGGAAATGTCTCCACCTCCACCTCCAATGCCTGACTGCCTCCCCGGGGTCTTCACTATTCCCCTGCCCTTTGGCCCCTCTTGTTTCCAAAATATCAGGCCTAAAAAGTACAGAGTGGTGGGGGAAGCGAAGTAGGGGAGATGTAAGGGAGGGGTGTGCTCAGCCTCCAGGGTCCCCTTCAACCTCTCTGCCTGCCTAGGGCTAGGCAAGAATTTTTTTTGTTTTTATCTGAAAGGCAGTTACAGAGAGGCAGAGGCAGAGAGATCGAGAGTGAGAGTGATGTCCTCCATCCACTGGTTCACTCCCTAAATGACCATAATGGCTGGAGCTGGGCCGATTCTAAGCCAAGAGCTTCCTCTGGGCACCCCCATGCTAGCACAGGGGCCCAAGGACTTAGGCCACCTTCCACTGCCTTCCAAAGCTATATCAGAGAGCTGGATAGAAAGTGGAACAGTTGGAACTCAAACTGGTACTCCTATGGGACGCCAGCACTACAGGCAGCAGCTCCACCTGCCATGCCACAGCATCAGACCCATGGGCAAGAATTCTGATTCCCAGGCTCCTGTATTCCAGAATCCTTCCTTTTGGGAAAATGGGAAGGCACTCAGAGAAGGAGGCAGCACAGCAAGTGGTGCAAAAATTCAGCCATTACCTGGAGCAAACTCCTGGAGGTCTCATTGTTCAGAGGCCTCTGTTTCCCCATAGTCAAACAGGGTGCAAGGCAGGCATTTCGTGAAGTGGTTAAAACACCACTTGGGACCCCTGCATCCCTGATCGGAGTGCTGGGTTCAAGTCCCGGCTCTTCTGCTTCCAATCCACCTGGGGAGGCAGTGGTGATGGCGCAAGCAGTTGAGTTCCTGCCACTCACAGGGAGATCTGGGTTGAGTTTCCAAGTCCCAGCTTCAACCTGGCCCAACCCTGGCTGTTTGAGCATTTGGAGAGTGAACCAGCAGATGGAAACTCCCTATCTTCCTCTCTGCAGCTCTTTTTCTCTCATTCATGTCTGTGTGTGTGTGTATCTCTTTCAAATAACTAGTATAAAATAAAGATGGACAAAAGTGAACCACACATGGCTAGCTATAGGAGGTTGCTCTTCCTCATATTGTTAATCTTTGCAGCATTTCTTCTAGTAACAATAGCCATATATGTGTGGGTGGTTTTTCTAAGCCACAGACGTTCCAGAGGGGTAATGACAGAAGTCCCTGTAATGTTATCCTGCAGAACAGTGGCTCTTAAACTTCTTAATGTAAATGAATCTCCAGAGATCCATACACTTAAAATCCAGATTCCCAGGCCCCTCCCCCAAGTTCTGAAACAGCAATCCAAAACTGTGCCCCAGTAATTCCATCCTGAACACTCCTTTCTTTAAAAACTAAAAAAGCTCATTTACTTTTATTTATTGGAAAGGCAAAGCAACAGAGAAAGAGACTTAGAGAGATCTCCCATCTGCTGAAATGCATCTGAGCTAGGTGGCTCCAGAACCGAGCTCTACTAACGAAACAGTGCATTGCCCCCCGATTGGTTCTCTGTGTATACAGATGCTCCCTGACTTGCAGCGGAATTCCATCCCAACGAACCCGTCACACATCAAAACTATCTTAAGGCACGAATGCTTTCAATCCATGCAACCTACTGCACGTCCAAGCTTAGCAACACAGGCCGCTGTAGAGTTCAGCCATTCCCCTTGTGACCACAGGGATGACTGGGCACATCAGGGGAGAGGATGGGACCACACAGCACCAGCCCAGGAAAGCAGCCAACATGCAAATTACAAGTAGGGTTTCTACTGTATGTGTGCCACTTGCATACCCTTGTAAAGTCAGAAATCCTAAATCAAACACTGTGTATCAGGAACCACTTATACTGACTTTTTTTATCTTAAAATAAAAGGAGGGGTTATACAGGTTTTACTATGTATGATTTTGCAATTTGATTTTTTTCACTTACTGTGTAGGAGGTGTCTTTCTTGGCTCACTAAATGGACATGTTCCCTGCCTGCCTCCCATCGCAGGGAGTAGCAGGATCCCTTACTGATAGGGTGTGGCTTGGGACATGGCAGCTGTTGACTGTTACCGTGTAGCTCAACACTAGTTACTAAGCACCTGATTCCTGGGACAAGGGTTCTAAGAGGGCCGAGGTGAGGCCTCTGCCCTCGGGCCGGCAATCTGGGAAGAGTCTGATGGGTTTGTCACAAGTTGGATTTGGCAGAGAAGAGCTTTAGTGGAAGAACTAGCCCCAACTGGCTAGGGAAAGTACCCAGCTCTCCTCGACGCTCGGCTGCCCTGGCTTGCCCTCAGAGCCCTCCCAAGCCCCTGATCACCCCCTTTCACTCACCCTGTCTTACTGGCCTCATAGCACTCATCACAATGTAGCTGACACATGGCCGGGTTGGAGGCCACTGCTGCCACAGGGCTTCACACAGACTCCTCCCCTGGAGTGAACAGATTAGGGGAATATGTGTTTTGTTTGTTTTTATTTGAATGGCAGATAGACAGAGGTCAATCATTCACTGGTTCACTCCCCAAATGCCTGCAGCTACCAGGGTTGGGCCAGGCTGAAGCCGGGGTCCTGGTGCTCAATCCAAGTGTCCCATGTGAGTGGCAGGGACGCAACTACTTGAGCCCTCACCTGCTGCCTCTCAGGGCAACCAGAAGCCAGATGGGGTGGAGCCAGGACGCCAAACCCAGGCATCCCCAACGGCACCTTGCCATTGCACTGAACACCTGCCCCTGGACCCCACATTCTGCAGGCCGCAGTAAAGGCTGCTACAAGTCCCCTCTCCCCAGGACCCCTCTTACTCCCCCAGCTGTCAGAGGCACTGAGTTTGGTTCAGCCCAGCCAGGGAAATGCCCAAATTACTCATGTCAGAGCAGGACAGCACGTGGCAAGGAACCAGGGGCAGTGGAGAGGGATTTCACAAGAATCTGGCATCTTCTCCTACCCATAGTTTAAGCGAGGTTAAGGCACAGCAAGGTGGGAAGCCAGGGGAGGCCTTGGAAGTATCTCAAGAAAAGCAGAATTCAGGAAGAACAAACAAAACGGACCACCCTTTATTTCCGGAACATTGTCTCATGGCTGAGAAGGTGTGACCTCCCGAGTCTAAGGGGCTCTCCCATGATGGCCTTGGCCAGGGTTCCCCAGACCTTCACCGGCTGCCACTGCCCCTCCATCCCTCCCAACACTGCAGCCCTGCTGCCCTTTGTGCCCAAGCTCAGGGCCTCTCTCCAGGACGTCCCCCAACATGACCGCTCCTTACGGCTGACTCCATGTGATTTGGCCTCCCTCAAACATCACCTCCTCCAGGGCCGCCCTTCCCAAGCTCCCACCACCCTCTTTGACCTGGCCCTGTCTTGCTGGCATCACGGGCTCCTCACAGGCTGACGCCTCCTTGTTTACTGTCTGAGTCCTCCCTCGACATGCAGGTTCCCCGAGGACAAGCACCTTGTCTGTCGCTTTCACACTGTGGCCTCAGCACTTGGGGCAGTGCGGGGAACAGAGTGGGTACTCAAAAACGCGTATTACGTGAATGAATGAGGTAGGTCCAAGAGGCCATATGCTGCAGGTTAGAACAGCTGCTGTCATGTCTGATGCATGCTCCCGGGCCTCATCACACCTTCCAACTAACTGAGACTCTATGAGAAATGAAGGTTGGGACAGTGACCTGGTGTCCCTGGAAGAGGCCAGCTTCCTGAGGCACTAAGCCTCATGCTACAAGCCAGGATAAGTCTCCGCATCTTCACGTGAGAGCCGATTCTGGCATCAGGAGAATGCAAGCACCCATTTTGGCCTTAAGGATCTACATTCTTGAGTTTGACCCTCACATGTTCATTCATTGAGCCAGTATTTCTGGAACAGGCTGCATGCCGGGGCTGTGCCCTGAGGTCACATGGAGCCACTTCTCCCTGCACGAGAGGTTGTGTTTGCTAACATGTGTGTTTTCACTTACATCACCTCACCTATGTTCTCTCCCAAACTCCCTGTCTTCCACATTCGCAGAAACCAGGGCTCAGAGGGGGGGCCAGAGCCAGGACTGACACATGAACTTGCCTGGGGCTGGCCATGGTCATCTCCCAGTCTCCCACACTCTCCCTGGGCCGTGTTCCGTTGGCTCCTCCGTGAAGTTCGGATGAAGTTCAGATTATTGGGTAGACACCGTGCCTGCAGCTTTCAACCAATTCAAGGGTGACCCAGAATGGCTCAGGGCTGAGCAGGCTTCCTCTTCCCTGTACTCCCCACCCTTTGCACCCCAAGAGCCATTTGCTCCCCAAGATTCCATGGCTGCAGCAGGAAGCATGGCTTCCCCTCCCTTCGGGGAGTGCCGGAATTCTCGCCTGACCCTCCCATTTGAAACAAGGGAAATTCCTGTGAAACCGCCTTGCTCGGGACAAAGCTTGGCATGCTTGCGTCCTCAGCCATCTGACAAAATCAGTATTTATTTGTGCCTCATAAGCGGGTGGCCTGGACACGGTGTTCTGCGTCGCAGAAGTGGCCGTGTACCAAGTGAAATACCTGTTACTATAGCAACAGTTCCTTTTTATTGATACCAGAATAAACAGGAATGCAAAGCTGCCTCACTTGTTGGCACATTTCAGCGGCCTCCCGTTCCCCAGGGATTTAAGAACCGCCCCCTGGAGGCGGCCCTCCTCACTCGCCTGGGACTTCCCGGTGGAGTGAGGAGCGCAGCAACACGTCTCCCGACTTCCCTCACGAAGGACCCGGCCCGACAAGTAAGAACCTCTCTATTCTGTTTCACCTGCTGCTGACCTGGGTGCTGCCCTGGGAGGAGGTGGAAGGACAGGAGGGCAGCCGCTGGACACCGCAGCGGGCTCTTGGCAGGTCCTGAGCTCTTTGAGTTTAGGGGCCAGAGCTAGGTCTCTGTATCTGTGACATCACCCAAGGGATGCCTCCTGGCACCCTGGGCTCGGGAAATGGAGGAGAGATAAAATGAGCCCCACAAATCAGCCCTGAATTGTGGCTCATCTTTTTCTCTTAAGTCTTCCCATGAATGGGAATTGATGCGTGATATGGCCTCTCCTAAATCCATCGTCCCACAGAACGAGGAGTTCTCTTCCTAACTGATAGACAAAAGGCCAGAGTACAGCAGGTGGCACAACTGGGAGAACGCGGGTTCTGCATTCAGATAGAACTCAACTCAGATGCTACCTCTTCCCCCCACAGCTGTGTGATCTGGGGAGACCAGATGGACCCACTGAGCCTTGTTGCTTCTTCTGTAGAAAGAGGGCAATGACCATGCCCCCCCCCCCTCCCCCGCAGGCTGCCAGATGCATGACCCATAGCGAGTGCAGGTTACATGTTACCTGCCTGTCTTTCAGATAAACTTTGATTCTGGCTCCCTGTGGTACATGCAGCAAGTCTGGGATTGGGCCAGAAGTCAGGGGCTCTAGGATAGGGTGTGTCACTTTCTGGAACTGCTAGGAACCCCAAGTGGATTCTGGCTATAGGGCAGCCCCAGTACTAGCTTGTCTGTGCACTGCTTAAATCTGAGTGGCTCTCTTAGCTCTGCTGGTGGCATGCACCTGCTGGAATCTCCCCCCTGCAGCTGTGTGCAGATGGAGTGACTAGCATGGTGGCCGGGGTGGGCCAGCAGGAACATCTGGCCTGCTGACGCTTCTTCCCTGATCAACCGCGGGACACACTCCAGCAGCCTCGCGGAGGGACCCCTGTGGCTAGCCCCAGACTCCCCTGCGGAAAGGATTCATAACCCCAAAAGTGCAGCTGCCTGACAGTGCTCCTCACAAAGGAAGCTGTTAGGGATAGAGGTTCGGGAAGTTTGTCTTGAGCCATTGCATTGGATGGGCACGCAGCTCTGCTGGGGGCTGAGGGGAGATCTGCAGTGGCCCCCTCCCCAAACACACAGCTCTTGAGTTGCTCGCCCGTGAGATACAAACAGGCACTTTCCCCAGCGGGAGGAAGTCGGAAGAAGCGTGGGGAAATCCAGCAGCCACGCTTGTCACTTCTACTCAGTGCTGCTTTTTCCTTTGCCAGTCGTTATTTCAAAAGCCTCTCTTCCTCTGTGCCCACCCATTAAATAAATGTGAGTCAAGAGGGTCTTTCCTGCAGCTTGAACAACAACAGGGAGTGAGAAAGGGACCCCACAGCTCCAGCTGGCAGCCAGACTTGTCAATTCTGGCCTAAGTCCAAAGCTGCTGAGGCCAGGCTGCGGCTTGCCAATGACAGTTTGTATTTTAGTCTTCCAGTTACTGGGCCTCAATTTTCTCATCTCAAAAATGGGCTCACACTGCCCCATTATTGGGGTTTCTTGAGCATCCAGAGAGAAAATGAATGTGAGCATGCTGGGCCAGCTGAAAGACATTTTGCACCTGGAAGGCCAAGGGCACTGAATTTGGAGTCTGGCTGTCATTTCCTGTCTGTGCATCTTGGGGCAAAGAGCTTGGCCTCGCTCACTCTTGGTTTTCTCATCTACCAGATGGGATACCACAGGCTGCCTCCCAGGGAAATTCTGACATCCAGATCAAATAGGAGGTGAGCTCTGCCCTACCTCTGTACATTAATGAGAATTACGAGCCCATCCTGTAGTCACACAAGACACTCACTCTAGCTGTCAGCCACAGACCGCCTCTACCCTCCTCCCGGAACGTTAGCTGTTCCAGTCTTCACAGCCGAGAGGATCCCAGAGGTCAAAGACCTGCCCAAGGACATACACCTGCTACCAACTGTGACCTTGGGCACACCTACTCTCAATAGCCAAGCCAACCCCAGTGAGCTGAAACCGGTTAGGCCAATGCCAAGAAGCTGAGTGTTTTGGTTTTGTTTTTTCACTCCATGGTTTGCAGAGTTGGCTGAGAAATTGAATGGCCTGGAGAACTTTACCTCCTGAGGCCAAGCTGCCCCCAAAGCAATTAAGTCAAAATCCTGATGTCAGGATGCTTCCAAGGCAAAGACAAGATGGAAATCAAGGTTAAGATCCACTAATTTGGCCAGCACCGCAGCTCACTAGGCTAATCCTCCGCCTGCTGGACCGGCACCCCAGGGTTCTTGTCCCAGCTGGGGCGCCGGATTCTGTCCCGGTTGCTCTTCTTCCAGTCCAGCTCTCTGCTGTGGCCCTGGAGGGTAGTGGAGGATGGCCCAAGTGCTTGGGCACTGCACCTGCATGGGAGACCAGAAGGAGGCACCTGGCTCCTGGCTTCGGATCGGTGCAGCGCGCCGGCTGTAGCGGCAATTTGGGGGGTGAACCAATGGAAAAAGGAAGACCTTTCTCTCTGTCTCTCTCTCTAAACTGCCTGTCAAAAAAAAAAAAAAAATCCACTGATTTAACCAATGTAGCTTTTGAGGAGGATAAGAAAGCTTAGTCCAGGACTAGGAAAGAGACTTCTGTAACAGCAACTGTTAAAACCAACATTAGAGATGCCATTCACAGTTTAATCCACAGGAATTGAAGGCTTACAGCTGCACAGCGCACAACGTGCCTGGCTGTCTAGGGCAGCCCTGCTAGCTCTGTACCAGGCATTTGCCAAACGCCCCGCAAGTCTCCCCTCATTTGTTAGACAAACACCTCAGGAAGAAGGGGCTCCACTCAAAGGCCAGCTTTACAGAAGAGCAAACAGCAGATCGAAAGCAGCTGTGCCTCCTACTGAAGCCTGCTCTTGGAGCGGGAAGGCAGCCACAGACTGAGAGTGACGAGTGGGTGTGGCTGTGATCCAAGGCAGTGGAATTGGGTCCAAAGGCGCAAGTTGTCAGACTCCAGCTCCAGAAGGTAGCTGCTAACTTGCTAGGCTGAGAAGGGACACAGCCAAACGCAAGCCCAGGTCGGAATGGTTCCACATCCACATCCTCCCGCGGCGCTGCGTATTGCTCTGAAGGACTAACTGGCCACTTAACTCCCTCCCCTCCGGGGGCCTGTTCTCTCAGGACCCCCAGCAGCCCCGGGAAGGTCCCCAGACAGCCCCAACTCCCCTGGCTCAGCACTGGGCTTTGCTGAGCAGCCTTTGTTGTGACAGGACCCGTGTGACATTCTTCCCCACATGGAGGCTTCATTTAATGAAATTAAAGGGTGGTGGACAGCGCCCCGGCTCAATAGGCTAATCCTCCGCCTGCGACGCCGGCACACTGGGTTCTAGTTCCGGTTGGGGCGCCGGATTCTGTCCTGGTTGCCCCTCTTCCAGGCCAGCTCTCTGCTGTGGCCCGGGAGTGCAGTGGAGGATGGCCCAAGTGCTTGGGCCCTGCACCCCATGGGAGACCAGGAGGAAGCACCTGGCTCCTGGCTTCGGATCAGCGTGGTGTGCAGGCCGCGGCGGCCATTGGAGGGTGAACCAACGGCAAAGGAAGAAGAAGTTTCTCTCTCTCTCACTGTCCACTCTGCCTGTCAAAAAAAAAAAAAAAAAAAAAACAGAAAAAAAAAAATTCCCCAAACTTGCTGACCATTTTCCCTACATAGCAGCAGGAGTGACCTTTCCTGAATTGAAAGGGATGCACTCTGCCCCGCCTGGAACCCACCGGCCACCCGCGCTGCCGACACCCTCGTAGCGGCTGGCTCACGCCTGCCAGCACACTGTGCTTCTGTGTGCCCCGAACAGACGCTGCTTGTTCAAGGTGCATGAGTCACGCTGGCTATTCCCTAGGCCCTGGTGGCGCCCCCCTCCCCTCCCCATGCTCAGATCTCGACAAAGCCCTCCCCCTCAGATCTGGCAGGAGGTAGGTCCTCAGCGCTATCAGAGCCGCGTGACCCACTCGTGACTTCCATTGCCATTTCTCATCATGCATTCTTACTTCTTTGTGCTTGGGTTTAGCCTGTCGGCTAAGGTCAGAAAAGCCTGGTAAGGTGTAGGAGCTGTAATAGCACAGACCTCACCTGCCAGGGTCACCGCCATGTGGCCCAGGTCTACCGCAGTACCTGCAAATGAACTTGAACATTTGGGGGATGCATGGCTTTTCCTGAGTCGTGCCTTCATCGTGGTCACTGCTGGCAGGCAGGAGCTCTTGGTTTCATGGACTTCAGTTTTTTAAAGATGTATTTGACACACAGAGAGGGAGAGACAGAGAAAGACACCTTCCATGGGGCCCTTTTGAGTTGGCCTTTTAAATTTTTTCCTAAAGATTTATTTATTTATTTGGAAGACAGAGTTACAGAGTAACAGAGAGAAAGTGAGAGATAGAAATCTTCCAGCTGCTGGTTCACTCCCCAAATGGCCGCAACAGTCAGGGCTGAGCCAAGGCAAATCCAGGAGCCATGAGCTTCATTTATGTCTTCCACATGGGTGCAGGGGCCGGGTCATCTTCTGCTACTTTCCCAGGTGCATTAGCAGGGGGCTGGATCAGAAGTTGAGCAGCCAGGACTCAAACCAAGGGAGGCGCCATCCTCTGTAACTACTGTGGATCTGGCCACATTAACAATGAATTCCCACATTTGTCCCAATGCATTTCTGCCGACCTATCTGGGAATCTGGACTACATAGCTAGTCTGCTGAAAACATTCATTCTGCCATCTCCTTTCCTAAATGTACACAAATCATTTCTGTTTCTGGCCCTATTGCCAGGCAGCCTGAGCAGCGCAGTGTGGGGTGACAATGACCTGGACAGAATGAGAACTGAGGACACAGAAGCAAAGAATTCCTCAGTTAAAGGGTGGGTGGAACTTGGTAACAGGAATAGGCAGCAAATGGGGGGGGGGGGGGTCCCATTCCAGTGTCGATCAGGGTTGTCTGACACATCAGCTCCCAGGTAGCTTGCTCCCCTAGGGCCAGAAAATGTCCATATTTTAGAAAGAAAATGGGCTGTGTTTGGGGCAGTGGTTAAGATGCCACGTGAGATGCCCACATTCCCTATCACAGTGCCTTGGTTCAAGTCCCTACTCTGCTTCTCATTCCAGCTTCCTGCCCTAGAGGGCAGCAGGTGCTCAAGTGGTGGCGCACCTGCCACCCACATTGGACACCTGGAGTTCCTGGCTCAGGGCTTCAAGCAGGCATTTGGGTAGTGAACCAGAAGATGGGAGCTCTGTCTGTCTCCCTGCCTCTCAAATTAAACGATTAACTATTTTTTACGAGGGGGATGCATGAATATAGCCAACTGTCTATTTTGTCAAGTGCCCACTTTAACTACCAAACACTATCATGGCCAGTTTTTAAGGACCAAAGAATTAGGACGGCTAGAAACTGAAAACAGATAGCCTTATGGAAAAGATGAGAAGACAGGACGTTAATTAGAATTCTCACTCAACAAACGGTTCTGAGAATATGAGTTCAAGAAAAATACTAGCAGCTACGTTTCTGTGCTTTGACACAGTCTGGCTGTATCCAAAATATTGTACAACAATTAGCACCTTTTCCAGTGTACATATGCGGTCTTTCTGCGGGCTCCCCTGGCGGGTGGTGTGGGAGACAGCCTCGCTGCTGATGCCCCTGCTCGCCCACACTCACCTTGCCCTCATTCAGCCTACACCCCGCCAGACCCTGCCTCTGCATCCGCTGTCCTCAGCAACCGCTCCCAAGTTTCCGCTCAGACCGCCGCACCCATCTAGTTCACCTGGAGAACACCTGTTCGCCCAGTAGGCTCCATCCAGTCGGGGAGCAGCTTTCATCCTGTTCCCCGGGCTGGGAGGTAGCGAGCGCCTAGGGAGGGCACCACAGCCCAGTGCTCAGTGAGGTGGGGACCCGCTCCCTCAGAGGCTGTGTGAAGACCACGGGCTTTCAAGTCCGACCAGACTCTGTCAGTGCCTGGCATACAGCAGGTGCTCAACCTCAGAAAAGCTGGGCTCCTGAAGCGGGCAGAGCTGAAGTCTCAACTTTCTCTGCAAATGCTAGAAGCAGGTCATGCTCAGGCAGTGTGCAGCCCCTCGAAACTTCTCTTTAAAGGAAGTCTTGGGGTGGGTGTTTGACTGAATTGTCGGGATACCCACATCCCACGTCAGAGCGTCTGGGTTCAAGCCCCAGCCCTGGCTCCTGACTCCAGCTTCCTGCTAAAGCAGACCCTGGGAGGCGGTGGTGATGCTCAAGTAGCCTGATTCCTGCCACCAGTGGCAGGGCCGGGACGGGGGTGCGGAGTTGGACTGAGTCCTTGGCTCCCAGCTTTGCACAATGCCCACCCCCAGATATTGCAGGCACTTGGGGAGGGAGTTGGCAACTTTTTTTAATTTCTACAGAAACATTTTCTCTCCTTCTCACCTTCTCTCTTGCTTTTGAACATTCCAAGGTTAAGGGACCAGCTTGTAGAGGAGAGAACCCTTAGCCTGAATTTCAACTAAACTCACCAATTTCAAACTGCTATGGTAGAAGTGAGTCCATCGAGTAGCCAGCCAGTTGCATCAAAGATGCCAGCCATCCCTCTGTAATGAATGACACAGCCCCTGCCGCTCACAGCCTCCTCTTTGGTATGCAAAGTGAAAAGCTAGACATTCCCACCACAGCATTTGGAACTACAGATGGAGAAATTAGGGTTAATATTTTCACCCCTGCATGTATCCAAATTATCTTTAACAAGTACCTATCACTTTTTATCTATCTTTCCTTTTTCTGTTTTTCAAGTTCATTGAAACACACAAACTCACCCCTAATTCCCTTTCTAGTTGAAGACACTTTTTTTTTTTTTTTTTTTTACAATCAGGCCAGAAAACATATGCAGGTCCCAACCCATTTGCTGTAACCCAGGCTCACTTGCTTCCCTGCTCCAGGTATCTCACAAACACTATTGCCTATCCTTACCACCCCGTGCATCGTTCCAATCATTGCCAAGATCAAGATAGCAAGGAACCCCTGACGTGAAACCCCCACCCTTCAACGGTACCTGCTGGGCACAGGTGGGATTTGGGGCCCAGCTCTAACCCCTGTGCCCATCTCCACAGCCTCCATGTACTCCGAGATCCAGCGGGAGCGGGCGGACATCGGGGGCCTGATGGCCCGGCCAGATTACAGAGAGTGGAACCCAGAGCTCATCAAGCCCAAGAAGCTGCTGAACCCAGTGAAGGCCTCGCGGAGTCACCAGGAGCTGCACCGAGAGCTGCTCATGAACCACAGGAGGTGCGGGTGGAGTTGGGCTGCCCTGGCCTGGCTGGAACAGGTGCCCCTTGGGGAAGGCAGCCCTGGTCTCATCCTGGGCTCCCGGAGGCCGAGGAGGGCTGGGGGTGCCCTCCGTGGTCAGCACGGACACTGCCAAGATCCAGTCTGCAGAGGGTCCCCAAAGCCCTGTCCACCCAGCCATCCACTTCACGCCAGCACCCCAGGGGTGTCCACCAGGAGCACAACCAGCAGTGGAACCCAGTTCCCACACTTGCAGAGCAGATGCAAGCAGGCAGGGATGGTGTTTCATAAATTTTACTCCGGGGGGGGGGGGGGGGGGGGCGGGATCATCTATCTACTGATTCACTCTCCAAATGACCTCAACAGCCAGGGCTGAGCCAAAACCAGGAGCCAGGAATTCAATCCAGGTCTCCTACATGGGTGACAGACTCAAGTACTTAAGCTATCACCCGCTAGCTTCCAGGCTATACATTAGCAGGAGGGGAGCCAGGACTCAAAACCCAGCCACTCCGATTCGGGGTGCCTGCATCCTCAATAGTGACTTCATCACCGCACGCAAAGTGGGTCTGGAAGCCCAGGGGAGGAACCTGGGAGGGGTCCAAGATGACTGCCTGCAGGAGTGGATGCCTTGGCTAAGGCTCAAGTGGGGACAGGGGCGAGCCAGGCTAGGACGTGGGCGTTGCATGGCAGAGTGGGCAGCATGTGCAAATGAAGGCGCACAAGCAGCTGGGTGTGGCTGGGGCAGAGACTGAGAGGGGCAGCCAGGAGTAGAGCTATAGAGTGACGAAGGCGTAAGCAGTGGAAGCACACCATCTGGTCAGTTTTGGCTGAGGTAGGGAACGGACCCGCTACACTGGAGGCGGCAAGCAGGAAGCACAAAAAACGTAGTATAATGAAAGAGGGGCTCCAGGGACAAACAGATGTGGCTGGGCTGGAACTCCACAACTGATAGGAGAGGGTGGACAGGGCGCAGCAGAACCTGGAGGAAGGCAGCATTGCTGCCTTTGTCGCTCCCTCTGCTGGCCGGTTCTGGTATTGGAGTCGGTTGCGATTTCCGTTCCGGTTCCGTTCCGGTTTTCAGTGGTGACCAACATCCTTTTGTGCCCTGGGTGGTTTGGGGTTTTCTATTCACTCGGTGTTATTACAATAGCACTTTCTCTGATTGGCTTTCAGAGGCATCGCATTTAATATAAAAAATGTCACCACAACCAAAAGCAGAAGCTTAAAGATGAACCAGGGGAAATATGTGCTATATTTTGCAATATTTACAACAGATTTTATTGGAAAAAATTTATATGCAGAAAAATTAATAAATTCTAATCTCTTAAAAATCCATGAGGAAGGCCGGCGCCGTGGCTTAACAGGCTAATCCTCCGCCTTGCGGCACCGGCACACCAGGTTCTAGACCTGGTTGGGGCGCCGGACTCTATCCCGGTTGCCCCTCTTCCAGGCCAGCTCTCTGCTATGGCCCAGGAAGGCAGTGGAGGATGGCCCAAGTGCTTGGGCCCTGCACCCGCAAGGGAGACCAGGAGAAGCACCTGGCTCCTGCCTTCAGATCAGCAAGATGCGCCGGCTGCGGTGGCCATTGGAGGGTGAACCAACGGCAAAAAGGAAGACCTTCCTCTCTGTCTCTCTCTCTCACTGTCCATTCTGCCTGTCCAAAAAAAAAAAAAAAAAAATCCACGAGGAAAAGATAAGTGAGCAAGGGGCCCAGCACTGTGGTATAGTAGGCTAAGCATTCACCTACAGCGCCAGCATCCCACATGGGTGCCGGTTCGTATCCCGGCTGCTCCATTGCTGGTCCAGCTCTCTGCTTATGGTCTGGAAAAGCAGTGCAAGATGACCCAAGGGTTTGGGCCCCTGCAGCCGCATTGAAGACCCAGAAGAGCCCCCTGACTCCTGGATTAAGATAGACTCAACTCCAGCTGTTGCAGCCATTTTGGAAGTGATTCAGTGGATGGAAGACCTCTGTCTCTCCCCCTCTAACTCTACCTCTCAAATAATAATTTTTTAAAAAAAATTAAAAACAAAGATAGATGAGCAGAAAGCAGGTACAACTAAATCACAAAAGAGGAAATGCAAGGAGTTACTAAACCTATCAAAGCCTGTTCTATGTAAAGACACAAATGAAAATCAGACATTTTCCTTTTTTTTTTTTTTTTTTTTTAAAGATTTACTTATTTGAAAGGCAGACAGAGGGAGAAAAGATCTTCCATCTGCTGGTTTACTCCTCAAATACCTGCAACAGACAGGTCTGGGCCAGGCAAAGCCAGGCGACTAGAACTTCATCTGGATCTCCCAGCGGGGAGGGTGGGTGGCAGGGATCCAAGAACTTGGATCATATTCCACTGCTCTCTCAGGCACATTAGCAGGAAGCTGCACCAGAAGTGGAGCAGCCAGGACTTGATCCAGCAGCCTATATGAGGTACTGTTGTCCCAAGTGGCAGCCTACCCCATTGTGCCACGATGCAGGACCCCAGATATTATTTCTTACCTACCAGATTTGCAAAGGTAAAAGAGGTTGGCTGGTGGCAGAGGGGAGAAGCAGAAGCTCTTGTGAGCTGTTGACAGAGTGGACAGGCTTCTAAAGGACAGACAGACATAGGAATCCAAGATCTTTCCTAAGAACCTGAGGAAAGAACGCCACCTTTAGAAACTCACCCAGAGGGCTGGCGCCGTGGCTCAACAGGCTAATCCTCTGCCTTGCGGCGCCGACACACTAGGTTCCAGTCCCGGTCGGGGCGCCGGATTCTGTCCCGGTTGCCCCTCTTCCAGGCCAGCTCTCTGCTATGGCCCGGGAGTGCAGTGGAGGATGGCCCAAGTGCTTAGGCCCTGCACCCCATGGGAGACCAGGAGAAGCACCTGGCTCCTGCCTTTGGATCAGCGCGGTATGCCGGCCACGGTGGCCATTGGAGGGTGAACCAACGGCAAAAGGAAGACCTTTCTGTCTCTCTCACTGTCCACTCTGCCTGTCTAAAAAATTTAAAAAAAAAAAAAAAAAAAAAAAAGAAAGAAACTCATCCAGAGAACCTAAGCAGGGGTGTGCGTTCAGCTCAGAGGGTGGGATGCCCACAACTCTGGCTCTTGACTCCAGCATTCCTGCTAATGCAAACCCTGGGAGATGGCCACTGATGGCGTAAGCACTTGAGTCCCTGCTACCCACCTGAGAGGGAGGGACCAAGTTGCAGCCAACCGAGACCCAGTCCTGGCCTGGCATGGCAGACAAGTGGGGAGTGAATCGGCAGAGGAAAACTCACTCTCTGTGCCTATCACATAAAACCTGGTCTCTGCAGTCAGACAGGCCCGGGGTTCAAATCCTCACCCAGGCCCCTTGTGGCTGTGGCTTGGAGTAGTATCCTCAGCTGGGCAGCCCCTGTTCCCTTCTCTGTAAAATGGGACAGTAAAGCTTCCACTCTGGGGGGCTGCCAGGAGGATGGCATGGCATCACTCCAAGGTGAAGCCCTGAGCCTGGGGGACATGGGAGGGCAGGGGTCCCCTGACGACCCCCACCCCCACCGCCGCAGGGGCCTGGGCGTGGACAGCAAGCCGGAGCTGCAGCGTGTGCTGGAGCACCGGCGGCGGAACCAGCTCATCAAGAAGAAGAAGGAGGAGCAGGAGGCGAAGCGGCTGCAGTGCCCCTTCGAGCAGGAGCTGCTGAGACGGCAGCAGAGGCTGAACCAGGTGGGTGAGAGAACCCAGCGCCGGCCCCAGCCTCTTCCAGGGCTGCCTCCAGGCCCAGAGAGGGCCTCTTCGTGTGGCTGCAGCTGGTCAGCAGGAGGAGCACTGGACCCGGAGTCCGCCAGCAGCCTGAACCCTCCCTCACGGCGCTGTGTGACTTGGAGGAGCGGCTTCACCTCTCTGGACCTGAGCTTCGCCCTTGCCCCAGTGTGCCACAAGCCAGTTCTGATTTCACTCTCACATTGCCCTGTGAGCCAGGTGGCACTGCCACCTTGGGGGGTGGGGGGGCTGAGGCCCAGATGCGGTCAGCAGTGCTCTGTCCACCCAGGCCCGTTCCATCTCCCTCCCGAGAACACCCACACTATGCGGTTCTGAGACCAGGAATGAATTCCCGCAGCCCCATCCGCTTCACATCGCTGTCTCTCTCTCCTTCAGCTGGAAAAACCCCCGGAGCAGGAGGAAGAGCACGCGCCGGAGTTTATGAAAGTCAGGGAAAACCTGCGGAGGATCGCCACGCTGCCCAGCGAAGAGCGAGCCCTGTAGAGCGGCTGCAGCGCCCGGCAGCCCCAGGCCCCCACCCCAAGCTGCGCACACCTGCTCCTGTAGAACAGCCTGGCCCTGGGAAGCTGGCGCCCCCTGAACGCCCAGCCATTTCCTTCTGAACACACTCCCCCCACTCATTGCCAGGTGAACCCTCACCAAGGTGCCCCTCCCTGCACAACTGCGCAGTGGGTATGGGAGCCCCTCTGGCCTGTCAGGCCCAGAAGCAGCCCGGCTCCCTGGTCGCAGAACTCCCCCACCTGTGGTTTCACCTGTGGCCAGGTGAGAGCAGCTAAGCAGAGCTCAGCCTCTAGGACACCTGCTTTGAAAGCCACCGAGGGCAGTGAGGGAGGGCACTGAGGCAGGGTGGGGCGCGGACAGGGTGGCAGCAAGCAAGGTAGACACTCACGAAGGGCACTGAGGGTTTGTCAATGCCCCCCACCCCCGCCACGCCCAAGCTTTGCTCTCCTCCTCTCCCCCGCCCAGTCCAGACCTTGCGAACACACCTAACCATGTGTTTCACACACCTGCTTGTGCGTAGGAGCCACAGGGGCTCATGTTCAGTTACGGCGCCTGATCTGGCGGATGTGGGCCGGGGGCTCCCAGGGAAGGCCGAAGCTGGAGCACCCGGGGTGGACCCTGCCTTGGGGCTTCCCCACCCCACTCCACGGAAGACTGTGGCTCTCTGGCCCAGCGTCTGTGTCGCGGATGTGATGAGTGTTTTCCCCAGGGACAGAAGTAATTGCCAATCTTTTTCTCACCTGTGCAACTGCACCAATATGCGACTCCAGCCAAAAGCAGCAAAGACTTCACCTTTTCCTCTCGCCTTTGGAAAACGTGTGCTCCCACCCCCACCCAGCACCTCCAGAGAGAGCTGCCACCCGCCACCCAGATGCCCTTTCTCACTCCTACCTGGGTGACCAGCCAGGGACCAAGGGTGGCGTCCCCTTCCTGTGAGCGGTGCCAGCAGAGGTGTAGATGTAGCCATTCTGTGTGCGAGTTCAACCGAGCTCAAAAAGCTCCTGAACGTGACGCGCTGAGGCTGCGGTGCCGCTGTGTAAATATCAGCCGGATGAGGCGTATGCCGAAGATGCACGATCCCTAAATAAAGGCCACCTGTGCCCCAGAAGGCCCCCTTGGGGGTCTGTGTGTTGTTCGGACGTGTGGAGAGAAGCCAGACTGGGCGTCCGGGAGGAAGCAGGCCATTCCCAGGGAACTCGTGGGATTCCAATGGATGGCCACCAGGGTGCTCCTTGGAGGCAGCATGTCAGGAAAGGAAGCCCCAGAGGTAGAAGGGACCTCAAGCCCCAGGGGAGCCATGGCAGACACCCGGTTCACTCCCCAGTGGGCAGTCCAACTCCATCTCTCTAGCTACTGCCTGCTGTAGACGCTGTAAATCCAGACTCTCACTATTCCACCTCCTTTGACCCTGAAGGTGACCATGTGACCAGGTACAGCCAATAAAACTGGAGAGGAAGTCCACAGGGGCTTCTGGGAAAACTCAGGCTTTTCTGATGAAAGAGGCATGGCTAACACCTCCCTCCCTTTCCCTTCTTCCTGCGTTGATTGAGGAAGTGACGCCTGGAGCCACAGCAGACATTTTACCACATGAGGAGAAAAAGCCAAGAGAATCGCAGACGTCAACCTATTGTCCTTGGACCAAGCCAGTGCCAGCAGCTATCCTCCAGAGGTCTTGTAAATAAAAATAAATCACTCTTTGTTGTAAGCCATCGTTGGTCATTCTCTGTTAACTGTAACCAAAAGCATCCCTATGGACACAGAAGGCCAGACGTGTCTGCCCAGCATTACCTGGAAGACCACACTACAAATTCCGATGCCTCGTTCTCATCAGAAACCTATTGGGTTGGGATTGCCCAGCTGTAGGAGAGGCCTGTCTTTCTACACCTTCTCCTTCTGGCCTACCTGACACAGGTACTTGGGCCTGACCAATGCACACATCATTCAACAAGCACTTGGGGAGTGTCTGCTCTGGGAAGGAAGCCTGCCACGTCCCAGGGCGTCACTTAGAACAAAGAGTGTGCCCACCACCTGGACCCTGCGGCGGTCACCACCCAGCTGGTCTCCCTGTGCTGCCCTTGCCCCAGAGCCCATACCCAATGTGGCAGCCAAGGTGGTGCTGTGATCCTGCCGCTCTGCACAGTGCCCTCCACTGGCTCCCAGTGCAGCCCTTCCAGCACCTAGAAGGTCCTACATTCCCAGCTCCCTCCTAACTTCTGACCTCCTCCCCCAGCCTGCCCCTTACTCACACAGCTGCAGCTAGTCTGGCCTCCTCCCCATCCCCAGGCACGCCCTTCAGTGCCTTGCACCTGTCAGCCCCTCAGCCAAGAGCCTATTTCCTCCAGAGAATCACCTGGCCCACTCCCTCACTTTCTTCAGATCTTTTTTTAAAAGATTTACTTTAAGGGCCACCACTGGCACACCATATGCTTACTGGTTCGTGTCCCGGCTGCTCCTCTTCTGATCCAGCTCTCTGCTTAAGACCTGGGAAGGCAGTGGAAGATGTCCCAAGTACATGGGCCCCTGCATCTGTGTGGGAGACCCAGAAGAAGCTCCTGGCTTCAGATTGGACCAGCTCTGGCCGTTGTGGCCATTTGAGGACTGAACCAGTGGATGGAAGACCTTTCTCTCTGTCTCTCCCTTTCTGTCTGTAACTCTGCCTCTCAAATAAATACATCTTTAAAATAAAACACAGATTTATTTTACTTATTTGAAAGGTAGAGTGACCGACAAAGGAGTAGAGACAGAAAGAGAAAGGTTTTCCATCCACTGGTTTCAATCCCCATATAACCACACAGCTGGTCCAGGCTGAAGCCAGGCGTCTAGAACTCCATTTGGGTCTCCCATAATGGTAGCAGGAACTCAAGCACTTGGGTCATCTACCACTGCTTCCCCAGGTGCATCGGCAGGAAGATGGATCAGAAGCAGAGTAGCTGGGACTTAAGCCAGGGGCTCTCACATGGGATTCCAGTGTAACAGCCAGCAGCATGACCCACTGTGCCACAATGCTGGCCCGATATTTTCTTCATGCTCCTAAGTCAGGCCCCCATGGGCACCCGCACCTAAAATCTCACCTACAGTTCCTGGTGAAGGAGTTACAGACACGTCATCTCAGAACGACGCCCATCAGGTGTGCTGAGTGTCTGCAGCTGGAGTCACTGGAGCAGGAAGGACCATTTGGCCTGAGCTTCCCTGCCCTGGGGAGGGGTGTCCTCCCCTGCCTGGGCCAAAGAAACGCCTCCCTCCCCAGACACTGCTCTCCGGGGCTCCAATACACCTGCGGGAACAAATCCAAGGCAGTCGCCCTGGCCCTGCCCTGCTTGCCCACCCTCCACATCCCTCTTAGTGCCATCCCTAGACTCCGCCACCCTAGCCCAGAGATCATGCTGCCCTGGGGTCCCCTCGCCGATGTGTTGTCCTTGATCTCAAAAGCATAAGAGTACCATGCTTGGGTCATGTCTTGGGACTTTCCCAGGTAGGTGTAACTCATAAAACCTGTGTGCTTTTCCCTTGTGGGTCAGCCTGGTATGAAACTGGTTCCTAGGTCTAGACTGAGAGCCCACATAAGAACTGGAGGGAGGGTGGGAGGGGATCTCTCCCTCCCCTAAAGACTCTGGGGCCCCAGGCTGCTGCAGCCATCCCACCCCCCACTGCCCAGACCTCCAACAAATGCTGGAGAAGGTGGGGTTTGTGCCAGCTGGGCCCAGGCTCCCTGCTATACAGCCCTGTGCAGGTGATCGTACGAGGCTCTTGTTCTTGCCTGTCTGAACTGGTTCTTTCGGTAGATGCCTTTGGTGATCCTTCTCCTCATGGAGACAGCCTTTGATTCCTTTGTCCTTTCTCACTGTGCCATTTGTGACAAAGGGGATCATCCTAAGGAAAACGCTCAGGGCGCTGACCTTACAGCCTGTCCTGCAGAGTGTGTGGATCCCACAGACCGGCGTCTATTGAGACGAACTTGGCCATGGCCCCCTGACACAAACAAAAGGATGGGGCTCCCTTCTCGTCCTGTTTTGTGTCCTGAGAGTTTGGCTTGGTGACCCACTAGCCCACCCACTCTGGCTGCCGCAGGAGAAGGCAGGTGCATTGCCCACTGCTCATGGTAGCCGTCAGTGTTTTGAAAAGTGTACAGCCTTATTACTGGCAGTAGGGGGCAGGAGATGAGACTCAAATCTGCCCCTACACCCACATGGGGCTGGGGAAAGCTTCATGGGTTAGGTGGGAGAGAGCATAGGTGTGGCAGGAAAGTTCCCATTGGAGGGGCTTGGAACCAGGCCATCCCAGGGCAACTGTGTCCTAAGCAGCTCTCCTAAGAAAGCAGGAACTTTTTAAAAAGAAGAAAAAAAAGGAGGGTGAATCAGAACGGTTGCTGAAGATGAGGGAGCTTTCAAGAAAAGAATGAGGAACCCTAACAACAGGTTTTGAGTTTTGGGCACCAGGGGAAACTAGGTAAAGGGGGCAGCCGGAGCTGATATCACGGTCTCTGCCATGCAACAGGCATTGGTGGCACTCTGTCTAGCAGTCACCAAGGGGCTGGGGATTCAAGTTAGGTGTGATCTGAAGCTCCAATCTACCAAGTCTTCAGCAAAGTTTGTCTTAATAAGAGGCTCCTGTGCACAGGGGACTTCTGTCCTCCTAATCTTGGCTTGCTCACCGGTGCCAGGAAACGCCATCACATTGCCTCGGCTCAGTGGGCATGTGACTGGACGAGGCAGCACGTGCACAAACATCATCCTTCACCAGCCATGGCAACAAAGGCTTTTGGCTTTGCAAGTCTGTCTCTGAGGGCCAACTTTGGGTCATGGCTGTCACGGTACCTGCACCTGCTTCAAGAATGCCACTTTATGCTCTAATCCAACTCCCACCTGCACCTCAACTCCTGCTGGCACAGCCTTGTCTACAACAACTGACCTCTGCTCGGATTTGTTTTCCATTCCATTACACCCTAACACAATTTCTCTTCGTGTTTAATTATTAGACCTGAGCCATGGGGCCTTTGGCCTAGCAGTTAAGCCACCGTTAGAATGCCCACATGATCCTATTAGGGTACCTAGGTTTAAATCCCAGCTTGGCTTCTGGTTCCAGCCTCCTGCTATTGCACAACCTGGGAGGCTGTGGCAATGGCTCAGTTAGGTTCCTGCTACCCAAATGAGAGACCCAGATAGAGTTTCCAGCCCCTGGCCTTCAGCCTGGCCCAGTTCCAGCAATTGTGGGCATTTGGGTAGTGAACTAATGTATTAAAGATCTCTGTCTCTGCCTTTCAAATAAAATGAAAATAAATAATATTAAGACAATAACTTCCCCCACCCAAAAAGGGTACACTGTCTATGATTTCCTTACAGGGTTTCAGGTCACAAGGTAAGTAAAGAATGTAATTTTATTATTCTTATAATTTATTTTATTTTTTGAAAGGCAGAGTGACAGAGAGAGAGAGATGGAGGAAGAGAGAATCTTCCATCTGCTTCCATTTAGTCACCAAATGGCTGCAACAGCAAGGTCTGAGCCAGGCTGAAGCCAGGAGCCTGGAACTCCATCTGTGTCTCCCACATGGGTAGCAGGGGCTCAAGCCCTTGGGTCATTATCTGCTGCTTTCCCAGGCACAGTAGCAGGGAGCTGGATCAGAAATAGAGTAGCCAGGACTGGAACCAGAGCTCTGATGTGGGAAGCCAGCATCACAGATGGCAGCTTTAAAACCTGCTGTGCCACAATGCCAGTCCCAATAATGTCACTTTCTGATAGGTCCATGAACCTCAAAATATTTGGGGGACCTCAAGAAGAGAGGAATTCACCCAGGTCCTGCAGGTGAAATCAGGTGGTAAATCCTTATCTCACTTTGAAGATCTAATCTGAAGTTCCTTATCAAAGATTCCAGCAAAGAAAACTTTAAAAGAGCCTATAGGGGCGGGGCATTCACTATTGTTGCTGTATTTATGTAAATAAGCGAGGCAAGATGAAAAAACTTTTTTAAGATTTTATTTACTTATTTGAGAGGTAGAGTTACAAATAGAAAAGGGAGAGAGAAAGAGGTCTTCCGTCCACTGGTTCACTCCCCAAATGGCTGCAACAGCCGGAGCCAGGACAATCCAAAGCCAGGAATCAGAAGCCCCAGTACAAAACACACATAGAATGTGCTCCGTAAATGTCGAAAGGAGAGAGGAATGAGAAACCCCTCTCCCCTTTCTCCCACCACAACACACCCAGCCTCCCTCTAAGGTTCAGGCAGGAAGGGCCCATCTGTGCCCTTCCTCTGCAGTTTACAGAGATGTCAGTTTGGCCCAGAAGCCCTTGTCTTGGGCTTTCATCAATACACCTGGGCCCATTGGCTTTGCACCAGCAGGTGGCATCACGCCTGCAGGACTTCTGTTGGAGAGGCGTCCGGAGAGTCAGACCCTCCCTGACAGCCGAAAATCAGGCCACCACCCAGTCCTGGAGACCTTGAGGGAAGACAGGGCTGCACAGTAGCTGTGCCGCCAGAGCCTACCCTAAACAGTGAGCCAGGCCAGCAAGCCCTGTTCCTACGGAGGCTGCATTCCCTCTCACATGCCAGACCTCAAGTCCTGGCTTGGGGTTGGAGAATGCCCTCTGCTATGGCAGACCAGCACAAAACCCAGGAGAGGGGCCAGGCAGCAGCAGAGCCCTCAGAACCCAGTAGCTTTTGGGGGGCAGCCGCTCAGGCTACCATAAAAAATTACCATAGACGAGGCGGCTTAAACAACGGACATGTGTTTTCTCACACCTGTCGGGGCTGGAGTTCCCAGATCAACATGCCAGGATGCTCGGCTTCTGGCGAGGGCTCTCTTTCCGCCGTGCAGCCTTCTTCCTGTGTCCTCACGGACAGGAAGGAATGGGAAGAGCAAGCTCCACCTGCTGCTAATCCCACCGTAAGGGCCACACCCTTTTACTCTCTCAAGTACACTGAAGTAACACCTTGACAGTAGGGACTCCATGTTAGAGCACCTGAGACTCCATCTTGAGAAAGCACCCCCCACACACACCTCCACCATGAGACTCTGGTCTGAAACTATGCTCTAAAACACTCGGACAACAGCAGTCCACTACATCACACCTGGAAACCTGTGTCACACTTGGCAGAGCATAGAAACCCCCTAGCATGATTGCTCAAGCTTGGAAGTGGATAGGCTGCACCTAGGTTAACGATAAAAATGTAATTTTTCTATGTCCTACGTATGATTTAAGCTAATACCTGGATTAATGTCAAGATTATAATTGAAATTGTTAAGATTGTAACTGATATTGTCAAGATTATAGTAGATATTAGTTTTGCATAGGTTTAGGTCAGCTTGACCCCAGTAACCATGTATTCCCCTCCCAATTTTGCGGTTTTTGCCTTTATACACCTGTTGCTTTGGGCTTCAGGGTCAAGAGTTTTTTAGGGCATGAGCCCATTCTCCACCGCCAGCAATAAAGGACCATCACTTTTTTTTTTTTTTTTTTGACAGGCAGAGTTAGACAGTAAGAGAGAGACAGAGAGAAAGGTCTTCCTTTTAGCTGTTGGTTCACCCTCCAATGGCCGCCGCGGCTGCTGTGCTGCGGCCGGCGCACCGCGCTGATCCGAAGCCAGGAGCCAGGTGCTTCTCCTGGTCTCCCATGCGGGTGCAGGGCCCAAGCACCTGGGCCATCCTCCACTGCCTTCCCGGGCAACAGCAGAGAGCTGGACTGGAAAAGGAGCAACCGGGACAGAATCCAGCGCCCCGACTGGGACTAGAACCCAGTGTGCCGGCGCTGCAGGCGGAGGATTAGCCTAGTGAGCCGTTGCACCGGCCCAAGGACTGTCAAATTTTATCCATGTGTTATGCTTTTCGGTTTGCACTCGCTCAGGTACAACATACTCATTCACTTTCCCAGGAGGACCTTACAGACAGATGATGAGCAGGACTGCCCAAAAAGGACAGCTAAGTGATCTGTCACCTGGGAGATCTGCATGGAGTTCCGGGCTCCTGGTCCAGCCCTGTCCACTGCAACCACATGAGGAGTAGCTTTTTCTCTGCCTCTTTTTTTTTTTTTTTTTTTTTTTTTTTTTTTTTTTTTTTGGACAGGCAGAGTTAGACAGTGAGAGAGAGACAGAGAGAAAGGTCTTCCTTCCATTGGTTCACCTCCCAAATGGCCGCTACATCTGGTGTACTGCACCAATCCAAAGCCAGGAGCCAGATGCTTCTCTTGGTCTCCCATGCGGGTGCAGGGCCCAAGCACTTGGGCCATCCTCCACTGCCTTCCCGGGCCACAGCAGAGAGCTGGACTGGAAGAGGAGCAACTGGGACAGAACCGGTGCCCCAACCGGGACTAGAACCTGGAGTACTGGTGCCGCAGGCAGAGGATTAGCCTAGCGAGCTATGGCGCTGGCCTCTCTCATTTTTGAATTCTTCCTTTCAAATATATAATTTTAAAAGAAGGATTCATTTATCTATTCAAAAGGCAGAGAAAGAGAGAGAGAGAAGAGAGAGAGAGATCTTCCGTCTACTGGTTTACTCCCAAAATTGTTTTAATGGCCAGGGCTGGGTCAGTCTGAAACCAGGAACCATGAACACCACCCAGATCCCCCTTGGGTAACAGGGGCCGAAGTACTTGAGCCATCTTCTGCTGCCTTCCTATGCACACTAGCAGGGAGCTGGATCAGAAGCAGGGCAACCAGGATGCCAATCAGCACTCCAATATAGGATGCCAGGGTCCAGGCAGCAGCTTAACCCACTGCACCACAACCCTGGCTTCCACTCATCCTTCTTGCTGTCTGACATAAAATGCTTATTTCCCCCTGTAACTCCCACGTCAGGCTTGCCCTGTGTCAGGGAGAGCTATGGGGACAGAAGCCCTCTGCTGGGACCCAGCCACGTCAGCACACTCCAAGCATGCTGAGGGCAGCCCCTCATTGGCACCTGCCAGTCCTCTGCCCCCAAGGTGAAGTTGCTGGAGTTAGTCCCCAGCATTGAACAACAGCGTTGGGCAACTGTGATTTCAGAGTGTTGGATCAGTGTTCCACATTAAAGTGATCACAGAGTGAAAGGAGGACTTCGCCATGGAGAGATGAGGAAGGCACAATTATTCCAGAACCTGAGCTAGTTCCTCAATTGAGTATAACAAGGAAGCTCTGAGCTACCCTGAAGGCAAGGCTGAAAGGGGGATCTAATCCTCACCTTAAAACACAGAGTCACAGAAAGCAGAATGGGACAATCCAGTGACTTCCCTTTTTTCCATTTTCCTATTGTGATTTTGACAATATCTATTTTATTACATTGTATTGTATTGTACTGTATTGTGTTTGAAAGGCAGAGACAGAGAAATCTTCCATTCATTGGTTCTTTCCCTAAATGCCCCCAGTGGCCAGTGCTGGGTCAGGTTGAAGCCAGAAGCCTAGAACTCAATCCGGACCTCCCATGTGGTGGCAGGGACCGAGTACTTGAGTCATCGCCTGCCTCTTCCTAGGGTAAGCATTAGCAGGAAGCTGAAATTGGGAGCAGAGGTGGGACTTAAATCCAGGCACACCATCATGGGATGGAGGAGTCCCAGGCAGCATCTAACCACTTCACCTAACTGTGCTTCATGGGAGACTGGAGGAGAGGGGAACAGCAATGTTTAAGATCTCTTGGCCCCATCACTCCCTTTCTGTTCTAACTGGAGTTCCCTAGAACTTCTAATTAGAGTTCCCTGTTGGTTTCTATGTCCATTTCTATTTAAACAAGGGTCCCATGGGGAAAAAAAATCAAGAAAATTCCAGAACCTGACTTCAAATCCTGGGTGCACCACCTACTATCTATAATTTTAGGGAAAACTGTGCCTCTGTTTCCCAATCTGCAAAACAGCACTTACTTCCCGAGGCTGTTCTGGGTAGTAAACAACATTTTGTTTATAAAGCAGTTTGAAATAGGCCTGGCGTACAGTAAGAACTCAAGTTCTAGTAACTGTTGAAAAATCAGCCACCCCAAAATATGCCTCTTTAACATAAAATTTTTTTGAGCTGAAAGTGATTAATAAACAGCACAGAGGGGCTGGTGCTGTGGTACAGCAGGCGAAAGCCATGTCCTGCAATGCCAGCATCCCATATGGGCACCAGTTCAAGTCCTGTCTGCTCCACTTCCAATCCCACTCCCTGCTAATGCACCCGGGAAAGCAGTGGAGGATTACCTAAGTCCTTGGGCCCCTGCACCCATGTGGGAGACCTAGAGGAAGCTCCTGGCTCCTGGCTCCTGGCTTTGGCCTGGCCCATCCCTGTCACTGTGGCTATCTGGGGAATGAACCAGCAAATGGAAGACACTCTCTCACTCTCTCTCTCTCTCTCACGCTGCCTTTCAAATAACAAAAGAAAGAAAGAAACAGCACAGAGAGGAAAAGCGCTGTCTGTCTCCTCTCCCTGTTCTGCCTCCTGTAGCGGAGACCTCTCAAGTCTCCCGTGGGTTCCAGGCAGCACCAGGCAGCTCTGCACACTGACCTCACTCCACACCTTCCTCCCATGGTTCTCAGCCCCTGGATGATGCCACAAAAGCCAGAGCTCTAAGCCACTGCACTGAGTTACTGTCCACTAAGGCTTCTCCCGTGTGACATGAGCTATTTCTCTCTTGTTCATATGTCTTCTGTTACAGGGCTCTGTCCCAGCGAAGAACTGGTGATGACTGAGGAATAAGAAAAAGTATTTTCCTCCCTACACTGTTATTAGCAATCATGCCAGTTCTCCAGAAAAGAGGAACTTCATTTCAATCCAAGATGCCAGGAGGAACTGGAGCCCAGATGTACCCAAGAGGAAATATTAATTGCATAACGTGCTATTTTCAAAACAGCCTCTTTTTAGGGGAAAGGCAGGAGCGTTCTCTTGTAAGCCTGTGTTGCTAGAATCCCAGGGGAGCTCCTCCACTGGGGTCCTGCAGGGCATGGGGGGGTCAAGGGCTGACTTCTGAACCTGGACTCAGGCTCTGGCCCTGCCTCCTATTATTTGCCACAAGCCCGTGCAGCTTGCTGGACTTCCTTCTCCATTTCCCACCTCTGTGACAATGGTAATGACAGCCACAGTCACTGAACATCTGGCATTCCTGCCAGGGCCTGTGCTCAGCACTTTATCTGAATTATCTCATTTAATCCACCCAGCACTGACATTACCCACATTTTATCTGAACCCACAGTCCACCTGACGCACTCGCCCTGGCAGTACTGCATGGTGGGAGACGCAGGAGGCTGTTTTGCAAAGCACCCACATGCAAGCTTTTCCATCTGTCACCAGAGGCCCCATGGCCTTCCTCCTTCCCTCTTCCCTGTTGGCAGGTGGCTCCAGCCCACAACAATCGGAGGGGGATTGTGTTGAGCGCCTGCTTTGTGCCTGGCAGGTCCTGGGACCTCAGAGAGCAGACACAAAGCGCTTGGCCCAGGATCTGGCACGTTTCCAAGGGTGCAAATTCCCCCTCCCTCACTCTCTTCTTTAAGGACATCCTGTCAAGTGGCACCGCAGGGCTGTTAAGAGTCCACTGCTCCGGAGCCAGATGAACAGCAGATTCCAGGGTGATGTGGGAGGATCCAGCTCTGCCACCCGCAGCTGGGTGACCCTGAGCGAGTTACTAAACAACCTTGAGTCTCTCCTCTGTCAAATGTGGGGTTCAACAGTACCTGGCTCACTTACTGAGATCAACCTGAGTTAACCGATACAAAGTGTTTGGCAAGCACCGGGTATGTGGCCAGCACCCCGTAAAAGTTAATGACCCTCACCTTCCCTTTCCCTCACAGCTCTCACTGACTGCCCTGCCAAGCCCTCTTCCACTCACTGACTTCTCTCAGCCCTGAGCTTATCTGGCATTCGTCCCTGCCCCATGGCTGACCCACCTCAGGCTGCCTTGCCCTCCCTTCTCCCAGTCCTTTCCTCCCTGGGCAGAGAGAAGACTCCACTGTAAGCCCCTTTGCCCTCAGGCAGGGTCCTTGACAGGTTCACTGCAATGGGAGCACAGGTGTGATGAGTCCCTTCTGGGCTAAAGCATAGAGAAGCTGCTGAGGGGCCCTCAAGGCCCTCCCTTCCCCTCAGCAGCAAGCACAGAGGTGCAGGGTTAACGTTAAGGATCCCCCAAATCAGTGCAGCCTAGCCAGCAAGTCCCCACGTGGAGGACAGCTGTCCTGGATGCTTGTCTTGCCAGCAGTGGACACAGATGAGGCACAAATACACCTGCTGTGTTGGGGGGAGGGGGGAGGCTTCCTTACTGCAGCACAGTCCACAGCAGTGTTAGAGGCTGAGGGCACAAACGTCTCTAGAATTCCTACCCTGGACAAAAGATTTAATCATAGAAAACTATTAAAACGTGAACAGGAGGCCGGCGCCGCGGCTCAATAGGCTAATCCTCTGCCTGCGGTGCTGGCACACCGGGTTCTAGTCCCGGTCGGGGCACCGGATTCTGTCCCGGTTGCTCCTCTTCCAGTCCAGCTCTCTGCTGTGGCCCGGGAGTGCAGTGGAAGATGGCCCAAGTCCTTGGGCTCTGCACCCCATGGGAGACCAGGAGGAGCACCTGGCTCCTGCCTTTGGATCAGCGCGGTGCGCCAGTCGCAGCGCGCCACCACAGCGGCCATTGGGGGGTGAACCAACGGCAAAAGGAAGACCTTTATCTCTCTCTCTCTCTCTCTCTCTCACTGTCCACTCTTCCTGTCAAAAAAAAAAAAAAAAAAACATGAACAGGAATGAAACGCTACAAGGACAAAATGGAACCAAACACGCTCCTGTGGGTTAACTAAGTGAGCTGACATTGTAAAGTCTTTCTATCCCTCCAGGGTGGTTTTCAGCTTGACCAGATTTCAAGGCCCCAAGAAATACATGTGGACCTTGACAGACAGTGAAATTGTATTAGTTGAGGCTGCTTTTGGTAGTGAATGTATTTTAAGAAGAAAAGGGAATTTATATATAAAGTAAAGCCTCAGGCAAGGCTGGATCCAGGGTCTCAAGTTATTGGCTCTCAAATCTATGGATTCGCTGTCTCTTTTTTCTCAAGCTCTCTCCATGTGGGGGTGGGAAAGGAGTGTGAGATGACTTCTGGTGGTCTCAAACCCAGCCTGCGACTGAGCAAATACAGCAAAAAGAGTCTGTTGACTCACAATGGCAGTTGACAGTGGGTGGTCAGGGACATGTATCCCAGACTGGCCCAAGTGGGATCATGTGTCCATTCCTGACTTCCAGCAACTTTGGCCCGGGAGTCTAGATACTGCAGTTGGCCATGCTGGGGCCATACGCCCACCCTTCCATCCCCAGGGCGATAGGAAGCAGTGCCACCCAAGCTGTGTAGCATGTGCACAGCAAAGGAGGATTTGCTTACTAAAAAGGTTGCTGAGCAGGCAGAAAGTGTCTACCAAAGAAATTCATCTAGAAGATTAAGGAGGTAGGAATGCCAAAAGGTGGGACATTGAAAAAAATTATACAGAGAGAGAGAAAAAGGGAGAGAGAGAGGAGAGAGAAAAAAACAGGAAGACAAGCAGATATATGCATATAAGGTAGGGGTTCAACTCTACCACATTTTAAAATTTCAGACCATATTAACAATATAATAATTATAAAGCCATATGATAGAAAGTTAAAGCAGATATAATGACCTCCTGACACAGAATTGAAATTTCTAAAATAGAATCAAGCAAATAGAAAAAAATTCCTATGTGAAGTGCTAAGAGTAAAACAATACTCCTCAATATTTATGTATTCATTCAGCAAATGAATTTGTTCTACTAAGAAAAATTAAATGTCTCTTTAAGAGAATGACAAGAGCAAACAAAGTATTAATTTAGGTCCAGACACTCTTCCAGCTGCTGCAGAGTAGCACCATGAGCCAGAAGTTCAGACACTGCAGAGCTGCAGATGAATTTGAAGAACTATGACGGTAGTTCCTCATAGAAGAACTACATTTCACATATGCTTCTAAGGCACCATCAAGCTCAAGTTCACCCCTTGTTCAAGCGTTCTGTGTGTGTCTTGAGAAATAGCTGCACTGGGACAGGCCAAGGCTGTGGATACTCCCCAAATGGACGCCAAGGTACTGAAGAAAGCCAACAAGACTAAGAATCTAGCCAAGAAGTATGATGCCCTTTCGGCCTCAGAGCCTCTCATCAAGTGGATTCCACAAATGGTGGGCCCAGGCCTAAATAAACCTGGAACGCTACCTTCCCTGATGAGACACAATAAAACAGCATAGCCGAAGCTGATGGGGTAGGCTCCACAACCCAGTTCCAGATGAGGAAGTTACTGTGTGTGGCCATGGCTGTTGGATCACAGTGATGAGCTTGTATAACATCTACTTGGCTGCCGACTTCCTGGTGTCACCGCTCAAGAACTGGCAGGAAGTCTGGACTTTCTGTATCAGGAGCACCACAGTGAGTCCCAGCAGCTGTATGAAGGCACATCCTAAAAAATCCCAGTGCCACATCCAAAAGCAAAAAGCTCAGATCCATACCTTGTGCCATATGCATTTACTTCTAAAAGTTCATGGAAAATGGAATTAGTAGGTGTGCCTGAGGCCTCCAGAGGCCAGCCTCAGCCTCTAGGTAGGACCTGGGTCCCGTTTGGAGCGCCGGGCTGGCTCTTGCATACCCCAACAGGCCAGTCCACTGCAGTGGCTTTCAATGTGGTAAGCCTGGGCTTCAGCAGAAGTCAGCTTGTGAAGAGCCCTGGCAGCTCTGCCAAGAGTTGGATCACTGGAAATGGACCTGCCCTGGAGTCGAAGGATGCCCAGGTCAGAGCCACAGATCTTATTGACTCTAAGCTGAAAAGCCCTTCACTCAGCCCAGCTTCCAAAGTGACCACTGCAGCTGAGGGGACGGTCAAGTAGGGTCAGCAACATTGCAGGCAGAATTGTAAATTTCTTGTTAGAGATGCCACCTGCCTTTACCTGGCCAGCTCTCCTCCCAGGCCAGCCAAGTAATGAAAGTCAACAGAGTGCCTTCCCCTAGGAGGTTCACACCTCCCTTAGGATGTACCCCATGCGAAGAGATAGATAGGTCTGGGCCTCTTAACTTACAAGGCCTAAAGCCCAACAGATTATTATCAAGCCCCTTCTGTCAGGTTCTATTTGCCTCTCAATCAGAAAACTTAATTGTAGCTTAGACAGCACCTTTCTTAGCTCCTCTAATAATGACTCTGTCCTTTGTTCTAGACCCTGTCTAGTGCACTTGGGCCTCATTTCTTTGTAATCATAACCTCTACTCTACCACCAATGGCTCTACTCCCAAACTGTGTGTACTGATGGTCCTATTCCCCACTTAATGCTGTATAATTGTTCAAAATTTCTCTACAGAAAAACCCTCTACCTACAAAAGATGAGTGACTTTTCTCCCAGTCTTGGCTGGAATCAGCTTTCCAGTCAGTTGGGTGTTCCCCAATAAACCTTTTCCCTTAAAAAAAAAAAAAAAAGAAAAGAGGGAGGTGCCTTTCTCTGAAGGGAGGAGAGAACTTCCACTTTGACTATGACCTTGTCTAAATATGATCAGAGTCGGCGAACTCGGAAGGCTTCCATAGCCTTGGAAGCTCATGACAGGAGCCTAGGGTGGTTACTGGCGCCATAAACTAGAGTGTCAATTTGTTGGGTCAACAACAGGAGTCACTGTGCACTTGCTCCTCATGTGGGATCTCTGTCCTTAATGTGCTATACATTGTGATTTAATTCTATAACTAGTACTCAAACAGTATGTTTCACTTTGTGTTTCTGTGTGGGTGCAAACTGTTGAAATCTTTACTTAATATATACTAAATTGATCTTCTGTGTATAAAGAGAATTGAAAATGAATCTTGATGTGAATGGAAGGGGAGAGGGAGCGGGAAAGGGGAGGGTTGCGGAAGGGAGGGAAGTTATGGGGGGGAAGCCATTGTAACCCATAAGCTGTACTTTGGAAATTTATATTCATTAAATAAAAGTTAAAAAAAAAAAGAAAGCAAAAAAAAAGATATAGAAAACCTAAACAGACCCGTATCCAAGATGGAAACTGAATCAGTAATAAAGGCCCTCCCAACAAAGAAAAGCCCAGGACCGAATGGATTCACTGCTGAATTTTACCAGACATTTAGAGAAGAACTAACTCCAATTCTTCTCAAGCTATTCAAAGAGAGGGAATTCTCCCAAATTCTTTCCATGAAGTCAGCATCACCTTAACTCCTAAACGTGAAAAAGATGCAACAGAGAATTACAGACCAATTTCCCTGATGAACATAGATGTGAAAATTCTCAATAAAATTCTATCCAATAGAATCCAACACACATCATGAAGATCATAGATCACCCACCCAGACCAAGTAGGATTTATTCTTGGTATGCAGGAAAGGTTCAACATTTGCAAATCAAGCAATGTGATACACCACATTAACAAACTGCTGAAGAAAAACCATATGATTATCTCAGTAGATGCAGAGAAAGCATTCGATAAAATCCAATACCCTTTCATGATGAAAACTCTAAGCAAATTGGGTATAGAAGTAACATTCCTCAACACAATCAAGGTAATTTATGACAAACCCACAGCCAGCATTATATTGAATGGGGAAAAGTTGGAAGCATTCCCACTGAAATCCACTACCATTGCTATTCAATATAGTACTGGAAGTTTTAGCCAGAGCCATTAGGCAAGAAAAAAAATCAAATGGATATACATTGGAGAGCAAGAAGTCAAACTATCCCTATTTGCAGATGACATGATTCTTTATTTAGGGGATCCAAAGAACTCCACTAAGAGACTATTGGAACTCATAGAAGAGTTTGGTAAAGTAGCAGGATATAAAATTAATACACAAAAATCAACAGCTTTTGTACACACAGAGAATGCCACAGCTGAGAAAGAACTTCTAAGATCAATCCCATTCACAATAGCTACAAAAAAAAAAAAAATCAAATACATTGGATTAAATTTAACCAAGGATGTCAAAGATCTCTACAATGAGAATTACAAAACTTTTTTTTTAAATTTTTTTTTATTTTTGACAGGCAGAGTGGACAGTGAGAGAGAGAGAGAAAGGTCTTCCTTTTGCCGTTGGTTCACCCTCCAATGGCCGCCGCGGTAGCGCGCTGCGGCCGGCGCACCACGCTGATCCGATGGCAGGAGCCAGGTGTTTATCCTGGTCTCCCATGGGGTGCAGGGCCCAAGGGCTTGGGCCATCCTCCATTGCACTCCCTGGCCACAGCAGAGAGCTGGCCTGGAAGAGGGGCAACCGGGACAGGATCGGTGCCCCGACCGGGACTAGAACCCGGTGTGCCGGCGCCGCAAGGTGGAGGATTAGCCTATTGAGCCGCGGCGCCGGCCAAGAATTACAAAACTTTAAAGAAAGAAACAGAAGATACAAAAAAAATGGAAAAATCTTCCATGTTCATGCAGGAATTGGAAGAATCAATATCATCAAAATGTCCATTCTTCCAAAAGCAATTTACAGATTCAATGCAATACCAATTGAAATACCAAAGACATTCTTCTCAGACCTGGAAAAAATGATGCTGAAATTCATATGGCAGCACAGGAGACCATGAATAGCTAAAGTAATCTTTTTTTTTTTTTTTTTTTTGACAGGCAGAGTGGATAGTGAGAGAGAAAGATAGAGAGAAAGGTCTTCCTTTTGCTGTTGGTTCACCCTCCAATGGCCACCGCGGCTGGCGCATTGTGCTGATCCGAAGCCAGGAGCCAGGTGCTTCTCCTGGTCTCCCATGGGGTGCAGGGCCCAAGCACTTGGGCCATCCTCCACTGCACTCCCTGGCCACAGCAGAGGGCTGGCCTGGAAGAGGGGCAACCGGGACAGGATCGGTGCCCTGATCGGGACTAGAACCCGGTGTGCCGGCGCCGCTAGGCGGAGGATTAGCCTATTGAGCCGTGGCGCCGGCCTAAAGTAATCTTTTTTTAAGACTTATTTATTTATTTGAAAATCAAAGTTACACAGAGAGAGGAGAGGCAGAGAGAGAAGTCTTCCTTCTGGTGGTTCACTCCCCAGATGGCTGGAACTGCACCGATCCGAAGCCAGGAGCCAGGAGCTTCCTCCAGGTTTCCCATGAGGGTGCAGGGGCCCAAGGACTTGAGCCATCGTCTACTGCTTTCCCAGGCCATAGCAGAGAGCTGGATTGGAAGTTGAGCAGCTGGGTCTCGAACCAGTGCCCATATGGGATGCCGGTGCTTCAGACCAGGGCATTAACCCACTGTACCATTACGCCAGCCCCAGCTAAAACAATCTTATACAATAAAAACAGAGTCGGAGGCATCACAATACCAGATTTCAAGACATACTACAGGGCATTTATAATCAAAACAACCTGGTACTTCTACAGAAACAGATGGATAGACCAATGGAACAGAATAGAAATGCCAGAAATCAATCCAAACATCTACAGCCAGCTTATATTTGATCAAGGAGCTAAAATCAATTCCTGGAGCAAGGACAGTTTATTCAACAAATGGTGCTGGGAAAACTGAATTTACACATGCAGAAGTATGAAGCAAGACCCGTACCTTACACCTTACACAAAAATACACTCAACTTGGATTAAAGATCTAAAACTATGACCCGACACCATCAAATTATTAGAGAACATAATAGAAACCCTTTAAGACATTGGCATAGACAAAAAAGTTATTGGAAAAGACCCCAGAGGCACAGGCAGCCAAAGCCAAAATTAACAACTGGGATTACATCAAGTTGAGAAATAAACAGTCAGGAAAGTAAAGAGACAACCGACAGAATGGGAGAAAATATTTGCAACTTATGCAACTGATAAAGGATTAGTAACACAACACCACAACAAAACAAACAACTCACTTAAGGGCCAAGGACCTAAACAAATATTTTTCAAAAGAGAAAATCCAAACGGCCAACAGACACATGAAAAAATGCTCAGGATCACTAGCCACCAGGGAAATGCAAATCAAAACCACATGAGGTTTCACCTCATCCTGGTTAGAATGGTTCACATACAGAAATCTACCAACAACAGATGCTGGCGAGGATGTGGGGGAAAAGGCACACTAATCCACTGTTGGTGGGATTGCAAACTGGTAAAGCCACCATGGAAGACAGTTTGGAGAGTCCTCAGAATCCTGAATATAGCCCTACCACATGACCCAGCCATGCCACTCCTCGGAATTTACCCAAGGGAAATTAAATTACAAATAAAAGAGCTACCTGCACCTCAATACATCTCACTGGGGTAAGATGATGTCTTATTGTGATTTTTTTATAGAAAGCTTTTATTTAATAAATATAAATTTCATAAGTACAACTTTTGGATGATAGCAGTTCTTCCCCCCAACCCGCCCTCCCACCCCTAAACTATCCCACCTCCTACTCCCTCTCCCATCCCACTCTTCATTAAGATCCTTTTTTTTTTTTTTTTTTTTTTTACAGGCAGAGTTATACAGTGAGAGAGAGAGAGACAGAGAGAAAGGTCTTCCTTCCGTTAGCTCAATAGGCTAATCCTGTGCCTGCGGCGCCAGCACCCGGGTTCTAGTCCCAGTCGGGGCCCCGGATTCTGTCCCAGCTGCCCCTCTTCCAGTCCAGCTCTCTGCTGTGGCCTGGGAAGGCAGTGGAGGATGGCCCAAGTGCTTGGGCCCTGCACCTGCATGGGAGACCAGGAGAAGCACCTGGCTCCTGCCTTCGGATCAGCGTGGTGCGCCGGCCACAGCAGCCATTTTGGGGGTGAACCAACAGAAGGAAGACCTTTCTCTCTCTCTCTCTTTCACTGTCCACTCTGCCTGTCAAAAAAAAAGATGGCATTGGTACCTGCCAATTTAATGGGATTTAGAGTCCCATGGCAAGTTTTTAGCTTTACTCTTAGGGCTAAGTCTGAGGGAACATGTGCTGAACTGTACATCTCCTCCCTCTCTTATTCCCACTTTTTTTTTTCTTTTTTTGGCCAGGTAGAGTTAGACAGTGAGAGAGAGGAAGAGAGAAAGGTCTTCTTTCCATTGGTTCACACCCCTAATGGCCGCCACGGCCGGCACTGCACCGATCAGAAGCCAAGAGCCGCGTACTTCCTCCCACTTGGGCCATCCTCTGCTGCCCTCCTGGGCCACAGCAGAGAGATGGACTGGAAGAGGGGCAACCGGGACAGAATCCAGCACCCCAACCAGGACTAGAACCCAGTGTGCCAGCGCTGCAGGTGGAGGATTAGCCAAGTGAGCCATGGCGCCAGCCTCCCACTCTTATTTTTAACAGGGATCAATTTTCAATTGGATTTAAATACCTAAGAATAATTCTGTTAAGTAAAGAGCTCAACCAACAGTATTAAGTAGAAAAATAAAATAGTATTAAGTAGAAAAAGAAAATAGTAAAAAGAATAAAATAGTAAGCTGTTCCAGGACAGTCAGGACAAGGAAGGGCTGATCAAGGTCTTGCTTCTCAGAGTGTCAATTTCACTTCTACAGGTTTCCTTCTAGGTGCTCAGTTAGTCATCACAGATCAGGGAGAACATGTATTTGTCCCTTTGGGACTGGCTTATTTCACTCAGCATGATGTTTTCCAGATTCCTCTATTTTGCTACAAATGACCAGATTTCATTTTTTTAACTGCTATGCAGTATTCTATAAATATATCCCAAATATCCCAATATATATCCCAAATATATCCCAAAATTTATTTATCCAGTCTTCCGATGATGGGCATTTAAGTTGATTCCATGTCTGAAGCTACTGTGAATTGAGCAGCAATAAATATTAAGGTGCAGACAGCTGTTTTATTTGCCAATTTAACTTCCCTTGGGTAAATTCCAAGGAGTGGGATGCCTGGGTCATATGGTAGGACTATATTCAGATTTCTGAGGTATCTCCAAACTGGAAGGCCATAATAGTCAAAGGAAATGAGACCAGTATTTTGAAGGGATGGCTGCACTCTTTTTTTAAGATTTATCTTTATTTGGCCGGCGCCGTGGCTTAACAGGCTAATCCTCCGCCTTGCGGCGCCGGCACACCGGCTTCTAGTCCTGGTTGGGGTGCCGGATTCTGTCCCGGTTGCCCCTCTTCCAGGCCAGCTCTCTGCTATGGCCCGGGAAGGCAGTGGAGGATGGCCCAAGTCCTTGGGCCCTGCACCCGCATGGGAGACTGGGAGAAGCGCCTGGCTCCTGGCTTCAGATCAGCACGATGTGCCGGCTGCAGCGGCCATTGGAGGGTGAACCAACGGCAAAAAAGGAAGACCTTTCTCTCTGTCTCTCTCTCACTATCCACTCTGCCTATCAAAAAAAAAAAAAAAAGATTTATCTTTATTTGAAAGACAGAGCTACAGAGAGAGGTAGAGACAAAGAGAGAGAGAGAGGTCTTCCATCTGCTGATTTACTCCCCAAATGGCTGCAACGGCTGGAGCTGAGCCAATCCGAAGTCAGGAGCCAGGAGCCTTCTTAGGGTCTCCCATATAGGTGCAGGGGCCCAAGGCTCATCTTCTACTGCTTTCCCAATCCATAGTAGAGAGCTGGATCTGAAGCGGAGCAGCTGGGACTTGAACCAGCGCCCAAAAGGGATGCCAGCACTTCAGGCCAGGGCTTTAACCCGCTGTGCCACAGCTCTGGCCCCGGATGACTGCACTCTTGTGTTCATTACAGCAGTATTCACAACAGCCAGGACATGGAATTAATCTAAGTACCCATTAATAGATAAACAAATAAAATGTGATATATTTACACAATAGAATACTATTCAATCTTTAAAAAGGAAGAAGACCCTTAGGCTGGGCTAAGCCTCTATCTGCGGCGCTGGCATCCCATTGGGCACCACTTCATGTCCCGTTTACTCTTCTGGTCCAGCTCTCAGCTATGGCCTGGGAAAGCAGAGGAAGATGGCCCAAATGCCTGGGCCCTTGCACCCCATGTGGGAAACCCAGAAGCAGCTCCTGGCTCCTGGCTTGGGATTGGATTAGCTCCTGTCACTGCAGCCATTTGGGGAGTGAGCCAGCAGATGGAAGACCTTTCTCTCTGTTTCTCCCTCTCTCTGTAACTCTACCTCTCAAATAAATTTTTTTAAAAATCTTTAAAAAAAAAGAAAGAAGTCCTACCATTTGTGACAACATAGATGAATTTGGGAGACATCAAGTAGAATAAGCCATACACAGAAAGATAAGTAGTCTGTGACTTCCCTTATATGTGGAATCTAAAAAAGTAGCAGAGAATAGAATGGTGGTTATCCAGGGCTGTAGGAGAAGAGAGGGATTGGGGAGATGCTGGTCAAGGGGACAATGTTTCAGTTAAACAGGAAGAACACACTCAGGAGTACTATTATATGGAATAGTGACTACAGTTAACAACCATGTATTGTAGCTTTGAAGATTCCCTGGAGAGTAGGAATTTAATGGGTCTCACCAAACACACACACACACACACACGAGGCAAAACATGTCAGTTAGTGATCTAACTATTCCACAATGTATATATAGTTCAAAACATATTAGACACCATAACCATACATAATTTTTGTATGGTTCTGTATAATTAAAAATAAATGAATGAGGATGGGCATTTAGCCTGGCACTTAAGATGCCAGTTAGGATGCCCACGTCCCACATAGGAGTGTCTGGGCTCATCTATAAGCTTGGGTCCCTTCCACTCACGTGGGAAACCCAGATGGAGTCCCTGACTCCTGGTTTCAGCCTGGCCCAGACCTAGCCATTTGGGGAATGAACCAGCAGATGAAAGAACTCTCTCTCTTTCTCTCTATGTCTCTCCTTTTTTCTATGTAGCTCAGTCTTTTGAATAAATAGCTTTTTTTAAGGTAAAGAGTGAGGAACTGTACTGTTTGGTGTGGAAAGGGTCCTGCCTTAGTTCCTAAAGCCAAAAAATTACATTAGTGGGAAAACTGGCAAAACTCAATGTGCAACAAAAACTCGACTTGGCAGAATTCCAAACCCTGCACATTTCAAAGAAAGGACGCCTGAGATATACCCTCTAGGTTCTTAGAAGATCCTGCCAGCACAGAGTGTCTGTAGATCTGGGCTTCTGGCTTAAGCCAGGCAGTTTGTTTATTTGTTCATGTTTTAGACTTATTTATTTATTTATTTATTTATTTGAAAGGCAGAGTTACAAAGAGAGAGGAGAGATCTTCTATCTGCTGGTTCATTCCCCAAGTGGCCGCAACAGCTGGAGCTGGGCTGATCCAAAGCCAGGGGTCAAGAACTTCTTCTGCGACTCCCACGTGAGTGCCGGGGCCCAAGAAGCTGGGCCATCTTCTGCTGCTTTCTCAGGCATGTTAGCAGAGAGCTGGATCAGAAGTGGAGCAGCTGGAACCAGCCGTCCATAAGGGATGTTGGCACTGTATGCAGCAGCTTAACCTGCTACACCACCGTGACAGGCAGTTTATTCTTTATTTTTTAAAGATTTATTTTATTTATTTGAAAGACAGAGTTACACAGAGAGGTAAAGACAGAGACAGAGACAAAGAGAGAGGTTGGGGGGAGGTCTTCCATCTGCTGGTTCACTCCCTAGACGACCGCAACGGCCACAGCTGTGCCAATCCGAAGCCAGGAACCTGGAGTCTCTTCGAGTCTCCCACGTGGATGGAGGGGCCCAAGGAGTTGGGCCATCTTCAGCTGCTATCCCAGGCCATAGCAGAGAGCTGGATCAGAAAAGGAGCAGCCGAGACTACAACCGGTGCCCATATGGGATGCCAGCACTTCAGGCTGGGGATCAACCCACTGCGCCACAGTGCTGGCCCCCAGACAGTTTATTTTAACAGTGTGGCTTACAGTGGGTCCTTGGGTCAAGCTACAGCAGTTTTGCCTCTGGAGGGATTGGAGCAAGAGTAGCCAAGGTCAGCCGCACCAGCATCCCAGGCCTCTCGCTGACCATGATTACTCTGGGTACCACAGCTCAGGTGAGCCCACCCCACCCTCCCCCACCCCCGCCTGTCACTACTTTGTGCAACCTGTCACACACGGTTGCCATCTATACAAACTCCCAGGAGAGGGTAGTGGCAAACATGCCTGCTCTCTCTAGACTCCATGCCACCCACTCTCTTCCTCCACTGACTTTAGACTATAGTCTTTCACTATAATAAATCGTACTCATGAGTATACCAGTTTCCATGAGTCTCTGTGGCCCACCACCGTACCCAAGGTTGGTCTTGGGGACCCTCCGACACACTCACACCAGTTCTGGAGCACAGTTAATTCTATTTTATCAGTCACTCTCTTGATCTCTTAATTGTATCATGGTTATATAAGATGCTAACATTAAAGGCAGTTGAGTGAAGGGAACACAGGAAATCTGAGGTATTTCTTGCAAATTTCTGGAAGTCTAAAGTTTTTTCAAAATAAAAAGTCAAAAACAATGGACAACTAAACATGAGATAATTGTTAAAGCTGAGTGATAGGTACAAGTGGGCTTATGGTATTGTTCTCTACACTTTGGTACAGGCTTCAAATTTTTCATAATTTGGAGCAGGCACTGTGGCACAGCAGGTTAAGCTGCCACTTAATGATGCCCACACCCTATAACTAGTCCCAGCTACTCAGCCCTTCTGATCCAGCTCCCTGCTAATGTACCCAGAACGCAGCAGACGGTGGCTCAAGTAGTTGGGTTCCTACCACAGCAGGAGACACAGATTGAGTTTCCCCCTCCTGGTTTCAGGCCGGCCCAGCCTTGGCTGCTGCAGGCATTTGGGGAGTGAACCAGCCAATGGAAGATCTCTGTCTCAACCTCTCTCTCTCTCTCTCTCTCTCTCTCTCTCTGACTTTTAAGTAAGTAAACTTAAAAAATCAAACAAACAACAAAAACCCTTGAAGCTACAGAATTTAGTAGTTTGTACAAAAAGTCAAAAAATTATTATAACCAAAACATACAGTTTCAAAGTTGATGAAGAAACAATTTAAATAGGGGGAGTTTGTTAAGATGTGGAAACCGTGGCAGAAATTCAGTAATTGTGCATGGTCAGTGACTGCACAAACCCTGGCCAGAGGCCCCACTGGAAGCCAGAACTTCCATTGCCCAACAGTGGGATCAAGGCCACCCTTCCTGCCTACACAAGCCTGGTGTGTAGCCACTGCCAACAGCAATGGGTCTACCAGGAGCCCAGGCCCACAGCGTCCCAATGGGAACTGCTGGGTGATGAGTCAAAGCTTGGGTCACAGGGCCTGCCTCTTCCTACAGACCTAGGCAGACACCCATCTGGGGACGTGGTGGGAGCTGCGAGGCACTGTGGTGAGCACACACAGATAGGGAAGCTGAGCCCAGGAGAGGCGGCCACCTGCCCAGGCTCTCTCCAAACCACAGAAGTCCTGCCAGGACAGGAGAGCCAAATCCTCATTTCTTCCCCAAGCCTACACAAATAGGTGAAGAGTCAGTCTTTGTCATCGGAGATCTGCTTCAGAGTCCAGCTCTGAAATCTACTTTTTGTGCAAAGGGGGCCAAGCAACATTGTCTGTCTGAGCTCATTTCCTTACCTGAAAAATGGGCAGCTGTGGGGTAGGTGCTGTGGCACAATGGGCTAAGTCACCATATCCCTTATCAGAGTGCTGGTTCGAGTCCCAGCTCCTCCACTTCCAGTCCAACTCCCTGCTGAGGTACTGGGAAGCAGCAGATGATGTCTCAGGCATCCGAGTCCCTACCACTCACATAGGAGACCCAAATGGAGTCCCAGCTTCTGGCTTTCACCTGGCCCAGCCCCAGCCATCAGGCCATTTGGAGAAGGAGTGTGTTTGTGTGTCTATCTCCCTCCCTCACCCTGCCTTTCAAATATATAAACCTTTTTAAACTTTTTTTTATTATTTATTTGAGAGGTAGAGTTGCAGGCAGTGAGAGGAAGAGACAGAGAGAAAGGTCTTCCTTCCATTGGTTCACTCCCCAGATGGCTGCTATGGCCAGAGCTATGCCGATCCGAAGCCAGGAGCTTCTTCCCAGTCTCCCATGCGGGTGCAGGGGCCCAAGCACATGAGCCATCTTCTACTGCTTTCCCAGGCCACAGAAGAGAGCTGGATTGGAAGAGGAGCAGCCAGGACTCGAACCGGCGCCCATATAGGATGCTGGCGCCACAAGCAGAGGATTAACCCATGCTGGCCCCTAAATAAACCTTTTTTAAAAAATGGGGAGCTGCATCCTCTTTTCCAGCGTTGTGCTGCATGGCGGAGAGGGGGTCTCTGAGCACCCATCACCCTCACTGGCACAGCAGGTGCTCCACGCTTGACTGATCCCAGTAATGTAGGGAGGGGCGTGGGAATATCAGTGGTAAGATAGGCAACGGAGCAGAAACGTGGAGGGAGGGGAAAACCAGTCCCCTCACAGAGCAATCCCTTCACACACACCTTGAGTCCCAGCAGGCACGACAGCTCTGGCCTTCAGCAATGATCGGGAAAGGCAACTAGGATTTCCCTTTGGAAGCACAGCTCTCTAGGGAGCTCCACGCTGAGACTGGAGGTCTTTATCCTCAGAGCAGGGCTCTCAGGGCAGCACTGGCGCCTGGCAGGGCACAGCACACATGCCCAGGGAGCCGGGAAGGAGAGAAACTCTGCCTCCGGGCTGGCTGAGAGCCAGCCAGGCAGAGCTGTCAGAGCTCCACGTCCCACCCCTCAGGGGGAGGAGGAAGGGGCTGGGCCAGCAGCCTGCCGCCAGGGGGAGGCCAGCACAGGCAGAGACCAACGCTGGTTTAGGACAGAGGTGAGTCCATAGCTGGGTCACGGTGTGGGAGGCTTAGGAAATCCCAAGGACTGGACCCTCCAGGAAGCTCCTGGTGCCTCTGGGCACCTCGTTCTTTCATCCACACATTTACGAGGCTTTCCGGCGGGTCAGGCCCTGCCCAAGTGTTAATGCCGCTGCACACAGGTGACAAAGGTCCCTGCACTCCCTTCTAGTGCTGTGGGGCATGGGGTAGCAGTAAACAAAAACCTAAGGATGAGTTCATTCCCTTCAATATTAGGAGAAGAAGGAGAGTAGAGTAACAGGGCCTGGGATCTTAAAGAGGTGTAGGAGGCCAGGATGGTAGCACAGGGGGTCAGGCTGCTGCCTGCCATGTCAGCATCCATATGGCACCAGTGTGAGTTCTTGCTGATCCAGTTCCCTGCTAATGGCCTTGAAAAGCAGCAGAGAACGGCCCAAGTGCTTGGGCCCCTGCACCCACATAGGAGACCTGGAGGAAGCTCCTGGCTCCCGGCTTCATCCTAGCCCAGTCCTGGCAGTTGGGGCCATTTGGAGAGTGAACCAGTGGATGGAAGATATCTCTCTCTCTCCCTCTCTTTCCCTCTCCCTCCCTCCCTCCCTTTCCCTCTAACTCTGTCTTTCAAATAAATAAATAAATCTTAAAAAAAAAAATAGAGGTGACATTGAGGGGCAGTGGGGGGAGCCAACGTGCTTTGAGCCGAGGATTCAGCTCCAGCCAAGGGGCTGGTGGAGGGGAGAGGCCCAGAGAGTTTGGGAACAGCAAGGAGCAACGGCAGTTGGGAGGAAAGGGCGCCTAGGGAGGAAGAGATGAGAGCAGGTGGCCTCACAGGAACCTGTGGGCCCCCAGCCTGCAGAGGCACCACTGAAGCCAGTGTGGGCATCCCACCTGCTACATGCCACTGCGTGACCTGACCAGGCATGGACCCTCTGCTAAACAGTAAGAGCAGCAGCGCCGATAGGCTCAGGAAGGAAGAAAGGAAGACGAGCGGCAGCCTGTAGGAAGGTGACTAAGAGCTCCCTGACAGCCAGGCTCTGGGCACTCAAGAGCTGACTTCCCAGGAGCTCACAACCTTTGGGGAGGGACATCTGTGGACCCGGGGACTTGTCTAACATCTCCCACTGAGGACCACAAAGAGGGGCTCAACTCTCCCAGGGCTGGGGCAGTCAGGAAGGCTTCACAGAGTCCTGGCAAGCTGGGGTTATCAAGGAGAGAGCTGCGCTTTTCTAGAGAGAACTGCAGGGTCAAAGGGTAAGAGGGGAAAGGCCTCAGGGAGGCAGGTGGTGTGGCAGGGACAGAGGGCACCAGGAGCAAACACCTAGGAGGGAAGGAAAATCACATGATTGCTGGTTGATGTGCTCTCCCTGGCAGTTGGGAGAACAAATAAGAGACACCAAAGCCAGATGAGATATGATGGCAGCCTGGGGTAATTTCAGAGAGATGGCAAGGAGCAGGCAAATTACAGAGACCTGTGAAATGGTCGGGGCTGTGCCTGGAGGTTGAGGGGCTATGGATGAACGGGGCCTGTAAGAGGCCAAGGGTCTGTGGTGAAGGAGCAGGGCCCACCCTGGCTGTGGAGGACACACAGGAGCCCCAGGGGAACACCACACAGGCAAAGAGCCAGCTTCCTTCCCCCGGCTGCACAGTACCCCACAGGGCTCACAGAAATAGGGCTGAACAAACCCCGAACTTGAGAGCAGGTGAATGGGACTGCAAGTTCTGCCAGGGAGCCCCACTGTGGGGCCAGTGTGTGGATAATGCGAGTGCTTTGTGGTCAGACCCCATGCAGCTCCAACTGCATGTCACTGAACCTAAGATTCTTGTCTTCATGTGCCAGTATTTTTTTTTTTTTTTTGACAGGCAGAGTGGATAGTGAGAGAGAGAGAGAGACAGAGAGAAAGGTCTTCCTTTGCCATTGGTTCACCTTCCAATGGCTGCCGCGGCCAGTGTGCTGCAGCTGGCGCACTGCACTGATCCGAAGGCAGAAGCCAGGTGCTTCTCCTGGTCTCCCATGGGGTGCAGGGCCCAAGGACTTGGGCCATCCTCCACTGCCTTCCCGGGCCACAGCAGAGAGCTGGACTAGAAGAGGGGCAACTGGGATAGAATTCGGTGCCCCAACCAGAACTAGAACCCAGTGTGCCGGCGCCACAGGCGGAGGATTAGCCTATTGAGCCACGGCGCCGGCCCATGTGCCAGTATTTTTATCTAGTTAGTTATTTTAATTTTTGTACTTTCCCATGCAATGTTTGTAGCACAGAGGAGGAACAGTACATTCAGACTTTGTTCAAATTTTGGCTACCCATCCTGAGCCATGACTGTTTACAAAGCTAGACAGGGCTTTGCCTGCAGCCAGAGCCCACAGGGAAGGTTCAAGGGTAGCATGGCACCCAGTGTTTAATTGTTCTTTTTAAAGATTTATCTGAAAGGCAGAGAGAGAAATAGATAGAGAGAGGTCTTCTATCTGCTGGTTCTCTCCCCAAATGCCCTGTGGGCAGTTGGGACTGGAACCAGATCTCTGCTATGGGATGTGGGTGTCACAAGTGGTGGCTTAATTCATCACGCCACAACACAGGCCCCAGCGTCCGGTATTTATGAGAGGGCTGCTTTCCTCCACTGAGCAGCTCTCAGCTGACACAGACCCCAGGGCAGCTCCTCCTGCACGCAGGCTCAGAGCTGACCTTCCAAACAGCCAGGCCAGAAGCGTCTCTGTTCAGATACCAGACTCAGGACAGGATGGGTATCCCAGTGCACCGGGTGTCACTGGGCGACGCCTGGAGCAGCCAAATGCACCCCGACATGGAGAGCGAGAGGTGTGTGCAGTCCTTCAGCGTGGAACGGCTCACCAACATCCTTGACGGAGGTGCCCAGCACACCGCGCTCCGGAGGAAAGTTGGTAAGAGGTGGCTGGGGAACGGAGCTTCCGAGAAGACGAGTCCTGTGCAAGCAGCCCCACCCTCAATTCACAAGCTTGGCTCTCGGGGTCCCACGGTCAGAGATCCATTCCTTTGGATTGTGAAGCCACTTTTAGCAATGCCAATATTCCCTCCCCCATCTGAGGGACAGGAGAGCCCTGGGCCACAATCTGGATGCTGCGCCTCAGTTGTCTCACCTCTGAGGCCAATCATACCCGATTTCCTGTCCTTGTCTGAGAGGCAAATGGGAGGGAAGATCTGGAGGTGCCAGAAACTGCACCCAGGTCTCTGAGCCCCTTTGTTCTCCCTGCCCTGCAGAGAGCATCATCCACGGCGAGCTCCAGTTTAGCAGGAAGGACAACTACTTCATGAGCCAGAATGAGCTCTACGAAGCTGCCACGCGGAACAGATACCACCTGCAGAAGATAGCACAGCGCCTAGGCTGGTCGGAAGAGGGTCGGGAATTAGAATACGCTTACAGGTGCTCACTCCTGGGGCAGCCCTGCCAAAGACCACCTCGAAACTCCCCTGCCCCATGAGCCATTGGGACCATTTCCCCAACAAAGGCAGCCAGGATGCCAAAATCCCCTTCCCTCACCCAACCTGGCCACCCCGAACCCTCAACCAGAGCATCTCTCTTCCACAGAGTTCTTTCTTTAGACCTGAACCTAAATTTACAAATCGTCTTCCTGAAAGCCCTCAGGAGCCTGGGCTCAGAGGAGCAGATTGCCAAATGGGAGCCACTTGGCAAAACGTACCAGATCATTTCAACATATGCCCAGACAGAACTGGGGCACGGTGAGCCAGGGTTGCTTCATGTGGTACCCAGGCTGTGCACTGCACAACTCTGGGGGCGGGGAGGGGGAGGACCCATTCAAAGAAATGTAGATTTGTATGTTTAATATGAAAACGTTCCAGCAGAGGGCAGCCAAGGGTCTTATGAAAGGCATGCCCTTTTTTAATTTGTACAAGCATACTATGTGACGTTACTTCCAAGTGTCTGTGGAAAAATGGAATTAATAGTTTATTTTGGTGCAAAAAAATAACTGTAGTCCATGCATAACTATTTCATAACATGTGTCTCATGAATTTCTGAAAGATTTCTTGTATGCAAGGATTTCAAAATATTTTTGTACCAAGATAGACATCTTTTTGTTCCATTTTCCATGAATTTTCTGAATTACCCACATATGACTTAACATTAGGGCAGTTACTCCTTCGGGAAACTTCAGCATCCCCTCATCATGGACTGGCAAAGGAACTGTGTGTCCCCACCAAGGCCACAAATGAGAGAAATGCCTGCAAGCGCAGCTGGGAGTTGAGCCTAGTCCATACCATATTCAGGGTTCCAAGCTCACCTGGAAGAACCCTGCCTGGGTCAGTTGTCTAACTCCTTTCCTTGATCCCAAGGGACGTACCTTCAAGGCCTGGAGACCGAAGCCACCTACGATGCGGCCACCCAGGAGTTTGTGATTCATAGCCCGACAGTCACTGCCACCAAATGGTGGCCTGGGGACTGTGAGTATCCTTTCATCCCCCTTCCCTGTCTCTCCCCAAGGCGAGCAAAGTTGGAGGGCATGGTAGCATTGGCTTGGACATCCAAGAGACCTCGGGTTGATCTCCTGTTCTGGGCTGGGGATGCTGGGCAAGTCAATTCACCTGCCTGAGTCTCCGGTTCTTGCTCTGTAAAATGGGGTGGGGTGGGGTGGGGTGGGGAGAGATGTGAAGAATTTCAGTAGTGAGTGACTGGGTGATGCCCAGGGAGACCTTACAGTAGATGAGGAAACCCAGCCAACCTTGGAGGTTGTGGCCAGGCCAGGCATGTGCACACACACACAGACACGTCATAGGTACACATCACATTCATATACACACACTTGGCCTAGTCCCAGGACGACCCCAGTTCCTCCAACCTCCTGAGTCAAGGGTGAGACCTGCCACCAGCCACGGTGAGAGAGCAAAGCACCCATCCCTGAACAGGGCTCAGACACAGGAAGGCTCTGCCACCACCATCTCCACTCAGACCGCCCACACTGTGTCTCCCTCTGTGGCCACCAGGTGGCAGCCACACCAAATATCCAACAGCCTCAGTGACGTGCCAAGTTCTAAGAAAGGGGTCGCACCAAGGTCTGCCGCCTTGGACTTAAGAATTCATCCCTAGAACACATCTGCGGCACTTGAGGGCCCAGTCAGATATCGCCTAGTATAGAAAAAATAAATAAAACCATGTAAGGCATCCCAGCACAAGCAGAAGAGCGACAGAGAGGTGAGGGAGACAGGTGAGAAGAGACAGGGAGAAACGAACAGGAGACATGGGGGAGGGGACAAGGAAAATGAATTGTCACTGTCAAACAGCAGAGGGAAAAACAGCCTTTTTTAAAACCTGTACTTGCTTATTTATTTCTTTATTTGAAATGCAGAGGGACACCAAGAAAGAGACAGAGAGAGCTCTATCGTGTGCTGGCTCACTCCCCAAATGCCCACAATAGTCAGGGCTGGGCCAGGCCAAAACCAGGAGCCAGGAGCTCCACCTGACTTTCCCCTGTAGGAGGCAGGAACCCAACCATGTTTGCTATCACCTGCTGGCTCCCAGGGTGCACGTTAGTAGGAAACTAGAGAAAGGAGCCAGAGAGGGATTAGAATCCAGGCACTTGGAAACAACATGAGCATCATAATTGGTGTCTCAGTGCTATAACAACTCCCACTCCAAAATCAGCCATTAAGATCAGCCACGTGGCCAGCATTGTGGCCCAGTGGGTTACATCACCACCTATGACACTGGCATCCCACATCAGAGTGCTGGTTCAAGTTGTGGCTGCCCTGCATTGGGTCCAACTCCCTGCTAATACACCCAGGAAGGCAGCAGAAGATGGCCAAAGTGCTTGAGCCCCTACCCCCAACATGCGAGACCCAAATGAAATTCCTGGCTCTTGGCTTCAGCCTGGGTCCAATTCTATAGTGCAGCCATTTGAGGAGAGAACCAGCAGATGGAAGATCTCTCTCTGTCTCTCAAACTCTCCATCTCTGTTGCTCTAACTTTCAAATAAATAAATCTTTAAAAGGAATAAAAGGCCAGTACTGTGGTGTAGTGGGTTAAGCTGTAGCCTGCCATGCAGGCATGCCATATGTACACTGGTTCAATTTCCAGCTGCTCTGCTTCCAATCCAGCGCCCTGCTAATGTGCCTGGGAAAGGAGCAGAGAATGGCCCACGTGGGAGGCCCAGAGGGAGCTCCTGGCTCCTGGCTTCAGTCTGGCCCAGCTCTGGCCTTTGTTGCCATTTGGGGAGTGAACCAGTGGATGGAAGATCTCTAACTCTGACTTTCACATTTAAAAAAAGAAAAAGAAAACCAGGCAGACCACAGTTCAAATTCTGCCTCTGCCCTCCTCTGAGCCAGTGACCTGCAGCCTGTGGCCCACTCTCTGAGCCTGTCCCCTTATCTGGAAATGGAACTCATCACATCTGCCCAGTGAGAACCAGAAAGCAGCAGCACAGGGTGCGGCACCACTTGGATTTTGACCAATAGTAATTTGTGTTCCTGGCCAGCGCTGTGGCTCACTAGGCTAATCCTCCACCTGCGGTGCCAGCACCCCAGGTTCTAGTCCCGGTCAGGGCGCCGGATTCTGTCCTGGTTGCTCCTCTTCCACTCCAGCTCTCTGCTGTGGCCCGGGAAGGCAATGAAGTATGGCCCAAGTGCTTGGGCCCTGCACCCGCACAGGAGACCAGGAGGAGGCACCTGGCTCCTGGCTTTGGATCGCTCAGCGGCTGTAGCGGCCATTTGGGGGGTGAACCAATGGAAGGAAGATCTTTCTCTCTGTCTCTCTCTCACTGTCTAACTCTGCCTGTCCAAAAAAAAAAAAAAATTGTTCCCTATTATGAGGCTGATGACACAGTGACTGATTCAGTAATACTTTAAGGTGGAACCAAAAGATTTTTTTTACAAGCTTGCTCATTTCATAGTGCCTTTGGTAAGTCAATGCTAAGTCTGTTTGGCTATTTGGGCACAATTCCCCCTGTCATCAGTGACCTCATCCCCAGGAGGCTGGGTTGGGGGCAGTGACATACAGGCCTTGCTCTGATGGGCCTCTCATCTCTGTGTTCTCAGTGGGGCGCTCGGCCACCCACGCCCTGATCCTGGCCCAGCTCATCTGCTCGGGAGCCCGGCGGGGCATGCATGCCTTTATCGTGCCTGTCCGGAGCCTCCAGGACCACACTCCACTGCCAGGTGAGCCCATGTTGCCCCTGAAGAAACCCACCGGGCAGAGATCCCAACAGGCCTCCCTCAGGCCAGGTAGAATCTAACTGGACAGACTTGGTGCTAACTGGCTGGGTGAGCTTGAGCCAAAGTCAGCATCCGCCTGACCTCAGCTTGCTCACCTGTGAAGCAAGTGTGTCAAGCCCAGTACCACAGGCTGCTGTGGGCTGAAATGTGCATGTGGTACCTCACTGGTGGGCATTCTCATCTCGTCTCCTTCTAGGAATCACCATTGGGGATATTGGGCCCAAGATGGGCCTTCAACACATTGACAATGGCTTCCTGAAAATGGACCATGTGCGGGTCCCCAGGGAGAACATGCTGAGTCGTTTTGCACAGGTGAGGAGCCTGGGGAGGCTGCTGCTGGCTCTGGGCCAGGAGCTGCTGGCTCCTGCGAAGAGCTGAGCTGGGCCAAACACAAGGATCAAACAGCTTAGGGGCAATGTGTTATTAGGCAAATCACTTTGCCACTCTGAGCCTTGGGCTTCTCCATGTAAATGCTCATCAAATGTAGAGGCTGTGTTCCTGTGGGATTAGGGCAAGGCCACTCCAGGGGAGGTATGGGGCTGAAGGTGGTGGGTATAATACTCATCCACCGTGAGGCCTGGCCACAAACTCCTGGACAGACACCAGCCAGCCAGAGTGCTGGCAGAACACCTGGAGGTCCCAATTTTACAGGTGCTAGTCTTTTAGTTGTGGGTCATGGGGAAGTCTCAGTGTCCCAGGGAAGATGCTGGGAACCACATGTGGTGAAGTGGCAATAAATGCCTAAGGTTCTGGTATTTCAACGATCACGGCTGAACCTCTGCATGCCAGCTGTGTGCTACTGTCTGCTCCGGAGGAGCATCATGGGCCTTGTGGGGTGTAGAGACAGTTTAGAGAGGGTGGGGCAGCCTGTGGCTGGTTCCAACCCAACACCTATTGTTGTTCAACACAGGTCTTGCCAGACGGCACCTACATCAAACTTGGGACAGCACAGAGCAATTATCTTGGCATGCTGGTGACACGGGTGCACCTGCTGTTGGGCACGATCCTACCCCCACTGCAGAAGGCTTGCGTCATTGCCACGCGCTACTCGGTCATCCGCCGCCAGTGCCGGCTCCAGCCCAGGCAAGGGGCACTTGGGGCCGATCCCGGCAGACATGGATACCTCTTGCTCCCTGACCCGATCCACCCCTCCACCACAGCTGGGACCAGGGTCCATCCAGCTCTGTCAGTGGGTCTCCTTGGTTCCCTTTAACCCTGGCTGAGCTACTGCCCCAACCTGAGGGAGGCTGCATAATTTTACTTGTGGCTGAGCAACGGGCTGCCTCCTGATAGTTTGCATCCCAGTCCTTCTGGCTGGCCCTGGACAAATCCTCTGCGCTCACAGGGCCCCAGTTCCCTCACGTATGAGGAGTGACAGCAATGGGATTGGAACTTGGGAACACCCAACGTTGGCGATTGGTGGGGTTTCACGCCCTGGATCCAAGATCCAGGATCCATGCAAGAGGGGCTGAGGACTGGAAGTCAGGTACACAGAGGCACCACGCTTAGCCCAGCTTCTTCATCTACAAAACGAGAGTGACCAGAGCAGACTTCCAGGGCAGTGCTGAGGACAAAATGCCAGGCTCTTAGGCCAGTGTCCTCCATCACCTTGACTTCAAGTTTCAGGGGTAAGGGGGTCTTCTCTGGAGGACAGGGTGCCAGAAAGATGTTGTGCACACAGTCCGTTCACCTAGGTTGTGGCAGTGTCCCAAGGGTGGTTATAAGCAGAGTTGTTGCTGTAGAGAGGAGACCTCGAGTTCCTTTTAGCTATCGGTGGCTTCTCACCATCATTGCACAGCCACCCAGAGCCCGACACTGGACGCAGTCTCAGGCAACAAAGACATAGCAATGGATAAGGCAGAAACAGCCACTTCCTTGGGGTCCACTGCCCTCAAGTTTACATCCTAGGAGTGGTTGTTTAGGCTTCATGTGTCTTCCAGAACTCAGCAAGTGCACAGGGGCAGTGACACGTGACAGATCAAATCACCCCTTCTCCCCAGCTCCATGGGACCAGACTCCGATCCTTAGGATAATACGGTACTCATGCTGTGACTCTCCACAAAGGACAGCACCCGTAAGCAAACATGTTGGTATTACTGCAGTGAAATACACGAATATTCATGTTAGTTGAGGTTTTTTTTATTTGTATTTATTTGAGACACAGAGAGACAGAAAGACAGACAGAGCTCCCATTCACTGGCTCTCTCCCCAAATGCCTGCAACGATCAAGACTTGGCCAGGCCAAAGCAAGGAGCAAGGAACTCAATTCACATCTCCCATGTGGGCACCCGGAAGCCAGTTACTTAAGCCATCACCACTGCCTCCCATGGTCTGCATTAGCAGGAAGCTGGAGCTGGGAGTTCAACCCAGGTACTCCAATCAGGGATACAGACATCTTAACCACCAAGCTAAATGCCTACTCTTAGATGAGACTTTGATAGCCTCATGTCAGTTTTGCAGTGAGTTATAAAGAACTATAAATGTTTAAAAGTTAATGTCATTGACACACGGAGAGGTGGATGTGGCACGGAGCGGTCTTCTAAATCCTGATTCTTTGCTCCTCAGTGATCCAGAGGTCAAAATCCTAGAGCACCAGACACAGCAGCAGAAGCTCTTTCCTCAACTGGCCATGTGTTACGCCTTCCACTTCCTGGCGACCGGCCTCTTGGAATTCTTCCAACAGGCATATAAGGACATTCTGGAGCGAGATTTCACACTCCTGCCTGAGGTACTCCTGCCCGAGGTCTGCTGGTGGGCAGGTTTGGGGAGGGTGGCTAAGACTGCTCTAGCCACTGGGAAGCAGCCACAGCCCTGCTCCCATGGGCCCTTCTCATCTCCGTCCCCGCCCTCGCCCCCCCAGGCTTCCAATGTCCCAGGGCATCTGGGGAAACTGTGTACCCTGATGTGTGTTTAAGGTTTAAGGTCCATGCGCAGTTGGCCACCACATAGCTCCAAAAATTTTAGTGAAAATACTTACACAACATGTGAGGAACACAGGTCAACAATCCCTGATGTGCATCTGAAACCCAAAGAGCTTAGAATACCAAGTCTCTTGGAACTCATTTGGTGACTCAGTTTGACTTCAACTAACTTGATTCCACTGAGCATGAATGCATTTTGCATGTTGCATTTTCAACCACGAAGGCTGCCCCAAACACTGTGCATTTGTTATATATAATAAGCCTTAACTGTTCTGCTTTGCTTTTCTTAAATAAAAAAAAAAAAAATTATTCTGGTTCCAGATCACACTCGGGCCAAGGGTCTCAGATAAAGCACTGCAGAGCTAATGTGTACTGAGAGTGTGTCTGTCACACACAGTGCTTTGTACGCATTGCTTCATGAACCCTTCCGACTGCGTAGCAGGCTCCCTTACAGCCCCGTGTGACACACGAGGAAGCTGAAGCACAGGAAGGTGAAGGGAGACCACCTGCAAGTCCGAAGATGAGGAGGGGCATTCAAGAACCAAAGGCTCACACAGGCCTGCTGCCTGCAGCCCCTCCGTCTTGGTGTGTCCAGGACTTGGTGACAAAATGCCTTCACTGGCATGGTTCATCAACAACAGGAAGTTACCTCACAGTGATGGAGGGTGGGACATCTAAGACCAAGGGGCTGGCGGGTGTGGCGTCTAGCGAGGGCCTGCTTCCTGGTTCACGGACAGCTGTGTGCTAGGTCCTCATCTCAGGGAAGGGACATGGGGTCTCTTGGGCCTTTCTAAAGGGCACTGATGCCAGTCATAAGGGCGCCATCCTCGTGACCTAACCACCTCCTAGAGACCCTCCCTCCTAACGCCATCCCTCGGGGGTGAGGACTCCAACACGGAAATCTGGGGCGGACCTGTTCAGGCCGCAGCACTCCCCCACACCACACCGTGGGTTGCCAGTGGATCCTCTCAGGCCCCTTTTCTTAATCCTCTGCTTGCCAGCGAAACCCCTGGCTCCTTCAGGACGCTGGGCCCGAGGCAGGCAGCTCCCTCTTGCCGAGACTCTGGAGACACGGGGCCCGGTGAGCTTGTCCCCTGTCCCGTTTGCCTCCGCAGTGACGCTCCCAGCCACGTGCCTTTGGATGAGTTCCAGCTTTCACATCCATAGCTGTGAGCTCACAGGTGTGCGCAGCATGCAGTAAACAGTAAGCGCTGAGCACCGCTGCTCCTGGAGGTTCCCGCCCCGCCTGACCCCCTTCCTCTCTCCACAGCTCCACGCGCTAAGCACAGGGGCGAAGGCCATGATGTCGGACTTCTGCACCCAGGGAGCCGAGCAGTGCCGCAGGGCCTGCGGTGGGCACGGCTACTCCAAGCTCAGTGGCCTGCCATCACTGGTCACCAATGTGACGGCCTCCTGTACCTACGAGGGTGAGAACACGGTGCTCTACTTGCAGGTAGCCAGGTAAGGTCTGGACTGGGCTGGGTCATCACTGCCAAGCCCTGTGGACCACCAAGCTGCTTGGATAGAGGCTTCTGTCTGATGCCCACGAAGGCAGAAAGCTTTGGGAAGTGCTGCCTGAGAGTTGTCCAGATCCTACCAAGGTCACCAACCCACATGCTTCTACCAGATCCATGGCCACTCCCAGCCAGGCCTGCACTCCCCTTACCAAGACAACGGCGTCAATCTCCTCACGGGTCACCTGCCCCACGTCTCCACAGGGAGCGAAGGAACCTTTCCAAAGACTAAAGGCTGCATCTTTCTCTTGCTTCTCTGTCTTCCCACAACTCAGAGAAAAATACCCTCTCTACTGAGGTCTACAAGAAACTTATAGCTTGGGCCTTGTCTCCCTATCAATCCTGCTCCTGCTCACTCCTGCCAGCCATACATTTCCTTTCTCACCACAGGGCCTTTGCGCCTGCTGCCCTCCCACCCATCACTGCCTGTTTCCTTCAGAGCAACAATCACCATTTGTAATTGCCTTCTCTTTTTTGTTTACCTTCTTAGTCCTGCTTCCCACCTAGATGAGATGCTCCTTGAGGGCAGCGACTACACCTGCCTTTCCTGTTGCCTGATCCCCCAGTCTCAGCCTGCACACAACAGGTTCCCACCTGAGAGGCAGGAATGGGCAAGTCAGCCTCCTCCAAACAGGCGGCTGCTTCTCACCCCTCCCGTGTCTTGGGGCCCTGAAGCTGCTAAAGCCCCTCAGGCTCACCTGTCTCAGGTGACTCCACATCTGGAGGATAACACGCAATGAGGTTGTAAAGACACATGATGTTCACTGCTTACCTGATTATCAAAGGAACACAATCGCATGTGCTAGGCACTCTGTGCCCAGGCCCTTGCCAAGCACTTTCCAAATATTCTCTCCCTCAGTTCTCCACCATCACCACCCCCCACTCACACTTCAGGTGAATGGAGACACTGAGACTGAGGCAGGTGCAGCTACTTCTAGAGCATCACACAGGTCTTGTGGAGCTGCCTGAGAACCCGGGGCTCTGCACACAGAACCCAGAGCCACCAGACTGTACTGGGGAAGCAGCCGACGGCCCTGCAAGCCTCACCCTCGTGTTGACATTCTCGCATCTCTCCTTTGTTCAGCTAAGAAAATTTAATTTCCGCATAGTCACCACACAAGTCAATACAAATCTCCAAATTGGAGAAGAAATCCTGACAGAGGATTCTGTTTGCTCAGACCTCACAGGGTGTATGTTCAGGAGCTGAGAGCATCGGCCACAGCACGAGGGCCCGGGGGTTCTGCAGGGAGGGGCAGATGTCAGGAGGAATGGGGTCTCCCCGGCGACCACCAGAGGGAGTCTCTGGGAGTGAGGGGTGCTGGGCAGTCCCCCAGAACCCGCCCTCTTACCTGCTCCCACCTCACCCCACCCTCAGGTTTCTGGTGAAGAGCTGCCTGCAGGCTCAGGGGTTTCCAGGCTCCACATCACAGCGCTCCCTCCCTCGATCTGTGTCATATCTCGCTCTGCCTGATCTGGCCAGGTGCCCAGCACAGACAGCAGTCGACTTCTTCTGCCCAGAGCTCTACACAGCGGCCTGGGCACATGTGGCAGCCAGGTAAGCTAGCATGGAGCAGAGAAGTCAGCTGTCCCTCCTGGGGGCAGGCCCTGCCCATGCTAGGCCACCTTTGGGATTGGTTGGGGGACATCTGTGGAGACCCTTCCAAGAACCACCCCAGCCACTCTGCCCGTCCTCCTGGCTCCTGCCGCCAGGGGTGGAGGAAAGGTGAAGAGACCTCCATCACTTCTCCATCTGGACAAGCACTCTCTAGACTGAGGAGAACTGTGTAAATCCTTAGATTCTATCATGATTCGCAGTGTAACGAACATAAATGCACAAACGTATCAGGAGAAGTCCCAGCCAAACACAGACCACATCCTGCAAAAGATGGGGAGACTCAACTATCTAATAAGGAATCCTTCTGAACCCTGTCCCAAATTCAAACACCAAAAACCACCTAGGAAAAAAATGGTTTCTGTGCATAAGGAGGGGTCCAGCACTCCAGCCTGCGGCCTGGATGGCTGCTGTGACTTCAGGATCACAAACAATTTAGGACACCCAGTTATTCATGACAGGCACTGTTCTAGGTGCCAGGACTCTGTAACAAACCAGTCTGCTAAGAGCCTCGGGCCTCGCAGAGCTATCCACTAGCCCAGCAGAGCAGGAACATGGGAAATAAGGCTGCTGGGCTAATAAAAACGCCATTCTCTTCATTTGGAACTCAGTGTCACATCTGCTTTTCTATTCCTAGAAAAAGCAACGTAAATATTGCTTAATAAACACTGCTTTACACACAAATTCAAGGGTCATGGGTGGACAGGCAGGGAACAACAACAAAAGGTGATTAACGGTTAATAAAATGGCAAGTGAGTAACCTAATGACTTGGAGGACAAGGGTCGGTTTTCTGTTTTTAGACCCCTTAGGTGGAACATGCAGCAGGCAGGGTCGCCAGCCATTAAAGAAAAACCATTCTGCTGACTAGGACCATGTGAAGTCAGCCCAGAGAGAGGCCCAAAAGCACTGGCCTCAGGATGGAGTGGGAGTTAAAAAGAAGGGCAGTTCCTGTGGCTGCCACTGTGCCACAGGATGATTAAGCACAAATCCAAGCCCTGGCTCGCTCCTTATTAGCTACGTGACCCTGGACGAGCCAGACAACCCCTCTGGGGCTCAGTTTTCACCACTGTAGATAAGGAATGCATGGCCTGAGAAGGGCTACATTACGCTCTATGACAACTAAGCCGCCAACACTCAGGGACTACCATTGCTACCTCTGTGGAAGCCCAGGCTTTGCTATTGGGTCGGGAAGCTGACCTAGTCTTTCTATGGCTTTCAGGCTCACAAAGGACTCGGTGCATCGTTTACAGGCCCTGAGGCAATCTGGGGCCGGTGAGCATGAGGCCTGGAACCAGACAACGATCATACACCTCCAGGCTGCTAAGGTGAGCTGAAGCTTAGAGGGCCACCCCGCTGGGACAACCCCAACTTTGCCATTGTTCCCCAGCTCTGCACGGTGGCTGCCCTCATTCCACTTCCAAGGCTTTAGTCCAGGGCATTTTAATTAAAGGACTTAACTCCAAAGCAATCTTGCTGGCAGCTCTTAGGGGAAAAGGTAATGAGGCACTGTTACTGGATTTGCTTCAGGTTGTTCAAATATTTCCTCCCAGATAGAAAAGCAGGTCAAGTCTCCCCTTGGCCCCACAGGCAATCCTTGGAAGTCTGATTCAATTTCCACTACATTTTGTGTTTGTCCATAATTCATAGTCAGTCGGCAAATACTTAAGCACCCACTGTGCAGCAGGCACTGGGCAAGACATTCAACAGCAAAGCTGCTGTGTCCAGGTATAATCAAGAAAGCACCATGACAGGAAAACACAGGTGCCTATGTGTCTTTGCGCAGCTGGAGGAGTCAGAAGCACTTCCCAGAAGAAATGGCACAATAGCCCAGTCTCCAGAGATGAACTGCAATTAGCCAGCCAAAGGCTGAGGTGGTAGCTTTGGAGAGGAAGGTTTCCAACCAAAGGGACAGCTGATTCCAAGTGAGGCAAGAACAGGCTGATACTAGGGAGGAAATGTCAAGTCCCTTCCCACTCTGGGCTTTAACCTCCCTGTCTATAAAACAAACAGATGTGGAAGAGCCCTTGGAGCTCTGACCCTGTAACTTCAGACCCTGCCCAGGAGAGATGCCAGTGTGCAGGACCACTGGATCAACTGCAGCACTTGGCAGGACCCAGCCTCAGTCTTCAGCAGCTCTGGCATCACAGGGCAATCACAGCTACCACTTAACTGGCCATATGACCTTGGGCAAGGAAATTCATCTCTCACATGGGTGGCAAAATGGAGTTGCCAGCACCCATGCAAGGCCTCCCTGGTAAAGGTAGATTCTTCCCAAATGAGAACTGCGATCAGGTAGCTGTTCTACCGAAGACTGACAGCCATGCCCTGACCCCATGGAATAAAATCCCTGCTGTGTCAATCCCAGCCCTTCACCAACCTGGGCACAGAAGCAGGTGTTCCCTAACTACACAGTTCTCATCACTTCACTGTACACCCATACTCCAGCCTCATGAGGTCACCTGCAGCCTACTATAAGTACAGCCCTTTGCCCCTAAGTTCCTGTGCCTGGAATGACCTTTCCCATCCCTTGTGTCCCTGGGTGAATTCCTTTAACACCCAAGACACTGTAATGTGGCTACTAAAAGCCACTTCCAGCAGCACGAGCATCACAGAGATGGCTAAACATGCACAAACTCGGGCCCCACTCTGGAATCTGCACTTGACAAGATCTGCAAGTGGTCTGTATGCACTGGCTTATACTCTCCTGTCCTCTCTCCCTCAAGGAGTTCACAGCTAATGATAATTCTGTGCACTTGCCCAGGGAGAAGGAGTGTACTCAGAACCATTAACAACCTTTGGACAGTGGCATCGACCACTCAGAAAGGGCTTTCGGCTTAGGGGAAGCAGGGTCCTGAAAGCCTCCTGCTGGGACGGGCATTCATTCTTTAGTTGCCAGACTGTGGAGAGAAGGAGAGGGGACCCAGGGAAGGAGCCTGTCTGACAGGGGGAGCTCTCACCAGTGGTCACTTCCCAACCTGTAGCAGAATGTTAACTGACAAGGCTGGACAGCTTAAATAACAGCACTTCCTATCTCAAGGCATTCCACTCTAGCTGGGGTGAATTTCTCCACCCAGTAAGTGTGCACATATATACATACACACCCCACTGTGAACACAACAGACGATGTGTAGTTACTCTCTTGACAGAGTGTTGTGTCCTCCACTTTCCCTAGGCCAGCCTCCAGCGCTCCTGTATTGTTCTCTTCACTTTGAAACCTACCTGAATCTGCCCTGGGCAAAATGGAAAACCAAAGGCCAAGTTTCAAAGCTTGCCAGCCCCCAGTAAGCACACACATACACACACACACATGCACAGCCATACACACCATCACAATGGCTCTGCCAGCCCCAGTGTGAGCTAGGACAGGAGCTGGCTGCTGTCAGTTCGCTGGGAAACATGGCTGCAGCAAGTCTATTCCCAGCAGTCAGGCCAAGCTTGCAGGATGGCTTCTGGAGCCAGAAACCAGAACTCTGCGGCTAACGCATCTGTGCACCTTCGCAGGCACACTGCTACTACATCTCTGTGAAGAGTTTCAAGGAGGCTCTGGAGAAGCTGGAGAACGAGCCAGCCATTCAGCAGGTGCTCAAACGCCTCTGTGACCTCCACGCCCTGCAAGGTATCCTGACTAACTCAGGTGACTTTCTCCATGACGGCTTCCTGTCTGGGGCCCAAGTAGACATGGCCAGAACAGCCTACATGGACCTGCTCCCCCTGATCCGGTGAGTTGCTTGGTCTTCAAACCATGGTAGCCTCCAGAGACCCTTGTCACAAGTCATTTCAGTCTCTAAAACCTTGCTAACACAGGGTCTGGCAGAAGCAACAACCTGAAAAGATTTATACCCTAATTATCATGCCAACATAAAGTATTACAGATTTAACAAAAGAAGAAAATGGGAAAAAATTATGGATAGAAATGCTTGAGAATAAATTCGCCTCCTCAGCTGAGCTCTTCAACACTGTCAAGGCAACAGGAACATGCTCACGTTCTAAGGCATAGGACCACAACGCCACCTGCTGTATAGGAACAAGGTGTGTTAATCACATTAGTCTTAATCACAGCCAACATGCAAGGAGCACTTAGGTGGCAGCCAGGCACTGTGCCAGGAGCTTGACAAACATCTTCTCATGTAATCCAGAAAGCCCTTTGAAATGGGTACTATTAAGCTCCATTTTTACTGGGAAGGAAATTGAAGCTTATGGGAGTTCACTTGGCTCAGCATCACAAAATTAGCCAAAAGAGGAGCCCCATGTGACCCCCGAGTCTGTGCTCTTAACCTGTACATTAAAGTTCACATTGAACTACTATTTATTTCAAACACATTCCTGTCTTTATTGAATGTGTACTTAAACAAATTTTTGCCAAGTTTATGGAACTTATCTTATCCCTCCCTCAGCTTCATGATGATATTTTTTAACGCAGTAATTCATATACTGATTTGCACAATTATGCAAATCATGTTTAAATGAAACACTACTGATGGACAATTTAGGGTCATGAAATACAAATGCAATGCTTTCATCTTGTTATCATAAACACATCTAAATCATTACTTGAAAAACAAATCAAAGCCCTACCTGACCAGACCACTGGAGAGACAAGAATTAAAGCGAAACAAATGATTTACCATTGTCCATTATATGAAAAATGGGCTGACATGAGAACACAATGCTTCTGAGACCTCACTGGGCAGAAAGTGGGCTGCCTGCTACATGTGGGGCGATGTGACTTTTCCTCTAAGACCTCCCAACGTTCTGTCAATAATGCTAAGAGAATAAAAAGAAAAAAGATTGGAAATGTTTAAAAAATAAGATTTTCCTGATAGGTTAAGAACAACTAGACCAAATTCCTCTTTTTTGTTAGAAATTCACTATGTTATGTGCCATTTATGACTGCATATAACCTCTTACCAGACAGCTGGTGGCCAGTACATGTTCTCTTCAATTAAATCACCAAAAAATTGTCCAATGTACATTTGATACAATTATTCCCCAGGTAGTAAACTTTCCCTAATATAGAGAACCCATTCTGACTTCCAGTGATGGAAATCATTAAAGGCACAATTAAGTACCACATAGTTCAACCTCACTTGTGTCTAACTTTCTGAAAGGCTCAGCATTTGAAAGCACATGAACAAAATAATGTTCCAGCTCCACTTGCAGTGATGATAAAAATACAAAAGATCACCTTACCACCCCAAAGCATGGGTTTTTCTCTGCAAACAGCACCAGAGTGCCTGCCACAGCTCCAGAGACTTAGAATGCAAGACAAGACAGACAGCACTGACGCAAGCTGCCAGCTTCCACACACATCACGGCCACAAATTGATTTACTTACATTAGGGTTCCTAAGTAACCTCACCATCTCAAGGTAATTAAGTGTGCAACAGATTCCATGCTTTTAACGATTCTGTGTCACAGTTCCCTGCCTTGATGAGTCATGACTGCCCTCAGATTTCTGAGATGACACATGAAGGACAGCTCATTATTCCGTGACACCAAAACCAGCTCCCTATGCAATGCTCATTAACAGATCCAAATGGCCTTAAATGGTCCTGAGATCAGCTGGGGGATCGGTAATGATTCAACCTATACATTCACTTTTCTTCCTTCCTGAAACCCTACCAAAACATCAGCAGACAGATTCCAATTTTTGAAAAGGCAAAGACCAACAAAGAGACACAGAACAGGAGAGGGAACATGAAAGTGGGAGGGTAGGTGGCCACATGGTGTCCCAGCAGACAAGTGACAGCAGAGACCCCTAGGGAAATAGCCACACTGTGTAGCCCTCCAGAAGGGGGCGCCAGTGAGACTGACAGGATGGCTGTGAAAGTCTACTTCCACTTTGTCTGGGGCAGCACTAAAGCTTTCCTTGGCCCTGTCCTGGCAGAAGGATGAACAGGCCTAACTGAAGATGGGGTCGCCCTACAGACAATACCTCCCTTCCTCAGCCCTCTTTTCCCACCAATTCCTAGAAAACTGGCAGCCAGGCTAGATCTGCAGGAAAATAAGATCACTCCTCTCTGGAGCACATGACCAGCCCCGGGAGAAGGACTTAGAGACACTGGTGCCAGAATCCCTTGGCGGCTCACCCAGCTGACTCCACAGTGAGCACACTCCCACCTTCTGGTCAGCCATGCATGGACACTCAAGGATCTCCAGACACCTGGGCTGGACACTTAAGCAACCAAAGCAAAGCAACTTAAAGACACAAGAAAATCTGCAGGGAGAAGAAAACTTTAGGAAAAAAAAAAAAGTAGTATTGGCCGGCGCCATGGCTTAACAGGCTAATCCTCTGCCTTGCGGCGCCGGCACACCAGGTTCTAGTCCCGGTTGGGGCACCAATCCTGTCCCGATTGCCCCTCTTCCAGGCCAGCTCTCTGCTGTGGCCAGGGAGTGCAGTGGAGGATGACCCAAGTTCTTGGGCCCTGCACCCCATGGGAGACCAGGATAAGCACCTGGCTCCTGCCATCAGAACAGCGTGGTGCGCCGGCCGCAGCGCGCCTACCGTGGCGGCCATTGGAGGGTGAACCAACGGCAAAAAGGAAGACCTTTCTTTCTCTCTGTCTCCCTCTACTGTCCACTCTGCCTGTCCAAAAAAAAAAAAAAAAAGTAGTATCTTCAAAGATGTAGGATAGAGTTGCATAAATCTCACAGAAAGGCCGGCGCCGCGGCTCACTAGGCTAATCCTCCGCCTTGCGGCGCCGGCACACCGGGTTCTAGTCCCGGTCGGGGCACCGATCCTGTCCCGGTTGCCCCTCTTCCAGGCCAGCTCTCTGCTGTGGCCAGGGAGTGCAGTGGAGGATGGCCCAAGTGCTTGGGCCCTGCACCCCATGGGAGACCAGGATAAGCACCTGGCCCCTGCCATCGGATCAGCGCGGTGCGCCGGCCGCAGCGCGCTACCGCGGCGGCCATTGGAGGGTGAACCAACGGCAAAAGGAAGACCTTTCTCTCTGTCTCTCTCTCACTGTCCACTCTGCCTGTCAAAAATAAAAAAATTAAAAAAAAAAAAAATCTCACAGAAAGAAAGCAGAAAGACCAAAAGCAATAAATAAATAAAAGTAAAAGGACCAATTCTAGCTGTTTATCATCTAAAAGACAAGTCTAGAAGACAGAGAAAATACAAGGAGAAAATCATTAATAAAATAATTCAGAAAAATATCCCTCAAATGAATGACTTTCAGATCAATAAGGGCCACAAATACCTAGACAGCAGACACACACACATACATGAGCACATAAAATCAGATACGCATACACTATATAAAATGGGAATATTCCCAAGGGTTACGAAGAAAAGAGCAGCAGAGGAAAGGGCAAGGACTGCTGGGGAAGATTTGGATGTGGGTGGGCGATTGTGTAGTTTTAAACAAGTCAAACAATTCCTGAAAATGACATTAGAGGAAAGGCCTGGAGGGAAGGGGACTGTGGCCATGGGTAAAAGAGCATTCCAGAAAGGCCTTAAGTATTAGTGTTGCAGGTCAGAGTGTGCTTAGCACATCCATCCAGGAACTGAGGGATGGCCACAGAGGTGGGAAAAGAGTGACTAAGGAGGACGCTGAGAGCAAGGGCAGAGGGTTAAGGCCAAATAGGGAGGGGCAAGAGAGGGGAAGGCCGATCAGTGCAAGACTTTGGCTCTTCCTGTGTGGGAAAGGGAGGTTTCTGAGTAGACTAGACACAGTGTGAAGTCATCAGGTGTCTGCCTTTAAAGGATCACTCCAGTTACCCTGTCAAGAATTAAAGAGTGCAAAACAGCAGGGAGAATGTGGAAAGATGCTAGCCATCTTAGAATGAGCCAGAGAAACAGCAATGGAGGTGGCAAGAAGCAGTCAAGGTTCAGATCCAAGTATTGTAAAAGTAGAACAGGATTTGCCTACAGATTAGATATGGGGCAAGAGGAAGAGAGGAATGAAGGTGTTCAGCCAGAGAGAATTTCAAAAGGGGAAGACCACCAAAGGGCCAGGCTGGTCAGAATGGCCGGAGTCCAGAAGATATGCTATGCTGGAAGTCTGTTAGAAGTCTAATACACAAGTTGGCAAGCAGGTTGAGTGACCCTGCAGGAACAAATTTTGAAGTCACTGGCTTAAAATCCACCATACAGATGATATCACGAGGAGTGACTGCATGAAAAGGTCTTGGGACTCTCCACAGATAATAAGGAGGTGACAGTGACAACAGCTATTTCAGCAGAGTGCTGGGAGTGAAAACTTGAACGTGTTCAGTCAGGAGGAAATGGCAGAAGTGGGAAGAGCAAGCATGAACAAGCAAAATACCTTCAAGTTTTGTCATTAAAGGAAGCTACGATCTGGAACAGATGACAGACAGGGAAATGGAGCCAGAAGCCTGATTTTAAGCTGGAAGAGGGAACACGGGTTAGTCCAGAACTTAAGATGCCCTCCTCCCACGTTAGAGAACCTGGGTTCAATTCCCAGCACTGGCTCCCGACTCCAGCTTTCTGATAACGCAGACCGGGAGGAGGCAGTAATGGCTCAAGTAATTTGGTTTCTGCAACCCATATGGGAGATGTGGACTGAGTTCTTAGCTCCTGGTTTTGGACTCAGCCATTGCAGGAATATGGGGAGTGAACCAGCAGTCAGAAGCTGTTTGTCTGCCTTTCAAATATATAATTAAAAAAAATGGAAGAAATGAGGGCATGGGGTCTTTTTCCTGTGGTTATTTTTCATTTACTTGAAAAGCAGAGCAACAGAGTGACACAGCGAAAGCATGAGAGACAAAGAGACCATCCACCCACTGGTTCAATCCCCAGATGCCTGCAAAAAATCAGGGCTGCCAAGCTGCAGCTTGGAGCCCATGTGTGTGAGTCATCATCTGCTGCCTCCCAGGACGCATTAGCAGGAAGTTGGATATGAAGCAGAGGAGCTAAGACTGAAACTGGCACTTGGACATGGGATGTGCTCATCCAGAACTGTGGTTTAATCCACTGTACCACCTTGCCCATCCCAACAGCATGTTTCCATACTGATGGAAATGAGCCAGCAGAGGGGCCTTGGGATGTTGTAGGGGAAGGGAGAATTACTGGAACATTATTCTCCAATAGGCAAGCATAGAAGGCAAAGCAGACAAAGAGAGACTGACTAGACTGAACTGGAAACCTAGACAGCTAACCTGTACTAAGAAGGCAGAAGGCATTGTATGTACACAAGAGTGAGGACTTGGAAAAATCCTTGTACTGCCTCCATTTTGTCAGTGCAATAGGACGTAAAGTCATCCAGGTTAAGAAACAGGGGAGAAAGGTGGTGTAGATTTGAGAACACAAGAGAAGGTATGAAACAGTCACCTGAGAAAACTAGAGCAATGCAGTGTGACTGCTGAGCACCAAGCAGAGCCTGCCTGAACCCTCAGCAACCCCATCAGGACTGCTTTTTCCAACTTAAACAGCTATAAACTTAGTGGCACAAAATCAGGGGAATAACAAAGAATGGGTTTTGCAAAACTAGTATGACAAAGCAAGAAACCCCGTTCAATACATTCATGAGAGTGTGTATAACATAGGTCATGGAGTTGCAGCAGGATACAGAGGGACGTGAGGCCACAGGGAGAATGAGACAGTGAACAGGTAGGAGGACTCAAGATGGCAATGAAGAGTCATCAGAAAAGGGGCAAACTGGGTAGAGCGCCCCAGTCACCTCGGACACCGTGATGACACATGGTCACCATGGCTGAGTGCTGATTACTGATCTGGTCAAAATGGTAACTACACTGAAAGGCCGGAAGGAGGCATGGAGGCAGGGAGAGGTAGGCTAAAAACAAATCCTTCTCCCTTGCAATGGCCATCCAACAGATATCTAATACTAAACCATCAAGAAGTAGCTACACAAAGAAGATATCCAGAGATATTCAGGTAAATACCAGAATATCAGCTCAAAGACTGGAATGATGGCTTCTAGGGAGAGGGAAATGGAGAGGGGAGACATGGATACGTTGATTTTTAAGTAACAGGCCTTAAGGAACTCTCTTTTACTGTGCATTTTTAACAGATTATAAAATAAAACCTAAAAAAAATTCATAAAGAAAGAAGTAATGATGCAACCCAAATTAGGTGTTAGCCACCATCCCAAACCAACAAGATCCAAAAGAGCACTCTGAAATACTTACAAACCCATGTTTCCTCTCTCAGGAAGGATGCCATCCTGTTAACCGATGCTTTTGACTTCACCGACCAGTGTTTAAATTCAGCACTTGGTTGTTACGATGGAAATGTCTACGAACGTCTGTTCGAGTGGGCACAGCGGTCACCAGCCAATACCCAGGTACTTGAATAGAACGCGTTACATAACAGAGCAGAGCACACAGTGAATACACCTCCATGTTTTCCCATTTTAATTGATTTCCATTAGGTCGGAAATCACTCAGCATGTCTAAGATATTTTTGGGGAATTCGTAAACCAGGAGTGGGTGTGGCTGGCAGGAATTCTAAGTCGGGACTAATGAGCAAAGTGCACCGCTCAGAACTTGGTAGAGGGAATTAGGAGGAAGGTCTGAGCTCTAAATCGTGGCTTGACAGACCCAAGAGCACATACACATAATGGCAAACTGCCTTTGAATTAACAAAAAGAATAAAGAACAAAACAAAACACTGCAATGATTTCACCATCTTACTCTGAGCCCTTCAGCTCTCAGTGTTGTGCAGATAAAAGTTGGTATTCAGAAGTGACGGGAAGCTGGGGTGGGGGCATCTCTCTCCCACTTGCCTGTTGGAGATGCTTCCCTCCTCCTCTTCCCTCTGAGAGCACAATCCTGGGGGCACAGAAGGCTGTGGCATCGCCACCAGTAGCTCAGGAGGCCACACAAGTGACAGTGACAAGGGTGATGGCAGAAAGACACACAGAGAACTCTCAGGAATCTACCACATTACCAGCAAGAAGAGAGTGAGGACTCAAAATGCTGACAGGTGAGGGCCAGGGTGTCAGCCTCTACTAAGTCTCACTGGAAAATTTTAAGAACATCAGTGGCAACATTAACTGGAGTGAAGAAATAAACCCTGCGAGGGAATTAATATTTAATACCAGATTTGGCATAGATGATCAAAACAGAATCTCTGGGCATACAACAGATGATTTTTTTTTTTTAAGTTTTCTAATGCAAATACGTGATTCACATGGTGAAACTTTGTTTCTTACCTCTGTGATCCAATTTCAGAAAAGGTGTCTCAACAACTCATCAATTGGCAACTCTCAGGCTTGTGTTCACACTCAGCATGGTGTGAGACTGGCCCGTAACCATTCACATGCTGTCATACTTCCTAGCTTAATTTAATGTAATTATCAGAAGTTAATAGCACCACCAGTTACTCCAAGATGGTTATAAGCTGGAAGGCCAATGCATTCTGGCCATTCCCTGTCCTCAAGAAGGTGTCCTTTTAACTCAGTGAGCAAACAGGAACGACTTTGCTGAAGAAGGCAGACACTGACACTTAACCTACTTCTAGTGTGTTATTCTTTTCTGATTAGATCCCTGTTCTCTAGGTTTAAATCCCGGCATCCAAACACAACAGTCCTCCCCCTTCAGACCAGCTTACACGGTCTAACGATAAACGCCTGTCCCTGAGTGCTCTACACAGACACCTGGCCTGCTTTAACACCTGCCAGGAAATGCTGACACATACGGCTCAAACCTGGCGTAGCGCCGCTCTGGCAGCATCCCCGTTCTCCAGACTCAGCTTCCCTAAAGACTGAAGGGGACTTTATTTTTACTTTTTAAAGAATTTTTATTGTAAAAAGCTTTACTCTGGATATTACGTGAGAGCAGGCTTATTTAAACAAGGGGCACAGCTGGCACCTAGCGTTAAAAGAGACTTTGTAAAATGCTGAAGCACTTCAGCCCATTCATTTTTGTCCATCTCTTTCCATCTGACTATAACAAGGATGGAGTCTTCACATTCTTACCTCCAGGATCTATAATGGAGTAGACACACAGCATTTATGGAATAAACAAACAGTTTTATGACCTACAAGGTACGACAAAGGGACCTGCTGTATTTGCAGTGCCACAGACTCTCATCATCCTAGCTTATACCTCCTTGCTAAAAAGGTGACAGGTGCAGCAATGTGGCTCTTTCATGCACAGCAATTCAGAGATACGAATTTACAAATGACCTTGGAGAACTGTTTCCAGTTATTCAAAATGACACTCAGTTGACTGCTAATACACAGCCACAGGACTGTACAACACTTTCCCGGCTCCTTCAGAGACCACCAAAATAGCACTTCTAAAGTATAATATTCTAATATGCTGTAGATCATTGTGAAGCTACAAAGAGACATTTTTCCTCATTTGCACAGTAGAAAAATGCACAAGACAGGTATTTCAAAAAATTAAGACAGCAGCTATGCTGAAACGTGCCCTGTGGACACAAAAGTACAAATGGGAATACATTTCACAGACATTTTTCTACCGAAAGAAAAGTGCTATGCTAAATTAAATGTCTCAGACTCCTAGGAGAGTCTTTTGCCTCGGACAGGTTTTGTCAAGTTTTATCCCCAGACAGGGTGCTGTGCTCTCTCTTGGTTACCTCTAGCCTTAGTGTCCGTGGCTTTTTTCCTGATATGGATGCTATTTCAAGCCAGTTTCTCCAAAATAAACTGCAAAGACTGTGCCTCCTCCCCAAGCAAGCAAGCAAAGAACTAATTGGGATAATTCCAAAACAACAACACTAGGTCCCCTCCTCTATCCCTGCCCAATTATTCTATTATAAAAATTTAGTCAAATAGTGATTAGATGAGTTAACAAGGTCTACTGATTCATTCATTCCTTCCATCAACAAGTATTTATTAAGCACAAGTTTAGGTGCCAGAAGTTATCCAAGGCACCGAGGACATGGTCCAGGATAGATGTTGCAGACTCTGTTCGAGGAGCACTTTCAGTGTGCACAGGCAAACAAAAAGAAAAACAAAGGAAGTTAGAAAAGATGATGCTAGAGCTATGAAGGAAACAATTTAGACAGTGCAGTAGAGAATACTGTGCATACCCTATTCTGACGGGCAATATGGTTTACCTGATTCCACTTTCTGGTTCCTTGCGTTGTGGCTTATGTTCAGTTTCAAAAAGCTTCAAAGAGTCAAGCCTTTTATTTATATTAAATTCTAAAAGCAGATGATAAGCTGAGTTTTTTTTTAATTGGCCACCTACAACCACAATTTAAAATCTGCATGAGAAAACGAAGGGGAAAATGTTTCTCCATATGTCCACACAAAATCAATTTTAAAAATAGTTTTAAAAATTAAGGATATTATGTAATATTGTTTTTGACGCTAAAGACTTAATTTGAAAGTAAAAGCCATTAATTCTGACAGAAATATTCTGTCTTAATAATGCATTTCTTTCTACAAACAGGAGAACCCTGCGTATAAGAAATATATACAGCCGCTATTACAAAGTTGGAAATCCAACCTATGAAATGACCAATACTATTCAGAAAGCAAGCAGCACCACTCTGTGATCACGGTACTATGGCACATATAGAAAATGCAAATCTTAAATGATAAATGTACTCTCTTATTCATTATTTTTTAGATGCAGCCTGAAGTAGTATCATGAAACAGTATCTGATTTATCTCAATACAATCCATAACAGAATAAAATGAAGTAAATGATCATTGAAGCTGGTCAATGCATAGGTGTGTGGGTGTTCATGACATTGTCCTCTACCTTTGCTTATGTTTGAAATCTCCCACAATAAAAAAAAAAAAAAAAAAACACACACACACAACCACCCATTTATAGCATCTATTTGTTTAAATTCCAAGATTTTGCTTTTAGATCTACCAAAAGCCAGAGGCTCAGTAGTTACAACTTGTATCTTTAGTACATACTTGTCCTCATGTCAGAAAGCACACACAAAGTAGCAGGGGAAGCTGTTGCTCGAAACTGCCTACATCCCGTAGGATCCTAGGATCAAGTCCTGCTTCCACTTTGGATCCAGCTTCTTGCTAATGCACGTGGGAAGCAGCAGATGATGGCCCAGATGCTTGGGTTCCTGCCACCCACATGGAAGACCCAGATGGGCTCCTGGCTTCCACTGACCCAGTCATGGCTGTTGTGGGCATTTGAGGAGTGAACCACTGGATGGAAGATCTCTGTCTCTTCCTCTCTTTCAAATAAATAAATAAATCTGTTTTTTAAAAAAGAATTTCTTTAAAAAAAGATACAATCCTCTAAAAATGCCTATATGTAGTATAATCTAAATAAAATACAGATCTCTAAGAATGCAAGTATCATAAAAATGAACTCTTCCACAGTGAAAATGATTTAAAATTTCATAAAAACAGACTTAAGGACCCAATTATAATCAAGCTGCATTTTTCACATTATTTTAAATTTACCCAGCTAGAAAAAACACTCAAAATTGAATGTCGGTAGATAAACAGCAAAAACATCTTAGCTGGCTACTTTCCCTAATATATAAATAAGCATTCCATTGTTAATAATTCATCTGAGAAGATTTACCAAAAGTGATTTATCTCTAGTAACCTGGGTGAGAAAGAGACTTCAAAAGTTTTTACTTTAAGCACTTAGAACAACTAGTATTATTCTTATTTCCACACTTTGGTTTTACCTATTTTTTTTCCCCAAAGATTTATTTATTAACATGAAAGGCAGAGTTAAAGAGAGGCAGAGGCAGAGAGAGAGAGAGAGATCATCCATCTGCTGGCTTACCCCCAAAATGACCAGAACAGCTGAAGCTGGCCGATCCAAAGCCAGGAACTGAGCTTCTTCTGGGTCTCCGACATGGGTACAGAGGCCCAAGTCTGTTCCTCTGCTTTCCCAGGCACATTAGCAGGGAGCTGGATGGGAAGTGAAGCAGTGGGGACTCGAACCAGAGCCCATGGGATGCCGGCACTGCGGGCGGAGGCTTTCCCCGCCGTACCACAGTGCCAGCCCCCATTTAACCTACTTTACGTTGACCTTACTGGCTAAACAACATATAACTGGTTGAGCTTTTTTTTGTTTTGTTTTTAGGTAAACATCCATCCATTTGAAAGAGGAGCAATGTTCCAAAATGATAACCTTATACTAGTACACTGATTTACTGAAACCACAGAAATCTGTCAATAACATTAAGGGATCTTAGTTTGCAGATGGAGACAACTGAGTAATTACAGCTTCCTGGCTGTTGGTTATTCGTCCAATCTTAAATGTCCAGACGGACCTCCCTTTCAGGGAGGAGCAAAGAAGGAGTAACATAGGCCCAGGCACACACCTCGGGTCCTCCCCCACCTCCCTGCTCTTCCCTTAAAAAGCAGGCAAGCAGTTCTCTGCCATCCTTTTTATAAAATATTCTGGCAAACTAGAAAGCCTCACTGTAATTAACATAATTCTCCCTGTGAGTAACTTTCAAGAAATAGAATCGAATCAACAATGCAAAATACAACTACGGTGAAATAAACAAAAGTACCTACATTTCCCTAACTGTTGCACAGCCTTCATTCACTGCAGTTTATTTCTACAGCTCAGAAATAAACGTAATGGCGGTGATAAACGCACTTGTCAGTAACCACCACACATGAGCAGAAAGTGGCGGAAGAGTCATCTTGTCCTTGTGCTTACTGAGCACAAAGCTGAAACATATTTGGAGCTATGACAACTGAAGAAAACTCTGTCATCTTCAGCAGAGTCCTATTTTCAAAAATTTGTCACACTGCATGTTACCATTCAAATAGGCAGTCTTTTGGATCAAATTCCACCTATCCGTGCTGCAGTGACACGGCAGAGCCCCTATAAAGTGCAACTCGAAGTTCCACGGGGTCCTCTCACATCAAATACAAATGTGCTATGGGCAGTATATTTGGGAACAAAAAACCAACAACGCATACTTTAGACAAGAGATGATCTTCTCCTATTAAGTAATAATAATCAAGAAATACAAACCTAGTTTTCATATTTTACTTTTTATTAGGATTTTTTTTCCTGGTAGACAGTACACTTGGGAATTATACTGTACCAGGTATAAGAAGTAAGATTTCTACCACAGGGACATTTGTATTCAGAATCCAATATAAATATTTCTAGTCAGACATCTCCATGGCTACAGATATTTGGTTGCTTGATTTATATGCATAGAAAGAAACAGTTGTCATAACTGTAAGAAGCAGTACTTAACAAGTACTTTTAAATGATTGGAATAGTTTTCCTTTAATATTACAATACTGCTTATCTGTTTGGAAACTAGGTCACCCTACATGATGTTTTGATTTTTCTCAAAGGCATCATGAGTATTCTGCTTATTCTTTCATTCCTGGATTTTTATAGCCTTCTAGTTGAGTTAGGGATGATTTTATCAGAAATCATTTTAGCACTGTAATAATTATAAAAAAAAAAAAAAAGCTCTGTTAAGGGTAGATTATATCCATAATGATTTCAGACTTCTTTTTATAAAAAAGGTGTCTGGAGACTCAACAGGCACATGCATACTCAGGGTGAAGGGACAAAACAGGAGGGGCCTGGAAAAGCACACAACGTCCTTCTGGTCCTCAATACCTTCAAATAAATACAAATATTAAAAAAAAAATCCCACACTGTGAATTCAAAAAAAAAAAAAAAAGTCTCTGCCATTTCCTGGGGAGCCAGTTTCCAGAAACTTCTCTCAGGGTTGAAGATCACTCATCTGTCTTCCGAGCCAGTCTGCAAAAAGTCCAGTTGTGCTCCACTGTGTTCTCATTGGCCCGCTCACTCATGTGGTGCACTCGGGTGTTGCGGATTGTGAAGCCTTGTTTTGTAATGTATTCCATCAGGTGGACCCGCAGAGACACTTCCTGGTGATAATCACAGGGTCCAAAAGTAAAGGACACCTGGCAGTCTCGGGTGTCCATCATGTGCTTATTCCACTTGGTGAAATAATTGGAGATGCCTTCTAGTAAGGAGTGGACCTTGGTGGTGATGGTTAACTGGGTGATGATGACAGCCACTGGATTGGAGTACTTAGAAAGCTTCCGAGTACTAGACAGCTCCACAACTTCTTCAAAAGTATCCATAGGATACAAAGGCTTTGGGTCATTGAGACACTGAATCAAGGGCTCAATCTGGTAAAAATCGGCTTCTTTCCGAAGCAGATCAAATTCCTTAAAATCCAGGGGTAAGGTCAACTCTGAAGTTCTTAAGAAGTTGAGCACATAGCGGAAAAGAGGTCCATCTCGATCGATGAAGTAATTGCCTTGAGGATCTCTGGCTGTGGGGAAGTCCCCCCCAAACATAGCTCCAAGCATAGAATCCGGGTAACGCGTCAATGTGGTGAGAGACGTTGTGTACAAGTGTCCACCTACATTTAACGTGACTGGGTCAGTCATCTGAAATTTTTTAAAAAATGATCAGTCATCTGAGATTTTGAAAATCCTAACTTTGACAAAGCAAGAAAATTACTAGTAACAAGCAAGCACAAGGTTCCTTCAGGCTGGGGGGCGGGGGTGTGTGGGGTGGGAAATTCAGTCATTCTGTAATGCAAAACGGCGATTCTTGCAGTGACAAACCCACCCAGGGGGAGGGATCTAATACTTGCCTTCCGCAGAAAAAAGGAGAAATACAATTTTTGAGAGACTGACTGTTAGAATGGAGGACGTGACTTTCAGAGCCACATAGCTTCCAGCCCCAGTATCTACGGAGTTTGCAGGTCAAGGGGATGTTACAAGACAGGAAGGACCAAACTAAAATATAATTCATTTAAGTTTTTGCCTGATTTACAAGAAAAGTTTGCATTTTTCTTATTATTTCTTTATAATTTAACATTTGATAAAAATTAAAATGCTCTGATAAAGACATCTACTTTCAGTATTTCTTTGGGCTTTTCTCCCTCAAAAAAAAAGCAAACAAATCGTGAAATTTACTTTTTTTAAAAATCTGTGAAGATCTAATATTGATAATTTTTTCACGGAATTAAGTTCCAAATACGAAGTTAAAATGTACAGTTAAGTCAACACAATCTAGACATAAAACCATCACATACCCTCAAGGTAACTGTAGCTTTAAAATTTATAATCTGATAGTGTATTTACTTTTGTAACATTATAATGTTGCAATACAGCCTTTAGTTATGAGAAGCAAGCTTCTCTAAATAATATACCTTCAGTTTTAGAAAACATATTTAAGGAAAAACAAAAAGACAGATACACTTCAGGTCCTAGGCAGGTAAAATAGTTCTTACCAAAGGAAGAGGAAAACAGGGAGACACAGACACACCCACAAAGCTGCAGAAGCACAACCTCAACTGTGAGGTCCTCCACACCATTATCTCTAGACCCTTTCAGTCGTCACCACTCCATGAAGGACGAGTTTTAAAAACATGCTCCAGGCTGGCGCCGTGGCTTAACAGGCTAATCCTCCACCTTGCGGCGCCGGCACACGGGGTTCTAGTCCCGGCTGGGGCGCCGGATTCTATCCCGGATGCCCCTCTTCCAGGCCAGCTCTCTGCTATGGCCCGGGAAGGCAGTGGAGGATGGCCCCTTGGGCCCTGCACCCCATGGGAGACCAGGAGAAGCACCTGGCTCCTGGCTTCGGATCAGCACGATGCGCTGGCCACAGCGGCCATTGGAGGGTGAACCAACGGCAAAAAGGAAGACCTTTCTCTCTGTCTCTCTCTCACTATCCACTCTGCCTGTCAAAAAAAAAAAAAAAAAAAACATGCTCCAGATATCAAAAAGCCAGCTCTCAAGGAAGGAATTATAAAAAGCTACTTAGAGTTCAAAATGAATTTGCCTGTAATAAAACACTACATAAAGCAAAATACCCAAAAAACTACATCTACATGAGTTCAAAGGAGGCTGCATATACAAACTCTTAATTTTCATTCTATTAAAGATATACCTCAGACTACATAGGGAAAAGACATACAAGACAATAACCTGCCGACCTTCAACACGCGCGTGCAGGAGCCACTCACCATATAGCCCCATTCTCCATTATCCATCTGCTCCAGCGCTGCGTCTTCAGGAGCCCAGGTGCCAGGCAAACTTCCAGAGGAAAAAAACAGACATAGATTAGCACATTACAACCACAAAAACAGAACACTGGTTTTCCCACCAAACAGAACAGGCCAAACGCCCAAGAAACTCATTGTTGCTCAACTAAAACCTATTATATGGCAAAGATCTGGGGAAGAAAGCATTCCCCAAGGCCTTCGAGGAACACTTACCTAAGAGACTGACCTTCACAGAGAAAAACTAGCCTACACTAGAGGAGGAAGGGCCTAGGAAATAAACTGGTCATTCAAATCCTACCTCTCTTCTCCGAAATCCCAATTTTTAGGATTTCTGTAGAAGAAAATTATGAGTCTACAACCTTATCCTGGTACAAATCTTAGGAAGATTTTTAGTTAAGTTAAGGTTATTTGAGAGAAAGGGAACACATCCAAAATCACAAACGTCCCAGACAACCACTGTTACTTTTTAAGAGAAACATTTCAAAATGGTACTCAGTTTATAACATAAAAAAACTAATTATACTTTTAATAGTGATATATTTCTCATTGTACAATAATCAAAATAAAACAATTTAAATGCCAAAGCACTAGAGCAGAAGATGAGGCACAAAGAACCTTCTAGATGGGGCTGGGAGTCAGTGAGCCAGCACTTACAGAGAGCCAGCCTTAAGACACTGATAAACACTCAGATACTAAGGATGCCAGTTTGAATTTATTTTTATCTACAATTCAAAAGCACTTAAACAAACAGCTTCAGTCAGTTCCCTCTCACACACTTTATTCCCCAAATCAACTTGCAAAGCAAACTGCAGAGCAAATTTCAGAAGCTCTGGCAAGAGATGGTAAAAAACACGGACTTGTGGGTATTCATCCAGGAAAAGCACTGGCTGTTTTCATGTGGTCTTTGAACAGATCCACTTTTCCCACTTTTAGAGGAATCTGGCACACAATTCCCAGAACAAGCCCCGGCTACAGAAGATCACAAAGGCTCTTTCTCAAAAGGTCACTCAGGCATGTAGAGAACATTTGCATAGCACAGCAGGGGCTGAAATCAGAGCCTGAAGCCTCTCGTTCTCCACCTTGCAAATCCTTCAAAGCGAGGCGGCTCAAATGTGGACCAGTCAGTTTTTATTCTTTCCACTCAGCAGCTGGATATAGAGAGGCCTCCACATGCTACAGAGTGTGAAATGGAACAAGTGTCCAATTCAGGCAGTTGTGACAACCTTTCCTTCCTCTGACTTGCTTCATAAATCGTATCTGAAGTAAAGAGAACTGAGCAATGGAGCTTTCCCAATTTGTCTTGCCAGCATCTGATTCAGTCACTGATGACAACAGATCAGTAGCTGTGCGATTTAAAAGGCCAGACCTCCAAACGGTCTGGTAAAATGTTCATCTTTGGCATACTGCAATCACACAAAGTATTCACTCCTGGCAGCCTCCCTAACCAATCAGTCAATCAATATCTATATGCTAAGTCCACCAGGAGGCAGAAAATGGTTATATGCAATGTGGACACGCAGAAATAGTTAAAGTTCACTCCTTGCCCTCATAGAGATTTCAATCTACAAAAGAAGTCACACGCAACAACTGAAGTACAGAAGAGACTTCAAAAGTGCTACACAGACAAACCAGCAGAGGTCTGTAGGAGGAAAAGAGCAATGGGGAAATGGGGACCCCTGGCAAGGGCTCACTGTGGAACCATCACAGAAAATTTAGACATCCTTTAAGGGAATCTAGAAAGACCAAACAACCGAAATGTGGCTGGGAAAGCCTTTTCCGCTCACAACTTTCCTAATCCAGTAAACAAGCAGGGCTCACCCCATCATCTTAGAAATGCAAAATAGAGACCCAGGGAAGGTTGAGACTTATTCGCTGGAGGTAAGGGAGTAACTTGGGTTTTCCAACTCCTAGTCTACATCTTCCCAGAACTCCCCTCCTGGGGTAGGAACTGACAGAACACAATCCAAGAAACAACAAATTGGGAAGGATTAACTTTAGACTCCACCTGCTAGGGATTTATTGACAAAGTTTATAGTAGAGTTCAAGCAAACTAAGCAGTCACGATGGGTTTGTAAAAATTCCTGCGGCAAATAAAACGGCAAGCAATCTACTCACAAGTGTGCATACGGCTGCTGCCCTGTCTTAAGTGACATAAACAACTTCAACCATGAATATCCAAATGGTTAAGTGAGAAATGATCAAACAAAGGCAAGGGGAAAAACAGACATCAATGTTACAACTGGTACACAAGGTCTGTCCACTATTTATCTTTTTTTTTAACTGCTAAATCAAAACAATGTAACTTCGTGAACAATCATAAACAGCAAATTAGATGATGCCCCCAAATCTGTTCCACAGCAAAAGCCAAGGTTCCGGTACAAAGTTATTATGAAACCTCAAGTTTAATAATTCAGCAAAGCAGCCATTGGAATCTATATAAGCCCATTTCTTAAAAAGCACCTAAAAGCTTTCCTATACTTTGTATAAGATGCATCAAAACAAAAAAAAGGGAGCAAAGTCACTATTAGTCACTTCAAATAATAACTTTTAAAAATGCCAAATGGTTCATTAATGAACTCAAACCAAAAAAAAAAAAAAAAAACTGGAATTGATTAAATTTTTTCTCTACTCCTTGCTCTAAACATCCTCTGTACACAGATATACAGGTAGAACAAGACACCAAAAGAAAAAAAAAAAAAAAAGGCAGGAAAACTCCTGGTTATCCAATAGCTGGGAATCAGGTTCTGAATTTTGAACTGCTGGCTATCAGACACAACGCAGATGAATGAAATAAAACATAATCCAGAAGAATTTCCGGAAGAGCTTCGATCTCTTCTACTAAGTCATTTTCCAGAGCTGCTAACAATTAGAAAATGATTCATTTGCTTTTCATCTTCTCTCCCTTCTGGCACAGTCTCCACTGGAGGGCTTAATGAGAAGTTAAATGACCACAAGACAGGCGGCAGAAGGAAGAATTTGAAACGGGCATCAAATGGACCTGTTTCACTGGTGAAGGCAAAGATATCTTTAATATTTCAGGAAACTGGCCAGGAATGGAGATCATGAGGGTAACAATGACACAAATTTCCCTTTACACTGACTCTCCTTAGTAAATATCCTTTTAAAGACAGCCAAGGCAACCAGGCACAAACAATGCTAAAGTTCAAAGTAGGCTTCTGACCTTGCAAAATCAGTTCACCTGAAAATAGATGACCTTTGATGCAAATAAAATTCTTGTGGAAAGAATACTGACCATTCCCAAAAGATTATAAAGCAGCACTTAAAATTCATCCATGTTTAAAGTTCAAAGGTTTCTGCAACTAGTTCTGACAGTGGAACGTCAGCAGGTAATTCAGTTAAGAGACACACAGACTGAAGGATTTATAAAAGCCTTAAAAGAAATTACACATTTCAGAAAGTGGCAAATGCGAAGAAAGCACAGTCAGTCAGTAACTTTAAAGACAACCTAAGAACCCCTAACTGCCATCTGCCTCACCACGGCAAAAATTGCACTTACAGGCTCAAATTAACGGTTGCGATGAACCAAATTGAACACAAACATTCTGGGCTTATCATTTCTTCCACAGACTAAGAATTAATTAGCCAGGGTAAAAGTTCTACTCCTATGTAACAAGCTATACCTGGCAATATAAACCTCCAATGAATAGCAATAAAAACCCCTACTGCCTCCTGAGTAGCTCTTTCAAATGCTTTTCTCTGGAACCTCTGCCTCTGGCATTCAATAAACTCCCTCCATCTACACTTACCTTCAAAATCGCCTTTGTACTGAGTTTCTCTGTTCTTGGAATGTGGGAGTTTGAAAGTGAAACACTTTTTATAGTAACTAGTTCAGCGACATCTAAAGGAGTCTTTGGGGTTAACACTCAATGTACAGGCCAGCACAAGTAGCCAGGCATACAAGGATAATGTGATTATAGTGTTAGATTATCCTTAACCATACTGCTGCAGAAACGGATTTTTTTTTTTAATTCTTTTCTCTCTCTTCTCTCAACCAAGTGGTCTAGAAGAAAAGAGGCCTAGGTTGAAAAGTGACCCTGCTACTTGAAAGTGTCACAAATAGTCCAAAATCGTAAAATTCCTCTCAGTCTCTGCAAGATAAAAGAGGATTAGCCCACCTTCCCAAAAGTAATTACACCATCTCCGCACAACACAGATCAGACCCGGGTTCTTATCTGAAGTCGGACACAGGCGGGTGCAGAGGAAAGACAACTGGCCACTGGGGAGAGCCTGAATCCCACTTCTGCTCCCTACCAACTAGGAGAGGGTGACTCAACCACTCTTTACACCCAGCTGTTTCTTTAGAGAAAATAAGAGCGATCGTGAATATATTTGCAATACCTCCTATAAGCTGGCAAGTATTATACAAATGTGAAAATAACAGTGGCAATAGCATAAGCAAAATGTCTGCAGTAAACTGGGAAACTTGACAGTGTGAACACAAGCAACTTAGGACACAGGCATGGAGGCAGCCAAATACAGAGCAGCAGGCCTCTGAATGTGCTTCCAGTGTCCCCCGGTCCTCCTGGCCCCATAGCTCCAGCTGAAGGGCAGCGTCCAGCTTCCACAAAGACCCCCAGAGAGCAGAGCGAAAGACCTCAGAAGTAACTTCTCTAAAGCATGACTCAGGATTATCTCCAAAAGACATCCAAATACATACATGAATTAGATTTTAAATAGACGCCAAATAGCAAATTCCAAGATATGCTGAGGACGTATAGGATTCACCCCAGTATTCCTTTGTGTAGTCATGCTTTGGTTAAAACATGATTTAAAAAAAAAAAATTGAAATCACAAAACTTAGGAACTGGCATCTACGGCTATCCCGGCCACTCACTCAACCCTTCACTAAGGCATCACACCAAATCAAGCTATCAGCAGGCACTGATCGTTTTCAGCCAGAGAGCAAATTCTCTCAACCTACCAACCCTGCAGACAAAAACACGATTTCCTTTTTTCCTGGCGAACCATTGGTTCATTTGAAGATACCTCAGGCTCGGGCCTGTGCTAACTGTTATTCATCCCCGGGCTAATTTCCTATCCAGGATCACTGATGTACTAGGGCATGTGTGACAGCGGAAAAATGAACGTGCCAGGGGGACGTGAAGGAGATACCAAGGCTACCCCAAACATTCTTAGTCAAACCGGGCGATCCCAGGTCTCTCCGCCACCCAAACCTTTCCTAACACAAAGTCCTGAAATCGGGCTTATCAACCTGTTCTAGAGCCGGTCTACTTGAACAGAAACAGGGTAACTTCCGCAGAATATCCCCACAGGATCTCTGTCACGGTTCATCCCCCGGTCCCACCCCCCCACCCCGGGCCAGCCGCCACCAGCCTCAGCCCAGCAGGTGCGGCAGGGGCTCCCCGTTACCACGCCATACATCACCTCTGGCACCGAGCGTTAAAAACGCCACGACCTACACACATGCAAGCAGAGAGGACTCGGCTGCCATCTGAGGGTCTCTTCGAAGCAGAAAATCCCAGAGGCAGGGCTCAGAAGCCCCCTGCCGCACGCCTTAAACTAGGACAAGCGGCAGCTAATAAGCGCCACCCCCAAAAACTATCATTTTCGAGGAAACCCCGCATGTCCCGGTGCGGGCAGCGCAAGCCAAGCCCCCCGACACCACCACCTGGCTCGGGCGTGGGGCGGGCGATGCTCGGGGCCCAGGCGGGGGGCGCGCGCGCCGGAGCTCCAAGCCCCGGCCCGCCGAGCCGAGCGAGCCCGTCAGGCGGGCCCTGGAACCCCTACCCAGGCCCTTGCCGCGGGCAGCCCCGCCGCTGGCTCGTGCCAGCCCCGGGACGCGCGGCCCGGGATCCCCGCGGTCCCCTCAGCGCGGCCCCGCCGCCGCCTGGCCCCGAGGGCCCCCGCCCAGATCCTCCTCAGCCCCGCTCCCCCGGCCGCTCGGCGCGAGATTCTTCTGCCGGGCACTCCCAAGCCCCGGCCCCGCCAGCTCCGCGCCCGCCCTACTCACTGCGCAGCGGCTGCCGGGTCAGGAGACGCCGGCGGCCCGAGAGCGCGAGCGCGGGGACGAGCGAGCCCGCGCCCGGCGGCGGCGGCGGCGGCGGCGGCGGCGGCGGCACAGGGGACGACTGAGCTCGAGCCCGGAGTTGCGGCCCCAGCTGCCCAACGCGGGCGGCGCCTTCCCAGCACAGCCGCGGCGCCGCGAGCGCCGGCGCCCCCTAACGGCGGAGCGGGCAGGAGACCAGAGGGCCGGGAGACAGAGGAACAGCCCGCGCAGCCCTAGCCGCGCGGTCAGGCCGGCTCTACCGCAGCCCCGAAGCCCCGCCCCCCAAAGTCCGAGGCCCCGCCCAGGATCCGCCCACCTCGTTCCGCCTCCGCCTCCTCCCCGAGCCTGAGGTCAGCTCAGCCCTGTGACCACGCTTTGCTGCCTCCTTTGGGCTAGCGTTTGCACAGCTGTTTCTCCTCCATCTTTTCACGGACTCACATGGGCCACCACCCCCCCCAAAAAAAAAGGATACGGCGTCCACCAAAGCCGAGGCGCGTCCTAAGGAGAGGAGAAGGCAGACCGGACTCTAGTCAACAGCTGGTAGACAAAATGATGTTGTGATCCTAGTGTCGCGAGGGGCGCGCCCGGAGGACTTGGAGAATAAGGGGAGGGGGCCTCTGCTTCAGCTGCAGTGGCGGAGGGAGGCTGGGCCCCCGGCCCGTGTCCAGAGCGCTCCTGGCCTTACCCTGCTGTGGGCCACCTCTCCGCAGCGAAAGGCAGTGTCTGAAGCCCTGAAGGCTCAACAAGGTGGGTGCCGAGTGGCCAGAAGGGCGAGCCAGCTTCCGCAGACACAGCAACCTATGCAAAGGCTAGGAGGCCTGAGGAGCTCCGCCCTGGATGAGGCTGCTCGGGTGCTGTCCCCACTTCACTGTAGAGGGTGGGGAATTGCTGAAACCCACAGGTCAATCCAAACCTGCTCATTTCCTGCTAGCCAGATCTCTGTCCCCATCCAAGTGGGTGCAGTTAGTTATACAAGTGTAACGTTGGTTGTGCCTTTTTCTTTCTAAAGATATATTTATTTGAAAGGCAGAGTTAGAGACAGGTAGAGACAGAGAGATCTTCCATCAGTTGGTTCACTCCCCAGATAGCCTCAGTGGCTCCCAGGCCGGGCCAGGCTGAAGCCCGGAGCCAGGAACTTCATCCAGGTCTCCCACATGGGTGCAGGGGCCCAAGCACTTAGGCCAAATGCTGCTGCTTTCCTGGGTGCACTAGCAGGCAGCTGGCTCCAAAGTGGAGCAGCCTGGACTCAAACCAACACCCATATGGGATGTCAGCGTTGTAGGCGACAGCTTAACCCACTGCACCACAGTGCTCGTCCCTGGTTTTGCCATTTCCACTTCTCCACTGGGCTAAGCACTGGTTTCAGAAACTCACCTGGGTTTCATGTCTGCACGTGCATCAGCTGGCTCTGGAGTTGAGCTTATCTCAATGTGATCATCACAGTCACATCTGATAATTGGTTTTTCCCAAAAACCTCAAATGTTTAGGTTAAATAGATGGTCTATGCTTCATCAACATTATTAGTGCTATGTGGTCACATTCACAAAGACTAGGTGAGGATACAGGGAAGTGTGTGTGTGAAAATCATCAGTACATGAAATAGTACACGAGGTATCCTTGTTAAAAATGCTTATTTGTGGCCGGCGCCGCGGCTCAGTAGGCTAATCCTCCGCCTTGCGGCGCCGGCACCCCGGGTTCTAGTTCCGGTTGGGGCACCGGATTCTATCCCGGTTGCCCCTCTTCCAGGCCAGCTCTCTGCTGTGGCCCGGGAAGGCAGTGGAGGATGGCCCAAGTGCTTGGGCCCTGCACCCCATGGGAGACCAGGAGAAGCACCTGGCTCCTGCCTTCAGATCAGCACGATGCGCCGGCCACAGCGGTCATTGGAGGGTGAACCAATGGCAAAAAGGAAGACCTTTCTCTCTGTCTCTCTCTCTCTCACTATCCACTCTGCCTGTCAAAAAAAAAAAAAAAAAAAAAAGCTTATTTGAAAGGCAGAGAGACAATCAGACAGAGACAGGGATCTCCCATCGAGTGGTTCACTCCCCCAAATGCCCACAACAGCAGGGGCTGGGCCAGCTTGAAGCCAAGAGCTGGGAATGCAACCCAGCTTTCCCACAGGAGTGGCAGGTCCCAAGTACTTGAACCATCACCTGCTGCCTCCCAGCATGAGCATTAGCAGGATGCTGGAATTGGGAGTGGAGCCAGGACTCTAACCTGGGCACTGTGATAGGGAATGTGGGAGTCCCAAGTGGTGTCCTAACCCTTGGCCAAATATCCACCCCCCATGTTGTTTTTAAAAACATAAATACACATGCAAAATACTTTTGAAGAAAATATATCAAACTCTTCACTTACCATAGTGCTCCAGATAACACAATGGGAATGTTACTGACTTACTCCTTTTTTATATTTCTCTAGGATATATGGATATTCTATTTACAAACAAAAATATAATGAGTGTTTTTTTATACGAGGACAATATCAAAATTACTCAACTCTCAGATCTCTAAGGTTTGGTAACTTGGACTTACTATCCTCAGAAGAATCCCTTCTGTCCTCATGCTTCTAGTTCCCCAAATAACAACTGACAGGGATCAACTCCATCCATTGTTCTGCCAGACCAATTCTTCCATATCTTAAAGTTTCTTTAAGTGTTGTAAGTCATCTTTTCAACTTTGTATTTTATAGTTTATTGATGGTTGTCAAAGTGCAGTTGGTTTCTATATAATAATCTTGTATTGAGCAAACTTGAAGTCTCATTTAGTTCTAGTAAGTTCACAGGCTGTCATGAACTTTCTGCAAGCAATGACCATTTGCTGTCTTCCTGCCCAGTCTTTTTTATTTCCTTTTCTTTGCTGTACTGTGCTAACTTCTTCCAAACAATGTTGAATAGAAGTGACAGTCATGGGCAGTTCTATCTTGTTCTTGGGTGTTTCTAATATGTCAACATTAAGAATGGTGCTTGTTGTCATTTTTGATAGGTACCTGTCTTGGGAAGCAACCGACAGAGGCCCACATTGGGCAGATGGTAGAAGAATTCAGCAGGGCAGTCAGATAGAGTGAGTAGAGGTTATTGAAAAGGCTGCAAGAGCAGGACAAATAGAAGCTGACTGCTACTACACGGACTGTAATCCCACGGGTATACCTGTAACAGCAGCTTCCTCAGAGTTAGGATGAGTTTGTTTTCTTGTGGTCCAATGGTTTTTCCTAGTTAGGTAATTTGCCTTTCTGGGCACAGCTGGGCAGCTTTTAGTGCTGTTAGTTAGGGATCTTGCTGCCCACCAGGTGCCCTAAGTGACCGCCACAGTACCCTTTATCAGGGTAAGGAAGCACTGGGCCAGCGCCGCGGCTCAACAGGCTAATCCTCCACCTTGCGGCACTGGCACACCAGGTTCTAGTCCCAGTTGGGGCACCAGATTCTGTCCTGGTTGTTCCTCTTCCAGGCCAGCTCTCTGCTGTGGCCAGGGAGTGCAGTGGAGGATGGCCTAAGTGGTTGGGCCCTGCACCCCATGGGAGACCAGGAGAAGCACCTGCCATCGGATCAGCACGGTGCGCCAGCCGCGGCGGCCATTGGAGGGTGAGCCAACGGCAAAAGGAAGACCTTTCTCTCTGTCTCTCTCTCTCTCACTATCCACTCTGCCTGTCAAAAAAAATAAAAAAATAAAAATAAAGGAAGCACTATGAATGGGTGTTGAATTTTATCAGATGTGCAGTCCCCCCACACACACACTATGTAATGAATTACAATCATGGATTTTTTTTTTTTTTTATTAAACCACCCATGCATTCCTGGACTAAACTCACTTTGATGATCCTTGATGATGTATTTTTTTTCAATATACTACTGGCTTCCATTTGCTAATATTTTACTTAAGGTTTTTGCATCCATATTTATGAAAGAGGTATGCCTGCTATTTTCCATTCTGATTATTTATTTTGTGTGATTTTGTTATCAAACTTACTTGAGCCTCACAAAATAAATTAAGTGTTTGGGGCCGACATGGCAAGGTGGGTTAGTCTACCACTTGGGACACTGACACGCCATGTGGGAGTGCCAGTTCCAGTCCCAGCTGCTCTGCTTCCAATTCAGCCCCTGCTAATGCACCTGGGAAGGCAGCAGAAGATGGGCCGAGCAGTTGGGTCCCTGCCACCTGTGTGGGAGAACTGGATGGAGTTCTAGACTCCTGGCTTCAGCCTGGCCCCACTCGCTGTTGCAGCCATTCGGAGAGTGAACCAGCAGATGGGAGATTCTCTCTCTCTCTCTCACTCGCTCACTCTCTCACTCTCACTCTCTCTGCCTTTCAACAAATAAGTAAATCTTAAAAAAAAAAAAGTCTATTCACCAGGGCAGTTTCTCTAAGTGGAGGGGGAGGGGTCCTCTGAAGTCTGAATATTCTATAGGATTCTCCTGTAAACTATCTGAATGGCTGAGTTGAGGAGTTTAGGGTTTACAGCAGAAGCCAACTTGGTGGCCTCTCTTTCCCAGGTGGCCTCCAAAGCCCCGGACTCCTGTGGTAAAGAGATGCCCAAGATGACCCTGTGTGGCTGTGGCCGGGCTGGCCTGGAGCACTGTGTATGGCAGTTACAACAAGGACTTCCAGGAAGGCACCCTGGCCCAGTGGGGCACGGGCAAGGCCAGGAGGGAAGCAGCAGTGGACAGGCTGGGCTGGCAGGAGCTGAGCCGGCAGTCTGAGTCCTCCCCTCTCTCCCCTCAGCTCCCCTTCTCACTCAGGGCAGTTCATTCAGCTCCCACTTGTCAGGAAAATGTCTTCAGCGGGAGCTCCCTGGCTCCTGCCTCTGCTTGCTTCTGGAGTCACCTACAGGATGCTGTCATGGCCTCCCGAGGCGGCTGAGAAGCCTGCTATCAGGGGCACTCCACCCTCTCCTCCAGCCCCTGCAGGTTGCCCCTGCAGAAAGAGTGCGGACCCCTCTCTAGTCTCAGCAACCTCCCTTTCTCCTCCTGCTGTGTCCCCACCTTCCCCAAGTCCCCCACCTACAGCCTTACACCTGGCCTCCGGACCACGTCCCCACCGGAATGCTCCTGCTGGGGCACGAGGAGCCTGCTCCTTCCAAGCCTTGGTGTCCCGGGCATCTGCAGTGATGGGGTTGACCACAGCCTCCCAAGGATGGCCCCTTCCCCACAATGCTGTGCTCTTCTCACCTTCCTTCTTCCTCTTGGACGCATGGACCTCTTCCTCTTGCCTAACCCACCCTCTCTGCCCATGTTTCTGTCCAGTTCCATCCTCTCTTCATAGAGGCTTGGCCACCTCTGTAGATTCCATTTTACACCCTAAGCCAGAAGTTCCCCACTCCGTACCTGCAGCCCAAGCACGTACCTGGCACCATGCCAAGTGCTTCCACCCTCTGCGCTGGTCATCTACTGCCATGCACCAGAGTGCAGAGGCTTGGAACAGCACCGTTTATTATCTTGCAGTGTCTGTGGACCGAGGATCTGGAAGAGCTCAGGGTCTCTCATGAGCTTGCAGGCCACCCGTGGGGCAGGGGCTATTGTCCTCTGAGGCCTTCCCCACTCACACACGTGGCTTTTAGCCACAGCGTTCGTTCCCTGTCACCTGACCCTCTCCTGACAACATGGAAGCTGATGGCCCCTGAAGCAAGTGATCTAAGGAGGAACAACGCCAGAAGCCACAAGTTCCTTTATAGCCCAGCCTTGAAGGACATATTTGTGATATTTTGGTCTCACACCCATGCTAGTAGGAAGTGGGAGCCCACCACACAGGGTATGAACACCAGGAGGCAGGGGCCCTTAGGGGTGACCTGGGAGGCTGCCAGCACACCCTCAGCACCACTGAGGGCTGGCCAGCCTTGCTATCCCATAGTACAAACCAGAAAACTGCAGCAAGACGTGGGGAGGCCGTGGATGAAGACACCCGGCTGGGCATTGGGAGGGAGGTGGCAGCACGCTCCTGCCTGGCTCCCCGTGGTTTTCTCCCCCGGCACAAGCTGGCGTTTCACCGTCCACCACCAGCCTGCTCACCCCAACATGTGCAAACCTGAACTCTGTCGCCACCACCCCCAATCCTTCCAGTCCTGGCTCAGCTCAGCACATGGTGCACCAGAAGCCTTGAGTCATGCCTGCTCCTCCCTCCCCCTCGCCTCCCGGTGCCAGAGAACTCAGTTCTGCCAAGTCTCCCCCTCAGCACAGCCTGCTTCCCTCACTGCCTCTCCCTCACCATCACCACCACCGCCGCACTGGCCCGAGCCACCCATGTGTCCGGCCCAGACATCTGCAGTAGCCCCCTCGCTGGTCTCGCCAGTCCCTCTGCCCCCACACTCCCATCCGTCCTCCTGTCACCAGCATGAAGGACACAAAGCTCTGGCTGTGGCCCCCTGGCAGCGTCACACTCCCCCCGGTGGCTTGGTGGCTACGGTTGCCTTCAGGATCCAGGTCAAGCTCCCTGCGGTGGGGGGAGTGGTCGGGTTCTGCCCACTGGGCACCTCCTCCCAGGTCCCTAGCCCCGCCCTCCGGCCCCAGCATCTCAGGTCACATTTCCGTTTCCAGGACCTGTTGCCCATGTTTTCCCTTCAGAGCCTTCCACTGCACTGTTCCCTGTGCTTAGAACACTGTTCCCCAGCCCTGGACCTATCTCCACTTCCTCCACATAGCATCACCTTCTCGGGGAAGCCCTCCCCGACCTTCCACAGAGCCTGTCCTTCCCTGTCCTCACCTCCCTGCTTCTCAGCTGACTGGTGAGCTCCCTGAGGGCAGAAGCTGCATGTGTCTGGCTCCTGAGAGCACCCAGGACTTTACCTGGTACCTGGCACTCAGCACTCTCAATCGCTGTGCGACTGGTGCATTCTTTCCACGGCTTCTTTCCCCCTTGCCCCTGTGCTGCAACCCCATGGCCAACGTTCATTTCCCCAGATGAGTTGCAAGGCCCTGTCTCTTCAAGATCTCTGCACATGCTGTTCCCTCTGCAGGCATGCTCTTCCCTCCTTCCCCCATTCACTCAGCTAGCTCCTGTGTATTCATCAGCAACCTGTCATTGCCAGATTCAGCAAATGCAAAGACAGAGGGAGTGTTTGGCCTAGAGGGCAAGCACATATTTCACCCCGTATCTCCCACATGAGAGTTTGATACCCTGGCATCATGCTAATGCAGCAGTCATGGCTCAAGAAACTGAGTCCCTGCCACACATGGGGGAGGTCTGGCTCCTGGCTTTGGCCTAGCCCTGGCCACTGAGGACACCTGAGGAGTAAACCAGCAGATAGGAACTCTGGCTGTCCTTCTCTCTGCCTTAAAAAAAAAAAAAAGACACTTGGCAAATTTCAATTTCAACATGTAATGTTTCAGTCTAGGTAGGTCCCAGATGTTCAATGAAAACAAGCATCCTGTGTTTTATCTGGCAACTCCACGAGGAAGCAGCATCACTCCCACCCTCTTAGGTCTGCACACCCCTATCTCCCCGCTCCCAGCGCAGCCCGCTGCCCCCAGCCCACCACCTAGACCAGGATCCCCTGACAGAGAGGGCTGTGTTTCAAGCTGTGTTGGGAGCCTCTTTTCACCTGGGACAACCTTGGCACACGGGAGCTGGCCAGTCAGGTTTACAGAGAGGAGAAAGGAAAGAGCAAGGGTGGGGAGGAGTCAACAAGGTGGGGAAAGGAGCTGGCCAATGAAGCGGAAAGAAGCGGTGGGGAGCTCCTCTTCCCACTCCATCGCCAGCCCAGGTCTGGCCTCTGGAGCCGCCCCCCTCTTCTCCCTCCCCCTCCCCAGCCCCAGCCTCCCAGAACACTGGGGTTTTATAAGGCAGAAATGCAAAAAAGAAAGTCTGGGTCCTTTTAGGGAATTTTTCCACAACAGCCTGTTGAGCATTTACACAAGGGGGCCCCATGGGCAGCAAGAAGGGGAAGAAAGGGAGAAGAGCAGTGAGGATGCCTCGCGCAGGGGCAGGGCATGGGGGCTGGGGGCTGACTCTGCACTCAGATAGCTTCCCGAAGCTCCTCCCAAGCTGGGGCCAATCTCTGAGGACCCCAGGAGGAGAGGACCCCAAAGCAGCCAATTACATGGATTTTCTGGACCCAAGACCCTGCTGAGCTCCTTCCCACGATCCTGGCCAGTAGGAGACCTGCTCCACTCTCGGTGGAGGCGCTGTCTTTTCTTGGGATGTGCGTGCATGTGTGTGTCCCTCTCCTCCTCCCACACAGTCTCTGTGCCATGGCGCTTACCAGCTGGGTTTTTTTTTTTTTTTTTAAACTTTTATTTAATGAATATAAATTTCCAAAGTATAGCTTATGGGTTACAATGGCTTCCCCCCTCCCATAACTTCCCTCCCGCCCGCAACCTTCCCCTTTCCCGCTCCCGCTTGTAAAAGGCCTTCTGTGGCTCCTTACTCACTGGCTGCCTCCACTCAGAAATAAGGTCCTGAGCAGCCCGCTCCCCCTCCCTGCCTTTGCGACCAGCCATGGTATTTCTCCACATTTGCCCCAGCTCCCAGGCCATCTCGCCTGACCACCCCCCCCACCCCGACACACACACACACACACACACAGGACCCTTGCAGCCCAGAGTTCCCCACACCTCCCCCCAGGCAGCCACGGAGACGCTTTGGTAAGTTTGACGAGAGTATTTTTCCATTTTATAAGGTCTTTAATTACCTGTTGTTGCAGACCTTCTCTTTCATCACTTTCCAGAACCCTGCTGGAAGCCGAAGAGCCAGGAGAAGGCGTCTGGTTCTCACCAACGCTGAGCACCTTGGCCAGCCCTAGGATGTCGCCCTCCTCCTCAGCGTTGTGACCCTGTAATTAGAACAGATCTTATGTTGTTAGCCCAGGGCCCAGACGCCCTGGCTTCCATCTTCAGCCCCATGAGTGTCTCGTGTGCCACCTCGGACAAGTTTCCTGGCCCTGAGAGGGCTTCTGTGTCACAGGTGAATGGAGCTGCATGAACACAGCTTCACCAGCTACCTGCCACAGGTGTGTAACACTGCTCCAAGTTCTGAGCCCAATCCTCCTGTGCCCCCCACCTTGTCAATTACACATTTCTAAAGGGCCAGCACTGTGGCGCAGCAGGTTAAGACACTGGCTACCATGCCAGCATCCCACATCAGAGTGCCAGTTAGAGTCCCGCTGTTCGACTTTCGATCCAGCTCCCTGCTCCCTGCTAACGTGCCTGGGAAGGAGCAGAGGGTGGCCCAAGTGCTTGGACCCCTGTCCCATGTGGGACACCCGGATGGAGTTCCAGGCTCCTGTTTTCAATCTGGCTGAGCCCTGGATGTCACAGGTATTTGAGGGAGTAAGCCAACAAGTGGAATCTCGCTCTCGCTCTCTCTGCTGCTCTTTCAAATAAATAAACTTGAAAAGATAACACATTTCAGGCCTTGATGGCTCTCCCACTGTTTTCCTGATACAAACCGCCTCCTCCACATGGGCTTGCTTGTTGCTCTTGGCCAACCTAGCCCTGCTCCTGGCTCCTGCCATCAATGTCCAGTCCCTAGCTGACTGGGTCTCTCCAAGTCCCACGGCCTCTCCTTCCTAACACATCCACGGCCCCTCTCTCATGGGTGTCTATCCCCTCCGTCAACTCAGGTAGGGAGCACCCATGCACTGCTCTGCACCCCAAATCCATCACTGTGTCGAGGTGAAATGTGGGTGTGTTATGAATGGATTCAAGACACACTGCCCCAAAATATGGCACCTAGCATATTGAACCTTTTAAGCTGAAGGCATCTGAGAAATAGCAGAGGTAGGAAGGACTCTCTGAGCCCCCCTGGAAGCAGGTCCTGAGCCCCTCCTGTGAGAGGCGTTGACTCTATATCCAGAGGAAATAAATCTCCCTGTCTCTGACAATGGATGCACCAGAGGAATCTGCAGGAACAGGACCTGGTAAGGTCCCCCAGTTTACCAGGGCATACTCTATACTTCTGTATACACATTTTCCATGCCCTTCCATTTATCATCAAACCTTGTTTAAAAACGCTTAGGTTGGGGCCGACGATGTTAAGTGCTGGTTCGAGTCCCAGCTGCTCCACTTCTAATCCAGCTTCCTTGCTATTTACACCTGAGAAAGCCGCAGAGATGGCCCAAGTGCTTGGACCCCTGCCATCCATGTGGGACATCTGATTAGAGTTCCAGGCTTCTTTCTTCTACCTGGCCCATCCCCAACCATGGTGGCCATTTGGGGAATGAACCAGCAGATGGAAGATCTCTCTCTCTTTATGTAACTCTGCCTTTCAAATAAATAATAAAAATTTTTTAAAAAGCTCAGATTTATGAAAGCTTCATGAAAGTTCCTGTACCATGTAAAACTTAGGTTAAATAAATGTCTTGCTTTTCTCCTATTAATCTGCTACAGAGATGCAGCCAAGAACCTGGATGGGGAAGAGAAAGATACTTTTGCGTCCCCTACAGTGGCCTTCATAGAGTTCCTATGCTTTACAGGAATAATATTTGTAAGGCTGCCACAGTATGGGATCTGTGAATGTTCCAGAGCTTCTGAAATCAAAGGAGTGATTACAAGGCAAGAATGTGATTTTTAAACTTACTAAAAGGTCCCTCGGGTTTCACAGGGCACGAGAGGTACACACCTCAATGGCTAACAGTGAATCTATAATCATCTCAGCTAAAAAAAAAAAAAAAAAAAAACACACACACACACACAGAGCATCATGTAGAGCAGTAACTATAGCAACCATGTGAAGAGCCTGTGTTTCGGTATTCAGCACTGTCTTACGCATGTCAGTTACCTCCTGTCAGTAATGTGGGGTCGCAAGTCCCAACATGACGAGGTGCGACCCTGGCTCATTCCCTGGCACCATCACTTACCAGCAACACAAGCCTGGACCCACTCAGAAGCCTTTCAGCCTCAGTTTCCCCAACTGTAAAATGCAATAAACAGCTCCCTTCCTGGGGTTGTTGTGACAATGAAATGAGACAATTAAAGTATGAAAAACTCTGATAATGCAGTGCCTGGCATGAAGTCAGCACACAATAAATTGGTAGCTCTTATTATAATAACTAATTGCTGCACTGCTGATTTGAAAAGATAAATATAGAATTGAAACTGTGGCAGGCAGCAGGAAAGCTGGGCTGAGAGAGAGGAAACTTTGTCAGACTGATGATTTGATGGTTCCAACAAGGCCTCTTAAAACATCCATTTATTTTGGTTGCAAGTTGAGTGTTGTCCATGTTGATAACTGCTAGGAATAATTAAGGAACAATGGTTCCCACTGACATTCTTATAGCACTGTGTGACTGGCTAAATACATCTTTTATAACCCTTTCTGTGTTAAGACACCCAAAACTTAAACTCCTAACATTGTGTAACTAAGTTGGCAGAGCAATGTAATTACACAAAGTAATAAACAAGAAGGTAATAACTCTTAGTGTCATTAAATACTGAAGTCATCATTGGGAAGAAATGACATTTGCATCTTGGCTGAATTTTTTTTAACATTGTTATCAGAGTATAATATCCATATGGAACTATGCATAAAGCATAAAAGAAGAGCTTGGTGAGTTTTCACAAAGAGAATATACTCACGTAACCAACACACAGATCACAAACATCACCCATGTTTCAGAAGCCCCCTCATCCTGTTTCCTAATATTTCCTCTTTTTCTTCTCTTTCTCCTCCCCTCCTCTTCTTCTTCCTCCTCTTCCTTCTCCTTCCCTTCTTTCCTATCTGTGACATAATTTACAAACCATAAGATGTAGCCGTTGTAAATACAATTTGGAAGTGTTTTCCAAATGTATACAACTGTGTAACCATCACCAACATCCAGCTTTTAGATTCCTTCTCTCTCTCTCTCACAAGTCCCCGTCTTCAAGGTCAGTCCTGTTGGAGGACGATCTCTACTCCCATCCTTAGCCTCCGGCAACCACTGAACTCTCTGCCTTCTGTCTCTGGAGTTTTGCCTTTGCTAAGATTTTCATTTAAGTGGAAGCATAGTGGACACGCAATCATAGTCTTTTGTGTAATGACTTTTTTTCATCATAAAATATGTAGATACAACCATGGCTAGATTAGAGCTTCCCAAGTGTGACATGTGAAATAACTTTAGGTGGCATACAGACAACTATTTGTTAGCTTAGTTGTGTATTTTTGAGAAATACATAAAATAACTAACACATGAGCCCATGTCACAGATACTATTGCTTAGGTCTAGAATAAATTTAAAAACCAAAACAATGTAAGGAAATATATTAATAATAATAGATAGTATGCAGATAATGAAAAAAACCATAAAGGTGTAAGCAAATGACTGAAGTCAGTAAAACAGGCACTTAGATTAAGAGAAAGAATTTCTGTGAACCCTGAAATTCTTAGCATAACCATCAATATATAGCCTTTAAAAAAATAATCAGGGCCAGTGCTGTGGCGTAGTGGGTGGAGCCACTGCCTGCAGTGCCAGCATCTCATATGGGTGCCAGTTCAAGTCCCGGCTGCTCCACTTCTAATCCAGCTCACTGCTACAGCCTGGGAAAGCAGTAGAGGATGGCCCAAGTGCTTGGACCCCTGCGCACATGTGAGAGACCCGGAGGAAGCTCCTGGCTCTTGGCTTCAGATCGGCCCAGCTCTGGCCATTGCAGCTATCTGGGGAGTGAAGCAGTGGATGGAAGACCTCACTCTCTCTCTGCCTCTGCCTCTCTGTAGCTCTGCCTTTGAAATAGATAAAAGAAAATCTTAAATAATAATAATAATAATAATTACAGGTGGGCATTTGGCCTAATAGTTAAGACACTGGTTAAGATGCCCACGCTCCCTAACGGAGTGCCTAGGTCTATTAACACAGACCCTGGGAGGCAGTGGTGATGACTCCAGTATCTGGATTTCCACCACCAACTTGGGGGGATCTAGACTGAGCACCTGGCTTCAGCCCTCCCCCAGCTCAGACCATTGTGGACATTTGTGGAAGTGAACCATCAGATAGGAATCATCTGTCTCTCCCTGCTTCTCAAATAAGTGAATTAAAATTCTTAAAATAAATAAATAACAACCAGAATTTTAAGGCCACTGAGGTATTTTCTTGACCATTTCAACACTTTTTCATTGCGTGCCTTCTATGAGCTGGGGGCTAGGTAAATGTTCATTTAAAGATTCAACACACTGCCTTTTGTATTTACATGATCAGTGCCTGTAAAAGGAAGTTCAAATTAAATCGGAAAGTGTCTGTGGAGGTTCAAGGGCATGATAAGGTGCTAGGCTGCTCCTTCTTCAACCGCAGGCAATGAAGGGGTGCAGGGGTGTGCAGGACACAGGCCATGGCTATCAGAGAGTTAGCGAGGAGGCTGATGAGAAAAGATACAAACAAGGTGAGAAATGACAGTAAAACAGTAACAGTCCCCAAGGGACACAACACCCACAGCAGTGGACACTTAGGTATCTATGTGTAGAGGCTGCCACAAAGGCTTTGGGCTGAAAAAAGAACCAGAATTCAGCAAGGACAGAGAAAATATGTTTGGATAATGAGGGATTTGGCTCAAGGGAAGGTAGAATTTAGGCAGGCAAAGAAGAGAAGAGGACATTCTAACAAAATCAGAAGCAAAGAAAAGCATTTTCCAGGGCCAATGAGCTGACCTACTGACTAGTGCAGTGTTGGAAAGGGTGAAAGGCTGGTGACAGGACTAGAAGGGCTGATTGCAATGCTGACCACCCACGAACAACTGAGAACTGGATAGTATTATAAAAAGAGAGAGAGAGAGAAGTGCTCAATGCTTTGCAGAATGTATTAGAGGATGGGTGGATGGATCGATGTGCTGATAGATGAATGGATGAATGCATGGATGCTGGAAAGCAGGAAAGGAGGCTGGATGTTTGTATCCCACATCCATCTTTGTGGTCCAAGGCCTAAAATTAAAGCTCAAAGTTACCTGCTGCCTTGACAACTGGTACAACTGGGAGGGCGTCTAATAGCCTAATCCCAAGTTTTCCTCTCCGTTCTACTCCTGTTGACAAGGTCTCCTAGCACAGGACCAGGCACAGTGCCTGCTTATTCCCAAGAAGCAGATGACCCTTCCAGCCAGCCCACAGAATCATTCCCATAAGCCAGTCACTTCCTCCTGCAAGAACCAAGGGACACCTTATCCTCTTGCTACTGCAAAGTCTGCCTCCCACAGCCCCTGGTTGGGCACTTGCAGCTAAGTGCCACTCACAGGTGGCTTTGTGTGGCATGTGGTATCCACCTCCCCTGAGCTATGAGTACACGTGACTAACAAGCCAGCCAGTATCAGATGTGATGTTTTGTCATCCCCAAAACCCTAAGTAGGAATCCTTTCCTGACTAACAGAGTGATGAGGAAGCAATCAAAATAATCCTCCCCAGGGTGGGCGCTGTGGTGCAGCAGGTTAAGCCACTCCTTGGGATGCCCAAATCCCCTCTCTCAGTGCCAGCTGGAGTCTAGAAACATCGAGCTGGGGTGAAAGGGAGAGCTGGCTTCAGGGCTAGATCATGCTGACAGCTATTAATTCACCCTGTTGTGTCTTTCTGTGTTTTCCTTTCTTCCTTCCTCCCAATCAAAAAAGGAGTGACTCTGAGGATGTCTGCAATCTGGAGACCTATGGAAGTGGCACAAGCAGCCTCTGGGAACCTCAGAAAAGGCCCCAAGATGGCAGGAAAGCGGCAGAGGATCTGGAGCCTGTGGGGGCCGTGGAAGCAGGGCCAAGTGCGGACTGAGAGCCCACAGCCAACGTCACCCTCCTCCCTCGTCTTACCCACCAGGACTGAGGGTGTGTGTTGCTGGGCAGAGGGTCTGGGCCCAGGAAAGCCAGTGTGGTGAAGGCTGAGTTCCACAAAAGAAAGCTTTCTCTCTTGTCCACCTAAGTGGGCCAAAGTTCATACCAGCTATGTCTGGGCTGAAAAACTCCAAGTTGCTTGCTCCTAGGACTTTGGGGGTGGATACAAAGAGCCACAGATCCCAGCAAGGAGTAGGAAAGAAGGTAGAACTGTAGGCAAGACCACAGGCCCTCGGCCAAGAGCAGAGCAGGACAGAGCACACTGTCAAGAGGCCTTCGGTGCGGGCTTGAGCAGGAACGGGGGAGGGAAGGAACAAATAAACCCACCTGGCAGAAACCACCCCTACCCCACCGCACCCCCCCCCCCCCCCCCTTGCTCACAGCCTTCCACAGCCAACTCATTAAACCCAGGGACGTGGTTGCAGCAGGGACTCAGCAATTAAAGCTGTTAGGTTGCAACACCTCTCTGGTTTCAAGCAGGAAGGCACAAGGCCTGTGAATTTGTGGATTTGACACCAGGGCTTTCAGGGCAAACATCTGACTCACTCTGCCCCCCAGGAGGGGAGAAGCCAGCTCAGGTTTCACTCTTCACCCCCCAAACCCTGCCGTGAATGCCAGTTCCTTCCCAGAAGCCCATAGAACAAAGCACATCTCTTCAAATCAGCGTTGACAACCTGAGCTGAGCTGGAGGCTCAGCGCCGGTGCTCCGGGATTGTGCCAGGAGGGTGAGCGGCTCCAACTCCAGAGAACCAGAACCTAGACCTCCTGTTTGCATCACCTTAACATTCGCATTCTGAGCGCCGGGGGAAACAGATCTTCGAGATGACGGACACTTAACCTTTGCTAGGGCAAAGTCTGGGTTGTCTGGCTTCTCCTCCTCTCCGTTGTCGCCTGCAGTCCAGGGGAAAGGTCCAGGCAGGGAAGAACTCAGGCCAAGGCCACGCTGGCATTTTGTGCCTGAGTGAACTCGGCACAGGAGAGGTTAGCGGACTTTTGCAAAGTCAGCTTTGCTGGGTGGATGATGAGCTGTGACTGCAGCCCCTGGGACCTGACCTGGTCTGTTGTGAACATCTATTGGTTACTGTTTGGAGACATCTATGGTCATGTGGGTCACGGTGGGGAGCAGGGCCCCAGCGTGCCTCTCCCTGCTGGACTTGTGCTGGACCAACAGGACACGCCCACCACGCCCGATAGTACTGTCCATGGATGGTCAGGATCCGCCAGACCCAAATGGGCCTCTCGGGCACAAGGATGGCTGAGCAGAAGGCAACTGAGAAGAAGCAGACACAGGACAACTCCCTGCCTTTCCTCGCTCCGCCTAAAAGCAGGTGACACTTTGACAAGGCAAAAGCCATCTTGCCCTCTTTCTAGCAGCGAGGACAGAGGCTAAGCACTGAAGACAACGCCATACCCTCTCCAAGCTGGCGATGGCACCAGAGAAATCTCCAGAAACAAGCTTTGCTCATTTGCCTTCTATCTGCCATTTATTCGTCTTCCTGCCAGTTATTGGCCCTAGAAACGCCAATTGTGTCACTTGTCTAAAAATCTGTTTGTGCTTGAAGATTCGGTATAAGCTGGAAATCAAAGACACCTCTTTGATGGGGTGGACATTCAGCCTAGCAATTAAGATGCTAATTAAGATACTCATGCCCCATAACAGACTACCCAGCTTCAGCTCCTGACTCTGCCTTCCTGATAATGCAGGCCCTGTGGTATGGAAAACTCAAGAAGACACAAGTGACTGGGTCCCTCACACCTGTGTGGGAGATGTGGCTTGAGTTTCCAGTTCCCAGTTTCAGCCTGGCCCGGCCCTAGCCATTGTGGGCATTTGGAGGGTGAACCAGCAAATGGGAGTTCTCTTTGTCTCTCTCTCACTCTCTCTCTAGATATAGACATAGACATAGACATGGATATAGATATAGATATAGATACAGATATAGATATCTGCTTTTCACTTAAATAAATCTTAAAGAAAAATATCATCGCAATGTGAGGCCTAGAGGTGGGGAGTGGTTGTGGGGTGTGTGGGTCCAGGGGTCCCTCGGTGGACTGGTCCTGAAACGGCTCTCTACAGTCCCTAAATGACTTACTGGGAATAAGGACAGAATGTTCCAAAATGAACCTCATCTTCCTAGGGAAGTACACACCCTAGGGTATACACCAGGGCCAAAGGACAAAGGTGCAGCCAGGTGGCCCCGCAGTATGCTATAGCTTTCCAACAAAAGGTTAGCTTGGTGGTAGAAGAAGAATTATTCTGAAAAACTGAGAGGAGAAAAAAGGGACCTTGTGGGCCAGCAAAGAGAATAGGCTTGACCTCTCTTTTTTCTTCATCTAATAGATATTAAAAGCTTTTCCTCTGGAAAATAAAAGTGTTTCAGATCCTCATGTGCCTTTTGGCCTGGTGCCCTTGTGCTAACAGTCATCAATAACATTTTGTAGAAAAAGAAAGCTGTAGTTGGGAATGTAAAATGGCATAGCTGTCTGGAAAATAACTTGGTGTTTTCTCAAACAACAACACATACACTTATCCTGCAACCCAGGAAGTGTGCTCTTAGGCAAAATTTTCCCAGAGCACTGAAAATTTATATCCACACCAACACCTGCATAGGATTGCTCCTGGCAGCCCTATTTGCAATAGCCCCAAATAAACTAGACACAACCAAAACATCCTGTAAGTAGATGACTAATTAAGCAAACAGTGTTGCCTCCATGCCAGGGAATACTACTCAACAGGAAAAAGGAACACATTAGGGATGCATACAACTTGCATGGATCTCCAGGGTATCATGCTAGGTTGAAAAAAAATATGAAACATGTTTCCTTCTGTATAATAGCCTCAAGATGATAGAGAGAGCAGATTAATGGTTGCCAGGGACAGGGTTAGTGGGGTAAGGATGTTGTGACTAGAATGGGGCAGCACAAAGAACCTTTGTGGTAACGGAAGAGTTCTATATTTTGATTGTGGTGGTTGCCACCCAATTCCACCCATGTGACAAAATGGTATAAAACTATATACACGGGGAGAGCGGCAAGATGGCGGAATAGGCAGACAGCAAACTATTAGTCCGGAGAGAGAGACAGGTTAATATAAGTGGAGATACTGCAGGGTCAAGGAAGAGTAGGGGATGAAACAGCATAGGAAACTCTTCCGGAACTAGTAATTCACAGTGTACCTGCGTGGAGAGCGTGGGAGCCCAAGTTCGGGACACCAGCAGCAGACTCAACGCACCAGCGCTGGAACGCGAGGTGAGCCGAACCACAATAGCCCGAGACACCAGCGGGCAAGCGGAAAGAGGAGGCTAGAGGGAACGAGGGTTGAAACTTCGTGGGGAAAAGTTCACCAGGCTAACTAGAAGAGAGAGAGGAAAAAAATAAAAAAAGCGACCGATACGGACACAAGTTTCTCTCTCTCCGCTCACCTCTCAAAGGCGAGCAAGACAGAGCAGGCGCCATTTTGGACATACGTCATAAGCAGGGCGACCTCAGGTCTGCACCGGCCCTGAGCCTAGCAGAAAAACCTGACTCTGGGGGGAGGGGTGAAATAACAGGAGATTAGCATCTAACTTGGCAACCCAGTGGGAGATTTCAGGAGAATTGGAGCCCACACTGAGGGCAGCAGAGATTCCCTGTGTGGTCCGTGGGAAAGAGCTTCCGATCTCTGGCTCCTGTGGGTATATCATTTGCCTGCTAACTACCTCCAATTACGTTCAGCTGTGCGGAATTACTTCCCTTTTGAATCAAAAAAGAGAGAGATTTACCACACCTAACCTGGGAGTGTCATCTTTGACACACCCTCAACACTGAGGAACCAAACACAGCTCTCAGTCCACGCTCATCTCAAGCCTCTAAGGCACCACTGAAAGCAGACAGTACACTTAATATAGAGCCATAGTGTAACAAGAAAAAACACCACAGTGAAGAAACCAAATATCTCCAACATGCCAAACAACAAACGCAAAAACCAAGCTAACAAGAACAAGGAAGACACTATGACACCCCCAAATGAAAAAGACACCCCAATTCAAGAATATGAAGATGAGGAGATTGAAGAAATACAAGAAGCAGATCTCAAAAAATTGATAAGAACATTAAGAAGTTCTCAAAAACGAATTCTTGAACTACAGAAATCCTTAATGGACAAGGTAGAAAATCTCTCTCGTGAAAATGAAATATTAAGGAGGAATCAAAATGAAATGAAACAACTAGTGGAACAAGAAATGGTGATAGTGACAAGAAATCTTAATGAAATGAAGAATTCAATAGATCAAATGACAAACACATTAGAGAGTCTTAAAAACAGAATGGGCAAAGCAGAAGAGAGAATATCAGACTTAGAAGACAGAGAACAGGAAAGGAAACAATCAAATCAAAGAAAAGAAGAAGAAATCAGAAATCTAAAAAATACTGTCAGGAATCTACAGGATACTCTTAAAAAACCCAACATTCGAGTTCTAGGAGTACCTGAAGGCATGGAGAGAGAGAAAGGATTAGAAGGCCTTTTTAGTGAGATACTAGCAGAAAATTTCCCAGGTTTGGAGAAAGACAGAGAGACATCCTAATACAGGAAGCTCATAGAACCCCTAATAAACATGACCAAAAGAGATCCTCACCACGACACGTCGTAATCAAACTCACCACAGTGAAACACAAAGAAAAGATCCTAAAATGTGCAAGAGAGAAACGCCAGATTACTCTCAGAGGATCTCCAATTAGACTCACAGCTGACTTCTCTTCAGAAACCCTACAAGCTAGGAGAGAATGGCGAGACATAGCCCAGGTGCTAAGAGAGAAAAACTGCCAGCCCAGAATATTATATCCTGCAAAGCTCTCATTTATGAATGAAGGTGAAATAAAGACCTTTCACAGCAAACAGACATTGAAAGAATTTGTCGCCACTCGTCCTGCCCTGCAAAAGATGCTTAAAGATGTGTTACATACAGAAACACAGAAACACGGTCACCAATATGAAAGAAGGTAAAGGTAAGAAACCTCACACCAAAAGATCACAGGAATCTCAAACCATATACTAGAAAGTATCTTTGGCTAATGGCAGGGCAAAGTTACTCCTTCTCAATAGTCACATTGAATGTTAATGGCTTGAACTGTCCAGTTAAAAGACACCGATTGGCTGATTGGGTTAAGGAACAAAACCCATCCTTTTGCTGCTTACAAGAAACCCATCTATCCAACAATGATCCATACAGGCTGAGAGTGAAAGGCTGGAAAAAGATATACCACGCCAACAGAAATGAAAAGAGAGCGGGCGTAGCCATCTTAATATCGGACAACATAAACTTTACCACAAAAACTGTTAGGAGAGACAAAGAGGGGCACTATTTAATGATTAAGGGATCCATTCAACAGGAAGATATAACGATTATCAACGTATATGCACCTAATTACAGGGCACCAGCTTATTTAAAAGACTTGTTAAGGGACTTAAAGGGAGACTTAGACACAAATACAATAGTACTGGGGGACTTCAATACTCCACTCTCAGAGATAGACAGATCAACAGCACAGAAGATCAACAAGGAGACAGTAGATTTAAATGACACTATAGCCCAAATGGATCTAACAGATATCTACAGAACATTTCATCCTACATCTAAGGACTTTACATTCTTCTCAGCAGTACATGGAACCCTCTCTAGGATTGACCACATACTAGGCCATAAAGCAAGTCTCAGCAAATTCAAAAGAATTAGAATCATACCATGCAGCTTCTCAGACCACAAAGGAATGAAATTGGAAATTGGCAACTCAGGAATCCCTAAAGCACGTGCAAACACATGGAGATTGAACAACATGCTCCTGAATGAACAATGGGTCATAGAAGAAATTAAAAGAGAAATCAAAAATTTTCTGGAAGTAAATGAGGATAACAGCACAACATACCAAAACCTATGGGATACAACAAAAGCAGTGTTAAGAGGAAAGTTTATATCAATAGGTGCCTACATCAAGAAATTGGAGAGGCACCAAATAGATGAGCTTTCAAGTCATCTCAAGGATCTAGAAAATCTGCAGCAAACCAAACCCAAACCCAGTAGGAGAAGAGAAATAATTAAAATCAGAGAAGAAATCAACAGGATTGAATCCAAAAAAACATTACAAAAAATCAGCCAAACGAGGAGCTGGTTTTTTGAAAAAATAAACAAAATTGACACCCCATTGGCCCAACTAACTAAAAAAAGAAGAGAAAAGACCCAAATCAATAGGATCAGAGATGAAATGGGAAACGTAACAACAGACGCCACAGAAATAAAAAGAATCATCAGAAATTACTACAAGGACTTGTATGCCAGCAAACAGGGAAATCTATCAGAAATGGACAGATTCTTGGACACATACAACCTCCCTAAATTGAGCCAGGAAGACATAGAAAACCTAAACAGACCAATAACTGACACAGAAATTGAAACAGTAATAAAGGCCCTCCCAACAAAGAAAAGCCCAGGGCCAGATGGATTCACTGCTGAGTTCTACCAGACATTTAGAGAAGAACTAACTCCAATTCTTCTCAAACTATTCAGAGCAATCGAAAAAGAGGGAATCCTCCCAAATTCTTTCTATGAAGCCACCATCACCTTAATTCCTAAGCCAGAAAGAGACGCAACATTGAAAGAGAATTACAGACCAATATCCCTGATGAACATAGATGCAAAAATCCTCAATAAAATTCTGGCCAATAGAATGCAACAACACATCAGAAAGATCATCCACCCAGACCAAGTGGGATTCATCCCCGGTATGCAGGGATGGTTCAACATTCGCAAAACAATCAACGTAATACACTACATTAACAGACTGCAGAAGAAAAACCATATGATTCTCTCAATAGACGCAGAGAAAGCATTTGATAAAATACAACACCCTTTCATGATGAAAACTCTAAGCAAACTGGGTATGGAAGGAACATTCCTTAATACAATCAAAGCAATATATGAAAAACCCACGGCCAACATCCTATTGAATGGGGAAAAGTTGGAAGCATTTCCACTGAAATCTGGTACCAGACAGGGATGCCCTCTCTCACCACTGCTATTCAATATAGTTCTGGAAGTTTTGGCCAGAGCTATTAGGCAAGAAAAAGAAATTAAAGGGATACAAATTGGGAAGGACGAACTCAAACTATCCCTCTTTGCAGATGATATGATTCTTTATTTAGGGGACCCAAAGAACTCTACTAAGAGACTACTGGAACTCATCGAAGAGTTTGGCAAAGTAGCAGGATATAAAATCAATCCACAAAAATCAACAGCCTTTGTATACACAGGCAATGCCATGGCTGAGGAAGAACTTCTAAGATCAATCCCATTCACAATAGCTACAAAAACAATCAAATACCTTGGAATAAACTTAACCAAGGACGTTAAAGATCTCTACGATGAAAACTACAAAACCTTAAAGAAAGAAATAGAAGAGGATACCAAAAAATGGAGAAATCTTCCATGCTCATGGATTGGAAGAATCAATATCATCAAAATGTCTATTCTCCCAAAAGCAATTTATACATTCAATGCAATACCCATCAAGATCCCAAAGACCTTCTTCTCAGATCTGGAAAAAATGATGCTGAAATTCATATGGAGACACAGAAGACCTCGAATAGCCAAAGCAATCCTGTACAACAAAAACAAAGCCGGAGGCATCACAATACCTGATTTTAGGACATACTACAGGGCAGTTGTTATCAAAACAGCATGGTACTGGTACAGAAACAGATGGATAGACCAATGGAACAGAATAGAAACACCAGAAATCAATCCAAACATCTACAGCCAACTTATATTTGACCAAAGATCCAAATCTAATCCCTGGAATAAGGACAGTCTATTCAATAAATGGTGCTGGGAAAATTGGATTTCCACGTGCAGAAGCTTGAAGCAAGACCCATACCTATCACCTTACACAAAAATTCACTCAACATGGATTAAAGACTTAAATCTACGACCCGAAACCATCAAATTATTAGAGAGCATTGGAGAAACTCTGCAAGATATAGGCACAGGCAAAGACTTCCTGGAAAATACTCCAACAGCACAGGCAGTCAAAACCAAAATTAACATTTGAGATTGCATCAAATTGAGAAGTTTCTGTACTTCAAAAGAAACAGTCAGGAAAGTGAAGAGGCAACCAACAGAATGGGAAAAAATATTCGCAAACTATACTACAGATAAAGGATTGATAACCAGAATCTACAAAGAAATCAAGAAAATCCACAACAACAAAACAAACAACCCACTTAAGAGATGGGCCAAGGACCTCAATAGACATTTTTCGAAAGAGGAAATCCAAATGGCCAACAGACACATGAAAAAATGTTCAAGATCACTAGCAATCAGAGAAATGCAAATCAAAACCACAATGAGGTTCCATCTCACCCCGGTTAGAATGGCTCACATTCAGAAATCTACCAACAATAGATGCTGGAGAGGATGTGGGGAAAAAGGGACACTAACTCACTGTTGGTGGGAATGCAAACTGGTTAAGCCACTATGGAAGTCTGTCTGGAGATTCCTCAGAAACCTGAACATAACCCTACCATACAACCCAGCCATCCCACTCCTTGGAATTTACCCAAAGGAAATTAATTTGGCAAATAAAAAAGCCATCTGCACATTAATGTTTATTGCAGCTCAATTCACAATAGCTAAGACCTGGAACCAACCCAAATGCCCATCAACAGTAGACTGGATAAAGAAATTATGGGACATGTACTCCATAGAATACTATACAGCAGTAAGAAACAACGAAACCCAGTCATTTGCAACAAGATGGAGCAATCTGGAAAACATCATGCTGAGTGAATTAAGCCAGTCCCAAAGAGAAAAATATCATTTGTTTTCCCTGATCGGTGACAACTGAGCGCCAAAGGGGAAACCTGTTAAGTGAAATGGACACTATAAGCAACAATGAACTGATCAGCTCCTGTCCTGACTTTAGATGTACAATGTAATACTTTATCCTTTTTAGTATTTGATGTTGTTGTTGTGGTTCTAGTACTATTGGTTGAACTCAGTAATTAACACACAATTATTCTTAGGTGTTTAAATTTTAACTGAAAAGTGATCCCTGTTAAATCTAAGAGTGGAAAAAGAGAGGGAGGAAATGAAGAGCTATGGGTTATTTAACTATGTGCTTATTTTCAAAGACTTGAATAATCACCTTGTAACAATGATCAGACTTGGTCTATGTTATGTCATGATTTTAAGGAATCTTATTTCAACCAGATATTTTGGATTTTGATATTGGTCTATTATGCTATGTTATATGTGCATACATATTGTATGTCCACATGGGGAAATTTTATTAAGAGTTTTATTTTAAATGGCTTTTAGATAAGATTGTCCATAAATTTAAGCTGCTAAAATCAATCAAAGATACATTTTAATTTGAGTGACCTGAATCTGTGTATCATATGTTTTAAACTTGTTGGTAGAAAGAAACTAAAAACATTTTATATGGTTGTGCTTAAGTTTACTGGTTAAACAAACTACACCATGTTAGATATTTAAGACGTGTTTTCAAATACATGATTCTTAAAATTTATAGAAGGCATTGGACCTTCCGGTAAATGTTTTATTATGTTCTTATCTAAGGGTTGAAACGGTTTGCTAAGTATTCATGTAATATTGCTATTGTCAGCAAGTGATCTAGGACTTGCTCCCTCATTTCTCTATTCTAAGCCCAACTTCTTCTTTCACTTCTCTATTCTCTTCAAGGTAGGGAACTAATTCTATTATGAAGGAATCTGTGGGATGCACAATTTAATCTTTAGACCTTATAAGAGATGGCTGACATTTTTCTGTAATAGCATAGCCAAAATAAGAACTTAACTAATAATCTCATAGCTAGATTCACATCGCCATCAGCGAAGTATACAGTAAGTAAAAAAAAAAAACCTCCCTTTCAGACCAAAGGGAAAGAAAGTTTTAAAGTGAGAATATAATTTTCCTCATGGGCATTGTCTACCTTAGAAAAACTACTACAGAACATGCCTGTGACTATAGACTTGTAGTTCAGGCCACCGAAGATTAGAGATGGGACACGGGCACTCCCTTGACTTGCATCCTCTGGTCTGCTTTAACACAAACCAGGAGGAAAAGAAAGCTATGCATCAGAAGCAATGGGTGGCAGGCCTATTAATGGCTGATCTGTACAGTGATCTGCCCTCAAGGAGACCCAACAGGCCAGTCCACTGCAGTGGCTTTCAATGTGGTAAGCCTGGGCTTCAGCAGAAGTCAGCTTGTGAAGAGCCCTGGCAGCTCTGCCAAGAGTTGGATCACTGGAAATGGACCTGCCCTGGAATCGAAGGATGCCCAGGTCAGAGCCACAGATCTTATTGGCTCCAAGCTGAAAAGCCCTTCACTCAGCCCAACTTCCAAAGTGACCACTGCAGCTGAGGGTATGGTCAAGTAGGGTCAGCAACATTGCAGGCAGAACTGTAAATTTCTTGTTAGAGATGCCACCTGCCTTTACCTGGCCAGCTCTCCTCCCAGGCCAGCCAAGTAATGAAAGTCAACAGAGTGCCCTCCCCTAGGTGGTTCACACCTCCCTTAGGATATACCCCATGTGAAGAGATAGATAGGTCTGGGCCTCTTAACTTACAAGGCCTAAAACCCAACAGATTATTATCAAGCCCCTTCTATCAGGTTCTATTTGCCTCTCAATCAGAAAAATTACTTGTAGCTTAGACAGCACCTTTCTTAGCTCCTCTAATAATGACTCTGTCCTTTGTTCTAGACCCTGTCTAGTGCACTTGAGCCTCATTCCTTTGTAATCATAACCTCTACTCTACCACCAATGGCTCTACTCCCAACCTGTGTGTACTGATGGTCCTCTTCCCCACTTAATGCTGTATAATTGTTCATACCTGGTTAAGGCCACTCTTAGGATCATTGGTTACTATCCTCACCCTGTCTTTTATGACCTTGTCTAAATATGATCAGAGTCGGGGAACTTGGAAGGCTTCCATAGCCTTGGCAACTCATGACGACAACCTAGGGTGGTTACTGGTGCCATAAACTAGAATGTCAATTTGTTGGGTCAACAACAGGAGCCACTGTGCGCTTGCTCCTGATGTGGGATCTCTGTCCTTGATGTACTGTACATTTTGATTTAATGCTATAACTAGTACTCAAACAGTATGTTTCACTTTGTGTTTCTATGTGGGTGCAAACTGTTGTAGTATTTATACTAAATTGATCTTCTGTATATAAATAGAATTGAAAATGAATCTTGATGTGAATGGAAGGGGAGAGGGAGTGGGAGAGGGGAGGGTTGCGGGTGGGAGGGAAGTTATGGGAAGGGGAAGCCATTGTAATCCATAAGCTGTATACTGGAAATTTATATTCATTAAATAAAAGTTAAAAAAAAAAAAAACTATATACACGGGGCCAGCACTGTGGTGTAGCAGGTAAAGCTGCCACCTCCAATGCTGACATCCCATATGGGCACTGGTTCAAGTTCCGGCTGCTCCAATTCTGATCCAGTTCTCTGCTATGGCCTGGGAAAGCAGAAGACGGCCCAAGTCCTTGGGCACCTGCATCCTTGTGGAAGACCTGGAAGATGCTTCTGGCTCCTGGCTTCTGATCAGTGTAGCTCTGGCTGTTGCAGCCATTTGAAGAGTGAACCAGCAGATAAAAGACCTCACTCTTTCTCTGCCTCTCTTTGTAACTCTGCCTTTCACATAAATAAATAAATCTTTAAAAATAAAACAAAACAAAACTATATACACATGTTGTACCAATGTCAGTTTCCTGGTTTTGATATTGTATTAAGTTATATAAGCTGTAACTATTGAAAGTAGGAAACATGTACACAGAATCTCTCTGTACCATCTTTGCAATTTCCTGTAAATACACAATTATTTGGAGACAGAAAGCTAAAAAAAAAAAAAAAGGAGAATGTGATTGAAAGCATCACCTGATTTCTCTAATTTCCCTTCATAACTCTTCAGAGGAATTCTTGTAAAGTGGAAAGCTGAACATGCCTTGCGTATATAGTAAGTTTCCTTATTATTTTCTACAGCCTGATAGTATTCCATTTCATAACTGTACCATATACATTTTTTAAATATTTATTTATTTATCTGAAAGGCAGTTACAGAAAGAGACAGAGATCTTCCATCAACTGGTTCACTCCCCAACTGGCTGTAATGACCAGGACTGGGCCAGGCTGAAGCCAGGAGCTAGGAACTCCATCTGTGTCTCCCATGTGTGTGGCAGGGGCCCAAGTACTTGGGTCATCCTCTGCTGCTTTCCCAGGCACATTAGCAGGGAACTGGGTGGGAAGTCAAGTAGCGGGGCTCAAACTGTCACTCCAAAATGGGATTCTGATGTCATAGGCAGAGGCTTAGGCTTAACCTACTGTACCACAACACCAGCCCCTACACCATGTATCTTTAATCCAGACCCTAACTCATGAATATTTATATTGTTTCCATTATTTTTCTATCATAAATATTTTTGCAAATAATTTCCATGAGTCATCTTATACATAAATCATTTTGCCCATTGTTGTGACTATGTTTATATACAAATTCCTTGATGTGGAAAAACTGATTTTCTTGATAGTTATCCTATGAGGGAACTGCAAAATGTTCAAGGAAAATGAAATTAAAAGATAAGTTGTATTGCTGATGAACTCTGCTGTTTCCTTTTGCATGATGAGTGATAAACTCAACATGTGAGCCCTATGGTAGTCTAACAGAAATCTCAAAATGGAACAGTCATGCACAGTTCATGTTCAAGTATAATACTGATTTTCTTCATTTAAAAATTAACCAAAGGAATCAAGCTTTGACAACTAGAGTGACTTGGCTTCAGGAAAACCACATTCGAAAAGTGCAGTGACACCACTTCCCTCATCCCTTCATCAGCCACTGACAGCCACCTTGCAGGCCACCATGCTATTTACTTCGGGGATGGACAGACTTCCTCAGAATTGGTGATGGCTCTTGCCATTTTTCAAGAGCAACCAAATCTTGTGTAAATCAATAGATGGACTGAACACGATGCTTCTAACAGTGGCAGGCATGGCACGGAAGCTGAGACCTATCTGAGCACTGAGTGGATTTCATCTCGGACAATGTTTGGAGACTCTTCACTGGGAGCTCTATCATCTTTTGCAGTCTTGTCACACTCCATATCAAACTGCTGTCTTTCAGGGCACTCACCGCTTTCAATATGTGAGATGACTCCTACCAGTTTCTAAATTGAATACCTGTATAACCCATCTTTCAGTTGTTCCACCACATTACTTAGGTATTTTATGAGCTCAGAACCAGCAGTTTCAAGCAAAGTGAGTCCACATTTCTGCACTCGGGTGAAGCTTTCAGATGGATGCATGCAACGCTGGTAGAGAATGCTGTTGAGGCCAAATGAACAGAACTTGGTCACGGGGAAGTCAGTGCTCCAGTGCAGGGTGATACCACGCTCCCCAGCAGGCTGTCCCATCACAGTCAGGCCCACAGATGGAGCATACACTTCCTCTCCACAGACTGAAACCACAGCAGCTTATATTTAAAGTCAAGCTGATATGGGGCTGGTGCTGTGGCATACTGGGTAAGGCCACCACCTGCAGTGCTGGCATCCCATATGGGCACCGGTTCGAGTCCCGGCTGCTCCACTTCTGATCCAGCTCTCTGCTACGGCCTGGGAAAGCAGTGGAAGACGGCTCAAGTCCTTGGGCCCCTGCACCCAAGTGGGAGACCCGGAGGAAGCTCCTGGCTCCTGACTTCAGACTGGCACATCTCCATCCATTGGCAGCCAATTGGGGCATGAACCAGCAGATGGAAGACCTCTCTCTCTCTCTGCCTCTCCTTTTCCCTCTGTGTAACTCTAACTTTTAAATGAATAAATAAATCTTTTTAAGAAAATAAAGTCAAGCTGATCCTTAAATTCCTTTTATCTACAGATATTTGAGGTACTCATGTATTTTTTCAAAGAGCCTCAAAATTCTGAAAGTATTTACTATACATTCTAAATGGAAAAATACATTTTAGCATACTTCAAGTTACTGTATTTATTCAATATTAAGTAAATAAATTTCTATTTGGTTAATTTAAACCGCTCGTTTTTAAATATTTTTAAATATTTTAAAGGCTGGTGGGCTAGTGGTTAAGATGCCTCATCCCATATTGGAATGCCTGGGTTTGATTCCCGGCTTAGTTCCTGACTCCAGCTTCTGCTAAGGCACAGCCTGGGAGTCGGTGGTGGCTCAAGTGATAGAGTTCCTGCCACCAGGTGAGAGCCTTGGACTGACCCTGAGCTTTGGCCTAGTCAGCCCCAGCTGCTATGGGCATCTGGGAACCGAACCAGTGAATAAGAGACTTCTCCCTCTTTCTCCCACCCCATGTATATACATACATATATAAATACACCCACATATACGTGTCTCTCAAATAAAAAAGTTAAATTTTTAAAATTTATAAAGAAATATACTCACTATTTGACACAATTTGTTTTTATACAGATCCAGAGATAACATGGTGAAATCTTATCTTCCTAAACATAACTACACAAAGAAGGCTGACAATATGGTTAACTCAGCAAGTCATCGTCCAAGCTCAATGATATCAATCAGTCCTAATGTATTAAACTAACAGTGTCTCTTTTGTTCATTCACTAAAAGTTCCCAGTGTCATGTGTGGGTGAAGCTTCCTGAGCAACCTTTCCCAATTTCAGCTTTTGCTGCTGCAAAGCCAAACTGTGGACATTACATCTGAGTTCTGCAGCCCACAAAGAAAAAAAAAAAAAAAAGAAGAAAAGAAAAAAGAAAGAAAAGTGGCTAACACCAGAGGACATAACGTGTTCACGCTTTTGGAAAGTCACAGTAATGGCCCTGATAGCGGCTCCCACGCGGCTGCCAGTCTAGCGAAGAGGGCGCCCTCTAGGGGTGAACCTGAGCAACAAAATACAAGTTGAACACCCCAGTTTGTCAATCTGAAACTCAAAATGATGTAAAGCCCAAAACTTCTTGAGCACTGAAACAAGTGGGATATTCTACACTTGACTTGCAATCAGAGTGCCAGTGCTCTATAAATATATAAATTAATTTTGGGGGACTGGCGTGTGGCACAGCATCCCATTAACAGAGTGCCTGTTCAAGCCCCAGTGGCTCCACTTCCGACCCAGTTCTTCCCTAATGTGCCTGGGAAAGCAGTGGAGGATGGTCCTTCCACCCACATGGGAGACTCAAATGGAGCTCTGGACTGTTTCAGCCATTTGGGGAGTGAACCAGCAAATGGAAGCTCGCTTACTCACTCTCTCTCTCTCTCTCTCTCTCTCTCTCCCTCTCCCTCTCCCTCTCTCCCTCCCTCCACCCCCCCCCCTTTCTCCCTCTTTTTCCTTCAATTAAGTGAATCTTTTTAAAAATAAAAAAACTCTATGCAGGTCTCCCACATGGGAGACAGGGTTCCAAGTACTTGGGCCATCTTCCATTACTTTCCCAGGTACATTAGCTGGGACCTCACAGGGGATGCCCACATCGCGAGGGCAGGCCTTTACCTACTGCACCACAACGCCAGCCCCATTGTAAAGCCTTTATACTCTTTCCACTGTGTACTGTGTATATATAATTGATGCAAATAATTGTATTAGTCATAACAGTAGTTATGTGCAAGAGATATTGTGAGGGAGGATTAAGGTTTATTTGATAGGCAGAGTGAGAGAGAAAGAGAAAGAGAGAGAGAGAGAGAGATCTTCCATCTGCTGGTTCACTCCAAATGGCCCTAACAGCCAGGGCTGGTCCAAGACAATGAGCCTGGAACTTCATTCCAGGTTTCCTATGTGGATACAGAAGCCCAAGTACTTGGGTCAACCTCTGCTGCCTTCCCAGGTGCATTAACAGGGAGCTGGATCAGACACAGAGCAGCCAGGACTCGAATTGGCACTCTATAAGGAAGGCCAACATTGTCTGGTAGTGACTTAACCCACTACGCCAGATGAGGGGGGATAGATTAAATGACAAGAAGTGTGTGTAAAATACTCTGCCTGGTCCCCACACAGAGTACCTGCCCAAGCAGTGCTAACTAGAGTCACGCTCAGAGTTCCCTTCATGAGCTTTTTTGGTCCTTCAGTCAACTCAACCACCTCTGATTTCCTGACTGCTCAGACGCGGGGGTACCCAGCACAGGAAGCAGACAGAACTCCAGAAAGTTCAGCCATTCAGACTGCCATGTGACCCCCCAGGACATACTGGCATCTAGTCTTTTCCCAATCCAGTCATCCTGCCATTTGTTCCCATCTCTCTCAACTTCTGTTAAGGACCCAGGCAGGCCCAGAGCAGGAGGGCTGGTCTCCCCTGTGGAAAAGTGGCAGGGCCTCCAGACAACACAGAGGTACACAGGCAGGCAAGGAGGAGGCCTAGGCAGCCATGACAGCTAACTCTTCCGAGGCTGCTCCAAGAAAATTGCTTCATGTCTATTGCACTGAAACTGTGGGTGCAGAACCCATGGTTGTGGAGAGCTGACTGCATATAAAGCACATGAGTCTTTGTCCATCGTCTGTCACTCTGACAGGATACCTGAGACTAGGTATTTATACAGTACAGAGGTCTATTTTGGCTCAAGAACATGGCATCAGCATTTGCTGCTTTTCTGGTGAGGGGAAGCAAGTGCATACAGAAGACAGAGGACACAAAAAGTAGTCTTGCTTCATAACAACTGTTGCTTCGGGGAGCACATTCAAACCCTGGAAACATACATAAGCACACAACAGAACATCCCTGTAATACAGTGTGCATATTATGAGATACAAATGTATTTAGAGACCTAGTTAGTATGTGTAGCTACTTGGTGTTTATCATATATTGATTATATTTGGCCAGACTAACCTTTTACCCATTCAGAGGCAATAAGTCTCATCTCTCTCTTTCATTTTTTAGGGTTATTTATTTATGTGAAAGGAAGAGCTACAGAGAGAAAGGGAGGGAGAGGGAGAGAGAGAAAGAAAAAGGGAGGGAGAGGGAAAGGGAGAGAGAAAGAGAAAGAGAGAATCTTATCTTCTTGCTCACTCCCCAAATGCCCATAACAGTAAAGCCTGGGCCAGGCCGAAGCCAGGAGCCAGGAACTCCATCCAAAACCCTCCACATGGGTGGCAGGGGCCCAAGTACTTGGGCCACTTTTTGCTTCCTTCCCAGGAGTATTAGCAGGAAGTTGGATCTGATGTGCAGTAGCCGAGGACTGGAACCAGAATTCTGATAGGGGATGTTGACCTCATAAGCAGCAGCCTAACCTGTTCCACGACAATGCCAGCCCCTCATATTTTTCTAAGTAACTCGGTTCAGTCATCGTCACCTTTTCTGTTAGCTGCATCCAAAGCGACTCCGGGACTTCAGTTCTTCCTACCAACTGCCCACAAACCCAGGAACCCACTCCAGTGTTTGAGGGAAGGAGATCTGAGAACTCACCTGCCCCTTTAGGGTCTTTTTTTTTTTTTTAATTTTTGACAGGCAGAGTGGACAGTGAGAGAGAGAGAGACAGAGAGAAAGGTCTTCCTTTGCCGTTGGTTCACCCTCCAATGGCCGCCGCAGCTGGCGCGCTGCAGCCGGCGCACCGCGCTGCTCCGAAGGCAGGAGCCAGGTGCTTCTCCTGGTCTCCCATGGGGTGCAGGGCCCAAGCACTTGGGCCATCCTCCACTGCACTCCCGGGCCATAGCAGAGAGCTGGCCTGGAAGAGGGGCAGCCGGGACAGAATCCAGCGCCCTGACCGGGACTAGAATCTGGTGCACCAACGCCGCTAGGCGGAGGAATAGCCTGTTGAGCCACGGTGCCGGCCTAGGGTCCTTTTTTTCAGCTATCCTGGCTCTCTTACTGCCACCCTGGTCACCAATGAAAGGAGGTCATTAAAAACCAACTGCACTGTGGCCAGTGGGTTAAGCATTGTGCCCCAGTGGGTTAAATCTCCACCAGCATCCCATATCGGGAGTACAGGTCAAAACCCGGCTGCTCCCCTTCCTATCCATCGCCTTGCTAATGGCCTGGGAAAGCAGCGGAGGATGGCCCAAGTGCTTGGGCCCCCTGCCACCCATGTGGGAGAACCAGATGGAGTTCCAGGCTCCTGACTTCAGCCTGGCCCAGCCTGGGCTGTTGGGGCCATTTGAGGAATGACCCAGAGGATGAAAGTGCTCTCTTTCTCTTTCTTTTTCTCTTCCTCTGTCTCTCTCTCTCTCTCTGGCTTTCCCTTTCAAGTAAATAAAATAAATCTTAAAAAAAAGAAGAAGAAGAAGAAGGCGGTGCAGTGGGGCTGGACAGTTCCGGAGGAGAAGGAAATGAGGGAGACCTACTAGCACTGATAGGCCAAGTCCTCCATGATACATTTTTAATGAGAAAATAAAGCACAGAGCAATATGTGTGTCTGTCTTAAAAACTAATATCCGAGCCAAAGCAGGAGTCTCCGATTCCAGAAAAGATAAACACATCCCTCTGATCTGTCACTGTATATGACTTTGGTGATAACAACCAAATTGAATTTGTTATCATCCCGACATAGGAGTTTGGGTGGAGACACAATTCAGCCCCTAGGCAGCTTTCATTTCCCTGCTCTGGTGGGCACATCCCCCTACTGTGTCTGCAGCTGGGACCGCAGGAGCAGAGAGAGGAAAAAGCAATGGGGATCCCCTCCAGCTCTCAGCAGTACAGCTGCTCTGGTGAGAGACAAGTATCCCTCCTCAGTTTTAAGTGCATGCCCACCTGCTGCTACCACCAATGCCGACATATGGTCTGCAGGCTAGAGCAGCAAACCAAAAACCAAAGTGGGATACCGCCCTCTTCCATCTCTCCGAACACACACACACGGCTCAGATGGGAAATAAAGAAAGAAAGCTCCTTCTCTCTGGACCTGACACGTGCTTCTAAGTCTTGAGCAACTTTTATGCTTTTTAAACAGATTTACTTCTTTATTTGAAAGGCAGAGTTAGAGAGAGAGAGAAAAGAGAGACAGAAAGAAGTCTTCCATCCCCTGGTTTACTTCCCAAATGGTAGCAATGACCGGGCCTGGGACAGGCAGAAGTCAGGAGCCAGGAGCTTTGTCCAAGTCTCTCATGTGGGTGCAAGGGACTTGGGCCATCTTCCACTGTTTTCCCAGGCACAGTAGCAGGGAGCTGGATTGGAAGTGGAGCAGCTCAGACCTAAACCGGTGGCCTTATGGGATGCTGGCACTGCAGGCCTTGGCCGCAGTGCCAGCTACTTGAGCAGCTCTCTGAATGCAGGCTGGGCAATACTAAAGGGAGACAAGAACAATAAATGTTTTGGCACAGCAGCTTAAGCCATTTGTGACTCTGGGATACCACACTGAAGTGCTGGTTGGAATCCTGGCTGCTCTGCTTATGATCCAGCTCCCTGTTGAAGCACCTGGGACTGCAGCAGATGAGGCTCATGCACTTAGGCCTGGGCCATCCATGTCTGTGACCTGGATGGAGTTCCAGAGTTCCTGACATCAGCCTGGCCCTGGTTGCTGTGGCCATCTGGAGACTGAACCAACAGACAGAAGACTGATCTCTCTCTCCCTCCGTCTCCTGCACTCTTCCTTTCATAGAAATAAATAAATCTTTGAAAAAATATAACGCTCCACTCCTGTTGTGGGACTTTGAAGTCTGGTCTTTATTCTAGTCACCTGCTAGCCTTAGCTTTTCAGAGTCCTCAGTCAGCTACTGTACTTATTATGAAAGGATTTGAGTAGCAACCAGGGTGATGAGAAAGTACTGGGAAGATCATGAAAATGAGGGAGATTGAGAAAGACATTCCAGAAAATTGTGTATGAACTCCTGGGCTCACCCTGAAAGTACACATACTCGCAGCAAACGGAATAACACAGGCTAAGTGAGATGAGGGACCCACCACTGGGGGGCGCACATGTGGGACTGAGCCAGATAGCACTACAAATACTGTCAATACTGGAGCAGAAGAAAGAGTGGAGCTAGAGACCTGGACCCCTTGCCTTCTGTATTACCTGCTAAAATTAAAAAAAAAAAAAAAAAAAAAAAAAAAAATCAACACTCTGTGGCCAGACTAACAAATATAGAAGGAAGACACAGGATGCTAAATTCAGGCATGAAAGAGGGTTTATCACTACAGATTTCCCCCAAGACCTTTTCTCTTTCAGGGTTTAATTTTTTTATTTAAAAGACAAAGAGAAAGAGGAGATAAATAAGAGAGAGAGAGAGAGAGATTGATATCTCCCATCTGCCATTTCACTCCTCAAACACCTGCAACAGCCAGGGCTGGCCCAAGACCAGGAGCCAGGAATTCCATTCGGGTTTCCCTTGTGGGTGGCAGGGGTCCCACACTTGAGCCAACACTGCTGTGTCCAAGGGTGTGCATTAGCAGAAAGCTGGAGTCAGAATGGCAGCCAGGTATTGAACACAGGCACTCTGACGTGGGCGTGGCATCATAACTGGTGTCTTCACCACTAGGTAAACCACTGCCTCACTCCCAAGACTTTAAAAAGTCCATACGTGAATATTACCAACAAACCACTGCACACAGTTAGCAATTTAGATAAGTGGATCAGTTCCTTGAAAGATAAAAATGGCCAGATGTTGCTGAGAACAAATATAACAGTACTTAAAAAAGTGTGTGAATAAAAGTGGAATTAAAAGACAAGCTTGGGGGCTGGCACTGTGGCATAGTGGGTAAAGCCTCCGCCTGCAGTGCCGACATCCCATATGGGAGCCAGTTCAAGTCTAGGCTGCTCCATTTCCAATCCAGCTCTCTGCTATGGCCTGGGAAAGCAGTAGAAGATGGCCCAAGTCCTTGGGCCCCTGTACCCACGTGGGAGACCCAAAGGAAGCTTCTGGCTCCTGGCTTCAGATCAGCGCAGCTCTGGCTGTGGCGGCCAACTGGGGAGTGAACCAGTGAATAGAAGACCTCTCTCTCTCTCTCTGCCTCTTTTTCTCTCTCTGTGTAACTCTGACATTCAAATAAATAAATAAATCTTTTTTTTTTAAAGGTAAGTTTGCGGGGCAGTATTGTGGTGCAGGGCATTAAGCTGCTGCTTGCGATGCCAGCATCCCACGTGGGAGGCGAATTCCAGTCCCAGCCACTCTGCTTTTGATCCAGTTTCTTGCTGAAAAGGCAGAGGAGGCTGGCCCACATGCTTGGACCCCTGTCACACACATGGGCTCCTGGCTTTGGCCTGGCTCAGCCATGGCTGTTGGGGCCATTTGGGGAGTGAACCAGTAAATGGAAGATCTCTCTCTCTGCCTTTCAAACAAACAAATAAATAAATAAATCTTTTATAAAAATAAACAATTCCCTCTCATAGAACTATATCATCTATATCAGTAGTGTTTCCTACTAGTTCTGTTTCTCTGGAGAATCCTAATACAGGTATTTACTTTATACCTTTCTGTAATATCTGAATTGTTTTCCTGCAATGGAATGAAATTCCATTCAAAACCACTTTAAAATTAAAAATAAAACATAAAACATAACTGCATACGAATACATTGAAAAGAAATGCAAAAATTATAAAAAAAAATTTTGTTCTTAAATGTGATTTGTAATAAATCTTCCCTTTTATCTTGTATTATTTTTAAAAGATGTATTTCTTTGAGAGTCAGAGTTACAGAGAGAGAGGGAGAAACAGAGAGGGAGAGAGATCTTCCATCGGCTGGGGTTCACTCCCCAGATAGCCACTACAGCCAAGGCTGGGCCAAGGGGAATCCAGGAATCAGAAGCTTCCTTCAGGTCTCCCACGTGGATAGCAGAGGCACAGATATTTGGGCCATCTTATACTGTTTTTCTCAGGCTATTAGCAGGGAGCTAGATCAGAAGTGGAGCAGCTGGGATGCTGACATTGCAGGTGGTGGGGATACCCACTACACCGCAATGTCGGCAACTCCCCCTCCCTTTTATTTTTAAACTTTGTGCTATGCCACTAACTTATTCTTTTCAGATATTTCCCTATGCAAACAAAATTTCAGACATTTCTCTATACAAATAAAATCAGGATTATATTTTAAATTAATTTGTGGGGCCAGTGCTGTGGAGCAACGGGTAAAGCCACTGTCTGCAGCGTCGGCATCCGACATGGGCACTGATTTTAGTCCCGGCTGCTCCACTTCTAATCCAGCTCTCTGCTATGGCCTGGGAAAGCAGCAGAAGATGGCCCAAGCCTTTGGGCCCCTGAACTTATGTGTTAGACCCAGATGACGCTCCTGGCTCCTGGCTTCAGATCGGCACAACTCTGGAGGTTGCAGCCATTTATGGAGTGAACCAGCGGATGGAAGACCTCGCTTTTCTCTCTCTGCCTCTGCTTCTCTATAGCTCTGTCTTTCAAATAAATAAATAAATATTTTTTAAATAAATTAATTTGTTTCAGGATAATCTAGCATTACTTGTTCTTAAAATTTTTTATTTTTTATTTTTACTTTATTTGAAAGGCAGAGAGAGACAGAGATACACGGAGTGAGATCTTTATCTGCTTATTTTCTCTCCAAAAGCCCACAGCAACCAGGGCTGGGCCAGACCAAAGCTGGGAGGACAAAACTCAGTCCAGATCTCTCACATGGGTGGCAGGGATCCAAGTACTTGAGCCATTATCTGATGCCTCCCAAGGGGCATTATCAGGAAGCTGGAAGAGAAGCAGAGCGGCCAGATAGAGTTCCAGGCTCTTGCCTTCAGCCTGGCCCAATCCCAGCTGCTAAGGCCACTTGGGAGAGTGAACCAGTGGATGAAAAATGTTTCTCTCAGTCTCTTTCTCTCTCTCTCTCTTTCAAATAAATAATTTTAAAAATATGAATATGTTTATTTGAATAGCCTTGATATCTACCGACAAATTGTCTTCCAAAACATGGCAACAACTGAAACTAGTTGTGTACGCACATCCACTCCCTGTAGCCCTTCCCAGTACTGAATATGATCACTTAGTTAAATCTCTGACAATTTGAACTGGAGTCTGATTGATGCTTCATTTCTGTTCCTTTGGGTATCAGTGAAGTCAGACATGTTTCCTGTTTGCTAATTTCTACTACTTTGTGAGGTGTCTATTTTCCATTGGGATTTTCATGTTTTCTCATCACTTTTTAGGAACTCTTTATACACCATTTACATTATATAAATACATTATAGGCCGGCGCCGCGGCTCAATAGGCTAATCCTCCACCTTGCGGTGCCTGCACACGGGCTTCTAGTCCCGGTCGGGGCGCCGGATTCTGTCCCGGTTGCCCCTCTTCCAGGCCAGCTCTCTGCTGTGGCCAGGGAGTGCAGTGGAGGATGGCCCAAGTACTTGGGCCCTGCACCCCCACGGGAGACCAGGAGAAGCACCTGGCTCCTGCCATCGGATCAGCGCAGTGCGCCAACCGCGGCGGCCATTGGAGGGTGAACCAACGGCAAAGGAAGACCTTTCTCTCTGTCTCTCTCTCTCACTGTCCACTCTGCCTGTCAAAAAAAAATTAATAATAATTATATAAATGCATTGCCATATATGTGGCAAAGACTGTCCCAGTATATCATTTGTGTTGTAATTTTATGCCTTGTGGATGTCAATAATTAATTACAAGGGGCTGATGCTGTGGCATAGCGGGTAAAGCCACCGCCTGCAGTGCCGGCATCCCATATGGGCGCTGGTTCAAGTCCTAGCTGTTTCACTTCCAATCCAGCTCTCTGCTGTGGCCTGGGAAAGCAGTAGAAGATGGCCCAAGTCTTTGGGCCCCTGAATCCACGTGGGAGACCTGATTCCTGGCTCCTGGCTTCAGATGACTGCAGCTCTGGCCGTTGCAGCCAACTGGGGAGGGAACCAAAAGATGGAAGACCTCTCCCTCTCTCCCCCTCTGCCTCTCCTTTCTCTGTGTAACTCTTTAAAAAAAATAGATCTTTTTAAAAAATCAATAACAAGAAATGCATTATGATTATTTTAAAAATATCCTATTCCACAGTTGTAAAAGGAAGCATCCTTCATCTCTACTAGTCCCATGCTCCCTGCCCTAGTTTGGATGTGGCTTGAGTGAGTGCCCCCCAGATTCATGTGCTGGAAGTTTGTATCCAGTATGGAGCTAAGAGGTGGTGCTGCCTTTAAGAGGTGTGGCTGACAGAAGGTAATTAAGTCACTGGGGGGCATCACCCCTGGAAGGAATTCAGGTAATTCTTGTGGGACCCCCTTTGCTGCAGTGAAAATGGTTGCTACAGAAAGAGCAAGGCTTCCTGTCTCCAGCTGTGTGATGTCTCCCCTCCTACAGGTTCCTGCAGTGATGTCACCTGCCATATTGTGATGCAGCCAGCAGGGGCCCTCACTGGAGGCCAAAGGGATAGAGCCACCCAATCTTGGATTTTCAGCCCCTGAAACTGTGAGCTAAATTAACCTCTTTTCTTACATTTTATGTTTGCTTGCTTGTTTGTTTGAAAGGCAGAGAGAGAGAGATTTCTGACTGCTAGTTTACTCTCTTAAAGGCCATAACACCTGGGGCTGCGCCAGGCAGAAACCAGGAACTCAATCCAGTTCTCCCTAGTGTGTTAGCAGGAAATTGGAAGCAGAAGCGGAGCAGGGACTCAAACCCAGAAAGAAAGGAGACCTGGGTGTCCCAAGTGGTGTCTTAACCACTGTGCCCGACACCTGCCCCTAAACAAACTCCTTCAAAAGAAGTTACGAGAAGACGAGCGTAGTAAACTACAGATACATCTAACGACATCAGATGAATCTCAAAATTGTTTTGCTGAACTAAGGATGGCAGACACCAAAGAGTACACATTTTATAATTCCATTTATTTAAAATTCTAAAACAGGCAAGGGACTGGCACTCTGGTGCAGTAGGTTAAGCCACAGCCTGTGGTGCCAGCATCCTACATCAGAGTGCCACTTTGAGTCCTGGCTGCTCCATTTCTGATCCAACTCCCTGCTAACCCGCTTGGGAAAGCAGCAGAAGATGGACCAAATTCTTGGGCCCCTGCAACCCACCTGGGAGATCCGGATAGAGTTTCTGGCTTAAGCGTGGCCCTGTTGCAGCTGTTGTGGCCATTTGGGGGCATGAACCAGTGGATGAAAGAGTGCTCTCTCCATTTCTCTCTGTAACTCTAGAGTGCTCTCTCCATTTCTCTCTGTAACTCTACCTTTCAAATAAATAAATCTCTTTAAATAAAATAAAACAGGCAAATTAAAATACGGTGTTGGAGCTGGGGGCCTATGGTTACCCATGGGGTGTTGTGTGGGGAATGACTGACACCTGGTGGGGGGGAATGTGCATTGAACTGTGTTTACATTTTATCTAGAAGGGGTGCATGAAGGAAGAAGGAGCAAAAGGCCTTCCTTGGCAAACTCTGCTTGCAATGACAAACAAGATGGTGGTCAAATCTGAAGCGGCCAGCAAGCTTGGATAAAGGATTTTCTGGCGACTGACAAAGAACCCAGGTAACTTGCAGATCAATGTGCCCATGGCTCTGCAGAGATTTAATTTGTCTAGGACTGGTTGGCCCCTTTACACACTCCTGCCGCTTTCAGGAACATCTAGTGAGCATGCAGGTGTTGACTGGTAGTGGAAAGATTATGGATTTAAAAAGCACCACTTTTATCTTTGGTGTCCTTTACTCAAATAGAAAACTGTGCCCAGGTTGAAAGAGAAGCACACGGCCGGCGCCGTGGCTCAACAGGCTAATCCTCCGCCTTGTGGGGCCGGCACACTGGGTTCTAGTCCCAGTCAGGGCGCCAGATTCTGTCCCGGTTGCCCCTCTTCCAGGCCAGCTCTCTGCTGTGGCCCGGGAGTGCAGTGGAGGATGGCCCAAGTGCTTGGGCCCTGCACCCCACGGGAGACCAGGAGAAGCACCTGGCTCCTGGCTTCGGATCAGCGAGATGCACCAGCCACAGCGGCCATTGGAGGGTGAACCAACGGCAAAGGAAGACCTTTCTCTCTGTCTCTCTCTCTCACTATCCACTCTGCCTGTCAAAAAAAAAAAAAAAAAAAAGAGAGAGAGAGAGAAGCACACGAATATTGCCTAATCTAAGGGGTCCACAGCCATTATTTCAAAAGCAAATTCTCTTGTGAGATCCGGGAGTCATGTGGCCTTCCCGACAGGGCTGACCGGACTCACTGGACAGACTCAGTGGTCCTGGCTTTTTTGGGTCTCTGCATAAGCACGGATGGAGAGTAGTCTCTCATTTGCACTGTAGGCTAGACTCCAGCTTCTCTCAGTCACTGGCCCCCGCCTTGATGTCACCTTTTACTTTGTGATTCTGATGCTGAAATCTGTCAGTGCTGCATGGTGGGGGTGACAGGGAGAAGCACTCACATTCTCATTCTGAGTAGGAGCCAGCCAGCCCCGGGGCTGACATCTCAAAGTCAGGAACGCTGCAGTCAGCGGTCACCTGGGCAGGGACTGATGGCGAGCAGCAGGCGACGGAGACGTGGAAGTTGTTCTTTAGAGAGCATCTCTCCATTTTTCAGACGATGAGACAGTGACTCAGAGTCAAGACTCTCCATGCAGATGCAGCTGTTCACCAATTTCTGTCTCTAGCCTGGCTAGCCCTGCCGTGGGCTCCAGGCTCCTACGTACAGCCAGCCGTCTGAACTCAGCCTCCTGAGAATGAACTTACTGTCCCCCCACACACCTACACCAGCTCAGGCTCCTCCCCTGCCCCCTCCTCCTAATCCAACGACAAAATATCTGTTCTTCCTCATCGTTGCTTCTGTCCTCACAGCAACCCTATGGATTCCAGCCCTGAGTAGATCCCAAATCGGTCCCTAGTCTCCAACCAGAAGCTGCCTCCTGGCACAGCTCTCTTGCGCCGACTCCCTGAGGCCTCCTTGCTTCTGCCTCTGCTCATGCCCCTCCCATTCTCACTCAGCAGCCAGGCTGATTCCCACTAGTGACTCCCACCGCAGTGCTCCTCAGCGTCCCGACACGAAGCCCAGATTTCTCATCACAGCCACAACGCCCTGTCTCGCAGGTTGCAGCCTGTAGCTCTGGCCCACATAGGGGATGTGTGGGGACGGGGATCCCCAAATTGTTGTGGGGATCAGGAGCCCTGACTGTACTCAGAGAGACACCCCACCCCCAGCTAGACTTAGTCCCTGTTGTTGTTTCCCAGTAAGGATGTTACATTCCCTACATCCCCTGTAAGAATGTTACCAGATCAGAATGCCCTACTGCTCACTGCTGGGACAGCCAATTCACAGAGATGCTGGGAAGAAGCAAAGGTTTATTTTACGCAGCCAGTGGTCTTAGGGAAAGAGATCTCTGAATCCAAAATGTATTCTTTCTGCTTAACAAGCCAACAAAAAGGATTTTAAAGGAAAAGGGGTAGCTGCAGGGGAAGGTTAGGAAAAATGAGTGCATGGGCCGGTGTTGTGACACACAGAAGGTTAAACTTCTGCAGGCAGTGCCAGCATCCCAAAATGGGTGCCAGTTTGAGTCCCGGCCACTCCACTTCTGATCCAGCTCCCTGCTGATGTGCCTGGGAAAGCAGGAGCAGACGGCCCAAGAACTTGGTCCCCTGCACCCATGTGGGAGACCTGGAGGAATCTCCTGGCTTTGGCCTGGCCCAGCCCTGACTGTTGTGGCCATTTGGAGAGTGAACCAGCAGATGGAACAGTCTCTCTCTCTCTCTCTCTCTCTCTGCCTCTTCCCCTGCCTCTCTGTAACTCTGCCTTTCAAATAAATAAATAAATCTTTAAAAAAAAAATGAGTCCAGTCAATTGATAATTAGGTAGATCTTCTAGAAAATTGTCAAGGTGGAGGTTTCTTTCGTTCTTTCTTTTTTAAAGACTTATTTGAAAGGCAGAGTTGCAGAAAGATAAATAGAGAGAGAGAGAGAGAATATTCTATTCACTGGTTTACTCCCCAGATGACCACAACAGCCTGGGCTGGGCCAGGCAGAAGCATGAGCCAGGAGCCCATCTGGGTCTCCCATGTGGGTGCAGGGGTCCAAGTCCTCAGGCCATCTTCCACTGCTTTCCCAGGTACATTAGCAGGGAGCTGGATCATAAGTGGGGCAGCCGGGACTTGAATTGGTGCCCAAATGTGGTGCCACTGTCACAGGCAGCGGGTTAAGCCGCTGTGCTACAGAGCTAGCCGGCCCCTGCACTCTCCCTCCACCCCATATGGAGCTTACCTGAGTGTAAGGTCTGCTATTGCTGTCATTTTGTAGGCTCCTGGAATTCTTGCTCAATTATTCACAAGAGTAGTCCCAGGTAATTCACAATATTGATAGTCGGCTTCTGTTAAAATATGGAAAAGAAAGGGAAGATGCCTTTATTACAGTTGAAGAATACAACCAGGAGGCTGGGGTAGAAGTGAACAGAAGAGCAGGATTTAATGAAAGGGCAAAAAGATGGTACACTCTCAGACGACAGTGCAGGCAAGCTCAAGAGAAAACTGCCCCCACCTAAGCCGGCCATCCTTTCGTAAAGGGTAGAGCAGTCTCAGGGCAGGGCCTAAATGAAAATCCAGAGGAGATGGGATTTGCAATGGGGCTCCAGTGCACGAGGTGGTCTCGAAGGTGTGATAGCACTCGGGGCATGATGGAAAGTGAGGCTGAGCTGCACGGTGGAGAGTGGGTGTGCTAGGTTTTCAGCACCTAAGATGGTGGGGTCTGGCTGGTACAGTCCTTGGCTCCATATCCCTTCCTGACCCCTCGCCTCTCCCACACCACAGCGCACGGATGAGGACTGTGTAGCCACTGGTCCCATCAGACCCCAAGGGCCAAACTGAGACTAGGGAACATCTGGAGGCTGCCCCCATGGTCAGGTGCTGGGCACCTCCCTTAGGGCCCTCTCTAGACCCAGGTTATTGGAACCTCCTCCCAGGCAGGACACCAACTTCTGCAGGCGGAAGCAATGGGGAAAGTGGAGTCTCCAGTTCCTAAATTGAAACCCCGGCTCTTTGGCCCATCTCTGCTGCAGTTCACCCATCTATGAAAACTGGGATTAACACCTGAGCGGGTTCCTGTGGGAAATGAGCTTTAATGGAGCACTTAGCACGATGTTTGGCATACAGTAGGTGCTTACTAACTCAGTGATAGCTCTTGTTTTCATTCTCAGGAACCGACACCCAGGCCTAACCACCAGAGGAGGGCCCCCCAAGGATTCCAGGACCTGCAGCCTGGGGGCCTCCCTCTTAAGGTCCCGATGGCTGCCTACCAGGAGGTGTGTGTGTGCGGCTTCGAGGAGTTCAACCAGGCTGTGGGGCTGCACGAGGGCAAGCGCATTTTCGCCTTGTTTGTGGGTTCTAAGGACGCGGAAGGGAACAGCTGGTGTCCCCTCTGCATGCAGGCGGAGCCAATCATTCGTGAGGGCCTGAAGCGTGCCAGCCAAGAATGTGTGTTCATCTACTGCCAAGTAGGAGACAAGCCTTACTGGAGGGATCCAAATAACGACTTCAGGAAAAAACTGAACGTGACTTCGGTGCCCACGCTCCTGAAATACGGAACACCTAAAAAACTGGTGGACGCGGAGTGTCGCCAGGCCAACCTCGTGGAGATGCTCTTCTGTGAAGATTAGCATTCCATGATGGCGAGTGTGTCTTGATTTCCTCTGGTATCAAACTCGACTTGTTCTGAAATCATGTTAGCAAGAAATAAATGATATTTAAAAAATCAGTGTACGCTATGAAAATACTCATGAACCTGCAAAAAAAAAAACAACTCCCTCCAGCCCCAAAAGATCACACTCCTGAGTCACTCTCAGCCCCGGCGCTGCAGGCAGCGTGCACTCGGCGCACTCGGTGTGCCGGCGGCGGCGCGCTCTGCATAATGCCGGCCCCAGGTGGAGGAGCCAGGCTGCTCCAAGCGCCACCTCCGTGCGACCCTCGCGGAGAGCGGAGGGCGGGGCACGCAGCCACCGCGCCCTGCCATTGGCCGCGCAGGCGGGGGGGCGGGACTTACCGCACGGCCGGCGCCGCTGTGTTGTCATTAGGCGGCGGCTAGAGGACACGGTCAAGATGGCGGCGGTCTCTGGGCTGGTGCGGAGACCCCTTCAGCAGGTAGGCAGCGGCACGGGGCCGCCAGGAGCCTGCGCGGCCCCAGCCCGCCCCGCGACCGCTCTGACCGTCCTTCTCTTTCTCCGCCAGGTATCCGGGCTGCTGAAGAGACGCTTTCACCGGACCGCGCCGGCGGCGCTGCAGGTAACTGGAGCGGACCGGGGCCGGGCGGCTCTTCGGGCCCTGCGGTCCGCGGACGCGCACATCCCGCGTGGGACTGGAGCCGCCTGTGTCGCCGCCGGGCGCCCGTGACGCCGGCGTGTCACTCCCGCCAGGCTGCCTGGGACCATGTGGGCACTGGGAGAAAAGAAGTTGACGCTTCTTCCTCTCTGATCCATCGCCCCTTAAGAAATTGTGCTAAATTATACATCGCTTAATTTTGTTGAAAGTGTATAAATTAGGGACGTTAGATGCACCCACCGCGTCGGGCAGCCCTCTCCGCTTCCCATTCCCAGTACTTTCTCATCCCGGACAGAAACTCTGTGTCCGTTACATAACTCCTGGTTCCCGGTCACCTCAGTATTTTCTGAGTTTGCCTGTTCTAGAACTTCATATAAGTGGAATCACTTGGCCTTTCGTGTCTGGCTTATTTCGCTTAGCTTATTGTCTTCGCGGTTCATCTAGGCCCGAGCTGTGTCAGAATCGGATTCCTTTGTGAGGCTGCAGGATCTGGTCCAGAGTGTGGACATACACACTTCACCCACTCATCCCACCACGAGGGCTGGGCTGTTTGCGCGTTTTGGCTGATGTGTGTATTGCTGCGTACAGCTGCCTTGCCTCCAGTTCTTGTGGGATAAACACCCGGAGTGGAATTGCCCCTCCGCACCCACACACTCTGTTTTCCTTACTAGAGGATTCTGCCATGGTGTATGTTAAAATAACTCCTACATCCTGACGCAGACTGCCAGTGCCTGCTACCTACGAGTGCTCAGTACTTAGCATTGGATCCCCGCGTGGCACACAGGATTAAGCTGCCACCTGCGACGCCAGCATCACTGTTGCAGTGCCAGTTTTGAGTCCTGGCTGCTCTGCTTCCTGCCAATATACCTGGAAAGGCAGCATAGGATGGCCCCAATACTTGGGCCTCTGCCACTCTTGTGGGAGACTGAGCTGAAGTTCCTGGCTCCTCACTTTAGCCTGGCCCAAACGTAGCTATTGTGGACAGTTGGGGAGTGACCCAGCGGATGGTTCCTTGTTTCCCTCTCTGTTGCTCTGCCTTTTAAATAAATAAATCTTAAAAAATATTTAGCATGAATTAGGTTTCCTTGATAGTACTCCAGGGGTCTTAACAAAACAACCCAGCCTGCATTTTCCCCAGGAAAGCTGCCTGTGAGCTGGCCTGGCCAGTAGGCAGTTTTCTTAATCTTGGGTGCACATCAAGGAAAGCCTGTCGCATCAGCTAACTTCTCAAAGACTAGTATGTATAACACAAACGCTGCTTCTAGAATTCTTTGAACTTTAAAAGAGAAGCCTGTTCTAGCCTGTTTTTATATCCCAGGCTAAGGGCAGTCTAGGTGAGTATACAGGAAGACTCTCAGTGGTGTCCTAAAAAATCCTGAAGCTTACTCACTTTCCTGTATTTGCGACAGGTGACAGTTCGTGATGCTATCAACCAAGGTATGGATGAGGAGCTGGAAAGAGATGAGAAGGTATTTCTGCTTGGGGAAGAAGTTGCTCAGTATGACGGGGCATACAAGGTAACCAAAATATATGAAAGATGCACGCTGAGGTCACCATTTTCCCTGAGATCTACTTGAAAGTTAATGAGGTCAACTCTTACTTGTAGGTTAGTCGAGGCCTATGGAAGAAATACGGAGACAAGAGGATCATAGACACTCCAATCTCCGAGGTGAGCCTTCCACCAGGAAGCAGGCCTTGCAGGGCTTGTCCGTTAGTGCTCGCTCACCTCAGTCTTACTGATTTTCACTTCCTTTGTGTTTTCCTTTATAGATGGGCTTTGCTGGAATTGCTGTGGGTGCAGCTATGGTATGTAGTAGTCTCTGTGAGGCTCATCCGAAGAGATTTAACATGACGTTTTAAACATACTGCCTCCCACTCTGCTGTTCCTTGTTTTTTAACATGCATGTTTTTGATCTCACAGGCTGGGTTGCGGCCCATTTGTGAATTTATGACCTTCAATTTCTCTATGCAAGCCATCGACCAGGTTATAAACTCAGCTGCCAAGACCTATTACATGTCAGCAGGCCTACAGTCTGTGCCCATAGTCTTCAGGGGACCCAATGGCGCCTCGGCTGGTGTAGCTGCTCAGCACTCACAGTGCTTTGCTGCGTGGTATGGGCACTGCCCAGGCTTAAAGGTGGTCAGTCCCTGGAATTCAGAGGATGCAAAAGGACTTATAAAATCGGCCATTCGGGATAACAATCCAGGTCAGCAGAGTGAGCTGTCAGTCTCTTGAACAGTAAAACTAAAGTGAAATTTTTATATAGAAGGACCTTTAAGGATTCTAGTTAAACTTAAATATATTGTATAAATGTTAAAGATTTATAGATGCAGTAAAGATAGTAAGAAATGTGGTTTTTCTTTGTCTTTGGATTTATTTGAAAGACCTACAGAGAGGCAGAGAGAGAGAATAGAGAGATCCTCCATCCACTGGCTCACCCCCTAAATGGCCAGAACGACCGGAGCTGGGCCAGTCTGAAGCCAGAAGCTTCTTCCAGGCCTTCCATGCCAGTGCAGGGGTCCAAGGACCTGGGCCATCTTCTACTGCTTTCCCAGGCCATAGCAGAGAACTGGACTGGAAGTGGAGCAGCCAGGTTCCGAACCAGCACCCACATGGGATGCCAGTACTGTAGGCAGCGGCTTTACCCACTGTGCCACAGCACCAGCTCCATTGCTAGTTTTTCTTAAGTCTAAGAAGAGGCCAGTTAGATATCTACTGCATACCTACAACACTGGTTTAACCTCAGTAGGTAGAGTTATATTTAAGTACTTGGGCTATCATCCAGACTTCTGGACAAAATAGAAATACAGGGGCTGGCGCTGTGTGTGGGCACCAGTTCGAGTCCTGGCTGCTCCACTTCTGATCCAGCTCTCTGCTATGGCTTGGGAAAGAAGTAGAAGATGGCCCAAGTTCTTGGGCTCCTGCACCCAGAAGAGGCTCCTGGTTTCCCATCCATGCAGTTCGGACCATTGCGGCCAATTGGTGAGTGAGTGAACCAGTGGATGGAAGACCTCTCTTTCTGCCTCTCCTTCTCTCTCTGTATAACTCTGACTTTCCAGTAAATAAATAAACCTTTAAGAAAGAAGACAGAAATACAGCTTTCTTGACAGCACGCTGACACGTCACAGTGGATGTAATGAGTGACTTACTTTGGTTTCAATATGTATAACACTTTGCAGTGGTGGTGCTAGAGAATGAACTGATGTATGGAGTTCCTTTTGAACTTCCTGCCGAAGCTCAGTCAAAAGATTTTCTGATTCCTATCGGAAAAGCCAAAATAGAAAGACAAGGTAAGAGAACTTACACGTTTACGCATTATTTTAAATCCAGCCCTTCTATTTATATTGGTCAAATGTCACCTAGGTGTTCTTACCATTTTACCCTGATTAAAAAATTACAAGAGTTCAAGTAAAGCCCTGACTTCTCACACGATAGTGCTTTTCTGAATTTGGGTCCAGTTGATTTATATTTCATTTCTGAGAAGGCTGCCTCACTCCTCAGCTCACTGAAATGAAATTGACTTGAAGACTTGACACAAACAGGAGTGCTGCAGCATCTTTCCTTTTGACCTGACCTCTGCCTGTGGCCACTCTGTTTCAGGGACACATATAACTGTGGTTGCCCATTCGAGACCAGTGGGCCACTGTTTAGAAGCTGCAACGGTGCTTTCTAAAGAGGGAGTTGAATGTGAGGTAAGTGGACATTCACCTGTTACAGAATCAGAAAGACTCCTTTTAAACTCGGAAGCCAGGGGTTGTACATTGGACTCAGGAATGAAGATGCTGCTTGGGGTCCCACATCCCATTTCAGGGTGCGGTGGATTTTGAGTGCCAGCTCCACTTCCCAGCCAGCTTCCTGATGATGTGCTACCTGGGAGGAGCAGATGATGGCTGAATGCTTAGATCTCTCTTTTTCTTTTTCTTTCTTTTTTTTTTTTTTTTTAAGGTTTCTTCTTATTATTTTTTTTTGAGAGAGAGTTACAGACAGAGAGAAGGAAAGAGAGAGAGAGAAAGGCCTTCTATCCACTGATTCACTCACCAAATGGCTGCAACAGCTAGAGCTGGGCTGATCCAAAGCCAGGAGCCACGAGCTTCTTCCATGTCTCCCATGCAAGTGCAGGGGCCCAGGGGTTTGGGCCATCTTCTGCTGCTTCCCAGTCCATAGTAGAGAGCTGGATCAGAAAAAGAGCAGCCAGGACTTGAATTGGCACCCATATGGGATGCCGGCATCCAAGGCGGACTTAGCCCACAATGCCACGGCATCGGTCCCTGGATCCCTTCTGTAAATTCGGGAGACTCAGAATGAGTTTGGGCTCCTAGCTTCGGCCCAGCCCATCTCTGGCTGTTGTGGACATTCCACTAGATGAAGATCTCTGTTTCTGTCTCTCTGCTTTTCAAACAAAAATAAATTTAAAATTAAATAATTAGGGGCTGGCATTGTGGTATAGTGGATAAAGTCACTGCCTTCAATGCCAGCATCCTATATGGGTGCCAGTTTGAGTTCCAGCTGCTCTACTTCTGATCCAGCTCACTGCTAATGTGTCTGGAAAAAGCAGTGGAGGATGGCCCAAGTCCTTGGGCCCCTGTTCCCATGTGTGAAACTCACAAGAAGCTCCCAGCTCCTGGCTTCAGAACTGGCCCAGCTCTGGCCATTGTGGCCATTTGGGTAGTGATTCAGCTGATGGTAGGTGTCTCCATCTCTGTGTCTCTTTCAAATTGAGAAATAAAAAAATATTAAAACTTAGAAATAGGGGGTTTCAGTTCTGTAACAGGATGAATAGATTAAAATCTTGCTCAGTTCTTTTGTATTTAAAGCCAAGAACCTGCTTTACTTTTCATATACTTAGCTCTTACCATAAAGTTTTGGATCTTTACATGCTTTCTGAAGTTAAGGTGCAGCCTTGCAGCTGGCATGGGGGGTGAGCTATCCAGGACTTAACCACTTGCCATTTACAGCTGGGCAAGCCGTGTACCAAGACATACTGTACATCTGTTACGTCAGCTGTAAATAGGGAATGAGAGACTGTCCCATCATAGGGTGGTTGTGAGACTTATACTTAGTATAGGGCCCGGTATGCAGTAAGCACTGAAACGTTAGCCATTGTTTAGACAAGATGGAAGGTAGCCCAGGATAAATGAACCCTGTAGTGAACAGAGCTGCTTGTACAGATTTTAATGACTGTTTCTTTTTACATTTTGTGTATTTTTATACCTAGACCCAAAGATTAACATGAAACAACAAAAGGAAGTAGTATTATGTGGACAAGGCTTTGGAGGGTGCTTCAGATAGTTCATGAAAAAAGGGAATTTAAAGAATTTATTGGGGCTGCTGCCTGCAGTGCCAGCATCCTATATGGGTACTGGTTCAAGTCCCGGCTGCTCCACTTCCAGTCCAGCTCTCTGCTATGACCTGGGAAAGCAGTAGAAGATGGTCCAAGTCTTTGGGCCCCAGCACCTGCATGGGAGACCCAGAGGGAGCTCCTGGCTCCTGATTTGCACAGCTCCAGCCGTTGTGGCCATTTAGGGAGTGAACTAGTGGATGGAAAAAATCTCTCTCTACCTCTGCCTCTCTGTAACTCTGCCTTTCAAATAAAACAAAATCTTTAAAAAAAAATTTATCTTGATGCAGAAATTCCAGCATTCTTTTTTTAAAAATTTTATTTATTTGACAGGTAAGAGTTATAGACAATGAGAGACAGAGAGAAAGGTCTTCCTTCTGTTGGTTCACTCCCCAAATGGCCACTACAGCTGGCGCTGCGCCGATCTGAAGCCAGGAGCCAGGTGCTTCTTCCTGGTTTTCCATGTGGGTGCAGGGGCCTAAACACTTGAGCCATCCTCCACTGCTCTCCCGGGCCACAGCAAACAGCTGGACTGGAAGAGGAGCAACCGGGACTAGAACCCGGCGCCCATATGGGATGCTGGCGCTGCAGGCAGAGGATTAACCAAGTGAGTCACAGCACCAGGCCCCCAGCACTATTTTTTAAAGATCCCTTGTATGCCTGGATTTAGCATTTTTTTTTACACCAAAATAAACTTGTCTTTTAATTCCTCTTCTACAAACCTTTTGAAGTACCCTTGTATTTGTGATGCAGTGGCTCTAGAAAGCTGATTTACTGTATTTCCTCTTTAGGTCATAAATCTGCGTACTATCAGACCAATGGATATTGAAACCATAGAAGCCAGTGTCATGAAGACAAATCATCTGGTAACAGTGGAAGGAGGCTGGCCACAGTTTGGAGTAGGAGCTGAAATTTGTGCCAGGATCATGGAAGGTATTTCAAAGAAAGTGGATCTAGAATATGGTCAAGCTATAACAAACAACATGTACGTGAACACGTGTTGAATAGAGTAAAAAAGCTAGGGTAGCCAAATGTCTTGAACTTTGAACTTTGGTGTTAATGTTTTAAAAAACAAAACCAGAAAGTCTTTCCCAAAACAAGTATTACTTTACCTTATGCTTTTTCTTCCTGCGCAGCCATTTTTGCCAGCGTGCGAGTGCTCGGCTGCCTTTTCCTGCCCACCTCAGTTGTGTCTTCCTTCTCTCCTAGGTCCTGCATTCAATTTCCTGGATGCACCTGCTGTTCGTGTCACTGGTGCTGACGTCCCTATGCCTTATGCAAAGATTCTAGAAGACAATGCTATACCTCAGGTCAAAGACATTATATTTGCAATAAAGAAAACATTAAATATCTAATTTGGACCTGAAAATCTAGCCATTGAAATTTATTTAAAATCCTTGCTGGTACCTGGATTGTACTGCAAGATCTCACTATTCATAAAGTAATCTCTACAGCAACATGTGTTTTTGTACTGGGAAGAAGTTTAAATATGTCTGTGTGTGGAGAATTCTCCACTGTGCTGCCCTAGACTCCTGCCTGCTTTTATCTGTTTTAGTTGCCTTGTTCTTTGAATAAACAGAAAATTTTATCCATTGTCACTAGGACAGATACAGATGTGGTAGTCTTAAAAGATATATCCAGAATATATAACTTATATGTATTAAATAAGTGTATAATCTACATTTACTGTAGATTGTTTTGATAAGGAATAAAGAAATTCCTAACTATGACTAGTTGTGTTTTTATATGCTTAAAATAACAAATGTGAGTGAAGACTTAAAAGTGTATTAAGAAATTAGTGCCAAATGGAAAATAAGCTGTAACTATAAAACCACTGCCTGTTTTTTATTGAGATTTTATCCAAAATAGCAAGACCAACCTCAGGATCATGGCTTGGGGCCAGTGTTGTGGCACAGCAGGTTAAGTGACACTGGCAGCATCCACAGCTGAACGACAGTTTGAGTCCCAGCTGCTCCAGAAGCATATTGGAGGTACCCACTTTTAAGTAGAAGATAGGATTGTTGGGGTGGGGGTTTGGTGCTGTGGTTGGGACACTCCACAACTTGTATCAGAATGCCTGCCACCCACAGGAGAGGTCCAAGATGAGTTCTGGGCTCCTGGCTTCAGCCTGGCTCTGGCTCTTGCAGGTATCTGGGGAGTGAGCTAGCAGATGAAAGATCTCTGTCTCTGTATCTCTACCTTTTAAATAAGTAAAAGTAAATGTTTTTAAAGAAGGACTGTTTGTTTTTAGGAGGGAAAATAAGAGATGAAATACACACAGGAAGGAAGGCAGCTAGCACTGTGAATCTACTGTTCACCAAGGTGCCTCTGAAAGTGCGCAGTTGAAATACGTAGAGAAGGTATAGACAACACATTTTCTTGGCATGGTTTACTTTTAATAAAAAATACAGCTGAACATTTGTCACAGATTACATGAAACTGTACACAATGACATTCTCTGCATAGTAACCAACACTGATGTGTGTACTTGAATTTTAAATGGATTATTTATAATCCTTTAAAGTGCAGTTTATTTAAGCAAATCATAGGATAAAGGATCTTTTTAATAAATGAGTAACATTAAAAAGATGATGTATTTGAATAAATCTTAAAAAATCAGAATTGATTTCCATAGATGCCAGATTTACTTGTCTTGTTACAATGACACAGCCCCCCGCCCCCCAACCCCGAAGGTGAGGATTAAGAAGATCCTCTCTAACTGGTAAGAACTTTTTCCGATGTTAACATTTTTTTCTGTCTGTTCCAATAACATTCTAACTAAACAGAACGGTGGGTCTGGAGTTGATTGAGCAGCCCTGAGTTCTAGAACCTCACTGGATTTCCTACTGGAAATCAGGAGACCCTTCCCGACTTTCCCCATGCTATCTGAGGGGAGAAGGAAGAACTCAGTTGCTTCTCTGACTCGGCAACGTAACTATGATGTGGGCTACGGTGTTAACGTCTAGGATGAAGTAAAAGTCGCAAAAACGGGAGTTACCTAAGAAATAACCAGAAAATGGCTTCAGAGACGTGAACTGTGAGAGGGGCTGTCTGACGGGGTGGGAGAAACTGCAGGACAAAGGCCGTTTGCTGTCCCCACTGTCTTTGTTTTTCTGTCTGTTTTCTTTAGTTGGTGGAAATACTGATTCCACTACGCTGCTGCCCCAAAGAGATGCCGTGAGAGGATGAGCAGGACCTGACAGTGCTAGTCCAGGGGCAAGGTGCTCCGTAAGGCAGCAGTGCCAGCCTGACTGGGGCATCTGCGAGACCGTGTTCAACAGCTCAGCCGCGAAGAGGGTCAGAGGGTGGGAGTGGGGGGGAAGGACTTTCCCTCCAAGTGTAAACAGGAAGCCTCAGCCGATCTTGGGAGCACTGTGGTCACATGTTTCGGCTTTCCTCAGAGTCCCTTTCTGGAAATTCTGGATGGAACTGAGCAGGGCCCCTCGGCTCACACCGTTCACAGCCTGGGGCAAGAGCTGTGCAGGCGCCTCTGTGCTCACCGGAGGCAAGGGAGCTGCTGGTGGTGGAGGCGGCGGTGGCGGTGGCGGTGGTGGAGGTAATGCAGATAGGCCTGTGGAGGAGAAAGGGGGAAAGGCGACAGTTAGTGCCCCACCTCTCCAGCGGCCGCCGCTGAGCATGCTGCTGCTCAGTCCTGGGCAGAGGGCACTTGACACACGCTGCACGGGGACCAAGATACTCAATACTTGCTTTCAAAAATATCCAGCAAAAGGGGCCTAATGGTTAAGATGCTGGTTAAGGTGCCTGCATCCTGTATCAGAGTGCCTGGCTTTGATGCCCAGCTCTGGCTCCTGACCCCCAGCTTCCTGCTAATGGAGACTGGGAGGCGGTGCTGATGGCTCAAGTCGTTGAGTCCTTCCTACTCGTGTGGAAGACTTGGCTTGAGTTCCTGGCTCTCAGCTTCAACCCTGGTCCAGCCCTGGCCAAAGCTTTGGGCATCTGGAGAGTCAATCAATGGATGGGAGCTTGCTATCTCTATGTGTATCTATCTGCCTTTCAAATACATGAATTTTAAAAAGAACCAGAAGCATCAAAGATGAACTATTTAAAGGCTGTTGTTTCCCTCACATAATAGTCATGGAAGTAAAGACTGTTGGAACAAATAGCACAGGTTATATAAAAGCCACCCTCTGCATTAAATGAAGCTGACTCCATTTCCAAATCTGAGTAATGGTTGTCCCAAAAGAAGAGTTCCACCAGCTACTTTAGTCAGGTTGTGGGCAGCTCTCCCTACTTCTGAGCCAGCAATTAAAGACAGACATCTGTATGCAGAGTTAGGTGGCCATGAATGTCAGTCATAACGGAAGAACAATTCTTTAGCTGCTCCAACACACATGGTGTTTGAGGGTGTGATGTCATATAAAATGACAAATCACTTAAGATTCTCAGCAAGGGACCAGTGTCTGCTGGGTTATACATTCCCCAGGTCTGTCTCGAATAATCATTTTCTATTAGGTTGCATTAAAGGAATGTAAGATACAAATGTTGGCAACACAAACAGGGGGCACAGGTGTCTCTGGCAGTGGCACCCTCAGAGGGGAGAAGGCTTTCTCAAGCGCCATTCTTTCCTCTGTGGCCCATAGGAGCCACAATGGAACTGCACTAATCGCTGTCTTTGCAGAAGCAGCAGGAGACACTGGAATACTAGGCCGTACTCTAGTGGGCAAGGAGAAGGGTACTGGGCGGGTATCTGCAACTTCTCTCAGTTTCCGGGCACATACCTTTGCAACTTGAATTTGAATGTCTGAATGGATGAGTGAATTGCTCTCTTACAAACACTGACTACAGAAACAACCCTGCCTTAAAGAACTCTACTGTTTCACAATGGGTCCCCTGTGAATGTGGCAGCTCCCCAAGACTACACCTGCCTGTTGCTGCCTGTACCCTCTCCCCCTCCTTGAGCTACACCAGGGAGACATCCACTGCTACCAGTACAGACACCCATCACCATGTCAACTGGTGGGGAGGAGCGGCTCAGGATTACAAAAAAAAAAAAAAAAAAAAAAATACTCAAGGACATCCCTTTCACCAGGTGTGACAGGCACCAGTTAAAGTCTTGCAGTTCATAGAAAACCACTTACCTTCCTTTACATCTTTTACCCAAAGCTAAGGCAGCTGAAAATAAAGCACCACACAAATACACACACTCATGCTGTGTAATCTTGGAATTCTTAAATAATAGAGCAATACAAACATTAAATACAGACAAATGAGCAACATGTAATTTTCATTGGTTCTATACAATAACTATCATGAATGGAGTTCCATTATGGTCTCTGCTAGTGTGGATTGTGGGCATATGTTCCTGGCTTTAAGTCACAGGGTTATAAAGACAAAAAAGACTAAGTCTGAAGTGACCACTGAGTGAGAGAACTGGAGTGAATGAGCAAGTGACAGAAGCATCCTCTGAAGAGGACTTTGGGAGAATGACCCATGAGATTCCAGGAGGCGGGAGACCTCTGCTGAGGTCTAGGAACTTGGAGTTGGTGACTGTAGCAACCAAGAGGGTCTGGGGAAGTGAGCTCGGGCCACTTAGGGGTGAGGGTGCAACGCCCTTCCAGGGCGCTCCCACCCCAAAAGGCAGCACAATCTGGACTAGACATTCAGGGCCCATAAAGAATGCCAGGGTTTGTGCTTCTCAGCTTTGTGCTTTGACCCCTCACAGAAGAATCACTGCAGGGTTAAGAACCAGAAGAAGGGCTGGCACTGTGGCATAGCGGGTAAGGCTGCCGCCTGCAGTGCCAGCATCCCATATGGGCACCAATTAGAGTTCTGGCTGCTCCACTTCCAGTCCAGCTCTTTGCTATGACCTGGGAAAGCAGAAGATGGCCCAAGTCCTTGGGACCCTCCACCAGCATGGGGGACCCAGAAGAAGCTCCTGGCTCCTGGTATCAGATCAGTGCAGTTCCAGCCATTGTAGCCATTTGCAGAGTTAACCAGTGGGATGGAAATCACCCCCCACCCATCCACTGCCTCTGCTTCTCTGTAACTCTGCCTTTCAAATAGATAGATAAATCTTAAAAAAATAAAATAAAATAAAAAATCAGAAGACAGGCTCTGAGCTGCAGCAGCCTTAGGGGTTTATTAAAGACATGGAACTGACCATCTAGAAACCAGCTACTCCTCCAGCCCAGAATTCTGGGCAGTGAGACCCAGGTCTAGGGGGTGGGCTCAGGAGTATGGGCTGCCATGTTGGCACAGAACAAAACTGGTTGAGCTCAGAGGGAACCAACTATTCACTTTGGCCTCATGACCAACCAGACACTTGAAATTCTAGGTGCAAATGTTACCAACACAGAAATGGTAAATGAAATAAGTGTTCAATTGCCCTGCTCTGCTGCCACACTGTACTGCGTAAATAAATATGCATCCGTTAAAGAAAAATCATTTGGAAAAAAAGGTCCACTGGGACTGCAGCGAGGCAACACGTCGGTAACAGTGGCAAGGAGGAGAGTGAGTTCCTCCCCACCAAAAGGCCTCCAATAGCCCTTATCCCAGGCTATGGACAAGAGCAGATTCCATGTTAATGCAGATGGCTAAGGGAATATACCAGGACGGGGTGCTTGGAGCCAGCTCATCGACAATGAGACTCAGGCCAGTGCTGGTCTCTCCCATCTCACCTTCTGTTAGACAAAACCCCTTTGAAATGAAAACTCTACCCTCCCCAAGATCCCATGCACCAAACCCCCTGGGAACCTGGCAGTCCAGTGGAGGCCCTGGAAGACAGCACAGGCTGCTACAGCGAGAGTGGAGGGTAGATCCGTGTGGGGGTGGGACACCATGCCAGAAACATCCTCCGCTGCCTCCTGGAAAGGATGTCCGAGCATTCCCTGTCCTCAGGCCTTTCAACAGTGGGCAGTCTATTGGTCTCTGTAGCTCCAAGCTCCTTAGTGGTCCATGTAAATAGGTGGGGAGGCCAGGTGGCCTCCAGATCACACTAGAGCAACAGCAGACCTACCTCCTACCCTTGGGAATCAGTGGAGAGCCGTGAGCCCTGGAAGCGAGCAGCACCCCGGCTCTGGTGAACCACTTTCACCTTTGGCTCAGGCAGATGGGAGGCTGTACTCATGTCTCAACTTGAGCACTAGTGAGGATGCATTAAAAAGAACTGATTTTCCCCCTTCGAGGTTGTAAAAGCCAGTAAGATGTCTCCCTGTAACTGAGAACTCAGCTGCCTAACACCCTTCCCCTCCATCAGAGTCACTAAGAACCAACACTTTCACAGCAACAGGACTCGGAGCCATGGTCTCCAAAATTAAAATATGCCAAAATGCCATGCAGTTGATGTACAGGTTTCAGAGCTGTATTTAAAAAACTGAAGTCAGAGTGAAAATGAAGACTTGGAAGGTCATAATGAAAATGAAATGAATATAGATGATGTCACTGGGTGCTTTTTAAAGATGCTGTGTTTCATTTAAATATTCAGACAAGGGAACGGTCTCAGATTTGCCTTCCCACTTCATCACTGCCGCGATCAAGATGCACCAGGTCCTATTTCACATACAGAAACAGAGCATCTTTAAAGCTAGAGAAATCAGCATAGCTTACTTTACCGAAAATTCACGTTCAAAATGGTGCATGCTCTACTGAAAACAGCAAAGAGAGAGAGAGAGAGAGAGGACACGAGTCATTATTCAGATTTTAGTGTCATTGAATCAAACAGTAACAGACAATAAAATATCAGTCTACATCACGTGCCGAGTAATCTCACTGCGACAGGAGGCTATTTTGGAATGGAGTCACGAAGCACACGACAGTGGCTGTTACTCGGGACCTGGCAGAGCAACCAAGGAGTCCCTGTCCTCACTATGTGTTCTGGTCCTGGGGCTGGTCAGGCGCGGCTTTATTCCTTAGTAAGCACAGCGCTCCTCTGAGAAGAGCCGTGGAGGTTCCCCTCCCCTCAGGAGCTGACTGCATGCTGCTATTACCAAGCAGCGCCAGTTGGTCAAGACAGAGAACGCACAAGACGTGCCCCTTGTCTCCAGGACAGAGGAGCAAGAGTGCAGGAGAGGCTAGGGAGGAGACCCCTAGCAGGGCCCTGAGCCCCCTCCCCATGAGGCTCCTGGGGTCTGGAGGCTGAAGCAGCAGGTTACTGAAAGCTTAAACTCATTTAAAAAGAAAAAAAACAAGGCAAATGTTTTTGTCTTTGAAACGACTGGATCCCTGCTTAGATGTGAAGAACTGCTTCCCCATAAAATTCCAGCATTCCTAAAGAACCACCTCTGACCCCGCTGCCAGGAGGAACATTCCTTCCCTGGGGGCGGCTGAGGGGGCTGGACAGGGCAGGCTGACCCCTCACAGCAGGACAGCTCCAGGAGGAACAAAGGATGCTGGGAATTCCCGCTGCCCCTTTCTGCCCTTCTCTGGATGCCCCTGGGGAGAAGCTTATACCCTTGGGACCTGGGCTTGGGAGTGGGGGTGACCTTTGAGAGCGGAGCAGCCCCACCCTTCAGTGACCAACGCCTGTCCCTGAGATAGCTGCTGCTTTGCGTCTGTGTGGCTTTGAGAAAGAGGCAGTTCTTAGGGCAGGGACATCCGTTTGAGCCTAGCTCAGGATTCAGACTTGGATCTCACTAGGCAAACTCGGGAAGCTCCCACATTCTAAACAAGTTCATCTCTTTTGCGTGCCTTAGTAAGTCTTGTTCGCCCCTAATCCATCCTTATTAAGAATGAATAAAGGGGGAAAACAGACTTACTAAGGCACAAGACAGCCAGCTGTTCAGTTCTCTGTCCCTCTCTGTGCCACAGGCTCCATGATCCCTCCTCCAACTCTTCACACGCGAAGCTTACCTTCCCCTTATTGATTCTTGCAGCCGGGCTGTCCCTCACCCGACAGTACTCTGGCTGCAGTACTCCTAGCTCCTATCGGATAGCACTTTACTGCTTAGAAGGCCTGGCCACAGTCACCATCTACCTTTACAGGCACAGTCAAGAAAATGGAGCCCTCTTTCCCAAGAGCACAGTCTGAAAGGTGCAGAGCTGGGAGCCAAGCCCTGCAATTCTGAGGTTCTCAGGCCAGCCCGACATAACGCTTACCAGCATGGGCCCTGTAGTGCCCTCGGGGAAAAAGCAGGCCCTCAATAAATTGGGGTGAGAGACAAAGTTCAAACCCCAGTTCTCCCACCACTCTGTGCGACCTTGAGCAAAGTGTCTCAACGCTATGAGAGCTCAATTCCATCTGTAAGATGGAGCTGGGCAGGAATCCACTGACTGAGAAGGAAGGTATTCACGGGGATTAAAAGAGATTGACAATAGCACTTGGAAAATAGTACCTGGCACAAAAGAAGTCTTCAAAATACACCAGATACAATTAGCTAAAAACAACAGCAATTTAGGGCCTCTGGCTTATTTTACTTTTGAAAAATGCTGTTTTGCAAACCTCGCTTAAACAAAACAATGGCAAGGCAATGGGCCTGCCCGCTTCCAAAGGGCAGTGTGAGCGCAGTCCTGGTGTGTGTGCAAATCGGGACCTTTTAAACCACGCAGCTCTGCAAGCACGGGGCAGAAATGCTAGTTGGTGACATTTACCATGAGATAAGTCAGGATAAAAAATGTTGAAGTTGCTGAAAGAGTGACCTTCTTCAGCAGGAAACAGCCTTTAGCAGAGAAAAAAAAAAGTGCAAGGAATGTTCTCACTGCAAAAAATAGGGGTCCTAGCAAAAGAGCATTCGAGAATCCCAACCCACCCACGGACACAGACACAGACACAGGGAAATATTCTCTCTCTCATCAGTTTGGTAAGACTCTCAAGAGGAGGCCCCAGGGGAGGGAGCTGCAGAAAGAAAAGCAAGGGGCCCCAGGCCCTGGCGCAATTTCTGGAAAGGGTTCATAAGGGTAAGACCCGTCTACATAAAAACATCCATCACTTCTGCCCTATCCTAAAAGGACCCCACGTCAAGAGCACATTTAGCCATCATAAACGGATTTGAAACTGATGCTTTGAGTGAGAAAGCAACTGCTGTGAACCGAACTTGCCTAAGCTGATCTACTGCTGTTGATCTATTGCTGTGCAAACTGCCCAAGGACAGGGTCCACACCGGACGGAGTGTTTGCTTGATTAGAAGGATCTGGGAGATGGTCTTCTGGCCCTGTGCAGAGAAGGTAACCAAAACCCAGATGCGGGCAGTGACTCACTCCAGGTCTCAGTAATTAAGTGTCCTGAAGGCTAAGCGCCAGGTGCTTTCCCAAGCCCTTGACACAGGAACGCAGTGAACCCTCCTATTCACCCAACAAGGCAGGCACTGTTATTATCCTCATTTACCAAGTGCACTGGCCAAGGTCCCACCAGCAAGTGGTGGCTCTCACACTTAGGTTCCCTGATGGATGAGACAGTTCTCAAGGGTTCTCTGGCTGAGCTGTGTCTGAGATGCTGCCTTGTGTAAGAATTCATGCTAGTCCTTGAAAATAAAGCATTGTCTCTCACTTCTAAAGACGGCACTTCATCATCAAGCGGGAAGAAACTATCCTTGACTTAAAACCACAGAGTTGGCTTAGAAGTAAAGATGTTGGAGTAGATACGAATCGAGGAGCAAGGCAGGCAACGGCCAAAGAGGCAGCAAGAAAAATGAGCCCGACAAGAAGTGGGTCTTCCTGTCCTCCGAGGAGGAACTGTCTAAGCAGGGGCGGCCAAGCCAGAGGGGCCGAGAGTCCTGCCCTCAGCCCGCACAGGCCATGGAGGCACGGCAAGCCTATGTAGACCCATCCATGAAGATCTCCCTGGCATCTGCTGTGGGGACAGCATGACACCTGTTGGGGTCTCCCCGAAGCCCGGCACACAACAACGCTCAAGCTGTTGCTTGTTTTTCAAGTGTAGACCCTATACTTAATGGGAACTATGGGAGCAAAAGCTACCAGAGTGGACCTCCACCTGCCTACACCATGTCTGTCATTTTGGGGCTCCTGAGAGGTGCTGGGAATATGGCCTCAGATTATCTCAGGCCTGGTCTGTCCATCCCTGTGACCCACGGCCAAGTCTAGTACCTGGCAAACCACAGGCTCCCAGTAAATGCATAAGGAATGAATAAATCCACAGGGTGTCCCATTTAGGGCCCGACACGGTATTTTTTTCCGGCAGATGCTAAATGTTAGCTATCATCTTTATCATCTGCGTTATTAAGAGATGGCCAGCAGAGGTCAGAGTATGGCTCCTGGGGCTGAGTCCGTAATTTTGTCACCAAAACATCAAAGGAAATGCAGGAAAGAAGTCAGTGAGTCCCTTGGAGCCTCTCACCCCTGCCAGGCACTGTGCTTGCCCCACCCCCCCGCCTCTTCACCCTCATGCTCACCCTCCCCCTCAGGTGGGCACTGGCAAGACCACCGCCCTGCCCCGGCCACCACGCTCTTCCAGCGTCACCTCGGATTACCACATTCCTCCTTCTCTTCTCTCCTAAATGTTTCCTCACCCCTTGAAAACTTGCTCCTGAACACAGCAGCTCCCATGTACAGCACAGATGAAGCAGAGAATCCCCCCACCCCCCTCCCCGCAAAGTCCGACAACTGTGAATTCATTTACAGATGATGGCCAGGATCACAGTGAACGCACACCATGAGGTAGTTGGAATCTGAAACCAACCCCTCGCTTTGTAATCCAGTCTATGAATTCCAGACACTTTCTCCAGTTCTCTTCCTATGTCCAAACAGTGTGAAATTAAGATTCCATCTTCTAACAAAACGCCTAAGTATCATGGGGGCAGTGGGTCTGCAGAAACGTCTGATCTGTCTAACCAAGTCATCTCTGTGGAAGACAGGGTAGTCTGCTCTGTCTGGATCAACCCCTGGAGAATCTGCTGGCCAAGTGGGACAAGGGCAAGCATATCATCCCCATGAGCCAGGTACTTTGCTACTCAAAACAGGCCCTGGCTCTCAGTCCTTCTGCGGTACGCCAGCAGGGAGAGACACCCACCAGCTGGAAGAGGATCATTCAAACCAGTTTCTTTAGGGAGTGATGTTGTACAACAGAGGGTTAAGCCACCGCCTGGGATGCCCACAGTCCATACTAGAGTGCTGGTTCCAGTGAGTGCTGGCTACGCTGTGCTTGTGGTCCAGCTTCCTGCTAACATGCCTGACAGGCAGCAGTGATGGCCCAAGTACCTGGATTCCTGCCACCCACACAGGAGACCTGGATGGAGTTCCTGGCTCCTGGCTTCTGACTGGCACAGCCCCAGACACTGTCAGAATTTAGGAAGTGAAACAACCAATGGAGTATCTCTCCGCCAACCCTGTCACTCTGCCCTTCTAATATATATATATACATACATATATATATATATTTTTTTAAGTAGTTCCTTTGTTGTTTTTTTAAGGGGTTCAGTGGGAGCGCTTGAGAGCAGCTGGGTAATGCCCTTGGGAGCTCCTGGGTGCCACCTTAAGCACTAGTGGATATGGTATTGTCAATTCACCTATCAACCCCTGCCAAGAACTGTGTTTCCAAGAGCCAAGGGAGCCCTTCCAAATCCAGCCCTGAGAGACAGAACCAGCTCCTCAGCTATCCAGAACATCCGGTTCATTTAAGAGGTGAAAGGCAGTCTTGGTGTCCCAATGTGTCTTTATGGGCTAACAAAGTGGTTAGGTCAGAAATGAAAGAAGGAAGTATCATGCTACTCCATAGAATCACAGGTTATAAGCAGTCTCCACCATACCATCTTTGCACATTTTTCAAACCAAATTCCTAGTATCTTATTCAGTTCACAAAGGATAAACAAAGACGAAGGACAGAGATATATTGATAATTGCAAGCATTATAGGGCAAACAGGTATCAGGAAACCAGCGACTTGGTGGCTCTCTCAGCCCCGCACCCCCACACCGAGGCATCTTAGTGGTTTTGCTCAGAGACAAGGCCACACTTGTAGGGGGGCTCCCTGCAAGGAGCACTCTGGCAGGACAGGGCTCCGAGCGGCACTGCACTGCTTCGTCCAGCCAGGTGTGTCCCAGGACAAGTCCTGACCTGCACAGACCCCACTGCGGGAGGCCTCTGAGCAGAAAGCAAGCATGAGCCCAGGGGCAGCAAAGTGGCCCTGAAACCAGCCCATTCCCTGAGAACGCGGCGCTCAGACATCTCAGCCCTCAGCTCTCCCAGGGGCCCCGGCGCATCTGCACTCATGCTGCTGGAGCTCCTGACACGCCCGGTCCCAGGGCACGGCAGGAAGAGAAAGGGGCCCGCTCCAGCTACTGGTGGTGAGAAGGGAGGGATGTGCCCTTCCCCATTACTTACCTGCTGTAGAGGGTGGAGTCGGCGAGGACGGGGATGTGAGAGGTGAGCTGGCCCCAGACCCTGCTAAGATAAAACCCAGAGAAACCCTTATGTGGACCAAAGGAAGATACCTGGAACTTGGCCCAAGCCAGAACCCACGGCTGTCTGAGATGCTATATGTGGCTTAGCATGTGGGCCTATGGGACAAAGTGACAAGGGATGGAAAATTCAGACTGAATCCAGCGGCCACAGGCTCCCCCCTTCCCTCCCCCCAGGGCTTGCTTCCTTCCCCAGGCCACGGGAGGCTCATTGCCTTGGTGGCTCCCCACAGCCTGCCTGGTATGAAACCAACTTGGCCCAGTCCATGGCTTATGCAACTGGGTGGTGACAAATGAGAGTAGCCACAAACGGCAGAGAGGCGCAGAGAACCCCTACCCCTGGTATCCGCTCAGCAATGCCTTCTCTAGGAAGTTCCATGTTATCATAAGGAACAGTTAGAGGTCAGCCGATTCAGTCTGTGGATTTCCTAGGCCTTTTCAGTAAATTCAGTGAATTCTGGGACCTGATAATCTTGTTCTGTTTCAGAGATTCCCAAGTTCTTAGTATCTCCCCACTGCAGGGAAATCCCAGAAGATATTCTCCTAGCCTAACGTGGAAGGAGCCCAAAGAGCAGACAGAAGTTCCCACAGCAGCCTCTTCCGGGGAGATATAAAGTCACCTTTCACACACACCCATCAACCACCCCAAGAAGCTACCACAAGCTGCACCAGCTAAGCCTCCTGCTGTCACATCACTCACCACCCGCGACATGTGTGGCTGCCATGTGGACACTGGGCACAAAGAGAAGTGTCCTAATTCAACCACACCTCCCTTCAGCTTATTGCCTTTCCCCCACGGCCACATTCCCTTGGCTCCTAAAAAGCATGAGAGGTGCTGCACTGAACAAGCAGGCCCGCAGCGTGCTGCTTTCACGGTGCTAGGAGTGCCAGCCAGTGTCGTGGGGAGAAGATTCACTCAGGATTCCATTAGGGTCTGGGAACAGTCTGTCTGTTCCCAATAGCAACTGCAACCACCCTTTCCAAAGCTCCCGGAAAGCACAAGAGTGCCGCGGAGCCCATGGGGTCCCACCCCGCTGACAGGGCACAGGCTTGGCAGCAGCAGCATCTCAGGAAAGGGGGCGCACAGAGCAAGGCCCACCCCGTCACCTGCAGCCCAGCTGCGGCCAGTCCAGCCCTCTGGGCTGCATTCTAACCAGGTGATGCACCAGGCTCTTCCACAGCCCCAGGCAGGCATCATCCCCACAGACTTCACAGGGAGACCCAGGCACGGCCTGTGAACACCCTCAGCATCCTCGCTGGTTCCCACTTCCAAACATCCCCGCCTCTTCCCACAGGCTCCTCACTCGCCCCCGAGACGGATGTGCCTCCTCCAAAGCTGAGGCTGACAGAGGCGCTGGCTGCTGCCCCCTGGCCTTCTCGCCACCCACTAACTATCCTTTTGCATCTTCAGCTTCTCCCCCTTTGCTGGGTCCTTCTCCTACGTAAATGTCTAACTGGCTAAGCCTCAATGCCCCCAAGTCTCCCTTTCTCCTGGATCCCCAGGGCTGAGCCAAAGCTGCTGGGAGGGGCTGATTTCCAGAGAGGGGCCATCGAGACCGAGCAAGGGGCAGCTGGGAGTGGCGGTGAGGGCTGCCAACGCAGGACGGTGCTGTTCACACCACTGCAGCCTTTCTGAAAGGAGGCTGCCTGCCTGACCCACACACCCCTGGATCCTTCCCATCCAAGTGGGAGGGTGCACCTGTCCCCAACATGGGGTCCAGAGCACAGGGCAGGATCTGGGGACATTTCTGTTCAGCAGGCTCCAGTGGAAAACAGACAGCCTTGCGTTTGAAGTTGGGTCTGTGTTTCTTCCATGGTTTCTGTGTCTTTGGTTGCTAGAGTGTGGCCATTAGTGAAGCAGCTGAGCACCAATAACCTCTGCGCTTCCTTCTAGCACTTGCGTGCGGGGAGCCTACGAATACTGCTGCACTCACGCACAGGGACAGAGTTCTGCTGTTCTCTGCATCCATTAACACGGCCCAGTTTCTGGCCAGCAGCAGCCACAACCTTTGCACTAACTATAGAGCCCTGACACTGAGCCCTGGGTCCTGGGCCCCACTACAGTCTATAAGCACTTACCCGAGTTATTGGAGTTGTTGTACTTCATGGACTGCTCTTCATTATTTTCAATAGCAGATCGTTTCGACTTCTTTACAAATAAAAAATAAAGGGAGGGGGAGGAGAGAAACAAAAAAGAGAAAAAAAAAACACACAGTGAATCTGGAAATTAGAATAAAGACATTTGGCAGACACGCAGTTAAACTAGCTACAGACAAGGTCATACGGCCTTACAACATGACCCGGTGAAGAAGCCACAGGCTGAGACTACAGGGAGAATGAAACCCAGAGTGCTGACTTCTCTGTCCCAGGCAATCATTTCCTTCAGTTACACTGTGCCACGAGCAGCCCAGTGTGTCAGGAAACTGGATGGTCCATTTCTCTGCTGACAGTACGTGACTCTTTTTTAAAAGCTGCAAACCACTCATCTGGAAGTCGTTTCAGCTTTCAAAGAGACATAACACCACCTCTGTCATTAAATGGGCACCACTGGGGGGACATGGAGCTCAGCAAACTCTTGTGATGTCGGCACCTCACACTAAAGCACTGGTTCAAATCCTGGCTGCTCCACCTCTGATCCAGCTTCCTGCTAATGCACCAGGTGTTAGGAAAATGGCGCAGTTTATCTATGGCGCAATCTACATCCTGACACCATCCTAGGCTCTAGCCCCCGCCGCCATTGCTGGAAGCCAGGTGGCCACATGGCCCAACCACCAGTGTCAAGCTCCACCCCCATCCTAATGGGATTCGCTGCTCCTGCTTCCCTGCCCGCCCTTCGGCAAAGTTTTAAAAGGACCTGTTTCTGAACATGTGGCTCTCTCGCTCTCTCTCCTCTGTGCTCTCTGCTCTCCTGTCCTCTCCCCCTCCCGTCTCTCTTCTCTCTGCTCTCCTCTCTCTCTCTCCTTCTCTCTGTTACACTCTACTTCTCTCTTTTTCCCTCTTCGCCCCTTCCCTCAAGTCTGCTGGGTTTTCCCCAATAAACCCTTTCCCTTACTCCGGTGTTTGATGTGTTTTGTGACGGGCTAACACCAGGGAAGGCAGCAAACGACAGTCCAAGTAGTTGCACCACGCCACCTGCACAGAAGACCTGGATGGAATTCCAGGCTCCCTGGCTTAGGCCTGGCCCATCCTCAGATCAGGCTGCTGCAGCCATTCCAGAAAAGATGAACAAGCAGGTGGAAGATATCTCTCTTTCTCTCCCTCAATCACTCTTCCTTTTAAACATATAAGTAAATCTTAATAAATAGATAAATGCTCAATATGTGCACCATTAATTAGAATTTTCTCCGCGTGTAGTCAAGGATTCAGAGGGAGAGCTCAGAGGGCAGGCCTTACCTTTCGAGCTAAAATCTTTCTCTTTTTCCTCTCTTCCTCAGATCCATGGTGCGACTGAGCTCTTGTCAGTCTCCGATGCTGGTGAATCTTAAAGAGATCACAACCCACCACAATGGTCAGGACATCCTACGTATGGCAGCTTCCTGTTGAAAATCTCCAACACGTTTTGCTAAATCAAATCACTTAGACAAAAACAAAGAAAAACCTTTCCTCGCTCAGCCTGTCTGCCTCCTGCCTCAGGCCTGGACACCTGGCAGAAGAGCTTGTCAGAGGACAACAGCCTTCCTGGCTCCCCACTTCATACTGCCTTTCTCTGTTTCACAGAAGAGCATGGCGCAGGTGTGTCCCGAGACATCGCCACCTGGCAGGACATGATCGCCACGGGTGACCACCTTTCGTGGTCACACTTGCTTTCCCCCAGCCCGAGTCCCTGAGGGCAGGACAGCGAAGAACCTGAACAGAGTGCGAGCCTGGCTGACAGCCAACGATGCACAGAATGCTTAGGGGGTCCCCAGAGCGCCAAAGCCAACTGTGGTAAGCCAGGAAAGGGCAGCAAGCAACTATGACCCATTTACCTGCTTCTGTTCTTCTACGAGTCTCTTCTCTATACATTCTTTGGCAATTCTCAGTGCTTCTTTTAACTTTGTGGGGATCTGAAAAGAGGAGAAAGTACATAATCCATTGGATAAAGAGGCTGGAGACTCTGCTGCGTCCTGGATTCAATGAATGGGATGTTAATTGCCAAGAAAAAAAAGGTTGTCTAGAATAAGGTCAGGCACAGACACAGCTGTCCCCTCGGGTCCTGTCCCAGCCACATCTGACAGCCCCAACACACTCATGCTCTAGCATGTTTTAGCAATGAACATGTAAAATTCAAATAGAAATAAACATAGTATGTATTGTAAGCAATCCAAGTAGGATCCCAAATTACCAACACAGTCTTGAAAAAGAAAAAGTTGAAGGCCTCACTTTTCCTGATTTTCAAACCTATCACCTAGTAACCGTAATCAAAACAGTATGGTACTGATGTAAAGAGAGACGCACAGACTAATGAAACAGCCTAGAAATAAACCCTTGTGTACATGGTCGAATGATATTTGACAAGGGTGCCAAGAACACACAAGGACAGTCACTTCAACAAATGGCAGTGGGGAGCTGGCAGTATGGCTCAGTGTGTTAAGCTGCCATCTATGATGCTGGCATTGCGTATGAATGTCAGTTCAAGTCCCAGTTCCAACTTTCAATCCAGCTTCCTGTTAACATGTCTAGGAGCACAGCAGAAATGGCCTCCAAGTGTTTGGGCCCCTGCCACCCACATGGGAGACCCAGATGAAGCTCTTGGCTCCTGGCTTCAGCTTGGCCCAGCCCTTGCTGTTGTGGCCATCTGGGGAGTGAACCAGCAGATGGAAGACCTCTCTCTCTGTAACTCTGCCTTGCAAGTAAATAAGTAAATATTTAAACTAAATAAATAAATGGGAGTGAGAAAATTCAATACCCTCCTGCACAAGAAAGAAGCTAGACCCTTACCTTATACGATATACAAAAATTAACTCAAGGGGCCAGCGCTGTGGCACAGTGGGTTAAAGCCCTGGCCTGAAGCACCAGCATCCCATATGGGTGCCAATTCTAGTCCCGGCTACTCCTCTTCCGATCCGCTCTCTGCTATGGCCTGGGAAATCAGTAGAAAATGGCTCAGGTTCTTAGGCCCCTGCACCCGCATGGGAGACCCGGAAGAAGTTCCTGGCCCCTGGCTTTGGACCGGCGCAGCTTTAGCCATCGCAGCCATCTGAGGAGTCAACCAGCAGATGGAAGACCTCTCTCTCTGTCTCTACCTCTCTCTGTAACTCTTTCAAATAAATAAAATAAATCAATTTAAAAAATCAACTCAAAATTCTTCAACAGCCAAATTTATGACCTGAAACTATGAAACTCCTAAAAGCAAACAGAGGACAAAAGCTTCATGACATCGGATTCGGCAATGATTTCTTGGATTTGATGTCAAGAGCACAGACAATAAAAGCAAAAGTGCACTTCATCAAAATTTAAAACTGTTCAACAAAGGACACTGTAGCAACACAGTGAAAAGGCAACCCATGGGATGAGACAAACATTTGCAAATCACCTATAGACAGGGGGTTAATGCCTGGTATAAAGAAATTCCTGCAACTTAACAATAATAATAAATAAATTGCCCAATTAAAAAATGAGCAAAGGATCTAAATAAACATTTGTCCAAGGAAAGTAAATAAATGGTCACCAGGCATACAAAAAGATACTGTAATTATCAGAGAAATGCAGATGACAATCACAACGAGACATCATCGCATACCCATTAGCCTGGCCACTATCAAAAAATAAGAGCAGACATTGGAAGCAATGGTTATGTTTCTGCCTGAGATGCCCACACCCCGTATCTGAGTTCCTAGTTTGAGTCCCAGCTACTCCACTTCCAGGTTCCTACTAATGTGCATCCTGGGAGGCCGTGGTGATGTTCAAGTACTTGAGTCCCTGTCGCCCACACAGGAGACCTGGATGGTCTCCTGGGCTCCTGGCTTTGGCCTGGTCCAGCCCTAGCTATTGTGGGGCATGTGGGGAGTGAACCAGCAGATGACAGATTTCTCTCTGGCTCTCGGTGTCTCTAGCTCTGTTTCTCTGCCTTTCAAATAAGAAAAAGAAAAAGAAAAATTTAAAAAGTAAAATAACGGAGTATGCATTTAGTGCAGTGGTGAAGCTGCTGCTTAGAATATCCACGTCCCTGGCTCTGATCCTGATTCCAGCTTCCTGCTAATGTGCACCCTGAGAGGCAGCAGCTGCTGCTCCAAGTGCTTGGCTTCCTGCGACCATGTGAGAAACACAGATGGAGCTCTGAGCTCCTGGCCCCAGCCTGACCCATCCTCAGTTGTTGTGGGCATTTGGAAGTGAACAAATGAATACAAAATCTCTTTTGGTGTCTGTCTCTATCTTTCAAATAAAATGAAAACAAATTTTTGGCCGGTGCCGTGGCTTAACAGGCTAATCCTCTGCCTTGCGGTTCTGGCACACCGGGTTCTAGTCCCGGTCGGGGCGCCGGATTCTATCCCGGTTGCCCCTCTTCCAGGCCAGCTCTCTGCTATGGCCCGGGATGGCAGTGGAGGATGGCCCAGGTCCTTGGGCCCTGCACCCGCATGGGAGACCAGGAGAAGCACCTGGCTCCTGGCTTCGGATCAGCGAGATGTGCCGGCCGCAGCGGCCATTGGAGGGTGAACCAACGGCAAAAGGAAGACCTTTCTCTCTGTCTCTCTCTCTCTCACTATCCACTCTGCCTGTCAAAAAATAAATAAAAAAATAAATTTTTAAAAATTAAAATAAAACACAATAACAGGTTTGGCACAGAAAGTGGAGAAACTAGAACCCTTGTGCACTGCTGGAAAAAACTGGAAAACAGGGCTGGTATTGTGGCATAGTGGGTTTGGCCTCTTTGCCTGTGGCACACACATCCCATCTGGGTGCCAGTTCAAGTCCTGGCTCCTCTACTTCCAATCCAGGTCTCTGCTAATGGCCTGGGAGGGTAGTAGAAGATGGTTCAAATACTTGGGCCACATGTAGGAGACCAGGAAGAAGCTCCTGGCTTGGGATTGGCCCAGCTCCAGCCGTGGTGGCCATTTGAAGAGTAAAGCAGCAGATGGAAGATCTCTCCCTCTCCCTATAACTCTGCTTCTCAAATAGATAAAAAAAAAAAAAATCATAAAAGAGAAAGGAAGGAAGGGAGGGAGGAAGGGAGGGAGGAAGGAGGGAGGGAGGAAGGAGGGAGGGAAGGAACCAGAAAACAACATGGACATTCTTCAAAAAAGTAAAATTAAATCACCATATGATCCAGCAATTCCACTTTTGGGTATATATTCAAAAGAATTAAAAACCGGATCCCTAAAAAGATACCTGCACACCTATTTTTTTTAAGATTTGTTTTATTTATTTGAAAGGCTGAGTTAGAGAAAGAGAGTGAGAGAAGGAGAGGGAGGGAAAAGAGAACTTCCTCCTGCTGGTTCACTCCCTAGATGGCCTCAAAATGGTTGGTGCTGGGCCAGATGGAAGTTGGGAGCCAGAGGCTTCATCTGGGTCTTCCCCATGGGTGCAGGGGCCCAAGCACTTGGGCCATCTTCTGCTGCTTTCCCAGGTGCATTAACAGGGAGCCAGATCAGAAGTGAAGCAGCCAAGACTGCACCGGCCTCCATGTGGGATGTCGGCAATGGTAGCCGGTCCCTGTTCACCCATTTTCATTGCAGCATTTACGACAGCCAAGAAGCAGAATCAGCCCAAATGTGTGCCAACAGTGACATTATAAATAAAATATGGTATACACACACACTGGAATATTATTCAACCTTAAAAAAAGGAAAATCCTGGACCCGGCATTACGGCAAGATAGGTCAAGCCATTGCTTGTATTGCTGGCATCCCATATCCAAGAGACAGTCTGAGTCCTGGCTGCCGTGCTTCCAATCCAGGTCCCTGCTACCGCATTCTGGGAAGGCAGTGGATCATGGCTCCTGTACCTGGGTCCCTGCCACTCACGTGGGAAACCAGGATGAATTTTCTGGCTCCCAGCTTTGGCCTGGACCAATCCAGTCTATTGTGGCCATTTGGGGAGTGAGCCAGCTCTTTCTCTCCCTCTGTATTCTGCCTTTGAAAATAAATAAATTTTTACAAAAACAAAACAAAACAACAAAAATAACCCAAAACAGTAAATCCTGCTAATGGTACAACATGGATGAATCCTGAAGATATTATGTTGGGCAAAATAAGTCAGTCATGAGACAGTTATTGCAATATTTCACTTAGAAAAAGTATCTAGAGTAGTCAAAATCATGGGAACAGGAAGTAGAATGGTGGATGCTGGAGGCCAATGTAGTAGTGTAGCGAGTAAAGCCCCTGCCTGTGATGCAGGCTTCCCATATGGGGGCTGGGTTGAGTCCTGGCTGCTCCACTTCTGATCCAGCTCCCTGTTAATGGACTGGGAAAGCAGTGGAGGATGGCCTACCTGCTTGGGCCCCTGCACCCATGTGTGGGAGACCTGAAAGAGGTTCCTGGCTCCTGGCTTTGAACTAGCCTAGTTCCAGCCCTTGTGGCCATCAGGGGAATGAACCAGTGGATGGACAATCTCTCTCTTTCCATCTCTTCCTCTCTCTCTGTAACTGTCTTTCAAATAAATAACTCTTAAAAAAAAAAAGAGAGAGAGAGAGAGAGAGAGAGAGAGAGAAGAATGGTGGATGCCATGAGCTAGGGGAAGGGTAATTGCTCTGCAGGGCTAGAGCTTTGGTTGGTAAGTTCTCAAGTTCTTGTTGTTGTTGTTGTTGTTTTTTTGACAGGTAGAATTACAGACAGAGAGAGAGACACAGAGAGAAAGGTCTTCCTTCCATTGGTTCACCACCCAAATGGCCACTACAGCTGGCACTGCGCTGACTCAAAGCCAGGAGCCAGGTGCTTCCTCCTGGTCTCCCACGTGGGTGCAGGGCCCAAGCACTTGGGCCATCCTCCACTGCCTTCCCCGGCCACAGCAGAGAGCTGGACTGGAAGAGGAGCAACTGGGACTAGAACCTGGTGCCCATATGGATGCCGGCGCCACAGGCCCAGTTCTCAAGTTCTGTTATCCAGGATGTGAAGACAGTTAATACCATTGACCTAATGTGCATATAAGTATATACAAAGCTATAAAGCTTAAAAGAACATAAACATACACAAATTTGAGTGATTATGTTTTTTTTACCTTATATCACTCTACTTACTTTTATTGATTACAATCTTTTATAACTTCTGGAGGATTTTCTCTATGAAAGGTTTATTTTCTCAATATTGTTGGGAAATATTTCTAACAATAGCCCAGTTTTCTTCTGGACTTACCACTTACTTATATATTTATTTAGTTTATTTGAAAGGCAAAGAGAGACAGAGATCTCCCATCCACTGGTTCCTCCCCATATGTTTGCAATAGCCAGGGCTGGGTCACGCTGAAGTGGCACCCAGCAAATCAATCTGGGTCCCCCAAAGGGGGCAGAGACCCAGCTACTTCAGCCATCATTTGTTGCCTCTAACGATGCACACTAGCAGAAAGCTGGAATGCAAAGTGGAGCCAAGACTTGAACACAGGCATTTGACATAGGGAGTATCCCAAGTGGCTTTTTTTTTTTTTTTTTTTTTTTTTTGACAGGCAGAGTGGACAGTGAGAGAGAGAGAGACAGAGAGAAAGGTCTTCCTTTTTCCGTTGGTTCACCCTCAGTGGCTGCTACAGCCGGCGCACCACGCTGATCCAAAGCCAGGAGCCAGGTACTTCTTCCTGGTCTCCCATGTGGCTGCAGGGGCCCAAGCACTTGGGCCATCCTCCATTGCCTTCCCGGGCCACAGCAGATAGCTGGACTGGAAGAGGAGCAACTGGGACAGAATCCGGCTCCCCGACCTGGACTAGAACCTACGACCAAGTGGCAGTTTTAACCTGTGTGCCAAAAATCCGGCCCTCATTTCTTTTTTAAGATTTATTTTTTTTATTTATTGGAAAGTCAGAGTTACACAAAGAGAGAAGGAGAAGCAGAGAGAGAGAGAGAGAGAAAGAGAGAGAGAGAGAGGTCTCCATCTGCTGGTTCACTCCCCAAATAGCCACAATGGTCGGATCAGAGCTAATCCAAAGTCCGGAGAGACAGGAATTTCTTCCTGGTTTCTCACACATGGGTGCAGGGGCCCAAGGACTTGGGCCATCTTCTACTGCTTTCCTGGGCCATAGCAGACATCTGGATTGGAAGAGGAGCAGTCGGGACTAGAACCAGAGCCCATATGGGATGCCAGCAATGCAGGCAGAGGTTTTACTCACTACGTCACAGTGCCAACAACCTTGTTCCTTAATTTATTAGCTTTTCAAACCATAAGGAGTCTAGACCCAGAAAACAGACAGCAGGCCTGTAGTTAAACTCCGTTTTGATTATTCTTTAAAAAATTTTAATCTAAAAAAGTTTTGGGCAGGGGCTGGTGCTGTGGTGCATCAGGTTAGGCTGCTACCTGTGATGCCAGCATTCCATATGAGCACCAACTGAAGTCCCAGTTCCTCCACCTCGACCCAGCTCCCTGTTAATGTGCCTGGGAAAACAGCAGAAGATGGCCCAAGTACTACCCTAACCCTGACGTTCCAGCCTCCAGGCCTCAGAGTTAGTATTAGACCTACATTACTGCATTCCTACATGCTGGAGATGCTGCTCCACATCCTGAGGAAACCTATCGTAGGCGATGGTTGGTATCCTAAGAGCAAATTAAGGTGTCAGCGTGGTTTTGGAGATTTCCGAAGTCCACGCTCCTTCCACCACACTTCCCAACTTCACTGCTTCTCAGGAGACAACAGAGATGTCATTTCACACCCTGTGTGAGAGGACACTTCAACACGTTCATAGAAAACACTGTAAAGGTAAGGTAATTTCTTTTGAAATCCATGCATAGTTTGTCCATAATATGCATTTTCCATCAACTGTTTGAACACACCTTTTATTTTATTTCCCGCTTTTGTTAACCTTTGCCCAAATCATAAGCATGTTCCACATTTCTATAACAGCTTTATAAATTTCATTTTTATAAGTTAAAAAATACGTCAGCAAATAGAGGTACTATAAATTATTATAATAGAGGTACTATAATTATTATACTAGTTCCAAATTATAGGGCATTGTGACTGCTTCCAAATTTCTCCTTATGTCCTTTATTGTTTTAGCTAAAAAAAAAAAAAAAAAAAAAAAGCTAGCTTTGAAAATCAACTTATAGTTCATACCAAAAAGTTTTTTAAAAAGATGATTTTGCTTTACCTTAAACTGTGGCTTTTCAGAAGTGGTTAGTAAGACATCACTGAATAATCTGTCAAGAAAAGAAACAAACAAAAAAATCTTTTTTGAACCACTGCACGCTCAGAAGAGCATCCAAGAAGATTAAGACACCTTTCACCCATGAGGTCTCCCTTCCTCCACTACTGCCCGGCCCTGAACCAATCCCGCATTCCACGTTTATCAACAAAGACAGAGCTCATAAGCCACCCAGTGACCTTAGGACTGCACACCCCCAACCTCACACCAGGGCCACAGGACTGGCTGTGAGATTGTACGTTGATTCTCCACTATGGAGAAACACAGTTTTTTTGGGGAAAAAATTGCAAACGGTTATTTCCAAAAACATGGTCAACAATATACGGAGCACAAAGTAATCATTTTTCCTTTTTTCTCCCCCTTGTCTCAGAAAAAGAAAAAACGTATCCTAGACCTCAATAATAAAATAAAAATGTTCAAATAAATGGAAAGGAATTGTCTTGACTGAAATCTAAGAGGAACATCATTTTATTCTAAGTGTTTCTCATGTTTCATTAAAAAAAAAAAAAAACAGGAGTTTTTAGGATACATGAATTTTCTATTCAAAAAGATATTATTATCTTAAAAAAAAAAAAAAAGCCCACACAGCACAGGTGGGGAACTCCAGCCTGCTTTGGCAGACACAGGTCTGCAAATTTAAAGGGTTTCCTGGGTAGTGCCCAGCAGCTGTGAGTCTCCTTAGCTCATCCCACTTTGGACAGACAGGAACCGTGTTGCCAGCAGAACCCACTTTGCCCAGGATGATCCCAGTCCCGTGCCCGTCCCAGCCACACGTCTCAGTTTGAACATGGCTCCCACCTCTCCTACTGCCTTCCTCAAGACTGAAACTCACAGGGAAGAAAGACAGGTGGAAGACAGGGAGAAAAATCTGAAAGCTTTGAGGAGGGAGTGGAAACGCAAGCTCTGGTATGCTCCTAACCGCAGACGCACTTTGTTCTGAAAGTCCACGTGGAACTGGTTCTGTGTTCAAGCTATATCTGTTTTCTCATATTCACATTGTCACTAAGTGTGGAGATGGAGGCCCCATTGTCCGTGAAACAGGACAATGTTCCGTCCACGGGACAGGGGTCTGCTTACCCTGTCCATCACAGCCTCCCTGGGTCCTGGGAGAGCAGCTGGCCCAGTGTGGGCCCTCTCTGAACCACTTGTGGAGGGAAGCAACAAGAAACCTGACGTTGTCTCCATCTCCTGTGAGCTCCAGCCACTCGCACCCCAGCATCCCCTCGCCTTCTGTATCCTGCTGTTTCCTGAGTTTATATGTTCAACAAGCTGGTACAGACCCTTGCACTGCAAGGCTTTTGGTGACTGAAAACCGCTAAGCTCAATCAACACGAACCTCCACCGAAATTAAAAGGCACTTACTAAGCGGCTGCACACATTAGGAACCATTTCATTCAACCATCTCAGCTGTCGTCCCCCCTTTCACAGCTCCGCCAATCCCGCTTCTAGAGGACAGGAAACGTGCCCACGCTTGGCCAGGTAGGCACGGTGAAGCTGGCATCCACCTGTCAGTCCGTGTGACCCCAGCCTGCCCTTCTTAGCCAGCTGCTGACCCTACATGAAGGGATGGAAGAGGCACCTAAAGGACAAGCCCTAAAGCGCCATCTCAGCTGCTCCGATAAACTATTCCCAACTGTTTAAGAGAGAATAAGTCCCTGGCACACACACCAGATGTTTACTAAATCACAGTGCGTAAAGGAACAAACAAAAGCAGGAGAGCCCAGAACGACATCACCCTCCTCAGGGAGGGCGGCCCCTTCAAGCTGTGGACTCTCCGGGGCTGGGGACTGACTAGTGAGCTGGGACAGGGTCAAGAGAAAGAGGGGCTGCCACATGTACACTCACACAACGTGTCAACAGAGGAGAGGCACGCGGCAAAATGACCCTGGTGTTAAAGGAGGGCAGGCCGACTGGAGTAGACTGGAGGGAGCGGTCACAGGAGAAGGAGAATGAGCATCAGCAAGCACGAGTCCCTTCAACTCCGCAGGGACTGCGACCGAGTCACACTAAGGTCCCAGGTGCTGGGACACGGCGGCACGGTGCTGGACACAGTTGTCACAAGTACGACGACGCGCAGGAGTGACTTACGGCATCTGTAAGAGCCGGGAGACGGTGGGCATGCCATTTTTACAGGCTTCACAAGACAGCGTAGACTCCAACACGGCCACTTGAAATGAACAGATACGCATTTTAGTTCCGCAGAACATGCTGGCAAACCCACTTGGCGTTGCAAAGTTTGACACTGCCTGGCAGCAGCTGTCTGCAGGCTCACGGGGACAGTGTCAAAACTCCTCGCACACAGACAGATGGCACACATTGGGGAGGGGGAGGGTGGCAACACTGGGGTTACCCATGGCTCAAAAGAAATGGTTCAGAAACCACGTGCCGACAGAAAGCTAAATACATTCCAAGATCACTGGAGGAAGGAGTCACCACAGCACTCATAAACGTGTGTTTTTCTCTTAAAGGAAAAAGTAAACATGACACAGAAGTACAACTCTGAACCTGAAAGACATTTTGCTGCTTGCCTGCTTTTAACCTAAACCAGCACACAAAATGCCAGCTGTTGCTGTCTGCTGAATCCAACACCTTGGATGCTGTAAACAAGAGCAGCCAGACTTTCCCACCCACAGCTCACTGCTCCGTTTCAGTTGCTTAAACTCAGTATAGAACAGTCTCTGGAACTGCCTGCCCTGTTTGACACAGTAACACCTGGTGGGTGCTTGACCTGCACCCACAGTGGCCCAAGAGCCCCCTGCCATCCCCTCGGCCGCAGCCATGAGTTCTGGGCAGGCTGTGGAGGGAACCAAAGGGTCCATGGATGAGTTTGCATTCAGTTCTTCCTAGGGGTGCCTCCCACCTGCCTGCTGGCTGTCCTTGATTCCCCCAGGTAATGCTGGAACAGTGCCTGGATCCAACTGGCCTAGGTGTCTACATTCCTGCCTGCCTGCCTGCCTGCCCTGCTCTCTTATCTACCAAGCTTCTGGCTAAGGGCTCTCTTGCTCCTTGCGTGTTCATACCAGCCTTGGTCTGAGTCCTCAATACTGGCTTCCAGTTGCCCTATGCTGGTTTCTGCATCACACTCACGCTAGCCGTACTTCTCTGTATATCCTCCTGCTTTTGAGAATCTAATGCTATTTACAGATAATTCTCTGATGGCTTCAGATGACTTGACAAGTGGATATTGTAGTTAAGTAAATGACTTAAATTTGATCTGCTTTTAAATTAGGAGCAGACATTGTGGTACAGTGGGTTAAGCTGCCTGTAATCCTGGTATCGCATATGAGTGCTGGTTCAAGTCCCAGCTGCTCCACTTCTGATCCAGCTCCCTGCTAATGTGCCTGGGAAATCTGTACCTGAGCTCCTGCCCCCCTTATAAGAGACCTGGATGGAGTTCCAGGCTCCCAGCTTCAGCCTGGCCCAACCCTGGTTGTTGCAGCCATTTTGGGGATGGTCCTTTCTCTCTGTGTCTTTTTCTCTCTAACTCTGCCTTTTAAATAACTAAATAAATCTTTAAAACATAATAAACAAATTGGTTAAGAATTTCTAGTTATGGTCAATGATAACCTGTGTGGGTCTTTCCTGAACTCTGGAAAGGGGGTGAGTAGCTCTGCCAATTACAAGGGCCCAGAGACCCCTCCAAACCCCATACTGACCCACAGCCATGGACGGGGCAGGAGGGAAGCAGTCAACAGGCACCGAGTCTGGCGGTCGTCCGTAAGTCATTTCATACAGTAAGTGGCCAAAGCAGTGGACATCCACACTTTCCAATGTCTGTGGAAGAAAGCAGTGGCAGGGTCACCCTTCAGCCTGGCTTTCTGAACCCCAATGTTCCTGCCGCAGGCCTCCACTGAGAAACTACTCCCGGGACAGCACCACACCTAAGCAGTGGTGAGGACACCATCTGGAAGACTTATGTGAATGCTCACTAGGCACTGTTCAGACCCAAGGTTACCCTCCAGAGTCCTCCAGCCAATGATTGTACTGCATCCCTTGTTCCATTCACCCTTGTAACTTAGCCTCTGGGAAATACGGCAATGTCCCATGGGAGAAACACAGCCCATGGGCAAGGCCTACCCAAAGGGGCACTTCCCTGCTTAGCACACATTTCTTCCATAGGCAGGTCATGATCACACCTCAAAATGAACCTGCTGCATCATTACTTTCAGTACTTACATTGATTTTCCTGAATTGTGAGAAATAAGATCGGTAGAAGGAAGGCAGGCCAAGTAAGGAATTCTCGAGATCTAGCAGCCGGCAAGTGTCCCCTTCAAGCATCACATTGGAGGCATGAAGATGCCCGTAAGGGAATCCTTTGTCATGCAGAAACTTTAGTACCTGTTAGAAAACACACACATTCTCTCTGCAACTCACTCAGGTATCACATAGCTTCAAATCTGGGGTTTTTGTTTGTTCGTCTGTTTTTCAAAATTTATTTATTTATTTCAAAGTCAGTTACAGAGAGGAAAGACAGAGAAAGAGAAATCTTCCATATACTGGTTAACTCTCCAAATGGCCACAATGACTGGGACTGGGCTAGTCCAATGCCAGGAGCCAGGAGCCTCTTCTGGGTCCTTGATGGGGGTACAGGGGCCCAAGGACTTGGACCAACCTCCACTGCCTTTAAGGTACATTAGCAGGAACTGGACAGGAAGTGAGGTAGCTGGGACTCAAACCAGTGCCCACAAGGGATGCCGGTTCTGTAGGCAACAGCTTAACCTGCTGTGCCACAGCACTGGCCCCATTTGTGTGTGTTTTGAAGATTTCTATATTTATTTGAAAGGCAGAGATAGAAGGAAAGAGAGGAAAGAGGGAGGTCTTCCATCTGCTAGTTCACTCCCCAACGGGCTGCTATGACTGGAGCAGGGCCAATCCAAAGCCAGGAGCCAAGAGCTTCTTCCAGTTCTCCCATACAGGTGCAGGGGCCCAAGCACTTGGGCCATTTTCCTCTGCTTTCCCAGGCACATTAACAGGGAGCTGGATCAGAAGTGGAACAGCCAGGAATCGAACCACTGCACCACAGGTGGAGGCTTAACCTATGCCACAGCACCAGGCCTGTTTGTGTTTTTTTAAGGTCAACATATTTTGAAACAAAATCAAACAGGTCACTGGGGCGACTCCTGGAGAAATAAAATGCCACCTCTATCCCTTTCTTCAGAGAAAGAGAGTGACACTGAAGATTTTCCAGCTGTGAGACACAACACCAACCTCGAGCTTTTCCAAAAACTAGAGAAGCAGCTGCGTCTGCTTGAAGTTAAGAGCTCTGATATCAAAAGGGTCTGCGTGAAGCACTTCCTCATTCCAACAGGCAGCTCTGTTTAGGGCAAAGTCTCGCTCCCACTCCTGCTCCAATGAGGAGTGAAGCTTACACCAATGCTTCCGCCACCTCCTCGGGACACGTGGTTGAGTGGAAAACACCCCTTGTCCAATCTCCCCTCAGGACAGATGTGACTGCTTATTAATAGGAACACACAACAGGCTCCCACCCAAACAGTGGCTCACCCAGTGAGAGAGAGGCCTACACACTGTCCGGGAGAGCCATGACCACCTCACAGGTGCCGCAGGCAATCACAGAGGACCGGAAGAAAGCATTATAACGTCTCCTTTAGTTGTTTTTGATCTTACTATTTTAAAACTTATAATGCACGAAATATGGGGAGGACGGGGCAGGCACTGTGGCACAGTGGGTTAAGCTACTGCTTGAGCCACCTTCATCCCATATTAGAGTGCCTGGTTTGAGTCCTACATACTCTGCTTCTGACCCAGCTCCCTGATAATGCATCCTGGGAAAGCAACAAAAGATAGTCCAAGTATGGGTTTCTGCCACCCATGTGGGAGGCCTGGATGTGGTTCTTGGCTCCTGGCTCCTGGCTATTAACTAGCCCAGTCCTAGTCATTGAGGCCATCTGAGAAGTGAACAAGTAAATGGACGATCTCTTTCTTTCTGTCTCTCCTTCTACCTCTGTAATTCTGTCTTTTGAATAAAGAAATAAATCTAAAATCTAAAAAAAATGTGAGGGGGTCTTCACAAAGTTCATAGAAAATGTGTATTATAGAAAAACTATAAATGAACTTCAAAAATAATTTTAATTCCATTAATCTGCAAACTTTTTTGCAGTACTCATATATTAGTAGCACATGTATATTTGTAGATTTAAGCATATATAACATGGGAAGGGGTTATGCTTATGTTGTTTTTTTGATTGATAGGATTGGAGAGCCTTGGAAAATATGGTTTGGAGCAGGGGTGGGGAACGTCCGGCCTGCGGCCTGCGGGCTCTAGGAGGCCCATGAAATCATTTGCTCTAGCTCTGCCAAGGCAACCACAGGCGACACTCAAAATTCAGGAAATCTATAACAGGCTCATTTTTAAATTGATCATTTTGTATGTTCTACAAACGATGCTATAAATGTCCAAAAGGCCCTTGGCTTCTCCATCCTTGGTCTAGAGGGTGATGTGGGAAAGGCTTCCACTGCTGGTTCTGTAGGGAACCATTTGGGCTTGTGGGTGATGTAACAGAAACAAAGATCTTGGTATAGAGATAAAGACCAACCAAAGACAACATGAAAGTTAGAATCCACACAGTAAAGTTCTTAAAAATCAGATGCCCAATTATTCCAAAAGCTAAAGTTTTTGAAATTTTTAAAAAGTAACATTGTGTTATTTACTTTTAAAAGTCTGCTTTTTTAAAAAAAATTTTTTGAAAGGCACGTGGACAGAGAGAGAGGGAAAGAGGTAAAAACAGACAGATCTTCCATCCACTAGTTACTTCACTCCCCAGATGTCTGGGGAGCGGGCTGGGCAAAGCCAGGAGGCTAGGAATCAACCTGGGTCTCCCACATGGGTGGCAGGGTCTCACATACTCGAGCCATCATCTGCTGCCTCCAAGGGTATGCACCAGTAGGAAGCAGGATTCAAAGTTAAGATAGGACTTAACCCCAGACACTCCAGTGTGGGAAGCTGGTATCCCGAGTGGTGGCCTAAACTTGCTGTGCCATGATACCTGCCCCAAGCTTTCAGAATTTTGTACATCTAAATTATTGCCACCTTTATCTCAATTATTCACTTATTGGGGTAAAACATGAAAATACTATATCAATATATAAGTAATCGGACAACTTCAGTGATTTTGGACATTCCCTGAGAATTTTTTCAAAAGAATTACATAACTCTGGATGAAATTCCATTGCAACTTACATAAAATTAAATATCTCTTACCTCTAGTATTTGCCGTCCATATGTTTTTATTTGCTGGAGTTCAAGGCCCTGAATCTTTTTAGGATTGCAGTACTTCTTTAGGAATGGGTCCTTTGGTTTTGCCTTTGGAAGAGAACAAAGAATGTATATGGAGGCAGCAGAGAACCGATATCTGCACCCAGGCTCCCTGCACAGACAGCACTCCACAGAACTGAGGGTGCCAGGGTGGCTCACCCACACAAAGGATGTGGGTTTTAAGCAATGGTCTGCATAGCTGACTCCCTGTTTGTCCCTTTACTAGTTCAGGGAAAAATGCCTGGTCTTAACCGTGGGAGACTCCAACATCTTGCATACAATTATTACAACTTTGTTAAGGGCAAGATACAAACCTAAGAGAGTAGCCTACAATGTAATGATGTAATCATTAAACATTCAACCTTCCTTCCTGTAGGCAAAGGAATGCTTTTTAAGCATACTGAGTAGAGTCTTTATCGATAAATTAAAGATAAATTCTAAATAAAATCAAAGTAAAACATCAGGGAGGGCCCTAGCTTCTAGAATCTTAGGGCTAAAGCATCCCACAACAGCTTTTAAAGGCACTTGAGAACTTGCACCCCAAATACCTTGTAGATGAGATCCTTCAAAGTTCCTTTTTCATTGAACATCCTAATTAGCAATGCTGAGGACTCGCTGGCTGTGGCAAAGGTAACCCGGTAGATATAAGGATGCTGCCAAAACAAAGAAAATCATACTGATTTGTATGGGGATCCAGGAGCTGGTTAGACAGAGCCCAGCACCTTCCTGCTGGTTTAGTTGCACACAAGTGTGATGGTACTCCTCAATTGCATGGCATTTTCAAGTTACTGGGTGATCAAGTACTTCCTCCTTCTTCAGATGGGGAAACGACCTAAGCGCCAGTGACACAGGAAGAGGGTAACTGATGAGGAGAGCTCTGCACGTGAAGGGATCTGCTTCAGCCTGTGCAACCTCCCAGTGCAGGCAAAAGAGGGGGAAAGCCTGAGGTTTTAGAATACTGTTTCAATATTCTGCCTCTGTAAACTGGTCATGAGCACAGCCAAATCTGGGAAGAGCCAACTGGGAACTGGGATAAACATGTCTTTGCTCACATAGCTTTCCTTAATATTCACACTGCTGTTTCGGTGCCAAGTGGGAGAGCACTACAGCCAGAGAATGAGCAAAAGCAGCTTCTCAGCACTTTCCCAGCACAGCCGGCATGAATCCTCCTGCCCTTGTACAGAAGTCTGCAGCCTGATGATTCACAGTGTCCTCAGATGGGGATACTGACGTCAACCAAGCAGGGTGGGGAAAAGACAAATTATTTAATGACTGGAAGCAACGTCCTCAGATGACCTGGAATTCTGGTTACATTAACGGTCTGGCTCCAGACAGGTCTGACAATGCCCACTAGCTCAGAATATCATGAAAATTTAAATCCAAGGGAGCTGAGCTACACAGGGGTTTTGGAGGGCTGGCATGGGCGGGTTGTGGGGTGGAAGAGTATGCTCAGGAAAATACGTAACTCATCACGAGGTTTCTCCTGATTAGCACATCATAATGGTTGCTGTTGAGTTTGTTGTTGTAGTTGTTGTTTGTATGATTTATTTACTTGAAAGGCAGGGTTACAGAGAGGCAGAGGCAGAGAGACAGAAAGAGGTCTCTCATCTGCTGGTTCACTCCCCAGATGGCTTCAACAGATGTAGCTGTGCCAATCTGAAGCCCAGAGCTAGGAGCTTCTTCCGGGTCTCCCGTGTGGATGCAGGGGTCCAAGTGCTAGGCCGTCTTCCACTACTTTCCCAGCCACAGCAGAGAGCTGGATCAGAAGTGGAGCAGCCGGGACTCAAACCGGCGTCCATGTGGGATGCTGGCACTGCAGGCAGAGGCTTTACCCACTACACCACAGAGCTAGCCCCAAGCCTATTTTTTAACTCCATTTTCCATGAACTTTTTGAAGTACTCAGATGCCTTTATAATTCAGTCATTCAAAGTGTGCAATTCAACTTTTTTCAAAATATTTTATTTATTTGATAGAGTTACAGAGACAGAGAGAGAGAGAGAGAGAGAGAGAGAAATCTTCCATCCACTAGTTCACTCCCCAGAAGGCCACAACAGCTGGGACTGGCCTGGCCAAAGCCAGGATTCAAGAGCTTCTTCCTAGTCCACATACTTGGGCCATCTTCTGATGCTTTTCCCAGGCTATTAGCAGGGAGCTGGTTTGGAAGTGGAGCATCTGGGACTCGAACTGGCGGCCATTCGGGATTTTGGCATAGCAAGTGGCAGATTCATCTGCTATGCTGTAACACTGGCCCCTGAACTCTTTCTTTCTTTCTTTCTTTCTTTTTTTTAAAACTTATTTATTTAATTGAGAAATAGGGAAACAGAGACAGACTGACAGAGCTCCCATCTGCTGGTTCACTCCCTCAAATGTCTACAACAATTGAGACTGGAGCCAAGGGCCAAGAATTCAGTCTTGGTTTCCCATGTGAGCAGCAGGTACCCAACCACTTGAGCCATCACTTGCTGCCTTTAAGGGTGTACACTGGCAGGAAGCTGGAGTTGGGACCTGGAGAAGGGAATGGAACCTAGGTACACAAGGGCGTCTTACGCAGCATCTTAACTGCTAGGCCAAACAGCTGTCTCAGTTCAATAGTTTTCCGTATATTAACACAGTTATGCAAGCATTACACAACATAAATAGAACACAATCTAAACAGAACAATTTTATCTCCCCAAACAGAAACTCTATGAGTAACCACAAAATTCTTGGTTCCGTACTGTTATAAATAAGGAGCAAAGAAAGGAAACTCTTTCTTATGGTAGAATGCCAACCAATAAATAAAAAAGGAACAATGCAGTTGGAAAATCATATTGTAGGAAGGTGTTTGGCACAATGGTTTGGATGCTCTTATCCCATATTCCACTGTTTAGGTTCAAGTCCTGGCTCAAATTCTGGTTACAGCTACTTGTTAAAGCAGACCTTGAGAAACAGCAGGTAATGGCTTCAGTACTTGGGTCCATTCTACCCACAAGAGAAACCTGGATTGAGTTCCTAGCTCCTAGCTTCAGCCTAACCCAGACCTAGCTACTGTAGGCATTTGGGGAGTAAGCCAACAGATTCAAGAACTCTCTCTCTTCCCTTGCTCCTTGCTTTTCAAATAAATAAAAATTTTAATTTTTTTAAAAAGACAAATACAGGGGCCGGCGCTGTGGCGCAGTGGGTTAAAGCCCTGGCCTGAGGTGCCGGCATCCCATATGGGTGCCGGTTCTAGTCTTGGCTGCTCCTCTTCCAATCCAGCTCTCTGCTGTGGCCTGGGATAGCAGTGGAAGATGGCCCAGGTCCTTGGGCCACTCTACCTGCGTGGGAGACCCAGAAGAAGCTCCTGGCTCCTGGTGGATTGGCACTGCTCCGCCCGTTGTGGCCACCTGGGGAGTGAACCAGCGGATGGAAGACCTCGCTCTGTCTCTACCTCGTTCTGTAACTCTGTCTTTCAAATAAATAAAATAAATCTTTAAAAATAAATAAAAGACAAATACATAGAATGCTAAAACTAATAGGTTTCATAAAGAATAAGATATTTATGTCGCCTCAGAATATCTCCCTACATATTACTTATTAATGCTTTCTCTTAAAACAATTAATGATAGGTAAAAATGTTTAGCTAAACTTGTTCATTTTTTTAAAATAATAAACACAAAAAATTGGAGGTGTTGGGGTTGGTACTATGGCACAGCCAATTAAGTGGCCCTCTGGGATGCTGGCATCCCATATGAGAATGGCAGTTCAAGTCCCAGTTGCTCTGCTTCTGATCCTGCTCCCTCCAACTCTGCCTGACAAAGTAGGAGAAGATGGCCCAAGTACTTGAGCCCCTGCCACTCACATCAGAGACCTGGATGGAGTTCCAGGCTCCTGGCTTTGGCTTAGCCCTGCCCTGGCCATTGCAGCCATTTAGGAAATGAACCAGCAGATGTCTCTTTCTCTCTATCACTCTGCCTTTCAAAATAAATCTTAAGATGTTGGAGGTGATCCAAATGTCTAGTAAATTAGTTGAGTAAACTAAGGTAGAGTCAATGATACCTCTTGGTAGTCAGTTTTACACTATAAAGATGCACCACTAATTAAACAATCAAATTTTAAAATAAAACATAATTTTTGAACAATCATATAAAATAAATGTTAATGAGTGAATATTTTGGTTCATACTCATGGTTGGCTGGTTAGGATCACAAGTGGATTTTATTTTCTTATGTTTACTTATTTGTGTCTTCTGTCTTTTGTTTAATTAATATGTACCACTTACATGCACTAGCTCTTTTTAAAAAGCACATTAAAATAAATTTATAACTTGTCCTGACAGCCTGGGTCATATAACCCATCAAACTCAAGGCCACAGCATTTTTGTGACCACATGTTGTGTCACAAAAGCTTGGTTTTGTTGTCTTGACAAGACATTCTTCTCCAAAAATGAAACTGCCAAGTGGACAGACAGTGTAACTGTGCTCAGTCCACACATTCTAGGGTCTTCCGTCCTCATGCAGGTAAGGAACTAACTCGGTTCCGTGGCCGATTACCAGATTAGTCTTTTTTTTTTTTTTTAAGATTTATTTATTTATTTGAAAGGCAGAAGCAGAGAGAGAGAGAGAAGTTCCATCTGCCAATTCACTCCCCAAATGGCCGCAAAGGCAGGAGCTGAGCTGATCCAAAGCCAGGAGCCAGGAGCTTCTTCAGGGTCTTCCATGCAGGTGCAGGGGCCAAAGGATTTGGGGCATCTTCTACTGCTTCCCCAGGCTATAGCAGAGAGCTGAATTTGAAGTGGAGCTTCCAGGACTTGAATTGGTGCTCATATGGGATGCCAGCACTGCAGGTGGCAGCTTTAGCTGCTATGCCACAGTGCCAACCCCTAGATTATCCTTTGCTGAACACAGTCTGCACCTATCTGAAGGCTCTGTATTAAAACTGTGAGTTAGCATAAATGTCACCAGTTAGTTAGCCTTTCAGAGCAGTAACTCAGACAGCAAAATGGCTATCTTGCTTTTCCTTCAACTGGCTCATCTAAATCCTTACTACTTTTGTTAGCTCTGTTTTCCAGAGCTAGAAACAGACCTTTCAGTGCCACTGATCTACATACTGTCAACAGGAACAAGAGGCTCAAAGAAGTGGTTGTTTTCCTACTGATAGCTGCTTAAAATACAAACCTCTATTTAAATGACCATGTTTCTGGGGTTGTAGAGATGACATGAACATCCTTATAAATTGCCTCTGATCTACAACTTCAGCCTGAACTGAAACTCAGTGTACTTTTCCACTCTCTTGAGCCTACAGAGTACTTTCAGCTCTTCTGTCCATTTCACCCACAAAACAACAAAAACCACTGTGAATCTATGATCAGCACTGAGAATAACAGAAGGACTTGTTTGTACTCACCAAACAGGAAGGCAGCAGTTTGATTAGACACTGAAAATCTTTATCTGACAAGTACTTGTCCGGGCCAAGGTCAGCCTGAAAACACGGGAGGAAGTATCAGGGTGTTGCCTTGGTTATCACAAGAAAAACTCCATATACGTCTTCCCCTTTAATTTTACTTGTCCAGATACATGACTGCAAATCGCACTTAGTCCTACTGCTTCAAGGCCCTTCTGGAGAGGTGGTGTGTAAACATACAGATACCAGAACTTAACTTTATCTCATTCCATTAACAGAATGTATTCTAGAACTCCAAGATAAAATAAAGTACTATCCAAGTGTTTTCTTTAGGAGTACACTCTAAAACTATCAACCCTCAAGAGATTCCAGAGAGCTAATTTAAGCCTATTTCTTTCTAAATATTTCCTAGTCAACCAAATATAATTACACCTATATAACCAAATGTGTAGCAAAATGACTTAAAAATGACTCTCCTTTGATGTAGACTGAGCAAGTTTTCCCATGGTCCCTTAAGAGTCCAGCACACTCTTGTTATTGGTCAACTCTGCTTTTGTAAAGAGATCAGAAGATCTTGATAAGTGAAGCAAATTGGCTCACCCAGCTTAACACTAGGCGCTCCTTCGGCTGATTCTTTATCTTCATTAAGAAATATTTCTTCCTTATCCTCCAACCTGCCATAAAAGCAAAGATGTGCTGCGTAATTTTTTCTTCAACAATTGATGTAAATTTCATTGACAAGTAATACACATTAAGTCTGGCAATTTTACCCACAGCTCTGTAAACAAGAGCAGGACAACCATTTGATAATGTTGGTATGGTTAAGCACACAAAGAAAGAAGGCAGCAAACACAAAAAGTATTCATGGACATAGTAGGAAAACAGCACTTCAGCTGGGGTTAGTGGAAAGTACAGATGGATGAACAGTGGTTCTCAAAGTTACCTCCACCTACATCCTCTGATGGGGATTAAGCTAAGGTTCAAGGTTTTAAGTGTTAAAAGTTAAGGACCGCATCCTCAGGCAGTAGGCAGGAAAAAAGAACGAGAGCTTTCTTGGGACCCGTCTAGGAAAGCGCAGCCCTAGCATACAGCTCTGGGACCAGTACCAGTCTCTCACCTATGTCTTTCAGTGGTTCTACGACCTCCCACTTTGGTTCTGACCGGAAGAACATGGAAACATGCTGTAAGGCGATCTCTGCAAAGACATTTGGGAAATTCGTTAGTCAAACAGCTCAGAAAAGGGCTATTTGCTCTGGATATTATTCTGTTTTTGTTTTTGTTAAGATTTATTTCATTTATTTGAAGGACAGAGTTACAGAGAGAGAAAGAGAGAAACAGAAAGAGATCTTCCATCTTCTGGTTCACTCTCCAAATGTCTGTAACTGCAAGGACTGGTCCAGGCTGAAGCCAGGAACTTTATCCAGGTCTCCCAGGTGGGTGCAGGGGCCCAAGGATTTGGGCCATTCTCTGCTGCTTCCCCAGGCACATTAGCAGGGAGCTGTATTGGAAGTGGAACACTTGGGACTTGAACTGGCGACCATATGGGATGCCGGCATCATAGGCTGGAATTTAACCTGCTATGCCATAGCATTATGCTTGCAGATAATTATTCACAGATATTATTCTTGCAAATGAAATCCTTATAGTTTATGACTTCCTTATAAAAAATAAATTACTCCCCCTCCCAAAACCAAACCAAAACAAACAAACAGACAAAATGGAACAGATTGGATCCTGGAACAGAAAAAGGACATTTGTGGAAAAACTGGAGAAATCTGAGTGCAATGTCCATTTAACAATAATGTACTAAAATCTATTTCTCAGTTTTGGTAAGTCTTCCATGGTTGTATAAGACATTAACATCAGAGAAAACTGGAGGAGAGGCATACAGGAACTGTACTATCTCAGCAACTTCTCTGTGAATCTAAATTTATTCCAAAATGAAGATTTATTGAAGAAAAAACCCTACAATTACTAATGATGTAAAAATATAGACTGTACAACTAGAAAACCTAAAATATGTCAACTAGTTGGCCTAAGCCAAGAATTCAATATACACATGACACCACAATCCAAGCCCAAGACTAAAAACATATTCTGGGGCCAACTTGAAACAACATTTGATATTATACCAAGTGATATTTATCCTCTCTTCATTCCACATGGAATTATAGCTTTCACAAAACAAAGAAGCGATTAACCTTAAATATACACGGGAAACAAAAGGCAGTGTTTTCGAAAAACATCTATGTACAGCAACAATACAGTTCTATTGTGGAAATTCACCACGTGACAGCTTACTGGAAAAAAAGCACATCCTTCTCTTTGTGTCTGTCTGTCATGAGAATATTTCCCCCTTCCAGGAAGACAATGGGAAGTTTCTTAGAATAAAGAAATTATCAGGATAACTGTGCTTTTACATTTCTTCTAAGAAGTAACATCTATAATTTTCTGTCCCTCCTCAACCGGGTGAGTAAAGGAAGCCACTCCAGCCTCCCACACTCAAACAGCAGTCCTCCCAGCGCATGGAGGAGTTCAGCTCTGCCTGGCCCGAATCTCATTCCAGGCTGCCTGGTGAAGTGGGACAAGTTCGACAGCAATGCTCTCCTCGTGTCATCTGTTAAGAGCTTGACAAACAATATCATTCTGATATATATTTTACATCTAGGGTGAGTTCAGAGACCTGGGGAAGAAAACAAGTGACTACCTACTTGTTTACTCACTCAACATGTGACATGTCAATGGCACCTACACAAAAAGGAACAAGTGATAATCAACTACGGGGCTAGCGCCGTGGTGCAGTGGCCTAACACCCTGGCCTGAAGCACCAGCATCCCATATGGGTGCCAGTTTGAGACTTGGCTGCTCCACTTCCACTCCAGCTCTCTGCTGTAGCCTGGGAAAGCAGTAGAAGATGGCCCAAGTCCTTGGGACCCTGCACCCTCACAGGAGACCAGCAAGAAGCTCCTGGATTCGGATCGCTACAGCTCTGGCCGTTGCGGCCAACTGGGGAGTGAACCAGCGGATAGAAGACCCCTCTCTCTGCCTCTCCTCTCTCTGTGTAACTTTTTCAAATAAATAAATAAATATTAAAAAAAAAAAAAAATCAAGTACTAACCTGGCTCCATGGACATTTGTTTTGACCCAGTGTGCACAATGAACCATTTGGAAGGATCGGGCGTAGTGGAAGCACACACAAGTTCACTAGCAATGCAGGGAACACAAAGCTTCTCCTATGGTTAATGCTGACACCAAGTGTTTTTCATATTACAAAATTTGATCATAAACAACCTTGAATAAACTTAAAACAAAACTATTTTAAGTGGGGACTGGTGTTGGGGTCCAACTGGTTCAAGTCTCAGCGGCTCTGCTTCCAATCCAGTTTCCTGCTAATGCACCTAGGAAGGCAACAGAGGATGGCCCAAGTGCTTGGAATCCTGCCACAAACGTGGGAAATTTGGATGGAGTTCCTTGCTCCTGGCTTCGGCCTGGTCCAGCCTCAGCAGGCACTGAGGCCATTTGGGGAGTGAACCAGTAAGTGAAAGATCTCTCTTTTATAAAGATTTATTTATTTATTTGGAAGGCAGAGTTTATTTTGAGAGAGAGGGAGACAAAGAGAAATGTCCTCTATTTCCTGATTCACTTCCTGGATGGCAGCAACAGCCAGCTCTGTGCCAGGCTGAGGCCAGGAGCTGGGAGTGTCTTCCAGGTTCCCACGGGGGTGGAAGGGGCCCATCCACTTGGACTACCTTCTGCTGCTTTTCCCATGTGCACTGGTAGGGAGCTGGACTGGAAATAGAGCAGCTGGGACACGAACTGACACCCATATGGAATGCCAGCATTGCAGGCAGCAGCTTTACCCACTATGCCACAACATCAGTCCCTAAAAAATATTTAAGTGAAAATTATTCACATTCACAGGAACAGGATTATGAATAGTCACGTTGTAACATGGGGCATTGTCACCTTCAGAGCCCATGAGGAAGAGCTATGCAAAACAAACAGTGACTCGTAATTCCCCACAAAGCCATGGCTCAATTGTATGTACTGTACACTGCTGGGCAAGCATGCATTGTGTAGGGAATGGGGAAACATTAGTATACACACGGAATAAGCTGCATTTGTGATTGAAAAACAGAGGATTGGGAAGCAGCCTTTGTTTTTTAATCTTAGGGGTCAGGGACTTGGAGGAAGGACATTTTCTTTCTACTGAACTATGACTGATGGCCAAATCGCATGACTATCATGCCCCCAGTATTAATCCCCTTCATCCTCAGACCCTGGCAACAAGTTTTGATCGTGAACACCCACTTCTCTCTTCCAAGCCTTTCCTGGCTCCCCACTTTTTTACCAAATGATGATCAAGCGTTTTTTTTTTTTTAATATTTTCTTAAAATTTATTTATTTATTTTATTTGAAAGGCAGAGGTGCTGGCACTGTGGCACAGAAGGTAAAGCCTCTGCCTGCAGCATCAGCATCACATATAGGTGCTACTTTGAGTCCCAGCTGCTCCACCTCCAATCCAGCTCCTTGCTAATTTGCCTGGAAAAGCAGTAGAAAAAGACCCAAGTCCTTGGAACCCTGCACCTGTATGGGAGACCTGGAAGAAGCTCCTGGTTCCTGGCTTCGGATCAGCCTGGCTTCGCCCGTTGCAGCCATTTGGGGAGTAACCAGCAGATGGAAGACCTCTCTCTCTGCCTCTCTGTAACTCTGCCTTTCAAATAAATAAATAAATCTTAAAATAAAATAAAAAAGAGGCTGGCGCCGTGGCTTAACAGGCTAATCCTCCGCCTTGTGGTGCCAGCATACCCAGTTCTAGTCCCGGTTGGGGCGCCGGATTCTATCCCGGTTGCCCCTCTTCCAGGCCAGCTCTCTGCTATGGCCCGGGAGTGCAGTGGAGGATGGCCCAAGTGCTTGGGCCCTGCACCCCATGGGAGACCAGGAGAAGCACCTGGCTCCTGGCTTCGGATCAGCGAGATGCGCCGGCCGCAGCGGCAATTGGAGGGTGAACCAACGGCAAAAAGAAGGACCTTTCTCTCTGTCTCTCTCTCTCTCACTATCCACTCTGCCTGTCAAAATAAATAAATAAATAAATAAATAAATAAATAAATAAAATAAAATAAAATAAAAAAGAGTTGCCAGGCTGGGGAGGAAAAATAAAGAGATCTTCCATGTGCTGGTTCACTTCCCTAATGTCTGCAAAAGCCAACCCTGTGCCACCCTGAAGCCAGGAGCCTGGAACCCCACCTGGTCTCCCACATGAGTGCAGCAGCCCAAGAATTTGGGCCATCTTCCTTTGCTTTCCCAGGGGCCCAAGAATTTGGGCCATCTTCCTTTGCTTTCCCAGGCACATTAGCAGGAAGCTGGATAGGAAGCGGGGCAATGGGGACCCAAACAAGTGCCCATATGGGATACTGGTGTCGGAGGCTGAAGCCTATCCTGCTGCACCACAACACCAGCCCCAAGTGTTCAACCAGCCTACCTCTAGCTTTAACCTACCTCTCTGGTTTTACCTCCCACAGGCTTGGTGCCTCCCACAGCTCCGAAAGACTGGCTGGCCTGCCCTAGTCCGCCCACATTGCCTCTCCAGCCCATTCATCCTTCCAGACTCAGCAGTTCCCTCAGCCATGAACCCCCTCCCTCTGATATGGGACCAGTCAGGGAGACAGGATAAGATTCATGAGTTGGAGGCCACATCCTTTTGCTCCATGGGTGATCTCAAATGTATCCGCCCACCTGTCAATCAGACTATGTAACCACTCCCCTTTTGGAAGTGACTAAGAGGCCTGGAGAGCCCTAGGCCTCAGCTACTTGCTGCCCTCTCGCAGCCTCTGGCCTGCTCCCTGAAAACGATTGGTATGGAACCCCCGTTTACTCTTTCAGACCCACTCTCCTTTAATAAAGCTCTCATGTTCCTGCGTAATTCTCTCATTCTCTAAATAAATCCTAAACTTTGCCATGTCGCACGTCTTGTCTGAGCTGGTACTTAGAATTCTTATCTAAGTAAATGGTAAGAACCTGAAATATTAAATTTTGGCTTAAGTTAGCCCATAACACCTGCTGTGTCCACTCCCAGTGCTTGTGGGGTTACCACGGGTGTCCTGTGTGAGGGCTCCTCTCTGCTGCTGGACTGTAAACTGTGGCTGCAAGGATGCATCCTACCTTGGGTGTAGGCCTGAGCCCTGGGGAAACATTTCTCCCCCTCCTAGGGTGCTTTGTCTGCAACCCTGGCCCTGCCTTTCCACCTGGCTAACTCAGAGCTGTATGTAGGCCTCTTGCAGGATGCCTCCTTCCATCTTTAGGTCTGGATCGTGTGCAACCCCATCTTCGTCCCTGCCCCAAGGTGCTGCCTGCCCTCACCCAGCATGGCCTTCAACTGTCAATCTCCCTGCACAAGTGCTTGGGGGTTGCTGTATAAATAGCTGTTAGCACATGGTACGTGCTCAATGAATATTTCAGAAAGCAAAAGCCAAAGGTTAAATACCTGTTAATGGACGTGAACCCTCCTACCAAGTGAACATGGAATCCAGGAAAAGGGAAGGCATTTGCCCTCTATTTCTTCCAGCACTGGCTGACACAGCAGTGAAAGCTGTTTATCAGTAAGCGCTGATAAACAGGCCCGAGACAGGAAATGTGGAGCTTCCCACAGAGCTCAGGATGTTCCAGGTGCCCCCACTGTGGGCAGTCTTTGAACTCCTAGATGCCAGCCCCAGGGGTGACTGCAAGGAACAAACAAACACTGAGTCTACAGGTCGGGTTACAGAGGGGCCTGACCAACTCTCCAAACATCCTGCTCTAGTTGGAAATATAATCCCCACCCCCCCCCCAAACCCTCCCTCTTATCCTATTATTCCAGGGATTCCTGGGGTTTAGGAGTGAAAGGGAAATTCAAGGTGCCCTAGTCTCCACCTCTTGGCTAGATCAGGACTCCAAGGCCCACAGAGAAGCAAGGCTGCTAACGGTGAGGCTGGTTCCAGGCCCCAGAGCCCCTGATTGCCACATGGGTCCTCTGGGGTCCCTTACTTTAGGGAGTACTTGGCAGGGAGATTGCTCTGGGGGCAGTGATCCTTCCAAATGCTCCACATGCCTTGTGAATAGCATTGGGGTCAGGCGCTGTGTTTCTCCACACAGGCTCCTCATGGCAGCAGACACCAGTTTGCCCTGTACACCAGCGGCCCTCAACAGAACTTATAACTCAAATGAGCTTGTCCAGGCTCCCCAGAGAGAGCCAACGGCCTCCATTTCCTGTCCAAAGAAAGGAAGGCCCAGTGATCCCACACTAGGGGGGCTTGGGGAAGACACAGGCTCATGTACCCAAGCTTCCAGTGATTTGTCCCTGGGGCGTGGGTTGGCATCACTGTACCCCTCTAGCAAAGCACCCTCACCCTCACTCAGAACAACAGGCAGAAAGGGGGCTGGGTTGGCCTTGGCCGCCACTTGAACACACAACTCAAATCCTACTGGGGGAAGCCGGGTGGGGAACGTGAAGAGGCAGCATCAGACCCACACTGAAAGGGAAAGCAGCGCCCTGAGCTGGGAGGGGGGCAGGGTGCCCCGTGGGTGCTACTGGGATGGAGGTCAGCCTGGAGTGGAAGTGGCCCTTGGCCAGCCATGCTTCCCCTTCCAGAGGCAGCCCAGAGGCTAGAACGGCTCTAACAGTTCATTCCCAGGAAGTGGGGGGTGGAGGTGCACCAGCACCTTCCTGCAAACAGCGCCCCTCCTCACTACGGCTTCCTGAGGGGACTGTGCAGCATTTGGGTGCTGGAAGGAGTTGCTGGCAGCCTTTTCACACCCCTGCCCGTATCTGCTTTAGACTCCGCCACACTGTTGGGGAGAGGAAAGATCAGGGACAGAAACAGCACGTGAGAAGGCACAGTGGAAGGAAACACAGAGATGATGCAACCTTCCGGCAGCCAGCGTTTTAATTCAAGACACTCGGGCTGGACGACAGTCACTCCAGTGTGCAGCAAGGCGCTCTCTCATGCAGGCCCTCAGTCTCCTCATTCATGAGGGCACTTCCAAGAGTTTGTGAAAGAAAGGAATGTACAGATAAATTTATTCCGGTACAAGAAAACTTCTTCCATTTCACACATCTTCCACAAACTTTTTGAAGACCTCCTGTATCAAATGGAAGGGTCAGGTCCCCTCTAGTGCTCACCCCTTGTGACTCAATGCACTTCCGGCACAAGCTCCCTGCTTCCTGGCAGCCTTCCTGCAACGCACGCGCTGTGGCCTGTGGCGCTGCTCAATGAATGGCATCATGATACGCGCATTAGGCCGCGAGGGCCACCTGTGGGAGAGCTTCAGCACTCAGGGGAAGCGGTGTGGACAAACCGCTTCACAGGGCCGGGTTGGGGCTGGTGTGACCAATCAGTGCAGATGGCCTACTGTCTCGTGACTTTGGCTACACTGCAGACGAAACAGAGGAAAACGAAAGCCCTGAAAGATGGGACCCTAACAAGATCCCAGTGGTCCTGAGAGTGCCAGGCCTACCCATGATGTCTTGTTCTCTTATGTGAACAAAAAACAAGGTGTGTGTGTTGTGGGGGGGAGGCATCCTCAGAAGTCCTCAGTGCTTGATTTTGAAATCTATGGTAAATATGAGTTTGAAATAAACTTCCCTTCTCTGGGCTGCACCGTCATTCTGGAAGACCCCTTTGTCAGGGGCATTCTAGACAAGGCTCATCACACTCCAAAGTGCATGTCTATCACCTAAGAGGCTTGTTCCGCTCAGAGCCTGATCCAGGAGTCTGGGGGCCTGAGTTTTGCTCTTCTGACAAGCTCCCAGTGACCAGTGCTGGAGAGCCACACTTGAGCAGCAAGCCCCAAGTGCTGTGGTTCTCAAACTCACCCGCATATTGGATCACTTGGGGAGCTCTACAGACTGTAAAGCTGTACCCACAGAGGTTCTGACTGACCTGTCACAGCTCCCCAGGGGACTCCACGATGCAGAGAAGCTTGGTGCCTGACAAGCACACCTCTTGCTGCCCGTCTCTGAAGCGGGAATGAAAAGTGTCTTCCTTGAATCATTTCAAAAGCAATGTCAGGAGGTTCCAATGACTGGACGCAACCTATTCTCAGCAAGCAAATTCACAACACCCAGAGATCCGCCTCGAGAGCCTCCAAGCACAGTTTGGCTCAGTTCTACGGCGGCTTCTGTAGGTCTCTTCAAGGCACACTGGAGTGTGTTAAGTGCTCAGCTCCTCATTCTGCTGACAGCAGCCGGGGCACTGACACTGTGAGTGTCATCAGTCCTGGAAGGGAAGCCCCCTCCTCCTCTGTCCCCTGGCAGCTGCCCTGCCAGGGACATCTGGACGAGAACCTCCTCTTGTGCTTCGCACTGAGCAGGTCTCAGAAAGCAAACAAGGAGGCAGAAAGGATTCTTCTGCATCACTGTTACATTTCAATCTCCAGAAAACACACACCTGCTATATATTGTAAATACAGAGACACAGCCAAGTATGGATCCGACTGAGACTGCTGCACATATTGTTGTGTGTTATCTACTCTGTCAAGGAAGATGATAAAGACCAAGACCGTAAATAACCATACAGACTTGATAACTTCTGTGTTTTTCTGTGCAGACATGGCAAACACTTGGAAGTCAATTATTTTCTTCTTGGAAACCTGCAGTGAACCACATTCACGTAAGTCTGAGGACACAAACACCACACTGTAACAAATGTGCATGTTTGCGGCCGGCACTGTGGCGCAGCGGGTTAACGCCCTGGCCTGAAGCACCAGCATCCCATATGGGTGCCAGTTCGAGACCTGCCTGCTCCACTTCCAATCCAGCTCTTGGTTATCGCCTGGGAAAGCAGTAGAAGTTGGCCCAAGTCCTTGGGCCCCTGCACCCACGTAGGAGACCTGAAGAAGCTCTTGGCTCCTGGCTTCAGATTGGCGCAGCTCCAGCTGTTGTGGTCAATTGGGGAGTGAACCATTGGAAGGAAGACCTCTCTCTCTCTTTGTCTCCCTCTCTCTCTCTCTCTCTCTCTCTCTCTGCATAACTCTGACTTTCAAATAAATAAATTAATCTTTAAAAAAACAAAAACAAAAACAAATGTGCATGTTTGCTCATCTGGAAGTAGAGCTTCTCCCACATCCAGTACCTCCAGCGACAGGCAGTCTGCTTGGCCACAGAACCGCCTGGCACACCCCTGCTGGCTTACCAGTGTAGTTTGCAGAATAGTTGTTGGGATCTAAAAACTTCTTAACCAGCTCGCAGTTCGACAAGATGTGGTTTGTAGTGATGGCGTTGAGATAGTTCTGCAGACCCTTCTGCCTCGCAGCGATGAACTCACGGTCCATGTTGCCAATCAGCTTTTTGGGAGGAAGAGGTAGACTTAGGCCTGAGATCTAAAAAGAAAAGAAAATGGCATTATACTCATGTCATACTCATGCCATCCTCAAATAGGATCTGCTATTAGAAGCCTGGGCCATCACACTGGGTTAACCCTGAGACAGCACAGATTTTATTTTATTTTTTGACAGGCAGAGTTAGACAGTGAGAGAGAGAGACAGAGAGAAAGGTCTTCCTTCCGTTGGTTCACCCCCACCAATGGCTGCTATGGCCGGCGCGCTGCGCCGATCCGAAGCCAGGAGCCAGGAGCTTCTTCCTGGTCTCCCATGCAGGTGCAGGGCCCGAGCATTTGGGCCATCCTCCACTGCCTTCCTGGGCCACACTGGAAGAGGAGCAACTGGGACAGAACCGGCGCCCCACCCAGGACTAGAACCCGGGATACTGGCGCCACAGGCGGAGGATTAGCCAAGTAAGCCGTGGTGCCAGCTGAGACAGCACAGATTTTAAGAAGCAGCTAGGAAACAGATGTTGTGGCACCAGGTTAAGCTGCCACCTTCAACGCTGGTTCAAGTCCCAGCTACTCCATTTCCTATCCAGCTCCCTGCTATTGCTCCTGGGAAAGCAGTGGAAGATGACCTGAGTACTTGGGTCCCTGCAACCACATGGGAGACCCAGATGGAGTACTAGCTCCCGCTTGCAGCCATTTGGAGAGTAAATCAGCAGATGGAAGATCTCTCTGAAACTCTGCCTTTCAAATACATAAATAAAGAATAAATAAATAAATACATCTTTTAAAATCTACAGTCTTGTTTCAGTGATATAAAACGGTGCAACTTAGAATTGATCAAATATGGGGCTAGTGCTGTGGCGTAGCAGGTAAAGCCACCACCTGCAGTGCCGGCATTTCATATGGGTGCCGGTTCTAGTCCCAGCTGCTCCACTTCCACTCCAGCTCTCTGCTATGGCCTGGGAAAGCAGTAGAAGATGGCCCAAGTCCTTGGGGCCCTGCACCCTCCTGGGAGACCTGGAAGAAGCTCCTGGCTCCTGCCTTCAGATCACCTCTGGTCACTGCAGCCAACTGGGGAGTGAACCAGAAGATGGAAGACCTCTCTCTCCCTCTCACACTGCCTCTCCTTCTCTCTCTGTGTAACTGTGACTTTCAAGTAAAATAAATAAATCTTAAAAAAAAAAAAAAAAGAATTGATAAAATACTATACTGTGCATTGTAACTTCAAACTTGATTTTTGGGGCTGGCACTGTGGCGCAGTAGGTAAAGTCATCGCCTGCAGTGCCAGCATCCCATATGGGTGCTGGTTCGTGTCTCAGCTGCTCCACTTCCAATCCAGCTCTCTGTTATGGCCTGGGAAAGCAAAAAGAAAATGGCCTAGGTCCTTGGCCCCTGTACTCGCATGGAGACCTGGAAGAAGCTCCTGGCTCTTGGCTTCGGATCAGCTCAGCTCTGGCTATTGCTGCCATCTGGGGAGTGAACAGTGGATGAAAGATTTCCCTCTCTCTCCCTCTGTCTCTCAAATAAGTAAATAAATCTTTAAAAAAAGCTTTATTTTTAAAAAAATATACATTTTTATTTTTACAAAAGTTATAGATAATTTATAAGTTTGAGAGCAAATTTTTTTTTTATTAAAAAAAATTTTTTTTTGACAGGCAGAGTGGACAGTGAGAGAGAGAGAGAGAAAGGTCTTCCTTGCCGTTGGTTCACCCTCCAATGGCCGCCGCAGCCAGCGCATCGCGCTGATCTGAAGCCAGGAGCCAGGTACTTCTCCTGGTCTCCCATGTGGGTGCAGGGCCCAAGCACTTGGGCCATCCTCCACTGCCTTCCCGGGCCACAGCAGAGACCTGGCCTGGAAGAGGGGCAACCGGGATAGAATCCAGCACCCCAACCAGGACTAGAACCCGGTGTGGCGGCACCACAAGGCGGAGGATTAGCCTGTTGAGTCACGGCGCCAGCCGTGACAGCAAATTTAAAAAAAGTTTTTTTCTTACTGTTAGCAGTCCTAAGACACCCTGCCCCCAGGCAGGTGACACATCCATTCTCCACTCCCCGGTCACAGTCACATTTGGTTCTCTCAGCTGTTTTGGCTTTCGGGAATGCTGACATTGTTATATCTTGATTTTTCCTTTTTAGGCATTATTTGTGAATTTCCCGTTATGAAGAATAAGAATTAAATTATCTTTCAAAATCCCTGACCTTGCCCTCACTCCCACATTCTGTCCCTAGTCTCCTCCGTATCATTGTTATTTCATTGTTATTTTATTTAGTATATTCAAGTTTACATTAAATAAAAGACAGTCACTGTGGTGCTGAAGAACCATGCTCACTTTTCCACTTGTAGTCTTTGTTCATTTTCTACTCAACTCCAAAGGCTCCATCCAAGCCGTCTCTCAACACACTCAAAGACAGATACATCAATTTCATCTTCTTGAGGACTATCCTCCACAGTCCACTGGCCCATCCACACAGGGCTGGCAGTCTCCATGCCACTGCACACCTGCCATCCTGGGACCTTCCTCTGTCATCACCCTGGAGATGCTTTTGACTTTCTCCTGCTTAACCCCATTTCTTCTTTAATTTTTATTTATTTATTTGAGAGAGAGCGAGCGAGAGAGCGAGAGCGCACTGCATCCACTATTTCACTCCCCAGTTGGCCGCAATGACCAGAGCTGCGCCAGGCTGAAGACAGAAGATGGGAACTGAATCCTGGTCTCCCATGTGGCTATCAGCTACTTGAGACATTACCTGCTATTTTCCAGGGCGCATATTAGCAGGGAGCTGCAGCCAGGAATCAGAGGCAAGAATTGAACCCAGGCACTATGATGTGAGATATGGGCTTTTTTTTTTTAAATTTATTTGAAAGTCACAGCTACACAGAGAGAGGAGAGGCGGGGGGGGGGGGGGGTCTTCCATCTGCTGGTTCACTCCTCAATTGGCTGCAATGGCCGGAGCTGTGCTGATCCAAAGCCAGGAGCCAGGAGCTTCCTCTGGGTCTCCCAAGCGGGAGCAGGGGCCCAAGGACTTGGGCCACCCTCCACTGCTTTCCCAGGCCACAGCAGAGAGCTGGATCGGAAGAGGAGCAGCCGGGACTAGAACCGGCGCCCATATGGGATGCCAGCGCTTTAGGCCAGGGCTTTAACCCTCTGTGCCACAGCGCCAGCCCTGAGATATGGGCATCTTAACTACTAAGTTAAACATGTAACTCTGAACCCCATTTCTTTTTTTTTTTTTTTTTATTTTTATTTTTGACAGGCAGAGTGGACAGTGAGAGAGAGACAGAGAGAAAGGTCTTCCTTTTGCCGTTGGTTCACCCTCCAATGGCCGCCGCGGTAGCGCACTGCGGCCGGCGCACCGCGCTGTTCTGATGGCAGGAGCCAGGGGCTTATCCTGGTCTCCCATGGGGTGCAGGGCCCAAGCACTTGGGCCATCCTCCACTGCCTTCCCGGGCCACAGCAGAGAGCTGGCCTGGAAGAGGGGCAACCGGGACAGGATCGGTACCCCGACCGGGACTAGAACCTGGTGTGCCGGCGCCGCAAGGCGGAGGATTAGCCTGTTGAGCCACAGCGCCGGCCTCTGAACCCCATTTCTATGTCCCAAACCTTCCTTTTTCTTCCAAAATTCCCTTGTTTTTCATGTCAGCTTCTTAAAAAGGGAAGCAAAGAAAATAAACTTTTCAAAAACTTACATGTAAGAAAAAGTTTAATTATTCCTTCATGCTTGATTTATAGCTCATCTTGACATAAAATTCTAAGTACACTTTTTGTCCAGGATTTTTAAGAACTACTTTATTGACTTCTAGTTTACTGCTGCTGTTAAAGATTCAAGCATAGTGATTCTTGATTCTGGTGTTTCGTTGTTTTTTCTTTCTGAAGGTTTTTAGGATCTTCCCTCAGTTTGTGATTTTAATACTCTTTAAAAATTATTTACTTATTTATTTGAAAGACAAAGAGGCAGAGACAGAAAGACAGAGATCTCAAAGTGCTGGCTCACCTCTCAAGTGTCCACAACAGGGACAGGGCCAGGACTAAGCTAGAAGCCAGGATCTCAACCCAGTTCTCCAATGGAACTCAAGTGCGTGGGGGTCACATTACATTAGCAGGAAGCTGGAATCCAGAGCACTGCTGGGACTTGTACTGGAGCACTCCAGTATGGGACTCGGACAACCCAAAAGGCATCGTAACCGCTACTCCCAACGCCCACCCCTCATGTGCTTTTATGTGGATCTATTTTTATCCTTTGTGTTGAGCATCAGTCCTTTCACAGTCTAGAAACTAACATCCTTAAATTTCTTAGTATTTGCTTGTACTATTTCATTTCTTCCCCTGTGACCTTGGCTTTCTGGAGCTCCTATTTTTCAACGTTGAATTTCCTGGACTGGTCCACTAATATTCTTCTTTTTTAAGATTTATTTTATTTATTTGAAAGGCAGAGTTACAGAGAGAGGGAGGGAGATAGAGAGATCTTCCATCCACCGGTTCACTCCCCAAATGGCCACAACAGCCGGAGCTGAGCCAGGCTGAAGTCAGGAGCCAGAAGTTTCTTCTGGGTGTCTGACATGGGTGCGGGGCCCAAGAACTTAGGCCATCCTCCACTGCTTTCACAGGTGCATTGGCATGGAGATGGATTGAAGTGGAGTAGCCAGTACTCCAACCAGCACCTATTTGGGATGCTGGCACGGCAGGCAGCAGCTTAATCCACTGCACTACAATGTCAGGCCCCCAATTTCATCTCCTGCTCATGTGCACCCTGGGAGGAAACAGGTGATGACTCAAATACCTGGGTCTCTGCTACCCATGTGAGAGACCTGGATCGAATTCCTGGCTCCCACTACCGTAGACATTTGTCTGCATGTCAGTCTATCTGCCTTTCAAACAAAATAAATATATTTTAAAAGTTTTATCTTGGCTGGTGCCGCGGCTCACTTGGCTAATCCTCCGCCTGCGGCGCTGGCACCCCAGGTTCTAGTCCCGGTTGGGGCGCCAGATTCTGTCCCAGTTGCTCCTCTTCCAGTCCAGCTCTCTGCTGTGGCCCGGGAAGGCAGTGGAGGATGGCCCAAATGCTTGGGTCCTGCACCTGCATGGGTGACCAGGAGGAGGCACCTGGCTCCTGGCTTTGGATCGGCGCAGCGCACCAGCTGTGGTGGCAATTTGGTGGGGTGAACCACTGGAAAAAGGAAGACCTTTCTCTCTGTCTCTCTCTCTCACTGTCTAACTCTGCCTGTCAAAAAAAAAAAGTTTGATCTTTTATCTTTCATCCCTTCTAAAGGGTTTTCATTTCTACTATTATCTTTTTATTTATAAGTGCTCTTTTCTATTGCTTTTCTTAATGGCATCCTGAGAGTAATGTAATTTTTTTATCTCTCTGAGCTGATAAAAGGTAGCTTTTCTGAAGTGCCTGAAACATTCTTCTTACTTGAATTCATTTCTGATTCTTGAAGGTTCCTTTGTTTACCATTTGCTTGGGTCACTTTCATGTTAAAAGTGCTCCTTTTAAAGTGCAGAGAAGTGTCAATAGGAACTGGCAATGCAAAGCCACGTTTTGGGGATAATCCCAAGTCTGCTTTCTGCCAGGAGTGATGGGAAGAGTCTGTTGTGGGATGTGAGCAGCAAAGCTGAGGAAGATCGTTAAGAGTCCCGCAAAACCCACCTGCAGCGAGAAACCGGACAGTGCCAAGCACGATGCAGGGAAGACAATACAGGCCCACTCAGAGATGGGGAAGAAAGGTGAATTCCTGAGCATAAAAATAAAGGGCTGAGCAGACTAGTCCCATGTCCCTTAAACTCCACTGCAAGGAAAATACCTGAATGCCAAACAAACATGAACTTCCTTAGGGGTCTGGAGATCTTGGCTGCTGGCTCCACTAAGATCAGGTGCCAATAGCTGAGGGCGAGCTCTGGCTAACAGGCTGGGGCTTCTCTTTTACGGGCTCTGTTTTGCAGTCGTTTCACCTGAAGAACCTTTAGCTCCTTCCTCTTAGGCTGGGCAGACTCCCCCAGAAAAGAATCTTCAGTCTCCTGCCTAAAGGAGGGTCTGACTGCCAGGATCCTGGGAGGTGAGTGCAAGCAGCAGCCCTGGGGAAGACAGCTGCCCGTGTGTGTCATGTGCATGCTTTCAAGTGCGTCTGTAGCCCTCAGCCTAAAGACTGTACTGTGGGCTCCAGAGAGCAAATTTCCAGGTTTTTGCTAGAGGCAGGAGGACAGGCGCAAGTTGGGAGATTTGACTACTCTTCTCTAAATTTTTTACTTATTGGTTTGAGACAGAAAGCTCCCTTCTGCTAGTTCATTCCCCAAATGCCCACAATGACCAGGCACCCAGGCAAACCCAATCCAGGCCTCTCACCCAGAGGAGGCAGGGATTCAATTACTGCAACCACCATCTGTTGCCACCCAGGGTCCACCATAGCAGAAGTTGGGGTTGGGAACAGAGCTGAAATTCCAACCCAGGCACTTCTAATTGGGACACAGGCATCCCAACTCCTAAGCCTGCCCACCCCTGACAATTTTTTCTTTCTTTCTTTTTTTAGATTTCTTTAAGGGGCTGGCATTGTGGCGTATTGGGTTAAGCTGCTGCCTGCCACTTCTGCATCCCATATGGGTGCTGGTTCAAGACCCAGCTGTTTCACTTCCAGCTCCCTGCTAATGTGCCTGGGAAGGCAGTGGAAGATGGCCCAGGTCCTTGCACCCACGTGGGAGACCCGGAAAAGACTCCTGGCTTTTGCCTGGCCCAGCCATGGCCATTGTGGCAATTTGGGGAGTGAACCAGTGGAGGGAAGATTCTCTCTCTCTCTCTGTTACTCTGCCTTTAAAAAAAAAAATGTGTTTGAAAGGCAGAATGAGAGAATGAGAGACAGAGGGAGAGACTGTCCCTCTGCAGGTTTACTCCCCAAATGATGGCAAAAGCCAGCTGTGGGCCAGGTCAAAATTAGGAGCCAGGAACACCATCCTGGTCTCCCATGTAGGCGGCACGTGCTCAAGTACTTGGGCCATCTTCCACTGCCTTCCCAGGTGCATTAGCACAGAGCTGGATAGGAATCAGAGCAGAAAGGATTTGAAGGGGCACTCTGACAGGCAATGCCAGAGTTGCATGCGGATGCTTCATCCCACTGGCCCCCTGACATCAGCTTCTTAGTTCCTGATTTTACCTTTACTTTCACCTTACTCTAGCAGCAACACCTGGTGCTGTCAAATTGCTAAACCTAGGCCGGCGCCGCGGCTCACTAGGCTAATCCTCCGCCTTGCGGCGCCGGCACACCAGGTTCTAGTCCCGGTTGGGGCGCTGGATTCTGTCCCGGTTGCCCCTCTTCCAGGCCAGTTCTCTGCTGTGGCCCGGGAAGGCAGTGGAGGATGGCCCAAGTGCTTGGGCCCTGCACCCCATGGGAGACCAGGAGAAGCACCTGGCTCCTGCCATTGGATCAGCGCGGTGCGCCGGCCGTAGTGCGCCAACCGCGGCGGCCATTGGAGGGTGAACCAACGGCAAAGGAAGACCTTTCTCTCTGTCTCTCTCTCTCACTGTCCACTCTGCCTGTCCAAAAAAAAAAAAAAAAAAAATTGCTAAACCTTGGAATCCAATGGGATTATCTGCTGCCCATATCGACTTGGTTAGCTCTTATCCACTAGGTTTTCAGCGTCAAGTGTTTTGTTGTGGTTTTTCTCGTAGGCTATTCTCTTTGTCCTTGAGGGTGTGTACATTTAGAATTAATTTACTGTTGTTTGGAGTGGTTTTGGGAGGGAGATAAATATATGTGTTCAATCTACTATCATTTTCCAGATCACCTAAAGCTTTATGAGTCTACATTTTAAACTTAAAAAACAAAGCATCAATTTGGCATTTTGAGTGAAGAAAGTCACTTTCAAGGAGTAGTACAATTTCACTTGTACTTATAATAGAGCAATCCAAGGGGCACGCGTATTGATTGAGGGTAAGGTCTCAAGAGAAGGACATCCAGTCTCAGGGAAGGATGAAATCTAAACCACTAACTTAGACTGCTCCACTCCATATTTTTCCAACAACGATGAGGCAGCCAAGTGGAGACCTTGAACTTGAAAACCTAAAACAAGATGAAAAGTCTGGCTGACAATCGTAATTGTCTTTCTCCAACATAATTGTGAAAATTGTCAGAGTATATTTGGAGTGGAATTTTCTATGGCAAAATAATTCATTGCCAGATAATTCACTTAAGTTTCAGATTGGTTTCCTCATGCATTTGGTTACACTCTGCCTAACAGCTAAATAAAATGCTTACTTATGAAGAAAGTAGATCTCTTAGCAACCACACATCCAAACCAATTACTTTTTTTGTTGTTGTTGTTCAGAGCCATAACATATTATAATCAAGAATAATCTATTACCTAAAACATAGGTGAGACATTTCTTTTTTAAACTCTATTAAGAAGTTGTGGGATATAATCTCATCTAAGTGGGTGTGTGTGTCTGTGTGTGTGCATCTACCAAAGGATATGGTTATACAAGAAAAAAATGTTGTAAAAAGAACCCCATCAGGGCCGGCTCTGTGGCATAGTAGACTAAACCTCTGCCTGAGGTACCGGCATTCCATGTGGGTGCTGGTTCCAGTCTCAGCTACTCCACTTCAAATCCAGCTCCCTGCTGATGTCCCGAGAAAGCAGTGAAAGATGGCCTAAGTGCTTGGGCCCCTGCATCCACCTGGAAGACCCAGAGGAGGCTCCTAATCCTGGCTTCTGATAGCCCAGCTCTGACCACTGTGGCCATCTGGGGAGTGAACCAGTGGAGAGAAGACCTCTCTGTCTAACTCTAACTCTGCCTCTCCAATAAATAAATAAGTCTTTTAAAAAAAATCCCCATCAGGGCCAGCACTGTGGCACAGCGGGTTAATATCCTGGCCTGAGGAGCTGGCATCCCATATGGGCGCCGGTTCAAGATCCAGCTGCTCCACTTCCAATCCCGCTCTCTGTTATGGCCTGGGAAAGCAGTGGAAGATGGCTCAAGTCCTTGGACCACTGCACCTGTGTGGGAAACCCGAAGGAAGCTACTTTCTCCTGGCTTCGGATAAGCGAAGCTCCAGCCATTGCGGCCAATTGGGGAGTGAGCCATCAGATGGAAGACCTCTCTCTCTCTCTCTTTCCCTCTCTCTCTCTTCCTCTACCTCTTTGTAACTCTGCCTTTCAAACAAATAATCTTTAAAAAAATTATTTCTCCTCTATGAAATAGTTACAATGCTCTTTAAAATGCTTTTTAAATTAAATTTTTTTTAATTTTTTTTTTTTGCTTATCAATCTGTCTATGCAGCAAGTATAAAAACATCAGCATCAGACTGAACTGAATCCCACATCACTCAGAAGGGAGAGTGATGTCTGACATCATCAGATTTAATTCCAGTATTTTGGCTGTTTTTTCATTTACAAAATGGTCACGAGAGAGTAAACTTGATAAAGTATCTGTTTTGAGTTTTGTGGGCCACCAAGCTTCAACCAGTCCATATTTTTTTTTTCTTTCTTTTTTTTTTTTTTGACAGGCAGAGTGGACAGTGAGAGAGAGAGACAGAGAGAAAGGTCTTCCTTTGCCGTTGGTTCACCCTCCAATGGCCACTGCGGTTGGCGCACTGCGGCCGGCGCACCGCGCTGATCCAATGGCAGGAGCCAGGTGCTTCTCCTGGTCTCCCATGGGGTGCAGGGCCCAAAGCACTTGGGCCATCCTCCACTGCACTCCCGGGCCACAGCAGAAAACTGGCCTGGAAGAGGGGCAACCGGGACAGAATCCAGCGCCCCAACCGGGACTAGAACCCGGTGTGCCGGCGCCGCAAGGCGGAGGATTAGCCTGTTAAGCCACGGCGCCGGCCCAAACAGTCCATATTTTTCAAAAAAGATTTTTTATTTGAAAGGCAGAAATATGGGGGGGCGGGGGGCAGGGAGAGAAAAAGAGAGATCTGCCATCTGCTGGTTCACTCCCCAAATGGCCGCAATGGCCAGGGCTGAGCCAGACTGAAGCCAGGAGCCAAGAGCTTCTTCTGGGTCCCCCAAATGGGTGGCAGGGGCCCAAGGACTTGGACCATCCTCCAGTACTTTTCCCAGGTGCATCAGCAGAAAGCTGGATTGAAAGTGCAGCACCCAGGACTCGAACTGGTGCCCATATCGGATGCCGGCACTTTAGGCAGAGGCTTAGCCTTGTATGTCACAGAGCCAGCCCACAACCAATCCATTTTTTCAAGTTTAATTTCACTGTAGGAAAACACACTGATCTGCTCGGACATCCTATCAGTTCTTAGAAATCATCAGGTGAGGGATGGACACTGTGGCGCCGTCCCCCCTTGGGATGCTTGTAATCCTCAGTGGAGTGCCGAGCATCCAGTCCTTCCTCCGTTCCTACTTCTGATCCAACTTCCTACTGATGTACCTGAGAGGTAGCAGATGATGGCTCAAGTACTAAGACCCTGCCACCCTTGTAGGGTGCCCTGCTGTCGTGGGCATTTGCAGAATAAACCAACAAACGGGAAATCTCTCTCTCTCTCTCTCTCTCCCTCTCCCTCTCCCTCTCCCTCTCTCTGTCGCTCTGCCTTTCAAATAAAAATGAATAAAGAAACACTTAGAAAAAACAAATACAAATAAAAGATGAAGCAAAGAGTTCTCTGGCCAACAGCTGCATGTCAGACAGACTGCAGGTAGTTTTACTGCTCTAGTTTAAGCTCTCTTAAGTGTTCTGAAAGTACTAACATTATGCAATGGGTGTTATTTTTAAAACTTTCCTTTTAACAAAGATCAGCATTCAGGAGATATTTATTTCTCTTTCAGCTTTCTCCTAGAAGATCTAAAATGGGTACCAATCACAGGATACAAAATAGAACTCCATGACTAAATAGAAGGGAGGGAAGAAGAACCCTAGCACATAGGGCGATGAATTCAGCAAGCTTCTCATTTCCTAGATACCTCCACAAACCACGGCTCCGAGCCAGGGCCACTTATCACCTCACTTCCACTACCTTTGCTCATGAATGTGCCCCACGGATTCCCTGATTGAGTCCTATAAGAGAAAGCAAGACACCAGCAGAGAATAACAAATGTGCAGGGAAAACGTGAATGGGTGACGATCCCCAAGTGGGGTCTGCAGTCTCTAACCTGCTATGCTGCCCTGGGGAGCCTCTAAATTACAAGACAAACTGCATCACAGTTTCAAGAGAATCAGCTTTGATGGGGAGGAGAAATCCTTTCAGTGCAACCTGTTCACTCCTCCTTACTCACTTCCTCCTTAAGATCTTAATGACCTGCTAGTTTCCTTCCAACGTCTTCTAGTCAGCATTCTAGGAAGTTCTAAGCTCTCAATAGACCCTTAACTTGCCTCAGTTTTCTTCCAATGTATAGTAGAGTCTCTCCAAGGTCAGCCATGGACAGTAAAATCTGAATCACAAAACATGTGTGCTGTAAGAGATCTCAGATGTCACCTGCTTCATCCCTTCCTTTCAGACAGGAAGAAATGACTGACCCACAGTCGGCCCCGCCCCAGAGCCCAAGTGCCTCCCTCTCTGTTCAGTTTCCATCATTTCAACCACCTGCTTCTTCCTCCACATTGTATGCTGTCTCCCTAAATGATCACTAATTTGTTGTTGAATTTACAATATGATGTTGATTTTTCTTAGTTCTTACCACAAAATACGCCTGCACTGGAAAGTTTGATATACACAGCTTTTTTCCTATGTTTCTACTTATCTAGCTTACATGGGCTTGTTTGTACATAACTTGGAAAGTACAGAACAGTATAAAGAACCACAAAAAACACAGCCCATAATCCCACCACCTGGAGATTGTCACTGTTCACATTTTGGCAAACTGCATTACAGTTTTTTCCCTAAACATTTTGGATGGTTGTATTAGACTGCATGTATAATTCTGCTCTATGCTTCCTTCCATTCTGCCCCCAACTGGGGCATGTTCCTGTTGGCTCAGACAAATCTGCATACATGTATTATATTTCTCTTTTTCAGCAGAAACTCATTTGTCTGTCAAAAGTGTAATCAGACACTGAAGATCATGGTCACAGTTTCATTCTGTGGTTTTGGAGTCTTTTTGGGTCTGCTTTATAGAGGTTGTTTTGAAATTATTTTCTTTGCCAAAAAGCTGTGTGTACTTTCTTCTGTTTGTTTACTTGGATCCAGAAAAACCTCCCACTGAAGTGATGTCTGGCCATGTTCTGCCCAACACAAGCCAACATCAATACACGCGGATATTTGCATTTGAAATAAGATGCACATGGCAAGTGCCCATTTTAAAAGGGAAAATTACACTGAGGCAAAAATAAAACTCTATTATATTAAAAAGGCCATCACTGAATATTCACGGAGATTCAACCATGTGTCCCCAAAGAAATAGCAAGTGGGAGCTAAAACCTTTCATCCCCAGACTGGCCATGTGGTGTAGCAAGCATCAGCCTCAAGCGCTGGCATCCCATTTGGGCGCTGGTTCGAGTCCCAGCTGCTCCACTTCCGATCCAGCTCTCTGCTATGGCCTGGAAAAGCAGTGGAGGATGGCCCACGTCCTTTGGTCCCTGCACCCGCATAAGAGACCGGAAAGACGCTCCTGGCTTCAGATCGGCTCAGCTCCAATTGTTGCAGCCATCTGGAGAGTGAACCATTGGATAAAAGACCTTTCTCTCTGCCTCTGCCTCTCTGTAACTCTGCCTTTCAAATAAATAAATAAATGTTAAAAAAAAAAAAAAAAAAAAAAACCCTCCTCCCCACTCCTACCGTAAGGAGCTAGGCCTAGGCAACTGCAATTTCAGACATGTTTCTTCCTAGAGTCTGACTCAGCTCTGCGCGGTTGGCTTGTACATAAAGGTGGGCACACAGTAGGCCCAGTGGTAACTTCCAAGAGCTCAAACCACCATACAAACATTACATGGGCCACTGCATGGGGAGAGGGGCACAATGTGAGGAGAAAATCCACTGCTGGAATAAATTTTACACAGTCCCTCATGTCGGCATCATCACAGGGTTAGCTTCAATCTAGACACAAACACCAGGCTATTAACATTTACAAGGGAACCCAGTTAAATCCATCAGTGAGGAGAATTTGATCTTTGCAAATATTCTGGAGATTTTAAATCGGTCATATTAAAATTAAAATATGAAAAGGGAGCAGATATTGTGACACAGCGGTTTAGGTCACTACTTGGAATATCTACATCCCATGGCCTACTCCATTTGCAATCCAAGTACTTGGGTCCTTGCCACCTATGTGGAAGACCTGGATGGAGTTCTAGATGCTAGCTTCAGTCTGGCCCAGACCTGATTGTTGTGGCCATTTGGGGCATGAACCAGTGGATGGAAGATAGGTCTCTCTCTCTCTTTGTCATTATACCTTTCAAATAAATAAGCAAACCTTTAAAAAAAAAATAGTAAGACAAAACACATGTGTCAAATGCATGGCAAATGCGGCAACTACACAAAGGTCTGCAGATACTTGAACCAATCCTTCCCAAAGAAAAACAGGAATTTGTGCTTCCAGCAACCAATCCTTCCCAAAGAAAAACAGGAATTCGTGCCTCCAGCAGTATTGTCAACACTGTGAAGAAAGTCTAGGTTCTAAAAATGCTGTTATCTCAAGTCTGATCACTAAAATGTGGCCTTCTGAAGGAATGAAAACATCATGCTCCCAGCAGTGCGCTGACCTTGGTGGACCAGATCAGAGGCCACTCTGAAGAACGGAAGATGGCTAGCTCGTCCTCTACGGGCTCCAGCAGGAAAGGGTTTTAGGTCACCACAGCAATCCAAGGTCCGACACAATTCAATGCACTAGCCGGCCAGTCTGCCAGGTGAAGACCTGGGTGGTGCCACAGCACTTGCAGCATGGCTACGGCCCTCTAGGACCCTTCATTACCAGCACTGGCTGCCTCCAAAGACTTGGCAGCTCATCTTGTTTTCCCTTGTAGCTGAGTCAGGAACATTTAAACTAAAGGGGCCTAGAAAAACATATGAGGGGCTGGCACTATGGCGCAGCAGGTAAAGCTGCCTCCTGCAGTGCCAGCATCCCATAAGGGCGCCAGTACGAGTCCTGGCTGCTCCACTTCCGATCTAGCTCTTTGTTATGGCCTGGGAAAACATCAGAAGACGGCCCAAGTCCTTGGGCCCCTGCACCCACGTGGGAGACCCAGAAGAAGCTCCTGGCTCCTGGCTTCAGATTGGCTCAGCTCCAGCCTTTGCAGGCACTTGGGGAGTGAACCAGCAGATGGAAGACCTCTATCTTTTCTGTCTCTGCTTCTTCCTCTCTGTAACCCTGTCTTTCAAATAAATAAATAAATCTTTAAAAGAAAGAAAAACATATGAAGGGGCTTCAAAAAATTCACAGAAAATGCACATTATCCTTTCACTCAAATTTTCCATGAACTTTTTGAAGACTCCTAATAGTCAAAGGACAAAGTTAAACCGAAAAGGCTGAGTCTCTACTGTTGCTACTGAACACTGATCTGCACTGCCAAGCAGGCGGCTGAGTTCAGTGGACAGCCTGAGAATCTCAGCTCAACCTTTCCTAAGCAGTGAAAAGGACAGGTTCTGGCAGCATCGCAGGATTGCTACAGGGACACACTGACGCAAAGGGACTCAGCTGCAAGATGGTTAATTAATTATATGTCACATGTTCACTCTCAAAAGCTTAATTTTAGAGTCATACATCATCTGTTTAACGTACAAATCCATCTCCTTTGCCAGGGAAATTGGCTAGTTTCTTGTTTTTGATTCTACTGTTCCTGAGGCATCCTAAGTAATTATTGTGAGCCGCTGGAGTTTCAAGACATTTACCTGCAAGCTGTTGTTCAGCAAATCAAAGTCGCTGTATCTTCTAACAATCTGTAAGAGACAAGACAGTGCTATTTTGAGTCATCAAAGACAATCTCTCTCCACTTCCTTCTTTGCTGGCCTTCTAGAGGTCAAGCACTCATGGTCAGGGTCAGAGGGCTCAGATGCAGTGCTTACCTTGTTTAACAGGCTCACAACAGCCCTAGTAGTGTCCCAGAGCTGGACTATGAAAAACTGGTAATGCCAGCCAAAATCTCCAGACACAAACTGGTTCTAGAAGAATATTACTTTTCAGGACGAATAGCCCTCTGTCTTATCTTTCTTAGTAACCAGGTGCCTGAAACAATGCATTATTATGATATGCCAAAAAAAAGTTTACTGAGCATGGAATCAAACAAAGGAGGGAGTTTTGAGGCAAGTTTCTCCTCATCCCGGATACAACTCCCTCCCATGGAGATCCCATTACCCTGAGGCCTGGAATAGGCCTGTAGGCAGGGCTGCCACACCTCCACCTGATTGCCCAGGCTTCCTCCCTCCCACCATCACTGTCTACACATTCTTTCTTAGTTGTATTTATACCAGGGATTCTGCCACAGCCAGATTCTTCTAGCTATTCACATGCAGGGCACGCACATTACTTTGCTTTAGAGCAGTTTGACTTTAACCTTCATCAGTGATTCTCAAAAGTTACTGTGCAGGAGGAGAATTAGCTGGAGGTCACCTAGGACTCCACCCATGGAGCAGCTTAGCAGGTCTAGCGTGGGGCCCAAGAGCCTGCATTTTTGTCAGGTGCCCTCAGGTTCCTAACGCAGTTTCTGGACTTAGAAAACTGCCCCGCGGGTTGATTTTTCTGGCAAGACACTGCAGTTGGTCTTGATTGTCAAGCACACACCAAAAAGCCTAAATATAAAGCCATGCCTCATAAGAAAGAAGCAGCTAAAAGGTATACATAGTGGTTAACCATGAACAGTTGCAATTCCAATCCTGTCCTACCAGTGACCTAGGTGTGACCTCAGACAAGTCAGTTAACTTCTCCAATGCAAAATGGGGATAAAATGACAGCATAGCTCTGATTTCAAGGGTCAAAATGGATTAATGTGCTTGAGTCAGTGCTGAACACTTGGTAAGTGCTCCAGAGAGGTTAAACGTAAGTATTCAAACAAAAAGCAGTATGAAGTTTCCCACAAAGAAAATACCAAGTGTGGGCCACTGTGGTTAGAGACTGCTTAAGGTGGGAGGAAAGGTTCAAGTTGGGCTCTGAAGGGTAAGACAAAACTTCGGAAGGGGAAGGGGTGGTGATTATAACGACTAAACCTGGAAAGAAATGGCCCCCACACAGAATTCAGTTACCCTCTGTAAGTCGGGGGGCGGGGGAGGCCCTCTAGACCTTACTGAGATATCTTCTCTGAGGCCACTACGGAGGAAAGCAGAGCCTGAGGCCCCAGGAAGGCCCTCTAGAGAGACAGTAAGGGAGCCAGCACTACAAGTTGCCCAGGAGTGGACTTGAGTGTCCACGAAATGTAGTGTTCCAAACTGTACAGTGTCCGGGACAGTGTCTCACCTCTACCTGTCGGGTTGAACTCTAAGTTCATCCACTTGTACCATGGCTATGGGGAAGGAGGCTCCAGGTCCTGCTTGCTCTGGGTTAAGCTTGAGAGCAGATTATTCCTCGTAACATCATATATAACTTACCTAAACAACTAGGAAAAGTTTTAAAGTCTTACAATACTTGTCTTAAAGCTAAAAATTTATAGCTAAAAGAAACACGATTTATATTTATTCATGTTCTCTGAATTTCCAGATTTTTGATACCCTAAGCCAGGGTTTTGGTCACAGATTAAACATTTTTCTAACAACAACAACAACAAAAAATGCTTACCTGCCAGCTGTTTTCTATAGAAATTCCTCTTTGTACTCGAATGATATATTCCTAAAAAAAAAAGAGGGAAGGAGAAGAACCTCAGTTATAAAAACAGAGAATGAGGGGCTAGTACTGTGGCATAGCAGGTAAAGCCTCAGCCTGCAATGCCGGCCATATGAGCACCGGTTTAAGTCCTGGCTGATCCATTTCCGATCCAGCTCTCTGCTATGGCCTTGTAAAGTAGTAGATGATGCCCAAGCCCTTGGGCCCCTGCACCTATGTAGGAGACCCAGAGAACAGGAGTTCCTGGCTCCTGGCTTTGGATTGGTGTAGCTCCAGCCATTTGGGGAGTGAACCAGCAGATGAAAAACCTCTGGCTCTCTCTCTGCCTCTGCCTCTCTGTAATTCTGCCTTCAAATAAATAAATAAATCTTTTAAAAAACAGAGAATAAAATATAAGTAAAATTATCAGATAAAGTAGACTTCAGAGCAAAGAAAGTTATAGACTGAAGCACTTCTGGCATTAAGCATTTCAGATAAGGGACACTCAACCTGCACTTGGAATATATAATAAAGACAAAAAGGGTAACACACGGAAGACATAGCAATCTTAAATATGTACGTACCAAACAATGAAGCTATGAAATATGTAAAGCAAACGCTAACAGAACTGAACAAAGAAACAGACAAATTCACAGTTACAGTTGGAAACTCCAACATCCTTCTCAGTAATTGATACAGCTAAATAGAAAACCAGGGAGGAAGAACTCAGTAATACCATCAGCCAACAGAACTAATTAACATTTACAGAGCACTCCATCCAATAACAGAAAAACACACATTCTTTACAAGTGACCATGCAATACAAACCAATGCAGACCATATCCTGAGCCATAAAGCAAACCTCAACAAATTTAAAAGAACTGAAAATATATGAGCAAGAAATTAACAACAGAAAGATAACAGGAAAACTAAATTACATACTTGTAAATACTCCATGAACCAAAGACGAAATATCAAGGAAAATTATAAAAATAATGATACACTAAACTGAAAGAAGACAGTGCTGGGGTTGAGAACCCGACACCCGGGAGCATGAAGCCACGGCATGCTGGACACTTTGAAGGGAAGGAAAGGAGCTCAGAAGCAAGATCTTTCTGGATTTTCCCTGCCCTTCTTTCTCCCCCTCCTCTTTCCTTCCCCAGGCAGGCTATAGAAACTAGGATTCCTTTTCTTCAAGGATGGTCACAGACCAGAGTCCCTTTCTTCCAAAGCCAGTCATAAAACCTGGAAATACTACCTTAAGCTTCCCCTGGCTTTCTGCCTAAGAACTGTTCATCAAGAAGTTCTCTGATGTACCTTGTCTGTCAGAGGCCACAAGGCCCTCATTCCTGAAGGGCTCCTGCCCTACACTTAGGGGGAAGGAGCACCACACAGATACAAGGAGAGTGAACACACGGGCCGGGCCGTAAGTTTCTGCATCAGTCTTTTATCCTTAGATCATTCCAACCACACTTCTATGGGGCTGTTCATTCTTTATCAAACCCGAGCATAGAAACAGACAGTCTTCCCTGAGTTTTGGAGTCTTCATGTCTGAAGGTCCCCATGTCATATTAAACTCGGATTAAACATGCTTTGCTCCTGTTCATCGGTCTTTGCTGGCTTTTATTTCTAGCCAGGAGGCTGAGAAACCCTTTCTTCCCCTACAACAGGTTCAACTTTGTGAGCTAAAGTAGTGCTGAGAGCACTAAATGGCTTTTATTAAAAAGAAGAATATCAAATCAATCATCGAAGCTCACTCTCTCAAGGACCTAGAAGAAGAGTGTAATAAACCTAAAGGCATAAGAAGGAAGGACATAGATCCAGATAAAAGCAGAAATTGATATAGTAGAAAACTTTTGAGAGAAAAAATCATGAAACGAAAAGCCAATTCTTAGAAAAGAGCAATAAAATGGACTGACTTCTAGCAAAACTAGTGGGAGAGAAAGAGAGAGAACACACAAATTACCAGCATCAGGAACAAAATGGTATTGCTACAGACTCTTCAGATACCACAAGGTAAAGGAGTGCTATGAACAAATCTACCTACATAAATTTAACAAGAGATGAGATGGACCACTTCCTCACAATACTTCAGTACCACAGCCCAGCCACTACAAAATAAATAATTTGACTATCTTTATAACTATTAAAACACTGAAATCACAGGCTGGTATTGTGGTTCAGTGGGTTAAGTTGCCACCTATGATGCCAGCATCCCCTGTGAGAGTCAGTTCGAGTCCCAGCTGCTCTGCTTCCAATCCAGCTCCCTGCTAATACACCCTGGAAAGCAGAAAATGGGCCAAATACCTAAGCTCCTGCCACCCACATGGGAGATCTGGATAAGAGTTCCAGACTCCTGATTTCAGCCTGGCCCAGCCCTAGATATTGTGGTCCTTTGGGGAGTGAACCAGCAATTGGAAAACATTTCTCTCTCTTTCTCTCTGTAACTCTGCCTTTCAATTAAATAGATCTTCTAAAAAACTAAATTCATGGGGATGGCGCTGTGGCTTGTAGGTTAAGCCTCCGCCTGCAGCACTGGTTCAAGTCCCAGCAGCTCCACTTCCAATCCAGCTCTCTGCTAATGGCCTGGGAAAGCAGTGGAAGATGGGCCAAGTGCTTGAGGCCCTGCACTCATGTGGGAAAGCTGGAAGAAGCTCCTGGCTCTTAGCTTCGGATTGGCCCAGCTCTGCTGTTGCAGCCATTTGGGCAGTAAAACCACCAGATGGAAGACTTCTCTCTCTCTCTCTCTCTCTCTCTCTCTCTCTCTCTGTCATTCTGCTTCTCAAATGAATGAATAAATCTTTAAAAAATTGAATTCAATACTTGATAACTGCCACAAAAAAAAAAAAAAAAATGAAACATCCAGGCCCAAAGATTTCACTGTAGAATTCTATCAAACGTAAAGAATAACACTAATTCTACACAAACTCTTCCAGAAAATAGAAAAGGAAGGAACACTTCTCAATTTGTTTGATGAAGCAAGTATTAACCTTACACAAAAACCAAAGACAGCACAAAAAAAAGAGAACTACAAACCAACCTCATTCATGAATTCATGAGTACAGTCTTGAAAATCCTTTCCAAAACAATTAGCAAACCATATTCAGCAACATAAAAAAAATAAAAGAAACATACACCATGACCAAGTGGGGCTTACTCCTGTAATGTAAGGCCAATTTATTACTCAAAAATCAACCAGTGTTGGGGCAAGCATTGGAGAAGAGCAGGACTTCAAGTCCTGGCTGCTCCACTTCCAATCTAGCTCCCTGCTAATGTTCCTGGGAGGCTGCAGAGGATGGCCCAAGTGCTTGGGTCTCTGTCACTCCTATGAGGGACACAGATGGTGCTCTAGGCTTCTGGCTTCAGTGTGGCCCACCCCCAGCTGTTGTGGGATTTGGGAAATGAACAAGCAGATGGAAGATCTCTCGTTCTCTCTCTTTTTGCTCACTCTCCGTCTCCCTCTCTCTTGGTCACTCTGCCTTTCAAATAAGTAAATAAATCTCTTTTCTAAAAAACCAATCAATATAATCTACCATACTTACAAACTAAGGAAGAAAAATCACATAGTTACATAAAAATATTCAGAAAGCATTTGACAAAATACCCTGTCATAATAAAATCTTTCAGAAAAATAGCAATAGAAAGGAACCTCCTCAAGCTGATAGAAAGCTTCTACAAAGGTCCTATAGCTGACATACTTAATGCTAAAAGACCTAATATATTTCCCTAAATCAGAAATAACACAAAGATGTCTGTTCTCATTACTTTTATTTGCCATAGTATTAGAAAGTCTAGTCAATGCAATAAAGCTAGAAAAAAGAAATAAAAGGTACACAGATCAAAAGAAAGAAAACTATTCCTACTTGTGGGTGACACAGTCAATGTAGAAAACATCAAAGGATGTAAAAACACTATAACTAATAAATAAGCTTGACAAGGTGGTAGGATGCAAGGTAAGTATGCAAATATCAATAGTATATCTGACAGGGTGCGGCAAGAAGCTAATGGGAGAAAAGGAGCTGAGAGACTTCCAGGAGTCTCCTTGCTGCAGTGAACCCTGCCCAAACTCCACTCCATCTGTATATTCAGTTAGGGTACCAAGTATCACCTAATAAAGGGGCTACTGAACTTAGGGGGGGGCAACTCTCCCTCAGGAAGTTGCCTGCAGTCAATGTCTGAGTGTGTACTCTTTCTTTAAACTCTTGTAACAAATTCTACTCTCATTCTTTTTAAAAAGATTTATTTATTTATTAGAGAGGCAGAGGGAGAGGCAGAGAGAGAGAGAGAGAGAGAGGTCTTCCATCTGTTGGTTCACTCCCCAAATGGCCACAACTGCTGGAGCTAGGCTGATGTGAAACCAGGAGCCAGGAGCTTCTTTCCTGTCTCCAATGTATGTGCAGGGGCCCAAGGACTAGGACCATCTTCTACTGCTTTCCCAAGCCATGGCAGAGCTGCTGTCATTCTTATGCTTTATCTATGTCTCTGCTTTGAATTCATCTGTCATTCTCAGACAAGAACTTGGAATAAATCCAGCTGTGCTTCCCATGCCACAGCATATTTTATACACTAACAAGAATACAAAGACACTGAAAATAAAAAATACAGTATCATTTATAACTAATCAAAAAACCCATTAGGTGTAAATCTAAAACACACCTAGGATTCTACATTGGAAACTACAAAACATCAATGAAAGAAATCAAAGATCTAAAAAAAAATTCATCAAAATTTAAAACTATTGTTCTATGAAAAAACAAACCTAACAACAAATAAAATACAATCCAATTAGAAAATGGCAAAAGTCAGGAAAGATGTTTCACTGAAGAGGATATACAGATAGCACATAAACAATGAGATAACCATCATATCTCTTTCAGAATGGCTGAAATAAAACAGTGCTAATATTGAATGCTGAATACAGAGAAACTGGGCCACTCTTACAGTGCCTATGGAAGTGTGAAATGGGACAGACACTTTGAAACAGACTGGTAGTATTTTAAGAACTTGTATGCAGTTACCATACACTCCAGCTACTTAACTCCCATGCATTTATTCCAAAGAAATGAAAACTTCCGTCCATCAGACCTATAAATGTTCATGGCAGCTTTTTTAGATTCTACCATGGCACACAACTCAGAAAAAGAAAAAAGGAATGAACTACAGACACATACAACTTGTGTGCATCTCCAAAGAATTCCACTGAGTGAAAAAAAAAAAAAAACCAATCCTAAAAGGTTATACACTGTATGTTTCTATTTATAGAACATTCTTTAAATGACAAAATTACAGAGATGGAGAAGAGATTAATGGTTGTGTGTAGTTAAGGCTAAGGTGGTAGGATGGGTGTGGGAGGGAACTGGGTGTGACTATAGAAGGGAACAGTGGGGGATGCTTGTTCTGATGGAAAGTCTACATCTTGACTGTATTAACATCAGTGTCCTTATTATGATGTCATACTATAGTTCTGCAAGTAAAGTTCTGCAGTAAAGGCTGCAAGGGAATCTCTCCCTACTTTTTTATAACTGCAGGTGAATCCACAGTTATCTCAAATGAAAAGTTTAAGAAAATAAAATATAGGCATTCAAAAGTAGGTGTGGTAGCAGTGAAATGACTATGATTCACGATTTTTAGTGTTTAAGGTTTGTATTTTATACACACACTCAGGTATATGATTAAGAAAACAAGCAAAGATGGACTACAGATGGTCTGATGAGATTTCCCAAAGAAACTAAAACCAGTGATTTCCTAAACCAGCCTGACAATAAAAATCACCCCACGTGGCAGCGCTGAGGCAACAGCTGGTGCTTAAAGATACATATTCCTGGGGCAATCGTTTGATATAGTGGTTAAGATGCCACTTGGAATGGAGATATCTCATATCACAGTGCCTTGGCTTGAGTCCCCAGTTTGCTGCAGATTCCAGCTTCCTGCTAATGGTCACCCTGTTAGGCAGCAGGTGATGGTTCAGGTAGTTGGGTCCCTGTCAGCCATGTGGGAGACCTGGATGGGGTTTCAGGCTCCAGTCTTTGGAGTGGTCCAGTTTCAGACATTTGGGGAGTGAACCAGCAGATGGGAGTGTATTTGTGTGCTCTCACTCACTGCCTCTCTCTCTCTCTCTTTTACATAAAAACAAAACCATGTCCCTTGGCCTTCTACCAGGTCTGTACAAATTTTAATATCCTTGGCTGCGCCATGGCTCAACAGGCTAATCCTCCACCTTGCGGCGCTGGCACACTGGGTTCTAGTCCTGGTCAGGGTGCCGGATTCTGTCCTGGTTGCCCCTCTTCCAGGCCAGCTCTCTGCTGTGGCCCGGGAGTGCAGTGGAGGATGGCCCAAGTGCTTGGGCCCTGCACCCCATGGGAGACCAGGAGAAGCACCTGGTTCCTGCCTTCGGATCAGCGCGGTGCGCCGGCCGCAGCATGCCGGCCGCGGCAGCCATTGGAGGGTGAATCAACGGCAAAGGAAGACCTTTCTCTCTGTCTCTCTCACTGTCCACTCTGCCTGTCAAAAATTTAAAAAAAAAAAAAAAAAAAAATTAATATCCTCCCCAGATAATTCTTACTAGTAATTAAGGAAGAAACACAAACCCAGTTCAGCCTGCTGCTTAGATGAAGGTACAGTTAAATCATATAAAGAATGTTACCAGAGCAGGGGGCTGGCACTGTGGTATAGCAGTAAAGCTGCCACCTGCACTGTCAGCATCCCATGTAGGCGACGGTTCAAGACACAGCTGTTCCACTTCTGATCCAGCTCTCTCCTATGGCCTGGGAAAGCAGCAGAAGATGGCCCAAGTCCTTGGGCCCCTGCACCCATGTGGGAGACCTGGGGGAAGCTCCTAGCTCCCGGCTTCAGATCGGCACAGCTCTGGACATTGCGGCCAACTGGGGAATGAACCAGCGATGGAAGACCTCTCTCTCTCTCTCTCTGCCTTTCTTTCTCTCTGTGCAACTCTGACTTTCAAATAAATAAATAAATCTTTAAAAAAAAAAATGTTAAGGGGCTGGTGCTGTGGCATAGCGGGTAAAGCTACCACCTGCAGTGCCGGCATCCCATATGGCACCAGTTCAAGTCCCAGCTGCTCCTCTTTTGATCCAGCTCTCTGCTGTGGCCTGGAAAAGCAGAAGATAGTCCAAGTCCTTGGGACCCTGCACCCATCATGTGAGAGCCAGAAGAAGCTCCCCGCTCCTGGCTTTGGATTGGCAGAGCTTTGGCCATTGCGGCCAATTGGGGAGTGAACCAGCAGATGGAAGACCTCTCTCTCTCTCTGCCCCTCCTTCTCTGTGTAACTCTGCCTTTAAAATAAATAAATAAATCTTAAAAACATGTTAAATTTTTTCCTCAAGTGTTCAGAACTGCTTTACTAGTGGTAAATGGTATAATTTATGCATTACTCATAGACACTACTCAACAAATGCTTATTTAAAAAGTACTCAACAAATCCTTTCCATTTAATTAATTCCACTGATTTAAAAAGCTCTTTTAGGGGCAAAAAACATTAAAGACAAAAAGAAAGCATTGGTAACTGACCAGGGTAACTGATCTTTTTATACCTCATTCATTTCCATTCTGTTCATTTAGCAAAGGCTGGTAAAGTCCCCATAAGCAGGAACTTCTGGAATATGTTAAAGATGATATATTCAACAGCATCCGCCCAATTATTATAAGTGATTCAACTGTATACCTGGTGCCATGCTTAACTGGTTTCACACAGGGTCATAAAACAGATATTTCAAACCCGATCTGTGTAGTGTGGCCAATCTCTTAAGCAATATGTTAATACAATTATTTCTGAATACATAAAGATAAAATGCCTAAAACATCTGACAGTCTTACATTTGCAAATCAATTCTCTGGCTTTGAAATAAATACTCTTGCTTTCTCAAGACTATTTACTGCCAAATTTTCTGGCCTTACATTCCATAGCAGAGCTGTAAATCAGCACCTACAATTGAGGAATTATGCAAATGTGCCATAGTTTGGGTATTAGTTTGGGTGTCCTCCAAAGAAAGGCCCATGATTAGGGGCTTGGCCCCCACACTGGTTAATGGCCTAAGAGTAGACACGTAATCCAACTGTGCTGTCTGAGGGTGGGGGTCTCTGGGAAGTGATTATTAACTTTGGATTAGGTTGCCAGGATGGAACCCCCACGGCTGAATCATGACGGCTTTAATGAAATGCACAACACAGGACCAGCATGCTGCCTGTCTTTGCTCCCTGACTTGCCATGTGATTGTTCCTCCACACTCACTCTGCCATTGCCAAGCCTCCACCCTCATCAGACCCCAGACTAATGGGGCTGCCCAATGTTGGGCTGTGAACCTCCGAAACAACAGGCTGAATAAACTGATCTTTATAAGAAGTTTCTCTCAGTATTTGTTGTGGAGCTGAGAGGCTGACTAATACAATATTGGTCAGTTCTGCTGTTATCTGAAGTAGGGGTAAAATGTTAAATTTCAAGATTCACTGTAGGTATCCTTGCCTTCCATTAGCAGAGGAATAACACTACATTTTAAAATTCCAGCTCAATATTGGGCGGCTAGTAGGTGCTAAGCAAGCATTTGCTGACCTGTTTTACCTACTTTGAGTTTAAATATGGACATGTCTTTTATAAATATGTTGCTGTGGGGCCGGCGCTGTGGCGCTTGTGGTACTTGCGTCCCATATGGGCGCTGGTTCTAGTCCCGGCTGCTCCACTTCCCATCTGGCTCTCTGCTATGGCCTGGGAAAGCAGTGGAAGATGGCCCAAGTGCTTGGGCTCTGCACCCACGTGAGGAGACTTGGAAGATGCTCCTGGCTCCTGGATCTGGCTTCTGATCACCCTAGCTCCAGCTGTTGCAGCCATTTAGGGGGTAAACCAGCAAATGGAAGACCTTTCTTTCTGTCCTTCCTTCTCTCTGTCTGTAACTCTGCTTCTCAAATAAATAAATAAATCTTGAAAAATGAAATAAAAATAAATAAACTTGGCCATAAAACAGTGCACGAGGTTTGGGAAAAGCACCTGGCAGACGGGAAGTAGAAGCTACGTACAGCACCAGGATACCAATGTCAGGCTGCAGCACCCCAAAATGTCATTCTGCTAAGACAACCTCTTTTAAGGTCAGTGTTCTCAATAGAGGGTGATTCTGTTCCCAGGAAGCATTTGGCAATGTGTGGAGACATTTTTCATTTTCCTGGAGGAGACCAGATTGCTGTCTAGCAAATAAACCGAGGCCAGGGATGCTGTAAACATCCTGTAAAGCACAGGATAGCTCCCACAACAAAGAACTGCCTGGCCCAGAGGCCAAAGTGTCGGGCTGAGAAACCCAGGATTAGGTGACTCCAACAGGTATTAGTCAGCTTTTCATCACTGTAACAAATGCCCGAGAGAAGCTACTTGTAAAGGAAGAAGGTCTATTTGGGATCACAGTTTGTTGACTCACAGTCCAAGATCAGATGGTCCCATTGGGCTGGTGTCTGCTGAGCACAGTGGATGGAGAAACATGTGCAGAGGAGAGAGCACATGGGAGCCAGGGTGCAATAAGACAAGGGGTACATTTGTGCATGGGCCTCCTTATGAAGCCATCAAGATGCAACCATGGGGCTCCACCCCAAAAACACAATCCAGTCACCTCCCAAAAGTCTCAACCTTAGACACCACAACTGGATCTAGCTCTCAGTCTGCCAGCATCACCAACCCATGTCTTGTGACTTGTATGTCTGCAGAGTTGGGGAGCTAAACGCTGTTTAAACCACAGCAGAGTCCACAGAGGCTCGGGATACGGCACAGTGGTAGAAGTGACTTCTGCAGCCATCTGCCCAAAGCAACATGATTCCTAAGTGTGCACATCTATTGGGAGGGTAGACTGGGTTACTGTTGTGCTTCCCCTGGAAAGAGGTTTCAGAAACAAAGCAGAACCACAGTTACCACAGGCTGGGGGCGGGGGCAGGGGAGACAGACACAAGGATTACGTTTAAGTGGCCTACTGGACAGCACGTTAACCGGAGTTAACAGCCAATGTATTGCACATGTCAAAACTGTCCACAGAGTTTAAGTGCTCTCACCATAAAGCAATAACTATGTGAGGTGATCTAATCAGATTAATTTGATCATAACAGAGTATGTATCATGACATCACATTGTGCCCTATAAATATGTGCAATTATTATTTGCTAATTAAAAAATAAAATATAGGGGTGGGTGTTTGGCCTAGTAGTTACAATGTAGGTTAAGACATCTGTGTCCCCTATCAGAGTGCTTGGGTTCATGTCCTAGCTCTGGCTCCTCATCTCAGCTTCCTGCTAATGTGCACCCTAGGAGGAAATGGTGATGGTTAAAGTGACTGGGCCCTTGGATTGAGTTTATGGTTCCCAGCTTCAGCCTGGCCCAGCCTTGGCTGTTGCTAAGCATCTGGGGAGTGAACCAGTGGATAAGTTCTTTCTCCCACTCCCACTTTCTTCTCTCTACCTCTTTTTCCATTGAAGCTCCCAAGTCCCATCTGCCACCTGGTTACAGATGCAGAATGAGAATGGGAAAGCAGATAATGTGATTTTGCTCAGGAATACTTTTCTTACACTTCAATGGGGGCAAATTCATCCTTAATTACAAAAATATTTGACATTTTTTAGATTGCTTGATACTATGCTATGTTCTAACCAAAAGGAAATACTTAAATCCAATACTGTAAATTAAAAAAGAAAACAAACAAACAAAAAGGCCTAGCTGTCTACAGCTTGCAACCAGGATGGAGCTTTTATTAAAATGAGAGAAGAGGGGCCAGTGTTGTGGTGCAGCAGGTTAAGGTGCCATCTGTAATACCTGCATCTCATATAAGCACTGGTTCAAGTCCCAGGTTCTCCACTTTCAAGCCAGCTCCCTGCTAATGTGCCTGGGAAAGCAGCAGAAGATGGCCCAAGTGCTTGGACCCCTGCTACACATATGGGAGACCCAGACAGAGTTCCTAGCTCCTGGCTTTGACCTGGCCCAGCCCCAGCCATTGCAGCCCTTTGGGGAGTAAACCAGCATATAGAAGATCTCTGTCTCTCCCTCTTGCTCTGCAACTCTGCCTTTCAAATAAATAAATCTTTAAATAATAAAAATAATGTTTAAAAAAGAAGAAGAGTGCCCTGGAAACCAGAAAAACTCAGACATTTGAAGTCAGGTTGCCACTTCTCAAGCTAGAGTTAGCAGCCCAGAAGCCTCCAGTGAGTCACTTTCCACCAGCCCTACCCTCTTCCTTGTGGAACAGAACCCACAACCAACCCCCAATCAACCACAAGGCCTGTCATGCGCAAGTGAGAGCTAAGGGCTCTGCAGACAGCTGTGAGGCACACAGCTCTACACTTGCCACTAACCCTGCCCTCTGCCACCACTTCCCCAAAGGGCCCTCTACTTCCTGCTGCTCTCCTGACATTTGCACCTCTTACAGCCTGCCAGGGAGGCACATTGGCATTCTGGCAAGTCACTGTGGTCTGCTACTGAACGTTTTCAAAGTGGACAAACTGGGGCAGAGAAGAGAGAATTTCATGTAAAAGGAGCACTGACCATGTGCTAGGAACTTAACTATGCCTCTAAACCCAACGCTTCTCATTCAAGTCTCACAGCAACCCTAGCAGATCAGGGGATCTTGGTCAAGCAAGATAAAGTAAGCTATGCAAGGTCACAAGGCTAGAAAACAGCTGATTGGGGCCGGTGCTGTGGCATAGTAGGTAAAGCTGCCACCTGTAGTTCCAGCATCCCATATGGAAGCCGGTTCGAGTCCCGGCTGTTGCACTTCCGATCCAGCTCTCTGCTATGGCCTGGAAAAACAGCAGAAGATGGCCCAAGTCCTTGGGTCCCTGCACCCATGTGGGAGACCTCGAAGAAGCTCCTGGCTCCGGATTGGCACAGCTGTGGCCATTGCGGGGATATCTGGGGAGTGAACCAGCAGATGGAAGACCTCTCTTTCTCTCTGCCTAACGAAAGAAAGAGAGAGAGCGAGAAGGGAAGGAGGGAGGGAGGGAGGGAGAGGGAGAGAGGGAGAGAGAGAAAGAAAGAAAATAACTGCTTAAGAACCAGAACCGGTGGAGTTAGAAATGTGCCAGGGGATTCCAATACAATCCCATCAAGGTGGCATGTACCAATGCCATCTCACTAGTTCAAGTGATCAATTTCAGTTCACAATTGATCACACTGATAGGTCTAAGAGTCAAAGGGATCACACAAACAAGACTAATGTCTGCTAATACTAACTGATAGAATCAAAAAGGGAGAGAACAATCCAACATGGGAAGCGGGATACACAGCAGACTCATAGAATGGCAGATGTCCTAAACAGCACTCTGGCCTCAGAATCAACCCTTTAAGGCATTCGGATCTGGCTGAAGAGCCCATGAGAGTATTTATTTTAGGCATGGAAAGCCAAGACACTCTGGCAAAAAAGAAAAAAAAAGGACCTAAATGAAAGATCTCTGTGACTGAGATCCCAGTGGAAAGAATGGGGCCATCAAAGAAGGAGGTACCTTTCTCTGAAGGGAGGAGAGAACTTCCACTTTGACTATGACCTTGTCTGAATAAGATCGAAGTTGGCAAACTCAAAAGGCTTCCAGCCTTGGCAACTCATGACTAGAGCCTAGGGAGATTACTGAAGCCATAAACAAGAGTGTCAAATTGTTAAGTCAACAACAGGAGTCACTGTGTACTTACTCCTCATGTGGGATCTCTGTCCTTAATGTGTCGTCCAATGTGAATTAATGCTATAACTAGTACTGAAACAGTATTTTATACTTTATGTTCTGTGTGGGGGCAAACTGATGAGATCTTTACTTAATATATACTAAATCAATCTTCTGTATATAAAGATAATTAAAAATGAATCTTGATGTGAATGGAATGGGAAAGAGAGCGAGAGATGGGAGGGGTGTGAGTGGGAGGGAAGTTATGGGGGGGGAGCCATTGTAATCCATAAACTGTACTTTGGAAATTTATATTTACTAAATAAAAGTTTAAAAAAAAAAAAGAATCAGAACCCAAATCTGGTTTATTCCCAAGACCCTCCTACCTTACCTGCTAAACATAACTGGCGACCCCCAGCATCCAGGGAAGCCCTGAGGTCTGGCCCTTTCTGCAGCCCTAGAAGATGAGAGGCCTCACTGGTCTGCGAAACCAGGCTGGCTCATTCCTAATGATGCAGACCTACTGACTTTTAACCAGGGGTGTGTGGGAGGTGTCATTTGCACAACTCTTGAGTCATGCCTCCAACACACGCCATCTTCCAAGCATGCCCACTAGATCTCATGTTGCCTCAGTCTCTGAAAGGGTGTTTAGGGTCTCACTGTACAGCAGCTGGCACTCCAAGATGCCTCTGTATGATGAGGTTTTAGGAAAACTTATTTTGAATCTGTCTGGCCCCAAATTACCTTAATGAGGCTACAATGAAATGTGTTCAAGGACCTAAGTCAAAACTTCAGCAAACCTTCAAATCAGCCAAACCCACATAATTCTTCTCATTTTGCATTGGGCACAGCTATCAGATTCATTTAGAGACTCAAGGTACAAAAATGCAGGGGCAGTTGTTCAGAGATGTTCTCTCTCTTCTCTGAAGCAGGTGGGTCTCAACCCTGGAGTATTCTAGAATCACCCAGAGAACTTAGAAAAAAAGTCAACAAAGCTTGGCCTGTCTTACAGAGTCTAATTTGTCTGGGCTAGGCACAGGTATTTTGTAGGTCTTAAAAGTTCCCCCCAGATGATTCTGCTGTGCAGCCAGAAGTAGCAACCACTGTCTTAAAACCTCTTGCAGAAATCAGAAGCAGCTCCATACCACAAAAATAAAACTCCTCATACGAGAGGAAGGAAATAAATGAACCCATCACACCTCAAGTTCTCCCCCGCTCAACAACCATCCCATCCTGCCTCTGTTAGGAAGGAAGTCAGTTATGAGGTTATGTGTGTGTGACAGGCCTAAAGAGAAGACATCTATATGCATCTGCATCTCAAAGTCATCCTAACAATGTTTCAGGGGAAGCCCAGATTTTCGCATCCTGCCTGCCCTGCCCCCTTCTACCTGATAACCTGCCAGGTGGAGGCCCTCACCCCTCCTGCTTCCTGCCTAATAAATTTGCCACAATCTCCCAGATGCAGCCTAGTATCTGCATCTCAAACACCCTGCTCCCTTCCTCTGGTCTGATAACATTTGCATCCATAAAGTCCTTTGTTTCAGACCTTCAAGAGAAGTTTTTCTATTTACATCCAAAAAGCCCTTTGTTCCAAGAGGAGCTGAGGTGGGGAAGCAAGACCCATCTCCTTAAAAACCCCCAGCCTCAACTGGACTGTGCGCTCAGCTCTCTGCATCTTTGCTGAGCTGCCCGCCTGGCCTGGCCAGGTGTAATCTCTCCACTCCTTCCTCCTCCCCAGTCTCTCAGGCCCTGTCTGGAGAGGTGCCCATCCGTTTTTACGGATGTCCCTACCCTAATAAACTTTGCTACTTTTACCTCCCACTACTCTCTGTCTCACGCCTGAATTCTTTCTTGCGCGAAGACAAGAACCCTGCAATTTCTCCGGTAACACCTCTTCATGAGAACTCAGCTTTTCTGCCTTCTTGGGGTGTGTGTCTAACCTGAGCCCCTAGTGAACTCCACGCTGGGACTGCACTGGTGGCTCTCACAGCACTGCTCAGACCATGTGCCAGTGTTCTCTAGGGAGCAAGGAGCACTGCTCTCTTGCTTTGCGACAGAGGGAAATGGCTCTCTGAAGGATGGATGCCTGGGCCAGAAGGGATGGGTCTAGGACAGGAAGCAGGTCCATGTGTCTCCAGGGCCCACCATCCACACCCAAACCTGCTTCTTTCCTGGCATGTTTCCTTACAGGAGGGCCTGAAAAGAATGCTGAAAACAAGTATTCACTACCATGCTCTCTGCTCCAGAACCTTCCATGGCCTCTACTGGCAACAGGATAAAACCAACCCTCTTAACCTAGCTTCTGTGTTCTTCTGCCTCCCGACCAAAGTGATCTAACACGGTTTTTTGTTTGTTTGTTTTTCTTTTTGCTATTCCTGCCTATTCCAGTTTCTTTCCATTCTGTTCCATCCTTCGCTCCTCACACTCCTTCTATAGTAAACATTCCTTATGCACACACGCACCCCCCCCCCCTCCGGGGGACGCAGTTAACTATTCGAAACCTGGGAAGCTCAGCTTTTGAACCATTTTTGCCCCATGTCTATCTTTATTGGAGGGGGGAGGGTCTTCAACTGGATTAAGTTCTTCAAGGGCTAGAATCACACATTTGTCTTCCAAATAGCAGTCAACACAATGTCAGACCAATAGCACCAGCTGAGAAACAGAGACAGAGACAAAAGATAAGCTCCCACCCACTGGTTCATTTTCCAAATGCCCACAATGGCCAGGAACTCACTCTTTGTCTCCCACATGGGTGGCAAGAACTGAGCTCATTGAGCTATCTCTGCCTCCCACAGTCCACACAAGCAGGAAGTTGGGTTCAGGAACAGAGACAGGGATCAAACCCAGGTACTCTGATGTGGGACATTTGTGTCCTATCTTGCACCTCTGGGAAGGAGAACCCCTGCGCCCATACAACCAACTAAAGTTAAATGGCATTCTCAAGAAAACCTTCGCGGGTTCTCCCAAGCCCGCAGACTTAGCCCATTACAAGAACTGCCGTTCTAAATCACAGGCTCACACAGCTGTAGTTCACAGGCAGTGGTCAACGTCACCTTCAAGGACAGCCACATTTCCGAAGAAATCCTCCTAACAGAATCAGCTTGTAGGACTTCCGCTCAGCTCACTGGCACCTGCCAGGCTGTTCACAGTCCTTAATGTTTCACTTAGAACTCATGACTTCCTCATTCTGCTAAATACTCATTATTTATCATTGTGCCATCTGCAGATTTTCAAAGCTAGTACTTATGGTTGGGTTCAACTGCTGTGCAACCGAATAATGGACAAAAACTTCCCCCAAATAAATGGAAATTTTTAGGGTTTTTCCAGGCATCTGAAGCATCGCCACTATCTTCACCCACATTCTGGCAGGTGAGTGAAGCCAGGTGTATCTCCTTGTCAGCCAAGGGAAATAAATAGTATTTAAAAATCCCAACCAACCGAATCAAGAACCAGACACTGTAACTTTATGCAAAGCAGATGCCCCAGTTTCTCCTGTGTGTTCACAGATGTAACAAGGAACTGGCTCCCCGAGTGAGGGGCACAACCGCCCTTCTCCCTTGGCACTTCTACAGGCCTCCTGGAGTTCCAGCTCCACTCTGTGGGGCCGGCTCCTGCCCTGGCGGGCAGAAAGCTGGGCTCCACCAACTCCAAAGCCAGTGGATATGCCGATGAAGACAAACACACGAAGGAGCTCTCCCAAATCCTCTGACCTCCGACGCAACTACATGGATACGGCCTGAAAAGGCCTGGGTTGCCAGCTCGTTCAGCATTCTCTGTCTAGTACAAGAATCCTTAGGTGGCACCAAAGCAAATTACATGAGTTGTGTTGAAATGAGAATTCCATCTTACATCACAGCAGAGCAAAGCAAACCTTCAAAACGCTGAGGCTCAATTACAGAATAATTAAAAATGAAATATGACCTTCAGCTGGCCAACAATCCCCATAATGCCCCACAACTGTAGAAACAGAAGTGGCAAACAAGCTCAGAGAAACACCCAGCACATATGTGACTGACTGCAAAAGGCCACTAAGCACACAAACTCTGATCTGGTTGGCAGTGAAGAGAGATTAGTGGATTTATTTACTATGAATTAATTTGAAAGGCAGAGTGACAGGGAGAAATATCCTTTATCTGCTGGTTCACTCCCCAGATGGCTGCAATTCCTGAGGCTGTTCTAGGTTGAGCCTGGAACTCCATCCAGGTCTCCCATATGGGTGATAGGTGCCTAAGCACTTGGTACACCTTCCACTGCCTTCCCAGGTGCATTTCCAGGGAGTAGGATTGGAACTGGAGCCAGATTGCAAGCTAAGTTGTTTTTTTTTTTTAAAGATTTATTTTATTTATTTGAACAACAGAGTTACAGAGAGAGGTGGAGACAGAGAGGTCTTCTAGCTGCTGATTCACTCCCCAGATGGCCACGACGGCCAGAGCTGTGCCAACCCGAATCCAGGAGCCAGGAGCTTCCTCTGGGTATCCCACGTGGGTGCATGGGCCCAAGGACTTGGGCCATCTTCTACTGCTTTTCCAGGCCATAGCAGAGAGCTGGATTGGAAGAGGAGCAGCCAGGACTAGAACTGGCGCCCATATGAGAGGCCGAAACTGGAGGCCAGGGCATTAACCCGCTGCACCACAGCACCGGCACTGCAAGCTAAGGTTTAGCCGGCTGCACAACACTCACCAGCCACGATGATTTTTTGTTGACTCTAGAATCTAAGGGGGCCAACTCTTCATCCCTCACACCCTTGGCTGGCAGCCACTGAGTCCCTGTGGAGGGCTGAAGTGCTCCCTGCTGGAGCCATATCTTTTCTACCTGCCCCTCTTTCCCACTGCCTCAAAGAAAGGCCCCTGCGAGCAATTCCGGAGCCAGAGGAGGGGCTGATCACTGTGTAATGACTGGCCAGGTTGGGCCACCCCTCTGCCTCACGGCCAGCCATCCCTGGGGAGCGGGCACAGGCTTTCTGTTCTCAGAGATATGGATTCAATGCCCGGCTGCCACTGACCAGTTCCCTGGTCTAACGTCTCTGAACCACAGTTTCTTCATCTGCTAAAACCTACCCTTCCAAAAGGGTTGCGATGGGTAAGAAATGAGAGCGTATTTAGCGCAGCCGGCACAATGACCAGCTCTGTCACCATCTCTTTCCTTCTCTAAGCAAGCAGTGAACACATGTGTTTGCAGGCAAATTTATCGTGGCTGCAATCAGCAAGGACAGGCAACAGTAGCAGCACTACTAAGAGTGCTGGAGCGGGCCGGCGCCGTGGCTCAACAGGCTAATCCTCCGCCTTGTGGTGCCGGCACACCAGGTTCTAGTCCCGGTTGGGGCACCGGATTCTATCCCGGTTGCCCCTATTCCAGGCCAGCTCTCTGCTATGGCCCGGGAAGGCAGTGGAGGATGGCCCAAGTGCTTGGGCCCTGCACCCACATGGGAGACCAGGAGAAGCACCTGGCTCCTGGCTTTGGATCAGCGAGATGTGCCGGCCGCAGCGGCCATTGGAGGGTGAACCAACGGCAAAAAGGAAGATCTTTCTCTCTGTCTCTCTCTCTCTCTCACTATCTACTCTGCCTGTCAAAAAAAAAAAAAGAATAAAGTTATTCATTAAAAAAAAAAAAAAAGAGTGCTGGAGTGGCTATGGGCAGATCCAGCTCCCTGCTAATGTGCCTTGGAAAACAGCAGAGGATGGCCCAGGTAATTAGACCCCTGCCACCCATGTGGGAGACCTGGATGGAGTTCCAAACTCCTGGCTCCAGCCTGGCCCTGCCCTGCCCATTACAGCCATCTGTGGAGTGAACCAGCAAAAGGAAGATCTCTCTCTCTACAGCCACCTGTGGAGTGAACCAGCAAAAGGAAGATCTCTTCTCTAATTTTGCCTTTCAAATAAAAAATAAGTAAATCTTAGAAGGGGGGGGGGGGAAGGCTGGAAGAAAAACACAATATGGCTATTCTGTTTGAACACGAGAAACAAGCTTGTCAGTCTCTAGTCTCTAAGGTGTACCACTGCCTGGGCCTCTGGTGTCCCAGGTTCCACACCCACTTTTCACCATTTTTTTTCTGTTTTCAGGTTATCCTCAATAAGTATATATTCCTTTTATAAATGGGAAAAATGTTTTTATAAGTTTCTTGGTCTGCAGCTATACATATAATTTAAAATATGCTATTTTAAAATAAGGAATCTTGAGTGACAAGATAAGGATTGAGATCACCTGGCCTTGGATGCAGTTGATCTTTTTTTTTTTAACTTTGGCAGGGATCAATGGCTGATTTTACTACTACTTAGCACCCTCACTATGTTGGGGAGCCTGGGAAAACAGAAGAAGAAAGTAAGTTAAATTCTCAGGGCCGGCGCTGTAGCTCACTTGGCTAATCCTCCACCTGCGGTGCCAGCATCCCATATGGGCACTGGGTTCTAGTCCTGGTTGCTCCTCTTCCAGTCCAGCTCTCTGCTGTGGCCCGGGAAGGCAGTGGAAGATGGCCCAAGTGCTTGGGTCCTGCACCCGCATGGGAGACCAGGAGGAAGCTCCTGGCTCCTGGCTTCGGATTGGCGTAGCTCCGGCTGCAGTGGCCATTTGAGGGGTGAACCAACGGAAGGTTGACCTTTCTCTCTGTCTCTCTCTCTCTCACTGTCTAACTCTACCTGTCAAATAGATAGATAGATAGATATATAGATAGATAGATAGATAAGATAGATAGATAGATAGATAAGATAGATAGATAGTAAGTTAAATTCTACTTGCATCAGGGCTGGGAATGCACTTGACGGGAAAGAAGCCTGAGACTAGGGGCTGAAGCCAAGCCAGAGGAGTCCTGTGGGTTTCACCGACCCATAGTGTTGTTTCCTAACGCTAATGGAGGGCTCCTCTCCCCAGCCTGAAACCGTAACTCTGTCCTCCTGACACTAGCTCCAGTTTCATGCAAAGCCACATGCTAAACTGCACCTTCTGAGCATGCCTTGCAGCTGGGCATCTCCTCAAGGCAGAGGCAAAGGCTGCCGCCTCCAGGGCACGTGTTCTCTGCCTCTGTGCCTCGGCACATTTCTTTCTTTCTTTTTTTTTTTTTTTTTTTTAAAGATTTTATTTATTTGAGAAGTAGAGTTACAGACAGTGAGAAAGAGACACAAAGAGAAAAGTCTTCTATCCGCTGGCTCATTCCCCAGATGGCTGCAACAGTAGGAGCTGTGCTGATCCAAAGCCAGGAGCCAGGAGCTTCCTCCAGGTCTCCCATGAGGGGGCAGGGGCCCAAGGACTTGGGCCATCTTCTACCACTTTCCCAGGACATAGCAGGGAACTGGATCAGAAGTGGAGCAGATAGGACTCAAACCAAAGCACAGACGGGATGCTGGCACCGCAGGCGGAGGATTAACCTACCGCACCACAGTGCTGGCCCTGCCTTGGCTCATTTGATCTCCCAGCAATGCTCACAGAGAGGTGTCACGAACTCACTTTTACAACAAGAATGCCGAGGCTCAGAGAGGGTAAAGGATGACCCAGGGCCACGGAGGTCCTTACATCCATTGGCTGTGTGCGGAATGCTTTCACACCATACGTGGTCTCTCTTTTTTTTTTTTTTTTTTTTGGACAGGCAGAGTTATAGACAGTGAGAGAGTGAGAGTGAGAGAGAGACAGAGAGAGAGGGAGAGAGAGAAAGGTCTTTCTTCCATTGATTCACTCCCCAAATGGCTGCTACAGCTGGCCCTGCACCGATCAGAAGCCAGGAGCCATGTGCTTCTTCCTGGTCTCCCATGCAAGTACAGGGGCCCAAGTACTTGGGTCATCCTCCACTGCCCTCCCCGGCCACAGCAGAGAGCTGGACTGGAAGAGGGGCAACCGGGACAGAACCGGCACCCATATGGGATGCCGGTGCCGCAGGTGGAGGATTAACCAAGTGAGCCACGGCGCCAGTCCCTTTTTTTTTTTTTTTTTTTTTTTTAAGATTGATTTATTTATTTGAACGTAGGAGTTACACAGAGAGAGAAGGAGAGGCAAAGCGAGCGAGTGAGCAAGCGAGAGAGAGGTCTTCCATCTACTGGTTCACTCCCCAGTTGGCCGCATCGGTCAGAACTGTGCCAATATGAAGCCAGGAGCCAGGAGCTTCTTCCAGGTCTCCCACACGGGTACAGGGTCCAAGGATTTGGGCCATCCTCTACTACTTTCTCAGGCCATAGCAGACAGCTGGATCAGAAGTGAAGCAGCCAGGACTTGAACCAGCACCCATATGAGATGCCGGCACTGCAGGTGGCAGCTTTACCCACTACTCCACAGCACCGGCCCTGTGGTCTCATTTTGATTGAAGAAAGGTCAGCAGAGCAAGCAGAACTGGTCTACCAGGTCAGGAGGAAGCTGAGAAGGTAGGGGCAGAGAGGACAAGAACCCAGGCCTGGGTGACGAATAGGAGTTACTATAGCAATAGAGCCCTCGGAAAACCCCCCTGGCCACTAAGGCCTGCCTTCACTAGCGCTGTACCTCACGGCCCACAGCCTACACCATAGGGCACAAACTGCTGGGGCTGAATGTAATCTGTGTACCGCACAGAAGCTGCAGACAAACAGGAACAGTATTTTCTGCCCATTATGTCAAACAAACCCCACCACAAACATTAGGCAGATTCAGAAGCAGCAAAAAGCAGCATTTTTTTAAGAACATGCCTAGAGTAGGTATCAGGTTTATGGGGTACTCAGCAATTTGAATGACAGTTAATTTCAGTTGTATAAACAGGAACAGTGTCCCTGGCGAAGGCTGCTTTGTTTCCACACTGTGCTCCTATTAAACTCCCCAACGGGCTTCCTTCCAGAGAACCAGAGAGGTTCTAGGACTCTCTGGTCACTGGACCCTGCTGGCCACAGGGCTAACAGGCCCTCCCTTCTTGCTCAATCTTCCTCAAACATTCTGTACCTGGAAGGGAGCGGTGAGCTAGGTCTGACATCCAATATGGCAGCCACAATGCACATGGGACTACTGAGCTCATGAAGCGTAGTTGAATTTTTAATTTTATTAATTCAAAGTGATCTAGTAGCCACAGTACTGGGCAATGAGTATGGTTAGAGACTATAGGTATAAACTGACATTTATGAAAGCAAAAAAATACTACACAGTATTTTTCCATTAAATACAACATGGGTCTCTTTCCCTAACAATACATTTGGGTATTATGGTTTTTAATGTCTCTGTCTGCATTGTCCAGTATAGTAGCCACAAGTAATAAGTAGCTATTGAACTCCTGAAATGTAGCTAGTCTAAATTGAGATGTGTTATAATTGTAAAATACACAACAGATTTCAAAAAGTATATGACAAGAGCGAGCATTGTGATGTAGCAGGTTAAGCCACTGCCTGCAATGCCAGCTTCCTATATGGGTACCAGTTCATGTCCCAACAGCTCCAATGCCAGTCTAGCACCCTACTAATAGCCTAGGAAAAGCAGGTGAAGATGGCCCAAGTGCTTGGGCTCCTGCCAGCCACGTGGTAGACCTGGAAAAAGCTTCTGGCTCACTGGCTTCAGCCTGGCACAGCCCTGGCTGTTGCAGCCATCTGGGGAGTGAACCAACAGATAGAAGATCTTTCTCTGTCTCTTCCTCTTTAACTCTGACTTTCAAATAAATAAATAAATATTTAAAACACAAAAAATTCACCAAAAAAAAAAGTATATGACAAAAGGAATGTAAGATAAATTGATAATTTTAATTGATTACATCTTGAAATGACAATATTTTGGATATACCGGGTTAAGTAGAATACATTATTTAAAATAATTCATCCTGGGACCAGCGCTGTGGTGCAGCAGGTTAAAGCCCTGGCCTGAAGCACTGGAATCCCATATGGGCGCCGGTTCTAGTCCTGGCTGCTCCTCTTTCGATCCAGCTCTCTGCTATGGCCTGGGATAGCAGTAGAAGATGGCCCAAGTCCTTGGGTCCCTGCACCCGCGTGGGAGACCTGGAAGAGGCTCCTGGCTCCTGGCTTCAGATCAGCGCAGCTCCAGCCATTGTGGCCATCTGGGGAGTGAACCAGCGGATAGAAGACCTCTCTCTCTGTCTCTACCTCTTTCTGTAACTCTTTCAAATATAAAATAAATCTTTAAAAAAAAAATTTATCCTGTTTCTTTTTACTTTTTGAATGAGGCTACTAGGAAATGAAAAATTACACACATGATTTACATTGTATCTCCATCAGAGGGTGTTGCCCTAAGGCCTCCACTATGTATAATAAATTAACTATTCTTAGGCAGTCGGCATAAAGAATGGAGAAAATGACCCAAATCATTGTCTGGTTCTGTGCATGGAGGTTAATACCTCTAACCTCATCCTCCTCTAGGCCTATGCTTAGTGCAGCCATCAAACAGGTCCACTCCTGAGGGCCCTGGTAACAGATCAGCTTGGGGAGGGCTCTCAACTCACACAGCTGTCACTCAAAGCTCACAGGCATCACACAAACCTTCACTCTGCCCTTCGGCCTGGAGCAAGTGACTTTCTTTCTCTGTTTCTCATTATCTTCAGCTGCAGAATGAGGATAATAACAAATAGAACTAGAATGATGAGGACCAAATAAAAATCCAGAATATTTTGGCAATTTCTTATAAAGTTAAATACACATTTAGCACATCACCCAACAATTCCATTCCTAGGCATTTACTCCGGAGAAATGGAAATATTGTGTCGACACAAAGACTTCGCCCAAATGTTGGTGGCAGCTGCGCTCATAACAGCCCCAAACTGCAAACAATCCAAACAGCTCCCAACTGGTGCACCCTCCTGCAGAACACTGCTCAGCAACGAAAAGAAACCTGCAATGGGAGAACCTCACAGCTTTCGCTAAGTCAAAGAAGCCAGACACAAAAGATGGCATCCTCTAAGATTCCATTTATAGATGCCATTCTGGAAAAGACGAGATGCTTTTCACAGGAAGCACATCAGCGGTTGCCTGGGTCTAGAAGGAGGGTACTGACTGCAAAGGGGCACCAAGGAAATACTTGGAGTGATGAAAGTGTTACACACTGGGCGTGTGGGCATATAAATATTTGCCAAAAAAATTTTTTTTTAATCTGACAGGCAGTTAGACAGTGAGAGAGAGACAGAGAGAAAGGTCTTCCTTCCGTTGGTTCACCCCCTAAATGGCTGCTACGGCCGGCGCGCTGTGCCGATCCGAAGACAGCAGCCAGGTGCTTCTTCCTGGTCACCCATGCAGGTACAGGGGCCCAAGCACTTGGGCCATTCTCCACTGCCCTCCCCGGCCATAGCAGAGAGCTGGACTGGAAGAGGAGCAACCGGGACTAGAACCCAGTGCCCATATGGCATGCCGGCGCCACAGGTAGAGGATTAACCAAGTGAGCCACGGCGCCAGCGCTATTTGCCAAAATTTATCAACCAGTATTCTTAAAAGTGATTACTGTCTATAAATTATACTCTAAGAAAGCTGCCAAAGCAACAATGAGAATTCAATCATTACATAAGGTACTCAGTACAGGGCTTCACACACGCTAGGTGCTCTGATGACGTTAGCTGTGATGGCAAGTACCACTCCCTTCTCAGTACTCTGAAAATGTCCAAAGCCAAACTTAGACTGCCCAACTTCCGTAGGAGGCCTGCTACCCCTCGTTTACCTCGCACCATTTCTCTGATCCTCTCTGCTGCCTGCATCCTTCATGATCGCATCCTGGCGGACTTTTCCCCTGTTGTGTTCCTCCCACCCACAGACCTGAGATGCAGCCTTTCTAATGCCATTGCCCAGTATCGCCCTCTCCTGTCCCCATCCTCTACCCTCCGCACTCCACTCTACAGGCAGCAATTAAGCTCCCTAAAACCCTACTCTCGGGGTTAGCACTGTGGCACAGTGGGTGAAGCTGGCACCTGTGATGCTGGCATCCCATACTGGAGTGCCAGTTTGAGTCCCAGATGCTCTGCTTCCAACTCAGCTTCCTGCTAATGTGCCTGGAAAGCATCAGAAGACCGCCCAAGTACTTGGGTCTCTGCTACCCACTTGGGAGACCTGGATGGAGTTCCTGGCTCCTGGTTTTGACCTGGCCTGGCCAGGGGCTATTGCAGCCATTTGAAGAGTGAACCAGTAGACAGACAATCTATTTTTCTATCTCTTCTTCTGACACTTTGCCTTTCAAATAAGCCAATAAATATATCTTTTTTAAAAAAACCACCCCACTTTCCTGTGCCATGCGTCCACTCAAGTCTCCTCACTGCTGAGCAGATCCTTTAGCCTGGCCACCAAGACACAACACAACTGGTTCTATTCTCCTTTTTGCATTTGGTACTCCGCATCAGACTGTCCCAAAATAAAAGCTTTGGGAACGAAGAAATAAACGAAGGCAGGGACCAAGTCTATCTTGCTTAGACCTGCACCCCAAGTGTCTGGAACATGCCAGGGACCTGGGCATACTCACAGTAGTGTCTGCTGAGTGAACCAATAAACTTCTGAGCCTGCAAACACAATCTTAGCCTCAGAGAACATAGGCAATTGTGCTTTTTTAAAATTTTTTTTAATTTTTTTATTTGTATTTTTTGACAGGCAGAGTGGACAGTGAGAGAAAGAGACAGAGAGAAAGGTCTTCCTTTGCCGTTGGTTCACCCTCCAATGGCTGCTGCGGCCGGCGCACCGCGCTGATCCAAAGTCAGGAGCCAGGCGCCTCTCCTGGTCTCCCATGCGGGTGCAGGGCCCAAGCACTTGGGCCATCCTCCACTGCCTTCCCGGGCCATAGCAGAGAGCTGGCCTGGAATAGGGGCAACCGGGACAGAATCCGGCGCCCCAACCGGGACTAGAATACGGTGTGCCGGCGCTGCAGGTGGAAGATTAGCCTATTGAGCCGCAGCGCCAGCCTGTGCTTTGGTTTTTAAAACTGGGGTCCTTGTGATGAGTTAGGCACAGTTTAGAAAAGTATGAACGAGGCCCAGCGATTTTGTGTAGTGGGTAAAGTCAATGCCTGCAGTCCTGGCATCCCATAGCTCTCTGCTATCGTCTGGGAAGGCAACGGAAGATGGCCCAACACCCATGTAGAAGACCTGGAAGAAGTTCCAGGCTTCTGGTTGCAGATGGGCCCAGCTGTAGCACTCCAGCCATTTGGGGAGTTAACAGCAGGTGGAAGACTTACTTTCTCTCTCTCTCTCTCTGCTTCTGCCTCTGCCTCTCTGCGACTTTCAAATAAATAAATCTTTTTTTTTTTTTTTTTTTTTTTTTTTGACAGGCAGAGTGTACAGTGAGAGAGAGAGACAGAGAGAAAGGTCTTCCTTTGCCATTGGCTCACCCTCCAATGGCCACTGCGGCCGGCGCACCGCGCTGATCCAAAGGCAGGAGCCAGGTGCTTATCCTGGTCTCCTATGGGGTGCAGGGCCCAAGCACTTGGGCCATCCTCCACTGCACTCCCGGGCCACAGCAGAGAGCTGGCCTGGAAGAGGGGCAACCAGGACAGAATCCGGCGCCCTGACCGGGACTAGAACCCAGTGTGCAGGCCCCGCAAGGCGGAGGATTAGCCTGTTGAGACACGGCGCCGGCCAAATAAATAAATCTTAAGAAAAAAAAAAATGAATGACCAGAGGTTTCAAAGTGATTTCAGATTTGTTAAAAGCAAATTAAGGCTTCTGTGTCTATTTCTACTTTTTAAAAACTCTGCCAATAAAATGACAATTTCAACATTTTCTACTTTTAACTCAGAATAGAGCAGAAGCCTCCAAAAGTGCTCGGGGGAAGCATGAGTGAGGGTCTGGATATCACAGGTGTATTCCTAACTCAGTTGCTGTATTAGTTTTTTTTTTTTGTTTTTTTGTTTTTTGTTTTTTGACAGGCAGAGTTAGACAGTGAGAGAGAGAGAGAGACAGAGACAAAGGTCTTCCTTCCGTTAGTTCACCCCCAAATGGCCACTGCGGCCGGTGCCGGGAGCCAGGCACTTCCTCCTGGTCTCCCATGCAGGTGCAGGGCCCAAGCACCTGGGCCATCCTCCACTGCCTTCCCGGGCCACAGCAGAGAGCTGGACTGGAAGAGGAGCAACCGGGATAGAATCTGGTGCCCCACCTGGGACTAGAACCTGGGGTGCTGGCGTCGCAGGAGGATTAGCCAAGTGAGCCGCAGTGCCGGCTGCTATATTAGTTTTGATCACTACATGGTGTTTTAATTGATTTTGTTCTTAGTTATACATGGTTTCATTTATACCCACAATAAACCACTAGCTAACTATAGGCTCACGGAATCCCAACGCCAAAAGTAAGAGAAGAGTGAAGGGCAGAATTTGGCTCAACAGTGAAGATGCTGCTTGGGATGCCTGTACTCCAAATTACAGTCCCTGGGTTCTGGGCTGGCTCTGTGGTGCAGTGGGTTAAAGCTGCAGGCCTGCAGGACTGGCATCCCACATGGGCACTGGTTCGAGTCCTGGCTGCTCCACTTCTGATTCAGCTCCCTGCTATGGCCTGGGAAAGCAGTGGAGGATGGCCCAAGTCCTTGGGCCACTGCGCCCATGTGGGAGACCTGGAGAAAGCTCCTGGCTCCTGGCTTCGGATAGGTGCAGCTCTGGCCTTTGCAGTCATTTGGGGAGTGAACCAGTAGATGGAGAACGTCTCACTCTCGCTTTAGCTCTCCCTCTCTCTGTAACTCTTTCAAATAAATAAAATACATCTATATATAAAAAAAAGTGCCTGGGTTCAAGTTCTGGCTTTGCTTCTGATTCCACATTCCAGCTGATGCACACCGTGGGTCTCTGCCACTCACATGGGAGCTCCAGGCTGCTGGCTGTGGCCTGGCCCAGCCCAAGCTGTTACAGGCATTTGGGAGAATGAAACAGTGGATGGAAGATCTCTTTCTCTGTCTCCCTTTCAAATAAATAAAAATAAACAGAGTTTAAAAAGACAAACAGGTGAGAACATTGTAAAGATTCTACAAACTGTATGAAGATGCTCCCTCTCAGTGCTTTAAATCCTTTTCATCTCATCACAATTTTCATCTCTAATATTTAAATATCCAGTATAATTCAGATCCCAAGGATTCATATAATTTTTCATAATACGCTGATCTGAGCACATTATTTTTAATCTAAAGTCACTTCCAGAGGAGGTTTTTAACCACTCAATATCACCACGTGCAAGTTATAAATGGCTGGGGCTGGGGAGTGCTTATTTAGAGCATTAGCTCTAAAATGTTGGCTCCTCGCTGAGCCTCTCCTAGTGCCTAAGCCCCAGGAGAGACCGGACTCTCACAGCTGCCCACTCTCCCAGGCAGACGGGCCCTCTCGACACTTGACTGTATATTTGGTTTATGCCTCTGCTACTTCCACCAGGGTCGAAGCTCCTTGCTTCACTCATCTCTTTACGTTAGCACCCAGCACAGTGCCTGGCACCTAGAAGACTCTTTAGAAGAGCCTATTAATGTTCCAGGGGTCAAATGTGTGTGCACCTATGTTGGAACTCCCCCAAGTTGAGCAAGCAGAGGAAGAACTGAAGTGGCCATTTGCTAGTGGCTAGCCCAGCCTCGTGGCTGAGGGACTGGGTCACAGGCTGGGCCTGCAGCCTTCCCACTGGCCTCCACTGCCACCTTTGACCACCAACAACCAGCTCTGCTCCTGGGCGGATGGGGTAGAGACCCTGGGCTGAGCCCTCCAGGGCCTGGCTTTCAAAATATGTTCCTCCAGAGGCGAAAGGGAAAAAACAGTGGAAAATGGTGCTCTTTGAGAGGTTATTGACCTTTTTTGGCCATTTATTAGCAAAGCAGCCATGGCTGACAGCGAGACCAACTCTTAAATAAGTAATTCTTCTTTTTCCATTCAACAAACTTGAGTGCCAAAAAAAGTCCCGGGCAGGCAAAGGTAGTAAGCAAGAACCCAGCAGCTGGCACTTCTGTACAGGACTCTGCTCTGAACACACCGTGTGTGGGAGCTAAGTTAATCCTCGCAGCAGCCCTAACATACTCTGAGCGCCCCCACTTTACAGATGGAGAAACGGAGGCTGGGCAGATGAAGCAACCTGTCGACAATCATTACAGCACTGTCTCCTCAGTTATTCAGTTTCATCTCTGTGTGTAGGCAGGGGAGGCGAGTAAAAATAGAAAGTAGGGTAGTAAGAAATAGCATGTATGTAAAACGCTTGTGCTTCGGGGACAGATCTACTCTGTGGGAATTTCAGAGGGAGGAAGAGAAATCACATCCAGCTTGGCAGGTAAGATGGGAAACAGAGCAAGGCACAGGAAGGGTTTCCTGTGCCTCCAATGACTACGCGCACTCAAAAAATACAATGATTCAACAAATGCTTACCAAATGTCAGGAAACATTCTAGTTTGCAGCGGAACCAAAACAGCAATATGTGGACAAGAAACGCTGGGTTTGTAGTAAAAGAAACAAACCTCAAAGAGTCAGAGAAAGACCTGCGCAGAGGCAGAACCAGCGACCCATGCCCCTAGCGTGTAAGGAGTGGGAAGGGGCAGAGGTGCACCCTGTGTGCCCAGAGCAGGGAGTGCCCCCTGCTGCCCCCCTAGAGCAGACCACAGCTCCCATCAGAGAGCTGGCGCTCCAGGAGCATCTTCGGGGTAAACAAGCGCAGGGAAGCCCAAGCACGGCCAGTAATGGTCCAGCCATTCCGCAGGCACTGCTGGGCCCCAGCCATCGTGTTGGCCATCTAGACCCTTGGCCAGACACTGGAGGTCTGGTATGAGCAGGTTCCCTTCCAGTTTCATTTCCCTCTGCTTCTGCAAAGGCAGTGGGGAGGGGGGTATGTAGGGCTATGATGCAAAGTGTACTGACCCCACCAGGGAATCACCCGTCACCTGAGGTAGGGCAGCCTCAAAGAAGGTGCTGAATGAACAAGACCACTTTCCCTTTCCACCTCCACAGGTGGTTCTCAGACATATTTAGATCCAGGACTGCCCCCACCACCAGAATAGCTTCAGCTGAGTTAATGAGAGCTCGCCTGCTTCTGATGAGCCATGTCAGAGCAATGTGCGCAGCCTTGGTTTAAGTATTACAAATAGGAGTGCCATGTCAAGCAGGCAGAAGCAGAGCTGGGGCAGGCACTCTGCTTGCTGGCACACAGACAGCCCTCTGCCCTTCCCCTGCGCCACTCTCATAAGTCACTGTGTCGCATGAACCTAAATGCACTGTGGACGCTGCAACCCAAAGTGACATTTTCATATCTATAAGACATATCCATCTGTTGTTTCTAAACAGACGGTTTTCTGAAAGCAGGGGGGTTGTGGTAGTGCAGAGAAGGCTCACCAACTCAAGTAAGTCCTTCTCCATGGTGATCATTTGAAAATGCTCCCAGAGAGTGGTACACAGCCTACGAGGAGGCGCTCAGAGGTGTTACAGACACGTGTACAGGCGTCGATGGAGACTGTGAAAGGAGTTGGCCCCAAGAGCTGAAGACTTTGTGCTTACAATATACTCTGAGTTAGGATATACTCCAGTGCTAGAAAACTTTCCAGGGTGACGGCTCAGCAACACCGAGCTGCTTTTTGGGGTAATGAAAAGGTTCTAAAACTGACTGTGGTGATGGAGACACAGCTCTGCAAAACACTAAGAGCCACTGAACTGTATACGTGAAATGGGTGAAGTGTACGGCATGTGATTTATATATAGATTTATATAAAACAAAACCAACAAAACACAGCTTTCCAGGAAAACTCCTGTTATTCTGCGACGGGGTCCACAGACCAACGTGATTGCATTAACGAACAGGAGAGTGACCTCTTAGCCACCTAGAAATAACTATTCGATGATCTGAAGACAACAATGGCAATGGAATACCCTTTTGCCTTCAACTATACTCTTGTTCCTAAGCAGAAGGGAATACTCTGTCACTTACTCCACAGCTAGAAATGGCCACTTTCCCAAAGACCCGTTGTCATCAAGGTCGGCTGGAGGCTGAATGATCGATGTGCACACACACTTCCCCTCCTGAGGTTCCAGGTAATTACCCAAGATAAGGCGCTTGTCCCTCAATCCTGACTCAACAGTTTCAAACTGCCAAGCAAGGGCCACTGCCACTGCCCCCAAAGAGGAGTCACATTTTAATTTCTCCCACTATGTGCATGCTGTTTGTAAAGCCAATCACTGACACAAGTGACTTCCAGGTTAAGGGAAAAAACAATGGGAACAGTCTATTATTCACCCTGATATCCCTCAAATACTTAAGCTTTTACAAGTTCTAAAATAACCTTCAGGTCCAGTTCTCTCTCTCTCAGAATGTGAAGATGGAACATACTGCACGTCCATTCCAAATGAAGCTGCCCCCAAACCTCCAGCAGGTTGCAGGGGAAACACTTCCTGCCTACAGGGGTCAACAGAGGATGTGTTTTCCTTGCTCCAAATGAGCCCACTTAAACCTTGGATCAATATGCTCTGTCTTGAGATGGCAATCCATTGGGGAGCTGAGACTAAGGGGTGGCTAGTTCTGGATGTAACTATCTTTAGACCCTTCTCACATGAAATAAACTTCAATCTGGGAATCCGACATTTCCTCCTGGTAACTATAGCTAGGTTCTTATCTGCATGCCTGCCGCGACAAACTTTCCCATGGGATAAGGCTCAAAACAGGTGCTATAGGGTGACTGAGTATCAGCAGCCCCTGAATTAGGCTGCACAAAGTTTTCTTCAAAAGAAAGATCACTTAAGAGTCTCTAATGAGCTAATTACCAGTCTCTAAAAGCTTCCAACTCAGACTTTTCTGATTGCATTCATCACAGGTTTCTAGGACAAGTGGAGAAAAACACATAATCAAGTACAAGACAAGTGATTAGAGTCCCAGAAATAATCGCTATTAATACCTTACAATATGTGCAAATGCTGCCAAGTTAACCATCAGACTCCCTTTGTCTCTGCAAACATCTTCACAGAAATTTTTAAAGTATTCAATAAAACTTGGAATTCTACAGAAACTTCCAAATAGCATCCCAAAAGAGAGCCCAGATATAGATTCTGGAATCAAGTACTAGATTACTAAAAATGCCAAGCCTGGGGGCTGGTGTTGGTGGCACAGTGGGTTAAGCTGCCACATGCGACTCTGGCGTCCTATATTGCTAACTCTGCTTCTGATCCAGCACTCTGCTAATGCACTTGGGAAGGCAGTGGAACATGGCCCAGGCACTTAGACCCCTACCACCCATGTGGGACACCAGGATAGAGTTCCTGGGCCCTGGCTTGGGCTTGGCCAAGCCTTGGCTGCTGTAGCCATTTGGGGAGTGAACCAGTGGATGGAAAATCTATGTCTGTCTCTGTTGTTCTGCCTTTCAAAAAAAAAAAAAAAACACTTAAAAAAAAAAATTCAAGTCTGAGGAGAGGAGCAAGTGTTTGGCCTAGCAGTTAATATGCCTGTCTCCCAGAACAGGGTGCCTGGGTTGAATTTCCAGCCCTGGCTCCTGACTGCAGCTTCCCGCCACTGCAAACTGGGAGGAAGAGGCGATGGTTACAGGATTCCTGCCACCCCCATGGGAGACCTGAATTGAGTTCCTGGCTCCCAACTTTGTCCCAGCCCAAGCTGGAAAGTTGCATGTATTTGGAGAGTGAACCACTGAGGAACTCTGTCTCCCTGTGTCTGCCTCTCAAATAGTTAAGTTTAAAAAAAAAAAAAAATGTTCCGCAGGGGTGTGTGTATGATTGTATGTGTGCGTGTGGGTGTGGGTGTGTGCAAACTGTTGAACTCTTTACTTAAATATAGAGTTGGTCTTCTGTGTTTAAAGTTAATTGAAAATGGATCTTAGCGGAGAATGGGACTGGGATTGGGAGAGGGAAGAGGAGGAGGAGTGGGAGAGCGGGTATAATGGGAAGAATCACTATATTCCTAAAATTGTACTTATGAAACGCGTGAAGTTTGTATTCCTTAAATAAAAGGTTTATTTGGGGGGGAAAAAAAGGACTTAATGAAAAAGAAACAAGTGAAAGAAGATGATGAAACTAAAAAAAAAATAGTGCCGCCTCTGAAGGCAATGATGTCACCTCTATTGGCACCACATCTAAATAGGTATTCTGGTGATTCAGGAAGTTTAAAAGACAATCAGGGGCCAGCACCGCGGCTCACTAGGCTAATCCTCCGCCTTGCGGCGCCGGCACACCGAGTTCTAGTCCCGGTCGGGGCACCGATCCTGTCCCGGTTGCCCCTCTTCCAGGCCAGCTCTCTGCTGTGGCCAGGGAGTGCAGTGGAGGATGGCCCAAGTCCTTGGGCCCTGCACCCCATGGGAGACCAGGAGAAGCACCTGGCTCCTGCCATTGGATCAGCATGGTGCGCCGGCCGCAGCGCGCTACCGCGGCGGCCATTGGAGGGTGAACCAACGGCAAAAGGAAGACCTTTCTCTCTCTCTCACTGTCCACTCTGCCTGTCAAAAAAAAAAAAAGACAATCAGAAAAAAAGGAGGCCACTGACAATCAGCCAAGCCAGAAAAGGAACTCCAGGCCCACCTCTGTGACAGGTCCCACGTATGTGGGTACAGGCCGTGGGTGACTTGCATACATCCTGGAAAACCCAAGACCTCAGAATCCCACAGAACAAAAACCCCATGAAAACAGGAGCTGTCTGGTTCTGGGTCCTATCGCCAGTGCGTGCCTCCACACAGCACGCACTCAAGATATTCTTGTTGAACAAATGAGTGTTATTGAGTAAACAAACCATGCAGGAATGCAGTTTCAAAAAATCCCAAGTTCAAGGAGAGATCCATTTTCAGTAAAGAATTTAATGTGTGATATCTGTTCCACAGATTTTTTTAAAAATGTTGTTATGCCTCAAATATCACTAAAATTATCTTTTGTTTCTCAAGAACAAAATGCACCAAACGCAGGGTAAACGGGCCCTGATCCACAGGGTCCTCAGAGATGCCCAATGGGAGAGGAGAAAGCTGAAATGAAACCCTATCACACCACAGCGTACCCACCCGCAAAACTCAGATGTGCACCCTGGATCACCCTCTCCAAAAGTTCACTTTCAGCGAGGTATGCAGTTTTAGGTCTGGTAAGTTTTCCCTTTCGTGTAGCCAAGAACTTCTGCTTCTCTTGCCCTCTCTTTGTCCTCCCAAACTCCCCATGTGACGTTTTGCCAAAGCCCCCTTTGTTTGGGGAATCTTTCCCCTACTTCTGACCTCCTGCTGAGAGTATCACATCCCGAAGTACTGGCTTCTCTGGTTTTATGGAAGCTTCATCTCCTTGCAATAGAGGCCTGGTCTGTTTCCTGAAGCTAAATTCATTGTGCTCCGTAAAAATGAAAACAAAATCATTCAAACCACAGTCATGCACTGAATCAAGGCCCCACACGCGTCCTTTCTGCCAGCTGCTCTCCAAACACTACGTCCCTTTCTGGTGGTGACTTGTGTCCCCCTCTGCCTTCTGGCGTCTGCATCTTTCAGTCTGCAGATTTTTCCCTTCCCAAGCTCACAGATCCGAAATTAGATGGACCTGAAAATGTTCCACTACACACTCTGCTTCTCGAGGCTAAACCATCCCAATAAATGATAGGAACCCTGCACGGAAGTGGGTTTACTTCAATAACACACCTGCACGGGTCTAACCCTATGCACATGGACTGTCGGGTGAAGAGACAAAAAGGAATGCACTTGACAAACACTTTGGAAAGATGAATTCGGCTGATCTTCCCAACAACCGTGGGAGGCAGGCCATGCTGGCATTTATTACCTCTATTTACAGCTCACAAAACTGAACATTAAAAAGACAGTGAGTGACTTGCCCAGCCAATGTCACATGACTAGCGAGTGTCAGCCCAGGTCTGTGTTAAGGTCTCACCTTTTCCGGCTCAAAGGCTGTCTGCTCCTGTGTAAGCACATTCCCTCCATTTGTCTTTCCACAGTCCAGGAGGAACTCCTGGGGCAGTGAGGGCTTCCCAGGGAGGAACACCTCTGACCTTTGGGACCCGTGACCTCTGGGACAAGGCTCCCTTCAGATCACAAGCTGGAAATCCATCTTCAGGCTCCCCCACAAAGAGCAGAGCCTTGCTCTTCAACGTGCCACTCTTTTTTTTTTTTTTGACAGGCAGAGTGGACAGTGAGAGAGACAGACAGAAAGGTCTTCCTTTTTGCCGTTGGTTCACACTCCAATGGCCGCTGCGGCCGGCGCACCGCGCTGATCCGAAGCCAGGAGCCAGGTCTCCCATGCAGGTGCAGGGCCCAAGCACTTGGGCCATCCTCCACTGCCTTCCCGGGCCATAGCAGAGAGCTGACCTGGAAGAGGGGCAACCGGGATAGATTCCGGCGCCCAGACCGGGACTAGAACCCAGTATGCCGGCGCCGCAAGACGGAGGATTAGCCTGTTAAGCCACTCTTGACAACTACTTTCCAAGATAATTTCCAATAGCTCTAGTTTTAAAAGGACTTACTCATAAGACACTAAGAGGCCAAAAGTCCACATCAGCCTATGATTTCCTCAATGAAATGCGGAGCTGATGCAATATTTCTCAAACTTTATAGCTAAAATGACAAGAACACAGAACAGTCAAAATATTATGCAAGACAATGCTACATTTTTTTTATCCCTCCACATCTGCATCTATTGGTCTCCTGTGAGTCATCATCTTTTGTGTTCAGTCATCGTTATAAGAACTGCCATTTTCTGCCCCCAGACTATTTCATTTCTGAGAGTAGTTCAGATATAAAAATGGTACCCTGTGAGATTTTTCACCTCCTTGCTGAAGCTCTGACCCCTAAGTTAGCACCCCAGACGCTGTGTTGCTCCAAAACTCACAATTGCCATTCTACACAAAACGAGGCCAAGCAAGATTGTAGCCTGTTGATTTATTCAATAAACACACATGAAATCCTATCAGGATACCAGGGACTGGGACCCCAAAGTGAACAAGAAGCACCCCTCCTTTCACGGCCTGGTGGTCAGGAAGAGAAGAAGTAATTACAGCGGCAGGCACGTGGCACAGTGGGCTGCAGCTTGTGATGTTGGCAGCCCATACTGGAGCCGGATCAAATCCTGGTAGGCTCTGCTTCTGATCCGGGTTCCTGCTAAGGTGCATGGGAGGCAGCAAATGGAGGGTCCCTGCCACCCATGTGAGAGATCCGGAAGGAGTTCCTGGCTCCTGGCCTCAGCCCAGACCAGCCCAGGCTGTTGCAGGCATTTGGGGAGTGAACCAGTGAACAGATCTCTTTCCCTGTCACTGTGTCACTTTGCATTTCAAATAAATAACTCTTCAATAGAAGATTTATTATTTCAAGTAAATAAATATTCAATAGAATTACAAAATAAATTTATCAAGGTTAAGGTGGGGGGGGGAGTAAGCACATGGCCTGGGGCAGTGGCTACTGGGGAATACTTCCTGGAGGAAGTGGCCTGTGAGCATTTATGAGCATCTATCTCCTTGCTTTCAGTGCAAAATAAACCTAAAAGACTCAGCTGTGTTCCCTGAAAGTTTTAAGATTTACTTGCCAACAGTCAAGTAAAAAAATCTAACTTAAGAGCAGAATGATTCTGTGCCCTCAATTTAACCCTTACCCAACAGGCCATTCCATGCTAACTACAAGTTCAACAGATTCTGTCCTGAAGGTACTCTCACACGTCTACAGAGTAGGACTGAAGATAGACACAGGGAAATAAAAGGCATTTTTTTTAGAAGAGGTAATCGTTTTCCGCACTGGAAATGAACACTTGAAACAAGCCAAGCCCCACAAAGCACGGCTGTCGGAAGAGGAAACTGGGGTTCAAAAAAGTCCCACTTTAATCCAAGAGAATAAAAGGTCTCTTTGAACACCAGAGGAGCCTGAACAAAAAGAGAAACAGAAGGCTATTGTGGGCGCTCGGTCGCCAGATGATGAACCCCCAAACACACGGCCACGGTCAACAAACAGCCTCTGAGCCTGCCCGGGCGCCACAATGCGAGGAACCCTCTCGCTCCCATTCATCACTTCCCCAAAGTGCGCCAAGGCTTCTGCCGGTGCCCCGGGGTGGGGTGGGGGGTTTACTGCTTGTACATTATAATGTATAGTGTAGTGTGTGCGCCTCTCAGAAAACAGAATAGGAAGGACAGAAAAAGAGAGGCAGAGGCGGGTGAAAACCACCACGGGGTTAAAGCCCCATAAAAGGCGGTCCGTGTCCCCGAAAGGAACTCCGCCGGCGTTTACTACGAGGATGCCACTCCGGGGGATCTCAACCGCCGGCGACAGCCACCGCGGCGCACACGGCGGAGCCGGTGGGAGGCGGGAAGGGGCTCGCTGGGGCACCTGCCGCCGCACGACCCCCGGCCGAGAGCTGGCCCGGCAGAGGGGCTGCCCGGCCCTGCCACGCTCGCTCCGCCGTCCCAGCAAGCAGCCTCTCAAGTCCTACTTCAACCCGGCCGGCACACCCTCACCCCTCCTCGGAGAACCCCCGGCGGCAGGCGGGGACACTCCAGAGGCCCCCGGAGAAGGCAGGCGCCGGGTGGAAGTGGGCGGGAGGGTCCTGAGCACCCACTCCCCACCGCGGGACTAGTGCGAGGTGGGCCCGGGAATCCAACGTGGACTCTCCCCTCAGGGCCTCAGCGGCCTCCCGGGCCCGCGGCCACGCCACGGCCTCCGCGGCCAGGGCCGCCCATCCCCTGCCCGCCCGGCGACGCACCGTGTGGGACTGCAGGCTCTGGCTCGCCTCGATGGCGGCTGTCAGCGGCACCGTGTCGTCCAGCAGCACCTTGCCGGCCGGCGGCTTCTCCATGAAGGCCATGCCGGGACGCCGGGACGCCCGGCCGCCGGCGCCTCGGGACGCGGGGCAGGAACCGGAGGCGCCGACTCCCGCCGCCCGCGCCGCTGCACCGCCGCCGCCGCCGCTGTCAACACGCGCCGCCCCACGCGCCGCCGCCGCCGCCGCCCGCCCGGCCCGCGGGGTCCTAGCGCCGCCGCCGCCGCCGCCGCCGCCGCTGTCAACACGCGCCGCCGCCGCTGCCCGCGCGGTCCTAGCGCCGAACCGCCGCCCCCGGCCGCCCGACTGGACTTTACCCACCCACGTGCAGAACGGCTGCTGCCAGCGGCACACAGTGTCGTTGCCTTGGACTCGAGCCTCCCAGCTCCTCGCGGCCGTGCGGCAGATCCGGTACTCTTGGCGCTGGGCTTCGACTCGGGAACACTCCACGCTAAGCCATCACCACCAGGAATCCCGGGAAGCCGCCACCTGAGCCCGGGGTTCCACGAACCTTCAACCTTCGGACCCTGAGCTTTCTGAAACCAAGCCTATCAGAGTTGGGCGTTTACGCTCTGGGACGGGAAGACCTTGAGACCCTTAGAACTGAGCCTCTCCCCCAAGCTCCCACCCCCAGGACTGGACACCAAGACTCAGAAAAACTAACTTCAGAATGGACCCTCAGTCTTAACTCTAAACCTTAGACTTTCTTTAAAAATCCCTCGGATTCAGGTTTTCAGGGGCCTGGAAGAATGGCTCCTCTGACCCAGAACCTAAAAGCTGGGCCCACAGAATTGGGCCCCCCAGTGGAAGGAGACCCAAGCACTAAGAACTGGGTACCCTAAGAACAGGTGCGGAGGCTCCCAGCCTCTACATTTGGCCCAGCTCTCTGGTCAGCCTACAGACCTGTAGGCCCCAGAACTTTCAACCAAATCCCTAAGAGTTTGCAGTCTTCAGTCCTACTCCGCTGGCTGCCAAGAACCTCAGCCCAGCACCAAAAAACACTGGGATCCGCTTTTCAGTCCTAATCTGCCCCACAGCCTGCCTGAACCCAAGGCCGCAATCCAAGTACTACCTTCATCCCTCTGCCCCCCACCCAACACACCCATGTAGAAATTCCACTCCCACTGCCCCTATCTAGGACCCCCAACACCCATGTAGAAATGCCACTCCCACTGCCCCCGTCTAGGACAGCATGCCGGGATGGTGGGGAAGGTTAGACCTGCCATCATGACCATGAGCCCCAGGGCTCGGGCGTCACCTGCTGTGTGACTCTGAGTTAGCTATTCAGCCTCTCTGAGCCCCAGCTCCCTGTGTGCCAAATGGAGAGAATATCTGTATGGAAAGCCAAGAGGGGAATGTGGTGGGCAGCAAGGGGGCTTGGTCCGCACACAATAAATGCTCAAAGAATAGTTGTTTCCTCCTTCCCCAACAGCTCACAGAACTGAAGGCTTCCAACTCTTAAATTTGCTTCCACTGGATTTCTACATTCCAGATGAGGTTGCTTGGTACTCTTGCCATGGCCACCCAAATCTGACATCGTGGTAAAGGCCTAGATTCTATCTATGGGGTCCCCTCTCCAGAGCTCAAGCCTAATGGGGGCTGTTGTGCAACCCTGAGTGGCCAAGTGGCTATGAAGCGACAGCCTGGCTTCAAGGGCCAACACCCACTGGAAGGAGGTGTGAAGAGAGGAGATTGGCACGTGAGGATTCAGCCCTACACGTGTTATTTCCATCTTTGTAAGGAAAATGGGTTATTTCATTGCCCAAAGCACAGAAACCCAAATCCCCAAATCCTGCTTTCATCACTATTTTCATCTGCCGTGGGCCAACCGAGACAATGCTCCGCTCACTGCTGGTGCGGGGTTTAAACTGGCCCAAGCTTTTGGGGCAGCATTCGTTCCTTCTGCATTGGCTGAGCACGGACAATGTCACAGGCCTGGCGCTGGGAGCAGGAATTCGCCAATGCACATCAAAGGCTTTGAGACTGCTCTCCCTGTGACTCAGTAGTTTTGCCTACAGGAGGGCATGTTGCAGATATAGCATGCAAAGGTAGTTTTCTAACAATAGGGGATTAGACAGATTGTGATACAATCAGGAAATTTTTTACAATGCTTAAAATCAAGTTACCACTATTTAAGATGTGGGGAAAGCTGTTGATGTAATAGTATGGTCACAGTACATGTATAGGAGAAACACTGGAAGGAAACTCCTTAATCTCTTAAAATTTGTTTCTTAAAGGCAGAAAGACACACACACACACACACATATTTCATCTGCTGGTCCACTCCCCAAATGCCCACAACAGCTAAGGTTGGGCCAGGGTGCAGCCAGGAGACTGAATCAAGCCAGGCCTCCCAGGAGCGACAGGCACCCAGGTACTTAAGCCATCACCTGCTTCTTCCCAGGGAGGAGGAAGCTGCAGCTCGAAGTGGAGCTGGGACTCAAACCCAGGCACTGCACTATGGGATGTGGACATCCCAAGAAGCACCTAAACTGCTGGACCAAGAAAGCAAAATCAGGACTTCTTTTTTAGGCTTTTTTGTATTTTTCAAAATGCTTCTCAAATTTTATTTGTATAATGATGAAAAATAATAATAATAAAGTCTAGTGCTCCGATGAGGCCCTGGTTCAGGAGACCAATTTCTGGGCGTCAAGAGGAAGGCTTCTCTGTATCCAACCAACCAGGACTTAATGCCACTGTCACTGTTATTTGTGCAAACACACAATCCAATGCTTCAGTTTAAAAAAAAGCCCCAACTTGTCCACAGTCTAAGTAATTTCACACACTCTGAAGATGGCATTTTGTGTACTATTCCCAGATCATTCTTCTCCTTTAAGATTGTAGGATTGGCAGGTGACCCTCTCCCTGTGTGTTTCCGTCAAAACAGTGATAGCAGTACTCTCAGGACTCCTTGAGGACTGTTGATGTCCTAGGCCCTGAAGAGGAAAACCTGGAAAATAAGCAGAGTTTTCCTCCAATCACTCCTTAGGAGTAAGATTGTTACAGAAACTGTGCTCCAAGTCCTGGAACCCCGGCCCCAGCCACCAGGGGAGGCCAAGGGAGAAGTGAGGAACTGTAGTTACAGCACACGATTGGGGCAGTTTTCAGGAGAGGTGAGGCTTGAGCGAGCTTGGAGAGCAAGGAAGGGAGAGGGAACATTCCAGTTCTTCTTTCAGCCAGCCCCTTACTGGGCATGGTCTAGATGCCACGGTGTCAGAAGTTAAAGCAGAAGATGGTGGTGGCATCACAGCGTAGTCGGCAGAGCCACCTGTGACACTGGCATCCTATTTGGGCACCTGTTCGTGTACTGCCTGCTCCACTTCTGATCCAGCTCCCTGCTAATGGCATGGGAAAGCAGCAGCAGATGACCCAAGGACTTGGACCCCTCTCACCCACATGGGAGACCCGGATTAAGCTCCTGGCTCCTGGCTTTGGCCTGGCCCAGCCCCAGCTGTTGTGGCCAAGTGGGGAGTGAACCGGTGGATGGAAGACTTTCTCTCTCTCTCTTTCCTTCTGTGTAACTCTAACTTTAAAATAAATAAATAAATCTGGGAAGTGAATCAGAGGGTGAAAGATCTCTGTTGCACTCTCTGACACTCAAATAAATAAATCCTAAAAAAAAAAAAACCATGACGGATGTCACCTGCTATCAAACTGCTTAGCCAAATAAACAGGTGGAAAATACAATGTGGGTGCAGAGTGACAGGGCAGTCCAGAGGCTTTCGGGAGCTCTGGGCACAATAGTCACGCGGAGGGCACCGGCAGAGCAGGGGGTGTGAGAGACTGGGCAGATGCTTAGCAGGAGGTTGGAAAAGGAAGCCTGTTCACAGCCTCCTTCCCGTGCGGAGTTCCGCCTTCTCCTGACAAGAAGGTAGGAACGGTGCCCAGAGAACAAGCGTCTCTGAGCCTTGATGACTGTGGAGAGCCGCTCTGGGACTACAGCGGCCACTAACACACACTTCCAGCCTGCGCTCTGCCACGCCAGGGAGAGAAACACGAGTAACAAATAGTTGGGGAGGAGGGCATGTTCACGTGGCCTCCTAAGGGTTAGGACATCTGCTTCAGCGTTTAGGTTCGAGTCCCCAACTCCAGTTCCGTATAATGTACACCCTGGGAGAGGCAGGTGATGCTCTGAGTAACTGGGCCCCTGCCACTCATGCTGGAGACCTGGATTGACGTCACAGCTCTGGCCACTCTGGGTACTTGTGGAGTAAACCAGCGGATGGGAGTTCTAACTCGATCTCTGGAACTTTAAAAAAAAGCATCCTGAGGGATAGGGATGGTGGGAGAAAGGTGTAGGGCTGGAGACAGGCAGAGAGAAGCAGGCAGTCAGGCTAGGGAGTGGGGATGCCAGGAGAAGGAAAAACAGCAGACTATTAGATGCAAGAAGCAGGCAAAAAGCTGTTGTTATAAAACTGAAGAGAAGGGGCCAGTGCTGTGCTGCAGTGGGTTAAAGCTGCCACCTGCAGCGCCAGCATCCCACGAGTGCTGGTTCGAGTCCCGGCTGCACCACTTCCAGTCCAGCTCTCTGCTATGGCCTGGGAAAGCAGTGGATAGATGGCTCAAGTCCTTGGGCCCCTGCACCCACGTGGGAGACCCGGAGGAGGCTCCCGGCTTTGGATTGGCACAGCTCTGGCCATTGGGGCCATGTAGGGAGTAAACCAGCGGATGGAAGATCCCTCTCTCTCTCTCTCTGCTTCTCTGTAACTCTTTCAAATAAAGAAATCAATCTTAAAACACACACACACACACATATACAACTGAAGAGGAAGCTAAAGAGTGCTGGTCATGGTTGAGAACCCAGGATCTGAGGAAACTTCTCAGGGTTCAGTCCTGACCTCTCTTTGCTTTAGCTTCATCTACAAAACTGAGATAATGAAAACCTCAACCCTGAGGATTATAAAAATTATTTGAAAGGCAGACACACAGGACCAGCACTGTGATGGAATAGGTAAAGCCACAGTCTGCAGTGCCAGCATTCTATATGGGCACCAGTTGGAGTCTTGGCAGCTCCACTTCTGACCCAGCTCTTTGCTATGGCCTGGGAAAGCAGTGGAACACAGCCCAAGCTCTTGGGCCCCTGCACCTGCATGGGAGAGCTGGAGGAAGCTCCTGGCTTCGGATCGGCCCAACTCCAGCTGTTGTGGCCATTTGGGGAGTGAACCACCGATTGCAGACCTTTCTCTATCTGCCATCTTTCTCTATCTTAAAAAAAAAAAAAAAAAAAAAAAGAGGCAGACAGACTTATCTCCCAGGCTCATTCCATAAATGACCTAAGGCTGCACCAGGCCAAAATTAGGAACCCAGAACTCAACCCAGGACTCCCATGTGGGTGGCAGGGACTCAACTACTTAAGCCATTACCTGCTGCCTCCTGGGGTGCACATTTTCAGAAAGCTGGAATCAGAGGCTGAATCCAGGACGGTGACATGGATAATGACCTGGGGAGACTGGTAGAGAGAGAACGCACAGCAGAGAGCAGGAGAGACAGTTGTTGAAGTGAAACGGATTCGCATACTTTCTGGAAGAGAACTGGAAAGGAGTTAGAAGTGAAGCTCAGAGTTCACCTCATCTTCCTTGCTAAGGAAGTGAGAAATTAGGTATTTGATGGAATGTAGCCTGAAATAAACTCTGAAGGAAGCCTTTCAAAATAAATAGTGCTGCAAGTTTCAGTTTTCATCCATTCAAATCTGTGCCGTGTCAGCGATCCTGAGGATCCTAGACTTACTGGGATCCAAGGTCCCTGGGAACCAAGCCCCAAATTCCAGGAAAGCCTCGACGTCTATTTGGCTGAAGTTGAAGCACATTTCTGTGTTTCTTTTTCCTTTTTTTATTAATTTGAAAGGCAGAGGGACAGAGAGGGAGAGACAGAGATCTTCAATTTGCTGGTCCACTCTCCGAGAGTCTACAACAGCCAGGGCCAGGTCAGGCGGAAACCAGGAGCCAAGAACTCCCACTGTGGCCAGGTCCTTGGGCCATCATCACTGCCTCCCAAGGCCTTAGCAAGACTTAGCTGATGCAGAGAGCACCTGGTCCTCAAGCCACATACTCCAACATGGGATGCCAGCGTCTCACATGGCAAATGAGCCCACTGTGCCACGCCACCTGCCCCCATGTGATCAGTGTAGTGGGGCAGGCTGAATGTGGGGAAACCCTCCCTAGACCAGAGGTTTCTAAATCAAATCAGCTTTGCTTGCAGTCTCTGGCTGGCTAAACTAATGAGGAATACAGCAACCTCAGTCTTGGCCATGTACACAACCACTCAGGGCTAGCAGGAAAAAAAAAAAAAAAACCACTCATCTTTGTTTGCCAAGTGTTTGGATGGCTGACAGGTTGTTTATCTAACAACTCCATGTTGGGCCAGATTGATTGAAGATAATGAGTTTCAGTGAGGACTTGGGGGGCCTGGCAACTGTTCTATGAAATCAAATCCTAGAAGCTCATGAAAAAGTGTCTCTTAACCAGCATGGCCCCCAAAGTAGGTGATGTTCTCTCTTTAAATATTCATGACCTGTCAATAAACCATCAAAATTCAGCCCCTATTCTCACTTCCTTTATGTGCTGATACTTTCCATCACATCACAGGGGAGTTTTTTTCTGGGTTTATAAGAAGGTCATTTGAACTGCTTTGTAACTCACTCACTCGTGGAAATAACTTGTTTTGGGAGCCTTCTATTCATCTTTTTTTCTTACATGTGCAAATATCAGTTTTAGGTTTCTGATGATTTTGAACTTAAATCATTTCTTCTAGCGGGTGATTTTGTTCCAACTCAAAATTTCTACCCAGATGCTCAGAATTCATGTACTCGTGACCCAAATGAAGGCACAGAGAACAAAGTGAAACATCTGGACCCTGGAGACAGTACTCACGCACAGCCCGTCATTCAGCAGTGCCCTCACTCTGCTCAGATAGAGCTAGTTGCTAAATTATGCCAACACATGAGCGTTCACAATAGCACACTCGTCCAGAGTGACAGGCAACCCTTGGTAGAACAGGTTTTAATATAAAAACTTAATAGATGTAATTTAGCAGCAATTTTCTTTGGGAGTAAATTGGTCTCTGAATCATATTCTAAGAACACAAAAGAAAAACGACTAATAATTCAGCACAAAATGAAGACCTGCACTTACCTAAGAGGTGCTGGTGTGCACTTAGCCACTCTTTTAGATGAATGTGCACGTCAGGCCCACAAGACAAATGGTGGCTGTGCAGAGGCATTCCCCTGCTGCCACTCAAGAGTCGCTCTTCGAAAAAAGGGAAATGACTGACATCTCACTGATATGGAAATGCTTCTAATAGAATATAAAAATCTGTTAAGCAATTTTCCAGTACATTAGGCTGAAATTGCTGAAGATCAGTATTTCTTTCTGTGGTAATCAAACAAGAACCGCAGTCTTAGAATGCCCCTGTGTGGAAAGTGCTGGCACGATCTGGCCTGATACTCCAGTCACTGCTTTTGTACGCATTCCCACATGTGACCTGGTACCATCACAGCCACATCTGTTACCTGGGAGAGGACTTCCTAATCTAAGGCTCTCCCAAGCCTGCATTAGAAGACACACTTTTTGGCTCAAAATGAGGTCACTTGGCTGTTTTTCCTTACAGTCAGCTTTTTTTTTTTTTTTTTTTTGACAGACAGAGTGGATAGTGAGAGAGAGACAGAGAGAAAGGTCTTCCTTTTTGCCGTTGGTTCACCCTCCAATGGCCACTGCGGCCGGCGCATCTCGCTGATCCGAAGCCAGGAGCCAGGTGCTTCTCCTGGTCTCCCATGTGGGTGCAGGGCCCAAGCACTTGGGCCATCCTCCACTGCCTTCCCGGGCCATAGCAGAGAGCTGGCCCGGAAGAGGGCAACCAGGATAGAATCCGGCGCCCCAACCGGGACTAGAACCCGGTGTACCGGCGCCGCAAGGTGGAGGATTAGCCTGTTAAGCCACGGCGCTGGCCTACAGTCAGCTTTAACAAAGCGTGAGTGGCTTAAGAGTCACTCAGCTCTGGGTGAAAAGGAAAAATCATCATTTACTGAGATGCATCAGTAACTTCTTGTCTACTTCCCTATTTCAACTTTTATTGACTTACAGATCAAAGAGCCTAACTCCTAGGGAGCATAAAAAAGGCTGAAGTGCTCACACTGAGAAGCGACTTTTGAAAGCCACAGCAGTTAATAGCTGCTTTCTCTGCCCATACTTAGCCTACATGTAACTTGCTCTCTTTAGACTATCTCTTAAACCAATTCTGCTCTGAGGACAAATATCCACTGAATGTCAACTTAGAAAATGGGTGGGGAGGTGAGAGGCACGGATGAAAGCCATCCAGTAATAGTATATATGAAAAGCTTAAGGAGAGCAAGAAATAAGATCTGGAACGTTCTGAATGTAAAACCAATTCTACAGAATGATTGCAATTAATTGCTTTTAATGCCACATAACAAGACACCATTATAGAAAATGATAGTGCTCCAGTAATGGAAACATTTTAAGATCCACAGTGATGGCAAAAGAATGGCTTGGAAGCCAGGCAAGGCCTTGCTGGAACCCCCAACTCTACTGCTATTAGAGGCACGACCCTGGGTAAGTCACACAGCATCATTCTAACTCCATGCCTGTAAAACAGGACACTAACTCCAGAGTTGTTTCAAGGATTAGCATCAACGCAGAGAACTGGCTCCCTGGGTGCTGGAAACGATCCGCTCTGAGTATTGATGCTGTGATCACTTCCCTCTCCATCTGTGCACTCAATGATTCTAAGGCTGCTGCCAGGCCCAAGGAACAGGCTGCACAGGAGCAAGCAGTCTTGGTCTGGAGTTCCATCTTCTGTTATAGTAACATTCTTGGCACATCTAGCGGTTTACCTATAAATGTCTCCTTTAGGTGCACCTGAGCCTGCACCAGCTGCCCATTCCAGGACTCACAACAGCACCCTTGCTCCTCACGTTGACTTGAGCATTTTCTTCCCACCTTCATAAACTGGAGCATGGAATAGCATTAAACAGTTTTTTTCTTAAAAAATATTTATTTGTGACAGAGTTACAGAGAGGGAGGGACAAAGAATCTTCCATCCACTGGTTCATACCCTAAATGGCCATGGCCGGGCTAGGCCGAAGCCAGCAGCTTCATCCAGGTCTCCCACATGGGTGCAGGGGCTCAAATATTTGGGCCATCTTCTGCTGTTTTCCCAGGTGCATTAGCAGGGAGCTGGACTGGAAGTGGAGCTGCTGCCTATGTGGGCTGTCGGTGCTGCAGGCAGTGGTTTAACCTGCTATGCCACAGTGACGAGCTCAGTTTTAAAGTATTCACTTCATATGCATCCCTGTCCTCTAGTGAACAGAATGATTGCTTCTAGTAATCCATTCAACTGCTCCCCTTTGTGTAAAAAAAAAAAAAAACACTCCAAAATTGAAAAATCTACTTCACCACCAGCACGGGAACCTACCAGTTACACCTGATCATCTTAATCAAAACATCTAGCAGCAGAGTTAGCATCTGAAGGCTGTACAGGTGGGCCATCTGGAGGGTGCTGTAGGCTCTCATCTTCAAAGCACCAGCGGTGTTGGCGCTAAGCACTTGATATTAACACATCAGGTGCGTTTCCCCTTCAGTATCCCCAAACTCTTAAGAATTTTGCATTTGTGGCCTTCATACATTTTTCTTAATTTCTTTCTTTCTTTTCTTTACAATAAGCATATACTTATACAACAGGAAGCACAGGCACATTTTTAAGGGCAAAAATCTGGACTCCTAAAATGAAAACTCTGCATTAATTATCTACCCAGAGTACTAACAGAGACTGCCTATCACCCTAAAAGTCTGGCCTGTTATGTGTTCAACTGTAAGCAGGGCCGATCTCACCCCCAGGTCAGCCCCATGTCTACCTCTCTGTGTCCATCCTCTCCCATGTTAACCCCATGTGCTGTGTGTCTCTACCACTTACTAAATCAGGCAGCTTTCACAACCAAGTCCAAGTCCGCACATGAACCCTTCTGCAGTAACAGGAAACCTGAAAGGTGGGTCCCACTGAAGGGGGACAAGAAGTCGTCTTGGTGTGAACAGTCACATTTATGAACTCTGACCCCAAAATGACTGAAAACCAGGGCCCAGGAAAACTTCTGGTAAAGAGCAGATGTTCAGAAACTAACACCTCCTATTACTGCATGCCACTAGCGACGTCTGTGAGAAACTCCTGCACACACAAGGGCACACTCGTGCTAACAAACACACGTCTGGGTTTGAAATTCCCAAAGCTGAGCCTTAGATGAATAACGTTCCCAGGAGTTTTTCAGTTTGCAAGTCTCAGCAGAAGATGGATTGGGGCACAGACTCTGGCCTGTGGCACGTATGGCCAAGCGCACATTCGAACACCCCTCCCCTAATACAGGCCACCCCCAGGGAAGAGAGACAGTCCCTGTTAAGCCAGGTGCTTTTTAGTAACTGCAGCTCTTGGGTTTGAACTTGCACCTTTGCACACCTACTTCAGGATCTGGGAGCTTCTGGGACCATGACTTTCACCCAGCCTTCCATAACGGTCTTTTTACTTTCTACTACACGACACGACACTGCAACAATAGCAATGAACCGCTTCAGTTTCTTCACTTCCGCCGATGCCAAAACAATTTCTCCGACATATAAAGGCGCTGGAAAGTGAATTTCCTGGGAAAGAAACACACAGCCAGGCCCTGGCATCTTTGTGCCCAGGAGCGCTGAGATGAGTCCAGTGATCAACACCCCATGCACAATTGTCTTCCCAAACTTGGTGTGCTTCGCAAACTCTTCGTTTACATGCAAAGGATTGACGTCGCCCGTTAATTCCGAGAAGGCAGCCACGTCGCTCTGAGTGAAAGCCCTGCTCAGTTCGGCCCGGTCTCCAACTCGGATGTGCACATGCTCACAGCGCTGCCCGCTCAGCACAGGGCGACTCAGGCAGATGCTCCGCTGGAGCTTACCCCACCAAAGGCGAGGGCTGCAGATCACGGGGAACATCTTCAGCACCCACAGCGGCTCTTGGCTTGCTTCTGCCTTCAGATGCTAGGCGGGCGCCAAAGAATATTCTGACAGCAGAAGAAGGTGTCTGCACTTGACATTTCAATCCAATACGAGTTCCCTACTATTACCAGATAACGCAAGGAGAAATGGAGAAACCTATAAGACAGACAAAGAGTTAACACAGCCTCGTGAGGAGACAGCACTCACAGGGCAAACAAAGCTGAGGCAGGGCACTATCATGTGCAACCTCAGCTACACAAGCGGTGAGAAGCTCAGACACAACAGACCTAGCACACGAGGCATCAGCATTAAAGGAAACATTAAGCCTCTATCACAAGAGTCCGTATCTATCCCCAAACCTCTCCCCTGTACTCTGCACTCGGAGTGCTTTGCCTCCCCTTTCCCAAATCACTGAAGGACTCCACGCTTCTTCCCAGCCAGACGATGGGAACCAGCCCAGCTTTGTTCGAGCACAGAATGGCACACAGGAGGACCCCTCAGGAAGTCAGCGGGGAATCAGTGTGATGCAGAAACTAGGCATGCGTTTCAAAACGTTTCTGCACCTAAATAACCCTTTTTCTTTTTCCATACACTTTTTGAAGTTCCCTCATACACGCTGAAAAGCAGCTCACCACCACGCAGCCTTGTGGGGGACGTGAGGGGATGGTTTACCTGGATCACCCGGAAAGCACACCTGCTGCCTTTGTAGGATCCTACCATGGTCAGAGAGCTCCACAATTTGACAAGCCCACTGCAGGAAGATCAAGGAAACACAAATACAGCTCTGTCCCCACATTACCTCCCCAGCACTTCTGTCTGCATGGCCCCTCAAGTGGCTGCTTTCTTACTAGAAAGCCTCATTTAAATAAATCAACAACCCCTACCAACCCAAAATAAAAGCATAATGTGTCACAGAGAATCAATGAACCTCCAGTCAGACTGTTTCTAAAATGCACATTTCTGACTTTGTAGTCATCCTAGCAACCGGGAAACCCTCTAACTGTTACCAAATCCCACATTTCTCTCTACAGATGGTCAGCAGCTGGTCAGTGAATGTTCACATCCACTCCGGTTCAAATTCCCAGAAGCTGCTCAGAACACACAACCACGTTCTTCTCATTCTCAGAAGAGAGCATCTTCGCTCCACCTCCCCACCAGTCTTCCTGCCCTGTTATACTAGAAATGCCCCACTAGCTGCCGTACCTGTTACATACTCTCAGGATGGCTGACAAGGTCTTCTCTTCATAGGTGAGGACGTCAAAGGTCAGGGCGGCACCAACCTACGTATGAGAGGACGCTATTAGCAGACTATTATCATCATTACTCTTCAACTCTAACAACTAACCCTGTCCATTCTTTGAGTCTTTCTCCTCTACAACAAACAGCAATCTTTAATAAAAGAAGTATTTTAGGTATTTGAAAGAGTTACAGGGACAGAGAGAGAAGGAGAGGGAGAGCTCCCATTGGCTGGTTTACTCCCCAGGTGGCTGTTACAGTTAAGGAAGCCAGGAGCTTCTTCCAGGCCTGCCACAGGGGTGACAGGGACCCAAATACTTGAGCCACCTTTGAAAAGCAGCATCCTATTCAATGGTGCTGGTACTGAGTTGTCTTACTGCTCCCCTGCCTAGAATGTTCCTTTCAAACCTCTTCATGTGCTGATGCCTCCTCATCTTAGTTTAACCTGCTCCTTCCCAGATCCTCAACATGAGGCTCAATCTGCTCGCTGTGCTCTTCCCCCACTGGACACCACTCTTCCTCCTTCGCCTCCTCCTCACTGTCAGTGCTGGACACGTTTTCCTATCTCAGAACCACGAGCACTAGACTGTGAGGCAGAGGTCACATCTGTTTACAGGTATAGATCCAGGAATCAGGTTTCATACCTGACACAGAAGGTGCACAGGTTTTAAAAAGTTTATTTAGAAAAATTATAGACTCAGGGAATATTACGGAGGAATGTACAAGGAGGTTCCAAGCACCCTTCACCTCGCCTCCCTACAATGTCAGGGTCTTGTATGACCACAGTACAGTCTCATCTGGGTTTCCCACACTGTAGCACGGGACCAAGTACTTCAGCCACCACCTGCTTCCTCCCAGGCGCACTAGAGGGAGCCTGATGGGAAGCAGGGCGGGACTAGACCTCAGGCCCTTGCATATGGGATACAAGCGTCCTAAGCAGCAGATCGACGCACCACACTGGAACACCCACACCTACTATGAAGTCTTCAGAGCTCTTTCTGCATTCTAGATTTTAGTCCTTTGTTGGATATGTGCTTTGTAAACACAAGGGAAGTTCAAAAAGTTCATGGAAAATGCCTATTATGGACAAACCATGCATGGATTTCAAAATTTTTTGCACCAAAATAAACTTATCTATTAACACCATTTTCCTGTCTGTAATTTGTGTTTTCACCCTCTTAGCAAGGTTTTTTACAGAGTACAAGTTTTATATTTTCTAAGGAACTTAGCAAATTTTGATACAATACATGAACCAGGAAGTAATTTGCTGAGAATCCTGTCTTGTCTTCTCACTTAGCTTTCAGATTTCTATTTCTGTTCTCAAGTGAATGCTAAGACGAGCTGACCCAGGTGCTGGTCTGTGAGAACGAATAGCAACTGAATGTTTAGTTTACTCACACCTTCTTACAAGCTTTCTCATCAATGGAAGTGGTGTGCTGGTTCTGGTGTGAACTCCTATCTTCAAGATTGGCAAACAAATAAACCTAAAAGATTGCAAGCTGTCAAGTTGGGACCATACCTTGAGTATCTCTGAGCTGGAACACAACATCTGTCTAACAAGGTCCTTGTCAAATAGAAGGCACATTAGAACAAACCTGCTCCAAATTCTTGATTTCTAAAAGTCAGCTTCTGCAATTCCAAATCCAGTTTTAAAATAACATTTGGAAAGTGTTCTTTCTGTATTTCTTACAAAGAAATGTCAGACTGCCCACTACGTCTAGTGACTCCCTACCTCCCCAAACAGCTCCTTCAGGGCTGAGACAAGCAGCTGCTTGAACTGTGCGGCGTTCAGTCCAATTCCGTGTTCTTCAAATTCTCTGCAAGGAATATTACAAAGAAAAAAAGAAAGAGGGAGACATCATTATGTTAAATTTTATGTTGCTCAAGTCCATTAAAAAGTAATTTAAAATAGAACTTAGGAGACTGAACTCACAGGCAGACTTTCATGTAGTGGTAGTCGGAGGGATTTGTGCGCGAAAATCTTTGAGAATAGCTCTCTTCGGCTTCCATCCTTTCCAATGCTGATCACACCTACAGCAAGTCAAGAGGGATGGAGATTACCAAGACATGCGCTCTTGGGGCCAGCATCGTGGTATAGTTGGTTAAGCTGCCACCTGCAATGCCAGCATCCCATATTGGAGCACCAGTTTGAACCCCAGCAACCCTGTTTTTCATCCAGGTTCCTGCTAATGCACCTGGAAAAGGAGCAGAGGATGGCTAAAGTGCTTGGGACTCTGCTACTCCTGGCTCCTGCCCAGCCCAGCCCTGGCTGTTGCAGCCATTCAGGGTAGAGCGAATCAACAGCTAAGAGCTCTCTTTGTCTCTGCCCCCTTCTCCATCACTCTGCCTCCAAATAAATAACCGTTAAAAATTAAAATGCTATTTTTCACACTTTTACCCCACAGATACAAGGAAGCTGCTATATTGTTCAATAAGCCAGACCACTGCCCTCACTTCCACCTCAGTAACGAGGCCAGCTCCCATTTCTCCTTACTAAGCACCCAGTATGCACTACGCACTTCACATGCCTTAGCTTCTGCGCCTTCAAGGCGATTTTATGAGGCAGAAACTATTACTGCCCTCATGGCTAGCACCGGGCCCAGGCTCTACCTACTCTGCCATGGCAAGACCGCCCTGCAATGGTGCCTCTGGATCCAGAGGAAAAAAATGAAAACATAAAGGAGCCAAACCCGAGACCTGTGGGCCCCTTTCTGGTTTACTCTGAGTCAGCCCAGAGCATGAACAAGCAGCTGGCTCCCTGCTTCCAGGTGAGCCTGCTCTCAGCCCAGGGTCAGGTCCGGGCAGGACCACCTGGCAGCTCCGTGAGAGCCTGAGGAATTCCTGGGTAGGCACTCAGAGCCACTTCTGAGGTCTGGGCCTTCCCAGAACTCAAGAGCATGCTCAAGGCCCGCAGGCAGCTGCCCTGCTTGGTTCCTCTTCCCCCGGCCTCCCCCTTGCGCCCTTCTGACGCCCTCTCAGGAGTGCGCACGTTATAGGACATCTTGACACTGCCTGTTTGCTTAGTATCTGGGCTCCCCACTGCCGAGACCCAGAAACTGAGGCCCAAGCACAGAGAAGACTTGGCCAAGGTCACAGAGATCCAGACCAGCATTTTCAAAACCTCTCAGGTTCAGGTCCATTTCCAGACGAAGCGCTCCAGAGACAAGCACAAGTCGGACGGCAGGAGCTCCATCCACGCATCCATTCAACAGACCTCAACGTTTTCTGTGTCTGGCTTGGAGGACACAGAGCTCAGAGAACGGCGGCAGCGGGGGACCCTATGTTCAACTGCGCCTCTGGCTTCAGGACAGCACAAACAGTGACCGTCCACCTGCCACCAGAGGCCCGCCTAACCAGAAGCGCAAAAACAGCAAAAATCGCATCTACTTCTTTCAGTGCCTGGCACATGATAGGTGCTTTCTCAAGCATTTCCAAGTGCCTCGAAGGAGTTGCTGTCTGAGGTCAGACCCTGGGCATTCGGGAGACGGATACCGATGGTGGCTGCCCAATAGTCAGAATACACTTAATGCCACGTAACAGCACACAAGAATGGATCAAACGATGTTTTACCTTATACATATATTACAAAAAAAACAAAAACAAACCACACCTCTCCAAACTCATAGAACACATGAGCTCGCCAAAAACCGGACTCCTCAGTGACAGCAGCGCCCTCTGCAGGCTGTTCTGAAAGAAAAGACGAGCCTGGCACGGTCCCCAGGCTCGCACCAAACGGAAGCACGCCTGGAGTCACGGTCCACTTCGCCTTTGAAGCCAGCCTTCCTAGGGGCGGCAGGGAAGCCTTGAGACAGCTCTGCCGGTACCAGAGGTCTCCGATTCCGCCCCTGGGCCCCTCCCCAGCGGCCACAGACTCTACCAGACCCCACTCGGGTACATCACTGCTCTGCTCCGAACTTCGCCACGCCTCCGGATCTGTCCAGGGCGAGGCCAAACTCTTTCCGGGTGCGCCTGCCGGGAGGCCCTTCCTGCACCCCGCACCGCTGCTCCCGCCACGGCCCGCACTCGTCCCTTCCAGCACACGGGCCGCGCGCACGCACCAGGCTCTCCGGCCAGCTCTGCACCGCCCTTCCTCCCGCCGCCTCCTTCCAGGCTTCCCCGACTCCCCTCCACGTGGCTCGGGGCCCATCCTAACACTGCGCCGACCCCCGGCCCCGCCTCGGGCCCTGTTCGCCCCCCCACCCCCCACCCCCCACCCAGGGCGTCTGCCAACTAGTAACAGACCCGCAGTTCACGGTCTCTCTCCCCCTCCTCCTCTCCTTGCCCCGGCAGGGTGTCCACGGCTCCGTCTGGCTCACTGCCCTTCTCCAGGGACCGACAACAGGGCCCCGCATACGGCAGGCGGTCTCCACACTTTCACTCAATTATTTGAACAAGTCAACCCCCAGCGACTTAGGGACCTGCGCTTTCCATCGTTTCCAAGTGGCGACCGCCGCTGATGTAGCACACCGTCCCCTGGTCCCGCTTAGTCGAGACGGACACCGGGGAGGACGATCGGCTGGAGCCCCCAGCACCTGCTGCGGCCCGGCTCCTCCCTCCCGGTCGCTTCACCCCGGCGCACGCGCCCCGGGGACACCCGCGCGGCCGACGGAGCGCACGTCCGGAACACAACCGCCGCCGCACGGGCTTCCGCCTACCTGCTCTCGGCTGGACGAGCAAGACCCCTCCTCTGACTCCGGTTCGCTCCGAATATCCGCCGAGCTCTGGAGCCCCCACGGGGCTGCCAGCGCCTGGGCCCGGCAAACTCCCGGTAAGTTTTCGTTCGGCTTGTTCCTGTCCCGCCCCCGGAAGCGTGCCGTCCTGGCGGATGTGACGTCACCGCGCGGCGTCCGCCCCAGGACACAGGCGTGACTCCTCCTCGGGATGTGAGCCCTGCGGAGCTCAGCGCCCTCTAGTGTCCACTTGGGAGAAACCTGGGTGCGCCGCTGGGTGCTCGGAGTGCGGGACGTGCTTCCTGGCATTCATTTATTCATGCATTCGGTTTTTCAGCCAGTAGATGTCTAGCATCTCCGCTTCTGAACTGCTGTACCCGGCACCTCCCAAAGACGGACAGCACCTGTCCTCAGTGTCCCCTGTGGCTGCCAGCACATAGGAGGTGCTCTAACTGGGTGGACACGAAGACCCACCTGGTCCTGTTTCCAAACGTAAGCCAAGCTTCATCCATACGTTTGTTCACTAACTCCGCGCTGAGCGCCTGTTATGCACTCAGCACTATTCTTGTGTGTCCCCCCCCCCCCCCCCCCCGATTTATGATTTGGAAAGGCAGAGTGAAAGAGAGATCTTCCACTCCTTGGTTCTCGCCCCGAATTGCCACAGCAGCCACTAGGCGGAAACCAAGAGCCCAGAACTCCGTCTGGGTCTCCCACACCGGTGACAGCGGCCCAAGGACCCAGGCCGTCATCTGCTGAGTTCTCAGATGCATTAGCAGGGAGCTGGACCAGAAGCAGAGCAGCCAGGAGTCAGAGCAGTGCTGTGATGTGGGATGCCAGCGTCCGTTGCTGCCCCTCAGTGCCAGCCCTAGGTGCTGGGAATTCTGAGTGCTGGGAATTCGGTGGACTTATTTAATAATAACAACAATAATAGTAACAACAGTGAGTATTTCTCAAGTGCTTAATGTGTGCCAGGCACTGTGCAAAAAATTCTACACACGTCACCTTGTGGAACCACCTCACAGTCCTGAGGTAGCTATTGTTATAACCATCCGGGAGCGAAAACTGAAGTACAGATAGGCTAAGTGATTTGCCCAAGATGACGCAGTGAGAAGTGGTGGAACTGGCTGTCAGGTTCTAGCCGGCGCTTTCCCCGCTGCACTGAGGGACTGGGTGGGAGGGAAGCTGCAGCGTAAGCCCCCTGAGGACAGGGCCTCATCTGCATTGGCTCAGCGCTGCCAGTGCACCCACTCAGCATGCATTCACTGAGTGCATTCATTCATAAACAAGCTATTCTGCTCCTGCTTTGGCTGGGAGTGTGGGGCGGCCAGTGCGTGCCTTGCACAGCCAAGCCTGAGCCTGGGTCAGTGAGGCCCTTCTCCCTCATTGCTATTCTCAGATTTCCACCCTCTGCTGGTTCCTGAAAACTCAGGCCTTGGCCTTGGCCATGCTCCCCAGTCCTGTGGCTCCTGAGTCCCTTTCTTCTTCAAAGGAGACAGGGCTTGGTCCAGATGAGAAAGACATGGAAAAATTCAATGCAGACCTCAGACACAGTGGCACTTTCTTTCTCAAAAAGCTGCCATAACACACTTCCAAACATCCTTTGCCACGTATCCAGCTCCCTAGTCTCTCCCATGGAGTAGAGATCAGTAGCATCTACCCCACTGGGTTGTGAGTCTGCGGTACAAAGTGTCTGCCACCCAGGAAGCACTCAGCATGAGAGTCCCTGTCCTCCTGCCACCTGGTAAACACAACCTGCCAGCCAGCGGGCCACAAATTCCAGAGCAGTGGGGCGGGTGTTTGGCACAGATGCTGCTTGGGGCTCCTGCATCCCACACTGGAGTCCCTGGATTTCGTCTCCACCTCTGATTCCAGCTTCCTGCTAATGTGCACCCCAGGAGGCAGCAGATGATGCTCACATACTTGGGTCCCTGCCACTCATATGGGAGACCCAGACTGGATTCCTGGCTCCTGGCTTTAGCCTGACCAAGCGCTGGCTGTTGTGGGCATTTGGGAAGTCAACCAGCAGAAGATTCTCTGTCTCTCTCTTTGTCTTTCTGTCTGCCTTTCTAAATGAATTAAATAAAGGAAAAAAGAAAACCAAGGACAGCTCATGTATTTGGGGGTTCAAAGAACCTTGGGTAACTTTCACCCTCCTCCTGCACCAAACCCTGACAATGAGGTGCACCCAGGTATAAAATAATAGGCCATTGTAACTGCTTAGGCTAAAGGGAAGGCCGGGAAGCCGATGCTTCAGAGCTGGACGGCTGGCTTCCCGCCTGCCCGTGTCCTGATGCACACGTTGCCATGTTCCTTATCTCAGCTTCCTCTGCAGAACCCCCGACCTGACCAGGTGTGGCAGCACCCCCTGCAGACCTCAAGGGCCACCATGGATCTGGCGACAAGCCTTGGCCCTGACGCCTAAGCCCCGCGGCTCCTTGGCGATTTCGACACCCCAGCACCCACTTCCTTGGAGCCTTGTTTAATCCCCACCTTCCCCCACCAACACCCTCAGTTATGAGGTGGTCGACCTGGAGACATGGCACCCTCCCAGCTGTCAGTGGATGAAAGTTCTCTTTCCCTCAGCCCCAATCCCTGTCCTTGTTTTTGTGATTGGCAGCAGGACAGGGACGGAACTCTCAGTAACAGAAGTACCTTCCCCATCGCCCAAAATGTCTCAGTCAGTGCTGTTTCCTGGTGACATAATCTCAACATCAGTCCAAATCAAGACACACAGGGGCGGCCACTGTGGCACAGCAGGGTAAGCTGCCACTTGGGATACCAGCATCCCCTATTGGAGTGCTGGCTACTCTGCTTCCAATCCAGCTTCCTGCTAATGTGCCTGGGAGGCAGCAGATGATGGCCCAAGGTCTTAGTCCCCTGCCACTCAGGTATGGGGCCCAGGTTGAATTCCTGGCTGCTGGCTTTAGCCTGGTGCAGCTTTGGCCACTGCAGGAATTTGGGGGAGTGAAACAACAGATAGAAGCTCTCTTTCTCTCTTCCAAATAAATAAGTCTTTAAACATGCACACAAAGCTGCCTCAGTCTTTGTAAGAGTTGCCCTGAACTGCATAGGATGGAGTGAGTTGTCTCTCCAGGGGCCACTTGGGAGACCCTGTGTGTCTCTGTGACTCAGAGCCAAGTAGCTGGGGCAGATCTGAGCACTTCGTGTTCCCGGAAGACAAGGCAGCCAAGAGAGTGTCAGGACCATGCTTCCCCTCTGCCGTGGGGCTCCTCTCTGGGCCTTGCTAACCGACACCAAGCAGATGTTGCGAGAGGTGGGGTGCTTTCTCAACTGGTATTCCAGCCCCCCGCATCTCCACCCACCCATCCATCCATCCAACGGGAATCGCACCCACTTATGTCCGCAGATTGGAGACAGGACAGAGAAAGTGATCACGATCACAAGTTCAAAGCTGTGGAACTGCAGCCACCGCTTCCGGTTAGGGAGACCTGCCAAGTGCCAGACTGCTTGCGCACAGTACCCCATTGCATGTGCGATGTCACTCTTACCACCCCCTTTCACAGACGAGGAAAACGGAGCTAGAGAAGTTAGGTCATTTGTCTGAGAGGTCACAGGCCCCAGCACACAGAAGGCTCTATTCCGCCTCCCCCAGGTGGACGAATGAATAGAGCAATGGGAGGGGTGGGCAACAGTGACATCCAGCTTGACCCCCATTTCTGTAAAAAATGAATCCTCTCTACAGGTGTGTGTGCACACAGATGTGAAGGGTGGGCTGTGTAGAGGGTGTAGGAGCTTCGCAAGTCATTAATGTTCATTCTGATTTATTTTAAAGGGATGGTGATCACTGTTACAACACTAATAATTATGCAATAAAATCAGGACCTGCTACTGAGAGTCAGGCACAAGAGGGAGCTGTGGCCCACACCATGTGCCGGCGGCTCCCTCCTCCCCCAGTGGAAGAACAGCCGCTTCCCCAGTGTAACGTCCCCACCCCACCCAGGGCGGGAGAGGGGAACCAGAGGCAGGGCCCCACCCCTTATCTGCAATCCTTAACCCGGAAATCAAACCGGTGCGCAACATGAGCTAAGGAGAGGCTGTGTGCAGCTTCTGGCCCACCGCCGGTGGGTGTGCGCCTGCGCATCGTGCCTGGCAGAAGTGTGGGCGTATCTGATGGTGAGGGAGGACCTCATACTCACCGCAGGGGTGGCATGTTTTGTGTGTGCACCAGCAGCCCTTTCTGAATTGGAACATCTCTGAGTTCTGACGCCACCTGGCCCTGAGAGCTTGGGTGAGGGACCGTGCACCTACACTCTGTGAATGTCCAGGCAGTGCCTCCCCAGGAGCTGGCCACGGACAACAGTCATTGCCATCCAGCGGCTTTGGCCTCACATCACTGAACTGTCAGAACCCTGTCTTCCCAGGAGGGGCATTTGGTACAGCAGGTAAGACACTGCTGGGGACACTGGCACCCCACATCAGTGCCTGCGGTTGAGTCCTGCCTCCACTTCTCATTCCAGCTCCCTGCTAATGTGCAGTGGTGATGGCTCAAATAACTGCCACCTACATGGGGGAGCTCCCAGCCCTGGCTGTTGCAGGCATTTGGAAAGTGAACCAGAAGATGGGAGGTTGCTCTTTAAGAAATGTTGAGAAAAACTCAACCCCCAATGTGTCCGAAGGCATTGGGAAAGTCGCTGGCCAGTTGGATCCCCTCCAAGGCGCCTGAGCTGACCCCAGCAGAGCGTTGTGCAGCCAGGAGGAGCAGGGCACACCGTGTGTCTGCTTTCCATGCCTGACCCCAGAGAGACAAGGAGACTGAGCCAGGACCTCCCAAAGCGGAAACTGCTTTGGACAAACACCAGCGAATGGGGGAGGGGAGGGGTACCCACGTGGTGAATGAGACCTTCCAGGGTGGGCAGAAGCCAGTCCCAGTTATTTAAGAGGCGGGAATGAGGAGGGCAATCTGTGCCTTGGTCTGCCCCTGGCAGAAGGGAGCCAGCATCCTGTGAGCTCCGCTTCCACCCCAGCAGGAGGCTGGAGGCCCTTAACTATGCTGAAGGAATGACTGAGGCCCATGCCAGGAGGTGTGGCCTCAGCCATCAGTTGCTAAAGCACCTGCATCCAGGCCAGTCCAAGTGAGCCAACAGGGCCCTAGGCTTGATTGGTAGGTTGGATGGGAGGGCTCATTTGAACCAGTGAAAGCAATGTTTTTGTTTTTAATTTTTATTTATTTGACAAAGATCCATCCACTGGTTCACCCCTCAAATGCCCACAACAGTCAAGGCTGGGCTGGGGTGAAGCTGGGAGCTGGAAACTCAGGCCAGGTCTCCCATGTGGCTGGCAGGGGCCTAATTATTTATTGTTTTTAAGATTTATTTATTTATTTGAAAGGCAGAGTTGCAAGGAGTGGGGGAGAGGTCTTCTATCTGCTGGTCCATTTCCCAAATGCTCACAACAACCAGAGCTGGGCCAATCCAAAGCCAGGGGCCCAGAGCTTGTTCTGGGTCTCCCACACGGTGCAGGGCCCCAAGGACTTGGGCCATCTTCGACTACTTTCCCTGGCCATAGCAGAGAGCTGGATCAGAAGTGGAGCAGCCAGGACTTGAACCAGCATCCATATGGGGATGCCGGCATTGCAGGCAGCGGCTTCACCTGCTATGCCACAGCACTGGCCCCTACTTTTTAATTCAAAAATTGTTTATTTACTTGAAAGGAAGAGACAGAGTTATTCTATCTGCTATTTCTTATGTCCATGACAGCTGGGTCTGGGCCAGACGGAGGCAAGAGCCTGGAACTCCCTCTGATTCTCCTCCATGGGTGGCTGGGACCTAACTACTTGGACAATCACTTGCTGCCTCCTAGGGTGTGCATCAGCAGGAAGGTGGAATCAGGAGCTGAGCCAGTCCTCAAACCCCCGCTCCCCAGTATGGGATGTGGGTGCCCCGAGTGGCATCCTAACTGCTGCACCAAACACCCACTCCCAGAAACCAATTACCTGAGCCATCACTCCTGCCTCCCAGGGTCTTCACTGGTGGATAGCTGGAGTCGGAGGCACAGCCAGGCATCAAACCCAGGCACTCTGCTATTATTGGATGTGAGCATCTTAACCAGTCTTTTTTTTTTTTTTTGACAGGCAGAGTGGATAGTGAGAGAGAGAGAGAGAAAGGTCTTCCTTTTTGCCGTTGGTTCACCCTCCAATGGCCGCTGTGGCTGGTGCATCTCGCTGATCCGAAGCCAGGAGCCAGGTGCTTCTCCTGGTCTCCCATGCGGGTGCAAGGCCCAAGGACTCCACTGCACTCCTGGGCCATAGCAGAGAGCTGGACTGGAAGAGGGGCAACCGGGACAGAATCCGGCGCCCCAACCGGGACTAGAACCCGGTGTGCTGGCATCGCAAGGCGGATGATTAGCCTGTTAAGCCACGGCGCCGGCCCTTAACCAGTCTTAACTGCTGGGCTAAACTTTCACCCTGAAGGCACTGTTTTCACCACACCTTCAATTACAAACTGAGGGGCTGACTTCCCTCTAGGTGCTCGCTGTGTGACCTCGAGCGAGACATCACTTCTCAGTGCCTCTGCTTCCTTTTCTGTAAAGGGCAGTGCTGTTCAGACCTGTGGAGTTGAAAGCTTCCTAAGGCAATGCATGGAAAACATGCAGAACTGCACCAGGCACGGAGTTGTGAGCTTCAGTCCTCCAGCCTGGCCCAGCGCACATGCTACAACCCTTCAGTATTGTGTGAGAAGGGTCCCTGGGACGGATAAAGGGAAGACACAGGCTCACAAACAGGCAGTGCCAGCAAACTGGAGCATGTCACACCAGTCCTCCCTCGTGTCATCCCTGTCCTGGACAAGAGGCCCAGACTGATGGCAAACGGAGTCCTAACCGCTGCGTGTGCATCTTCAGTGCCTGTCCGGGGTGGTGGCTGCAGCTACAGCAGCCCTAAGACAACAACTCTAGGCAGAAGGATCAGGAGCCCAGCTGTGAGTCCCGGGGCTTTCCACTGTTACTGTCGAGTTTCTGGCAGTCATGCAAGAATGATGAACCGATTCCTTTCTTCTTTCCAAGACCATCATCAAAGGCACACGCCACAGGGCCCAGTGGGTCTGGCGTCGTACCACGAGAGAGCTTTGGAAACCCACATAATAGGGCTGTAAAAGATGCCTGGCATATCCTGTGTTTACAACTTCTAGTCAATGCTTTCTTGTGGCAGAGGGGGTGGGAGCCATGACGTGCGCTAGAACCTGCCCACTGTCCTGGGCTGGGAGGGATAGCACATATCCTGCCTAATGACCCCTCTGAGGGCACAGTGCAGCAGCTTCTTCCAATGTGATCCTCAGCTGTTTCTCCACCCAGAACACAAGAACTCCGGCCCTCAGTGGGGTTTCTCAGACTCATCCCAGGGCAGGACTAGGACTTCTTCAGCAATCCCGAGGAAACCACCTGTCACCACCCAGCCCCAGCAAGACTGACTCCCTCTCTCACAAAGCTCAGAATTTTGTGGTGAGCACAGGAGATTAGAACAAGTCAAATATCTAATATCTACTTTCTTTTCTATTCTACTGATTGTTGTTTTCATCTGTATTACTTGTTCTATTTTTCTCTGGCTTTGATTTCCCGTTTCTTTTCTAGTTTCTTGAGATGGAAACATAATGTATTTTCAGTCTTTCCTTTCTGATACATGTATTTAAGCCTATGAATTTCCCTTTGTGCACAGCCTTAGCTACATCCCACAAGTTTGATGTGACATTTTTCATATCTTCTTGTTTTTAAGGTCTATGTTCCACTCTTCTCTGATAAATTATTCAGACCAAGTCCTGAATGCCAATTTAAACTATAAAGTTTAAACCACTTTATTTTCAGAATGACCTGGCTGTAGACCTTCTGTAAAGAGGTTTTAAAGAATGAAATTCCTGGGGAGTTTATGGCTCCTAAACACAACAGAAAGGAGGCAGAGTGACAGGCTGATGGTGCTTTAGGTTGAGCAAAGACTGCAAACATGATTTGTTAAGTTGAAACTAATCACGCTTCCAAGCAGATTTCCATCTCATGTAGAACAAGCAGTACTTGAAAACCCATTGTAAAGTTAACAGAAAATCCACCAAAACTGCACTTAAACTTGGAGTGCAAAATAGAAACCACCTGCGTGTTGCTGATCGAGACTTAATTAAATTCATCTCATGTCATTGTGGTCAGTTTTACAGCTGTTTCAGATTTGTTTTCAATCACGTTATTGTTCACAGAATTCACAGAATCCATTGGCAAACTAGTCTTTCACATCCAAGGGTTTTCAGTAGCACAGCAAAATACAAAAGAGGCCGACAAGTTTCTCGAGTGTGGAACTTGAGTCTGCTCACTTAGATGGATGTCTGGAACATTATTGCTTTATTAGCCCTATTTTTAAAAATAATGCATTAGCTAGGGGACACCCATCCGGCCAGGCGTTCAGGTGTCCTTCCTTCTGTGACTGTCCAGGGTTCACTCACGACGTCCCTGACTCGTGGATGGCCCACAAAGTGCCCACCTGTGTTCTCCACGGCTTGGGCTGCTTCGAGGGCTGGCCAAGATGGACTCAGGCCCTCCACGCAGAAACCTGTTCTCCAGCTGGCCACTCTCCCCCCACGCCCTGGGGCCAATGGGCTGCAATCACCTATGGGTTCTTTACAGAAAACTTAAGTTAGACTTACACGAGAAGGTTCAGCGAATGGGGACTAACGCTCCTATCAAAGGCACTGACCATGCAGGGGAAGACGGCGGAAGCAACGGAGGTATCTGGAGTCTCAGTCCGTGAGGAATGTTCCAAAACAAAGTGTCGTCTGTGACTGCGGTCCAGGGGGCTGCTCTGGACAAGCTCGTCAGCGATATGAACTTGAAGACTTCTCGGTAGCTTTCGTGGCTGGGTTTTCTTGTTTTGTTCCAGGTGAGTTTCTGTTTTGTGAAAAAGATCTTGGAGATTTCCTTGTGGCCCCTCAAGCTCTGTGGAACCATGGACACCAGGGATTGAGGACAGGCTTTCCTCGGGGTCGCCGGCACTCCGACCACCTTGGGGGCAGGATCCCTGAGAGTGGTGGCCGCGTCAGGCTTGGGGGGCGGGGAGCGGATGCCGTGTGCAGAACGCAGGCTGCAGTCGGGCCTCAGTCCAGCTTCTTGTTGTTGTCTGTGTTGTGCACAGAGGCTAGAAAGTCGACCATGAGCTTGGCTGTCTTCCTGGGTCTCTCCATCACCACCGAGTGCCCACAGTTTTCCAGAAGCTCCACCTGGCAGTTGGTGATTGACTTAGCCAACACATCCGCCCCAGACACATCAAGCACCTGCCGGGCAAGAGAGGGAATGAGATGCTACATAGAGAACTGGATGCACAGGTGGGCTCTGTGGCTTGGCAGGGGATATTGGGCTGAAGTTCAGGACCCTGTCTCTTCAGTTTGGGGCTTGACACTTAGTGACCAGCATGCCTCCTGTGTGAGGCTATAACTGGTGGCAGCAGGTGCACTGCTGTCAGTGACACCATGGTGAAAAACACACAGTCCCACCTGTAAGGAGGTTATGCCCTGGTGGGGAGGCCAGGCAGGCCAAGGGACAGAGGCACCACCATGTGACAAGGGCTCTGCTGGCGGAGGACCTGGGAGCTGAGGGACCACAGGGGGACAGTGAAGGACGATATTGTTCCTGAGTCCTGGGGGAACAGGAGTGGGGAGAATTCATGGAAAAGGAAGCAGACAAGGGTGGGAGGTGGCGACGAGTGCAGGGGTCAGGCAGGCGCTCAGTGGCTGAGACGGCACTGGACAGTGTGGACGGGCACGGAGAAGGAGGGAGAAGGAGGGGTTGTGGGGCTGTGGTAAGGAGAGTTTACTTGATCAAGTTAGCCTATGGTTGGAGTAGAGTAGCCCACACTGCGGCAAGGGCACATGAGGAAGGTGAAGAGATGAATGCTGGGGGCCGGTGCTGTGGTGCAACAGGTTAATGCCCTGGCCTGCAGCACTGGCATCTCATACGGGCGCTGGTTCGAGTCCTGGCTGCTCTTCCTCTGATCCAGTTCTACTTGCTAATGTGCCTGGGAAAGAAGCTGAGGATGGCCCAAGTCCTTGGGCCCCTGCACCCACATGGGAGACCTGGAAAAGGCTCCTTGTTCTGGATCAGCTCAGCTCCAGCCAATGTGGCCATTTGGGGAGTGAACCAGCAGACGGAAGACCTCTTTTTCTATATATAACTCTGTCTTTCAAATAAATACAAATAAATCTTTTTTAAAAAGAGAGAAACGAATGCTAACTATGTCTTTGAAGCTCCTTTGGGGATCCCAGACCCATGTGAGCCCCGGCCCTGAAGTCTATGAACAGGCAGTGCTTTCCAGAATGCCAGCCAGCCTCTCTCCAGGGCCGACACTGCCCACACAGCTCGTTTCATCTCATCGGGGTCAGCGCTGCCATGCAGCTTCCTCTCCGTCCCAGCCTCCTTGCTTCTCTGGATCACCTGCACCTTCAGCTCAGCCCACACAGGAAGAGCACCCTTCCACCCCACCCTTAATGGCAAGAAGCAAACCCCAGCAAGCTCAAGCTGCAGTCTGGGTTTGGTTTGCTTTGGTTGGCTGTGTTCTCCTCAACCAGATCATGAAAACTGAAACGGTCCGTCCAGTGGGGAGTGGGGTGGGCAGAACGGCTCAGTCAAGAACAAGGCACTGCTGCTGCAGAGAAGGGAACAGCTAACGGGGAGCAGAGCACCAGGGGAGCACCCAGCCGAGGCCTCAGCCCCCTGTGCCTAGTCACTCGCTCACAGCGAAGGCTGCTGTGGGAACTGTCTGAGCAGGAACAAAGCCTGCTGCTGTGGAAAAACACCCAGAGGAAATGCAGCTGGAGTCAGCAGGTGGAAAAAAAAAAAAAAAAAAACATGAAAATGTCACAACTCCCAACTGAGTGTGTATCCGTCAGAGAGAGCAGAAGCCCTGGGGAAATGGCTTCAGCACCACGGAGCCAGCACGCACGTAGCCGCTCTCACAGTCCTGTGGACCCTGCAGTCAGCAGGCACCACATCGGCTATTTCTTGCACAGGCTACTCTGTTAAATGCTCAGCAACTTGTTGCCTATCCCATTTAGGACCAGGGCCAGGATTAGGGTGCGACAAGGGAGGCATCTGAACACTCAGCAATCGAGGTGAAAAATACTTTAATGCTGTATTTTTAAAAAGAAACATTAATGCAAAAAAAGACTCATGATGACCAAATACGAACACTGTAAACACAGGTAGGGTCTGAGTCCACACTTGCATAATATTCTCCCTCATCTCACCCTTGTCCCTGCCCTGCCAGGGTGACAGTGGTAGGTGGATTGGAAGCTGCTGAGGGTAGGGGTCCTGTCTGTCTTGGTGTCCTATCTCCAGGGCCTACTCCAGTGTCAGACACTTATCAGGTGCTCATCAAACACTGAGTAGTAAGGGACTTAGGTTTGTAGGCAGTGGGTTGGTGACTTTGTCCCTTTGCTAAGATGTGCATTTACTTTCTCACTTGCTTGTTCACTCTCTGTGCACCCTGGAGTTTCTGGTTACCAGGCAGTGTGCCGGCGAGGGAGAAGGGATGTGAAGAGTAACAGACCATGTCCATGTGCACAGGGCCCTCCCAGTCTGCTGCACTGAATGTAGAGGAATGATGCCTGAACTGATGTGAGGAAGGGCTGACAGGCTCAGCTGTGCAGGCTGTGTACTGCCCAAATCCAAGGGGGCATCACTCACACAGATGACAATACACAGCTCTGGAGCTGTGTCAGACAGCAGCTGGCCTACAGGCATCCAAAGAAGAGGCAGGCTGTGTTCAGCCTGGCCGGGCTGGTGCTGGGACAGAGCAAGAGGAGAGCCAGAAAGCTGGGGAAGTAAAAGACCATGAAATAAAGGACCCCATGGAGCTTGTGCTATCTGGCCTCTGCCCAAAACACACAAAGGTTGTGATCATATTTATAGCAGGCCAGTAGGATGTTAGGATCTTTTTCTGGAACAAAAAAGACTTCAGAGTCCTGAAGGAAACTGTGGTCCAGTTACAACTTGAAGAGGAAAAGAACATGTGTAATAAATCATTCGTTTCTTGGTAAGTGGAGAAAGATCACTTCCACATATATTATTTTGGTTGAGCCTCCCCATAATCCCCCAGAGGAGAGAATGCCTCACTTTGGAGGAACCAAGTGACTTACTCAAGGTCACAGGCAGATGAGGGGCCAAGGCAGGGCTGCAAGGCAGACTTTCAGACTCCAAGGCCAGTGCTCTCACGAGTCCTGCAGTTTGTCTCCACAGGACAGCGGGGTATGGCCTTGCCCTGCTGGTCCCCGAGAGCCTCAGATCACCTTTGGGATTTTCACAATGAAGAATGGCCTTCATTGTTCTGGCTCTGGTTTCTGATCGAGTGGCTCCCCATGGGCTGAGCCTGGGTCCCACTTGTGACTCAGGCACACACAAAGCTTCTTTCAGTGGCTTGGCTGCTACAGAAGAGAACACAGGGGCCTCCCTCCTCTCCACGTCCCCATTCCTGACCTGTGCACCCTAGGCCAGGCCTGGCTGACCTGCGCTACCTGCTCCGCCCCCGCTTTCTCGCCCTGGCTTCTCCCCAGTCTCCCGCCAGGGCACCCTTGCACTCAGGGGCTTTGTGATCACAGCCTGACTTCCTACCTTAATTTTCATCAGTGCCAGCAGGGCTCACAACGGTGGCTTTCACTCGGGATCTGAATGGATTAACGAAGAGCCCTGCCCTCATTAATGGCTTAATGCCGCCATCACAGGAGTGTATTCAGTGCTGCAGGAGTGGCTTAGTTATAAAATCAAGCTCTCTCCGGCACCTTGTGTGGTCTTGCCGAGTGATGCTCTCTGCCATGTCACGATGCAGTGAGCATACCCCAGCCAGATGTTGAACAGATGCCAAAGTCATGCTCTCGGATGTCCCAGTCTCCAGAGCTATGAGCCAGAAGAAACTCTAGTCTTTATAAATTACCTGCTTTAAGGATTTTGTTACAGCAACAGAAAACAGAATAAAACCAGGGCTTTGGAAAAACTGTCTCCTCCAGAAAAGCTTTTCTACTATATCCTTTTCTCATAAAACTCCTGGACACCTTCTAACAGCCAGTGCCACTCTGTCTGCCTCATGGGCCTCAGAAAGCCCATTCTTCTCTTTGCTGCCTCCTGCCTTCAACTTCAGGAAGAACTCGCAGTAGGATGTGACTTCTAAAAACAACTTCAGGGGCCAGCACTGTGGTGTAGCAGGCTAAGCCTCCACCTGCGGGACTGGCATTTCATATGGGCAGCAGTTTGAGTCCTGGCTGTGCATGGCACTTCCGATCCAGCTCTCTGCTAATGGCCTGGGAAAGCAGTGGAAGATGATCCAAATGCTTGGGCCCTTGCAGCCATGTGGGAGACCAGGAAAAAGCTACTGACTCCTGCCTTCGGGTTGGCCCAGCTGTGGCCGTTGTAGCCATTTGGGGAGTGAACCAGTGGATGGGAGACCTTTTTCTCTGTCTCTCCCTCTCTCCGTGAGTCTACCTCTCCAATAAATAAATTAAATCTTAAAAAAAAAGAACAGTTGCATACAAGAGAGGAGTCCTGGCAGTGTGCATACATTAGCACATCTTTGGAGGGCCCGCTGTGTCCCCCAGATCTATCTGTGGAAGCCCTAACCCCTAGTCCTTCAGAAAGTGGCGTTATTTGGAAACAGGGCATTGCAGGTATAGTTAGTTATGAAGAGGTGGGCCCTGCATCCAATCTGAGCAGCAGCCTTATAAAAAGCAGACATTGGGACACAGAGGCAGCCACACGCACGGGTAGAACACCACATGAAGATGAAGACAGACAGCAGAGGAGGCAGCCACAAGCCAAGGCACACTGCAGACGGCTGGCATCACCAAAGGCCATGGGAAAGGCACAGAACAGAGTCTATTTTTTAAAATTTTATTTAAGTTATACAAGTCACATGTATTTCATATACAGAACAGACTCTTTCACAAGCCTCACAAAGAAACAACCCTGCTGACGCCTTGATCTCGGACTTCTGGCCTCCAGAGCTACCAGTGTGTGGCATTTTATTAAGATGGCCTCACCCAGTTAATACAAGACAATCTGACAAAGCCTCTGAACATTCTAAAGGCACATGCCCTTGGATCCGGTGATCCCACATCCAAGAACTGACTCTTCTGCTATGCTCACGTCCCACAAACACACACGGCTAATCATCTGTACCCTGGTGTCGTTTAACAGCAAAACCCTGAAAGGAACCTGAATGACAATTGGGAAGATGCGAATGAAATGCACTGTGGCAGAGCAACTTTATGCAATCCTATGGAGCTCCTGGAAAAGAATGAAGCAAAAGATGGTTTGGGGCAAGAATCATCATGAATGGTAAATTAAGGTGGGGGGTGTTTGATGGGGAACAGGACAACTGCATGGTCTCAAAGTGTGCCCACAACCTGCACATCAGTAACTCTGTATAAGGGAAATGCAGACTACAGCCTGAGAGGCGATCACAATCAACATCGCCAGTTAGAAGCACAAGGACCCGGTGCGTCTGAGGATGTGCCACGTTCTCACTCATGAGATGTCTGGCCAGGCATATGGAACCTGAATTTCTCCATGAGGAAACAGCAGACAAACTCAAACTGAACAGCACTTCATAAACTGACCAGCCTTCATCCTCTTCACGCATCTCCCTGTCATGAACAGCTGTCTATGGAAGGAGACTCAAGAGACCTGGCAGGTAGCAAGCGACCCTGGGTCAGATGCTGGATCAGGGTGGCAGGGGGAGAGGAGGTGCCAGAGAAGACATGACTGAAGCAAGTGACAAAACTGGATCACGGACTGTAGCATGAAGCATCCTGCCACCATGTTTCCAGAACGTAATGATGTGCTATGGAGGATGGAGCTATGAGTGAATATTCTTGTTCATGGTGAATACACCCTAAAATGTAAGGGACCCAGGGGCGTCATGTAAACATGTACTCCAAATGGTCCCAAAGATACACTTCTGGATAGATAGATGGGAGTGCTAAGTGGTAAAAGTTTTTTAGAAATTGCTAACGAGGGGTCGGTGCTGTGGCATGGCAGGTAAAGCTGCCTCCTGCGGTGCTGGCATCCCATATGGGCACTGGTTCGTGTCCTGGCTGCTCTACTTCGATCAGCTCCCTGCTGATGGCCTAGGAAAGCAGTAGAAGATGGCCCAAGTCTTTGGGCTCCTGCACCCACATGGGAGACCCGAGGGAGCCTCTTGGCTCCTGGCGTCAGATCAGCCCAGCTCTGGCAGTTGCAGCCATTTGGGGAGTGAATTAACAGATGGAGGAACTCTGTCTCTGTCTCTGCCTCTGCCCCTCTGTACCTGTGCTTTTAAAATAAATGGATACATCTTTTAAAAAATTGCTAATAAAAAGTGGCACACACATACCAAGGAATAACACTCAGCAATGAAAAGGATAAAACTAGCTATATACACAACGACATGCATGGACCTTAGAAACTGCATGGACGAAAGAAGCCAGAAGCAAAAAGACTACATATTGTATGACAGCATCTAAATGGAACTGAAAAAGAAAAACTATTGAAAAAGAAAAACTATGGAACAAAACACATCAGCAGTTACGTGGGGTGGGTGTGGAGATTAACTGCACGTGGGCAGGTGGGAACTCTCTGGGGTGACAGAAGTATTCTGTACCTGGGTTTTGGGGATGGTGCCTCCTGAGGGAATTCCAAAGAATGTAAATCATACCCCAGGAGAGCATTTAAATTGAGGAATTTGGAAAAGGGATATAGAGAAGAATCCTGTACACATGTAACCTTTTTTCTAAGATTGAAATTATTTCAAAATAAAATATTTTTGACAAATAGCATAAAAAGACCTCTATGGGCTAATATGAAAGGTTTCCAAGATATATATTTCATATATATATATGTATATATATATGAAGTCTGATGCAATATAGTGTATACAGTGTATATGAAAAACTTACATAAATATCATATATATATATATATATATATATACACACACATATACATGCATATGTACTAACAAGGGCCTTCACAGGATTCAGGGAATATGTGTGATGTGCCTTAGAAACATTGTGCATGAATTTCAACTTCTTTTTTTTGACAGGCAGAGTGGATAGTGAGAGAGAGAGACAGAGAGAAAGGTCTTCCTTTTTGCCGTTGGTTCACCCCCCAAGTGGCCGCCACAGCCGGCACGCTGCGCTGATCCGAAGCCATGAGCCAGGTGCTTCTCCTGGTCTCCCATGTGGGTGCAGGGCCCAAGCACTTGGGCCATCCTCCACTGCCTTCCCGGGCCATAGCAGAGAGCTGGCCTGGAAGAGGGGCAACTGGGATAGAATCCGGCGCCCCGACTGGGACTAGAACCCGGTGTGCCAGCGCCGCAAGGCGGAGGATTAGCCTGTTGAGCCACGGCGCCGGCCGAATTTCAACTTCTTTGCACCAAAATAAAGTCATCGTTAAATCCCATTCTCAAAAAAAAAAAAAAAAAAAATCCCATTCTCCACAAATTTTCTGAAGTGTCTGTGGATGTTATGAGCATGTGTGTGTTTACAATAGGCGTAGGCAAATGAAGGCTTGCTTCTTGCTTTTAATATTGTGTTTGAAATTGGAAAGGAGGAAATCAAACATCCCTATTTGCAGATGACATGATTCTATATAAAGGGGATCCAAAAGACTCCACTAAGAGACTACTGGAACTCATAGAAGAGTTTGGTAAAGTGATAGGTTACAAAATCAACCACAAAAATCAACAGCCTTTGTATACAAAGACAATGCAATGGCTGAGAAAGAACTTCTAATATCGATCCCATTCACAATAGCTACCAAAAAAAGAAAATACCTTGGAATAAATTTAACCAAGGATGTCAAAGATCTCTACTATCAGAATTACAAAACATTAGAGAAAGAAAAGAAGAAGATACAAAAAACTGGAAAAATCTTCCATGTTCATGGATCGGAAGAATCAATATCATCAAAATGTCCATACTACCAAAAGCAATTTACAGATTCAATGCAATACCGATCAAAATTCCAAGGACATTCTTCTCAGATATAGAAAAAATGATGCTGAAATCTATATGGAAACACAGGAAACCCCAAATAGATACAGCAACCTTATACAGCAACAACAAAAAAAGCTGGAGGCGTCACAATAGTATTTCTTTTTTTTTTTTTTTGACAGGCAGAGTGGACAGTAGAGGGAGACAGAGAGAAAGGTCTTCCTTTTTGCCGTTGGTTCACCCTCCAATGGCCGCCGCGGTAGGTGCGCTGCAGCCAGCGTACCGTGCTGATCTGAAGCCAGGAGCCAGGTGCTTCTCCTGGTCTCCCATGGGGTGCAGGGCCCAAGGACTTGGGCCATCCTCACTGCACTCCCTGGCCACAGCAGAGAGCTGGCCTGGAAGAGGGGCAACCGGGACAGAATCCGGCACCCCAACCGGGACTAGAACCCGGTGTGCCGGCGCCACAAGGCGGAGGATTGCCTACTGAGCCGCGGCGCCGGCTTCACAATAGTATTTCAAGACATACTACAGGGCAATTATAATCAAAACAGCCTGGTACTGGTACAAAAACAGATGAATAAACCAATAGGACAGAATAGAAACGCCAGAAATCAGTCCATGCATCTATAACCAACATATCTTTGACCAAGGAACTAAAACCAATCCCTGGAACAAGGACAGTCTATTCAACAAATAGTGCTAGGAAAACTGGATCTTCACAGGCAGAAGTATGAAGCATTGACCCCTACCTGCACCTTACACAAAAATCCACTCAAAATGGATTAAAGACCTAAATTTACAACCCGAAACTATCAAATTATTAGAGAACCTTGGGGAAACCCTGCAATACATTTGCTTTAACAAAGAGTTCTTGGAAAAGACCCCAGAGGCACAGGCATTCAAAGCCAAAATTGACAAATTTTGTACTGTACTGCAAAAGAAACCCTCAGGAAAGTGAATAGGCAACTGACAGAATGGGAGAAATTATTTGTAAACTAGGCAACTGATAAAGTATTAATAACCAGAATACACAGAGATCAAGAAACTCTAAAACAACAAAACAAACAACCCAGTTAAGAAATCGGCAAAGGACTTAAACAGGCATTTTTCAAAAGAGGAAATACAAATGGCTAACAGACACAAGAAAAAATGCTTAGGATCACTAGCCATCAGGGAAATGAAAATCAAAACCACAATGAGGTTTCACCTCACCCCAGTCAGAATGGCTTTCATACAGAAATCAACAAACAACAAATGCTGGTGAGTATGTGGGGAAAAAAGATACCCTAATCCACTGTTGGAGGGAATGTAAGCTGGTAAAGCCACTATGGAAGACAGTATGGAGATACCTCAGAAATCTGAATATAGACCTACCATATGACCCAGCCATCCCACTCCTGGGATTTTACCAAAGGAAATTAAATCGGCACATGAAGAGTTATCTGTACCCCCATAATGCAGCTCAATTCACAACAGCTAAGATATGGAATCAACCCAAATGCCCATTAACTAAAGACTGGAGAAATTATGGGATATGTACACCATGGAATACTACACGGTGGTAAAAACAAAACAAAACCAAATCTGGTCATTTGCAACAAAATGGATTAAACTGGAAAACATCATACTTAGTAAAATAAGCCAGTCCCTAAGGGACAAATAGCTCATGGTTCTCCCTAACCTGTGATAACTAATACAGTATTTACATGGTAATCTATAGAAGTGAAATTGACACTTTAATAAATGACTTTGAACAGCCCTTGTCTTGACTGTTGAGGAACAGTTTTTTTTGTTTTTCATACTGTTTGTTTTACTCTTTACTTAACATAGAGTTAATCATATGTGTATAAAGTTAACTGAAAATAGATCTTAGTAAAAAATAAGAATGGGAATAGGAAAGGGAGGAGGAAGAGGGGTAGCAGAGTGAGTGGGAGGGCGGGTATGGCGGGAAGAATCACCATGCTTCTAAACTTGTAATTATGAAATGTATGAAGTTTGTTTTCCTTAAATAAAAGGTTTCTGGGGAAAACAAAATGAGAGTGTGTTTGCCGGAACATAGCCATGCCATTTGGTCACGTAGTATCTAGGGCTGTTTCTGTGCTACACCGGCAGAGCTGAAGAGTTGTCATGGGGACTACAGACCATAAAACCAGACGTATGTGCCATCTGGCCCTCTGCAGAAGACACTCGCCAACATCTGGTTCAAACACTGTGAGACACAAACAATGCAAGACAGTAGGAGCTGCTTCAAGGCAGTGGGAATTCGGATTTGGAATATGAAATAGATCACATTTACATGATAAACTTTTTTGTACTCTTTGAAGTTTTTCATACCATGTGATTATATGACTTTGATAAAAATGTGTTTTAGAATGATCTTAAATGGCTCTTCATTTTCAAAGACTAAATGTCCTTGCTCTCAACTCCCTGAGCAATGTGCCATCTCGTCTCAGGCACAGGTATACCCCACCTCCTTCTGATAAGAGGCTCCCTTTGCTGAAGGCCTCTGGCTTTCCCTCAAGTGTGTCTCTCTGCAGGGCTGGGTGACATACCTGGTCTTGCTTCCCCCAGATGATTTGCGTGGGAACCTTGATCTTGTCCATGTTCTTATGCAGGGAGTATCTGGACTTCTCACTGACGATTTCCAAAAACACTGTCAGAAAAGGAAAACAAGTGAGTGTGTGCTGGGCTGTGGCTGTGGGTACCACCCAGGGTCGGGGAAGCAGCAGGTGGGGGGCACCCCTTCCTCTCTTCTGAGGCCCTAGGAAACATTCCAAGCCTTGCAAAGTTCAGAAAGAAAAGCCACCTGTCACCTGTCATTGGAACGAGTGCCAGGTTGAAAGCAGGGTTACTTACACTTCCTGTAGAAGTTGTTGTGAGGAAGGCGGACATCCACGAGGCCCTGCAGGATCTAAGCGTGAAAAACCCAAAGTTAGAAAGCAGGAGAAGAAGCACTTCCTGGGGCCTCTGCCGCTTGGGGACAATGGAGGGGATTCACCGCACGGTCCAGGATTTTAGGGTCTCCTAATTGTCAGAATTCTCATGGTGCTGTTACAAAGTAGTCGGGAGTAGCTCCTAGGCTGCTGTTTCACATTTAAAAAAACAATGGTAATGCTATGAGGCCAAGAGGTCCCTCCAGCATATAAGAGACCCGTGAGACGGCCTGATGACTGCCCTACCTTGAGAGTCTCTGCTTAAGATACAATTGGGGGGGAGGTTGGCACTGTGGCACAGGGGATAAAGCCACCCGCAGTGCCAGAATCACATATGGGCGCCAGTTCAAGTCCCAGCTTCTCGATTTCCAATCCAACTCTCTACTATGGCCTAGTAAGGCAGTAGATGTCTCAAGTTCTTGCGCCCCTGCACCCTCGTGGGAGACCGGGAAGAAGCTCCTGGCTTCAGGCTTTGAATAAGCCCAGCTCCAGCCGTTGTTGCACCATTTGGGGAGTGAACCAGTAGATGAAAGATCTCTCTGTCTCTATGTCTCTGCCTCTGCCTCTCTGTAACTCTGACTTTCGAATAAATAAATAAATCTTTTTTTTTTTTAAAGATACAATCAGAATGAACCCACTATCAAGTCATTATTCACTAATACCCCAATGTAGAATAAGGTCACTTTAAAAAAAAAAAAAAGAATGATTAGGGAGGATGGGCCTCTTAAGCAACAAAGAAATAAACCATGGGGGTTGTGGTATAGTGGGCTAAGCTGCCATCTGATGCCGGCATCCAATGGGGTGCCAGTTAGAGTCTCAGCTGCTCCACCTCCAATCCAGCTCTCTGCTAATGTGCCTGGGAAAGCAGGGGAGGATGGCCCAAATGTCTGGGTCCCTGCACTCAAGTGGGAGACCTAAATGAAGCTTCTGGCTCCTGGCTTCAGCCTGGCCCAGCCCCAGTCATTGTAACCATTTGAGGAATGAACCAGTGAATGGAAGATATCTCCATCTTTTTCTCTCTCTGCCTCTCCTTCTCTTTCTCTAACCCTGCTTTTCAAATAAATAAATCTTTAAACTTAAAAAAAAACAACAACAACAAAAATAAGCCAGTGATAAAACTCTGGGGAGGTTCCAACATCCCTTGTTTACCATTTAGTGTTGTCTCTGCCTTCCTGGATGCAGGCACCAACTCAGGTATCCTTCCATCCTGCACCTGCTCACCCATCCACTCTCCATGCCTGCGTTATCCAGGCATTCTCTCATCTCCGGATCCATCCAATCTATACCTAGGACCAACCTCATGCAAGCACCATGCCAAAGTCTGGGACAGAACAACCAACTGAGACTTAGTCCCTGATCTTACAGAGTTTAGCGTGGAAGACACAGGCAAGCAAAGGGACGATCAAAACAAGATATGATCCAGTGGGCTGAGGGCCCGGGTGCTCCTTCTCTCCCAGGAAAGAAAGGCTTTTGCAGCTGCCATTTATTTTCCCTCGGCATTTCATATCCCTGACCCCTGGACACACAGAGCTTTCTAGAACACTGTTGCACTACTCTATTCTGGGGAGCAGTCAGTGCTGCGAGAGGACAGTGCCACTTCGTGACTAAAAGAGGACTTCAGGGATAGGGGCCACTACAGATTCAGGTTCTGAGTGCTCCCTCAGACAGGCCACACCTGCTGAGTGGTGTTTGCAACTTTTCAAGAGAGCGAGTTCTTTCACGTCCCAGGGAGACCCACCCCACCCTGAGGCAGGATCCAGTTCCTACAGTAGGAGGAGATAATTCATGTTGACAGGCCTAACCCTGGACTGGTGCATGATGTAGCAGGTAAGGCCACCACCTGCAGTGCCGGCATCCCATATGAGCACCGATTCGAGTCTCGGCTGCTCCGCTTCCAATCCAGCTCTTTGCTATAGCCTGAGAAAGCAGTAGAAGACTGCCAAGTCCTTGGGCCCCTGCACCCTCGTGGGAGACCCAGAAGAAGCTCCTGGCTAGGGATCAGCCCAGCTCCAGCTGTTGTGGCCATCTGGGGAGTGAATCAGCGGATGGACGACTTCTCCCTCTCCCTCTCTCTGCCTCTCTGTAACTCTGTCTTTCACATAAATAAATAAATCTTTGGAAAAAAAAAAAAAAGAGGCCTCAGCCATGGACTCTCCTCTCCTGGTTCTCTCGTGGAGCCCTCGCAGGCCATTCGAAGGTGACAGATCCAAAACGGAGCTCTTGGCATATCCCCCAAGCCGTCCTTCCTCTGCTGCTTCTACTCAGAAAATGCTATCATTGTCCACACGGCTATGCAAGTACTGGAAGTCACCTCTCCTATGTACCGCAGCTCTCTCATCTCCACTGCTGCCACCTGGCCCACACCACCACCACCTCAGATGTGCCTCTTTTCTTCTGTGCTCCCCCACACTCCTCAGGGGTTCTCCTACTGTGCTTAGGAAGACCCCAGCATCCTTCCCATAACTGTCAAGGCCCTGCAGTCCTCAAAGTGGGACTTGGGAAGCCAGGAGATCGCACTATGGTCAACATTACTTGTCTTTCCCACTTGCATTCTCTCAAAAGCACACTGACTACCTGCACCTATATGATGTGGGATAACATCACTGGACAGTCTGACATGTCACAGGCATTGCATAGGAGCTACATGGGTGAACGGCTATAAAAGGACAAGAAGGAGTGAATGCACAGGTGAAGGAGGCAATGCATGCAGGAAGCTGGTACTCACCAGCTAAGCCCATGGCAGAGGGCAACTGTTCGGCTGTGGGGAGCACGTTACCTGCTGGGGCACCTTGAAGCGGACGTAAGAGCAGAGTTGGAGCATTTCACTCATCTCTTCCGGGGTGGATGGGATCAGAGGGATCTTCTGCATGGCAGCTGAGTCTTGTAGTTCTTTGAGCCGTTGAACAAACTGATTATCAGTTGAATACTGCAGGCCTGTAAGATTTGAACCGAAATGGCAGGACACCCTACCTTTTTGCTAACCCTCAGTTGCTATAGGGAATTTTCAACAGCAGCCTAGACCTACTCTACTTCAGGTTTCAGTCACTGTGGATTTCCTTTTTAATTGGTACTACCGTCCTTGCTTAAAGTCAGAAGCACATTATGAAAAACACAGGGAAGAATCCTTCCGGGTATTTTAGAGATTAATGACTCAGCTGTGGTCCATGGGCCAGGAGCAGCAGGAGGCCCCAGAGAGGCCCCTGTGCCCCTTGAATCTGAATGTGCAGTTTAATCAGTTGCAGGGAGGGAGGGTGCCATAGCTATGATAAAGTTTAAGAAGCATCTGTGTACAAAGAAACTTGCCTGAGCCTCTTTGCCCCTGTATTGTTGAGAGTTGATTTTTTTTTTTTTTTGACAGGTAGAGTGGATAGTGAGAGAGAGAGAGAGACAGAAAGGTCTTCCTTTTTGTCGTTGGTTACCCTCCAATGGCCACTGCAGCCGGCGCATCTCACTGATCCAAAGCCAGGAGCCAGGTGCTTCTCCTGGTCTCCCATGCGGGTGCAGGGCCCAAGCACTTGGGCCATCCTCCACTGCCTTCCCGGGCCACAGCAGAGAGCTGGCCTGGAAGAGGGGCAACCGGGATAGAATCCGGCGCCCCAACCGGGACTAGAACCCGGTGTGCCGGTGCCGCAAGGCAGAGGATTAGCCTGTTAAGCCACGACACCGGCCGAGAGTTGATTTGAAGCAGGACACGAGGGAAAGAAAGCTCTGAGCTGCAGTGACTGGCTCCCCTTTCCTTGGCCTAGCTCCTGTTGGCACTCACTCTTTTTAAAAGTGGTTTTTTTTTTTTATTTAGTAAATATAAATTTCCAAAGTACAGTTTATAGATTACAATGGCTTACCCCCCATAATTTCCCTCCCACTCGCACCCCCCCATCTCCCGCTCCCTCTCCCATTCCATTCACATCAAGATTCACTCTCAATTATCTTTATATACAGAAGATTGATTTAGTATATATTAAGTAAAGATTTCATCAGTTTGCACCCACACAGAACATAAAGTGTAAAATACTGTTTCAGTACTAGTTATAGCATTAATTCACATTGGACAACACATTAAGGACAGATCCCACATAAGAAGTAAGTACACAGTGACTCCTGTTGTTGACTTAACAATTTGACACTCCTGTTTATGGTGTCAGTAATCTCCCTAGGCTCTAGTCATGAGTTGCCAGGGCTATGGAAGCTTTTTGAGTTCGCTGACTTCGATCTTATTCAGACAAGGTCATAGTCAAAGTGGAAGTTCTCTCCTCCCTTCAGAGAAAGGTACCTCCTTCTTTGATGGCCCCGTTCTTTCCACTGGGATCTCAGTCACAGAGATCTTTCATTTAGTTTTTTTTTTTTTTTTTTTTTTTGCCAGTGTCTTCGCTTTCCATGCCTAAAATACTCTCATGGGCTCTTGAGCCAGATCCAAATGCCTTAAGGGCTGATTCTGAGGCCAGAGTGCTATTTAGGACATCTGCCATTCTATGAGTCTGCTGTGTATCCCACTTCCCATGATGGATTGTTCTCTCCCTTTTTGATTCTATCAGTTAGTATTAGCAGACACCAGTCTTCTTTGTGTGATCCCTTTGACTCTTAGACCTCTCAGTGTGATCAATTGTGAACTGAAATTGATCACTTGGACTAGTGAGATGCCATTGGTACATGCCACCTTGATGGGATTGTATTGGAATCCCCTGGCACATTTCTGACTCCACCATTTGGGGCAAGTCCGATTGAGTATGTCCCAAATTGTACATCTCCTCTCTCTCTTATTCCCACTCTTATATTTAACAGGGATCACTTTTCAGTTAAAATTTAAACACCTAAGAATAATTGTGTGTTAATTATAGAGTTCAACCAATAGTACTAGAAGAAAAAAAATACTAAAATAGATAAAGTATTACATTGTACATCAACAGTCAGGACAAGAGCTGATCAAGTGACTGTTTCTCATAGTGTCCATTTCACTTCAACAGGTTTCCCCTTTGGTGCTCAGTTAGTTGTCACTGATCAGGGAGAACATATGATATTTGTCCCTTTGGGACTGGCTTAATTCACTCAGCATAATGTTTTCCAGATTCCTCCATCTTGTTGCAAATGACCGGATTTCATTGTTGTTGACTGCTGTATAGTATTCTATAGAGTACATGTCCCATAATTTCTTTATCCAGTCTACTGTTGATGGGCATTTGGGTTGGTTCCAGGTCTTAGCTATTGTGAATTGAGCTGCAATAAACATTATGGTGCAGACAGCTTTTTTGTTTGCCAAATTAATTCCCTTTGGGTAAATTTCCAGGAGTGGGATGGCTGGGTTGTATGGTAGGGTTATATTCAGGTTTCTGAGGAATCTCCAGACTGACTTCCATAGTAGCTTGACCAGTTTGCATTCCCACCAACAGTGGGTTAGTGTCCCTTTTTCCCTACATCCTCTCCAGCATCTATTGTTGGTGGATTTCTGAATGTGAGCCATTCTAATTGGGATGAGGTGAAACCTCATTGTGGTTTTGATTTGCATTTCCCTGATTGCTAGTGATCTTGAACATTTTTTCATGTGTCTGTTGGCCATTTGGAATTCCTCTTTTGAAAAATGTCTATTGAGGTCCTTGGCCCATCTCTTAAGTGGGTTGTTTGTTTTGATGTTGAGGAGTTTCTTGATTTCTTTGTAGATTCTGGTTATCAACCCTTTATCTGTTGTATAGTTTGCAAATATTTTTTCCCATTCTGTTGGTTGCCTCTTCACTTTCCTGACTGTTTCTTTTGAAGTGCAGAAACTTCTCAATTTGATGCAATCCCAAATGTTAATTTTTGCTTTGACTGCCTATGCTTCCGGGGTCTTTTCCAAGAAGTCTTTGCCGGCACCTATATCTTGCAGGGTTTCTCCAATGCTCTCTAATAATTTGATGGTGTTGGGTCGTAGATTTAAGTCTTTAATTCATGTTGAGTGAATTTTTGTGTAAGGTGTAAGGTAGGGGTCTTGCTTCATGATTCTGCACGTGGAAATCCAATTTTCCCAGCACCATTTATTGAATAGACTGTCCTTACTCCAGGGATTGGTTTTGGATCTTTGATCAAATATAAGTTGGCTGTAGCTGTTTGGATTGATTTCTGGTGTTTCTATTCTGTTCCACTGGTCTATCCATCTGTTTCTGTACCAGTACCATGCTGTTTTGATAACAACTGCCCTGTAGTATGACCTGAAATCTGGTATTGTGATGCCTCCAGCTTTGTTTTTGTTGTACAAGATTGCTTTAGCTATTCGAGGTCTCCTGTGTCTCCATATGAATTTCAGCATCATTTTTTCCAGATCTGAGAAGAATGTCTTCGGTATTTTGATTGCTATTGCATTGAATCTATAAATTGCTTTTGGAAGAATGGACATTTTGATGATACTGATTCTTCCAATCCATGAGCATGGAAGATTTTTCCATTTTTTGGTATCCTCTTCTATTTCTTTCTTTAAGGTTTTGTAATTTTCATCGTAGAGATCTTTAATGTCCTTCGTTAAGTTTATTCCAAGGTATTTAATTGTTTTTGTGGCTATTGTGAATGGGATTGACCTTAGAAGTTCTTCCTCAGCCATGGCATTGCCTGTGTATACAAAGGCTGTTGATCTTTGTGCATTGATTTTATATCCTGCTACTTTGCCAAACTCTTCTATGAGTTCCAGTAGTCTCTTAGTAGAGTTCTTTGGATCCCCTATATAAAGAATCATATCATCTGCAAAGAGGGATAGTTTGAGTTCTTCCTTCCCAATTTGTATCCCTTCAATTTCTTTTTCTTGCCTAATAGCTCTGGCTTAAACTTCCAGAACTATATTGATTAGCAGTGGTGAGAGTGGGCATCCCTGTCGGGTACCAGATCTCAGTGGAAATGCTTCCAACTTTTCCCCATTCAATAGGATGTTGGCCGTGGGTTTTTCATAAATTGCTTTGATTGTATTGAGGAATGTTCCTTCCATACCCAGTTTGCATAGAGTTTGCATCATGAAAGGGTGTTGTATTTTGTCAAATGCTTTCTCTGCATCTATTGAGATAACCATATGGTTTTTCTTCTGCAGTCTGTTAATGTGGTGTATCACATTGATTGTTTTGCGAACACTGAACCATCCCTGCATACCAGGGATAAATCCCACTTGGTCTGGGTGGATGATCTTTCTGATGTATTGTTGCATTCTATTGGCCAGAATTTTATTGAGGATTTTTGCATCTATGTTCATTAGGGATATTGGTCTGTAATTCTCTTTCAATGCTGCATCTTTTTCCGGCTTAGGAATTAAGGTGATGCTGGCTTCATAGAAAGAATTTGGGAGGAATCCCTCTTTTGCGATTGTTCTGAATAGTTTGAGAATTGGAGTTAGTTCTTCTTTAAATGTCTGGTAGAATTCAGCAGTGAATCCATCTGGTCCTGGGCTTTTCTTTGTTGGGAGAGCCTTTATTACTGTTTCAATTTCTGTCTCAGTTATGGGTCTGTTTAGGTTTTCTATGTCTTCCTGGTTCAATTTAGGTAGGTTGCATGTGTCCAGGAATCTATCCATTTCTGATAGATTTCCCTGTTTGCTGGCATTCAAGTCCTTGTAGTAATTTCTGATGATTCTTTTTATTTCTGTGGTGTCTGTTGTTATGTTTCCTTTTTCATCTCTGATTTTATTGATTTGGGTTTTTTCTTTCTCTCTCTCTTTTTTTTTTAGTTAGTTGGGCTAATGGGGTGTTAATTTTGTTTATTTTTTCAAAAAACCAGCTCCTCGTTTGGCTGATTTTTTGTAATTTTTTTTTTTATTCAATCCTGTTGATTTCTTCTCTGATTTTAATTATTTTTCTTCTCCTACTAGATTTGGGTCTGGTTTGCTGCAGATTTTCTAGACCCTTGAGATGAACTGAAAGCTCATCTATTTGGTGCCTTTCCAATTTCTTGATGTAGGCACCTATTGATATAAACTTTCCTCTTAACACTGCTTTTGCTGTATCCCATAAGTTTTGGTATGTTGTTCTGTTATCCTCGTTTTCTTCCAGAAAATTTTTGATTTCTCTTTTGATTACTTCTCTGACCCATTGTTCATTCAGGAGCATGTTGTTCAATCTCCATGTGTTTGCATATGATCTAGGGATTCCTGAGTTTCTAACTTCCAACTTCATTCCTTTATGGTCTGAGAAGCTGCGTTGTATGATTCTAATTCTTTTGTAGCCAAAAACTGTCTCAGATCTAACATAGTATCGTGTGTGCTTTTCCTAACGCTGTGGGGAACATTTCCTCTCTCTAAAAATAATTCTAGGCTCAGTGTCATGTGGATGGGGCCCCAGTACAGGAAAAGGACGTTAGTGGAGAAGCCAAGTGAAATCCAAAAAAGCTGGAAGCCTAGTTCCTTGTAATTTAGTAATCTTGGTTTCTTAGTTATGACAAGTGTGAGCTGTTAACAACGAGGGAAACTGGGCAAAGGGGATATGGAACTCTCCATATCACGTATGTAACTTCTATAAATTTAAGAATTTGGAGAAGACGTTTATTTAAAAAAATCAAAGTAGAATATAATCCTGAAATCGTTTCTACTTACTCATTTTCACAAACAAACAAAGTTAACTTTAAATTTGCAAATTAAACTTGGTATAAGATTCTTCTCTGAGCAAATGAATGTGCACTTGAAAAGCCAGTTTGACCTGATCTTCCATAAGTGACTTAAAATTGAATAATATTCCACAGGGCCTGTTCCTCCAACTATGAAATTTTGTTATCAAGACCCAGTGATTTCAGACATGGTGCTGGGAAAATGGGGAAGAGAATTTGAGGTTTTGTCTTCAAGTCCAAGGTGTTTAACAGACCTGAAAACCATTAACTCTCAAGGAAGCGAAAGAATTTTAAAAGCCAACTAAATTACATTTCAGTAAAAGGTGTAAATGTTCAGCTCATGGTTGGATTCTTGGTGGATCACATAAAAAGGTAGTAAAGAGCCGGTGCCATGGTTCACTTGGATAACCCTCTGCCTTGTGGCATCAGCATCCCGTATGGGTGCCGTGTTCTAGTCCCGGTTGCTCCTCTTCCAGTCCAGCTCTCTGCTGTGGCCTGGGAAGGCAGTGGAGGATGGCCCAAGTGCTTGGGCCCCTGCACCTGGATGGGAGACCAGGAGGAAGCACCAGGCTCCTGGCTTCGGATCAGCACAGCGCCGGCTGTAGTGGCCATTTGGGGGTGAACCAATGGAAGGAAGACCTTTGTCTCTCTCTCTCTCTCACTACCTAATTCTATCTGTCAAAAAAAAAAAAAAAAAAAGGTAGTAAATATGAAAGGATTCCCAAAACAGCCACAGGATGGGGTCTAGGGTCAGATAGTCTGGGAGTGGTTCCTATTCAGTCTCTGGCACTAATGCAAGTTCTTTGTGCCTCAATGTTCTCATCTGTAAAATGAGCATAATATCTGGATCTGGATGGTAATTTCAGATGCAAAGAAAGATGTGCCGCTAAAATTTGGCAATTTACTACATGCAAACAAAATGCCAATTAAGCACCAAAGTGACAAAGGGAAAGAGAAATTAAGATTTGTATCTATTACATCTTACAAATCTAAGCTTAAAGACTTATGGAAGAAAAGTAAATTTAAAAATGCAACTTCAGAAGGTAATTTCTGCAGACATGTATAGCTCAGGTTAACATGTATTCAAGGACAGAAAGATCAAAGATGCTTTTTTTTTAAAAAAAAAAAAAAAGGATCTGATAATAAACAAAGATTTCTGAGCTTCTGGTGAAAAGGAAAGAGGCATAATAATGTCCCCTTCATTTGATAGGATTATTGACAGAATTAAATCCACATAAAGAGCTTAGCTCAGGGCTGGCGCTATGGTGTAGTAGGTAACGCTCCTGCCTGTAGTGCCGGCATCCCATATGGGCACTGGTTTGAGGGCCGGCTGTTCCACTTCTGATCCACCTCTCTGCTATGGCCTGGGAAAGCATTAGAAGTTGGTTCAATGGCCGTCGCCATGGCTTAACAGGCTAATCCTCCACCTTGCGGCGCCAGCACACCGGGTTCTAGTCCCGGTTGGGGTGCCGGATTCTATCCCGGTTGCCCCTCTTCCAGGCCAGCTCTCTGCTGTGGCCCAGGAAGGCAGTGGAGGATGGCCCAAGTGCTTGGGCCCTGCACTCACATGGGAGACCAGGAGAAGCACCTGGCTCCTGGCTTCGGATCAGCACGATGCGCCGGCTGCAGTGCGCCGGCCGTGGCGGCCATTGGAGGGTGAACCAATGGCCATAGCAGAGAGCTGGCCTGGAAGAGGGGCAACCAGGATAGAATCCGGCGCCCCAACCGGGACTAGAACCTGGTGTGCTGGCGCTGCAAGGCAGAGGATTAGCCTGTTAAGCCACGGCGCCGGCCCAAATAAATAAATCTTTAAAAAACAGAGCTTACCTCAATAAATGTTGGAAATTAGTATATTAACATATTTCAAAGTTTTTTATGTTGCAAATCATCATACACATTTCTTTTTTTGACAGGCAGAGTTAGACAGTGAGAGAGAGAGAGACAGAGACAAAGGTCTTCCTTTTTCTGTTGGTTCACTCCCCAAGTGGCCGCGATGGCTGGTGCATTGCGGCCGTCGCGCTGTGCCGATCCGAAGCCAGGAGCCAGGTGCTTCCTCCTGGTCTCCCATGTGGGTGCAGGGCCCAAGGACCTGGGCCATCTTCCACTGCACTCCCTGGGCCACAGCAGAGAGCTGGACTGGAAAAGGAGCAACCGGGATGGAATCTGGCGCCCCAACCGGGACAAGAACCTGGGGTGCCGGCACTGCAGGCAGAGGATTAGCCTAGTGAGCCGCGGTGCTGGCTACCATACACATTTTTAATCAACCATTTCAAATTCTCTGTGGGGGGACCTGGCACTGTGGCATAGAGGGTAAAGCTGCTGCCTTCAGTGTCAATATCCTATCCTGCAATGGCAGAAGCTGGGCCTATCTTAAGCCAGGAGCCAGGAGCTTCCTTCAAGTCTCCAAAGTAGGTGCAGGGGCCCAAGGACTTGGGCCCTCTTCCACTGCCTTCCCTGGCCACAGTAGAGAGTTGCATTGGAAGTGGAGCAGCAGAACTCGAACAAGCACCTATATGGGATGCTGGCACTGCAGGTGGCAGCTTTACCCACTATGCCATAGCACCGGCCTTGCACATCTCTTAAGTATATATCAAAACGATGATTCTAAAAAAGTCATAGCAGATACTGGCTACTTGTTTTAAGTCACTCAGTAGGATGTTTTGACCTAGTAACTCACCAGCAGGGCACACGAGACATAGGCTGGCAATATCCGATGGGTAGTAAGCAGCATACACACCAGCCACGTGGCCACCCATGGAGGTGCCCACCAGGTGGAAGGGCTTTTTGTTCAGCTTCAGGCATTCTACAAACTAGGAAGGGAAATGAGAAGGAAGCTTGGTTACACAGCTGAAGACAATGACAATAGTGACTACAGAATAAAAACTCCTCGTGCTTCCTATGGACAACTGCAAAGAGCCATGGCTGAAAGAGGGTCTGAAACCACTGGCCCCACTGTCAAGACGAACCCTGTGGCATGCATGGACTTGTCTGTACCTGGCACAAGTGACTGAGGGATCATTTATAAGCATAAAACCAACAAGAATTCCCATAATTAACGAGTCAGCAAACTGTTCTACCAAGGTCCAGAAAGTAGACATTTTCTATTTTGTTGGCCATAAGATCTGCTGCAATTACTTAGCTCCGCTGATGTAGTTATATGTTGTAACATGTAGCATATGTTGTAAGACGATATGTAAATAAAGAGCTGTGGCTGTGTTCTGTTAAAATATAGTCTACAAAAACAGATGACAGGCCAAAGACAGCTCATGGGAGTCACTGTATGATGAATCTGCCAAAATTCAAAGCCCTTCCCATCCATACAGCCATCTATTCATAGAACTATCCACACATCATCTGTCTGTTCATCCTTCCACTCCTACCATAGGGTCAGCCATCCAACCAATCATCTACCAGTCCATCCACCCATCTAAAAAAATTATTGGTTAATTCTTATCAGACACTATAGTCAGCCTGAGGATACAGCGAGAAGATAAAAAGATAAGGTTCTTGATCTCATTAAAATAACTAGTTTAATGGGCGGCGGGGGGGGGGGTGAACATTAAATAAATATCCTCATTTGGAAGATATACCAAAGTCAACCTGAAACTGATGGGTCACTCAACTGTGAAATGGCTTGACAGCCCCATATCCTTGACAGCCCAATCAAGATAGATGCTAAAATAGAGAAAGATGCAAAGAAACCCTCCCCGGCTAAGCACAAAGGCTACCGCTGTTACCACACAACTGGGAAGCAGAAAAACAGATACCCAAGAAGAGTAAAGGGCTGGAAGAATTCTGAGCTCCCTTTTTAAACAGCTCAAAAAAATGCCCTGATTGTATTTCTGCACAAACAATTGCAATAGCTTGAAAGAGAACAATTTTTACTAAGTTGTGGTCCTCCACAGCTGAGCAAGGTTTCATCGGGTTGCAATTACTTGCAAACAGCACAGAGACCACTCACAAGTCAGCATGAAGCTCTCTTGCCTGCCCTACAGATTTGGGTAGGCAATGGAGGGTAAGAGGCACACCGGGCAATTTCTGATGGAGCCTTGTGCTTACCTGATGTATCCTCTTGACTTGTCCATCTATGGATAGGTCATCCAGGGAGGAGCGGGTGGTTCCCTCATGTCCTGGCATGTCCACACAGACCAAGTGCAAGTTCTTCGGAAGGAACTAAGGATGTATAGACCCAAAGAGTCAGCATGTGGGGTACAAACTCCACTTGATCTGGCAGCAATCTGGAACTGTTTTCCAACTCCCTTTTCATCCTGGCTTACTGGACATGGCCACTTTCTGTGATGTTTATCCACTCTTCAGGAGGGATTGCCCCTTCACCTTACCAAGTGACCTGGGCCACCATCCCTAGGGATATATGGGTATAGGCCACCCAGTGTTTTACCCTACCTGTGTGAATAAACATTGCCAAAAGCTTTATAGGGAGCAGTGGTCCCCAAGCACTAATACACAGAAGGAAGCAGGCCTAGGAGATGACTGGGAAGAGAGGACAAAAGTCAGGGTAGCAGGCTGAAGACTCCTGTTCTGTCCTGACAATGATGGGCAGGTCCTACCTCCTCTTCTCCCTCCTTCCTTCCACACTTACTCCAGCCACACTGCCACTGACATGCAACCACAAGGGATAATACTGTTCTCCCAGAGAACTTGGCTAGGTCCAGAGCCAACAGGAGCAACATTTCCCCAAAGAACTATGTCTCATCACCCTGATTCCAGTTCCACTTTTTTTTTTTTTATTAAAGACTGATTTCTGAGATCATTATTATCCTAAAATGCCTTTTCTGTTTAGAGATGCACCACTTTTAACCAGGAAACTAAAAAAAAAAAAATCAGTTATCAAAAAATATCCCTTTACAGGAAAGATGCTCATCAGAAGTGCAGACAGGAAGTGAAGGTTCATTAAGGCATGAAGACAACTATCCTCATAGTAGAATTTGGAAGTTAGATCACCAGTAGTGCGCCATGTGTGAGCTTTTCCCTCCTGGTGCAGACAGTACTTGGGATCCTCGCATATGGTTGGGAGCTGCAGAAGCTTCCTGCCCAAGACTTCCATCAGCTAGAACCTTCCCCAGTGAGTCCCTTGAATCTAGCACAACAAGTGGCCACATCCAGTAAGCCAGGACAAAAAGTGAGTTCCAGAAAGCTGGCAGATCAAGAGAATTTCTTTACATAGCTAAGGAAAAAGACAAGGCAGAAAGTAGAGGAAGGAGGGGGGACAGGAAATGGAGAAGAAGTAGAGGGAGGAAAAGGGGAAGAGAAGGAAGAAACATGGAGAACAAAACAACAATGATTTTCAAAAGCCCAATCTTGGTCATCATGACCGTTCTCAGACAAAGCTATCAGAAACCTCCCCACAGAAATCTCCGTGAGGTGGTGTTCTAAGGCACAGGTTTCACACACTGTGTTCAACTCAATCAATTCCATATGACAAAAGAGCCTAAATAAAACACTGCATTCATTTTAAGACCACTTGAACTGTGTGGTTCCAGGTTCCCCATGCCCTCAGCCAGGGCTGGCCACATCACATCCTTTTCCTCTAAGGGGCAAGAGGCTAGCACTGCACCTTGACCACGCTGAGCCACATATCCTTGTGTGCGGAGAATCCATGGAGCATGAGGATGGAGGGCTTGGGCCCCGGCCTGCCCCGGAAGGAATAGCAGAACTGATAGCCTTCGTGTTGGACGTAGCGCACCTGCATGCCCAGCGTCCTCCGCCAGTACCTGGGGGGGAAACACAGGCAGAACAGCAGAAGCACACCTCGGTCAGTGGCTTCCGCAGGGACACAGGTCCTCTCTGCAAGACTATTCCCCATTCCTGACCTCTAGGACAAGCCACACAAAGAGCACCAAGCCAAATCATTCTGGAAAGTTCTACCGTGATGCATTTCATTAACCACCCTAATGAGGAAGGGAAAGGCCATGTTTTCTAAGAAGTATGTCCCACGCAATAACCTCTTGTTAACATGCAGAATCTGAGAGTGCTAACTCATTCCTGAGAACCATCTGCCCCAGTCCTCTGCCTTGAGCCCGCGCAACATATGGCAGCTGGTTGACAGCTCAGCTTCTGCTGCTTACATAAGACTTGGCAGTGGTGGCATTTGGCTCCAAATCGATTTCAATATGAAATTACCATCTAAACAAACTGAACTCTCTGCATGAAGAATCTCTCCCTGATGAAATTAATGAAATTAATTCAGAGGCTCACTTTGTGATATAGTTTACACTAAAGCAGCAGCCAAGTCTTGCAAAAACAAATAATCTAAACTGACCAGTACTTTTCCTTTGTGTAAAACAAGGAGAGAAGGCTATTCATTCATGTTTACTTGAATCATACACATGCCCAAGATGGGGCTCGGGAGTGGAGGTGGAACGAGGTAAGAGGCAGGGGGGTAGGGAATAGAGGCAGGAAGAAGAGTGTTCATTGTGTTGCTTCTAGCGCCTTCTCAATGATTGCATGGCCAATTCAAAATACTAAAATTTAATAAAAATCGGCTGGCTGGCAAGCTCTTCTCTGACAAAGCAAGCATATTTCAAAATTCTAAATCATGGCACCAAAATATGAGCTTGTTCACTCATATGCCAGCTCACTCATCACTGATTCTATGATCTCGAATCTCAATTTCCTCATCTGTACCATGGGGAAATGTTGCATTCTACTTAGGATATGGCAAAGATTAAATGAGACAACTCACACATAAAGTCTTGCTCAATGCTCAGCATACAGTAAGTATTAAGGAAATGGTAGGTATCTGTACTATACAAAAATAATTCTGCCTTTCCAAAAAATCATATGATAAAATCCAAGGGAAAAAGTATATGAGAGGAATATCTGCAACAAATATGGTAGCCACAGATTATTATCCTTGACATATAAAACGCTAACAAATTGATATGAACTACACTAAAAATCCCAATTCAATACTGTGAAAAACAAATGAAGGGATAACTCAGGGCAGACAAGAATTTTCAAAAGGTTTTATTCATTCATTCATTCATTCATTCGAGGGGCAGAAAAAGACACAAAGCTCACAGCCACTGGTTCACTCCCCAAACGTCTAGGGCTGGGCCAGGCTGAACCTGGGAGCTGGGAATGGAATTCAGGTGGACAGGGACTCAACTGTTGGATCCAACACCTGCTGCCTCCCAGGATCTGCATTAGCAGGAAACTGGAATCGGGAGATGCAGGTGGATATTGAACCCAGACACAGAAATATGAGATGCAGTGTCTTAATCTCTGGGTCAAACACCACCCTACAGAAGAGAGATGAATGACTAACAAATATAGGAACCATGTTCAAGTTCACTGATAAAGAAATGAATGTGGGGCCAGCACTGTGGCATGGTGAGTAAGACTGCCACCAGCAGTGCCAGCCCCTATATGGGCGCCGGTTCCAGTCCCAGCTGCTCCACTTCTGATCCAGATCTCTGCTATGGCCTGGGAAAGCAGTAGAAGATGGTCCAAGTCCTTGAGCCCCTGCACCCATGTGAGAGACCCGGAAGAAGCTCCTGGCTCGGATCGGCGCAGCTCTGGCCATCGTGGCCATCTGGGGAGTGACCCAGCAGATGGATGACCTCTCTCTCTCTTTCTCTCTGCCTCTGCCTCCCTGTACCTTTGCCTTTCAATAAATTAAAAGATCTTTAAAAAAAAAAAAGAAATGAATGTTACGACAAGATACTCTATTGAATAGAAAATACAAAATATATGTGGAAGGAGCGTAGTTGTGCAAATGCTGCTAGTGACTGCTTCACTCATCAGGTGAAGATGGGTAAGGGATTCTCTAATTTTACTTTAAATTAAGGTGACAGGGTGGGTATTTAACCTACTGGTTAAGATGCCCACGTCCAACATCAGAGAACCTGAGTTCAATTCTCAGCTCTGGCTCCTGACTCCAGCTTCCTGCCAATGCAGATTCTAGGAAGCAGTGGTGATGGCTCAAATAATTAGGTCCCTGCCATCTCATGGGAGACTTAGTTGAATTCCCATTTCCCAGCTTCAGCCCAGCTCTGTCTCAACCATTCCAGGCATTTGGGTAGTGAACCAGTAGATGGAAGAAGCTCTCTCTTTGTCTACCATCTCTGTCTCCTTTTATCTCTGTCTCTGCCTTGCAAATAAATTTTCTTAAAAATTAAATAACTCATGTCCTTTGATCCAGTAATCATGCTTCCCTGAATAGTCAACCCAAGGAAATAAGCAAAAAGCTTGAAAAAATTGTTTTAAAGATGTTCAAAACAGTGTTAATTGCAAAAATATCATTAATAACCTTAGTATTCATCAATAGAAAATATATTACATAAATAATATATCTAGACAATGTAGTATTTTGCTATTATTAAAAATGAGGTTTCATAGATAGTCAATAACATGGGAAAATGTTTATGACATGATGTCAAGTGAAAAAATAGTACTCAATTCTTTTTATACTACTGATTCTAATTTTTTTTTTTATTTTAGTATTTATTTGAAAGGCAGAGTTACAGAAACTGGGGGAGAAGAAAGACAAAGAGAGAGATCTTTTATTTGCTGGTTCACTCCCCAAATGGCCACAATGGCTGGGGCTGGGCCAGGCTGAAGCCAAGAGCCAGAAGCTTCATCTGGACCTCCCACATGGGTGCAGAGACCCAAGAATTTGGGCCATCTTCCACTGCTTTCCCAGGCCATAGCAGAGAGTTGGACTGGAAGTGATATGGCCAAGTCTCAAACAGCACCCATATGGGATGCCAGCACTGCAGGCGGCAGTTTACCCACTACGCCACAGCGCTGGCCCACTTCTGGCTCTTATGGATAACTTCCTAGTGTGGAATTCCTTGGTCACATGATAATTCCATGTCTGACCTTCTGAAGCCCTGACAGACTGCTGGGTTCCCAGCTCCCAGTCTGGGCTTTCGGCAAACTCACTAGCAGATGAGATCTTTCTCTTTGTCTCCCTCATCTAGGAAATGAACCAGCAGATGAGAGCTCTTCTATGCGTGCTTCTATCTCTTTCTTTGTCTCTGCCTCTCAAACAAATTTTAAAAGAAATTAAACAAAGATTGTATCAGTTAATTGGCCCTTTGCTTTTGCCTTACAGATTTAAGAATGCAGATAGGGGCTGGTGTTGTGGCACAGTGGGTTAAAGCCCCAGCCCGCAGCACCAGATTTCCATATGGTCGCTGGTTCGTGACCCAGCTGCTCTATTTCTGATCCAGCTCTCTGCTATAGCCTGGGAAAGCAGTGGAAGATGGCTCAAGTCCTTGGGCCCCTGCACCTGCATGGGAGACCCAGGATAAGCTCCTGGCTTTTGGCTTCCAATCAGCTAAGCTCTGGCCGTGTGGTCATTTGGGGAGTGGACCAGCAGATGGAAGACCTTTCTCTCTGACTCTACCTCTCTCTGTAACTCTGACTTTGAAATAAATAAATACATCTTTAAAAGAATGCAGTTATTAAATTCCATATATAAAAAAAAAAACCCTGCTGAGATTTCAAATGGGCACACACTGAACATACACTTCATTGTAGGGAAATCTGACATCTCCATGATAATAAACCTTCCAACTCACAAATACAGTCTTTCTCTCCATCAATGTGGGTCTTTTAAAATTTCTGTCACAAATCCTTTGTAGCTTTCTATGTAGAGATCTTCCACATTGTTCTTTAGATTTATATTTAGATATTTCATCTTTGTTGACATCATAGTAAATGGTATTGTTAGCATTTTTTCATTTTTGACTTGTTGGTATAAAGTAATATAACTGATTATTCTTTATTGATCTTGTATTCAGCAGTCTGTCAAATCTACTTACTAATTCTAACAAATAAAGATTCATGGAGGGGGGCCAGCGCTGTGGTATAGTGGGTAAAGCTGCTGCCTACAGTGCCAGCATCCCATATGGGTGTGGGTTCAATACCCAGCCACTCCACTTCCAATTCAGCTCTCTGCTATGGCCTGGGAAAGCAGTGGAAGATGGCCCAAGTCCTTGAGCCCCTGCACCCACATGGGCGACCAGAAGAAGCTCCTGGCTCCTGGCTTTGGATTGGCATAGCTCTAGCCATTGTGGCCATGTGGAGAATGAACCAGCAGATGGAAGACTCTCTCTCTCTCTCTCTCTCTCTCTCTCTTTCTCTCTCTCTCTCTCTGCCCCTCTCTCTGCAACTCTGCCTTTCAAATAAATAAATAAATAAATCTCTCTTTTTAAGATTTATTTATTTGAAAGTGTGAGTTACACAGAGAGACGGAAAGGCAGAGAGAAACAGAGGTTTTTCATCTCCCGGTTCACTCCCCAATTGGCTACAATGGCCGGAGTTGCAGGAACAGGGGCCCAAGGAATTGGACCATCTTCTACTGCTTTCCCAGGCCATAGTAGAGAGCTGGATTGGAAGTGGAGCAGCTGCGTCTTGAATCGGCACCCACAAAGGGATGCCAGCACTGCAGGCAGTGGCTCTACCCGCTACGCCACAGCACCAGACCCATAAATAAATCTTTTTTTTAAAAAAAAGAATCATGGAGGGGCTTTGGGACATTCTATGTATGCATATCATGTCATCTGCAAACAATGACATGTTTTATTTCTTCCCTTCCAGTTATTATCCCCTTTTTTTTCTTATAATTCTATTAGTGAATTATTGGCTATGATTTATTATCTTGATTTCAGGACTGAATTTCTTTGGGAAAACGGAAACTTTGGAAAATCTTTTTCATCCTAAACACCCTCAATACTTTCATTGCACCATGAAAATCAGGGAGGCCCCGACATCATCCACAGTGGCCACAGCACCCTCAGCAGCGGCTCCCTCTTGTCTCAAAGGGAAGTGGTTGGAGCCTCCTGTGGCAGCAACCGCAGCCCACCTCACTGTGGCAATGGGCTGGCCATGCTCCAGGGACATTGAGACTGAGAGAGCTGCTCTGAACGCTGGCTGTGACCTGCTGGGAACACCTGTTCCTGTTCTCTGGGGAACACAGTGGGATGATTCACCAAACCCTTCTGTTCATAGGGCTGGGCCGTGGGGGTGGGGGCTGGAGGGATTTGGGCACAAATCTGCCGCTACTGCCTGCTATTTCTGTTTGTGTAGCCATCCTGAAAATCAACCTGACTCCCCCTGCCTCCCCGTCTGCCAAATGTAGGCCTCTGGAGGAGTGGCAACAGTTATGGGCAGTCGGTGACTCATGGGAAAGCTGCTTATCGTATGACAATCACTGTACAAATGTCACCGTGTTGCTTGCAGGATGAAGGAAAACAGGCTGTGCTTTTCAGTGGGGCGGGGGAAGCCACTCACAGGACTTTTGACAGCTCCTAGCAATGGCGTCACGGGTTCTAGGACTACACTCACACTCCCCCTCCCCCCATGTCACAAAGCCACCTGGCATGATCTAAAAGGTTTTCTAGGATTTTCATCCTCCGTACCAGCTGGGTTTTCTCCCTGGCCTGTGTGCTTGAGTTCACAAGATAAAGAGCATTTTTGTCTTCCAACCACAGCTCTGAGCAGGGCAGCAGGCAAGGGCAGACTTTAAGATCATATGCCTCTGTACTGTCAATTATAAGGAACAGAACACTACGCTCTGGGGGACTCTATTGTTCCTGTTGGCATTGCTTGTTGATGCAAGTGAATGACTGCTATGCAGCATTATTCACAACAGTCAAAAGGAGGAAATGATGGGAAGACGAATGCAGGGTGACTGTATGGCCTTAGTTGGTTTTCTGTTGATGTAACAGAATATCTGAGACTGGGTCATTTGTAGAGAGCCGAGTTTTATCTTGGCTCACGATTCTGGAGGCTGGGAGATCCAGGAGCATGGCACTAGCATCTGTTCGGCCTCTGGCAAGAGCCTCATGTTGCTTCAACTTGTGGTGGAAAGCAACAGACAAGTGGGCAAAGCAGAAAAAAAGAACACAAGGGGCTGCCTCGCTTTGCACCAAACTGCATTAATCCCTCTCAGTGATTGAATCACAGCCTAAAGGTCCCCCAAACACTGTCACACTGGGACTCAAATCTAAACATGCATTTTGGAGGGGAAAAACCCCATATTTAAGCCGCAGTACCAACAGTGGAATATTATTCAGCCTTCCACAAACAGTGAGGGGCCGACACCTGCTACAATACAGAGAAACCCAAGGGAAAGAATCTGGACACAAAGGTCATGGAGGATCTGATCTCCATCCTATGAAATGTTCATAACAGGCAAATCCAAAGAGACCAAAAGTAAACCCAAGGATGCCAGAGGATGGGGCAGAGGGGACTAGGAGTGACTTTTTTTTTTTTTTTTAAGATTTATTTATTTATTTGACAGGCAGAGTTACAGAGAGGCAGAAGCAGAGAGAGAGAGAGGGAGAGGTCTTCCATTCATTGGTCCACTCCCCAGATGGCCACAATGGCCATAGCTGAGTAGACCTGAAGCCAGGAGTCAGAAGCCTCCCCTAGGTCTCCTACGCGGGTGCAGGGGCCCAAGGACTTGGGCCATCCTCCACTGCCCTCCCAGGCCATAGCAGAGAACTGGAATGGAAGTGGAGCAACCAGGATTTGAACTGGTGCCCACATGGAATGCCAGCACTGCAAGGAGCGGCTTCACCCACTACGCCACAACACCGGCCCCTAAGAGTGACTTCTATAAGGGTGGAGGTTCCTTTGAAGAAACAGAAAAGTTCCAGATTTCTATAATAGTAGTGGTTGCACAACAATGAATAGGTTTAAAAAATCACTGAACCATACACCTTTACATGGTGAATTTTGTTATGTAATCTAAACTCTATTTTTTTTTTTTAAATAAAAAGTGAACTATTTGCTACAAGGTTATTTTTCTCTTTGGAAATCAAATATCAAAATCATTCTCACATCCTGACTGAGAGTGTTCTGGACGGCCCAGGAAATGTGGCTGTGGGGGGCTGTGCGCCATGGGGTGGAATCAGCCTTTGTATAATCGCACACCTCTGCAGGCAGCCATAGCCATGGTTACAGTGAACTGCATTCTCTGCTTGACTTTCATCTGTTTTGTAAAAATCAGGTTTGGATGTAGAGCTCCACAATGCCTCGGCACAGCCACGGCCTAGGGACAGACAAGTCTGGCTTCTCCGTGTCAGGGGCCAGCAGGGCACAGCACTCCAGCTACTGGCACTGCTAGGGCAATGGATTGAAACAGCCAGTGTCCTGGCTTTAGCAGTGCAGAGGTGGGTCCTGGGCAACTCACAGCCCAGGGAGCAAAAGAGCAAAAAGATGAAAAAAGGTGACAAACTCCCTTCTGTTCAATTAGCTTCTGTTCAAGGCTCAGAATGTGGCTGGCAGATGGAAAATTCCACAATCCAGTGAAACAAAAGGGAACCAGGAAGGAGGGCACAGAAAGGGCCCCACAACCTCCCTGCTCCTTCTCTGTGATCAGGAGTTAGTTCTGACTTCCCAAAATCCCAGTGGAGTCTCAGAGGGCTGGCCCATGGCAGAGAGGCCGGGGGTCTGTGTCAGCAGCCCCCTCACCACCGGGGCCTGGCATGGGGCGGCCTGGGTGATCCTATTTGGTGAAGGGACAGCATCATCAGGAGGCAATGAGGAACTTCATGAGGAAGTTGCTTTCTGTTCAGCTATTACCCTTCGAACCCCATCAAGGAGAAAGGGCTGTGTTCAGGGATGTCCCAGCTTTTACCGCAGGCTTATGCTTTGTAACAGAGAAAGGAGACACTGAGCTCTTAGTAGGCAACAGTATCTGGGCTGGAATCAAATAAGACTGCTTAATGCCACTGTGTTTATTTTTGCTTCTTTATATTTACTACTTAAGGCAAGTGTGGCAGGGTTTCTGCTTAAAGTTGTGACATTTAAAAGCAACTGCTTAACATGTATTTATTTAAGAGGAAGACAAAGAAACAGAGACACAGAGAGAACTCTAAGCTAAGGAGTCACTCCCCAAATACCTGCAATGGCTGGGACTGGGCCAGGCCAAACCAAGGAGCCAGGAACACAATCTAAGACTCCCTCATGGATGGCAGTCTTCCAGCTACTTGAGTCACCACTGCTGCCTCCCAGGCTGTGTGCATTAATGAAGCCGGAGGGAGGAGTCAGAAGTAGAACCCAGATTCTGTGATGTAGGACACGGGTGTCCTAACCAGCATCTTAACCACTAGGCTAAAAGTGCCCCTTTACATCACTTTTAAAATAAATTGTTTTGAGGTTTGTTTTTTTTTTTTTTTTTAAGAGACTCACTCCAAAGAAACATGAAAGTATAGATAGGGTGCAGATAGGGAAAGAACCAAAGATGGGACAAGAACGACAGATATTTTGGAACTTTGCTGTCACTTTACTAACTGTAAGGCGGTAATTCTAGAACAACTCTGAAAGCTTGGTCCTGGTCTTTGTCATTCCCTTTCCATGACCATACCCTTCCTAACTTCACTGGGTCAGAATCCAGTGACTAAGAAAATGCCAAAAGAGTTGCCTGAGGACAGAAGGGGACCTTAGGAACGTAGGTGGCCTCAAGGGCAAAGGTGCTATCAGGAACCAGAAAGAGCCTGCCCGTGAGAAGCCACCATTCATACTTCGAGAACATTCCCCAAAATCCACTTTGCTGCATGTCTGAAATCATCCAGATAACAACAAGGAAAAGGACAAGCAGAGAATACGACAATAAAGTCAGCAGTAAAATTAACTCACCAATAGTAGATTCTGATCAGAGCCGAGGGCCACAGGAGAAATGAGGCTACAAATGCCAGGATTGGGATGGCCAGAGTTCCCCCCGCGATCACAAACATGTTAACCACGTCCAGATCCATCCTGCTCTTTAAGGTGGGCTGATACCTGCAGGAGCATAGACAGAGATGTCACTGAAACCCTGTCTCAGGAGACACGGTGAAGAAACAAAGATCAGAAGAAAAGTGAAGAACCCAGAAAGAAAAAGACCAGGAGGAAACAACAGCAGGCATGTACTTAAAAACAAACAAACAAACAAAAACTAGTAAGGGTCAGTGTTGAGGCATAGTGGATTTAGCTGCTACTTGTAAAGCCATCATTACATACTGGAGTGCCGATCTGAGTCTCGGATTCTCTGCCTTTTTTTTTTTTTTTTTTTTTTAAGATTTATTTATTTATTTGAAAGGCAGAGCTACAAAGAGGCAGAGGTAGAGAGAGAGAGAAAGGGAAGGCTTCCATCTGCTGGTTCACTCCCCAAAATGGCTGCAACAGCCAGAGCTGGAGTCTTGAGCCTCTTCCTGGCTCCAAAGCCAGGAGCCAGGAGCCTTGAACCTCTTCCAGGTCTCCCATGCAGGTGCAGGGGCCCAAAGACTTGGGCCATCTTCTTGGCTTTCCCAGGCCATTGCAGAGAGCTGGATCGGAAGGGGCGCAGTCAGGACTCGAACTGGCACTCATATGGGATGCTGGTCCTGTAGGCGGTGGCTTTTACCTTCTACACCATAGTGCCAGCACCCGGATTCTCTGCTTCTGATTCAATTTCCTGCTAATGTGCCTGGGAAGGCAACAGATGATGGCCCAAGTACTTAGGCCCCTGCGAACCATGTGAGAAACCGTGATGGAGTTCCTGGCTTTGGCCTGGCCCAGCCCTGACTGTTGCAGTCATTTGGGGAGTGAAATGGTAGAGAGAAGATCTCCTTCTTTCTCCCTCTCTGCCTTTCAGATAAATAAATAAATAAATCTAAAAAAAAAAAAAAAAAAGGAAGGAAGGAAAGAAAGGAAGAAAGAAAAGGTAGACAGGACAACTAAATGTAACAAGGAATCCTTGAACAAGTCCTAGATCAAAAACAACAGGGGCCAGCACTGTGGCAAGTTGGGTTAAAGCCCTGGCCTGCAATGCTGGTATCCCATATGGGTACCAATTAGAGTCCCACTTGCTTCACTTCCGATCCAGCTCTCTGCTAATGTGCCTGGGAAAGCAGTGGAGGATGGCCCAAGTCCTTGGGCCCTTGCACCCACATGGGAAACCTGGGAGAAAAGCTCCTGGCTTCTAGCTTTGGATTGGCACAGCTCTGGTCATTGCAACCATTTGGGGAGTGAACTAGTGGATGGAAGATCTCTCTCTCTCTCTCTCTCTCTCTCTCTCTGCATCTCTGTAACTCTGCCTTTCAGATAAATAAAATAAAATCTTAAAATAGCAACAATCAAAACTATAAGAAACACTGTTGGGACAATAAAAGTAATCTAATTAAGGACTGTGTATTAGGTAACATTGTTTCAGTGATGCAATCCTGTTAATTTATAGATTTATTTGAAAGCAGTCACAGAGACAAGGGGAAAAAAACGAGAAGAAAAGGTATCTCCCACTCGCCAGTTCATTCCTCAAATGCCTACAACAGGTGAGGCTGGGCCAGGCTGAAGCCAGGAGCCGAGAACTCCATCTGGGTCTCCCATGTGGGTGGCAGGGACCCAGATACTCGGGCCTTCTCAGGAGCATTAGCAGGAAGCCAGATCAGATGTGGAGGAGCTTAGCCCGCTACACCACAGCACCCATCCAACCAATACGTTTTTCAATGTTATATCATAAGGGCACAGCAAGACCTCACAACCACAGAGCACAAGAGCTGGCAAGCATTTTCTGTAAGGGCTAGAAGACAGGTATGTCAGCATGAGGGCCACAGAGTCAACGTCACAGCTAGTCTGGCTGGCCCTGCAGTGAGACAGCAGCCACAGAGGACACGTAATGAATGGGCATCACTGTGTTCCCCGTAACACTGTGCTATAAAAACAGGCTGTACTGAATTTGGCTGTGATTTGCCTGCACTTGATCTAGCACATCAGCCCTGTCAAACAGGTGAGGTGGGTGCTTTATTGCATTTTATAGCTTTAAGAAACTGAGGCTGAGAGAGGTTAAGGAACTTGACCAAGGTCACGGAGCTGTAGAGTCGTGATTACAAAACACTCCCTTTGCATCGAGCTCTGCTTCATCTAATCTTGCTTCCAGAGGGTGTTCTGCAGTCTTTGCTAACAGATTCCTAATTTCTCCATGAAGATGGCAGCTCTCCATTTTTCCCAGAGATTCGGCTAAGCAAGGCCCTCACAGTCTAGAGGGGCAGCCAGACATGTACAAAGGTGTATCACAGGCTTCTTTGCAGTTACACACGTGCAACTGGGTGGGTCCAGAGTCTGCAGTGACGAAAGCCACCTCTGTCCAAGGGGCATAGTCCATAGTCTGTTCCCGACTCAATGTCCCTCTTAGCTTCTTAGTCACTGTAGGCCGTTCTCCCAGCCCACTTACATCATTGGCTTGTTTCTCTTTTTAGAACCAGAGGCCTTTGAGGGCAAGGACACTCATTGGCTTTCTTTCTCAGTGCCCAGTACAGCACAGCATGCAAATAAGGGATAATGAATTAATGGAAAGCAAAGTTACAAAATGGGCTCAGTCCTGTTTTGTTTGTTTTAGAGGCTCTAAGAGAACTGACCTTTTTCTTCTTTCAGTAATTACAAAATTCCCCAGAGGAGTCACATATGAAAATACCATACTGGGGCTGGCATTGTGACACAGTGGGTTAAGTCACTGCCTACAACACTGGCATCCCATATAGTTGCTGGTTCTAGTCCCAGCTGCTCCACTTCCAGTCCAGCTCTCTGCTAACGTGCCTAGAAAAGCAGCAGAAGATGGCCCAAGTGCTTGGGCCTCTGCACCCACGTGGGAGACCCAGAAGAAGAAGCTCCTGGCTCTTGGCTCCTGGTTTGTGCATGGCTAAGTCCTGGTCCATGTGGCCATCTGGAGAGTGAACAACCAGCAGATGGAAGCACATTCTCTCTCTCTCTCTCTCTCTCTCTCTCTCTCTCTCTGCCTCTTCCTCTTTCTCTGTAACTCTATCTTTCAAATACATAAGTAAACCTTAACAACAACAACAAAAAAAATACCCTGTTAAAGGGCCTCACCATCAAGGAGAAAGCGAATTCATCAGGGTGAAGGGAATCTGCACAAATCTGAACACAGTGGATTGCAAATGAGTTGATGAACACAAGACCTGTCATTTCCAGAAGACTACTCTGTATTACACAAAGTCCTTCGAAACTGCTGAGGGCCACCATGAGCTCTGATCCCTGAACTGCAGGGAGCTAATGGCACAGTGCTCCTTTGGCTGAGGAATCAGATCATGTTATGCCCAGAGCTAAATAAATCATAGACGCTGACACTGGGGAGGGAGCCCTGAACTAAAGGTGACCGTCACGTTCAGAGCTTGCCGTGGGTGTCACAGGCGGCATCGAGGAAGCTCTCATCCGGCCCTGTCTTCCTGACATTCTTCACTGAGGAGCTTTTGTAGAGCACGATCTATCTAGCAAGACTTGGGCTTCTTACCAGAGGGAACCCTGCACACTTCCCCTCACAAGGTCAGATGGAGCTGTAGGACTGTGGGGCTTTCTCCACCAATAAAGAGCGGGCGATTATTTCTACCTCTGCAACATCCTTCACGTGACAAAGGATTTGACCCAGCTTTGCTTTAACAGGCAGCTCCCCTGCTCTGCTGGTATTTATTTATAGAATACTCCACACACCCAGGGGGAATCTGGGGACAAAATAACTGATGCTTAAGAACCAGGAACGACCAGGGACTGAAAATCAGACAATCCACTACAGGATGTGATGTGGAGTTTCATGAACTATGCAGCTTCTTCAACAGACAGTTTGTAGGATGACTTTAGCAAGTAGGAGAACACTACACAATGCTTCTGGGAGGACACAGCATTAGGTGGCATTGACACAAGACCTTCAGAAAAATCATCTCTTTCTGGTTCTTTTACAGTCCTGTATAGGTCAAAGAAATTCTCCGTATGGTGCTGTTAACCAGCTCTCTAATACCTGTGCTCCCTGCAGTTACCCAGCTAGTTAACAACATCACTTCTTTTTATTATGGATTACTTTCAATGTATAGTAGAGATGTAAATTAGTTTTAAAAATAAATTTAGGGGGCCGGCGCCGCGGCTCAATAGGCTAATCCTCTGCCTGAGGTGCCAGAACACCAGGTTCTAGTCCCGGTCGGGGCGCCGGATTCTGTCCCAGTTGCTCCTCTTCCAGTCCAGCTCTCTGCTGTGGCCCGGGAGTGCAATGGAGGATGGCCCAAGTCCTTGGCCCTGCACCTACATGGGAGACCAGGAGAAGCACCTGGCTCCTGACTTCGAATCAGCGTGGTGTGCCGGCCGCAGCGGCCACTGGGGAGTGAACCAACGGAAAAGGAAGACCTTTCTCTCTGTGTGTCTCTCTCTCTCACTGTCCACTATGCCTGTCAAAAAATTAAATTAAATTAAATAAATTTAGGGGCCGGCACTGTGGCACAGCAGGCTAACGCCCTGGCCTGAAGTGCCGACATCCATATAGGCGCCGGTTCTAGTCCTGGCTGTCGCTCTTCCGATCCAGCTCTCTGCTATGGCCTAGGAAAGCAGTAGAAGATGGCCCATGTCCTTGGGCCCCTGTGCCCACGTGGGGGACCCAGAAGAAGCTCCTGGCTCCTGGCTTTGGATCAGCACAGCTCCGACTGCTTCAGCCATCTGGGGAGTGAACCATCGGACGGCAGACCTCTCTCTCTCTCTGCCTCTCCTCTCTGTGTAACTCTGACTTTCAAATAAATAAATCTTTAAAAATAAATAAATAAAAAATAAAAATAAATTTAGGTATAGAGGAGTCAATTTAGAGAAAAATATGAAGTAGGTGATCCACATGTGGTGGAAACAGTGAGGGTGGCAGATTCCTGGATTAGACAGCCCCAGGCTGAGGTTGGGCCACTCCAGCTGGCTCTCTTCTACCTGGCTGTTTCATCGGCTGAAAGACCTTGGTTTCCTCACCTGTTAATCCAGAAAGCTCTCACTTCTGTTCCTCCCTACTCCAGTGCCTTGGGCATTCTGGGAATTACACCAGGCAACTCAAGACTAGTATTTGCCTTGCCCTCACGTAACTCTTGTTCCCTTGCAAGATATTCCCAGAACCTAAAACAGTACCTGACAAAGATGTGGCACTTGGTAATATCTAACATCTGATTAAGTAAAATGAAAATAAAAACATTCATTTTCAAACCTGTGCTACATAGGGAGGTACCCTAAGGTTACAGATGATGGTGTGAAGTGAGGTGATGAGGGCGACACCTCACAGACCCCATAACTCTGGTCTCCTCTGCCACCTGTTAACACCCAGGTTGGGCATCCAGGGCCTTCTCTGAACACGAGAGCAAATATCAATGGAATAAGGGATCAGTCTGTGGTTAAAGGTAAACATTACATCAGGGAAATCAAGTTTAGTCTGGGATTGGAAGTAGAACACAACATTTCACAATTCCAATGTTCTCATTGATTTTGAAAACCTAGGATACTGGCTTCCAATGCATTGATCTTCAGGATATAAAGCCAACTCCAAGAATAAACAGAATGTAAAACACTTTCACAGAATCTTGCCTTTCTCTAGGTGTCTGCTTATAGTTCATCAATTTTTTTTTTAAGATTTTATTTATTTTTTGACAAGTAGAGTTACAGACAGTGAGAGAGAGACAGAGAGAGGTCTTTCTTCTGTTGGTTCACTCCCCAAATGGCTGCAACAGCTGGAGCTGTGCCAATCCGAAGTCAGGAGCCAGGTGTTTCCTCCTGGTCTCCCATGCAGGTGTAGGAGCCCAAGCAGTTGGGCCATCTTCTACTGCTTTCCCATGCCACAGCAGAGAGCTGGATTGGAAGAGGAGCAACCGGGACTAGAACCGGCGCCCATATGGGATGCCAGCGCCGCAGGCGGAGGATTAACCCAGTGCGCCACAGCACCGGCTCCCAGTACATCAATTTTTTTTTAAAAGATTTATTTATTTATTTGAAAGGCAGAGTTACAGAGAGTGAGAGAAGGAGAGGCAGATTTTCCACCTGCTGGTTCATTCCCAAAATGGCCACAACAGAGTTTCTTATGGGTCTCCAAAATGGGTGGCAGGGGTCCAAGGACTGGGTCCATGTTCCACTGCTTTCCCAGCCACATTAGCAGGGAGCTGGATCAGAAGTGGAGCAGCTGGGACTCGAATTGGCACCCATATGCGATGCCGGCATTGTAGGCAGTGGCTTACCCCACTGTGCCACAGCACATCAAATTTGACAAACTAAAGTCCTGTACCTCCAATAATGACTGTCCAACTGAAGCAGCAGTAATAATAATTGACCATGATGACCACCACCACAGCCCAAGAAGGTATGACAGCAATGGACTCTATCTGCTCAGTAACCAGTCTTCACTAGGCCTGCTATTGGTGGTTCCTATGTATCCTTCCATTTTATCTCTCATGACATTTGGCAACATATCCTCCCTTTTAAAGATGGAAAAAAACTGAAGTTTACATTAGTCAATAAGAGCCCTCAAGATCACCAGATGGGTAAGTGGCATGAGTGGAATTTCATCCCAATCCTGTTTATTCCCGAGTGCAGGCTACCTTTGTCTTACCCCGCTGCCTTCCGTAGCAGATATCCACTGTGCATCAGCTTTACACAGGCATAGAGTTCAATGTCCCCAGAGACAGTCTTTGTCCTTCTTCAGAACTGTTTAACAGCAATCACATGGTAACAACTTTACAAGCTGCCAGCTGGTTTATTACCTTATTCCTGTTGGTGTGTCTTTAACATCACCAATGCAACTTCTAATTTCTTTTCTCTAATTTTGCATTAGCAAAATTCTTTCCACAATGTTTTCCACTAGAAAAACACTATGTTCTTGCATAATACCCCAGCTGTTGCACAGTGTTGCACATTCCCACAGTGATCTCTGAAACCAGGTTCCTGTAACAAGATTCCTCCAAACCATCACTAACAACCAACAGCTAAAAAAGACACCAAGAAGTCAAGTTTCTCTTGGGTGAAAACCCCAGGATTGATGAGAGAGAATAATTTGAAAAACAGTCCGGTCTATTTGCTTGTCATATTCATCTTCTCTACCAGGAAGAAAACTGCTGAAATTCCCAAGCCACCAGTTTAACCTCGGCAAGTGTGGCAAAGCCCCCAGGATTCCTGCCCAAGAGCGCTCACCTCTGCCTTCCCGATCTTACTGCCTTCCCCTCTGGCTGAATCTATCCTCTCTCTACACTGGGCAGCTGGGGTGGCCGTGCTAGTGAGCCAAGACACAGCTGTGAGCGTGCCTGCCCAGGTTCCATGATGTTTTCTTCACTCTCTCCCCTGGATATTCCCACGATGCTCTCTTTTCGTACCTGTATCTTCCACCACTCCCTCCTCCCAGACTTGTCCAAATGCCTGCCTGACCACCTCCACAGCCCAGAGGTCCTACACTGCCTCAGACACATCACATCTCTCCCCACTTCTAACTCTGATTTCTGCTAGCAGTGTCCCCATTATCCCAGCCCCCTGGACAGCAGTGTGGCTCCTGCTCTGCCACCTGCTCACCACTCTGGTTATGCAAAGGTGCAGAAGCACCAGCACTGGAGTCAACTAAGTCTGAGTCTAAACAAGAGCTAAAATGAAAATGAAACCCAGAATCCAATTACTCACTCACACTGGCCACCTCTGAAGCACTCCACAGCCACCTGTGGCTAGGAGCTACCACACTGGACCACACCACATCAGGGGATTTTCAGCCCCGAGAGCCAGTTTGGTGCAACATTTGCTGGGAATGCTGGTTGGGAAACAAAGCTCCCATCTGTGAAGACCTTTCCATGAGCTACGGCACAGCGCCTGCAGCCTCCACCCTAGACGCATCCTCATCTCATTTCCTCTCCCTCCACAGCTGTAATGGCTGCTCTTTCACAGCCAGGAGTGCTTCTACCACCAGAAGAAATCTTGAGTCACACCAGGGGTTAGGCTGAACTGCTCTGATGTCCACCAGATAATATGTGAAACACACCACGTGCCCCAGTTCAACTGCCCAGTCCCAATCCCCACGTCTCTGCCTGTACCTCCAACGGCCAGAGCCCTGCTGCCTGCTGTCCTCCCTCTCTCTGCCCCCTGCTCGTGAAGTGCTCACATCCTGGTCGCCTCATCATCTCCCCTCGGCCTTTAGGGCTGTTTCAATTGCCACATCCCTCATGAAGGCATTGACATCCTTGGAAGCCCACGCCTTCTAGATTCCTGGCACAGTCTTTCAGAACTGTTTCCAGGAGGCTTCGGGTGGTGTGTTTCAGAGCTCTGAAAACCTTTAGGTGACCAATCCCTTCCCACCAGGCTCACTGAACCAGAGAAATCACCCACCATAGGGTGGTCCGCAGGGGAGCTGGGCAGCAGCTTACACAGGTAGGGCTGCCTTTTGGGGGCAAATTGGTGCTGTCTTAAAAACCCACATTCAGCCAGCGCCGCGGCTCAATAGGCTAATCCTCCACCTGTGGCGCCTGCACCCCGGGTCCTAGTCCCGGTCGGGGCGCCAGATTCTGTCCCGGTTGCTCCTCTTCCAGTCCAGCTCTCTGCTGTGGCCCAGGAGTGCAGTGGAGGATGGCCCCTGCACCCACATGGGAGACCAGGAGAGGTGCCTGGCTCCTGGTTTCGGATCGGTGTGGTGCGCTGGCCGCAGCATGCCAGCCACAGCAGCCATTGAGGGGTGAACCAACGGCAAAGAAAGACCTTTCTCTCTGTCTCTCTCTCACTGTCCACGTTGCCTGTCAAAAAAATAAAAATAAAAAACAAACCACATTCACTCTACCTTCTCTCCCAGCTGCTACTGGCTCTGGCAGAAGGTGAAAGTGAGGTTCAGGAATCCAAGAACTAGAATGACCCAAGGATTAACTCACATGAGGGAGTATGACTGAAGGGCTACCAGACGGCCACAGCCACACCGCTGGCTTCTGCAGCACAGTGCTCTCCTCCTTAGCACAGGCCAAGTGCAAACACCCAATGGCCTTATAGTCTGCCTCTTGCTCAGGTCACCTCCCCCAATTAGGCAAACGTGCATAAAGGGCAGGGCATCTCAGATAATGAGTCAAGACCTGGGAAGGACGGAGGGGGGTCAGAGAAGAAAGCCGGTGAGAGGTCACGCCTGCCACGAGCTGCAGGGCACAGGATGCAATCCTGGGCAACAGGTGCATTCAAGTGACACGTGGCTGTGGCAAACTTGGAGCCTCAAAGACAGACAGGAAACTCCACTCCACCTGGGCTCAGAGTTTACCTGCTTTTAGAAAGGAATGGAAGAAGGGCAGCAACCAATGGACAAAGAAGACTGCTATTGCTACTGGAGTGAACACAGGCCTTGTGCTCAGAACCAGGGCTGGGCAGAGGCAAAGAGGCAGCAGCAACAGCTCAGCAGCAGGAAAAGGAGGGGACCAGCAAGGGACATCAAACCAACAAAACCTCTGGATTGTTTCAGGTGGCTCAAAAAGTTACACATAAAACCAAGAAAATTCTAGAGAAAATCATGAGGATTCGTTTTTAAATATGCCCTCTAGAGGGCAGGTATAGGGCACAGTGCTAAGACCTCGCATGGGACGCTTGCTTTCCATACTGGGAGTGCCTCAGTTTGAATGCTGGCTGTAATCCTGATTCCAGCTTCCTGTTAATGCAGACCCTGGGAGGCAGCAGGTGAGGGCTCAGGTTAGTTGGTCCCTGTCACCCACATGGGAGACCAAGACTGAGTTCCTACCTCCCAGGCATTTGGAGAATAAACCAGTGGATGGGAGGTCTCTCTCTATCTCTCACTCTCGTTCTCAAATAAAATAAATAGATAAAAATTTTAAAAGGGCAAGGATTTGGTGCAGCTTGGGACACCAGCATGCCATATCAGAGTACCTAGTTTGAGTCCCAGCTCTACTTCCTCCTGTTGCATGGCCTGGGAGACAGAAGGTAATGGCTCAAGTACTTAGGTACCTACCATCCATGTGGGAGACCTGGATTGAGTTCTAGGCTCCCTGCTTCAGCCTGGCACAGCCACAGCTACTGCAGAATTTGAGGAGGAAGCCAGCAGATGAAAGATCTTGCTGTCTCTGTCTATATCTGTTTGTCTTTCTCGCTCTCTACCTTTGAAATAAAATGAAAATAATTTTATTTTAAAAAATCTCCATGAGAAGGCCTTTCCCTTTTCTTCTTTTTTAAATTAATTTCAAAAAAAGTACAGAGAGAAAGGGAGAGACAGAGTGAAAGAAGCAGAGAGAGTGAGAGAGTGAGAGAGTGAGAGAGAGAGAGAGAGAGATCTTCCATCCACTGATTCACTCCCCAGATGGCCACCATGGCCAGCACTGGGCCAGGCTGAAGCCAGGAGCTTCTTCTGTGTCTCTCACCAGGGTGGCAGGGGCCTAAACACTTGGTCATCCACCAGTGTTTTTTCCCAGGCCATTAGTAGGGAGCTGGAGCAGAGTGGAGCAGCCAGTACACAAACCTGTACCTGTATGGGATGCCAGCATTGCAGGCAGGAGCTTTACCTTCTATGCCACAACACTGGTTGCCATGGGAAGGCCTTTGAAACTAAGATATAAAAACCAGAAGTCATAATCAAAAGAATTAAGTTGATTGCATAAAATTGTTTCTCAATGTCTACTTGTAAAGAACAATAAACAGAAAACCCTATCAGAGGCAATAGACTAATTTCCTTAATGTATAAGGGTTCCTGCAAATCAAGAACAGAATCAATAGAAAAATGAGCAAATGATCTGAAGAGATAATTTGCCAGAAAGGAAATCCACATGACCCTTAAATGTATAAAAAGATGCTCAATCTCATTTACGACAAGAGACAACCAAACTAAATCTACAGAGCAATGGCGACTCTCCCTTATCATAGCGGCAACACATAAAATGTTTAATAACAGACCGTGAGGCTCAAGCTGTGGAGACACAGATGCTCTCATAGAAGGCATCCATTTACTTCCCCATCAACAGTCTCCATGGGTGGCGATTTGACAAATCTGTGCCAATGCAAATACACTCACCCTTGACCCTACAATCTTCTTTTCTTCTTCTAGAAGTTTACTAATGTGTAAACCTGGGCCAATGTGAAAATATAGTTACACAAAGCTATTTATTACAGTATTGCTCATACTGTGATATAACACTGGAAATAATTCACATGCCTGCTTCTGTGGAACAGGGAATGTAAATGTTAGCAAAGTGTTACCAAGGAGTATTATGCATGACCATCAAACACAAATTAAAATTAAACGCTGGCCGGCGCCGTGGCTTAACAGGCTAATCCTCCACCTTGAGGCACCGGCACACCGGGTTCTAGTCCTGGTTGGGGCACTGGATTCTATCCCGGTTGCCCCTCTTCCAGGCCAGCTCTCTGCTATGGCCTGGGAGGGCAGTGGAGGATGGCCCAAGTGCTTGGGCCCTGCACCCACATGGGAGACCAGGAGAAGCACCTGGCTCCTGGCTTCGGATCAGCGCGATATGCTGGCCGCAGCGGCCATTGGAGGGTGAACCAACGGCAAAAAGGAAGACCTTTCTCTCTGTCTCTCTCTCTCTCACTATCCACTCTGCCTGTCAAAAAAAAAAAAAAAAAAAAAAAAATTAAACGTAAGCCATCACAGTAATGAGGTAGTCCTATTTGTTCCTATGAATAATGACCTCTGATGTACCTAATGAACTCAAAAATATAAGGAATAGAAGAAAGTAGATACAATAGCACTTTATGAATTTAAAAAAGAATGCAGGTGGACACTGTGGTTAAGCTACAACTTGGGAGGCACAAATCACACACAGGAGTACCTGGTTCAAGTCCAGGCTACTCTAAGCTTCCGATCCAGCTTCCTGCTGATGTACCTGGGAGGCAATGTGTAATAGCCCAAGGACCTGGGTTCCTGTTACCTATAATGGGAGATCTGGATGGAATTCTTGGCTCTGGCTTCAACCTGGCCAAGCCATGGGTGTTACAAGCAGATCAGGAATGAACCACTGAATGGGAAATCTTTCTCTCCCTGTCACTCTGCCTTTTTAAAACAGAGAGGCAGAGAAAGAGAGAGTGTCTGAGTGAGAATAAGGGCAAGAGTTTGACATCGTAGTTAAGACACAGCTTGGTATCTCACACATGCTTGGTTCAAGTCCTGGCTCTGCTCCTGATTTCAGCTTCCTGTTAATGTTTGCCCTGGGAAGCAGCTGGCGACAGCTCAAGTATTTGATCACTGCTACTCATATAGGAGACCAAGACTGAGTTCTGGGCTCCTGGCTTTGACCTGGTCCAGCCCTGGCTATTGCAGGCATTTGGGAAGTGAACAAGATTTCTCTGTATTTATGTCTCTCTAACAACTTTTTAAAGAGAGACAGGGAGAATGTATGTATGGTGCATATATATGTGTGAAATATTTACAGATGGACACCCAAGGAACTGCTAATAATGAGTGGCACTGGGAAGGAACTGAGGGTGGGGGCAGTGATGAGAACAAGATTTGTCACTGACATATTTGTACACCTCTGGTTTGCCACCACGTGCATGTACAATTTTTTTTTTCTATTTAATTAAAAAATACACTAAAGCAGGCTGGCAGTGTGGCACCCTGGGTTAAGCTGCAGCCTGAGATGTCAGCATCCCTTATGAGCACCAGTTTGGTCCCAGCTGCTCCACTTCTGATCAAGCTCCCTGCTAATGCACCTGGGAAAGCAGAAGAAGATGGGTTCCTGACACCCTTGAAGATACCCAAATGAAGCTCCTGGCTCCTGGATTTGGCCTGGCCCAGCTCTGGCCATTAAAGCCATAAGGGGAGTGAAGCAGCAGACAGAAGATTCATTTTCTCTCTCTCCTCTCTCTGTAACTCCACCTTTTGAATAAATAAACTTTTAAAAAAATACACTACAAACTCCTCAAATTAAAGTTGATCCTGTAATGTTCAATGCAGTAGCGATCAGTAACATGTAATTGTTTATGTTTAAATGAATTAAAGTCAAGTAAAATTTAAAAAGAAAAATTCAGTTCCTTAACTTCACTGGCCACATTTCAAGTACTCAGCTTGTGGCCACCATATTGGAGAACAAAACTATAGAACATCTTTAAGATCACAACCTGTCTGGCCAATCCTGGATTCTGTACAAGTGTCAAAGGCCCATTACAGACAGCAGTCATTGTTTCATAAATGCTGTTAGGATGAAGGTCGGTCCCTTCCTTTATGTATCTCGGAGGGCTGGCAGCCCTCTAAGTTGTCATTCAAAGATCGGGGGAACCCCTGTCCATGTAACTACCCAAAGGTTAAGTCTGCTTGGCAGGAACTTCAGCCCTTAAAGCTCAAAGTCCAGCAGGCTAAGATAGAAGACGATAAGAAATTTGTACCCTGGAATCCAGGACTGTCCACCCATAAACCATTCATTCTTACTGGGGGCCTGCCCTGTCCTGCTTTGCACCAAAGCACTAGCAACTGGCAAGTTCTCCACAGGGGACCTGCTCAAAAACCAGCTCAGCCCATCCCCCTCCCTGCCTCTGCCACTTGGGTAGCAGCACGGCAGGCAGCCAGGCTGTGGCTGTGGGTAGAGGATCAGAGAGAACCAGAAAGTCCTGCTACCCAATCCTCTGAAGAAGTGACAGCAGGAGGAGGGAAAAGCCGGGCAGATCAATCAACACCTCAGCTGGAAGGCAGGAGACCTGGCTATCCCACAGCCCAGCTTCGAACAAGTAGCAAGACAATGAAACCCAGAACCCATGCTCTGACCTGGCCCAGCACCAGAATGCTGGGTTGAGATGTGGGCTGTGGTAGCTTAAAATAATCACCTGCTTGAAATCATGTTTAAAGCCGGACAACCCTACAAACTAATCTCTTGCTGGATAAAACAGGAGTTAAAAGTCACTTGCCCCTTCACCTACAAGGACCCCAAAGTTTTCAGGCTCTCAGGAAGCACCCAAGTTTTATTCCAACACTTCTATGAATTGCTGTGAGTACATGCCTTGTCAACAGCCAAGGTCACTCCTTAAAGACAAAGTGCTGGAAAAAGCATCATGAAAGTGACTGTTTTCCACATGACCGATATGAATTAAAATAGCCCTAGATATGCATAAGCTACTGCAGAGGCCCAAAACAGAACCTCAGCCCCCCAAAATATTCCCCCACTGTCCAAATAAAATGGAAAGCAAGGAAGGACAAGCACTTGGCAAAGCACTGAAGATACAGCTTAGGACACCTGCTTCCCAAATTGGAGTGCCTGGGTTCAAGTCCCAGTTTCTCTTCCAATTCCAGTTTACTGCTAATGCAAACCCTGGGACACAGCAAGCAATAGCTCAAGTATCTGGGTTCCTGCCACCCACATGGGAGACTTGGACTGAGTTCTGGGCTCCTGGCTTTGGCCTTGCCCAGCCTTGGCTGTCATAGGCATCTAGGAGTAAACCACCAGACAGAATAAATCTGTCTCTCTGCCTTTCAAATAAATATATCTTATTTATTAAATATATATTTGTAAATATATATTTACATGTACTTTTTAAAAAGATACATTTATAATATAAAAATATAAATCTTATTTATTACATATATATTTATATGTACTTTTTTTAAAGATTTATTTTATTTATTTGAAAGAGTTACAGAGAGAGGTAGAGACAGAAAGCAAGGTCTTCCATCAGCTGGTTCATTCCCCAGATGGCTGCAACGGCCAGAGCTGCATTGATCCGAAGCCAAGAGCCAGGAGCTTCTTGCGGGTCTCCCATGTGGGTGCAGCCAGCTTTCTCAGCCATAGCAGAGAGCTGGATCAGAAGAGGAGCAGCTGGGACCAGAAACGGTACCCATATGGGATGCTGGCACTTCAGACCAGGACTTTAACCCACTGTGCCACAGTGCCGGCCCCTATTTATACTATTTAATACATACAAATATATATATATATATGAAAAGCAAGAAAGCAACATTATTGTTTCTAGATCTTTAACTAATTAATTTGAAAGTCAGAGAGACAGAGTGACAGAGACAGAAATCATCTATCTTCTGATCCACTTCCAAAATGCCAATGGCAATCAGGGCTGAACCAGGCCAAATCCAGGAGCCCAGAACTCAATCCAGGTTTCCCACCTGGGCAGCAGGGACCCCCATACTTGAGCCATCACCTGCTGCTCCCCAGAGCATGCTCCAGCACAAAGCTGGCATTGGAAGTGGAGTCAGGACCTGAACCCAGTTACTCCAATATGGGACGTGGGCAGCCCAACTGCGGCAGCAAGCACCCACGCTGGGATCTATCATTTCTAAAGGAGGTAAAGCTCGCCTACAATATTTGCAAACTGCAGGAACAAAGCCAGCGTTCAACAAGAAAGAGCCCTGCTACTGCATAGGGGCAGGGTGTGACAGGACAGGACACTGGCCCCTGGCATGAAGTCTTCCATGGGGAGTCCCTGTGAGCTGATCGCCCACCTCTTTTCTAGCCAGAATCTCCTTCCCAGAGACCTCAAAAGCCCAGGACAATGAGCACCAGCACAGGGATATGCGGTGAAGCCACCCTCCAAATTCCATACTGAAGAATCAAACACGGCTTTGTTTGAACTTTATCCAAATAAATAAAACAAAAATCAAAATCTGTGTTAAAAGCATAGGAAACATCACACACAATGTAGGTTAAAATTACAACCCTGTGCTAATCCTTGCAACAAGGAATAAGTATCATGCAGATGTCAGTATGGTAAGCTCTCAAGTTACCTTTGCCTATCCTGGCACTATCACACAAAAAGCCATTTTTGCAACAACAACAACAACAAAATCTTCTAGCTTCATTGATTTCTGGAGGGCCTCTGGGTCTTTGGGGTCTCCGGTGTTTCTCCCACGAAGGTGTGTCTGTGCCTCCTCCCCACTGACCGTTGACAGGCCTCACGTGCCCAAAGCCCCTCACACATCATTCAAGCAGCCCCCAGCACCAGCGGCTTTGACTTCATGAAACCCTGCTTCTCCTGCAAGAACTGTAATTTTAATTTTCATTGTTTGTTTTGTTTTTTTTTTTTTGCGAAATGTCCTACAACCTAGGAGAGACAGATCAACAAAAGACAGTGGCTCCAGGAGCCTGGCTGGTAATTTGGTAAATGACAAGTTCATTAACGAATATTTTCCTGTTAGGAGAATTTCTGCTTCCTGCCTATAACCTCCAGCTGTGGGGATCAGATACAGCTAAGCCAGTAATCTGACTCGTGACTATACAGACTGGCTGGTTTTCTCTATTTTCTCTACCCTCTCTACCTACCACCATCTTATCCTTTAAAAATCTCTCCAGGGTAGGCATTTAGCCTAGCAGTTAAGAGCCCCACATCCCATATTGGACACCCGAGTTCAACTCCCAGAACCAGCTCCTGACTCCAGCTTCTTGTTGATACAGACCCTGGGAGGCAGCGGTAACTCCATTCAACTAATTGGGTCCCTGCCACACACATGGGGGACCGGGACTGAGTTCCCAGCTTCTGGTTTCAGCCTGGCCCAGTGCTAGTCATTGCAGCCATTTGGGGAGTGACTCAGTGCACAGCAGAGCTCTCTTGCTTACTCGCTGGCTCTCTCTCTCTCTCTGCCTTTCAAATAAGTTTAGAAACCAATTATTAAAAAATCTTTCTAGGGGCTGGCATTGTGACACAGCACATTAAGCTGTCACCTGCAATGCCAACATCCCATATGAGTGCTGGTTCTAGCCCCAGCTTCTCTACTTCTGATCCAGCTATCTGTCAATATACCTGGATAAGCAGCGCAAGATGGCCCAAGTGCCTGCATCCCTACCACCCATGTGGGAGACCTGGATGGAGTTCTAGTCTCCTACCTTCAGTCTGGACCAGCCTTGGTTGTTACAAGCTTTGTTGGAATGAGCCAGCAGATGGAAGATTCTCTCTCTGTCTCTCTCTCCCTGTCTCTGTCTCTCTCTCTCTTTTTCCCTGCTCCCTCTCCCTGTCACTTTGCCTTTCAAATAAATAATTTTTTTAATCTTTCTGGCAGAGCAGGAAGTTAGCCATCTCCATCAGTTCACCTCCCTCCCCAGCCCCCTAGTGCCTCTGCTGTATCCTCCATGCTCCAGAGGATTCTGTATGACCACTTCCTTCCCAAGGCGTGTGGGATCTGGGTTCTGAGACAATACCCCTGGCTGTACCCTCCAGAAGGCTGCAAGCTCCTGGAAGCCAAGTCTGACCTCACCTTTGCCTCTCTCACAGCACTGAGCAACCACTATACCTTGCCCTTGGCAGACACTTTGGAAACAAAAAAACCACAATCTGCAAAGTCAAAATACAGTCAGTCAGCTGAGCAGCAGCAAGCCCCTGCAGCCAGGGCACAGCCTCAGCTGGAGAGATCACAGATCAACAGGGCTGGCCCTGCAGGGTCATTCTCTCACTGCTCATTACATTATGGCCACCAGCAAAGTGAACATTCCTCATAGGCAGCTGGGACCCTGAGAGGAGAAGCAAGCTGTCCAGCATCCCACAGCTTTCTCTTCCTCTGCCCTAACCACCAGTGGCCCTCAGCACGAGGCAGGAGAAGAAGCCAACTTGGGATCTGGGGCCTGCCCACCTCTCAAGCATCCTCTCCTATCACTCCCCATGTGGCCCTCCTCTCCTGTCCCAGAACGACCTGCCATCCCCCCATGTCCAGGACACCGGCCCATGTGCTCCCCGGAACCCCTTTGCTGCCGCTTGCTGGGGAGCGCAGCTCATCCTACAGGCCTTAACTAAGAAGGCATGACCCCTGTCTGGAAATGCCCCTCTGAAGGTTTAGGAACCCAGGTTCAAATCTCTGCCCTGCCACTGAGCAGTCACAGGATCCTAGCCAGTCACTTAACCTCTGAGAACCCCAATGTGGGGACAAGAACGAGAGGCTGTGAGCAGAGTTCAAGGCAGTGGCGGGCAGATTCGCAGTGCTCAGGCTAGACAGTCGGAAGTGGCTGCCTGCCCTCCCAGGCACAGTCCCCATCACCCCACGCTCTGCAGCTCAGGGAGGCCAGTTCAGGTGCTTGAGTTGTCGCAGGGCCGGGTCTCCAGCACCATCTTCATGCTGTCACAGTCTGGCCCACTGCTCCATCCCCAGATGTCTTCACACACACAAAGCCTGTGCCCTGTTCTGGGTCTATCACAAGACGATGCCAGACAGCTGCAGCTTCTGGAAAACCACCCACGAGCCAAGGAGGAAGTTACTTTGGGTGCTCACTTCACAGAGAGAGGATCCCAATCTGCAGCAGTGGAAGGACCTCTGCCTGCACCTCCCACACGCTCCCCTCAACCAGCAGCATCCTTGGCAAAGCACCTGCGAGCGCCCCTGAGCCTGGGACAAATCCCTGATGCGCCCAGCCTCAGGCAGTGGCACCCACCACGTCCTCTGCCATCAAAAGCCCGAGGTGTGCTCCAGAGGGTTTCTGAGGGGTCTGGTTGAGGAGAACACCTTGAACTTCTCCGAAGAAGTGACTACACCCTAGGTCAGAAAGAGTTTTCATGTATCCTGACCAGATAAGGTTTCTCAGCCATGGCACAAGTGTGGGTGGGGGGGCAATATGAGTGCTTGGCCAGACCCCTGGCCCTGGCTACTGCACTCTACCCACCAGTTTAACAACTGAGCATGTCTGTAGATGCTGACAAGGGTACCCCGGGGACGGCAGGGGGAAATCTTCAAGACGTGATCCCGCTCGGCCCAATGCCTGTCCTTCTGCCTCAGTCAGTCAGGGAGGAAGGTTTTAGCTGCTCACAAAGTCCTCCTTGAAACACGACAAAGTCCTCCTTGAAACACTGCCTTCTGCTCCCCAGGGAGTTTTGTTTCGCTCACAGTCTGGAGGGCAGTTGTTCCCAACACCAGCTGCATGTGAGAAGCCCCTGGAGAGCATCACAAAAAAACAAACCACCAGGGCCAGCGCTGTGGCATAGCAGGGTAAGTCTCTTATCTGCGGCACTGGCATTCCATATGGGTGCCAGTTTGAGTCCTGGCTGCTCCTCTTCTGATCCAGCTCCCTGCTGATGGCCTGGGAAAGCAGTGGAAGATGGCCCAATTGCTTGGGTCCCTGCACCCATGTTGGAGATGTGGAAGAAGCTCCTGGCTCCTGGTTTTGGATTGGTTTAGCTCTGGCTGTTGTGACCCTCTGGGAGTGAACCAGCAGATGAAAGATTTCTCTGTCTCTCCCTCTCTCTGTCTGTAACTCTGCCTCTCAAATCAATAAATCTTTTTATTTATTTTTTCTATCTTTTAATTTTTTCCTTTTTTTAAGATTTTTATTTATTTATTTGACTGGTAGAATTATAGACAGTGAGACAGAGAGGGAGACAGAGAGAAAGGTCTTCCTTCTGTTGGTTCATTCCCCAAATGGCCGCAACGAGATGGAGCTGCACTGACCTGAAGCCAGGAGCCAGGTGCTTCCTCTTGGTCTCCCACGCGGGTGCAGGAGCCCAAGCACCTGTGCCATCTTCTACTGCTTTCTCAGGCCACAGCAGAGAGCTGGACTGGAAGAGGAGCAGCCGGGACTAGAACGAGTGCCCATATGGGATGCCAGCACCGCAGGAGGAGGATTAACCTAGTGCGCCACAGCATCGGCCCCTCAAATAAATAAATCTTGAACAAACAAACAAACAAAAAAACCCCACCAATTCGAGAGATCAGAATCAGCATATATGAACATGGACTTTTTTTTTTTTTAATTCCTTAGGTGGGCCTAACACACAGTGAGAATGGAGTGAGTCATGTCTTTGTTTGTTTTGTTTTAAGATTTTATTTATTTGAGAGGTAGAGTTATAGACAGTGAGAGGCAGAGAGAGAGACAGGTCTTCCTCCCGTTGGCTCACTCTCCAGATGGCTGATCCGAAGCCAGGAGCCAGGTGCTTCTTCCCGATCTCCCATACAGGTGCTGGGGCCCAAGCACTTGGGCCATCTTCTACTGCCTTCCCAGGCCATAGCAGAGGGCTGGACTGGAAGAGAGGCAGCTGAAACTAGAGCTGGTGCCCATATGGGATGTCGGCACTGCAGGCGGAGGATTAACCTACTGTACCACAGCACCGGCCCTCAAGTCATGTCTTTTGATTCCACCCTCTCCCCCACCTTCTGGTTCTGGCAGTGCCAAAGCCAGTGAGGCAGCCACAGTGAGGTCAAGGGGATTTATTAGCCTGCCCATTTTTGACCATGAAATATCTTCTGCATACTTTGTTTCCTGGCCTGCATGTGACTTGCTGGAGAGGATGGAACCTGACCTACCTTCAAGCAGCCTTCCTGAAGCCTTATTGATCCACACACTGCTGTCCTACAGAACTCTCTTCCAGGGTGAAAATGTTTTCTATGTGCTCTGCCCCCCACAGCAGCCACTGACTATGTATGGCTATGGAGTACTTGAAATACAAAGCGATGAATTTTGAATCTGATTTGATTTGAATTCATCTGAGTTTAGATAGCCACATGTGCTAAGGGTCACTATCCTAGGAAGCACAAAAAGTATGTCTATCCCTATAATCACAGAAATTAAATCCTGAGGGGCCGGTGCTGTGATATAGCAGGTTAAGTCACTATCAGAAGGACTGGCATCCCATATGGACGTCAGTTCTAGTCCCAGCTGCTCCACTTCTAATCCAGTTCCCTGCTAAGGTGCCTGGGAAAGCAGTGGAGGGTCACCCAAGTGCTTGGACACCTGCACCCATGTGGGAGACCTGGATGAAGTTCCTGGCTTCTGGCTTCAAACTGGCCCAGCTCGACACTGTGGCCATTTGGGGAATGAACCAGTGGGTGGAAGACCTTTCTCTCTGTCTCTCTGTCTCTCTGTCTGCAACCGTCTTTCAAATAAATAAATCTTAAAAAAAAAAATAAATCCCATGGGCTCAATTCCCTAGAAGAGTGAAATTTACCAAAGTTTTTATCTTCACATATGTAAACCCAACAGTCTCAAAATTATCAAACAGCATCCCAATTTCCACCAAGTAAGACTCAGGGTAGGAGAAATTTTAAAATATAAAATGTTCGACACATTGCTTCTCGGCTTTTGGCTAAGACCAAGTGTAAAATGTTCGACTTGTATGGCTAGCTTCCTAGAATATTGCAAACACTTGGCAATGAGAGGGCCATCTCTGCCCCCATTTTTTGAATATGCCCCCTTGTAATAACTAATTTAGTCACCAAAGTAATCAGGAATTTGGGAAGGAAGAAAAACATAACAAAGTTGATTTCCACTCTTAGCTGCTTGTTAGCCTTGCTTTTCCTCCCTCCAAACCCAAAGACAATCTTGGCTGCTAACCTCTGGCCCCCAAGAAAGGCCTGAACCCACACAGTGCAAACCCCAGCCCCCGCTAAGGATCAGTGTGTTCTCTTATCGTCAGATTTCTTAATGACTTGCAACTGCACAAACTGTTTTCCCACACTCATTCTGGGCGCACAGATCCTCTCCAAACTCCAAAGTTCATAAATTTTGGGAGTTACAAAACAGGGAAGGCCGATTCTGCCTCTTACTGCCAAGGATGGCGCTGAAGAAGGCCTCACGGGCTCTTCCGAGCACAAAAACCACTGCCTTCTGCTTGGCCAGAACTCCCTTGCCCACCTCTACGCAGCATCAACAGGAGCCACTTACTGAGGACTTGGTATTTCTCCAGTCTTTCACCACAGCAGCCAGCTATCACTCAGTCTTCCCCGTCATAGCCAATGTGTTCTGAGGGCTTACACACACGCTGGGCGCCGGGCAGTATTTTATCTGAGAGCTACCCCTGCTCTCTGAAGCAGATACCGTTACCAGAGGCTTAGGTAACCTGCCAAAGGCCGCCCACAGAGCTAGTAGCAGAGGTGAGATCTGGACTCACGTCTGTCTGACTTTCCAATGGGAATCTTTTGGACTATAAACAAAACAAACACGCAGTTACAATGCAGATACCAGGCTGAGTCCTCCTCCCCGAGGTCAGGCTGCAGCTCAATGAAGGAGTTTGAGGTTGCAGGGCTCAGAAATCCGGGGCCTATTATCAGCTCAGAAACCACACCCTTCCCCCCTCTATGACTCTCTCTCTGCCTTGGGAGGCACTTCTGGCCCCGCCAGCACAACTGCACCCAAGAGGACAGTAGAACCTTCCAGTGCTACCATGAGTGTGGGAGGTGGGAAAAGCTTTCAGCTGGGGGCAGGGAGAAAAGCAGGGGACTGGTCCTGGAGGAAACAGCTGAGCTGGACCCAAGGGGTAGGTGAGGTTTAGACATCAGAGTTCCAGGAAGGGCGTCCCCAGAAGAGGAAACCGCCTAGGCAGCAGTGAGAAGCCTTGGGTGCGCTGGCTTGACCACAGCAAAGGAAGCAGGGAGGGAGTGGGTGGGGGTGGTCAGGTTGCAGAGGGGGAAGGGGCAGGGTCTCTAGGGGGCAACACTAATGGGCCAGGGCAGCACAGGGCGCCCAGGAGTCCCCAGTTACCCAGGACCTGCTCTGCATATCCAGCAAGTCCCTTCTCGTCTGCTTGAAGATGGTACTGAGGACCCCTTGTCGGACTGAGCTCTTGATGCTACGGAAACAAGTTGGTGCCAGGATTACAGGTTACTCGTTTCTGATTTCTAATTTCCTATATTTTAAAAATGCCATTGGTAAGAATTTATTCGTTAAAATTGGGGGAAAGGTCTAGTGGTTCAGAGTGAGGTCAGACTGCCTGTGGAAGCCTCACTGGCCTCCTCTGAGAAATGAGCCCAGCAGTGCACCTGCCTTCTGGAGCTCAGGGGGAAGAGAGGCAGGCAACCTTTGATAGCTTAGGCCACGGCCTGGCACCGGGTTCTGCTGCTTCTACCTCTGCTATTAACTACAAACTATTTTAAACCTCCAGCCAGAGGGAGCTGGCCATTAGGGAGTTCTGAGGAAGCCAGGAGGGTAAGATAGATGCTGGCCACCAGGCCTCAGCTGGGGGAGGGCCTTCCTCTATTGCCCTTCTTAACCATTTGCCTCACAGGCCATAGAAGAGCTCAAAGCACACATCCCCTGGATGCACAGCCTGCAGACCCGCAGGTGCCTCTTCCTCCCTCCCGGCCACCTTCCGCCAACTTGGCCTCCCCTGCCCGCGTGGGCGCTCGGCCCTGTACCGGGTGTTGCACAACCCCCATTTCCCTGGCAACTGGGAAGCCCCGGCAACTGGGAAGCCCCGGCTGCTAGCGGCGGCGGGGGATGCACGGGTGGCTGGCGGGCAGCGGGCTGTCCCAGCGGCTGCACCGGCATCCTGAGCCGGGGGTCTGGGGAGGAGGAGGAGCAAGGGCCGGCTGGGGTGAGGGGTGCTGAGAGGCTGCGGGAGGGAGCTATCAGCGGAGAGCTCTTGGGGGTGCAGATGTCTAGGGCGACGCAGGGGAGGTGGCACGGGGCGTGACGCCCGGAAAGGCGAGCTGCAGCCCTTCTCCAGCATGTGGGGGCGACCGGGGTGCACAGACCCCCAGCCGTGCCGGCGCGGGGAAAGAGCGCACAGGGGCTGGTGCGGGGGCAGAAGCGGAGTCGACAGAGGGCGCAGGTCGCCATCGGCGGTCACCGTGACCCTGAGCTGATGGAGGCTGGCAGCCCAGACCCAGGAAGTGGGGGGTGGGTCACGGGGCCAGCGGGGGCATCCCCGGGTTTCCCTCCTGGGCGCGCATCTCCCGTCCCGTCCCGCCCCGCCGGCGCTCACCTGACCGACCTCAGCCGCCCGGATCGCTGGCCCACGGCTCGCACCCGGCCGCGCAGGTACCCGCGCTGCTCTCAGCTGCCGGCGCCCAGCTCACGCACGACTTCTTAAAGGCGTAGCGCGCTGGCCCGCGTCCTCCGACAGAAAAGCCGGCCCCGCCCGCCCGCCCGCCCCGGCCCCTCACGGCGTCCCTCCGCAGCCGCCTTTGCGCTCGGGGACCCCGGGGAGCGCTGCCTCCTAGCCCCTCCAATAGAGTTGGAATCCTGCCCAATCCGACCCAGCAACCCGTCTCCAAGCCAGGCCGGAGCCAGGCCAGAGCATGAGCGCCTACTGTGTTTCAGCGGGGCAGATCGAGTCACCCCGCCCGCGAGGAGCTAGCTGCGGGGAGGTCCTTGCAGTCCCGCGAGCCGCACTTCCCCCGTTCGAGCCCGGAGTCCGCGGGGCTTGCGCGCTGTGAGCACCTACTGTGTGCCTGGAACAGTGTCTGGGAGAGAGAACAGGGACAGACGCGTGTTCACCGGCAAGAAAAGCAAGACTACATCGGTTGATTCATTTTTTTTAATTTATTTTCATTTTATTTGAAAGGCTGGTTCATTCCCCCCACCACACACGCACACCTCCACCACCAAAAGAGAGTCCACAACAGCCAGGACTGGGCCAGGAACTCCATCCCAGGACCCCACTGCTAGGGACAAGGACCCAAGTACTTGGGCCATCACCTGCTGCCTCTCCAGGGTGTGCATTAGCAGAATCCAGGGCAGGGACTGGAAACCAGGCGCTCCAGCATGAGATGCTGGTGTCTTAGCTGCTGTGCCAAAGACCACCCTTGCCTGGTCCTATGAGACAGCACTTGGAAGGCACCGAGGCTCAGGGAGGGGAGGGCTTGCCCAGGGGCTCAGTCCGTAAAGAACAGAACTGAGAGTTCCAGTGCAGGACTGCCTGACTCCACGAAGCATGGGGAAATGGGCGCCTGGAGATCCTTTACCACCACCACTGTATGGTCATGTCTTCCTTTTAGGGACAGTAAACCTCAGGTTGGCCTGGCTACTCCTTCCTGTTTTCCTTCTCTCAATTGAGACATCATTTCCTCTAGAGAGCCTTCCCTGATGTCCACGCGGAGCTCACGCTGCACTGGTACTTCTGTCATCAAAGCATTACTGAGCACCTACTGTGCCTGTGGGGCTCTGTGCAGTGATGAGCAAAGAGACCAGAGCTGAGCCTTCCCGGCGGCCAGGTCTCCCCGCTGCCCTGAGTCCTCGGCTGCTCACTGGCAGACATGGGTGGAACCAGCGCCTGGCAGGCATCTCCTGGCCATTTAAGTTCACCGCCAAGGCAGTGTCCTCCAGGCTGGCGAGGCCTGGCTGAGTTGGGCAGCTCTTGGGTTTTAGGAACAGGATCTGGACAAGCAGCTCCAGAGACGTGGGGGAGGGGTTTCTTGGGCGAACAGTGGGCACGCCAAGCCTTCATGTCAGCACTGCTGGGATTCGCCCAGAGCTGGGAGCAGTCTCCCTGGCCTGGCCTGGGACATCTTCCTCTGCATTGCTGGCCACCTCAGCACTGAGACAGCAGAGGCTGCGCCCAACTCAGTCCCACCCTTCTGGCATACCCCTCCTCATGCTTAAATGGATGAGGCTCAGCAGCCGGCCACCTACAAGCCCAGCACTCCTGAGCATTCACCAGACAGGTATGGTGGCAGGTAAAGGAATGAATCAATGAATGACTTCCTGCTAGGCCCCAGCCCGGATGCCATGTGCACACTTCACCTGGTGTACTTCACAACTTGAAAACAATTGCCTTTTCAGTTTTTAAAAATTTTTTAAAGATTTTATTTATTTATTTGAGAGGTAGAGTTACAGAGAGAGAGAAAGGGAGGGAGGGAAAGGTCTTCCTTCCGTTGGTTCACTCCCCAAATGGCCGCAATGGCCCAAGCTGCGCCAATCCACACCCAGGAGCCAGGAGCGTCTTCCTGATTTCCCAAGTCAGTGCAGAGGCCCAAGGACTTGGGCCATCTTCTACTGCTTTCCCAGGCTACAGCAGAGAGCTGGATTGGAAGAGGAGCAGCCAGGACTAGAACCGGCGCCCATATGGGATGCCAGCACCGCAGGCGGAGGATTAACCTACTGCACCACAGCACCAGCCCCTGTCTTTTCAGTTTTAAAATGTTCCCTCTTCAAAATCTTCAAAATGGGCAGTTCATCCTTCTAGCCCCTAGCCTGTGGCTCCCTACGGGCCTCCCAAGTTTCTATATCCAGATGTTATCATCCCACCCCACACAGTCTTATATTTGGACAGAGCCCCAGGTGGGAGTCACCTTCTGGGTGAATCTTCTTCCCCTGATGACTGACAGGAGAGAAGTCTTAATCACAGTGAAGCCAAGGAGGCCAGAGGAGATGAAGGCAGGCATTTGCAGGCCCTCTCTGAGTCAGTGCTACCCCTGAGCACTGACCGAGTCACCGGGGCAGGTGGGAGGCCAGGGAGCAGTCCCAGGGGCCACCTCCTTTCCAGATTGCATCTTCAGTCCTCAAGCAGAAACTTCTTATCAGCTGTCAGTTCTCACCCAGGCATTGAGAAAGAATTCAGAAACTTCTCTGTCAGCAGACACAAGCAGAACTCCCTAGGCTGTGCCCTGCCACAGTCTGTTGCCATCTCCAGGACTCAGCAGCACATCAGTCAGAGCTGAATGGTGCTCACAGTGGTGACTGCTCAGTGAACACTTGTTATCTGCAGGCACTGGGCATCAAGTCACTTGGTCCTCCCAAATACTCTAGGAGATGTACTAACCCACTTCACAGACAGAAGCACTGAGGCCTGGAGAGATTAATTGGCTCACTCAAAATCCCATATCCAGCAGATGATGGGGTCTGGAGAAGAAAAAGCATGCATTCATTCATCAAGTGTTACTGAGAAACTACTACATGCCACATTAGCTGTAGGTGAACACAGACACACTTCCTGTTGGTCTGTTTTCTGTCGCTGTTAACAGAACACCTGGGACTGGGTAATTTATAAAGGAAAAAAGGTTTGGTTAGCACACAGCTCTAGAAGTTCAAGAGCATGGCACCAGGGTCTGCAGGGCTTCTAATGAGAGTCTCATCCAACTGCATCTCATGGCAGAAAGCGGAAGAGCAAACAGGCACAAGTCGAAGAGAAGTATCTGTGCGAGAGTGAAGGAGGAACCAGGCTGATTTTCAACAGCTTGCACTTTTGATAAATAACTCTCATGAGAACTGCCTGAGAGTAGAGCCCCCATGATTTCAGTCCTTCTTCAAGGCCCCACCACCTCTCAACATTGTTGCTTTGGGAAATGAATGTGTTTTGGTGGGGACAAATCATATTCAAACCGTAGCACATTTCATGCCTTCAAGGACTTGGAGTCTATTTACAAGAATTAGAGGGGTGGCAGGTGGTTAAGATACTGCTTGGGATGCCTACATCTCATCAGAGGGCCTGGGTTTGAGTTATAACTCTGCTCCGGTAACAGCTTCCTGCTAATGTACACCCTGAGAAGCAGTAGGTGATGGCTGGAGTACTTGGGTTCCTTCCATCCACATGGGAGACCCTGACTGAGTTTCAGGTTCTAGGTTTGGATTTGACCCAGCCCTAGCTGTTGTGGGCAGTTGGAGAATGAACCAATGGAAGCCTTCTGTGTTGTCTCTGTCTCTCTACCTTTTAGGGGAGTGAATCAGAGGGTGGGAGCTCCCTGTCTGCCTTTCCAATAAAATAAATGATGGACTCTCACAAAGGCCCACTCAGCAACCTGGAAATGTGTACCGGAGAAGAATGAAATCCACAGGTACTATATGTACACAGATGGCAGCCGGGCAGCACTCAGGTTTATGAGCCATTTACGCACTCCATTCTACAAGAATTTGCAGCGTGGCGACTCTGAGCCAACCACTGAGCCCTCTGGCCCATCTGTAACTCTGCTGTCTCCGCCCTGAAGCAGGCTTCCCTGATCACTCAGGCAAAGGTAATCATTCCCCCGCCCATATCCCTGTAGCACACCGTGCACACCGTGCACGATCATCTATTTGTTCATTTAGGTTACTCGACTCCACTGAGTTGTGAGCCCTTTTCCACTTCCATTGCCCCAGGGAACAGCACATGAGTGGCTCAGAACAGGCGGCTATTAATTAGCTGCAGTGAGCCGAGCTTTTCCTGCGTGCCTCACTTGGTGCTCAGTGCTGTGTGTACATGATCTCACTGAACCCTCCCCGCAACTCTGTGAAGTGGGTACATTTTACAGATGAGGAAAAATTTTCAAACTTACTTGAGGGGAGTCTATTTACAAGAAGGAAATATTAGAGGGGTGGCAGGTGGTTAAGATATTGCTTGGGATGCCCACATGTCACATCAGAGGGCCTGGGTTTGAGTTATAACTCTGCCCCCGATACAGAGATAGACAATAGATAGACAATAGATATTCACTTCTCAAATGCCTGCAAGTCCAGGCCTAGGCTGGAGACCAAAGCTGGGAGCTGAGGGCCAGTGCTGTGGCATAGTGGATAAAGCCACCGCCTACAGCACTGGCATCCCATATGGGTGCAGGTTTGATTCCTGGCTGCTCCACTTCCAATCCAGCTCCCTGCTAATGTGCCTGGGAAAGCAGCAGAAGATGGCCTAAGTGCTTAGGCCTCTGCACCCATGTGGGAGACCCAGAAGAAGCTCCTGGATTCCAGCTTTGGATTGTCACAGCTCAGCCACTGCAGCCATTTGTGGAGTAAACCAGCAATGGAAGATCCCTCTCTCTCTCTTCCTATTTGCAACTCTGACTTTCAATTAAATAAATCTTTTAAAAAATGTATATAAAAATAAAAGTCAGGAGCTGGGAATGCAGTGCAGGGCTTCCACACAGGGGGCAGGAACCCAGATACTTGAGCCATCACTGCAGCTTCCCAGGGTCTGTGTTGGCAGGAAGCTGGAGTCAGGAGCCAGAGCCAGGAACTGAATCCAGCTGCCTCAATGTGGCTCATAAACTTCTTAACCATCTGGTAAAATACTGACTCTTGGACTTTTTTTTTAAAGCTCAGAGAGGTTAAATAACCTATCCAAGGTCACACAGCTAGTCATCTATACTGCCAGAATCCAAAGTTGTTTATATCTGAACACAACGTCTATGTTCTGACTGCTAAGCTATATGCTGCCATAAAGAGTAACGAATCAAACATAAAAGTCAGAACAAAGTCTCTCCTTAAAAAAGCTTTTACACAGAAACCTGTGAAATTTTTATAAAATTGTTCAAATCTTTACTGTCTTTTCTTAAGATTTATTTATTTATTTAAGAGGCAGAGTAACAGAGAGAGAAAGGGAAAGATGGAGAAAGGTCTTCCAACTGCTGGTTCATTCCCCAAATGGCTGCGACTACTGGAGCTGGGCTGATCCAAAGCCAGGAGCCAAAAGTTTCTTCCAGGTCTCCCACAAGGGTGCAAGGGCCTAAGCACTTAGGCCATCCGTCACTGCTTTCCCAGGCACATCAGAAGGGAGCTGGACTGGAAGTGGAGCAACCCAGACGTGCCAGCGCCCATATGGGATATTGATGCTGCACATAGTGGCTTTACCCACTATACCACGGTGCCAGCCCTTGAAATCTATGAAATTTTAACTTTTTTAAGAAAAAATTTATTTCCTAAAATTAAAATATTATTTATTTACTTATTTTTAAAAGATTTTATTTATTTGAGAGGTAGAGTTACAGACAGTGAGAGGGAGAGAGACAGAGAGAAAGGTCTTCCATCCATTGATTCACTCCCTAGATGGCCACAACGGCTGGAGCTGCACCGATCCGAAGCCAGGAGCCAGGTGCCTCTGCCCGGTCTTCCATGCGGGTGCAAGGGCCCAAGCCCCTGGGCCAACCTCAAATGCTCTCCCAGGCCATAGCAGAGAGCTGGATCGGAAGAGTGGCAGCCGGGACTAGAACTGGTGCCCATATGGGATGCCGGTGCTGCAGGCAGAGGATTAACTTACTGCGCCACAGTGCCAGCCCCCTATTTATTTACTTATGAATTAAATGTTTATTAAGCACCTACTTAGGCATAGGACTTAAGCTGTGGAAGATACAATTTAACTCCTTTCTGCAAAACTATGGGATGGATTAGATGAAGGTACTTGGGGAAGTTCATGGGAAAAAAACAGAAATAAAAATACATTTGGTGGCAAAAAAATTTGTGAATTCTATTGCAGTTTTTTTTCTTTTTTTTAACTTTTAGTAAATATAAATTTCCAAAGTACAGCTTATGGATTACAATGGCTTTCCCCCCCTCATAACTTCCCTCCCACCTGCAACCCTTCCCTCACCCGCTCCCTCTCCCCTTCCATTCATATCAAGATTCATTTTCAATTCTCTTTATACACAGAAGATCAATTTAGTATATATTAAGTAAAGATTTCAACAGTTTGCACCCACACAGAAACACAAAGTGTAAAATACTGTTTCAGTACTAGTTATAGCATTACTTCACATTGGACAACATATTAAGGACAGAGATCCCACATGAGGAGTAAGTACACAGTGACTCCTGTTGTTGACTTAACAATTTGACACTCTTGTTTATGGCGTCAGTAATCTCCCTGGGCTCTAGTCATGAGCTGCCAAGGCTACGGAAGCCTTTTGAGTTCGCCGACTTCTCATGGGGCTGTTGAGAAGATCAAGCTGAACAGTATATGTCAAGGTTGGCACAGATGACATGTACATCAGGTCAGCTCCCAGCATCATCGGCGCTCACACATCATGTGTTTATTAGGCATGCCCAGTCCTTAGAGGGCCTGAAAACTGTTTAATTAAGTGACAGGTATGGGGCTAGTGCTGTGGTACAGTAGGTTAAGCTGCTGCTTGCAATGCTGGCATCCCGTATCAGAGCACAGGGTCGGGTCTCAGCTGCTTCATTTCCAATCCAGCTCTCTGCTAATGTGTCTGGGAGAACAGTGGGGAGATGGCCCAAATAATTGGGCCCCTGCCACCCATACAGGAGACCGGGATGGAGTTCTAGGCTTTTGGCTTCAGCCTGGCTATTGCGACCATTTGGGGAGTAAACCAGCAGATGGAAGGTCTTTCTTTCCCTCCCTCCCTCACTCTCTGTTTTCTTTAAATCAGTTATGGAAGAGATTTTTCAAGTGGGAAATCAACAGGTAAAGTTTACACAGGTGTGGGCGTGTGTGTGGCATGCAGGGCAGAGCTATTCTGGCTAAGAAATATGCATTTTGGGGCTGATATTGTGGCACAGTGGAATAAAGCTCCACCTGCAGTGCTGGCATCCCATATCCAGCTGCTCATTCAAGTCCCAGCTGCTATGCTTTCGATCCAGTGGGCTGATAACGTACCTAGGAAAGCAGCGGAAAATGACCTGAGTACTTGGGACATCTTCTACTGCTTTCCCAGGCCACAGCAGAGAGCTGGATCAGAAGTGGAGCAACCAGGTCACAAACCACCGCCCCCACGGGATGCCAACATCGCAGGCAGCAGCTTTACCCACTACACCACAACCCGGGCCCCATTCCACAAACATTTCAGTGGAATTTTCAAGAATGCAGGTCATATGATGCTGTTTAAATCATTGTGCTTCCCCCGTGGGAGACCTGGAATAAGCTCCTGGTTCCGGATCGCTGTAGCTTCGGCCGTTGTGGCCAACTGGGGAGTGAGCCAGCAGATGGAACACTTCTCTCTCTCTGCCTCTCCTCTCTCTGTGTAACTCTTTCAAATAAATAAAAATAATTCTTTAAAAGAATCATTGTGCTTTCTGGTCTACCCAGTTTATGCAAGGATAATGCATTCTCCTGGCTCACATGCCCTCTCTTTTCTGAGCTTCTGAGGTCACGTGGGGAGCTGGGTTACACATCTACATGGATGAACCACAGTCTAGTTACCTGGTAGATGGTGATCCTGGTACCTAAGTTGGGATTCCTGGGGCTGAAAGAGTTTCAGCTAGGCAAAAAGAACTGCATCTGGTCATCTCTTCCTAATGGCAAAGAAGTGACTGGGAACAGGCCAAAAACAGGGTGGGATGGACAAGGGGTCAGAGGAAGCTGGGGCAGACCAAGCTAGAAAGGAAGGCAATCGTGTAGGATGGGGTAACTTGCTGTCTGCTCCTTTGTGTTAGTTGTCAAGTGGATTCTTCTCATTTAAAGTCATAGGTCAGCTGGAGGTCAAGCAGCAACCTATGGCCCACCCAGAACCAGCACCCAGTTTCTCATGCATCATCACAACAACCACTGACTACGTGTGTGCCAACTTCTACCATTCCACGCCAAGGAAACCAGGCTTTGAGACTGGGTCACTTGCCCAAGGTCACAGAACCAGCAGTTGGTGGAGGTGGGGACTGTCATCTAAACCCATGCTCTTCATCTGTAGCACCTCTCAAGATTCTGTACAAGACTCACATTTTTTTTTAAAGATTTTTTTAAAATTTATTTGACAGGCAGAGTTATATTCAGTGAGAGAGACAGAGAGAAAGGTCTTCCTTCTTTTGGTTTACCCCCCAGAAATGGCCACCATGGCTGGCACTGCGCCAATCTGAAGCTAGGAGCCAGGTGCTTCCTCCTGGTCTCCCATGTGGGTGCAGGGCCCAAGCACCTGGGCCATCCTCCACTGCCCTCCTGGGCCACAGCAGAGAGCTGGACTGGAAGAGGAGCAGCCAGGACTCGAACCTGGTGCCCACATGGGATGCCGGCGCCTCAGGCGGAGGATTAGCCAAGTGAGCCATGGCGCCGGCCCCAAGACTCACATTTTTCAGGCTGCAGTGAAGCCTCCACAGACATGGAAATGGACATTGGGGAAGCTCAGGAAATTCTTGCTTAGGTCTCGTCCTTAAGTGTGTGCATCTCAATGGGGCAGACATCTGGCACAGTGATTGGGGTATCACTTGGAACACCCTCCTCCCATACTGGAGTGCCAGGGCCTGAGTCCCAGCTCTGCTCCCAGTTTCAGCTTCCTGCTAAAGCACACAGCGGGGGCAGCAAGTAATGGCTCAAGTACTTGGGTTGCTGCCACCCACCTGGAAGACCAGGATGGAGTTCCAGGTTTCGGCTTCACCCAGCCCTCACTACAGTGGGCATTGAAGAGTGAACTAGTATACAGACACTTTCTCTGTCTCCTTTTTTAATAAATTAAAGTAAAAAAGGAGAGATGTACCTTATTTTAGTAGACAAGAGCTTCTCACCATTGCAGCTACAGTTGAACACCACCTGGTTCAATGTGGGTCTCCATGGAAACACAGCTTCCACTGATCTCTCCTTGCAGAGGAGTCTGGTCTCTGAGAATTAATTTCAGATAAATTTTTAGGCCTTTGTATCACACTTTCACAGGTGGGTGGGAATAGGGAACGCAGGATCTGCAGGCCTGACTCTGCCATTTACTAAACGGACACTTCCAACAGTTGTTTACCTCGACCCTGTCCCAGTTTACAACTCTGTAACCCACCCCACTGATGGCTCTCAGGGTCATTCACTGACTGAACAAAATCCATGTTCGCTTTTTTTTTTTTTTTTTACTTTTCGACAGGCAGAGTGGACAGTAAGAGAGAGAGACAGAGAGAAAGGTCTTCCTTTTTCCGTTGGTTCACCCTCCAATGGCCGCTGCCACCAGCGCATCTCGCTGATCTGAAGCCAGGAGCCAGGTGCTTCTCCTGGTCTCCCATGGGGTGCAGGGCCCCATGTTCGCTTTCATTACTCTTCTCCCACCTTACTCATTTCTCTCCTGCTGCCCCCATCCCCAATACGAGGGTGACCAAATCATCCCAGTGTGCTTGCCATGCATTCTGATTCAGCACCAAAAGCCTAGCACCCCAAGATCCCTTCAGGCCTGGGCAAATGAGGATGTGTGTCCACCTCTCCAGCACTGCAGTTGGAGAAGTCGTAACAGCTGGGACAGCATGGTGGCCAGCGGAGCTCAAGGTGGCTTGAGTCTAAGCTTTACACGAAGAGTTGAAAATCATGACAGTTTGGTGCACACTGGATATAAAATGGTAGCTCAGAGGCACAAAAAATTCAGTGAAACAGAAGGTAAGTCCAATGAACTACTTCTGAGTCCGCCAGGGCAGCTCTGTCTTACCAAACATCTTTATCTCCTCAGTTGTTTTTTTGTTGCTATCATGGGTTTTAGGAGATCTGTTGTGGGGAGTGCTACGGTTTGAAAAAGGTTCCCTAGGAGTGGGGACTTCGTAAAGAGATTTATTTTGGCTCCTGATTGCAGAGGCCACAAATCCAAGGTTGGGTGGCTGCATCTGGTGAGGGCTGCATGCTGCTTGAACTCTGGGCATAAAAATAAAAAGGCTAAGTGTGGACATGCAAGCAGAGCAAAACGCAGGGCACAGCCTTAACTGACAACATCCCACCCCGGCCAGAAGGAATCCACTCCTGGCGGAAAGGCTTTCATTCAATTATTCCAACAAACTAATCGCCTCTTAACCCCGTGACACTGGGAACCAGATTTCATCATGAGTTTCAGAGGGGCAAATCTTACTCAAACCAAGGCACTCCCCATGCTATGAAGCCCAAATGGTTAGATGAATGAATAACAAACCTCTAAAACACATGACACAACATGATCCCAAATTCCAGGCCAGGCCCTGCTTATTTCAAATCTGCAGGGCTGATTCCTTAAGAACATCTGTTACAAACACTGGCCTGTGTCTACATCTGGTTCTGGACAACATTTGAGCAGGCTCTGCCCATGGAGGGGAAATCCCAGCCTGGGAGTGGGATTCCTGCCTGGAGAATCATTTGTGAGTCATTCTTTTCTTAAGGAGCAACACTGTCTGCTCAAACCAGCTCCCTTCTCCCTGCCTTTGCAACGGGTGTGGCTGCCGATGGATCCAGAAATCAATGGCTACTGTACTGCTGACCCAGGAGCGGTGCACCACAGGATCTACTGGGGCCCGTGCCCACAGCCAGCCTGGCCCACACACTCTCATACTCCTTATGTATGTGAAGGTTGTCAAAATCAAAATGGAGTCACTTGTATCAACCCTAACCAAAAATAAAATAAAACGATGGGAGTTATGAAGAAGAGTTCTCACACTCAACTGCCTGACCACAACTACCACAAAAGATGCTACCAGAACCACAGTCTTGCAAGGAGGCCACCACAGGCTTACGCAGAAAATACTTGTGCAAGGTCATCTGCCCAGCGACTTGCCAGCTTTGGCCTGGCATCACCCTTCTCGTTAGTCCTTGTGGCCAAGTCTCATTGTTTCAAAACAGCTCATGAAATCCTGCTCATTTCAGCCTTTAAAAACCTCCCGTTGGGCCGGTGCCGCAGCTCAATTGGCTAATCCTCCGCCTTGCGGCGCCGGCACACCGGGTTCTAGTCCCGGTTGCCCCTCTTCCAGGCCAGCTCTCTGCTGTGGCCAGGGAGTGCAGTGGAGGATGGCCCAAGTGCTTGGGCCCTGCACCCCATGGGAGACCAGGAGAAGCACCTGGCTCCTGCCATCGGATTAGCGCGGTGTGCTGGCCGCAGCACACCAGCCGCGGCGGCCATTGGAGGGTGAACCAATGGCAAAGGAAGATCTTTCTCTCTGTCTCTCTGTCCACTCTGCCTGTCAAAAAATAAAATAAATAAATAAATATTAAAAAAACTCCCGTTGGCTCAAGCTCTCTGAACGTGCTCACGGTTGATTGTGGCATCAGCATTCGCACTGCAGGGCTCTGCTGTCCCAAGTCAATGTCACTGCTCTTGGGAGAATCTCTCTGATTGTTACTTCGGCTGACAAATGTGAGGCAAAGCAGGGGGTTCTCAGAATATGGGGAGAAAGATCCCCATTTGCTGGGGACCTTAGGGGTGGGGACATGGATTGTTCTCAAGGTTCTGATCTGGAACCCTGGATAAACAGTGGAGGCACCTGACCATGTGCTCACACTGTGGTGTCAAACAGTCCTGGCTGTGTGTCTTACAAGCTCTGAGACCTGCGGCAGGTGACTCACCCTCGCTGAGGCTTGGTTTCCACACCTGTGAAATGGGGAGAAGAATACCTGGGTCGTTGTGAGGCCCCAAGGACCTAGTCTATTAAAGGAGAGGTGTGGAACCGGTCCTGATGCAGCTCAGCACCCACAGCCCCCATGACTGTTTCCTAATTGTTGTGATCCCACAGTGGCTTCCACACAGCACTGTTCCAAGGGGGAAACACCACCCAATCAACAAATGCAGAGGGCAGTGTCAAAGAGCAAACACTCAATAAATGTTCGCCTCTGTTACGGAGAGCTTTTAAATCACAATCGGTTTCCTGTGTCTCAGAATCACCAGCACGCTGGGAACGCCAGAAGAGGCTATTTAAGAATTTCTGTGGGGGCAGGCATTTGGTCTAGCAGTTAAGATGCCTGTGTTCCCTATCAGTGTGCCTGGGTTCAATACCCAGCTCCAGCTCCTGACTTTCTACTAATGTAGACCCTTGGGAGGCAGTGGTGATGGCTCAAGAACTTGGGTCCCTGCTACTCACATGGGAGAGGACTGAGTTCGTGACTCTTGGCTTTGGTCTGAGCTCAACCTTTGCTGTTGTGGATGTTTGGGGAATCAATCAGCAGATGATAGTACTCACTCGTGTGCTCTTTCACCCTCCCTCCCTCCCTCTCTCCCTCCCTCGTGTGTGTGTGTGTGTGTGTAAAATAAATATTAAATAAAAAGAATTTGTATGGGCACATAAGTAGTGTTCTTGCCAAAATGCGTTTTCTGATTCTAAACCCGAAACAAACTCAAACTGAGGGAGATTCCATTCAGTGACTGTCCTGTGCACTTTCAAAATGTGCAAGTCATGGAAGATGAAAAGATGGCTGAGACACGATTCAGATTCAAGGAGACCAAGCGACAGTACTGTTAAATCAGCACTACTCTCGGACTGGATCCTGGACCAGAAGGAACCAATATGGTAACAGCTGGTAAAATCTGAATAAAGCTTGCAGATTAAGTAGCAATACTGTATCATTGCTACACCTTCTGGCTCTGACAGGTATCCTGTGCTTATGTAAGAAAGCATACTTGTTCTTGAGAAATACACCCCTGAAGTATTTAAGGGTAAAGAGTCACAATACCTCCAGCTTACTCTTGAAAAATATTATGTAATACACGACAAACTAAAGAAAAAGCACACGTGCCAGGGTGCTTCTTGAGGAATCTGAGTGGAGGGTATATGAGAGTTCCTTGTGCTATTTTTGCAACTTCATGTACACTTGAGATTATTTCAAAATAAGACATAAATTAAGTGAAATGTAAAAACAAAAAAATACTAACCCCCATAAGAGAAAATTAAGAAAGGGCATGGGTAAGGCAAGTAGCCAGCAGCAGTGAGAAGCCCTCTGCCTCTTGGTCCTGTTACCTCACCATGCCCTCTTGTAATCAGCCTGTAAATGCCAACTTGATATCCACCGGCTGCTTTAGAATCTGCGGCAGGTGCAGCGACAGGTCCTCATGCGTGTTTGCACTGGGGATGATGAGATCAAGGGAATGGCTGGAGCGCGGTGCATGGCCACTGGGAAGGGACCTCGTCTGACTCGTCTGTAACCTTTCAACCCAGATGTCTCATGAAGGGCCCAGAGGAGAAAGCACTGTGCTCCCCCAAAGACTGTGTCAGCCTCAGATGTTGCGTTCAGGGCAAAGGTGAACCTGGCTCCCCAGAAGAGAAGCAGTGCTCATTACTAGACAGAAGAGGGAGCTGCCGAACAGGCACCCACAAGGCTTTGGACACCCTGAGTGGTTTCAGATACACTAGTCCTATGATTCAGATTAGAGTAAGGTAAATTAGAGTAAGGTGAGTGCAAGTGCAGGGCTGGCTCAAGTCTTTATTTAGGATGTTGATATTTTGTTCATTATGGATTTTTTTTCTCCATTAATTTTGATTTTTCAAGATAGTGCATTAAAACATTACCAGAGGATCTCCCTAGTCCCATCCTGGCAGATCCAACTCATTAACTGCAACACCAACAGCTCAAAATGTACCACTGGTCACATGACATCTGGAGATACACAGGCCCTTTTGTTGGCTGGCAAAGGGAATTGGTCCTGAATAACCCACCTGGGTCCCACTTTTTAATCCCCAAGTCTCAATTCTTCATCTGTAAAATGGGGAAAGTAGTTCCTTCTTCACATAGTTTATTATGAAGACAATATGACCACAATGAGTACACCTAAGGCACTGTGCTGAATCTGCACCTTAGTTATAAACTCTAGAGCTATTATTATTGGGGCCGGCATTGTGGTACAGCAAGTACAGCCTATGCCAGCGATGCTGGTAGCCCTTATGGGGGCCAGTTCGTGTCCCAGCTGCACCACATCCAAACCAGCTTCCTACTAATGGCTTGGGAAAACAGTGCAAGATGATCCAAGTATTTGCACCCTTGCCACCCACATGTGAAATAAAGTTGAAGCTCCCGGCTTCAGCCTGGCCCAGACTTGGCCATTGAGGTCATCTGTGGAGTGAACTAGTAGATGGAAGATCTCTCTTTTCTCTGTTTCTCCTTCTCTCTTTCAAATAAATAAATAAATCTTTAAAACTATTTTTACTATCCCCATTTTAAAGTTGAGGAAGTGGGCACAGAGAGGTTTAGTTTTTTGTAGAGGTTAGACAGCTAGTATGTGGAAGTGCATTTGCTTTAACCCGTACACCAGCACCACGGTGATACCGAGCCCCCAGGATGTTGGCAATGTCTGGAGACACTTTGGATTAATCACAACTCAGGAGTGTTGGCATCCAGTGGGCACAGGAGGCTGCTGAACATTCTGTAATGCCCAGAGCAGCCCCATCCCAATGAAGAATGATCTGGTCCTAAAACATCCTTAGTGCCAAGGTGAAAGGCCTGCTCTGTGCTGTGCTTTGCAGTCAGTTCGAGCTTCATCCCACTCATTCAACTCAGAGTTATTGAACACCTGCTACATGCATGTCCTGGGCAGGGCAGGCACCCATAGGAGTGCCTGCCCCGAGAGCTGTCTAGTGGAGAGACAGACATGAGACAAGGACACACATAAGCCCATAGATAAAACCATACTATAACAATATGTGCCACAAAGCAGAGGACCACAGTGTCATGAAAGAGAATTAGAGGGACGCTGGTGATGGGTTGAAGGGAACCAGCAAGGCTTCTCTGCAGGAGTGACTTTGAAACTGAGACCCAGAGGTGGGAGGAAGGAGGGGCACTGCAGGAGGGAGCCGCTGTGCAAAGGCCCTGGGGGGTAGCTGAAAGCAGGACAGGGTGAGGGCGGAGCGGTGGGACAGGAGAGAAACAGCTACGGCCCAACAAGGAGACTGGTCTTTGTGCCAAATCAAGAACCTTTGGAGGGTTTTAGAGCAGTGACACTGTCCAGGAAGGGACCGTCCTGGGACTCGGGCACAAGTCCTGGGTGAAAGATGCAGTGTGAAGCTGAAACCCGAAGCCTACAAGGGCCAGAGCTGTCACAATCACACACCCGGTGATGACGCACCGTCCTCACCCAGAGTTGCTTGTGGAATGTGACGCCGAAGCCGTGTGTGTAAGTCACGCGGTGATCGCTGGAGCCTCCTCATCCTTACACACAGAGCAGCTCTGGCAGCTGGAAACACCTGCTTGGGCCACGCTGCCCATCCCCGGCCTGTAGTGGGGACTTTCCTGCACGTTTCTTGTTTCTCCTGGCACCTTTTGGGTGACTCAGGCTGTGCTGCTTTTGCTCCTCCTACAACCTCCATTTTGCCTTCTTCAGATGCCAAAGACTCCCTTGTCCCAAGGCAGTCCCCAAATTCTGAGACATCACATGCCCCACCTGGGCCCATGTGAGAGACTGTGTGGCTGCTGCTGCTGTGCGAATGCCTGATTCTCTTCTCTGCCCACTCGTGTGACATGTCTGGGACAGATCCACAGGGACAAGAGCTTGAGGCTTTGAGGGGATCTGATTATCCCCACACAGTCAGGGACAGGATTTCCCAAGGTGGCTTTAGCTCAAGACAAAGGAATCTGTTGAAGAAAAGGTTTCCTGGGATAATAAATTCAGGATACCCTATTTCAGCACAGTCCAGTAGCTTTAAGAACACAGGGTTTTTCAGACCAATTAATATACTAATAAGCATAATAAATATCAAGAACTGATAATTACCTTTTTTTGCAGGCAGATCAGTGTTGGGAAGTTCGTGGCACAGGGATTGTCACCCACAGCCACTGAATGACCGAAGAAAGGACACCTCGGAGTGGACAGCAGGTCCCGCCAGTGTCCACTCTGACTACTGGTCTCTGGGCTCCTCAGAGGGGCTGTCTCAAAACTCCCAGCGATGGCTCAACTGAAGGAGGAGAAGGAGGGTTTCTGCCTATCTGGGCCCTCCAGGAGGGCCTTATGCACCAGAACCCTCCCCCTTATCAGTGATTCCCAAGGGTGGGGGAAGCTTGCTGGGACCCAGCTGCTGAGAAAAAGCAAACACCTGCTGGCTTGGGCGCTGGTTAGCTGCTTTCATGATGTTTTAGGGTTTTCTGTTACTGTTTTAATTACTAGGAAGGTGTGCCGGTGCTGTGGCATAGCAGGTAAAGTCACCACCTGCAGTGCCGGCATCCCATACGGCCACCAGTTCAAGTCCCGGCTGTTCCACTTCCAATCCAGCTCCCTGCTATGGCCTGGGAATGAAGAAGATGGCCCAAGTCCTTGGATCCCTGCAGCTGTGTGTGAGACCTGGAAGAAGCTCCTGGCTCCTGGCTTTGGATTGGCTCAGCTCCGGCCGCTGCAGCCAACTGGGGAGTGAACCAGCAGATGGAAAACCTGTCTGTCTGTCTGTCTCTGCCTCTCCTCTCTCTGTGTAACTCTGCCATTCAAATAAATAAACAAATCTTTCTTTAAAAAATTACTAAGGATGATTTTGTAAAAAAAAATCCAACAGTATACAAATGTCTACAGTCCCGCCCAGTGGTATTTCCCTGCGAGGTCTGGGCAGCCTAGTTCTCCATGTGAGAAGGAGGCACAGGGTTTGAATCCCAGCTCTGCCTCACATCTGCTCAGCACCCTGGGTCACAAACCTGGGTTTTTTTCATTTCTGAAGTGAAGGAACCATCGCCAGTACCCTGGGGAGTCTTGAATGAAACGGAAAGCACTGAGTTGGAGTCAGTTAAATTTGACTCGGGATTTTCCTACAGGAACTCAGGCACTTATTTTTTGTTTTAAGCCCAATTTCATATCATGAATAAGTTAATTATAGAACAGAGTCTATGTCTTCATAGATATTTTTCTAAGTCTTCAAGGTCAGTTCCTATATAGAAAGAAACCACCACTGAAAGGTCTGCCTTATTTTTCAAATCGATAGTGAAACTATCAAAATTCAAATAAATATCAGCTAACTTTCTTTATCCTATGTTAGTTTATTTTTTTAAAAGATTCATTTTACTTATTTGAAAGGCAGAGTGATAGAGGGGAGCGAGAGTGAGAACTTTTCCATCTGTTGGTTCTGTACCCAAATGGCCCCAGTGGCTGGGTCTGGACTAGGTCAAAGCCAGCAGCCAGGAACTCAATCTGGTCTCCCACATGGGTGGCAGGAGCCCAAGTAGTTGGGCCATCTTCTGCTGCCTTCCCAGCCACATTAGCAGGAAGATGGATCAGAAGCAGAGTAAGCAGAACTAGAACTGGTGCTTGGTTATGGGATGCCGGCATCACAGATCAAGGCTTAACCAGCTACACCCACACAACCCTAGCCCCAGGATATCTTACTTTTTGGTATCAGGAACTAAAAAGGTTCACAGGACTCTGGTGGGGTGAGTGTTACCTTAGAAAATGTCACACTCTTAAGTTCATCTTCCTAAAGTTCTTCTTCCTAAACCAACTTCACCCAAGATTTCCAGGTAAAATACAGATTGTCTAATTACATTTGAATTATTTAAAATTCAGACCTATCTACAGCTCTGTATTTTGATTTGCTACATCTGGCAACTCTAAATCTAGACAACTAAAATAATCTAAAGGTATCTGGGACTCATTTATAAACATTTTAAACTGCTTTTATAAATTTCATATAGCCTATTAAAGTTCTTTAAATTATCTGAACTGGGGGCCGGGGCTGTGGCGTAGTGGGTAAAGCCGCCGCCTGCAGTGCCAGCATCCCATATGTCCACTGGTTCAAGTCCCAGCTGCTCCACTTTCAATCCAGCTCTCTGCTGTGGGCTGGGAATGCAATAGAAGATGACTCAAGTCCTTGGGCCCCTGCACCTGTGTGGGAGACCAGGAAGAAGCTCCTGACTCCTGGCTTCGGATCGGCGCAGCTCCGGCCATCATGGCCATCTGGGGAATGAACCAGTGGATAGAAGACACCTCCCTCCTCCCCCCGCCCCACTCCTCTGTGTAACTGACTTTCAAATAAATAAATAAATAAATAAATCTTTAAAAAATATCTGAACAAAAAAGTCACCTTTTTTTACATTAAATAATTCCAAGTCTAGTAAATTAAGCTTATACAACACTGCCAACACAAAGTCTTTATAAAAGTTCCAAAACTGTATGCCAACTTAAAGTAAGGCACCTAAGACAAACCCCCCAGTTGTAAACTTGACGTTGGAGTAAGAAGATTGTCAACTTATGTTCTGAATCTCTCTCAGATGGCACGAACTCACAGAATTCCACATATGTGAAGGGCTGCTACCCGCATTTTGTCTTGAAATACAAATCACGTGACCCATGGCTCTGGATGCCTTAAGCATTTCTGCATTTACTCTAACTCTTCCTCTACTTGGAAGATGCCCACCCACCAGAGAGCACAGTTAACCACCTGCTAACCAGAGCAGCTTCTTCCCAGAGAGCCCACCTGGCCTGAGGTCTGAGGTCTGAGGTAGCAGACAGCAGGGAGATTCACTGCACCAGCAGCTCAGGAAACGACAATTTCCTTCCAACACTTCTTCCTGGATTATCTTAGAACCCATGGCCAGCTCCGATAGCCTGTGGACTGATGTGTGCTGATGCACGTGTTCTTCTCCCTGTGGGGATGGCCACAGACCCACTGCCTCAGGCAGCAGTGGCCCCGAGGTCTCAATGCTGACCTCAAGTTATTCTCTACCCTCTCCTCACACATTTATTTTTGCCAAAGTCTGCATGTCTAACTTGATCAGATTTTGCATTTCTTTTGCTTTTCAGATCTTTCTGCCCAAATCTCTAAGTCATTTTCCTTAGGCTTTCTTTCCCCAGGGGGTCACACAACTGCTACAGCATTAAAATAATATCCGCTTGGCCGGCGCCGTGGCTCAGTAGGCTAATCCTCAACCTTGCGGCACCAGCACACCGGGTTCTAGTCCCGGTCGGGGCGCCGGATTCTGTCCCAGTTGCCCCTCTTCCAGTCCAGCTCTCTGCTATGGCCCAGGAGTGCAGTGGAGGATGGCCCAAGTGCTTGGGCCCTGCACCCGCATGGGAGACCAGGAGAAGCACCTGGCTCCTGCCATCGGATCAGCGTGGTGCGCCAGCCGCGGCGGCCATTGGAGGGTGAACCAATGGCAAAGGAAGACCTTTCTCTCTGTCTCTCTCTCTCACTGTCCACTCTGTCAAAAAAAAAAAAAAAAAAATCCGCTTGAATTGTGGATCTCTACAGGGGCTTGAACTGGCAATCTGTCCTTGAAGTCCAAGGACACTTCACCGGACCATCCCAGGACACCAACTGTCACTGTCTCCAGAGCAACACACTGCTGGGGTTTCATGTGTTAAATCGGTACAACCAAACTGCCTAAGAAATCATGTAATTCAAACTAAACTTGCCCTCAATTACGCCCATCAGGGCGTCAGAGAGTCGGTGTCCGGGTGTGGCCTGGGACAGCTGGTTGCCAAGTCCCAGAGATTTAGAGAAAATTCGCAGGATTTCCCAGTGCCCCTGCCCCACTTTTCCCCTGGCAGAAGGTTCTGTCACCCTCAGTGCCCTCCGGGGTGGACACTTCCGAATTCATCAGCTGTCAGGAAAAGGTATGTGGCATGCAAGCCTGGAGACATGGCACAGGTCAGAGCTGGCTCCGGTCGGGGTGTGACTGCAGGTCAGTGCCTCACAGAGGCATGCCAGTTTCCCCACCAGGATGACAAAAACAGGGGCTCCTCACTGGCTGGCCCCCCATGTCTCGTCTCCTGGAGATGCAAATGCAGGATCTCCAGTTCCTCGGAGAAGTGAAAGTAGCAGGGAGGAATCCCGTCATTCCTGTTATCTGCAGGCTTCATAAGTCAGCGCACAGCACAGCGGAGGCCACAAGAGCGCCAGGATGTCGCTCGGGATGAGCCCAGCCTCCCTGCTGCTTCTCCTCCTCTGTCTACATGGCGCCCTGGCCCTGAAGCTCTGTTCCTTCAACGTCAGGTCCTTTGGGTACAGCAAGCGGGAAAACCGCCAGGCCATGGATGTCATTGTCAAGGTGAGTACCCTTTCCTGGTGGCAGGTCCTCCACCCCCCTCCCGCCCTCTCTTCTGTCTTCAGAGCTGAAACGTGGGAGAAACTGCAACTGGCCCTGAAGGTAACAGCTGGCTTGGAATTTGGGAGCAACTAGAACAGCAAGGGGGACAATCACTATGTCACCTCTCTGTGCCTCCTGTCCTCAAGTCGTCTCGGGGGGTGACAGTCAGGCCCAAAGCACTGCTGGGGGGTCTGCTGAGCTGGTGAATGCCGAGCTCTTAGAGCAGCGTCTGGTTACAGTGAGCTCCAGGCAAGGGCTGGCTGTAGCAACGGCTTTCCGTCCCACTGCTTGTCAGGCTTTATAAAGCAGGGTTTCATTTCATCGTCCTGTGAGGATTCTCCCCCCAGGTAGAGACGATGAACGAAAAACGGCAAAATAACCTGGTACAGCTGGTGGCACGGCAGGCGGGGGGGGGGGGGGGGGGATGTCTGTGGCACTGGCCCAGTACACTGTCTTACCCATCACCTTCGCACAACTTCTCGCTCTCCCCTTTCCTTCCTTCCTTCCCTGTCCCGTTCCTCTCTCCCTCCCTCTCCCCTTCTTTCTACCACTGCCCCCCTTCCCCCACCCAGCCCTCCAGCCCTCAGTTCCACTCTTTCTGCGTACTTACTGAATGCTGGCCCTGGGGAGTATGACTGATGTCTGGGGACACATTTCAGCTTTCTGTGGAGCCACCTGACTCTCTATCATACAGAGGCTGGGAACTGAAACCTGTGCTAGGACTCTGGCAGGGCATCGTTTCCTAAGCAGACGGCAGAGGCCCCCCAGTGTGTGAATGTGAGCCCTGCGTTCAGATCTCACCTGCCAGCCACAGGGCCCAGAGAATGCCTGCACCTCCCTGAGCCTCCAGTTCCTTTCAGTAGCCTGAGGCTTGCCCTATCTGGAGCCCTGGCTGAGGGCTCCAGGGGAGGTTCTGGCAGAGCAAGGGCAAGGCAGGTGCTCAGATGATAATCAGCAAAGGAGACTGGTGGGGACCCGCACGCTGTGTTCTTAATGACATGGTCCTCTCAGTCCTGCCCTTTGGATGGCACCCATGACCTTCCAAATGTGGCTGTGTAACCAGGACAGCCATGCCAAGTCTGTAGGAAGCACGGTGCTCTTGCTCCAAGGGAAACTGGCATCCAAGGAATCTATCTTTCCCCACTTTTTCACGCACAGCCCCAGGATCTTGGTACCTACCGAGTTCCTGCCACCTTCTTGCGTACCCAACTGGGAATAACACCGCTGTGTTAAGGGGCTGTCTTTTTGTTCTGTGGAGGTGTGGGTATGGGCTACACTCAAGGTCTGCTCTGAGCCCACCACGCTCATCTGAAGCCCTTGTCGGACCGCCATCTCCTCCCATTCCAGCAGAGTCATTCTGTAAGCAGAGGCCACCTCCAGACACTGCCACAGCTGCTCAACAGAGCACCCCCTGTGAAACCAAAATGCCAGACAGCAACAAAGCTTTGCTTCCCAGGCCCATAGACCGAGCGCATATTACAGGCCAGGAATTTTATATATTTTTTTAAATGTGTTTGTTCTAGAGAGAGCGCACTCCCACTCCCATCTGCTGACTCACTCCCCAGATGCCCACAATAGCAATTACTTGAGCCATAATCACTGCCTCCCAGGGTCTGCTTCGCAGGAAGTTGGAATCGGGAGCCGGAACACTCTGATGTGGGACACAGCACCCTAACTAGCAACTTAACTGCTAGGCTAAGCACCCACCCCCTCTAGTATTGCATTCTTATTTAATACTATGGCCTGGGTGGCACTGCGCCACTTCAGAACTGAGAGCCCTGAGGCTCAGAATGGTGATGTGAGTTTTCAGGGCCAGTGACACCAGGTGACGTAGACTGAGAGGTCTTTCCCACTCCTCCATGCTGGGCTGGCAGGTTCAGCATCACTAGGCTGTCAGCATTCTGACCTTCACTGGGAGGTGAGTGCCAGGGAGCCTGACTTCTCTGTCTTGGTTTGCTCACCCATACCACAGGCAGCTGTCCAGAAGCCAAACCCTGCTCATGAGTTTCCCTCTATCCGAGTGCTCTCTGGATTGTAGAGAACCTGACTGTCTGACAGATAGTCAGGAAGAAAGCCATGTTTTAGGCACGCCAAGGCACCGGGAGATGTGAGGATGGCATGGAGGGAGCGTCGGCACATGGTAATTAGCATGGCAGGAGTGCATCTCCTCAGCAGGACCCAAGTTCAGCTTCACAAACGCTCTGATTCCTATGGCCACTTCACAGATAAAGCACTGGAGCTGACAGATGAAATAAGCTGGCCAGAGTGTAGAGCAAGCAAATGACAGAGAACTGGAACCCAGGCTCCCCCCTGCCACCTGTCCTCACTCTTGAGACTGTCCTCCCCTCTCTCCAGGTCCTCTCCTGACACGCTTTGCTGGGAGTCCCTCAACACCAGCCCCTCAAACTCTCCCTCCCTTCAAGGGACCAGAGTCAGGGCTAAGTCCGAGAAGTCTCCGCACTCAGGGCCCTCGCCTTTGTCACCTCCTCCTGAGATGGAAGAAGAGGAGGTGGAGCCCAGGGAAATGTATTTCTCCTGGTCCACTGGCCCAGAGTTCAGGCAAGGAAAACTGGGTAGTTAATGACAAGGAGAAATGCTCACAGCCTGTGTGGCCGAAGAAGCAAGATACATGACAAACATCACCAGTGTTTCCTGACGCCCTGCTGTGTGCCAGGGACTGGGCTGAGCCTTTTATACCCATCGTGTCTCTTAACTCTCATGATGACCCCATTCAGGAGCTTAAGTGACCTCCTCCAGGTCACACAGCTCATGAGTGACAGTTAAGACACAAACCTAAGACCATTTGGCTCCAAGTCCCTAACCTCAGAGGCATGGCCTAATTGCTGTGATGCCAATTTTGTAAGTAGATATAGAAATCTTCTGGAAAAGGGTCTGAGTGCTGGGCTAATGGGGCATCTGTGGCTTCTGTAGTCTTTTGTCTCTCCTGCATGGTCCAGATTTTCTATAATAAATAGATTTATATTCTAAAAATTATGACAAATATTTATGGGTTGAATAGAAAATTTACTCCCATTTTTTCTCACAGTGCCACAAGGAAGATCTAAAACAGGAAGGTATTTGTGCTTCATGATTCGGGCACATCTGGTTCCATTATGGTCCATCCTCCCTCTTTTCTTTCCTGCCTGCCACTCTCTTCCTTTTACTCACGCCAGATGTTGAGCCAGGAGCTAGACAGAGAATTATAACCATACCGAGGTCCAGAATGTTGTCTGGCACCCTGTGGGTTCATGATAAAAGCTTGTTGGATGGATGAACCAGTGGATGCACAGATGGGTGGAACGATGGATGGGTGAAGATTAACAGTCAAAAATCCCACCCCCATTCAGGAAAATTCTGCTAATGAGATCTTGAGCTATTGTCTACCGCGGTGTAGATTCCCATCAACAGGAAATATTCTCAGAGGTGCCACGGGGACTGCCCACAGGAAGCAGAAATCAGCATCTGCTGTAGATACGGAGCTAGGAAGTGCTTGCAAAGGAAAGGGGTTGTCAACAGGACACCCGGAGGCTAAAGCCTCTACTCAGCAAAAGGAGACAGAACTCATGGTCCACATTCACTGTGGCTCGATGGATCCCACTCCAAAAAGGGACCTTGTTCTTTGCAAAGGTGCAGTCACAAGGACAGGCTGATTTCCTTGGCTGTTGAATGGAGTAGTCAAGCAGGGACTCTAGTGTAGATGCCCAATTATCCCATTTTTCCTTGGAGTTCAAATTACTAAACCTCACCGAGCCTCAGAGCACCCAACTATACAATGGACATATCAAGAGGACTCTTACAAAGCCCCCCTAATGTGTGAGCACTTTATTAGGCACACTAGCCTAAGAAAGGTCACTTATCTTTATGCTTAATGTCAAAAATGCACCTGTCATTTCTAATAAAGTCTGCCCATAACCTTCTCCTCCAAAATTCCTTACTCAAGCAATTTTTTTTAAAACATGTCAATTTTTAGAAATTATAAAAGTATAACTTTTAAAAAAAGATTTATTTATTCATTTGAAAGGCAGAGTTACAGAGAGGCAGAGGCAGAGGCAGAGGCAGAATGAGAAGTCTTCCATCCACTGGTTCACTCCCCAGATGGCCACAGTGGCCGGAGTTTAACCAATCTGAAGCCAGGAGCCAGGAGCCAGGAGCCTCCTCCGGGTCTCCCACATGGGTGCAGGAGCCCAAAGACTTGGGCCATCTTCTACTGCTTTCCCAGGCCATAGCAGAGAGCTGGATCAGAAGTGGAGCAGCTGGGACTCAAACCGGCTCCCAAATGTGGGCATAGGAGGCGGTGGCTTTACCCACTATGACATAGTGCCAGCCCCAAAAGTATAACTCTTAAAAATTATGAATTTATTTATAAACTATGTAATAACTTGATTAAATATAGTTATGCTCTTTTTTTGAAAGTAACAGAAACATACAAGGAGAGAAAAATTGCACATTATCCTGTCATTCAAAGATAACAGCTGTTGGAGTGGGCATTAGGCTAGCAGTTAAGATGCCAGGGGAGATGTCCACATCCCACACTGGACCACTTGGGTTTGAGTCCCAGCTCCAGCTTTCTGCCAATTCAAATCCCGGAGGCAGCAGTGATAGCTTAAGTAATCAAGTTCCGGGGGCCGGTGCTGTGGTGCAGCGGGTTAAAGCCCTGGCCTGAAGTGCCGGCATCTTATACGGGCGCCAGTTCTAGTCCCGGCTGCTCCTCTTCCAATCCCGCTCTCTGCTATGGCCTGGGATAGCAGTGGAAGATGGCCCAGGTCCTTGGGCGCCTTCACCCGCCTGGGAGACCTGGAAGAAGCGTCTGGCTCCTGGCTTCAGATCAGCACAGCTCCAGCCATTTTTTGGGGCCATCTGGGGCCATCTGGGGAGTGAACCAGCGGATAGAAGACTTCTCTCTCTGTCTCTACCTCTCCCTGTGACTCTTTCAAATAAATAAAATAAATCTTTAAAAAAAAAAAAGTAACCGAGTTCCTGTCACTTATAGAAGACCTGGATTGAGTTCCCAGCTTCCAGCTTTGGCACTGGCCCAGGCCCAGCTCTTGTGGGCATTTGAGGAAAGAACCAATGGGTAAGGGCTGTCTCTGTGTCTCTCTACCCTTCACATAAAAATAAATAAATAAAAATTGAAAAGATAAAGCCCTTGACATTTGGGTGATTTCCTTAAAGGCATTTTTCTTCACAAAAATAAATACACAGATCTGCATCTGTTTTGCAGCATGTTGACCACCGTGCATCACCAGTTTTGTATTCTGCTTTTATGAGTATATTAAGAAATGCAAGGATAACAATGTGAGAGATAGATGTACTGAGGGTCAAGATCATGGGCTCTGGAGTTGGATTCCCTGGGTTCAAAGTCCATCTTTTTTAAAAATTTACTTATTTGGGAGACAGAGGGGTGGAGGGAAAGAAAGAACTCTTCTATCTGCTGGTTCACTTCTCAAAAGCCTGCAAGAGCTGGGGCTGGGCCAGGCCAAAGCCAGAAGCCTGGAACTCCATCCCATTGTCCCATGTGGGTGACAGGAACCCAGAACTTGATCCATCACCTGCTGCCTCCCAGGGTGTGCGACAGTGGGAAACTGGAATCAGACGTGGAGCCAGACTCAAGATCAGGCACTCTAAAATGCGACATAGGCATCTGAAGCAGCATCTTACCCTCTGTGCTAAACAGCTGTCTCTGCCATGGCCACTTTCTAGGTAGGTCACTGAGTGACTAGTCAACTTTCCGTGAGCCTCAGGCACCTCATCTTTAAAATGGACATAACAAAAGCACCTATCTCAGAGTCCTTAATTCAGGGAAGAAACTAAGCTATTTTAACAAGCACCCAGGCAAAACTAAAACACAGTAAGTACACAACAAAACATTTTGTTGCTTGTGGCAAATGGCTTCCAACTCCTGGGGATTCTCCCTCTGCAGATCATCAAACGCTGCGACATCATACTCCTGATGGAAATCAAGGACAGCAACAACATGATCTGCCCCATGCTGATGGAGAAGCTGAATGGGTAAGTGTGTGCGGGTGGTGCAGCTGGGCAAACCCCAAGTGCATGGTCAGCTGAAAAGCCTCCTGAGACTGAAACTTGACAGCCAGCCAGCATTTCACCCTGACTACCAGATCACGTGGCCAGATCTGGCCAGGCTTCCAGTGCTCTCAGCTGTGGTCCTGGGAACTCTGAACCAGGGAAAGTCACGCTGCTTTTGGCAATAAAGGATCCAGACTGTGAGGCCTGGGGAGGGGCACTGTGAGTGGTCTCATCGACACAGAGGCCTTTGGGGCCTGCCCCGCCCTTCGCATCTGCAGTAAGGGGTGGAGCTGAGATGACCCTTTTTAGCCTCAGCAGATATTCTGTTTCTGGAGCTGACCTTAGGAAGGTGAGGACAGAGGCAGCAGAACTCAGACCACCTGGGTTTGCATCCTGGTACAATCTGATCTCAGTCAAGTTACTGAACTTCTTGGTGCCTCATTTTCCCCATATGCAAAAGGGACTAACAGTAGACCCTTTCTTCATGATCTGTTATGATGGTCAAATTTTTTTTTTTTTAAGATGTATTTACTGATGGCTGGTGCCACGGCTCACTAGGCTAATCCTCCACCTGCGGCGCCGGCACACCGGGTTCTAGTCCTGGTTGGGGCACCGGATTCTGTACCGGTTGCCCCTCTTCCAGGCCAGCTCTCTGCTATGGTCTGGGACTGCAGTGGAGGATGGCCCAAGTGCTTGGGCCCTGCACCCCATGGGAGACCAGGAGAAGCACCTGGCTCCGGGCTTCGGATCAGTGCAATGCGCCAGCAGCAGCGCGCCGGCCATGGTGGCCATTGGAGGGTGAACCAACGGCAAAAAAGAAGACCTTTCTCTCTCTCTCACTATCCACTCTGCCTGTCAAAAAAAAAAAAAAAAAAAAAGATTATTTATTTGAGAGGCAGAGTTACAGAGAGAGGAAGAGACAGACAGACAGACAGTCTTCCATCTGCTAGTTCCCTCCCCAAATGGCCACAATGGCCTAAGCTGGCATGACCTGAAGCCAGGAGCTTCTTTCAGGTCTGCCATGTGAATACAAGAGCCCAAGCACTTGGGTCATCTTCCACTGCTTTCCTTGGCCATTGGCAGGAAGCTAGATTGGAAGTGGAGCAGAAAGGACTCAAACCAGTGCCCATATGGGATGCCAGCACCACAGGCAGAGGCTTAACCTACTACACCCCAGCACCAGCCCCATGACTGTCAAATTCTTCTATGGAAGTATTTGAACAGTACTAGTGGAATCCATGAATAGTAAAAGGAAGAGGATTATAAAGGGAGTTGATAGTCTATGGGTCACATGTAACAGCTACCATTACAAAAAAAAAAAAAATCAAGGATTATTTAAAGGGCAGTGTGACAGAGAAGAGACAGAGAAAGAAAGATCTTCCATCTGCTGGTTCACTCCCCAAATGGATGCAACAGCTGTGGCAGGGCCAGACTGAAGCCAGGAGCCCGGAACTCCATCCTGGTTTCCCACATCAGTGGTAGGAGCTCAAGCACTTGGGCCATCTTCTGCTGCCTTCTTAGGGGCATTAGCAGGGAGCTGGATCAGAAGTGGAGTAGCTATGAGTTGCAACCGGTGCTCTGATATAAGATGCATCAGGCGGCTTAACCAATTACATTTCAATGCCAAGCTGTCCCATAACAGCTACCACTGATAACCTACTATTGGGGCAGGCATGCTATTAATCCATTTAGTTCTTCTATTCCCCTTACTGCTCACAACAACCCTGTGGGGTGGATAACCTTACTGCTTCCCTTACAGCTGAGGGAGCCGAGGCACAGAGAGGAGGGACATGCTCAAAGCCACCTCGCCAGTAAACAGCCAAGCCTGCCTTTGAACTTGGATCAGTCTAACTCCAGTGCCCATGCCTCATTCCAAGTCTTCTCAGCCTTCCTGAGAGTGGTCCTGCGAGTTTTCAGGAGTGTGGGTGATGGCAGGGACAGGTACAGAAGGTCCAGGCGTCTCCCACAGTCAGTCTGGGATCAGTCTTTCTATTACCAGTGATCTCAGTGCTTCCCAACCTGCCTAGACTGTGCCACAGATTCTAGGCAGAGCCAAATCTGTTTGTCTCTTTTTCCCCATAATCCAAAAGGAACCTCAGTCACCTTGCAGCAGAGTCCCAGCAAGCAATTTGCGGGCAGAACAAAGATAACTTCCCCAAACTAGAAGCCCAGCACCCATCTACTGTCCACATCCCTGCTCCAGCCTGGCTTAGAACACAGATCTGAAATCCCAGAAATTTCCGTAGACTCTGAGTTGGTCCCTGAGTATCCCCTCTGCTTTTTCCCAACTGAACCTGAGACTGAACCTCAGCTTTAAACATGCCCTAGATCTTTCTGTAGGCAGATGGAATAGAACTGTGTCAGACTCTGCCCAGAGTGGACTTAGCAGCAGGTCTGGCAAACACATAGAATCAAGTTTCCCTAATGTGGGTGAGAAGTGGAGCCAATGGCCTTCACAGCTGCATCTCTAGCCCCTAGGGTATGAACAAGAGTAATTTGAAATCGTAGTCCCCTAGGGTTTGTGGGAAAGTACTTGGTGGGTTCAGAAGACAGAATGCCCCTGCATTTGATAGATGCTCAGGAGTGGTGCACAGACAAGGTGACCTGATAAGGCTGTGTGCTCCACTGTGGGCAGAGTAGGGTTTCTGTTTGCAGCCTGAATCATCTATGGTCTCAACAGTCTCCCATGAGGGTTTGATGATATGTCAGATACAGGGTCAAATCCCAGATTCATATTTTAAACTATAAAAGGGGGTAACAGGGGCCCAGCACCATGGCATAGAAGGCTAAGCTTCCAGCTATGGCTCCAGCATCCCATATGGGCACCAGTTCGTGTCCTGGCTGCTCCTCTTCGGATCCAGCCTCTGCTATGGCCTAGGAAATTAGTAGAAAATGGTTCAAGTGCTTGGGCCCCTGTACCTGCATAGGAGACCTATAAGAAGCTCCTGTTTCCTGACTTCAGATCGGCCCAGCTCCAGCTGTTGTGGCCACTTGGGGAGGGAACCAGTGGATGGAAGACCTTTCTGTATGTCCCTCTCTTTGTCTGTAACTCTACCTCTCAAATAAATAAATCTTTTTTTTTTTTTTTTTTTTGACAGGCAGAGTAGACAGTGAGAGAGAGACAGAGAGAAAGGTCTTCCTTTGCTGTTGGTTCACCCTTCAATGGCTGTTGCAGCCGGCGTGCTGCGGCCGGCGCACCACGCTGATCCGAAGCCGGGAGCCAGGTGCTTCTCCTGGTCTCCCATGCGGGTGCAGGGCCCAAGCACTTGGGCCATCCTCCACTGCCTTCCCAGGCCACAGCAGAGAGCTGGCCTGGAAGAGGGGCAACTGGGACAGAATCCGGCACCCCGACTGGGACTAGAACCCAGTGTGCTGGCACCGCAAGGCGGAGGATTAGCCTATTGAGCCACGGTGCCGGCCGAATAAATAAATCTTTAAGAAAATAAAGAAGAAGATTATTTCAAGTCCATGGGTCATGAGATTTTAAAAGAAAAAAGGGAGGGTAACAATGGCACCCACCTTATAATGGCAAAAAAAGAAAAAAAAGGCTGCAAAGATTCTGGCAGGCGTCCCAGCCTGACAATGGGGGCCCTTCTTACTGGATTCAAACTGATGAAAAAGTGGCCTTCCCACGATGCCATTGGGAATACGGAGGCAGACTAGAGAGAGGGAAGCAGCAGGGGGATGTCCACTGATTCATATGCCTTGTGAACTCTTTATGTTTTCTAGAAATTCAAGGAGAGGCATAACATACAACTATGTGATTAGCTCTCGGCTCGGAAGAAATGTCTATAAAGAACAGTATGCCTTTCTCTATAAGTAAGTACAATCTAGGCTCCCTGTAACAAGGCCCACTTACATATTTTGATTGTGAATTGAATCAAAACAGGCATCTTTCCTTCCAAATCCAATTCTGATCTCTAACCAGTGCTCAAAATCAGTCAAAATAATTACTGTCAAAATCTAGACATTGGGCAAACTATAAACTCATCAAAACTAGAGTGCATGAGCAACTTCCTGACTCCTAATTTGTTGGTTGGCTTGGTGGCTCCTGGGTACATTCTTTACTCTTCATAATCAAGCTCTGGCCCAGGGCTGGAAACCTGAATTGCCCAGCACGACTGATTTCCTGCCCTTCACATCCTTGTCATCTTCCTACTAGTGACTGAAGTCTGAGCATTGACTTGTGGGTGCCCTCGGTGACCAGAATGGCTCAGATCCTCAAATCCCAGAGGCCCTGACTGCTGAGAAGTGCTCACTCAGCTTTCTTCTCAGGCAAAAGATCCTTCCAGTGCTGAGCCTGCTCTGGAAGATTACAAAACTGTGGGAACGTCTTCTTGACGTTCTGCTTCTTGAAAGAAGGAAACTACTGACTCAACTGGGACGGCTTCATTTTTTTCTCCTCTAGGGAAAAGCTGGTGACTGTGAAGAAAAACTATCTCTACCATGACTATGAGGCTGGAGATGCGGACGTGTTTTCCAGGGAGCCCTACGTAGTCTGGTTCCAGTCGCCTTTCACTGGTGAGATCCATAGGCCCCTCTCACCTGTGACCTCCCAGCTGCCCTCACTGTGAACTGCAATCCCAGGGACGATGCAGGGGGTGACAAAGTCTTGTAATATCTGCATCTGGATGTAGCACCCAGCTCAGCTTCTGATGGCACCAGGCTTGCTTTTCAGAACGCCAAGGCTCAACACCTCCCTAGCCTACAATCCTTCTTCTGAGAATAACACTGAAGCATTTAGGCTCATGGAAATTATGCACCATGATTCTTTGGTCCCTGCCAAGTGTAAGTATTCCTTCATTTTTACAAGTCCCAAGTGATGGCCACCAAAGGTGAACCTCCAGCCTGGAGGCTCATGTTTCCTCCAGCCACTCCAGAGCAGTCTCCTCTGCAGACTGCAGAGAGAGAGGCATTCAAAGGGATGGCTCTCCAGACTAACAACACTTGCAATGCTTGCACATTGATACCTGATTAAGTGCTAGCCTCCTGGTTGAGGAACCTCTGCAATGACATAACATGGCAGGGGCTAGGATCATCTCACTCTACATCTGAAGAAATTTAGGTTCAAAAAAGTATAGTCATTGTCCAAGTCACCCAGTTACTGAAGTTAAAGAGCTGAGCTTGTAACTCGAGCCACCATCTCAGCAGCCCATGCTCTCAACCACTATACAAAAACTCGGGAAAATCGGGAATTAACTTTGGCTTGCAGACTACAGCCATACAAAATCAAATATTTTCAGTGTTGGGGACACAGGACAAGGCAGACAAGGTCCTTGTCCCTGTGAAGCTATACTATCGTAGAGGAGCCAGCTCATGACCTGATAAGCATATGCAGAGTCCTAAGTAGTTCCACCTGTATCTGTGCTACACCAATATGAACATCTTGACCTACGAAGTCCACTATTATGCCTTCTACGGTCAACTGCCTCGGGGGAAGCCTACTTTGGCAAAACAAACATGGGACAAATGTGACAAATTTCCAGTAGAAAAAGAGAAGGTGGAAGGAATGAGTGCCAAAAATGCCATTTAAGGTGTGTGTGCAAAAATCATCTTTGTCCTCACAGCACTGACATTTGGCTGACTAGGGTGTGTCCCCACAGCCCCCTCCACCTCTCCCTAAGGATCATCTCTTCTCAAATACAGAGTCCAGATCCTTATGAATGGCTAACAAACCTGTTTATCCTGAGCCTCCACCCTTCCCTACCCCTCCTTCTCTTTCCTGGGCTAGCACTGCATGTCTAGAGTTTGCTCTGTTGGTCAAGGAAATTTCCCATCTCCCCTTGATCTGCTACTACAGACTACAGAGTCAGCTGTTCATCCATATTCTCTTTCATTCATTATCAAGTCAATCAGCAAAGATTCATGAGCCCTGAGCTAGGCTCGAAGAGCCAAGACAGATAAGCATACCCTCAAGAAGCCTAGGTTCTAGAGGGCTAAGAAAGTGAAGAAAGTGGCCTGGGAGCATGAAGGCAGTAACAAGTAGGGATGCAGTGACCAGGGATGGCCCATCGTAAGTGACCTCAGGTTGCGACCTGCGGAAGCCAGCCACAGAGGGAGCTGGAGCAAGGGCATTCAGGTGGAGGGCACACTGAGTCCAAGAGCTCAGCAGCAAAAGAGGGTTGGAGTGTTCAGGAGACCAGGAGGAGGCTGGGGAGTGAAGGGGAGGCATGAAGAGGAGAGCTGGAGGCGAAGTAGGGTGTGAGCATGTGGCCCCAAACACAATCTGCCAGCTGAGCCCTGTGTGGCGCTAGCAGGGACCACCCCAGCCTCTCCCCGTGAGGTCAGAGTGAGCTTGAGAATGAGAGGAACATCCCAAGAGGGGGTGCTCAGAAGCGACAGCTGCTATTGGCAGGTGGGCAAGACACAGCTCTGAGACCCACTCACATCGTCACCCCAGGCACATCACTCACCACGGTTGGGCATAGGGCTAGGGCAGGTGGTCACAGACACTGCACAAAAGACCATCTTCTTTTTAAAACAACTTTCTTGGGCCTTTATTACTTATTATTTTAATTTTTATTTGTTTGAGACACAGAGACAGAGAGAAACTGTCCATTTACTGGCTCAATTCCCAAATGCCTGCAATAGCTGGGGCTAGGTCAAGCCAGAGTCAGGAGCCCAGAACTCATTTCAAGTTTCTTAAGTGGGAGACAGAGACCCAACTACTTAAGCCATCACCTGCTGCCCCTCAAGGAGGCACATTATCAGGAAGCTGGAATTGGAAGCAGAGCCAGGACGAGAACCGAGGCACTCTGATATGGGATGTGGGAATCCCAAGTGATAACTTAACTGTTGTGCCAAATGCTTGCCCCAGATGACCAAAGGGGAATCAACTGATCAATCTTTTTTTATTTTTTTTACTTAGTGCAAAATCTATACTGGCTTATTAGTTCTTAAAAAACACCAGAAAATGCAACCATAAACATTAAATTTTTTGTCAAGAAAAAATACACATTTGACTCAAAGAAGTGAGAAAATAAGACATCCCAATGGCAGCGAGAAAAACAGTCTACCTGCTTTCTCTTAGTCCTAACAGGCATGTGGGAGAAAAGTCTTGGGCATATTAAAATTAGCAGCCAAATGACCCTAAGATCATAAAAATCTCAGCACCAGGCTGCAGCCTCTGGGAACCCTGGAGGATGCAGCCTGGCCCTTCTAGAAGAGAGAGCCTGTTTCTCGGGTAGAATGTGTGGGAACCTGGTGGGGGCAGGGTGTGAACTGTGCCTCCTTCCCGTCCCTCAGCTGTCAAGGACTTCGTGATTGTGCCCCTGCACACCAGCCCTGAGGCATCTGTGAAAGAGATCGATGAGCTGGTTGATGTTTACATGGACGTGAAACGTCGCTGGAACGCTGAGGTGATGACCTCTGTGTTTGTCAAATTCCTGTCTAAGGGGCAGAGGCAGGCCCTTGGGTTCAAGGAGAGGGGTCAGGGCGTGTACCCCCTCTCAGGCTTTTCCTCGGCCCTAATTATCCTTCTGCTGAATCTGCCCGGCACTGCGACGTGGGTCTTAGGAATTCATGCACCATTAACAATGGATGCCAGTGTTGATTAAGTGACTAGCTGGGGCCAGGCACTGCACTGAGGCTTGACATGGACCTTTGAATTTAATCCTTCCAATAACCCTACAAGGGAGCTACTTTTTATCATTCCCACTTTGCCACTGAGAGAGGTCAAGAGTGTTTTGGTTAAAGGCAACAGGATCTCAAACTGGCTCATGAAAAGGAGAAGCAATTTTTTGGTCTATATAAGTGAGTGCCGGAGTCCAGGCACAGCTGGATCCAGGGCTCAGATAAGGTAATCAGGGCTTTCCATTTCTTGGCCTCCTTTCCTCTGGGTGGGCTCCACCCCTGGGATGGCAAGATGGCCACTAGCAGTGTCCAGGCCAACTGACCGATTTCCTTTTCTACAAGGCAACCAATTGTAGGAATGAGTCCCATTGGCTCTGACTGGGTAACATGTCCATCCTGAACCAATCACTGTGATCAGAGGGGCTTGAGATATTCTGATTGGCTAAATCTCTGTTGCCTCAACCTTGTGGACTGAAGTGGAGGAGGGAAGAGGTGGTTTCCCAAGGAAATTTGGGGTGCTGTTCTCACGGAAGGCGGAGCACACCTGCCATTCCTCTGGGCAACTGTTTCCCCATCGGGAAGAAGGGATGCTGCCACCTTGGCCAGGAGGGTCTGTGCAGGCCCCTGGCAGACCTGGAAGTGCTCCACAGGGCTCTGCTCCTCTTTGCCGCTTTCACTGCCTCTTCTGCTCCCCTTCCTCCTCCTAAGTTCCAGGAAAAATGGAGAAGACAAAGTGCATCTCATTGTTTACAGGTAAACAGCAGGACAGGAGAAAGACTCATTCACTCATTCCACAAACTATGAAATCATTCATTCAACAAGAATGTAGAGAGCATCTGCCCATTGAGGGTCGGGCTCCGGGGAGACATCAGTGATCTAAGCATGAAAAACAGAGGAGACTCGTGATGAGGGCCTTCAGGGAGGCCGATCAGGGCTCCATTCTTGACTTTACCACTTGAACATGGCCTAGAGCACCTCTTGTTTCAATGGGGTTAAGAGTGACATCCACCCCGCAGAGTGTATGCCTTGTTTTAAGATATAAAGTCAACCTTATAGAACACTTAATGTTGGACCCAGCATGTAGCAAAACAAATCCTGCCCATAGGAGCAGAAGCTGGTGACCTTCAGGTTAAGGGTCCCATCCTGACCTCAACTGCGTCCAGTAATCACAAGGGAAACCCCAATCACCAAGGTCAACATGAACAATTCTGGAAGTAAACTCCGAAGTCAGCACTCACCCCTACCAATGGCACAAAGGAGGAAATCGGACACTTCCCGTGTTTGGTGGAATGTCAAGAGTCTGTACCAGGAGCTCTGCACAGGGAAAAATACTTCCAAGATAGCAAGTTTCTGAGTGGCCTGTGACAGGGGATAGATGGCTCACACTGTGACCCTCTGCCCTTCAAACTCCTCTCACTTCCTCCAAGGACTGAATTTCCACAGGAAGAGGTTTCCAACTTGAAAACAATAGGAGAGATACAGTGTGCCAAAGCTGTCCTATACCGCCCAAGTGCATTTTCCTGCTTGGAAATAAGAGGGTTGATTCATTCCTATGTGTATTCTGCAGGCGTTTGAGCCAGCTCTGAGGGTATCTGTTAGCTGGGTTCTTTTATGCCTTAACTGTGCACACTGAATCAAACAGGCACTGACAAAGGCATAGGTGGGGCTGTCACAGCAAATACCCTCTGGTCCACGAAGAGCCCCTCCCCGGTACTTGCCGGTCAGATAGGCATCAGAGCTGAGACTCTGCCTTAAACTGCAGGCTCTCCTAGAAAGCAAAAATAACCTAAGACAGATCCTGTGCTAGTTTGCTAGGGCTGCTGTGCAACACCAAGGACCAGGTGCTTTAAAACAATAGAAAGTGATTTGCTTACAATCCCCAGGACGAGGTATGTCCAGTAGTGTTGGTGCCCACCCGGGGCCTCTCTCATCGCCTTGCAGTAGGTCATCTTCTGTTGTCTTCAGGTGTCTTTACCTGGTCCTCCTGCTGTGTCTCTGCCTTCAACTCCTGTTTTAAAAAAAAAATTTGGTTTTTTTTTTTTTTTTTTTTTTTTTTTTTTGAGAGGCAGAGTCAGAGAGAACTCTCATTTGTTGGTTTATGGCTGGGATCTAGAAATTCAATCCAAATCTCCCTTGTGGGTAGCAAGGACCCAAGTACTTAAGCATCACTGCTGCCTCCCAGGGCAAGCTACAATCAGGAGCTATAGCTGGAATTAAACCCAGGTACTCTGATATGGGATGCCCGTATCTTTAACTACTAAATTTCCACCCTGTAATCTCTCTCTTTCATAAGGACACTAGTCATATTGAATTAGGGCCCTCCTATATAACGTTCTACTGAGACCCTATTTCCAAATATAGTGACATTCTTCTTTCTTTTAAAGATTTGCTTATTTATTTCCTTGTTTATTTGAAAGGCAAAGTTAGAGAGAGGGAGAGACATACAGAGGGAGAAAGAGGTCTTCTATCTGCTAGTTCACTCCTAGATGGCTGTGCAATAGCCAGGGCTATGCCAGGCTGAAGCCAGAAACCCAGAATTCCATCCAGGTGTCCTACATGGGTGGCAGAGGTCCAAGCACTCGAACCATCAGCCATCCTCCCCTACTTTCCAAGGCACATTAGCAGGACACCGGCTCAAAAGGGGAGCAGTCAGGACTTGAAACAGTGCTCTGACATGGATGCCAGTGTCACAAATGGTGGCTTAACCCACAACCTCTGGTCCCAAATACCATCACATTCTAAGGTATGGGGGGGGGGGGGTCAGAGCTTCAACTATGAGTAGAACAAGGGACACAGTTCAATCAGTGCAGACCTCACTGTCTACTGGGCACGTGGAATCATTGCCAACAGTGCCGGCCAGGTGAGAGTTCCAAATTTTGTCTTTCAGAATTTCATTTTCATGGGTGACTTCAATGCCGGCTGTAGCTATGTCCCCAAGAAAGCCTGGAAAAACATCCGCTTGAGGACCGACCCCAAATTTGTTTGGCTGATTGGGGATGAAGAGGACACCACGGTCAAGAAGAGCACCAGCTGTGCATACGACAGGTAGGAGGCATCCGCAGGCTGCTGCTGGCCCAGCCAGGCCTGGGTGAGCCTGAAGAATTGCTTGGAGAGCCAAGTCTTGTAGAATTCAGGCCCCTCTGCCCAGTGTTCTGTGTGGGGGATAAACAGCACATCCTAGGCAGCAGCCCTGGGCCCTGCAGCTTAGCAGAGGCAAGCACTGGCTCTAGTGTCAGCTGGGCCTGGATTCCAAGCCTGACCCTGTGTAATCTGAAACTCTGAGTCTTCCTTTCCTGTAGAATGGAGTCTGTAGTCCTACCTCCTTCATGGAGACGTGATGAGTTAGTTACTTTGCATACTCTGTATGCGTTTTGTGCAAACGTTTCGGATTGCCTCAGAGAACAAGCCTAAAAGTGAGACCAGTAAACGGAAGGATATTTTTGCGCTTTTGCTACACGTTCCTAAACGCAAACAAATCCACTGAGATACTGGTATCCCCTGCTTCACTTAAAGTCTCAGAGGATTCATAAGCAGCTTGCCCCTTGCCTCCTTGTGTAGAGAGGAAGGTGAGTTTGCTTAAGCATGTGAATGCCAGTGACCTTCAGGAATCAGGCCACAGCAGGGAAACCCCCAGGGCCAGTCCTATGGGAAACCACAGCTCCCAGAGCTCAGCGTGCCACGGAGGAAGCGTGAGACAGCCATCTGCAGTGAGCAGCCAGCAGTTCTCACTTCTCAAGCTGGAGGTCTTGCTTTCATTTCCGACCCGTGACTTCCTAGGTTCCTCCTGGAGCTTTCGGGACTGGTGTGTCCTGTGCACAGCCCTGCTCCAGCTCTCCAAAGCAGAAACCCACAGAGTGGAGTTGCAGGAGATTGTACCCCTCCTGCATTCTTTTCTTTTTTTTAAGATTTATTTATTTGTAAGGCAGAGATAAAAAAAAAAGTGAGATATGATAGAGGGAGGAAGGTAGGGAGAGAGGGAGGAGGAGAGAGAGAAAAAAAGAGAGAGAGAGAGGGAGAGCACTTCTATCCACTGGTTTACTTCCCAAATGGCTGTAATGGCCGGGGTGGAAGCTAGGAGCCTAGAACTCCATCCTGATCTCCCACATGATCCGTAAGGACCCAGATATTTGGGATGTCTTCCACTGCTTTCTCAGGTGGCTTGGCAGGAAGCTGGATGAAAAGCCGAGCAGCCTGGACACATATCAGTGCTGTGATAGGGGGTGCAGCATCACAGGCAGTGGCTTAACCCACTGCACCAACAGTGTCAGCCACTGCACCTTGAAGTCTTGGTCAGGAGGTTGAGACCATGTCAATCTGATCACCTTACCCACTCATGATGTGTTAGAGTTCATTTACAGAACTCATTTCACCACATTTCCAGTCTGTATGTCACTGCTACAAACACCTATACTGTGGTTTTTCCTCTTTGTCTTTAAATCCCTTAATTTCCTACCGAATTAATTTTAAAGGAAATGTCAGGAAGCTAAAGTAAGAAAACAGCATCATTTGCCAAAAATCAAAGGTAACTGTAAAAAGAAATCCAGTGGAAACTGCACAGTGTTAAACTGTGCCTCAATTCTCATGCCTGCAAATGCGTGACGGTGACAGCTTGCTCCCTCGAGGTCGTGTCAAAGACAAGCTAACACCTACTGAGACTTCCTACGTCACTGAGTCAGGAAAAGGGACAAAGAGTTGAGAAGGAAGTAGCAACATTTTCATTATGCAAGTCATGGCCACATGGTGTAGTGTCCATGATTCATATAAAATCATCTCTTGCATCACCAGAGGTACCTGCCCACACTGTGCTGGTGCCCACGGGGCCATGGCAGGGACAGATCCTATATTAAAACTGTTGGCACCATCCTCCAGGGTCACAAGCTTAAACCAGCCATGGACTCTGAGCACCACATGAAGGGACCAGGCCACTCAGTCACTTCCAGGTGACAAACACAATCCTTGGTTCCATCTCAGACATCAACAGGGTGGGTGAACACAGCTGTCCTTCCTCCCCTTGTCCCAGGATCGTGCTCCGAGGACAGGACATCATCAGATCTGTGGTTCCTGATTCCAATGGCGTCTTTGACTTCAGGAAAGCTTACAAGCTGACAGAGGAGGAGGTAAGGCTACCTTCTTGTCTTCTGGTGATACCACCCTGAAAGATGGGCTAGGGTCCCAACATTGGGTTACTGGCCTTGAGTCTCAACACCTGCGGTTTTGTGGTTTGAGGACCTGCCAGAATTTCTGACTGTGCTGGCCCGGGGACGCTGCTCCCCAGGGCATATTCTGTTGAATGACATCAGGCATTTCATCTTCCCTCCCTGGTCCTGAATTTGCTCATCACTAAGATAAGAGCACCTGCTAGGCGCCTCCTAACCCTCAAGTCTACCTCCTGTCCTCCCTACAGGCCCTGGACGTCAGTGACCACTTTCCAGTCGAATTTAAACTGCAGTCTTCAAGAGCCTTCGCCAACAGCAAAAACTCTGTCCAGCCAAGGAAGAAAACAAAGGCCAGGCGCTCCTAGATACAAAGGCACCATTTTATTAACCACTTCTTGCCTCTAAATAAACTGCTCTAACAGGTGGGAACTGCTCCCTGCACCCTTGGGAGACAGGACTGGTCCAACTGCTTTCATTGTTCAACTTGAATTTATCCTGACTTGAGTCACGTTGGGAGGAGTATCTTCTGTTATCATGCTTGGGCCCAACCCTCCTCCAAATTGTCCAAAAGAAAACCAGCGGCTTTGCAGTCCCCAAGACTAGTCTTCATGCCCAGGGCTACAGGCCTGCCTGCTCTCACTGGCCCTGCTCCTCCTGCCCTGCTAGTGGCTGCAAGAGGTGCAAGAGTGTCAGCTTTCAGCCTCCATGTGGGGAAACTGACCCAAAGGAACCGGCCAGAAGCTCCAAGGCCCCATCTGCATTCTGTCCCCTCCTGAGGTCAGGCCACTGTGCTGTCTCATGGGGACGAAGGCCACGCCCACGTGGTCTGCCTGCCTCGGAATTGTCCTCCTCCAGCTCAGCCAGCCCAGTGACCACCTGTGCCAGCCTCTGAAATTCCATTCTGACCACGGCCCACCTCTCCTCCCTCCCTGTGCCTAGCAGTCCTCCTGGGCTCCCTCATTGTCCAGAAAGAGCTCTGTCTTCAGACACCAAGATGAGTCTCCAGTATGGGGCCTCTCACGCCAACCTCCCTGCTGTCTGCCCCCAACCTTGTCTCAGAAGCTCCAGGAGTCTCCTCCTACATAGCCATACTCTCCCTCCCTCTGGGCCTGGACTCTACCCAACATGCACTGCTCTATCCCAGAACCTGGGCCAAGTGGCCCCAGTCCCCATGGATGCAGCCTCCACAACAATGCTCACACTTGTCACCAGGGACAGCACTGGCACTTCTCGGGGGTTCTAGTAGGACACGTTTACGCATTTCATCAGCCAGTACGATTAATGCATTGTATCTTTCTGCAACCTAAGCAGTTCACGGGGGTCCAGCAACATGGCACCCTTTTACCTGCGTCCAGGATGCCCATGTTTGCTTTTTTTGCTTTGCTCTTCCTCATATTGATGCCATGAACATGGCTAAATGTTCCAAAGCATAAGCAATGAAGAGAAGGCATGCCACCCCCAGACCCCTCCCCAGTGTCTTGTCTCAGCCCTGTCACCCCTGGCAAGCTTCTGTGGCCTTCCAGAATCTGTGCATGAATGAGCACCATATGCAACCTAAGAAAACACAAGGTGCCGCCTAAACCACACCCACACTTCCGCTCCTCACTTCCTTCCCTCAGCATGTCCTGTCGGGGACAGGGACGCTGTGACTCAGGATGTAAGGAGCCCGCGCACACGACCGTAAGCCTACTTATTGTCCAACATGACTGAGAGAGCAAAACCCAAAGGCTGCGATTAGGGAGAGGGACTCAACCCCAAATACCTCGGGGGTCTGGTCAGGCGGGGCGGGGCAGGGCTGGGGACCTGGTTGGGGAGAGGCCTCTGGCACCCCCCTTCTGAATGAGGGCTCGCTGAACCAGGAAACGTTCCGATTTCCAAGCTCCACAAGGGCCAGGCAAGCAATCTGGAAACGACCTCACTCCATGGAATGAGGATCGTGCTTCTGCGCCGTACACCGGGAGCTCCTCCAGCTGGCGTGGCTGCCACCGGAGCCCCTGAGAACCGAATGGGCCCGTTCATGGCTTTGACTTGGAGGCAGACAATCCTGACTCCCGGAGGCTCCCTCTCCAGCCAGACCTAAGGCAGGTTACTGGAAGCACAGGCATCTGCCAGCAGTCGTCAGCCAGGCAAGCGAGCACAAAGCAGGGCTTGTCCTCACTGCCTACCACCTCACAAAGCTGCACATCTCCCAACCTGTCACCGGGCCTTACCAGGGCAAGGAACACCAGTGGTTTGGGAGAGGGGCGTATACCCGGTGATACACAACCTTTCAGCCTCGGCTTTGTCCAGAGGATCTGAATCTTAGTGTGCACCAGAATCCCAGGGAACCAGCCACCGCGATGATTCTCAGGCCCCAGCCTCCCAGAGTCTGTCTCAGGAGAGCTGGGCCAGGGCCCAGAGCCCAGCATTTTAGCAGAGCCATCCCTCTCCCAGGTGAGTCCCAGGCAGGTGATCTGAGAGCTAGAGTCTGCCCTTCTTCATGGAGGAAGAAGAGTCTGCAGCCAGACTCAGCACCCCCTGCTGCCCAGGGACCTGTGGCAGGTTCAGTGTGTCTGTGTGAAAGGGAGAAAGAGGGCGCTGATCTCACAGGACAAGTTTCGGTGACAGGACGGACAGGAAGCACTGAGCAGGGGCCTGACCCCTGGGAAGCCCTCCATAAACAGAAACTGTGTTTTTTATAAACAGGGCTGGCTCCATCAGAGTGTGGGTCCCCATACAGCACTCATTTCTTCAGAATGCGTTTTTCCCATGCAGGGAATCACACTAAGGTCCCACAGCAGGTATTCTACCAGATGAGCCTTGAGAACAGAGACATTCCTACTTCCGATCCTTGTCATACCCTCTTCCAGGCTGACACCGCTTTCCTGCCTTGAGCCCAGGGACCCGGCCCCTGCTGGGGGTGGCCGCTTCTCCAATTAGGCAACCTGGCTTCTATCTCTTCCTTGGGTTGGAGAAGGCAAGTTTCAAAGCAGTTAGTTACTAACCCAGGGAAGGGTGACACACTGGAGGTCACAGCTCTCCTTCCTCCCAGGAGACCAGGCCCACAACCCACGTTGGTGTGTGGGTGGAAAGCAGAGCCAGGGAGAGACTCCCACACCTGCATCAGCTGGCCAGTCTCCCCAGTGATGGCTTCAGCCGGAGGATCCCAAAGGAACTAGTGACCCCATGTCACTCACCCACAGTCACCGTGGTCCCTTAGGACCCTGGCACCAGTGCCTTCAAGCTTGAGGGTTTAGAGAAGTTACTCAAATTAAGTCAAACCAAGGGAATTTAGAAGGAAACAAGGGACAGGTGTTCCGTGCGGCGGTTAAGTCGCAGCCTGGGAAGCCTGCATCCTACGTCAGGAGTGCCTGGCTTCCAGTCCCAGCTTTGCTCCAGTTCAGCGTCCTGCTAACGTGGACCCTGGCAACCAGGAGGTGATGGCTCAAGCAGATGGGCCCCTGCCACCCACATGGGAGACCTGAATGGAGCTCCAGGCTCCTGGCTTCCACCTGGCCCAGCCTCAGCTGTTGCAGGGCATTTGGGGAGTGAACCAATGGATGAAAAGATCTGTCTGCCTCTCTTTATCTTTTTTTGCTCTCTCTGCATTTCAAATAAATACACATTTTTTTAAAAAAGGAAATAAGGGGAGCCAGCACTGTGGCGTAGCAGGTAAAGCTGCTGCCTGCAGTGCCGACATCCCACATGGGCACCGGTTCAAGTCCCGACTGCTCCACTTCCAATCCAGCTCTGTGCTATGGCCTGGGAAAGCAGTAGAAGATGGCAGAAGTCCTTGGGCCCCTGCACCCACATGGGAGATCTGGAAAAAGCTCCTGGCGTTGGATCGGCGCAGCTCCAGCAGTTGAGGCCATCTGGGGAGTGAACCTGGGGATGGAAGACCTCTCTCTGTCTCTGTCTTTGTCTCTCTTTAACTTTGACTTTCAAGTAAACAAATCTTTAAAGAAAAAAAAAAAAAAACACAGGAAATAAGGGGTTGGGTGTTTGGTACAGAGGTTTCGCCACCAGCTGGACTCCATCACATATTCAGGTACTTGGGTTCAAGCCCTGACTTCAAGACTGATTCCAACTTCCTGCTAATGAGCCCCCTAGCAGGCAGCAGGTGGCTCAAGTACCGGGGAGGCCTGGGCTGAGCTCCTAACTCCTGGCTTTGGCCTGTTGCAAGCATCTGGGCAGTGACCCAGCGGATGGGAGCTCCCTGTTTTCAGACTCTCCAAATAAAAATTAAAGAATAAAAAAAAAAGAGAAGCAAGCAGGAACACAAGCAGACCCACCTGGTTCCCGGGATCGCTCCAGCTGGGGACCGCGTGCTCCAGGCTCCCGGGAGCTCCCGGCGGACCGGACCGGAGGGAGGCGGCGCCCGCACTGCTCCGGGGTTGTAGGAACACTTCCCTTCCCCGCGCAGCCCCGTGGCCGCCGCCTTCATCCTCCCGCTCGTGCTGAGGGCTTGTCCTAGCGCCACAGCGCGTAGGGCGGGAAAGCTGCTGGCCGCGGCCGCGCTCTCACCCTGAACCCCACGAACCCCAGCCCAGCGCCGGGACGCGGGACCCCGACTCCGCCTGCGTTCTTCAGATTAGAAAACGTGCCAAGGCCACACAGCCGCCGGGCCGCGGGGCCAGGCCCGGGGCCAGGCCCGGCTCCCTCAGCGGCCGCAGCTGGAGCAAAAGGGTTCAGGGCCTTCCTACTCGACTCGGGGCTGAAGGGAAACACGGACACGTGGTATCACGGACGTCCTTCGAGCAGCCGCCCTGGCTTGGAGCTCAGCTGGGTGCCGAGGAGAAGCGGGCTTGCGGGAAGGGCCCTGGGTCATGGGGATTTCTGGAAGCCCGGAGAAGTTCGCGTGTCTTCTCGCGAGAGTTGCATAACGCCTGCGCCGGGCCCCACCTGCGCTGCACCTGCTGCCTGGCTTTGCCAGGTGATCCTTCAGCCACCTGAGCTCGCCTTCTACCTAGGGGCTTTGGGTGGGGCCGGCCCCAGGCCCTTTGGACTGCCAGTCTCCAACACTGGGTGCTACACAGACTGCCCTGTCTTTCCTTTTTTTTTTAAATTAAAAAAAAAATTTTTTTTGACAGGCAGAGTGGACAGTGAGAGAGAGAGACAAAGGTCTTTGCCGTTGGTTCACCCTCCAATGGCCGCCGCGGCTGGCGTGCTGCAGCCGGCGCATCTCGCTGATCCGAAGCCAGGAGCCAGGTGCTTATCCTGGTCTCCCATGGGGTGCAGGGCCCAAGCACTTGGGCCATCCTCCACTGCACTCCCTGGCCACAGCAGAGAGCTGGCCTGGAAGAGGGGCACTCAGGACAGAATCCGGAGCCCCGACTGGGACTAGAACCCGGTGTGCCAGCGCCACAAGGTGGAGGATTAGCCTAGTGAGCCACGGCGCCGGCCTGCCCTGTCTGTCATAAGTAGCTGCTCTCAGGTGGTAGCAATAGGAATAGTAATGAAAAGTTTCACACACCAACGTAATTCTGAAATCTCATTTTTATTTTTTTGTGGAGGAAAGGGTCTAATTCCAGGTGGGGAAATGGAGGCCCCAAACCGCCCAACACATGGATGGCAGAGCCTGTGGCTGAGTGCTGGTCCCGCGTGCCGATAACGTATCGCACGGTCTCACAGCACCACCTGGTGGCCATTCGGGGACCTTCTCCTTGGTTCGGTAGGGTTAGCCCTGGGAAGCAGCCACATGCCCTCCGAGCCAGTACGTGGGCTCTTCAGCAGTCAGGGAGGTAGGCCAGGGAACCCAAAGTCGTACTAAATTGTCATCGGAACTGGCACAAAACACGCACGCACACACACCCCTCCCCCAGACTAAAAGTCATGCCCCAGGGTTAGTGTGTGTAAAGTACTCACATCAGCTGTGTGCAATAGGAATCTAACTGGAGCCAATACCTAATTTGAAACTTTCTAGCAGCCGCATTTTAAATAGTGGGTTAAAGCCCCGGTCTGCAGCGCCGGCATCCCATGTGGGCGCCAGCTCAGTCCCGGCTGCTCCACTTCCGATTCAGCTACCTGCTATGGCCTGGGAAAGCAGTAGAAGATGGCCCAAGTGCTTGGGCCCCTGCACCAGCTTGGGAGACTGGAAGGAAGCTCCTGGCTCCTGGCTTCGGATCAGCTTGGTTCTGGCCATTGCAGCCATTTGGGGGTTAACCAGCGGATGGAAAACCTCGCTCCCTCTCTCTAACTTTGCCTTTCAAATAAATATATAAGGCCGGCGCCACGGCTCACTAGGCTAATCCTCCACCTGTGGTGCAGGCACCCCAGGTTCTAGTCCCGGTTGGGGCGCTGGATTCTGTCCCGGTTGCTCCTCTTCCAGTCCAGCTCTCTGCTGTGGCCTGGGAAGGCAGTGGAGGATGGCCCAAGTGCTTGGGCCCTGCACCCACATGGGAGACCAGGAGGAAGCACCTGGCTCCTGGCTTCGGATCGGTGCAGCGCCAGCCGTGGCAGCCATTTGGGGAGTGAACCAGCGGAAGGAAGACCTTTCTCTCTGTTTCTCTCTCTCGCTGTCTAACTCTGCCTGTCAAATAAATAAATATATAAAATAATTTTTTTAAAAAACAAACAAGTGAAATTAATGTTAAAATATCTTATTTAACACAGATACCAGCCAACCACAGCCTGTGGGTGACATCTAGCATCACCATTTTTTTAAATTTTTTTTATTTTTTATTTTTTTAATTTTTGACAGGCAGAGTGGACAGTGAGAGAGAGACAGAGAGAAAGGTCTTCCTTTGCCGTTGGTTCACCCTCCAATGGCCGCCGCGGTAGCGCGCTGCGGCCGGCGCACCGTGCTGATCCGATGGCAGGAGTCAGGTGCTTCTCCTGGTCTCCCATGGGCTGCAGGGCCCAAGGACTTGGGCCATCCTCCACTGTACTCCCTGGCCACAGCAGAGAGCTGGCCTGGAAGAGGGGCAACCGGGACAGGATCGGTGCCCCGACCGGGACTAGAACCCGGTGTGCCAGTGCCACAAGGCGGAGGATTAGCCTAGTGAGCCGCGGCGCCGGCCCATTTTTTTTTTAAAGTTTTGTTGGGGCATAGCCACACCTGTTTGTTTTTGTATCGTCCACGCTGCTTGCACACCACAACAGCACAGCTCAGTTGCTGTATCGTGGAGACCAAATGGCCCATGGAGCCAAATATAGTTACTCTCTAGACCTCTAGGGAAAGCTGGTCGACCCCTGATTTAATCCAATGTGGTCATTTCTACATGTAATTCAATACAGAAATTCCTGAGATACTGCACGTTTTCTATCATCCTAAACCTTTGAAATGTACAGGTTTTCACACAGCATGTCTGAGTTTCCAGGAGACACACTTCAAGGGCTCAGCGTGAGAACAATACCTGCACGTGTCATCCAGGTACATTCAAGGCATAAACAGAGAAACCCCCAGCAGCCCGTCTCACCTGGCTTCCCAGGGAGAATTCGGCCCTAACCCTGAAACCCTGGGGCAGCCACTGTGTGTCATCAGTACCTTCTCTCCCATTGTTCTGGAATGGTACTCGACATAGCCCCACCCCCGTGGGAACGGAGAAAACTTCACTGGAACCATCTTGGGTGGGCGAATGGCGGGCCTTTTCCGACTGCCCCGGGCCCTCGCAGCCTGCAGACTTGGTGCCGCTGGAGAGAATCTGCCAGGATAGAGTCCACCCGCCCAGGGCTCTTGGAGCGTTGTTTTGTGAACACAGAAATGCCCGTGACCTCCGAAGGGTAGCCTCCTCGGTGCTCCTAAGACGCCCACCTTCCCTCCTCACTGCCCTTCTCAGCTCCAAGCCCCACCCACACTGCTCTGAGCCCCACCCCCATACCCCAGGAGCCCAGCTTAGGCCTGGTCCTCAGCAGCTGCTAGGTCCTCCTTTGTTGCCTTTGTTGCCTTCCGTCAGAGGGCCCCTGAGAACTCCGGGGTGGGGGGGGGGACGACTACCTGGGGGTTAATCACGCCTGGCAGGTGTTGGTCCAGCAGTTGTAGGACTGGAGTAAGCTCAGCTGGTTCCGCACTCTATGGCTCTCAGGCCCACCCTTGCTGTCAGCTGTCAGCAGAGCCCACCCCCAGAGCTGACCTGAAGGGGCCCAAAGGAGCTGCTTCCTGGCCGTGGTCCCCTCCCTGAGCTGGTTGGGCCATAGCTGATGTCCCTGGTGACCCCTGGTTGCACCTTGTTCTGGGTGTGCTCCTGGCTCTGGGAGCTGAGCATCGAGGGGAGGGGAATTCTCCCTGTGTCTGGGTGGCTACTGCCCATCTCCAAGGCAACGAGCACCAATGAGGGCCCGGTGCCATAGGGCCGGGCTGCATGAGGGACCGGGCCACCCGCAGGCAGGACGGCCGAGGCTGGGAGAGAGAATGGAGTTGGCCACAGCCCCCCACAGCCTGCCTGCCAGGGGGCCCTGTCCTCCCCCAGCAGCATTCAGACCCAGGCCTTACCCTCATGCCCACAGGACCAGGGGGTGGCACAGGGGGTGCCCAGGAAACCCCAGTGGGTACCATCCATGCATTGGGCACCCACAGGGGTCCAAAGACAGGCCCAGTCTCCACCCCAGGACTCCCTGGGCATGTGGCTGAGGGGTGTCCCCTGGGCTCTGCCACTTGCCAGCTCAGCGGCCTCATGGGTACAAGAGGAGGGCACTGAGAGGACACCAGGCCAGGGTGCACGGCACGGAGGAAGCGCTCCTCCATTGTCTGCTGTGCTCAGCGAGCCCGCACTGGGTGCCAGCTGCTGTTCGTGCTCCATGTGTCCCCGGGGGGCCACGGAGACGTAGCGAAATGCCGTGGGCCTGCCAGGCCAGGCTGCACCTCCCTGCGCTCTCACTTGATTCCCCGGTGACTGATTTGCAAGCAGCCTCTCTCCCATCATATCTGGGTGAGAGAACCGAAGACCCGCGATTCCACAAAGCTCACCAGGGAGCAGGAGCAGCACACCAGGGGCAGAGGGGCGGGGAGGGCAAAGGGGACCCTCCTGATGCCCCAGCAGCACCATCAAATCAGCCTCCCGCATCCACACACCCCTGCCTCCTCGGGGGAACGGGCTAGTGAGTCTACATGCCATGCTCTGGGCCACCCGTCTTCCCACTCTGTGGGGTATGCTTTCATTCATTCATTCAACAAACATTCCTTTGCTCTTGCCCTTGTGCCAGGCACTAGACCAGAGACACAGCCTATGTGCCTTCTGCCTGCAGGGTTTCAGGCTTAAGGGGAGACAGGTAGAAGCCTGGTCAGGGAAGACTTCCTGGAGGAAGTGCCCTTTATCTGAGACCTGAACTATGAACATGAGTTAGGCAGGCAAAGAGTTGTAGACTGGGGCCCCCAGTCTGAAAGGCTTTGTTCAATGTGGTCTCTAGGTCTCTAGGGGGTTTCGAGGGTAGGCCTGGCACACAGGAAGTGCTCAGAAAACTTGTTCCAAGGACGCCACAGCAGGTGCATGCCACACTACAGGGCGTGGTGGGACGAGAGGAAGGCTGGGAGGTGCATGACCCTGGTCAAGGGTCATGGGGCGAGTCTTAACCTCGAGCTCCAGTTACCTGTGTGATCCAGGCCGGCCCGCCCTTCAGGCTGCTGAAGTCCAGGTGCCCTGGGAGGGAGAGGTGTGTGACCCCCTCCTTGGGGCTTCCGGGCTGCCCTCGGCGCACAGCTGTGTGTGCAAGGCAAACCCCGGAGGTCACGGTGGCGACGACGCTGCTGTGGGATTCCGTTTCTCCTGTCTGCAAACAGCGCCCAAGCTCACGGACTTGGACCTAAATTCAGCCCTGACCATTACTGTGCTTAGCACCGGGGTGACCTTGGGCAAGTCACTGGACCTTCTGTCCCCAGCATTATGTTACTCAGGTCGATCAGCTCCTGTGAACCCACCGTCCCCACCGGGTCCCAGGCCTGTGCTGAGGGCAGAGGGGCAAGGGCAGGCTCGATGTGGGCTGGAGCCCTCCCGAGCGCTCGGACCCAACCAGATTCTTTCCTTTCTTCCCACCTTCCCGGCCCCTCCCATAGGCTGCCAACACCTGCGCTGGCTCAGAATCCTGCCGCTGGCCCGGCCTGGTCCGGCCCGGCCTCTCTCAGGGCCCAGCTCAGGGCTCTGTCCACAGCACCATTCCCCGCTTTGGGGCTCTAGTCTTCCTGCAGAAGAGCCATCTCAGTCATCTTCCCCCAGTGAACGTAATTCTGTGCCCCCTCCTCTCCCACACACTCAACCCTCAGGACATCTTGGGGTGTGTGTGTGCTGGAGGTCCTATTACCCCATTTCATTGGAGAGCAAACTGAGGCATTTTTCTGAGGGTGGCTACTGGAGGTCTCGACAGTGCCAGGGTTTGAACTGTCTGGCCCATTCGGGTGGGGCACCCCTTGCTCCACCCTCACACTCAGGCTGCCCCTCTCCTGGCAGCTCTGGGTGGAGGAGGGTCTACTCAGACCAGCGAGGGGAAGGCAGACTTGATCTTTTTTTTTTTTTTTTTTTTTTACTTTTTGACAAGCAGAGTGGATAGTGAGAGAGAGAGAGACAGAGAGAAAGGTCTTCCTTTTGCCGTTGGTTCACCCTCCAATGGCCGCCGCGGCTGGCATGCTGCGGCCTGCGCACCGCGCTGTTCTGATGGCAGGAGCCAGGCACTTATCCTGGTCTCCCATGGGCTGCAGGGCCCAAGGACTTGGGCCATCCTCCACTGTACTCCCTGGCCACAGCAGAGAGCTGGCCTGGAAGAGGGGCAACCGGGACAGAATCCGGCGCCCCGACCGGGACTAGAACCCGGTGTGCCGGCGCCGCAAGGCGGAGGATTAGCTTGTTGAGCCACGGCGCCGGCCTCAGACTTGATCTTATCCCAGATCAGAAGTTTCCCATTCTGTGCCCATTTCACAGATGAGGGCACTGAGGCACAGAGATGGTAATTGCTTGCGGTGTCTCTGAGGTTAGACTTTTGGACTTGCACCTGTAGCACCTGATCCGCTGCTGCTTTCTGAGAGCTCCTCACACACTAGGTGGCTCTGCAGCCACAGAGGCTGCCTGCCCGGAGCTGGGTCTGACGCCTGGCAGTGCTGGGGCCTGGCACCCCCAACCCCCACCCCCGGCCTCGGCGCTCACGCTGCCTAGGCCTGGGAAGGGCATGTGGTCGGGCAGAGGGGACAACGTGGGGCCATAAATGCTGGCAGAGTCTTTCATCTTTGAGCTTTGTCCTGGGGAGATAAGCAAGTCCACAGCTCCCAACACCCTTGGCCTTGAGCCACAGGCAGGGCTGTAAATCCCTCTGCCAGTGTGTGTCTGTGTGTGGGACAGGGTCCTCTTAAATTCCACGCCTATGAGCTGGCCCCTGGGGACCAGGGGGCCCAGACAAAGGCCAAACAAAGCAGAGAAGGCTCCTTTGTTTGCAAAGACTCCTCCCAGGCCATGTTTGCACAGCATCCTTAGGACAAAGGCAGAGGGAAAAGGGAATCCGCTCTCCAGTGTGACATTTTTACCGGTCTTCTGAGTTCTGATTTGCTGATGTGAAAAAATACATCTCCATCAGGGATTTCTGGAGAAGAGTCTTAATTTGTGAAATACGGGCTGCACAGCCCTTCCCACTCCAAGTCACTGGAGTGTTGGGAAGACTGCACCCCCTCCTGCTCTGAGGGCTGAGCCTGCAGGGCGCTCAATTAATGATCCTTCTTATTTCTTAGTTATTCGGGGCAAGAGGGGAGTGGGGGAGCACTCCCTTCCACTAGTTTGCCTCCCCAGACTTCCACAATGGCCAGGGTTGGGCCAAAGCTGGGAAATCAGAACTCAACCCAGGCCTCCCGCGTGGGTGGCAGGGACCCAGTTACTTGAACCATCACCTGCTGCTTCCTAGGGTACGCATTAGCAGGAAGCTGGAGTCAGGTACCACAGGCAGACATTAAACACAGACGCTCCAATGTGGGACTCATCTTAACCTATGACTGAACAATGAGGATTAAACACCTGCCTCCCCCACCCCCGTAATGGTTGTGTCCCCTACTTTAAAATACAAACTTGAGAGGGGAGGGTGCAGGGCTCCGTGGGCTAAGCTTCCACTTGGATGTCCACATCCCGCAATGCAGCGTTGGTTCAAGTCCCAACTTGCTCTGCTTCCAATCCAGCTTCCTGCTAACGCATCCTGGGAGCCAGCAGAAGATGGATCAAGTACTTGGGCTCCTGCCACCCAAGGAGCAGACCTGGATGGAGCTCCTGACTCTGGGCTTCAGCCTGCCCCAGTACTGGCTATTGCAGGCATTTGGGAGTAAACCAGCAGATACAGTCTCTCTCTCTCTCTCTTTCAAGTAGATGAAAATAAGTATAAATGTCAACAAAACAATACAAACTTGAAGGATTGCCATGGATCAAAGATCATTAACCTTCATTCTATTAATTTTTCAGACTGAGCAATTTTCTAGGGAAATTAAATCCCTATGAACCCAATTCATTTGACAAGAAACTCCTCAAAATGTAGCTTTCAAGCCTCTTTCAAGTCCTAAAACCAGACAGGTGGCCAAGGGCCCTCTTGTTTCTGATGCACTGTAAACAGGCCTGTTGACAACATGCTTCCTTCCTGCAGGGCGGCATGCTTCCTGCAGGGGGCGTGCTTCCCCAGCTGCAGAGGGACAGGGGGCAGATGCACTGGAAGTGGGCAGTCTCTTCCACACTGAGGGGCCCTGCAGGGTGACTGCCAGCTGCTGCCTGCTTGACTTCCACTGGCCACTAAAGAATGGTGGCCCCGTCAGCTCCTACTAGCAAAGGGGCAAAGTCAACCAGTGCAAGTTGGAAAGGACCTGGCACCAGGCCTGTCCAGAGTCAAGTTTCAAAAACTTCAAGGTGTTTGCACAATCAACAGCCAGTTTCCATAGCAGCCAAGCCCAGGTGCAGCCAAGAGTTGTCCTCTGGCCTTAGCCATTGACCAGCAAACAGCTGCAGATTTCCATTCTTAGAGGTCTTGGATGTCACAGGTGGTGGTGGTTTCCTGGGGGGGAAATGTGCCACAGGGGACCACCAGGTGCAGCCCCAGAGGTTACCAAGCAGCCAGGCTTGATGCCAAGGTCCTGCTGCTAACTCACAACTGCGGCTTCCCCCAGCAGAAGCCAGCCAGGCGCTGCCCGTGTGGGCAAACCCAACCTCACCCTGAGGCCCAGCAGACTCCACAGGGCAGAGCCCGCATGAACGACGCCCAGAGCCTCCTGGGGCTAGGAGCCCAGGCCACGCTCCTGACCGACACAGGCCACACAGGAGCCCCTGCCCTGCCTCCCGATCCGCAGCCAGGGTGAGAGGGCACAGAGAGGACCCAGGCGCCCCCCTTGCTTTTCTCCCCACTCTCCCTGCACGTACTTCCTGTCAGCAAGGCAGCTACCAGGGGCCTAGTGGGGGCTCCTGCTTCCCTCGCAGTATAACCAGGGGCTACCGCTCCCACTCTGGGGTCAAAAGTCGGGCCCAGCAGGGTCCGCTCCAGGCAAGCTCTGAGCCTACACATGCGCCGGGCAGAAGTGGAGTTTTGTCATCTGTAAAACAGCATCCCAGGTCTGTTCTGAGGAGGAGGAGGAGGAGGAGGAGGAGGAGGAGGTGAAGGGTGGCGACACGACAGAGTACTGCTGCTTGTTTGAATTAATTCCCTAAAGCGAGCATTTCCCACGTAATCGGGACCGACACGTTCTCTGTGTGCAAAGCCACAGCCTTCACCTGGGTGGGTTTCCTACGTGTGATGCTTGAAGAGGTGGTGTTGGCGTCAGGGCCCCTGTGCTGCCTTCCAGGTGTTCCCTCAACCTGGACTGTCGGGGGTCACAGGACATCCCCCCCACCCCGCAAAAAGGCCACACTCCCCGCCAATCCGGCTGCTCCTCTGAGTCGGCCAGGGTTCCCCAGAGAGCAGGGCCTGAGCCCCAACCATTCGTTCAGAAGCGACCCCACCCAAGAACACCCGGGGCAACTTGAACGGAGCAAACATTTTATTTAATAAGTTATAAGATACAATTTACAGTCGGCATTTGATTCCAGTTTGGGTTCCACGTCCCAGTTCACGAGGCCTGCGGTCCTTTCACATTAGGCTACAGCCGCTCCAGTTTCTAACAGGTGGGCTCTGACCACCAGCACTCACCCCCATCACACCCACGACGACGGCAGCCCCTTCCCTCAGGACCAAGCAGCAATCAGATCTGGGCTCTGCCGTCAGACCACGGCCCCTGAGCCCAAAGCCAGCTCGGGTCTGCAGGGAGGGCACCAACACCCTCCGTGCAGTTTGGAATTCCATGCACTGCTTCCCAAACACTGCAGGTGGCATGTGCCGTGGTCAAACACATGGCCACTATCCGTTTAAGCAGCGTTGGCTATTTTGCAGGAGGTTTGTCCCTTCCTGTCTATACTTTGGAAAAGGGACCCAGGAGGCCGGCTGGGGGGCAGGTGCAGAGTGCCCTGTGCCAGGCCCCCGTGTTGAGCGCACTGACGTATGGACTTCCATGAGGGCTCACCAGGCTGACCCCTGGCTGCGTGGGGGACAAACAAGGGCTAATGCAGGTTAAGAGGGTCTTTGGTCAGTGGGGTGCCGCTTGCCTCTGTACAATGTCCTCAGACCAAGGGACCGAGATGGCCTTTACCAACCAAAAGCAGAAAAGCAGCTGCCACGTTGTGACTCCGCGGGGAGAGGATCACAAGAAGGGCCCGGGTCCCAGGAAGCCGTACAGGCCAGTTTGCTGGCAAGCACGCTCTACTCCTGGGGGAAGCTGAGGCGGCCACAGAGCTGGGGGCACCGGGGAGGGGCAGCGTGGCAACAGCAGCAGCCTCGACTGGCCCTTTCCGACACAGTATGGGACAGACAGATGGCAGCCATCTCCTGCACTGCCAACCTGCACTAGGTCTCCTCTCTCCCCCGCCCCCCACCCCCGAGTCTTGTTTCATAAGCGCAGAGCCAGGAGCTGAGGCTAGCCAATCTCATTTTTTTTTTTTTTAAAGCCAGCCTTGCCCACACCTGGCCCGCAGCGAGTGGCCCAGGGAACGAGTGTGGGTTTTTAGGACTCCCCAGTGTGAGTGCCCCTGGAGCGGCAAAGAGCAGGACGCGGCCCGCAAGGTGCGTGAGCACGGCAATGCTTTGGGGACGAGGCTGTAGACTCACACACAAGGCGGAGGACACCGTATAAGGTGGATTACAGACAAGCGACAAAAGCAACGCGAGAACTCCTCCGGGGGGCTGGTGGGAACCGTTTTAAGGCACGGTCACGTGGAAGGGGCTGCCGGGGATGTGCTCCTCCCCCCACTTCACGGCCAGCACGTACTCGCCCCTCTCCTTGACGACGTACGTGACATTGTACTGCTGGCTGCCCACGTGCTTCATGGACACCTCTTCGCAGGGGGTGGTGGGCCCGTGGACCCCGATCAGCAGCATGTTGGAGCCTGGGGACAAAGACGCTGTGGTTACCACACCAGGTGCCCGGGGGTGGGCAGAGGAAGGGGCTGCCTGTGGAGCTTCTACACTGCTGCCAGGGTTCCCGAGAGGTGGGAGACGTGACTGTGAGCAGAGACCCCTGGGGCCTGGCGGTGTGGGTTCAAATCCCCGCCCTGCCGTAACTCTCGCCTCCCCACCCTGGCAGAGGGGTTTGCAGGGGCTATGATGGCTGAGTCCTCAGCACATGTAAGGGCTGGGTCAGCGCTGGCCATTACGATCTCCTTATTTACTCTCCCAGGAGCCTTCAGCAAAGTCCCCTGTTATTATCTTTCCCATTTGAGAGAAGAGACAAGTGACTCTCAGAAAGATTTAGCAACTTGCCCAAGAACACCTGCTCAGAAGCTTTGTGAGTGAACTAATGAATGAATGAATGAAGCGGCAGAGCCAGGTTTCTAGCCCAGGCAGGCTGGATGCTGGAACCCGGGCCACTGCCTATTGACATCCACTGAATTCCAAAGCAGCGGCAGAAAAGGGGCCAGGTGACTGACTGAGTGTGACGGCCACCTTCCCTCCACTACAGGTCAGGCCAAAGAATCCAGGGGCAAAGGAAGGGAAGATGACTGAAAAACACTGAGGGCAGGTGCCCCGCAAATGGCTGTGTTCTGTAGGGGTGGGCCCCGCAGAATGCTTCTGCCTGCCTCAGCCCCCGGCGGCACCCAGCAGGTGTGTGCCACCTACCGGCTTTGCTGCAGTCCACCAGGAAGGAGCTCTTCTGGCCCACGAAGGCCTTCGACAGCCCTGCCCCTTTGGAGGTGACCTTGCTGGCGTCTGAGGATGCCTTGGGGATGGCGCTGTAGCAGGTCTCCGTCGAGGACCTGGTCACCGACTCCACCAGAATGGATGAGGTCTCATTGGTTGAGCCGGGGCCGACCAGACGCTGGCCTAAGACACGGGAGGAAGGAAGGGAGGGAGGCAGCCCTGAGTCACCAGAGCAAGGATTCTGTACCCCATGCAGAATCTGCAGGAGAACCCTTGTACCCCAATACTTTTGTGTGCAATCTACAAACCTGCCTCACTCCCAGAATGTCTTCCACACCCCCTGGCCCCACCCCCTACTAAGAAAAGCTGGCTTTCTGGGCCAATGTGCAGGTCTGGCCTTGGCTGACACGGCCTAGAAATCTCTCCCACATGAAAGATGTGCTTCCTAAGAATTCACATCTCTCCATTTTCATCAAACACTCCAGGACCAGTGGACCATCCACCTCTGCAGATGTACAACTGTGCATTCAACCAACCATAGGTCACACATACCCTCCCCCCACCCCAAAATGTGCATTTGCCTTGAACATCTACACCATTTTCCCTGTCCCTCTTAAACAAACAATGCAGGGTTAACAGGCATTGACATAAGCATTCACATGGCGTCAGGTAGCGTAAAGTAATCCAGAGGTGCTAAGCGCAGGTTCTATGCAATTTTTATAAGAGACTTGAGCACTGTGCATCTTGGCAGCCTTGCATGGGGTTGGGTCCCTGGAACCCAATCACTCAGGCAGCGTGAGGGCATATCACAAATGAGTCCCTGTGGGCCGGCGCCGCAGCTCACTTGGCTAATCCTCCTCCTCTGGTGCCAGCACCCTGGGTTCTAGTCCCGGTTGGGGCGCCGGGTTCTGTCCCGGTTGCTCCTCTTCCAGTCCAGCTCTCTGCTGTGGCCTGGGAAGGCAGTGGAGGATGGCCCAAGTGCTTGGGCCCTGCACCTGCATGGGAGACCAGGAGGAAGCACCTGGCTCCTGGCTTCGGATCGGCACAGCGCGCTGGCCGCAGCGCACCAACCGTAGCGCGCCGGTCGTAGCAGCCATTTGTGGGGTGAACCAACGGTAAAGGAAGACCTTTCTCTCTGTCTCTCTCTCTTTCACTGTCTAATTCTGCCTGTCAAAAAACAAAAAACCAAGAAACAAAAAAACAAATGAGTCCCTGTGGAAGAGCAGATGGTTTTCCTGTCTGCATTTCCTCGTTTTTCCTAAAGGAAGCTACATTACTTGCCTAACAGTGACGTGTCCCTAGGAAGGGATGTACCATCATACAGACAGTAGTTACCTTCTGTGGTGGGCTGTGAGGTGCTATTTTTTCCAGTGTCTGTGCACTTTTCTAAGATTTAATCAAATGCTTGGTTATTTTACGAGTGCAGGTTTGAGATGAAGAGGTTCCTGAGGCCCTGATCTAAGCACGTATGTCAGGTCCCGATTACGCAACACCTCTTCCTTTCCGTCAGAGACAGATAATCCTCTCGCAGGCTTTCTCAGCTGCCACGTGCGCTCTGCACCCATGCCGGCCTGGCACGCCATGCCACTCCTTCACACTGAACGCCAGATCTGACATGGCCCCTTGTTCTATGAGGGCTCATCTTGCAAGAACAGCTCCACGGGGAGGAGGAGCCTGCCAGGGGGCCATTGGTTACCTGTCACCTTGGCCTTGAAGGGACTGCCCACTATATGGTTGGGCCCGCCGTATTTGACCCCGATCAGGTAGTTTCCAGGGGCCATGGGCGTGTACATGACTTTGTAGCCTTCTGGGGTTTCCTGGCAATCCATCTTCACCTTGGACGGGCCTTCGATGGTGACGGACAAGGTCCCTGGGCCCGCACGAGTGGTGTTGATGAAGAACTCAGACTGGATACCTGGGAGGAAGGACAAGGAATGCTGCAGTGATGGTCTGGAGGGGTGGCAGGTGTGCTTTGGGGGGTTTTCCTGGAGGAAATGAAGGAACAGGGGTGGGGGAGCACTTGGCACTCAGTCCCCTCACAGAGGTATCGCCTTGGTGGCATAGGAAGCCACCTGGACTGGCTCTGAGCTCCCAGCATAGGGGACCTTTCCCAGGCCAAGGGTGAGGAGAGCCTGAACCCCCACTGTGAGCCTCGAGTGTTGCTTTGGCACCAGGGCCCAGCTCCGTCTGCCCCTAGGCGGGCAGGGGAGGCCTGGGTCTCTCTGACCTTTCCTTTCTGTTCTGGGTGGATAGGGAGAGACTGAAGGGGCAGGCACAGCATCTTCTCCCTTCCTCCTCACCCAGACAACTGAGGCCTGGGGCAGCGCCATGCCCTGCAGGTCCACCCACTTTGCCACAAATACCAGCAAGAGCAAGCAAAACACAGCAGCGCCAGCTAGCTTGCACGCGTGCCCACCCTGCTGAGGCTTGCAGGCCCCGTGCATGAAATCCTTCCCCAGTGCCCCCTACTTGACAAATGAATGTGGCTACTTGCAACTCACTTGGTGAGCCGGGTCTGGACAGAGACTGCGTGGCTCCAGTGACCAGGTCCAGTTCTTGGCCACCAGATGGACAGTGGGGCTGCCTCGGATGCCCTGACTGCAGCCCTGAGACACCTGACCTCTTGGCTGGCCCACGGAGGGCATCCTGCCCAGATACATGGCCTCGTGACGGAAGGTAAGGCTACAGAGGCACTCCTGCCCAAGCCCACTGCTCCACCAAAGACCCCGCTTCCCCAGCCTCCTTTCCAGGCCAGCGGGGCACAGGAGGGTCAGTGGGGACCGCTTGGGTGTCCAGACACCAGCTGCATGCCCACCACAGTGCCCTCTATGGGACATCCCTGGCACAGCAACCCAGGCAGGGCAGTGCTGCTTTCAGAGCCCTAGATGCAGCCCCAGCCGGGAAACATTTTGATTTAATTATAGCTCCTAGGCCAGAGAAAGGAGGATTGTTCTGGCTATCAGCAAAACAAAGGCGCCGTTATTGTGCTACCGCAGACACAACCCAGCTGTTTCTGGAAGCTCCTGAGACTCCTGGCCCAAGGTGCCCTTTCCAGTCTCAACTATGTCCCTGCATCAGATCTGTGCCATGGAGGAGGCCCTTGGGCAGCAGGGGGGAGAAAATGGGGAGGTGATGGTGGGTGGGGTGGGGGAAACACACAGGTCCAGGAAGTAGCTGCAAGGTGCTGATAAGGAAAGATATTTTTTAAGCAAAGCCAAAAAGATGTGGCCAGAGCCGGCGTGAAGGCACAGCTTGTGACTCCAGAGCGCCAGTTTGAGTCCTGGCTGCTCTGCTTCCAATCCTGCCTCCTGCTAATGTGCCTGGGAAGGCAGTGGAAGTTGGCCCAATTACTTGGGCCCCTGCCACCCATGTAGGAGACCAGGATGGAATTCCTGACTCCTGGCTTTGGTCTTGCCAAGACTCCATTGTTGCAGCCATCTGGGTAGTGAACCAGTGGATGGAAGATTCTCTATCGCTCTGCCTTTCAAATAAATAAATTTAAATATATTCACTAAGAATTACAGGACAAGAGCTACCTAGCCACACTGTCCTTTAAGGCTCAGAGCAAGTCTATTAGGTGAGATTACTTATACCCATTTTACAGAAAAGGAAGTACAGGCACAGTGAGGCCTAAGAGTTTGTCTAAATCACACAGCCAGAGACCAGCAGAACTTTGAATGAAAAACTGTGTCTGTTCAACCCGGAGCTAAGGCACTTGCCTGGGAGCAGACAGGAGGAAATGCACACACACAAGTCTTTCCACGGCTTCCGGCTCGAAGCAGCAGCTGACGGGCTCTGACAAACATCTGAGACATTTATCTCAGGGTATGACGGCCTCTTGCTCATCCCCACGTACGTGCAGCTGAGGCCCTGCGCATTCCAGGCATATTAACACAGCACCACTGGTTCTTTATGGCAGGCAGGGAGTAGGCTTGTCTGGTGTGCCTGCTGCATACAGGGGTTCCTGGACCATCTCGCCCAAAGAGCCCAGAACTCCCAGGTCGAATCCTGGACCACTCGACTCGCCCCTCATCGGCACAAAGTCTCCCATTCCTGTGCTCCCCAGCCTGCAGAGTGGACCATTCAAAGCTTGAGCCAGGAGACACAGCAAAGCACCCACACAAACACAGGGCGTTTGCTTTGTGTGGGGGAGGGGGTGCCGGGCCTCGGCAGCCAAAACACAGATACCTTTCATTCCTCTGCCTCTGCAGCTGCTCAACCTCAGGATGGAGGTGTGGGGACAGGCTGGGGAGCAAGAGGCCTGGAAAAACAAGACGCCTTCCCCGGACAAGGGCAGTATTTACCCAGGGTTTGGAACAGGCCTGCTCTGTCCCTCTCCCCTCCTGGCTGCAGCCTCCCTGTAGTGCCAGCTCCCGCTCTCAGCAGCGGCTGGCCGGCCCAAGCACGGCCTGAAAGCCGAGCTGCTAAGGTGTGCCTGCTGCCAAGAGGAAGTGGGAGAGGACCTGGCGAGAGCGGGCAGCAGGGTCAGCTGGCACCTGGCTTGCATGGGGGACAGCAGCGGCCACTGTGGGGCTGGACCGAGGTTTGCTGGGCCCTCCAAGCGCCAGGAGGCCCTCAGCCTGCCAGGGGCCAAGTGCCCTCCCTACAGCCTGGAAACCACTCTAGGGCAGCTGGGAAGACAGGGATCCTGAACTAGGGCACCTCCGAGGTGGGCTGGGGTGCAGTGAGTAGCTCTAGGGGAGGAGCCCACAGCTGGGGAGTTAGAGACACAGACTCTGAGGTCACGGACCTGGACCAACTCCTGAGTCAGTCTCCTTCCCAGGAGGACGCCTGGAAGGGCCTCCACCTTTGTAGTCCCACTTTCTTCATCACTACAGTGGACATCACCTGGGGCCCTGCACGAAGGCCACACTGCTGGCCCACAGCTCAGGACTGAACCAATGTGGGTGCACCTGTGGAATCTGGCAGCCATACCAGCACCCCAGGGGAGGTTTTGCTGGGGCCAGAATTCTCAGGAGCAGGGTAGCCTGTCATCATTCCTGCACCTGGGCAGGGCCCCTGGGTCCCTCAGGATACTTCCTCCCCAGAGCTGGATGCCTGGCTCAGACACTGTCAGCGCGGGTGCCCTATGGAGGTGCACACACAAGGCACTGGGAAAACCAGGGATCCTCCCCAAGGGGCCCCAGAGCAACAGCCAGTGCAGCCACACTGCAGAGCAGCCAAGGGCAAGCAGTGACACACTGGACACGACCAACACCCGTCTATGGGGGGACTCTACAAACACCCACTGGCTCCTGGCACAGACACTATCCTTAGCCATTAGGAGGCGGCAGAGGCCAGGCACCTGGCCTAGCAGTTAAGAGGCCAGCGTACCATATCAGAGTGCCTGCTCTGATGCTTGACTCCAGTACCTGATGCCAACTTCCCCATAACACAGACCCAGGAGGCAGTGGTGATGGCCCAAGTAGTTGGGTCCCTGCCACCCACGTGGGAGCCCAGGGCTGAGTTCCCAGCTTCCAGTTTTGACCCTGCCCCACCCTGGCCACTGCAGGCACTTGGGGAGTGGACATGAGAAATTTCCGCCTGCTTCTGTGCCTTGCAAAAACAAAAAAAAAATCTGAACTAACAACACGGTGCTGTGTTCCACTATGATCAGCGTCCAGCCCCCGAGGTCCCGAGACAGCAAAGGGAGACATCTGGACCACACGAGGCAATAAAGAGGTGTGATTAACACAGCCACTGGGCCTCACTGGGACGGAGGTCAAGCCACATGTGCCAAAACCGAGGGGAGTGTGTGCTGTTCCAGCTTCCCTGGGGACTGCACGGGCAGGGCTTCCGTGAGGCGTTCTGCCCCAGCAGCCGCATAGCTGAAGACGGAGCGGAACAGTGTATTACCTGTGGTGCCGCCCTCGAGTCCCGTGCCATAGGCAGACACCAGGGCAGGGTTCCCCGCCTGGCCTGGCTCTCCGACGCGCACTTTGAAGGGGCTTCCAACCACGTGGCTCCCATTGAACTTGACGTCGATCGTGTGGATGCCGTTCTCGTGCGGGATGAAGCGAACGGCATATTTATCTAGGAGGAGGAGCAGAGACGGGGTCAAACCGGGCACAAAGACACCCCCGCATTAGGGGAGGGCGCAGGACTGCAGGCCCACCCGCTCCAGCCACTGATGAACCGCCGCTCCACAGCAAGCCTGGCACCCACGTGGTGGACTTCACAACCAGACGAGCTACTTGTGCATCCCCGACTAGCCCTATGGGAAATGCCCCTAGCTCTCAAATCCTACATTTCCCACACTGCCACCTGCGGCAGGAGATCCCTTCCTTTGGGAAAGCTTCCTTTCTCATGGAGTTTCTCCACGTGGCCACTGGATGGGGAAAAAGCTATTTCCAACTGGCATCCATGCTCCTCAATAAAGCCCAAAGCCAGATGCAGCACCCAGGACAAAAGCTGCATTGGTTCCTTTTGCTGTGTGACTGGGTCCCCAGCAAATGGCATGGTCTGTTCCCTGAAATGGGTACCCTCCCACCAAGCTCCACCTAACCAGCCCAGCCTGGGAGGCAGAGAACCTGTTCTGCCCCTGCCTCCCCAGCCAGGCTCTCACCAAAACCCTGTACCCTTTAACCCCTTCAGAAGTGGTGTTTTTCAAAGCCCTCACTCAAACCCTCTTCTCTTTCTCCTCTGGGCCTCTCCAGAGGTGAACACACCTGTACAGAGCTGCCTGGCCATGACCTCCAAGGCTGCACCTCCCCTAGGCTAGCGAGCTGGGTACCCACTCTGCCCTCTCTGAAAAGCCACCCCCACCCCCACGTCCAGGTGTGATCACTGACTGGATCAGGAAAATCCTTCTTTCTCCAAATGTCAATCAATTATCAGAGAGCATTTTCTTAGCCACAGGAAGTTAAGGAATGGGCATGTGTCCCAGTTCAGTAAGATGGGAAGGGAGGTTTACTGGAGACTTCTAGAAGAGGGCCGCTCAGACTTCTGAGAATGAATCCTCAGAAGAGGATGTCTCTGTTGACTGGTGTGATGTGAAGATGGGAAGTCTGGTGCTGCTGCAGCCTTCTTACCACCAAGAGGAAGGACAGCCTCGGGAAGAGGCCATAGAGCAGAAGTAGTGGCAGAGGTATCTGGGGTACTGGAAGACACCGCTGAATGACTGAATCAAGTAACTGCTGAATTCAACTTGGATCCTGAACTTTCCAGTTGTGTAAATTACTAGGCCCCTTTATTATGAGTTGGCTCGAGCAGTGTATTCTATAATTTGCAACCAATGGCATCCTGACTAGGGTGCACAAGTCATCTCAGAAACCAGAGGGCTTTGCATACTGTGTGGGACTGAGGACACCAACTCTACTCACTGCTGAGCCCAGGCCATAGTGAGCCACTGAACATCCTCACTCACTCGGGGCCAGCACTGTGGCATAGGAGACAGAGCCACTGTCTGCAGCACAGGCATCCTATGTGGGCGCCAGTTCAAGTCCCAGCTGCTCTGCTTCTGATCTGACTCCCTGCTGACGACCTGGGAAAGCAGCTGAGAGTGGTCTAAGTGCTTGGGCCCCTGTACCCATATGGGAGACCCAGAAAAAGCTCCTGGCTCCTGACCAGCCAAGCTCCGGTCGTTGTGGCCATTTGGGTAGTGAACCAGTGGATGCAACACTTCTCTCCTTCTCTGTCTTGCAAATAAATAAATATTTTCTAAAAATCCTCAATCAAATATCTAAGAGGTACTTCAACTGTACCCCTTCCTAATAAAACAGTAATTTCTTCAAGCAACCACGAACCCTTGCTCGCACTCCGGTTGACTCTCATTCTGCTACCTGCATTGTCCCCTTCCTACCCAATCACCCAGCTACACATCACCTTTCTGAATCCACTCTCTCACTCCCCAGGGCTACCTGTCACCAGGTGCAACCATTCTCTGGCCTCAACTCCATGTTCTCCACCCCAGAGCTGCTGCTGAACTCTTTTCTCAAATAGCCACCTGGGAGCATCAGCGTCCCCACTCGGCCTTTCAGAAGCTCCAACACATTCTCTCACGTGTTCAGGCTTCAACAAAGACCCGAGCAGGCGAGGAAACCCACAGCCCACACTGGCTCTTTCTGAGGCTCCCCAGTGCCCTTTCTGTCCAGTGGGACAAAGACATCCACATGTTAGCCCAGGTTCTGGATTTCTACTGCCACACACAGCTGGGCATACAACAAAGGCCAGCAGGTCTCCTCGTCACATGTCAAAGCCCACATTAAATGTCACCTCCTCTGAGAAGTCCTCCTGACCTTGCCAGGCATGTTTGCCATTTGCTTCTCAGTTCTCTTGCTGGCACCTGTGACTATCTGTGGGGTAATCCCCAGTGTGCTGCAGGCTTTGGCCACATGCTCACCAGTCTCTGAGCAGCTCTTTGAGGGCGGGAATCCTATGTAACTCTACCTTCCCTTCCTGCCAAGTCTCTGACAGCTAATAAAATGCCACTGGCAAAATGGTCTCCTTCAAATTGATACCAAGGCGCTGAGCAAGAAAATCTCAGGATGGTAAGCCCTAAAGACCGAGCTTCTCTTGAATCTCAGGTAGAAAGGCATCAGAAAATAAAATAGAATGTATTACAACAAAAAAAGAAACAGGGTTATAATATGCCAAAGAGTCTCTGCTCCTGGCAGATGTTTATACCCTAAACCGCAAAGGCTCACTGGCAGTAACTGGGCTAGCAGCTGCTCCTCTGGGACGGACATCTGCGGGAACACCTGTTGGAAAGAGCTGGTGCAGGGACCCCCACGGAGCCCCCTGCTTACCTGGCTCCAGCTCAGATACGTGGCATTCCTCCACGGCTCCCGAGGGGCTATGCACCTTAGCATCAATCTTGCCTTTTGCACCATTCAACCTTATAGCAAAGGATGCTGGCTGGTTAACTTTTAATCCCGATTCCTGAGAATTTAATACATTAGACAGGTTATGGCCCTCAGCATTCCTGAGCCGGCCCAGGATTCCAGGTGACAGTTCTCATCTCAGAACTGGCAGAATACTTTGCCATAGAACATCTGACAACACAAGAACGGATGGGTCATTTTCTGCATTTCCAGTAAGAACACAAGAGACATGCACCTGCAGACATGGGCTTGTACCCACAAAACCACCACAACCCAGGCTGGAAGAGCCAGTCCCTGCGTTCGGAGACTTGAGACACCTCAGTCAACATCTCTATGGTCTCGGCCTCAGAAAACCCAGTGTGTTTCAATCCCCCAGAAACCAAGAACCCCCTTTTGGGAGGAGGACGGCAGCTGACCCAGCCGTGCGCTCACTAACACGAATTGTTTCCTGTCTCTCTGCTCCTCTCTCACTCAAGGGTAGGAGTTGGGAGGACTTTTTGTAAAGTTGCAAAGGGCCACGCATGTGAGGGAGGCAATCCTGGACAATGGCTAAGAATCAGCTGGGCCTCGGTTTATCATCATTTCAATTTCTCTGAGGTTCAGTTTTCTCATCTATAAAATGGGTGTAACCACTTAATGTATCTCAGAGAGTTGCTGAGAAGAAGTTGTGTATGCAAACACACAGCACAGGGTCTGGCCCACATATAGAAAGACTAAAAAAAAAAAAATGCCAGCTTCTTGTTAAATATTAATATGCATTTAGAAATCACCTGTACTCTCCCCCAAAAAAAAGCAGGGAGAGGGGTGGTTTGGTTTTTGTGCTGGGCTCATTTCATTCTCCATGTTCTGTCTCTTCTGGGAGGAGGAGGTTAGAAATTGAGATGCCTGGGTACACGGCTGAGCAGCAATACCCTCGGATTGGCCATTGCAAGGGTGCTGACGCAAGGGTTGCCTCTTGCCAGCAAGACTCTACAGCTGAGTTGCCTAATTTGATAATCACTACTCACCTATGACTGCATACATTGCATTTAAAACAACTGGGGCCCATGTTGTGATGCCACCATCCCTTAGAGGAGCACCAGGGAGTCCCAGATACTCTGCTTCTGATCCAGCTCCCTGCTAATGTGCCTGGGAAGGCAACAGAAGATGGCTCAAGAGCCTGGGCCGCTGCCACCCACGTGGAACACTCAGATGGGGTTCCGGGCTCTTGGCTTTGGCCTGGCCCTGCCCCAGCTGTTGTAGCCATTTGCAGAATGAACTAGAAGATGATCTCTCTCTCTCTCACTCTGCTTTTCAAATACAATAACATTTTCTTTAAAAATTTACAAAATAAATTGAAAGCCTTTAAGATGAAATACAACTAAAACTTCAGTGCCTGAGTGACTGCAGCCACATGTGTTCTGTCGTGGCAGGATGTGCTGCCCTGGAAGTTACAGAACACAAAATTAAGGAGGCTTTGATGGCGAAAGGACCTCCATCCCCCACAAACTGCCAGCCGACTCCAATTTTCTACAAAGTCTCAGGAGCAAGACAGAACTACACGAGCCCCTCTTGTCTAACCAGCACCAGATGCTGCTGCGTAGGCTCGCGCTGGGTCTCTGATAAATAACTGACAAATCCCAGGGTATCAAAGGACCCAGAGAGAACAGGGCACCACGCCGACAGACACGTCTATGTGCCTGGCTGGGGCAGCTGCCTGCAGAAGCTCACTCTGCATCCTGCTGCACGCTTGTGAAATATCGATGCTCCGACCATGAGGATCCCTCCTGTTAGCTCTCTACACACAAAATCGCCGACATTACCTGAATCCGCTTGCTCCTAAAGCCTCAAGAGGGAGATAAACACCTCGGAAGATCCCAAAGGAACCTTCGAGGTGCAAGAAGGCAGCTCTGTGCCTCCCACAAATGCTGGGTTGATCTCCCTCCGTAGGTTTTAGGTGAGTTGACCACAAAAGAAATTTCTGTTAAGAAGCCTTTACATGAAACACAAGAAAAACATCAGTGCCACAGTAACCAGTTAGGGCCCTTGGTGCCCTCCGGGGGAGGCCGCTTCAATCCGGGGACACAGTTCTGCTGTGGGTTCTGTTTGGGGCCCTAAATGAATGACAGATGTTAGGGGACAACCAGCAAAATCCCAGTTGTCCTCAGAGTGAGGCTGGAATCTCAGGTGTGAATTCACATCCAGCGAATGGAACTAGATCCCATGATATCAGTTTGAGATATGAGATGGGATTTTCTTCAAATCCACGATTTTTAAATATTGAGTGGAACAGTGGGTATTTGGTACAGTGGTTAAGTTGGTGCTTGGGACATTTGCATCCCATATTGGGAGTGCCTAGGTCTGAGTTCTGGCTACATTTTTTATTCCGCTCGCCTGCTAATGAGTACCCTGAGAGGCAGAAAGGACAGCTCAAGTACTTGGGTCCCTGATACCCATGTGGGAGATCTAGATTAAGTTCAAATCTCCTGGCTTTGGTTTAGGCCAGTCCTGGCTGTTGCAGGTATTTGGGGAGAGAACCAGCAGACAATCTCTGTCTCTCTCTGCCTTTCAAACAAATACATTAAACAAAAAAAATTTTTTAAGGTAGCATTGAGGGATCTGAAGGCTCTTTAGAAAGCCTGTTAGCCAGGAATCATACTGTAGCATTCTGGTGTTCTTAACCAACCTAACTGCTTCTCCTGGAGGTACTTCCAGCGGTTCTTATGACTGAAGGCACAGATGCAACCGTGCATTGATCTATTAAAGGCAGGGAGAAACGCTGCCTGTCCTGGCATCCTTGAGGACTGGATCATGCCACTGCTTGCTGTTGTCAAGGTGGGGACTGAAGTGGCTGCAGCTGGGAACAGGTGCGACGGAGCCAAGAGTTCTCACTCCGCCTCATACTTACTGGGCCCTGGTGGCCACAACCTCCCTGCACCACCTTTAAAATAAGGGCAAGACAACCTCCTTATCAGGGTTTTGCTAAAGTTCTTCAAGTCACTAACAAGCTTCCGTCGTTGCTCTGCAATATTGTAAAATAAATGGGTTCCCAAATGTATAGGTGTGCTGTTCCCTGGGACTCTGCTAAGTGTGCAGGGAACAGAGTCGGCCTGGGGCAAGGTTGCCCACGGGTGGTAGCATCCAGGGTCAAGTGGGAAGAGGGGGATTGAAGCGGCCTCAGGAGTCCAAGGGTCCCGCTGGTGGGCCTGTGGCCAAGGAGGTGGATGCTTCCTTGCGTCTCACCTGAAGGCTCATAACAGTGAGGCGGCGGGCGTCGTCGGAGGGCGCGATGACTGGCACCAGGTAGGGGCTCTCGGGGATGTGCTCATCGTTGAACTTGATAGACACCTCGTAGTTACCTAGGAGGACAGGAAAGTTGCATCATTCCGGAGTTCTGGAAGTGTGGCTCCAGGGTGGCCTCTTGCTTCTTACCTAGAGCTAAGATGCCTTCAGGGACTCCTGGCCCTCATCGATGGCTTTAGCAGATTGTCACCTGGCTGAGGCTGTGCCAATATAATTTTCTTAGTTGGGCAAAGTAAGGATTCTTAGCATGGATCCATAGTTAATGGGCTTTGCACTGTACAGGATTCAGGAGACCCATGGCCTTGAAGGAGAAATCACTAAGCCTCTATTTTCAATAACCTTTCACCACTAATTGGAAATTAGTTAATACCTTGTCACTAAATCTTATGGTTTAATGTGTTAATGAGGACATGCATGTGTGCTAGGTTACTTATTCGTCCTCGCAAGCTTTTGATAACTGGATTTTCATAGAACTGATTTCCATTATAATGTGGTATCTTTTATATGATTTTAAACCATGAGCCTGAGAATGGTCTCCAAAGGTTTTACCAGGTTTTACTTCCCCAGGTGAAGTAGCCCAGCTTTCGGGAGCTCAGGTACATAGGCCCCTTGTCTAGGGCAGCCACACCGCCATAGACCATTCACTGGTGGGCAGACAAAGAGGCTGGTTGTGGAAACAATGAAGCACTTGAGTGAAAGACCAAGCTACTGAGATCAAGAATCCCCACCTTTGAGGTCCAGCTGTAGCTCCCGCACTTGGATTTCTAGAAGATTCTCTATGTGCTTCTACACACAAACTCATTTACTGTTCCTTACAACCTGTCCATCTCTGGACAAGGAAAACATCCTCAGTCAATCCCTGAGTACATACCAGGCTCTTGGGCAATATAGGACACGCCGCATGACCCGTTTTTATGGTCATCAAATGTAATTTCAGCCTTACTGGGGCCCTCAACGGCGATGGAGAGGCCCCCAGCACCTGCTTCCCGTGTCCAGATGCTGAACTCAGCTGAGAGCAAAGAAATGGTTGGTTAGTGACAGAGCCCAGACAGCCCCTGCCCCACTCCATGTTCCAATCCGCAGCACTGGGTTTAGTCTGTTGCCAGCTCTCATCCCAAGCAGAAACCAAGCAAGGCCTGATGCCGAGGCCTCCCAAGCACCATGGATGGTTATTAGCAAGTTCAAGGGCAATCCGGCACCTTTTGAGAAACCCAAATCAACCCAGAAAAAGAGGTGAATGTTACGTTTTCCCCCCAGATCTTCCCACCTGCAGCAAACATGGTCAGGGACCTTTGCGATCAGTTTTGTGGTGTTCTAGTGTGTTCCACAAAACGTCGGCCTGGCAAGATCTCCGGCAATAGCGCCGTGCTTCTGCTTCCCTCTTAGAGATGCAGAGGCACATAACGAGCTACAGACCCCAGAAGCCCCTCCCTAAGACATTTGTTTAGCTGTGGGTAAGGGAGCACTGGCAAACTTACTCAGCCACAGAAACTGTGTGTAAACAATGCCCTGAAAGACACCCAGAAGAAGCTCCTCTTTGGGACCAGGCAAAAGGGTGTGGGCAGTCACGTGACCCAGACCCAACTCTTGTTCTCCAAACACCTGCCAGGACCCTCACCTGGGACTCCTGCTTCTCCTCTCTCCAGGCCGGGGCCTCCTGCCCGCACCTTGTGCGCGCCCCCTTCGCCGAGTGGCCCCACGGTGAACTGGAAGGGGCTGCCGGTGACGTGCTGCCCACGGTACTTGACGCTGACCGTGTGAACGCCCATCTCCTGGGGCACAAACCGGACGCAGTGCGAGTTCTTCCCCACGGGCACAATCTCTGCCTCGGTCACACGGCCGGAGGGGCTGGTGACATGGGCTGACATGTCACTGCTGTCTATTTCTGAAATGGGGGGGGGGGGGCAGGGACAAAGAGGAGGATTAGGACAAGGGCCCATGGCAGGGCAGGACATGCAGGGCAAGCAGCAGCTGGTGAGGCAGGTACAGACCAGTGGATGTGGAGTGCTCCGGCCCCTCCCCTTCAGGCGGCGGCCTCCCCTCCTGTGGCCACCCAGTGCAGACAGCATTCAAGGGGCACTGACGCTCCTCTCCTGCTGAGCACTTGAACGGTCTTCCAGGTTGGCGTCAAGTGGATTTCACACAGCAGCTTCCAATCAGCCACAGCCAATGGGGGCAGCACGTCCATGGAAACCACGACCACTCCATGTTTCCAGGGCAAAGGCAGTGTGGCCATCCATCGTGCTTGGATGTGCTCTTGCCACAGAAAAGAGGGCAAAAAATATGGGAGCCTCCCTCTCCCTCACAGTCAGGAAGCTGTGGCAGGTCCTTTAGGCAGTCCCGATGGCCCGGGATTCCATGCGTGAGCAAGCTTCTAGCAAACGGAAGAGCAGGAGCCACACTCTCAGGAGGGCACAGACCGCGTCTCCTCCACACAGGCAGCTTGCATCATGCTAAGGACTGTGCCCGCACAGCCACGGTGGAGACAGGCAAGCCACACGTGGTGTGTCAGGCACTGCAATCACCAGCAGCCAGCATGAACCCTCACCCTCAGCCCTACGGCACCTGGGCTGAGCCGCTGATGACTTAGAACCCTGATGACAGAGGAGGGAAAGGAGGTTGGGAAAGGGCCACCTGTGTTACAGACCCAGTATCTCCTCCCCAGGGCGATGGTGCTGGCGGGGGGTGGGGTGGGGGGCCTTTGGGAGTCTAAGAGGACAGATGAGATCATGGATGTGGAGCCCTCGTGATGGGACGGGCACCTTTTTCAGACCCTGGCAGAGCTCTCATTCTTTGCTCTCTTCATGTAAGATACACAAAGCCGGTCATATGTACCTGGGAAGAGAGCCATCGCCAGGAGCCTGCTGGAAGCACTTGGACTTCCAGCTTGCACAACTATGAGAAACAAATTCGGGGCCAGCACTGTGGCGTAGCGGGTAAAGCAGCCACCTGCAGTGCCAGCATCCCATATGGGTGCTGGTCCGAGTCCTGGCTGCTCTACTTCCAATCCAGCTCTCTGCTATGGCCTAGGAAAGCAGTAGAAGATGACCCAAGTCCTTGGGCCCCTGTACCCACATGGGAGACCCAGAAGAAATTCCTGGCTCCTGGCTTTGGATCAGTGCAGCTCCGGCTGTTGCAACCAATTATGGAGTGAACCAGAGGATAGGAGTCCTCTCTCTCTTTCTCTCTCTTTCTCCCTCTCCTTCTCTCTCGGTGTAACTCTGACTTTCAAATAAATAAATACATAAATCTTAAAAAAAAAAACAAGGAATAAACTTATTCCTGCTGGTCGTACCCAGTTCATGATACTGCATCCTAACAGCCTGCACTAACACCCCTCCACGGCCAGGGTCCTGAGGACACATGGACGCTGGGGAGCCATTCGCTGTGGCCTGATGAGAGGAGACATGGGCAATGAGGAGAAAAGTGTCTCCCATTCTCTGTTTCCAAGCAACCCAGAGGAAGAAGAGTCAGGAGCCAGGGCAGTCTTCAGACAAAGGACAGGTGATACTCAGGCACGCACTAGCTCTTCAAGACACGAACATGCACATGAAACAAAAGAGACCCTTCAGGCAGTGAGAAATGTGAAGTACAGTGCAGAAACCTCATCACCAGGCACCCAAGAGCTTCACGTGGTCTTTTCTCATCAGATGGGCCAGGGAATGAGAGACAGGTCCAGTGATGCTGGGGCAAACGGAGAAATGGGCACCAGGATGTTCCCGGAGGGCAGACTGCCCGGACATGGCCACGCCTGAAAAGTATTGGCCAGCAATGCTCTCCTGGGCATCCCACCTACCTCGTTTTTGAACACGTGAACATTTTATTCATTTATTTGAGAGGCAGACAGAAAGAAACGGCTTCACTTGTCAAATGCCCCAAACAGCGAGGGCTGAGCCAAGCTGGAGCTGGGCTGAAATCAGAAGCCAGGAACTCCATTCAGGTCTCCCACGTGGGTAGAAGGGACCCTTGAGTCAGCCCCTGCTGCTTCCTAGGGGAGCAGGAAGCTGGAGTCAAGAGCCAGAGTTGGGTATCGAACCCAGATTCCCTGATATGGGATGTGGGCATCTTAACGGTCAGGCCAAACACCTGTTCCCAAGTGAACATTTTATGATCACAAACAAGACAACTCTTTTTAAGTGATCTTGGCTGGATCCCACAGTAATGAGGTTTTAACTACATTGACACATGGCCTAACACGGATGTGTCTACACAGGGGGAAGCCTCCAACTCTAGCTGAGAAGGCAGAGTAAACAGACATGAGGGGCTGATGCTGTGGCGTAGCCGGTAAAGCTGCCGTCTGCAGTGCCGGCATCCCATATGGGTTCCAGTTCAAGTCCCAGCTGCTCCACTTCCCATCTAGCTCTCTGCTATGGCCTGGGAAAGCAGTAGAGGATGGCCCAAGTACTTGGGCCCCTGTACCCGCATGGGAGACCTGAAGAAAGTTCCTGGCTCCTGGCTTTGGATCGGTGCAGCTCTGATGGCTGCGGCCATCTAGGGAGTGAACCAGCAGATGGAAGACCTCTCTCTCTCTGCCTCTCAAATAAATAAATAAATAAATCCTTTAAAAAACAAAACAAAACAAAAAAAAAAAAAAACAAAACAAAAAAACACAGACACGAGACTGGAGACACCATGGGATAAGCAGCCCTCTCCACAGCAGAACATGTGAGCTTCATCTGCAGACTCTGGATTTTACTTCTCCATCGAATTTGCAGACCTGCAAACCATGCCCAGCTTGTGGGCAGGAGACTCCAAAATCCCACATAGTGAATTCTCCTAGGGAGGATTCTTTATGGGAAGAACCTGGGCCACGTTTCAGACACTAGATGCAGCCTGCCTGCTGCTTGTTCAGCCCCAGGAGGACGTGATGTGGCCCACCCAGCTGTGCAGCATAGCCCTGGTTCTCATTTGACAGAGGGAGGAGATGAGTGGGAATATTAGAAGGATCCCACGGGGCTGCCACTTCTTAAATACTTCCAGATGGCCAGGTCTCACTCTGACATTACCCTCCTCAACAGAGTCAATCTACCAATCCAAAAGGCTCAACTATATTTCCCTCGTGTGAGACAATCAAGTCATTTTCACTTGGAAGAAGAAAAAGGTAGCGGGGACCAGTACCGTGACACAGCAGGTTAAGCTGCCGCCAGTGACACTGGCATCTGATATGGGTTCTGGTTCATGTCCTGGATGCTGCACCTCTGACCCAGCTCCCTGTTAACACTCTTGGGAAAGCCACAAACATGGCCCAAGTGTATGGGCCTTTACCACCAATGTGGGAGACTCAGAATCAGTACCAGGCTCCTGGCTTCAGCCTGGCCCAGCACCATCCATCATGGCCATTTGGGGAAGGAAGACCCATCTCTCCCCACCTCTTCTCTCTCTTTCTCTAACTCTGCCTTTCAAATCAGTAATAAATCTTTACAAAAAAGAAAGAAAAAGGTGGCAAATAAACATAATTTTTTGTCAAGGGGAATAAATGTCAAAGAAAATGAAATCAAAGGTCAGCACAGCCAACCTGGATGCAATGTTCTTGGTTCCCAAAGGTGCCCACTACCCGGCCCCATGAGCCCTGGTGCCCACCTGGGATTTTCAAGTTCAGGTCGCAGATGCTGCCAACGGTGGCCACAGATGGGGCCCGGCTGGTACGGGTGATGCTCTCCTTGACTCGTCCTTCCCCGCTGATCTTCACAGTAAAGGGGCTCCCTGGAGGAAGGAACAAAGAAGGCCCTTGTGAGCAGCCCAGAGGCCACGGCATTGAAAGGAAACCCCAAGCCTCACACAGGAAGTGCAGGCGGGACACCGTACCGGGCACGTGCTCATCAGCGAACTTGGTAGAGACGATGTAAACCCCGGGCACGGTGGGGAAGTAGGAGACCTTGCAGGTGCCGTCTTCAAGGTCCTCTGTCTGGATGTCCACCTTGCTGGGGCCTTCCACTGCCAAGGAAATGCCGCCATAACCTGCAACACAGCAGCCCTGGACTGTTCTGACGGCAATTCTCCGGGGAGGTAGAGGTCGATGAAATCATGAAGGTCACCTGACCCTTGAAATTCCAAGTCTTCCCAGTCAGCAAGGAGAAAGGAAAAGTGCAGGGGAAAACCCTTGAGAAGTTCTGCAGTGGAACAACCTGCTGGATACCGCTTTGGCTGGAGAACTCTTCCCTCAAGGGCATCTGCTGATGGCCCATGAATGGTGTCTTGCATGTCCTGTGCAACTAACTAGCAGGGGAAAGCACTCTGCCATGCTTCCAAGACAGATACCAGCCACAGGCCTGAGAATATGAATCTTAGAGCATCCCCAGCTGCCTTGGTTATGTCAGCACATTTGAAGGTTTAACAATACAATGAGACAACAGGGAGCATCTTCCCCTTGGGAGAAAAACTCTCTAGTGCTCTCTCTCTGCAAAATTCACCAATGTGACTGCAGCTCAGGAAGGTGGAAGATGACAGCACTGGAACGGAGGAGCTTGTAACCCAGACCATCTCAAAGGAGGACAGGAAGAGATGTCTCACTTCCATGAAAACCTTGCTGAAATGCACCCTTAGCTGGACCACTGTTCTCTGCTTGGGATGAGTCAAGGGAACCTGGGAAGCTGGGAACAATGGTGGGAGCACAGGTCATCAAGCAGACGCCTGGGAGCTGCTGCAGTTCTAGATTCAAATTCCAGCAGCAGATGGGGCTATACCCCTCGTGAACCTCAGTTTCTCCATCTACACAGCAAAGACAATGCCCACTTTACCGATGGTCATGTGGCTTCAACGACAGTACAAGTGCACCTACAACTTGAAGGATGCTCTGCATGAAGAGGGTTGGGGGAAAAGGGTGAGCAAGCTGAGTACAAAGAAACGAGTTTGCACAAGCTCTAGGCAGTTCCCCCCAAGCCCCGCCCCACACACAGACCTGCATCCCTTGTGTCCACGATGAAGTCAGACATCTCGAAAGTCCGGCCTTCTGAGAGCCCACGGCCGTAGACTTTGGCTCGGCGGGCATCACCAATCTCGGACTGGACCACCATGATGGACACGGGGCTGTTGGCCACATGGTTGCCATTCTTTTTGATGCTGACCAGGTGCTCGCCCACTTCCCGGGGGATGAAAGAGATGCCTGGATCGGAGCACACAATGTGGTTTTCAAGGGGAGGAGAGGAAGTCAGAGGGAGACACACTCTCAAGGATTGGATTGTGACTTTTTTCTGGGCTTTCTGACAACAGAGTCCAAGGGTATCAACATCACAATGCAGGAATGCACTTGACTTTTCTAACGTGTTTGACCCAGCGCATTGATCACATGCCACTCCAGCGGGCCACCAGTTTCCCAAGGGAGGACGGCAGGAGTCCCCGTCTCCCGCCCAAATGTCTGGGCTCCAGCCAGGAAGGTGGCCCAGGCTCACCGATGTGGTTGTTGGGCAGCCTCTTCAGGAGACAGGGCTCGTCACGGCCGGACGGGGCCTTGATGCTGGCCGTGAGGGTGCTGAGGTCAGTCTCGCTGATGTCGAGCAGGAAGTCAGCAGCCGAGCCCAGCTTCACCTGGGAGCACCGTCTGCTGTCATCTGGGAAAGAGGCCCCCAACACGGCTCCCGTTACACGTGTCGCCTGGCTCTCCCAAGCCCCCAATCCACACGTCATTTACACAAGGACAGGCAAGAATGAATGACCCAAAGTTAAGTGATATGTTGTGGCTTGGACAACAAACAGATCTTAGCAACAAAGAAAGCCTGGCATCCACACCTGGGGAAAGGGAAGACAAAGCTGGGAGCACCTGGAGGTGCGACAGCCTATGGACCACGCTTTAAAGCAACCTTTGGCCATGGAGGTCCCCACATCTGAGCACCTCTCAGAGAAGCACTGATCACATTCCACACAGTGCTGCTCCTGGCTGGGGGCAAGAACCCTGACCTGTACAGGGTCCTCAGAATCCACTCACACAAACACAGTAAAGCAGAACAGATGTTGGGAGCAAGGTGGTGGACATGGGTAACCAGAACAGCCAACCACGGGCTTGGCCTCAGTCTTTCCATCAGTTAACTGGACTCAAAACTGTCCAGAAGAGAAGCCGGAGAGCTGCTCTGAGTTCACGGACTTGCGCAATGTTTCAGATCTGCCTGCTGCTGCCCTAACACTGGCACCAGATACGTGTTCTCGAAATGCTAACTCCTAGTTTCTCCTGGGCGAAGGAGGACTTCAGGCAGCCCCGCATCAGACTGAATTGTCACCCTGATGGTTCTTCAAGGGGTCTCTCTCAACTGTACTCAAACAGAAGCCTTGTCTGCCATACCCCCCACAGGAAGACCCCGGCAAGTCCGGCGACCCCACCTGTGATCTTGGCCGTGAAGGGACTGCCGGGGATGTGCTTGTCGTTGTACTTGACCAGAATGCTGTAGTCGCCGGGCAGCGTGGGCAGGTAGGTCACTGTGCACGTCCCGTCTTTGTTGTCAATGCAGCTGATTTCTGCCTTCGAGGGCCCCTCGATAGCCAGATCCAGTCCACCTGAGGGGGGCGGGGGGGCAGGAGGAAAGGCAGTTGGCAGGGAGAGAGTTTGTTTCAATAGGGTCAACAGGTAGGCACAGTCCACACGAGTCACGGACAAGGTGTGTCGGCGGAACACAGCTGTTCACTTGTTAAGAATGCTCACTGGGAGGACACCCACTATCACAAGTCTTCACCACAAACAATCCTGAGATTCTCTCTACTCTTCAGGATGCCTGGAGTGGGAAAGGGATGGAGGCTTGAATGCCAATTCCATACCAGGGACAGAGCCCGAAAAGACTGTCCCCCATTGCCTGGGATGACAGAAATATCTTTAGAATCACAAATCTAGCAATGTCCACGAACAAAATGGACATAATCATAGGGCTTTATCCAGTGAGAGATTACATAAATCCTGTGGTTCTGGGATGCGTGTGCAAAAAACAGTAACAAAGCACACTTAATTCCAAGGGAGACGCACAAAATATTTCATAGCAGAAATGTGATGGAATCAAGACAGAAGGGACTTCAACACCCTCTGCTTTAGAAGACAGAGCAGCTCTACAAAACAGAAAAGACAAACACTACGCACCAACAGTCTGATTTTTAAAAGCTGCCTTGGAACTACACTCAATTCTACAAATGGGAGGTGGGAAGCATATAAACAGATAAACCCACAGTACCTTCTCCTGCGTCCTCAGTGACGATGGTGAAGGTGGCAGTTTTGTTGGCCACTCCATACACCAGGCCTGGGCCGTATGCAGACACGCTCCCACTGTTGGGGTAGTTCACGTAGAACTGGAGTGGGCTCTCTGGGTTTGCAAAGGACATAAACAAAATCAGGACCTATTAGTGGGTGATGGAATATCCTGGGTAATAGCTATCCTAACATCACCTATCAGGTGTGTTGGCCTAAGCAGAGGCCCACAGGAGGAGCTGGTGCACCTCACCATCTCAGGACACCCAAGGAGCAGGGCACACCAGCCCAACTTGATAAATCAAGGAGAAAGGAAACAGCTCGACTGTGGAGCAAGGATGCCAATAGGAGGGAAGGTACTGGAAAGGCCTCTGTGGAAGGCCATTTGTCCAGGCTATTCAAAGTGATTCACACTACATGATCTAGAAGGTTTTTTTTTTTTTTTTTTTTTAAATTAATCAATTTATTTGAGAGTTAGAATTAGAGACAGAGAGAGAGTTCTTCAATCCGCTGGTTTAATCCCCCAAATGGCTGCAATGGCTGGAGTTGGGTCAACCTGAAGCCAGGAGCCAGGACTGAGTTCTTTTGGGTCATCCATGTGGGTGCAGGGGCCCAAGCACTTGGACCATCTTCCACTGCTTTCCCAAGCCATTAGCTGAGAGCTTGATCAGAAGTAGAGCAGCTGGGACATGAACCGGCGCCCATATGCGATGCCAGTGTCACAGGCGGAAGCTTAACCTACCATACCACAGCGTCAGCCCCTAGAAGGTCTTTTCGAAGAACCATCCCATAGCATCTCCCTGCCCACCCACTCCAAGCCTAGGCAAGCACTTTCATTTCTGCAGTTTTTACATGCAAACCAGGACAGAACCCTGATGTCCACTGAAGGGAGCTGCTTAAATGAATGCTGTTCTACTCGTGGGCTATTAAAAAGAACGGGCAAGATCTGTGTGTGCCAGCTGGAGAGATTATCCATCATGTGCTGCACCTGAAGGAGAAGAGTCAAGTTGCTACATAACCTTACTACCATCCTGCCATTTATTTAAAAATAAAACGTAACACAGCTGGGTGCATGTTTGTAGGTACATGGAAAGGACACTCACACCTGCACAGCAGGAGGGAGACATGAGAAAGGTATTTTTCTATTCTCTCTACATCTGTTTCTTTGGAATAAAGAAAAGCTGATAATATATTTTTGTTTTAAATAAACATGTAAACAAAACACACAAAATCAAAAGAAAATGCCAAACTCGGAGAAATATTTGCTCTCCTATCACAAAAAGCTAATCTCTTCCATTTTAAATTGTTCCTAGACTTTGACAGGACAAAGTCCAATAACCAACCAGAAAAATGGGTGAAAGGGACCAAATTTTGCTTTAGCAATTAAATACACCCACAGCCTACATGGGAGCTGCCTGGGTTCAATCCCAGATGACGCCAATGCCACCTACGCAGGACAGCAGGGTGCCTTTCCAGCTTCTGGTTTCATCCCTGGTCATTCCAAGAATCTGGGGAGTGAACCAATTGATGGGAGTTCTCTCTCTTTCTTTCAAATAAATTTTAAGAGGAGGAAGAAGTGAAGGAGGAAAGGTAGATAAAGAAAACGGAGGGCTGGTGCTGTGGTGTAGCAGGTTAAGATGCGGTCTGCAGAGCCAGCATCCCATATGGGCACCGTTTCGAGTCCCGATTGCTCCACTTCCAATCTAGCTCCTTGCTAATATGCCTGAGACAGCAGTGGAGCACAGCCCAAGTGCTTGGGCCCCTGCACCCATGTGAGAGACCTGCAGAAAGCTCCTGGCTTCAGCTTGGCCCAGACTTGGCTGTTGTGGCCATCTGGGGAGTGAAGCAGTGGATGGAAGAGTTCTCTCTCCCTAGTTTCTTTCTTTCTACATAACTCTTCCAAATAAATAAAATAAATATTACCCAAAAAAAAGAAAGAAAAAGAAAAATGGGTCAAGGAAACAGAAGTTCAGTTCGCAGAAAAAGGAATGTAAATGGCAATTACACACAATCTTGTTTCCGAGAGAAGTGTAAATAAAGCCACACTAAGATAACTGGTTTTTTTCCTACTATTGTGATTGGCAAAGATCCAAAACACTGATAGCATGTTCTACTGTCAGGTCTCCCCTGCACTGCTGGTGGGCGTGTGAACTGGATCAGCCCCTGCGGAGTGCGATTTGGCAGTATTATCAAAGTCACGGCCACCTGTACGTGCACCCTGCCAATTCCGCCCTGGGAACTAAGTCCCACAGACACACCTCTGTGTGTGAGATGGTGGGGGTGAAAGGCCACTGGCTGCAGCAAGCTTGGTTTCAGCACAGGGTGGGGAGAAGAAATAGCCAAGTGTGTGGTGATTCACCCCCTTGGGGGACGGCTGTGCAGGTGTTCTCTCCCTAGGACCTGCCAAGCTGTCCTGGATATACTGCTAGAGTCACAGAGTACAGACAGACAGACGTGCAGAGTATGCAAAAGAGCAGGAAGGATCAAACATCTGTATTCCCATTTACACGCAGTCTTACTACTACTCTGAAACCAAACATAAAATAATTCAACAGTCAGGTTCAATGACAGGGCAGGAGGAGCAAGTGGGTAGGAAGGAGACCCTTCTCCCATTATTTTTATTTGTAAACCATGTGAATGTGTTAGGTACTCGAAATATTAAAGTAAAAAAAAAAAAAACAAAAAAACCACGATTACAGAAAGGGAGAAAGAGCAAGCCTAACAGTGAGCTGGCTGACAGCCATGAAACGGAAGCCACTTTCCCTGTCAGAAGGCGTCTGTCTTCTTCTCCCATGCTGACCCTGAACCAAACCCCCACACCCCAGGATCTGCAGCCTGGGCTGAAAAGCCCCTCTCCGAGCTGCACATTCTGCCCCAGCTCGACCTTCGGCCAAACGCAGCGATCACACAACCTCAATCACACACAGTGATGAAGATAAACAACCATGGGCCCCAGGTGCGGCCATGTGACCAGGATGTGGAGCAGCAGCTTGCCTTTGGGAAATGGGCTGGATCCGCCGGGGGGGGGGGGGGGGGGGGTGCAGGCTGTTGGCTTTCACAGGGACGCTGGCACTGCCTTCCCAAGCCTGCCTAGGAGAACGGTTTTCCTCCCCGCAGCTGCTGCTGCTGCTGCAACACCTGCCTGCCTCCCACAACCTCAGGCCCCTCAGCCCCGGAGGGCTGCTGGCCTGGCCACAAAGCCCCCCACTTACCAGGGATGTGGCTGCCCATGTATTTGATGTGCATCTCATGGAGCCCGACCTCAGTGGGGGCGTATCTGACCGTGACCGTGCCATCCTTGTTGTCCACAATCTCGGGGGTAGCCGTCTTCCCTGAAGGCATGTGAACTTCGCCTGCAGACAAGGACAAGGTAATGGAGACTGTCCTTACATGCCAGGTGTGCGTCTTCAAAAGACACAGGTTTTCAGACTTGAGGAATGCTCACTGCTGCCTAAAACATCCAAGACTCACAGTGGGAACAGACAGACCTCTTTGGCCTTTTTGGTTCCCTTTGGCTCCCACAAAATACAGCAGGCAACTTATAAGTGTGGAGTTTTCTACAATGAAAAGCTCAAATAGGACTTGAGAAGACCACAAAATCATCAGGGTTAGAAATGAATCAACTCAAAGAGAAATAGGCATTAAAAGGAGGCTAAGAAGAGAAAACAACTTTTTTTTTTTCTTTGAAGATTTGTTTATTTGAAAGGCAGAGTGACAGAGAGAGAGGGAAAGGGAAAGAGAGAGGGAGACGGAGCGAGGGAGGGGGAGAGGGGGAGAGAAGGAGAGAGAGAGGGAGAGAGGGAGAGAGAGAGAGAGAGACAATCTCCCATCCTCTGGTTCACTTCCCATAGGGCCACAATAGCTGGGGATGAGCCAGGTCAAAATCAGGAACCCAAGCACTTGGCCCATCTGCTGCTGCTTTCTCATGCTCACTGGCAGGAAGCTGGATGGGAAGCAGAACAGTCAAGACTTGAATTGGTGCTCCAACATGGGGTGCTGACATCGCAGGAGGTAGCTGAACTCAGGTGGCTGGGCCACAATGCTGGCCCCAGGACATAATGGATCTCAGTGTCAAGTTCATACTGCATTTGGAAAAACAAGAGAGTAGGAGAAGGCAGGAAGAAAGGATGAACAGGAACTGACAGTTCAGAGGGATCTAAACACAGCAGATCTTAGCCCAGAGAGAACTACAGGCTCTCTCAAGAATGCAGACAAGCCACATATATGCATCTAGAACATTCTGCAATCTCAGAAGCCCATAAACCAGCACCTAGAGCAAGAACTAGGTACTCAGGAGGCCAGATTTTGGGTGGCGGTGGCACTAGCTCCCTGGCACTGCTCTAGCAGGCTCATGAGAGTGAGGGAGGATGAGACAGCTTTCATGACAAGTGCTTACCAGTGATTTCTCCTTTCCTGACAGCAAACGGAATGACCAGGTCGAAGGGTTTAAACCCCAGGCCATTCATGTCACTCACTGGGACATAGGCCTCTTCGGTCACCTAGAATCAGGAAGCAGTGGTCAGTTGGTAAGTGGACAACAGCAGGAGCTAGGGAAGCTACAGGGGGGCAGAGTTGCTGGGAGTTGTGCAAGCTAGTGATGCTGAGATGTAGGGATGTGGCTGCCCACGTTGGGTGGGCTTTGTGTAACAGGGCCCAGGCCCAGAGTGGAACCTGAAGTAGTGGAGCCGTTCTACTGATCCACGGCTAGAAATCACTCAGCAGTCTGCTTGTAAAACTCCCAGCAGTGCCCAGGGGGGAGGGGAAAGTGAGAGACAGCAATGTCTGTGAGTCCCAAGAGGCTCCACCTGCAAAGGTTTAGTTGCTTGTGGCCTGGAAAAGAAGGTGCGTTTTAAGTGGCAGAGAGGAGCAGTGGGCGGCTTTTCCCCTGAACAGAAACCGATGTGCAAGTGGCGGCCCTGAGCGTCCACCAGGGGCTGCACACAGCTGTCCAGCTTGCTCTTTAAACACCGGGACAAACCGCGCTGAGCGTGATCACAGACAGGCCGGCTGGCGATTCGTGGAGTGCGGGTGGTGACACCAAGGTAGGTCTTATTACAGAAAAAGCGCGATCATTGTGATGCACTGATCAGTGGGGCCACGCCAATGACCAGGACACCGAGAGGGCTCAAGCCATCCCCAGAAGCAGGAAGCAGTTTTCTGAAATTAAGGCTGAGTCAACACAGAAACACAAATAGGGGAAAAAAACAAACAAACAAAAACAAAAAAAAGGTGTACCCAGGGCCTGAATCCAGGGGGACATGCATTTACCGGTGCCTGCTCCATGGCTGCGACTTCCCCGTCTGTGGCCTGGTTGGTGGCAAACGGAGATTAGTCGGGAATCACACTGAAGAGATCTGGCTATGTGGTGGACTCTACAACCTGAGAGCTGCCTCCTTCTCCCACCATGTGCAGCAGGGAGCTGCTCACTCTAGCAGGGGGCACTTCCTTCCCACCCAGGTGGAAGGCAGGGTGGTGTGTGTCAGGGGAACCCAAGGCCCCACTTCTAGCAATCAGACCTCTGGGGGCAGGGAGACTACTTGAGGAAGTGACATGTGAGTCCTACTGCAGCTGTCTATGACTGGACAATGCTGAAGCAAGCGAAATGTCCATCTACAAATGGCTTGGTCAAATGTATCACCCGAGGTGTGTGCAGGGGAGCCCTGTGCTGTGGTGCTGAAGAAGTGGTTCAGTCTGATGGATGAGTATGGGAGGGTGCCCAGGGCCCAATGAGGGAAGGCAGCTAGCTGCAAAGGGGCGGACACCTTGGGACTGCACACAGAAAAGCCAGGTGCTCTGGGCACATGCAGAGACAAACCCAGGCCAGTTATCTCTGCACCATGGCATCGGGAAAGACGTCTCTCCATCCCTTACACTGGTCTTTAGAGTTTTTACAAATCCAGTTTTCAAAAATCTTAGACTTTATACTCCTGATCCAGCTGACCCAACTGAGAGGGGACCTCTCAACACCCCTCTTCTTCTTCCCTGACAACAGGAAGCAGAGGGCCCACGCCACGTGCTCATGTTGGTGTCCCCCTCGGACTCTGCCACCTGCAGCAAAGGGCATTACTAACAAAGCCAGCTTTGTGAGTGGCTCCATTTGGAACTGGTTCCTGCTCAGGGCCTGCTCAGCACGAGGCTGCCTGAGGACAACCCTGCCAGGAGGATCGATCAATGGCTAAGCTATGGCCTTAGACCCAGGACTTCTCAAAGGAGCTGAGCAGGTGCGCTGCCCATCCTGTGAAATGCCACCGAGTGTGTGCGGGGGCGGGGGGGGGGGGGAGGGGGATTTAATTGAGGCAGCCTGAGGCTCTCCTTGAGGTATCTGCTGTGTGTCTGTGTCCTTTTGAGCACAAATCTATGTAGGCAGGCAGGGAATCAACCCAGCTAAAGCCAACGAACAGAAAGTCAGTCCATGTAGTAAGGCTGGGGGAGGCCTGGAGTGGGAGAAGACCCAAAGCTTTCTGCCTTCAGCAGTGGTTAGGGGCAGTGTGTGCACACCAAGTCCCCTTGCTGTGTGTGCATCCGGGCCCAGGGGAAGTTTATTCCTAAGGACTTCGGGATTCTCCAAGTCAACCTCTTGCTGCCTGCTAAAATGCTCCTTGCTGTTTTCACATCGATTTTTCTCCCGCAGACCCCTCCAACACGGCCTCTTAACCCCAGCCCACTGCACCAGCAGGGCCACGACCTCTGCCCAGTGGTGGTGCTTTCATCCTGCCCAGTTCCAGCCAAGCAGCTAAAAGCCAGTAGCAGACAAAAACAGAATCTCAAAACTACAACCCAGACCCTCTCCATTAATAAGAACACAAAGTTTCTAGCTGCAATTCCTTCTGCTGTGCAGCAGCAAAACACTTCCAGATGAACACTGTCAACTGCTGACAGTGTTTATGTACACAAAAGAACCTCAGGCTCCAGCCCGATGTTTACCGATAAACAAGTGTCCATGGAAAGGGGCTAGAGCCACAACAGATCCCACAGAGACTGCCTGCAAGAAGTCCTCGGGCTTCTGTTGGGAATGAAAGCTCCCTGCCCTTTTTCATGGCGGCACAAAGTCAAATAATTAGAAGGTGCCTTGCAGGCTGTGGGCATGGCTGGGTCATTAAGGGTCTATGAACCTTGTGGTGAGTGTGGCTGCCGCCCGTGGCATCAAAGGACACCAGGGAGGGAGATGACACCGCACTGGGCGGCTGTCGGGATTGGACATGCCTCATCTGTAAAAGGGCCAGTGACGCTTGGCTTTGAGGGTTAGGCCAGGTGATTCTCCTAGGGTTTCTTCCTTTGCTCCTGGTTGAAGATCTAAAAGTCAGTCAGGATTGAAAATTAAAGGCCCCAAGTCAGTCACTGGCCCAGATGTCTGCACGATCGTTTCCTTTCATTCCAGATGTTGCTCGCTTCAAAAGACAAAGGACTTCCCCCTCAAACGTAATATCTGACTCTTTGCAAAAACACAACTGGACCTCATTTGTGTCCCAAGATATCAGGTGCAAGTCTGCAGACAGAACAGCATCTGCTCCAGCTACAGAGGTAGATGGGAGGAGGAACTGGCACAATGAAAAACTGTCATGTTCTATTGACTTTTCTGGGAAAGCGTGGGTTTTCTGGAAGCTATATGTTTCTGAGCAGGGCTTAGGGCAGGTTATTACCAAGTCCCTAAGTGTGACAAAGGCATCTCTAGCTCTACAGGGGCACACCTGCATACCAATAAAGTTTTCTAAGGAGAAAAACAGAAGGGAATGTCCTAATCAGGGTTGCACCAAAGACAGGTGTTCTGTTGGCTGCTAAAGGGATTTTCCTTACCATGACAGTGAAGGGGCTGTTGGGAATATCAACGCCACCAAAGCGCACATAGATCACATAGGTGCCAGGCTTGGCGGCTGTGTAGAAAATGTCATAGGTGCCATCCTCATTTTCGATGACATCAGCTTCCGCCTCAGTGCCATCCGGGGTCAGAATTGTGCAGGTTACTTTTCCCTTCCCGGCAGTCTTCGCGTCAACCACAAAACCAACTTCCTCGCCCGTTTTCACAGTGGGGGCAATTCCAGGACCTGGAGAAACGTTCAGAAGAGATGGAAGGCATGGAATCTTATCCAGGAGGTCCAAGAACAGGCCACACTCACTGTGCTGCCTCCATCAACAGTGCGAGCTCCAAGCTCACTAGGGACAGGAGCTGCTCAGCAGAGCATGGCACCAATTCCTGAATACAGCTGAATGTCAGCCCTGGTGGGCCAGCATTCAAGGGAATGGAAGCAAAGGTCAGCCACTGTCAGCAAACATAAATGGGGCATTTTCTTAAGAGCCAGGTACAGGTAATGGTGAATGAGACACAATTCCTACTCTCCAGATGCTCATGGTCTAACAGATGCAGGCTGGGCACCATGAATGATGGCTCAAGCTGCTGTGGAAACACTGAGGAGGGCCTAAGTTATAAGAAAAAAAATAATCCAGCATCCTTCAGAGAAGCAACCTCAAGGCCATGTCTTTGAGTCTAGGCATCTCTATCTCAGGGTTGCCACACTGAGAGAGGGCTTCCTGACACGAAGGAAAAATGGTTGCACTGAGAAGGATGGGTGTTCAGGGCTATGGGAGACTTACAACGTTTCCCCCAAACAATGACCAGACTGTCTGTCTTTCTCCCCCTAATAATGGCACCCTTCACAAAAATCCGGGACTGGAGAAAAGTACCAACTAAAAACACATGGGCAAAAATGAGCAAGGTGTGTAGAAGCAGCAGGGAGTAAAAACATTTTGTTCAGACAGAAGAGAAGACTGGAGCCAGTCCGTGGGAGGCCACGAATGACAGGCCAAGCGGGGTGGCCAGCAGGAGTTCCTGGGCCACGGAGCAGATTTGCTCAGGAACTGAGCCTGGAAAGCAAGAAGGAAGCCCCCACTCAGCATGAACAAGCCCGCAGGTTCACAAATGCAGTCCAGTGGGCAGAGGGCAGCTGCACAGGCCCAGGAGGTGATGGAATGGGCGGCATTTCAAAAATTCCTCCATTTTTGCCAAGGGCATGGGCAGACAAAAAGGGTTAAGCCACACAACTCACAACCATGCCCTGAAAGCCAGAAGACTTTCTCCATTCAGAACAAGGTGAGATGTGTGGGAAACAGAACACAGACAGGGTGCAATTCCATCTTTAGTTTTCTTATGTTTCAAGAAAGGCAAATGGGTCTTACTTCAGAGACGGAGTTTCTGCTTTCACACCTGCCTGGGTGTCCAACACAGGGACCAGGGCTTAGAAAGCCCAGGCCAACAAGTCCTGTGTTAGACAGTGAGGGAAGCAGATGCACAAACAGCGTGGATACTTCCAGAGAGGCCCATGCAGAGGTGCTGAGGAAGGCCCTGGATCCTCAGTGTGTCTCTCCAACACTGATCCCAAAACTGCTTGAGTGAATCTGGACAAAGTCAACCCTCCAGTGCCTTTCACGGGAGCTGCCGACACAGGGTGGGGTCACATCAAGCATACCCTCTTCACTTTTTGCTTTCATTTTAAAAATGTTTTCATTAACACGTGACACTTGCACACCATGATGTGGAGTAGCAGAGAATGTTAATAAGTGCATAACACTTAACCTGATCAAATCAGGCCATCAGCAGCCCCACCTCCCCACCCTTTCTCCACTGTACGGCAGCTGCCAGCTCCTCCCCTTGGTCTACAGAATACCATCTGTTCATGTCAGTGTAGTCACAGCAAGAATATCCACTGCAAACCTGAGTAGCATCGTTCCCGCCTGCCTTCATCTAATCTTTCCATACAGCCTCTCAGCCTCCAAAGGGCTCCCTGAATCTCAGTGTTGCCAAGAAACAAACAAACAAAATACAAAGATCTTTCAAAGGTTTCGGCACACAGATGCATGCTCTCAATCCACATGTGACTGAACTGAAGCTCAGAGAAGTTGAGTACCTGCCTGGATCACACAGCTATGAGGTGGCAGAGAGGGCCAGAGGCAGCCTATGGACTCCCATGTCCACACTCCTGCCCATGAAGTGTTCTGTACTCACCTGTGGCCAGACACTTGCTGGCATCGCCCGTCTGAGTGGCCCGGATGCGGTAAGGAGAAAATGGAATGTCATCCCCTCCGTAGGTGACCCCAATCATGTAGCGTCCAGTCTTGTCGGGGATGTAGGTGACAGCATAGGTACCATCTTTGTTGTCTTGGACAACAGCTCTTTTGGGTTTTCCCTCTTGGTCCTGTGGACCAGAGAGAAATGATCTGTGCTGCTCTCAGACTGAAAAATCATTCACAGAAAACCCTGCATCTGCTCATCACTCAGGGCCCTGAGTGAGAGGAGGCAGACTCAACCATGCAATACAATCTTGTTTGGTTTTGATGGGGCCAGGAGAAGGTCAGGGATCCCTTTAATGCCACGATGACATGGATGGTGTCAAGGGAATCAAGAATGTTTTGGCTCCAAATTCACTCCGGGCAGAGGCTTCTGCTCATAGACCACCACATTAACTACCCCTAGCCAGGTGCACTGCTCCCAGAGTACTAAGACTCCATGCTTCCCAGCATCTGTGCCACCAGGTATGGATAGCCATGTGACTTGGGACTAACTTCTGACCTATAAGATGGGCACAGAAGTCTCTGAGGGCCCTCTCATAGGGCTGCTGACTGAGCTGGGAGGGCCCCGTCTTTGCTTTCTGCCTTTCTCCCTCCTTCTGGCCTGCCACATGGATGCGATGGCTATAGCAGTGGGAGCCTTGTGGTCCATGAGGATACCTTAAGAACAGAAGCCACCTGCTGGGGAAGAGGAGCGGAGAGATGGAGCCTGTGTTCCTGGGTGAGCCACAAGGCACCCAGGCCTCTGGGCTTCTGAATAGGAAGGACCCCATGTGTTTAAACCGTTCTTATTTTGGGGTTCATTGTGAAAGGCAGAACTTTGTCCTAACTGATTCAAGGAATGATTTAATACATTTAAAACAAAAACATAAAGAGATTAACAGCTAAAATACCTGTGATTCACCAAAGTGGTACTTGGAGTTAAAACTCTCAACCTCTCAGTGAGCATGTTTGTTTTCCTGCGCTAATATCAAATCTTCATTGGGAAAAATCTTAACACTTGCATTGGGTCAAAAACTGGAGATTTTATCCCTGGCCAGTTACGCCTCATGAAGAAGGTTTGACTCCAGAAAATAACTCAAAGTTACCGTGATCTGAACAGCAAGCAGGCCCTCCCCTGCATCTCTGGCGTCGATTGCAAACTCCACAGGCAGGCTGGCAGGCACGCCATAGGAACTGAGGCCGGGGCCGCTGGCGGTCACTTTGCTGGCATCGTACGTGGGAAGGACCTTGACCTTAAAGGGACTTTGTAAACACACACACACACCCTCATCAGTAAAGTCAGACCAGCTACATGTGACATCCCTGACACAGACCTAATGGGATTGAAAAGGCAATTTATATAGCAGTTAAGTCAGTGATTCTAGTCAAAGTGCTATAGGATCAGCAGAACTTCAGGACCTTGAGACATCATCCACCAGACACTGCCCTGAATCTATTTCATGGAATACACATAGTTTGGGTTAAGAAGTGTTTCCAAATTAGTTTCCGAAACAAGAACTTAAATACAATGAACCTGCTTTTGCTATGTTAAGATAACGGTCATTAAAACTGAAAGAGAATGCTGGAACTTTTCTTTTTATATGTTTACTCATTCTATATTCTACTTTTTTTTTTGACAGGCAGAGTGGACAGTGAGAGAGAGACAGAGAGAAAGGTCTTCCTTTTGCCGTTGGTTCACCCTCCAATGGCCGCCACGGCCGGTGCACCGCGCTGATCCAAAGGCAGGAGCCAGGTGCTTCTCCTGGTCTCCCATGGGGTGCAGGGCCCAAGCACTTGGGCTATCCTCCACTGTACTCCTGGGCCACAGCAGAGAGCTGGCCTGGAAGAGGAGCAACCGGGACAGAATCTGGTGCCTGGACCGAGACTAGAACCCAGTGTGCCGGAGCCGCAAGGCGGAGGATTAGCCTATTGAGCTGCGGCGCCAGCCTCTACGTTAATTTTTATTCTACTTGTATATTTAATATGCTTTAAATGGTGAGAGAGAGAGAGAGAATGCTCTCATCTGGTGGTTCACTCCCCAAAGGCCCAAGGACCAGAACTCAATCTAGGTCCCCAACATGGGTGGCAGGAACAGCAGTTACTTGAGCCACCTCCCTGCATCTGTGTCAGCAGGAAGCTGGAGTAAGATGCTCCAATAAGGGCATCTTAATGGCTAGGCCAAATGTCTGCCCCAAATTCCATATCTCTATTGCTAGGGCTGCAGGAGTACACATTTGTGATCTCTCCATACAAACTGTGCAGACTGGGGTATGGATGAAACTTTCTGATCATAAAGGATTTGTTAAAAAAATCTTTGGAGGGTATCCCAAGAGGTGAGGTGAACTTTTTGGTACTAATAATATGGACAAGAAACAAGGTTTCTACAATCTTCTAGGAATGCTAGGGTCAATCAACTCCTAAATTAAAGTACTTCGTCCCAATCAGAAAATCATTTCTACCAAAAGGAAGCCTCTGATAAACTAATAAATTCTCGAGACCCGGCTGCTCCACTTCTGATCCAACTCTCTGCTGTGGCCTGGGAAAGCAATAGAAGACAGCCCAAGTCCTTGGGCCTCTGCACCCATGTGGGAGACCCGGAAGAAGCTCCTGGCTCCTGGCTTTGGATCGGTGAAGCTCTGGCCGTTGCAGCCAATTGGAGAGTGAACCAGGAGGTGGAAGACCTCTCTCTCTCTGCCTCTCCTCTCTCTGTGTAACTCTGACTTTCACAGTAACACACATGTGGAGCATGCAGGGTCTGGGTGATGCCTCCTGGCCACATGGATGAAGGGAGGGAGTGAAGGGTGATGGATGGGTGGATGGGTAGGTACATGGAACACACACACAACACACACACACACACACACAGCCCAATCCTACAGGAGGATGGGTTCAAGGCAGGTCAGGAGTTTACCTTCGAGGGATCTCTTCATCAGCATATTTAACAGATACCATGTAAGGCCCCTCCTGAGATGGGGTATAGGTCACTGTGTGTGTGCCATCTCCGTTGTCCACCACATTCACAGGCTCCACCAGACCTAAGGACAGAGATGGAAGGCCTGAGGAACTCTGCCTAGCCTCCCCTTCACTCAGCCCTTGGCTGCGTCTGAGACAGGGCCGCATCCATGATCAAAAGCTATCGGTTTCCACTGATGAAGAACATGAAGGCACGCAGGCCCTAATCACAGGCCTTGGAAATCACAGGAACACCCATTCATGGATGCAGAAATGACCCCAAGAGCTTTCTGCTGGCTAAGGGACACTCTAGAGTTTAATGAAGGAGACTGTTCATGCTTGCTGCTGGAGGGCATACGGCAAAGACGCAAGTTGCAGACACACCATCTCCTTTCAAACTGGTCAGACACGCTTGGGATGTGGCAATTCTACCTCATAGTTGAGAATAGGCCAAAGAGGGGACAATTCTGAACAGCAAAAAAATGAACCAATGGGCTGGCCAGCCAAGACTTGTGGCCACCTTTGAGCAAAGACCACTATGGCATTAGCTTGTTGGAATGCAGGGGTAAGGGCAGGCGAGGGTGCCACCCTCATGGGCAGAAGTACCTTCATCATGCTGCCTATGAGAGATGGCTGAGATGATACTGAAGCATCATCAAGACCTGCACTGGACTGATAGATTCCAGACGCCCGCCAGCTCTGAACGTGAGCGTCAAGGATGGGTCAACCGCAGGGTATGTTTATCAAAGCATGGAGTGCTCATTAAGCAAAGCAGATGGGGCAGGCACAAGCCAGTTTTAGAGGCAAGGCCAGCAAGGCATTTGGGTTACATAACTGACAGCAGCAGCCAATGGGAAAATGCAAACCAGTCTCTGTAAAGTCACCCTTCATGTCACCTTTAAAGAGCTCTGAAATGACTTTAAAGGGGCTATCCTCAACTGGGAATCCACCTCACCAGCTAAAACTAAAAGGCTGTCATTTGAGAACACCCTCTAATACAGCCATCTGCTTCTCATGCCCCTGCTCCAACACACACACACACACACACATACACACAGGTCTGGAAGCACAGTAACTTCATGGGATCAGATTCCAGCCCCATGACCTCATTTCCCCCAAACCACTTCTGTCCTGAGCTTCAAAGGGCATAACCTCCTGTTGAACCCCATTAAGAAGGTTCCTCTTCAAAGAAGGAAGCCCCCATTTGCCATTTCTGTGAAGCCAGGAACACATCACTGGGGAAAAATGCAGATTATTTAAGAAATTATGCACAAGAGTCTAATATGAGGGAGAGAGACACATTTTAAATCCTGGCCATGGAAAATGACTGCTTACCAAAAAAGGCAAGCTTCAATGCACTCCAGGCCTTTGTCCCCAAGTGGCCTGCTAATCTTACCAAACAGGTTGCCATCAAAACCCATTCCCCAAGAGATCCTCTCCCTCCAGGGAATTAAGACAATGACAAGCCATGGGTCATGTGGGCCTCATTCCTGGCATTCCTACAGATTCTGGTGGGTTCCACAGGAGTAGGGAAGCAGCTCAAAGTGAGTACCTCCTAACTCTGTGAGCCACCCACATCCAGACCAACCCAGGCATCTCACAAATGCTGTACCATGTAATTAAGCAATCCCAACATTGCATGAGAACTCAAACACTACTTGCTCCATCTACCTGCTGTAAAAAATGAAATTTCAAAAATTTAAGGGCCATATTATTGAAAGAAGGAAAAGAGATATGACAGATAGGCAATCTTGTTGTTTCTTCAAACTGGTACTTCTATTGGTTAGCTAGATATGGAGCAATAAAAAATGTGAAATTTAATTTGAAGTTTAAGGTCAAATTCAAGATCAAAGGAAAAATCCCGGTCATCCTGGAAGGCAGGATGTACTCACCTCGTGGGCCTAGGACTCTCACTTCCAGTGGGGCCAGGCCAGCCTTGCTGCTGTCAACTGTGAAAGACTGCAGGATGCGGGCTCGGACGCCGGAGCCCAACCCTGGGCCTGCAATCTTGACCTTGCTGGGGTCTACGACATCCTTCACAGGAACCCTGAAGGGGCTGCCTGGAAAAGAGGTTACAGGAGTTTGAGCAAGCTCAGAGGAGACTTCCCTGTGCTCAGCACGGCACCAGTGCTCCACCCAGGATCTTGCCTGTGACTACACGGGCCTCAGCCAGCCACTTCTGCCTCACTGCAAGGGCACTTGGGTGCTCACTCACCTTTTTCAATGATTGCCACAGAGAACCAACTGTAAGCCAGGTGCCAGGCCCAGAGCCATTAACGGCCATCTAGAAACTCACAACACAGAAGATTCGACATAGGAACACACCACTCTAATGTCCTAAAGGCTGGCGATACACAAGACAATGGATCTGGTATCCACGAAATCAGAGAAAGCTTTCCAGATATATCTAAGCTGAGCCATGAGAGGGTGCAGATACCACTCAGCACAAGCAGAGGGAGAGATGCTTCAGGTAGAGGGACCAGCACCTGCAGAAGCCTAGAAGTAGGATGGATATTGGAGGAATTGAACAAGGAAGCAGAGTGGCAGCAAGACTGGAGAAGATAAAACCTAGAGCCCACATCTAACCTCCCCTCCCACGAAATGCTCCTGGTGCCCCAGACTCCACTCCCTGCAATGCAGCTGCTGTGTTCAGACCAATCACGGACTTCTTGGTACTTGGGCCCTCTGGGAGATCCTGAAATCCTACCCCAGTGTAAGCACTGCTCCTGCTCCACAGCTGACCCCGTGAGGAAGTCCTTAAAGGGAACTGACTTTAAAAATCCATGAAACATGGAGAAGACAGGCAGATTGGGGTTTGTGAGAGAAATGCTAACAGAAAAGCAAGCGCTGAGCAGGGATCACCCAGGAACTCCTCCAAGGAGGGGACCTCTCAGGATATAAGGAGCCCTGGTGCTCCCAGGTTCACAACATGGGCTGCCAAGTCCATTGCCACCCTGGCTGCGTGCAGAAGACCTCTTGCTTCCTATAGCGCTAGCTGAAGTTGATGATGCTGAACTGTCCTGGAAGCGGTGGTATCTCCGTGGTGCCTCTCAGAAGGTCACATTTTATAGAATGAGGGGTACTAATCAACAAAGTCACACAAAGAACCAGGACCCTGGCTTTTAGTAACAGTTGAACTCCAAGGTCATCCAGTTCTTTAGGTAAATAAAAATTAATGGTTGGCCCTGGCAAAGACTAGCATAGCCTCCTGCTAGTGTTTAGAGAAACAAAAGGGAGCTTACACAGTGACAGGTGAGGATTTCAGTGTCAACAAGTGCTAGCAGTGGATTAACTCCATTGGAAGCTCTCTGAGCTCAACATGAGAGCAGCCGAGAAGCAACAAGCAAAGGGAAGACAAACTTAGGTACAAGATGGAAGACCTCAGAACATCTACCACTCCTCCAACAACACCCAAGGCAGACATCATTAGTCAGTCTCAGTGGCCTTCTCCCTGCTGCGTGCTGGATCCTAGTCAATTCAGTAGTCTAGGCGGCCACCGGCAGCAAGCCTCAGCCAGCCACCACATGACACCAAAATACCATTAAAGGTGGACAGTTAGCTAAAATAACCCCACTACAGTTCAGTACCAGGCCAGGGAAAATTGGTTACTAGGCTAATATTTACTTACTTATTTTTAATTTCTTTATTTATTCAAAAGAGAGAGTAACAGAGCAGGAGAGACAGCAAGAGTCAGAGCAAGAGAGGTATCTTCCACGTGCTGTTTCACGCTTCAAATATCTGCAATAGACAAGGCTGAGCCAGGCCAAAGCTAGAAGCCAGAAACTCCATCCAGGTCTCCCGCACAGTACTTGGGCCACCATAAGCTGTCTCCTAGGCACACTGGCAGGAAACTGGATGAGAAGCTGCTGGCATTTGACCCCAGGCACACCAATGTGGAATATGGGCATCCTAAGGGTGACTTTTCCTGCTGCACCACAACTCCCATCCCAAGGCTGTTTAACCACCCAAAATTCCCATGAAAGAAAATTAGAGGCTAGCAGGTGGCTGAGTGTTTTATGGCTGTACCAAGTAACCTTAGTTAAGTGGCCTGATACTAAGGTAACCAACCAACACTCTGCTAATTGTCTTGGCTTGGGAACATTATAGGGTTCAGGAGTATCTGAAACCGGAAGAAGCATCATCTACATCTGATGGGGGAACCCCCAGAGAGGTCACTTTCTGTTGTTATGCTCAAAAACGGCCATTTGCTTTGAAGTCACAAGTTAACCACAGGGCTCCAATGTTGACCCCCTTTCTATATAGAGAGTCCCAAAGCCAATGGTACCCTTCAGATGCTACCATAGGTCCAAATAGCCTGGCTGCTCCCACAACCAGCACACGTTCATCTCCACTGTGGCCTACTGGATAGAGCCACCAGGCCCTCTCTCATGAGGCCAGCCTTCCACCATTCTCAACCCAAGCACTGTCATGTTGCAAAATTCCAGAAAGGATGCATGGCCCCAGATTCTGTCACTGAGCCCAGAGTCTGCTCTTTGCAGCAGTTTTGAGCTTTAGTTACTTGAACACCAGGAAGTCTATTCTGTGTGCAGGAGAGAGTTTTGCCTGTTGACTCTGGCTAAAATCACCTAAACCAGTGATTAAAGGAATTAAAAAAAAAAAAAAAAAAAAACTACATTGAATGAGCTGCATGTATAAATTTGAAGAGAAACATTGCTCTACAGCAGGGGTAGAGAACCTTTTTTCTGCTAAGGGCCATTTGGATATTTTCAATAACTTCATCTACAGGCCATACAAAATTCTCAACTTAAAAATGAGCCTGCTATAGACTTGCTGAATTTCGAGTCCCACCTGCAGTTGCCTCACAGGGCCAGACCAGGTGATTTTGTGAGGCTTTCAGGGCTGAAGGCTTAAGTGAACATCTGAGTAGAATTAGAGCTGAATGTCAATGTGTTCCGGCCAATGGGAAAGACAGAGTGTGAATGCGTGCATGTTTGCATACAGCAACAAAGTTGGAGGTCCTTGCGTTCTCAGCGTTACCCCAGCTTATCAGCCTCCAGGGGAAGGGCAACACAACCCACTGGGGTGGAGCTTTGCCCCGTGGTCATCACATCGGAGATGAAGCATAAGCTGGCTCAGGAACAGCCCCGGAGGCCTTCGACTTGTGTCCACACAGTACACGCTCACCTGCCCCTTCAGGTGCCTATGTATTTGTGTGTTGGAGGAGGGGGAAGAAGGCACTGGCAATCATTTCATTAAGTTAAAAGAAATAGATGGAGAGAAAGATTCCATCACTGGAATAAAACGTGGCGGGTCCTTCATTACTTCCATCATTTATTTCTCGACTGAATTTGCACAGCAGTAGTTCTCACCCACGGGTGGTATTGTCCTGAGCACATATGGTAGTATCTAGAGATAGTTTTGGTTGTCACAAACTGGAGTGTGTGTGTATGTGTGTGTGTGTGCTTGCCAACCAGCACTCTATAGCACACAGCTTCCTACAACGAAGAATTATTCTGCCCAAGATGTTAGGGTACACTACGTATCACTAAGTATGAAAAAATCAGTAAGAACTAGAACATCTGTGTCATTATCAGCTACTACAACCTTCAACAGAGAAAGAAAACAAGACGTGTGTATGTATAAGGTGAATTAATAACTGAATACAAAATAAAGTGGAGATTTTTAACTCTGCAGAAAACCAACTTTCCCTGAAATCAAGAACCAAGGCTTCCAATACATGCACAACCATTTCCAGTCAGAACACTGAGCCAGGGCTTCCTGCCATGTTCCTGGTTTACTGGAAGCTGGGGGTATTCTTGGAGACTTAGCCCTTTGGAAAATTTTCCCTTTGCAGCTGCTATAAATACCAGAGCGTGTTTCCCACCCAGAGAGATAAGCAAACCCAATCGGTTTTCATGCAAAATCAATTACCCCTTGGGTCCCCCTCCAAGGCCCAGCAGACTTACCAGGGACGTGTGCTCCTCCGTAGGTGATGTTCACATCATAATCCCCCGGCGCGAAAGGGATGTACTCAGCGCTGCAGCTGCCGTCTTTGTTGTCCCTGCAGTTTATCTTCGACTCCGACGGTCCCTCAACAGTTATGCCAAGCCCACCGATTCCTGCCCCTCTGGAAGTGCGGAGAAAGAACCGAGGCTTGCACAGTCCATGCTTGTCTGCCCACCGCAGAAATTCAGTTCAAATCCCTCTATAAAGTATCCCAGTTAGACGACCTACTCCAGTATTATGACAATACCTCCCATACGGAGAATTTCTAGATAGTTTAACAGAAGTAAAAGGCAGCCCTGACCCTCCTTCCCAGTGCTGATCTTTCTGTTTTTCATATCTAATTGCACCGGCTAAGACTACAAGAACAATTCGGGCATATGCCTATGACCAATTTTAATAGGAATGCTCTCATTTTTGTTTACATACTAAGCTGACTATAAATTTCTGTTCTAACAAGTCAAGGACTTTGGTTTGCTCAGCAATCGTATGACTATTATCCAAGGGCTCAGGGGTACATTTTTAGGTATACTTGGTCTTTCTGTGTAACATAAATCTCTACTGAACAAAACATCTCACAAATGATGAAAATGAACCTTAACAAAAGTTAGGAGACTGTTCTTTTTTTTTCTTTAGCAGAAATAATAGCTTTTAAAACCATTAAACTATCTAGGGCTATTGTTTTAAGAGACCGAACACACTGAATTCAGGTGCTTGCCTACCTGGTAACCACAGTGAAGACATTGGGTTTGTTGGTAAAGGCCTCTTTCAGGCCAGGACCTTGGGCTTGGACTCGAGATGGCTGGCAGCCTTCAGTTACAGCCACTTTGAAGGGACTGTTCGGGATGGGCACATCATCATATGTCACCTCAACTACATGCAGGCCTGTTCAGAACAACACACAGAGACATATGCTTACGTACAAGTGACCTACTTCTCTGAAATAACACTCTTCAGGGTTTTACCTAGCATTCAAGGCTTGAGCTAGTCTATGTTATCTGTAAAAAACAAGTGAAAAACAAACAGGGGCCAGCACTGTGGTATGGCATGTAAAGCCTCTGCCTACAACGCTGGCATCCAATATGAGCACAAGTTTGTGTCATGGCTGCTCCATTTTTTTTTTTTTTTTTTAAGATTTATTTATTTATCTGAAAGTTGGAGTTACGCAGAGAGAGAAGGAGAGGCAGAGAGAGAGAGAGAGAGAGAGAGAGAGAGAGGTCTTCCATCCAAGGGTTCACTCCCTAGATGGCTGCGATGGCTGGAGTTGTGCCGATCCGAAGCCAGGAGTTCTTCTGGGTCTCCCAGACGGATGCAGGGGCCCAAGGACTTGGGCCATCTTCTACTGCTGTTCCAGGCCATAGTAGAGAGCTGGATTGGAAGTGGAGCAGCCGGGACTTCAACTGGCGCCCATATGGGATGCCGGCACTGCAGACAGTGGCTTTACCCGCTATGCCACAGCACCTGTCCCTGGCTGCTCCAGCTCTCTGCTAATGGCCAGAAAAAGCAGTGGGAAGATGGCCTAAGTGTCTGGGCCTGTATCACCCATGTGGGAGACCTAGACTGAAGCTTCTGGCTCCTAGCTTCAGCCTGGCCCAGTGCTGGCTGTTGCAGCCATCTGAGGAGTGAATCAGCAAATGGAAGACCTCTATGTCTCTCCCTCTCTGTAATTGTGACTTCCAAAACAAATAAATAAATCTTTTAAAAAAAATCAAAAACCTTAAATTTTTTTTAATTTAAAAGGCAGAGTTACAGAGAAAGGAAAAGAGAGAGAGAGATAATGTATCTGCTGGTTCACTGCCCAAATGGCCACAACAGCCGTGGCTGGGCCAGGCTGAAGCCAGGAGCCAGGAGCCAGGAGCCAGGAGCCAGGAGCTCTAGGTCTCCCACATGGGTGCAGGGGTTCAAGGACTTGGGCCATCTTCCACTGCTTTCCCAGGTGCATTAGCAGAGAGCTGGATTAGAAACAAAGCAGCCAGGTCTCAAATTGGTGCCCATATGAAAAGCTAGCATTGCAGGTGGAGGCCTAACTCGCCGCACCACACCACCAGCCCCAGTAATTTCGATTTTTTAAAAATACCAGCTACTTATGCTTGCCGCTCGCTTCACAGTCACATAATCAACCCCACACCTTGTCTCTACTCAAGTCAGTCATCCTCAACATAGTTCCCTGATCTGGGAAAACTCTGTGCAGGCGGTAGTCAAAAGACATACAGGGCCGGCACCGCGGCTCACTAGGCTAATCCTCTGCCTGCGGCGCCGGCACCCTGGGTTCTAGTCCCGGTTGGGGCGCCGGATTCTGTCCCGGTTGCTCCTCTTCCAGATCAGCTCTCTGCTGTGGCCAGGGAGGGCAGTGGAGGATGGCCCAGGTCCTTGGGCCCTGCACCTGCATGGGAGACCAGGAGAAGGCACCTGGCTCCTGGGTTTGGATCGGTGCAGTGCGCCGGCCGCAGCGGACACTTGGGGGATGAACCAACAGAAAAGGAAGACCTTTCTCTGTCTCTCTCTCTCTGTCTAACTCTGCCTGTCAGAAAAAAAAAAAAAAAAAAAAAAAAAAGACAAAAAGAAACCCATGATCTGGAACAAAAAGACTGAAAATGTTCATACCAGAATATTTATAGAGATCATATATCTAGGTAATAGGTGCTTTTGTTTTTTCTTTATGCTTGTCTGATTTTAATTTTTTCATAAGTCCTAATATTGAAGAAAGTGTTATGTAAAAACATTGTACCTGTGATGACCCTATAACCTTTGGTGAGGCTGAGGCCAAGCTCCTGCCCACTGATCACACAGTGCGATGAGCAAGCCTAGTGACAAGTGGTTAGGTAGGCCACTGGGGAGAGAAACTCTCACGTTTCCCTCTCACTGTGTACCTGGGAATGGGTCAGCAGCCACCATCAGGAGGAACCACCCAAGTCCAGCTCTGAATAAGGGTCGTGTCCAAGGACGGGGTGACTCACCTTTCTCAAAGGGTGTGTACTCCACTTGGTAGGTCCCATCCGCATTGTCGGTGACAAAGCACTCGGTGGAGGCCCCCGAGGGGTTGGCAATGTGGGCCTTGATGTGGTCGCCCCCTACCTGGGTCAGGGGCCGCGAGTCCACAGTGAAATCAGTGGTGGCTTCTCGAAACACATCTGTAGACAACCACACAGATAAGAACGTCACCAAAACCTGTCACCCAGAAGCCAACCCCAGAACCAAGGTCCTCCCTGCTTCAGAAAGCAGCAAATCCAATTTCAGTGACAGCAAACAACTGGTCTCCCGGACTCTCAAAATCCACAGTATTGACCTACTTACTGCCTAAAGCAGTCCCTTCCAGGCTGCTCTCGGTCACGTGACATCACATCCAGTGGCACAAAGGTGGGGCACCCAGGACAGGTTAAAGGATGAAGACCGACTTGCTCTGTGACATGTGTGGAGTCAGCCAGCACCACGTCTTAAACCCTTCTTCTGTAAGGGTCAACCAGGGGCATGCTGAGTTTCCACACACAAACTGAGATGTCTGACTTTGCCACAATACTTGGAAATCTGCTGATGATACTGGCTGAGCAGTGGGAGCACTGGAAACACAGTGCTGGTCCCCACGCTCTGGTCTCCTCCTAGCCCCTCCCTGAAGCACAGGGCCGAAGTGGGCGTCTTCTCACACCCACAAGGCCCCCGGTGGCTAAGTCTGCAGCTGGTGCTCTGGGATTTCTGGTGCCCCAAGTCCCATCTTCTTTTATGAAACCTACCTTTTCCTTCTATTCCAGGACCAAAGACTTTGACCCTGCTGGTGTCCACAGTGGGCTCCACCTTAACCCGGGCAGGGAAGTGTGGCACAAGCTCGCCGCCATACTTCATAGTCAGCGTGTACATGCCGGCAGTCAGAGGCATGTAGGTCACCGCATACGTGCCATCTTTGTTGTTCTGAATTGAGACTTCAGCTCTGGCTCCTGAGTCCGAGACGGCTTCCAGGCCCAGTGTTCCAGGCCCTGCCTCCGAACAGTCAACGCTAAGGAGCCCAGCTTCCCCCACTTTCCCACGCTCAAGCCCCGGTCCTGATGCCATGACCTTGGAGGGGTCAAAGGGCATATCAATGTCAGCTTTGAAGGGTGACCCAGGTATGTGGACTTCTTCAAACAGAATGTTGACAAAGTATTCCCCAGGTTTCGTGGGAAGGTAAGACACAGAGCAGGTCCCGTCACCATTGTCGGAGCATTCGATTTTGGCTTCGCATGGACCCTCCACGGTTAGGCCCAAACCTCCAGTGCCAGCTCCTTTGGTATCGATGGTGAACTCGGCAGGTCGGCCCACCAGACCACCTTTAAGTCCAGGACCGTGGGCCTTCACCTTTGGAACAAAGAATAAGTTAGACTCCACCTAGTGCTGCTATTGCCATCAGACCGAAGAGCAGCTCAAGGAGGCTGTCCTTCTCCCTGGGGACCCATCCTGCCACACACATGCACCCACCCGCAAGCTTTGCTGTAGCTACCATACTAGGGTACTTCAACAAGTCTGTGCGAAATGCATGTCACAAAAAAAAAACATGCATGGGCAGCAAAAAAAAAAAAAATTTTTTTTGCATCAAAATAAACGTTTAATTCCATTTTTCATGAACTTTTTTGAAGTATCTTCATATAGTCCAAGCTACAAATAGCCAAGAACCCAATTACCGACTGGGAGGCAAAGAAGAGAGGCGTAGCCCTCATTAGCAAAGAGCAGGAAACGAGACAGAAACCCGACTCTCTTCCCTCCTGCCACGCGCTGCTCCTCTGAACCACAGGACTGAACTTGAACATCCGGCCAGCAAACACACCTGGGTTTCCCTGCAAGGAGTCTCACAGAAGGGCTTTCTTGCTGAGGCTTTGGCTGCTACACCCAACTCAACAAAATTCTGTGCAATAAAAAACTCAACTGGGGATGGGTGTTCAGCACCATTTAACTGGTTAAGATGCTGCTTGTGAGGCCCACATTCCTTACTGGAGTGCCCAGTTCAAGCCCTGGCTCTACCATTTCCCATCAGGTTTCCTACTAATGTGCATACTGGGAGGCAACAGGTAGTGGCTCTAGTACTGGGTTGCTGCTACCCCACAGGAGATCCATGTGGCTTCAGTCTGGCCGAGGCCTGGTTGTTACAGGCATTTGGGGAATGAATCAACAGATGGAAGATCTCTATTTGTCTGTCAGTATCTCTGCCTTTCAAATAAAACTGAAAATAAGTAAACACACACAACCATAAAAACTAAACTGTTTTTCATAAATAAAGAGGGGGTAGGCATGGTGATAAAACGGGTTAAGTGGCTGCTTTCGACACCAGGGTCCCATAACAGAGTGCCTTGGATCAAGTCCTGCCTCCGCTGCTGATCCAACTTCCTGCTGATGCACTGGAAGGCAGCAGGAAAAGGCCCAGGAAGTTAGGTTCCTGCCATTCACCTGGGATGTTGTTGGAAGTTCCTGGATCCAGACTTTGGGCCTGGCTGAGCCTCAGCTATCGCATGCATTTAGGGAGCAAATGTGCAGATGGAAGATGCCTCTGTCTGTCACTCTGCCTTTTAAATAAATAAATAAAACTTAAAAAACAAAAATAAAAAGAGAGTGATGAGGCTTTCCACTCTGATTCAGTTTTACAGCATCCACAGCATTTACACTTTTAGAAAAATACACCAAAGTCCTCAAGTCGCAGCTCACTAGGAAGAAACTCCAACAAGCACACACACGTTCATGCTACACTATTACAGCTTCGGAAAGGTGAGCTCATTCTGTGTTCCAGACACTGGGCTGCAGCATCACATTTGCTACCTGGACTCAGACTTGTGGCTGCCTTTGGAGTGGATACCATTATTACACAAACAAATGAAGGAAAAGGACTCCAAGACAGGGAGACAGAGACAGGGAATCCCATGCCAAAGTCTTGCAGGAAGAGAGTGCAGGGGAGGGCAGGAGTGTGACCCAGCAGCACAGGGGACCCTTCAGCCTTAACTATAGGAGGACAAGCATCACCCATCAAGTTGGCGTCCATCACAAAGTTGGTGAAAGCTTTCACAACAGTGGGTTACTTTCTCGAACAAAAACAAAAGCTGACCTTGGTAGGATCTGGTGGTAGTGAGGCTTCCAACGTGTAGGGGCTCCCAGGTATAGGGTGTCCATCGTAGGTCACATCTACGGCATACAAGCCCTCCTCCCGAGGGATGAACTTGGCCGTGCTGCTCTCCCGGCCTGCCACAGGCGCCAGGAGGCACTGCACGACCTTCCGCAAGGGGCTCAGGATTGTCACGTCCAGCTTCCCCTGGCCTCCTGCCCCCCTGGTGTCGATGGTAAACTCCTGATCCTGCCCAACTTCGACCCCTGGAAAAGGGAGAGAAGCCAGAGTGAGGAGCTGCCTGTTTGCAGCAGCAAGAACAACCAGGAGCAGGGCAGGGATGGCTCCTTAGATCTTGGGACTTAGACTCTAAAGAACAGGCAAAACCGAGTAAGAATGCCCATTCCAGCCTCGGTAACGACCTCACTATGGTGATCATGGCAGTAGCTGTCGCTTCCTTGTGGCTGAACACACACAGCACAGCATCTGCTTGGACATTCTCCAGCAATGGCTTGAACAGGCAGCCCAACGGAGGCACAGGGAGGTGAGTGGAATGTGACCAGCGGGCCACAAAGCTGGGACACTGATCTAAACTGATCTGACCCCACGATCGGCTTTGCTGGCCAACAGTTATGATGTGCCATGCTCCTTTTTTCTGTACTTACTTTTGATGCTGATTTTATATCAAAACAACCCCCCAGAAATCAACATTGTATTCACTAATTCTTGGCAAGAACTAATTCCTATAGCCACTTACTCCGCCCCAAACCCCACCCCCCAAGAAGGCAAAAGTTAGGGTGCTGCAGCAAGTCCTGAGAACCGACTGTATTGTGATAGTTTTTGAAAGAGCTTTGCCAAGCAGGGCCGTAGTTTTTGAAAGAGCTTTGCCAAGCAGGGCCGCAGGAAACTTAAGTGTTGTATTTGACAAAAACAGGGAAAAGACTTTAACCAAAACAAAAGCACTGAGAACACAGGGCCCCACCACAACCCAGGGAAATCCTGACTCTGGCAAGATGAACACAGCCGAACCACAGGCAAAGGAGGTCTTGGAGCCCTATGTTCCCAAGGCAAAGAGGCTCTTCCTAATTGGCACTGGGCCTTTCCTGTTCTGGAGGCGAAACTCCCGGTGTCTAGGGGAAAGGCGTGAAAGGAGACACGTGAGAGACTTGGGAAGTGACTGTTCATGTGCCTGGAGCCACTGCCGCCAGCCAGGAGCTCCAGAGCCTCTCAAACTGGGAGCTATCCTTTGTTCCCAGGCTGTGCATTAGGGTCACTGGCCAAGGAAGTGGCTGGTCTAAGGTGCTGCCAAGACCCTGGAGAAACACAAGGGCACACAGGCCTTCCCTGGGTGGGGGATAGGCCCTTGCCCTGCTAAGTTGATGGCCGTAAAACCAGGTGAATGTGTGCCACTGAGTGCCATCCAGTCTGGGAGCACCTAGCAGTTAACATTGATGAGTAGGACCTGGGTGCAAATGACTTCCCTGACACACAGCTGACTTAAGAGACCACGGGCACAGCGAGGTGACTCTAATGCAAAGTGAGCAATGCCAGCTGTTCTCCACGGGCCTGTGGGTGTACACAGCTGCAGAGGGAAGGTCTGCATGGGGAGCAAGCAAACTGACACTCTTGGCTGACCCCAGCAGGGAGGAGAGGGGATGAGTGAAATGGATCAACTCTGAACTGTCACATGTTTAGAGGAACAATGTCTTATTTGTGTTAAAAAATAACTTCTACAGGTTTGTGACTATCTGAAGTTGAGTGACGTGTATATCAGTATTTGTATGTACTACTTTATTTTTGTATGTTTGAAATTCTCCATAATAAGAAGACTTAAAAACCTAAAATAAATTAAATGAGCTGATACTAGCGAGGCCCTTTACTCAGCTGAATATTGGGATGGGGCCTTTCGGTCATGGTTCCTGAGGGCCTGAGAGTCAGGTTTGATGGTCAGCCTTCCCGTGGGTTTGGTTGTGAAGAATAGTTGCTAACATTAGAAGCTCATCAGAAATCCACAAGCCCCAGCTTCTCCTTAGATGCAAACTTCCCACTGTGATGCCAGCAATTCCTAACTGTGGGCTAGTCTCCAACTTCTTAGCTCCTATGAACCTAAGGTCTTGAAAACTACTACCTCCCCCATTGTACAGATGAGAAGGCTGAGGCTTGGTGGCATTAAGTGGCAGGCAAGGTCAAAGAGCTATTTTACAGCCTGGCCCTAATTCACTTCCAAGTCTGTCCAGCTGCAAAGCCTCAACACAGAAATTTGCTCCTCCGTAAATTCCGTCTCTAGAAAGAAATCCACCGGGCAGCCAGTCTGGGGGTCTCCAATGCCCCACCCCTCCCTGCATCCTGACACTTACTATTTTCCAGCCCGTGAATTTTGATCTTGCTCAGATCCAGCGGAGCAGCAACACCCACGGTGAAGGGGCTCTTCGGGATGGGATCACCACCATAAGTCACCAGCACCTGCATGCTGCCCTGGAATAAGACAGAGAACCGGGCAGAGCATGGGTACCAGCCTACTCACTGGGTATATCCGAGTCTGGGGTCTGAACCCCATAAACCCCCCCAAGGGGACTTGACTCCAGTGTATTTAAAAAGCATCTCAGATCTGTTTCTTTGTGCTTTTGACCATATGGCAAGAACAGTGAAACAGAGTAACTAAGAGCAGCTCAGAACAAGGACAACACATGCATTTATTCACTCCAACACCGTGCTATCTGCTTTTACCACTTCATCCAATCTCAAAACAGTCCCTAGGGGGTAGTTTCTACTGTCATCGCCATTCTTCTGAGAAATGACTCAGAGAGATAGAGGAACCTGGCCCCCAGTCACACACCGGAAGTGAGAAATAGGCTTTACTCCCACAGCACTCAAACACACATGCAACCCAGCCTTGGTTATAGCACCTGGGCCCTGGCCTTCTAAGCAAATGGAATCATTTCTTCCATGTCCTGGGAATGGCTTGAAAGTGATCAGGCTGCAAAAGGTACTTGCAGGAGTTCACCTGGCTGGAGCTATTCTAGAATTAATCTGTACAGCATCTGAACTGCTGTTTCTAGGTGGAGGGAAAAAAAGCTCTAAGTGTGAAAGCTATCTGTGCCCAAGGGGTTAGCAGGCATCTTTGTGGTAGCCCAGGTAGTGGCACAGCATGGCCCTGTATGCTGCTCTCCCATGGGCCCTGAGAGAGCTGGCTGCCTCTCTCCGCAGTCAGCTGTCTCTTCCCTCCAACACAAGACTCCTTGAAAGCCCTCGGCTATCCCAGTGTTGTCTTAGTAGATCTGTGTTCCAGGCAAGCACATTGTAAGAGGGGATGGGGAGAGGAGAGCGAGCGATGGATTCCCCTGGCACCCGGCAGGCTCGCCAGCCCTAGGCCTTGTGGAGAGCTATGGCTGATCAAGTGTTAAAAGGGCTCAGCTTCAGGCCTGTGTATATTTTCTCACATTCCTTTTGTAATAAAGGAGGGGAAAAAGCCAAGAAAACAAACTGGTTGCATCAATGAAGAGGGAAGGATTGATTTTCCAGGATTTTTTTGTTTTTGCACTGCACACAGAACCAGCTGGTCCCCTGCCTCAAGGATATAACATTTTATGATACAATGTTCAGAGGTCAAATCCAACAGAGCTGGGAGCTGGCCAAGGGGCAGGAAAGGTCCCCTCTTTGTAATGTCAGAGGACTGAGTTGCAACTTCAACCACCAGGGCATTCCCAATGTGCTCTCCAATCCATGCCCAGGCCCCGAACTCCTGCAGGGGCAGCGAGGTGGATTCAAAGAATAACCTAAGGTCCTGGAAATCCCATCCCCTTCCACCCCAACCACCATGAGCTTTCAGCTCACTTCTATGACGCGTTCAAGGAGAGAAGGAAAGTCCTCTTTCAGTTAAACCCACACATCCCATAAAACAAACTATGTTCTCATTGCTAGTCATAAAAGCAATACAAAAACGCGGATAGGAAATTAACTCCATCTTAAAAAAATCCCAACAAGGGAGCCGGGAAAAATCACAGAGATTTACACCTCCAGTGCCGACTGCGTTTTAAGCTTCCCAGGAGACTCACAGCTGAAAAATGGGCTGTGCTCGTCCCCACAGGGCTGTGCAGGCGGGGCTGTCTGGGCAGTGAGCCCCTGAGCATTGCCCCAAGATGTGGCTGCCTGTGGGACAGCTTCCTGCTCCTTCTAGCTGCGCTGAGACCTGAGTTGCCTTCAGCAAAACACACAGATGCAAGACACTGACCCAGCAGCTCAGTGAATGCCCGGCCATCTCAATCACGCCCACTTCAAGTTAGGATTTCCTGATGGTGCCAGAGTAGCCCGGTGCGGCTTCTAGGTGATAGTGCTCTTCTTGACACAGCTGCTGCCACAGGCTTCTCAAACGCAAAGACCTGGGGAAGCACCTGCCGCTCTGCATCATCTCAAGCCTTGGTTCAACCTTTGGTAGGGTCCTCAGGCCTAACCAAGTCCACTCCACCAAGGCAAAAAAGCTCTGACCACTGTGTCCTGCTGCGGACGAACACGTGAACCTGCCGTGCCTACTGCTTGTCCCCTACAGGCAGGTCAGCACCTGCAAACTGTCACTCAGGGGCCCTGCAGGGAGAGCAGCAGCCCCAGAGGTGTAAGGGAGCACAGTTGGCCATCCAGCGCCTGATGACCAGGCATGTGGTGCTGTGGGAAAGTGGCCCACTGAGCCAGGCACCTCTGTGCCTACACACAAAAATACAAAGCAGCTGCCTTTCTGGAACCTTCCAGCCTATTATTCCCTGAAACCACACCAGGACACAGCTGTTGGGGCTGACCCAGGCCTCTTAACCACATCCAAGAATACAGCTCCAAAGGTTTGCTTCATTACCCCCATCTTGAGCTCCCAGCTGCTCCTCAGGAAAGAGTTCAAAGGCAGAGGAGGCGGCGCCAGCCCACTCTTCCTGCCACTCATGTCCCTAGGTCAGTTCTGCCTGCTATCAAGCTGCTCATCGACTCCTTCCAGTCACTGATCCACATCAAGCACCTGTCGCTCTAGGGCCAGTGCTTGAGAGTGGAGCTGGGAAGACATACGGGGGACATGATATCCTATCCCCAGGGAGCTCCCAGACCAAGAGCACAGATGCCATTGGTTTTCTCTGCTAGGCAGAAACTGCAAAATTGCAGTTTCAAGGTATGGAGAGAACTGGCAACAAAGATGATGTCAACCCAGTGCTCCCAGGGGCAAGGTGCCCACCTGCTCGGGACCAATAGCAAGAAAATAATTATCTACCTGCTAGGGAGCAGCCTGGTGAGGAAAGGAAGCTGCATCTACCAAAGTCTCTGTGTCACCGTTACTAACAAGGAACCCAACTTCAGGATTAAAAACATCATCATGGAAAGGAGCAGCTCTGGCGATAAGAGGCCATGCTTATTCCACGGCAGAAACCGGAACTGCCCACAAAATGAAAAGGCGACCCACAGAGTGAGAGAAAATATTTGCTGATCCTTTAGCTGATAAAGGATGAATATGCAGAACGTGCAGTCAACTCCTAAAACTCAACACACTCACAGAAAAAGCAAATCTGATTCCAAACAAAGAGGATACAGGGGTAGAGACGCACAGGTGACCTGGTGTTCAGCACGGTGAGTTGTCAGGGACATGAAATCAAAACCATGGTCAGATACTGCTTTATGCTCATCAGCACGGCTACTATGAACAGACCAGAAGATAAGAAAGGTCAACAAGGGTGCGGACAAACTGAGAGCTGTGTGCACTGCTGGTGGGCATACAAAACGGGATGGCTGCTGTGCAAAACAGTGGACTAGTTTCTCAAGGAACCAAAAACAGGTTGGTCCTGTGACTCAGCAGTTCCACATCTGGGTATGTACCCCAAAGAACTGAAAGCAGGGACTCAGAGACTTGCATGCTCGCAGCCAGAGCAGCACTGTTCACACCAGGCAAAAGGGGGAAGCAAGCTGAGCGGTTATCGGTGGATGGACGGAAAAGAGAAGGTGGTATCTTCATACAATGGAGTATGACTCGGCCCTAGGAGGGAACAAGACACATGAGACAACAAAGAGTACCCTGGATGACACTACGTGTCAGACACAAAAAGACAAATTCCAAATGATTAAACTGATTGGTACTTAGAGTAGTGAAATTCATTGAGACAGGAAGTGGAATGGGGGATGCCAGGGGCTGGGACGAAGGGGAATGGAAGTCTCCTGCAGCACCGAGTGTGGGGTTTCAGTTTTATAAGATGAAAAGGGTTCTGATGATGGATGGTGGTGATGACAGTACAACAATATGAATGAACTCAACACCTCTGAACCGCACATTTAAAAACAGATAAGATGGGGACCAGCACTGTGGCTTAGCAGGGGAAGCTGCCGTCTGCAGTGCCGGCATCCTATATGGGCACAGGACCCAGCTTCCAATCCAGCTCTCTGCTCTAGCGTGGGCAAGCGGTTGAAAACGGCCCAAGTCCTCGGACCCCTGCACTAGCATGGGAGACCCAGAAGAAGCTCCTGGCTCCTGCCTTCAGATCGGTCCAGCTCTGGCCATTGCAGTTATCTGGGGAGTGAACCAGCGGATAGAAGACCTCACTCTGTCCGTCTCCCTCTCCCTCTCTCTCTCTGTAGCTCTGCCTTTCAAATAATAAATCTGGGGAAAAAAAAAAAAAAGATAAGATGGGGCAGCATTGTGGTATAGCGGTTTAAGTGCTGCTTGTGAGGCCAGCATCCCATAGCAGAGTGCTGGTTAGAGACTTCTTGGCTGCTCCATTTCCACTCCAGCTCTCTGCTAATGTATCTGCAAAGGTGGTGGATGTTGGCTCCAGTGTTTGGGACCCTGCTGCTCATGTGGTAGAACCGGATGGAGTTCCTGGCTCCTGGCTTGCCTAGACCTGCCTGTGGTGGCCATTTGGTGAGTGAACCAGTGGAAGGAAAAGCTCTCCTTTTCTGTCACTCTCCCTCTCTCTGGATTCCAAATCTTTGAATATTTTTTAAATGGGTAAGATAGTAAATTTTGTGTTTTATCTATTTCATAATTTAAAAATTTGGGCAATAAAAAAGGCAGCATAAGAGGAAGCAAGTCTGATGATTAACAGGTCACAAGTCTGGGGCTGGCGCTGTGGAACAGTGGGTTGAAGCCCTGGCCTGAGGCGCCAGCATCCTATGTGGGCACTGTTTCTAGTTCCGGTTGCTCCTCTTCTGATCCAGCTCTCTGCTATGGCCTAAGAAGGTAGTGGAGGATGGCCCAAGTCGTTGGGCCCTCCATCAGCATGAGAGACTTGGAGAAAGATCCTGGCTCCTGGCTTTGGATCAGCGCAGCTCTGGAGGTTGCGGCCATCTGGGGAGTGAACCAGTGGATGGAAGACCTCTCTCTCTGTCTCTACCTCTCTCTGTAACTCTACCTTTCAAACACTAAAAATAAATCTTTCAAAAAAGAAAAAAAAAAAAAAAAAAAAAGATCAGACTTGTAACGAGACGGGCAGAATCCAGCCCAGCAAACCCATCCTGGAGCCAGGGGAGTTCTCAGAGACCTCCTCTGCAAGGATGTGCCAGACGGAAAGCCAACGGGACACCTCCACGACACTCCCACCCTCACTGTACCCCTCAGCCTGCCACCAGGCTCTGGCCGGCAACTCGCTGAGCCCGCCCGGCTAGTGTTCTGAGCAGCACCTCTGCAGGAAGCACTGGCCTTCGGCAAGAACATGGAGCTCCCCACACGGTGGGACGCTCCCCCCAAGAACACAGGCATCTCTGAGGCGCAGGACAAGTGCCGAATGCGGCCTTTTGTGCCAGCACGTCTGCTCGCCAGAGCCTGGAGGTGTGAACACGAAGGCAAACAGGATCTTACACAAACATAATGGGTGCAGCGTTTCAGCTCAACAAGATGAAAAGAGTTACAGAATGAACTGAGGGACTACCTCCAGGGACACACTTAAACGTGGTACGAATGTGTATTTTACCGCAATAAAAATAATAAATTAGAAAAAAATGTTAAACAAATAAACATAGCCTTGTACAGAGATGGTAGAATGTGCAGGCCTTTACTGCCTAAAATAATCCCAGTAAGCCGGCCTGGACCGCAGGCTCTGTCTGCATTCCTGCATTTCATAAAGGGGAACGATTTGTTGCCATCAGCGGTGCTGTGGGCCTTGGGGACTGAGAAAACTTGGCTCTCTGAGAAAAGACCCCACTGTAACACCTCGTAAAAAGAGGAAACTAAGCTAGAGGGGCCAACAAGGCCAAACAAAGAAGGCGTGGGAGTCCCTGATAGGTGAGTAATTAACAAAAGACCAGCAGGCAGCTGGGAGGAAGGGAGGGAGATGGATGGGGAGGGGAGGGAGGGAGAGTGGGAGTAGGGGAGCGAGTAAGAGAGAAAGGTAGGGGGCTGCCATTTTGATGCAGTGGGTTAAAAGCAGCTGTCTGCGACATCACCATCCCATATGAGTGCCCGGCTATTCCACTTCTGATCAAGCTCCTGACAAATACACTTGAGAAAGAAATAGCAGATGGCACAAGTACTTGGGCTCCTGCCACCCATTTAAGAAACCTGGGTGGTGTTCCAGGTTCCTGGCTTCCACCTGGCCCAGCCCCAGTCATTGTGGCCATTTGCAGAGTTAACCAGTAAATGCAAGATGTCTGTCTGTCTGTCTCTCTCTCTCTCTCTGTGTAACTATTCCTTTCAAGTAGATAAATAAGTATTTTTAAAAATAAAAGACATTTGGTCTCAAATCTCAAGAACTCAGCAATTCTCCGGACAGAATCCTAAGTGGAGGTGGAGACAGGAGATTAGCTTCCTGTGTGTTCCTGGGAATCCCGCAGCCTTCCCTAAAGAACCCAGAGGGCCCTCCGTTAGTGCTCCCAGAGATCTTCTGGGGAACACATGGAGCAGCACCTGTTACAGCCCTGGTTGTTCAAGGCACAGTGCTGCTGCCCGGAAGGGGCCTGGCTGGGCACCCGCAGGGCCAGGAGTGACGAGGCCCCTACCTGCTGGGTGGGTGTGTACTTCACAGTGTGAGAGTAGTCATAATTATCGATGATATCCAACTCCTTCACCGCGTTACCAGGAAGAGGGCTGCTGAACTGCACGTCGAGTGGGGCCTTCCCAGCGCCCTTCGTGTAGACGGTGAAGTGGGTTGGTTTCCCGTTTTCCACACCTAGAAGGAGACAGGTCGACTGAGCGGTTTCACTTTTAGAACCAGTCAGGCAGGTTCACTCCTCATAGCAAACCCACAGCACAGGGAGAGCAATGCCCTGGACACAGGGCAGAACAGGTGCAGCTCACGGAACAGGTGGAGATGAGTATCCTCCAGGCCTTAGCCCAAACATGCCCAGAGCCACTGGCCCGCAATAGCCCAGGAGGACAGCCTCTTACCTGTTTTGCTGAGCCCTGGGCCTTCTGCCTTCACTTTGCTGGCGTCGTGGGAAGGATCGACTTTCACCCTGAAAGGACTGGCGGGGATTTCCTGTGGCAGAGACACTGTCTCAGAAGGACAGGCCCCTGGAGCCCCTACCAGAGCTCAACCTTCTGCCCAAACGCCCAGGTGAACCATGGTACCACATCTACAGTAGTGGCTGGGAGCAAACTTGTGATACTGACAGCCAAGGCCTCACACCCTCACATCATAGCAGGCGAGGGCCACCTCAGGCTGCCCACCAGAGCCTGGACCCCCAGTCTTACAAACCAAACTGGAAATTGTGAGCCTTTGACACTACTCATTGGGTACTTAGGAATAAAAAATTGCTACTAAGAATAAAACTAAAAATGATGATAAGATATGTGGTCAAAGAGAAGAAATGTTCTCCAGAGACAGTCTGAGTTACAGTTCAGGGAATGTAAGGAAGTGATTAAAACAGAACAATTATAATTAAAATTCTTCAGAAAGAATTCTGCAGACTGTCAGAAGAAAGGCAGGATAGGTTACTTGGATGGCATCAACTCGAGATCACAACCCGTAGGTACAGGATGTTCTCCTGAGGTCTCTATTTCCATGTTAACATGGAACCAACAAGACTTCAAGACTGCCTGTTTCAAGGTGCTGTTCACCCTATCCTCACCATCACACACCTCAAACTTCCAAACACCTCTCTCTATGGTGGAAGCCCGAGGGTGGAGGCCAAAGTCATTGCTCCAAAGAGGTCACATTTCGGTTGAAACTTAGTGAATGTTTACAACAACCCAGTCAGTCTCTTTCCAGAGCCCTGGATACAACACCTTTTGTTAGAAAGTGGTAAAACTTTAGTGCTGGGGAGTGGTTTCCCTTGTTGGTTTCAAGGAACCTGATACAAAACCACTGAGTCAAGTTCACAAAACACCGTCCTATTACTAAAAAACCAAAAAGGAAATATTCACAAGTGGCCAGAGAGAACCCAGCCCACTCCGCCCAGGCCTCCACACACACCTGAGATGCAAAGAGAACTTTGATCGTGTATCGTCCAGCAGCTGGAGGCACATATTTGACAGTAAACGTGTCGTTGGCATTGTGAATAATGTCAAAATCCACATCTTCCTCATCCTCACTCAACACCCGGGCATCACACTTTATGCCAACGCTGACATCACCTGGAATGGACCAGCTAATTAGCAGCAGCTTACAAGAAACAGCTTGTCCTGCACAATCACTCGCAGCTCAGGCTGACACCCCAAGAAAGCGCCTGGGAGTATTCCAGTAAGGAGCCTGAGAGAGGGATGGGTAAGTGAGGGCTCTGGGAAAGGCATGGAGGATTGGCACAGATATCACCGAGGAACTGACACACAGGCTCTCTGGTGAGCCGCTACCCTCCACCCTCCCCACACAACAACAATCACTGCGTTGGATGAAGCGGCTTCTCACCTTCCCCAGCCTCAGTGCAGTCCACTGTGAAGTGGGTGGGCTCATTTGCCTTCAGACCACTTCTCTCCACGCCTGGCCCAAACACTTTGACCTTCTGCGGATGGCTACCTTGCCCGATGTTGACCTAGAGAAGACACACAGAAAGTTACTAAGCTCTTCTCTACTTGGACCCAGTAAAACACCTAGGAAAACACTGGTATAAATAGTCATTCAGGGCAGTCTGCAGCACTCAGATATCCAGGCCACTCGATCATTCAAGAGCTAACAAGAATGGGTTCTTTCCATACAGCCAAGTTAACACTGGGCATGGAACCCAGATATGGCAAATGATCAAGTTTTTTCATATAACAGCCGAGATCCTGCCTTCAACCTACCCGGAAGGGGCTCTGCGGGATGCTCACACCTCCCCAGACCACAGCGATGGTGTGCTTGATGGCCTTAACTGGGGTGTAGGAGCAAGCATACGTGCCGTCCATGCGGCTCTTCATCTGGATGTCAATGGGCTGGCCTTCCCCATCCTGCAAAAGAGTCAGACGTGACCCTCACATTGTGTCCATCAAAGGTGATCACCATGGCCTTCCAAGACAGCCAGGTCACTGCTTACTTAGCCAACAAAACTTCACAGAGCCACCACAGCATGCCACAGTGTCACAACACAGTAACAAAACATTACAATTATTGTTGATTATTAACAACAAATAGCCCTGGGTAGCTATGGCCACACAATGCTTCTTAATTTTAATTTCTGCACTGAAGTCCTTTGGCCAAATTCAACTTAATTAAAAGTAGATATTTTAAAACATTTTAAAAAGTCTTGCTTGCAAACTTCCCATTGTGGTTTAAGCAGCTTCCATCACATGAAAAGACATTATAGGGCCGGCTCACTAGGCTAATCCTCTGCCTGCGGCACCGGCACCCCGGGTTCTAGTCCCGGTTGGGGCGCCAGATTCTGTCCCGGTTGCTCCTCTTCCAGATCAGCTCTCTGCTGTGGCCCGGGAATGCAGTGGAGGATGGCCCAAGTGCTTGGGCCCCTGCACCCGCATGGGAGACTGGGAGGAAACACCTGGCTCCTGGCATTAGATCGGCGCAGTGCGCCGGCCGTAGCGGCCATTTGTGGGGGTGAACCAACAGAAGGAAGACCTTTCTCTCTGTCTCTCTCTCTCTCACTGTCTAAATCTGCCTGTCAAAAAAAAAAAAAAAAAAAAGACATTATAGGTCATGTGAAAAATTAAGTTTTGTTTCTACAGAATACAAATCATAAACATGTGCATTTCATTTAATTCTCACATGCCCCCAAGAGACACTATTCTCATCTCCAGCATGTACTTGAAGAAACTGAGGAGCAGATGGACTGAGCAACTTCCCATTACATAGGCAGATCTTGTCACCTGACAATTACCTGCCTAGGTGGCCTGTGGAAATTTACCTGAGCAAATATCTTCAATGGAGCTTTTCCTGCATCCTTTGGATCCACAGTGAACTCAGCTGGGTTGTTGACGATGCACCCAGATTTCTCCAAACCTGGCCCATATGCTCGAACCTAGGGCAAAAGGCCAAAATGGTACTCTCCATCTGATGCCCCAACCAAACCCCTATATGAAGAATGGAGGGAGAGCAAAATGCTCAAGTTTGCTATAACTTGGAAATAAATAGTACCTGTCAGTAGCCTCTCATGAGGGAGAAAACTCTCTCAAACCAGGGCCAAACAAACCCAGGCTCCCTGCTACATTCTGAGCTGACAGAGGGCCAACAGGAACTGGGCAACCACACCCAGCTGTAATGTGCTCACTTTGAGAGGACTCAGAACCTTTATCAGTCTGCAGCTCCACAGAGCAAAAGACTAGCAGCTGGCCAAAGAGGAGCAGCTGCCAGTCGGGACTGGTGATAGTCAATGCACAGCTGCCTGTAGGGGTCCACAGCACACAGTGGGTGTGGGACACTTCCCATCAGCCAGGTTGGCTCAGACTTGATGCTTGCCATTGCTCCTATTTAAAAGAAAGGGATCTGGGGAGTAACTACCTTTACCTATAGAGCATTTTTAAACAATAAATGCAGAAAGTGGCCAGATGGAAATAAGGTACTATGAGTTGTGAGTTGCAGGAATATAGCAGCTTATGGAGCCCTGTACAGCACAGGCCTCATGGCTATCCTTCTGCATGGCGCCTCCTTGCACCGTCCAACAGCTCTAGGAAGCAGACGCCTGGAGCAGCCCCATTTTACAGAAGATGACAGCAGAGAGCCAAAGAGGTAGGCTACTTGCTCAATATTGTAGAAGTGCCAAGAGGTACCGGCAGGAATCAAATCCAGGCCTACCTACCTCCTAAGGTCCCAATGCCCTCTCTACCATCTCTCAACATGCTGCTTAAGGCCACCCTACAGGTGTAGGGGTTTAGAGAGCCAGGGAAGAGTAGACAGAAACACAAGTTCATTCACCAGATCAGGGTTGTAGTCTCCGGTGGCCGGGTGGATGAAGGCCATGTATGGGCTGTCTTTGATGTCTTCGTCGTCACACATGATGTGAACAGCATATTCACCAGGCTCCTTGGGCCAGTATTTGACATCACATGATCCATCATTCTGGTCATCATACTCGATCTTCGCCTGGGAGGGGCCTTCAATGGCAAACCCTGGGGGTGGGAGGAAGGGCCTCCCTGGTTATGTGGTACAAAGTATCTGCTTTGTTTTATTACCAACTCATTCCCTCTGCCTCTCGAAAAGCCACATATCAGCCAGAAGATTGAAATCTCTGTTTCCTGTCCACAAAACCACACCTCCTAGACTCTACTAGAGATGGAAAGATTGCATTATATAGGTTTTTTTTTAGAAAATGTGTCATCTAGGGACCGGCGCCGTGGCTCACTTGGTTAATGCTCTGCCTGCAGCGCCGGCATCCCACATGGGTGCCGGGTTCTAGTCCCGGGTGCTCCTCTTCCAGTCCAGCTCTCTGCTATGGCCTGGGAAGGCAGTGGAGGATGGCCCAAGTACTTGGGCCCCTGCACCCCCATGCGAGACCAGGAGGAAGCACCTGGTTCCTGGCTTCAGATCGGCGTAGCTCCAGCCATAGCAGCCATTTGCGGGGGTGAACCAACGGAAGGAAGACTTTTCTCTCTGTCTCTCTCTCACTGTCTAACTCTGTCAAATAAAAAATTTTTAAAAAATGTGTAATCTAACAAGGAGGATTGACTAGCAAACCTTTCTAATGGTAACATGGCAACAAGTGCCAAAAAGCTTAAACCAACACCCACTCTTTGTCCAACAGAATCCACTTCTGGCTTTTATCTCGAAGGAAATAACCAAGGATATGCGTTCAGCATTGTTTTTATAGAAAGTCCTGGAAACAACCAGAGTGTCTAACAATGGATATATCCATACAATGGAATTCCCTGGGAGCTGTGGAAAATGAGGCATAAGCTGTATCTACCAAATGCACAAAGATAGAAAGATTTCCCCTGAGAGTTTATGAAGCAAACCAACATTTGTATGTCTACGTCCCAGAGAAAAGTCTGGAAGGACAGAGCCAGAGGTTAAATATTATTTCTAGACTAGGATACGATATGCCAGGGTGATTGACATCATCGCTCTAGAAGGAAACACCAAATTTCATTTCTTATTTTTTCCCCTTTTGTTCATGGCTATTATCTAAAACAGAGGTCACTAAACTATACCCTGAAGGCCCAATCTGGCCCAGTGCTTGTTTTTATTTTTGTAAATAAAGTCTCACTGGAGCATGGACACATCCATTTGTTTTTGTATTTTCTATGGCTGCTTCCAGGCTACAATGGCAGGGCCCAATAATTGTGACAGAGACCATATGGTCCACATGTTGAAAGTATTTGCTATCTTGTATTTTAAAGAAAAAGTTTGCTGAATGCAAATCTAAACTGTCAGATTTGCATTTAAAATAAATGGTCATGCTTCAGAGAAAAATTTCAAATTTCAGATTTTAGCCACATTCATTCACTCATCTACTCCTCTAAACTAAGGGTCTGTCAACAATTCTGATGAGGCACCTCCTGTGTTCCAAATACTGTTTTAGGTACAAAATCCACCGAAGACCTCTGCCCTCAGGTTCTAGCGGATGACAAACTTCTGGTGCCAGAGGCGGGGGAGGAGAAAATCCCCAGCAGCACCCAGAGATGGTCTCGGGTGCTCAGGAGACCAGGAGACTAAGAACAGTGATGTTGGGTAAGGCCCCCACGCTCAGCCTGGCCCCAGACCCGAGTGCCCTGTGAGCCTCAGCACCCCAGACGTTGCTGGTCAGCTGCCTCCACTTACCTAGAGTACCCACTTCAGAACCAATCGACTCCACCACAAAGTCTGCCGAGCGCCCAACAATCCCTCCATGGAGGCCAGGGCCCCACGCACGGACCTTCTGCATGCCTGCTTCAGGGCCAACTTGAACTTCAAAGGGGCTGGAAATGAGGGGAATAGAAGCAGCAGTAATGAAGAACCTTACAGAAGCAGCAACCTATGGCCAGCAACTGTTAACACACGTTCTTTCCACTCGCCTGATGCTTTCACCTGGACACTCAAACAGGTGGCAAGGCCTTCCATGCAGGTTTCCCTACATCCATTATTATGTCAACAATATACTACAATACGGCTGCCTTAGGCAACTCAGGAGGCCATATGCACTGGACTATCCTCCTGCTCCCATACCACCTGTGTGCACAGCTGCCCTGACTAGGAGCCCAGGAAGGTGAGTCCACACTTCTCAGTGTCCGTTTAAGATACAACAAGAAAACTAGGGAGAACAGGCTTCATCCCGTCTGTGAATTAATGTGCTGTTGCCCTGGTACAGAAGTTCAAAAAGTGTGCTTAGATATTCAGAACCCTATACAGTAGTTCCCTTTATCCACAGTTCGATTTCCCATTGGTTCAGTTCCTAAAGGGCAACTTCCATCCAAAATACGTCGAAGGGCTGACATTGTGGTACAGCGGGTTAGGCTGCCATGTCCAACACCGGCATCCCATAAAGGAGTGCTAGTCCCAGTCCCAGCTGCTCTGTTTCCCATCCAGCTCCCTGCTAAGACACCTGGGGAGACAGTGGAAGATGGCCCAAGTACTTGGGTCCCTGCCACCCATGTGGGAGACTTGGATGGAGTTCCTGGCTCCCAGCTCTGGCCTGGCCCAGCGCCAGACACTCTGGCCATCTCAGGAGGGAACATCTTTCTCTGTCTCTTTTCCTTTCTCTCTTTCTCTCTTTCTCTCTCTCAAATAAATAAATAAATCTTTTTAAGAAAAACAAAAATAAATGTAATCAAAAGGTCAACAGTGGCTTTATACAACAAACACCTACGTCCTCCCCTCACTTCTTCACATTGGGTCGGCGCTCTATCATCTCAGTCGTCATCACAAGAGTGAGTACAGCACAACAAGATATTTTGAGAAATAAGCAGGCCACATTCATACAACTGATTGTAGTATAACATTATAATTGTTCTACTTTGAATTAGTCGTTGTTGCTCATGTCTTACTGTGCCTCGATTGTAAGTTAAACTTTGTAATAGGTATGTATGTATAGGCAAATAGTCATACTCAGACACCCCATGGTTTTCAGGCACCCCCATGGACAGGCAGGACTGCTGTATGCATAGGTATTTCTCAAGGCAAACTCTATTTACTCAGAGTTTAAAGTTGCCCCCAGGAGAGCTGGAAAACGTGAACAGAAGAGATCGGCTGTGATGCTCACGAAGCAAAGCTGCAGACTGCGTCCCTGGGTCCCTGACAGCACTCACGTAGATGGTTTTCATATAAACCACAGCAGATTTAGCCCCTGTGGTGTTCATGAACAGAGGCATTCATTGAAAAAAGGGCATCCGGGTGTACACACACAGCCCTTTTACTATCTACACTGCTCCCCTGGCTGCCCTGCCGCCCACCAACCCCAACCGCCAGCATCTGATTTCAAGCAAGGCAGCTAAAACCACAGCGACTTTCGGCTGCTGCTGAGAACCTGCCAAATGCCTGTGTGCAGCTCTGCCAAAAAAAAAAAAAAAAAATTTTTTTTTTTTTTTTCCCTTCAACAAAGCAGATCTCTTTCCCTCCTGTAGCCCAGGAAGCCACCGTCTCCAAGTCTGCCCGAGATAGAGTGTGCCCCCAGCAAAGACCCGTCCCCGTCTGGAGACTCACCTCTTGGGGATGTGGTGTCCCCCCCATGTGATGGCGATGCTGTACTTCCCTGGGGTGCTGGGGTAGTACTCGAACGCGTAGACCCCATCCACAAAGCCTTTTTGCTTCACCAGCTCCTCTAGGCCCTCTGCGGAAAGCAAGCACACAATCTTTGGAATGCAATCGTACGCTCAGAATCACGGTCCACAAAAAGGCAGCAACATGCACAAAACATGAGACACCTGGGTAAACCCAAGCGGGCTGCCTCTGAGTGTGGGATCTGCTAAGACACAAGAGCTGACTCCGAGGTTAAAGACGGCCCCATCTCTGCTTCAAAGTGTGAGGAAATGAAAGGTTTTCTGAGCTCTCTCAGCCAGGAGGGGCCCAGTGGAAATAAACCTGGGGAGCAGGTGTCTGGCACAGCGGGTACTTGGGACACTCATATCCAGCACTGCTTTCAACCCCAGCTTCCTGCTAATGTGCACCCTGGGAGGCAGCAGGTGAGGGCTTGGGTCCCTGCCACCCACATGGGAGACTGAGTGTGAATTCCCAACTCCCAGCTTCTAGCATTTAGAGATCGAACCACTAGGAAGAAGGAAGACCTTCTCTATCTGTCTCTGGCTTTCTCTCTGCCTCTCTTAAGGATGAAAAAAGTAAGTATTTAAAAAAAAAAAAAAAAAGATAAATGTCATCCAATTATATCTTAACAACTGTAGCCACTGTTCACTGCCCTTGACGAAAACCAGGGAGGAAGTGAACCTTAATAAGCATGTGACATGCATTGTGTCCAGATTTATCTTCTTCAACTCACAGCACACAACAGAAGCAAGAAGGCCCTTGCATGCATCTGCCATCCACGAGAGAGTAGGTTTAAGATGCTACACCGCAAACTCCAGACCCAACCATCAGGCAGAAACTTGTTTTATGTTGAGCCCTGAGGTTTGGCTGGGGAAGCCGTTGAGTCAAGTGAATCTCCAAGGTCAGGGAGAGGAAAAAAAAAAAAAAAAAAAAACACACGCCTGCTTGGCTCCTGTCGAAACAAGCTGGGAGGGAGCGCAGCCTCAGAGCAGCTTGACTCCAGGTCCGCGCAGTCTAGAACCCTGGCCACCCTTGGGGCACAGCTTGCCCGCAGGCTTGGTGCTGAGATCAAATATTAACTTTATGGAGCTCTGAACCCCTCACTCCAGCCCCTATGAGAACACAGAGGGTGACAACTGCCATGGCACAAGAAGCTCCCGACTCCACAAGGCAGGTGAGCAAAAACGCCACAACTGAAAAAGTGCTGAGCTGTTCTGTGTCCCAGGGGAAAACTTGGGAACAAGGAAGACACCCTTGTCCCAACAGTTTCCCTCTCCAAAAGAGGGAGAGAGAAGCGGTTGCCCAGTGTAACCTGGCTCTCCATGAACAGCACTTACCTACACAGAGAACTTAATCTTAGAGAATTTTATTCTCCTTCTATAAGCATAGATGGTAGTAATTAAGTACTTGACATAATTTCATAGTCTATAAAATGTAACTTGCCTGTTGTAAGAAAATCACTGGCTTTGGAGGCTGAGCTTGAATTCCAGCATCTGTAAGCTACGTGATGGGAAGAACCTTCCTCTCTGAGCCTTTTTGGGGTTGTCATTCCCACAGCAGTGTTTCCCCAATTCCCTCACCTCCCTGCTTATCCACTGCCAGAAGTCTTCCCAGCCACTGTTCTAGCCCACACCCAGGGCCGACATGACTAATCACTCATTCCTCCCTTTCCCTATGGAGCCCTGATACCTTTGACCTAGCTCTCTGGGATCAACTGGTCCAAATGACACGGTATAATATCCACGGTGACAAAGTTAACCGAAATCACACCAGAGAAAGGGAAGGGCAAGAGCACTTACTAGGACCCTTCACTGTCACGCCGAGCTCCCCACTTCCGGCAGCTTTGGTGTCAACCTTGAAGTCTGCAGTCTCTCGGATCCTGACGCCTTTGGGCTGCAGGCCTCGGCCACTGGCCCGGCAGGCATTCGGACTGCAGGCTGCAAGCAAAGTTTTGACATCAGTTCAACCTTTCATTCTTTAGTCGGTCAAGAAAGCCAAGGTAAGTGGGAGCCACCCGCCAAGAAAATGTTTGCTTTGCACAAAGAGTATGCAGCAGTTACCCAAGCCAGGGGTCCCGTTCAGGGAGCACACAAGGCCAGGAAGTCAGGATACAACATAACTCTGTCCAGCCACACCACAGAAGGATGGGGGAAGAGTTATTTGGCAAAGAACTCTGGAGAGCACAGCGGATCCATGCTGCGCTCCTGGTACCAGCATGGATGCTTTCATCGGTGAGGGGGATTGAAGACCAAAGTGTTGGACTGTACTTAAACCTCAAGGGCCCATAATTGAGAAAACCAGACTTTTTCAAGTCTACTTGGAAACTGCAGCGGTTGAAAATGACTGTCTGGGTTCCAAACCCATGGTCATCCATTCGTAAACCTCCAGACATCACTGCTGTCTTCCACATGGTGAGGCAAAAACAACAGAGATCTCCAGAGGAGACCAGTTTGGCTCCACCTTGGCCAAGGCAGACTGACCTCTTAGCCATGTCTATGACAAAGGCCTTGGAATGTGGGTGGCTACAGAGGCAACAATGAGCAGTAAACACCACTCCAGACTTGGTTTCCGGGTCTGGTTCTAAAAAGCTGTTAAATCTGAAAGTTAAGAACGAAGGTCGCTTCTAACATTGCTTCCGTGAGAGGTCCGCCGATCCACTGTTCCCCGGGGTCGGGGAGGGGGGTAAAAGATGCCTTTGTGCCCTAGGAAGTCTCTGCCCGAGCACAGACAACCTCCGTGTTCAGTAGAAACAGGAGATTCGTGGATAAAATGTCACATTCTTTATTAAGTGGCTTTTCCTTTCCAAGTCTGACACTGCAAATCTGACAGCTCGCAGAAGATAAGACCCTACTCCTCAGAAGGAAGGCCTTTCCTCCACGGGCCCCTCCTGCCTGCAATGCTGCCAGCTGCCTCATTGGCAAGCGTCTGCTTCCTAAACAGTCACACACTCCCCTTAGAGTCACAGGAGCTGTTAGGTGGCTCGTGGATGCACCTAAGTTGATGGTGATACTTGATGGCAAGTGACGGGGGCTCTCCATTGTGACAGCAATATACAGTTTCTTTTCATGTAAAATCATTGGGGAGTGGGGTAGTCAATTATAAGAGAAAGTCTACTAATTAAATACTAACTAATATAAGTGATAGATGAGCTGGCTTATGCCAGAAATGGAAAAGGCTGTCCAAGAGGGAAAGATGCTGGGAAACAGTAGTGGAAAGAAATGGGCTGTTCCAAATTCTTTGACTTATACCAAAAACCAGCTTGGCTTAGGAGTATGTGTGCCGTTTTTGCGTTGGTCGTTTTCTTTGTCAAGGTGAGAAAGGTTGGTTACACCAGAAATAAATCATAATAGGAAGACAAGACTTCCTCCGAGGGCTTAAATGTATACTGAAACATGCAGAGACACACATCCACAGAGGGTCTGAACGTGGGCATCAGTTCCCCCCAGACACCACATGGAGCAGGAAAGTTTGGAGGAAACCACTCGACTCCCTGCCATCTTTCAAAGCCGTAGCCAGGTTTCAGTGTGGTTAGAGAGAGGGCTGGGGGGTCTGGCTGGACAAGTTGCCATCACACCCACACAGGAATTTCCTGAACTCACAACAGCACCGGGTCAGCTGACACGCACACACAGCACAAAGAACTGGCAAAGACGCCCCACCCGACCAGCCCTTACCAAGCAAGAGCCTCTGGCCCAGTGCTCGCAACTAGGAAGCCAACCGCTTCAGGGTCCAGGCTGGCCCAGAGGCAGGACGCAGAGGAGGAAGCCAAGTCTGCAGACGCAGAGGCGCAGGACAGAACAGGGAAAGGCAAGTCTCGGTTAGAAAAGGCAGCACAGTTGGAAAACAAATGAAAACAGGGCCACAACGTCAGAAGGAGGGTCTCCCATTAGAGACAAGTTCACACTCCCGGCTGCAGAGGGGGATTAGCAGAGCGACCAAGGGCAGAGATTGCTGTGCTGCTCCTCCCGACGCCCACAGTACCGATACCTAACGTTACTTAAGCCTCAGTGTTCCTGTGTGCAAAATGGGAACACTGCTGGCACCTGCAGCACACAAGCCAGTGTGATGACGGAAGCAGAGGTGCTACGTGGCTGGCAGCTTGCAAAGGCCAAGAAGTGGAGGCTGCAGGACGCCTGCTGCGGCTGCCAACCTCGGGCCCAGGCACCCATTCTCCAACTGCCTCAGTCCCACCTCTCCGCCAGGACAAAGACTCTTCCGTGCAGGTGCTTTGGAGAGGATTATATGAGTTCACACAGTGATGCACTGAGGTCCCTGCATGGCTTCTAGGAGATACTGGGACAAGTATCTTGAGTGCAGAGTGAGCTACTGAACAACGGAGTGGACCTGGCAGAAAGGGGCAAAGTGCAAGCTTGTGCTGGCCCCGATCTCTCTCCCGGCCTTGGCACCCAGCTGCACACAGTCAGCCTCCATGCCCCAGCACTCACCTTCCCCAACCTGCACAACGAAGGGACTCTTGGGAATGGTGTCCCCGGCAAAGGAAACCGTGACCACGTGGGGGCCAGGCTGCACCGGTTTATACACACATCGATGCACCTGGTTTCCCTTGTCTTCCACAAGCAGCTCCACGGTGTTCTTCCCCTGGGGGTCTTCCACCTCAACATCAATGTCACCCACGCCAGCTCCTACAATACAGTTAGTGTCCTGTGAGTCCAAGTCCCCTCTCAGAAAGTCTGCTGCCTGAGTTAGGGGTTTCACTCATGGTTCAGCCACGGCTTGGGATACCAATATCCCACATCAGAGTGCCTAAGTTGAAGTTCAGCTCCACTTCCAATTCCAACTTTTAGCTAATGTGCTCCATGGGAGGCAGCAGAGATGACTCAGGTAGATGGGACCCTACCAGCCACATGGGAGAGTTGGATTTTATCCTCAGCTCCTAGCTTCGCACTGGCCCAGCTCTGACTGTTGTGGACATTTGGGGAGCAAACCAAATCAATCAATCACTCTCTCTCTCTCTCCCCTCCTGTTGCAAATAAATAAATAAAATAAAATAAGAAAGTGTGCTGCTGATCAGCATAAAATGCATACAGCAAGGGACACACAGGTATGGAGGAAAGTTCACATCAAAAGGCTAACAACCATTTTCTTGGGGTGGAAGGAGTTATGGTTGAACCTTTACTTTTTTCACATTTTCCACTTCTAAATTTTCTACACTGAAAAGAAAGCTGACGATTCCCTTACCTTATCCAGTCTATTCTTTTCCCAACAGGAACCTACATAGAACTATGACAAGTAGATAATTCCTTTAAAAACTTAAGTTTCCTTAGAATACTTACGCCAAGAAATATGTTCAGAAACTGATCACTCATCACAGTAAAACTGAGTATATTTTTGAACTATCTACAAATATAACACATTTGAAAAATTATTTTTCTAGTTATTGGATTTGAAAGACAAAAGGTTCATGTCATAAGGCCTCCAAGTTCCAGGCTGGATGCAAGCCCAAAGGTCTGCCCCACGGAGGGGAGGTGCATTACCTGCTGTGTAGATGTCAAAGTAGGTGGGCTTGTTGGCGATGTTCCCAGTAGCTTCCAACCCTGGGCCTTTGGCAGTGACTTTGCTGGCATCCCCCTGGGCCTTGTCAACATTGACTTCAAATGGGCTCTTGGAGATGTGCTGTCCTGCAAAGAGGACTGTGACCTACAGGTGACAGATGGGTGAGAGATAAACCTATTGCCCAACAAGACCATGATCAAGTCATACACATCGACCATCTTCTTTTCCACCTTCCTCAGAACGACACACACAAAAGCAGCTGGGACCAGAAACCCTGGAACCAAATTTGGCAGCCTCAAAGGACTGTTACTGGGCCCTGTCAGCCATATGATTGAGTCTGGAGACTGAGCTCTGAGCAAACTAAAAATGCTGATGTCAGAATTGGTCAACCTCTCTAGTAGGAAGCAAACACTTAGATTTGAATCTCTACATGCGGAGTCCTTGAAAGGGGCAGCACAAGGGGTCACTGCCCCCAGAACAAAATGTGTAGTTCTAGGATTTCAAACCCAGAGGCCCAGGGTTCTTCAAGGGACTGAGATCATTCTTAGACACGTGGGCCTGAGACAAAGAACACTGATTTTTAGCTAAAACTTGAGTCATGAGTTTCATCTTTGAAATTTCTAGAGTAGTGGGCTGGGTTTCACAAGAACTCATACTTGGCTGGAAGGAATTAATTATTTACAACATAAATGCTCCTTCCAAGATTTCTTTTATCTGAATTCATGAAGTTCTAAGAGTATGTAACAAATCAAAGGCCATCATTCCAAGTGAATTCGCTGAAGCCCAAGGAAATGTGCAGAGTCTGTCTCAAAGTCTGGCCACCGTTAGACGGGATTGGCTGTTAACATGCTGTCAAGGACCTTTATCCAACAAAAGGTGCACCCTCAGGCTGCCCCATTCTCCAGCAACACAGGCTCTCAAAGCTCTACCCTACAGGCCAGCTGGACACCAGCACAAACAGAACTCAAAATACTGTGAAGACAAATGACTGGGGGCTCAGTCCCCATGATTTTTCCAGATACTGAGTGGGCCGTTTCCTTCCATGACAGTCAGCTGGATTCCTCCATCCTTGGGCTTCCATATCTCCAAAGCTCCTAGGCCACCTCCAAGTGGGAATGCTGGCATTGTGGGCTGACATTGTGGTGCAATGGGTTAGACTGCTGGTAACAACAGTAGCATTCCATATCAGACTGCCGGATCCCAGCTGCTCTCCTTGCAACCCAGCTCCCTGTTAATGGGCTTGGGAAGGCAGCAGAAGACAGCCTCAGGATCTGGGACCCTGCCACCTATGTGGGAGACCTGAAAGGAGTTCCTGGTTCCGGCCTTCAGCTTGACCCAGACCTAGCTGTTGCAGCCATTTAATGAGAGAAACAACATGGAAGACCTGTCTCTCAGTCTTTCCCTCTATCTCTGTTGCTCTGCCTTGCAAATAATAAATCTTATTTTTTTAAAGGTATAGGGGAGGAGGACACTTAAAGAAGCACTAAAGCCAGTTTATATATTGCAGCATTCACACTCTAGGCACAGAGCTACAACTATTAAGATGCCAATACGGAGTCGAAAAATCTACAACATTGCAAAGAACTACCCTGTAAAATACAAGCAATGGAGGTTATTAGCCGAAGTCTGAAGTTTGACTCATAGAGACTCCACATTTTCTACAATGAGCACGCATATTTCTATAATCAGAAAGGAAAATCAGGCATTAAACACAGGAAAACCACTCTTCCTCCCCAGATAGCCTTCTTTGGCACATACTGAAAGGAGCCCGAAAAGCATCCAAGCCACCACCAGGGAGCCTCATCTTACTTTGTGTAGCCCAGTGACCTTGGGCAGGTACTCCACGGAGTATGTCTTGTTCTTGTCGCTGTCAGGGGTGACTTGTGCCTGGGAGGGAAGATGAGCAACAGTTAGAGAAGATGCCAGGTGAAAGTAAAGAGCAGCTAAGGCCTTGCAGCGAACTGCCGGGTCAGGAACCTCGACCGTCCTGACTATTTCCTGTCCTGCTACTCCCGCACAGCGCACCAGGAAAGGCGCAGCCTGAACTCGGAGACAAATGGCGCAGCATGGGGCAGATGTCTGGCACAGCAGTTAACACACTGTTTGGGACGCCCATATCCCAGACAGTAGCGCCTCTCGGTTCAAACCCCTGCTCCACTCCAGATTCCAGCTGCATGTTCATGCACACCCTGAGAGGCAACAGGTGATGGCTCAAGTGCTTGGGTCCGTGCCACCCATTTAACCCCTGGCCATTGTGGCAATTAGGGAGAGAAGCAGCAGATGGAAGATGTGTCTGTCTCTGTCTCTTTCTCCGCCTTTCAAAACCAAAAAGCAAGTCAGGCCAAATCCCTGCTTCTGAGGCAGAAACCGACAACATACCACTGAACTCAGAATTTCAGATTTGTGTCAGATGCTGGACAGAAAGCACAGCATAGCACATGCAAATGCCCTCGGGGAAGACCCAGAGAACGGCCAGTGCAGAAAGCACAGGGCAACAATCACCTGGATTCTCGCCTCCAGTATCTAAAGGTCTTTGCTAAACCCAAGTGCACTTTATATAACCAAACACTGTGTTCTTGAGAATCCATTTAAATTCTATTTCAAGACACAGCTCTGGGGCAAGTTACTCTAACTGCCGTAAAGGAGGCAGAGATAGAGTCACTGGCCCTGTGCAAGCCCCTTAGCTCCCTGGGCTGCTGGTGGGGTGACGACACACCTCCTCTTTGTTCCCTTCTGGGTCCTCCACAAACACCATCACGTCTCCTTGCCCGGCGCTGATGGTGTCCACAGTGAACTTGGCGGGCTGCTTTACCATGTTTCCAGTGGGCTCGATGCCTGTCAGGAGTTGACACAAACACACTATTAGCTGGGCCCAGGCCCTGGCACAAGCCTTCCCCTCCAGGGAACTGAGAGATGGGAGTGAGTCCTACAGCTTTCGTGTGGGACAAAGACAAACTCCTGTGTCCAGTATAAGAAGACAAGCCCAAAGCCTTAGTTTCATCAGAGTTATCTAGGCAACATCCAATTCCAAACCATTCACTGTGATTCAGTCGGGAATCTGTAATTGCAAGCAATCATGGGGTTAGTAACCTTGACGGAAGCAACACAGTGGGGAAGTGGAAGGCTCATTTTCCATTCATCACCACTTTCTATGGCTTAAAAATTTTTAATTACACTATGTTTTTTTAATTAAATTTCTATGTTACGAAAACGGACAAGTTAATTTAAGGACAGACTCACATGCAAACCTAAAAACAATACTCTTTTCCAGTTCTTCAGTGGTTGCACTGTGCAAAACGACACTATCACATCACAACTGGAACAGGTGCTTGGCCACCCCTTAGGATGTCCACAGCAGAGAACCTGGGTATGATATCAAGCTCTGGCTCCAGCTCCAGTGCTTGGATTCCTGCCACCCACACAGGAGATCTGGATTGAGTTCCTAGCTCATGGCTTCAGCCCTGGCCCAGGCCCTCCTGCAGTTCAGTCTCATTCCAGCCCCAGCCGTTTGCAGGCATTTGGAGAGTCAACCAGCAGATGGGAGTTCTCTCTGTCTGAGGGGTGAACAGGTAGCCATGTGTGTGTCTGTCTGTCTCTCCCCACCTCCACTGCCCTGCCTCTCTGCCTCTCAAATTAATTAAACATTTTTTTAAAAATATAATAATTTAAGGAACATCATAACCAGGGCTGACAATAATACAGTGAAGACATAGAACATCACCATCACCCCAACCCCTTTGAGAGTCACAGATTCCCTCACATTCCACCCACTTCTTACGCCTAACAACCACCAATATGTCCCCAAGTCTAACATGCCATCATCTCAAGAATGCACCACACACACGTGGAATCAGACATGAGCTAACGTCAGGAGATTGGCTTTTATACTAGGAAGAATTCTCTGCAGATTCATCCAGGTCATTGCTTGCATCAACAGTTGAGTCTCCATCACCCCTAAGTGATGAAACCGCTGCAGAAATCTCTCACGTGTGGGTTTCAGAGGAGTTTCGGGATGGTGGGGCACCCCACCCCCTTGGGGAGAGACGCTCCCTGCACTCAGAACGCTGTCAATTCCCACCCTGAGCTCCTCTGCAGCCAGCTGTTTTTTTCTACCGTGTATCATAGTCTGGGCTGTAGAGCAAACTAGTGCACGTGTTTCCCTGAATTCTGTGAGCCAGTCTCCCAAAGGACTGAACCTCAGCAGGAGGTCACAGGAAACTCCAATTGTAGCTACACCAGACAGAAGCTGCAGGTAATCCAGGAATCTACCAGTGGGGGAGCAATGTTGCGGACTGAGCCCTTCACCTATGGGGTCAGTACTAACTCCAGGCAGTGTCAGAACTGAATTGATTTCCAGGGCACCCAGAAAGTGTCCACAGAGATTTGAACAATCAGTCAGTTTGCGGGGAAAACTCTCAAGTTTGAGTGACTGCAGAGAAGTATGGAAAGCAGAAGAGAAGAGCAGGAAATAGAGTTTTGTCCTTCAGTTGTGAGAGGCTAGAGAGAGAACCTGTTCTTCCTGTAAGTTGTCACTGCTCTGGGATAAATGCCAACGAATGCAATTGCTAAGTCATATAACAGCTGCATGTTGAGTTCTGTGTGTTTTTAAGGAACTGTGTCCCAGGGTGGCTACAGCATTTTACACTTCCACCAGCAAAGCAGAGTGATGCACATCCAATTTCTCTCCATGCTCACCTAACACGTGGTGTTATCACCGCTTGGGCCACTCTGACCGAGTGCAGTGGTTCTCATTTGCATTTCTCTGATGACTCACAACACTGAACATCTTTTCATGGGCTTATCTTCATTATTTGCGCATCATCTTCAGTGCCACTGTTCAAGCCTTGTGCCCATTTCCTCATTGGATTATTTGGTTAGTTGCTTTTTAAGATTGTTTTTAACGAGTTGTGGGAGTTTCTTAGATGTTCTAAATGCAGGTAATTTGCTGGATATGTGGTTTGCAAATATTTTCTCTCAGTCTTTGGCTTGCCTTTTCATCTTAAGTGCAAAAACTCAAACTTTTTTTTTTTAATTCTTTTTTAAGATTTTTTTATTTGAAAGGCAGAGTTACACAGTGGGTTTCCATCTGCTGGGTCACTCTCCAAATGACCAGGACTGGTCCAGGTCACAGCCAGGAGCCCAATTCCATCCTGATCTCCCATGTGGGTGGCAGGGGTCCAATCACTTGAGCCACCTTCCCCTGGTTTCCCAGGTGCGTTAGCTGGAAGCTGAGTTGGAAGTGAAACAGCCAGGACTTGAACTGCTGCTCATTTGGAATGTTGGGTTGGAAAGCTGGGTTAAGATGCAAAAGCAGCATCTTAACCCACTGCACCACAACTCCAGTTGCAGTCTTAGCAATTTCTAAAAGTAAGGCTGGTGTTGTGATGTAGTAGGTTAGGCCTCTGCCTAAGGCGCCAGCACCCCATATAGACGCTGGTTCCTGTCCCAGCTGCTCTTCTTCCAATCCAGCTCTCTGCTATGGCCTGGGAAAGAGTGGAAGATGGCCCAAGTGCTTGGGCCCCTGCACCCATGGGAGACCTGGAAAAAGCTCCCGGCTCCTGGTTCCGGATTGGCACAGCTCCAGCCGTTGCAGCCATCTGGGGAGTAAACCAGTGGATGGAAGACCTCTCTCTCTCTCTTTCTGCTTCTGCCTCTCTGTAACTCTGTCTTTTAAATAAACAAATAAATATTTAAAGAAAAAATAATGTGACAAGAGTGCAGAGGTGGGAGCCGAGATGGAGCCAGGCTGGCTGTTAGTTGATAATTGTTGACCGTGGTGATAAGTCATGGGGTTCATTCATTGGCCAGTTCTTGATAGACCTTTGTGTTGAAAGCTTTTTAAAAGGTAATATTTAAACTTTTGCTTCTATGAAGATGCAGTAGAAGAACTTAACTCTTTCTTCTCAGTACCATTAAAATCCCTTGGCTTACGTAAGGAGGTAGAGATACTGGAGGGCTGGCTCAGTAGCTAAGCAATGACAATAGTGATTCTTCTTTGGTCTCAAAGCCAGGCTTGGAGCTGACAGCCTGGATAAGGCCAATGAGCACAAATGTAAAAGCCCCAACAAAAGAAAGGGCAGCCAGCAAGTAGAATGCTTTCAGACAGCAACTGCTCTCCTCCAGCCAAATACTATGGAAGACTGTGGGCCCTCCCCCCGCCCCCGGCCCCCACTGCAGCACAGAAAGAGAAATGACCCAGTCTAAGTGGCAGAGGACATAGAAAAATGAACAGAGCCCGAGGAACATATGGGACTGTCACAGAACACCCAACATTCATGTCGGAGGAGACGCAGAAGGACTGGAAAAGAGGGCCAGGTCGAAAAACTACCGGAGCTGTGCATACTGGCTGCAAATGCCCCAAATCTGACATCAACCTGAACCCCAAACAGGAGAAATACCCCCACCAAACAGAAATCCGCACCAAGTCACTTCTTAGTCAAAGTTAAAGACTGTGAAAGTTTCAAGAGAGGACTGACACCTTATCTACAGGGGATGACAGCTGTCAGAAGCCATGGGGACCCGAAAGGAGCAGCACAGCATTTTTTCAGTGCTGGAAGAAGAAGACTGTCAACCCAGAAACCTCTACCCAGGGAGGGGAGCCTTTTGGAATGGAAGAAATCACGTTCTCAATGAAGGAAAACCGAAAGAATTTGTCACCAGAAGTCCTACCCTAAAGGACAGCCAAAGGAATTCCTCTGAACAGAAAGGAAACAATAAAAGAAGAAATCTTAGAACAACAGGAAGAAAGAACATGGTAAGCAAAAATAAGACAATAGGCTTTCCTCAAAATCCACAAACAATCAAAATTCAACCAAGATGAAATCATCTGTATGTTCTCATAATCATTAAAGAAATTACATCTGTATGTTTTTTAAAAGATTTGTTTTATTTATTTGAAAGGCAGAGTGACAGAGAGCGGGGGAGGGGGGAGTTGGGGTGGGGGATGGATAGAGAGCGGAGAAAAGGTCTGAGAAGGGAGAGAGAAAGAGAGAGATCAACCTTCCATCTGCTGCAGCAGCTTTACCTGCTACACCACAGCGCAGCCTCTCCCCACATATTTTAAAACCAATCTTGGACCTCATATTTTTCATCCACAAATATTCCCATTTGACACAGCCATTAAGATGCCACTAGGGACACCTGTGCCCACATTGGAATATCTGGTTTTGAGTCCTGGCTCTGCTCCTGATTACAGCTTTCTGCTACTGCAGACCTTGGGAGGCAGCAGGTGATGACTCGAGTACTTGGATCCCAGGCACCCTGTGGGAGACACAGACTTGAGTTCCAGGCTCCTGACTTTAGTTGCCAAGAGACTCAACAAATACAAGGTATCCCTCTGTCTCTCTACCATTCAAATAAGAATTAAGGGACAAGTGTTGTGGCATCACATCAGAGTGCTAGTTTAAGTCCCTGCTAATGCACCTGTAAAGGCAGTAGACAATGGCTCAAGTACTTGAGTTCCAGCCACCAGCATAGGATGCCGGAATAGAGGTTCTGGCTCCTGGTTTCAGCTTGGCGCAGCCCTAGCTGTTGTGATCATGTGGAGAGTAAATCAGTGGGTGGAAGATCCTTTTCTCTTTTTCTTACTTTATCACTCTGCCATTCAAATAAATAAATTAATAATAATTTTTAAAATGAAAATAAAGAAATGTCTAAATTTTTTACAATGTATCTTAAGAAGACATCTTTAGAATATCCTCAATTTTTTTACATGATATTGGTATTAACAATAATTCCTGGCCGGCGCCGTGACTCATTAGGCTAATCCTCCGCCCGCAGCGCCAGCACCCCAGGTTCTGGTCCCGGTTGGGGCGCCAGATTCTGTTCCGGTTGCTCCTCTTCCAGTCACTCCTCTTCCAGTCCAGCCCTCTGCTATGGCCCAGGAAGGCAGTGGAGGATGGCCCAGGTCCTTGGGCCCTGCAACCGCATGGGAGACCAGGAGAAGCACCTGGCTCCTGGCTTCGGATCGGCGCAGCATGCCAGCCGCAACATGCCAGCCGTGCCGTAGTGGCCACTTGGGGGGTAAACCAACAGAAAAAGGAAGACCTTTCTCTCTGTCTCTGTCTCTCTCTCTCTGTCTAACTCTGCCTGTCAAAAACAAAACAAAACAAAAAACAATAATTCCTGAATATGTTCCAAATATTCAATCAGGGGTTCATTCAAATTTCCAATCATCTTATAAATTCCATGGATTTTCTTTAATGGTTTGAATAGGATCCAAATAAGGTTCATACACTACAATTAGTTAATACATCTCTTAACTCTTAACACTTAATCTTTTTTTTTTCTGCCTCTCAAAAAAAGAAGAAAATCAGAGACAAACAGAAAGCTCTCATCCATTGGTTCATGCTGCATGCCCATAACAGCATGGGCTAGGCTGGGGCAAAAGCCAGGAGCCGGGAAGGCAATCCAACTCTCCTAAGTGAGTGGCAAGGACCCAAAAACCATCACTGCTGCCTCCCAGGATCTGCATTACCAGGAAGCTGGAGTCAGGAGCCCCAGTAGGGATGGAACCCAAGTACTCCAATATTGGATGCAAGTGTTCTTAACTGCTAGGCTACACAGCCACTCCCTCATTAATCTCTTGCTGTCTCTCCAACTCTTCTTTTTCCTTGCCATCTATCTGCTCAAGATACTGGGTCATTTGTTACCATACTTTGATTTGTATTAGTTTTCAAGTAAGTTGATTTAAGAAAAATAGGTAGTAGACTGTGACATAGTAAGATAAACTCACACAGTTAGGTTAGATTGTAAATTCCAAACGAAGACAGAACTCATTTCAGCATAGAAAAATGGCTGGAAACATGTATAGACACTGGGAAGCAAGCTTTCATTCTTTACACTTTTCATTTCCTTAAAAATTATACAATGACCAGGTCAATGAACAAAGAGATTCAAGCATACACCTAAAATGCTGGTAAACACCCACTTCCTTGGCTCTACCAGCCTGAAGAATGACTTTCTCTGCAGCTTTCCAAAGGCCGTGGAGTGGGCTCATCTGCCAGAGCCAACCAGGGTTGAGTGGGCAGTTGAATCACATCCCCTTAGCCTGCAAACTCCCACAAAGCTGTATTCACCATGCAGACATGGTGGTGCCTGTGACGACACAGATGCAAGGGACCTTACAGCTTGCTATGTGTAAATGCTTCATACGGGACCTTGTGTTTGGAAAAGGTTTCTGCTTAGCTCATGCAAGGATGCTTTCAGCACACCTAACCCTGTAAGCCCCACCACAAAGCCCTGTCTGACTATACATCCACACCTTCCCACCCCCAGCCATCTCTCCTTTCAACCACCTGAAACTAAGCAAGTCAGGGCTCAGTGAATGGATCGGTAAGTGCCAACAGGCAATTGAGTTCTACTCAACACCCAAGAGATAAAATAAAGCCCACCCCTCAACCCTTTTGGAAGCTAGAAGATGAAATGTTTCCCTCTTCCTGGGTTCAGGTGGCAGGAATGAAGCAGTATGGCCACACAGGAGACATGAGACAAGGACAGTATTTCACAGTCCCACCTATGCAGCCTCATGTTCTGGTCCCATCAGCTAAACTGATCATTTTGTCTTCCCACTCAACAAGGGGTAAAAAAGTTAAACAAGGATTCACCCTGTGATCCAGAAACTCCCTATCTAGGCATACAACCCAAGAACTGAAAGCAGGAATTCAGATATTTACACACCCATATTCACTTCAGTGCTATTCACAGCAGCCAGAAGGTGGAAGCAACCCAAGTGTCTATCAACAGATGAATGGATAAACAAAATATGACATAGGCATATGACGGATATTATTCAGCCATGAAAAGGAAATTCTGACGCAAGCTCCAACATGGATGAGCCCTGAAGACATACGCTAAGTGAAGTAAGCCAGGCAGAGAAGCTTGGATGTTCAGGATTGCAGTTCTAGGAGACATATAGGCAAATTCACAGACATGGAACGTAGAGCAGAGGTTACCACGCACTGGGAAGACAGGAGAGTGGAAGGAATTATCACTGAATGGGTGCAGAGTTTTGGGACATGAAAATGTTCTAGAAATGGATAGTGCTGATGGCTACACAATGCTGTGAATGTACTTAGTACCATAGAATAGCACATTCAAAAATGGTAGGATGGTAAATTTTATGTTGTGTATATCTATCACAAGAAAACAATGCAAAACGATACACATATAGATGAGGAAAACAAAGTCCATTTCCTCCACAAATGTCCAAGACTCACAAAGAGGCAAATGAAGGAAAGGGCAGTGACCACTCACATTCCTGAACTGTTGCAGCAAGTGGTCATTTTCTAAAAAAACAACACCGTGAAAGGAAACCGTCTCACATTAACAACAGGGAAACTGGACAGCCAGTGATAAGGTTATCATAAACAAGCATTTTATGCCTTAGTTAGATTCATTCCAGTTGTCTGATTTTGTTGACAAGGGATTTGACTATTGCAGCTTTTTTGCCATTAAAGAAGCATAATTCTGAAAACCAGAGATTCCTCACCTCCTTTGCTTACGGCTTAGAGGAAGCACTTTGAAAGTAAGCGTGGGTGTGCCGACCCTTGAGAGAATAAATGCAGGGACAGGAAGACTTCAAATAAGTCCCCTGCCCCTACGTAACACAGACCCCAGCTCAACACTAAACAGAACCTCAAATGTCAATGTGTTTGTTTCAGAACCAGCAAACCCTCTACTGATCTAAATCAAACCAAAAAGGGCAAATAAGAAAATCCAGTCATCAAGAACTGAGAACAGCACACACACAGTGCACCCACCATTAAGATTAAGCCCATGGCAAGCAGAGAAAAATTATATTCAGAGCAAATGTGTAATATGGGACATTCTACAAGACACATGCCTGAGAATCCTCAGCAAGGCAATGTCATTTAAATTAAAAAAAAAAAAAAAAAAAGAAAGAAAGAAAAAGAAAAGCTGAGACGGAACCAATGGTGTAGCACAGTGGGTTAAGCAGCTGCTTAGAACACTGGCATTCCACATACTGGACTGCTAGTTTGAGTCCCTGCTAATGTGCCTGGGAAGGCAGCAGAGTGTTTAGGCCCCTGCCACACATGTGGGAGACACTGATAGAAGTCATGGTTCCTGGCTTTGACCTGCCCAGTTGTGGCTGTAGCAGCAATTTAGGGAGTAAACCAACAGTTGGAAAATATCTCTCTCTGCCTTTCAAATAAACAGAAATAAATAATTTTTTAAAAAGCTAGGGGAGAATTTTGCCTCATTAAAAGAGTCCAAAGAGGGGCCAGCACTGTGGCATAGCGGTAAAGCAATAGCCTACAGTGCCAGCATCCCATATGAGTGCCGGTTCAAGTCCCGGCTGCTCCACTTCTGACCCAGCTCTCTGCTATGGCCTGGGAAAGCAGTGGAGGATGGCCTAAGTCCTTGGACCCCTGCACCTGTGTCAGAGACCCAGAAGAAGCTCCTGGCTCCTGGCTTTGGATAGGCACAGCTCCAGCCATTGCAGCCATTTGGGCAGCAAACGAGCTCTCTGTCTCTCCCTCTCTCTCTCTGTTACTCTGCCTTTCAAATAATAAATAAATAAATCGTAATTTAAAAAAAAAGACTCTAAAGAGAAATAAGTGTAGCACATGAAATTTAATCAGATATTGGTTTGTAAAACAGTAACAGGGGCCAATGCTATAGCTCAGCACGTTAAAGCCACAGCCTGCAGCATTGGCATTCAGCACTCGCATTCCATAATGGGCACCTGTTCAAGTCCCAGCTACTCCATTTCCGATCCAGTTCCCACTAATACGCCTGGAAAGCAACAGAGGATGGCCCAAGTCCTTGGGCACCTGCACCACATGGGAGACCCAGAAGAAGCTTCTGGCTCCTGGCTTAGGCCTGGCACAGCCCTGGTCATTGTGGCCATCTGAGGAGTGAACCAGCAGATGGAAGACCTCTCTCTGTCTCTCTCTCTCTCTCTCTGTCTAACTCTGCCTGTCAAAAAATTATTTATTTGAGAGGCAGAGTTACAAAGAGAGAGAGAGAGACAGAGAGACAGAGAGAAAGGTCTTCCTTCCGTTGGTCCAACCCCCAAATGGCCACTACAGCCAGCACGCTGCTGGCCAATCCAAAGCCAGGAGCCAGGTGCTTCCTCCTGGTCTCCCATGCGGGTGCAGGGTCCCAAGGACTTGGGCCATCCTCCACTGCCTTCCTGGGCCATAGCAGAGAGCTGGACTGGAAGAAAAGCAACCGGGACAGAATCCAGCGCCCCAACCAGGACTAGAACCTGGGGTGCCGGCGCCACAGGCGGAGGATTAGCCTAGTGAGCCACGGCACCGGCCTAAATAAATAAATCTTTAAAACAACAACTATAAAAAAACAATCGTAGAACAAAAGGGGAATCTGAATACAAACTGGCCATCAGATGATCTGAAATCATTGTTAATTTTCTTATGGGTAACAGTGAGCAGTGTGGTTATGGAAGAGGATATGTCATTCTTAGCACAGCCTTACTGATGTACTCAGGAATTCCTATGAAATGCAGCTCACTTTCAACAAACACACACATGCACAGAGACATAAATACACACACTCAAATGGCAAGAGAAACCTTTATATAGAATAATAACTGCCAATAGTGGGAGAAGATAAGGGACACTGTGTGTATAACTGTTGTCCCAACTGTAATTATGAAAACTGATAAAATGCAATCCATTCCCCTCCTCATAGAAAAGGGAGGACAGTGTATCTCACTGAGCACACTATCAGTCGTGCACCTGTTCTCTGGAACAAGTTGGAGTGCTTGAACTCCGGTGCCAACCAGAACACCACGTGCCTCATGTGCACACCTGTGTCCTGTGCTGCCTTGAGTCACAAACAGGAAGTCATAGCAAGGAAGTGTCCTCCAGGGGTTCACAATAGCTCCCACCCTATCTGGAAATCTGAAGTAGTTTTTGCATAACAAAAAGGAGAAATGAGTCAGCAGCTATGGACGCAGGCTCTTCCCACCCCCATCACTGATTTTTTGGAGCAAGAGCCAACCCCCCCACCCTCTGTCGCCCAGGCTCTGATTCCTCCTCTACAAAGGGGAGCATCACAAAGCAGCAAACCCACCATTTTCCAACAGAAGCAATGTTTAAAGCCTTGGAGGTGACCATCGGTCCAGCGCTGTTAAGACACCTTTTCTGTTACCCAGCTTCCAAATGGGAGTGCTGGTTGTTAGGTTCAAGTTCTAGATTGGCTTACTGCTAGTGCACACCCTGGGAGGGAGGCATCAGTGATGACTCAAATACAGACACTTTGTCTCTTCACCACTCAAATTAAAAAGATAAATAAAGATTCACCAAGGAGAAGAAAGTGGTCATAAATCAACAGGCCTTTAAGTTAAAAAAAAAAAAGTGAGAAAGAGGGCTCGGGGTTTCTAAACATTCTTGACCCTCACAACATTCCATCTGAAGCCACACAAAATTTTCCAACGCCAGTGGACACGCTGCAGGTCAGCACTACCAGCACTCACCTCTGCCATAGGCCCTGGCTTTCTTCGGATTGAGTTTGGGCTTCAGAGGAGCCCCGGGCTTGAGCTTGGCTTTGGGGAACTGGGACAGGTAAGTCATCACCGAGTGCTCATCCACGTCCGGGTGAATAATCTCTTCCGGAGTGATGACCTGGAGTGACGACACAGCGCATGAACATCTGGAACACACCAGCTGGCAACCACCTGAGAATCGTAAGTCTATTTTGGCGCAAAAAACGTTGAAGTCCACGCATGGTTTTTTTCATAATACGCATTCTGTATGAACTTTTAGAAGTCTCCTTGTATTGAAGTATTTGTAAAGATCTCTTAAAGCAAACACTACAAATACTAAGAAACTGAATCAGCTTCTCAGTTAAAAGAAACATCATTAAACCAAGGTCACAGAACCACCATCCTCTGTGGAAGCTCCAGAACCCTCCACAAACAATTCTACAGGTAACTTCCACAGGTTCATGGCTAAATCCTTCCCCTGGCTAACCTCTGCAGAAAGAATAAAAAGAACAAGTGAGGAGGAAGAAAAAAGCAGCACTCATGGGGTGCGTACATATTACAAAAGGTGCACATAGACAAACTGGACAATTTTTTTTGCTTATATACATACTGTCTGTATCTCTATTAACTTAAAAAAAAACAAAAAAGACAACACAATGACATATTAGACATGTGGGCTCAATATAGTAAGAGCATTTTTTAAAATGTTTATTTACTTTCGTTTACTTGAAAGGCAGAGCAACAGGTGGGAGAAAGAGATCTCTATCTACTGGTTCACTCCCCAAATGCCCACAATAGCCAGAGCTGAACTAGTCCAAACTTTGGAGCCTGCTACTCCATCCAGATCTCCAGCACAGGTGGCAGGAGCCCAAGGACTTGTGCCATCATCTGCTGCCTCCCAAGATGCTTTAGCAAGAAGCTGGGTCTGAAGCAGAACTCAAACCAGCACTCTGATATAGAATGCGGGCATCCCAAGTACAGGTTTAACATCCTGTGCCACAATGCCTACCTCCTTATGAGCCTTTTTTAAAAATGGAGAGGCAGGGTAAACATTTGGCACAATATTTAAGATGCTACTTACAATACAGGCACATTGGAGTGCCTAAGTTTGACCTACAGCTCTATTCCAATTCCAGCTTTGTGTTAATGTACACCCTGGGAGGCAGCAGGATGATGGTTCAAGCACTTGGGTCCCTGCCAACCTCCTGGGAGACCCAAATTGAATTCCAGGCTCCAGGCTTTGATCTGGCCCAGCCCTGAATTTGGAGAGTGAACAAGGAGATCCAAAGGGAGATCTTGTTCTGTCAATGTCAATCTCTGTCTTCCCCCCAGCAAATAAAATGCAAATAAGCACATAAATTTTTTTTTTCAATGGCAAAGGAGTAAATTTCTCCTGAAATACATCTGAGGACAACATTAGACCCACTCTTGGACAGAAGACCATCCTGAAGCCTCGGTTCCACCACGTGATCCAGCCCACAAAGTCCTCCTTGCCCCAGCAACGGTGCCAGGAGGCAAGCCACAGCAGACTTGGATGGACAGCAAGCTCAGCCTCACAAACCAGGTTAACCAAATTCAGCAAGAGAACATATCAATGATCAGCCTGGGCGAACAAAATAGCCACTGGGGTTTGAACAGTCACCTACATACACTGCAGAGAAAATAGGATGTGTGTTGACTTGGCACTTGTTCCCGGCAGCTCATTCAGTGGCTTCATGGTGTCAACATCACATGGACGTCAAAAGGAGGTGGTTTTAGGTTTAGGAGGAAACGAAAAGCTTACCACACCATTTCCTCATGATGGATTAGCCAAGAAAAGGGTCACGTCCCAGAGACGGAGTCCAAAACCATACCAAAGAAATAGGCAAGTGTCTCTACCTTCCAAGGATCCTGTTACAAAATACACTGATCTCAACTCTGAACACCAGCTCAGACCTTAACAGACTTCTACAGTGAGGTCATCAACCCCATGGCTGCCTGCAACTTCTCGAGAGCCATTGTGCTGAACTGTTGAGGGGAGTTCTCCTCCTGCTAGGAAGACTGGACCTGAACAAAGCCATGTGGCCACCGTAGATGGTGTCTCCCAGACTCATTTAACTTCCAAGTTCTCTTGTTTTATTCCCAATTGGTTTACAGGCAAATCTTTCCCTGATTTCCATTAATGGTGAGTTATCCTGGTTCACATCATCATATTGGATTAAAATTATCCTATTTCAAGTATAGGTAGGGGGGCCTGGCACTGTGGTATAGCAGGTAAAGCTGCCACCTGCAGTGTTGGCATCCCACATGGGCATTGGTTTGAGTTCTGGCCGCTCCACTTCTGATCCAGCTCCCTGCTAATGGCCTGGGAAAGCAGAAGATGGCCCAAGTCCTTGGGCCCCTGCACCCATGCATGAGACCCAGATGAAACTCCTGGCTCCTGCCTTTGGCCTGGCTTAGACCCAGCCATTGTGGCCATTTGGGGAGTGGACCAGCAGAGAGAAGACGTCTCTCTCCCTTCTGTGTGTGTGTGTGTCTCTCTCTCTCTTCCTCTCTGTCTCTCTAACTCTAACTTTCAAATAAATAAATCTCTACCAAAAAAAAAAAAAAATTACATAGGGGCCAGAGTTGTGGTACAACAGGTTAAACTGACACCTGCAATGCTGGCATCCCACTTGCACATGCCATTTTAAGTCCTAGCAGCTCTATTTCCTATCCAGCTTCTTGTTAATGTGTCTGGGAAAGCAGAGGGAGATGGCCCACCTGGAGTCCCTGCACCCATGTGGGAGACTAAAATGAAGCTCTGGGCTCCTAGCTTCAGCCTGGCCCAGCTGAGGCTGTCACAGCCATATGGGGAGTGAACCAGCAGAGAGAAGCTAGCTCTTTCGCTCGCTCTCGCTCTCTCTCACTCACTCTCTCTCACCCTTTAGCTCTGCCTTTCAAATAAATAAAATGAAAGTGTGTGTGTGAGTGTGTGTGTGTGTGTGTGTAACAAATGGTCAGATAATGGCATTTACTTCTGGCTTAACCTAATACTTAAGGGTCCATACTTGCAGTTTGGGGTTTAAAGATAGCCTCTGCAATGTCTGGTGCAGAAACACTAGAAAACCTGCCAGCATGTGACTACAACAAGACTTCTGCATGATCTATCTACAAGCAGTCAAGTCCACGAGAACCTATAATCATAGGTGAACTGAGGGAGATGGAACAGCACCACAGGCTGAATGATGAGAACATCAGACTGGTGGCCTGACCCAGCAAGGCATATACCGAGCACACGGCAAGTGAGTGGGGGGACACAGCCTCCCGGGACTCGGTATGCTCGCGCATACCTGCGGGACACCCAGCCAGTCGTCGGCCTGCTGCATAGCTTCTCGGGCGTTATCCACAGGCTTCCGAGGATCCCAGGATTCCCAGTCTGGGCACAGACCTGTTAACAGAACACAGAGGATGCTTCAGCATTAGCCGACTGAAGAGATCAAAGTAAGCCATGCCCCTAAATTCAAGCCATACAATCTCTCAGAGAGATATTTCTTCCCAAATCTCAATGAATTACTTTGTAGGCAAAAAGTAGCACAGGTAGGAGTGTGCCATGGGGAAAACCCTAGCACACTAAATGAGTCTTTTCCTTTGACTTGCTATCTCCTTGCAGTAAGATGGGGATCACTGGGGCAGGCATATAGCCTGGCCAACACCCTCATAGCCTATCACAGTACTCCATTTGCTACCCAGCTCCAGCTTTTGACTCCAGTTTTCTGTAATGTAGTTCCTGGGAGGCAATAGTGATGATGGCTCAAGTAATTCAGTTCCTGTCACTCAAGTGGGCAATCTGGACTGAATTCATGCATCCTGGCTTTAGGCTGCCCAGCACCTCTGGCTGTTACAGGCATTTGGAGAGTGAATCAGTGGATGGGAGCCACCTCATTCTCTTACTCTCTCTTTCCCCTTCTGATCCCTCTCCCCCTCCTGCCCCTAGTCTATCTCTTTCTGTCTTTCATACAAATTTTGTAAACAAGAATAAAATATAAAGATTATCCATTCATTGATAAAGTAGTATAAACAGATAAAGGCTGTAAAATTATTTGAGCCAGGTGACTTTTAACAAGAGGTTTTAAAAAAAACAAAACAAAAAAAAAAAAACTTTGTTCCTGGCTATACCTAAAAAGACTAGACTAGGATTCTGCATGATTTACAAATCTACTTGCAGAAGCACAGAATTATCTAACAAGTCTTTGTAGGTACCAAAAATAAAGAACTGGAGTAAAAATCCCCAGGTTTAAACTAGAATGAGGTATGCTAAATTGTGTCTTGGGAAGTAAGGGCACAGAGAAATGAACCAGTGTGGTATTCTGTATTATTCTTGGATGACACCAACTTACAGGCTCTCAAGGAAGAGTGAAGCCTTCAGTCAGTCCTTCTTCCCTACCCAATTGACACCAGATCATTCTATTTTGCATGTGTTGCAAACCACTAGCTTACTATTTATTAATGTGCCCAGGACATACAGAGCAGTTGCAAATGGAAAATAAAAGTATATATTTTTAAACTAAAAAAAGTACAAAATCATTGGCTATGGCTTTTCAGCTGAGTATGTACAGCAAACTCTACCCATTAATCTAAACTCTCCAGTGAGGATAATTACAACCTTGGTATACACTCAACCACTTGACAAAGAGGAGCCCACTGAGGCTGGCAAAGGCTCCAACTGGAGCCTGACCAAGTTCTATTTCACAGCAAAACAAAAAGAAAAGGGCAAAGAAAGCCATATATAGTCAAACCTGTGGTTAATAGTAATGGGTACTTTCCACTCAATGGACGATTTTCGATTTTTTTGCCAAGCCACTTAACAGGGCCACATGTTTCTGCTGAAACCAACGGGAAAATAGGCAGCCAAGTGGGAAGACACAGGACTCCAGAGTAGGGAAGCTAAACCCGAGGCCCGCTCCAAGCACTGAGGCCTTCACTGGGAATGTGGATAAATTACTGAATTTAATGCTCGGGCATATCTATACATATAACTAGGTCTGCTGTAGAAAAGGTAAAAAGAGCCACTTTGTAGTCTTATTAGCTGTCTCACAATGGGCTAAACCAAACAGACACACCAATTATAGCAAAGCAAGCTACTCCATTGAAAACTAGTAGTTTTTATTTTTTTATTTTTTTGACAGGCAGAGTGGACAGTGAGAGAGAGAGAAAGAGAGAGAAAGGTCTTCCTTTGCCGTTGGTTCACCCTCCAATGGCCGCCGCGGTTGGCGCGCTGTGGCCAGCGCACCGCGCTGTTCCGATGGCAGGAGCCAGGTGCTTCTCCTGGTCTCCCATGGGGTGCAGGGCCCAAGCACTTGGGCCATCCTCCACTGCACTCCCTGGCCACAGCAGAGAGCTGGCCTGGAAGAGGGGCAACTGGGACAGGATCGGTGCCCCGACCGGGACTAGAACCCGGTGTGCCGGCGCTGCAAGGCAGAGGATTAGCCTAGTGAGCCGCGGCGCCGGCCGAAAACTAGTAGTTTTAAGGGGCCATATATCCCCATCCCAAAGAGATGGGTGAGGCAGTGATATAATATGAATATGATTTGGCCCCGAACTCATACATGACTTCAAACTCTCAAATCATGAGTTAAAAAGTACTAGGAGAGTGGTAACTTAATCCAGTTATGGTATTTAGAGGTGGGGCCTGGTAGGAGTGCTTAGGTCACTGAGGACACGCCCTAAGAAGGTGGTTGGTAGAAAAGCCTGAGTTTGCACCCAGCCTCTCTCTACCCCGCGCCCCCCCCCCCCCCCCCAGCTTCCTGGCTCGCCATACGATCCTTCCTCCACACCAGCTCCACGAATGCCGTCCACCATCTTCATAAGACACCAAACCAATCTTGGGCTCGATATTCCAAAACCCTGCTAAATACACCTTTTCTCTTTATGAAGTGAGTTGCCTCAGGTACTTCGCGGCAGTACTGAAAAGCTGACGACATAGACACGCATCCCTGGGCTCTTACCTGGGGCACAGCTATCTACCAGTGCTCCCAGGGCTTTGCCATCTTGCCAGTTCTGGTTGAAGTTGGTGATGGGCAGATAGGGGATCTTGTTCTGGATCCAGCCCAGCAGCCTCTGCTTTGGCGTCTGCTTCTTGGCGTCATCATCCCCTTCGTCCTCCCACACAGGCATGGAGATGGAGTAGTGGAGGATCAATGTCCACACCAGGCCCAAGATGAGCTTCAGGTTCCCATCCACGATGGCTTTGCTGTCTGCAGAGAGAGGCACAGGTTCAGTCACTCCTCTGGGTCACAAAAGTATGCACAGTCATTTTTGTTTAACAAAAGTGAAGAAATCCTAGGCTATTAATATTATATTAATAATAATATATTAATATATATTAATCCTATTCATTTAAGATGGAAATGATGTGATGCTGGGATTTGCTTGAAAACACTTGGTGTTGGGAATAGAAAAAACATGATCGATATGTGCTATTAACTGGCATCCCTGGATCATGGCTACATCAGAATACACTCAACTATTATCTCTACTTTGGTGTATGCTTGAAATTTCCCACAAAAAAAGGGGTTTTAAAAATTTAAAGAAATCTGGGGCTGGAGCTATGGCACAGTAAGATAACTCTCTGCCTGTGGCGCCGGCATCCCATATGGGCGCCAGTTCTAGTCCTAGCTGCTCCTCCAATCCAGCTCTCTGCTATGCCTGGAAAAGCAGTGAAAGATGGCCCAAGCGCTTGGGCCCCTGAACCCACATGGGAGACCTGGAAGAAGCTCCTGGTTCCTGGCTTCATACTGGCTCAGCTCTGGCTGTTGTGGCCATTTGGGGAGTGAACTAGCTATTGGAAGACCTTTCTCTTTGTCTCTCCCTCTCACTGTTTATAACTCTACCTCTCAAATAAATAACTAAAATATGTTATAAAAAATTTAAAGGAATCTGAGGGGACCATTGTGGTACAGTTGGTTAAGTCACTGCTTGGGATGCCCATATTTTACATTGTAGTGCCTTGGCGAGTCCCAGCTACTTCATGCTTCTGATCCAGTTTTCTGCTAATATTGCACCTGTCAGGTAGCAAATGTCAGCTCATGTGCTTGGATTCCTGCCATCTATGGGGTAGACGTGAGTGGAGTTTTTGGCTCCTAGCTTTGACCCTAGGGTAACTATTGTGGGCATTTGGGGAATAAGCCCATGGGTGGAAGATCTCTCTTTTCTCTGTCTCTCTCACTCTTTCAAAAACATACATACTTTTAAATAATAAAAATTTAGGCCGCCGCCGTGGCTCAACAGGCTAATCCTCTGCCTTGCAGCGCTGGCACACCAGGTTCTAGTCCCGGTTGGGGCACCGGATTCTGTCCTGGTTGCCCCTCTTCCAGGCCAGCTCTCTGCTATGGCCAGGGAGTGCAGTGGAGGATGGCCCAAGTGCTTGGGCCCTGCACCCCATGGGAGACCAGGATAAGCACCTGGCTCCTGCCTTCGGATCAGTGCAGTGCGCCGGCCACAGCGCGCTGGCCACGGCGGCCATTGGAGGGAGAACCAACGGCAAAGGAAGACCTTTCTCTCTGTCTCTCTCTCTCTCTCTCACTCTCCACTCTGCCTGTCAAAAAATAAAAATAAAAATAAATAAATTAAATTTAAAAAATAAAAAATAAAAATTTCAAATGTAAATCATTTCAGAAACATAGACAATAAAAAGAAGTGGCCACATTCCAGAGATAACCACCTGCTAACCTGGTGGTCACCAATCAACAAAGTGTGAGTGTATGTGCGCACATGTGCACATATGTATGGATATGTTTTTGCTGCCCTGAATTTGTATTACATAATACAAAAACATTGTTTCCCTGTAAATGCTTAGCCAAGGTCATGGCCCCTGCTAAGATCCTCCCCTGCTTAACACAACCCGAGGTATCCCTGGCCAGCCCCTTCCACAACTCCTGCTGCCATTTCTTTCTATTCCCTCCTCCCCGGGCTCCTCTTCAGCACTGTCTTCTTTCCAACCTCCATCTGCCCCAATGTCTGGGGTCAGCGCTGTGGCAAAGCAGGTTAAGCTGACCCTTGGGAGGCCTGCATCCCATGTCCATGGAGACTCAATCTCTGTCTCTCAAATAAATAATTTTTCAAAGAAAAAATAAAATAAAAGTAAACCAAGCACAGGGCCTGTCTAAGCACGTAGGCCGCGGGTCGGTGAAGCCAGCCAGCCTGCGTTTGAGGTCTTATGCGCAATAAAGTGGCAATGGTCTGCATAAAACCCCAAACACGGCATCGCCTTCTCAGTGCATGGGTCTGCTGCCTGGCTCCATTCCAGCTTCTTGGCTACTGTGGACATCTGGGGCGTGAGCAAGCGGATGGGAGCTCTCTTTTTCCTCTGTCTCTTTCTATCTCTCTACTTCTCAAAAAAAAAAAAAATTAAGTTAAGAAACAAAAGAAATTAAAAAGCAGTACATGGACCTTGCACAGAATCCAAGGAATTTGCCCCACGGAACCAGACATCCCTCCAGCTGGCAGCCGTGATCACAGCTGGGGTTTTCGGATTAGATGTTCTGCCATGAGTTGTCTTTGAAATGCTATTGATTACTCCTTTACCACCTACGGATCCTCAGAAATTCCAAATCAAGCAATTTTCCATGCCAATTTCCTTTATTCAAGCTCAAGGGAGAAGAGCAGCCTTCAAAAGAGTGGACCAAGAGGGAAAAAAAAAAAAAAGCATGAAAAAGAACAAAAGAAAATGTGGGTTTGCACACTGCTTGTCAGGGACCACAAGCAGCCTGGCACACTTGAGACACTGATCTCTTGCACCCGAGGGACTTGAACAGGCCACAAAGTCGCATCCAGCCACAATCTTCAGTCTGTAAAACTCAAACCTTCCCAGCTACTCGTTAAGTGCTTTTTGAAAGCAGCACTGCAGATTTAATTCATAACTCAAAACACGAAATCAGTTGGCTCTATCTTTCCTCAGCGTACATATGTTGGTCTAAAGGAATGAGACCCAAGTCCCTTTCAGAAAGATTTTAGGGGAAATATGACCCAGTTAAAGTCTGGGCCAAATTTATGTAAAATACAATGCCCAGAACTTCTGTTTCCAATGAATTCCAGGTAGGTGTCCAAGTGGGAACGCCCCCATCACAGTCTCACTGGGATCCATGCCACCTTCCTCCTGCTACTCTGACAGCCCTCATTTCCCAAGGGATTCCGACAGGTGAAAGTTCAAGTGTTACGCCCAAGCTCTTGGAGCAGTAAAGAGAGGGCAACTCGCCCAGAAAGCCTCCCCAGCACCCCTCCACATGAAACAGGAGACTCCCCAGGCCTTGAAAGAGAAATAAATGGTCCACAGCATGGCGGCACCGATGTTGGAGCACTGCCGCACCCCGTAGAGTCTGTGGACCTGAGTGCGTCCAGCCGTGTTCACGCAGGCTGTAGGCGTGGAACAGGAGTGACATCAGTGCACTGCCACGTTCACGTGGGCTTTAGGCACGTGGCATGAGTGAACAAGGAGCTCATGGCCAGACCAGCAGAAGCATTTCCACAGAAACAGCTGCTGGATGCCATCTCAGGAGCACAACAAGCCAGCGTCCACCATGCCTGCCCAGCCTGCTACAGCTCAGACTTCAGTGGGTAGGAATCTGGCTGTGGGCTTCTCCCTTCTGTGCTGCCCCACAAACTCCGCCCATCACAATTCCTACATAACTGGTCCTCCAATCAGACACACTACTCAAAACTGTCCAGGGGCCGGAGCCGCAGCTCACTTGGCTAATCCTCCGCCTGCAGCACCAGCATCCCATATGGACGCCGGGTACTAGTCCCGGTTGCTCCTCTTCCAGTCCAGCTCTCTGCTGTGGCCCGGGAAGGCAGTGGAGGATGGCCCAAGTGCTTGGGCCCTGCACCCGCATGGGAGACCAGGAAAAAGCACCTGGCTCCTGGCTTCGGATCGGCACAGCGCCAGCCGTGGCAGCCATTTGGGGAGTGAACCGATGGAAGGAAGAGCTTTCTCTCCATCTCTCTCTCTCACTGTCTATAACTCTACCTGTCAAATAAAAAAAAAAACTGTCTAGTGTCCAGCCTTGCTATACCATGAAAGCAAGGAATGTGTTTGCCTCATTTCCGTACGTAGCCTGGAAACATCTCTTCTGGAGACCAGTTCCCCAGGGTCAGGCGCCCCCCTCTGCCCAGGTCAGGATCCTGAGTGCAGTCCCTTGCCTGCCTGCCCAATATGCCTTCAGGGAGCTCCAGGAGGCACCTGCAGGACCTTCTCCCTGGCTGTGACTGATTAACCAGGGAGGCAGGGTGGTGGCCCACGAGGAGAGGCGTGGTCCGACACTCCTGCACACTTTCACCTGCCTGGGTAGGGACAGCAGATCGTCCTCTGCAGGCATCAAGGAGACAGAGGGGCATACACCAAGGCACCAAGGCCACCCTCTGCACTGTGATGTGGTGTCTGGGGAAGCAGATGCCACCCACTCTGCTCCTGGCCCTTTCATCTCCATGACCCCCTGAGGGGCAGTGTTGCAAAGCTATTTCAAGCACAGGCTCTGGAGCCAGTGGCTCGATTTGTCCCTTTGAACCATCCACCCACCCTCAGCATCACTGTTCCTCACCTATCCAACGGAAATGAGCAAAGTCCCCGACCTCACAGGCTGCTGGAAGTAGGTAGGGGTAGGTAGGTTACAGAATGCAAGAGTCCAGCCTAATGCCTGGCATACAGCAGGCACTGAATAAAGCTTACCCCCCTCTCCCCTGGTACTCCTTCACTTAGTATCGAGTCCTGCTGTGGCAAACACTCTTCCCTACAGCCAGATGCACAGATGCCAAGAGTCCAATGCGTGTATGCCAGAAATGGCTACAAACCACCAGGTGATGCAAACATTCATGTGTCACCCCCCAGAGCCAAGCAACTCATTCTCAGGGCCAGGGCCACAGCCTCTGAGGCCCCTGTTGTCCTGTTCCAACGGGAGGCAGACTTAGAATGCTACAATGAATCCAAGATCTAGGAGCTCTCTGCAAGCTGGACACATAGGAACTGGGCAATGAGGGAAGACAGCAGGGCCTGAGCCACAAAGGCCACCCAGGAGACAAACTACAGATAACTTAGCAGACCTTCCTGGAAAGTGTAAGGTACAGAAAGCAGCCCAGGCGGGCCCAAGGTCTGGTCCTTCCTTGACTTCTTGGCTTCATTTTGCCCTCAGCTCACCTTCTGTCTCTGTCCCTGGTGCCCACCTGGCCCCGAACTCCCTCCTCATCCTCTCTCCCACGTCTACAAACCAGCACAGGTTCCCTGTGAGGCGCCCCGGCAAGACTGTGCGTCCTACTCCTCTCACTGGGCACCTGCAACCACTGTGGTTTAATAACCCCCTGGGAGCTCAGCTGCCCCCTCTGCCCCAAGTGTCAGCTCCACTCCGCAGAGTCAGGCTTGGCTCTCCACTGTCTCAACACCAAGTGCACCTGGCTGTATGGGAGACAGCCTGCCCACTCGGCTCTCCTGACCTTCCCTGCTGCGGTGCTTCAGGAGCGGAGTGATGCATGTCACAGAGAGGGTGCAGTAAGTATCCCCCCACACACAGCTTGTTAGACAGAATTCTGCATGCTCTAGGATGTGGCCACTGCCGAGCCCCCGCGGGCCACCCAGAACATGGCTCAGAGGGAGGGCCCAGAGAGGGTGCGGTTCTGCAGCTGGCAGACTCAGCTCCATTGCTCTGTCTCTCCGCACCTCAGTTTCATCATCTGTAAACTGGGGGTGATGCTGGCCCACTGGAATAGGACTGCCAGCAGCACTACCTATGGCAACACACCTGCAGCTCTCACACCCACGCACTTGGTTCCCAGTAGCACTTGTAGGATTATTACCGTAATGCTTACCACCACCGACCTCCCATGCCCTTATCAACCCAGAGTCAAAAAGGACAAGAGCAGGAGAAAGAAGTGAAAGCTTATCAGTTCAATGCTGCAACCTGCCAGCTGGCAGTGTGGTTTCTGGACAGCTTAGGTGACTTGGCTGAGCCAGGAGCAGCACCTTAGGGTGGGCTCACTGCAGCACGCAGATCACCTGGATCCAGAGCCCCAGGGCCCACTTTCTCTCCAGCCTGCCTTCTTTCCAAGCCTGCACAAACCATGGCTGAACTACAGGCTTCAGGTATCCAAACAATAGGGGGCCCTGAACTGAAAGAATGCAGCTGGTTGCTTTCCTCACTTTCCTGGTCAAAACTTAGTCTAGGGGTGAGCGTTTGGCACAGTATTAAGTCAGTGCTTGGGACACCCACATTCCATGTCTCAGTGCCTGGTTTGAGTCCTGGCTACTTTGCTTCTGCTTCCCTGGGTGGCAGCAGATAACGGCTCAAGTATTTGGGTTCCTGCCAGCCATGTAGGAGACACAGATGGAATCTGGGGCTTCTGACTTGAGCCTGGTCCAATCCTGGCTATTGTAGGCATTTAGGAAATAAATCAGTGGATGGAGGATTTCTCTCCATCCCTCTCCATCCCTCCCCCTCCCTCCCTCTCTCTCTCTCTCTCTCCCCCTCTGCCTTTCAAATAATATAAAAGTTAACTAATTACAAAAAGGCAGACAAATTTTAAAGAAAAACAAACAAACCTAGCCTACAAACGTCCATTGCACCCCTCCCACTTCTGCAACAAGAAAGGCCAGGACTGGGGTCATACTTCCGGGGTGCCACAGCCCTTCCATTCACACAGCACATGAGGAACTGTGCACTTTGCTGCAGGCACCCTGAGGCCCCTGGCAGGACGAAAGGGGCCAGGCTGGCTTCTGTCTCCCTTCCAGGTTGTGAAGAATGACGAAGAGACCTGCAGCCCTGATGACTGAAGCATATCCATAGCCAAGGCCATTCTTTGGGCACTAAAATCCTCTATCCTCTGCTCCCTCCCAGGCGCCAGCTTCCAGACAGATGGCTCCTCCCAGCTGCCCTTAGAATTCAGTGGTGAGCAGAAGTAAAATGCACCCTCACTTCAGGGCCCAGGACCAGCCAGCCCCATGCGCTGCCCCACTGCCGGCCAGAGCCCTCGACACTGAGACCACCTAGCTGTGACCTGCCCCAGGAGAGTCCTACAAACACACAGAAGGAGCCAGGGCCTCAGGCACCCTGCCCACCTGAAGACTGAAAAAAAAAAAAACCAACCTCAGTTCACATTCTTTCTGCCAATGTTGTTTTCTAATCTCTTTGTAACAGCAACTGAGCTATAACCAGAGCATGTTTCTGGACACTAGAGGACCTGGAGTCACATGAGCCTATTCAGTCGGAAAGAGAAAACACTGACCACAATAAAGCCAGGGCACGGGGGTCAGCTACATTTCCGACTCCCTTTCCTGCTCATGAACTACTCAAGGACTACAAAGGAGCTGTTTGAATTAACTGTTACATACATGACTGTGCCAGGGTCCCGAGTTAATAAACAGTTCATTCAGAAGGCCTTTTATGTTGTTCATTTTCCTGTTTTTTTTTTTTTTCTTTAAAGATTCATTTATTTATTTATTTATTTATTTGGAAGGCAGAGTGATGGGGGGAGGGGGACGGGAGGGAAGCTGAGAGGGAAATGGATCTTGCATCCACTGTTTCACTCCACACTGGCAGCAAAAGCTGGGACTGGGCCAGGCCAAAGCCAAGAACCTGAAATTCCACCCAGGTCTCCCATGTGAACAGCCAGGGCCCAAGTAGCTGGGCCATTCTCTGCTGCCTTCTTCAGGTACATTAGCAGCGAGCTAGACAGGAAGCTGAATCAGCAGATGAGAGATCTCCATGTTTGTCTTTAAAACAAATAAAGAATATTTTAAAGTAGATTAAGTCATGAAGTCAGGATTTTCATGAATTGATTAATACCTTCACTGAAGGAATGGGTTCATTACAGCAAGAATGAATTTGTTAAAAAAGCGACTTTCACTCTTCCTTGTTCTTGAACCAGCATGCATGTACTGTGTGTGTCTCTCCTTCCTACTGTGTGATGCACCACACCATGTAATGATGCAGCAAGAAAGCCCTCCCCCAATGCAGCCTCTGAATCTCACACTTCCCAGCCTCCAGAACTGTGGGACAAATAAACTTAGAATGTTCACAAATCACCCAGTCTGTGGTACCACATAGTAACAGTAGAAAACAGACCAAGACAGCACACAAAATAAAAAACCCTCTCACTGCATTGAGAAGGATTCTGAAATCACATGTGAATTCAGCAAGAAAGACTGCTAAGTGGATTAACCATGTCTACCATGAAGAAGGCATGGGGAGTGTAAGTTCAGCAAGGAAGATTACTGTACAGATAGATTGGCAATGTCTGCCTTGGGCATGGCATGTTGGAAGGGTGGCCAGGATTTCTCTGCAGCAGAACTGAGTAAATAAATATTCTCAAGTCCTTGACTGACATTTCTGTTATAGGCCCACAACACATTCTCATGTATAAACTCAGACTTCGAACAGCCTACCTTATCAACTATTCCTTCTGTTCTCTTTCACTTCCTTTTATTTTGGTACAGAGAGCTAGCTGGATGAACTTTCAGAGAGTAGATCTGCTGATGGTGTACTATTTTGGAATTTGTCCCAAATACCCAGGTTTTCTGGCCTCACTTTGTAAGTTCCATTTTCATCACCCAGGCACTTTGTTTTCAATATCTTTTTTTTTTTTTTTTTTTTTTTTTTTTTTTTTTTTTGACAGGCAGAGTGGATAGTGAGAGATAGAGAGACAGAGAGAAAGGTCTTCCTTTTTGCCGTGGGTTCACCCTCCAATGGCCGCTACGGCTGGCGCATCTCGCTGACCCGAAGCCAGGAGTCAGGTGCTTCTCCTGGTCTCTCATGTGGGTGCAGGGCCCAAGGACTTGGGCCATCCTCCACTGCCTTCCAGGGCCATAGCAGAGAGCTGGCCTGGAAGAGGGGCAACTGGGATAGAATCCGGCGCCCCAACCGGGACTAGAACCTGGGGTGCCAGCGCTGCAAGGTAGAGGATTAGCCTGTTAAGCCTCAATATCATTTTTAAAGACTTTTTATCATGCCGGCGCTGTGGTGTAGCGGATAAAGCCACCACCTGCAGTGCAGGCATCCCATATGGACTCCTGTTCAAGTCCTGGCTGCTCCACTTCCAATACAGCTCTCTGCTATGGTCTGGGAAAGCAGTGAAAGATGGCCCAGGTCCTTGGGCCCCTGCACCCACGTGGGAGACCTGAAAGAAGCTCCTGGTTCCTGGCTTCGGATCGGTGCAGCTCCGGCCATTGCGGCCAACTGGGGAGTGAATCAGCAGATAGAAGACCTTTCTCTCTGCCTCTCCTTCTCTCTCTCTATGTAACTCTGACTTTCATATAAATAGATAATTTTTTTTAAATTTTTAACATGTCAGAGAACTAATTTATATCCAATAACAATGCCATATTGGACTAAGTGATAAACAAAACTTCCACATAGGGAGTTTTAAATGGTTCACGAAGGGGCCAGCATTGTGGTGCTGTGGGTTAAGCTGCCGCTTGTGACACCAGCATCCCAGGTTCGAGTTCTAGTTGCTCTGCTTCTGATCCAGCTCCCTGCTACTGTGCCTGGGAAAGCACCAGATGATGGTCCAAGTACTTGAGACCCTGCTATCCATGTGGGAAACCAGGGTGGAGTCCCAGGATCCTGGCTTTGGCCTAGCCCTGCCCATCTGTTGCAGCATTTGGAGAGTGAACTGGCAGATGAACGATCTCTCGATCTCCATCTCTCCCTCTCTCTCTGTAACTCTGCTTTTTTAATAAATAAATAAATCTTTAACAACAAAATATTGGAAGGATTCTAACCTTGTTAGGTCAAAGATGGAAGCAATCAAAAGTATTTCAAATGATCAAGGTGCAGCTAGGTTATAGCTGTTTTTTAAATTGATTTATTTCTATTTTATTTGAAAGACAGACCCAAAGAGAGAGATCTTCCATCCACTGGCCCCCATTCCACATAGCTGCAACAGGCTAGGGCTGGGCCAGGCCCAACTCTGGAACGCAGAATTCCTTCAAGTCTCCCACATGGGTGGCAGGACCCAAGTACTGGAGCCATCACCCGCTGCCTCCCACTATGCACATTAGCAGGAAACTGGATTGCAAGAGGAGCCAGGCACTAGGACACGGGATACGGCAGTTACAAGTAGCAATTTAATCACAACACCAAACACCCGGGCTCCTAAACTAGGTTTCTGACCTCAAAGCAACAGGTCTCTACGGAAACGCCTCCTGCCGCACAGTTGTCCCGGGGACTAGCACAAGGGCCCCCAAGGACTCTTGAACTGCAAGTGCAAGAGGCCAAGTCCAGACCCTGGGAGATTCAGGCTAAACCCCAGTGTGAGTGCGCCAGGCCTGAGCCCAGCGGTCGTCTGTCCCTTGCTCACAGCTTCCTGAGAATGCGTCCAGCTGAAATAACAAATGCTGGCTGTGAACGGAGGTCCTTGTGACCTTCAGACTCCCGCTCAGTCTGTCCCTGCGGCGAGGCCATCTCGTCTGAACTGCAGCTCGCTCTCCTGCGAGGAGAGCTGGGCCCTCCCTGAGGCCACCCACCCACCCCCACACACACACGCAAACCACAGGGCCAGAAGTGAGGGCAGGAGGCGCCATGCCTGGGAAAGCCACCAACTCTCCTCCCATCAGCAGCTCTCACTTCCAGGCTTTCCTGGTGGGTCAGACTCTTCGGCAAGTGTCACCTCCTCCAGCCCTCGCTGTGGCTCTAGAATGGTGACTTTTGTGACAGATCCCATTGTACAGATGAGATGGCAGAGGCTGCCAGATGTCCAAAGTGACACAGATGGAAAGCCTAGATTTCCACTCAGTTCTCTCTGTTGCCAGCACCCAAACTCTTAGCTCACTACTTTTTTTTCTTTAAGATTTATTTATCTATTTGAAAGGCAGAGTTATAGAGAGGCAGAGCAGAAGCAGAGAGAGATGTCTTTCATCTGCTGGTTCACTCCTCAGAAGCTGGGCTGATCCGAGGCCAAGAGCCAGGAGTCTCCTAGGGTCTCCTACTTGGGTGCAGGGGCCCAAGGTTTTGAGCCATCTTCCACTGCTTTCCCAGGCACATTAGCAGGGAGCTGGATTGGAAGTAGAGCAGCCGGGACTCAAATCGGCACCCAAAGGGGATGCCAGTACTGCAAGCGATGGTTTTACCCACTGCATCACAGCACCAGCCCCAGCTCACTACTTCTGACTCTACCTGATATTCACAACAACTGGAAGATGTGAATGCATAATTTTTTGTGTGTGTGTGGCAGATGAGCTGGTATATAAACAGTCCATCCACAAGCCCCCAATTAATACAGCACTGTGCTTGGGAGGTGAACCAGATCTCTTTCTTCTACTTTTTATTTATTTATTTTTTTATGTATTTGAAAAGCAGAGAGACACACAAAGAGACAGAGAAATGACAGAGATTGTCCATCTGCTTGTTAACTCCACAAACCCCCATAACAGCCAGGAATGGGCCAGGACAAAGCAAGGATCTTGGAACTCAATCCAAGTCTCGAAGATGGATGGCAGGGACACAAGTACTTCAGCCTTCACTTGCCACCTTCCAGGGTTCATATTAGCAGAAAGCTGCAGAGTAGTGAGGGCTTGAACCCAGGTACTCTGATATGGGATGCAGGCATTCCAAGTGCTGTCTTAACCACTGCCAAACACCCACCCTCAACTACACCAAGTCATTCCCAGGAACCTTAACCTACAAGGTCCCAGCACAGAAACTCGGCAGGTGGGCAACATATAAAATGACAGCACAAGACCTGGGAAGTGCCAATAAGAGTCTGAGATGGATTATTCTCCTTGTCTCAACCACCATTCACCAGGCCTCTGCCATCCCAGAAATAGGAATTGCAACATCACGGCCTCCTCCCTCCATCCAGGGGGGCCCACACATGCTTCCAACACCTTCCTCAGCCAACTCTTGGGGGAAACCATGGAGGACAGGAGAGGCAGGTCTGCCCTTAATTATCCAAGCCTGTATCTTCTCTCGAAAATAGAAATTAGGGTTACTCATAATAAAACACTCAATGTGTCTCCTTCTTCTGTGTTGAAACCAGCATATATTGCCCCACTGCCTGCTAAGCTCCAGGCCCTGGGCTGGATACAAATGACACCTCTGTATAAGAAAGGAAGTTAAATTGGCTTGAAAATATTCTGCAAAGAGATGATAACATTATAATGAAAACTGGCAGCTCCACGGGGCTAGATGTTATTATTAAAGACTTTTAAAAGAGAACAAAGAAGTAGACAAAAAAGCAACTTCTGGCTTTTTGTCCTTCATTCTAAATTACATGAACTAGGGACTTCTCTCCCCGCTCGGCCTTACAATAGTAAAAGTGACAGTGAATATATTTTCAACTCTAAGCTTGTAGGAGTTGATTCTCATTACAAAATTAGAGCAATGAGGCTTCGAGCAACGAGGCTTCACTGGTTTGAAAGAGAAGCAATCATCTTGTATTTCCCCTGTAACTAACCTCCTATTACAGCTCTTAGAAGCTTGCCACAGCAAATGGCAAGCGGCCCAAAGATTGTGGAGTCATGAAAAGGAAGAAAACTCTCAATTTAAAATCTTGAGCAGGAACCAAGCTGAGAGAAATTCCAAATAATTTTTATAACTGCCGGCTCTCACCATCACCAAGAGAAAGAGGATGAGTGGGAGGAAAAGATCTTCTCAGGACAAAGGGCTCTGCCCAGACTCTGCCCACACTGATGCTTCTCAGACAGTTCAGTTGGTGGCTCCAGTGTGTACCCTTCCAGGGGTAGGCTTTTGGTGCAGAGGGTAAGATGCCACTCGCAAGGCCCACATCCCGTATCAGAGTGCCTGGGTTCAAGCCCTGACTCCACTTCTGCTCTTGCTTCCTGCTAATGCACACTCTGGGAGGCAGCAGGTGATGGCCTCTACCACCCACATGGAAGACATGGATAGAGTTCTGGGCTCCTGGCTGTGACCAGGCCCAACTCTGGCTCTTCTGGGCATTTGGAAAGTGAGCTAGTAGACCAAAGTTCTATCTCTCTCTCACTCTCTCTTTCAAATAAAGTGAAAATAAATCTCTTTAAAATTGAGGTTATTAAAAACAAAAATTTAGACCTTTCCACCAATGATGACAAAGGGAGGCCTCCAAACACACGTCCCACCCAGTCACAACAGCGCTCTCAGCCCAGACCCCAGCTTCCTGCTTGCAGGTGAGTTATTCACAGCGCAGTACAGGGAAGGGACTTCAGCAGTTCCCTTACTGATGCAGCCCACAGCCAAGTAACTGAGGGCCCAGGAGAAGTCCAGGTGCTCTGTCTGGAGTCAAAGAAGCCTTAGTTGCCTCCCAAGCACAGCCACATAATAGCCATATACCTTGGAGGGGATCAACCTGCTGTTCGCAGTCTCTGCAGAGGCCAAGTGAGCTGGTAGAACACTGGGACCACAGGCAGCAAGGCAGGTGGCACAGTGTCCCACAAGGGCCCCATCCCATCAGCAGGGACTATGACTGCTGTTTCTACCATAACATTAGAAACACATGCGAGTGAAACAGATTCAACACCACTCAACTCTGGCTCAAGAATGCTCAGCACACAAGGCCCCAGAACGCTGCCTTGCAACACAGACGTGCATTCCATCTGCTCACGACCACAGGCGCTGGGCCCATTGGGGACTAGGATCAGGGCTGATAGAATCAAGATGTTCTTTGCTCCGCGAGCCGCTGAATGAACTGGCAGTTTGCTCAAGTCTGCAGGCCACCCTGACTCCTCCAACAGATTCCCGAGCAGTCTGCAGGAGCCAGAGAATTCAACACCAGTTCAATTAATTCGATTTGAAGCACGAAGTATTCAAGCAAGTTTCCCAACAAGACTTCTTCTTCTTTTTTTTTTTTTTAATTTTTGACAGGCAGAGTGGACAGTGAGAGAGAGAGAAAGAGAGAGAAAGGTCTTCCTTTGCCGTTGGTTCACCCTCCAATGGCCGCGTGGCCGGCGCGCTGTGGCCGGTGCACCGCGCTGATCCGAAGCCAGGAGCCAGGTGCTTATCCTGGTCTCCCATGGAGTGCAGGGCCCAAGCACTTGGGCCATCCTCCACTGCACTCCCAGGCCACAGCAGAGAGCTGGCCTGGAAGAGGGGCAACCGGGACAGGATCCGGCACCCTGACCAGGACTAGAACCCGGTGTGCCGGCGCCGCAAGGCAGAGGATTAGCCTATTGAGCCACGGCGCTGGCCAAGACTTCTTCTAATGGGAGTGAGGGGGTTGCATATTAAAGTGATCTTTAAGCATTAAAGCAGTGCATGACACAATATGACCAAGAGGGAAAACTGACCACACTGCACATGCCTCCCAGACAATATACGGTTAAATAAGCTTTACATTCAAGAAAGAGACTTAACAGGCTGCTGTGAAAAGAATGGGAAAGATGTGTTTGTTACAACAGGGGCAGGCATCCATGATGTCATTAAGTAAGGAGGGAGGGCAATTTGCAGAAAAATCTCAATCTTGCAACCCTGGACTTTTAAAAAATATTTTTAGAAGGTTTATTTATCTATTTTAAAATGCAAAACACGAGAGGTGGGGGGAGGGAGGGAGAGAGAGAAAGAGAGGGAGAGGGACAGGGAGAGGGACTAGGAGAGGAAGAGGGAGGGAGAGAGAGGGAGAGAGAGGGAGAGAGAGAGAATCTCCCATCTGCTGGTTCACTCCCCAAACAGCTATAACAGCAGGGGCTGGGCCAGGCCAAAGTCAGGAGCCAGGAACTCCATCCAGGTCTCCCACATGGGTTGCAGGAGTCCAAGTACTTGGGTCATCTGCTGCCATCCCATATGCATCAACAGGGAGCTGGACCAGAGGCAGAGCAGCTAGGACTTAACCAGAGCTCCGATATGGGATGCCAGTGTCATAAGAGGTGGCTTAACCCCACTCTGCCACAACACCAGCCCCACAACCCTGTTTTTCAGAGGCATGATTCTGCTCTGAACAGAAGGACCTAGGGGTACAACAAACTGTCCCTACAGGCTCCTCTGCACTTCCATGTCCTGTTGCCATTGCTGTTACATGCTTCTGCATTATTTGAACTTTTACAATACAAAACATAAATAGTTTTTAAATAAATGTTGGCACACACCATCAGAAACTATAATGTTCATACTAAGGAATTGTTCACGTTAATAAAATTGTGTGGATCCCGCCAGCGCCGCGGCTCACTAGGCTAATCCTCCACCTTGCGGCGCTGGCACACCGGGTTCTAGTCCCGGTCAGGGCTCCGGATTCTGTCCTGGTTGCCCCTCTTCCAGGCCAGCTCTCTGCTGTGGCCAGGGAGTGCAGTGGAGGATGGCCCAAGTCCTTGGGTCCTGCACCCCATGGGAGACCAGGATAAGCCCCTGGTTCCTGCCATCGGATCAGTGCAGTGCGCAGGCCGCAGCGCGCCAACCGCGGCGGCCATTGGAGGGTGAACCAACGGCAAAAGGAAGACCTTTCTCTCTGTCTCTCTCTCTCTCTCTCACTCTCCACTCTGCCTGTCAAAAAAAAAAAAACACACCACACAAAAAAAAAAACATAAAAAAATAATAATAAAATAAAATTGTGTGGATCTGTAGGCACAAAATATGGGAAAATCCAATGATAAAAGGAATGTTTACAGGAGGTTGGAATCTGAGTTAAAGAGATGCTGGGAGAATTAAATACAATTGGGCTCATAGATATATCAACTGCTTCCCAAATAAACAAGAAAATGTTTACCAACATCACATTTGTTTTGGAGTGGCATAAGGAATGGAGGGAGGTGGGGAGGGCTGGGTAGGAGACGAGGAGATGGTCTCTCATTTTTTTTAATCTGAAAGGCAGAAGGGACAGATCTCCCCTCTGCTCGTTGCCTCTCCGACTACACACAAGAGCAAGGCCTGGGCCAGGTCAAAGCCAAGAGCCCAGACTCAATCTGTGTCTCCTATGTGGGTGGCAGGGTCGCCAAGCCATCACCTGCTGCCTCCTAGGGTACCCATTAGCAGACTCAAATCCAGGCACTCACTCATATGTGGAGTGTAGGTGTCCCAAGCAGCATCCTAACTGCTGTACCAAACACCACCCTACGCGCTCACCTTTTTATACCACATGATTTTCATCGTGTGCCATGTGACCTCTGCACAGATGAATACCAGAGATGCCGTGGGCTCACCCCGTTGTCTTTCCCAAGACCTCCTTTTCTCCACTTCCTCACACCGGCCATTCAAGTCCCTGCCCGATCCTCACCAGACACCCTCTTCCTGGGCAGGGGGTCTCCTCAGGAGATGGCCCTGGCCATTTCCAACAGCTTGCCTGAGGACTAGCACACACAGGAGACTGCCTCACAGGAAGATGGAGTCATCTGGCTGCCTTCAGGCATGTTCTTCAAGCTAAGAAAAACAACAACAAAAACCAACCACTCAGCTCCTGATGCTTTCCTGCCTCCTCTTCCTGGCACCCTGGGAGCCTCACCCTGTGAGGTAGGGAGCAGTCCAACCTCCCAGGTAAAAGTGGACCTGAGGACCTGAGGACCTGACCCAGCGCCATGACCCCCAGTTCTCACAGCTACTTTCTGAGGTATCATCGTTAGCTCCATTTCCTGAATGTTAAATGCTGATGAAAAAGATTGCAAGGGTACTTCACAAAGTTCATGGAAAATGGAACTAAAAGATTAAGTTTATGTTGGTACAAAATAAAAAGCTGGAAAAATGTATATGATGTCTTTAAAAAGTTCATGGAAATGGGAACTGAAAAACTTTATATGGCATGAATTTTAAAACTTTATATGGCAACATAAACCTAACTTTTAATTCTAGTTTTCTACTAACTCTGTGAAGGACCTTCCTATTAAACCAAGAGTCCCACAGCTCATAAGCAGTGGAGCAGGGATTTGAATCCAGGCCACTGACTTCAGAATCTGTCACAGACTGCTCCACCCAGAGACCGGCACGGGCTTAAAAGGAAGAGAGCCATACATGGACATGATGGTGTTACAAAGGCTGGAAAAACAATGACAAGCCAAGGAGAAAAAAAAAATGTGGTGAGGTTACATCATCCTCCTAAAAGAGATTTATCGCTGTGCCCCTGAACCCTGCTCCACGCTAACCGGTGGCAGGAAGATAAACAGCCCAAGCACACAGCAAGTCGGCTCTGCTGCTCGAAGCGGAACACAGGCTAACATTCCTGAGGCAGCGGCCCAAGAGCGAGGCGAGCGAGTGACACACGATTAATATCCAAGGCATCACCCTAACGGCCAGCTGCTCCTGTGGCTGAAGACACTCAGCCCACAGCCAGATCTCTTTATCCCCAGCCCTGCACGCACCAAGTCGGTGCCTGAGGCAGAGGCTACTCCCCAGCTCGGGGGCTGCAGTGCCCGCCCCGCGTGGGAATCTCACAGCAGCCCTGCCTAAACTTGGAGCCACTGCCCTATGTTCCTCAGACCACACTCAAGCCTGGCCCATCCTCTTACCATTTACCGTGGGTTTTCTTCAATCAATTCACTTTTTCTTTTTCCCTTAGCTTAGGAATTATGGTCATGGAATCAATCACAGGCTGGATACACTAGCTGCACTTTCCAAATACATGTGACAAAACTGTCACCACTTATAACTGTTAGTTGTGTAACTCTAAATAGCATCTTAGGTACCAACTCTTAGAAATGACAGGACTAAACATTAGCTTTTCCACACAAAAGGGTTTTTCAATGGTCAAATAACTGAGAACACGTACAGACTGAACAAGGTTTAAACGGCTGCAGGGTTGAGGCGCACTCAGTCAAAATGCCAGCATCCTATATTAGCGACTGTTCAAGTCCTGGCTGCTCTGCTTCCAATCCAGCTCCCTGCCCAGGCACCTGAGAAGTAGGAAAAGATGGCCCAATTGCTTGGGCCCCTGTAGTCACGTGAGAGACCTAGATGGAGTTCCAGGCTCCTGACTTCACCGGGCCCAGACCCAGCTGTTGCAGCTATTTGAAAAGTGAAGCATTAGATGGAAGATCTACCCCCTAACCCCCATCTCTCTCTCTCTTTCTTGATTTTAAATAAGTACCTATTAAAAATAAATTTAAAAATAATAAACTCCTGTAGAACTTCTCAGTCTTTAATATGCAAATGTACATTAAGCCATCTGCAAGAGAGGGCTAGCATGTCACACCAAATAGGAGTCTTTGTAAAATTCCATCTCCAAGGAGACTTAACATGCTCCAGAAGGTACTCTGGGCACTTCTACCTTAAACTGCTCTTTAGATCCTCCAGCAAAACTTATCCCAAATGTTCCCAGAAATGAGACACTGCATTTTGTAAAACTGGTAGGTATGGGGGTGAAGGAGACCAAACCACAGACACAACAGGACAAAGACAGGAAACAAGGAACTGAGCTCTAACCACAATTAAGAGATTAGAGGGGCCAGCACTGTGGCATAGCGGGTAAAGCTGCCGCCTGCAGTGTCAACATCCCATATGGGTGCCAGTTCAAGTCCCGGCTGTTCCACTTCCTAGCCAGCTCTCTGCTACGGCCTGGGAAAGCAGTATAAGATGGTCCCTGCACCCCATGGGTGACCCAGAAGAAGCTCCTGGCTCTTGGCTTCAGACTGGCTCAGCTCTGGCTGTTGCAGCCAACTGGGGAGTGAACCAGTGGATGGAAGACCTCCCCCCCCCCCCACTCTCTCTCTCTTTCTCTACCTCTCCTCTTCTCTCTGTGTAACTCTGACTTTCAAATAAATCAATAAATCTTGGAAGGAAGGGAGGGAGGGAGGGAGGGAGGGAGGGAGGGAGGGAAGCCAGCTCTCAAAGCACAGTTCCTAACTGAGGGTACCACAGAGAAGCACAGGCTTTGCGCTCCCCTTGACCACAGTGTCTAGAACTTGAACCCCACGTTGGAAACATCTCACTGTGCTAGGCAAACTGTAACCCTTAAACAACAGGCAACGATTTAAAGGAATTCAGGCCACAACCAGCCTCCTCCCTCATGGGCTTGCTTTAGAGCTTCTAAGGCCAAAATCTCGTGCCAAGTGGGAAGAGGCAGAAATGGAAGCAGTCATTAGGACCACTACTTCAGGCAGGAGGAAGAGGGGCAACGGTCCTGATGCGGGCAACTGCAATATCAAATTATGCATACAGAGAGACCTCCAGCACCTCCACCCAGTGGCCACTTAACTCTGAACTTCCCACGCAGGAGAAGGGGAAGAATGTAGGGAAATTAGTAAGAACTATTTCTATTGTAACTGAAACACATCCAAGTGACATTCCCAGTGCTCCTTAAACACACAGTCCTCCCAAGCACAACAGTAACAGCAAGGAGCCAGGGCTCTGCAGTGCAGATGAAACCCTGCTCTCTCAACCTCCGTGTGGTAGTGGGTTCAAACCCGAGATTTAGTCACTGGCAATGCAGCTACCACAGGGACAGGGCTCAGGCTCTGCCTGTAGCATCAAATGCTCCCATAAACACAAGCAATGGGGGAAGCACAGACTAGACTTGTCAGGGGCCCACATAATAGAAACCCCAGGGTGGCCATCAGGTTTCGTTCGGTGCCAGCCATTGGAGTCTCCCTCAAGACCGGGCAGGAATGACCTTCATGTAACAGCTGTGCTCCCAGGGGTCCTCTGAGCACTCCATTCATGCCACTGGCTGTGGTTCCTCCTATGCTCAACCCTGGCACTGAAGTCACTTGGGGTGGCTTAGTGCACACTGCAGGCACAGGCAGCCCGTGACCACAGCTGGCCTTCCACACCAGTGTCAGTGCTGTCACACTCAAAACAGCCTGGGAGCTGCAGCTTTTGCAGCTCCTGGGCTTCTTTGGACTTTTAAGAAAACGAGGGCCATGTATTGCCTTGGTTTTTCTGTCCCTCTTCCCCAGCTGTCTGACTCCCTGGGCCGGATGCCAAGGGCTTGGTCATTGTTGACAATCAAATCTAGAAGGCGGCTGTTGTGGTGCGGAGCGGCAGGATAAGCTGCTGCTTGGGATGTCCACATCCCATAGTGGAGCGCCTCCTTCCAGGCTCAGCTCTCTGCTTCCAATTCCAGCTTTCAGTTAAGGTTCTCAGGAGTCAGCAGCAGATGGTTCAAGCACTTGCGTCCTGACCACCCATGTGGGAGACCAGGGTAAGTTCCTGGCTCCCGGCTTCAGCCTGGCCCAGCCCTGGATTCAGGGATCTGGCAAGTGAACCAGAAGATGAAAGCGCTGTCTGTCTGTCTCTCTCTTTGTCTTTCAAATAAATATTTTTAAAACAAACAAAATCAAATCTACCCTCAGCAAGAAGGAAGGAAGACTCAAAAGAGCGGGCAGGGCCATTTTAAATTCAGATGCTAGAAAGATTTTAGACCCTGACACTCCTGTTAGAGAAGTTCCTAACCTAAAGGAATTCCAGCCACCTCCTCTTTTTATTAAAGGCAGAGAGAGACAGATCTCTCCTCCACTGGTTCACTACCCAAATGCCCACAACAGCTCGGACTGAGCAAGGTGGAAGCCAAGAGCCACCCACAATGGATAGATGGCTGAGACCCAATGCCTTTGAGCCATCATCGCTGCTTCCCAGGACACGCATGAACAAGAAGCTAGAATTGGTGGGATGCCAGGACCCTAACCCAGGTACTCCAATAAGGGAAGCAGCTATACAGGGCAGCAGCTTAACCCATTCCCAGCTACTTCATACCTTGTACCGACAGACATGGAGTGCTTTGTCCTGATGATCAATTTTTTTCTCCATTATAAAACAGCTGACTATCATCAATTCAAACTTCATTCCAAGTGTGAATATAATAAAGTGAGTCTCTCCCACACCCCCAGCCATCCCAGTATTCCAGCCACATAGCCTCGATCCTGCCTGTCCAATCTTGAGATCCTGGCCTGTCCGATTTTTGGCTCAAACCTCAGCACTTCTGTTGTTCACAAGTCACTTGAGTCTCAATTCTGGCTACACATGGGAAAGTGTAAAAAACACATACATACATACATACATACATACATAAGACAACTTCCCTGCCCCAGAAGAAAAAAAACTCGTAATCTCTTTGGGGTAAAGCTGGGGCACCAGTACTTCTAAAGCTTTCCAGTTGGTTCTATAGTGCCGCCTACTTTCAGAGTTATTCCCATGAATCTAATCACAAGCAAATCACCACCCGACACAAGCCTTCCTCTGTGTACAGATAGGCCCAAAGAGAGAAACTACAAAAGGGAAAGAAAAGCAAACACACAGGCACTTCACAGAGTTCATGGAAAGCAGAATTAAAAACTAAGTTTATTTCAATAAAAAAATGTTTGAAATCCATGCCTGTAAGCACATACTGGAATTTGGGGGTACCCAAGGCCATTGGGTTAAACCTGTGTTGGCATAGAACAGAGGGGTCATGTGTCTGAAACCCGCAAAACCAGAAACAAAAATAGATGACTGTGCCAGTCCCTAGGAATAAGATGCAGCGATGCTGAACAAGGGCTGGAAGACCCCTGGGTTTCAATTTTTCTTTTGTCAAGACGAACAACCATTAATAACGAAATCTTCCAGAATGAGAACATTGTTACTGACGTGAAAGGGAAAACCATCACTCCTTAGAAAAGGCTTGCTCTTGGTCCCCGGGGCTACTGCCTGGCACGCCCGTTCCCCCAGCCAACGTCAGCCACCCACACAGCGCAATCCCCACCTGAGCACCGCGGCTGCAGTACCTCACCCAGACACCAACAGCATCGTCTATGACATGTGCCAAAACAGAGGCTTGGAAGGGCTGTGCTATTTGCCCAGGGTCATGTGTCAGTGAGTGAGGGGGCAGGGGGGTCCCTGAGGAACGACGCAGAAGAGAAGGAGGCATGGGAGCTGGGATGTCCCACTTCGGAAGCTCCCCACTGCACCAACCTGGAGACTCACTCTCATCTGTCTAAGGAAGCCAGAAGGGAAAGAGGCCAGAGCTTCAGAAATAAGCTCAGAGACTGCCTCCTGCTCACCAGAGAGTCCACACTGGCAAAGGGTGCAGGCAACTGGACTTCAGCAAGGAGAACTGCCGTGGGCAGCTGCCTCAGTGGCAGCTTCAACAGGCCCAGAGAAACCTGCACGGCAAAGCACAGCCCTTCAGGGAAACCCCCACCCCACTCCTGGGACTCTTTGTCCTGAATGTTGTATGAGAAATTCTGAACAAAATCACACGGCTGTGGTTACCACACTCAGCACTGGACTGGGTCCTGGCCCTCTGTTCTAGTCTGACAGCCCATTCCTGCACTCTAAGCTACCCTTTAAAATGGGAGCTTAAAGCTTGTTCTATTTCTTCCAACCCACAAGGTAAGAGGGTTTCGTCTAAATCCACCCATGGAACCCTCCTACAGAAAGGGGCCCACCTGGTCGCCAAGTCCACATTTTCTAGAACCACCCTAAGGAGCCTAATGACCAATTTCCACCTCAGCCTCCTCTCTAATTTAAGGGCTCCTCACAGAGCTGCAAAACAGTCCTAACGCCCTCTTCACAGCCCCTGCCGCATCCACAGAGAGCAAGCCCATTTCTCCAGGGCACTGGGCCAACAGCGTTCATCACAAGCCCGCATTAGAAGCTTCTGGTTGTTTGGCAGAACTCAGAAACCTGGCTGGGGCTTGCAGGCGGGAGGCTCCTCTGGGCTTCCTGTCGTCATAAATTCCTCCACGCCCTACCTGTGAAACTCCATGCCCATTTATTACCAAAACTGGAGCCTTGGCTTCGCAACTTCCTCCTCAGGCCTGGAAGCCGGCTCTTCCAGCTGATGACATCACTGACAAGCTCCTGACAATGGCTCCCGTGAGCCTAAACCTCTCCGAATACCTAGTGAGAGCACATTCCTCAAGGGTGAGGTCAGGTTGAGCTAATTACTCATCTGGCCCCCACCCTGGCGCCGAAAGCCACAAGCCAGGAGATGCTCCACACTTGTCTCCTGCTTTGAGAACCCTCCTGCAGTCGCAGACAAGTGAGACGCAGCATCTTTCAACAAGCCTGGAAATCACTTTATTTATCTTGTAAATAAAAACACCAGATGTCCAGTTAAATACAAAGTTAGATAAACAGCAAATAATTGTTGAATCTGGGTATGGCCCATTCAGTGGCTAGCACCATAGTGCCTGCCACCTTGGGAGCATACTTCTACTAAAAAGGCATTCATTGTTTATTTCAAATTCGAACTGTATTCTCTCTGCCAACGCCCCTGTTCCCAGCAGCGAGTCTCTACCCCTTCATTTGGCTTACCTGATTTCCTAAACTGTCAATTACACATGACAACAAACACTCTACCAGAAAAACATGGATAATGAAATACAGGTAATATATTTACATATACAGGTAAAAAGATACACACTCACTTGCTTTTGGGAACAGTGATGGTCAGAGCAAGTGTATTGTCCCTACATGAAAAAAGGGCTGCTTGGTACCAGACCCAAGTTCTGTGGGGGCAGGGATGCATGACTTGTCATTGGATCTTGGGACCTGGCCTGGCTCAGAGTTGCAGTTTGGCCGGCACCTGCAGAATGAATCGGCCTGGGTTAAGGCTTTGTTTGTCGAATAACCATGATGCTAAAGCAGTTAATGGTGATCCAGTCACTATATCGGGCATATTAACAGTATAAATAGATAGGACCTGCAGATTGAGTTGCTTAAATTAGCTCAGGAAACCACAACTTGATATACAGAATCATTTGTTGAATAAACAGTGATAAATAAAATCAAGAGCGCTAGTACTTGACAAAAAATTGGCAAACAAATGTACTGATTAGCTATAGGTTTTCAATTAAAATGGGTTTAAGATCCTTGGTTAAGAACTAAAAATGCACTCAATCCACATTCCTTGTGCATTCACTGCAAACCAGGCCCTGTGTTAAGCACTTTGTAGAGTCACCTCTTTTTATCCTTCAATAACCCCAAGAGGCCAAGACCCATTGGCTCCTGCCCCATTTCACACCCAAGGGAGCAGGGGCTCCAGAAACCTGCCCCAAGCTGTAAACGGTGGAGCCAAGATTCAGAACCAGGTCTTGCCGTCTGTGGGCCTAATGCTCTCCCACCCTACTCTTTCTCTTTTTCTTTTTTATTTTAGCTTTATTAACATCTTAATTTGAAAGGCAAAAAGATAGAAAGATGGAAAGTGATCTTCCATCCACTGATTCACTCCCCAAATGCACACAACAGCAAGGGCCGGGCCAGGATGAAGCCAGGAACCAGGAATTCCAGCTGGGTCTCCCACGTGAGTGGCAGGGGCTCTAGTACTTGAGCCATCATCCTCTGCCTCCCAGGAGGGGCATCAGCAGGCAGCTGCAAGCAGGGTATCCAACACTCCAAAGGTGGCTTAACTGCTGCACCGAACGCACCCATTTCCCTCTCTGTGAGGAAATTAGTTACATGAAGCAATTCAAAGATGGTGCCCAAAGGAAGTAAGGTGGGCAGAATCCAAAGTTGTTTACCACTAAAACTAATTGGCTATGCAACATCAGGGGAGGTATCAAAACTAGTAACAAGTGTATAGACATATGGTTGGTCCTATAGAAATGGCCCCATAAAATGACCGTTTAAGTGATTGGTTGGTCCTTAGCCCTGCCCCAATGACTCTGCAGTCTTGTGCTATAAAAGGTTCTGTTTCGCAGGAAGTAAATGAGTTCTTGCTAGACTTGGCTCCCCGCTGCGTCTGATTGTCTCCGGGATCGGGAGGCTGGGGAATGGGCAAGCAGCGCACTTACCTTTCCTCGGACCCAGTCCATCCTTGTATGGGTGGACCAAGACCCAGCACCTCTCCTTACTCAATCTCTCTACATTCACTGGCAAAGTTCTGGACCATTAGAAGACTGTCAAGTATCCCAACTCTTACAGGAAAAGAGTACACACCTGGAAACTTCTCTGCAGCCAAGAGAGGACATTTTTGCTTAAAAATAAATACTGAAGGGGCAGTGTTGTAGAGCAACAGGTTTAGCTGCCACCTGCAATGCCAACATCCCAGATGGGCACCAGTTTGAGTCCCAGCTGCTCCACTTCAGATCCAGCTCCCTGTTGAAGCACCTGGGAAAGCAGCAGAGGACAGCCCAAAAACCTGGGTCCCTACCACCCCTGTAGGAGACCCAAATGGGTCTCCAGAATCCTGGCTTTGACCCAGCCCAGTGCAGGCTGTTGCAGTTGTTTGGGGATCAAAGGTATCTCTGTATCTTCCTCTTTTTTAACTCTTCATTTCAACTAAATAAGATAAATCTTAAAAAGAGTGATTTTTGAAGTCTGTGGTTCCAGCAAGCAACCCTAGGAGATTCTCAAGCAATTTTTTAAAAAAGATTTATTTATTTACTTGAAAGGCAGAGTAACACAGAGAGAAGGAGAGACAGAAAGAGAGATCTTCCATCTGCTGGTTCACTCCCCAAATGGCTATAATGGTCAGAGCTAGGCCGATCCGAAGGCAGAAGCCAGGAACCAGGAGCTTCTTCCAGGTTTCCCACGCAAGTGCAGGGGCCCAAGCACTTGGGCCAACTTCTACTGCTTTCCCTGGCCATCAGCAGGGAGCTGGATCAGAAGTGGAGCAGCTGAGACTAGAACCAGCTCCCATTTGGGATGCCACAACTGCAGGCTGATGCTTAACCTACTATGCCACAGTGCCAGCCCCTCAAGCAATTTTTAAATGATTACTTAAATAAACCACACTGTCCCCTGTGTAGCTCAGACACTTCTCATGGGAACCATACAGAACAGGACTGTAAAATTTCAAAATATGTAAAGCTGTAAAAGTCAATGTGTACAACCCAAATGGAAGTCAATCAGCGAGGAATTACAGTTTAAAAACAAAAATGACACACAAACAGTTGCTGGTTACCTAAGAGGCTTGTGTTGCCAGCAGCGGGGTATAACTGCAGGGTGCTATTCTTCCCCTCTCAACAGCTCACTGATGGGTAAAAATGATGGTGAACAAGATATTCATGCAGGCTCCAGGATTACTTACTAATTACAGACTACTTAATAAGTACACTGGGAGAAAGGTGCCATTTCAAGGAAGAGGCAGCCGACACCACGTGAACCACGTGATCTCACTTGGCTCACTAATTACATGACAAATTGACATGACGAACCTGCTGCTGTGATGTAATGACCTCTGGAAGTACACCTCCCAAAAATACTCAACCTGAATTTAACCCTGAGAAAAAGATCTAGAACCTTGTACAGCCTCATGACTACAAGTGTGCACTGCAGACGGGCAGGGGCTGGCATCATCAGCAACCTTGCTTGCTAGTAGTGCAGGTTCTCGGGCGACCGACGTTGTGGGTAGCAGGAAAAGCCACTGCCTGCGATGCCAGCATCCCATATAGACACCAGTTCCTGTGCAGGCTGCTCCACTTCTGATCCAGCTCCTAACATGCCTCAGAAAAGCAGCAGGAGGTGGCCAAAGTGCTTGGGCCCCTGTCACTCATGTAGAAGACCCAGATGAAGCTCGTGGCTTCAGCCTCATTTAGCCTTGTCTGTTGCAGACATGTGGGAAGTGAACCAGTGGGTGGAAGATCTCTCTTTGTCTCTCCCTCTCCCTATATAGCTCTTTTAAATAAATAAATTTTTGTGGGGAAAAAGAAATGCAGGTTCTTGGGTTCCCTGATGTCCCCCCAAGACAAAATGTGCCTTTCACCTGGTCCCTTGCATTCATCTTTATGCACCTAATATTTGAAAAGCACTGGTTTTACAAGACAACTGACCTGGCTTGTTCAAAAATGTCAGTGTCATAAACTGCAAAAAAAGATTTTTTTGAAGGTAGGGGAACAGTTATAGATTAAAGAAATGGCCAAAGTCACTTTGAAATCAAATGAGTAACTGTTGCTTCCTGGATTCCCTCAAAAATGCAAATTTTTAAAGGTCCATACAGGATACTTGGGAGCACTGGGAGAAGTTTCATAAGAGACTGAATAATATGTCAGGGCTAACTTCCTGGGGTGCTACAATATTGTGGTTGAGGGAATGTCTATCTGACTACATGTAGATGGAGGCCCACATTGTGTGCAAGGTGTTTTTGAAATGGTTCAGTAAAAAAGTAAGGTTAGGGGGCTGGCACTGTGGCCGCCAGCAGTTCCAGCATCCCATATGGGTACCTGCTCAAGTCCCAGCCACTCTATTTCTGATCCAGCTCCCTGCTAATGTGCCTGGGAAAGCAATGGAAGATGCCCAATACCCATGTAGGAGATCCACAAGATGCTCCTGGCTTCTGGCTTTGGATGGGCACAGTTCTGGCCATGGCAGCCATTTGGGAAGCAAACCAGCGTATGGAAGACCCTACCCCCTTCTGCCTCTGCCTCTGTAACTCTACCTTTCAAATAAATAAATAATTCTTAAAAAAAAAAAAAAAAAGTAAGGGCCAGCGTTCTGATGCAGCAGATTAAGCCACCTTCCAACACCTGCATGTCATACCGGAGGTCCTGGTTGCTCTGCTTCTGATCCAGCTCACTGCTTGTGCACCCAGAAAGGCAACAGATGATGGCCCAAATACTTGGGCCACTGCCAGTCAAGAAGGAGGCCAGGAAGGAGTTCCTAGAGTGTCAATTGTGGGGCCAGTGCTGTGGCTCACTTGATTAATCCTCTGCCTGCAGCGCTGGCATCCCATATGGGTGCCAGGTTCTAGTCCTGGTTGTTCATCTTCCACTCCAGCTCTCTGCTGTGGCCCAGGAGGGCGGTGGAGAATGGCTCAAGTCCTTGGGCCCTGCTACAGCGTGGGAGACCAGGAAGAGGCACCTGGCTCCTGGCTTCAGTAGCGGCCATTTGGGGAGTGAACCAACGGAAGGAAGATCTTTCTGTATCTCTCTCTCACTGTTTGTAACTCTACCAGTCAAAAAATAAAAATTAAAAAAATTTTAAAAAGTGTGCATTACTGCTAAAATGATACTTTTAAAAGGAGGTCGAGCACATGGAAAATAAACAGAAGGAAAAAGGTCACCACAACTCCAGCTCTTGAGCATCCGTGTTAATGAACATGCCCTCATATCCTTGGCAACACAAGAACGAACACACTTTCTTCCAGAAACCGGCTCTCCTTCCAGGTGTCAAAACATTTAAGGAAAGCAGCACAGGGGCTGAGTAAGCCTCCCACTGAATCCCCACGGGCAGAGGCAGAGGCAGAGGCTGAGGCTGAGGCTGGCTTTCAGGGAGAAGGTTACCAGGCAAGAGGAAATCAAACCTGAACGCTTTAACAGCTTTCTTTTCAAATGCAAATCCTATACATCCTATGTGGCCCCATAAAGGAAAGAAGGATGCATGAACCCTGAAACCCTGCTGCCCAGTGGCGGAAGTCAGCCACAGCAGAGCCATCCACAAGAGGCAAACCCACCAGGCAGGAGGAGGCCTGAGGTTGCCAATGCCTGAGGGGAATAATGGGGGCTGGGCGGCAACTGCTGATGGGTGTGGGTTTTGTGGTTTTTTTTTTTTTTTTTTTTTTTTTTTAGGGAATAAAAATGTTCTGAAATTATATAGTGCTGATGGCACAACTCTGCACAAATACCAAAAATACATATTTTAAAGGGGTGAATTTTATGGTGTGTGAATTATATGTGTCAGTAAAGCTGTTTTTTTAAGAATTCCTGTGCATTCCTCCAGGCTACAAGCTCTACAAACCTTCTTCTTGCTAGTAGGAAGTAGGACTAGAGTTACAGGTAGGACTAAGACAACCAAATCCCTGCAGCCTGGGACACAGGAGGCCTGGATTCCAGCCCTGTCACAACTCCCAGTGCTGCCTGTACAGGCCCTCTCCCTCTCTGAACTTTTACCTTCCAATCTATGAACTCAGGGCTGGACCGAAGGGCATCTCAAAGGTCCCCAAGACATTCTATTAAAACCAACTCCAAGTCTTTTACTCCTGTTTTAAAGAGCACAGTTACTGAACTTCCGAGAGTAATAAAAACTCATTTGGTTTAACCAAGATCAAGTTTCAAGTTCATGGAATTAAGCTGCTTCCTTTAGCTGTTCTTGGGACTGGATAACATGGTGTCTCTTCTTACTCAGTACTGCAGTAACTCAGTGTTGCAATTCGATTCAACAGACATAAAGATGGGTGCGAAGTCATTTTCAACACGGTGATGAGGATGTAAGTTTTCCCAGACATTTTCAGATCTCATTTAGGCAAGCAACAGCATGGTCTCAACACTGCCCACCAAGTGTTAATGGTTGAGCGCAAGGCCAGCCCCGGCCCTGTGAATTTCTTTTTTTGCTTTATGCTTTTTTTTTTTTTTGACAAGCAGTAGACAGTGAGAGAGAGAGACAGAGAGAAAGGTCTTCCTTTTGTCGTTGGTTCACCCTCCAATGGCCACCGCGGCCGGTGTGCTGCAGCCAGTGCATTGCGCTGATCCGAAGCCAGGAGCCAGGTGCTTCTCCTGGTCTGCCATGCAGGTGCAGGGCCTAAGGACTTGAACCATCCTCCACTGCACTCCCAGGCCACAGCAGAGAGCTGGCCTGGAAGAGGGGCAACTGGGACAGAATCCGGCGCCCCGACCTGGACTAGAACCCGGTGTGCCGGCGCCACAGACGTTGGATTAGCCTATTGAACCACGGTGCCGGCCAATTGGCCCTGTGAATTTTATAATCAGGGTTTTTTACACCTCGTGGAGGTCAGGGTGGTGGAAGGACTGCACGCCTTCATGGTGCTCATCCCTACACACTGCTTCCTCCTGGGCAGCAGAAGCCACACGCTGCAGCCGCAAATGGACAAAACTCTCGGCACGGCCAAAGGCAACACGCTGGAAGTAATCAGCGCTGATTAGTGTTTGGGGAACTCCTTGGCCAGAGCATGCTCTTTGATTCAGTTTTTCCAGGCAAAACCATCCCCAGTCATGCTGACTTGGGCCTGTAAGGAGGAAATTCCCATTCAGGCCTCTCAAGACAGGGCTGTCTCCTCTGCAGGAAGGGAGGGCGCATGCTGGAGCAGAGGAGCACACTCGGAGGGGCCCCTAGGTGCTGACCCGGGCACGGCTTCCAGGCAGGAAGCCACCATTCTTGAAGCTAAGCTGGGTCTTCATCTGTAGCCTTCTGGTATGGAGAGAGGCCACTGATTCTATTTCATCTCAACCTCTTGGACTTCAGAAAATGCTTCCCAACCAGACAAGCAGACACACCTCTTGGTCCCTGCGGGCCATCAGCCTGCATCACAGCTTCTAGAATAACAGAGTCCTCCAGCCTGGGGGCTCGTGTGAAAGGGCCCAACCTCCCTCCTCTCAGTGCACCACTGGCTCCAATGGGGTGGGGTGGAATCTTCACTGCAGGCTGAATCAGATTCTCCCAGACAGAGTGACACATACAAGCAGACGGGCTGCCAGGCAGCCACACTGTGTGCAGGCTGGCGGGACACAGCCACAGGGAGAAGAAAACCAGACACTCATCAGGGAAACATTGGCCGGCGGTGGTCCCAACGGCCCCCTGCCTCAGGTCTGTCAGCTCAGGTATTCCAGCAGGTATCGTTGGTCACTGCAGATGCCCAGCTTGGGGGTGGGTGCACAGGACAGCTCAGAGCCCAGTGTGGGATTCAAGGGGTCTAACAGTGAGTCCTGGGGCTGGCACAGGAGCTGCATCAAGAAGTTTTGTGCTTCCTGCTCTAATTTCCTTGTCTGGCTGGGCATGGATCTGGGGAGTCTAAAGGCCTGGAGGTGCCAGAACCCACGGAGCCACCACAGGGAGCCCAAGACACCTGGAGATGAGAGGCCAAACCCTGATGGTCAGTTTGAGCCTTAGGACCCAGGCATGCTTGGGGGCAGCCTACTCTTGGACTTGACCCTTACTGGGACAAATAAATGGCTCCTCTTCTCTTGTCTTTCAATAGTTTCATAAGGGTTTTGACCCCTTGCCACTAAAATTCTTTAAGAAATTTTAAAAGGGGCCAGCGCTGTGACACAGTGGATTAAAGCCTCAGCCTGCAGTACCAGCATCTCATAGACACTAGTTCGCGTCCTGGCTGCTCCATGTCTGATCCAGCTCCCTGCTAATGCAGTAGCAGGGAAAGCAGTAGAGGATGGCACAAACCTTTGGGCCCCTGCACCCACATGAGAGACTCAGAAGCAGTTCCTAGCTCCTGCCTTTGGATCAGCTCAGCTCCGGCTGTTGCAGCCATTTGGGGAGTGAACTAGCAGATGGAAGACCTCTCTCTCTCTCTCTCTCTCTTTCTCTGTCTCTCTGTAACTCTGTAACTCTGTCTTTCAAATAAATAAAAAAGATAATTTTACATTTCTCACTTGTATGCCAAGGAATGGTGCCCACTAAGTTGCCAAGATGACTTCCATAGTCTGAGACAGAATTTAAGGCTTATTTTCTAAAATTTACCCTAGAATGCAGACATAAAAACTCATGACATTTCCCCAATCCCTTCCCACTGCATCAGAACACTTGGAGGGAATTCTGGAGGTGTCAAATGACCGCTCAGCAGCTTGACATGGCTTCCAGGGTCCTCCTCTCCCAAATGTGGCACCACGCCTACCGTATTTCCCTGCCTCAAATCACCTACAGACTAAGAATCTGTGAGCCACTCTGGAGTGTGGAAAAAAAAAAAAAGCAGGGGTAAATCTACAGGCACAAAAGCTCCCAAGAGGTGATGAATCAACAACAAAAACAAAGACAATTCTCTCATCAAAGCCAAAGCAAAATCTGAAGTTTACCCTTAAAAGAGTGAAGCCAAGTCCACTTACAACCATGTTTCTAGAACAATTTGGGAAACCAAGCTGGTATGAATCAGCAGAAGACTTGTTCAAACGAGATTACAGAAAACCCACACCAACCAAACACAAGCAGCGTCAGTGTGAAGGCAAAACTGGCAAGTACCTAAGACAATCCCTTGAAGGCAAGGGGAAGAATGGGGTCAACTGGGAAATTGAAGAAACGAAATGGTTTACCAAACTGGCCACAGAAGGAATCTCAAGAATGCTAAAATCGCTAAATTCTCTAGAGTCTCAGAATGCTCAAAAAAAAAAAAAAGTAAATAAATAAGAGCAATGCGAGCACTAGGGCAATATAGCTGGGTGAAGAAATTCTGCAGGGCTGTGTGACAGTTCTGTTGTGTGGCTAGGACCACCCAGCTGGCCACAGTAAAGCCACTGCCTCCTAAGAGAAATCCAAAAAGAGAAGCAGGGCTCCGGGAAGGCTTTGTGAGGTAGGTATGAGGCCATTTCACAAGCACGGCCCTGATGACCCAGAGCAGTCATCTGACCCAAGGCTGTTTGGCTCAAGGCACAGATACATGGCAGGTATTTCCCATCCACCCATCCAACCCACCCTATCCCCTCACCCCACCCTGCCTGATGCCTGCCTAAGATACCAAAGCAAGGAATGAAAAGGTTTGCCTGCTTAGAGTTCACTGACTTGCCCCATCCCAGGGGGCTAGTTGGGGGTGTGGTGGGTAGTTCAGGAAAAGCAAAGGGCCCTCTGGGTGTGGCCACAACCCCAATGAGCCCAGGCAGCCCTGCTGATGGATCCTTAGGCTCACAGCATGGGCCGTCAGCTGGCTGGGCTGATGCACACACCTGATGAGTCACTGCTGGACATCCCTAGTCATGGCTCCTCTCTCTCTCTCTCTCTCTCTCTCTCTCTCTCTCTCTCTCTTTTTTTAATTTTTTTCCCCCCACAGGCAGAATTAGACAGTGAGAGAGAGAGAGAGAGAGAGAGAGAAAGAAAGGTCTTCCTTTTTCCGTTGGTTCACCCCCACGTGGCCGCTACGGCCGGCACATTGCGGCTGGCATGCTGCACTGATCCGAAGCCAGGAGCCAGGTGCTTCCTCCTGGTTTCCCATGAGGGTGCAGGGCCCAAGCACTTGAACCATCCTCCACTGCACTCCCGGGCCACAGCAGAGAGCTGGCCTGGAAGAGGAGCAACCGGGACAGAATCCAGCTCCCCAACTGGAACTAGAACCCAGGGTGCCGGCGCCGCAGGCGGAGGATTAGCCTAGTGAGCCTTGGTGCCGGCCATGGGTCCCCTCTTTCAAATGAGCATAAATGATAGGCATGCAAGTTTATTATAAGATCAGAAAATGATATTGAAAGCAAAGGAATCCCTGTCCACAGAAGCATCACACGATGTTCTAGAGTTTTCTGGATCTGTTGCTAGGGCAGGCTCAGCCACTTGCTCATCAGCTGAGTGACATTAAATGGATCCTCAGTTTTCCTCATCTGTAAAGTAGGGATTGGCATCACCCCTCAGGCCTCACGTGAGGTTACCTATGACAACATAAGGAAGCTGCATAGGGGCCAGAATTGCGTCGTAGCAAGTTAAGCAGCTGCCTGTAATTCTGGCATCCCATATGGGCACTGGTTCAAGTCCAGGCTGTTCCACCTCTGATCTAGCTCCCTGCTAATGTGCCTGGGAAAGCAGAGGGAAATGGCCCAAGTACTTGAGCCCCTGCACCCACTTGGGAGACCTAGATGGAGTTCCAGGCTCCTGGTTGTGACTACTTTGGGAACGAATCAGTGGAAGGAAGATCTCCATCTCTCCCTGTCTCTGTAACTCTGCTTTTCAAATAAATAAATATATATACTTTAAAGAAGAAAAGAAATAGCATTGCTATTTTTTAAAAAAAGCAGCTGCTGGGGCCGGCACTGTGGCATAGTGGGTAAAGTTGCTGCCCTTGGTGCCAGCATCCCATATGGCACAAGTCCTTGTACCCCTGTACCCACATGGGAGACTCAGAAGAAGCTCTTGGCTCTTGGCTTCAGATCAGCAAAGCTCTGGCCATTATGGCTACCTGGGGAGTGAACCAGTGGATGGAAGATTCTCTCTCTCTCTGATCCAAAGCCAGGAGCTTCCTCCAGGTCTTCCCATGCAGGTGCAGGGGCCCAAGGACTTGGGCCATCTTCTACTGCTTTCCCAGGCCATAGCAGAGAGCTGGATTGGACATGGAATAACCAAGACTTGAACCGGTGACCATATGGGATGCCGGCACTGCAGGCAGCGGCTTTACCTGCTATACCACAGTGCTACCCACCCCACCCCCCCGCAATAAATTTATCTTTTAAAAATAGAGACAGGAGTACATGAAGCAGGCAAAGTTTGGGGATGGGAAGCACAGTCCATAAAGTGAAGTAATTGCTGCTTCTGGGTTGGCTGGAGTCCCAAGCAGGCTGATTTGGGTTCAAGTTTTTTTTGTTGTTGTATTTTTTTTAAAGATTTTTAAAATTTATTTATTTGAAAGTCAGAGTTACACAGAGAGAGGAAAGGCAGAGAAAGAGAGAGGTCTTTCATCTGCTGGTTTGCTCCCCAATTGGCTGCAACGGCTGGAGCTGCGCGGATCCGAAGCCAGGATCCAGGAGCTTCTTCCGGGTCTCCCATGCGAGTATAGGAGCCCAAGGACTTGGGCCATCTTCTACTGCTTTCCCAGGCCATAGCAGAGAGCTGGATCAAAAGTGGAGCAGCCAAGTCTCGAACTGATGCCCATATGGGATGCTGGCACTTCAAGCCAGAGCATTAACCCACTGTGCCACAGCGCCAGTCCAAGGGTTCAAGTTTTAATACATGTTCAGGAACATGAACCCATCTCTTGCTCTCATTTTCGCCCTGTAGCCTGCTAATTGATGGTCCGCAACCGTGTCTTCTCCCTTCCATCCTCCTCCCCATGCAGTCAAATTTATGATATCTCAAAATTTTTCTCCCCTCACCCCATCAGTTGAGGCTCTGGCCAATTCTTTTTCTTTTCTTTTCTTTTTCTTTTTTTTTTTTTTTTTAAGATTTGATTTATTTAATTGAAAAACAGAGTTATAGAGAGAGGTAGAGACAGAGAGAGAGAGAGAGATCAAGAGATCTTCCATTCGCTGGTTCACTCTCCAAGTGGCCACAATGGCTGGTGCTGACCCAATCTGAAGACAGGAGCCAGGAGCTTCATCCAGGTCTCTCACATGGGTGCAGGGGCCCAAGGACTTGGACCATCATCCACTGCTTTCCCAGTTGTATTATCAGGGAACTGAATCAGAAATGGAGCAGCTGGGACTTGAACTGGCATCTATATGGGATACCTGCACTACAGCCTGGGATTTTAACACACTGCGCCATAGCACCAGCCCCTCTGTCAATTCTTTAACCTCTGGGCAATATTTCTCCTATCTATGAAATGTAACACCTGCATCATGGGGCATTCCTGGATGTAAGCTGCCAAGAACAGAAAATCAAGACACCAGTTTTCATTAAGAATCTGCTCAGGGACAGGTGCTGTGGCATAGAGGACTAAGCTGCTGCGTGGGATGCCCACATCCCCTACTGGGGTGCTGCCTGGGAAAGAGTCCTCCTTCTGCCTTCCAATCCACCTTCCTGCCAAAGCTCATGGGAAATAGTGGATAATGGCACAGTCCGCCATTCTAAGTGGGAGACCCAGATGGAGAGCCTGGCTTTTGGCTTTAGCCTGGCTCAGCCCTGTTGTAGCCATGGAAAAGAGAACCAGCAGATACAAAATCAATCGGTGAATCTCAATCACTCTCTCCCTCACTCCAATACTCTTTCAAATAAATAAATATAAGCTTTTAAAAACATACTTAAAAAAAAAGAATTTACTCAAAGGAATCACTTTTCAAAATGATTTTTTCTCAGCCATCAAATCCTAATCCAGGAAAGCCAAGAAATGAGTCCAGAGGCAATTAACTTAAAACCACGCATGACTGATTTGCCAATCCCGCCATTCTGATAATCTTTATGCATCCTTACTTTTGACAGTAAACAAAGGCACTGCCGGCTGGAATTATAGAACCCAGGTGAACACCAGGTACACAGCTCTCTTCCACTCTGGGGCCTCTGCTGAGCGTCAGCACAGTCTGGCAGCACACAGAAAGCAAATACCCACAGGTGAGAACTGCTAGAGCTGAAGTGGTTTATGAACTTGAAAACCCAACCTTTCACAAAGAATTAGATGCTGCCAGCAACCAAGTTTGTCTTAAAAGATTTCAGTGGTACACACTAATCTCTCTTTTTTATTTTTTAAATGGATAGCTCTTTTTTAAAAAATGTCTACTTTCATCTACTTGAAACGCAGAGCAGAGGGAGAGTGAGAACCAAGGAGATAGTCCATCTGCTGGTTCACTCATCAAATACCTACAAAAGCCAGGACTAGGCCAGGCTGAAGCTAGGAGCTCAGAACTTCATCAACGTCTTCCATGTGGGTGGCAGGGACCCAAGTACTTGCTTGGGTCATCTTCTGCTGCCTTCCCAGGTACATTAGCAGGGAGCTGAATGGGAAACAGAGGAACCAGGACTCAAACCAGTGCTCCAGTATAGTTACAAAGCATCCTGAGTTGTGGCTTAACCTACTGTGCTACAATACCCCCCCACACCCCCATCTAAACTTTTCTTTCAATAAGTGCAAGCCGCTGGCTCAAAGTCTTCATCAAACTTTTCAAGGACTGAAGAAGACTTATTATGCTTTCACTGACTTTGTCTTTTAAAGAATAGTTACCAAGGGCAAGTATTTTTGTGCAGCAGGTTAAGCTGCCACTTGGGATGTCCACATCCCATGTCGGAGTACCTGGGATTGAGTCCTGCCTCTGCTTCCAACACAGCTTCCTTCTACTGTGTTCCCTTTCCATCTGTCTCTCTGCCTTTCAAATAAAATGAAAATTTAAAAAAAAGAAAGGAAAGAAAGAGAGCTTAGAGGTTGGTATGATGGACAGCCATTGCCATAAAGACAGTATCATGGCCATTTTATTAAGAGTTATAGTTTGTGCGTACAGTGCTATGAGAACACAAGCAAAGACATGACTCACTCCTGTGGCTGGGGGAGAAGAGGCTTCACAAGGAAAGAGACATCTGTGTTGGCTCCAGAGTGGTAGAGCAGGGCCAAGGCCAAGGGCACACAGTGACTAAGAGATACACACCTGTTAAAAAGAAGGGCTGCACTGGGGTGATGCGCAAGCAGAGGCAACCTCTGCAGCCACTCAGCACAGCTTGCCAGGCACGCTACTGTTAAGGTGACTGTGGCAGGGGAGTTAAAAATTGGTACCACTTCATCAACACAATGAACAGGTTTCATCTCCAGGATGGAGAGGCTGCCAGGAGCACCACACTGAATGTAACTGCAATGCTGGGGCCAGCGGTGTGGCGCAGTGGGTTAACACCCTGGCCTGAAGCGCCGGCATCCCATATGGGAGCAGGTTCGAGATCCGGCTGCTCCACTTCCGATCCAGCTCTCTGCTATGGCTGGGAAAGGCAGTAGAGGACGGCCCAAGTCCTTGGGCCCCTGCACCTGTGTGGGAGACCTGGAGGAAGTTCCTGGCTCCTGGCTTCGGATCAGGGCAGCTATGGCCATTGTGGCCAATTGGGGAGTGAACCATCAGATGGAAGACCTCTCTCTCTCTCTCTCTCTCTCTCTCTCTCTCTCTCTCTCTCTCTGTGTGTGTGTGTGTGTGTAACTCTAACTTTCAAATACATACATAAATTAAAAAAAAAAAAAAAAACTTCAATGCCAAGTCTAAGTCCAGGGACCAACAATGACTGACACCCAGATAGGAAAGGCCAGCATGGGTGCCTGTGACAGGAAGACCCTGACTCTGGTTCAGTCCTCAGAGTTTACAGACAGGGAAACTGAAACCCAGAGAGACAGCTGACAAGAGCACAGTTAGGACAAGAACTGGGGATGCTGACTCCAAGTCCATCTCATTCTGTGCTCCTGGCTCCTCTTTCATTGGAGTCAGAAGCATGGAAGGCCATGGACTGATGTATAAAGAAAAGCAAATCTGTCCTAAGTCTTGAGCCAATTAATTAAGAAGCTTAAATTTATGAGTCCAAAGCAATTAGGCTTTGTGGGAAAGCGCCCTGGTGAGCTCACCAGTGAGGAAAGAAGAATCCACTTGAAAGTGCATCTCTGCCCAGTCAGTCCCAATAAAAACCTCTCCCTTTTTGCCACCTCAGGGTGAGCAGGTTGCCTGGGCCAGGGGTCACACATGGGCAACAAATCTGTCCAGTGGGCAGGGTGGCCTCCCTTAGCTGGGGCTGGATCGAGAAGCCACTCTTAACTGTCCAGCAAGGAATTCTCGAAGCTTCCACTTTCCTCTCCCAATCTGGAATAACACTCGACATGACTGAGGCTACCAGCTTGTCAGCAGTCCAAGAGCTGTAACCACGAGCTTTTTTTAGTTTCTAATTGGGGAGCGTCACTGCGGCTGAGCTACATTTTCCTCTCCTTCGACACGGATGTTGGAAGGTGATCAAACTCTCCTCATCCTCACAGGTTCACTCTTCCATTGAGGAGGGGACGCCTGGTTGCTTTCACCAAACAGTCGCTTTGCACCCTCTTCAGAGGAATTCAGCGAGTCTGCAAGATGGAGGCTCACAAGTTACTGGGTATTTTAACAGACAGGGAAATTATGCCACCTAAGCTTCAAGTCAGATTTTATTTCATACCCATGTCTAAGTAACACCTTTTAATTACAGAGTTGGCTTAAAGGCAACCTCAGGCATGCCACCATTACCACATGTTTGTTTTCCTCACTTGATCTGCCTGTGAGGTGAGGAGGTAATCTTGCTTCACAAGTGTAGCCAAGGTGCTTGCCCTAAGTCACAGAGAAAGTTACATAGAGCCAGTGACACGGCATTTCCTAAACGTAGGGCCTTCCTAGAGAACAGTAACCCCGTGTGAAGAGCCTGACATTCTCCCATGTTCTGATCAAGGTGAGAACATGTGACCTCGGTTAAGCCAACCCCAACAGGCAAACACCCTGGCCACTAGTTGGCTGAGGAGTGGGCAGGTGACTCAGGCTCGTCCAATCACAGTGAACCTCAGTGCTTTCCCGGTTCTGCTGGGTCCAGCCCTGCCTTCTTCCTCTGGGAGGTGGCTGGAGGTGACTGGGTCTTGGAACTGTTCCCCGGGCCAGTCCACGAGCAGGGACAACAGAATCACAGAGACAGAGCCAAGGCTGGCCCTAGCCCTGGTCTCCTCAGCCTCTGGAGCCAATATGCTCGCTTGGCAGAGAAACCAAAACGAGTGGGGGTTTCTCATGACTTGGAACCACGGTGTCCCAGCTGACACATTCACATCCAAAGTCTGTCTCTAGTGCCTCCTGATGCCTCAGCTTCTCCACTGATGAAATGGAGATAATCTGCACCTCAAAGGAATGCTAGAATTACATTGATGTGGGGCCAGGATTGTTGTTAGGAAAAGAGTTGCAGATCGGTGCCTCCTCACATGGGGCACCAAAATGTTAGCAAAAGAGGCGCAGAATAGAGAGGACGCAGTGTATGAATTTACAGCTAGATCGAATTTATTCAGAGAAAATAAATCTGTACAGGTGGGAGACCAACTGCCTGTGTGCCCATGATAGAATATGTGGCAGAAGGTCCCAACCCCCAGGGGCTGGGCCTTTTTATATTTTAGGAGGGCTGGGGATGGGGGGGTGTAGGGGGCAGCAGGCAGAGGGGAATTCCTGGAACTGGTCTTTCAAGTGTTCCAAGCAACTGGTCTTTCAGGTGGCCCTGGGGGGTGGGGTATGAAGGCAATAGGTGTTAAGACCCAACTGAGATTCCCTTTTGGGCAATGAGGGAGAATGGCTGAGGCTTACTGAGGCTTACGTCCTTGTTCCATCAATTGTGGCACAGCAGGTTAAGCTGCCACCTGCAACACCAGCATCCTGTATCAGACTACTGGTTGCTCTGCTTCCAATCCAGCACCATACTAATGTGCCTGGGAGAGCAGCAGAAGATGGACCAAGTGCTTGGGACCTTACTAACCACATGGCAGACCTGGATGGAGTTCTAGGCTCCTTGCTTTGGCTTGCCCAGCTCCAGCAGTAGCGGCTATATGGGGAGTGAGAAAGTAGGTCAAACAGCTCTCCTTCTCTTTGTCTCTCCCTTTGTCACTCTGCCTTTCATATAAATAAAATAAAGCTTTAAAAAAAAGCTAGGAATATATGTCCTTACATAGACTGGTAGAAAAATATTTGTAGTAGCTTTATTTTTATCTATTTATTTGCATTTTACTTGAAGAACACAGAGAGAAGAGAAAGAGAGACATACAAAAAATGATCATCCATCTACTGGTTCACTCCCCCACAGGCCTGCAACAGCAAAGACTGGGACAGGTTGAATCTCAATCCTGGTCTCTCACACAGGAAGCAGGAACCTAAGTACTTGAGACATCTATCTCCCAGGATGCACATCAACAGGAAGCTGGAATCAGGAGAGATGATGGGACTCAAAACCAGGCACACTGATGAGGATGCAAACATCCTAAGCAAGTCTTAAACGGCTGCACCAAAAGCCTGCCCCCACTGCCACCACCACCACCACTGTATGAACATGATGTGGGGGCCAGCATTGTAACTTGGTGGGTTAAACCACTGCCTTTGACAGCATCTCCTGTGGGTGCCAGTTCAAATCCCAGCTGCTCCACTTCTGATCCAGCTCCGAGCTAATGCACCAAGGCAAGCAGTGGAAGATAGCCCAAGTCCTTGGCCCCAGCACCTACTTGGGAGACTTGGAAGAAGCTCCTGGCTCCTTGCTTCAGCCTGACCCACTCTTGGTCCTTGGCTATTACAACCATTTGGGGAGTGAATCAGTGATAGAAGATCAACACACACTCTCTCTCTCTCCTCTCTGTGTAACTCTGCCTTTCAAATAAATAAATAAATCTTTTTTCAAAAAAGCACACCGTGTGTTATTATATCCCTATATTGGAATACTCACAATGCTCAGCAGTAACAAGAAACAGAACTACTGATACATGTAACAAGGATGAATCTCATATATAGTATACTGAATGAAAGTAGCCAAACAGAATATAAAACGTTTTAAAATGCAAACTGACTTACAGTAACAAAAAGCAGATCAATGATAGCTTAGGTAAGAGGGGAATGTGTATACACATGTGGATACTCATGTATGAGTGTACATGAGCATAAAATCACCAAATGGTACACTTCTAAATGTGTAATTCGTGGCAGGCATTTGGCTCAGCAGTTAAGATGCCACTTAGGACCCTCACATTGCATATTATAGTGCCTAGGTTCAAGTCCCGTCTCTGCTCCTGAGTCTAGTTTCCAGTTAATGTATATCCTGAGGGGAAGCTGAGGATGGCTCGAGTAGTTGGGTCCTTGCCACTCACTTGGGAGACCTGCACTGAGTTTCTGATTCCTGGATGCAGCCTGGCAGTGCAGTGCTAGCCATTATGGGCATTTGGGGAGTGAACCAGTAGATGAACAATCTCTCTCTCTCTCTCTCTCTCTCTCTCTCTCTCTCTCTCTCTTTACCTTTCAAATAAATAATGTGTCAACTATTTTATGTCAATTATACCCTTAAAAAAGCAGTTTTTAAAAAAACACCCAAAGTGCCTGTATCCCAGGCCACAGCATGTAAGTTGAGGACCACCAAGCCACAAGAATGCAACTCTCTCATAGCACTCATTACACTGGCAAAGTATCTGCTTTACCTATTTTGTGAAATAATGCAAATATTTCACCAGTTCCTTAAAAATACTTCCTTGAGAAAGTATCTCCTTCACTTGGACAAAAACCCATTGACTGGAAGCTCCCGGGGGCCAACTTCTGATTCTCTCTCTCTGAGAAAATCAAGCCTGCCCTGTTCACAGGCAGCTGGAGGGACCTTGCATTCTAAGGTAATTAGCTCAGGAGTTTCAACACACTCGAGGGTGGAGGAAGAAATCCTGGTCAGCATGAATGTCTTTTGTCTTAATATCATCCTGACATCTTGAGGATGATCTGTTTTCTTTCTTACAAGATGAGCCCAAACTCATGTTTAAATCAAACAAAATAATGAAACTGTATGATATTTGCCCCTCCCCCAAGCAGAGTAATGCATTGTAAGGACATTAAAACGATACACTTTCTATAAGGGATACATTCCACACACACACACACACACACACGCACACGCACACCAGGAAAGGCTGGAGGTGAGAATGACACAATATAACCACTGTGCAAATGAAGAAATGAAATGTTAGCAAGAGAGGAATTCCCTGTACACCCCTCCATGAACGCACACCCTTTCCCCCACCTCTGCCCCAGCAACCACTACCCATCAACCTATCTGTACTCTTATGGACAGATGTGAGAGTTTATGTGAACAGTGCCATAGCATATGTATCTCTCTGCCGTTTGTATCTGGACATGCCTCCCCTCACCCCCGCCTGGCCCATGTCACATGTCAGCCACAGCTGCAGTGGATGGTTCTACATCAGCTCAGATCACTTCCCCAACAACTGACCCAAACACAAGCCTTTCTTACGCCCTCTTGCCCTGGCAGGGCCTGCAATGCATGGGCTTCAGGCTGGAAGCTGGAAGGAACTAACCGCCACCTCTGTCACTAGTGAAGCTCCAGCTTTGCTCATTCTCCAGGGAGACAATTCTAGAGGCATCTACATGCTTCCCAGGGGTCTCAGAAGAAATGAGCCCCTGCTGCCCACAGCAATGACCCTAAAAACTTCCAGTCTCAATCAATGCTTGAAGAACACAGAGAGAAGAGAAAGAGAGACATACAAAAAATGATCATCCATCTACTGGTTCACTTTTGGGGTCGCCTCCCAAAATAAACCATCTCCACTTGGGTGCAGGCCTTTGGATCTAGTCCTGTTCTCAAGAGAACTCAAACTAAACAGAGCTCTAGTTTACTCATTTTTTAGTGCTCTGTATTCCATTTGCAATGACACAATTTAGTTTAAAGCCATATGCCCTCGTTGATTGGAGTGATATTTAAAAATCACGTTTGAAATGATATTTTGTGCCAGAGAAATTATTACCAAATGGTGAAAAAAGAAACTATATAGTCAGGGCTGGCATTGTGGCATGGCAGGTAAAGCTACTGCCTATAGTGCCAGCATTCCATATGGGTGCCAATTCGAGTCCTGGCCACTCCACTTCTGATCCAGCTCTCTGTTGTGGCCTGAGGGGGCCATAGAGGATGATCCAAGTCCTTGGGTCCCTCTACCCATGTGGGAGACCCAGAAAAAGCTCCTGGCTCCTGGGTTCGGATCAGGCCAGTTCTGGCCGTTGCGGCCACTCGGGCAGTGAACCAGTGAACCTTTCTCTCTGTCTCTCCCTCTCTCTGTCTGTAACTCTCTCAAATAAATAAAATCTTTTTTAAAAAAATTTTTTAAAGGTTGGTGGAAAAATGGAATTAAAAGGTGCTTGGCACAGCAGGAATGCTTACATCCCATTTGGGAGTGTCCAGATGGCAAGTCCTAACTCTGCTCCTAATTCCAGCTTCCTGCTAATACACACCCTGGGAGGCAGCAGATAATGACACAAAGCACTTGGGTTCCTGCTACCCGTGTGGGAAACCCAGACTGGGTTCTCTACACCTAACTTCAGCTTGGTCCAGTGCCAGCTGCTATGGGTCTTGGGGAGAGAACCAGCAACTAGAAAGCTCTCTCTTTCTCTCTACCTTTCAAGTAAATTTTAAATGTCTGTAAGTTTGTTTTTAAATCCATGCAGACTTTTCATAATATACATCTTCCATAACTTTTTGAAGCCCCTCTTATACACACAGTTTCAGGATCTTTTAATTCCATTTTCCACACACGTCCTGAAGTGGCCTCATAGAACACTAGGCTGGGGGAGGCACAGGGAAGCCTGCAGAACAAAGCTGAGTCTTTCCCTACCGCACAGCTGTCTCCCAGGTGCTGTCTCCCCAGTGGCTCTGTCCCCTCCCCCACCCCCTTCTGATTCATTTCACCAGCATGCAGCCCCTTATGCCCTTCCTCCCAGATTCCTGGTAGAAATCTGGATTATCCCCTTCCAATATAACCACAAGCCACAGGGAAGGGAGTTCACCCATTTGCTGAGCCAGGTACCGGTTCAAAAATGGCCGTGTGAGCCAAGCTGGACCAAAGAGACTCTAGGAGAGGGCCACTTCAGTCTGGGAGAGTTCTTTCACCCTGGCTCTTCAGGAACACTCTCAACCTCACTGGGAAAGCTCTGCCTATGGGAAACCCCAGGAGAGTCAGCTTTAGAACTGAGACCAACAGGAGCAAAGAACCTGGGTCCTTGATAACATCGCCAAGCCACTAGACCCCAGAAACCCCTAGGTGCTCTTCTCCGCACAACTGCTGAGGTGTGAGCCAACCAATAGCCTTCTGTGAGAGCCCACTTTCACTTCCATTGCACTTGGCCAAAGAGTTTTCTCATGCCCTACCTCTCTTCCAGAAGGCTCTTCTTGCTATCCATTTCACTCTGAATTCAACCCATTTGCAATGTCTCAGGTGTCAAAGTATGATTTGCCTCAAACCCCACAATCCTTCTAGATGTCCTGGTGCAGTCAGCATGACCCCATAAAAACCCAAATCTGGCATCCCGTTCATCTGCTCACTACCAGCCCAGGGCAGAATCAAGCTCTTTCCATGACAGCACCATGAGGGATTCCCAATGAGCACTTCCTGACTACTTCCCATGAGCCAGGCACTTTACAAGACTGGGCTCATTAAATCTTCCCACCTACTCTTGCCAGCACAAACTGTGATTACCCCAGTTTACAGATGAGTGCAGTGAGCACTGAAGCTCCAGTGAAATCGGGTAACTCACACAGTAAACCCCACATAAACCCCTGAGCCACCTGACTCCCCAGTCCATATTCTTAACTACAACTTCCCTACTCTCAGAAACCCACAAGAAGCAAGTGGGTGCCTTAAGCTACTAGATGGACAGAAAAGTCAGACTCAGCTGTGTATCCCGTTACAACAAAAAAACACCATTCATCCTAGAGATTAACAGTGGGAGGCATTTCAGGTCACCAATCTCAGTGTACACCTTGCTTTGCACCAAATACATGACATGTGCATCCGGGGGAGAAGGGTGGAATGAGTGCTGCAGAGTTCCTGCTGCCACACTGTTTTAATTATCCATTTACAATTGACATGGACTCCAAGAGAGCCCAAACTCAAATAGCTTTTAAGAAAATAAGGTTAGTTACTATTACAGATGGGTTAAGATGGACAATTATCTTAACTCAATAAAAACAACAAGGATGCAACTTTCCTATCTTTGGAGTTTCTCTAGACTCATTCTGAACTGAAACAGGTTTATCGTCCATTTCACAGAAAATTCAAATTTAAAATAAAAATCCTAAATAATGCTCTTTTGTAGAACACACACACAAGCACATGCACACATGACAGAACACAGTTCTGTGGTTTTTCTAGTAAGCCTCTTAGTTGGATCTCCAGCTATATTCAATCTACTCCTCTGACAGTCTCTCCCCTCATAGACCAGGAGTAACCTAAGGTCAGTGACCAAGAACTAATCCCCACCCCGCACCACAGTAATTTTTTCTTCCTTTTTATTTGAAAAGCAGAAGGACAGTGAGATCTTCCATCCACTGGTTCACTTCCCAATTTTTTTTTTTTTAAACAGGCAGAGTGGACAATGAGAGAAAGAGAGAGACAGAGAGAAAGGTCTTCCTTTGCCGTTGGTTCACCCTCCAATGGCCGCAGCGGCCGGCACACCGCGCTGATCCGAAGATAGGAGGCAGGTGCTTCTCCTGGTCTCCCATGGGATGCAGGGCCCAACCACCTGGATCATCCTCCAATGCACTCCCGGGCCACAGCAGAGAGCTGGCCTGGAAGAGGGGCAACCGGGATAGAATCCGGCGCCCCAACCGGGACTAGAACCCAGTGTGCCGACGCCACAAGGCGGAGGATTAACCTATTGAGCCGCGGCGCCAGCCTCAACTTCCCAAATTTTTCCGATGGCCAGTGTTGAGCCAGACCAAAACCATGTGCCCAGAACTCAATCTGGTTCTCCCACAAGAGTGGAAGAGACCCAGGCATTTGAGCCATCATCTGCAGCCTCTCAGAATATGCAGAAGCAGGAAGCTGGAATCTTCAGAGGAATCAGGACTCTGGGAGTTAAAGCACCCAGATATTGGATGCATGCATCTAAAAATGTTTCTTAATTCCTGAGCCAAAAACCTGCCCCCAACTGCACAAGTATTCGAACAAGAATGGATACAGTAGTCCCTCCTTATTCCTGGAGGACAAGCTCCAAGACCCCCAGTGGATGCCTGAACCTTCTGATAGCACCAAACTCTGTAACTCAATGCTGTTTTCATCTTAAATAAGCACTTACACAAAGTAGCTATAACTTTTGCAGTTTTAGGCACAACAGCAAATCTAGCATGATTTATTTTCCTTCTTCACAATCTCACAATTACAAAATTTATTCTTATCATACAGCCTAGCAACCTCAGCATAGGTTTTCTCTTTTCTTTTCAAGTAGAGAACTATACCTTTTCACTCAGAGGAAGATCTTTATAGCTTTTCCTTGGCATTTCTGAATTGAGTGCCCTTTTCATATAAAGTAAGGGTTACCTAAAGTACAGTCAATCTACCTGATAACCAAAGCTACTACTGATACACTGGATACATGTAGATGCTCTGGACAAAGGCATGGCGCAAGACCCAGGCAGGACAAAGCCAGAGTGAGATGGCCTTGAATCTCATCTCAAGATGGTACACAATTTCAAACTGATGAACTACTTCTGTAATGTAATATTTTCGGATGACTGGTAAGGTAGACCACAGAAAAATAATCAATAAAGCCCATTGTACATCATTACTCCAAGCCCAGGTTAAGGCTCTATTAGTCACTTTACATTACAGTAATCTGCAATTCTCTTTCTAATCCTTTGGAGTAAGCCAAGGAGAAAGGCTCTGTGTGGTGCTAGGTTACTTTCAATACCTCTCAAATCTCTTGCTGATTTCTCTTTTTAAAGAGAGTAAGCCACAGGGTCCCGGCACTGTGGCACTGTGGCATAGCGGGTAAAGCCACCTCCTGATTCCCAGCAGCTTCAATTCTGACCCAGATCCTTGCTGATGTGCCTGGGAAAGCAATAGAGGATGGCCCTGCACCTGCATAGGAGACCCAGGGGAAGCTCCTGACTCCTGGCTTCAGATCGGCCCAGCTCGGCCATTGTGGCCATTTGTGGAGTGAACCAGTGGACAGAAGACTCTCTCTCTCTCTCTCTGTCTCACTATAACTGCCTTTCAAATAATAAATAAATAAATCTTTTTAAAAAAATAAAATAAAGAGAGTAGAGCATATGCGGAAAAGAGGCAACAGTGCTGGTTGGCACTGAATCCACTGTTTGGGATTTATTTATGGTTACCATCCATTTACCTAGTGACACTGTTTTTCCATGATGATGGTGACACTAAGTTCCCTTTTCAATGCATTTGTTTTAAAAAATGAGTCAGCTGCAGGGAAATATATTAAGTGAAAAACGAAATAAAGACAACTAAGGGATTCCTTCATAAAGGACTGAAGTTTGAGAAACACAGACCTGGTGCAGTTCTCCAGGAGGAAAAGGCTGAGGGTTCAGGGCCCCACTGTTGGTAAAAGTAGGTCTGGGAATAAGAGCAAGTGTCTGAGTCCAGCCCTTCGCCTGGGACCCAACATCCTGCCAAAACCAGTGTGTCCCAGGCTTTTCCCAGGGCCAGAAGCTGCTCTTGGAGGGGGAACTTGTTAACAACACCTGCAGATACTATTGATAATGCTTGGTAGCCATCCCTAAGTAGCTGGAGAAACAAAAACCATTGTGCAAGTGTTTAAATTTTGCCCTGTCACCTGGAAAAAGTACCCAAGCTGACTAATTTCTTCCCATCATTAAAATTTAAAGAGCTGCATTAGTCACTCGCTCAAGTAAAACCTTGACAAATCCTATCCACCTCCTGGAACGAGGTTGGGTGTCCCCGCGAGAAACAACCTAGACAGTAATGCTGCAGTATTAGAAATCTGGCCCAACCATGGTGTTGGGCACCTGGTGTTCATGGGGCAACTGGAGGAAGCAGGTGGTTTATGCAAGACACAGGCAAATCCCTTGCATGCCAGGAGGGCAAAGACTGGCATATTCATAAGACTACTGCCACCACCCCCCAAACTCCTCCTACATGCATTCTGGTCTCAGGAACCTCAGGATTCACTGTTTCCAGCCTCCTTTGGTCACCCCAATCCAACAACCTTGCTGCTGTTTGTACAGGGTATAATCCAGAAGTCCAGGTTCCAAGCACTACTGTAAAAATACTGTCACCAGCTCCATGAACTTGAGGTTGTTAAAGCCACACCCAGGGCAGAAGAAATCTTGGCAAGTGGTACCAGCAGCCCCACCACCATCCCAGATGCCAAAGGGCCAGGAATAGAAGGGAGAGAATGCAGTGCCCAGGGCCAGGGCAGGGATAAGCCAGACTCCTGGAGGTGGGAGCAGCTCACACATCCCAGCCGTGCTACAGACTGTAGCGCACAAGGCAGGTGACACAGCCTCATTCCCAGTGTGAATTAATGCAGGAAGACTGCTATGAGCCTTTCTTCACCCTCCTCCACTGAGCCTGAAAAGAGAAGCAGGAGCTACCCCCAAGGCTTTAACACAAAGACTTGTTTTTCCAAAGTGAAGTGGGAGGTGGGGGCCTGCAGCAATAACACTGATGCTAACACTCCAACAGTAGCAGGTGTCCCTCACTGAGCACTTACTATGAGCCAGGCTTGGTGCCAAGAGCTGCAGATGCACTTTCTCTTTTATACCACAAGGCACAGCATGTTATTGTCACATTTTGCATATGGAAGTAAGACTCCTGGTGAGAAGCAGTTTCCTGAGGTCAGTTAGCCATAAAGGAACAGGGCCAGGGTGAGCAAACACTGAAGCCACTTCCAGGAGAGTCCTTCCAGAGGGAGGTCCGGAAAAGACCACCAGGAAAGAAAGAAATGGGAGGAGAGAACATTCCAGACAAAGAGGATTAGAGAAGGAAAGGGGAGGAGGGTGTTCTCTCTCTCTTTCTCACTCTTCCTTTCAAAGAAAATAAATACATAAACAAAAGGGGTGGGGGGTGGCTGGCATTGTGGCCAAGCAGGTCCGGGAAGGATCTAGCTGGAAAAAAAAAAACATTGGTAGCCAATCAGGGCAGGAGGGGAGGTGGCGGAAGCAGTGAGGAACAGCTGGCACTTAAGTCTGTCCTGACTGGTTTGGCAGGCGACCAGAAAATGTCGCTGGCCCATGGTTCCTCCCCAACAAGTTACTCAAAAACCCAAGTCACCTTTGTCTGAAAACAGACTTTTAGGTATGAGGCATTTTTAACCAGTTTCTGGGCATATTCCCAAACACTTCTCTCCTTCCTAGATAACTAGAGCACTTCCCCTCCAGTCTGAGAGGCCGCCAAACGTCCAGGAATTAGGGGAGGAGGAAGGAGCGAGAAAGGCTGGGTGGCATGGTGGATCCTTCAAGGACTGGGCCAAGTGCCTTATTGGGATTGTACCATTTAATCTTCAACAGGGGGTACTGGGATAGAACAAGTCACTGAATCTTGGGAGTTAGCTGCCCCAAGCCTCCCCATAGGTAAGCAGTAGGATGAACCTAACCCAAATGCTCCAATCCATACTGAGAAGTGGTTTTCATTCCATCTCCTTGCCTCAAACCAGGCTGAGACAAGATGACTCCAGGGGCCTGGTGTTTCAAAGGCTACTTGGAAAACAGGTCCTCTAAAGACCAATACCATGAAGACCTCATGACTGCACATGATTTCCAGGCCTCCAAGAGCTCCCAGGCAGACAAGAGCAAAGCAAACTGCCCACTACGTTCTGTTAGGGGCTGAGCAACTAGAACTTAAGTGAGTTTCTCTGCTGGACTAACCATGAGACAAGGTCACAACAGTAAGCAAACATAATTACTATTATTAAGAGACCCTGGCAGCCCCAATAAAAGTTGATCCTAAAAACTTTTAAGAGACAGAAAGTGGCTGGGAACACCCCCGCTCTGTGGTTGACCAAAACATACCTCTGGACCAAGGGAGACTGGCAAACCTTACAAGCCTCAAACAAACCTCCAACTCTAATGCTGGTCAAAGCCCAGCAGTAACTCAAGATGAATCCTGTTCCAACCATCAGCATGAACAGAAGGACTTCACAGAACACTTTCCAACCAGTCCCTTTTTCTTAATACTTCTCTTTCTTTCCCATTCTGATCAAAAGACAGCTGTAAGCACAATTCCCTAAAGGTAGAAAATAATTTAAGATTATATTTTAAAGATTTATGTATTTATTTGAAAGGCAGAGTTAGAGAGAGGGAAAGAGAGTGAAACAGGGATCTTGCAGCCGCTGCTTCCCTCCCCAGATGGCCCCAACAGTCAGGGCCCAGGCCAAACCGGAAGCCAGGAATTCCAACCAAGTCTCCCATTTGGATGGCAGGGACCAAAGTATTTGGGCCATCTTCCACTGCCTTCCTAGGTGCATTAGCAGGAAACTGAATTTGAAGTAGAGCAGCAAGGACTCAGACCCCTGCCCACACTGAATGCAGTCATCTAAGGTTGTGGTTAAGTGCCTGAGACCTCCATTCAAATTCTTTATAAGTGATGTGTTTTTTAATGTTTTTCCATGTTATTTTAATTTTTGCAAAAAATAAGAACTACAAATGTAACTTTTCAATGCACCCCAAAAATGATCAGAAATAAATTAAGACATGTTCATCCTATAACTTTTCCTTGGGAAAGCAACAGCACAGGAAAATTAAAATCTAGGTGGGGGCCGGCGCCGCGGCTCACTAGGCTAATCCTCCGCCTTGCGGCGCCGGCACACCGGGTTCTAGTCCCGGTCGGGGCACCGATCCTGTCCCGGTTGCCCCTCTTCCAGGCCAGCTCTCTGCGTGGCCAGGGAGTTCAGTGGAGGATGGCCCAAGTCCTTGGGCCCTGCACCCCATGGGAGACCAGGAGAAGCACCTGGCTCCTGCCATTGGATCAGCGCGATGCGCAGGTCGCAGCGCGCCTACCGCGGCGGCCATTGGAGGGTGAACCAACGGCAAAAGGAAGACCTTTCTCTCTGTCTCTCTCTCTCACTATCCACTCTGCCTGTCAAAAAAAAAAAAAAAAAAAAAAAAAGAGTATAATGATACTTCCCACCCTACTCTCCCTCTTTAAAAAAAAAAAAAAAATCTAGGTGGGGTGGGGGCAGGTGTTTGGCCTAGCAGTTAAGTAGTCTATTAGTTCAAGTCCCAGATCCCTTTTCCAGTTTCCTGCTAATGCACACCTTGGGAGGCAGCTGTTATGATTCAAGTAGTTGGGCCCCTGCCACCAACAAGGGAGATCTATACTAAGCTGCTGACTCCTGGCTTTGGCCTGGCCCAGCCCTAGCTGTTGTAGGCATTTGGGGAATAATAGCACATGAAAGCTAGCACTCTCCCTGGCTTTCTCGCTTTCTCTCTCTCTCTCTCTCTCTCTCTCTCTCTCACACACACACACACACACACACACACACCCCTCACCCCACCCACCTTTCAAGTGGAAAATAAGCATTGGGGTGGCAGGCGCAGGGGGGCCACAGAGTGGGTAAAGCCTACAGTGCAGGCATCCTATATGGATACCAGCTCATGGCCCAACTACTCCTCTTCCAGTCCAGCTCTCTGCTATGGCCTGGGAAAGCAGTAAAAGATGGCCCAAGTCCTTGGGCCCCTGCACCCATGTGAGACCCCGAAGGAGCTCTAGGCTGCTGGCTTCAGAGCCGTGCAGCTCCAGCCATTGCAGCCATTTGAGGAATGAACCAGCGAATGGAAGACCTCTCTCTCTGCCTCTATGTAACTCCACCTCTCAAATAAATAAACCTTTAGAGAGAGAGAGAGAGAGAGAATGAATAAGCATTTTTTAAAAGGAAAAAGCCAAGCTTAAAGAAAATAAAAAAGAAATCTCATAAGAGTTGGAATAACAGCCACATACTCACATACTCGCTATCCAATCTGGGTGTGCCTCAATTTTTTCAACTATTTAACTAGTTGAGTTAAATACCTCAGAGTTACAATTAGGTTTGGCTACTACTGAAAAGCATTTATGACAATGCCTGATGCTCAATATATATTGACCATGATGGAATTGTTACTATGATTATTGCAACTCTGACCTTCACATGGCAACTTGGAGACAGCTTTGTTCTCTAACAGCTGAGGCAAAGTATAGATGTTCAGAGATTGAAATGCTGGGTTTTAGAGTCACTGTTCAAAACACAAGGTGTGGCACAGTGGGTTTAACAGCTGCTTGTGATGCCAGTATCTCCTACAGGATGGTAAGTTCGAGTCCCAGCTGCTCCACTTCTGATCCAGCTTCCTGCTTATGTGCCTGAGAAGACACTGGAAGACAGTGGAAGATGGTCCATGTACTTGGACCCTGCCACCCAAGTACGGAACCAGGACAAATTCCTGGCTCCTGGCTTCAGCCTGGCACAGCCCTGGTTATTGCCCCCATCTGGGGAGTGGGCCAGCAGATGAAAAATCTCCTGCCCTCAGAACACCTTCAGAGTTCTGCATTAGCATGGCTGTAAGCTCTGCTGTGGGCAGGAGCTATCCCACCAGCAGCACACCCTGAAGTCTTCATCTCTTCCAAAAAGGACTCTCAGAAACAGAACGCAAAACTGCTCAACAATTAACAGAATCACCAAGTCACAAAGGTCTTTGGAGATCTCAGCCCAAAGGTCCTCTGCGGGGCAGCACCTGTCCCCTCCCCACCACCTCTGGCTGCTTTACTCCACCAAGGGGACAATCACTTGGGCAAAAAGCCCCAGGCCCAGCCAGTGCTCCCAACAGGCTGTCAAACGCCAAATCTTTCTCATTTCCCCGGCATCTGACACGGCACTTCGGGGAGGTACAGGGAAATCAGGCGATTCATACAAGGACTGCACCAGCATGAAAGGAACTTGATTATTCTCCAGGCCAGGAACACAGGGGAGATCCAGGAATCAGATTCAGCCACTGAGCAACCTCTCCTAGGCCAAACTCCACGGGAAGCCTGCCTGTTCCCCAGTCACAATGAGCACCAGGCCGAAGGTGAACAACAGTCTTGCTGTCTGCTGAAGAAAAGGTGCCGGCCGCCTGCCTTTTTCTCATCTCTGAACCTGAATTGATGGGGCCGCAGCAAATGTACACAGCCCCTGCCACAAAGCTCCACCCATTTCCCTATGGCTCTCCAAGGCTGAAATTCCACCCTGTGTTCCAAACCATTCCAGCTCTTTGGTTGCCTTTATATTTGGGAGGAAATTCCAGCAAAGTCATTGGGCATGGCAAAAGACTGCCTGGCCTTATGAAAATACTCAGCAAGGTGACCCATTTAGTCAAAAGAGCTTTCAGATCTCCAGCAGAAAAGGAATTCACGCCCGCATAAAGGGCCTTCAGAGAGGGAGAACAGGAGTGTTGTCTTAACACCCAGACCTTTCAACAAGCCAGCCCTGCCTCTGTACTGAATGGACCTGGCCAACCAGCTCTCCCTTCCAGCATGGAGAAGCCCCCAGGGCCTGCCCTTGCAAACCGCCCAAAGATTCCCTTGCTTGGAGTGAATGCAAGCAGCCTGCCCACTGCCAGGGCCACTGGTGCCAGGCCTGGAAAGAAAGTCCAGCCACTCACTCCAGCAGCAAACACGAGCAGCCCAGCACACCCTCCCTCTAGTTAATGGTTAAAGACAGCAGAAGGAAGGGATGTGAGTGAGGTCATTTCTGTCAGGGCACAGCGGTGCCAATGGCCGCTGTCACCAAAGATCTTCACCTTGGATGTGCACGGCAGCCTGGAGGAAATCCAGGCTCACAAAGCAATCTTTAGCTTGTCCCTACTACCCATCACTGGTCCTGGAAACCACACAAAAATCAAGGCAGAACTAAAGCGATGTCTCCAGGAACTGCAGAAAAGGCTCAAAAACTTCCAGATATTGGGAGAGGCAAAGTAAATGGATCCCCAATCACATCAATCAAGCCCAAAGGAGTAAAGCTTCATGTAGCACACAACAGGAAAGAGAAAAAAATACGTAGCAGCAAACAGTCACCTCCATATGCTCTCACTAAGATGTATGCATCTTACTTTACAGAGTGTTGAGCCCAACTCTGACATGAAAACACTGCACTTCATGACGCAGGCAGGCTTTATCTCTGGCCTGCGGAGTGAGGCAGGTGTGAGCCTCATTTTCCTCATCTGGAAAATGCAAACAGATATAAAGCTACTGGCTCTTCAGGGTTCATAATGAGGATTAAAAAATAATAATTTTTTTTAAAAAGGTGAGGTACTCAGGATAATGCTTGGCAGACAGCAGTTATGTGAAAGTGCAAAGATCCCAGATTTACATTAGAGGGTGACAGTGCACACCTGACATTCAGTACAGGGCTGGCACCATCACGATGTGTTCTTGCTCCCAAGAACAGCCAATACGGTAGGTGAGGACACGGGTCCTTCTCACCAAACTTTCCTTCAGCACTTAGAAAAGCCAGGTTTCACTGACAGGACAAGGGAGGAAGTCAGACACTTGATCAAAATAACTCACAGCCAGTCCTGAGTAGAAAACCAGATTGCTTCTTCGCAGCAGCACAAGAAAAATCTTGGCCAAACACATTCTACTACATGGGAATTAACCAGAAGGGGAGTTGGGGAGGCAACTGTACTTTGATAGATTTTGTATTAACCACACAATAGACATAAGTAAAGGCTCATCAAACGAGTGAGCACTGTGGTACAGCAGGTTAACCCACCACTTGGGACACGTGCACCCCATACTGGAGAGTCTGGGTGGGAGTTCCACCTCTGCCTCCACCTCCAATCCAGCTTCCTGCTAATGTGGCTGGGAAGGCAGCAGAAGATGGGCCAAGTAATCCAGGGGAACAGGATGGACTTCTTGGCTCCTGGCTTTAGTCTGGCCCAGCCCCAGAAGCTGCAGCCACATGGATTTCTTTCTCTCTCTGTCTCTTCCTCTTTACCACTCTTTCAAATAAATAAATAAATCTTTAAAAAAAAAAAAATCACTTTCCAAGTCCCTGAAAAAGAAAGCGTTGTGTTTATTGTACAATAACCTGAGCCAACTTAGTTATTACTGAGCCTGTTTAATGAATAACTAGATTTATAACAGTGAGGTGGTTTCTAGCAGAATAGCCAAAAGGTGATTGTAATCATTTAAAAAGCAGGAAATAGCACCCACTTAGATTGAAATGTCTCATTCCATTGAATATATTCATTTAAACTTACTGCTGGGGGAGGTGCTGAATGACAAATCTAGCAGCTTCTTGGGATAATCAAAAGTAAAATTAAATGCAGCCTTTCTCCTTTCCCCATCAATGTGGTGAGTGTGCCTGACTCTTCTTCACCATGTCTTCTCGCAAGAATTTTAGAAGATTCCTGGCCAAAATACAAAATTGTCCCATTTCCCAAAGGATTCAGATGAAAACTGGTAATAAAATCAGATTTAACTACAGCAGGAGACATTGAAGAACCAAGCTCTCCAAGGAACTGCACTTGAGACAGCATGCACATATATATGTAGTCACTATCTTCTCTTTTTTCTTCCCTCAAAGATGTATTTATTTATTTATTTATTTATTTGAAAAGCAGAGTTACAGAGAGAGAGACAGAGAGACAAAGAGAGAAAGATCTTCAACCCATTGGTTCACTCCCCAAATGGCCAAAATGGCCAGGGCTGGGCCAAGCTGAAGCTAGGAGCCAGGAGCTTCTTCCGAGTCTCCTATGTGAGTGGCAGGGGCCCAAGGATTTGGGCCATTTTCTGCTGCTTTCCTAGCACATTAGCAGGAAGCTGGATCAGAAGTGGAGCTGCCAGGACACCTACCGGTGCCCATATGGGATGCTGGCATCATTGACAGCAGCTTACCCTGCTGTGCCACAACACTGGCCCCAAGGTCACTCTCTTCTTAGCCATATCAAACGGAAAATGCCACCACTGTCTGGACAGAACATGTTTGATTGGTCACGTGACTAGTAGGTTAGTTCAATAGTAAATATGTGTAATGTTTTAAAAAACTTAAATGCAGGACAACATGGGAAAGAAGCTCCAAATCCTCAATGCAAAAACACAGAAGCCTCCAAATGGGGTATATCCAATCCAAGGGCACACACAGGTAAGTCACTAGCACCAAGAAAAAAGCAGATCTTATATTTGGATTTGTCACCTAAAAATAAATTTGTGAGGCAGGCATCCCGTATCAGAGCACCCAGTTCAAGCCCTGGCTGCTCCACTTCTAATTCAGCTCCCTGCTAATGCACCTGGGAAAGCATTGAAAGATGGCCCAAGGCCAGCACCATGGCTCACTAAGCTAATCCTATGCCTGTGGCGCCGGCACCCCATATGGGCACCAGGTTCTAGTCCCAGTTGCTCCTCTTCCAGTCCAGCTCTCTGCTGTGGCCCAGGAAGGCAGTGGAAGATGGTCCAAGTGCTTGGGCCCTGCACCTGCATGGGAGACCAGGAGGAAGCACCTGGCTCCTGGCTTTGGATCAGTGCAGCATGCCAGCCATAGCAGCCATTTGGGGAGTGAACCCCAAATGAGAAGGAAGACCTTTCTCTCTGTCTCTCTCACTAACTCTGTCAAAAAAAGAAGAAGGGAGGGAGGGAAGGAAGGAAGGAAGGAAGGAAGGAAGGAAGGAAGGAAGGAAGGAAGGAAGGAAAGAAGATGGCCCAAAAATTTGGGCCCCTGTCACCAGACCTATGTGCTGCCATCTGGGGAGTGAATCAGCAGATGGAAGATGTCTCTTTCTCACTCTCTGTCATTTTGCCTTTTAAATAAATAAAATTTTTTAAATAAGTAAATATACACATATGAGAAATGGGCATATCCCAAACTTACCACTGAGAGGAGTGACCGGAGCAATAAGAAATCCCCAGGTGGTGCCCATTTCAGCTGTCTCCAATAATCCAGCCCTAATCTCGCTCAAGGAGACACCTGGTCTGCAGACTTTGGCCTCAACAAGGGTAAGCCAGCCCTGCCTCTCTATCCATCGCCCCTCAGACCTCCAACCTGACATCCAACTCTATTCCTCTGTTCACCTGGTTAAATGTTATCCGCTGACCTAATTCTACTCAGCTTCCAGGCCCCTTCCTCCAGGGAGCCTTCCCAGTCTAGTATGGGGAGAGGTATGCTTCCTCTTTAGAGGACAGGTGCTTGTTATCTAGGTCACTGCTACTCACGGCCTGGTCCCCAAGCAGCGTCTGCAGCTGGAGAGTCTTAGCTCCCCCGCCCTAGTGAATGAGAACTGCCTTTTTAAATAAAATCCCTGGGGACTTGTAGGAGCCTGAAGGTGTGAGAAGCCCTCCTCTATTTGATAATCACTTTCTCTTCTCCCCACTGAGCAGTGCAAGAGGCAAGGAAAAGACACAACTCTGTTTCATCCCTAAGGTCCGGTCTCCTGGCACAGGATTGGTTCTGAGTTGGTCTTTCACGTATCTGATAGTGAGGAAGGGAAGAAAGACTTCACATTTTCATGAGGTTCCAAGCTGAAAGGAAGGAATGGGCCCACACACCAGAGGACAGCAACTGGACCCCAGAAGCATCTGAACTAGCCGGAGAACAGGTGGAAGACAGGACAAAATCCTGGCGTTGCATTCAAAAACAAAGTAATATTCACAGTGCTGAAGAATCATTACTAACTGAACTAACCAAATGAAATGCTCTCAGTAACTCTGACAGGAACTATTCTTACTTTTACAAATGGAGAGAGGCTCCAAAAGGTTAAGGCAGTGGACCAGAGCTACACAGCTGTTAAGGGGCAGGATTGGAGTGGGGATCAGAATCCAGGCAGTATGGGGCAGACATCTGGCATTTCAATTGCTCTTCGGGTTGTCTGCATCCCACAATAGAATTACGGAGTTCAAGTCCCGGCTCCACTTTGGATCCAGTTTCCTGCTAGTGCGTACCCTGGGAGGCAGCAGGTTTTGGCTCAATTAGTCCCTGCAGCCCACATGGGAGACCTGGATGGAGTTCTAGGCTCCTGGCTTTAGCCCAGGTCAGACTGCTGTGGACATTTGGGAAGTAAATCCGTTGCTCTATATCTATAATAAACAATCCCAGGGGCTGGCACTGTGGCATAGCAGGTAAAGCTGTTCCCTGCAGTGCCGGCATCCCATATGCATACTGGTTCAAGTCCCAGCTACTCCACTTCCAAACCAGCTCTCTGCTGTGGCCTGGGAAAGCAGTAGAAAATTGCCCAAGTCCTTGAGCCCCTGCTCCCGCATGGGAGACCCAGAGAAAGCTCCTGGCTTCTGGCTTCAGATTGGCAAAGCTCCGGCCACTGCAGCTAACTGGGGAGTGAACCAACGGATGGAAGGCCTCTCTCTGTCTCTCTCTCTCTCTTCCTCTCCTTCTCTCTCTGTGTAACTCTGACTTTCAGATAAATAAATAATTCCACCAGTGTGACTTTAGGCCCATGTCCTGAGTCAATATGCTGCACCCCTTAGCACCACAGCTATGCTCACCTGGAGGCTTCCTACAGAGAAAGCAGATCACTGAGGGCCCCAATTATGGAGCCACTGCAGGCAGGGACTAAAAGCCCCAGCAGGGGAGCAACTGCTGTCCCCAGGAGTCCAGCGGGCCATCCTCAATTGGGCCAGCACCCGCACACAGTGAGGTGACACTGTCTTCCAGCACAGAACCAGCATCTGAGAGCAGCAGTGAGGGGAGGGAGGGGTGAGGAACAGAGTTTGGATCCAATTCAAAGCCCTCCTTGGACAGCACAGGCTCCCCAAGAATGAAGGAGGCTGCTGACTGGCACACCGGTCCCACGGTTGCCGGAGAGCTCTGCAGAGGCGCAGCCGCCATCTGGAAGTGATCTGGCCCAGAGATTCCTGAACGGGGTGGGAGGTTGGAATGACCAGCCGCCTGCAGCGCCTGTCCAGCCCGGAAACAAAGCTGGTGTGAACGGCCCTGGAGGCAGCCATAACATACCCAGGGTCACCCCCTCCCAAGGAGGCGACACCCTCCAGGCAGTCCATCCATCACTCTACCAAGCAGGATCAACATGAAGCAATGGAGCAGGCTCTCCAAGAAAGCGCTAATTTTAAATGTCCTCACAATGTGCCCGTCCCTTCAGCACGACTTTGAGAAAAACACTGGGGAGCCAGCACTCTGGCAAATTGAGCTAAGCTACGCCTGTGATACCAGCATCCCATATCAGAGCATGGGTTCCAGTCCTGGCTGCTCCGCTTCCCATCCAACTCCCTGCTAATGTGCCTGGGAAGGTAGCAGAGGATGGTTCAAGTGCTTGGGGTCCTGCCACCCATGTGGGAGACAAGGGTGGCGTTCCAGGCTCCTGGCTTCAGCCTAGACCAGCCCCAACCTTTGAGCCCATTTAGGGAATAAGCCAGCAGATGGAAGATCTCTATTTCTGTCTCTCCCTCTCTCTGTAATTCTGCCTTTCAAATAGACAAAAAAAAAATTTTTTTAAATAAAATACCTGACTCAGGCCGGCGCCGCGGCTCACTAGGGTAATCCTCCGCCTTGCGGCGCCGGCACACCGGGTTCTAGTCCTGGTCAGGGCACCGATCCTGTCCCGGTTGCCCCTCTTCCAGGCCAGCTCTCTGCTGTGGCCAGGGAGTGCAGTGGAGGATGGCCCAAGTGCTTGGGCCCTGCACCTGCATGGGAGACCAGGATAAGCACCTGGCTCCTGCCATCGGATCAGCGTGGTACGCCGGCCGCAGCGCGACAACCGCGGCGGCCATTGGAGGGTGAACCAACGGCAAAAGGAAGACCTTTCTCTCTGTCTCTCTCTCTCACTGTCCACTCTGCCTGTCCAAAAAAAAAATAAAAAAATAAAGTAAAATAAAATAAAATACCTGACTCCTTTGACAAGCACTCACATAACAGCTTCTCCACACCATGAAATGCTCCAAGCACTTTTAAAAATACTAACTTGATTATTAATAACAATCTTTCAAGAAGGTAGTAATTATCCTCATTTTAACAATAAGGAAACCAAGGCAGAGACGTTTCTTCAAAGATACTTACTGGCAGGTGGGATTTGAACCAACACCCTGTCTGCTCATTCCTGCACAGACCACATCCCACACTAAGGTGCTACACCTTGTTGCCATGGACCCTGAAGTTGCTAATTCTGACAAAGCAGGCTACTTTGCTACTTTTTTTTTTTTTGGACAGGCAGAGCTAGTGAGAAAGACAGAGAGAAAGGTCTTCCTTCCGATGGTTCACTCCCCAAATGGCCGCCACGGCTGGTGCGCTGCGGCTGGCGCATCGTGCCGATCCGAAACCAGAAGCCAGGTGCTTCCTCCCGGTCTCCCATGTGGGTGGCAGGGCCCAAGCACTTGGGCCATCCTCCACTGCCTTCCCGGGCCACAGCAGGGACCGGGACAGAATCCAGCGCCCCAACTGGGACTAGAACCCGGGGGTACCGGCACTGCAGGCAGAGGATTAGTGCACAGCACCCAAAAGACACATTGCCGTTTGTTGGGCAGTTCAGGAAAGAGCAGGACTTGGGGCTATCTGGACATGACTTTGACGTTGCTGGGACAAAAGGGAGAGGAAGGGAATGGGGCAGAGAGGAGCCCACCACCCTGGAGGCCCTGCCCAGTGACCCTACGTCTCCAGGGCACACACCCGGCTCAGGCACCAGCTTGGCGGAGCTAAGTTCAGAAAACAGAAGGCTCAGGCTGCATCCTCTGAAAAGGAAGGGATTTCTTTCTCTAAAGAACCAAATCCAAACACACACTACACAAACTTCTAGGCAGCTCTGTCACCCTTGGGCAATGCGACCCCTTTTTCTCCAAGTTGGATGGACTACCCAGTGTCAGAAAGTTTTCTGGAAAAACAAGTAAATAAAACCGCCAGCTCCTGGCAAACAAGTCGAATTGAAAATGCTGAGGCCTCTGTGAACTGCCTGGGAGACAACAAGAAACAGGAAAACTGTCAACCTCTGGGGGGAGCCTCAGAAGGGCCCCACCTTCCCGCGGACCACAAGTGTGAGTAAATAACCCAGGCTGTCATTCAGTGAATCTGAGGCAGAAAAACCACAGTCCTCTGGCGGCTGTTAGACCATCTCATGTCTCAGAGCTCAGCACACGCACACGACTGCCACAATGCAAACCCCTGGGAGTCATCTAAGACATACAAAACCCTGTGTTCGTTCGATGATACCTTCCTTGTTTACGGAGTAGGATGGAATTCGTTGGGTACCAGGAAATCTCAAAAAAAATAAAATAAAATAATGAAGACACAGTCATTCCGCAACAAAGTCAACCCCAGCACAGGAGGCAAGCTGCAGCCACTCACTTCCCGCAGTGATCCCCGGGACCCTCATCACGGCCCAGGGCAATTCATCCTGTCACTCACTAAAAGCCCCCACATCCCTGTTCTGTCCCAGACCAGAGGTATCCTGCTCTCACCAACACCCCAGACTTTCAAAACCTAGTGTTGGGGGTGTGCTCTGAGAGGGCTGTGTGTTCCTCACCCCTGACACCGGAAGGCAAGTCAGCTCAGGCTCAAACTCAACAGCGGGCCAGACCCAGGCTCCAGTCACCATTTATTGACGGACTGGGTCACCTTTGCAACTGCCTCCACTCATCCTGACATAGAGACAGCAATACTCCGAACAGGAATGACAACAGCCACATTCTAGGCCCTTAACACCCAGCCGGGTGGGGGGTGGGAGCCTGCCAAAGCAGATCCTTAGATGAGGCCGGTGATCGCCATCAATCACTGATTGCCGGGAGGGCTCCATGAGGGCTATCAACAGAACACACTGAACATGGGAGGGTGTCTCCAGACAGAGCTGGGGCCATTGTTGGTGCAAGGCAACATAAGCAGCAATGACATCCAAGCTAGAACAGACAACCCCCCTCCCTTTTCTTGTTTTTTTGAAGAGCCCCGGGGCAGAGGGAAGAGGCCTCAGGCTTGAAACCACACACACACACACACACACACACTGCACTTGGCAAGGCATCCTCTGGTCTCCAGAGGCTGGAAAACCTGTTTGCTCTGAGATCTTTCTAGAGAGCCACTAGGCAGCCAATAACAGAGGCCATAAATGTGATTAGTCCACCTTTTGACCCAGGAATGCCATGAAATCATTTCAAAGAAAAAAATGAAACCACGCCACTCACAGTGGGGAGAAATCTACAGAAAAGAGGCTGCCAACACCCCACCGGCCCACCCCAGAGGAAGGGGAGCCAACCCTGGAATGTGGGGACAACGCAGGCCTAAGGCTTGGGTGGGTTCAGGAAGGAATGAAAATATTGAGGACCAAGGAGAAAAACGTGCAGCACCAGACAGAGCCAAAAATGAGACCCAAGAGCCTGGGGCTCCGCTGCGAGCCAGTCCATACTGGAAGCAGCTGCCACCTCTGTAAACAGTTGGTAAATTAGGCAGTCAGGGATTTTCTGGTGCTGTGGGTTTTTTTTTTTTTTTTTTTTTTTAAGAGATTTCATGTCATGTTCGCATATTCCTGGTTTACTTTAAGTTTCTTTGTTCGGTTAATTAAATAAATACACACTTTTAAAACAAAGAAGAACAGATCCAAGTTGAGCCCAGCCAGGCCTTGAGACCCTCTAGAGAAAGGTTGGTTTCTGAAAAGGATTCCCAGGAGAAAGAGGTGCTCCCTCACAGGAGAGGAAGCGGCCCCCCCAGAAAAGACAACAGCACCCTATGTAGCCTCCCCTCTGCAGAAAAGCCACCCTGGGGGTGGGGGGCATTGCTGGGAGGCAGGCTGGGTGGTGGCAGCTGCCTGGGCCCAGGAAGCAGGAAGCAGCCCTACCTAGCAGGGCAGGTGTGTGTGTAGGGAGGGGGGAGGCTCAGCCCAAAGGGAACCCCCTTTTCAAGGGAGAAAGGGCCAGCAGCCACACCCTCCTCCCTGTCTTGTCTCTAGGTCACTATAATGGCCTGGTTTCCTAAGGAAGAGACCAGACCCAGTGGCTCCCTGGCAAGATATACAATGTAGCACTTGCATGCTCTGCTTAACACACACACACTGCACAGTAACATACTACTCACACATGCTATGTGGACACACAAACTCTTTGCACACATATATATTATCCACACAGGCACACACATTCTCTTTGCATGTGCACATACTAGTCATGCACACTATGTGGACACGCTGCATGCACACACACACACACACACACTTGCTGTGCACACACGGCTCTGCACACACACATTACATTCCCCTTGCCCCTACTGCCACAGCTGTGAGACTTCCAGGAAGCCTGCAGCTGCCCAGGCTGGAAGGGGACCCCTCATCCTCACTCTTCCTCCCCAGCAGCAGAGCCCAGGCCCCCAACTCCCTCCTTCCTCTCAGGAAGACCCCGCTGTGGGGAGGATGGGGAGAGGGAAATAAAGCCTTTTTCTAAAAATCACCCATTTCCTTCCATTCCCAGCAGGACCCTACTTGTGTGTCCCCGGGCAAGCCAGTTAACCCTCTCGGTCCCGTATCTATAAAACGGGTCTAAGGACAGCTCAGCTCGCGGCGCGGACAGAACTTGGCAGGCTATTGGCTCAGAGGACGCTGCTTCAGCTCGACAAGGCAGTCACAACGACCACCACCACCTCGGCATTCTCTCCACCTGCGGCGACCGCCAGAGCCGCGCTGGGGGTGAGGGGCGGCGGGAGCGAGGACACACCCCCCGAGGCTCCCAGCCCGACCTCCAGCCCACGCCCATTCCGGCGACGGCGGGGGAGGGTACCAGGTCCTGGGCTCCACCTGGGCGGAGAGGCCTCCGGCACAGAGAACGGTACTGGCCAGGTTTCCCCGCCCGGTTGCCCAGCCAACGCCCAAGGGGCGGCCGCCGAGCGCACCGGACTGGGCGCAGCGGGGCGAGCGCTCCAGGGCGCATCTGACCTTGGGGCTGCGGGAGGGCGACGGCCGCCAGCGGTCCAGCTCCCGCAGGGCGCTGGAGCTCAGAGAAAGACCCACACACACCTCACCTCGCCCCCCACGACCCCAAGTCTCGCCCACAGGCAGCCCAGGGTGCGCGGCAGACGGTGGCCACACCAGGTTCCCCGCCCAGGGAATGACCCCTGGCCAGGGTCCGCCGCCTATAACTCTGAGGGCGACTCTCCCCCGCGTCGGCCCCAAGCCCAGCCCGCGCGGCGGAGCGTGCGGGGCACTCACCGATGGACACGAGCTTGATGCTCTCGCGGTCCAAGAACTCGAGAGCCACCGACACGTTCTCCAGCTGCATCTGACGGAAGGTGGGCCGCTGGTGGTACTTGCGGTACATGTGCTTCTGGCTGAGCACCTCGAGCAGCGCGATGAGCCGCAGCCCATCGCTCAGGTCGGTCTGCAGGTTCCCGATGCGTTTGTTCACGCACTTGAGGTGCTCGTTGCACCAGCGGGTGAACGTGTTCTGCTGGATCTTCTTCCACGGCGCGTCCTCCGCCAGGTCCTTCTCGGTCACCGGCATCCTGGCGGCGGGGAGAGCGCGAGGCGCAACGACGAGCTGCGGCCGGAGGCTGGCGTCGGCGGGAGGCCCAAGGGCCGGGGGAGCGAGAACCGCAGCGGAGCGGGAGTGGGGCTCGAACTCGCTGCTAGCAGAGCCGCGGCCGGGGCTGCTCTGCGACCGCCCGCCTCTCACCGCGCGAGGCGCCTGGCCCCGCGCCTGCGCGCTGCGCCGCCCCGCCCCCGAAGCCCCGCCCCGGGCCGCCCCTCCCGCGGGGCGTCCCCGGGCCACGCTCGCCCCCTACCGCCCGGAGCGGGCACTGCGTCCCGCGGCCTCCAAGGGCGTCCGGGGATCCCGAGCTAGGGCTCTCCAACCCCACAGGCTTCTTCAGGAAAGAGCAGCCGCTTGGCAGCCGCGAGCCAAGGGACGTGCGGAGGGAGGGGGTGGGCGGAATGGGCGAGGAGCGGCGTGGGTCCTGGGGTAGGGGGTTCGTCATCCACTCACAGGTTCAGTAAGGGGTTTGCGCTGTGTGGCAGGCGCTTTTCTCAGAGCCTGGGGAGCAGTGGAACAAATAACAGAGAGAAGGAGTAAGTCATCTATCACAGATTAGCTTAGCAGTAGGAAAAGTGAAGACACGTTTGCCATTTGTGTTGGGTTTCTGCTGCTGCTCGAACAAGCTGCCAAAACTTTGTCTTGGAAGAAAAAAAAAAAGGCGGAGTTTATTACCTTGCCATGCTACAGGTTAATGTCCTGCACATGTGTCTGCGCCAACACCAAGGTGCTGCTGGGATGCGTTCCTTCCTCTTGCTTTGCCTACTCGGGCTTGTAGAAGCTGCCTGGGAATCCCGGTTCACGACCTCCTCCTCGGGTTTCACAGCCTTGCAAGTCTCTCCCACGTGCCCTCTCTCGGTTCTCCAGAGTCACAGTTCCCCTCTTCTAAGGACGCTTGTGATTGCTAGCCCAGGTGATGTCCCTGTTAAAGTCAGCTATTGCAGGTTACATTCACAGGTTCTGGGGATCAGGATCTGAACGTTCTGCCACCCACACCACACGTGGGGTCTTCACAGAAAATGAAAATGCTTTGCGTGGCTTTCAATTTTTTTTTTGCACCAAAATAAACTTATCTTTTAATTCCATTTTCCCTTGAAGCTACTGAAGTGCTCCTAGTATTTTTTTTTTTTTTTTTTGACAGAGTGGACAGTGAGAGAGAGAGACAGAGAGAAAGGTCTTCCTTTTTGCTGTTGGTTCACCCTCCAATGGCCGCTGCGGCCGGCGCATCGCGCTATTCCGAAGCCTGGAGCCAGGTGCTTCTCCTGGTCTCCCATGCGGGTGCAGGGACCAAGACCTTGGGCCATCCTCCACTGCACTCCTGGGCCACAGCAGACAGCTGGAGTGGAAGAGGGGCAACCGGGACAGAATCCGGCGTTCCACCCAGGACTAGAACCCCGTGTGCCGGCGCCACAGGCAGAGGATTAGCCTATTGAGCTGCAGTGCCGGCCAGTGCTCCTAGTATTTTAAGCACCTACTCGGTAGGTACTCATCCAGTTGTTGTGTTAAGACCCAGCCCGCATGTACTGAGCACCTGCTATGCACCTGTGACAAGCTCTGTTGCTAAGTAATTTTCATGCTATAGGCCCCATGTGACAAGAGTTAACCTAGGAGTTAAGTGGCTTGTCTAGGCCATGCAACACATCAGAAATGGAAGCTAAGTCTGCAAGAGAAGCTCGGGTTGCCCTGGGGCCAATGAAGAGGCTCTGAATCCAGGTTTGGGAGAATTGGGGCAGGCAGGCTTCCTAAGAGGGCACAGCAGGATGGCCAGCCTGGGCTTCCAGGCATTTGTGGGTATCCTGGGCTTCTGCGTATCATGCTGAGTGCTTTGTTCAGATGCATGGCCTCACTCACTGGAAATGCTGACAGTAGCCAGAGGGAAGGAGCACACTGCCCGGCCCTGGCCACAGGGACTCATTCCCACAGCAGTGATATAGTGAGGAGATTTGCCGGGGCTCAGCTGGTGAGGACTGGACAAAGCTAGATTGGAACTTGGATCGGCTTCCAAAGGCTGTTCTCTGCCTGGGAGGTGCCTTTGTCCTCCCGATGGGCCGAGCAGCAGAATCACTGGAGACAGAGGTGGTGGGAGCCTCTGACTTTCCCAGGCTACAGGTCAGGGTTCCTCCTATGTTCTCCACCCAAACTCATCCATCAAAACTTATCAGCCAGTGTCTCACTCCTTCTAGGACCTCCTCCCTGCAAGGTGAGACTGGAGCTAAGTGATCAGCTATGTGTGTCACTGAAAAAGAAAAAAGAAGGGGCTGGCGCTGTGGCGCAGCAGGTTAAACTGTGATCGTAATGCCAGCGTCTCATATGGGTGCTGGTTCAAGTCTCGGCTGCTCCACGTCCCATCCAGCTCCCTGCTTATGTGTCTGGGGAAGCAGCAGAAGATGGCCCAAGTCCCTGGGCCCCTGCACCCATGTGGGAGACTCGGAAGAGGCTCCTGGCTTCAGCCTGGCCCAGCCCCAGTCATAACCAGCAGATGGAAGATCTCTGTCCCTCCCCGCCTCTCTCTGTAACTTTGCCTTTCAGATAAATAAAATAAATCTTTTTTTAAATGAAACAGGTAAGGTGAATTATAGTCATGGATCTGATTTAATTCCATGTTAGGGTGACCAGCTATCCCAGTTTGAACAGAACCAAGTCATCTGCTGGGATACAGGCCTTTGAGTCCTACAACTAGGAAAGTCCCTGGCAGCCCAGGCCAAGTTGGTCATCCCACCCCGTATAGCCAAACCATGATCATTTCAGTGTGCAACTGATATTTTTAAATAGTTTTACATGTTGACGTTTTTTGGTACTGCCTTTCAAAGTTTATGTGTATTTCACACTCACAGCACCTCTCGCTTCACTTGGCCACATTTTAAGTGTGTATCTCTCTCTCTCTCTCTCTCTCTCTCTCTCTCCCTATGTCTCTGCCTTTCAAGTAAAATGAAAACAAGTAATGTTTAAAAAAATGACTACATTTAAACTCAACATCCACCTGTGGCTACTGGTAGCAGTTGTACTGGACCCTGCAGGTGTGGAGATGTACTTGATGCTGAAATAAACTGGTTAGCAAGCTGGAGGCGCTGAATGTTCTCCTCCGGGTTCTGAGCCCCATCCTGTATATGAAATGCACCTACATCCGTCAGAAGTCTTGTTCTGGGGGAAGGTCCCAAGTGGATCTTCATCCAGTGGGTTCTGGGCCTCTTGGGGTCTACTGCTATGGTCACAGGATGTGCTTGCTTATCAATAAAAATAGGAGGAGAAATAATAGAAACAGACACTGCCATCTCTTGAGTGTTGGCATTATTTCATCTAATCTCCCCTGGAACTCTAGGAGGTGATATTATTATCCCCATTTTACAGGTAAGGAAACCGAGGCCGGAAGGGGTGATCATGTGCCTATTGCCACAGAGTGGCATAGAATTAACATTAACAGTCATGATTAAGAGCAAGGACCTGGGGCCTGCACAGTGGCGTAGCAGGTAAAGCCTCCCGTTCCAGTTCTGGCTATTCCACTTCTGATCCAGCTCTCTGCTATGGCCTGGGAAAGCAGTAGAAGATGGCCCAAGTCCTTGGGTCCCTATACCCACATGGGAAACCTGGAGGAAGCTCCTGGCTCCTGGCTCCTGGCTTCAGATCGGTGCAGCTCCAGCCGTTGCACTCATCTGGGGAGTGAACCAGCAGATGGAAGACCTTTCTCTCTCTCTCTCTGCGTCTCCTCTCTCTGTGTAACTCTTTCAAATAAATAAATAAATCTAAAAAAAAAAAAAAAAAAAAAAGAGCAGGACCTGAGAGTGGGCATTTGGAACAGTAGTCCCATATCTGAGTGCCTGATTTCAGTCCCAGCTCCTCCACCACTTCTGATCCAGTTTCCTACTGATATGTATTCTGGGAGGCGGCAGATGATGGCCCAAGTGCTTGGGCCCCTGCTACCCTTGTGGGAGACCTGGATGGAGTTCCAGAGACTCCTGGCTTTGGGTTGGCCCAGCCCTGGCTATTGTGAATATTTGTGTGTGTGTGCATGTGTGTGTATCTCTGTCTCTCTCTCTCTCTCTCTCTCTCTCTTTCTCCATGTCTCTGCCTTTCAAGTAAAATGAAAACAAACAAATAATATTTTAAAAAATGACTACATTTAAAAAACAAACAAACAAAAAACAAGAAGTAGGGACTGGAGCTGCCCTTGACCTTGTCTCCTTACTGCAAGGTGTCTGGCGCGTAACAAATCTTCCCAGGCAGTCGAATCAATTAATTCACAGGCTTTTATTGGGGTTCCGCTCCCAGGCGAGGTTCCCTGGTCCCAACAGAGCAACAGAGCAGGGGCCGGGGAAGTCCCGTGTCAGAGATTGGGAGTGCTCCTTTTATAGATTCAGGGCATGGGGGTTAAAGGTAGAGGAGGGTCTGATCCTCATTGGTTGACCTTTAGGCACCCGCGGGGACCTTGACAAGGACTCTTCATTCCCGGAAGTATAGGCCTTCCCTCCTTGCGGCCCCCAAAGCTACCACTTACCTGTAACCTGCACTGACGTGTTGTCTCCTAGGAGCATCTGATAAGTGAGAAAGTCTTTGTTGGCACTCAGCATGGAAGCACCACAGAGGAGCTGTGTCATAGTGGGTTAGGCATCCACCTCAGGAGCTGACATTCCATAGGGACGCTGGTTCGTGTCCTGGCTATTCCACTTCTGATCCAGCTCTCTGCTAATGGCCTAGGAAAGTAGTGGAGAATGGCGCAAGTGCTTGGGCCCCTGCACCCATGTGGGAGACCCATAAGAAGCTTCTGGCTTCGGATCAGCTGAGCTCCGGCCATTGCATCTATTCTGGGAGCGAACGAGTGTATGGAAGACCTTGCTCTATGTCTCTCCCTCTCTGTCTGTAACTCTGCCTCTCATATAAATAAATAAATGCTTAAAAAAAAAAAAAAAAGCACCACACACAGCTATCACTGTCATAATGTTGACTTGAAACGTGGAGAGCCCAGACTGGACGCTCCAGACTTAGAAGCGGCTTTCCAAAGGGAACAGAGATAGAGAAGCAGGCCTTGCGCAATGAATTTATGTCCTTCCCAGGGTGGGGCCCTGGACTTCTTTGCTACAGGGTGGGGGCCTTGTCAGTTGTAAATTTACACCCGCATCCACACCCCGCCATTGAGAAAGGGAAGCAAAACACAGAAGGGGAGGTGTGCTCTGCCTCCAGCCCTGGAGGAAGCAGAGCTGGTTTCTGTAGCAGCTCCCCCATCACAGCCCTGGCAGGGAAGGCCCTGGGTCCATGTGCGAGGGGTGCTGGCCGAGCAGGACCACCCTCAGGGTGGGCGCCTTCCCCACAGTGGGTCCTGTCCTGAGATGAAGTGCCTGCTTGAGGAAGGCGCAGGTTTTCACCCCAGGCCTCCTACTAAGGCAGGGTCCAGAATGAGCAGAGCGCTGTTGGCTAGGGCCCTGCTCTGCGGACACACCAGCGGGCTCAGTGGTGACATGCAGGCTCTATTTCGAGCCCAGAGCCATAGGACTTGCCCTTCCCTGGGCTGGATCATGAGCTAAGCATCTGGTTTTTGTTTGTTTAAGATTTATTGATTTATGTGAAAGGCAGAGTGACAGAGAGGGAGAGACAGAGATCTTCCACCTTCTAGTTGGTTCCAAGAGCCCGGAATGCCATCTGGGTCTCCCATGAGAGTGGCCGGAACCTAAGCACTGGGCCATGACCTGCTGGCTCCCAGGTACATTAGCAAGGAGCCAGATGAGAGGCTCCGAATAGTCAGGACTTGAATCAGGCACTCAGGTGTGGGATGCAGGTGTCCCGAGCAGCAGTTTCACCTGCGAGCCACGCCTGTCTCAGGAGGACTCTGAGCATCTTCCCCACGTTACACCTAGGGAGACAAAGGCACAAAAAACAAAAGCAACTCACTTACTTTAGGTTGGATACAGGTATTAAATGTCGGAATCTGCATGGGGAATGCTGGCAGAAGCAGCTGCAGAAGGCAGCCATGACTCCTAGCTCTGCCGTCCCCCAGAACCCACGGCCCTGACTGCCTAGCAACGGGCAAAGAATGAGGGCGGCGGCCACCCTGCACTCCACTGCTGGGTGTTGTCCATCAGCGGGGTCAGAGGCAGAGCTGCCCAGGGCCTTGACTCCCTCCCACTGGCCCTTCCAAGCCCAAGGTGGAACCCAAAGCCAGAGCATGCCTTGCACCCCACCCCAGGACTGCTGGAATTTAAAAAAAAAAAAAAAAAAATGCAAGTGGCTAGGCCCTTGTCCTCCACCCAGTCTGGCTTTCACTTCTGCAGAAGATTTCATGTGAGAGTCTCGTTTGGTTTTGGGTGTTTTTTTTTTTTTTTTTTTTTTCCTAAATGCAGATAAATGCCACAGAATACTTTTCTGCTAAAGACAACTCTGTCCAGTTGCCACTCACTTGGCAACCCAGTCCGCTTTCCACCTTGCCAGCAGCCTTGAAGCTCACAAAGCCCTTTCCCATCCTGATCTTGCCAGCCAGGACCCACAGGAATGTTTGTGGAGGCCTAAGGACAGGGCTGATTATCTCCATCCCCAGCACCTCACCGAGTGGAGGCATTTGGGACCACTTGCTGAACTGCCACAAAGCAGGGAAGGGTGAAGTGACTCACACAAGGTCAGGGTTAGACTCCACCAGTGGCATGGACCTCTCCTGGGAGTGTGCAGAGCGTCAGGGGTCACCTGACCTCCTGAATCAGAAGCTGCCATTTTCCAGTACCCACGGTGATCGACATGCTCGCGCAGGTTTGGTAAGTACTGGATTCAGCACACCCAGTAGATGCACTCCCTTGGCATTAATGGCATCCTCTGGAGAAAGTTAAAGCATGCTTCTCTGCCGGCACCAGTATCACCTCTGCTGTGCCACCATGCCCAGGTTCAGCAGGGTGAGCGATTCTCTCGCATTTATGCTCACATCAGCTTAGCGCTTATCAGGGCTGATACTGTGTGTCGGTGCATCACCTGAATCATATCCATAATGTATCCATTAAGACAGCTCCCAGGCAGGTACTGCAGTGCAGCAGGTTGAGCCGCTGCTTGGGAAGCCCACATCCCATATTGCGAGCACCAGTTTGAACCCCTGACTCTTCCACTTCCAATCCAGCTCCCTGCTAATGCACCTGGGAGGCAGCAGATGATGGCTTAAGTGCTGCCATCTATACCCATTTCAAATAAATAAAAATAAACAAACATTCAAAAGGACATTTAGGGACTCGTGCTGTGGCACAGTGGGTAAAACTGCCGTGTGTGCCATATGGGCACCAGTTCCAGTCCTGACTGCTCCTTTTTCGATCCAGCTCTCTGCTATGGCCTGAGAAAGCAGTGGAAGATGGCCCAAGTGCTTGGGCCCTTGCACCCATGTGGGAGACCTGGAGGAGTCTCCTGACTCTTGGCTTTGGATCGGTGCAGCTCCGGCCGTTGCGGCTGACTGGGGTTTGAACCAGTGGATTGAAGACCTTTCTGTCTCTCTGCCTCTCCCTCTCTCTCTCTGTAACACTGACTTTCAAATAAATGAATAAAACTTCAAAAAAAAAGATGTTTATTTATTTATTGGACAACTATACTCCCAGAACAATTCCAAATAAATTAAAATTACAGGTTCTCTTCTGTACACATAGTAAATTATTTATTTTGAAAAGAAAGAGGAATGTGATTTATTAAGAGAAAAATCAATTTTTCCACATTCTGTCTAAATAAATTCTGCATATCTGTTTTTAAAATATCAGGTTGAAAGGCCAGCATTGTGGTTCAGCAGGTTAAACCACAAACAATGATGTCAGCATTCCATATCAGAGTACAGATTGGAGTCCCAGCTGCTCCGCTTCCAATCAAACTCCCTAGGAAAGCAGTGGAAGATGGTCCAAGTCCCTGGGCCCCTGCCACCCATGTGGGAGCCCTGATTGGAGTTCCAGGTTGCTAGTTTTGATGTGGCCCAGTCCTAGTTGTTGTGGCCTGTTGGGGGGTGAACCAGCATATGGAAGATCTCTTTCTCTGTGTCTGTACTTCTCTCTGTGTGTCTTCTTCTTTCAAATAAATAAAATAAATATTTTAAAAATATATATCAAGTTGAGATAATGCCATGTTATTGGCCTGCCCAGGACACCTATATATCTCAATATGGTTCTGTATGCAGATAACAGAAAAAATAAGTCCAGGAAGGATTTATAGCAGTGAACCAGGGTAGTCACTAGGAAACAAAAATTATAAGAACTCTTAGTCTTTTTTCCAAAGATTTATTTTATTTATTTGATATCAAGAGTTAGAGAGAAAGAGAGAGAGAAAGAGATCTTCCTTCTGCTGGTTCACTCCTCAAATGGCCTCAATGGCTAAGGCTAGGAGCTTCATCCTGGTTCACTCCTCAAATGGCCTCAATGGCTAAGGCTAGGAGCTTCATCCAGGTTCACCATGTGGGTGGCAAGAATCCGAGTGCTTGGAACATCCTCTGCTGCTTTCTCATGTGCATTAGCAGGGAGCTGGATCAGAAACAGAGCAGCTGGGACTTGAATCTACACCCATATGGGATGGCAGCGCCACAGGTGGTGGCCTAACCTAAGTCACAACACTGGTCCCAGAACTTTTCCTCTTTATCATAAGGACTATCTTCATTGTTTCTCCAATTATTTTTTAAACATACACAGTTGGTAGAAATGTAAAATGGCACACCCCCACCAGAAAAGATTTCTTAAGAAGTTAAACTTGCATCTACTAAATGCTCCAGCCATTCCACTCCAAGGTAATTGCCCAAGGGAAATAAAAGCACAGGTCATTTAAAGACGTCCATAGTAGCTGTATCTGTAACTGCCCCAAGTCTGGAAATAACCTAAGAGTATTAATAAGACCTTAATGGACCAACAGGCTGAGGTGCATCCAGCCAACAGACGGGTGCTTGGCAAGGAAAAGGACCACCAATCGCTGCACATCTCAGCATGATGATGCCAGGTGAAAGGAGCCAGGCCAGACCAGAACACGACTGCATTTTACATAGAACTTTTTAAAATCTCAGTCAATTCATCGTGACAGAAAGCAGATCAATGTTTGCCTGTGGATACAGAAGCTGAACAAGGAGGATGTTATAAGAGGGAATTGTTATAAAGGAAATGTTATAAGGAGGGACATTATATGAGAGAATGAGGGAGCCAGCACTGCGGTATAGCAGGTAAAGCCGCTGCCTGTGATGATGCCATCATCCTATATGGGCGCCGGTTGGTTTCTTGGCTGCTCCACTTCCTATCCAGCTCCCTGCTGATAGCTTGGGAAAGTAGCGGAAGATGGCCCAAGTCCTTGGGCCTCTGCCACCCATACTGAAGACCTAGATGAAGCTCCTGGCTCCTGGCTTTGGCCTGGTGCAGCGCTGGCCATTGCAGCCACCTGGGAAGTGAACCAGAGAATGTAAGATCTTTCTGTGAGTGTCTCTCCCTTTCTCTCTCTCTGTAACTCTCATTTTCAAAATAAATAAATCTTCAGGGGCCGGCGCCGTGGTGCAGTAGGTTAATCCTCTGCCTGTGGCATCGGCATTCCATATGGGTGCCGGTTCTAGTCCCAGCTGCCCCTCTTCCAATCCCGCTCTCTGCTATGGCCTGAGAAAGCAGTAGAAGATGGCCCAAGTGCTTGGGCCCCTGCACCCGCATAGGAGATCGGGAAGAAGCACCTGGTTCCTGGCTTCAGATCGGCGCAGCTCCGGCCATTGTGGCCAACTGGGGAGTCAACCAGCGGATGGAAGACCTCTGTCTCTCTCTCTGCCTCTCCTCTCTCTGTCTAACTCTGCCTTTCAAAATAAATAAATAAATCTTTTTTTTAAAAATGCAAAATAAAAAATCTTCTTAAAAAGAAAGAGAGTTTGAGGGGACAGGCATTTGACCTAGCAATGAAGACACCCATGTGTGGCTTTGGAATCCCTGGGTTCACTCCCCAGCTCCGGCTTCACTCTAGCTTCCTGCTAATGAGCACCGGGACCGGCAGTAGCGATGGCTCAAGTAGCTGGGACCTGTATTGAGTTTCCAGGTTCTGGCTTCTGCCCCTTGGCCATTGTATTTGTCTTTTTTTTTTTCCTTTTTATTGTCTTTTTTTCTTGGTTGTATTTGTATTTGGAGAGTAAAGCAGTAGATGGGACCTCTCTCTGTTTCTGTCTCTCTACCTATCAGATTAATAAATAAGAATAAAATGAGATTGGGGGGGACATAGCACAGCAGTTGAAGCTGTTGCTTTCAATGCCACTAGTATCGCATATCAGAGTGCCAGTTTGAGTCTTGTCTGTTCCGCTTGTGATCCAGTTTCCTGCTGATAGGCCTGGAAGGCAGCAGATAATGGCTCAAGTACTTGGGCCCCTGCTACCCTGATGAAGTTCCAGGTTCCTGGCTTCAACCTGGCCCAGACCCAGTTGTTGCAGCCATTTGGGGAATGCACCAGCAGTTGGAAAATCTCTCTTTCTCTCTCTTTTCCTCACTCTGTTGACTTCCTTTCAAATAAATAGACAGATATTTTTCTAAAAAGTATGAGGAAATTTTTGGAGTGGTGAAAGAGTTTACCACTCTTACTATAGTGATGGCTTCCTGGCTACACACACACACCCATATACTAGCATATTTCAAAAAGTTCATGGAAAAATGAAATTGAAAAGTAAGTTTATTTTGGTGTGAATTTTGTTTAAATCCATGCATAATTTTTCACAATACATATTTTCCATAAACTTTATAAAAAGATTTATTTACTTATTTGAAAGAGTTACACAGAAAGAGGATAGGCAGAGAGAGAGAGAGAGAATTTTCTTCCATCCAAGGGTTCACTCCCCAATTGGCTGCAATGGCCAGAGCTGTGCAATCCGAATCCAGGAGCCAGGAGCTTCCTCTGGGTCTCCCACATGGGTGCAGGGGCCCAAGGACTTGGGCCATCTTCCACTGCTTTCTCAGGCCATAGCAGAGAGCTAGATTGGAAGTAGGGCAGCAGGGACTCGAACTGGTGCCCATATGGGATGCCAACACTGCAGGTGGCGGCTTTACCCGCTACACCACAGTGCTGGCCCTCATAAACTTTTTTTTAAGTTTCACTTATTTGAATGGCAAAGTGACAGAGAGAGGGAGAGGGAAAGAGATAAAGAGAGAGAGAAAAATCTTCCATACACTGGTTCATTTCCCCAAATGCCCACATGAGCAGGGGCTGGTCCAGGCCCAAGACCAGGAGCCAGAAACTGCATCTAGATCTCCCATCAGGGTGGCAGGAACTCAAGAACTTGGACTACCATCTGATGCCCCCTTGGCTCACTAGCAGGAATCTGGGTCAGAAGAAGAGGTCAGACTCGACCTCAGGCACTCAGAAATGGGTTGCAGGCATCCCAGGTAGCAGTTTAATCCACTGTACCACAATGTCTGCCCCTATGTACACTTTTTTTTTTTTTTAATTTTTGACAGGCACAGTGGACAGTGAGAGAGAGAGACAGAGAGAAAGGTCTTCCTTTGCCGTTGGTTCACCCTCCAATGGCCGCCACGGTAGGCGCGCTGTGGCCGGCGCACTGAGCTGTTCCGATGGCAGGAGTCAGGTGCTTCTCCTGGTCTCCCATGGGGTGCAGGGCCCAAGAACTTGGGCCATCCTCCACTGCACTCCCTGGCCACAGCAAAGAGCTGGCCTGGAAGAGGGGCAACCAGGACAGGATCGGTGCCCCGACCGGGACTAGAACCCGGTGTGCCGGCGCCGCAAGGCGGAGGATTAGCCTACTGAGCCACGGCACCGGCCCTATGTACACTTTTTTTAAAAAAGATTTATTTATTTACTTGAAAGGCAGAGTTACGGAGAGGCAGAGGGAAAGAGAGAAAGAGAGAGGTCTTCCATCTGCTGGTTCACTCCCAAAAGTGGCCAAAATGGCAGGAGCTGGGCCGATCTGAAGCCAAGAGCCTGGAACCTCTCCTGGGTCTCCCATGTGGGTGCAGGGCCCCAAGGACTTGAGCCATCCTCCATTGCTTTCCCAGGCATCTCAGCAGGGAGCTGGAACAGAAGTGGAGCAGCCAGGATTTGAACTGATGCCTACATAGGATGCCAGCACTGCAAACAGCAGCTTTATCTGCTACACCATAGTGCTGGCCCCTCTGAACTTTTTGAAGACAATGCATGTGTATGTATGTGGATATTAAAACTTGTTAAGTTGTAGACTTTTTAAAAAAAGAGTTATTTATTTGAAAGACAGAGCAACAAAAGGAGAGAGAAAGACAAAGAGGGAGAGATCTGTACCCATTTGTTCACTCCCCAAACGGCCTTAACTGCCAGGACTGTGCCAGGCCGAAGCCAAGCACCAAGAACTCCATCCGGGTGTCCCACCTGGGTGGCACGGACCCCAGCATTTGAGCCATCACCCACTGCCTTCCCAGGTTCATTAGCAGGGAGATGGATCAGAAGCGGTGTAGCCAGGACTCGAACCTGCGCTCTGATACAGGCTGCAGGTGTGGCTTAATCTGCTGCAGCACAGCACCTGCCCTAAATCAGACACTTTAAATCTGTGCGGTTTACTATATATCAGTCACACCAAAAATTAAGAGAGAAAACAAGTTTGTTTCACTATCATGGGCAGGCAAAAAAGAAGGATAAATTCAAAGGCACACCTCAGAGAAATATGAGCCCTTTCACCTCCTGATGGGTCTGAGTCCCCGAAGCCCCACTCCCCATCCCTGCAGAGGCTAGTCGCGCCTGTGTGCTCTTCGGTTGAACCTATCAAAGGCAATCTGTGCCTCTCTGTTCCCGTGGACGCCTGCAGCAGCAGATGAAGCGGGATTCTCCTGAAATGGACTCAGATACGGGCTCCTCACCTCCCCGCTCCCTGAGCGCCCCTGCATCTCCCGGCGGAGGTTGCAGGCGGCGAGGAATGTGATGACATGTTTACTTTGGAGCAGACTTTGGCCGGGGAATACATTCTCAACTCAGACCAGACTCCGGCCCTGATAGGAGAGAGGCCCTTCCCAAAGTGAGAGGGCAGTGCTGCTGCAAAGTGGGGGACTTACAGACAGCACAGAGCCTTGGTTCCTGGTTTCCCTCTAGCCTAAACCAAAGGAGCTCTTGAGTAAGGACGTGTATTGCTAAGTAACAGGAACAGCTGGAACAGGGTGGCCAAGCTTAGCTAGGTCTCGTGGGGTTCCTGACCTCCAAGGGTGGAGAGATTTGGATTTTGCCCTACACTTTTTGAGGTGATGCATATGTTCATCTTTATTTATTTATTTATTTATTTATTGACAGGCAGAATGGACAGTGAGAGAGAGAGACAGAGAGAAAGGTCTTCCTTTGCCGTTGGTTCACTCTCCAATGGGTGCCAAGGCTGGCGCGCTGCGGCCGGCGCACCGCGCTGATCCGAAGCCAGGAGCCAGGTGCTTCTCCTGGTCTCCCATGGGGTGCAGGACCCAAGCACTTGGGCCATCCTCCACTGCATTCCCTGGCCACAGCAGAGAGCTGGCCTGGAAGAGGGGCAACTGGGACAGAATCCAGTGCCCCGACCGGGACTAGAACCCGGTGTGCCGGCGCTGCAAGGCGGAGGATTAGACTAGTGAGCCGCGGCACCGGCTATGTTCATCATTTTTTAAAGATTTATTTTTATTTATTCAAAATGCAAAGTTACAGGGGCCGGTGCTGTGGCATAGCAGGTAAAGCTGCCGCCCGCAGTGCCAGCATCCCATATGGGCGCCAGTTCAAATCTCAGATGCTCCACTTCCCATCCAGCTCTCTGCTATGGCCTGGGAAAGCAGAGGAAGATGGCCCAAGTCTTTGGGCCCCTGCATCCACATGGGAGACCTGGAAGAAGCTCCTGGCTTCAGCCTGGCCCAGCTCCAGCTGCTGCGGCCATTTGGAGAGTGAACTAGCAGATGGAAGACTTCTCTTTCTCTCTGCCTCTCCTTCTCTCTCTATGTAACTCTGACTTTCAAATAAATAAATAAATCTTTTTTTTTTTAAAGACAGAGTTACAGAGAAGGGTAGAGAGAGAGAGAGAGAGTTCTTCTACCCACTGGTTCACTCCCCAAAGGCCACAGTGGCTGGAGCTGAGTAGATCCGAAGCCAGGAGCCCGGAACCCCCTCAGCTCCCACATGGGTGCAGGGACCCTAGGACTTGGGTCATCCTCTGCTGTGGGAGACCTGGAAGAAGCACCTGGCTCCTGGCTTCAGATCAGCCCAGCTCCAAACACTGCGGCCATCCGGGGAGTGAACTAGTGAATGGAAGACCTCTCTCTCTCTCTCTCTGCCTCCGCCTTTCTGTATCTCTGCCTTTCAAATACACAAATAAAACTTAAAAAAAAAAATGTTCACACAGTTCACTCCTGCAAATCCACACTCGAAAGTCCCATTCTTTGTGATGTCTACACTGGCCACCTTCCATAAATGGAGACTAAGTTGGCAACTCCCCATCTCTCCTGGACACATATCACCTCCTGGCATAATGTACCATCTGTATATGTAGGATAGTGTATTACCTTGTTTATATGCTGCCATCCCAAACAGCTCCATGGTGTCACCACTGCCTGGAACATGCCTGGCACACAGCAGGTGTGCAGTCAATGTTTGATGTTGAGTGAATGTATGAACCTTTCCTGAGGCTTTAGAATGGAGTTCAGGCTCTGCCTCCCTTTCATCTTGTAACACTAGTCAATGTTTTTGCCTCCAGGAGCCTCATTTTTCTCCTTTTCTATAAAAGATAAGTAACACCTGGGCTCCTTGTGGCACTAGCAGGGCCTAAGGAAACAGCATGACCATGCATGGGGAAGAATCATTTTCCAGTCCTCCAGAGACAGTGAGTGGGTGTCTGCTCCATTCCAGGCAGGATCCCAGGTATCGGGGTCAGAGGGTGTGCAGACACATGTCAGAGAGCCTCTGCCCTCCAGGAAGCCACAACCCAGCTGAAGAAACAGACATGTTAACAAACACAATCTGATTAGCAACTCTGACCGACGGCATCCCTTTACCAAAACAAGCACTTTGGGCACAGGTGTTTGATACAGCAATTCAGATGCCACCTGGAACTCTTACATCTCATACTGGAATGGTCCTGTCTCTGCTTCTAATTCTAGCTTCCTGCTAATGCGTACCCTAGGAGGCAACAGGTGATAGCTCAAGTACTTGGGCCCCTGCCACCTATATGGGAGACTTAGATGGAGTGCCAGACTCTCAGCTTTGGCCTGGTTCAGACCTGGCTGTCACAGACATCTGATGACAGTGAATCAATAGAAGGGAGATCTCTCCCTGTCTGTCTCTCATTTTCTTTCTCCCTCTCTCTCCCTTTGTGCCTTTCAAACATAAATAGAAAGGTATTGAGAGATGTGAGAGAGACAGAGAGAGAGTGAGAGAGACAGAGAGGCACTTTGCATTGTCATGTGGAATCCTGTAAGTCAGGTACCACCACCAGCACCCTGATAGGGGGTACAGGCACGCTAACCACTGCAGCAAACTCCTGTCCTGCTGCTACAGGCCAAGGAGTAACTATAAGCAATCAGAGTGTCCAGATTTGAGAGGGCAAGAAGGCCAGAAACAATCTGGCAACACTCCATGGAAAAGAGAAGGAGGAAACCGTGGTTTGGAGGCAAGGACAGTTCTGAATCCTAGCTTTGACAGCAAGAAACTTAACCTCTCCCGGCCTCATTATCTTCATCTGTAAAGTGGGCACTTAGTCCCCTGGGCTGTTCCTAGGGCTCTAGCAGCCAGCACCCTTTCCCACCTCTCCTCTCTAAGTGATCTTCCCTGTTGGGCACAGGAAAAGGAAAACAGTGGTACACCTCCAAGGCCAGGTGCTCAGATGCCCCATTTTTCTGTTAAAGGAAACTTGACTTGGAAGTCAGGCCTGCAAGGGAGGAGAACAGAGAGGACACTTTCCTACATCACAAAGAGATTCCCTTATGCATCCCTGTGGTGCCACAGTGGGGCAGGACACCCACCATGCCATAACCCCAAAACCTCAAGGGTCCTCGAGGCTCACCCAGTCACTCACTGAACACCCATCTATGTCAACCAGGATCTCCTATGCTGGTGAAAGAATCCCAGACAAAACTCTGAAAGCCCAAGGGAATGGCTTGGTGCCTAGAACCATGTAGTCCAAGGTGGGATTCCAGTGTGTCTGGCTGCAGGGGCCCAGGTGACACCAACAAGTTCACCTCAGTCTCCCTGGGTTCTGTGTCGCCCCTGTTGCATCTCTTTCCAGGCAGACTAAGTGTAAGTGGTGACAAAGACACCCACCCAGCAGCCAGTGCAGGACAACCCAGCCCTTTCAGCCAAAGTCCAGGGCTGAAGTCCATGCTATCTGTGATGGTGAATTCAGTTCCCCAGAGGGAGTGGGCCTCTCACTGGCCAGCCCTGGATCACTCAGGCATGGGGGTGACAAGGACTCACAAATGATAGCTCTCCTAAGCCCTTCCCCTGTGCCAGACTGTTCCATGGGCCCTAGATGTGTTTTATCCCCATCAGGCAGGGGAGGAGACCAAAGCGCAGAGAGAGCAAGTTACTTGCCTGAGATCACACAGCTGGGTGGGTAGCAAGGCTGGGCCCCCAACCCAAGCACTTATGGCTCAAAGCACTACCCCACTTGGCTTCTGTCGTCTAGCCAGACTGAATCACTTTCAGTTCCTCAAATAACAGCTTTCTCCGACGGCCTGACCTCCACCCCAGCAGGTGTCTCTGGTCAGCTCCCTCCCTCTCCCTTTTCTCCCTGGTAATTTTCAACTCATCCTGCCAGCCCCAGCCAATGCAGCTTTTACTCTGGAAGTCTCTCTGACCCCTCAGACCAGCCCACACGTCCCACTGAAGGGTTGTGATTGCCCACTGCTGGGTCACGAGCCCTGCAGCTGGCTTCTGCCTGGCTGTTGGCCGGCTCCACACTGCAGTGACCAGGCTGCACGGCAACGGCCTTTGGGTTCCTGTGGCTCCTACCATGAATGGCCACAGCTGGAATGGCTGCCAGCAGCACAAATGTGTTCTCTCCTAGTTCTGGAGGCCAGAAGTCAGAAACCAGTCTCGCTGGGCTACAGTCAAGGTGGTAGGAAGCAGGTGTTGTGGCACAGCGAGTTAGGGTACCCCTTGGGATGCCAACATGGCAGATGACAGGTTAACCCACTGCACCACAGTGGCGGGTCCTGAGGAGTCCCTCTTTTAAGAACTGGAGTAATGCTGTAGAGCCCATCTGGATAATCCAGCATCAGCTCTCCAGCCCTCGGTCTTAAACTTGACCCCATCTGCAGTGTCCCTCTTGCCAAACGAGGTGACATGCCTAGGTCCCAGTGGTTAGGATCTGGGCCTCTCAAGGGGCCATTAATTTTGCTGACCACAGTGGCCCAGTGCGTGGGCTGAGAGCTCTTGAATCCCAACCATTTAACCTCCTCTGCCTTGCTGTGCGACCAAACCACTTAACCGCCCTGAGCCCCAGAGAGCAGAGGCCAGGGACTGAGTGGACACAGCAGCTTGAGGAACCAAAAGCAACTGAGGCTGCACAAGGACTGGTCATGGGAGGAGGCCCTTGGCCTCAAGCCCTAGCTCTGAGTCAGTTTCCGCATCTGCAAAATGCGCAAGATAACGGTCCCGGCCTCATAGCGCTGCCCATGCTAAGATGAAATGAGGCAACTGGTGAAGTGCTGAGCACCGAGCATGGCACAGAGGGAGTGACCAGTGGGTGCCGGCTATTTGGTCTTGCTCTCAGCTTGGGTCTTCCCACAAGCAGACCCTGAGTCCAGGCTTTGGATGCAGGTTGTTTAGTTGGAAGATGATCCCAAGAGGCTTTGGCAGGGCAGGTGGGAGGTGAGGCTGCAAAGGGAAGGAAGCCCATGAAGGGTGAGTTAATGAGCAAATGGCTGGGACTCCTGTCACAGGGACCCTGAGAGCCAGCACACAGCGAATGCTGCAAGGCACCCAATGGGCGAGGGAGCAGGGCTATTTCCATCCAGCATTAGGTGAGGGCTTTGGGGAGGAGGGACCACTTCATTGACGGCCATGCTGCTATGCAGGCAGAGTGGGCTCCAGCAACCAGAGAAAGTCAGCAGGCAAAGGGACACAGCTGCTGGCAGCCAAAGGAAATAGTTGGCAGGGGTAGTGTGATTGGGCCTGGCGGTCAAGCTGCCCACAACTCCTTTAAGAGTGCCTGGGTTTCAGTCCTGGCTCTGCTCCTGATTCCAGCTTCCTGCCAATTCACACTCAACAAGACAGCAGGAATGGCTCAAGTGCTGGGTTCCTGTCACCCACATGGGAGACACAGGTTGAGTTCTCCACTCTCGGCTTAGACCTGGTCCAGCCCCAACTGCTGTGGGCATTTGGGGAGTGAACCAGCAGATGGAAGGTTTCTGTCTCTTTCTGTCTCTCTCTTCTCTGCCTCCAAAAAAAAAAAAAAAAAAAAAAAAAGCAGCAGGAGGAAGACAGGGCAGGCATTTGACTCAGTGACTGAGGTGCTGCTTGGTACCCCTGCACCCCACACCACAGTGATTGGATCCAAGTGCCAGCTCGGCCTCCCTTTCCAGCTTCCCACTAATGCACACACACCTTGGGAGGCAGCAGGTGATGGCTCAAGCTCTTGGGTCTCTGTCACCCATGTGGGAGACCTAGACGGAGTTCTGAGCTCCTGGCTCCAGCTTTGCGAGGCCCCAGCTATGGAGACCATAAGATCTCTCTTAGTCTGTCACTGTCTCTCTTTCAAATAACTAAAAATAAATTTTAGATATGAGAAATATAAAAAGACAATGTAGGGGCCGGCACTGTGGCACAGTGGGTAAACCTGTTGCCTGCAGTGCCGGCATCCCATATGGGCGCCGATTCAAGTCCTGGCTGCTCCACTTCCAGTCCAACTCTCTGCTATGGGCTGGGAAAGCAGTAGAAGACGGCCCAAGTCCTTGGGCCCCTGCACCTGCTAGGAGACTGAAAGAAGTTCCTGGCTTCTGGCTTCCGATCGGCTCAGCTCCAGCGGTGGCAGCCATCTGGGGAGTGAATCAGCAAATGGAAGACCCCTCTCTATTTCTCTCTTTCTCTCTGCCTCTGACTCTCTGTAACTCTGCCTTTAAAATAAATAAATAATTTTTTTTTTGACAAGCAGAGTGGACAGTGAGAGAGAGACAGAAAGAAAGGTCTTCCTTTTGCCGTTGGTTCACCCTCCAATGGCTGCCGCGGCTGGCGTGCTGCAGCCGGCGCACCGTGCTGATCCGAAGCCAGGAGCCAGGTGCTTCTCCTGGTCTCCCATGGGGTGCAGGGCCCAAGCACTTGGGCCATCCTCCACTGCACTCCCTGGCCACAGCAGAGAGCTGGCCTGGAAGAGGGGCAACCGGGACAGAATCGGTGCCCCAACCGGGACGAGAACCTGGTGTGCTGACGCCACAAGGTGGAGGATTAGCCTGTTGAGCCAGGCGCCGGCCAATAAATAAATTTTTTAAAAAAGAGAGATGGGGCTGGCACTGTGGCGTAGCGGGTAAAGCCACTGCCTACAGTGCCAGCATCCCACATGGGCAGCTCTGCTTCCTATCCAGCTCTCTGCTATGGCCTGGGAAAGCAGTGGAAGATGGCCCAAGTCTTTGGGCTCCTGTACCCATGTGGGAGACCCAGAGGAGGCTCCTGGCTCCTGGCTTCAGATCGGCTCAGCTCCGGCCGTTGCGGCCAATTGGGGAGTGAACCAGCAGATGGAAGACCCCTCTCTCTCTCTCTGCCTCTCTTTCTTTCTCTAACTCTTACTGTCAAATCAATAAATAAATCTTTAGAGAGAGAGGGAAAGGGAAAGAGAGAGGGAGAGGGAGAGGGAGAGGGAGAGGGAGAGGGGAGGGGGAGGGAGAGGGAGAGGGAGACAATGCACAGAAAGGGTCTGGACAAGAAATGTGGGCCGCAGACACACACAGGCCATCCTGTCCCGGCGCCTGCTACACACAGAGTGCACACACTGCTCTCAGGGGAGCGGCCTGGAGGGAGTCTGGCCTTCTGCCTTAGAGATGGGCAGAGCCAGGACTGAGGCTGGAGCCCTCTGGGTGCCTCAGCATGATGGGGCGTGGCCCGTAGCCACTCAGCTCCTTCAAGGTGTGGGTCCGTTGAACCTGGGGCTGGCCTGGAAATGTGAACAGAGACCATGGGTGTGGGTAAGCGCTCCACTGCAAGGGACACAGAGGCCAGCCTGGCAGCCCAGGCCCCAGAGACTGAGAGGAAAACAGCCTCTAGGGGGGAATTGCTGGCAGAGACAGAGCAGCTGGGAATACTGGTCACGTCCTTGCTTGGTCTGGGGAAGAAGAGAGGCCATTCTGGGCTCAGGGCTCAGGGCAGTCCGGCGGTGGAGGGCAGAGGAAGGTGACTGCACGTAGGCCCTGAGACCGTGGAATTGCAGATGGAGGGCAGGGCTGTGTGACTTGCTGAGATGTTTGCGGCATGAATAATGCTTGGATTGGAGGGTGGGGATGGACACAGAAGAGGAAGTGGGGAGAAGTCCCCAGAGACAGGGAAAGGCTGGCCACTCTGCAGCACTGAAGCCAGAGGCCTGGCATGCATTGTTTCCCGCCACGAGGGAAAGTGGCTGTTTCCCATTTCAGCAAGTCAGATCAGGCCAGAGCTCCCAGACATTGCACCCAGCCCCAGCCCACACCCCGGCACCCCTGCACCTGCCCAGTCCTCTCTGCTGTAGACCCTGGGGAGCCCAGCCAACAGAAGAGGCCAGAGCCTGGATCCCTGGATTTGTGGGCAGATCTTGACTTCATCTGGAGTTCCCAAAACAGGCGTTTTTTTGAGGCTCTGCTCCAAGCCTGCCCCTCACCCCATGGTCTACAGCAGTGACCTCACCCACCCCTGAGAGGCAGAAGAGGAAAATTCAGTGTTCCTGCATTTGAGAGCCACACGGCCTGGCTTCCCTAGCCAGCTTTGCCGGCAGCACGACTTTGGGCACATTCCCTACTTCCTCGGCTACTACACTGTCCCCCTCCTTCCCCCTGACGGAACTGGGGGCTTACACAGGTGAGATCCCATGACACCCTCAGCACAGTCCCTAGCCCTCGGGGAGCCCCAAGCTCCCTGATTTACAAGTAATACCTCGCTGATGCTGATATGTGGTTAATTCTTCTTTTTTAAAGATTCACTTATTTATTTGAAAGGCAAAGTTATAGACATATATACAGAGAGACAGAGAGATCTTCCATCCACTGGTCTACTCCTCAAATGACCTCAATGGTCAGGGTTGGGCCAGACTGAAGCCAGGAGCCAGGAGTTTCTTCTAAGTCTCCTACATGGGTGGCAGGGGCACAGGGACTTGAGCCGTCTTCCACTGTCTTCCCAGATACATTAACAGGCAGCTGGATCAGAAGTGGCACAGCTGGGACTTGAACTGGCACCCACGTGGGAAGCCAGCATCGCAGACGGCAGCTTTACCCACTATACCACAATGCTGCCCCCGCCAATTCTTCTTTTTTAAGGTTTTATTTATTTATTTGAATGGCAGAGTTAGAGACAGAAAGAGATAAAGAGAAAGATCTTCCATCTGCTGGTTCACTCCTCCAGGTGGCTGCAACAGCTGGGGCTGGGCCAAGCCAAAGCCAGGAATCCTAGAATTCCAGCTGGGTCTCCTACATGGGTGATAGGGGCCCAAGCACTTGGGCCTCTTCCACTGCTTTCCCAGGCACATTAGCAGGGAGTTGAATCAGAAGTGGGCCAGCAGAGACTCAGACAGGAGCTAATACAGAATGCTGGCAATGCAGGTGGCAGCTTAACCCCCTGTGATACAGCGCTGGCCCCATCCCTTTAATTCTGACGACCCAGGCAGTGCTGCCCCAGCACCCAGTGTGTCCCTCATCAGAGAAAACCATCCTGTGTGGGATTATAACGTCCTGGTGACTTTCAGACCCTTCCCTTGAAACTCCCTGCATCAGAGTCCCCGCTGTGTTTGCTGTTGTGCCCAGCACAGCATATAGTCGCTCCAAAGAAACACTCATTTGGAAGAAAATCTGTTTGACAAACCAGGAAGCAATGGGTGCAGAGTTTCAACGTTATACTCACGGTTTCCCAGTAATGAGTAGGTGTGTCCAAAATACAGAGTCCAGTCCATGTTGATTTGTTCCAACTGCAATATTTGAGTGCCTTTTGTATGCCTGGCCTCAGGCTGGGCACTAAAGAGAGACAAAAAAGCCAGTCAGCCTTCATATTGTCCTCGACAAGTTTACAGTCTCACAGGGAAGCTCAATCTAAAAACTTCCACAATATATAGAGCATTGCATACAAGACCTCACCTCTTTGCTGCAGCCTCGGGTCCCTACCATCTGACTCATAGTTAGCATTCAAGAAATAGTCATTGAACCAATGAATGAAATTCACCAAGAAGGAAGTGATGGTAGCTGACTATGGGATAACGGCAGCAGGTGTTGAGTTGTGACCATGCAGGTCCAATGCAAGTCCACTGCCGCATCATTGGACCCTCCCAATACCCCACCAGGTAGATACTACTCCTGTGACCATTTTAGAGATAAGAAGAGTGAGGCTCAGTGGGGTGAGGTGACTTCCCAAGGCCATAGAGCTGGCAGAGAAAAGGCTGGGACTAGACTCAGATCTGTGTTCAAACTGCCTTCAAATAAAAGTTAAGGCAGTCTGGAGGTGAGTGTTGGTATTCTCAGCAGGAGGAAGAGTAAGGACAGCTGTGGGGGCAGACAGAGGGCTGGTGACCGCGAAGGCATCTCCTTTGGGAATAATGAATTAGGAGATACTCTGAGGAAACAGAACACCGTGGAGACTACAATCACATGCTCTGCAGCCAGACGCCTGGTACAGGTCCTGTCTCGGCAGTTTACGAGCTGTGTGACCCTGCGCCAGTCACCCACCTCACTCAGCTTCTGCAGCCTCCTCTTTTTTAAATTTTTTTTAAAAAGATTTATTTTATTTATTTGTAAGACAGTTACAGAGAGAGGTAGAGACAGAGAGAGAGGTCTTCTATCCGCTGGTTCACTCCCCAGATGGCTGCAACGGCTGGAGTTGTGCCGATCCAAAGCCAGGAGCCAGGAGTTTCTTCCAGGTCTCCCATGTGGATGCAGGGGCCCAAGGACTTGGGCCATCTTCCACTGCCATCCCAGGCCATAGCAAAGAGCTGGATAGGAAGAGGAGCAGCCAGGACTAGAACCAGTGCCCATATGGGATGCCGGCGCTTCAGGCCAGGGCTTCAACCCACTGTGCCACAGCGCCGGCCCCAGGCAGCCTCCTCTTAAAAACACACAAGAGCTGGCGCCGCAGCTCAATAGGGTAATCCTCCGCCTGCGGCGCCGGCACACGGGGTTCTAGTCCCGGACAGGGCACCGGATTCTGTCCCGGTTGCTCCTCTTCCAGGCCAGCTCTCTGCTGTGGCCCGGGAGTGCAGTGGAGGATGGCCCAAGTCTTTGGGCCCTGCACCCGCATGGGAGACCAAGGAGAGGCACCTGGCTCCTGGCTTCAGATCAGCGCGGTGCGCTGGCCGCAGCAGCCATTGTGGGGTGAACTAACAGAAAAGGAAGACCTTTCTCTCTGTCTCTCTCTCACTGTCCACTCTGCCTGTCAAAACAACAACAACAACAACAACAAAATATTGCGGAGGAGAAACAAAATCATGGCAAATCAGCCAAGGGGCCAGACTGGAGGAGAGGTTGATAAGTGGGTATTGGTGTTGATCTGTGGACCTATTCTCTTTATTATTATTATTAATTTATTTATTTGAAAGGAAGAGTGACAGAGTTTCCATCGACTGGTTCACTCCCCAAATGGCCACAGCAGCTGAGGCTGGGCCAGTCAGAAAGCAGGAACCAGGAACTCCATCCATGTCTCCTATGTGACTGGCAGGGACCCAAGCACTTGGGCCATCTTCTGCTGCCTTCTCAGGGACATTAGCAAGGTGGTGGATTGGAAGTAGAGTACCTGGGTATCCTAAGCAGCAGCTTAATCTATTGTATCACAACACCTGCCTCCACCTATTCTTTTCTTAAATTATAATTTATTTATTTTCACTGTATTCAAAAGGCAGAGACAGAATGAGAGAGAGGTAGAGGAGAGATCGTCCATCTGCTGGCTCACTCTCCAAATCTCACCATACCCCAGGCCAAAGTCAGGAGACTGGAACTCAATCCAGGTGTCCCACAAGGGTGGCAGGAACCCAAGTACTTAAGCATCACCTGCTGCCTTGCAGCTTGCTGGGCTGGGAGTAGAGCCAGGACCCAAACTCAGGCGCTCCAGTACAGGATATGGATGCCACAAGCAGTGTCTTCACTACTGTGACAAGTGCTCACCCTGTCCCCCACAATGGTCTTTTCTTCTCCCCTCACATGGAGTGTCCCTTTTGTCCCCTGAGCCCCTAAGCCTGGCTAACTCCATCTCAGCTTGGCCATCACCTACTTCATGAAACTGCCTGGCTGCCTTGCTGCCCAGGGTGGTGGAGGGCATTGCAATCTCAGGGCATTTTGAGAACAAAGACATACTCCTCCACTTGGAGTTAGTTCTGTACCACATCTCACACTTCATGAGGAAGGGCTTGGTCCATCTAAGCATAGCTGTACCCCTGTAACTTGTGCAAGGTCAGCCAAAACATGAGTGGATAGGTGATAGATGGATGGATGATAATGGATTGAGGAATGGATGGTGGATAGGTGATAGATAGGTACATAGATGGATGATGGATGAATGGATGGAAGGGTGATGAGTGAATGGATGGATCAATGAATGGAAGGAAGGATGGATGGAGGAGTAGATGGGCAGATGAGTGGACAGATGACAGACTGAAGGGCACCCACCAATATATGACCTGAGTCTGACAGTTCAGGCTTAAAGAACTTATATCCTGTCCCTGCCCTGGGTGGGGTGTTTGCTCTCCTCCTATTTCCACAAAACAATTAATTGCAAACATCCTTAATCCAGGAAGACAGATTCTAGAAAGTCAAACAGTCCTTCCCTCCCTAACTAGGAAAAGAGTAACAGAGTCTTGTCTTCCACCTATGGCCAACTTGGGCATCCTGGCAACGGCGTTTGGTGAAGCTCACAGTTCCAGCTTTGTATTCTCCCGCACATCACAAAGGGTGACACTCACAGTTTCCTGTGTCCTCTGCAGCACTTATTCTCTGGAGAAGTAACTTCCCCACAACCAACTTATTTTCTTGATGCCTTACTTTTCCCCCAGCTACGTAGGATTTATTTGTGTAATTGCTAGGGGCAGCGGCCAGGCCCGTTGCTCTGCAGATGTAACTGATTTACTCATCTGGCATAGTGGGACGACTGGGCTGCTCACAGAGTCTTAATTCTAGCAACTCTGTGTTTGGGTGCCTAACATTGTGGCCAGGGTGCTGCCTTTGTGTAAAAAAGGTGGAGCAAAGTATGTACAATTGCTGGTTTGTGCATAAAATACTTCTGGAATGATTCATCAGGCAATAGTTACTTAGGGGACTCATCATGTGCCTTTTGGTATCTTTTGCATCTTAAGCCATGGGGATGGATTTTCCTTTTTTTAGGGCAATTAAATTCACCTTTTAAAAATAAAGATTTCCTCCTGGAGGTGGAACTTAGCTCCTGCCCTCTCTTACTTGAGGGTGGCTAGACTTATGGACTCACTTCCAGAGAGAGGACTGTGCAAGGGCCCAACAGACACTGCTTTAACCACAAGATCTAGGTGAGCCCCACCAGTGATGCCATGGGTGCCTCTTAGAACCCCTCTGTGCTGCTCTTTATTGTTTTATTAATATAGAGAGAATGGATTTCATGCATTCCATAGGTACAGTTTTAAGAAGACAATCACACTGCTCTCCATCTCTCCCCACCTCGAAATGTGCTGTTCTTACAGAACTATCCTCCTGGTCTAACAATGAGAAAATCATCGCATGAAGGAGACTGGGGGCCTTAGTATGGGATTCCTAGCCAGAGTCATGAAGATCAAGGAGAAAGTGCCACAGATCAGACAGGAGAAAATGCCACAGATCAGACAGGAGACAGGACAAATGGATGCCATGTGGTTCTCTGGGTGGACTCTTGGAATAGAGAGAGGACGTAAGTGGAGAAACAGGTGGAATCCAAATAGCTCCCAGAACTTGGTTAATAGCACTGTGTCAGTGTCGGTCTTAGTTTCTGCGAATCCACTGTGATTATCTAAGATGTTCACAAAGGGGATGACTGGCTGAGAGAATTCTCCATGCTGCCTTCATAACTTTTCTACAAACCTAAAATGATTCCAAAACTAAAAGCTCACTAATAAGGTTTCTTAAGATTTACTAAGGAGTAAGACAAAGCAAATATCCCTACTACAAACCTTTTTGAACAAAAGTTCAGAGCTTTGGTTACCCTTTTTCTTCCTTGGTCTTTGGTTGTGCTGGGTGTGAGTCCAGAGGTCCTTCTCTTAAGCTTCCATGCTCCTGCTTGTATAAAGGTGTTTGTATAAACACCAGGTCTGCTTCAACACTTGACACCAAAAGAGAGTCCAATTATTGTGACTTAGATTACTATTGTCCTGGTCAGAAAATGTACAAATCTGTGTTTTTGCTTCTGTTTTGGTTGGGAAAATAGACTATTTAATTCTAACACAATTTTATTTCACTGCAATAGACATAATTTCTAATTTAAATCACTCAAATTATATAATTCACACACTTTTTTAAAAAAGATTTTGTTTATTTATTTGAGAGGTAGAGTTACTGACAGTGAGAGAGAGAGAGAGAGGTCTTCCATCCGCTGGTTCAACCCCTAAACGGCCACAATGGCAGGAGCTGAGCCAATCCAATCCAAAGCCGGGAACCAGGAGCTTCTTCTGGGTCTCCCATGGACCCAAGTGCTTTGGCTATCTTCTACGCTCTCCCAGGTCACAGCAGAGAGCTGGATCGGAAGAGGAGCAGCCAGGACTAGAACTGGTGCCCATATGGGATGCCAGCACTGCAGGTGGAGGATTAACCTATTGCACAACAGTGTCGGCCCCTCCCACACCTTTTTATGTGCTTGAGTAAGACGTTGAGTATTTTTGCTTCCTCCCTACCTTCTTTCCTTCCTTCCTTATTTCCTTCCTTTGAGAAACAAAAAGAGAGAGAGAGGGAGAGAGATGGAGACAGAGAAAGGGAGACAGAGAGAAGGAGCTTCCATTCACTGACTCAATCGCCAACATCCCACAATCCAGGTGTCCCACTTGGATAACAGGGACCTAAATACTTGAGCCATCACTGCTGTCCCCCAGAGCCAGTGTTAGCAGGACATGGGAGTCAGGAACCAGAGCTGGAAATGGAACCCAAGCACTGTGGGATGTGGGTGTCCTAACCATAGTCATAACCGCTAAACCAAATCTTCAGCCTTTAAAAAAATTCTGTATTATGCCTTCACAGTTCCCTCTGTAGCAATGCACATTCCCATGTGGCTGCACCTGCTGAAGACTGCTGTTCCTGAAAACCCCGACAAAGTTTTTTCTCTCTACCATGCCTGCCTCTGCTAACTGCTGGAGTTTGGTTTCCATGCTTTGACTTCTTTGTCTTTTCTTCTTTTTAAAAAGATTTATTTTATTTGTTTGAAATGCAGAAACTGAGGGAGAGATCTTCCATCTGCTGGTTCACTCCCCAAATGGCCCCAGCAACTGGGGCTAGGCAAGTCTGCAACCAGGAGCCAGGAAGTCCATCTGGGCCTCCCACATGGATGGCTGGGGTCCAAGTACTTGGGCCATTTTCCACTACTTTCCCAGCTGCATTAGCAGGAAGCTGGATGGGAAAATGAGCAGCTGGGATTTGAATAGGTGCGTTGATACCAGATGCTGGCGTTGCAGGGGGCAGCTTAACCCATGGCTCTACGACACTGGCCTCCCTGACTTCTTTCTCTTCTTTGCCTTTCATTGTAGACTATACTGAGCGATGCTTTCTTCTCTGGGATGTGCTTCAGCAATGAGCCACTCCAGCTGGCTAAGAGTCCACATGGTCACCATTTTTTAAAAAATTATTTATTTACTTATTTGAAAGTCAGAGTTACACAGAGATGGAGAGGTTGAGAGAGGGAGAGAGAGAGAGGTCTTCCATCCACTGGTTCACTCCCCAGATGGCTGTAATGGCCGGAGCTACATCAATCTGAAGCCAGGAGCTTCTTTCCAGGTCTCCCTTGCAGGTGCAGGGGCCCAAGGATTTGAGTCATCTTTTACTGCTTTCCCAGGCCATAGCAGAGAGGTGGATTGGAAGTGGAGCAGCCGGGACTCGAACCGGTGCCCTTTTGGGATGCTAGCACTGCAGGCAGTGGCTTTACCTGCTATGCCAGAGCAGCGGCCCCATGGTCACTGTTAATTACGCTTCTTCTCACGTCTCTCCCAAACAGTTCGAGGTCTTTGACAAAATTGTTGGCAAAGTCACCTCCAAAAGAGCTGAAATGCTGGGCTGCACCTCTGTGTCCGATGCCAAGAAAGCGACCGCACAGTGAACAGTAGCTGCCTTCAGACTCTGCTGGGAGGAGCACCGCTGCTGTTCCTGGGTCTCCAATGAACTTGTTTTATAAACATGTTTGGAGTTTATTTATTCTTATTGCATCTGAAGGGCAGACTGACAGGGAGTTCGTCCATCCTCTGGTTGATTCCCCAAAGGCACATGACTGTTGGGGCTGGGCCAGGCTGAAGCCACAAGTCAGGAACACCCATCTGGGTCTCCCATGTCAGTGGCAGGGGCCCAAGTACTTGAGCGATCACCCCTGTCTCCCCGGGTCTGCATCAGCAGGAAGCTGTGCAGGAAACAGAGGCGGGACTTGATCCCAGGTACTCTGATACAGGATGCGCACATCCCTAGCAGTGGCTTAACCTTCTGTGCCACACGGCCTGCCCCATGGAAGTGTGTTTGATTCCACTAAAATAACGTAATCTCGTCCAGGGAAGCCAAGAGGGCAGAATTAACAGCCTTCTCGCTAGGACCTTCTCCTCCTTCTTTTTTTCTTTTATTTTGCAGGAAAGTTTAAATATCATGCATTGGCCAAGTCAACTTATTCCACCCACTCTGGTGAGTGGAGGACAGAGCCCAAAGGATGTTCCTAGCAACAATAAGTGTCTTAAATGACAATCACAAATTAAATGTCCAGTTTGGTTTTTGAAATGGGAAATTCACACCTTTCAGAAGTAAGTATAGTTTATGTTGTGAATCAGGTATAATTTGAACCTAATGAACCATGCAGGAGCGAGGGTTAACAAACCAATGTGCTTTGAGTTTGTTCAAATACTGGTATTTCTGTATATAAAAATATAGCATATATACATCAGCTATCATGAGAAGTAGAAAAAGATTCCCGTTCAAAATTAGAATATTAAAACTAAGTTAAAAGATGGAGAGCAGTTAGTATTCCACACAGTGTAAGACTCCAAAGCTTCCATGTCCCAGTTGCACGACCACCTGCTGGCATCCCTTCCCAGACAGCCCTGTGTCCTCTAGGAACGTGGATCCATCCGTGTGGCCTCAGCAGGGAGCTCGCTCCCTGCTTTCTCGTGGCCTCAAGCCCACTTGCTCTTATTTTCTATCGCAAAGCCCCCCTCACCTTTTTCACCTCCCCTATTTAGGTTTTCTGGCTCCACTCACGTCCTGCTGAACTGGCCTGGGCATTTTTCCTTTTGTTTATATTATAACAGCAATTTCTTATGTTCAAACAGCCCCACCCAGGCCCCGCTGCGTGCCAGGTCCACACCAGCCATGTATCAGGAATCGCTGATGAAAATGGGTGGAGTGCTTCATCCTCCCGTGACTCCCAGACCCCGGGATGACCCTTCCTTACCTGTGGACTGCCCCCATGAGCCTTCGCCTTCCAGGGTGTCCAGGCCCCTTCTTTGGTGGAAATGGCTCTGGGCTGAGGGGTCTGGAGACGAGAGTATGGGTGCTACATCTGCAATGCTCCAGCAAGGTGCCAGCTCAGGTGGGGAGTTCCTGAATCTCAGTGTGCCCGCCTGTAAAACAGGATGAAAACTTCTGTCTCACAGAACCCATGTAAAAGCACTTTACAAGGGGCTGGTGCTGTGGCATAGCGGGTTAAGCCACTGTCTGCAGCACTGGCATTCCATATGGGCACTGGTTGGAGTCTCATTGATCCATTTCCTATCCAGCTCCCTGCTAGTGCACCTGGGAAAGCAGCAGAAGGTGGTCCAAGTGCTTGGGCCCCTGAACTCATGTGGGAGACCCAGATGAAGCTCCAGTTTCCTGGCTTCAGCTTGGCTCAGCACTGGCCACTAGGGAGGAAACAGCAGATGGAAGATCTCTCTCTTTCTGTAACTCCATCTTTCAAATTAAATATTAAAACATAAAAATAAAAGGAGTAGATCCCACTAGGCACCCTGCAAGGATGAAGGCCAGGGGCCCAGGTTGGCTCGTGTCCCACACAGAGCTGTTTGCTTCCACATCAAAGGGCAGATTGCCAGTAAAAGAGTACCACCCACCTCCAACAACCCCCCTTGCCCGCTCTAGGCTGTCTGTGCACGGATTCTGTTATTTCTTTGGGTCTCCAAATTCTGGGATTTCTTTTGAGGGGTAGGGTCAGCAGGCTTCTCCTGGTGGCACCTCTTGAAGGGAAACCAACCAAGAGAAGAGGCTCAGACCCTGGCCTGGCCTCAGCTTTCTCTGCTCTGCACCTGAACTCCACTTGGCAGCTGGCCAGCCCGCTTCCCTGCCCTTGACCGGATCCCTCAGGCAGCCTCACCCAGGCCCTTCCCAGCCCACCTCACCCCTCATGCCTTTGCCCCACCTGAAACCAGGCCCTGCCCAATGGGCCAATCCAAACTGTGCCTGGCCCTCAAGTTCAAGGCCAGACCGCTCCTCCGGCATCTCAGGCAGTCTGCAGTCTCTGCACTCCCAGCACAACAGACCATGTCCCTGGGCCACCAACTCAAGGGCTCATGGTTGTGTGAGAATTTGTAGCAGTTTGCTTCCCTTTTGGTCCCCAACTAAATACCATCCAGTTAATGGCTAAACTTGTGGAGAGACCTGAGTTCAAATCCCAGCTCCACCACTGTAATTCTGGGCACTGTTCCCAGGATTCCTGAGTCTCAGCTTCCCAACCTAGAAAGCAAGGCTCGTGTCACGGGTCTGTTGAGAGAACACACAAATGACAGGGCAGGATGTACTGACTACTGCTTTTATTATTATTATTATTGTGGTCACTGTGACCAGGAGTGGACATGGAAATGGTGCAGATGGCAGCTGCCAACACGTACACAGGCCCCAGGCGGTGCTCCAAGTGCTTGAAGCAGAAGGCATTCCATTCTCCTCATTTGCCAGTAACAACGGTGTTACATCCATCGTGAAGAGGAGGAGAGAGATATGCAAGAGGTGATTAAGTGATTTGTCCAACATCACACCGTTAACAATGGGTGGATATGGGATTTTTAAAAAATATTTATTTATGGGCCTGCACCGTGGTTTAACAGGCTAATCCTCCGCCTTGCGGTGCCGGCACACCGGGTTCTAGTCCCGGTCGGGGCGCCGGATTCTATCCCGGTTGCCCCTCTTCCAGGCCAGCTCTCTGCTATGGCCTGGGAAGGCAGTGGAGGATGGCCCAAGTCCTCGGGCCCTGCACCCGCATGGGAGACCAGGAGAAGCACCTGGCTCCTGGCTTCGGATCAGCACGATGCGCCGGCCGCAGCGGCCATTGGAGGGTGAACCAACGGCAAAAAAGGAAGACCTTTCTCTCTGTCTCTCTCTCTCACTATCCACTCTGCCTGTCAAAAAAAAAAATATATATATATATATATATATATTTATTTATTTGAAAGGCAGACTTACAGCTCAAGAGAGTGAGACAAATCTTTTTTGTTTTGTTTTTGTTTGTTTGTTTTTGACAGGCAGAGTTAGAAAGTGAGAGAGAGAGACAGAGAGAAAGGTCTTCCTTCCGTTCACTCCCCAAATGGCTGCTATTTTGGCTGGTGTGCCAAGGCTTGCGCGCCGCGCCGATCTGAAGCCAGGAGCCAGCTGCTTCCTCCTGGTCTCCCATGGGGTGCAGGGCCCAAGCACTTGGGCCATCCTCCACTGCTTTCCTGGGCCACAGCAGAGAGCTGGACTGGAAGAGGAGCAACCGGGACAGAATCCGACGCCCCAACTGGGACTAGAACCCGGGGTGCTGGTGCCGCAGGCGGAGGATTAGCCTAGTGAGCCATGGTGCCGGCCAAGAGAGATCTTCTATCCACTGGGTCACTCCCCAGATGGCTGCAACAGCTAGGGCTGGGCCCCGCTGAAGCCAGGAGTCTGGAACTCCATCCGGGTTTCCCACGAGTAGCAGGCACCTACGGCCTGGGGCCATCCTCCACTTCTTTGCCAGGCACATTAGCAGAGAGCCAGATCAGAAGTGTAGCAACTGGGACTCTAATTGGTGCTCATACGGGATGCTGGTGTCATAGGTGTGGCTTAGCTGGCCACGCTGTGGAGCTGGCCCCTGGAGCTGGGATTAGAACACGGGCAGTTCAGCTTCCAAGTGCCCTGACCCGCTGGCTCTGCAGGCCCCCAGCCACCAGCATGCTGAGCTTCCCTTCAGAATCCAGGTGGGGGGCACTGCCAGTCTGACCTGGCGGTGGGTGCCCTCGCTACCTAAGGACAGAGTCCTTTGTCTTCAAGGTCGCTCTGTATTCTGGACAGTTAATATGAAACAAAAGGCCATGCCCCAGGCATTATACAAAGGGTTATAGTATCTCATTTAATTCTCAGATCAACTTCTCTCCCCATTTCACAGATGGGGATTGTGCTCAGGCAGCTTAAGTGACCCATGCTCAGAGTCACAGAAGAGGATATAAACCCAGGTGTGTGCTGCCTTCATCCTCCACAAAGGGAGGCAGACAGGTCCCCTCTGTCAGGGTGTCCTGGGAGCCCACGAAACACAGTGGCAGGCCAGGGCCGGGAGTGGGGGTGGCCCACCAGCTCCCTGGCTCCAAGAATGTGGCCAGGTCACAGCAAGCCAGCCCCTCACCACACTCCTCCAATGCAGGCCAGGAGAGGTGGGCGGGGGCCCTTGGTTTTCCTGGCAGGCAGGATGCACAGGGAACAGCTCACCTTCCAGTGAAGACCTGGGTTGAGTCAGCCCTGGGCCTGGGAGGGGAGCAGTCCTGCCTGGGGCCAGGGACTGGACAAGATGATGTCACTGGGATCTGTCCCTCCAGGCCCAGCCATTTTAATGACCTAAGACCTGAGGATGGCTTTACGCATGACAGCATCCCATCAATGGTAGAGACTGATCCCTGCCCCACTTTGGGGTTTTGCAGATTTTGCAAGGCTATTCCACTCACCGCCACCCCTGCCCCAAATCACCCTGGAAGGGTTCTGTGTCCTGCAGACAACTTTGATTACTTCATTAAAAATGACCAAAAAGAGCCGCAGAAGGAGGGTGGCGCTCATTGTACAATGATGTGAGCACCGCTGAATGGCAGATTCAGAAGGCTCTAAGAGGCAGCCATGCAGCCTGCCTCCCCTTTTGGAGTGCCTGGATTTCATTCCTGACTCTGGCTCCTAACTCCAGTTTCTTCAGTTCTTGTTCATGCAGACTGAGAGAGACAGTGGTGATGGCTCACAGAACTGGGTCCCTGCAGCTCATCATGGGTGAGGCAGACATGAGCTATGCCACCCTCTGTGTTGAGTTTCCTGCCCTCAGCTCTGGCCCTGTGCTCAGCTCTGGCCATTGTGAGGATCTGGGGAGTAAACCAGTAGATGGGATCTCTGTCTGTCTGTCTCTTGAAAAAAATATTGTTTTTAAAAAGGCTTATTCATTTATTTAAAAACTAAAAATAAACTGGAAAAAAAAGAGATGAAAATCAGAGTAAGAAGGCAAGGGTGGAAACAGATCTATGAGACCCCCTTACTTATTTTCTTTTTAAATTATTTATATATTTCTTTACTTTGAGAGGCAGACAGAGTGAGAGTGTGAGTGAGAAACTGCTTCCTTCTGCTGGTTCAGTACCCAAATACCCACAACTGGGGTTGGGCAAGACCAAAGCCAGGAGCTGGGAACTCAATCCAGGTCTCCCATGGGTGGCAGGAACTCAGCTACTTGAGCCATCATGTGCTATCTCCTAGGGTGCACATTAGCAGGAAGCTGGAGTCAGGAACTGGCACCAGGAATTGAACTCAGGCACTATGATATGGAATGCAGCCATCTTAACTGGTCTCAACTTCTAGGCCAAAGGTCCATCCTATCCCTATTTTATACAGAAGAAATCCAAGCCAAAAGAGATTAAGACGGGGGCCAGCATTGTGGCATAGCATGTAAAGCTGCGACGTGAAGTGCTGGCATCCCATATGGGCACCAGTTCAGGTCTTGGCTGTTCCATTTCTGATCCAGCTCTCTGCTATGGCCTTGGGAAAGCAGTAGAACGGCCGGCACTGCGGCTCACTAGGCTAATCCTCCGCCTTGCGGCGCCAGCACACTGGGTTCTAGTCCCGGTCGGGGCGCCAGATTCTGTCCCAGTTGCCCCTCTTCCAGGCCAGCTCTCTGCTGTGGCCTGGGAGTGCAGTGGAGGAAGGCCCAAGTGCTCGGGCCCTGCACCCCATGGAAGACCAGGAGAAGCACCTGGCTCCTGCCATCAGATCAGCGCGGTGCGCCGGCCGCAGCGCACCGGCTGCGGCGGCCATTGGAGGGTGAACCAACAGCAAAAGGAAGACCTTTCTCTCTGTCTCTCTCTCACTGTCCACTCTGTCAAAAAATAAGTAAATAAATAAATAAGAGCTAGTAGCCAAAACTGACAAGTTCTTTCCATTTAAAAAAAAAAAAAAAAAAAGCAGTAGAAGATGGCCCAAGTACTTGTGCCCCTGCACCCACGTAGGAGACATGGAAGAAAGTCCTGGCTCCTGGCTTTGGATCAGCGCAGCTCCAGCCCTTGCGGCCATTTGGGGAGTGAGCCAGCGGTGGAAGACTTCTCTGTTTTCTCTGCCTCTGCCTCTCTGTATCTCTGCCTTTCAAATAAATAAAAAAAAATTTTAGACAACTGTCTGAGGTCACACAGCTTGGACATAGCAGGGGTCGGGACGGTGCAAACCATGATGCTAAACATGGTGACTTTGGAGCAAGGAAGCCCTTGGGAGGGGTCCAGGGGTGTGGTGACCCGATAGACCTGCTTAGGAGGCCACCCTTGCATGGTTACCTTGGTTAGAAAGTGAAAGGCAAGGGAGACAGGAGCTGGAGACTGTCAGGTTGTGGCACATGTTTCCCCGACCCTTGCCCCTTCCTACTTCAGTGCCCACTGACCAACTTTCAACTGACAGCACCTGCTGTCTCTGAGTGGCCAGGGTGCACTCTTGGGCCACAGCAGCAGGCTCCACATGGCCTAGAATGACTGTCCCCTCTGTCCTAGTAGTCCTCAAGGTACATAAATACACCGGCTGCCTCGGCCAGTCCGTCCATGCCCTGAGGCATCAAGCCCCAGGCGCCCGCAGTGAGAGCCCTGCTGGGAACACACCTCCTATCTGCAGCCTCTCTGCCTTCTCCCTTTCATGTTGCCCTGCTCTTGTTGCCTAAGGTCTCAACATCAGCTTCTGGGATAACCTAAACCAGTGATTGTCAACCAGAGTAGGCTTTGGCCTGCAGCTTCAGCAAGGCCTGAGAACATTTAAAAAACATTTTTTTAAAAAATGCTAACTTTCGGGGCTGGCATTGTAGCATAGCAGGTAAAGCTGCTATCTGTGAAGCTGGCATCCATATGGGCACCCATTTGAGTCCCTGCTGCTCCACTTCTTCTTTTTTTTTTTTATTTGACAGGTAAAGTTATAGACAGTGAGAGAGAGACACACAGAGAAAGGTCTTACTTCTATTGGTTCACACACACACACACACACACCCCCCCCAGATGGCTGCTACGGCCGGAGGAGCTATGCCGATCTGAAGCCAGGAGCTAGGTACTTCTTCCTGGTCTCCCACGTGGGTGCAGGAGCTCAAGCACTTGGGCCATCCTCCACTGCCCTCCCAGGCCACAGCAGGGAGCTGGATTGGAAGAGGAGCAACCGGGACTAGAACCTGGTGCCCATATGGGATGCCGGCACCGCAGGTGGAGGATTAACCAAGTGAGCCATGGTGCCGGCCCCACTGCTCCACTTCTGATCCAGCTCTCTGCTGATGGCCTGGGAAAAGCAGTGGACAATGGCGCAAGTACTTGGGTCCCTGACACCCACATGGGAGACCTATATGAAGCTCCTATCTCCTGGCTTTGGTTTGGCTCAGCACTGGCTGTTGCAGCCATCTGCGGAGTGAACCAGCAGATGGAAGCTCTGTCTCTCCCTTTCTCTCTCTGTAACTCTGATTTGGAAAAAAATTATTTTAAAAATGCTAACTTTTTTCAATTTTTAAAAAAAAAGATTTTAATTTATTTGAGAGTTAAGAGAGAGAGAGAAAAAGAGAGAGAGAGAGAAGGAGAGAAATCAATCTCCTATTTGCTGGTTTACTCCTCAGGTGGTCACCGTGCCCAGAGCTGAGCCAAGCCAAAGCCAGGAGCTTCATCTGGTCTCCCACATAGGTGGCAGGGGTCTATACAATTGGGCCAACTTCTGCTGCTTTTCCCAAGCCATCAGCAGGGAGCTGGATTGCAAATGGAGCAACTGGGACATGAACTGGTGCTCCTATGGGATGCTGGTGGGCACGGGAGAAGCGGAGGGCTCCGTGGGGAGAGGAGGCCCTTGGGAACCTGTGTTTTTTGTGGGCGGGGCTTCAGGGAACATGCAGGTAAGGGTGTGGGAGATGAAGAGAGTGGGCAGATGGAGCTTTACCTGCTATACCACAATGCTGGTCCCTTTTATTTACTTCTTAAAAATCCATTTGAGAGGCAGACACAAAGAGAGAGAGAGAGAGAGAGAGTGCACTTCCATCTGCTGGTTCATTCCCTAAATGCCTGCAATGTCCAGACTATGCTAAGCCAAAGTTGGGAGCTAAGAACTCACTCCAGGTCTCCCATGTGGATGGCACAGACCCAACCACTTGAGCCATCACCTGGTGCCTCCCACAGTCTGCATTAGCAGGAAGCTGGAGTAGAAGCCAGAGCCAGGAATGGAATCCAGGTACTCTGATGTGGAATATGGGGCTCTCACCTGCTAGGCTAAATGCCTGCTCTCAATACGTTTTTGACAATCTCAGTGGAAGAGAGGGGAGATGCTACAGACTTCCAGGGAGTAAAAGTGAGGGATGTAGGTGAACATCCTAAAATACACAGCATAGCTCTCATAGCAAAGATTTCTCTAGCCCAAAACATCAGTGGTGCCCAGGTTTTGCTGACAATCCTTGACTTAAACTTAAAGACAGTGAACAGCCTTTCCTGGGGCCAACCCTCCAGCATCCTTGGCCTGACCCAAATGGCACAGCAGAAGCAGGGCATGGAAAGGCTGGAGAGGGGAGTGCAAGGTGTCCGGTGCATAACAAATCTTCCCAGATCAATCAATTAATTCACAAGCTTTTTTATTGGAATTCCGCTCCTGGGTGAGGTTCTCTGGTCCCAACAGAGCGGGGGCCGGTGAAGTCACGCGTCAGCGGTTGGGAGGGCTGCGTTTATAGATACAGGGTGTGGGGGTTAAAGATTGAGGCAGGTCTGATCCTCGTTGGTTGACCTTTAGGCACCCGAGGGGACCTTGACAAGGACTTTCCGTTCTGGAAGTACCGGTAGGGACTTTCCATCCCCCGAAGTGTGGGCCTTCTCTCCTTGGGGATCCCAAAGCTACCAGGGAGGAGCCAGCCCCTGCAGGCCTGGGGTCTCCAGGCTTTTGCCTGCCTCTCTCCAGCTATTCTGTGTGGTTTGGCTGCTGTCTCTGCCCCACAAGATCCAGAAGGAGGATGGCTACATGAGGCTGGCTGGGCCAATCAGAAACATTCTCTTCCCTGGGCCACAGTGATTGGCCCAGGGATGGCATGTGACTTAAACAAGCCAATCAGAATTTTCCCTGGGACTTTTCTGCCAGACTCTTTCCGATGTGACCCTGGCATCCAAGGGTCATCTTTGGTGCCACGTGGGCACTGACTTCTGACCCGACTGGGACATGCTGAGGGAGCAGAGTCCTGAGAACAATAGCTGGGTCAGGGGCATGAGTCAGATCCTTCCCTTTTTTGGAAGTGATTTTCTGTCTTGACTAATTGTCTCTCCCACTGGGCTGGGAATTTCCTGTCCTTTTATCTCATTTCTAAGCACCACACCCTGCACCCCTTCAAGAGCCTGGACAGACAGGAAGCCTGCCCACTGGGACTTCACCTAACTGCTCATTTCTGGGCTCAGGTTACTCACCTCGTGTGTGGCCCGTGGAGCATGGGCACCTGTTGCTGGCTCTCTCCAGTCATACAGAGGCAGACAGCAGAACTGTCTCTCAGTAGGATCCCGAGGCCGGATTGATTTGGACTCCTTGGGGGGCCCGAGGTCAGCTACACCCTGGGGTGCTCACAGGACTCCTGACGCCTGCCCCTGCCTTGTCCTCATCTCTCCTTTGGTTTGTCAGAGAATTTTTGGAAGCGGACCCGAATCCCAAACCCGCTGCTGCCTGACTGGATGCACCGGAGCCATTTCCTGGCTGTCTCTGAGCCTCGTTTCCTCCTGTGTGAAACCTCCCGGGGCTGTGAACGGAGACCACGGTCCAGCGTCCACGCTGGGCAGACAAGCAGACACACTTTGGGGAATCAGAATTCTCTGGAAACGTTTAAGAGGAGCCGCCCAGAGGCCAGGCGCCCATCCTCAGCAGGCCGCGGGTGAGGAATCCCTCGGTGGCCAGTGGCCGGCTGTGGAGGCGGGTGTGGAGGCGGGCGCGGCTCCCACGGGCTTCCAGGCCGCGGCCTGCTGGTGCTGGCTGGTGCAGGGCCTCTTCCCCAGCCACGCCCAGCCCCCCACCCCGGTGAGTCAGCCCCACTCCTTAAGCCTCGGCAAACCCCACAAGTCACTTCCTGGCGGCCCCAGAGGCCTAGAACCCAAGGTCCAGAACTGGTCCCTTATCGCTCCTCGGGCCTGATAAGACGGGCTGGAGGGTGTGAGTCAGCCGGGTGCAGCAGGAGTGCGGAGCCCCGCCCCTTCTGCTGACCGCCATTCGGCCTCAGGTGCCACCTGCGGAAGGAACCAGCGGACCGGGAGCAGCAACAGGCCCTGAGTGTATCAGGCAGCCTCTTCTGCGCAGGCGCAGCAGGGAGTGGGGCGGAGCGGGGCGGGAACAGCGTGGCGCAGGAGAGACTGGGAACCGGTGGGGAAAGGGGCAGCGGCGTCCCACCTGCGCGCCCCACAGGAAGGGGCTCGGCCTGCACCTGCAGCCAAGGCTTCCCTCATTTAAGCCGCATCTGCTTGTCCCGCCCTAGTTCAGGACCCCGCCGGGGCTCAGGCTGCTGCAACACAACACCATAAATGGGGTGGTTTATAAACAATGGATCTTTATTTCTCACAGTTCCAGTTCCACGGTCAAGGCCCCTGCAGGCCTGGTATCTGGCGAGGCTTACCCTGTGTCCTCACGTGGAAGAGGCTGGCTCGTTTTCCCGGGCCTCTTTGACCAGGGCACTAATCTCTAGGAGGGCTCCACCCTCATGACCTAATCACCTCCCAGAGGCCCCACCTCCTCACGCATCACCCTGGGCATGAGCCGCCTTTTCTTCTGACTTCTCATCCTCCAGGTGGAGCTACTCACGGTCCCTAGGAAGGGACCTTGGCTTCTCAGACCTCTGAGTCTCTGCGGATGGAACCCAGAGGGTGGGGGAATCAGAATTTGCTGGAAGAAAGGGTGGAGGTTTGCAAGAAGGCTTCCTGGAGGAGGTGGTAGTCCAACAAGAATGAAGAAGGTGGGAGGAAAGGAAGGCAGGTGCCTGAGCAAGCAGCCTGGCCTCTTGCAGGCAGCGCACTCCAGTGGGAAGGGCAGGACGCTCGGCACTTAACAGCTGTGTTGCCTTGGACAAGTGTTCTCTGTGAGCCTCTGTGTCTTCCTCTGTGAAATGGGCTGAGACTGCCCTTCGGCGTGGCCTGCCGGGAGGGAGGAAGTGAAACGTGCAACGTGGATAGCGCTGGATTCGCTCCATCTCCAGGCCAGTGTCGTGGCTGCTTCCCTGGTCTGGGTCAAAGGAAAGGGCCAGCACTGGCAGGGAAATGAGGCCGGGCCAACCTGGATTTTCCAATTGTTCCCGGCCACATGTTTGCTCTACGGGGCTGGCGGAGGAAATTCTTTGCACAAAGACAGGAAGGCAGAAGTGCTTCTGTGGCAAAGGCAAGGCTCCCGGTGGCGCCTGCTATGATCCAAGGGTCCACAGCACCCCTGCAGTTGGGTGCGAGGGTCACAGCAGAGGTCCTGTCACCCCTGGCAGAGCATCAGGGGGTCACAGATGGAGAAACTGAGGCCCAGAGACAGTATGGAATTGGCCTGGACCCCAAACAGGCCACCGCTTCCAATTCAGCTTCCTGTCCTCTTTTTTTTTTCCCCTTTTCTTCTCTTTCAAGGCAGAGTTACAGAGAGAGAGAGGGAGAAACAGAGAAAGAGAGATCTTCCATCTGCTGGTTCACTCCGGAGATGGCCACAATGGCCAGGGATGGGTCAGGCCAAAGCCAAGAGCCAGGAGCTTTATCTGGGTCTCCCACATCGGTGCAGGGGCCCAAGCACTCAGGCTGTCTTTTGCTGCTGGATCAGAAGTGGAGCAGCCGGGACTTGAACCCACGTCCATATGGGATGCTGGCGTCAAAGGCAGCAGCTTAACCTGCTGCACCACAGCAGCCTCATTCTCTTTTTTTCAAGTTCACAATCATTAACTGAGGATGTCCTATAAAGTACCTAGAAGATGGTGAGTCACTGCCAGTTGCGGTTTTATGAGCATTTGCTGTACATACTTTAAACTGCTTTATTGAAGACTGACCCACATGCCATGCAGTTCGCCCATGGCAAGCATGTTCTGAGTGCTGGTGAATTTATGCAGTAGTGTAATTATCACATAAGCCAGTTTTATGTTGAAAGATTTTTTTCTTTTCTTTTATTTGAAAGGCAGAGTGACAGAGAGGGGAAGAGAGAGACAGAAAGAGAGAAAGAGAGGTCTTCTATCCGCTGGTTCACTTCCCAAATGGCCAGGCTGGGCCAGGCTAAAACTGGGAGCCTGGAACTCCACCCTAGTCTCCCATGTAAGTGGCAGTGGCCAAGCACTTTTGCTATCTTCTGTTGCTTTCCCAGGTATATTAGCAGGGAGCTGGATCGGAAGTGGAGCATTCTAGGACTTGAACTGGTGCTCATTTGGGAAGCTGGTGTCACAGGCAGTGGCTTAACCCTCAGTGCCACAACGCTGAGCCCCACAAGCCAGTTTTCAAACAGCTCCATCACTCAAATTGCCTATCTGTAGTCAATCCCACCCCAGCCCCAGGCAAACGATGGTCTACTTTTTGTCTCTATGATTTCACCTTTTCTAGAAATCTCTATCCCCTTAGACAAAAAAGGCAGAAGAAGAAGAGGAGGAGGAGGAAGAAGAAGAAATAACCAGGAAGGACCCCTGTTCTCTCCCGAGCAGGGAGGGTGTCTGAGAAGGGGCCCAGGCAGTGTGGGGCCTGATACCTTCTGGTTTAACTAGGAGAACTCGCAATGGACTTGGGGACAGGCGTGAGTGGGAGGGGCTATAGGAGTCCTCCTAGCCCATGCCTTCCTTCCATAGACAAAGAGGCAGCACTGAGGTGTAGCAGGCGAAGCCACTACCTCTAAAGCCTGCATCTCATGAGTGCCAGTTCGAGTCCCAGCTACTCTGTTTCCCATGCAGCTCTCCATTAGTGCACCCGGGATTTTTTTAAAAAGAGTTTATTTATTTATTTATTTATTTATTTATTTATTTGAGAGGTAGAGTTACACAGTGAGAGGGAGAGACAGAGAGAAAGGTCTTCCTTCCATTGGTTCACTCCCCAAATGGCTGCTACAGCCGGAGATGCACCGATCCGAAGGCAGGAGCCAGGAGCCTCTTCCTAGTCTTATATGCGGGTGCAGGGGCCCAAGCACTTGGGCCATCCTCCACTGCTTTCCCAGGCCACAGCAGAGAGCTGGATTGGAAGAGGAGCAGCCAGGACTATATGGGATGCCGGCGCCACAGGCGGAGGATTAACCAAGTGCGCCAATGGCACGGGCCCCACACCTGGGAATTTCTAAGTGTTCTAAGCACTAGCTTATGGGGTATGTGCCATTATCACCCCATTTCACAGAAGAAACTGAGGTGCAGAGAGATGAAGAAATGCCAGGAGTCACACAGCTGGGAGCTGGCCCCAAGGTTCCCTTTCTTTCTTTTTCTTTAAGATTTATTTCTTTATCTGAGAGGTACAAAGAGAGGGAGAGACAGAGAGAGACAGCTTCTATCCACTGGTTCACTCCTCACATGGCTGCAATGGCCAGAGCTGGGCCGATATGAAGCCAGGATTCAGGAACCAGGAGTTTCCTCCAGGTCTCCTAGGTGGGTGCAGGGGCCCAAGGACTCAGGCCATCTTCTGCTGCTTTCCCAGGTCAGAGCAGAGAGCTGGATTGGAAGAGGAGCAGCCAGGTCACAAACTGGTGCCCCTATGGGATGCCAGAGCCACAGGCGGAGACTTAGCCCACTACACCACAGTACCAGCCCCCAGGTTCCTGCTTTGTGTCCTGAGCAGTACTATGCACTAACATGGCTATGCCTTGTCTGTCATGGAGCTTTCTGCAAAAATTTGTTTATTTGAAAGGTTGAGTTACAGAGAGACTGGGAGAGATAGATCTTTAACCCACTGGTTCACTCCCCAGATGGCCACAATGGCCAGCGCTGGGCCTGGCCAAAGCCAGGAATCTGGAACTCCACCTGGCTCTCCCATGTGGGTGCCAGGGGTCCAAGCACTTGGGCCATCTTCCATTGCTTTCCCAGATGCAGTAGCAGGGAGCTGGATTGCAAAGTATAGCAGCTGGGGCTCCAACCTGTTTTCTGATATGGGATGCTGGTGTCACACATGGCAGCGTAACTCGTTGTGCCACAATGCCTGCCCCTCAACTCTTCTCTTAAACCAGTGTTGTCCTTTTGCTGGTTTCCCCATGAATGAGTTAGGCCTTGGATATAGGGTCCCTCTACACTTGGACGAGACCTGTTTGGAAAATCATACTTTGCCATAGCACAGCCTAGAGCTGCTGTTTCAGCTCTCCCTGTCCCCAGTCTGCAGAGTAAAGTCTCCCCCAACCCCTTGCTCACCCCTCTGTCCCAGGCACCTGGAAGATCTTGGCTGGGCCCTGTTCCCCGCGGTTGGCGGTCCGCCCAGCACTAGGCAGGAGGGAAATGGCCCTTTCCGCTGTGTTCTTCCTACCTGCTGGAGGGCAGAGCCAGCCTAGCAGCAGAGAGCTGAGAGGTGGACAGCTAGGAAGGGGCGCCCCTTCCATTGTGGGGATTGGCAGAGAGGATGCCCAGACACGCACGTCGGGGGTGCTGGGGCCGGCAATATGAGGCAGGCGGCCAGACAGCCCACCGAGGACAGTGAGGTCATTCTGAGGCTGACTCATGACTCACGCTGACTGGCAGAGAAGCATGTGTAAGGAGGAAGTCAGCTCCCCCGGAACCAGATTCCAGCAGGGTTCCCAGGGTGGACCTGGGAGGGGGCGCCCCCTGGCCGCCGGCCTGGTGCACGGCAGGACTTTCAACCTCTGTCTCCGCGGATGGGTGGGCTAAGAAGGGAGTGGGGTGATAGCCTGGAGGCCTCTACAGGAACTTGAAGCTGACCTTCCGTTTCCTTATTTGGAAAACCAGCGCCCTTCCCACCAGTTCCCAGAAAGCCTCGACGGACTCAGGGATGAGAAAGCACAGGGCCTGACGCAGAACTGGCAGATACACGATAAAAAAAAAAAAAAAAAAAAATTAAGTCATCTTCAGAGGCAACTCCCTTGGCTTTTTTGAAGAAATCTCTGAGCACGGGGGTGGGGCAGGGTGGGAGGCAGAAGCAAGGAATTTTTCTTCCAAAAATGGCAAAATATCTTTTAATTAAAAAAATTACTTCATTCCACCCATTTTAAGATGTACTCTGTCCCCAGTGTCACATCTCAAAAACACAGCTCTGTCTCACCAACAGATGACACGCTGCTCCGCTTCGTGGTAGAGCATCCACCATCAGTGTCTGTCTGCCAGCGGCGTCTTACGTTCTGCTAGGGAGTGGAGTGGACACCCGCTCATTGCAGCCAGTGTAGACACACAGCTGTGTATACTGCACAGGTGCCTTGCTATCAGTTCCACTCTCCAGAGAGTACCACCGCCAGCCAGCCAGCAGCCTTTCTGGGAAAGCGGCTGTTTCTAGGATCCTCTTTAACTGCCCAGCAAATCTGCTCAGACCAGTCATCCATGCTTCCTCAAGTTCACAAGAGCCCAATTAACACTCAGCTGGGGACGGCAGCACTCTGCAAACTTGGCCCTGGCTGCCAGAAAGGTGTGGGGCTGGGGATGTCCAGGGTTCCAGCCTCCCACAAAGTGCACGTGCCATGCCATGTGCAGGGCACAAGGATTGGGGAGGTGTGGGACAAGAAGGGCTTGGAAAACCGGGAGGCAGTGGGAAATCAGAGAGGTGTGGCTTAGACAAGGATGGGAATTTTTAAAGCCAGGATGCAATTTGGCGGCACCACTGGGAATGGGGGCTCTCCGGCTCAGCTCAGCTCAGCTCCACACCGATTTAGCTGGAGCGGAGAAGAAGGCGTTTCCCTTGGCCCTCAGGAGGTAAAGAGTTTCATATGTATGGGCCAGACTCTGAAGAACAACTGATGGCTGTCCAGAGCTCCGTGTTGTGAAGGCTTCGCGGAAGCCACATTTTTCAGATGAGAAGTGGATTTGACCAGCAGAATGAACTTGGAGTGCAGGCATGGTACATCAGCAAGCAAATCCCAGGGCTCTTTCCACTGGGCCACCCCTGCCCCGCCCCCACCAGCTATTTCCCCAGTCTCCCAGGCCTTATGTCAGCGGGGGCCTTGGGCTTCGGCAGAAGACTGCAAGGGGAGGGAAGGAGAAGGAGGCGTGGACACGCCAGCCAGCCTGCGACCGAGACCGCCGCTATGAATGAGACTTCTGTTTGCCTGCCCTGTGCGTCTGGAATTTTGTAAGAAAACAATGAAGTGGAAGGAGGTGAAAGCATGTTCCTTAAAGCAAGTCCCCCCCGCCCCCACCAAGCCCCCAACTTATAAAAGACCTGCTTTGTTTCCAGCAAAGCTAAGGAGAGACTGGGGAATACACAGGGGGTTGGGGGAGTTCAGGTGCTTCGGGCTGGTGCGCTGAGGCCTAGGAGGGGGGCAGCTCTCAGAAAAATCAGCAGCCGAGACTGCAGACTCCCCATCACCCCCATAACCGCACAAACACCAGGCTCACGCTTTGTAGTTTGCAAAAATGCTTTCTCAGACATTTTCTCCACGGAGAGCTTAGGAAGGGACAAAGAGCTCTGACTCATGCGGCCTCCCGTCCTGCTGTCTGGGTGACTGTGGTGTGCCAGGCTCTGTGGGTACCGTGCTTTGTTCATCACTGTCCCCATCCATGGGAGCGTGACAGCTGGGTGGGGAGGCCCAGCTGCCCTGCCTGCTAGCTAATCAATCATTGTACCAGCTGGCGAAGGGAGAATGGCAGGGCGCATTTGGCAGGACTGCCGGGAGGATGGAACAACTCTTGGGGTGAGGTGTCTGGCTTAGGACGAGTCCTTCATCGAGGGTGGCCATCAGCTGTTATGGGTACTGAGAGCCAAGTGGTAAGGCTGGGCACCGTGAGCTCTAGCCTGGATGCGCCTGGGTCTGGTATCGTCCAGCGAACCAGTGGGGAGGGGCCTGCAGGGTTAAGAGTCCCAGGGGCCTTGAAGCTGGCTGTCCACTTAAACTATGATACACAAGTACTGCCAGCTCAGGAGGGCTACACTGCAGTATTCTCCTCCAACCCTCCCCTGGTCCCCACCACCTCCCTGACCTCTGCTCTGACTGCTGTCTTCCTCACTCACTCTGTGCCCTGGCCACCAGAACCCCCTCCATCATCCTCAAACGTGCCAGGCACACTCCCGCCTCAGGCCTTTGCACACGCTCTTCCCACGGCCAGAAATGGTTTCCTCCCAGATATTCACGCAGGTCCCTCATTTCTTTCATATTTTGGCTCAGATGTTACCTTTGCAAGGAGGTCTTCTTTTGCCTACTTTATATAAAATAGCAGCATGCCATTGGGGGTCCCTGTCCACTACATCATGTTGAATCTCCCTCCAGAGCACTTACCAGTCCGTGACACACTTTGGAAAGAAAACATGTTTGTTATCTGTATCCCTCTGCATGAAAATACGAATCCCACGAGGGTAGGAATTTTGTTTGGTTAACAGCTAGAACTTAGCACTATGCCTGGCATGCAATGGGCGCTCAAAGAAATATTTGTTGAATGAATAAACCACTGTTGCAACAGCGCACTGCTGTTCAGTGATAAGGCCGGAGTCCTTTTTTGTCTTCGAGAACTAACAAGAGCGGCCCCTGCTTTGCTCCAGGCATTGGATGAAACCCTGACCGCCTTCACTTATCTAACCTGGTACTGTTATTATCCTGTTTTGCAGACAAGGAAACGAGATCACAAAGAAATTCATTCCCTTACTCAGGTTAGTAATGGCACGGCCCAGAGTCTGGATTCTTGGCCAGCATACGACATTCATTCCTGACTTAGCACTAGCCTGAGGGGGTGGAAACCATTAGAATGACAGCAAACTTGCAGGTGACCCATATCCATTTTTCATATTTTTCCATATTTACAATCCCCCTAAGAAGCATGCATTACATTTATATTTAGAGAAAGAAAAAGGCAGTTCCACATGTCCTTCTATCCAGCAGTCTTCACCAAGAAAGTGGGGACCCTGATGAGGGTGGTTGCCTATGGCAGGAGGTTTTGGGGATCCCCCGCTGGAGATGACGATGGCAGGAAGGATGTCGGGATGGCAGCAGTTACCACTGTGGCAAGAGCTAAGGTGGAAGAGAAAGCTGCCTGCACGTGTGCAGTGCTGTGACGTTTTTTCCTTCTGGGCTCCAGTGTTGCACAGACTAATGCGTCAGGGGCCAGCGCTGTGGTATAGTGAGCTAAGCTGCCACCTGCAATGCTGGCATCCCATTTGGAGTGCCTGTTCTAGTTGCGGCTACTCTGATTCTGATCCAGTTCCCTGTCGATGAGCCTGCAAAGGCAGTGGAGTATGGCCCAGGAGCCACCCATGTGGGAGACCCAGATGGAGTTCCAGGCTCCTAGCTTTGGCCTGGATCAGCCCCTGCCATTGTGGCCATCAGGGGAGTGAACAAGCTGATGGAAGCTCTCTCTCTTCCTTTCAAATAAATCAATAATAATAATAATAATAGTTTCAAGGGCTGTTTGGCTTAAATGATGCCACCTTCCCCAAGTCATGTTTGGCTTTGGAGTTGTCACATTTTCATCCAGAAAATAACAGGTGGACTTTTCCCCAAAGATGACCCAGCCCCACGCTTCTCAGGGTAGGCATCTGTCCCTGCAGCATCCAGGCAGGGGGAAAGGCAGGCTGTGACAACCACATGACTGATTCCCTCAGATCTACAAGCTCTCCCTGTCCCCACCTTCCGACTGCCAGTGAACACGGTATTAAGACAAGAAGCCAGCACTCCTGGTGAGAAGTCAAAGCCCAAGAGAATGTCCCTGTTCTTAGGGGAAATACACAAGTCTCCAGAGACAAGGAGACCTGAGGGATGAGTGGACATGTGCTATCAGTTCAGAACGGAACTGAAGTATGTATGTGCACACACACGCACACGCAAGTGGTGCAGTGTGAGCAACTGGCAACTCTGGATGAACACAGTTCGAATTTCTGTGCCCTTCTTGGGACTTTTCTGTAAACCTGAAATCACAAGGAAATGAGAACCGGGTGAACTGCAGTTGCTCAGGTGCTCCGCGGGGTGTGGAGAGAAGCTGAGCAAAGCCTCAGTCGTTTGTTGTGCTAACCCAAGGCAGGGACTGGAGACATTGGCGAGCACCCTATTCCTCTTTCCATGGCTTTCTCTGGACCCTCTTAAGCTTCTTGCTTTGAAAAAACATTCTGCTTGGAAGAGGGCTTTGATTAGGAAAGTGTAGCAAATGCCCAGGGCCAGAGAGCTGACTCTTCGCAGGGACTGGAGGAGGTAACAGGGAAGGGGAAACCTGGGAAGCTCCCCGTGGGGAGCCAAGGCGAGGTCAACATGGAGGGAATTTGAAAACCTGTAGGATCTGTCTCCCAGAGCAGTGGGGACTAGAGGAAGCCCTGACCTTAGGGGCTTATAATTGAATAGGGGAAGAGACTCTTCCAGGGGACTCCCAGCGTGGGAAGTGCTCAGTCCTGCAGGGGCTGAGAGCAGGGAGAAGTCACCTTGGAGATTTTGATGGCGATTGGGAGGGAGGGAGAGACGGCATAGCCTCACAGTAAATTCCCTTTCTGCTTAGCCAGCCTGCTGGCTCATCACCACCAGGAGAGGGCGGTGGTGCAGCCTTTGCACGGGGCTGGTGCACACCCAGCCTGCTCCCTTCCTTGCAACCACTTCCCCCCGCCTGAAATTTCCTGGCTCATCTGCGAGAACCCAGGCATTCACATCTGACACCTGCCTTCCCACACTCCCCTTGCAAAGCCTTCCTGTTACTGCCCCCAATCAGCCCAGGTTATTGCTGTCCTTCAAGGCTTGTTTCCACAGCCGTGCCCCCTCTCTCAGGCTGCTCCCTGGGGAAGTCATTTGGTTCTGAGCCACAGCGTCCCATCCATCTGACTTGGTTGCTCACCTAATGCTCCCTCAGGATGCATGCACAGGAAGCTGTTCTGAACTGGTCTACCCCAATGCACCCTCTGTAGTTCAGATCCTTCTGGAAACCATTTTTGAAAGCCCCCAGAGACCACCACGGCTCCACAAGGCACTCAGTTACCGAGGGCAATCTTGTCACCGACTGGGACAGCTGAGGCAGCCACGCTCGCTGGCTTTATGTCAGCTTGGAGAGGTGCATGTCAGCAACTGCAGAGCAGTCAGGAACGCAGGGGTTGGGTCTGAGTACCACAGAGATGACAACTAGGACCAGTGTGGTTCCGAGGGGCTGGGAGACCGCCAGTCAGGAACACTCCGCTATGGAGCAAGCAGCAGTGTGCTAGGTGGCTGGAGGCAGTCACGTGGAGGCGGGGCCGCGGTATAAAGACTTGCCTTGGCCTACATCAGAAGCTCCCCAAAGTCTGACCGTTAGGGCAGCTGCCAGTGGCCAGGCTGACCTGACAGAGTAGGGGGAAGCTGCTGAGGTTTTCATAAAGATAGGCCATCGAAAACACTTTTCCTCTCCTGATACTGATCCGCGACCCAAAAGGCTCTGAAAACCGACCTCTCTGGTTTGGAACCACAACGCCGTTGGCAGAAAACTGTGGCCTGAGCTGACATATGATTATTTATAGCTTTTACTTATTCCACATAGTTGAATATTCATATGGCTCACTTCAGAAATCTTGCAATTTATTATGGGGTGTTGCATGCGCCATATTACCTTTCAATTCCAAAACATATCTGGCCTCCAGGGTTTCCTGAAGAACTGTGGATTACTATGTTAGCATATCAGGTGTCTCTTATTTTTTTAAAGCATTATAATAGCATTTCTTTAATGAAATACTGAGAGTTAATAGCTTTTTAAAGTAATAAAAACAAGTGTTCAAGGCAACCCAGAGTCTGGCTCCAAAATTTCTGGGACGTTTTATCAGTCTCTGAAGCCCAGCTCCAGCAGACAGCACCTCTGGTGGGTGCCTTACAAATCTAAGTTCATTGGAACAGAGGTTGCCAGCAGGTAGCCCCCCTGGCCAAACTGGGCCTGCAGCCATGTTTGGTTTGTTTCACACCCTGCATTCTTCTTTCGCTTTTAATCTGGAAAGTGAACATAAAAGTCCAGTTTCCACTGTCTCTTGAAAATTCAGAAGATGTCAAGAGCAGTCTTGTCTGGCACACCACCTGCCAGAAGGTGGCTACCCCTTCTCTGCTTACCGAGACAGCCCGTTTGCTTCCCGGGCCCGGGTTACTGCTGCTACCAGCAGCTCTGTACAGGGGTGATGCCGCAGCCAACACCTTCTCACAAAACCAGGAGGCTGCTGCTCCAGGGATGGCCCTTGCAGAAACTGGAGGCAGATGGAGGAGACCAAGGGCAACTTGTTAACTCAGTGGGCTCCCCAGCAGACAGCAAAGAACAACTCCCTTAATTCGGAATCCTCGCTTCCACAGACAAAGCTGCACTTGTCAGGACAGCCCATCTGAGGTCTAGCTTCTGAGAGCCTGTAGGATTATGCCCCCACAAGGATGCCAGCATTCTGAGGGAAAAGTCTCAACAGATGGTGTTAATGAGTTTCAAACATGTCAATGGGAAAGATACAGAAAAGATGTTAAGTTTTGGCCACTCAGCCTTTACTTGTGCGACAGGAGCTAGCGCTCTGGTCAAGTGGAGCTTGTACTGATAAAATAGGCCAGGCGCAGTCTGTTTCCAGGGACTTTCCAGATGCAATGGAAACAAAACTCTTCAAACACAAACGAAACATGGAGGATAACGCAGGAAACACCCTTGTATCCATCACCCCAAATGGACAAATGTTAGACTCTGCCACATGCACCTTTTATTTTTCATGAAATAAAACATTTTAGTCAAAGCAGATGTCCCCTCCCCATTTCTCCTTCATCTCCCTAAATCACGTTTCCTCTCCTCCCCCATCCCAGAAACAAACCTTGGTAGCTGCTATTTACACTGTCATCGTTTTCACCTTTCCTACACAGACAATGGGTACAGTGGCTTTGTTTTTCATTCAGTGTTGTTTCAGCTCTAATGGAGTTGATGCATACAAACCAGATTCATGAATTTGCTGAATCACAGAGTCACTTACCACCATTCATCTGTTTGCCTACTAAAGGACAGTTAGGTCATTTCTTAGTTTTTGCCATCACAAATATTTCAGTGAACAAGAATCCTTGCATGCATGTCTGATTTTTTCACATACATGATGAGCTGGTGCTGGCTTCAGAATTACACATTTTCATTGTTATCCAACATTGTTGAATTGCTCTCCCAAGTGGCCATATTAAATCACAGGCAGTCCCATCAAAATGAAAGTTTTTTAATGCTTTTGCTAACATTGAGCATTATCAGAGTTTTTATTTTTATTTTTTTCCAGGTGAACAGTATGAAACGGTATCTTGCTGATGTTTCAGTTTTCATTTCTCTGAATGAACCTTTCATATTTTATTGACCAATTGGATTCTTCTTGTTTTTTGAAGATTTATTTATTTGAAAGGCAGAACAACAAAGAAAAAGATTTACCATTTGCTGGTTAACTCTCCCAATGGCTGCAATAGCTAGGGCTGGGCTAGGCTGAGGCCAGGAGCCCGGAACTCAGTTTGGGTCTCCCACGTGGGTGGCAGGAACTCAAGTACTTGGGCCATCATCTGCTGCCTCCCAGGCACATCAGGAGGGAGCTGGATCAGAAGGGAAGGGGAGCACGGCTTAGAATGGGTGCTATTGTATAGGATACTGGTATCGAAATCAGAAGTTTAATGCACTGTGTCACAATATCCATCTCATACAAAAAGTTACTAGTTGAATTTTTGTACCTTCATAAACTGACCTAGCATCAAGGTCATAAGATTATTTGTCTGTCTCCTTTTTTCTAATAAACTCTTCAATTCATCTAACATTTATTTTCTGTGTGGTATACAGATTGGCTTTTATTTTTTCCATATGGAAATCCAACTGACCTCAAACTGTTTATTGAATTACTTCTGCCCTGATTTATAGTGCAATGTAATATCCCAATATTCCTTAGGTGCTTGATTTCGGAGCTCTTTTGTTCCACTGATATATTGTCTACCCTAATATTATTTTCTAAATCATATTTTTATTAGAAGCCTTAAGTTTGGTGATGCAAATCTGTTTCTTTTGCAAAAGTTCTTGGCAACTTTCAAAACTTTAAATTTCCTCATACATATATCAGTTTATTAAACTCTAAGAAAAACTGTTGGAATTTTGATTGGAATTATTTATAATTTTCAAAGAATTGACATTTTAATGATACAGAACCTTCCCTTTCATGGGCAGTTCATTTCTCTATTAATTCCAGCCTTTCCACTGTTCAGTAACTTCTGGAAGTCTTGTACAACCTTTTTCTTTTTTAAAGATTTACTTAAAGACAGTTACAGGGGCTGACACTGTGGTGTAGTGGGAAAGGCCACCACCTGCAGTGCTGGCATCCTATATGGGTACCGGTTCAGTTCCTGGCTGCTCCACTTCCAATCCAGCTCTCTGCTATGGCCTGGAAAAACAGTAGAAGGTGGCCCAAGTCCTTGGGCCCCTGCATCTGCATGGAAGACCCAGAAGAAGCTCCTGGCTCCTGGCTTCGGATCGGCTCAGCTCCGGCTGTTGCGGCCAATTGGGGAGTGAACCAGCGAATGGAAGACCTCTTTCTCTGCCTCTCCTCTTTTTGTGTAACTCTGACTTTTAAGTAAATAAATAAATATTTTAAAAAAGATTTACTGAACATCAGATAATGTGGTAGGAACTCACTAAGTTTTGGTTATACTGAGGAGAGTGAGGACCAGCACTTAGTGGCCTTCAAGGAGCTAACAGTCTAGTGGAGAAGACAGAGGAGGAACTAGCAGTGACAGCCCAGGGAGGGGATACACTGTGGAGAGGAGCACCTACTCCAGTATCAATAAAAACTGGCCCTGGAGTGTTTCAAATAGCAGCTGAAGGGGCCAGTGCTGTGGCACAGCAGGTTAACGCCTTGACCTGAAGCGCCAGCATCCCATATGGGTGCCGGTTCAAGACCTGGCTGCTCCACATCCGATCCAGCTCTCTGTTATGGCCTGGGAAAACAGTACAAGATGGCCCAAGTCCTTGGGCCCCTGCACCCGCGTGGGAGACCTGGAGGAAACTTTTGGCTCCTGGCTTGGGACTGGTGCAGCTCCAGCTATTGGGGCCAACTGGGGAGTGAACCATCGGATGGAAGGCCTTTCTCTCTGCCTCTCCTCTCTCTGTGTAACTCTGACTTTCAAATAAAAATAAATAAATCTTTAAAAAAATAACAGCTGAAGATAAAGGACACAGTTTTAACAGAACTATTACTTTGAGAAATCTTGATAACAATTTTTAACTTTCAAAAAATTCATTTAGGGGCCACCACTTTGGTGTAGTGGGTTAAGCTGCCATCTGCAGCGCTGGCATCCCATATGGGTGCTGTTTTGAGTTCCGACTGCTCCACTTCCAATCCAGCTCCCTGCTAATGTGCCTGAGAAGGCAGTGGAAGACTGCCCAAATGCTTGGGCCCCTGCACCCACGTGGAAGACCCAGAAGCTTCTGGCTTTGGCCTGGCCCAGCCCTGGTCACAGCAGCCATTGGGGAGTAAGCTAGTGGATGGAAGTTTTCTCTGCCTCTCCCTCTCTCATGTAACTTTTTCAAATCAATGAATCAATCTTCAAAAAAATTCATTTTCCTGTTATTTGAAAGGCAGAGAGAGAAAGAGAAGGAAGAGGAGGAGGAGGAGGAGGAGGAGGAGGAGGAGGAGGAGGAGAAGGAGAAAGAGAGAGAATGAATGACCAAGACAAAGAGAGTGATCTTCCATCTGCTGGTTCACTCCCTAAATGCCCACAACAGCCAGGGATTTGTCAGGATTCAGCCAGAAACCCAGAACTCAGTCTAGATCTCATGTGGGTGACAGGGATCCAAGTACTTGAGCCATCATCTCCTGCATCCCAGGGTACATGGATTAGCAATGAGCTGGACAGGAAGCGAAGGAGCTGGACAGAAACCAGGCATTCTGATGGGATGCAGGTATCCTAGGCAACAACTGTTTCATCAAAAACCTGTTCCCTTGATAATTTTAAAATGTATTAAAGCATTTTTAAATATTTTTAAAGAAGATTTATTTGAAAGTCAGAGTTACATAGAGAGAGGAGAGGCAGAGAGACAGAGAGAGTGAGAGAGATAGAGAGAGAGAGGTCTTCCATCGATGGTTCACTCCCCAATTAGCCACAACAGCTGGAGCTGTGCCAATCCAAAGCCAGGAGCCAGGAACTTCTGGGTTCCCCACACGGGTGCAGGGGCCCAAGGATTTGGGCCATCTTCTACTGATTTTCCAGGTCATAGCAGAGAGCTGGACCAGAAGTGGAGCAGCTGAGTCTGGAACCTGTGCCCATATGGGATGCTGGTGCTTCAGGTAAGGGTGTTAACCTGCTGCGCCACAGTGCCGGCCCCGAAGATTTATTTATTTGAGTCAAAGTGGCTGGCCTGGGATCAGTGTGGTGGCACACTAGGTTGATTCTCCGCCTGCGGCGCTGGCATCCCATATGGGCGCCAGGTTCTAGTCCCAGTTATACCTCTTCCAGTCCGGCTCTCTGCTGTGGCCTGGGAGGGAGGTGGACGATGGCCCAAGTGCATGGGCCCCTGCCCCCGCATGGGAGTCCAGAGGAGGCTCCTGGCTCCTGGCTTCAGATCGGCGTAGCTGTGGCCGTTGTGGCCGCTTGGTGAGCGAACCAATGGAGGGAAGACCTTTCCCTCTCTCTCTCTCTCTCTCTCTCTCTCTCTCTCTCACTGTCTGTAACTCTACCTGTCAAATAAATAAATAAAAATCTTATAGAAAAAAAGTCAAAGTGGCTGACATTGTGGCACAGTGCATAAAGCCATTGCTTGTGATGCTGGCATCTCATTTCCTTAACAGTTCAAATCCCAGCTGCTCAACTCCAACCCAGCTCCCTGTTAATATACCAGGTAAACAGCAGAAGATGGGCCCAAGTACTCTGCACCCATGTGAGAGACCGGAAGAAACTCCTGGCTCCTGGCTTCGGATAGGCCATTACAGTCATTTGGAGAGTGACCCAACAGATGGAAGATCTGTCTCTCCCTCTTTTTCTCTTTGTAACTCTGCCTTTCAAATACATAAATATTAAAAACAAACAAACAATAAAACCCCAAGGATTTCTTATGCCTCTTTAACTAAGAGGGGAAAAAAAAAAAAAAGAGAACGAGAGAGAGGGGATCGGAAATGGATTAGCCAAGACTTGAATTGGCATCCATATGGGATTCTGGCATTGCAGATGGCAGCTTTACCTGCTAAGCTACAACACCGACCCATTTTGGACTTCTAATAACTTGTTTAGAATCAATAATATCAATGACACAGGGGAAGGATCTAATTCTTGCAGGAGTCTCTTTGGTTTGTCTATTTTGATACACTTCATAAAATCAAATCTACCAGTAATTCTGAAGTTCCCTAATGAGAAGTCAGGAGATAAACTGGTTTCCAACCTGGCTCCCAAAGATTTCTGCTCTTGCCTCTTCGTATCTGTGTCCTTAGTTAATCCCCTCCCACAAAGCACAAGTCACTCTGTGTGACCAGCAGAAAACGGCAGAGTGATATTATTTCAGAAATTAGGTTACAAAAGACACAGCAAGGGGCCAGCGTTGTGGTGCAGTGAGCTAAGCAACTCTGGCACCCCAGCTGCACCACTTCCCATCCAGCCCCCTGCTCAAGTACTTGGGATGGCAGTGGAGGATAGCCCAAGACTTTGCTCTCTGCTACCCACATGGGAGATCCAGATGGAGTTCCAGGCTCCTGGCTTCAGCCTGGATCAGCCTGGCCATTGCTGCCACTTGGGAAATGAATCAGTGAATAGAATTTTTTTTATATTCCCCTCGTCCCATTCTATCATTCACTGTGCCTTTCAAATAAAATAATCTTTTTTTTTAATATACAAAAGATATGTAAAGCTTCTATCCCTTCTGCTTTTCTCATTCATCAATTGCCCCTCTGGAAGAAACATGCTGCTTTATCTGAGTAGCCATAAAAGAGGCCTACAGGGTATCAAACTGAAGCCACCAGCTAACAGCCCCGTGAACAAGCTTAGAAAGTCCTCCAGGCTCCCCAAATAGCTTGAGAGCTACCCATGAGAGGATGTGAGACAGACCCATCCATCAAAGCTACTCCTGGGTTCCTGATCCTCAGAAACTGGGTGAGAAAATAAGTAGGAATAATTTATGACAGAATAAAGGATAGCCAAAACAACAGGTTTCGAGGACTTTGCTATAAAATGAATCCAGAAAAATAAATGTATTTTAGGTATTTAAACACAGATAATTCAAGGTGGTAGCAGGTTCTATTACTACAGGTGGTAGCCCAGTATACATATACATTCATAACCTATTTTTTTTTTAAAAATTAAACCTCAGAAAGGTTTACTTTTATAGAATTAAAAAGCATTTTTTTCCATATTGTAAAAATAACCACACAGGTGTTCTATTGCACAGTAGGGTAACAGTAGCTAACAATAACATATTATATATTTCTAAATAGCTAGAAATAAGACTTTTGAATGTTCACCCTACAAAGAAATCTTGAATATATGAAGTCATGGATGCCAATTATCCTAATTTGATCATTAAAATGTCATAACCTAATTTTTGGCTAAAGTATATACAGAACATTTTGTTGAAATTTCAGGACTGAACAGATTCATGGATTTTTTTTTTTAAATGTGATTTTACTAGCTTCATTAAGTGTTAAATTAGAATGCCCAACTTTAAAACTGTACAAAATTTAGTTTGTTAAAAAAATGTGACCAACTCTGTAGCATTGGCTTTTTGTTTTTAAATATTTATTTATTTAGGTGAAAAGCAGAGTTACCAAAAGAGGAGACACAGAGCTATCTTCCATCCAGTGGTTTAGTCGTTAAATGGCTTCATAGCCAGGGCTGAGCCAGGCCAAATCTTCTTCCGGGTATCCCATGTGAGTACTTGGGCCATCCTCTGCTGCTTTCCCAGGAGCATTATCAATCTGAAATGGAGCACCTTGGACTTGAACTGGAGCCCATATGGAAAGCCAGCATAGCAGGCGGCAGCTTAACCCACTACATCACAAACTGGGCCCCAACACTGACTTTTTAAAGAAAATAAAACTTGGTTAGAAATATTCTCAACAGAGTATTGTAGCACAGCAGATTAGGCTGCCACCTGGGTCACTGGCACCCCATATCAGAGTGCCTGGTTCAAGCCCCAGCTACTCTGCTTTCCAATCCAGCTTCCTGCTAAGGCATCCTGAGACAGTGGATGATGAGCTCAAATGCTTGGGCCCCTGCCATCCACATGGAAGATCTGGATGGAATTCTTGGCTTCTGGCTTTGGACATGCCCAACCCTGGCTTTTCCAGGCATTTGGCAAATGAAATAGTGAGTGGAAGGATCCTTGTTTCTCTCTGAGGCTCCGCCTTTCAAGTAGATTAAAAAAAAAAAAAATCAAACAATCGAGGGGTTGGTGCTGTGGTGCAGTGGGTAAAGCCACCATCTGCAGTGCTGGCATCCATATGGGCACCAGTTTGAGTCCCAACTACTCCACTTCCAACCCAGCTTCTGGGAGACCCAGAAGAGGCTCCTATCTTCAGAACCACCCAGCTCCAGCTGTTGCAGCCATTTGGAGAGTGAACCAGCAGTTGGAAGACACATCTCTCTTTTTCTCTGCCTTCTGAATAAATAATATGATAATTATATCAGAAAACATTTTTATCCAAAACTAAAATGATATAACTATGGCCGGCGCCGTGGCTCAACAGGCTAATCCTCCGCCTAGCGGCACCGGCACACCAGGTTCTAGTCCCGGTCGGGGTGCCGGATTCTGTCCCGGTTGCCCCTCTTCCAGGCCAGCTCTCTGCTGTGGCCAGGGAGTGCAGTGGAGGATGGCCCAAGTGGTTGGGTCCTGCACCCCATGGGAGACCAAAATAAGCAACTGGCTCCTGCCTTCGGAACAGCGCAGTGCGCCGGCCATTGGAGGGTGAACCAACGGCAAAAGGAAGACCTATCTCTGTCTCTCTCTCTCACTGTCCACTCTGCCTGTCAAAAAGTAAAAAAAAAAAAAAAAAAAGATATAACTAATCAAGGATTCTGTGGACAGTGAAATATTACGGCAGAAACCAGGGATTTCAGGAGTGGAAATGGCCTTGGAGTTCTTCCCTGTCTGCTTGTAGAATCTGGCATGAAGAAAGACCCTTGCACTAGTAGGGAAGGATTTCTCATGGAAGAGGGAAAAGGATGCTGTTCAAGCAGGCATGTGTGCTTCAAATGCCATGAGAATCAACATAATGGGGTCAATACACAAAAATTTACGATGAAGAAAAAAATCCTAGGATACGATTTCACAGAGTAGACGTATGAACCTCTGCAAAATGAAGTCTGGCTACCTACATATACTTTACCAATTCAAGGGGTCAAAATGAAATGATGACGTGAACAGCACCTGTGGACAGTGGGAACAAACCAACAAAAGGTCCTCTACTTGCTGCTCTCTCTGCTTGGTCCCCTTTGCCTTCATTTTCAGTGCCTTTGCATGACCAGATAAGAAATCATACATCCTAAGACATGGGCTAAACATCCTCAATCTTTAGGGAAAAAATATGGCTGCTTAACCTATGGAATGAGCAGCAGTGCAAGCACGAGCAGTAAGACATGTGAATCCTGCCACTGCCCATCCACAGGAGGCTCCCTTCAAAGAGCCACACTGGCTAAAATGGTATTCCCTAGGTTAAGAAGAAGAAAAAAAAATCTCTTCAGTTGCCAGGTACAGCACAAACCATCTAACAAAGCAAAACTCAAGGACAGCAGACACAAAGCCTTAAAAATGATTCCCAATCACAATGCCTTTTCTAAGAAAATTAACCTCAGATTTTAATGGTTTTCTTTTTATTATTATTATTATTATTATTAGACAGGCAGAGTGGACAGTGAGAGAGAGAGACAGAGAGAAAGGTCTTCTTTGTGCCGTTGGTTCACCCTCCAATGGCTGCCGTGGCTGGCACACTGCGACCGGCACACCGCGCTGATCCCAAGGCAGGAGCCAGGTGCTTATCCTGGTCTCCCATGGGGTGCAGGGCCCAAGCACTTGGGCTATCCTCCTCTGCACTCCCGGGCCACAGCAGAGAGCTGGCCTGGAAGAGGGGCAACTGGGACAGAATCCGGCGCCCCAACCGGGATTAGGTGTGCCGGCGCCGCCGCAAGGCAGAGGGATTAGCCTATTGAGACATGGGGCCGGCCAGATTTTAATGGTTTTCAAGCCAGGCACCTCAAGAGAAACCAGTCACGCTCCCCAGATCATCTGGATGGTAAACTCACCTTTGGCTCTGAAGTCAGATTCTCCAGGTGTGGGTGGCTGGGTGGCTGGGGTTCCACAGGCTCCTGTGTCTTCTGTTACACTGGATTCTAACTGCCAGCTCCGCTGTCGGAACTGCTCCTCTATATTAAAAGCTCTATGAAGACAGGGACTGAGTATTGCCAAGATCTGGCATAATGCCTCATATCACACATTCAATAAGTGGTTGTTAAATGTATGGACATAAAACCAACCGAAACCTGGACACACAATGTGGAGCTGCAGGTAAGGAAGTCAACATCTTGGTTCTCAACTTCACTCTATCATGACTCCAAATCAAAAGCTCTCGGATTTTCTTCTTGACAAGCAAAAAAGGTCGCTAAAGTTTCCTCTAGGATTATAATTCTGTGTATAAATATACAAAGCATGTCTAAAATTCTAAGACAGGTGAATGAACATACCATAATTTGTAAGTGCAAATGAACACGACCCCCTTTGAAGGTAGGTACTTTGTCAAGTTAATTACTCATTCAGCTATGGAAAAACCAATTTGGAAACTTCTTGTTTCTACTTTTAAGCAAAACCAAATAGCTTTTTAAAAATTTACAAAAGCAGTATATATTTACTAACTAAAACCATAACGACGGACGGGAATTCACCTATCATACAAAAACAAACACTACCATAGCCTGTGTATAAATCTTCCCAAGTCCTCTCACTATAAACATATCTTGTTTATCTATATTCTTTCTTTTATAAAACCAGGGCTATTTTACACTAATATTTCTTTGACTTAATGTAATCTGAACAAACTTTCCATATAAAAGTATAGTAATCTGCAGGGTGGCTATATATATACACATACATATTCACTTACTTATCTAAAGGTCAGAGTCAGAGAGAGGTAGAGTCAGAGAGGTCCTCTATCTGCCGGTGGCCAGGTGGCCATCCACAGACGGCCCTATGGCCAGGCCGATGCCAGAAGCCAGGGGCTTCCTCTAGATCTCCCGCTTGGGTATTAGGGGGCCAAGCTCTTGGGTCATCCTCCGTTGCTTTTTCCAGGCCATTAGCAGGAAGCTGGGCTGAAGTGGAGCATCCAGGATATGAACTGGTACCCACATGGGCTGACTGTGTCACAGGCATCAGCTTTAGCCGCTAAACCACAGTGCAGGCCCCTAGCAACATTTATTTATTTAGCCAATGACCCATTCCTGGATATTTAGGTGACTTACGTGGGTGTTAGGAACTCAACACCCATCTGCTGAGTCATCTGCTGCTTCCTAGGCACATCAGCAGGGAGCTGGATCTGAGGTGGACTAACTGGGACTGGAAGCAGTGCTCTAATAAGGATGTGGGTGTTCCAAGCAATAGCTTAATTTGCTTTGCTATAACACATGCCCTAGATTTCTAACTTTTTGATAGATACAAAAGCATTGGAAGCAGCCAAGTCACTTTGGGTCAAGTCTGGTGACTAATGTGAGAGCTCAGGTTGGGCAATACTATTTTCGGCTGAAAGCCTCTCAATGTACAGCATGTGTCTGGTTTTCACATGTGATTCAAAGTGGCTCTGAAGACCATTAAAATAGGAATTCCAAAACTACTTTGGGTAATTGGTTCAATACCAAACTTAGTTACTATTTCCTAAAGTGACAACTATAAAGGGGATGAACAAGGTGACAATGCTTTTTTAGGATTCAAAATGTTGTAGTCTAATCTCATTTATACACATAGAAATTTTTTTTAGAAAAAGATTTATTCATTTATTTGAAAGGAAGAGTCACAGAGGCAGAAAAAGACAGAGGGAGAGAGAGAGGTCTTCCATCTACTGATTCACTCCCCAAATGGTCGTAACAGCCAGAGCTGGGCCAATCCTAAGCCAGGAACCTGGAGCTTCTTCCAGGTCTCCCACATGGGTGCAGGGACCCAAGGATTTGAGCCATCTTCCACTGCTTTCCCAGGCCGTAGCAGAGAGCTGGATCAGAAGTGGGGCAGCCAGGACTTGAAAAGGCGCCCATATGAGATGCCAGCACTGCAGGTGGTGACTTTATCTGCTAAGCCACAGCACTGGCCCCCACATAGAAATTCTTAATGGTTGAGTCAATCAATTCATTTAAAATAGATGTACTGGTTTAGCTAAAACTTTAATAACTGCAATTTTTTTAGTGTGACATTCTCTTACTGCTTGAATGGTACTTTACATAAATTATCTTTTAGCTTCCACTCTACCACCACAAATGTAAATATCCTCCCCATTTCATAGATGAGGAAATGAGGACTGAGAAAATAAGCGATTTGCCTAACAAGGCATATAAAAAGTGGCATCAAGATGCCAACACAAATCTATTTAGCTTCAAACATCACATCCTTCATTTTCTGACCCCACCATTTAGCAACTGTGAATACTTCTTAAATGGATCACTATGGGATCATTCAATTCCTAACTGCAATGCTTAAAACTTCTTAATGACTCCATCCTTACTTGTGAATAATCCTACTGGAAGCAAAGTGAACAACACTAGAGGTTCTGCACATTAATAGGCTCACTTAGATTCTTGAGAAAATCTGGAACTACAAAAACCCATTTACTCAATTTGAATAAAGTAAATATTGATATTATATCTTAGAGTTAATGAGACTTGTCTGGCAAGTGTGTCACATTTTAACAACAGCCATATTAAAAGGGAAAAAAATTCTAGAGCAGTAAGTCAAATAAAAGCCTAACAAAACCTGAACGAAGGCTCAGTGTTTTCTTTTAAACCTTGAACACCAAATAAATGTATGCTATGTTGCATAAAGAATCATTTCAGGAAAAGACTATTAATAACTCAATAGTAGAGGCAGCACTAAGAATTTCAATGATACCCAACTCAAACATGCATAGGGAGAGTAAAGTTATTTTATTAAATCATGCACATCACGTGTGTTAGTGCAAATAGTTTAATCTGTACTCCAGAAATTCTATTGTACTTTATATCTTTACAAAATAGATTTAAAACAATTATTTACTTTAAAAAATGTAATTCTGAAGTTAAGCATTTCAGAACAATATTTGCAATAACCTATATACAAGAGGTACTGGGTACCACTGGCATATTAGCATTCTGTGGTGGAGTGGCTTCCTGCAACAAAAAATGATGAAATGAACTATATGACAGTATTTCCTACAAGTCATTTGTGACTAATTCCTCCACAAATCTAATGATCCTCCCAAACAGCAATCTCAAATAGCTTAAAATATAACCTTTAAAGTACAAACAATGACTGCCAAACATCACAAGGCAAATTATATCCTAAACTCCTATTTCAATATATGGCTAGACCTGTGGATTGCCAAAGAACATTCAAACCAATTCACTGACATTCCTTTTCATTCTTCATTGACTGAAAAATTTAACTATGTGATCCTTTAGGATACTCTATGACCTAAATAAACTTTATTGACATAACTATGGTGCCGCACAAAACCATAGCTAAACTTTCACGTCTGTGTTTTAAATTTTATAACATCAAGCAGTGTTTAGGTGCTTCATTGTGCATGGAACACTATCAATCTTGGGAATAGTGCTTCTCATGAACAGAAAGTCCCAATTAACAACAATAAAAAGAAAATAACCATTTGCATACCCAACCAGGACATCTGTTGGTAATAACAACAGCCACCTTGCACATGAATTAGCTCCAAAACATCATAACCAAATTAAGTCAATAAAAGCTTATCTAAAGTGATATTAATTCTTTCTTCAATTAAACATGCTTGGAGGAACAGATGACAGAAAAAAAAAATCATGCTTCCTAAAATGCTGTATATGAGAAAGTAACTTGGCTTTTAAAGAAAATATCTCTTTAAATACATGAGGTTTAATAACTTACATTCCAATTGACTCAACAGTTTGGTTGACTGCACTGAAATTGTGTAATTACTGTTTTTGCTCCCAGAAATACTTCAGTTTGCTCAAGAAAATACACAACTCTCATGGAAAGTTTTTCAAAGCTGATGTCCTCCACATCTTCAAGTCACATTAAGGCTGAACAAGCGTGCACATATTCCCAAATTATCACTCTCACAGAATATTTTTCAAATGTATTTTTCCTTTAAAAAAAAAAACCCACACAAATAGTTGTCTCTAAATCTTGTTCCCAATAGCTCAGTGGTTTTATAATAAGTAAAAATGGCGTAAATATGTAAAAAATATATATATATGTGTGTATATTTCAAACTGATAGGCACTGAGCACACAGGGCCTTTCTTCCCATGTATGTATTGGTTGTTTGGTTCGGGTAGTAATCGAATCAGAAAAATGAATTATCTAGTCATCAGAATTCAGAGTAAAATACCCATAAATTTAATGTTATAAATAATTTGGTGTACCAAGAAGCCTACTTTAGGCCACCATAATATTCAGAATCTCAACAAACTAATTTAAAAATTACATGAAAAATTGCAAGCAAATTATTGCTTACAGTAGAATAAAGTCACAATTTTATATCCTCTTTATAGACAGATACATTTTATATAATTTAAAGCAATGACCCTACAGTTGTATTCTTGCACTTCTGTTGTTTTAAGAGGTAAAAAAGGAAGAAAATGGTTCTGTTTTTCCCCAGCATGAGTGTGATGCCAGCTTCTAGAGGGAGGACGGTGTACGGACTCAAGAAACACTCTCACGGAGAAGCTCTGGCCAGACCTGGCACATACAGCACGATGGCTGTCACCGCAACCAGGGCAGCCAACATGGGCATCCAGGGCCAGGGTTTCTGTGTGGAAAGAAACCAAGAGTCAATATCACATTCTCCCCTCTTTTGTCATACCTATTAACCCCTTGGTTCCAGAGAGTCCTGAATACTAACAGAATACTGGACAAATCTTTTATTTTTGTATTGTGAAAAACTAAGTTTGAAAAAAACAAAACAAAACAAGAGGGAGTGCAGGACCACTGTTTGGAAGCCTAATCCACCCCAGGAAAGTCCCAGGAAGTTTTCAGCTCTATTTTATAACGGAAACCTGCTAGCAACTTGCAAGAAACCCTTGGGGCTTCACCTGCTTTATTTACTTCACAGTCCACATATTCCAACATAACTGATGGACATGGACACCTGTAGTATTTTTCTGCCTAAAATGTTTATTTCTTGATGAAAACCAGACTCACATGTTAGGATAGTTTTATAAATGGGGCTGGTAACTAAGGTGACAGAAAGAAAGTGGCCTGGGCTTTGATGCTTTGATGTGAAATCATAGCACAGAAGACAAAATTTGATGGGGTTTAAGACAGAGTGGTCATTAGGGGCCCATCTATGTGGTACTTCTGGTAAAGATCTTATCTGGTATAATAAAGCCATATGATCATCCCATACACTGTAATATGCATGCTGGTTATGGCCAAGCATGGATGTGCTATCCCCTTTCAGAGGCATTTATAATTTCATCATGCTTTGGTTGTCAGCTTTATTTTTACTAGTATTCCAAGAGTCTCAATGAAAAAATTAGTTTTTAAAGAAATATTCTGATGTTGCAGATAACAGCTCAAAAAGAAATGGGACAGGCTTATTTCTGACAATTAAGCATATATTGGGGCTGAGATTGTAAGTTAATAGTTCATTATGCTAATTTCACTCTTTTTTAATCTTCACACACATAGTGTAAATAGGTAAAATGTCGAAAGAAAGAAATTCTTTACTATGGAAGGGTAGATGGGTATGGAGGAGGGGTAAGAAGACAGGCTGAAAACTTCAAAGAGGCAAACTCTTCATTTCTCATTCAACTCTAATTAAGCACATAATGGGGAAGGGGTTACTAATACTGCAGAAATGTATCATTTAGTCCAGTTTGCTAAAGATGAAGACTCAGTTAAAGGAAGCATATTAACCACTGGTTAGGTTAGGATTAATTCATGGTTAGAATTACTACAAAGGAAACAAGACAAAATGTTATGTGATTAGTTTTGATTGTTCAGCTCACTGGTATGACACAAATACATGGCATACTAAATGAAGGGTTTGCTTCAGGTATCAAAATACCTGTGTGGTTTTGCCATGCACTATATTACAAATATGGCACAAACAGGTGACGGGGACAAACAGACATGGACTCAACAGTAGTGCTTGTACCTTTCTCTACCACAATGGACCGAAACACCAAAACAGGAAAGCCAGGAATAGGCCGATGAATACGGCTGGGACGGGTTGTAATATGGAAGGCTAAAGAAGGCAAGGGATATTAAAATCATTTTATGCTATGAAAAAAATCAGATAAGATGATTTAGACCCCAGTGGGGTAGAAGGCAGGGAAGGAAGACTGAGGTAATAGAAGTATACCACTCAGGTTTCAAACTGATTCAAACATTTTAAAGACATTTAACACAATCCAGAACGATGGACTGTGGTATGTATGTTGGCAAATTACCAGCTGAAAAGGAACAGCTGGAGGCATTGGGCAACGTGGGTGTCCTTAGCACTCTAATGAAATGCAGCACATTAAGACAGAGCAACGACAACATTTCACCAACTGATGCTCTGCTTGACAGTATATCATTATTTTTGTTACAAATCTGGAATCCATTATTTGATAATGTGCTCCCTTGGCAATGATTAAGGTTTATTTTATCTCTCCATGAAAATCTTTCCCCCCACCCCCAACCACAACTCGTTTGTTTATGAGATGGTATTGCTTTCAAGCTTAAAAATAAATGCCCTTGATAATGCATACTTCCTAAATCAGGAAAGAGGTGTAACACAATGCCTGGTAATCCCTTGGTATATTAAAAAAAGGCGTCTGAGTCTCAGGACTTTCAGTTATGTTACCAGAATATAATTAATGTTTATGACTGAGAGGGAATTATTCCATGAATGTTATTACAGAGTACTATTTTAGTACATTAAGTTCAATATCACAAAGGAAATTCACACCTACGGTGGACTCTTTATAACTACAAATAATAATAGTACTCCTACTTTTAAAAAGGTTCTAAATAGTACAGAGGATTTTTATTACGCCACATGTTTTCATAGGTTTATTTAACAGGAAGTAGACTAAAATTCCATAATCAGAGGGATATGAATTAATACAAAAGAAGAAGTAATCAAACTATTAAGATCTGGTTTTTAGAAGAGTTCAATAATCTACCTGTTAAAATGTAGATTTATTCTTAAAAAATGGAATCTATTTTCACTTAGCATAAAGCTTCCATATTAATAATTCACCAATTTTTAAAAGGTTTCTACCTAAGCAGCAAAGCTTTATTGTTTACAAACTAAGACTTTCTTAAGCCAAGGACAGTTGGACACAATTCCTGAGCATTCTGTGTGCAACTGCATAACTGGATGGCCATGCAACATCAATCTTATACACGTGCTGCAAGTTAGGCAGAGTGCCTTCCTCCGTAGGAAGCATGTGGCTCAAACCCACTGCAGTGTTCAAGCCGTGACAAGGGTTTGAAATAAGTCAGAGCACAACCAACCACATAGAACATTCACCAGTTAGGGCCCACAAAGGCAATGATCACCAAAACGTACAACACAACATTTATTTAGTATAACATCTTTTTACAGACCACTGCCTTTCTAACAAGAGGAAATAAATGCTATTAAACTCAATTTATACCAGTACCAGAATGTCCTAAACTTCTTTTTTCCTTCCTTCCACCATTCCTTTCTTTCTTCCTTTCCATTTCTCTCTCCATCTCTCTTTCTTTCTCAAGAAGCCCTAAAGAAACTCACCAAGTATTTCCTTATATTTACAGGATGCCAAATAAAACACTAAGCTTTTTAGGATGTGCCTCAGTGAAAACATTATTGGTATAAAATGAAAACCATAAATAAGGCTCCATTGTTTTTGACACAACCAAACACTAAGGGTCAACATGCACTACTTTTCCTTAAATGGATCCCTGGTGGTACACTGCTTCATTTTCCAGCAGAGGAGGAACAAGAGCCAGATGATGGCTTAGTGACAGAACTTCAGACTTAAGTGGGAAAAGCTGACAGTTCTTAGGTAAGCTGTTTGATTGCAAACAGGGCTCTTCGTCCAGGCAGTACTCAGGCTCTTCTAGGGGTACAGGTTAAAAGGACAAATTCCTACTAAAAAATATTGACAACACAATGGTTCTGTCGTGGAATTTCATAATGAAAAGCTTATTTCATTTGTACCCCAGGCCATTAGCTTCCCAAATCAGTAATAAAGTCCACTGAAAATCAATTTCCAGTTTCTCACCTGCCTTTCAGTCAAAGCTAAGCCAAGTTTGCAAAGACTTACATTATTATTTCCTTTCTCTTGGAGCAGCTTCAGGTTGTCTTTACATTGTTTGAGCTCATCTGTGATTGATTGCTTTTCCTGCTCAGTCATTTCAAACTTCAACTTCAGTTCTGAGAGTACAGTCTGTGTCTTTTCATACTAAAGGCAAAGAAAAAAGAGTGTGCAGACTCAACTTAAAACGGGTATGAAGTTATGGTTTTATTCAGGCTTATATACCAGACCCTATTTAGTCAACTGCAACACCAAAGTTAAGGCTTTTTGTTTTAAGCAAGCTAAGAATCTTGTGTGCTCATGTTTTTAATGTTGACGTGAATTTATATAAGAAGTTTCTGGCCCTGAAGTTAAAAAAAAATTAACAGGAGTCACCATTTGTCATCTGTTTCTAATATAAAAGGCCACTGTTTCCAACAAGTAAGTAATAGGAGAAAAGCAAAATGTTAAACTGAGCAAAAGAAAAGTAAAGAAAAATTCCATAGCCTAATTAAATGGCAGTATTAGGAAGCTTGGGTTTACATCCTGGACAAAGTCAGCCAAGCTATTTGAGTCTCAAAGTAAAAAGACATTAACTCCCAACAGGCTTTTTTTTATCCAGCATTCCAGCATCACTGGGCACTAAAGTGTTCTGATTGAATTTTCTAGCCAAATGAAGCAAAGAAATGTATCAAAAATACTTACCACTATGATTGGAAAATTTTGATCTCTCTACTTAAAAGCATCAATTAAAAATAATTTTAGGGGTGAGCATTTGGCATAGCAGTTAAGATACCATCTGGGACACCCACGTACCATATTGAGTACCTGGGTTCAAGTCCTGGCTCCTCTCCTGATTACAGCTTCTACTAATGCACACCCTGGGAGTAGCAAGTCATTGCACAAGTAGTTGGGTTCCTGCCACCCCCATGAGAGACCTAGATTGAGTTCCAGCCATTGTGGGAATTTGGGGAATGAACTAGAGGATGGGAAATATTTCTCTTTCTCTCTCGAATACATAAAATAAATAAATCTAAAAATATTTTTAAAGAAATCTGTTTAAGAAAGAAGTTTTACTATAGTGAAACTTGCTACTTCCTGCCCTGGAAAATGGTTCACTGTATATAATTTGACTTTCAGACAAACTAGCTCTCCCATGAGCATAAGGAAGACCAATGTGAAATGTGGTGTGACCCACCCCTACTTTAAATGGCCCCAGAAGACTGGAATTCTAGACAGGTTCCCCTTTTAGACATCTTCCTTGCAAGCTGGACTTCCAGTCAAAGATCAGAACCTGTTCTGCTGATAGATGTGCCTCTGTCCCTGACTCTGCTGCCCCACCCTATCAAATATAAAGCTTTTAGAAGCAAGGTAGAAGCTGGCGCTGCGGCTCAGTAGGCTAATCCTCCGCCTTGCGGCGCCGGCACACCGGGTTCTAGTCCCGGTCAGGGCACCGATCCTGTCCCGGTTGCCCCTCTTCCAGGCCAGCTCTCTGCTGTGGCCAGGGAGTGCAGTGGAGGATGGCCCAAGTGCTTGGGCCCTGCACCCCATGGGAGACCAGGATAAGCACCTGGCTCCTGCCCTCGGATCAGCGCGGTGCGCCGGCCGCAGCGTGCAGGCCGCGGTAGCCATTGGAGGGTGAACTGACGGCAAAAAGGAAGACCTTTCTCTCTGTCTCCCTCTACTGTCCACTCTGCCTGTCAAAAATTTAAAAAAAAAAAAAAAAAAGCAGCAAGGCAGAAAGAAAAGTACTGAATAGAAAATAAATATACCATGGATGTGTCATATCAGAAAGGTTCTACTTCTTCCTTCAATATAGCCTACAAGGCTGGAAAGTTTCTAAATCCTAATCTACGTACATCCTAGAAATTCTTCAATAAAGGAATATTTATAATAGTGCTTCTGAATAATATAAGTATCTTGGATTGACTAATTAGGAGTTCACCATTATGCTCAATAAAGATGAATATGCGGGTGGGCATTTGGCCTAGTGGTTAAGATAGTTTGGGAAGCCTTCATTTCACATTGGAGGCCCTGAGTTTGAGACCCAGATTTGCTCTCAATTCCAGCTTACTTCTAATGGGATGCAGGAGATAAACCTCCCTGCCACTCATATGGGAGACCTGGATTAAGCTCCTGGATCTTGGCCTTGGCCTGGACCAGCCCCAGTTCTTGCTGGATTTGGGGGAATGAAGCAGTGGATGGGAGCTCTCTCAATGTATCTCAAATAAAGAAAAAATTTAAAAGATTAATATTGAGGGGGGCCAGCACTGTAGCACAGGTTAAAGCCCTGGCCTTAAGCACTGGCATCCCATATGGGTGCCGGTTTGAGACCTGGCTGTTCTACTTCCAATCCAGCTGTGTGTTATGGCCTGGGAAAGCAGAAGATGGCCCAAGTCCTTGGGCCCCTGCATCCACGTGGGAGACCCAGAAGAAGCTCCTGGCTCCTGGCTTCGGATCGTGATGGCTATCTGGGGAGTGAACCAGTGGATGGAAGACCTCTCTCTCTGTCTCTACCTCACTTTTTAACTCTGTCTTTCAAACAAATAAAATAAATCTTTATGAAAATAAGATCAATATTGAGAAGGATGAAAATGTATAAAAACATTAGACAGGAAAGAAGGAGGCAAGAGGAGGTGGTTAGGGTTAACACATAGGTTACTATAAGGGGAGAAGAAATGTATGAGTAGGGAAGAGATAAAAAATGACAGAAACTGCTACCTAACAATGTTTCCAAAACAAACCTGGGTAGAATACTGAAGAATGAACTAAAGAATAAGACTCATGGGCTTTATGGCAATTTTTTTCCAGTTGATGTGAAGGTCTGTGGATTTCCTTCCAGGAAGCAGAAGGTTACTAGCCAACTGCCATGGCAAAGTCACTGTACTTAGCCTAGTTTCTACACCTTAAACTATAATCAATTCTCAACGATCCATGATGTGATTTGACTCTTAACAGTAACTAAAAAGAAGAAGTAAAAAGTTCTTTGTTGATCAAAATTTTCCCTTGCTTTCCTTTTCTTACATCCAGCCTGCCCTTTACATTAAAGCATTTAATCATTTCTCCATTCCAGGACTTTTGAAGCTGAACCAGAGGAAGACAGCTCAGACAGGAAGATCCTGCTGCTTACTTCCAGCAAGTGGGTGGATGGAAAAGACTCTGACCCCACAGGAAGATGGTGAAGCCAAACAACTTTTTTCAATCAGTTTTTGCAGGTTGAGCTTATGTGCTCAACATTTTGTGATTTCTTAAATTTTGGGTATTCCTACTAAATTAAAATATATAGGGGGCCAGCACTGTGACATGGTAAGCTAAGCCTCTGCCTACAGTGCCAACATCCCATGTGGGCGCTGGTTTGTGTCCCAGCTGCTTCTCTTCTGATTCAGCTCCCCACTGATGGCCTGGGAAAGCAGCAGAAGATGGCACAATTGCTTGGGCCCCTGCACTCATGTGGGAGACCCAGAGAAAGCTCCTGGCTCCTGGCTTCGGATCGGCTCAGCTCCAGCTGTTGTGGCCATTTAGGGAGTGAACCAGCGGATGGAAGATCTTTCTCTCTGTGTCTGTAACTCTACATTTGAAATAAATAAAATCTTTTTAAAAAAAACCTATAGATGCTTTCTAAAGTCAAATATAAAGGTGATACATCATTATTTTCTCTTAATATTGAAAATTAAAATTTACTTTTCTCATGTACTTTTTCTTTAAGTGTTTATCTGAAAGCTGCAACACATATATAAAATTTAATTATGGGACAAAGGTCACTTCTGCAGCTTTCGTTTCACATCTTGCTTGGATGTCGTTTTCATTCCATTTTGCTTCCTGAGGCGAAAAACATGCTCAGCCCTCATTAAGAAGGAACTATCACACAATATGATCAAAATCTTTGGTTCATTTTTATAAAAATAACCATATTTGAGCTTGCTTATCTTGTGATAGGTTAGCCTGTTAAAGTGCAGAAGATACACAATCATTACACTGCATATTAAATATGATTCTATGAGAGAAGGGAGTAAAAGGGGAAACATTGAAAAGAATAAGTGTGTGTTAATGAAAGGTAATCACTCATTTGCAGTAGATTATACAGTGATAAGAACCTCATTAAAAGATATTTTAGTTACAGACTAGTATCAAATATGTTGACAACAGGACAAACGGAAAGAGCAATTTCACATCTTTACAAAAGCATGACTGACTGTACATCATTTTACAATGGAAAACAGTGAACAAGAACATTGAAAAGAAACATATTGACAAAATCAGACATATTTTTAAATGTGCTGCATTTAATGCATTCGAAATACTATCAACAATTTAGATGCTGTGACAACATGCCACTGCCATTTGTGGAAACAGTTAAAGCATTTTGCACTGATTGCTCAGTGACTAAAAACAGGCAAACAAATAATGCAACAAAATGGCTAATGCATTCACAGTAACATACAACAGATTCTCCTTCCAACCATATCAATCTTCCCAGATTTTGAAAGAATTATGGAGTATGGACTGGAAGGACACAAAGTGCTTACAGTATTAAATAACAGAATATTTACTTTGGCACACAATTTGTGTTCCAACCAAATAAATTGAGATTTCTCCTAAAACACATATCCTTAGCAAGGCAAAAATGAACATATTACAAACCAATATGTCCAGATGAAAATAAAAAATGTTACAGTTTTTTTCTTTAGGAACAAACATGATGATAGAAGAACAACAATCATTTCCAAGTTCAGGATACTACAAGGAAAGGAGAGGGCAAAGAAAAACTGCATTGATAAAACAAATCTTCTAGAAATAATTTTGGGAAAATTCATTATTAAAAACAAAGCGTTGTCTTCAGATTCCTTCCAACTGACAAAGAGCCCTACTAGAGCGGCCCTTGATCAGTAGATCAAGCTTTAGCAGCCTCTTCCATTCCCCCATGCCGGTCAGATGCAGACGCGGAGAGTGGTATGAGGCCAGCCTTTACTGAACACAGCTCTTACTGCCTTGCAGTCAATTCCAAAGCTTTGGGAAGTAAATGGTACCTGTCTTGGTTAGGAGAAGTCGGGAGGGTCTCTGCTTTAAAGTAGACTCTTACCATTTTTAACATCATTATTTAAATAGCTGCCATGTCCAGGTTTTAAGCAAATGACATGAAAGTGAACATGCATATTTGTGAAGAAGGAGAAAGGGTATGGGGGAAGAAAAGTAAAAGGCTACAGAACATGTGTTTGGCTGGCTGGCTGTAAAGTAAATTTTAAGTAACTTTTCAGGTCATTTTCACCTGAAGGGTTCAGACAGCCTTATAGCATGGCTCTATTTTGCTTCCCAAAAGTATTCTAAGTTAAATAACACATTCTCTTTCAAAGATAATAGATCGAGGGATCTGGTACAAAGGACTTCTCATATAGGTCAACTAATTGCTGGAGAAAAAGTGTAATTTCGCATATTTGTATTTTTGAAACCAAACACCACTGATGAATACTGTATATATGGACCATGTTACACAGTTAGAAATTACCAGACAGAATGCTCCAAATATCAACTTTATGACAGGTAATGTGACTTTTGCTTCCCTTTATTTCTAACTAGCATGAATATCTGATTTGCTTTTGGCTTTAAGTCCAACCATAATTGGGCTCATAATGTCTTTTCGCTTTACCTCTTTTTGTACATCCTTTGCTTGGTTTTCAGCCTTACTGAGAAGAGTTTTTAAATCAGCTGAATCACGAAGATGCTGTTCTTTCAAGGATCCCATTTGGTTCTCAAGCTCTTTCCTAGTCATCTGAAGGATGCTGAGATCACTGGTAAGCTCTAAACTCTGCTTCTGAGAACTGCAACAAAAATATCAAGATAGTTATTCACAGGTAGAAACTAGACCCAGCAGGAAGTCCAATACCTTACACATCTTACTAGGAGGACAGAATGGATTCCAGTGAATGAAAGAAAAGTAGAAGAAAGAATGAGATATTTTGAACATGTAAAAAGCATTAAAGCACTGAATAAATTTGTAAGTTTAAAGCTGTACCTACTAAATATACAGAATGAAAAGCACACAATAGAAGTAGGATGCACATAACTGTATATTTCGCTATGTCAAATTATATTAATTGTGTCATAAACTCAAAGTAGACCTTCTATAGAAAAGAATATACATTTTTCAACTTTTTTTCTTCTAATTTTAAGCGTCTGACAAATACGATGGAGCCAGAGACTCAAAGCTTAGGAGCTACTGCCAAGTCAAACAAAGATAAACCTGCACAAGTGAGAAATTAGAGCAAATTGGGGGAAGCATTAGGTAGGACTTGGACGAAGCACTCGGTGCCTGGGCTCTAGACCCTGGCCCTGACAATATTTAGCTGTGGCGTGTTTTCTTCTGAGAATAAACACTTCTTGAGCTCTTATATCTATGCCATGTTATTCAGACACAAATAACACAAGAGGGCCTCAGTGATCTCCACTGTCAAATAAGAGGGTTGGATGCAGTAACTGCTGAGGCTGTGCTACAGGTTAAACTCTGATTATTTTTACAATTTGACGTCAAAAAAACTCCTCCATGATTTATACATCAGAAAGTTTGATACATAGGAACAGGAACTCACTGTTCAACTTCTTATACATCATAGACAATAGAGAATGAAAAGCCATAGTGTGGTGCAATAGAGAATTTGCTTCCCTATAAACAGCTCACAGAGAATAAGGTTTTCAAGGGACTGTTTTATACCTTTCAGAATGGCTAGGAATCAGACCCATTAACTGAGCAACTGCAGAGTACAAATCCCATTCCATTTATTTGCTAGGCAGATTCTTAGGAGTGAGTTTGATACAGATAGGCTAATACAGGTGCTAAATGGCACCTAACACTCCAAAGGAAGACTAGCTTCTAAATACCATTACATGCTGGGGAGGCTACCTAATGAATCTGGAGAACTATTATGCCAGAAAAATTGAAGACACAGAATCAATCTGTCTCAACTACCTTATATGAGGTTACACAGATGACCTAATAATCCAACATGTCCCACTTTTCTAGGGCACAGTATTTTTAAACCACATGCTTCTACTCACAAGTTCTTAGGTTTGCTTTTCAATGCTCAAACAAAATGTGAAGCAATTTAAAAAATATTTTAAGAGTCTGCCAGATTCAGATTAATCACATCTCAAAAATGAGGGATCAAGTCTGAACGTTTAAAATATCAGTACTTCCAAAACAAGAATAATTAAGATAATCAGCACTGGCAATCAAACATTAGTATTTCTTGTTTGACAGAATGCCATACGAAATGGATTCACCGACATCATCTTACATATACTTTATTTTTTTTAAAGATTTATTTATTTATTTGAAAGTCAGAGTTACAGAGATAGAAGAGGCAGAGAGGGAGAGAGAGATAGAGATAGAGAGAGAGAGAGAGAGAGAGACAGAGACAGACAGGTCTTATATCCTCTGGTTCACTACCCAATTGGCCGCAACGGTTAGAGCTGTGCTGATTTGAAGCCAGGAGCCAGAAGCTTCTTCCCAGTCTCCCACGAGGATGCAGGGGCCCAAGGACTTGGGCCATCTTCTACTGGCTTTCACAGGACATAGCAGAAAGCTGAATCGGAAGTGGAGCAGCCGTAACGCAAAACAGTGCTCAAATGGGATGCTGGTATTGCAGGCGGCAGCTTTACCCACTACGCCACACTCCGCTACCCTTACATATACTTTATACCAAACAATTTGTTCCAATGTACTGTAAACACGGAGGATCTGCTCATTTCCACATACAAGGAGCCTTCAGCAAGTTCAGAGAATGTGTTAGGAAAAACCTATATGTGGATTTAAAAGTATTTTGCACCAAGACAAACCTATCTTTTAATCACACTTTCGATGAACTTTTTGATGTCTTCTATATAAATAAATAAAAGTTTATAAACTTTTGCTAAACTTAATGCTCTCTAGGAGTGCAAACATAAGGTTAACAAGACAGTAAAGAGCCCCATTTTTGGCATACTGGTGGGAAGGGGCTGGGATTCATTAAGAGTAGCTTTATTAAGAAACATAACACTACTGTCATACTCAGATTTAGTGCATAAATACTGTTTAAAAAACTAATAAAAACAGGGAAGGTGTTGCAGCACAGTGGTGCTACACACAAACTGCTATTGGGATGCCCTCATCCCATATAGGTGTGGGAGTCTGAATCCTAGCAGTTCCACTTCTGATCTAGCTTTAGCTAATGCATTCTGGGTGGCAGCAAATGATGGCTCAAGTGCTTGGACCTCTGCCACTCTCCTGTGGGAGACCTAGATGGAGTACTGGGCTCCTGGCTTTGATGTGCCCCAACCCCAGGAGTTGTGCGCATTTAAGGAGTGAATAAGCAGATAGAGGCCATAGCAGGTAAGGCCTCCGCCTGCAGTGTCGGCATCCCATATGGGTGCCAGTTGCAGTCCTGGCTGCTCCACTTCCAATCCAGCTCTCTGCTATGGGCTGAGAAAGCAGTAGAAGATGGCCTAAGTCCTTGGGCCCCTGCTCCTGAGTGGGAGACCTGGAAGAAGCTCCTGGCTCCAGGCTTTGGATCAGCCCAGCTCCCCCAGTTTTGGCCATTTGGGGAGTGAACCAGTGGATGGAAGACCTCTCTCTCTCTCTGCCTCTGCCTCTCTGTAATTCTGCCTTGCAAATAAGTAAATAAAGCTTTAAAAAAAATTGAAGAATAAAGAAAAAGCAGATGGAAGATCTCTCCGTCTACTTCATTTAGCCTTCGAACAGATGGAAATAAGCATTTAAAAAAAATATAAATAAGGGTGAACATTCGATTGGACAATTAAGATACTGTTTGGGATAACTGTATCACATACCAGAGTGCCTGATTTGAGTCCCACACATATTTTCTTTTTGTTTCTTTAATAAATACTTGGGGGGCTGGTGCAGTGACAAAGAAGGTAAAGCCACTGCCTGTGGTGCCAGCATCCCATATGGGCACCGGTTCGAGTCCCAGCTGCTCCAATTCTGATTCAACTCTCTGCTATGGCCTGGGAAAGCAGTAGAAGATGGCCCAAGTCCTTGGGCCCCTGCACCTGTGTGGGTGACCCGGAGGAAGCTCCTGGCTCCTGGCTTTGGATTGGGGCAGCTCCAGCCGTTGCAGCCAACTGGGGAGTGAACCAGCGGATGGAAGACCTCTCTCTTTCTCTCTGCCTCGCTTTCTCTGTGTAACTCTGACTTTCAAATAAACATATAAATCTTAAAATAAGATAAAGAAATAAATACTTGGTTGCATTTATTGTTTGCTAAAGCAAAGTTAATTTTTTTAGATTTATTTATTTATTTGAAAGAGTTAAGGAGAAAGAGAAGAGAGACAGAGATCTTCCATCTGCTGGTTCACTCCCCAAATGGCCGCAATGGCCAGGGCTGGGCCAAACCAAATCAAGAGCCAGGAGCTTCTTCTGGTCTCCCATATGGTTGCAGGGCCCAAGGACTTGGGCCATCTTCCACTGCTTTCTAGGCATATTAGCAGGGAGCTGGATCAGAAGCAAAGCAGTTTGGACTTGAACTTGCACCAACATGGAATGCAGGCACCACAGATGGTGGCTTAACCTGCTGCACCACAGTGCTAGCCTCCCACCTCCACATTTGATCCAGCTTCCTACTAATGTGCATCCTGGAAGACAACAGGTAATGGCTCAAGTAGTTGTGTTCCTGTCACTCTTGATGGTGATCTAGACTGGGTTCCAAGCTCCTGACTAAAGCCTGGTCCTGCCCCAGCTGTTGCTGGCATTTGGGGAATGAATCAGTGGATGGAGGATCTCTCTCTCTCTGTCCTTCTTTCTAGTTCTATCCCTTTCGAGTAGAATAAAAATAAATAAATGAAGAAAACTTTTAATGGGATAGACCAAACTTTTAAGGGGAAACCAATTTTAAATAAATTGAAATATGACAAAGGTTGCTGAGAAGACTGGACTCCATTATATTTGTTCAAATAGATATACTGCATTCATTGGTTTGCCTGTAAGGGACTGGATATTAGAATGATTCAAGTGATTTTAGAGAATTCTTGAATCTATTTCTCAGTAGTATATATTCGTTATTATGGTTACCTAACCACCCTTACTAACAGAAGGGGTAACTGGTGTGAAAGAAAAACATTTTGTATTTAAAATATATTATCATTGAATTTATAGGGCAAGTTCAACTACTAGGTACAGATCTTTGCTATTTGTTTAGGTTTTTTTGAAGTAGCAGTAAGAAGCATTTAATAAATTTGGATTCCATGAATCCATCAAAAAGGTATTTAAATATCAAAATTCCACTAAATTTAGATGAAAATTTCAGATAAAGAAAGATTTTGAAGTTAAAAAACAGAGTTCTTGCATACTTGTGCAATTCTTTTTCCTGTCGTTGCAGTTCTGATGATAACAAGACATTTTCCTTTTTTAGAGAATGGCATTCGGTTTCCAATACATTCCATTCCTTTCTCAACTTCTCTAATTCACCTAAAATAGTTCCAAAACATATTTGTTAATAGAGGAACAGAGCTTCCATAATAATTCAAAGGATGATAGGAAGTAGTTCAGAGAATATATTTTCCCCCCTTAAATACATGTATATATGTTACTTTACAGCTATATCCAAGGAAGTTCCATTACCTTGAACTGGAATAGTATTCTTTTCCACTTTACTTTTATAAGGCAAATAATTTTAATAGTATTTAAGTAAAATATGAAATTATAAAAAATTTTTAACATATTACAGAACTTGCAGACCTTAAGAATATGTTTATAGCCCTAGCATAGACACACTGCTTTCAGGCAATTGACTGCTACCAAAGACAGAAAAAGGCTGAATGGTTATTTTGTGCAAGTGATAAAGATTCCATTGTCCAGAGTTAGGAGCCTTAGATAAAATGCGTTCATTCACCTTGCAGCCTTGTGGCTTCCTCCTTCTGCTGGTCCTCACACTGCTGACATCGAAGCTGGAAACTGCTCTGCAGACTTGTGACTTCCTTCTCATATTCAGACGCTGCTTTCCGCCATCGCTCAAGCTCAGCTCTCACCTTCTTAAGCTCTTCTTGCAAAGAAGCAATGTCAGTGTCCCGTTCAGAGGCAGCCTTTTCTGCTGCTTGATGAAGGAGCAAAATTTCATCTCTGGCACTAAGCAATTCATCTCTAGTGCTTGTGATTTCGTTGTCCTTCTCCTCCCGGAGATTCTCAATATCCATGTGTAACCTCTGCAGTTGGGCTACAAAAGTGTATTTATTCATCATTTTCTTAGTCCACAGGAATTAGGAATAAAATAGCTCACACTGTATCAACTACACAGCCCAGTTGTCAGAGCTGTTGCACTTGAGTAAACTATAGAAGCAATCCATGTTTGATGTAAAAAATGTCAAAATACGATTCCAGAGAGAAAAATTAAAGTAATATTTATCTCCCCTTCCCCACAGAGAAAACTGTTACTGTAACATTTTTATTCTTCTAGATTATTGCCTATGCCTTCATACATAAATAAAGACATTAAGGGGGCTGGCACAGTGGCATAGTGGGTAAAGCTGCCACCGGCAGTGCTGGCATCCCATATGGGTGCTGGTTTGAGTCCTGGCTGCTTCACTTCTGATCCAGCTCTCTGCTATGGCCTAGGAAAGCAGTAAAAAATGGCCCAAATCCTTGGGACCCTATACCCACATGGGAGACCGGGAAGAAGCTCCTGGCTCCTGGCTTTGGATCAGTCCAGTTTCTTCTGTTATGGCCATCTGCAGAGTGAACCAGAGGATGGAAGACCTCTCTCTCTGTCTGCCTCTGCCTCTCTGCCTTTCAAATAAATAAATACATCTAAAAAATTAATAAAAAACATTAAACAGGGAGGAATTATCATACACACACACAGAGTTCTTTATCTTCCTGTTAATGAAAACCTTTTTATAAAAGAATTTCTAAGATTTATTTATTTACTTGATAGTCAGTTATGCAAAGAGAAGGAGAGGTGGAGAAAGATTCTCTCTCTGCTGGTTTCTTCCCCATATGGCTGCAACAACCAGGCCCGGGCCAAGCCAAACCAGGAGCTTCATCTGGGGCTCCCACGTGGGTGGCAGTAGCCTAAATATTTGAGCCATCCTCTGCTGCTTTTCCCAGGCCCCTAACAGGAAGCTAGATTAGAAGTAGAACTGGCGCCTATATGAGATGCTTGCACTGCAGGCAGCAGCTTTCCCCACTACAACATAAGGCTGGCTGTGGATGAAAATCTTTCAACAAAATCATTTACACTATAATTTATTTGGTCAGCCCTTCATTTTAGACATTTTAGGCTCTTCAGTTCTTAATTACCATAAACAGTGCTGTTCATAATGCACTCCTGATTATTCTCTTGGGATGAATTCACAGAGAACTACTTGGTCAAATAATAAGATTAAACATTTGATGTTGGTTCAGTTTTTTTGTTCAAATGTCAATTCCTTAAAGGGCCTTCTCTCAAAATTTATCTAACAAAAAAAGGCTTCCTGCCATTCTTGGCCCTTCACTCTGCTTTAAAGTCTTTAATGGACATGAATTATGTATGTATTTGCTTGTTGTTTATCTGTTCCACCAGACTGTACATGTCATGTTTGTCATGTTCATTGCTCTTTTCCCAATACATAGCAGAATAAATGACCAAGAATTACTGGTTGAGGAGAGTGTTGTAGCCTAGCTGGAGCTGAGCCAATCCAAAGCCAGGAGCCAGGAGCTTCTTCTGGGTTTCCCACATGGGTGCAGGGGTCCAAGGACTTGGGCCACCTTGTACTGCTTTCCTAGGCCATAGCAGAGAGCTGGATTGGAAGAGGAGTAGCCAGGAATTGAACTGGCGCCCATATGGGATGCCAGCACTGCAGGCCAGGGCTTTGACCCTCTGCAAAACAGTACCGGCCCCCAAAGTACATATTTTGTTTACGTGTATTGAAATGTCACACTGTAGTCAGTACATATGCACAATTGTTGTTAATAAAAAAGTAAAAAAAAATTATTGGTTGAATTAATGACCTGATAAAATTAATGACAACTGCCTAACTGAAGTTACACATTTTTAAAAGGTCTGGTCTTAGAGGTTGACACTGTGGTGTAGTGGGTAAAGCCGCCACATGCAGTGCCAGCATCCCATACGAGAGCTGGTTTGAGACCTGGCTGCTCCACTTCCGATCCAGCTCACTGCTATGGCATGGGAAAGCAGTGGAAGATGACCCAAGTCCTTGGGCCCCCGCACCCACGTGGGAGACCCGGAAGAAGCTCCTGGCTCCTGGCTTCGGATAGGTGCAGCTCTGGCTGTTGCAGCCAATTGGGGAGTGAACCAGCTGATGGAAGACCTCTTTCTCTCTCTCTCTATGCCTCTCCTTCTGTCTCCGTGTAACTCTGACTTTCAAATGAATAAATAAATCTTTATAAAAAAAAAAAAATCTGGTCTTGGGCTCTAATGACCTGAGCTGGAAAGAATCTATAAAATTCTGCTTGGTAAAAATCAGCACATAAGGAAATTACACAAAGAAAATATTCCAAAGAAAATGATTAGAATAATGAAGAGGATTTAGGGCCTAGAGAGGGGGAGTTTGTCACAGAGACAAGCATTTAAGAAAATATTAGGGGCTGGTGCTGTGGTGTAGCAGGTAAAGCCACTGCCTGTAGTGCCGGCATCCCATATGGGCGCCGGTTTGAGTCCCGGCTGCTCCATTTCTGATCCAGCTGTTACAGCCTGGGAAAACAGTAGAAGATGGTCTGAGTCCTTGGGCCCCTACATCTGCCTGGGAGACCCGGAGGAAGCTCCTGGATCCTGGCTTCAGATCAGCCTAGCTCTGGCCATCGTGGGCATCTAGGGAGTGAACCAGCGGATGGAAGACCTCTCTCTCTCTCTCTCTCTCTCTCTCTCTCTCTTTGTCTCTCCCTCTCTCTGTAACTCTGTCTTTCAAATAAATAAAATAAATCTTTAAAAAACATTAGACCTTTTAAATTTATAGGAAGGATTGAGACTAACAGGTTCAAAGTTTGGAAAGGCAAAACTGGCCAGAGGTAAGATGATCACAGGCTTGTGATAAAGTCCTAAAATACACATTGCTACCACTAGGGGGCACTCAATGATGCCTGGGCAAGACAGCTTTAAAACAAAAGACAACACTGTGAACCTTTAGGGAAAATCGCCCATTCACAATTCAGATTGGAAATATGGATGCAAATCAGATTTTCTAAACTAGAGGATAATAACATTAAACTATAGTAAGAGTTAAAGAGTTTTCAATATAAAACATGTATAACCTATCCCAGAAATTCAAATTGACCATAACATAATATTTAAAACCTTAAATGATGCAAACATCCCACCTAAAACATAAGAAAAGAGGAGCCCAACACTCGTTTTTCTCTTAGATATTTCTGGACAAATATCACAGGTCTCATACAATTACTCCCTGTTTCATTAGAACTATTATTACTTGTCTATATATACGTCTTCCCACCTACCCTCCAAGTTAAAATTTTAAAATACCATTAGTTCCTCCTTTCACAATAAAGGCAATTTAATTTTGATTTCAAGTTCTAAAATGGCATAGGAAAGAAAGACTTATCCTGAGGAATCTCACAATGACAGCCTCACAGTTCTAGGAGCTTTGGTTTGAAGTAAACACCTGTCTGGCAGAGCTTTTTCTGGTCATTTCTGTAATGACCCTGACAACAAGCAGGACAAAGAGATATCAGAGTGCTGGGGACAAAGAGCAGACACTTCCAATGAAGGCAGTGAAGAGATTACTATTCATTTCAGGTGGAGTATATTTTTAGTGCAAGTGTTTTGAGAATTAGATATAATAACAACACCGAAAGAGCTCATGCACAAAGTAGATTTCTTATCCAAAGACCCTCTCTGTAGCAACTTACAACATAACCCAGAAAGTGACCATCTTACCCAATCCCAATCATCATCTCTGCTCTCTCCACTTCAAGCATCTAATACTAGAGTACTAAGAAGTATTCCCTTATATCTTCTTAAAAATATAAAAATAAAGGCTACACAAAGAGTCTGGTTATAATGTCAGGTTCCAGAGAACCAAAGCCATGAAAAATGGGGACCCCTCAGCCTGCTGACTTTCTATTTCTTTTGAGTCACTAAAAGCAAACAAAGAATAAGGATCTTAAACAGCCTTGGGGTGTTCCATACCTTGAAGAACCTGTATTTGTTTACTGGATTCCTCAACTTGATTTCGATAGGCTTTTCTTTCTTCTTCCAAAAGAGCTAAAAATAAAAACACATTATATCTAATCTTATGAGATAATGAAAGTATTTAGAATTGAGCAGCTGGAAGTTTTTAAGAAATTCTCTCCTACAGATTATTGAAATAAACAATAGTTATGCAGTAAGTATTATCAGTATTAGCAGTTAGATAGTTTAGAGTTTTTAGGAGCACAAAACAGTAGTAAGTAAAAAATCTTTATCTATATAATTTCTATATATTTTTAAAAGTAAAAAAAATCAATTGAATAGAAGGCTTTCTAGACATTGTACCACTAAGATAATATATGCTATTCCTCATATGAGAATTACTGATAACTGTTAATCAGTATTTTGAGCTTAAATTTTAAAAAACAGAGTTAAATTTCTCATGTCTACTGACAATCACTAACTACTACTAGTGTCTTTTCATTGTAACTAAGTATTTTAGTCTGGACCCTTCAAAAGTTTCAAGTTAAGTCACCACCAGTTCAAGTGTCTTCAAGAAGCAGGAAAGGAAGGAAGTAGTAACAGGAAGCCCCTGTTCCTTTCCAGAAGGTGAATCTTCCTCTGGTCAGGAAGATCATCTTAGAAAACATCAGGACTCCATGGGCCATTCAATGCCCCTCATTTTAGGCCTTTCCAAGATACTGACTGACTGCCACCAGGTAATTACTGCAAATGATACGGAAATATAAGTTCCAGGGAGCAGCACAGACTCTACTGGCTTATGATACTAAAGGTAAGGGAGCTACTAGAAAGTAGCTGGGATGTTAGCAGATTCTGTCCTTAACTTTGCCTGCATCCTCTCATTTACTGATGAATACATTTATAAATATTTACATTTGTAAAGTAGTTACTATTAGGTTTAACTAGAAATTTATGGTTTTTTTCCTTTTGTTGTACGTAATATGTAATTAACTATTTAGATCTTTCACTGGTAGAGATCTTACTTGATCTTCACATCAACAATGTGAAGTAGACAGAGCAACTGTACCTCTCCTTGTTCTACTGATCTGAAACCTAACTTTTACAGAAGTTATGGAATGTCCTAAGATCTCATGGTCTGGAACAAGATGTGATGCCTCTGGACTCCATTTTTGGGGCCATCCAGTTCTACCATGTTGCTTCCACATATCCCCTAAAGAATCAAAGCAATCTTGATCTCACCTTGAAGTTCAAAGCATTTTTGTTTACTTGCTCTAGCTAGCTCCTGGGCTTCGATCAATTCCTTGCGAAGATGCTGAATTTCTTGTTTTGCCTCAGTTTCTGACTGTGCACCCTGCAAGTCATCTGACAAAAACATGTTTATTTCAAAAGTAAGACTTAGTGTCACACTATAATCTTTACAAAGACTGGCAATCTTTTTGTGTTTCAACATGAATAAACAACACAGCACAACTGAGTTAAATAAAATTTAGAAGCAAATTATAGTAATAAGTATTTTAGTACTTTTTATCCTGGAAAACAACACAGTTAAACATATATATTAGTAACCTATGGTAATGATATTATTATATATTTACATATTAAATTATATATTCCATGATTGCAGAGCTTAGTAAAACTTGTTAGCCACTGAAATGGGCATAATACAATTGTTAGAAATTTTTAAACTTCTCGAGAACAAGTCAGAAAAACTTTACTTGAAACTGGAAATGAAAAAACAAAAACTTTTCTCAAAAAAAAATTTTTTAGCACAATTATCCAAGTTGTGGAACATAAAATAAAAACTAGGCTCTACTGTGCCCACTTTCATCACCATTCCCAACACCACACACACAGACATCAAATAAACAGTCCCTGAATTATGAAATGCTGTACCCTAAGTGGTTTCACTGCAACAAATTAAACCCAGTATTACATCTCCATACGGACCTTCCTCTAACCTCCTTCCGTATACTTTGCTCATCTTTCATTGAAATAAAATTCACCAAATGAAGTAAACATATCAGGTAAGTCATATTCTTCTAATGCATTCTATCTGAGTATTACTTTGATTTAAAAGTATCTTAGCCATAGCAACTTCAGTCCATCAAATTAGAGCTACCAATAAATTATCATAATATAATTACGTAGGTCTTGGGTACTACATACATATATTTTCATGAAATTCTATTTTCTCTGTGAAAAATGTTGATTCTGTGTTCATCTACTCTGGTCAACGTACCAATTCCTTTAAGACGTCTTTTGGTCAGGGTAGGGACGCATAGAAAGAGAGATGTTCTAGTTGCAGAGATAGTGTCACATTAGCTACAGAATTTCTCTCACAGGTTTTTCAGCCAATATCCTTTGGAGTTTGCAAGGGAACTGGCCCCCATCTCTGGATTTGTAATTATGTCCTTATTTGTAGGAGTTTTTTTAGGAGAGAAGTATCAAGATATCTACGTGTTATTTTCAAGAAGTTTAACAAAAAAATATCTAACTGAAATCCTTGAGTAGAATTTTCTTAGCTCTGTGTTAGAATTGTTCAATCTTAGCCCTACTGACATTTTGGGCTGAATAATTCTTTGTTGTGGAGGCTGCTCTGTATAGGATATTTAGCAGTTTCCCTGCTAGACAGATGTCAGTAGCACTCCCCGAGTCACAACCAAAAAAGTCTCCAGATGTTGCCAAATGTTACCTAAGGGGCAAGATACTCCATGTTGAGGACTACCGCTTTATGGTAATTTTGTAACTAAGAAAAAAATATCTACAGATCAGCTTGTTTTCTACAAAAGCACTGATAAAATTTTGACTGCTTTCTGTATATTCTAAAAGTGATCAAGTAAATAAATATATTATAGATCACAGAGTTATAGATATGGAAACAGCAAACACAGAATTAATTCTGGAGGGCTGGCATTGTGGTACACTGGGTTAAGCTACAGCTTGCAATAGCAGCATACTGTATCAGAGTGTTGATGAGATCTTGTTGCTCAATTTCTGATCCATATTCTTGCTAGTGAGCCTAAAACACAGCAGACAATGGGCCCTTGCCATCCACATAGGAAATCTAGATGGAGTTTCTGGCTCCTAACTTCAGCCTGGCCCAGCTCTGTCTGTCATAGCCATTTGAGAAGTGAACCAGCAGATGGACAATCTCTCTGTCTCTGCCTTTCAAATAAACAAATCAATAAATCTTAAAAAAAAAAAAAAAGAATTAATTCTGGAGCATAGTGTATGGATCAGAGTGTGAACTGTAATACATTTTAATACACACATATCTATTTCTCATGTCTGTCGACTGAGTAGGCCTAGAAGCAATTACACCCCAGTAGCAACGAGGACACCAAATACTTAGATCTTGGTTTATAAATCCAATTTTCAACTAAAAGGAACTAGGTTTTTTTGGGGAAATGGCTGACTTCAGGGTTAAGGACAACAAAGTATAAAATGAACCTAGAACAGCTTTTGGGAAGCAATAAGGAAGGTCAAAGGTCATGTGGAAAAGACACAAGGTGCTCTCCCTGGCCAAACGTGAGACAACTGGAGCATAAAAATAGACAATGACAGTGATAGACTATAACACATTTAATAGACTATGAATCCACAAATTCATAGATAAAGATAAATAAATAAAAGAGAAGACTTAAAAAAGAGAAGACCCTTACTTATTATAGAAAGCCAGGTAAAAACTCTAGAAGGAACTATAGAATTATGAAATTACTATTTGGCAACAATTATAGTAATAAATCATTAGGAAAGAATCATCAGAAGACGCTAAAACTAAGTGGTTAAAAGTGTAAGAAGTAATTTGACATTTTCATAGTCTTAGAATAGCTCCCCACAAGACATTTATTAACTACAGAAAGGAATACAGTAACTTTACAATGGAGAAATCTGGTAGATAACATCTTAGTCAGATGGTCAAATGAACGTCACCTGCAATAATAGAGTAATTTAACATTAGGTGCCTCCTGATATAATACCAAATATTATTTGATACATTGCTGCTAACATGCAGTTTGAATCGAATCATGAGGAAATGTTAGACACATTCAAACTGAGGAATGTTTTACAAAATAACTGTCTTGCACTCTTCAAAGATGTCAATTTCAAACAGAAGACTGAAGAATTATTTCAAACTAAAGGAGACAAAAGGGACATGATAACTGAATGCAATGCATGATTCGGGATTTTTCTTTAGTCATAAAGGCCATTATTAAGACGATGGACAATTGTGGAGCTGAGAATAGTATCAATGTAAATTTCCCCATTTTGAGACTGGTATGGAATTTATGTAAGAGAAGGAAATATACAATGAAGTATTCAGGACTAAAGGCTATTAGGCATGCAACAGACATTCAATGATGCAGGGATAGAGGAAGGGGAAAGGAGAGAGAGGAATAAATTTAGTAAAACACTAACAGCAGATGGGGATGAAATGCTAACAACTGGAGAATTTGGATTAAGAATATATGGGGGGAGGCCACATTGTGGTGAAGTAGGTTATGCCACTGCCTGTGATGTTAGCAACCCCTATGGATGCTGGTTTTGCTCCACTTTTGATTCAGTTCCCTGTTAATAGCCTGGAAAGGCAGCAGAAGATGGCCCAAGTACTTGGGCCCCTACCACCCATGTGGGAGACCTGGAAGAAGCTCCCGGCCCCTGGCTTCAGTCTGCCCCAGCTTTAGCTGTCACAGCCATTTGGGGAGTGAACCAGTGGATGGAAGATCTCTCTAACTCTGCCTTTGAGATAAAAATACATTTTTAAATAGTGCTTTTTTTAAAGATTTTTTTTTTTTTTATTTGAGAGGCAGAGTTAGAGAGAGAAAGAGAGAGCGAGAGTGAGAGCGCGAGAGAGAGACATAAAACGAGATAGAGGTCTTCAAGTTGCTGGTTTACTCCCCAAATGGCCACAATGGCTAGGGGTGGGCTGACCTGAAGCCAGGAGTCAGGAGCTTCTTACAGGTCTCCTATGTGGTGCAGGGGCCCAAGCACTTGCTACTTTTCACTGCTTTCTCAGAGCATCAGCAGGAAGCTGAATTGGAAGTGGAACAGGCACGACTCAAAACAGCACCCATATAGGATGTCAGCACCACAGGTGGAGGTTTAACCCACTATGCCACAGCACCAGCCACAAATAAAAATAAAATTAAAAAAATATTCTTGCAATTTTTCTATAACTCTGAAATTATGCCAAAATAAAAAAATTTCTATATACAAAGAAAGTAAATATGGCAAAATACTAACAATTACTAAAATGGATAGTGGGCATATAGTGTTTGTTTCTGAACACTTTTCTAGTGTTCAAAATTTTTCATAACTAAAGAAAGTAATGCCATTATTTTAGAACAAGCCCCAGTCATTTCTGCCTGAAGGCCTGTTACCAACTTATCTTGCTCCTCTGCATTCTATTCTGCATTGTAAGAGTACAGCAATTCTCTCAGATCAAGAACCTACATGACCTCTACATTTTATCAAATCCAGACAACTCTGCCTGGCTTTAAAGTTCTTCATAATCTAGTTATCTATTTTCAATCACTCCATAACACACTAAGTTCCAACAAGTCTAGTTAGTAGCTTTGGCTCATGACTGCTTTTCCTCACTTAAACTACCCATCCCTCAAAGCCCAAGCTAATGTCTCTGCATCTTAGCTTCTAACAGCACCTCTTGCTTGATACCTACAGCAGGACAGTAAAACCCAAACAAACCACCAAGTCCATCCAAGTCCTCAAACTACTCAATAGCATTTTTAAAGGAGCCTGAGCCCCTATAAATACATAGAATATTGGAACTCCAAGACAAGTAAACCAGAAACAACAACAAAGATCAAGTAAACTACCCTTTTGCTTAACAGATGAAGAAATAACACTCAGAGATCTGAAATGACTTACACATGTTTACATATCTGGTAAACTGTAGAGACAGGACTAAAATTCTCATTTATAGCTCAGCTGTCTTTCTTATGAATCATAGCAACTTCTAGTTATATGAAAGCAATGAAGTAACCTGCTTTCCTAACAAGCAACTATTACTTTTCTAGAAACAGAGGACTTCTACTTAGTAACAAATATTACCCATATAGTTTCCCATGTTTGTTCCATATCATATGCTGAACATACAGTAGCCACTTAACTATCTGATTAACATATAAAGTTACCGGCCGGCGCCGCGGCTCACTAGGCTAATCCTCCGCCTTGCGGCGCCGGCACACCGGGTTCTAGTCCCGGTCGGGGCACCGATCCTGTCCCGGTTGCCCCTCTTCCAGGCCAGCTCTCTGCTGTGGCCAGGGAGTGCAGTGGAGGATGGCCCAAGTGCTTGGGCCCTGCACCCCATGGGAGACCAGGAGAAGCACCTGGCTCCTGCCATCGGAACAGCGCGGTGCGCTGGCCGCAGCGCGCCTACCGCGGCGGCCATTGGAGGGTGAACCAACGGCAAAAGGAAGACCTTTCTCTCTGTCTCTCTCTCTCACTGTCCACTCTGCCTGTAAAAAATAAATAAAAAAAAAAAAAATAAAAAATAAAAAAAATAAAAAAAAAACATATAAAGTTACCAATTATTTCCATCTGAAGTGTATGGATCGAGTTTTAAAAATAAACATAACAATAAACTGATGTAAGAACTAAGAGGATTGTTTCAATTTATAAGCGAAGAATCATGTGTAACCCACCTCTAAAATTCTATTAAAGCATAATTTCTTGTCTATGCTCAATTCTTCCCTTGATTAGTGATATTGTGAAACAAAACTAATATATAGGAATCTAATAAATTAATTATTTGCATCATAAAATGAAAAAAAGATCAGCATTTTAATTAGAACAATTAAGACATCACATACCAAATAATGTAAACAAACGAAATACAGTGTTTGATCACAGAAGTAGAGATATTTTTATATAAAGGGGCTGGCATTGTGGAGTAGCAGGTAAAGCTGCAGCCTGTGACACTGTAGTATCCCAGATGGATGCCAGTTCAATTCGTGGCTGCTTTGCTTCTGATCCAGCTCTCTATTAATGGCCAGGGAAAAGCAGCAGCAGATGGTCCGACTGCTTGGGCACCTACAACCTAAGTAGGAGACCGTGAAGAAGCTGCTGGCTCCTGGCTTCAGCCTGGAGCAGCCTTGGTCATTGTGGCCACCTAGGGAGTGAACCAGGGTTTGGAAGATCTCTATCTCTCCCTTCCTCTCTCTGTAACTCTGACTTTCAAATAAATAAATCTCAAAACAAAACAAAACAACTTTTTAGTCAAGACTAATAAATCTTTTTGAGCAAGGGATCACTGTATTTCACATGTTTGTGTGGGAAAACGTGTTACTAGTTTATGTGGCTTGAGTCTAATGATGTCTCACTTTTGTCCTAGAATGGGTGTTTTTCTATCGATCTACTTTATAAGCTTGGGTGGACATTTTTAGTCTGTTTTTAAAGTTAACTGTACAATCTTTCAGTAGATATAGAAGATATTACCTCATTAACAAAATTTGGTGGACTGGTGTGTGGCATAGAAGGCTAAGCCTCCACCAGCAAACCCTTGGGGCACCAGTTTTGAGTCCTGACTGCCCCACTTTTGATCTAGCTCCATGCTAATGCACCTGGGAAAGCAGTAGAAGATGGCCCAAACTTTTGGGACCCTGCACCCATGTGGGAGACCAGGAAGAAGCTCCTGGCTTGGGCCTGGTCCAATCCCAGCTGTTGCAGCCATTTGGGAGTGAACCAGCAGATGGAAGGTCTCTCCTTCTCTCTCTTTATCTTAGCCTTTCAAATATGAATAAATAAATCTTTTTTTTAAAAAACTTGGCAATAATACAGAAATATAAGAACATTTTAGATGTTATATTTAGTTATATTTTTAAATTTTTATTTATTGGAGAGAGAGAGAATGAATGAATATCAATCTCCCCTCAAGTGGCTGGCTCACTCCTCAAATGCTTGCAACATGACTGGAAATGGACCTGACAAAGTCAACAACTGGAAATGCAATTCAGGTCTCCAACATGGGTGGCAGGAACTCAACGACTTGAACCATCATCACTGTCTCCTAAAGTATGCATTAGCAGGAAGCTAGAATCAGGAACTAGAGCCAGGAATCAAAACTATGTACTCTAATGCGGGACACGGGATCTTAACCAGCATGTTAACTGCTAAGCTAAATGCCTCTGTCCCTGTCATCTTTTTTTTTAAGACCTTATTTATTTATTTATTTATTTGAGAGGTAGAATTACAGACCTTCCCAACCATTGGTTCACTCCCCAAACGTCCACAACAGCAGGGATTGGGCCAGGACAAAGCTGGGAGCCCAAAACTCTATCCAGGTCTCCCATGTGAATAGCAGGGATCAACTACTTTAGCCATCATCACCTGTGTCTCCCAGAATGCACAATATCAAGAAGCTGGAACTGACAGTGGAGATAAGATTTGAACCTAGGCACATAAATATGGCATGTGGGTGTCTAGGCCAAAATTTTAACCATGAGGCCAAATGCCCATCCCAGACAGGTCTGCTTTTATTAGTCATTACCATCATCATTATCAGTGTCTTCATTATGGTGGATAACATGCTATGTTCCCAACATTTTGTTTTAAGTATTATTCCTCACAACAATCCTATGAAGTCCATTTTCCCCAGTCTAATAAATGACAAATAAAACAAAACAAAAACTGAAGCATGGTGAGGTTAAGCGACATGCCCAAGGATATACTACAAAGGGCAAAGTGAGGAATGAACTCAAGAGTGGCTTTCTACTTTGATGTAAGAAGTCTATTATTAGTTAATTCATTCATCAAATATCTGAGTTTTACTAAATGCTTGGCATTGTGGTAGCAATGCATTAAAAATCAAACCTAAAACAGACTGACAAATAAGATCACAACAAACTAATAATAACTGAACAAAATTAATAGTCTCATAACTGCCACTTATAAAATAAACCTGAACTTGGGTGCTACAGATTTTTGGGCGATTTCCTGGTACATAAAACAGTAAGAAGAACGACTTATGTATGAGGACTGCTCATTATTTAATCACCCCACTTCCTGTTTCTCCATATTCCCAAAAAGGCCCATAAATTCTACAATATTTTTTGTTTCACTTACAGCCTTTTATATAATGATATTGCATTTTTGAGAATTTGAGATTTCTGGGCAATAATTAATTTATATTTATTAATATTAATTTATATTTATTATTATGATACTAGAAAATCTTATCAATACCAATGGTCACACAGAGTAGATTGATGGAAACTATGATCATACTTAAGGACAAATTAGTAATTGGCTACCTGGGCTAGCAATTCTCAGGAATTCCCCTGGCTGTGGAATTAAGGCAAAGATTACATAGCTCAAGTGGCCATGTAATCTTCAGTATCCAAGGAAAGATGTCAAGACTGAAGAACTCTGACAGAATATGTGTGACTTCCCTCTATTGCCATCATACAACTAGGCCAGCAGCAGGGTCATGCAGGGTGAAACCAAGACCTCCTTCTTTATAGAATTCTTTATAGAATTCTTAGTCTAGACTAAGTAATCCCTTACGCGCTCAGCCATAATAGTCACTTCCACAAAGATAAATTTCCTCAAGCTGCTAATGTTGCTCAGATCCTAGAGAGCAACTTGGTGCTAGTCCACCACTACCAACATGTTTAAACCCACTGAACTAGAACATGTATGTCAACTTTTTCGTGTGTGTACAATAAGGCACTGTAAAAGAGATCAAAGGCTGACAGTAACAGATTAATCAGTACTCTATTTTAATGTACTCTGTTTTAAGAATACTTTTATAAACACTGATTTATTTCTTTTTCACTTTATTCTACACAATTAAATGTCAAGAAATAAATGTATTTCCTATTTAGGGATGAGAGTTCATTACATGCATTCCACTCCCTATCTTAGTTCTACTGAAAATTTCTCAGCCCAAAATTTCTTAATGAGTGTCCTAAGAATCTGGGGATATTTATTGGCGGATGAAGAGGACCAGTAAATGAAGAAATTTACAACTACTACCATATGATAACAGCAAACAAGTCATTCTTTCTAGAAAGTTAAGATTTTCACCTTAATAATGATAAGTTCCTATCAGAGATATGAGAACAAACAAAAATCCCAGCTACATTTCATGTTCTATTATTGTTATATACCATTTTATCCTTCACAATCTTAACTGATCCAATTTATTCTATAATTTAAATAATTTTGTTTGAAGCATTGGGCACCAACATTAACTTTAAATTTTACTTCCTGCTACTTTATAGAATCTATATTAATTTCTTAACTAAAACTTAACACTTCACATAATACATAGAATAGACTTTGTGACAAAGTGTAAATCTGAAGCCCTGGTTTCAAACATCATAAAAAAAAAAAAAAAGGGAAAGTACCTTTTAATAGGGACACTTTAGCAAGAGATTCATTCAGGTCTTGTTCATCCATTTGGGCGTCTACAGAGGGGAGAAAAAATTAGAATCAGTACTCAAATAAATCAGCAAGCTATCATTATCAAAATAACCAGAATTTATATGCATATTGTATCTGGGTAGTTGAAAGAGTTTTAACAAAATATCCAAGATTCAAGGGACTGACTTGATAAAAGCAAACACTGCTTTTCTCTCAAAACACAAACTTTGAAATCTCCACTTACATGAAGCTGTATACCTAAACTGTCAATAACATCTGCAGACTGTAAAACATCAGGTTAAATTAAAACTCACCCGTAGTGTCGTCACTGCTTTTTTCCTTGCTTGGACTCAGAGTATCTGACAAGTCAGATTCCTTTGCTCTTGCCTGGTTTTCTACAGAGAAAAGAATAAAAGTAAAATCTCATTACAATTAAAATACCTGAAATTGCCTCAGGCTATTAATGCTCAAATTCTGGTATGAAAAATACTTTAAAAACTAACTGAGATTATTAAATCTCTTACTTCTTCACCACCCTAGTCCAAAACGGAATGCTGGTCATTACATGCAGCTCAAGTTAAATTATAATGTGGAACATGTCTGCCTTGCAGAGGGCTGGGGCTTTTGTTCAAGGCTGTCTATTTGCCAACTGGAAACAAAAATGAAATAAGCTTTGCTAAAGTATTCAAGGAACCGCAACAAATATAGCAAAATTCCCAGGACAATGTGGACATTGTATGAAGATGATGAAAGAAAAAGGCTCTATTACATAAAAAAAAAAAAAAAAAAAAACTAGCAAGGAGGTTGCCTTAGGAACTCACATAATAAAACATTTTTAAAAAATCACAACTATTTGATATAAAAGCATAATTTAAAATAAGAAAATTAACTATTTTATTTCTGAGGAAAGGATTCAAAAAGTTCATGGAAAATGTATATTATGAAAAACTATGCATGGATTTCATGATTTTTTGGCACAAAAATAAAATTATTTTTAAATTCTATTTTCCATTAACTTAAAAAATTTATTTTTATTTATTTGAGAGAAACAGAGATCTTCATTTGCTGGCTCACTCCCCAAATACCAGCAACAGTCAGAGCTGGTCCACACTGAAGCCAGTAACCAGGAGTTTATTCTTGGCTTTCCAAGTGGGTGATAGTAGGAACCCAACCACTTGAACCTTTCATTACTTTGTCTCCTAGAATTCGTCTTAGCAGAAAGCTAGAATAAGGAACAGCTGAGACTAGAACCCAGGTACTCCACTACGGAATGTGAGAATCCCAAGCAGAGTCTTACCCACTGTGGCAAATGAATGCTCTTGTACAGTTATAGGAGAGGATTTCAACAAGTTTTGGGGAAAAACAGAAAAAGTTTCTTTTGGTACAAAATGTTTTGAAATCCAGTCATAGTTTTTTTTTTTTTTTTTTAAAGATTTATTTATTTGAAAGGCAAAGTTACAGAGAGGCAGAGGCAGAGAGAGAGAGAGAGAGAGAGAGAGAGAGAGAGAGTCTTCCATCCACTGGTTCACTCCCCAGATGGCCACAACAGCTGGAGCTGTACTGAGCAGATCTGAAGCCAGGAGCCAAGAGCTTCCTCTGGGCCTCCCATGCGGGTGCAGAGGTCCAGGGACTTGGGCCATCTTCCACTGCTTTCCCAGGCCATAGCAGAGAGCTGGATTGGAAGTGGAACAGCTGGGACACGAACTGGTGCACACATTGGGTGCTGGCACTACAGGCGGCAGCTTTACTGACTACGCCACAACACTGGCCCCAACACTTTTTTCATAAACTTTCTGAAGACCCCTGGTACCTACGAATACAATAGGGATAAACCTTTTCTTTTTAAATTTAGATTTATTTATTTATTTACTTGAAAGGCAGAGTTACAGAGAGATTGTCTATCTGCTGGTTCACCCCCCAAATGGCTGCAATAGCCAACACTGGGCCAGGATGAAGCCAGGAGCCAGCACCTTCATCCTGGTCTCCCATATGGGTACAGAGGTTCAAGTACTTGGGCCATCTTCTGCTACTTTCCGAATTAGCAGGGAGCTGGACTGGAAGTGGAGCAGCCGGGATTTGAATCACCGTCCATATGGTTTAGTGGGTATTTCCCCAACACCAATTCTATGTGGCCTATGCATTTTGTAAGATTCAGCTTAAGCCCCTGTATCTCTAAGGAAGTCTTCATTTCTCTAACAAGCTGTTCCTTTTTATTGCATCTTCTCTACTTTTTGGAAATCATCATGCTCTATATCATTCTCTGTGTAAATATATCTTTTTCCTTCAGGATATTATAAATTCACAGGGCATGTTTCAAAAATATTGTTATATATTTATATATAATATATATATTTATATATAATAAATATTTATATATAATATTTATATATAATATAATATATAATATATAAATATAATATAAATATATATAAATATATAAATATATATGATATATATTTATATATAATATCTATAGCAATACCAATCAAATCTTGTCCTAAGGAAACAACAGATGACGTATTATATATAAAAGGATGTTCACTGTAGCATTGCTCATTATTATTAAATGGAATATATTGTGGAACAAAAAATAGTCAATATGTACTTACTACTAATAAATAAAAACTAAGTTATTTCTGGAGGTGGGGACATTTTGGACATTTACTTTCTTTTCTGTTTTTTTGTTTTTATTCTTTCTTTGGATATTTGCTTTCTAAATTCACATAATGATACTGTTACCAAGCAACAGGCCTGCCCTGCCTATGTGCTACCCTTAGAAAAACATCAAGATATAAATCTTTGGATGAAGTGAAGGTTTATTATAAGCTTTTAAGGTGATGGAGGAACAAAAATCAAAACCAAACCCATCTCCTTGTTCAGAAAAGTGTTTGAGAATTTATGGAGTTAGAGTAAACGGGGTACAACTGGTGCAAAACAACAGATGCAGAGTAAAGGAGTATGGAAAGTCCGTTGAGTATGCACATTAACAAATCATGCCTTTACATGTGTCACATGTTCAGGGTGGCTGGTGGAACATCAGCAGAGGTATGTCATTAAACATCATAAGGAACCATACGCTAACTCTCATGTCAGTCTAAATTGCTCCCTGCAGGCTCCAGTAACAATGTTGGCTATTGATGGTTCTGTCCAGTTTTATTAGGGAGCCTAAAAAGATAGCTCAGCAGATTTTTAGCAAAGATAACTATTAGGGGATAAAAAGTTACTATAACAGGCAGGCAAATGACTATTATGAGCTGTTAACGTATTAGGTAGCCAAGGGACGCTTGTTGATAAGTAAAGCGGAGAGGGCTTCTTTATTGTCCACAGTTTTGGTATAAGTACTTTTTTTTTTTTTTTTTTTGGACAGGCAGAGTGGATAGAGAGAGAGAGAGACAGAGAGAAAGGTCTTCCTTTGCCGTTGGTTCACCCTCCAATGGCCGCTGCGGCCGGCGCATCGCGCTGATCTGAAGCTTGGAGCCAAGTGCTTCTCCTGGTCTCCCATGCGGGTGCAGGGCCCAAGCACTTGGGCCATCCTCCACTGCCTTCCCGGGCCATAGCAGAGAGCTGGCCTGGAAGAGGGGCAACCGGGATAAAATCCCGTGCCCCGACAGGGACTAGAACCTGGTGTGCCGGCGCCGCAAGGCGGAGGATTAGCCTGTTGAGTCATGGCGCCGGCCGGTATAAGTACATTTTAAAAACACTTTGGAGTAGGCCGGCGCCGCAGCTCACTTGGCTAATCCTCCACCTGCGGTGCCGACATCCCGGGTTCTTGTCCTGGTTGGGGCACTGGATTCTGTCCCGGTTGCTCCTCTTCCAGTCCAGCTCTCTGCTGTGGCCCGGGAAGGCAGTGGAGGATGGCCCAAGTGTTTGGGCCCTGCACCTGCATGGGAGACCAGAAGGAAGCACCTGCCTCCTGGCTTCGGACTGGCCCAGCACACCGGCCGTAGTGGCCATTTGGGAGGTGAACCAACGGAAGGAAGACCTTTCTCTCTGTCTCTCTCTCTAACTCTGCCTGTCAAAAAAAACACAACCAAACAAACAAACAAAAAGACTTTGGAGTACATACAGTTTCATAACCAATGAAATTTCTTTCAACTTTGAAAGAAATTAGATACATATCTAAAACCATTACTGTTAAAATATTTAATACAATATTAAAATATAGCTTAAGGCTACAGCATATAAAAACATTCCTAATATTTATGGCTTAATTTTGAAATGGATGATGAATTGCAAAAAGTCTTTTACTTCTTTCTCACTGTCATTTGTAGTAAAGGTCAGCTGCTGAGTGAGAGGGAGCTTAGATTAGAAGTGAAGTCACTGATCACAGAGGCCCAGGAATCTAATCTGGAGCCTCTGCTGCATTCACAGTGTGCTACAATCAGACATTTCTGAATGTTCCAGTTATGATCACAAAGTTACTATCTCAAGTGAAACAGGCTAACACATCTCATCTCTATATATGGATAGAAAAGGAACTAGTCTGGAAGAAGAGAAAAGAAAACAGGAAAATGACTCTGATTTTTAATATTTTTGGCAATTTTATGATCAAGATATCAAAGTAAAGCAAGAGTAGTGTATTTTCAAAAGCATTCTTCTGGCTTAGAAGGAATTTTATTCTATATTTAGAGTGTGGGCTGGGAAGGCAAAACTGCCTCAAAAGGTAGGATGCCCAATCTTCCAACAAGATCTTACCAGGATGTATGTTCCATTAGAACAGGAGTTTGCATTTGTTTCATTAACTGCTGTATTCCCAGCACATACAACAGTGCTCAAAAGAGATTTAAAAAAGATTGAAGGTACACATCTACTTTTTAAAATTTTTTTTAATTTTTTGCCAGGCAGAGTTAGACAGTGAGAGAGACAGAGAGAGAGTTATAGACAGTGAGAGAGACAGAGAGAAAGGTCTTCCTTCCGTTGGTTCACTCCCCTAATGGCCACTATGGCCTGCGCTGCACCGATCCGAAGCCAGGAGCCAGGTATTTCCTCCCAGTTTCCCATGCGGATGCAGGAACCCAAGCACTTGGGCCATCCTCTGCTGCTTTCCTGGGCCACAGCAGAGAGCTGGATTGGAAGATGAGCAACCTGCACTAGAACCCAGGGTGCCGGTGCCGCAGGCAGAGGATTAGCCAAGTGAGCCACGGCACTGGCCCACACATCTACTTTTGAATAAGAAGGCAAGCTTTTAGCAAGACAAGTCATGATCCATCATTGTTATGTCCTGGTACTATAGTGATCACATGAAGGCAAACTGAATCTACTCAAGAATGAAACTCAGGATATAATAAATAAATGGAAGAGTACTCATTTTCAAAACTTCTATCTTGGGGCAAGCATTTGGCTTAGGAGTTAAGATGTTGGTCAACATACTTATGTCTTATATTGGAAGACTTGGGTTTGAAGACTGGCTTCAGCCTCAGATTGGAGTTACCTGCTAATGTAGACACTGGGTGGGAGTGGGGATGGCTCAACTGATTCCCTGCCACCCACATCAGAGATCTGGATTTGGTCTCACCTAGCCCCAGCAGCTGTGGTTATTTAAGGAGCAAACCACCAGATGGTAGCTCTGTCAGTCTGCCTCTCAAATAAATAAACAGAAAATTTAAAAAGCCAACCTATTCTTCAGTTATGAAGCAGCATCTATTTTTCTAGTGGGTGAGCAAATGGTATAATGGTTAAGATACTGCATGGAAGATATTCAGACCCCATATCAGAGTGTCAACGTGTGGGTCCTGACTCCACTCCCAATTCCAGCTTCCTGTTAATGTGCATCCCAGGAAGCAACAGATGATGGTCCAAGAGTCTGAGTCTCTGCCACCCAGGTGGGAGATCCAGATTGAGTTATTGGCTCCCAGCTTTGGATTGGCCCAGTCCCAGCTGTTGTGAACATTTGAGGAGTAAACCAGTAGATGGAAAATTTCTGTCTTAAAAAAAAAAAAAAAGTTCAGGGGCAAGCATTTGGTGCAGTGGTTAAGTTGCTGCTTGGGATGATGGCATCCCATACTAAAAATGCCTAGTTTGAGTCCTGGCTCTTCCTCTTCCAATCCAGTTTCCTGCAGATGCACATCCCAGGAGGCAGCAGGTGAAGGCTCTGAGTCCCTTCTACTCCTGTGGAAGCCCCAGATTAAGTTTCAGGCTTATGACTTCCACTTGGACCAGCCCTAGTTGTGGCAGGCATTTAGGGAGTAAACCAGCAGCAGGAAGACGTCTCTCTCCTTGTCTCTCTTTGCCTTTTAAATAAATAAACAAACAAATAAACAAATCTTTTAAAAAGAGTCAGTATTGACTGACTTTTCTCTGTAGTACTTAACCATTCAGATAGATATAGATATAGATAGAGAATAAAATGGAAGGATAGCTGCTATCAGCATCAACATAAAACTGTTCTCAAGCTGCAAAGCCTACAATAAGGTGAATATTTCACTGTATCTTTGAGAAGACATAATCATGTACAGGCAAAAAAATATACTGGCCATAAACCATTGCCTATGCCACTGGAAGCATTTCCTGGAAAGAGAGTAGGGTTATACATCCACTGTTGGTGAGAATGCAAACTGGGAAAGCCACTATGGAAGACAGTTTGGAGATACCTCAGAAATCTGAATATAGCCCTACCACATGACCCAGCCATCTCACTCCTTGGAATTTACCCAAGGGAAATTATATTGAAAATAAAAGTGGCCGGCGCAAAGGAAGACCTTTTTCTCTCTCTCTCTCTCTCACTGTCCACTCTGCCTGTCAAAAAATAAAAAAAATTTAAAAATAAATAAATAAAAAAAATAAATAAATAAAAGTGGCCGGCGCCATGGCTCAACAGGCTAATCCTCCGCCTAGCGGCGCTGGCACACCGGGTTCTAGTCCCGGTCGGGGCGCCGGATTCTGTCCCAGTTGCCCCTCTTCCAGGCCAGCTCTCTGCTGTGGCCCGGGAGTGCAGTGGAGGATGGCCCAAGTGCTTGGGCCCTGCACCCCATGGGAGACCAGGAGAAGCACCTGGTTCCAAGCTTCGGATCAGTGTGGTGCGCCGGCCGTGGCGGCCATTGGAGGGTGAACCAACGGCAAAGGAAGACCTTTCTCTCTGTCTCTCTCTCTCTCACTGTCCACTCTGCCTGTCAAAAAAAAAAAAAAAAAAAAAAAAAAAGAAAGAAAATAAAAGTGCAATTTGCACCTCAATGTTTATTGAAGCTTAATTCACAATAGCTAAGACATGGAATCAACCTAAATGTCCATCAACAGAAGACTGGATAAAGAAATTATGGGATATGTACTCTATGGAATATTACACAGTGGCAAAAAAAAAAGAAATTCAGTCATTTGCAACAAAATGGGGGAATCTGGAAAACATCATGCTGAATGAAATAAGTCAGTCTCAAAGGGACAAATATCATTTGTTCTCCCTGATCTGTGTTGATCAACTGAGCACCTAAAAGGAAATCTGTAGAACTGAAAGTGACACTATGAGAAGCAATGACTTGATCAGCACTTGTTCTGACTGTTGTGGAACAGCTTACTGTTTTATTCTTTTTAGAATTTTCTTTTTCTACTTAATACCATTGGTTGAACTCTTTTCTTAACACAGAATTTTTCTTAGGTGTTTAAATCCAATTGAAAATTGATACCTGTCAAAAATAAGAGTGGGAATAAGAGTGGGAGGAGATAAGACCAAGATAGAATTAAGTGTCAAAGGGATCACATAAATAATACCAAGTATCTGCTAATAATAACAGATAGAATTAAAAAGGAGAGAACGAGAGAACGATCCAACAGACGCAGAAAGGCAGATGTCCTAAACAGCACTCTGGCCTCAGAATCAGCCCTTAAGGCATTCAAATCTGGCTAAAAAGCCCATGAGAGCATTTCAGGCATGGAAAGCTAAGACACTGTGGCAAAAAATGACCTACATGAAAGATCTCTGTGAGTGAGATCCCAGTGGAAAGAAGGGGTTATCAAAGAAGGAGGTACCTTTCTCTGAAGGAGAGAACTTCCACTTTGATTATGGCCTTGTCTAAATGGCCCCGGGTGATCATTGACGCCATAAATAAGAGTGTCAATTGTTAAAATCAACAACAGGAGTCACTGTGCACTTGCTCCCCATGTAGGACCTCTGTCCTTAATGTGTTGTACTATGAGAATTAACAGTAAAACTAGTCTCCAAACAGTACTTTATACTTTGTGTGTCTATGTGGGTACAAACTTTTGAAATCTTTACTTTAGAGTTGATCTTCTGTATATAAAGATAATTAAAAGTGAATCTTAATGAAGAATGGAATGGGAGAGGGAGTAGGAGGTGGGATGGGAGTGGGGGTGGGAGGGTGGGTACGGGGGGAAGAACCGCTATAATCTAAAAATTGTACTTATGAAATTTATATTAAATAAAAACTTTCTATAAAAAACGAATTAACATTTGTTGGACAAGAGGATGGTGTTTCCTGCTTCAAAAGCAGTATTTCAGTAAATTTCCACAACAAACATGCAGGTTAAAAATTTTTTTTTATTTGACAGAGTTATAGACAGTGTGTGAGAGAGAGAGAGACAGAAAGAAAGGTCTTCCTTCCATTGGTTCACTCCCCAAATGGCCGCTACAGCCAGTGTGCTGGGCCAATCCGAAGCCAAGACCCAGGTGCTTCTTCCTGATCTCCCATGCGGATGCAGGAGCCCAAGTACTTGGGCCATCCTTCACTGCCCTCCTGGGCCACAGCAGAAAGCTGGACTGGAAGAGGAGCAATTGGGACTAGAACCCAGCACCCATATGGGATGCCGGTGCCGCAGGCAGAGGATTAACCAAGTGAGCCACACGCCGGCCTTAAATTTTTTTTTAAAGATTTACTTATTTATTTGATAGGCATAGTTATAGACAGAGGGAGAGACAGAGAGCCAAGTCTTCCATCCACTGGTTCATCCCCAAAAGGTCACAACGGACAGAACCACGGCTAAGAACTTCTTCTGGGTCTCCCACGCGAGTGCAGAGACCCAAGCACTTGGGACATCGTCTGTTGCCATCCCAATGCACAAGCAGAGAGCTGGATCAGAAGAGGAGCAGCCAGGTCACAACTGGCGCCCATATACTACTGCTTTCCCAGGCCATTGCAGGGAGGTGGATCGGAAGTGGAGCAAGTAAGAATGGAAACCAGCACCTATAGGGAATGCTGGTGCCGCAGGCAGATGTTTAACCTACTACACCACAGCACCAGCCCTTCAGGTTAAATTTTTATTAATCCCATCTTACAAGTGAGTAAATTAAGGTTTTCCAAAGAGCTAATGGAATTGTTTGAGGGCATACAACTAGTTAGTGCTTGAGTTATCTTCTTGTGTTCTTTCTGCTTTTACCCCCAGAACTACTGTAGACACATAAGGACTACAAGCTGAGTCAGGACTCAGAAAGAAAGCACAGACAACCTACAACTACATTTTGGATTAGATTAAACCTCTAGATGAAATACTAATACTGCTAATCAGTGGTAATTTTAAATTTCTAGCAGCTGATATTTTCCATGCAATAAAAAAAAAAAAAATCCCACCATAAAAGCACCAAGGAAAGCATTTTTTAAAGATAATTTATCTCAACCTAAAAGAAAATATTTCACAGCCAGATTAAAACTATTTAGAATGTCACTTCTTTCAGCCATCTAGTTTGTTATAAGGATTAGCATGTTTTTAAATGTTATCTGATGTGCTAGTAAAATGTTGGCTGCTGACAGAAAAATCTGAGTATATATAACTTATATTTGCATTATCTTTCTTGTAGGATGACTTCTATTCACTTGCATAGATTTATTTGCCATAATTTATTTAATAAATACCATTATTACTGGATCCTTATGCTTTCCTCTTGTTGCTATTTTACTTTTGAAAATTTGTTTCTTTTCTTTTTCTTTTTTGTTTTCTCCTGTCGTTTCTTGCTGCTTTTAAAATTAGCACTGAAAGAAACAGGCTTGTCCATTTGTTCTTTAAGATAAAAACCCAGAAGTGGAAGTGCTGGACCAAAAGGCATATTGTTTAGGACTTTGAGTACACAATGATGGCCAGGTTTTAAAAAGAATTTAGCAATGCTGCACAAATCTTTTCCAATAATGCCACCAACATAATTTCAAACACATATGTCCTAATTCAGTATGCATCAAACAGAAGCATTGAGGTTCCAAGAAACTTTAATTAAAAGAAGCAGTTATTTTTTTTTTTTCTCCCTCTCTATTTGCACTTCAAAATGCTGGCTACTCAATCAGTTAATCTGAATAAGTATTTAGGTGGTGAAGTAAAAGCTATTTTAAAGTGTGTTCTCATCTAACTTTAATAAGATGAAATAAATTGCCATAGGTACTAAAAATAGTTCACTGTTCTGAAACTCAATGCCTCTTGCCAGAACAATATTAGTGATGCATATTCTATGCATTCTTTCCCCAAATATGGCATCTGCTGTGCACAAAATTCACAATGGAAGCCACCAGACATCTGTAGTAATAACACCTTTCGAATATTTTAAAAAGCCAAATGAATCCAGTTACTTCAACAAAACAGAATGTGCTAACATTAAGCATTTCATTATCACTTGTTTTTACTAATGCAAAGGACTGCAAATCTAGCTTTAAATTTTATATCAGTATAGTCTGGTGACAATATCCTCCAAATTTATTTGCCTAAAAGTGATGTTTTAAAACTCATTTTTCTTCTCTAAGTCTGATGATTATTACAGAAAGTATTCACACAAAAAACTAGTTTCCATTATAAAATGTAAAATTTTATACTCACAAAGCTAATTACTTCTGTTTAAATCAAACACACGACAAAAATTAATATAATATTAAGACAGTAAAAGTCGTGTACTTTAATGATGTAACAATCCCACACATGCAATTACGAGAATTTTTCACTTAAATTGTATGATTAAAAGATTTACACTGCATTTAATTAGAATCTTGAAACCAAAGGTTGAAAATAAGACTGGAATTGAAAAAGAGAGCACAACAAATTTTAAATACACAAAGAAAGCTGTATCAAGAATTAATTTTCAAAAAAATAATACATATAGGCCCATCTTAAAAGAAATTTTCCAAGTAAGATATCTGTTTTAAAACCAAGTTCAACTAATTTATATATAATATCTGATACTCCTACTGGACTCATTTTGGCAGCAGTAAGAAATAAACTGATGGTTAAAATACGATGACCTTGAAAATACACACTTCATTATCCAACAGAGCTATCAAAAACGACAGAAAGAAACAGAAAACGAACCTTTTGCAAGCTTTGTTTCTTCTACCACTTTGGTTAGATGCCCCTCCACGATCAGCTTCTCTGCCAAAGAAAATAAACGTTAGTATCCAAGCCCATACCGAGCAGCATTTCCCTGAGCCCTGCAGTGTAACACATTCCATGACCAAATTTAAAGATGATAACATTACTCCTATGACCAAGCTTGAACAAAAACTTGAAGCTGGGAGGGGAACTAAGAGAACTCTAACTATGACAGAGCAATCACATTAACGCAGAAAACTCAGGGTAGCCAGACAATCTGCCTTTTATTTTAATTAGATTTCATCTTATTTTAAAAGCCCAGACCCTTTTACAAAGGACTTGGAAAAAACAATGCCATCTTCTTTAAATCAAAGACGGTTAGCTGAAATAAAGCAATTCTGAGTTTTTTAATTTAAATTAAGAAGCAACAAAAAATTACACTATACTAATAGTTTACTTTTCCTTGCTGACACAATTCAGCAGATATGCCTATGCTGTAACATATTTCAGGAAATGGAATCATTTTCGAAATGTGCTTTCTCAGCAACTTCTTTATAATTAATTTATTTGAAATAACATTTTCATATTCTGCATTTTACTCAAAAACATAATAAATCTTATTCTGTTTTTTCTATGGCAGTCAATCTTTAATTTATTCTTTTTGCAGTAGGTAAAAAAATTTTGGTATTCTTCGGCTCTTCAGTCAATTGCAACTTGACCCACACCCACCATTCAATCACTGTAACTACTATTACAAGATCATCACAACCTTCTGTCTACCAGAGCCCACAGCTCTTTTTCATGCCTTAGACCCTGTAGTATGTGGCATTGTGTGTTCTTGTCTTCTTAAAAACAAAAAGCCAAAGCAACAGGTTTAATTTTAAAAGATATTGCTCCTCCAAGATGTGTAATGTAAGCTGTCCTTGCTGTCCTCTGACCTGTTCCACTTCATTCCTGAAATTCACTTTATACAAACAACAACTTTTAGCCATTTTTCTGGCATTTACATTTCTATTTATAAATATATTAATTAAAAAATTTCCATTTTACAAATTATTTATTGACAATCTTGCATACATGATTAAGCTTTAATATTCTATTGTCATCCTAATAAGCTATATTTTGCCAACCTATATCAGCATTTATATTGACTATTTTATATGAGTCTTATACTATGATTTTATTTCTTTTCTTATACAACATTTAGTATTTTTGTAGTTTATAATGACTCATATTGTTTTACTATATTTTTATGTATCTCTCTCAAGCACAGCCCAAGTTCTTACAGAACATAAAATTTTTAATTTTTTGTCAAACATACTAGGTAATCTATCTACCTACCTACCTATCAACCCACCCATGATGCCTCCCTTCCCTCAGTCCTTTGATTTTTTTTTTTAAGATTTATTTTATTTGAAATACAGAGTTACATAGAGAAAAAGAAAGAGGTCTTACATTCATTGTTTCAATCCCCAAATGGCAGCAATGGCTAGAAACCAGGAGCTTCTTCCAAGTCTCCATGCGGGTACAGGGGCCCAGGGACTTCCATCCACCACTGCTTTCCCAGGTGCATTAGCAGGGAGCTGGATTGGAAGTGGAGCAGCTGGGATTGGAACCGGTGCCCACATGGGATGCCGGCGCTTTAGGCCTGGCCTTTAACTCACTGCGCCACATCACTGACCCCAGTACTTTGATCTTACTCTGGTCTGGGCTGTCTCCTGTGCAAAATCTCCCTTTCTCCTAGATTCTAAATATTCCTCTTCCTGTTTTATTTCCTTATTTTATTCTATTACATCCTCTGATAACTTCCTGAAAAGGATGGCTAGAGGGTAAATGCTTTGACGACTGGCATTAGTTATGGCAAAATCACAGAGTTGTGATGCTGGCATCCCATAGCATGCTGCCAATCTGAGTCCTGCCTGCTCAGCTTCGTGTTGATACACGTGGGAAGACAGCAGAAGACAGCTGAAATGCTTGGGTCCCTGCCAATCATGTGAAAGAACAGGATGGAATTCCTGGCCCCTGGATTCAGCCTGGCCCCAGCCCTGGACATTGTAGCCATTTGCGGACAGAACTAGAGGATGGGAAGATTGATCTCTTTGCCTTTCAAATAATTGTCTTTGTTACCCAGAATACATGGTAGAGACTTTTGTGTTCAGCAATATGTGGTTTGCCTGTGCTTTCTGGGCACCTGGGTGGACTCCCTAGCACTGAGGCAGGTCCACAGGACCAATGCACAGCATTTAGGCAACAATGAGTAAGTTGGTAAAGGCTCCATCAACCTCGGCTCCTGAGTGACCACGTAGAACAGGGTGTTCTTCCCCATTATGGACATGTAGCAGGAGTGAGAAATAAATGTCACATTAAGCCATTTAAGATTTCATGGTTATTTTACAGCAACCTTATAATTTAGCTTATTGTGAATAATACGAGACCCTTTGTTTCTTTCTGGAAGTTTTCAGGCTCTTCCCTTTATCCCTAGGGTTCTTATCTCCCCTCATTCCTTTTTTCTTAATTGAGGTGACATTCACATAACTTAAAATAACCACTTAAAAGCAAAGAATTCAGAAGCATTTAGTACATTCATAAAGTTGTGTCACCACTACCTCTACCTAGTTCCAAAATATGTTCATCACCCAAAGGAAGCTCCATGTCCATTAAGCAGTTAGCACCTCTTTCTCTCCCCGGGCCCTGATCATCACCATGGATTTACCTATCCTGGGTATTTCATATAAATGGAATAATACCTTGTGAGACTTACTAGGTTTGTTATAGTGTATGACTTTTTAAAATATGTTGTGCTAGCCAGCGCCGCGGCTCACTAGGCTAATCCTCCGCCTTGCGGCGCCGGCACACCGGGTTCTAGTCCCGGTCGGGGCACCGATCCTGTCCCGGTTGCCCCTCTTCCAGGCCAGCTCTCTGCTGTGGTCAGGGAGTGCAGTGGAGGATGGCCCAAGTCCTTGGGCCCTGCACCCCATGGGAGACCAGGAGAAGCACCTGGCTCCTGCCATCGGATCAGCGTGGTGCGCCGGCCGCAGTGCGCCTACCGCAGAGGCCATTGGAGGGTAAACCAACGGCAAAAGGAAGACCTTTCTCTCTGTCTCTCTCTCTCACTGTCCACTCTGCCTGTCAAAAAAAAAAAAATATGTTGTGCTGAACATTCAGTATGTATTTTTGGTTTACACGTTAATATCTTTCAATTTTGGAAATTTTCTTCTACTCTATTTAACTGATAAATTCTTTCATTTAATTGTCCCATTTTTTCCCCTCTAAGTTGCTCATAACTACCCCCTGCCATATCCGAAATACCCTAGTCCAGTGCATTCAATCTCCAGAGAAAAAGCCTCCAGTCTTTTTGTATAAGCAGACACTTATCTGTATGGATGGGGGAGGGAAATGAAATTTAAACCACTGCCTTATACAAACTTTCAGTCCTGCCTCTAGCACCATCCATGCACTCCTGCCCTCTCTCAGAGGTACTAAGTGCCTCTGACACTCAAGTCATGTTTTTAACTCGCTTTTCAATTTTTTTTACACCTTCCAAAATTTTGCTAGTATCTATTATCTGCTGTAGTCTTGTTTCCCATTCTTCCTGACCTCATGCCCTTCATAACCTTTTATTATGAGTGGGTTCATTCACCATATTTAATCAAAAATTTTCTGCCTCGCTTTTGAAATTCTAACCCTTTGACTTCTAGCTACTAATCCTAATGCTTATACATGTTTGTGCCTTTCTTAATTCTCAAGTCTTTCACTGCCATTTGCTCCTTCTGATTATAGTTTAATCACGTTCAAGATTTCTGTCAACAAAAGAAATTATTTTTAATAGTTTTAACTACCTGCCATACTTGAATAATTTCTAAATATTAATGCAAAGCCTAGTGATTTCCCTTAGGACCCAGGATCCTATTATCCTATTACTTCCCAAACTCCTCACCTAGAAATCCCAAAGGGACTTGATCTCACAATGGTTGAAACTGAATTTATTGCCTCTTATTTTCCTCTAAATAGGCTTGATATCTCTACTCTCTTAGCTTCTATTGCTTTTCTTTCAACCTCTTTTAAAGTAAATTGCAATTATTCACTATAAGCATTATGCTGATTTTTTTCATCATACTACAAACTTCTTGATATACACTTGATCCTTCAAATATTTACTATATACCAGGCACAGTAGCAGTTACTCCCATGGAGTACCAAAATAAACTGATAAACTTATGAATTTAGGGTCTAGTAAAAGTGGGGAAGTATCTTATTAAGCATTCAATTCCCAAGACAATTCTGACACATTATCAGTGTTTACAAATGCCTATTAAGTGAATGTAGCAAACAATAAAATAGCAGTGGTGCCAGTGCTATAGCGTAGTGAGTAAAGCTGCAGCACGCAGTGCCAGCATCCCATATGGGAGCCAGTTCGAATCGCGGCTGCTCCAATTCCCATCCAGCCCTCTGCTATGGCCTGGAAAAGAAGTTGAAGATGGCCCAAGTCCTTGGGCCCCTGCACCCCCATGGGAGACCCGGAAGAAGCTCCTGGCTTCGGATTGGCACAGCTCTGGTTGTTGCAGCCAATTGGGGAGTGAACCAGCAGATGGAAGACCACTCTCTCTGCCTCTCCTTCTTTCTCTATATAACTCTTTCAAATAAATAAACAAATCTTTAAGAAAAACAATAAAATAGCATAAACAAAGACTTTGAAAGTCTAGTTTTTATTATGCTGAAGATCTAAGTACCAACCTTTTTTTTTTTTTTTTTTTGGACAGGCAGAGTGGACAGTGATAGAGATGGAGAGAAAGGTCTTCCTTTGCCGTTGGTTCACCCTCCAATGGCCGCCGCACTGCAGCCGGCACACCGCGCTGATCTGAAGGCAGGAGCCAGGTGCTTCTCCTGGTCTCCCATGGGGTGCAGGGCCCAAGCACTTGGGCCATCCTCCACTGCACTCCCTGGCCACAGCAGAGAGCTGGCTTGGAAGAGGGGCAACTGGGACAGAATCCGGCGCCCGGACCGGGACTAGAACCCGGTGTGCTGGCGCCGCAGGTGGAGGATTAGCCTATTGAGCCGCGGCGTTGGCCAGTACCAACCTGTTTTAAAAATTATAAACACTTATCATAAGAATATAATTTATTGCTTAAGGTTCTCTTATGGTTAGAAGAAATTGTGAAGTCCCTACCATCACTTTCAAAGTCCATATGATTATCTCAGAGGTCAGTCAACTACAACCCCAGAGCCAAATACAATGTGCTGGTTTCAGCAAAGTTTATGGGAACACACCAAGGTCCATTCACTTACATATCACTGTGGCAGTCATCTTCTTGTTCTTTTTATTTATTTATTTATTTATTTGAGAGGTAGAGTTACAGAAAGAGAGAAAAAGACACAACAGAGTCTTCCATCCACTGGTTCATTCCCCAAATGGCCACAATGGCCAGAGCTGTGCTGATCCAAAGCCAGGAGCCAGGAGCCAGGAGCTTCCTATAGGTCTCCCATGCGGGTACAGGTGCCACTGCTTTCCCAGGCCATAAGCAGGGAATTGGATTGGGAGAGGAGTGGCTGGGACACAAACCAGTGCCTTTATGGGATGCTGGCGCCACAGGCAGATGCTTAGCCTACTACACCACGGTGCTGGCCCACTGAGGCAGTCTTGAGTAGTTGTAACAAAGACCTTTGAGGCTGCAAGGCCTAATATATTTACAGTCTGGCTTCTTGTTTTATTCTGACCTTTTATTTTATTTTTTAAAGATTTATTTATTTGAAAGTCAGTGTTACACAGAGAGAGGAGAGGCAGAGAGAGAGAAAGAGGTCTTCCATCTGATGGTTCACTCCCCAGTTGGCCGCAATGGCCGGAGCTGCGCAGATCTGAAGCCAGGAGTCAAGAGCTCCCACATGGGTGCAGGGGCCCAAAAACTTGGGTCATCTTCTACTGCTTCCTCAGGCCATAGCAGAGAGCTGGATCGCAAGTGGAGCAGCTGGGACATGAACTGGTGCCCATATGGGATACCGGCACTTCAGGCCAGGGTGTTAACTTGCTGCACCACAGCGCTGGCCCCCTAACCTTTTATTTTAAAAGGCATTTTCGGCCGGCGCCGTGGCTTAACAGGCTAATCCTCCGCCTTGCGGTGCCGGCACACCGGGTTCTAGTCCCGGCTGGGGCGCCGGACTCTATCCTGGTTGCCCCTCTTCTAGGCCAGCTCTCTGCTATGGCCCGGGAAGGCAGTGGAGGATGGCCCAAGTGCTTGGGCCCTGTACCCGCAAGGGAGACCAGGAGAAGCACCTGGTTCCTGGATCAGCGAGATGTGCCGTCCGCAGCGGCCATCAGAGGGTGAACCAACGGCAAAAAGGAAGACCTTCCTCTCTGTCTCTCTCTCTCACTATCCACTCTGCCTGTCAAAAAAAAAAAAAAAAAAAAAGGCATTTTCATGTTTGTGTATTTTTTGCATATATTTAAACCTCTGCTCTCAGTCTTAGGTTTCCACATGGCTTTTCTCACAGACTTTCCTGCACAACTACACAGCTTAGTCCCATCTCTTTTCTAACATGTACTATCTTTGCTTCTCCCTATCACTTTATTTATTTTTCTTCAGTGAATATATCAATGCCTAACATACTACTGCTTTATTAGCTTATCTGTTCAAGAGAATGTAAACTCCACGAAGGCAAAGGCAAAAAATTTCTTGTCTCATTCACTTCTTCTTCTTCCCTTTTTTTTTTTTTTTTTAAGATTTATTTATTTATTTGAAAGGCAGAGTTACAGAGACAGAAGGGGGCAGAAAGGCAGTGAGAGGTCTTCCACCCACTGGTTCACTCTCCACATGGTCTCAACTGCTGGAGCTGGTCCAGTCAGAAGCCAAGACCTTCTTCTGAGTCTCCTACATAGGTATACGGTCGCAGATACTTGGACATTCCTCTGCTGTTTTCCCAGGCACCTTAGCAGGGAGCTAGATCAGAAGTAGGGCAGCTGGGAATCGAACCAGTACCTATATGGGATGCTGATGCTGCAGGTGGCAGCTTTACCCACTAAGCCACACTGTCAATCCCTCATTTACGTTTATAGCTCTAACACCTAAAATATTACCTGGTCTATATATAATAGATGCTTAATTAATATCTGTCAAATGAATTAATTGGGCACCTTTTTTAAAAAAAGATTTATTTATGGCCACCACTATGGCATAGTGGGTAAAGCTGAGCCTTGTACTGCCAGCATCCCATGTGGGTGCCAGTTCATGTCCCAGCTACTCCATTTCCGATCCAGCTCTCTGCTATGGCCTGGGAAAGCGGTAGAAGATGGCCCAAGTCTCTTGGGCCCTTGAACCCACATGGGAGACTAGGAAGAAGCTCCTGGCTCCTAACTTTGGATCAGGACAGCCCCGGCCATTGCAGCCAACTGGGGAGTGAACCATCAGATGGAAGACCTCTTTCTCTCTCTCTGCCTCTCCTCTCTCTATGAAACTCTGACTTTCAAATAAAATAAATAAATCAAAAAAATTTTTTAAAGATTTATTTATTTATTTGAAGGCAGAGGCAGAGAGAGAGAGGTCTTCTATCCACTGGTTCATTCCCCAATTGGCCGCATCAGCCAGAGCCAAGCATATCCAAAGTCAGTAGCCAGGAGCTTCTTCCATGTCTCCCACGTGAGTACAGGGGCCCAAGGACTTGGGCCATCTTGTACTGCTTTCCCAGGCCATAGCAGATAGCTGGATTGGAAGTGGAGCAGCAGGGACTAGAACCAGTGCATGGGCAACTATTTTTAAAGGGATCAAACTTAGAAAAATTATTTGAATGTTTTCCTTATCCTAAAAACCTAAGTTTTAAATAAGTTTAAACTTTTAACACTGCTGGAATATAAGTCCTAGATAACAATTAGCTGCTATTATTATAACTATTGAAACCATTTAAGTTTATATTATAAAATCTGGCATGAACTCAGCTCTGCTCCTGACTCTGGCTTCCTGCTAATGCAGACCATGGGAAGTAGCAGCAATGGCTTAAGTAATTCAACCACAGCTCAGCCCTGGCTGTTGTGGGCATTTGGGAAGTAAACCAGTGGATGGGAGATGGGAGATTTCTTTTTCTCTTTCTGTCAGAGAGAGAGAGAGCGAGCGAGAGAGAGAGAGTGAGCCTGGAACTATATGGTCTCAAACTTGAGGGTGGCATTGTGGCACAGTGGGTTGAACCAAGGCCTTCGATCCAAGCATCTCATATGAGCCCTGGTTCAAGTATCAGCTGTGCTGCTTTCGATCTAGCTCCTTGCTAATGCGCCTGGGAAAGCAGCAGAAAATGACCCAAGTGCTTGGGCCCCTGCCACCCACATAGGAGACAAAGATGGAGTTTGAGGCTCCTGGCTTCAGCCTGATCCAGTTTTGGCTGTTGGGGCCATTTAGTGACTGAACCAACAAATGGAACATTTCTCTTTCTCTACCTCTCTCTCTGTAACTCTTTCAAAAAATAAATAGATCTTAAAACAACAACAACAACAACAAAAACCCCAAAAAACGTGTGGTGGAGACTTCAATGCTTTGAAAGTACTAAAAGTCACAAGTATGGGCTGGCACTGAGGTGTTGTGTATAGTGGGTTAAGCTACGGTTTGCAATGCCAGAATTCCATGTCAGTCTATCAATTTGGGTCCTGGCTGCTCTGCTTCCTGTCTAGCTTCCTGCTAATGTGCCTGGGAAAGCAGCAGAAAATGGCCCAAGTACTTGGGCCTGTGCCACTCACATGGGAGACCTGGAGTTCTAGGCTCCTGGCTTCAGCCTGGACCAGCCCCAGCCACCAAAACTATTTGGAGAGTGAGTCAGCAGATGGAAGATACTCTCTCTGCCTCTGTCATTCTGCCTTTCAAATAAAATAAATCTTTTTTAAAAGTCACTAGTGTAACACACACAATCAAAATAGGGAGATTTGAGATCTTTACCTATCACCTATCAGCTTCAGAGACTTATAAGCTATGTGCCTTGGCACAACTGAAGAACAGAGTAGAGCCTTTCTTTCTCTTTATATAAAACATCCTTTATTGAAGGATACTGTAGAGATAAGTATTCATTTCCTCCTATTTTAAAATCATATTTATTGAGAACAATTATAAAAAGAAACATATAATATAAAAGTACAGATTAATAAAACTTAATAAAGCAGGCCGGCGCCGTGGCTCAACAGGCTAATCCTCCGCCTAGCGGCGCCGGCACACCGGATTCTAGTCCCGGTCGGGGCACCGATCCTGTCCCGGTTGCCCCGCTTCCAGGCCAGCTCTCTGCTGTGGCCAGGGAGTGCAGTGGAGGATGACCCAAGTGCTTGGGCCCTGCACCCCATGGGAGACCAGGAGAAGCACCTGGCTCCTGCCATCGGAACAGCGCGGTGCGCCGGCCGCAGCGCGCTACCGCGGCGGCCATTGGAGGGTGAACCAACAGCAAAAGGAAGACCTTTCTCTCTGTCTCTCTCTCACTGTCCACTCTGCCTGTCAAAAAAAAAAAAAAAAAAACTTAATAAAGCAAATTTCTGTGTGACCACAGCCCAATAAACAAAACCTCCCCCACCAACCTCCAAAGCCTTCCACACTCTCCTTTCCAGTTAACCTCTCCCAACCCATCCTCTTGACTTTTAAGGTATTCAGTGCCTTACATTTCTTTATAATCACACTATCCAAATATTCTTGACTAAATAATATATTGTAATTTTTACTGCTTTTGAAGTTTATAAAATGTCAGGTTCCTTTCACCTAATACAACTCAGTGTACTTACTCATTTGACTACTAAAGGTCTTTCAGGTTACTTTTTGACTTTTGAACTGGAAATATTGCTGCTATGAATGTGCTTGATTTATATTTATATGCAGGCATATCTGTAGGAAATCTACCAAAAAGTAGAACTGATGTTTTGACAACATCGGAAAATCATCATCTAGGCATTTCCTTTAGCCAGAAAACACCTAACAGAGTTGCAGAAACTATTAAATCTTGACAAAGACTGAACAAAAGAGAACCAGGTTTATTTCTTGGCCAACAAAAATAAATGATGGACTAACTATATTACTATGTGGCATAAAATAAAAATGAAGCACAATACAATGCATTCAAAAGAATTTCAAAGGAAGCACAGGTGCCAAGACTGAACTGAAAGCTAAAGAGCCATTTTCCTCACATGACAGCTCCAAATAATTGAAATGTTAAAGCAGAAGACAAATTCAAATATCACAGACTATCTGATACTAATGTCAGCTACCCAAGGATCTCAAACAAAGGGGAGAGAGGAGTAGGTGGATATAAAACAACTCAACAATCTGTTGCTGTAACTGCCAGGCTGGGTATTTCTAAATCTCACAGGTGGGTTTCATTCAAGAAATAATGTTAAAAAGTCATCAAAATAAATTGTTTAAGACTAAACTTTTACTGGTAAAAATTTAGGTACATACAGGTAATTAAAAAGATATTCCCTAGACTATGAGAAAATATTACTTAACAGAAATGATATAGATCAATCAGCTTTCATAATCATATGATGAGGGATAAGAAGGAGAAATAAGTTACTTCCACATAAAAGCATCCACAAACACTTCTCCATGCTCCACCCCACCCATCCCATATATTTCCTACTGAACTAGCTATTCTATATTTCTGTGTGCCAGGCGTTACTCAGAGCACTTAGTAAATTAACTTTCAATTAACTTTCCTAATAAGCCTATGAGGTAAATACTGCCATCTCATTTTATAAATGAGGATATTAGATTACAAGAGGTTAATTTGCTCAGAATTATATTAACAGTGAGAAAATAAGTCAGTATTTATATCAAGATCTCTCTGGCCCAATTATAAACATCATAAATGGAAATTAAAGTCACCTAAAAAGTCAATAAACTTAAATACAGTAAAGAAACTGAAATTAGAATTAACAACACGATACTATCAAAGTAAATCAACCAACAGTTCCAAAAGTTATCTGTCTGAAAACTGAGGAAGGAAGAACAAGAGAGAGAAAAGCAATTGACAATTCAATGATGTGACAGATGTTCGACTCAGTGGTTAAGACGCTGCTTGGGATGCCATATCCCATATCAGAGTGCCTGGGTCTGGGTCCCAGCTCTTCCTTTGATGCAAGTTTCCTGTTCATGCTGGGAAGCAGCAGATGATGGTTCAAGGACTTGGGTCCCTGCCACCCACGTGGGAGACCTGGATTGAGTTCCTGGCTCCTGGCTTCAACCAAGCCCAGCCCTGGCTGTTTAGGAGTGAGCCAGCAGACAGAAGATCTGTCTCTCCACTAATCTGTTACTCTGCCTTTCAAATAAATAAATCTTTTTTTTTCTAAATAAGAGCACAGAAACATTTTTTAAAAAAAGATACAGTGTACATACCAAACACTGTTGAAATGAATTCTAGATTATCACCTGGGAGAAGAAGCTAGTAGAAGATGTTAGAAAGCTCACTGAATGGGGTAATGATAGATACAAACTCCAATATTTCCTAAACAAACTACAATAAGAAAAAAACAAATACATAATTAGCAGCATCCAGCTTATAATCTTTTTTCCTATAATGGGAGACATAACCTCCAACAAGCAGGAACCACTTGGCTTAGAGAAACTTAAGTTAAAAAAGCCAAGTTTAAAAAACTCTTTCAAGTAGAATATGTAATCAGAATAATCCTGAGATTGTTCAGAGGCTGACCTCATGGAGTGATGAAAAGTAAACACTTAGTCACACGAGCAACACTTACCCCAAATAAGGCAATTTCTGTGTAAGAGCAAAGCCCTAACAGAAAGAAGGGAATAAGAGAAGCATACACAGATAGTGACTGTAATTTCAGGGGAGACAGGAAGTTAATTTTTTTGAAAATCAGGAAAAATATCAAGCAATATACAAAATATTAACAGAATTAAACTTTTGCCTGGAATAACAGCAGTTAAACCCCACAATCAACATGGATTAAAGAATATAAAGACAGGAGGCTCACTGCACCAAAAGGGAGATGTTCTTGAGGGAGTGGGCAGTTACGTCTCTACAAAGTAACCTCAGAGGAAGTTTTCTCTGGCACCCAGAAGTGATGCCTCTGCCCTTATCAGGACACAGAGTAGCAAGGGAAATCAAAGGCGCAGGCAGTCATGCACCCACCAAGGCAGGTCTCCATGTCCTTAGAGTCTCCATCTTGGACCTTTCATCTTTCCAATCAGTACAGAGGATAATCAAGTGACAAAGTTCATCGATGAATGAAACAGATTTAGAGATGCACAATTTATTTGCTCAGAAACACGAAAGTCTCAATGTAATGGATACATTACATTAATGGATAAGTTTATACAGTAAACATTAAATAATTAAAATGTGCAGGGTACATAGAATGTAGAGCTCTGCCTAAATCAAACTGATGTTCTGAATCCCTGAAGTAAAAAACACAGCAAAAGCTTTTTAGTAAGGTTTACTGCAGTTTGCTTGTTAAGTCTAGATTCCATGTGGTAAAGCTCTTTTTAAACAAAATACTGACTTTGTGATTCTGGAATTACACAAAAGATTACATTTGAATCTGTTCGAAGGCCAATCTCTTTGCCTGAGACTAAGAGCTGTTCTCTAAAAAGATAATTTAAAAAGCTTGTTTTACCATAAAAGGAAATCAAGTTGAAATGTGTTCTAACTCATTTACTTCCCATAAAATAACCTTGTAAACTGAGAGAGCCAAAAACAAAATAACTCTCTTATGGATTCATATATTAAAAACTAAAAATTTTATCAATATTTTAAAAAGATATACACAAAGAATCAGATGGATGTAAACTATTTGCTTTTTAACTTCTAAAGCACAAGGTGAACTGATACTATACAAGCACTATATAATAAAGGCTAAGTATTTAACATTTGCTTTTCCAAAGATTGAATATAAAAATATGATTAATATCATATATCAGTTCAAGATGTCTATCAATGAAAATAATGATATAAAGTTTGTGTGCTTGTCAGTAAATAATTCCAAATGGTTTAAAAAGTCTTCCGTATAGGGGCCAGCACTGTGGCGCAGCTGGTTAAAGCTCTGACCTGCAGTGCCTGCATCCCCCATAGGGACTGGCTCAAGTCCTGGCTGCTCCACTTCTGATCCAACTACCTACTAATGCCCCTGGGAAAACAGTACAGGATGGCCCAAGACCTTGGGTTCCTGTACCCACATGGGAGACCTGAAAGAAGCTCCTGGCTCCTGGCTTTGGATCGGTTCAACTCTGGCCATCGTAGCCATATGGGGAGTGAACCAGTGGATGGAAGACCTCTGTCTTTCTCTCTGTCTCTAACTCTGCCTCTCAAATAAATAAATAAAATCTTTAAAATAAATAAATAAAATAAAAAATTTAAAAAGTGTTCAGTAAAAATTTACAAAAGATGTTTTATGGCTTAGGTTTGCTTGTAATGAAACTTACTAAATACAACAATCGTTATTAAAGAATGTTATTAAATGTTATTAACAATTGTTATTAAAGAATGCTTGTTATTAAAGAATGAAATGCTTTTGACAAAAATCAAACCAGAGGGAATCCTCACTATTCCAATTCTGCTCATCCAAATTTAAGGAACCAAATCAAACAGATTTGGAACATTTCTGAGATAAAACTACAATCATCGATAACCAAAGACTTGCTACTTGCTACCTGAAATTTAAAAAGAACTTCTGTCAGCTGTTTCACATCCCAAGTGGCCCCAATGGCAGGGGCTCGGCCAGGCTGAAGCCAGGAGCGTAGAACTCCAACTGAGTCTCCCACATGGATGGAGGGGCCCAAGCATTTGGGCCATCTCCTGTGGCTTTCCCAGGTGCATTAGCAGGGAGCTGGATCAGAAGCAGAGCAGCTGGGACTTGAACTACTGTGCATATGAGATGTTGGTATCACAGGCAGGTTTAACCTGCTTTGCCACAATGCTGGCCCAGAATGGGATTTTACGTTCTAATTTTTCCTTCTAAGTTCAACATGCTTAGTATTTCCCAAGCTATTGCATAGTCTTCATAAATATCACTGTATTAGTTGTCTAATAAACCCATTGAGAGAATTTGCTGTAATTCACATAACTTTTGTGCTACTTCTGAATATTTATTTGGTCCTTTTTTTCTCCATAATTATAATGCAGTAAAAATCTCCAATCAGCTTTATCTTCATTTTCAACAAAAATTGTTCTAACTATAGATATTTTATAATATTATTTTACATAAAATGTTCACTAACAAATTAGACATTAACAATTAAAAAGGTATTTTTAAAGTAAATAATAAGAGCAAAGTAAAAGGACTTTTGTATACTGCAACTCAGTAAAACATTTTTTTGGATAATTTTCTGTTCTATTTCTTTAGGTTCAAAATATAAATCCCAGAAGTTCAAAATAACATTAACTTACCAAAGAATGATAACATGTAGTAAAAGTTTACAATATTTTTTCTGAAGATTTGTATGTTAGATTACATATTCTTTTGGTTGGTTTCAGAGGATACCAATCATTTTGCCCCAAATTGCTGTACCAAATTTATGTGAGATTTAGTAATTAGAAGGCAATAAAAAGATACACTCATCTTTGCTTTGCAAATATTTTTTTAAAAGACAAGGAGGGGTGGACTTGGTGGGTTAAATTGTCGCTTGGAATGTCTGCATCTCACATAGGAGGTGCCAGTTTCAGTCCCAGCTACCGTGTTCCAGTACCAGCTGCTTGGGAATGTGCCTAGAAAGCAGCAGATGATGGCCCAAGTACTTAGGTTCTTGCCACCCAGATGGGAGACCCAGATGGAGTTCCTGACTCTGCTCTGGCCTAGCCCTGGCTGTTGATGGAAGATCTGTCTATTACTCTACCTTTCAAATAAATACATACATAAAACTTTAAAATATGACAAAGAAATATGCCATATTTATTAAAAAATTGTCTCAAAATAATATTAACTTATGTCTAATATTATAGTATCCAAAACTAACAAAATCGGAAGTTCTTCTAAAACTAAGGAAAGAAATTCTGTGTCCTTAAAAGATCCCTAGGGAATATAAAATTTGTGATTACTGGGTATGACCCTTACAACCCCCAAGAGCTCCATAGATGGGGGCAATCACAAATGCATGCACATCCACAAGATGGGATTATAAGCATAAAAATTTGTAAAACCATTCATTTCAACAGATAGGAGGAGGCAGACAGACAGGAAGGAAAAGGAAAATGTCAGAGAAAGCATTTGCCTAATCAGAAAAAGTATGGACATCAGCAACATATTTTTATTAAACACAGTGACCTTTATTTGTTACTAACAAAAAGAAGATATTATCACAACCTTGTGACTGCTATATATTTAAGCATTTATGTGATTTTCAAGTAAAAATAAAATCACAGTATTTTTGTTTAGGAGTTAGTAAGGTTGTCTAAATTACCTCAAAAGCCAACCTATCTTTAAAATCATCTTAAAGACAGCCTTGTACAGCATCCCAAGACTAGGTATAGTTGTCAGACTGTAGGACAATCTACTGCTATTCCTTCCCTAGAAATAGGAAGTTCCTGTTATTCTGAGGGCCATTTTCAGAAGTCAATCTGCAAACTAAATAATTATTTTTGTGGCCTCATTTGATCTAACAAATTTATTTAAGAACCTCAAAATTCAAATCTTTGATAAAATTAGAATTCAAATAAAACAGGTTAATGTTATTACTATCTCTTCATTAAGTATCCACAGGAAGTTTAAATACTTGATATTCCATTTATTCTTGCTCAGTAATGATTTTTATAAAATTAACAAGCTTGAACTTCCTATTTTGTGTGTACAAATGACTAATCTGAAATGCTTAGCTCCATTTATGAAGACAAATGCATCAGGAATATTTTTCTCAAAATACAGAGATACTGACAATATGAAAATGCCCACTGCTGTCTGAAGATGGCCCTTTGTACACTTCTAATAAAGCAAACACATTCAGTTCCTCGTTTGTCCTCTGACTTTTCAATTTTAGCTCCTGGCTTCATTAAAATCAATGTGAAAAACACTCTGTACTCACTCTGGCATTCTATGAATTGATGAATAAAAGTGCAGTCCCCGCCACTCTTTGAAAGCAAGTGCTCTAATAAAGAAAGAAACACCTTTAAGGATATAGTTTATTGCTGTCTTTGAAAACCAACAGCAAAGACAGAAAAACTGAAATGTATTAACATGGCTAACTCTGAGAAAAATTTGAATATATTTTAAACATATTTTGGAGCTGAAGTTAAATGACTGAAAATTCTGGTTTCATAATCATTAATCTGTACCCTGAATGGTTAGCTTTTTAAAGGTGCAGTTTTTATCCAAAGAGCAACAACAAACAAAAAAACCCATATAATTACATTGCTTTAACAAGCTTTTCCCATTTTAAAAATATACCTGCTTTCATGAGAGCTTAACAAATTCCATTAAATAATTTTAAAAGTTTGTATTTTTAATTACTAAATTAATTTTCAGTTACTGGTCTCCAAGAGCCACTTTACAAAGCTACATGTTCACCTTAGTTAACAGGCAAAAAATAAGTATCTCAAAAACACATAATTCTTTAAAATTTAAGAAAATACAATTTAAAATTTAATTTTTCATTTCACAAATAATCTTCCCTTTTGAGTCACTTAATCTTTACTCATGCGTTGTCCAAATGTTACATTGTTCATCTCTGCTCAAATGATTATAGTCACTGACTTACTGTACACTGATAAGAGCTTGGCCAATGGTTTTTTGCAAACTGAACTTGTTTTTTTCTAAAACTGGATGGAGAAAACTAAATTGTAACACAGTAGTTCTAATAAAAGTTTCAGCCCTTTTCTTACAATATTCTTTATTACTCTGATGCAAAGAATTAACTACTGAATCTGGATAATATCCTTCAATTACATATTTGTGTAGTTTGGGAAGTTTAAGTGCTAAAAATATATTCCAACATGTTGAGTATCTGAAAGGTGTGGAAGCACTAAAACCTGTCAAAATGGACACAATTTCATATCACTCTCACTGTAAAAGCCTCCTTTCTCTTCATCTCAAACTCTGCATGAGAAGCAGACACCTCCTACTCTGAGAGTACACCACCCTCTCTCGACATCATTCTTACTAGCTGCCTTGTTTGCCTCTGTTCTCAATTCTATTATCATCCTTTATGTAGTTGCAAGGTGTGTAAAATCTCCAGTCAACAGTCACCATCAAAGTAAGACAAAAACCTGGGAATAAAAGGTTAATACAACTCATGTTTTAGAAAGACCAACATTACATACTTGGGATGTTATACAGAGATAAAATATAGCCCTCAAAAGAAAAAATGTTAACTGCAAAAGATATTTAAAATTTAAAAGTATTTAATAAACAGAATATGCCAACTGTAGATAAGAAAATAAAAATAGGAACCCTTCAGGAGAGTATTAACTATCAACATAAAAAAAGTTGTTTTACATCAATCCTAAGCTACATATAATACTTTCAAAAATATTATATCATGTTAAATAAGAAAACTCACTTAGAACCAAATTTTCAACTAAATAAAAGACTTCATAAAACCTATCTGAAATCAAATTTTAGGCTAATATCAATGAACTTTAGATGACACTTATTAAAGCAGGACATCCCACCACAATTCACAAAGCTAAAAGTCACTCCTTGCCTACTCTGATTTTAATACCTAAACTAAATTAAAATATTTACTACAACATTTTAGATAAAACCTAGATGAGATTAAATATAAATATATATACATATTTATGACTTCTACAAAGAAATTGCCTATACATATGAGAGAAAAGCTTTACAGATAATATACATAAAGTATTTGAATCATGATCCTTTCAATACTCTATTACTTCAGTTTGGGTCTTTAGGAATTTACCTTCCCACAACTACAAAATATGCCAGTGACAGTGTCAAAGGAATCAGATACTTATAAGAGTGATGTCTTTGTACAAAGATACAGAGACAAAAAATAGAGAACCACTCTACTTAAAATGTATTTTATTTATATATGAGTTTCCTATGGATTTTGACTTCTTATACTCACACTGTCCAACACTACAGACATTGGTCCACGTGGCTAATGAGTCCTGAAATGTGGCTAGTTAGGATTGAGATGTATACTAAGTATAAAATACATTTTCAATGATTTCAAATAATCAGAAAAGATTATTTAATATTGATTGTATGTTGAAATGTAATATTTTGGATACTGAGAGTTAAATACATCATTAAAATTTGTTTTACCTTTTCAAAAATTAGTATTAATGTGTCAACCAGAAAAAAATTTAATTATACACGTAGCTCTCATATTTCTTTCAGAAAGTATTATTCTAAACTTTCTAAGATATAATTATATTTATTAAAAAAATACAACAAATTTATAGAGGGGCTGATGCTGTGGCTTAGAAGGTTAAGCCTCTGCCTACAGTGCCGCCATCCCATATGGGTGTTGGCTGGAGTCCCAGCTGTCCCATTTCCAATCCAGGTTTCTGATAATGTGCCTGGGAAAGCAGTGGATGATGGCCCAAGTCCTTGGGGCCCTGAACCCACATGAGAGATAAGGAAAAAGCTCCTGGCTCTGACTCTGGCCTGGCCCAGCCCTGACTGCTGTGGCCATTTGGGGAGTGAACTAGCGGATAGAAGATATCTGTCTCTCTCTTTCCTTCTCTCTGTTTCGCTGCCCTTCAAATAAATGAATACATCTTTAAAAAAAAGTATGCATTTAGCAGCTTTGTTATATTTAAATAATTTAAAAATGGAGCTTACTGGAAGAAGTATTAATTTTTAACATTTCTTTATATTTTTTGAATATTCTATTAAAACCATACTTGATACTCTGTTATTTAAATGGTAATCCTCATTAAAATCATATAATATTATGGCCATGGACTTTGGCAATATTGGAATATTAGGTAATTGGCTTGTTATTATATAGCAAGTGATTTAGAATGTAATAAGGGATCCCTCTTAATCCAAAATCCTCTCTATAACTAAATTTGGTGTAACACAGTTTTTTAATATATTGAGAAATTTATTACTTAGCTATTATCTACTCAATTTATCATCACCAAAAAAAGATAAAAAAACCCACACACCAACAGAGGATAATCATTATAGCAAGGTTTAAGTATTTAAAATATCTTATTTAGTTTTAAATCAAGCAGTCTACAACTATTTATAACGTAAAATGTCTCCTACCATTCTAAATCAGTTAAATTTTAAGTAGTACTTTGCCAACTGTATAAAGATGACTTCATGCACATAAAAGGCTTCTCGTGGCCGGCGCCGTGGCTTAACAGGCTAATCCTCTGCCTTGTGGTGCCGGCACACCGGGTTCTAGTCCCAGTCCGGGCACCGGATTCTATCCCGGTTGCCCCTCTTCCAGGCCAGCTCTCTGCTATGGCCCGGGAGTGCAGTGGAGGATGGCCCAAGTGCTTGGGCCCTGCACCCACATGGGAGACCAGGAGAAGCACCTGGCTCCTGGCTTCGGAACAGCGCGGTGCGCCGGCTGCAGCAGCCATTGGAGGATGAACCAACAGCAAAAAGGAAGACCTTTCTGTCTCTTTCTCTCACTTTCCACTCTGCCTGTCAAAAAAAAAAAAAAAAAAAAAAAGGCTTCTCATAACTAAAGAAAAAGAAGGTACCTAGCTTGTGCTAACATTATTAATAAATACATTCTCATGTCAAGAGTGTGACAGATTTTATTAAAAAGTAAACATGCCAGAAAGAGAAAAGCAAGAAAAGTCACAACAGAAAATATAAAATCATTTAAGGAAGGTAAAGTTTTTGAAGAGGATTAAATAATTTTATATAAGTTTGCTGGATATATCTAATGAGAAGCAACTAGTAATTTTGGTGCAATGAATATAAACTACACCTTTAAAAATTCTCATACTGAAAATCAAGTTGAAATTTCAAAAAAATCAAGTCATTTTACATATCATACATAGAACAAATAACAATCATTAATGAAACTGTTTTCCTGAGTTTCAAAACTTATTATATATGCAATATTGGGTTTTGACCTCATAGTTGACATATATGTTTACCTGAGCCTACTGTGTAAGTCTTGATTAAAAAATCAACCAAACAAACAAACAAAAAAACCAGCTTCTAATTGTTGCCTGAGAACTATCAAGGTATCCCGATACATGGAAAAAATATTGAATTTGTAGTTCTAGGTATAGGCCTTGTTATTTTCCACTAACTTTTACATCAAAAAATAAGATGACAGACACATAGATTGGTAAACATAGAGAACAGTGTTCCTCCTTGTGTACTGAAAGTATCTAGTGCAGGATCTGTCACATAACTGGTGTTCAACCAATGTTGGATGGAAGGGGAGATGTGGAAGAAGAATAGGGATCTTCAAGACGGAAGTATTAGTGGCTGCCGCTGTGGCATAGCAGGTAAAGCTGTCGCCTGCACTGCCAACATCCCATATGGGCAGCCGGTTCAAGACCCAGTTGCTTCTCTTCTGATCCACCTCTCTGCTATGGCTTGGGAAAGCAGTAAAAGATGGCTCAAGTCCATGGGCCCTTGCACCCACGTGGGAGACCTGGAAGAAGCTCCAGTTCAGTTCTGCTCCGCTCCGGCCATTGCAGCCATTTGGGGAGTGAACCAGCAGTTGGAAGACATCTCTCTCTGCCTCTGCCTCTCTGTAAGTCTTTCAAATAAATGAATAAATCTTTAAAAAAAAAAAAAAGACTGAAGTATTATAAAAGCCACATGGTAAAAAGTACCCCATGTAGTAGTAGGCAAACCAATAAGTAATGGCTTACAGTTTTTGACCAGAGAGAGCCACACTATCCAGAAAGAATGGTCACAGAACTAAGAATTAATAAAAGAGTATAATAAATAATTTTATTCTCTGATCAACGAAACAGATGGATAAAGAGAACAGTTTTTATGACATGTCCAAGGGCCCAAACGATGGTTAAATAAACTCAAACATTAAAAATGGGGATCAAGCGGTAAGTGTTTGATTTAGCAGTTACACTACCACTTGGGATGCTCACCTACCACATCAAAATCCTAGGTCGTCCACTTCTAATCCAGCTCTGTGCTAACACGCATACTGGAGAAGCAGGTAACAGCTAATGTACTTGGGTTCCTACCACCCACTTGGAAGATCCAGATTGAATCCTGAGCTTCTGGTTCCAGCCTGACCCAGCCCTGAATTGAGCAAGTATTTGAGGAATAAACCAGAGAATACAAGAAAATCATTCCCCCTCCCTTTCACTCTGTTTTTTAAATAAAATGGAAAAAAAAAAAAAAAGGGGGGGGTGTGTCAATTATCATCTACAAGCAGAGCTCAATGGAACAAAATGGTAATATAACTCTTTGAAAAAAACAGCAGGGGTAATGAGAGCCTACACAAGCTATTATTACAGTCGAATTTTATCATTTTCTTATTTAAATAGTTAAAAAATAGACTATAGCATTAGGTTTTACAAAATAAAGTTTGCTTTTAAAAGATGGAGTTCAATGGTCTATGAATAACATGCTTTTCATTTCAAATACTTAATACCCTGAACTATCTATCCTGATTAAACAGTAAAAAGATATCATGGGGGGAAAAAATTTAAGTTTTTTACACTACCTTTTTCTGTGCTCCCATTTATTTTAGGTAAGAAGTCATCAACTTGTATCCCTAGGATTAAGACAGTGTATCATTGCCCAGTCAAAAAAAGTATTATTTTAATACTGGTCCCAAGTGTAACCATGGCATTTTGTATTCCTACTCATATTGAGATTGTACTGAACTTTTTAAATTCACTGTTACAAGAAGGGCTCAACTTGCCATTTTCTATGATTTCAGAGAAAGAGCTCCAACTACTTAGTAGCCTTCAATGAATCCCAAAAGCAAAAGGATTCTGCTGTTCATGCATTTTTCTTATGTAAGCATCTCCAAATACAACATCTCATACACAGAAATTCTATTCATCTCAAAGACTAAACAATGGTGCCCACTGGTGGCAATCAAGCATATTTTAAAAGGAAATTTTCTAAGTGCTTAAGTTTTTTATACTGAACATGTAAAACATCCCTTAAAGGAAAGAAAGCACTGAATGTGAGATAGTAAACAGTCAAAATTCAGCTTTAAGTAAGAAATCTGGATGACACCTACCTAAGCTGCTGCATTCTTTAAGAGTTTTCTCCTGAAGATGTTCTAACCGTACTGTAAATAAAAGTCCAAGAAAAAGATATTTCACAGATAAAAAGAAAAAAAATCAAATGGAATCAGTTTCTGGATTAGCTAACTTACCTTGTAAAGCTGTTAGCCTTTCATTGGTGAAATCATTATCAGCTTGCAAAGCTTCTATTTTTGCCTGGAGCTCCTGTTCCTTTTCTTCCATTTCATCTATTTTATGCTGTAATTCTTTTTTCTCAGCTTGTCCCTTCTGTTGGATTTCTTCTTGTTTTCCCTCTGCTACCTGTTGAGAAAGAAGAAAAATTCAGTTATTTAATAGGACCTGATCATATTTTAATAAACCTTAGCGAGGACTGTCTTACTCACGTAAACATCTAGCAAAAGTATTCCGTATTCTAGAACATACTGGTTTCTCTAAACTGGTAAAAATAAAGGTGTAGTGTCAAAAGGGATCTACACCGTAGTTACTCCTTCATCACACCTAGGACAGAGAAACTTGGAACAAGCAAGCAGTCTCAATAATAGAGCTTTAAGTACAAGATTACATTTAAAAAAAAAAAGATTTATTTATTTATTTGAAAGGCAGAGTTACAAAGAGAAAGACAGAGAAAGAGAGAGAGAGAGAGAGAGAGAGTTAGAGACAGAGAGACAGCTCATCCATCCACTGGTTCACTCCCCCAATTGCAACAACAGCTAGGGCCAGGTCAAAGCCAGGAGCCAGGAGCTTCTTCTGAGTCTCCCACATGGGTGGCAAGGGCCCAAGCCTTGGGCCATCTTCTGTTGCTTTCCCAGGAGCATTAGCAGGGAGCTGGATCAGAAGTGGAGCAGCTGGGACTTGAACTGTTGTCTATATGGAAGGCTAGCACCATAGGTGGTGGGCTTTACAGGTTATGCCAATGCTCAAAAATAACATTTTTTAAGAGGGAAATAAAACAATTAAAAGTACTATTTTTCAACTTGTAAGTTATAAAATGTAACTTATTCTGAAATTTTGAAAAAATTACATTTAGCTAAGGGAATAATGGTACAAGTACTTTTTCAAAAGGTCTTCGTTTAACAAGACCAATTTTTTTTTCTTTTTCTTTTTTTTTTATTTGTTTATTTATTTATTTTTTTATTTTTGACAGGCAGAGTGGACAGTGAGAGAGAGACAGAGAGAAAGGTCTTCCTTTGCCGTTGGTTCACCCTCCAATGGCCGCTGCGGTAGGCGCACTGCGGCCGGCGCACCGCGCTGATCCGATGGCAGGAGCCAGGTGCTTCTCCTGGTCTCCCATGGGGTGCAGGGCCCAAGGACTTGGGCCATCCTCCACTGCACTCCCTGACCACAGCAGAGAGCTGGCCTGGAAGAGGGGCAACCGGGACAGGATCGGTGCCCCGAGCGGGACTAGAACCTGGTGTGCCGGCGCCGCAAGGCGGAGGATTAGCCTAGTGAGCCGCGGTGCCGGCCAACAAGACCAATTTTTAAAATCTATCATAGGTTAACCAATCACAGAGTGAAGGAGGGTATGTTTTGGTCTTAACAAATGCATACCTTTGAAGCACTCAATTCATGGATGCAATTACAACAAGATGGATCTTCACATACTCAGTTATAAGATTTTAATGAACCAACTAGACATTACCCAACGGTGTGCTATGCCCTTAACTTAAATGTTCATAGCTACAGGGAATCACAGCTGAACCAGAGTCAACAGGATCCTTAGAAGCTAAAAGAGGGCTGGCGCCGTGGCTCAACAGGCTAATCCTCCGCCTAGCGGCGCTGGCACACCAGGTTCTAATCCCGGTCCGGGCACCGGATTCTGTCCCAGTTGCCCCTCTTCCAGGCCAGCTCTCTGCTATGGCCCAGGAGTGCAGTGGAGGATGGCCCAAGTGCTTGGGCCTTGCACCCGCTTGGGAGACCAGGATAAGCACCTGGCTCCTGGCTTCGGATCAGCGCGATGCGCTGGCCGGATTGGAGGGTGAACCGATGGCAAAAGGAAGACCTTTCTCTCTGTCTCTCTCTCTCACTGTCCACTCTGCCTGTCAAAAAAAAAGTTAAAAGAGGTCAAGCAGATCACTCCAAAATTCCTCTGGGCTAGTACCAGCATTCAATAGCTGTGCCTTACCACTGAGATCTAAAGATAAGCAGTTTCAGGTTATAAATACAGCTGAACACCCTGGGTTTTGCTGATGCTCATCTACCAGCAAAAACTTCCTACCATATATTAAAAGCACTTATTAAATTTTCATCCAGAGGAAATATTTCAGCTTTAATTTTCTGTGGTAATGGAAGTTGGGTTAAATGGACTATAAGCACCTTTTTTTCATGAATTTCAACCATTATCAAATTTTACATCAACTATTCAGCAACATCTAACCTCTTAAGCTAGCCAGTGTATTACACACTATTTGTTTAACGCACTTTAAGGTTGAGTAAATACATACCTTTAGCTTATCAGATAGATCTTTAATTTCATTAACAGCTCCATTATATTTATTGGCTAATTCTCTTAATTCTTCCTGAGTCCGTTCATTCATTTCTTTCAGGTGGGTACATTCATCTTCAGTATTACTCAGGCTTCGCTGCAATTCAAGTTTACAGGTGATTTATTTAGAATAAATGTAAATGTACATTTATTAACTTAGAACCTCTTTTAAATTTAGCTTACAAAAAGTATAACTCTATGGGTAATTCTAAACCAACACCTGCCCTGGACTTCATAAATTACTTAGTTACGTAACATAAGGACTCAATGTACTTCAAAACATAATAAAACAAAAAACACAACTAAAAATCTGAAGAAAAAAAAAAAAAAGGGAAAGGCAGGTGGAAATAGGAAGAAGATGCTACCTTTATTAAACATACTTTTAGGAGTCCACCAAGTATCACTTTTAACCTTGAAAATGTTTTCAGCCTATTAATTTTCTTGAAAACAAACTTAATAATGTACAATTTAATAAGAAAATTAAAAGAGATCTGGTAACTTTTCCCCTTACATATCAAATTACTCATGACAATGAATCAGGTACTATGGGATATGGCTGTTATAAAAACAATCCCTATATTCAGGGTATATTTAATTTATGATGGGCATTCTAACCAAATACAGTAATAGAGATAACTTCTGTTCTAACTCTACAATGTTTAAAGGAATGATTCATACAATGAATTAGGCTTTTGTTTTTAAAGCAATGAGAATCACACTGGATTATTCCTAAAGGATCCAGAAAGGGTGTTGGAGATAAATTGCCCTTTAAACTTCTAACACTGTACGAAGCAATTAGTTTTCCTCTCTGGAGGATGGGCAAAGTAACCCATGATGTAAGTTTTTGAACTTAATTCTGACCGCCCTTAACTAAAAGAAAAGCAAAACCAGATGTTGGGAGATCATCTCCCTGACACAAATCATGGTCCACTGCACGGAGGCTGCACCATACAACATGTATGAACAGCAAGGCTCCCTGGTTAGGGCTCATTTCCTTTAAGCACCAGAATTCACATGGTGAGGCTGGAAACTTTTATCAACTAAAGCAGTGCACTTGCTTCTTCCCACCTAACAAATACTTCCTAGCCATATAATACTACCAAGTTTAAAAGACCCTGGAATGTTTGAAACAAGAAAAAAAAATTATACTACTACTTAAAATTTTTAAAAGTGAAATACCTCAACTTCTGAAAGTTTTCTAACAACTTCAATTTTCTCCTGAAGAACTCGCCTCAGGGACTCTTTGGCTGTTGTCTCATAGTTGTGTTTATCTTCCTGTAATGCTATAAGTTCCTTCCGTAAACTATCTTCTGTTTGATTCTAGAATAAAAGATAATTATAATTATAGCCAAGTTCTTTTATTTTCAAGAAAGCACTTACAGTTTGAAAAATTAACATTAAAATATTCTTTGAATTCTGTATTAAGGTACTTTCAAACACAAATAGTGCTGGCCATGTATCAACAAAAACTGTATTTTTTTATTTTTAAAAATTATTTATTTATTTATTTGAAAGGCAGATTTACAGAGATGCAGAGGAAGAGAGAGAGGGAGAGAGAGAGAGGTCTTCCATCCATTGTTTCACTCCCAAAATCACCACAATGGCTGAGCTGAGCCGATCCAAAGCCAGGAGCCAGGAGCTTCTTTTGGGTCTCCCACACGGATGAAGGTATCCAAACACTTAAGCCATCTTCTACTGCTTTACCAGACCATAGTAGGGAGCTGGATCTGAAGTGGAGCAGCTGGGTCTTGAACCAGTGCCCATGTGGGATGCCGGCATTGCAATCGGCGGCTTTACCTGCTACACCACAGCGCCAGCCCCGTGAAGCTGTATTTAACAACTGCATCGGCAAATTACACTTTCACAATTACATTAATACTCACTTCCAATAGAAAAAAAAGGCCAAAAGTGATTGACGATTTCTCTCAAGTACACAAAATTAAGTACTCTAATATTTGTCATATTCTGCAAGCATTATAATTATATTTGTAGGCAAAAATAATTATCTTCAAATTTATATTGTACATATATATATATAGGCTAATGCTGTGGTGTAGCAGGTTAAACTGCTGCATGCAGTGCCGGCATCTCATATGGGCACCTGTTTAAGACCTGATCTGGCCCAGCCCCAGCCGTTGCAGCCATTTGGAGAGTGAACCAGTGGATGGAAGATCTCTCTCTTGCTCCTCCTCTCTGTAACCCTGCCTTTCAAGTAAATAAAAAATAAAATCTTTAAAAAAATATAGGGGAAGCCGGGTGTCTTTCTTTAATTATGACAGATACATCATACTAATATAAGATGTTAATAATAGGGGCAGGGATGGCACAGCGTAGCAGGTAAAGCCATTGCCTGAAATACCAGCATCACACCCTGGCTGCTCCACTTATGATTCAGTTCCCTGCTAATGTGCCCGGGAAAGCAGCAGAGGATGGCCCAAGTACTTGGGTTCCTACCATGCACGTGTGAGACCTAGATGAAGCTCCTGGCTCTTAGCTTTGGCCTGGCCCAGCCCTGGCTGCTGCCATTTGGAGAGCAAATCAGTGGATAGAGGATCTCTTTCTCTGTATCTCCCTCTCTCTGTAACTCTGACTTTCAAATAAATACATAAATCTTTTTAAAATGAAGTACTGTTTGAGGGTTGGGGGAGGACTGAACTTAAATCATGTCAAATCTCTATATCAAACTACTTTGAACTAATTTATAGGGTGTGATAAAGAGTTAGAAGAATGTTTAAATAAAAATGCAGATTGAAGAAAATTCTAGAAGATAAGTGATCTAGTGTCTTCAATAAGCATCAATTACAAGAGAAAAATGAGGGCTATACATGGGCACTAAAAATTCCTTCTACTCACAGGTGTATTTGAAATTTCCCATGATAAAAGATTTAAAAGAATGCTGAAAATGCATCAAGGTTTTAATATTTACTCAAAATGACAGTCAAAGAAAAGAAGCCACATAAAATACTATGCAATTTTCTTTACATAAGTGAGATTAACACTTACTTTGGAGCATGCCTGTAATTGGTTTCCCATAACTTCTAACCGTGATAAGAGTCTATCTTCATCTATTAAAGCCTGTTGAAGTTAAATATAAATAAAACTTCAGAGTAATTTAAAAAATAACATACATATAAAAAAATTTACACTACCAACAAAAAATGAAATCATAAAATTGACCAATATCCACTGTAAATTACTAGCTTTTCAACATATGTTCATTACTTAAGAACTTATCTTTGTTTACTACAAAATTTGTTTTGGTTCATTCAAACTGTAAGGGATGCTAAACCATATTTAAAATGCTTCTTAAAAATAAAAGGCAACTAAAATACCTGCCAACTGGTATCTGAAGCCTCTTGGGTGATGGCCAGTAGCCGCTGAAGTGTAGCTAACTTCTGTTCCAACATCTGTTCCCGATGTAAGGCCTCCTAATGTTATACATTACAAAAAAGATTTTAATAAACTCAGCATTAGTCTTTTGAAAAGTAATAAATCTTTAGTATATTTAAAATACATTTTCATTCCACTTGATATACTCCAAAGTATTTCAAACAATATTTTAAAATATACATATGCCACATCATTTTAGCCTTTGATGTACTTTAAGTACCACTCTTAGTGGTGTTCTAGCTGCAACTTCATTTATAATAGAAAAAAAATCACCTATTTACATATATGTTATACTTATATAAGTTTTTCATTTGATTCAAGAGACAGAAATAAGAATTAGAGATAAAGAAACATCTTTCTTCCATTGGTTCATTCTCCAAATGCCTATAATGGCCAAGGCTGGAACAAGGCTGACGTTAGGAGCCAGGAACACAATGCTGGTTTCCCATCTGAGTAGCAAGGACTCAACAATTTGAGCTATCAATGTTGACTTCCAGGACCTGTATTAGCAGAAAGGTGAAGTCAGAAGCCAGAGTCAGGGACTGAATCCAGATAATTTGGTATGTGATACGGGTGTCTTGAGCACTAGATTAACTGCCCACTCCAAGTCAACTGCTTTGGGCTTTGTTTACTTAAAATTTGGACGGCAGAGTCTTTAAAAATCTATCCTAAGTGTGATGCTGTGGTGTAGTAGGTTAAGCTTCCAACTGCAGTGCCAGCATCCCATATGGGCACCTATTCAAATCCTGGCTGCTCCACTTCCAATCCAGTTCCCTGCTAATGGCCTGAGAAAGCAATGAAAGATGGTCCAAGTATTTGGGCACCTGCATCCACGTGGGAGACCCAGAAGTTCCTGGCTCCTGGCTTCAGACTGACTCAGCTCTGGCAGTTGTGGCCATTTGGAGAGTGAATCAGCGGATGGAAGACCTCTCTGTCTCTCCCTCTCTGTAACTCTGATGCTCAAATAAATAAGTAAATCTTTAAAGAAAAAAAAAATCTATCCTAGAAGGGCAGGCGTTGTGGCATAGTGAGTAAAACTACAGCTTGTGACACTGGCACCACATACAGGGGCCAACATGAGTATCAGTTGCTCTACTTCTCATCCAGTTCCCTTTAAGTGCACATGGGAAGGCAGCTCAAGATGGCTGTACCCACGTGGTACTCAAGATGGCTCCCTGTACCCACGTGGGAGACCTAGGAGAAGCTCCTGAGTCCTGGCTTCAGACTGGCCCAACCCTGGCATTGTGGTCATTTGGTGAGTGAACCAGCGGATGGAAGATTTCTTTCTCTCTCTGAAACTCTGCCTTTCAAATAAATAATCTTTAAAAAAAAAAAAAAAACTATACTAGGAAAAGCTAACAAATGGCTTAGGCTTGCATTTATACACACACACACAAAATATATACATCAGAATAAACTCATTCTAAACTAAGACAAAACAAAATTATCTGGCCAGCAGCAAAGATGCTTTATAATGACTTTAATGTATAAGTATGATTTTCAAAATAAAACAGCTTTAAGGGCCAGCACTGTGGCATAGCAGGTAAGGCTGTCCCTGCAGTGCCAGCAGCCCATATGGGTGGCCGGTTCGAGTCCTGGCTGCTCCACTTCCGGTCCAGCTCTCTGCTATAGCCTGGGAAAGCAGTACAAGATGGCCCAAGTTCTTGGTCCCTGCACCCCACGTGGGAGACCCAGAAGAAGCTCCTGGCTTTGGATCGGAGCAGTTCTGGCTGCTGCAGCCATCTGTGGAGTGCACCAGTGGATGGAAGACCTCTCTCTCTCTGCCTCTACCTCTCTGTAACTCTGCTTTTTAAATAAATAAATAAATCTTTAAAAAAAAGATCAGAAAAAAATGAAACAGCTTTTAATTTTTCCCTTTATTAATGTCAACTTTTAAAAATGCTTCTTTATTAAGACCACTATTACAGCCATTTTTCACAGGTTTTACAGGTGTTCTGAGTCTCTCTTTGGCTACATACCACTTAACAGCAATTAATAGGCTGAAAATAAGCAAGAGTCCAGGAAATACTGTTTCAATCCAATTAAGGGATCAAGGAGTTAAATAACTATTTGGCAGCTCCAAAGGAGTATTTTACAGAGAAAGACACCTGTGAGCGAAGTCTGATCTCTGGATGACTTGTTAACATTTGATAGATGTTAACAGGACCTGCTTCATTGGGAGTAGGTTTTTTTTTTTTTTTTTTTTTTTTTTTTTTTTTTTTTTGGACAGGCAGAGTGGACAGTGAGAGAGAGAGACAGAGAGAGACAGAAAGAAAGGTCTTCCTTTGCTGTTGGTTCACCCTCCAATGGCCGCCGCAGCCGGCGCAACGCGCTGATCCGATGGCAGGAGCCAGGTGCTTCTCCTGGTCTCCCCATGGGGTGCAGGGCCCAAGCACTTGGGCCATCCTCCACTGCACTCCCTGGCCACAGCAGAGAGCTGGCCTGGAAGAGGGGCAACCGGCACAGAATCCAGCGCCCCGACCGGGACTAGAACCTGGTGTGCTGGTGCCGCAAGGCGGAGGATTAGCCTAGGTGAGCCGTGGCGCCGGCTTCATTGGGAGTAGTTTTAAGGTGAACCACTCATGGCAATTAGTTGTGGTTTTGGCATATCTTCTTCACCGTCTTCTATTTCTGTCATCATCTAAAGAACACTTATTACCCTAATACCTTTGAGTTACCTCAACAAAGGACTGTATGCTTCAAACAGTACTTGAGGTTTGAAGCATGAATTTACAGCTTTCTACATCCTTTAATGATTAGAGAAAACTTAGTAGCATTAAAGTTAGAGGTGTTTGTATTTTTCATAACTCAAAAAATATAAAGTATCTAATAAAAGCGACATTGCCTCAGAATCCACAATAAAAGACAGCTTACCTTTGAAAATGACTATCAAGTTTGTTTTAAGCTCCTAAAGCATTCTTAATATCCAGTACATTACATAAATGCTGCAAAATGTTTTACTGAAAAACAAAACCACCAACCAACTATGCCTTCAGAATCTACCTCCACTAGATGGTGTAATTACACCTTTCAAAACTCAATTCCATTTAGAGTTTCTTAATCCCATGAGCTACATCCTGACAGAAATCTAATTCTTCTAGTAAAGTTCTTTCAATTCAAAGGCATGTAATTCACATTTCTAGCTTTTATTTAAAAGGTTTACAATTTATATTAGAACTACAGTAATTCAATAAGGATATATACAGAATGTGTGGTACACTTTTCTCTTTAGAGAAGCAGAAAAACAAAGTGAGGTGGGGCTACCATGATTATTCAAAAGAACTGACAGAGAGTGAGTGAGTCAGGGCCTGAAATTAGCAGACCAGGGTGACCAGCAAGCTTGAGCACAGGATTTAGCCATTATGAACACCACATTTCTCATCTGAGAAATTAACCTTAGGTCAAATTAACCTCAAAGTTTTCTTAGGTTAATAAATGTTCCTTCCTATTGAAAAGTCAACAACCATTACCATTTGTGGGCATACATTCTATGCGCCGGGCAATATTCCATGTGCTTTACATATTGTAATTCATTTGTCCTTCACAATTCAATGAGGTAAGTGTTTTTCTTCTATCCATTTCACAGATGAAGAAAATGAGGCACAAAAGTTTTAAACAACTTTTTCAGCAGATCAGAAGTTAAAACTAGGGATCAGAACCAAGGAATTCTGGCTACCCCACACACTTTTTTTTTTTTTTTTTTTTTAATTTTTGACAGGCAGAGTGGACAGTAGAGGGAGACAGAGAGAAAGGTCTTCCTTTTGCCATTGGTTCACCCTCCAATGGCCGCCGCTGTAGGCGCACTGCGGCCGGCGCATTGTGCTGATCCGATGGCAGGAGCCAGGTGCTTCTCCTGGTCTCCCATGTGGGTGCAGGGCCCAAGGACTTGGGCCATCCTCCACTGCACTCCCTGGCCACAGCAGAGAGCTGGCCTGGAAGAGGGGCAACCGGGACAGGATCGGTGCCCCGACCGGGACTAGAACCCGGTGTGCCGGCGCCACAAGGCGGAGGATTAGCCTACTGAGCCACGGCGCCGGCCCTACCCCACACACTTTTAAATATACAACTGAAGCCCAGATGTATATAACTTTTTTTATATAACTTTTTTTTTAATATAACATTATGCCTGGTAGAAGATGTAATTAATACAATGAAAATTTTCTGTTCATTTTATAGATCTATACATTCTTAACTGAAGTAGAACCGCTCTACGTGATTGATTCCTATAAAAGAATGTAGGAACCCAGGATTACTGGTTTGGTCCTATAATTTTAAACAAGACATCTGAGGGTCTATGAACATAAAATAACTCACCCAAGGTCATGGAACTAATTGAGCAGAAGAACTAAGATTAAAGAAACTCAATATTTAAACTCCTAGGACAGAATTTTCCATAACCATGTTCCCTCATCAGAGTAACTATAATCCAGTCCAAACCCACATAAGCCAGTGACTGGGGTGTGAGGGAGGGGGTGGGAAGTTCATTTCTTTCCTAGTTAGAGAACTGTACAGCTCTTTAAATATGGTATTAACTTCTTCGAGAGTCCATTCTAATCATCTGCTCTACCAAGAAATCTGTCTCTGGATCCACAAACACATTATAGAGCTTAAGAGCAAAGACTGTAAAGTCTGTCAAATCATGGTCATTTCAGGCTGGGTTCAAAACCCAGCCCCACCACATACTAGATGTGTGATACTGTGTAAATTTTTAAATCTTCCTGTCTCTAAGTTACTCCATCTGCAAAAATGGGAACAAAAAATGTACATCAGAGAATTGTCACAATGATTAAATTAATCAGTGTTTGTAAAGTGCTAGAACAGAGCTTGCCATACAGTAAGTGCTAAATAATTATGTTATTAATATTGTTATTAGGCAACCAAAATCTCTGCAGGTTTAATTTTATTTAAAAGTCATCTATGAATAAAGAACTATTTTGGAACTTTCTCATATTTGAAGAAAAATTCTCTCTGTACAGAAGGTTATCTTCTCTAAACAATTTTTGATCCTTTGTTCTTTGAAAAGATGATATTTCTTTTTTACTTGTATTCAGCCAATACTTTTTAATCCTATATTTGTGACTTGGTAATATAAAATTTAAGTTATTTAATTCTGCTTTTAAAGAATTCTCAAGATTCACTTTTACCTGAAGATACTGAGAAAGCTGGAATAGTTCCTGAGAGTACATACTTGGAGTGTTAGCAGCAACCTAGAAACAAAATGACACAATGCCAACAGTCCATAGAACACTTTTCATGAAAAACATTAAAAGACAAACCAATTCCTGAAAATGTCTATTTGCTTAAATACACAAATAAAAATTTTTAAAGTTATTCGTTTCCTTAGTTCTCAAAATATCTCTGTGCTATGTTCAAAATCTGTAAATGGTATTTATATCTCATTATCTAGTGTGAGATTTAAAAGCAGGTGGTAGAACAAGTGCTACTCATGAAAACGTGAGTCTGTTGATAAGCCTTGATAAGCTAAACTGTAAGTCCTTGATAAGTCAAATTACAAATTTATAGCACAAAGGCAATATAGCTTTTGCTTAATCCAGAAAGAGTACCTCTTAAAACAGTAGATCCATATCTTTCTCTTTAAAATTCATTGATAAATAGTTCTCCAAAATACCAGCAAATAATTCACTTAGAAGTAGCCACTTCAAAATGGTATTTGTATGTATGTGTGCTTGGCGTGAAATTTAACCTTTTATCCTTTGGCCAGAGATTACGAAAATAGTTTGGCCTTTTTTTCCCCTTTAAATTATAGGTAGGTTTTAAGATAAAAGATGGGAAATAATGGTGTTTAAACACTGTGAAAATAAATTAACAAACACTGCAAATCATAGTCAAACTCTTAGAATCCAAGAGTATAAGAAAAAAAATAGGGGTTTCAGGCCTATGAAATAGAAAATTATGGCATTATTCCAAAAAAGGAATGACACTAACAGGCTTTTGCAAATACCTACATACTCAACACTAACAAGGCCTAAGTGTTAACTTATTAATGATGTTATAGCATCATTCCTTTTTATGCTCAGAAAGTATACTTTTATTAATATGGTGAGCAGAAAACAAAGAATCAGTATTATTTTTTTAAAGTTCTAAACCGGCAAGATCATTATTTCTGGAGTAATTCTTAGTATTTTACAAATTGAGGATTAAAAACAGCTTCAGTTTTAAGCAAGCTTTCAACCTTCACTCAAATGGTACAAAAAAGACAATTATCCCAATAGTTCAATTACTGCATTAAGAAAACCCAACATCCACTTTAATGTGAGAAAATACAAGATTTTTTGCTATTAAATAATAATATCTATGGTTTAATACACCACTATTTCTGAACAAAAGAAAAATACTTTCCAGCTAGCAATTACTACAAAGTTTATGCTCAGATCACATTAAAACTGATCTTTGAAAACAATATATGAACAATCTATGAGTCCATATTTCTGAACTATTTCCTTATATAGGTAAATGCTCAGTGAACTATTTAGGTAGAATGTTTTAACAAATTTCTAAACAAAACTATAATTCAGAATAAAAAGTAATAGCTAACACTCCTAACCTCTAGCTAGGCACAAACTAGGTACTTCTAGTCTATACAGTCAATGGTTTGATATAGCAAAGGCTTTTCCTGAAGAAACATTCATCTTAAATTCATCGGATAGTGAAGATCAGAAGATTAAAATAACTACACACTATATGTACTCTACGTATTTTGTTACAAAAGAGAAATAAGTTTCTAGAGAAAGCATATTAAGAAAAAACAAAAAAATTCAAAGCAATATAAGCGAATCAGGCTAGAAAAATAATTATTAGCAACTTACTTTGTCAACAGGACTTGGTAATGGGGCATGGATGACACTGAAAAGTAAAATTTAGAATTTTAATCTAACTTCCTGACACTAGAGGAAACACAGTATGACAATACCAGAATATCATAAACCACAAAACTGATATATTTGCCTTCTCACCCATGTGTAAAGACCTGGAAGAAGCTTCTGGCTCTTGGCTTCAGCCTGGCTCAGCCCTGGCCATTGCAGCCACTTGAGGGGAGCCGGGAGATGGAAGACTTCTGTCTCTCCATACCCTACCTTTCAAATAAATAAATAAGCCAGATGAAGCTCCTGGCATTGCAGCTATCTGGGTAGTGAACCAACAGATGTAAGATCTCTCTTTATCTGTCTCTCCTTCTAACACTTAAAATATATATATGTATATATATACATATACATATATATATATATATATATATATATATAAAGATAGTTTCTAACATAAGTATAAAAGCCACGATTCTAATGGAAGTGCAGACTGCCTCAGTACAAGAGAGCCTGCTCACTGCTCCGTCCTTCAGTTTACATGCTCCTATCCATCACTGTCCCTCTCTTGAAGGTCATAAATACGATGTTGGGTACAGAAACAAGCTTCTAGCACATTCAAGATAGAACAAAAAGTGTTTTTTAAATTTAACTCGACTACCTTTAATACTTTATAAAAATATGTGAAAAGCACAAGATCAAAATGTACTTATGTTTATATTTTAAAATCTAGATTTTATCTGTGATCTTTACCCTGGCTTCATACAAAAAAAAGAAAAGAAAAAGAAATAATATTGGGGGAAAAAAAAAAAAAAAACCTCCCACCAACATAAGCTACAAACTACACAGACAACTCCAAGGTCCTGTAAGATTGCGAGACTGGCATTAACTTTAGGGGCAATCATTGTCTAAGCAGTACTATAGTAATCGCAGATCCAAAGGAATAGAGTTACCACCAATGACAAAAATCCCCCAAACATTGTGAAAAAACAACTAAGTATTCATTAAAATACAAATTACAAAGTTAAATTTAGAAACAAAACAACCTCTGCCTCTAATGCTTTTTTATTTACTATGATTTCAACTAATTTGAAAAGCAATTTAAACTAAAGTGTATCACAGCCCAGAAAAACACCATATCAATTTTCGAACATTATTAAAATAATCCTGAAGTATTAACTGTATACCATTATCTAGAACATTATTAACCAAGGTAATTAATCCCCAAACTTCACAGTACTAAATTATACTCACTCGGAGCGGAGCCGGGCTTCCATACCATCTGGCAGAAAAAGTTTTATTGTGGAAACAATACACCCATGGGTAACTAGTTAAAACAAACAAATAACATGGATAAAATAATTATTTAAAAATATAAAACTTCAAACCAATTTTTTTTCTTAAAAGTAGTAGTTTCTAGGAAAGAAAATAAATCTAGTTTAATGACAATTAATGGCAAATTATTACCCTGGAGAAACTTACCCTTATTCATAATGAATCACAACCATAAGACAGAATTATGCATAGAACTATTTCAAAAAGTGATCTAACTTCTAATTCTGTAAAAGTCAATATAAGGTCAATTGTGTATATGAAAAAACATCCAAGTAAGAGGAATATACTTTCTCCCCATGCACTGGCATTAAACCTAACTTTATTTTCTTTTCAAATATAGCTGTTATCACTGATTCTCCTGCCTCCATCCCATAACTCTTATTCACACGCCAGAAAACTCTACAGCTCTAAAGAGTTAAGAATATGCAATTCAATACCCTCATTTTATGGCCAAACCAAAAGTAAAATTGCTTCTACAGCTCTCTACTATTATGTATTGGAGTTGCTTGCTAGAAATCAAATTTGAGGTTTCTAGTTCAGTATTTAAACTTTTTTGTTCTGTCTTCTTGATGGTTGTTTCTTCCTCTACTTCCAACATCATGCCAGTCACTGCATAGACAACTTATCATTGCTGCTTATTTCTTCCTCTTCCTACGGCAATTTTTTTTTTTTTTTTTTTTTTTTTGACAGGCGGAGTGGATAGTGAGAGAGAGAGAGAGAGAGAGAGAAAGGTCTTCCTTTTTGCCGCTGGTTCACCCTCCAATAGCTGCTGCGGCCGGCGCATCGTGCTGATCTGAAGCCAGGAGCCAGGTGCTTCTCCTGGTCTCCCATGTGGGTGCAGGGCCCAAGCACTTGGGCCATCCTCCACTGCCTTCCCGGGCCATAGCAGAGAGCTGGCCTGGAAGAGGGGCAACCGGGATAGAGTCTGGCGCCCCAACCGGGACTAGAACCCGGTGTGCCAGCGCCGCAAGGTGGAGGATTAGCCTGTTAAGCTATGGCGCCGACCCCTATGGCATATTTTAAGAGACAAAACTCCCCCAAAGCAATACTTGTACAGAGCTTCTCTGTGTGTGGGGGAAAAAAAAAAAAAAAAAACCTCACTTTCTAGTTGAAAGACTGGTGACTTTTAATTTGTATATTCTTCAGATAGAATATCTTCCAGTGCTTAAAAAATTAATTAATTTAATTCACCAAATTCTGATTAAAAGCTAAATGGAGAATGAAGAAACATATTATATTATGATTAGACACAGTGGTTACATGACTATATACATTTGTCAAAAAACAATGAATGACAATATAAAATTAGAGTTGCAGATAAATTATACCTCAATAAAACTGATTTTTAAGAACAGAGCTAGGCCAGCGCCGTGGCTTAACAGGCTAATCCTCTGCCTTCCGGCGCCGGCACACAGGGTTCTAGTCCCGGTTGGGGCACGAGATTCTATCCCGGTTGCCCCTCTTCCAGACGAGCTCTCTACTATGGCCCAGGAAGGCAGTGGAGGATGGCCCAAGTCCTTGGGCCCTGCACCTGGCTCCTGGCTTCGGATCAGCGAGATGCACCGGCCGCAGCGGCCATTGGAGGGTGAACCAACGGCAAAAAGGAAGACCTTTCTCTCTCTCTCACTATCCACTCTGCCTGTCAAAAAACAAAAGAAAACAAAACAAAAAAAGAACAGAGCTAAAATATTTGGGAGCAAATTATTAAATGATAAGGCCCTTGAGTCATCAAGATGATATAAACATGAAGTAGTACTATTATCATTTGGAAATGTACATTAAACTTGAGAAATTTAGCACAATTTATTCAAAAGTAATTTTCATTAACTAACCTATTACATGAAGGGTGCTAACACAGAGATCAAGAACCACCTACCACAGTCTTCTCAACTCTGCCTAGCAAAGCAATCGTGGCCAACTGCCATTTGGTTCCCTGCTTCCTTTCTGGCCTGCCTTCCTTCCTTTCTGGCCTCAGCCTCTGTCCTGCTTATCAGAAGTATCCCATACACAGCCAAACTTCTTAGAATCTCCAAACACCTTACCTTTTCCAACCCTGGCCTTTTTCTCAAGCTCTCCTTTTTGCCAGTGATCTCTAAGTGATCCACCCCCTGCCACCTTTGGAACCAACTCTTGTTTATTCTGTAAGATCAAACTTTCTAATTCTTCCCCCAAAGTTCAGAATCTGAGTTCTGTAGTCTGACCAATCTGATTCAATACTTGAGGGCAGCAAGGATTGGTTGCTCCTCACTTTTTAAATCTATGTCCTTGCTAAAGTCCTTTGTTACAAAGTAGGTATTTAACATACATTTATGAACATATCAAAGAGCATGTCTGCTTATAATTTTACAGCTCAGAGGTAATGATGTTTTTTATTCTGAGTACAGGAAGAATCATCTTTAGAACAACATAATCTCTTCAAGACAGAGAAGGGATGGATTTATTACAGCTCAATGGCTTTTCCTGAGGATTACTATAAGCAGCCTGTAACACAGGCACACAATACAAGTTGCAGATGCAACAATATCTATGCTTTACTAATACACAAGGATACTTCAAAAAGTTTATAGAAGGTTGAGTATTTGGGATAGCGGTTAAGACACCACTTGGGATGCCTGCATCCCATAATACCTAGGGTGCAGTCCCAGCCTTGCTCCCAATTCCAACTTACTGCTCATGCACATCCTGAGAAGCAGCAAGTGACAGCTCCAGTAATTAGGGACCTGTCAGCCACATGAGAGATTTGGATTGAGTTCCTGGCTCCTGGCTTCAGCCTAGCCCAGCCCTGGCCATGGCAAGCACTGGAGGACTGAATCAGCAGATGGGAGCTGGTTCCTTTATAAATAATTTTTTAATGCTCATGAAACAATGGAATTAAAAGTTAAGTATATTTGGCACAAAGAACTGAAATTCATGCAGTTTTTCATTGCATACATTTTCTGTGGATTTTTGAAGACTTTGTAGTGTGCAATTTTTTGCAGCAAAATAAACTTACCTTTCACTTATTAATTAGAAAGGCAGAGAGAAATACACAGAGAGAGACAAAAGGAGAGAAATAGAGCTCCCACTCACCTTTGGATTACTCCCTAAATGCCCACAATAGTTGAGGCAGGGCCAGATTAAAGTCAGAGCCAGGATCTCAACTGGGTCTCATAGGTGGCAGAGACCCAACTACCTGCACCATCACCTACTTTCCAAGGTACACGTAAGCAGGAAGCTGGAATGGGGGTGAGGTGGGGTACAGAACTTGAAACCTGGTACTTCAATTTGGAACAGGGCTTCTAACCAGTACCTTTTTTACTTTATTAATTTTTAACAACTGATTTTAACTTATTTAGCTTCATTTTATTTGAAAGGTAGACAGAGAGGCATCTTCTATTGCTGGTTCACTCCCCAAATGCCCACAACAGCAAGGGTTGGGCCAAGCTAAAGCAAGGAGCCCACAACTCAATTCAGGGCTCCTACATGAGTGGTAGAGGTTGAAGTACTTGAGCCATCATCTGCTGCTTCCCAGGTTTATAAATTGGCAGGAAGATGGACTAGAAACAGAGTAGTCAGGACTTGAACCAAGCACTCAGATATGTCACCCTTAGCTTCTAATTCTATTGTCAGGGGCAGAACCGTAGCACAGTGGGCTAAAGCCTCCACCTGCAGCACCGGCCGGTTCAAGACCCAGCAGCTGCTCTTCCGATCCAGCTGATACGGCCTGGAAAATCAGTAGAAGATGACCCAAGTATTTGGGCCATTGTACCAGCATAGGAGACCTGCAAGAAGTTCCTGGCTTTGGATTGGCCCAGTTCTGGCCACTGGGGCCATTTGGGGAGCGAACAAATGGACGGAAGACCTTTCTCTCTGTCTCTCCCTTTCACTCTCTGAAACTCTACCTCTCAAATAAATAAATAATCTTAAAAAAAAAAAGAAAAAAAAGCTCAATTGTCCATGTAATTTTTTGAAGCCCTTTTGTATTTAAATTGGCAGTTTTTTTTTTCCTTGAAAAACAAGTGGGGCTGCCACTGTTGAGTATCAAGTAAAGCTGCCATCTGTGATTTCAGCATCCCACACAGGCACTGGTTCAAGTCTCAGCTGCTCTACTTCCCATCCAGTACCCTGCTAATGCATCTGGGAAAGAAGCAGAAGATGGCCCAAATGCTTGGGCCCCTGCACCCATGTGGGAGACCCAGAAGAAACTCCTGGCTTCTGACTTTGGCCTGGCTCAGCACTGGCCTAGCACTCTCTCTCTGTAACTCTGCCTCAAAATTAAAAAAAAAAAAAAAAAAAAAAAAAACACTTTAAAAAAGAAAAGAAAAACAGGTGGGATGAATTACAGAATAAAAATGCAGTGCTACAGCCGGTGCCGCAGCTCAATAGGCTAATCCTCCGCCTTGCGGTGCCGGCACACTGGGTTCTAGTCCTGGTTGCCCCTCTTCCAGGCCAGCTCTCTGCTATGGCCCGGAAGTACAGTGGAGGATGGCCCAAATCCTTGGGCCCTGCACCTGCATGGGAGACCAGGAGAAGCACCTGGCTCCTGGCTTTGGATCAGTGTGATGTGCTGGCTGCAGCGTGCTGGCCGTGGCGGCCATTGGAGGGTGAACCAACAGCAAAGGAAGACCTTTCTCTCTGTCTCTCTGTCTCTCTCACTGTCCACTCTGCCTGTCCAAAAAAAAAAAAAAAAAAAAAAAATGCAGTGCTGTGACGCAGTAGGTTAATCTTCCACCTGGGCGCCAGCATTCCATATGGGCGCCGATTCTAGTCCTGGCTGCCCCTTTTCTAGTCCAGCTCTCTGCTATGGCCTGGGAAAGCAGTGCAGGATGGCCCAAATCCTTGGGCCCCTGCACCCGCATGGGAGACTGGGAAGAAGTGCCTGGCGGCCATCTGGGGAGTGAACCAACAGAAGGAAGACCTTTCTCTGACTTGTCTCTCCCTCTCTGTCTGTAACTCTACCTCTCAAATAAATAAATAAAATCTTAAAAAAAATATGCAGTGACAGAGCTGACAATTTATGATATATTACATTAGAAATACTGTTGATCAGATATATCACCCTGAAGTTCAGCAAATAGACTTATAGAAAAATTTATAAAGTGAACCAAGGGTTAAAATCAACTAGGCAGTACAGGGTTTCTGCACTATTCAAAGTGCTTTAAAAAAAATTAAAAGACCATGTATGAAAAACTGAAAAATTAATCTGGTCAACCCCACCTTTCAAAAGATGTCATGGCAGAAAGATACACACACACACAAAGAAATCTTAGCATTATATTGGTTTGCAAAAGGCAAGAATATTAACATTCTAACAAAATTATCTTATTTTAGTACTTAGACTCATCAACTGTACATAGTGGCATTTCCCAAAACACAGTACCAGCAGCTGTTAACAAAGAAGGATTTGAGGGTCAGGTAAGTTTGGAATTTAATCAATTAAATAAGTTTAAAGTTTTTTTTTTTTTAAAGATTTATTTATTTATTTATTTGAAAGTCAGAGGTACACAGAGAGAGGAGAGGCAGAGAGAGAGAGAGAGAGGTCTTCCATCCGATGGTTCACTCCCCAGTTGGCTGCAACGGCTGGAGCTGCGCTGATCTGAAGCCAGGAGCCAGCAGCTTCTTCTGTGTCTCCCACACGGGTGCAGGGGCCCAAAGACTTGGGCCATCTTCTACTGCTTTCCCAGGCCACAACAGAGAGCTGGATTGGAAGTGGAGTAGCCAGGTCTCGTACTGGCACCCATTTGGGATGCCAGCACTTCAGGCCAGGGCATTAACCTGCTTCGTCACAGCGCCGGCCCCATTTTTTTGTTTTAACCATGGGTTTTCTCAGGAGCTAAAAGGCTTCTGTCTATGATGGAGTTCTAAAAGTTCAGATACATTTTTCTAACTTACTTGGCCACAGAATCTCCCCTGATCCCCTTTTAGAAATACTTAATAAGAAACTGATAATATGAAGAAAATACTGCTCTACAGCATTTTATAAAGCAGTTTTAAAACATATTTTGCTCTTAAACATTGCCAGGAAACACTACTGTAACTGTATTCCAAGATCCAAAGACAGAACCTAATTTAAAGACAATCTAAACAGCTTCTCCAGATAAGCACACTGGAACATAGACCCATGCAAATTTCAGAAATGTTAAAACGTGACAAACAGATGTGTCTGCATTAAGGAAATGAAGTATCTATGGAAGAGCAAACTGCAATTACCTGCTATAGTTAGGAAACTATTAAAAATCAGAGTGAAGACTACATGAGTTGACTGCCATTTGTCCGGGTCCTATCCTACCCCTACCCCTCATTATTTTATACAGACCATCTATTTTGCTTTTGGGTTAATTCACTTACTTTGTGCTATGCAGCCAGCATTTTCTAATGCCTCATCACACAAACACTTAGAGGACCTGAGTTCACTTTGATAAGTTTAAAAAACCTCTTTGGGACCAGGAGGAAGCACCTGGCTCCTGGCTTTGGATTGGCGTAGTTCCAGCTGTAGCAGCCATTTGGGGTGTGAACCAATGGAAGGAAGACCTTTCTGTCTCTATCTCTCTCACTGTCTAACTCTCTCAAATAAATTAAAAAACAAAAAACAGGCCAGCGCCGTGGCTCAATAGGCTAATCCTCTGCCTGCAGTGCTGGCACACAGGGTTCTAGTCCCAGTCGGGGCGCCGGATTCTGTACCAGTTGCCCCTCTTCCAGGCCAGCTCTCTGCTGTGGCCCGGGAGTGCAGTGGAGGATGGCCCAAGTCCCTGGGCCCTGCACCTGCATGGGAGACCAGGAGAAGTACCTGAATCCTGGCTTCGGATCAGCGTGATGCGCCGGCTGCAGCGCGCTGGCAGCAGCGGCCATTGGAAGGTGAACCAACGGCAAAGGAAGACCTTTCTCTCTGTGTCTCTCTCTCTCACTGTCCACTCTGCCTGTCAAAAAACAAACAAACAAACAAACAAACAAAAAAAAAACCAAACAAACAAATAAAAAAAACCTCTTTGGGCCCCTGGACTGGGATACTGAATCTGTGGAGCTATGTTATAGTCTGGCTCTTCATATTCTGGCTCTATTTTGTTTCTAAATTGAACAGGAAGGTTTATACTCTTCAGCACTTGAGAGCAGTATGAAGGATTTCTTGAAATGATTGGCAGCAACAGGAAAGACAATGAATAAGACCAAAAAATTCCAAAAAATGTCCAAAAAGCCAAGGCCTAAGTCAGAGGTGTTAACATTTTTAGACTGTGGAATTATCTGCATTAATTATCTTGACTATAATCAAAAGTAAAACAGTTATAAGAACTTCCAATCATGAACTTTTGGCTTTATAAAGCTTCTAAATAGGCTGGGTTTTTTTGTTTGTTTGCTTGTTTTTAGAGCTAGAAAAGAGGCAGGGAAAAATTAGCTCACTAGACAAGTATTCTTTCATTTTTAATTTTTGGAAAATTGATATTCTTTCTATCTTCATTTATAAACTGTAGTTTAGCTATTAAAAAAGCTTTGCCTCCTCCAACTACTTGTTTACCTAAGGCATAATTCTTACAGGAAAGGCAGCATAAATGTTTTATTCTCTCTATTTACATGTTTTCAGAATGGTAAATTGGTTTTCTAAGCTCCTCCAAAGGTGAAGAGATACTTTTGCCCCTTTTAAATATCACTGTAAATTCTTGAATTTGAACATATTACATATATTTCAATTCAATGCTTATTATTTGATGCTGAAATTTTCCACTGATAACCAGTAGAGATCCATTCCCATTAAGTCCTAGGGGTCCTTTCAAAAGACCTTAGATGATTTCACTGCTTTCTTGAATGACAAAATGTTGCAGATTCAATTTGCCCTAGTTTTAGATTCAACTAGTTCTCCAAGGAGTCTTGTTTCTATTTGGTGGAAGGAATTCTATAGGTATGTGCATTTGTTTACTTTATTTCTTCTAGTATACTATGGAGTAATATTACTCATTTTTTTTTTTTTTTTTTCTTTCTTGACTCACCCATGGGGATGGTTTTCTGGGTTTACCTAAGAACTTCACTGGTTACGAGGCAGTCTGGGGGAATGATGGGAGAAACTAAGATGATTATGACTAGAATCTTGTCTTTGAGAAACTTCCAATTCAGAAAGAACAAACAAGAAATACCTACCACCTACACAAAGAGGAGGAAACAAGGATCCTAAGCGCTATAGGAAGGGCAAATCACTTGGCGAATTTGGAAGGCACAGTCAGAAGAAGGTTTTACAAAAAGAATAGAATTTGAAAGCTGGAAATGGAAGGAAATGCACAAAGAATGGCACGAATCAATAAACAGAAAAGAAAATGAGTGTATACACAAGCAGCACAGTTGGAAGACACCGGAGATAGCAGTAAAGATCTACATTTCAAGGCCCTTCCGGTGTCAGATTCCATGCTAAGAACACAATCTATGTTAACTATTCATAATTAACCATGTAAAAAGTTATTCTGATGTCCTATTTCACAGATGAGGTGATTTAGATAAAAAAACAAAACCAACCAACCAACCAACCAACCAACAAAAAGGCTAAAGTAATTTTTTGAGATCACATCTTTGGTTAAGTGGCAGTGCCATGATTCAAAACAATCTTTTCTGGGTGTCATCATATCTCTAAACAATCCAGTTGAACAGCTTAACACACATTAAGGAACAATGGGAAATAAAAAGAAAAGGTTTAACTGAGTCTACATTTTTGAGTCTCAAGTGTACAAGTAAGCATTTCAGGCTTTATTCTGAAGTATGGCACACCTATTTAAGGCTTCTAAAAGCAGGGGAAAGATATAATAAAACTGTAATAGAAGAATATTCCAGAGGCAGTAGGTGAGCTGAGTATGGTGGCCACAACTAGGGAGTCACTTTATCTTAACTCTAGAGTAGCAAGAGGAAAAACAGAAAATGGCAGGGAAAGGAGGCACATGGTCTAAATGATAATTGTTAAGGGTAAGGAAGACACATGATTTAAAAGACACCAAGGCTCTGAGCTAAGGTGTATGGCAGAATGATGGAGTAATAAAACAAATTAAGTAGAATGTGCTAGCTTGAAGGGAAATTAAACTTTGTAACAATGTAATTATAAAGCAACAGCAGGGCATTGAAGAGGAAACAACCAGCAAGCAGCTGGAGATACAGATACAGAGCCAGCAGGAACAGATTCACAGCAGACAAGGTGAGTAGGGAATCCTGGGACTTGAGGACAGCTGTTGCTAGGAATTTGATCATGCAGAGCTTTTTAAGTCCAGCTGTCTAACACAACAGGCTCCACATTGAGCGATGCTCCTTCTTAGGACCAAAGGCTGTATTCAGGCATCAGTAGTTTCACAAAGCACTGCAGGTGATTGTGGTGCACAACCTGAGTTGAAAATCTACTTTTAAAATGAACAAAAGAAGACTGATGTGACATGGGTAAGGTTCCCTTAGTTGTTCTTATAAAGTTGGCACATTCTGTGCTCAATCAGTTTGTCATTTCCCCTAGCAGTTGCAAAGTAGAAGTTGGTTAAGAGAACCTTTGATGGCCAATGATGAGTTCCAAAGGACAGACAGAGGAGCCTAGAATTGAAGCTACTGAGAAAGGGAGGTGAATTTATGGCAATCAGACTGTACAAATGATTAACAAGGGACTTGGTAATAATAATAGTAACCTGGCCCTCAGCTGAGCACTTTATACATACTTTCAGTGTTCACCCTGAACATTGGACCGTGACCCTTTGAAGATCAGGATTTCTATTTTATAAGATGAGGGAATTAAAGCTTAGACAGGTTATGTGACAGAGGAATAAAAAGGGTAGTGGGTAATAAGGTTGACAACTCCCAATCCTCACGTTAAACCTCTAGGGATTATAAAGAAGGATGTCAAAATCTTGGTTGAGATAATGTGATAGAAAGAATTTTTCTTGTGTTTTATTTTTTATTTTTGACAGGCAGAGTGGACAATGAGAGAGAGAGAGACAGAGAGAAAGGTCTTCCTTTGTCGTTGGTTCACCCTCAAATGGCTGCCGCGGCCAGTGCGCTGCGGCCGGTGCACCACACCAATCCGAAGCTGGGAGCCAGGTGCTTCTCCTGGTCTCCCATGCAGGTTGCAGGGCCCAAGGACTTGGGCCATCCTCCACTGCACTCCCGGGCCACAGTAGAGAACTGACCTGGAAGAAGGGCAACCGGGACAGAATCCGGTGCCCTGACCGGGACAAGAACCTGGTGTGCCGCTGCCGCAAGGTGGAGAATTAGCCTATTGAGCCGCGGCACTGGCAGAATTGTTCTTTTTTAAAAAAATATAGGCCAGCGCCGTGGCTTAACAGGCTAATCCTCCGCCTTGCGGCGCTGGCACACTGGGTTCTAGTCCCGGTTGGAGCGCCGGATTCTATCCCGGTTGCCCCTCTTCCAGGCCAGCTCTCTGCTATGGCCCTGGAAGGCAGTAGAGGATGGCCCAAGTCCTTGGGCCCTGTACCCGTATGGGAGAGCAGGAGAAGCACCTGAATCCTGGCTTCGGATCAGCGAGATGCGCTGGTCGCAGCGGCCATTGGAGGGTGAACCAACGGCAAAGGAAGACCTTTCTTTCTGTCTCTCTCTCTCACTATCCACTCTGCCTGTCAAAAAAAAAAAAAAATATATATATATAATTATATGTGATACTTGTGCATTTTTATAGGGTATAGTACAGTATTTCAATACACATATACAGCATAAAGTGTAAAACAGCCAAATCAGACAATTACCATTTCTACTACCTTATCTTTTCTTTATGTTTGCAGTCTACCAATCACTTCTTTATACAGATATTTGTATATTAGTGTGAATTATACCCACTGTGTTGTGGAACACTAGAACTTATTATCTCTATTTTTTTAATTTCATTTATTTGAAAGGCAGAGCAATAAAGACAGAGGCAGAGAGATCTTCCATTCACTGGTTCACTCCTCAAATGTCCTCAATAGCCATCACTAGATCAGGCCAAAGCCAAGAGCCCAAAAATCATCAGAGTCTCCCATGTGGGTGGCAGGGGGCAAAATAAGTTGAATCATCACCTGGTACCTCCCAGGGTGCACATTAGCAGGAAGCTGGATTGGAAACTGAGGTGGAACTTGAACCCTGGCACTGTGATATGGAATGCGGGCATCCCAAGTGCAGCTTAACAGCTGTGCCCACTTTTGATAACCATTATCCAGTTTCTCTTTAACCACCACATTCTCTCACCTTTCCCAGTCTCCAGTAATCACTATTTTAAGTTCAGACAGACTTTAACTTCTACATAGAGAACATGCAGCATTTCCCATACAAAGAACTTACGTAAAAAGGCAGATGAAGATTCATGGGACATTTTGAAATTTATTCAATCATATATGCCAGGCTGAGTGTGGAGATTTTACATGGAAGACAGACACACTGGCTGCTCTTGAACAATTTACAATTAGTGAGGGAAGCGAACACATAAATGAGAAGAGTGCAGGGTGCAACAAAGGCATAAAGGGGGTATTGTGTCTAGCCTTGTGGGATCCAGAAAAGTTTCCAGGCAAATGAAAAACCACTTGAAAGGCCTGAAACCGAGAAAAGGTAAAGACTATTTGGAGAAGTGAAAGTAATTTCAGTGCAGTTGGAGCACTTAACTTGTTCATAACAGACCCTCTATTCACAGAGCTTTAATGAAGTAACAGATACTGGTGAAGAGGACCTAGAATGATGAGCTGTCTGGGATTATATGTGAAGTTTATAGAATTAACTTGCCTTAGGCCGGCACCGTGGCTCAATAGGCTAACCCTTTGCCTTGTGGTGCCGGCACATCGGGTTCTAGTCCCGGTCGGGGCGCCGGACTCTATCCCGGTTGCCCCTCTTCCAGGCCAGCTCTCTGCTGTGGCCCGGGAGGGCAGTGGAGGATGGCCCAAATCCTTGGGCCCCTGCACCCTCATGAGAGACCAGGAGAAGCACCTGGCTCCTGCCATAGGATCAGCGCGGTGCGCCGGCCGCAGCGCGCTGGCCGCGGCGGCCATTGGAGGGTGAACCAACGACAAAGGAAGACCTTTCTCTCTGTCTCTCTCTCTCTCACTGTCCACTCTGCCTGTCAAAAAAAAAAAAAAAAAAAAAAAGAAGAAGAATTAACTTGCCTCAAGCTTCGCAACAGAGGGTTACCATAATTGTGTGGGAACCAGAGAATTCATGTTCCATCTGAGCAGTCTGATGGTTAGAGAATAGAGTTAGGTTGCTTTGGCTATTTCTCTTTGTCGCTTCTCTTTTACAAAATCTATTAGAATATCAGCCTATTTGTATATAGTATTTTATATCTATAGGGTGGGTTATTTGAATATGCCATATCAGCCACATTAAATGGAAAGTCAAACATCAAAACCAGATTGTTTTGGACACTTAAATACTAATATGAACTGATAGGTTCAGTGGCTCTAGGCTCATACTACTTTTTAATATATATGAGGATACTTCAAAAATTTCAGGGAGAGGTCGGTGTTTAGCCTACTGGTTAAGACGTGCGTTATGGGGCCGGCACCATCGCTCATTTGGTTAATCCTCTGCCTGCGGCGCCAGCATCCCATATGGGCGCTGAATTCTAGTCCCGGTTGCTCCTCTTCCAGTCCAGCTCTCTGCTGTGGCCCGGGAGGGCAGTGGAGGATGGCCCAAGTGCTTGGGCCCCTGCACCCGCATGAGAGACTAGGAGGAAGCACCTGGCTCCTGGCTTCAGATCGACGTAGCTCCGGCTGTCGCGGCCATTTGGGGAGTTAACCAACGGAAGGAAGACCTTTCTCTCTGTCTCTATCACTGTCTGTAACTCTACCTGTCAAATAAATAAATAAAAATCTTAAAAAAAAAAAAAAAGACGTTAGACTGCCTGCATCCCACATCAGAGTGCCCAAGTTCTAGTCCTACCTTCAGCTCCTCACTCCAGCTTCCAGCTAATGCAGGCCCTGGGAGGCAGCAGTGATGGCTCAAGTCATTTAGATTCCTGCCACCCTTGTGGGAGACTCCCTCAGCCAGCTGCAGGCACTGGGGAGCCAAACTGCTTCTCTGGTTCTCTGTTTCTATCTCTGTCTTTGCTTCTCAAAAAGAAAAAAAAAAGTACACAGAATTAAGAAACACTTATTTTGGTGCAAAAAAATGTGGAAACCCATGGACACTAGAGGTCTTCAAGAAAACTGTGGGGAATGCCTATTATGAAAAAATGAAACTAAATTCAAAATACTTTTGAATAAAAATGAACACTTAATTTCATTTGTGAAGTTTTTGAAGTACTCTCTTATCAGAAAATGTTAAACATTTTATACCCATAAATTATTTTACATCAATACATAAGTGTCATAACATACTGGAAGACTTTTTAGTGTTTATTAGTCCTTCTATCCCTTTAAATCTGGCTGTTTCTTGCATTCTATTTTTCCCTTCCACCAACACCCTTGGATGCTGACTGACATCTAGAATGTTCATATAATCATATGCAAACATAAACATATTTACACTTATATGGAATGATGAAACTTTTAAATAATGAAATTATTAAAAATAATGGATTCTTTCGTTATTCTACAATATATCTTACAGAAGTCCATGTAATTCTAACTTGCTATTTTTAATGACTATATGACAATTTTTAAATTATGCCACCATTTTTTTTCTTTAAGATTTATTTTATTTATTTGAAAGGCAGTGTTACACAAGGAGAGAGAGAGGGAGGGGAGGAGGGAGAGGGAGAGGGAGGAGAGAGGGAGAGGGAGAGAGAGAGAGAGAGAGAGAGAGAGACAGAGAGAGATCAACCTTCCATCCGCTGGTTTACTCCCCAAATGGCCATCTCAATGGCCAGGGCTGGGACAGATAGAAGCCAGGATCCTCGAACTCAATCAAGGTTTCCCACATGGGTGGAAGAGGAACAAGCACTTGTACCATTTCCTGCTGCTTTCCCAGGAGCACTGGTAGGAAGCTAGATCCTGAAGTAAAGCCAGGTCTCGAACCACAAGGACTCAAACTGGCACTCATATGGGATACTGGCATTGTCTCAGGTAACAGCTTAACCTGCTGCCCCACAATGCCAGCCCCCTTAATTTTCTTTTCATCCTATTAAGAATTTTTATTAGCAGTAACCTATGAATTTGGTTAAATGTCTTTTTTTTTTTAAGATTTATTTATTTATTTATTTGAAAGTCAGAGGTACACAGAGAGAGGAGAGGCAGAGAGAGAGAGAGAGAGAGAGAGGTCTTCCATCCTCTGGTTCACTCCCCAATTGGCCACAACGGCCGGAGCTGCGCCAATCCAAAGTCAGGAGCTAGGAGCTTCTTCTGGGTCTCCTGCGTGGGTGAAGGGCCCAAGCACTTGGGCCATCTTCTACTGCTTTCCCAGGCCATAGCAGAGAGCTGGATCGGAAGAGGAGCAGCCGGGACTAGAACCAGTGCCCCTATGGGATGCCGGCACTTCAGGCCAGGGCGTTAATCCACTGGGCTACAGCGCCCGCCCCTGGTTAAATGTCTTTTTAACATCTACTGGTCATATAAAATTACTGCTTGAACAGCCATATAGACTTTGTTTCTTTTCTTTCTTTATTTATTCACTTGAAAGAAGTACACAGAGAGAGAAGGAGAGGGAGAGAGATGGAGAGAGAGAGAGAGAGAGGTCCCCCATCTGCTGGTTCACTCCCCAGACGGATGCAACGGCTGGAGCTGCACCAATCCAGAGCCAGGAGCCAGGAGCCAGGAGCCTCTTTTGAGTATCCCAAACAGACACAGGGGCCCACGGGCCTGGCCCACCTTCCACTACTTTCCCAGGCCACAGCAGAGATCTGGATGAGAAGTGGAGCAGCCAGGACTCGAATCAGCACCTATACCCACTACACAGAGCTGGCCCGAGCCATATAGTCTTTCAACTTCAGTCTGTGGACCATGTTGATAGATTTTCTGATATTGAATCACCTTTGCATTCCTGGAATAAACTCCATTTTGTTGTTTATCTATCATCTTTTTAACTTGATCAAAAATTCTAATTAAAGTATTAGCAAATTATCATAATTAAATGATTTAGTTTTCCATGTTGTATCTTTATAAGATTTTGGCATTAATGATAGGCAAACTTGAAAAGATTTTGAGTTTTTCCACTTTTATCTATGCTCGGAATAATTTAAATAACAATGAATTATCTGTTTTTAAAAATAAGATCAAATTTATTGTGAATTCTTGTTTCTGGTGTCTTTTTTGTTGTTGTTTTTTGTTTTTGACAGGCAGAGTGGACAGTGAGAGAGAGAGAGACAGAGAGAAACGTCTTCCTTTTCTGTTGGTTCACCCCACAATGGCCTCTGCAGCCGGCGCGCTACGGCCGGCGCACCACACTGATCAGAAGCCAGGAGCCGGGTGCTTCTTCCTGGTCTCCCATGCGGGTGCAGGGGCCCAAGGACTTGGGCCATCCTCCACTGCACTCCCTGGCCACAGCAGAGAGCTGGCCTGGAAGAGGGGCAACCGGGACAGAATCCGGTGCCCCGACCGGGACTAGAACCCGGTGTGCCGGCGCCCCAGGCGGAGGATTACCTACTGAGCCACGGCGCCAGCTTGTTTCTGGTGTCTTTACAGTGGTAAATCTTTAATCACTTCTTAGATTCTTTTAAGGATAATGATTTAAATTTTCCACATACTGGTGTAATTTTGTTAGGAAAACATTAATATCACTTTTTTCTTTGCCATTAGTGGTCATATAATATGACTTACTGCATTAGTATATAAAATGTCCTTTCAAAAAAAAAAAAAAAAAAATGGGGCTGGCACCGTGGCTCACTTGGTTAATCATCTGCCTGCGATGCCGGCATTTCATATGGGTGCCGGATTCTAGTCCCAGCTGCTCCTCTTCTGGTCCAGCTCTCTGCTGTGGCCCAGGAGGGCACTGGAGGATGGTCCAAGTCCTTGGGCCCTGCACCCGCATGGGAGACCAGGAAGAAGCACCTGGCTCCTGGCTTCAGATCAGCGAGATGTGCCGGCCGCAGCGGCCATTGGAGGGTGAACCAACAGAAAAAGAAGACCTTTCTGTCTTTCTCTCTCTCTCACTATCCACTCTGCCTGTGAAAGAAAAAAAGAAAAAAAAAAAATCTTCAAGGGCTGGCACTGTGGCATAGCAGGTAAACTCACTGCCTGCAATGTTGGCATCCCATATGGATACCGGTTTGAGTCCCAGCTGCTCCAATTCTGATCCAGCTCTCTGCTCATGTGCCTGGGAAAGCAGCAGAAGATGGCAAAGTCCTTGGGCCTCTGTACCCACATGAGAGACCTGGAAGAAGCTCCTCCCTCCTGGCTTTGGATTGGCCCAGATGCAGCCGTTGCAGCCATTTGGGGAGTGAACCAGTAGATGGAAGACCTCTTTCTCTCTCTCTCTCTGCCTCTCTGTAACTCTGCCTTCAAATAAATAAATCTTTAAAAATAAATAAATAAAAGCAAGATTAAAAAAAAGAAGCCTTCAAAATATTTCCTTCTCTCTTCTCAGTTTAAAATTATCCATTTTATTTCTTCCTTTATCCCAGGGTTATACAGCAGTGTTGTATAATTTCAGGAATATTGTCCAAGTGGTATATTATTTAGTACAAAACAAAAGCTTAACTTAACTTGTGATACAGCTGTATCCCCAAAAAAGCCTTTGGATAACATATGTCAACTTTCTGAAGCCAATAAATACAAAAAAACTCTAAAAATTTAAATAATGAAGAATTTTTCTTAATTTCCTTAGAGTTTGCATAAAAGATGAATTTTCAAAAAAAGTTTACAAGAATCTTATATTGCTGAAATAATATTATACTAACAATAACCCTGAATATCAGAAACAACCTCTCAGCTTTCTACAGCACTTTATAAAAGAGTATCCCTCACAAATAGATGGGAAGAGTTGTAAGGAGAGCTGCATTATCTAAAGGTTACTTATGGTTTAAGCTTATTTAGAAATCTGCAAACACGGTAGGATATTAGACCCTGAGAAGTTCTACGTACCTAAGGTTAACCAAATATTTTCTAAATGTATTTGATTACCTCATACTTTTATCAATTAATACCTAATGCTTTTTAGGAAATGAAAGTCAAGAAGACAAAGTCCTTGAGGAAAAAGACAGTATAATCAAATTCATCTCTGTGGTTTGCTCAAAACTGGTGCTTCATATACTGAGCTCAATTTGATTATTGCTGAATGAGTTGGTACCACAGGAGGTATAATATGGCAACAGGCATTAAAGGAATACCCAGTACAGCTATTCCCAGTATGGATATCCATAAGTGGAGTAGTTAGCATTTTGCATCAAAATTCAATCTTTCTATTTTACAATTGTAAATGGAAATTCCTAAGACTTTGGTCCTATCCAAATTCAAATATCAAAAATGAACTTCCTGAAGATGTCAACAAAACCCAGTAAAAATACTACTACTGTTGTAGCACTAATGAAAGTATATGCACAATATGCATATGAGCACACATACCAGCAGTAAGTATCATTACATTACCATCACCACCACCATTACCTCTATTGTGCAAAATGTCAATCTGTTGACTTAATGTTATCATCAGATCACAGTATCTTCAGAGAAACAACGGAACAACTTGTTCCATTGTCTATATCAAATTAGTATAGTGGGACCACACACTTTCAGTTTCTACACATGAAGTTTTAAGATTCAATGAGGGGCCTGTGCTGTGGTGCAGTGGGCTAATCCTCCGCTTGCGGCGCCGGCATCCCGTATGGGTGCCTGTTCTAGTCCCGGCTGCTCCACTTCCAATCCAGCTCTCTGCTATGGCCTGGGATAGCAGTGGAGGATGGCCCAAGTCCTTGGGCCCCCGCACCTGCAGGGGAGACAGGGAGGAAGCACCTGGCTCCTGGCTTCGGATCGGCGCAGCTGTGGCTGTTGTGGCCATTTGTGGAGTGAACTAATGGATGAAAAACCTTTCTCTGTCTCTCCCTCTCACTGTCTGTAACTCTACTATCAAGTAAATAAATAAAAAAATCTTTAAAAAAATTTCAATGATACAATGTTACAGTCATAAAGTAGACAGTAAATTAGATAAAGCCAGGAAGCTTCAGAATTAGTAAGACCAAAATGCATTTATTTAGCTAGATAGCTTCTAGTTTCAAAAACTGAGAAAATGTGAAATTTTATTTTATACTTGTGATAAGTTCTATGAGCTGCCTCCACAACCTTTCCCTCTTCTTTCTTGTTAACAGAACTCTGATTTTGTTTGGTGCAACAATGTACACAAAACTTGAAGGGATAAATCAAAATTTAACTATGTCAATCACAAATGTGCCCAGGCTTCTTTGTAGCTGCAGGTAGCTATAGGTATTTCTGTGACCTACCCACGTGGCCAGTGAGATAAAATAAAATTGCTAGGAAGACTCTTTTAAATTTTTTTTTTTTTTTTTTTTTTTTTTTTTTTGGACAGGCAGAGTGGATAGTGAGAGAGAGAGAGAGAGACAGAGAGAAAGGTCTTCCTTTGCCATTGGTTCACCCTCCAATGGCCGCCGCGGCTGGCACGCTGCGACCGGCGCACCGCGCTGATCCGATGGCAGGAGCCAGGTGCTTCTCCTGGTCTCCCATGGGGTGCAGGGCTCAAGCACTTGGGCCATCCTCCACTGCACTCCCTGGCCACAGCAGAGAGCTGGCCTGGAAGAGGGGCAACCGGGATAGAATCCGGCGCCCCGACCAGGACTAGAACCCGGTGTGCCGGCGCCGCAAGGCGGAGGATTAGCCTAGTGAGCCGCGGCGCCGGCCTCTTTAAAAGATTTTTCTATCAACTCAAAAAGAGCCAAACAAAAAGGCACTTTGTCCTCACTTCATCTTTTATGCCTGGAACACTAGTGTGAGGGAACAATACCTGGCGCTACAACCATCACCTTTTGATCATGAGGCAATAAGTAAAAGCTCAACAAACTGATATGTTAAAGACAGTAGAAAAGAACACCCTGGAAGCCTGATTATATCACTGAGTCAAGTGAACAAATGCTGGATCTACCTGCCTCCAGACTTCTCACTAAGCCAGTCTTGTTATCCTGTGGTCAATATCCTGAGCATATATTGTCATTGCTGCCAACTGCTTAACTGACACAACAATGCCCATGTTTTCATGTGATAAATATCATAATTTACTAATTAACATTTCAGAATTTTAAAAATTTTAGGATTAGGTGTTTGTGGTACAGGGGGTTAAAACATTACTGGAGAGCCTGTGATTAGAGACCCACCTCCACTTCTGATCCAGCTTCCTGTGAATGTGCTTGGGAGGCAGATAATGGCCCAAGTACTGGGTCCCTACCATCCCTGCGGGAGACCTGGATGGAGTTCCTGGCTCCTGGGTTTTGGCCTGGCCCAGTTCCAGCAGTTGCGGACATTTGAGTAGTGAACCAGAGGATAAAAGACATCTCTTTCTTTCTTTCAAATAAATAATAAACAAAACTTTAGAAATAAATAAAATTTTTGGAAAGCAATAAAGTAGGAAACTTTCGACTTTTCATGGCACATAATGCTATACTTAAATAGCTTTTACAAGCATGTAAAAACATGTTTTATAATATTAAGTAACAGAATTTTAAAAACAAACAATTTTCAAGAGACAAATAGGAAAAATTGATCCATACCCGTACCTTTCCGTGTGTTCTCCGTCACATCTACCCCAAACTGGATAATGTCACCAGAAAGAATCTCACATGGTGGACTTTCTTCAGAGCCTCGACTCAATCTCTGGCTATTTATAAAGGTACCATTACTACTTTTAGTGTCTTGGAGATAAAACTGCAACAACAACAACAACAAATTGAAGATTAATAATAATTTCAAGCCTACTTTCAAGAGAAAGAACTTCCAAATTTGCAAATATTTCATGTGGATTTCTTCCCCCTTATCAATTCAAGTTATTTCATTTAGCTAAGGTTGTCTATCAAAATATGTGAAATTAAAATCTTAAAATTAGGTGATAAAAAATCCAGCTAGGAGGGCTGGTGCTGTGGCATATTAGGTTGGGCCTCCAGCTGTGGCACCAGCATCCCATATGGGCACCGGTTCATATCCCGGCTGCTCCTCTTCAGAGCCAGCTCTCTGCTATGGCCTGGGGAAAAAAAAAAACAAAAACAAAAACAAACCCAGGCACTGTGATATGACTTGGACCTCCTAATTGGCATCTTAAGTACCGAAACAAATGCCTAAGTGGACTTTTTAAAAAAAGATTTTATTTATTTATTTGAGAGGAAGAGTTACAGACAGACAGGGAAAGACAGAAAGAATGGTCTTCCATCGGCTGGTTCACTCCCCGAACGGCTGCAATAACCCTAAAGCCAGGAGTTAGGAGCCTCTCTTCTGGTCTCCCACATGGCACATTTGGGTCATCTTCTACTGCTTTTGCAGGCCACAACAGAGATCTGAATCAGAAGAGGAGCAGCCAGGACTAGAACTGGCACTCATATGGGATGCTGGTGTTTAGCCCACTATGTCACAGCACTGGCCCCAGTGCCTGGGTTTGATTCTTGGTTCAGGCTCCCAACTCTAGCTTCCTGCTAATCTAGACCTTGTGAAACAGCAGGTGATGGCTCCAGTAGCTGGATCCCTGCCACCTATGTGGGAGACCAGGACTGAATTCTTTTTTATTTATTTATTTATTTATTGACAGGCAGAGTGGACAGTGAGAGACAGAGAGAGACAGAGAAAGGTCTTCCTTTTCTGTTGGTTCACCCCCAATGGCTGCTGCAGCTGGCACGCTCCGGCCGGCGCACCACGCTGATCCAAAGCCAGGAGCCAGGTGCTTCTCCTAGTCTCCCATGCAGGTGCAGGGACCAAGGACTTGAGCCATCCTCCACTGCACTCCCAGGCCACAGTAGAGAGCTGGACTGGAAGAAGAGCAACCAGGACAGAATCCGGCGCCCCGACTGGGACTAGAACCCAGTATGCCGGCGCTGCAGGAGGAGGATTAGCCAAGTGAGCCGCGGCGCCAGCCTTAGGACTGAATTCTAAGCTCCCTGCTTTGGGCTGATCCAGCCCCAGCTACTGTGGGCATTTCGGGAAGTGAAACAGCAATAGGGGCTCTGCCTTTGTCTGTTTCTCTGCCTCTCAAAATAAAAGAAAAATTAAGAACTCCTTAAAAAGATAAAATCCAGTCAGACAAAATGGTACAACTGCTTTGGAAAAAAGTTCGTTAGGTCCTCAAACTATTAAAACATAAGGTTATTATATGACCCAGGAATTCCACTTCTAGGTATATATCCAAGAAAATGGAAAACCTATATACTCTCCAAAACTCATAAACAAATGTTTACAGCAATGTTATTCACAATAGCCGAAAAGTAAAAACAACTCAAATGTCCACAAGCTGATGAATGGATGAACAAATGTGGTGTAACCACACAATGGATTAGTATTTGGCAATAAAAAGGAATGAAGTAATCATATATACCAGAAGATGGGCATGTCTTTAAAATATTACACTAAGTAAAAGCAACCAATCACACACAAACACAAAAATATGATTTCATCTATATGAAACATCCAGAATAGGCAAGTCCACAAAAACAAAAGCATATTAGTGATTTTAATGGGATAAGGTATGGGGAATAGATACTAATGGGTACAAAGCTTCTTTTAAGGGTGATGAAAATAATTTAAAATTAGTAGTGATGATAGCACAACTCTGTGAATATACCAAGAACCACTGTGTTGTACACTTTAAAACAATTTTAGGGGCGGACACTGTGGCACAGCAGGTTAAGACACTGCTTGTAGTGCCAGCATCCTATATGTACATCAGTTCAAGTCCCAGCTCTTCCACTTCCAACCCAGCTCCCTACTAATGTGCCTGGAAAAGCAGCAAAGGACGGTCCAAATTCCTGAGCCCCTGCGCTCACATGGGAAGACCCAGAGAAGCTCCTGGCTTCGACCTGGCCCAGTCCCAGCCACTGTGGCCATTTGAAGAGTGAACTAGTGGATGGAAGTGCTCTCTGTCTCTCACTTACCCTCTCTCTCTGTAAATCTGACTTTCAAATAAACAAAGCTTTTAAAAATAAGAGTTTTGTAGTATATTAATTCTATCTTAAATAAAGCTATTATTTTTTTTAAAAAGCCAGCTAGACAAAATTCTATCTTTCCATCTCACTTTGACTTTGTAACTTTATTTCCAGAATGTTTTATTAAATTAAAGGAAACTATCTCTATTGCCCAGTCAAGGGCAAATGGCTTTTAATAATATCAATAATTAATATCTATAAATTAGCTAACACAATTTACAATCAGAACTGACACATCTTCAATAAATTCTTTGTGATCAAGCAGATTTGAGACATTAGAAACTAAAATACTGAAGAATGTACTACATCTTGGCTGCCTCCCAACCTTTCACAACTTATCTTCTTCCTTTAAAAGGGAAAGGATAGCAGGAGGCAAAGGAACCTCCTTAACATTTAACAGTCTTAAAGGAAATCGGGAATAACCAGGATAACACAATTGACTTGCTAGGAAGAAAACAACCAATAGAAAAAAGTACTAATTTACTTATTTCATTTTTCCATACTTTCCAGGCCTACTTATTCCAGTAGCATGTCACAGTGAACATGTTTTGACTGCAAAGAAGACATCTAACGTACACTAAAATATACTTTATGCCATCAGGCCCTCACAACCTTAACAGTAAAGCTATGATATGGGTATCATTACTTTCAATTAAACATGAGAAAAGTAAGGCGAGGCATGTTAAATAGCTTTCCAAAGGTAGCAGAGCAAGGATTCAAATCGAATTAAAAGGGCCATTTTCCCCCATTACTTCACTCTGACCTTTATGTTTCATTTACTTTCACTCTTCCCACAAGCTCTTCCAAATGAAACACAACAAGAGACTATGCAATTTGTAGAAAATGTGAAAATGACATTTCATTTCACTAATTCCTAGGTGACAATTTAAAGGTCACCAAGCCGTCTATAAATGACTTATGCTTTACTTATGTACAAAACAGACCAACTGTTACTTTGGTTAGCAGTTTGTACATTTAATTACAGATCATAAAGAAGATTGTGTTGATAATTTTTCAAGTCAATTTAAAATTCACAGGCCTTAATATTTCATAGCAGAGAAATAAGAACAGGCAATATTTTAAATTAAAAGCAATAGTCTTATTTTTTAAATAAACATTCTTGGAAAATGTGCAATATTTAGATTCTGATATGGTTATTTTCAGTATGTGTGTCTGCAAGCCATAGAAGATTATACTAGATTCACAGTGGTTTCCAAACTCTAAATGATCCATTAGGGGTGATTAAGTCAATTTAAGTGGATTGCAACTAGCATTTTCTTTTTTTAAACACGACAAAAAACAGAATAAAATAAAAATACATGAAATAAGGTCCAGTACTGGCTAGCAAAGCTTTTGGCTTCCAAATACTTTAGAATAAAATCCAAAAATTTTTACTTACCACTGCAACCTACAGAGCCTAATACGATCTGGCTCCCGGTTCCCTCTCTGAACTCAATCATTTCCACTTTTTCCACCATCATCCCTCCCAGTCACACTCACCTTCACTCATGCCTGTGACCTCTGCACTTGTGTATATAGCTAGATTGCATTGCATTCAGTTCCCTGTGGAAATATTTTCACTGATATGATTTAACCTTTGGTCTTTGGCTGTTTTGAAAGATTGATATTACAAAAAATGGCTTTACACTGTGGTAAAATAGTCAGCCATTAGTCAGCCTATATTGCCCAGAAGCTATTCTACTTACTGATAGGTTAGGTGCCTAAAGTTATAAATATGTCAACTTGTTTGCAAGGAGCTGGAAAGATACTATGCTTACGGTTGCTGTATGAAATTCCAGTAAGTAGGTACGTTAGTTGATTCTGTCACTTTCAAACCTTGTCAGATCTCTTCTTCCCCCTTAAAAGAAGCCCATGATAACCACACTAAGAATCTGTTGAAAGCCTTAAGTATGTTGCTTTCCCAATAGCCTACAGAATACCCTAGCAGTTCCCGTGTTTGCACTAACCACTAGACATTCACTATGATGTTGGGCAGGTGTACAAGGAGCCCTGCATTTATAAAAGCCTCTCTGGCTTGTGCCAAAGTTTAACAGCAGCATGTTCACTGTTGTCAAGCTTTAATTGCTCAATCAACTCCTTGTTCTTCCCTGAATAAACTTTAAACTACCAAAACCAAGGCACTAATGGTGAACCTTAAATTGAAAGGTTTGTCCCTATCCTATTACTTACTTTTCCTTGATTAATTTCAATGACAAAGGGACAGCACTGAAGAGGTGGCACAGTTTATTCTCTGGCTTTCAAAAAGTGCCTGCTATAGATTAAGCATGCACGTGTTTAACAAGCACTTTGCACAACTTTCAACTTTGCTACAGTCTGCAAATACTTTCTTTTTCTTTTCCATTGCCAGGATAAACTGCTCCTTCCTAATCTTGACTACACTGATAGGCTTTGCAATCTCCAAACACCAAAATGTGAACAACATGTGAGGTAAAGCTTGAGAACAAAGCACAACATAGTAAACTTGCCATATGTCAGAGGCTACAAATTATCCATATAGGGGAGATTTTAAACTGTAAACACAGGCTAGATTCTGAGTAATCGTCACGTGACACAGCATAGATTTCTTTAAATTTTATTTATCTATTTATTTGTTTATTTATTTATTTATTTTTACTGCCTAAATCACCATACAAAATCAGAATGACTAAGGCAACAAAACCAAAATCCCATGGACAACATTCACAATAAAAGTGGGAGACATGTTATCCATACACGCCTCAAATTATGAGTGGGAAAAACCACCAACAGCCGCAAGACCTGCGTAGAATCAGCATCTGTGTGGAAGTATACATAGAGAAGCAGTGGGGCATTTTAAGGACTTGAGGAGAACATTAAAATAACTGCTAGGTATTCACTGAATAGTACAGAGACCAGTTTGAGATGGAAAGCTCAAAATGGGAAATGTTCAGTTCAATCCAATCACAAGTAGTGCAAGGGATCTTGTGAAAAAGGCTCAGTCTGTGCCATATAAAATCTTAAAATCCAACCTACAAATGAAAACTATCTTGCAGGACTGCGCTCCATACTGAGGGAAAAGCTGCTGGGAGTAGAATCAAAATTAAGCACACACAAATGACAACAGACAAGCAAGACAAGGTCCAGATAAAAGTGGAGACGCATAAGGAATTATAATTTTAAACATTTTACACAAAAAAACAGAAGAGGGAGCTCTGAGAATTAGAAAAGTTATCCTGAAACATGACCTGCTTTCAGAGTTGAGGAAAAGCTAATTCCACATAAAAGTAAGCAACAGAAAAGTATCAAGGTCACATCCCATAGTTATTTTTTTAAAGAGAGAATAAGGAGTAAAATAACATTTTTACAGATAATCAAAGACAGACCTTGAGAACAGATCAAAACTATAAGCTTCTATTTCAAATCAAGCTAAAAGACATTAGGAAAATAATTCAAAACATGAAAGAGCAATATAAATCAGAACTACAGAACTCCAGAAAAGATGAGAAAACTCAGAAAAAAATTAGAAATAAGAGGAGAAATTCATTTCAGAAATGAATACAACCTAGAAGGAACACAACAGTGATTAAATATAACAAACAATACCTTCAAAGAAACAAAAGATAAAAATGGGGAATTTTTTTTTTTTAAAGCTCTCATGTAGCGGCAGGAGCCCAACCACTTGGGTCATCTTCCACTGCTTTCCCAGGCACATCAGCAGGCAGCTAGCAGAACTGGAAATGGAGCAGCTGGAACTTCAACCTGGCGACACAGGCAGAGGCTTAATCTGCTATGCCACAAGGCCAGCCCCATAATGAATAAATTTTTAAAAATTAGGAAAAAATGGGGAGGGTGTGGAGGAAAGATGTTTGGCATAGCAGTTAATACACTGATGGGGGCTGGCACTGTGGCGTAGCAGGTAAAGCTGATACCTGCAGTGCCGGCATCCCATATAGGTGCCGGTTCAAGTCCTGGCTGCTCCACTTCTGATCCAGCTCTCTGCTATGGCCTGGGAGAGCAGTGGAAAATGGCCCAAGCATCTGCGTGAGACCTGGAAAAAGCTCCTGGCTTCAGATTGGCGCAGCTCCAATCATTGCAGCCAATTGGGGAGTGAACCAGTGGATGGAAGACCTCTCTCTCTCTCTCTCTCTCTCTGCCTCTCCTTCTTTCTTTGTATAACTCGTTCAAGTACACAAATAAATCTTTAATAAATAAATAAAAAAGACACTGCCTGGAACACCTATATGACATATCAGAATATCTGGGTTTAAGCCCTGACTCTTAGTCTGATTCCAACTTCTTGTTTGCTGAGTACCCTGGGAGGCAGTGAATGACAGTGCAAATACTTTGGTCCTTGCCACCTATATAAGACCTGGATGGAGTTCTACGCTTCTGTCTTTACCTGGTTGAGCCCGAGCTGTTACAGGCATTAATGGACTAAAGCAGCAGATGGAAGATTTCTCTGTCTCTGTGCCTTTCAAATAAAATCAAAACCACGCTGGCGCCGCGGCTCACTAGGCTAATCCTCCGCCTTGCGGCGCCGGCACACCGGGTTCTAGTCCCGGTGGGGTTGCCGGATTCTGTCCCTTTTCCAGGCCAGCTCTCTGCTGTGGCCCGGGAAGGCAGTGGAGGATGGCCCAAGTGCTTGGGCCCTGCACCCCATGGGAGACCAGGAGAAGCTCCTGGCTCCTGCCATCGGATCAGCACGGTGCACCGGCCGCAGCGCGCCAGCCGCAGCGGCCACTGGAGGGTGAACCAACGGCAAAGGAAGACCTTTCTCTCTCTCTCTCTCACACTATCCACTCTGCCTTTAAAAAAAAAAAAATCAAAACCACAAAAATAAAGAAGAGAAAAGAGATTAAGAAAAAGGAATAGCAAAAAAACTGGGCCTGCGCCGCGGCTCACTAGGCTAATCCTCCACCTGCGGCGCTGGCACCTTGCTTCTAGTCCCAGTCGGGGCGCGGCGCCGGATTCTGTCCCGGGAAGGCAGCAGAGGATGGCCCAAGTGCTTGGGTCCTGCACCTGCATGGCTGACCAGGAGGAAGCACCTGGCTCCTGGCTTCAGATCCACGCAGGGCGCCAGCTGCAACGCGCCAGCCGTAGCAGCCACTTGAGGGGTGAACCAACAGAAAAAGGAAGACCCTTCTCTCTGTCTCTCTCTCTCTCTCATTGTCTAATTCTGTAAAAGAAAAAAAGAAAGCAAGCAAGCAAGAAAGAAAGAAAGAAAGAAAGAAAGAAAAGAAAACCAAAGCCAGGGCCTGGAACTCCACCTCAGTCTCCTATGTGAGTGCCAGGGGTTCAAGTACTTGAACCATTATCTGCTACCTCCCAGCATGCATTAGCAGCAAGCAGGATCACAAGTGGAGGAGCTGGGACATGAACCGGTACTCTGACATGGTGCAGGTGTCCCAAGTGGCAGCTTAACCCACTGTACCACAATGCCTGTCCCTCATCTTTGTTTTGTCTAATTCAGAACTCAGTGAGCCTGAAAAGTGGCTGGCATTGCATGAAAAGTGGAATTTACCCTGGGTGGCTCAGCTTAAGAAAGTCAATCAATACACTACACCACTTTAGTAGAAAGAAGGAGTAAACCCTCACATTCACCTCAGTTGATGCAGAAAAAGCATTTGACAAAATGCAACATCCTTTCATGATAAAACTTAATAAACTAGGATTTTATCTCAACATGATAAAGGGCATTTATGAAAACCCATACCTTACATAACACTTAGTGGAGGAAGACTGAAAGCTGCCAAAGATCAGGAATAAGACAGGATATCACTTTCTTTCTTTCTTTTTTTTTTTTTTTAAATTTTTGACAGGCAGAGTGGACAGTAAGAGAGAGAGAGAGACAGAGAGAAAGGTCTTCCTTTGCCGTTGGGTCACCCTCCAATGGCCGCCATGGCCGGCGCATTGCGCTGATCTGAAGGCAGGAGCCAGGTGCAGCCATGGGGTGCAGGGCCCAAGGACTTGGGCCATCCTCCACTGCACTCCCTGGCCATAGCAGAGAGCTGGCCTGGAAGAGGGGCAACCGGGACAGAATCTGGCTCCCTGACCGGGACTAGAACCTGGTGTGCTGGCGCCGCTAGGCGGAGGATTAGCCTGTTGAGCCACGGCCCAGGATATCACTTTCACCATTCAACATTGTACTGGAAGTTCCAACCACAGGCAAGACATCCAAATTGGAAAGGAAGAAGCAAACTATGTCTATTCACAGATGACATAAAGGAAATCCCATAGAACCCCCAAGAAGGCTTTGAAGCCAGTTAGTTCAGCAAAATTATAGCTTAGCTTACAACATCAACATGTACAAAATACAGTTACGGTTATGGAGCAGGTATAGTACAGTGAGTAAAGCTGCCACTTGGGATGCAGCATCCCACACTGGATTGCTACTTCGAGTCTCAGTTACTCCACTTCTGATGTAGCTTCCTGATAAAGCACCTGGGAAGCAGCAGATAATAGTTAAGTACATGAGTTCCTGCTACCACATGGGAGACCCAAATGCAGTTTCTGGTTCCTGGCTTAGGCCCGGCCCAGCCCTAGCTGTTTTAGTCATTTTCAGAGTGAACCAGGGGATAGAATATCTCTTTGCGTCTCTGCCTTCCAAAAAATTAAACTTTTTTAAAAAAGATTTATTTTTATTTATTTGAAAGACAGAGATAGAGGGAGGTCTTCCATTCACTGAGTCACTCCTCAAATTGCCCCAACAGCCAGACCTGAACCAATCCGAAGCCAGGAGCCAGGAGCTTCTTCCAGGTCTTCTATGTGGGTGCACAGGCCCAAGGACTTGGGCCATCCTCTGCTGCTTTCCCAGGCACATTAGCAGGGAGCTGGATTGAAAGTGGAGAAGCCAGGACTCAAACTGGCACCCAAATGGGATGCTGGCACTACAGCCAGGGCTTTAACCCACTGCATCACAGAGCTGGCTCCATCTTCTTCTTTTTTTAGTGCAGTTGCATGTCTATACACCAGCAATGAACAAAATGAACAATCCCAAACAAAAATTAAGAAAGTAAATCCATTTATAATGACACCTAAAGAAATAAAATACATACAAATAAATTTTGTAGGTGAAACATTTGCATATTAAAACTATAAAATACTACTAAGAAATTAAAGAAAACTAAAACAAAGACATGATATGTTCATGGATTAGAAGACTTAATATTATTGTCAATTTACCCTAGAAAATCTATGAACTCAACAAGTTGGAGAAGCTGATCATCAAATTTATGTGGATTTATAGGGACTCTTGAATACGTCAAACAACCTTGAAAAAGAAGAACAAAGTTGAAGGATGCATATTTCCTGAATCCACAAGTTAGTATAGAGCTATAGTAATCTAAACAGAGGTAGTAGCATAAAGATAGACATGCCAGCAGAAGAGAACTAAGAGTTCAGAAATAAACCTGTACAGCAATACGGCCAAGTGAATTCAATAGGAAAAAACAGTCTCCTCAACAAACAGTGCTGGGACAACTGGATAGTCACAGACCTATAACTCACACCATTAACAAAAATTAACTCAAAATGAAATCAAAGATCTAAAATAAAAGCTATACATGAAATTCTTTTCAGTTATTATTTCTTCAACTATTTCTTTCTGTCCCTTTCTCTCTTATTCTTCTGGGATTACCATAATGCATACATGGATAACCTTGATGGTGTCTAATATGCCCTTTAAGTTCTGTTCATTTTTCTTCATATTTTTTCTTTTTGCTCCTCTGACAGAGTAATTTCAATGACCTTATCTTCAGGTTTATTGACTCTTTTTTCTTTCTGCTGAAATAAGTCGCTGAAGCCTGCACTGAATTATTATTTCAGCTATTACACTTTGCATGATTTCTATTTCTATATTGATATTCCACACTTGTTCACACAATTTTCTCCTGATTTCCTTTAGTTCTTTATCCATGGCTTCCTTCAACTCTTTGTATATGTTTGGGACAGTTAATTTAAAGTCTTTTTCTTCTAAGTCCCATGTCTGAGTTTCCCAAGGGGAGCGTCTATAAATTTTTTTGTTTCAGTGAGTGAGTTTAGTTTTTTTGCTTCTTTGTATGCTTTCAATTTTTTGTTGAGAACTGTACATTCTGAATATTACAATGAAGTAATTCTGGAAATCAGGCTCTCATCTCCCCAGCTAACGCTATTGTTAGTTGATCAAGAAGGCACTCATCCATTAGTATAATGAGTTTTCCAAACTATTTTCTGCAAGGACTATACCTATATTCCTTGTTGTATGTGGTAAATCAAATCTTTGTTCTTTTATCTCCATAATTATCCAGTGACCTAACAGAGATTTTCTTAAATGCCTGGACCCAATAACAAAAGGCAGAAGAGGGGTAACTCCTCCTCTTTAAATTCCCTTGGCTAACAGGTGGGACACTTTTGCCTGTATAGTGGGGGTGGGAGGGCTTTGAAAAACGGCCAGTCTTTGTACTACCCCTCAACAATCAAAACATTAATTGCAACAAACAACTCCAATTTTCAAAGTTCCTAGTGCCCACCCTGGGACCAGCAAATTACACAGCAACAGTCCTCATCCCAGTGGCTGCCGCAAAACTGGAGAATGGGAGATGGTATCCAGTTAGCAACACAACAAAATGTTAAAATTCTCCCAAATCTTCCAAGCCTCTTTCTTCCTACTCTCCCATTTTCTGCAATGTCACTCTCATTAGGAATAGTTCAACTGGGGCCAGTACTGTGGCACCGCAGGTTAACACCCTAGCCTGAAGTGCCGGCATCCCATATGGGTGCTGGTTCTAGTCTCGGCTGCTCCTCTTCCAATCCAGCTCTGTGCTATGTCCTGGGAAAGCAGTAGAAGATGGTCCAAGTCTTTGGGCCCCCGTACCCATGTGGGAGACCCAAGAGAAACTCCTGGCTCCTGGCTTTGGATCGGCACAGCTCTGGCCGTTGCGGCCAATTGGGGAGTGAACCAGCTGATGGAAGATCTCTCTCTCTCTCTGCCTCTCTTCTCTCTGTGTAACTCTTGCAAATAAATAAATAAATAAATAAATAAATCTTTAAAAAAAAAAAAAAGAAAAGGAATAGTTCAATCTACAAATTTTTATTTTGGCCAAACCAAATAAGTACCTAATCTATAATAACACTAGCATTTACTGGCTGCTTGCTATGTGCAGGTCCTTGACATGCATTATTTCTGATCCTCCCAAGTAGATACTACCATCCACATTATAGACTGAGATAATGAAGCTCATACATATTAATTAAGCACACTGCCAGGGTCTCAGAGTTACTGCAGATCTGACATAATTCCTACAAATCCTCCACCCTGCCTTCCTCCCTAACTTAGACTAAATACTCTCTGGTACTTGACTTCAAACTTTTATGAAATTTCATTTTGTTTATGAAGTTTTCCTAAAGCAATTAAAATACTCTGAGCAGGAGCCAACACCGTGGTGTAGCAGGTTAAGCCTTGGCCTGAAGCGCCAGGATCCCATATGGGTACTGGTTCAAGTCCCAGTTGCTCCACTTCCAATCCAGCTCATTGCTAAGGTGCATGGGAAAACAGCAGAGTATGGCCCAAGTGCTTGGGCCCTGGACCCACATGGGAGATGGGGATGAAATTCCTGGCTCCTAGTTTCAGCCTGACTTATTAGCCCTAGATGTTTTGGCCATTTGGGGAATGAACCAACCACCCTAAGATCGATCTCTCTATCGATCTCTCTCTCTCTCTAATTCTGACTTTGATAAAAATAAATAAATCTTTTTTTAATGATTTATTTATTTGTAAGTCAGTTACAGAGAGACAGATCTTCCATTCACTGGTTCTCTCCACAGACAGTGCAATGGCCAGGACTAGGCGAGGCCAAAGCCAGGAGACAGGAGCTTCTCCCGGGTCTCCCATATGGGTAGCAAGGGCCCAAGCACTTGGGCTATCCTCCACTGCTTTTCCCAGGCCATTAGCAGGGTGCTGAATGAGAAGTGGAGCAGCCTGGACACAAATCAGTGCCCATACGGGATGCCTGTATTGCAGGCGGCACCTTTACCCACAAAGCCACAACGCTGGCTGCTGAGCAATTTCAATTCTAACTCTACCATTAGGGTAAATCATTCAGTCTAGTATTTAGTTGGCACCCATCTCGGAGAGAGACTGCATGTTCATAAAATCATATGCACAGAAACCCTAAATGAATAAATTAAGATATGATGAAAGTACCAAAATCCTGAGAGGCTGGACAGAATATAGTTAGGCATGATCAGTTGTTAAGGAAGCACTTATGAGTGAGTATCGTAATTGGAATGAAAAGGCAAGAAGAAGAGAACAGGTACTACAGTACATTTACACATAGTTAAGGCCCAGTCCCAGAGGATAACAAAAACAAAAAAATGCAGAAATGAAAGACAATGGTCCCCTCCCTTGACTTCTCCTCTCCTGTTCGCTCTCTCTTCTCTCCTCGCTCTCTCTTGCCCACTCTCACTCTCTCTGTGCTCTCTGCTCCTCTTCTCTCTCTCTCTCCCCCCTCTCTCCTCTCCTCTTGCACTCTTTCTCTTTCCCTCTTCGACCCTTCCCTCCGGTCTGCTGGGTTTTCCCCAATAAACTCTTTCCCTTAAAAAGAAAAAAAAGAAAAGAAAAAAGATAGACAATGGTCCCATAAAAAGAGGACCTTGGAAAATACTAAGGAATTAAGATTTCTTAAGACAGAAGGCTTTGATGACAGAAGGATTTGATGAAAAAAAATTGTTTTCGCAAGATTATTCTAATAGCTCAAATGATCTAGCAGCTGTGTGTAGGATGAACTAGAGTAGGAGTCACTAGAAATAGAGAGACCTATGACTTCTTCACTTTCGCCATCAAGAATTTAGTTGTTTCTTAAAGTACACAAACTTAATTTTAATATGGATGGTCAATATAAATTTATTTATATATAACCTTCACACCTTCCTATCTAGAAAAGCACGACATGTTTCAGAGGCTGGAATTTTTAAATCGTACCACTGAAAAGGGAAATACAAAGTTTGATTCAAATGCTGTAAGAAAATACATTAAAATGTGGTGAAATGTTTTCACCAAAATGAAATCTCACACATAAACTGAAATGAAATTTACAAACCTATCACTTAAAGGTCTTACAAATATTATGCATTTGCTAGAATTTTTTCCATCTACCAAGTGACAGTCCAGACATATTCATTGTACAGTCTTTCTTGTTGGCCAGTTCACAAGAGAAAAAAAAGAAAAACTACCTGTATCTCTCTACATAGGCAAAGAGATACGCAGGACAGACACAGAGAAGGTTGAAAAGAAAAACAAAATTTAAAATGTAATCAGGGGTGGATGTTTGGTGCAGCAGTTAAGATGCCCCTTGGAAAATCTCTTTGTCACTCTGGCTTTCAAATAAAATGAAAATAAATTTCTAAAAAACTAAAAGACTGGGGCCGGCACTGTGGCACAGTGGGTAAAGCCACTGCCTGAAGTGCTGGCATCCCATATGGACGCCGGTTCGAGTCCTGGCTGCTCCACTTCCGATCCAGCTCTCTGCAATGGCCTGGGAAAGCAGTGGAAGATGGCCCAAGTCCTTGGGCCCCTGAACCTGCATGGGAGACCCAGAAGAAGCTCCCAGCTCCTGGCTTCGGATCACCACAGCTCCGATCCTTGTGGCCTATTGGGGAGTGAACCTGAGGATGGAAGACCTCTCTTTCTCTCTCTCTGTATAACTCTGACTTTCAAATAAATAAATTAATTAAAAAAAAAAAAAAACAAAACTGGGGCCGGCGCTGTGGCGCAGTGGGTAAAGCTGCCGCCTGCAGTGCTGGCATCCCATATGGGTGCCAGTTTGAATCCCAGCTACTCCACTTCCTATCCATTCTCTGCTATGGCCTGGGAAAGCAGTGGAAGATGGCCCAAGCATTGGGGCCCCTGCACCCGTGTGGGAGACCCAGAAGAAGCTCCTGGCTCCTGGCTCCTGACTTTGGATAGGCGCAGCTCTGGCTGTTGCTGCCAACTGGGGAGTGAACCAGCGGATGGAAGACCTCTCTCTATCTGCCACTCTTTCTCTCTCTGTGTAACTCTGACTTTCAAGTAAAATAAATAAAATCCTTAAAAAAAAAAATAAAAAAACTAAAAGACTAGCATTCTATATGTGAATGCTGGGGTTAACATGCTGGCTCTGTTCCAGATTCTAGCTTACACCCTGGGAGGCAGCAGGTGACAGCTCAAATAGTTGGATCCCAGCCACCCATGTAGGAGACCCGGACTGAATTCCCAGCTCCCAGGTTTTCAGGGAGTAGATGGTGCTCTCTCTCTCTCTGTCTCTGTCTCCTAAATGAGGAAAATAAATAAAAAGAATATTTTTTAAAAAGTGTAATCTGAACACTATAAAACATAAAACAGCATGAACTGTATCTTTCATATATATGCTTTTAATTTGTATTAATTCTTCACTGAGAATTCAGGACAAAGTAAACTAGATTTCTGACATTTTAACATATAAAAATATTATCGGAACAATGCAGTTCTGAGAGGTGAGGTTACTGAAAGCCTGCAATAAGTGATTAAATTAACCTATTTCCCACACTTCGAAACTGATGGATTGACAGGCAAATTCTGAGTATTTTTTTCCTCTCATGGCATTAATCACAGCAAGAAACATTCAACTTTGTCTCTGAGGCTTCTACTTAGGTAAATGAGCCCCCTAATCAATCTTTTAGATTCCAAGAGGTCTTTAATTAGTTAAAAAGATGTCAAAATTTTAAATTCCAATATTTAAAATACCCATTTATACAAATGCCACGTATTTCAGTTAGCAGAATTAGGGAAAGAAACACAGAGATATTGTAGTAAACACACAATACTCTAACTATACTTTATAGGTCATTATTTTCCTGACAAAATGTTGATTTTAACCATCCTGAACTCAGCTAAAACAACAAAATAATTGTATCACTGCCCTTTTATAAACCTCACCCACAAAATAACAGCCATATTTCCCACAAATAGAAATCACTGTGATCACATTTCTGGGAAATATAGAACAAGGACACCATGTTTAAAGCCTTACGTACCGTTAAATAATGTACACAAAGGGCTTAAAATAAGAATAGTTGCCATTGATTATATAATCACTAAGCGGTAGGAGACAGGGAGAAAAAAAATTCATTAAAAATTCATTAAAGACTAGTAAAATTGGCCAAACAGGAATATGGATATTATTTAGAAAAAGTGCCCACACAAAAAAATAATTTATCTCTGGCAAACAAATTCTGTGGAAATGTTAAAAGATGCAAATAGTACATCTGCCCAAAAAAACAACATTCATATCTTTTTAAAATGCTTTAAAAGATGCTGAAAATAATCATGATAATCTTTTCCATTGCTCAGGCACAACCACTTAAGTTGGCATTTAATTTTAATGTTTAAAACACACTATGGAGGAGCAGGCATTTAGACTGGAGGTTAAGACACTCACATACTGCATCAGAGAACCTAGATTCAGTTTCGAGCTCCTACTCCTGACTCCAGCTTCCTGCTAATACAGACCCTGGATGACTCAACTAAATGGATTTCTGCCATCCATGTGGGAAACCTAGATTGTGTTCCCAGATCCCAGCCCTTACCCAAGCCTAGCACTGGCCATTGCGGGTTTTTGCAGTCTGAGTTCCACGAGATGGAATTCATTCTGTTTCTCTGCCATTTATGGTGATAGCTAATTCCTCAGGTTTATCTCCACAAAGCTTTGATGATTTACACATTCACAGTACAGTTTTCTAAACATTATAATTCTACTTTTAAAGTAAAGAGGAAACAGAGTTACTAACAGCTATAAGTGAATAAATGGAAATAATAGCAATGCAATTTATGAAACAATTATTTTGACTGAGATGGGAAATGATTATTTGGAGAAAGAAAAACATAAACTCCTTACAGAATTGAGGAGTACACTTTCCACTCCTCTGCTATCACATGATTTGTGTGTTCAGACAATCTATTCCCAATATCCCTCACATCAGCCACAGCATCTCAGGATAAGTAGATAATGTTCTTGGTTAAGAACCACTAATTGGGCCGGCGCTGTGGCTGACTTGGCTAATCCTCTGCCTGCGGCGCCGGCACACCATGTTCTACTCCCGGTCAGGGTGCTGGATTCTGTCCCAGGTGCTCCTCTTCCAGTCCAGCTCTCTGCTGTGGCCTGGGAAGGCAGTGGAGGATGGCCCAAGTGCTTGGGCTCTGCACCCGCATGGGAGACCAGGAGGGGGCACCTGGCTCCTGGCTTCGGATTGGCGCAGTGCGCCGGCTGTAGCAGCCATTTGGGGGGGTTAACCAATGAAAGTAAGACATTTCTCTCTGTCTCTCTTACTGTCTAACTCTGCCTGTCAAAAAAAAAAAAAAAAAGAACCACTAATTGTTTTAAATTTTTGAACAAAATTTAGTAACAGAAATTATCATGCAAATTCTATCTTTACTTACACCTTAAACATAGACCCTAAACCTTGTTCCCTAGGAAAAAAAAACTTTTCCCTTCATTTGACAGTTTGACAGTGTCAGAATGAGATCGAGAGAAGGCAGAGCACCCACTCAACTTGTTGACTCTGCAAATGTCTGCAAAAGCTCGAGCTAGAGCAGCGAACTCAGTTAAGGACCTATATGGGAGCCAAGGATCCAATAACCTAAGCCATTACCTGCTAACTCCCAGGGTCTGTAATGGCAGGAAGATGGGATCAGGAGCTGGAGCAGGGAATGAAACCCAGGCATTATGATATGGGCTGCAGGTGTCTTAAAGAGGGTCATAATTGCTAAGCCAAATGCCCACCTCTCCCTAAGAATGTTTAGAAGCCAAAGTCGGAGAAGTTGTTATGTTTTAAAGAATTGTTAATTTCTTTTTTAAAAACATTTTTAGCAGGTGCTGCAGCTCAATAGGCTAATCCTCCGCCTTGCGGCGCCGGCACACCAGGTTCTAGTCCCGGTCGGGGCACCAGATTCTGTCCCGGTTGCCCCTCTTCCAGGCCAGCTCTCTGCTATGGTCCAGGAGTGCAGTGGAGGATGGCCCAAGTCCTTGGGCCCTGCACCCCATGGGAGATCAGTAGAAGCACCTGGCTCCTGCCTTCGGATCAGCGCGATGCGCCAGCCGCAACATGCCGGCCGCGGCGGCCATTGGAGAGTGAACCAACGGCAAAGGAAGACCTTTCTCTTTGTCTCTCTCTCTCACTGTCCACTCTGCCTGTCAAAATAAATAAATAAATAAATAAGTAAATAAAACATTTTTAAAAGATTTATTTATTTGAAAGTCAGAGTTACTGAGAGAGAGGAGAGACAGAGAGTCTCCATCCGCTGGTTCACTACCTAAATGACCACAATGAATAAGATTGAGGCAGGCCAAAGCCAAGAGCCAGGAGCTTCTTCTGGTTCTTCCATGTGGGTATAGGGGCACAAACACTTGTGCCATCTTCTACTGCTTCCCTAGGTCATTAGTAGAGAGTTTGATCAGAAGCCAGGCAGCCAGGACTCGAATGGGTGCACGTATGGAATGCTGGCGCTGCAGATAGCAGCTTAACCCGCAGTGCTACAGAGTTGGCCCTGATTTCTTTTACTCCTATAAGTAATGTAACTTATAACTAAAATTCAGCTACACAGAAGTTTTAACCACAGACAGCAAAGCAAAACAAAGAAGAGTTAATTTTCAAATAGTGACAAAGGGATACCACATAATTTACAATAATCACCTCCTGTTTTTCAGCTTTTGAATGTTTACCATGTGCTTGGATAAACTACTTTGCATGCATCTTTTACTTAATGTTTACAATAATTTTTAAAAAATTTTATTTATTTATTTGAAAGGCAGAGTTACAAAGAGAGCTAAAGAGAGAGAGTTTATATCTGCTGGTTCACTCCCCAAATGGCCACAACAGCCAGAGCTGGGCCAGGCCAAATTCAAAAGCCAGGAGCTCCATCTGGGTCTCCCAAGTGAGTGGTAGGAGTCCAGTACTTGGGTCATCTTCCACTGATTTCCCAGGTGCATTAGTAGGAAGCTGAATTGCAAACAGAGTAGCCAGGACTTGAACTGGAGCTCATATGAGATACAGGCATCAGAGGTAGCAGCTTAACCTGCTACACAACAAAGCCGGCCCCTACAACAACCTTTTTAAAAAGATTTATTTATTTTTATTTGAAAAGCACAGACACAGCTAGAAAGGAAGAGTGTAAACCTGATTACACTGTTTCACTTTATAAATGGGGCTGCTGAGCCTCTACTGACTTCAAAATCAAGTTCAAGAGCTGAGATAATTTTCAAAGTGTATCAAAATAACCCCAATCACCACCCTGTCTAACCTAACCTTCCACTCTTTCTAAAAGTACCATTGATTATATCCTACTTGACTATCGCCAGTTTGCAACAAAAGCACCAAGTCTCTGTTTGTTAACACTGTTCTTGAAAAGCCCTAGCTTCCACTCACCTACACTCTCCACCTGCTAAAAGTCTCCTTTTCTTTCTGAAGTCCAGTTTAAACATCTTAATAAATAAGATTTCTTTCAGATAACATTTCTCACTAAATAAACACCTAAACTAAATAAGAGACTTTAGCCTTTAGTCTTTAGCTCAGGTTAAGCCTCTAAATGCAAAACCTCTACTTAGAAATCACTTTTTTTTTTTTTAAAGATTTTATTTATCTACTTGAAAGTCAGAATTACACAGAGAAAGCAGGAGAGGCAGAGAGAGAGAGGACTTCCATCCACTGATTCACCCCCCAGATGGCCGCAATGGCCGGAGCTGCGCCGATGCGAAGCCAGGAGCCAGGAGCTTCTTCCGGGTCTCCCACACGGGTGCAGGGGTCAAAGGACTTGGGCCATCTTCCACTGATTTCCCAGACCATTAGCAGAGAGCTGGATAGGAAGTGGAGCAGTGGAGACCCATATGGTATGCTGGCACTGCAGGTGGCGGCTTTACCTACTATGCCACAGTGCCGGCCCCAGAAATCACTTTTTTTTTTTTTTTTTTTTTGACAGGCAGAGTGGACAGTGAGAGAGAGAGACAGAGAGAAAGGTCTTCCTTTGCCATTGATTCACCCTCCAATGGCCGCCGCAGCTGGCACGCTGCGGCCGGCGCACCGCGCTGATCCGAAGGCCTGATCTCCCATGCGGGTGCAGAGCCCAAGGACTTGGGCCATCCTCCACTGCACTCCTGGGCCACAGTAGAGAGCTGGCCTGGAAGAGAGGCAACCGAGACAGAATCCGGTGCCCCGACCGGGACTAGAACCTGTGTGCCGGCGCCGCAGGCGGAGGATTAGCCTATTGAGCCCCGGCCCAGAAATCACATTTTTAACAGTGCCATAAACGCGTCTTTTTTCTAATCTATAACATTCATTCCTTGTCAGTTCCAAAAGGCACAAGTTATAAGTTTTTTAATGTAGAGGAAATAAATAATTTACACTCTTGAATATGTTTGAAGTTTTGACTTAACACATCATTGGCCAAACTGTACTATATCTAAAAAGATAAATGAATGAACTATTTGGAGGACAGTATACACTAAAAACTTGAATTCAAGCTCCATAATTTTCTAACTTACTGTGTGACCATGAGCTAGTTACTTAACCTTTCTGAGCCTCCTTTTAGTCATATTTAAATTGAGGATAATATCAGTACCTATACCACAGTTTGTTATAAAGGTTAAGTGATGTCAAGCATTTTGCACAGTATCTGTAAGTGTAATTGCTATTTTTAGTAAACTCAATGAAAATGTATTAGTACAAAACCATTTTGAGTTTCTTTAGTCAAAGAACTGATTTCAGACTTTCCTTTATTGGTCAAAGTTCTTAAAAACAGGGTTCTTTTCCAATTAATTATTTAAACATAAGCAGCTGGAAGAGATATAAATAGGCCATTTAACAGCTGAACTCCAATACATACAGGTGTTAAAAATAGGTCTTTGCCTCCATTACACGGAAATATTATCATAAATAACCACAACCTGTTCCTAGCAGGAAAGCAGCTAAGCCTTTGTCACATAGCACAAACTGAAAACCAAATATGAAAAATATGAAACACTGTGATACAGATCAGGGAATCTCTAGGTGAAGTTAAAGCAAAAGGAAATGACTTATTCAGCTCTCACGCATATGTAACTACATATATTAAATTAACAATCTTCAGCTCAATTAGCTGTGAATGATTTATGAATACATTAAGCCAAATAATATTTAGATGTCATAATTTCATATCTAAACCAGAACTCTGTTCTCCATACCCTGAGTGACAAGACTGGAAACCAATTAGAGCCATAGAATAATGCTCACTGCAGGCTATAACTCACTCTGTTCAAAACTCAAAATGCTATGTGGGATGTACTACAAACTGTTAAAACAGGAGTGAGGTTTTTTTCTATTTACACCCTCCTATTTGTACTTTTCATTACCAAAAAAAAAAAAATTACCATAAATTACATTTATGGAAAGGGGCAAATAGGCATGTGATTCCAAAACTCTCAAGAGACTAAAAGCCCACAAAGATAAGCAATTAACATAGGGATCAGCAAAGTTCTGGCAAAGATTAATAGTTATATTTCGTTCTGGCAAGCATGTGGATAAAACGGCACTCTTACCTAAGAATGTAAACTAATGCAACTTTTTTGAAAAATGATCAGCAATACCCTTGGACTCAATTGCTGCATATCCAGGAATCTAACCCATTTGAGTGGAAATTCACATGGGTACCTTGGCAAACACATGCAGGGGTTTCAAAAATTTTGTGGAAAAACGGAACTGAAAGATGTTTATTTGGTTGCAGAAATTTTGAAATTCATGCAGCTTTTTCATAATACACATTCCCATGAACTTTTTGAAGATCTTCATATATAAGGATTTCAACATTTTTCACAATTAGCACAAATGAGGTAGCGTTATCAGTGCTGAAACTGATATATAATCCAAGATATACAATCTCTTTATAAAAAGAATGATATATGCTACACATATATGCTACACATTAAAAACATGATCTAAAAGTATGTGCACAAATTGTTCACAGCACTTATCTGCACAAAAAGAAATCTTAAACTTACATTAAGAAAGATATAAAACTTTATTCAATGAGCCTAACAGATTTTCCATTCTATATTTAGTAGAAGAGAATGGAAGGAGGATTAAAAAAAAAAAAAAAGAGCCACAAATACTTGTACAACTACAAAATGAGAGAAAAGCAAACAACTAGAATTTGCCAAAGAGAAAACAGGTAATAAACATCAAGGGAAATGAAAGAGGCAAGGAAAACAATAAATTCAGAAAGGCCAGTAAGCTTGTCAGTACCTGCACACATGAGCAACAAATTTCAGAAGTAAATTACTGGGGCTGGCATTGTGGTATTGGCAGGTAAAGTTGTCATTTGCGAAGCCAGCATCTCATATGGGCACTGGTTCGTGTCCTGGCTGCTCCACTTCCAATCAAGCTCCTTGTTAATGGTCTGGGAAAAGCAGCAAAATATGGCCCAAGTGTTTGGGCCCCTGTCAGCCATGTGGGAGACTTGAATGAAGCTCCTGGCTCCTGGCTTCAGTCTGGCCCACTGTCATTGTAGCCATATGGGGATGGAAGATCTCTCTAGAACTCTTTACAAAAAAGGCGGCGGGGGTGGGAGGGCCTGTGCTGTGGTATAGTGGGTAAAGCCACCACCTGCAGTGCCAGCATCCCATATGGGCGCCGGATCGAGACCTGGCTGCTTCACTTCTGAACCAGCTCTCTGCTGTGGCCTGGGAAAGCAGTAGAAGATGACCCAAGGCCTTGGGCCCCTGCACCCGCATGGGAGACCCGGAAGAAGCTCCTGGCTCCTGGCTTCAGATCAGCACAGCTCCAGCCATTGCAGCCTTCTGGGGGGTGAACCAGCAGATGGAGGATATCTCTCTTGCTCTCTGCCTCTCCTCTCTGTAACTGTGACTTTCAAGTAAAATAAATCAATCTTGAAAAAAAAAAAGTAACTTATGACTTTTGAAATATACTTAATTTTCACAGCTCAACTGCTTCTTGTTCTGTCAAATTACATAACCCAGTTCTAAATGGAATAGCTTCAGCAACCCACATGTTTTCTTTTAAGATTTATTTTATTTATTTCAAAGAGTTAAAGAGAGAGGGAGAAACAGAGATAGAGGTCTTCCATCTGCTGGTTCAATTCACAAATGGCCGCAACAGACAGCCTGAGCCAGGCTGAAGCCAGGAGCTTCTTCCGGGTCTCCCACTCGAGTGCGAGGGCCATGCACTTAGGCTGTCTTCCACTTCTTTTCCAGGTGCATCAGCAGGTTTGGAAGTGGAGCAGCCAGGAATTGAATAGATGCCGATATGGATGCCGGTGCTGCAGAGGGTGGCGTAACCTGCTATACCACAGCACGAGCCCCCATACCAGTTTTCTACCTCAGGGTAACTATGGTCTTCAGCTCTCTGCCTTTAAAATAATACAATGTTGCAAATGTGAAAAAGCAGAACATAAATCTTTTACACAACACAGCACACAGAAAGTCATATCTGAACAGCACAAGATTTCTGAACAGACCAAATATTATGACATGAAAGAAAGAAGTAAAAAATGATGCCAAAGTTATTCACCCAACAAACTTAGAAGAATGTAGTTGCCCTTTGTGAGGGCTCAAAGTGCTGCTAAGTTTTTTTGCTGGGATTGGGGAAGATGACCGGAGTTTACCTTTGGACACATTAAATTTGAAGTATCTGTTAGACATCAGATGGAAATGTCAAAAAAGCAGTTGGACATTAAGCCTTGTTAAACTTTTCTTAAAAATTGAAAAGCAGGGGGCAGCATCATGGTGTAGTGGGTAAAGCTGCTGCCTGTGACCCGAGCATCCCAAATGACTGCCAGTTCCTGTCCCAGCTGCTCCGCTTCTGACCCAGTGCCCTGCTAATGGCCTAGAAAAAGCAGCAGAAGATGGCCCAAGTGTTTGGGCCCCTGTCATCCATGCGGGAGACCCAAATAAAGCTCCTGAGTTAGGCCTGACCCAGTGCTGGCTGCTGTAGCCATCTGAAGAGTAAACCAGCAGATGGAAACTCTCCCTCTGTCTCTCCCTCTCACTCTGTAGCTTTGACTTTCAAGTAAAATAAAACAAATAAACAAACAAACAAAAAACTGAAACAGAGGGAAAACTCCTTCTATGAGGTTATATTACTAAGATACCAAAGCCAGACAAAGAAACTAAAAAAACTATAAAGACTATCAACACTGATGAAAAATTGTCAAACAAAAAAACCTAGCAAACTAACTCATTAACATATAAACAGACTAAACTTTGACTAAGTAGGATTTGTTTCTGGAATGTAAGGATGATTCACATAAAAAATTAATTAATATACTATATACTATATTAACAGAACAGCCACTGCAGCCATTTGGGGAGTGAACCAGAGAATAAAAAACTTTCTGTCTCTCCACCAGTCTGTAACTCTACCCCTCAAATAAATAAATAATGTTAAAAAAAAAAAAAACATTATCAATCATTTCAACTGATGCAAAAAACCCTTTAACAAAATTCAACACCCTTGGGGCCGAAACTGTGGCTTATTGGGTAAAGCCGCTGCCTGCAGTGTTGGCAACCCATATGGGCACGGGTTCAAGTCTCAGCTGCTCCACTTCCAATCCAGCTCTCTACTGTTGACTGGGAAAGCAGTAGAAGATGGCCCAAGTCCTTGGACCCCTGCACCCATGTAGGAGACACAGAAGCAGCTCATGTCTCCAGGCTTCAGATCGGCCCAGCTCCGGCCCTTGTAAAACATACATGAAAAAGTTAAACTATGCAGTATATCTAATGTTAAAAAACTGAAAATCTGGGGCCAGCGTTGTGACGCAGTGCGTTAACACCCTGGCCTGAAGCGCTGGCATCCCCTATGGGTGCCAGTTCGAGACCTGGCTGCTCCAATTCCGATCCAGCTCTCTACTATGGCCTGGGAAAGCAGCAGAGGATGGCCCAAGTCCTTGGGCCCCTGCACCCATGTGGGAGACCCAGAAGAAGCACCTGGATCCTGGCTTTGGATTGGCGCAACTCCAGCTGTTGTGGCCAATTGGGGAGTGAACCAGCGGATGGAAGAACTCTCTCTCTCTCTCTGCCACTCCTCTCTCTGTGTAACTCTGACTTTCAAATAAATAAATAAATAATTTTTTTTTAAAAAAAAAAGAAAAACGGCAAATCTTTCCTTTAAGATCAGGAAAAAGGCAAGAATTCTCGCTTTCAGTACTTTTAGTCAACATATTACAGAAGTTCTCACCAGAGCAATTAATCAAGAAAAAGGAATAAAACCCATCGAAACTGGAAGGAATGTAGCAAAATTATCTCTGTTTACAATATGATTTTGAATGCAGAAAACCCTAAAAAGAGTGCAAAAAGAACTGTCAGAACTAATAAATGAATTCAGCAAAGTAGAAGGATACAAAATAAACATGCAAAAACCAGTTGCCTCTTATACATTAATATTGAAGGATCTAAAAATTATGAAACCAATTATATTTACAAACACATCTAAAAGAATAATACTTAGCAATTAACCATGAAGTTAAAGTTCTGTACAATGTGAAAATTATAAAATATTACTGAAAGAAATGAAAGACATAATAAATAAACAGAAACATACATCATATTCATGGATTCTAAGTCTTAATGTTGCTAAGAAGTCAATACTGCTTAAGGCAATCTACAGATTCAATATAATAAACCCTATCAAAATCTCAATGATGGTTTTTGCTGGAATAGAAAAGCTCATCTTAAAATTCATATGGAATTTCAATGGACCAAAAATGGCCACACAATCTTGAAAAAGAAGAAAAAAGCAAGAAGACTCACATTTCCTGGTTCTCAAAACTTACTACAAAGCTACCATAATAAACAAAGTATGGGGGGGCAGTGCTTTGTTATAGGAGTTAAAGACACAGGGTCCCCTAGCACAGTTCTAGGTTTCAATACTCGGCTCCACTCGTGACTCTAGCTTCCTGATGATGCAAGCCCTAGGAGGCAGTGGTGATGGTTCCTGCCACTGGCAACGGACACTTGGACTGAATTATGAGGGAGGGATAGGCTGAAACCCTGGCTCCTGGCTTCAGTGAACCAGCAGTTGAAAGCTAGCTGCAGGCCGGCGCCGCGGCTCACTAGGCTAATCCTCCACCTTGCGGCGCCGGCACACTGGGTTCTAGTCCCGGTCAGGGCGCCGGATTCTGTCCAGGTTGCCCCTCTTCCAGGCCAGCTCCCTGTTGTGGCCCGGGAGTGCAGTGGAGGATGGCCCAAGTGCTTGGGCCCTGCACTCGCATGGGAGACCAGGAGAAGCACCTGGCTCCTGCCATCGGATCAGCGCGGTGCGCCGGCCGCAGTGCGCCAGCCGTGGCGGCCATTGGAGGGTGAACCAACGACAAAGGAAGACCTTTCTCTCTGTCTCTCTCTGACTGTCAAAAATTTAAAAAAAAGAAAGAAAAAAGAAAGCTAGCTGTGTCTCTGTCTCTTTCCTTCCTGAATAAATAAATTAAGATGGAAGGGAAAAAAATCATATGGTACTGGCATAAAGACAAACATAATGGAACAGACCCAGAAATAAAGTCTCATATGTAAGACCAAATGATTTTTCACAAGAGTACCAAAACAATCCAATGGAGAAAGAACAGGGCCTTCAATAAAATGGGCTGGGAAAACAGGATGGTTACACAAAATATAATAAAACTGAATCCTTCTCTAATACCAAGTACAAAAATTAACTGAAAATGTATAAAAGACTTTAATCTAAGATCAGAAAGCATAAAACTCTTAGAAGAAGAAAGCATAGGGCAAAGGTGTCAAGACACTGGATTTTGTAGCGATTTTTCAGACATGACATCAAAGGCAAAGGCAACAAAAGAAAAAGTAGACAGCACATTTAATGAAAAAGTTAAAAATTTTTGTGTATCAAAGAAGTATTTAGAAATTATATATCTGATAAAAAAAGTGATATCCAGAATATATATGATGGTACTTTAAAATTTCATTGAAAATGGACATAAAAAATATTGATTTTGGTGCAACAAAATTTTTTAATTCATTCATATTTTTTATAATATGCATTTTTCATGAGCTTTTGAAGGTACCTTCATAAGTACCCTGAAACTGAAGAACAATCATATGATCCTACACAAAAATGGGCAAAGTACCTGAATATTTCTCCAAAGACATTCAAAACCAAAAAGCACTTTAAAAAGACGTTCAACACCGGGGGCTGGCGCTGTGGCATAGCGGGTAAAGCAGCTGCCTTCAGTGCTGGCATCCCATATGGGTGCTGGTCCCAGCTGTTCTACTTCCAATCTAGCTCTTTGGTATGGGCTGGGAAAGCAGTGGAGGATGTCCCAAGTCCTTGGAGGAAGCTCCTGGCTCCTGACTTCGGATCAGCCCAGCTCCAGCCGTTGTGGCCATTTGGGGAGTGAACCAGTGGATGGAAGACCTTTCTGTCTCTTTCTCTGCCTTTCTTTAACTCTGCCTTTCAAATAAATAAAAAGATGCCCAACAATACTAATCATTACAGAAATGCAAATCAACACTACAAAGAAATACCACCTCACATCCATTAGGATAGCTATAGTTAAAAAGAAAAGAAAGGGACAAGTGCTTAAAATGCCACTTGGGAAGCCTGAATCCTATTTCAGAGTGTCTAGGTTGAAGTACCAGCTCTACTTCCAATTCCATCTTCCTGCTAATGCCCACTCGCTCAGGATCAACAAGCACTGAATAGAGTTTCTGGCTCCTGGTTTTGGTAATGACTATAACACTGAAGCAACCCAAGTGTTCATCAACAAATGAATGGATAAGCAAAATAAGGTATACACACATACACACACACAGTGGAATATTATTCAGCTTTAAAAAGGAAGAAAATTCTGACGTATGATAGATACATCATGGATGAACCTTGGGGACATTATATTGAATGAAATAAAGTCAGTCACAAAAAGATGAATATTGTATGCTTCCACTTACAGGATTATAGGGGGTAGTCAGAATATTCAAAACCATGAAGACAGAAAAGCAGAATGTGGCTGCCCAGGGGTTAGAGATGGGGGGAACAGGAGTCATTGTTTAATAGGTTCAAAGTTTCAATTCTATAAAATGAAAAGAGCTACAGAGATGGATGGTAGTGATGACTGCACATCATGAATGTATTTCATTCAACCACTGAATTGTAACGCTTAAAATAGTTAATATGGTAAATTTCATGTAATGTACATTTTATCATAGTAAAAAATAAAAGCAGTTACATATATGAACCTGGGGCCGGCGCCGTGGCTCAACAGGCTAATCCTCCGCCTTGCGGCGCCGGCACACTGGGTTCTAGTCCCGGTCGGGGCACCGATCCTGTCCCGGTTGCCCCTCTTCCAGGCCAGCTCTCTGCTGTGGCCAGGGAGTGCAGTGGAGGATGGCCCAAGTGTTTGGGCTCTGCACCCCAGGGGAGACCAGGATAAGCACCTGGCTCCTGCCATCGGAACAGCGCGGTGCGCCGGTCGCAGCGCGCTACCGCGGCGGCCATTGGAGGGTGAACCAACGGCAAAAGGAAGACCTTTCTCTCTGTCTCTCTCTCACTGTCCACTCTGCCTGTCAAAAATTTAAAAAAAAAAAAAAAAAAAAAAAAGATATATGAACCTGGAATTCTGGGCCTGAGATATAAATTTGGTTTTCATTATTACATAGACAGAATGACAGAATGTAAAGTCAAGTGACAGGATGAGATTACCAAAGCAACAAATTCAGATTAGAGATCAGAGAGATGAAGACCAACCAAAGGAAACTGCAAAGAATAGCCAGTCTGCCTACCTCTGGATAGCTCTCTCTGTTTATTCATAGCCCTCCAGCAACTCCTCCAACCCCAGGTGTTAGCCCTAGGGCCCACCGGCCTATGCTCTCCTAGGATTCTTTGGTTGGCCACCGAACTGTATCTATAACTGCTTTGTGAACTCCTCTGTGATGGAATGGGAAAGGGGCTGCTGTTATTTTTGAGGGAGGGAACACTATTCAGGTGTAACTTAAGTGTATACAGTTAAATTCACCCTTTTAAAATCACATGTTTTGAATACTGAAAAATGTAATATAGTCATGCAACTACTATCATAATCAAGAAATTAAAATACTTCTATTACTACAAAAAGAAAAAGAATAGCAATAAAATATAAGGAGAACCAAGAGAAAGTGATACATCCTGGAAGCTGAGTGAATGATGTTTTCCAAGAATGCAGAAGAGACCACCTGTCAAAAGACACTGACAGATCAAGCAAGGCAAGGAACAAGAACTGACCACTGCAAATAGCAGCTTGGAAATACCACTGATGACCTTGATGACAACAGTATGGAGGACAAAAGCCTGACCAGAATGACTTAAGAGAAAATGAATTAAGAAAAATAAGAGACAATACACTGAGATAAATCTTTTAAGGAGTTTTGTTCTAAAGAGATGAGTAATAGCTCGAAGGCAAAGTAGGGCAAGAGGTTTTTTTTGTTTTGTTTTGTTTTTTGTGTTTTTTTGTTTGTTTGTTTGTTTTTAAGAGAAAAACTACAGTTTTATATACTAACAAGAATGATTCAGCAGAAAGGAAGGCACTTGGCCCAACACCAAGGATTCATGGAATGGTTCCTGAAAGAGCTTCCCTATGCCAAGCCATGAAGGCTGAGCAAGAGCGAGTCAAGATGAGTGGGGATGGGAATAAAAAAGATGAGTAATCAGAGGTAAGAACTACATAGTGTGGGGCTGGCATTGCAGCGCAGTGGGTTAAAGCCCTGGCCTGAAGTGCCGGCATCTCATATAGGTACAGGTTCGAGTCCCAGCTGCTCCTCTTCCAATCCAGCTCTCTGCTATGCCTGGGAAAGCAGTAGAAGATGGCCCAAGTCCTTGGGCCCCTGCACCCATGTGGGAGACCTGGAAGAAGCTCCTGGCTCCTAGCTTCGGATCAGCACAGCTCCAGCCGTTCTGGCCATCTGGGGAGTGAACGAGCAGATGAAGACCTCTCTCTCTGTCTCTAGCTCTCTCTGTAACTCTGTCTTTCAAATAAATAAAATAAATCTTAAAAAAAAAAAAAAAAAGAACCACATAGTATGTGGTACTGGCTGGGGTTGGGGAGTTGGGAGGGCTAGAATGCAAAATATAAACTCAAGAATGATAGGAGATGAGATTGGAGGTAAACAGTCACCAAGCCTTTTAAGATCTATCTAGGTGGGGAGGGCACTGTGCAGGCATCCCATATGGGTACCGGTTAGAGTCCTGGCTGCTCCCCTTCCCAGCCAACTCCCTGCCAATGTGCCTGGGAAAGGAGGGGAAGATAGCCCAAGTCCTTGGGACCCTGCACCCACATAGGAGACCAAGAAGCTCCAGGCTCCTGGCTTCGGACTGTCCCAGCTCCAGTTGTTGCAGCCCTTTGGGGAGTGAGCCAGCAGATGAAAGACCTCTCTCTCTCTGCCTCTTCCTCTCTGTAACTGTCTTTCAAATAAATAAATAAATCTTTAAAAAAAAAATGTATCTAGGTGCTGGTGTTGTGGCATAATGGACTAAGCTGCTTCCCACATCGCTGTCATCCCTTTAAGGGCACTGGTTTGTGTACCAGTTGCTTTACTTCCAATCCAGTATCCTGATAATGCACCTGGGAAGGCAGTGGAAGACAGCCCAAGTCCTTCTGCCCCTGCACCCACATGGGAGACCCAGATGGGACTCCTGGCAAAAGCCAGGCCCAGACCTGGCCATGTGGCTATTTGGGGAATAAACCAGCAGATAGATGATCTCTCTCTCTCTGTGTGTGTGTGTGTCTCTCTTGCTCTCCCTCTCCGTAACTCTACCTTTCAAATAAACAAATCTTTAACAAAAAAAATAAAGATATCGATGCATCTACTAGTACAAGCAGAAAATAGCTTGAGGGGTACTAGATTGAAGGGTTGGGACCAGACATGAGGCTGTTGAAATAAAGAAGTAACAGATCTTGAACTAAGACATTAGAAGTAGTGAAGGGGCTTAGTGACAGAAGCTATGTGCTCAGTTTTGAAGACAGCAGCTTCTAATTGAGGCTACTGGGTACATGGCAGACCTATTATCTGTGGAAACATTGGAGGAGGTGTAGGTAGTGAATAAATCATTTCAGTTTCAGATATGTTGCTTTACAGATCTTTCAGACATCCAGCACATCAATATAGGTAGATAAGTAGAAAATCCAAATTTTAGGGCTCAATAAATCTAAAAAGCATCACATTTGAAGTTAATTAAAATTCCTGTAATGAGCCAGCCATCTGGCATAGTGGTTAAGTGACCTCTACTTTTTTTTTTTTTTACAGGCAGAGTTAGACAGTGAGAGAGAGAGACAGAGAGAAAGGTCTTCCTTCTGTTGGTTCACCCCCAAATGGCTGCTACCGCCAGCGAGCTGCGGCCGGTGCACTGCGCCCAATCCGAAGCCAGGAGCCAGGCGCTTTCTCCTGGTCTCCTATGCAGGTGCACGGCCCAAGCACTTGGGCCATCCTCTACTGCCTTCCCGGGCCACAGCAGAGAGCTGGCCTGGAAGAGGAGCAACCGGGACAGAATCCGGTGCCCTGTCCGGGACTAGAACCCGGAGTGCCGGCGCCGCAGGCAGAGGATAAGCCAAGTGAGCCGCAGCGCCGGCCAAGTGACTTCTGCTTCTGATCCAATTTCCTGCTAATGTAGCTGCTAGGCATCAGATGATGGCACAAGTACTTGGGTCTCTGCCTCCCACATGCGAGTCTGGGATCAAATTCCAGGCTGCTGGCTTCAGTCTGGCGCAGCCTTGGCTATTGCAGGCAGCTGGTGAATGAATTAGTGAGTGAAAAACCTTGTCTGTGTCTCTCTCTGCTTTTCAAAATAAAATATAAATAAATAAATTTCTTGAAGATTTATTTACTTATTTATTTGAAAGGCAGGGTTATAGAGAGACAGGTCAACAGACAGATAGAGATCTTCCATCTGTTGGCTCACTCCCCAAGTGGCCACAATGGCCAGTTCTGAGCTAGGCTGAAGGCAGGAGCTCCATCCAGGTTTCCCAGGTAGGTGGCAGAGACCCAACTATTTCAGCCATTCTCTGCTGCTTTTTCCAGGTCATTAGCAGGGAGCTGGACTGGAAATGGAGCAGCTGTGACACAAACCAGTGCTGGATGCAGGCAAAGCAGGTGGCAGCTTTACCTGCTATACCACAATATAGGCTCCAAAAATAAATAAATAAAAATTTTAAAGTACAGTAGTATATGAGATGATCCAAAAGTAACAAACAGAAAAACAAAGACTGAAATTTTGGAAACATTAACATCTAAGTAGAAACTAGTGGTGAAAATGTTTCAAAGACTTTCTGACAGCAAAGTCAGAAAGGTACAAGAAAAATCAGAAATAACACCAAAGAAGTCACAAAAGTAGGCAAGGGCTAATTCCTCTCTACCAGGGTATACAGAGAAGTGACAAAGACCTGAATAAACTGGCAGAGATCAAAAGAGATATTAAAAGAGAGAGGGAAGGGGGGACCAGCATTGTGGCATAGCAGATTAAGCTACCTTCTACAGAGCCAGCATGCCATATGGGTGCTGGTTTGAGTGCCGGCTGCTCCACTTCCGATCCAGCTTCCTCCTAATGTGCCTGGAAAGCAGTGGAAGGAGACCCGGAAGCAGCTCTTGGCTCCTGGCCTCAGTTTGGCCCAGCCCTGGCCATTGCAGCCATTTGGGGAATGAACCATCGGATGGAAGATCTGTCTTGCGTTCTCTGAAACTCTGCCTTTCAAATAAATAAAACTTAAAAAAAAAATAGAGAAAGAGCAAGAGATCATATCACTTAACAGCCTATACCTTCTCCTCTAATTCTGTGGTATTTTCAAAAATTAGTGAAACCTGCAAGAGCATTCCTTCTTGGGGTACTACTAAAATATTTAAGTCATTTTGAGTAGAAAAGATCAAAGAGATCAAATACACATGCACCATTATCTATAGATCATAATTATTTACAGAAAATTATTGTAATAAATGGGTAATATATTTTAATAAATAAAAAATTAATGTCAAGCATAATAAAATGGGAAAATTTTTACTTTCTATCATTTCCCACTTCACTGTCATACCTCCTCACCTATAACTTCACGTAAACTCAACTACTAACAATATAAGAGTCATACAGCTCTATGTAACAAGGATATGTATTTAAGCAATGATACAGAAATCTATACTGCTAGTAAATAGGGAAAGATACTAGCATTGTAATAAGGACTTATCAGAAATGGAAAGAATGTTGGATGTTAGAAGAAAAAGATATTAGGGAAAATAAACAGAGCAAGATTGAATTTCCATTCTGGTTAAAAGTAGATAATTTGTCAAACTAAAACTCACTTAGTCTTGAATGACTGTACTGCACTATACTAACTGTCAGTGACTCAAGTATTTGGTCCTACCTGTCCAGAAGAACTCCACAAAAGACTTTAAAAAAAATAGGAACTCTATTTTCAGATGAGCATCTAAGGCAAAATCCAAAGAGTAGAAATAACATAAAAGAATTATTTAATAGAAATTACATAGAATTTTCTTGGGGTAGGGTGGGGTAAACTCCCATGGTGTGAGTCACTGAATTAAAGAATAACTAGATCCAGGATTTAGCCAGTGATAGAAAAGAAGGATACAGACCACAGCAAAGCAAAGAGGCAGCTCTCAAAGCCAGAAAGAAAAAGTCATTTTGGGTAGTGTCTTCCAGAGTCTGAGTGATTCTGAGTCAGAGGGACAGAGAAAGAAAGAGATGAGAAAAAACAAGACCAGACTTAACTTCAGGACATGGGAAAACTTTGCAGCTGTATTCATATCTTTTTGTTTAGCGTCTCCCTTATTAATTGACTACTAAAATATTTTAATTATATTTAAGAAAACTAAAGTGCAAGTTACCTCCCAATCTTAGTACCATAAGGATCTTAGATGGCTTTGCTGTAACATAACACCCATTCCTCACTTTATGCTTTAGAGCTCTATGTTTACCTGCTCCAATCACTCCACTTTTAACTCTTTATAATCACTCAGTTGTATATTTATTCTAAAGCATGGTACTATCAATCACTGTTTAAAATAAACATTTTTGGTAGTTAAGTAATGGTACAAAATTTAATGAGTTTCAAGAAATCCTACTTGTAAGCATCTATCCAAGAGAAATGAAAGACACAAAGAACTGTACACCAATGTTCCTGCCAGCATTGTCCATAATACCCAAAAACTGGAAGAAATCCAAAAATCTATTAACCACTGAAGAAACAAAATATGGCACATCAGCAACAAAAATGAATGAAGGGCAGGCATGTGGCACATCGGTTAAGCCACCACTTAGGATCCCTGCATTCCACATTGGAATGCCTGAGTTCAAGTCCATCATCCACTTCTGATCCAGCTTCCTGCTAATGCACACCCTGGTAGGCAGCAGATGATGATGGCTCAAGCACTCAGGTCCTCACCACTCACATGGGAGGCCCAGAGAGATAGAGTTCCTGGCTCTTGGCTTTGGCCTGGCACAGTCATGGCTATTGTAAGCATTTGGTGAGTAAAAAGGCAGATAAAAGGACATGTGCTTGTCTGTTCTGTTGCTCTCTTTCAAATACACAAAAATAAACAAACAAAAAAATGAATGAACTAATGATACAGTCTACAATATGGATGAACTTCAAAAACAATGCTAAGTCAAAGAAGCCAAATACAAAACATTATATATTGTATGATATTTAAAATTTCTGAAATATGCAAATCTGTTAAGACAGAAAGCAGATTGGTGGTTGACAGTGCTAGGTATGGGACTGAGAACTGACTACAACTGAAAACAGGACAACTTTTTGGATAACAGAAATGTTTCATATCTGGATTATGATGGATGCAAAACTGTGCAGAATTACTGAAAATAAGGGCTGGCACTGTGGTACAACAGGCTAACCTGGTGCCTGCAGCGCTGACATCCATGTAGGTGCCAATTCAAGTACCAGCTCTTCCACTTCTGATCCAGCTCTCTGTTAATGTCCCTGAGAAAGCAGTGGAAGATGGCCCAAGCCCTTGGACCCCTGCACCCTGTGTAAGACTGGGAATAATCCTGGCTGGGAGCTGGCCCAGCCCTGGGCATTGTGGAAATTTGGAGAGTGAACCAGTAAATGGAAGAACTCTTTCTCTGTCTTTCCCTCTCTTGCTCTGTAACTGTGCCTTTCAAATAAATAAATCAATCTTAAAGAAAAAATATTTCTGAAAACAGTAACTTCAGATTTTCAACTTATACTTATAATAGATGAGTTTTCTGGAATGTAAGTTATACCTCAGTGCTCACTTCAGCAGTACATATAATAAAAAAAAAAGTTATACCTCAAAAAAGTTATTTTTAAAAAGGATAAAAATGACAATATATAGGCTGGCACCGCGGCTCAATAGGCTAATCCTCTGCCTTGAAGCGCCGGCACACAGGGGTCTAGTCCCGGTCGGGGCACCGATCCTATCCCGGTTGCCCCTCTTCCAGGCCAGCTCTCTGCTGTGGCCAGGGAGTGCAGTGGAGGATGGCCCAAGTGCTTGAACCCTGCACCCCATGGGAGACCAGGAGAAGCACCTGGCTCCTGCCATCGGATCAGCGCGGTGCGCCGGTCGCAGCGCGCCGGCCGCGGCGGCCATTGGAGGGTGAACCAATGGCAAAAAGGAAGACCTTTCTCTCTGTCTCTCTCTCTCACTGTCCACTCTGCCTGTCAAAAAAAAAAAAAAAAAAAGACAATGTATAATTATATATACATATATTTTAAATGATCTTGAAACACATAAATTTAGCTGGCGCCGCGGCTCACTAGGCTAATCCTCTGCCTTGCGGCGCCGGCACACCGGGTTCTAGTCCCGGTCGGGGCACCGATCCTGTCCCGGTTGCCCCTCTTCTAGGCCAGCTCTCTGCTGTGGCCAGGGAGTGCAGTGGAGGATGACCCAAGTGCTTGGGCCCTGCACCCCATGGGAGACCAGGAGAAGCACCTGGCTCCTGCCATTGGAACAGCGCGGTGCACCGGCCACAGCGCGCCTACTGTGGCACCCATTGGAGGGTGAACCAACGGCAAAAGGAAGACCTTTCTCTCTGTCTCTCTCTCACTGTCCACTCTGCCTGTCAAAAAAAAAAAAAAAAAAAAAAAACCCATAAATTTAAGGTATTCAATTTGATACTGACTAAAGTATCAAAAAGTACTCTAAATAACTAATACTCAGTGTTTCCAAGAGTACCTTAAGAAAAGCTTTTCACAGGCCAGCGCCGTGGCTCAACAGGCTAATCCTCCGCCTTGCGGCGCCGGCACCCCAGGTTCTAGTCCCAGTCAGGGTGCCGGATTCTGTCCCCGTTGCCTGTCTTCCAGGCCAGCTCTCTGCTGTGGCCCGGGAAGGCAGTGGAGGATGGCCCAGGTCCTTGGGCCCTGCACCCGCATTGGAGACCAGGAGAAGCACCTGGCTCCTGCCTTCGGATCAGCGCGATGCGCCGGCTGCAGTGGCCATTGGAGGGTGAACCAACGGCAAAAAAGGAAGACCTTTCTCTCTGTCTCTCACTATCCACTCTGTCAAGAAAATTAAAAAAAAAAAAAAAAAGAAAAAAAGAAAAGCTTTTCACAAGCATGTTGTTATGGGAGTGTAAATTGGTTCAACCTGTCTGGAAAGCAGACTGGCATACCAAGGGAGCTTTAAAAATGTGCTCTTTGAGCCACTTCTATGGATCTAGACTTAAAAAAAAAACTTAAACAATGAAAGAAGATCTGAGTATTGAGATATTCAGCAAAGAACAATTTACAATAGCTTAAAAAATACAAACTAGATAATTTTTTAAAAGATTTAATTATTTTATTTGAAAGTCAGAACTACAGAAGGAGAGACAAGATAGATCTTCCATCTGCTGGTTCACTCCCCAAAGAGCTGCAATGGTCAGGGATGGGCCAGGTTGAAGCCAAGATCCAGGAGTTTCTTCTGGGTATCCCATTCAGGTGCAGGGGCCCAAGAACCTGAGCCATATTCCACTGCTCCCCCAGGCACATCATCAGCAAGGAGCTGGACTGGAAGTGAAGCAGCCAGGAATTGAACTGATGCCAATATGGGATGCTGGCACTGAGGACCGTGGCTTAATCTGTGTACCACAGCACAAGCCCATTTTTTTTTTTTTTTTTTTTTGACACGCGGAGTTGGATGGTCAGAGAGAGAGACAGAGAGAAAGGTCTTCCTCCCGTTCGCTCACTCCCCAAATGGCCACTATGGCTGGCGTGGGTGCAGGGCCCAAGCACTTGGGCCATCCTCCACTGCCTTCCTGGGCCACAGCAGAGAGCTGGACTGGAAGAGGAGCAACTGGAACAGAATCCGGCGTCCCAAACAGGTCTAGAACCTGGGGTGCCGGTGCTGCAGGTGGAGGATTAGCCAAGTGAGCCGCAGCGCCGGTCTCTGTGTTGTTTTTTTTTTGTTGTTTGTTTGTTTTTTGTTTTTTTTTTTTTTTTGACAGGCAGAGTGGACAGTGAGAGAGAGACAGAGAGAAAGGTCTTCCTTTTGCCGTTGGTTCACCCTCCAATGGCTGCCACGGTAGGCGCGCTGTGGCCGGTGCACCGCGCTGTTCCGATGGCAGGAGCCAGGTGCTTCTCCTGGTCTCCCATGGGGTGCAGGGCCCAAGCACTTGGGTCATCCTCCACTGCACTCCCTGGCCACAGCAGAGAGCTGGCCTGGAAGAGGGGCAACCGGGACAGGATCGGTGCCCCGACCGGGACTAGAACCCGGTGTGCCGGCGCCGCAAGGCGGAGGATTAGCCTAGTGAGCCGCGGCGCCGGCCTCTGTGTTTTTTTTTTTTTTTTTTTTAATTATTTATTTATTTGAAAGACAGAGTTACAAAAAGAGAGAGAGAGAGAAAATCTTCATCTGCTGGCTCACTCTCCAAATGGCCACAAGGGCTGGAGCTGGGAGGATCCGAAGCCAGGAGCCAGAAGCCTCCTCCAAGTCTCCCACGTGGATGCAAGGGTCCAAGCGCCTGGGCCATCCTCCATTGCCCTCACAGCAACATCAGCAGGGAGCTGGATCAGAAGTGGAGCAGTCAGGACTTGAACCCATGCCCACATGGGATGCCAGTGCCGCGGGCAGCAGCCTCACCTGCTACACCACAGCACCGGCCCCTAGTAAATATTCAAAAATGGAAGAATAGATAAGAAAATTACAACCCACTCATGAATATTATGCATCCTTAACAAATGTTTATGGACACGATACAGAGTGCAGAGCAACAGTATCACCACTGCCACTGCCTACAGTGGAAAAGGGAATGCTCACCTCAGCCTGACCCTGTGCACCGTGCTCACAGAGAAGCTGGATAGCAGAGTGCTAGTGGCATTCTGTAACTTTGCATACTATATATATTTTAAATTAAGAAGTATGCCCTTCAGGTTGAAAGACTGCCCTCCTTTCACAAAAATGCTCACCAAAAAACATAGACTCAAATACTATTGAGTGATAGGGGCTCCTTAAAAACAGAACCAAAGGCAGATCAGCTATAGAAACAAAATTCTTCACAATATCTGTCACTTGTATACCAGGAATATTTGGGGGCAGAGAAACAGGAATAAATCCCACAGGTTATCTCATTATAGCCTATCAGGTTCATGGCTTTAGAGTTATTCATGGACTTTCTGTCTCAGAAATCCCTTATTCAGGATGAAGAGAAGGTGCTAAAGGAAAAGTAGCCTAAATACATATGCATGCCAATAACATGAACAGGGGTGTGGCACTGCCAGAGTTCAGGTCCCCTGGGAGCCAATATTGGCCTTTAGGTATAATGGAAAAGATGAGGTGTGACCCACTTTACATTTGAAGCCTACAATATGACAGCTTTGTGGAAATTATCTCATATTTTTCACTCTGTAAGAACAATACTGCTGAGAAATGGGCACATTTACTAACAGACCAGCAGCCAGCACTGATTACTACAAGAGAGGCAATTTTATTCTTGTGTTAAGGGTATGTAAAATAGATGACCCATATGCCCAGGAGCCAACAAAGTTTGCATATTATGATCTGGAAAGAGAGCCACAAGAGCCAAAAACTCATTATTATCAAGGATGCAGTATGAGTGATCAGTAGACTCAGCTATGGTACACATGATGAATTCAAGGAGTAAGATAAGGGACTATGCATCTCAAAGATAGCACAGTATAAAGAATGGAGAATGTGACCCAATTTGTTATCCCGATACTGAATTACCTTTCAAAGACTTTAGGCTATGTCATCTGCACTTTGAAGTTCGTGGTGTCAATCAGTGGATAAAGTAATTAGACCATTTACAGAGTGACTATAAATTTATCATTCTGACCTCAGCGTAGCACTTGGGGCCAGTGCTGTGGCATAGCGGGTAAAGCTGCCGCCTGAAGTGTCAGCATCCCATACTGGCACCGGTTCGAGTCCCAGCTGCTCCACTTCTGATCCAGCTCTCTGCTATGGCCTGGGAAAGCAGTGGAAGATGGCCCAAGTCCTTGAGCCCCTGCACCCTTGTAGGAAACCTGGAGGAAGCTCCTGGCTCCTGGCTTTGGATAGGAGCAGCTCCAGCCATTGCAACCAACTGGGCAGTGAACCTGAGGATGGAAGACCTCTCTCTCTCTCTTTCTCTTTGCCTCTCCTTCTCTGTATAACTCTGACTTTCAAATAAAATAAACCTTTAAAAAAATGTATTCGTAACTTCGTTAGGAAGACTAAAACTTCTAAAACAAAATTTCTGAATATATTTATACTCTGCTATAACATTTTAAAAGTCAGAAAAAGAAATTTAACAGGTCCCAAAGGTCCAGTAGTACAGTGAAAAGTGTATTTTCTCAAATTCCCCCTGCATTAGTCTACTTTTCACTACTTTAACACACCTGAGAAGAGTTTCATTGGGAAAGAAAAGGTTTATTTCAGCTTAGAGCTGGAGGTTACAAAATTGGGCAGCCTCAGAGTCCAGCAGAGGCTGGTCAAAGTGAGGGTGGAGGACAAATTAGATGGCGAGCCAGGAAAAAAAGACAAAACTTAGGCCAAACTTGAACTGAAATAGTCAAACCTCACAAGAGAACTATCCTCTAAGTACACACACACACACCCCTCCCCGTGACCCAAAGCCTCCCCACTGGCCCCACCACTCAGATGTCATCCCTACGTCATGTTACCAACCCTAATCAATCAATCGTTAACATTAAGAAAGAGTTTAAACAGTTGTTTTGGAGAGACAAGTCCTACTCTAACTATAATACCCCCAACAGAAGCAAACATGTTACCAGTTTCTTATAAATTCTGTCATTTTCACTGTATACTTACACACATAACTCATCCTAAGATAAAATGCATACACTAAGGCAAATAAGAGTTCTTCCCTCAACCAGTAGGTCATAAAACTGTCTCATACTGGCTTCATCTGAGTGTAAAACCAGAACTCACCCTTCTCCATGATGAGGGTTTCCAAGGCATGTTTTGTGAACAAAAGTTATTATAATTAGCAGAGATCTTCTAATAATGGTTGTTAAATAACAAAGAGAAGTATCAGTTATTTGTGGTAAACTCTTGCGTTTTGCTTCCTAGCAAGGCTGCTCTGCTAACGTATACTTTAGCACAGAAATAATGGTCCCTGTAGTGGGCCGCCACTGCAATAACACCATGCAGAAAGGGAGACAGCTTTTGAAGATCTAAGAAAAAATTTATTAAAATACAATTTCCATTCTTACCTCTATAGGGAACAATATAATCATCTTCATTATGACTGCTACTATAAACTGAGATACCACAGACTGACTTACAGATAAAAATCTCCAAAGCAATCCAATAGCTGAGTCACTATGCACTAAAAAACTTAATTAAGAATCTCATACAATGAAGGGAAATGATACAATATTATAAAAGTAATTTATTTATTTATATAGTCATTGTTTAGGGTTCTAAAAGAGAATTTCAGTATGGTTACTAACTCTGAAAGTGATTTTCTTTTTTTTTTTTTTAAATTATTTATTTATTTATTTATTTGACAGGCAGAGTGGACAGTGAGAGAGAGAGATAGAGAGAAAGGTCTTCCTTTTGCCATTGGTTCACCCTCCAATGGCTGCCGTGGCCAACCCACTGCAACCGGCGCATCACAGGAGCCAGGTGCTTCTCCTGGTCTCCCATGCAGGTTCAGGGAACAAGGACTTGGGCCATCCTCCACTGCACTCCTGGGCCACAGCAGAGAGCTGGCCTGGAAAAGGGACAACCGGGACAGAATCCGGAGCCCCGACCAGGACTAGAACCCGGTGTGTCAGCGCCGCAGGTGGAGGATTAGCCTATTGAGCTGCGGCACCGGCCTGAAAGTGATTTTCTTTGACTTATCTCTTACTAGCATTTGGATACCTTTTTCTCCTGGGGTTAAATTAAATAACATTTATGCATCAACTGGGTTATACTAAAGATTGTGCTCTACCAATTTCTAGCTGAGCTCAGTTTTTTTTTTTTGTTTGTTTGTTTTTGTTTTTTGGTTTTTTATTTTGACAGGCAGAGCTAGACAGTGAGAGACAGAGAGAGACAGAGAGAAAGGTCTTCCTTTTTCTGTTGGTTCACCCTCCAAGTAGCCACTACGGCCGGCCGGCACGTTGCAGCTGGCGTGTTGCGGCTGGCGTGTTGCGGCCAGCGCGCTGCGCCAATCCGAAGCCAGAAGCAAAGTGCTTCCTCCTGGTCTCCCATGCAGGTGCAGGGCCCAAGGACCTGGGCCAGCCTCCACTTCACTCCCGGGCCACAGCAGAGAGCCGGACTGAAAGAGGAGCAACAGGGACAGAATCCGGAGCCCCAACCGGAACTAGAACCTGGGGTGCCAGCACTGCAGGCAGAGGATTAGCCTAGTGAGCCGCAGTGCCAGCCCTGAGCTTAGGTTATAATGTATTATTAGCTCTTCCAAGAATGGGCTAGTCAGCTGGGATATAATATTCTCCTGAGCTTCATGCCATTTCTTAAATTTAAAACTGAAACTTCAATTGAAGAAAAATAGGCACAACCTAAAAGCTAGTTTAATTACAGATAGAATAAGCTGTACATAATACTAGCTTCAGAACAAAAAAGAACTAGAAAAGACTCTAGAAAAGTAAACCTAAGAGTTGGGCATTGTGGCACAGCAGGATAAGCTGCTGTTGCCAACACCCACACCCCATATCTGAGTGTGAGTTTAAGTTCAGACTACTCTGCTTCCTATCCATCTCCTACTGGTAAGCCTGGGAAGGAACCATCAGAAGGAAGACTCTCTCTCTCTCTCTCTCTGCCACTGCCACTTTGCCTTTCAAATACATAAATCTTTTTAAAAAATCAAATATGATATTTTTTGTTTAGTGCTCAAAAGGTCTACAAAATACTCTCACTGATGTGATAACCTAAGGCCCCAAAGAAGCTGCCTATCCAGGAATACAAAACCAGTAAGCAAAGCTGGGGTGGGTGGTGTCCAAAGTCCTTATAGAAAAATTACAAACTAAAAGCCTTCACAATCTCAAAAATACCTTAGTAGAAAATCAGCTACACTTTCAAATGAAGGACAAATTTAAGAAATAGCCATTTGACTAAAAATATACTTGTCAACAAATGACTATATTAGACAGGATCTTACACACCACTAAAAATAGTTAACATTTTTGAGTCCTTACTGTGTGCAAGGCCCTATATTTTTTTTACATTTATTAGCTCATTTAATTCTCATAACCTCTGAGGTGGTATTATTATTATCCCCACTTTATTTAATTAATCAAAACCACCTAGCTAATGAGAAGTAGGACATAAACCCATGCAGTGATCTCCATAACAACTCCTAACACTCCACTCCTGACTTTGCAGCTCTTTGCCATGCTATTACACTCTTTTTAATTTTAGTTAAACTCTTCATTTTGCAGATGAGTAAACTGTGTTTCCCAAGGAAGAGATGAAACTCATTCAAGATTCATACCTATAATGGTAGGAGTCAAACTTTCCATTCATATTTATGAGGATTTTGACCCCATTTTTGATCCTTTTCAAAAAATGTATTCTGTTTGAGCATGAAATAATTATTGTTGAAATCAGTAGAACAAAATAAAGTCCAGAAGACAATTAAAATAACCATTCTAAGTTTCCAAGGATACCATGATCAACAGTTTTTTGGTTGTTGTTTTTGTTTTTGTTGTTGTTTTGACAGGCAGAGTTAGACAATGAGAGAGACAGAGAGAAAGGTCTTTCTTTTCCGTTGGTTCACTCCGCTAATGGCTACCACGGTCGGCGCACTGTGCCGACCCGAAGCTAGGAGCCAGGTGCTTCCTCCTGGTCTCCCATGCGGGTGCAGGGCCCAAGCACCTGGGCCATCCTCCACTGCCTTCCCGGGCCACAGTAGAGAGCTGGACTGGAAGAAGAGCAACTGGGACAGAATCTGGCGCTCCAACTGGGACTAGAACCCGGGGTGCCAGCACCGCAGGCGCAGGATTAGCCTAGTGAGCTGCGGCGCTGACCATGGTCAACAATTTAAACTTTTTTTTTTTTTTTCAGATTATTTTATTTATTTGAAAGACAGAGTGACAAAAAGAGAGTGAGAGAGAAATCTTCCATCTGCTGGTTGCTCCACTCCCCAAATGGGCCAGACAAAAGTCAGGAGCCTGAAATTCCATCAGGGTCTCCCACATGGGTGGCAGGGCCCACACAGTATGATCATCTTCTACTGCTTCCCCAGGTGCATTAATAGTGAGGTAGATCAGAAGTTAAGCTCCCTTGTGGGATTCCAGCATTACAAGTGGCTGCTTAACTAACCAATGTGCCACAACACTGGCCCCTAGACACATCTATTTATATGTACTACAAGAGATTAACATTCAATCTACTGTCTCCTATTTTCAAGGTATTTTAGAGATATACTCTAAATGTAGTTGTACATTTGACTTTTTCACTTAATATCATCCCATATTTCTTTATTTTCTCACGGCATTTAATACCTTTTGATCTCATGACTTACTGGTTTTATGACATTCCATAAATTATTAATTTACTTAATTATAGTTATAATGACTATATAGTAATATTTTACAGTTAGTTTCTGTGTTTGAAATTGTTACACATACACCTTTATGCTAAACATCTCTAATAATGTTCTTAGGCTCCTAGAAATGACATAATTGAACTAAAGGATACAATAGCTAACACTTAGTGACTATTATTGCTAAATTGTTCTAAGTGCTTCACAATCATATATATTTTTTCATATATGTAAATATATAAATTCAAAGATACTCCAAGTTACTCATAGAGATAGCCTGTTTAATTCTTACAGTGATTCTATGAGGAAGGAAATGAAGGCCCAAAGAGAACAAGTGACTTGCCCAAGATCATAGGACTAGGAAGTGACACAGCCAGGATTCAAATACTGGTAGTCAGGCTGCAGGATCCAAGTTCTTAACCATTACGCTAGAATATTTTAATTACACATTCTTTCAACCAGATGGTGCCAAGTATCCTAGTTTACTACAATGCACAAAAAGCATCTGAGGAACCTTTGTTTGCAAAAGCATTCTAATGTGCTGGCACTGTGGTATAGCAGGTTAAGCCTCTGCCTGCAGGGCCAGCACATCCCTCATGGGCACCAGTTAGAGACCCAGTTACTCCACTTCTGATCCAGCTCCCTGTTAATGTGTCTGGGGAAGCAACAGAAGACGGCCCAGGTTCTTGGGCCCCTGCGCCCACATGGAAGACTGGGATGAAGTTCCTGATTCCTGGCTTTGGCCTGGCTCAGCCTCGGCTGTTGTGGCCATTTGGGGAGTGAACTAGGAGATGGAAGATGGATCTCTTTCTCTCTGTCTCTTTTCCTCTCTCTGTAACTTTGCCTTTCAGATAAATAAATAAATATTCAAAAATTAAAAAAAAATTTCAAAAAGCTCAAAAGTTTGAAAAACATTATCCTAATTATAAGTTCCTAGAAATAACAAAGTGGGGGAGTGAAGAAAGTTCACTAGAAATGAAAAGGGGGGAGTGAAGAAAGTAGTACACTAATAAACCTGTCCCATAAAACTTTTGAGAGTCATATTTCTAGATGTTTTAAATATAGATAGTCAAATAAGTACTAAAAATTGGTTAAAATAAAGGTCCTGCAGTGCCAGCATTCCGTATGAGCACTGGTTCAAGTCCCAGCTGTTCCATTTCTGATCCAGCTCTCTGCTATGGCCTGGGAAAGCAGTGGAAGATGGCCCAAGTCCTTGGGGCCCTACACCCACGTGGGAGACCTGGAAGAAGCTCCAAGCTTCGGATAGGCACAGCTCCAGCCATTGCAGTCATCTGAAAAGTGAACCAGAAGATGGAAGACCTCTCTCTCTCTGCCTCTGTCTCTCTTTAACTCTGCCTTTCAAATAAATAAATACATTTTTTAAAAAAATTTTATTTGTAAAAAGTATTATTTTGGGGGCCGGTGCTGGGGTGTAGCGGGTAATGTTGTCACCTGCGAAATCAGCATCCCAAATGAGCACCAATTTGAGTCCAGGATGCTCCATTTCCGATCCAGATCTCTGCTGATGTGCCTGGGAAAGCAGCAAAAGATGGCTCACATAGGAAACCTGGAAGAAGGTCCTGGCTCCTGGTTTCAGCCTGGCTTATCCCCGGTCTTTGTGCCCATTTGGGGAGAGAACCAGCAGATGGAAGATCTCTCTCTCTTTCTTTCTCTGAAACTCTACCTTTCAAATAAATAAATCTTTAAAAAAAAATAATTGTATACATGTGGGAGACCCAGAAGAAGCTCCTGGCTCCTGCCTTTGGAGCGGTACAGCTTCTGCTGTTGTAACCAACTGGGGAATGAACCAGCAGATGGAAGACCTCTCTCTCTCTCTGCCTCTCATTCTCTCTCTGTGTAACTCTGACTTTCAAATAAATAAATAAATCTTAAAAAAATTAAAACACTACTGCTTCATGCCCATCTAATGACTACAATAAAAAAGACTGATAATAACAAGTACTGATCAAAAGGGAGAAATTGAAACCTCATACACTGCTGGTGGGAATGTAAAATATAGATAGCCAACCTGGCAGTTCTTCAAAATGTTAAACATGGAGTTATCAAAAAAGACTCACCAATTCCACTCCTAGGTATCCAAGATAACTGAAGCTTATGTTCACAACAACACAAACACAAATGTTCAGAGCAGCATTACTCATAATAATCAGAAGTAGAAAACAGAAACAATTCAAATGTCCATCAACCGATAAATGGATAAATAAAATGTGACTTAGCTCTACAAAGAAATACTATTCAACAATAAATGGAATGAAGTACTAACACAGTTTACAACTGGGAGGGATATAGAAAACACTATGGTAAATGAAAGCAACTAGACACAAAAAACCGCATGTTAAATGATTCCACTTACATGAAACAAGATAGGCAAATCTATTGAGGCAGAAAGCAGATTAGAGGTTGCCAGGGCCTGAGGGAAAGAAATGAGGAACTGCTAACTGATACACAGTTTCTTTCTGAGGGAATGAAAATGTTCTGGAATTAGAAAGTGGTAGTGGCTGCACAGCTTCATGAGTTTACTAAAAATCACTATAAAGCACAATTTAAAAACTAAACTAAAAATACAGCTAAGAAATTCAAGAAGTGGATATACAGCTTGAAATAAAGTACTTATAAGCAATACTTTAAGACTGTAAGGATGTGAATTTTGAGAGAGAAAAAAGGAAAAGGATAAAGAAAAAAGCCAAACGATAAAGATAAAGTCTTTGTGGTAAGTTTAGACAATGAAACCTCAAAATCATCTGAAAATTAAGAACCTTGCAAATATACTGTATCATGAAAACTGAAGTTTGAGAAATTTTATTAAAATGCAGAGGAAGATAGAAAAATGAGCTTCAGTGTAAGGAGAAAATTTTAAAAACAGCCATCAAAAACAAGTCACTGGATGATTCATGCAAAAGGTTCCCTAATGACTGTTAAAAATAATTTAAGTGATGCTTTATGGTTGTTAGGAAAAGAACAAGGATAAGAAAGAAGGTGCTTGCAGAGGCCAGTGTTGTAGCATAGCAAGTAAAGGCGCCACCTATGACGCCACATCCCACAGGGGCGTCGGCTGCTGTCCCAGATGCTGGACTGTTGATCGAAGCCCCTGTTCATGGCCTGGGGAAAGCAGTGAAAGATAGCCCAAGTGTTTGGGCCCCTTTCACCCATATGGAAGACCTGGATGAAGCTCCTGGCTCCTGGTTTCGTTCTGGTCCAGCCCTGGCCATTGCAGCCATCTGGGGAGTTAATTCTTTAAAATAAATAAATAAATATATATAAAAAAAAAGAAGATGAAGGTACATCAGGATCTGAATTTATAATACGGAAGGAAATAATGGGCAGATTTCATCAAGTGCTAGTACTTTAGGGCAAAACTGAAATTTAACCAGAATATTTTGGAAACACTGAACTATGTTAGATTTGCTGTAAGTCAGCAGCACCCCCTATGTCCTAAAAAGGCTAAGATGATGATAAAAGATGGATGACAGCACACTGCATACTAGAATGTCAGTTCCATGTGCACAAGGAATTTTGTTTACCTAGAACTTATAATTTATAATTTATATAAATTATAATTTATAATTTATAAATATTGTTCATGTTTTGGGAATTCACATCTAGAAATGAAATCTGAATGGATGATAAAGTCATAGCTATCTGATATCTACAGCTAGAGTTGCAGGGAAGAAAAGAATTTCCACCAAAATACCACAAACTAGAAGGACATAAGATGCCCACATGACTTGTATTATGTGTAAACATATTAATAAATTGCCTTTATTTGTTACACTGAGAGTACAATGGCAAATATAAATCAGTCCATATCCTTATAAAAAATTTACTATTTAAATGGCACTAATAGCGATATACTGCACTTTTGGAATTTACCCTGGTCAATTTGCAGAATGGGGAATGTCCGGCCTGAGGGGCCGTAGAAGGACTGCAAAAATCATGTGGTCTGGCCCTGTCAACACAACTGCAGGTGGGACTTGAAATTTGACAAATCTATAGCAGGCTCATTTTTAAGTTGATTATTTTGTAGGCCCATAACACTTACAGACGAAGATATGGTTCACTTTATTTTTTCTTATTTTTAATTTAATCATTTGGGGTCCAGTTGAACCTTTTATTCCCACCAAACCCGCCCTCCCACTTCCACTCCCACTCCTCCTCCTCCTCCCTCTCCCATCCCAGTCTCGTTCTCCATTAAGATTCATTTTCACGGCACTTTGGCACAGCGGGTTAACGCCCTGGCCTGCAGTGCCAGCATCCCATATGGGCGCCAGTTCTAGTCCCAGCTGCTCCACTTCCTATCCAGCTCTCTACTATGGCCTGGGAAATGGTGGAGGATGGCCCAAGCCCTTGGGCCCATGCACCCACATGGGAGACTGGGAAGAAGCTCCTGGCTCCTGGGTCCGAATCAGCGCAGTTCCATCTGTTGCAGCCAACTGGGGAGTAAACCATCAGATGGAAGACCTCTCTCTCTCTGCCTCTCCCCTCTCTGTGTAACTCTGACTTTCAAATAAATAAATATTAAATATCTTTAAAAAAAGAAAGAACACTTCTTTGAAATAAAAGATTCATTTTCAATTAACTTTAAATACAGAAGACCAACTCTATACTAAGTAAAGATTTCAACAATTTGCATACACACAAATAAAGCTGTTTGAGAATAAGTTTTACAGTTAATTCTCATAATACAACTAACTTCTGTTGTTAATTTAACAATCAACACTCTTATGTATGACATCAGTGATCACCCGAAGCTCTTGACATGAGGTGCCTAGGTTATGGAAGCCTAATGAATCCACTATCTCCGTAAGTATTTAGAAAAGACCATAAACAAATTGGAAGTTCTCTCCTCCCTTCACAGGAAAGTACAGAAGACATGGTTTAAGTAAAACAGAATATACCTACCAATCTAAAAGATCTAAAAACAAAATATAAAACCTAATGAAGACCTACTCGATATTAACTAAACTTACAACACTGAACACAGAAACGACTAAGAGAGTCCCTCACCTTAAAGGAATTCAGGGAGTAGGAGTACGGTGTAGCAGTAAAAATGCCTCTAGGGACACAGGCATTCCAATATAGGAGTCTCTGTGTTCAAGCTCTTGCTCAGCTCCAATCCCAATTCGAGTTGTCTGCTCACGTACACCCTGGGAAGCAGCAGGTTATGCCTCAAGTGGTTGGGTACCTGCCACCCATGTGGGAGACCTGGATTCAGTTCTGGGTTCCAGGCTTTGACCTGGCCCAGCCTCAGCTGTTATAGGCATTTGGGGAGTGAAACAGCAGATGGGAGCTCTCGCTCACTAAGCTTGCTCTCTCTCTGCCTTTCAAACAAAATAATCATATTTTTAAAAGGGGGGGGGGGGGGCGAGGAATTCAGGCTAAAAGAAAAAAAATACAATACAATGATACATGTAAGAGAGATAAGAATAATTTCTGATGACTGACTCAACTAATATGCCTAAGAATTTACATACAAATGAAAATACATCTTACTTTAAAGCATTAATACATATACAAATAGCATAAATAGTAAAATCAATACCATCAAAACAAAATATTTTTTATAAAAATTTCATTTAAAAGGTTATATTTAAATATTTGACCAATATAATTATTACAAAATTTGCTCTTTAAATCAGAGCACTCTGACAAATGTTAAAACTTTTTTCACTTTACCTTTCTTTTTAAACAATACCTGTTGCCAACAGACAAGCAACTCACCCTGTATAGGGGCCTGCACTGTGGTGCAGCTCTCTGCCTTTTCCCTCTCTGTGTAACTCTACTTTCAAATAAATAAATAAATCTTAAAAAAAAAAAAAAAAAAGCTGTAGTTCAAGTTCAAACAACTTAGTAAAAAGGTCACTAAAACATCCTGTTATACTTCTTACATTTGAAACTGTTTTAGATTTACCCTTTAAGAACTTAATTTGAATCAAAATATCTAGCAAAATTTGGTATCTTTCACAGATGTCTTTATATGAATCAATTTAGTAAGGTGAAAATTGGTTCAAATACTCAAATAACAAGCCTCTATAAGTCACTAAAATCGTAATTTTTGAGTACTTACTCTGAGCCAATTTAGAATCTATGCCAAAAAACATGCAATTTTGGGAGTTTTCTGTTGATACAGAAGTTCATTTAATAGCTTTTTAAAAAAAATACTGAAGATACTGAAATGAACTTTAAAAGGATGTTGTAAATTAAAAAGCTATTCATACCTTTATTTTTATTTTCATTCGCAAACTTTTTCAAGACCCTGAGAAACACACACTCTTGTTTCTGGCACGATTTCTTAGCAGCAGAGAGAGATTTACAACAAGGAAGTGACAGTGCAAGTTCTGGGTTTTGACATAGATGCTTTACAATAGAAAACATTGTGCAAGGAAACAGTACTAATGCTCACAACATTGACTAAATAATATGATTTAGCTTGTAAAGGTAAGAGTGGTGTTTTCTTAAACTAACTTACACTGGGCCAACATCTATAAAAAGCCACTTTTGATAATCTTATTCTTCCCTTGACCCTCTGCTCAGAAAGAGTTTTTCTATCCTAAAAGTCATAAATCGTATTGAAAATAAATGTTTCAAGGGCCAGCGCTGTGGTGTGGTGGGTGAGGCCACCGCCTGTAGGGCCAGCATCTGATACGGGCGACAATTCAAGTACCAGCTGCTCCACTTCCAATCCAGCCCTCTGCTATGGACTGGGAAAGCTGTGGAGGATGGTCCAAGTCCTTGGGCTCCTTTACCTGAGTGGGAGACTCTGAGGAAGCTCCTGGCTCCTAGCTTTGGGTTGGCCCAGTTCCGACCATTGTGGCCATTTGGGGAGTGAACCAAAAGACGTTAGACCTCTCTCTCTCTCTTTCCCTCTCTCTCTGCCTCTGCTTCTCTGTAACTCTGCCTTTCAAATAAATAAAATCTTAAGGAAAAAAAAAAAAAAAAAAAAAAAGATGGCCAGCGCCACAGCTCAATAGGCTAATCCTCCGCCTTGCGGCGCCGGCATACCGGGTTCTAGTCCCGGTCGGGGCACCGATCCTATCCCGGTTGCCCCTCTTCCAGGCCAGCTCTCTGCTATGGCCCAGGAGTGCAGTGGAGGATGGCCCAGGTGCTTGGGCCCTGCACCCCATGGGAGACCAGGAGAAGCGCCTGGCTCCCGCCATCGGATCAGCGCGGTGTGCCGGCCGCAGCGCGCCTACCGCGGCGGCCATTGGAGGGTGAACCAACGGCAAAGGAAGACCTTTCTCTCTCTCTCTCTCTCACTGTCCACTCTGCCTGCCAAAATAAATAAATAAATAAATTTAAAAAAAAACATGTTTCAGTACATCTTGATTATATTCATGGATATAGTACCTTGAAATTGAAGGTATTTTTTTATTCTCTGCTGCAAAGCAACTTCATCACGCTTTTCTATTAAATTTAAATTTTTAATATTTCTCCTCTAACTAAAATTACTAAATTTCTATTTACCTAATTTATAAAAACCTCATTACTAGCTTTACATATTTAATAATTTTTTTATCTTCATTTTTTCTTAATGCTGAAAGAACATTTTAATAAGTAGTCACAAATTAAAAACCTACTACAAAAACAAGAATGCAAAACAGAAAAATTATAAAATTATATAAAATAAATTATGGGGGGAACCGCTATATTCCTAAAACTGTACCTATGAAATCTGTATTCATTAAATACAAGCTTTCTTTAAAAAAAAAAAAAAAGTGGCTGGCGCCGTGGCTCACTAGGCTAATCCTCCGCCTTGCGGCGCCGGCACACCAGGTTCTAGTCCCGGTCGGGGCACCGATCCTGTCCGGGTTGCCCCTCTTCCAGGCCAGCTCTCTGCTGTGGCCAGGGAGTGCAGTGGAGGATGGCCCAAGTTCTTGGGCCCTGCACCCTATGGGAGACCAGGAGAAGCACCTGGCTCCTGCCATCGGATCAGCGCGGTGCACCGGCTGCAGCGCGCCTACCGCGGCAGCCATTGGAGGGTGAACCAACGGCAAAAGGAAGACCTTTCTCTCTGTCTCTCTCTCACTGTCCACTCTGCCTGTCAATAAAAAAAAAAAAAGTAAATTAACATAAAAGTAACAGAACTTGATAATTCACAAAACATATTCTGTGAAAAGATAAATACATTCCCATGGTTTTTCACTTAAAAAAAAAAAAAAAACAAACCTGGGTTAAGTTTCTATAACCTTTCTTTAAAAGTTAGATGCTTGTCAGAATGGATACTAAGGGGCCGGTGCAGTGGCTCACTTGGTTAATCCTCCGCCTGTGGCACCGGCATCCCATATGGGCTCCGGGTTCTACTCCCGGTTGCTCCTCTTCCAGTCCAGCTCTCTGCTGTGGCCTGGGAAGGCAGTGGAGGATGGCTCAAGTGCTTGGGCACTTGCACCTGCATGGGAGACCAGGAAGAAGCGCCTGGCTCCTGGCTTCAGATCAGAGAAGCTCCAGCTATAGCGGCCACTTGGGGGGTGAACCAATAGAAGGAAGACCATTCTCTCTCTCTCTCTTTCACTGTCTAACTCACTGTCAAAAAAAAAAAAAAAGATACTAAAATACTTAATTATTTCATTGAATATTATATTTACAGTAAAAATTTAAATTTTGGCCAAATGTAAAATAACAATCAGTCGTCTCCACATTAAGCAGTAATCAGACACAGTAAGAGCTAAACATATATCTAGTCACACACACACACTTCATGTAGTTTTTTCTTTATTAAAATTTTTATTGAGGCTGGCACTGTGGTATAGGGGTAAAGCCACCCACTGTGGCACCGGCATTCCCACATGGGCACCAGTTCAAATCTCTCTGCTTCCAGTCCAGCTCCATGCTAATGTGCCTGAGAAAACAGCTGAAGATGCCCTAAGTACTTGGGCCCCTGCAATCACGTGGAAGAAGCTCCTGGCTTTGGACCAGCCCAGTTCCAGCCAGCCATTGCAGCCATTTGGGGAGCGAACCAGCAGTTGGAAGATCTTCCTGTGTCTCTTTCCCTCTCTCTCTCTCTCTGTAACTCTTTTAAATAAATAAATAAATAAATAAATAAATAAATGTTTTAAAAATAATTTTTATTTACTTATTTTCATTGTATTTGAAACACAGAGACAGAGACCTTCTATCTACTGTTTGAAACACAGAGACACACAAAGATCTTCCATCTATTGTTTCATTCCCCAAATGATCTTCCATCTATTGTTTCATTCCCCAAATGCCTGCAACAGCCAGGGTTGGGCCAGCCCAAAGCCGGGAGCCCAGAACTCCACCCCAGGTTCCCAAATAGGTGGCAGCAACCTAAGAACTTAACCTGCTGCCTATCAGAGTGCACATTAGCAGAAAATTTGGTTGGAAGCAGAGCAGCCTGAACTCAAATCAGGCACTTCAATATGAGATGCAGGTGTTCCAAGCAGCAACTTAACCACTGTGCCAAACACCTGCCACAGAATTAATTTTTTTCTATCAACAGAAATGCAAATGAAAGCTGCTAGCGTTAAAAATCAGAAATCAAAAAACTATGAAAATAATATTTACAGCTACTGAATTTTCAGTTGTGCTGAATTACAAAGTTTTAACATTCCTATATATTTTTGACATCTGTGACTCATGCACAAATTGTACTTAATCCATTAAGCTTTCAACTTACATGTATAAGTCTATTGAGAATTAATTTGATAAGTGCCTGATCTGTATAGTTTTCTTCATCTTATAGAATAATTACCTTCATTTGAAAGGCAGAGAGACAGAGATATGTTCCTCGACTTTCAACAAGACTAAAGGCTGAAGCCAGGAACTCCATTTGGGTTTCTCATATGGGCGTCAGGGTTCCAGGTATTTGAGCCATCACCTGCTGCTTCCCAGGGCACGTATAAGCAGGAAGCTGGATTGGAAGCAGAGTAGCTACAATTTGAGATACTCTGATGTGGGATATAAGCTATCAGAAACAGAGACCTAATGGCTGCATCAATTATCTGCCCCTGTAGAGTTTTTCTCACACCACATTTCTCTGCATAGACTCCTTAGGAGTATCAACAATTAAAACTGGGGGAAAAAAGAAAACACCATCATTAAAGCGTGCAACCATACACCTTTCATATGGAAATGCTTAATTACCCTGTATATCCATTCAATCAAGCACTAACTTACAATTCTTAAAGTCCACTGTCCCTCTAATGAATACCCTTCAAATCACGGAAGGGAGAGACCTGCCAATGCCAAATCCAAGTGACACTTTCAGCTCTCATGAAGTGACAGCTGATACTATTAATTCGCTTTTCAAAAACTCTCCGTTCCCTTGTATCTTACAAATTCAGTCTTTCCTAATCTTCTTATTTTCTGGCTGTTTTTCCAAGTCTGCTTTCTTTTTCCACGTCCACTGTTTAAACACTGGTCATCCCTGCAGTTCTTCCCATACTGTTACTTTCTAGGTATCGACATATTTCCCTGGGAGTACACTTTCTGCAGGCTTCACTACATGTGCTAGTAACTCCTAAACCAATGTCTCTCCATACAGATGATTTCATTTTACTCCCAGAATTTATTTTTAACTGTCCTTTTTACTATATCACTTATTCTACTAAGTTCCCTTTCCTCTAGACACAATGTCAATGTCTTCCACATTATCACATTTCTGGTTTTTTTCTAAGATTTTATTTATTTATTTAAGAGGTAGAGTTACAGACAGTGAGAGGGAGAGACAGAGAAAGGTCTTCCTTCCGTTGGTTCACTCCCTAAACGGCCACAACGGCCGGAGCTGCGCCAATCCGAAGCCAGGAGCCAGGAGATTCTTCCCAGTCTCCCACATGGGTGCAGGGGCCCAAGGACTTGGGCCATCTTCTACTGCTTTCCCAGATCATAGTAGAGAGCTGGAATAGAAGAGAAGCAGCCGGGACTAGAACCGGCGCCCATATGGGATGTCAGCCCTGCAGGCAGAGGATTAACCTACTGTGCCACGGCGCCAGCCCCCCCATTTCTGTTCTGAAAACAAAAAAGATCTCACCAAATGATTCTGTTACTGACACACCTCAACTCACAACAGGCTACATCTTGATAAAACCATCATCAGTTAAAAATATTATTAAACTGAAAATACACCTACCTTCCCGAACCTCAGCACACTAACAAGTACCACTGTTACTCATTATGATCAATGGGACCTGTAGCAGCTCACTACCACTGCACAACAAGTAAGAGTATCATGCTTGGGAAAAGATCAAAATTCAAAGTCTGAAGTGTGGTTTCCTTTTTACAAGCATATGGTTTTTGCACCATTGTAAAATTAAAAAAAAATTAAAAAATAAAAACTTTAAGTCAAAACCATCACCTAAACTGAGAACAGTGTGTACTTAAAATCTTTTGGAAGTCTTCAGCATTTGTTCCTAAAGAAAAAAGCAGCACAGCACTAAAGACATTACTTCATCTTAATCTACGTTTTCTGCCTCATCTCCTGTTCCCCCTCCCACATGGTTTCACACAAAATCACTCAATTTTTCAAACCACCTACTTTTACTCAGTTAAAAGATTAGTGCTGCCTAGAATGTACTTCCCTCTTACTTGCATGCCAAAATCCTGCTTCTTTTTTCCAAACTTCTTTCAGTTATCACCTATGGAAAAGTAACTCCTTTTTCTTTTCTTTTCTTTTTTTTTTTTTTAAGTTTATTTATTTGAAAAGCAGTTACAGAGAAAAACACAGTGAGTGAGTCAAATAGAGACAGAAAGATCTTCCATCTGCCGATTCACTCCTCAAATGGTCACAACAGCCTAAGCTGGGCCAAGCAGGAGTTAGGAGACAGGACCTCCATCTGGCTTTCCCAATGGGTGTAAGGGCCCCATCACTTGGGTCACCCTCCACTGCTTTCCCAGGCACATTATCAGGGAGCTAGATAGGAAGTTGAGCAGCAGACTTGAACCTGCACCCATATGGGACAGTTGCAATGCAGGCTGAAGTGTTATTAACCTCTGGAAAAGCAATTCTAATACTTCCTTTCTCATTGCTGCCTCTCAAATAAACAAAAATTTTTTGGTAAGTTACCAAAAAAGAAAATGTACCTTGATGAATAACTACTAGGTGAACACACCCTTGTTACTACCAAAAAAACAAGATGTTAAAGAATAATAACACCCTAGGGCCAGGACAAGGTCAGGTAAAGCCGTTGTCTGCGATGCCTGCAGCCAGGAGTGGAGCTTGCTTCACTTCTGATCCAACTCCCAGGTAATGTGCCTGGGAAAACACTGGAGAATGGCCCAGGTACTTGGGCCCCTACACCCACATGGGAGATCCAGAGGAAGCTCCTGGCTCCTGGTCCCTGACTTGAGCCTGGTCCAGCTCCAGCTGATATGGCCATCTGGCGAGTGAACCAGTAGAATAAAGACATCTCTCTGTGATTCTGCCTTTCAAATAAATAAAATAAACCTTAAAAAATAAAATAACACCTCACCTGTGTGATTTTTAATATTTCTTGACTTACTAGTATTATCTAGGAAATACATTAAAGAAAATTAAGTATTAACTTTCTAAACTTCTAATTGAAACACAGTTTGGGAAGTTATATTTCTTACACTCCTTTTCAGGTGGCTTGATTTGTTATTTTTCTTTTAAAAATCTAACTAGTTTAATTAAATACAAACCCAACATAGACATGAATAAAAACCAACAAATTAGAAGGGGCCAGTGCTGTGGCGCAGTAGGTTAAAGCCCTGGCCTGAAGCACCGGCATCGCATATGGGTGCCGGTTCTAGTCCCCCCTGCTCCTCTTCCGATCCAGCTCTCTGCTATGGCCTGGGATAGCAGTAGAGGATGGCCCAAGTCTTTGGGCCGGTGCACACACGTGGGAGACTTGAAGGAGGCTCCTGGCTCCTGGCTTCGGGGCGGCGCTGCCCCGGCCATTGCGGCCATCTGGGAAGCAAACCAGCAGATGGAAGACCTCTCTCTCTGTCTCTACCTCTCTCTGTAATTCTTTAATAAGTAAAATAAAAATCTTAAAAAAAAAAAAAAAAAAAACCAGGCCGGCGCTGCGGCTCAATAGGCTAGTCCTCCGCCTGCGGCACCGGCATACCAGGTTCTAGTCCCGGTCGGGGCGCCGGATTCTGTCCAGGTTGCTCCTTTTCCTGTCCAGCCCTCTGCTGTGGACCAGGAGTGCAATGGAGGATGGCCCAGGTCCTTGGACCCTGCACCCTCATGGGAAACCAGGAGAGGCACCTGGCTCCCGGCTTCAGATCAGCGCGGTGCGCCAGCCGGAGTGTGCCGGCTGGAGCGGCCATTGGGGGGTGAACCAACGGCAAAGGAAGACCTTTCTCTCTGTCTCTCTCTCTCTCACTGTCCACTCTGCCTGTCAAAAAAAAAAAAAAAAAAAAAAGAAAGAAAGAAAACACCAAATAGTAAAACTAATATCCCTGCACCCAATGTATTTTTCATGAACATTTTATGACCACTTAGCTACATGGTTTTCAAATTTCTTACACCAAATAAACTCACTTTATAAAAAAAAATTTTTTTTTCATTTTTATCTGAAAGGCAGAAAGAGATCTACCATCTGCTGATTCACTCCCCAAACACCTGCAACAGCTATCACGGGGCTGGGCTGCAGCCAGGAACCCTGAACTCAAATCTGGATCTCCTACATGGATGACAGGGACTCCAGCAAGTACTTCAACCATCAACTGGTACCTTTCACAGAGCATCTTAGCAGGAAGCCAGATTGGAAACAGAGGAGTCAAGACTAGAATCAGGCCTTCTGATAAGGGATGCAGCACCCCAACATTTGGTATCTTAAACTCTGAGCCAAACACCCACCCCTAAACTTACCATTTAATTCCATGTTCCACAAACTTGTAAAACTACCCTTGTATGAATAATTTTATGGCGATAAGGTCAAATTTCTTGAAAGGTAACAAATACCAAAGTTAACTCAAGGATAAATTAAAACCTAGAAAAGCCCTACTTCTAATGAAGAAATCAGGCTTGCATTTTAAAGCTTTCCACAGGGATTAGAACTGTAGCACAGCAGACTAAGCTGTTGCTTGGGATGCCCAACATCAAATGCTGGAAAACCTGGTTCCACTACTCTACTCTTGTTATTCAGTCTCCTATCATTGCATCTGTACTTGCCACCCAAGTGGGAGACCTGGATTGAGTTACTGGCACCTGACTTTTGTCTGCTAGCCCCAGCTGTTGCAGTCATTTGGAGAGTGAACCAACAGACAGAAGATTGATCAATCTTTCTCACTCTGCCTTTCAAATAAAGAAACAAATCTTTAAAAAAAAAAAAAAAAACTTTCCATGAAACATAAACAGCTCCAAATGACTTCACTTGGTGAATTCTCACAAGCATTTAACACTAATCCTTTATAAACAGAGAAACAAAAATCCCTTAACAAAATGTAAGCAAACCAAACCCAGAAGTATATCAAAGAAATCACATTTAAGTGGAGTTTATCCCAGAAATGCAAAGTTGGTTTAAGATTCAAAAAATCAATCCAGGGGCCAGTGTTTTGGCACAGCAGGTTAAGCTGCCACCTATAACAGTGGCATACTATATCAGAGCACCAGTTTAAGTCCCAGCTGCTCCACTTCTGATACAGTCCCTGCTAACATTCCTGGGAAAGTAATGCATGACAGCCCAAGTACTTGGGCCCCTGCCAAGCATGAGGGAGATCTCGATGTAATTCCAGGATATCAGCCTCTGCTAGGGTCAGCCCTGGCTGTTGTGGCCTTTTGAAGAGTGAACCAGTGGATACAAGTTCCCTCTTTTTCTCCCTCTGCCACTCTTTCAAATAAATAAATTAACCTGTAACAAAAATCAATGCATGTAATTCATCATATCACCAACATTGCATGAGAATTCCTACTGCTCTATACAGGGTCATCTACATCAGATACTATCTCTTTAAAAAAAAAAAAAGATTTATTTGTATTTATTTGAAAGGCAGAGTTACAGAGACATACAGAGAGAGACAGAGACAGATAGAGTTCTTCTATACCCAAATGGCCACAATGGCCAGGGCTGCGCCAGGTCAAAGCTGAAGCTTCTTCTGGGTCTCCCACAGGGGTGCAGAGGCCCAAGCACCTGGGCCTTCTTCCAGTGCTTTCCCAGGCATATTAGTAGGGGGCTGGATCGAAAGTGAAGCAGCCAGGACTTGAATCGGCAGCCATTTGGGATGCCAGTGTTGTAAGCATCCACGCAGTTTTGTAGGACCATCTGGGTCCCTAATGTTATCTTTTTTTTTTTTTTTTTTTTTTTTGACAGGCAGAGTGGATAGTGAGAGAGAAACAAGAGAAAGGTCTTCCTTTTTGCCGTTGGTTCACCCTCCAATGGCCGCTGCGGCCGGCGCATCTCGCTGATCCGAAGCCAGGAGCTAGGTGCTTCTCCTGGTCTCCCATGCGGGTGCAGGGCCCAAGGACTTGGGCCATCCTCCACTGCCTTCCTGGGCCATAGCAGAGAGCTGGCCTGGAAGAGGGGCAACCGACCGGGACTAGAACCCAGTGTGCCAGCGCTGCAAGGTGGAGGATTAGCCTGTTGAGCCACGGCGTAGGCCTTATCTAACTTTTTAAAGCCACGGCGTAGGCCTTATCTAACTTTTTAAATGAGAAAATACCCTCCTCCAGTAAGTCTTTTTAAGGGTGTTAAGCTCAAAAAATACAGTTCTCTTCAATAGTACCAACATTCAGATACCAACAACCCAAAGACTTGGCTTGGGAAATTATATATATATATATATATATATATATATATATATATATATATTTGACAGGCAGATTGGACAGTGAGAGAGAGAAAAAGACAGAGAGAAAGGTCTTCCTTTTCCGTTGGTTCACCCTCCAATGGCCGCCGCGGCTGGCGCACTGTGGCCAGCGCACCGCACTGATCTGAAGCCAGGTGCTTCTCCTGGTCTCCCATGCAGGTGCAGGGCCCAGGGACTTAGGCCATCCTCCACTGCACTCCTGGGCCACAGCAGAGAACTGGACAGGAAGAGGAGCGACCGGGACAGAATCTGGTGCCCTGACCGGGACTAGAACATGGTGTGCCGGCGCCGCAGGCGGAGGACTAGCCTATTGAGCCACACCGCCAGCCGGGAAATAATATTTTGACAGCAGGACTTAAATATCAGAATTAAACACTTTAAATATTACGAAACACAAAAGATAATAGTCAACTGGTAGGCCTACAACAAAGCAGCCAATTCAGAAAATAATTCTTATTAAACTCTGTAATTTCCTTAGTACACATAACAAGCCTCCATTCTGCTATGATAACAAGGCAGTAATAAAAAAATTAGTAAAAGGAGGAAGTAATATTTATAACACTATCACCTAATGTTTGAAAACACTTTTTAATCACTTTCTCACACGCTAGTCAATAGTTTATTTATTGTTAACTCAGCTTTCAAAACAACTACAGCTGAAATATAACAAAAAAAAATTTCTAAATTCTCAAGTCAGTTCATTGCTAAGGGCGGAGGTGAAATAAGAATTATTAAATCCAAGTATAGGGGCCGGGGCTATGGCACAGTGGGTTAAAGCCCTGGCCTGCAGTGCCAGCATCCCTTATGGGAACCAGTTCAAGTCCTGGCTGCTCCACTTCCAATCCAGCTCTCTGCTATGGCCTGAGAGAACAGTAGAAGATGGCCGAAGTCCTTGGGCCCCTACACCCACATAGGAGACCTGGAAGAAGCTCCTGGTTCTTGGCTTTAGATCGGCGCAGCTCCGGCCATTGGTGGCCATTTGGGAAGTGAACCAGCAGATGGAAGACCTCTCTCTTTCTCTCTGGCTCTACCTCTCTCTGTAACTTTGTCTTTCAAATATATAAAATAAATCTGTAAAAAAAAAAAAAAAACAAGTAAAATGCCAATAACATTACCTGATACTTATCTGAAAACTGCCTCCATACAACTGAAAATATAAAAAAAACAGCTTAATGTATTAATTTAAAAGAGCAAGATTAGTACTACCTACGTTTGGTGTTTTATTTCAAACTATTTATTTATTAATTTGACAGGCAGAGTTACTGGGGCAGGGAGGGAGGAGGGACACAGAGCAAGAGAGAGGTCTTCCACCAGCTGTTTCACTCTCCAAATGGTCACAGCGGCTGGAGCCTTGCTGATCCAAAGCCAGGAGCCAGGAGCTTCTTCCAAGTACCTCATGTGGGTGCAGGGGTTCAATCACTAAGGCCATCTTCCACTGCTTTTCCAGGCCACCAGCAGGGAGCTGGATTAGAACTGGAGCAGCTGGGACTCAAATCAGTGCCCATATGGGATGCCTGCATTGCAGGTGGAGGCTTAACATACTATGCCACAGGATCAACCCCAGTACTACCTAAGTTTTATGTTTCAAAATATATTTCATTAGGAAATTCTGAAGCAGTTCCTATCATTTAATATCTCCCTCTGATGTTGACAATCACGGAGTATTTTCTTTATCACAATCCTTTTAACTTCATTTTTTTTTCAAAGTATTAAACTGTATACTTCTGGCAATATCAGAAATGGAATTTAGGGATAGCATTGTGGCATAAAGGGCTAAGTTGTTGCCTGCAATGCCAGCATCCCATATGGCCATTGGGGTTTCTATTCTATCTGCTCCACTTCCGAATCAGCTCCTGGATTTGGCCTGACACAATCCTAGCCACTGCAGTCATTTGGAAAGTGAACTAGCATTTAGAAGCTATCACTCTGTTTCTCTCTCTTCATTCCTTTCTGTAACTCTATCTTCCAAACAAATAAAAAATAGAGAGCCATAATTGTTTTTAAAATCAAATTTAAACAAATATATTGCAGAATTTAAAATTAAAATGATGTACAAAAACAATATAACTTAAAACAATGCATGCAGTGCAATTTATTAATATACCAAGATACAAATAACATTGAAGGGGCTGGTTCTGTGACATAGTAAGCTAAGCCTCTGCCTGTGGCACTGGCATCCCATATGGATTCCAGTTCATGTCCTGGCTGTTCCTCTTCCGATCTAACTCTCTGCTTGTGGCTTGGAAAAGAAGTGCATTATGGCCCAAATGTTTGGGCCACTATACTCCTGTGGGAGACCTGGAAGAAGTTCCTGACTCCTGGCTTCAGACAGGCTCAGCTCTGGCTGTTGTGGCCATTTGGGGAGTGAACCAATAGATGGAAGACTTCTGCCTCTCCCTCTGTCTCTCTGTAACTCTACCTCTCAAATAAATGAACAAAATATTTTAAAAAACAAAAATAATACTGAAAATAAGAAATCAAACTTTGGAATCTTCAAATTTTAGGTAATCATTATACTTATGAGTGCAATCATCATTTTTCCAATCATCCTAACATTAAGCCAGCAAGCTAAAGCAGAGGGTAGACTACAGTCTACTCTAAGACATACCAGTATAGTTATTATGGTTATCTACATGGATTAAGGGGAAGCAAATGGTCTTCCCCACAGTTACAATTCCAATATTCTTTTGTTTTTTGTTTTTGTTTTTTGACAGGCAGAGTGGACAGAGAGAGACAGAGAGAAAGGTCTTCCTTTTGCCGTTGGTTCACCCTCCAATGGCCGCCGCGGACAGCGCGCTACAGCCGGTGCACCGCGCTGATCCGAAGGCAGGTTTGTGCCTTAGTTTTCTAAAGCTTTCCACCCTACTATCCCAACCCAGTACCCCCAAACATTGCCTTAAATGGAATCTAACCTACTACACAGTTAATCCAGTTGTAGGGTTCCTAAACACAGAATCCCGCTTGGAGGAATCAATGATCATTTTCCTAGAGCCAACAATCTGAACCCCAGACCATGACTGGGTAATTAAGCAACTTGGTGGAGGCAAAGACTACTTCCTGCTGGCGCCGTGGCTTATCAGGCTAATCCTCTGCCTTGCAGCGCCGGCACACTGGGTTCTAGTCCCGGTTGGGGCGCCGGATTCTATCCCGGTTGCCCCTCTTCTAGGCCAGCTCTCTGCTATGGCCCTGGAAGGCAGTGGAGGATGGCCCAAGTCCTTGGGCCCTGCACCCGCATGGGAGACCAGAAGAAGCACCTGGCTCCTGGCTTCGGATCAGCATGATGAGCTGGCCGCAGCGGCCATTGGAGGGTGAACCAACGGCAAAAAGGAAGACCTTTCTCTCTGTCTCTCTCTCTATCAACTCTGCCTGTAAAAAAAAAAAAAAAAAAAAAAAAGACTACTTCCTACCAGAAGCTGAAATGTCACATGTGGTCTGTTTTAGCTTTCTTTGAAGCTACATTATGGATCTGTAACCTAGGCTCAACCAAACACACCAGACTTGGGCGTCACAATGGTAGGGGTGAGAGTCCTCAGTGCCAGAGCAGAAGGATCAGCCCTCACTTTCCAAATCAGCAATGACAATAGTGCCAAAGGCATTATCTGAAATCCAAGGTCAGTAACACAAGTTAAGGAGATATCTAGTGTCCAAGGGATGCAGCAGCATCTCTGCACCAGACCACTTCAGTGGCGTTATTTTGACTATGGTGTGCAACATCAATCTCTAAACCTTTCAGAGATTCTGTGAGCTTGGGGCTGGCTCTGTAGCATAGTGAGTTAAGCCTCTGCCTGCAAAACCAGTATCCCATATGGGCACTGGTTCAAGACCTGGCTGCTCCACTTCCAATCCATCTCCTTGTTAATATGCCTAGGAAAGCAGTGGAAGATGGCCCAAGTCCTTGGGCCCATGCATCTACGTGGGAGACCTGGAAGAAGCTCCTAGCTCCTGGCTTTGGCCTGGCCCAGCTCTGGCCATTGCAGCCATTTGGAGAGTGAACCAAATTCTCATTCATTCATTCATTCATTCTCTCTCTCCTCCTCTCTCTGTAACTCCCTCTCAAATAAATAAAAAGTAAATTAAAAAAAAAAAAAAAAAAGAAGATTCTGTGTGCTATCCAATGACCTTTCATACTGCTGTTATGCCTAAATCATCTACAGTGTCCATGGCATGTAACTGAAACTCCAAACAATAAACTACTCCTCTACACTCAACTGTCTCCTGATTGTCCCTCTAGTTCTATGTCTTTTAGTGTTGACCTTTACATAACAAGGACACTTATTATTCTCTCTCCTAAATCTTTAGAGTCTAATTCAGGTCCCCCTTTCTAGACAAGCAAGCCTTCCCTACATGATCACATAGTATTCTTAATTCCATTGAGAACTTAATTCTTCTCTAATTCTTTCTAAAGGTTAGTTTTGATTTGCTTTTTAAGGTTTATTTATTTATTTTAAAGGCAGAATTACAGAGAGAGAGAGAGAGAGAGAGAGAGAGAGAGAGACAGAGAGATCTTCTATATGCTGGTTCACTCCCCAAATGGCTGCAATGGCCCGTACTGGGTCAGTCTGAAGATAGGGGCTAGAAACTTCATCTGGGTCTCCCAGGTGGATACAGGGTCTCAAGTACTTGGGCCATCTTCTCTTGCTTTCCTAGGTACATCAGCAGGAAGCTGGATCAAAAGTGGAGCAGCTGGGACTCAAACTGGCACCTTTATGGGATGCCTGTGCTGCAGGTGGCGGCTTTACCCACAACAGCGCAGCATGGGTACCTAGAGGTTAGTTTTAGCTTCTCAAACTAAAAGTTCCTTGATGACTGAAGAAACATTTTTTTTAAAAAATATTTATTTATTTATTTGAAAGTCAGAGTTACATAGAGAGAAGGAGAGGCAAAGAGAGAGTGAGAGGTCTTCCATTCATTGGTTCACTCCCTGATTGGCCATAACGGCGGGAGCTGAGCCAATCTGAAGCCAGGAGTCAGGAACTTCTTCCAGGTCTCCCATGCGGGTGCAAGGGCCCAAGGCCTTGGGCCAACTTCTACTGCTTTTCTAGGCCATAGCAGAGAGCTGGATCAGAAGTGGAACAGCCACGTCTTGACCAGTGCCCAAATGGGATGCCGGCATTGCAGGTGGTGACTACCCGGTACACCATGGCGCCAGCCCCTGCAGAAACATCTTAATACCTTCTTCATGCCCTGGGTTGCCTAAGATAGCATTATAGTTTCTTTTGCATGTTTCCTGACAGATCAGAATTTTACCTTTTATCTTACTCAACTCCTTTTTTACTTTTTTAGATTTATTTATTTATCTGAGGGGGCCAGAACTGTGGTATAGCGGGTAAAACCACCGCTTGCAGTGCTGGCATCCCATATGGACTCCAGTGCAAGTCCCAGCTGCTCTATTTTTTACCCAACTCTCTGTTATGGCCTGGAAAAGCAGCAAAAGATGACGCTAGTCCTTGGGCCTTGAACCCATATGGGAGACTTGGAGGAAAGCTCCTGGCTTCTAGCTTTGGATCAACCCAGCTCCAGCCTTTGTGGCCACTTAGGGAGTAAACCAGCGGATGGAAGCGCTCTCTCTCTCTCTCTCTCTCTCTCTCTCTCTGCTGTTCAAATAAATAAATAAATCTTTAAAAAGAAAATATTTATTTATTTATTTATTTGAGAGAGAGAGAGAGATTGATTGATTGATTCTATCTGCTGGTTCACTCCCCCAGATGGCTGCAACAACCAGGGCTGGGGCAGTACAAAACCAGGAGCTAGGAAATTCATCCAGGTCTGCCACAAGGGTGCAGGGACCCAAGGACTTGAGCAATCTGCTGCTGCTTTCCCAGGCACATTAGCAGACAGCTGAACTGGAAGTGGAACAGCTGGGACATGAATCAGTGCTGGGATGCCAGCACTGCAGGCCACAGCTTAAACCACTGTGCCACAGCGCTAGCCCCACTCAACTCCTTTAATTTTAAACCTTCATATAAAGAAGATCAATTATGCTGCTTCTTTTTAGTATTAATTAATATTAATTAAAACGCTACTTCTTTAACACATTCAGAAAGAAGTTCACACACTTAAAAAGAATTTATGTTTAGGAGACTCTAAAGACAGATCTTCAAAGGAGAAAGCTTTTTCTTTTCTTTTCTTTTTTTTTTATTTATTTGACAGATAGAGCTAGACAGTGAGGGAGAGAAACAGAGAGAAAGGTCTTCCTTCCATTGGTTCGCCCCCCAAATGGCTGCTATGGCCGGAGCTACGGTGATCTGAAGCCAGGAGCCAGGTGCTTCTTCCTGGTCACCCACGCGGGTGCAGGCGCCCAAGCACGTGGGCCATCTTCCACTGCCTTCCCGGGCCACAGCAGAGAGCTGGACTGGAAGAGGAGCAACTGTGACTAGAACCTGGTGCCCAAATGGGATGCCAGCACCACAGGCGGAGGATTAACCAAGTGAGCCACGGCACCGGCCCAGGAGAAAACTTTTTCAGCAATGAGAAAACACTTAGAGAGAAAATAAACATATAGATATCACTGTGCAAAGACATCAACTAAAACAGTAAGAAAAAAAAATTATTACAGCCACAGGTATTAAGTAACTACCCTGTGCCAAGCATCTGAGTTCTGTATACCAGTTCTTATTCATTCTTAACAAGAGTCCTATGACTCTGTCCCCATTAGGGCCTCTGCCAGCAGTGCTTAAACACCCTAATGATGTTTCAGATGCTCTTCTGTCCCTCCTCAACTTGGCTAACTTTTGGGTTTATATTTCCCAGAATGCATCATTCTCTTTCAGGCTTTTCTGCCTTAAACACATGCTGTTCCCTTGGGCTGGAATGCACTACTCTTATTTTTATCCAGGGAGAAAAGTCTTAACTCACTCTTCAAACTGTAGCCTGAAAGCAACTTTCCAAGGGCTGGCACTGTGCCCTAACAGGTTAAGCCACTGCCTGCAATGCTGGCATCCCATATGGGTCCCAGCTGCTCCACTTCCAATCCAGCTCTCTGCTAATGCACCTGGGAAAGCAGCAGAAGATGGCCCATATGCTTGGGCCCCTGAGCCTATGTGAAAAACTGGGATAAAGCTCCTGGCTCCTGGCTTTAGTCTGGCCGAGCCCCGGCAATTGCAGCCATTTGGAGAATGAACCAAGGGATGGAAGACTTTCCTCTTTCTGCCTCTGCCTCTCCTTCTCTGTAACTTCACCTTTCAAATAAAATCTTTAAAAAACAAACAAACAAAAATCAAAAAACAACTTTCTCTGTAAAGCCCTCTTCATTCTACTCATATTTTCTGACCCAGTCCTGAGGGAAAGAATATACTTGTAACACTCCCTTAGTTTCTTGGAAATAATTCAGATATTTCTATCATTGCACTGCTCTGTATTGTAATTATATTTTACAGGATAACCTAGTGAGTACTAGAATGTATTGCAAACATAAGACACTTGGGTACTAGTCAAAGACCAGGAATACAGAATGGTCTCACTTTAAGTTCAACTACAATTTAAATGAATACTTTCTACCATTCATTCTAATAATATTCTACTATGTGCCTATATATGTCACAGATTTATTGGCAAGTAAAATTAGTATCTTACCCTTCCCAAGTTCAGATCAGAATAAACTGTATCTTACAAATCATTTCTTACTTTTCACATAAAATTGGCACTCTTCAATAACACCAAAATTGTGCCTACTAACCAGTATTTCAAAAATTGGAAACATACCCTCCTCCCCACCTAGTAAATTTGCTAAAATAAAGGTCAAACTAGAGTAAGACATAAACACCAAGGAAGCAGAAAAAAATCAAACTAAATTTTCCTTGAAAAGCTGCACTATTAACCCTACCCACGTCTGAATACTGCTCCTTTTCCTTCTACTTCCAACACCCCAATTTGCTTTCACTAAACTATTAGTCTATCTAATATTCCCTTTCTGACCAGAGGTTTTTTAAGATAGATTATATATATTATACAATTGTCTGTTTAAAGTGTATAATTCAGAGCTGTGCAACCATCACCACAGTCAATTTTTTCATTTTCATTATCCCAAAAGATACCTGTACCTATTTAGCAGTTATTCCCTATATGCCAGGGTTCTAGAAAGGTAGAAACAACAGCATGAATACACACACACACACACACAGACTGGTTCAAGTGACTATAGGTACTAACAAGTTTGACTTTCCCTGGGTCAGGCTGGAGACCCAGGGGAAGCACTGCTGCTGCAATCTTGAGTCTGATGGCTCTCTGAGGGCAGTATCCTATCTCCAGAGACAGGTCAGCCTTTTCTTTTAAGGCATTTCACTGACTGAAGGAGGGGCACTCACACACACAATGCAGCAAAATACGCTTTACTCAAAGTCTACTACTTGTATAAACGTTAATCACATCGTAAAAAAATATTCATAGCAACATATAAGTTGATATTTGACCCAGAACTGGATACCACAATCTTGTTAACCCTTCAAAAATAATTAACCATCAAATTCCCAGTTATTCCAATTCATAATAACCACTAACCTACTTTCTATCTCTATGAATTTGCCTAGTGTACATATTTCACATAAATAGAATCACAGAATAGGTGGCCTTTGTGTTTGGCTTCTGTCACTAAGCATAGTGTTTACAAGGTTTACCTATAATGGAGCATGTATCAGTAATTGATTCCTTTTTTATCACAAATATATTCCATTTTATAATATACAATTTTATCCATTCATCAGCTGTTTGACATTGGGTGGTTTCTACCTTTTAGCTATTATGAATAATGCTGCTACATTAATGTGCAAGCTTTTGTATGGACAGATGCTTTTGTTTCTTTTGTGTATATATCTAGGAGTTAAATTGCTGGGTCATTAATTATTCTATAATACTCCTTTTTACTATGCAAACTTTTTTTTTAAGATTTATTTATTTTATTTCAAAGTCAGAGTTACACAGAGAGAGGAGGAAAGGCAGAGAGAAAGAGGTCTTCCACCCACTGGTTCACTCCCCAAAATTTTAAATGAAATTTATAACTAACAAGTTATTTATTCTACAAATATAAGTACCTTACCTATAATACAACATGACCTTATTTTCCATTCCTGAATGTTAGAAATGGAAGGAATCTTATAGCTAGTATCTAATACTATACTTAGTGATTTCGACAATTAAAAGAGTTAAAGAATCAAATATATTCATTTATTCTAAATTAGTTTATTTGTGATGGGAGTAGATAACAAACATTTCATTTAAACCGAAATCTCCAGATGGCCCAATTGCTTGGGCCCCCCTGTACCCACATGGGAGGCCCAAAAGAAGTCTTGGCTCCTAGCTTCGGATTGGCACAGCTCCGGCCCTTGCGTCCATTTGAAGAGCGCATCAGCAGCTAAAGACCTCTCTGTCTTTCCCTCCTTCTGCCTTTAACTCTGCCTCTCAAATAAATAAATAAAAATCTACATACTAAGTTTAGGAATTATTCAATCCAAGAAAAAAGGGTTCTATTTAGATATATTTTGGTATTTGAACAGCAATATTTCAGTACGGTCACATGCAGAGTTTTTACTCAACTTGTAAAATTTCATATGATGGCCGGCGCCATGGCTCACTTGGCTAATCCTCCACCTGCAGCGCCAGCACCCCAGGTTCTAGACCCGGTTGGGATGCCGGATTCTGTTTCGGTTACTCCTCTTCCAGTCCAGCTCTCTGCAGTGGCCCGGGAGGGCAGTGGAGGACGGCCCAAATGCTTGTGCTCCTGCACCCGCATGGGAGACTGGGAGGGTGGCACCTGGCTCCTGACTTTGGATAGGCGCAGCACCGGCCACAGCGGCCATTTTGGGGGCGAACCAATGGAAGGAAGACCTTCTCTCTATCTCTCCCTCACTGTCTATAACTCTCTCTCTCTGTCTAACTCTGCATGTCAAAAAAAATTTTTTTTCATATGATTAGTAAATAATGTTTGAGAACTGTTCATCAATTAAAACTCTAAACTGAAAACTACAAAATATCTAAAAGTTAACACATAACAAGTTTGTATTTCATTGGATTTGTTTTTCCCACTTGATCTAATGTCCACTAAGAGGCTGGTGATGAGAATGATAATGACTAAGAATGCTAAGGTGGCAAGCAATGGAATAGTCAAGAATGTACATTCAGCACTTAGATGACTGGGGTTTGAATCCTGACTCCAAACACCATCAGTGGTACCCTGACATTCCCTCGGAGCCTCTGCTTCTTATTCATAAAATAAAGATAATAGGACACTCTATTTCAAAAGTTTGTTTTAAGAATTAAATGAGATAATATACATAAAACTCTAGAGCACTTAGGACATGCTCAATAAATGATAGATACTAGTTTTTTACAATAGTCTGCACTCTGAATTTACAGGATGTAAAAACATTTCAGACAAGCTGACCACACTTCACTTGAAATTATCTGACAGCTAAACAACACATTCTAAATTATTATCTAATCACTTACAAAAAAAGTAACATCAAAAAGCTGTTTCTTTAGCTACATATCTAAGTAGGCAAACACATGAAAAGCTTGGAAAATTACTCGCCGAATTAGTAATAGTTAATTCTGTAGTGGGGAAACACAATAGGAGTTACCAGGTGCCTATGAGAAGGGGAATTTTCATTTTTTACTCTGATGCTTCAATACTGCTTAAACTGGGCAGGACTTTATGGCATAGAGGGCTAACCCATTACTTGTGAGGCTCACATCCTGTATTGGAAGACTGGTTCCAGGCCCAGCTCTTTGGCTTCCAATCCACCTTCCTGTTAATGTGGCCTTGGAGGCAGTAGATGGTGACCCATGTGCTTGGGCCTCTACCATCCATGTGGTAGAACCAGATGTAGCTCTGGGCTTCTGGCTTTGGTCTAGCCTAGACCTGGCTGCTGCAGGCATTTGCAGAGTGCATAGAAACTATCGCACTCCCCTTTCAAGTACATGAAAATAAGTAAATGCTAAAAAAAAAAACTTTAAAAATTTGGCTTTAAATTTTCTGAGAACGCAGTCCTGTTATTTGTATCATGAAAAAAAAAGTTAAGTTTGAAAGCCCATATTTGAAATTAATTTCTGTTTGGCTTAGCTAAAACAAGTCAGTATTTACAAATGCAAAGTAAACAATATGTCTGAAAGCACTGAGAAAAACTTAATATAAAAAAACCATGTGCCTGGGGCTGGCACTATTTCTCAGTAGATTAAAGCCACAACATGCAGTGCCAGTATTCCATATGGGAGCTGGTTGAAGTCCCCAGTTCCAGTCCTGGTTGTTCCACTACGCTCTAACTCCCTGCTAATGAGCCTGGGAAAGCAGCAAAGGATGGTCCAAGTGGGCCCCTGCATCCACATGGGAAACCCAGAAGAAGCCCGTGGCTCCTAGCTTTGGCCTGTTCCAGCCCCAGCCACTGCAGGCATTTTGGGAGTGAACCAGGGGATGGAATATCTATCTCTCTTTCTCTCTTTCTTTCTCTCTGTAACTCTGCCTTTCGGGTTGATGAACAAATCTTTCAAAAAACAAACAAAAAAAACCCTATGTGCTTAAAATTACAATCTGCCCCTAACTGTACATTTGACAAAGGAAATAGTACTAATCACTAAATATTCTTATGTTTTTAAGTGTCTATATAAACTTTACTGTTTTTTCTTTACATAATTCTCTTTAAAGTATAAAAAATCTACATGGCCAAAAAAGTTTTTCTAAGGCTGTTTTATTTATTTGGATATCAAAATCAAAATGATTGCCTGAATGCAAACCTAAGAAAAAGTATTTAACTGCTAGGAATAGTAGAGATACAGTTTTAAAATATGTTAGCAGAATATAATTAACTTGGGTTCTTTCTGTCTTTAAAGTCTGTAACACGACAAGCAGTTTGGTTATGCACCAAAAAACAACAGTTTAAAATACCTTTCAAGATAGCAAAAGACTGGTGCTGTAGCACAGTGGGTTAATCCTCCACCTGTGGCACCGGCATCCCATATGGATGCCGGTTCTAGTTCCAGCTGCTCTCTTCTGATCTGCTATGGCCTGAGAAAGCAATAGAAGATGGCCCAAGTCCTTGGGCCCCTGCACCCACATGGGAGACCCAGCAGAAGCTCCTGGTTCCTGGCTTTGGATAGGCCCAGCTCTAGCCACTGCAGTCATGTGGGGTGTGAACCAGCAGATGTAAGAACTTTCTCTCTGTCTCTCTCTCACACACTGTCTGTAACTCTACCATTCAAATTAAAAAAAAATTTTAAAAAAAAAAAAAAAAGATAGCAAAAGACAGGCACTGGCATTTAGTGCAGAAGTTAAGATGCTGCTTGAGATGTCTGCATCCCATGTGAGAGTGCCTGGGATTGAGTCCCTGCTCCACTCCTGATTCTAGCTTCCTGCTAATGTGCATGCTGGGAGGTAGCAGATGAGGGCTCAAGTACTTGGGATCCTGCGACTCCAGGGAAGGGGAAGGGGCATTGTGAGGGAAGACCCAGCTTCAGTCCTGGGTTTCTTGCTTCAGTAGGGCCCAGCTCTAGCTATTGCAGAGATATGAGGAGTGAACCAACAGATGGAAAAATTTGCCTCTGTCTCTCTTTCAAATAAAAATAAATAAAAATTTCTGTAAAGAACAAATACTTCCAAGTAGGGTGGGAAACAGACATTTGGTATAGTTAAGCAGCCACCTGGGATGACTACACCCCATATCAGAGTGCCTAGGTGATGGCTCAAGTAGTTGAGTCCGTGCAACCCAGGTAGGAAACCTGGATTGAGTTCCTAGCTCCTTGCTTCAGTCAGGCCCAGGCTTGGCTGGTTCACGCATTAGTGGGGTGAATCAGCATATGGGAGATCTCTGGCTGTCTCTAATAAATAAAATTAATGAGTTAAAATTGTGGAAAAACTAGAAGACAGGTTTTCATATCACTGTTCAGTCCATAAGAAAACAGTTCAGAATAAATGCCTAGTAGTTGGCTTTTAGTTCAGGGGAAAAAAAAATCTAGACACTAACCCCTTGAGTTACTGCTAGATGATCTTATACAGCCTCTAAACATCAAACTCTTTTTGAATAAAAGGGAGGCAGACTACAGCTATTCAACTTGCCTTCTACCAGTATTATACAGATCATATGAAATAAGAAAGCACTCTGAATACTAAAAATCCTCACAAAAAAAAGAATCATTTTGTATAAGAACAGATATATATATGTGATAGCTCAAAACTTCTATCACCAATCACAAGGCCATTTACAATGCCAAAACACTTAGCAAAGAGTCTTGCACACTGCAAATTCTTAGTAAGTAATGATTTGTACAAAGATTACATATCTGTAATTGAGTCCATGATCTCAGATTGAGAGCTAATTTGAATGACCTTCTGATTAGGACACACCAATAAATACAGATTGCTCCACTGTCCACATTTCACTCATTCAAACATTCCCTTGCTCTCAAGAGTTCACATCTGGCTGGGCAACAGTACATTTGTATTATAGCAATTTCATTGACTATGCCCCATAATGGAACTACATACAAATTTCTATGGGAGTACAGAGGAAGAAGCGATTACTTCCTCAGTTACTGGGAAGTTTCACATTGGAATTGAGCCTCAAGGGATCAAGGACAGAGGTCATTCCAGAAGACAAAACAGCAAAAAAGGCACTTGTTTTAGGAACAGTGAGCACTGTCATATAATCATTACACAAGAGTTTGGGGAAAATGAAGGAAAAATAGAGTAATAGAAAATGGGCTCAAACTAAAGGAAATGAAAGACAGATTTTTTTTAATGCTATAAATGAATGAGGCAATGACCAAGACTGCTGAGCAGGGCTGTAAACTGTTTGTCTATCCACGGTGCCAGTAAAAGAGGCAGAGGCCCAAAAGAGGGAAAGAGTTCTTAGACCATTTCAGCAGCTAATAAATGCCACAGTTTCTCTTGATTCAAGCAACTATGAGGTAATCTGTATACATTAAGAACCAATCTCACAATTTTCTCACTTAAAACTCTAATTGACAGACACTCCATTCCCTATTTACCAGAGACCATAGATACTAATAAGCTATAATATAAATACCACTTAAAAACTACAAGAGCCCGAAAAGGTGAAGAGTGAATTTAGGTGCCCATGGATTGTGTTGTCTTGGGTAAAGCTGTCACCTGTGACGCTACAATCCCATACAGGTGCCAGTTAGAATCCCAGGTGCTTCACTTCCTATCCAACTCCCTATTAACATGCCTGGGAAAGCAGCACAAGATGGCCCAAGTGCCTGGGCCCCTGCATCCACGTGGCAAACCCAGAATAAGCTCCTGCTTCTTCTTCCTGGTCAGCCCTAGCCACTGCAGCCATTTAGTAATTGAACCAAAAAGTGGAAGATATCTCCATCTTTCCCTCTCTCTCTCTGTAACAATGCCTTTCAAATAAATAAAAAACAGTTAAAAAATAAAGAGTAAATTTAACCTAGAGAATAAAGTCAAATAACTAAGCAGAGAGAAAAATGTCTAAAAATAAAAGATTTATCTATTTATTTGAAAGAGTTACACAGAGAGAGGAGAGGCAGAGAGAGAGACAGAGGTCTTCCATCCGCTGGTTCACTCTCCAGTTGGCTGCAACAGCTGGAGCTGTGCCGATCCAAAGCCAGAAAGCCAGGATTGTCTTCCGGGACTCCCACGCAGGTGCAGGGGCCCAAGAACTTGGGCCATCTTCTACCACCTTCCCAGGCCACAGCAGAAAGCTGGATCACAAGTGGAGTGGCCGGTCTCGAACTGGTGCCCATATGAGATGCTGGCACCGCAGGCAGCGGCTCTACCCGGTATGCCACAGTGCCAGCCCCGAAAAATGTCTTAAGTATATAATCATCCATGTTTTTAACAAACTAAAATAACAGGTTAAATATTTCATCAACTTTCCACTGTTGTGAAAAGTAACATGGAAAGAAATTAGTATATTTTCTGGATCTACAAGTTGGTTTTCCACACAGGTTCCTATTAATGTATCTTAAACAATATAAGTATCAAGTAAACAATGTCCTCACAATAACTGTACCTCTCAATGACCTTTACTTCCATCAACAGAACAATTTGAGACAGTTATTTGGTGTAGAGCATTAAGCCACCCCTTGAGATGCACATATTCAGTACTGGAATTTCTGGTTTAAGTCCCATATTCAGCTTCCAACCCAGCTTCCTGCTAATGCTCAGTCTGGGAGACAGGATATGATGGCTCAAGTGCTAGGGTCCCTTTCATCCATATGAGAGATCCAGGTGCATCTGGAGTCCTGATCCAGGAGCTCCAGCTGGAGCCTGGTCCAGTTTGGCTAATGGGGCATTCAGGGAGTAAACTAGGGGTAGAAGATCTTTCTCTCTCGCTCTCAAATAAAATGAAAATACATAAGTTAAATATTTTTTTAAAAGAAAAGAAAGCTCTTCCACTTAAAAATAAGTGTACAAACCAAAATTGAAAAGAAAAGTTAGGCCGGCGCTGTGGCTTAACAAGCTAATCCCCCGCCTTGCGGCGCCAGCACACTGGGTTCTAGTCCCGGTTCGGGCATTGGATTCTAACCCGGTTGCCCCTCTTCCAGGCCAGCTCTCTGCTATGGCCCGGGAAGGTAGTGGAGGATGCCCCAAGTCCTTGAGCCCTGCACCCGCATGGGAGACCAGGAGAAGCACCTGGCTCCTGGCTTCGGATCAGCGAGATGTGCCGGCCGCAGCGGCCATTGGAGGGTGAACCAACGGCAAAGGAAGACCTTTCTCTCTGTCTCTCTCTCTCACTATCCACTCTGCCTGTCAAAAAAAAAAAAAAAAAAGAAAAGAAAGAAAGAAAGAAAGAAAGAAGAGTTAGGTATCAATAAAATACAAAAATAAACAAAATCAATTAATGTATAATCTGCCATCCTACCAAAAGGTGAAGCCAGTATCTTTGCAGTCTTTTTTAGAAAGGTAAAGGAAGACAAAAAGAAACAATCTTGGTTTCCTTCTTCGCAATGATTTCCTTGCAATGTCCTTGGAACACACCAAATCACTCCTGCTTCTATGCCTTTGCTTAAGCAATTCCTCCCACCTCAAGTTCCTTTCCCTAATTGACTCTATCTACATTCTGCCCTTTTTGAAAAATCCTAAAGTCTATTTCAAATTACATGTCATCTAAGAAAATGTCTCATCCATGAATCTTTTCTCTATAACCTTCAATTCATACAGAATTTTTCCCACTTGCTTTAGTCCTAAATGGACAATTTAATTTAATACTCTCATCTTTTTTCAGTTTCTGGCAATTACTTATTTTCATTCCTTCTATCAACCTAGTCCTTACAAAAATTACATTTTAGGGGAGTGAATCTGTAAATGGAAGATCTCTCTCTCTCTCTCTCCCTTTCTCTCTTTAACTCTTTCAACTAAATTGACCCTTAAATTAAAAAAAAAATCACATTCTATCTGAACTGTTACAATGCCTTGGAACAGCCCAGTGGTTAGCCATTTGTCCTTGCCCAGGCCACTCTTTCTTAAAGGATAGTTTTGGTACACTAGTGCTCTGCTCACAACTCTCTTTGGCCTTCCATAACCAAAGGGTCCATGTCTGTAGGTTGGCTTGGCACAACCTTGCACCATACTATCTATTCAGCTTTATTTACTCAACATCTACTTTATACAAAATAGCAGGCAACAGAAGACACAATCCATCTCCTCCAGGATCTGACAATAATTTACAAAGATAAGGCACAAATATAAAAACATCACACAGAATGCCTGTTCACCCATTCATCCACAGCCATTTTCCAAAAGAACACTTCAATCCAACAAAATCAGTTTCCTTGGCATTGGGAAAACGCTAAGCTCATTCAAAAATTATCTGCTTGTTTGTTTTATTACATTCTCAACCCTCAAAACAAGCCAAAAAAAAAAAAAAAAAGAGAGAGAGAGAGAAAAGAAAATATTCTATCTTTTCTTAGCTAGTATCTAAATACCCCAATTTTAAAGTTTAATTCAAACACCACTATTCTCTTGCCACTTGAATTATCTTATCTGAATCAGTTTTTCCAGGTGTATAATCACCTTCACTATCCAACACATTAGCTCCTAGAAAGAAAGAATAATTTCTTATCAGTTTTTGCTATTTCCTCTCCCCTCACTACAAGGGCGTTCACTGAAACAGAACACCAGTAAGACTGGAAGCAGACAACTACTACTACTACCAGTGAACTACAGTGAGGTTCTGTGGCAGAATACTGTGCCAGCCACTAGCCTGTCACTAGTCACCAAAATCTCAAATCAAATAGGGTCATTATCTCTTCTACATAACTACCATATGGGTAGATTTACTTGTTCAGTATTACCTTGAATCAATAGGATTAATGATCATTGTATTGTCTGTCATTTAATTTTTTTTAAAGATTGATTTATTTATGTGAGAGGCAGAGTTACAGAAAGTGAGAGAAAAAGAGAGAGAGAGGCAGGGAGAGAGGTCTTGCATCAGCTGATTCATGCCCCAAATGGCTACAATGGCCAGGAGCCAGGAGCTTCTTCTGAGTCTCCCACACAGGCGCAGAGGCCCAAGTATTGAGCCATCTTCCACTGTTTTCCCAGGCCACCAGCAGGGAGCTCGATCAGAAGTAGAGCAGCCAGGACTCCAAATGGTGTCCATATGGGATGCCAGGCAGATGCTTAACCTACTACACCACAGCGCTGGCCACCTGTCATCTAATTTTAAGAACGTGGCCTCCTATAAGGGCCATCACCTAAGCAGGTCAATACTCAACTGCTACATTCCTGGGAAGATGACTGGGAAAGAATATTAAAACCCACTTTGTGGTAAACCTGTAGGTTTAAGTACAATAAGATGTTCCATAAAATTAGCATTGAAAAGTGATTATCCTGGGAATGGTATTGTGGCACAGCGGGTTAAGTTGCTGCATGCAATGCCAGCATCCCATGTGACCACCAGCTCAAGTTCTCATTGCTCCCCTTCCAATCCAGCTCCCTGATAATGCTCCTGGGAAAGCACCAGAAGAGAGTCCAAATATCTGGACCCCTACCACCCTTGTGAGAGACCTGATGAACTCCCTGCCTTCAGCCTGGCCCAGCCTTGATCACTGCTGCCATTTGGGGAGTGAACCAGATGACAGACGACCTCTCTCTCAAACCCTGCCTTTCAAATAAATAAATCTTTAAAAAAAAAAAGTCCTTGAAAATAAACACATAAAAAAAGGCATAGCCTCATGTCCAGAGTTTCATTTTACCCAATAATGTGGGGGGGGGGGGGGGGTGAAAATGGCAGGAATAAGCCAAACCTACCCTTCAAAAATAAGTTTTTCTAAATAACAAGTTCCATTCAAAATTTTAACATGTCACCCAATTCCCAGCTAAACATTCACTACTGATCTAATCTTAGTCATTGCAAAATAACTTCTTGTGAGGGTGTTAGTACAGGCATGGAGAGCACCTTGCATGTAATCATTGTTTTTCAAATAAGTTTTTTAAAAAAAGTCTCCTTTGATTGCTGAATGAAGGAAAGTGAATTTATAGAGTATGTATCTATGTACTGAGAGCAAAGCTGTTACCTAATTAGGTTGGATCTAACTGTTGCTGGGGGGCGGGGAGCAAAAAAAGTAAAAGCTGGCCGGCGCCGCGGCTCACTAGGCTAATCCTCCACCTTGCGGCGCCGGCACACCGGGTTCTAGTCCCGGTCGGGGCACCGATCCTGTCCCGGTTGCCCCTCTTCCAGGCCAGCTCTCTGCTGTGGCCAGGGAGTGAAGTGGAGGATGGCCCAAGTGCTTGGGCCCTGCACCCCATGGGAGACCAGGAGAAGCACCTGGCTCCTGCCATCGGATCAGCGCGGTGCGCAGGTCGCAGCGCCAGCCGCGGCGGCCATTGGAGAGTGAACCAACGGCAAAAGGAAGACCTTTCTCTCTGTCTCTCTCTCACTGTCCACTCTGCCTGTCAAAAAAAAAAAAAAAGTAAAAGCTGGTTAAGGTACTAGTGACTAACCAATGTCTGAATTCAAAGATCGGAGTGATGAGTTTTATGAATATTCATTTTAAAAGAGTGTGTGTAAATTGTGAAGTCTTTGAGGCTCCAAACTTTAGCTTCCAGGGAGGAAAAGGGGTATGTTCCATACGTAAATAAGCATCTGGCATTATACAGAAAAATTAACATACTTTTCAGTCCACATCCTACACACCAGAGTAGGTTATAGGTATTATGCAAGCACACAGCACTTGGGCAATCTTTTCCTCCTTTCCTTAGAAAATAATTTATATAATAACTGCTTAATTGAGTGGCTGCAGAAGCAGCTTTGCTTCCTCTCTTGCTTTTGAGGTTCAGGTTTCTTTCACTTCAAAACACTAATCTTGAAAAAATTTTAATTCTTCTTTTAAGGAAGACTTCATCACTTATCAGAAAAGGGCAAAAAGTCAGGAGGCGAAACCTGAGCTATTCCTAATAGTCTTACATAACTTAAAGTTTAAATTAATTCAGTAGTTCAACTAAAACCTGTGGGTAAAGCAGAAAGATGAGCTCTTTCAGTATACTCTCCATACACATACAGAGTTTTTAAAACCTGAAAGACTAAGTATTTGCCTCCTGATTTCTTAATATATAAGCACACATCTATATAGTAAGTTACGTATCCACATAAAAATGCTAAAATTGTTACACTTAAAATGAATACCACATTTGGGGAAGACAATAATTAACAGAATTGAACTTAATTTTAGAAAACAAATTAATTTCCTCACACTAACTTTTGAATGTCACCTCTGTAAGTATGCATTAAATATCTAAAAAGTGCTGAAGGGAACATCAAAAAGTGATTTTTGAAAGCAACAGGTATATGTTAACTATTGCTTGTCACCTGGAAACAAAACTATGAAACTGTTTAGTCAGTTGTCCATGCTTTAATTGGCTTTGATTACTGCAAAGTACCACTTCAAGGGTAAATATCTATCAAAACTTTCAACAGCACTAGGTTCACACAAGCAATCCTCCTAACTAGAAAGGCCCTGATCTGAAATCCTCTGTAAATTTGGCCACGGATTCCCTGCCTTGCTTCGGGAACTGCAGCTTGCTTAATCAAGCGCCAAACTGCAAACCCACCTTCCTAAAAAGATGGCACAGATAGTCCCAAGTCTCACTATTCAGTTTTCCAAAGCCCTGGGAACTACCACGCTATCAAGATGCCATTGGCCTCTGAGGCATTTGATTACAATACCTTGTGTTTTCCATTCAACCACCTCTATTCAGTTTCCCCTAGAACCAGGCACACACAAAGTTGACTCCATCGCTTTGCTGAAAGCGATCTCTGGGGTGCAAACTCTGGGATCATGCATCCATCATGCATCCATGATGCCTCCCGGGGAGGGCAAAAGGAAAGGCAAAGCACAGGGTGTCAGACAATGCGGTGTCAGACATTACCTTGCCGGTCTTGTGGTCGAACCAGACGAGAGCATGGTTCCTGGACAGCACTTTGCAGTCAAAGGTGGCATTATTCTGCGCCGGCCGGCAGCGGGCCACCGAGCGGCCGATTTTGATGGGCTCGTCCAGGTAGACATGACGCTCCTGAAACGGGTGCGAGTTCGGGCGGCAGGTGAAGATGGCCAAGGCTGACGGCATCGAGGACAGACTGGCGGTGTCTCTCCTACCAGGGACAACGAGGAGTTCCTCTAGATCCGGACTGCCCTTCACAAGCGTAGACCTCCCCCCTTATTCCCCACCACACCCTCAAGTAATTTGTTGTTTTCAATTACAACAAACTGCGCATCGTCTAAGCATAACCAGGGCACATCAGCAGCTCCTCACTGGGGTGGGAAGGCAGCCCAGCGCAAGCCCCATGGCCTCCTTGGAAACCCAGCAGCGCCCCGATCGCAAACAGTCCCCCGCTGGCGGCGTTCAGTCCATCTTCCCTGGGAAGGAGAGGCTCAAACATCGGGCAGCTTCGGCCAAGAAAACTCCTGGAAGGCAGTTTTGGGGCTGGAGGTCTCCAAGCAGATGAGTCACACGGCGATTCCGGGGTTCTGTGTGCGATTGCGGCCGCGGTGCCCCCTCGGTGGCGGAAACGTTGCAGCACTGCAGCATGAAGGAAGGGTCCGTTCGGGGCGGCCGGCAAGGTCCTCTGGAGCCGAGGCCAGGGGCAGCCGCCGCCCGTCCGTCCGCAAGGGCCCCAGGGGAGCGGAGGCCGGCGAGGGGTCTAGGCGGCCCGCGGGACGGTCTTCATCGCCCCTGCTGCTGCTGCTGCTGCTGCTGCGCGGATGGCCCACCGGGTCCCCGGCCCCGCACGAGCTGAGGCGGCGGCGGCGGCAGGGGTCGCCCGCGCCAAGCGTGGGGGCCGGCGGGGGCGCAGGCAGCGGCCGCGTCCGGACTCCCCAGCACCTGGCGGGCGTCTCCGCGACCAGGGCGGGACCCGCTCCGCAGGCCGGTACGGCCGAGCGAGGCGCTACCCGAGCGAGGCGCTACCCGGGCGAGGCGCGGGGCTCCCGGCTGGCGGGAAGTTGGTCCCTGGACGCCCGGGCTCCCCGGCCGCGGCTGCTCAGCACACCGGCCGCCTCCCCTCAGGGTCGTCCCCCCGAGGGTCGCATCTCAGGGACGGCAGCCGCAGCTCTCGGCGGACGGGGAGGTGGGGGTGGGGGGGTGGGGTGGGAGACTGGCCCGGAGGTTGAGGGAGAGGCCTGGAGGCCCCGGGCTGGGTCCGCCGCAGCCTCCACCACTCGCGGCCAGCGGGGCGAGCTCAGGCTGTGCCAGACGAGGCAGGAAACTTTCCGACCTGGTGGGGAAACATCAAAACAAACGGCCGTCAGGCGCTGGTGCCCGCCCGCCTCAGCCCTCGCCCCGCTCAGCCAACCCCCAGCTAGCCTCCGCCGCTGGCCACGACCTCGGCCGACCTCTGCGCAGACGGACTGCGGCGATTTGGGGCCGGGACGCTACGACGGCTCCTGCCTCCCTCACCGCCGCCGCCGCCGCCGTCGCCGTCTCAGCTTACCTTGCCAGCGCCGGCCGCCATAGTGACTCTGACTGAAACCTACCCGGTGCACCGCCACGGGAACGCGCACCCTTCAAGGGCCCTCCTACCCCCTCTCCCGCGCCGTAGCCCGGGGATGTCACGTGGACGACGCCGCGGAAGCCACATTTGTCGAGGGCAGAAAGGAGGGCAAACCAGGTTTTAACGCGCTCTTCTGGACGCCATCTTAGTTAAGGGCTAGAGACTTCAAATCGCAGGAGAATCTTGACGACCATTTTGGTTAAGGGCAAGAAAGAATTTGAACGTTGAAACTTTTACAAACAAATCGTGCCCACTCTCATTTTATCTTCTTAGTAATAGAGTACCAAATTTTACTAAACTTTATTCACTTTACTTCTTCTTGAATGTAGCCACGAATGAAAAGAACAGATCCAGGCACAGGAGATGTCATTAGACGCCATCTTAGCTATGGGCAACACAGTCCCCCTCCGCCGCCTTAGGTGTGAACTACCAAACTCCCACAAATCTCGGATTGTGCGTTAGACGTGACAAGGACTATCTTCGCCTTAACTAAATTCGTCGCTGTGTTTCGTGAAGGAAGAAAACTTTGTTTTTTACACGTATGCCGTTTCGAATGATCGTCCTCCCACGCGGAATGAAAAAGGAATGAGACTTGAGAAAGTTGAAAATCAGTTTGCTTCCAGAAGAGAGGTCGAACAAGTGCCAATACGAGAAACGGAGTATAGCCCCTCCCCTCAATATCTTAAGGTAGATGAGTCATTGGTCTAAAGAAGGCAAGAGTTTGCCAAAGCTAAACGAAAACTTGAGGAAAAGATAATGGGAAGAAGTCTTTTAGATCAAGGGAGACTTCATTCTTCAGATTCCTGAGACAAGACTCCACCGCTATGACCTTGGGCAAGTTTCTAAACTTTTTCAAACCTCTTTCTCACCTACAACATGGAGATATAATCGTTAATGCACTTGTTGTAGTGAGACTTAAAGGTACTGCAAGGTGTTAGTCCATGTTCAATGAAGGAGTCGTTATTTCAATATTTATACTTAGGGCCTTAGCCCATGCAGTACTGGTCCCTCGTGACCCAGATGAGGTGACCTCGATCCCTGCCTCTGTGTTAGAGATGGGGGAGGGGTGACAGAGATACAGACAGCTGATTTTTGATGTAATGGGGACTCAGAGAGAGCCTTCTGGTGTATGTGACTGAACTGAAGGAAGGAAGATAGGAAGGTTTAATAAATTTCCAGGAAAAGGAATAGCAAGAAAAGGAATGAGTCTGTTCAAAGCAGTGCATCGCTGTGCACTGGCACAGTGGTTAAATAAATATTTGATACATGCATGAAAGTTACATACTATTACACATTATTAAATGATAAAGTAGGAGTCATACAACGTGTAGACAGAATAGGCATAGTATAAAAGACTATATATATATATATTTATTATTAATATTATTTTTTAGAGTGAGAGCTACCATACCCTGGTTCACTCTCCAAATTCCCACAATAGCTAGGGCTGGGCCTGCTGCCGTTGGGGAGCCTGGAGTTCAATCCAGGTCTCCCACATGGGTGGCAGGGACCCAGTTACTTGAGCCATCACTCATTGCCTCCCAGGGTCCACAGTAGCACGAGGCAGCTGGAATCAGGAGCCTGAATCAAGGAACAAACCTGGGGTCCCTGATTTGAGCCACAGGCATCCTAACCCCTCGGCCAGTATTTTTCCCTAACCTTATATGCTTATTTAAGATCCTTAATTATTTCAGCAAATATTTTTTTGAAAGGCAGTTACATAGTGAGAGAAAGAGTGGTGTTTTGGTGTAGCAGGTAAAGCCACTGCCTGCAGTGCCAGCATCCCATATGGGTTCCAGTGGGTATCCCAGCTGCTCCATTTCTGGTCCAGTTCCCTGCCAATGGCCTAGGAAAAGCAGCAGCAGATGGCCCAAGTGTTTGGGCACCTGTCAAGCACATGGGAGACCCAGATTAAGTTCCTGGCTCCTGCCTTTGGCCTGGCCCACTCCTGGCTATTGTGGCCATCTGGGAAATAGTGGGTCAGCAGATAAAAGATCTCTCTCTCTCTCTCTCTCTTTCTCTCTCTCTCTCTCCAACTGTGCCTTTCAAATAGATAAATAAATCTTTAAAAGAAATTCCCCAGACTGCTCACAATTTAGGTGGTTTCATAGTAATATCCTTGATGTAATAGCATTTATGAAGAGCAGTGGGAGGGGCCTGGCACAGTATTTTAAACTGAGACGTGGAAAATGAGTTCACAGTAGACCAGCTGGTCTGATTCAAATGTGATAAGGAAATTTCAAGCCAGTAAAATATTATCAACAAAGGCCCAGAGACTTGAGAGAATAGAACTTCAAGGGATATATAAGTAGATCTGCATTATTGGAACAAAAAAGAGTAAAGGAAAGAGGAGTTGGTGGTGACAAAAAGGTGCTTTCAGTTGCTGAAGGCAATGCAGCAGACTTCAGAACATTTCCATCTTCCTCCTCGAAGTAGAGTAATGAAAGTTGCTTTCAGAATCAGACGTGGCATCACCATTTATCAACACTGTAAATGGTAAATGATTTAGCTTCTATAAATCTCATTTCCTCATTTGAGAAAAGTAGAAAACATCTCGCAGAGTTTTGTTAGGATTAAATAAGATAATGTATGGTAAAATACCAGCGACGATGCTTAGAAAATAGTAGATATTCACAGAATGTTAATTTGTATTATTATTGCTCATAATAAAAATTCTTCCAGCCTTTCATATACAGTAAGAAGCCAGATGTTCTATCTCCAATTTGTAATGCAGACACTTGATCATAAATGTGTAAAGAAAAAAAAATCCTTTATTTTCAACTCTGCTACAGTATCTCTTAAAAATTAATGTTAAACACAGTAAGCTTTCTTCTACAAAAAAAAAGCTGGGGCTGCTATAACTGGCATGGTAAAGAATCCTGCTAAGTTACACAGGGCACTGAGACTGCCAAAATGGCATTGAACGCATTCTTCACCCACTGGTATTCAGCAAGCACAGAAAAGGCTTAAATTAAGATATCTCATACATTAGATATTTTGAATTCTAAACCATGTGGGTGTTCCTCGCTATGATTCGGTATCCATACAAAATTTTAATTAAACAAAAAACATGTCATGTTTTCCTGAAATTTGATATGGCAATATTTCCCCATGGTAAAGTTCTTGCTCTCTTTTTAAGTATTTTCCTTCTTATAGACTGGTAACTGTTACCACTGCTATGATTCAAACCACTTTTCAATCTTAGAAAAGTAAAAAGAGAATTACAGAATTATTATTCTAGTACCATCAAAGATAGGCAATTATTAGCATTGCCTATATATAAATGACAACTCTGTAAAATCAGTTAATGTACAACCCTCTCTAATTGATTGTGATTTAATTGGACTTTAACCAATGATATATACATTGAATATAATCAATTATAGAGCATTTGCATAACATTCTGCTTAAGCAGAATATCTGGATCGCAAATACTATAAATGTAAGCAAACCAATTAAAGAGGATGCCGTGAGTACTCCAGGATCAAAATTGAGATTATATAATACTTTTCATGGTACACACTGGCTTACTAATGTGGAAGTTTGATCCTTTTCCAACTAAGGAAGGCTCTCCTCATCAGGGAGAGTCTAATGAGTGGAAATACCCCATCATTTCCCAGGTGCCCAGGGTGGAGCAGTGCAGACATTCCAGAAGCACTATTCATCTGTTTTTGGCTCTCTGGTTTTTCAGGAAGTGAAAGAAAAATAATTACCTGAAGACAAGTAAAGGCATTTATTTTTCTTTTAGCAATCTTGTTCTGTCGATACAGAGGGAATCAGAATATTAACTTCAGAAAGGACTGTAGTTAACTGATGCAGCTTCATTCCTTTACAGGCAAGAAACTTGAGGCTCAGGGAAGGAACGTTTACTGAATGTCTATTAACCACGTGGTAAGCATCTTCCTCGTGACATCTCTGTGTGGTAAGTATTAACCCTATTTAATAGTTAGGGAAACTGAGGCCCAGGCTTAAAGATTAAGATTCTTTTAAAAATGATTTATTTATTCATTTATTTGAAAGGTAGAGTTACAGAAAGGGAGAGAAAAAAAGAGAGGGAGAGGGTGAGAGAGAGAGAGAGAGTGCACATTCTCCCACTGGTTCACTCCCCAAATGGCCAGGAGCCAGGGGCTTCTTCCGGGTCTCCCACTTATGTGCAAGGGCCCAAGTACTTGGGCCATCCTCTGCTGCTTTCCCAGCACATTAGCAGGGAGCTGGATCAAAAGTGGAGCAACCAGAACCTGGACAGATGCCCATATGAGATGCTGGTGTCACAGGCAGCAGCTTTACCTGCTAAGCTACAGTGCTGGCCCCAGGATTAAGATTCTTAATGTGGCCAAACCTAAACCAGCATGCTACATCCAAGCTGCATGCTGGAGCTTTTTCTCTCTAAAAAATATATTTATTTATTTATTTATTTATTTATTTATTTTTGATTGATAAAAGAAGTACATGCTCACCACATATATTCAGATAAGCAAAAGTAAGTCAAGTAAAAGTCCTCTTTAGCCCCATCACAAGTATTCCAGCACTAACAACTGTTCACAGTTTGTTAGCTATCTCCTTCCCAATGTTTTTCTAAGCCACATGAACCATGCCTTTAAAAAAAAAAAATTATTTATTTGAAAAACAGAGTGACAAGGAGCGAGAGAGAGAGAAAGAGAGATCTTTCATCTACTGGTTCACTCCCCAGATGGCTGCAACAGCTGGGTCTGGGCTAGGATGAAGCCAGAAATCTGGAACTCCATCTGAATCTGCCACATGTGTGGCAGGTGTCCAAGCACTTGAGGAATTTTCTTCTGCCTTCCCAGGCACAATAGTAGAAAACTGCATCTGAAGTGGAGCAGTCAGAACTCAAACCAGCACTCCAGTGTGAGATGCTACTGTTGCCAACAGCAGCTTAACCTGCTGTATCTCACTGTTGGCTCTAAGCATACTTCTAAAAATAACGTGTTATTTATTAGAAATGGGGAAGCCAATACTAGAAACTTTTTTCTTTCTTTTTTTAAAGAAAGATTTATTCATGTATTTGAATGTCAGAGTTGGGGATGGGGGAGAGGGAAAGGGAGAGAAAGATCTTCCATTTGCTAGTTTACTCCCCAGAGATGACTCCAACAGCTGGGACTGGGCCAGGCTGAAGCCAGGAGCTAGGAGCTGCTTCTGGATCCCCTACGTGGGTGCAGGGACCCAAGCACTTGGGCCATGCTCTGCTGCTTTCCCAGGCAGGGAGCTGAAACAGCCAGGACTCCATATGGGATGCCTGCACTGCAGGTGGCGGTTTAACCTGCCACACCACAAAACCAGGCCGCTAGAAGGCTTTTTCTTAAAAGTGATAAATAATTTATATCAATAGCAAAAAGCCTACATTGGGGGAAAGGGAAGAGGAAGGGAAGAAATTATGTTTATTTTTGTCACTCTTACATAAGCCTCCTTTTGATTATTGAAAGTGTCCTCTTGCTTTTTATAACTAATTTAAGAATGTTACTTGGAATGTAGCAAATGCTTAAGAATGAAAAGGCAAGGTCAGAAAGCCACATGAGGCATTTTCTTTGAGATTTTTCCTAGTACATCTGAGTTTGCTTCTAAATAACTTTAAGTAACTTAGTTACCAATGAAGATATCAGAGACTGTTTATATATGGTGGATTTGTTTACTGATTTGTTTTTTACAAATATTTTAACGTGTACTCTTTTTTTGGAAGAGTGTGACAATTTTAATCATTTCAAATGTAGTATTTGTATTTCCTTTTAATAAGCTGTACTAGAGCTTTTGTTTCAGATAAATGCATTTGTTGACTATACAGCACTATCTTAGATAACTATGAATATCAGCATCTCACTAGATGTTCTAGAGAACTGATAGATTTCTAAGGGGTTTTTTTTTTTTTTTTTTTTTTTTTGACAGGCAGAGTGGACAGTGAGAGAGAGAGACAGAGAGAAAGGTCTTCCTTTGCCGTTGGTTCACCCTCCAATGGCTGCTGCAGCCAGCACGCTGCGGCCTGCGCACCACGCTGATCTGAAGGCAGGAGCCAGGTGCTTATCGTGGTCTCCCATGGGGTGCAGGGCCCAAGGACTTGGGCCATCCTCCACTGCATTCCCGGGCCACAGCAGAGAGCTGGCCTGGAAGAGGAGCAACCGGGACAGAATCCGGTGCCCTGACCAGGACTAGAACCCGGTGTGCCGGCGCTGCAAGGCAGAGGATTAGCCTATTGAGCCACGGCGCCGGCCTCTCAGGGGTCTTTGATTTTTTTTTTTTTTTTTTTTGACAGGCAGAGTGGATAGTGAGAGAGAGAGAGACAGAGAGAAAGGTCTTCCTTTGCCCTTGGTTCACCCTCCAATGGCCTCTGTGGCCGGCGCGCTGCGGCCGGCGCATCATGCTGATCCAAAGCCAGGAGCCAGGTACTTCTCCTGGTCTCCCATGCGGGTGCAGGGCCCAAGCACTTGGGCCATCCTCCACTGCCTTCCCGGGCCACAGCAGAGAGCTGGCCTGGAAGAGGGGCAACCAAGACAGAATCCGGCGCCCCGACTGGGACTAGAACCCGGTGTGCCGGCGCTGCAAGGCGGAGGATTAGCCTGTTGAGCCACGGCGCCTGCTAGGGGTCTTTGATATTAAAGATCTCTGAGATGATAGTTGGAAATGGGGTGAAGAGACCCGTACAGTGAAATGAGTCTAGAACCTGATTGTCCCCAACTCTTACCCCTTCAAGCATGCCTACCATTTGAGGATGTAGATTCTTTGCTGGGCTTTGCACAGAGCCACTTCCAGGGGTCTGTGTCCTGTACTTAGGACCTGCACTTGACAGAATTACACACGGAAAAAAAAAAAAAAAACCTGCTGTCTTAATTCTCAACAATTTTTAAACTGGAGATTTCCCACTTTCAGTTGTACTGGGGCCCTCAGATTATGTATTGGGTCCTACCTTGAACATACAGTGTGGGGAACTCGGTCTCCCCTGTGCCAATCTAGCCTGTTGGTAAGCATAACACAAGAAATGCTGTAGGAGAAATCCATGGGCCATTGACAGTGATGAAGCAACCTAGAGAAATAAGACCCTTTCACTGAAACCAGGCAAGTCTATCTTCCCATTTGCTAGAGTCTGATAATTCAGGATCAGTGGCAAAATAGTAGCAGAAAGAAAAAAAAAAAAAACAAAAAACTGCTTTGAGGGGTCAGCATTATGACACAGTGGGTTAAGTTGCCCCTTGGGGCGCCCACATTGTACATCAGAGTTCCAGACTTCTAAAATTCTTTTTTTTTTTTAATTTATCTATTTGAGAGGTAGAGTTACAGAGAGAGGGAGATACAGAGATAAAGGTCTTCCATCTGCTGGTTCACTCCCCAAATGGCTGCAGCAGCCAGACCTGGGCTGATCTGAAGCCAGAGCCTCTTCCAGGTCTCCCACATGAGTACAGGGACCCAAACATTTGGGCCATCTTCTGCTGCTTTCTCAGGCTAAGAAGAAAGCTAAATCAGAAGAAGAGCAGCTGGGAGACAAGCCAGTGCTGATATGGGATGCTGGAGCCTCCGGTAGACACTTAGCCTACTTTGCCATGGCGCCAACCCCAAGAGTACCAGGCTTCTGGCTTCAGCCTGGTCCAACCCTAGCTGTAGTAGGTATTTAAGGAGTGAATCAGAGGATGGAAGAGCTCTTTCTTTGTCTCACTGTCTCTCTCTGTCACTCTGCCTTTCAAATAGATGAAAATAAATACATAGACTTAAGGGAAAAAAGAAAGACAATCAGCAGTGTCTTCCTGCTGGCAGCAGGCCCAAGAGCCAATCAGGCAGGAAGCCCAACCTGGTCTGTTGTGCCCAAGTCAGGTCGTATTTCATCACTCTACCACCCAGATGGAGCACTTTGAAGGCTTTGGAGTTAAAATAAACAGCAAGACAGTGCTCCCATGCTGGAGATATTTCTGATAGCTATAACTAACAGAAGGATTGCTCTGCTTTTCCAGGAATGGTCACTTCTGGGAGTGTGAAATAAGGTGTCACTAGACTGAACAGCAGAGCTGTAAGCTTGTGAGGCGCTGGCACCTGAAGCACTGCAGAAGTGTGTAACCAGAGCCAGCTTTTTTCTAGGCAATCTAAGTCACGGTTCCTTTAGGGAAAGTCTTTCTTTATGTAAAAATCTTTAAGTTATCTGTATTTTTTTAAAAAAATGTTTATTTCATCTATTTGAAGGGAAGACAGAGAGCAGGAGATATATAGAGATAGAGATAGAGATAGATGGAGATAGATGGAGATAAACAGAGATAGAGAAATAGATGGGGAGGTATCCTCCCAGGATGCATTAGCAGGAAACTGAAGCAAAGTAGCTGAGACTTGAAACACCACTCTGATATGAGATGTGGGCATCTCAAATGGCAGTATAACCCATGTGCAGACCCTGGCCAACCTAAACCTGTGGAAATTGTTGGAAAGTCATGAGGTAGAGAATGCAAAAAATACTGAAGCAAGTCTCAGATGGATGAGCAGAGATCATTGAGTAATGAGAGCCATTAAGCATCCTCTACAGGACACCACTTTTAGAGGTGTCCTCTCATCCATCTTCAAGCTTTAAATCTCTTTTTTCAACATTCAGGTGCCCCAGAGGCCCTAATTGACCTAATTGAGTTCCATGCCTGTCTCATGGTCAGAAGGCAGGACATTTTGAAGGACAGTCCCACTAACTTTACCAGTGGAAGAGAAATCGTTTCCTAAGGTTGTTGCCAGAGGGAGAGGGAAGGATAGCTGAGCAGGCCAAAGCATATGTGTGCCTACGGGCTTACTCACTAAGTGAACATTCAAGAAAATTATTCATCTCCTTGAGTCTCTTAGCAATGAGCTATAGCTGCCAATGGAATACAGTCTATGATTCTATAAAAGGGATGATGGAAGTAGCTGGGTCAGTTTCTCTCCTCCCTACCCCTAAATCAATGTGATATCTTTATTTTTAGGGAATATGCACTGATAAAAAAAATGACACATGCAACCTAATCTCAAAAAAAAGTCACCAAAAAATGTAGATATACATGCAGGAGAGAATGTGATAAAATGTTTGAAAAATACCGAATTTGGATAAAGCACATATGGAAGTTCTTGGTGCAATTCTTGAAGCCTTTTTTTTAAACAATTATTTCAAAATGAATTCAAAAACACTATACTTAGTAGGGAGGGCAAAAGGAAATGTGCTCATCCACTTGCATGTCCAAAGGTCCTCTAATGAATTATTATGTGACAAGTGAATATTTGTGTGTTCAGAATGCTAGATCCAGACTCCCTTGGGGAAGTCTTAGTTCCCCTGCATGAGGCCTGTCTGTTTACTCCTCCTGAGGAGTCTAAGTGGGTGGAGATTTTCTCGTGGCTTTGCTGCTTTTCTTTTTTTCTTTTTTTTTTTTTTAATTAGTAAAGATTTTTTATTAAACTTTTATTTAATGAATATAAATTTCCAGTGTACAGCTTATGGATTACAATGGCTTCCCCCTCCCATAGCTTCCCTCCCACCCGCAACCCTCCCCTCTCCCGCTCCCTCTCCCCTTCCATTCGCATCAAGATTCATTTTCAATTCTCTTTATATACAGAAGATCAATTTAGTATAAAGATTTCAACAGTTTGCACCCACATAGAAACACAAAGTGAAACATACTGTTGGAGTACTAGTTATAGCATTAAATCACAATGTGCAGCACATTAAGGACAGAGATCCCACATGAGGAGCAAGTGCACAGTGGCTCCTGTTGTTGACCCAACACATTGACACTCTAGTTTATGGCGCCAGTAACCACCCTAGGCTGTCGTCATGAGTTGCCAAGGCTATGGAAGCCTTCCAAGTTTGCCGACTCTGATCATATTTAGACAAGGTCATAAAAGACAGAGTGAGGATAGTAACCAATGATCCTAAGAGTGGCATTTACCAGGTTTGAACAATTATACAGCATTAAGTGGGGAAGAGGACCATCAGTACACACAGGTTGGGAGTAGAGCCATTGGTGGTAGATGAAGTGATTATGAAGGAATGAGGCCCAAGTGCACTAGACAGGGTCTAGAACAAAGGACAGAGTCATTATTCGAGGAGCTAAGAAAGGTGCTGTCTAAGCTACAATTAAGTTTTCTGATTGAGAGGCAAATAGAACCTGATAGAAGGGGCTTGATAATAATCTGTTGGGCTTTAGGCCTTGTAAATTCAGAGGCCCAGACCTATCTATCTCTTCATATGGGGTATATCCTAAGGGAGGTGTGAACCTCCTAGGGGAAGGCACTCTGTTGACTTTCATTACTTGGCTGGGCTGGGAGGAGAGCTGGCCAGGTAAAGGCAGGTGGCATCTCTAACAAGAAATTTACAGTTCTGCCTGCAATGTTGCTGACCCTACTTGACCATCCCCTCAGCTGCAGTGGTCACTTTGGAAGTTGGGCTGAGTGAAGGGCTTTTCAGCTTAGAGCCAGTAAGATCTGTGGCTCTGACCTGGGCATCCTTCGACTCCAGGGCAGGTCCATTTCCAGTGATCCAACTCTTGGCAGAGCTGCCAGGGCTCTTCACAAGCTGACTTCTGCTGAAGCCCAGGCTTACCACATTGAAAGCCACTGCAGTGGACTGGCCTGTTGGGTCTCCTTGAGAGCAGATCACTGTACAGATCAGCCATTCATAGGCCTGCCACCCATTGCTTCTGATACCGAGCTTTCTTTTCCTCCTGGTTTGTGTTAAAGCAGACCAGAGGATGCAAGTCAAGGGAGTGCCCGTGTCCCATCTCTAATCTTCGGTGGCCTGAACTACAAGTCTATAGTCACAGGCATGTTCTGTAGTAGTTTTTCTAAGGTAGACAATGCCCATGAGGAAAATTATATTCTCACTTTAAAACTTTCTTTCCCTTTGGTCTGAAAGGGAGGTTTTTTCTACTTACTGTATACTTCGCTGATGGCAAAGTGAATCTAGCTATGAGATTATTATTTAAGTTCTTATTTTGGCTATGCTATTACAGAAAAATGTTAGCCATCTCTTTTATAAGGTCTAAAGATTAAATTGTGCATCCTACAGATTCCTTCATAATAGAATTAGTTTCCTACCTTGAAGAGAATAGAGAAATGAAAGAACAAGTTGGGCTTAGAATAGAGAAATGAGGGAGCAAGTCCTAGATCGCTTGCTGACAATAGCAATATTACATGAATACTTAGCAAACTGTTTCAACCATTAGATAACAACTTAAGAAAACATTCACCATAAGGTCCAATGCCTCCTATAAATTTTAAGAATCATGTATTTGAAAACACCTCTTGAATATCTAACATGGTGTAGTTTGTTTAACCAGTAAACTTAAGCACAACCATCTAAAATGTTTTTAGTTCCTTTCTACCAACACGTTTAAAACATATGATACACAGATTCAGGTCACACAAATTAGAATGTATCTTTGATTGATTTTAGCAGCTTAAATTTATGGACAATCTTATCTATAAGCCATTTAAAATAAAACTCTTAATAAAATTTCCCCACGTGGACATAGAATATGTACACACATATAACATAGCATAGTAGACCAATATAGCAATTTTAATACTAGCTTTTAAAATCTTTAACTCTTTTTGTAGATTACCAATTAATTTGAATTGCTTTTTGTTTTTAGTAACCTCAGTTAACCATACTTTCTCTCAGTTGGTACTGTTAATACATTATTGGCTTCATCTGTTTACAGAGCCATCCCAAAGTACTGAATACAATAAAAGTGCCTGGAAAAAGTCCATAGGAACCTATAGGAGGACAGCTAAACACAGAACCAACAACGCTTTAATTTTATGAGCAGCACATCATGTATAACTATGGATGACAAAAGACTTTAAGTCGCCATGTTTAAAATTATAAACTCATCAACCAGCAAGAGGCACTTGCTTACTTCACCGTATTTTTGAGAGCACCTGTAGAATTTTACAAGTATTTAACCCTTTAGGCCTCTGGGGCTTTCTCATTAAGATAACTATCATGTCTAGTAACACAAGATCATTAGACTTTTTAATTCTCAAACATTTGTATTAATAGCATTTTCCATTATAGAAACTTAAAGTCTTTTTTTTTTTTATTTTTGACAGGCAGAGTGGACAGTGAGAGAGAGAGAGAGAGAAAGGTCTTCCTTTTTGCTGTTGGTTTACCCTCCAATGGCTGCCGCGACCGGCGCACTGCAGCCGGCGCACCGCGCTGATCTGAAGGCAGGAGCCAGGTGCTTATCCTGGTCTCCCATGGGGTGCAGGGCCCAAGCACTTGGGCCATCCTCCACTGCACTCCCAGGCCATAGCAGAGAGCTGGCCTGGAAGAGGGGCAAGCGGGACAGAATCCAGTGCCCCGACCGGGACTAGAACCCAGTGTGCCGGCGCTGCAGGCGGAGGATTAGCCAGCCTATTGAGCCACGGTGCCGGCCAGCTGCTTTTCTTTTAAGAGTTGATTGTGGGAATATTTTTCAGACAAAGCATATATGTTTAATGCTTTGTACTTTTTAATATTCATCTATAACCCAACAGTTTTCTCTACCAAGTACTTAATAACTTGATTTGAAATCAAACCCTAACCTCATAGAGTCATCTTCTATTACAAAAAATATTTCAGTATCTAGAAGGATCATCATTTCAGCATTGTATGAACAATTTTTTTTTTAAGATTGATTTTGTTTATTTGAAAGGCAGAGTTACCCAGAAAGAGGTAGAAACAGAGGAAGATCTTCCATCTGCTTGTTCATTCCTTAAATGCCTGAAACAGCGAGGATTGTACCAGGCCAAAACCAAGAGTCAGAAACTCCCTCCATATCTCTCAAGTGGGTGGCAGAGGCCCATGTGCTTGGCTCATCTTCCTCTTCTTTCCTAGGTGCATTTGCAGGAAGCTAGGTCAAATTAGAGCAGCTGAGACTCAAACCAGTGCTCATACGGGATGCCAGCATCACAGGCTGCGGTTTAATCTGCTGTACCACAACACCAGCCCTAAAGTTTGTATTTGAGACCATGAGCATCTATAGAATACTGATTAAATGCATTCATACAGAGGTGGGAGTTTGGCATAGTGGTTAAGTCTCTGCTTGTGACACCCGTATCCCATACTGGAGTACCTCCGTTCCAGTCCTAACTTTACTTTCAACTCGAGCTTCCTGCTAATGCTCACCCTAGGAGACCAGTGATGGCTCAGTAGTTGGGTCCCTGCCACCCATGTGGGAGACCTGGATTGAGTTTGTGGTCCTGGCTTCGGCCTGGCCCAACCCCAGCAGTTGTGGGCATTTGGGGAGTGAACCAACAAATGGAAGATCTCTTTCTCTCTCTTTCATCCCTTCCTTTGCCTTTCAAATTAAATAAATAAATAAATAAACTTAAAAATTGTAAATACAGTGGCTGTGACATAGCAGGTAAAGCCACCTCCTGCAATACTGGCATTCATATGGGTGCTGGTTCAAGTCCTGGCTGCTCCACATCTGATCCAGCCCTCTGCTATGGTCTAGGAAAGCATTGGAAGCTGGCCCTGCACCCACATGGGAGACCTGGAAGAAGCCCCTGGCTCCTGGCTCCTGGCTTCAGATCAGTGCAGCTCTAACTGTTTTGGCCATTTGGGGAGTGAACCAGCAGATGAAAGACCTCTCTCTCTCTCTCTTTCTCTCTCTGCCTCTCTGTAACTTTGTCTTTTGAATAAATAAATAAATATTTTTAAAATTGTAAAGGCATTCATATATGAAATATTGTATAAAAGATTAAAAAATAAAGCAAATCTGTTAAGAGGGAATATAGAATGATCTCTAAAAAGTAAATGAAGCAGTGCTATATGAATGAATGTGGAACAATCTTCAGTGTATATTTTTGTGGGTAATGTACACAAATTGCTTAAGGGGCTGGAGTTGTGGTTCAGTGGGTTAAGCCACTGCTTGTGTGAATCCTGTATCAGAATGCCTGTTCAATTCCTAGTTGCTCTACTTCCCATCCAATGTCCCAACTCCCTGATAATGTGCCAGGCCCAAATGCTTGGGCCCCTGCTAACCATGTGAGAAATCCAGATGGAATTCTTGGCTCCTGCCTTTGACTAGGTCCAGTCCTGATTGAGGCCACTTGGGGAATGAGCAGACAGATGGAAAGATATTCTCTCTGCCTCTCTCTCTCCCTCTCTCCCTCTCTCCCTCCCTCCTTCTCTCCTTCTCTCTGTGGTGCTCTACCTTTCCAATAAATAAACAAGTCTTTTAAAAAAGGTTGCTTGAATGAGTAAGCAATGAGTGGACAATGATTTTGTCTGTTCAGCATATGCTGATATACATATATACAAAGCATTTTCTGGGAAGTTATCCAAGAAATTGGCAACAGTGATAACGTCAAGAAAGGGTAACTGCAAGTGGAGGCAGGAATCTGGAGGACGAGGATGGAAAGGAGACTTGCATTTCATTTATATCTTATGAGTTTTGCACTAAAATTAATCTAAGAACCACTACTCTTTTAGGAATAGTTCCTTGGGGCCTTTATCTTATCAGTAGGCTGAAGTGAGGATAAATCAGTGTAACCAGGGAAATTATCCCTTTGGGCTGAGAATATACTGTTTGTGTTTTTTTTTTTTTAATATTTATTTTATTTATTTGAAAGCACTGGGGCCAGTGCTGTGGCACAATAGGTTAATGGCACCAGCATCCCGTAAGGGTGCCGGTTCTAGTCTCAGCTACTCCTCTTCCAATCCAGCTCTCTGTTATGCCCTGAGAAAGCAGTAGAAGATGACCCAGGTACTTGGGCCCCTGTACCCGCATGGGAGACTGGGAAGAAGCATGTGGCTCCTGGCTTCAGATCGGCAGAGCTCCAGTCATTGCGGCCATTTGAGGAGTGAACCAACGGAAGGAAGACCTTTCTCTCTGTCTCTCCCTCTCACTGCCTGTAACTCTACCTCTCAAATAAATAAAATCTGGAAGGAAGGAAGGGAGGAAGGGAAGGAGGGAAGGAGGGAAAGAGGGAGGGAAGGAGGGAAAGAGGGAGGGAGGGAGGGAGGGAAAGAAGGGAGGGAGGGAGGAAGGAAGGAAGGAAGGAAGGAAGGAAGGAAGGAAGGAAGGAAGAAAGTTACAGAGAGAGGTAGAGCCAGAGAGAAAGAGAGAGGTCTTCCATCCGCTAGTTCACTCACCAAATGGCCACAATGGCCAGAGCTGAGCTGATCCGAAGCCAGGAGCCAGGAGCTTCTTCTGGGTCTCCCATGAGGCAGGGGCCCAAGGACTTGGGCCATCTTCCACTGCTTTCCGAGCCCATAGCAGAATTGGAAGTGGAGCAGCCGGGACTCAAACTGGCACTCATGTGGGATGCCAGCACTGCAGGCCAGGGCTTTAACCTGCTAAGCCACAGCGCCAGTCCCACTGAGAATATTTTGGAAATGGGTCAATGACTTCTCACCTTTCTACTCTCAGCACCTAGCCTCATCTCTGTATATAATAAGAATAATCATTGTGTATTGAATTGAGTTTGGCTAGATTAGGTTGCAGTGTTCTTAAGGGACACTTCTAGATACATTTTTGCTTGTGGGTTTAAATATAGGCTTACAACCCTTCATGTATCTCTTCTCTTTCCCAAAGGAAACAGTTAAACATTTTGTTTCTGTTCTTTAGAATGTAAAACTTAGCCAGCCAGTGAATGTAAATTGATGGTCCTTTTTTTCAGGACATTTGTATAATGAACCAGTTTGTAAAACATGTTCATGTCATGACCAAATATTCCAACTCTAGTAATTTATGCTAAGGAAATCATCAACACTGTTCAGAAAAAGATGTATGTATAAGAATGTTCGTTGCAATGCTGCTGATACTAATGAAACTTTGGAAACAATCTAAAATGTTAATGGACAGGTAACTGGTTAATGAAAGAATATTATGACCATCTAATGTGCCCATTGAAAATGATGATTTCAACTTATTGACCATGAACAATATTTATACCATCTTGCTAAATGGTAAAAACAGGTTACACAATAGTATGTGTATGAGCCCTTTTTTTTTTTTTTTTTTTTTTTTTGACAGGCAGAGTGGACAGTGAGAGAGAGACACAGAGAGAAAGGTCTTCCTTTGCCGTTGGTTCACCTTCCAATGGACGCCACGGCTGGCGCGCTGTGGCAGGAGCCAGGTGCTTCTCCTGGTCTCCCATGGGGTGCAGGGCCCAGGGACTTGGGCCATCCTCCACTGCACTCCCGGGCCACAGCAGAGAGTTGGCCTGGAAGAGGGGCAACCGGGACAGAATCCGGCGCCCTGACCAGGACTAGAACCCTGTGTGCTGTCGCCGCAAGGCGGAGGGTTAGCCTATTGAGTCGCGGCGCTGGCCGTATGATCCCTTTAATATCAGATTCCATATATAGACTACTACGTGTATATTTACAGAGAAATCTCTCATGAAGATACTAAGAATGTTTATCTCTATTAAGATGTATGCCTTTAAATTTCCTCTGTATTTTTTCATTTTTTCTGGACTGTTCCATTTATGAGTTTTATCAAAGGAAAAAAGAAAAAAATTCAAGTAATATTACTAGTTTTACTCTTTGACTCAGCAAATATTTGTTGATTGCACCAGAGTATCCTAAAGTTACCTTTAAAAGTTTTCCCTGCAGTCCTCTGAGAAAGCAGTGAAGCTAAGTAGTTATCAAGGCCTCTTTTGAAAAATGTAAGCACTGCCGGCGCCGCGGCTCACTAGGCTAATCCTCCGCCTTGCGGCGCTGGCACACCGGGTTCTAGTCCCGGTCGGGGCACCGATCCTGTCCCGGTTGCCCCTCTTCCAGGCCAGCTCTCTGCTGTGGCCAGGGAGTGCAGTGGAGGATGGTCCAAGTACTTGGGCCCTGCACCCCATGGGAGACCAGGAGAAGCACCTGGCTCCTGCCATCGGATCAGCGCGGTGTGCCGGCCGCAGCGCGCCAACCGCGGCGGCCATTGGAGGGTGAACCAACGGCAAAAGGAAGACCTTTCTCTCTGTCTCTCTCTCACTGTCCACTCTGTCTGTCAAAAAAAAAAAAAAAAAAAAAAAAAAAAAGAAAAATGTAAGCACTAGAAGAAAACTCAAAACAATAGTTGTCTCTAGGGAATGTGGGTGGGGACTGACTGGGAAGGGGTATGAAGGAACTTTCTAGGGTGCTGGCAATGATCTATATCTTTATAGATGTTTAGATTACAGAGATGTCTGCATTAGTCAAAGCTCAGCAAATTTACTCTTAGGATTTATGCATTCCTTTGTATGTCAACTGTGCATCAAAAGAAAAAATTAAACAAATTAGAGTTTAGTTAGTGATATTGACATCTGAATTTTACTTTGAAAATGTACCAAAAAGAAGATAGATTGATTAATGGATAGAGAAAAGAGTGGATAGTTATATAATAAGGCAAATATAATAAAAAGTTAGTGGTGGGATATAGGTAGTATGAATATATATGCTCACCATAAAATTATTTTATTTTTTAAAGAGTTATTTATTTACTTGAAAGTCAGAGTTAGAGAGAGAGAGAGGGAGAAACAGACAGAGAAAGGTCTTCCATCTGCTAGTTGATTCCCCAGGTAGTTGTAATGGCCAGTGCTGGGCCAGGCCAAATTCAGGAGCCAGGAGCTTCTTCCTGGTCTCCTACATGGGTAGCAGAGGCCCAACCACTTGTGCCATCTTCTGATGCTTTTCCTAGGCCATTACCAGGAAGTTGAATTGAAAATGTAGCAGACTGGACATAAACCAGTGCCCATAAGGGATACCAGCATCTCACACAGTGGCTTTACCTGCTACTCCAGAATCCTGGCCTCTCATTATAAAATTCTCATAGTTTTATTATTTAAAATTTTTCATAATAAAAGACTGAGAAAAATTTAGGTACCAGTCATTTATTGATATATGGAATATTTACATATTTTGTACTTATAAATTAAACTCAACAGGTTGAGTTATAGAAGTTCTCCCAAGAAAATTCAACCATTTTACATAGGTAGGCTTATTCTCAGTGCATATATGTGTATATATGACATAATTAGTGACAGTGCTACCTTGTTCTACTGTTCTGCTGTCCCGTCTTGAAATTCTTAGTAGTTTTTAAACAAGGAGCCCTGCATTTTTATTCTGCAGTGGGCCTTGCAAAGTATGCAGTCATTGCTGATTAGGGAACAGTAATATTATTATTGTTATTATTTTTAAATTTAAGAGGGTAGATTTTTTTAAAAGATTTATTTATTTGAAAAGCAGAGTTACAGAGAGGCAGAGTCAGAGAGAGAGAGAAGTCTTCCATCCACTGATTCACTCCCCAGATGGCTGCAATGGCTGGAGCTATGCCAATCCAAAGCCAGGAGCCAGGAGCTTCTTCTGGATCTCCCACGTGGGTGCAGGGGCCCAAGGACTTGGGTCATCTTCCACTGCTTTCCCAGGCCAGAACACAGAGCTAGATCAAAAATGGAGCAGCCGGGACTCGAACCAGCACCCATATGGGATGCTGGCACTGCTGGCCAGCTTTACCCGCTACGCCACAGCGCTGACCCCCACAGTAATATTATTAACACATATTTTCTTCTGCCTATATCAGGCACGGTTAAATACTTTTTATATATTGTCTCACTGAATCTTAAAAAAAAGACTAAAGATGCAGATACTATTAATATCCCTCATTTTAGGTGAACACACTGAGGCTCAAAGAGGGCAAGCTACTTGCTCAGGTTCAAACATGTATTGCACCTTCATTCTGCATAGTAGTACAGTATACATTGTAAGCATTCAACAAATATTTATTGAATAAATAATAATAACAGCTTTCATTTATTGAGCATGTTCTGTGAGCCTTGAATGCTCCCACTGAAACTGTTGTGGGGAATGGGGTTCCCAGCTAGATTTACTCCAAGTTCTTGTCTTGGCATGAGAATATTCAAAGTAGAAACATAGATAAGGTACAAGAATGAGAGCAAGATTTATTTAAAGAGAAAGAAGAGATAGTACGCATTTAGAAGTGAATATGGACAGTCTCTCTCTGTGAAGGAATGACATGTGCTGAGGTGGGCTGCTGCACACACCAAAGTTCAGGTCATCTCTTTAGTTTATAGGGTAGGGTATAGTGCCCTAATAGAATTTAAAAGTGAAGAAGAGGGAGGGGCTGGTGCCATGGCGCAGTAAGTTAATCCTCCGCCTGCAGTGCCAGCATCCCATATGGGTTCCGATTCAAGTCCTGGCTGCCTCTCTTCCAGTCCAACTCTCTGCTATGGCCTGGGAAAGCAGTAGAAGATGGCCCAAGTCCTTGGGCCTCTGCATCCACGTGGGAGACCACGAAGAAGTGCCTGGCTCCCGGCTTCGATAGGCACAGCTCCGGCCGTTGCAGCCATTTGGAGAGTGAACCAGCAGAAGGAAGACCTTTCTCTCTGTCTCTCCCTCTCACTGTCTGTAAGTCTAACTCTCAAATAAAATAAATAAAATATTTTTTGACAGGCAGAGTGGATAGTGAGAGAGAGAGAGACAGAAAGAAAGGTCTTCCTTTGCCGTTGGCTCACCCTCCAATGGCCGCTGCGGCCACCTCTCTGTGGCCGGCACACCGCGCTGATCCAAAGCCAGGAACCAGGTGCTTCTCCTGGTCTCTCATGTGGGTGCAGGGCCCAAGGACATGGGCCATCCTCCACTGCACTCCCGGGCCATAGCAGAGAGCTGGACTGGAAGAGGAGCAACTGGGACAGAACCTGGCACCCCGACCGGGACTAGAACCCAGTGTGCCAGCGCCGCAGGTGGGGGATTAGCCTATTGAGCCACGGTGCCGGCCAATAAATAAAATATTTTTTAACAAAAGTGAAGAAAAGTTTGGGGATGGCTTGGGTGCAAGTGGTGATCATAGTGTCTCCATGTGGAGCTCAGTATAAACATGGTCATTATGGTGTCTCACACAGGAGGAGGAAGTAAAGCTGTTGCATCATGGGAAAATGGGTGTGCTGAGCCTACAACCATGTTGGATTGGCCTGAGAGGGAATGAGGTTTTAGCAGTGCCGTGCACTGGCAGAGACACAGCTGGCAGTCTGATTATGATCTCTGATTGTGTTTTCCCCTAACCCAGACTCTTAATTTTTGGATCACTTCATCAAAGAAGCATCGCCTGCCACCCTAAATTAGGTTAGTTCTCCTTTTATGATTCCCTAGGCCTCACGAGAGCACTCATCATGATTGTAATTAGATAATTCTTTGTTTAATACCCATCTTCCCTTCTGGACTGAATCTCAGTGAAGACAGTGACTCATTTTTATCTATTCACCACTTTATTCCCAGCACCCAGTGCTGTACTTGGAGCATAGCCTGCCTGCCTGCCAGGACTTGATTATGTATTTTCTCATTTAATCCTCAACTTTATGAAGTAAGAATGTTACTATCATTTTATATAGGAAGAAACTAAGGCTTAGAGAAGTTAAGTCTAAGTTACCTCCCCTTGGGGGAAAACATCCCACCATAATGTGCACATACATCTGTTAGACTCCAAAACTTTTCATCACTTCACGATAACCCAGTGTTCCCACATGCTGGACAATCTGCTTGACATTATTTTCTATCTCTAGGCACTACTTATTCCTTCACTAGCTCTTCCAGCTCCTATTTTTGCTTTCTGACCTCCAGGCTCTCTAACGAAGAGGAGACTTGCTTTCCAACAAGTTATTACAGCAGGTGATATTAGAGCCAAGCTGGCTGAAGTCAGGATTTTATTTTTTAACCTTGATGAGTACAGCAGCTGGAAACACTACCTTCTAAAAGCATGGGTCAAATTTCCTTTTGGTACTGATTCTTGCTTAGTCCTGGGAAATACCCTAAAGTAACCTCTTGAGTTATGTAAATGCAAAGCAATCACCCATGTCTAGTTCTATGGGAAAGCCTGAAATAATTGATATAAAGCAAATGTAGATGCTTCAAGCTGTTTATAAAGTATCTCTTAGGAGTTTTTCCCATCTCTACTGATTAATTTATGTAAAGAAATGCTTTTCCCTGCGCATGGGGTTAGGCTGTCCTATGCTGGTGGGTTGCTGGATACCTTTGCAGAGTTGAGATGACAACTCTTTGAGCAGTGGTGGAAGTGGGATGGGGAGGAATGCTGAGAGTGCAGATTTGTTTTCTTTAGTCATTGGTGGAGGAGAGGCTGTGACAAGAAGTAGGGTGTTTGGCCAAGTACTCACAGCAGGGATCATTAAGTTCCACCTGGGGTATTATTCAAAGACTGAAAATCTCAGACCTTAGGAAATGAACTGGTGACAGGCTGTGTTGTACTGTCTTTTGTAGGGCACAGGATAAAAGGATCTGGTGGTGGTAGAGTTTCCAGAAGACCTAGGTTTGTGTCATTCAGAGGGTGATTTTAGGCATTAGATTCCTCAGAGTAGCCAAGGACCACATAAGTTATTGTATGGCACTTTTTGTAAACAAAAGACTGAAGACTTGTTAACAGTCACAGTTTGGCCTCATTTGTGTTCTTGAGCTTGCTTCACTTTCTTGGAGGACTTTCAAGCTCTTACCAAAGTCAGTGGTGGAAGTAGTGGTGACAGTCATCACTGCAGGACATTAGCACCCAGCGGGGCTGCATTCTCACAAGACAGCAGGGCTGTGACAGATCCAGAAGATAGGAAAGGGGCCATCATAATTTGTACATTAAAAAGTAACGTGAAATGAATATCCATACAATAGGAACTCCAACAACTCAGTAGCAAGAAAACAAATAATCCAATTCTAAAATGGGCTAAAATCCTGAATAGACATTTCTCAAAAAAGGGTGTCCACTTGGGGAGTGGGCATCTAGCCCAGCAGTATACTCCACATCAGAGTGCCTGAATTCAACTCCTGGCTCTGGCTTCTGACTCCAGCTTCTCACCAGTGGAGACCCTGGAAGGCAAACAGTAGGTAATGGCTCAATTAATTGTGTTCCTGCCATGCAAATGAGAGCTCTAGACTGTGTTTCTGATTCCCAACAGTTGCAAACATTTGGGGAGTAAGCCAGAAGATGGGAGCTCTCTCCTTCATTCTCTGTTTGCTGTCTGTGTCTTTCTCTTCCTCTCTCTCAAAGATAATAATAAGACATAAAAATGGCCTTTAGGTATATAAAAATCCTTAATGTCACAAATAATCAGAGGAATGCGAAATAAAACTGCAATGAGATTCATGCACTTGTTAGAATGGCTATCATCAAGGGGCCAGCTCCATGGCACAGTAAGTTAATCCTTCACCTGTGGTGCCGGCATCTCATATGGACACTGGTTCTATTCTGGCCACTCCTCTTCTAATCCAACTCTCTGCTATGGCCTAGGAAAGGAGTAGAAGATGGCCCAAGCACTTGGGCCTCTGCACCCGTAGGGAAAACCAGGAAGAAGCACCTGGCTCCTGGCTTCGGATCAGCGCAGCTCTGGCCATTGCGATTATTTGGGGAGTGAACCAACAGAAGGAAGACCTTTTTGTCTCCCTCTCACTGTCTATAACTCAACCTCTCAAATAAATAAATAAAATCTTTAAAAAAATGGCTATCATCAAAAAAATGAAAGTGTTATCAAGAATATGGAGAAAAGGAGACCCATATACACTGTTGGTAGGAAAATAAAAATAGTAAAGCTATTACAGAAAACAATATGGCGGTACTTCTAAAAAAAAACTAAAAATAGAACTACCATATGATCTACCAACCCCATTTCTGGGAATATATCCAAAGAAATTGAAATCAATATTTTGAAAAAATCTCTGTACTCCCATGCTCATCTCAGCATTATTCTAAGAGCCAGGGTATAGAATCAACCTAAGTGTCCAACAGTGGATGAATGAATAAAGAATATGAAGTGTATATTTGTTTATACAATGGAATACTATTTAGCCTTTACAAAGGAGAAAATTCTACCATTTACAATGTGGATGAACCTGGAAAACATTGTGCTAAATGAAGTGTGCCAGGCACAGCAAGCCATACACTGACTGCATGATAACGCTTAGGTGTGGACTCTGAGAACCTCAGACTCTAGTGATAGGGAGCAAAATAGTGCTTACCTGAGGCTTGCTAAAGAATACAAAGTTTCGGCCAGCGCCACGGCTCAATGGGCTAATCCTCTGCCTTGCAGCGCTGGCACACCTGGTTCTAGTCCTGGTCAGGGCGCCGGATTCTGTCCCGGTTGCCCCCCTTCCAGGCCAGCTCTCTGCTGTGGCCAGGGAGTGCAGTGGAGGATGGCCCAAGTGCTTGGGCCCTGCACCCCATGGGAGACCAGGAGAAGCACCTGGCTCCTGCCATCGGAACAGCGCGGTGCGCCGGTCGCAGCGCGCCGGCCGCGGCGGCCATTGGAGGGTGAACCAACGGCAAAAGGAAGACCTTTCTCTCTGTCTCTCTCTCTCTCACTGTCCACTCTGCCTGTCTAAAAAAAAAAAAAATACAAAGTTTCAGTTTTAAGATGAATGGGTTTATATATGTATATATTATATGTATAATATATATTTAAAGATTTTATTTATTTATTTGAAAGGTAGAGTTACAGAGAGGCAGAAGCAGAGGCAGAGAGAGAGAGAGAGATAGGTCTTCGATCTGCTGGTTCCCTCCCTAAATGGCCACAGTGGCTGGAGCTGTGCCAATCCTAAGCCAGGAGTCAGGAGCTTCTTTCAGGTCTCCCATGCAAGTGCAGGGTCCCAACACTTAGATCATCTTCTATGCTTTCCCAGGCCTTAGCAGAGAGCGGGATAAGAAGTGGAGCAGCTGGAATTCACACTGGTGCCCATATGGGATGCCAGCACTACAGGCAGTGGCTTTCCCCACTAGGCCATAGCACCGGCCCCAGAATAGGTTTTTGAGATCTGTTGCATAGCATGGAGATTAAAGTAAATATTTCATGTCTATTTCCAAATTGGTAAAGGAGTAGATTTTATATGTTCATACTTCCAGAAAATTATAACTGTGAAATTATGGATATGTAGGTCAAGTTAACCATTTAGTAAGGCATATATCTCATTATGCCTCATAAACATATACTTAGTATTTTTCAATTAAAAAGTTTTAAAGTGTGATCTTATTTTGTGTCACTGGCCAGTGAGAAATGTTGTATAATTAAATTAGTCTGTGAGAGCCAGTGTCCAAGATGGCTCCCACTGAGCCTCACTTGCTGATTTCATGCTCATTAAGTCTTTTTCTCCCACAATTTAATCAGGGATAGTCTCTGTGAACAAGAGTATGGTGGAGGTTGCAAATGAGTGACTTCCAGGGTTGATTGTATGGGACTCGCAACTTCTGCATTGATCTCTTGGATCATTTGCTTTGGGGCAGGCCAGCAGACATCTCCTGAGGACTCTCAAGAAGCTCTGTGGAGAGGCCCACAAGTGAGGAACTAAGGCTTACACTAACACCCAGCTCCAATGTATCAGCCATGTGAATAAGCCCTTGGAAGTCAGCCTCCGTCCAAGCCCACAGGCTTTTACATATGCACCTCTGACTGACATTGGACTGAACCTCATGAGAAACCCCTTGCTAGAACTGTTGGGCCAAGCAGCTCCCCCAAATTTCTGACCAATAGAAACTATGAGAAATAATAAGTGTCTATATGTGTGTTGAGCCACCAACTTTTGGGATAATATGTTACGTAGCTGTAGATAGTAAAAACACTATACTATTTATTCTGTGGAATATATGTCTGTGTATGTAATTCTGCCTAAAGAGTCAAGAAAGTCTTCTGAGAGAAATGGGTCATGAATCTTTTGAGATATCTAGGAACTTGCAGGTGGATTTAAGGTGGAGCAGGAGGAGTCATTTCAGGCTGAAGTTAACAGTTTGACCACAGAGCCAGAAATAAGAAGACATGGCCTGCTTACAAACAGCAGTTAGTTCAGCATGACTGGGTTGCAATATGTTTAAAGAATAAGATAGAGAGAAATTAGAATAGTAGACAGGCCCACCTACTGCCCACTTCCAGGCTCCTCTCTCCTCCTGAGAATCTCTTCTGGCCACATTATGCAGGAGAGAGGCTGAGATGGAAGATGCAAGGCCTCAGCTCACCCCAGCTCAGTAGTGACATGAACTTTGGGAGCATCGTCTGCAAGGAAATCCCAAATCCCAGCCAAAATCATTTCTGAGGATGACCAGTATCCTGTTTTCCATGACGTGTCCCTTCAAGCATCCCAGATTTCTGCAGCAGAAGCTGATGATGAAACTCTAAGTTGGAAATTTAATTATTGTTGGCAGGAAATTTGTTACTTACCTGAAGGGTTACAGAATGGTGGTGAAGGTGGTGAATGATGGTGACGGAAAGTTGGGATGGCAATCTATCAAGTTCATCTTATTGTTCTAAGGTCAGCAGAGGAATCGGTCTGGTTAAGCAGGTTCTGAGGATAATTTTCCCTTTTCTAAGCAATGATCAAGTTTGTATGTTCCAATATGTTAAACAGCACATTTAGTCTTGTCTCTGTATAGAAAGATTGAGGAAATAATTATGCAAACTGCTACATAATAAAAGATATGGGAGCCAGCATTATGGCACAGTGGCTTAAGCTGCCATGTGCAACGCTGACATCCTATATAGGTACTGGTTCGAATCCTGGATGCTCCACTTCCTATCCAGCTTCCTCCTAATAGCCGGGGAAAAGCAGCAAAAGATTACCCAAGTCCTTGGGCTCCTGCGCTCATGTGGGAGATCCAGAGGAAGCTCCTGGCTCCTGACTTCAGCCTGGCCCAGCCTTGGTTGTTGCGGCCATTTGGAAAGTGTACCATCACATGGAAGATCTCTCTCTCTCTCTCTCTCTGTCTCTCTCTCTCTCTCCCTCTTCTCTCTCTTCTCTCTCTTAAACTCAGCCTTTCAAATAAATAAATCTTTAAAAAGTGATAATAATAAAAATATTACTGCATGTTTTTTTAAAAAAGAATAAATAGGAACCAGCTCACAAATAACTTTATATGCCAGACTTTGTTGTTTTTATCCTGAAGGCAATGAAGAACCATTGAAGAATTTTTAAGCAGACAACTGACATCATTAGTTGTACATTTTAGAATGCTGGCCAAACAAAAGATGGACTGGAGGCAGAAAGATCATGTAGGAGCTCCTGCAAGTCCAGATGAGAAATGTATAGGGTCTGAACTAAGGCCTTACCAGAGTGAATGGAGGTGGGAGAATAGATTTGCAGAACTTTAGGAGGTAACATTTTTAGAATATGAGTGATTAAAGAAAAGGAAGATTTGGGATATCTGAAAAGTACCAAGTTTTAGTGGGGTGAGTTTCAGTGATCTGTGAGACACTCTGATAAACGCATGTAGTAGACAGCTTGAAACACTGTTCTGGGATGAACCCAAAAGACAGCAAGGTTAGGAAGATGAAGACAAGTTTTGAAGGCTTTTGCATTCATGCATGACTTTTTTTTTTAAGGAAACTTTTATTTAATGAATACAAATTGTCATAGTATAGCTTTAGGAATATAGTGGCTCTTCCCCCCATATCCACCCTCCACTCCGTCCCACCTCCTACTCCCTCTCTCATTCCATTCTTCATTAAGATTCGTTTTTAATTGGTCGGCGCCGCGGCTCACTAGGCTAATCCTCCTCCTTGCGGTGCCGGCACACCGGGTTCTAGTCCCGGTCGGGGCACCGATCCTGTCCCGGTTGCCCCTCTTCCAGGCCAGCTCTCTGCTGTGGCCAGGGAGTGCAGTGGAGGATGGCCCAGGTGCTTGGGCCCTGCACCCCATGGGAGACCAGGAGAAGCACCTGGCTCCTGCCATCGGAACAGCGCGGTGCGCCGGCCGCAGCGCGCCTACCGTGGCAGCCATTGGAGGGTGAACCAACGGCAAAAGGAAGACCTTTCTCTCTCTCTCCCTCTACTGTCCACTCTGCCTGTCAAAAAAAAAAAAAAAAAAAAAAAGATTCGTTTTTAATTAACTTTATATACAGAAGACCAACTCTATACTAAGTAAAGATTTCCACAATTTGCACCCATACTGACATACAAGGTATAAAGAACCATTTGAAAACAAGTTTTATAGTTAATTCTCATAGTACAACTCATTAAGGACAGAGGTCCCACCTGGGGAGTAAGTGCACAGTGATTCCTGTTGTTGATTTAACAATTGACACTCTTATATATTTATTTATTTGACAGGTAGAGTTATAGACAGTGAGAGAGAGAGACAGAGACAAAGGTCTTCCTTCCGTTGGTTCAACCCCCAAATGGCTGCAATGGCTGGAGCTGCGCCGATCCGAAGCCAGGAGCCAGGTGCTTCTTCCTGGTCTCCTACGCAGGTGCAGGGGCCCAAGCACTTGGGCCTTCCTCCATTGCCCTCATGGGCCACAGCAGAGAGCTGGACTGGAAGAGGAGCAACCGAGACTAGAACCTGGTGCCCATATAGGATGCCGGCACCGCAGGCGGAGGATTAACCAAGTGAGCCATGGTGCCGGCCCCACAATTGACACTTTTTTATTTATGATGTCAGTGATCACCTGAAGCTCTTGACATGAGCTGCCAAGGCTATGGAATGCATGACTTTTTAAAATGTAAACTATTCCATAGGAAGAATAAAATCTAAATAAATTTGGAGTTTTGATTTATCTTTCACTGACACAAAGCCATGTAGAAGTAAGATTTTTTTTTTTTTTTTTTTTTTTTTTGGACAGGCAGAGTGGACAGTGAGAGAGAGAGAGACAGAGAGACAGGTCTTCCTTTTTCCGTTGGTTCACCCCCCAATGGCCGCTGCAGCCAGCGCTCTGCAGCCAGCGCACCGCATTGATCCGAAGCCAGGTCTCCCATGCGGGTGCAGGGCCCAAGGACCTGGGCCATTCTCCACTGCACTCCCGGGCCATAGTAGAGAGCTGGATAGGAAGAGGAGCAACTGGGACAGAATCCGGCGCCCCGACCCAGACTAGAACCCGGTGTGCCAGCCTGATGACTATATTTTATGTATTTATTTAAATATGTATTTATTTGAAAGGCAGGGTTACAGAGAAAGAGAGTGAGAGATAAAAAGAGAGAGGTCGGTCTTTCATCTGCTGGTTCACTCCCCAGTTAGCTGTGGCTCCATCTGAGTCTCCCAAGTGGGTGGCAAGGGCCCAAGCACTTGGGCCATCTTCTGCTGCTTTCCCAGGAGCATTAGCAGGGAGCTGGATCAGAAGTGGAGCAGCGGGACTGCCAGCATTACAGGCGGTGGCTCAACCTGCTGCACCGCACACCAGTCCCATACCTTTTAAAACTTATTTTATATCTGCTCATTTGAAAGGCAGAGAGAGGGAAAGAAAGAGAGAGATAATCCTCCATCCCTTGGCTCAGTCCCCAAATGCCTGCAGCAACCAGGGCTGAGGCAGGCCAAAGTCAGGATCCTGAAACTCAATCCAGAGCCTTCACCTACTGCCACCCAGGATGTGCATTAGCAGGAACCTGAAATCAGGAGCAGAGCTGGGTCTCAAACCTAGGTACTCCATTAGGAGGTGCAAGTGTCCCAAGTGCCAAACACCCACCCAGAAGACTACCTTTTAACATATTCAGTGTTTCTGGGGATTCGATCATAAGCAGAACCCGGTGACTAATTAAATGGAGAGCCTGAAGGAAAGGAAAGAGTCTAAAGAATTATTCCACTCCTCTCCAAAACTTTCCTTTTTAGAGGTGCTTATTTCATCACCTCTAATTTCTTAAGATCTCTGCCTCATTTTTGTGTCATCAATGAAAAACTTTTTTTCTTAAGATTTATTTATTTGAAAGAGTTACACAGAGAAAGAAGGTGAGGCAGAGAGAGAGAGAGAGAGAGAGGTCTTCCATCCACTGGTTCACTCCTCAGTTGGCCGCAATGGCCAGAGCTGGCCTGATCCGAATACAGGAGCAAGGAGCTTCTTCCAGGTCTCCCATGTTGGTGCAGGGGCCTAGGGACTTGTACCATCTTCTACTGCTTTCCCAGGCCACAGCAGAGAGCCGGATGGAAGTGGAGCAGCCAGGACTTGAACTGGTGCCCATATGGGATGCCAACGCTGCAGGTGGTGGCTTTACCCACTATGCCACAGCACTGGCCCTTGAAAAACTTTCTTTTAAAATTAAATTTTGCTTCACTTATTTTAGTAAGTTTGTAGAAGTTTCATTATGTTATCCTTCCTTCTTTTTTTCACCTTTATCCCCATCTGGCTGTTCATAAACAAAACAAAACCTCTTCCTTTATTAAATATATAACAGATGTGGCTGATTTCCTTCCTGAGTATTGAATAAGCAGGCACAGTCATTGATTGCATTATCAACAGCCATCTCATTCTTTGAAATTGTTTTTAAACTAAATGAGTGATTGTCATCTCTATCACCTAAGTATGGCCTATAACCAGTACTCCATGAGTTGGGATTCAACCAAATCCCTTGATTTGAACTGATCTACTTGTCCAAGGATGATGTATTAATAAATATACAAATAAATGCAGTGTCCATAATATTTTAAAGATTGAAGAAAAAACTTGAAGGTTATATAATTTTATAATTAAACTGGGAAAAATGACTGCAATCCACGTGCCAAAATGCCAAACTTTGAATGGTGCTTTTTCCTTTGGCTATTTCAGAAATATTTCTGCCTCAGTAAAAAATTAATATCAATGGAATTTGTGTCATCTTATTTGTGGAAAGAATTGTGGTTTGAAAAAAAAAAAGAGTAACCATTTAATTTCTGTCAGCACAAAAGCCCAAGAAAAATAATGTTAAAAATAAATAAATGGAGCTGAGTGTTTTTACCAGACTGTTTAGTGGAAAGAAGTCAGGCATAAAGAGACAGCACTTAATGTACTTAACTTTTCAAATTGAAAATGGAAGCTTAATGAATAGTTTCTAAGGCACAAAATATCTAATGATTGTTTTAACTTTAGCTTTAGATAAAACAACATAATTAAAGGTAAAGTAACAAAATTCCTAGGTAGATTTTTTTTTATAAGATGAAAATTCTGGGGCCAGCATTGTGGCATATCAGGTTAAGCCACAGCCTGGGATGCTGGCATCCCATATGGGCACCAGTTGGAGTCCCAGCAGCTTCACTTCCAATCCAGCTCTCTGCTAATGTACCTGGGAAAACAGTGAGAGATGGCCCAAGTGCTTGGGCCTCTGCACCCATGTGGGAGACCCAGAAGAAGCTCCTGGTTCCTGGCTTTGGCTTGGACCCACCCTGGCCGTTGTAGCCATTTGTGAAGTGAACCAGCAGATGGAGGCTCTCTCTGCCTCTCTCTCTCTCTCTCTAACTCTCTAACTCTGACTTTGGAAGGAAAGATGGAAGGAAGGAAAAAAGGAAGGAAGGAAGGAAGGGAGGAAGGGAGGAAATTTTTTTTCTGGTTGCATAACTGAGACATGCTCATTTCTTTTTTTTTTTCATTTTTTTTAACTTTTATTTAATGAATATAAATTTCCAGTGTACAGCTTATGGATTACAATGGCTTCCCCCTCCCATAACTTCCCTCCCACCCACAACCCTCCCCTCTCCCGCTCCCTCTCCCCTTCCATTTGCATCAAGATTCATTTTCAATTTTCTTTATATACAGAAGATCAATTTAGTATAAAGATTTCAACAGTTTGCACCCACATAGAAACACAAAGTGAAACATACTGTTTGAGTACTAGTTATAGCATTAAATCAAAATGTACAGCACATTAAGGACAGAGATCCCACATGAGGAGCAAGTGCACAGTGGCTCCTGTTTTTGACCCAACAAATTGACACTCTAGTTTATGGCGCCAGTAACCACCCTAGGCTGTCGTCATGAGTTGCCAAGGCTATGGAAGCCTTCCAAGTTTGCCGACTCTGATCATATTTAGACAAGGTCATAAAAGACAGAGTGAGGATAGTAACCAATGATCCTAAGAGTGGCATTTACCAGGTTTGAACAATTATACAGCATTAAGTGGGGAAGAGGACCATCAGTACACACAGGTTGGGAGTAGAGCCATTGGTGGTAGAGTAGAGGTTATGATTACAAAGGAATGAGGCCCAAGTGCACTAGACAGGGTCTAGAACAAAGGACAGAGTCATTATTCGAGGAGCTAAGAAAGGTGCTGTCTAAGCTACAATTAAGTTTTCTGATTGAGAGGCAAATAGAACCTGATAGAAGGGGCTTGATAATAATCTGTTGGGCTTTAGGCCTTGTAAATTCAGAGGCCCAGACCTATCTATCTCTTCACATGGGGTATATCCTATGGGAGGTGTGAACCTCCTAGGGGAAGGCACTCTGTTGACTTTCATTACTTGGCTGGGCTGGGAGGAGAGCTGGCCAGGTAAAGGCAGGTGGCATCTCTAACAAGAAATTTACAGTTCTGCCTGCAATGTTGCTGACCCTACTTGACCACACCCTCAGCTGCAGTGGTCACTTTGGAAGTTGGGCTGAGTGAAGGGCTTTTCAGCTTCGAGCCAATAAGATCTGTGGCTCTGACCTGGGCATCCTTCGACTCCAGGGCAGGTCCATTTCCAGTGATCCAACTCTTGGCATAGCTGCCAGGGCTCTTCACAAGCTGACTTCTGCTGAAGCCCAGGCTTACCACATTGAAAGCCACTGCAGTGGACTGGCCTGTTGGGTCTCCTTGAGGGCAGATCACTGTACAGATCAGCCATTCATAGGCCTGCCACCCATTGCTTCTGATACCGAGCTTTCTTTTCCTCCTGGTTTGTGTTAAAGCAGACCAGAGGATGCAAGTCAAGGGAGTGCCCGTGTCCCATCTCTAATCTTCGGTGGCCTGAACTACAAGTCTATAGTCACAGGCATGTTCTGTAGTAGTTTTTCTAAGGTAGACAATGCCCATGAGGAAAATTATATTCTCACTTTAAAACTTTCTTTCCCTTTGGTCTGAAAGGGAGGTTTTTTCTACTTACTGTTTACTTTGCTGATGGCGAAGTGAATCTAGCTATGAGATTATTATTTAAGTTCTTATTTTGGCTATGCTATTACAGAAAAATGTTAGCCATCTGTTTTATAAGGTCTAAAGATTAAATTGTGCGTCCTACAAATTCCTTCATAATAGAATTAGTTTCCTGCCTTGAAGAGAATAGAGAAATGAAAGAACAAGTTGGAATTAGAATAGAGAAATGAGGGAGCAAGTCCTAGATCGCTTGCTGACAATAGCAATATTACATGAATACTTAGCAAACTGTTTCAACCATTAGATAACAACTTAAGAAAACATTTACCATAAGGTCCAATGCCTTCTATAAATTTTAAGAATCATGTATTTGAAAACACCTCTTAAATATCTAACATGGTGTAGTTTGTTTAACCAGTAAACTTAAGCACAACTATCTAAAATGTTTTTAGTTTCTTTCTACCAACAAGTTTAAAACATATGATACACAGATTCAGGTCACACAAATTAGAATGTATCTTTGATTGATTTTAGCAGCTTAAATTTATGGACAATCTTATCTATAAGCCATTTAAAATAAAACTCTTAATAAAATTTCCTATGTGGACATACAATATGTACACACATATAACATAGCATAATAGACCAATATAGCAATTTTAATACTAGCTTTTAAAATCTTTAACTCTTTTTGTAGATTGCCAATTGATTTGAATTCCTTTTTGTTTTTAGATTACTTTAACACATTGCTTTAACAGAGCATCAGAGTTTAATTCTATGTCAAAGAGAAATTGAGCTTCCTGTGATCTTTTGCTGTGAGGTTTCCTTCCTTTACCTTCTTTCATATTGGTGACCATGTTTCTGTGTTTCTGTGTGTAACACATCTTTAAGCATCTTTTGCAGGGCAGGATGAGTGGCAACATATTCTTTCAGTTTCTGTTTGCTATGAAAAGTCTTAATTTCACCTTCATTCACAAATGAGAGCTTTGCAGGATATAATATTCTGAGCTGGCAGTTTTTCTCTCTTAGTACCTGGGCTATGTCTCGCCATTCTCTCCTAGCTTGTAGGGTTTCTGATGAGAGGTCTGATGTGAGTCTAATTGGAGATCCTCTAAGAGTAATCTGACATTTCTCTCTTGTACATTTTAGGATCTTTTCTTTATGTTTCACTGTGGTGAGTTTGATTACAACGTGTCGTGGTGAGGATCTCTTTTGGTCATGTTTATTAGGGGTTCTATAAGCTTCCTGTACTAAGATGCCTCTGTCCTTCTCCAAATCTGGGAAATTTTCTGCTAGTATCTCACTGAAAATGCCTTCTAATCCTTTCTCCCTCTCCATGCCTTCAGGAACTCCTAGAACCCGAATGTTGGGTTTTTTAATAGTATCCTGTAGATTCCCGACAATATTTTTTGGATTTCTAATTTCTTCTTCTTTTCTTTGGTTTGCCTGTTTCCTTTCCTGTTCTCTGTCTTCTAAGTCTGATATTCTCTGTTCTGCTTCACCCATTCTGTTTTTAAGGCTCTCTAATGTGTTTGTCATTTGATCTATTGAGTTCTTCATTTCATTGTGGTTTTTTGTCACTATGACAGTTTCATGTTCTACTAGTTGTTTCATTTCATTTTGATTCCTCCTTAATATTTCATTTTCACAAGAGAGATTTTCTATCTTGTCCATTAAGGATTTCTGTAGTTCAAGAATTTGTTTTTGAGAACTTCTTAATGTTCTTATCAATTTTTTTGAGATCTGCTTCTTGCATTTCCTCTATCTCTTCATCTTCATAATCTTGAATTGGGGTGTCTTTTTCATTTGGGGGCGTCATAGTGTCTTCCTTGTTCTTGTTACCTCGGTTTTTGCGTTTGTTGTATGGCATGTTGGAGATATTTGGTTTCTTCACTGTGGTGTTTTTTCTTGTTACACTATGGCTCTATATTAAGTGGACTGTCTGCTTTTGGTGGAGCCTTAGAGGCTTGAGATAAGTGTGGACTGAGAGCTGTGTTTGGTTCCTCAGGGTTGAGGGTGTGTCAAAGATGACACTCCCAGGTTAGGCGTGGTAAATCTCTCTTTCTTTTCTTTTCTTTTTTTTTTTTTTGATTCAAAAGTGAAGTAATTCCGCAGAGCTGAATGTAATTGGAGGTAGTTAGCAGGCGAATGATATACCCACAGGAGCCAGAGATCAGAAGCTCTTTCCCAAGGACCACACAGGGAATCTCTGCTGCCCTCGGTGTGGGCTCCAATTCTCCTGCAGTCTCCCACTGGATTGCCAAGTTAGATCCTAATCTCCTGTTATTTCACCCCTCCCCCCAGAGTCAGGTTTTTCTGCTAGGCGCAGGGCCAGTGCAGACCTGAGGTCGCCCTGCTTATGACGTATGTCCAAAATGGCACCTGCTCTTTGTCTTGCTCGCCTTTGAGGGGTGAGCGGAGAGAGAGAAACTCGTGTCCGTATCGGTCACTTTTTTTTTTTTTCCTCTCTCTCTTCTAGTTAGCCTGGTGAACTTTTCCCCACGGAGTTTCAAGCCTCGTTCCCTCTAGTCTCCTCTTTCCGCTTGCCCGCTGGTGTCTCAGGCTATGGAAGTTTGGCTCACCTCGCGTTCCAGCGCTGGTGTGTTGAGTCTGCCGCTGGTGTCCCGAACTTGGGCTCCCACGCTCTCCACGCAGGTCCACTGTGAATCACTAGTTCTGGAAGAGTTTCCGCTGCTGTTTCTTCCCCTACTCTTCCTTGACCCTGCAGTATCTCTACTTTTATTAACCTGTGTGTCTTGCTGAACTATCAATGTGCTCCCTTCCTATTCCGCCATCTTGCCGCCTGAGACATGCTCATTTCTAAAAATTCAGTTACTACAGAAAAGCAAGAAATGAATTACATAAACCTCACTAACCATAGATGAACATTGTTATCATTTTGTGAATTTGCTTTCAACTTGGTTTTCATATATGTATTTCTTTTTTAAGATTTTATTTATGTGAGAGGCAGAGTTACAGACAGAGGGAGAGAAAGGTCTTCCATTCTATGGTTCACTCCCCAAATGGCCACAATGGCCAGAGCTGGGCTGATCCGAAGCCAGGGGCCAGGAGGCAGGAGCTTCTATCAGGTCTCCCACATGGGTGCAAGGGCCCAAGCACTTGGGCCATCTTCTGCTTCCCTTGGCCATAAGCAGAGAGCTGGAGCAGAAGAGTGGCAGCTGGGACTTGAACTGGCACCCATATAGGAAGCCAGCGCTTCAGGCAGAGGCTTAGCCTACTATGCCACAGCACTGGCTCCATACGTGTACTTCTTTACACATATACATACACTTGGTTTGACTTATACAGAATCATATTCTACATACTTTTCTGTAAACTGATCCTTTCATTTTGCAACACATCATGGACATCTTTAACACCTACAAGTGTAGATCTATTGTAGCTTTCAAGATGAAAACACAGGTATTACACTATGTAAATACACAATGTCATCAGCCAGCCCCATATTGTTGAACATTTAGGTTATTCTCAAGGTCTTCTTCTATTTTGTAAAGTTTTATCTGTTTATTTAAAAGATAAAGTGACATAGGAGACACACACACACACACACAGAGAGAGAGAGAGAGCACTTCCATTTGCTGATTCACTCCCCGAATGCCTGCAAGGAAGCCAGAGGCTGCAGGAACCCGAGTACTTGACCATCATCTGCTGCTTCCCAAGTGCATTAGCAAAAAGTTGTATCAAAAGCAGAATCAGAACTCAACACTAAGTATATCATATGGGATGTGGGAGTCCCAAGCGGTGACTTAACCTGCTGTACCACAACACCTGCCCCATTCAAAAGATCTTCTTTTAATTAACAATGCCATGGTGAATTGCTGTGTCACATTTATTTCTTTCTTAAAAAGATTTATTTTTATTTATTTATCTACTTGAAAGAGTTACAGAGAGGAATCAGAGAGAAAGAAAAAAATCTTCTATTTGCTGGCTTACTCCTCAGATGGCTGCAACAGCTAGAGCTGGGCCAGGAACTCCATCAGTGTCTCGCAGTGGGTGGCAGGGTCCCAAGGACTTTGATCTTCTTCTGCTGCTTTCCTAGGCACTTTAGCAAGGTGCTGGATTGGAAGTGGCTCAGCCAGGACTCAAACCAGCACTCTGATATGAAATGCTCAACTCATTGCACCATGTGGGTCCCACATTTCTTTTACTGAGTTTAATGTATTTATTAAAATACATAAGGCTCAGAACGTCCACTCCCATCCAGAATGATAAGCTTTTTCTGAGATTTCTTTACCTACTGCAGTAGATTATACAAGACCCCATAGGGTATGAGTCGTCCTAGGGAACTGGCATGAGGTGATGCTGTTGATCTTCCTATGTCTGATCAGAGACAGCTATCTCCACAGGTCTTCTCCATTCTTGGCAGTGAGAAGCCAAGTAATTGCTGCTTTCAGAGTCTCAGTGCCTAGTGATCTGTCTCCAGCAGCCATCCCGACTTGAATTCTGTCCTTTGCTGGATGCTCTGAGAGAGGAACATTTGAAAATCCTAAAATCTCACAACATCTCTCCGGCTTCTGTGCAATTCATTCTTTTTTTAAAAATTTAGTTTTTGAAAGAGTTAGAGAGAGGCAGAGATCTTCCATCCACTGGTTCACTCCCCAAGTGGCTTCAACAGCTGGGGCTGTGCCAGGCTGAAACCAGGAGCTTGTAGCTTCTTCCCAGTCTCCCACATGAGTGCAAGGACCCAAGCACTTGGGCCATCTTCACTGCTCTCCCGGGTGCATTAAAAGGGAGTTGAATGTAAGTGGAGCAGCTGGGTCTTGAAACGGCACCCATTTGGCATGCTGGCATCACAGGCAGCAGCTTTATCCACTAAGCCACAACGCCAGTCCTGCAATTAATTCTTGTCTTTACATTAGCAAAGACTTCCTTGGACAACATGGCACTATTAATTGCTTGGTCAAGGGAAACACAGAACTCCAGCTCAGGCTATTTTATTGAATAAGTAGAAAGAGGAACCACCACCCAGTCATTCCAGATAAACCTGTAACAGACATCTGGGCAGTTGACTTCGGAGGAGTTACTTAACCTCCTTAAACCTCAAATTCTTTATCTGTAAGACAATAGTTAGCAAATTCATCCTGCCAGTTGCAGCAGCTAAAAAACTTAGTTGTCCCTATAAGCTCCATTAAGCCATTATATTCTACCTGCTGAACCTTCAAAATGGGTCTACATCCAACCACTTCTCTCCGCCTCTGCTACTTCCACCTGGGACCCAGCTTCCATGTCTCACCTGGATCTTTACAGAAACCTCCTAATAGATCTCCTTGATGCTGTGCTTGTTCTCCTAAGATCAGTTTTTAAGGCTATAGACCTGATTGTTTTAAAAAACAGATAATGGCTTTACATCTCATTTAGAGAAAAAAGCAAAAATTCTTGGCTACAATACCAAGTTCTCTATGTGACTTAGTCCCATCCCCCATTTGACCTCAACTTCAACCATCCCCCTCTTCAGTCACTCTACCCTTCCTTGCCAAACATGTCAAACATGCCCCCTTGCATTTGCTGTTTGTTTCCAGCTGTCTTCAAAGCTAATGACTAACTACATTCAGTTATGTGCACATACCATTTCCTTTATGATTTTCCTCTTACTCTGTTCATTTTTCTCCACAACACTTACCACTGGACAAATTGTGTACTGACATGTTTATTATTTGTCTCTTTAAAAATTTTTTTAAAATTTATTTCAGAAGCAGACAGACAAAGAGAGGGAGCCCCTATCTACTGATTCATTCCCCAAATGCCTGAAATGGCTGGGGCTGGGCTGGAGGTGGAGCCAGGAGCCAGTAACACAACCCAGGTCTCCCATGAGGGTGGTAGAAACTCAATTAGTTGAGTTGTCATTGCTGGGGGACCTGGGATCAGGAGCTGGAACTGGGAATCCAACCCAGGCATGCAGATATGGGACATGGGTGTCTTAATTGCTAGGATAACTGCCAGCTCCTGTTGGTTCTAGTTGTTTTTTTTTTTTTTTTTTGTCCAAAGATTTATTCATTTTCTTTGGAAGGCAGAGTAACAGAGAGGCTGAGGCACAGGTCTTCCATCTGCTGGTTCACTCCCCAGAAGGCCAAAACAGCTGGAGCCACACCCATCTGAAGTTAGGAGCCAGGAGCTTCCTCCGGGTCTCCCATGCTGGTGCAGGAGCACAAGGACTTGGACCATCTTCTACTGCTTTCCCAGGCTGTAGCATAGAAATGGATTGGAAGTGGAGCAGCCAGGACTTGAACTGGCACCCATGTGGGATTCCGGCACTGTAGGCGGCGGCTTTACTCGCTATGCCACAGCACTGGCTCCTAGTTCTTTCTTAAAACTAAAATCTAAGCTTAATGAAGGAATAGACTCGTCTATTTAGTTTTTTAATGCTAGTGCTCAAGAAATATTTGCTAAATGAATGGACAGTAATAAGCCCTGTCTTTCAGAAGTGATAATATAAGATAGTGCCTACCAAATAATGATTATGTTAAATATAGATTATTATATCCTACTCCTCATCATTATTATGTTTAAGCCAGGCTTTGAAGAACTTATTAGAGAAAAAGCATTCAAGCAAAGAGGCTGGAGCAGAGTCCTAGAAGCAGGAAATATCTGGCTGGTAGGTGTGATCTGCACTAAAAGTGTTTGAGAAAACTGGTTATCAGTAAGACAGAGTTGGAAATACAGTAGTAGCTCTCTGCTTTGGCCCGGGAGGGCAGTGGAGGATGGCCCAAGTTCTTGGGCCCTGCACCCCATGGGAGACCAGGAGAAGCACCTGGCTCCTGCCTTCAGATCAGTGCGGTGCGCCGGCCATGGCGGCCATTGGAGGGTGAACCAACGGCAAAGGAAGACCTTTCTCTCTGTCTCTCTCTCTCTCTCTCACTGCCCACTCTGCCTGTAAAAAAAAGAAAAAAAAAAAAAGAAAAGAAAAAAGAATGGAGGCCGGCGCCGTGGCTCACTAGGCTAATCCTCCGCCTTGCGGCGCCGGCACACCGGGTTCTAGTCCCGGTCAGGGCACCGATCCTGTCCCGGTTGCCCCTCTTCCAGGCCAGCTCTCTGCTGTGGCCAGGGAGTGCAGTGGAGGATGGCCCAAGTGCTTGGGCCCTGCACCCCATGGGAGACCAGGAGAAGCACCTGGCTCCTGCCATCGGATCAGCGCGGTGCGCTGGCCGCAGCGCGCTACCGCAGCGGCCATTGGAGGGTGAACCAACGGCAAAAGGGAGACCTTTCTCTCTCTCTCTCTCTGTCCACTCTGCCTGTCAAAAATAATAATAAAAAAAGAAAAAAGAAAAAAGAATGGAAATACAGTAGTAGAACAGAATATGGAGGAAATTGAATTAAAAGTTCAGAATTTCAGAATTGTTCTGAGTTTTTCCCTAATTGTGGGGAATAAATTTTCAGACAGGAAGAGTAATGATAAGATCTTGGTTTTTGAAACTTTTATTGCAATAATCAAGTTACCTTCTGTTGCAGAATTACATTTTCTAGTTCTTGGGGTGTAGATTTGTTACTCCCAGAAAAAATGAGATTCTTTAAGAAATTTTGAAGGGCATATTTGGCTTAAATATGCTGATAGGACTTGGACTATGACCTTACCTCTCTTTTCATGCAGGCATCAAACATGTCCCTTAGGAGTAAGGGAACAGTGGGGCAGGACAGTTAGGAAAGACTGAAAGCCAGAACCTTGGTGATTCACTTTTAGCCCAAGTTCTAAGTTGCCGGAGTTCTACCTCAGCTATTTCCTTTTTCATGATTTGAATTTGCCTAACCTTTGGATTGAGTCTGTTTTTGGACTTTTGCTGTGCTACATGTCTTGGTTTGCATTCTGTGTGAAGTTCCTGTCTCTTTCTATTTCATGTCCCACTTTTAGTCTAAAGTCTTATTATTCAAATGTGTCCCTGGGACCATCACTTGGGTGATTTTTAGAAATAAAAGATTCTCAGGACCCACCCAGCCCCCACTGAATTAGAATCGGTATTTTAACAAGATCCATGATGATTTGTGTGCATGTCAATGATTGAGAAGCCCTGTTCTTAAGTATCCCTTAACCAATGGTGGCTCCAGTATCTCTCAAGAGCATCTCAAATAAACAAGCAGCATATTTGCTTTCTGAGCAAACTCTCTGCACAAGTTCCCTAGCTATCTTTTCCAGCTAGAGAGCTTTTCATGTTCCACCTTGTATGTAGAAAAATTGAAGTGATTTCTTTGAATGTACAGTGTTTTTCAAGTACAATCCCGAATTCACATGCACTTGATAATATACAGGGTTTATTAAAAATTTAGGGGCAGGTGTTCAGTCTAGCAGTTTAGGTGCTGGTTAGGACACCCAGTCCCACATCAGAGTATTCACATGTGAGTTAGATACGTGGCTTCCAATTCCAGCTTCCTGTTAATGTTCATCCTGGGAGGCAACAGTGGTGGCTCAAGTCATTGGGTTTCTGCCACTCACATGGGAGACTCTGGGGAATGATCCAGTGGCTGGAAGCTTTCTTTGACTCTTTTGAAGGACTCTGCAAACCACATTTCAACTAGCATTTGATATATACCAGCCACCAGAAAACTCCAGGCTTAACAAGCAGCTTCTGATTTTAATACCTCTTTCTTTTAGGTATTAAATTCACTGTGCAACTTTAACCCCATTACCTCATTCTGTTTAACAGAGGGTTATTTGAAATACAGGATTTTAGTTATAACCCTATAGTTTGGGGAATTATTAGGGCCATTAAAAAGATTTATTTATTTATTTGAAAGGCAGAGTAACAGAGAGAGGAGACACACACAGAGAGAGATAGAGATAGAGATAGAGAGAGAAAGAGAGAGAGAATATGAGAAAGAGATCTTCCATCCACTGGTTTACTCCTCAAATGGTCACAACAGCCAGGTTGGGCCAGACCGAAGCCAGATCTCCCATGTGGGTGCAGGAGCCCAAGTACTTGGACCATCTTCCACTGCTTTCCTAGGTGCATTATCAGAGAGCTGAATTGGAAGTGGGGGAGCCATAACTCAAACCTGTGCCCATATGTGATGCCAGCGTTACAGGCAGAGGCTTAACCTACAACGCCATAGTTCCAGTATTAGAGCTATTTTTGTGAGGGATCACATACACATTCTATTCTGGCATCTTTTTTTCCCCAATAGTATGCAGATAGTATTCTAGAATTCCATTTTTTATTAGATATCAGTCACTAATACACAAATGAAATGTAAATGTTCCTATCAAATAATTCATTGTTTATCTGCTTCTTGGTTAGATTCTTATGTTATGAAAGAGAGCTTTTTTCCCCCCTTTACTAGTATCTTACTTTAAGCCAGTCAGCCTTGTAGTCAGTTCTATTGGGAAAGTACCTGGAAAAAGGAAAGGGGAATGGCAGATATATACTTAATTTGTGATAATACATGATTACATTTGACTTGATTATGCCATTCTTCTGGGCCTAGGCGTGGCAGGAACAAGTGCTGAAATAGGTGTTTGCTGCCTGCAGTGTGCAGGTCAACTACTTTATCACTACAGACTACATAAAGGGTTGCCACTGCAGATATGCAAATTGAAGAGAATGGGTGAAACAATGATAGCATTTGTTATACAGCTATTAGTTAAGACGTCAGATTACACAGTTTGAATCCACATTAACAGACATGAAATGTTAAATGTATACAACTATTTTTTTTAAAAGGCTTTAGTTATTTGAAAGGTACAGAGAGAGGGAAAGAAAGATAGAGCTTCCATCTGCTGGTCTGCTCCCCAAATGGCCACAAAGGCTGGGGCTGGGCCAGGCTGAAACCAGGAGCCAGGACCTTCTTCCAGGTTTCCCACGTGAGTTCAGAGGCCCAAGGACTTGGGCCATCTTTTGCTGCTTTCCCAGGCACATCAGCACGGAGCTGGATCAGAAATAGAGCATCTTGGGCTCAAACTGGCGCTCACAAGGGATACTGGTTTTGCAGGTGACAGCATTACCTGCTACACCCCAGCACTGGCCCCCAAAATAATACTTTTTACGAATTAATTTTTTTAAAGTCTATTTATTTGAAAGGCAGAGTTACAGAGAGGTAGAGGCAGAGAGAGAGAGAGAGAGGTCTTCCATCGCTGGTTCACTTTCCAGATGGCCGCAATGGCTGGAACTGCGCCAGTCTGAAGCCAAGAGCTTCTTCCTGGTCTCCCATGTGGGTGCAGAGGCCTAAGGACTTGGGCCATCTTCTACAGCTTTCCCAGGCCATAGCAGAGAGCTGGATCAAAAGTGGAGCAGCTGTGTCCATATGGGATGCCGACACTGCAGACAGCAGCTTTACTTGCTACACCACATCACCAGCTCCACAAATTAAATTTAAAAAAAATTTTTTTTTTTGACAGGCAGAGTGGACAGTGAGAGAGAGAGACAGAGAGAAAGGTCTTCCTTTTTGCCGTTGGTTCACCCTCCAATGGCTACTGCGGCCGGCGCATCACGCTGATCCAAAGCCAGGAGCCAGGTGCTTCTCCTGGTCTCCCTTGCGGGTGCAGGACCCAAGGACTTGGGCCATCCTCCACTGCACTCTCGGGCCATAGCAGAGAGCTGGCCTGGAAGAGGGGCAACCGGGATAGAATCCGGCGCCCCGACCGGGACTAGAACCCGGTGTGCTGGCGCCGCAAAGTGGAGGATTAGCCTATTGAGCCACAGTGCCCGGCCAAATTTAAATCTTAATAAAGAGGGATAAAGAGGGATACTTTTGCATTTGCAACCCCCAACAATGTTTTTTTAGATTAAAACAAAATACTTATTTAAAGAATTAAAAAAATCAAAAACAAAGCCCTTTTTTATCTCAAGGTTCAAGGCTTCAAAGGCATTCTTCAATGTCTCCATCTTTATGTATCCTTTCTGAGCCCTCAGAAAGTTACAGTCTTATCCTCCTAGATCTACTTTAGAGTTTTCCAGTTCTCCTACTTTTCCTTGACTTGTGGTCCTTTCTGGCCTCCTTTTCTTTGTTGTATTGCCTTGGCCAGTTGTAAATTCTCTTAGTCAGAAATTCTGTGTCCTCTTCTTTTTACCTATCAATAAACAATTACTGGATTCTCTATACCAAGCACCGCGAGGCATAAAAAGCATGAATTGTAGGCCGGCGCCGTGGCTCACTAAGCTAATCCTCTGCTTGCTGCGCCGGCACACCGGGTTCTAGTCCTGGTTGGGGCGCTGGATTCTGTCCCGGTTGCTTCTCTTCCAGTCCAGCTCTCTGCTGTGGCCTGGGAGTGCAGTGGAGGATGGCCCAGGCTCTCGAGACCTGCACCCACATGGGAGACCAGGAGAAGCACATGGCTCCTGGCTTTGGATCAGCACAGTGAGCTGGCTGCAATATGCCAGCCTTAGTGGCCACTTGAGGGGTGAAACAACGGAAAAAGGAAGACCTTTCTCTCTGTCTCTGTCTCTCTCTCACTGTCTAACTTTGCATGTCAAAAAACAAAAATAAAAAATAAAAAAAGCATAAACTATGAAAACAAATAACTGCACTTGAAAGAAAAGTCTTAACCATGTAAAACTGTAGCACTTACTATAAAAGTGTCCATAAATATATAACTAATACCAACATGAATTTTGATCCCAAACAGGTTTGTCTTGGGAAATACGAAGCCACTAAAGATACTCATGGGTTCCTGGATCCTCAATGCCAAGAAAATTTTTTTAAGATTTAATTTTTTTTTGAAAGGCAGAATGAGAGGGGGCGACATAAGGAGAAAGAGATCTTCCATCAGCAGGTTTACTCCTCAAATGGCTGCAATATCTGGGGTTGCAATGTCTGGGGCTGGGCCAGTCCAAAGCCAGGGACCATCTGGGTCTCCCACATGGGTGGCAGGGATCCAGGTACGTGAGACCTCATCTGCTGCTTTTCCAGGTGCATTATTAACAGGGAGTCGATCATAAGCAAAGTAACTGGGACTTGAATCAGCACTCTGATATTGGATGCTGGTGTTGCACGACGTGGCAGCTTAACCTGCTGTGCTGCAACATTAAGAAATCTTGCTTTTGGGGCCGGCACTATGATGTAGCAGGTAAAGCCATCAGCTGCGGTGTGGGCATCCCAGATGGGCACTTGTTCAAGTCCTGGCTGCTCCACTTGTGATCCAGTTCTCTGCTATGGCCTGGGAAAGCAGTAGAAGATGGCCCAAGTCCTTGGGCCCCTGTACCCATGAGAGACTAGGAAAAAGCTTCTGGCGCCTGGCTTCAGATTGGCACAGCTCTGGCCATTGCGGTCAGTTGGAGAGTGAACCAGCAGATAGAAGACCTCTCTCTCTCTCTCTCTCTCTCTCTCTCCTTCTCCTCTCTCTGTGTAACTCTGACTTTCAAATAAATAAGTAAATCTTAAATAAATTTTTCTTTGGAATCTATAATAAAAATCCCAGTGATATAAAGGGAATAGATGTCCCCAGCAGAGCTGCTCATACTCAGTTGGAAAATGAGATCAGTGAATATCTCCAAGTCATAATAATGGAACAAATATCAAGCTTTTGGCTCAATTTTCCTGGATTCCATAATGTCCAGAATTTATGTATAGTTCAAGAGGGGAGGGGCACCTGCACACTGATCATTGCCTTAGCCAGGCAGATGAAGCCAGTGCCAAACTTAACTTGATTAAGAAAAATCAAAACAAAACAAAGATGAGGGGTGGGTGTTTGGCATGGCTGGTTAAGACAATGCTGGAAATGCCTGCTTCCTGTATCAGAGTACCTGTGTTTGAATCCTAGCTGCACTCCCAGTGCCAGCTCCCTTGCTTTTGTGCACCCTGGAAGACAGCAGAAGATGGTCCAATTACATAGATCCTTGCCACTCACATGGGAAACATGGACTGAATTCTCGGCTCCTGGCTGAGCCTCATTCGAGGGTGGAGCAAGTGATCTAGATCCTACAGTCAGCACCCAGAGTTCCACCTCCCATAATGTTTATCTAGGAATGACCAACTCTAAGCCGGCGCCGTGGCTCACTAGGCTAATCCTCCGCCTTGCGGCGCCGGCATGCTGGGTTCTAGTCCCGGTCGGGGCACTGGATTCTGTCCTGGTTGCCCCTCTTCCAGGCCAGCTCTCTGCTGTGGCCAGGGAGTGCAGTGCAGGATGGCCCAAGTGCTTGGGCCCTGCACCCCATGGGAGACCAGGAGGAGCACCTGGCTCCTGCCATCAGATCAGCGCAGTGCGCCGGCCGCAGCACGCCTACCGCGGCGGCCATTGGAGGGTGAACCAACGGCAAAAGGAAGACCTTTCTCTCTGTCTCTCTCTCTCTCTCACTGTCCACTCTGACTGTCAAAAAAAAAAAAAAAAAAAAAAAGAAAAGAAAATTTCCAGGAAGCTGTGCTCTCTAATTTCCTCAGTAGAACCTGGATGGATATTAGAGCTTTAAGGTTTCTGTAAGGTGGACAGTGCTGTGGCTTAATGGGCCATGCCTCCACCTGCAGCACCGGCATCCCATATGGACACTAGTTTTAGTCCCAGCTGCTTCTCTTCCTGTCCAGCTTTGTGCTGATAGCCTGGGAAAGCAGTAAAAGATGGCCCAAGTGCTTGGGCCCCTGTATCCCCGTGGGAGACCTGGAGAATCTCCTGGCTTTTGGCTTCGGATTGGTGCAGCTCCAGCCATTGCCGCCATTTGGGGAGTGAACTAGCGAATGGAAGACCTCTCTCTCTATCTCTCTCTCTGCCTCTGTCTCTCTGTAACTGCCTTTCAAATAAGTGTAATAAATCTTAAAAAAAAAAAAAAAAAGACTAAGGGAGGATTTTAATGGGAGCTAGTCACACAGAAACCCTCTGTACTCCAGATTCCTCAAAAGAAAGCAAGTGTTCAACTTTACCATCATCCGAATGTATATGTCCTTTCCAAATCCATGTGTTGTAATCCTCACACACAAGGTGATGGGAATAGGAGGTGAGGCCTTTTGGAGGTGATTAGGTTGTGGGGAAGATCCCATACAAATGCAGTTACTGAGGGGCCGTCACTGTGGTGTAGCTGGTAAAGCCGCCGCCTGCAGTGTCGGCATCCCATATGGGTGCCATTGGAGACCTGGCTGCTCCACTTTCGATAAGGTTCTCTGCTATGGCCTGGGAAAGCAGTAGAAGATGGCCCCAATCCTTGGACCCCTGCACCCATGTGGGAGACCCGGAAGAAGCTCCTGGCTCCTGGCTTTGGATCGGCACAGCTCTGGCCATTGTGGCCAACTGGAGAGTAAACCAGCGGATGGAAGACCTCTCTCTCTGTTTCTCTCTCTCCCTGCCTCTCCTTCTCTCTCTGTGTAACACTAATTTCCAAATAAATAAATAAATCTTTATAAAACGGCCGGCGCCATGGCTTAACAGGCTAATCCTCCGCCTTGCGGCACCGGCACACCGGGTTCTAGTCCCGGTCGGGGCGCCGGATTCTATACCGGTTGCCCCTCTTCCAGGCCAGCTCTCTGCTATGGCCCGGGAAGGCAGTGGAGGATGGCCCAAGTGCTTGGGCCCTGCACCTGCATGGGAGACCAGAAGAAGCACCTGGCTCCTGGCTTTGGATCAGCACAATGCGCCGGCCACAGCGGCCATTGGAGGGTGAACCAACGGCAAAAAGGAAGACCTTTCTCTCTGTCTCTCTCTCTCACTGTCCACTCTGCCTGTCAAAAAAAAAAAAAAAAAAAGAAAGAAAAAAGAAAAAAATCTTTAAAAAACAAAAACAAGCAAACAAACAAAAAATGCAGTTATCATCTCTCCACCATGTGTGAACACTGTGAAAAGTTGCCATCCATGAACCAGAGCGAAGGCCCTCATTACACACGAAATCTGCCAGTGTCTTGATCTTGGACTTCACAAGTTCCAGAACTGAGAAATAAGATTCTGTGGTGGATAAGCTGCCCAGTTTATGATATATTATTTTAGCAGCCCACACAGACTAACACAAGCATAAAGCAAATTCATTGTACATTATACAAACAGTTTAGACACAACAACCCATTCTTATCAGTTAGGTGGTGAGAACCCTCCCCAAAATCCAAGTTCTACCTAAAGACTGACCTTGTAAGATGGACTTTCAAATGATAATCATCAGGGCAGTTATGTTAACTTGTTTTCCCATACCTTCCAATCCATCCTTTAGTCAGTAACCACAGGGAATCTTCCTAAGTATAAGCCAGGTTATGTGTATTATACTTAGACTGAAATCCAGAATGTCCTTTCATGACATGAGCAGTGCATTCTTCTCCAAACTCAACTCCTGCCATTCTCAGCATCACCCTTTAGCTACATGGTGTCCAAGTTTCTAGGACATCACTGCCCAGTAGAATTTAGTGCTGGGTCAGCGCCATGGCGCACTAGGTTAATCCCATATGGGCGCCAGCTTCTAGTCCCAGTTGCTCCTCTTCCAATCCAGCTCTCTGCTGTGGCCCAGGAAAGCAGTGGAGGATGGCTCAAGTGCTTGGGCCCCTCCATCCACATGGGAGACCTGGAAGAGGCACCTGGCTCCTGGCTTCAGATCGGTGTAGCTCCAGCCATTGCGGCCATTTGGGGAGTGAACCAGCCGAAGGAAGACCTTTCTCTCTGTCTCTCTCTCTCACTGTCTGTAACTCTATTTGTCAAATAAATAAATAATCTTAAAAAAAAAAAAGAACTTAGTGCAGTGATGGAAAGGTTCTTGTGCACTTTATAGTTGTCTGTTGGTGTCCACCAAGCAGATACAGTTATTGAGCATTTCTGATGTGGCTAGTGCATCTGAGGAAATAAAATTTTAATTTAGTTTTTTTTTATTTTTTTATTTTTTTTTTTGACAGGCAGAGTGGACAGTGAGAGAGAGAGACAGAGAGAAAGGTCTTCCTTTTGCCGTTGGTTCACCCTCCAATGGCCGCCGCGGTAGCGCGCTGCGGCCGGCGCACCGCGCTGTTCCGATGGCAGGAGCCAGGTGCTTATCCTGGTCTCCCATGGGGTGCAGAGCCCAAACACTTGGGCCATCCTCCACTGCACTCCCTGGCCACAGCAGAGAGCTGGCCTGGAAGAGGGGCAACCGGGACAGGATCGGTGCCCCGACCGGGACTAGAACCCGGTGTGCCGGCGCCGCAAGGTGGAGGATTAGCCTAGTGAGCCACGGCGCCGGCCTTAATTTAGTTTTTACTTAAATAGCACACATAATAATGGCTACCACAGTGAATAATGCAGTTCTATTGCTGTGGAGCTGTAAAACGGAGCTTTGCCTAATTTAAAGCATTTTATTGTGTGAGAAATTATGTTGATGCAGTGGTAAACTTCAGCTACACTATTAGCAGGCTATCCCAAAGATCAAAGAACAGAGGGCTTACAGACCAAATAAAAATGCTTGAATCAGACACACATACTATTTATCAAATCAACTTAAAACCTATAACATAAAGCAAAGGGAAAGAAATAGGATAAGCAATATGAGAAAAGAGGACGAGCAAGGTGGCAGGATCACACTACTTAAGTTCTGGTTTATGCATTTCTATATTGCATCAATTTTCTCTGCTGATTGGCCAGAGTCAAGGTTCAAGGGGACTCACGGACAGAAAGTGCTGTGGATCAGTGACATACAATTGTTCTACCAGAAGGAATCAAGTGGAACAAGTTCACCTGGCCTTTTGCTGTAGATTACCAATTAACCTGCTTTATGGATTTTATTTGGGCTATGAACTTATATGTTTTGGGCAGAGGATAGGTGGACCAGAATAGTTATTACCAATGAATAGTTGAATTAAGACCATATAAATATTAAGTGCTCATGTTTATTTACTGTATCTTGGACATTAAATGTCATAAATATTCAATGTGTCATGAATATTTAGTGCCCATGTGCTTCATCTGTATTTTTTGTCTTGTGAATGTTACTCTTGGTCTTTTCATATCTTTCTATCTAGACTTTGCACATGCATGCTCTACCCACTAACTACAATAGATATTTAACATATCTTTGAGTTTCATCTATCTCATGTATTTTTTTTGTTTCTTCTGCTGCATAACTCAGTATCTTAATAGTATGACAATTGCACAGTACATCTCTGCACACATTTCCTCTCTGTAGAGTGACCTTCCTCTGGCTCTTTCCCTAACAACTGCCTGAAGACCTTGTCAGTCTCAGTGGAAATGTAGCCTCTTTGGGAAACCTTCCATTATGGACCATTATCTATGAACTAAATTGAATTCCTCTAAATTCTTATGTTGAAGTTCCAACTCCCGGTGTAACTGTATTTGGAACTTGGGCCTTTAAGGAATCATTAAGGTAAAATGAGGTCATAAGGGTAAGACCATAATCTAATAGAATTGGTGTCATTATAAGAAAAGGAAAAGACATCAGCATTTGCTCTGTTTTCTCTCTCTGGATGTACACGTGGGCACACAGTAAAGCCCGTGTGGGGACACAAGAAGGCAGCTCCCTACAAGCCAGGAAAAAAGGCCACACCAAAAATTCAACAGTGATAGTACTTTCAGCTTTTAGAACTGTGAGGATAAACGTCTGTTTTTGTTTGTTTGTTTGTTTTTGTTTTTTTGTTTTTGACAGGCAGAGTGGACAGTGAGAGAGAGAGAGAGAGAGAAAGGTCTTCCTTTTGCCGTTGGTTCACCCTCCAATGGCCGCCGCGGTAGGTGCGCTGCGGCCAGCGCACCGCGCTGATCCGATGGCAGGAGCCAGGTGCTTCTCCTGGTCTCCCATGGGGTGCAGGGCCCAAGCACCTGGGCCATCCTCCACTGCACTCCCTGGCCACAGCAGAGAGCTGGCCTGGAAGAGGGGCAACCGGGACAGAATCCGGCGCCCCGACCGGGACTAGAACCCGGTGTGCCGGCGCCGCAAGGCGGAGGATTAGCCTAGTGAGCCACGGCGCTGGCCAACGTCTGTTGTTTAAGCCACCAGACTATGGTTTGTTGTTACGGCAGCCTCCAAACTGCTTTGACTCACAATACTCTGACACCAAGTGTGTGGGCTTTCCCTCACATCAACCAGTCCTCCAACACCAACTGCATGCCTGATAATTCAGTTCAATTCTGTCGCAAGTTAATAGCAGAGTCTCAAAGGATACCCCCATTGTCAACATCGGTCTCAGGTACCAGATTGTCATCTGTACTTCAGACCAACCAGCTGTAAATTGAAGGTTCCCACGACCCCCACCTCAGGTTTGATAATTTGCTAGAATGGCTCACAGAACTCAGGGACACATTTTATTTACTATTGCCAGTTTATTATAAAGGAAACAATTCACGAGTAGCTAAATGAAAAGGGTAGATCAGGCAGGTTGTGGGAGGGCCAGAGTGGAGTTTCCATAGCCTCTCCAGGAGTGCCATTCTACAAGCATCCTGGTGGGTTCACCAACCTGGAAGCTGTCTGATTCCTGTGCTGTAGAGTCTTCATGGATTTGTTTAGGTCTTTGATCTATTTGGAGTGTTTTGTTTTGTTTTGTTTTTTGCATATGGCATAAGTTAAATGTCAAACTTCTTCCTTTTGCACGTAGATATTCAGTTTTCCTACATTTGTTAAAAACACCGTCCTTTCCCCTTTAATGTTCTTGGCACTCAAAAAACAAACAAAACAAAACAGAAAAAGAAAAACATTTAACCAAATATGCAATGATTTATTTGTGGCTCTCTATTCCACTGGCCCATATATCTGTCTTTTTGCCAGTACCACACACTGTTTTGATTATCATAGCTTTTTAGTAAGTTTTGAAATTAGGAAGTATGAGTCCTTTGAAACCAAAATTTTAAACCCAGTATCTCAAATTATTATTAATGATTTGCTCTCCCAGTGACACTGTATTTCATAGCATGTATTTCTAGTGAGAAATAGTGCTCTTTGTAAATTCTTGATAAGAAATACTCAGGCATGGCAGTGCTGCTTTGGAATTTTTGTATTTCCCTTATTTTCTTTAGACAAAGCTCTTACTTCGAATGGAGTTAGAATCTGTAGTAACCTAGAATCTTGTGCAGGCTGGCATTGCCAGGCTGGGAAATCTGCCAAGGAAGACTTCCTGGATTAAGTTTAACTTAGGTAATTTTTTAGTTTGCACTATCAGCCTCCATAGAGAATACAGAAGAGAACAAACATGTTCAAAACAAGCTGTTTGGGATTTTTCTCGGGCAGGGTTGCTGCATATTCAAGGTTAGACTAATAAAAAACAAAAGTTAATGAGAGAAAAACCGTGGCAGAAAGTTGAAGCTAAACTCTGATAACTGAGACAGAACTTTGACTGTTTTGCCTCTATCTGTGATAAAAGGAGAATCAGATTTATTTCAGTGTAGCCTCAAAGTCCAAAGATTCTCTCTTCATTTTAGGCTGTGCTTAAGAAAGATAGTCCAAGAAACTTCAGCTGGTATTTTGCTTTTCTCCTAACAGAGGTAGGGTGGAGTACAAAGAAAGAATGTCAGACTGTGTCTAGGAGATCTGGTTTCCAATGGGATTTTCACACTGATTTGCTATGGGAATGAGTTACTGGCTTTCTGAGTTGCTGTTTCTTCCACCATTTGTTAGAAAATTGTTGAATCGCCAGGAATTCTAACAGCTCTAATAATATTATCGAATTCTATTTTTACATCCCCTAGATATTATTTCTTACTATTCTCTAAATCTCAGAGAATGGTATATAACTTATTTGCCTACATGTTTTATTTGCCCTGCTAAATTAAAGGGCTAAAAACACTTCTTACTCAGTTTGCCACCCTCATAGTTTAACACTGCATCTTTCATAAGTTAAATAAATATTTGAAGGAAGGTAGAATTAACTGATATCTCTCTCTTTGTTTTGAAGATTATTTCCCAGTGAGACAGACTTATTTTATTTGTTTTGTGAAGGTGAGATAACAATGCTTTAGCTAGGTGATAATATTATAGTAATGGTATTTCCCTTTATTTTGTCTAATTAAAAATAATTTGTGGATTATGCTAGAATATGAAAATTTAGGGGGCAGGTGTTAGACCCAGTGGGTAAGATGCTGACTAAGGATAGCGTTGCAGCATAGCAGGTAAAGGTGCTGCTTGCGATACTGACAACACATGTGGGTGCCAGTTCACATCCTGGCGGCTCCAATTCTGATCCAGCTCCCTGCTAATGGCCTGGGAAAGGCAGCAGAAGAGGGGCCAAGTGCTTGGGCCCCTGCCACCCACACGGGAGACCCTGATGAAATTCCTGACTGTCCTGGCCTAGCGCTGGCCATTGCAGCCATCTGAGGAGTGAACCAAAGGAGGGAAGATCTCTCTCCCTTTCTCTGTCTCTGTCTCTGTGTCTCTCCCTGTCTCTCTCTCTGTGTAAATATCTTTCAAGTATATAAGTAAAATCTTAAAAAAAAAAAAAAAAGATTCTGGTTAAGGGGCCGGTTTTGAGGCACAGTGGGTTAAACCACCACTTGGGACACCAGCTTCCCATATTGAAATGCCAGTGTGAGTCTGGGCTGCTCCACTTCTAATCCAGCTCCCTGCTAATGTTCCTGGGAAAGTAGTGAATGATGTCCCCAGTTCAGGGGTCCTGTTTTCTACATGCAAATCCTGGATGTGGTTTCAGGTTTCTGGCTTCAGCCAGGCCCAACCTTGGCCATTGTGGTCATTTGAGGAGTGAGCCAGTGAATTGAAGATCTTGCTGTCTTGCTCGCTCTCTATCTATGTGTCTGTCTCTTTCTCTCTCAGGCTTTCAAATAAAATAATTAATAATTAATTAATGTATCTTTCAGAAAATATGCTGGTTAAGATGCCTGCATCTCATATTGGAGTATTTACATTTCAGTTCCAGCTCCACTCCCCATTCCAGCTTTCTGTTGGTGCATATCCTGGGAAGCAGAAGGTGATGGCTCTATCTGTCTCCATCTCTCTTCCTCCCTCTGCCTCTCTGATTTTAAAAAGTTAATTAAAATACTGAAATAATGCATTAGGTTAGTATTTGATTGTACTACTTTCTGGTAAACTCCCAGGAAAGGTTTCCTATAAGCACTTGATGTGATAAAAAAAAGTTCATAATGAATCAGGACTGTTTACTCTGTGTAATTATGTCAGGACTCTTAGAATTACAAATATCAGAAGACCTAGTTCAAACTGGCTTCAACCGAAAAGAAAAACTTATTGACTCACGTATGTGAAAAGTTCAACCTTGGCTGAATCTTGGCCTGAATGAAGTCATTAGGGCTTAGCCTTATTCTTTGCATTTTTTGGCTGTTTCTCCATCAAATGTGCTTCTTGCTTATGGTGATAAAGCTGTTCACAGTTCCAAGCTCACATTTTATCTTCTCAGCAATTCTGGTGTTAGGACAGCACCTCTTTCAGAACAGTTCTAACGACTTCCAGAGTTGAATTGCACTGTTTGACTGGGATAGGGATGTCCTTGCAAATCCAAGTATGTGGAATACAGTGGTTGTCTAGGCTTGGGTTATGTGCCCATGCTGGAGTGCAGAGGTAGAATTTACTTCCTCCTGAAGCTCATGTACTGAGAATTTCGAACAGTAACTTCCCACTGGAAAACTGGGGACTCTTCCGCAGAAAGCAGATACAATATACAAGTGTATAGTCATTTTAATTCATAAATACATTAGTTTTACATCCTAATTAGGTGAGTTTTGGTATGTTTTCAGAAAAATTAAAGACCTCAATGAGTTGTTATATGGATTTCCAATATTTATGTTAAAAATCTATAATAAAAGATATCCAGGCTTTCATGTGCTTCTGCTTTCCACTCATTCCCTTGTGTACCAGTTGTGCAGTCACTTGAAAACTCTACTATTTACTTAAGAATAGTGAATAAAGCCAAGTAATATCTTAGTGTCATTGTGACAAATTTTGACCTCATAGGAACTCTGAAAGGATCTGTAGGTCTCCTAGGCCAAAAGACTATCCTGTCTTAATAAACCTGTCCATATTCGGTGCCTTTTGGAATTCCTTATAAATTTCAGTGGGCACCCAAGAATTTGTTAACTAATTCCCAGATGTTTCCAAAGTCTCCAGTACTGGAATAGCACTTTTGTTTCCCTTTGATTTACTATAATGATCAGGTTTTATTTGTTTGAAAGGCAGGGTGACAGAAAGAGAAACAGAGATCTTCTGTTTGCTGGTTCATTCCACAAATGACCTCAACAGCTGAGTCTGGGCCTCGCTGAAGTCAGGAGCCTGGAACTCCATCTGGGTCTCCCACATGGATGGCAAGGGCCCATACACATGAACTATCATCTGCTGCCTTCCTAGGCATATTAGCAGGGAACTGGATTGGAAGTGGAGCAGCTGAAACTTGAACTGAAATTCCCATATGGGATGCCAGTGTTGTAAGTGGTGCTTAACCTACTACAGCTCCTAAAAGGCAGTTTTTTTTTGTTTTTTTTTTTACTTTTTGACAGGCAGAGTGGACAGTGAGAGAGAGAGAGACAGAGAGAAAGGTCTTCCTTTTGCCATTGGTTCACCCTCCAATGGCCGCCACGGCTGGCACGCTGCGACCGGCGCACCGGGCTGTTCTGAAGGCAGGAGCCAGTTGCTTATCCTGGTCTCCCAATGGGTTCAGGACCCAAGCACTTGGGCCATCCTCCACTGCACTCCCTGGCCACAGCAGAGAGCTGGCCTGGAAGAGGGGCAACCGGGACAGAATCCGGCGCCCCGACCGGGACTAGAATCTGGTGTGCTGGCGCCGCTAGGCGGAGGATTATCCTGTTGAGCCACGGCGCCGGCCTAAAAGGCAGTTTTTAAAAGGAGTCAAAAGTGTCCAAACTTAAAGATTTTCAAGCCCTTCCATACTTATCTTCCAAAAACAGTATGTCATTGACCTTGTCAACTCTGTTAAGTAAAAAATCAATTAAGTATTGTGTCAACTCCACAAAAGCCAAGTGAGGCTTCTCTTTTCTCCCAAAATCAGAGTTATGCTGAATCCTGAGAGAATTTGAACAAAGTGACTGTTGATTCCTAGTCTTTCCTCAAAAGAACAAAGCTATTTTAAATTCTGTTTATTATTGTTGTTTTAAATATTTTATTTATTTATTTGAAAGGCAAAGTTTCAGAGAGGGAGGGACAGGGAAAGAGAGAGTCTGAGATCTTCCATTTGCTGGGTCACTCCCCAGGGGGTTCAACAGCCAGGGCTGGGCCAGGCTGAAGCCAGGAGCCAGGAGCTTCCTCCGGGTCTCCCATGTTGGTGGCAGGGCTCCAAGGACCTGGGGAGTCTTCCACTGCTTTCCCAGGCATTTAGCATGAGGCTGAACTGGAAGTGGAGCAGCCTGGTACCCTTATAGGATCCCAGTGTTGCAAGGTGGTGGTTTAACCCGCTGAGCCACAGTCTGTTTTTGTATAAATGTAGTCAGTTGTGCAATCAACACAAGTTCATTCTAACTTCTACCTACGGTTTTTCTGATGCATTTTTAAAAAATATTTATTTATTTGAAAGAGTTACACAGAGAGATGGAGAGGCAGGGAGAGAGAGAGAGAGAGAGAGAGAGGTCTTCCATCCAATGGTTCACTCCCCAATTGGCCTCAGTGGCTGGAGCTGAGCTGATCCAAAGCCAGGAGCCAGGAGCTTCTTCTGGGTCTCCCTTGGGGATGCAGGAGTCCAAGGACTTGGGCCATCTTCTACTGCTTTCCCAGGCCATAGCAGAGAGCTGGATCAGAAGTGGAGCAGTTGTATCTCGAACCAGTGCCCATATGGGATGCCGGCGCTTCAGGCTAGGGCATTAACCTGCTGTGCCACAGCACCGGCCCTCTGATGCAGTTTTGTTCACTGTAAACACTGGAATGCAAAAGCTGACTTATGAATTAAATTTGGCTGCGAATGACAGCTCTAACTACAATGCCTTAAAGGAATAAGAGTTGGAGTTAGTGCTGTGGTGTAGAAGTCTAAGCCTCCGCCTGCAGTGCAAGCATCCCATGTAGGTGCCAATTCGAGTCCCGTCTGCTCCACTTCCAATTCAGCTCCTTGTGAAAGCTCCTGGTAAAGCAATGGAAGATGACCCAAGACCTCCCACCCACGTGGGAGAACTGGATGAAGCTCCTGGTTTCTGGCTTTGGCCTGGCCCAGCTGTACTCAATGTAGTCATTTGAGGAGTGAACCTGCAGATGGAAGATCTGTCTCTCCTTCTCTCTCTGTACCTCTGCCTTTGAAACAAATCTTTAAAAAGAGAGAGAGGTAAGAGTTTTCCTCATATAAGAAGTCCACAGGCAGGTTGTGGCTTGCCTTGCTTTAGCACATTATGGATTTCTTTTAATATTTTCCTCAGAGTCCCAAAATGGTTGATGGAATTTTGGCCTTACATTCTCAGTGGCAGTAGGAGAAAGTAAAGGAGTACTAAAGGGCAACAAATGCTCAAATGCTTGCTTTATTTGTTGATCTTTGCTGTTTGCTTTTTTTTTTTTTTTTTTTTTTTTTTTTGACAGGCAGAGTGGACAGTGAGAGAGAGAGAGACAGAGAGAAAGGTCTTCCTTTTGCCGTTGGTTCACCCTCCAATGGCCGCCGCGGCCGGCGTGCTGCGGCCGGCGCACTGCGCTGATCCGATGGCAGGAGCCAGGTACTTCTCCTGGTCTCCCATGGGGTGCAGGGCCCAAGCACTTGGGCCATCCTCCACTGCCTTCCCGGGCCACAGCAGAGAGCTGGCCTGGAAGAGGGGCAACCGGGACAGAATCCGGCACCCCGACCAGGACTAGAACCTGGTGTGCCGGCGCTGCAAGGCAGAGGATTAGCCTAGTGAGCCGCGGCACCGCCTGCTTTTTTTTTTTTTTTTTTTTTTTTTTTTTTACAAGAACATTTATTTCTTTGAAAGGGAAAGTTACAGTGAAGGAGAGGCAGAGCCAGAGAGGGATAAGTCTTTTTTTTTTTTTTTAAAGATTTATTTATTTGAAAGTCAGGGTTACACAGAGATAAAAGGAGAGGCAGAGAGAGAGAGAGAGAGAATCTTCTACCTGCTGGTTCACTCCCCAGTTGGCCACAATGGCTGGAGCTGTGCCCATTGGAAGCTAGGAGCCAGGAGCCTCCTTTGGATCTACCACACAAGTGCAGGGGCCAAAGGGCTTAGGCCATCTTCCACTGCTTTCTCAGGTCATTGCAGAGAGCTGGATCAGAAGTGGCGCAGCCGGGACTCGAATGGTTGCCCAAATGGGGTGCCAGCACTGCAGGAGGTGGCTTTACCTGCTAAGCCACAGCGCCGGCCCTGAGAGAAGTCTTTCATCCACTAGTTTACTCCCCAAATGGCCACAATGGCCAGGGCTGGGCCAAACTAAAGCCAGGAGCCAGGAGCTTCATCTGGGTCTTTCACATGGCCCAAACACTGGGGCCATTTTCTGCTGCTTTCACAGGTGCATTAGCAGGGAGCTGGATAAGAAATGGAGCAGCCAGGACTCAAAGTGGCACCAATATGGAATGCTGGCATTGCAGGCGGTGGCTTAACCCAATATGCCACAGTTTGCTTTTCAAAGAGTATAATCAGATATTCTAGTCAATACTTTTCTAAACACCTTCTTCATCACATGATCCATGTATCTTCAATGGAATCTAAGAAACATAGTCTTTATTTGGGCTCAGTGACACTCCAAATTAAACTAGCCTGCATTAATAAAGAGAAGGGGGATATTGAATATCAGGTGGCTGTCTCAGTCAGCTTGAACTCTGTAACAAAACACCTTAGAGTGAGTGGCTAAACAATAGACATTTATTTTTTACTGTTTTGGTGGTTAGAAAATTGAAGAGCAGATTGCCAGCCTATGTGGTTCTCTTGTATGTGTTCTCTTCCAGGCTTGGAGTTACTGCCTTCTTATTGTGTCTTCACTTGGGAAAGAAAGAGAGAGAGAGAAATGGAGAAATCAGAAGGAAAAAAGGATGTGTTCTAAGTAAGCCTCAAACTTCACAAGGAAAATTCCATTGCATCTTAAGGCTTGAGAATGATTATTACTGGTTTGCTGGTCTGCCTTTCAGACCCACCAGGGTGGTGGTCCCACTTTTGTGACTCTGCTGGCTGGAAGATGGACCCTCAAGGTTCTGGGCAGTGATGGTCTGGCCTGTTGAATCTGAAGCAATGTCCTTCCTCTTCCGTTCTAACCTGGAAACTGTGGAGGCAGCCCCAATACGGACCAAATCAATTCTGGGGTCATTCTTTGTCTTCAAAAATACTGCCTAGTGCAGCCAAATAATATAATGGTCCAGTTGTGTAAGATCTAAGAAGTTCCATGCCTTCCTTCATTTTGTCCCATCTCTGTCTCCTTCAGTTCAAACTGGCAATGTTTCTGCTGGGATGGTTGATTAGATCTGTGGTTCACACTTATACTGATCTCCTTATCCAATAGTTTGTCAGTTAGTGTTCTCTTCAGAAGAAACTGTTTCCTTTTGTACAGTATGTGTACAGGCTGAGAAGTTTTCCAAATCTTAAACATATTCCTCATTTTCATTTAAACCATGACTAGCATTGCTTTTCTTGTCCATGTTTTGACTGACATTCTGTTGTTGATTATGTGTTTACTAAGAAAATGGAAACTTACTCTCCAGTTCTCCTTTCTTTCTGAGTCCTAACCAGAATCATCACTCCTTTCCTGTTTCCTCTTTCTCTCCCTTTCAAATAAATAAAATATGAATAAATTTTTAACTAAAAAACAACTTAGGAGTTTAGTGCCTGGGTTTGGGTCCTTGTTCCACTCCTGATTCCAGCTTCCTACTACTGCATAACCTGGAAGGCAGCAGTAATGGCTCAAGTGATTGGGTCTCTCCCACCCTTGTGGTAGATCAGGATTGAGATCTTAGTTTCTAGCTTTAGCCTGGCCCAGCCTGATTGTTGTGTGTATCTGGGAAGTTAACCAGTGAATGGAGATCTCTATCTCTTTGTTGCTCTAGTTTTCAAATAAATTAAATAAAGAATTTTTAAAAAATCACTACCCTTTGGGCTGGCACTGTGGCACAGCGTGTTAAAGCCCTGGCCTGAAGTGCCTGCATCCCATATGGGCGCTGGTTCAAGTCCCGGCTGCTCCTCTTCTGATCCAGCTCTCTGCTATGGCCTGGGAAAGCAGTAGAAGATGACCCAAGTCCTTGGGCCCCTGCACCCACATGGGAGACCCAGAAGAAGTTCCTGGCTCCTGGCTTCGGATTGGCGCAGCCCTGGCTATTGCAGCCATTTGGGGAGTGAACCATTGGATGGAAGATCTCTCTCTCTCTCTCTCTGTTTCTACGTCTTTCTGCAACTCTGTCTTTCAAATAAAAATAAATAAATAAATAAATATATCTTTTTAAAAAATCACTACACTTAACATGCATCTTTCTTTCTTTCTTTCTTTCTTTCTTTCTTTCTTTCTTTCTTTCTTTTTTTTTTTTGACAGGCAGAGTTAGACAGTGAGAGAGAGAGGCAGAGAGAAAGGTCTTCCTTCCGTTGGTTTATCCCCCAAATATCCGCTAAGGCCGGCCGCAGCGTGCCAGTGTGCCGCGCTGATCTGAAACCAGGAGCCAGGTACTTCCTCCTGGTCTCCCATGAAGGTGCAGGGCCCAAGCACTTGGGCCATCCTCCACTGCCTTCCCGGGCCACAGCAGAGAGCTGGATTGGAAGAGGAGCAACCAGGACAGAATCCAGCGTCCCAACCGGTACTAGAACCTGGGGTGCTGGTGCCGCAGGCGGAGGATTAGCCTAATGAGCCGCAGTGCTGGCCAACATGCATATATCTGACATGTACTTAAAAACTCCTCCAGCGCCTAGCCATTACCCAATTCCATAGCTACTTGCACATTTTTAGATATTTATTACAGCAGCAGTCTACTCTATGTACCCAAAACTGTATTAGTCTGGCTTCTTCAGAGAAACAGAACCAATGGGTTAAACATACATACACATAAGATAAGGAATTAAGAAGTCCCATTGTCTGCGGTTGTCAAGCTGGAGACCCAGGTGAACTATTAGTATAGCTCCAGTAGAAGTCCAAAGGCCTGAGAACCAAGAGAGTTGGTGGTATTAAGTTCCAATCCAACTCAGTCTCTGAAGGCTGGAGAAGACTGGTGTCCAACTCTCAAAGACAAGTGGTGAGAACAAATTTTCCCTTAATCAGTCACCTTATGTTCTATTCAGGCTTCCATTGGATCAGACAAGGGCCATCCACATTGGGGAGGGCAATCTGCTATGCTCATTCCCCGATTCAAATGTTGATCATATGCAAAAATACCCTTTAGGACATACCCAAAATATTATTTAAATACATACCTGGGCACTGAGGCCCAGTCAAGTTGACATGTGAAAGTTTTTGTTTTTGTTTTTTTTTGACAGGCAGAGTGGATAGTGAGAGAGAGACAGAGAGAAAGGTCTTCCTTTGTCGTTGGTTCACCCTCCAGTGGCCCCTGCGGCCGGCGCATTGCCCTGATCCTAAGCCTAAGCCAGGAGCCAGGTGCTTCTCCTGGTCTCCCACACGGGTGCAGGGCCCAAGCACTTGGGCCATCCTCCACTGCACTCCTGGGCCACAGCAGAGAGCTGGCCTGGAAGAGGGGCAACCGGGATAGAATCCGGCGCCCCAACCGGGGCTAGAACCCGGTGTGCCGGCACTGCAAAGCGGAGGATTAGCCTGTTGAGCCACGGCGCTGGCCGCGAAAGTTAATTATCAGAGAGGCCTAGAAATGTCTGCCACAAAAATATTAATGAAAACATTTAAATGTATTTTCCTTCTGTGTTAGCTGAAGTTTTTGTTATAAGCTTTTAGTTACATGGATGTTACACAGATGAAAGAAATATTTAATTGCAACCCAAAAATTTCTCCTATATTAGAATATGTTTTATTCTAGTTATTCTTTGCATATAATCTTACAAAAGTAGGACCAATTATTATGCTTTGCTTTGGGCTGGCACCGTGGCTCAACAGGCTAATCCTCCGCCTTGCAGCGCCGGCACGCCGGATTCTGTCCCGGTTGCCCCCCTTCCAGGCCAGCTCTCTGCTGTGGCCCAGCAGTGCAGTGGAGGATGGCCCAAGTGCTTGGGCCCTGCACCCGCATGGGAGACCAGGAGAAAGCACCTGGCTCCTGCCTTCGGATCAGCGCGGTGTGCCGGCCACAGTGCGCCAGCCGCGGCAGCCATTGGAGGGTGAACCAATGGCAAAGGAAGACCTTTCTCTCTGTCTCTCTCTCTCACTGTCCACTCTGTCAAAAAAAAAAAAAAAAATTAATTAAATAAAATAAAAAAATGCTTTGTTTTGTCATCTACTTTTTTCTGCTTGAGGTATGTACGTTGAACGTTTTTCTGCCACAAAATATTCATATGTGACATTTTGAGTGACTGCATAAGTTATTGAATGGATATATGATATCTTCCATCAGTTTCCTGTTGCTGGACATTTAGGTGGTTTCCAGTTTTTTAATATTATAAACAGCTTTTTTATACTCTTACTATCTTTTAATGTTTTAATTTCAGAAGCAATCCATGCCCTCTCTAAATAACTGGAACAATACAGAACTGTGTAAAATCAAAAGCAAAATTCCCGTTTTTATTTCCCAGTACTTCTATTTTCCAGCACTTCTATTTGCCTTGAGTCAGCCAGAGTTCACTGCGTATCTTGAATTTTTTTGTTTTCTGTGCCCTTTTTTCTTTTACTTTAATTAATATATTATCTTTTATTTTCTGTTGTTGTCAGGCCCAGTTTTAAGTAGCCAGGAGCTCTTTTACTTGATCCGGGAAGCCAGACAATCAATCTGTTAGAATTATGTGTAAACTTAGACAAAGTAATATATGAGTGACAGCCTTAAGCCTTTCTGATTAAAGTACCTGAAGTTTGCTGGTAAACTTTCTGTTTTGCATTTTGACTGCTATTAGGCCTATTAAACCCACTTCCAGGGGCTGGGCTTCTGCCTCCGGTGCCAGCATCCCATATGGGCTCCGGTTCAAGTCCCAGCTGCTTCTCTTCTGATCCAGCTTTCTGCTATGACATGGGAAAGCAGCAGAAGATGGCCCAAGTGCTTGAGCCCCTGAATCTGCATGGGAGACCCGGAAGAAGCTCCTGGATCCTGGCTTCGGATTGGCCCAGCTCTGGCTGTTGCAGCTATTTGGGAAATAAACCAGCATGTGGAAGACTTTTTTCTCTGTCTCTCCATCTGTCTATAACTCTATCTCTCAAATAAATATAATCTTTAAAAAAAATTGAAAACTCACTTCCAGGTACTGTTTCAGATAATTGGAAGTAACCTTCAAATAAGTAAGGTGTTACTATCTTTAGTTTTCTTTTCTTTTTAAAAGATTTATTTATTTATTTGAAAGGCAGAGTTATAGAGATAAAAAAGGAGAGATGGATCTTCCATCCGCTGGTTCACTCCCCAAATGGCTGCAACAGCCAGGACTGGGCTAGGCTAAAGCCAGGAGCTTGGAGCTTCTTCCAGGCCTCCCAAGTAGGTGCAGGGGCCTAGGCACGTGAGCCATCTCCGGCTACTTCCCCAACCACATTAGCAGAAAGCTGGAATAGAAGTAGAGCAGCTGGGACTCCAACTGGCACCAATATGGGATGTCAGTGCTGCAGGCCATGGCTTCAACCCGCTGAGCTACAGTGTGGGCCCCAGTCTTCTTTTAAACTGAGTGAATTACATTTAAGAAACATTTTAATGTAAACTTTTGGTGTATTTATACAACTCTGAAAGGAAAATTCTGTAAAATAATAAAAGCTAAAGATATATTTTTTTTTGGCTAGCTCCATGGCTCACTTGGCTAATCCTCCGCCTACAATGCTGGCACCTCGGGTTCTAGTCCCGGTTGGGGCACCGGGTTCTAGTCCCGGTTGCTCCTCTTCCAGTCCAGCTCTCTGCTGTGGCCCGGAAGGGCAGCGGAGGATGGCCCAAGTGCTAGTGCTTGGGTCCCTGCACCTGCTTGGGAGACCGGGAGGAAGTACCCGGCTCCTGGCTTCCGATCGGCACAGCGCCGGCCGTAGCGGCCATGAGGGGAGTGAACCAACGGAAGGAAGACCTTTCTCTCTCTCTCTCTCACTGCCTATAACTCTCTCTTTCTCTCTCTCTTTTTCACTGTCTAACTCTGTCTGGCAAAAAATTTTTAAAAATATATTTTTTTAGGGCATTCATTCATTCAGTGAATATCTACTGAATGCTTGCCATGTGTCAAGCACTGCATAGATATTAGAAATGTAAAGATGAAAAAAGAAAGTTCATCTTTTTTTTAAGCTTTCATAAACAGTATAGAAAGCACCTAACAGTGCATTTTATAGTATTCTTTGGTTTGATCTTCTCCTCAAAATCTGCATTTGAGCATTTTGTCTTTCAAAGATGTACTGCAATAAAATTCAATTCTCAGGGCTGGCATTGTGGCACAGCAGGTTAAGCTGCCACAGGGATGCCGGCTGCCCATATGAATGCCAGTTCAAGTCCTGGCTGTTTCACTTCTGATCCAGCTTATTGCTAATGAGCCTGGGAAAGCAGTGGAAGATGGCCCATGTAGCTAAGCCCCTGCTATCCATGTGGGAGACCCAGATGGAGTTTCTTGCTCCTGGTTTCTGCCTGGATCATTCTTTGCCGTAGTGGTCATTTGGAGAGTAAACCAGCTGATGCAAAATATTTCTTTCCATATCTCTCTGTAATCCTAATTTTCACATAAATAAAACAAATCTTTCAATAAAATCAGTTCTGTATTGATAGTACATTTGTGCTTGGGCCTCTGTGTATTTCTTTATGTACTGTCTTGCCACTACATTGTAGTTATGCCCCAGTAACCTTGGTAGCATTTAGCTCAAGTGTAAGAGGGAAGTCCTCTGACTGCCCAACTAGGTTATGCGGGTAATGTAGGTCATTTGGATTCCCTGCAGGTCTTTTTGGTAAAACTAAGCACAGAGACCTCACATTGCAGATGACAACATATTTTCATACTCTTACTCGCCCTTTACTTCTTTCTCTTTTTCTTTTGACTGTGAAAATTGCTGAAATATCAGGAGTTTAGTTAGGGGTGAGTAAGGAAGTTTGGAATGTTTTTAATCCTGTGTTCAGGGTTCTTGGTAATATTAGAAGAGCAGCAGAGCCATGGATGCAGTCATGCTCTTGGCTAAAGCAGCCTACCCTGACTTAAGTGCTTCATACACGAAAACAAGACCAGGGCTTTAGTTGACAGTAAATGCAACCTGAGCCAGGGATATGACTTGGCTGCCAAAACAAGCAAATGTGATCTGAACGGGCATTAATAGAAGGCTGGTGGTTGGACAAGGAAGGTAATAGCCCCAGAGTACACCCTGCAGTGGTCAGATCACACCTGGAGGATGATGTTTCCTTCTGCATTTTAAGAGTGACATCAACAAGTTGGAGTATACCCAAGTTGAGCAACAGAATGATGAATAGCCTAGAAACTACATCCTTTGAGGAACAATTGGAGAATCTGGGGTCATTTACTCTGGAAACTAGAAGACACCAGGGTATGGGATAGCTATTTTGAAACATTCACAGGGTTTTCATGTAAAAGGGATGGACTCTTCTGTGTAATCTCAGCAAATACAACTTAGATCAATGGTGCATATTACAACATGGTTGATTTCATCTCCATAAAAGGAAGTGTTTGCTAGCCCGTGAGCATCCAGAAAATACGAGCTCTGAAAGATGGTGACTTAACTTTAATAGGGAGGGTTAGAAAAGAGGCTGGCTGGCCGAATACCAGAAGATTCGTGAATAGAATGGGAAATTTTGAGAGATGACCTGATTCAAGATCCTTTCAGATTCAAAGGTTCTAATGACAAACTTAAAGAAGGAAGAAGTCAGCACTTTTTTTTTTTTAATCTCGGATCCCACACAAGTATAAATATTGAAATAGATTCTGAGGCGGAATATCAGTTATGAGAATGGAGGCAAGAAATACCAGAGCTACTTTGTTTTCCCCAGGTGGTGATAGATTTTAGACATAAAGGTTTAATTAATAGTATCTTTGCCTTTTAAAAATTTTTTCAAGACTGAATGAATGATTTTCTTTAACTTTTAAAATTCTCTAGTGGAAAACTTTCTCATGGAATTTTTGGCACTCTTAATAAGTTGTTTTCAGGGTACTATATTTTGACAAGATTATCCTTAACCCATATGTTAATCAGCTTTTCATTACTTTAAGTACACGACACAGGCTACTTATAAAGCAAAAGGTTTATTTTGGCTTATGCTTTTGGGGATTCAGAGTTCAATATCGAGCCAGTCCCATTGGTCCAGCTGTCTGATGAGGCTGCAGGATAGCAATGGCAAACTATGAACAAAGAAAAATGATCACCTGATAAGCCAGGAAGCAGAAAGACAGCACACTTGTCATCTGCCTGTGTGGTCTCTCTGTTTATGAAGCACTATGATTCAATCATGGGCTCTGCCCAACAAGCTAATCCAATCTAATCGCTAACCAGGGCCCCACCTTCAGGCACCATAATTGGATTAGGTTTACACCCTTATTCCATTAACCATTAACATCAATCTATTAACCATTAATGTAGACTTTGGGGGTCACGCCTTTAACCCTTGGGCCTTTGGGAACACACAAACTAATATCCAAACCATAGCAACCCAGTATCATAGAACAGCATTTCAGAGAAAAGCAGTTTTGTATCCACATGTCAAAAAATAGGTAGAACAACTGGGGTTTAGTGCTCAGTAATCATTAATAATTAAGTAGAAACCAGTAAAATGTATACATTAGGATAGCTTGCCTCATCCCAGCAGTCAGTGAGATGAATTAGCAATGATTTTACCAGTTTTTTAGCAATCATTTTACCAGTGCAAAAATTGGATCTTGGAGCAGCTTGCCTACTATGATCATGTGTAGAGCTGGCACGAGGACTCAGGTCTTTTCACTTTAGACCAGCGTTCTTTTATAATACAAAAGGCCTCTGTTCTTTCCTAATAGTGGGTTTAGAGACTTGAATGCAGAATATAGTTCCTCTCTTTCAGCTACAGTGGTACTCCGGAGTAGGATGGTGGTTGCTTTGGCCTAAGACTTGACTTCTCACTTAAGTGCCATCCGTAGTTCGTCTTTTGTCCTAAAGTAAATTTCTAGCAAACAGCACTTTTGATGTCTGAGAATATTTCACTATCTCCTTGAAAACAAGGATATTAAGGCTTACTTCAGACAAACATTCTATGGATGTGGTGAGGACAGTGTTTGCTAAATTACGTGGATTTGGGCAGTGTTATAAATGCTTGCAAGCTCAGGATGTCAGAAAGATCTGGGTTTAAATCTCTGTTCTTGGTGTAGACATTTAGCCTAGTGATTAAGATGCCTGTGTCCCACATGAGAGTACCTGGGTTTGATACCTGGCTCCAGCTTCCTACTAATGCAGACCCTGGGAGGCTGTGGTAATGACTCAAGTTTGTTGAGTTCCTCCCACCTAGATGGGAGATGTGGCTTGAGTTTCCAGCTCCTGACTTCATCCTGGCCTTGCCCTAGCACCCTAGCAGTTAGCTGCAGGCCTTTGAGGAATAAACCAGTGGATGTGGGAGCTCTTTCTCTCTCTTTGGCTCTCAAATAAATGCATATTAAATCTCTGTTCTGCTACCTATTGCTGTGACATACTAATTTAGTGGCTCCTCAGTTTATCTGTACAGTGGGAATAATAAGACCCCTATTTTGGGATTGTTGAGAGAATCAGGTATGTTAATGAGTATAAAGTGATGAACACTATCTTATTTTTTAAAAATATACTTATGCATTATTCAATTATATTTTATCCATTTTTCTATTGGGGGTATTATTGTGTTTCATGTTTAGTTTCTTTTTTTTTTAATTATTTTATTTATTTGAAATACAGAGTTACAGAGAGAGGCAGAACCAGAAAGAGAGGTCTTCCCTTCTGCTGGTTCACTCCCCAAGTGAATGCAATGGCCAGAGCTGAGCTGATCTGAAGCCAGGAGCCAGGAGCTTCCTCCAGGTCTCCCACGCAGGTGCAGGGGCCCAAGGACTTGGGCCATCCACCACTGCTTTCCCAGGCCATAGCAGAGAGCCAGATTGGAATAGGAGCAGCCCGGACTCAAACCAGCGCCCATATGGAAAGCCGGTGCTGCAGGCTGGAGCTTTAACCCACTGCGCCACAGCGCTGGCCCTTCATGTTGAGTTTCATCATGCTGTATTTCCTCAATCTAGTGGGTGCTGAATGAATGCTACTCAGGAATCAGCAACAATTCAGAACAAGTGCCTCCCAGGTGCCCAGTCCAGTGCTGATCTGTTCTCTGAGAATATAAAGCTGCCTGGACCAGGCCTTTGCCTTGCCCTAGTGCTGAGTGAGCATGAGTGAGTGAGCATGAGCCACAGGTTGCCCTGCAAACCAACCTACCTGCCCAACCTGAAGTTCCAGAAAGGTCTGGAGATGTGAGTCACAGCCAGCCTGCCTCAGAAAGGTGGGAGGAGTCTCGGTTGGGAGGAAGGAGCCGAGGGAAAGCACAGATGTCTGAATCAGCAAACTGCATGAACCTCGGGCCAGCCTCCGAGTTGTCATCCTTGCGGGCTAATTACATAACCTCTCAGAACCTGTTTCCTACTCTGTGAAATGCAATAAAGCCTACCTACCTGCGATTATGGGAGGACTTAATAAGATAACATTTGTACCTGACCCTCAACTGGCACAGGGAGAAAATGCTCGATAAATGTTAGCTAGAGTTACCATTTATGTTTCAGTAATACGTTATTATAATAATTCCAAGAACAGTTCATTCCCTGGTCCTTGTGCTGCGAACCGGAGTGACAAGGATCATGAACCACTGTCTCAGTTTACGACAGGGAGGTCAGGGCAGGCTTCACCCACCGAGACCAGCGGCTGCGTGGCGTCCCCACGTCCTCCGGGGGCCGGAGGACCAGTGCAGAGCAGGGCTCCGGCGTCACGTGGCCTGCGGCCCCGCCCCGTCGGAGTGGGTCCCCGGCGGCTGCGGCAGCGGCGGCTGCGCCTGCGCGGAGCCGAGCGCGCTCTGCAGCGCGGTCAGCGGTGGAGGCGGCGCGAACAGCCAGGGGGCGGCGGATGGCTGTGCGGGGCCCAGCGGGCTTGGGGTCCAGCACCAGCGGGCTGTTGGACGAGACGGTGGCTGCGGCCGACGGGCGCGAGGCGTCAGCCCTTGTGGCGGCGGGAGCCGCTCTGGAGGACGATGAAGAGGACGATGGCCGCGGCCGGGGCCTGCTGCGCTGGGACGGTTTCTCAGCCTGGCTGCATTGCGTGTGTGTGGTGGGCTTCGACCTGGAGCTGGGCCAGGCCGTGGAGGTGAGGCCCGGCCGCACTCAGGCCCCGCGCTCCGCCCCCAGCCCGGGGCGGCTCTGGCAGAGTCTGTGGTCCGTGGGCCGGCGGGCCTGGACCCCAGCCGCTGCGCATCCGGGCGTGGCCGGCCGCCTCTCCGCCGTGGGGCCGGGCTGCTGTCCATTGGCAGTTACCGTGGGAGGATCTTGGGCTGCGGCTAGGGGTGAAAAGTTCCCTCTAGGCCCCTCCTAAGTACTTGTTGATGTTCGTGTTTTGTTTTGTTTTAAGATCCCAGAGTCCAAGAATAACTCAAAGTGTTAGCGGTCCCGGGAGAAAGCTGCAGGCAGGATGTTTGGGACTTCTTCAAGAAGGGAACAATGCCCCCTGACATATGGGGAACTCTAATGGCGAAGCTTGCACAACCATTTCTTGAGGCTCAGATTGTTCCTTGTCAGGAACTCTTAGAGCCTTCCATTCAGCCCGAGTCAGATGCTTACCTTAGCGTGACTGCCTCCTTTCCCACTTTGCGTTCCTCGTTTCCGTCATTTCTTTATGTTGTTTCTTGACCGTTTATCTTGAAAGCTGATGTCAGGCTGAATATAAGGAAAGTCCTTTGCTTGTGGCTCTGACACGTTTTCCGGCTTTATGGCACCTTGTTGAAAGGCCGTGGAGTTTTAGTCATTCTTGACATTATTTTAGGGTCCTTTTAGTAGCACAAGAAATTGCTTGTTTTTATGTGTCCAAGAAAAACGTTATCTGAAGGACTTGTGTTTAGAAGCATTTTGGGTTTTGGGTGGTGATAAAGATGTTAATGGCTCAGTTGTCTGAGAAAACCGGTGAAGGAGGTTTTTCCTAATGTGAAACTACTGCTTTTGTATTAAACCTGTCTTCTTGGTGTTTATTACACAGTTCAGTAAACATTGTTTGCACTAAGATATGGGCATTATGCAATTTGCTGGACATACACTGTAACCAGTATTTTATTTTTTTTATTTTATTTATTTATTTTTTTTTACAGGCAGAGTGGACAGTGAGAGAGATAGGGAGAAAGGTTTTCCTTTTTGCCTTTGGTTCACCCTCCAATGGCCGCCGCGGCTGGTGCGCTGCGGCAGGCGCACTGCGCCGATCCGGCAGGAGCCAGGTGCTTATCCTTGTAACCAGTATTTGTAGATTGAGATAGTTTAGGGGAGAAGCAAGAGTTAAATCTCAGAAGCTCATTTGAGCCCAATGCAGTGTGTGGCACATAGCACCATTCAGTAAGTATTTGTTGGCTGAATGAATAGGTGAGCAGTCTTTCATCTTACTGGGGTACAATGAAAGTTCCCAAAGACTTTGGAAGATTTAAAAGCCATTTACCATTTCGGTTGACATGTTAGCCCAGAGTTATATGTACAGCAAAATAGTATTAAACTAGAAAGCATAGAGTAAGTTGTTACAGTTGATTGTATTTTTTTTACTTTTATTTTTATTTTTGACAGGCAGAGTGGACAGTGAGAGAGAGAGACAGAGAGAAAGGTCTTCCTTTGCCGTTGGTTCACCCTCCAATGGCTGCCACGGCCGGCGCACTGCGCTGATCCGAAGGCAGGAGCCAGGTGCTTCTCCTGGTCTCCCGTGGGGTGCAGGGCCCAAGCACCTGGGCCATCCTCCACTGCACTCCTGGGCCACAGCAGAGAGCTGGCCTGGAAGAGGGGCAACCGGGACAGAATCTGGCACCCCGACCGGGACTAGAACCCGGTGTGCCGGCGCTGCAAGGCGGAGGGTTAGCCTAGTGAGCCACGGCGCCGGCCACAGTTGATTTATTTTATTTATTTGAAAGACAGAGTTACAGAGAGAGGTAGACAGAGAGAGAGAGGTCTTCCATCCGCTGGGTCAGTCCCCAGTTGGTCACAACAGCCAATCCAAATCCAGGAGCAAGGAGCCAGGAGCTTCTTCCAGGTCTCCACGCAGTTGCAGGGGCCCAAGGACTTGGGCCATATTCTACTGCTATCCGAGGCCATAGCAGAGAGCTGGATTGGAAGAAGAGCAGCCAGGAGTAGAACCGGCACCCATATGGGATGCTGATGCTTCAGGCCAGGGCGTTAACCCATTGCGCCACAGCGCTGGCCCTGATTGCATTTTTTTAAAAAAAAACTTAATTATTAGAGAGTGAGCGTGTGCCCTCTGCAGATTTATTCCCCAAATGCCAACAGCGGCTGAACCTGGGAGTTGGTAACTAAATCCAGGTCTCCTACTTGGGTATCAGGGACCCAGTTACTTTGAGCCATCACCACTGCCTCTGAGGTGGTATATCAGCAGAAAGTTGGAGCCAGGAGCTGCAGCCAGGTATCAAACCAGGTGCTCTGATGTGGGAACATGCTGTCTTAACCATTAGGCTAAATGCTCACCCAATTACATTTTTAAAAAGTTTCATTCCTTTGAATGACCGAATAGCAGCAAGAGAAAGAGAAAGAGAGAGATCTTCCATCTACTGGTTCACTCCCCAAATGCCCACAATAACCAGGACTAGCCCAGACTGAATCCAGGAACCAGGAATTCTATCCCAGTCTCCTACTTGAGTTTCAGGATCCCAGGTTCTTGGGACATCTGCTGCTGCTTTCCCAGGCACATTAGCCAAGAAGTTGGATTGGAATTGGAGCAGCTGAGACTTGGACTGCCGTTCTGATAAGGACTGGGGGCATTGCAAGTGGTGTGCCACAGTGCTGGCCCCAGTTGAGTTCTTAAATAGCTAAAGATTCTTTTGAGACATTCTTTATATGAGAATTTATTTATTTATTTGAAGAGTGTAGTCACAGAGAGAGACGAGAGAGAAAAAGAGATAAGGAAAAGGGAGAGACAGAGATCTTCTATTCTCTGGTTCACTCCCCAGATAGCCAGGAGCTTTATTTGAGTCTCCCACTTGGGTACAAGGGCCCAAGCACTTGGGCCGTCTTTTGCTGCTTTCCCAAGGATATTAGCAGGAGCTGAACTGGAAGTGGAACAGCTGGGACTTGAACTGGCTGTTGTGACCATTTGGGAAGTAAACCAATGGATGGAAGATATCTGTCTACCCTTCTCTATCACCCTACATTTCAAATAAATAAACAAATGTTTAAAAATATATAGAATCACTGATTTTAGAAGGTGTCAGATGAGCATGGGAAGATTCTCTAATAAAGGGCTCAAAGAAAGATAATCACAGGTAAAATACAAAACTAAGTAACTTAATTTTTACTTTGTTTTACCCAGGGAGAAATATGGAATATTTGCCTTGCCATTTTAAAAAGACTATTTATTTGAAAGGCAGAGTTAGAGAGGGAGAGGTAGAGAGAGAGATCTTCCATCTGCTGGTTCACTCCTCAGATGTCCACAACTTCTGAGGTTGGGTCAGGCAGAAGCCAGGAGCCTGGAGCTTCATCTAGGTATCCCATCTGGGTGCAGGGGCCAAGGACTTGGGGCATCCTCTGCTACTTTTCCTGGCGCATTAGCAGGAAACTTTATGGGAAGTGGAGTAGCTGGAACTCGAACTAACACCCATATGGATGCCAGTGTTATAGGTGGCATCTTTTTTTTTTTTTTTTTTTTTTTTTTTTTTTGACAGGCAGAGTGGACAGTGAGAGAGAGAGACAGAGAGAAAGGTCTTTCGTCGGCCGGCGCACCGCGCTGATCCGATGGCAGGAGCCAGGTGCTTCTCCTGGTCTCCCATGCGAGTGCAGGGCCCAAGCACCTGGGCCATCCTCCACTGCACTCCCTGGCCACAGCAGAGAGCTGGCCTGGAAGAGGGGCAACCGGACAGGATTGGTGCCCCGACCGGGACTAGAACCCGGTGTGCCGGCGCCACAAGGCGGAGGATTAGCCTAGTGAGCCACGGTGCCGGCCTATAGGTGGCATCTTTACCCACTATGCCCCAAGTTTGCCTTTTTTTTTTTTTTGACAGGCAGAGTTAGACAGTGAGAGAGAGAGAGACAGAGAGAAAGGTCTTCCTTCCTTTGGTTCACACCCCAAATGGCCACTACGGCTGGCGCGCTGTGCTGATCCGAAGCCAGAAGCCAGGTGCTTCCTCCTGGTCTCCCGTGCGGGTGCAGGGCCCAAGCACTTTGAGCCATCCTCCACTGCCTTCCCGGGCCATAGCAGAGAGCTGGACTGGAAGAGGAGCAACTGGGACAGAATCCGGCTCCCCAACCGGGACTAGAACCCAGGGTGCCAGCGCCGCAGGCAGAGGATTAGCCAAGTGAGCCGCAGCGCCGGCCACAAGTTTGCCATTTTTAAAATGAAGTAAAGGAGGCAGATGATTGGCCTAGCAGTTAAAACTATGTCCCCTATCAGAGTACAGTTTGGGTTTGGGTCCTGGTTTCACTCTTTATTCCAGCTTCCCTGCTAATGTGGATCCTGGGATGCAGCAGGTGATGGCTCAAGTAGTCAGGTCTCTGCCACACACATGGAAGACCTGAATTAACTTCCAAGGTTCTGGAGTCAGCATTGTGGCATAGCAGGTAAAGCTGTTGCCTGTGACAATAGCATCTTGTATGGGCGCCAGCTTGAGTCCTGGCTGTTCCACTTCCTATCCAGCTCCCTGCTAATGCAGCTGGGAAGGCAGCAAAAGATGAGCCAAATACTTGGACCCCTACACTTATGTGGGAGACCTAGAAGAAGCTCCTGGCTTCAGCCTGACCCAGCCTTGGCCATTCCAGCAATTTGGAGAGTGAACCAGCAGATGGAAGATCTCTGTCTCTCCCTCCCTCTCGCTCTGTAACTGTGCCTTTCAAATAGCTAAAAATAAATATTAAAAAAAAATTTCAAGGTCCTGGCTTTGGCATGAGCCAGGCCATTGTGAGCATTTGGGGAATGAAGCAGAGTTTTTCTGTACCTCTCAAATAAAACTGTTTGAAATGAAGAAAAAGACAAATTAGTAAGTAATGCAGCAAAATAGTTGAAAAATGTTTCACTTTTGCATTGTGATCATATTCATGCTGAAAATAGACAAAGATCTGGAATGGGACAAGAAAGTGAGTGTAGAATTCTGTTGGAGAAATGGCAGTCTATAATACAGGAACAAGGGAGCTCAAACAGAAGATTAATTTAAAAATAGATACAAACTGAGTTTGGAGATAATATCTTGGAGTCGACCTGTGTGAGATGGACTTAGGAGGCTGTTCTGCCGTGACAAAGTATTTATTTGTAGATTTCTTACAAATGCAGAATCCTTATTAAAGAGGTGAATGTTTAGACTATTCATTAAGGCACCTGTATCCCCACAGAGGAGTACCTAGGTTTTTGGTTTTTTTTTTTTTTTTTTTTGACAGATAGAGTTAGTGAGAGAGAGAGACAGAGGGAAGGGTCTTCCTTCTGTTGGTTCACCCCCAAAATGGCCACTATGGCTAGAGCTACGTCAGTCTGAAACCAGGAGCCAGGTGCTTCCTCCTGGTCTCCCGTGTGGGTGGAGGGGCCCAAACACTTGGGCCATCCTCCACTGCCTTCCTGGGCCACAGCAGAGAGCTAGACTGGAAGAGGAGCAACTGGGACTAGAACATGGCGCCCATATGGGATGCTGGCGCAGCAGGCAGAGGATTAATCAAGTGAGCTATGGCGCCGGCCCGAGTACCTGGGTTTGACGCCTGATTCTTGCTCTTTTTTTTTTTTTTTTTTTTTAAGATTTATTTATTTATTTGAAAGGCAGAGTTACAGAGAGGCAGAGAGAGAGAAAGAGAGAGGTCTTCCATCTGCTGGTTCACTCCCCAGGTGGCCACAATACCCAGAGCTGTGCTGATCTGAAGTCAGGAGCTAGGAGCTTCTTCCGGGTCTCCCGCACAGGTACAGGGGCCCAAGGATTTGAGCTATCTTCCACTGCTTTCCCAGGCCGTAGCAGAGAGCTGGAATGGAAGTGGAGCAGCCAGGTCTCAAACCGGTGCCTATATGGGATGCCAGCAATGCAGGCGGCAGCTTTACCCGCTACACCACAGCGCTGGCCTCCTGACTCTTGGTCTCAACTCCTACTTCCTTCTGATGCAGACCCTGGGAGACAGTGGTGATGGCTCAAGTGGCTGGGTCTCTGACATGCATGTGGGAGACCTGGAGTGAGTGCTCAGCATCTGACTTTGACCGTTGCAGGCATCTGGGGAGTGAACCAGTGGATAGAAGTTTCTTCTTTTTCTATCTTCTCTCTCTGTGTTTCTTTGCCTCTCAGAATAAGGAAGAAACTTTAAAATCTCTGCTAAACACACAGTGTAGAATAGTGGTCAAGAACCCAGACACTAGAACTGAGCTGGCTGAGTTTGAATCCATGTGACTGGGTAAGTTGCTTAGCTTGTCTGAGCCTTATATTCCTCCACTGTATAACAGGGTAACGGTACATGTATTGTGACATTGTTGTGAGGATTAGGTAAGCTGATATTGCTAAAGCATTTGGAACAATGCCTAGGACATAGTAAGGCCTATTTAAGTCTGCATTTGGGAAGAATTGATTTTCCAAAAATTCCCCTTTTCAGTGGAAAGAACCCCTGATTTTTGCTTTGGGAAGTTGGACCTTAGTTTTGTATTAGGAAAATGAAATTGAGATATTTGAATTAGTACTTCTGTAAAGGGGATTTTTTTCCCCCTGTGTAAGTAAAAATCTAATGTAGAACCGTATTGGCTAATGTGGTTGAAATGGGGAGTGTGTGTGGATCTAGTTGTAGGCAACAGAAAATAATTTAAGCTACCCCAAGCAGAAAACAGAAAATGGCACTAAGATTACCAAGGTGTTTCAAGCTGTTCAAGGCACAAAGCTAGCGGAGCTCCGGAAAATAGCCCAGAACCAGGGAAGTTTGTGTCTTTTGGTGGGTCTTCTTCATGCTTCATGTTCCTTGCAAACTGACTTCCTTTACTTTGCTGACCTTTGTGGTGGGGGAGTTGCCCTTTGCAGCTGCTTAGTGAAGAGGGTCAATCTTTTACTCTTGTTCCAAACACTGCAAGAAGGTACTCAGGTCCTGCTTGGGACAGATGTCCACTAATGCAATTGGCTTAAGACCTGGGTCGGGGAAAGAGTGGTGTACCTTGCATGAAATGTCTGAAGTAGAGATGGTGTTAAGGTGGGCATTTGGTTTGGGAAGAGACCGAAAAAATGTGTTCAAGTTCTTTTCCCCTGAGGGTGACCCTGGAAGCACCACTATAGAATCCAAGTGTCTTCTGAAACAAGGTTTGAAGTCACCTGGATTTTATATACTTTGTGTCACTTCTGGCTTTGAACTGACCTGGTTATATAGTAACACCATCCACTGCACAGATCCAAAACCAGGAGCCTAGAGCTTCTTCTGGGTCTCCCAAAAGGGTGCAGGGGCCCAAACACTTGGGCCATCTTCTGCTGCTTTCCCAGGCCATAGCAGAGAGCTGGATTGGAAGAGAAGCAGTCAGGACTTGAATCAGCGCTCAAATGGGATGCTGCTGCCGCAGGCAGTGGCTTTACCCAGTACACCACAGCACCAGGCCCAAAACTTCTATCTTTTTTTAAAAAGTCACTTTAAGGGAAAATTATGATAATAAAGGAATAGTTAAGAATAGCCCCACACTGATAAGTTAATGTAAAAGGACACTATAAAGGGAAATAACAAATTGAGCATGCATCAAATAACAGGCATTAATTCTTACAGGCAGCATTTCACTTACTCAATAAAAGCAGACTCTAGGAAAGGTGAATCCAGAATTGGCTTGTTTACTCACTTTTTTTCCTCCAGAGTAATAACATGCTCATTGTTGAAAAATGAGCAAGAAGGGAAAAATATGAACATTAGAAAATATCATTCCTAATTCTACTTCTCCAAGAGGAAACTTGGAGTTGTTAGTGTGAATCACCAATATTAATATTCCAGGACTGGCATTGTGGCATAGCACGTTAAACCACCGCCTGTAGCACCAGCATCGCATACAGGTACTAGTTTGAGTGGCTTCTCCACTTCTGATCCATCTTCCTACTAATGTTCCTGGGAAAGCAGCAGGATGACCCAAGTGCTTGGGATCCTGCACTTATGTGCGAGGCCTAGATCATGCTGCACACTCCCAGCTTCTGCCTGGCCCAGCCCTAGCCGTTGTGGCCATTTTGGGAAGTGAACCAGTGGAAGGAAAATCTCTCTCTGTCTACCCCTCTATCTGAAAGTCTGCCTTTCAAATAGATAAAATAATTGGTGAAGTCACCACTTGAGATGCCGGCCTTCTGTATTAGGAATGCTTGATTCAAATCCTGGCAACTTTGCTTGCATTCCAGCTTCCCACTAATGTGCCTGGGAGACAGAGAGATGGCTCAAGTATTTGAGGCTCTTTCACACTTAGGAGACCCAGAAGATGTTCTGGGTTTCTGGTGTAAGCCTGGCCTAGCCCTGGTTGTTGTGGGCATTTGGGGTGTGAACCAATGGGTTGAAATCTGTCTTTCTCTGTCTTTTTACTTTTCAAATAAATAAACAATTTTTAAACAGTCCTTCCTGGGAGCTAGTGTCATGGTGCAGTGGGTTAAGCCGCTTCGTGTGAGGCCAGCATCTCCAAGATTGAAGTCTTGGCTTCTCTACCTCCCATACAGCTCCCTGCTAATGCCTCTGGGAAAGCAGTGTAAGATGGCACAAATACTTGGGCCCCTGCCACCCATGAAGGGGACCTAGATGGAGTTCCAGGCTTCTGGTTTCGGTCTGGCCCAGTCCCAGTCCTGGCCATTATAGCCATCTGGGGAGTAAACCAGCAGATGGAAGGTTCTCTTTCTTTCCGTCTCTCTCTCTCCCTATCTCTGTAACTCTGTCTTTCAAATAAATTCTTTTTTTTTTAAAGTCCATCCTGAGAAGCAAGTTTGTTAGATTTAATTTAATTTTCCTGATAATTTATGATATAGCCCATTTCTGTGTACATATCACTTATAGATCACTTCTTGCTGAAAAGAATTTTAGATTATTTAGATTGTAAAAACCAGGACAATCTATCATTAATTTATTATCTGAGTCATATATTTCATTCTTACTTATTTTTAAAATTTTATTTATTTGGGAGACAGAGACAAAGAGAGCTTCTATCTGCTAGTTCACTCCCCAAAGGACTGGGATGACCAGGGCTGGGCTAGGGATTGGCCAAGGCAGAAGTCTGATGCCAGCAACTCAGTCCAGGTCTCCCAAGTTGGGAGTTAGGGACCCAACTACTTGAACCATCACCACTGTCTCCCAGGATCTATATCAGTAGGAAGCTGGAGGAAGGAGCCAACGCCTAGAATCAAACCCAGGCACTATTGATATGGGAGGTGGGCATCTTAACCACTAGGCCAAACACCTGCCCCCATTTCCAATTTTTAAAATCACTGCTGTTTCCCCTCATTCCCTAATAGGGTGGAGCCTGGAGGAGTGACCAGTGTTCTTTATCTTAGCAAAGTTTCCTGTTTATTCTTCTGAGAATAATAAAGGCAGCTGTGTGGCGGGTTGTTTGCTCTGTTTCTTTCTCATGAACTGGATGACCCCTAGCCTCAGTGTTTGATTCTCATTGAGTTTACTGTTCTAACTGAAATGGATGCTATGTGTAACTGTATATTGCTGTGCTGTATCTTAGAGCCATCTATACAGCTGATATTTATTGGGCAGCTACCATATCCCAGACACTGTTATATTCTGGAGCCTCATTCATCCCTCGCTTTGTGAAATTTACCATTTAGCAGGAATGCAGGCCGTTAGGTTAGGAGGAAGGGTAGGATATTAATAGTGGCCTTTATGTTTTCTTGTGAACTAGTAGTGCTTCATAGTAGCTTAATATAATCTTTTTTAAATTTTTATTATTATTATTATTATTTTTTGACAGGCAGAGTGGACAGTGAGAGAGAGAGAGACAGAGAGAAAGGTCTTCCTTTGCCATTGGTTCACCCTCCAATGGCCGCCATGGCCAGCGCGCTGCGGCCGGTGCACTGCGCTGATCTGAAGGCAGGAGCCAGGTGCTTCTCCTGGTCTCCCATGGGGTACAGGGCCCAAACACCTGGGCCATCCTCCACTGCACTCCCGGGCCATAGCAGAGAGCTGGCCTGGAAGAGGGACAACCAGGAAAGAATCCGGTGCCCTGACCGGGACTAGAACCCGGTGTGCCGGCGCCACAAGGCGGAGGATTAGCCTGTTGAGCCACAGCGCCGGCCGTAGCTTAATATAATCTATGACTTGCGGATTAAATCTCTAGTAACCTCCTGAGCTTCTTAGGCCTCCAGAATTTACAGAGGCCTCCTTGGTGTTAGCCAGCCTCTGATTCTGTTATGAAATGATAAAATACCAGTGTGGAGATAATCTGAGACGTGCTGCTGTCCGGTTAGCACTTTTACAAATGCCTATGCTTTATTGTGTTTATATGATGAATGGTACAAAACATGGACAGTTACATCTGAACTTTACCCTTTCTTGAGAGAGGTAATTCAGTGTATATTCCATGTTCAGAGTTACCAGGTGTTCAGTAGCGTGCTTAGTTTAGAGATTGAGTGAATTGAAATCCAAGGGCCATCCTGTCCTGATACATGTCATGTCAGGCCTTTTTTAAAATGTGCATTTATCTCTTTTGAAGTATAACATACATATAGAAAAGTACACAAATTCTAAGTCTGTAATTTGATGAATTTTTGTAAAATACACATGGAGCTGCCATATAGATAAAAAAAATAGAATTATCATTGACCCAGACATTTCCCCTTAAGTCCCCTTTTATTCATGACCTAGTTTTGTTGGGCAGCAGTACTGCATTGGTGACATTCTTATCCTATCCATTTAAGGGCAGTACCTGGAAGTTGTGAATACTATTTCTCATATATTATAAATCAAAACTTGGTCACAAGTCAAGTCTATACCAAACTACAGGGGAGGTTGGGAAATCTTAATTCTGGGTGGCAGTACAGCTAAAATTCAAAGGATTGTATAAATAAAGGGAGATGGGAAGAATTAGATACTGGCAGGCAACAAACCTTAACTATCTAGGAGCAGTTATAATCTTAGGTAACAAAAGGTTTATTTTAATCTATGAGCTTGAGTTTTATAATATAAACTTAAAAAATTTAATAGTAACTGAGTTATTTGAGAGGTAAAGTTATATATGAATGAAAATTCTACACAATTATGCTCCTAAAATTTTGGAATAAAGGATTATGGCCTGTTTTACCTAGAATGTGGAAGTATCTGTGAATGCTTAGAAATGAGGCTGAATGGTTTTATTTTGGTAAATTTAAGCTATTTATGTATCACTAGGCTTCCATCTGTTTGAGTTATTTGTGTTTTTGAGTTATTTGTGATTCAAAAGAATCATGTGAGGCATTTGATACAAACACAAATCCTGGGACTTTACCTCAGACTTTTGGAATCAGAATCAGAACCTGATAGTTATTATGTGGAGGCACATTTGGGGTGAGATTTACAGCAATGTAGAACAACACCATCTTCTGTGATGTTTTAGTTTTATTTTATTTGGGCATGTACAATTATCTTTCATAAAAACAATATTTGTTTTAACAGTAGTTTGTCACTGTTTTAGAATAAATTAGTACATATTTAATACATGATCCTTTTTAGTTTCTAATAATGGCGGATGTTGATAGATGGGACTCATATGAAAAGAAGCTGTTTGGGAACCTCAGTAGATTTAAAGAGTGTAAAGGAGTTCTGGGACCAGAAAGTTTGAGAACTGCTGTTTTACACAGCCTGGCTTGAGATGCTTAGATTTGGTTGACTTGTGGGAAGCAGGCTAACGTCATGGGTGAGTGGGTGAAAAGACAGACCAGGAATGGGCTGGTATCCTCGTCTCTGTACTTACTAGGAGTATTATTTTGGTGAAGCCACTCATTCTCTTTGTGCTTCAGTCCTTCTTGTATAGACAGGGGTAGTAGAAGCAATTTCACACAGATTCCATAAAAGTTGTTTAAAGTATGTGAAGCACACGGCAAGGGCTCAACAACTGCAGGCCGTGTTGTGGTTGACAGACTTTGTGGGTTTTAGATTCATATTGGAGATGTAAAAGCAAGACCCAAGTTGCTTCTACGATTGTTCTGTTAGAGAAAGTTTGTTTTAATTGATACTTATAACATAGAAATCAGTAGGCCACTAATGTTTGATATTTTCTCTTAATTTCTTGTTACTACTCTTTTACTTCTGTGACACTCATAAGTGGTGATAACTAGTAGTTTCTTATTAAAGGAATTGGGAAATGAATAACGATTAGAAAAATTGAATAAGTTCAGCATCATTTATATCATTTTTTTCATTTAGTCACTCTAATTAAGTAATATGAATTGTTTTTAAATAAGTAAACTGGAACTCTGAGGAGTAAGAGTAACTTGCCCCAAATCAGATACCTATTAAGCCAAGATTTAAACCCAAGTCCTTCTGACTCCACAGCCACTATGCTTTTTTTTTTTTTTTACTATTTTTAGTATAAATTGAAGCAAAGCAGATGTGTGATATATTAGTGATAACTTGAATTCCCCAGTTATTGGCAGTAATAGTTGTCTTTTTATTCCCCAATGTTTTCCTCTGTGTAAGTGAATACTAAAATGCAATAGTAGCACCTATAACCGTTTTGTGAGTTGAATACTAAATATTTTTAGTGGGTGAGTATTTGATGCCATAGATGAGGTGCCTCTTGGGATGCCCACATCCTGCTTCAGAGTGCCTGGTTCTGGTCCATGCTTCTCTGCTTCTTGCTAATGCACATCCTAGGAGGCAGTAGATGATGGCTCAAGAACTTGGGCTACTGCTACCCACATGGGAGACCCAGGTTGAGTATTGGGTTCCTGGTGTTGACCTGGGTGTTGTTGTCATCTGGGGAGTGAACCAGTGGATGGAAGCCTTCTCTCTGTTTCTGTAACTGTTTCCAAATAAATAAGTAAATCTTAAAAAAAAAAAAAAAGAAACAAAAAGAAAAGTTTCTGAACCCCAGACCAGTGTGACCTGTGTTGATTGGGTAGATGCTGAAATGAGATGATAATAGTTTCCTCTTCCTAGTGTATTTGTGAGGACTGACACAGTACAATGCCTGGTATGAGGGAAGTACTTGGTAAATTTAGCTGTTAAGATTATTAATTGAGTTTTCCTGAAATAATGAAATAGTTACTCTTTTGGTCTAGTTCATTTGAATTACATCAATATTACTTACCTAATGAATTCCTGTGTAATTTTGGGACCCTTCATAATTAATATAGATTTAAAATTAAGTTTTTGTTAGTATTTATTATAATAGGAGCACTGATGCTGTTTCAATAGCAATAATAATTTGTTTGCTTAGCATCTATTACGTGTAAAAGATTCTATTAGTCATCATAAACAAGAGATAAAGATGTGGAGTGGGCATTTAGCCTGGCATTTAAGATGCCCACGTCTCACATTAGAGTGCCTGGGTTCAGTTCCCAGCTCCAGCTTCTGACGCTAGTGTCCTGCCAGTTTAGACCATGAGAGGTTCAAGTAATTGGATTTCTCCCAACCACATGGGAGACCTGATTTGAGTTCCTGGCTCATGGTTTTGACCCTAAACCAACCCCAGCCCAATATGTCTGTGTCTCTTTGTCTGCCTCTCAGTTTAAAACAAACAAAAACATTGAGGAGGACATGAGACTCCTTGCTGTCCAGGAATTTAACTGCAGAATTAAAAGAAAAGTAGGCATAAGTGATCCAGAGACTAAGTAAAAAGTTCTGGTGGAAGGTGAGATTTGAGTTGAACCTTAAAGTTTACATAGTTAAAAATTTTAGTTTTATATAATTAAAAAATTATATGCATGTATTCTTTGAAGATTTGCAGAAATTACAAAACAGGAACTGAAAATCACTTATTTCATGTGCTGGATAGGATTTGATAAGGGAGATTCAAATTGGTGAATAATAGTGGTTTCACTTGAGGAAGGTGACCTGGACATCTATGGGAAGAGAGACTATAATTTTTATCACATGACTTTTTTTTTTTGACAGGCAGAGTGGACAGAGAGAGAGACAGAGAGAAAGGTCTTCCTTTTCCATTGGTTCACCCTCCAATGGCTGCCGCAGCTGGCGTGCTGCAGCCGGTGCACCGTGCTGATCCAAAAGCAGGAGCCAGGTGCTTCTCCTCGTCTCCCATGGGGTGCAGGGCCCAAGCACTTGGGCCATCCTCCACTGCACTCCCGGGCCACCGCAGAGAGACTGGAAGAGGGGCAACTGGGACTAGAACCCAGTGTGCCGGCGCCGCTAGGTGGAGGATTAGCCTATTGAGCTGCGGCGCCGGCCTATCATATGACTTTTTAAGGTTTGAAACATTAGGTATAGCTATGTTTTTTCCTTTTTAAAAAATTCAAATATTCATGTACCATAAAGTTTACCATTTAAAAATATATAATTCAGTGTTTTTCACAGGATTTTGCAACTATCACTGCTGTCCAGTTCTAGAATATTTTTATCATCCCTTTAAGAAACCCCATCCCCATTTCCCTTTCTCCCCAGCCCTTGATGACCAACTCATCTACTTTCAGTCGCTGTGGATTTGTGTGTTATGCACATTTTATATGATAGAATTATGTAGTGTATGGACTTTTTTTTGGCTGTTAGGAACCATGTTATGAATATTCATGTACAGGTTTTTGTATAACATACGTTTTCACTTGGACATATACCTAAGAGTGAAATTGTTGGGCCATATGGTAACTCTATGTTTAACGTTCTGAGAAACTACTGAACCCTTTTTCTTTTTTTAAAAAAATGAAGCATTCCATACAATGCTGGGAACGTGGCAAAAGACTTGTAAAGTGCAGGTGATTTTTATCAAAGTTATTTGAGAGGCAGAGATAAAGAGAGACAGACAGAACTCCCATCTACTGCTTCACTCTGCAGATATCCACAGCAGCTCAGGACTGGGCTTGGGCCAAAACTAGGGGTTGGAAACACAATCCACCTCTCTCGTGTTGAGTAGCAGGGGTCCAGTTTCCTTGAACCATCACCATTGCCTCTCAGGATCTGTATTAGCAGGAAGCTGGAGTCAGTAGCTGGAGATGGATATTAAACCCACGTACTCTCATATCCACGAGCATCCTAACCAACATCTCAGTCATTGGGCCAAATGTCTACCCCTCAACTGCTTTCTACCATCAGTATGTGAGAGTTCCATTTTCTTCACATTCTTGCCAACCCTTGTTATTGTTTTTTCTTTTTATTATGGCCATCCTAGTGGGTATGAGTCCTACCTTACTGTGGTTTTATTTGCATTTCCCTACTGACTAATGATACTGTGTGTTTTTTCATATTTATTGGCCATTTCATGTTTTTCTTTTTCCTTTGAGAAATGCCTATGGAAATCCTTTGCCCACTTAAAAACTGGAGTACTTACCTTTTAATTGTTTAGTTGTATGTGTTGTTCTTCATGTGTTCTGTATACAAGACCCTTATCAGATAAGTGATTTGTGTTGTATTCTGTTCAGGCTACTGTAACCACATATACCATAAACTCAGTGGCTTATAAAATAAGGAAATTTAGTTCTTAGTTTTGGAGACTGGGAAATCCAAGATCAAGGTATTGACTGATGTTATGAAGGCCTGCTTTCTGCTTCATGGATGGTGCCTTCTTGTGGCAAGCTAGCTCTTCAAATTCTCCTTTTATGAAGGCACTAATCGCAATCATGAAGGCAGAATTCTCATGGCCTAATCATTTCCTTGGTATTTTAACGTATCAGGTTTTTTTTTTTAAATTTATTTATTTGAAAGTCAGAGTTGCACAGAAAGAAAAGGAGAGGCAGAGAAAGATCTTCCATCTGCTGGTTTACTCCCCAGTTGGCCGCAGTAGCTGGAGCTGTGCTGATCTGAAGCTAAGAGCCAGGAGCTTCTTCAGAGTCTCCCCTGTGGGTGCAGGGGTCCAAGGACTTGGGTCATCTTCTACTGCTTTCCCAGGCCATAGCAGAGAGCTGAATTGGAAGTGGAGCAGCCAGGTTTCAAACCGGTGCCCATATGGGATGCCAGCACTTCAGGCCAGGGCATTAACCAGCTGTGCCACAGCATCGGCCCCAGTTTGAGATAATTTTAAACTTGTGTCAGAGTTGCAAATGAATTTACTCAGTTTCTCCTAATGTTAGCATTTTATTATTTTTTCTTTTTTTTTTTCCTTTTTTTCTTTTTTTTTTTTTCCTTTTTTTGTGTAAAGGTAACATTTTATATAAACCTAGTTCGGTAGTAAAAAATAAGAAAACATTGGTGTGCTGGTATTTTCCTCCTTACTAATATCCTTTTTCTGTTTCAAGATCCATTCTAGGTTTTCCACATTTCATATAGGTATCCTGTCTCCATTGTCCTCTCCAATTTGTGAAAGTTCCTCACTCTTCTCATTCTTTTTTTAAAGGATTGATTCATTTGAAGGGAAGAGTGAGACAGTGAGAGAGAAAGAGAGAAGGAGGGAGGGAGGGTGAGAGGGAGCGAGAGAGTGAGTGAGTGAGCTGTCTTCCATCTGCTGGTTCACTCCCCCAAATGTTTGCAGCGGCCACAGCTGACCCAGGCCAAAGCTTGAAGCCCAGAGCTCCATCCGGATCTCCCACATAATTGGAAGGGGTACAAACATTTAAAGCATCTGTCCTGGCACATTAGCAGGTTGCTGGATTGGAAATGGAGCAGCTGGGACTCCAACTGGCACTGGCAGCATTGCTGGCAGCTTAGCTCTCTGCACCACAACTCTGGCCAGAAAGTTCCTCATTGCTTTATGTTAGAAGTGGAGTACTGGTTTCATTGTATGTTCCTTAGTTGAGTTGTTTTGCTTTGTTCGTGTGATTAGCCTGAGGTTATGCATTATTGGGAGGAATCTAACGGAGGTGATGGCCACTTCTCAGTGCAACATATTAGGGGCATGGAAGTCAGGGAGACTTCTTAGTGCATCATAGCAGAGATGTCAGTATGTCTTATTACAGGTTGTTTTAATCTTAATGGTTTAGTTAAGGTAGAGTATGCCAGGTTTCTCCACTGTAAAATTACTATTTTTCTCTTTGTAATTAAAAAATATTTTTTTCAGGGGAGGGAGGTACTTTGAGACTGCAATATCCTGTTCTCAAACTTTTGCTTGCTAATTTCAGCATCCGTCAGAGGATTTTTCCTGAAGGAGTTATCACTGTGATGTTCCAAGAGTGATTTACTGTTTCCTCATTCATTCTCCATTAATTGGAATTCTTTTGTAAGGAAAAACTGTCATTATTTATTTATATCAGTATGTACTAAGGATACATTTTTTTTATTCTTTGACTGGTAACCAAGTACAATCATGATTTTGTTGCATCAGATTGTTCTAGATTTAAGCCTTGGCACCCCTTTTAAGGTGACTCCTGTGGTCTGTAGACATGCTCTATCTTTTTTATCTTTTGAGCACTTTATTTATGACACTACAGGATGCTCCAGCTCATCTTATATTTTTATTTCCCTACTTTGTACCCAGTCACCTTTCAAAGAGCCCCGACTTGGCCAGCACCGTGGCTCACTTGGCTAATCCTCCGCCTGTGGCGCTGGTATACCAGGTTCTAGTCCCAGTTCGGGCGCCAGTTCTGTCCAGGTTGCTCCTCTTCCAATCCAGCTCTCTGCTGTGGCCCGGGAGGGCAGTGGAGGATGGCCCAAGTCTTTGGGCCCTGCACCCGCATGGGAGACCAGGAGGAAGCACCTGGCTCCTGGTTTCGGATCGGCACAGTGCACCAGCTGTAGCTGCCATTAGTGGGGTGAACCAATGGAAAAAGGGAGACCTTTCTCTCTGTCTCTCTCTCTCTCTTTCACTGTCTAACTCTGCCTGTCAAAAAAAAAAAAAAAAAAAAAAAAAAAAGAGTAAAGAGCCCCAGCTTTATAATTTGAGAATGCTATTTAGCAACCAGCATCTCAGTACTAGTTGCACTCATTCTGCTCTGGTGTCATTGCTTTATTTTTCATATTAAAATATATTTTAAAAGAGATATTCTGTTGTGTTTAATATATCTTAAAATGTTTTTCAACTGCCGGCGCCGCGGCTCAACAGGCTAATCCTCCACCTAGCGGCGCTGGCACACCAGGTTCTAGTCCCGGTCGGGGCACCGGATTCTGTCCTGGTTGCCCCCCTTCCAGGCCAGCTCTCTGCTGTGGCCTGGGAGTGCAGTGGAGGATGGCCCAAGTGCTTGGGCCCTGCACCCCATGGGAGACCAGGAGAAGCACCTGGCTCCTGCCATTGGATCAGCGCGGTGCGCCGGCCGCAGCGCGCCAGCCGCGGCGGCCATTGGAGGGTGAGTCAACGGCAAAAGGAAGACCTTTCTCTCTGTCTCTCTCTTTCACTGTCCACTCTGCCTGTCAAAAAAAAAAAATGTTTTTCAACTAATTAAAATTACACAAGATAAAACAATTTGAGACAAGTAGATTAGTTTTTTAGCACTGAAACAGTTTTTAGTTTCAGTTGGGAATGCAACTTGTCTAGTCACTGAAGATAACCTTCTCATTGGATTTATTTACTGATTTTTTTAAATTTATTTATTTTGAAAGAGTTACACAGAGAGAGAAGCAGAGGGAGAGAGAGCTAGAGACAGAGAGAGAGAGAGAGAAAGAAAGAGAAAGGGAGAGGGGGAGAGAAAGAGAGAGAGTACTTCCATCTGCTAGTTCACTCCCTAATTGGTGTCAACAGTTGGAGCTGTATCGGTCTGAAGCCAGGAGCCAGGAGCTTCTTCCGGGTCTCCCATGCGAGTGCAGGGTCCCAAGTACTTGGGCCGTCTTCTACTATTTTACCAGGCCATAGTAGGGAGCTAGATCAGAAGTGGAACAGCTGGGTCTTGAACTGGTGTCCATATGGGATACTGGCACTACAGGTGGCAGATTTACCCGCTGTGCCATAGCACCGGTCCCTGTCATTTGGTTTTGAAGTCATCTTCTCTTTAAGACAGTGAGGTTGCTTGTGAATTAAATGTTATGTAGGAGATTCAGGCAGGTGTTTCAGGGGAAATGTAGTCTCTGCCAGTCCTGGGATTTGATGTGGGATCATCAGCAGACACAGGACAATAGGCAGGTACCCATGCACACTGAACTGGAGTGCCTGGCAGGTATGGTTTTCTCCTTGTCCAAGTGGTGCTAACAGTAAATTATCTGCTAATTTTCCTTCTCTTGGAACTGAGCTTATTCCCACATGGAGGTGGGAAGGTCAGAGGTTGCAGGGGCAGTTACAGACAGACATCATATCTTTGAAGAGAATAGCCTCATGTAGAACATTTTGGAATACTCAATTCCAGTGTGTGACTGTGTGTGTGTGTGTGTGTGAGTATATATATATATTTGAGGAATATTTTTCTTGTAATTATTTTTAGGCCTTAATCATTATATGAAGTAAAACTTAGTTCTTTCTTAGCTGTTCTCTTAGTCATCTCTCTCTTATTTGTTGTAACATGGGACATTTTAACATACATACCAGGACCAGGGAGACAGTAGCTAATGTTCTCTGTCCCCATTTAATGCCTTCCAGGAATGTTAGTGGCCTAGATGACGGAAGTATCTGGGTTTGAACTGTGAGGAACAGATAAGATACCTCAAGTGACAGGCTTTCTGTGCTCTGGAGCCAATTCTCAATGTGATCAATTCCCATATGGGTAATCAGGAATTTATTGACTAAATTGACATTGAAAGTCCAGGCTTGTGTTTAAACTTATTTATTTTCCTTTTTTTTTTTTCCCCCAAGATTTATTTATTTGAAAGGCAGACTTACAGAGAGAGAGAGATGCCTTGATTCATTGGTTCACTCCCCAAATGGCTGCAACAGCTGGAGCTGGGCTGATTCGAAGCCAGGAGTCAGGAGTTTCTTACAGGTCTCCCATGTGGGTACAGGGGCTAAAACACTTGGACCATTCTCTCCTGCTTTTCCAGGTGCATTAGCAGGGGGCTGAATCATAAGTGAAGCAGCTGAGACTTGAACCGGCATCCATATGGGATGCTGTCACCACAGGCAGAGGCTTTACTCATTTTGCCATAGTGCCAGCCCCAAATTTTTTCTTTTTTAGAGATTTATTAATTTATTTGAAAAAGTGATAGAGAAAAGGGAGGGAGGGGGAGAGGGAGACAGAGAGAGAGAGAGAGAGAGAGAGAGCCCCTCCCTTCAGCGGTTCACTCCTCAAATGTGCACAACAGTTGAGGGCGGTGCTAGTCCGAGAAACTCCATGCAGGTATCCTACATGGTTGACTGGAACCCCAATATGTGAAACATCATCTGCTGCATTCCTAGGAACATTAGCAGGAATCTGGATCAGAAGTAGAGTATCTGGGGCTCGAACCAGAATTCTTTTTTTTTTTTTTTAACTTTTATTTAATAAATATAAATTTCAAAAGTACAACTTTTGGATTATAGTGGTTTTTCCCGGATAATCTCCCACCTGCAAACCCTCCCATCTCCTATTCCCTCTCCCATCCCATGCTTCATTAAGATTCATTTTGGTTTATTTTTATATATAGAAGATCAAGTTAGTATATACTGAGTAAAGATTTCAACAGTTCGCACCCACACAGACACACAAAGTATAAAGTATTGTTTAGCTGGCGCTGCGGCTCACTAGGCTAATCCTCTGCCTTGCGGCGCTGGCACACCTGGTTCTAGTCCCTGTCGGGGCACCGGATTCTGTCTCGGTTGCCCCTCTTCCAGGCCAACTCTCTGCTGTGGCCTGGGAGTGCAGTGGAGGATGGTCCAAGTGCTTGGGCCCTGCACCCCATGGGAGACCAGGAGAAGCACCTGGCTCCTGCCTGCAGATCAGCGCGGTGCGCCGGTCGCAGTGTGCCAACCGCGGCGGCCATTGGAGGGTGAACCAACGGCAAAGGAAGACCTTTCTCTCTGTCTCTCTCTCTCTCACTGTCCACTCTGCCTGTCAAAAATAAAAATAAATAAATAAATAAAAGTATTGTTTGAATACCAGTTTTACCATTAATTTGCATAGTACAACACAGTAAGGACAAAGATCCTACATGGGGAGTAAGTGCACAGTGACTCCTGTTGTTGATTTAACAATTGACACTTTTATTTATAACATCAGTAATCACCCGAGGCTCTTGACATGAGCTGCCAAGGCTATGGAAGCCTCTTGTATTCACAAACTCTGACTTTATTTAGACAAGGTCATAATCAAAGTGGAAGTTCTCTCCTCCCTTCAGAGAAAGGTACCTCCTTCTTTGATAGCCTGTCGACCAGAATTCTTGGTATGGGATGTGGGCTTCCCATGTGGCAGCTTAACCCATTATGCCACATTACCTGGTCCAAACTTTTTTCTTTTTCATAAAATAGATAATATATATAGATAATAATTATAGTAATATGGTGATATGTGCACTAGTTTAGTGTTCTTGGCAAAGGTTGTTTTCTTTTTTATATATACATGCATATTATATATATTTAGAGTACTTTTTTTTTTACCATTTGTAAATGTCAGATATACGACTCTTTTCTTTTTGTATGGTCTGTTAAACCATAGGAAACCAAAATTCAAAGGAACTACTGTAATGTCTTTAACAAAAGATGAAATTGTGTATATTTTATTTTTTTAAAAAATTGATTTATTGGCTGGCGCCGTGACTCACTTGGTTAATCATCCGCCTGCATGCCGGCATCCCATATGGGCTCTGGGTTCTAGTCCCGGTTGCTCCTCTTCCAGTCCAGCTCTCTGCTGTGGCCTGGGAAGGCAGTGGAGGATGGCTGGAGCCCTTGCACCTGCATAGGGGACCAGGAGGAAGCACCTGGCTCCTGGCTTCGGATCGGTGTAGCTCCGGCCATAGCAGCCATTTGGGGAGTGAACCAACAGAAGGAAGACCTTTCTATCTCTCACTAACTATCTGTCAAATTAAAAAAAAAAATAAAATAAAAATTGATTTATTTATTTGAAAGGCAGAGTTACAGAGACAGAGAAAGAAAGTCTTCCATTTGCTGGTTCAGTCCCCAAATGGCCACATGGCCGGAGCAGGGCCAATCTGAAGCCAGGAGCTAGGAGCTTCTTCTGGGTCCTCAATGCAGATGCAGAGGCCCAAGGACTTGGGCCATCTTCGAGTGCTTTCCCAGGTCGTAAGCAGAGAACTGGATCAGAAGCGGAGCAGCTCGGACTTGAACCGGCACCCATATGGAATGCTGGCACTGTAGGCTTTGGTTTTACTCACTACACCACAGTGCTGGCCCCTGTATTTGTTTTTGGGTTGGTATTTTCATTACAGGAAGTAAAATCTGGAGGACACTCATATAAAACTGAACTTGTAGTCTAAGAATAAGTTAAATTTGCCAGTGTGGTTCAAACCAGCAAACTCTAGGGTGTAACTTGTCTGTAACAAGATTTTCATGAAATTTGAATAGAACACAACAGAAATTTTTGTAAGTTTGCCATTTCTGCTACAACAAGTCAGAAGATCCTGACATGAAGCAGGGGAGATCTGTGTACACATAGAAAAAGATTATGTGTTATTAAATGCTGTTTGTTGAATAGAATTAATTTGAGGATTGAACGGATGTTTTTGTGCTGTTTACTCTGGTCCAAAGACTTGTAAGTGGTGAACGAAACCAAATAGGTTATTGCTTCTTTGTGCATTGTTCTTGCTTCTTTGTGAGTTCTTGATCCTTTGTGAGTTGAGGTTAAGTAATGACATGGATTAAGTCTATAGTGAACATTGTATTTTGTCTTGCACATGAAAAATGGAAGTTGTCATTAGACAACATAATATGGGAATCCAGTTTAGGGGTGTGTGAGAGAAGTACAGATTGGTAAGAGTGGTAAGGGGGAGAGAGAGACTTGAGTCTCAGGCTTCAGTTACCATCTGAATTAGCAGGGGAAGAGCTGTCTGTACTCACTGATGGGGGAATTCTTCTTGAGTTTAAGCCCAGCTGGGCAAGCTAAGGCTGAAGTAGAGTGACGAAGGACTATGGAGGGGATTATGGGCCACATTAAGGAAGCTGCTGAAGAATTGCTAATGTTGAGTGCATCTAAGGGACAGGCTTCCAAGAGAGGAAGCTCAGCCACTACAGAAGAGGCACTGCAAGAACTGCAGCTACAACAAGGCAGCCTGGCAGAGCCGGGAGGGAAGGGTGTAGCATTCAGATGGCACGGGGCACTGAGCGCGGTGACAGAAACTTGTAGGAGACCACACCTGTTAGAAGAGCAGCACTGGGCCTTTGGAAGCAGAGCTAGAGGCACAGACTGTTCAGTGATTTCCTAAGAGGACATGTCCAGTCAGGATCAAAGTCCAGTTTTGGGGCCAGTACTTTCCATTATGCACCACAGCCTCTGGGATTTTAAAGAGGCAGAGCTGTATTCATTCATTCTTTGGGAAAGATTTTACGTATTTATTTGAGAGGTAGAGTTACAGACAGTGAGAGGGAGAGACAGAGAAAAAGGTCTTCCATCCATTGGTTCACTCCCCAGATGGCCGCAGTGGCCAGAGCTAGGCCAATCCAAAGCCAGGAGCCAGGAGCCAGGAGCTTCTTCTTGATATCCCCTATGGGTGCAGGGGCCCAAGGACTTGGGCCATCTTCCACTGCTTTCCCAGGCCATAGCAGAAAGCTGGATCGCAAGAGGAGCAGCCAGGACTAGAACTGACACCCATATGGGATGCTGGCATTGCAATCAGATGATTAGCTTACTGCTCCACAGTACCGGCCCCTCATTTATTTTTGACTAAGATGAAAGTGTATAAATGTGAACTAAAAGTTTTAAAGAAAAAAAATTGAAGTGGAGAAGAGATGATAGGAAGTGAAGATGGTAGAATGAGAGGTAACAACAAAGAAGTAGAAGACAAAATGTGAATTTTAAAACTGTTGCCTTCTGTGAGGGCAGGTGGGAATAGATACTTAATGTTTCTTAGAAGATAGAAGGATGAAAGAATAAGATCTTTGCATATGGTAACCGTACCAGTACATTCTATTTTCATATATTCTCTTGTCTTCCCACAAGCCATCTGTACTCTTCTACTGTGGTTACTGTAACAAATGCTACAGACAGGATGGCATCCACAACAGAGATCTATTTCAGTTCTGCAGGCTGGAAGGTCCAATACCAAGTTGCTGGCCAGTTTTGTTCCTGGTGAGAGTCTTCTTCCTGTCTTGTACATAGCCTTCATTATGTCTTCACGTGACTAAATAAAAAGCATTCTCTTGGGGGCAGGCATGGTGGCGCACTAAGGTAAGCCTCTGCTTGGGATGCCCACATCCCATATTGGAGTGCCTGGGATCAAGTTCCATTTCCACTTCTGGATCAGCTTCCTGGTAATGCATCTTAAGAGTCAGCAGATGATGGCTGAAGTACTTAGGTCCCTGTCACCTGTGTAAGAAGCCTGGATGGAGATCTGGGCTCCAGTCTTTGACTTGGTCCGGCTCTGGCTGCCACAGGCATTTGGGCAGTGAACCAATAGGTAGAAGATTCTCTCTCTGTCTCTCTGTCTCTCTCTCTCTCTTTCTCTTTCAGATAAATAATTTTTTTTGAAAAAAGATGTCTCATTTCTTGTTATGAGGTCACTACTGCCATCATGTAGGCTCCGCTCTCATGACTGATTACCTTCCAAAGCCCCCTTTCAGAATATGTCACACTGAGGATTAGGGCTTCGACACGGGAATTTGGAGGGGACAGGATTTGATTCATTGGGCCATCCAAATATATTAAGTATTTCAGGATTTTAGTCTAAGCTGTATTTCCAGACTACGTTTCTTGTCCCTGAACTTCCTGAGAAAATGTAATTTTTTTTTAAGTTTATTTAATGAATATAAATTTCCAGTGTACAGCTTATGGATTACAATGGCTTCCCCCTCCCATAACTTCCCTCCCACCCACAACCCTCCCCTCTCCCGCTCCCTCTCCCCTTCCATTTGCATCAAGATTCATTTTCAGTTCTCTTTATATACAGAAGATCAATTTAGTATAAAGATTTCAACAGTTTGCACCCACATAGAAACACAAAGTGAAACATACTGTTTGAGTACTAGTTATAGCATTAAATCAAAATGTACAGCACATTAAGGACAGAGATCCCACATGAGGAGCAAGTGCACAGTGGCTCCTGTTGTTGACCCAACAAATTGACACTCTAGTTTATGGCACCAGTAACCACCCTAGGCTGTCGTCATGAGTTGCCAAGGCTATGGAAGCCTTCCAAGTTTGCCAACTCTGATCATATTTAGACAAGGTCATAAAAGACAGAGTGAGGATAGTAACCAATGATCCTAAGAGTGGCATTTACCAGGTTTGAACAATTATACAGCATTAAGTGGGGAAGAGGACCATCAGTACACACAGGTTGGGAGTAGAGCCATTGGTGGTAGAGGTTATGATTACAAAGGAATGAGGCCCAAGTGCGCTAGACAGGGTCTAGAACAAAGGACAGAGTCATTATTCGAGGAGCTAAGAAAGGTGCTGTCTAAGCTACAATTAAGTTTTCTGATTTAGAGGCAAATAGAACCTGACAGAAGGGGCTTGATAATAATCTGGTGGGCTTTAGGCCTTGTGAGTTAAGAGGCCCAGACCTATCTATCTCTTCACATGGGGTATATGCTAAGGGAGGTGTGAACCTCCTAGGGGAAGGCACTCTGTTGACTTTCATTACTTGGCTGGGCTGGGAGGAGAGCTGGCCAGGTAAAGGCAGGTGGCATCTCTAACAAGAAATTTACAGTTCTGCCTGCAATGTTGCTGACCCTACTTGATCATCCCCTCAGCTGCAGTGGTCACTTTGGAAGTTGGGCTGAGTGAAGGGCTTTTCAGCTTCGAGCCAATAAGATCTGTGGCTCTGACCTGGGCATCCTTCGACTCCAGGGCAGGTCCATTTCCAGTGATCCAACTCTTGGCAGAGCTGCCAGGGCTCTTCACAAGCTGACTTCTGCTGAAGCCCAGGCTTACCACATTGAAAGCCACTGCAGTGGACTGGCCTGTTGGGTCTCCTTGAGGGCAGATCACTGTACAGATCAGCCATTAATAGGCCTGCCACCCATTGCTTCTGATGCCTAGCTTTCTTTTCCTCCTGGTTTGTGTTAAAGCAGACCAGGGGATGCAAGTCAAGGGAGTGCCCGTGTCCCATCTCTAATCTTCGGTGGCCTGAACTACAAGTCTATAGTCACAGGCATGTTCTGTAGTAGTTTTTTTAAGGTAGACAATGCCCATGAGGAAAATTATATTCTCACTTTAAAACTTTCTTTCCCTTTGGTCTGAAAGGGAGGTTTTTTCTACTTACTGTATACTTGGCTGATGGCGAAGTGAATCTAGCTATGAGATTATTATTTAAGTTCTTATTTTGGCTATGCTATTACAGAAAAATGTTAGCCATCTCTTTTATAAGGTCTAAAGATTAAATTGTGCGTCCTACAGATTCCTTCATAATAGAATTAGTTTCCTACCTTGAAGAGAATAGAGAAATGAAAGAACAAGTTGGGCTTAGAATAGAGAAATGAGGGAGCAAGTCCTAGATCGCTTGCTGACAATAGCAATATCACATGAATACTTAGCAAACCGTTTCAACCATTAGATAACAACTTAAGAAAACATTTACCAGAAGGTCCAATGCCTTCTATAAATTTTAAGAATCATGTATTTGAAAACACCTCTTAAATATCTAACATGGTGTAGTTTGTTTAACCAGTAAACTTAAGCACAACCATCTAAAATGTTTTTAGTTTCTTTCTACCAACAAGTTTAAAACATATGATATACAGATTCAGGTCACACAAATTAAAATGTATCTTTGATTGATTTTAGCAGCTTAAATTTATGGACAATCCTATCTATAAGCCATTTAAAATAAAACTCTTAGTAAAATTTCCCCATGTGGACATACAATATGTACACACATATAACATAGCATAGTAGACCAATATAGCAATTTTAATACTAGCTTTTAAAATCTTTAACTCTTTTTGTAGATTGCCAATTGATTTGAATTGCTTTTTGTTTTTAGTAACCTCAGTTAACCATACTTTCTCTCAGTTGGTACTGTTAATACATTATTGGCTTCATCTGTTTACAGAGCCATCCCAAAGTACTGAATACAATAGAAGTGGCTGGAAAAAGTCCATAGGAACCTATAGGAGGACAGCTAAACACAGAACCAACAACGCTTTAGTTTTAAGAGCAGCACATCATATATAACTATGGATGACAAAAGACTTTAAGTCGCCATGTTTAAAATTATAAACTCATCAACCAACAAGAGGCACTTGCTTACTTCACAGTATTTTTGAAAGCACCTGTAGGATTTTACAAGTATTTATCCCTTTAGGCCTCTGGGGCTTTCTTGTTAAGATAACTATCATGTCTAGTAACACAAGATCATTAGACTTTTTAATTCTCAAACATTTGTATTAATAGCATTTTCCATTATAGAAACTTAAAGTTTGGTACCACATCACATCTTGACAGTCCTTCTAATATAATCCAAATAGCCTGATTAGTTGGTGTCTCTATAAGATGAGAGACATAGGTCCTTTGATTTTTTCAGTTGGGCCCAAACTGGAAAAACCAAAGTCCAAGATTTACTGGAAATTTTAGAGACCAGATTGTTTGAAACTTTGATTTTTTGAATGCCTGTCAAGAATGCCAAGAAGGCTCAAAATCCAAAATATCTGGTTGAAATAAGATTTCTTAAAATCATGACATAACATAGACCAAATTTGATTATTCAAATCTTTGAAAATAAGCACATATTTAAATAACCCATAGCTCTTAATAAAAATTCAGCTGTTTTTGAACAATTAGAATTTAACAGACATCAAGAGAACATAATAGATTACTCTAACACATTGCTTTAACAGAGCATCAGAGTTTAATTCTATGTCAAAGAGAAATTGAGCTTCCTGTGATCTTTTGCTGTGAGGTTTCCTTCCTTTACCTTCTTTCATATTGGTGACCATGTTTCTGTGTTTCTGTGTGTAAGACATCTTTAAGCATCTTTTGCAGGGCAGGATGAGTGGCAACAAATTCTTTCAGTTTCTGTTTGCTATGAAAAGTCTTAATTTCACCTTCATTCACAAATGAGAGCTTTGCAGGATATAATATTCTGGGCTAGCAGTTTTTCTCTTTTTTAAAAAATTTATTTATTTTTTTCCTTTTTATACGATTTTTTTAAAATTTATTTGAAAGACACAGTTACAGAGAGAGGTAGAGAAAGAGAGAGAGAGAAAGAGAGAGAGAGAGAGAGAGAGAGAGAGAGGTCTTCCATCTGCTGGTTCACTCCCCAGATGGCCACAATGGCCAGAGTTGTGCCGATCCAAAGCCAGGAACCAGGAGCCTCTTCTAGGTCTCCCACATGGGCGCAGGGGCCCAAGGACTTGAGCCGTCTTCCACTGCTTTCCTAGCCCACAGCAGAGAGCCAGACCGGAAGAGGAGCAGCCACGACTAGAACCAGCATCCATATGGGATGCCGGCGCCTCAGGCCAGGCCGTTAACCCGCTGCACCACGGTGCCGGCCCCTTTTTAAAGATTTATTTATTTATTCATTTATTTGAAAGTCAGAGTTACACAGGGAGAAAAGGAGAGGCAGAAAGAAGAGAGGTCTTCCATCTGCTGGTTCACTCCCCAGTTTGCCACAACAATCGGAGATGCGCTGATCTGAAGCCAGGAACCAGGAGCTTCCTCTGGGTCTGGCATGCAGGTTCAGGGACTCAAAGACTTGGGCCATCTTCTACTGCTTTCCCAGGCCATAGCAGAGTGGGATCGGAAGTGGAGCAGCTGGGACTTGAACTGGAGCCCATATGGGATGCCAACACTGCAGTTTTTTTGAGTGGCGGTGAGATAAACATATGGGTCACAGCAAGTTGCAAATATTTGCTCATATTTACCCACTACACCAGAGCACCAGCCCCAATAAAATGTAAACTTAAACTGTTGTCATTCTCATTTTGGAAACCCCTATTTTATGCTGTCTCTGAGGGGAATTGAGCATGTGAGGTGCTCTTATTACAGAAGAAAATATTGGCTATTTATCAGGACATTTATGTACTGGGAGAATCCCTTCCTGACTTCTGAACTGACGTGATATCTTTTTAAAATTAAAGCTATATATAGGCCGGTGCCGCAGCTCAATAGGCTAATCCTCCGCCTTGCAGCGCCGGCACACTGGGTTCTAGTCCCAGTCGGGGTGCCGGATTCTGTCTCGGTTGCCCCTCTTCTAGTCCAGCTCTCTGCTGTGGTCTGGGAGTACAGTGGAGGATGGCCCAAGTGCTTGGGCCCTGCACCCCATGGGAGACCTGGAGAAGCACCTGGCTCCTGCCTTCAGATCAGTGCGGTGCGCCGGCCACGGCAGCCATTGGAGGGTGAACCAACGGTAAAGGAAGACCTTTCTCTCTGTCTCTCTCACTGTCCACTCTGCCTGTCAAAAATTTAAAAAAAAAAAAAAAAGCTATATATAAGTAGCGGGGGGGAAGTATCAGAACTGATTGTATGTCTGCTTGAAGAACTTGGTGTTAGGTCTAAGAAGGTTCTGACAGAAAGTCCTTTCTTTTGATTAATCTGATGAATCATTTCCTTTGTGAGATCTTCTAGACTGATTTCATGAGATACTGTGATGAGTAGCTGATTTTGATAACAATGGCTGAATAGTTTGGGATTTAAATGGTTGTTGTTAAAAATGACAACACATTTTATAAAGAATAAGATTTAATTAGTTCCTACCAAGTCCCTAACCTAAGGACCATGGAAGATTATAGCTGATGGGGGAAAAAGTCAAGTTTCCTATAAATGCAATCCAGTGCAAGCCAGGAGGAAAGTGTGAGGTCTTGAAAATCAGATCTACCTGTACCTTCTGCCATCAAGGAGAAAAAATCCACTCTGATTCTTCTTTTAAAAGGGATGGACTTGCCCAGCCTGTCATTAGGAAGCAGTTTATTAATTGATTTTACTGCAAAGTCCACAGGTAAGCTTGACTCAAGGCACAGTTGAATTTATGATTTAAACAATGTTGTAAGGGCTTGATTTCTCTCTATCTTTCTGCTCTTTCACTAGAAAGAGTTGATTAGAGTGATATGAATCATGAGTTGCAGATGGAATGTTACCAATATCAATAGAAAATAGTATTTTTGTTGTTTGGAGAAAATAGTGGCAATTTGGAAAAAAAAAAAAAAGCCAATTTGACTTCTAGCCCAGAATTAAAGAAGAAACACTTAAAGTATTAGAAAATATGCAAAATTGAATTCAAGTGTGTGTTCCATATTGTAATCATTCCCATCATGCTATTTGTATTATTAATGCTTTTCTGTAATTGAACTCTTCAATCCTGTGCCCCCCCCCCCCTTTTTTAATTTGGCTGTGTCTTAAGTATTTGTATTTCTGCTATCTTGATTTTAAGTGTTAGTTTTTTTTCCTAATACACATTCAAATATATGTAAGTAATTTTAAAAAGTTAAATGTACCATGTAATATCTCCACTGGCATGCAAGTATTGTGATTTAGAAAACAAGGATTTAACAGATAGATTAGGGACAGACTTTCTATTAGTGAGAATACAGAGAGAAATCACAAAGAGTCTATAGATTTGACTTCTTATAAATTTAGTTAAAAAAAAAAACTAAACTGTAAGCTGCTTACTGAGAATTGAAAAGTTTGCAGATTTCTGTGGCACACTGGATTAAGCCTCTACCTATAATACTGGTTTGCCATATCAGAACACTGGTTGCAGAGTTATGGCTTCTCTGCTTCCCATCCGATTCCCTTTTAATGCTCCTAGGAAAGCAATGCAAGATGATTCAAGTACTTGGGTCCCTGCCACCCATGTAGGAGACCCAGATAGGAGTTTCAGGCTCCTGGCTTTGACCTGGCCCAGCCCCAGCCATTGCAGCCATTTGGGGAGTGAACCAGCGAATTAAAAAATCTCTTTCTCTCTGTCTTTGCCTCTCTCTGTGACTCTGCTTTTCAAATAAGTAAAATGAATCTTATAAAAAAAATGTTCGCAGACTTCTGAATCTTAGTACCTGATATACAAGGAAGACTGAATTGTTTGTATGTATGTATTGAGGGCCTGCCTCTCAACCTCAGATGGCACCTTAGCTCTAAACCTCTGTTACCTTACTTGAATCACTAGTCTTTGAAGCCATAAGGAACACCCACTACTGCCAGTGCCACAAGATGCCTTATGTCTGTCAGTAATGTACAGGGCCCATTGACTCAAGAATTACTCAAGAGTACCTACTTTTGTCACTTTGATGAATATATTGAACATCTCCAGGTTGATCATGTTTTAGCTTCTTGGTGATAACTTGTAAGGTTGGTGCCCTGGAACCTGCTGTTTATTAGTGTTTATTCTGGGTAGTGGCTGTTTTGGCTTACTCCTCTTTCATTTGCAAGGATGTGGGGCAGCGGTTTCCCTCAAGATGGCTGTGGTGATTGTAGGTGCTAAATCCACCTGTCTAGGAGAAATGTAGGATGAATATTGAGATTGGAGGAATTTAAAGATAGACTTTATGATGGGAGGTTGTCCTTGAGATTTCTTAGACCGCAGATGATTATTTTTCCTTTTTCCCTTTTCTTTTAATAATTAATGATGTGTATTATATCGTAGAAGCAATTGACAAGGACTATTTCTTTTAAAGATTTATTTATGTATTTGAAAGGCAGAGTTACAGAGAGGCAGAGGCAGAGAGTGAGAGAGAGAGGTCTTCCATCTGCTGGTTCATTCCCCAAATGGCCGCAATGTCCAGAGCTGGGCTGATCCAAAGCCAGGAGCTTCTTCTAGGTCTCCCAAGTGGGTGCAACAGGGCCCAGAGATTTGGGTCATTGTCTAGTGCTTTCCCAGGGCATAGCAGAGAACTGGATCAGAAGTGGAGCAGCCGGGACTTGAACCAGTGCCCATATGGGATGCCGGTACTGCAGGTGGCAGCTTTACCTGCTACGCTACAGTGTAGGCCCTGACAAGTACTAATTTTTGAAGTGAATACCCATTGAAAATAGATCAAGTTTTCCTTAGATTGTAGGTTTCTCAAAAAATCCAGTAAACTTTGAATTAGAAATTCAGTTGGTAAAATTTTCTTAATAACTGGAGATTTCACCAATCTTTTTTTTTTTTTTTAAGATTTATTTGAAAGTCAGAGTTACACAAAGAGAGGGAAAGATAGAGATCTTCCATTTGCTAGTTCACTCCCCAGATGGCTGCGATGGCCGAGTCTGGTCCAGATCAAAGTCAGGAGCTTTGTCCAAGTCTCTCACATGGGTACCAGAGTCCCAAACGCTTGGACCATCCTCCATTGCGTTTCCCAGGCCAATAACAGGGAGCTTGATCGAAATGAAGCAGCTGGAACTTGAACTGACACCTATATAGGATGCTGGCATCGCAGATGGCAGCCTAACCGGCTATGCTACAATGCCGGGCCCAATCTTTTGACTTTTTTAAAGAATTTTTTAAAAATATTATTTATTTGAAAGGCAGAACAATGGGAGGGGGTTGGGAGGGAGAGATAAGAATCTTTTATTCGCTAGTTCACTTCCCAAATGCTCACAACAGCCAGGGCTGGGCCAGGCTGAAGCCAGGAGCTAGGAGCTGCATCTGGGTGTTCCGGGAAGGTGGCAGGGAACCATGTACTTGCATCATCACCTGCTGCTTCCCAGATGCTTTAGCAGGAAGCTGGATTAGAAGCCAGGAGCTCCAGTTCGGGATGCAGGCATTCTAAGTGGAGGCTTAATCACTGTACCACAAAGCTTGCCCCTTACTGATCTTTTAGGAATCACTTTACCTCAGAAATTTTTTAACCTAATATAAATTCTACTGGGTTCTCCCATTTATTATTTTTTTTAAGATTTATTTTTATTTATTTACAGAGAGAGGAAGAGTCAGAGAGAGAGAGGTCCTCCATTCACTGGTTCACTCCCCAGATGACCATAATGGCCAGAGCTGAGCTGATCTGTAGGCAGGAGGCAGGAGCTTCTTCCAGGTCAGCCATATGAGTGCAGGGGTCCAAGGACTTGGGCCATCTTCTACTGCTTTCCAATGGCAGAGAGCTGGATCAAAAGAGGAGCAACTGAGACTTGAACCGGTGCCCACATGGGATGCTGGCCCCACAGGTTAGGGCTTTAACCCGCTGCGCCACAGCGCTGGCCCCAGTTGTAACCAGTTTCTTAAAGCTGTTTGACCATGGCAACTAGTCTCTTGTAAGTACCTACTAATGTTTAAATATGTCTAACAATTTAACTCTTTTATTTTAGGTAATTTATCCTCAACATTCCAAACTCACTGATAAAGAAGTAAGTAACAATATTACTCTGCAGATTCTACTGTGAAATTTGTTTTTATTGGTGTGTGTGTGTCAGCATATATAGCTTTTGTTTTCTTTTTCAGAAAACCAATATTTGCTATTTGTCTTTTCCAGATTCAAATTCAGGTAACTATTTTTCATGTAGTGTCTCTGTTGGATTTTTATATTGAAAATATTAATTATATTCTTAATATATGAAAATTAGTTGAAATAACATATTAGAATGCAAACTCAATTTCAGCCCAACAGATCAGTGATTTTGATTCCTAATTAAGTGATACCTAGTCATATCCTTGTTGATTTTTGTTGGTTCAGCTTTTAAGATAACTGTTATAATATAATAAGATAAAACATTAAAGAGCAATAAACTGTTGGAATAGTAAAGAGATTGAATATCAGCAAGAGTGGTAGGCTTTTGGAGCTGGCAAGGAATGTTGTAAAACATTAATTTAAGAAAAAAAAAAAAACCAGGGTGAATCTGATATCAAACACAGCCACCAGTTATTTTCTGTAGTTATTGCATTGTATAAAACATTTGGAGTGATTCTTGGTATATGGAAAAGCCATGTGAGTGCTGGCTTATTGGTAAGCTTGGTTTTGCTGGTCTCTTTCAAACTCTCCCTTTGTGTGGTCCAGTCGTTGACATCTCTCAGGTTATCTCTTGTGTTTTACTTTCAAAGCAGCTGTTCAGGATTACAGAGACCAGAACATTCAGCTTCTGTGGCCCCACACAGTTAGAACCCTGTAAGGCAGTCAATCCTGTTGCCTTTCCTTTTTGTGATTGCTTCTAATATCCTGTTAATTTAGTTCAGTTAATTTGACTTAGGAAATTTGACATTAAATTTTTGTGGGTTTGTTTTTTTTTTAGTATTTTTTCCTTTCTGTGTAAATGCTTCCAGAGTTTTTCTATGTGCTTTGGTGAAATATGAAGGAAAGGTGGTATCTTGGTTAAGTACATACTGCCTTTGAGAAATTCCATAACACTTTCTGTTCTAACCTGTAGTTGCAATATTTTAGTGTTTTTCATTGCCTATTAGTGAAATATTGATAAAGAGGTCTTTTGGATTCTATCCTTGTTTAACATTTTCCTTTTAAAATTTATACATACAGGTGCCAGTGCTGTGCTGTAGCAGATAAGGCTGCTGCCTGCAGTGACAGCATCCTATATGGGCACTGGTTTGAGTCTTGGCTGCCCCACTTCTGATCCAGCTCTCTCCTATGTTCTGGGAAAGCACTAAAGCATGACCCAAGTCCTTGGGTCTCTACACTTGTGTGGAAGAACCTCCAGGCTTCTGGCTTCGGATCAGCCCAGCTCCAGCCATTGTGGCCATTTGAGGAGTGAACCAGCAGATGGAAGATTTCTCTCTCTCTCTCTCCTTAACTCTGTATTTAAAATAAATAAAAGAAATATTTTAAATGATTTTGCCTTTCAAATAAATAAATAAATCTTTAAAAAATTTTATACATATAGTTTTGAAAGTGGTTAAGTGTTGGATAGGATTTCCAGGATCTAGGGTAAAAGCTGAGTTGTATGGATTGCAGGACAAATGGATTTTCTTTTTTTTTTTTTTTAATTTACTTTTATTTATTTGAAAGTTACAGAGAGAGAGAGAAGGAAAGACAAACAGAGAGAGAGAGAGAGAGAGAGAGAGAGAGAGACGTCTTCCATCTGCTGGTTCACTCCTCAAATGGCCGCAACAACCAGGGCTGGGCCAGGTCAAAGCCAGGAGCCAACAGCTTCTTCCAGGTCTCCCACGTAGGTGCAGGGGCTCAAAGACTTGGCCATCTCCTGCTGCTTTTCCAGGCACTTTAGCAAACAGCTGGACCAGAAGGATAGCAGGACACCTACCAGTGCCCATATGGGATGCCAGTGCTGCAGGTGATGGCTTAACTTGCTATGCCATAGTGCTGGCCCCAACAGACTGATTTTCTGTGATTGGAGTTGGAGTCCCAGTGGATTGTTTGACACGCTCTTTTCTTTCATACCATAGCTATATGTCATGACTCTGATTTTTTTTTTTTTAAGATTTTATTTATTTATTTGAGAGGTAGAGTTACAGACAGTGAGAGGGAGAGACAGAGAGAAAGGTCTTCCTTCCATTGGTTCACTCCCCAGATGGCCACAATGGCCGGTGCTGCGCCGATCCAAAGCCAGGAGCCAGGTGATTCTTCCCGGTCTCCTATGTGGGTGCAGGGGCCCAAGGACTTGGGCCATCTTCTATTGCTTTCCCAGGCCATAGCAGAGAGTTTGGTTGGAAGAGGGACACCCAGGACAAGAACTGGCGTCCATATTGGATGCTGGCGCCACAGGCGGAGGATTAACCTACTGCACCACGGAGCCTGCCCCATGACTGTGCTTTTTAATCCTCTACATTATAATGAAGGGCATCAGAATTTGCCTTTAACCCCGAAAACACCACTTTGACATAAGGATTATTTTGAGTTGAAGGCAATTGAGATAAAGCTGATGTAAAAAGAGCTCTCTGTTCTCCCCTTGTATGTCTAAAAAGACGTAACTAATAACTACCCCTTTATGAAAGTGTCTCACTTCTCTGCATTCTTATTACCAAGAAGAGAATGATTCTGAACCACCAGAGAAGATTCTTAAGAGTTTGCATTAACAAACGGTACTAAAATAACTCCTGTCTTCCATTAGTTTCCCCATATATGCTGAATCTTAAAAAATTTCACAAAAGTATGTATTAAAAGAAACCTACACATGAGTTTCAGATTTTTTTTTTTTTTTTTTTTTTGGCACTACAATTAGCTCCTACTAACTTGTTACATGTCTGAAAAGGATCTAGCTTGAGGCTCTAAGGTAAAAATGTCAGTTTGAAAAGATCCCCTATGCGGCGCCGGCACACCAGGTTCTAGTCCCGGTTGGGGCGCCAGATTCTATCCCGGTTGCCCCTCTTCCAGGCCAGCTCTCTGCTATGGCCCGGGAAGGCAGTGGAGGATGGCCCAAGTGCTTGGGCCCTGCACCCACATGGGAGACCAGGAGAAGCACCTGGCTCCTGGCTTCAGATCAGCGCGATGAGCCGGCCGCAGTGGCCATTGGAGGGTGATCCAATGGCAAAAAGGAAGACCTTTCTCTCTGTCTCTCTCTCTCACTATCCACTCTGCCTGTAAAAAAAAAAAAAAAAAAAATCCCCTATCAGAGCAACAGGAATTCTACTAAAATTGAAGCAGGAACAAACATCAAATTATGGTGGAAGAATGGTAAAATCACTAGTTTTTTGTTTTGTTTTTTTTTTTTTTTGAAAAGTTTATGAAGACAATGCTCCAAAGAAATTAGTTGTTTACAAATGAATGACTTATTTTAAGTTGGGACAAGATGGTATTGAAGATTAAGCCCATAGTGGCAGACCATCCGTGTTAATTTGCAAGCAAAAAATTAATCTTGCAGTCTGATTATGGAGGGCCAGTGGTGAATAGTAGAAACAATAGCGAACATCATAGACATCTCAATTGCTGCAGCTTGTGCCATTCTGACTGAAAAGTCAAAGTGTAATGGATCTTCTGTTTGGTGAGTGCCAAAACTGTTGTGGCCAGATCAGCAACAGAGCTTTCAGTGGAAGTTTACAAGATCCTAAAACAATTCTTCAAAGAGCCGTAGTAGGAGATGAGACATGGATATACCAGTACAATCCTGAAGACAGAGCACAGCAGACAAAATGACTGCTAAGAGTTGCAAGTGGGGTAGTCAGGCAGGGCAGACTGATCAAAAGCAGATGTCATGACAGCAAGTTTTCTTGGATAATTAAGGTGTTCTGCTTGTTGAATTTCTGGAGGGCCACAGAAGGTTAATGCTTGTTTATTAGGAGAGTGTTTTGAGAAAGTTACCTGAAGTTTTAATAGAAAAATGATCAGGAACATTTTATCAGGGAGTCCCTCTCTACAGGAACAGGGCTCCTACTTGTTCCTCTCAGCAAACAAGAGTGATTTTCCAAGTGTTTTGATAGCAAATCCTTAAGTGCCAATGTTGCAATCCTGATTTGACTCCTGACTTCTTTCTGTTTCTTCATCTTAAAAATTCTGTAAAGGGCACCCAGTTTTCTAAAGTTAATAAAATGTAAAAACAGATAGACTAGCATGGTTTGTATCATTGCTTACGAAAGTGTTGAACTTGATGATGGTTATGTTGAGAAATAAAAAGTTTATATTTTTATCTTATTTCATTTTCCATGAACTTTTTGAAATCCTCTCATATTTACCTTCCTGTGTTTTGCTTCCTGTAGAAGCCCAAACCTGTTTTCCTTTGTGTAGTCATTTTCCGGCAGTTAAATTCCATTGTTAAAATGGTATATATACAAACTCACAGAGGTCTAAGCACTTTTCTAGGTTTTTCACTTTTTTTTGTGAAGCCTTCATATGCATATTAAAGAGATATTTTGACTTAATGTATTTTTTTGTCAGTTTAATTTATAGCCCTATAAATCCCAAAAGTAGAGAAAAAGTCTGCCCCCTACAACCCCAGCTCCCCAAGGTTAAGATGTTAATTCTGTGGGGTTTCAACAGCATTTTTAATAGGTAATTTTATGGTTTGTCTGCATGTTTTATATGTATCATTTTCTTCTTTGGACATTAAATTTGGTATAAATCTATATAGTTCAAAATGGTGTTTTTAGTATGTTAGGCATTTTGAGCTACAGATGTTTTTTAATACCCTTTTTATAAGCTGTGCATCAAGTGAAATATAGCTCTTTTCACTCAAAGTATGGTTGGGATTTACAGATAAAACTGACAAAAGATCTTGAAAGCAGGCACCTTGTCATCTTACCAGATGAGTGTTATGAGACCACGAGCAGTGAGAGTGAGAGATCATGTGTTCTGTGTGTATTTGAGATCACTGTTCCCAGTTGTCATCATGCAAGAAGTTTGTTTCTCTTACGTGTCCTTTCAGTGGAAGTTGGGATTACTGTGCCAATTTTCAAGCGGATTTAATTTTTCCCTAAATAGCTTTTATTGCTGGGGAAGGAAATCCAGGCACAGGAGAGTAGTCTGCAGGAAAAACTCATAAATCAAGGTTTTGTTTTCATGGCACACACTTAAGAAAAAATAAAACATTTTAGACTGCTACACTGGTAAAGAAAAAATTATTTTGGAATTCTGAGGGGAATGGCTCATCACTGTCATGGTTTCCCTGTGAGATCCTCATGATTTTATAAGAAACTTCAGTTTGTTTTTAGGATTCAGTTTCTTGTTTCATTTAAATGATTTTTATATTTAGGAGCCTAAATTTAAAGTGTGCTTTCTCTTTGACAAATATTTCTTAGATTTTTTTTTTCTGTTTTCTGCTTACCATTAGCATTTTCTAGATGTAGGTGTTTCTGAGACAACCTGGAAGCTTACACTTCCCAGTGGCTACAACCATGCTTCTCACGCTATTTCTGAAGAGCCAGTTGGGGTTTCTAAACTCTGCAGTCCATTATGGACCAATACTTCCATAGAATACAATTTAAATGAATTATTAGAAAGAAAAATAAAAAAGACCCAAAAAATGTAAAAAATAAAAGTACACATTTTGGGGGGCAATATTAAATTGCTCTAAAAGTTTCTAAATATTTATTTATTTATTTTTGACAGGCAGAGTGGACAGTGAGAGAGAGACAGAGAGAAAGGTCTTCCTTTTGCCGTTGGTTCACCCTCCAATGGCCGCCGCGGTAGCGCGCTGCGGCCACCGCACCGCACTGATCCGTTGGCAGGAGCCAGGTGCTTCTCCTGGTCTCCCATGGGGTGCAGGGCCCAAGGACTTGGGCCATCCTCCACTGCACTCCCTGGCCACAGCAGAGAGATGGCCTGGAAGAGGGGCAACCGGGACAGGATTGGTGCCCCGACCAGGACTAGAACCCGGTGTGCCGGCGCCGCAAGGCGGAGGATTAGCCTAGTGAGCCGCGGCGCCGGCCCTAAATATTTAATTTTAACAATCAGTAACAAGAGTTTGTGGACTGGTCTATAGGTTACACTTTGAGAAACTGGAGTACTGCTTCTTTTAAAGATGTACTTATTTATCTGAAAGGCAGTTAGAGAGAGAGAGACAGACAGACAGAGAGACAGAGAGAGAGAGAGAGAGAGAGAGAGAGAGAGAATCGATCTTCCGTCTGCTGGTTCCCTTCCCAAATGGCCACAATGCCTGGGACTGGGTCTGGGCCAGATAGAAGCCAGAGGTTTGGAATTCCATCCAGGTCTCCCACGTAGGTGGTAGGGTCCAAGGGACCTGGGTCATCTTCCCCTGCCTACCCAGATGCAGCAGCAGGGAGCTGAATCGGTGCTAATATGGCATACTGGCATTGCAGGTGGTGGCTTAAACCACTGTGCCACAGGGCTGGCCCCTGGAGGTAGCTGTTGAAGTTTGGTGTGTTGTGTTAGTCTTATGTATTTGGATTCACTCAGTAGCTGTGTTTCTGCTAATATAGAATTAATCTTTTAAAGTTGTCTGTTACCTTCACGGAAATATTTAAACTTTTTTTCTTAAATCTTTGAGTGATATTTTTGGCATAAGGAGAGTGCTATTTACCTTTAGCTTTGCAGTCTCAGTTTATAAAGGATACTTACATAATTCCCTGTGCCTTTGATAAATCTAAAATGAGAGACAGTCTCTTCCTGCCTTCCTACATGACAGCCATGGAGGAGGAGCTGTGACTGAAAAGACTGGCTCTCTGCAATCTGAGCAGCCTTTTTCAGAGGGGCTCTTGTTTGAATGAAAAGGAGTTTCATCCTCTGTTCCATTTGGCAGTGGAGTGACATGAAAAAAAATAATAGCTTTATTGAAATAAAGTTCACTCATGTCAAATGTATAACTGAGTGATTTTAGTATATTCAGAGTTGTTTTAGAACAGTTGGGTTGACTTAGAAATAATTTCTATACTCCCTTTTCCTCCTGCCATCTGCTTCATCCTAGGCATAGGGAGCCACCTATGTACTTTCTGTTCTCTGTGGATTTACTGTGTTTGAGACTGTATATAAATGGAAGAGAGAGTGTTTTTGAGGAGGAAACCAGTATGGTGTAGAGGTGAACATGAAGATCAGGTGTCTTGTCCTTCCATTTAGCAGATTGATTTATTTGGGTGGTTACATAACCTTTCTGTACCTCATTTCCTACTCATAACCCAAGACTAATAATGAGGCATACCTGGTAAGCAAGAGGACCAATGAATTATTGTTTCTAAAATGTTTGAAGCAGAGCATGGCACCATAGTCAGTGCATGTTAGTGTTCAACCCATATGGTTTGGAAAAGAAAAAAAATCGCTCTGAAATGGTGACAAAATAATCATAATAATTTTCACCCAAGAACCTATTTGACTTTTATCATTAGAAATGTGTTAATCATTTGGAAAAAAGGTTACCAGGAAACTTCTAGGTTGCTGTTGTTTTTGTTTTTGTTTTAAGATTTATTTTACTTATTTGAAAGGCCACGTTAGAGAAGGAGAAATAGAGAGAGGTCTTCCATCCACTGGTTCACTCCCCAAATGGCAACAACAGCTGGGGTTGGGCCAGGCCAAAGCTGGGAGCCAGGAGCTTCTTCTGGGTCTAACAATGGATTTGGGTCATCATCTGCTGCTTTCCCAACTGGTGCCCGTAGGGGATGCTGGTGCTGCAGGCAGTGGCTTACCCCACTACACCACTATGCTTTAGTGGGCTTAACCCACTACACCACTACCACTAGGTTTTAATGGTGTAGGATTGGTAATTCAGTTTTCTGGGCTAGAGATTGTGTTAAGAAATGAATATGAAAATGGCACCTTTCCTAAAGTGAGGTCCTGCTGAGCACATTCCCTTTACAAAAATGTTTTTGTTTTTGTAATTAGAGAGAGAGAAAGAGACAGAGAGCAAGCTCCCATCTAGTGGCTCATTATTCCTGGCCCAGTCCTGGCTGTTGGCAGGCATTTGGGGAGTGAACCAGTAGATGCAAGATCTCTGGCTGTGTCTCTGTACCTTTCAAATAGCATGAAATAAATAAAAAGAAAAAAAATTTGTGTAAGTTAATCCTTATATCTTGGTTTATAAGTGAAAAAAAATTTTTCATTTTTTTCATTTTTAAGTAAACAATCAGTAAACTACAATGCTTGTAGCGTAAGTTTTAGATGTTTTTTGGATTTTTTTCTATCAGTAGTTTCCTCAGTGAGCATATTAGGCAAGATGCTTGGATTTCAGTTCAATGATAGGTCGATTGTAGAATTTTATTTTAGAATTTCTGAATGTTAATGCTGGATGTGACTTTAGATATTATCTAATAGTACCCCTTGCTTTTGTTGACTTGGGAATTGAGGTCAAGCGGCCAGCTCTATGGCATAGTGGGTAAAGCTGCCCCCTGCAGTGTCAGCATCCAATATGGTCGGTGGTCTTGAGTCCCAGCTGCTCCGCTTCTGATCCAGCTTTCTGCTATGGCCTGGGAAAGCAGTGGAAGATGGCCCAAGTCCTTGGGGCCCTGTACCTGTGTGGGAGACCTGGAAGAAGCTCCTGGCTCCTGGCTCCTGGCTCCTGGCTTCACATCAGCCCAGCTCCAGCCATTGCAACCATTTGGGGAGTGAACCAGCGGATGGAAGACCTTTCTCTGCCTTTGCCTCTCTGTACCTCTACCTTTCAAATAAATAAATAAAAATGTTTTAAAAAATTGAAATCAGTGACAATTTTTATGACCAGCCCAGCCATTCATTCTTAAACAGTACATTCTAGTTTAGCCTACTTTAAAATAAATTATAGAAATGAATTTGAAAAATTTTTTGTGTTTGGCATATTTTTCATTATTATGTTTGTAAGATACCCTTATATGTAGATTCCAAAAAGCTTTAGTTGCATGAGGAAAATGGAATAGAAAAGATAGGCAGGGGGGAATGTATGTCAAAAACGGACATTTAAAATGACCATCTTAACCATTTTTGAGTATGTAACATAGTAGTGTTAATTGCATGCACATTTTTGTGTAATAGATCTATAGAACTTTTTCATGTTGCAAAACTGAAATTCTTTTTTTTTTTTTTTTTTTTTTTAAGATTTATTTGAAAGGCAGAGTTACAGAGAGAGATCCTCTATCTGCTGGTTCAGAGGTGGGGGTTGGGGACAAGAGATCTTCAGTCTGCTGGTTCGCTTTCCAAATGTGTCGCTACAGCAGGGAGTGGACCAGGAGGAAGCCAGAAGCCTGGAACTTCATCTAGGTTTCCTGATGTTGGGGGGCAGCAGCCCAAGCACTTTCGTTGGGCACATTAGAAGGAAGCTAGATCAGAAGTGGAGTAGCCAGGACTCAAACGGAGGCTCATAGACGGTGATAGTACGTGATAGGGTGATAGTAGGTGGCGGCTTAGCCTGCTTCACCACAGTGCTGTCCCCAAAACTGAAATTCTGTATTCACACAACCCCTTTTTCTCCTCCCCTCGGCAACTACCATTTTACTTTTCTGTTCCTAAGAGATTGACTATTTTAGATACTTCAAGTAAGTGGAATCATGTTTTGTTTGTTTCTGCTTATTTTACTTACCTTAATCTTGTAAAGGTTCATTTATGTTGTAGCACATGATAGGATTTGCTTCTTTTTGACTTCCAAATAATATCCTACTGGATGTATATACAGCATTATCTTTATTCATTCCTTCATTGATAAATGTTTCGACTTCCTGGCTGTCATAAATAATGCTGGAGTGAACATTGGTGTGTAAATATCTCTTAGAGAACCTGTTTTGAATTCTTTTGTTTAGATGCACCCAGAAGTGATATTGTTGGGTCATATAGTAATTATGGTTTTGATTTTTTGAGGAGTTCTACACTGTTTTGCATAGTAGCTCTGCCATTCTACTGTTTACCCAGCAGTGTCCAGAGGTTTCAGTTTCTCCATATCCTTGCCAACATTTGCTGTTTTCTGTTTTATCAATAAGATTCTAACAGGTATGAGGTAGTAGCTCATTGTGATTTAGATTTTTATTTCTCTGATTATTAGTGGGCAACTTTTCATATGTTTGTTGGCCGTATGTATATTTTCTTTGGAGAAAAGTCTATTCAAGAGAATTAACCCCTTCCATAGAGATGAATGTGCAAATATTTTCTCCCATGTATAGATTACCTTTCACTGTTTTGTTTGTTTTATAGCATGTACTTCTCTGTTGAGTTTTTCCCTTTTTAAAGATTTAAATGTCTTTTAAAGAAAAAGTTGAACCACCAGTATAAATATGCTGAATTAAAAGAATCCTAAAGCTTTATACAGAGTATCTCTCAGTACTCTAGATTTTATGTGTTTGCCTTAATTTTAAACTATCTGCTGTAATAAGAAACGGAACTGACTCATCACTACCACTCCCCAAGTCCTCTCTTTCTTCTCCCTAGCACCAAAGAAATAGCAGTGACTCTAATTTCTTTTATATAGATGTTTGTACTGGGTTGCTTTTTTAAAAATTTAAACCTACTGTAAAGTTTCTACTTCATCTCGAGAATATCCTGCAGCTGGGTCTTTAACTGGCACCAGAATGGGATACCTGCATTGCAGGCAGCGGCTTTACCTACTATGCCATAGTGCCAGCCCCTATTTTACAGTTTTTAAAAACTTATTGCATGGACAGTTTTCAAGGTTACGTTTTAATAAATCACTAAGTGGGCTAGTACTGTGGCATAGAGGGTAAAGCTACTATGTGCAGTGCCGGCATCCCATGTGGATACTAGTTCGAGACCTGGCTGTTCCACTTCTGATCCAGCTCTCTGCTATGGCCTGGGAAGATGGCCTAAGTCCTTGGGGCCCTGCACCTGGGTGGGAGACCTGGAAGAAGCTCCTGGCTTCAGATTGGCCCAAGTCTGGCTGTTGCAGCCTCTGCCTCTCTTTAACTCTGCCTTTTAAATAAGTAAATAAATCTTATTAAAAAAAGAAATTGCTAAAATGATTAAAATTTTAAAAATCCATTTTTATTAAAGTGATTAATATGATAAGTCTATTAATTGGGCTTTTCCTGAGCCTTCTGTATTATATCTTTTTGGAGGAACTTCTCAGTGTGAAATACAGAACACATACAAGGTTAAGTAATAGAATTTTGGCATCACTTGCAAAGTCTCCTTTCAAACACTGTTCCCCTCCCTCCTCCCACTGTAACCACTGTCCTGACACTGGACTAATAACATTTCTTGCTTTTCTTTATACTTTTATCACCCAGCCATTCATTTTTTTTTTTTTTTTTTTTTTTTTGACAGGCAGAGTTAGAGACAGAGAGAAAGGTCTTCCTTTCCATTGGTTCACTCCTCAAATGGCTGCTATGGCAGGCACGCTGTGCTGATCCAAAGCCAGGAGCCAGGTGCTTCCTCCTGGTCTCCTGTGTGGGTGCAGGGCCCAGGCACTTTGGGCCATCCACGACTGCCTTCCCGGGCCACAGCAGAAAGCTGGACTGGAATAGGATCAACCGAGACAGAATCCGTTGTCCCAACCGGGACTAGAACCCAGGATGCCGATGCCGCAGGTGGAGGATTAGCCAAGTGAGCCGCGGCACCAGCCCAGCCATTCATTCTTAAACAGTACATTCTAGTTTAGCCTACTTTAAAAAAAATTATATAAATGAATTTGAAAAATTTTTTGTGTTTGGCATATTTTTCATTATTATGTTTGTAAGATACCCTTATATGTAGATTCCAAAAAGCTTTAGTTGCATGAGGAAAATGGAATAGAAAAGATAGTAAAGAAACTTAACTTAGGAGCTAAGATGCATGCTTTACTTATGACTTGGCCTCCAGCTAGCAAACATTGCTTTGAGCAAGTCACCTGAACCCTTAGGATCTCCTTTTTCTCTGAAACATGAAAGAATGGGTTGAAGTGATTTTTAAGGTTTCTTCAGCTCTAAAATGGATGAACACTGGATAAAACCAAGCTATATCCTTAACTTCTTTCACTTTTTGTTTTCATTAGGTTGTCTTGGAGATACCCAGTTCTGTTTTAGATTTCGGCAGTCTTCAGGACGGAGGGTGTCCCTGCATTGTCTCCTGGATCAATTTGACAAAGATTTGCCAGTTTACTTAAAGGTTGGAAAAGTAGACATAGTAAAATAACCATGTGAGAGGAAACTTTAGCACTCACTTAATCCAGTTGCCTCTTACTGCGTTCAAAAATGTTTTGCTTTTGTTGTATTGCTCTGTTAGCTAGCTGGGTTTCCTAGGTGATTCTAATTTGTAAGGATTCAGCATGTGAGTGAAAGAGACTTTATAATACTGTTCTCAAAACATAATGCTGTTAAGAATTACAGAAATGGATTAGAATGTTGAAATAATTTTCTGCTGTTAATAATGTCTCTTCTAATGTGGAGTTGAAGTAGTGCTCAATGAAAAAATCACCCAGCATTTGGGTAGCCATTCCTTGTGGAAATCTTTGCATACTTTATAATAACATATCATTGCATTTTTGGCATTTTAATGAGTTTTGTTTTACAGTTAGTGATTTTTAAACATTTTTTTTTATTTGACAGAGTTAGACAGTGAGAGAGAGAGACAGAGACAGAGACAGCCAGCGCCCTGGCTCAATAGGCTAATCCTCTGCCTACGGCGCCGGCACACCGGGTTCTAGTCCCGGTTGTCCCTCTTCCAGGCCAGCTCTCTGATGAGCTTAATAGGTGTTACTCATTAGGGCTTTTTTGTTCTAGACATTGTGTTAATAAGCATGTATTATCTCCTTAAATCCGCCCTCCTTACAGTGATCTGAAAGAGTCCTTTTTGCAGTTTACTGAATTGAGGACAGTTGAGGATAATAAATTTGCCCCAGACAAGACATCTCACCTTTGTGTTTTCCAACACAGTATATCCTACATGGTGTTGCCAGCTGAAGTGTACACATGTGTGCATGGATTTCAGAATTTTTTGCATCAAAATAAGCTTCTAACTCCATTTTTCTTTGCGCTTTTTGAAGTACCTTGCATATTATAGAATCTAAAATGACTATTAATTGCTTAATGAATAAAGAGCTAATGATAATACTTCCAAGTCTTCACTTGTTGGATCTTGCAATTAAGACTTTACCTTTCCAGTGTCATGTCTATATATATATTTCATATTTTGCCATACTGAACCATGTGCTTTTTCCTGTGATAGCTTGTATTTTTCTGTCTCTCTGTGCTAAAATTCCTGGCCCTCTAAATCTGGAATGTCTTTGGTGTTGTTTAAATTATGTCCAGCCTTCAGTGCTCAATTCAGAAATATTACCTGTATAAAATCTTTACTCACCCTCTTTGGGCTGCTGTAACACTTTGCTTTCTTCATGGTACCCACTCTTCTGTGACATAGTCCTTTCTGAGCTTTTCTTACCTCTCCCGACTGTAATCATCCTAAGGAATTATGTTCAGTGTGTCTTTTCTTCCCCCTCCCCTCTGCCCTGGCTGCTGCCCAATGTGTCTTTTTAATCTTCTGTACCATAATACCATTTTCAAAGTAGGTGGTCAGTAAATATTTGTTTAAGAGATAACAAATAAATAATGGAACCAAGGCTTATTCTATTAGGGTATAAAAGCTTGTTAAATTTTTTTAGTATAATTACCTTTTGAATTTTGGGTTGATAAAAAGTATAATGTTTCGTTACTATTGGGTTAAAATATTACTGGCTATAAAAGATTCATATTAGCATTAACTCTATTTTCCATCTTGAAAGTTTGCATTAGGATTCCTCATTTTGGAAAAAAACTGACCCTTTAACTTTGATAAACTCAAAATTTCCAGCAGCATTTTTTTTTTCTTTTTTACAGGCAGAGTGGACAGTGAGAGAGAGAGAGAGAGAGAGACAGAGAGAAAGGTCTTCCTGTGCCGTTGGTTCACCCTCCAATGGGCGCCGCGGCCAGCGCACCGCGCTGATCCGAAGGCAGGAGCCAGGTACTTCTCCTGGTCTCCCATGGGGTGCAGGGCCCAAGGACTTGGGCCATCCTCCACTGCATTCCCGGGCCACAGCAGAGAGCTGGCCTGGAAGAGGGGCAACCGGGACAGAATCTGGCGCCCCGACCAGGACTAGAACCCAGTGTGCCGGCGCCACAGGCGGAGGATTAGCCTATTGAGCCGCGGCGCCGGCCCAGCAGCATTTTTTAAAACTAAATATACCAGGGGGGGGAAACATAGAATTTGATTGTTTGCTAAACTTGATCCCAATATAGATATGAATAAAGAGCATCATCTGGATATGTTATAGAGGGAAAAATCTGATTTTAGTAGTGAAATTTTTATGATCATTTCATCTTTGGTGAAGATAGCAAGTTTGTCATCTGGCAGTTAACCATCATGATTTTTGCTTATTGGTACAAAGATATAGCTGGCTCTTTGTATGTATCTCACATCTTGATTTGGGTTTAGATAGGAGCCTGGTGTTAAAGGGTGGCTGTGTATGCATATATATTATACATATTTGTCACTTCTTTCATAGAAAGATCCTGCTTATTTTTATGGATATGTGTATTTCCGACAAGTGCGAGATAAAACCCTAAAAAGAGGCTACTTTCAGAAGGTAATTTTTCGTATTCATTATTAAAAATAGTTCTATATTTTTAGAAAAAATATAAACTGTTGATTCACCAGTCTTTAAAGCTTTTGGCATTTCATCTTTTAACACAGGTAGAGTTTATAATTTATAAACATTTTTGAATTACAGACACTTGTCCCCAGATTTTTAAGTGCTGTTGAATTTTTTTCTATGTCTTTGATAGATTCTTGACAGTAAGTTACAATTATTGTAGAGAAGATTTTACTTAACAGATTGTAATATTGTTACAACTAACAAAACCCTTCAGTGTCTCTTTCTGAAGAGCCAGTAAATAAACTGTAGCAATATCTTAGCCATTTTGTTTCCATTCTAAATATATAATCTTTTTCTACCCCCCCCCCCAAATCTGTACAGTTTAAGCCCAGCTAACTGGACATACTTTTCCCATTTGTAACCAGAATTTTCCCTGATTACTAATTGATACTAGGTGGAAAGAAAAAGGATTGGTTTTCAAGGAAAAAAAAAAAAAACTAAAAAAGAAAAAAATCAGCATAATCTGTATCTGAAGTAATCAGACTATAAAGTCACTATAAAGTATGTAGGTATGACAGTTGCAGAATATAAAATTAGGTCTTTTGCAAAAGCTGTACCATTTTTTCTTTCCTTAATAGGAAGAGTTTTTAAAAAAATGGCCAATTTCTGATACTACTTTACCAGAGATAACAATAGCAAGGCTTTGGAAATTATCCATGATATTGGTCTGTTTATAGGAAATTGTTTTTCCTGGAGAGCAGGAAAATCTGAATATGGCTTTATACTATTAAAGTGTAGTAATAAGATTGAACTTTTTGCATTCCACAGCAATGGTTTTCTGTTTCCTTTTAGTACTTTAAAAACCTTATTTCAGAGCCATACTTTTTGCTGAATTTAGCATATTAGCAATTGTACATGCAAGAAATGAATGGAAAACTTAAGTTATGACCATGAGGCAGTTAAAAAATTGTTTCTTTTTTCCCTCCAGTCCTTGGTTTTGATCAGCAAACTACCATATATTCATTTTTTTCACACTGTGCTGAAACAGATAGCACCTGAGTACTTTGAAAAGAATGAACCTTATTTAGAAGCAGGTAAGTTAAAAGTTTTGTACCTTTATGAAGGAATTTTCAAAATTTTACTGGAAATGAATGCTAAAAATAAAGTTTGACCTTCTCAAAAATTAGGTGAGAATTTAGGGATTGGGGCAGGGATTTGGCCTAGTGGTTAGAATGCCCATGGCCCATAGCTGAGTGCCTGATTCAGTGCCTGGCTCTGGCTCCTGACTCCAGCCTCCTGGTAATGCAGACCCTGAGGGCAGCAGTGATGACTCAAGTAATTTGTTCCTGCCACTCAGGTGCAAGACCTGGATTGAGTTCCCAGCTTCTGGCTCCAGTTCCGAGTCTCTGCCTGCCCTGGACATTACTGGCATTTGGGGAGTGAACCAGAAGATAGAATTCTCTGTCTCTCTCTGCCTCTCACATAAGTAAATAAGTGAAATTTAAGGCTGTATATTGGGAGAAAGCTATAAAACTGTTTGTATGGCATCTTTACCTGCAAAAACAGAGCTATTTTTGTTGTTGTTCTCTAACATCATAGTCTATTTATCAGAATGGTAATAAATCAATTCTGAGTTGATAGTTATAATACTCAGGATATTATTAAACAGAAATCCTAAGCAGCTTGGCACAGATGGAAGCCCTCTGCCAGATGGTATGCTTTTGTAGCGAATTTTGGTAGTAATAATTATAGGAAGACTTCTTTTAGCTATTAATTCATTGCTTTCAAAAACTTACTAGCCAACTTATATAGCTTAGAGCACATGGATTTTTGAATACCTTATTTTTACCTTATTTTTCTTCCCAGTATATTTTTCCTGTTCTATAGGAAGTAGAATTCTATCTCTAATGCTCCATTTTTTTTTCTTTTTTTTTTTTACTTTTTGACAGGCAGAGTGGACAGTGAGAGAGACAGAGAGAAAGGTCTTCCTTTTGCCATTGGTTCACCCTCCAATGGCCGCCGCGGCTGGCACACTGTGGCCAGCACACCGCGCTGTTCCGAAGGCAGGAGCCAGTTGCTTATCCTGGTCTCCCATGGGGTGCAGGGCCCAAGCACTTGGGCCATCCTCCACTGCACTCCCTGGCCATAGCAGAGAGCTGGCCTGGAAGAGGGGCTACCGGGACAGAATACGGCGCCCCGACCGGGACTAGAACCTGGTGTGCCGGCGCCGCTAGGCGGAGGATTAGCCTGTTGAGCCACAGCGCCAACCTAATGCTCCATTTTTAACACTAATATTTCCACTTATGCCAAGAAAATACTTTGTTCTCTTTTTCAGCTTGTAATGATGTTGATCGATGGCCTGCTCCAGTGCCAGGGAAAACCTTATACTTGCCTATCATGGGAGTGGTAATGAAGGTAATAACTGGTATCTTGTTTTTCTTCTTTCTGAAGAACTTGGCAGGATATTCACACAAAGATTTTACTTTTTAACTTCTTAGTAACATTTGGAAATGTTACTGCTTTCATTTGTCTGTCATTGATGTGAGGGGTTACAGTGATACCGCGATTGATCTTGTTTCACACAACTCCAGATGCCTCCAGTCCTATTGCATCTTGTAGATGCGTAAGACTGTCATTATATGTAATACATGTAATACATGTGAGGTGAATGCCACCTCTTAGAATTCTGTAACTCCATGGGCTTACCAGTACCCCGAGAGAGATAGACAACAGAAACACATCACTAGTAGAATCAAATATGAATTGCTAAAAAATAAGAGAAATTAGGAAAGCCATTGATTCTTAGTCAAAAATGCTCTTCTTAACATACATTGCCAGACCAAATATGTTCACCTCAGGGCATAGCTGTCTGTTCAGTTATTTTTCAAGTTATTTTTCTCTCAGTCTTCTTAGAAGTATAATGTAAGTGCTTTGCGGTTTAGTTCACTATCAAGTTTGACTTATTTTTACCTTGTTCTTTATTGAGATGTGCTCGTTTTTTAAAAGGATATGTGTTCTGTTTTTCCTTGGGAAATCATCAAATGTAGTACTGATAGCTCTGAGTTGGGAGTTCCCATTGTTTCCTGTGAGATTTGTCCAGAAGTTTGGCAAGCCTGAGAGGGTGTGTTTGGGTGTGTATATATCAATGAAGCAAAGATTAGAACAATAAACAGGAAGCAGTATGGGGTTCATGTCCTTTTTCTTTTTCTCAGTACATTTTCTTCTCAGAGGTTGGTGATTTCTGTATGTTTATGGGAATGGAAACCTTGGTTCACTAACTTACTGCTGTGACTGAAAATAAACATGAACTTAGTTTTTTAATCTGAAATAAATATTTTGTTATTCATTTTTTTAAGGCATTATTGAGTTCACCGATTTAGCAGCAGAATATAGAACTTCTGATCCCTCATTCTTTTATATCTAAAGATAATGTCCTTCTCTTTCTTTTAAGGTACGAATTCCCACATGTCATGACAAGCCTGGGACAACTCAAATAGTGCAGTTAACTCAACAGGTAGTGTGATTTTTGGTAGAATGATCAGCACAGTCTGCCTAACAGAATTTTTAAACTAACAGATCAAGTTTCATGGGTTTATTATATATTTCTAAATATATAAGAAGTGTCCCACTAAATAATTTTTTGTGGGTTGATAATAAATTTTCTGATGGTTTTTAGAGTTTTTTTCCTTGTTACTTCTGCAATAGTCCTTGGATAACTAGGACTATTGTTAGTCCTAAGGACAAAGGAAAGTAATTTTTTTCTTAATGAAGTTTAATTCCAGCAAAACCTCTTACCATGGAAGAGTGGCTGGCAATTTTCTGATTACAGGAGATTTAGTCAAAAGGATTATGTGGTTACAGTTGCCTTCATTTTCATGAAAGTAACATCTGTTCATGGGTGTGGTTGAATTTTTCATTAGAAATGTTTTATCTGGTGTCTTGGCACTCCCTTTGTTCTTTGAATTGAGTAAATATGGAAAGCAGTAGGAAAACTAATTTTTCCATTTATTTTTATATCAGCTAGTATTAATAGTGTTATTTCATACAGTTGTGAATTAATCTTGCATTAATTATTTATCCTTAATATCTGTTATTCTCTTATCTTCTGCTTTATTGGAGGAAATTGGTAATACCAATTTTCTCTGGCTGCTGCTGAAGGAAGATAATCTTTACAAAGCAGACAAACCAGTGTGGCTTATTGATCATGAGGTAGACATTTTAAAAATCAATTTCTGCCAATTTTGGTGATATCTTTTCTTCTATTTCTTTTCTTTCTCTTAGGCAGACACACACATATCTGTTATTCTACCTACAGTTCATGAGGTGGATCTTTTCAGGTAAAGGAAAAATTTTAACTACCTTTTCTCTCTTATTTGTGATACTTTATTTAGAAAATGAATGTTCTTAGGTAGGATGTAGAAAAAAATGGAAAGAAAAAGTCATCGTGTTTTACATGCTTTAAATCAGTAGTTCATTCCCAGCTGCACATTATGAGTTTTGACAGGGAAATTTGGATATGGATTGGGTATTACATGGTTAAAACAAATTATTTTTGTTTGACATTAGAATGTTATTTTAATAATATTTTAAAATTTTCTTTATGAGAGATGCATTTTGAAGTAAGGTGAAATGTCATGAATACTGTATTTTATTTGAAAATACTGCAGTGCAAAATAATACTGCAGTGAGGGGTTGGCATTTGGTGCAGCAGTTAAGATAAAGTTGGGATGTCTACATCCCATGTCATAATGCCTAGGTTCAAGACTCAGCCCTGTTTCCAATTCCAGCTTCCTGTTGATGCACACCTGGGAGGCAGCAAGTAATGGCTCAAGTTGTTGGGTTCCTGTTACCCATGTGGGAGTTCTGACACCTGACTTCAACCTGGGCCAGCGCTGGCTGTTGGAGACATTTGTTCAGTGAACCAGTAGATGGGAGCTCTCTGTCTCTTTTTCTTCCTTTCCAAAGAAAAAAAAAATTTAAAGAAAAAAATTTCATTAAGAAAAAACTAGGTGAAGCAAAAATGACAAATACTACTTGTTAAATGTAGGTGATATGTAAATGGGATTTCTTACACTGTTATCTTTATTTTTCCATATGTTTGAAAACTTTCAAAATGCAAATTTTAAAAAAAGAGTTATTATTTATTTTGAAAAAGTTACAGAGAGAGAAGAGAGATCTTCCATTTACTGGGTCACTCCCCAGATGGCCACAATGGCCAGAGCTAGGCCAGGCAGAAGTCAGGGACCACGAGCTTCATTGGGGTCACCCAAGTGGGTACCAGGGGCCCAAGCACATGGACCATCTACTGCTGCTTTTCCCAGGCCATTAGCAGAGAGCTGGATTGCAAGTGGAGCAGCTGAGACAGGAACCAGTGCCCATGTGGGATGCTGGCATTACTTTACTAGTGCTGGCCCTTCAAAATTAAAAAAGAAAAAAAATTAAAAAATTAAAAATTAAAAAAGAAAAAAAAGAGATATTCTAGCATTTAAAAAAGAAAAAGAAGGGCAGCTAAATAAGAATATTTGGAATGGGGCCCAAGTTCTAGTTCTGCAGATGGTTCTGATGGGTAACCCAACCTGAGAAACCATTGTTATGAATGTGCAATTACTGAATACTAAAAGAATTATGAAACACATGGAATGAGGGGCTTTTTTGAGAGGAGAGCCTTTTTTTTTTTTGGTGACTTCTAAACTATATGAAATACCACTTCAGAAATAAATTAGTTTATATGCTAAAATTATTTTTATATGCTTACTCTTAGCACAGCCCAATAATCCTACTTTTAGGTATTTACTCAATAAAAATGAAAACATTTATCTACACAGAAATATGTATGCAAATGTTTATACATTAATATCAGCTTTATTAATAACAGGCTAAAATGGTACATATCCCAGATATCTATTAAATAGTAAATGGATAAGCAAAATGTAACATGAAAACAAACATACACGAAATACTACTCAAGCAGGAAAAAAGACAAACCATGATACAGACAGCTAAATGATAACTCTCAAAAGAACTATGCTAAGTGAAAAGAGCCAAAATTTTAAAAGTTACTTACTGTGAATGATTCTGTTTATATGATGTTTTCAAACAGGCAAAACTGTAGGGACAGAAATCAGAACAAAAGGTTGCCTGGGTGAGGGGAGGGAAATCAATCACACAGGGAAGGAGGAACTTATTTGAGGTGATGGAACTATTCTATAGCTTTGGTAAAGATGAATTTTACTGTGTGTAAATTATAAATGTGACTATTTTTACTTTTTTAAAAGATTTATTTATGTATTTGAAAGGCAGAGTTACACAGAGAGAGGGAGAGAGAGAGAGAGAGGGAGAGAGAGAGAGAGAGATCTTCCATCCACTGTTTCATTCTCCAAATAGCATCAATGATTTGGGCTGTGTCAGGCCAGAACTAGAAGCCAGGGACTTCTTCCAGGTTTCCTATCTGGGGGCAGGGGTCCACGAACTTGTGCCATATTCTTCTGCTTTCCCAGGAGCATTAGCAGAGAGCTTTATCAGAAGTGGGGCAGCCAGAGCTTAAATCAGCACCAATATGGTATGCCTGCATTCAGGCGGAGGCTTAACCCATTATACCACATCAGTGGCTCTAAATGTGACTTTAAAGTAAATTAATTCTCATTAAAATTTTTTGGTGTTAGGATAGTCATATAATGAAAAGAATGTCCCCAAAATAAATATTACAGGAAAATATAATAATAGGGATATATACTTTTGATAGCTTTGATACTTGATTCATTAAGGAATAATTTGAAGAAATGGCATAAGTTAATTAGAATTCCATTAGCAGACTTTTTTTGAACTTCTGAGTTTGCATCTTATGCTTTTTTTGATATTATCTTTTTGTGTGTATGGTAATTAAGTACCCCAAGAGTAACATCTTTGAGTAGTAGTTTCCTGTCTTGAATATGAATTACATGTTACTGTTTCAAGAGTTGGACAAGATAATTTGTTCTTTTTAAATTCTTGTTTCTCAAAGGATGAGAAAACTGAGCCTTGAGAATTAATCTCCCACAGCAATAGTGTTTTGTCAGACATTTAATATCTGGTGATTGGATTCATGCTTTATCCATGACAATATTTCTTATATGTGTGTGTATCATTTACATTTTATGGTTTTATTTAGTGTGGATGAGAGTTTAAATGTTTATTAATTATGCTGGAGTTGATATTTTTCTTTTTTTTAAAGATTTGTTTATTTGTTTGAAGGCAGAGTTACAAGGAGGCAGAGGCAGAGAGAGAATCTTCTATCCGCTGGTTCACCCCCCAAATGGCCGCCACGGCTGGCGCACTGCGCCGATCCAAAGCCAGGAGCCAGGTGCCTCCTCCTGGTCTCCCATGGGGTACAGGACCCAAGCACTTGGGCCATCCTCCACTGCCTTCCCGGGCCACAGCAGAGAGCTGGCCTGGAAGAGGAGCAACCGGGACAGAATCCAGCGCCCTGACTGGGACTAGAACCCCGAGTACTGGCGCCACAGGCGGAGGAATAGCCTAGTGAGCCGCGGCGCCAGCCCAACTCTCTCTTGATATTAGAAATAATTTTCTTATTCAGTTTTAAGTTAGGAGTGGAACTGAAGGGCATTTTTTGTATTCTTTTGTTTTAGAGTCAAGGACAATTTACCTGATGATACTTGCTGTTGGTTCCTAGTACAAGTGAGAAGCGCATCAGTTATGCCTTCCTTCTTCCTCCCATATATTGCTCCATGATGACAATTTTTCTTTTCTAACGATTGGCAGAGTAGACAATAGTTAGGGGTACTTTTGTGTTTTAAAGATTGAGAAAGTCTTTCACAGAAAATGTGTGTGATGCTCTTTGACATGTATTAATTTCTCTTAGGTTTCAAGATTATAATAGCATGTCTTGTCTTTCTCAAAAGACTGAAACCATTATCTCCTAGTAGTAAATTTCTAACCTTTTTTTTCAAGGGATAGCTTTTTGGGAAGTAGAAGCTTAGCTTAAAGGCGTGGTACTCCAGAATGATGATATAAAACTGGTATGAGGGGCAGGCATTTGCCTTAGCACTTAAATTACCAATTAGGCTGTTTACATTGCACGTTGGAGCACCTGGATTTGATTCCCTACACTAGCTCCTGATTTCAGCTTCGTGCTGATGCAGATCCTAAAATGGCAGCAGTGATGGATCAAGTAGTTGGGTTTTTGTCACCCACATGAGAAACATGGATTGAGTTCTGGCTCCCGGCTTTGGGTCCCTTTCCATTATGGGCATTTCAGAATTTCAGAGAGTTAACCAACAAATAGGAGTTCTCTCTTTTTCTCTCTGCTTCTGTGCCTCTTAAATAAATACATAAACGTTTTTGTAATATGTGGTTCTATGGCACCAGCCTTGTGGCATAACAGATTAAACCACTGCCTGCTACACCAGAATTCCATATGGACACTGGTTTGAGTCTGGCCGGTCTGCTTCTGCTCCAGCTCCCTGCTAATGTGCATGAGAAAAGAGCAGAAGATGTCCCAAGTGCTTGGGCCCCTGCACCCATGTGGGAGACCCAGATGAAGCTCCAGGCTCTTACTTTGGCCAGACTGTTGTGGCCATTTGAGGAGTGAGCCAGCGGATGGAAGATCTCTATCTCTCCCTTTCTCTGTAAGTCTGACTTTCATAAATAATTAAATAAAATTTTTTTAAAAAAAGTGGTACTAAAAAAAGGCCTGTGATTTCCCTATAATTCTATACTGTGGTTGAATTCTATTAGTGGTCATATCACTAATATTTGTTAGAATTGAAGACAGGCTTCATTTCTTTCTCTTTCTCTCTTTTTTAAAAGATTTATTTATTCATTTGAAAGGCAGAGTTTACAGAGAGAGAGAGAGAGAGAGGGAGAGAGAGAGAGAGAGATCCTCCACCTGCTGGTTCATTCCCCAAATGGCTCCCACAGCCAGAGCTGTGCCAGGTCAAAATTAGGAGCCTGGAGCCTCTTATGAGTCTTCCACGTGGGTGCAGGGGCCCAAGCCCTTGGGCCATCCTCTGCTGCGTTCCCAGGTGCATTAGCAGTAAGCTTTATTGGAAATGGAGCAGCTGGGACTCTAACCAGCTCCCATATGGGGTGCCATTGATGCAGGCAGCAGCTTTACCCACTAAACCATAATGCTGGCACTAGGTTTCATTTCTTGGATATTAAAAAATATTAATACCCCAATAAAAACTATTTTGTATAAAAGATAAGTGTAATACAAAGGTTTCAGAAAAAGCTTCATCTTCTAACAGTATATATACTTCTTATCTTCTGTTTGTGCCCTTAACTGATAATATTAGTGTACTTACTAGATAATAGTGTACTTGATAGTTATTTGCAACTTGATGCCTTAAGGGCATCCCACTATACGGTTTCCATATGGGCCTTTTCCCATTTTTCCTTTACGTGTTTTTAAATTTATCTGTTTATTCATTTTTTAAAAATTTTATATATATGGAATACTTTTTTCCCCAGAACCATTTGATATTACAGTAGTCTCCACTTACCTTTAAAGGATATATCCTAAGCCCTTAATGGTGGCCTAAAACTGCAGATAGCACAGAATTCCATATACAAGAGTATTCAAAACTTTGTGGGAAATAGGATTAAAAAGCAAGAATTTTGGTGTAAACAATTTTTGAAATTCATGCATACTTTTTCTTTTTTTAAAAAAGATTTATTTATTGTTATTTGAAAGTCAGTGTTACAGAGAGAGAGAGAGAAAGGGAGAGAGAGAAAGGTCTTCCATCCCAAGGTTCACTCCCCAGATGACAGCAACGGCTGGAGCTGCACCAATCTGAAGCCAGGAGCCAGGATCTTATTCTGGGTCTCCCATGTGAGTGCAGGGGCCCAAGGACTTGGGCCATCTTCTACTGCTATCCCAGGCCATAGCAGAGAGCTGGATCGGAAGTGGAGCTGCTGGGTCTCAAACTGGTGCTCACGTGGGATGCCGGTGCTTCAGGCCAGGGCGTTAACCCACTGTGCCACAATGCCGGCCCCCATGCATACTTTTTCTATAATATGAATGTTCCATGAACTTTTTGAAGACTGCATGGATTTCAAAATATTTTTTGCACCAAAATAACTTCTTTTAAAATTTTTTTTTTATTTATTTGAGACGTAAATTTACAAACAGAGGGAAAAACAGATAGACAGATCTTCAATCCGCTGATTTATTCCTCAGATGGCTGCAACAGCTGCAGCTGGGCTGATCCAAAGCCAGGAACCAGGAGCTTCTTCAGTATCTCCCACGCAGATGCAGGTGCCCCAAGACTTGGGCCGTCTTCTACTGCTTTCCCAGCAGAGAGCTTGATCAGAAGAGGGGCAGAGGCTTGGTCCACTATGCCAATGCTCCAGCCCCAAATTTGTCTTACAATTCCATTATTTTGTGAATTTTTTGAAGTTACCTTGCATTATAATAAAATTTATGTCAATATGGTCTTTCAATATTTTATTGTGCTGTACTCACCCTTCTTGTGATGATGTAAGGTGATACAGTGTCTGTGTGATGAGAAGAAGTGAAGTGAATGGCATAGACACTGTGACATAGCATTAGGCTAAAGCCTTGTGCCTTGTTTCAGAGCACAGTGGTGTGGATTTTACGGTATTACTCAGAATGGAATGCAGTTTAAAACTTATGAATTGTTTGTTTCTGGAGTTTTCTATTTAATATTTTTCAGTCGCAGTTGATCACAGTGAACAGAAAGTGAAACTGTAGTTAAAGGGGACCACTGTGAGCTGAAGATCTCAGGCTTTGTCTTCCCTACATTCATAGTCTCTTGCATGTGAATAAGGATACAATGTATCCATCAAAAGAGGCAAAATTAACATTGATATTTTTGGCCGGCGCCGTGGCTCAACAGGCTAATCCTCCGCCTTGCGGCGCCGGCACACCGGGTTTTAGTCCCGGTTGGGGCTCCGGATTCTGTCCCGGTTGCCCCTCTTCCAGGCCAGCTCTCTGCTGTGGCCAGGGAGTGCAGTGGAGGATGGCTCAAGTGCTTGGGCCCTGCACCCCATGGGAGACCAGGAGAAGCACCTGGCTCCTGCCATCGGATCAGCGCGGTGCGCCATTGGAGGGTGAACCAACGGCAAAGGAAGACCTTTCTCTCTCTCTCGCTCTCACTGTCCACTCTGCCTGTCAAAAAAAAAAAAAATTGATACTTTTGTATCATCTAATAAGACCACATTCAAATGTTACCAGTTGTCACTATAATATCTAGATTTAGAATCTTCTGTTGCACTTAGCTGATGCCTCTTCAGTCTCCTTAGGTTTAGAATCCTTCACTCTCACTTCTGTGACCATGAGGTTCTTGTGGATTACAGGATAGCTATTGCAAAAAAGCCTTCTCAGTTTAGGATTGTCTGGTATTCTACCTGTTTAGAGTCTGGCTTTATATCTTTGGCAGGGGAGTGGCAATCATTACTGATGGTGTTCACTTTTGATCCCTTGATTAATGTGGTATCCTGCAAACTTCTCCACATACTTATTGTTTTTTCCTTTTGTAATTGAATGTTTGGTAGGGACATACTTTAAAACTTTGTGTGTCAGTTATTGCTGTGTAGTAAATTCCCCCAGTACTTAAAAGAACAAATAGTAAATATTTTTCTTAATTTTGTTTACTTGTTTATTTTTATTTATTTGAAAGGCAGAGAGAGACAAAGAGACAGAGATCTTCCATCCACTGGTTCACTCCACAAATGCTGCAACATCTGGGGCTGGGCCAGGCTGAAGCCAGGAACCTTGAATGCAGCCTTAGTCTCTCATGAGGGTGGCAGGGACCCAAGTACTTGAGCCATCACCTGGTGCCTGCTAAGACATGCATTAACAGGAAGCTGGAATCAGAAGTGGAGCCAGGACTCAAATCCAAGCACTCTGACATGGGATGCAGGCATCCCAGTAATATCTTAATTGCTCCTCCAAATGCCCACCCCTACATTATTATTTCACACAGTTTCTGAGGGTTAAGAATATAGGAGCTGCTTTGATGTATGGTTCTAGCTCAGATCTCTTAAGTAGTTGCTATTCAACATGTTATCTATGGTTTCAGTCCATTGGATACTGTTTACCCAAAAGGCTTACTCCATAGCTTTTACTGGAGGTTCTTGTTCCTTATGGCTGTTGGCAGGAGGCCTCAGTCCTGGTTGTGTGGACTTTCTCATGGGGCTATCTGAATGCTCTTACGACATGGCAGCTAACTTTTCCCAGAACAGGCAATGTGAGAAGATTGAAGCCACAATGTCCTTTGAGTTCAAGTCTTCAGAGTTGTACATGTCACTTCTGTCTTAGTCTGTTTATCATAAGCAGGCCATTAATCCAGCTCATACTCAAGAAGGGAGGAATTAGGCTTCATGTTTTGAAATAAATGTCGAAGAATTTTTGGATGTATTTCAGACCACCACTCTATGTTTGTATACCTGTGTGTGCTATTATTTTGTTTCCTCTTATATTCAATTGGTCATACTTTGTTCATCTATTTTGATTTTCACCATCTCTAGTTTGGCTATTGATAACTATTGAAGCTGGTCTGTGTTCTTTTGACATACCTCTTTTATTCTTTGAACTTTTCCTAGATTTCTGGTGCAGGATTTTCTAGGTTTTTTTTTTTTTTTTTGGTAGTTAAGTAAAATTGAGATATTTACAGAATATATAATACTCTTTAAAGTATAATTCATTAACTTTTAATATATACACAAAATTGTGCACCCACCACTACTACCTAATTCCAGAACATTTTCATCACTTTGAAAAGTAAATTCCATTTCCCTCTTCCTCCAGCACTTGACAGAGTAACCTACTGTGGATTTGCATATTCTGGGCATGTCCTGTAAATAGAATTGTGCTACTTATTTGCATCCTTTTGTGTTTGCCTTCTTTCATCTAGTATAACTTTTTCAAGGTTTAGTATTTCATTTTTTAAAAAAAGTTATTTATTTGCTCATTTACTTGAAAGGCAGAGTGATGAGAGGGGCAGGGATTGATGGGGCAGGAGAAGAGATCTTGTACTCCTGGATGGGCTGGTCTAGGCTGAAGCTGGGAGCCCAGAAGTCTGTCTTGGTCTCCTGTATGGGTGCCAGAGGCCCAAGTACCCAGGCCATCTTCTGCTACCTTCTCAGGCACATTAGCAGGGAACTGGATTGGAAGAAGAGCAGCTGAGATTCAAACCAGCACTCAGATGTGGTATGTGGGTGTCATCCCACTGCACCACAACACCAGCCCCAGTACTTCAGTTTTAATGGCTGAATAATATTCCATTGTATGGATACACCACATTTTATTTTTCTATTCATCATTTGCTAGATTCTTGGATGATTACCACTTTTTGGTTTATATGAATAATGCTGCTATTATCATTTGTGTGTAAGACTTTTTGTGGATTTATGTTTTTAGTTCCCTTGGGTTCCTAGATTATCTTGTATTTTCCCCAGTTTTGGAATCCAAAGAGTCTTGATTCTTCTGAGCAGAGAATAGAATTTAGAAGACAAGATATGGGCACTTGATTTATTCATTGATGTTGGTGTTTCCTTGCTTTTAGACTCTCTAAATAGACAGAGCTAGGTGTGTGTGTGAGTGTGTGTGTGTGTGGTATGAGAGTAAATGCATCTCTGCTATTGCGGTCATTTGGGGAGTGCACCAGCGGAAGGAAGACCTTTCTCTGTCTCCTCTCCCTCTCACTGTCTATAACTCTACCTCTCAAGTAAATAAATAAAATATTTTTTTCTTAAAGAGAGTAAATGCACCTACAGATAGATGCTCACATGCACATTTTTTATATATACTTATTTCTATATTCATATATATTGAAAACCATAAAGTCACACCAATACCCTCAGTTTGAATGAAAAATGACAGTATTCCTTCTAGTCTTCTCCCTTCTCATATTTACATTTTCCTCTGAGAAACTTCCTCCTGTTATTCTTAATTTATTTACTTACTTGATCATTCCCCTTGTTAGTAACCTCTCTCTCATCTCTGCTGCATCCTGTCACCTGTGTGTATACCTTTCCTACCTCTCTTGGGCTCTGATGCTCTCACCTAGCTCCCCTTCTGCACAGACATCTTCTCTACCTTGCTCACTCTGATTGCTCACTTCTTAGGTTGGAGTGACCTCCACAGGGATACCTTCCTACTCCATTCACATTCCTGGGCCCCACGAGAGCACTCTTCACGTGGATACCATTGTCCCCTACTTGGCCTCTAACTCCCAACACAGATCAACCAGCACGTGAATGTCCTTCCTACCCAGCTTGTGTGCCTACACAGGCCACTTCAGGTCACTTCTCCTTGGGGACACCCTCATCTCATGCCAGTTGGTCCTATACCATGGACAACTTCGTCAACCCATTGTGGCTCTGCATATACCTTCCTTTCTACATAAGCACTCCAACAGCTTCACAGCAGGCCTTCCTCTTCATGTAGACTAGCCACTGTACCTTGCATAAACTCTGACACCCACTTCTGGGCCAGTGTGACTCCATTCCTGTTGTGGCAGAGATGCGTACTGTGCTGTACTTTAGGAGTCAGTTGTCAAAGGGAAGAGAAATAACTCTTTTGAGTATCCTTCAGGGTTTGTTTTTTTTTTTTTTTTTTTTTTTTTTCACTACCTTCACATTTGTCCTTTTTTTCTTTATTTTAAACATTTTATTTATTTATTTGAGAGGTAGAGTTCCATACAGAGAGAGGGAGAGGTAGAGAGAGGGGTTTTCCATCCACTGGTTCACTCCCCAAATGGTTGCAGTAGTCGGAGCTGGGCGGCTCAGGAGCCAGAAGCTTCTTCCAGATCTCCCACATGGATGCAGGGGCTCAAGCACCTGGGGCATCTTTTACTGCTTTCCCAGGCTGTAGCAGAGAGATGGATCACAAGAGGAGCAGCTAGGACACGAACTGGCGCCCAAATAGGATGCCGGCACTGCAGGCAGAAGCTTAGCCTACTCTGCCACAGCGCTGGGCCCTTATATTTGTCTTCTTGCATTTCAAAATTAACTCTCTGGGCTGGTATTGTGGCACAGCCAGTTAAGCCACCCCTTGTGACTCCAGCATCCCATATCAGAGCGCAGATTTGAGTCCTGACAGCTCCCCTGGGGGAGTGAGCCAGCGGATAGGAGATCTCTTCCTCTCTGTCACTTTCCTTTTCAAATAAATAAATAAAATAAAAATCTTAAAAAAAAAATTTTAACTCTCCTAATTTTCATCTCATACATTTGTTGTGTACTTTTGTACATAAATGTTATTTTGATTTTTCTTTCATGCATTTTCAACTATGTGGATTGGTTATGTTTTCATAAGTAGATGAGTTTTTCTTCTCTAATCTACCAGGAAAAATTGTTACTATGCCAGGAAGAAATCACTAAATAAGTAAAAATTTCTAGTGGCTTAGTAAAACATTCTAGCAGAGTTGTGTCCTGAGAGGCCTCCACCCTGTTCCAGGCCTGCTATAATAAATGCAGCATTTCTGTAGGGGAAGTGCTGCCCCCGAAGTAATTTTGTTAATAAGCATAAGAACTCCCCTTTATGTTTTTTTTTTTCTAATCATTTTTTAATATCAAAAGCATCAACTTTTTAAATTAAGTCCATGCAATAAGTGCCTCATGGAAAGTTAATTATTTTTGAGGAGCTGGTAGGTACCAAAACTAAAAAAAAAAAATAAGGAAATGGAAATACTGTTTGCCTGACTTAATCAGTCATACTGTACACATGTGTTGAAAATATTACACTGGGCCCCTTAAAAATGTACACATTTATATGTTAATCAAAAAATTTTTAACTTAAAAATTGTTTTTTCTTGTTTCTTTCAAACTATTTAGACTAGAAATCCAAATTTAACAAAGAAATATTGATAAAATAGATATCCTATATGGTATATAAATTTGACAATTATATGCATTTATTTATAAGGTATTTTGTGGCTGGTTGTGTTAATATTTAATATTTACAAAATATTTAATATTTTAATTAATATTAATAATATTAATTTAATAGTTAATATTATTAATATTTAGTATTTTACAAAAATTGGAATTAATCATTTCATTGGAATTGATGTATTTTTAATGTGTATTGGAGGAGCTTAGGTCTCTAGGTATTACCATGTTCTAAATGAATTTCTCTATCAGATTAAGATACAGATAATGGGGAGAATTTATGTTAAGGTGAGGTTTTTAAAGAATGATCACAGAGGCTGATGTTGTTGTTTAGCAGTTTAAGCTACCACCCGTGACACTGGCATCCCATATGAGTACCAGTTCAAGTCCTGGCTGTACCACTTCTAATCCAGCTCCCTGGGAATGCTCCTGGGAAGGCAGCAGAACATGACCCAAGTGTTTAGGCCCCTACTACACACAAGGGAGACCCAGATGAAGCTCCTGGCTCCAGCCTGGCCCAGCTCTGGTTGTTGTAGCTATTTATAGAGTGAACCAGTGGATGGAAAATCAATCTTTCTTTCTCTAAGCTGCCTCTCAAACAAATAATAAATATTTTTTATAATTTTTAAAATCTTTTAAAAATTTATTTATTTGACAGGCAGAGTTAGACAGTGAGAGAGAGAGACAGAGAGAAAGGTCTTCCTTCTGTTGGTTCACTCCCCAAATGGCTGCTATGGCCGGCACTGCGCCAATCCAAAGCCAGGAGCCAGGTTCCTCTTCCTGGTTTCCCATGTGGGTACAGGGGCCCAAGCACTCAGGTCATCCTCCACTGCCCTCCCAGGCTACAGCAGAGAGATGGACTGGAAGAGGAGCAACTGGGACTAGAACCCAGTGCTCATATGGGATGCCAGCACAGCAGGCGGAGGATTAACCAAGTGAGCCACGGTGCTGGCCCCAGTAAATATTTTTTAAAAAATAAATGATTAGATAAGAAATTAGAAAACAAGATTGGATAATTAATGAAATATTTCTATGGTGTCAACACTTTTTAGGTGTTTCTGCCCAGTTTTCCTTCATAGTCAGATGCTTTGGGAGCTGGTGCTGTTGGGGGAACCCCTTGTGGTCATGGCACCATCACCATCAGAGTCGTCAGAGACTGTACTGGCGCTTGTTAAGTGAGTATAGTGGGTTCCTGATGGTGGGATTTGGAGCACTTTCCAATCAGTTATGTTTCCCCACCGATTATTGAATTGATGCACACAACCACCCTGACAGAGGGCAGTGCTTATTATATCACCATCTTATGGATGAGAAACTTGATTCAGGCTCTGTGAGGGCTAAAAGCATGTTTTTGCTGTTCTGCACCACAAGCACATTCATTCACTTACATAAAGTTGGCCCTAGACCAACACTAGTTGCATAAATGGTCAGTGTTTAGTCAGAGGCATACATGACTAGTGAATGGTAGAGTGAGAATGTCAACCCATCTCTGTACCACACCTATTCTTTGAAATGGGTCATTCCACATTTCACATTTCCATTTGTCTTTCTGGTTCCCTAAAGTGAGCTTGCCTGCTATTGGGATAAAATCCTCCCCTTGGATAGATACTGTGTACATAAATGTCTCATAGTCGTGGAGTAGAGCCTTGAATCTCTTTGTCCTTTGTTTTCCTTGTTCTTCTGCTCTACAGCTGTATTTCTCCATTAAAGTACTGCAGTGATTTCCGGCCTTATTTCACTATTCATGATAGTGAATTCAAAGAATATACTACCCGAACTCAAGCTCCGTGAGTAAACAGTAACTTTTATTGACTAGGCATTAACTTTTATAACCAAAATGTGCAGAAGTATTTTTAGTAATAACATTTTAATTAAAACTTAAAACTTACAGGAATATTGATTTTATAAAGGAAGATTTGAAGAGCTACTGGTAATAATTTCAGATTTCAAGAGATAGTATCTTTCTTTGAGTGATTGTATTTATTAATGGAATATGTGTTATCATTAATAGCTATCCAACAGTACTTTTAATTCTACTGTTTTAATGAAGCATTTTCCCAGTCTAACAGGGGGAAAATAATCTCACCCTAGCCTACCTCATTCCTTCTCTATTGCTTACCTTCTTTTTGTAGCTAGGTTTCTAAAACAACCACAACAGAAAACTCCGTTTGCTGCCTCTGCTTCTTGATTTTCTGGTTGCTTCTCCGTGAACTGCATGTTGCTTTCTCCATGTGACTGAATATGTTCTTTCCAAAGTCAGTAGGGCTTTTCTCACCGCCTTACCCAGTGGGCATGTTATTGCCCTGCTTTCCCTACCTTCTCTTTCTTGTAACATTTACACTGCTGACCTTGACAATATTTTAACTCCTGATATTGTTCTTTTCAGGCTGTCTGGTGATGTGTCTCAACATCCTTTGTAGAATTCTTTTCTCTGCTAATCTCTTAAGTGTTGATATTCTACAGTATTGTGTTCTGGGTTCTGATTTCAGACTGATAGTTTCTTTCTGTACCATTTTATCTATATCCGTGACCTCTTAAGACCCTGTAGCAATGACTGAAATCTAACTTCCCTAGCTCAGATCTCTGCAAGGTCCACACCTTTGTGTCCAGAATTTGTGTGCGTGTTTGTATGTGTGTGTCTGTCTATATGTATGTGTCTGTGTTTTTAAAGCACACTGCCAACTAGATATCATATAATAACATTGGAAACAAAAATGTATTCTAACTGAATTCTTTTTGTCTGCCTCTTTTCTCCCCTGATCTCATGCCCCTTCCTTTTATAGTAATTTTAATTTTCAGAAACCTAAACTGTCATAAATTTGTCCTTACCAGGCTTCATATCAAATTTTAATGAAATTTTGCCAATTCAACATTGTAAAATATCTCTCATAACATCTGTTATCTTCTTGCCACACTTCTTTTCCAGTCTTATTGTCTCTAGCCCTTTTCATATCCACCATTGCTTTCTCCAAAACCCTCCCTGCCTTGTAGGGCATCTTCCAGATCTCCCCTACAGTGATCTTCATCATTCATATTAATGTGGTTCCTACTAGCTTTTCCAGTAACTTCCCTTTGCCATAAGATAACATCTGAATTTCTTTGCATGTAAACTTAGTACTTTGTGATCTATGCGGCATCTACTCTTATTTCTGACTATTCATCTTTTCCACCTTGTGCTCCAGGAATGTTGAACCACATGTAGTTCCACAAACAGACCGTGATCTCATTTCATTGCTTTGCACATGCTGTTCATTCTCTTGCCTCACCCTCACTCTCCCTCCCCCATCCACTTGGTGAAAAAAACTCCCCCATGTCTTCATGTAAATGTCATCTCCTTGGTGAGGCTGTCCTTTAATTCCCTGGTAGACACTGATCTCTTTTGTGATTATCATGCATCTTATAGCACTTTCATTGTCCTCTGATTTTTGTTGTCATAATTGGGTATGTATCTCCTTCTTTCTGTGTGCTATTGAAAGGACCATGTCCCTTCATCTTTATCTGCCTAGAGCTAAACGTGTTTCCCGGCATATGGTTGGTCTGTAATATGTTGTAAGTCACAGGAAAGATTATATGTTGTTTGCAAGAAGGAATTGTAAACAGTTCTTCACTGATGTCATGTTCATCTTTTCCTCACTTCTTTTTATTTTGTTTTTATATAGGCCATCAGTCATATTAGGAGTAACCAATCCTTTTTTTGCTAAAACACTCCAGCACTGGCCACACATTATTCGAATAGGAGACCTTAAACCTGCAGGTACAGTATAAATTGAGTGTTCTGATTTTAGTGTGTAATGTGGCAGAGTAGGTTTGTCTTTCCCCTTTGTTCTCATCCCTTGGTTACTTTTTAATGTTTTGATAACTTTCTTTGAAGCAACCTAAAATAACAGCATTAGGAGAAGATTTTAACTTTACATTAAAATATGCAGATTCATATATGTATACTCTATCATGTCCTCCTACCAAAAATGTACTTACAGTGTTACAAACATTGAATTATAACAAAACAAAATGAAACCTCCCCAAATATGAGTGTTTTGTGTATATATATGTAAAAGTTCAATAGTATAGGAATCTCCAGTACTATTTGACTAAAACCTTATAGAATACTAGAATTATTCTAGACTCGGCACAGAGTTCTCAGTATTGTGCTGAAATATACTTGGAATATGAAATATCTGATGTTATTTTTTAATTACTTCATGATGTTTTGCTGTTCAAGATTATTTCTTCTGGTATACATAGGTGTATTAAAACATTATCTAGGCCGGCGCTGCGGCTCACTAGGCTAATCCTCCGCCTTGCAGCACCGGCACACCGGGTTCTAGTCCCGGTCGGGGCACCGATCCTGTCCCGGTTGCCCCTCTTCCAGGCCAGCTCTCTGCTGTGGCCAGAGAGTGCAGTGGAGGATGGCCCAAGTCCTTGGGCCCTGCACCCCATGGGAGACCAGGAGAAGTACCTGGCTCCTGCCATCGGATCAGCGCGGTGCGCCGGCCGCAGCGCGCTACCGCGGCGGCCATTGGAGGGTGAACCAACGGCAAAAGGAAGACCTTTCTCTCTGTCTCTCTCTCTCACTGTCCACTCTGCCTGTCAAAAAAAAAAAAAAAAGAAAAAAAACATTATCTAGTAATATTTTATAAACTATCCCTTATGGTATACACATACATCTAAATGGTTGTATTAAAGTTAGAGGTAGCATTTTAAATCATCTTACAAAAACTGGACTCAGTCTTTCACTGAAATCATTAAAAGCCTTGTAAATAGAGGAAAGAGCAAGGGCCTTCAGCTTGGCCAACACAGATATGTGATGGTGGACAGAACAGTTTCTTCAAAGCTCGAATTCTTTGCTGGGAGGATTAAGCACAGTGCCTGGAGCATGGCACTCTGTAAATGTCATGACCTCCAGCCATTCCATTTGTATTCTGAGTTGTTAGTGGTAGTTCAGAAAGCACGGTTAGTAGAGTCTTAGATATGAGAAGCCAGGAGAAAAGTTCTTAAAGATTGTTATTTAGTCTTGACTTTTATTTTCATGATGTAGTCCAACTAATCTGGACTATTTGTAATATAATAGGCTACAGTTTATTTTCTCTTTCCGGAGGAAGATGGCATTCTGTTGGGGATTTGGGCACAGAACTTATGTAGAAAATCATTGGTTAGAGTGGCATGCATTGATAAACCTATTTAAGAAACCACCAGACTCTTCCATAGCGGCATACCATTTTACATTCTTGCTGAGTGTATGAGGTTTCCCACTTCTTCACATGTTTGCCAGCATTTGGTAGGGTTATTTGTATGATAGCCATTCTAGTGTGTTTGAAATGGCAGTTTTAATTGATTTTCCCTAATGAGTAGTGATGTTGAGTGTATTTTCATCTATGTATTGTCATTTATATATTTTCTTTGGTGAAATGTCTATTTAAATGTGATGCCCATTTTTAAGTTAATGCTGTTTGTCATCTTATTGCATTGTTAAGAGGTCTTTCTGTATGTGCACACGAATCTGTTTGCAGATACATATGACTTTTTATTTTCTTCAAAATCTTTTGAATTAGAAAAATTCTTATTTTTTGAGGATGTCTAGTTTATCACTTGTTTTCTTTCATGCAGTGGCCTTTTGAACTTTAAGAACTTGTTGCCTAACCCAGGATCACAACAATTTTCTTCTAAAGGTTTTATTGTGTTAGTGCTTATATTTAGGTCTGTGGACCACTTTGAGTTAATTTTTGTGTATGGTATGAAGTAAGGGTCTAAAGTCACCAATTATCCTCACACCATTTATTGAAAAGACTGTACTTTTCCATTGAATTGTGTTGGTACCTTTGTTGAAACTCAGCTGACAATTATTATAGAAGTCTTGTTTCTGTTCTGCTGCTTTGTCTGTCTTCTCACCAGGACTATGCTGTCATTATTATGACAGTTTTATAGTACATTTTGAAATCACAAAGTTCAAGTTCTCTTAACTTTATTTTTGGTTTTCAAAATCGTGTTGGCTATTCTGAGTAATTGTGCTTCTGTATAAGTTTTAGGATTAGTTTGTCAATTTCTATAAAAAAGCCAGTTGGTTTTTGGTAGGGATTATACTGAATATGCAGTCAATAAGGGGTAAGGGGACTGCTGTCTTAAAAATAGTGAGTCTTCCATCCCATGAGTACATAATATGTCTCCATTTATTTAGATCATCTTTAAGTTTTCTGTGATGTTTTATAGTTTTAATTGTACAAGCCTTATGTTTCTTTTGTTGAATTAATCCCTCTATATTTTATTATTCTTTTTTAAAGATTTCTTTTATTTATTTGAAAAAGTTACAGGCCAGCGCCGCCGTTCAATATGCTAATCCTCCGCCTGCGGCGCCGGCACACCAGGTTCTAGTCCCCGTCGGGGCACCGGATTCTGTCCCAGTTGCCCCTCTTCCAGGCCAGCTCTCTGCTGTGGCCCGGGAGTGCAGTGGAGGAAGGTCCAAGTCCTTGGGCCCTGCACCCCATGGGAGACCAGGAGAAGCACCTGGCTTCTGGCTTTGGATCAGTGTGATGTGCCGGCCATTGAAGGGTGAACCAACGGTAAAAGGAAGACCTTTCTCTCTGTCTCTCTCTCTCTCTCACTGTCTACTCTGCCTTTCAAAAAAAAAAAAAAAAAAGGAGTTACAGAGAGAGGAGAGGCAAAAAGAAATCTTCCATCCACTGGTTCACTCCCTAGATGGCTGCAATGGCTGGAGCTGTGCCAAACCAAAGCCAGGAATCAGGAGTTTCTTCCGGGTCTTCCTGGAAGAAGTGATTGCAGGGGCCCAAGGAGTTGGACCATCTTCCACTGCTTTCCCAGGCTATAGCAGAGAGCTGGATCAGAAGTGGAGCAGCCAGGACTTGAACTTGTGTCCATATGGGATGCCTGTGCCGTAGGCAGAGGCTTAACTCACTATATCACAGCAAAGGCCCCCTAAAATTTATTTATTTGAGAGGCAGAGTTACAGAGAGAGAGGGAGAAACAGAGACATCTTTCATATGCTGGTTTACTCTCCAAATGGCTGCAATGGCCAGGACTGGGACAGGCCAAAGCCAAGAATGAGAAGCTTCATCCAGGTCTCCCATGTGGGTGGCAGGGGCCCAAATACTTGGGCCATCTTCTGCTACTTTCTCAGGTACATTAGCAGGAAGCTGAATCAGAGTGGAGTAGCCATGACTTGAACCAGCACTCATATGGAATGCTGAGGCTGCAGGTGGCAGCTTAACCCACTGAGCCACAACAGCAGTCCTCACCATTTTTATTATTTTTAAGTGTATAATTCAGTTCATAATGTTGTAAACCATCATTAGTGTATTGATAGTACTTTTTAGTCATCTTAAATGGAAGCTTTTTACCCAATAAACAATATATTGCTCCCTTCGTGCAGCCCCTGGTAACTTCTAATTTCTGTCTCTATGAACTTAACTCTTCTACATACTTTTATGTTTTGTGGAATTATACATATTTGTGCTTTTATTGTATGGCTTATTTTACTTAACATCATGTTTCCAAAGTTTATCTATGATAAACATGAATCAAAGTTTCATTTCTTTTTAGAAATTGTGGAAATATATGTGATAGAAAATTTACTGGCTGGCGCCGTGGCTCACTTGGTTAATCCTCCGCCTACAGCACTGGCATCCCATATGGGCACCGGGTTCTAGTCCGGGTTGCTCCTCTTCCAGTCCAGCTCTCTGCTGTGGCCCAGGAGGGCAGTGGAGGATGACCCAAGTGTTTGGGCCCCTGCACCCGCTTGGGAGACCAGGAAGAAGCTCCTGGCTCCTGGCTTCGGATCGGTGCAGCCATTTGGGGAGTGAACCAACGGAAGGAAGACCTTTGTCTCTGTCTCTCTTTCTCACTGTCTAACTCTATCTTTCAAATAAAAAAAAGAAAAGAAAAAAAGAAAAAAAAATCTACCTTTTTAAAAATATTTATTTATTTGAAAGGCAGAGTTTACAGAAGGAGAGTGAGACACACGGAGAGATCTTCCATCTGCTCTTTCACTCCTCAAATGGTTACAACAGCCAGAGCTGGGCCAGTATGAAGCCATAAGCCAGGAGCTTCTTTCTTGTCTCCCATGTTGCTTCAGGGGCCCAAGCAATTGGGACATCTTCTGCTGCTTTCCCAGTCACATTAGCAGGGACCTGGATCAGAAGTGGTGCAGCAGGAACTCAAACTGGTGCCCGTATGGTATGCCATTGTTGTAGGCAGTGGCTTTAGCCACTGCACAACAATGCCATCTCCCATTTTTAAATGTACAATTCAGCGGCATTAAGCACACTGGCACTGATACGAATATACTTACCATCACTTGTCAATCCACAGAACTCTTTCATCTTGCAAAATTGAAACTTGAAGGACATGTGGCACTGCAGATTAAGGTTCTCTTGGGAACGCCTGCATTCCATATGGGATTTCCTGATTCCAATTCTGGCTACTCTACTTCCTATCTAGCTTCCTGCTAATGCACTTGGGAAGCAGCAGGTGATGACCCAAGTACTTGAGTCCTGCCACCCATGTAGAGACCCTGATGGAATTACTGGCTCCTGGGCTTGTCCTGGTCCAACCTTGGCTGTTGTGTACATTTGGAGAGTGAACCATTGGATGATTCATATTCCCTCCCTCCCTCCTCTCCTCCTCTCCTCCCTCCCACCCCCTTCTCTCTCTCTGTCTCTCTCTTTCTCCTGAAGGGAAGAGCTAGGAATTCCATCTGGGTCTCCCATGTGGGTTGCAGGGACCTAAGTACTTGGACCATCTTTTCTGCTGCTTTGCCAGGCACAATAACAGAGAGGAGATTGAAAGTGGAGCAGCCAGGACTGGAACCAGCACTCAAATGGAATGCCAGTGTTGCAGGCAGTGGCTTAACCCCCTGTGCCACATTGCTGGCTCCTCTGTTATTTTTTTTTTAATATTTTATTTATTTATTTGAGAGAGAGAATTACAGACAGAGGGAGAGACAGGGGCCTTCCATCTGATGGTCCACTGCCCAGCTGAAGCTGGGTCGTTCAGAAGCCAGGAGCTTCTTTGGGGTCTCCCATGTGGGTGCAGGCGCCTATCTTCTGTTGCTTTCCCAGGCCATTATCAGAGAGCTGGATCAGAAGAAGAGCAACTGGGACTCGAACCAGTGCTCATTTGGGATGCTGATGCTGTATGTGAAGGCTTAGCCCACTACACCATGGCACTGGCCCTTGTTATTTATATTTTGATAGTGTGCATGCTAATGGATCTTTGGTGATACTGCATTGTGAATTTTTTTTTTTATTTCCCTAGTGGTTATTGATGGTTAGTGTCTTTTCATGTCCTCAATGCCCACTTGTATATTTTGTTTGGAGAAATGTCTATTCAAGTTCTTTGCCCTTTGTTTTTTAAAGATTTATTTTATTTATTTGAAATTCAGAGTTACACAGAGAGAGAAGGAGAGGCAGAGAGAAAGAGAGAGAGAGAGAGAGAAAAGTAGGTCTTCCATTCGCTGGTTCACTCCCCAACTGGCCGCAACTGCCTGAGCTACGACAATCTGAAGCCAGGAACCAGGAGCTTCCTCTGGGACTTCCCATGCGGGTACAGGGGCCCAAGGACTTGAGCCATCTTCTGCCTTCCCAGGCCATAGCAGAGATCTGCATTGGAAGAGGGGCAGCCAGGACTTGAACTGGTGTGCTCTGGCATTCTTGATTTTTTTCCAGAGCTATCTGACATTCGTTTTATTTATTTGAATAAACAATATATTTTTATGACATTATCTTTGTATCTGTTACATGCTACAGTACAAAAATGATGGTGGCTGGGATATTAGAGTTGATTATGCATCTCACCTGATGAGGGCCACAAGAAGTTTGTGGATGAAGATTGCTACAAAGGTTGCATTCTTGTTGTTTCTCTTTTTAAAATACGTGCATGGATCACTATTCCTTCATCATTACAAAGAACTTACTGAATGTCCAGAAACATGAAACCTCCTGTTGATTTTTCTCCTTCCTGTTACTGAGCCTCTTTCCCAGTGAGTTCCAGGAAACAATGGGTTGTGACTGGCAACAGCGGTACATAGAAGAGTTGCAAGTCCTTTGTGACTTGAAGCAGAAGAAAGTAGAAAATAATATTTTTTTATTAATTTAACAGATAGAGGGAGACAGACAGAGAGAGACAGAGAGAAAGGTCTTCCTTCCATTGGTTCACCCCCCCAAATGGCCGCCATGGCCAGAGCTACGCCGATCCGAAGCCAGGAGCCAGGTACTTCTTCCTGGTCTCCGATGTGGGTACAGGTGCCCAAGCACTTGGGCCATCCTCCACTGCCTTCCTGGGCCATAGCAGAGAGCTGGACTGGAAGAGGAGCAACCGGGACTAGAACCTGGTGCCTATATGGGATTCAGGCGTCGCAGATGGAGGATTAACCAAGTGAGCCACAGCGCCGGCCCAAGAAAATAGTATTTTAATGATTAGACTTACTCAAACCCTTATGGTTTTGACATTGATATTATTTGGGATTTTGGGAGTCGGAGGCAAAAAATGACTTAAATTTAGTTATCTGTATCTTAAATATGTATGTATTAATTATGCATGTATTAAAGAAAAAAGTGTCTTGTGTTAACAAGCTGCCCTGAACTCTGCAAAGCAAAACCACAAGATGGGAATTAGAACATGAGACTAGGTAACTAAAACTGATGGAGTAAAAACTGAGCTAATCAGTCCACAAGATTTCAGAAAGCTGAGTTTTCCTGGGCTCTGTTTTTCTCCCAGCCTGCCCCACAAGCCTGCCTGTTTCCTTCCTTGACAGAGGGCTGGAGGCTGCCTCTTTCTTGCCATCCGCACTCTGCTGCAGGCGCTGCTTCTGCCCAGGAGCAGTGCTGTACTCTACAGTGCACACCTTTTATCCGCTGGTCTCTGTTCCCCTTTGAACTCCTTGCAGTACTGCAGCCCTGCGTAGCAGCCTGTTCACTTATGGCTGGGACCTGTGGTTGTGGCAGGGAGTGTGTTGAAATGCAGAGTGGGTGGTGGCATCCTACTCTTAACTTCCTGTTCCTCTGGGGCCTGTGCTTTCGGTCTTTCAGCCACCTTATATGTCAGACATCTTTATTGTTGCTTCTGATTCTGACAATTGAGCTAATCTTAGCATATGTGGCTGCCGCCATTCCTCACTTGGTTAATCCTCCGCCTGTGGTGCCAGCATCCCATATGGGCGGCGGGTTCTAGTCCCAGTTGCTCCTCTTCCAGTCCAGCTCTCTGCTGTGACCCGGGAAGGCAATGGAGGATGGCCCAAGTGCTTGGGCCCTGCACCCGCATGGGAGACCAGGAAGAAGCACCTGGCTCCTGCCTTCGGATCAGCGTAACTCTGTCCGTAGCGGCCATTTGGGGGGTGAACCAACGGAAGGAAGACCTTTCTCTCTGTCTCTCTCTCACTGTCTATAACTCTGTCAAATAAAAAAAAAAAAATTAAAGTTACTGCTCTGGAAGTCCCTATGTTAAGAGAAATAAGCCAAGCACAAAAAGATAAATACCACATTACCTCAGTTGTGCATGGAATCTAAAAATGTTCTCGTGGAAGTTGAGAGCCAAATGGTAGTTAACAGAGCCTGGGGAGACCCAGAGGAGGTGGGTTTAGGAAAAGGCCAGCCAGGGAGTAGTGAGTGACAGGTGTTGTAGCTTGACTATCAATAATGGTGATATATTTTATATTTAAAAAACACTAGAAGAAAGGATTCTGAGTGTTTTACCACAGAAATGATAAATGTTTGAGAAGATAAATATGCTTACCCTGATTCAAACATTGCACATATTTACGTTTATTGAAGTGTCACATGGCACCCCATAACTATATACAGTTTTTATGGTCAATCAAAAGAAGAGTTGACAGCTCTGGGGTTAGGTTGTGCAGTAAAGTATATAAGCATAAGGGTGCTCTCTGTCCCTGCTCTATACTTAGCAATGACAGAGTTAGCAACCTGTATGCCTGGGCAGTCGTCAGTTGGCATGGATGATGGCAGTCAGCAAGCTGGTATTGGTGCAATCTGTGTGACTATAAGTTTTGTTTGTGCCTTGGTTTTGTTCAAATGTGAAATAGGCATTGTAAACATGCTTTTATTTTGGAGGTGAAATGTGGTTATCTGTTCAGTGTTCCTGGCCCAGAGCCTGGCACAGAGCAAGCATTCAGTGGGTGGCGGCCGTGACTGGCTTCACCACTGTCTACAGCTCTTTGTGACATGCTCTTCATACTTTTGAATTTAACACTTTTCTTCAAAGGTCTTTTCCCCTTCTTTTCACAGATAATTTTATTTCTTTTCTAAAATTGCTTAAATGACACTTTTTTTTTTTTGAAGATTTATTTAGGCAGAGTTACAGAGCTGTCATTTCCTTGAGGAAATGTGAGCAGAATTAGAGAGGCAGAGAGAGGGGAGGGGAGGGGAGGGGAAGAGAAGAGAGGGGAGGGGATGGGAGTCTTCCTCTGCTGGTTCACTCCCCAAATGGCTGCAACAGCTGGAGCTGGGCTGATCTGAAGCCAGGAGCTTCTTCCAGATGTCTCATGCTAGTGCAGGGACCCAAGGACTTGGGCCATCTTCTACTGCTTTCCCAGGCCATAGCAGAGAGCTGGATGGGAAGTGGAGCAGCCAGGTCTGGAACCGCAGGTGGTGGCTTTACCTGCTACGTCACAGTGCTGGCCTCATGACATCTTCTTTAAGAATCCTCAATAAATTTCTCTCATGTCTTTGGCCAGAAAGTTTTTGTGTGTCCTTGTAGTTTCTTGTTTGTAATTCCACCCTGATGTGTATTCTACTGTGTTGCATTTCTCTTTATATGTCATATTTCATTATTAGCCTATGAACTCCTTTATATCAGAAATGAGCTGTTTCATTCCTGAATGGACAAGTACCTTGCATTTGCTAATACTTACAGAATCAATGAAAAAATAAATCTGTGTATCCATGATTTATCTTCTTCAACATGTGTCCATTTTTTTTTTAAATTTTTTTTTTTTGACAGGCAGAGTGGACAGTGAGAGAGAGAGAGAGACAGAGAGAAAGGTCTTCCTTTACTGTTGGTTCACCCCCCAATGGCTGCTGCAGCTGGCACACTGCGCTGATCCGAAGCCAGGAGCCAGGTGCTTCTCCTGGTCTCCCATGCGAGTGCAGGGCCCAAGCACTTGGGCCATCCTCCACTGCACTCCCGGGCCACAGCAGAGAGCTGGCCTGGAAGAGGGGCAACTGGGACAGAATCCGGTGCCCCGACTGGGACTAGAACCTGGAGTGCTGGTGCCACAGGCAGAGGATTAGCCTAGTGAGCCACGGCGCTGACCCATGTGTCCATTTAAAGTTCTTATCAGGATAGTTGAAAAACGTACAGATTACTACTTTGCAACTTTTTTGGAAGATGAATCTTACTTCAAAGTAAAAAGTTTATAAAAATATCTTTTACCATGGCAATATGCTCTTAATATTTAAAAAAATATATATTGTGAATGAAATTCTTTCCTGTTCCAGTAATCCCCTCATGTATACCATAAATAGCAGTTTAATCTATGTAACAATTTCAATAAAGATATTTTATAAATTTAGATGCTTGAATTAGACAATCTCTGTATTGTCTAATTCAATTCTTAGGTTCTTTTTTTTTTTTAAGATTTATTTATTTATTTGAAAGAGTTACACAGAGAGAGGAGAAGCTGAGAGAGGTCTTCCATCTAGTGGTTCACTCCCCAGTTGGCTGCAACGGCCGGAACTGTGCCGATCCGAAGCTAGGAGCCAGGAGCTTCTCCCTGGTCTCCCATGTGGGTGCAGGGGCCCAAGCACTTGGGCCATCTTCTGCTGCTTTTCCAGGCCATAGCAGAGAGCTGGACCGGAAGTGGAGCAACTGGGTCCTGAACCAGTGCCCATTTGGGATGCCGGTGCTTCAGGCAAGGGCGGTAACCCGCTGCACCACAGCGCTGGCCCCAATTCTTAGGTTCTTTTATGTAGAGGAAAAGTAGGGAATTGGAAGGAGTAAAAAAAGTCTATTGGGTATGTTCATGACACTTTAAGTGTGTATGTTGAGGTATTTTGCTGCCTGTTGTAACCATTATTAAACTGTAACTTCTCTTGACCTGAAGACCAGGGCTATTGTATGTATGGCAAGACTGTGCAACTCCGTGGCTCAGTCTTGTGATTGTTGTACTTGTTGTTACCATTTGGTGGCAGTGTAAGATTCTATAATGCAAATGCAAAATATGGGGAAGACTACGTCTGCACAGTCACTATTTCAGTTACTCCTAAAGGATATTTTATTCCGATTTAGCACATACATTTTTAATTTAATGTTTGCTACATAGATTTTAAATTACCAGTAGAATGATTAAAAGGTAAAAAGTCAAGTAATGATCAACATATATTGAGAAATCAAATATCCATTTTATATAATTTTATTGTCTTTCTTTTTTTATAATAATTCAGTGTTCCCTTTATCTAGTTTTAAGATGTCTGGAATAAACTTTTAAGTATTGATTTATATTAAGATGAAGAGTTTAGCTGTATTATCCCTAACTGTAATAAGTAGCAGATTGTGGATCTTATAAAATTCCAAGATAATTATGAGAATATCTATATTGCTTCCTTCAGGTGAAATTCCTAAGCAGGTTAAAGTGAAAAAATTGAAGAACCTAAAGACTCTGGATTCTAAACCTGGTATTGACCTTTCTTAATTTTAATATACATACTTAATTGGGTACTTGAGTTTTTCTGTTTACTGTCTTTTCTTTACTTCATAGGAGTTTATACTTCTTACAAGCCATATCTAAATAGAGATGAAGAGATCATAAGACAACTGCAGAAGGTAATTTACTTGCTCTAATTAGTAATTTAAATGTCCTTCGTTCAGTTGTATAATGTGCAGGCAGGCAGGCAATATGTGCTTTATATATAATATATAAAAGATGTCTTCCATTTGAACCAAAACTTCATAAAAATCAGGAGACTGAAGTAGCAGCAACTACAGAAGAGTGCCAGTCTTTCTAGACTGACAATTTCTGAGAATTGGATGTAGTTCACATTTTTAAAAAAGTTTAATATTATTAATATAGCAAATATAAATTTGAAAAAGGAGCTAAAGTTTTTTTAAGTATAGGATGAATGATGTTTCCTAAGCTAAAGACTCTTATGTTTTGCTATAAGGACTCTTTCTGTAGGATGTTGCATAGTGAACTTCAAATTAAGTCTCTTCAAGATGAAGTTCTAGTTTTTTTTGTTTTTTACTGTCAAGTATAAATGTGTATTTAAAAAGCAGGCAAACTGGGCCGGCGCCGTGGCTCAACAGGCTAATCCTCCGCCTTGCGGCGCCGGCACACCGGGTTCTAGTCCCGGTCGGGGCACCGATCCTGTCCCGGTTGCCCCTCTTCCAGGCCAGCTCTCTGCTGTGGCCCGGGAGTGCAGTGGAGGATGGCCCAAGTCCTTGGGCCCTGCACCCCATGGGAGACCAGGAGAAGCACCTGGCTCCTGCCATCGGAACAGCGTGGTGCGCCGGCCGCAGCGCGCTACCGCGGCGGCCATTAGAGGGTGAACCAACGGCAAAGGAAGACCTTTCTCTCTGTCTCTTTCTCTCTCTCACTGTCCACTCTACCTGTCAAAAAATAAATAAATAAAAAAAAAAAGCAGGCAAACTTGATAGTTATTCTTGTTTTGTATTCCTTGATGCCAGAATATACATGTAGGTCCTCATTGTTTCTCCTTTTAAGGGTGTACAACAGAAACGTCCTTCTGAGGCTCAAAGTGTTATTCTTCGACGCTATTTTTTGGAACTGACACAAAGCTTCATCATTCCACTAGTAGGTTAACAAATATATCTTACTTAATTTAATGGTTTATTGACAAGTGTATGAATATTTTTACCTTCCTTCAAAGCTTTAAGTTGTGTACTCTGCCTGCTTGTGTTTCTAGTGGTTAAAACTAGAGCCCTTCTAGAGATCTGCAGTCTTTGTCCTGGTATTAACTGAGCAACTTACTAAGTCACTTCCGCTCTCTGACCCTCACTTTCCTTCCATGTAAAATGTGGATGATTCCACTTCCCCTAGTTACCTTTCAGAGTTGGTGTGAATCTTAGATAATTGATACAAAATATTATGTAACTTGTATTTTGCTTGTTTAAAAAAGGTTGTTCTAGAGCTTCTTTGAAATTGTTTTTCTTTCTTTTAAAAGATTTATTTGAAAGGCAGAGTTACAGGGAGAGAGGGGAAGACAGAGAAATAGATCTTTTTTTTTTTTTAAGTAACATGCTAAGGATAAACACAGGATAGATATTTAGGGAAGATTTTCTTTTCTTTTCTTTTCTTTTTCTTCAAAGATTTATTTATTTATTTGAAAGGCAGAGTTACAGAGGGCAGAGGCAGAGAGAGAGAAAGAGAGAGAGGTCCTCCATCTTTCGGCTCACTTCTCAAACAGCCGCAGCAGCCGAAGCTGCACCAGTCCGAAGCCAGGAGCCAGGAGCCTCCTCCCGGTCTCCCACATGTATGCAGGGGCCTAAGCACCTGGACCATCTTCCACTGCCCTCCCAGACCACAGCAGAGAGCTGGATCAGAAGAGGAGCTGCTGGGACCCAAACCAGCACCCATATGGGATGCCAGCACTGCAGGCAGTGGCTTCACCCGCTACACCACAGCACAGACCCCCAAGAGATCTTTCATCTTGGTTCACTCCCCAAATGGCTGCAACAACCAGGGCTGGAGCCATGAGCTTCATCCGGGTCTCCCATGTGGTTTCAGAGAGGGGCCCAAGCACTTCGACCATCTTCTGCTGCTTTTCCCAGGCCATTAGGAGAAAGCTGGATTGAAAGTGGAATGACTAGGACACGAACTGTCGCCCATGTGGGATGCTGGAATCGCAGCCAGCAGCTTAACCTGCTGCACCACAACACCAGCCCTGAAACAGTTTTCTTGATCACAGTTTGGTATCACATCCATGAGACTTTAGTAGTTCTATGATAACAGGAACTGTGTCTTGCTCATTACCATTTCTTCAGTCTGGCATATGGTAGCACTCAAATATTTATGGAATAAATGACTAGATAATATGGTTATTCTAAGAAATTCAGTGGAGTTTTGTATTAAAATATAGGTACCATGGCATGATCCTTATCTGGAGATTTCATTGTAGATTTTGTGTAGGTGTTAATATAATCTATCTCTGAATATTATTGGGCAACTTGGAGATCTTTGCTGTTACATTTTGGGAAGAAATGTTCTTTCTTTGTCTGTGGATGTCAGTTTATGTTGTTCAATTTAAATCTCCTTGTTTAAGTAAACAGACTTTACTGTAGTGCTCAAAAGCATGGATTAAAGTCAAGTAGACATGAACTAAAGTTCAGGCTACAACCTTGGTCAGTTTGCTTAGTCTTTTGTAACCTCAGTTTCCCAGTAATGCCTGCCACATAGCATTGATTGCAAGTATTATAAGAAATCATGCATATAGGGCCGGCGCCTTGGCTCAACAGGTTAATCCTCTGCCTTGCGGCACCGGCACACCAGGTTCTAGTCCCGGTTGGGGTGCCGGATTCTGTCCCGGTTGCCCCTCTTCCAGGCCAGCTCTCTGCTGTGGCCAGGGAGTGCAGTGGAGGATGGCCCAAGTGCTTGGGCCCTGCACCCCATGGGAGACCAGGAGAAGCACCTGGCTCCTGCCTTTGGATCAGCATGGTGCGCCAGGCGCAGTGCGCCGGCCGGGGCGGCCATTGGAGGGTGAACCAACGGCAAAAAGGAAGACCTTTCTCTCTGTCTCTCTCTCTCACTGTCCACTCTGCCTGTCCAAAAAAAAAAAAAAAAAAAAAAAAAGAACAAAAAAGAAATCATGCATATAAAATGTAAAGGACATTTTTCAGTATCTAGTTATTTGATAACGTTAAGTATTATCATTAAAATATGAGGTCCCCAGGCCAGTGCTGTTGGGCAGCAGGTTAAGCTGCTGCATACAGTGTCTACATCCCATATGGGCACTGGTTCAACTCCCAGCTGCTCTGCTTCCAATCCAGCTCCCTGCTAAAGTGCCTGTGAAAACAGTGGAAGTAGTCCCAAGTCCCTGAGGGGACTCCCATGTGGGAGACTTGGGTGAAGCTCCTGGTTCCTAGCTTCAACCTGACCTAGCCCTAGCCATACCTGCCATCTGAGGAGTGAACCAGCGGCTAAAAGATTTCTTTCTCTCTCTCTTTCTGACTCTGTCTGTCTCTAACCCTGCGTTTCAAACAAATAAATACATTTTTTTTAAAAAACAGTATAGTCTCTTAGATTATCCAAGATTTAGTTAAATCTTTGCTGAAAATCTAACTTCCCAGCTCAGTCTAAATTTATCTGTGTCTCTCATGGGGAGTGATGGAGTTGTTGATGTCCACTGAAAGTGCATATGGTGAGTAGAATAAACAAAGTCAGACCCAATGCTTTCTATTATGCACTCACAACACAGATGACTTCTGTGATGCCGGCAGGTGTGAGGCTTCTCCCTGCCAGCAAGCAGTTACCTCTGAGTGGACACCGGCTGGGTGTCCTTTCCTTCACGTCTGCCACTGTCTACCTAGCGTTAGCATCGGATCCCACAGACTGAAGGCTCACTTCCCAACTCTAGCTCCCTCCACTTCAGATGCCAATTGCAAGCTCCAGGTCATTTCATTTATGCGTCTGACTGATGAGCCATCAATAAGGGTTCCCACAAACCCCTCCTCAGCATTGATTCATTTGTTTGAGCTACCTAAAGAATTCAAGGAAATACTTGGTGGTTACTGGTTTATTATAAAGGATATTACAGAAAATATCGGAGAAGGGATGCATAGAGTGAGAAAAAGGGGAAGGGGTGCAGAGCTCTGAGCACCACCTCTAGCAACCGCCACATGTTCAGCTATCCAGAAGCTCTTCAAACCCTGTCCTGTTGTTATTTTATGCAGACTTCATTGTATCAGCATGACTGAAGCTGAACAACCATGTAGAAATGTGATTGGACAGAGGGGTATGATCTGCTGGTAACTGACCAGGGAAACCCAGCCAGGCCTGTCTGTTCAGATTCTTCAGCATTCCTTCCTTGCTGGCGTGAGGGTGGATCCCTTCTGAAAAGGGGGTTTTATTGTCTATTATCAGACAAAGTAGGTCAGAGAATTTCTTTATGATCAGCAGCTCCAGGTCAGAAAAGCGAGAAGATTAGGTTTTCTATAACCCACTTTAGGGAAGAGAAATTCTCGGTTCTAAAACCTGCCCATGGGGAAGGAGTTATAAGCCAGGAACCATGGACAAAAGCCTCCCTCTGTCTCCCTCTTTCTCTCTCCCTATCTGTCTGTCTAAAATTATATCACACTTAGAAACCTTAAAAAAAGAGCCTGATCTGTTTGAATGTTTTTGAGACTCTCTTGGTAAGAACACCTACTTTTTTTTTTTTTTTTTAATTTTAGGAAAGGTATGTGGCAAGTTTGATGCCTTTGCAAAAAAGTATTTCTCCATGGAAGGTATGACTGTATTGAAATCCTTTTTGAGTTCTGTAACTGTAATTAACTGCTGTGAATATATCCATTTCCAGTTTCTAAATATACTATGTGCTATTTTCTAGAGTCCACCCCAATTAAGGCAGTTCCTTCCAGAAGAATTTATGAAAACGCTTGAGAAAACTGGACCTCAGTTAACATCAAGAATAAAAGGCGATTGGATTGGACTTTATCGGTTAGTCTTTTTTTGATCCTCTTTTTTTATCCAGTTCTAGTGCATTATTTGAAAAGAAAACAATATAGGGATGGGCATTTAGCCTAGTAATTAAGATGCCTGTGTCCCACATCAGAGTAACTGAGGTTGAGTACCACAGCTGGCTCCTGAGTTCAGCTTCTTTCCACTGCAGAGACACAGTGGCTCTAGCAGTTAGGTTCCTATCATGCATGTGGGAGACCTGAATTGTGTTCCAGGCTTCTGGCCCTGTCCCTGCGCAACTCTGGCCATTGCAGGCATTTGAGGAGCAAAGAACGAACCAATGGATGGGTGCTCTGCCTCTCAACAACAGCGAAACAAGCAGACAAAAGAAGACAAAAAGCTGGACTTAAGACTTCAGTTACTTTTTAAAAGATTTTGTTGTTTAACTTGGTTCTGTGAGCTGTAGGTAGGAAAAGTGTTGAGGAAAGGAAGGAAATCATAGTCATACTTTGCTCTCTTTAAATTTAACTTTATAGGCATTTTCTTAAGTCTCCAAATTTTGATGGCTGGTTCAAGACCCGGCGGAAGGAAATGACCCAAAAATTGGAAGCACTTCATCTAGAAGCTCTTTGTGAAGAGGTTAGAAAAAAAAGTGTGTTTGTATGATAATGAACAGCTGTTGAAAATAAAAAGATTCAGTTGCCCTTGCGGATGGAAAAATGGTACCTATATCTACTTCTTTAATAGTTAGGTTTTCCAGGCTGTATACTATTTGCCAGAGATTCTGTAAGTGTTTTATCTAATTCGTCTCTCATAGTCCTCAAAACAGTGCACTGGGCTAAGTGTGTTATGATCTGCATTAAGGGACACCTGCAGTGTGGCTTAGAAGTGACGTGACTTGCTTAAGTTTGCATACGTGGAGCCAGCAATGCGCTGGGGCTCACTGGCGTTGGCTTAGAAGAGCTGCTTCTGTGCATCTTCTTCCAGCTCTGCATTTAGCGACCTTAGGTTGGTAGCTCGCTTGGAATTGCCTAGTGTAGGAATATGTATCAGAAATTGGCAAATGCTACAAACTAGGGACTTTTCTGGAGAACCAGAAACCAGCATACTACTGCACAGAGTCAGTATTCACTTCCAAGTAGTCTTAACTCTGCACTTTCTAAAAATTTTTATTTAAGTTATATAACTTTCATGTATTTCGTATATACAGATTTAGGAACATAGTAACACTTCCCCCGCTACCCTTCCTTCTGCCCTTCCTCCAACCCTTCCTGCTCTTCCCTCTCACATCCTCACTGTTAATTTTTTACAAAGATCTAATTTCAGTTTACTTGATGATCATATAGTTAACCCTACATTAAGTAAAAGGGTTCAACAAGTAGTATGAAGAGAAAAAAAAAATCACTTCCTCAACAGAAGAGATAAGAGCTGTAAACAATCATTGAATCTCAAAATGTCTACTTCACTACAATGCATCACATTTCAGGTACTCTATTAGTTACCTCTGATCAGGGAAAATGTGAAATATCTGTCTTTTGGGGATTAGCTTTATTACACCAAGTATAATGGTTTCCAGCTGAAACCATTTTTTGCAAAAGACAGGATTTAATTTTTTTTATTGCTGAGTAGTACTCCATAGTGTATATATATATATATATATATATATATACCATAATTTCTTTATCCAGTCAACAGTTGATGGGCATCTGTGTTGATTCCATATCTTAGCTATTGTGTACTGTGTATTGTGCAGTGAACATGGGGGTACTGATCACTCTTTCATATGCTGATTTCTTTTGGTTTGGATAAATTCCCAGAAGTGGGATGGCTGGATCATGTGGTAGGTCTATATTCAGATTTCTGAGGTATCTCCATAATGTCTTCTTCAGTGACTGCAGCATTTTACATTCCCACCAATGGTGGACCAGAGTACCTTTTTCCCACATCCTCACCAGCATTTTTCATTTGTTGATTTCTGTATGAGAGCATTTCTGACTGGGGTGAGGTGAAACCTCGTTGTGGTTTTGATTTGTATTTTCCTGTTGGCTAGCAATCCTGAGCATTTTTTCAAATGTCTTTTGGCCATTTGAATTTCCTCTCATGAAAAATGTCTGTTCAGTCCTTTGCCCATTTCTTAACTGGATTGTTTGTTTTTTTGTTGTTGAATTTCTTGAGCTCTTTATAGATTTGGGATGTTAACTATTGGTTGTAGTTTGCATATATTTTCTCCCATTGTGTCAGTTGCCACTTCACTTTGCTGAGTGTTTCTTTTGGGGTGCAGAAACTTCTTGCCTTGATTTAATCCCTTTTGTCAGTTTTGGCTTGATTACCTGTGCTTCTGGGTCTTTTCCAAGAAGTCTTTGCCTATACCAATATCTTGCAGAGTTTCCCCAACATTCTCTAGTAATTTGATGGTATCGGGTCATAGATTTAGGTCTTTGATCCATTTTGAGTGGATTTTTGTGTTAGGTGTAAGGCATGGGTCTAGTTTCATACTTCTGCACGTGTAGATCCAGTTTCCCCAGCACCATTTGTTAAAGAGACTGTCCTTGCTCTGGAGATTGGTAAGTTGGTTATAGATGCTTTGATTGATTTTTGAAGTTTCTGTTCTGTTGGATTGGTCTACAATTCTGTTTTTGTACCAGTGCCAGGCTGTTTTGATTATAACTGCCCTGTCATATGTCTTGAAATCAAACTCTGCATTTTTACAGTATGATTTACTCTCCTTTTCTAGTAGTATTACCATTTTTTACATGCTTGGACTGATTTTCATAGTCTATAATTTGTCATTAGACTATTTTAAGTTAAACTACTTGTAATATAAAGGATAGTATTATTTTATTTTCATTTGTATTTATCTTTAAATGCTGAAGTGGGCTAGCCTCAGTGTTAGTTTTCTAATCATAAACTCTCATTGATTGTGACTTGAAGAAAAAGAATATTATGAAGGCCATTAGTAAGCCAGAGGAAAGCTTATTTGAAGATGAGACGTGTATGTTCAATAGTACACTCATGTTCAGTTATCTCAATTTGTTAGTGAGTAGTACTTATAAATTACTCTCTGTTGTGAGGGCAGGGGTTAGTATTGCAATTTGAGCAGCAGTTTTGTTTTTCTTGCTTGATACAAAGTGTTACTTTAGTAAGGAATTGTCTTTTTGTTTTACTTTTAAATATTAGACAATTAATTGTTTTGGCTAATGTCACAAATTATCTAGTTGTGGGATGGGCATTGTGGTGCAGCAGGTTAAACTGTTACTTGGGACACCCACATCCCATGTCAGAGTGCAGTACAAGTTCCTGCTGTTGTATGCTTCTGATCCAGCTTCCTGCTAATGCACATGGGAAGGCAGCAGACAATGGCGTAACTACTTGGATCCCTGGCACCCACGTGGGAGACCTAGGTGGAGTTCTAAGCTCCTGGCTTTGGCCTGGTGCAGGCCCAGCTGTTTTATGCATTTGAGGATTCAGTCAGTAGATGGAAGATCTTTCTTTCTTTATCTCTCTCTCTCTCTCTCTCTCTCTTTCTCTCTCTGTTCCTCTACCTTTCATATAAATAAATAAATCCTTCAAAACAATTCTCTAACAACAGCTAGGATATCATGAGAATTATTCTTGCATTGTTACCTCACGTATTGAAATAGAGAGGTTTGAGTCTTATTTTGAACACTTACTAATTTGGGATTTGTGTATTGTTCTAGGACTTACTTCTTTGGATCCAGAAACACACAGAAGTAGAAATAGTAGACCTTGTATTGAAGCTGAAAAATAAGCTGGTATGTAGCCAAAGCAATGGAAGATTGACTTGACTTTTCTATGAGGATATTTTCCTTAATTTGAGCTGAGAATCATGTTTTTAAGGCAGAAGTAACTTCTTAAATAAGAAGACTGGTGATTGGTCAGTTGCTGGTAGATCTGACTGAAACATTTGGTCGCCTGAGATCATAATGATGCCATATTATTCTAAAGTTATTTACCTGGGGTCTCATAAGCTCTACAAAAACACTGACATATATAATACCACGTGGTATACCTAGGAATTATCTGTGAATTTACATGAAAGCTTTTTATTGAGCTCAGTAATATATTGTAAATGGCATGTTCTTTGCTTCTGTAGTTCCTGTAAATTCTGGTATAAGATGAAGTTTTCAAATTGTAAACCATTAAAATTGTTTATTTAAATAATATGTTAGTTCACATTTATTTAAATGCTCCCAAATGTTTCTTAAGTTGCAGGCTGATCGGGAGCATTTACCTGTGAAACCTGACACTATGGAAAAGTTACGGACACACATAGATGCAATTATCTTAGCATTGCCAGAGGACCTGCAAAGCATATTGCTCAAAACGGGCATGACATGATATTTGCCAGGATTTTCCAGCCAAAAAGGATTGTGTACCATGAAGCATACTGACATTTCAACAGACGCACAAAGGAACTCTCTCGGCAGCAGAGGAGTGCAAAATGGCCGTGAACGCTAGCTACAGGGTGGAAAGACTGTATTGTATAAACAAACCTTTTTAGTGCATTATTTTAAACATTGGGTATCTGTGGTGGTTCCACTTTAATACTGAAACACTAAAAGGAGTTTCTATATTTTTAATCATGTTCTAAAGTGCTCTTATGAGAGACCTGTGGGGCCATTAGTATTAGTGTAAGTGATTCCAAACTGCAGTGCTGGCATTGCAGGTATTTTTTTAAAAATTGGTGCTGCTTTGCCCAATCATGTTAAAACTCAGGGGGATATAAAAATAACATTCACACTGGCTGTCTTCTCAACAAGAAAAAAACTGAGCTGTCCAACTCTAATTAGAAGTGACTGACGCTTATGTTGTGCCTTTTGTTGTCCTGTATGTTTCACAAAGTCCGGTTGCTAGTCTTAAAGCTTTTCCTTAGCTTGATCATGTTATATAATTTTATAAGGCACTCTACTGAGTAATCATTGCTTACAGATGTTTCTTGCTGTCCATCATGTTAATTTGTAGGCATTGTAGTTTTTTTTTTTTTTTCAGTTGTCATACAGGTTTTCATTTCACTGTTTCCTTTGATGTTTTCAAAATCTTATCTTACCAGTTTCTCCAAAGGCAAGAAGTCACCCAGTATTAATTATGGAAGAGTTTGTTTTCTCTTATCATTCATTAATTCATTAGTTGAACCTGTTTAGATTAATTAGTTTGAGTGCTTTTCGAAGATCATTCTAATTGTAACCTCATAGTCAGCTGTTTTTAAAACTGAACTCTTCTGAATTCAAAGGCATTCATAAGCTTTTTGTAGAGTAACTGTAAGATTGATTTCCAGCATTATTTGTGGGTTTTGGGCACCAAACCTGGTGCTCATTCCAGGCCTCACCACTGAACAACTTCCAGCATTGTTTGTTTGGTAATGTTTTTTTTCTTTTAAATTGATGTTTCTCAGAACACTTTCCCTATTGTTGTTTGACATGGGAATTTTGCCTGAATCACTGTTATAGGTAGTTTTATTGTTGATATTGTTGTTTTTGTTTATTTCTGTTTTGTTTATACTGCCTTGCCAAAAAACAGAAGAATGTGATTTGGTGTAAAGTTGTGTGGTTTGTGTTTGAAAAAAAGTGTCCCACAGAAGCCACTATTTAGTGTAGGCACACATGACGTAACACATATCTGAATAGCTATGTCTTGGATTATTCTCCAAATAGCCAAATTGAGTTGTGTGTAGTTATAAAAGAAATGGCTTCAGAAGCTTTCTCTTATTATCTGTTGATGTAACTCTCAAGGGCATTCTGGACCCAAGACAGGCTCCTTGTGTTGGTAACTGTGGTCTCATACCTAATTGTGCCCTTTTCTCATGGATACAGCTCTTGAAGCATACCTCAAAGTTGTAGAGAGAATATGGAGTCATTTGCCTTGGATCATATGAGTTATTTTATGAAACAACAGTTGGCCTTCCAGAAAAGGGCCAGCTGCTTTTATATGCTAAAGTATTTCATAACTTTCTGGGAAACTTTATTTAGGTATAAATGGTCATCTTATTATTTTTCAAAAATGTGTATTTTAATAATCTTAAATTTATATACTGTTTGTGACCAGAATTTAAAAGTTGTTAATATCACATCAAGTATCTTTTAATTATGCCACTGCAGGATGTATCATTTCAAGTTTATTTTGCACAGCTATATTGTAGCAAAAGATGCCTATTAGCATGATAATGGTGTCTTCCCATTTACTGTATTTAATTAACCTAACATGTGTTGAAAACCGTATTATACTTAGCCAGTATATCTCTTAATTTCAAATTATGTACATGTAAGAATAGCTTAAAATTGCATTGGGAACCTGAGAAGACTGTCTGAGAACTTAATTTTTTTATGTGATTTTCAGAGTTGTATTTTTTTTTTAGAAGACTTTGTTAATATCTAAACCCTGCCATGTAATGTTTTCTCTCCACCAGCATCGGAAGGAATCACTGCTTTAAGGGTATTCTGTAATGCCTAGTGCCTTCTCTTTATGGTGAAAAACAGGATTTGTGAAGGCATATATGGTCATTACTGAAACTGAATTAAAGGCCTTGGAATTTAAAGCACTTAGATATCTTGTGTTATTTCTGAGTGGGGTTGGAATACTTGGAAAATATGCATAGCTAATGAAATTTATGGATATGGCATTTCTTTTATTTCTTTTTTAAAGTTACAACATTGTTTTATCTTGTATTTCTCTTTTTTAAAAAATTATTTATTTATTGGAAAAGCAAAATGACAGAGAGATCTTCCATCTATAGTTTCCTTCCCCAAATCCCTGCAACTGCCAAGGCTGGGCCAGGCTGAAGCAAGGAGCTAGGAACGATATGTGTATGGATGCTTGAGCCATCATCTTCTACATCTCAGCGTGTCATTAGCAGGAGGCCAAGGACTCAACCAGGTACTTTGATGTGGCATATGGGCATATCACCTGTAGCTTAACCCAGTGTGCCACAATACCTATTCCAAATTTTTTTAATTTTCTGACAGTATTTTTTTTTTTAATTTGACAGATAAAGTTAGACAGTGAGAGAGAGAGACAGAGAGAAAGGTCTTTGTTCTGTTGGTTCACTCCCCAAATGGCCGCTACAGCTAGCGCTGCTCCGATCCAAAGCCAGGAGCCAGGTGCTTCTTCTTGATCTCCCATGAGAGTGCAGGGGCCCAAGCACTTGGGCCATCTTCCACTGCCCTGTGCCCAGGCCACAGCAGAGAGCTGGAGTGGAAGAGGAGTAACCGGGACTAGAACCTGGCACCCATATGGGATGCCGGCGCCGCAGGCGAAGGATTAACCAAGTGAGCCATGGCGCCAGCCCCTTCCCATTCCTTTTTAAAAGCAGCAAGTGATTTATATTATTTTTAAATTTCTAGCCGGCGCCGCGGCTCACTAGGCTAATCCTCCGCCTTGCGGCGCCGGCACACCGGGTTCTAGTCCCGGTCGGGGCACCGATCCTGTCCCGGTTGCCCCTCTTCCAGGCCAGCTCTGTGCTGTGGCCAGGGAGTTCAGTGGAGGATGGCCCAAGTCCTTGGGCCCTGCACCCCATGGGAGACCAGGAGAAGCACCTGGCTCCTGCCATCGGATCAGCGCGGTGTGCCGGCCGCAGCGCGCCTACCGCAGTGGCCATTGGAGGGTGAACCAACGGCAAAGGAAGACCTTTCTCTCTGTCTCTCTCTCTCACTGTCCACTCTGCCTGTCAAAAATAAAAAAATAAATAAATAAATAAAAATTTCTAACTCATTTATTAATAAGAAATTCCATTGGATATTAGTTGTTTGTGAAGTTAATGGATAGTATCCTTCAGGATGCACTATGGAAGTGGGTGTTGTAGTACAACACATTAAGCCACTGCTTGTAATGCCCACATCTCACAGTAGAGTGCCTAGTTTGAATCCTGTCCACTGTGTTTCTGATCCAGCTTCCTGCTACTTCACACCCTGGGGAGGCATCAGATGATGGCCCAAGTATTTGGATTTCTGCCACCCCTGCATCTCATCTCTTTTTTTTTTTTTTTCTTGACAGGCAGAGTGGACAGTGAGAGAGAGAGACAGAGAGAAAGGTCTTCCTTTGCCATTGGTTCACCCTCCAATGGCTGCCACGGCTGGCGCGCTGCAGCCAGCACACCATGCTGATCCGCAGGCAGGAGCCAGGTACTTCTTCTGTTCTCCCATGGGGTGCAGGGCCCAAGCACTTGGGCCATCCTCCACTGCACTCCCTGGCCACAGCAGAGAACTGGCCTGAAAGAGGGGCAACCGGGACAGAATCCAGTGCTCCGACCGGGACTAGAACCTGGTGTGCCAGCGCCGCAAGGCAGAGGATTAGCCTACTGAGCCGTGGTGCCGGCCCTGCACACCCATATGGGAGATCTGGATAGAGTTCCTTCTGCTACGGGTTTCTGGGGAATGAACCAGTGGATAGAAGATGAAACAATTTGCTACAAGATGCAGAATTATGATTTCTAAGACTTTTCTCATATCTTTCCGATTTTTATATGGTTAATGAAATAGGTTTATGTTTATTTTGCAGTGATAACATTGCCTATCTCGTGATACACAAATGTTGAGGAAAAAAGGTGGTAGGAGAGTTCTGCTACATGCTGTTCCCCAGTGTGACTTCTGGTCTCCCGAGTGCTGCCTTTCTCCGCCACCCATTATTTAAATGCCGTGTCGTGGCTTTCTCCAAATGAAGGGTATTATTGTCTAGTAATCAAAAGTCTCATTCTGTTTTATTAGCTTCACCATAAAGATTGCTTTCTGTTTATTTTGCCTCCCCACTCTTTTTCTTCAACATAGTATTTCTGTGTAGCTACTAGGAAGCTGAACTTCATGGATCCTTCATTTTTTTTTTTTTTAAAGACAGGTAGAGTTATAGAGAGTGAGAGAGAGAGAGACAGAGAGAGAGGTCTTCCTTCAGTTGATTCACTCCCCAAATGGCTGCTATGGCCGATGTTGCGGCGATCTGAAGCCAAGAGTCAGGTGCTTCTTCCCGGTCTCCCATGCAGGTGCAGGGCCCAAGCACTTGGACCATCCTCTACTGCCCTCCTGGGCCACAGCAGAGAGCTGGACTAGAAGAGGACCAACCGGGACTAGAACTTAGTGCCCATATGGGATGCTGGCGCCACAGGCAGAGGATTAGCCAAGTGAGACATGGCGCCAGCCCCCCTGATCCTTCATGTTTTTCCCCATACCTTATGTTTTTCCATGTCAGCCAACATGAATATATGCTGTAAATTGCTTCCAGACTGAGTTGCAATATGTTTGGGAAAGTCACTTTATATTCTGGAGTTCTTATAATGGATTTTATACTTCAATAGGAAATTATTAAAATGATTGATTTCACTTAATGAAATGGGCAGATATTTTTAGAATCAGAAGTTCTGGTGATAGAACTTTTTAAAAAAAAGCTTTATTGTGCCAGCGCCGTGGCTCAACAGGCTAATCCTCCGCCTTGTGGCACCGGCACACCAGGTTCTAGTCCTGGTGGGGGCGCCGGATTCTATCCCGGTTGCCCCTCTTCCAGGCCAGCTCTCCGCTATGGCCCGGGAAGGCAATGGAGGATGGCCCAAGTGTTTGGACCCTGCACCCCATGGGAGACCAGGAGAAGCACCTGGCTCCTGGCTTCGGATCAGCGCAGTGCGCCGGCCGCAGCGGCCATTGGAGGGTGAACCAATGGCCAAGGAAGACCTTTCTCTCTGTCTCTCTCTCTCTCTCACTATCCACTCTGCCTGTCAAAAAATAAAAAAATTAAAAAAAAAAAAAAAAGCTTTATTGGACTGGCGCTGTAGCTCAATAGGCTAATCCTCCACCTTGCGGCGCTGGCACACCAGGTTCTAGTCCCGGTCAGGGCACCAGATTCTGTCCTGGTTGCCCCTCTTCCAGTCCAGCTCTCTGCTGTGGCCAGGGAGTGCAGTGGAGGATGGCCCAAGTGCTTGGGCCCTGCACCACATGGCAGACCAGGATAAGCACCTGGCTCCTGCCTGCGGATCAGTGCGGTGTGCCGGCTGCAGCACGCCAGCCGCTGCAGCCATTGGAGGGTGAACCAACGGCAAAGGAAGACTTTTTTCTCTGTCTCTCTCTCTCACTGTCCACTCTGCCTGTAAAAAAAAAAAAAGCTTTATTGGGGGTATAATAGACATACAATAAATGAACGTACTTGAAGTATACAATTTGGTCAATTTTTAAAAATTTTTATTTGTAAGGGAGAGAGAGAGAGAGATTGATCTTCCATATGCTGGTTCACTCCCCAAATGCCTGAACAGCCAGGACTGGGCCAAGCTGAAGCTGGAGTCAGGAACAATCTGGTGGTGACTAACATAGACATAGGGACCCAAGTGCTTGAACCATCATCTGCGGCTTCGCAGGATGCACATTAACAGGAATATTGAATTGAGAGCAGAGGGGGAACACAAACCTAGGCACTCCAATATGGGATGCAGGCTTCCTAAACTGCATTATAGCTGCTGGGCCACACATACACCGCACCATTTGATAAGTTTTGACATTTAAAAACATATCTATAAAACCACAGTGTTATTCAGCTTTTCATCACAATGAAATAGCTTAGGTAGCTAACTTTATGAAGAGGAAAAGTCTGTTTATCTCAGTTTCAAAGATTGAAGTCCAATATCAGGCAACCACGTTGGTTTAGTCTGTAATGAGGTCAGTAGATGACAATGGCAGAGTAAGTGTGGAGGAAGGATCATGTGAAGAGCCAAGAAGCAGAGAGACAAGGCCCAAACTCAAGGATTTTATAAAAGCCTTGGAAGAACTACCTTAGAAGGGCATGTCTCCAGTGGCTGAACAACCTCCTGATCAGTCTCACCACCTAGTCTTACCACCTTCCAACAGCGCCACCATGGGGACCAACCCTTTAACAACATGGACGTCTGGGCAGCACCCAAGCCAATGCCCAAACCATAGCAACTGTCATTACAGCCAAGATAGTGGACATAGCCACCACCACCCTGCAAGTCCTGTGCTTCTCTGTACTCCTTGCTGCCTGCCCCCAGCAACCACTGGTGTTTTCTGTCTCTATAGATTAATTTAGACATTTTATAGTTTTTTATGGCTTTTATAGTTACATGGAATATGAGTATAATGCATACTCTCTTTTTTGATCTGACTTCTTTCACTCACATAATGATTGTGAGCTTTATATTGTTGCTTGTACTGTAGTTCATTTGTTTTTATTAGCAATACCCCATTATGTATGTATAGTACACATCTTTTAAAAAATATTTATTTACTTTAGAGACACTGAGAGACATAGACTCCCATCTGTGATTTTACTCCCCATATGCCCACAATGGCTGGGACTGGACTGGGCTGAAGCTAGGAGCTGGAAACTCAGTCCAGGTCTCCTACTTGGCAGGAGCCCAGTATCTTGAGCCATCACTACTGCCTCTCAGGATCCACATTAGCAGGAAGCTGGAGTCAGGAGTGGCCCTGGGTATTAAATCCAGGCACTATGATAGAGTATGTGGGCCTCTTAACTGGTAATCTAAACGCCTGCCACAGAGGCTTTATATTTTAATGAAGCTTGGTCTCTCAATTTGTTGTTTTTACTGTTGTTCTTTTGGAGTCAAAGCTCTTTGCCTAAGCAGATCACAAAGATTGTCTCCTGTATTTACCTCTAGAAGTTTTTGTAATCTTGGGCTTGTGTTTAGGTTGTTTTCTTAATTTGGAGCTAATTTTACTGTAACTCAACACTGTACTGTATAAAATGTTGTTCTAAAGAATTTGTTGGTTTTTTGTTTTGTTTTGCTTTGCTTTGCTTTTCCCAGGCCATTAGCAGGGAGCTGGATCAGAAGTGAAGCAGCCAGGACTCAAAGTGACACCAAAATGGGATGCTGGCATCGCAGGAGGCAGTTTTACCCACTATACCACAACATCAGCCCTTTGTTATACTTTTTTTTATTTCAGGAAGATACCCAGTTATTCCAGAACCATTTGTTCAAAGATTAGCTTGTTTTATTTTTTTTTTTTTAAGATTTATTTATTTATTTGAAAGACACGAGTTACAGAGAGAGGGGGAGGTACAGAGAGAGACAGAGAGAGAGAGAGAGATTGATCTTCCATCTACTGGTTCTCTTCCCTAATGACCACAATGGCCAAGGCTGTGCCAGACCAAAGCCAGGAGCCAGGAACTTCTACCAGGTCTGCCACATAGGTGTAGGGCTGCAAGCACTTAGGCCATTCTCTGCTGCTTTCCTATGTACACTAGCAGAGAGCTGGATTGGAATGGGAGCAGCCAGGACATGAACCGGTACCCATATGGGATGCTGGCGTTATAGGTTGCGGCTTTATCCACTATGCTACAATGCCAGCTCCAAAAGATTATCTTTCATAAAAACTCAACTGCATTGCTTTTGCATCTTGTCGAAATTTAGTTGTCCAAAACCATTTGAGTTTATTTTTAGTGTTCCTTTGGTGCATATGTCTTTCTTTATGCCAGTATCATGCTACCTTGATTACTGCTACTTTTTTCTTAAAATCAGATCATGTCAGTCTTCCAGCTGTGTCCTTTAAAGTTATTTTGGATCTGTGAGTCTTTTATATATCCATATGAATTTACAATAAACTTGTAAATTTCCATACAAATTCCTGCTAGAATTTTGATTGATACAACATGGAATGTATAGATCAATTTGAAGGAAAATTGACATCTTTAATACTGAATTTTCTGAAGCATGAACAAAGTATATCTCTCCATTTATTTATGTCTTTTGTAATTTCTCTCAGCAATATTTTATAGTTTTTAGGATGCAGGTCTTTCACATCTTCTGTAGGATTTATTCCTAAGTCTATCTTTTCTGATGTTTTAAATTATAGTCTTAAAATAATAATTTTCCATTTAAAATTTCACTGTAAAATAGTATGTAGAAATGGTTTATTTTTATACACTGATCTCATATCCTGCAGTCTTGCTATACTCATTTACTACTTCTGAAGGCCTTTTCTATTATGATTCTTTTTTTTTTTTTTTTACTTAGAAAATCATGCCATTTATGAATAAAGACTGTTTTACTTCTCCTTTTCCATCTGGATAACTTGTATTTATTTTTCTTGCCTGACTGCACTAGTCAGAATATCCAATACTGTGCTGAATAGCATTGGTTGGAGTAGACATCTTTGTTTTGTTCCTGATCTTAAAGAAAAGCAGATTAATTTGTCACCATTTTGTTTGGTATTCGCTATAGGATTTTTGTAGATGTTGTTTGTGTCAAGTTGATGACGCCCCATTTCTATTTCTAGGTTGCTGAGTGTATTCTTTTGAGAATGGGCTTTGGAGTTTATTGAATATATGTGTTTAACAAATATATTTAATTTGCTAAATATATCCAACAATTTTATTTAATTGTTAAACTTATTTAACAAATTGATAATAATATTCATTTAGCAAATGTACCTATCATGAATATACTTGACAAATTATATGTATTTAATAGAATTTTTCATCAAATTCTGCATTTTTTTGGTAATCATGTGGCTTTTTCTTAAAATCATATGGCTTTTTAAAAATTTGTTAATATAATTTGTTCACATTGATTGTATTTTTTTGGATTTGCAAAATTTTATTTTGAATTTTTGCATCTATGTTCATGAGGCATATTGATTTGTAGTGTGTCTTTTGTGATGTCTTTGTCTGGTTTTTGTTGGAAGCTCCATAAAGTTAATTGGAAGAGTTTGTGGTAATTTGGTATTATTGCTTTCTTACAGATATGGTGAAGCCTCTTTTGCTTTCCTTGGTTTTAATTGTCTTGATTTTTAGTTAAACAAGGGAGCAGTTGCTGTGACGCTCCTTTTCTTTGCTAACATAGACTTTCAGTGTTACAGATTTTCTCCTAAGTACTGCTTTATCATCCTACAAATTCTAATTCTTTATTTTCATTCAGTTAAAAATACCTTATAATTCCTTTTTTATTTCTTTAGTCCATGATTATTTAGAACATTGTTAATTCTTTTTCTTTTTTTTTCTTTTTGACAGGCAGAATGGACAGTGAGAGAGAGAGAGAGAGAGAGAGAGAGAGACAGGGAGAAAGGTCTTCCTTTGCCGTTGGTTCACCCTCCAATGGCCACTGCCGGCGCACTGCGGCCGGTGCACCGCGCTGATCCGTAGCCAGGAGCCAGGTGCTTATCCTGGTCTCCCATGAGGGTGCAGGGCCCAAGCACTCCTGGGCCATAGCAGAGAGCTGGCCTGGAAGAGGGGCAACCGGGACAGAATCCGGTGCCCTGACCAGGACTAGAACCTGGTGTGCCGGCGCCGCAAGGCGGAGGATTAGCCTGTTGAGCCATGGCGCCGGCCTCTTTTTCAAAAATCTTTTTGTTGGGGCCGGCGCCGTGGCTCACTTGGTTAATCCTCCGCCTGCGGCGCCGGCATCCCATATGGGTGCTGGGTTCTAGTCCCGGTTGCTCATCTTCCACTCCAGCTCTCTGCTGTGGCCCCGGAGGGCAGTGGAGGATGGCCCAAGTGCTTGGACCCTGCACCCGCATGGGAGACCAGGAAGAAGCCCCTGGCTCCTGGCTTCGGATTGGGGCAGCACCGGCCATATCGGCCATTTGGGGAGTGAACCAACGGAAGGAAGACCTTTCTCTGTCTCTCTCTCTCACTGTCTATAACTCTACATGTCAAATAAAATCATCATCATCATAATCATCTTTTTGTTGCTGATTTCTCATTTCACTTCAGTTTGACTTAGAACATACTTAGCCTGATTCTGATCCTTTCAGATGTGAGATTTGTTTTATGACTCAGGGTATGGTTTATCTGATTTATCTTGGTGAATGTTCCGGGTACACTTGGTAACAATGTGTATCTTGCTGCTGTTGGGTGGAGTGTGTTATAAATGTCAGTTAAGTCAAGTTGGCTGATAGTGTTGTTCATGCCCTTGCTGACTTTTCTGCCTCCTTGTTCTGTCAGATTATTAAGAGAGGGATATTGAAGTCTCTGGACTATAATTTCAGGTTTCTTTATTCTTTGTTCTAAAATCTGCTGATGTTAATGTAACCCCCCTACCTTTCTTTTGACTATTATTAACATGGTATATCTTTTCTACACTTTTTACTCTTAAACTATTTGTGTCTTTATATTTAAAATGTTTTCTTGTAGGTAGCATAGAGTTTGTTCTTGCTTCAAACTTTTTTTTTAAAGGATGTGTTTTTTTTATTTCAAAGTTAGAATCATGGTGGGGTTGAAAGGAGACAGATAGATCTTCCATCCACTGGTTTACTCCCCAGATGGCCCCAATAGCCAGAGCTGTGCTGATCTGAAGCCAGGAGCCAGGGGCTTCCTCCAGATCTCTCACATGGGTGCAGGAGCCCAGGCACCTGGGACATCTTATACTGCTTTCCCTGGCGCATCAGCAGGGAGGTGGATTGGAACTAGAGCAGCTGGAACTGGAGCAACACCAAGAGGCAGTGACTTTACCCACTACACCACAGCGCCAGCCCCTCAAATTTTTATTTATTTTTTTTATTTTTAGTTATTTGAGAGGCAGAGAGTTCCCATCTGCTGTTTTACTCCACCAGTGCTTGCAACTTGTGAGACTAGGTAAGGCTGAAGCCAGGAGCCAAGAACTCAATGTAGGTCTTTCATATGGGTGGCAGGGACCCAGTTTCTCGAGCCATCACTGCTGCTTACCTCCTAGTGGTCTGCATTGGCAGAAAGCTGGTGTCAGGAGTTGAGGTTGGAGATCAAACCCAGGTACTCCCGAATGGAACGTGAATATCTTACCACTAAGCCAAACACCCACCCCGTTCTTGCTTTTTTTTTTTTTTTTAACCAACCTGACAATGTTTGCTTAATAATTGGTATATTTATACCATTTGAATTAATGTGATTATTGATATGGTTAGGCTTGAATCTGTTGCCTTGCTATTCATTTTCTATTTGTCCTAACTGCTCTTTATTCTGGTTGACTTCTTTACCTTAGTGGAGTATTTTCTTTCTTTCTTTTTTAAAGATTTGTTTATTTATTTTAAGATCAGAGTTACACAGAGAGACAAGGAGAGGCAGCGGGAGAAAGGCCTTCCATCTGCTGGTTCACTCCCCATTGGCCACAACAGCTGGAGCTGCACCAATCCAAAGCCAGGATCCAGGAACTTCTTCCAGGTCTCTCACACGGGTGCAGGGGTTCAAGAACTTGGGCCATGTCCCACTGCTTTCCCAGGCCACAGCAGAGAGCTGGATCTCAAGTGGAACAGCCAGGAGTCGAACCCACGCCCATATGAGATGCTGGCACTGCAGGCGGCACTTTACCTGCTACGCCACAGTGCCAGCCCCTGGTGGAGTATTGTCTGTGATCTCAATTTATCTACTTTATGGGAATATTAGATATAACTTTTTTAAAAATATTGATTGATTGATTGATTTGAAATATGGATTTACAGAGAGAGGGAGAGATAGAGCGAGATCTTCTGTCCACTGGTTCACTCCCCAGATGGCTACAACATCTGTGGCTGGGCCCAATTGAAGCCAGAAGCCTCGAACTCCATCCATGTCTCCCACGTGGGTGGTAGGGTCCCAAATACTTGGGCCATCTTCCACTGCTCTCCCAGGCTCATTAACAGGGAGCTGGATAGGAAATGGAGCAGCTGGGACTCCAGCCGGTGCTCATAAGGGATGCCCTCACAGACAGCATCCTAACCTGCTGCCCCACAACGCCAGCCCCCAGATGTAATTTTTTGTTTTATGTTTTATGATGTTAGTGGTTATATTGAAGTTTACAGTATATATCCTTTTTTTTTTTTTTTTTTTTTGACAGGTAGAGTTAGACAGTGAGAGAGAGAGACAGAGAGAAAGGTCCTCCTTCCATTGGTTCATTCCCACATGGCCGCTATGGCCGGAACTACACCAATCCGAAGCCAGGAGCCAGGTGATTCCTCCTGGTCTCCCAAGCGGTGCAGGCGCCCAAGCACCTGGGCCATCCTCCACTGCCTTCCCGGGCCACAGCAGAGAGCTGGACTGGAACAGGAGCAGCCGGGACTAGAACCGGGTGCCCATATGGGATGCTAGCGCCTCAGGTGAAGGATTAGCCAAATGAGCCACGGCACTGGCCCCTACAGTAAATATCTTTAACTTATGAGTCTACCTTCAGAAGTTACACCACTTGATGTATGGAAAAAGAAGCTTACAGTAGTATATTTCCGTCCTTCCAGCCTCTCTGATATTATCATTCATAAACCTTACTTTTACATATGTTATAAATCCCACAGAGTCTTTTACTTTTGTTTAACCAATTATTTTTTTAAAGGTTTTCAATAGGAAAAATTGCTTTTTTAAAAAATTTTATTGGCCAGCGCCACGGCCCAATAGGCTAATCCTCCGGCACACCGGGTTCTAGTCCCGGTTGGGGCACCGGATTCTGTTCCAGTTGCTCCTCTTCCAGGCCAGCTCTCTGCTGTGGCCCCGGAGTGCAGTGGAGGATGGCCCAAGTCCTTGGGCCCTGCACCTGCATGGGAGACCAGGAGAAACACCTGGCTTCTGGCTACGGATCAGCGTGGTACGCTGGCCGCAGCGCACCAGCTGCAGCGGCCATTGTGGGGTGAACCAACGGAAAAAGGAAGACCTTTCTCTCAGATGTCTCTCTCACTGTCCACTCTGCCTGTCAAAAAAAATTTTTTTTATTGTGTATATTTAAGGCATACAACATGATGCTAGGGGATGTGGATAGCTGGTTAAAATTGTTACTGTTGTGAAGCAAATGAGATATCCATCATGTCATGTAGCTGCCCTTTTCTGGTTGTTTTTGAGACAAAATCAGCTAAAATCTCAATTAGCATGATGTCATACATAGTATGATTTTGCTATCTTCATGCTGTATATTACATCTCTTGTCTTATTCACCTTACATATCTGCTAATTTGTGTCCCCCATCTTGTATTACCACTCCCTGGCCTCTAAAAAAGGATTTGATTTATAGTCTCTTTCTATATTACACATGGACTTTTAAAATTAATTTATTTGAAAAAGAGAGATCTTCCATCAGCTAGCTCACTTCCCAAATGCCTGCAACAGTGGAGGTTGGGCCAGGCTGAAGCCAGGAGCCAAGAACTCTATCTGAATCCACCACTTGGGTATCAGGGATCCGGATTCTTGAGGCATCACCCACAGCTTACCAGGCACACTGTCAGGAAACTGGAATTGGAAGTGGAGCCAGGACTCAAACCAGGCACTCAAATATAGGATGTGGGCTTCCCAAGAATATTTTTTTAAATTATTTATTTATTTATTTGAAAGGCAAAGTTACAGAGAGAGGGGAAATGAGAGAGGTCTTTCACCTCCCAAACGGCACAATGACACAGGCAGGGCCAGGCTGAAGCCAGGAGCCAGGAGCTTCATCCTGGTCTCCCATGTGCCTACAGGTAACCAGCTACTTGGGCCATCTTCTTCAGATTTCCTAGGTACATTAGCAGGGAGCTGGATTGGAAGTAGAGCAGCTGGGATTTGAACCGGTGCCCATGGGTGATGGCGGCATCACATATAGCAGCTAACATACTGCGCCATAGCACTGGCCCCCAAGTCATGTCTTAACCACTGTGTCAAACACCTGCCTACATGCTCCAATGTGTCTCCTTTCATTCTTTCTTTTAAGACTTACTTATTTGAGGCCGGCGCCGCGGCTCAATAGGCTAATCCTCTGCCTGCGGCACCGGCACCCCGGGTTCTAGACCTGGTCGGGGCGCCAGATTCTGTCCCGGTTGCTCCTCTTCCAGTCCAGCTCTCTACTGTGGCCCCGGAGTGCAGTGGAGGATGGCCCAAGTCCTTGGGCCCTGCACCCCATGGGAGACCAGGAGAAGCACCTGGCTCCTGTCTTCAGATCATCACAGTGCACCGGCTGCAGCGTGCCGGCCGCAGCAGCCATTGGAGGGTGAACCAACAGCAAAGGAAGTCCTTTCTCACTGTCCACTCTGCCTGTCCAAAAAAAAGACTTATTTATTTGAAAGGCAGAAGGGGAGAGCAGAGATCTTGAATCCAGTGATTCACTCCCTAGATGGCTGCAACAGCTGGCGCTGGGTCAGGCTGAAACCAGGAGGCAGAAGCTTCATTCTAAGGCTCCCATGTGGGTGGCAGGGGCCCACTTGGGCCATCTTCTGCTGATTTCCCAGGTGTATCAGCAAGGAGCTGGATAGGAAGTGGAGCAACCTGCGCTTGTATGGGATGCTGGCCTCGCAGGCGGCGGTTCAACTTGCTGTGCCACAATGCCGGCCCCCATGTGTACTCACATGACCTTTTTCAGTATTCTTTATTCTTTTATGTAGATCAGTATGGTACAACTTTCCTTTTGACTAAAGAACTTCCTTTAACAATACAGAGCAGGTCCACTGTTGATGAATTCTTTGAACTTTAGTATTACTTTTGTAAATCTATTTTTGTTGTATCATTGTATATTTTTGTTAAATTGATCTCTTTTACTTTCTGTATTTTAAAATGTTGCTCCACCGTTGTCTTGTTTACTTTCAGTGAGAAATATGATGTCATCCTTATCTTTATTCCTATTTAGTAACTAAGCCTCTTTTTGTCTGGCTTCTTTTAGGATTTAGGGATCTTCATCCCTAGTTTTGAGTTACTTGATGACAACACAGTTTGATGAATTTTTTTTTTCATGTTTCTTGCGTTTGGTGTTAGTTGAGCTTTTTTTTTTTTTTTTAATGATTTATTTACTTATTTGTTTGAAAGTCAGAGTTAAAGGAAGAGACAGATTTCCATCCACTGGTTCACTCCCCAAATGGCTGCAACAGCCAGTGTTAGGCCATGTAAAAGCTAGGAGTTAGGGGTTTCTTCTGGGTGTCCTACATGGGTGCAGGGGCCCAAGCTCTTGGGCCATTGTCTGCTGCTTTCCTAGGCACATCAGCAGGAAGCTGTTTGGGAAACAGAGTAGCTGAGACTCCACATAGAATGCATGTGTCCTAAGCAGTGGTGTAATCTGTAGCACACAGTGCCTGCCCCAGGTTTTTTGTTGTTGTTAAGTAATGTGTGTGGCAGGGACTCAAGTATCTGAGCTATCACCTGCTGCCTTCCTGGGTATGAATCAGCAATAAGCTGGGTGGGAAGATGACCTGGTACTCAAACCCAGGGACTCCCATATGGGATACAGGCATCCCGAGGGACCACTTAACCACTGTACCAAAAGCCTGCCGCTGGATCTTTTTAAATAGTTGACCTATCTCTAAGCGCAGCTGGCAAAGCACACTGTGCTGGACCCCAGAGGCTGACACACTGTTGATTGGATTAAAGACAACAACCAACTGGGTTAAAAAAAACAACCAGTAAGAAAGATCCAGGTCTCAGCAGTGCTATCCCAAGCATCATTAACAAGTATGTGATTATTAACTGTCGTTCTCATAGACGACAGTCTATTTGCGTAGTATATGTGTATGGAAAATTAAGAACTCAACAGGTGAACAGGAATTAGGGGAAGAAGAATTTATTGAGGAATGTTTCCAAGAGACACTGGAACAATAATAATAACAATAATAATAAGTATAGTTTTTTCCAGCTTGTCATCTCCCACGGACTGTGGACCAAGTCCATGATGAAGTCAGTGACCTCCTTATCAGTTCTGGAAGATGTAGTCTCGAGCACTGTGAATCCAAATGCAAAGAAGTTTGTCCCTGGGGTGAAGTACCACGACATTTGAGTAGACTGGGGCTCTCCTTTGTGAACGTAGCAGTTTCCACATGGATGCAGTATTGCAGAAGACTTCATTGTAAAAGCGTGTTCTTCGATTGTGTTTGCAGCCGCAGCTGCACCGCACTGCCTTCGCTCTCTAACGCCAGTGCCACTTCTCACTCGCCGAGCTCCAGCTGGAAGAGAAGAGGGGCAAGTAAGGAGGTATTTATACCATGGCTCCTACAGAGCAGACTGCCCTCAGATCCTCTGCTGGTAAAGCACCTGGGAAGCTAATGGCTACAAAAGTCCCTCGTGAGAGTGCAGCCTCTACTGGAGGGGTGAAGAAAGCTCACCATTACAGGCCTGTACTGTGGCACTTTGGGAAATCAGAAGTTTTCAGAAGTCTCCTGAACTTCTAATTCGCAAACCCCCGAAGTCTGGTGTGAGAAATTACTCGGGACTTCAAAACAGATATGTGCTTCCAGAGCGCAGCTGTTGGTGCTTTGCAGGAGGCAAGTGAGGCCTTTTTGGAGACACCAACCTATGTGCTATCCATGCCAAACGTGTAGCACTTATGCCAAAAGATCCAGCTAGCATGTCCGCATGGAGTTCCAGGCTCCTGACCTCAGCCTGGCCCAGCCCCAGCTGTTGCAGACATTTGGGTAGTAAGCCAGCTGATGAAAAATCTCTCTCTTGGCCGGCGCCGTGGCTTAACAGGCTAATCCTCCGCCTTGCGGCGCCGGCACACCAGGTTCTAGTCCCGGTTGGGGCGCCAGATTCTATCCTGGTTGCCCCTCTTCCAGGCCAGCTCTCTGCTATGACCCAGGAAGGCAGTGGAGGATGGCCCAAGTCCTTGGGCCCTGCACCCTCATGGAAGACCAGGAGAAGCACCTGGCTCCTGGCTTCGGATCAGCGAGATGTGCCGGCCGCAGCGGCCATTGGAGGGTGAACCAACGGCAAAAAGGAAGACCTTTCTGTCTGTCTGTCTCTCTCTCTCACTATCCACTCTGCCTGTCAAAAAAAAAAAAAAAAAAGAATCCACTATGGGGGACTGGCACCGTGGCTCACTTGGTTAATCCTCCGCCTGCGGTGCTGGCATCCCATATGGGCACCGGGTTCTAGTCCCGGTTGCTCCTCTTCCACTCCAGCTCTCTGCTGTGGCCTGGGAGGGCAGTGGAGGATGGCCCAAGTGCTTGGGCTCCTGCACCCGCATGGGAGACCAGGAAGAAGCACCTGGCTCCTGGGTTCAGATCGGGGCAGCGCCGGCTGTGGCGGCCATTTGGGGAGTGAACCAACAGAAGGAAGACCTCTCTCTCTCACTGTCTATAACTCTACCTATTAAAAAAAAAAATCCACTATGATGGGAAACATTTAATTCTCAACATTTTTTTATCTTCTTCCTGTTATTGGTAATTCTGAATGTTAATTTTTTTTCCCCATGGGGTCAAAAGGTACCTAAGTATAAGATTGCAAGTGGAAAAATAGGGCATGGGGGCTGGCGCTGTGGTGTAGCAGGTAAAGCCACCATCTACAGTGCTGGCACCCCATTTGGGCGCTAGTTCGAGTCCCGGCTGCTCCACTTCAGATCCGGCTTTCTGCTATGGCCTGGGAAAGTAGTAGAAGATGGCTCAGGCCTTGGGCCCCTGCACCCACATGGGAGACCCTGAGGAAGCTCCTGGCTCCTGACTTCGGATCAGCGCAGCTCCAGCTGTTTTGGCCAATTGGCAAGTGAACCACTGGATGGAACACCTCTCTCTCGCTCTCTCTGCCTCTCCTTCTCTCTGTGTAACTCTGACTTTCAAATAAAATAAAATCTTTTATAAAAAAAAGAAAAATAGAGGACAGAAATCAGGTATTGGCAGTTTTTCCATTTTCATTTGTGTGTGAATTTTTTAATTTAAAATTAATATTTAATTTAATAGTCTACTAAATTTATATTAATATTAAAGTAAATTTATATTAAATTTAATATTAATGGAACATAAAGCATTAGTGCATGTCAAAATGTTTCAATGAATAAGTTTCAGCAGTTCAACTTTATAACGATTATAAATAAACCTGTTAAAGCTGCCATATGTGTTCAGTGTGAGTAGTATTTAAGTTGAAAATACTATTAAAATTAATTTTAAGAAGATATTTTTAAAATATAATTAATTGTAAAACTGAAAAAAAAAAATAACATCCTTCTCCATTCTGAGTTGGTTTCACTTGATTGATTATTTTTGTTATGGTCAGTGTGTTACTACCTCTTTGCATGCCTGGCAATTTTAGATGCAAGAAGTTCAGCATTGTTTAGTGTTGGATATTTTTATATTCTTAGGAATCTTCTTGAACTTTGCTCTAGAATGTAGTTAAGTTACTGAGAAACAATTTGATCCTTTCAGTTTGTTTGTAAGTTCATTGGGTAGATCTGGGGCAGACCTACAGAGGCAAAACCTCCTTGCATAGCCTATCCGCTGTCCTTGACACTGAGATTTTTTTTCAGTCTGGCTGCTGGAAGGAAACATTGTTCCCCACCAACTCTGAACTCTGAACTCTGCTCCCTCTGATCATTTCTGGCTTTGGGTAGCTTGCTTCCAGGCATGTTCTAATTAGTGCTCTCCTAAATAGAGGAACCTTCTGCAGATCTCTCTGCACAGCGTTTTCTCTTTCTGTGTGTCTCTCTCCTCTCTGAAATCCTGCCCAAGAGTTTAGTTTCCCTGGACTTGGGTCAAGGAGTAGGTGTACCAGAATTCCCTTTTCCTTCCTCTCTCTCTGCTACAGCCTGGAAACACGTTCAGGGCAATAAAGTTGGGACAATCTCAGGGCTCGGGGCTCTCTACCTTTGTTTCCTATCTTCTAGGGATCATTGGCCTTTGTTGCTAGGTACCCAGGATATTGAGAAACCACTGTTTCATGTATGTTGCCTGATTTTTGTTTTGGACTATTTTAGACGAGGATAAATCTAGGCCTTGTTACTTGATCTTTGCTAGAATGAGAGTCCCAGGAATGGAGTTATAACAAACCTCCCAGTCTTAAGTTTGAGAGTTCTATTGATGTTTGAGAACCATATTGATACATGAACTTAATGTTATGTCATTGCTTTATTAACACTACAAGTCACCATTTACTATGAAGACAGGATTAATGAATCAGTAAATCTTTGTATTTACTGAAAATACTGGAAATATTTATAGATTAATTCTCTCATTTCTGCGTTTTATGATATGGAAGATATTTTAGTAACTGTTAGACATATTTGTGCAGCCAGAAAGCATGGAGATTTGGGTGAAGGAAATAAGATTTTGTGAAATAACCTTATTTTATTAATACCGCTGTTATACAAGTGAGTAGTTTTAGTCATTTAAATTTAAGCTACCTAATTTCATTAACTATACAACTTTTGTAAATGCTTGATGGTAAATACAAATCTTACTGGCATTAGTGGCTTCAAGCTGTGTACTTATCATAAAAATCACTGTGCTTTAAATTACCCAGAAGGATTCTTCTGGAAGTCAGGAATATGACTGCTATAAATACTTTGAAGGAAGCCAGTCCAGTAGTTGCATTCCTTACTTTTAAAAGAATTTGCTGCAGGAAACTTTAAAGTAGTTTAAAACTTCTGTATAACACATATGCCACATTTATGAAGCAAATAAAGTAGCAAAGTATTTTACATTGGGGAAGTCGGTGAATGTTGACCTAGTAAAGTCAAATAGATTTTAGGCTCTTCCAAGTCAGCCGTGTGTATCAAAATTATTTAAACACAAACAAAACATGACCCCTAGGAAAGATGAGAGATCTAGATATTCAGCCCATCCCATAAAATCAAATGGAATACACAAAACTATGTTTTTGTCTTTAAAGAGAAAACGTATTCAAGGTCGCTGAAACTAAGACAAAGTCTTAAACTCTTGGCAGAGGCTATGAGTTGCGAGAGGTAGCAGGTGGGGCCAGAGTACCCTGGGAATTCACATAACACTTCCTTCAGGAAGAGCAAGGGGGTGGAAAGTATTCCCCGTAGAAGTGGAGATGCTCTCCTGTTGCAGATGAATAGTGGCCAGAGACTGTGAACTGTAAACAAGGTCAATGATTCCATTCAGGCTGAGATTAAAAATGGAGTTTACCTAGGGTAGAGGGAAAGATGAGAACAGCTACTATCCTGTTGTGCAACTTGGACCAGAAGCAAAACTGAATCAGTTGCAGAGAACAGAGTGACAGGAGTTAATTGTGAGGATTAAATGGGATAATGCATCTTAGGTACAATTCTTGGCACATTGTGGGCACTCAGTAACTACTGACTCTTGCTATGAAATATATCCTCTCAGGTTCTTTGATAATTACAGAGGAAGTGATACAGTTTCTTTCATTCCATTATTATGTGATATAAGCAATTAGCAAAAATATTACATTGTTTAAAATAAGAAATAAGAACATAAATATATACACTCATGATTGAAGTGGTCTCAATAAGAAAAATAATTAGAGGTGAGGAAAATATAATACCTAATGTTATGACTTATTGATAAGCACATGCTTTCGAGTTGGGGCAATCTTATAACACTTTCCCCAAAGTTGTTAGGATTGAATGAAGAATAGGATTTGGCACAAGGTAAGGAATCAGTATGATAGGAATTTTTTCTTGTGGGGCTCAATTTCCTTATTTTTAAAAATAAGAAGGCAGTGTGTAAAATGGTTGAATGTTTTAACAATAACAACAACAAATGTGTTCTTATCCCAGTTCCTCTACCTTTAGCTGTGTGACCTTGGGTAGGTTAATTAACCTCTCTTAGCCTTATCAGTACAACAGTCAATTCCAGTCTGCCGTTAACATCCTGTCTTATAACTACATTAGTTACTGTATTTGCAGCATATTGACTGTGTTTGTGTCTGTGGCTGGTGGGGGGAGGGGGATGCTATTTTTGTTTTCCTGTACTAGAAATCAGTGTGTGGTTTAATTCACTCATATAATTATGTTCCTAGCTTTTTAACTTCTATTCATGGCTATAGCTTTTTTTTTTTTTTTTTTTTTTTTTAATGGGAAAGAGCACATTGCAAGTCAGTTCAAATGTCTTACCACTCTGGTGGAAAGTGAGAGATTAGGTAAGTGGGCCTGTGGACTTTGTGAACCATCTGAATTCTGCCGGCATAAAAAGCAGAGCCTTGGCACTTTCACTTTATAAATGCCAGGAAGAGTTTAGATAATAGATCCTGGATTGTCTTGCTGCTAAAGATGGCTTTTTCATCTCTAGAGCATAACCGGACTGCTGGCATTAAACCCACTTGAAGGGTTGAAAATGAAATTATGAAGTATTGTATAAAGGCTGAAATGGCCACCTTTGTGTTTGTTCTTCCACTAATTCCAGTTTTTTTTGTTTTTTGACAGGCAGAGTGGATAGTGAGAGAGAGACAGAGAGAAAGGTCTTCCTTTGCCGTGGGTTCACCCTCCAATGGCCGCCACGGCCGGCGCACTGTGCTGATCCCAAGGCAGGAGCCAGGTGCTTCTCTTGGTCTCCCATGGGGTGCAGGGCCCAAGCACTTGGGCCATCCTCCACTGCCCTCCCAGGCCATAGCAGACAGCTGGCCTGGAAGAGGCACTAATTCCAGTTTTTAATAGCATTTGTCCATCCTTCTTCAAATGGCAGACAGTGCCTAATAAAAGATATTTCTTATGCCACCCTTCTAGCCCATGATATTTTGTAATTTTGCTTTTCTGAGATTTAAAAAATTATCAATTAATACGTACTTTTCACTTTTACAGGGTACAGTATAATATTTCAACACATGTATACAGTGAGTACTGGTCAAATCTGTTATTTAACCTTTTCATTTCCTTATCATTCCTTAATATTTGGAGTCTTTGATCTCCTCTCTTCTTCATAAAATGGTATGTTACCATGAACTCTAGTTGCACCTCTGTGCTGTGTAACACTAGAACTCATTCTTTCTATGTAACTGTATTTTTGTATCTACTATGTAACTTCCCTTTATCCTCCCTCCCTCCACTCTTTCTAGCTTCCAATAATCACTACTCTGCATTCAGATCATGGTTTTTTGTTTGTTTTAGCTTCCATGTATGAAGAGAACATGCAGTTTTTGCCTTTCTATGTTTGGCTCATTCCACCTAACATAATGACCACCATTTTGCTATATATGTCAAGATTTCATCCTTTTTTATGACTGAATATTCCATTATGTATTATACCACATTGTCTTCATTTGTCCATCAGTTAACTCCTAGGTTGATTCCATATCTTGACTACTGTGAATAGTGTTGCAATGAACATGGGGGTGCAAGTATATCTTTGATATGTTGATTTCATTTCCTTTGGGTATAACCAGAAGTGGGATAGCTGGATCATATGATAGATTTTTGTGTTTTGCTTTTTAAGGAACTTCCATTTAGCTGTACTATTTATTTTTTTTAAAGAATTATTTATTTATTTGAAATGTAGAGTTACAGAGAGAGGAGGAGAGACAGAGAGAGATCTTCCATTTGCTGTTTTACTTCCCAAATGGGTGCAATGGTTGAGGGTGGGCCAGGCCAAAGCCAGAAGCCAGGTGCTTAAGTCAGGTGTCCTACGTGAGTGCAGGGACCCAAGCACTTGGGCCATCTTCAACTGTTTCCCTGGGACATCAGCAGGGAGCTGAATAGCAACTAGAACAGCCAGGACTCAAGCTGGTGCCCACATGGGATGCCAGTATCATGGGTTGCAGCTTAACCCACTATGCCACAACGCTAGCCCTGGCTGTACTAATTTGTTTCTCCACCAACAATGTGTAAGAGTTACCTTTTCAGGGCTGTTGTTGTGGCTTAGTGGGTTAAGCTGCTGCCTGCTGCTCTACATCTGATCCAGCTCCTTACTAATTTGTCTGGGAAAGCAGTGGAGGATGGTCCAAGTCCTTAGGTCTCTGCACTTATGTGGGAGATCTAGAAGAAGCTCCTGGATCCTAACGTTGGCCTGGCCCAGCCCCAGGTGTTGTGGTCATTTGGGGAGTGAACCAGTAGATGAAAGATATCTCTCTGTCTTTCCCTCTCTCTCTCCCTAACTGCCTTTCTTCTTTATTTTTAAAGTTATATATATTAATTACTGTATTTTTAAAAATTATTAATTTTATTTATTTGAAAGACAGAGTTACAGAGAGAGAGAGGGAAAAACAGACGGAGGTCTTCATTCCACTGGTTCACTTCCCAAATGGCTGCAGTGGTTTAGTCCCTCTGATCCAAAGCCAGGACTGAAGAGCTTCTTCCTGGTCTCCCTTGTGGGTGCAGGGGCCCAAGCATCTGGGCCATTTTCCACTGCTTTCTCAGGCCATTAGCAGGGAGCTGGATCAAAAGTGGAGGAGCCTGGACTTGAACCGGTGCCCATATGGGATGCTGGTGCCTCAAGTGGAGACTTAACCTACTATCCCATAGTGCCAGCCCATAACTGCTTTTCAAATAAATAAAATAAATCTTTAACAAAAAAAGTGTTACCTTTTCTCCATATCCATGTCAGCATTTGTCATATATTTATTTATTGAAATTTATTTATTTTTATTTAGTTGAAAGAGTAACGGAGAGAGAGAGATAGACAGATAGACATAAACTCCATCCACTGGTTTCACTCCCCAGATGCTTGTAATAGCCACGCTTAGGCCAGGCCAAATCCAAAAGCCTAGAGCTCCAGCTGGATCTCCCACATGAGTGACAAGGGTATACACACTTGAGCCATCATCTGTTGCCTCCCAGGATGCGCCAGCTGGAAGGGGGATTGGAAGTGGAGCAGCCAGGACTTAAACCAGTATTCTGATATGGGATGCAGGCATTCAAAGGGCGACTCACTCCACTATGCTACAACATCCACCAGTGTTCTATTTAAAATCTTTTTTATAATGGCCATTCTAACTGAAGTGAGATTGGTGTTTCCCTGATGGTTAATGATATTGAGAATTTTTCATGTATTTATTGGCTGTTTGTATTTCTTTTTTGGGAAAAACCTCTGTGTTATTTACCCATCTCTAAATTGGATTATTTTGTTGTAGAGTATCCTAGAGTGCGGATACTGATCTAGTGTTACAGAAAGAGTTTGCAGATGTTTACTCGCATTCTGAGTGTCGTCTTCACAGTTTGCTTGGCTGTGCAGAAGCATCTTAGTTGGTCTATTCCCATTTGCCTAGTTTTGCTTCTGTTGCCAGTGTTTTGGGGTATCATTGCCTATACCTGTGTCTGGAAGTCTTTCCCCTGTGTTTTCTACTAGCAGTTTCATACTTTTAGGCTTTACATGAAGTCTTTGATCCATTTTCAGCTGATTTGTGTGAGTGGTAATATGAGATAAGAGTCAAGACTCAGGCTTCTGCGTATGGTATCCTGGTTCCCCAGCACCATTTACTACAGTGAATGTCCTTCCTTCAGTGTTTATTTTTGGCATGTTTGTTGACAATCAACTTAGCTGTTGATGTGTGAGTTTATTTCTGGGATCTCTCTTCCTTTCCATTGGTCTATGTGTCCGTTTATATGAACCATGCTGTTTTGCTTCCTGTAGCTCTGTGGTATATCTAGAAACCAGATATCGTGATGCCTACAACCTTGTTCTTTTTTCAAGTGGTTCTTTCGTGCTTCCATATGAATTTGAGAATTGTTTTTTTCTACTTTTACAAAGAATGTCATTGATATTGTCATGGAGATTGTCTTGGACCTGTAAATTGCTTTGGGTAGCAAGGATATTTTAATGACATTAGTTCTCCAATCTATGGGCATGGGAATTCTTTCTGTTGTGTTGAGTGTTAACTTTACTTCTTTATCAGCATTTTGTAATTTTCATTGTTGAGGCTTTTTTCTCATTCTTGATTAAACTTTGTCCTTACCTTTTTTTTTTTTTTGCCTTTTTTTTTTTTTTTTCGGTAGCTATTGTGAATGGGTCTGCTTTTGATTTCTTTTTCAGCAAGCTCATTATTGATGTATAAAGACTAACTTATTTTTGTATGTTGATTTGGTATCTTTCAACTTTACAGAGCTCATTTATCAGTTTTAATAATCTCTTGGTAGCCATTAGTTTATTCTCTATATGGAATGATATCTTTGAAAACAAGGATAATTTTACTTCCTCTCTTCTTGTTGATATACTTTCTAAATTTCTTTCTCTTGCCTTATGGCTCTGGACAAAACATCTAGTACTCTTTTGGATGAGAGCAGTGTTAGTGGACATCTTTGTCTAGTGCCAGATCTTAGAGGAAATACTTTGAGTTTCCCCATTAAATATGTCATCCATAGGACTATCATATATAGACTTCACTATCCTGAGGTATATTCCTCAAATACCTTATTTGTCCAGGATTTTCATTATGAATAGATGATGAATTTTATCAAATGCTTTGTATTTTTCAAGATGGTTATATGACTTGTAACTTTAACTCTGTTGAGGTGATGTGTTATGCATATTGATCTGTGTATGATGAGTCATCCTTGCATCCTGGGATAAATCCCACTAGATCATGAAGAGTGATCTTTTTGATGTGCTATTAGATTAGATTTGCTAATATTTTGTTGAGAATTTTTGCATCAGTGTTCATCAAGAAGATTGATTTTCTTTTTTTGTTGTATCCTTGTCTGCTTTTGGTATCAAGGTTATGCTGACCTCATAGAATGAGTTTGTAAGGGTCCCCTCTGTTGCAGTTTTTGGGAATAGTTTGAAGAGAATTGATGTTGGTACTTTAAATGCTTGGTAGTGTTCAACAGTAAACCATCTGGTCCTGGGTTTTTCTTTGTTGACCAAATTTTTATAACTGATTAAATCTCATTACCCATTACTGGTTTGTTCAGGATTTCTGTATCTTTATGATTCAATTTTAGTAATTATATGTCCAGAGGTTTATATACTTCTTCTAGGGTTTCTAAATTCTTGTTGCATAGTTTTCATAATAGCCTGTGATCATTCTTTATATGTCTATGGTATTAGTGTAATGTATCTGTTTTCATCCTTGACTTTACTTGAATCTTATTTTCTTCATTGGTCAAGCTAACGGTTTATGTTTTGTTTATCTGTAAAACAACAACCCTTCATTTAATTGATCTTCTCCATGTGTTCTATTAGTCTCTTTCTTTTATTTCTGCTCAGATATTTTGGGTTTGGCTTTCTTTTAAAGATTTATTTTTATTTATTTGAAAGCTACAGAGAGAGAGATGGATAGATAGAGAAAGATCATCTGCTGATTCATTCCGCAGATGTCTACAACAGTAAATTCAGGAGCCTGGGTGTCTCATGTGAGTAGCAGGGTCTCAAGCGCTTGGGCCATCTTCTGATGCAATCTCTGGTGCCTTAGCAGGGAGCTGGTTTGGAAGTGGTACAGATGGAACTTGAACCAACACTCCTATCGAATGCTCGTGTTGCAGGTGGTGGCTTAACCCTGTACTCCATACTTCTGATCCTTTGGTTTGGTCTTGCTTTTCTGGATCTTTGAAATATATAGTTAGGTTGTTTATTTGATATCTTTCCAATGTTTTAAGGTAGGTGCTATTACTGTAACGATACATCCTATTACTGCTTGTGATGTATTTCAGTAGTTTGTTGTGTTTCCATGTTCATTTCCTTGGAAATTTTTAAATTTATCTTTGGATTTCTTCAGTGACTCATTGTTCAATAGCATTTTGTTCCATCTCTATGTACTTGTATAATTCCTAATGTATCTTTTGTACATTAATTTCTAGTTTTATTACAATGCAGTCAGAAAATATACATGATATGATCTTGATTTTTAAAAATCTGTTTAGACTTATTTTGTGGCCTGATAAATGGTCTTTCCTAGAGAATATTCCACATACTGTTGAAAAGAATGTATTCTGCAGTTGTTGGATGAAATGTTCTGTAACTGTCAGGCCCATGTGGGCTGTAATATAGTCTAATTCTTACGTTTGTTGATTTTTTAAAAAATATTTATTTATTTATCTGAAAAGCAGAGTAACAGAGAGAGAGGAAGAGACAAAGACCTTTCATCTGCTGGTTCACTCTCTAAATGATTGCAACAGCCAAGGCTGGTCCAGGCTGAGCCAGGATCTTCATCCAGGCCTCCCACAGGGATACAGGCACCCAGTTATTTGGGCCATCTTCTGCTGCCTTCCCAGGTGGATTAGCAGGGAGCTAGATCAAAAATGGAGCAGCTGGGAACTTGAATCAGTGCCCATATGGGATGCAAGCATCACAGGCAGTGGCTCAACATGTTAGGCCACAACATTAGCCCCTGTTTGTTGATGTTTTGTCTGAATTATCTATGCATTTATGAAACTCGGGTGTTGAGGTTTCCCACTATTATTATATTGGAGCCTATTTCTCCCTTTAGATATGATAATGTTTATTTTATAATATTGAGTGCTCCGGCATTAGGTATTCTATACATTTTCAGTCATTCTGTGTTGTTACCTAGTTGATCCCTTGATCATTAGGTAGTGATCTTGTCTCTTTTTATAGTTTTATCAAAAGTCTATTTTGTATAGTGTTAAGTATAGCTACTCCTGTTCACTTCTGGTTTCCATTTGCATGGAATATCTTTTCTCACCTTTTCACTTTCAGTCTCTGTGTGGTTTTACTGGTAAAATGAGTTTTTTATAGCTACCATATCATTAAATATTGTTTATTTTCCAGTATCTTTTAATTGGGGCATTTAGTTTATTTACATTCAAGGTTATGATAAGCAATGACTGGGTCATATCATTTAAAATTTTTTTTATTTAAACATCCTTTGTTCTTCCTTTCTTGTTAATTCATCTTTATGATTTCATTAACTGTATTGATAACATTACATTCTTTTCTACTCTTTTGTGTATCTACTCTTCTAGCAGGTTCATATTTTTACATACTTTTAGGATGTTATTTTATCTTCCATTTTCTTCTTGGTGTAGATTCTTTTAAAAAAAAAGATTTATTCATTTATTTAAAAGTCAGCGTTAACACAGAGAGAGGGAGAAACTGAGAGAAAAATCACTCCCAAGCAACTCCACCACTATGCCACAATACCAGCCACCTGGGTGTAGACTCTTTTAAGCATCTTTTGTAAGGCTAGTAGTGAAAATTCCACCCATTTTTCCATGTTTTAAAAAGTTGTTATTTCTCCTTCATTTATGAAGGATAACAGCAAAGGTTTCTTTTTTCAGAACTTGGAGGATATAATTCCGTTCCCTCATGGCTTGTAAGGTTTCTGCTGGAAAATCTGCAGTTTTTCTGGTGGGGGTCTTCTTAAATGTGTTTTGGTGATTTCCATAGGCAGTTTTTAGAATTCTCTCTTGGTGTTGCACTTGACAGTTTGATTATAATGTTCTGTGGTGAGATCTTTTCTGGTCTTTACGATTTGAGGTCCTCAGGCCTCTTTGTACCTGGATATCTATATTTTTCCCCAAGATCTGGGATGTTTTCTGCTATTATTTCCTTGAAAGTATTTTTTATGAGTTTACTTTTTTCTTCTGAAATCCCCAAAATTTGAATATTTGTTTAACTTTTTCCCAACCACTTCAGAGGCTTAATTTTTATTTTATCCATTTTTTTCTCCTTTTGTCTGACAAAAGTCTTCAAAAGACCAGCTTTCAAGATCAGATAGTATTTCTTCTACTTGTTCCAGTCTGTTGTTGAGATATTCAAGTGTATTGAACTTGGTTTTTCACTTTGAAGATTTCTGTTTGGTTCTTCTTGAAAATTTTTCATTGTTGACTTTCTCATTCATATTCTGGGTTATTTTCATAATTTTATTGAACTTCCTGATTGTATTTCTTTTTTTTTTTTTTTGAGATTTATTTGAAGGAGTTAGGGAGGTACAGGGAGATCTTCCATCTGCCGATTCACTCTCCAAATTTCTTTTCTTTTTTTTTTTTTTGACAGGCAGAGTGGACAGTGAGAGAGAGAGACAGAGAGAAAGGTCTTCCTTTTGCCATTAGTTCACCCTCCAATGGCTGCTGTGGCCGGCGCACTGCGGGCGGCGCACCGCGCTGATCCGAAGGCAGGAGCCAGGTGCTTCTCCTGGTCTCCCATGGGGTGCAGGGCCCAAGCACCTGGGCCATCCTCCACTGCACTCCCTGGCCACAGCAGAGAGCTGGCCTGGAAGAGGGGCAACTGGGACAGAATCCGGCACCCTGACCGGAACTAGAACCCGGTGTGCCGGCGCCGCAAGGCAGAGGATTAGCCTATTGAGCCATGGCGCTGGCTCACTCCAAATTTCTGCAATGACCAGATGTGGGTCAGGTCGAAGATAGGAGTCAGGAGCTTCATCTGGGTCTCCTGCATGGATGCAAGGGCCCAACGACTTGGGCCATCTTCCTCTGCTTTTCCAGGCACATTAGCAGGGTGATAGATCAGAAGTTGAACAATTGGGACTCGAACTGGCATCCATTTGGGATGCTGGCATTGAAGGTGGCAGCTTAACCTGTAACACCACAACAAGGGCCCCTATAAATATTATTTTGTTTATCAGGTATTTCACCTTTTTTTTTTTTTTTTTTTTTGACTGTGTTGCTAAAGAGTAACTGTGCTTCTATGGAGACACCATGTTACTTTGCCTTTTCATACTTATTTCCCTATGCTGATATTTGTGCATATGGAATATTAGTTGTCTCTATTATCTTTAAAAGGTGACTTTCATGGCAGAAAACTTTTTCCTGATGATCTGTCTTTGAGTGTTGGTTTGGTAGACTACTTTGGCTTTAGTTCCAATTCAACACTATAGCTTCTTCTGCTGCAATTGATAGCAATTGTGGAGGGGGTATCGGGCATTTGTTCTCAATTCCAGAGAGGCACGCAGGTCCCAGCAGTGACACATGCCTCCTTGGCTGGTGAGGAGAAGGGGGAGTCAAGAGGGCAAGTACCCCAGCTTCTAGGATCTGGCTGCAGGGCCTCCCTGGGTGAACCACATTTCCCCTAGTGGTACATGCCACTGCATGGACTGAGGTGTAGGGTCTGATTGGGATTGGGAAGCTGTAGTCCTTTTTGTTACTTTGTGGGCTTCATGGGTGGGAATTATGCAGAAGTTTCTTTCTCCTAGGGCAGTATGATTTCTGACAGTGTCTGCATTCTCAGGGTGGGACCATGCTGTCTTAGCCTGTGTTCTGTGCATACAGAGCTACTGTGCATACTTAAGGTAGCACCCTTTACTAGGCTTCAAGCCTGTACCTGTTCTGCAGCTAGGACTGTCACCATATGGCATCCACGGAGATGGCAGTCGGCTGGAGTGCTCCCCTTTCCCTTTCTCCTGCATTGGGGATTCCCTCTGGCTGTAGGCCCTATGTCAAGGTTGCCAGTGGTTTTTTTTTTTTTTTTTTTTTTTCTATGATGCTATCCCAATTCTATCTCAATGAGCTCTAGTGTTTTCCCTCAGGTACTCTGAAAAGCAGATATTTGTTGTTTGTTCTTCTCTGTGGAGGAGGCAAATGCCAGGTACCTCTACTTTGCCATCTGGATATCTCCTAATGTGTAGCATGCTCTTAAGTGGAAATCTAAAAAATCTATTCTTGTATCTTCATATGCTTTGTTTAGAATTTTAGAGGCTAAAGATGGATAACAATTCTTTCCATTTATTTTGGATGACTTACTTAACAAAAAATATGAATTAACATTTGGAAAAATAGGGAGGAGGGCCCATATAATTTCTCATGAGAAATTTAGGGAGTTCATTGAGATGACCCTTAGAATCAGGTGAACATTGTTTTAAGGAATGTTCACATAAAGGTGACTTTAAGAATATAAGAATGTCTTTTATCTAGCAAGCTTCTAAAATGTCATTTTATTTAATTGTTAAACAACTCTTTATATGCATCTCCAGTGCAAAGGAGTGTAGCAAAGGAAGGCACTTCTGTTCTTCTTATGGGAGTTATAGCTTTAATTGCACTCCAGTTGAATCCTAGGAAAATGTTTGTCTCTCAAATAACTGTATTAACTTTAGGCTATTAAGCAATTAAATAGCATTTTGCTTCACACTAGAAATTAATAGACATTTATATTAGGTTGTTTAGAGTTTAAAAGCATAAGTGCAGAAAACCAATTTAATGCTTCTCTCAGATTTCCTTGGTGTTCTCTAAATGCATATTTAATTACATTTAATTTCACTTAAGACTACAATTGTTATAACTTGAGTATGTGGAAATTGGGAGAGGGGGACCCAGAACAGCAAACTCATTGTTGTCTATGAAATGGCTTTACCTTATCTGTCAACTTGAGTTAAAGGTTCTGCTTTTGTTAGCTCAGGGCCATTTCTGAGAAATGACAGTCCCTGAAGAGTATTTCTACCAAAGGGAGCTTTACTCAGCAAACCTTCAGCGATACAAAATAGCTCACTCTTGAGAACTTTGCAGGGTTTTCTAATTCAGCCCTATCCTGCAGAAATGCATCAGTGGAATAAGCAACTAAAAAACTGCATAGGACAGCACTATCAACAAAATAGATTAAACCAGAAGATAGATTAAATCTTTAAACCTGGAAATGGGTCTAATTACTGCTTTAATTTATCATTATTGTGTATGCAATGCAAAAGTAAAAATGGAGTATCCCGACTAGTGACTAGTGAGGGAAAGAAATAAAAGGGGATTTAATTTTTTTAATTAAAATTTTTTAAAAATTGATGTTTCCAGGTTTTTTTTTTTCTGTTACGAATAATGCTGCAATCAACACTGTGTAGGCATTTTATAAGTACAACCTAAAAAACTTGAGGGTAATTTTTCTTAATGTAAATTTCTGGAAGTGGAATTTTTCTATCAGAGTATACACATTTTACAATTTGATAGATTAAAGAAGTTATCTAGTATATTATGGAATGTATCCTGTAAAATGAGTTAAATCTTCAGATACTGATATTTTAACATGTACACAATACATTAAATTGAAAAAGGAGTTGCTAATATAAAATCTCACTATCATTTATACAGAGACAGTAGTATTTCAGAGAGGAAAATCTAGAAGAATACACGTCAAACTAATACTGGTTAGTTCATTCATCAAATTTGATGGTTTTAAAATTACCTAAGTTGACGCATGAATAAATTCATCTTATACAATTAAATGACACAAAACATGTACTAAAACGATAATAGCAGCTTTATACACAATAGCTCAAAACCTTAAACAACCCACAGTCCATTAATTGACGAATGGATAAAAAATGGTATATTCCGTACAATGGAGTAGTAATTGGTAATAAAAAAGAACTATGGATGCTTGTAATAACATAGATGAATTTCAAAATCATCATGCTAGAGGAAAGAAGCCATACCTAACAGGCTAGGTAAGACCACACACACACACACACACACACATGTACACACACAGATTCCATTCATATGAAATTTTGGAAAGGACAAAACTATATAGTGATAGCAGATCAGTGATTGGCTGGAGCATGGACATGAGGGGAGAGGATGACTACAAAGGAGAATGAAGGAATGTTTGGGATAACAAAATATTTGCTGTGATTATGATCGTGGCTACACCACCACCACATACATTTGGTTTAGTTCATCAAAGTATACTTAGAACTGGTGAATTTTATTGCAGTAATTTATAGCTCAATAAAAGACTTTAAAAAATAGATAAAAAATTATTTAAAAGAAAAAACATATTCTTTAAAAGATTAATCACATAACAGTAAGACTTTTAAAAAGATAAAAATTTAAAAGGAAAAACATATTCTTTAAAAGATTAATCACATAACCACTAACTACCCTTGTAAGTGGATTCTATTTTAATTCTGCATACACACACAGGAAATTATATTTTTATAACACCTTACAGTACTATTTGGCCTTTTTCCCACTACCTGAACACTGGAGAGCTTATTAGAAGACTGTGTGTAGTTCTATATCATTTGAATTCATAATAGTATTGCACAGAAGGTGCATTTTATTTTATCCAGGCATCCTCTTACCTTACCACTCAACCACATTTATTGTCTGTGCTGTGCCAAGTCTGAGAAATACAATGGAATGTAAAAATAGATTCGTTTCCTGCCTTCCTAGTGCTTTCAGACAAGGGAGGGTATTGTAATGGTAACCACAACATGTGAAATGAGAAATAAGAAAGGACGTTATGAGGCTTTAAGTTTCGGTTATGGGGAGGCCCACCTAGACAGGAGGTCAAGGCAGGATTTCCTTTAAACAGATCTGAAGGGTGGGTGAACACAACCAAAGTGAGGGAGGAGGCTGCAGACACTAATCCTAAACCACTATTTACGGAGAACCTCCTTTTTTAAAATATACCAAAAAAAAAAAAAAAAAAAAAAGCTGTGTATTAAGATCAGAAATTATCTTCAAGTAAGGGCTTCATGTTTCTTCCAGGAAAAGTACGAGAAAAAGCGAGCCTTTCTGGTCGTCTTCCCTTAAAAATGCAATAGCCGATGGAAGTCTGTTGGAGAACTCTTGGCATAGGATTAAGGATCTTCAAGGCCTGGGCTGGGGGGCCGAACTGTCTAGTTTCCACTCTTTCATAGGTGATCGCCATCTCTCCGCCCGCAGGTCGGCTTTTAATCACTCCTCTTTTGGGAAGGTAGGGCCCATCTTCAGGCCTCCACTAGGACAAGTTTCTTGTCGCGTTTGTGAAACATGTACATTTGTGGGTACCTCCAACGTGCGCAGCGTCTCAGAGCAGGAAGCTCTAAAGCAAGAAACAAACTAATTTTCTAACCCATAATGCACTGCTCTCCTTCCCGGAAGCGAAGACTACAACCCCGACAACGCATTCATCCGGGGGAAAGCGTCTCCCCCTAAAGCCTGATTGGGAGTGACGGAGCGAGGCATTATGGGGCTTCACCGATCTCCTCCTAGTACGCATGTGCCAAGCGCCCGGCCCCGGGAGCCACGTCCCGGAGGTGGCGGCGGCGAGAGAAGCACGTCAGCCAAATTGGCCAATCCCTGGCGTGCGCAGGCGCAGTGGTTCCGGCAGCACCGGAAGCGCAGGGGGATGGGGCGGCGGTGACGCGATTCTGTCCGCGTTGGAGGGGCCGGGCCGCTGCCGGAGTCGCCGCGACCGCCGCGTGACGTGGCACAGCCGGAGGTTTAGAGCCAGAGCCTGAGCTGTCGCGGCAGTCGCCGAGCAGGTCCTTGCCCCGCTAGTGCCTGTCCCGGAGCTTCGCCCGACGCGCCGGCCGGCGAGCCGCCCCTGCCGCCCTCTTTCTTCCTCGGCTCTTTCTCGTCCAGTTTGCCAGGAGGGTGAAAGAAGGCCCAGGGACGCCCCAAACCCCTCTGCTTCTGCCCATAGCAAGTGCCACTACCGCCATGGGCCTCACTATCTCCTCTCTCTTCTCCCGCCTCTTCGGCAAGAAGCAGATGCGCATCTTGATGGGTGAGTGAGGGGCCAGCCTGGCCCGGCGGGGGTCGGGGGAAGGCCGGATGGTCGCTCGGGACGGCCTCGGGCCCTGTTTTTTTCTCTCCGCCGGCCGTGGTGGGGGAGGGGTGGCGAGTTGGGGGTCGGAAAGACTCCGGGGGAACAATGGGGCGAAGAGTAAGCGGTCGCCTCAGATCTGTCTTCCGAGAAGACCCGGACCGGGCTTCGGGCGAGGTTTCCTCCTCCTCGGCTTCGCTGGTTCTTGCTCTTAGTGAAACCCGGACGAGGCTGGGCGGAGCGGGGGGAGTGGAGGCGAACTCCTGGAAGCGAACGCAGGGTAGGCCCATTGTGAGAGTGCCCGGGTACGGGCAGCGGTCGGGAGGGCGGCACGGCGACTCCAGCCTTTCCTCCGCCTTTCCGCTTCGTGTACACACTGTACACTCTGTTGGTTTTGTGAGCGATCGGCCGCCGAGAGCCCGGAGCCACCGGGGCAGGAAGTGACCAGGCCCAGTGCGCTGGCCGGGGAGCGCCCAGCTTCCCCGGAGTCCGGTGTCCTCGGAGCTCGCCTTGCTAACCTTGCCTCGCTCGGGATTCCGCTTATTCTTTTTAATTAATATTCTCATAACATGCAGACTACGTTCATCATGTGGGTTTCTTTTCGTTACTTTCGAGAACTTTAATAGCATTTGGCTTATTATTTTTGAGTATCCAACTAATTTTTATCCAGCTGGCTCAACGTTTCATGCAGAAAAACAAAATCTCATTTTTAAAAAAATTTGATGAATATTCAGTACCTGAACTGAACATCATGACTTGATTTTAGAGTAGCTATGTTAAATGATAGCTACAAAGTTAAGCTGGTTTGTTTTGAAATTCCTTTCGAAACAGGGTTTTAAAACTGCCCTTTAGGGATCCTTTTTTGCTCAGCCCAGGGCAAACGGCTGTCACTTGGGTGATGTGACAGTCCGTTCTTCCTAGTAATGTGAGGAGTGTGCATCACAGCTGAGCCTCTCCACCTTTGAACATTGAAACTTGTTGGTTCTGCTTGCGAATTTCTACGTTAGGAATAAAATTAGACTGAAAAAAAAAAAAAAAACTTGCTGCTTTATTAGCTGATTTTCTCCAGAGGGGCCCCGGGAAGGTCGTGGTATTTTAGCGCTCTCCCACCTGGGAAAGTTTTCTTCGGAAGTGAAATAGGCTGCTTGAAGAATAAGGAGATCCACGTTGAGTTCTATTTTCACTTTCCGGCTAATTCAGCTGGTTTAAGGTTCGTAGAAGGGTTGTTTGTGATTATTCACACAGGTAAATTTCTGAAATTACCTTTATGCAGAAGACATCAAATTATCTTAGGAAGGCAAGCATGCTATTTGAGATTTAAGTGGCTGAATATTTTCAGTCTGAAAAAGGACCTGAAGTCACTGAGAACTTTGGACTGTGAGAAATAAATTTCCAGTCTATTCCTTCCAGAGATTAACCAGTACACAGTTGTGTTCCCAAAAGATGCTGTATGTTGTTCTCTACTTAAAACACTTGTAGCAAACGAATTGATATTTTTAGTTACCTTAGTCTTTTGTCATGGCTGAACTTGAGGGAAGAAAGGTAGAATTATGCTATAAACACTTTCCTCTGTTTACTGATAGCACTTTACCCTCCCCGAAAATAGTGATTGGAAGAAAATGGAAAAGTTTTTAATTTTCTGCATTTGTGCAGCAGATGGAAGTTATGCTGGGATTATTCAGTTTATATCATGCTTTATTACTCAAGTTTGTATTTGATTTGTGCCTCAGTTTGGGGATAGTCAGTTTTTCTTGATTACAAAAACTTTGTAAGAGCCACTTACAGTAAGTCATTAAAGGAAATATTAACAAGTGAGAGATATGCGCACTAAGAAGGAAAACAGTGATATGGAAGTTTGGTAGTTCTAAGATTTTTCAGTCTGGCCTTATGAGTGATTGACAGCAGAAATCACTCTTAAAATGAATACTTTGAAGGTGTACACCCCATCTAAGTGTTGGAGTTAGCAGTGAATATTTTTTCACATACTTGTGTGCTACTTTTTCCTTTATCAAAAAGGCTTAGGTAAAATTTATGCTGTCCTGAGTCAGTGGCTTTTTCACACTTTGCTATTTTAAAGTATATTAAGAGTTAACTAACAATCTGGTTTGTGAAACCACTGTAGAGAAGTTTTCATTTCTGCACGGCTGCTGACTCCCAAATACAAGTAACTTAAAAAATTTTTAGCTGTAGTAAGTTTGCCAATATCAAATCTGTATTGCCTTGTATGTCATTGTGGTTTTCTGGGACCAGAAAGGTTTAGGAGTTAGGATCCTTTATTTGTGAATTTGAAAAATGTTACCATTATTTTGGGTGAGGCTTCAAACTAAAGACTAGTGTTTCATACTTTTATTCTAGCATACTTTGTAAATGTTTATTATTTTAAAGATTCTAAAAATGTCATTTTTATTAAATTTAAAAAATTCAGAAAAAGTTATAATTATCTGTAGTTTCCTCATCTCAGTGTTAATATTTTGTCATACTTTGAACCTTTTAGCTTTTATAAAACCTCAAATTGTAGTTTTTTGTTCTCTTTTTGAATTAGCATATTATAAGCATTTTCTCATGTCAGTTGAAAACCTACTTGCCAGCATTTTCCAAAAAATAGCCCTTCAATTACTTATGTGATTATAGGAAACAATAGAAAAGGGAGACATCTAGTTTCATGCGTTTAGAAGTTGACAGGTACAGCCACCCTTACATGTACTGTCCTGCATTATTACTCAGTATAGTTCTACGAGACTTTGAGGATTTGCTGCTGGAGAATGCATTAGTAAAAATGCAGGTGTTCTGATGTGTTGAATGTAAACAAAACCTAAATATACTTTTTCCATGTACCTAGTTTCAGATTGGATGGTCAAACTTCTAAAGAGGTAGATAAATGTTAAGATTCACAGTGTGTCTACCCAAAGGCAGGATGGCAGTGTATAAATACTGTTTGAGAAATCTGGCATCAGAACTAGGGATTTTTGTTTTGTGTTTTATTTAATTGAAATAACAATTTGCATACTATAAAGTTTACCCATTTATCATCTACATTTCAGTGTTGTTTAGAATATTCACAAACTTTACTAACCATCACCACTGTCTAGTTCCAAATTATTTTCTTCATTCCCCAAAGATAGCCCATATCCTTGAGCAGTTACTCCCAGTCTTGTCCCCGTCCTCTGGCAACTGTAGTCTCCTTGCTATTTGTTTGTCTGTTGTCAACATTTCATATAATGGAATGTCATCTATGTAGCTTTTTGTATAACTTTTGCTACCCATGACTTCAAAGTTCGTTTATAGAATATTTATGTCCTTCATTCCTTTTTATGGCTAAATAGTAATTCCATTGTATGGATGTAATACCACATTTTGTTTATACATTCATCAGTTGATGGAATTTTTTATTACACTTTGACTCTTTTTGTTACTGTATTTAACATTTTGCGGAACTGACAAACTTTTTCAAAGTAGCAACACCATTGTGCAGTCCCATGAATTAAGTATGAAGGTTCTAGTTTCTGAAGATCTAGGTCTTTGAATACCTGTTCTACTTTGATTTTGGGGACATTTCCTAACCTCATATGTCCTCATCTGAAAAATGGAAGGTTGTTTTGAAGGTTAAGTTATAAAAATGTTGGAATCACTGAGTATTATGCTTGGAACACAGTAAGCACTCAGTTTTAAATTATTTTAAAATTATTAGGAAAATGTCTTTCAATCTTGTAGGAAGTTTGGAAGCTGAAGGAAAACATGAAGAAACTATAATTTTTTTCATCTGAAAATATGCTTTTTTTCTTCCTAGTCCTTCTGCATTAGCTTCTTTCCTGAAAATCGAGATAATTGGATCTAGTCTCTTTGACTTAAATTACAAGTTATTTCTCCCTGCCAAATTGGTTTGACATACTTTTTAATGATTAGCAAAGGTTTTTGAGGTAGTTTTGCTTGCTGTATTAATACTTTTGTTAGAGTATATGTCTAGTTAAGAAGAACAAGTAATGATTCTAGTATATCTTTCCATACAGTCACGTGTTTATGAGGTGGAGGCGAGGGAGAACATTGCTGGACTGTATAGATTAGTTTTATCTTGGTTAGTTGAAAATTGGTTGTAGTTTAATTTTATGGAAAAATCTCACTGCTAAATACTGCAACATTAATGAAATATATAACTCAAAAATGACCAAAATGGCACGGAAGTATTAGAACCAGCTTATTTTTTGACTAAAGAACTATATAATGAGATTTTTTTGCTAAGATTTATTTATTTATTTCAAAGTCGGAGTTAAAGAAAGAGGGAGAGATGGAGAGAGAGATCTTCCATCTGTTGGTTCTGCAGTGGCTGGGCCTGGGCCAGAGGAGAGTCAGGAGCTTCTTCTGGGTCTCACACATGGGTGCAGGACCCCACATACTTGGACTATCTTCTGTTGCTTTCCCAGACCATTAACAGGGCGCTGGATTGAAAGTGGAGCAGCCAGGATCTGAATCAGTGCCCATTTGGGATGCTGGCCTCTCAGGTGGTAGCTTTACCCACTGTGTGGCAGCGCTGACCCATATAAAGAGGATTAAGTATATAAGTATATATATATACACATATATATATAATTTTTTAAAAGATTAATTTATTTGAGAGGCAGAGACAGAGAGATAGAGAGGTCTTCCATCACTTCCCAGATCCACAATGGCTGGAGCTGCACAGATCCAAAGCCAGAAGCTTCCTTGGGGTCTCCCACACGGGTGTAAGAGCCCAAGCACTTGGGCCATCTTCCACTGCTTTCCCAGGCCATAGCAGAGAGCTGAATAGAAAGTGGAGCAGCCAGGACTCGAACCAATGCCCATGTGGGATGCCAGCACCACAGTTGGAAGGCTCCACCCACTATACCACAGCATCGGCCCCTATATTTTATATTTTATGTTAACATACAGTGAGTGTGTCTGCCAAAAAAAACCCAAAGGCAGAATGGCAGAATATAAATAAAATATGGTGTCAGAACTAGAGATTTTTGGTTTGTGATTTTAATATCCAAAAATATAAAGATACATATTTATATTTTTGTACATAGAGTTGTGCTTCGTGAAGTCCATAGTTGAGACAGTTTTTTAAAAATTGAGTAGCAGACACAAGCACACACGTGCACACAGAAGCCTTTCATCTGCTAGTTCACTCCCCAAATGCTTGGTAGTAGAGACATGAATCTAGGCCTCCCTTGTGGGTGTCAGGGACACAACTGCCTGCGTCATCACCTGCTCCCTCTCAGGGTGTGTGCATTAGCAGGAAGCTGGAATCAGAAACAGCTGGGTCTGTAACCTGGGTACTGCAATATGAGATGAGATTTCCCAAATAACAGTTTACCCACTGTGCCAAATGCCCCATCCAACTCTTTGTTTCTTAAATTCTTGGTTTGAATTTACGTGTGGCTGTTATTTTGGATATAGCTACAAAAGTTACCTTCTCTGTGGCTCTTAGCCATTAAACTCTTGCTTCATAGTTTTTATTTAAAATGATTTGTGGTTGTTTAAAAGGTCTTAGGATGACACTGGAAGCACTTCCTTTTTAAGAAAAAAAAAAAACATAAAAATGAGTATATAAAACATAATCAAGGCCCTCAAGCAGTCTTATTCCAAAAGTTAGAAAATGTAACCAGCCCAGTATTCTAATAAAATAAATTTACTATTTGAGAATTTTTTTCCTTTTTTTATATTGTTTTTTAATTTACTTACTTGAAAGGCAGAATGACAGAGGAAGTGACAGAGAGAAATCCTCCATCTGCTTTCATTGCATAAATGACTGGAGCCCAGAGCTCAATCCAAGTCTCCCATGTGAATTGCAGGGGTCCAATCACTTAGGCCATCTGCTGCTGCTGCTGTCTCAGGTGCATTAAAAGGGATATGATCAGAAGCTGAACAGCTTGGACTTGAACCAGTGCTCTGATATGGGATGCCCGTGTCAGGTGGTGGCTTAATTTGCTGTGCCACAACACAGACTCTGGACTTGAGAATTTTTTTTTTTTTTTAAGATTTAATTTATTTATTTGAGAAGTAGAATTAGACAGTGAGAGGGAGAGACAGAAAGGTCTTCCGTCCGTTGGTTTACTCCAGATGGCCACAACAACTGGAGCTGCACAGATCCAAAGGCAGGACCCAGGAGCTTCCTGGTCTCCCATGTGGGTGCAGGGGCCCAAGGACTTGGGCCATCTTCTACTGCTTTCCCAGGCCACAGCAGAGAGCAGGATTGGAAGAGGAGCAGCCAGGACTAGAACTGCCACCCATATGGGATGTGGGCACCACATGTGGAGGATTAACCTACTGCGCCACAGCACCAGCCCCAGACTTGAGAATTTGTAACATGAAAATGATAAGGATAAACAATTCTAACAGTAAGAGAACTGTTAAATATACAAGCAGATACAAAGCTTATTAAAAGAAAATTGGATTACTTAAAAAATAATGTAATCATTTGTTTTGGATTTCTCAAATTCTTTGTCAGTATTTTGTTTTTACTTTAATTGGAATTACCTTACAACTTGGGTGCCAGGAACCAAAGGATTTGGCCCATCCTCTGCTGCTTTCCCAGGCACATTAGTAGGGAGCTGGATTGGCAGTGGAATAGCCGGTACTTGAACCGGTGCCCATATAGGATGCCGGTATTGGCTGGCAGTGGCTTTACTTGCTACACCACAACGTTGGCCTCGATTTACTTTGTTTTTAAATGACAGTATTACATACAATTGGACCTCCAAGGAGGATTTAGGTAGGAGCCATAGTTCTCAAAACCTGACTTGTTTTTTTTTTTTTTTTTTTTTCTCTAACTGGCATCTCAGTTTTAATTCTGATATGCCTTCATTGTGTTTCGACTTAGTTAAAGGTAAATTTTGAGTCACTTAAAAATGTAATCTATGGGGACTGGCATTGTGGGTAAAGTCACCACCTGTGGTGCTAGCATCCCATATGGGAGCCAGTTCACTTTGTGTCCCAACTGCTCCAATTCTTATCCAGCTCCCTGCTGACGGCTTAGAAAAGCAGCAGAAGATGGCCCAAGTGTTTGGGCCCTTGCTGTCTTCATAGGAGACCCTGGTGAAGCCCTTGGTTCCTGGCTTCAGCCTGGGTGTTGCAGCCATCTGGGGAGTGAAGCAGTGGTTGAAAGATTTTTCTCTCTGTTCCTCTCTCTCTCTCTAACTTGACTTTCAAAATAAATAAAAATTTTAAAAATTTTGTCTGTGTTGCTAAAGAGGCCTTAGGCTTTTAAGAGGCTTAGCTTTGTAGAACAGTGAAAAGATCTGATTGTTTTCTGCCCTCCCATCTTCATTTTCTGTATTTTTATTGAAAATGCCAAATTTTAAGGTAGCTACTTTGAGTTTATTGTTACTACATTTTTTTATTTTTTTTTATAGTGTCTATACTTGAAAAATAAAACACTTTGTGTGACAGTTTTTCTTATGCCTGCGAATACAGGCTTGCGAATAATTGTTCACTGACTATAGTGTCATATTATTTTGGAAGGAATAAGGTGGCATCCCAGGATGAGAAGTGAAGAGTGGGATTTAATTTGAGGACATAACAATAAGAAGGCATAATAGACTTGAGTCTGAAGAGGGATTTAAAGCTACCTTTTGTTGGGTTTAGAATAGAGTTGTTGCATGGGTGGAAGAAGCCTGAATTGCTTGCAGCCTTCATTTCTGTTTTGGACTGATAAAAATTTGCACAGAAATGTAAATTAGATAAGTGAGGTGTTTTCTTTTTAACTTAGCTGCATTGTTTTCATTTGCTAAGTCCTGCTTTGATTTAAATATTAAATATCTCTGCTTAAATCAATACTTAATTGAAGTATTCAAAAAAATCTTTGATAAGATAAACCCAGGCAGCTTGGATGTGATACTCTTAGGAAAATGATATGTTCAATAAGATAATTAGATGTTAATCTTTCATTTACGGGAGATTTAGCAAACAAGGTAGACTGTTCAGGTTTCGAGTCATACTTAATAAGCATTTAACTTGCTATTAATTTTCACCCTAATAAAGAGATATACCCTTTTGTTCTAGTTTTTTTCCCCACAAATAAGCACATTTCTCTCTCCTTGTACCTCCACTGTTTTAAGAGTTTAGAGATTATTTATATCTGAGATAATATGATAGAATGATTTTATACAGATAAACCAGACTTTGGTTTTTATTTCTATATATCTGATGTTGAAATGGCTTCAGGTAAGAGCAAAATTGGAATCATCTCCCTTATTGCTAAAAGGGGCCCAAGATGTATTTGCATAGATTTTATGCTAACTTCAAGACCTCTTCTCCAAAATTTGCTCTGTAAATAAAGGAAGATTAAGTTTTTCAGAGAAAAATGGAGAGACTCTGTAGGAAATGTTGCCTTTGGGAATTAGAAATGAGATACTTTCAATTGTTACTCATATTTGTGCCTTGAATAGACTATAAACTTGTAAAATTATTTCTTTGTGTGCTTTTGGCCCACATTTAAATCTATAATGTCTTCTTCTAGTTGGATTGGATGCTGCGGGCAAGACGACCATTCTGTATAAACTGAAGTTAGGGGAGATAGTCACCACCATTCCTACCATTGGTAAGAAAGTTTACAGATGACTTCAATGTATATCATGATGATATATGGTAAAGAGAAATAGAATAAGGCTATTTTGAAATTGTCTTTATTAAGCTGTTGATTATCTTGGTATTTTAACAAAAGCTATTCTAAGTAGAGAGACTTCCTCAATAAAAGAATTTGTTTTCTTAATGATGCTTTATTGTGCACAGGCTTCATTTTTGGTTTTTGTGGTTTTTTTTGTAGGTTTTAATGTGGAAACAGTAGAATATAAGAACATTTGTTTCACAGTATGGGATGTTGGTGGTCAAGATAAAATTAGGCCTCTCTGGAGGCATTACTTCCAGAATACCCAGGTGAGGAATGCTATACAAATTTTGATAAGTTTCTAGGATTCATGCTCTGAAATTTAGATTAATATCTGGTGTTTTCTTGGATTTCAGTGTTTATTGTATGAGTTGGCATTCTTATCACTATCTCCATATTCTTTCATGGATTCCCACTCATGCTTTTGAAAGCTAAGTACTTGGGGTGGAAGAATTATATAGCCATCATAGATATTGGAAGTGGTGGGTACAGGCATAGCTCTCAAGAGTGAGTTAGGTATCTCATCAGTAGTTCTTTGATTTCATTCTCAGTTTAGAAAGTAAAATCTGAGTTACTAAAATCTGTAACTTTCTGTCATTGTATTTTCTAATGACTGTAAGGCAGTTGATGGTCTTTCTCTTAGCCATGTTGTATTTATTAAAGTTACATTAATATAAATCTGTGTTGACTTATAAGATATTTTTGTATTATCATGTGGTATGCATAAGGGTACCTCAACAAATCTGTGGGAAATGAAGTTAAAAATTTAGGCTGGTGCTACAGCTCAATAGGCTAATCCTCCGCCTGTGGCGCTGGCACCCCGGGTTCTAGTCCCGGTTGGGGCGCTGGATTCTGTCCCGGTTGCTCCTCTTCCAGTCCAGCTCTCTGCTGTGGCCCGGGAAGGCAGTGGAGGATGGCCCAAGTGCTTGGGCCCTGCACCCGCATGGGAGACCAGGAGAATCACCTGGCTCCTGCCTTCGGATCAGCGCAGTGCACCGGCCGCAGCATGCCGGCTGCAGTGGTCATTGGGGGGAGGGGGGGGTGAACCAACGGTAAAGGAAGACCTTTCTCTCTGTCTCTCTTTCTCTCTCTCTCTCACTGTCCACTCTGCCTGTCAAAAAGAAAAAGAAAAATTTATTCTGATACAAAAATTTGTAATCCATACATGTGATGAGTCTTCATGGAAAAATCTTTGATGGAAGAACTGCTTGGATTTTTTTTTTTTTTTTTTTTTTGGACAGACAGAGAGAAAGGTCTTCCTTCTGTTGGTTTACCCCCACAAATGGCTGCTATAGCCGGCGCGCTGCGCCGATCCGAAGCCAAGAGCCAGGTGCTTCCTCCTGCTCTCCCATGCAGGTGCAGGGCCCAAGCACTTGCGCCATCCTCCACTGCCTTCCCAGGCCACAGCAGAGAGCTGGACTGGAAGAGGAGCAACCGGGACTAGAACCTGGGGTGCTGGCGCCACAGGCGGAGGATTAGCCTAGTGAGCCGCAGTGCTGGCCGAACTGCTTGGATCTGTTTGTTTTTTTTCTTAAGATTTATTTATTTGAAAGAGAGTTAGACATAGAGAGAGAAAGATCTTCTGCCTACTGGTTCACTCTCCAAATGGCCACAGCAACCAGGGCTGGGCCAAGCCAAAGCCAGGAGCCAGGAGCTTCTTCCAGGTCTTTCGTGTGGGTCTAGGGGCCCAAGTACTTGGACCATCTTTCACTACTTTCCCAGGCCCATTAGCAGGGAGCTGGATCGGAAGTGGAGCAGCCAGGACTCAAACCAGTCCTCATGATGGGATCAGAAGTTGAGCTGCTGTGTCTTGAACCAGCACCCATATGGGATGTTGGCATCACAGGCAGAAGCTTAACCTGCTATAACATAGTGTTGGCTCCTCTTATAATTTTTTTAAATAGAGAAATATACAGTAAATTAACATTGTCTTTACTCCATTATGCACTAGGACCACCAGAATTTCTTACTCCCTTTTAGCTAAAACCTATTATCATTCAATCAACCTTTCCAGTCCCTTTCTCCCCATTTCTCTCCCAGCTTTTGCAAAGTACAATTACAATTTTAACTTTTATGAAATTACTTTTTTTCTTTTTAGACTCCACATATGAGTGAGATAATGTGATATTTGTATTTGTATGCTTAATAACTTCTAGCTCCATCCATGTTGTTCAAATGATACAATTTCATCTTTGCTTACATTTTATCCATTCATCAGTTGATAGACATTTAGGTTGTTTCCATTTCCTAATGTGAATATCACTGCAATAAACAGAGTGCAGATGTCTCTTTGACACAGATGGATTTCATTTCATTGTAAAACCTTGTACATCTTTCACCCTTGTCATTTTTTTTTTTAAATTTATTTATTTGAAAGGCAGAGTTAGAGGCAGAGACAGAGATAGATAAAGAAAGGTCTGCCATCTACTGGTTCACTCTACGGACAGCCACAATGGCCAGGAGCTAGGAGCTTCCTCTGGTCTCCCATGCAGGTACAGAGGCCCAGACACTTGGGCCATCCTTTACTGCTTTCCCAGACCATAGCAGAGAGCTGGATCAAAAGTAGAGCAGCTGGGACACGAACCAGCACCCATATGGGATGCCAGCATTGCAGGTGGTAGCTCCACCCACTGTGTTACAGCTACCCCCTAATTTTTTTTTTTCTAATTTAAATTCAGTCAGATTTATTTGAGAGACTGAGGCTTCCATCTCCAAAATGCCTACAGCAGCCTCCAGCAGGGCTGAAGCTGGGAACCAGGAAGTCAGTCTACATCTTCCGCATGGGTTGCAGGAACCCAATCTCTTGAATCATCACTGCTGCCTCTGAGGGTCTCCATTAGCAGGAAGTTGGAGTCAAGAGTGGAGTTGGATATTGAACCCAGGCACTTCAACATGGAATGTGTGCATCTTAATCAACCACTAGGTCAAATGCCCACCTCTGTTAAAATTCCTGACTATGGTAACCATGGTCTTAACCCTAGATTTGTTTAGAATACTTTGTTCAAAGAACCTTGAGTTCTTAATTTGAGATTAGAGTCATTCTTGAACTCTTCTGACTACTTTAGAATTAAAAGTACTTCTTCCTAGGGAGCTCATGCCTGTTAGGGAAAGCTTTATGTATTACCTTGACATAATTAGAGCTAAGCTCTTAGCTTGCATTTCTAGCATTCCTGATCAAGTTGTTCTAGCATTAACATTGAAGAGAAACTAATTGTAACCATTTAACTATGTTTCTTCTTTATATTAACAGTGCAGGATACAGTGTTTGTTGCAGTAAACTGTTCTTCCCTCATTAGATAATCTGATTATTTTGCTGTTCTAAATATTTTGCTTTTTATATAATCTTATAGCATGTGGGCTTATTTTTAGAATCCTACCTTTTCTACACTCTTGGTTTTGGACTTTTCCATTAGGAGAATAATTTAGAATATTTTTTTTAAAATTTATTTATTTGAAAGAGTTACAGAGAGGCAGATGCAGAGAGAGAGAAGTCTTCCATCTGCTGGTTCACTCCCCATATAGCCAGAATGGCTGGAGCTGGACTGATCTGAAGCCAGGAGCCCGGGAGCTTCTGGGTTTCCTTGCCAGTGCAGGGGCCCAAGTACTTGGGCCATCTTCTGCTGCTTTCCCAGGCCATAGCAGAATTGGATTGGAAGTAGAGCAACCGGGACTCAAACTGGCACCCATTTGGGATGCTGGCACTGCAGGCAGCAGCTTTACCTACTATGTCACAGCACCGGCCCCAAGAACTTACTCTTTTTTTGCCAGGCAGAGTTAAAGAGACAGAGTTATAGACAGAGACAGACAGAGAAGAGGTCTTCCTTCCGTTGGTTCACTCCCCTAATGGCTGCTACGGCCGTTGCTGCGCCGATCTGGAGCCAGGAGCCGGGTGCTTCCTCCCGGTCTACCGTGCAAGTACAGGGACCCAAGCACTTGAGCCATCCTCCGCTGCCCTCCCGGGCTACAACAGAGAGCTGGACTGGAAGAGGAGCAACCGGGACTAGTACCTGGCGCCCCAACCGGGACTAGAACCTGGGGTGCCGGTGCCACAGGCAGAGGATTAGCCAAGTGAGTCGTGGCGCCGGCTGTAAGAATTTATTCTTAAAATGATTCTGCCCCTTAGTAATGCTACTTCGGGACTGATAGCATTGTTTACATTTTAAAACAGTAAAAATGGAAGGTTGGTAGTGAAGACAGATCCTTGGAGAGGCATCATCTCTAGTATAGGGTAGGTTAAAAAGAAGGTTTTTGGAGATAGGGGAAGGAGGAGACATTACTAAATGCCTGATAAGTCTAACATAATAGATCCTTTTATGCCTCTGTCATTACATTTAATCTGTAATGGGCTTAAGAAGTTGGTAGTATTATTTTGCTTTATACAAGAGGAGGCATGTTCAAGGATTAAACAACAAGTAGGACTGCGATTTGAGTTTGGCTATGCTAAAGTTTTTAAGATAGGATGTTTGGTTTTCAATAGAGGTGACATTTATTCTTAGCATAGTTGAGAAAATGATCAGTTGCTTAAGAGTAAGATTTGGGGAGTAGGGGCGGAGAGCAGATTGTTAATCAGGCACAGAGGTGTGATTAGATAGGAAGGAGAGTTAAGATTTTGTAGATTTGAAATACCATTAAAACTAATACTTGTTTCTTAGTATTAGAACCTTAGGGGTTTTGTTTTGTTTTGTTTATTTATTTAAAGTTTTATTTATTTGAAATAGTTGGAGAAATGGAGAGTCAGAGATCTTCCTTTCCATTTACTGTCCCATTCCTTAGATGACCACAGTGGCCAGGCCTGAGCCGGGCCAGAGTCAGGAGCCAGGAGCTTCCTCCAGGTCCACCACATGGGTGGCAGGGGCCCAAGCACTTAAGCCATTTTCCACTGCTTTTCCCTGGCTATTAGCAGGGAGCTGGATTGAAAGTAGAATCTGTGCTCACATGGGATGCCGATATTTCAGATTGTGGCTTTACCTGCCATGCCACAATACCAACCCCCGGTTTTGTTTTTAAATACACTTTTTTAAAAAAAAAAAAAAAAAAAAAAAACATACGTACTTATTTGAAAGGCAGAGTTACAGAGAGGCAGAGGCACAGAGAGGGAGAGAGAGGTCTTCCATCTGCTAGTTCACTCCCAAAGTGGCTGCAACTGCCAGAGCTGGGCCGATCTGAAGCCAGGAGCCAGGAACTTCTTCCGGGTCTCCCACATGGGTGCAGGGGCCCAAGGACTTGGGCCATCTTTTACTGCTTTCCCAGGCCATAGCAGAGAGCTGGATCAGAAGTGGAGCAGCTGGGACTCAAACCAGCACCTGTATGGGATGCTGGCACTGCAGGCTGTGGCTTTATCCACTAAGCCATAGCAACAAGCCCCTCACCCCCTTTTAAGATTTATTTATGTGAAATGCAGAATTACAGAGAATGAGGGGAAGAGAGAGACAATCTTCTAACTACTGGCTCACTCCCTGAATGGCTGCATCAGCTGGGGCTTGGTAAGATCGAAGCCAGGAGTTAAGACCTTTATCCAGGTCTCCCATGTGGGTGCTGGGGAGCCCAAGGGCTTGGCCATCTTCCCCTGCTTTCCCAGGCACATGAGCAGGGCAGCTGGATCGGAAGTGGAGCAGCAGGGACTAAAAGCAGCATCCAGGCAGTAGTTTTACCCACTGTGCCATAGCACAGGCCCTGAGACATTTTCTTCCTAGTATGTTTTGCTTGATACTATTTTGCTGCTGTTTGATATTTAGTATTCTTTACTGTTATAATTTATTGAAATAATTTTTTCCTAGGGTCTTATTTTTGTGGTAGATAGCAATGACCGTGAAAGAATTCAGGAAGGAGCAGAAGAGCTGCGGAAAATCGTAAGAATATACTTTAAATTTGTTATTTTCAAGATAAATGTTTTGATGTGATGTTCTTATTTGTGATTCGTACATTTGAGCTGTGGTTATACTGTACAAATGAAGAGCTAGAAGGAATCTTGAGAAGCTTTGTTATACATGGGTTCTCAAAAATACACAGAGCTTTTGTAAAAACATCTGGAGGAGTAGCTACTTCAGTAAATTAAGAGGAAGGTACAGGTTGTGTTTAGAATGCTCCATAATTGATTTTGATGGTATATTTCTGGTAAGGGATCCTAATTTGGTCCTGTCCCTCCTTATTTATTTGAAATAGTAAAATTATGAGAGAGAGAAAGATCTTCCATCTGCTGGTTCACTCCTCAAATGGCTGCAGTGGCCAGGGCTGGGTCAGGCTGAAGCCAGGAGCTTCTTTTGGGTTTTCCTTGTAGGTGGCAAGGCCCAAGCACTTAGGCCATCTTTTACTGCTTTCCCACATGCCTGTGGTAACTTACTTGATTTGAGATAACTGTGTAGTTTTCCTTACTGGGACTTGTTAAATACCAAAAGACATTTTGAACTGTATGTATGATCATATTGTTGGCTTTTTATGTTTTAATTCTTTTGAGAACCTCTGAATAAAAACATGAAATGAAAAAATGTTTATTTTGGTGCAAAAATGATTTAATCCATGCCTAAGTAGTCTTCAAAAAGTTCATGGTAAGGCATATTAGGATAAAATCATGTGGAGATTTCAAAAAATTTGGTACCAAAACTTAACTTTTAATTCCATTTTTGAAAAAGATTTATTTATTTGAAAGGCATAGTTACACAGAGAGAGAGGTCTTCTGTCCACTGGTTCACTCTTTAAATGGCCATAACAGCTAGGAGTGGGCCAGGCCAAAGGCAGGAGCCAGGGACTTCTTCCGAGTTTCCCATGTGGGTGTAGGGGCCTAAGTATTTGGGCCATCTTCTGCTGCTTTCCCAGGCGCTTTAGCAGGGAGCTAGATTAGAAGTGCAACAGCTGGGACTCAAACTGGCACGTGTGTGGGATGCTGTCATCACAGACAGTAGCTTAACCCACAAAGCCACAACGGTGGCCCCTAATGGAATATTTCAAGAACTTTTTGAAGCATCCTCATAGTTCTTGCCTGTGTTGATCCTCTGACCCTTGAGTGAGTGTAGGATGATATACTTGAAGAGCAATTCTTCTTTACTTGAAGGCATATGATGATCTGTTGAATGTATATAATAAGACCTGAACTTTATGTAGAGAAATTTGGTTGATGTTTAATAATGTATTTAGTGCTGAATAAAAGGTATATAGAAGAGGTCAGTGTTTTACCTGATTTGTTGGAATAACTCAATTCCAGTTTGGTAGTTAATGCCTTCGTGTTTATTTCCAGCTTCAGGAAGACGAGCTTCAGGATGCAGTACTGCTGCTTTTTGCGAACAAACAGGATTTGCCAAATGCTATGGCCATCAGTGAAATGACAGATAAATTAGGTCTTCAGTCTCTTCGTAACAGAACAGTAAGTATTCAGAGGTTGATATTAACCTCCTGAGTGTATGTTAAAGTACACTGATATCTTAATCCATTTTTTAAAATTTTAATTTATCACTTAAGGATCCAAAGTTTAACTATATTAATTTAATTTAGTTTTTTTTAACTTTATCTTCAGTATGAAGAGGTAGAAAACTACTGTAAGAGAATTACAGTATCTGTTGTTATGTATTTAAAGATTTATTTATTGATTTTTTTTATTATTTTTTTTTTTTTCAAAAAGAAAGGGAGAGAGATACCCGCCATCTGCTGATTCACTCCCGAGTGGCTGTGACAGGCCACATTGAGCCAGGCCAAAGCCAGGAGCTTCATCCAGGTCTCCTGTGTGGTTGGCAGGTCCCAAGTACTTGGGGCATCTTCCAATGCTTTCCCAGGCCATTAGAAGGGGGTTGAATTGGAAGTGGAGCAGTCTGGACACAAACTGGCACCTTAACTGCTATACCACAAAGCCAGTCTCTGTTATTCTTAATTTTAATTTTGTGTCTTTTAAGTAGTTCTACAGCAAATATTTTGTAACTTGGTTTTCATATAAGGCTCAGTATTTAGCAGCTGTATTTTAGATGATAGGGTTTCTTTTTTTTTTTTTTTTTTTTGGGCAGAGTGGACAGTGAGAGAGAGAGAGAGAAAGGTCTTCCTTTGCCGTTGTTCACCCTCCAGTGGCCGCCGCGACTGGCGCGCTGCGGCCGGCATACCACGCTGATCTGAAGCCAGGAGCCAGGAGCTTCTCCTGGTCTCCCATGCAGGTGCAGGGCCCAAGGACTTGGGCCATCCTCCACTGCACTCCCTGGCCACAGCAGAGAGCTGGCCTGGAAGAGGAGCAACCGGGACAGAATCCGGTGCCCTGACCAAGACTAGAACCCGGTAGGCCGGCGCCGTGGCTCAACAGGCTAATCCTCCGCCTTGAGGCACCGGCCCACTGGGTTCTAGTCCCGGTTGGGGTGCCGGATTCTATCCCAGTTGCCGCTCTTCCAGGCCAGCTCTCTGCTATGGCCCGGAAAGGCAGTGGAGGATGGCCCAAGTGCTTGGGCCCTGCACCCGCATGGGAGACCAGGATAAGCACCTGGCTCCTGGCTTCGGATCAGCGCGATGCGCCAGCCGCAGCTGCCATTGGAGGGTGAACCAATGGCAAAAAGGAAGACCTTTTCTCTGTCTCTCTCTCACTATCCACTCTGCCTGTCCAAAAAAAAAAAGCAGTTGATAAAACTGATTTTAAAAAATGCCCTTAAAGGTAAAAACTGCATTCTGTGCTTTTTTTCTTGATACTTTATAGTGTTTTTCATTTCATGTAGTTAATGGAGATAAAATTCATTTGCATGTAAAACGGTGAAAGATTTTAGAATGCATGTGACTAAAAATTATTTGAAAAGTTTTGCCCCTAATATAACAGCAGACTGTACTCTTTCAAAAAAATTTGTTGCTTCTGCTTAGTTTTATTGGTAAGAAAGTTAGCAAGTGGGTTTTCAGATGAACCAGTAGAAGGTTGAGTAAATCTAGTGAATGAATGGAAATAGCTATGAAGAGAGCTTTGTAAGAAGTGAGATGTGTGAGAAGACTCCTAATCTAAAGGATAGAAATATTCGAGTGATCTTTATAGTTACAAATACTGTTAAATATAAAATAATCTTTTATTTTAATTAACCTGTTAACCTATTTATTCACATTACTGAGGTTTCTTTTTTTTTTTTTTTTTTTTTCTTTCTTTTTTTCCTGTTTATGGTTACTCTTAACTCAGTAATATACTTGGGCATTTGGGGAAATATTTAATTTTTTGATAAAGAAAATTGATACTGGTTCCATGCAGTCTTATAATGAATTATTTTCTTGTCCTTTCTTCACAGTGGTATGTTCAGGCCACTTGTGCTACACAAGGAACTGGTCTGTATGAGGGACTTGACTGGCTGTCAAATGAGCTTTCAAAACGTTAAACTGGATACTCTAACCACGGACGTGTTTGATAGAATTGGTCTAGGCTTGTTACAACACAATTAGTTTGCATCTTGGTTATTAAACAGTATCTGGGACTGGTTTGGGCAGAATAATACAGCGTTTAAACTTATTTTGTTGCCAATTATTGTTTACCAAGTATAATGTTGCTATTGAGCAATATGCTTGGATTTAAAGAAATTCTCCTTGGGGAAAAAAGTGTCCTCTTTTAATTTTACTTCCCTTAAGCCTAAATGCCTGGACATAGCTATTGTGACACCTTTAAATAAATCCGTTTTGAATGTTTGAGCCCACAACAAATAATGTTTTAAAGTTATCCCCTTGTTACTTTATTGATACCTTTATCATTCCTGGGACAGTCTGCTGATTTAAAAATGTAGCATTCCATTTGTATTTATTTCTATCCCTTGCCAAAAAGATTTTCTAATACTGCTTGTACCAGCCAGGGAAATGCTCCCAAAACACTATTCAGCTCTCTTGCACTGAAGAACTTATTTTTCCCCATTATCGACTCCTGGCTTCCATTAGCCAAACTTACCTTGGCGTGGTTTGGATTTGATAGCTAATTAATTCTGTGCTGGTTGCAAAGAGTTCATAGTGAGATGGTTTTTTTAATACTCAGCAGATTGTCTTCCTTTCTATTGTATCTTTTTTATGTTGCATGTTGCTTTTGGTATCAGCCTGACTCTTTGCCCAGTATATGATAGTTCTGCTGATGTTTTATTGTTTATTGGTGAACATAGTTTCATTAAGAGTTTTTGGAAAATTCATCAGACTCAATGAATAAGTTTTCTTCATAACCCATTTGGAATTATTCCTAATAAAATGATAAAATAGATAATTGTGTGTGTCCTTTTTGAATCTTGAAGATAGTTGAAATAGATTTTCTTGTATATTTTATATAGTGTGAAGTATATACTATAAATCCCAGTGGGTTTACTAATTGTTTAAATTGGAAATAAAATGAGCCATTATGTGTATAACAATGCAGAGCAACACTAGAAATTTATTTTCTTTGATAAAATACCATTTGATGATATGAATTTCTAAAGTCACACCAAGAGGAAAAACTCCATAATAGAATGAAATGCCCCATAAGCATGTATGCATGTGTTTGTTTCACAGCTAATAGTAGCTTAAAAGTTTTTTTCAGTGCTGTTTGCATGACAAAATGCATAGACTGGTAATGCTGCTGCTCCTCCAGCAAGTAAGTTCATGCTTTTCCTTTTTAACCTCACAAATTTGAAAACTTCAACAGAAAGTTGCATGTGACATTGTTTTGTCAATAAGGACTTAAAGGTACACCTTACCACATTTTTTAATTACAGACTCAGCTTAATCACTTGGAGTGACTTAGTTTTTGTCTGTAGTCCAATATTCTATAAACCTTGCTTTCTTATGGTTCTTCTTCATGGCTTGTATAGCTTGAGCTAAACTGGTAAGATGGAAATTTATTTCTGAAGCCAAATATACATTTGTTAAAAACAAGTGTATTTTTTTCTAAAAAGATTGATTTATTTGAGAGGCAGAGTTAGAGAGGTGTTCCATCTGCTGGTTCACTCCCCAGATGGTCACAACAGCCTGAGCTGGAGAGATCCAAAGCCAGGAGCTTCTTCCCGGTCTCCCATGTGGGTACAGGGGCCCAAGCACTTGGACCATTTCCCACTGCTTCCCCAGGCCATTAGCAGGGAGTTGAATTAGAAGTCGGAACAGCTGGGACACAAACCAGGGCCCATATTGGATGCCAGTGACACAGGTGGAGGCTTAACCCACTACGCCATAGCACTGCCCCAAAATAACCTTCTGGGGGCTGGCGCTGTGGCATAGCAGGTAAAGCTGCTGCCTGCAGTGCCAGCATCCCATATGGGCGCTGGTTCAAGTCCCGGCTGCCCTACTACCAATCCAGCTCTTTGCTATGGCTTTGGAAAGCAGCAGGAGATGGCCCAAGTGCTTGGGGCCCTGCACCCACGTGGGAGACCTGGGAGAAGTTCCTGGCTTCTGACCGGCACAGCTCTGGGCGTTGTGGCCATCTGGGGAATGAACCAGCAGATGGAAGACCTCTCTTTCTTTCTGCCTCTACTTCTCTGTGTAACTCTTTCAAATAAATAAATCAATCTTTAAGAAAAAAAGAAACCTGTGTTAAGGAAAAGGAAATTGGAACTAAACTGTTGGTGATTATCAAAAACAAGTTACCAAGATAAAATATCATTTTTAAGTGCAACTTTCAAGCCTATCAAATGAATTCTCCCTTTTTACTTCTAAATAAGAGGTCTCATTTCTTGTTAGATAAAACTAAAATATGGTACAGTATGTGTAATTGTTTTGTTTCGTTCTTTTGAATTCAAGAGATGGAAAGGAGCTCCTATCCACTAGTTTACTCCCCAGATGCTTGCAATGATCAGGACTGGGCAGGGCCAAGCGAGGAGCAAGCAGCTCAATCCAAATCTGTCATGTCAGGGACCCAGTCACTTGAGCCATCACCTTGTGTTTCACAGGGTCTAGCCTGCCATGAAGCTGACATTGGGAGCCAAAGCCAGGAATGAAACCCAGGCATTTCCAATGTGGGATGTGGGTGGCCCAAGGACTCACCTAACCAGATAGGCTAAACACTTATCCCAGTGTGTTTGATGGGGTGTCAGCTAGGAGACAGGAAACATCAGTAAGTTCAGTGTTAGGATCATAGTTAAATTAGCCACCGTTCATTTTTGTAAGATTGTTTTATTTGGAAGGAAAAGAGATTTCTCATCCTCTGGTTTACTTCGCAAATGCCTTAGTGGCCCGAGCTGGGCCAGGCTGAAGCAGGGAAGCTACTCCTGAATCCGAGTCTCCCACATTGGTAGCAGGGATCCAACTGCTTTGACCCATCGTGACCTGTGGCCTCCCAGGAAGCTGAAGTTGGGAGCAGAGCTGCAACTTGAGCCCAGGTGCTTCAGTGTGGAATGCAGGTATCCCAAGCAACCTAGTAACTGCTACACCAAATGTTCACTTCTCACCACTAGTTTTAAAACTCAGTTTAAAGTAAAAGGTGCTTTCATGTAAGGAGGAAAACTTTATCTTAGTTGTGATATAAGGCAGCTCTTATGCATTAGAAAATCACTGCTGTAAGAAACGGAAATTGCCTAATTTTCACCAAGTAGGCTAAAAAACGATTTCTAAGATTGCCTGTTGTTAAAAAGGAAAGCTTTGACTTACCCTGGAGAAATTACTTTTTCTTCAATTTGTATATTATGTGTTTTTTAAAAACTGAAAAGTTTTTTTTTTCAAATAGAGATTAAATACTTTGGAAAAAATCATAAATTGAGAGAAAACCCTAGAATTCCTTTCCACATTTAAAATCTTACGTCACTGTCGCGGTCCTTATTGACTGAAGTGTCCAGTATTATGAAATGCTTGATGCTGTCAAGATTCAGTGCTTACTGTTTGAGCCAGTCAATAAGAGGTCTCTGTGACCACCCCTATTATATAGAATGGTTGATTATACCCCTAAATTAAAAAAAAAAAAACTCTATCAAATAATTGTCAAGTATGTTAACAGAGACTGAAGAGGAATTGTGGTTCCCTTAATGGCTCACTGGCAGATGAGTTGAAAATGGCACCATTTTCTACTCAGTCCCCATCTAATACGCTTTTTTTTTTTTTTTTTTTTTTTTTGGCTCATAATATTCCTCATTGTTTTTTGTCTAGCTTATCAGCTACTCTTCTGTCTTGTCTTGATATTTTGTTAATTTCAGTTTCTGTTGGGTGTTTCCCCTTTGCCTTACATACTCTCCATTGAAAATAAAACATGAAATACATAACTTTAATCTTGAACAAATCAGTGTCTCATAGAGGGTCTTTTTACTTTCAGGTCACTGGGAACACATTTTCTTAAACTGGAATTTCTGGTTCTTAGGGAGTTCTGAAAAGTGACATCTGACTTGTTAAAACAATTGCTTCTAGTTCCTGGTGACATGCTGGATTTTTCAGTAATGAAAACTTGGAACGGGCCTTTGGCTTAGTGGGTTAAGCCACTGGTTTAGGATGCCTGCATCACTTATTGGAGTGCCTGGGTTTGAGTTTTATCTCTTCAAACACCCAGTTCCAGCTTCCTGCTAATACAGATCCTGGGAGGCTCAAGTGGTAGGGTCCCTGCCACCCACATGGGAGACCTGTATTGAGTTGCTTCAGCCTGGCCCAGTCCAGGCCATTGTGGGCATTTGAGGAGTGAACCATTCATCACCTATTCAGAAGGTTGTTCTGACAGTATGATTAGAAATAATCATATTGGTGAAGGGATAGTACCAGTACATCAAGAACTTCCAAACAGCCTTTATATAAAAGTTGCATTTAAAAAGTAAGGCTGACTAGGCCCAGATTTACTTGAATTACTAAGTTTATAATATATATTCAGACACTACATTATCAGGATACCTGAATTAGCTTATCACTATCGGCTAGACTGGCTGCTTTTTTACCTTTAGAAAAATATCCCTTAGTCTTAGAATGATTTCTACAAGATCCTAAGAAAAGCAAAAACAATTATCTAGACTTGGGCAGAGAATAAGGTAGCTGTGCTTAGTGGATGCCTAGAGTAGGTCATGTCTGTATTAAAGAGTGGAGTTAGGTTCCCTCCTGACCTGTCAGTGATTTGTATTTTATTGGACATACAAATCCTCACTGTCACATGGCTTAGCTCTCGGCCTTTTGTAGGCAGGGAGCTGTCTCAGGAACTGACCACTTTGCTTACAGTGGGTTAAGTGCCATTCAACTAATAGGAATGTGTTAAGCAAAGATTGCGCAAAAGTTTATCTCCTAAGTGGCCCTTAAGAAGCAAGGGTTTTGAGGGGGTTTTGTTACTTGGCTTTTTTTGTGTCTTTTTGAAGGGTAACAACACAACAAATGGGCTAGAGGATTTGAATAGACATTTCCCCAGAAATGTATTACTAACCATCAGGGAAATGCAAATTTAAGACCACACTACTGAGATGCCACTTCACAATCAAAAAGGAAATGTTTTGAAAGGTGGAGACAGATTTTTCTATCTGCTGGTTCACAGCAAGAGTTGGGCCAGGCCAGGAGGTTGGATTTCATTCTGGGGCTCCTACATGTAGCCAGTACTTAAGCCATCATCTGCTGCCTCCCAGGATGTGTATTAGCAGCAAGCTGAATCAGAAGCAGAGTAGCCAGGACTCAAACCAGGCACACTGATACAGGATGTGGGCATCCCAAATGACTATTTCACTGTTGGACCAAATGTCTATCCCTAAACTGACATTCTAAATTTACTTATTGTAGGCATCTCACTGCTAATTTACACTCCAGGGCTTTGGCATTTTTATACCAAATGTCATTAAAAGAAGCAATGTGACTAACCTTTTTGACTTGACACATGATTTTAAAAATAAGTGGGAATTACAGATGAAGATCCCTGGAAAAAAGGAAGCTGAAAAATCCTCTGTGAGATAATTGAGTTCCTAACTGAGACATTAAGACCAAATAATTGAAAAATGCATTGGTCAGAGCCGGCGCTGTGGCACAGCAGGTTAAAGCCCTGGCCTGAAGCACCAGTATCCAATATGGGCACCAGTTCTAGTCCAGGCTGCTCCTCTTCCTATCCACCTTTTTATGGCCTGGGAAAGCAGTGGAAGATGGCCCAAGTTCTTGGGCCCCTGCACCTGCGTGGGAGACCCAGAAGAAGCTCCTGGCTCCTGGCTTCGGATTGGCGCAGCTCCAGCCATTACAGCCATCTGGGAGTGAACCAGCAGATGGAAGACCTTGCTCTGTCTCTACCTCTCTGTAACTCTTTCAAATAAATAAAATCTTAAAAAAAAAAAAAAATGCATTGGTAGAGGCAACCTGTTCACATTCAGTAGGGTAGCTATATATTAAAAAGAGAAAAATGGAAAATTGGGGAGGACGTGTAGAAATAAAAACCCATCTGGCTGGCGCTGTGGCTCAATAGGCTAATCCTCCGCCTGCGGCGCCGGCACCCTGGGTTCTAGTTCCGGTTGCCCCTCTTCCAGGCCAGCTCTCTGCTATAGCCTAGGAGTACAGTGGAGGATGGCCCAAGTGCTTGGGCCCTGCACCCCATGGGAGACTAGGAGAAGCACTTGGCTCCTGGCTTCGGATCAGCGCGATGAGCCGGCCGCAGCTGCCATTGGAGGGTGAACCAACGGCAAAGGAAGACCTTTCTCTCTGTCTCACTGTCCACTCTGCCTGTCAAAAACAAAACAAAAAAAACCCATCTACATTGCTGAAGGAATGCAAATAGTGTAGCCACTGTGGAAAAGTGTGGCAATTTCCAGAGAATTACTATATAAACCAGCAAAGAACAAAAAACATGTTCAAACAAAAACTTGAACATGAATGTTCACAGCAGCACCTGTCACAACAGCCAAAAAACAAAACCCAATGTCCATTTAGATTCCTGCAAGTACCATATTGAGTAAAATATTAACATTTTGAAAATTTGTTTTTTGAATTGTTTAAAAAAATCAGTATTAGCCATATTTCATAAGAGATTTTCCCTTATGAGTTGTCTTGTGATAAACAGTGTAGACTTTTAATTTTCATTATAAATGGATTGTGTTTGTCCCAATCAAATGAATTTATTTCATAGCTAAAGAATACAAGATCTCATGTTAGATCACTGGTCCTTCCCCTCTCTTTTATATTACGGTCCTCAGAGCTCCATCTGCAGATTGAAACCAGCACGTTCTGATGAGAACCACACTTTAGTCCTCAAGAAAATTTACATCTAATGCAATTCTTGGAAATCTGAAACAAGTGATTTTAGTACTCAGAAGTTTAAAAAGATGACAATTTATAGTCAGAAATGATGTTTGCTAACGAATTATAAACTAAACTGTGAAAGAATTCTAACACTCATAATAAAAAATTTTGGAATGTTACAAGAACTGAACATCATAAATGTGGCTTACCACAGAGTTGCTAGATTTCACTTATTTTATTAAAATTAAATATACCACAAAGTTCAAATGTAATAGAAAAATTCAAAGATAGCTTTTAAACACTTAGGCATTTCTGAATAACACTGTATTCTAACTAATGGGTTCAAGAAAATTCAGTATGCAGTTCATGTAATTTTCTTGGTGTTCCCTACCTTTGAACTCCAATCATTTTAACCTATCTGGATTCCAAAGGTTGGGCCAGAATACATGGCAGTTCACAACATTCCATATCCCAGTATTCTGAAATATCTAAACAATCTGAGTAAACTACTGAATGAGCAGATATCAAATTTAAGGATTCAGGATATGGAATGCATGATTAAGTGTTTGGTTTTTCTGATCAGAGTTCATTCTGTTTGGCCATGGTGTTAATATAAGATCTATATGCTTTTTTTCATGGGCATGAGTAATTACAATTTTTTTCTTTTAAAATGTTTGCCTTTTTCTGAGAATTCTGGTTTTTTCTCAAGAGTCTGGTCAACATGTCTGTTTGAAAGCAGACCAAAACTAATATAAAGAAAAAAATATACATATTTTGTAAAATAATCATATTCTGGCTTTTATTTGAGACAGAGTGCTCTCATCCACTGGTTCACTCCCTAATGCCTACAAGTTGGAAGCCAAGAACTCAATCTAGTATCTTAAGTAGGTGGCAGGAACTCAATTTACTTAGGCCATCAGTGCTGCCTCCCAGGGCCTGTATTAGGACACTGGAGTCAGAAGTTCAGTATCAAACCCAGGCACTCCAATATGGAACAGGGAAGTATTACCCTCTAGGCCAAATACCCACCCATCATAAATTATTTATGTACCTGTAAACTACTCTTAAACAAAGTTACTTAGGAAGGCACAGTTTGGTAGTATCAATTTTATATTTACAGCCTTTTCTAAACAAGATCCCTAGAAACCGTTACCTTAACTTTTAAGTTCTTTGAAGTTTGCTCTAGAGTGCAGGTAAAACCTTTTGTTCTCAAACTTACTAAGCCAAGAGTTAATGACACATTTGATGGTGAGCAAAATATGAAAGTATAGACAATTTTATCAAGAGAGCTGTGACAGATTTAAGGGTTTACAGATTAAAGAATTTGCAATAAATGCTGTCATGACTGAAAGAAAAATCAGAGCTCTTCTTGAGTTGAGTAGGCTTTTAATACTTAAGCTAGAAGTGAAATGCAGAAATACAAGACAACATTACAGTTAGCCTGAACATCAAAAAAAGGCACCACTAAAGAACTGCAAATGCATGGCAGTAAATGAAGTAAACCTCACTGGCTAGTTGAGGTTGGACACTAGGACCACTGCTTGGCATTTCTAATTTTAAAGTCTGCCTTCACATTTTGTTTTACAGAATATAAATTATATATACGTTTGCCCTGTATTTCAAACTATAAAGCTGAATGAAGTCTATAAAAAGAATAGCTTTTTACATCAGAGGTGCTAAAAAGCTCCACTGTTCCCCCTTCTCTATAAAAACGGACAATTTTGATAATACATCTAGCATAGAAATGCTCAACATTTCATCAAAAATTTTAAACCCACATCAGCAGCAGGTTCTCATTAAGATTCTGTGCCCATATGATCAAATGCCTTGCTGAGTTAGAAACATCCCCGCTGAATTAGAAATACGTTCCATGGGCAAGAATTAGATACAATGAGGTCACGCTGAGTATGTTGCTACTCATTTTGAATAGTAAATTGTGCTTGCATCCTAAAAAAAATGAGCTGCAGTAATAAAAAGAATTGTACTCATTTGTACCATATACTGAAAACTAAAATCATAAAACAAAATACTGTGATAGTTAAAAAGAAGAAGCAATAAGAATTGTTGATGGTGTATTGTAATCTTTTGTCAAAGCTCTGAAATTGTATTAAACTGCCGACCAAATTGAGGTAGAGGTAGACCCTAATGTTACTCCTTCAGAATGCAGGTCTCTTACCTTATCTATATGTATTTCCCCCCTAATTATATAAACATGATTCAGTTTAAAATGTATATGATGAATGAAAAATTATAAAATCATTGAAATGGTTGTTAAAAAAATTCTTAATTACTGACTTCAAAATCACTTAGAAAAATGTATCCAATAATTCCATTTTCTTCTTGCTAGTCATAAATATATTTGGGAAAAGAAGGGTAGAGAAAGTATACGATGCAAACATGAGTGGTCTCCCAGTGAGACATCTGCAGCTTAACTCGTAGGGTATAACTGTTTTGCCTTAGTTTCTGATTTTCCTCATTAAAGGTTAGATGTAAGCTTTGATTAGCATTTTCTACTAAAGTAACATTTCTTTTTCAGACTTAACAGAAATTCCATTAAACACAAATCTATTTCCATTTTAAATCACATACAAGTGCTATGTGATCAGAAGGATGGGAAACACTAGGTAAGGCCTGGTGGGTGGTAACTTCTTCATGACTAGGTAATGGAATCACCTGTTCAACCTCTAAAGCATTTAAGTCAATGAAAATGTAATCCAGACATCCATGAAAGCCACCAACATAATTTGTGTAAGCGGGTTCACCACAAGCACTCTTCAGTTTGAAGAAATGTGTGAGAGACATGTTGCATCTTTCCTCTTCTCCATTAGAAGTCCAGTCTTCATGGTCCTCTGGAACGTTGCCATTGATAACAAAATGATACATCCCTGCTGATGGTGTACTGTTAAAGTCCCCACAAAATATAACTGGTATGCCAGCATACAGATCACATGAGACATGTCTAATGTGAGCCAAGGCGACTGCCATTTGAATGAGCCGAATGTACCCGCCTATGAATATAAAAAAAATCACAGTAAGTATTTTGTAAGTTATCTTTCAGGAGTGGGGAAATTTTTTTCTGTCAAGGACCATTTGGATATTTATATTATCATTTGAGAGCCATACAAAATTAAGTTAAAAAGTAGCCTGCTATAGATTTATTGAATTTTGAGTCCTGCCTGAGGTTGTGTTGGTAGGGCCAGACCAAATGATTTCACTAGCCTTACTCAGCCCTCGGGCCAGATGTTCTCCAGCCCTGCTTTAGCTTACAAAAAAACCAAAACATTACAAAAAAACACAAAAAACTACAGACCTGGGTGACATTCAAGACACATATTTTTATAAAACAGCTCTAGCAACCTTAAGTAACCATCTGTAAGTCACTTGTGAAACCAAATAAAACCTACCTTTTGGATGCCAGTAGAGATGAGTATTAGCAACACATATCTTCTTAGAGGAGTCCTTTGTAGACTGAAGAACTGAAACCTAAAACAAATGGAAGGTGCCAAGAGTTAGTCGGTGTCTGCCCATGTCCATCTTTTAGCTAAGACTCTATGATAAACTCAAATGGTAGTCCATATTGTACCCTTGGTGAACTAAGATCAGTATTATGAAATCTGTTATATGTCTTAGGACATACACAGGTCAGTGTAATATGTTTTATTCATAGTCCAACCCATAAAGCTGATATGAAAATAACCCACTTTAGATGCTGACACAAGGTTGGGGACAGTGTTTCCAAGCAGGAAGTGCAGTGACTGAAGGCAGGCAGACCTAGGTTTGGATATGCACTGTAACACTTACAGCAGTGTACTTGGGAAACTTTTCTGAGCCAGCTTCCTATTGGTAGAAAAGACAAAACCATCCACCTCATAGGGAACTGCGTGGATTCAATTAAATGAACTTACATCCAAGTGCAAGAAACCTAGGAGGTGCTTAAAAAAGACGGAAGCAACTCTTTTTACTTTGAACATCAATTTACTTAAAAAATTTGGACAAATATGCAAAGAACATGTTTTTAAAAATGAAGATGGGGCAGCATTGTGCATAGTGGTTAAAGCCGCAGCCTGCAGTGCCAGCCTCCCATATAGGCACCAGTTCGAGTCCCGGCTGCTCCACTTCCAAGCCAGCTCTCTGCTATGGCCTGGGAGAGCAACAGAAAATGACCCAAGTGCCTGGGCCTAAGCACCCACATGGGATATCCGGAAGCAGCTCCTGGTTCCTGGATTCGGATTGGCTCAGCGCAAGCTGTTGCAGCCATTTGGGGAGTGAACCCGTGGATGGGAGACCTCGCTCTCTGCCGCTCTCTAATTCTGCCTTTCAAATAATTAAGTAAGTTATAAAAAAAATTAAAATGGGGGGCCGGAACGCCATAGCTCACTTGGTTAATCCTCCGCCTGCGGCGCCAGCATCCCATATGGGTGCCGGGTTCTAGTCCCGGTTGCTCATCTTCCACTCCAGCTCTCTGCTGTGGCCCCGGAGGGCAGTGGAGGATGGCCCAAGTGCTTGGGCCCTGCACCCGCATGGGAGACCAGGAAGAAGCACCTGGCTCCTGGCTTCGGATCGGCGCAGCGCCGGCTGTAGCAGCCATTTGGAGGGTGAACCAACGGAAGAAAGACCTTTCTCTCTGTCTGTCTCTCTTACTGTCTATCTGTCAAATAAATTAAAAAAAAATTTTTTTAAATGAAGTTGGATTAAGCTTTATAGTAGCTAACACCCTGCTCAATGAGGGTATACTGAACCTACGGGTACTTTTCTCCTATCGTCTACGTGTCTCTCTCACTAGGTCTGAAGCACCATCAAAGTCCCAGCCTTGCAGCAGGCAACCTGCAGCGTGACAGGCACGCTCTAGATGTTCTTAAGTATCTGCGGAATGAATGGAGACTGAACTGCCGAAGAAGCCAGACTAGCACACTAGTCAATAAGGTCTAGCTAGTTTCATCTCAATTACAAGCCCACCGCAGATCGGGCGACCACGCGAGAGACGGGCAGAGCGGCTTACCTGCAGGACAGAAGACCTCTGCAGCACCTTCTCCTGCGCCAGCGGGTACACGGCCAGTTTCTCCAGCAGTTCTTTGTGCAAGGGGTCGGACTCCAGGGCTTCGTGGAAAGCAATGTCATGCTGGCTAAGGAGGCTGAACTTAGACCTCCGGTAGAAAGTGGCCAGGCCTTCGTGCTGCTTGATTCGAAACACCCCCTCCAGCCCGAAGGCCTCGAGGGCGGGCACCAAGCTGTCAGAGAACACCGCGCGGTCTACCTCCTGCAGACAGATGAGGTCAGCGTTGTAGCCCGTGAGTTCCTTCTGGATTAGGTTCTGGCGGTAGTCGAGCTCCAGGGCGTAGGGGGCACAGTACGGGTACAGGACCGTCCTCGAGAACTCAGTCTGGGCGTAAGTGTCCGCCAGGATGTTGTAGGAGACAGTGCGGATGAGAGCGTCCTCTGTCACCTTCTTGGTGTAGAGATGCCGATGGTCAAAAGTGCAGGTGCCAGGCCCGGCCTCCACCGGACATACACTTTCTAACTCCCGGCTAGGCCCGAAACGCTGCCCATTGCCTGGCGTGCAACGAAGCTTGAGCCGTAGCCCGATGTCAGCATTGGACGGGGTGTAGACGCGCTCGTCTACACCCGTCTCGGTCCAAGCCGAAGATGGGGCTGAGGAGGCAGACAACGACGAAGAGCCACTGCCCTGAGCTTCCGACGCCCCAGGCTTGGTCTCCTTGTACCAGCGGAAGAGGCAGCTGGCAGGATCCCCAAACTCGAGGCTGAGCTTGGGGCACACGGGGAAGCCAGCCATGATGTAACGCGGCAGCTGCAGCTCGGTGAAGGCGGGCGGGTTGCGCTCCACCTTGTACTTGACATCGCCGATCTGCAGCACCGCGCCGTCCTGCCAGGCGTCCACGTTGAGCACATCCTCAGCCACCGCCTCCTCCCGGTAGTACAGCTTCACGACCGGCTCACACGGAGCCGCCGGCTCCGGCCCGGGCCCTGCACAGGCCGCGCCGCCGCTCGCGTTCGGCCGGTTCTTTCTGCTCTTCTTGGCCGCGGCCGCCTTAGCGTGGCCCTTGAGGGCGTTGGTAGCGATCCGACTGAGGGCCCGCCCCAGCGGCTCGCTCTGGTCGCGCTGCATGTTTTTGTGGCTGCCGTCGGCCAGAGCAAACGACAGGCTCAGCTTGGGCTCCGAAGGCACACAGCGCACTACAGCGCGCTCCATGGCGCCCGCCGCTGTCTCAGCCGCCGCCTCGGCCCGGCTGCGCCGCTCCACTGCCGTCCGCACCCCACGAAGCGCAGCGCGGGCGCCTGGGAGCCTCCACATGAACCTGGTGGCCCAGAGGCCGACAAGATCGGCAGCAGAGCGGCGGGCCCAGGGTCAGATGGAGACCGAGGAACCGCAGCCGCCGGCTCCGGGATCCATTCAGACTCGCCGACTTCCGCCCGCTGAGGCGCAGGGGCGCAGTGCTCACCACCTCGCAGATTCGCCAGACCCGCTTACCTGACCCTTCCTTCTGCAGCCACGCCCGTCTCTCATTCTACAAAGCTTACGTTTTATCTTCAACCTGAGTCAGAATGGTGAGGGCGTAAAGAAAATACAGGAGTGCCAGAGGAGCACAGTAGACTCCAAGGTCTTGTCGAAAGTGCTGTTTGGGGACGTGCGGGATAGCGCGGCGAACCGGAAGTGTCTGGGAGAGCCGTCACGTGTCGCGTTTCGCTGAGGGAGGCGGTGCTGCCTGTGGAATCGAAACCGCGGCGCGGCCCGCCCGGGCCTGGAGTGCTGGAGGGCGTGGCAAGCGTGTCCCCGGGCCTCTGCACCCGGTCACCGAGCCGGCTCGCGCCTTTCCCAGGCCCAGCGAGCGCCTACGCGCCGAGTTGAGCCTCTGTGGTGGGTAATAACGAGCAGTGTACAGGAGCTGCCATGTGGTGAGCGCCGACTCAGCCAAACAACGCCACGCACGGTGTCTTATTTAAGCCTCACAGTTGCTGTGCGGTAGGAACCCTTACCTGTCGCTGAGAGGTGTGACGACGCGAGGGCTTGAGTGATCTGCTCGAGGTCACACAGCTGGCGAACTGGCGGAAACAAGTACTTCTGAGAAATCGTGGGAAGCTGTTCATCTTCAGGGAGTGAAGAGACGGGGAGACGCCTTTTTATGTAGAGTTGGCAGATTTCGCAAAGAACACAGGATGCCCTCCCCCTCCCCGAATTTGAATTTCAGATAAAAAAAAAAATACTAAGAAAAATGGTTGATCTGAAATCCGCACTTAGCCCATTTAGCTGGGCGTCTTGTGTTTTATCTCCCGGTGTTTTAAAGACCTTGATGTTGTCAGCGGGCTTGGCTTGTAGAGCAGAAAGAAGGCCAGTGTCGGTGAAGCCGCAGGAAGCCCAAGGGAGAAGCGTGGCAGAGGGCAGAGATTGTGCAGTGTGTTCTAACCCGCGCTGTGACGTTCTAGACTTGCTTCCAGCTGAAAGGGAAGGCGTTCGGGTTGTTTTGCTATCATGAGAAAGTTTTTTTTTTTTTTTTTTTTTTTTTGACAGGCAGAGTGGACAGTGAGAGAGAGACAGAGAGAAAGGTCTTCCTTTTGCCGTTGGTTCACCCTCCAATGGCCACCGCGGTAGCGCGCTGCGGCCGGCGCACCGCGCTGTTCCGATGGCAGGAGCCAGGTGCTTCTCCTGGTCTCCCATGGGGTGCAGGACCCAAGCACTTGGGCCATCCTCCACGGCACTCCCTGGCCACAGCAGAGAGCTGGCCTGGAAGAGGGGCAACCGGGACAGGATCGGTGCCCCGACCGGGACTAGAACCCGGTGTGCCGGCGCCGCAAGGCGGAGGATTAGCCTACTGAGCCGCGGCGCCGGCCAGAAAGTTTTAACTTGCATTTTTCTCAAAGGGGGAAAACTAAAAACATGTAGTTACTTAATGGTGGGAAAAAAGTTCCTTTTTCTTTTTTAATCTTTATTTATTTGAAAGATAGTGTTGCAGACAGAGGGAAAGGTCTTCCAGCTGGTGGTCACTCCTCAAATGGCCACCGTGGCCGAAGCTGGGCAGATCTGAAGCCAGGGGCCAGGTCCAGGAACCCCTTTGGCCATCTTCCACTGCTTTCCCAGGCCGTAAGCAAGGAGCTGGATCGAAAGCAGAGCAGCTGGGACATGAGCCAGTGCCCATATAGGATGCCGGCACACACACAGAGGCTTAGCCTACTATACCACAGCACTGGCCCCAGAAGTTTCTCATGCTGTAATTCTCTTTGTTCTCTGTATAATGTTGTTTAAAAATATTCATAAAACTTTCATAATCCAGCAAAGGATTTTATAATTTTTTAAACCTTTAGAAAATTTTTTCCTGAAATCTTTTTTTTATTTTAATTTCAATTAATGTTTAACATTCAACATGATTTATTCATTTTTGAGATTTTTTTTTCTTTATTTGAAAAGCAGAAATAGAGAGAAACATTACATCTGCTGGTTCACTCTCTGTATGGCCACAATGGCCCAGGCTGGGCCAGGCTGAAGCTGGGAGCCAGGAGCTTCTTCCGGGTCTGTCAAATAGATGCAGGGGCCAAGGTATTTGGACCATCTTCTGCTGCCTTCCCAGGCCATTAGCAAGGAGCTGGATCGGAAGTTAAATGGCTGAGTCTTAAACTAGCACATATATGGGATGCTAGTGCTGCACGTGGAGGCTTAACCGAAGCCACAGTGTGATTTATACATACAAGTCTAAGAACATGATGATATTCCCTTACTCCTTCCCTCCCTTCCACCCTCCTCCTTTGTACCTTTCTTTCTTTTTATTTAAATTTCTGGTATCTTTTAAAAATTGAGTTATACTTCATGTGCCATAAAGTTCACCATTTTAACATGTGCAGTTTAGTGCTTTTTAATTATAACAAGGTTGTGCAACCATCATACTGTCTTAATTCCTGAATGTTTCATCACCCTAAAAAAACAAAAAAGCCCATCTGGATAAACAATGGTCTCCATTTTGACTTCCCCCCAATCCCTGGCAACCACGAATCTACTTTCTGTCTCCATGGATTTGCCTATTCCAGACGTTAGGCTGTAAGCATACAATTTGTGGTTCTTAGTATCTGGCTTCTCTCTCTTGGCCTAGTGTTTTCAAGATATATCTGTATGGTAGCATGTATCAGTATTCTGTTCCTTATAGCCGAATAGAATTCCTTTGTATGGTTATATCACATTTTGTTTATCCATTCAGCCATGGGAAGGTTTTAATCAGGGAAGTAAACTTTTGTTTTTAAAGGTTATGTTTTTAAGAGATAACGCTGACTGTAAGATAAAGAGTCTATTATAGCAGAAGTGAAAACAGAGGAAGGAGGCTTCAGCAGCTGAACAATGAATGATAGGACATTTACAGAGACTGGAAAATGTGGGGTAGGAATATGTTTGGTGGAGAAAATCAAGGGTCTGTTTAGACCATATTAAAGTTGAGATGCTATTGCTGGAGCTCTGGCTTGGCAGGTAAGGCTGCTGTCTGCAGTGCTAGCATCTCAAATAGGCACATCTTTGAGTCCCAGATGCTCTGCCTCTGATCCAGCTGCCTGCTAATGGGCCTGGTAAAACAGCAGAGAATGACCCAAGTCCTTGAACCCCTGCACCCATGTGGGAGACCCAGAAGGTCCTGGCTCCTGCCTGTCGCCCAACCCAGCTCTTGTCAATGCAGCCTTTTGGAGAGTGAACCAGTGGATGAAAGATCCTACTCTGGGACTCCTCTTTTCCTCTTTCTCTGTAACTCTGCCTTTCAAATAAATATATCCTTTTTAAAATTTTTTTGATATGTTTATTAGGTTTTGAGAAGTTATACATCATCTCCATAGTAGCTAGATAATGAGTCTAAAAAGAGGGCAGAGATCAAGTGTGAAAATACCCCTTCTTAACATCTGAGGGCTCTAGGGCAAATGTACAAATGTAGGCCCATGTATCATTTTATTAAGTTTTTATGATTATTTATTTGAGAGACGGAGTTCCCGTTTGCTGGTTCACTTCCCAAGTGTGTACAATGTCTGAGACTGACTTTAGGCTACTACCAGGAATGAGCAGCCGGGAGCACAATCTAGGTTTCCCAAAAGGATGGCAGGAACTCAATTACTTAAGATATCAATGTGACCTCCTGGGGTCTGCATTGGCAGGAAGCAGGAGTTAAAAGGTGGAGCTGAGAATCAAACTTAGGCACTCTGATGTGGGCTGTGGGCACTTTTAGGGCTACACTAAACACCCATTCCCTGTATACCATTTTAAATCAAGTTCACAAACTGTCAAATGTATTCTGTTCTACCTTGAAAAGTATGAGAATACCTTTTTAAAAAAACTTTTTTAAGATGTATTTATTTGAAAGGCAGAGTTACAAAGAGGCAGAGGGAGGGAGGGAAGGAGGAAGGAAGAGAGAGAGATCTCTCACTCCCCAAATGGCCACATTGGGTAGAGTTGGACTAATGCAAAGCCAGGAGCTAGTAGCTTCTTTCGGGTCTCCCATGCGAGTGCAGGGGCCCAAGCACTTGGGCTATTTTCCAGTGCCTTCCCAGGCACATTCCAGGGAGATGAATTGAAGCCTAGCAGCAGGGACTTGGAACCAGTGCTCTTATGGGATGCTGGTACCACAGGCAGCAGCTTAACCCATGGCGCCACAGTGCCAGCCCCTCATTTTTCTGATATTTTAATTTTTTTTATTAAAAAATACCCATAGTGAAAAAAGTATCCTTTCCATCCCGACTCCTGTACATAGCCATTTATGAATCTATAGGCTTCCTCCCACTAATTTCCACAAATTAGAACATAGTATGCACATGTCTCAGTACCTTCACTGTCTTTTGTCACTTCTTTCAAGAGTTGTTCTGGAAGTGCTAAAACTTCTCATTGACGATTTAATTTGAATTCACACACTTGAAAATAAAAAAAATAGTGGCTTCGTGTGATATTTCTGTGAGTTTATATTCTAGCCTCAGGGCAGGCATTTATCACAGAAGTTAAGATGCTGCTTAGGACACACACATTGCATACCCAAGTGCCTGAGTCCCAGCATCGCTTCCAACTGAGCTTCCTACTAATGCACATCCTGGAGAGGTACCTAACAACAGCTCAAGTACTCGGATCGCTGCTACCCACTTGGGAGACCCAAATGGTGTTTTAGGCTCCTGGCTACTGCCTGGCCTCCCACTCTTTGTGTCACTCTGCCTTTGAAATCCATCAGCCAATCTTTTTTTCAAAATCACAATCCATCACAGAAAAAAATAGGGACAAATGTTTGGTGCAGAGGTTAAGATGCTGCTTGGGAATGCTGCTTGAGATGACTGCATCTTTTATTGGTGTGCCTGGGTTTGTGTCCTGAGTGCTTGCAATTTGAGCTTCCTGCTAATGCATTCCCTGGGAGGGAGCAGGCGATGGCTCAAGTAGTTGGGTCCTTGACCCCCGTGTAGGAGACCAGATTGAGTTCTTGACTCATCAGCCTTGCCCACACCCTCATTGCTGTAGGCAGTTGGGGAATGAACCAGGGAATGGAAGTTCTCTCTCTTTCTCTTGCTCTCTCTTTTTCCCCCTCCCTCTCTTCCTTTCAGGTAAATTTAGAAAATTTAAAAACCAAAAATAGTTATATTCAACTTCATCAGTGTTGGGAACTTTTGTTCTTCCAAAGACATAATAAAAGGAAGACAGGGGCCTGTGCTATGGATTCAGCCTCTGCCTGTTCAAGTCCTATTCCAGTCCCAGCTGATCCAGATCCCTGCTAATGTATCTGGGAAACCACCCAAGGATGGCCCAAGTACTTGGGCCCCTGCACCCATGTGGGAAACCTGGATGAAGCCTCTGGCTCCTGGCTTTGGCCTGACACAGCCCTGGCTGTTGCAGCCATTTGGGGAGTGAACCAGCAGGTAGAAGATCCCCACCCCCCCCACCTTTCAAATAAATTTTTAAAAAGAAAAGAAAAAGAAGATACGTTATAGGCTAGGAGAATATATCTTCGAATTATCTGATAAAATGTTTGTCTCTAGAATACATAAAGAACCTTTACAACCGAATGATAAAATTAAACATATGAAAACATGTTAACAATATTAGGCATTAAGACTACAATGAAGCCGGTGCCGTGGCTCACTAGGCTAATCCTCCGTCTTGCGGCGCCGGCACACGGGTTCTAGTCCCGGTCGGGGCACCGGATTCTGTCCCGGTTGCCCCTCTTCCAGGCCAGCTCTCTGCTGTGGCCAGGGAGTGCAGTGGAGGATGGCCCAAGTGCTTGGGTCCTGCACCCCATGGGAGACCAGGAGAAGCACCTGGCTCCTGCCATTGGATCAGCGCGGTGCGCCGGCCGCAGTGCGCCAACCGTGGCGGCCATTGGAGGGTGAACCAATGGCAAAAGGAAGACCTTTCTCTCTGTCTCTCTCTCACTGTCCACTCTGCCTGTCAAAAAAAAAAAAAAAAAAAAGACTACAATGAAGAAGATGGCCCAGATCCTTGGGCCCCTGCACCCACATGGGCGACCTGGAAGAAGCTCCTGGTTCCAGACTTTGGATCGGCTCAGCTGCATCGATTGCAGCCATTTGGGGAGTGAACCAGCAGATCGAAGACCTCTCTCTCTCTCTCTCTCTCTCTCTGTCTCTACATCTCTCTGTAACTCCTTCAAATAAATAAAAATAAATCTTTAAAAAAATAAAATTAAGAGGCCGGTGCTGTGGCGTAGTGGATAAAGCTGCCGCCTGCAGTGCCAGCATCCCATATGGGCACTGGTTCAAGTCCTGGCTGCTCCACTTCTGATCCAGCTCTCTGCTATGGCCTGGGATAGATGGCCCAAGTCCTTGGGCCCCTGCACCCATGTGGGAGACCCGGAGGAAGCTCCTGGCTCCTGCCTTCGGATCGACGCAGCACCAGCTATTGCGGCCAATTGGGGAGTGAACCAGCAGATGGAAGACCTCTCTCCCTCTCTCTTCCTCTCCTCTCTCTGTGTAACTCTTTCAAATAAATCTTTTAAGAAAATTAAATTAAATGAAAAAGAATGCAATGAGATACCATGATAAGTACATCAGAATAACTAAAATAAAAAAAATAGATGATCCTAGATATTGGCAAAAATTACAGAAATTCATTCGCTGATCTGTTGCTGGTAGAAATGTGCCTTCTCCTCGGGCCTCAGAATCAGCCCCTAAGGCATTTGGATCTGGCTAAAAAGCACATGAGAGTTTCTCAGGCATGCAAAGCCAAGACACTGTGGCAAAAAAAAAAAAAGACCTAAATGAAAGATTTCTGTGAGTGAGATCCCAGCGGAAAGAATGGGCCATCAAAGAAGGAGGTACCTTTCTCTGAAGGGAGGAGAGAACTTCCACTTTGATTATGGCCTTGTCTAAATAAGGTCGGAGTTTGTGAACTCAAGAGGCTTCCATAGCCTTGGCAGCTCATGACAAGAGCCTCGGGTGATTACTGACATCATTAATAAGAGTGTCAATTGTTAAATCAATAACAGGAGTCACTGTATACTTGCTCCCCAGGTAGGATCTCTGTTTTTAATGTGTTGTACTATGTGAATTAACCGTAAAACTACTACTCAAACAGTACTTTATACTTTTTGTATCTGTGTGGGTGCAAACTGATGAAATCTTTACTTAGTATATACCAAGTTGATCTTCTGTATATAAAGATAATTGAAAATGAATCTTGACGAAGAGTGGGATGGGAGAGGGAGTGGGAGATGGAATGATTGTGGGTGGGAGGGAGGTTATGGGGGGAAAAGCCACTATAATCCAAAAGTTGTACTTTCAAAATTTATGTTTATTAAATAAAAGTTGAAAAAAAAAAAAGAAATGTGCTCTCAGTCACTTTGGAAAGCAGCTTGGCAATTTCTTAAAAGATTAAATATAGACTTAACATTCAACCCAGCAATTCCATTGTAGGTTTCACTGCATGAGAGATGGAAACTGTGTTCACCCAAAGACTTAACCACATGTGTTCCTGACGGCACTGTTCATAAAAGCCAAAAACTGGAAGCAACCCAAATGTCCACCATCTGATAAATGGATAAATCAAAAGTGATATATTCACAAAATGGGATACTATTCAACAAAAAGAGTGAACTTCTATTACATACGATGTGTGGGTGGACCTCAAACACATTATCATTAAGTGAAAAAAGCCAGACAAATGTATGCTATTTATTTATTTATTTACATATTTGTTTGGAAGAGTTATAGAGAGAGGGAGACAAAACACACCAGGAGCCAGGATCCTCCTTCAAGTCTCCCATGTGGGTGCGGGGGCCTAAGCATTTGGGCCATCTTCCGTGCTGCTTTTCTCAGGTCATGAGCAGTGGGCTGGATAGGAAATGGAGCAGCCAGGACACGAACCAGTGCTCGTATGGGATACTAGCACCATAGGCAGGGACTTTACCCAGTATGCCACAATGCCAGCTCCCATAGATAAATTTTTTAAGTAAGTCACTGTTTACCTTTATGTAAGTCCAAACACAATGAAGCCCAATCATAATTGAATCTGAGATGCTAATTAGAAAAACAAAAACACAAGTCAGATTTTGAGAACTATGGCCCTTACCAGTCCTTCTTGGAGGTCCAACTAGATATCATGCTGTCATTTAAAAACAAGGTAAAACAGGGCTGGCATTATAGCATAGTGAGTAAAGCCGCTGCCTGCGATGCTGACATCCCATATGGGCTGAAGCCAGAAACCTAGAACTCTATCTAGTTCTCTTGTGTGGGTGCAGGGGCCCAAGGACTTGAGCCATCCTCCACTGCTTTCCTAGCCAGATTAGCAGGGAGCTGGTTTGGAAGTGGAGCAGCTAGTACTTGAACTGACTCATATGGGATGCCAGTATCACAGGTAGTGGCTTAACCTTCTGTCATAATCCCAGCCCCTGAATGGCTTTATTTATGTGAAGTTTCCAGATAATTCCAACCCTAAAGAAACCAAAAACTAATCAGTGGTTTTCTAAATTTAGAAGTAGGAGTGGGGACTGCCGAAGAAACTTTTTTTTGGTACTAGATTTTGATAAGGGGAACACAACTCTATAAATTTCCTTAAAAAGAATATAATTGTGTGCTTATAAATGGTGAATTTTGTGGCATGTAAATTGTATTTAAAGCTTTTTTATTTATTTGTTTTTTATTTGACAGGTAAAGTTATAGACAGTGAGAGAGAGACAGAGAGAAAGGTCCTCCCTCTGTGGCTCACTCCCCAAATGGCTGCCACGGCCAGCGCTGTGCCGATCCAAAGCCAAGAGCCAGGTGCCTCTTCCTGGTCTCCCATGCGGGCACAGGAGCCTAAACACTTGGGCCATCCTCCACTGCCTTCCTGGGCCACAGCAGAGAGCTGGAGTGGAAGAGGAGCAACCGGGACTAGAGCCCAGCGCCAACCCCATATTTAAAGCTTCTTAAAAATGATATAAATGAGGCCAGCCATGTGGCACAGTAGGTAAAGCTGCTGCCTGCAGTGCTGGCATCCCATATAGGCCATCTTCTGGGCACCATCTTCTGGGTGCAGGGACCCAAGAAGTGGCCTTATGGGCACTAGTTCATGTGCTGGCTACTCCACTTCCGAACCAGCTCTCTGCTATGGCCTGGGAAAGCAGTGGAAAATGGCCCAAGTCCTTGGGCCCCTGCACCCATGTGGGAGACCTAGAGGAAGCTCCTGGCTCCTGGCTTTGGTTCAGCGCAGCTCTGGCCATTGCAGCCATCTAGGAAGTGAACCAGTGGATGGAAGACCTCTCTCTCTCTCCGTCTCTGCCTTTGCCGCTGCCTCTCTGTAATTTTGCCTTTCAAATAAATAAATAAATCATTAAAAAATGATATATGTTGGGATTGGCATTGTGGCAAGTGGGTAAACTTGTCCCCTATATAGGATGTTGGACTGTGTCCCATGTAGGCATTGGTTTGTGTCCTGGCTGCATCACTTTCCATCCAGCTCTCTGCTAATAGCCTGGGAAAAGCAGCGGAAGATGGCCCAAGTGCTTGGGCCCCTGCCACCTGAGTGGGAGATCCAGATGAAGCTCCTGGCTCCTGGCCTGCAGCCATCTGCAGAGTGAACCAGTGAATGGAAGATCTCTCTTTATTCCTCTCTTTTTCTCTCTCTCCATCTCTCTGTGTAACTCTGACTTTCAAATAAATTATAATTTTACAAAATAAGATATGTTAGCTTAGGGCTTAATAAGGGAAGTATATCATTGGCTTATGCAACTGTGGAGACTGGTTAAGCCAGACTAAAGTGTATAGGGCAAGCTGCAGGAAAAGGAGGATCCACCCAGGGTAACTTCCCTAGACTGGCAATTGGAAAATCCTTTCTGCAACGTTAGATCTGTGCTTGATTGACTAACTGGGAAAGGCTGTGTTTATCGTGAGACAGACTACTGCCTTCCCTTTAGCCTAGTAGTTTGTAGCCAAAGTGTTCTTCAGAACCCCATCACATACTTGCTCAAGTATTTTGTCTTCTGCACAAGTAGTTTGCTTTTACAAACTACCAGGAAGTTTTGCTTATTTATTCACTCACTCAATGACATGTTTAGAGCACCTACTGTGTGCCTGATATTAGAAATGACCCCCTAAAATCTATTTATCTTTCGCACTAAATAAAAGCCTAAAATGTACCATGCTGCCTCATTTATTTATGCCAGTATTTAGAATTCTTCTCTAAATATTAGGCAAGAACTCTCTTGGACTTATTAATATTGGGATTTATTAATAAGGATATGGTGATATTGTATGGCTCCCCAAATTCCGGTAACATGTGGCACCCCAGATGGCACTTGTGGAGAACTCTAAGGGGCTGCATTTTCGTATATATTTTAGGGGGTCTTTTCCAATATCATGGCAGGCACAAAAAAAGTTCCTTACATGGTAACTGGTACGTAAAAGGTGCTCAAATCTTTGTTGAACAAATTTGCCACCAAAACATTTCCTGAATTTGTTGTGTTTTTGTGGCACATAGTGTTTGAGGAGGCTATTACCATTTAGAAAGAGTGGGCTTCAAATTGCAAAACTTCACAATTCTCTCTCCAAGCAGCCTGGTGGTTTGCACACCTGTTTGGTTTTGCCAAGGATTTCCTGAAAGTGCCGAGTAAGTAGAAAATGCAGAAAGAAGATAAACTGCTGATTGCCGGAAGCCTCTATAGGGACTCGAAGATTTTATCCCCCTCTGAGAATGAGTGTTTACAATAATTCTTCTTCCAACCGACCCAAGTCTTGCAGTTTTTCACAGTATTAAGAGTCTGATTTCCGGGCCCCTTCCAAGAGAAGGCAGTTTAAAAAAATCCTCCCCTCCCCTCTATTGGTGACGGGGAATCCTCATCTATGGCAGCTGGACAGTTCCTTCCCAGTCCGGCAGGCCGGCTGCGGTTGCGGCAGCGATGGTTTCCACGGCGACGACTCTGTTTCTAAACGGTAGGCGACCGCCACTGAACTTATTCTCGGCCAGGAGCTGGTGGCGTTCTCGAGGTTTCATGCCTCGGCACCTCCTTCTTTCCACTAGAGAAGCTTTGAACATCTCCCTCTTGTTTGTGGAAAACGATCAGACAGGTAGGTACCTTCCCCGCTCCCGGGCAGGTGGTCGCTGCTTTCCCCGCTCCCTCGCAGGTGATCTCTGTTTGGCCAACAGCTCAAAAACCAAGGCTTTCCCGCCCAAGGCAGGAGTCTGCAGCTCTTGCAAGTAGGCGTTTGCTCTCAGTGCTCTTGCTAGTGTAGCTAAGTTGTTGAGGTTTTATTTTACAAGATATTTTAGATTCGCTGTGCATTAGGTATGGCTGTTTTTGCTTGGGCAGAGCATTACAATTTGGAAGAAGTAACAAGGCTAAGGTATAATATCAATGCCTACAAATATTGACGATGTTAGCTATCAGCTTTGTGGGAGGGGGCAGTTATTTCCTTAACCACTGGATTGTTGTTGAGGTGGTGGTTGTGGTTTGCATCTAGGGAAAACTTTGAAACCAGGCCCAGTAAGGATTTGTAGAGAACACGTAGTTCAGTTAATTTCAAGTCTTGACTTCATTTCTTCAGAGTAAGTGGGTGACAGAATTCTTAACAAGAATCCCTTTCCATTTATCTGCTATTGTCCACTTAATACTACACTTGGGAGATGAAGAGTCTTGAATTTCATATTTGGTGTTGGTGTGCATAGAGGCTTGTGTGTCTATGACATTTGTATATATAAGCATATTGTATATTAAGGTTTGCATTCACACTAGTGGCTATGTGAACTTGTTCTCCTTTAGAGTCTCTTCATCTTTAAGTGACCAAGATGTCCGATCCAGACAGAGCTGCCATCGAAGAAGAAAAGAAGGCTCTGAAGTTGAAGTTACCCCCCATCGTCCACCCCCCAAAAGACATAGGTGTCCTCACACCAAGTCAGAGTGAACTGATCAGCTACAGAAGAGCCAGGGAGCAGCAGAGGACGATCAACCAGTTAGTGTGAGTGGCCGTTGCACTTGGGTGCAGTAGTGGTGTCTACATTCATACCAGGGTTGAACTGTGTAGCTCGTCCATGGGCAAAATACTGTCTCCAAGTTCATTGGAAAAGCCATCGGAAAAGTGTTAAAGATAGTAAAGATTATACAGTGCTTTCTCTTTCAGGAGTTGTTCTGTCTATAACTGCCCGCAACAAGCCTGTGAGGCACTGGGTATTCTCTGTGCCTCAGTTTTCTCATCTAGAAAAAGAGAAGTAAGCCAAGGTCACAGTGCTGGGGCTTGGAGCTGGACAGCCTGATTCCAGAGTTCTGGTGCTTGACTGACTCAGCACCAGCAGATAACCATGTATCCCTGAAAGTAAAAGCAATTTTTTTTCCACGCAAGAGAAAACATAGTCCAATACCCTGTTCTTCCCCACTCCACCGTTTAGTGGAAATTGAAACTAATTTAGGCACTAACTACTGAAGGCTGTGATAAGGCTGGTTCAGTTCAAGTTACTATTTCGTGAAATCCCATAGGCACCTGATTGTGCTGAGCTCTGAGGAGAAATACGAAGAAGAGCACCTGGATCTCATTTACAACATAATAATCCAACACTGAACTGTAAAATGGGAAACATCTCTTTGAGGGATCCTGCTTCTTGTTCCACATTCTCATAAAGATTTATGCAATTAAGTGTTACTGTTACTGACAGTTGTTAATAATTTATATTTTTGCTAATTTTACTTTTAATTAAATCTGTTAATCATATGAATTGTTTAATATTTTTATTAGACCATCCATCCTTAATCACTAATAGCCATTCATGTACTTTAGAGATGCTAATTTTTTTTAAGATTTATTATTTATTTTGAAAGAATTATAGGGAGAGGGAGAAACTCTTTGGTTAACTGGTTCACTTCTCAGATGGCTGCAACAGTTAAGCTAGGCCAGGCTGAAGGCAGGAACCTGGAACCCTATCCAAGTTTCCCACATGGGTGGTGGGGCCCAAGTACTTGGTATATTTTCTGTTGCTTTTTCTGGTGTATTAGCTGAGAGCTGGATTGAAGTGAAGCAGCAGGGACTACACCAACTGTCACTTAGATGGGATGCTGGCGTTAACAAGCAGCGACTTAACCCACTGTGCTACAATGCCAGTCCCTGTTGGAGATAATTTACCCATTGCATTCTTATGATTCAGCTGAATATTTCAGTTTGTTTAGAGAGTAAACAAGAGCTCTATAGGAGTGACTTAAACACTTGTCACTATTTCACATTGTCGTGTTAAACTGCTTGAAATTCCATGAATTCTGTAGTTTCTTCTCTAGCACTGCCTCAGTTAAACTAGTTTTGAAGCTTTGTAGACCAACTTTTCTAGAAAGCCTTCTCTGAATCCCTTTATGCAGCCTTAACCCTTTCTACGTATTTCTCTTATATCAGTTTATTTAGCAAATGCTAAATACATACACAACAGAAAAGACTATTGAAGAGATTTGTGTGCTCTGTGGGAGGAGACAAATAGGAAAGACGGGTGTAGGTTAACCTTTTAGATGGTTATAGATGCCATGAAGAACCAAGATAGTGGGATGGAGACGGGCAAGGGATGGTGTTCCCAGGAACCCCACAGGAAGGGCCTGGGGTGATGGTCTTTAAGTAGAGATGTAAACAATGGGAAGAATTTTCTTTGAAATAAACATGAGAAAAGCAACCTAGCAAAGAGGGTATAAAGTATGAATGCCCTGAAATATGAATGCTTTTAGTGTGTCAAAGGCCAGTATCCCTAGGGTGACATGAACCTGGGGGTGAAGCTGGAGAGGAAGGTGGTGCCAGATTGTGCAGGGCTTTCTAGAATGTGGTAAGAGATGCAGATGTTGAAGTGCACTGGATGCTATTGAAGAGTTTTAAGCAGAGACGTGAAATCGTATTTACATTTAAAAATATCACCATGACTACTGAGAAGAGATTCACGTGAAAGGAGAAGGGCAAAGGGTGGAAGGAAATAAATACTAGGTTGGGTGGATAAGACTGGAGACAGTCGAGGAGGAGAGAAATACATAACACAAGGGTTGTCTTTTGGCGGCACAATTAAGAGGATTTGATATTGGACTGGCTTTGGTAGCTAGGTAGATGGTAGTGTCATTCATAGAGAATTGAAGCCCATGACATAAGGGTCAAAAGCAATAATTATCTTTTGGGGTTGAAGTGCCTATATAGTTGTTACAGAAGTCTGAGGTAGGAAGACTCTGTTCAAACAGGCACCAGAGACAATGGAGGATCAAAGCAATTTATTAAGCCAGTGGGCTGAGCTGGAATCATTTGCAGAGAACTGAGCAACAATCCCAAGTTTCTTATATTTATAGGTTCATCAGCATCATACCTTAGCTGGTACAGCATTGTTGGGCTTAAATTGCAGCCTACGTGAATTAGGACCACACTTCCAATGGTTGGTGGGCCTGGTATGTTTGTAGAAGATAGCAGGGGGGCCGACACCATGGAACAGTAGGTTAATTCTCTGCCTGCGGTGCTGGCATCCCACATAGGCACCGGTTCTAGTCCTGGCTGTTCCTCTTCTAATTCAGCTCTCTGGTGTGGCCTGGGAAGGCAGTGGAAGATGGCCCAAATCCTTGGGCCCGTGCACCCACGTGGGAGACCTGGGAAAAAGCTCCTGGCACCTGGCTTTGGATCGGTGCAGTTCTGGCTGTTGCGGCCATTTGGGGAGTGAACCAATGGAAGGAAGACCTTTCTGTCTGTCTCTCACTGTAAATAAATAAAGAATAAAATAAATAAAATCTTAAATACCTCTCAAATAAATAAATAGAATCTTTAAAAAAAAAAAGAGATACTAGGGGCAGATTTATTAGGACAGATCTATGACTGGAGTTTACAGAAGCAGAACTTGGGACTTCTTCCCTCCGTAGACAAAGTACAGTGGGCAGTTGCTTCACTAGTTAATTGCGAGCAGCCACTGTTCAAGGAATGTGTTGGGAGGAGGGGTCTGCTTCTCTTTTTCTTTGTCTCTGGTTGAGGCCATATTTACATAGTGTTTTAGGTAAGTATGTTAATAGACAATTGACCATATAAGAAAAGAAGTTGAAGCTATAGACAATTGGCCATATAAGAAAAGAAGTTGAAGCTAGAGATAGAAATGTGGGAATCAACAGCATTTAGGTGATTTTTAAAGATATGAGGAATAGCTGAAATGGGAGACAGAGAAATGAATAAATGAATTGAGAAGAGTAAAGAACTAGGGCCAAAGCTGTAGGAATTGTTATATTTAGATACTTAAGATTGTGAAGAGAAGAGCCAGCAAACAGACTTTGTATGCTTGGGAGGCATGAGGAAAAGCAGGAGCATGTCCTAAGCAGAGAAAGCAGGTTGTTTAATACATATATTGTTTATCTAGTGCTTGGCTTTGTCCTGCCATATATCGAGAGGGTGTCAGGCACTGTGAATGAACAAATGAGTGGATGAATGGAGTTTCAAAGAAAGAATCTGATTTTGGTTTTATATAGATCTGTAAGTAGTTATACTTTATTCTGAAGCATAGTGCTGTATTTTTTTTTTTTTTTTTGACAGGCAGAGTTAGAGAAAGGTCTTCCTTTTCTGTTGGTTCACCCCCGAAATGGTCGCCATAGCCGGCGCGCTGCCCTGATCCGAGGCCAGGAGCCAGGTGCTTCCTCCTTGTCTCCCAAGTGGGTACAGGGCCCAAGGACCTGGGCCATCCTCCACTGCACTCCTGGGCCACAGCAGAGAGCTGGACTGGAAGAGGGGCAACTGGGACAGAACCGGCGCCCCAACCGGGACTAGAACCCAGGTGCTGGCATGGCAGGCGGAGGATTAGCCTAGTGAGCCACGGTGCCAGCCCATAGTGCTGTATTTATACTGAGATGAGAATTGCCATGCATTTCTTGGGGGGGAAATGCATCCTCCTCCAACCACTATAGGTTGGATGTGGATGGGACAGAAGGAGTTCTGGAGCTGTGGTAATTGTGATGTAAGAAATTGTGGGCAGAAGGGTCCCCTTGCAGGGACTGGTCCCTGGGAGCTCTTGGGCTGAGCCAAATCATTTTATAGAATCAGGAACTTGCTGATTTTCCCTCCCCTTCACTGAACATAGCGTCTCACAGTCTTTGGAAACTATCCAGTTTTTACTTTTTCATGGTTAATATACAAAGTAAACAAGGGAGTGATAAAATTGAGGTGTTTTCCAGGTGTTTTTATTTATACCAAGTAGGAGAAAATGTACTCCAGAAATGGTTGTTTTATTAAAGGGTGGCATTTATATAAAAATAGCCTAAGGAAGTTAGGCCTATTTCTGTTGGGGTAATGACAGAGCAGGTCTGCCGGTGACTGGTGCCCGTTAGCAGATTCCTTGAAAGAAGCCGCTGCTGAGAGCTAAGCTGTCCAGGGAGGCAAGACAGAGGAGAGTCTTAAATTTAACAAGGAGAAGAAGGCGGAGGGTATTCCAGGCACCTTTTCTACTTCATGTGAAAAAGCCTTAGAGTTTTAGTTGAGTGCACAGGAAAATAGGATGGCTTGCAAGTCCTTCAGCCTGAGGCTGCCTTAGTACATGTAGAATGTCTAAAACACAGGAGAGAACATTACTCTGTGCGCTGGTCAGACAACATCTGGTATCCTGAGTCGCAGTTTAAGCAGGCCACTGCTAAACCGGAGCAGCTAAGAGGAAAATGAGGAACTTTGAAACGACATCATTTATAGGAAATCTCTGTGCCTCACTGGTGAGGGCATAGGCTTGTGGCATCAGGCTCTGCAGCTCTGTGAATCTGCCTAATTGTGCAACTTTACATATCACTTAGGGTTTTTTGTTTTTTTAAGTTAATAGGAAGAGGTGACTTGAGTCATCACCTGTTGCTTCCCAAAGTGTATACAGTGACAGGAAGCTGGAATTGGGAGTAGAGCCAGGACTTGAATAGAGCAGGCTTTCTGGGAGAGGATGCTGGCATCCCAACTGGTGACTTAATCTTGAGGCCAAATACCACCCCACATAAAAATATCTTAAACTAATGTCCAGAAAGTAATCTCACTGTAAGTGGTAATTCTTGCTGTTGGAATGAAGGAATGGGATAGAGAAGTTAAAAGGATGCAACTCAGTATAAGTAACTTTTTCCTGGAGTGGACATTTGGCAAAGTGGTTAAATCTATTGCTTGAGATGCCCACATTCTGTATCAGAGTGCTTGCCTTGCTTCCTGGAACCCCCACTTCTGATCCTGCTTCTTGGTAATATACACCCTAGGAGGCAACAAATGATGGCTAGTGTACTTGGGTCCCTGCTGCACACATGAGAGAACTGACCTGAGTTCTAGTCTCCTGACTTGAGCCTAACCCAGCCTTGCCTGTTGGGAGTATTTGGGGAGTAAGCCAGCAGATGGCAAATCTCAATCTCACCTTCTCTCTTTTTTGTCCCTCTGTCTTTGAAAAAAAATTGTAGCTGATTTAAAAACTTTTTTTTTTTTTTTGTTCTTAAGAATGAGCTGAGTCAGGCTGTCTGAGAAAGCTATGACTGGTGTCCTTTGCCCAAATGCTGTGGTACATGGATGCACCTCATGTTGGGAGGATCCATGTATGAGAGGTAGTACTGAACTGGACATGGGAGGTCCTTTTCAGATCCACTCTTGTGAGCGTTGATTTCATGTGCATCTTTTGGGCACCTTGATAGGCACTGAAGTTGGCCATTCTGATCTCCTGGCTCCTGTGGCCACCCTTGCTTGAAGTTCCTTTGTTACTCCTCTGATTTCTCTCGTGTGTCTGCTGTGTTCCTTTGATTGTGGCTTTTTCTCATTCCTGAAGTCCTTGGCATCCTCCAGTCTTCTGAGGTTGTAAGTTTTCCTCTGTGGTCACCTCTTACACTGTATCTGTTAGGTAGCAAGGGAGACAGACTATCTGTGTGACAGGGGCTGAAGAAAATGGGAGTTTTTTCTTGGTTGAGTAAAGGAAGAAAGGTTGTAGACCCACGTTTACACATCTAAAGTCTTGCCCTGCTTTGATAACTATGTTGGGTGGGACCCGGCCCTCTGGATTGGAGAGGGGAGCAGCTTAGGGGAATCTGCCCTACCCTGCATCAAGGGGGCTGTTGGGTCCAGGAACACTGTGCTGATGAAGTTCTGGGAGGAATTTCACGAATTCCATGCCCAGGAAGACCTGCACTACAATATCCAAGATAATGGAGAAGGGAGGAAAAATGGGGGCCCAGACCCCAATCTTGAAAACTAGTCTGAATGTGGACTAGGTTCTCAGTTCTTCCCTTAGATGCCTACCTTGCCTATCAGAAATGTTGTTTTCATTAATTTTGGCTAGCATGCTTACTGCTACTTTATGTCTAAAGTCTGAATTCTTTTCTTGGGAGAAGACAAGAACCTCTGATGAGCTCTCTCCTGTAATGTATCTAGCCTTGGTAAACTGTTAGATTGCCCTTCATAAAAATGTTTCCACAGGGGCCTGCGCCGCGGCTCAATAGGCTGATCCTCTGCCTGCAGCTCTGGCACACTGGGTTCTAGTCCTGGTCGGGGGGCCAGATTCTGTCCCGGTTGCTCCTCTTCCAGTCCAACTCTCTGCTGTGGCCCAGGAGTGCAGTGGAGGATGGTCCAAGTCCTTGGGCCCTGCACCCGCATGGAGACCAGGAAAAGCACCTGGCTCCTGGCTTCGGATCAGTGCAGCACGCAGGCTGCAGCGTGCCAGCCGCAGCAGCCATTGCGGGGTGAACCAACGGAAAAAGGAAGACCTTCCTTTCTGTCTCTCTCTCACTGTCCACCCTGCCTGTCAAAAAAAAAAAAAAAAAAGTTTCCACAGGGCTGGCGTTGTCAACAGATTAAACTGCTGCTTTTCATACTTGGATCCCGTACCAGAGTGTGGGTTCGAAGGGCTGCTCCCCTTCAGATCCAGCTGCCTGCTGATGCACCTAGGAAGGCAATGGAGGGTGGCCCAAGCCACCCATGTGGGAGATGAGGATGGAATTCCTGGCTCGTGACTTGGGCCTGGTCCAGCCATGGCTGTTGCAGCCCTGAATGGAAGACCTCTCCCCCCACCTCCTTTTTTTCTTCTTCCTTCTCTCTGTTTGTCTCTTTGTTGCTCTGCCTTTCAAATAAGTACATAAATAATAAGTAAATTCTTTTAAAAAAGCCTCCATACTCAGAAACTTGAATGACTCCCTATTTATTAAATTAAAAGCTTGCTACTTGAGGCTCATAACTGGATATTCCAGCTGAATTCTCCAACCCTGTCTCTACCTGGTCTCATAATCTTGGAGCAGATGGGACAACTCCCTGCTCCCTCCTTGTTCCTTTGATCTTTCCTGCATCTTAACAGGTTTTTTTTTTCCCCTCCATTTCCTGAGAAAACCACATCTCTACTGAAAATCTCTTTCATGTAAAGCTCATAGCAAAGCTGAGTTTGTGTGGCCTTCACAGAAACTTCTAGGTGGAGATGAACTTACATCTTCTCTGAAACTCCAGAGTGTGCCTGTGAGGTTTGGAATAGCTCAGGGTTCTGGCCTTTTGTACCCCAGAAAAGGATGGAGAAAGGAGACAGAGACCTACTTCAACAGACAGGTTGCTTTATTGAAGCAAAGAGGTGGGGGCAGTCTGTTCTGGAGAAGAGACTGCATGACAAATCACAATTAGGGCTGGGGTTTTTATCTGGTTAAGGAAGGAGTTTGCGGCTGTTGGGGGCAGGGAAAAGACTTTGCAGCTGGGGAGAAGTGGGGAGTAGGGCACTCTTTGAAGCCTCTGGGAACTTTAATCTGTTAGACAAGCTGCGCTGTGCAGCTAGTCAGTTTGACCAGTTGTTTTGTAAGGAATGGAGGGGAGGTTGTGCCTGGTTCTGCACCAAGGGTCTCAATCTGAAGGGAGGAAATGGGAGGGAGGAGTTGGGGAAGGGGCAAGAAGCCTTTGAGTGCCCATATCATACTCTGTTCTTTTCACTTGATCGGTTTATAAATTCCTTGAGATTTGTTGCTGCTATATTTTAGCAATATTTCATGTAGTAATTTGGATAATGTAGACATTTAATATTTGTTGACAGCTGGATTATGATAGCACAGAGAGGAAATGAGATTTTATGGATAATGAAAGCTTTTTATTGAGTCCCTTCTATGTGCCAGGTACTGTTGGAGGCATTGGGGATAAAGGTAATAATAAGACAGTCTACAGCATGTATTATATCAAATGCTAAATGCTGTGAAGCAAGATAAGTGAGCATAAAGGGATGGGTTGTGAAGGAGATGCTACTTAATATAGGGGCTAAGGGAAGACTGCCCTGATGGGTTGACACTCAAGTGGAGATGATACCCGCAAGTACAGAAGTTTTAATGGAAAAAATTGACCTATTTTTAGTCTTATCCTTTGGAATTACACATAAATAATTTGAAAATTAAAGTCTTATTGATGGTGTGTCTACTGGGACTTGTTTCTCATAAAATTCAGTAAGATGAAGTCTTGACCATCTCTTTTAAGTGGAAAATATTCAAATTGTAATATTTTAATAATTTATGCTAAGTTGATCTTAACAGGGTCACCCATTTTTCTCATTATAAATTTCAGAATTGATAGAGCCAAAAAACATTTAGATGGAACATTGGCTAAGAGGACACCTGTGTTACCAGAGATAGATTATCCGAATACTGTAAGTAACGCTCTCTGTGGTTTATCCTTATGCTGTTTCTTAAGTCAATTTCAATGTAACCAATATTTAACAAACATTAATATTTACTTTAGAATTGTTTGAAGTTTCTGAAGAAATCACTTTAAACTTCTTTGATTTAATAATGTCTTGTTTGTTTTTGACAGATGACCAGTGAGCTGAAAAAAAAAGCAGTGAGTTCACTTTTTATATTTCTTGTTTTGAAAGTGTACAAAGAAATTATTATAAAGTAGTTCCTTCTAGGACCATTTGCTAAGCCTCGTCCTACAAAAGAAATTTAGAAGCTGAGATTGTTATTTCCTCTGCTCAAGAGGACAAACATGACAGACAATAATATGGGCTTTAGGAGTTACATTTTTATTGTAATTCATTATTTGAGGATTAGTTGTATAAATATTTTAGGTGTTATTCCTGACAATTGAAAATAATCAGAGTGACAGTTATACAGGAAATGCTTTACTTTTTCTAATAGGGCAATAATTGATATCCTAATGTTAGGTTGATGGTTCTCTATCAAGTAAGCAAATAAGCATTGAGAATCTATTCTGTGCTAGTCATATGGTCAGTGCTAGAGATTAAAAAAAAAAATCCCTGCATGGGTGACAACATGGGATAATGTGATGCATGGACAATGACAACATGTATAATTTCCTTATTGGAAAAGGCTGTGGAAACTGATGGAGCTGGTTACACAATGGAGCAAATACTATTACATGACCAGAGGGCCATGTAAGCTTCCCAAGTCCCTTAAGGGCCCCTTCATGGATTAGGGCTGAGGTTATTAAGTCTCTGCTGAGGACATTTAGAACATTTTTTAAACTATTGCAGCTTTTGGGGTGTGTTTGTGTGTGTGTGTGTGTGTGTGGACCCCCATCTGCTGGTTTATTCCTAAGTGCCTGACATGGCCAGCGCTGGGCCAGGCTGCAGCCAGAAAATGGAGAATCTAAGCCAGATATCCCACATGGTAGCAGGAGCCCATTTAATTGAACCCTTACTACTTCCCCCGCTCAGGGACTGCTTTAGCAGGAAGGTGGAATTAGGAGCCAGGTATGGAATCCAGGTGCTCAAATATGGATAATCTTAACCGCTAGGCTAAACTTCTATTTTTCTTTGCTTTTTAAAAAAAAATTTATTTAGTTTATTTGATAGGTAGAGTTACAGACAGTAAGAGGAAAAGACAGAGAGAAAGGTCTTCCTTCTGTTGGTTCACCCCTCATATGGCTGCAACGGCTGGAGCTGTGCCAGTCCGAAGCCAAGAGCTTCTTCCTGGTCTCCCATGTGGGTGCAGGGGCCCAGGGACTTGGGCTGTCTTCCACTGCTTTCCCAGGCCATAGCAGAGAGCTGGACTGGAAGTAGAGCAGCTGGGACTAGAACTGGCACCCATGTGGAATGCCAGCGCCGCAGGCAGAGGATTAACCTACTGTGCCGCGGCGCTGGTGCCTCTATTTTTATTTCTAAAAGTCCTTCCTCCTCCTGTCTTCCATGTTTCCTTGAAGCTTTGAACGTGCATCTCCCTCCTTAGTGGGTATAAGAACTGATAAAAAACCACCCCAAGATAGTAATACGATTTTTCTGTTAATGTAAAGAGAACAGATTATAAATAGTTCAGATACAATTCAAAGAATATAGTGATGCTTTGCTCCCTTCCTCCCTCCCTCCCTCTTCCTTCCTTTCTTTTGTTAAATTTAGTAGTAAATGTTTGTGTGACTGCATGAATTACAAGATATACTTGTGTACATGAGGGAATCATCAAAACATCCATGAATTATGAAAAAATATGCATAGATTTTAGTTTTTTTTGCTCTGGGCAGTCTGGCTTCTAGTAACCTCAACATTGATGTCAACAATGCCCATTGCCAAATCCACAGGATATTTTTTCAGTACTTCTCTTAGGGGACCTGCAACTGAATTTTTATAAATGTTTTACTTTGAGCACCGGGTTCTAGTCCCGGTTGCTCCTCTTCTAGTCCAGGTCTCTGCTGTGGCCTGGGAAGGCAGTGGAGGATGGCCCCAGTGCTTGGGCTCCTGCACCTGCATGGGAGACTGGGAGGGGGCACCTGGCTCCTGGCTTCGTTTTGGCGCAGTGCCAGCCGTTGCGGCCATTTGGGGAGTGGACCAACGGAAGGAAGCCCTTTGTCTCTGTCTCTCTGTCACACTGTCTATAACTCTGCCTGTCAAAATAAAAATGTTTTACTTTGAAATAGTTAGGCAAATGAGTTAGAACACAATAGGTGATTCAGAGATAGACTCACAAGTACAACCAGCTTATTTTTGGCAAAAATTGTTCAACACAGGAAGGATAGTCTTTTGAGTGAGTGCGGTGGAACAGTTAGACATCTATAAAACCAAAACGAAAACCTTTGTACAGAAATTAAGTAAAAATTGATGATGGTTTTAAATTTGAGACATAAGTATTTTTTAAAACTTTCAGGGAAGAGAGTATAGGAGAAATTTAAAATGATACAATTGTTGGGAAAAAAAAACCTTGCGCAAGTTGCAGAAGCACAGAGTTGGAGATAGAGATCTTCAATCTGCTGATGTACTCTTCAAATGCCTGCAGCAGCCAGGGCTGGGCCAGGCCAAAACTAGGAGCCTATTTCCGTGGCTAGCGCTGAGGCATAGCCATTAAAGAAGCTGCCTGCAGCGCCAGCATCCCATGAGGGCGCCATTTCAATTCCTGGCTGCTCTACTTCCGATCTAGCTACCTGCTTTGAACCGGGGAGAGCAGAGGCGGATGGTCCAAGTCCTTGGGCCCCTGCATCCATGTGGGAAACCTAGAAGAGGCTCCAGGCTCCAGGCTCCTGGCTTTGGATCAGCCCAGCTCTGGCCATTGCAGCCATTTGGGGAGTGAACCAATGGATGGAAGACCTCTCTCTCTGTCTTTAACTCTGACTTTCAAATAGGTTTATTTTTAAAAAGATTTATTTATTTCCTGGAGGCTGGCATTGTAGTGTAGTGGGTAAAGCCTCTGCCTGTGATGATGACATCCCATATTGGTGCTGGTTTGGGTCCCAGCTGCTCTACTTCCAATCTAGCTCCCTTCTCATGGCCTGGGAAAAGCAGTGGAAAATGGTCCAAGAACTTGGGCCCTTCTACCCCAGTGGGAGACCTGGAAGAAGCTTCTGGCTCCTATTTTTGTCCTGGCCCAACCCCAGCCGTTGCAGCCATTTTAGGAGTGAACTGGCAGATCAAAGATCTCTGTAACTCTGACTTTCAAATAGATAAATGCATGTCTAAAAATAATAAAACATAATTCTTAATCTTGAGGGTCGTAGTTGCTTTTTTTTTTTTTTTTTTGGACAGGCAGAGTTAGAGAGACAGAGAGAGACAGAATGAAAGGTCTTGCTTCTGTTGGTTCACTCCCCTAATGGCCGCTACAGCCGGCGCTGCGCTGCTCTGAAGCCAGGAGCCAGGTGCTTCCTCCTGGTCTCCCATGCAGGTGCAGGGCCCAGGCACTTGGGCCATCCTCTACTGCCCTCCTGGGCCACAGCAGAGAGCTGGACTGGAAGAGGAGCAACCAGGATAGAATCTGGCGTCCCAACTGGGACTAGAACCTGGGGTGCCAGTGTAGTTGCTTTTAAATTGGCAAAAACTATTGTATTGAGTTCAAATAGTAGGTGCTCAAATGACTGATAACTGTTTAAGTGACATTTAATTAAAAGTAAATAAAACTATAGTATCTTCATGAGTAAAATTTTCTAATGACTTTACACTACACTTAATGTAGTCTACAAAGCCCTCATATCCAAGTGGGAAAAACCGTGCTTTGGTACTTTAAAACATGAATGGTAACCAGGGCAAGAATAAAATACAGAAAGAACCAGTCATTGTCGAAGATGACATTGTAGAGGAGGCAATCCTGCTTTAGAGCAGTAACATTGGCTCTAAAGAGAAATTGTTAGACTTGGGATATATTTTGAATGTAGACATGACAGAACTTCTCACAGTAGGTGTAGAGGGGCAGAAAAGAAGCACCAAGGACAACTCTTGGGTTTTGCCCTGATTTTGCTGAGTAAATGGTAGTATTGCTTATTCAGATGGCTAAGAAACAGATGAAGGATCTGGGAACACCAAGATGTTAACTTTGGCTACACTGGAAATTTCAGGAAGAACTCATTGGTAGAGATATAGCTTTAGAACATGACAGCTTACATAGATGATGTCTATAGTCATGGAGATAGATAAGATCACCTAGAGATAGAAATAAAGGAGGGGACGAGGTTTGTTTGTAGATACAGGTCAGTCCGTTGATAGAATGAGGGGTTGGAGACCATTACAAGAGTTTTAAGATCAGGCAGCACATTAATGGAGTGACTGTAGAAAATGACCCTTGAGGAGAATTTTGGAGTGAGCGACTTAATTTTAAAAAAAAGGAAGAAACAAAAAAAAAGTCAATTCATTAAATCCATTTGTTTAAGAAAATCTTTATTTTGAAATAATTTCAGAATTGACAGAAAACTGTGAAAAGAGAACAAAGAATTCCTCTGTATGTGTTCCTTGTTCCCATAATGTTAACATGCTTGCCTGAAGCAGTGATTGGTATGGTGACTGCTGAATATTAATTTTCTCATTCTTTCTGTGTTTTCTAAATGGAACTTAGTAGTAAGGGAAGAACATGATCATTCCCTCCATCATTTGTTCATTGATTGATATCAGTGCAGTCATGGTTTTTTGTTGTAGCCCTTGAGTTACAATGTGGTGGTCTGTGCTTTGATGTTACAGTTGTCCTAGATTGGATCCAGTGAGAGAGTGCTGCAAGTTAATTCTTAGCTCTTGTTGTATATAGTCCATCATTCTTTGAATAGTTTACAGCTCCCTGGGAAAGCTATTCCAAGCTCATCCTGTAAGTTTCTGTTCTGGCCCTGGTATCAGTTGTTTGTTCTATCATTTCTGGCTCCTTTTAGTGGAGAATGGTATTTTAAAAACCACGATACTAAAAGAAATCAAGTGGACACAAATTGGAAAGGAGAAAGTCAAACTATCCCTATTTGCAGATGACATGATCATATATATAGGGTATTCTAATGACTCCATTGAGAGAGTACTAGAACTCACAAAAGTTTAGTAAAGTGGCAGGATATAAAATTAATACACAAAGATCAATAGCCTTTATAAATAAAGACAATGCAATGGCTGAGAAAGAATGTCTGGGATCAATCCCATTCACAATAGCTACCAAAAAATTAAAAATCTTGGAATAAACTTAACCAAGGATGTCAAAATCTCTGAAATGATAAAACACTGAAAAAATAGAAGAAGACACAAAAAGAATGGAAACGTTTTCCATGTTCATAGATTGGAAGAATCAATACCAGCAAAATGTCTAATTTTACCAAAAGTAACATAGGTTTAATGTGATCCCAATCAAAATACTAGGGACATTCTCCTCAGATCCAGAAAAAAGTAGGTTAAAATTCATATGAAAACACAGGAGACCCCGAATAGCTAAAGTAACGTTATACAACAAAAACAAAGCTAGAAGCATCACCATGTCAGATGTCAAGACAGACTACAAGGCAGTCATAATCAAAACAGCCCATGGCCGGCGCCACAGCTCAATAGGCTAATCCTCTGCCTGTGGCACCGACAACCCAGGTTCTAGTCCCGGTTGGGGCGCAAGATTCTGTCCCGGTTGCTGCTCTTCCAGTCCAGCTCTCTGCTGTGGCACGGGAGTGCAGTGGAGCATGGCCCAAGTGCTTGGGCCCTGCACTCATGTGGGAGACCGGGAAAAGCACCTGGCTCCTGGCTTTGGATCAGCGTGGTGTGTTGTATGCAGCGGCCATGAGGTGTGTGTGTGTGTGTGTGTGAACCAACGGCAAAGGAAGACCTTTCTCTCTGTCTGCCTCTCTCACTGTCCACTCTGCCTGTTAAAAAAGCAAAACAAAACAAAACAAAAAACAGCCCATCACTAGCACAAAAACAGATGTGTAGACCAGTGGAACAGAATAGAAACTCCAGAAATCAATTGCAGCATCTACAACAAACTTATTTTTGGCAAAGGAACTAAAATCAGTCCTGCTGGGAAAGTGGATCTCTGCATGCAGAAGTATGAAATGGCCCCTACCTTACACCTTAAACAAAAATCCACTCAAAATGGATTGAAGACATAAGTCTATGACCCAATACCATCAAATTACTAGAGAATATTGGGGAAACCCTGCAAGACATTGGTATAGGCAAAGACTTCTTGGAAAAGACCCCAGGGGCACAAGTAATCAAAGCCAAGATTAACAAATGGGAATACATCAAGCTGGGATGCTTCTGTATTGCAGAAGAAACACTCAGCAAAGTGAAGAGACAACTGACAGAAAGGGAGAAAATATTTGTAAACTGTGCAACTGATAAAGGATTAATATCCAGAATCCATTAAGAGCTCACAAAAGTCAACAACAAAACAGTCAGTCAAGAAATGAGTAGAGGACTTGGCTAGGCATTTTTTAATAAAGACAATTCAAATGACCAGCAGATACAGGAAAAAATGTTCAGGATCACTCAGTATCAGGGAAATGCGAATCAAAACTACAAAGAAAGTTGACCACAGCCAGTTAGAATGGCTCTCATACAGACATCATCAGACAACAAATGCTGGTGAGGATGTGGGGAAAAAGGTACTCTGGTCCACCATTGGTGGGAATGTAAAATGCTGCAGTCACTGTAGAAGACAGTATGGAGATACCTCAGAAATCTGAATATAGACCTACAGTACAATCCAGCTATCCTACTCCTGGGAATTTACCCAGACCAAAAGAAATCAGCATATGAAAGAGTGATCTGTACCCCCATCTTTATTGCAGCTCAATTCACAATAGCTAAGATAGGAATCAATGCAGATGTCCATCAGCTAAAGATTAGATATAGAAACTATGGTATATATACATTATGAAATACTATACAGTGGTAAAAAAAAAAAAGAAATCCTGTCTTTTGCAACAAAATGGATGCTACTGGAAACCATTATACTTGGTGAAATAAGCCAGTACCAAAAATACAAGTACCATGTGTTTTCCCTGATGCCCTTAAAAGTTTTTCTGCAGGAGTGAAATTGATGCTTTGAGATGTGATGATTTTTAATAGTCCTTGTCCTGACTGTTCAGAAAGTGTTCTTTTTCTTCGTACTATTTGTTTAACCCTGCACTAAGTAGAGAGTTTGCCTTATGAATATAAAGTTAATTAAAAATAAGAATGGGAATAGGAGAGGCAGTAGGAAGAATGGTGGGAGGGGTATGGGGTGGAAACACTATGTTCTTGAATCATGTACATCGGAAATATATGGATTTTGTGTACCTTAAGTAAAATAAACAACAAAAAAACCCACCATGACACTGAGATGTCATTGCTGCTTGACGTTCTTAGCAGAAACAGCCAAGAAATAATTGTCTCTCTGTCTTACTATTTCATGCTTATCTAACTAGCTAGTTACCTATCTCAGGAAGCAGGGATTCAGATCAATGCCTCCTGTTCAAATTCAGCATCGCAGGATTTATTCTAGTCTTCTCTCTTACAGTATTTGTAGCTCCTTTCTCTAATAATGAGGAACATGATTTTTGTTAGCTACCATATGTTTGGTTAAATCCTAGAATGTACATAGTTTCAAGATTGCTAATTCATAGTGTTTTTGAAAACAAATGTAATCACGATGGTTTTATACTTGTTTGGAGGATTTTTTGTTGTTGTTGTTTTGTTTTTAGTGTGAGGGTATATAATCAAAATTCAGTGTTCAAAAATTATTCTGGGTACTGGAATTGTGGCACTGCAGGGTAAGGTGACACCTGTGATTCCAGTATCCCATGAGTACCAGTTCAAGTCCCAGCTGTTCCACTTTCAATCTAGCTCCCTGCTAATGTGCCCTGGAAAGCAGCAGAAGATGGACCAAGTGCTTGGGTCCCTGCCACCTACATAGGAGACCTGCATGGAGTTCCTGGTTCCTGGCTCTGGCCTGGGGTTGTGGCCATTGGGAGAGTTATCCAGCTTATGGGGGATATGTTTGTCTTCCTCTCTTTCTGTAATTAGCCTTTTTCAAATACTGCTGTATTAATATGAAGTTCTGTTAAATAGTTTATGAGATTTCTTTCCAAAAACCCATGCCAGTTTGCTATTAGCAATTTTTGAATGTGCTTGCTCCCTCAGGGTCTCATCAACAGAAAATAGGGGTCCTGTATTTAAGTTTTTATCTGTATGATAGGTAGCAAATAGTATCACAGGGAGGTCTAAATTTGCTGTTTCTTTTTTTTTTTAATTTTTTTTTTTTTTGACAGGCAGAGTGGACAGTGAGAGAGAGAGACAGAGAGAAAGGTCTTCCTTTTGCCGTTGGTTCACCCTCCAATGGCTGCCGTGGCCAGCGTGCTGTGGCCAGTGCACTGCGCTGCTCCGAAGCCAGGAGCCAGGAGCTTCTCCTGGTCTCCCATGGGGTGCAGGGCCCAAGCACTTGGGCCATCCTCCACTGTACTCCTAGGCCATAGCAGAGAGCTGGCCTGGAAGGGGGGCAACCGGGACAGAATCCGGTGCCCTGATCGGGACTAGAACCCGGTGTGCCGGCGCCGCTAGGCGGAGGATTAGCATGTTGAGCCATGGCACTGGCCTAAATTTGCTGTTTCTAACTATGAGTGAGAACGAACATCTTTTCACAGGGTTGAGCTATTTTAATATGATTTTTATTGTGAAATGTAAGTTCATATTTTCTGCCATGCTTCCATTGTGTTTTTGATCTTATTTTCCCCTGAACATTTATAAATTATGGTTAAATAGGTGTAGCATAAAATGTACTATCTTAATTGTTTTTGAGGGCACAGTTCAGTAATGTTAAGTATTTCACATTGTTGTACAACCAGTTACTAGAACATTGGACCTTGCAAAACTGAAATTCTATACTTATTAAGTAACAACTCACTGTTTGCCCCTCTTTCCAGTCCCTAGCAATTCCCATTCTGTTTACTGTTTCTATGAATTAAGTGACTCTAAGGGTAGAGAAGCAAGACAGTACTTGTCCCTTTATCATAGGTATATTCCACTCAGCATAGTTTACTCTGGGTTCATTTATCCCCTACATTTTAAAGCATGCTTTATACTTTACCTGAAATATATATTGCAAATACTTTCTCCCAGATTGTCGGTTGTCTTTTTTTATGATGACTTTTTTTTTTTGCCATGTAAACATTTTTATTTATGTGGTTAAAGCTTATGTACCACGTGTTTCTTTATTGTATCTGGAATTTGTATCCTAGTTAAGTTTTTCTCTATACTAAAGTTAGAGAATGATGTCATCCTTTTTTTCTAGGCATACAGTTTTATTTTTTAAGTTGGTTATTGGTTTAGAGTTTATTCTTGTGTATGGTGGAAGGTATGGATCAATTTATCTTTTTTTTAAGATTTATTTATTTGAAAGGCAAAGTGACATAGACATGTTGAGAGAGAAGGATCAAGCAAGTTTCCATCCACTGGTTTGCTCCCCTAATAGCCACAACATCTGGATCTGGGCCAGGCTGAAGCCAAGAAGCCTAAAACTCCATCTAGGCCTCCCACAAGTAGGGGCCTGAGCACTAGGGCCGTCTTCCACTGTTTACCCATGCACTTAAGCAGGGAGCTGGTTGGGAAGTGGAGCAGCTGGGATATGAACTGGTGCTTATATGGGAAGCTGCTTCTGCCAGCTTGACTGACTACCATGATGCCAGCCCCTAATTTATGTTTTTCCAGATATTAACTAGTTGTCCCAGAACTATTTATCAAAACATTAATGTTTACCTCAGTGACTTAAGATGGTGTGTTTATTGCATTCTGAGTTTTCTAGTGTTAGTAGTATTGCTGGATGTTGTTTTCCATTAGTCTGTCTATTCATGCACCTGTACCACACTCTTCTAATTTTATGGGCTGGAGAGTATGCTTTAATGTCTCCTAGGACTAGTCTTCCAAACTGAAACCCGGTTCCTCCTATTACTCTCACAGTAGGCCACTTTTGACACCAGATGTGTGTGGGGTGTTACCCCTGACTAATCAAGCAAGCATTTCTACAGTGAGTAACAATTGTGTCTCCACTGATTCCATTCTAACACTATCTATCTAGAGGTAGTGTCAGATCCTAAAGCTTGAGGTCTTGCTCCCGCAGACTTCGTACCTCTACTTCAGATGCTAATCACATGCCCCTTATATTTCACCTGTGTGTCTGACCCAGCTATTGACAGAAGTTCTTGCAACTCCTTCTTTTGGTTCAATTAATTTGCTGCAGTGGCTCACAAAACTTAGTGAAATGTATTCACTAGCTTAATACAGGATATTATAAAGGATACATATGAAGAGTTACATAGGGCCAGGTATGCGGCAGGAGCTCAGAACTTCCATGCCTTGTCCACACCCTCTTGAAACCTCCATGTGTCCAGCTTTCTGGAAGCTCTCCAAATAGTCTTTTTGGGTTTTTATGGGCATTTCATTGCACAGGCATGGCTGAAGCTAGTGCAGAAATGTGAATGGATAAAAAGGATCTGATATAATGCTCATAGACTGGGTAGGGAAGCCCTATAATCCCTGTCCAGGTTCTTCTTGGCTTTTCTGCACAGCATCCTTCCTCGTGAGTATGGGGTATTACTCTTTTTGAAACAGGAGTTTTATCGTCTATCAGACAATGTAAGTCAAACATTTGTGTAATGATCAGATCCAAGACAGAAAGGTAGAGGGAGGGAATCAGAAGCCAGGAACCATGGATAAAAATCAAACTGCTGATACCACAGACAACTTTTAGATTAAAAGTTGCATATTTTCACCATGTTCATAAAGTTGTAATTATTAAGTATAAGAAGTTTGTAAAGCTGTATAGTTCTGCATACATTCCTAGGGACTTAGTTCTAAGTGTGCAGCTTAAAAACTTGCATGGGGTCCCAAATCCCTTTAAGCTGGGTGTTAGAAATATCATCATTTAAAAAAAAAACATTTATTCAAAAGGCAGCGTTAAAGGCAGAGGCAGAGAAAGTACTTGTCCATCAGCTGGTTCAATCCACAAATGGGTGCAAGGGCCAGAGCTTAGCCAATCAAAAGCCAGGAGCTAGGAGCCAGGAGCTTCTTCTTGATCTCCCATGCAGGTGCAGGGGCCCAAGGACTTGGACCATTTTCTGCTCTCCTAGGCTATAGCAGAGTTGGATCAGAGGTGGAGCAGCTGGGACTCAAACCAGCACCCATATGGGATGCCAGCATGGCAGGCAGTGACTATCTGCTACACCACAGTGCTGGCCCCAGAAATACTATCTTAAGTGTCAAAGTGGTCATATGGATAGGATTAAGGGTCTGGTAATAATAATAGAATTTAAAAGAGTGAATGCTCCAACATGGGAAGCATTCCACATAGCAGGCTCATAGAATGACAATTGCTTGAAATACACTCTGACCTCAGAATCAGCCCTTAAGGCATTTAATCTGGCTGAAAAGCCCACAAGAGCATTTCAGGCATGGAAAGCCAAGATACCGTGGCAGAAAATGTCCTACCTGAGAACCTCTGTTGGTGAGACCCCAGTAGAAAGAAGTAGCCATCAAAGGAGGTACTTTTATCCGAAGGGAGGAGAGAACTTCCACTTCGCTTATGGCCTTGTCTAAATACTAATGGAGTTTGTGGATTCAGAAGGCTTCCAGAACCTAGACAGCTCATGTCAAGAGCCTCAGGTGATCATTGATATCATATGTTAAGAGTGTTAATTGTTAAATTAACAACATGATTACTGTGCACTAACTTACCATAAAGAACCTCTATCCTCAAAGAGTTAGAACTATGTATAAGTGCTTGCAAAAGATGTATCAATCTTGGATACTTTAAAGTTAATTAAATTTCAAAAAATTAACTCCAAGATGCAACCACTTTGAACAGCACTTGACTGTTGAACAGATTTTTGTGTGTGTGTGCAATTTGTTGAACTCTTTAGTATAGAGTTGGTCTTCTGTGTATAAAGTTAATCGAAAATGAATTTTAGTGGATAATGGCAGGGGGAATGGGAAAGTGATGAGAGAGAGAGGTAGTGAAAGGAAGTGTGGGTAGGAGGGTGGATATGGTTGGAAGAATAACTATATTCCTAAAGATTGTATTTATGAAATGCATGAAGTTTGTATTAAATGTGTCTTTCGGGGGGAAGTTGTTTATTCTGAGAAAATTTTATTTTTCATAATATATTTTTAAAAGATTTATTTATTTGAAAGGCAGAGAGGGAGAGACAAAGAGAGACCTTCTGTCCACTGGTTCACTCCCCAAATGGCCACGGCAGCCAGGACTAGGTAAGGCCCAAGAGTTCCATCTATATCTCCCACATGGGTACAGGTACCCAAGCACTTGGGCTATATTCTGCTGCTTTTCCCAGGCATGTTAGCAGGGAGCTAGATCAGAAGTGGAGCAGCTTGGACTCAAACCAGTGCCAATATGGGATGCTGGCACTGCTATGCCACAACACCAGCCCCAGAATATTTTTATTCTTATATAATGTTCTAAGAACACAGAGCTTTCAAGAGTTACACTGAAATGCTATACCCTGGAGAACATTTGCTTTTTCTTTCTGTTCTCAGTTCAACTATATTTACATGAAGCAATGTGTAGAGAGTAGACCTATAGTACCTATTCAGCAGGAATGGCTGGATCATGTGTTAATGCTGATACCTGAGTCTTTAAAGGAAGGGAAAGAAAAAGAAGAACTTCTGGAGCATCTGATAAATGAGGTGTCAAATGACTTTGAAAAAAGTATGAAGAGACATTTGGGTAAGTTGCATTTAAAACAGGCCAACCGGATTTTGATTTCCCCTCACTGCCACATCAAAAGTAAAAGTATAATGAATACCACACACTACATATTTAAACCCTCTATTTTATTTTATTTTTTAAAGATTTATTTTATTGATTTGAAAGACAGAGTTACAGAGAGGTATAGATAGAGAGGTCTTCCATCTGCTGGTTTACTCCCCAAATGGCCGCAATGGCTGGAGCTGCACCCATCCGAAACCAGGAGCCAGGAGCTTCTTCTCGGTCTCCCACGTGGGTGCAGGGGTCCAAGAACTTGGGCCAATTCTACTGCTTTCCCAGGCCATAGCAAAGAGCTGGATCAGAAGAGAAACTGCCAGGACTAGGACTGGCGCCCATATGGGATGCCAGCACCTCAGGTCAGGGTTTTAACCTGTTGTGCCACAGTGCCGGCCCCTAAACTCTATATATTTTAGATATAATTTTTATTTAAATTTTTTATCTTTAACCTATAATTTACTTAAAATCTTTGCAATTTGAAGGCATTTTTTATGGTTTTCTTATGTTTATTAGTAGTAGCTCTTTGATTTTTTTTTTTTACTTTTATAGTTTTAATCTCTTCACAAGGCTGTCAGAAAATATTAATATTTTTGAGAATTACTAGGGGTTAAACCTTTGTAATATATTGGAATAAATTTTCCTTTTTGATAAATAAAAATTGTATCTAATTTACAGTATACTACATGTTTTAAAATAAGTATACATTATGGCCGGAACCGTGGCTCAACAGGCTAATCCTCCGCCTTGTGGCTCTGGCACACTGGGTTCTAGTCCTGGTTGGGGTGCCGGATTCTATCCCGGTTGCCCCTCTTCCAGGCCAGCTCTCTGCTATGGCCCGGGAAGGCAGTGGAGGATGGCCCAAGTGCTTGGGCCCTGCACCCGCATAGGAGACCAGGAGAAGCACCTGGCTCCTGGCTTCGGATCAGCGAGATGTGCCGGCCGCGGCAGCCATTGGAGGGTGAACCATTGGAAAATTGGAAGACCTTTCTCTCTGTCTCTCTCTCTCACTATCCAGTCTACCTGTCAAAAATAAATAAATAAATAAATAAGTATACATTGTGTAATGGCTAAACTTAGCTAATTAACAAACGCATTACCTCACATGCTTATGAAATTTTTGGGGGTGAGAGTGCTAAAAGTCTACCATTAGCAATCTTCAAGAATATAATATGCTTGTTACTAACTGTAGTCACTATATTATACAATAGGTCTTTTGAGTAGATAAAATGCAAAATGCTGAGGATTTATTCCAGCTTTCCTGTGTCTGAGTTCATCTCCAAAGTAAGGCTACAATAGTATCAGGACCTTGGTTAATGTTAATAATGAAGCAATTTTTTTCTTATTTTATTGCACAGCACACTATATTGTCCAATATCATAGGTTAGAAATTTTGACATGGGTAGGTCTTGCAAGGATTTTCAAGAAGTACTAATACATACGTGTATTTTAGTGCAGAGTGTTCTTGTGAAACCGTCAGTTCACTGGCTCAAGGATGAAGGAGGCCCTTTACCTGAATCTCCTGTGTAAGTAAAATATTTAAAACACAGTACTGAATCTAGTTGAGTATCTTGAAATTTATTTATTTAAAAGACAGATCTTGCATCCACTGGTTCACTCCCCAGAAAACTGCAACAGCCAGGACTAGGCCAGGCCAAAGCCAGGAGCCTGGAACTCCTTCTGAGTCTCCCACGTCCGTGACAGGGACCAATGTACTTGATCCATCCTCTGTTGCTTCCCAGGGAGTACGTTAACAAGAAGACGCATGGGAAACAGAGTCAGCATTGGAACTCAGGGACTCTGAAATGGGCTATGACAGTCCCAGGTGGTGTCACTACTGTGCCAACACCTGCCCCTTCATCTAAGGCTCTGATACAGATTGAGATTAAGGATTAAGTCTATACTTGTGAAGGTCATAGTTACATGGGGACTTCAAAAAGCTCACAGGACTCCGCTTGAGAAAAGCAGCCTTGGAGTCATTGCTGACACCAATTCTGTTTGTGTCAGACACATTTGTGGGTTTCATAACTTGCGTGATGTTGGCCTCGTTTCTAAGACAGCTGAACTTTCTCTGGAAGGTGTTATGGCACTGCTGCCATAACAAAACAAATTCCTAGCACCTCAGTGGCTGATGGCATTATGCAGAGGGTTCCCTAGACAAACAGACAGTGGTTTATCTGATCGTTAAGTATATCTTCTGCTTGGTGGGGAACTTCCTTGATTCGTTAGGTCAAGGCCGTATGCCCACACGGTGTCTCCGGAGTGTTACCTCTCTCGAGCAAGGGAAGATGACTTAGTTCCGAATTCTGGGATGATCAGTCCCTTATGTGAATTCACCAGGCGAACCAAAAGCATAAGGATTATTTTGAGTTCTATCAGCATGAGTTTACATATTTAAGTCAAAAAGGTCTGACTGACTTTTACTAGAATCATTTCAAGAGTTAATTTTCTTACTGGGTTAACCCTGGGGACTCAGTCTGACTCAAGTCTTCTGAATGTGAATTTTGGTTCACTTTTAAAAATTGTCCCTTTTAGTTTCATTCTGCTCCTTGCAACATTGTTTAATAATCCCAAGCACTGTTGCCTTTATGATAACTGAACCCTCATGACTTATTCTCTGAATCATAGTATTTGTAAATATTAATGTTAAAAAAAGCTAATGGAGAAAATGGAATTAAAAGATAAACCAGGTTTGTAGCCCAGTGTCACACACTGCAGTGCCAGATTTCTGGCTCTGGCTCCTGGCACCAGCTTTTTGCTAACGCAGATTCTGGGAGGCAGCAGTGGTAGCTCAAGTACTTGGGTTTCTGCCCCCTTGTGGAAGACAAGCTTCATGTTCCTAGCTCCTGGCTCTGGGCCAGGCCCAGCCGTAGGCTTAGCTGTTGGGGTCATTTGCAGAATAAACTGAAGAATACAACTCTGTATCTTGCAGTCTGTCTGTCTGTCTGTCACTCTGTTGTTCTGCCTATCAAATCATAAAGAGACTTTTTTAAAAGTTTATTTTTGGTGTAACACTGAAATCTGTGCATATGTGTTTCGCAGTACGTGTTTCTATGAACCTTTTGAAGCTTTCATAGTTTGAACATATCCAAAAATCCCCAGAGGTCTTCTCTGCACTGTACTTGTGTGGTTCTGTTTTCATAACTGACAGGACCTTGATGGATGTACACAGCTCAGCGTGGCCTTGAGTAAGCTTTGGTGTGTGCCACATAGATTTCTCCAACACTGCTCCCCTATTATCTCTTCTTCAGGCAACTGAGCCACAGCAGAGTGGAAATTAGCAGGGACTGACCCATCCATCTGCCTAAGCCACAAATTGTCTGTTTTCTCTAAAGTTAATGTGCTTTTGAGACCTTGACCTGCTGTTACTAATTGTCTGTCTTCCAAGGCTCCCATTGCTGGCCACAGTTCCCTCTTCTCAATCCCCAGTTTTCTCACTTTAGTACTAGTTCCGTGTCATAAACTCTATTTCCTAAAATTTAGCATTGATTGTTTTCCTGATATTTTGTATTACGCTTTGCTTTCCCAGAGGCCTGGATTACTCTAACCCCTGGCATTCCAGCTATGTGCAGGCAAGAAATAAAATACTAGCTAATTTGCACATTGTTCATCCAACTATGAAAATGTTACTGGACCTTGGTTATTCAACATTTGCTAATACAATATTACTGGACTTAACAGGAATTAGGTAAAATTTTGCACTTATAATTTTAAAATTTGAATATCCCCTTGTTTAAATCTATATTTTTGACTGTACATTTTAAAAAACACATTCACAAATCTTCAGATACATATAGTTTAGAATTTTAAGAATTTATCTTGTTTAATCAATTATGTATCAAGATTAATATCTATCATTTGCTTCAAATACTTTTTCTTTGTTATCAAAAACAGAGCTAAAGGTCCAATTGATTGTGAGTCACTGAAAAATGATCTATCAATACAAGCCAGAAAGACAGAAGAGAAGATAATGAACACATGGTATCCAAAGGTCATAAGTCTTTTTACCAAGAAGGAAGCACTAGAAGGCATTAAACCTGAGAAATTGGACGCATTCTATAACTGTGTTTCCACACTTATGTCGAATCAGGTAAAACGGTTTTATCTGTCTTAAATTATAATGTTGTTAAAGTTATTTCAGTATTTTAAATAACATTCTCCTCAAGACAGAATTCTAGGACATTATTTCAAAATAAATTGAAAATAATTTTACTATAATTTTAAGTAAGTTTAGCAGGAAAATAGTTTCTGAAGCAAGCTAAAATGACAAAGTATCCTGAGTAATGACTTGCACTTTAAGGCTATAAGCTAATCATTTTCTTGGAGTTTAAAAGAAGAGTACTATGGTGGTAATTATATTTTTAAACTTGTTCCAAGTTGATTGACTGTCATTTTGTTCTCAGTAACATCTTGGTTCACAGAGTTATTGATCATCTTTAAATGACAGAGAATATTAATTTAGGTAGTCATATATTTATAGACTCCTTAAGTTTTTATTGTAACAGACAAGCAATCCTAGAAAACATGGCATTGAATGAAAACTTTCCCCTTTGGAAAAGATCTCACAAGATTCCATGAAGTTGTTTTTTTTTTTTTTTTTTTTTGATTTGTTTTTTGACAGGCAGAGTGGACAGTGAGAGAGAGAGCCAGAGAGAAAGGTCTTCCTTTGCCATTGGTTCACCCCTCAATGGCCGCTGCATCCGGCTCACCGCACTGATCCGAAGCCAGGAGCCAGGTGTTTCTCCTGGTCTCCCATGCAGGTGCAGGGCCCAAGGACTTGGGCCATCCTCCAGTGCACTCCCGGGCCACAGCAGAGGTACAGAATCTGGCACCCCGACCGGGACTAGAACCCGGGTGCCGGCGGAGGATTAGCCTATTGAGCCATGGCGCCGGCCCCATCAATTTTTTTAAAATGTATTTTAGGGCCGGTGCCGTGGCTTAACAGCTAATCCTCCGCCTTGTGGCGCCGGCACACCGGGTTCTAGTCCTGGTCGGGGTGCCAGATTCTATCCCGGTTGCCCCTCTTCCAGGCCAGCTCTCTGCTGTGGCCAGGGAGTGCAGTGGAGGATGGCCCAAGTTCTTGGGCCCTGCACCCGCATGGGAGACCAGGATAAGCACCTGGCTCCTGCCATCAGATCAGCGCGGTGCACCGGCCGCAGCGCGCCTACCGCAGCGGCCATTGGAGGGTGAACCATTGGAAAAAGGAAGACCTTTCTCTCTGGCTCCCTCTACTGTCCACTCTGCCTGTCAAAAATAAAAATAAAAAAAAAGTATTTTATTTATTTGAAAGAGAGAGAGAGAGATGGGAAGACAGAGAAAAAGAGATCTTCCATCTACTGGTTCACTCCCCAGATGGCCACAGTAGCTGGACCTGGTCAAAGCCAGGAGCCTGGAACTCCATCTCGGTCTCCTACATGGATGACAGGAGCCCAAGTATTTGGGCCATTTTCTTCCCAGGCACATTAGCAGCGAGCTGGATTGAAAGCATAGCAGCTAGGACTGAAACTGCCATATCAATATGTTACACCAGCGTCACAGGCAGAGGCTTTACCCACTGTGCCACATTGCTGGCCCCAGATTCCATGACTTTTGCCTTGAATCTCTAAAAGGATAATACATATACATGTTTCCTTTCTACCCCTACTCTCTTAAAAGGACTATAATTTCATTGATTGATTCATTCGTTCACTGTGAAAGGCAGAGATCTGTTATCCATTAATTCACTCCCCAAATTCTTTTTTTTTTTTTTTTTGACAGGCAGAGTGGACAGTGAGAGAGAGAGAGACAGAGAAAGGTCTTCCTTTTTGCCGTTGGTTCACCCTCCAATGGCCGCTGCGGCCGGCGCATCTCGCTGATCCGAAGCCAGGAGCCAGGTGCTTCTCCTGGTCTCCCATGCAGGTGCAGGGCCCAAGCACTTGGGCCATCCTCCACTGCCTTCCCTGGCCATAGCAGAGAGCTGGCCTGGAAGAGCGGCAACTGGGATAGAATCCGGCACCCCGACCGGGACTAGAACCCTGTGTGCCGGCACCACAAGGCAGAGGATTAGCCTGTTAAGCCAGGGCGCCGGCCTCACTCCCCAAATTCTAACAGTCAGTGGGGCTGGGCCAGAGTAAAGTCTGGAGCAGAGAACCTATTTTAGGTCTCCCAAATGAATGGCAGGAACCTGACCATTTGAGCCATCACCTACTGCCTCGCAGGTGTGCATTAGTAATAAGGGGAAATTGGCAGTGGAGCCCGGACTCAAACCCCACACTCTGATATAGGATGCAGTCATCATTTGGCGCCTTAGCTAATTCCAAAGGCCACTTCTATAGGACTGTGGTTATTAGGAATGTTTCTAAGAGGATTTAGATCAGTATTTGCTGCTGGACCAGTTTTCAATAGTTGGTCCTAAATAAGCAAGCATTATTCATCATTTAGAAACTCATTGTACAGGGCCCAGTGTTCTGGTACAGAGGATTAAGGTGTTATTTTGTATGCCAGCATCTTATATAAGAGCTTCAATTCAATCCAGGCTTCTCCACTTCTGATCCAGCTCCCTGCAGATGTACCTGGGAAGGCAGTGGAAGATGACCCAAGTGCTTGGGTTCCTGCCACCTACATGGGAGACCTGGATGTAGTTCCAGGCTCCTAGCTTTGGCTGGAACCAGTGCAACCATTTGAGAGTGAAGCAGAAGATGGAAGATCTCCCTTTGTCTCTACCTATCTCTCTTTCTCTCTCCGTCTCTCTGTTTTTTAATTAAATGAATCTTTAAAGAGCTTCATCGGGGGGCTGGCACTGTGGCACAGCTGGTTAACGCCCTGGCCTGAAGCACCATATCCCATATGGGCGCCGGTTCTAGTCCCAGCTGATCCTCTTCTGATCCCACCCTCTGCTGTTGCCTGGGATAGCGTAGAAGATAGCCCAAGTCCTTGAGCCCCCTGCACCCACGTGGGAGACCTCTAAGAAGCTCCTGGCTCCTGGCTTTGGATCGGCGCAGCTCCAGCCTTTGAGGCTATCTGGGGAGTGAACCAGTGGATGTAAGACCTCTCTCTGTCTCTACCTCTCTCTTTAACTCTGTCTTTCAAATAAATAAAAATAAATCTTTTTAAAAAGTTTTTAAAAAAATGAACCTCATCGGGCATATTTCTAAGTTCCAAAGACTTCAGCTTCATTTGGGTGTGCTGGATCTCTAGAGATAAAAAATAGCTTGATTTGTGTGGTGTTTACTGATTTCTGTGGTACAAACATTCCCACCATTGTGGATTTAAAGCTTAAGGATTGAGTAACTGGATCAAAAATTCTTGAATGTTTAACGGTTGGCTTTTGGACAACAGGAGCTAATTATAGTCCACCCCTGCACCCAACTCCATGTGCCTATCAACCCATTACACCTCACCCTCAGGTTAACCTTCCCCTCTGTCCTCACGTTTGGTCTTCTAGGATATTTTCTGTACCAGAGACAGAATTACTAAAGAATGTGGAAAATTCTACATTGCCTTTTTAAGATTATTCGTGTTGTATTACAAATCAGGGTTTGCGGATGTTGGTTTATTTACTGTTTCCACCACATTTATTAAGAATGTATTGCAGTCAATGGAGATAATTTTCAGGACTAGATTGATGGAAGGATTTGATAGTAGACAGTTAGTTAAAGGTTGAATTTATACTTTGTAAAACAATAATCATTTATGATATGCAGCTAAAGGATCTTTTAAGGAGAACTGTAGAAGGATTTGTGAAACTCTTTGACCTAGAAGATCAACAAAAGCTGCCAATATTTAAAATGGAACTGATGCTTGATGAAGATAAGATGGAATTCTACCCTACCTTCCAAGATCTGGAAGATGCTGTTTTGGGTGTGGTGGAGCGCATAGCTGACGCTCTGCAGGTATGGTCACCATGTTTCTCTGTGTGGCTCTGTTTAATGACATTGAAGTACGTGATTCAAATCTCTATAAAATGTGTACATGCAGGAAACATTATAACTCTTTACTTTCCTCCCGTAAGTCATTTTGGATTGGAAAGGTCTCTTGGCTGGAGACGTTTTTCTTCCTGAAGTTTTGCTGGTAGTCATAAATTGATATTTTTGTGTGTGTCTCTTCTCCTCTCCTTAGCAGTGCATTTCTTAAGAACAAGACCTAATTCATATTTGTTCTTTCCAGAGCTTTCTTGTATAACCATTTGGCATTATTATTACTCCAAAAATATTTATTTAATTATAGAAAACTAATGCAACTTAGGTTTCACATTAGACTACCAACCATAGAGCTTTAAATTATTACATTGTATCAAGTTATTTTTTGTTGGGCTATTGAAATTTGAAAAAAATGTTTAAAAATATAAGATTGACATGTAGGTCAATTGCAGCTAGATGTTTATTACATACATTGCTATTTCTGCTTGTGTTAGAATGTCCAGACAGTACCCTCTTGGCTGTCAGGAACTTCCACACCTGTAAATCTTGACACAGAACTTCCTGAACACGTATTACAGTGGGCTCTTAGCACATTGAAGGCGGCAGTACATCGGAACTTAGAAGGTGTAAGAAAACATTATGAGATGTATGGTACGTGTTGTTTATTATGTTTTTCTCCTTCACTTTATCTTATTCATTTACTTTTTAAAAAAGATTTATTTATTTGAAAGTCAGAGTTATACAGAGAGAGAAGGAGAGGCAGAGAGAGAGAGAGAGACAGAGAGAGGTCTTCCATCCACTGGATCATTCCCCAATTGGCCATAAAGGTTGGAGCTGTGCTAATCTGAAGCCAGGATCATTGGGTCTCCCATGTGGGAGCGGGGACCCAAGCAATTGGGCTTTTTTTTTTTTTTAAAGCTTTTATTTAATGAATGCATTATTTTAATATGGTAATCCATATATACTAAGATTCTATTAATAATAATATTTGAGTAGGCTATTCCTTTCCATGATTATATTTTTAAAAGCACTTTACCGTTTTAAAAGAGCATTAAGATTTTAATTAGACTGTCACTTTTCAGTTGAAAAATATAATTGGCTTCTTGATGGGACTGCTGTAAAAAAGATAGAGGCATTTCAGGCAGAAGATCATACTTTTGATGAATATACAGAGGTAAGTCACTGTTCTGTTTTGTATAAATGCCTTTTGCATATTTGTAAATTGGAATTTTTTTATTATACAAGGAATTGCTTCAGTTAAAACAGAATTTACCTACACAAAATAAACTGCTAATAAAAAATAGAATTTGTTATTTAAAACATCATTTTAGAAATCTCACTAAGTCTTCTAATCGAGGGCTAGGTTTAGTAAAATATTTTTGGATTTCCTTGTCAAATTTTGATGTACTGTGGTTGTGGTTAGCATGCCAATCTAAGAGGGAAAAATTTTAAATTATCAACTATAATATAAATATTGATGAACTATCTTATGCTTGAATTTGCATACAACTGAAAAAGGATGGGGTAGTTGTTAGGAATAAACAGAAGAAAAGATTGAATTAGACAGAAAAAGCTAGTCTTCTTACGCAGTAGGGTGACTGTAGATGAAGGTAATATTCTGTGTATTAAAAAAAAAAAAGGAGAGAGGATTTTGAATGTTTTTGCCATAAAGAGACAATGTTTGCGGCAAGAGATAGGTTTACTCTGAATTGAATGTTACACAATGTGTATTGCAAGACATCACAAAGTACCCCATATAGTGATTTTATGTATCTGTTTTTTTTTTATTAAACTTTTATTTAATGAATATAAATTTCCAAAGTACAGCTCATGGGTTACAATGGCTTCCCCCTCCCAAAACTTCCCTCCCACCCGCAACCCTCCCCTTTCCCGCTCCCTCTCCCCTTCCAATCACATCATGATTCATTTTCAATTCTCTTTATATACAAAAGATCAGTTTAGTATAAATTGGGTAACGATTTCAACAGTTTGCCCCCATATAGCAACACGAAGTGAGAAAAAAAAAAAAAAAAAAAAAACAAAAACAAAAAATACTGTTGGAGTACTGGTTATAGCATTAAATAAGAGTGTACAGCACATTAAAGACAGAGATCCTACATAATATTTTTTTAAAAAAATTAATTAATTTTCTATGTCATTTCCAATTTAACACCAGGTTTTTTTTTTTCATTTCCAAATATCTTTATATACAGAAGATCGATTCAGTATATAATTAGTAAAGATCTCATCAGTTTGTACCCACGCAGAAACACAAAGTGTAAAAATACTGTTTCAGTACTAGTCATAGCATCACTGCACATTAGACAACACATTAAGGACAGATCCCACATGGGATGTAAGTACACAGTGACTCCTGTTGCTGGCTTAACAATTTGACACTCCTGTTCATGGCGTCAGTAATCTCCCTAGGCTCTAGTCATGAGTTGCCAGGATTATGGAAGCCTTTAGGGTTCGCTGACTTTGATCTTATTCCGATAGGGTCACAGTCAAAGTGGAAGTTCTCTCCTCCCTTCAGAGAAAGGTACCTCCTTCTTTGATGGCCCCGTTCTTTCCACTGGGATCTCACTCACAGAGATCTTTCATTTAGGTCTTCTTTTTTTTCTTTTCCATGGTATCTTGGCTTTCCATGCCTACAATACTCTCATGGGCTCTTCAGCCAGACCCGAATGCCTTAAGGGCTGATTCTGAGGCCAGAGTGTTGTTTAGGACATCTGCCATTCTATGAGTCTGCTGTGTATCCCACTTCCCATGCTGGATCTTTCTCTCCCTTTTTGATTCTATCAGTTAGTATTAGCAGACACTTGTCTTGTTTGTGTGATCCCTTTGTTTCTTAGACCTATCTGAGCCATCGAATGTGAACTGAAATTGATCACTTGGACTAGTGAGATGGCATTGGTACATGCCACCTTGATGGGATTATATTGGAATCCCCTGGCACGTTTCTAACTCCACCATTTGGGGCAAGTCCGATTGAGCATGTCCCAAATTGTACATCTCCTCCCTCTCTTTTTCCACTCTGAAATTTAACAGGGGTCACTTTTCAGTTAACATTTAAACACCTAAGAATAATTGTGTGTTAATTACAGAGTTCAACCACTAGTATTAGAACAATAACAACAACAAATACTAAAAAGGATAAAGTATTACATTGTACATCTAGAGTCAGGACAAAAGCTGATCAGGTCATTGTTTCTTATAGTGCCCATTTCACTTCAACAGGTTTCCCCTTTGGTGTTCAGTTGTCACCAATCAGGGAAAACAAATGATATTTGTCTCTTTGGGACTGGCTTAATTCACTCAGCATGATGTTTTCCAGATTGCTCCATCTTGTTGCAAATGACTGGGTTTCATTGTTCCTTACTGCTGTATAGTATTCTATGGAGTACATGTCCCATAATTTATTTATCCAGTCTACTGTTGATGGGCATTTGGGTTGGTTCCAGGTCTTAGCTATTGTGAATTGGGCTGCAATAAACATTAATGTGCAGATAGTTTTTTTATTAGCCAAATTAATTTCCTTTGGGTAAATTCCAAGGAGTGGGATGGCTGGTTTGTATGGTAGGGTTATGTTCAGGTTTCTGAGGAATCTCCAGACTGATTTCCATAGTGGCCTAACCAGTTTGCATTCCCACCAACAGTGGGCTAGTGTCCCTTTTTCCCCACATCCTCTCCAGCATCTATTGTTGGTAGATTTCTGGATGTGAGCCATTCTCGCCGGGGTGAGGTGAAACCTCATTGTGGTTTTGATTTGCATTTCTCTAATTGCTAGTGATCTTGAACATTTTTTCATGTGTCTGTTGGCCATTTGGATTTCCTCTTTTGAAAAATGTCTATTGAGGTCCTTGGCCCATCTCTTTAGTGGGTTGTTTGTTCTGTTGTTGTGGATTTTCTTGATTTCTTTGTAGATTCTGGTTATCAACCCTTTATCTGTAGTATAGTTTGCAAATATTTTTTCCCATTCTGTCGGTTGCCTCTTCACTTTCCTGACTGTTTCTTTTGAAGTACAGAAACTTCTCAATTTGATGCAATCCCAAATGTTAATTTTGGTTTTGACTGCCTGTGCTCCTGGGGTCTTTTCCAAGAAGTCTTTGCCTGTACCTATATCTTGCAGAGTTTCTCCAATGCTCTCTAATAATTTGATGGTTTCAGGTCGTAGATTTAAGTCTTTAATCCACGTTGAGTGAATTTTTGTGTAAGGTGAAAGGTATGGGTCTTGCTTCAAGCTTCTGCACATGGAGATCCAGTTTTCCCAGCACCATTTATTGAATAGGCTGTCCTTATTCCAGGGATTAGTTTTGGATCTTTGATCAAATATAAGTTGGCTGTAGATGTTTGGATTGATTTCTGGTGTTTCTATTCTGTTCCATTGGTCTATCCATCTGTTTCTGTACCAGTACCATGCTGTTTTGATAACAACTGCCCTGTAGTATGCCCTGAAATCTGGGATTGTGATGCCTCCGGCTTTGTTTTTGTTGTACAAAATTGCTTTGGCTATTCGAGGTCTTCTGTGTCTCTATATGAATTTCAGCGTTATTTTTTCCAGATCTGAGAAGAATGTCTTCGGTATCTTGATTGGTATTGCATTGAATGTATAAATTGCTTTTGGGAGAATAGACATTTTGATGATATTGATTCTTCCAATCCATGAGCATGGAAGATTTCTCCATTTTTTGGTATCCTCTTCTATTTCTTTCTTTAAGGTTTTGTAGTTTTCATCGTAGAGATCTTTAACGTCCTTGGTTAAGTTTATTCCAAGGTATTTGATTGTTTTTGTAGCTATCGCGAATGGGATTGATCTTAGGAGTTCTTCCTCAGCCGTGGCATTGCCTGTGTATACAAAGGCTGTTGATTTTTGTGGATTAATTTTATATCCTGCTACTTTGCCAAACTCTTCGATGAGTTCCAGTAGTCTCTTAGTAGAGTTCTTTGGGTCTCCTAAATAAAGAATCATATCATCTGCAAAGAGGGATAGTTTGAGTTCTTCCTTCCCGATTTGTATCCCTTTAATTTCTTTTTCTTGCCTAATAGCTCTGGCTAAAACTTCCAGAACTATATTGAAGAGCAGTGGTGAGAGTGGGCATCCCTGTCTGGTACCAGATCTCAGCGGAAATGCTTCCAACTTTTCCCCATTCAATAGGATGTTGGCCGTGGGTTTTTCATATATTGCTTTGATTGTATTGAGGAATGTTCCTTCCATACCCAGTTTGCTTAGAGTTTTCATCATGAAAGGGTGTTGTATTTTATCAAATGCTTTCTCTGCGTCTATTGAGAGAATCATATGGTTTTTCTTCTGCAGCCTGTTAATGTAGTGTATTACGTTGATTGTTTTGCGGACATTGAACCATCCTTGCATACCAGGGATAAATCCCACTTGGTCTGGGTGGATGATCTTTCTGATGTGTTGTTGCATTCTATTGGCCAGAATTTTATTGAGGATTTTTGCGTCTATGTTCATCAGGGATATTGGTCTGTAATTCTCTTTCAATGCTGTATCTTTTTCCAGCTTAGGAATTAAGGTGATGCTGGCTTCATAGAAAGAATTTGGGAGGAATCTCTCTTTTGCGATTGTTCTGAATAGTTTGAGAAGAATTGGAGTTAGTTCTTCTCTAAATGTCTGGTAGAACTCAGCAGTGAATCCATCTGGTCCTGGGCTTTTCTTTGTTGGGAGGGCCTTTATTACTGTTTCAATTTCTGTGTCAGTTATGGGTCTGTTTAGGTTTTCTATGTCTTCCTGGCTCAATTTAGGTAGGTTGTATGTGTCCAAGAATCTGTCCATTTCTGATAGATTTCCCTGTTTGCTGGCATACAATTCCTTGTAGTAATTTCTGATGATTCTTTTTATTTCTGTGGTGTCTGTTGTTATGTTTCCTTTTTCATCTCTGATCCTATTGATTTGGGTCTTTTCTCTTCTTTTTTTTAGTTAGTTGGGCCAATGGTGTGTCAATTTTGTTTATTTTTTCAAAAAACCAGCTCCTCGTTTGGCTGATTTTTTGTAATGTTTTTTTGGATTCAATCCTGTTGATTTCTTCTTTGATTTTAATTATTTCCCTTCTTCTACTGGGTTTGGGTTTGGTTTGCTGCAGATTTTCTAGATCCTTGAGATGACTTGAAAGCTCATCTATTTGGTGCCTCTCCAATTTCTTGATGTAGGCACCTATTGATATAAACTTTCCTCTTAGCACTGCTTTTGTTGTATCCCAGAGGTTTTGGAATGTTGTGCTGTTATCCTCATTTACTTCCAGAAAATTTTTGATTTCTCTTTTAATTTCTTCTATGACCCATTGTTCGTTCAGGAGCATGTTGTTCAATCTCCATGTGTTTGCACGTGCTCTGGGGATTCCCGAGTTGCTAATTTCCAATTTCATTCCTTTGTGGTCTGAGAAGTTGCATGGTATGATTCTAATTCTCTTGAATTTGCTGAGACTTGCTTTATGGCCTAGTATGTGGTCAATCCTAGAGAAGGTTCCATGTACTGCTGAGAAGAATGTAAAGTCCTTAGATGTAGGATGAAATGTTCTGTAGATATCTGTTAGATCCATTTGGGCTTTAGTGTCGTTTAAATCTGCTGTCTCCTTGTTGATCTTCTGTTCTGTTGATCTGTCTATCTCTGAGAGTGGAGTATTGAAGTCCCCCAGTACTATTGTATTGGGGTCTAAGTCTCCCTTTAGGTCTCTTAACAAGTCTTTTAAATAAGCTGGTGCCCTGTGATTAGGTGCATATACATTGATAATCGTTATATCTTCCTGTTGAATGGATCCCTTAATCATTAAATAGTGCCCTCTTTGTCTCTCCTGACAGTTTTTGTGGTAAAGTTTATGTTGTCCGATATTAAGATGGCTACGCCCGCTCTTTTTTCATTTCTGTTGGCATGGTATATCTTTTTCCAGCCTTTCACTTTCAGTCTGTATGGATCATTGTTGGAAAGATGAGTTTCTTGTAAGCAGCAAAAAGATGGGTTTTGTTCCTTAATCCACTCAGCCAATCGGTGTCTTTTAACTGGACAGTTCAAGCCATTAACATTCAATGTGACTATTGAGAAGGAGTAACGTTGCCCTGCCATTAGCCAAAGATACTTTCTAGTATATGGTTTGAGATTCCTGTGATCTTTTGCTGTGAGGTTTCCTTCCTTTACCTTCTTTCATATTGGTTACCGTGTTTCTGTGTTTCTATATGTAACACATCTTTAAGCATCTTTTGCAGGGCTGGACGAGTGGCGACAAATTCTTTCAGTTTCTGTTTGCTATGAAAAGTCTTAATTTCACCTTCATTCACAAATGAGAGCTTTGCAGGATATAGTATTCTGGGCTGGCAGTTTTTCTCTCTTAGTACCTGGGCTATATCTCGCCATTCTTTCCTGGCTTGTAGGGTTTCTGATGAGAAGTCAGCTGTAAGTCTAATTGGAGATCCTCTGAGAGTAATCTGGCGTTTCTCTCTTGCACATTTTAGGATCTTTTCTTTGTGTTTCACTGTGGTGAGTTTGATTACGACGTGTCTTGGTGAGGATCTCTTTTGGTCATGTTTATTAGGGGTTCTATGAGCTTCCTGTACTAGGATGTCTCTGTCCTTCTCCAAACCTGGGAAATTTTCTGCTAGTATCTCACTAAAAAGGCCTTCTAATCCTTTCTCCCTTTCCATGCCTTCAGGAACTCCCAGAACCCGAATGTTGGGTTTTTTAATAGTATCCTGTAGATTCCTGACAGTATTTTTTAGATTTCTGATTTCTTCTTCTTTTCTTTGATTTGACTGTTTCCTTTCCTGTTCTCTGTCTTCTAAGTCTGATATTCTCTCTTCTGCTTCACCCATTCTGTTTTTAAGGCTCTCTAATGTGTTTGCCATTTGATCTATTGAGTTCTTCATTTCATTGTGGTTTTTTGTCACTATGACAGTTTCCTGTTCCACTAGTTGTTTCATTTCATTTTGATTCCTCCTTAATATTTCATTTTCACAAGAGAGATTTTCTATCTTGTCCATTAAGGATTTCTGTAGTTCAAGAATTTGTTTTTGAGAACTTCTTAATGTTCTTATCAATTTTTTGAAATCTGCTTCTTGCATTTCCTCTATCTCTTCATCTTCATAATCTTGCATTGGCGTGTCTTGTTCACTTGGGGGCGTCATAGTGCCTTCCTTGTTCTTGGTACCTCCGCTTCTATGTTTCTTGCTTGGCATGTTAGAGATAATTTGTGGTGTTTTTGTTTTTGCTGTGGTGTTTTTTTTTTTCTCTCGTTATACTATGCCTCTAAGTGAGCTGTCTGCTTTGTTGGAGCCTTAGGGGCTGTGGTGGGTGTGGCCAGAGAGCTATGCTTGTTTCTTCAGGTTTAAGGCTGTGTAAAGAGCGACTCTCCCAGATTACTTGCTCCTTGCTGGCTCTCTCTCTCTCTCTCTCTCTCTCTCTCTCTTTTTTTTTGACTCAGTTGGGAGTGGAGTTGAGGGTAGTTGAAATCTGGCCTCTGTGAGTATTCGTTTGATCTACCCCTGGGACCATACACAGAGTTTTTGCAGCCCTCAATGTGTTCTCCAGTTTCGCTAAAGATACTGAGTTTGGCTGAGCTTTACATATGTAAAATCGCGGTGCTCTTTGTTTTGCTTGGTGAGTGAAGGGAGAGGCCTCTGTTCCCCCTCCCCCCAATGTCTCGGACTTCTCAGGTCTTTGTCTTACCCGCCTCCGTTCCCGTGCTGGCGAGATTCTGTGGCTCTGGCTCCTCTCCCGCCGCTGCCGCTTGTCTCGGTTGTTTTTCCACGCGGTGGGCTCCCTGTAAGTCCTCTGTGTCTCATCCACAAGATCTGGAAGCGTTTCCTCTGCAGTTTTTTTCTGAGTCTTTTCCTGAGGCTACAGTAATTCCACTTTTATGAAAGTTTATTTTCCCAAACTAAGGCACACGTCCTCACTATCCGCCATCTTGGCTCCGCCCCCTTTATGTATCTGTTTTTAAAAAGATTGACCATAAGCTGATCATTGTTAAAGCTGGATGCTGAATATATTTAGTCTACATTTGAATGTTTAAAATGTCCCATAAACAGTTTAAAATTGTGAAATACATAGAAAAGTGTGTAAAGCGTGTATATGCAGATTGATAGGGAATTCTGACTACATGGTACGACTCGGTGGCTAAACCATTAGAACTGTGCAGCTCCCAGAAGGCACCCTGTGCCTCTCTGCAATGATAACTTTCTTCTTTATTGGTAGCGATTATCCTGACATGTCTTGCTTTCCTTTATCGTTTTACCACTTAGGTTTCCATCCTTAACGGCTGTGAATTAGTGCTGCTCATAATTAGATGAAAGATACCATAGAGCAGGCTCTTCTGTTTCTTACCTTTCATCTTCGTGAAAATCCTCCATAGTCGCCCTTCTCAGTTCTCTCTGCGGTCCATTTGATGTATTTTCAACCAAGAACAAAACAAGATAGTCTTTGAATTAATTCTTCAGTGCCTTCGGCTCCTGTGAATGTCGAAAAATTTAAGCCCATCTCACTGAATACTGAACGCTGCAGAGAAACAGGGTAGTCTTGAGAGAGAGGAAAATGGAGAGAATGTCTTTGTAAGGAAGAATAAAAGGAATAGGGCATTTTGGTGAGAGGTGAATCAGGGTGAGGCCGGCAGTTGATAGAAGCGTTAGAGGTAGATTGCCAAATGAAGTCAAAATTTGTCACAAAATCTAATGGATCTTGTCCAGTGTCTCTTCCATACTATATCGTTTCATTCTTTTTTTTTTTAATTGAGCTTGATTTTGGTTTTCCTTTTATCTATTTATTTCTTTTTTTGTTAAGATTTATTTTATTTATTTGAAAGAGTTACAGAGAGAGGTAGAGACAGAGAGGTCATCCATCTGTTGATTCACTCCCCAATTGGCTGCATTGACCGGAGCTGTGCCGATCCGAAGCCAGGAACCAGGAGCCTCCTCCAGGTCTCCCATGTGGGTGCAGGGGCCCAAGGACTTAGGCTGTAGCAGAGAGCCGGATCAGAAGAGGAGCAGCCAGGACTAGAACCGGCGATGCCGGTGCTTTAGGCCACAGCACCAGCCCCTTTTTCATTCTTCTTTTTTTTTTTCTTAACTTTTATTTAATGAATATAAATTTCCAGTGTACAGCTTATGGATTACAATGGCTTCCCCCTCCCATAACTTCCCTCCCACCCGCAACCCTCCCCTCTCCCGCTCCCTCTCCCCTTCCATTTGCATCAAGATTCATTTTCAATTCGCTTTATATACAGAAGATCAATTTAGTATAAAGATTTCAACAGTTTGCACCCACATAGAAACACAAAGTGAAACATACTGTTTGAGTACTAGTTATAGCATTAAATCACAATGTACAGCACATTAAGGACAGAGATCCCACATGAGGAGCAAGTGCACAGTGGCTCCTGTTGTTGACCCAACAAATTGACACTCTAGTTTATGGCGCCAGTAACCATCCTAGGCTGTCGTCATGAGTTGCCAAGGCTATGGAAGCCTTCCAAGTTTGCCGACTCTGATCATATTTAGACAAGGTCATAAAAGACAGAGTGAGGATAGTAACCAATGATCCTAAGAGTGGCATTTACCAGGTTTGAACAATTATACAGCATTAAGTGGGGAAGAGGACCATCAGTACACACAGGTTGGGAGTAGAGCCATTGGTGGTAGAGTAGAGGTTATGATTATAAAGGAATGAGGCCCAAGTGCGCTAGACAGGGTCTAGAACAAAGGACAGAGTCATTATTAGAGGAGCTAAGAAAGGTGCTGTCTAAGCTACAATTAAGTTTTCTGATTGAGAGGCAAATAGAACCTGATAGAAGGGGCTTGATAATAATCTGGTGGGCTTTAGGCCTTGTGAATTCAGAGGCCCAGACCTACCTATCTCTTCACATGGGGTATATCCTAAGGGAGGTGTGAACCTCCTAGGGGAAGGCACTCTGTTGACTTTCATTACTTGGCTGGGCTGGGAGGAGAGCTGGCCAGGTAAAGGCAGGGGGCATCTCTAACAAGAAATTTACAGTTCTGCCTGCAATGTTGCTGACCCTACTTGACCATCCCCTCAGCTGCAGTGGTCACTTTGGAAGTTGGGCTGAGTGAAGGGCTTTTCAGCTTAGAGCCAATAAGATCTGTGGCTCTGACCTGGGCATCCTTCGACTCCAGGGTAGGTCCATTTCCAGTGATCCAACTCTTGGCAGAGCTGCCAGAGCTCTTCACAAGCTGACTTCTGCTGAAGCCCAGGCTTACCACATTGAAAGCCACTGCAGTGGACTGGCCTGTTGGGTCTCCTTGAGGGCAGATCACTGTACAGATCAGCCATGAATAGGCCTGCCACCCATTGCTTCTGATGCCTAGCTTTCTTTTCCTCCTGGTTTGTGTTAAAGCAGACCAGAGGATGCAAGTCAAGGGAGTGCCTGTGTCCCATCTCTAGTCTTCGGTGGCCTGAACTACAAGTCTATAGTCACAGGCATGTTCTGTAGTAGTTTTTCTAAGGTAGACAATGCCCTTGAGGAAAATTATATTCTCACTTTAAAACTTTCTTTCCCTTTGGTCTGAAAGGGAAGTTTTTTCTACTTACTGTATACTTCGCTGATGGCGAAGTGAATCTAGCTATGAGATTATTATTTAAGTTCTTATTTTGGCTATGCTATTACAGAAAAATGTTAGCCATCTCTTTAATAAGGTCTAAAGATTAAATTGTGCGTCCTACAGATTCCTTCATAATAGAATTAGTTTCCTACCTTGAAGAGAATAGAGAAATGAAAGAACAAGTTGGGCTTAGAATAGAGAAATGAGGGAGTAAGTCCTAGATCGCTTGCTGACAATAGCAATATTACATGAATACTTAGCAAACCGTTTCAACCATTAGATAACAACTTAAGAAAACATTTACCAGAAGGTCCAATGCCTTCTATAAATTTTAAGAATCATGTATTTGAAAACACCTCTTAAATATCTAACATGGTGTAGTTTGTTTAGCCAGTAAACTTAAGCACAACCATCTAAAATGTTTTTAGTTTCTTTCTAACAACACGTTTAAAACATATGATACACAGATTCAGGTCACACAAATTAAAATGTATCTTTGATTGATTTTAGCAGCTTAAATTTATGGACAATCTTATCTATAAGCCATTTAAAATAAAACTCTTAGTAAAATTTCCCCATGTGGACATACAATATGTACACACATATAACATAGCATAATAGACCAATATAACAATTTTAATAATAGCTTTTAAAATCTTTAACTCCTTTTGTAGATTGCCAATTGATTTGAATTGCTTTTTGTTTTTAGTAACCTCAGTTAACCATACTTTCTCTCAGTGGGTACTGTTAATACATTATTGGCTTCATCTGTTTGCAGAGCCATCCCAAAGTACTGAATACAATAAAAGTGGCTGGAAAAAGTCCATAGGAACCTATAGGAGGACAGCTAAACACAGAACCAGTAATGCTTTAGTTTTAAGAGCAGCACATCATATATAACTATGGATGACAAAAGACTTTAAGTCGCCATGTTTAAAATTATAAACTCATCAACCAACAAGAGGCACTTGCTTACTTCACAGTATTTTTGAAAGCACCTATAGGATTTTACAAGTATTTAACCCTTTAGGCCTCTGGGGCTTTCTCATCAAGATAACTATCATGTCTAGTAACACAAGATCATTAGACTTTTTAATTCTCAAACATTTGTATTAATAGCATTTTCCATTATAGAAACTTAAAGTCTGGTACCACATCACATCTTGACAGTCCTTCTAATATAATCCAAATAGCCTGATTAGTTGGTGTCTCTATAAGATGAGAGACATAGGTCCTTCGATTTTTTCAGTTGGGCCCAAACTGGAAAAACCAAAGTCCAAGATTTACTGGAAATTTTAGAGACCAGATTGTTTGAAACTTTGATTTTTTGAATGCCTGTCAAGAATGCCAAGAAGGCTCAAAATCCAAAATATCTGGTTGAAATAAGATTCCTTAAAATCATGACATAACATAGACCAAATTTGATCATTGTTACAAGGTGATTATTCAAATCTTTGAAAATAAGCACATATTTAAATAACCCATAGCTCTTAATAAAAATTCAGCTGTTTTTGAACAATTAGAATTTAACAGACATCAAGAGAACATAATAGATTACTTTAACACATTGCTTTAACAGAGCATCAGAGTTTAATTCTATGTCAAAGAGAAATTGAGCTTCCAGTGATCTTTTGCTGTGAGGTTTCCTTCCTTTACCTTCTTTCATATTGGTGACCATGTTTCTGTGTTTCTGTGTGTAACACATCTTTAAGCATCTTTTGCAGGGCAGGACGAGTGGCAACAAATTCTTTCAGTTTCTGTTTGCTATGAAAAGTCTTAATTTCACCTTCATTCACAAATGAGAGCTTTGCAGGATATAGTATTCTGGGCTGGCAGTTTTTCTCTCTTAGTACCTGGGCTATGTCTCGCCATTCTTTCCTGGCTTGTAGGGTTTCTGATGAGAAGTCTGCTGTGAGTCTAATTGGAGATCCTCTGAGAGTAATCTGGCGTTTCTCTCTTGCACATTTTAGGATCTTTTCTTTATGTTTCACTGTGGTGAGTTTGATTACAACATGTCTTGGTGAGGATCTCTTTTGGTCATGTTTATTAGGGGTTCTATAAGCTTCCTGTACTAAGATGCCTCTGTCCTTCTCCAAACCTGGGAAATTTTCTGCTAGTATCTCACTGAAAATGCCTTCTAATCCTTTCTCCCTCTCCATGCCTTCAGGAACTCCTAGAACCCGAATGTTGGGTTTTTTAATAGTATCCTGTATATTCCCGACAATATTTTTTGGATTTCTAATTTCTTCTTCTTTTCTTTGGTTTGCCTGTTTCCTTTCCTGTTCTCTGTCTTCTAAGTCTGATATTCTCTGTTCTGCTTCACCCATTCTGTTTTTAAGGCTCTCTAATGTGTTTGTCATTTGATCTATTGAATTCTTCATTTCATTATGATTTCTTGTCACTATCACAGTTTCTTGTTCCACTAGTTGTTTCATTTCATTTTGATTCCTCCTTAATATTTCATTTTCACGGGAGAGATTTTCTATCTTGTCCATTAAGGATTTCTGTAGTTCAAGAATTTGTTTTTGAGAACTTCTTAATGTTCTTATCAATTTTTTGAAATCTGCTTCTTGCATTTCCTCTATCTCTTCATCTTCATAATCTTGAATTGGGGTGTCTTTTTCATTTGGGGGCATCATAGTGTCTTCCTTGTTCTTGTTACCTCGGTTTTTGCGTTTGTTGTATGGCATGTTGGAGATATTTGGTTTCTTCACTGTGGTGTTTTTTCTTGTTACACTATGGCTCTATATTAAGTGGACTGTCTGCTTTCAGTGGAGCCTTAGAGGCTTGAGATGAGTGTGGACTGAGAGCTGTGTTTGGTTCCTCAGGGTTGAGGGTGTGTCAAAGATGACACTCCCAGGTTAGGTGTGGTAAATCTCTCTTTCTTTTTTTGATTCAAAAGGGAAGTAATTCCACACAGCTGAACATAATTGGAGGTAGTTAGCAGGCAAATGATATATCCACGGGAGCCAGAGATTAGAAGCTCTTTCCCAAGGACCACACAGGGAATCTCTGCTGCCCTCAGTGAGGGCTCCAATTCTCCTGCAGTCTCCCACTGGGTTGCCAAGTTAGATGCTAATCTCCTGTTATTTCACCCCTCCCCCCAGAGTCAGGTTTTTCTGCTAGGCTCAGGGCTGGTGCAGACCTGAGGTCGCCCTGCTTATGACGTATGTCCAAAATGGCACCTGCTCTGTCTTGCTCGCCTTTGAGGGGTGAGCGGAGAGAGAGAAATTTGTGTCCGTATCGGTCACTTTTTTTATTTTTTTCCTCTCTCTCTTCTAGTTAGCCTGGTGATTTTTTTCCCACGGAGTTTCAAGCCTCGTTCCCTCTAGCCTCCTCTTTCCGCTTGCCCGCTGGTGTCTCGGGCTATTGAGGTTCTGCTCACCTTGCGTTCCAGCGCTGGTGTGTTGAGTCTGCCGCTGGTGTCCCGAACTTGGGCTCCCACGCTCTCCACGCAGGTCCACTGTGAATCACTAGTTCCGGAAGAGTTTCCTCTGCTGTTTCATCCCCTACTCTTCCTTGACCCTGCAGTATCTCCACTTATATTAAACTGTCTCTCCCCCGGACTAATAGTGTGCTCCCTGCCTATTCTGCCATCTTGCCGCTCCGATCCCCTTTTTCATTCTTAAACATTATTCCCATGTTTGGATATCCAATAGTTATTATAAATTCTTGTATCTTTGATCTTTGGTAATTGCAGAGCTTAACTACTTTTTTCCTCCTGAATTCTTCTGAGCAAAACCAAAAATTTTCCCTTTGTTTGTTTTCCTAAAAATCAAACTTGGCTATTTAGTGTGACATCAGTAGTGGTGAAAGCAAATATTTGTTAGTTATACAAATTGCCATGTGATGCAGGCCTGTTTCTAAACAGAGATGACTTCCTTGGGGAATAGTGTTCTAAACAATTACTGAGGGAAATTTAGCCTTGTGAAAAGTTCAGCTTTCGATACCATGCCTTCACACTGGACGTTGTCTTGCAAATGGGCAAGTTCCTTAGTGGAAGGATAAGTTAAAAATAAGACATGTTTAAAAAAAAAAAGGGACCATTTTAGGCACTTAGCAAAAAGAGATGATTTTGATTTATATGAGTAAGAGTTTTACTGCAGTACTCTAAAATCACTGATGAATTAAACTCTAAGCATTCTTTTCTGTTTTCAACTCTCAAGTTTATAGATAAATTTTTCAGTCTTGCCTCAGAAATAATGCTTTTGCCTCAGTGGGTTCATTACCCTATGGTGCGCCTGGATTGTGAAGATTTGAAAACAGGCCTGAAAAATAAAGCCAGAGACTTTGCGAACAGATTACTAAATGATATAGCTTCAAAATACAGGAAAGAAAATGAGTGGTAAGTAGGAATAATCAGCAAACTTGGAATTATAGGGCCAAAATCAGTACTTCGCTAAAATAACTTGTTAATCAGCAAAAGATGCAAATCTGTATGTTCTCAAAGCTTTTTTTTCAGAGCCACCTTCTAAGGAGGTTCCTTCACACACCCGTGGGGATGGGTTCAGTTGTTTAATACTGGCTGAGATTCACTTGAAGGCAGCCCAGGACTTTTTTTTTTTTTAGCATTTGTGTGTCAGTAGCATGATAATGAAAATGATATTCTGTGGTACGGCAAATATATGAGCTCATTCCTGCTTCTAATATTTATTTGTTTGTCACCTTAGCTTATTTTTGTCAGCTGTGAAATGGAGGTGCTGATGCCCGTTTCTCGGGATGGCCGTTAAACTGGATTCACAAACCAGAGACTTCTTAGCTCTGTGTCGTGCTTCTGGGTTGCACTTGTTTCTCACTGTGTTGTATTTTGTTTAAAGAAAATTTTAATTTGCTGTTGACGTTTCAAAATGACCTCTTTCTGTCCCTTTCTCTATCTATTTGACTCATACAAACACACACACACAACACTCTTTCCTAAGGATTTCTTGCTTTTATTCACAAAGTGCAGACGGCTGGTGCTGTGGTGTAGCAGGTTAAGCTGCCGCCTGCAGTGCTGGCATCCCATATGAACGCCCAGCTTCTCCTCTTCCAATCCAGCTCTCTGCTATTGCTCGTGGAAAATCAGTGGAGGATGGCACAAGTGCTTGGGCCTCTGCACCCATGTGTAGACCCAGATGAAGCTCCTGGCTAAGGATTGGCCCAACTGCAGCCATTGCAACTATTTGGGGAGTGGACCAAGAGATGGAAGATTTCTCTCTCCATCTCTCCTTCTCTGTAACACTGACTTTCAAATAAATAAGTCTTTTTTTAAGAAAGCTTTTTAAAATAAATATAAATTTCATAGGTACAGCTTTTGGAATATAGCAGTTCTTCCCCTCCATGCCTGCCTTCCCACCCCCACTTCCATCCCACCTCCAACTCCCTCTCCCATCCCATTCTTCATTAATATTCATTTTTTAAATTATCTTAAATACAGAAGACCAACTTAATACTAAGTAAAGATTTCAACAGTTTATGCCCAGACACACAAAGTATAAAGTACTGTTTGAAGACAAGTTTTACCGATAATTCTTGTAGTACAGCTCATTAATGACAGAGGTCCTACATGGGGAGTAAGAGCACAGTGACTCCTGTTGTTGATTTAACAATTAACACTCTTACTTTTGACATTCAGTGACCACCTGAGGCTCTTAACATGAGCTGCCAAGGCTATGTAAGCCTTTTGAGTCCACAAACTCTGTCAGTATTTAGACAGGGCTGTAAGCAAAGTGGAAGTTCTCTCCTCCTTCAGAGAAAGGTACCTCTTCTTCCCACTGGAATCTCACTCACAGAGATCTTTCATGTAGGTCATTTTTTGCCAGGAATTCTCCTGACTCTGCCATGAACTAATTGCATGACTCTGGACAAATTACTTAATTCCTCTTAGCCTCAGTTCCTGCTGTGTCAGCTGGAAAAAGTTTATAGCTCCTTTGCTGGTATTGCAAATATCAATGTTTAAATGACTTATTTATTTATTTGAAAGGGCAAGAGTGGTGGTAGGGGGACAGAGAGAAAGGCAGAGGCCAGGAACTTTTTCCAGGTCTCCCATGTGGGTGTAGGGACTCAAGCACTTGGGCCTTCATCTGCTGATTTTCCAGGCACATTAGCAGGGAGCTGAATCAGAAGTGGAGCAGCAAGGACCCAAACATTGGGTCACACGGGGTGCTGGTGTTGCAGATGGCAGCATGGCTCACTGCACTGTTGTGCCAGATCCACAGATACCACTTGTTAGCAAACAGCACCATACTTGGTGTAGAATAGGAAGCCTTCAGTTGTTTTCAGTAAATAAACAAATATGGCTGTCAAAAAGTCAGGTGTTTATCAGACAGACTTTTTGTAAAAGTATATGACACAGAAAAAACATCAAAGATGCTACAGTGTTAGATCCTATCCCTGTCTCTGAAGTCTTAACAAGAATAATAATTAAGTGATCTTACAAATAATTATGTTTATCAGTAAATGAGAGTGTACTGTGTGCCATGCCCTTTGTTTTATTCTAATAGAAGCCTTTAACAACATGAATGTTAATAGCTTGATGTAGCAGGCGTGGAGGTTGATGTAAGGTTAGGAAGCTAGCAGTCCACTTAGGTAGGATTTTGAGTAAGGGCTGCCTGATTAAAATTATGATCTTATTTTAGGTATTCAAGGAAGTTGAAACAATCTCTAGGAAAAATATGCCATAATTTCATAACAAAATATTAACTTTATAGATTGTGTTGATGAATGATATGTACTGGGTTATATCAGATAAGTTTAATGTTTTACAATACCTTGGTGGATTAACCAATGCTTAGGTTACCACAATTGCTATTTTGTAATAATTACAACAACACATTTATTAAGTATGCCAGAACATTAAATGACATACACACGGTAAAGCAGAGTGTTATGTCAGTATTTGCAGTGAATTTGAAGCAATTAAAGAGCGAGCATTGAAAGTCCCTGAGACATCAGAAGAAATGATGGATCTGATATCTTATGTCGAAAAAGCTCGTACTGTAAGAATCGAAGAGCTGATTTTAAGGATCCAGGTAAGGAACTTTTGATTTACAAAATTTAGATAGTTTTAAAACTGTGGACTATATATATACATATATATATATATTTTAAATGTGTAAAATACACAGTTAAATAGTTATAAACTGAGAGCCTATGTTGCTACCACCTATGTCAAGAAAGAGGGGAGCCCCTGGGACCAGCATGGTGGCACAGTGGGTTAAGCTATATCACCTATCAGAGTGCCCCTTTGAGTCCTGGCTCCTCTGCTTCTGATCCAGCTCCCTGCTAATATATGTGGGAAGATGGTTCAAGTGCTTGGGACTCTCCTCCCCACATGAGAGACCTGCGTAGAGCACTGCGCTGGTCCATTGGCTTTGGCCTGACTCTGTGCTGGCTGTTGGAGTCATTTGGGAGTTAACCAGCAGATGAATGATTGATCTCTCTCTCCTCCTCAGTTGCTCTGCCTTTCAAATAAATAAATAGATGATAAAAGGAAAGAAAGAGGACAGCCTAGAAGGCTTCTCCATGGCTCTTCCTGATCACAGTTCCTTCCCTCTCCCCTAGGGGTTTTCACTACATTTTTATAATAATCATGTCTTTGATTTTTTAAAATTATTTTGAAATTTAAATTTATTTTCATTTTATTTGGATAACAGAGGCAGAGACAGACCTCATACAGAGAGCTTTGTATCCTCTGATTGACTCCACAATGTCCACAAGTAGCTAGGATTAGGCAGTTCAAAGCCAGGAATCCAGAACTCTGTCTGGGTCTCCCATATGGTTGGCAGGTGCTCCACTACTTGGGCTATCAGTTGCTGCATCTCAGGATGTGCATTAGCAAGAAGCTAGAATTGGAAATGGAGTCAGGACTTGAACCCAGGCAGCCCAGTGTTGGATGTGGGCATTTTTTTTTTTTAAGATTTATTTATTTATTTGAAAGGCACAGTTACAGAAGGGTTGGGGGAGAGACATGGAGAAAGAAATCTTCCATCCACTGGTTCACTCCCCAAGTGGAGCAGCTGGGATGTGAACCAGCACCCATGTGGGATGCTGGGGTTGCAGCTTAAGTCACTCTGCCACAACGCTGGCCCTCCAAGTGGCATCCTAACTGCTGTGCCAAGCACTTGCTTGGTATATTTGGTTTTCTTCAGTTTTCATCAACTGTGTGTGTATCTTTAAACAAAATAGATTTTTACAAATTTTTTTGTAGTTTCTACACTTATAGTATGCTTATATCTTTGTCACACCTATATTTATTCACATTGTTTATTAGAAAAAACTAAAAATTGTGAAATAATGCATGTACTGTATATTATATAAAACATAATTGTCCCATTTAGAATATCATAACAGCCAGTGATTGCCACACAGGGAAAGAGAGCCAACACCTTAGACACCCATCCCTCTGGCCTTTTTGTGGATGTGAGCACCAGCCTGACATTGACAGCAATAACTTCCTTGCTTTTTACAGATTTACTATCTAAAGCTCTGTCTCTAATCAGTAGACTGAGTTTTTGTCTGACTTCCATTTTTATACAAAGGGAATCATACTGTTTATAATTTTTGGCATCATACCAGTGTTGTTAGTGATGTTCTTGCTCCTTAACTTTTGCTTTTGTTGCTGTCTAGTATTCCATTCTAGATTGTATCACTATAGAATAACAATAACTGTTGAATTTTTAAAATTTCAACTGTTCTGGAGATTGGATTGTTCCCAGTTTAGCTATTAGTAGTAATGCTTCTGGGAACATTTCTGTACTTAAATTCTGGTTCATGTGTTCATACATTCCTCCCTTGTTGTTAGAGATCTTGTTTTTCATTTGAATTTATTTAATTCATTTGAAAGGCACAGAGGGAGGTAGAGAGGGAGGGAGAAAGGGAAAGATACAGAGAATTAATCTAGTATCCACAGATTAACTTCCCAGGTGGCTGCGATGGCCAGAGCTGAAACAGGTTGAAGCCAGGAGCCAGAAACTCAATCCAGGAGGTAAAAATATTTGACTTCTCTATTCAGATAAATCTGTTGTTTTAAAAAGCTTTTTTTTTTTTAACCTTTGCTGTTCACCCCCATACTCGCAGACTATTATTATTATTATTATTATTTGACAGGCAGAGTGGACAGTGAGAGAGAGACAGAGAGAAAGGTCTTCCTTTGCCATTGGTTCACCCTCCAATGGCCGCCGCGGTAGGCGCGCTGCGGCCGGCGCACCGCGCTGATCCGATGGCAGGAGCCAGGTGCTTCTCCTGGTCTCCCATGGGGTGCAGGGCCCAAGGACTTGGGCCATCCTCCACTGCACTCCCTGGCCACAGCAGAGAGCTGGCCTGGAAGAGGGGCAACCGGGACAGGATCGGTGCCCCGACCGGGACTAGAACCCGGTGTGCCGGCGCTGCAAGGTGGAGGATTAGCCTAGTGAGCCACGGCGCCAGCCCGCAGACTATTATTATATGCTAAGGTAACATCCATGACTATACAAAACAACACAGAAGATATAAAATATTACCAAAGATTGAAAAATTTAAAAATTCATAAGAGTTTCTGAACATTTGAGGCCGGCGCCACGGCTCAATAGGCTAATCCTCTGCCTTGTGGCCCCGGCACACCGGGTTCTAGTCCCGGTCGGGGCGCCGATTCTGTCCCGGTTGCCCCTCTTGCAGGCCAGTTCTCTGCTGTGGCCCAGGAGTGCAGTGGAGGATGGCCCAAGTGCTTGGGTCCTGCACCCCATGGGAGACCAAGATAAGCACCTGGCTCCTACCTTCAGATCAGCGTGGAGGGTGAACCAACGGCAAAGGAAGACCTTTCTCTCTGTCTCTCTTTCTCACTGTCCACTCTGCCTGTCAAAAAAAAAAAAAAAAAAATTTCTGAACATTTGGACATCTTTTCAGTTGTATACAAAGAGGACCAGGAGTTCCTTTGTGTTAAACCAACTGCAAGGGAAAAATTTTAATAAGCTTTATTGCCAGTGTAAAAGTACAGTAAGGGGCTGGTGCTGTGACATAGTGGGTAAAGCCGCTGCCTGCAGTGCCGGCATCCCATATGGGCACTGGTTCTAGTTCTGGCTGTTCCACTTCCAATCCAGCTCTCTGCTATGGCCTGGGAAAGCAGTAGAAGATGGCCCAAGTCCTTGGGCCCCTGCACCCATGTGTGAGACCTGGAAGAAGCTCCTGGCTTCTGGCTTTAGATCAGCCCAGTTCCAGCTGTTGTGGCCAACTGGGGAGTGAACCAGTGGATGGAAGATCTCTCTCTCTCTCTCTTTCTGTAGCAATACCTTTCAAATAAATAAATCATAAAAAAAAATACAGTTCAGTGACCTGAAGCTGAATAAATCATACTTGAGCTGTTGGAATACCCATGTGATTTAGGCCATTTAAAATAGCAGCTAATCTGAGTTGGCTCTCTTTTTCATAATGCCTTTGCTTTTCTGTTTGGTGTATTATATCTACAGTTTATTTTGCAGGAATCCAAACGCCAGATGAGTTACTTCTTAGATGTTTTTCTGTTTCCTAAAGAAGACTTAGCTTTAAATGCAAATGTCCTCATGTGGCCCAGCAAAATTCGACCCATCTTTGATGAGAATGATGAGGTAAATGTATTTTTCAGTATGTTTTTGAAATATGATTAAATTTTTTTTGTAATCTGATATTTTAAGCACTTTGTTCACATTTAACTTTCATGCCTACTTGTCATCTACCTTTAAGAAGTAACTTCATGTGTCAATTTAAGTTTGAGTCTGGCAACATTTATTTCCTTCTAGTGTAGGATAGGCTGTTAGGCTTAAGTCACAGGGTCTTGTAAGGAGAGAGACTGATGTGAAAAAAGGCCAAAGTATTATATAAATTCACAACAGTTAGCACTGTACTAAGTTCTTTCACTAAAGCATTTAGTAAATTCATTTAGTAAATCATTTAATAGAAATCAAAATCCCAGGTGCTCCCATTTGCCCCATTTTATAGATAAGAAAAATGAAACTCGGAGAAGTTAAATAACTTAATATCACAGAGATAAGATAGCAGAGCTAGCATTTTATATGACTGCATATAGTTTCAGATTTTGAAAGAAAAATCTTAACGTAGCCACCGGATCCTAACTTGGGAGGTAAGATGTCAGCTTCTTCATCTCTGAGCTGAGAAGAGTAATTGCTGTGGTGTCCCAGGCGAGGGGCTCAGTACTTCCTGATACACAGCACAGGCATGCTCAGTGAATGCTCCCTTCTGTCGCACCAGAATCTATTAAATAATCACCTTCGAGATCTAGGAGAATGGTCCGTGCAGTTTATTCTTTGCATTTTTGGTTCAGCTGTTATAGACAGTGTATTATTAGTATATTATTTTTATAATCATTTATACTTCCCTGGGTTTTTTTTTTATTACTTTACAAAGCATTTGGCTTTACAATTTGATAACTCTCTCCTTTGTAATAAAATAATTAGCATGATTAAATTGTGTGTGTGTTTTTTTAAAGCTCATTGAGAATGCTAAGCTTAAAAAAGAAAATGAGCTAATTGCCAAGAGAGAGAAACTGATTTTGGAAATAGAAAAGATAGCCCGCCGCATGGAGGAGTTCACCGAGTTTGCAGAGTTGGAACGCATGCAGCAGGTGTGATCAGTACCCAGGCTGTAGCTCGGGCTGGTTCATCGTGACACGGGTGCATCACCATCTGTCTGGAAATACAGAACATCACATGCTTATGGTGGCCAACAGGCTCTTGGCTGTAGAACTGGTTGTATTTGTGGGTCCATTTTTGTGACTTAATTTTCTATTTGTAGACTAAATATAACAATACCTTTTCCTCTGGCATTATACTGTTATTTTTCTTCTTCTTCTTTTTTTTTAACCTTTTGTATTTAAAAATATTCCAAGTAACACAAAAAGGCATAAAAGAGAGTTCAGTGCCACACACAGATTAGACAGTTTTTAATTTTACCATATTTTCTGTAAACATTATGTAGATAAATGTACATGCTATTTCTTTTTTTTTTCTTTTTTTCTTTTTTTTTTTTTTTGACAGGCAGAGTGGATAGTGAGAGAGAGAGAAAGAGAGGAAGGTCTTCCTTTTTGCCGTTGGTTCACCCTCCAATGGCCGCTGCGGCCGGCGCATCTCGCTGATCCGAAGCTGGGAGCCAGGTGCTTCTCCTGGTCTCCCATGCGGGTGCAGGGCCCAAGGACTTGGGCCATCCTCCACTGCCTTCCCGGGCCATAGCAGAGAGCTGGCCTGGAAGAGGGGCAACTGGGATAGAATCCGGCGCCCCAACCGGGACTAGAACCTGGTGTGCGGGCGCCGCAAGGCGGAGGATTAGCCTGTTAAGCCACAGCGCCGGCCACATGCTATTTCTTAAAGCAGGAATGAATATAATGATAACAGATAACGTGGGAAGTCATGGCTAAGAGCATAAAATGAGAAAATAAGAGCATATTACTATATAAAAGATATAATTCAGTGACAACAATATTTATAAATATCTGTATACCAAGTAACAGAGCATCCACACTTTTTTATTACATATTTTACATCTGAAAGAAAAGCTGTGGGATTTGTATTTCTGTGTCTGGCTTATTTCACTTAGTGTAGTTATCTCTAGTTCCATCCATTTTGTTGCAAATGGTAGAATTGCATTTTTTTTTTTAATAGTTAAGTGATATTCCATTGTGGATATGTACCACATTTTTCTTCTTTCTTTCTCTCCTTCCTTCCTTCCTTCCTTCCTTCCTTCCTTCCTTCCTTCCTTCCTTCCTTCCTTCCTCTCTCCGCTCTCTCCTCTCTCCTCTCTCCTCTCCCCTCTCCCCTCTCTCCTCTCTCTTCTGCTTTGCTTCCTTCTTTGCTTCTCTCTCTCTTTTCTCTGTCTCTCTTTGCTACTTTCTCTCACTCATTCTTTCTTTCTAAGAAATCTCCCATCTTCTGATGGACTCAGCAAATGGCCTTAGTGGTTGGGGCTGGGCCAAGCCAAAGCCAGGAGATTGGATCTGCATGATTCTCCCACATGGGTGGCATCTGCTGCTTTCCCAGGCACATCAGCAGGTGGCTGGATTTAAAGTGGGGTAGCCAGGACTTGAACCAGTGTCTGCATGAGATGCCAGCATGGCAGACAGAGGCTTATCCCTCTGTGCTACAGTGCTGGTCCCCTATTTTTTTTTTTTTTTTTTTTGTTTACCATTCTACTTGGAGTAAGATGATACTGTGGTTTTCACATATTTGCTGGTCATTTGTATTTCTTCCTTTGAAAAATTTATATTCATATCCTTTGCCATTTCTTAACTGGCTTTTTTTTTGTCATAGGAAGTTAATATTTAAAGTTGCTCTATAAATAAGGGCATATCCTATAGAGTATGATATGATCTTATTTTTAATAACATGATTTAAATATTTCTTGAGCTCAGAAATGATTTGCTTACAGTATGTGACAGATATAAGACAACTTCAAAAACGCATTCAAGACTCGGAAGAAGCTGTTCAGTTTATTAATAAAGAAGAGGAACTTTTCAAATGGGAATTGACAAAATATCCTGAACTGGATAAATTAAAAGTTAACATTGAGCCCTACCATAAGTTTTTCAATTTTGTTTTAAAGTGGCAACGAACAGAAAAACGGTAATTTTAAAGACAGATTTGTTTGTTTATTTAAAAGAGTATCAGAGAGAGGGAAAAAAGAGAGAGAGAGATAGTGATCTTCCATGTGCTGGTTCACTCTTCCGAATACCCACAATTGCTGAGGCTGGGCCGGGTAGAAGCCAGGAGCCCAGAGCTCCATCCAGCTCATTCATATGGGTGGCAGGCACTCCAATATTTGAGCCATCATCTACTGCTTTCCCAGGCACAATAGTAGGAGGCTGCATTGGAAGCAGACTAACTGGGACTGGTACCGAGCACTTCCAATATGTAATGTGGGTACCCTAAGCAGTAGTTTAACCTGCTGTGCCATGATGCCTGCCCCAAAACTGCAATTTATAGTAATACAATTTAAAAAACTAAACAGATGATATGGGAGGATTTGTGAAATATAAATTGATTTTTGGGAATTAAGTATTTAAAATAGTTCTTACTGTTGATATAGAAGAAGAAGCAAATGCTGGTATGGTTCCACCTAACTTATCAAAAATGTCATTTGGGTTTGCCAGAGTCAGTTATCTTGTGTAAACATTAGTTAGATTAGTTAATAGAGGTCAAATCTGCATTGTATTTGGAGACTGTTAGTTGTCCATTTATGATCATATTCCTGATTTGGGACATGCAGCATAGCACAAATGAGGATTTATGTCCTGTGTCTCAGCTCTACTTGGTATGACTGAACAGACCAATAACTGCACTTGCCCTGAGTGTGTCTCTTCTTTAAGATTTGTTTATTTATTTGAAAGGCAGAGCGAGAGAGAGCGAGCTTTCATCCTCTAGTTCACTCCCCAAATGGCCAAAATGACCAGGGCTGGGCCAGGCTGAAGTCAGGAGCCAGGAGCTTCTCCCTGGTCTCCCACGTGGGTTACCAGGTCCCAGGAACTTGGGCCATTTTCCACTCCTCTCCCAGGTACATTATCAGGGAGCTGGATTGGCAGTGGAGCAGCAGGGACACTAACCAGCACCTCAGGCTACTGCTTAGCCCGCTACGCCCTAGCGCCCAGTGTGTCTCTTATACAGTGAGAGAGACTGAGCCTACAGAATCTCCAGTGTCCTGCCAGACTCCTAAAGTCTGAGTTTAATATGTTTTTTCAATGCAGGTGGATGGACGGAGGGTTTTTGGACCTCAATAGGGAAAACCTGGAGGCTGATGTGGATGAGTTTTCCCGAGAAATTTTTAAGACACTGAAGTTTTTCCAAATGAAACAAAAGAAAGAATTACAAGAAAAAAGGAAAGCAGAAAGAAAACTATCTCTGACAGAAGAGAAAGCTGAGGAAGTACCAAAAGAGAATCCTACAATTACTATGTGCAGTGCCGTAATGGATCAGATAAAAGCATTTAAGGTACACACATATTTGATGACTCTTTAGATAGCTTCTCAACTTTTTGTTGCCTTTTATTTTTTTAATTTGGAAGGAAGGCATTGCAAGAGACAGATACCAATCTTCTATCTGCTGCTTCACTTTCCAAATGCTTGCAACAGCTGAGACTAGGCCAGACCAAAGCCAGGAGCCTGGAACTCCATCTGGGTCTCCCACATAGATGGCAGGGATCCAATTACTTAACTGTTATCTGCTGCCTAGGGTGTGCATGAAGCAAGAAACTGAATTGGAGGTGGATTGAATACTCACATCCAGGCACTCTGCTGTGGGATGTGAGCATCTTAACCACTGAATTTAATGCTCTTTATTTATTTAATTAATTTAAAGATGAAAATAAAGAAGGATGGGGGACATGTCTTGTTATATAAAATATAAACAATCTTTTGGTCTTACATTTTGTGTGTAGCAGTAGTCTTTAGCTGTGTGTCAGATAGGTTTGGTGAGCATCTAGCCAGTCTTAGCCTCAGTTTACACTACGTGACTCAAGATGAACCATTCCTAATGCATCATCCCTCAGCCGTAGTGATAGCTTCAGGGATAAGTGTATAATCCAAACCAGACCAGTAAGAGTTGTTTTTGGATTTTTGAACTGAGGCTGGGAAAGGAAGCTTGTTTTCCTTTACTCACAAGCGTAATTATAACAGTCTGAGCCCCATATAGCCATGGGGTAGCTCGTTTGAGAGAATGACACTGATACCTAAAAAGAAGAAATAGAAGGACACTACTGTCAACTTTAACCCTCAGAATCCAGAGGTTTGGGGCATTTGTCATTGGTTCTAGTTGCCATTACTTTTTTGACGATCTCATCCAGTCCCATGATTTTAAATATCATCTGTATGCTGGAAACTTCCAGCCCAAATCTCTCTTCTAAACCCAAGATTCACATATCCAACTTCTGACTTTTGATATTTCCCTAGATGTCTAATACACATGACAAACCCAAAATTCATTTTGCCTGTTGATACTGTCCTGGTTCAAGTTACTTCACCTTTTACTTGGATTTCAATAAAAAGGTCCCAGTGCCTCTCTTTGTCCCCACCTCCACCCATCATCTATTTAGAATACAAGAGGTTTTCAGAAAGTTCATGGAAAATGCACATTATTGGAAAAGCTATGCATAGAGTTCCAAACTTTTTACACCAGAATAAACAATTCCAAGTTTACATGAAATTTTTAAATACCCTAATTTTGTGACTAGAGTAAGCTGAGATCATGTCACTTCTCTCTACAAAATTTTGGAAAACCTCCACATTTGCGTGGCACTGCATGGTCTGGCTCATTTTTTGTGTCTGTCATCCACAATCTCGCCCTTCTGAGTTTCTCTGACCTTCCCTCCACCTGTTCCTGCTGCTGTAGCATCTTGCTGCAGCCATCCTGTTTCCACCATCAGACAGTTTTGAGAAACCCATGCTTCTCAAACAGGCAAGCATGTTTATCCTGCTCCACAGGCTTTGCTCTGGCTGTTGGCCCAACCTCAGTGCTCTTCACCTATAAAATGTATTCTTGGTTCATTTCCTCCCCTGCTAAGATTTTTGTTTATATTATCACCATGTCCAGGAGATGTGTGCTGGCCATCTAACTGGAAACCTCCAAACTCCTTTCTTCCCAGTGATCCTGATCCTCCTTACCCGGCTCCAATTTTTCAATTTCTTTCTATGGCATTTGTTGCCCTTTAACATACTGTGTAACTCATCAGATTATCATGCTTAGTACTTGCTTTTGCTCCCCATCTCATTCCTAGTAAAATGTAATGTTCATGAAGTAAAGAATCTTCATTGTTTTTTGAAGTATTAAAAGTTACAGCTTTGTTAAAAGAGAGCGCTCTCTCTCTCTCTCTCTCTCTCTCTCACACACACACACACACACACACACACCTGTTGTTGCTTGCAACTATTAAGGCTGGGCTAGGCTGAACTCAGGAAGCCAGAACTGCATGTGAGACTCCAGTGAGCCAGCAAAGACTCAAGTGCTTGAACCATCATATGCTGCCTCCTGCTATGTGCATTCACTGGAAGTTGGAATTCGGAGCAAAGCCAGGACTCAAACTCAGGCACTGCAATTCGGGCTGTGGGCATTCCCAGCGATGTCTTACCTGCTATGCCAAATGCACACCCCTGTTTCACTTACTGATGTATCCTAATCAACAATGATGACTAGAACACAGTAGATGTTAAGTAAGTATTTGTAAATGAATACAGAGAATCAATAAGGAATTCCATGTATTCATGTTAGAAAATTCTCTCCAGTCCTAATTTCCTTATATTTTTCTCCCATGAAGGTTTTAGGACCCCTAAATATTGGGGGAGTTAATACTTTATACTTTTTTGTAAATTCCACAGTAATGGACAGTTGATTAAATTTTTACTGATATAAGCTAGAAAAAGAAGGACTTTATTATGAATTCTTCTTTGTATAGAATCATGTCCTCACAAATACAGAAAATTTCTCCACTTTCTTTTCTATTTGTATACCATTTATTTCTTTATCTTGCCTAATTCTTTTGACTAAAAATTTCACTAATATATTGAATAAGGGCAATATGAGTAGATACCCTTGTCTGGTTCCAGATCTCAAAGAAAATGCTTTGAGATTTTTCCCATTAAGTCTGATGTTGATTGTGGGCTTGTCATATATAATCTTTATTATACTAAAGTATGTTTCTTACATACCTAGTTTGTTCAGAGTTTATATCATGAATGAATATTGGTTTTTATTGAATGCTTCTGTGGCTGCCAAGATGAACTTGTGACATTCTTCATTCTGTTGATAGAATTTGTTGCATATATCAATATGGATATGTTGAACTATCCCTGCATCCCTGGTATAAATCTCACTTGATCATGATGAATGATTATTTGCTGTTTTGTGTGTTTTTTTTTTTTTTTGACAGGCAGAGTGGACAGTGAGAGAGAAAGACAGAGAGAAAGGTCTTCCTTTTGCCGTTGGTTCACCCTCCAATGGCCGCCGCGGCCGGCATGCTGTGGCCGGCGCACCGCACTGATCCGAAGCCAGGAGCCAGGAGCTTCTCCTGGTCTCCCATGGGGTGCAGGGCCCAAGTGCTTGGGCCATCCTCCACTGCCTTCCCGGGCCACAGCAGAGAGCTGGCCTGGAAAAGGAGCAACCAGGACAGAATCCGGTGCCCCAACCGGGACTAGAACCCGGCGTGCCGGCACCACAAGGCGGAGGATTAGCCTGTTGAGCCGGCCTGTTTTGTGGTTTTGATTTGCAAATATTTTGTTGATAATTTTTGCCTGTATGTTTGTCAGGGATTTGGGGCTAGAATTTTCTGTTATTTATAATTTTTTAAAAAGATTTATTCATTTATTTGAAAGGCAGAGTTACAGAGAAGAGGGAGAGGGAGGGAGGGAGGAAGGGAGAGAGAGAGAAAGAGATGGAGAAAGAAAGGTCTTCCATCTGCTGGTTCACTCCCCAAATGGCCTCAATGGCTGGAGCCGGGCCTGTCTGGAGCCAGGAGCTTCTTATGGGTCTCCCACGTGGGTGCAGTGGACCAAGCAAGGACTTAGACCATCTTCTACTGCTTCCCCAGGCCATAGCAGAGAGTTGGATCAGAAGTGGGGCAGCCGGAACTTGAACCGGTGCCCATATATAATGCTGGCACTGCGAGCTGTGGCTTTACCCACCACGCCACAGCACTGGCCCCTATAATGAATTTTTAATGAAGCTAAATTTTTTCAAGTTGAGAGTATGTTCTTTCTGTTTTTTTGGGTGTTAAAAATTCATGTTAAATGCTTGTTGAGTGCCTGTTATATCAGGCCTGTTATATCATTCTGATGAATGCTAGGAAATATGATGAAAAACAAAAACATAATGGTGGTGCCGGTGCTATGGCGTAGCATGTAAATCCACCATCTGCAGTGCTGGCTTCTCATATGGGCACCGGTTCAAGTCCTGGCTGCTCCACTTCCAATCCAGCTCCCTGCTAATGTGCCTGGAAAAGCAGTAGAAAATGGCCCAAGTGTTTGGGCCCCCGGCACCCTTGTGGGAGACCTGGAAGAAGCACCAAGCTTCTTGGCTTCAGACTGGCCCAGCTCTAGCCACTGCAGGCATTTGGGGAGTGAATGAGCTGATGGAAGACCTCTTTGTCTGTCTATGCCTCTGCCTCTCTGTAGCTCTTCCTTTCAAATGATAAATCTTAAAAAGCAGAACAGATAATGGCGATAATGAAAGGAAAGTTAAAGACAAATCCCTTACTAAGCAAAATAAAAGGTTTGCTAGTTTGTGGACCTCCAATTTAAAAAAAATATATTTATTTGAAAGAAATAGAGCAAGAGAGATTTTCCATCTTCTGGTTCTTTTCACAAATGCCAGCAGTAGCTGGGGGCTAGGCCAGGCCAAAGCAAGGATCCAGGAACTCAGACTGGGTCTCCCACATGGATGGTAGGGAGTCAACGACTTGAGCCATTATCTCCTACTTTTTCGTAGGGTGTGATTAGCAGAAAGTTGGAAATGAAGTGGAGCTATATTTAAAACAAGCACTCTGATATGGGAAGTGGAGCAGCCAGGACTTGAACTAATGCCCATGTGGGATGCCAGCAGTAGAGGTTGGGGCGTTAACCTGCTGCACCACAGTGCCAGCTCCCCACAGCTTTAATTATTATGTGTTTATCATTTTTAATATCTTACAGAACATGTGTCCCTCATTATTCTTTTTCACTCGTAATCCTGGATTTCTGCTAAGCTTATTTTTGCTTATTAGTTATGGAGTCATTTTGTTGATTTCATTTTTCCTCTAAATTTAATAGAGATTGTGATTGTAATCATGTAAACATATTACATAATTTAAAGCCATTCACTCTTATGCTATGAAGCCTTCACTTGCAGAATCAGTGAGTAAGGAAGTGAAATGAATGAGTCATTGTTTTTTGAATGTCCCCCGGCAGGAGTACGTCCCCACCGTCTCCATCCTGTGCAATCCAGGAATGAGAGCCCGACACTGGAAGCAGATGTCAGACATCGTGGGCTATGACCTGACTCCCGACTCTGGCACTACACTGAGAAAAGTCTTAAAATTAAACCTCGCACCATACTTGGAAAAATTTGAAGTGATAAGTGCAGGGGCAAGCAAGGTAGACATAAAGATCAACTGCCGTTCTTGATCTCATGAGTTTGTTAATGAAATCATCACAGTTTTTGTTTTTCTGGAAAATGTTAGCCCCAGGTTAGCAGTGGTTAGCAGAGGAGACGGGAAAAGGAATAGGCAACTGTGGTTCCCCTCCTCCCCCCGAATGTACATATGTACTTGTGCTGAATCTAAAATAGAAACAACTCCTTTGACCCCTTAATTCTTTTTTTTTTTAAGATTTATTTTTATTTGAAAGAGTTATAGAGAGAAGTAGAGACACAGAGAAAGGTCTTCACTCTGTTGCTTCATTCCCCAAAGGGCTGCAACAGCCGGAGCTGAGCAGATCCAAAGTCAGGAGCCAGGAGCTTCCTCTGAGTCTCCCACACGGGTGAAGGGACTCAAGTGCTTGGCCATCTTCGACTGCTTTCTCAGGCCATAGCAGAGAACTGGATCAGAAGAGGAACCTCTGGGACTAGAACTGGTGCCCATATGGGGTATAGATACTTTAGGCCAGGGTGCTGCAGTGCTGACCCCTTGGCCTCTTAATTCTGCCACATTCTGATATAGTTGGGTGATACGCTGATGAAGTGCAGAATTTTGTGTAGCCTGCCATAAGTGTGTGTTGTAGCTGAACAAGTATGGCCCTAGGGGAAACATTCTTGAAACAGACAGAAAACGTCTTCAGGCCACAGGCAGCCTGCAGAAAGGCCACCTGGAGAAAACCCAGCGCATGTTTATTCTGATCCACTTGAGTAGGGACAGCATTACTTTTCACAGCACGTGAATTTTTTTGAAAAAATATGTAATTGTTCTTTTTAGAACTTTTTTTTTTTTTTGACAGGCAGAGTGGACAGTGAGAGAGAGACAGAGAGAAAGGTCTTCCTTTGCCGTTGGGTCACCCTCCAATGGCTGCCGCAGCTGGCACACTGTGGCTAGCGCACCACGCTGATCTGAAGGCAGGAGCCAGGTGCTTATCGTGGTCTCCCATGGGGTGCAGGGCCCAAGGACTTGGGCCATCCTCCACTGCACTCCCAGGCCACAGCAGAGAGCTGGCCTGGAAGAGGGGCAACCGGGACAGAATCTGGTGCCCCGACCGGGACTAGAACCCGGTGTGCTAGGCCACAAGGCGGAGGATTAGCCTTTTGAGCTGCGGTGCCGGCCTCTTTTTAGAACTTTTGAAATTGTTTTTAAAACCTAACAATGATACTGTAGTGAGACACCTAAAGGAAGGGATAGTATAAGGCGTGAAATGTTCACCGAATTAGTAGAGAAACTCAATGTAGTAAATAAGACCCTTTCTTCACTACCTAATTCCTTCTTCACTACTCCCGTGTAGGAATTTTCATTAGAGAAAGCGATGCACACGATGATAGGAACTTGGGACGATATCGCTTTTCACATAAGCCTCTATCGTGATACTGGAGTCTGTATTCTTTCTTCGGTGGATGAGATTCAGGCTATCCTTGATGACCAGATTATAAAAACTCAGACGATCAGAGGCTCACCTTTCATCAAACCATTTGAAAAAGAGATCAAGGTATAGTAAATAAGATAGTTAGCTCTTGATCATTTATAAAAATGCAATCTTATTATATAGATGCTTGTATGGAAATAAGTCCATTTGTTTTGATAGCTTTTAAAAATGTTTATTCAAATCATATTCTATAGCTTTGATATTTCATCTAGAACCAATAGTAATTAATTAATGTAGAAATATATAGAACAGATGAGTAACATGAATTCTAATAATTTCTATAGGAAAAATTATATTTTATTAAAGTTTTTTTCAGTGATAGTGATGGACTTGGAAGCAAAACAGTTGGCATTATTTATTTTGACTTTAGAAAAGCCTGGATCTAGTTTTATGATACAGTCTCATAACTTATGTAAAAGTTTGCACATCATACTTTAATTATATGTGTGAACAACTAGCTGAGAGTTTTTTTTAGAGTAGTTGTTGTCTACTTAAAAATGGTATTTGAGACCCCAGGTATCTTTTATTGATATAAGTAAATGTAGAAAGGAAATAAATTATAGTAACTAATAGCTTGATAATTATGATCAAAATTTTAATTGGAGACTATACAGAATGAAGAAGAGATATTGGCTTATTTCTAACTACATGTCAGATACTGCCCTGGGCATTATTACATTTATTAGCAAATTTAATTCCCACAGCAAACCTTCAAGAAAGGTGCTCTTATTACCTGTATTCATTGAAGAAGAAACCAAGGTATAGGAGGGTGGATGATTGGCTCATGTTGACCCAGATGATAAATGACAGAGCTAGGATTCAAACCAGGCAATTTGGTCTTTTTGTTTGTTTTCTATAGCTATGACTTTAATTTTGTTTAAACATTGTTTATTGACAAATAGTAATTACATATACTTATGGGGCACACTGTGATATTTTGATAATGTGTTTACAATGCAGAATGTTTAATCTGGGCATAAACAGTGCTTTCTAGAAGACCATTGCTGCTGCTATTAGGAGAAACATAGAGTGGTGTTTTTCTAAGAGATGTGAGATGTCACATTTCCCCCATGGAACAGGCTAGCCCAGCATTTCCTGAACAGATACTGTGTGTCCTCTATAGGAATTTCTTATGTGTTAACAAGAGGAGTTTAGAAGGCAAATTAGAAGAACTTGAAAGAAAAAGAGAACTTCAGGAGGCCAGGACCTTAAGGCACGTACTTGTACTTAAGACCAAAAGCAAGATTATCTGTGTGATCTTCAGCTAATGGGATATCTTTGAGTTTGGGGCACCTAAGAGAACAAAGCAGGCTGACTGTATCGATGTTTTCATTTCATTCTGTTCCATTCCATCTATAAGTGATCTTAAGGTGTAAGCTAGATGCATTGATTTGAAAATAATAGTAAATTTTCAATAAGATTTTCTCACTGTAATCTATAGGTTTTCTTTAATAACAAGGCTTTAGAACAGCGGGCTTTTCTTTCAGGCCTGGGAGGACCGTTTGATTCGAATACAAGAAACGATTGATGAGTGGTTAAAAGTGCAAGCTCAGTGGCTGTATCTGGAGCCCATCTTCTGTTCCGAGGATATCATGCAACAGATGCCGGAGGAAGGGCGTCAGTTTCAGACGGTGGACAGACACTGGAGGGACATCATGAAGTTCTGTGCTAAGGACCCAAAGGTAGAGGGTTTGTTTCCTCTCTTTCAGTGGGTGAACCTTTTATTTTTTGCATATGAAAGAAGGCATATGACTTTTCCCCTGGTTACAGAAATAAAACTAGGAAGCTCAGAAACATGTTAGAAAGTGAAAAAGAAAAAAATATTTTTAATACAATTAGTCAGATGCACCACTATGTATGTTAGAGCTATTTCAAGTGTAAATTTAATTCACTTGGCTTCTGGAAACACTCACTGTTGGCCTTACTTGCAAGCTAAGCAGACAAATAAAAGTTGGTGGTGGGGAGTGATGAACAGTGCAAGTGATTCACCTGCTTTCCACCTGGTGACTCTGGAGAAAGAATGTGCTGTTCTCTGAGTTGTCTCAGTTCCTTTGCTTCTCTTTAAGGACCACACTTGGCTGAGTGTGATTCCAGTGTCCAAAGGCAGACTCTGTATTTTTCATATGTGCAGCACACATTGTCCTTAGATATGTATCTATTTTTTATATAGTATTCTATTCAAGAAATATTTTATTCGGTGCCGAATGAGACATTAGCTGTTTTAGCCTTAGTAAGAGTGAATGTACACAGAAATATATGAGTGTCAAGGATTTTGCTTTACCTGTTGACTTTAGAACCTCTGTGCCACATGATATATTTTTGTGGATTGGTAGCCAGCAATTTTTTTTTTCTGCAAATGGCTAGAGCTTAGGCTGTGTAAGACAAATGGTGAGGAAGCAATCAGAGATAGCATGTAAATGAGTGGATGTGTCCATCCCGCAATAAAACTTTGCTTATGGACACTGATGTTTTGATTCTTCTGCTTCTTTTCTTAACCTTCTGAACGTTTAAAATAGTTCTTAGCTCAGGAACTATGCAGGTGCTGGCAACAGACTGGACTGGGCCCGTGGGATGTAGCCTGCCAATGTCTGTTATACATTAATAAGCTCATTGCTAAGTAAACTTGTTATTATTGTAAAGTTAACAGTTGTGAAAGTAGAAATTAAATAGCATACCAACCTAACAGCCTTCTCACATCATTCAAAATAATATAGGAGAAGTGAAAAGATACGTAAGCATAACTTCTCATTTGTTGCTATTGTCTATAAGAATAGTTACGGTTTATTGAATTCTAATAAATTTTACATAACAAAAATATTTCACTACAAGTTTTATAAAGTTTTGATACTTGAACATTTTTTATGTACATTGTAGGCTAATAAATATGTCTTATAGTTGTGTCTAGCACATAAATGCTGATGTGGGTGAACATGTCTCTTTTAGGTTCTTGCTGCTACTTCTTTAACAGGTTTATTGGAAAAACTACAGAACTGTAATGAACTTTTGGAGAAAATTATGAAAGGACTCAATGCATACCTTGAGAAGAAACGTCTGTTCTTCCCCCGGTATGGCAGGTTATTCATTATGCTACAACATAAAGAGCTTTCTGGTGTGTAGCCAATTAGAATGAAAGCTTTGATATTTGCACGTTTTTTTTCCCCCTAGTTTCTTCTTCTTATCCAATGATGAAATGTTAGAGATTTTGTCAGAGACCAAAGACCCACTCAGAGTTCAGCCTCATTTAAAAAAGTGCTTTGAGGGCATTGCAAAGTTGGAGTTCCTTCCCAATTTGGACATTAAGGCCATGTACAGCTCCGAGGGCGAGCGTGTGGAGCTGATTGCGCTGATTTCCACGTCTGCAGCGCGCGGTGCCGTGGAAAAGTGGCTCATCCAAGTGGAAGACCTGATGCTCCGGAGCATTCACGACGTGATCGCTGCGGCCAGGCTGGTGAGCGCCCCAGGAATTCACGTCCATCCCATTTTCCGCAAAGGCATTGTTTTAGGAGGGGTTAAAAGGGTACCAGGAAAGGAACACTCAGAGTTCTTACTACTTCAAACCATGTGTTATTTTCTTTACTTCCTTATTTGTTTTTAACATTATTTTTAAAATAGCAATAGCAGTAAGAATTGGTAGGTTATGAGTAAGTGTTATAAAAAGGAAAAAAGGTAGAATGAGAGAGTAATATGGGAATATGAATTTAGAGTGGAGGGGGCATATCTGGTGGGTGATGGGCTCTTAGAGGAAGTGACATTGCTACTGAGGCTCCAAGGATAAGCAGGAGCCATCCAGGAAAACAGCAAATGATAGAGAGTCTAGGTATCCTGTATAAAGGCCCTGGGTTCAGAATGAACCAAAAGACTGGCGAGAACCTGAGAGAAGAGAACAGCATAGAGTGAACAAGTTGGAGAGTGAAGTCAGATGAACTTGGAAAGGAAGGCACTTAGTTTTCATTTTATTTAAATGCAATGAAAAGGCTTTTCAGTATTTTAATCAGAAGAAAGACCTATCTGTATTCTTATTTTTATTCCACTAAAGTTCTGGTATCAAGAACAGGTTAGTAGAGGGAGGTATGAAAACAAGAAGGCAAATTAGGAGTCTCTTGTATTAGCCCAGGTGAAATATGGTGAGGGCTGGCACTGGCAGGTGGCAGAAGATTGGAACAAAATAGATGGGTTAGAAATGTATTTTGCATTTAATTTTAAGAGGTCTTGGTAACAAATTGGTTGTACAGTACAAAGGTGAGGAGGGGGTAGTCTTGAGTCAGTTTTAGGTTTAGGTTCTTATTTTATTTTTAAGATTGATTTATTTGAAAAGCAAAGCTGAGAGAGAGAGAGCGAACTATCTTCCATCCGCTGATTCACTCCCCAAATGGCTGCAACTCCTGGGACTGGGACAGGCGGGAGCCAGGATTTTTTTCTGGGTATCTCACATGGGTGTAGGAGCCCAAGTGCTTGGGCCATATTCTGCCAGTTTCCCCAGCACATTAATAGGGAGCTGAATAAGAAGTGGAGCAGCCAAGACTCAAACCAGTACTCATATGGGATGTCGGCATGGCAAGTGGCAGCTGCACCCCTGCTGTACCACAGTGTTGGCCTCAGGTTTTTGCTTTTAACATGTAGTTGTGTTTATTTTGGGGAATGACTGGAGGAAAAGTAGTTTGTGAAGGCCTGGGGAAAGATCAGTATCTCAGTATTAGATATGTTAAAACTGAAATGCTCATAAGAGATCCCAGTGGCTGTGTTCAGTGGTTCAGTTCTCCTTGGAAGTGGGTACTAATTGTATGATTTAGTTCCCTCACTGCTTTTTACACTTGAAACAACTACTTAGAAATGAGATGAAAGGAGTATATATAATAAAACTGGAATATAGCACCTTGGCACTGCATGTACCTCCCTTAACACCAATCTGATTAATTTAATCTTGAATAGCACACACTGGTGTTTTTAGGCCTTTAGGACCACAAAGGAGCAGCTGCGTAGTTAAAGAATAGGCTTAAAAGACCTCGAGGTCTCTAAATCCAGCAGCTCACTGGAGTTGAATGTTAGGAAGCTCTGGATTTTTTTTTTTTTTTTTAAAGAATTATTTTGGGGGCCAGTGCCGTGGCGCAGTAGGTTAATCCTCCGTGCAGCGCAGGCATCCCATATGGGCACCAGTTCTTGTCCTGGCTGCTCTTCTTCCAATACAGCTCTCTGCTGTGGCCTGGGAAAGCAGCAGAAGATGGCCCAAGTCCTTGGGCCCCTGCACCCACGTAGGAGACCGGGAAGATGCTTCTGGCTCCTGGCTTCAGATTGGCGCAGCTCCAGCCGTTGTGGCCATCTGGGGAGTAAACCAACAGAAGGGAGACCTTTCTCTCTGTCTCCCCCTCTCACTATCTATAACTCTACCTCTCAAATAAATAAAATCTTTTAAAAACAATTATTTTATTTATATGAAAGACAGGAGTTACAGAGGAAGTAGAGCCAGAGAGAGAGAGAGAGAGGTCTTCTATTCCGCTTCTTCACTCTCTAAATGACCGCAACGGCCAGAGCTGTGCTGATCCAAAGCCAGGAGACAGGAGTTACTTCCAGGTCTCCCATGCCAGTGCAGGGGCCCAAGGCGTTGGGCCATCTCCTATTACTTTCCCAGACCATAGCAAGAGCTGAATTGGAAAAGGAGCAGCTAGGACTCCAGCCAGTGTCCACATGGGATGCTGGGGCTTTAACCCGCTGCGCCACAGTGCTGGCCCCAAAGCTCCAGATCTTGAGGTGGCTGTTCTGTTCACTTCAGCGTTCCTTCTGGGGTTAAGCCACCACCTGCGACTCCCACATCCCATATCAGAGTACCTGGAATTGAGTTCCGCCTCCACTACCAATACTAAATACTTCCAAGGACTGAGTCCTACCTCTGGTGTGGGAGATCTAGATGGAGTTCCTGGCTTCTGGCTTTAGCCTGGCCCCACCCTAGCAGTTGCTGGCACTTGGAGGGTCAACTAACATATGAAAGACCCCTTTCTCTCTGTAACTCTTCTTTTCAAATAAATAAAAATAAAATAAACTTTTTTAAAAAAAGTTTCTGCAGATACATCTCGACTTTTTACTCTAATTTTACTGTTTATAATTTCATACAAGCCAAAACAACTGGGAAGACTCAATATTAACTATGAAAGTACTTCCTTAATCAATATAGAAATCTACTTTCCATGTACCTAGTAATGGCTCATGGTCCCTGCTTATCCTTTTTTGAAGCTTAGGTTATTTTGTCATTTGCCTTTATTTCCAAATATTGCTAGTAAGAATCAATTTGTAGTAATGTGTGAGTTTAACATTTTTATATCTAAGATGGTGTTATTGCATTAAAAATACAGTTTCCATCAGCATCAACTTCAGAATTTATTCTCGAGTTGATTTGTTTCACTTTAGATCTGTTAGTATCATTATTATTGAGGCAAGCTATTCTGTAAAAGATTAAAGCTCCCCTGCCCCCAAAAAAACTCCATTTAAATGCATTTGAATGTAAAAGAATAAGAAAAATGAAATTATGCTTTGAATACAAAAGTACAGATTTTTCAATTATGTTTAAATAAATTTATAGTTTAAATTATATACTTTGGTTATACAAGGTTTCAGAGAAGCTATGGACAAAAGTCCAGTTTTCTACTAGATTGTATAGTCTTCAAAAAATTTGCATCATTATATATATTATCTACTTGAGTTTGTTTTTACAGTTTAATAAAGCCTTTTTATTTCATTATTAGAGGAATGTCAAAAACATGACAACTCCTCACAATAACGGACCACAATATAGAAATCAATTTCCAGGAAAAAAGAGATCACCCATTATTAGCACCCATCTTTCTATTCTTTTATCAACAAATATGTCAAAAATATAATATATGTAAATGTTTCAAGTCTGAAGTAGTCACATGGAGCTTTTCATGGCTGGATGATTTTCTAACCTACAAATATACCAAATACTGCACTTCTGTATCGTTAGCAGTTTTTTCTAATAGTTTTTTCTGTTTAGCAGTTTTTTTTTTCTCTTCTAATCTCTTAAAGTTAAATATTCATTTTAATTATTCAGGCTTATCCAGAGTCTGCGAGAAGTGACTGGGTTCGAGAGTGGCCAGGTCAGGTTGTGCTTTGCGTTTCTCAAATGTTCTGGACTTCTAAGACACAGGAAGTTCTGAGTGGTGGATCAAAGGTAAAGCATGATTTGATTTTAAACAGTTGTACTCTTTTCCATTCCATGTTTCTGAGTTAGCTTGTCTGTTTTTTGTGAAGACAATACCTCTCTTCATTTTATATATAATATCAAAATTATATATATATATAATATATATCACATTCTTTGAAATTTATTTTTACTATGCTTAGACAAAAATTGCTCCCATCTATAGTTCATTTCTGTATTGAGGTAGTCTATGAAGTCAGATTTCATAAAAGAGTATAGGGGATGGCACTGGGGCACAGTGAGTTTACAGCTACTGCCTGCGGTGCTAACATCCCATATGAGTGTGATTTCTAGTCCTGGCTGCTCTGCTTCTGATCCAACTCACTCCTAATGAACCTGGGAAAGCAGCAGATGGCCGAAGTGCGTGAGTCCCCATACCCATGTGGGAGACCTGGAAGAAACTCCTGGCACTCCTAGCTTCGTCCTGGCCTATCCCTGGCAGTTGTGGTCAGTTGGGGGAGTGAACCAGCAGAAGGAAGATCTCTTTGTCTCTGTCTCTCCCTCTCTCTCTAACTCTGCCTTTCAAGGAGTAAATAAATAAGTAAATAAATAAATATTATTTTTTTAAAAAAGAATAAATATATAACATACATATTCTAGGTAGAATCTAACATCAATTAAGTTGCTTTTTTGTTCTGTAGGGATTAAAGAAGTACCATACAGAACTTCAGAACCAACTGAATGATATTGTAGAGCTGGTCAGAGGAAAACTGTCTAAGCAGACCAGGACTACTCTGGGCGCTTTGGTGACTATTGATGTCCATGCTCGAGATGTGGTCATGGACATGATTGAACTAGGTGTGTCAGTTTTTCTTTACTATTAGCAGTAAAATATTGATAGCTTCTAAAATAAAAAAAAACTCAGACTATGTGCCTTTTTCTCAACAGAATTTCTTTCATGATCTTTTTTATAGGCTGGAAATTGTGAATTAAGTTAATGTTTTGCTGATATAAAAGGTAAAACACCTATTTTTCGAATCATTTCCATTTAAGGATCACGTGTTTTATTTTACGTTGTTCTTTGTAGGTGTCTCACATGATACAGATTTCCAGTGGCTGGCTCAGCTCCGTTACTATTGGGAATATGAGAATGCTCGAGTTCGTATCATCAATTGCAACGTAAAATACGCTTACGAATATCTCGGCAACTCACCCCGACTTGTTATTACTCCTCTAACTGATAGATGTTACAGGACATTGGTATGTGTTTGAATTATTTAAATTTACACATTAGAGATTACTTTTTGGTGTGATGTCATATTTTCTCATTGAAATTTTTTTTAAAGATCTTTTTTTATTTGACAAATAGAGTTAGACAGTGAGAGAGAGACAGAGAGAAAGGTCTTCCTTCCATTGGTTCACTCCCCAAATGGCCGCTATGGCCAGCACTGTGTTGATCCGAAGCCAGGAGCCAGGTGCTTCTTCCCGGTCTCCTGCCTGGGTACAGGGGCCCAAGCTCTTGGGCCATCCTCCATTGCCTTCCCGGGCCACAGCAGAGAGCTGGACTGGAAGATGAGCAACCAGGACTAGAACCCGGCGCCCATATGGACTGCTGGTGCCACAGGCGGAGGATTAACTAAGTGAGCCACAGTGCCGGCCCCCTCATTGAAATTTAATATGGCTCTCCTTATTAATTTTCTTACTTGTAATAGTTGAACACTTCCTGATTCCAAATTCTCCTTACATGGAATAGAAGTGCTGAATATTTACTGCTGGGTGCTTTTGTAGCATACAGGAGTAGATTCTATGGTATGGAAATTGTGAATCACTTCTAACGGGATAATTTGAAAAAGGATGGTACTGGAGATATGAAGACAGAAGTGGAGCTTTGGAAAACAGTATCATTTTTTGCATTGAAATCCTGGGAGAGATGACAGAAGTTGAGGAGTGTACCTTTGAGTCCTGGAACTCCTAATTAGTGCTGTTGTGTAGCAGGGACAGAGTCTATGAGGTCTATGCTTGGTTGCAAAGCTATGGAAGGTACAGCGATGATCATAAACTCCTGGGAATATGTTTCAGGAAATTTGAATTTCAAACAAGCTGCAAATAATTTTTTTTAAGTATAAGAACATCCGAAATATTACATGGAACCTACACTAATATGTTATTCTTTGTAATTCTGAAATTGAAATGTAACTGAGCATTCTGTATTTTTATTCGCTAAATCTGACAACTCTACCTGGGGATTGTAGGAGGAGCATCAAGGAACTCCTGTCTGCCTGTGCTGAGTTGTTAAAATTAAAGTGTCTTCGACTGAGTTCTCTAGAAGCAGAGATGAAATGGAATGGGACAGAGGAAAGCGTTAAGCAGAGATGTGGTTTCAACAGGTGTACAGCTGTAGCCAGATCTCATGGGCACACCTGGAGCATGAAGGGTGTCATAGAACCATCCCACTTTAAGGCAATGGGGTCTGACTCTGTAGCCCTTTATTTAGTCTTTGGCTAAGAGCAGGTGCGTGGGTAAGAATTCAGGTAGTTGCTGTTGAGTTGGCTCTTGTTTGTTCAAGGCAATTCTTAGAAGAAAAGACCAAATGTGAGCTATTTACATCCCAAATTCAGAGGTATTTGGTCTTCTATATGTGGCTGGGCTAGGCTATTATTACAGAAAAGGCTAGTTATCTCTTTAATAAGATTTGGGCATCAAACTATATATCCTGATGGAGAGTCCTTCAGAGTACAGTTTCCCCTCTTAAAGAGAGGAGAAGAGAAATGAAGCAACCAGTCTGATTGCTAGGTTTGTGATTGCTCATCCTGCCCTAATTGCTCATCCTGCCTTCCTGGGCTTTCAGACTTAACTGGTGTTCACCCTGTGGCCAACCTGCCTGGGCCTTTGTACTTAACTGTGTTCATCGTGCAGCCAGAGGGTTATGAGCCTGGGTTACCGAGCTTAACTGAGGTTTGTGTAACTCGTACTAGAGCTTCTGTGGGCTCCCAGAGCTCTGCTTTCTGGTGTCCACTGCATAACCTGTCTCTAAGTCTCTTTTGGAATTTTACTTTCCTTTTAATAGGACCTGTGTTTGATCCATATTTTGACCTGGCAATGCCTGGCTGTTTTCTGGCCTTTTTCTTCATCTGTGTTCAGTGACTGGCTCCAGTGCACATAACATCAGAAATTTATATAAGTATTGCATAAATTTGGCATCATTTTGTAACCTAAGAATGTGTTTTACACAATCTAAATTAACTAAAAAAGCTATCAAAATAAGATGTTAGACACTTGCAAGAGTAATCCATTTAACCTGAATATTTTTAAAATATATTTATTTATTACTGGAAAGAGTTACACAGAGAAGGAGAGGCAGAGAGAGGTCTTCCACCCGCTGGTTCACTCCCCAGCTAGCCACAATGGCTGGAGCTGTTCTGATCCGAAGCCAGGAGACAGGAGCTTCTTCCAGGTCTCCCACGTGGGTGCAGGGCCCAAGGACTTGGGCCATCCTCTTCTGCTTTCCCAGGCCATAGTAGAGAGCTGCGTCAGAAGTGGAGCAGCCGGGACTCGAACTAGCACGCATATGGGATTTCGGCACTGCAGGCAGTAGCTTTACTTGCTACACCACAGTGCTGGCCTCTAACCTGAATATTTTAGCAAAAGCTGTGGAGCAGATCTAATCAAACTTAGAGTAATCACAAACACTTCTTTTAAAAAAATAGGGAGATAATGCTAACTCCTTTAAGATAAAAATTTCCCAAACAATCTAAACTCAGTAACAAAAACAAAAAAATATGAAAGATCTTCTCTTCTTAATGTTGCGGGAAACCTGGTGATATAAGTCTGAGTTTGTGTCCTGGTGTTGGTGATGAGTTATGAGACCGGACACAATGGTGAAAGCAGAAGAGGTGAAGATTATTTAAGTAAGAAGAGAAGCTCTGAACAATTTGATCAGAGGGGCTGGTAGAAAGAGAGAGACCAAGCTGCTGAGGTCTTGCAGTCTAGGGGTATTTGTAGGTCTTTAGCACATTATCTCCGAAGAGCAAATGTGATGGTTATGTATTAACTGCTGTGAAGGCAGGGGCAATCTTAATGGAGCCTTTTCTAACTAGTTTCTGCCACACCTAAATCTTGTCTACTGGCAAATATTTTTCAAGATGGGCTTCCACGCCGTTTTGTTGAGTGTGTACATGCTGGGAAAGAGCTGCAGTGCACATGCTGGGAAGGGGGCTGCATGGTGGCGCCAGTCTGGCCTGCTTCTAGTCCTGGGCTCCCTCATTAACATGCACAAAATTCTCATCATTTAGGGTGGTTATAAAGACAGAAAAACTTTGATTAAAAGGTAACACATGAACCCATTACTTACAACAGTAAATACATCATAAAACAAAGAAACAGAGAATATAATCCTGCTGTCTGGACTTTATCAGACTTTGATAAATTTTAGGTAGTTTCTAGGACATTTACTTAAACAACTTTTATTTTAAAAATATATTTTTTTATTTGAATGGCAGAATTAGAAGGAGAGACAGAGTGAGATCTTTCATCTTCTGGTTTACTCCTCAAGTGGCCACAATGGCCAGAGCTGAGCCAATCTAAAGCCAGAAACCAGGAGTTTCCCCCAGTCCGCCACATGGGTGCAAGGGCCCAAGTACTTAGGTCATTTTCTGCTGCTTTCCCAGGTGCATCAGCAGAGAGCTGGATGGGAAGTGGAGCAGCCAAGACTCTCTAACAGGCACCCATATGAGATGATGGTACTGCAGTTGGCAGCTTTACCTGTTAGGCCACAGCTCCAGCCCCAATCAACAGCATTTTTGTATTAGCATACCTTAAAGTTCAGAATCACTTCACATCTTGACAGTATCTGTACCTTTAATATAATCCAGATAGCCTAATTAGTGTCTTTACAAAGTAAGAGGTATCCTTTGACATTTCCAGGGCCCCAGTGGAAATATCAAAGTCCAAAAATTTGTAACTTTGATTTTTCTTTTTTTTTTTTTTTTTGACAGGCAGAGTGGATAGTGAGAGAGAGCGAGAGAGAGAAAGGTCTTCCTTTTTGCCGTTGGCTCACCCTCCAATGACCGCTGCGGCCGGCGCATCGTGCTGATCCGAAGGCAGGAGCCAGGTGCTCCTCCTGGTCTCCCATGCGGGTGCAGGGCCCAAAGACTTGGGCTATCCTCTATTGCCTTCCCGGGCCATAGCAGAGAGCTGGCCTGGAAGAGGGACAACCGGGATAGAATTCGGCGCCCCGACCTGGACTAGAACCTGGTGTGCTGGTGCCACAAGGCGGAGGATCAGCCTGTTGAACCACGGCGCCGGCCATAACTTTGATTTTTTTGAATGCTTGTCAAAGATACCAAGAGAGCTTAAAATATCTCATTGAAATAAGATCATTTACTATCACCAAATAATATCCATTAGTTTAGGCTGACTCACCTTGTTATAGACCAGATTTAATCATAATTATGAAGTGGTCACTTAAATGTTTCAAATTAAGTATATATCCAAAACACCCCCCTCTTTTTTAAAAAATATTTATTTTATTTATTTGAAAGACAGAGTTACAATGAGTGGTAGAGACAGAGAGAGAGGTCTTCCATCTGCTGGTTCACTCCCCACAGATGGCCACAACAGCCGGAGCTGCGCCGATCCAAAGCCAGGAGGCAGGAGCTTCCTCCAGGTCTCCCACATGGGCGTAGGGGCCCAAGGACTTGGGCCATCCTCCACTGCCATCCCAGGCCACAGCAGAAAGCTGGATTGGAAGAGGAGCAGTCGGGACTAGAATTGGTGCCCATATGGGATGCTGGTGCTTCAGGCCAGGCCTTTAACCTGCTGCACCACAGCGCCAGCCCCCTAAAACACCCTTAACTCTCTTAAAAGTCAGCTCTTTCCAAACAATCAGAACTTAAGAAGGACAGCAAAGAGCACAAGAGAATACAGCAGAATACAAATTCTGTCTCTTTGGTGGGTTACCAAAATGAGAGATAAAAATTTTGAATATAAGCATTAGCACATGAAATTATCTCATAATTTAAAACAATTTTAACACAGAACCAGAACCAGAACCAGAAAAGAATTTCCAGGACTTGCTTTGTTGTATAGAACAGAGCTATAAGAATGTGGAAAATGGAGAAAATACCAAAAGTGGAAGGCACTAAGCAGGCAAACTGTAGACAAAATGATATAATAGGCCGCCTGTTTATCTTCCAATTAATGGGACATGTATTGCACTCAGCTCCAGTTGTTTATCCTCTTTGCAGTTGGCCATCCAGCAAATGTCCTTGTTGTCCCTTACGGCCATCTCCATGACCGCTTCTCGTTAAAAATCTTTGCTAACAAAGTGTGCTGCCCTCAAGGCTATATTCTCTGTTGTTAAAGGCAAATAAGATACACACAAAGTATTAGCAGAAAAGGAGATTCTCATATATTTTCACTTTTTGCCCTTTTAAATTGCTTTTTCTTTGTGTAGCTTGGAAATTTTGTGCTAAAAATTACCTAAACAATTTAATTATATAACAGTTCTCTGAAGCTACAGGAAGACTCAGTCCATTTGGTAAGCAGTTATTACTTTTTTTCTCCCCTCAAGTAAGCATGGGTTTCTTTTCTTTTATGTTTTTCTTTTCAGATAGGTGCCTTCTATTTAAACCTTGGAGGAGCTCCAGAGGGGCCAGCAGGCACAGGAAAAACCGAAACCACTAAGGACTTGGCTAAAGCTCTGGCTGTGCAGTGTGTGGTGTTCAACTGCTCAGATGGGCTGGATTACCTAGCAATGGGAAAGGTAGTCAAATCACTGGACTGATGATTTCATTATGTTACCAACTTAGAGCTGGGTCTAATCCGATAGACTAAAGCAAACTCATGTCTAAGCGTTATTTGAATGTCTTGTAAGCATTACTTGAGCTTTAGGGGTAAGGACATTGTTTTTATTTGGGGGGACTGTTTTAGCCTGCAATTCAATTTTGACTTAAAAGGTTAGATATTTGTTTTAAGAGATGATGCCCTTTCCTAAGAAAAATTGCCTCCCTTTTTTCTTCTCCTTAGTTTTTTAAAGGACTGGCTTCTTCTGGTGCTTGGGCTTGCTTTGATGAGTTTAACCGAATCGAGCTGGAAGTGTTGTCAGTGGTAGCACAGCAGATTCTGTGCATTCAGAGAGCCATTCAACAGAAGCTGGATGTGTTTCTTTTTGAAGGGACTGAACTTAAACTGAATCCGAACTGTTTTGTGGCAATTACCATGAATCCCGGCTATGCAGGACGTTCTGAATTGCCAGACAACCTTAAGGTAATATTTTGTGAGTGTAACTTTGGTAACCCAAAAATAACAGCATCTTTTGTTCACAATGGTATAACTGTTCATTATGTATTTGTAATTCCAGTCCATCTTTTTTATTTGCTGTAAGGTAGATCTCCAAAAGCTACAATAATATTGAAAAATTACAAAGTTTATGAGAGGGTGCTACATTTAGGGTATATACTTTGAATATCAGCATATTGTTTTTTAGATGCCTAAGCTCAGCTTAACAACTTCGATAATGTCAATAATACAATTTTTTTTATATACTTCAGGTTCTTTTTAGAACAGTGGCTATGATGGTCCCAAACTATGCCCTCATAGCAGAAATCTCCCTCTACTCATATGGATTTTTGAATGCAAAACCTCTGTCTGTGAAGATAGTGATGACTTACAGGCTCTGCTCAGAGCAGCTCTCATCACAGTTTCATTATGATTACGGAATGCGAGCAGTGAAAGCAGTTCTAGTGGCTGCTGGAAACCTAAAACTAAAATTTCCAAATGAAAATGAAGATATACTTGTAAGTATTAAATACATACATACGTTGGTGAATTTTTTTTTTTTTTTTTGGTGAGGTTGATCAGGAGCTATAAACAGGCAGTTGAGAGGGTTATTATTTGAAATCTTATATGAGATTTAAGTTCTAGTTTGTGGATTGTGTTACTCATTACAGTCAGTAGGAATTCAAAGACCTTTTGGTTTGTTAAGGATGGTATTGGTTTTTTCATTAGGGGGATTCCATCGGGCAATGTAAATGAACTTTGTGGTATGGGACGTATATCCTGGCAATGAATTTATATTGTACTTTTGTGTGTGTGATTTCAGCTTCTTCGATCAATTAAAGATGTCAATGAACCAAAGTTTCTATCACATGATGTACCTTTATTTAATGGGATAACTAGTGATTTATTCCCTGGTATTAAGCTTCCTGAAGCTGACTATCATGTATGTAAACCCATGAGAATGTCTTCTTCTTCCCAATAAATTTATCTGATGACTCAGTTTTTTTATAGCTTTGTGAAATTATTCTGTTTAGAATTGTAATTCCTTTTTGGCTGCTTTAGTTAATGGGATAAATAAATTTTGGTACCTCTTGTTATATGTTTCCAGGGTTAACCATTAAGGCTCAGATAGATAATGTTCTTTGTAAGAAAATAAACACTTTTGTTACTTAATTATTTTTACTAGAATGCATGCTCCATGATGCCTATTTCATCAGACAGACAAAAAAGTAGTAATGTATCCTATAGTTAACATATTAAGATTTTGTTTCTCAAATTTAAGTAATGTGTACTAATTTTTAAAAAAGAAACAGTTTTCACTGCACATACACATAAATAAGTATAGATGATGATGTGTTAATTTGTGGTAATCACTACACAGCATGTATATATACAAGGTACTTGAGAAAGTTCATAAGAAAAGGAACTAAATATGAACTTGGGCAGGCATGTGGTGCAGTGGTTTCGTTGCTGCTTGGGATACCCACATGCAGTACTGGAGTGATTCCAGCTCTGGAACGAGCCCAGTCCTCTGCTGCTGATCCACCTTCTCAAATTAATTGGTCTGTACTGTCCAATGTGGGAGACCCCAGTGGAGTTCTGGGCTCCTGGCTTTAGCTGGGCTCAACTCGGGCTTTTGTGGGCTTTTGAGGAATTGAACTAATGGACAGAAGATCTATCTTTCTCTGCCTTTCAAATAAAATGAAAACAAATAAAGAAAAAAAAAATTTGAGGGACTGGCGCTGTGGCTCACTTGGTTAATCCTCCGCCTGCGGCACCAGCATCCCATATGGGTGCCGGGTTCTAGTCCCGGTTGCTCATCTTCCAGTCCAGCTCTCTGCTGTGGCCCGGGAAGGCAGTGGAGGATGGCTCAAGAGGTTGGGCCCTGCACCCGCATGGGAGACCAGGAAGAAGCACCTGGTTCCTGGCTTCAGATCGGTGCAGCACTGACCGTGGCAGCCATTTGGGGGATGAACCAACGAAAGGAAGACCTTTCTCTCTGTCTCTCTCTCTCTGTCTATAACTCTACCTGTCAAATAAAAAAAATTTTTTTTGAGAACTTGTTTCTAAAAAAAGATATAAATTTATTTTGATGCTAAAGAATTCCAAAATCCATACATGCTTTGATATTAGATCATGTTGGACACTTTGAATATATATATACTTTGTCAATTTTGTTTTATCTTTAATAGACATATAATAATGGTTACAGTGTTATTTCAATACATGTTTATTAGGGTACTTCAAAAAGCTTGTGGAAAATGTAATGAAAAGATGTTTATTTTAAATGGGGAAAAATGTAAATCCATGTATGTGAAGGGAGTTCAACAAGTTCACAGAAGATGTATATTATGAAAAAATTGCATAGGTTTCAAAACTTTTCCACAAATCTTTGAAGTGCCCTCATACATGGCATAATGGTAAAATCAGGCTAATTAGCAAATGCGTTATCTGTAAAATGAGGGTACTTCAAAAGGTTGGTGGAAAAGTGGAATTAAAAGATAATGCATATTTTTCATGAACTTTTTAGAAACTCCTTTTTGTGTTTATAAGCTGAGAACATTTAAAATCCTTTTAGTGATTTTGAAATGTACAGTGTGCTGTCATAGACTCCAGTCACCTTACTGTGCAGGAGAACACAGCTCTGACTCATCCCTCCGGCCCTGCCCCTGACACTGTGCCCATTCATCACTGGGTCCCCTCCCAGCAGCTGGTGGCCACCATTCTCCTCCTGCTTCCAGGAGTTCAACTGTTGGAGGCTCTACGGTATTTTTTTATATTTTGGCATAGGTATCAAGATTTGAAAAGAAAAACCCGTCTGTTTTTTGACATGCAACGTTTCTAGTGCTTTTAGTCCTTCGAGCTGATAAGTGCTTTCATCTGGGATCTTTTCTCTTTAAAGAACTTCCTTGGCTCTTTTTTGTTTGTTCATGGGTTTTCTGACAAAAAGTCTCTCAGCTTTTTGTTTGTCTGAAAATGTTTCCATTTAACTTTCACTTTAGTAGAGTATTTTTACTGGGTGTAAAATTTTAGATTTTGGGGGTCTCCTCTCCCTCTTTCCCCAGTGACTAAAGGCGCCAGTCCCTTGACTCCTGGCTTTCCCTGTTGTGCTTAGAAGTCAGGGATTTTCTTATTGATGGTCCCCTGAATGGAATGGATTTTTTTCCCTCTTGCTGTTATAATATTTTCTCTTTTTCCTTCGTTGTCAGCAGTTTGGCTATGTGCTTGGTATTGTTCAGATTTTGTGTTTATCCTGCTTGGAATTCACTTTTTCTCGAATCTGTGGATTGATGTGTTTTTCTAGAAAATTCACTGTGATTATTTTTTAAAAAAAATTCTGCCCTTTTTTCCTCCCCTTTCTGTCTGGGACTCCAACAATAAAAATGTTAGACCATTTTATATAGTCTCACATGTTTCTTATGCTCTCTGTTTTTGTTTGATTTTCCATTATTTTCTCTGTTTTATTTGGATTTTTTAAATTGACCTCCTTCTTTGGTTTTGTAAAATTTGCTGATAAACCCATTCACTGAATTCTTAATTTTAAATATTTTATTTTTCAAGTATAGGGTATCTGATTCAATCATGTTTAGAGATTCCATTTCTCTGCAGAAATTCTCTTTTCACTTATTTTTCTATCTTCTTGTATGTTTTATATGTGTGTGTGTGTGTGTATTTAAAGATATATTTATTTGTTTAAAAGGCAGAGTTAGACGGAGAGAGAGATCCTCATCCACTAGTTCTTTTCCCAATGGCTGGAGCTGCACCGATCTGAAGTCAGGAGCCAGGAGCTTCTTCCAGGTCTCCCACATGGATGTAGGGGCTAGGGCACTTGGGCCATCCCCAGGTGATTTTCCAGGTGCATTAACTGGGAGCTAGATTGGAATTTAAGCAGTAGGGACTTGAACTGGCACCCATATGGGATGCCGATGCTGCACGTGGAGGCTTAACCTCCTGTGCCACAGTGCAGGCTCCGTGTTTTATATATATATATATATATATATATATATATATATATATATAGTGACAGAGTGGACAGTGAGAGAGAGAGACAGAGAGAAAGGTCTTCCTTTGCCATTGGTTCACCCTCCAATGGCCGCCGCAGCTGGTGCGCTGCGGCCGGCGCACCGTGCTGATCTGATGGCAGGAGCCAGGTGCTTCTCCTGGTCTCCTATGGGGTGCAGGGCCCAAGCACTTGGGCCATCCTCCACTGTGCTCCCTGGCCACAGCAGAGAGCTGGCCTGGAAGAGGGGCAACCGGGATAGAATCCAGCGCCCCGACCGGGACTAGAACCCGGTGTGCCGGCGCCGCAAGGCAGAGGATTAGCCTATTGAGCCGCGGCACCGGCTCGTGTTTTATATTTTTATGAAAGTTATTGTAAAGTTCTGTTGTACTAATGAAGACTTCGGGGTTATCTGTGAGGTTTTCTGCTTGCTCACTGTTTTTTCTCTTGGTCATCAGCTATCTATCAGGACTTATAATTTTTGATCATATGGTAAATATTGTATATGAGACAATTCTATGGATGAGGCTGGTATTATTTTCCTATGGAAAAACTACCTCTTCTTCTTTCGGGAAATGAGATTGAGCTGCTGATGAATCAGGAGTTGATCTAAGAGTGTTTGCAGCACCATTCAGCTGTGGTTTCCTTCTGGTTTCAAATGTCATTAGAGTGATAGTTGTTCTACAGTGTTATAGGCCCCTCTCTTTAGCAGGATTTTGGAATCTAAGCATCCTAAGATTGAAGCAATCCCCTCTCCCCACCCTTCCATCTGAGCCCTTGATCTCTGTGTCACTACGTTTATGCTCAATGAAAACGTGTAGTGTGGAGGGCCGGCTCCATGTTTGGGGCTCCTCCAGATTCAAGTCTGTCCTGTACGTTCAAGTAGCATTAAAGTTTGTTTGTTTCTCCTTACTTTCAGCTAGATTCCTCTGTCTGTAGCAGATGTGATGTGTACTACGTCCAGACTTGGAAAATGTTCCTGGAGGCAAAAATAGCTATTGCATTGTGTTTACCTAGGGAAGGTTCACCCCGTTCTGAGAATTAATTCCCTTTGACTTTGTCATGCAGTGCACAATTGTATTTTGGTCAACAGAAAGCGTATGTTAGGATAAATGCCTTGGTATGCAGTAGGCTATACCATCTACGTTTGTGTGAGTACACTCAGTGATGTTGGCACTCCATGACACATTTCTCAATCAACATGATTATTTGCATCCAAAGCATTCCTTTATCTCGAAGATTTGTTATTCTAGATACTGTGGTGTGATTGTCTCCCGTATCTTTTTTTTTTTTTAATTTTATTTTATTTGAGAGTTAGAGTTTTAGACAGTGAGAAGGAGAGACAGAAAGAAAGGTCTTCCATCCGATAGTTCACTCCCCAAATGGCCGCAATGGCTGGAGCTGCGCCAATCCAAAGCCAGGAGCCAGGCGCTTCTTCCTGGTCTCCCATGTAGGCATGTAGGTGCAGGGGCCCAAGGACTTGGGCCATCTTCTACTGCTTTCCCAGGCCATAGCAGAGAGCTGGACTGGAAGAGGAGCAGCCAGGACTAGAACTGGCGCCCATATGGGATTCTAGCACCGCAGGCAGAGGATTAACCTACTGTACCACGGAGCCGGCCCCTGCCATATCTTTCCATATCCTAACCAAAAGTGGAATTTCGGGAAACACTATTTAAGCAAAGTTGTTTCTGTGCAGCCTATACCCAACAACCAAAGCTGTAATATTATGATCAGTAATAATTTATGGTGTGGAACACTAGTCTACCCCAAAAGCATTATAAGTCTGTTTGTTCCTCCTCTGAATTTGCAAATAACTTTAAGAAATAATGTATCGACATGAGAAAATTCAATTTTTTGCTTGTAAATTAAAAAGCTAGGTTTATAAGCCCCCTATGGCATGATTTATAAATACAACTTTATAGATACGCATCTGTTTCTCTTTTATTCAGGAATTTTTGGAGTGTGCCCATAAAGCCTGTGAAGTCCATAATCTCCAGCCTGTTAAATTTTTTCTCGACAAAATAATTCAGACGTATGAAATGATGATTGTTAGACATGGGTAAGATTACAGATCGTTTGCCAGAGTTAGACATTATTTTTGGATTAAACTGTCTAATCAACTTAAATTCATGAACCAGAAGAAACAGCAAACTGTGCAGGGAGACTGGGGCACAAACACCTCCTCCCTTCCCAGTGGCTTAAAGCAACAAGGTTTCTTTCTTTCTTGTTCTGTAAGTCCAGAAAGGGTTAGTAAGGAAAGCTCATTTGGTGGCCTGACACCAGTAGCTGCCCCAATTTGCCCTTTTGGTCATAAATGTGTTGTTCACTCTTCTCTATGCACATGTAATAAACCCTTTGCTTCCTAGGGTGATAAGCTAGAAGCTCCAACCAATAAATGAACCAGACTCAAAGTTCAGAATGTCTAGGTGATTCATGGTTGAGTTTTAGCAGATTTGGAAGTTGTTGCTCTTGATCCAGAGACCTACAGACTAGAAGGATGTGTTTCCTGCTATCCACATCCAGCACACAATAGCAAGTTTACCAGAACAGGATTGGCAGAGCCAACATTGTTCTATAGCAATTCTAAAATCCAGTTGAGGTTAAGGTGAAGGGGCCAAGTTCCAATGATTCCAGCAGAGTTGAAACTTCAGAACTTGTCACTTATAGGGGCCCATCCAAGAGGCTGTAGCGTTTTGTAGACATGATTCATTGTGTAGGGTGTCACTGACGTGGCAGTGGTCACATTGTGTTTGTAATATTTTTCATTAAAGAACACCCCCCCTCCCAGTTGTGAAAACTTAAAGCCCCTAAAGACCTGTGTCTACTTCTGCTCAATTTTGCTACCTGAGAGGAACTTTGCAGCTAACTGGTCTTGGTTGACCTTTGTTTTACCTTCTGAGAAATATTGCTATTTTCTTCCCTGGCCACGTGTGAAGTGGATAGTAGAGAAAATGTTGTCCTTGGGGGATGAGCAGCATTTTTAGTCTATTCCCTGTTTGTAGCAAGTTGAAGTTTAAAGAATCATGAGATTTTTGAAGACAGTTTTCTGTAAATCTTCAAACATACACAGAAATATGGGGAACCAATGTCGTCATCACTCATGCATCCAGCTCTTAAGGACCATTTTAAGTTTTGAACTTTGACATACGTTTTAAGCCAGACTCATGTTTGTTTCTTATCAATAAAGTTTAAGAACTTGATCTGCTTTTAATCTGTTTGTTACTAGGTAGCTCCCTGTGCCTGTAGCCATAGCCACAATTCTTACTAAATTATAACTGAAAATTTCTTTGTACAACCCTTGAATCTGTTTGTTGCTTTGTTGAAAATGCCATGCCTTTAATCTATATTTCTTGAATTATTTTATATCCCAAAGTGATTATAGTAAGCCCTGCCCCTTCCATGGTTTTGCTTTCTGAGGTTTTAATTATCTAAGATAAACTGAAGTCTGAAAATATTAAATGGAAAATTACATATTTTGAGAGGGAAACCACATTCACATAGCTTTTATTTCAGTATATTATTATTCTATTTTATCATTACTATTAACCTCTTAATGTACCTAATCTATAAATTAAGCTTTATCATAGGAATGTACTTTTTGTGTATAAAAAACATATGGAAGATGAAATTAAATGCTAAATTAATTTTGTGCAAAGAATCCTGAAATGCCTGCTTGTGACAAATCTTCAGAAGATATGTGGAAAAAAGGGGTGGGTGTTTGATACAGTGGTTAAGACACTACTTAAGCGTCCCATATCTGAGTGGCTACATTTCAGACCTGCCTCCATTCCTGATTCCAGCTTCCTGCAAATGTGCACTCTGGAAGGTAGCAGGTGATGGGTCAAGTAGTTGGTTCCTTGTAACCCACAAGGGAGACCTGGTTCTTGGTTTCAAGGTTTGACCTGGCCAGGCCCTGCTGTTGCAGGCATTTAGGGAATGAAATAGCCCAGTGAAAGATTTCTGCTTGTCTGTCTGACTCTCTCTCTTTTCTTGCCTGTCCCTCTTGATCTGTGTTTCTCTGGCTTTTCAAATAAAACATTTTTTAATTAAAAAAGTATGCAGTTGTTAAGTTTTCATTATCATCTGAAAACTTTTTATTATACCCCTTTTTGTAGATAATGATATTACTGTGGAGAAATTGATTTAGAGTCAATCAGTTCAGGAGTTACTGAGTTTTCCTCTTATCTGAAAAATTCTTAAGACTTCAAAAATTATAAGTAATCATTATCACAGGGTAAAGTTTTATACAGTGATCTCAATGCTTTAGCATTATTTCTTGTACTCATTATATATTTGCTTCTTTGCTTTGATAGTTTTATGTTGGTAGGAGAGCCTTTTGCTGCAAAGACCAAAGTTCTGCACGTGTTGGCTGATACCTTGACTCTTATGAATGAACATGGCTATGGAGAGGAAGAGAAGGTCATTTATCAGACTGTGAACCCCAAATCCATTACCATGGGCCAGCTTTTTGGACAGTTTGACCCAGTGTCTCATGAGGTATTTGAGAACACAAACGTCTTTCAGCTCCATCTTGACAGTGCATATTAAACCCAGAAATTCGGAATGTTTTTGTATCTTCACTGCTAAATGCAATTTTACAAAGCATGTTTCCTCCTCCTCCTTTTTTCCTCTGCAGTGGACTGACGGTATTGTGGCCAACACTTTCAGAGAATTTGCCTTAGCAGAAACACCTGACCGGAAATGGGTTGTGTTTGATGGTCCTATTGACACCTTGTGGATAGAGAGCATGAACACAGTACTGGATGATAATAAAAAGGTAAATCGTGATTAAAAGCTAAGCAGAGTCAGACTTGATTATGCAGTTTTATGTGTTCAACAAGGATGCAGCAATTTGAATATACTTAGGAATTATCTTGTCAATGAAAACTATATTGTAGAAAGTCCTTCTTTTTCTTAATAGAAAGAAAATGTTCTAAGTTTTGTTATCAGACTGGCTTAATAATCTAAGTGAGAATAGGTTGTTAAGTAACATCAGTCTTATATTCCCTTTGAAAACATTGAATGCTGCAGCACACAAATGTAGTGTATCACTCTGGGAGCTGTGAGATGCACAAAAGAACTTGGAAATGAAAGTTTGTGATATTTATTTTAACAGAGAGATACCATATAAAGTATATAATGAGCACTAATTTTAAATGTAGATAGTATGATTTTAACATGTATCATGTGTATACAGTCATAAATATGTGTATACAGTATATACAGTCACATATACGTGTATACGTCACACGTGTATACAGTCACGTAATTATGACCCAAAAAAGATGGAGAAAACTCTGTGTGTCCTACAGCATTCATTCCTGTATCTGCCTTGCCTATAAACCCTCTCCTAGTCTAATTTATGTAATAATCACAACTCTGATTTATAGGGTAAAGAAATTTTGCTAGTTCTTGAGCTCTTTAGTGCCTTTAGTGCACTCTTTAGTGCCTTTTTTAAAAAAAAGATTTATTTATTAATTTGAAAGGCAGAGTTAGAGACACAGAAAGAGAGAGAATCTTCCACCTGTTGGTTCACTCCCCAAATGGCTGCAACAGCCGGAGCTGAGCCAGTCTGAATCCAGGAGCCAGGAGCTTCTTTTGGGTCTTCCATGTGGGTGCAGGGGCCCAAGGACTTGGGCCATCTTCTATTGCTTTCCCAGGCCATAGCAGAGAGCTGGATTGCAAGTGGAGCAGCTGGATCTTGAACTGGCACCCATATGGGATGCCAGTATTGCAGGCTGTGGCATTACCTACTAGGCCACAGTGCTGGCCCCAATGTCTTCTTTAAAAAAAAAAATTATTTATTTATTTATTTGAGAGATGGAGAGAGGAGAAAACAGAACTAGCATTCACTGATTGGCTCCCCAAACTCTGGTAACAACTGGGGCTGGACTGGGCCAAAGCCAGGCACCAAGAACTCAATCCAGGTTTCCCATATACATCAGGAACCCAGTTACTTGAACAAGCACCACAGCCTCCCAGGATCTGCGTCAATACAAAACTGGAGTCAGGAGCTGGAGCCAGGTATTGAACCCAGGCATTCCCAAATGGGATATGGACATCTCAACTTGTATCTTATCTGCTGGACAAATGCCTGCCCCAGTGTCGTCTGTTTTCAGTTAATATATCTATATTTAATGTGGGCTTCATTTTATTAATCTTTTATTCTTTTTATATCTGTATCAGTATTCTGTGTGAATATATCACAATAGAATTCCATGCTTAGGTGAAATGACTATATTGCCAAATAAGCAAATTCATCTCATTAACAATAAAACATATACCCAAGTACTTCATGATGGGTGGCTGGTTATGTCGTCATGCTCGTTATTTCAGTAACAGTGAGCAGAGGGTAGAAAGTAAGCTTTCTTTCTTTCTTTATTACAAAAGAAGCTGTGATGATTCAGAAGAGAGAGGTGAATCAGTAAAGTGAAGTCTAAGGATTCAGAGCCCAGGAGAATGGCTGTCTCCTGTTGGGTGAGAGAGAAGCATGAAAGGACTGTTAAAGATAGAAGTGAATGTACAGATTAGAGAGCAGAAACTTGAAGGCAATTCCTCTAAATTCTTTGCTTTAGGAAGTGTTAGGTCCCGGTTCTTGGCAGACAGGAAGAAGTTTAAATCAACCGCGTTATGGAAAATGTAAAAGAGAGTTGCCTGGGAAAACATAGATGCATATCTGGGTAGCCTGGAAGTCAGGTTGAGTTGAAGCCCTTGAGTTAATTGTACCAAGGTCTGCCTTTGTGAGACAATCTCTCCCAGTCTCAGCAGCTTGAGTGTTAGGGGAGGTGATGTCGCAGTCCTGGATATACACAGATTTGACAGATGAACGTTTGAAGCTGGTGGAGAAGCACTGGACCATAGCACGGAAGCTGCCTGATGACGGAAGTGAGACAGCAGGGATGTGACAGTCCTTAAGCACATGAAGAGCAAGTGTAGTAAGAGTGAATGAGGGGCAGGAGCGGGTGCATTGGAGACTGTGGGAACAGACTGAGATGCTTGAATTTAATGTTATAGATTTGTGTAGTGTGTCAAGAGGGAAGGTCTCAGCTATACTAAATGGGAGGCTGGAGAGGAGCAAGGTAAACTGGAGGTCTGGCACCTGAGGGACTACCAGGTTGAGACATTCATCCTCATGAACTGTGGATCAGGCCCAAGTCTTTGCAGAGAGGAAGAAATGGGCCAAGTGCCAAAGACCTTAGCTAGTGAGAGAGGACTCCATGGACCCTGGGGGGTGACAGACAAAGTAGGAGCTGACCAAGGAACAAGGGTTGTATTTGAGAGTGGTGTGGAAGCAGCTGGGAAACACCGCTGGTGAGTCAGGAGACTCCACTTCCCAAATGGGTGGCAGGAAGGGGATGTTTGTTAGAATAATAATGTAGAAGATTCAAAGTATTCTAGGAGCCAGCATTCATCCGAGTCACACATTAGAGAACCTGGCTTCCATTACTGGCTCTGGCTCCTGACTCCAGCTCATTGCCCAACTCTTTGGGTTCTTGTCACTCACGTAGGAGACCTGGATAGGATTCCCAGTTCCCAACTTCAACCCTGGCCCAGCCCCGCTGCTTGTGGGCATGCATTTTGAAAATGAACCAGCTCTTTCTCTTTTTTCTTGTCTGTCGTTCTGCCTTCTTTCTCTCCCTCCGTCTTTCTCTGTCTCTCTCTGTCTCTCCATCCCTCCCTACCTCTCTCCCTCCCTCTCCCTCTCCCTCTCCCTCTCCCTCTCAAATAAATAAATAAGTAAAAATTTCAAAGTATGATAGACTGGTACTGTCAAATAGAACTTTGTGCAGTTCTGGAAATATCTGTAGTATCTGAGAAAAATCTCACTAATGACATGTGGCTCTTGAGCATTTGAAGTGTGGCTCAGTGCAGTTTGAAGAACTGAATTTTAAATTTTACTGAATTTTTAACTGGTTAGAAATAACATAAGTAGCCACAAATGGCTAGTGGCTACCATATTGGATAACCAAGCTCTACACCGTTCACTTATTTTATAGCTATAAAAGGGAATCCAGAAATGTTGAGGGCCTCATTGTTGACATTTAGCTAGATAAGGGCAAAACTGGGACAGAGACTGTGATCGTAGAAGCATAGATGAAATAATGAAAGACAAATGGAGGGAGAGAATTGAAAAGACTTAACAATGAAAATCCTGGCTTTGTGGAAGAGACAGACTCAAAATATTTGCTTGCCCAGTAAGTGAGTGATAGAGCTGGACCTCAAATGAAGACTTTGTGCTTCCTTCCTAATACTTACTCCCTTATAACACAAGAGATGCTTCGTCTTACAAATAGGCTGAACTGTTATCTAATAAGTTTGAAATATTTTTAAAAATAAATGTTTGAAAAATAATTGCCTGTAGCTTTGCCTCATGAGTGGAGAAATAATTCAGATGTCCCCTCAAATGAGCCTCATCTTTGAAACCATGGACCTGTCCCAGGCCTCGGTAAGTCCATAGTTCAGTTTAACATTTTATTTGTGTGTGTGTGTGTTTATCCGCTTGGTCGTGATCAGTTGAGTCAATGCGTAGTTTTTGTTTGCCAGAGAATGGGTTTGGCCCAAGGGCTGTAAGGATGACTAGGCAGGGTGTGATTGTTTAGGAAGCCTGAGCAGCAAGCTGATCACGGGGCTGGTGCAGGAGGACAAGGAAGTTGTTAGCTTGATCTGCGTTTGAGGAAGGTCTAAGACTTCTCCAGGGAGACCTTCTGGGCCCAAACGTTCCAGATCATGACAAGATGATGAATGGGGACATGGAGCTGTGACATGTTCGGGGAGCGGAACTGAAGATAGTTTTCCGTATGGGGACCAGCTGGTGTCCGTGAAATGGTCAGGGTGGACAGGAGCCAGAGCAGGAAGGGCCTTCTCAGTCTGGCCAAAAAGGAGCTGGTAGCTTCCAGGTTCCATTAGTAGAAAAACCACCACCGCAAAAGCAAACTTTGCTTTTCTCCCCAGCCTGCCACCGTCAGCCGCTGCGGCATGATTTATCTGGAGCCCTCACAGCTGGGATGGGAACCACTCGTGTCTTCCTGGCTGCATTCACTGAAGGGACCACTGCTTGAGGCAGAACATCAGGCTCTCCTGAAGGAGCTTTTCGACTGGTTAATACCACCTGCTCTAAAGTTCCGCAAGAAACAGTGCAAGGTGACGCCAGCGTTCTCTCTCCCACTCGAGTTTCTCACAGTCACGGTGGTGGGGTGAAGAGCCCAAACCTTACCCACTTCCTGTCCACCTTTGGCTTTAGATTGCTCAGGTGACAGCTGAGTAACACAGAGCCTAAAGGTACTCCAACTAAACTATGCAAAACCATAGTCTTGGGAGCTTTAAAAATCCCAATGATTTTCCACTCTTCACAATTACTGTAAATACGTATCTTTACAAACTCACACATACACTTAGTATTTTATGAGTAAACTTTTCACATTGTGTTGTTTTCCAAAGATTGTCTTAACACATAACCACAAAATTGGTGGCTTACACGGATGGAAATTTATTCCCGCACAGTTCTGGAGGCCAGAGGTCTGAGGGGAAGTTGTGGGTGTAATGCCCAGTTCTGTAGTCCCCAAAGACCACCAAGGAACCGATACCGCTGTAAAGCACATGAGAGTTTTATTACAGGTCTGGCCTGGTCTCTCAATCAACACCAACGCAGCGGGTCTGAATTGAGAGCCCCGACCCTTCAGTTAACAGGGTTTTTTAGGGTTTTCAGAGACATTCTATACATCATGGTACCATTTAGCAAATCATCTCATCCCATGGGAAATTCAAAGGACATCTCCTAGAATTGATTAGTGCATCCAGTGGAGGGAAAGGACCTAGTAAAGGTGGTTGGATGGCTTTGGGGTTGATGCCTTTTGAATTGATTGGCCGAAGCATAGGGTCCAAGCTGCTGGGGTGTACATGCCGAACTGCAGGGTCTCAGGTAACTATCAATCACCTTATCTGCCCTGAGAAGACACAGGTATTTCTCTGTTATCTGTTAATCGGCTGTTGCTAGGAGAGTTTATTGCAAGGTGAGCTCATTTATTTACTCCTGGCTTAGGGTTCAGGGCCTGGTCAGGCCCAAGTTACAAAATGGAGGCCTAATTGAAAATAGTTACACCTTGATTCAGGCTCAGGTCTCACAGTGGGCAGGCCCGTGCTTCTGAGGAAGCTCTAGATGAGAATCTTTGGTTACCTTTCCCAAGTTCTGGCAGCTCCAAGTGTTGCTTGGCTTGTGCCTGTGTGACTGCACTCTTTTCCTCCATCTTCACACAGCCTTCTGCTCTGTGCGTCTCTTCTTTGTGTGTTTAGGGTTTGGAACTGAGCCCCTACCAGGTCATCCAGAATGACCTCATCATCTCAGAATCCTTAGCTTACTTCAGTCTTTAAATACCTCTTTCCAAATATTACTGCATTCAGAAATTCATGAGCTAGGCCATAGAAATATCTTTTTGGGATAACCATTCAATCATTACTCTCTCTCTCTCTCTCTCTCTCTCACACACACACACACGTTACATATGAATAAATACATTGATATAGTCTCTTCTACCTAGATCTCTTATGTCATATCATTATTACCCCAACTTATTTTTGTCTATTTAATTTTAATGTCACTACTTTTTGGGGATCAAAAGAGAAGTAGAAGACATATTTAGCAGATTTCTCATCCTAAAATACTATTTTAGGGGATGGGAAGACTGTACTGAATAAAAGAAAAAAGAGTAATTCCAGCTAGTGAAGGTTCTGTACAATATGTCTTCTTTGAAAAAGATATATAAAGTCCTCTTACAGTTTTTCACTTTTCAAGCTTTAATACTAGATATTGTAAACAATGCACAATAAGCTCCATCTTTCCAGGTAATTAGTGGTGTGTCTTTGTTTTCCTAATTCAATCTTGTATTTTCTACTCCAGTCAGTCCCCAAGAGGTATCAGTTTCCTCTTCACGACTACATTTCTGTCTGTCCCGTCCTCTCCATTCCCATTTCTCGACTACCTTCTCACCCCTGCTCTCCCATTGTAGGGGTCTTAGTTCTGGCCTTCATCAGTTCTGACCTGAATTGACACAGTAGAGCTGCTCTGGCCCCTGCTGCCAGAACACAAATGTGTGGACAGCAGTGTCCCAAGAACTTGGGTCATCTTCCGCTGCTTTCCCCAGTGCATTAACAAGGAGCTGGAGCAGAAGCGGAGCTGCAGGGACTTGAACTAGTGTTCTGATATGGGATATCAGAGTCACGAGCAGCAGCTTACCCCGTTGTGCCACAGCAGCAACCCCAAAAGTCTTATTTAGCCATTCCTCCTTCACACCCTATTTGCACATCCTACAGAACCCCCTTAATCATCTGCCTCTGCTCATGTCTCTGTTGCTTTGTATTTTGTAGCTTTCTCTGCGTGAAACATCCTTCCTCCTTGCTAACTTAGACTTTCCTTCCTAATTCAGCTCCGTGGCTCTTCCTCCGGGAAGTCTTCCTTGGGTCTGAGCTAATTGTTTAGCCCATGTATTCTACAAGGTTCCTTCTACCCGCATCACTGTTGTACCATATTTTTTTTTTATCTGTTTAATTTTAATGTTGCTCCTTTTCAGGGATTATATCTCTTATTTCCAAGTCTCTTGGCTGGCAAGTAGGTATATAGGTCGAATATTATTTTTCATAAATTTTTTTAATAGATTAATGAATGGCTAGAAGAGGCTCCATTTCTGCTATCCTTAGGACACCATTTAATCTCTTACAATAGAAGTTTTCATCCAGAGAAGTTGAAATCTTGTAATTTAACATGCCAAGCTAAAATACTTGAGAAATGTTTTCATCACTCCTATAATTTAAGTTTTTAAAATGTATTTATTTAAATGTATGTATTTTCTTTTACTGTCCAGGCAGGGTGGAAGTTAAAAAAAGTGTCGTCTTCTCCTCACTTGGCAGGAGCTGATTCCCACGAGCAGCAGCAACGCGGTTGTGTCTCTCACGCGCCTCTTTGAGTCGCTGCTCTGTGATGTGGTGGAGAGCGATCCTACAAGCAAGCACATCCGTGTCTGGATTATGGTTGGTCTCACGCCCGAGGTGGCTTTTAACTGCAGAGTAAAACATGCTTCTTGCAAATTAGATTTGTATTGAGACAGACACTACAGGAAGCAGAGCTGTTTGGGGAGCCATCCCTGAAAGAACAGCTGAAGACGCACGGGCGGCTCTCGCCTGCTGGTCTGGTACTAAGAAACAGTTTAAAGAGAGTAAAGTATGTCGAAATGAGCCACAGCAATTACTTAACAAGAAGTCATAATTTGGTAAACTCTTAGGAAAGTGATGTAATATGAAAACAATTTGAGTCACAGGTGCATTGGTTCTGTCTAGTGTGAATCCGGCATGTGGCTGCACAGGCACTTGCCATGGAAGACCAGGGTGGGCACCCAGCTTTTGGCAGGGAGGAGTCAGCAGTCCCTGCCAGCCCACGTCTGGAGGTCAGAGGAGGCCAAAGACCATGGCAGTAGTGAGTGGAAGTTGCCAAAGGTGGCAAAAGCAAAGAGGTTTTTCCTTTTCCCTGGTTTTCCCTTCCATTCCCATCTGCAACCTAACTCCTAAAGGCCTCAGCAGTAGCTGTTCCCTGCCGCTGTTCCTCTTCCCTTTGCTGCCTCAGACACCTCAGATTCCTGGGCTCACCGCAGGTCATAACCTCTTCCCTGTCTCCTTCCTGTTCGCCTTTGTGCCCAACATTTTACAAGATGAACAGAGAAGAAGTGTGATTTATTTATTCCCCATTTTCCCTAGGTTTGGGAATGCTTTTCACAGAACTGATTTTAAACGTTTTCTGTACTGAAAAAGTTCGCTTTTGCAAAAGCAAAGTGTCATAGAAGTAGCTCACCCGTGTAACCCTCAAGTATTTCCTGAAGATTTTCCTTTTATTGAAAAACCTAAGTTGCCAGCTTTTTCAGAGTTCAGAATCAATTTTAAAGACTTAGGTTGATACCTTGTTAAATATTTTCTCTTGAAATAAAATAGCTTCATTTTTGACTAGACAAGGCATGTACCTAGAGTACAATTCAAAGTGTGGAAAGTTTTCCATCTATGAGGTCCCCAGTGTGTTAAGTAGTATTACCAGTACCCTCTCTAGCCCTTTAGAGTTATTTTATGCATGTACTTATATATATTCTCATTTTACATGTGCTATAAACAAATTTATATGTGTTTTAAATATGTATGTATTTCATGTGTTAACATACATGTATGTACTAATATAGATCATTTGCCACTTAAAATTTATCCTGGAGACTTCCATTTTAGTACTCAAATACTTTTTAAAAAAAATATTTATTTTACTTACTGAAAAGGAAAGGGACAGGGGAGTATCTTCCATCTACTAGCTCATTCCTCAAATGGCCACAATGATGAGGGCCAGGCCAGGCAGAAGCCAGGAGCCTGGAACTCCAAATGGGTCTCCCACGTGGATGCAAGGGGTTCAAGTACTTAGGCCATCTTTTGCTTTCTCAGGAACATTAGCAGGAAGCTGGATGGGATGTGGAGCAGAAACTTGAACCAATGCTCTTAGAGGATGCTGGTGTCTTAGGCCTTGGCTTAACCTGACGTGCCACAATGTCAGCCCCAAGTGAACTTTATTTTTAACAGCTGCATGTATCTCAGTAGATAAAGCACAATCTAATTATGCTGAACACATGTGGAAAGACATTTTGTGTTGCTTCTGAGCTTTTGCTATTACAAATAATGCTGCAGTGAGTTTCTTGTACATATATCACTTTTACAGGTGAAACTGTGTTAGTATTAATATCTTTTTAAAAATATTTCTTATTTATTTGAAAGTCAGAGTTACACAGAGAGAAAGAGGCAGAGAGAGAGAGGTCTTCCATCCAGCGGTTCACTCCCCAGTTGATTGCAATGGCCAGAGCTGTGCCGATCTGAATCCAGGAGCCAGGAGCTTCTTCCAGGTCTCCCACGCGGGTGTAGGGGCCCAAGGATTTGAGCCATCTTATACTGCTTTCCCAGGCCACAGCAGAGAGCTGGATTGGAAATGGAGTAGCCAGGACTCGAACTGGCGCCAATATGGGATACAGGCACCGCAGGTGGCAGCTGTACCCACTACAACACAACACCAGTCACAGTATAAATTTCTAAAAGAGAAATTATTGGGGCTGACAGTGTGGCTCAGTAGGTTAAGCCTATCTCTGTGACGCCAGCATCCAATTTGGGCGCCGGTTCTAGTCCCAGCTGCTTCTCTTCTGAACCAGCTCTCTGCTGTGGCCTAGGAAGGCAGTAGAAGATGGCCCAGGCGCTTGGGCCCCTGTATCCACATGGGAGACCTGGAAGAAGCTCCTAGCTTCAGATCAGCACAGCTCTGGCCATTGTGGCCATCTGGGGAGTGAACCAGTGGATGGAAGACCTCTCTCTATGGCTTTCTCTCTCACAGAATGTAACTCTACCTCTCAAATAAATAAATAAAATCTTTAGAAAAAAAAAAGAAATTATTAGATCAATTTGTATATACATTTATAATTTTATTTTGAAAGATATTGCCAGCTAAATGAATACTTACATGGCTTAGTTGCACTCCATTCATATATTTGTGTGTATGTATATGTGTGTGTATACACACATGTATATATGTGTTTATGTCTATACATACATATGTATATATAATATACCTTTTCAACTCATGCTAAATGTTAGTGCTTTTAAAATTTTTTAAAAAAATAATTTCTATAAATCTTCAAAATTTTTCCCACCAATAGGCTTGCTTCATATTCTCTTTGATTTGGTCCCTTGGAGGAAGTTGTGATACAGACGGTCGCCTTGCTTTTGATGCTTTCATACGATCTACCATAATGGGGAAAGATGAAGACATACCAGTGCCAGCCCTGGTGGGTAAATGGGAATGCCAGTTTGAAGAAAAAGGCCTGGTCTATGACTACACGTATGAGGTAAGACGTAAAGTGCTGGCTAGGATAAAAGACATGAAACGCAGCACCATGGATTGGCAGACAGAGCTCCTGTGTTTCCATCCCAGGGAAATTTTGACTCCTGTGGTTACCTTTTTAGTCCTGTATCTTTTTTTTTTCCTCCCACAGCTTCTGGGAGTGCAGACAGATTTGCTTTAATAATGTTAGTAATTTTCATATGTAAATGTATTTATTTTTTCCACTTTATAAAAGAAATTACAAGAGTTCTTTGAAAGAGCAAAGATTGTAATATTTTATTCATAATATTTTTTAAAATGATTTTTAAAGGTTTATTTATTTATTTGAAAGGCAGACTTACAGAGAGGGAGAGATAGAGAGAGGTCTTTGATCTGGCGGTTCACTCCCCAAATAGCCACTGGGCTGCTCTAAAGCCAGGAGCTTCAGTTGGGTCTCCCATGTGGATGCTTTGCTATGTACTTTAGCAGGGAACTGAATTGGAAGTGGAGCAGCCAGGACTCCAACCAGTGCTCACAGGGGATGCCAGTGCCACAGAGGGTAACTTAACACGACTTAACCTGCTGTGTCACAGTGCTGGCACCTGTTTGATTTATTTTTGAAAGGCAGAGAGTGACAGAAGGGGGCAGGAGGGGAGAGAGAGATCAATCTTCTCTTTGCTGGTTCACTCCTCAGATGACTGCAACAGCTGTGTTTAGGCCAGGCCAAAGCCAGGAGCTTGGAACTGTGCCTGACTCTCTTGTGGGTGGCAAGGACTTGAGTACTTGCGCCATCTCCTGCTGCTTCTCCTGGCACATTAGCAGGAAGTTGGATCAGGTGCAGAGCAGGCAGGACTAGAACCTGTGCTCCAACAAGGGGACGTAGGCATCCCAAGTAGCAGTTTAACCTGCTGTACACAAGGCCTGTCCCATTTGATGCATAGAAATTCTGTTTCCCAACAAAAGAATTACATAAGGCCTAGATGGAGCTTTACTTAAAACTTTACCTAGGGGCCCGTGCCATGGTGCACTAGGTTAATCCTCCGCCTGTGGTGCTAGCATCCCATATGGGTGCCGGTTCTAGTCCCAGCTGCTCCTCTTCCAATCCAGCTCTCTGCTGTGGCCTGGGATAGCAGTGAAAGATGGCCTAAGTGCTTGGGCCCCTGCACCCACATGGGAGACCGGGAGGAAGCACCTGGTTCCTGGCTTCGGATCTGTACAGCTCCAGCCATTGCAGCCATTTGGTGGAGTGAACCAACGTAAGGAAGACCTTTCTCTCTATCTGTCTCCCTCACTAACTCTGTCAAATAAAAAATAAAAAAATAAAAAGAATGGAAGGTAAAGGGGCAGGCATTGTGGTGTGGTGCAATGGGTTAAGCCACTACCTATGACACTGGCATCCCATATGGGCACTGATGTGTGTCCAGACTGCTCCACTTCCAGTCCAACTCCCTATGAATGTGCCTGGGGAAGCAGTAGGAGATGGCCCAAGTTCCTGGGCCACTGGAATCCATATTGGAGACCTGCATGGAGTTCCAGGCTCCTGGCTTTGGCTTGCCCCAGCCCTAGCCACTGCTGCATGTGGGGAGTGGACCAGTGGATGAAAGATTTCTCTGTATTTCCCTCTATCTCTGTAACTGTGCCTTTGAAATAAATAAATCTTAAAAGAGAATTGAAAGTAAATGTCAAAATACCCACCATAAAGAGGTAAAGATAGTTGCCACTGGGAAAGGGAGAATGGGAGTAGGGAACTATTGTGGTTTTTTGTTTGTTTGTTTGTTTTTGACAGGCAGAGTGGACAGTGAGAGAGACAGAGAGAAAGGTCTTCCTTTGGCGTTGGTTCACCCTCCAATGGCCGCCGCAGCCAGCACGCTGCAGCCGGCGCATTGCGCTGATCCGAAGCCAGGAAGCAGGTGCTTCCTCCTGGTCTCCCATGGGGTGCATGGCCCAAACACTTGGGCCATCCTTCACTGCATTCCCAGGCCACAGCAGAGAGCTGGCCTGGAAGAGGGGCAACCAGGACAGAATCCGGCCCCCTGACCGGAACTAGAACCTGGTGTGCCGGCGCCCCAAGGCGGAGGATTAGCCAAGTGAGCCGTTGCGCCGGCCGGGAACTATTGTTTTTCTTAAACTTGTAAAACTTCTGTCTCTAAATTGTGTGTGTAAATAACTTTGATATGAATGAGAGTTAAAAAGATAAGAATATGAGTAGCTAATGAAACTTTTACTCAAATGTGCAGAATGATCACCATGGAAACATACACCATAAACATGTACTTTTGGCTAGAATCCAGGAGAAGATTCTCGGGAATCAGAGCAGCACAATGCACTCTTGCTGCTTTGTCAGGTTTTAACTATTCAGTTGCTTTGATAGTAGGAGGATGGGAGGTAGCCAGGGAGAAGCCAGGACAGCCTGGAGGAAAAGGCAGTGGTTGGGCTGGCGCAGATTGGGAGGCACGGAGGTGATACCTGTATGTCAGGACAGCGGCTGTTATGCCTGTGGTTCAGAAGAATTGCGATGTCAGAACAATTGGTGCAGCCATGCTGGTATATGATGGTTGAATACCAGCCTGGATCAACATGCCACAGAATAATTCTAGGGAAACAAATATGGAGAGTTCATGTGAGACTTTGCTTTTAACTACAATGTTGCCCATTTATTTTAAAATGGAAAAAGCAGGAAGCAAAATCCAGTAAATTAAAACTTACAAGTTACATTGACTTGAAAGTAAATACTCAGTAAATACATAAAAAGACCCCTTGAAGACACTTTTGGAAGATTAATATTAAGAAGACATAAAGTTAAAAGTACACAAAATTCCAGATATGTTGAATTTATGATAAAAATTTATTTTAAAAACTAAAGAAAATGTATTTTTTTAAGTTGGGTGGTATATTCATGGATGCTTATTTGATGAATCTGCTTCGTGACTTAAAAATGTTAGTTATTTTATATGGCTCACGTATTTTTTTTAAAACTAAATATAACAGCATAATTTCAATATTTTTAAACTTGTATTCTCTTATAGTTTAAAAACCGAGGCCGCTGGCTCCACTGGAATGAATTAATTAAAAGTACTAATTTAGAAGATAAACGTGTCAAGATTCAAGACATCATAGTCCCCACCATGGACACCATTAGATACACATTTCTAATGGATTTGAGTGTTACCTATGCGAAGTAAGGAACTATGCTGTAAACACTGATGTTAAATATAATGGTGTCATTTTAATAGGATCATAGTAATGTTTGAGGTGAACATTGAGGTCATCCATCCACAGGGAACCGAGACCCTAGGGGACTGATTGAGAGGTCCAGAGTGTCAGCTCTGCTACTGGCAAAACCAGGATCCAGGTTGCTCGTTGCCCACTCCAAAGCCCTTGTCAGCATATTTTATAGTCTTTGTTTTTTTAAAACACTTACTTATTTTATTTGAAAGCCAGAGTTACAGAGCAGAGTGAGGAGAGACAGACTCCCCAGATGGCTGCTACAGTCAGGGCTGGTCCAGTCCAAAGCCAAGAGCTTCATCTAGGTCTCTCACATGGGAGCAGGGGCCCAAACACTTGGGCCATCCTCTGTCGCTTTTGTTTTCCCAGGCTATTAGCAAGATCAGAAGTGGAGCAGCTGTGACGTGAACCCATGCCCTTATGGATGCCATTGTTGCAGGCAGCGGCTTCAACTGCTATGCCACATCACTGATCCCTTCATTGTCTGTTATACCACGCTACGTTTCTCTTACTTGTAATAGTAGTACAAACTGAGCATGACCCACTCTCTCTCATGACGCTGGGAATTTTTCGCATATATCCCATGGCTTGCACTTAAGATGAATATTAAAAACTCGGACTTAAATCAGCAGGGCACATAAAAAAAAATAAAGAATATATGTAGGGGCTGGTGCTGTGGCGCAGTGAGTAAAGCCACTGCCTGCAGTGCTGACATCTCATATGGGCATCAGTTCAAGTCCCAGCTGCTCCACTTCTGATCCAGCTCTCTGCTATGGCCTGGGAAAGCAGTGGAAGATGGCCCAAGTGCTTGGGCCCCTGCACCCATGTGGGAAACCTGGAAGAAGCTCCTGGCTCCTGGCTTTGGATCAGCCCAGCTTCAGCTGTTGACACCATTTGGGAAGTAAACCAGTAGATGGAAGACCTCTCTCTCTAAGCCTTTCAAACAAATAAGTATATCTTTAAAAAAAAAAAAAAAAGAATACATGTAACTGATTAGAAACCCAGAAACCTAGGAGTGTCCTGTGGAAGCCTATCTCCCAGCTTTCTTTATAACACTGTGATAGTTATTTTCTTTTTAAAAACACTAGGCATGATTGATCATCAAGACCAAACCAGACAATTTACATAATATGCATAAATGTCGTTTTTTTTTTTTAAGGTAAAAAGTCTTTCTCGGAGTTTGCTTCTAGACAAATATTTCCAATTAGTAACTGAATTGGCTTAAGAATGCTACCAGTAATAGGTACATGTAATTGTTAGCTTTAGAATTCCCTGTCATTCTGTCTCTCTGGGACAGAGACAGCTGTGAAGCAAACCACAGCTGTCTTATGCTCTTCACTTCATTTTTCTATTCCACTTTGCTACCCCTGTGCCTATCCCCATAACTGGAAAGTACAAATGCATCACTTCTATGAGGAGAAGACTTTAAGCTTTCTGTTTTGCAAAGTTAAGGATGCTATTACTTGTTTTGTGAGTGGTTTTGTATTTAGCAATATGAATCTATTTAAATAATAGTTTGTTAGCTTTTAAAGTACCTGCAACATTAGGCAAAAAAAATGCCCAATTTTTTGTTAGTTTCGCCAGTCTTCCATGAAGTAGCAATTATTGGTAAAATTGGGAGTTAGTAGATTAAGATGGTTTGCTTATTGTTTAAGCTTTCAGCTAACTCCAGCTTCCTCTAGTAGAGTGTTTTCCATTCTGAATGCTGTCTTCCTTGTTTTCATACAGGCCGATGCTTTTTGTGGGTCCAACAGGTACAGGAAAATCGGTGTATGTGAAAGATAAGCTGATGAATCACTTGGAAAAGGACCGGTACTTTCCTTTTTATATTAACTTCTCTGCACGGACCAGTGCCAACCAGGTGCAGGTTAGTGTAAGACCAGAAATGTGGAACTCCAGTTTGGATTTTATTTTATTTTTTTACCTTATGTTGGTGTTTAAAATTGTTTGTTAGATAAATAACTGGAAAGCTTGAATGAATTTTAGTAAAATTATGTTTTAGTGAAAAAGCTTAGGAGAACATTTTACATTAATACTGAGTTATTGAGGAAAAAAACCACACACACCTGCAGGCAGGGTTGGGTTGGTGAGGGGATGAAGGGAACTTTCTGTTTTTTCTAGACTCTGCTTTTGGGAGTTGAGGGGCATTTGCTGCTCCTGGGAGCTTTCACACCGTGAACTACTACTGTGTGAATTTCTGTGTAGCGATGCATCCCACCCTTTGCCCCCAGTGCGAGATGAAACATCATAAAGACTGCTAATTGCCCTTTTATCCCCTCTTCCTAAATTTGTGACTTGGCATTCTCTCCTGACCTCTTTTCTGTCATTTTCAGCCTATAGATTTCCCTTCACTTCAGATTTATACAAACTTAGGGCTTCTTCAGTGTGGAGTGAATGAAAATAGTACCTTCATTACTCACTTTTGCAATGGACATGTGAATTTCAAAAGTGGTTTTAGAATACACAGAACAGGGTGAAATGCACAGGAGCTGGGAGGTGCAGGTAGGCTGGGTGGGAGAGAGGCTGTCGCTAAGATAGGCCTCTTTGGGACCAAAGACAACTTGATCACCTATGAAGAGAGGCAGAGATCTCTAGGGAATCCTATCCTCTGCTCATCCACAGAGTGTTTTAATGAAATGGGACCCAGATTAATTCAGCATCACCCGGTGACCTCTTTGGAAGCCTCCCAGCCACAGACACCACCACTACCACAGAAGCTTCTGGCTAGCCTTCCTCCTTCCAACATGCTTCCCCTGTCTGCGCCGTTATAGCTTCTTAAGTTACATCTGGTTTCCAGCCTCTAGGTTTGTTTTCTGTAACAGAACAAGTGAAACTGAGATGAAGCCTCAAAATCATTCAAATGAATTGTTTTGTCTTTGTAATAGCTTTACAAATAGATCTGGGTCTTCCACACACACAAAAATAGACAAAGCATCCACACCCATGTTAGCTAAAGGCTGTTAAGATTAGTGCTTTTAAATATTAGGTAAGTAAATATTAATAGATGCGATGGGGTAGCCACTGAGGAAAACAATGCAGAATTATACATGTGTGTGCACTATAAATATGTATATGTAACAATTCTGAGTGCATAGAAAGATTTTAATAATTGTTCTTTGAGTGATATTGGATATTAAGTTTAGTATCATCCTAAATATGGATAAATAAACACACACACACAATACTCTTTGCCATTATTTCTTTTCTAGTGCTAAATATGGCTCTTTATGTTAAGTTACTCACTACTAAACTAAATAAGTGGTAATAATAGAAATAATTATAGAAATGTCATGGATTCTGGCAGCATAGATTTCTTATTGATACTGACCTAATATAAGCAGTGCTGATAATAAATTTGCAATTCAATTATAGGTATATAGGCCATTCTTTCTCTTTAAATTTTTAGAACATTATAATGGCTAGATTGGATAAAAGACGCAAAGGAGTTTTTGGACCACCAATGGGAAAGAAGTGTATAATTTTTATAGATGATATGAATATGCCTGCATTGGAGAAATACGGAGCTCAACCTCCTATTGAATTATTACGACAATTTTTTGACTGTGGAAATTGGTAAACGTTGAATGGGTCTGATTTTTAAATGTTGATTTGTTTTTATTTGAAAGGCAATGAGACAGAGACAGAGAGACAGAGATTTTCCATTTGTTGAGTCACTCCCCAGATGTCTACATGTAAAAGTTGGGGCCTGCTGAAGCCAGGAGCCAGGAACTCCAATCTCCCATAGGGTAGTGGGGATCCAAGTACTTGAGCTACACTTGAGCCACCACCTACTGATCCCAGGCATTAGCAGGAAGCTGGACTGGAAGTGGGGTATCTGGGACTTGAACCTAGGTGCCCTGATAAGGGATGTGGGTGTCCCAAACAAAGATTTAACTGCTGCACCAAACCCCTACCCCTTAACTGATCTTAATAAGTTACGCTGAAGTCATCTCATTTTATATTTTGGTTTTTGTTTCTTCCAAGTTTTAGAATTCTTTGTCTTGACTATAATACCCTGCATTAAGGATATTTTTCTTGTCATGTCTATTTGGGGTTTTATGGATGGCCATATATTAGTCAGCATTTAATGACTACCACAAAACTCATAAAAGGACTTAATTAGAAGGGAATAAGGTTTATTCTGGCTCATAGTTTTTGGAGATTCACATTCCAAGATCCGGCAGCCCCATCATTTTAGCATCCTGTGATGGCATCATTGTTGGCAGTCCTGAGATGACACAGAGACTGTGTGCAACTCCGTCCTTGCCTCTCCGCCTGAAGCCATCGTGATTTGGTCACAGGGGCTGCACCCTGGAAATCTCACCCAATCACATGACTTCCCAAAGGGCCCACCTCTGAACACCATAATTGGATTAAGTTTCTATCTTCTTGGTGCCTTTGGAGGACACCCAAACTAACACCCAAACCCTAGGAGTCCATATCATTCTCCAGACTGGGAAGCTGTCAGTTACTATTTCCTTGTATAGATTTTCTATGCTTTTTCTCTTTGCTTCCCCTTCCAGAAACTCCAGAATTCAAGTATTTGTTCACTTAATTGTGTCCCAGACTTCTCTGAGTCTGTTATCATTCTTTTTCCTTTTTTCTTTGTGACTGGGATATTTCGTAAGACCTGTCTTTGAGTACAGATACTTTTTTTTCTGCTTGATGTTATCTGTTGAGACTTTGAAGTTCTTTATTTTATTTTTATTTCTTATTTTTTGTTTTTAAAGTCAGAATTATAGAGTGGGGTGGGAGAGAGAGAGAGAGAGAGAGAGAGAGAGAGAGATATCTTCGATCTGCTGTTTGACTCCCCAGATGGCTGCAATGGCTGCGACTGGGCCAGGCCAAAGCCAGGAATCAAGAGTTCATCCAGGTCTCCCACATGGGTGCAGGAGCCCAAGCACTTGGGCCATCTTCAGCTGCTTTTCCTGGGGACATTAGCAGGGAGCTGGATCAGAAGTGAAATAGTCTGGACTCAAACCGGTGCCCATATGGGATGCTGGTGCTGCAGATAGCAGCTTAACCTGCTGTGCCACAGCACCAGCCCCTCAACTCTATTTTTCATTTGACTTCTGAGTTCTTCATTTCTGAGATTTCTGTTTTGTTACTTTTAAATGTCTCAGTTTCCTTATGGAATTTTTCATTTGTGCCCTGCATTTTTTTTTTTCCTAATTCAACCATCTGTCTGTGTTCTCTTGCATCCCACTGAGGTTCCTTGTATTGTTTTTTGAGTTATTTATTGGGCATTTCATTAGTATTTTTTTAAAGATTTATTTTATTTATTTGAAATGCACAGTTACAGAGAGAGGGAGAGACAGAGTTCAAGAGAAAGAGAGATCTTCCATCTGCTGGTTCATGCCCAAATGGGTGCAACAGCCAGGGCGAGGCCAAAACGAAGCCAGGAGCCAGGAGCTTCTTCTGGGTCTCCCATATGGGTGGCAGGAGCCCAAGCACTTGGGCCATCTTCCACTGCTCTCCCAGGTGCATTAGCAGGGAGCTGGTTAGGAAGTGGAACAGCTGAGATTTGAACTGGCACCCATATGGGATGTCAGTGTCGCAGGTGATGGCTTAATGGGTGTTAGGAACCACCTGTGCACTAATGCAGAGTACCGTGTGGGATCACAGCTGTGCTGCTGGATCTAGTGTGTGTGTGAGGCTGTAGGTCTTCATGGTTATGCACTGCAATATGTAGGGGACCCACCCTATGGAGGGGGATATGCGTGAGTTTCTGTCCCTTATGGCAGTGGAAATTCTGACAGTGGCTCTTTTCTGGAGATGATGCCACACTGCCACACCCTGTGCCCTGAAGGGTAGGGAGAGATGGTGTGAGTTTGTTTTCTGAAGCAAAGCTTCTGGGCATAATCCAGGTAGCTCCCCTTATTGGGCTCCAAGCCTGTGACAACCACTTCCCTCTGTAGCTAGGGTAGCCAGTGTACAGCATCTGTGGAGACAGGATCTACTGGGGTTCTGCCATTAACCATCAGCCTTCTCGTGGGAAACTCCCCCAACTGCGTGGCCAGGGTTGCTGTTGCCACCAGGCTTTGCTTCCCCTCTGTGATGGCATCGCAGAATCTCCCGATCTCCCGTGCTGCACATGCCTGTATCTCCCATGCTGAGTTCTGGTGCTCTTTCTCTGGTACTTACCTTGAAATGTAGGTTCTGTATTTGTTCTGGTTCTCTGTGGAGGAGGGGATAAATGCTGGGCACTTGTATTCCGCCATCTTGAAACAGAAATGCTATCATTATTTCAAACAAACAGCTGTCAGATCAATAAAGATTAAGAAAAACTCCTGTCTTTACTTCTTCCTTCTATGATGGTCTTTCTTTATACAGATCAAGGTTTCTGGCCCACATCCTTTTCTTTCTGTCTAACAAACTTGCAACATTTTCTTTCAAGGCAGGTTGATGAGCAATAAATTCCCCAAATTTTTGTTTGTCTGAAAGTCTTTATTTCTGCTTTGTTTTTGAAGGACAGTCTCATAGGGTACAGAATTCTATGTTAGTGGAGCTTTTTCTTTTCTCTTTCAACACTTTAACTATTTCATTCTCTTCTGGCTTGTATGATTTCTGAGAAGTTGAATGTTGGGTGTAATTCTTATCTTCAATTCTCTATAGAAAAGTGTTTTTTTCCTCTTACTTCTTTCAGGAATGTTTCTTTCTCTTCATTTTCTGTAGCTGAAAAATGCTGTGACTAGGTGTGGGGTTGCTTTATTTTTGTTTTATTTATTCTGTTTGCTGTTTCTCTGAGCTTCCTGAATACTTGGTTTGTGGCCTGACATTTATATGGGAGAAATTCTCAGTCATTATTTCAAATATGTCTTGTGTCCCTTTCTCTCCTTCTGGTATTCAAATCCCCATATAATATATGCTGAATTTGTGTCTTTGGTGATATAACATATCCCACAGGCCTCAGATACCCTATCCTGTTTTTGTCAGTCTTTTTTAGTTTTTGAGATTTCTTTTAACATATCCTCAAGCTCAGAGGTCCCTTCCTTAGCCTCATCCAGCCTATTTGCAAGCTCATGAGCATTCTCAATTTGTGTTACAGTACCCATCTTTTCCAGTGTTAATTTTTGGTTCTTTCTTAGGATTTCCATCTCTCTTGTATACCGCTGTCTGTTCTTATATGCTATCTGCTTTATCCACTAGTGCCCGTATCTTTTTAATCATAATTGTTGCAAACTCCCATTCTGATATTTTCAGCACCCCTGCCATGTCTGGTTCTGATGCTTGCTGTGTCTCCTCAAATTGTGTTTCTTGCCTTTTAGTTTGCCTTAAAATGTTTACTTGCTCATCTGACACGATGTACTGGGTAAAGGCACTGCTGCATGCTGTGGTCCCGCTGTGCTCACGTCTGTCTTCTGTGAGCTCCTGCTGCTGGACTGTCAGCTCACAGGGGTTCCTCAGTTTGTCCTCCCCAGGAGGTGGGACGGGACGCTCTGAGTGGGCTGGAGTTAGGGTTATTGTCAAAAACCAAATAATGCTTTCATTCTTTCTGGTGTGCTCTTAGTTGAAGGATTGGCTATATAGCTTTCTCCCCCAACCTTTCCTTTTGTTCAAGAGCATTCACAGCGAAGGACACAATGGCCTGTTGGTAATGGCTGCTGGCTTACACCATGTGGTTCCAAACACATTGTGTCATTAAGATGCACTTTTCCCAATTCAAAGGCCTTTGAAGCCTTATTATTCCCTCCAGGGGTCTCCTTCTGTGCAACAAAGTGTGCTGCATAAGAGGAGGACAATGAGAACTTTGCTGTTCCTAGAACTATGTAATTCATCAAACTGGGACCTTTCTGGGAGTAAAAGCGAGGTGTTGTTAATAATGGCTCCAGGACAAAAGGCACAAACCAGCATTGTGCTAGGTAAAAACGGACATACACACAGTCTCCTTATTACCAGCCACAAGTGGTTGTGGAAGCACTCATTTATGCTTTTGGATTTTAGGAAATAGGAAAAGTGCAGAATGCAACGGAACAAAGAGTAGAGGGGAAGACAGAAAGGGCAGAAGAGGAGACATTGTAGGAACACTGAACCTGGGCAACAGAGCTAGGTGTTGCAGGGAGAAATCGAATTCTTTTTTTTTTTTTTTTTTTATTATTTTTGACAGAGTGGACAGTGAGAGAGAGAGACAGAGAGGAAGGTCTTCCTTTTTGCCGTTGGTTCACCCTCCAATGGCCGCCGCGGTAGCGCGCTGCGGCCGGCGCACCGCGCTGATCCAATGGCAGGAGCCAGGTGCTTCTCCTGGTCTCCCATGGGGTGCAGGGCCCAAGCACTTGGGCCATCCTCCACTGCACTCCCTGGCCACAGCAGAGAGCTGGCCTGGAAGAGGGGCAACCGGGACAGAATCCGGTGCCCCGACCAGGACTAGAACCCGGTGTGCCGGCGCCGCAAGGCGGAGGATTAGCCTAGTGAGCTGCGGCGCCGGCCGAGAAATCGAATTCTGTCCCACTTGAAGCACTACCTAAAGTTACTCCTTTTAGAGAAGCCAAAATGAGGTTACATTTCTGGGGTGATCTATATTCCGCTTCATTCTGCAGTCTCTGTAGCAGGTGAACACTTGTTACATGCTTTCCAGGTACGACCTCAAGGACACCAGTAAAATCACTTTGGTTGACATCGAGCTGATTGCCGCCATGGGCCCGCCAGGTGGTGGAAGAAATCCCATCACTCCCCGTTTTGTTCGTCACTTCAACGTCTGCACCATTAATGCCTTCAGCGATGAAACGATGGTCCGAATCTTTTCATCGATTGTAGCGTTCTACCTCAGGACTCACGAATTCACCCCGGAGTACTTTATCGTTGGGAACCAAATAGTCAGTGGGACTATGGAGGTAAAAAAAAAAAAAAAATGTCATGTAAAAGATGTTAGTGCCATTGAGCCCTTGCTTTTGGTGTTTTTTTCTTTTTTTAAAATAACTACTTTTTTTCCTTAGCTATCTCCTTTGGTCTTCATTATCAGAGAAGTTGTTCAGAAGACTTAAGAATAGAAAAATCACAGTCTCTGAAATTAGAGTCTCTACCTGATCGCTATTTCTACCAATATGAGTATGATTTTTAACAAGTAATGTGCTCTTTTATGGACTGGATTTTTTAAAAGATTTATTTATTTATTTATTTATTTATTTATTTATTTATTTATTTGAAAGAGAAGGAGAGGCAGAGTGAGAGAAAGAGAAAGAGAACTCTTCCATCTGCTGGTTCACTCCCCAGTTGGCCACAATGGCCAGAGCTGAGCTGCTCCAAAGCCAGGAGCCAGGAGCTTCTTCCAGGTCTCCCATGTGGGTGCAGGGGCCTAAGGACTTGGGTCATCTTCCACTGTTCTCCCAGGCCATAGCAGAGAGCTGGATGGTAAGTGGAGCAGCCAGGACTCGAACCAGCTCCCACACGGGATGCCAGCACTGTAGGTGATGGCCCCACCTGCTACGCCACAGCGCCAGCCCCTGACTGGATTTTAAAATCAAATATTTGGTGGTGGTGGGGTGGCGCTGTGGCACAGCAAGTTAATGCCCTGGCCTGAAGTGCTGGCATCCCATATGCACACCGCTTCTGATCCAGCTCTCTGCTATGGCCTGTGACAGCAGTAGAAGATGGCCCAAGTCCTTGGGCCCCTGCACCCACGTGGGAGACCTAGAAGAAGCTCCTGGCTTCAGATCAGCTCAATTCTGGCCATTGCAGACAATTAGGGAGTGAGCCAGTGGATGGAAGACTGACCTCTCTCTCTCTCTCTGCATCTCCTCTCTCTGTGTAACTCTGACTTTCCAATAAATAAATAATTTTTTAAAAAATTAAATATTTAGGAGGGAGGGCAAGTAAGCCAGTCTCTTTCTTATTCTTTCCCCAAATGCCTGCCTTTGCCAGGACTGGGCCAAGCTGAATTCCCAGGTGCTGGTAACTCAATCCAGGTCTCCCACATGAATGGCAGGAACCCAATTATGTGAGCCATAACTGCTGCTTCCTGGGGTCTGTGTTAGTAGGTCGCTGGAGTTGGGCATTGAATCCAGGTAGTAAAATGTGGGACATAGGCCTCATAACCATTAGGTTAAATGTCCACTACAGGCTCAGTTTTTAAATCACTAAAATGGCAGCTATGGCACTGGCACTGTGGCATAATGGGCTAAGCCTCTGCCTGCAGTGCCAGCATCCCATATGGGCACTGGTTCTAGTCCCAGCTGCTCCTCTTCTGATCCAGCACTCTGCTATGGCATGGCAGAGCAGTAGAAGATGGCCCAAGTGCTTGTACTCCAGCACCCAAATTGGAGACCTGGAGGAAGCTCCTGGCTTCTGGCTTTGGATCAGCTTGGCTCTGGCCGTTATAGCCATTTGGGGAGTGAATCTGCAAATGGAAGACCTTTCTTTGTTTCTCCCTCTATCTCTCTCTAACTCTGCCTCTCAAATAATAAATATAATCTGAAACAAAAATGGTATATAATACCTATTTGACAAAGTGGCTTTAAGGAAATTATCTGGAACCATTATCTGCCACATAATAGCTATTTCCCTAATTGTTATGTTCCTACTATGGTGTTACCATTCTCTTCTCTGTCTTCCCTCATGTTTTTTATCTTGGTCTTTTTAAAAAGAAGTCAATTTAAGCAGCTTATTGTTAATGTTCATGGAGGGGAGGGCTGTTGCCAGAGAGAGTTTCGTGGGTTCTTTTCAGCAGCTCAGTATAGAAATAAAAAGCCAGGAAATAATTTGCAAAGAGGCAGAAATTTTGATTTGACAGAAAAGAAACTTTTATTTGATTGCAAGTGACAGAGAAAGCATCTGGTCTGAGAGGAGACCAGTGGAGTGCCTGAGCAGGACTCTGGCTTTGAGGAAGTGTCCCTGGTTTTTAAGCTGTTACTGCTTTTTTTTCATTGGGTCATTCTCTGGGGGTGCCCACTGGACAGGGGTTCTACATATGTATGTTGATTTGCTGGCTTGGAGCTCATAGAGATAGAGGGGGTCTCCTGGAGATGGCCTGTCTCCCGCTTAGGAGCTCAGCCGCCACTTCCTCTGCTGGCTCTGAGTGTAAGATTGCAACCGACTTGGAGGCATGTTTTAAAATCCTGGAACCAGTACCACTCTCCCCAGGGGCTCAGCTTCTTCCTCTGCCTGCTCTGAAGCAGCCAGGACTTGAACTAGTACCTATATGAGATGCCTGTGCAGCAGGACCCACAGTGCCGGCCCCCATATTCTAGCTAACTAAAATAGAAGGAGGAGGAACCAGCACTCTGGCAGCCTCTGCCTGCAGTGGCAGCATATCACTTGCACACAAGTTTGTGTCCCCATTACTCCTCTTCTGATACAGCTCCTTGCTAATGGTCTGGGAAAGCAGTGGAAGGTGGCACAAGTGCTTGGGCCTCTGCACCTACGTGGGAGATCCCAAAGAGGTTCCTGACTCCTGGCTTAGGATTGCCCCAGCTCCAGCCATTGCAGCCATTTGGGAAGTGAACCAGTGGACAGAAGACCTTTCTCTCTGTCTCTCTCTCTCTCTGTCTGTAACTCTACCTCTCAAATAAATAAATAAATAAAATATTTTTTTAAAGAAGGAAGAAGGGAAAGAATGAGTTCCTGCTTTGAAGTCAATGGTAGTCAAAGGAAATCAGCTCATCCTCTTCTTTATTTGGAATGCTTTAGAATAAGTTACTTCATTTTACTTTCTACTACAGTTTTTAACTTCTTGGTGGCTTGAATGGAGTCAGATCATATCACGTTCTCTGAACTTCGTAATGCCTGGTTGAAAGCTATCAACCAAAGTAAATAAGTGCTTATATGGCATGTGAGACATTACAGTTTTCTAAGGTGATACAATCTGATAGGATAAATAAAATATTGTGATAGGATAAATAAAATATTGTGACATTGTGACATGACTTTGCTGATTGTAAGCAATTTGTTTTAGCTTCATTGCTTTTCATATATTCAGGTATATAAGCGATCCATGGAGAATCTCTTGCCCACTCCTGCAAAATCTCATTATACTTTCAACTTGCGTGATTTTTCGCGAGTCATCCGGGGCTGCTTACTCATCGAAAGAGATTCTGTAGAGAACAAGCGCACTATGATCCGACTGTTTGTGCACGAAGTCCTCCGAGTCTTCTACGACCGCCTTGTTAGCGATGATGATCGAAAGTGGCTCTTCAAGTTAACCAAAAGTGTTGTAAAGGAACATTTTAAAGAATCATTTGATATGGTCTTTGCACGCTTGAGGAAAGATAATGCTCCAGTGAGTACATTCAGTGATTGGAAACTTAAGGGGTTAAAGTGGAACAGTAACAGGAATGGTTAAAATCAATTAACTTATCTTAAAAATAGTATTGCTTCTCAAGGAACATGTCCTTCTAGCTTTTCTCATAGGTAGGTAGGTGTTTGAGGTGTGTCTTAAGGTGAACATATATAACAAGTTGTTTAAGAAGTAAAATCTAATCTGATAGTGATTAAATGACATAATGGATGTACAGTACATGATACGGTGCCATACTAGGGGTCTTCAATGCTCATTCAATGGATGGGAATTGCCCAGAATGACTTCTCCAGCCTCTAGAAACAATAACAGCAAATTTAAATGATAATAAAAAAGGTCTCTTCTTTTGATTTCATAAGGAAATAATTTCATGTATTAATTTTGTAAGTACTACTTAGTACCCTGATGTTTAAAAGAATAGCTAATAATCATTCTGTAACATGTATGAAAAAACATTTGTTATATTTTCTTACATTTATTTTAGAAAAAAAGTGTAATTTGTTGATGTTGTTTCTGTAGATAACTGAAGAAGATTTAAGAAATCTCATGTTTGGCGATTATATGAACCCTGACCTTGAAGGAGATAGTAGAGTTTATATTGAAATTCCAAGTATTCAACAATTTAATGATGTTGTGGATCAATGCTTAGATGAATATAATCAAACTCACAAGACAACAATGAATCTTGTCATTTTTAGGTACACTAATGTATCTGATATTCATGCTTGAAATTGCTATTTGTAAAATTTTGTCATGAAATATTTAAAATTCACAGAAAGGTAAAAGGAAAAATATAGTGAATAACCGTGTAGCCATCATTCAGATTAAGACATAAAATTTAGTGATTTACTTGAAGTCTTCTGTTGTAGGCAGCCTTCTCTCACTACACCGCCTATAGCAGTAAAAGGAAACTCATGTATTACTTCAGTCTTCAGCCACATATGTATATATAATCTTACATTTCATGTTTTAGTTTTTGATTTTTTAGAGATTTATTTGTTTATTTGGAAGAGTTAGAGAGGTCTTCTATCTACTGGTTCACTCCTAGTTGACTGCAACCGCCAGGAATGAACCAAGCAGAGGCCAGGAGCTTCTTCTATTTGGGTTGCAGGGGCCCAAGCACTTGGGCCATCCTCTACTGCTTTCACAGGCCATTATAGGGGAACTGGATGGGAGGTAGAGCTGCCAGGACTCAAACCAGCACCCACACAGGATGCTAGCATCTCAGACAGTGGCTTTACCCACTATGCTATAATGCTAGCCCTTACTTTTTAATTTTTTAGAAGATTTATTTGAAAGGCACAGTTATAGAGAATGAGAGAGAGAGAGACAGTGAGGCAGAGGCATAGATAGATCCTGGATCCACTGGTTCACTCCCCATATGGCCTCAACAGCTGGACTGAACCAGGCCAAAGCTAGAAGTCGGTAGCTTCATCTAGGTCTCTTACATGGGTGTAGGGACCCAAGTACTTTGGGCCGTCTCTCACTGCTTTCCCAGACACATTAGAAGGGAGCTGGATCAGAAGTGGAGCAGGGGCTGGCCCTGTGGCATAGCAGGATAAGCCGCTGCCTGCAGAGACGACATCCCATATGGGCGTTGGTTCGAGACCCAGCTGCTCCACTTCCAATCCAGCTCTCTGCTGTGGCCTGGGAAAATGGTATAAGATAACCCAAGTCCTTGCGCCCCTGTACACACATGGGAGACCTAGAGGAAGCTCCTGGCTCCTGACTTTCAACTGGCTCAGCTCCAGCCATTGCAGCCAATTGGGAGTGAACCAGCAGATGGTTGGTTCTCTCTGCCTCTCCTTCTCTCTCTGTGTAACTCTTTCAAATAAATAAATCTTAAAAAAAAAAAAAAAAAAGAGAGAGAGAAGTGGAGCAGTTGGGACTCACAACAACACCCATGTGGGATGCTGGCATTGGAGATGGTGGCTTAATCTTTTCATGCCACAATGCTGGTTCCCTATTTTTTATTTTTAAAATAAACTTTATTATATATAAGGTATAGAGCATGATGTTATAAGATATGCAGATGCAATAAGATAGTTAATTTAGAGGAATAAATTAATATGTATTGTAAATATAGAAGTACATTATGCAAGTCTATGCATAAATAATCTGTCTGAAAGAGAAATCAAGACAACAATCCCATTTATGATAAAATCAGAAATATATAAAAGCTTTAATGAAGGAAGTGGAAGTTCTGTACATTGAAAGCTAGGAAACATTGATGAAAGAAGTTGAAGAGAATACAAATAAATGGAAATATTTTCCAAGCTTGTGGATTGGAAGAATTGATAATGTTAAAACGTCCATACCATCTAAAGCAATAAATTGAGTCAAAACAATTGCTATAAAAATCCCAATGGCATTCATCTCAGAAATGAAAGGGCAAACCTAAAACTCATAGGGAACCACAAAATAACCCAAGCAGTTAAAGCCATCTAAGAAAAAAAAAAAAGTTGGCAGCATTACACTTTCTGGTTTAAAATTACATTAGAAACCTGAAAACCTATAGTAATTGAAATAGTATTGTTCTGACATAAAAACAGAGAGATAAACTAGTGGAACAGAATAGAGAACTCAGAAGTAAATCATGTATATTCAACTAATTTTGAACAAGGGCAGCAGCAAGGCACAATGGGGAAAGGACAGTCTCTTAAATGAATGGTGGTGGGAAAACTAGATTTCCACAATGAAAAGAACAAAACTGGATCCTTTCCTTTTACCATTCACAAATATCAACTCAAAGTGGGTAAAGGACCTAAACTATAGAACTCCTGATGGAGGCCTTGGCAGTGACTTCTCATTTATCACACCAAAATCTCAGCCTAAAAAAGCAAAAACGGATAATTGGGACCACATGAAACTGAAAAGTTTCTGTAGAAGAAAAGAAACAACAAAATGCAAAGGTGGCCTTTTAAATGGGAGAAATTATTTGCAAACCACATAAGGAGCTAGCATCTCAAGTTTATAAAGAATTCAAACAAGAAAACATATACCCTAATTTTAAAATAGGCAAAGAGCTAGAATAGCTCTTTGATGTGAACCTGGCCAACAGGCACCTGAGATGGTGCTCAACATCGCTAATTGTCAGAGAAATGCGTATCGGTTCACTGATAGCACTTGACACCTGTGAGGAAAGCTGTTAGTTTGCATGAGTTCTTCTGCTGGTTGACTTATTCCATATTGTTTGTGAGTCACAAACAAATTTTTGCTACTGTCTTGCAATCTATTGTTTAATTGTATCACAATGTTGTTATCTTTCTGAGATAAACTTTTAGGTGTCTTTCAGTTTTTACTGTTAGCAAAAAATGCTTTGAGTATTGATGTGCATGTCTCCTTGGGTACGTGTGTCGTAATTTCTCTAGGCTATATTCCTAGAACTGCGATTATTGTGTCATGACATGAGCATCTTCAGTTACTAAGTTTTGCCAAGATAGCTTTTAATATTAAGAGCTCCCATTATTCTTCATATTTGTCAACCATTAGGATTGCCAGACTTTGGAAGTTTTTCTAGTCTAAGGAGAATGGGATGGTGTCTCATTGTGGGTTTAAATTTATTATGCTAATAAGTGACTTTTCTGAATTTGTTACATTGTAGATAAGTGATTTTCTATTTCTCACATAGAAATTCTAATACTGAAATCTAAGAAGTGATTTCATAAAAAGAGTGATATGTTGCTAGTATGAGTGGTTAAGATTTCATTTTATTTGCATATCTTGTATATTAAATTTCTTGAATTTGAACTTTTGGTTAGTTTTCCTCTATATCAAATGATCCTAATGTAATTACTTTAAAAAAATCACAACTTTTTAATGATAAGCTCTCTAAAATTGAGATAATAACAAATGGGGCAGCAGTCACATCCTTCTAGAAAAGTGAACTATAGTTACATGTATCTACATTTGTCTTGTAATGTATAAGGTTGTTATTTTTGTGGTAGGTATGTTTTGGAGCATTTATCAAGAATATGCCGAATTCTGAAGCAGTCGGGTGGAAATGCTTTGCTCGTTGGCCTTGGAGGCAGTGGCCGTCAATCTTTAACTCGTCTGGCTACATCCATGGCAAGAATGCAGATTTTCCAGCCAGAAATTTCCAAGAGCTATGGTATGAATGAGTGGAGAGATGATATAAAGGTGAGATTATGGAGAAATCCAATGTTTATCATTGTAACAGCATATTCTTTTACCTGTGAGAAGAGAGCCAGTTGTCTGCGTTGCTGTGAACTGAATCTACTGGTGCTGATGATCATGCTAATACTATCCGTAGAGTATTTCTTGTGTGTGCTGAGCAGTGCGTGGACTTCTTTACCTCCCGGAGTTCCCTCATTTGATAGCTACAGCAAAGTGGGCGGCAGGTGTGGTTGCCTCTGTGTTTTACCAATGAGGAATAAAGCGTTATGCAACAGAACGAGGCCTTCCAGCTCAAGTCTTGACTACCGCACCATTAGCACTACTGCTGCTGAGTGATCTTGGTTCTCGTTCAGGGAGGACTTGGGTCAGATACATGTATGATTTTTCAGCAGGTGGTGTAATATGAACCTGATGATGATAACGAGGAGGAGGAAGAGTGTGTCACTGATGTTGTCTTTACAGCATCTGAATAGATTGTTCAGAGCTGCTTTTTGTTGTCTCAGAAACCTGTAGAATAGTGGAGGACATACTTGGGGCTTTATCCCCATGTGCCTAGTGGTTTGCAGTCCCCAGTAGAGATGATCCATAGTGAAGCAAAGAAGGGAGAATTGTTGGACTTCTTTCACTTTCACTGACTGTTGCACACTATAGTTTTACACCCTGAAAGTTCACGTAGAGAAATGGGCTTTTCTTGGCTATTTGGAAATGGTAGATTCCAGGCTGATACTAGAGAGGTCTACATAGATGTGAAATAAAAAATTGTACTTATTTCTGTTTCTGATCATACTTTAGAGGGAAATTTTTGATGCGTTTACTACCAAAATAATGGCTTAGAAAGCACTATACTTTCAATCCTATTTCACAGGGGCAAGAACATGGACTTTGGAGTAACTCAGTTCAGTTTTAATTCCTGCTTTTCCTAAATTGGTAGCTATGTTATTTTGGGCATATAACCAAATCTTTCTGTACTTTAGTTTCTAGGCACTTAACTGATTTCTCCTAGGTTATCCAATTTGTCGGTGAACAATTCTAACATTCTCATATGTTATGAATAAGTAAAAAGGATTTATTATCTCCCAATAGAAAGGATTCTTGTTGTTTCCTCTTTTTCAGTCTGATTTTAATTATTTGAAATTTCTACCCTTTTTTTAAATCTAGCTAAGATTTTATCAATGTTCTTTTTTATTAAACTTACTTTCATTGATTTTTCAATTGATTTTCTATCCTCTATTTTACTTATCTCTGCTCTAATGTTTATAATTCTTTGTGGTCTAAAGTTAGGTTGTTGGTTTGAAATTTTTTTTTTCTTTTTTAACCTCACTGATTATAGCTGTAAACGTTCTTAGCACAGCTTTTGCTGGATCGCGTATATTTTGGTATGTTTTACTTCTGTTTTCATTTCTCTGATGATATTTTGTAATTTCCCTTGTGATTTCTTCTTTGTCCTCCTGGTTATTTAAAAGCATGTTGTTCAGTTCCCATAAATTTGTGGATTTTCCAATTTTCCATCTCATATTTATTTTTAGTTTTGTTCTGTTGTGGTTGGAAAAGATACTTGCTATAATTTCAGTGTTTTTAAATTGGTTGACTTGTTTTCTGATCTATCATGTGATCTATCATAGGGAATGTTTCATGTGCAGTATGTTTGGCTGTTGTTGAATGAAGTTTTCTGTAAATGCCTGTTAGATCCAGTTGGTCTGTGGTGGTGTCAAGTCTTCTGGTTCCTGATTGCTCATCTGCATGGTGTTCTGTCCCCTCTTAAAAGTGGTATATCAAAGTCTTTTACTAATGCTGTGTAGCTATCTACTTCTCCCGTTGATTGTGTAAAGCTTGCTTCATTTATTTTAGGGAGTCTGAGGGCTGCAGCGTAAATACTTACTGCTGTATCTTCATGGTGAATTGACCTTTGTGCTAATCTATGCTGTCCTTCAATGTTTTGTGACCATTTTTTACTTAAAGCCTATTTTGTCTGATAGCGGTATAGTCATGTCTCTTTAGTTACCATTTGCATGGAATATCTTTTTCCATCTGTACTCTTTCAGTCTAAATGTACCCTTAGATCTAAGTGAGTTTCTTGTAGACAGCATATTGTTAAAATCAGTTTTTTAAAAATCACTTCAGTATTCCATATCTTGAATGGGTAGTTTAATTCATCTACTTTTGAAGTAATTACTGATAGATCAAGAAGGATTTATTATTGCCATTTTAATTTTTGTTTTGGTGTGTTTTGTGCCTTTTTTTATTCCTCATAGTTTCTCTTACTGCCTTTTTTTTTGTGCTTTGTTGATTTTTTGGATGGCTGTATGCTTCGATTCCCTTCTCATTTTGTGTTTATCATGTATCATCTTGGCAGTCACCACTGCTGTTACATAAATAATTTAATGTTACAGTAATCTCTTCTGAATTAGTAACAACTTCAGTTGCATTCAAAAATTCTACCCCTCAATGCTATTGATATCACAAACTTCATGTTTATATTTTACATACCCATTACCATAGATTTATCGTTTTTCTGTGTGTATGCTTTTATCTTTTAGAATTATAAGTAAATTTATGTATCACAGTTATATTTTTTTAAGATTTATTTATTTATTTGAAAGGCAGAGTTACAGGGAAGGGGAGAGAGAGAGAGAGAGAGAGAGAGAGAGAGAGAGTCAGTCTTCCATTCACTGGTTCACTCCCCAGATGGCCACAATGGCTGGATCTGTGCCAATCCGAAGCCAAGAGCCAGGAGCTTCTTCTGGGTCTCCCACATGGGTGCAGGGGCCCAGGGACTTGAGCCATCTTGTACTGCTTTCCCAGGCCATAGCAGAGAGCTAGGAAGTGGAGCAGCTGGGACTTGAACAGGCGCCCATATGGGATGCTGGCACTGCAGGCTGTACCTGCTACGCCATAGTGCCAGCCCCTGGGTTTTTCTTCAAGAGATTTTTTTTAATGTATTCAATCTCATGACTACTTACTATTCTGTTCAGAGATTTTTTTTTGTCTTCACGGTTCAGTTTTAGTAAGTTAAATGTGTCCAGAGTTTGTCCATTCCTTCTAGAGTTTCCAGTTTGTAGGGACATTGTTGTTTATAATAATCCATACTGATTCTTTGTTTCTGTGGTATTAGTGGTAGTATCCCCTTTTTCATCTTCAATTTTACTTGTTTCAATATTTGCTCTTATTTTCTTATTTTCTTCAATAGTCTAGATAAAGATTTATCAATTTTGTTTATCTTTTCAAAACCCAAACTTTGCATTTGATTGATCTTACATATTTACTTTCACTTCTATCTCATTTATTTCTGCTCTGATGTTTGTTACTTCTTTGCTTCTACTAACTTTGGGTTTGGCTTTTCCCTGATTTTCTAGAGGTTTGGGATATATTGTTAGGCTATTTTTAGTTGATATTTAATTTTTTACATAGGTGCTTATTGCTATAAACTTCTCTCTTAGTACTGCTTTTGCTGTATTCCATAAATTTTGATAATGTAAACTTTGATATGTTATCATTTGTTAAAAAAATTTAAGTTTCACTTTTCATATTCTCAGTGACCTATTTATTATTATTATTTTAAAGATTTATTTATTTATTTGAAAGGCAGAGTTAGAGAAGGAGAGACAGAGGGCTTCCATCCACTGGTTCAATCCCCATATGGCTGCAATGGCTGGGGCTGGGCCAGGCCAAAGCCAGGTGCTAGGAGCTTCCTCTGAGTCCCCCACATGGGTGCAGGGGCCCAAAGACTCGGGCCATCTTCTGCTGCTTTCCCAGGTGCATTAGCAGGGAGCTGAATCAGAAGTGTAGCATTTGGGACTCAAATCTGTGCTTATATGGGATACTGGCACTGCTGGTGGCAGCTTAACCCACTGCACCACAGCACAGGCCCCAACCCATTGTTTATTCAAAGATGTATTGTGCAGTCTGCATGTATTTGTGTAACTCATAACGTATCTTTGATTGTTGATTTCTTTTTAAAAAAAATTTTTTAAAAAGATTATATTCATTTATTTGAGAGGTAGAACCACAGACAGAGGGAAAAACAGAGAAAAAGGTCCCCTTTGCTGGTTCACTCCCCAACGGCGGAAGCTGAGCCAGTCTGAAGCCAAGAGCCAGGATCTTTCTCCAGGTCCCCCATGCGGATGCAGGGGCCCAAGTACCTGGCCATCCTCCACTGCCCTCCCAGGCCATAATCAGAGAGCTGGATCAGGAGAGGATCAGCTAGGACTGCTGCCCATATAGGATGCTGTGTCACAGCGCTGGCCCCGGGTTGTTGGTTTCTGTTTTATTCCATTGTAGTCATGAGAGATACATGAAATGATTTTGATTTTTTTAATTGTTTAGACTTGTTCTATGGCTTGATTTTTGGTTTGTCCTACAAAATCTTACATATACTTCAAAAAATGTGTATTTGGCCGCTGTTGGATAAAATGTTTTGTAAATGTCTGTTAGATCCATCTGGTCTATAACTCACCCTTTAGCTACACTATCAGGGCAGATCTAGTGATAATGAATGATCTTAGGGTTTTTCTGGAAAATCCTCAACTCCTCATTTATTTTTGAAGGGCAGTTTTTTCAGGTACAAGATTCTTAACTGACTGCTTTACCTCCCAGGACTTTGAATACATTACCCTACTCTCTTCTGGTCTGTAGGTTTCTGTTGAAAAGTTCACCAATAATCTTATGAGAGCTCCATAGTATAGGACAAATTGCTTTTCTCTTACTGCTTTCTAGATTCTCTATATGCCTTTGACTTAATAGTTTGGTTGCAGTGCATCTCAGTATTTGTCTGTAGTTTATTCTAATCGAAATTCACTGAGATTCTTAGAATTTTTTTTTTCTTAGGCAGAGTTAGAGAGACAGAGAGAGAGTTATAGACAGTGAGAGACAGAGAGAAAGGTCTTCCTTCCGTTGGTTTACTCCCCTAATGGCTGCTACGGCCAGCGCTGCGCTGATCCGAAGCCAGGAGCCAGGTAATTCCTCCTGGTCTCCCATGCAGGTGCAGGAACCCAAGCACTTGGGCCATCCTCCACTGCCCTCCTGGGCCACAGTAGACAGCTGGACTGGAAGAGGAGCAACCAGGACTAGTACCTGGCGCTCCAACTGGGACTAGAACCTGGGTTGCCGCTGCTACAGGCAGAGGATTAGCCAAGTGAGCCACGGCGCCGGCCGCTTCTTAGAATTTTAATGCCCATTTCTTTCCTCTGATTTAGAGAGCTTTTGGCCATTGTGACTTCAAATAAATTTTCTGTCCCTTCTTTCTGTTCTCATCCTTGATGTCCTCCAATGTATATAGTAGTTCACTTGATGGCATTCCATGAGTGCTTTAGGCTATCTTAAGTTTTCTTCATTTCTTTTTTTATTTTAAAGATTTATTTATTTATTTTGAAAGTCAGAGTTACACAGACAGAGGAGACACACACACACACACACACACACAGAGAGAGAGAGAGAGAGAGAGAGAGAGAGAGAGAGAGAGAGATGGCTACAGTGGCCAAAGCTGCACTGATCCAAAACTAGGAGCCAGGAGTTTCTTCCAGGTCTCCTACATGGGTGCAGGGGCCTAAGAACTTGGGCGATCTTCTACTACTTTTTGAGGCCATTGCAGAGGGCTGGATTGAAAGTGGAGCAGCCAGGACCCAAACTGGTGCCCATATGGGATGCCAGCATTGCAGGCTGCTTTACCAGCTACGCCACGGTGCTGGCCCCTTCTTCACTGTTTTTATTTTTGCTCTTCTGACTCAGTGATTTCAAATGTTCAAGTGACTCATTTTCAAATGCTGAATCTGTTCTTTCTAATCATGTCTAATGGTAAACCACTCTAGGGAACTTTTAGCTCGAGAATTTCTACTTAATTTTCAGTTACTCTGTTTTCAGCTCCAGAATTTCTATGTAATTACATTTTATACTTTTTTATCTATTTGTTGATGCTATCCTTTAGCTCATGAATGTCTATCTGTCTATAACAGACTGGACTCCCCCCTTAGCTCATTGGGCATCTTTAAGGTAGTTATTTAAAAATTCTGTGTCAGGCAGCCCATAGATCTGTGTTTCTTTATGGTTAATTTCTTTTTTAAAAAAATATATATATTTATTTATTTATTTGGAAGTCAGAATTACACAGAAAAAGAAGGAGAGGCAGAAAGAGAGATAGAGAGAGGTCTTCCATCCACTACTTCACTCTCCAATTGGCCACAATGGCTGGAACTGTGCCAGTCTGAAGCCAGGAGATTCTTCCGGGTCTCCCATGTAGGTGCAGGGGCCCAAGGACTTGGGTCATCTTCTACTGTTTTCCCAGGCCCCAGGGGAGAGCTGGATTGGAAGTAGAGCAGCCGGGACTTGAACTGGCACCCATATGGGTTGCTGGCACTGCAGGCGGTGGCTTCACCCATTACGCCACAGCACTGGCCCCTGTGGTTAATTTCTAAAACTTTATTTTGCTCCTTTGATTGGACTTTTTCCCTGTGTTTATTTGTGTGGTTTTTGTTGTTGTTGTTTTGTTTTGTTTGTTTTTGATTTTGCTTGCCTTTTGATTTTTTGTTGGTGTTTGGGCATTTGGAAAAACCTACTTCTCTTGGTATCGACAACAGACTGTATTGCAGGAAAGTGTCAAACCAGTCAACCTGACCTAGAACTTCTGGGACTCTCATATCATTTTCCAATGAGCATCAGCATCAGGCGCCTTAACCCAGCATTCGGTTCATCCTGCAGCGCCAGTATCTCGGACTGTTCGTAGAGATGTGTCATCTTTGGGGTTGTTATGCACTGTTATTCTCTCATATATATGAGTGCTTCTTAACTGTCTTATCTTCCTTGGTTTATTCACCGGACATTTTAGTTTCTGTTTCTGTTGTATGTGTGTGCCTTTAGTCTCTTGCTCCCCCTGGTGCCTGCCTGTCACCTCGTTTTCATGGCTTCCAACCTGGTATTCAAATTATGCCCTTTGTTTTGTGTGTCCTTCAAGCCAGATGAGACAGCCGGCAGACAAGTTAGAATGTTGAACTCAAGTTCATCTCTGCCCGTACCCTGGGGGAGGATTGGGTCGTATTCTCCCAATCTCAACACACTAACAATTTAGGGGAGAGGCTGAGTTGAGAAAAATGTTAAATGCTCCCTAACCCTTCTCAGTACAACCGATTAAATTCTTTATGTTCTCTCCTGGGCACTGCAGCCCTTAGCTAGTTCCTAGAGTTCTCACAAAGGAAACTTTGTTACTAATTTGGTGTCTTCCTGGTGTATCATCTTGCTAATATCACTTCCTAAATTGTACATTTGTAAAATTTCGCTAATACCACTCACTTAGTAGACAGATACAGTAAGTTTATATAATTTACGTAACAGTCTTTGTAACATGCCTGGTGTGTAATTAGCAATTTTTTTAAATGGCCGCCATGGCTGGCACGCTGCACCAATCTGAAGCCAGGAGCCAGGTGCTTCCTCCTGGTCTCCCATGCGGGTGCAGGGACCCAAGCACTTGGGCCATCCTCCAATGCCTTCCCTGGCCACAGCAGAGAGCTGGCCTGGAAGAGGAGCAACCGGGACAGAATCTGGTGCCCCAACCGGGACTAGAACCCGGGGTGCTGGCACTGCAGGCGGAGGATTAGCCTAGTGAGCTGCGGCGCCAGCCGTAATTAGCATTTTGAAAATGGTCCATCCCTTTCCTATTTGGGAACAGTATCATACACTGTATGTCCAAATGACTTCCAAGTATCATGGTGTTCATCGCAGTAAATTAAATGTTTTTATACTGTATTTTTGTCTGTTTTGATACAATATTAATAATTATAATGTTGACATGATTATAAATGTACTATTTCTTTAGAGCTATCTTCCCTAGTTTTGGTGATAGAAAATTATTTTTAGCACTTAAACAGCCTACATGTTGAAAGTTGGCTTTAGTAGGAAAATGGCAAAGTTTTGTGGGATTTTGTAAATTTTGAACGTATAATTTTGGGGCTGGCACTGGGGAATAGTGGGTTAAGCTGCCACCTTCAGTGCCAGCATCCCATATGTGAGCTACTTCACATGCCTGGGACAGCAGCAGATGGTCCAAGTCACTGGTCCCCTGTACGTGTGTAGATCTGAAAGAAGCTACTGGCTTCAGCCTAGGCTCAGTTGTTACAGCCATTTGGGGAGAGAACCAGTAGATGGAAGAGTCTCTCCTTTCTCTTTCTCTCTCCCTCCCTCTGCCTCTCTTCCCCTCTCCCTCTCCCTCTCTCCTTTTCTAACTCTGCTTTTCAAATAAATAAAATAAATCTTTTTAAAAAATTACAGCAAAAGAAGAATTTTGATTTTAGTTTAAAAAATTGGAGAAGTGCTAAATCTATTTTCACTATGAACTATATCCAGTTTATGCTGACAAATGTGTAACTACCAGCTTTCTGAGGCTGGCAGTGAGGGAGACCTCTGATTCATAGCACTTAGCAATTCCCGTGGTGTTAAAAATTCCCACCATTACTCAGTTAAAGCTGTCAACGTGATGTCGCTTAAAACAGTTGAGAACTGTGAATGGAATACTGTTACTTGGTATTTTAGTGTATAGATACAATAGATTTAAATAACTCCTAGAGTGTAGATAATAGTATAATAAAATAGGATGTGATGAGATTTAAGTATTATATTAGATTTTATTTCTATGTATTTATGTTTTATTAATGATAAATTCATACAATTTATTTATATTTATTTGAAAGGCAGAGGGACAGAGACAGAGGGAGATCTTCTCATCCATGGGTTCACTCTCCAAGTGTCCACAACAGCAGTAGCTGGGCCAGCCCAAAGCAAAGAGCCAGGAATTTAATCTGGATCACCCAAATGGGTAGCAAGGATCCAAGTACTTGAGCCATCACCTGCTGCCTTCTAGGGTGTACGTTAACAGGAAGCTGAAATCAGAAGCGGAGCCAGGACTTAAACTCAGCACTTCAGTACGGGATATGGCATCCCACGTGGCAACTTAACTGCCCCCACTGCCTTTACTTACATAATTTCATTTTTAATTCTGGCTGTGTTTAACAACCTGCTCGCAAGTTCCTGAAAATTTAATGATTTTTTTTTTTAAAGATTCATTTATTTATTTGGAAGTCAGGGTTACACAGAGAGAGGAGAGGCAGAGAGAGAGAGAGGTCTTCCATCTGATGGTTCACTCCCCAATTGGCCGCAATGGCCGGAGCTGCGCCGACCCGAAGCCAGGAGCCAGGAGCTTCTTCTGGGTCCCCCATGTGGGTGCAGGGGCCCAAGGACTTGAGCCATCTTCTGCTGTTTTCCTAGGCCATAGCAGAGAGCTGGATCGAAAGTGGAGCAGTTGGGTCTCGAACTGGCGCCCATACAGGATGCCAGCACTTTAGGCCAGGGCGTTAAGCCGCTGTGCCAAAGCACCGGCCCCCTAACAGTTGGTTTAAAGAAACCTAAACAAGTCAGCTCCTGTATATTACTGAGTCTGTATATATGTAAATTAATGGAGAATTTTGGTTGCAGTTGACAAAAACAAACAAAAAAATCTACTTAAGTTAGTTTAAGCTAAAGAGTTACAAAACCATAGTGTCTAGAGATAGACCTTTGATGTGGCTGGATTTAGGGGTTCAGATTATGTCTGATGGAACAAAGACACAAGCCTCAGCCATTCTTGCTCATTAACAAAAAGATAAACATTGTAAGGTATGCCTTGCCCTTGAATTTCATTTGGGTCTCACACCCTATTGCCTTCATACCCCACCCTCCACAGCTACCTGAAAGACCAGTTCTAGGAATTCCCTTCCGCCTGCTACCTCCTACTCCCCCGCATCCCTAGCCCTCCTAAAAATATAAAAAGGCCCAGCCCCTGGGGGTTGAGGCCTTGTGCCACATGTTCCATCATGTGCATGCGGGCAGTTGGTCACCTACCACTATGAATTTATTTTCTCTGAATAAATTTGGTCTAGCTGTAAATTTATACACCTCTTCCATAGCCTTGGCAGCTCATGACAAGAGCCTTGGGTGATTACTGACGTCATAAATAAGAGTGCCAATTGTTAAATCAACAACGGGAGTCACTGTGCACCTGCTCCCCGTGTAGGACCTCTGCCCTTAATGTGTTGTACTATGCAAATTAACTGTAAAACTACTACTCAAACAGTGTTTTATACTTTGTGTGTCTGTGTGGGTGCAGTCTGTTGAAATCTTTACTTAGCATATACTAAGTTGATCTTCTGTATATAAAGGTAATTGAAAATGAATCTTGATGAAGAATGGGATGGGAGAAGGAGTGGGAGATGCGATGGTTGCGGGTGGGAGGGAGGTTATGGGGGGAAAAGCTGCTATAATTCAAAAGTTATACTTTGGAAATTTATATTTATTAAATAAAAGTTGAAAAAAATCTTTTAAAATACAGAAAAAAATTACTGGCCTTTACATCTTGCATCTCAGAATGGTAAGAAATCTGTGTTTCTATGACTACCTCAGTCCCTGAAGCAAGGCAGTGACTGGGCCCTGCTTAAATCACATACCTTCCCCTAAGTCAGTGATGATGTGTGGGCCACTGTGGGCATTCTGACCAGTGTGGGTCTCCCAGCTAGCAAGTGAGGGAGTTGGAGACCTTGTCTGCCAACCCCACCAGAAGTGGAAGGAAGCACTGCACTAAAAGCAAGGTGTTCTTACTAAAATAAGAGGACAGGGAAGGAAAACACCACCAGCACGTGTCTACTACATTCTGCTCAGAGGTATATTTTCGTTCTCAGGGTCTGTTAAAGAATGTGGGCATGAAGGGCCAGAAGACAGTCTTTCTCATCACCGACACTCAGATCAAAGAAGAAGCTTTTCTTGAGGATATTGACAGTGTGCTCAATACCGGGGAAGTACCTAACATTTTTGCAGCAGATGAGAAGCAAGAAGTGATGGAGGTAAGTGCTCTCGGGGGAGTACTGCTCTCAGCGCAGGGAAAGTAAAGCTTGTGCAAATGACTTTGCTCAGTAAAAGTTTATAGTATATGGGCTTAATATATCATTTTTAGGTAGATTTAAAATTGCTTCTACAATACTTATGAGACAGAATTTTTATTTTGTAAAAGCATTTGCTTTTACTTGTTTAGTGTTACTTAGCATGTTTTATGAGTGATATGAGGTTTTAAAATTATCTCTTATGGTTACATTGATAACGTGACTTTCATGCTGCTTGGTTTGTCTTTATGCTTACCAATGGTTAGCACGTTTTTCTGTTTCTTTTTTTTAAAGATTTATTTATGTATTTGAAAGAGTTACAGACAGAGAAGTAGAGGCAGAGAGAGAAAGAGAGGTCTTCCATCTACTGGTTTACTCCTCAGTTGGCTGCAATGGCTGGAGGTGCACCGATCTGAAGCAGGAGCTCTTCTTCGCAGTCTCCCATGTGGGTGCAGGGGCCCAAATGCCCGGCCATCTTTGACTGCTTTCCCAGGCCATAGCAGGGAGCTGGATGCAATCGGAGCAGCCAGGACTCAAACCAGCACCCATATTGGGTGCCAGCACCACAGGCAGTGGCTTTACCTGCTACGCCACAGCGCCAGCCCTGAACACATTTTTCATACTTGATCTTTTTTTTATTTTTTTTATTTTTTTATTAAACTTTTATTTAATGAATATAAATTTCCAAAGTACAGCTTATGGGTTACAATGGCTTCCCCCCTCCCATAACTTCCCTCCCGCCCGCAACCCTCCCCTTTCCCACTCCCTTTCCCCTTCCATTCACGTAAAGATTCATTTTCAATTCTCTTTATATACAGAAGATCAGTTTAGTATATATTAGGTAAAGATTTCAACAGTTTGCCCATCTAGCAACATAAAGTGAAAAAACTACCATTGGAGTACTAATTATAGCATTAAATAACAATGTACAGCACATTAAAGACAGAGATCCTACACAATATTTTTTAAAATTAATTAATTTTCTATGCCATTTCCAATTTAACACCAGGTTGTTTTTTTTCATTTCCAATTCTCTTTATATACAGAAGATCAATTCAGATGGCTCTGATAGGTCTAAGAATCAAAGGGATCACACAAACAAGACAAGTGTCTGCTAATACTAACTGATAGAATCAAAAAGGGAGAGAAAGATCCAACATGGGAAGCGGGATACACAGCAGACTCATAGAATGGCAGATGTCCTAAACAACACTCTGGCCTCAGAATCAGCCCTCAAGGCATTGGGATCTGGCTGAAGAGCCCATCAGAGTATAGTAGGCATGGAAAGCCAAGATATCATGGAAAAAAAAAAAAAGACCTAAATGAATGATCTTTGTGAGTGAGATCCCAGTGGAAAGAACAGGGCCATCAAAGAAGGAGGTACCTTTCTCCGAAGGGAGGAGAGAACTTCCACTTTGACTATGACCCTATCGGAATAAGATCAAAGTCAGCGAACTCTAAAGGCTTCCATAGCCCTGACAACTCATGACTAGAGCCTAGGGAGATTACTGACGCCATGAACAGGAGTGTCAAATTGTTAAGTCAGCAACAGAAGTCACTGTGTACTTACATCCCATGTGGGATCTGTCCTTAATGTGATCTGTCCTTAATGTGTTGTCTAATGTGAAGTGATGCTATAACTAGTACTGAAACAGTATTTTTACACTTTGTGTTTCTGTGTGGGTACAAACTGATGAGGTCTTTTTTTTTTTTTTTTTTTTTTTTTTGACAGGCAGAGTGGACAGTGAGAGAGAGAGACAGAGAGAAAGGTCTTCCTTTGCCGTTGGTTCACCCTCCAATGGCTGGCGCGCTGCGCTGATCCGATGGCAGGAGCCAGGTGCTTATCCTGGTCTCCCATGGGGTGCAGGACCCAAGCACTTGGGCCATCCTCCACTGCACTCCCTGGCCACAGCAGAGAGCTGGCCTGGAAGAGGGGCAACCGGGACAGGATCGGTGCCCCGACCGGGACTAGAACCCGGTGTGCCGGCGCCACTAGGCGGAGGATTAGCCTATTGAGCCACGGCGCCGGCCCATACTTGATCTTAGCCAAAAGACCGAGAAGTGATTGAGCATGTTTTTCAAAAGTCTTAATTAAATGTCTGTCTTAAAGTTCTGATAAATCTGAAACTCTGTGCTTTGTGATTTAACTCACAAAAATGCAATTGTTCAAATGCCTGTTGCTGTCAGATGTCCCACACTTGGACCCCGAGTTCCTACAACTTTCCTAGCTAAGATCTGTACTTGGAATTTTGTCTCTTTTCCCCTAACTCCTTGTATCCACAGAATGTATCAGACATCTGGCTGTTTCCTTCCCAGCCTCCACTAATAGCAGCTAGGGTGGAATGGAGTCAACGCTGATAGGTCAGGGGCTCTGCCTTCCTCCTGTGTGGAGTGGGAGCACAGATAATCATAGTTCCTCCTGCACATGCTCATTGTGGGGCCTGAGACTCAGACAAAGCACTTACTTAGTGTTGGACGCTCAGAAAGCCCTCAGTAAGTGGCACATTACTGGTATGTGCTCTGAGCAGGGAAGGAGAAAAGGGACAAGAATGCACCACAAGTTCTTTGCTTCCACCTGGGAGGGGTCAGGGCGGTGGCCAAGGCAGCTGGAGAATGATGGTTCTCCCAGTTCGTGGGAGTTTTTGGTCCTCCATATTCCCATCCAGGGAGCCATCACCTTGGAGACTGAGACTTCCTAACCTTTGCCAGGCTTTCCTGCTCACTTTAGCGATTGTCTGTCTTCTCGTCGTTTTCCTACTGAATTGTTCCAATGTGTCACCATTTCTGTTTTGTATTTGCGTATTTTACAGTCATACTTTTAAAAAATTTAACAAAGAGGATTTTACTGTACCTACCATTGCACAACTTGGTTGTCTTTGATTTGTTTTATCTTGTTAGTCTTCCCACAGCATATACATAGATATACCCCGTTATTTTTAACAATTGCCTACAATTACTGTATGGGTTTTTTTATGCTTTTAACTGATTTCGTACTGATGGACACTTTTGTCTGCATTTTTTTTCTGTTAAAAACAAGGTTGAATTATAGTCCTATCCATATATGTGGATGAACTTTAGTGATTATAAGGTGAATTCCTAGCAGATACTTGTTTTTAAATTATAGAATTTATTATAAATTATAGAATGGGGTTAGAAGAAGTTTTTTAGTGTAAACTATATCAAAGCCATGGTAATGACAAAAAATAAAAATTTAGAGATGTTTACTGAGAATAATAAGACTTCTTCATGTTCTAATATCCACTGATCAGCTTGTCTGTTTTTATTTAAAGAGATTTTCATTTTCTGATTCTCTCCAGGGTGTTCGCCCCATAGCTCAGGCTGGCCATAAACATGAAGAACTCGGTCCCTTGGCTCTGTTTGCTTTCTTTGTGAACTGCTGCAAAGATAATCTCCACATCGTAGTGGCCTTCAGTCCCATTGGAGATGCCTTTCGAAATCGCTTGAGGCAGTTCCCATCCCTCATCAATTGCTGTACCATTGACTGGTTTCAGGTTTGTAATTTTGTGTGTGGGTATGTGGGAGGGTGAGCAACTCTATGAATTCTGTGTTTTATTCAACCTTCATGAATTGACTTTAAGCAAGTGTTTCTTGATCATGTACCACAATGACAGGCAGAGTGCTCCACCCCAGCGGCTGATCACATGATCCCCACAAGGTACTCACACTCTGGAAGACAGGAGAGGCGATCAGCAGTTGTAGTTATGTAAAAGAGCCTAATATTGGTTTCCATATGAAGCCAGTGAGTTTCTAAAGTGTGAAGATGAGTTTGTTACATTGAGGAGTAGAGTAGGAACCGATAGGGCATGTATGATGGTGTTCCAGAAGTTTATGGAAGATGGAATTAACAGATGTGTTTATTTTGGTGCAAACAGTTTTTAAATCTATGCATACAGGGGTCTTCAAAAAGTTAATGAAAATGAATATTATTAAAAGCCATGCCTATGTATGTACATACATACACACAAAGACAGAGATTGTTTATGAGTAGTTATCTCAGATGATTATACTGGTATGCAAGTCCCAAGATCTGCAGTCAGCAGGATGGATGCCCAAGAGAGCTGATAGTATAGTTACTGTCTGAAGGCTAACAGATGGAAAAAATATTAACAGACAATAAATCAGGGCTAGCACCATGGCGTAGCATGTAAAACCACTGCCTGCAGTGCAAGCATCCCATATGGATGCCAGTTTGAGTCCCAGCTACTCTACTTCCAATCCAGCTCTCTGCTATGGCCTAGGAAAGCAGTAGAGGATGGCCCAAGTCCTTGGACCCCTGCACCCATGTGGGAGACCAGGAAGAAACTCCTGGATTTGCATCAGCCCAGCTCCAGCTGTTGAGGGCATTTGGGTAGTGAACCAGCAGATGGAAGCTCACTCTCTCTCTCTCTCTCTCTCTTTCTCTTTGTCTCTATCCTCTGCTTTTCAAATTAAAAAAAAAAAATCTTTTTTTTAAAGTTTTTTTTTAATTTTAATTTTTATTTATTTATTTTTTTGACAGGCAGAGTGGATAGTGAGAGAGAGAGAGACAGAGAGAAAGGTCTTCCTTTGCTGTTGGTTCACCCTCCAATGGCCACTGCGGCCAGCACATCGTGCTGATCTGAAGCCAGGAGCCAAGCTCTTCTCCCGGTCTCCCATGCGGGTGCAGGGCCCAAGGACTTGGGCCATCCTCCACTGCCTTCCCGGGCCATAGCAGAGAGCTGGCCTGGAAGAGGGGCAACCGGGATAGAATCCGGTGCCCCAACCGGGACTAGAACCCGGTGTGCCAGCGCCGCAAGGCGGAGGATTAGCCTGTTAAGCCACGGTGCCGGCCAAAAATCTTTTTTTTTTTTTTTTTTTTTAAAGCCAATGTTTCACTACAAGTCTGAAGGCATTAAAAAAAAAAAAAAAAAAAAAAAGTGTTCCAGGCAGTCCTTATTTGGAACAGGGCAAGAATTTTTTTTAAAGATTTGTTTATTTATTTGAAAGAGTTGCAGGGAAGGAGAAACAGAGAGAGAGAGAGAGAGAGATCTCCAAATGGTTTTGTGTAATCAACTGACAATGAGAACAACAGGAGTTGGGTTGGGGCTTTGGTAGAAACCAGGTCACAAGGGATTTGTGAGGTGTGCCTAGCAACTGGCTTTCATATCAAAGATACCAGCAGCACGTACATGTTTTTAGCTCATCTATATTTAGGAAAAAAAATGCTTAGAGGCTGTGTGGATGGATTTTGGTGAAGCACACCAAGAAACTGAAAGGCCAATGCAGCAACTTATTCATGTCAATATCAAGTGATGAAGGTCACTGTCCTACTTAACCTTAAGACAAACTGTCCCTCACACAATACGTGTTTATTCTCTGGAGAACAGTCGTTCTTGGTGCCTATTTTATGCCCAGTAAAATGTGGATTATACATTAACCCTGGATAATTTCTTTTAAAAATCAGTCTCTGCTGCCAACTTGTTTTAATCTTTTTGCCTCTTTGTTATTGACTGCTGTTTGAAAAACCGATTCTGTAAGAATCCCACATATGTTTCAGCTAATGGATGTTTCAGTGTTCATGTAACAATAAAAGCTACGTGAGACAATTCTGCTTTATGCAAGCCATGACTTAATAGCAACTGATTCCATTAAGTAGCCAAAAATCAAAACCAGACAAAACCTGCCCAACCATGAGTCTACTTTGGTGAAATCTTGCAAATGCAGTTCTATTTCTGTATATCTTTCTCCTAACTGTGGGATTTTCAGTTCTATCACGTTAGTTATACCTGCTGCAGAAATTACAAGAGGGAATCCAGACCTGCAAATAAATAAGGGGTATTAAGTTGATAACAGAGGAGAATGAAGATTTTATGGCCAAGTAGTGGGCAGAGAGCATGTGTCAGAGGGGCTGGTGGCATCATTTGGGAACTGGATCTGTGAAACTCAGGAAGGGAACCATGGTGCATCACATAGTCAGGAAAGCATTGACTTCTTGGGTGGATCTCTGGTCTCCAGAGTGGGGCATAGACTTGCTGAGAGGACCAGAACAATTAGAGGGTAAGGGGAGCTATTACTGGGATTCTTTCCTAGGAAATATTTCATAGAGATTAACATTGACACATTTGCTCGCTTTGCGTAGCAGATGGCCATGGGTCATTGATGATACGCAAGGTACCCTGATGGATTCCTGCAGTGAACTAAAAATTGAAGATGTAATGCAAGCATGAGTGGATCTTTCAGGAAGTTGGTAAAAACACATTTAAGAAGACTATTTAGAAAATGGATTTACAAAGGCTGATTAGACAGTAAACCATATCCCCCAGGGAGTATCATACCTTGCCATGTTGCCTTAGGGTGACGTGGGAGCTTCTACTAGGTGCTGATCCAATAGATGTTTTCTACCCACTCTGTCCTTGATGATAAAATGCTGATTTTGTTTGAGCTATCACCCTTCGTGTAGCTGTGCAGCACAGGCACATATTTATTAAAAATACGTGAATAATTTCATTAAATAAATAATTTTTTATTAATGCTATTTTAGGTACTAAAGATACAAGACTGAAAAAAAGTCCTTGTTTTCATGAATTTCACAGCTTAGTTGGATGGGCCAACAATAAAGAAATGTGTTGTACCCCAGGGACTAGCAAATGTTAAGGCAGAGAGTAAGGAGGGAAGGAGTGCTCATCACCAGATGCCCTGGGAGGAGCAGCCTCTGGAGGTGGCCTTTGATCAGAGCTGTGAAGGATGGGAGGGGGTGGACCATATGGAGGTCCGAGGGAGGAGGGTGCTGGTCAGAGGAAACAGCCAGTCCAAAAGCCCAGAGGTCGGAGCCTGCTCGGAGATGCCAGGAAGCAGAGGGAACAGCTTGGGCAAGATGGAGAAGACTGGGTAAGCAGCAAATGGTGGAGAAGACAACCAAAAGGAATTATGTTGGACTCCCAGTAACAGAATTGCAAAGTAAACATGTAAGGTTTTTTTGTCTAATACAGAAAAAAAAATCTGAAGGTAAGCAGAGTGGCGCTTTTGTGGCTTAACAAAGTCACCAGGATCCCAGGATTTTATTATCTTTAGTGGGTGATTTCTATCCTGAAAGTCAGCTCGTGGTCTGAGGAGGCTGTCAGAGCTCCAACTTTCACAACTGTGCGGCAGAGAAGTAGGAGAATGGAAGCAACTGTCTCCAAGCCTCCAAAGAGCCTTCCCTGTAGTCCACACCCAGCAACTGTTCTTATGTCCCTGGTCATTCGAAATCATTAGGGAGTCTAGGAATTGTAGCCTTTTAGCTGGGCATAGTGCTCTCTAAAATAAAATTGGATCCCCAGGGAAGAAGAGGCTAATAGATAATAGGTGGGCAGCTAGCAGCTTCTGCCACTGTCATGCTAAACTTGAGATATCTACCAGATGTCCAGGTGGAGTTGGGAAAGCAGCATATCATTGTCTTACTATAAAAAATTTCATTGACCCTTGCTTTATATTGTGTTAACATTATTTACTGTTGTAACATATAAAATGGAAAGCCCTAATACATGTTGTGGCCCCAGTCCCCCTAATTCTCTAATCCCCATGAAGATTTGAATTTTGTTAATCCCAAATTTTTCTCCCAAGGGAAGTCACCTGAGACCATTGGAACAGAACTTCTCACCTTATAGTTCATAAATTTTCCTTTTTCCTTTTTCTAGCCATGGCCTGAGGATGCTCTTGAACGTGTGGCAGTGAAATTCTTAGAAACTCTGGAGCTTACGGAGGCTGAACGGCGAGAGGTCGTGCCAATCTGCAAATACTTTCACACCTCCATTATGAATCTTTCAGAAAGGTTAATCCATTTTAAGAGGATAACTAGGCCTTATATTTTGAAACATCTCTTTCTGTGAAAGTCCAAAATGTTAATGTGATTTCTATGTCTTCTAAATCTTTCTGACCATTTATTAAGATCATCAGTCTGCAAGTAATAGAAAACTACTTGAGGCCAGCGCCATGGCTCAGTTGGTTAATCCTCTGCATGCAGCGCTGGCATCCCATATGGGTGCTGGTTCTAGTCCTGGTTGCTCATCTTCTGGTCCAGCTCTCTGCTGTGGCCCAGGTGCTTGGACCAGGAAGAAGCACCTGGTTCCTGGCTTCGGATTGGTGCGGCGCCGTGGCGGCCATTTGAGGAGTAAACCAATGGAAGGAAGACCTTTCTCTCTGTCTCTCTTGGTCTCTCACTGTCTATAACTCTGTCTGTCAAATAGAAAAAAAAACTACTTAATCTAGTTTAATAACTGGGATGATTTATGATAAAGATATAGAATTGCCTCACAAAGCTTAAGAGAAAGAATAAACTGGGTCTCAGAAGTGAATGTAAGCAAGAGTGAGAAAACCATCAGAACCATGGGAATGCCACTCTGTTTCTCAGCCCTGCTGCTCTTGGGCTTCTGCTTTCTCCTTGCTCTTTGCATACTGAATTTCTCACATCCCAGGATCTTTAAAAGAAACTTGTGCCTCTCAGCTCTCAGATTTACTTCTTGAAGTTCCAGCTATAATCAGAGACGAATGAATGGGGTGTTTCTCCCTATTCCAAATGTATTCCAGAATGTGATTAGCTTTGTTTGTGTCCAGTGCTGAACCATGATCTGATAAGCTACCTTAGAGTGGCAGGTTTCCTAGGTGAAGCAATGCTACAGAGCCACTGGGTGGAAGTTCCTACAGAAGGGAGCTCACTGGTGAGCTGTAGATACCCACATGGTGTCTGTTTCACATCTGTTCGTCTCAGAGATGCATATATCTAAGTGCTCGTGGTATGTTACTTATCCAGAGCGAGCCAGCCAGCTGTAAGTTGGCATAACCAGTGGCACCTAGTACTGGGTTGTAGTCTGCAAACTTGCCACGAAACATGATTGCTTTCATTGCCTCTGAGTGTACGTATTGTAGTCTTGCACTTCTGGCTGTGTCACCTCCAGCCAACGTGTGACATACTAGTGCAAGGAGTGATGACTCACACTTGTTATCCCATCTGCAAGTCCCTTTCCTGCTGCACTTGCCTGGCTTTCCCACTATCCTTGGGTCCCTCACAAGCTTGGATTGTTACGGCTTAGGAAACATGTTTAAAAAAACAAAAAAGACTTGTGTCTTTCTTCCTTTAATTCACCCCATATGAACATCCTGATAGATTCGTGTGTTTTAAATATGGCAATTACAAGTTGATATTTTGTGGACAAGAAATTAGGATGTGGTTCTGTGTGTAATTGTATGTTGTGTTTCAGGTGCTCAGCAGTTGCTACCTAAAGCTTAACCTTTGTTAGGAACATTTGTTGCTGCCGCTGTGTTGCACTTACCTTTTGTGAAGTCTGTTACTCACAGTAAGCTGTGTCACCTGCATCTTTTAGGTTCCTGCACGAGTTGGGACGACATAACTATGTGACTGCTACTTCTTACCTTGAACTCATTGGCTCATTTCAACAGCTTTTGACTAAGAAGCGACAAGCTGTCATGGAGGCAAAGCAACGATATGTGAACGGGCTTGACAAACTAGCTTTTGCTGAGTCTCAGGTAAATTTTGGGAAATGCTGAAAATGGTAATAACACTGAGAAATGGAAGAAAGCAAGAGCCTCTCATTCTGGAGAGCATCTTATGGGCCAGGTTCAGGGTTGGCTCTTTCATGAGCTTTCCCTCAGTTACTCAGCACAGCAGCTCCACAAGGCAGGCACTTTCACAGCCTTCATTTTACAGATGAGTACAGTAAGTTTTAAGAATTTTAATAAATTTCCTAGACAGCACTGACTCAGATACATCCTGTTTATTTTAAAAATAAATTATTTACCTATTTGAAAGAGTTAGAGAGAGAGAGAAAGATCTTCCATCTGCTAATTCACTCCCCAGATGATCACAATGGCTGGGGCTGGAGCTGGAATCAGGAGCTAGGAGCTTCTGGGTCTTCCACTTGGATGCAGGGGCCTAAGCCCTTCACCATCCTCTGCTGGTCTCCCAGGTGCATGAGCAGGGAGCTGCATTGGAAGTGGAGCAGCTGAAACTCGAATGGGACCCCATATGGGATGCCAGCATTGCAGGAAGCGGCTTTACCTGCTACATACACCACAGCACCAGCCCCCATGTTTTATTTTTAATTACTTTTTTTGGCATTTGAGAGCATGTACTAAGTCTGGGTTGATTTTTATTTTAACAAATGGTTAATGTAAGATTTGTGATAAATTTTATGTTGAATATGTTTTACTACAATAACATTTTTTAAATGTATTTGGTGTTTTTGAAATGAGTCAGTACTAGTAATTAACTTGTGTTAACTCAGTATACATACTAGAGGTTTGGTTGGTTTGTCATAGCAATATAGGGATAGCCTTGGCTGCTACCTTCTTTTCTGTGTCTTCCATGGGGACTGCACTCTGTCAGTGCCCAAGGAAGCTAAAGTCTTTCATGTAGAGAACTGGTCATGCTCTTAGCATCTTGTTGATCATGCAAGAACTCAGAAAAAAAAGGTAAGATTTACTGCCCCAATAGTTTGACAGATTTAAATGTCTATTTGCTGTGTTTGTTTTCAGTAGCTATATAGTAATGGAGATTTAATGACCAATGTTCTATTTAGGTTGGTGAGATGCAATTGGAGCTTGTTGAATTACAGCCCAAATTAGAGGAAGCTAAAATTGAAAATGCACATATGATGCAGGTAGAGTATCCTGAGTGCTTTTTATTGATATCAAAGAACAATTGAAAAATGTAAAATTACCCTTGAAAATGAGCCTTAATTTTGACTCCCAGAGTTTAGGAACTTTATCCTTTTATGCTGATGGTCCAGCCCAGTAGGTCCCATGGGTATTCTGTTGTTTGTGAGAGGGGGGGCAAAGCCCATTTCCGGATTAGGTCTCTTAGATCTGCCTTTCTCTTCATTTTATCCTAGACCTGTCTGTTCTTATAATGATGTGTTATATTCTCTAATTTCCAGGATTCTTTTGTAAATTGTAGGGTTTAGAAAGCAGTAGGATGACTGAAGGGGTATCTTTATTTTTCCCTTCTTTTTTTTTAGGTTATTGAGATAGAATCTGCACAAGTGGAAGCAAAAAGAAAGTTTGTGAAATTAGATGAGGAGATAGCCAGTGGAAAGGCTGATGAAGCTCAAGCTCTGAAAAACGAGTGTGAGAGTGACCTCGCGGAGGCCATCCCAGCCCTGGAAGCAGCTTTGTCTGCACTGGACACACTTAAGGCAAGTGCCTGAATCAGCTCCCTGAGGTTCATCCACAAAGTGAAACTGTGCAGGTTCTTGCTTGATTAGGTGCGATTCTATTTCAGCGGGTGGGATTCTGTCACTTTTGTCCACTAATGGAAAGCTTGACATTCAGTTCTTCGATACATTATTTTTATGGTTTTTTTTTTTGCTTTTTGCATATTATTTATAATATCCATTCAGAATACTCTAGTGAAAATGGGAAAAACAGTCTCTGAGAGGCCAAAATGGCTCTGAACATGAACCAGGAGGCATGTATTAGGTAGGATAGCTTCTGCAGCCTGCAGGGCTATCTGCACAGAACAACTTCAAGGTCCTTTCCAATATGGCTCTGAGTGGCAGCTGCCTGCCTCACACTGTGTTATATGTGACTTTTTATAGGGTACTTGGCCAAGACCAAGCAACCTCACGCAACAGAGCAAAAGAGGCTGTGTCTGTTGATTACGCAGGCTTAAGGGTTGAATGATAACTCGGGATCTTCAGACCCTGCTCTTATTTTCTTGCCTAATCACTGCTTTGACTTTCACACGAGCGACTGACAAGACTGTGGATTCAATCTAGTCAGAATCTTTCAGGGTCAAATTCTCTGTGATCTTCAGTAACATCAGCCCTGTAGTTACAGGACAGATTATTTTAGGTTATTTATAGGAACTCCTAGTGCTCTCACTGTGCCATGAAGCAGAAACTTAAAACCCTGAGTTTATTATGTTATTTCCTCATACTCCCTGACACACTTAAAAGCCGTGTGCTGCCCCATGCTCTTTCTTCATTCTGTCCTTACAGGTTTAATATAGCAGTCACTTAGTTTGAGAAAGCCTTGTGTATTTTAATTAGTTTGTTTATTTGAGAGTGAAAGAGACCTTCCATTTGCTGGTTCACTGCCCAAATATTTGCCAGCAATAGCCAGAGCTAGGCCAGGGTGAAGCCAGGAGTCAGTAACCCCATTCAGTTCTGCTCTGTGGGTAGCAGGAGCCCAAATATGTGGGCCGTCAACTGCATTAGGAACATTAGCAAGGAACTCTGTTGGAAGTAAAGTATCCAGGACTCAAACCAGGCTCTCCAGTATGAGACAAAAGCATCCCAAGTGATGGCATAACCTGCTGTTTGGTCTGCCCCACACCCAGTCCCCATTAAGCCTTGTTTCTAATAGGCACTCTAAACTAGGGGTGCTAATTAAATAACTGTGTTTGTCAGCACTCCGTCATCTGACACAGGAGTCTTGATGCTTTCAAACCTCACCCATTCAGATCTTTAGTATTAGGTTTCATTTTCATTGACCACTTGTTGTCTGTACTCTTCCTGACATCAGATACTGTATTATATGAATTGGAGTTCAGTTTCAGAGAAGAGAATTGACTCTGGTTAGTATAAGCAGACAAGGGTTACAGAGTTGTTGAACAGGCTGCAGAAACCAGTTCAAGGCTGAGCTGCCAGGAATGACTCACAGAGCTAGGCTGGAAACTGTCTACCAGAGGCACAGCCCCTGCGTGGGCAGTCTGCAGAGCCTCCCACAGAGCTAGCCTGCATCCACCTATCTCATATGAGCAAAATGGATGTCTCCCTCCCTGCTACTTTTCCTGTTTTTTCCTCCCTGAATTCTAGTGGAACTCGAGTGATCTGACAGTGGAACCTAATTTGCCCCCAGAACTCTAGTTGCATGCAATACTCAGATACACAGTTGTTAGCTTCGCAGCATTTGCAACACTGCAGGCGGTATCAGAAGGATACTGGAGTGAATCTGTAGTAGCTGTCATAATAACATATACCATTTTAGAAAAATACATTTGGGGGCTGACATTGTGGTGTAGTAGGTAAAGCCACCACCTGCAATACTGGCATCACCAGTGCATGTCCTGGCTGCTCTATTTCTGACCCAGCTCCCTGCTAATACTTACAAAGGAAAGAGATAGACGTTGGCTCATAGTTTTGGAGGTTCACAGTCTAGATAAGCAGCCCTGATGGTTCAGCCTCTGGTGAAGAGTTGGCTGCTTACAGAGTCCCAGAGTAGCCCAGATCCTCACATGACAAGAGGGAGCTCACCTATCTATGTCTGTATCTTACAAAAGCACCAGGATATGATCATGGGGCTCCACCCTAATGACCCAATCTGATCACTTTCTAGAGAGCCCTCTTCTAAACACCATAACTGGATTAAACTCCCAGCCTCTTAGTACCATGAATATTAGACTTTGGGGACTGAGCCTTTAACACATGGATCGTTGGGGTACTGTCAACATCCAAGCTAATGTCCAAACATGACAACCACATAAAACAAAATATATACAATTTTAAGTGAAAAAAGATACTTTTGTTTTCTCTCAACATTACTTTTAAAGCTCTCATAGTTTAAAAAAACAAACCATTCTGAAGATGCTCCGTTTTCTTTTGATTTAGCCAGCTGATATTGCAATTGTGAAATCAATGAAGAATCCTCCATCTGGTGTTAAATTGGTGATGGCTGCTATTTGTGTCATGAAAGATATAAAGCCAGAAAAAATTTCAGATCCTTCAGGAACTGGAGGGAAGGTAATAACTGGACACAGATTTAAATCACATTCGTAAAAGTACAGCAATTAGTATCTAATATCAACAGTACTCAATTCAGGAAAGCAGCACTGTTTTCCAGAAGGCATAGAGCTGAACTATGGAAAATAATGCCTTGATGCGTATTAGTCAGTTGCTTTTTTCCTCACTATAATGAAATACCTGAGACTACCTCTGTGGAAAAAAAAAAAAAGTCTATTTGGGCTCACAGTTTTGGAGTCTCGCAGTATGAGACGGGGTAAGCCTGTTGATTCAGCAGAGTCCTGAGGCAGCACAAGGCAGCGAGGAGGGCATGTCATTGTCTCTGTCTGAGGGTCGATTACAGAGCCACGAAGATCTAGCCCTGAGGGCACCTCCCTAATCATTCCAAGCCAGTCACCTCCCAAGTCCCCACCTCCAAACACATTCTGCACTAAGTTCCCATCCTCTTAGTACGTTAACATAAGACTTGGGAGACTAATCCTTTAACATGGGGGCCTTTGGGTGACATTTATCATCCAAACCATAGCAATATGTGTTGCAGGGTAAAGTTGAGGCAATATAGTGTCAGGAAAGGTGGTTGCGTTGCTTCCATCTCCTTTTCTGTGTGTAGGACTCCCTGCTGTTGAGGGGCTGGGATAGAATGAGCGCTGAGAGCACCTGCACTTGGCCAGCCAAGGTTTTTGAAAATTCACCCTGTGACCTTTAGATGTTGGTTCTGAGCATTTGAATAAGGCTGCTGAGTTGAGCAGTTACTATGAAGTTGATAAAAGTAAGTTCTCTGGTGTCAGAGTGTTGGAATACATGCCACTAGCCGTGTGACCTTGAACAAGGTGCTTAACTTCTGTAAAAAGAGGATAATCTTAGTACCTTTCTCGCAAAGTTAACATGAGAACCAGAATTAATTGTAATACTCATAGAAAGCTCTTAAGTAGATTCTCATGAAGAGTCAGCTCACAATAAATGTTGACTGCTATTATCATTATTAATCAAGGCTGCATCTCTTAAAAAGGAAGCCATAGTATCCATCTTACATTAAACTTACAGATTTTTTTCTTCAGGTTTTTACAGTATCTGGATTTGAGTTACTGAACTGGCAGTTCTGTTCTTCATTGAGATAGTTAAGGAAATAAATAGGCTCTTTTCTTACCAAGCTACTCTCATTACACGCACGCACACACACACACACACACATCAGGCTTCTGGACTCAGGAAAAAGAATGTTCAGCTAGCTACTCAGCGTCTTTTACCAGCATCCACTTTCCCTATAACTGGCAAAGTAGCACGTAATCTTCGATTTTCTATCTCCTGTTTTTACTTCATCTGGAGATCTTACACAGGTGAGGAGGTTATCTCTGAGGAAAAACAATGTCTGCTGCTTTTATGTTTGAAAAAGTCAAAGAAAAAAATCAAAGGAATAAAGACATTTTCTTTTATTAAATTTTAATAGTTTATGCTAATTGCTTTTTTTAAGTTTTCTTTTGTCTTTGAAGACTTATGTATTTGAGAGGCAGAGTTACAGACAGAGGGCGAGAAAGAGAGAGAGGTCTTCCATCTGCTGATGGTTCACTCCCCAAATGGCTGAAATACCCAGAGCTGGTCCGATCTGAAGCCAGGAGCCAGGAGCTTCTTCCAGGTCTCCCACGTGGGTGCAGGGGCCCAAAGACTTGGGCCATCTTCTACTGCTTTCCCAGGCCATTAGCAGAGAACTGGATCAGAAGAGGAACAGCTGGAACTAGAACCGGTGCCCATATAGGATGCTCACACCGCAAGCGGAGGCTTCACCCATTATACCTCAGTGCCAACCCCTCAAGTTTTCAAAACAAATAATCAGATCATTGCCCTTTTAATGTTTTTTTTAATTTGAGAGGCACATGGAGAGAAGGCAGCTAGACAGGGTTCCCATTCTCTGGTTCTCTCCCCAAATGCCCAGTGTATCCAGGGGCTGACCCAAGCCACAGCTAGGGGCTGGGGCCTCAGTCCAGCTCCTCAGCATAGATGGCAGGAACCTGGTTACTTGAGCCATCACCCCTGCCTCCTAGGATCTTCATTTGTGGGAAGCTGAAGTTAGGAGCTACAAGCAGGAATAGAACCCAGACATCTACCCCTACTTCCTCCCTCTCTTTTTTAAGATTAATTTATTTCTTTGAAAGGTAGCGTTAAAGAGAGGGGGAGAAAAAAGACAGAGAACTTCTATTTGCTGGTTCACTCCCCAAATGGCTGCAACAAGCCAGGAACCGTGAGGTTCAGGGGCCCAATTATTTTGGTTACCTTCCCCTGCCTTCCCAGTCCAGCTCCTGGACATGGGACTCAGACTTGAGCCGCTAGGACTTATCAGTGCTCCTATGTGATGCTGGCATTAAAGGCAGCAGCCCAACCCTGCTACATCATAGCAGTATCTCCAAACCCAGACATGTTAACTGATAGGCTGAACACCGTTCATCAAAACTTAATTTTTTAATTAAAAATTCAATCTGTAAGTTCATTCCATATTTTAAATATTTCATATATTTAATGTAGTCCAGTGGACAGGAGACTTAGTTTCCAAGGAGTGAAGGACCCTTATGAGGGAGAGGGACAAGAAATTAGGCCTGGGCAAATATCAGGGGCTTCTTAAGACGTTAGATGTTCCCCAGAGTCTAGCGGGCAGGACGTTCTCTGGGAAGGAAAAGTCAATCCCCTTCAGAGAACCTCTAGGCACGCCCAGAGCAGAAATGCCCCTCCCCTCCAGGAAACCTCTGGGCGCGCCCAGAGCAGAGCTGCCCCTCCCTTCGGAGGGTCTCTAGGCGCACACTTATGATGTCACTGCGACCGGCCAATCCTGTAACATCTTAGCACTCTCCCTCAGCATTCTCCGGTATGCTAATTGTCCCTCCGAACCAACCAATCCCGTGCCACCTCTGCATTTTATACCAGCACTCTCCACCAGCATTCTTCGCCAGCATTCTCCCATATGCTAACGGTCCCTCTGAACTGACCAATCCTATGCATGCGTTAGGAATATGCTAATTCGTTGCCTATATAACCTGTGTAAAACTGCCGCTCAGGGCTCCTCCTCACTGCCTGAGGTGGGGGCCCGTTTGCGCAAACGTACAATAAATACCTCATGCTTTTTGCATCAGCTGGTTTGGAGTCTGGATTTTTGGGCGTCCTCTCGAGCAAGTGGGCATCTCTACTACTGAGAGGTCCAACAGGAGATATAAGTTTGGATTTTGGAAGTTAATGCATAGGGACTGGGGCTGTGGCATAGTAGGCTAATTATCCACCTGTGTTGCCGGCATCCCATATGGGCACCAGTTCATGTCCTGGCTGCTCCTTTTCTGATCCAGCTCTCTGCTATGGCCTAGGAAAGCAGTAGAAGATGGCCCAAGTGCTGGGGCCCTGCACCTGTGTGGGAGACCCAGAATAAGCTCCTGACTTCGGATTAGCCCAGCTTCAGCAATTGTGGCCATTTGGGGAGTGAACCAGCAAATGGAAGACCTTGCTCTTTCTCCTCTCCCTCTGTATGTAACTCTACCTCTCAAATAAATAAATAAAATCATTAAAAAAAAAAAAGAAATGTTATATACAATTTCTCTTGATAACATAGCTTATACTTCAGGAAAAATTTATATCCAACATATTTAATCATAATTCAGTAAATTTCCATACATTTTATTTATAGATACTAGATTACTGGGGACCTAGCAAAAAACTTCTGGGAGATATAAATTTCTTAAGAGAGTTGAAAGAATATGACAAGGACAACATTCCAGTGAGTTGCTTTGGATTTTTTTCTATAAATATAACTGTCAAAAGATACATAAGATCTTTAACATCGAGTAATGCTTTATCAACCATCAGGAGATGGTTCGCTTTTTAGGATTAAGATGATTAATGAAGGGATATTACATTTGTTGATGACTATATTATGTATTATGTATTTTCATAATGCATGGAGCCAGTCTCCTTTTGGATAATTAGAAAATTAATAAGTTACTGTTTTAGTATATTATTGACTTGAAAGAGTTCCCTGTTTTGTAATGAATTATTTGTGAAGAAATTTGATATGGAAACATAAGATAAAAAAAAAAGTTGTACATTTCTTTCCCATCCAAACTTTTAGTTATTTGTTTATTTGCTTATATTTATGTTTAATTATTCCCTTCTCTTTATTCTCTTAACTGACAGTTTTTTAATATTTTGGAAGAAACATAAATGTGCACATTTTGTTCACAAATATTACATTTCTATGACAGTTTGGCTTGTTTTTAAATTATCTCAAAATATTTTTAAAACAACATAACTTTGCGCTACGAATGTTTGTGTTGTCTGACTTTTTTCATCTTTTGAGCTTTGGGGTGTGTATTGAGATTCTGAAGTCTGACTGTTTGTCGCCCAGGTGACCATCATGCAGAAGATTCGAGGTGAATACTTGACAAACCCTGAGTTCGACCCCCCCAAGGTCGCCAAGGCTTCTTCGGCCGCGGAGGGTCTGTGTAAGTGGATCATGGCTATGGAAGTGTACGACAGAGTTGCAAAGGTATTTTGAGGATGAGTACATCCAATTTCTCCTGAAATATTCCAAAGAAACTAGAATCTGCACGTGTATTTGCTAGTTAAGTTTCTCTCAAAGTGATGCCAGCGAGAACTTAGCCTGCCATAGCATAATCATGAGATGTCAATGGGGCTCCTAGTGGATGAGGAGAGTACTGTACTGTGACCAGATGTGTTTGGATCTGTGGTGAATGACAGACAGAGGCAAAGCATCAAGGGCAAAGTGGCATAGTGGAAAAAGAATGAAGGAAGAAAAGAAATACCCAGCACAAAAATGCATTGGTGTATTTTTTTTTTTTTTTTTTTTGGACAGGCAGAGTGGACAGTGAGAGAGAGAGACAGAGAGAAAGGTCTTCCTTTGCCGTTGGTTCACCCTCCAATGGCCACCGCGGTAGGCGTGCTGCGGCCGGCGCACCGCGCTGATCCGATGGCAGGAGCCAGGTGCTTCTCCTGGTCTCCCATGGGGTGCAGGGCCCAAGCACTTGGGCCATCCTCCACTGCACTCCCTGGTCACAGCAGAGAGCTGGCCTGGAAGAGGGGCAACCGGGGACAGGATCGGTGCCCCGACCAGGACTAGAACCCGGTGTGCCGGCGCCGCAAGGCAGAGGATTAGCCTAGTGAGCCACGGCGCCAGCCGCATTGGTGTATTTTTAACACTTATTATTTGTTACTACTTTTCTGTTTGTTTTGGCAGTGGAGTGGCAAGTTCTCATTACTTAAAGGTATTTGCTCTACATTGTGGTGTTTCGTTAGACCAGAATGATCTATTTTATAGGTGACATCTCACCAGTCCAGATGACCTTATGTGTTTTATGAAACATGTAGATGTATTTTACTTTGTGTAAAAATGATGTAAGAATTAAGGCAAGATGTATACTTTGTGTAATTTATCTTTTAATTTTTTATTTTTTTTTTGTTTAGTAAATATAAATTTCCAAAGTACAGTTTATAGATTACAATGGCTCCCCCACACACACAATTTCCCTCCAACTCGTACCCCTCCCATCTCCCGCTCTCTCTCCCATTCCATTCACATCAAGTTTCATTTTCAATTCTCTTTATATACAGAAGATCGATTTAGTATATATTAAGTAAAGATTTCATCAGTTTGCACCCACGCAGAAACACAAAGTGTAAAATACTGTTTCAGTACTAGTTATAGCATGTAATTTATCTTTATAATGCATTTCCAGTCCATTGTATCTGTAAAGGACTCAAAGAGTTGTCAGGTTTACTTTGCACATCTCACATCTGTGTTTTGTTCCCAAACAGGTTGTGGCCCCTAAGAAAGCTCGCCTATCAGAAGCCCAGAAGTCTTTAGCTGAGACCATGGAACTCTTGAATCAGAAGAGAGGAGAATTGGCAGCAGTAGAACATCATCTGGAAAATTTGCAAAAGACGTTTTCTGAGAAAACAGAGGAAAAGGCTGCTTTAGAAGATCAGGTGGAACTCTGTGCTAAGAAACTTGAAAGAGCTTCAAAACTGATTGGAGGACTGGGTGGAGAAAAATCAAGGTCGGATTTCTACTCATTTTTATATTTAAGGATGCCAGATGTAAATCTGTGACCTTCCTTGGGCTTTTGTTAAGATTACTGGTTCTACAGTGGTGGCTTGAGAAAGTGGGACATTCTACGCGAGACCTGGCTAGCCTCTTCCAAATAGGATTGTACTTATCAAGGATGTATTTGCAGTTTGCTTTCCTGGTTTTTTTTTTTTTTTTTTTTTTTTTTTTTTAAGGCAAATCAGGGACATGGTAACTTTTTCTTTTTTAGGTGGTGAATATGTGGGTGTTCATTATGCATTCTTGCCGATTTTATATATGTTCAAAATATTTTATAGTGAAATGTTTTGGAGGAGTAGTGCATGCATGAGTTGTAAAATCAAAGAAGACTTGAGTGCACTTTGAAAACTTGATGGGAAGCGAGATTAAAAGATAAGTTTATGTTTGGTACAAAAGAACTTTGAAATTCATGCTTAGGAGTCCAACTGGGTTGATGTAACAAGCCAATTAGCTTTATTCTAATCTCCTTGGACTGCATTGCCAGCTATTTCATTTGTAAATTACATTTGTTACATGGCAGCATGGTAAAGTAATATGTCTTTGACCGTGTGTTGTAGTGTAATTAGATATTGAGGAATAGACTTTTTTATTGTAAGGTTTCCATTAAATGGAAAAACTATCATCCTTACCAATAGTCTGTCAGCTTCTATACAACTTAGATGTAGTTTCTGGTAGTGAATTGCAAATGTTCCACTTCATAGCCTAATGAATACAAATAGTAGAGCCAGTAGGTCAAATCATCCTAGAGAAAATTGATTTGACAAGATGCTGGTGTTTTGTTAGCTTCTTGGAGCTTATTTTGAAGTGCCACATTCTGCAAGAAATACCCACTAATAATGAGAGCTAAGATGTCATTCTTAGAATGTAAATATTTTATCACATTAGAGCTAGCATGGCTCAGCCCTCATCTCCTTACAGGGAAGCAAGTGCCCATCACTTCGTAGCTTTTTTTTTTTTTTTTTTTTTAAATAGTTAGAATGTAGACTGGAAGTTCCTTGTCCTTTCAGTTACCGTCTCCTGTTATGACTCTGTTTCGCCTCTGGTTGACCTCACAGGTGGTCCCAAGCTGCAGACGACCTTCAGATCACGTATGAAAATTTAACTGGCGACGTGTTAGTGTCCGCGGGAGTCATAGCCTACCTCGGGGCTTTCACGTCTGGCTTCCGGCAAACGTGCACGCAAGATTGGAGCAAGTTGTGCAAGGTCATACTTTTTCCCGCACTTGCAGAGTATGCTGTGGGATATTTGAGGGGAAAGAATGACAAAGAAAAAGGAAGAAATAACTGAAATTTTTCTTCTTGTTTGATCAGTAGAATACTTCCATGGTTTGACTTTTAGTTGTTTGTTTTCTGTACCTTAGAATTATTAAGCATTACCTGATGACAATTAAGTCAGTATTCTCATTTTCAAAATATTTCAATTAACCATATAACAGAAGACATCAGATTTTTGTTAATTCCTTACAGGAGAAGAAAATCCCATGTTCAGAGGAATTCTCGCTGAGTAAGACCCTGGGTGATCCAGTAAAAATCAGAGCCTGGAATATTGCTGGGTTACCAACAGATGCATTCTCCATCGATAACGGAGTGATTGTGAACAACTCTCGGCGTTGGTAAGGCCATAAAGTATTTTTTCCATTATTTTATTGGGAAGCTTTCAAACATATGGAGAAGTTGAAAGAATTTTATAGTAAGCACCAAATGTAGCTACCACCTCCTAGATTTCTACAGTTCTGTTTTATTCTTGCTGCTTAATCAGACTTCCAAGCCTCTATCAATCTATCGGCCATCTGATGCATTTCAATGTAAGTTGCAGACATGAATGTATTACCCCCACATACTGCAGCATGCTTATCTTTTTAAATTTGCTATTTGTTTCTTCTTTTGAGGTGAAATTCACTTTCTTTGAAATACACAAAACTTCAGTGTACCATTTGGTATATACCTGTGCATTCCAAACGTCTGTCAGTGTAACCCACCCTCCTCTCCCCCAGAAGTTCCCTCAATGTTCCTTTCCAGGAGGAAGTTTTTGCCTTTACCCAACCCCAGAAAATCATTGTTCTGCTTATTTCTCACCCTAAGTTAGTTTTACCTTTTCTTTTTATTTTTTTTTAAAAGATTAATTTATTTGAAAGGCAAAGTTACAGAAAGCAAGAGACAGAGGTCTTCGATTCACTGGTTTACTCCCTGAATAGCAGCAATGGCCAGAGCTGGGTCAGTCAGGAGCCAAGAGATACTTCTGGGTGTCCCAAGTGGATGCAGATCCAAGCACCTGGGCCATCTTGCACTGCTTTTCCAGGTGCATTAGCAGAGAGCTGATTAGAAGTAGCTCGAAGCAGCACCAATGTGGGATGCTAGTGTTGCAGGTAACGGCTTTATGTGCTAAGCCCCAGTGCTGGCCCCTAGTTTTACCTTTTCTAAAGTTCATTTAATGGCATCGTACTGCATGAACCCTTTTGTATAAGCCTTCTATGCAATATTCATCCCTGTTATCCTCTCAGTGGTAATTTGTTTCTGGTTTTTTGCTAAAAGTATTCCATTGTATGAAAATATCAGTGTGCATCCTCCTGCTGATTGACATCAGAGCTGTTTCTAGTTTTGTGGCTATCAAGTGTGTTTATTTTACTTGGATATTTCTCCCCATTTTCAAGATAGACTACAACTTGATAATTTATGCAATCTAATGAATGTCTTTTTTAATTGCTACTATTGATAGTTTTGATAACTTTAAGAACTTTCTAAATGGATTTCATTGTTATGTTTTTATCAATATCACTTTGAAAAACTTGGAAATTTACTCTGAGAAATAGCTTCTTATAATTTATTCATGTTGTCTAATCTTCATCACCTTCAAGGGCCTTTTCATTGGACAATTTCTGAAACATGCTATGGTAGATACTGGTGTGTGTGTATTTTTTTCAGATTTTTATTTACTTATTTTTTTTATTAAACTTTTATTTAATGAATATAAATTTCCAAAGTATAGCTTATGGGTTACAATGGCTTCCCCCCTCCCATAACTTCCCTCCCGCCCGCAACCCTCCCCTTTCCCACTCCCTTTCCCCTTCCATTCATGTAAAGATTCATTTTCAATTCTCTTTGTATACAGAAAATCAGTTTAGTATATATTAGGTAAAGATTTCAACAGTTTGCCCATCTAGCAACATAAAGTGAAAAAACTACCATTGGATTACTAATTATAGCATTAAATAGCAATGTACAGCACATTAAAGACAGAGATCCTACATAATTTTTTTTTCAAATTAATTGATTTTCTATGCCATTTCCATTTTAACACCAGGTTGTTTTTTTTTTTTTTCATTTCCAATTCTCTTTATATACAGAAGATCACTTCAGTATATAATTAGCAAAGACCTCATCAGTCTGCGCCCACACAGAAACGCAAAGTATAAAAATACTGTTTCAGTACCAGTCATAGCATCACTTGGCTTTAGACGACACATTAGGGACAGATCCCACATGGGGTGTAAGTACACAGTGACTCCTGTTGCTGACTTAACAATTTGACACTCCTGTTCATGGCGTCAGTAATCTCCCTAGGCTCTAGTCATGAGTTGCCAGGGCTATGGAAGCCTTTAGAGTTCGCTGACTTTGATCTTATTCCGATAGGGTCATAGTCAAAGTGGAAGTTCTCTCCTCCCTTCGGAGAAGGGTACCTCCTTCTTTGATGGCCCCGTTCTTTCCACTGGGATCTCACTCACAGAGATCATTCATTTAGGTCTTTTTTTTTTTTCCCATGATATCTTGGCTTTCCATGCCTAAAATACTCTCATGGGCTCTTCAGCCAGATCTGAATGCCTTGAGGGCTGATTCTGAGGCCAGAGTGTTGTTTAGGACATCTGCCATTCTATGAGTCTGCTGTGTATCCCACTTCCCATGTTGGATCTTTCTCTCCCTTTTTGATTCTATCAGTTAGTATTAGCAGATACTTGTCTTGTTTGTGTGATCTCTTTGACTCTTAGACCTATCAGAGCGATCAATTGTGAGCTGAAATTGATCACTTGGACTAGTGCGATGGCATTGGTACATGCCATCTTGATGGGATTGTGTTGGAATCCCCTGGCACATTTCTAACTCCACCATTTGCGGCCAGTCCGATTGAGCATGTTCCAAATTGTTCATCTCCTCCCTCTCTTTTTCCACTCTTAGATTTAACAGGGATCACTTTTCAGTTAAAATTTAAACACCTAAGAATAATTGTGTGTTAATTACTGAGTTCAACCAATAGTACTAGAACAACAACAACAACAACAAATACTAAAAAGGATAAAGTATTACATTGTACATCTAAAGTCAGGACAGGAGCTGATCAGTTCATTGTTGCTTATAGTGTCCATTTCACTTAACAGGTTTCCCCTTTGGCGCTCAGTTATCACCGATCAGGGAAAACAAATGATATTTTTCTCTTTGGGACTGGCTTAATTCACTCAGCATGATGTTTTCCAGATTGCTCCATCTTGTTGCAAATGACTGGGTTTCCTTGTTTCTTACTGCTGTATAGTATTCTATGGAGTACATGTCCCATAATTTCTTTATCCAGTCTCCTGTTGATGGGCATTTGGGTTGGTTCCAGGTCTTAGCTATTGTGAATTGAGCTGCAATAAACATTAATGTGCAGATGGCTTTTTTATTTGCCAAATTAATTTCCTTTGGGTAAATTCCAAGGAGTGGGATGGCTGGGTTGTATGGTAGGGTTATGTTCAGGTTTCTGAGGAATCTCCAGACAGACTTCCATAGTGGCTTAACCAGTTTGCATTCCCACCAACAGTGGGTTAGTGTCCCTTTTTCCCCACATCCTCTCCAGCATCTGTTGTTGGTAGATTTCTGAATGTGAGCCATTCTCACCGGGGTGAGATGGAACCTCATTGTGGTTTTGATTTGCATTTCTCTGATTGCTAGTGATCTTGAACATTTTTTCATGTGTCTGTTGGCCATTTGGATTTCCTCTTTTGAAAAATGTCTATTGAGGTCCTTGGCCCATCTCTTAAGTGGGTTGTTTGTTTTGTTGTTGTGGATTTTCTTGATTTCTTTGTAGATTCTGGTTATCAACCCTTTATCTGTAGTATAGTTTGCGAATATTTTTTCCCATTCTGTTGGTTGCCTCTTCACTTTCCTGACTGTTTCTTTTGAAGTACAGAAACTTCTCAATTTGATGCAATCCTAAATGTTAATTTTGGTTTTGACTGCCTGTGCTGTTGGAGTATTTTCCAGGAAGTCTTTGCCTGTGCCTATATCTTGCAGGGTTTCTCCAATGCTCTCTAATAATTTGATGGTTTCGGGTCGTAGATTTAAGTCTTTAATCCATGTTGAGTGAATTTTTGTGTAAGGTGATAGGTATGGGTCTTGCTTCAAGCTTCTGCATGTGGAAATCCAATTTTCCCAGCACCATTTATTGAATAGACTGTCCTTATTCCAGGGATTAGATTTGGATCTTTGGTCAAATATAAGTTGGCTGTAGATGTTTGGATTGATTTCTGGTGTTTCTATTCTGTTCCATTGGTCTATCCATCTGTTTCTGTACCAGTACCATGCTGTTTTGATAACAACTGCCCTGTAGTATGTCCTAAAATCAGGTATTGTGATGCCTCCGGCTTTGTTTTTGTTGTACAGGATTGCTTTGGCTATTCGAGGTCTTCTGTGTCTCCATATGAATTTCAGCATCATTTTTTCCAGATCTGAGAAGAAGGTCTTTGGGATCTTAATGGGTATTGCATTGAATGTATAAATTGCTTTTGGGAGAATAGACATTTTGATGATATTGATTCTTCCAATCCATGAGCATGGAAGATTTCTCCATTTTTTGGTATCCTCTTCTATTTCTTTCTGTAAGGTTTTGTAGTTTTCATCGTAGAGATCTTTAACGTCTTTGGTTAAGTTTATTCCAAGGTATTTGATTGTTTTTGTAGCTATTGTGAATGGGATTGATTTTAGAAGTTCTTCCTCAGCCGTGGCATTGCCTGTGTATACAAAGGCTGTTGATTTTTTTGTGCATTGATTTTATATCCTGCTACTTTGCCAAACTCTTTGATGAGTTCCAGCAGTCTCTTAGTAGAGTTCTTTGGGTCCCCTAAATAAAGAATCATATCATCTGCAAAGAGGGATAGTTTGAGTTCGTCCTTCCCGATTTGTATCCCTTTAATTTCTTTTTCTTGCCTAATAGCTCTGGCCAAAACTTCCAGAACTATATTGAATAGCAGTGGTGAGAGAGGGCATCCCTGTCTGGTACCAGATTTCAGTGGAAATGCTTCCAACTTTTCCCCATTCAATAGGATGTTGGCCGTGGGTTTTTCATATATTGCTTTGATTGTATTAAGGAATGTTCCTTCCATACCCAGTTTGCTTAGAGTTTTCATCATGAAAGGGTGTTGTATTTTATCAAATGCTTTCTCTGCGTCTATTGAGAGAATCATATGGTTTTTCTTCTGCAGTCTGTTAATGTAGTGTATTACGTTGATTGTTTTGCGAACGTTGAACCATCCCTGCATACCGGGGATGAATCCCACTTGGTCTGGGTGGATGATCTTTCTGATGTGTTGTTGCATTCTATTGGCCAGAATTTTATTGAGTATTTTTGCATCTATGTTCATCAGGGATATTGGTCTGTAATTCTCTTTCAATGTTGCGTCTCTTTCTGGCTTAGGAATTAAGGTGATGGTGGCTTCATAGAAAGAATTTGGAAGGATTCCCTCTTTTTCGATTGCTCTGAATAGTTTGAGAAGAATTGGAGTTAGTTCTTCTCTAAATGTCTGGTAGAACTCAGCAGTGAATCCATCTGGCCCTGGGCTTTTCTTTGTTGGGAGGGCCTTTATTACTGTTTCAATTTCTGTGTCAGTTATTGGTCTGTTTAGGTTTTCTATGTCTTCCTGGCTCAATTTAGGGAGGTTGTATGTGTCCAAGAATCTGTCCATTTCTGATAGATTTCCCTGTTTGCTGGCATACAAGTCCTTGTAGTAATTTCTGATGATTCTTTTTATTTCTGTGGCGTCTGTTGTTACGTTTCCCATTTCATCTCTGATCCTATTGATTTGGGTCTTTTCTCTTCTTTTTTTAGTTAGTTGGGCCAATGGGGTGTCAATTTTGTTTATTTTTTCAAAAAACCAGCTCCTCGTTTGGCTGATTTTTTGTAATGTTTTTTTGGATTCAATCCTGTTGATTTCTTCTCTGATTTTAATTATTTCTCTTCTCCTACTGGGTTTGGGTTTGGTTTGCTGCAGATTTTCTAGATCCTTGAGATGACTTGAAAGCTCATCTATTTGGTGCCTTTCCAATTTCTTGATGTAGGCACCTATTGATATAAACTTTCCTCTTAACACTGCTTTTGTTGTATCCCATAGGTTTGTTATGTTGTACTGTTATCCTCATTTACTTCCAGAAAATTTTTGATTTCTCTTTTAATTTCTTCTATGACCCATTGTTCATTCAGGAGCATGTTGTTCAATCTCCATGTGTTTGCACGTGCTCTAGGGATTCCTGAGTTGCCAATTTCCAATTTCATTCCTTTGTGGTCTGAGAAGCTGCATGGTATGATTCTAATTCTTTTGAATTTGCTGAGACTTGCTTTATGGCCTAGTATGTGGTCAATCCTAGAGAGGGTTCCATGTACTGCTGAGAAGAATGTAAAGTCCTTAGATGTAGGATGAAATGTTCTGTAGATATCTGTTAGATCCATTTGGGCTATAGTGTCATTTAAATCTACTGTCTCCTTGTTGATCTTCTGTCCTGTTGATCTGTCTATCTCTGAGAGTGGAGTATTGAAGTCCCCCAGTACTATTGTATTGGGGTCTAAGTCTCCCTTTAAGTCCCTTAACAGGTCTTTTAAATAAGCTGGTAACCTGTAATTAGGTGCATATACGTTGATAATCGTTATATCTTCCTGTTGAATGGATCCCTTAATCATTATATAGTGCCCCTCTTTGTCTCTCCTAACAGTTTTTGTGGTAAAGTTTATGTTGTCCGATATTAAGATGGCTACGCCCGCTCTCTTTTCATTTCTGTTGGCATGGTATATCTTTTTCCAGCCTTTCACTCTCAGCTTGTATGGATCATTGTTGGATAGATGGGTTTCTTGTAAGCAGCAAAAGGATGGGTTTTGTTCCTTAACCCAATCAGCCAATCGGTGTCTTTTAACTGGACAGTTCAAGCCATTAACATTCAATGTGACTATTGAGAAGGAGTAACTTTGCCCTGCCATTAGCCAAAGATACTTTCTAATATATGGTTTGAGATTCCTGTGATCTTTTGGTGTGAGGTTTCCTACCTTTACCTTCTTTCATATTGGTGACCATGTTTCTGTGTTTCTGTATGTAACACATCTTTAAGCATCTTTTGCAGGGCTGGACGAGTGGCGACAAATTCTTTTAATGTCTGTTTGCTGTGAAAGGTCTTTATTTCACCTTCATTCATAAATGAGAGCTTTGCAGGATATAATATTCTGGGCTGGCAATTTTTCTCTCTTAGCACCTGGGCTATGTCTCGCCATTCTCTCCTAGCTTGCAGGGTTTCTGAAGAGAAGTCAGCTGTGAGTCTAATTGGAGATCCTCTGAGAGTAATCTGGCGTTTCTCTCTTGCACATTTTAGGATCTTTTCTTTGTGTTTCACTGTGGTGAGTTTGATTACGACGTGTCGTGGTGAGGATCTCTTTTGGTCATGTTTATTAGGGGTTCTATGAGCTTCCTGTATTAGGATGTCTCTGTCTTTCTCCAAACCTGGGAAATTTTCTGCTAGTATCTCACTAAAAAGGCCTTCTAATCCTTTCTCTCTCTCCATGCCTTCAGGTACTCCTAGAACCCGAATGTTGGGTTTTTTAAGAGTATCCTGTAGATTCCTGACAGTATTTTTTAGATTTCTGATTTCTTCTTCTTTTCTTTGATTTGATTGTTTCCTTTCCTGTTCTCTGTCTTCTAAGTCTGATATTCTCTCTTCTGCTTTGTCCATTCTGTTTTTAAGACTCTCTAATGTGTTTGTCATTTGATCTATTGAATTCTTCATTTCATTATGATTTCTCATCACTATCACCATTTCTTGTTCCACTAGTTGTTTCAATTCATTTTGATTCCTCCTTAATATTTCATTTTCACGAGAGAGATTTTCTATCTTGTCCATGAAGGATTTCTGTAGTTCAAGAATTTGTTTTTGAGAACTTCTTAATGTTCTTATCAATTTTTTGAGATCTGCTTCTTGCATTTCTTCAATCTCCTCATCTTCATAATCTTGAATTGGGGTGTCTTTTTCATTTGGGGGTGTCATAGTGTCTTCCTTGTTCTTGTTACCTCGGTTTTTGCGTTTGTTGTTTGGCATGTTGGAGATATTTGGTTTCTTCACTGTGGTGTTTTTTCTTGTTACACTATGGCTCTATATTAAGTGGACTGTCTGCTTTCAGTGGAGCCTTAGAGGCTTGAGATGAGTGTGGACTGAGAGCTGTGTTTGGTTCCTCAGTGTTGAGGGTGTGTCAAAGATGACACTCCCAGGTTTGGTGTGGTAAATCTCTCTCTTTTTTGATTCAAAAGGGAAGTAATTCCGCACAGCTGAATGTAATTGGAGGTAGTTAGCAGGCAAATGATATACCCACAGGAGCCAGAGATCGGAAGCTCTTTCCCAAGGACCACACAGGGAATCTCTGCTGCCCTCAGTGAGGGCTCCAATTCTCCTGCAATCTCCCACTGGGTTGCCAAGTTAGATGCTAATCTCCTGTTATTTCACCCCTCCCCCCAGAGTCAGGTTTTTCTGCTAGGCTCAGGGCTGGTGCAGACCTGAGGTCGCCCTGCTTATGACGTATGTCCAAAATGGCGCCTGCTCTGTCTTGCTCGCCTTTGAGAGGTGAGCGGAGAGAGAGAAACTCGTGTCCGTATCGGTCGCTTTTTTTTTATTTTTTTCCTCTCTCTCTTCTAGTTAGCCTGGTGAACTTTTCCCCACGAAGTTTCAAGCCTCGTTCCCTCTAGCCTCCTCTTTCCGCTTGCCCGCTGTTGTCTCGGGCTATTGTGGTTCGGCTCACCTCGCGTTCCAGTGCTGGTGCGTTGAGTCTGCTGCTGGTGTCCCGAACTTGGGCTCCCACGCTCTCCACGCAGGTCCACTGTGAATCTCTAGTTCCGGAAGAGTTTCCTATGCTGTTTCATCCCCTACTCTTCCTTGACCCTGCAGTATCTCCACTTATATTAACCTGTCTCTCTCTCCGGACTAATAGTGTGCTCCCTGCCTATTCCGCCATCTTGCCGCCTTAAAAACAGATTTTTATTTACTTATTTGAAAGGCAGAGTTACAGAGAGGCACAGGCAGACAGAAGAGGTCTTCCATCTGCTGGTTCACTCCCCAAATGGCCATGATCCCGTGGAGCGGGGCTAATCTGAAGACAGGGGCCAGGAGCTTCTTCCAGGTCTCTCATGAAGCTGCAGGGACCCAAGGACTCGGGCCAACTTCTACTGCTTTCTCAGACCATAGCAGATAGCTGGATCAGAAGTGGAGCATGGGCAGGCGCCGTGGCTCACTTGGTCCTCCGCCTGCAGTGCTGGCATCCCATATGGGCGCTGGTTCTAGTCCTGGTTGCTCCTCTTCCAGTCCAATTCTCTACTGTGGCTCGGGAGAGCAGTGGAGAATGGCCCAAGTGCTTGGGCCCCTGCACCCTCATGGGAGACCAGGAAGAAGCACCTGGCTCCTGGCTTCGGATTGGTGCAGTGCCAGCCGTAGTGGCCATTTGGGGAGTGAACCAATGAAGGAAGACCTTTCTCTCTGTCTCTCTCTCTTACTGTCTATAACTCTGTCAAATAAATAAAAATAAAAAAAATTATTTAAAAAAGTAGAGCAGCCAGGACTCAAACTGTCACCCATATGGGATGCCTGCACTGCAGGAGGCAGCTTTACCCACTACGCCACACCGTCACCTGGGGAGATACTCTTGATTTTTTACATGCATGAGGTTGTATTTTAAGTGCCTAAATCCTCACAGTATCCTCTGATGTGGTTATTATGATTATTGCTATTATTATTATACTTTACAGATAAATAAATTGAAGCTGAGAATGATTTAATTATTTCAAAATGAGCAAGAAAACTGAGCAAATAAATAATGAAATCAAAATTTGAACCCAGGCAGTTTAATTTCCAAATCCTTGACATTTTTTTTTAATTTACTTGAAAGAGAAACCAACAGTGTGAAGGATAGAGTGATAGACAGATCTTAAATCTACTAGTTCATTTCCCAAATGGACCCAACACCGGGTTTGGGCCAGGCAGAAGTCAGGATCCGGTAACTCCATCCTAGTCTCCCATATGGGTTGCAGTGGCCATCTTCTGCTTCCTTCCCAGGTACACTAGCAGGGAGCTAAATAAGAAGTAGAGCAGCAGTGGAAGATGGCCCACGTGCTTGGGTCCTTGCCACCTACATGGGAGACCTGGATGGAGTCCCAGGCTCCTTGCTTTGGCCTGGCCCAACCCTGGCTGCTGCAGCCATTTAGGAAGTGAACCAGCAGATGGAAGATCAGTTCGTTCTCTCTCTCTCTCTCTCTCTCTCTCTCTCTATATATATATATATATATATATATATATATATATATATATATATATAAAATTTCCCACCACCCTCCCTGTCCCCTTTTTCTCTCTATCCCCCTGTTTCTCTCCCTCTTCCTCCCTCCCTCTCTCTGTAACTCTGCCTTTAAATGAAAACATCAATCTTTAAAACAGAAGAAGAAATGGAATAGCCAGGACTCAAACCAGCACTTCTATGTGGGGTTTAACCTATTGCACCACAGCACCAGCCTCCAAGTCCTTGCTACTAATATCTGCACTGGAGTGAAATATAGGAGAAGATACCACACTCGGTGACCTTAAAACTATAATGTAAACCTTCCATCTTTTCTCCATCTCTAGTTTGCAGCAGTTTGACATGTGCAAGTGTGTCTGAGCATGGATGTGTAGGTTCTTATCTTGATGGTTCATCCTGATTGAGGTACTCTGAGCTTCTAAGATCTATCTCGTTTTCTCCCTCTTATCTTTCTGGGATTCCAATGTCAAATTTATAGTTTTATTTGGTATTGTCCCATAACTATTGAATGCTTTGTTCTGCTTTTTTGGTTTTAATTATCTATTTGAGAGAGAGCTTCCATCTGCTGGTTCACTACCCAAATGGCCACAGTGGCCAGGGCTGAGCCAGGCCTAGGCAAGGAGCTAGGAGTTTCTTCCACATCTCCTAAGTGGGTAGCAGGGTCCTGGGCCACTCTCCACTGCTTTTACCAGGCCATTAGCAGGCAGCTGGATCGGAAGTGGAACTGGCAGGATTCGAACCAGTGCTGTATGGGATGCTGGTGTTGCAGACTGCAGGCCCACCCATTAAGCCATAGGGCCAGCCCCTTTGTTCTGCTTGTAACCACTTTTTTTTTTTCCTTTTTGGTTTCAATCTGGTTAATTTCAATTAAACCATCTTCAAATTGGTAATTCTGTTAGCTTATTCTCTACCCAATTATACAGAGTCTACACACAGCCCTTGAAAGGAACTCTTTATTTATTGATTGATTTGAAAGGCAGAGTGACAGGCAGAGAAGGAGAGAATCCTCCATCTGGTTCACTCTCCAAATGCCTACAACAGCCAGGCTGGCTCAGGCCAGAGTTAGGAGCAAGGATCTCTATCCAGGTCTCCCAAAATGGCAGCAGGGTCACAAGTACTTGAACAATCATCCACTGCCTCCCAGGCACGTTCTCAGGAAGCTGGGTTGGAAGCAGAGACAGGAGTTGACCCCAGGCTCTCTGATATGGGATGCAGGTTCCCAAGCAGCAGGTTAACCTCCTGTGCCACAAGGGCCTCCTCTCACTTAACTGTTTGTTATATCTTCCATGATTCTGCTTGGGCACAAGCACCTTCAGGCCTGTGGTTCACCTTTTCTGCTAACTTTTTTTTCCCACTTGTTTTATTTATATAAAGTGAACACATTTCCTGTATTTCATATTCACAGATTTAGGAGCGTAGTGACACTTCCCTCCCTCCTGCCCATACTCCCGCCCTTCCTCTTCCTCCCTTTCTCTTTGTTTCTTTTAATTTTTACAATGACACTTTCAATTTATAATCATAGCTTAACCCTCCACTAAGTAAAGAATTCAACAAACAGAAGAAGAAATAAAAATGCTATAAACAATAATCAAATCTCCAACTTCAATTTTTCTCATATACATTATGTTTTTTCACATTTTAAATTTTTTAAATTCATATCTATTTCCAGCATTCAGCATTTGTGTCATCACTGAGTCTATTTCTGTTGGTTTATCTCTTGAAACTGGGTTTTTATTTTTTTCTTTCTTATTTAGAGACCTCATTATTTTGTTTTAAGATTTATTTATTTATTTGAAAAGCAGAGTGGCAGGGAGAGAGGCAGAGAGATCTTCTATCCTCTGGTTCACTCCCCAAATGCCAACAGCAGCCAGACTGGGCCAGGCTGAAGGCAGGAGCTGGGAGCTTCTTGGCAGGTGTCCCACATGGGTGGCAAGGGCCCCAAGTACTTGGGCCATCCTTTGCTGCTTTCTCAGGTGCATTAGCCAGCATCCCATATGGATCCAAACTGGAGCAGCCGGGACTGGAACCAGCTCTCTGATATGCGATGCCATTGTTGCAGGTGGCAGCTTGACCTGCTGTGTCACAACTCTGTCCCCTCATAATATATGACTGAGAGCCAGGTATCATGGATCTAACAATAGAGACTGAACTAACTGGCATTTACTCCTGGAAATGAACGTGCCTGTTCTTTCATATTGTTAAGGCAGAGATTTGGGTCAATATAATTCCCCAGTCTGGCTGTGGTGGGTCTGAGACAGGAGTTTACCACCCCTCTCTCAGGAGTTAAGAGATGCTCGTTGGAAAAGAGTGGTACAGGTTTAATGTTTTTGTCAAGATGTTTTCCTGCCTTTCCCCCAGGGGTGGAGGGTTTTTTGCCCTTATCATAGCTTCAATGTGTGTTTTACTTCTGGGATTCTCAGGTATATTAATCGCCAAAATAATTTTAAATTTCCCTGCCTGGCATTTTCTTGGCCTTATAGCTGGTATAAATTTCTAAATTTATAAGACATAGACAAACAACTACAGATTCTTAGGTCATACTCTGTCCCAGCCAGAAATGGGACAAGAATAAAAAAAATTTCCTCCTTCTCTGCTCATGCATAGTGTTGGAATTTTTCTGTCCATTATCTAAGTCGTTGGTGTGTTTCAGCTTAATGCAAGGGCCTCAGGTCTAGTCTCCTGCCACATGTGGGGAGAAGGAAGCGCTGGGTTTTAACACTGCCACTCTTCCCAAGTCAAGCCATCAATTTAGCTAAGGAACTTTTGTCCTGTATTTCAGTTGTGCCTGTTTCTGGTCCCTGTGTTTTTCTGTATTTACTATGTGTCTTTGAATGGATGCTTCAACTTACCTATGTATTTAAAATAAGGTCATGTTGGGTAGGCACTGTGGTGCAATAGATTAAGCCCCTACTTGGGGCTTAGAGCTCCTGGGGTTGAGTCCTGCCCCTATTCTGATCCAGCTCCCTGCTAATGCACTTGAGAGGCAGCAGATGACGGACGGCCCAAGTGGTTGGGTCCCTGTCAGCCGTATGGAGATCCAGACAGTGTTCCTGGCTTCTGGGCTTCACCCTGGCCTAGGCCCAGCTGTTGTTCGCATTTGGACAGTGAACCAGTAGATAGAAAGTCTCTCACTCTCTCTTATCTCTTCTTGCTCCTCTCTCTGTCACTCTGCCTTTCAAATAAATAAAGCTTTCTTTAAAATAACAATGTTATGGGTCCAGTGCTATGGCACAGCAGATTAAAGCCCTGGCCTGAAGTGCCAGCATCCCATATGGACGCTGGTTCTAGTCCCAGCTGCTCCTCTTCTGATCCAGCTCTCTGCTATGGCCTGGGATTAGCAGTAGATGAAGTTTCTGGCTCCTGGCTTCGGATCGGCACAGCTCCGGCCATTGTGGCCATCTGGGGAGTGAACCAGTGGATGGAAGACCTCTCTCTCTCTACCTCTCTCTGTAACTCTGTCTTTCAAGTAAATAAAAATCTTTTAAAAAATAGAAAATAACAATGTCATGTTTTTTTGTCAGTACTATGTAGAAGGAGACGTTTTCTATTTAGCCAGTCATGATGCTGCTGGGATCATAGTTCATAATCAGTCATTACGCTTATTCCTCATAATTTCTGGAAATGTGTCTGTTTATAATGTTGTGCAGTAGGTTCCAGCAGTGCAGGCTCAGTGTCAGGATAATTGAGTTCCAATTTTCCTCCAGCGCATTCTGTTTTGAGATGTAGTTGAGTGAGTTGATTGAATGCCTCAGTAGCCCTGTCTGTAAATAGGGACAATAACTCCTCCTCCTTCAGGAGCGCTACTGAGGAAAGACTTAGCACATGGTCAATGCTTGATGTATTTTAGCTTCTATAATTATCTTTTTTTTTTTTTTTGACAGGCAGAGTGGACAGTGAGAAAGAGATACAGAGAGAAAGGTCCTCCCTTGACATTGGTTCACCCTCCAATGGCCGCCGCGGCCTGCGCGCTGATCCGATGGCAGGAGCCAGGTGCTTTTCCTGGTCTCCCATGGGGTGCAGGACCCAAGCACCTGGGCCATCCTCCACTGCACTCCCTGGCCACAGCAGAGAGCTGGCCTGGAAGAGGGGCAACCGGGACAGAATCCGGCGCCCCGACTGGGACCAGAACCCGGTGTGCCGATGCCGCTAGGCGGAGGATTAGCCTATTGAGCCGCGGTGCCGGCCTATAATTATCTTAAATACCTCATTTTACCTTTGTGTCTTGAATTCTGATTTTGCTTATGTTTTGACCATGATGAAAATACTGTGCTCACTCTTTTTTTAGTGTTTGTTCATACATCACCATGGCTACTTAACAGCAAAATTGTGGGTTTCCTAATGACTCATACATTCTTGAACACAAAGTCCTTACTAACTTTGGAACAAAACTCCTAAATAGATTTCAAATATACACCACACTAAACTTGGACCTTTAGTCTGTGGTTCCCCTTACAACCTGAGGAGATCCTTTGTAAGCTCATGGATTATTTGTTTTAAATTCTTAATAACTCTTTATAGTACTGTTTTTCATATTATATTAGTAGAGGCCATATTAAAAATGACTATGGGCCAGCGCCACAGCTCAATAGGCTAAAATCCTCTGCCTGCGGCGCCGGCACACCAGGTTCTAGTCCTGGTCGGGGTGCTGGGTTCTGTCCCAGTTGCTCCTCTTCCAGTCCAGCTCTCTGTTGTGGCCCGGGGAAGGCAGTGGAGGATGGCCCAAGTGCTTGGGCCCTGCACCCGCATGGGAGACCAGGAGAGGCACCTGGCTCCTGGCTTCAGATCAGCGCAGCGCACCGGCTGCTGCAGCCATTGTGGGGTGAACCAACAGAAAAGGAAGACCTTTCTCTCTGTCTCTCTCTCTCTCTGTCCACTCTGCCTGTCAAAAAAAAAAGACTATGAAGACAGTGTGTTAGATTGGGAAGGGCATGGCCCACACTCACAAGGTCCTACTTCTAACAATGAACTGGATTTGGGATCTCAGAACCTTGGGACAAGTACTCCCTGAGACTCAATTTCTTTATTTGGAAAAAAAAAAATAATAAAACTTCTCACTGTTCCTCACAGAACTTTTGCAAGGTTAATCCTGAGAACGTGTAGAATGTTTCATATTTGCAGAGCTTGGTGATGACGTTTACTGTTGAAGTTGCATGCTGGTGCAGCCACCTCCACATGTGTATATCCCCTGCAAATTTCTCTCATTATATTCTAGGCCCTTAATGATTGACCCCCAGGGACAAGCCAATAAGTGGATCAAGAACTCTGAGAAAGACAATCAACTTAACGTTATTAAACTATCAGACGCAGACTACATGAGAACATTGGAGAACTGTATTCAGTTTGGAACTCCGCTTTTGTTGGAAAATGTTGGCGAAGACTTGGATCCATCTTTGGAGCCCTTACTACTCAGACAAACTTTTAAACAAGGTAGAAGACAATTAATATTAGCTGGTAGGACTGAAAGATGTCTGAATTATTGTCTTTGAGGCGTGAATGAAAATCATGACATAAATATAGTAGGGTTAATAAAGCAGAACTTGTATGTCATTGTTATGAGAGAAAGGACTCGTTGGAATGCTCTTGGGAATGCACTTTGGCCAGATATTCTAAGATAAACACCTTGCCCTGTCTGCATTACCCTAACTACTATTACCTAGACTACTGTTAAAACATAAAAAACAGGAAGCCAACCTCATAAGTTCTTGTCTTGTGACCAGTGACCACACAAAGTCCGTTATTGTAAAGGGTAATGGTGAACAAGGGCCAGAGTTGAGCTTAGGTAAACATTGCCCAGCTTATAACTTTATGCATATAAAAGTTGTATCAATACAAAGTTCCAATACCTTTTCGAGCTTTAGTCATATATATATATTTTGGAATCATAATTAAAAATTAATGGTGAAAGCAGAGTCAAAGGAATCTTGATTTACAAAATCCCATTATAATCCAGGAAAATGTTCCTTGCTGTGCCAGATTAGTTCTGCTGTATCATTGCTTATTTGCCTCTGTGTCTGTGACTTTTACCATGCTTTTTCTATTTCGAATTACTTTTGGATCCTTTATTTGCAACCTAAGCAAGGCCTTAGAATTAATCACAGGTAGGGGACTAAACTTACTTACTATGTGTTTGTTTTCTGACATCTAGGTGGCATTGATTGCATGAGACTTGGTGAAGTAATCATTGAGTATTCCTTTGACTTCAAATTTTATATCACCACCAAACTGAGAAACCCTCATTATATGCCAGAGCTAGCCACAAAGGTGTCTTTGCTGAATTTCATGATAACTCCAGAAGGACTTGAAGATCAATTACTTGGTATTGTTGTTGCCAAGGAGAGGTATGTGTTTTCTTATGTGCTTCCAGATGATCTAGAAAGGAGCATTTTTATAAGCCATTGATAGTTTTGTGGTTATTTTAAGGCTGTCAAATTTTATATTTTGTTATTATGAATAATTACATAATTATCCTTCCTATAGGATACATAATAATTAGTTTTCCTGTTACAAGTAAGTTAAACTCTAACCATGTTCTATTGGGCTGTTAGTAGTAAGTTTCAGATTACATGCCATGACTTCTGACTTTTATCCGATTAAGCCAAAAAAATTCACACCTAGGAATCTGCTATGCATGCAATCAGCAGTGCATTACAAGACTTGGACACATGATATTAATGAAATAAGAAAAAGCTTAGGATAAGGAGGGAAAAAACAGGATACAAACTATATACAGTATAGGAAATATTTTATTTAAAAAAGCGATGGATAGATAGATATCTATATATTTTAAAATGTGAAAAAATTTGGGAGGGAATACACCAGAATGTTAACAATGATTATCCCTGAGGTGATGAGATTATAGGTAATTTTATTGTTTTAGTTATCCTTAATTATTTTTTCATTACTACTATTAATCATGTTTCAAATAAGAAAAAAGAGTTATGATGTATGAAAGGGCCACCAGTAAAGAACTGCTTCTGGAAGGAAATCTTTGATTCACCTGAAGCTTAGTATAACATTATCAAGTTGTCTATGACCTGAAACAAAATTTGAGAAAAAGTATGTCACCATGAGGTGATTTTGCTATTTTGAACTTGTAAATCTCATTGTAGAGTATCTAAGAGAGAGCCATGTCATAACATATTCAATAACCTGGTGGACTGTGTGATTTGGAAGTTTCATCCCATCTTTGTTTATTAAGACATAAGTGCCAATTTTGCCTTTCTCTTGAATAGCCAATTATATAACTAGTTATACTTTTTATCCTTGTTATTATAGAAAAGATATGGAAAAAGAGACTTGATGGCAAAATCAAATATTGGATAAGTTTTATATTCTGAATTTTTCTCCAGTATACCATATAGATAAATCTAATGTATCCTTAGACTTAATATAGCAGGTGATTGCTACATTTAACATGTATGTAACTAATACTTTTTTGCTTAAATTTCTCAGATTATTATTTATATGCATGTATTTTCCCTTAAGTTATGATAAAAGAGATCATAACCTTATTCTATGTTATATATCCTCAAAATTATTTAAATGTCTACAAAATTGTGGTATGTAATATTGAGAAATATAAATTGGATAAAGAGCTACAGATTTAAATGGAGTATTTTTGCCTTTTTAGACCAGAATTAGAGGAGGAACGAAATGCTCTTATTCTTCAGTCTGCAGCTAATAAGAAGCAGCTTAAAGATATAGAGACAAAAATTTTAGAAACATTGTCATCTTCTGAAGGGAACATTTTAGAAGATGAGAGTGCAATTAAAGTCCTAGATTCTGCCAAAATGATGTCCAATGAAATATCAAAGAAGCAGCAGGTAAAAAACAAATCCTGGGAACCTTCTGATTCTTAAGATTCTAATTTGCTCTCCATCCCTGAGAAAAGTGCTATGGTAGGCTTTACCAGAAAAAAAAAAAATTGATAAAGTACTGAAACACAGACAGCTCACTTAAAACCCGAAAGAGATTATCTTAACAGTGAATGGTTCAAAACCCACTCTGGTCTATGCTGTATCCATACACAAACAAAGAAACTTAGAATGAAGCTTTAAAAATATATATTTATTATTACTGGGTAAGTGAGCAGTCTAGTCAAGTTCATTCAGATTGTAGTTGATGCTTCACCTAAGAATTGAGTTTGAGAATGCGCCTTTCCTCTGTTTCTGGTTGGGGTTTGGAGCCTGCAGAAGTAGTTGCTGATGAAGTGGGTTCTAGGAACCAGTAGGAATGTTCTTCTTGCATGGCCTTGTCATTTGCTTGCCAGGGAGAAGTATGAGAGCTGAGAGTGATAGTGGAGGGAGGGAGGCAAGTCGTCTACAATTACTGAAAATTCAAGCACAGGTGCTTAGCCTAGTGATGAAGGTGCTGTGTCTCCTATCAGAGTGCCAGAGTTTGATACCTGGTCTTTTCTCCTTGCTCGAGCTGCTGGCTAGTGCAGACCTTGGGAGACAGCTGTAACAGCTCCAGTGATTGGGTTACAGCCGTGTAAGTGGGAGCCTTGGACTGAGTTCCCGGCTGCTGGCTTTGGCTTTCGCTTTGGCTTCAGCTTTAGCCCAGCATTTGAGGGAGTGAACAAGCTATGGAAGCTCGCTCTTGCCCTCTCTCCCTCCCTCCCTTGCAAATCAATAAACATATTTTTAAAAAGAAAATTCATCTAACACAGCCAAATGATATTTTTATATTATTTCTCTTCTTTATGAAGTCATGCAGTGCTGTAGGCAGATGAGGCCTTATCTACCAATTGCGTTTCGCACTCCATAGTTGAGAAAACTAGGATCCAAAAAAGCTAGGTGACACCCACGTTCCTACATTGAACTAATGCAGAGTGACATCTGTAGGCTAACTTTACTGATTTCCAGACTTTTAATCCTCCTTGGCCTACACAGTGAACTAGATACTCCTTCACTTGGGAGTAATTAAAAAATAAAAAGAAACCTAAAAAGAGACTGCACTCATCAAAGAGTAGCCCCCTGCCACCCCCCCCCCCCACCCTAATCCACCTCTGCCCCAGGCCCGAGGGTTTTCAGAAGGGCTTTGTGCGTGTATATGAGGGCAGTGATGATTACTGGTCAGGTGCATTGTTTTTTGTTTTTGTTTTCATCCCAGGAGAGCCAGAGGAGTAGGATCTCTTGGAGTCATAGAGTCACGTGTCACTGAAGGAAGGGGAACGATTGCTTGGTTAGGCGAATGTCAGCGTGCACCTCCAAAAGCATGGATGGGATCCCCTAGTACATGCCCAGGCTATATGGCATATCCAGTGGCTTCTAGACTATAACCTGTCCAGCCAGGCTGAAGCCAGGAGCTGAGAATTCACTCCAGGTCCTCCTTGTGGTTATCAGGAACCCAATCACTTGAGCCATCACCTGCTGCCTCCCAGGAAGTTGGAGCCAGAAGTCAGGGCCAAGAACAGAAGCCTGGTACTCCAGTGTGGGACATGTTAACCACTTGGCTAAATACTTCCGTATCCAGAGGGATTTTGGATTGACTTAACCGGGCTCTGGCTCTATCCTCGCCAACTGATTGAATGAGCCCTGAACAGCCTCATTCTGACTACAGAGGCACATTTATCCAACAGAGTCTGTGGACAGTGGTGCCAGAGCAGAGAGTGTTGGTTGGAGTGGAGGCTTAAAGGTTTGTTCCTGGGGCCAAAACTGTGGCATAGTGGGTGAAGGCTCTGCCTGCAGTACCGGCATCCCATATGGACACCAGTTTGAGACCTGGCTGCTCCACTTTTGATCTAGCTCTCTGCTATGGCCCGGGAAGGCAGTGGAGGATGGCCCAAGTGCTTGGGCCTCTGCACCTGCATGGGAGACCTGAAGGAAGGTCCTGGCTCCTGGCTCCTGGCTTCAGATGGGCACAGCCCTGGCCATTGTGGCCAGTTGGGGAGTGAACCAGCGGATGGAAGACCTCCCTCCCTCCCTTCTTCCCTCCCTCTCTCTCTCTCTCTTTCTCTCTCTGCCTCTCCTTCTCTCTCTGTATAACTCTGACTTTCAAATAAATAAATAAATCAAAAAAAAAAAAAAGGTTTGCTCCTGTAGAACATCAGCCTATCAGATGGAGTTGTCAGTTGAAGAGTGGTAATCCCCTAAGAAGTTTCACTTTTGGAGTTGAATATCTACATTCCTCTTGTCTAAAAAAGGTAAACATATGAGAACCTAGTTGAAAAATTACTTTTTAAAGATTATTTATTTGAAAGGTAGAGTTACAGAAAGGCAGAGAGAGAGGTCTTCCATCCTCTGATTGACTCCCCAGATGACCACAATGGCAGGAGATGCACCAATCTGAAGCCAGGAGCCAGGACCTTCTTCCAGGTCTTCCATGTGGGTGCAAGGGCCCAAGGACTTGGGCCATCCTCCACTGCTTTCCCAGGCCACAGCAGAGAGTTGGATTGGAAGTGGAGCAGCCAGGACTCTAACCGACGTCCATATGGGATGCTGGCTCTGCATACCAGGTCTTTAACCTGCTATGCCACAGTGCTGGCCCTGAAAAAGCAAATTCTTGATGTCTAAAACTAGCAGCTAACAGATAGTTTTTGAATACTATTCCTGCTTTAGTGGACCTTGTGCTGGGTCCCATCACAGGTGTGCATCTGCATACTTGCTCCCTAATTCTCTCTGTTTCTTTCTTTTAGAATAAAGTGGGTGAATGAGAATAGTAGGCACATGTCATAATCAGGCGAGGAATAAAGAAAGACAGCCCTGGACTTTCTTTTTAAAGATTTATTTTATTTATTTGAAAGACACAGTGGCAGAGAGAGAGAGGAACAGACAGAGATTGTCTCCTGATTGCACCAGATCTCATCTGATCTCAGAAGCTGAGCAGGGCTGGGCCTGATTAGTACTTGGATGGGAGAGAGCTCTTCCAACCGCTGGTTCACTCCCCAAATGGCTGCAATAGCTACAGCTGGCTAGAAGGAAGCTAGGAGCCAGGAACTTCCTCTGGGTATTCCACATGGGTGCGGGGGCCCAAGCAGTTGGGCCATTCTCCATTGCTTTCCCAGGTACATTATCAGGGAGCTGGATCAGAAGTGGAGCAGCCAGGACTTGAACCATTGACCAATGGGATGCTATCACTGCAGGAGGCGGCTTTATCCTCTATGCCACAATGCTGGCCCCCATCTGTGGTGTTTCTAATCTGTAAAGCTTAGAGATCAAAGTGTTGCTTTTCCCCCCCTTTCTTCTGCCTTCATTCTCTCCTTCTTCTCCTTCCCTCTCTAGTATTTCCTTCTTTGCTTTTTTCCTAGTTTTCACATCATAAAGTCCTTTTTTGTAAATGATGCTTACCTTTATGTAACTTTGTCAGTGAGTTAGGGAATATTTTTAAAATGAACCTCATCATATGAAAACTATGTAAATCAAATTCCTTATTTTTCAATCTTGATTTTTCTTGTCCCAGGTTGCAGAAAAAACAGAGCTCAAGATAGCAGAGTCTCGAGAAGGCTACAGGCCCATTGCCAAGCATTCGTCCGTGTTGTTCTTCAGCATCGCAGACCTGGCGAACATCGACCCCATGTACCAGTACTCTCTCACCTGGTTTGTGAGCCTGTACATCAACTCCATTCATGTCAGGTAGTGTCTCGCGCCACTCTTCCTCCCTAGATTGGATACGCACCGTCCTTTCCATTTAAAAATGTAACTTACATTTCTTATTACTAATATACTATATGTTGATTATAGAATATTAGACATACGGAAAGGGAGGGAAGGGCAAGAGAAAGGAGGGAAGGAGAGATAGAGATAGACCCAGAGAGAGAGAGAAGGGAGGGAAGGAGGGAGAAGAGGAGGAAGATAAAGCTTCCTTCCTATTTTAAGTTGTTTTGCATAAGACCTAGGCTTACAGGGATTAGCTTTAATCCTTTTCTTCCCTCTCTGTTAAATATTTCGATAAGGCTCATACTTTCCTTTTGTTGGAAAATCCAATTTATATCTTTCCCCAGCCTTGAGGTCTCCTTAAGTCGGCACTCCCACTTTTGTGTGTTGACAGTTGGCTAGATAATTTCCCTATAGTTCATTCATGAATGTATACAGATTTGGGAGTCAAACAATTCAGGGATTAAATCTCAGTTCTTCCACACTGAGCTGTGTTTTACAGGCAAGCCTGTTCACCTTTCTGTAACTGTTGCAGTTTTTCTGATCAATACAATAAGGATAATGATAGTATTGACCTTCGAGGATTATTTTGAGAATTAAATAATACTTGGAAAGTGTTTAGAACAGTGTCTGAAATATAGCAGCTGCTATACTTGAGAGGTAAAATTAAAATATGAGTTGACCTTACCATGAGTGCTATAACAACTTTCTTACAGGTCATACAATATTGGTGGGATTTTAACATAGCTACTTTGGAAGTTCCTCAAGGTATTAAACATAGATTTGCCATATGATCCAATGGTGCCACTCTTAGGTACATGATCAAGAGAATGGAATGTGTCCACATTTTTAATAAAAAATTATATTCAAAGTGATTTGAGTTGGCTTTTTTACTCCTCCAGTGTGGTGATGTTTGTTCATATGAAATACATTTAGAGTCACTCATTTATTTTTATGTTTCATTTTAGGGTTTTCTCACATCCTTGTTGATGTCCTTTAATTTTGTTGTAAGTTTGAGTACATAGATCATTAATAATGCAAAAATCAATCCTGTACAGAAACGTGGACACACAGCTGTGCCCTCCCCTCACCCCCACCCTGATGTCCCATTCCCAATAGTGGAAACAAATAGTGCTTGCTAAAAATCAAACTTAATTCTAAGATAAGTGTGGATTCAGTCAATGCAATTATAAGAAACTGTAGAGATCACATGTACCCTTTACCCAGTTTCCCTGAGGATGACATTTCTGAGCACCTACACAGCCCGGATGCTGGATACCAGTTCAGCCAAGACACGCAATATTTCTACCACCAAAGGGTTCCAGTACTGCCATTCTGCAGCTGTGACTCTCACCGCCTCCAGAGCCCTGGGCAACCACTACTCTGTGCTCCATTCCGTCCTGTACAGGGAAACACATGGCATGTAACTTTGGGGGCCTGGCTTTTCTCACTCAGCATTTCCCTGGGAAATCACCCGGGTTTTTATGTCTATCAATAGTTTGCTCCATGTTACTGCTGGGAAGTATTGCGTATTACACGTGTACCATGATTTAATCATTCACCTGCTGGAGACGTTTGGATTGTGTTTGATTTCAGGCTATTACAGAGTAAACTGCTGTAAACATCTGTGCACATGCATTTTTTTTTTCAAATATCACTTTTCATGTCTCTGAGAGAAACACTTCAGAGAGCAAGTGCTGGGCCATGTGGTAGTTGCTTGTTGAGCTTTTAAAAAAAAAATTGCCAAGCTGTTTTCCAGAGTGGCTGCTTCACTTTACAGTCACAGGAGTACATGTATTGGATTTTTCAAAATGAACTTAAAAAAATAAAAACAATTCATGTTTATTGCAAGAATTTTAAAAATATAAAGAAGAAAATACCACTCAGAACCCCTCTAATAATAATCAGCTTGGTCCATATGTTTTCCAACTTTACTCATTTTTAACATGTATAGATCTTTGGATTCTGTGCTTCTTCAGGGCAGGCAAATGTTTCTTAATTTTTTGCTTCTTAAGTTTCCCTGCCTAGCATAGAATCTCACATTAATAGGAGTTCAATAGGGTTGTGTAAGCTAACTGATTTTTTTTCCTCAGGCACTTTTGGATAGAATGCGAAACTTAGATTTTAAAAACAGAGAAATAGTACAAACTGTATTTCACTTTCTCACAGCATTTTACCTTATTTTTCAAAATGTTTTATTTTGAAGTGATTAGAGGTTCTTAGAAAGTTGTCCAGAGAGGTCCCATATACCATTCACTTGGTGTCTCCAGTGGCGACGTCTTGCAGAACTGTAACAGCATCACAGCCCTAGAAATCGACGTTGGTACTATGTGTAGAGCATTTTCAAACTTCACCAGTTCACACATATTAATGTGTGTGTGTGTGTGCTTTCATATGTTTTTTAGAGTGAATACTTTGATAAAGTAAAAGCAACTTATATGTTTATTCATGTTATTTTGTTTTGTTTGTCGATATATTTTCTCTTTTTTCCTACCTTTTAGTAACAAATCAAAAATTTTGGAAAAGCGCCTACGATATTTAAATGATCACTTCACCTACAACTTATACTGTAATATATGCCGATCACTATTTGAAAAGGACAAGCTGTTATTTTCCTTTTTATTATGTGCCAATCTTCTTCTGTAAGTTACTGTTTCTTAATTTTATTATTTAAAAAATCTCCCTGGAGAATATAATCTGTAAAGATGGCTTTTCACAGAATGATAAAATATTTTACACTTTAATACTTAATCCTATCCATGTGATCATTTTAACATTTAAACTGCTATTTTTACCACCAAGCTTAGGGGGATTTGGGATCCCATGACAAGTTTTTAAACTGTGCACTTAGAAATAAGTTTGTAGGAATGTATGCAGGACTAAATAACTTTACAGTTACAAGCTTCGTACACTTCACAATTACAACTTTAGGAACATGGTGATTCTTCCTGCTGTGCCCCACCTCCTACCCTTCTGCCTCCTCCCTCTCTTATTCCCAATCTTATTTTTTTTACTAAGATATATTTTCAGTTAACTTTATATACATATGATTAACTCTGTTAAGTAAAGAGTTCAACAAATAGTATGGAAAAAAAAGAAACCTATTCCTCAGTAGTCAAGACAAGGACTTGTTCAAAGTCATTGCTTCTCAAAGTGTTAATTTCACTTCTACGGATTGCCTTTTAGGTGCTCTTTTAGTTATCACAGGTCAGGGAAAACATATGATATTTGTCCCTTAGGGACTGGTTTATTTCACTAAGTATAATGTTTTTCAGATTCATTCTTTTTTTTTTTTTTTTTTTGCCAATAACCAGATTTCATTTTTTTACCACTGTGTAGTATTCCATGGTGTATATATCCCATAATTTCATTTTCCTGGCTAAAGTTGATGGGCATTTGGGTTGATTCCATGTCTTAGCTATTGTGAATTGAGCTGCAATAAAAATGGAGGTGCAGGTAACTCTTTCATATGCTGATTTCATTTGCCTTAGATAAATTCCCACGAGTGGATTAGCTGGGTCATATGGTAGGTCTATATTCAGATTTCTGAGTTATCTCCATACTGTCTTCCACAGTGGCTGCACCCGTTTAAATTCCCACTAACAGTGGAATACGGTGCCTTTTTTCCCACATCCTCACCAGCATTTGTTGTTTGTTGATTTCTGTATGAAAGCCATTCTAATGAGGGTGAGATGAAACCTCATTGTGGTTTTGATTTGCATTTCCCTGACAGGTAGTAATCCTGAGCCTTTTGTCATGAGTCTGTTGGCCATTTGGATTTCCTCTTTTGAAAAATGTTTAAGTCCTTTGCTAATTTCTTAATTGGGTTTTTGTGTTGTTTTCATGGAGTTTCTTTATCTCTTTGTAGATTCTGGTTATCAATCCTTTATCAGTTGTATAGTTTGCAAATAATTGCTCCCATTCTGTCAGTTGCTTCTTCACTTTGCTAAGTGTTTGTTTTGCTGTGCAGAAGCTTCTCAATTTGATGTAATCCCATTTGTCTATTTTGTCTTTGATTACCTGTGCCTCTAGGATCTGTCCCAAGAATTCTTTGCCTATGTCAGTGTCTTGCAGTGTTTCCCCAATGTTTTTTAATAATTTGATGGTATCAGATCATAGATTTACGTCTTTAGTCCATTTGGAATGGATTTTTGTGTAAGGTGTAAGGTATGGGTCTTGCTTCATACTTCTGCATCCTATCATGCATACTTACACATGATCCAATTTTCCCAGCACCATTTGTTGAAGAGACTATCCTTTCTACAGGGATTGCTTTTAACTCCTTTATCGAAGATAAATTGATTATAGATGCTTGGATTGGTTTTTGGCGTTTCTATTATGTTCCATTGGTCTGCTCATCTGTTTTTGTACCAAAACAAGGCTGTTTGATTATAACTGCCTTGTAGTATGTCCTGAAATCTAGCATTGTGATGTCTCTGCCTTTTTCTGTTGTTGTTTTATAAAGTTGCTTTAACTATTCATGGTCTCCTGTGTTTCCATATGAATTTCAGCATCATTTTTTTGTATATCTGAGAAGGATGTCTTTGGTATATTGGTTGGTATCACACTGAATCTATAAATTGCTTTCAGTAGTATGGACATTTTGATGACATTGATTCTTCCTATTCATGAACATGGGAGATTTTTCCATTTTTTTTTCTATCTTCTTCTGTTTCTTTTTGTAATATTTTGTAATTCTGATCATAGGGATCTTTGACATCCTTGGCTAAATTTATTCCAAGTTACTTGATTTTTTTTTTGTAGCTATTATGAATGGAAATGATCTTAGGAGTTCTTTCTCAGTTGGTGATGGCATTTTCTTTGTATACAAAAGCTGTTGATTTTTGTGTATTGATTTTATAGCCTGCTACTTTACCAAACTCTTCTATGAATTCCAATAGTCTCTTAGTGGAGTCTTTTGGATCCTCTGTATATAGAATCATGTCATCTGCAAATAGGGATAGTTTGACTTCCTCCTTCCCAATTTGTATCCCTTTGATTTCTTTTTCTTGTCTAATAGCTCTGGCTATAACTTCCAGGACTATATTGAATAGCAGTGGTGAGAGTGGGCATCCTAATCTGGTTCCAGATCTCAGTGTGAATGCTTCCAGCTTTCTCCATTCAATAGGATGCTGGCCGTGGGTTTGTCATAAATTGCCTTGATTGTGTTGATAAATATTCCTTCTATACCCAATTTGCTTAGAGTTTTCATCATAAAAGGGTGTTGTATTTTATCAAATGCTTTCTCCACATCTATTCAGATAATTATATTATTTTTATTCTTCAATTTGTTAATGTGATGTATCACATTGATTGATTTGCGAATGTTGAACCATCCCTACATACCAGGGATAAATCCCACTTGTTCTGGGTGAGTGATCTTTCTGATGTGTTGTTGGGATTTGATTGGCTAGAATTTTGTTGAGGATTTTTGTGTCTGTTCATCAGGGAAATTGGTCTGTAATTCTTTTGTCTGTTGTATCTTTTTCAGGTTTAGAAGTGAAGGTGATGAATGCTTCACAGGATTGGGAATGATTCCCTTCCTTCAATTTGTCTTGAATAGCTTGAGAAGAATTGGAGTTAGTCCTTTAAATGTCTGGTAGAATTCAGCAGTGAAGCCATCTAGTCCTGGGCTTTTCTTTGTTGAGACTTGCTTTATGGCCTAGCATGTGGTTAATCCTAGAGAAAGTTCTATGCACTGGTGAGAAGAATGTGTATTCTGTGGCTCTAAGATGAAAAGCTTTGTAGATATGTTAGGTCCATTTGCTCTATAGTGTTGATTAACTCTGTTGTTTCATTGCTGATTTTCTGTCTGGTTGATCTGTCCATTGCTGAAAGTGGGGTATGTCTCCCTTTAGGTCCCTTAACATTTCTTTTAAATGGCCAAATGCCCTGTGATTAGGTGCATATAATTTTTTAAGTGCAGCACACAATTTCCGCTCCTGAGCTTTCCCTCGGGTTGTATGGAATTCTCTACATCTGCCTGTCTGTTAACCGTAAGCCCTCATTACTGATGCATCTAAGAAGAGATGTTGATTTTCAATGTGTTGAACTCCTTGAAAGCTGGACCAGAAACCAAAAGTCTCATGTCATTTTATAAACTTTATTTTAAATTTATTTCAAGTTTTCTTGTCTGTCTTCTTTGTAGTTCTAACTTCCTTTACTCTACATGTGGTGATTAACATGCATCCTTAATAGCAGTCTAATTATTTTTACTACTTTCACCTTCTTATCAGACATGCAAAGGTTTAGAACATTTTAGCTTCATTTACACTCTGTTAGTTTACTTGGTATTCTTCCTCTATATTTTAATGTTCTCTATTTCAAACTCTACAATACACTTTTATCATCTACAAAATAAATCTTGGTATAAATTCCTTCTCCCTCCAGCCCCCACCATGCTACTTTGTTGCCATTAACTCCCTTTTTCAGGTTTACAGGCCAGTCTGCCTGTAAAGCACTCTTCAGATTTCATCTGGTCTGTCGCTGCCGGTTGTGAGTTCTCTGCTGTGTGAAAACATCTTTGTTTTACTTTTATTCTTGAAGGATATTTTTGTAGCACTTTGAATTTATTTGATATTTTAGCACTTAGAAACTGTTCATTATTTCTAGCTTCCTTTATTTCACTTGTTCTTCTTATGAAAATAAGATGCTTTTTATCTTACGTTTCTTTTAAGCTACCTGTTTTCCTTAGTTTTAGAGGCGTTAGTATTATGTGCCTATTATATTACTCTTTTAAACTGATGCATAATTTAATTTTTTACAGAAAGAATTATCAAAGACTAAATGTTAATTTGATGAATTACTACAGTGAGCAACCCTATGTAATTAAACCTAGTCCAAGAAATAGAAATTACCAAATATTCCAAAAGTTCCCCTTAAAGATTTTTTAAAGATTTATTTATTTATTTGAAAGTCAGAGTTACAGAGAAAGAGAAGGAGAGGCAGAGGGAGAGAGGTCTTCCATCCTCTGGTTCACTCCTCAAATGGCTGCAAGGGCTGGAGCTGCATCAATCCGAAGCTAGGAGCCAGGAGCTTCTTCTGGGTCTCCTGTGCAGATGCAGAGGCCCAAGCACTTGGATCGTTTTCTACTAATTTCCCAGGCCCTAGCAGAAAGCTGGATCAGAAATGGAGCAGCCTGGACTCAAACTGACACCCATATGGAATTCTGACACTGCAGGCGGCGGCTTTACCCACTACGCCACAGAGCCTCCTTGCCTCCTCCCAGGAGTAACCACCATATTAACTTCTAATAATTTGCTTTTGATATATTCTGCTTGGGATTCATTGAACTTTGATAGCAACTATTTTAAGAATAGTCAGGTTTTTTTTTTTTCAGATATTGCTTCTGCTTCATGCTCTCTCTTCTCTAGTTATACATTTCATTTATTCAGACTTTATTATCTATTATGATTCTTACCCTCTCTTCATTGTTTTCTATCCCTTTGCCTCTCAAAGCTTTATGCTCCTAATTCAGTAATTCTCTCTCAAATATATATAATCCACCATATAATCCATATGTTTAATTCTGAACTTGTAAAAATAAGCAAATACTTGCTTTACTTTTTTTCCTTTCATACACAGAGGTAATAAACTATAGGTGCACTTTAGCATTTTTTCCTATTAGTATTCTAAACATCACTTGAAAGATATCTTACTCTTTTTTCAGCTTTATTGAGGTACCATGCTACTCATCCATTGTAAGAATACAGTTAGATATTCTTAGTACATTTGCACAGTTGTGAAACCATCACCAAAATCCAAATATGGAACATTTCCATCATGTCAAGAAATTGCCTTTGGCCCAGAAATCCAGTTCCCACTCCCACTCCTAGTGCCAGTAAGCAACAGTCCGCTTTCTGTCTCCACGGTTTGCCTGTTTTAGAACTTTGATTAATGAGACTTAACTGCAATGTGCCCTGGAAAAGAATATGCATTTTGCTGTTTTGCAGTTAAGTGCTCTATGCCATGCAAATCTATAAGTATTCTATGTCCCTGTTGATTTTCTGTCTACTTTTTCAATCAGTTGTTGAGAGGTATTGGAATCTCTATTGAGATTTCTTCTTGAAATACTATTAATTTTTCCTTGTGTTAAGATGCATGTATAAAAGCTTAGGGCTATTAAATCCTCTTGAAAATTTGACTTTACTCTTTTCATTCCTGATAACATCATTTCTCTGAAGTTTACACTGTCTGATATGATAGTCTTTGCAGATTTCTTTTATTTTAAAGATTTATTTATTTGAAAATCAGAGTTAAACAGAGAGAGGAAGAGACAGAGAAAGAGATCTTCCACCTTTGGTCATTCCCCAAATGGCTGCAGTGACCAAGCTTGGGCCAAACTGAAGCTGAGTCGGACAGAAGCCAGGAGTCAAGGGCTTTTTCTGGATCTCCCACGTGGGTGTCAGGGGCCCAAGAACTTGGACCATCCTCTGCTGCTTTCCCTGGCACATCAGTAGGGAGCTGGACCAGAAGTGGAGCAGCTGGGTGTTAATGCAGTGCCTATATGGGATGCCAGCATCATAGGTGGTGGCTTAACCTGCTGTGCCAAATTACTGACCCCTCCAGATTTCTTTGAATTACTGTTAGTATAGTATATTATTTTCATTCTTTTACTACTAACTTATTTATGTCTTTGTGTTGTACATAAACTATTTTTTGTTTATGTCTCTGTATTATAGATAAATTATGTAGACAACATGTAGCTAGTCTTGGGTACTTTATCTAAACTTATTATCACTACCTTTTTTAAAAAATTTTTTTTTACAAACTTCTTTTTATTTATTTAAGAGATAGAGTTACAAATAGAGAGAGGGAGAAACAGAGAGAAAGGTCTTTGATCTGCTGGTTCACTCCCCAAATAGCCTCAATAGTTGGAGGTGGGCCAGACCAAAGCCGTGAGCCAGGAGCTTCTTCTGAGTCTTTCACACAAGTACAGGGGCCCAAGCACTTGGGCCATCTTCCACTGCCATCCTAGGCTACAAGCAGGAGCGGCCAGGACACAGCTGGTGCCCATATGGGATGCTGGCACCACAGGTGCATTCTTAGCCTACTACACCACAGTGCTGGCCCCTTATCACTACCTTTTAATGGAAGGTGTAGACCAATTTCATTTATTGTGATGATAGATGGGATGGTGTTTTAAAATACCTTGAAATATTCAGTTTTCCTATCTGTTCATTTTCTGCTTAATATATTTTAATGATTAAATTTTTTTCTCCTTTGTTCTTCATTAGGAATTTTTGTTCTGTTATGTTAGTGATTGCTTTACAGTTATGGTATATATTCTTGACTTACTGTTTTCAGTTAAAATTATACGACTTCAGAGAACTGCCATTTAGCTTGGTAGTTAAGATGCCAGCTTCCACACTGGAGAACTTGCATCTACTTTCTAGCTCTGGCTCTTGCTAATGCAGACCTTGGAATCCATCAGTGATGGGTCAAGTAATTGGGTTCCTGCCACCTGTATGGGAGACCTGGATTGGGCTCCCATTTCCCTACTTAGACACTGGTCTGGCCATGGCTATTGTGGGCAACTGGGGAGTGAGTTAGTCAACAGAAGCTCTCTATTTGTCTCTGCTTCTTAAGTTTAGAAAACTATACTATTTCATATATATAACATTAGAAATATAGTTGCATTATATTTTTGTAGTATATACTGGGTTATTATTCTTGTACTTCACACAAATGTGAAGTATAAGAAACATTAAAAATTATACTTCATTATTTTTATGTACATTTTATGTTGTAAGTATAAAATGTTTTATTTCTGTTTCTCCTCTCCTAGCTTTGTTTTATTTTTGTCATTTTGTTGCAAGTCTTATCAACTCCACAGAACACTGCTATTATTTTGTCTAAATACCCGATTATCTTTTAAAAAGATTTAAACAATAAGAAAAAACAGTATATTTACCCACATGCTTATCATTTCTAGTATCCTTTATTCTTTTGTGTAGATTTAGATTTGTATCTATGTGACACTTCCTTTAATACTTCATGTAGTATAGGCTTTTCTAAGTTCTGTACATATGGAAAGGAAATGAGTGAATTTTTGTTGCAGTTTTTGAATTTTATCATTAGAAGTTGCACGTGGTTCTTTTTAACATGGCCTATTTTCTTCACTATGTTCATGGGTTTTTTTAACTCTTTCAGCATGTTTATAATAACTTTTGTAGCATTCTTGTCTGTTAATTGTAATCTCCGTCACTTTTATCTCTGTACATTAACTGATTTTTCTCCCCATTATGCTTGTTGTGAACTGTGTTAGTATGCTTTACTTTTTGAGGTAGCTAAATTACTAATGGATTAATTTGATTTCAAGGCTTATTTTTAAGCTTTCTTATGGCCATCTTAGTCTTAGACCAGATTAACTGTATTGCTAAGGTGATTCCTGTCATGTCACTAGTGAATTCCCGTGATGTTCAACCCAAATTGAACTCTGGTTGGCGAGAACTTGGGTCTCCCAAACCTGTGTGATCCTAGGGAACATTCAGTTTCCAGCTTCCCAGCCAGTCTTTGCCTGACCTCCAGGAGTTCTGCCCTACTATTTGTGCCTTGGCACTTGTCAGCAGAATCAATAAAACATCATGGAAACTTCCAGAACCCATTTCCCCATTCACTACTCTCCTCTCTGTAATTCTGCACATAGGTTCCAGCCACCACAGCCCTCCTTAATCTGTAGTGTCTGTCTGTCAACTCAGCACCACTGCCAAGCTTAGATTTTGGTCACCTCCTGCTGTAGTCTGGAAAGAGCCTTCAGGCAGACAGCGAAGAGAATCCTAAGAGTCCCCTTCCATGTCTCTCTTCCCTCAGGGGCCATAGTTCTGTACTGACTACTGTACAATTTCTAAAAGCAGTTGTTTTGTTAATTTTGTTCTCTTTTCCAGTAGTTTGCAGCAGGAGAGTAAGTGTAGTCCTGGTTATACCATCCAGGCCATAAAAGCAGAAGTCAATGTCGTTCATCTGAAAATCAACAATTTATAGTGATTTTTATTTTGGGAATACAGGGCAAGGAAAGAGATTGAATACCAGGAACTGATGTTTCTTTTAACTGGAGGAGTAAGCCTTAGGAGTGCAGAGAAAAATCCCGACCCAACTTGGCTACAGGATAAAAGCTGGGAGGAAATTTGTCGTGTAAACGAACTTCCCGCCTTCAGAGGACTCCGGTAATTATTTACATGGGATGATTTAGCCTTGAATAGTGATGGGTAAATTTGTTATCTAGTGATTTTTTTTTCCTTCAAAATAACCTTATAGCTGTCTTGTTTATTTCCTTGCCTCAACACTCTTTTTTAAAAGTTTTCCCACTGAAAAGAATAATTATTAAACTTTTTTTCCATTAGAAATCATTTTTGTGACCATATACAGGAATGGCGGGATATCTATGACAGTAAAGAGCCACACAATGCTAAATTTCCATCACCAATGGATACCAAGCTCAATGAGCTACAGAAAATAATAGTTCTTCGTTGCTTAAGACCTGATAAGGTAAAAGACAATGTGTTCTATTTTGAACCCTAATACTTTGCCATTTGTGAAGAAGTAGGCTTAAAACTATAGTCATGTGCTTCCTAACAACACTTTGGCCACTGACAGCTGTCATTTACAAGGAAGGTCCCATAAGATTATCAAGCAGCCGAAAATCCTACCACCTAGCAGCGCCACAGCTGTCATAATGTCGGAGTACAATCTGTTACTCACATGTTTGTGGTGACAGTGGTATAAACAAACTTCCTGCACTGCCATGATAGCGTTATAATTATGTATGGTACGTTATACTTGATCATGAATGATTGGTTTTCATCACTGTTTTAGAGTATAGTCCTCTGGAACAGACATGCTATCTGTAAAACAGCCTCAGGCAGGTGCTTGAGGAGGTGTCCAGAAAAACACATTGTCATTGAGGATGACAGCTTCATCTGCCCTGGACCCTGCACACATCGCAGTAGTCAGTAAAGAGCCAAAGGCATTGTTATGTAGATTTCTGCATCCTTCTCTGGGATGCTTCCCTTATAATTGGGATTCTACAACTTCCTGGAGCCTGGCCTCCTTGAATTGTTTCCTGTCTTCCCCGTTCAGCTACTCTGCTTTGATCCGCTTTCCATAGCACTGCCTGGTCCATAGTTCGGAATACACCTCCAAAAAGAAAGCTAAGTGAAGAGTAGAATTCAGTTCATTTTCTTTTCACCACGGCCTACACCACCTGTTGTGCAATGTCAGAAAATGGTTGTGTTACTCATTTTGCCCATTTTAAATTTATTTATGGTGAGAAAGTAAATGTGGTTCCTGTAACTCCATCATGGGTAGAAGCAGAAGCAGATGAGAAAATCTTTGACACGTCAGGATTTTATTATTTTGAACATGCACAAAAATATTTATACAACTGAGGTAAGGACATTGATACCAATGTTCATACAATCAAGAAAGGGAATTGAGGCCGGCGCCGTGGCTCAACAGGCTAATCCTCCGCCTTGCGGCGCCGGCACACCGGGTTCTAGTCCCGGTCGGGGCACCGATCCTGTCCCGGTTGCCCCTCTTCCAGGCCAGCTCTCTGCTGTGGCCAGGGAGTGCAGTGGAGGATGGCCCAAGTGTTTGGGCTCTGCACCCCATGGGAGACCAGGATAAGCCCCTGGCTCCTGCCATCGGAACAGCGCGGTGCGCCGGCCGCAGCGCGCTACCGCGGCGGCCATTGGAGGGTGAACCAACGGCAAAAGGAAGACCTTTCTCTCTGTCTCTCTCTCTCACTGTCCACTCTGCCTGTCAAAAATAAAAAAAATAAAAATAAAAATAAATAAAATAAAAAAAATAAAATAAAATAAAAAAATAAAAAAAAAAGAAAGGGAATTGTGATAGCACAAAAGGAAACATTATAAATAGAAAACAAAAAGCTATGTTCATCCGTGTAGTTTAAACTCTATGTTAGGCTAAGGCAAAAAGCAGGCATGGCAACTGTTAGAATAGTAAGAAAGGCTTTTTTTCTAGACCACCACAATCAACAGGTAGGCATCAAGGCTATCACAGCAGGAGAGAGGAAGAATGGGTTTACCCTGGAATCCAGCAGAGATGGTTGAGGGTTTACAGGCAAGGAGGGGACAGAAGAGTGGGTTGCTAAGAATAGGCATCAAAGAAACAGAGAATTCTTGTTTCGCTGACTTAACAGAATTCCTGCCGAAAGTGCCTGGATGATCAGATTCTGTTGGGAAGATGGTGAGGAATAAGGGATTTGATCACATATGATATTGATGAGCTATCGAGAGTGGGGACATCATGCAGGATTCTTGCTATAACAGCTCTGAGGGCAAGGTCTAGTTAAAAAAAAAAAAAAAAAAGTCTGCGTGCAGGGTGCTCAGAGAAGCAACAAGGTTGGGCGGAGGAGTGAATCTTGGAAGTAAGCCACTTCACCATCCTGTGTACAGTATGAAGATGTTGAAAGTGAAAGTGGTAGTCCTTCCTTCCTTCTCCAAGTCTTTCCTCCCTCTCCTTTGAACATTTTCTGCTTTAACTAAGGTGTCATTCTGTCTCTGGGGAGACTCAAACAAAGACCTGCAACATCATTTGACTCCTGAGTGCTTCTCCTTACTCTCACACCCATCAGCCTTTGTACACTGTTAAAACTCACCCATTCTTCACCACCTGACAGTTGTATGCATATATGAGAATGTTCTCCTCCGGCTAGATGCAAGGCCTTCAAAGTGCAAAACAATGTTTTATTTGTTATGTTATCCCCAGTAGCCTTCATTTCCTGTGCATCTGGGAGAAATCTGTTTGCACTCCACAGAATGTCTCCACATTGGGCAAGGGAGATGCTTCGACACTGTATGTGGTGTTAACGCTTTATCTTCCATGGTTTGGAGGCTGTGCTTACACTGGCGTTTGCCCTGTTCGAATATGTAATAATTTTCCATTTGTTTGTTAGGGTTTCCCGTTGGATTGTGAGTTTCCTGAGGTCCAGACCCATGTATTATTTTGTTCATGTCTGTAGGATTTAGAGCACTGTGTGGCAGATAGGAGAAGGTCCCTAAATGATTATGAATTGAGCTGAATTGAACTAAGGTTGAATTAAAGCCTGTATTATTCAGAGTTGTCCAGATGAACAGAACCAACAGCAGAGGATTGATTGATTTTAAGGAATTGACTGATGGATGTTACTGTGGAGGCTGGCAAGTCTGTTGTGTAGGCAGGCAGCTGGAGACTGAAGAACAGGTTGATGTTGAAGCTCAGATCTGAAGGCAGTATGGTGGCAGAAGTCTCTCATCCTAGGGAGACCTCGGTCTTTTCCTCTTAAGGCCTTCTACTGTTTGGATGAGGCCACCCACAACATGGAGAGGCATCTGCTTTCCTCAAGGTCTACGGATTTAAATCTTAGTCTAATCTAAAAAACAGCTTCATGATAGCAACTTGTACACTACCATTTGGCTAAATATCTGTGTATCCCAGACTATCTTTGGTTTGTTTATAAAACAGTGTGGTAGGGGCTGGCATTGTGGTATAGTGGGTGGCTAAAGCTGCTGTCTGTGACACCAGCATCCCATATAGGGACCAGTTTGAGTCCTGGCTGCTCCTACTTCCCATCCAGCTCCCTGCTAATGGCCTGGGAAAAGCATCAGACGATGGCCCCAGTGCTTGGAACTGTGCACCGATGTGAGAGACCCAGATAAAGCTCCTGGGTCAGCCCAGGCTGTCAGAGCCATCTGGGGAATGAACTGACAAAAGATTTCTCTCCCTCCCTCCCTCTGTCCCTCTTTTCCTCCCTCTCTTCCTCCCTCCCTTTACCCCTCTATTTCTCGCTCTGTAATTCTGCCTTTGAAATAAATAAAACCTTTTTTAAAAGACAGCAATGTAGTGAGTAAAAATGTTATCTAAATTCTTGTATAGTTAAAACTTGTATTTTTCTTATTGTAGGATACAGGCTAAACTGTCATAATAAAAAGACCAAAAATAGAATCACTTGAAATAGAAGTTAATTTTCTTCCTCTGCTAACAGCCCAGAGATCAGGGATGAAGGGCAGGCAGGACAGCACTGTCCTTGAGATGTTCCAGAAACTCAGGTTCTTTCTCTTGTGCCAGAGAAGTCCCTTAGAGGGGCCAGTGCTGGGGTGTAGCAAGCTAAGCCTCTGCCTACAGTGTCAGCATCTCATATGCAGCCTGTTCAAGTCCTGACTGTTTCGCTTCTGGTCTGGCTCCCTGCTAATGTGCCTGGGGAAGCAGTGGAAGATGGCTCAAGTACCTGGGCTCCTGCAGCCACATGGGAGTCCTGGAAGAAGCTACTGGCTTGGGCATGGCCCAGCCCTGGCCTTTGTGGCCATTTGGGGAGTGAACCATCGGATGGAAGAGCTAGCGCGCGCGCGCTCTCTCTCTCTCTCTCTCTCTCCACCCCCCCCTTTTCTCTCTCTGTAACTGTGCCTTTCAAATAAGTAAATTAATCTTTTTTTTCATTTTCAATTATCTTTATATACAGAAGATCGATTTAGTATATATTAAGTAAAGATTTCATCAGTTTGCACCCACACAGAAACACAAAGTGTTTCAGTACTAGTTATAGCATTAATTCACATTGGACAATACATTAAGGACAGATCCCACATGAGGAGTAAATACACAGTGACTCCTGTTGTTGACTTAACATTTTGACACTCTTGTTTATGGCGTCGGTAATCTCCTTAGGCTCTATTCATGAGTTGCCAAGGCTATGGAAGCCTTTTGAGTTTGCTGACTTCAATCTTATTCAGACAGGGTCATAGCCAAAGTGGAAGTTCTCTCCTCCCTTCAGAGAAAGGTACCTCCTTCTTTGATGGCCCCATTCTTTCCACTGGGATCTCACTCACAGAGATCTTTCATTTAGGGTTTTTTTTGTGGGTTTTTTTTTTTTTTTTTTTTGCCAGAGTGTCTTGGCTTTCCATGCCTAAAATACTCTCATGGGCTCTTCAGCCATATCCAAATGCCTTAAGGGCTGATTCTGAGGCCAGAGTACTGTTTAGGACATCTGCCATTCTATGAGTCTGCTGTGTATCCCGCTTCCCATGTTGAATCGTTCTCTCCCTTTTTCATTCTATCAGTTAGTATTAGCAGACACTCGTCTTGTTTGTGTGATCCCTTTGACTCTTAGACCTATCAGTGTGATCAATTGTGAGCTGAATTTGATCACTTGGACTAGTGAGATGGCATTGGTACATGCCACCTTGATGGGATTGTATTGGAATCCCCTGGCACATTTCTAACTCTACCATTTGGGGCAAGTCCAATTGAGCATGTCCCAAATTGTACATCTCCTCCCTCTCTTATCAAATAAGTAAATTTTTTTTTATTTTTTATTTATTTATTTATTTATTTATTTATTTTTTGACAGGCAGAGTGGACAGTGAGAGAGAGAGAGAGAGAAAGGTCTTCCTTTTACCATTGGTTCACCCTCCAATGGCCGCCGCGGTTAGCACGTTGTGACCGGCGCACCGCGCTGATCCGATGGCAGGAGCCAGGTGCTTCTCCTGGTCTCCCATGGGGTGCAGGGCCCAAGCACTTGGGCCATCCTCCACTGCACTCCCGGGTCACAGCAGAGAGCTGGCCTGGAAGAGGGGCAACCGGGACAGAATCCGGCGCCCTGACCGGGACTAGAACCTGGTGTGCCGGTGCCTCGAGGCAGAGGATTAGTCTGTTGAGCCACGGCGCAGGCCAGTAAATTAATCTTAAAGAAAGAAAAGCCCTTTAGAATGTGATCTTCATCAGCATGACAGAAGCTGGCTTATGAAGGCCTCATTTGTTAAAGGAAAGAAAGTGTGAGAGGCAGACAGCTCCTTTATAAAACATGATCTAACAGTTCCAAATCCAGTCTTGTCTGTCCCTGGCCAAAACTGAATCACGTGGCCACGTTAACTGCACAAACTGGTGGGATAACATGGCGTGCTATTTCCAGAAGGAGGGAAGCAGTTACAGTCTTTGGCACCTGAAGGAGTTGAGAATCTTTTCCCATGTCCAATGCCCAGTTGTATTTCATTTTCTGGAAACAGTTCATCACATTTGCCCGCTTTTCTCTTGGATTGCTAGTCTTGTCCCATCAATGCATAGACTATTTTGATACATTAGGGAAATTAGCATGTTTTTCTTGGCCATTAGACTTGAATTTTATTCAGGTGTTTTTTTTTTCTTTTTTCTTTTTAGTAATAATGTAAGCTGTTGGATAAAACAGAACTTACTCTAAAGATCATATCTTCTCTCTTCACCAGATAACTCCAGCTATAACAAATTATGTCACTGACAAACTAGGGAAAAAGTTTGTAGAGCCTCCACCATTTGATTTGACAAAGAGTTACCTGGACTCAAACTGCACGGTTCCCTTAGTTTTTGTGCTGTCTCCAGGAGCAGATCCTATGGCCAGTAAGTACATGGATGATAAACCATTAAGAAATTATAATTAAAGGATCTTGTTCAACTCTCATTTCTTTTTTTTAATTTTAATTTTTTAATTTTTTGACAGGCAGAGTTAGTGATACAGAGAGATATAGACAGAGAGAGATAGACAGTGAGAGACAGAGAGAAAGGTCTTCCTTCCATTGGTTCAGTCCCCTAATGGCTGCTACATCCGGCACTGTGCCAATGCGAAGCCAGGAGCTGGGTGCTTCCTCCCGGTCTCCCATGTGGGTGCAGGGCCCAAGCACTTCCAGAGAGCTGGACTGGAAGAGGAGCAACCGGGACTAGTACCCGGTGCCCCAACTGGGACTAGAACCCGGGATGCTGGCGCCACAGGTGGAGGATTAGCCAAGTGAGCCACAGTGCTGGCCATCAATTCTCATTTCTTGCATGATTATAAATCTAGTATTTTTTAGGAAAGGTAGCAAAAATTTTCCACAATAAAACATGTAGATACTGATAAATAAGGTGTATTTTACAGCCGGCGCCGCGGCTCACTAGGCTAATCCTCCGCCTTGCGGCGCCGGCACACCGGGTTCTAGTCCCGGTCGGGGCACCGATCCTGTCCCAGTTGCCCCTCTTCCAGGCCAGCTCTCTGCTGTGGCCAGGGAGTGCAGTGGAGGATGGCCCAAGTGCTTGGGCCCTGCACCCCATGGGAGACCAGGAAAAGCACCTGGCTCCTGCCATCGGATCAGCGCGGTGTGCCGGCCGCAGCGCGCTGGCCGCGGCGGCCATTGGAGGCTGAACCAACGGCAAAAGGAAGACCTTTCTCTCTGTCTCTCTCTCACTGTCCACTCTGCCTGTAAAAAAAAAAAAAAAAAATAAGGTGTATTTTACCATGCTACAGTAAGAGATGTGACCATTTTTTTGTACGCTTCATAGGCTTACTGAAATTTGCGAATGATAAATCTATGTCTGGAAATAAGTTTCAAGCGATTTCCCTGGGACAAGGACAAGGACCAGTTGCTACAAAAATGATCAAAGCGGCAGTGGAAGAAGGAACGTGGGTTTGCCTACAGAACTGTCACCTTGCCGTCTCCTGGATGCCCACGTTAGAAAAAATATGTGAAGATTTTACTCCTGAGATCTGTAACCCCTCCTTTCGACTTTGGCTCACAAGCTATCCATCTCCAAAAGTAAGCGTTGCCTAGAGTGTTCAGTACATTTATTGAGCTATCTGTCACGTTATGTTTCTTAATTGAACTGCTGATGCTTTACCTTAAAAGGTTTTAAAAATATTTCTAGAGTTTTCTGTTGTACTTAATTTTAATCCGCTACTGTATTCATTTTGGGGGTTCTAGCTTGCCATCTTATATCATGTTCTCCATCTGTTTTGTCTTAGTTCCCAGTCACAATTCTGCAGAATGGAGTAAAAATTACTAACGAACCCCCCACAGGTCTTCGGCTAAATCTCCTTCAGTCGTATCTCACGGATCCAGTTTCTGATAATCAGTTTTTCAAGGGATGCCAGGGAAAAGAACTGGTAATATTAGCTTCTGGGCCTTTTAAAACATGTTTTCGGGTGATAAAATATAAAAGTACAGGTTGACCATTCCTTCTCTGAAACTCTAAAATCCAGAGTGCTTCAAAATCTAAAAATTTTCTTAATATGATATCACAATGGAAAATTCCATGTCATTCCTCACATAATGGGTCACAATCACAATTGGGTGCACCGTAAGCTGTCGTATAAAATTACTTTCAGGCTGTGTGTATAACATGTATTGAAATAAGTTAACTTTGTGTTTAGACTTGGTCCTGTCCTTAAGATATCTCATTATATATGTGCAAAGATTCCATAATTTTAAGATACCTGAAATCTGAAACACCTCTGTTTCCAAAAATTTTGGATAAGGGATATTCAACCTGTATAGAATTTTATTTAACAATACTTTATAAGCTTTAGGCATTTCCTAACAAGCAGAAACTTGCACCTTTCTATTCACTTCATTCCCAGTACTTTAATCATTGAAATAAATATTTGTTAAATGAATGAATCATAAACCAAAGGCTCTCCCTCTCTCCCTCCCTCTCTGTCATTTTGCCTTTCAAATTAAATTTAAAAAAAATTTTTAAGGTCTCCAAATTAATCTCACAAAATTACATACTAGAATTTATTCATGTCAGAATGATTAATCATTCTGCTGCACTTATAGTCTCAGGCACTTAAGCCAGTGAGTCTACAGGATAAGGTATAAATACCTACAAATAATATCAAAGTATTATTAGCTAATACTTGGGTAAAATGGTAACATTGCATTTTAATAAAGTGTAGAATTATTGTGGTTTGACTAACTTTTTAAGTTTGAATGAAGAAGATGAATACTTCCGTATCAAGTGTCATTTTAGATGGCATGTCTTTTTAAAACAGAAGTTTGTGAGATACTTGGTCATAGAATCTTGCAATGAAGAAATCATCTGTTCGCCTTATTTTACTGATGGAAATCTGATCACAATTTTTCTTGCTGTAAAATTTTTATGTTACAGGCCTGGGAGAAGTTGCTGTTTGGAGTTTGTTTCTTTCATGCCCTTGTGCAAGAGAGAAAGAAATTTGGTCCTCTTGGTTGGAATATTCCATATGGATTTAACGAATCAGATTTACGCATCAGTATCCAACAGCTTCAGGTAAAGCAAGAAAGGAACTAGCATTTGTAAAGGATCGCAATCCACCAGGCCGTAGGCAAGTCCCTTTGCTAGGAGTAACTGATTCAGTCCTCCCAGCGTCAGCACTAACAGGTGGGTGGGTGGCTGGAGTAATTCTGGTTTATGAAGTGCTATCTCCATCTGGATCCTTACTGTTGCAGGTAATAGAAAAATCCAATTCAAACTGGCCTAACCCATAAGGAAACTTACTATCTCTCATTAAAACAGCAATGCAGAGGAAGGATATACTCTGGGGTTGGTTGATTTGGCAACATAACAGTGTTATTGTCGAGGTCGCTGGCCCTCTCTTTTTGCAGGGCCATCCTCACTGTTGGGTTCATGTAGTCCCTCTCTTTCCTCTGTTCTCCTCTTCCACTCAGTGAGCTCTTACCATTTTGCTCCATCAGAGCACAGAAACAGGCTGTCTACTTTGAGTAGAGAAGTAATCTATTGAAAGGGTATTGGGTAGCTTACAGAATCACCAAGACTCAGAAGAAAAGACCTTGAGAACCACATCCAGAATCACTCCATGTCTGGTAAGACTAGCATCTCTACCCTTGTTTTACGTTAGACCCCTCGGCTTGCATAGCTGTCGCAGGGACTCTGGGGCTGCTCAGCACCTCCCACCCCTCATCTCATGACCACATCCAAAGAGACATCACTGTTCCTGCTTCCTTGTACCCTACTCCCCCGAGTTAGTCTAGGGAAGATGCATCTGAGCATCAAGCCCCAGGACAGGCACAGGCCTTGGGAAAGCGAGTGGATGACTTTCCACACAAACCCAGAACGTTGGTATTCTCCTGCCTCTTTGCTGTTTTGAAGGGCCTTTACGAAACAAGGCCACGTGAGCAGAACAGGTTTTTGATAAAAACCCTATTAGATGCTCTCAGAATTCAATCCAATGGGTTTTTTTATAAGCCTTTAAATATTTAATCATGTTTATATCAAATAAAAATTGTTAACAGATGATGATCTTCACAGAAAATATTCAAATTTTTGTCAGCTATAATAAACCTGTCAATTTGAGAATCCTTGTAGACATTATTGAAACTGGTGCTGATGGAATTGTAATTATTGATGAGATTACATTGATCCTAGATACTGGTTTTTATTCACTAAGATATTTTACTAAAAGCCTAGGCTTGGAGAACATTTTTATTAAAAACCTGCATATAATCAGTGAACTGAGAATTCTGTCTTGTAATCTGTTTCCAGCCTGCAGCCTTGGGTTCACCAGCCTGCCTAGCCCCAATATTCTAACCTGGGGCATTGGCTGGTCCATCTTTTATATCATTAGGAACTGCGACCATGAGAAGGCATTAAGCTTCACACAGTCTTCACCTGGTCCTACCAGTAGGCTACCACTCTCCAAAAGAGCAAATCATAAAATTGATTGTCAAGTAGATAACAACTGGGGAATGAGCTGTTGGCCCCCAGTCCCTTCATCTGCTGACACTTAACATTCAGTTCTCTGGAAGTTTCTTCCTTTAGTTTTGGGGAGGGAGAGGAATCCAACTGAACACACATATACTGTCTGCCAGAGAGAAGAGAGAAACTTTCCTCTTTTCACAAGTGACTTCTTGCCTCTTTTTCAGTCCCTCTCTTATTTTTTTAAAGCTTTTATTTAAGGAATGCAAATTTCATAGGTACAACTTTAGGTATATAGTCCCCCCCCCATACCCACCCTTCCACCCCTTCTCCCATCCCACCTTCTACTCCTTCTCCCATCCCATTCTTCATTAAGATTAATTTTTAATTAACTTTATATAAAGAAGACCAACTCTATACTAAGGATTTCAACTGTTTGCACCCACCCACCCACACACACACACACACACAATGTATAAAGTACAGTTTGAAGACAAGTTTTGCAGTTAATTATCATATTACAACTCATTAAGGACAGAGGTCCTACATGGGAAGTAAGTGCACTGTAACTTCTGTTGTTCATTTAAGAATTAACACTCTTATTTATGATGTCAGTAATCATCCAAGGCTCTTGCCATGAGCTGCCAAGGCTATGGAAGCCTTTTGTGACCACAGACTCCATCAGTATTTAGACAAGGCCATAAGCAAAGTAGAAGTTTTCTTCTTCCTTCAGAGAAAAATATATCCTTCTTTGATGGCCCCTTCTTTCCACTGAGGTCTCACTCACAAAGATCCTACATGTAGGATATTTTTTTGCCATGGTGTCTTGGCTTTCTGTGCCTAAAATGCTCTCATGTGCTGTTTAGCCAGATCCAAATGTCTTAAGGGGAGAATCTGAAGTCAGAGTGTTATTTAAAGCAATTGTAATTCTATGAGTCTGCTGTGTGGACTGCTTCCCATGTGGGACATTCCCTCCTTTTTAATTCTCTCTATTATTATTACCAGGCACTTGATGCTGTTTATATGATCTCTTTAACACTCAGTCCTATCTATATGTCCACTTTAACACTTAATATGACCACTTTAACAACTAAGATGGCATTTTTACCACCAATTTTAATGGGACTTGGAGTCCCTTGACAAGTTTTTAAACTGTGTTCTTAGAAGTAAGTCTGTAGGAATGTATGCAGAACTATACAGCTTTACACTTTCTCCTCCCTCTCATATTCCCACTCTTATTTTTTACTGAGATCTATTTTCAGTTGATTTTATATACATATGATTAACTCTATGTTAAGAGTTCAACATATAGTATGAAGAAGAGAAAAAAATAAAAAAATAATAAACTGTTCCTTGACTGTCAATATGAGGGCTGTTCAAGTCATTGCTTCTCAAAGTGTCAATTTCATTTCTACAGCTTTCATTTTAGGTTTACTATTAGTTCTCACAGATCAGGGAGAACATATAGTATTTGTCCCTTTGGGACTGGCTTATTTCACTAAGTATAAAGTTTTCCAGGTTGATCCATTTTGTTGAAAGTGACCAAATTTCATTTTTTTTAACTGCTTGGTAGTATTCCATAGTGTACATAACCCATAATTTCTTTATCTAGTCTTCAGTTGATGGGCATTTAGGTTGATTCCATGTCTTAGCCATTCTGAGTTGAGCTACAATAAACATGGAGGTGCAGATAGCTCTTTTGTTTACTGATTTCTTTACCTTGGGTAAATTCCCAAGAGTGTGATGGCTGGGTCATATGGTAGATCTGTATTCAGATTTTTGAAGTATCTCCATACTGTCTTCCATAGTGGCTTACCAGTTTACATTCCCGCCAACAGTGAATTAGTGTACCTTTTTCCCCATATCCTCTCCAGCATTTGTTGTTCGTTGATTTCTGTATGAAAGCCATTCTAATGAGGTGAGGTGAAATCTCATTGTGGTTTTGATTTGCATTTCTCTGATTGCTAGTGATCTTGAACATTTTTTCATGTATATGTTGGCCATTTGGATTTCCTCTTTTGAAAAATGTCTATTTAAGTCCTTTGCTCATCTCTTAACTGGGTTAGTTGTTTTGTTGTTGTGGAGTTTCTTGATCTCTTTATAGATTCTGGTTATTAATCCTTTATCAGTTACATAATTTGCAAATAATTTCTCCCATCCTGTTGGTTGCCTCTTCACTTTCCTGACTGTTTTGCCATAGAGAAGCTTCTCAGTTTGAAGTCATCCCATTTGTTCATTTTGGCTTTGCCTGTGCCTCTGTGATCTTTTCAAAGAAGTCTTTGCCTGTGCCAATGTCTTGCTGGGTTTCCTCAATGTTCACAATTACTTTGATGGTATCAGGTCATAGATTTAGATCTTTAATCCATGGTGAGTGGATTTTTGTGTAAGGTGTAAGGTAGGGGTCCTGCTTCTTACTTCTGCATGTGGAAATCCAGTTTTCCCAGAACCATTTGTTAAAGAGACTATCCTTGTTCCAGGGATTGATTTTAGCTCCTTGGTCAAATATAAGTTGGTTGTAGATGTTTAGATTGATTGTTGATGTTTCTATTCTGTTCCATTGGCCTATCCATCTATTTTTGTACCAGTACCATGCTGTTTTGATTATAACTGCCTTGTAGTATGTCTTGAAATGTGGTATTATGATACCTCCAGCTTTGTTTTCATTGTATATGATTGCTGTAGCTATTTGAGGTCTCCTGTGCATCCATATGAATTTCAGCATCATTTTTTCTACATCTGAGAAGAATGTCTTTGGTATTTTGATTGGTTTCATATTGAATCTGTAAATTGCTTTCAAAAGAATGGACATTTTAATAATATTGATTCTTCTAATCCATGAACATGGGAGATTTTTCTATTTTTTTGTATCTTCTTCTATTTCTTTCTTTAATGTTTTCTAATTCTCATTATAGAATTCTTTGGCATCCCTGGTTAAATTTATTCCAAGGTATTTGATTTTTTTTTTTTGTAGCTATTGTGAATGGAATTGATCTTACAAGTTCTTAGCCGTGGCATTGTCTGTGTATACAAAGGCTGTTGATTTTTGTGCATTGACTTAATATGCTGCTACTTTATCAAACTCTGCTCTGAGTTGTAATAGTCTCTTAGTGGAGTTTTTGGATCCCCTATATATAGAATCATGTAATCTGCAAATAGGGATAGTTCGACTTCCTCCTTCCCAGTTGGTATCCCTTTGATTTCTTTTTCTTGCCTACTGACTCTGGCTAAAACTTCCAGGACCGTATTGAATAACAGTGGTGAGAGGGGGCATCCTTGTCTGGTTCCATATTTCAGTGGGAATGCTTCCAACTTTTCCCCATTTGATAGGATGCTGGCTGTGGGTTTGTCATAAATTGCCTTACTTTTATTGAAGGAATGTTCCTTCTGTACCCAATTTGCTTAGAGTTTTCATCATGAAAGTGTGCATAGATAGTTCATTTATTTGGTGCCTTTTCAGTTTCTTGCTGAAGGCACCAATTGCTATAAATTACCTCTTAGCACTGCTTTTGCTATATCCCACAATTTTTGGTATGTTGTATTATCATCTTAATTTGTTTCCATAAATTTTTTTATTTGTCTTTTGATTTTTTCTGTGAATCTATATCTCCCTTTAAATCCCTTAACTTTTCTTTTAAATAGCCAGGTGCCCTGTAAATAGGAGCATATTCATTTATAATAGTCATATCTTGCTGTTAAATTTTTCCTTTAATCATTACATAGTGTCCTTCTTTGTCTCTTTTAATAGTTTTTATGTTAAAGTCTATTTTGTCTGATAGTAGGATGGCCATACCAGTTCTTTTTTGGTTTCTGTTAGCATGGATTATCTTTTTCCATCCTTTTACTTTCAGTCTGTGTGTGTCTTTGTTGGTAAGATGTGTTTCTTGTAGGCAACAAATAGATGGGTTTTCTTTTTTAATCCATTCAGCCAGTCTGTGTCTTTTAACTGGGGTTTTGAGAGCATTTACATTCATTGTGTCAGTCCCTCTCATATCTCTCAACACTTCTTTTCCTTAACTTGCCTCTGGAAGGATATTTTTTTCTTACTTTACACCATTTTTGCTGTAATTACTGTACTATTAGGTAAGCTCCAGGGACAGGAACATCTCTTAGCTCGTAACTTATACCATCCTAATCCACACACTACCAAAAATTTCAAAATACTAGAAAAAGTATGGGATTTGAAACTGGAAGAAAAAAACTCCGGCCTTGACATTAATTTACATTTTCCAGACTGTTTACTACTCTTTCCAGATTGTTTACTATTGTATAGAGTTATTGGGAAATGAATAAGATAATGTGAAATCTATGCAAAATAGCAGTTTTTATTACTGTTATTACCATAATAATAAGGAAACTAGAAACTATCTGGATTGTTTATGGAACTGAGTCATGACGTATGAATGAAACTGACACTAAAGTTTGAAATTGTTGTGTTTTTATCATATTGTGAAATTGCACTGGCCTCTGGCTCTCAGTCTTGGCACTATTACTGTGGGTAGCTCCACTGTGCATTGTTCAACAGCACCTCAGAGCTCTACCCAGTTGATGCCATTAGCGCACCAAACACCTGTTACAGTGGTGACTAACTTGATTTCTCCAGACATTGCCTAATGTCCCCTCAGGGACAAAGCTGACCCCAGCTGAGAACCAGAGTCCTTTGACAAAGTTAATCCAAATTCATATGGAAAACACTGGTAATTTTCTTACTAAATATTTCCTCATTAGAAAAGCAATGCATATTTATTTCAGAAAAAAAGATGAGAGATGCAGATAAGCAAAATAATTTGAAGTAAAACTACCCATCCCAGCTATCCAGTGGCAACCCATAACGATATACCCCTCCTACAAGTAGAGAATATTTAATGCCATCTTAAGAAGAAGTGAAAGATTTTAAGTTTTTTCTTACTTTACTTTCTCTTTGTTTCAGCTATTTATAAATGAATATGATACCATTCCATTTGAAGCCATCTCTTACCTGACTGGGGAGTGTAATTATGGAGGAAGAGTGACCGATGATTGGGACAGACGTCTCCTGTTAACCATGCTGGCTGACTTTTATAATTCACAGATAATTGAAAACCCTCATTATAAGTTTTCTCCCAGTGGCAACTACTATGCGCCTCCCAAAGGCACCTATGATGACTATATTGAATTTATTAAGGTAAATGATGTCACTGAAAATAGGGTTAGAATGTGTGTGATTTTCCTAACAGCAAGTGGTAAAATGTTCCCCACCAATGTATAGGTGTAGACAGGTATCACGATCTCTACCAATTCAATCTTCTTTTACTACTAAGTACTGAAAATTGGAAAAGCTTGAATCTTCTGTTATTTGATGTTTAATTGATTTTGGTCTGCACATGTCTGCCTTATGAATTACTGTATTTTAGGGGAGAAAAAAACCTTTCCCCCATGTATTCTCTTATGCTCAATGGCTGAGGCCTATAAATTAAAATGACAAATACCAAATAACAGGAGAAAAGACATATGGTTTTTATTGATATTAATGTTTTCATGTGTGTGGGAGCTTTGCATAAAAGAAATGAAAACCAGAAAAGGCAGTTATACCTGGGAGTTTATATACCAGTTTAACAAAGGGTGATGAATTTCAGAGAAGAGACTAGACAAAGTAAATGGGAGGTTGAGTTTCTAGGAGCAATAAATTGTGGGAAAATTGTAAAGAACAAAGTGGGGAAGATTAATGAAAGCTAAGGATTACTTTAGTAGGGTCTGGTTATGGAGACTGATTTTAGTACCAGGCCTCCAGGTCTGGTGGTAGGAGTTGCTTTCCTGATCCTGGTACAAGAGAAGGAGAATTTTTTGTTCCCTTAACAAAGAGAATTTATGCCCTACTTTTGAGCAGATAAAAGGAAGGCAAAGAAAACTTTGTATCTGTTGATTTTTAATTATCTTCAGCTCGAAATACTCCTTCTGCCATAGTAGCCTTATTTTGGGATGGTATATCCTGATGCTGTTCAGTATCCTATGAAAATGTGGTGCATGCTTAATCTATTTTCTGGTAGAAACTTCCATTTACTCAAGAACCGGAGGTGTTTGGATTACATGAAAATGTTGATATCTCCAAAGATCTTCAGCAAACCAAAATCCTCTTTGAGTCCTTGCTGCTTACCCAAGGAGGCTCCAAACAGACCGGATCTTCAGAAGGCACTGACCAGATTCTGTTAGAGATCACCACGGATATTCTGAACAAGGTAAAGTTGAATGTAAAAGATCTCGTGTGTCATAGAGTGGAGGTGGAAGTGGCAATCTGAAAACTCCAATCACCAGCCCTATGACTTTGAGCAAGAGACTGCCTCTCTCAGCATCAGTTTTCAAATCTCCTAAGTGGTGACAACAGCTCCAACTGTCTAAGGTTTTGAGAACATGAAAGAGATCATGAATTGAAAGTGGCTTGAGAAATGCCTGCCACGTAGTAAAGTTCTTTGTACCTGTAGTTGTGGATGAGCTAATGCACGTATGATTTGTTATCATGTCTAAATTGAAGGTAAGGATTTCTTCTTCTTCTTTTTTTTTTTTTTTTTTTTTTTGGACAGGCAGAGTGGACAGTGAGAGAGAGAGAGACAGAGATAAAGGTCTTCCTTTTTGCCATTGGTTCACCCTCCAATGGCTGCCGCGGCTGGTGCGCTGCGGCCAGTGCACCGCACTGAGCCAAAGGCAGGAGCCAGGTGCTTCTCCTGGTCTCCCATGGGGTGCAGGGCCCAAGCACTTGGGCCATCCTCCACTGCCTTCCCGGGCCACAGCAGAGAGCTGGCCTGGAAGAGGGGCAACCGGGACAGAATCTGGAGCCCCGACCGGGACTAGAACCTGGTGTGCCGGCGCCACAAGGCAGAGGATTAGCCTAGTGAGCCGCGGCGCCAGCCTAAGGACCTACTTCTTTAAGTGGAGGAGGAAATGATCTGAACTCACTGACTCCAGGAGAGTGGTTTTTAACCTGGGTCTTAAGAAATCGAGGAGGCACAGGAGACAAGCAGTGTGAAGTCGGCTGCTACAGATTTTGTTTTCCATGACAGCCCCATGGACCTACCCCCGCTAAGTGAACTGGAATGGCATTCTCTGTTGTCATCTTTTTTCTGTGAAGTCTTAAATTCAATAGAAAACTACTTGGGGAACTTTTAAAAGATGATGATCCCCAGTACAGACCCTTTCCAGGTCAGCTGTCATTATTCCCATGTTTTGGCATCAGGCACTGGGACAGAGCAGAACCTGGCCCCTAGTCCCCTTGACCATGCAGCCCATGGGCTGCACAGTGACTCCTTCAGGTGAGCCTGCCAACCGTAACCCTTCCTGTGGCCACTAGAGGGGGAACGGGGCAGGCCTGCCTGGACCCTAGGGAAAGCAGACTGGCCTGCCCCAGTCCCCATGCCTGTGCTACGGCTTCTGCTCTTTGCCTCTTCTCACCCGTGACCTCTCCTGCTGCTGTGGTCTTGCCCTCTGGGGAGAGGTTCTTGCCTTCACAGAATGCTGGCTCTTTCAAGATGCCTAACAGGAGACCTAACAGATTAATTTGGGACTTAATTGGGTAGGAGGGTTGTGCGGAGGCAGAGGGCCCTTGCGGGATGCCACCTTCCACTGTGACTTAGAAGGATTTTTTTTTCCCATGAGGATCTTCACCCCAAGACAGTCTGAGCAGTCAGCTCTCTTAGCTTAGGACTTCGCTGATTGAGGATTTCCCTGACCCCTTCAGGAGTATGAATTCCAGAGTCATGGGACTGATGGTCACTTCTAAACCACCATCATCACTTCTCAAGCATCTCTGAGGTCTCTGAGAGGACTCAAACACTCAGTGGCCTCTGTCTCTCCACGCCTGGGAACCCTGCTACATTTATATAGATGATTAATGATAAAAGCATAAGCCAAGCAGTTTGGAGCCCCTTGACCATTTATTAGAAATAAATATAAAGCAGTTATGAAAAGGTAAATCAGTGGAAAATGTGATTCAACTTAGAAAAAGAAATCATACTTTCAAAAATATATTTTTGACAAAGTGACATGATACTTAAAGAATGTGAGCCTTAGAATCACAGACATGGATTTACACAGATCATTTTTTGGGTGTGTGCGCTTGGGTCAGTAACTTAACCTCTCTTGTACTTAAAGCTCCTTATCAGAAAAATAGAAGCAACATTGGCAGCTAAGATCACATGGTAAGGATTAAACGAGAAAATGAGTGGAAAGCAGTGAGCATAGTGACTGGACCTAATAACAACCTAGTGTTTGCTGCTGTTGATGTTATGGCTAGAGGAAAGCAGTGATCCATTCCGAGAGTAATATGTGATTCTCAAAATCCATTCTTTCAGCTCCCAAGTGACTTTGACATTGAAATAGCACTACTGAGATATCCTGTGAGATATGAAGAGAGCATGAATACTGTGTTAGTACAAGAAATGGAGAGATTTAACAAGTAAGGACCTATATTCCTTGATTCAGAAGGCAATCAACCAAAGTTGATTTATGAAAAGACATGCTGGTACCAAGTTTAAAAATTTCTGTATGATGGTCAAAATCTGCCATTTCATTATAATTTTCCCTTTTTTAAAAGTTCCACAACCTTCTGCCCCAGAAGAAAGAGTATTTTTTATAATGTAAGCATGGTGATGAAAGGGATCTCTTCCTACTGTTTAAAAACACTCATTAGGCATAGCTTCCCACCTGTCTGTTACTAATCTGAGGAATTAAAGGCAAATGAACACGAGTTAGGCCTGTGTGAAGCCACATCTTTGGTCATTTTTCTGCTACCTGACACACATAGCACCTCCCTCTTTCTACTGAATCCAAACTAGGTTGATTAGGAACCTTTTATAACAAGGAAATGATTTGCTTTGAAAGGTTTTCATTGAATTTTCTGCAATACAGTACTGGCTTACAAAATGGAGAATTCATTTGGTTACATATTTTCTGAAATGTTTCCAAGTTTATTTTGGTTTCCAGATTTGCTGACATTTTAAAACAAAATATATTGATGATGCCTTAATTCTGTTTTTCTTATACAAAGATTCTATTTATTTACATATAATAACAACACCATCTCTCAGTGGCTGACGCTTCTAGCCTGAAGCACTCAGGTATGGTTATGGTATTCCTTGAAGTTTGGGCCTGAGTGGGAAAGAAAGTATTTGCAAGCATGGAAATGAATATACAGTTTCTGTATTACCACAGTGTTTATTTCAGCAACTTCCTAATACCTTTATAACTTTTTCCATATTTGTATGTCAGCTATGATGTTATTTACCTAACATTTTTCCTTATATGGTCCTCTGCTTACATAAGCCAGGTCTTCCCAGAACAATCTACAGATTCAGTGCAACCTCTATCAAAATTCCAATGTCATTTTTCATAAATAGGGGAAAACAGTCCTACAGTTCACATGAAACCACAAAGACAGCCAAGGAAATCATGAGTAAAAACAATAAAGCTGAAGGCATCAAACTACGTGATTTCAAACTATATTATATAGCAGTGGTGATTAAAACAGCATGGTACTGGCATAAAGATAGATGTCTTTCTGGGCTTCAGCTTCCGGCCAGTGGTAATGGCTCAAGTAATTGGGTTCCTGACACCCAAGTGGGAGACCTGGATTGTGTTCCTGGCTGTCGCCCCAGACCAGCCCTGGACATTGTGGGTATTTGAGGAATGAACTCTCTCTCACTCACTCACACACACTCACACACACACATACACACTCACTCACTCACTTTCTCTCTCAAATAAATTAAACAATTAAAAATTTTAAAAAAATAATATAGACATCAACCAATGGAAGAGAATATTTATTATTTGAAAGACAGAGTTACAAAGGGGCAGAGAGAGAGAGAGAGAGAGAGATCTTCTGTCTGCTGGGTCACTCCACAAATGGCTGCAACGGCCAGAGCTGGGCCCATCCAAAGGCAGGAGCCAGGAGCTTCTGGGTTTCCCATGTGGGTGCAGGGGCCCAAGCTCTTGGGCCATCTTCTACTGCTTTCTCAGGCCATAGCAGAGAGCTGGATCAGAAGTGGAGCAGCCAGGACTAGAACTGGCACCCATATGGAATGTCAGCACTGCAGTTGGCGGTTTTATCTGCTATACCATAGCACTGGCCCTGGGAAATTGGGCTTTGACAAAGATACCAAAAATATATAATAGATGTTAGAAAAACTGAGTATCCATATACAAAAGAATTACTTGGACTTTTGTCTCATACCATATACAAACATCAACTCAAAAAGGATTAAAGACTTAAATATAAGACCTGAACTTGCAAAACTCCTAGAAGAAAAGATAAGAGAAAACTATGTTAAATTGGTCTGAGCAATGATATGTTTTTAGATTTGACCCCAAGTACAAGCAACAAAATCAAAGATATGCAAGTGGGATTACATCATAGGAAAAAGCTTCTGCCTGTCAAAGGAAACAATCTAGTGAAGAGGCAATCTATGAAATGAGAGAAAAAATTTGCAAGTCATATACCTGCTAAGGGACTATATCCAAAATACATAAGGAACTGAACTCTGTAGAAAAGAAACAAGACAAATGTTGAACGTGAATAGCTGTTTCTCAAAAGTAGTCAGATGGCCAACATTACTGATCACTGAGGAAATGCAAATTAAAACCACAATGAGATTTCACCTCATGCCTGTTGGAATGGTTGTTATCAAAACAGACAAAATAGATGTGGAGATGGGGGAACCCCTGTACACTGTTGGTGGGAATGTAAATATAGCCCTTATCAAAAATAGCTTGGAGCTTTCTCAAAAAGCTAAGAATATAGATACCCTGTGATCCAGGAGTCCCACTTGTGACATTTATCTGAAAGGTTTGATGTCAGTATGTGTAAGAGCTGTCAGCTCGCCCACTTTCGTGGCAGTACTGTTCACAATAGCCACATTACAGAATCAACTTCAGGGGCCATCAAGGGATGAATAGAAAATGTGAAATACTTGTATGTACACAGTGGAATACTATTTAGCCTTAAAAAAGGAAGAAGCTCTGTCATTTGTGACAACATGGATAAAATTGGAGAACATCCTTTAAATGAAATAAGGTATATACCAAAAGACAGATGAATCCATGTTCTCCCTCTCTTGTGGGATATAAAACAATTGAACTTAAAGAAGCAGAGAGTAAAATGGTGGTAACCAGAGGGCGGGGTGTAGAACGACTGGAGAGATGCTCATTAGAAGGTACAGAGCCTCAGACAGGAGGAATAAGCTTGATTGTTTCTAAGATCAGTAACTGCCTGCTGGATATAGTTAATAATTGAGTATATACATTTTAATATTACGAAGAGAAAATTCTAATGCTCTCACCACAGAAAAGTTATGTATTTGAGGAGATATATTAATTGGATTTAGTCATTCCACATTGTATTAAAAGATGATATCACTTTGTACCTCATGGACATATACAACTATAATTGGTCAATATACAATACAATAATAGGGGCTGGCATTGAGGCACAGTGGGTTAAGCTGCTATCTGCAATGAGGGCATCCCATATGAGTGCTAGTTCAAGTCCCAGCTGTACCACTTCCCATCCAGCCCTGCTAATGAATCTAGGAAAGCAGCAGATGGCCCAAGTCCTTGGGCCCCTCCTACCCATGTGGGAGACCACATAGAGTTCCAAGATCTTGGCTTCAGCCTGACCCAGTCTTGGCCATTTGCAGAATGAACCAGCAGATGAAAGCTCTCTCTTTCCCTCTGTCCTTCAAATAAATATGTAATTTTAAAAAAATATAATAATGAATTACCCTAGCTCCTAAGCAATAATAGCCAGAAAGCAAAAATTTTGACACACTGGGTTTTTTCTATATTTTAAAATGTTTGTAATGATGAAAATGAAAAAGGTTCATCCAAGCATTGTCTAAAATTGCCTCACATACTGCCAAGTGCAAGGGGCCCACACTTTGGGAAGCATTCTTCTAAAGCTGTAAATGAGATGGCTGCTATGTCTTCTTGAGACTGAATGTTGACATTTCCTGTCACGTATATGGTAATGACGTCATTTCTTCCCTTGCAGTTTGATTAGAACTATACGCAACACTCTATGGGACCTTGAAAAGGCGATTAAGGGTGTTGTTGTAATGGACTCTGCGCTGGAGGCCCTGTCTGGCAGCTTACTTATTGGAAAGGTTCCAGAAATATGGGCAAAACGGTCATACCCAAGTCTTAAGCCCCTAGGAAGTTACATCACAGATTTCCTAGCCCGGTTGGAATTTTTACAGGTAAAAGATTATTATACATATACATGTATATTGTTGTCATTGCCATTGTTAACTAGGAAGATGTTAGTAATTGGCTGTGGTCACTTGAATGTCTCTGACTTGAATAAAATGCAATCAGTAGTTTCCAGGAAATTTAACCAGAATTTTAGAATATTGAAAAAACATATATTTCAAAGTACTGAGTATAAAATGTAGAAAATTAAAATTTCACATTACCCAAACCCAAATATTTAGCAACATTTATAGTTTTTAAGGTTCTAAGTTTGCATTTCTCTGAAACCACAATTTAATATTGTCTTGTGATTTTAGTATCCATGATAAGTTAAAAAAAATAACCTGAGTGTTAGTTTTATCAGCAACTGGCCATTGTCCTAAAGTCAGTGCTTCTTATCACTTAAAAAACCAGGGGGAAAATGAGTGTTTCTAATCCCCTGTACATATACCTTCATGCACACATATACACAGGTGTTCAGGGCACAGGTAAACAAAGCAGGTACTACTTTTCCTCCTCATCTCCATACTTGCCCCATCCAGTAGTTGATGTTTATGCAGGATGATGGAGTGAGGGGAATCCTAAAAATATTTCTTAGACATTTACAAGATATATGGTCTTCCAGTGCCCAGTTGCCTTTTTATACAAAAGCTTTGTTTCGCTAAAAAACTGACAAAGTGGTTGCGAAGGTGTGGAGAGACAGGCTTTTCTCCTGTGTCCCTTGTAAATTTTATCAGTCTAAAAGGTCATTCATATATTGTTCTGGCCCTGGTTTGTTTTATTATTAATGAGCCTGGGCTGCTTTTGGCATGTGTGCTTGCTTCTTCTTTGAATTGTTTATTCACATCCTACACCTGTTTTGCTTTTGGTCTTCATTTTCATGTTTAAGAGCTTTCTATATAGACTGTACGTATAAAAAAGAAACAGCATGGAGTGGAATCCTGAAAGCCTTTCTTCCATGGCCCTCTGACCCCTGCGGAAGCTGCCTGGCTTTCTCAACATCTTCCCTCCAAACTCTGCTGCAGCTCCTAATGCTTCTCAGAGTTAATATGCTAAGGAAACTTTTTCCTTTTCTCACTTCTCGCTTACCATTTGCCCTACACATCCTTTTCATTTGGCCTGCCTATAATGCTGTAAAAGAGACTGGATGACATAACATACCTTTACTTCTCAACAGTTCTAGAAGTTAGGAAGGCTGAGATAGTGGGATGCTCTCCTGGCTCAGACAGGAGGGTGAGCGAGAGTCCTCTTCTGTCCTTCATATCAGAGCACTAACTCCTTTAGCCTCCACCCTCATGATCTCATTACTAAGCCATCATCGCCAAATACCATCACATTGGAGATGAAGGTTTCAACATGTGAATTGTGGAGAAGGAGAAACATGCAGTCCATAGCATTTTCCTACACTAGCAAAAATGTTGGGGTAAATCAGGATCATGCACTATTCTTTTTTTTTTTTTTTTGACAGGCAGAGTGGACAGTGAGAGAGAGACAGAGAGAAAGGTCTTCCTTTGCCGTTGGTTCACCCTCCAATGGCCGCCACGGTTGGCGCGCTGTGGCCGGCGCACCGCGCTGATCCGATGGCAGGAGCCAGGTGCTTCTCCTGGTCTCCCATGGGGTGCAGGGCCCAAGGACTTGGGCCATCCTCCACTGCACTCCCTGGCCACAGCAGAGAGCTGGCCTGGAAGAGGGGCAACCGGGACAGAATCCGGTGCCCCGACCAGGACTAGAACCCGGTGTGCCGGCGCCGCAAGGCGGAGGATTAGCCTAGTGAGCCGCGGCGCCGGCCTCATGCACTATTCTTAGGACTGAACAAGTTACTCATCTTTCTACACCTGTTTCCTCCCTGTAAGATGTGCAGAATAATCCCTCATTCACTATTTATGGACTAAATGAGTGTGCTAAGCACACTGCCTGGCTTGCACTAAGTTCTTCCCAGATGGTAGCTAACTCAAGGGATTGTATAGGTAGTGGACTGTGGCAGTGGTGAAATGCTGGACTGAATGAAGTCTTGGGTGAGTGAACGTTTGCCATACATGTGCCTTCTGGGTTCTTCCTGCATTCTTGGGCTGGTCCTGCTTAGCTATGACCCTTATCAGACTCCAGCTCTGTTTTGGTCTGCTGGCTTGTCCTGTATTCTCCCTGCCTCCCAGGTAGTAAAGCTGGCTTCCTCCCACAGTGGACTTCTTGTTTAGAGACAATGTACCTTTCACTGATTCATCTGCTCACTCAACATGTATGAGTTGAGATCCCACTTTGTGCAAAGCTTCCTGTTGTGTGCTCTGTGATAAAAAAAAAAAAAGATGATTGCAACCTGAGTCCTGCCTTCAAACTGCCAGTAGCTTACAGAGAAACAAGCTGTGTATCTTTAAAAAATTAATATACTGCCATAAGGGCTTTGTCATTAAAGATCAACCTGTAAAGTGCTCTGGGAGTTCAAAGAACTTGGACCCAGGAAAGCAAAGTTTGGATCACAGATGTAGACCTTGAACTGGGTCTAAAGGATGAGTGGTTTTTGACCCTACAAAGAAAGGAAAGGGACTGAGAGCACATGACTGTGGAAGAATGGCACCAGGCCACGTATGACTGAGGAGAAATGCTGATGAGCACAAATCAAGTTGGTTCCCTCTGTAAGTGAAAAACCTTGAGGGTAAAGTGGGTACAGGTAGGTTTGACCTGAGAAGGAAAGTCCTGCCCCTGGCTTCTTGCACTTGACCTCTTAACTGGATTCCTTTAACTCCATTCTTGAGTCCTCTCTGATGGTAGCAAGGTCGCAGTAGCAACTCTGGCCTCACGTCCATACAACTTCAAAGAGCTGAGTAATCTTTTGACCAGAAGTCCCAGCAAGAGTTTCTGCATTTCTGGATTTGATTGGGCCACGTGTCCATTGCTGAATGAATCACTGTGACTGGCTGAGCGTGGATAACACGACTTCCCCAGGAAGTGAGCACAGGTGGTAGCAGGGTTTGTCCTCCCGAGGGAAGATGGGTGGGGCGGTACCATGTATTTAGCAATAGATGTCCACTTCACACAGAAGACAACACCAGATAGTCAGGTATGATTAGAATGTCAGGTGCTTGAATACAGCAGGAAACGAGAGCTTAAAATACAATTTGGGACCAGACTGTCTTGAATAGGAGACCAAAAGGTTTAGCCTTTAATGTGGTGGGTCAATGAAGAATCTGGTAGGTCACGGAAGAGTTGTAGGTCACCACTGTGCATGGCGACGTATGTGCTGGCAGCCTGGTTCAAGATAAGTGGAGCAGAGTAAGGGAAGAAGCAAAGAGGCAATACACAGTGATAGAGAAAGAAGACTGTGAGGATCCAGACTGGAGGGGCAGTGGACATGGAGACAAGGTGCTAAAGAGGGTTGAGGAATTGGAACCAACACAAGAAAGCTATCATTAGTAAAATGTGTGACATGCTTGTAGACGGTTGTTTGGGAGTGGGGTCAGTCATACAATACATCCGTGAACGATTTACCTTGGACTTTGTGCAGAACATGAGTCTTTCAAATTATATCTCATTCAGGTTAATGCTCAAATTATTTTGGAATTTCCAGAAAGATGAACTGAAAGGGGAGAGTATCCAGGAGAGATGAGGCAGGCTGTGCGTTTGATGTCAGAGAAGAGAACCAGGGTGGGAAGTGTGGGCAGCTCAGGCAAAAAGCAGAATTGGGAAGTGAGTGTCAGGGGGATATAACCTATGCTATTTTCTCTTTGTAGGTCTGGCACGATTCAGGAAAACCTTGTGTGTTTTGGCTGTCAGGTTTCTTTTTCACCCAAGCCTTTTTAACTGGAGCAATGCAGAATTATGCCAGAAAATACACCATCCCTATTGATTTACTAGGATTTGAGTTTGAGGTAAAGTAACTCCTTAAACTTAACGATGAATCACCACATCACAGTCTTGTATTTAAACAAGGAAAGTATGCAGAATTTAAATATCATAACCCATTATAAATAAATCTTACTTCTTTCCATTCTTTGTGCTCCATGAAAAAAAAAAAGTGTGTCATATTTGTTTTGTTATCTCTAGTACAGAACTCTTGTGTATCTCCATAAGTGATGCAAATAATTCCAAGCTGTTTTTCTACCTTAGCAAAAACTAATATGAGGTACAGTAAAACCTGATAGAATGCTTGAACAAGAACTATACAGAATAAAATTTTTTTGCAATCTATGAATGAAAAAAAAATTAGTAGTTGAAAAAGCTGTCTTAAGTATCCCGCTGATTTAGCAGTTTTCCGCAGAAGTCTAAGCTGCCTGTGTGTGCCTCTCCCCTTCAGGTTATTCCTTCTGATAAATCCGACACGTCGCCAGAAGACGGCGTCTACATCCACGGGCTGTACCTGGACGGCGCACGCTGGGACAGGGAAAGGCCAGTAGCTGCAACTGCAACACCCTTTCCACTATAGATGAATCATAGCATACAACAGCGGGCTGCTTCTTAGTTCATTTTTTTTTTTTTAAGCCAAAAGGCCTTTTCTAAGAAATCAAGTAATAGGGCCGGTGCCACGGCTCACTTGGTTAATCTTCTGCCTGCAACGCTGGCATCCCATGTGGGTGCCGCGTTCCAGTCCCAGTTGTTCATTTTCCGGTCCAGCTCTCTGCTGTGGCCCGGGAGGGCAGTGCTTGGGCCCTGCACCCACATGGGAGATCAGGAAGAAGTACCTGGCTCCTGGCTTAGGATCGGCGCAGCACCGTGGCAGCCATTTGGGGAATGAACCAATGGAAGGAAGACGTTTCTCTCTGTCTCTCACTGACTATAACTCCACCTGTCAAATAAATTTTAAAAAAAGAAATCAAGTAATAAATAACAGCAGATTTTTTATGTAAACTCTAACTCAGATTGGAGTAATTGTTTTTAGGTACTGAACAGATTTTAGGCAATATCTTAGTGGCTTTATTAGTAGAAAAGTTAGCCGAAATCACCTCTCTGCTCTTGATTTATTACTGGTACCTTCCATTTTGTAATATGTAGGACACCTCACTTGTTAAAATTGAATTATTTATATATTTGAGAGACCGAGTCAGAAACAGAGACAGAGAGCACTCCCATCCCTTGGCTCACTCCCTTAGTGCCTGGGCACCAAAGCAGGACTCAATCCATGCCTCCCACGTAGCTTTCAGGGACTCAACCACTTGAGCCATTCCTGCTGCCTCCCAGGTGTGCATTAGCTGGAAGCTGGAATCAGGAACAGATCTAGGACTTGAACTCTGTCACTCTGATATGGGATGCAGGTGTCCCAATTAGTATCTTAACTGTTAGACCAAATGCCCATTCTTTGAAAAAAAAAATTTTATTTATTTATTTATTTGAAAGAGTGACAGAAAGAGAAGATAGGAGAGACACAGAGAGTAGGAGAGATCTGGAGAGATCTTAGTTCTGCTGCTTTACTCTCAGATGGCTGCAATAACCAGATCTGGGCCAGGCCAAAGCCAGGAGTCAGGAACTCCATCCTGGTCTCCCAGTGTGTGGCAGGAATCCAAACACTTGACCCATCTTCCACTGCCTTCCCAGGCATATTTGAAGGGAGTTAGATTGGAAGCAAAGCAGCCAGGACGCCAATGGTTACTCATATGGGATGGTGGCAATACAACTGTTTAATCTGCTGCTCCACAATGCTGGCTGAAACACCATTTTGACACTTCACTTTTAAACAGTTTACAGTTACAATAAAGTTCCCATTTCTATTAATGAATAGAAAACTTTTTTCTTTCATCAAGATATTTAGAATAGGGACTGGCCCTGTGGATTAAAGAGTTAAGCTGCTGCTTGTAGTCAGGTATCCCATATGGACACTGGTTTGGGTCCCAGCTGCTCCACTTCTGATCCAGCTCCCTGCTGGTGTGCCTGGGAGGACAATCCTTGGGCCTCTGCACCCATATGAGAAACACCAAGCTTGTGGCTCCTGCCTTCAGCCTGGCCCAGTTCCGGCTGTTGGTGACACTTGGGAAGTGAACCAGCAGATGGGATCTCTCTCTCTCTCTCTCTCTCTCTCTGTTTCTGTCTCTGACTTTCAAATGAAGAAATAAACCTTTTTAAAATATATTTAGGATAAATATTGAATTTCCTGCTATTTCTGTTTGAAATAAATAGGGATAGGAAAGAAGAAGGGGACGTAGTTTCCTTGGAACCCTGGACTTCAACAATCCATTTTTTGACCAAATCCTCTGTTTCCAGAGTCAGGGTTAGATTGTGCTACCAAGGAAGCATTAAAGACTGAGACAGGGGAGGCCAGCGCTGTGGCGCAGTGAGTTAATCCTCTGCCTGCTGCACTGGCATCCCATATGGACACTGGTTCTAGTCCCAGCTGCTCCACTTTGATCCAGCTCTCTGCTATGGCCTGGAAAAGCAGTCAAAGATGGCCCAGGCACTTGGGCCCCTGCACCCACATGGGAGACTGGGAAGGAGCTCCTGGCTCCTGGCTTTGGATCAGCACAGCTCCAATCATTGTGGCCAATTGGGAAATGAACCAGTGGATGAAAGACCCCTCTCTCTCTCTGCCTCTCCTTCTCTCTCTGCGTAACTCTGACTTTCAAATAAATAAATAAATCTTTAAAAAAAAAAAAAAAAAAACTAGGTAGGGGCTGGCACTGCTCTGATCCAGCTCTCTGCTATGGCCTGGGAAAGCAGTCAAAGATGGCCCAGGCACTTGGGCCCCTGCACCCACATGGGAGACTGGGAAGAAGCTCCTGGCTCCTGGCTTTGGATCAGCACAGCTCCAGTCATTGTGGCCAACTGGGGAATGAACCAGTGTATGAAAGACCTCTCTCTCTCTCTCTCTCTGTCTCTCTCTCTCTCTCTCTCTCCTCTCTTCTCTTTCCTCTCTTCTCTCTCCTCTCTTCTCTCCTCTCTGCCTCTCTTTCTCTCTCTGTGTAACTCTGACTTTCAAATAAAAAAAAAAAAAAACTGAGGTAGGGTCTGGCACTGGCATAGTAGGTTAAGCCTTCACCTGAAGTGCAGGCATCCTATATGCACTCTGGTTTGAGTCCCAGATGCTCCACTTCTGATCCAGATCTCTGCTAATGACTTGGAAAAGCAGTGGAAGATGGCCCAAGTGCTTGGGCCCCTGCACCCACGTGGGAGACCTGGAAGAAGCTCCTGGCTCCTGGCTTCTGCCTGGCCCAACCCCAGCCATTGGCAGCCATTTGGGGAATGAACCTGTGGATGGAAGACCCCTCTCTCTGTGACTCTGCCTCTCAAATAGATAAATCTTTTTTTTTTAATTTTGTTTTTTTTTTAATATTTATTTTATTTATTTAAAAGACAGAGTTACAGAGAGAGAAGAGACAGAGAGAGAGGTCTTCCATCCGCTGATTCACTCCCCAGATGGCCGCAATGGATGGAGTTGCGCCAATCCGAAGCCAGGAGCCAGGAGCTTCCTCTGGGTCTCCCATGTGGGTGCAGGGGCCAAGGATTTGGGCCATCTTCTACTGCTTTCCCAGGCCACAGCAGTGAGCTGGATTGGAAGTGGAGCAGCCAGGACTAGAACTGGCACCCATATGGAATGCCGGCACTTCAAGCCAGGGCTTTAACCCACTACACCACAGCGCCAGCCCCAATAAATAAATCTTAGAAAAAAAAAAGAAAAGAAAAGAAAAAGACTAAGGAAAAAGGGCATAAAAAGGATTAAGCAAGTGATTCTGGAGAGGTAATCCTGAGACAGTATGCGGAGACTCAGCTACACATGGTTCATTCAATGACTTCTTGTTTGTTTGTTCATCACTATACTTCCATTTTTTCTTGATTTACTTTGCTTTATATGTTTGTTCATTTTTTCCTCTTCTTTCCAACAATCAATGTGTCAAAGTGAAAATAAACCAAGTTTTTAAAAAAATTTATTTATTTTACTTGAAAGTCAGAGTTATGCAGAGAGAGAAGGAGAGCAGAGAAAGGGGTCTTCCATCTGCTGGTTTACTCCCTAATTGGCTGCAACGGCCGGAGCTGTGCTGATTCCAAGCCAAGAATCAGGAGCTTCTTCCAGGTCTCCCACACAGGTGCAGCGGCCCAAGGGCCTGGGCCATCTTCTACTGCTTTCCCAGGCCATAGCAGAGAGAGGGATAGGAGGTGGAGCAGCCAGGACTCGAACTGGTGCCCATATGGGATGCCGGCAATGCAGGTGTTGGCTTTACCCGCTGTGCCATAGCGTTGGCCCCCAAATTTTTTAAAGATTTACTTATTTATATGAAAATCAGTTACATAGAGAAGGAGAGGCAAAGAGAGGTCTTCCATCCGCTGGTTCACTCCCCAGTTGGCCACAACAGCCTGAGCTGTGCCGATCCAAAACCAGGAGCTTCTTCCAGGTCTCCCACGCAGGTGCAGGGGTCCAAGTACTTGGAACATCTTATACTGCTTTCCCAGGCCATAGCAGAGAGATGGATCAAAGTGGAGCAGCCGGGACTCAAACTGGAACCCATATGGGATGAGAGTACTGCAGGCAGCGGCTTTACCTGCTATGCCACAGGGCCAGCCCCCAGATTTTATTTTTAGAAGTATTTTTTAAAAGCTTTAACTGAGGGGGGCCAGCCCCAAACACCAGAACTTCTTATTCTTACGTAACTGTAACTTAATATTCATGAATCAACCTTTGCTCATGCTTCCATCACGCTCTGCCCTCCCCAGACTTCGGTACCCACCTTTATATATTCTTAACATCCATGAGATCAACTTTTTTTAGAGTCCATGTACGAGTGAGATCACGCATTACTGGTCTTTCTGTGTTTGGCTTATTTCACTTAACATAATGACCTCCGGATTTGAGCTGTTTTAATGGGTGAATAGTATTCCGTTGTGTGTATGTACCCCATTTTCTTTATGCATAAAGGGGCACTTAGGTTGTTTGCATTTCCTGGCAATTGTGAACAGTGCTGCAATAAACCTGGGAGCACAGATGTGTTTTCCACAGATATCATCTCCCCCGGGTGGACACTCAGCACTGGGATTGCTGGGTCACATAGCGGTTCTGTTTTCACTTTTTGAGGCACTTCCATACTGTTTTGCAGTGGCAGTACTGATCTGCATTCCCAGCAGCAGTGTGCAAGGCTTCGCTTTTCTCCACATCCTCATCAGTGCTCCTTACCTTGTGGTCTTTTTGATAACAGCAAATCTAAATGGAGTGATGGGACATCTCATTGTGATTTTGGTTCACATCTCCCTGATGATTGGTGATACTGAGCATTTTTTCTTGTATTCTTGGCCTTTTATATGTTTTCCTTTGAGAAAACGGTTTAGATTTATTATCCGTTTAAAAAGTAGAATTATTTACTATTTGCTATTGAATTGTCTTTGTTCCTTAGACATTCTGGCTGTTAACTCCTTGTCAGATGTTTAACTTAAAAATCTTGTCTGTCATTCTGTAGGGTGTCTCTTCACCATGTTGGTTGTTTATTTTGTTATGCAGAAGTTCTTTAATTTGATGAAATCTCATTTGCCTCTTTTTTTCTTTATTTTGTTTCCTGTTTTTTTGGGTTCTGATCCAAAAAATCCTTGCCCATTGCAATGTCATGAAGCATTTCCCGTATATTTCCTACTACTAGTTTCAAAGTTTCTGGTCTTACACTTAGGTCTTTAATCCATTTCAAGTTGATTTTTGTACATGATGAGAGATGGGTAGGGGTATCTAGTTTGATTCTTCTGTATATGGAGGTCCAGTTCTCCAAGCACCGTTTGTTGAAAAACTGTCCTTTTTCCAACGAATATTCTTAGTACCTTTGTCAAAGATCAGTTGGTTGTAGATCTCATAGGTTTACTTCGAGAATCTTTTTATTGTTCCATTGGTCTGTGTCTTTTTTTTTTTTTAATGCCAGTATAATACTGCTTTAATTGCTGTAGCTTTGTAATACATCTTAAAGTCAGGTAATGTAATGCCTCTTACTTTGTTCTTTTTGCTCAATATTCTATTGGCTATTTGGGGCCTTCTGTGGTTTAACACAACTTCTTGTTCTCAGTGTTATTTAAAGATTTATGTTTTTACTTGAAAGGTAGAGTTAAGGAGAGGGAAAGGCAGAGGCACAGAGAAGTCTTCCACTCACTGGTTCACTGCCCAAATGACCACAATAGCCAGGATTGTGTTGTTTGGTCCAACAGAACGAAGCCAGGAGCTTCTTCCAGTTTCCCACGTGGGTGCAGGGGCCTGTGCACTTGTTACATCTTCTGCTGCTTTCCCAGGCACATTAGTAGGGAGCTAGATCAGATATGCAACAGTCAGGACTTGAACATCCATATGAGATTTTTTTTTAAAAAAAGATTATTTATTTGAAAGGCAAAGTTACAGAGAGGCAGAGGTAGAGAGAGAGAGAGGTCTTCCATTCACTGGTTTACTACCCAGATGGCTGCGATGGCCAGAGCTGTGCCAATCCAAAGCCAGGAGCTGCTCTGGTCTCCCTTGTGGGTGCAAGGGCCCAAGCAGTTGGGCCATCTGCTGCTTTCCAAGGCCATAGAAGACAGCTGAGTACCAGTACCCATATGGGATGCTGGTATTGCAGGCGGTGGCTTAAACCCCTTCGCCACAGGGCCAGCTCCTCCACTTTACCTTTCTTTCATTTTTTTTTTCCTTCTCAATGCTGCTGCTGCTTTTTTTTTTTTTTTTAATACTTGTTTTCCTCCGTATCTCTGGTCCTGTCTTAAATTAAAAGCCAGCGTGTAAGTAGCAATCTGCTCTAAGAAGCCAATTTCATAAATCTTGTTATTTCTAACAAGATTTGTCAATTTCTCTTCACAGTGGATTGCTTGCTGAACAATATCCCAAACTTCTGTTTGACCTGATGCCCATCATATGGATTAAACCAAGTAAATATGCTTTTAACAAGATTTCTTCAAGTTGGGGGGAGAATAATTAAGGTGCTATTAACTGAGCCCCAATAAGTTTCTGTTCAAACCTTTTAAGATTTAGCTCCATTATAATAAATTATGATGGAATATTGACATTGGATATCTACTGTTCTCCATTTTTATATGTGGTATGTGTATAACTTAAAGACTGTCATTTTGCATTTCTATGCTTTTAGCCCATGGGATATATCATTTTCCTTTCTTTTTAAAAAATTTCTTTTATTTATTTGAACAACAGAGAAGCAGGAGAGAAACAGTGACAGACATAGATCTTCCATCTGCAGGTTCACTTCCCAAATGCTCCTGGAATTTGAGGTCTCCCATGTGGATGGCAGGGGTTCAAGTCCTTGAGCAATCAGTTGCTGCCTCCCAGGGTGCACATTGGCCGGAAGCAGAGCCGGAACTGGAAACCCTCACACCCCATTATAGGATGTGGGTGTCCTGACTGGCTTAACCTCTGTGCCAAATGCTACCCCCCAAGGTGTATCACTTTCTTTACCCCTCCCCAACACATCTACAATGAATTTTGGAGATCGTGCAGTTACCCATCCATATTTTGATCCTGAATTCCTTTTACAGACAGCTCAGCGACACAAAGAAGCCTGACACGGTCTCCCGTGTCTCCTGCTGGTGAGCAGCATTCTCTGGCTTTTGGAAACCCTAGGAGCTTCAGACATAGACAGGGAAGCCTTAGGCATAGGCAGGGTAGAAGCCAGCATTAACCCACTTGGTCCTTTCCTCCTCCTGCTATCATTTGCCCACAGGTCTGAGAATATTTGGCTCACTCTTTTGTTTTCTCTTACCAATTTTTTTAAAAAATTCTTAAATACCAGTAAATGAGAACATTTGTAAATCACCACCCAACCTCTCAAATATTTTCATAATTAATGTGAGTCAACTGTGATGATCAGAAATATGGCCTTAGCTCCTAACATCTGGTACCTGACATTTCAGGAATTGTACATAGATTGTTTCTGAGTCGGTTAGAGTTGATGTGTTTTTCCTATTAACAATGTAAACACAAATAGAAACTTCCGCTTCTAATGTATGGGTTTCTTATCTAGAGCTCCAAGCAGCTGTGATTCTCCTTTTGTGCCTTCCCTACTGCCCACCCTGCATTTTTTGTTCCTTCTTCACTACCTTCTCCCTCGCTTACTCCTTCCTTATAAATCCTCTTAAGTTTCTTCATGGCTGCTAAGTGATTTTAAAACCAATTCTAGTCTTCTAGTCCTAGAATCGTAGTCCATATGAAATAACTTGCCTTGCTTTACAACATAACTTAAAAAAACTTTCAGGTCTGCAAATCTCATAATCAAGACCTTAAATTCAGGACCAGCCATTTTATTGCAAGATAAATGCTGTTCTTTTAGTACAGTGGCTATTGCCCCTTTAATAAGTGAACATTTCCTTTTCTTTCAAGCTCAAAAGTCTCAGATTGTGAAATCCAGTGCCTATGTCTGCCCCCTCTACAAGACAAGTGAACGCAAAGGAACCCTTTCCACCACAGGACATTCCACGAATTTTGTCATCGCAATGTCATTGAAAACAGACCAGCCCACCCAGCACTGGATCAAGCGTGGGGTCGCTTTGCTTTGCCAGTTGGATGATTAAATTGGACAAATTTAAAAAGTATTTGTAAGAGTAAAGAAAACCATTTCTTAAAAATATATTTAAATATTAAATATATTAAACATGTTTTTAATAATACATTATAGCTTATTTAATGTGTGTGTGTATATATATATATATATATGTATATATATATATATTTAAAAATCAAGTACCTGGTGTCATTCTGCATAGTGGTCTTTGTGATTGGTTTTTGTATGGTTGTCCTCTCTGTTATGCCACTCTAGGTTGGAATGGAGCCTTCTAAGTGGACTCATAAAGTTACAGACATCTCTGGAAGGAAAATGTGAAAAGAGGGTTCCTTTGAAGCATCTAAAAAACCTTTGAAGTTTTTACTTCCTTCTTTAAGTTTTATATATATATATATTTATATATATACACACACACATGCTTATACATGCTTACATATATATATATATTTGTAAGCATGTATATATTTTCCAAATATATGTGAAATTGAGGGGATTAAATGATAAAACTTAAGAAGTTTTATCTCTTTCACATGTGTTAGGTCATTTATTTCTTCCACTTCAGTGATATTTTACTTTCCACTCAACTACCAGAAGTGATTATACTTGAGCATTTAAAATTGGGCAAGAAATTGTCAATAAGGAAAATACTGAGCCAGTTACAGAACTATATGTTCATATATCTAATACAATGACTTCATTTCCCAAGTACTCCTGTGAGAAGGAAAGGAGGCTCAAAACTTCCTTTTCAACTGGCTGGAAATGTAAGGTGCTCCCTGCATTATTTTTAACAATTAATATATTACTTAATATGCACTCATAATATTAGTGTACATTAAAATACTTCAACAAAAGAAAAATTTCATTTCACCTATTTTTGTGTGTGTAGAGTTAATTCTTTTCTTAGAATTCCAAGGACACTTGAGGCCACCATTCCATAACCCAGAGAAAATACAGGTGCAGCTACCCAGAGAATTTGGATTGTTTACCAGTCACTATTGATAATTCAGTGACCCAGACTCTTAAGTGGGAAGTTGATTCTACTTTTCAGTGGCTATGTGCGTGAGTTTTATGAGAATGAATTCTCTTCTTGGTCAGCCTCCCCCCCCCATAAAAGCTTTTTATTTCAGGAATAAAATATTCTGTCCTTTAAATTTGAAGAATGTAGCATAAAGAGGTCATGTTTTCAAACAGAGCTAAACCACATTTAAAAAACAAGGAGAATGTGCCAAACTGTCTCATGATCGGGTATTTATAGTAGAGCTATTAATGGAGTGGTCACCACAGGCGATTGGAGATCCTAAATAGAAATGAAAATTCTGAAGCTTGCATATGCTAATGCTTAACTGTGAAAGCCTCAGTGCTGTCCTGAAGGAGATAACAAAAGGTAAACCTTCTTTGGTATGTGATCGAACCTATTCCATGCTAAAACTTAGCAACTGCCTAGTAAAATACATTGGTTTTTACTCCTGCTATTCCTGTTCTATGTCGTAGTTGGAGAGGACGTTTATTTCTATAACATGTTTATTTTTCATGTTTACTATTAAAATGTATTTTCAGCCAGCTGCGTGGGAAAGATGTTCTCTTGGGGAAGTGCTATGATCACTCAAACTCACGAGCCAGGATGAGCATTTTGAGTGTTACCATGACACTGCCCTAAGTTTTGTATGAAAGGCTGTGTTTTCTGAATAAGCTTGAAATAAATGGCTACTCAGGGAAGCTTCTAATTTATGTGGGATCTGTAGCAGTCCAAAACCGGGTTTAAGTTTATGGAAAAAAGTTAAATGAATATATTGCTTAATAAATGTGCATTTTCTATATTTGGCAATCCTACCAACTTTCAGGCTGGCTGACTTTGTTATAATTTAAGATGCTCTTTTCACAATCAGAAAAATACTTTGAGTCCATTGTGCCTTCCCTGTCGGCCTGTCCACGGCTGGCATGGAGTATGACCCCAACGACGAGGAAGTGGAGGAGGACTTGGACACCCAGCTCACCATCCAGCGGAGTCTGCAGGACGCCCACAAGCCAGGAGCAGCACAGCACACAGCTGAGGATGACAGGTGACGGGTTCCTCCCGGGCACGGTCCGGTTAGGTATTCCACAGGTGAGGCTTGTCAGTGGCATCATTCTACAAGGACAAAGACACAGAGAGGGGTCAGAAGACAAAGAGCTGCAGTGCACCGATCTGTAAGGTAGGATGCCCCCCCAGTCAGGGACAATTGGAAAAGAATTGAGAATTGAAGCAGTAAAGAAAATAGTTGAAGGAGGCTCGGAGCAAATCTGGGACTGGAAATCAGAAGAAAGAGCGAAAAGAGGAGAGGCAGGGGCCAGGGAAGAACTGTAGCACACCGTGGCTTTGGGAAGCCAGACAGGCACACATCCAGCCAAGATCCCCAGAGAGCCATCCTGAACCTCCGTGCAGGTGCTGGTCCAGTCAGATCACAAGGGGGAGTTAAGTAAAGGGAAACCCAGAGGACAGCAGTCCCTCTTGAGGTGTGGACTCAGAGTCCTGTCATGACGAGCAGAAAAGGACTAGGGGTCCCTCGGCGGGGAAAGAACTGGCTTCTGGCACTCCACGGGCACGCACACCTGGTGAAACGTGCTGTTGGCTGACCAGGGACCCCAGCCCCCTGCCCTAGTGACCACCGTTTTCTCGGGGGTGATAAGCCCGGGTTGCTTGCAACGGTGACCTCTGCTTTCCTGCTGAAGGGAAGACTGATGAAATGCTTTCGAACCTCAAGATAGTTTATGATTACAGAGATGACAAAGTCCATCAAAACTCATTTATTTTGAAAGGTAACACACTCATGGGGTGATCGCTGGGTGCGTGCCACACTACTGTAAGAACGTACTTGGTAAACATGAACTCCCTCACGTTCTCACTCTGTCTGTGAGGCAGGTGCTGTGGAGTTTTCATGCGGAAACGGGGGCACGAGGAGGGAGAGGTCCAGTGCTGGCAGTGCGCTGAACCACACCCCATTTCTGAACTTCTGCGTCTAACGTAGGAATGAGCTCTAAAATAACCTGTAAAGTTTTGTAGAGAAATTGGGTCTATCAGATTCTTTGTTAATTAGTCTTGTGATTGAAATTTAAACATGCAAAACTAAAAAACTCTGAACTCATAATTTTAGGTTGAAAGGCATGAGATTGGCTAAGTAAAGCATACTTAAATGTTTCAGAGAGTGAAATGGAGTCTAGTCATAAATTTCATTTGCTCGACTTGGCAAGAATTGTATGATGCTTAGGAAGTCTTACTGATTTGAAGGAACTAGAAAACTGGAATGTACTTGAGACAGATGTCCAGGTCCTAATTCACGGAGCCTGTGAATTTACAACCTTACATGGCAAAGAGGAAGAAGGCCACAGGTGGTACTAGGGTGCTGATCACCTGCCTTCAAGATGGGACAAGTAGCCGAGGTTATCCAGGTGGGCCCAATGGAATCACCAGTGAAAGGGAGGCAGGAGAGAGAGAACTCAGAAATGGCAGAGAGGAGGATGTAGCCCGACGCTGCTGGCTCTGAAGCTGGAGGAAGGGGCCTACAAGCCCGGAAATGTAGGGGCCTCTAAAAGCTGGGAAAAGGCGAAGAAGTTGTCCCCTGGGGCCTGCGGAAGGAAGAGGGCCCTGCTGCCTTCTGATTGCAGCCCAGGAGATCCATGGGGTTTCTGAGTCACAGAACTGGAGGATCGGAAGTCAGTGTTGCTTCTAAAGCACTGAGTGGTGTGTGGTGGTCCCGCACAGTGCCCCAGAAAGATAACAGTACTCAGTCTAGGAGCCCAGATCTCAGTTTAAGAGCATTTAAGTGAACAAGTCGTTAAGGAAGACAGATCATCTGGGGGAACTGATTCTCTTCAACCGAGTCTGTTGAGAAATCAAAGAAAATGGAAAAGTGACAGACCTTCTTGACTAGAAGATAGTCCTAAACAGAACTTTAAAATGTCAAATTATTTTATAAAATGTATTACTTAAACTGCTAAAAGTGTTTTCTGAGCATGAATTCTGTTTTTAAAAACCCACACCATGATGACAAAATTTAAAAAAAAAAAAATCTGTGATTGAATCATTATCTGGGGGCCAGTGCTGTGGCTTAGTAGGTTAAGCCTGAGCCTGGGGTCTGGTTCAAGTCCCGGCTGCTCCACTTCTGATCCAGCTGCTTGCTAATGCACGTGGGAAAGCAGCAGAGGATAGCCTAAGTTCTTGGGCCCCTGCACCCATGTGGGAGACCCAGAAGAAGCTCCTGGCTCCTGCCTGGACCAGCTCCAGCCATTGGGGCCATGTGGGGAGTGAACCAGCAGACGGAAGACCTCGCGCTCTCTCTCTGCCTGTCAAATAAATGAATAAATCTTTAGCATGTGACAGTGAGAGTGAGAGTTGCAGCCCTAGGCAGGTTTGCTTCAGTTGTGCACCCCCAGGGGGCTCTCTCCAGGCTGGTACAGTCCTCGCCCTGAGGAAGCTCAGGTTGCACTGAGGGAAGACAGGCCGGGAAGGGGGCACCCGAGGACCAGTCAAGGCCGTGGGATGAGGCCCCAGAGCACCACCAGGAATCACCCAGAGCAGAGCTTCTGTCCCGGTCTCAGTCGTCACCCCTCGGGAGGGCTCCGTCCTTGGACTCTTGGTCCACTGACTCTTGGTTCCAAACCCCACTGGCTTTGGTTTTCCGTGGGATGCCTCCACCCTTCCCTCACACAGGTGTCTCTTCTGCGCAGCTTCCCTTCCACGGTGAGCGCCGAGTATAAGAAGATAGTTGACAGCATAGAGACAGTTAAGTACTCTTCCTGTTCTAGCCCGGTGCTCCCCTCTCAGCTCGGGAAGCCCAGAAACAGCTGCTCCTCGAGGCTGCGCACTGGGCGGGGCTGACGTGGGCACAACCTGGCCAAGAGCTGCAGCTGCCCGTGGGAAGGTGCTGCTGGGGCGCACAGGGGCCCAGGTGGTGTGGTCTGCCAGGAGACGGGCTCCGCCCTCCACTGTCCGTCCCAGGCCATCTGGACGTGCCTTTTTGGTAAAAGGCAGCCAGGCCGGCGGGGTTCGGGAGCGGTGCGCGCCAGATGTGAACCTGCTCTCCTCCGGCCTGCTAACAGGTGAGGAAGATGCCCTGGCGCAGCTGGCCCAGCACCACTCCGCTTTCGATGAGGCAGATGGGATGGGGTGGACCCCTCTGCATAAGGCTGCAGCGCAACTCAATAAGAACATTCTGGAGATAACCCTGAAGGGTAAACTGCCCCTACCTCTTGCTGACGCTTCTGAGTGATGAGTCGGGAGCTCATCTGCGTTTGTTAACCCGTGCGCTATGATGAACACATTTCAGCCTCAGAAGCCAGAGTGTGGGAGCGGCGCACAGAGCAGGGGGAAACGCCGCTGTTCCTGGCCGTCAGCCACCGCCTCGTCGAGAACACCGGCTTTCTTCTCATCAACGGCTGCGACCCGGATGCTAAGAACTTCGAAGGCAATTCTCCTCTCCACACAGGTGAACGGGCGCCCTTTCTCCGGAGAGGAGCCTGGGGCTGCGGGCTTCCACCGGGCTTCCTCCGGGCCTCCTCCGTGCCCGCGGGTTTCGGGCAGCTCCTCGTGCCCGCTTGCAGCCCTGTCTGCCCAGACCCCTGTCCCCGACCCGCCAGGAGCTTTCCCAGGGCCGGCTTGTGCCCAGGAGACCTCTGCCCACATAGGACTGGCTTGTTGGTCGCTGGTGTAGACCTGACCTGGGAGGGGTGGGGCGGGGCGGGCAGCCGCCAGGGGGCGCTGGCTGAAAACTGTGGGGCGCAGCCAGCCTCCGGATGAGACACTGGCCTCCCTGACCCCCGCAGCGCCCTGCAGGTTTATGCTCAGGGCTGCTTCAAGAGAGGGCCTCCGGAGCAGAGAATTGCAGGTGAGTGCGAGAGTGGCAGATTGAAAACACCTGGGGAATTCAGCAACCATCCGCTGACCTCCACCACCACCACCACCACCACCACCAGGACCCCGAAAAGCTGGTGGCCAGCAAGAGGCTGAAGACTGTGACCCTGGGAGCTCCCCACGTAGCCCAAACACACACTCCCACGGTGACACCCACCACCCGCAAGCCCTGCCCACAGGCAGAATTTCCAACCTGCTCAGAAATCCTCAGCTCTTGAGCACATAGCCAAGGATTAGCTAAGCAATATCCTCCACAGACAACATGGAGATTATTCTAGAGGTAAGAATGTAGGGAAAATAAAATGTAAAGGGAAATTATTAATTTCTAAAAAGATTAATGAAATAAAAGGAAGCTACAAGAAAAAGAACAAAAAAAGTTCTTACAAATTATAAATAGGCAAAATAAAAAAATCACAACAGTGCTGGAAGATGGTATTTAGAAACAAATTCCAGAAGAAAAAGATAAGAAATGTAAAATTGGGGCCAGTGCTGTGGCATAATGAGCTAAATCTCAGCTTGTGGCACCGGCATCCCATATGGGCTCAATTCAAGCCCCAGCTGTTCCACTTCTGATCCAGCTCTGAGCTGATAGCCTGGGAAAACAGTAGAGGATGGCCCAAGTCCTTGAGCCCCTGCACCCACGTGGGAGACCAGAAGAAGCTCCTGGCTCCTGGCTTTGGATTGGCACAGCTCCAGCTGTTGCAGCCATGTGGGGAGTGAACCAGCAGATCAAAGATTTTCCCTCTCTCTCTCTCTCTCTCTGCAATTCTGCCTCTCAAATAAATAATTAAAAATATATAAAAAAAAAAAAAGAAAATTAGAAGGGTGATCCAAGGTGAGCAAGATGCGAATAGCAAGAGTGATGAAAAGATAACAGACAAGATGGAGACAGCCTCTCAGGGATGAACTAAGTCAAGACAAAGGTGTCTGTAAGAAAGGACAAGCTGAGCTCGCTCAGTGAATTCAAGACCCAACATCCGGGACACTTTGGTTTCCCATCTTGGAGAGGTGGCAGTTCGTTCGTTCTTTCTTTCTTTTTTTTTTTTTTAAAGATTTATTTGTTTATTTATTTGAAAGTCAGAGTTACACAAAGAAAGAAGGAAAGGCAGGGAGAGGTCTTCTGTCATCTGCTGGTTCACTCCCCATTTGGCCGCAACGGCCAGAGCTGCACGGATCTGAAGCCAGGAGATTCTTTCGAGTCTCCCAAACAGGTACAGGGGCCCAAGGACTTGGGCCATCCTCTAATGCTTTCCCAGGCCTTAGCCAGAGAGCTGAGTCGGAAATGGAACAGCTGGGACTCGAACTTGCGCCCATATGGGATGCTGGTGCCACAAGCTGAGATTTAGCTCATTATGCCACAGCACCGGCGCCAATTTTACATTTCTTATCTTTTTCTTCTGGGAAAAATATGGGATACCAGCACTGCAGGTGGTGGCTTTACCCGCTACACCACAGTGCTGGCCCCAGATTGCAGTACTTTCTACAGCACATTATGCACAAGAGGTTCCTAGCGTTTAGAATGCACACTGGCAGCTAGAACGATTCCCCACACACCCCTGGACCCAGTAATCAGTAACTGCAGAGCTTGGATAAAATTAGGTGTGTTAAGATCTTGAGGGACTAAGGGTAATCATCCGATTGGGAATTAATAGCATAAATGCAGAAAAGCTAGTCATCAGAGCATTTTGGTTAATAAAGTGGTTCAGAATAACTTCTAAGAAATTGCATTTATTTTTAAATCTTAACTATTATTTAGAAATAAATGCAAATAGCTAAGAAAAGGTTAGCAAACATCTCAAAGAAGTGAAATTATGGCTCTCTTATTTTTTCCATATATATAGTCTAACTTTATTAAACACAAGTCCCTGTTGTCATTTTTTTAAAAGAAAAGTGTTTTAAAAATAGCTACCCAGTCACCTGGAGCAAAGAGAAGCTTCGACAAGACAGCTGAGAAGTAGGGGAAAAAGAAATACGTCACATACAAAAGATGAGAAATCAGAGTGGTGTCAGCCTTCTCAAAGGTGACTAGGAGCTTGGTGAAACTGGTGCAGAACAGGCTTTCAAATTCTGAAGGAAAACCATTTCCAACTGAAATTCCACATTTAGCCAAACTCAAATATGATGGTGGATGACAGACATATTTCTAAAAAAAACAAAAGTTTGGTGTCCAGGAAGCAGGATCCCACTGAAGAGGTAGGCAGCAGAGATCCCACCCCCTCACTCCCCAGGGCAACGTTGGCCGGTGCCCATGGCACATGACATGTTACAGAGCCCCAGGCCCAGGCTGGAACAGTCAGGGGCCGCGTGCAGAGGCGGCTTCAAGACCACGGTGGGACAGGAACGAATGCCTTGAAAGTGCACTTAAGATGGTTTAGAGTTTGGGATTGAATTCATGATAAGCGAATTGAAAACTAAGCTACTGAAATGTCAAGTGTTAACCAGGAGAACAAGAAGGGGAATAGGAAAAGCAGCCTGATTGTGGTCCAGCTTTGAACAGCAGGCGTGATCATCACAAGGTAAACAATAGAGAAAAGTTTTGCTCTGAATGTCTTAGAAGGTTGGTGGGATGAGCCAGGTGCAGCTGTGTGAGTTGAGGAGGAGAAAACAAGTTAAGGCCTCACTTTCCATGGTGAGGCGGCATTAGGTTAGACCCGCACTGAAAAATACAAGGTAGCCGTGTAAGCAGGTTGTTAATGCCAAAGAAGGAGAAGGAACGCAGGGAAAGGGAGAGGGCCGGAGTAACCCACTCTGCTCAAACCTCGCACGGGTGTGAGTGGTCAAGTAAGACAAGAAGGAGAACAGCCGCAGAGGCGGACGTGGGCCCCTGCCTAGCGTCCTACAAGATGCTCCCTTGGGCTTTGAATTGAAGGGAAAACACAGGCAGAGGAGCCTTCTACAGAACAGCAGCTCGCAAGCTACGAAACCCCAGAGAGTGAGAAGAATTCTGGTTCAGGTCTGACTTCTCTGAATCGGTGTCCTTGTGTGTAAGATAGGGAATCGGGGTAGTTACCTGGTGTGTGAGTAAAAGCCACGTGGGAAAAAATCAGGACTCTGGGGCCAGTGCTGTGTCACAGCAGGTAAAGCTGCCGCTTGGAGTGCCGGCATCCCATATAGGCACAGGTTTGAGTCCTGGCTGCTCCACTTCCAATGCAGCTCTCTGCTATGGCCTGGGAAAGCAGTAGAAGATGACCCAAGTCCTTGGGCCCCCTGCACCCAAATGGGAGACCCGGAAGAAGCCTCTGGCTCCTGGCTTTGGATCGACACAGCTCTAGCCGTTGCAGCCATTTGGGGAGTGAACCAGCGGATGGAATACTCGCTCTAGCTCTGCCTCTGCCTCTTTCTAACTCTGCCTTTCAAATCAATGAATAAATCTTAAAAAAAAAGTGCACCAATGTGCAAAGTCAATCTTAAAAAGGGCCTTTATTTATTTATTTAAAAGAGTTATCTGTATGCTTGAAAGTGTTACAAAGAGAGGGGGAGAGACAGATGGGCCATCTGCTCCTTCACTCCACAGATGGCCTCAATGGCTGGGGCTGGGCCAGCCGAAACCAGGAGCTTCACCTGGGTCTCCCACGTGGGTGGCAGGAGCCCAAACACTTGGACTGTCCTCTGCTGCTTTCCCAGGTGCATTAGCAGGGAGCAGGATCAGAAGCAGAACAGCCAAGACTAGAATGAGTGCCCATAAGGGATGCTGGCGTGGCAGGCAGCAACCTCAGCCACTATGCCGCAGTGCCAGTCTATTTTATTTTTCTGACTACATGATCATTTGATCATTTTCTTCACAGAGACCCTCCAGGGGCTTTCTGTGAGCACGTTTGGAGAAACACAAGCCAAAACCCTATTTTCTCTGGGCTCGACCACTCCCCCAAACATGCACATCAAAATTATATATTAGTCATTTATTGGCTGAGGTAGGTGCTATTGCTATCTTGGCTTTTCTTTGCAACCAGCCGTGGAGCTGGTACTGTGGCATAGAAGTTTAAGTCTGCATCTGTGGTGCCGGCATCTCATGGGCACTGGTTCTAGTCCCAGCTGCTCCACTTTCAATCCAGCTCCCTGCTAATGTACATGGAAAAGTAGCAGAAGATGGCCTGAGTACTTGGGCCCCTGCACCCATGGGGAAGAACCAGCAGAAGCTCCTGGCTTCTGGCTTCTGTATCTCTACCTTTCAAATAAATCTTTTGAGGAGAGAGAGACAGACAGAGAGACGGGGGAGGAGAGGGAGAGAGACAGAGAGACAGGGGGAGGGAGAGAGACAGAGACAGAGAGCGAGAAACCAGTGGCAACATTGCCAGGACTGTCCTGAGGACTTAAGGTACCATTTTCCAAGAAAATTAAGATGACAGGTGAGCATGTGTTCATGTATTTCAACCTCATAGGCAGCCAGGTAGACAATAATTCATCATGACTTACAGACAAATAGTCCACTGATGTAAAGTACTATTACTGTCATTTGCTGCATGCCTCATTTTACAATCTGTCTCCTAAACATAGTGCTGGAGCATGGGGCAGGCATTGTGGTATAGCAACGAAACTGCTGCTCGGGGCCCCCGCATCCCATGTTACAGTGCCTGCTGAGCTCTGCTTCCAGTCCAGCTGCCTACTGAAGTGTATGTACCCCGGGAGGCCACAGGTGATGGCTGAAGTGCTTAAGTCCCCACCACCTATATGGGAGACCCGGATGGAGTTCCAGGCTCCTCATTTCTCATTGTTGTAGGCATTTGGGGGAGCAAATAGCATATGAAGGATGCATCTCTGTCCCACAAAATAATAATAATAATGATAATAATAACACTGGAGTATGGGGGTAGGTAGAAGAGCTCCTGAGAGATCTGAAGAAGGGTAGGAATTTGACCTATAGGTCAAGACAGCAATTGGAACGCCAGAACCCCTCATCAGAGTGCCCAGGTCGAAGTCCAAGCTCTGCCTCCAGTTCCAGCTTCCTGCTCATGTGCACTCCAGGAGGCAGCAGTGAGGGCTCCAGCACCGGGGTCTCTGCCACCCGAGTAGGACACCTGATGGAGATCTGGGCTCCTGGCTGTTGGAGGCATTGGGAGAGTGAACCGGCAGATGGAAGATCTCTGTATTTCTGCCTTTAAAATACCCTAATTTAAAGCAAGCAAACACACGTCTGGGGACACCAGCCAACGTGATACTCTTACTTTCTATTTGAGCATTAACATGTCCACCTTGCTTCTAATTTCCCAGCTGTTCTGCGCGACTCCTACGACGTGGTCGCCCTGCTCATCAGCCACAGAGCCAACGTCAACCTGCGCTGTGCCAACGAGAGGACAGCTCTGCACGAGGCAGCCAAACTGGGCCGACGGGACATGGTGAAGCTGCTGCTGGCTTCCGGGGCGCACCCTGACGCGCGGAGCTCCTACGGATTCACCCCTCTCGCTCTGGCTGCCCAAGGTGGCCACACGGAAGTCATGGAGATGCTACTGCAGAAAGGCAAGGCTTTCATGCCAGTGCGCACGCGCCCGGGCTAATGTGCCACGGGCTCTCCTCGTGATGGAGAGCTTCAAAATAACAGAAGATCACTTCTTCTGTAAGCCTGAAGGGAATGTCTGGGAGGAGTATGTGCTGCTGTTGGCTCCTACAAAGCCTAAATAGAGATTTTCCTTTTTGGTGTGTCGTTGTTTCCCTAAGAGTACAGGGACACAGGCTACTCCTGTTCTCTCACCGTGCTAAGGGGAGGGTTCTATTTTTTTAGTTTTTTATGGTGTTAGCCTTTACTGGAATCATGAAATCAAAGACCTTGCAAACTCCCTACACGTTGTCCCTGTGTAAGCTAAGTTGTAAGGCGGTTTCATGTCATCAAATGCCTTTAGATTCTGGGAAATTCTTCCTAGTTTCTTGTCTTTGGGTTCCATTTCTTCACTCAGTAATAACCAAAATTCCAAGAGAAGGGGAAGGCAACCAGTGCTTACCTAGAAGGTTCTGAGTGACAGGAATGAAGCTACCCGTGGTGCCTCATGCTGCCTCTTGAGACCTGGGAGGCGGGTGCATCCTCATTGTGCACTGGAGGGAAGGCAAGGCCAGATACTGAGCTGGAGGCGGGACTTCCCTCCCAACACAGCCTCCAGCCCTGAAGCCACTTTAGATCCTGGTTTAACACGCAGGGAACCTTTGCTCAGAGAACTTTGGCACTTACTGTCTTTGAGGGGCGCTCCACTGACAACACGGTTGGGTGAAGCAATATAGTATCTGAAGCTTTTTTGCAAGACGCAAACTTGTAACCATACTGAACAATGTCCTCATATCAAAATTGCCTTCTTTCTCCTCCCTATTCCAGAAGCTCGCTCCCTCGCTCCCTCACTCCCTCTCTCCTGCACGTTCCCTCTCTCCACTCTTTTGTGAGACAGTCCTGGTCTCTACTATTCTAGATGGCAAGGACTCCTGCATTCCAGAACAGCCTGGAGATTTCGATTTTTCCTCAATCTTTGCTATCCCGTGTGGGAAGCTGATTTTCAGTGTTTGGCCACCAGACACTTTAAGTACGATGTTTACAAGGAATGGCCTAAGAAATGTCTTCAGTCATTTGCTCGAAAAACAAAGTCAACACTGGACCTTTTACCTTTGAGGAGGGAGGAGGACCCTTTTGTATAGATTATTCATTAAAACACAGAAACTCACAGGAGGCAACAGATACTCCAGTATCCTTGAAAGAGACAAGTATTGGTTCACCGCAGCGAGGCCAGTAAGCATTTCCCCACACAGCCCCTTTACAAAGCAGTCTGCACAAAGGGACAGAGATAGTAACCGGGAGAGCCAGCCATTGAAGCCACGTCTGTCTGATTGCAGGTGCCATTACTACACTGCCCAGCGAGGCTGCAGTGGCAGTGTGGCATCACAGAAATGATTCTGGGTCCAGGAGACCTGTGCTCGGCTTACTGGCGTGTGTGTTTGGGGAAGGGCCCTGGAACTTCCAGGGATTGCCGTAACACTGGGCAATCTGCACCTGGAAGCACATGATCAATGCTCAGGAAATGGAGGCTCCTTAGACTTCTTAATGCATTCTAGGAATGGGGTTCTTGGGCAGCCACTGTACCCTGAAGACTCTTAGGGAGTCTGTTTAAAGTCATCACATCTGTGAATATACCCAGAATGCTCTCATCAACTTTGTCCATGTTACTGAGCAGTCTTCAACAACTGAGCCAGCATCCTGTCCCCTTCTTCCACCTCCCAGCTCCCTTCACAACCTCAGCCTGAGCCTCCCCTAGGCAACATTCTGTCTTCTTACCCACACACTCCCATGACACTTAGCATACAGGGCTCTACAGTTCACCTTGTAGCTGTCAGCCACTTGCAGCTTCAACTAAAAACAACTGCAGAATCTCTGACTGTGAACAGTCCCCTGAGAACGGGTGAAAACTGAACAAATGCACTTTTCCACCCAAACACCATTAGCAGCTGGCATGGAGATACAGCTCAGTATTTTAGTATCATGTGATGAGTTAAGGGGGATTTTGTAGGCTGGCCCAAAAAGTTAAACTACCTTTTATGAAAAGTCTTTATATTGGAATTGTCAAGTTTCAAACAAATAATATTACTGAAAGCCAATTTACTCATGTTAGAAACTACTTATAGTATTTTCTTCCTTTATCAGCTGGTTTATAAATTGCTTAGAGCACGAGGTACACATTTTCTCTGATTCTTAGCGCTCTGTAGAGTAGGTGCTCAGTTACTGCATTGTGGCACTGGTGATGCATTTTTAAGGTTGCCTAAGCAAGACAGTGGAAAATAATTTTTGCTTAAAAAGACTCCCTCTTCCTAGGAGCTAATGCTCATGGTCAGGCGTCTGATTCTTCTTCCATCCTGCTGGAAGCTGCTAGAGGAGGAAACCCGGACTCTGTGACTCTCTTGCTCGAGTATGGAGCTGATGCCAACATCCCTAAGAACTCAGGTCACCTGCCCATCCACGTGGCTGCTGACAGGGGCCACCTATTGTAAGTTCAATTACATTACTGTAAATAACAGATAAAAGAGCCATGGTTTTCATGTTTTGTATGAAAGAGACAGAGGTCTTCCAGCCCCTGGTTCACTCCCCCAGTATAATAGCAGGGGCTTGGGCAAGTTGAAGCCAGGAGCCAGGGACTCAAATCTGAGGCTCCCACATGGGTGCGGGAACCCAGAGGGTTGAAGCCAGGAGCCACGAAGTCAATCTGAGGCTCCCACAGGGGTGCCAGGGACCTGAATGGCTAAGCCCTCTGATTCCTAGGGTACTCATTAGCAGGAAGCTGGACTTAGCAGCAGAGCCAGGACTTGAACCCAAGCACCCAGAAATGGGTTGCACGGGTTACCAAGTGGTGTCTCACTCACCATGCCAAACTCCACACACCACAGCTTTATGTTCTTTATCTCGGATGCTGCAACTTAAACACTCCAAGGGTAAGAAATTCTTGACCAGCTGGAGAGTGAAGCCAAGTCCTGACTGTAGCCACTGAAAGGACCAAGAGCTATTTTATCATCAGGTCTGAAATGACAGGCTAATTCAGAGTCTTACAACCTAGAGCGTAGGTCAATAGCACCTGGTATCTGAGCTTTTGGATAAAGAAGCTATGCTTTTTTTGTTAGAGAAATCTAAATACTACCTGATAGTAAAACCTTCCAGTGTCAATATAAAATAATCATAGACTGGTTAAGGCTGCAGCTTGGCAAATATGATTTTGAAATGCACTTTGACATTCTTTCTCAGAGCTCTAAAGATGTTGGTTCCAGTTACAAATCCTGCTGCCATTAAGCAGAGCGGGATCAGTCCAGTTCACTGCGCGGCAGCAGGGGCACACCCTCAGTGCCTGGAACTTCTCATCCAAGCTGGATTTGACGTGAACTTCATGCTAGATCAGAGAATTCGCAAACACTACGATGACCAAAGAAAGTCGGCTTTGTATTTTGCGGTGTCAAACGGTGACCTCTCTTCAGTGAAGCTGCTTCTGGGTGCGGGAGCTCTGCCTAATCAAGACCCAGTGAACTGCCTGCAGATAGCCCTCAGAATGGGCAACTACGAGCTGATAAGCCTGCTGCTGAGGCACGGGGCCAATGTGAACTACTTCTGCAGAGTCAACCCTCTGCATTTCCCGTCCGCACTGCAGTACACGCTGAAAGATGAAGTCATGCTCAGGATGCTGTTGAATTATGGGTACGATATCGAGCTATGCTTCGACTGTCCTCACGGGGACAAAGTTCACCCTTTATATAGTTTTGAAGGCTGGACCTCTACAGTTATCAAAGACACCATGGTAAGTCCCCGTCAGCTGCCTTACCTCGCGGTCACGATCTGTAGCTCTGGACCCCCAGCAATAGAAGGTCATGGCTGGAAAGATTCTAGTGTGACATATGTGGTAAAATGACTCTGATGAAGACAGCAGTGCAGAGAGGTAAAAGGTACAGGAAGTTGAGGAAGCAGTGCTGCGAGTCTGCCGAGCTTTGTTGGGGAGTTTGATGAAAGCAGCACAGCCCTAGTCAAGTTTGGAAGAGGGAACACAGCGTGAGACTCAAATTGGCCTTTTTCTTTGAGCTATCTGGCTAACATGCTTCTGATATCTCCACCCTTACATGTGTGGCCCTTTCATGGTTCCCATGTTATTAAATGGTTTGCTTTGGTAACCTGATGAAAAGGACAAGAAATGAATCTAGCGGACTGGACATCTCGCTTGCTGTCCTCACGCCACACTCCTGGTTCTCCCCACCCTGAGGGGTGACTGCTGTGTCCCGGACTTGAGTTCTTTCCCGATTCAAATGGCTCCCGTTCTTCAGGCCTCATTTCAGGCACCAGCTCTCGGGAGAGGCCCTGCCCTGTCTCCCATGTTCTAGGTAGCTCACTCCCCCATCATTCTCGCATGCTGCTCATCTCTTCCACAGTATTTATCACTAAGAGGACCATTTTAGTATTTTACCGATATACTGAATATAAACATTTGCTCATTCCTTTGCTGTTTACAGATCTGCTTAGCATACAATGGATATTCTTTAAATACTTGAATTAACAGCATCAAGATTTGAAAACAGAAATGAGCAGGCAAGTGGGTAGCCTAGTGGTTAAGATGCCCACATCCCACCTCAAGAGTACCTGTACTCTATACCTAGTTCCAGTGTGCTGCTTAGGCAGACCCTCGAAGGCAGCAAATGATGGCTCACTGTTTGGGTCCTTGCCACAAAGGCTGGAGACCTAGATTGCATTCCTAGCTCCTGGCTCTGCCCCTACCTCCAGCCTCCACCCTGTTCTGGCCCAATCCCAGTCCGCAGCAACTATAGGCATGTAGGTAGAGAACCTGTGGATGGGAGTGCTCTCCTATTTCTCTCATTAAAAAAAAAAAAAAAAAAAAAAAAATTTTAAATGAAATGCTGAATTGAAAGAATACTACGAATCAGTTTTTAAGACAGGCAAAATATTTAATGATTATCTTCAGATGATTGATATAGGGCTTTGTTTCTACATTATTAACTTGGCATTTAGAAATACATGTTGGATTACTTCTTGATTGTTCGCAGGGTGCTAACTTCTCTTTGGGGCATCTTATCTAAAAGCACTTATGTGCAGAACCTGTCATACCCCTCACACGGCAGGGTAGGATTAGGTTATAAGTGGCAGAAAACCCTGAGATAAGAATAACTTTAACAAGACGGCTCATTGCCTTCTCATATACCAGAAGTGTCAGTCTTGTCACATGGCTTCATGATTCCCAGAATAAACTCACATCCACATTTGAGGAAGGAGCACAAACCATGCCCCTGCTGAGAGTTGCTCCCACTTCCACTTAAAAAATCTCTCTGGCTACAAGGTAGTCAGGTGGCCACACGTAGGTGCGAGTGAAGTTAGAAAGGAAACCTTTTTTCTAGAAGCCAGCTGACTGAAGAGGTTAACAGATATTATGGAAGTCACTGTCACACAGCAAATACATCTTTTATGTGTGGAGTTCTGAAGGCACAGGTATTAGAACAGATTTTCGTGTGCAATGCCTCAGTTTATAACTGAGGAACGTGAGACTTTGGATTACTATGCTAACCACACATCCTTGGCGCCTTCCATTGACTTCGACGGTGTTCTGATTTTCCCCCTCAGTTCTGTGAAGTGATGACGTTGTCATGGCTGCAGCATCTCTCTGGGAAGGTTGTTCGAGTGATGCTCGATTATGTTGATCAAGTTCAGATCTGTTCAAAGTTAAAAGCTGTGCTCCAGAAACAGGGGATCTGGTCAGAGATCCATTTTATCTTGAGTGAGTATCTTTTTTGTAGAAAACTTACTGAAATACCAACTGTACTCTCATTTTTATTTTTAGAACACTTTTCTCTTCTGGTTAAAAGCTTGACCTAAAGAAGTCAGAAAAATGCTATTCTTATCTTTAAGTGTTACTATTATTTACAACTAAATTTATATTACAGTCATTTCCCAATAGATAATGTTAGATAACCGCTTATTATATAAGCAGGTAACACTTTTCTCCCAATCCAGATAAACTGTGACCGTGTGATGAGAAAAAGCTATGATCTAAATTTATAGAGGGTATCAAATGACCCTTCCCCAAACAAAATGCTTCCAAAGTAGCACACTGGATCAAATATTTCATTTCTCCATCGGTGGCGATGTTCAAGTATAGCAAATAAAAAACCTTGGTAGCTTAAGTATTAAATGTATCAAATCATTTGATAATATTTACTAGCTAAACCCCAGGATCACTAAAACCTACTCTTTTAGTTAACGTGCCTATTTCTTTTATTTTTAGCAAACCCTCGCTCACTAAAACATTTGTGCCGCCTAAAGATCCGGAAGTGCATGGGACGTCTACATTTGCGATGCCCCGTCTTCATGTCATTTCTTCCACTACCCAATCGTCTAAAAGCGTATGTCCTTTACAAAGAATATGACCTTTATGGACAAGGAATTTTTACAGGAACCTGGTAATCAAGCTGCTCCAGAGGAAAAGGTAAAAGTATGTATTTCTTAAAGTATGAATCAAATGTAGTTTATACTCTGTAAAATGTTGCTCTGAACATAGCCTTTCAACCTACAAATGGCTAGCATTGTAAGGCATAATTTAAAATAACCCAAACCCAAATAATACAAATTTCAATTAAATACACCTGGTCCAATTCCATATTGACCTTAAGCATACAAACTCAATTTCTGTGTGCTCAAATTAGATGATGCCATCTCTGACAATTCAGTTTTTTATGGGGAACATCACCTGCATCTTAGAGACTGGACTGAACGTAGGCTTACCGCATTCTGTGACTTAGAAGCCAGCTCTTCTTGTGCAGAAGTCCTAATGCCAATATAATTTGATAGTATTTCCTTGCAGAGTCTAGTACAAAGATGGGGTAATTCAGTTAATTGAAATAGAACCTTCCAGTGAAATTCCCACAGTGTCCCTTCTTCCCACAATGCCCTCGTTATGGCTGGTGGGATGGGAACTGAAAGTGTTTTCAAACAGATGGTAACTTATGGCTTCTGCAGTGAACCTAGCCTGGTACCTGAAAGGGCAGGGTTCACAGAGCAGCAGTTCTAAGATGATGGTTTAAAACATCATCCCATACAAAAATGCAAGTGAGCATCCGATACTAAATTAAATCTTCCTGTATTCTATGTTGCATGCAAGTACAGGTTTCTCCGTGTGGAAAGTGAAGAAAAAGTGACATTCATTCAGCCACATCTGTGTCATATATAGCTGGCACATTAATAGCACTAATGGAAAGGCCCATCTTGTCAGTGATTGACTAAATGTGCAAATATCAAAGCTTAGAATTTTCTTCAGCATAATACAATCCACCTTAATGAAACTGAAGCTATGATTTCTGAGGTGGAGATTTTTGACTAAATAGAGTACTTCAGGGGTGTGCATCTAGCACAGTGGTTTGAAGCCGCCACATCCCACATCAAGTGCCTGGTTCTAGTTTTAGACACACTGTTCCCAATCCAGCTTCTTGCTTATGTGATCCTGAAAAAAAAAGCAGCTGGGTCTCAGCCACCCACATAGATTCCTGGCTTTGGCCTGCCAGCCCTGGCTGTTGCACATACTGGGGAACAGACCTCACCAGTAAATAGACTGATGATGATTCTTTGTAAATCAAACTGTGTGGTATGTGCTTAAAAGCAAGTGGGAAACTATGTTTATCAGTATATAAAAATAGAGAAGATACTCATGCCCTCAGATAAATTATATAATTCTGGATTTTCTAAAAGTATGTGTATAAAATTCAAGACAAATTCTAACACTAACTCCTAGTAGAAGAAAAGCACTTGGTGTTATTAAAAAAAAAAAAAACAAAAAAACAAACTGCAAACAGCATGTGGATTAATATGCACCCCTGGTAAAACTTAAGCTGGTATACAGCCCAAGTAGTAATGAGTACAAGTTGTCTGTAACACATCTCGGCTCATTGTTGAAGTCTCTGTGCTACCAGGAAACAGTCACCAGTGATGAGTTGGTTTGCTTCTACAACAAACTCTTCCCAATGTGATGATGCTTTAGCTGTTAGAACTGTAGTGGCGCGAGAGATGTAATTATAGTGTCATGCTAAATTAAAAAGTCCAAACATTTTACAAGACATTAAAATTACTTGCAGAAAGAGTATATATCAATTATTTCATACAAAAAAGACTGTACAAAAATCATGGACTTTATTATACATTAAAAAATCTAACAATGTATTTCCTGAAGGCTTGTTATCAGCAAATACCTATTTTGACAAAATGAAAAAATAAGTTCTCCACAATCACATGAAGTTGAGTTCTTCAAATCCAATTTTAAAGGGAAACGCATGATTTGTAATTGTACACTGCAAGATTAATAGTATCAGTGAAATAAGAATTAACTAATTCACTTACATTACAAAATCACCAAATATACAAAGCAATTTTGCACATTAGTTTTAACTTAATCCTCAGTGCTCATATTAACTGAAGTAAATTACATATGAGTGCAGCCATGAGAGATTGGTTACAAAGTATAATATGGTTCCAGTTTCAAATCTTGATGTATTAATGAAAAAAAAGCTAAGAGTAAAACTTGGTAAAAAATAAAATGAAGGACTTGCTTGTTACGATTGGTGAATTTAAATATTTAAAGTACAATTTGAATGCTAGGAGGCTGTTATCAAAACCAGTATTTTCATTTTACTCAGGTAGCACAAAGTTTTACAGTATATTAGCTGTTCGTTACTACCAGCATTTGTAAGATGATTTTAAGTGGTTCTTATGTGAAAATTAAGCCAGATACCTTAGCACTAAGATGTGTCACCTCAGATGCCACACACATCCTACTGTCCTTTTCCCAAACATAATGGAAACAACTCTACCACCTCCAGACTATGGAGCCTAGGAAGTCTTTCAAAAGTCAAACAATCAGTGCAGATGCAGCAAAAGCTAGACTAGCTTCTGTTCACGGTCAAGTTTCAGCTTCCTGTTGCCAAGTGTTCAGAACGCTAAAAGGGAGAAGCAATAACTGGTTTCCTGTCTACTGACTTCATTACCTTAGTTAACGTACTGTTCCTGTAGGTAGAAGGTGCAGCAGAACTAGACAAGCTTAACTTCTGCCCTTTTAAAGTAGTTGTGTTAATTTCTAAAACTATTAAGTCTAAGTTTCAGTCAGGAAAAGGTGGCCCCCATCTAATCCAATCACCATTAAAGTATCACAGAACTCGGAGGGCAACAGAACAAGACGAGCCTTACCGTTAGGCAGAAACTCACAGGCACTGTCTTTATAAACAAAACAGAGCTTTTAAGGTTGATGCTTACAAAGGTACAGTCATAAAACAGGTCAATAGTAATGGAATTGAAGGTGCACCCTCTAAGGCTGTCTCAACTGGTCAATTTGTACTTGGCACTGGAATGCCTTTTGCTCTGACCTCGGGGCATGGGTGTGTCTTTAAGGAAATTCCTATGACTATAGGACTTAAAAGGAGCTAAATCTGCCAGTACCCTTAACTCTAGCCTGCACTTTGACCCAGAGGGCTAACAAAGGACAGTACTTGGCTGGTGCAAAGTTTGAGCCGACCACCACCTTCGTAGGGCCAGAGATTATCTAAGTGTAATATTAACAAGATTTAATGAAACAGTAAGTTTACCAATCTCAAAGATCTTAAAAGCAGGACTGGCCCTGACATATCAACTACTGACCACAGAAGAAATTTCAACTCCAAGAAAAGGAATGATACACTGCTGTGAAAGCATTCCCTTTAGTCTGTGTGTTCGAAACGTAAGGCTTTTAAGAATATTAACTAACTATTACTCCCATTTGGCACACGGATAAAAAGAATATCAGAATCCTATATATATTTCTTCCTTCCTACAGAAAACAACGTACATACGAAGTGTGAGACAACTGAGCTATATTTTGAGAACTAGAACAGATGCCATTCCTAATTTAGAACTAAGAAAACTATATCAATGAACAAAAGGATTTTCTTTAGTGAAATTAGTCTAAGCAACTAACCTGTTGAAAATTTGTAAATATATGGCTATGTAAAATATTTTATTCAATATATTGAGCTTGTACAAGTTAAACACATTTCTATGAGCAATATTAAAAATCTGATTAAAGAAAAAGAAATCAAGTTTTGACAGAGAAGACAGGCAGTAGAGAAATGGCATTTTAACCTTGGCACCAGGCTAAAGTCCTTCCTTGGTCAACTTCTCCTATATCACACCAAACATTCACTTTGAGTCTTTCATGGAATGAGACCTTTGACTCACTTGAAGAGTAGAGGTATTTACAATAATTAGTGCAAACTATTCTACTCTCATACATCAGTGGCTTTGTGGATATAAAGTGATGATTCAGTACTTTATCAAAACATAGCGTTATGAAAATATGGGGACTCTCAGTCTGAAATTTAAGACTACATTTTCTAAACTAAACTCTGGGAATTTTTCCTTTAAACATAACTGTTATAGAACTTCTTTTGAAATGTCACTTGATTATCAATAAAAGTTATTTCATACAATGCAGAAAATGCAATGTATTATCCCATAACAATCTCTTTACATGTCAGTCCTAATCTAAAATGCATTTGAGCAAAAACATCTTCTAATAAACTCCAAAACCTTACTTTAACCATTACTGCTCTGCAGCAATAATTGAAGTCCCAACCTGAGAACTGAGAAGTGATAATAAAATGCCAACATCTGTCCCAATCTTGAACCAGAAGACATTAACCGCTTTCCTACTGGCATCACGTGCAGTACACCAGAGAAATGTGAGCAATCAAGGAAGTGCCCCCAGATCACCACTACCACTGGCCACAACTGGAAACCCGAAGACTAAGATCTCTAATACTTTTGTAAAAGTTCTATTGCACATTTAATATTGTTAAAATATTTGCAAACTCATCAATTTATCTGTATAAAGGATTTTAAACTTATTCAACTGAATGTTTCCTCATTGCCAGCAAAACATTCCCAATGAAGAGGGAGCATATCCATGAATAGCCAGACCTGAAGAATAAATTACTTTTATGTTCATAGCCAATTACAGTGTAAGATAAAAAGTTAAAAATTTGAAGGACAAAAACACTTGAGCAAGTTTAATTCCCCAGTAATCTCTTTCAGGGAGATAAGTGTCTTTTAAACACGCAGATTTTAATGTTAATGCATAGTATATTATTTTTAAGGAAAAAAAAAAAAACTCAAGGCAAACCTAAGTCATCAAGTTCAAGCTTACTTTAAAAATGAAGCTAAAACGAGGACATATAAAGCTTAGTTTCCTTCTTGGTATTTCAACATGGTTGTTACCTTGTGCCATTTCACCACAGAAATTGTCAAATTCCAAAGGAGGAATTACCAATCAAAAAGCAAGGGTAAGTTTATGCTTCTGACTCTCTCTTCTTTGTTTCTTCTCCCAAATCACTCTCTTCTGACTGGCTACTGCTAAGGACAACAAATTGCCCTTCATTACTGGCTTGGTTTGGTCTACTGGAAGCAGCTATCAAACGACTCTGTTCTTCCAAGTCCTAGTGGAAAAGACAGAAAAGAAACTAAGTTAATTGTCTGCAATGAAATGGAAACCTACACAGCTAATATACATACTTGAGAGCTACTCCAATCCTCCTGTCATAACCCTGGCAACTTGGTGAAAAGAAAGACTATACCCAAACAATGCAACACCAAAGTGAGTATTAGCACCATCCTAGAAATCCTATCAAAGCCAACATTCAAGCTAAATCTGGTATCTTCATTTTTTTCTTTCTTTTATGGCTAATAACCAAATTCAAGCTTTTACTATTATAAGGCCCTCATACTGGCTCACCCCACTCCCCTTCCCTTCTTCCTCTCCAGGTCTCTTCGATCCTTGTCCAATTCATCTTGCTTAATCAGGGGTCACCTTCTGCAGTCTAGCCTATCAAAGAAGCTTGACTTCAGTGTTACATTGGCCATTTCTTTGTCCATATGTGGAATCAACTGCCAGTTGCTACTGATCTGTTCTTGAGTATCTCACAGCTGACTCCTCTTTTCTATTCCTGTTGTCAGTGCCACAACCCACACCAGTTCTCACAATCTCATGCATCATTTGTATAACGTTATTCTTCAGATTTTGCTCTGAGAATCATCTAGCTTAAACTTAACCTTTTGGATAGACGATCAGTTGGCACTCCAAGCAACATTTAAAATAAGAAAAACATTACTCTTGTCCCCCAAAGGCAACATGCTTTCCGAAAAGAACTACTTTTGCAAGGGAAATTTGTGATCTATGTGCTGAAAATCAAGTCATACTACATGTCAATATAACTAATGTAAACATCCCATCAGAAGACAAATACCCTTTTCTGCTATGCAGTGAACTGTCTGGTTATGAAGACCCTGAGCAAGAAGAAATTCAATCTGAAAGTCACGATACTGAATTAAAGTCATCAGTGGGGAGGATATTTGACTTGGTGACGAAGACGCCACTCACGGTGCCCAGCATCACATGTGGGAAGGCTACACTGGTTATATTCCTGACTTCAGCTTCTTGCTGACACACACCCAAGGAGGCAGCAGGTGATGGCTCAAACATTTAGGTCTCTGCCACCCATAGAGAGAACCAGATTAAGTTCCTGGCTCCTGCCTTTGGCCCGGCCCAGCCCTAGCTGTTACAGGCACTTTCAGAAAGAACTAGCAGATGGTAGATCTATTTTTGTGACTTTTGAATAAAATGCAATACATAAAAATTTGAAGTCAGTCTTCACAAACCTCATCTAAGAAGATCCAGGGGACAGCTCTGCGGCACAGATTAAGCCGCTGCTTGCAACTGGCATCCCACATCAGAGTGCTGGTCTGAATCTGTCTGTGCTGCCTCTAACTCAGCTCTCTCCGGCAGTGCCTGAGAAAGCAGTGGACAGCAGCCCAAGCATGTGGGCCCCTGCCACTCATGTGGGAGACCATGACGGAGCTTTCGGTTCCTGGCTATTGCTGCCATGTTGGGGTGAACCAGTGGATACAAGATACCTATCTGCCTTTCAAGCAAATAAATCAATCTTAAAAAAAAAAAAAAAGACATTAGGATTGCATACCTTTTCAATCTGCTTTTGTTTACTGAGTTCTTTCTGCTGCTTCTCTTTCACCTTCTCTATTTCTTTCTGTTTTTCTGATGCCCTGCGATCCTAAAGAAGAGATGAATAAAATTGATAAATATGAAATAACTTTATGAGAAAGCACAGCAACAGCTTACACCCTATAGTGGAAACTGATCCAGACTCTAAATTCTGCATTAGCAATAGCATCCATTGTTAACCTTGCTGATTAACAAAAAACAGCTTGCATTAGAGCACTTTAGTTAACATTCTTGGAAAATTAAGCATCTTGGTTCCTTACCAGTTCAGCATGCAAAGCTATTTGTTTTGCCAGTCCAACGGAATCACAAATCTAAAATGGGAAATGGTACAGAAACCTTAGGCAGTTGTCACATCAAAGCAAAAATTTCAAGTATCCAAATAGCTGATACATCCAGTTTTATAACTCAATATGCTCTAAACAAAAGTTGATTTAAAAGTCCTCCAGTCTCAAAATCGAGCTTTGTCTGTCTTCTTCAGAGTCAGCAAACACTGCTGGCTCTCACCTCCTGTGTGTACCCTACAGTCATTACAGACAGGAACACCTGCGAAGAGTGACCAAACAGATCTGATGCTGCTGTGAGCTGAAAGCCTCAGAGTGACTACAGATCGACAGACACACATTCCACTCTAGGAGCTGATGAGGCTAGAAGACTGGAACAGCTATCGGTGGTCTGGAAGACATGGCTCTGCGGATCAGAGGGTTTGTCCTTTATCAACTTGGTTCTCTTCAGTGCAGCACGCTTTGATCAAGCAACTTTGGGAGGTGGTTTTTTTCCCCCAGCAATCTTAAGACCTGTGATTCTGAAATGCATTTCACAATAGAAACATTTTGAAAGACCACATACCTTTTCCCCCTCATTGTTTGATTCAAAAATATAGCAGACTGATGATAGATTACTTTCACTTCTCCCTCCTGAAGTCCGAAGAACAAATCCAAAAAGCCGCTTATTTTCCTGGTGTGTAGCATACAAAACTACACAGGGTAATGGAAACTGCCACAGAAAACATAAGTAATCATGAGATCTTTGAAACCATTACAGCAGCACTCTTATGATGGTACTTCAAAAAAGTTCATTAAAAATGATATTAGAAGGGTTTGTTTTTTTTTTTAATTTACTTGTTTGTTTTTATCTGACAGGCAGAGTAATAGCTATTCCATCTATTGGCTCATCTCTCAGATGCCCACAGAGTTGGGGCTGGGGCAGGTCCAAGCCCAGGCGCTCCGTCCCAGTCTCCCCAGGCACTTGAGCCATCCTCTGTTGCTTCTGCACGTGAGCAGCAAGCTGGATTAGAGGCAGACCCTGGTCTCAGGCACTCCAACACGGGATGCAGCTGTCCCAAGCAGCAGCTTTCTCCACTGTGTCCTAACACCCACCCTCCAAGCTCATGGTGGTACAAAAATTTTTTTGAAATGCATGCAGCTTTTTCAGATTTCTCACAAACTTTTTGCAGTATCCTCATAAATATACTCTATAGTCTACAGCTATCAAGCAATATTAAAGCCAACTTTTTTAACAGATGGGTAATTCAAGATAAATAATATATTTGCTTTGAATTACCAAGTAGAGCAAGAGGTTGCTGAATAATGAATTAGTTTTATTAGGTACTAATACATTTGCAGAGTCAAATTCAGTAACAAAAAATGGTCTATTTCATACATGATTAAGGAGAAACCCTCTTACAGCCACTTCAAAATAGACAATTCATTGATGTTCATCTTTTAATTTCTCCTGTTAATTTCTCCGGTGAATGATGTATGTTCCCTAAGTAACTAAGGGATACTAAGTATCATACCGGATTGTCAGATTGTAGTGGTTCTTTTCTTCTTAAGGGTTTTAGGGTATACTCATTCTTTTAACTCACATGGAATGTGCAAATCTAACTTTTTCGAGATGGACACACATTTAACTAGTTTGGCCTAAACATCAATCATAACACACCAGCATATCTGAATAAACAGGATCAGCCTTAATAGCAAGTTGTAAGATGTACATATGCATCAAGAGACTTAAAATAAAGCCTTCACAATGTTGAACTCACCGTCAGTCTTGTAACTTGTGTCTGTGGATCAATTAACCTACAATAACAATTAAAAATTTGGGAAACAAATTTTAATTACGCTGAAATACAGCTTTTTTTCCCTACAGATTTTTTTAGGAGGGGATTGCTACTTACTTTAAACAGTCACAAGTGACTAATAAATGTGATTCTGTCATACGAAAGATATTATGGATGGCTCGGGCAGCTAAGATTTGGCGCATCGTTTCATAAACAACATCTGGATGGTCATCTGATTTCACTTCCATAGAACCAAGGAATCGGACAATAAATAACTGATGAAGAATAGAATCTATAACAGACCAAAATACATTACTCGTTTTAAATTTCACATTTTTCTTCCAAAATAATAAAATACACTACCTCCTTTTAGGGTTTCCAATGAAAAACTCAAACTAAAGGAGTTATTTACAAGTAATTCCTAACTACAACGTTTAAGAAAATCAGGGGGGGGCCAGCTGGTTAAGCCACTGACACTGGCCTCCCACACAGGTGCCGGTTCGAGTCCCAGCTGTTCCACTTCTGATCCAGTTCCTTGCTAATGTGCCTGGTAAAGAGAAAGATGGCCCAAGTGCTTGGGTCCCTCATCCATGTGGGAGACCCATATAAACCTCTTGGCTCCTCTTGTTAGCCTGGCTCAACATCAGCCACTGCTGCCATTTGGGGATCTCAATCTTTCTCCCCCTCCCTCCTCCCTCATTGTAACTCTGCCTTTCAAATAAATAAATAAATAAAATCTTCAAAAAGAAAAGAGGATATTAAATTTAAATAGCATAAAGATTGAACAATGTGGTTTTCGGTAAAAAGAATTTCTTTTACTATTCCAGTAGCTTTGCTGTGAGTTTGAAATTAAGTCAAAAAATAGCTACTGGAGGGGGCCAGCACTGTGCGGCAATGGGTTAAGCAATAGCCTGTGACTTTGGCATCCTATATCAGAGCACTGGTTCAAGACCCAGCTGCTCCACTTCTGATCCAACTTCCTGCTACTCCTCCTGGGAAGGTAGCAGAAGACGGCCCAAGTGCTTGGACCACTGCCACCCATGTGGGAGAGCCAGATGAAGTTCTGGCCTCCTGGCTTTAGCCTGGCCCAGCCCTGAACATCATGGCCATTTGGGGAGTAAACCAGCAAATGAATGATCTCTTTCTCTCTGTGTCTCCCTCTCTTTCTGACTTTGAACAAACAAAATAAATCCTTAAAAAAAAAAAAAATAGATACTAGAAAAGAAAAAAAGTTCTGTATGCTCCAGTAACCGATACTAGTAATGATACATCAACTGTTAAGAGATCCAAAGTATGGTATTCTGTGTGAATAACAACATCTCAAGTCTAAGTTCTATCACTCTAAGTGTCTTAGGAGTAAATAAAGATAAGAAAACTGAGCATAGTAACAGAACAAATGTAAATGACAAATTCTTCAGCTTGCCACTGAGAAGCAATTCTAAATGACAGAATACTGAACATCTGTTTTACCTTCACTTTCAGATTTTGTACCTCCTCCAGATTCTCCAAATGGATTTGTACGCCTGAAATAGGAACAAAATGGTCAGTTACCACGAGCCACATGGAAGAAATCTAATTATGGAAAACAAAGATAAAATCTAAAAGTCATAAAACTTTGAACACACATTTGGAAAGGAAAGCCCGTTCCTGCCAAAGAACACTACTGTTGACCAAATTACCAAATTATTAACTGTGTCAATAGGCTGAACCCTATGTCACTACACTTCAAAAGACATGAATGGATTGAGAGGATAGCCACACAAAACAGATCAACATCTTAAGAAACCATCCTTCAAAAGTTCTTGAATTTAAAGAAGCTAGCACAGAGGAAAACAGATTTACCTCCAATCTTAGCTACTTAAGAGAAATGCTGGGGCCGGTGCCATGGCTCACTTGGCTAACCCTCGGCCTGCAGTGCTGGAATCCCATATGGGTACCGGGTTCTAGTCCCGGCTGCTCCTCTTCGGGTCCAGTGGAGGATGACCCAAGTGCTTGGGCACCTGCACCCGCGCGGGAGACCAGGAGGAAGTACCTGGCTCCTGGCTTCGGATCGGCATAGCTCTGCCCATAGCGGCCATTTGGGGGATGAAGCAACGGAAGGAGGACCTTTCTCTCTGTCTCTATCTCTCACTGTCTAACTCTGTCAAATAAATTTTAAAAAAGAAAAATGTCAAGGATTTCCTGGCAATGTAAAAATCTCTTGTTGGGTTCTAATTTTGTGTCACAAGTTACCTCTAATGATAATATTTTCTACTATTAAACCTAGATTTCTCAAGGCATAATTAAGAATCCAGGAAGAAAAGTGAACTGGAGATGGAAGTTGCTTCCATCTTACTGTGCTCCTTGGCCTATGGCATATCAAAATCAAAGAAGAAAAGGACAATTCGAAGTAGGTTCTGAGGAGTTGTCCCTTCCCCTCCCCTACTGCCTGCCCCCAACAGGCAGGCGGGCAGTCAGGCAAAGCCCTCAACAGCAGGGATTAGGCCAGGGTTGGAGCTCAGTCAGGAACTCAATCCAGTTCTACAAGGGTGGCAGTGGCCCAACTGACTCAGCTATCAGTGATGCCTCCCAGGATCCACACTGGCAGGAGGCTGAAACTGGGAACTGGGGCCAGGCATAGAATCCAGGCATCTGATGTCAACACCAGTATCTTAACCACTAGGCCAAGTGCCCCCACTTCAAAGTAGAGTTTACAAACAGACAGCTAACTGGTTCCAAGATAACACTGGGAATTAACATAATAGGAAACTGATCTTTTTAATATATACCTGACCAATTACAGCAAATGCTAAATATATTTCTGCAAATATAAGTGACTTCTTGTACATTCAAATTTATTGTAAATTTATTAAGTATCCAACCTCCTTAATTAATGGCATGCTGTAAGCCATGTTTCTTACATCCATGGTCAAAGAAAAATTTTAACTGCCTTGACAAGAATAGTCCTCACTGGGGGCCAGCGCTGTGGCATAGCAGGTAAAGCCACCTCCTGCAGTACCGGCATCCCATGGGGGGCTCATTTGAGTCCTGGCTGCTCCACCCTCGATCCAGCTCTCTGCCGTGACCTGGGAAAGCAGTAGAAGATGGCCCAAGTCCTTGGGACCCCACACACGTGGGAGACCTGGAAGAAGCTCCTGACTCATAGCGTCAGATCGGCACAGCTCCGGCTGCTGCGGCCAACTGGGGAGTGAACCAGCGGATGGAAAACCTCTTTCTGCCTGTCATTCTCTCTCTGTGTAACTCTTTGAAATAAATAAATAAATAAATCTTTTAAAAAATAGTCCTTATTATATAGACAAAAGATCACTCACTAATAGTTCATAGCAGGATGTTTTAGTAAATTCCTAAAGATTTCTTATTCTGATAACAGGATCTTTAAAAGTTCATGGAGAATACGTATAATGAAAAAAAAATCATGCATGGATTTCAGAAATTTTGGACCAAAATAAACTCATCTTTTAATTCTACTTTTTCATGAACTTTTCAAAGTACCCTCATATTACCCTCAAGAATTTTAAAAAGTCATGACCTAAAAATGAAACTACCAATTTTCTTCTGTTATTTTTTAAAAAGATTTATTTATTTGAAAGGCAGAGTTACAAAGAGAGGAGAGACAGAGTAATCTTCCACCCTCTGGTTCACACCCTAAATGGCTCCAACAATCAAGGCTGGACCAGGCTAAAGCCAGGAACTTCATCTGAATCTCCCATGTGGGCCATCTTCCACTGCTTTCCCAGTGGATTGGAAGTGGAGCAGCTAGGATTTGAACTAGCAACCATTTGAGATGCCAGCATTGCATGAGGCAGCTTAACCAGATATACGACAACACTGGCACCAAATTTTCTTCTGTAATTTTATGAGGAAATATCTAACAAGCAGATCTGATAAGCAATTTAGAATTAAATCTTTCTGAAATTATCTTAACTCTTTAAATTGAGGCAGAAGGCAAAAAAAACAAAAAACAAAAAAAAAAAAAACAACGCTACAGGACTCTTCCCTACCAAATTTGTTAGATGATTAAACAGAGCAAGTATAACATAGCTGATGCACACGATATGTAAGAGAGCCTCTCAAATGTGGAAATGCAATCATAAACGTTACAAACCACCGCACAACATCCCTGTGATGCCATCACCCACCTGCCTCCCTGGCCAGAGGCTTTTGCCTGGCCAGGCTGATCTTCACACACAGGAGAAATTATGTCAAACTGAATTGGGGTATCTGGGGCAACAAGAGAATCTAGAGAGAGTGCAGCCAAATTTGTGGACTCAGACCCCAAGGATCCCGAACTGCTGGTCCGAGCTGTTGGTGGTCGAGATTGTCTGAACACAAAGTGAAACAAGAAAGCATTGTATTTAGTTTTCTCTTTTGGAAATTGAACACTTAAACTATCAAAAAAGAAAACTCTACATTTTAAGTTAATGAGAAAAGTAAAACAAATTTCAGCATAAACATAATCCCCAATCAGCTACTTAATTAACAATAGACTTCCCAATTACAAAACTCAAAAGCATAAATAACCTCAATCTAGAGATTTAGTTGCCAACAGTAGCGAAATATAAACTCCTCATTTGCTTAATACCCTTACTGTTAAGTGTACCACTTTGAAAATTAATTTTCTCTGCTGTTTAGGCAACTATTTAGTACCAATGTAAGCAGTACTATTCACAAGAGCTTCCCAACACTGTAACTAGCCCAGGAAGGTCTTCACAGACCCACTGGGGCGACTCACCCTGCTGGCCGCAGGCTCTCATGCCGCTGCTGGAAAGATGGTGAAGGGGTGACAGCTTCCAGAGCAGACTGATTGACTCGTGCAGCAATTTCCTATTTGATTTTTTCAAATAAAAGGGCTATTATTAGTAAAGAAAGAAAACCAAAAGTTGAAATATAACTCTGAATTGTCAGAATTGCTCTGAGTTATACTTAAAATACAAATCACACATATTGAAGTAGTTCTATATTCTTTTAATGTTAAGGTACATATGTCACATTATAAATTACCTACCATCTAGAAGAAAATTTGATTTTCTAATATCTATAACAAGAAAATATATTTCTATAAACTTTAACCACATATATTTGGATTAATGTGTATACTGCTAGTGCCTCACACAGTGAACACACATTTATTGAATAAAGACATTTAAGAATAGGAAATATTCACAAAATATGAAAGTTAGTACTTTGTTATTTTAATCTACTCATTTGAAAGGCAGAGAGACAGAGATCTTCTATCCACTGGTTCACTCTCCAAATGCTTGCAATAGCCAGAGCTGGGCCAAGCCAAAACCAGGAGCCTGGAACTCAATCCAGGCTCACTTGAATAGCAGGGACCCAAGTACTGAGCCATTACCTGTGGTGTCCCATCAGGAAGCAAGAATCAGAAGCAGAGCCAGGACTTGAACCTAAGCACTCTGAGAGGGGGCACAGTGCCCCATGTAGTCTGAAGCACTGTACCCAATGCCTACCCCTGGAAGTTAGCATTTTATAACTATGCCAGCAAAGTTTTAATGATTTCCTAGAATACATTTATGCTCAGCAATATCTATATATTTTTTAATTTATAAAGTATCATGGCTATTTTCAGATATCAATTTGAAGGTAACAAAGATTTCCCTAAAAAATATTTTTAGAAAAAAAATATTTTTAGGCTTAATGTTTTATTAATACTGGCTAGGGGCAGGCATTGTGGCCTATATCCAATATTAGAATGCCTGGGACTGGGATCCACCTCTGCTTCTGATCCAGCTCTGTGCTAACGCACCTGAAAAAGCAGCAGCTGATGGCCCAAGTGCTTGAGCCCCTGCCTCCTGCATGCAAGACCCAGATAGATGACCAGGCCCCTGGACTCAGCCTGGCCCAGTCCTGGCCATTGTGGCCATTTTTGGCATAAACCAGTAGATGGAAGAACTCTGTTAATCTGCCTTTCAAATAAGTTTTTTATGGGGCTGACACTGCAGCACAGTGGCTTAAAGCCCTGGCTTGCAGTGCCAGCAACCCATATGGGCGCAGGTTCGAGTCCCCGTTGCTCCACTTCTGATCCAGCTCCCTGCTACCGCGCTGCCTGGGAAAGCAGAGGAGGATGGCTCAAGTCCTTGGGCCCGTGCACCCATGTGAAAGACCCAGAAGAAGCTCCTGGCTCCTGGCTTCAGCTCTGGCCACTGCAGCCTTTTGGGGTGGACCAGTGGATGAAAGACCTCTCTCTCTCTGTCTCTACCTCTCCATGAAACCCTGTCATTCAAATAAATATTTTTTAAAAATAATTTTTTTAAAATGTTAAGGACAATTTAAGAAAGAGAAGGGGGCCGGCATCGTGGCTCAACAGGCTAATCCTCCGCCTAGCGGCGCCAGCACACCGGGTTCTAGTCCCAGTCGGGGTGCCGGATTCTGTCCCGATTACCCCTCTTCCAGGCCAGCTCTCTGCTGTGGCCAGGGAGTGCAGTGGAGGATGGCCCAAGTGCTTGGGCCCTGCACCCCATGGGAGACCAGGAGAAGCACCTGGCTCCTGCCATCGGATCGGCGCGGTGCACCGGCAGCAGCGCGCTGGCTGTGGTGGCCACTGGAGGGTGAACCAACGGCAAAAAGGAAGACCTTTCTCTCTGTCTCTGTCTACCCTGTCAAAAAAAAAAGAGAAGGAAAAAAAATCAGTTGGGCCTTGCCAATTCAGCATTTAATGTCAATATTTTGGAATGTTTCCTTACTTTTACAGCTGTATTTGCAACAATATATAATATATAATTATAAATTTTATATATATTTTATATATATAATATAAACAATTATATAGTTGCAAAATATATGTTTAATTTTTCCAAGTTTAGCAGTAAACTTTTCATGATTTTTTTAGTCAAAAATAGACACCTGTTCCAACAGTGTACATTTACTCCTCTGTGCACTTAAAAACAGTTAATATAGTGAATGTTTTTCAAGTTTTTTTTATTATTATTTATTCCATTTATTTGAAAGGCAGAGTTACAAAGAGAGAGAGATATCTTCCATTTGCTGGTTCACTACCCAAATGCTTACAACAACCAAGACTGGGCCAGGCCAAAGCCAGGAGCTTCATCTGGTCGCTCCTGTGGGAGCAGGGGTACTTGGCCACCTTCTACTACTTTCGCAGGAAAGAATCACAAGTCTGGATTATTCAAATTTGTAAAGCATATTCCCTAGGAAATAAAGTAAAGTCATTTAATTTGCATTTTAATTTTATTTTGAATTGCTCCCAAGTAATCTTACAGAAAGGAAAAGACAAATTGGCAGGAGATTAAGTCACTAAAGCAAAAGGCTTCTCTACAGTTAGCATTAATTTTCTAAGATTAAACTCATAAATGTGTTATAAAACTAACAAATTACTAATATTTTGGAGGTCATGAAGTTTTGTTTTGCTGGTTCAAATTTCCTTCTGGGCATCTAAATCATATCTTGTCTGACACCTCAAAGCTATCATAAAAAAAAAAAAAAAAAAGAACTTTTTCCCAACTGTTCTCTCCTTCTGGGTTTAAGACCTAGGAGTCATCTTTACCTACTCATCTCCTTTATCCTTTATTTATTTATTTATTTATTTATTTATTTTTTTGACAGGCAGAGTGGACCGTGAGAGAGAGACAGAGAGAAAGGTCTTCCTTTTGCCGTTGGTTCACCCTCCAATGGCCGCCGCGGTAGGTGCGCTGCGGCCGGCGCACCGCGCCGATCCGATGGCAGGAGCCAGGTGCTTCTCCTGGTCTCCCATGGGGTGCAGGGCCCAAGCACTTGGGCCATCCTCCACTGCACTCCCTGGCCACAGCAGAGAGCTGGCCTGGAAGAGGGGCAACCGGGACAGGATCGGTGCCCCGACCGGGACTAGAACCCGGTGTGCCGGCGCCGCAAGGCAGAGGATTAGCCTAGTGAGCCGCAGCAACGGCCCATCCTTCATCCTTTATATCAATCAGTTACTAATTTGTCTAGGCCACTCCCTCTTACCCCATCTAATCTACCATCAAATCAACAACAACTTAAGCTTTAGAAGAATGAGGGCTTCCTAGCCACAAGCATCAGTCCCTCGCAGCTCTGGGAGGCACCTTGGTTCACAGCTAGGCTGGCAGAAGTCAGACAGCTCCTATCCTAGGACCACGTCTTCTCCAATTGTATTGCAGTATGGACCACTGTAGTTGCTTCCGGAGTTCTCTGTACCTCTGGGTTTTACCTGTATGTCTGGACTGCACTGTTACCTTTAGATAATATCTACACTGCAGTGTTCATCTGGTTTGATATCCTTGCTACTCTAAAGTACAATTTGCAAAACTTGAGGAAGAAAAAACAGCTGCATTACCAGACATACTGAACTATAATCTCCGTTTTACCAAGATTGCCCAGGTGATCTGTATGTGTATTTCAGTTTTCCATTATTCTTCAAGAACTGTCAATTCTAATCACAGTACTAGATCCATACACATCCCATTTCTGCATTTGTTTTATTCCATTCTGTCTTCTCTTTTCCTTACAATATAAATACTACCCAACTTCTACCATCTTCATAGAGCTTTCTCTAAAGCTAAAGTCCATGATCTTAACACTCCCAAAATTAAATCTTAGTAATCACCATATGCTTTTACTTACATCCTGATTTATATGAAATATTAACATTTTTGTCACCCCATAAAGATAGGCTTATTATTATTCTACATTTTCCTTCTGTAAGGTGCTCAAACCAAAGCAAAAAGGTCAACACTCAGTGAATATATGTTGCTTGACTGATTCAGTACTTCCAAAATACCTTATTATTCTACTAAGACTAGATACTTATAATACATATGATACATTAAAGCTACCCATTCATGGTCAAAAGAATATAAAGAACTTGGGAAATTAGGACTAAACATAAGCCATGTAAGCCACAGAATTATTTCATCTTGCTAGATGTGGGTAACAAAATAAAAACAGTACCTCTGGATTCTCAGTTAAGTATATTTGTTTAGATATGTTGTTTATTGTACAGATCCACTGCAAAAAGAAAAAACAGAAAAATATGATTAATAATTTCTCAAAGCTTCTCATCTGAAGAATATTCAATATTCAACTGAAACGTAAGTTGCATTAGAAGTAGCACATAATCTTTCTTATTAGAAAATAAGTATAGGAGCCAGCACTGTGGAGTGACAGGTAAAGCCTCTGCCTACAATGCTGGCAAACCATATGGGTACCGATTTGAATCCTGGCTGCTCCATTTCTGATCCAGCTCTCTGCTATGCCCTGGAAAAGCAGTAAAAGGTAGCTCAAGTCCTTTGACCCCTGCACCCGAGTGGGAGATCTGGAAGAAGCTCCTGGCTTCTGATCAGTTCAGCTCCAGCCGTTGTGGCAATTTGGGTGGTGAACCAGCGGATGGAATACCCTTCCCTCCCTCCCTCCTTCTCTCCCTCTCTTTCTTTGCCTCTGTCTCTCTGTAACTCTGCCTTTCAAATAAGAAATATTTTTTAAAAATATAGAAAATAAATTAAAAACAGAAAAGTATACGCATATTTGTATACCATAAGGTACACATATGCATAGGCTCAAACATAGTATTTTAAAAGGTCATGGAAAATGTATATTATGAGAAAACTATGCATGAATTTTAATTTTTTGAACCAAAATAAAATTATTTTAATTCCATTTTTCCATATACTTCTTGAAGTACCTTTATAATATGAACATTCAGATTACTAATAATTTTAAAATCTCAAATTTACTGCACACAAAAAAACAAAGTATAGCAATCATGTTAAATTATAATTTGATAGTCTACATTTCTTGTTTTCACTTCCCCCTTAATCCACACTAAACAAGACAATCTGAACTAAGATATCATAATTAACAAAAACAGATGATATATTCTCGGTAAATAAATTTTGCATACCCCACTTCTTGCAAATTTATAAATAACACAAAAAGCACTCTGTTCCACATCTTCTGCTTCACTCTCAAGTGTTCCAGTGCCTGATGAGCCTCACTAAACTAATATTTTGTTTGGTAAATCATGCAGAGTCTGTTTGTCAGAGACTGAAGGAAATTTTAGTATCAACTTTTTTCCAGGAGATCTTTACATAATTTCTAACCTTGTCTTTTATCAACACAATAAAAACAGATAAAAAGGCTCAAAATCAAGCTGTAGTATAATTTCATGGAAGGATACATCTCAAGACAAAGCTTTCAAACCATCGGTCCTTGGCCGTAAGCACCTTACCTTCCAGATCTGGTATAGCAGGAGCAGACATGGAGCCAAGACAAAAAGGCTTGTGAGGAAGAACACAGACTCCCAAATGTTTGTTTTTCTGTCTTTCATTTCCCTATGGTTTTAAGCTTCAGTTGTTTCCCGCCGGGCCACATCTGCTTCACTACGTTCTTACTACAGTAAATAGTGTCTCAAAGGGTCGGTGAGTGAAGGGAATAAATTAAACTGCCACCTCGTATACTAACAGCTTGCCAGAAGGCAACAGTCACAAGGTCATTGCTGAATCTGAGCCTTGAACATAGCGAGAGATGATCTCTGTCTAAGGTCCTTCCAGACAAAAATATGTGAGAAACTTAAGAATGCTGCTTGAGAAGAAAAGACTTTCAGCAACAAAATATTTTTCATCTACTAGCATTTTCCAAAATTTCTTCACTGAACACATTAATACATGTTTGTCATCAGAAAAAGATTTTTATATGTTGCTGAAGAAATTAACTAGATAAAATTTTACCTCTTCATGGTCTTTTTTACTTTCTGCTTGTAAAATTGAAGATCTGGAGGAAAATGAGAAAAAGCTTCAGCCTCAACATTTTTAAAAATTAAGAAACAAAAACACAAGCAACAATATTTTACGAAAAGGAGACCATCACTTAACAACTCTGAGTTTGACCATCTACACCAAGATGTACCAAAATGGAAACAGGTATACGTTCTCAGATTATAGACCAGGAAAGTTCACTTCAACTAAGACAACGTATTTCAGCTTATTATACATGTTTCAATGATCCTATCAGAAAACACCAACTTTATTACTGACTGTTTCTCCTTTAATTGGGCTAAATAAAAGTTTCAATACATGAATTACTAACTGGGTGTTAATATTTTAAATGTTAGAGAAAAACTATTTTTTACTCATTTTGCATCACACCAGAAATATGAAATGGGAAATGTTAGCCATTAGGAAAACTTCAACATACATATTAACAATTTGGTAATTCTGACAAATGAACACAGAGACTCCTAACATCTAGTGTGATAATTTACACACAGTTTCGGCATTCTGAAATCTTTGTCAAAAAAGATAGCGAACAATGATCTTTATTTAAAGGGTAAAGATTAGATTTATATAGGGAGGAAAATGACCTTTATAGAATCCACAGATTGCTCCTGCACAATAAACAAGTTTAAAGGTAAAAAAATGGTTTAAGTGAGGAGAAAAAAGTAGCAGCCAACTTAAATCATTAGGAAAATTTTTAAATTATGATACATGTCCTTAAATAGATTATAATATGGCCATCATGAAATGTTTTTTAATAAGTGGTTGCAAATCTAAATTAGAAACAGAATATTTCAACTATTTAAAAATGTACTTAGGATCAAAACTGGAAGTCTGCTTTTCATTAATGTGACTGACTACTTTTATATGCTTTTCAAATATGTGTTTTAAACATATCAAAACTGGGTAGATGTCCCATCATTTGGTATTTAGTTATAAATATTGCCTCATTGACTCTCTCCATGTACATGACAATATAATCTTCCTTCCCCACATTATGATCATAGCAATGAATCTCTCACTCTGATTATGTCTTCTTCAAGAAAAAATAGAATATATGTATATAATTGTCAACTTGAAATGAATGTGACAAAATGTTAAAATTATAAAATAATTTTTAAATGTACAAAAATGAAAACATACAAAAATTTTTAAAAAGTCATTCTAGGGGCTGGTACTGTGGTACAGCAGGTAAAGCCACCATGTGCAGTGCCAGCATCCCATACAGGTGCCAGTTCGAACCCCAGCTGCTTCATTTCCGATCTAGCTCTCTGTTAGGGCCTGGGAAAGCAGTGGAAGATGGCTCAAGTCATTGGGCCCCTGCATCTGCGTGGGAGACCCAGAGGAAGCTCCTGGCTCCTGGCTTCAGATCGGCGCGGCTCTGGCTGTTCAGGCCACCTGAGGAGTGAACCAGTGGATGGAAGACCTCTCTCTCTGCCTCTGCCTTTCAAATAAATAAATAAATCTTTTAAAAAAAGTTATTCTAGATTCTCATTTAATGGAAAGGTGACAGAAAAATTTATAATGGAATTAAAAACATATGGACAAAATAATCCGATTAGAAATAATTAACATTTAAGTGCCGGCGCCATGGCAAAGTAGGTTAATCCTCTACCTGCGGCACCAGCATCCCATATGGGCGCCGGTTCAAGACTTGGCTGCCCCGCTTCCAGTCCAACTCTCTGCTATGGCCTGGGAAAGCAGTAGAAGATGGACCAAGTCCTTGGGCCCCTGCAGCCACGTAGGAGACCCAGAAGAAGCTCCCGGCTCCTGGCTTCACATTAGTGCAGCTCTGGCCACTGTGGCCATTGGGGAGTGAACCAACAAAAGGAAGACCTTTCTCTGTGTCTCTTCCTCTCACCGTCTGTAACTCGACCTCTCAAATAAATAAAATCTTATATAAAAAAAAAGATGCAAAGAATCGCTAAAAAAAAAAAAAAAGAAAGAATTAACATTTAAAAATAGCACTATTGTTAGCACCTACTACATGCTGAGCACATTACATAGGTCAAGATTTCTATTCTTGGGGCTGTCAGTGTGGCATAGCAGGTAAAGCCACTGCCTGTGACGCCAGCATCCCATAGGGGTGCTGGTTCAAGTCCCCGCTGCTCCACTTCCGATCCAGCTCCCTGCTAATGGTCCTGAGAAAAGCAGCAGAAGATGGCTCAAGTGCTTGGGCCCTTGACACCCACATGCGAGACCCAGAAGCGCCTGGCTTTAGCGTGGCCCAACCCCAGCCATTGCACCCATCTGGGAAATGAACTAGCAGATGGAAGATCAACCTTTCTCTCCGACTTAAAAATAAATCTTAAAAAAATTTCTGTTCCTCACAATTTACAAGCAAAGATGACAAACCCCCAACTCCTACATTCTCCATGTAGAAAAACAGAAATAAGTAACTTGTCTAACAGGGTAAGTAATGAATACAAAGTTTGAACTTTATCACTCTAGGATTGGAAATCTCTATCAATTTGGGTTGCATTCCCTATACCACATAGGATTTTTTAGGGACCGGTCTCTTAACATGAAATCACAAGTCTTTACCATGTGATCTTGCTTTGGCAACCTCAAATGTCAAGAAATCATTTCATCAAGTCAAAAGAAAAATTCAACTTATTTTTACAAGATTAAACATTACCTTAATACATGCTAAGTTTAAAGGTATATACAATTTTGCAAACAAAAAAGAATTCTGAATTTCAGTTGTTTAAAATATTATAGATTTTAATAGTAGAAAAAAATACTAACTTTTTTCCATCAAAAGAGGTGATTTGAAAACAGTACCGCCTGTCTTCACAGTCCACAGCCATCACTGAACAATTGTCTATGTCCATGGCCAGACCTCCTGCTACATCCCCACGGGCTTGACTCATTAAGTTTCCACCCTGCGTGAAGTAAAACTGTCTGTCCCAGGTAGATGACACCAAGCCTGTTTTACTAAATGAAGAAAGTACATTCATGCTTTAATAATGACACACCCCAAATCACCTTATCATCAGCCAAACATAAGACAAAGCATATTACAAAGAACCAGTTTATCAACAGGCACCAAAATGAATGAGTGTGTGTTGACTCACTTGTGTCAATGTGTTTCCAAAACAAGGCTGGAAACTTATACAGCAGTCATTATAATGATGCTCCACAAAATACAGGTTATATTCCAAGAGAAAAAACTCAGAAGAATTTATTTTATTCCTGGGGTTAATCTGCTTCATCTTATCTTCAGGTGGAAACTAAGATGCAATAATCACACAGACTTTACAGCATGATAAATGGGGGCTGGCACTGTGGCTCAGCCACCCCCTGCATGCATGTATCAATAGTTGGTTGATTTCAAATTGTTCCCATCTCTTCATTCTACATTATTCAATAAACATCTAAGTAAAATTTTACTTTTAAAAAGTTTTTTATCTCATCTGTCAGAACATTTATGTAAATACTAATACCAGGGCCAGCACTGTGGCACAGAGGGTTAAGTCACTGCTTATAGCACTGGAATCCCATACGGTCAATGGCTCAAGTCCCAGCTCCACTTCCAATCTAGCTCCTTGCTAATGCGCCTAAGAAAGCAGTGTTAAGATGGTCCAAGTATCTAGCAGCCTGCACCCACACAGTTTCAGCATGGTGTAGCCATTACTGTTACAGCTACATGAAGAGTGAACCAGTAGAGATGTCTCTCTCTCTCTCAGTGCCTTTCTCTTCTCTTTGCAACTTTGCCTTTCAAATAAATAAGCAAATCTTTAAAAAAAAAAAACTAATAACAATAAAAAGGGCCAACCTTAAAAACAAAAGCAACTTAGGGGCCAGTGCTGTGGCATAGTGGGTAAAGCTGCCACCTGCAGTGCCGGTGCCAGCATCCCATATGGGCCCAGGTTTGAGCCCTGGCTGCTCCACTTCCCAATCAGTTCTCTGCTATGGCCTGGGAAAGCAGAAGATGGCTCAAGTCTTTGGGCCCTTGCACCCGAGTGGGAGACCCAGAAGAAGCTCCTGGCTCCTGCCTTTGAAGATCAGCGTGGCTTCAGCCATTGTGGCCATCTGGGGAGTGAACCAGTGGATGGAAGACCTCTTTCTGCCTCTGCCTCTCTCTAACTCTGCCTTTCAACTACATAAATAAACCTTTTAAAAAAATGAAAACAACTTGGCAGAAAGTATCAATCACATACTATATTCATTTGGTATTACCTAATATAATACACAATATATGAAAATAACAATAATTTTCTTACTTCCTAGCATTAAGGTATCCAGCCTTTCGAGTTAAGTTTCGATTCACAGGAAATTTGGTGGGATCTGGGTCAGGCACATATAAGGGGTCACTGGCTACTTCCAAATCCTCTATTGTCTGCTGCATGGTCTCTACGTCACTGTCCATTTCCCTGCGAACACTAACACAAAAAACAATTATTTACTACCAACCACAATCCACAAAGAACTCCTCACCAATCACATTTACTTGTATATTTGTCTTGTACATATTTTATTCAAAGAGAAAAGCCGAGTCATAAGTGATAAAAGTAACACAAATATTTTGAATAGCTTTACCTTTAATTTGAAACTTAATTATTTTGGAAATAACACTAAATTCAAAAAGTAATGAAACCAAACTAAATGCCTTAGAAGGAATTTTCAAATTGCTCTTTAGAGCGATGATTTTCCACAGCTCTCTCCACACCTCACACTGCCCACATCACTGCTAACATTTCAAACTGAGTAGAACTGCTTAGAAAGTAAGATTTATTTAGTAATCTCCCATCCAACCCCAACAATTTAAAGATAATTTTACTTATGGATAATTACTGTGTCTTTTATATTCAGACAGAAAAACTAGCTTTGAGTAACTGTATTCATCATCAAATATATCAAAGTCCAAGCTCATTCCAGGGGAAAGGTGGTGACAATGCCAAGAAGCATCCACAAGCCATGTGAGACACACTCATGGCAGGACAAACACTCCCTCAGGAAACAAACTGGTAAATATTTTTCAATGGTAGCATTTCAGTTAGTTGTCAGTTTTTCACTTCATTTCAATTTAAAGGAAAAAGGTGCTTACTTCTGGACACTCGTTCCAATATTAGCTAAAAATTCTTCCAGTTGTTCATTGAGATTTTCAGAACCCATCTTAAAGAAACTTATCTGGGTTGAAAGAAGAGTGGAGGATCAATAACACAAATACACAGCAGAAAATAATAAAAATACTTACAAGTAAATCATATCAACAATCTCCAAGACACATGGTTAAGAAAAAAAAGAAATTAAAAAAAAAAAAAAGGATTATTCCGTTTGTATGCTGTTTGCAACTTCTACTGGGCAAAGAAACACTGAATAAGACTTAGATCCCACTGACATCCTTTTGTTATTTTTTAACTGCACAAGAAATATATATGTATGGAAACTATTTCACACTTACCTCAAAGATACATAAGTTTTATAATTTAGGAAAAATAAATACTCTTTTATCTGAAGGAGTATTCACATTTCTTAGACTATAATGTTTTTTAATATCTGTTTGAGAGGTGGTGGAGGGAGGGAAGTAAGGAGGAAGAGAGAGAGAGAGAAGAGGAAAAGAAAGAGAGAAGGTATGCTCTCCAACCACTGGTCCACTCCCTAAATGCCCGAAATACCACAGCCCCACTCTACCTCCCACGCAAAATCAGGAGCCAGGAACTCGATCCAGGTCTCCTACCTGGGCAACAGAAACCAAATCACTTCAGTCATCACTGCCACCTCCTAGGGTCTGCATTAGCAGGTAGCTATAGTCAGAAACTAGAACCAGCAGTCAAACCCAGTTACTACAACATGGACTACAAGCTTCTTAACCACTAGGCTAAACACCTGCCTTAAATTTTTTGATGCTTAAGGAACTAATATTATCTATCAACTGAAACTTAGTTTTCTAGCCTATTTTCTGATATGCAATTCTTTGGGCACTTTGGAGTACATAGGTTATTTTTAACTCGGCAAATATGCAAAAAAACAAGGGATGAACTCAAATTTGATCATCCTCTTTCAGATCCATTATAAAGGAAGAGGAAGCTCCAGCAATAGGTTTAACTTTGGAATTCATTTAGCTTTCTGTACTTGCCCCTTAAGTGTGACAGAAAGGATTTAAACACACATAATGGTAAGCAGTTCCATTTATCCTAAAATATCTGAAATCTTGATTTGCAAGGAAACCATTCTCGCAGCTTCCTTAAATCCATACACAGGTGTGCTGAAAATAGTATGTAATGTCCTTATATTTAACTCGATATATAGCTTTCAGAACAATTATAATACAAAACATGATAAAGTACTTACCTGAGCTTGCATGTACCCAAGTAGAGGTTCTAACAATGCTATTTTCTTCTTATACTGTAGAGTATTTAATGCACAAAAATAATGCATCATGGTCTGGTGTTGTTTCTTTCTGGAAGTGTACACATCTTCTGTTACTTCATACTTCACCTTTGAATTTAAAGATTAAAAATACTATGATTTACTTAATTTTGAATTATCTTCAGTAGCAGCTTTGAGAAACAGGCAAACAGTTTATCAAGAACGGCTGAACATAATTTCCTGTTTTTTGATCTATTAGAAATCTTTCAATACACTGGCTGATTTTCCTGTTTAACAACTACATCTTTTACAAAACACACAACCAAACAAAAATTCTGCATAGAGCTAAGAATGGCACAGTAACTAAACTAAGCACACAAAGTCTACCAGACGGAGAAAAGGCAGACAACTGTTTGTTGTTAGCTTAGCAACTGGTCTCTGAAATCAGCCTTCCTCTCCTAATTGCTGGTCTTCCTTCACTCATACTTAAAAACACATGTGCCCCTTAGATTTCTTACATTCAGATAATAAATATTTGTTGAGGATCAATTATGTAATATGCATTTAGCTCTTCTCTCTTCCTCCTTTCCTTAGAATCCCAACAAATATCAAGAATATTCCAATATACCAATGACCCAATGATCACCAATTTTTACCTCTGCTTCTCATTTTCCTAAGAGCCAAAAGAAGTACATCTCCAGCTAGGTTTTTATGTGTTTATGTGTATTGTGGGTGTGTGTATACATGCACTCACGCACTGGAAATACCCACAAAACCTGCTCTTCTACTTGGTTTCTTAGCTCTCTTAATTACTCCTGGACTCATCAGTCATTCAAATAATTAGGACTAATTTTTCATTCTTCCTCCTACCATAAATCTTGTCAATTCTCCTTAAAAAATATGTCCCAGGTGTTGGCATCGTAGGGTAGTGAGTTAAACTGCTGGCTGCAATGACGACATCCTGAACTGGATCCCATATTACTGTCCTGTGTCCAATCCAGCTCTAATGTGCCTGAGAAAAGCAGCCGATGATGGCTCAAGTACAAGCCCCTGCCACTCATGTGGAAGACCCAGATCAAATTCTGGGCTTCTGATTTTGGCCTGGCCAAGCAGCCATTTTAGGAGTAAACCAGCTGATGGAAACATTCTCTTTCTGTATCTGTGTGTGTGTGTATGTGGGGGTGTGTTTGTCTTCCTCTGTCACTCTGCCTCTCAAATAAATAAATAAATCTTCAATCTAAATGCCTGTCAACAAAAGACTGGATCAAGAAATTATGAGAAATGGGGGAGCGGCAAGATGGCGGAATAGGCAGGGAGCACACTATTAGTCCGGGGGGAGAGAAAGTTTAATATAAGTGGAGATACTGCAGGGTCAAGGAAGAGTAGGGGAAGAAACAGCAGAGGAAACTCTTCCGGAACTAGTGATTCACAGTGGACCTGCGTGGAGAGCGTGGGAGCCCAAGTTCGGGACACCAGCGGCAGACTCAACACACCAGCGCTGGAACGCAAGGTGAGCCGAACCTCAATAGCCCGAGATACCAGCGGGCAAGCGGAAAGAGGAGGCTAGAGGGAACGAGGCTTGAAACTCTGTGGGGAAAAGTTCACCAGGCTAACTAGAAGATAGATAGGAAAAAAATAAAAAAAGTGACCGATACGGACACGAGTTTCTCTCTCTCCGCTCACCTCTCAAAGGCGAGCAAGACAGAGCAGGCGCCATTTTGGACAAGCGTCATAAGCAGAGCGACCTCAGGTCTGCACCAGCCCTGAGCCTAGCAGAAAAACCTGACTCTGGGGGGAGGGGTGAAATAACAGGAGATTAGCATCTAACTTGGCAACCCAGTGGGAGACTGCAGGAGAATTGGAGCCCACACTGAGGGCAGCAGAGATTCCCTGTGTGGTCCTTGGGAAAGAGCTTCTGATCTCTGGCTCCTGTGGGTATATCATTTGCCTGCTAACTACCTCCAATTACGTTCAGCTGTGCGGAATTACTTCCCTTTTAAATCAAAAAAAGAAAGAGAGATTTACCACACCTAACCTGGGAGTGTCATCTTTGACACACCCTCAACCCTGAGGAACCAAACACAGCTCTCAGTCCACACTCATCTCAAGCCTCTAAGGCTCCACTGAAAGCAGACAGTCCACTTAATATAGAGCCATAGTGTAACAAGAAAAAACACCACAGTGAAGAAACCAAATATCTCCAACATGCCAAACAACAAACGCAAAAACCAAGCTAACAAGAACAAGGAAGACACTATGACGCCCCCAAATGAAAAAGACACCCCAATTCAAGATTATGAAGATGATGAGATCGAAGAAATGCAAGAAGCGGATCTCAAAAAATTGATAAGAACATTAAGAAGTTCTCAAAAACAAATTCTTGAACTACAGAAATCCTTAATGGACAAGATAGAAAATCTCTCTCATGAAAGTGAAATATTAAGGAGGAATCAAAATGAAATGAAACAACTAGTAGAACATGAAACTGTGATAGTGACAAAAAACCACAATGAAATGAAGAACTCAATAGCTCAAATGACAAACACATTAGAGAGCCTTAAAAACAGAATGGGCGAAGCAGAAGAGAGGATATCAGACTTAGAAGACAGAGAACAGGAAAGGAAACAGGCAAACCAAAGAAAAGAAGAAGAAATTAGAAATCTAAAAAATATTGTCGGGAATCTACAGGATACTATTAAAAAATCCAACATTCGGGTTCTAGGAGTTCCTGAAGGCATGGAGAGGGAGAAAGGATTAGAAGGCATTTTCAGTGACATACTAGCAGAAAATTTCCCAGGTTTGGAGAAGGTCAGAGGCATCTTAGTACAGGAAGCTTATAGAACCCCTAATAAACATGACCAAAAGAGATCCTCACCACGACATGTTGTAATCAAACTCACCACAGTGAAACATAAAGAAAAGATTCTAAAAGGTGCAAGAGAGAAATGCCAGATTACTCTCAGAGGATCTCCAATTAGACTCACAGCAGACTTCTCATCAGAAACCCTACAAGCTAGAAGGGAATGGCGAGACATAGCCCAGGTACTAAGAGAGAAAAAATGCCAGCCCAGAATACTATATCCTGCAAAGCTCTCATTTGTGAATGAAGGTGAAATTAAGACTTTTCATAGCAAACAGAAACTGAAAGAATTTGTTGCCACTCATCCTGCCCTGCAAAAGATGCTTAAAGATGTGTTACACACAGAAACACAGAAACATGGTCACCAATATGAAAGAAGGTAAAGGAAGGAAACCTCACAGCAAAAGATCACAGGAAGCTCAATTTCTCTTTGACATAGAATTAAACTCTGATGCTCTGTTAAAGCAATGTGTTAAAGTAATCTATTATGTTCTCTTGATGTCTGTTAAATTCTAATTGTTCAAAAACAGCTGAATTTTTATTAAGAGCTATCGGTTATTTAAATATGTGCTTTTTTCAAAAATTTGAATAACCACCTTGTAACAATGATCAAATTTGGTCTCTGTTATGTCATGATTTTAAGAAATCTTATTTCAACCAGATATTTTGGATTTTGAGCCTTCTTGGCATTCTTGACAGGCATTCAAAAAATCAAAGTTTCAAACAATCTGGTCTCTAAAATTTCCAGTAAATCCTGGACTTTGGTTTTTCCAGTTTGGGCCCAACTGAAAAAATCGAAGGACCTATGTCTCTCATCTTATAGAGACACCAACTAATCAGGCTATTTGGAGTATATTAGAAGGACTGTCAAGATGTGATGTGGTACCAGACTTTAAGTTTCTATAATGGAAAATGCTATTAATACAAATGTTTGAGAATTAAAAAGTCTAATGATCTTGTGTTACTAGACATGATAGTTATCTTAATGAGAAAGCCCCAGAGGCCTAAAGGGATAAATACTTGTAAAATCCTACAGGTGCTTTCAAAAATACTGTGAAGTAAGCAAGTGCCTCTTGTTGGTTGATGAGTTTCTAATTTTAAACATGGCGACTTAAAGTCTTTTGTCATCCACAGTTATATATGATGTGCTGCTCATAAAACTAAAGCGTTGTTGGTTCTGTGTTTAGCTGTCCTCCTATAGGTTCCTATGGACTTTTTCCAGCCACTTCTATTGTATTCAGTACTTTGGGATGGCTCTGCAAACAGATGAAGCCAATAATGTATTAACAGTACCCACTGAGAGAAAGTATGGTTAACTGAGGTTACTAAAAACAAAAAGCAATTCAAATCAATTGGCAATCTACAAAAAGAGTTAAAGATTTTAAAAGCTATTATTAAAATTGCTATATTGGTCTATTATGCTATATTATATGTGTGTACATATTGTATGTTCACATGGGGAAATTTTATTAAGAGTTTTATTTTAAATGGCTTATAGATAAGATTGTCCATAAATTTAAGCTGCTAAAATCAATCAAAGATACATTTTAATTTGTGTGACCTGAATCTGTGTATCATGTGTTTTAGACTTGTTGTTAGAAAGAAACTAAAAACATTTTAGATGGTTGTGCTTAAGTTTACTGGCTAAACAAGCTACACCATGTTAGATATTTAAGAGGTGTTTTCAAATACATGATTCTTAAAATTTATAGAAGGCATTGGACCTTCTGGTAAATGTTTTCTTAAGTTGTTATCTAATGGTTGAAACGGTTTGCTAAGTATTCATGTGATATTGCTATTGTCAGCAAGCGATCTAGGACTTGCTCCCTCATTTCTCTATTCTAAGCCCAACTTGTTCTTTCATTTCTCTATTCTCTTCAAGGTAGGAAACTAATTCTATTATGAAGGAATCTGTAGGATGCACAATTTAATCTTTAGACCTTATAAAAGAGATGGCTAACATTTTTCTACAATAGCATAGCCAAAATAAGAACTTAAATAATAATGTCATAGCTAGATTCTCTTCGCCATCAGCGAAGTATACAGTAAGTAGGAAAAACCTCCCTTTCAGACCAAAGGGAAAGAAAGTTTTAAAGTGAGAATATAATTTTCCTCATGGGCATTGTCTACCTTAGAAAAACTACTACAGAACATGCCTGTGACTATAGACTTGTAGTTCAGGCCACCGAAGATTAGAGATGGGACACGGGCACTCCCTTGACTTGCATCCTCTGGTCTGCTTTAACACAAACCAGGAGGAAAAGAAAGCTAGGCATCAGAAGCAATGGGTGGTAGGCCTATTAATGGCTGATCTGTACAGTGATCTGCCCTCAAGGAGACCCAACAGGCCAGTCCACTGCAGTGGCTTTCAATGTGGTAAGCCTGGGCTTCAGCAGAAGTCAGCTTGTGAAGAGCCCTGGCAGCTCTGCCAAGAGTTGGATCACTGGAAATGGACCTGCCCTGGAGTCGAAGGATGCCCAGGTCAGAGCCACAGATCTTATTGGCTCTAAGCTGAAAAGCCCTTCACTCAGCCCCACTTCCAACGTGACCACTGCAGCAGAGGGGATGGTCAAGTAGGGTCAGCAACATTGCAGGCAGAACTGTAAATTTCTTGTTAGAGATGCCACCTGCCTTTACCTGGCCAGCTCTCCTCCCAGCCCAGCCAAGTAATGAAAGTCAACAGAGTGCCTTCCCCTTGGAGGTTCACACCTCCCTTAGGATATACCCCATGTGAAGAAATAGATAGGTCTGGGCCTCTTAACTTACAAGGCCTAAAGCCCACCAGATTATTATCAAGCCCCTTCTATCAGGTTCTATTTGCCTCTCAATCAGAAAAATTAATTGTAGCTTAGACAGCACCTTTCTTAGCTCCTCTAATAATGACTCTGTCCTTTGTTCTAGGCCCTGTCTAGTGCACTTGGGCCTCATTCCTTTGTCATCATAACCTCTACTCTACCACCAATGGCTCTACTCCCAACCTGTGTGTACTGATGGTCCTCTTCCCCACTTAATGCTGTATAATTGTTCAAACCTGGTAAATGCCACTCTTAGGATCATTGGTTACTATCCTCACTCTGTCTTTTATGACCTTGTCTAAATATGATCAGAGTCAGCAAACTTGGAAGGCTTCCATAGCCTTGGCAACTCATGACGACAGCCTAGGATGGTTACTGGCGCCATAAACTAGAGTGTCAATTTGTTGGGTCAACAACAGGAGCCACTGTGCACTTGCTCCTCATGTGGGATCTCTGTCCTTAATGTGCTGTCCATTGTGATTTAATGCTATAACTAGTACTCAAACAGTATGTTTCACTTTGTGTTTCTATGTGGGTGCAAACTGTTGAAATCTTTATACTAAATTGATCTTCTGTATATAAAGCGAATTGAAAATGAATCTTGATGCAAATGGAAGGGGAGAGGGAGCGGGAGAGGGGAGGGTTGCGGGTGGGAGGGAAGTTATGGGAGGGGGAAGCCATTGTAATCCATAAGCTGTACACTGGAAATTTATATTCATTAAATAAAAGTTAAAAAAAAAAAAGGAATTATGAGAAATGTACTCTATGGAATACTTCACAGCAGTTAAAAAAAATGAAATCCGGTCATTTGCAACAAAATGGATGAGTCTGGAAAACATCATATTTGGTGAAATAAGCCAGTCCCTAAGGGACAAATACTGTATGTTCTCCTAGATTTGTGATAACTAACAGAGCACCTAAAAGGAAACCTGGAGGCCAGCACCGTGGCTTAACAGGCTAATCCTCCGCCTTGCGGCACCAGCACACTGGGTTCTAGTCCTGGTTGGGGCGCCGGATTCTATCCCGGTTGCCCATCTTCCAGGCCAGCTCTCTGCTATGGCCCGGGAGTGCAGTGGAGGATGGCCCAAGTCCTTGGGCCCTGCACCCGCATGGGAGACCGGGAGAGGCACCTGGCTCCTGGCTTCGGATCGGCGAGATGCGCCGGCCGCAGCGGCCACTGGAGGGTGAACCAGCGGCAAAAAGGAAGACCTTTCTCTCTGTCTCTCTCTCTCACTATCCACTCTGCCTGTCAAAAAAAAAGGAAACCTGGAGAAGTGAAACTGACACTATGAGAAGCAATGACTTGAATAGCCCTTGTCTTTACTGCCAAGGAACAGTTTATTACTTTATTCTTTTTACTTAATACCACTGGTTGAACCCTTTACTTAATGTAGAATTAATCATAAGTGCATAAAGTCAATTGAAAATAGATTCCAGTGAAAAATAAGAGTGGGAATAAGAGAGGGAGGAGCTGTACAGCTATGCACACATTCCCATGGACTTTCACCTAAGGGTAAAGTTAAAAATTTGCCATGAGACTCCAAATCCCATTAAGCTGGGTAGTAGTAATGCCATCTTACACGTTAAAGTGATATTAAGTGATTGATTATATAAATATTATTAAGTGTCAAAGGGATCACATAAATAAGACCAAGTGTCTAGTAATAACAACAGATAGAATTAAAAAGGAAACCATGTTCCAACATGGAAAGCAGTCCACAAAGCAGACTCAGAGGATGAAAAACACCCTAAACACCACTCTGACCTCAGAATCAGCCCTTAAGGCATTCTAGACTGGCTGAAAAGACCATGAGCCCATTTCAGGCATGGAAAGCCAAGACACAGTGCCAAAAAAAAAAAAAAAAAAAAAAAAAATCGACATGAAGGATCTCTGTGAGTGAGACTCCAGTGGAAAGAAGGGGCCATGAAAGGAGGTTCTTTTCTTTGAAGGGAGGAGAGAACTTCCACTTTGCTTATGGCTCTTTCTAAATACTGACAGAGTTTGTGGACTCAAAAGGCTTCCATAGCCTTGGCAGCTTATGACAAGAGCCTCGGGTGATTACTGATGCCATAAATAAGAGTGTTAATTGTTAAATCAACAACAGGAGTCACTGTGCACTTACTCCCCATGTAGGACCTCTGTCCTTAATGAGTTGTACTAAGAGAATTAACTGCAAAACTTGTACTCAAACAGTACTTTATACATCTTGTGTGTGTGGCGAGGTGCAAATTGTTGAAATCTTTACTTGGAATGGAGTTGGTCTTCTGGATATAAAGTTGATTAAAAACAAATCTTAATGAAAAATGGGATGGGAGAGGGAGTAGGAGGTGGGACGGGAGTGGGAGTGGGAGGGGGTATAGGGGAGAAGAGCCATTATTTTCCTAAAGTTGTACCTATTAAATTTGCATTTATTAAGTAAAAGCTTTAAAAAAAGTAAATAAATTTTTAAAATATTCCTTCCAAAAGTATTCTTTCCTCTCCACTTTCAATAATAACATTAGCTAAAATCTTTATTATATCTCTGCAAACTACTCAAATACTTTTTCAGTGGATTCCCTCTCATTTATTTTTTGACCATTTTCATGTTAATGTGATATTAAAAAAAGATAACTAATTCAATGCAGTTCACAGATATAATTTTAAGAATATAATGATACTGAAGGAGAAGGTATATATCACACCTTGTCATTTTCTCTCTTTTTTGACAGTCGACTGTATCTGTTAATTGCAGCATCATGATCTGGAAAGCAGAAATGAATGTTAACCACAGAACTTTGCAACACTTGAAGTGTTAAATGGTTTTTACTTGTGAATCTCTCTGCCAGTGTACTATAGCAAGAAAAGAATTCCCTATCACATGAATTACTGCATTCAAATTTTCCCCACAGCCAAATTTCCCCCATGACCAAAATCCCCTTAAATTGTTTCTATCAAACTTATTTTTAAAAAAAAAATCCAATGGCAAGGGAACAATAGTCTACTGATAGTATTTTTTTTTTTTTTGACAGACAGAGTTAGACAGTGAGAGAGAGAGACAGAGAAAGGTCTTCCTTCCATTGGTTCACCCCCCAAGTGGCTGCTACAGCCGGCACGCTGTGCCAATCTGAAGCCAGGAGCTGGGTGCTTCCTCCTGGTCTCCCATGTGGTGCAGGGCCCAAGCACTTGGGCCATCCTCCACTGTACTCCTGGGCCACAAGAGAGTTGGAATGGAAGAGGTGTGCCCCAACCAGGACTAGAACCCGGGGTGCCGGTGCCGCAGGCGGAGGATTAGCCAAGTGAGCCGCGGCGCTGGCCTAGATTTTTTTTTTTTTAAAAGATTTATCTATTCATCTGAAAGTCAGAGTTACAGAGAGAGAGAAGAGGCAGAGAGAAAGAGAGGTCTTCCACCCGATGGTTCGCTCCCCAACTGGCCACAACAGCCGGAGCTTCGCCAATCCGAAGCCAGGAGCCAGGAGCTTCTTCTGAGTCTCCCACGCGAGTGCAGGGGCCCAAGGACTTGGGCCCTCTTCTACTGCTTTCCCAGGCCACAGAAAAGAGCTGGACTGGAAGAGGAGCAGCTGGGCCTCGAACCGGCACCCATATGGGATGCCGGCACTTCAGGCCAGGGCATTAACCCGCTGTGCCACAGCGCAGGCCCCTCTACTGACAGTATTTTTAGAAGTATTTTTACAGGCCGGCGCTAATCCTCTGCCTGCGGCGCCGGCACACCGGGTTCTAGTCCCGATCGGGGTGCCGGATTCTGTCCTGGTTGCCCCTCTTCCAGGCCAGCTCTCTGCTGTGGCCCGGGAGGGCAGAGGAGGATGGCCCAAGTCCTTGGGCCCTGCACCTGCATGGGAGACCAGGAGAAGCACCTGGCTCCTGGCTTCGGATTGGCACAGAGCGCCGGCTGCAGCAGTGGCTTTTCTCTCCGTCTCTCTCTCTCTCACTCTCCACTCTGCCTGTCCAAAAGAAAAAAAAAGTATTTTTACAACAAAATTAGCAAATGCTCATTTTAAAAAAGTTGGAATATATACAGAAGGAAGGTAAAATATCTTAGACATTTAAAGAGTAAACTACAAATTTCCTTCAATTTTTTTTTATATAGTAGAAACAATGTAAATAACAAAACTGATTTAAATTATGTTCACTTCAACTTTTTATTCTTTTTAAAAATTTCAATTTTCACAAAGAATCTAGCTATGGATGTGCAATGAAAAATTCGTTATTACAAGAAATAAGTGTGTAGGTGAGCACTATGGAGTAATGGGTAAAGCCACCACCTATGGTGCTGGCATCCAGTAAGGCACCAGTTCAAGTCCCAGCTGCTCCACTTTCGATCCAGCTTCCTGCCGACAGCCTGGGAAAGCAGCAGAAGATGGCCCAAGTCCACAGGCCCCTGCACCCACGTAGGAGACCTGGAAGAAGCTCCTGGCTCCCAGCTTTGAACCAGCCCAGATCTGACCATTGAGGCCATTTGGGAAGTGAACCAGAGGGTGGTTCACTTTTTCTTAAAAAAAAAAAAAAAATTAATAAAAAAGAAGAAGTGTGTAAGGAATTCAGGGCTTACCATTACTGGCAATCTGAAATACTTCCTTTAATGTCAGTATCTCTGAAAAAGTTCAAGAATAATTCCAGTTCAGCATATTTATGCAACATCAAGTTTGTTCTGAAGACAGTAAATGTCACTTAAGCCAAAATTAAAACTTCCAAATAATATTCAACATTCAAAGCAAAATAGTTACTCTGTATTTTAGCTCATCTTCAGAACACTTACTATGATTAGCAACAATTACAACACCAGAAAAATCTACTTCCTTCAAATCAGCAATATAATCAGTCTCCTTGGATTATAAGAAAAGAATTCTTGTTTCTTGACCTTAGGAAAAAAACATTCTGAGCATCACCACAATTATTAACTCTACCTCTAAAATACATCTGTCTTCATCCCATGTATGACTGAAATACTTTATCATTCACTGATAAGTTAAATAGTTTTATTCTATCTAAATACTTTGAAAACAAATCTGTATGACTGAGTTTATAGATGATAAAGAAGCAAAGTCTGCAAAACTCTCATTTTATCACCTAGTAATTCTAAATGAGTGATAAAAAAATCCACTAACTTGAAAGTTGTTACACATAGCAGCACTCCTGTCTCCCACAACTCCAGCCATCTACATACTCCTATATTCTGTGCCCCTAACCTAATTCAGGCCTTGGTCAGACCTCAGTGGACTTTCCTACTTCAATCTCCTAGACACCAAATTTACTCTGTTCTGTCCTGATAAACAAAGGGATTTTGTCTCTACTCCTTAAAGAACTCCACTGACTACTCTTTGCTCATAAACTCAAGTCCTCTTTAGCATGATCCAGGGCTATCAAATCTAATGCTACAAGCATCTCCAGTCTTGCCCCAAAACATCCAATGTGGCAGTCACACTGAATTTGTCACTATTAAAACAAGCTATATACTTCTACAGCTTTGGTCATCCTAGTCCCTCTAATAATTATCTAATAGAACTATGACTCTCTTCTCAGCAAATTCCTCTTTACCGTTCAACGCTTGAGTCATATCACTGGCATAGCCTTTCTGAACCCCCTCTTCTGAACCCGCACAGCACAACGCTTATTCCCTAACCATAACAGGCACAGTATCATAATTGCGTGTTTTTACCATCTCCTTCTGCAGGATTTCTCAAAGGAAAAGATAACTTATTCATATAACTCAGTATTTAGTTCAGACACCTCGCCTTAGTTCCTATAAATGTTTGGTGACTAATTAAAGTAAAAGTGGCAAAGGTTGCAGTCAGAAACAGTTTAGGTAGATAGTGATATGCATTTTACAAGCATTGATCTTCTGACAGCTAATGAAAGTAAACGTAAGTTTGACTTCAATACCTTTCAGATCTCGTTCTTTAAACTGGGTAATGGGAAACATCATGGCATCAGCAAGTTGAGTTGAAAGTACAGCATGACAAGAGCTAAGCTAGTGAAAGAAAGACCAAAAAGGCCAAGTAACTAACTATACAGAGACATTTAACCAGTATTACGTAAATTAAACAATCTAATTAAAATGCTTTGATAAATTCTACACAAGAAAACACTAAAAATTTTGTGATTAATACAAAATATGAAACATCCAAAAGATGCCCATTTAAAACTCTTAGGAAGAAAAAACACAGGATGATCTTGCTTTTGTTAGATATGACACCAAATGTGCAAGGACCAAAAGAAAATATAAACTGGACTTCATCAAAATAACTCCTGCGCAAAGGATACTACCAATAAAGTAAAGATAACCCATAAAATGGGAGAAACCACTTGCCAATCACATACCTAATAACAAACTTGTACCTAGAATGAAGAACTCTTACACCTCAGTAAGATGACAAATAATCCAATTAAAAAGCAGGCAGTGCAGACTTTTGCGCAGTGGTTTAAACTGCCACTTGGAACATCAGAATCCTGTATTGGAGTAGTCCCTGCTACTATGCTTCCAATCCAGCTTCATGCTAATGAATTTGGGAAGGCAGATGACAGCTCAGGTACTTGGATGCCTGCCGTCTACCAGGCTCCTGGTATCAACCTGGCCCAGCCCCAGCTGCTCTGGGCATCTTGGGAGTGACCCAGCAGATGGAGGGTATCTTTGTCTCTCTCTCCTTACACCCCTTCTCAAATATATAAATCTTTAAAAAAGTAACTTTTAAAAAGTAGACAGGGTCCGGCACAATGGCACAGTGGATAGAGCTGCCACGTGCAGCACCAGCATCCCGTATAGGTGCTGGTTTGGGTCCTGGCTGCTTCACTTCTGATCCAGCTCTCTACTATGGCCTGGGAAAGCAGTAGAAGATGACCCAAGTGCATGGGCCCCTGCACCTACATGGGAAACCTCGAAGAAGCTCCTGGCTTCGGATCTGCGCAACTCCAGCCGTTGCGGCCATCTAGGGAGTGAACCAGCAGATAGAAGACCCCTATCTCTCTTTCTGCCTCTGCCTCTAACTCTTCCTTTCAAATAAATAAATACATCTCCGAAAAAAAAAAAAAAAGTGGGCAAAGGATCTGAGTATCTGAGTAGACACTTCAAAGGTGTATAAATGGCTAAAAGGCATCATTAGCCATCAGAAAAATGCCAATCAAAACCACAATATCACTTTATACCGACTTAGAGGTCTACAATAATTATTAAAACTATGAAAGTAATAGTTGTTGGTGAGGATATAGAAAAACTTCAACCCTCCTACATTGCTGGTGGATAGAAAAATGATGCAAGCATTGTAGATAGCTTGGTAGTTTCTGGAAAACCCAAAATTACCATCAGATTTTAAAACCTCACTTCTGGGTATATAACTAAATTAACTTTAAACTCATCTTGGAGCTGGTGCTGTAGTGTAGTGGACTATGCCTTCACCTGTGTCGCCAGCATCCCTTATGGGCACATGGGTGCCAGTTTGTGCCTGGGCTGCTCGGCTTCCAATCCAGCTCTCTGCTATGGCCTTGGAAAGCAGTGGAAAACGGCTCAAGTGCTTGGGCCCCTGCATCCGCGTGGGAGACCCAGAAGAAGCTTCTGGCTCCTGGCTTTGGACTGGCCTAGCTCCAGCCCTTGCAGCCATGTGGGCTGCAGATGGAAGACCTTTCTCTCTGTCTCTCCCTCACTTTGTCACTCTCTCTCAAATAAATAAATAAAATCTTGAAAACAAAAAAGCAAACTTGAATACACATGCTCATAGTAGCACTACTCACACTAGTTAAAACATGAAAACAACCCAAATTGTTCATCAATAATAAAAACATGATATACCTGTAAAATGAAATTTTTTCAGCCAAAAAAATTGTATTGATGAATATTACAACATAAAGCATAAACACATGCTAAGAGAAAGACAGACACAAAGTCCTCAAATGATTTGAGTCCATTTACGTGAAATATCCGAAATAGGCGAATCTACGAAGACAGGAAGCAGATTAGTGGTTGCCAGCATCTAGGGATGCAGGGAAGAGACAATGGGAGCCTACAAGCGAGTTTCCTTTGGGATAATGAAAATGTTCTAGAACTAGATGGTGGTGATAAGTTCACAACATTGTGCATATATTAAATGTCACAAATAGCAAATTTTATATGTATTTTACCATTTTTTTAAATTAGGAAAATCTCATTTCCTGTATTATCCTACGGCATCATCCTAGGTAACATTTTGCTAAAAGGAGTTATAAAATACTTCAAAAATCACTTTCCAGTTATAAGGACTAGAAAGGACAAAACTACTGACTCATGAAGAGTGTTCACTGCAACAGCAGAGAATGGTTTTAGACTCCCCTCACCCACCACAACTTTCTTCCTCTTAGCTTATTTTATTTATTTGAAAGGCAGAGTTACAGAGAGAGACAGAAGGATAAATATAGAAACAGAGTTGGTCTATCCGCTGGTTCACTCCCCAAATGTTTGCAATGTCCAGGGCTGAGCCAGCCAAAGCCAGGAACTTCATCATGTCTCCCACACAGGTGCAGGGGCCCAAGCACTTGGGCCATCTTCCAATGCTTTCCCAGATGCATTAGCAGGGAACTGGATCAGAAGTGGAGCAGTCAAGACTTGAACAGGCACCTGCAGTAGATGCCAGAAATGTAGGCAGTAGCTTAACCCATTTACGCCCCAAAGCTGGCCCCATCTTATTTTTTTATTTTTTTTTTTTAATGATTTGTTACAATGACTGGTTTGCGAAATTAAGAGTTGTTTGCAAAGGAAGGATAAATAAGAACTGAACATGTAAATGTTGTTTGATAGCAAAAAAGAAACCACAAAGGGTCTAACAGCTCAGTTTAACTTTCCTCTCCCTGCTCACATTCAGTAACCCCAAGGAAGGCAGCAGTGTTATGGCACAGCGAGTTAAGCCACTGCTTGTGAAGCCAGCTTCCCATACTGGAATGCCAGTTCAAGTCCAGCTGCTCTGCTTCCGAGCCAGCTTCCTGCTAATGCTCCTGGGAAAGCAGCAGATTATGGCCCAAGTACTTGGGTCCCTATCACCCATGTGAAAAGAGCAAGATGGAGTTCCTGGCTCTTGGCTTCAGCCTGCTCTAGACCTGGCCGATGGGGCCATCTGGGAAGTGAACGAGCAGATAGAAGATCTCTCTCTCCCTCTCCATCTCTCGTTCTTCCAAATCAATTTAAAAAATAAATAAAGTAACACAACAAAAGACTACACAGTCCATACACTGAAAGTAGAGAAAGCACATCTATATTCTGCTTCCTGGGAAATAATTTGTTTTATTCAGATAAAGGAAGTGTGTTTTTTATTTTAATGAGACAACCACCAGGATATAGAAATGAGGTCCTTCTTAGTAATCTTTGTAATACAGCTCTACTCAGTCGAAATTACAAAGCTCCCCCCAAAACTAAACTTGACTAAGTTAATTATGACTATGTATTCAAGCAAAAAAGAAAAAAATAAAATAAAAACACTTGCCTCATCTATAACTTTTGAAAACTGTTGTAAAGTAGAGCTCATAACTTCATCGTCACCTCCCAATGGAAACCGCTGAAAAGCAAGAAACAGAGAAAGGTCCAATACTGTATGTCTTCTGTGAAAGACATAATTTACATTTTTAAGTAACTTCAAAAGACTTTCAAAAGTCTAAACAACTTCTAACAATATCATTTAAACAGTACAATTTACACATTTAATAAACACTAATTAAAATGTTTGCAAAGTAACCAATTTAACAAGGTATACTAGAATGTATACTGTACGGGATGTTCAAAGATTTGGCTTTTAGCTCTAGTTCTTCCAATAGCCAATAGTATAAGCTTTAGCAAGCCTCTGAGTACCTTCATTTGTAAAACAAAGACAGGTAAACTAAATAACTTTTATCTAACATAAATCACTAAGGCTCTCTCTGCATAGTGAGATTTCAATGGCATATTCTGTTAATTCAAAAAAGCCAAAAGACTCTTGATGAGTCAAGAGTCTCTTCATCCACAAAGGCACTTTATCACAACATATTTTAAATCATGCTTTTAAAACGTTGACACACAATACCTGTTTTTCGTATTCTTTTAAAAGTTTTGAAGTCAGGTGTGTTGCTGCGCTTAATTCATTCTATGGAAAAACATTAGCATTCAGATTAGCACACTACTGGATAATAAAGTTTTAGCTGAAAATGCTAGGCCATTTTTATTTATTATCACTTAACATAAGTATTATACAACCTATTTCTTAAACTCTTACTAAATCACTTGAAAGGTAACTACCAATACAGTACTTTTAAAGGTAAACTCAAGCATAAAATAGTCATTGTCAAACCAACCATATTCCAAATATGTGTGTTTTTTGGCTAAAAGAAACTAATCACTAAGTATTTTAAAAGCTAGATGTACACTACATGATCTTATCGGAATCTCTGGAGAATCTAAAGATGAATGCCTGATGATCCCTCTCCAGATACTGACACTAGACTATGTCTGATAAGCATTTCAAAACATGAAACCAGTATTTGATTAACTTAGCAGCATTTCATAGCAACACAACATGAAAGAGCATTCTTAATTCAAATTCTTTTTCAGTGATGACTATAGTGACAAAAGAACATTTCTTTTACATAGTAACTGAATTATCTGTGGTCAGAAATAAAATTTGGAAGACCTATCACAAGGGAAAAACAAACAACTATCACAGCAACTTCTAAGTATATAATGAAAATGTGAATCTAGAAATCAGAAAAAAGAGAAAAAATAAAATTTGATTAATCCCAAAGAAAATATATCATAGAATTCAAGTTGCTATTAAGTTATAAGCCTTAAATTTTATTCCTGCTTTACAAAAATCCTAAAGTTCACCTCCTTGTGACCTAGAACTACATCTACTTTTTATTATCTTCTTCTAAACTACGTAAGGACTAACCCCTTTTAAATCCTCTACTTCAAAAGGCAAAGTGTTCCGAAAGAACAAAAGCATCATTAGGGAAAAGTTACTAATGACAATATGGGATTCTCAGTCAAATCTTAGGCAAAGATCACTATCAGTGGGGTTCAGTTATAAAGCCCTTACTATGTCTGGGGAGAAGGGGGAGATGCTGTATCTTCCCTCATTTTTATAGTGCTATAAATTACACACTAGTAATTGAAAGATAAGTTTTGTAGCACAAGCCTAAATGTTTAGTCACAGGGCAGACCTGGCAGTTAAGATGACAGGAAGCCTTACCACAGTGCTCAGGTTCAATAACCAGCTCCAGCTTTCTCTGATGCATACCCTGACCCTGGCAATCAGTACATGATGGCTCAAATACTAGGGTTTCTGTCACCCACTTGGGAGAATTAGATTGAGTTCCAGGCTCCTGGATTCAGCCTGGCCCAGCCTTGGCTGCGGCATGAATTTGGAGAGTGAACTAGCAGATGGAAACACTCTCTCTCACTGTCTGCTTTTCAAATAAAATGAAAAACAAGTATTTTAAAGTACTGAGTTAGCTCTTAGCTTTTTACCTGTGCATCATAAATCCGATGCATAGCTTGATACAATTGGTTCATGTAATTGGAAATAGCTGTAGCATCTTCTTCAAATACACCCAGTAATGACCTTGTCTGTTTAAAATAAAAGCAATAAGTTTATACTAACCATTATATAAATCAGATGGAAAATATTTTTTTCTAAACAAATAAAAAATTCTAAAATATTAGAGCTCTAGTAATTCTGAATTTTAATCCATTTTCTTTCTTTTGAAAACACCAAGAAATCAGGGATTTTTATTCTCAGTTTCACATCATTAAAGTAGAGGTATTTTCCAACCATGTCACGCAAACTTTAGAAGGAACCACAGGGTAAATTTTTATGAATTAAAAATCCTGTCTGTGACACCAGCATCTCATGTGGGCACCACTTGGAGTCCTGGCTACTCCACTCCTGATCCAGCTCCTTGCTAATGCTACTGGGAAAGCAGCAGAAGATGGCCCAAGTGCCTGGGCCCCTGCCACACTTGCGGGAGATTTGGATGAAGCTCCAGGCTTCAGCCTGGCCCAGCCCTGGCTATTGCAGCCATTTGGGGAGCAAATCACAGGATGGAAGATCTCTCTCTCCATCTCTCCTTCTACGTAACTATACCTTTCAAATAAATTAATTAATCCTAAAAAAAAAAAAAAAAATCCTGTAATTAAACTTTACAAGGAACACAGGTGTATTTTTTACAAATTAAAAATTCTATAAACTAAGAACATATCAAAAGAAACATTCAAAGCTAAATCAACCATATTCCATGTGTAAATATTTAGACATTTCAGGATTAATTTAGGATGATCGTTTTTCTTGTTCCATGGTCTCTTCCAGTAGTGCCAAATCTTTCCCAGTCCTAATAAATTAATAATGCAGTACTTCCTCCCCAATGTGGTCAACTCTTCAGTCTATAAAATGTCAACTATGTTTTCCTGAGTGCAGAATCTGAAGGTTTCTTCCTTTTTTATACATTTCTATGTTGCTTGGCTTTTTATTATTATGAGCATGTAAAATTATCTTTAAGAGGAAAAATCTTACCAGCAAGTAAACATTAAGAATGTCAACAAAAATTATCAAAGCAAACTTGCCTATCAAAGGCAACGTTTGCTTACCATTCTATATCCCAGAGGCATGAGAAGAATAGAAATACCAACAGCTACTGATAACTGAAGCTTAAAATCTAAAAGATGACCTTGTATTTTTATTCTAAAATTCAGCTTGGCTATGGCTTCCTATGTTCAGTTCCAGTGTAAAGGAGAAAAAGGGCACAAGATTACCCAGTATATGAAGTCCACATTCTCAAGTCATCTACTTCTCCAGGGCTCTGAGATTTGGAATGGATAAAATCTCTCAGTCTTGTGCTGCACCCCAATCCCTACAGTGCTATCTGAAGTTCTGAAAAGGTGGGGCCATAGCTGTGGCACAGGGTAATTCTCACATATGGCCACCGGTTCTAGTCCTGGCTGCTCCTCTTCAAATCCAGCTCTCTGGTATAGCCTGTAAAAGCAGTAGAAGATGGCGCAGGCACTGGGGCCCCTGCACCCACATGGAAGACACAGCAGCAGCTCCTGGCTTTAGATCGGTGCAGCTCCGGCCAATGCAGCCATTCGGGGAATGAATCCACGGATGGAGGACTGATTTCTCTCTGCCTCTGCCTCTCTGTAACTCTGCCTTTCAAATAAATAAATAAATTAGGGGGGAAAAAAGATGTAAAAAGGAAAAGCATAAGGAAATCTTACAGGTTAATGCCCTTCTTAAGAAAAATCTGGGCCGGCGCCGTGGCTTAACAGGCTAATCCTCTGCCTTGCGGTGCCGGCACACCAGGTTCTAGTCCTGGTTGGGGCGCCAGATTCTATCCTAGTTGCCCCTCTTCCAGGCCAGCTCTCTGCTATGGCCTGGGAAGGCAGTGGAGGATGGCCCAAGTCCTTGGGCCCTGCACCCGCATGGGAGACCAGGAGAAGCACCTGGCTCCTGGCTTCGGATCAGTGAGATGCGCTGGCCGCAGCGGCCATTGGAGGGTGAACCAACGGCAAAAAGGAAGACCTTTCTCTCTGTCTCTCTCTCACTATCCACTCTGCCTGTCAAAAAAAAAAGAAAAAGAAAAATCTGAGGCTGGCATTGTGGTATAGAGGTAAAACCACCGCCTGTGACACAAGCATCCCATATGGGCGCCAGTTCACATCCGGCTGCTCCACTTTCCATCCAGCTCCCTGCTAACGGGAAAAGCAGCAGAGGATGGCCTGTTTGGGTCCCCGCCACCTGCATGGGAGACCTACATGAAGCTCCTCACTTAGGCCTGGCCCAGCCCTGGCCATTGAGGTTATCTGAGGAGTGAACCAGCGGATGAAAGATCAATCTCTCTCTCTCTCTAATTGACTTTAAAATAAATAAATAAAATCTTAAAAAAAAAATTGATTTCAAAAGAGAAAAGTCTACCCCTTAGCTTCACTTTTTCTGTCAAAAATCTCCAATTCAAGATTTACACTTAAGTCAGAATTGTGGTGGGGACCAGCACTGTGGTGCAGTGGGTTATGGGTGCTGGTTCAAGACCTGGCTGCTCCACTTTCCTTCCAGCTCCCTGCTAATATACCTGGGAAAGCAGTGCAGGATGGCCAAAGTGCTTGGGCCCCTGCACCCACATAGGAGACCCAAAAGAAGCTCCTGGCTCCTGGCTCTGGATCGGCTCGGCTCTGGCTGTTGCGGCCATCTGGGGAGCAAACCAGCAGATGGAAGACATCTCTGTCTCTACTTTTCTCTCTGACTTTCAAATAAATAAATTCTTTTTTTTTTTTAATTTTTTTTTTATTTTTGACAGGCAGAGTGGACAGTGAGAGAGAGACAGAGAAAAAGGTCTTCCTTTTGCCGTTGGTTCACCCTCCAATGGCCGCCGTGGTAGCGTGCTGCGGCCGGCGCACCGCGCTGATCCGTTGGCAGGAGCCAGGTGCTTCTCCTGGTCTCCCATGGGGTGCAGGGCCCAAGAACTTGGGCCATCCTCCACTGCACTCCCTGGCCACAGCAGAGAGCTGGCCTGGAAGAGGGGCAACTGGGACAGGATCGGTGCCCCGACTGGGACTAGAACGTGGTGTGCCGGCGCCGCAAGGCGGAGGATTAGCCTGTTGAGCCACGGCGCCGGCCCAAATAAATAAATTCTTTAAAAAAAATCTGTGGTATAATTAAATTCAAATTCATTTATTATATCAGAACAAGGATGAAACAGATTCCCTATTTAACATTAATAATATCAAGTATAATTACTATTTGTTTAAAGGAAGCAGTTTACTGGGTTTGGCACTGTGATGTAGTGAGAAAGCCGCCACCTGCAGTGCCAGCTTCCCATATGGGTGCCTGTTCAAGTCCTGGATGCTTCACTTCCGATTCAGCTCTCTGTTATGGCCTGGGAAAGCAGTGGAAGATGGCCCAAGTCCTTGGGCCCCTGTACCAATGTGGGAGACCTGGAAGAACTCCTGGCTTCAGATTGGCACAGCTCCAGTCATTGCGTTGTGGCCATCTGGAGAGAGAACCAGCAGATGGAAGATTGATCTGTCTCTCTCTGCCTCTCTGTAACTGCCTTTCAAATAAAATAAATCTTTAAAAAAAAAAAAAATAAAGTGAACAGTTTAAAAAAACAGAACCAATATGGTACCATTTTTTGGTACCATTTCTTTAAATCTATTAAGACATCCATTTCAAGATGCAAATTACATAGTATCAAAACAAAATAATGCTGGTGGTTGAGCTGTAATTTAAGGTTTTTTTACATCTTGATATTTTTACTTATTATTTATGGAAAGAGACCTTCAGACAAAATTTTAGCACTTAAGGGTCTAATGTAAATGTAAGGAAAATACAGAGGCCCTGCCATGGCACCACAGGTAAACCCACCACCTGCAATGCTGGCATCCAAAATGGGCACCGGTTTGAGTCCCAGCTGCTCCACTTCCAATCCAGCTCCCTACTAGTGGCCTGAGAAAAGCAGCAGGGGATGGCTGAAGTGCCACCCAAGTGGGAGACCTAGAAGAAGTTCTTGGCTCCTTGTTTAAAGGAATTGAACCTCTGGAGAGTTTGGGGAGTGAACCTGCGAATGGAAGATTGATCTCTGTCTTCCAGTTCACTCTGTAACTCTGACCTTCAAATAAAGAAATAAATCTCTAAAAAATATGAACAGCATAAATTCAATATATGCTCCAAATTTCTTCACATCCAGAGTTCAACTTTTTTTTCTTTTTTTTTTTTTTTTTAATTTATTTGAGACACACAATTACAGAGAAGGAGAGAGATCTTCCATCCACTGGTACACTTCCCAAATGGCCCCAACTGCTGGAGATGGGCTGATCTGAAGCCAGGAGGTTCTTCTGGGTCTCACACATGGGTGCAGGGGCCCAAGCACTTGGGCCATTTTCTGCTGCTTTTCCAGGCCATTAGCAGGGAGCTGGATCAGAAGTGGAGCAGCCCGGACTCAAACCAGTGATCACATGGAATGCCAGCGCCGCAGGTGGAGGCTTAACCTACCATACCATAGCATTGGGCCCCAGGGTTCAACTCCTTTTTTTTTTTTTTTTTAAAGATTTATTTATTTATCTGAAACAGTTAAACAGAGAACAAGAGGCAGAGAGAAAGAGGGAGAGAAAGTCTTCCATCCACTCATTCACTTCCTAATTGACCACATCGGCCAGAGCTGTGCCAATCTGAAGGCAAAAGCCAGGAGCTTCTTCCGGGTCTCCCACGTGGGTCCAAGAGCCCAAGGACTTGGGCCATCTTCTACTGCTTTCCCAGGCCATAGCAGAGAGCTGGATCGGAAGTGGAGCAGCCGGGACTCGAACTGGTGTCCATATGGGATGTGGCACTACAGTGGTGGGCTTTACCCGCTATGCCACAGCACGGATCCCAGAGTTCAACTCTTATGAATCATTTTTTACTCCAAAGTTATCAATATTCGTGTTTTCTCATACATGTTATTCTGTGTTCCATGAATTTGAGGGGTGTGACAAGTATTTCTTAGACCTTCTCTACCTTTGTTCCTAGTATCATCTTCCAAGACAGATACTCACTTCCACCAAGCAGAGAAAGGTTTTCCAGTAACAACCTTTCCTTCCTCAAATGATTGTTAAACTGATTTGCTAACTTTACTAAGAGGCTGCACTTGGACAGTATGCCACTAGGAGAAACAAACAAGTATGTTCATCTGTAGGCAAGGTCAAGTACATTACAACTGCCAGGGGAATCTGATGTTAAAACATGGAATTAAAAAACTGTATCTTATATTCTATGAGTATTTCACATTATGCAAACAAAGAAATCACTTGAGATTGAGGTTTGTCTTCACCATTCTGTATCATGGATCAATCACTAAGTATGTACTCAGGAAATCAGTAATTGTTTAAAAATTTACTCAAAAATCTGAGAGAGAGGAAGAGACTTATCTTCCATTCCTGGGTTCACTCCCCAGATGGCCACAACAGCCAGGCCAACAGAGCTTCATCCAGCTCTCCCAAGTGGGTAGCAGGGGCCCAAACACATAGGCCATCTTCCACTACTATTCCCAGGCTATTAGCAGAGAGCTGGCTCACAAGTGGAGCAGGTAGGGCACAAACCAGAGTCCATATGGGTTCCCAGCATCACAGTTCCTAACACCACAATGCAGGCTGCCAAAATCAATAATTTTTAGAAGTCATACCTCTTCTGAGTATGTTTTATTTTTTGTCTCATTTTCAAAATGATATATAAACATGGTCAAGTCACCCAGTGCAGGCTTAAGATTTTCTGTCTCAACAGATGACCTCTTGCAGAATGGTGTGGTACAGGCAAGATAATTCTAAAGACGCTTATGTTTAATCAGCTGCATTTGGACTTGTAGATTCACCCTATTTTAACACCTAGTTACTATAAAGCAAAAACTACTAAAGGTAACAGTAATTCAGGATAGTCGTCCATGACTCCCATGCTGTTTTCACACAGCAACTGGCAGGCCACATTTGATTAGGATTAATGATCCAATAAAAAAAGCTTATCTATACCAGGAGCTTTAAAAATGTTAATATTCAGGCCGGTGCCGTGGCTTAACAGGCTAATCCTCCGCCTTGCGGCGGCGACACACTGGGTTCTAGTACCGGTTGGGGCACCGGATTCTATCCTAGTTGCCCCTCTTCCAGGCCAGCTCTCTGCTATGGTCCGGGAAGGCAGTGGAGGATGGCCCAAGTCCTTGGGCCCTGCACCCGCATGGGAGACCAGGAGAAGCACCTGGCTCCTGGCTTCGGGTCAGCGAGATGCACCGGCCGCAGTGGCCATTGGAGGGTGAACCAACGGCAAAAAAAGGAAGACCTTTCTCTCTGTCTCTATCTACTCTGCCTGTAAAAAATAAAATAAAATAAAATAAAAATGTTAATATTCTGGCCGGCACCGTGGCTCAATAGGCTAATCCTCTGCCTTGCGGCGCAGGCCCACCGGGTTCTAGTCCCGGTCAGGGTGCCGGATTCTGTCCTGGTTGCCCCTCTTCCAGGCCAGCTCTCTGCTATGGCCCGGGAAGGCAGTGGAGGATGGCCCAAATGCTTGGGCCCTGCACCCCATGGGAGACCAGGAGAAGCACCTGGCTCCTGCCTTCAGATTAGCGTGGTGCGCCAGCCGCAGCGCACCGGCAGTGGCGGCCATTGGAGGGTGAACCAATGGCAAAGGAAGACCTTTCTCTCTGTCTCTCTCTCTCATTGTCCACTCTGCCTGTCCAAAAATAAAAAAAATTTTTTTTAAAATGTTAATATTCTTTGTTACTGCACTTCTTGGATCCTTTCCTAGATAAAACAGTCTAAACTGAGAACAAAAAGTTATGCTCAAAAGCATTATTTAGCCCTCTTCAAAAAAGCAAAATTTCGGGATAACTCAAATGCCAACAGGTCAACTGTTCAGTCAATTAAGGAAAGGTGCTGTCCTCAGACTTTCTTTCAGAATATAGTAATGTGAAGATATGTGAGCTATTTTGTTAAGCTGAAAGAACAAAAATTACTGAACACAATATAATTTCAATTACACTAAAACATGTTGAAATAAAAAAGACTAGAATAAAGCAAACTGTTAATAGGGTCTGCTGCTAGGTGCTTGGCAGGTAAATTGTGAATGTACATTTTCTCCTTTATCTTCCAGCTTTTCTGAAGCAAGCAACCATTATTTTTTAATAATCAGGGTAAAAAATTCAAACACTCACTGAGGCTCAGAGAATGAGTGCTTTGCCCTCAAGCAGAAAGTACTAAGTGGTAGACAAACCCTTATCTCCTCAATTCCACACCCAGGGCTTTATAGCCCCACTACAGGTTCTCCCCGAGAATTACCTCCAGGTGTTTTCCCTTCCCTTCTTAAACCCCAGCTTTCCCAACCAATTTTCCCAAATATTACCCAGTTCAAATGTGTTGCTTCTGGATATTAAAGTATCAATGTAGCTATTTCATTTTAAAAACTACACAACTGATACAAAGAACTAATTTTCAAATTGTAAACTATGTGAAAAACTCAGGACATGAATCAGATGAGTCAAGAGATCATTTGTGGCTGCCGCTGTGGCTCACTAGGCTAATCCTCTGCCTGCGGCACCGGCACACCAGGTTCTAGTCCCAGTTGGGGCGCCAGATTCTGTCCCGGTTGCCCCTCTTCCAGTCCAGCTCTCTGCTGTGGCCCGGGAGTGCAGTGGAGGATGGCCCAAGTCCTTGGGCCCTGTACCCGGATGGGAGACCAGGAGAAGCACCTGGCTCCTAGCTTAGGATCAGTGCGGTGCACCGGCTGCGGCGGCCATTGTGGGGTGAACCAACGGAAAAAGAAGACCTTTCTCTCTGCCTCTCTCTCTCTCTCACTGTCCACTCTGCAAAAAATCATTTGTGCCTCAACACTCGTGGCAAGAGCACCGTGCAACCCATTCTGAGCTGTGGTCTTTCTGGGCTACAAAACACAGAAGGTAAGGCAACCTGCAGCAACTTACAGAAAAGAGCAAAATGACACAGTGCACCTGGCCAAAACCTCCCACAAACCACCTTAAAACAACACAGCTTCTAACTTTGTACTACAAGAGTCATTAAGAGAAATCTGAACTGGGAGTCAAGATAAACCAAAATGTGGGTGTCTCTTTCGGTCCGTCTAGGCTGATAAAAGAGTATTACCAGCCGGCACCTACTGGCCTGGGAAGATAACTTTCAGAATGTAACAAGTACAAATCAGTTCTACAATCAGAGCCCAAATTTCAACCTGGCGACTCACACTGGCACAAATTCCAAGGCAGAGGTGCTGCCCAGGAAAGGGGGCTTGATCCAGCCCGTGCTTCCACGTGGAATACGTGCATTTTATTTCGAAATACACAAAGCCGCATAGACTTTTCCGAGTGGCATCTAGCAATATGGTCTTCAATTGCTTATTGGTGTAAAAGGCAGGCTTGGCAATCCGGTTTCTCTGAAGCTAAGTTACAGCCCCCACTCCCCTCCCGCCAACATCTTTCCAGAAACAGCTGATTCCATTCCTGGGTTACATTCCCCCCCCCCCCAAAAAAAAAAAAAAAAAAAACAACGGTCAGAATCGCCAGCCGTCACAGCAGCATCACCCCCCAGCGCACCACACACAGAACACCGGGCTCTTATTTTGATGAGTTTATTGCCGGAGCCAAGTGTGCAGCGAGCGGCGCGGCGGCCGCCCAGGCGCCGTCCCCGGCTCGGGTTGTGACAGCGGCCGGGCGCGGGCAGCGGGGACGGGCTCCGGGACACACAGCCCTCCTTCCTCGCCTCCCCAGCTCGCCGAGCCGCAAGACTGCTGGCTCCCTTTCCTCCGAAAATTCCGGGGTGGGGGAGCTAGCACCTCCCATCGCAGCGATTAAAAAAACAAAAACGACAAAACAAAACAAAAAAAAAGGCACTTTTCATCCAACAGAGAGGAGACCCGCGCGCGGCCGTGACGGCCAGGCCCACGCCAGGCGGCGGCGGCAGGCTCGGTCCCGGCCTGCGGCCCTGCAGCGCGGGCCCACGAGGGCCTCGGGAAGCGGGGCCCGGCTTCGGCTGCTCCGAGCGCGGCCCGAGTCGGCGGGCGGGCGATACCTGGGCGGCGGCCCTACCTGGGCCCGGGCGGGCACCGGCGGCGGCAACCGCAGGCCTGGGGTCCTCCCGCCCGGCTCGCCTGCACGGCCCGCCGCCGCCCGCGCCTCACCTGCGGGCTGTCCTCCAGCGTCTCCTCAATGGGCAGCTTGTCGATCCCCGGCATCGTGGCGAAGGGAGGGCGGTGGCAGGAGACGCAGTGGCCGCCCACAGCTCCCCGCGCCCGCCCGCCCGCAGCAGCTGACCCCGGCCCGCCCTCTCTCTCGCAGGCTCTGCCGCCGACACCGCCCGCGCCGCCCTCGCCAGGCGCCGAGCTGCCGCGCGGGAAATCCCGCCCCTCGGCCTGATCGCCCCGCCCCCAGGCGCTCCCATTGGCTCCAGGCCACGCCCGTCAGCGCTGGAGCTGACCGGGAGAGGTTCCTCTAGCGAGAAGAACGGTTCTGCGAACGCCGGGCTCGCTGGTGGCGGAGGCGGCCCTGTCTCGGCTGGGCGATCCCGGGTAGCGCTCGGGCGTTTGGATGCAAATCGGCGGAGCCCGTCCCCCCCACGGCTTGCAGCCGCGAGTTACCGGAACCTCGAGGGAGCATCACACTGGGGAACTTGGGGCAGTCTTACTTCTCCGGCAATGTATTTCGTCAGCGACCTTGGAAAAACCCCTACCGCTGGCGCCTTTCCTCAGTTTCCTCAAATTAGAACCTTCCCAGACCTGCCTGAAGCATCCAGCAAAACGGATGTCAGTGAGATCCGAAGTTCCGTCATTAACTGGAGTTCCTGCTACATTTGCGGGCTCGAAATGCGCCTTCCGGGCGCTTGGTAATAGCTTATTAAATTTAAAAAACACAAACCCACCACCAGCAACAAGAAAAAACCCGTGGCTGTTGCCAGTTCGGCAGCCCTTACCTGCCCACGAGGGAAGAACTGACCTGCCATTCCAGCTTCCGTGGTTTTTACATCACAAAGGAAAACACCCTTTAACCAGGAGGCTACGCTGCTCACTTATGTTGATAACTGATTAGCACTTCTGTTCCATCAAAAAAACATTGGGAAGAGGGTTCACATCGCTTCTTAACTTTGACAGTAAAGCGAAGCATCGAGTTGGGGAGTTAAGCCTGAGACCCCGTCTCTCCCTGCCTCCTGGTCCATCTTCCCCCACCTCCATTTTTCTGTAGAGTTAGTAGTGATGCTTTCTTCAGTGTAAAGAGAAAATGGCAAAATAAACTAGCCATTAGTCCCACCAATCCATCCCATTTTCATTTAAGAAATAAAAAATATGCTGAGTAAGGATGAATCGCAGCTCGATGCCACAGATAGATTGAAACAAATATGCTGTAATGAGGATGGAAGTTACATTTTCTTTAAAGATTTATTTTATGTATTTGAAAGAGTTACAGAGACAGAGAGAGGTCTTCCATCCACTGGTTCACTCACCAAATGGCCGCTACGGCCAAGTAGAAGCTGAAACCTAGGCACTCCATCATCCCACATGGAGGGCAGGGACCCATATACTTGAGCCATTACTGCTGCCTCCCAAGGTGCACATTAGCAGGAAGCTAGAATTGGAAGCAGAGCCAGGAACGAAACCTAGGCACTCTGATAAGGGATGCAGACATTCCAAATGGGCATCTTAACTTCTTAGACTGGATGGTAAAGTTTGGTTTTTTTATTTTTGTGGTTTCTTTCAAGATTTTATTTATTTGAAAGGCAGAGGTATGGAGAGGCAGAGGTGGTGGGGGAGTGTCTTCCATCCACTGATTTACTCCTCAGATGTCTGTAATGGCTGGCACTGGGCCGATCCAAAGCCAGGACCCAGAAGCTTATTCTAGGTTTCCCACATGGGTGCAGGAGCCCAAGGAGTTGGGCCATCTTCCACTGCTTTCCCAGGCCATAGCAGAGAGCTGGATTGAAAGTGGGGAAGCCTGGACCTGAACCAGCACTGCAGGCGATGGCTTTACCCATTACGCCACAGCACTGGCCCCAGGTTTTTCAAACATAATTTTGTCTTTCCTTTAAGAGATCATGGTGCTCTAAAGAATCATGATGGGGCTGGCATTGTGGCACAGCAGGTTAAGCCTCTGCTTGCAAAGCCAGCATCTAGTATCTAAACACCAGTTTGAGTCTCTGCTGCCCCACTGCCTATCCAATTCCCCACTAATGCTCCTGGAAGCCAGTGTAAGATGGTTCTATTACTTGGGCCCCTGCCACTCATGTGGGAGACCTGGATGGGGTTCCTGGCTCCCAGCTTCAGCCTGGCCCAGCCTGAAGTCTTGCAGCCATTTGGAGAGTGAACCAGAGGACTGAAGAGCGCTCTTTCTCTCTCTCTCTCTCTCTGATGCTCTTCCTTTCAAATAAATAAATCTTTAAGGAAAAATAAAAGAAGAAAAAAGATGTTATGATTTAAATGGGAGAAGGTAGTGATTCCTGATAAGAAATAAGTAGCAAGTGAAAACAAAGTGTAAGACAAAAGAGTTAAATAGTGTAACTGAAGGGGAGTTACACAATTCGCTTGGCCAAACCAAATAATTCCAAGGAAAAATTCTGTTAGGTATCTGAAATATCTGGGTGTGATCTCTCACCCAGTTAAACAGTTTCCTTCTTTGTACGGTGTGTGCATCTAAGTTGTGTTTTTGTACAGAACTCCCAATAGGCCATTACATTCTAAGAAGGGCAAGGAATTGTTGCCAGACTCAACTGGTTAAAAAACAAAACAAAGATTAACATTCAGTTGGATGGAAAGGTGGTTAAGTTGAATTATAAAATTATAAAACTAGAAATAGTTATAAAATGCCTCAAATTGGATCCTCTCGCCTTAGGCCACTCTACACCTTGCTCATTTAAAAATCTGGTCCTATTTCCTGTTTTAAAACATCACCAGGGGCTAGTGCTGTGGTGTAGCAGGTAAAGCCACTGCCTGTGGTGTTGGCATCCCATATGGGTGCAGGTTCGAGTCCTGCACTTCTGATCCAGCTCTCTACTATGGCTTGGGAAAGCGGTGGAGGATGGCCCACGTCCTTGGGCCCCTGAACCCGCAAGGGAGACCCGGAGGAGGCTCCTGGCTCCTGGCTTCGGATCGGCGCAGCTCCGGTCAGCCGTTGTGGCCAACTGGGGAATGAATCGACAGATGGAAGACCTCTCTCTCTCTCTGCCTCTCTTTCTCTGTGTTAACCCCAACTTTCAAATAAATAAATAAATCTTAAAACATCTCCAAAGCTGCAGAATTTCCCATCTTCTTTGATAACCACTTTTAAGTTTAATCAGCTTTAGTTTTGTACAGTTGACCAAACTGAGTTCATTTTAAGCCCATTTCCTTTTATGCAGAAAATGAAGCTTGTACAAAAAATGCCTTAGGGGTTACTGGAGACTTGTGTGTGGGTAGCACAGTAAAAACTGTGGGCAGCTGGTTAATTTTATGGCAGGCAAGTCAGGATTAAACAACATCCACCCAAGGCTTCTTGCCGACGTTTCACACGTATAATTTACAACAAAAGGACATACAAGCTAGTAAATAGATTTGTTAATTATTAGTCTCCTAAAATTATATTTGGTCTTCTTATAATTAGGTTTTTACATGGTACTCCTTGAAGTTCTGGTCTGTGGCTTGTAGTAGGAAAGAATCCAATAACCCAAATGATGCTGGTGCTTTCCTTTTCAAAATTATCCCCCAAGGTCAGTGGTTTCCATAAAATCATCTAGGGAGGCTGCACACATAAAAATCATCTGGGGAGGCTGTTCCAGTCCAGATTCCTGAACCCCGCAGGCAGACTTGGCTGTCCTGCACTGAAGGGGGGCTCAGCGCCTCTCCAGCCGAGTCTGAAGCAGAGAATCCTCAAACCACATGTCGGAGAACTCTGTCCCAGAGAGGCCACAGCCATTTCCTTCCCCAGATAACCTTGTATTTTTAAAAATGTGGAATCCCAGGTTCCAGCTGAGGATAACAAAAGAGACACTATTTCCAGAAGCATCTAGAAAGCCTGGAAACCACCCATTGCCCAGTGTCCTCTGAAAGACTCCATCAGTCTGAAATTCTAGGTAATTCATGCCCCTGTTAAGAATGCAAAGAATGGGGGCTGGCGTCGTGGCAATGTGGCACTGAGGCTCTGTGGTTAAGCCAGTGCTTGTGACACTGGCATCCCGTATTTGAGTGATGGTTTGAGGGCTAGCTGCTCTGCTTCCGGTCCAACTACCTGCTAATGTACCTGGGAAGGCAGCAAAAGATGATCCAAATACTTGGGCCTCTGCCACACACATGGGAGACCAGGATGCTGGCCCCTGGCTTCGGCCTGGCCCAGACCTGGCTGTTGCAGCTCTATGGGGAGTGAACCAGTAGCTGGAAGGTCTCTTTCTATCTTTCCCTCTCTGCTGCTCTGCCTTTCAAATCAATCAATAACAACTCTTGTTTTTTGTTTTTTGTTTTTTAAAAAAGAATATAATACATGGTGTAAATAAATCCAGATGTTACCTAATGAATTATTCCTTATTAGGACTCACTTGAACAGATTAAATTATTTCCTTCTTAACATCTAGCTGAGATGAACTAAATTCAAGATGTGGGTATATTGGGAGCCATCGTTGAAGCACAGTGGGTTGAGCCGCCACTTGCAATGTCGGCATCCCATAACAGAGCACTAGTTCCAGCGCTGGCTGCTGCACTTCTGATCTCACTTCTTGCTAATGCACCTGAGAAGCAGAGAAGATGGCCCAAGCACTTGGGCCACAGCCATCCATGTGGGAGACCAGGATGGCATTCCTGGCTCCTTGCTTCAGCCTGGCTCAACAAATGGCTGTTGTTGCCATTTGGGAAATGAACCAGCAGATGGAAGATCTCCGACTTTCTCTGTTGCAATGCCTTTCAAATAAATAAATCTTTAAAAAAAAAAAAAAAGACGTGGGAATATTGATGGGTAGTTTGGGAGTCGAGTCATTCCATCTAGTTTAAAACCTTAGAACCAGTGGTAGAGTCAGGGGAAGCACTGAGCGATTGGAGGGTAGAACAAAATGTTCTGAGGAGTGGGCTACAAAACAGAAGTGGGAGAGCAGCGAGGACAACTGAGTCTTCGCTGTGTCACCACAAAGCATCTTTTGCTTTGACCTTGACATTCATGTTGCTGTTGCTTACAGCCAAAGGACAAATTCTGCAACTCCTGCTTTCTCAACTGTAATAAGAATAAACATCTTACTTTAAGGATAACTATAAATGTTTTTATTTCTTTCATAATTGCCTTCTTTTCTGGAAGAAGGCATTCATAAATTAAGTTAGCAGGCCAAGAACTTTTACACAAAGCAGCATCATTCCCACTACTGTGGACAGATGAGAGCAAGGGTCTGAGCTCATAGGCATGAGCTTTGGCCAGCCTGCCTGGTTTCAGATGTTGCCTCTACCACCTACCAGTTCTGTGGCTTTAGTTGAGTTACTTCTTTTTATCTCCAATCTGCCATTTGAAAAATGGAACTCAGGGGCTGCTATTGTGGTATAGCCAGTAAAGCCACCACCTGCAATGTCACCAGCCTGTATAGGAGCTAGTTTGTGTCCCAGCTGCTCTGCTTCTGGTCCAGCCTCCTGCTAATGGCCTGGCAAAAGCAGCAAAGGATGGCCCAAGTGCTTAGGCCCCTGCTACCCTCATGAGAGACCCGGAAGAAGCTCCTAGATCCTGGCTTCAGTCTGGCTCAGCTCCAGCCATTGAAGACATCTGTGGAGTAAACCAGCAGGTGGAAGATCTTTCTGTAACTTTCAAATAAATATTTTTTTAAAAAAAATTGAACTCAATATAAAGAACCCACATTATAGAGTTGTCAAAATGATTAATGAGATTTGAATAGTACCTTGCACAATAAGCAAAATTATCTAATTATCTCTCTTATTATCTGCTGTTAAGTATAAGCTATTTTAATGTTTTTAGAGCAGCTTTGCTTCATTTTTTGCTCTGTCATATCTAAAGAAACCAGTATGTTCTAAATCAGAAGACTGCTCACTGCATTAGAGGTTCCTGATACTATTTTCAAACAGTATTATCATTGCCCTTGCTAATGTTTCATCACTTTGGCTTAGGGATTTTTGTGGCCAAAACCAAATATTTTAAATCAATAAATATTTATTTTGGTGTTCTGGAGAAAATGTGTACCAAAACAGTAAAGAATATCACCCTGGCGAGGCTTGGGTTTTTTGTTTGTTTGTTTGTTTGTTTGTTTTCTGATGGGGGTCAGTGGTAGGAGGTGCGTGTGGAGGTGTTCCAAGGTTAAAAAACATAGACCTGGTGACACTCCTACCCTGCAGGAATTCTGGGAAGAAACAGGCAAGTCAATGGAGATGAGATTGTTCTTAGAGAATTCAATATTTCCCATGAATGATTAATCATTGAAAATATTTAAATTTTTATAGAACCTCAAAATGCAGTAAAAAAACTGCCCAATGTCTAAAACCTGCTCAAGGTTAGTCAGCACATCCTCTTAAGAACACTAGATGGCAGTATTAATTTAGTTTAGGGATTCAAACTTGCCTCAGGGAATGACTGTCTTCAACAGGCTATTTATTAGGTAATAAAACGTTACAAATCCTTATGGAGCTACAGTTTAGTCCGTGTGATTGGAAGATATCAAAAAATAAACAGAACAAGCAGTATTGAAAGTGTAGTATGGAGGCCGGTGCAGTGGCTTAACAGGCTAATCCTCTGCCTTGGGGCGCCAGCACACCGGGTTCTAGTCCTGGTCAGGGCGCTGGATTCTATCCCGGTTGCCTCTCTTCCAGGCCAGCTCTCTGCTGTGGCCTGGGAAGGCAGTGGAGGATGGCCCAAGTGCTTGGGCCCTGCACCCACATGGGAGACCAGGAGAAGCACCTGGCTCCTGGCTTTGGATCCGCACGATGCGCTGGCTGCAGCGGCCATTGGAGGGTGAACCAACGGCAAAAAGGAAGATCTTTCTCTCTGTCTCTCTCTCACTATCCACTCTGCCTGTCCAAAAATAAAAAAATAAAAAATAAAAAAAAAAAGAAAGTGTAGTATGGAAATGTTTTGAAAACTAGAGCAGGAAAACAGGTGGAGGTATTTGCAGTTTTGAACAGGCCCTCCAAGGTAGACTTCATTGAGAAGTCAACATCTGAACAAAAACCTGAAGAAGTCACACGGAGCTACGGAGAGAGCATTCCAGGAAGAGGGGCCACCAGGCTGTGGGCCCTAAGCCTTCAAGTGGGAACAGTCTGGTCTGGTTCAAGAATTATATAGGCGGCCGGCATCACAGTGCAGTATGTAAAGCCGACACCTGTGACAAGTTCCCTATTGCTTCACTTCTGACCCAGCTCCCTGCTAATGCACCTGGGAAAACAGAAGATGGCCTAAGTGGTTGGGCCCCTGTACCCACACGGGAGACCAGGATGGAGTTTTAGGCTTCTACCCCAGGTTATTGTGGCCATTTTGGGAGGGATCTAGGAGATAGAAGATCTACCCCAATTTCAGCCAAAAACACCTATTAAATGTGTTTTTTAAAGGTGTGATTTGAAACAGGGAAGCTGAATTCACTAGAGATATATCATAAATTATGGGCAAACTAACACTATCTTTATTCTAAGATTTATCTATTTGAAAGGCAGAATGACAGAGAGAGAGAGACAGAACCAGAGATATATTCTATCCACTGGTTCATTCTCCAAATGTCTACAACAGCCAGGTCTAGGCCAGGCTGAAGCCAGGAATGAGGAACTCCATCTGGGTCTCCCACATGGGTGGAGGAACCCAAGCACTTGGGCCCTCATCTGCTGCCTCCCAGGCGCATCAGCAGGAAGCTGGATTGGAATCAGAAGAGTGGGACTCAAACCAGCCCTCCAGCATGGGATGTCAACATCCCAAGCAGATATTTAACCTGTTGACCACAATGCCCCCCTCCAAGATTGTCTTAAGTAAACTTTGGTAGTTTATGAGCTATGTTTATTTAAAGAAAAAATTTCATCAGTGATTTAACTATACCATATTCAATAAAAGGACCAGAATAATGGAAGACAAGGATTTAATCTAAAATGGGTGAGTTTTCCTTTATAAATAATTCAGTCCTAAAGCCAGGTGGGAGCTGGCTAAGTGGGTGTCTATTCAGGGTAGGAAGCTATGGGGGCCCAGAGCAGGGTGTTGGAGTCCAACCAGGGTAAGTAGGGCATCCCCATAGAAGGGCAAGGTAAGAAGAGTATCTGCATAGGATGGTATCAGAGCACAAAACTTGTGAAGAGGTGCGGGCTGGTGCTGTGGCCTGGTGGGTAAAGCCACCGCCTGCAGTGCTGGCATCCCATATGGACGCCAGTTCGAGTCCCAGTGCTTGGGGCCCTGTACCCACGTGGGAGATCCAGAAGAAGAAGTTGTTCCTGGCTCCTGGCTCCAGATCGGCCCAGCTCCAGCTGTTGCAGCCGTTTGGGGAGTGAACCAGCAGATGGAAGTCCTCTCTCTCTCTAACTGCCTCTGCCTCTCTGTAATTCTGCCTTCCAAATAAAATAAATAAATCTTTAAAAAAAAATACCGAGAGTATAACCTATTAAAATGGGAAATGGTCAGTCCATATTAACATAGATAAATGAATAAATAGAAAGTTTAATGAGAAACCAAATGTTTACATACATTTAAAGTATCTTTATACAAAATATTAAATTATAAAGAAGAAAACACTAGAGGGAGAAACAGAGAGAGAGGTCTTCCATCTGCTGGTTCACTCCCCATTGGCCACAATGGCCAGAACTGGGCCAATCTGAAGCCAGGAGCCAGGAGCTTCTTTCAGGTCTTCCATGTGGATGCAGAGGCCCAAACGCTTGGGCTATCTTCCACTGCTTTCCCAGGTCATTAGCAGGGAGCTGGATCAGAAAAGCAGCAGCCAGGACTCCAATTGGTGCCCACATGGGATGTAGGCGTGGCAGGGGGAGGCTTAACCTACTATGCCACAGCGCTGGCCCCTAGGCACCATCTTCATCAGTTGCTCAAAGTTAAACATCACCACCCATGGGACATATAAAGATCAGGTCAAAAAATCATGAGAATTGCACAGCATCACTTCTGTGATGCTCCTGCCACGGATGCCCAATGGAAACCCAATCCTGAGGAAGCATCGGACAACCTTAAACAAAGGACGTTCTGCAGAACAACTGTGATCTCGGTCATGGAAATACTGAGAACCTGTTGTTGACTGAGACCAAAGAGACACAACGGAGGCCCAGGTGTCATTCTGAACTACGTTTGACTGCTGTAAGAGATGCACACACGAGGTTCTCACGGCGTTTTTCATCATTGATTGGCTCTCTGATGTTTTTCTTGTGAGACCATTAGTGCAGATGCTACAGTGGCCATTAATGGGTTAAAGTCAGTAGAACAGGGCATTTGGAGAGAGAAAACTCAAGTTTCTGTCTCTTGAGAATGACTTCTGCGTATTATAACTGGACTCCCAGTTTCTCTTTTCTCAGCTATAAAATAGTGGAGCTTTTATGAGATTCAATATAAATAGGCTAAAATCCTTTGGAAACTATAACACACTATAAATATCACATTGTGGTAGATAACGAGTACTTCCTAGAAACCAACAGTATAGCAATGGTGAATCATGGTTCTCATGTCAGAAAGAAAACAAGGATGTCTTTTCACCACCACAGTTTTCAACATTGTATTATAATTTAAACCAACTTTGTCCAACAGAACTTTGTACAGTGATGGAAATCTGTCTATGGTAGTCAATATGAAACTACCAGCCACATGTGGCTCTCTAAATTTAATCTAGTTTAAAAGTCCATTTCATGGTTGGTATGTGGCAAGGCAGTTAAGTCACCATTGGGTCACCTCCATCCCATACTGGAGGCCTGGTTTGAGTCCTAGCCCCTCTGCTTCTGATTCAAGCACAGGTAGGAGATAGAGAGAGCAGGTAGGAGAGGGCAGGGGAGAGATACTGAGAGAAATCTCCAATCCGCTAGTTCACTCCCCAAATGCCCACAAATGGCTGGTGTTGGACAAGGCCAAATCCAGGAGCTGGGGGTTTGATCCAGGTTTCCCATGGGAATGCAGCAATCCAATTAGTTGCCCCTTACAGTCTGCTTCCCAGAAACTGGAGTCAGGAGCTGGAGCCAGGCATCAAACCCAGTTGCTCTGATGTGGGATATAAGCACCTGACATTTATGAACGATCCTGCTGAGAGGCTGCTGGGTTGATAGAGAACCCCAGAGGGTTGCGGGTGGAAGCAGGAAGCACCGGGGATGCTTTCGGAGCCATTCTTATTCCTGGCCTGCTTCCTCCTCTTGGCTCTATTACCATAGCTCCAGAATTTTCTCTTGCCTTATTCACTGCTCCTTCTCCAAAACTACTTCTCCAACCTCCAAATGTCAAAGCACTCTATACCTGTTCTGGGTCCCTTCTTGTTTGCTGCATGATCTCATGCAAACCCTTGGCTTTTAAGACCATTTCCTTGCTGGTTATGCACATACTTAGAGCTGCAGCCCTGAGCCCATATTCCTATATTTAATGGTTAGTAGCTCTCCAGATTATAACTCTTTGTTTCTCTCCAATCCCAGCCTCCTGCAGTCCAGGCTTCCACACCTGTACTTTGCTCAACCCCTAACCTGAGTCATCTTGAACGCCTCCTTTTCTCTCTTGTAAGGCCGCCACGAAACACACCAAACACCGGAGTAAGGGAAAGGGTTTATTGGGAAAACCGGACAAACCAGAGGGAAGGGGAGAAGAAGGAAAAAGAGAGAGAAGGAGAGTGCAATAGAGACATCAAGAGAGAGAGCGAGAGAGAAAGATCAAGAGACAGAAAGAAAGATCAGGAGACGGAGAGAAAGAGAGCCTCGTGTTCAGGAACAGGTCCTCTTAAAACTTTGTGGGGGCCGGCGCCGTGGCTCAATAGGCTAATCCTCCACCTGTGGCGCCGGCACCCTGGGTTCTAGTCCCGGTTGCCCCTCTTCCAGTCCAGCTCTCTGCTGTGGCCTGGGAGTGCAGTGGAGGATGGTCCAAGTGCTTGGGCCCTGCACCCACATGGGAGACCAGGAGAAGCATCTGGCTCCTGGCTTTTGATTAGCACGGTGTGCCGGCCACAGCGCGCCAGCTGCAGCGGCCACTGGGGGGTGAACCAACAGAAAAGGAAGACCTTTCTCTCTCTCTGACCACTCTGCCTCTCAAAACAAAAACAAAAACAAAAAAACAGTGAATCCCAGTAGGATGGGCCATGTGGCCACCTGGCTTCCAGCAATGGCTCCGGGGAGCTAGAGGCTAGGATGGTGTCCGGGGTGTAGTTCGCACCGTGGATAAGACTGTCATTTTACTAACACCTTTCCTCTACACTAATCCAGCAACAAGACATGTTCTTTAGCCCCTTGAATCAATGAGCTCTTGCCTCCAAAACACTGTGAATAAAATAACTCCCAAAATCTCAGTGGCTTAAACCAGATTTCATTTCCTCACTCAAGAAACTGTAGGTCAGTTTGGTGTGCAGTGGTGCTTGGCTGAGCTCAGTTTGGTGTGTTCAATCTGGGGCTCAGGCTGAAGGGCAGTCGCTACCCCAGGGATGATGTCACGGTGATGTCAGAAGTCCAAGAGGGCAAACCAATCATGCTGGCACATGTGGAGCTTCTGCTAACATCCTGCACGTCCCACTGGCCGTAGCAAGTCAGGCAAGCCTGGGAAGTTCATGGTGTTCTCCATGAAGCCGTGCCAAAGAGATGGCTGTATGATATATAACCGGGACTGAAGAACTGGGGCCAAATTATTCAGTGATTAAGTTTCCCACAACCTTCTGAAGAACTGCACCTTTCTCCAAACCCCATTATTCGTCTCTCATTCAGGTATCATTATTTCTTTCCCTGAACAAGACGTTTCTTTGTGTTTTCACCACTATACCCTGCACACTTAGAACAGAGCCTAGCACATAGTATATGCTCAGTAAATGTCTGTTGAATAAGTAACTGCCAACTGATCTTCTTGACTACACTCATTTTTTTCTAATGCCTTTTCACATTGCAGCTGGAGTGAGGTTTTCAGAACACAAACCATGTCCAGAAAGGCCAAGCTTGAAACCCCATTAAACTGGAACTCCCTGCTGTGGCTTTTATAAAAACCATCCAGTTTTTGGGGGGGAGCTTCCAAGATGGTGGAGCAGGGAGGGAGCTTACTGCTCCAGTCTAGAAGAAGATAGTTTAAAAAAGTGGAGAGGGTGCATTCTTAAGGAAGAATTAGGGAGAAAATGGCAAGACACTTTGTGTAAATTAGAGGGATACTGTGGACATATGTGGAGGGCGTGGACGCCCACAACTCAGAACCACAGAAGCCAAGAGCCTCCGCATCAGCACTGGAGAGTGAGGCCACAGCAGAGAGCCAGATCAGAAAAGGAGCATCCAGGCCACAAGCCGGCCCCCATATGGGATGCCGGCACCAAAGGCAGAGGCCTAGCGCACTGTGCCACAGAGCCAGCCCAAGAGTTATCAAATAGACTTTGATACATACCAGTCATAGAAATGTCTTCACAACTCTACATCAGCTTCCAAGAAATTACCACTGTGCTTTTTTAAAAAGAAAAAGTGGGGTTTATATCATAGTCAAGATAAATTTTAAGGGGCTAGCACTGTGGCATAGTGGGTAAAGTCTCCGTTTGCAGTGCAGGTATCCCATATGGGCACTGGTTCATGTCCCAGCAGCTCCATTTCCAATCCAGCTCCCTGCTAATGAGCCTGGGAAAGCAGCATAGGTGACTCAAGTCCTTGGGTCCCTGTACCCACGTGGGAGACCTGGAAGAAGCTCCTGGCTCCTGGCTTTGGATCTGACTATTTGGATCTGACTATATCAGACTATTGCACTCATCTGGGGAGTGAACCAGTACATAGAAGATCTCTCTCTCTCTCTCTCTCTCTCTCTTTCTCTCTCTCTCTCTGTGTGTGTGTCTGCATCAGCCTTTCTATAACTCTTTCAAATGAATAAATGTTTTTAAAATCAATCAATCAATAAATAATAGATACCATCTATCACCTAGCCTGACCAGGCTCCGCAAATGCATCAGACGCCAGCAGCTCCACACCAGCCACTTCCTTTTTCTTTTTTCAGATGTTCCAAGTGCTTTTCAGCTGCAAGACTTTAGGTAGTTCTTGCTCTTCCTCTGACTGCAATCCTTTCTCCAGCCCCAGGCCTGCTGGCCCACTCTCACTCTCTGCTCCAGGGGAAGTACCACCCCCTGAGACAGGCCTCCCTAGCTACTGCACTTACCAACACCCTGCCCCACTGTGTTGCATCACCATCACCCTTTTTATTTCTTTCACTGTGTTTGTCGCTCTCTAAAAGTACAGTGTTCTTTTTGTCACTGACTGCAAGCACCTATGATAGCTTCTGGCCCAGATTTAGTGCCCTACAAAAATCTGTGGAGTGAATAGATGAGAAACCATTTCCCCCATATTTTTGGAGAAATTCCTTCCTGCTTTCTATTTTCTTCAATTCATCCATATAGAAACTAGTATTAGGTAAATCCAAGTAAAATCAGTTCAAGATGAATAAAAATACTGGAAGATCTTTGTTAATGAAGGAAGAAATTGGAGCCAGGTTTGCTGCCACCCGGGGTGCAGCATCCTGGTGCTTTGTGCCTCTTGAGAGCCTCAGGCAGACCTGCTCTTTTACCTGCAACCGCCTGTTACAGGTCCATATCACCTGGCTCACCTGTTTGCTTGTCCTATTCTTATTCCCAGCTAACATACTAAATAGTTTACTTACCATTGTTCTTGAGTGCCTGTCTGCCTGCTCTCACCTCATCCTGCACCACTCTAAGTGTCTTGCAGGCAAGGATCTTACTCTGGTTTTTGTTTTCGGGTGCGGAGGAGGTGTTTAACCAGTGGTGGAATGAATGGATAAGTATCTCAGAGGACAGGAAGAAATCTGGGAAGGTCCTGAATTCTCTGTCTCTCCTAGCCATCCTCAGGCACAGTCTGCATATCCAGACACTGGATACAACATGTCCATGAGGTGTAAGCGCTCATGGGGTTTATTCATCCCCAGAGTGGTTTCCCATACCCTCATCTGTTTATGAATCCATTCTTCCCTTTGTTCACCTAAGAGCTTGCATATGGAGGAAATTAGCGTAGTATTTGTGACATCATGAGACAAATCTGATGTAGTTGAGCCCTTCCCTGTGTTTCCCTGTGGAGGCTATTTCCTCTTCAAGTAGAGAGTACTTTCCCTCTTTCATAAAAAAAAAAAAAAAAAGCCCAGCCCAGCAGCAGCTGTTTAAAGCTGTTTAAATGAGAGATAAAGCTGAGCACTTAAATTTATCTTCAAGAAGGTACTGGAAAAAGAGAAGGAATAGAATATAAGAAACTCTGAGTATTATACTTCTTTGGGAAGGGAGAATGGCCACTTAAATGTCTTTCCAATTAGCAGCTGTACTTTTAATTTCAAGTTTTCTCAGGGTTATCAAATTACAATATTCTATTCCTAGCTACTTTTTGCAAGCTTTCTCATCTTTACAAAATCCCCCACCTTCCCTCCAGTTCCTCAAAAGATCAACAAAGAAATTTTTCTTTCGAAAATACAGTGAGCTGCGTTCTTTTCCTCGAAATAACTGGCAGGAAAAGAAACCACTCTGGTTTGAACAGCTATTCTGTCAAGTTGCTTGGAAATAGCTGCTCGGGAAGCTTGCACCTCTCTTGTTTAAAAGAAAAGACGAAGGAAAGGAGTTAGTCCATTAATTATTTCAAATACTTGGTGCAAGTGTTCCTATGAATTAATCCAGGCACTTGGAAGATAATTACACTCAGTGTTAATAACATTGCCAGCCTTTTCCAGAATGCTACACTCCAAATACTATTGTGTTTTCATTGACAACATTCACTATTACATATGCATATGAGCACCAGTCATTTTCATCAGAATTGCTGTAATAGCATTAAGAGATTATTATTTTTTCCAATTTCCTTGGAAGAAAATTCACTTAAATTAGATTATTTCTTACTTGACTACTCTCCTATCTTGCCTGTACGTGTAGGTAACTAGAGCCTATGAAAGTATAAACTTCAGAATGAAAAAAAAAAGCATGATTTTATACATTAGTGATTTCAAATAAAAGAAGAGTGCAACATTTGTGCATCCCTTCTTACAAGAAAGTTAAGTCTGTGTTCTGCTTAGGAGAGATAACACTTTTTGTCCCTGTAGGTGGCCCCCCTGGTGTAGCCATTAGTTGCTAATTACTTGCAAACAAATAAACAATTAACTCCTTAAGCTGCTGGCTGGGCAAGTGTTCATTGACATGCTAAAACTTTCTAAGACAGGATTTTAATTAGTGACGTCCTAAATCCAGCCCCCTTGTCCACAAAGCTATAAGGTGAACTACGGGAAGACCTCAGCCCTGTACAAGGGGGGCAGGGGCGGTAGGGAGGCCGGAGCTGTGTCTGCGCAGCCTGAGAGGATGTCTCCCAGTCTTCAGGAAGGTGCTCGGCTTGTGGAAGGCAAACCCTCATCCAGCTCCTTTTCCATTGAGAGCATCTTAGGACTGGACCAGAAGAAAGATGACGCTCCATCAATGAAACCCCACAGGCCGTGGGCAGACACCTGCAGCTCCTTGGGTATGTCCCAACCTAATGATTCAAAAGCTCTTTTGTTATTTCACTGGTTGTTTTTCATTTGGCCTTGATTTCATACTACATAGAGTTAAGCTGTGGTTTCATATTTTTAAATAACTGAAGCATCCAGGACTTTTACTGCCTCCAGCTGGGTCCTAAGGGAAACAGAAAGAATATTAGCTTCTGATCCAAGTGTGTATAAAGGTCACTCCCAGAAACTGCCAAGAATCTGTGTTCACCGCAGGTCTCTCTCAGTGTCTATCTGACGCTCCACATGTTCTAAATCTGGTTTCACTGAGAAACAAATGATGTTCAGAAACCCAATTGTTCTCTATCACCAAGCAGGATCTTCCTTTTTTTTGTTTGGTTTTTGACTTTTGGTTGAGCATGAGGGTTTTTCCCTTGTGAAACCCAGAAGAATTCCACTAGAAAAATGAAAGACAAGTTTCTGACATCACTTCTAGCACGGTATGAAGCGTTGGGTCGGCCATCTAAGATGGGTGTATTTTTCTGATCGTAGGGAAGGATGCTAACCTACGTCTCCATGTCCCGAGTTTTCCCAATGGGGCCTCATTCCCACACCCTGGGGATCATCCAATGCCAGAAGAAAGAGCTATGAAATATGAAAATTACTTCTCAGCCTCAGAAAGAGCGTCTTTGAAAAGAGAGTTGAACTGGTATAGAGGCCGGAGACCAAGAACTGCTTTTACTCAGAATCAGGTGGGAAGTTCTTTTTTCATCCAATAATGATAACAGAAAGGCTTAAACAAAAGCCCATTCATTTTGGGATTTCAGTTTAGAAGTCATGAATGTAACAACAGACTATATCATATTTTAACAGTTTCTGGATACTTTTTTTTTAATAGGTATTCAGGTTGTCAAAGATTTAAATACAAGTAATTTGCTAGACAAATTAAAGCCTGCATTTGGTGACATACTGAATTATCAACATTTTAATGAATTATTTCCTTACTCCTAGGTTGAAGTGTTGGAAAATGTCTTTAGAGTAAATTGCTACCCTGGCATTGATATCAGAGAAGATTTAGCTCGAAAACTGAATCTAGAGGAAGACAGAATCCAGGTCATTTTCCAGCTTAGCTTTTGCTCATGATAGTTGAAATGTTAAGAAGAATAAAATACCTTTAATATTTCTGAGACCTATGTTTTCCTCAATTTTAGATTTGGTTCCAAAATCGGCGTGCAAAGCTGAAAAGATCCCACAGAGAATCACAGTTTCTAACAGCAAAAAAAAATTTTGACACTAATCTCCTGGAACAGATAGAAAACTAAATGTGTGAAATGATCTTGCCAGTACAGACCATGAAGAATCAAGGAAGGGAAAAAGCAAGTGTTAAAAATGTATTTTCTTTCCTGCATTTAATCTGTATATTGTATTTTTTCCTGAAAACATACTGTAAATAATTACTATTATAGCATGGTACAAATTATATTCGGGTCGGGCACTTTTAGTTACAATAAAAACCTTTCCTATATTTTTAAATAAATGTTTTCAGAAAAGCTGGCTATTTTTTAAGTGAGCACAGTCAATCTAATAAAATAGTTCCCTAAAATCAGTAAACTTGTGACTAAGGCATTCTGCAAGCTGTATTCCATTCACAGACTATTTCAAGCGAAATAATCTGGAGTACAAAGGTGTGATTTATTTTAACTAGTCTCCTTCAAGTGCATTGTGAAACACAATTGTGCTTAACTGTAATATAGAGTGCGATTGACTTATGAATCTTCGATTTCTTTTGATTTATGGCATTAGCAATGAGAATATCTCACCAAATATTCAAACAAAGCCTGATAGCATACCAATTTCAAGTCGTTGTGTTTTTTTTTTTTTTTAGGCAAAGTCATTTTTGTCAGAGATATAAAAACAGCAGCTGTCATGTTAACACCGCTGGCATTGCACTGCACAAAAGCTGCAAATAAATGCAAAATTTAAGTAGTTTGCTAGTTCATTTAATGTTGTACTTTTCATTCATTAAAGTGATAGTGCTCATCTGGCTTATATCTGCTTCTGGTTTAATGATTCCAATCAATGGCAAATTTTGTTACAATATCACTTGGGCTGAGAAGGTATCCGCTCTGACACATGAGAGAGCTTTAAAAAGTTCATGGAAAATGGAATTCAAAGGCAAGTTAATTTTAGAGCATTTTTTTAATCCATGCAGAGTTTTTTCATAATACTATTTTCATGAACTTTTTGAAGATCTCTTATATGCACGGATTTCAAAAGGCACTTGTATCAAAATTAACATGTCTTTGAATTCCATCTTCTGCAAACTTTCTGAAATACTCTGTGACTGGTGATAATCAGGGCATTTTCTAAGCCAGGAAAACTGCTTGTTTTCTTTTCCCTTCCCGTTTTCCCAAGTTGCCACTTAAAGATGGGACAGAGGATAAGACGCATCACAAGAAGGGAGTCTTCTCGGCTGCACATCGGGTATTTGTTTTCCAGTTCATGAAAGACCTGAGTGGGTGGGTTCTGCTAAGGACTCTGACTTTGTCTGCTGGAAGCTGTATTTCAGCTCTGTGTGTCTGAATCGAGTTCTCCTCGCCTGCTTCCTCTTTCTTTCTTTCCTGTTCCTCTCTCCTTCCTCTCTCTCCGCAATGAGGAGAGCAGGAGGTTTTCCGCCCATTATCAAATCTGTAACTATTTTTTTTTTCTGATTTTTTTTTTTCACATGTGAAAAAAAACTTGAAGGAGCATGTATAGCATTTTGGATGAACAGGAGCATGACTTATATTCTAGTGCTGTGAGCATGCAGTGGGGACAGAAGGCTCTGTGTCACGGTGACCAGTCAGCAGTGCCCTGGGCTGCTTGTCTTCTACAGTGGCTGAGATGGACAGGCGGGCAGTTCACAGGAAGAGCAGGGACATTAAATGTCTTCCAAGAAAGATGGGGCCACTTTTTCCAGTTTAAACAGCTGGATCCACTAATATAAAATTTGAAGCACTGTTTATGAAATAGATCGTCAAAATTTCTCCACCGGGAGCTTTCTTTGCTCTCCATTAGTTTCCTATGAACTTATGTTAAGTGGAGGACTGGATCTCACCAGAAGTAGGCCCTGGGAGAGCAGACTGGAGAGGAGAGTGACTCACATGATGGGTAAGCTTTTAGTGTAATCCCAAAAGTCATATTTAGATACTGTAAACCATTTAAGCACTAGAAATAAAGTCTCCCTCTAATTTCTTCTTTCACAGATAAAGCCCCATTAAACATTTTATAGGCCTTTTTGTATATTATAAAATCATGTGCAGAGATCTTCAAAAAGTTCATGGTGGCACAGGGAGTGGGTACAGGGTAGCATTGGGGTGCAGTGGCTTAAGCCCTGCTTGCAACAACAGCATCCCATGTCAGAGCCACAGATTGAACCCCAGCTGCTCTGCCTCTGAGCCAGCCCCCTGCTTACACTCCTGGAAAGGCAGGTGCAAGTGCTTGGGTTCCTACTTCCTATGTGGGAGACCAAGATATAGTTCCTGATTCCTGGCTTCAACATGGCCCAGTCGGCCAATGCTGTTGCTGCCATTTGGGAAGAGAACCAATGGATGGAAGATTCTCTCTCTCTCTCTCTCTCTCTCTCTCTCTCTCTCTCTCTCTCGCTCTGCCTTTCAAATACATAAGTAAATAAATCTTTAAAAAGTTCAGGGACAGCTGCATGTCTTGGGTTGCCCACATCCCATACTGGAGTAGCTGGGTCTGAATCCTGGCTCACCTCCGAATTCCAGCTTCCTGCTCGTGTGCGCCCTGGGAGGTACTGGGTGATGACTTAAGTACTTGGGTCTCTGCCACACATGTGGGAGACCCACACTGAGTTCCTAGATACTGACTTCAGCCTAGCCCAGCTCCAATTGTTGTATTTGGGGAGCAAACCAGCAGATAGAAGATCTCCTTGTTTGTCTGTCTCTCTCTCTGTCTCTCTCTTTGCCCACCTTTCAAATAAATAGAAAGGCATAAATCAGTTTTTAAAGTTCATGTAAATTTGCATATTATGAAAAAACTATTCATTGATCTCAAAAGTTTTTTGTATCAAAATAAACATATCTTTTAATTTTGCTTTTCCATGACTTTCTGAAATACCCTTGTTTTTTGCTCTTATTTTTAAAAATGTGATCACACTTGGCATTCTGTTTCATGTCTCTCCTGTATCTTGCCATGTTCGAATTGCAGCTGTCTCCTTAATGTCTGCTTAGTTTAGATAAAATTTCAAGTCTTGCACATAAGAAACTATTTCATAATATAAATATTTGAACATTTAAGCATTTTTAAAGTGATACTTTATACAAATTAAGATTTTCAATGAGTTATTATAGTTTACCTAGAATTTATCTAGAATTAAACCTAATCCCCAAATTCCTGAAGAGTGGGAGGATTTTGTATAAAAACCATAACATCTAGAAAAAAATAAAATAGCATCACAAGCATTGATCAGCAATTAATGTACTTTTTAAAATTATCACAGCTGAGTAAACACATAAAATCCAGTAAGAAGAGGAATTTAGTAGCTCTTGATACTATCATCTTAGTATTTTCCAGTGATAAATTTGTATGGCTGATTTATAGAGTTTAAAATTCAATTTTGTTTATAATTGAAATAAGCTGTATTTTTTTGACACTTTAAAGGATGACACTTTATTTCAAAATAAATGTTTGAATTTCTAATAATTTAATTTCTTTTTTTTAGTTAAACTTTTATTTAATGAATATAAATTTCCAAAGTACAGCTTATGGGTTACAATGGCTTCCCCCTCCCAAAACTTTCCTCCCACCCACAACCCTCCCCCCTCCCGCTCCCTCTCCCCTTCCTATCACATCATGATTCATTTATAAGCTGTATTTTTAATTGAAGTTATATATTTATAACTGAAATCATTTATAATACAAATGATACATTTATAATGAGAACAAATAACATCTGGAAGTCAGAAAAGCCTAAATGCCAAATTTTATAATATGAAAGAAGTAAATATAAATGTAATATACATCTCTTTTTATATTTTCTGATGATGACAGCATATCAGTTCTACTGTAACTTCTGTGAAGCAAGTTCATAATGACAAATATTCAAAAAGCAAAATAATATGCAAGATCACAGTGTATTTCCCCAAAGTCATTTTCAAAAAGTCTGAGACGAAGGCTGATCTTGTTATGGGAAATCATGGATCAGCAATATTTTTGGAATTACAACTGACAGTAATTTGAAGAGAATATAACGACATTCAGGGAAAAGACTGGCCTTTCAGGAAAAATCAGGCAAAATGAAAATGGTCATGAAAAACCAAGATGGAATCCTCCCTCCCTCAAGACTCACGGGCTCTAATCCATAGCTTATCTCTGCTCCTGGTGATTCCAGGCCTTTGTCTCGGCTAATGCCCAGGACAAGGTGAACAGGAGTAACAAATCAAACTAATGCAGTCAGGCTAATACCTGGAGCGTCTCTATTATCTGACCACTGCCTAAAGGAGGTGATTTGTTCTCCTGTAATGGCTTTTGTCTCTTGTGAAGCCAGCCTGACAAAGCCCGGCACTACAGAGTGCCAGCAGAAACAATGACTGTGTGCTGGTGGTCACCTTTTGAGTTAATCAGTGTTAATAGCTGCTTGCTCCTTATCACCCATCACGCAAATGGCATAAGTCCCCCATGACCAAACCCAACCCGCAGCCAAGTCAACCTGGGCCTTGCGCCTACTTCTAAAGGCCGAGAGCCACGGGCTCATCCACGGACCTGATGTGAGGCGGAAATCACAGTGGGGCAAACAGTGGCTCACTATCTCCATCTCAATGGGCCCTTCACCTGCTTTTGGCTACTTCACTGCTCACTTTGGCTGTCTTGCTTCCTGGTGGGGCGCAGGCCCACAGCAGCCCAGGCAGGTCTTGCTGGCTCTCACCACTCTACACCCATTAGATTCACCACTTCCCATTTTCCTCTCTCTTACTTCCATCCACTACTTTTCTCCTGTTGCTGCCTTGGCAACCTTGTGGGTGTCAACAGGCTTTATTGAGCACCACGAATGAACCTCCAGCCAGAAAAGCTGCTAGCCTTCTAATTGCTTCCCTTCTGTCTGGTCCAAAGTCCGCAACATACAGGAATTTAGTGTCTGTTCTCTTCCTCCAGATCTCCTAGGATGGCCTAGTGGACCATCTCCTTTAATTAGAATTTTATGACAATGTCATTTCAAAGGAATAAACCATACCACATCTTATATCCCATTATAAGCCTGCAAATAACTGTGCAATTGAGTAGCTGCTGCCCCTTTGAGCTGAGCTCCAAATTGAAAAACATGAAGTCAATCTGAACCTGATCTGCATGCATGCAGCCTAGAGCCGAACCCAGCCACACCCAGCTACATTCAGCGGACCTCAGCGGACCTCAGCTGACCCGCAGACCTGTGAGTTGCTGTTAACCACTGAGTTTAAGGGTTTATTAAAAACAGAAGTGGGCTAGGCCTCTGCATGTGGCGCCGGCATCCCAAATGGGTGCCCGTTCATATCCCAGCTGCTCCTCTTCTGATCCAGCTCTCTGCTACAGCATGGGAAAGCAGTGGAAGATGGCTCAAATCGTTGGACTCCTGCACCCACATGGGAGACCCAGAAGAAGCTCCTGGCTTCAGATGGGCACAGCTCCTGCTGTTGAGACCATCTGGGGAGTGAACCAGTGGATTGAAGACCTCTCTCTGCCTCTGCTTCTCTGTACCTCTGCCTTTCAAATAAATAAGTAAATCTTTAAAAAAATTCCATATAGATGTTCAAGTCCAGGCTGCAGCATTTCCAGTCTAGCTCCCCACTAATGTGCCTGGGAAAGCAGCAGCAGAAGGCTCAAGTCCTGGGGCCCCTACCACCCACCTGGAACACTCGGATGAAGCTCCTGGTTTCATCCTGATCGTTGCGGCCATTTGAGGAGTGAACAAGCAGATGAAAGACCTCTCTCTCTCTGTAACTCTACCTTTCAAATAAATGAGTCTTTTTTTTAAGATGATTTTTTTAAAAAAGATGATTACACTAATAAAAACAATAATACCATCATTTATTAACTACCTGTACAGACTGAATATTTATGTCCCTGAGAAATTCTCATGTTGACCTGTAATGCCCCAGTGTGATATTTGGGAGGTTATTAGTCCATAAAGGTGGAGGCATCATTCATGGGATTGGCATCCTTCTAAAAGGGACCCTAGAGAGCTCCCTTATCCTTCCACCATTTGAGGACACAAGAAGACAGTCACCTTAAACCAGTAAGTTAACCCTCACCAGACACCAAATATGTCCATGCATTAATTTATTTTAAAAAAATTTGCTGGGCTGAGAGACAAAGGCATAGAGTAAATCAGTGGTTCACTCCCCAAATGCCTATGATGGCAAGGACTGAGCTGGGGCCAAAGTCAAAGCCAGGAACCAGGACCTCAATCCAAATCTCCCATAGGGCTGCAGAGACCCAGTTACTCAAGCCATCACCACTGCTTCCCAGGGTCCACACCAGCAGGAAGTTGGAGTCAGGAGCCAGAAGCAGGCACTGAATGTAGGCAACGCAGTGTGGGACACAGGAGTCCCAGCTGCCAGGCCAAACACCCTCCCTGCTCATATTTTAACCCGGCACTCCCCAGCCTCCAAAACTGGGAGAAATTAATTTCTGTTGTTTATAAACCAGCCAATTTTTGATATTTTTGCTATAATAGTGCCGATGAACTATGACAGGTCCCACCAAGAGTTAAATATATCAGTGCTTCACATTAAGTATCCAATTTCATTCCCATGGTAGCTCTGCATGGTGGTAGAAATGGTCAACCCACCTTACAAATAAAGGAAAACCAGTCTGAAATACTTTAATTATGATGGTTTATGATTCCCATATCCCATATCACAGACAAGAAAATTGAGGGACACAGAGACTAAGTAACTGGATCAGAGCCACACAACCAGAAAGTGGCTCAGCCAGAATTCAAACCAAGTTCTGCTTGACTAAGCTTTCCAGAAGATGGAGTCACCAGCTGTGATGGCAATACTTAGGACATGTGTGAATTTTTCTTTTCTTCCTTCCTTTTATTTTTTAGGGAAGGGAGAGGTAGGGGTATTAGGAGTAGAGACTTGAGCGTAATCAGATTTTCCTAAGTGTCAAGAAATTCCTTTTTAATAAAATGTCCTCTCCAGGTAAGTGTTGTCTGTATAAATATTAAACCTACAATTAAGGTTTAACAACAATCACAAGATGTAAGTCTTTTCCTCTAAAACTGCCATCAGAAATTTGTAGAAATCTACCTGTACTCTTTCATCTGGAAGATTTAACTTGTAATTCTTGTTTTATACAATGCATGTGATTTTTTTTTAAGATTTATTTTATTTATTTGAAAGTCAGAGTTACAGAGAGAGGTCCTCCATCCTCTGGTTCACTCCCCAGATGGCCACAACAGCCGGAGCTGCGTCGATCTGAAGCCAGGAGCCAGGAGCTTCCTCCAGGTCTCCCATGCAGGTGCAGGGTCCCAAGGACTTGGGCCATCCTCCACTGCCCTCCCGGGCCACAGCAGAGAGCTGGATCAGAAGAGGAGCAGCCGAGACTAGAACCGGCACCCACATGGGATGCCGGTGCTTCAGGCCAGGGTGTTAACCTGCTGCGCCACAGTGCCGCCCCTGCATGTACATTATTTACATGATAGACTTTTCAGAAGTAAAATGTTGAATTAAAAAGAGGCAATTTACAAAATATGCACATTATGATATCATGAAAAAAATTACAATTACTTTGTAAGGAGGCATTCATTGTGTCATCCTATATCAGCACTGGTTCACATCTCAGCTGCTCCACTTCTGATCCAGCTCCCTGCTAATGGCCTGGGAAAAGCAGTGGAAGATCGCCCAAGTACTTGGGTCCTTGCCACCAATGTGGAAGACCTGGATGAAGGTCTTGGCTTTGGCCTGGCCCAGCGCTAGCTACTGTAGTCTTCTGGGGAGTGACTGTAGTCTTCTGGGGAGTGAACTAGCCCAAGAAGTAGAAACAGTCACAGAAACACACAGCAGAGGGGAGAGACAAAAGCCCTGGCTTTCCAGAGGGCCAGCAAGGGGTGACCCTGTGACCAGATAATTTGGGGGGGATCACAGAGAGGACATGTTAGAAGATGACCTGATAAAGTTGTGAACAAACTCCAGAGCTTGCCCTGGTCTGCACATGTGTGTGTCTGATCCTAAACAGAAGACCAAGGCCTTTGAGAACTAAGCAACAAGACAGCTAATTGCACAGATACAGCCTGAACTTTAGGAGGCACACAAGCAAAATAGATCCACATGGTACTGCAAAATTTTTGAAGACAGAACTGATATTAGAAACAACAGAACACAGATTGCAGATCAGAGCTTGTACCCTGAACCTAACCAGGTCAATTGCCTGCTGAAAAAACAGAAAACAGCCAAAAAAACAACAAAACAAAACAAAAACATATTTAGCAATATCCAAAGTGTTAGAATATACTATTCAAATGGACAGCATGCAATGCAAAATTTCTCAACATACGAACCACAAAAGTCTGACCAAATCTCTTGGGAAAAGAAAAATCAATGCACACCACCCCTAAGATGACCCAGATGTTGGAATTACTGGACAAGACTTGTAAGGAATTATCAAAACTGTTTTAAAAACTGAGGGCAAACAATCTTGAAATGAATGGGAAGATAGAAAGTTTCAGCAGAAAAGTAAATCTATACAGAGAAGCAACTGGAACCTTTGGAACTGAGAAATACAGCTAAGCAATAAAAAGTCCTTGGATGAGTTTAATAGCAAAATGGAGATGATCAATAGAACAACTGATGAACCTGAATATAGGACAATATAAATGATGCATGTGAACAACAGAGAGAAAAAATGCTGGGGGAAAAAAGTACATAGCTTTCAGGACCTATTGAACACAGGCGTCATATTTGTGTCACCTTAATTCTAGAAGGGTAAGAACAAGTATGTGTCAAAAAAAAAATTGATGAAAAAAATGGCTAAGAATTTCCTAAATTTTGGTGAAAGACATAGATCTACAAATTCTAGAAGCTCAGCAAGTCCATAACATAATAAAACATTTTAAAAATGACAACCATTTCACCATGATCAAATTGCCAAAAAAACCCCAAAAGCTATGAAGGCAACCAGACAAAAACAACACATTCCACACCCCTAACAATCAACTTTCAGATTACAGGAAGCAAAAACTGATAACACCGATATTAAAAGTGGAAAACTCCCTAACTGCCTTTGGAGACTTAAGCATTAGTTTCTCAGTAATGGTTGGAGCAAGGAAATGAAAAGCATAACTTATGAAGAACAGGATGACACCAACTATATGTGACATTTATGGAATACCGTACAATAGCACATACACGAATTCCTTTAAGTGCACACACTCTGAGACATAAAAACAAACCTTACTAATTTAAAGAAATTAAAATCATATCAAATGTGTTTTCTGACCATAAAAGAATTACTCTTGTGTACTAAAAGGTTAACTCAGCAAGTTTGGCACATTCAGAAATTGGCCTTTGACTATCTCCTAGGAGATAATCTCCTGGGAATATCCTCCCTGATAAGAATGTCTTGGTACACCTGGCACCTTGGCTGTGCCCAGGAGTTGAGACTAGCAATGTGGTTTGATGGGGAGGCTTGGGCTACACACTATCAGATTGATTTCCAGAAGGGCCAGAGGCTGAGTACAAAGGTCAGCCGTGAAGACACCCCATGCCTGCATGATCAACCCCAACAAAAACCCTGGCCCTCAAAGCTCAGATGTGTAGCCCCAGTTGACAGCATACCCTGTGCATGCTGTCCACTCTATTGCTGGGAGAACTGGGTGCTGTTTGCACAACTCCACCAGGACAAGACCTGTGGGGCTTGTCCCTGAACTCTCCTGCACTCTACCCCATGAGCTTTCTACCTTTGCTGATTTTTTTTTTTCTTTTTTGTCTCTCATCTCCCACATGGGTGCAGGCCATAGCAGAGAGCTAGATTGGAAGAGGAACAGCTGGGACTTGAACGGGCGCCCATATGGGATTCTGGTGCCTCACTTAGCCCACTTCGCCATGGCATCAGCCCCACCTTTGCTGATTTTAATCTACATTCTCCTGTTATAATGAACTGCAACTTTTATTTCCAACGACTTTTGTGATTCTGAGGGTCTTAGTGAATCACTGCAACTGAGGATGGTTTTGGGGACCCTTACATCATCCCTGTCATATTGAACAGAATTCAGTAACAGAAAGTTTTCTGGAAAATACCCTCCCAAAACCTAGGGATTAAGTAACATTCTAAGTAATCTGTAGGTCAAAAAGAAGCCCAAGACAAATTAGAAAATACTTTGAATTGAATGAAAGTGAAAATAGAATATTTTCAATGTATGAAATGCAGCTCAGCAGTGCTTAGAAGCAAATGTATAGGATTAGAGACATGTGAGTAAAGAAGAGCTCTCCAGTTGGGAAGGCATTTGGTCCATGGTTAGGATGCCACTTGGGAGGCCCACAGGCCTTAGCAGAGTGCCTGGATCAGGGCTGACTCTATTCTCACTTCCAGCTTCTAGCTAAGGTTCACTCTGGGCGGCAGCAGGTGATGCTCAGATTGTTTGGTTTCTGCGACCCATGTGGGAGAGCCGAACTGAGTTTCCAGCTGCTGGCTTTGGCCTTGCCCAGCCCTGGCCATTCTGGGGACTTGGGGAGCATATGGAAGCTCTTTGCTTCTCAAATAAATAAATAAGTAAACAATATTTTTAAAGTTCTCAAATCAATAATCTACAAACAGAAAAAAGGTAATAAAGATCAGAAGGAGCATAGAAAAAGTCAGTGAAATGAAATTTCACTTTGAAATTATCAATAAAATTGGCAAACTTCTAGCCAAGCTGACAAAGAAAAAAACAGAGATACAAATTACTGACATCAGGAGTGAAAGAGAGGCTATGGACTGGCGCGTGGCTCACTTGGCTAATCCTCCGTCTGCGGCACTGGCACCCTGGGTTCTAGTCCTGGTTGTGGCGCCGGATTCTTTCCCAGTTGCTCCTCTTCCAGTCCAGCTCTCTGCTGTGGCCCTGGAGGGAAGTGGAGGATGGCCCAAGTCCTTGGGCCCTACACCCACATGGGAGACCGGGAGGAAGTACCCAGCTCTTGGCTTCGGATCAGCACAGTGCTGGCCTTAGCGGCCATTTAGGGGAGTGAACCAACAGAAGGAAGACCTTTCTCTCTGTCTCTCTCTCACTGTCTATAACTCTCACTCTCACTGTCTAACTCTGCCTGGCCAAAAAAAAAAAAAAAAAGAGAGAGAGAGAGAGACTATCACTACAGACCCCATCAACATTAAAAGAATAATAAGGGAATACTGTGAACCTAAATTCGACAGCTTAGAAGAAAATGACCAAATCTACAAACTACTAAAACCTACCAAAGAAGAAACAAATAATGTCAATAGTTCTGCATTTGTAAAAGAAATTTTAAATAATATTTTTAAAAATTTTTATTTGAAAGGCAGAGTTACATAGAGGTGGAAGAGATAGAGATGGAGCAGTCAGGCCTCGAACCAGCACCCATATAGGATACAGCATCCAGGCAGCAGCTTAACCCACTAAACTACAGCACTGGCCCCTTAAATAATAATTTTAAAGCTCTGCAAAGGGAAACATAAAGTTCAGATGTTTCATTGGAAAATTCTAAGAATTAATTAGGAAATAACACCAATTCTATTGAATCTCATGAGTAGAAATAGAAGAGGAGGAACAGGTCCATAATAACCATTTTTAACAAAATTAAAAATGGCAAGGGCCCGTGCCGTGGTGTAGCGGGTAAAGCTGCCGCCTGCAGTGCTGGCAGCATTCCATATAGGCACCAGTTTGAGTCCTGAATGCTCCACTACCAATCCAGCTCTCTGCTATGGCCTGGGAAATCACTAGAAAATGACCCAAGTGCTTGGGCCCCTGTACCCACATAGGAGACCTGGAAGAAGATTTTGGCTCCTGGATTCAGATCGGCTCAGCTCTGACCATTTCGGCCATTTGGGGAGTGAACTGGCCGATGGAAGACCTTCCTCTCTCTCTCTCTCTCTCTCTCTCTCTCTGCCTCTGCCTTTCAAATAAATAAATAAATCTTAAAAAACAAAAAGAAAACCTAAATTTTAATATCCATCATTGACATAGATACAGAAGCCTTCAACAAGATACTAGTAAATAACATCAGTAATACAAAAGAAGAGTAACACATCACCACCAACTGCAATTTACTTGGAGAATACGAGGCTGCCATGTGAAAAGCAAGAACTCAATTATCTGAACTATCACTGAATCGAGAGTGATCTGGGACTCAGACAACTGATATCTTTTTTTAAAAAAAAGATTTATTTATTTATTTGAAAGTCAGGTTTACATATAGAAAGGAGAGGCAGAGAGAGAGAGAGGTCTTCCATCCCCTGATTCATTCCCCAGTTGGCCGCAATGGCCAGAGCTGCACCAGGAACCAGGAGCTTCCTCCGGGTCTTCCCGCACAGGTGCAGGGGCCCAAGGATTTGGCCCATCTTCTGCTGCTTTCCCAGGCCATAGCAGTGAAGAGGAGCAGCTGGGACGAGAACTGGCACCTGTATGGGATACCAGCACTGCAGGAAGCAGCTTTATCCTCTATGCCACAGAGCACGCCCTACTGATTGGCTGGATTGGAAGTGGAGCAGCCAGGACACTAAGCAGTGCCCATAGGGGATGCCAGTGCTACAGATAGCTGCTCAACATGCTGCACCACAGCCCTGGCCCCTTACGCAGGGTTCTTAGATACGACACCAAAAGAGTACTCCATAAAAGAAAAAATGGTAAATTGGATTTCACTAAAGTGTACAACTGTTTTTTCTATGAACAATACTGTTAACAGAACGGGGGAAAAAAAAAACAGCCTCAGGCTAACAATTATTTGCCAACCATATATCTGACAAAGAGCTTATATCCAGAATAGAGAATGATCAAAACACTACTATATGGAAATAAATTCAATAAATGTAAGTAAAAGATTTCAACAGACAGTTCATTTAAAAAGATATACGATGACAAATAAGCACATGGCAAGATGCCAACATCATTATCCATCAGAGAAATGCAAATTAAACCACAAAGAATTACCTCTACGTACTTTTAAGCACAGCCAGGGAGAAGGTAGGGTGGGGAACAGCCGACAATGACAAGTACAGACAAGAATGTGAAACAACCAATGCTCTATCCATTGTGGGTGGGAATGCAAAGCGGTACAGCCGTTCTGGGAAACAATCTCTCAGTTTCTTATAAGGTTAAACATATGCTTACCATGTGACTCAGCAGCCCCATTTCCAGATATGTATCTTAAAAACTATGCACAGGGGCAAACGTTGTGGTGCAGTAGGTAAGCTACCGCTTGGGCTGTCTGCACGCCATACTGATGTGCTGTTTTGAGTCCCAGGTACTCTGCTTCCAGTACAGCTCCCTGCTAATGTACCTGGGAAGCAGGTAATGATGGCTCAAGTACTTGGGCTCCTGGCTTCAGCCTGGCTCCACCTCAGCTAGTATAGCCATTTAGAGAGTGAAACAGCGGATGGAAGATGATGAAAGTTATCTCCTCCTCCTCTCTCTCTCTCTTTCTCTCTCTCTCTCTCTGCCTTCACTTGCTTTCATAAATAAATAAATAAATAATTTTTTTTAAAATGGGGGTTCAGCATGAGGGATTTTTAAGGGTATACAAGCATTAGCTTTTCCTTACTATAATGGGATGGCTGAGACAAACTTATAAAGGAAGGAGAGGTGTCCTTAGCTCTGTGTTAGAGGCCAAAAACCTGAACAGCTTGACAAGGTGATGATGAAGGCTCCACTTGGATGGAGCACATGAAGAAGGATCACGTGGTGAACCGGAAGCAGAGGGAGCAGGCCCGAACCCAGGCTGTTAGAACAACCCCCTTACAGGAACCACCTTCCAAGGTCACTCCTCCAGAGACCTACGGACTTCCTAAAGGTTCCATCTGGGGACTAGGCCTTTAACACAGGCCCTTAGGGGGTCATTCAATATTCAAACCACAGTAGAAAGTAGTGGAACTCTTCTGCGTCCTGACTTTGGTTACACAAATCTACATATGTTAAAGCTCATGGAAGTATACATTTTTTAAAAATTGGGTTATATATATATATATATATATTTAATTTAAAAGGCAGAGTTACAGAGAGAAAGATATCTTCAATCCTGGTTCACTCTCCAAAGAACAGCAACAGGTGATGCTGGACCAGGCTGAAGCCAGAAGCTTCATCTAGGTCTCCAACATGGATTCAGGGGCCCAACACGGGCCATCCTCTGCTCCTTTACCAAGCACATTAGCAGGGAGCTGGATTGGAAGTGGAACAGCTCAGACTCAAATGAGCACACATATGGGACACCAGAATCATAGGCAGCGGCTTAACCCACTGCACCAGAATTCTGGCCCCAACATTACATACAATTTTTTAAAAACCTGCACTGGGATATCATTTTTTATCTGTCAGATGAGCAAAAGTTTAAGGGAGGCCAAGCATTCAGTTTGCAAGGCTGTGAGGAAATGGGCCTCTTGCACCTTGCTGGAGGAATACGAATTGCTAGAGCCCAAATGAAGGGAAACCTAACATCAACAGAACTACCCAGGTGTTCAACTTTTGATCCGAAAGTGTAACATCTAGGAATTCACTCTGAAGAAGCATTTCCAAGAATACAAATATCTTATATGTAAGATTCTTCAGTGAAATGTATCTGTAATTGCAAAATATTAGAAATACACTAAATGCCCATTCGTGGGAGAGTGGTTGAGAAAACATTGGTACAGTTAATGGATAAAGTTGCACAATGTAATATAGCTTTACAATGGAACGCTATGAACTGATAAGGAGTAATATATAGGATTTCTTTTTAAGATTTATTTATCTTGAAAGAGTTTCAGAGAGAAAGAGAGAGAGAGAGAGGAGAGAATTTTTTATCTGCTGATTTATTCTCTTGATGGCCACAATGGCCAGCACTTGACCAGACAGAACCCTGGATCCCTATCTGGGTTTCCCCACATATATAGAGGGCCCAAGCACTTGGGCCATCCTCTGCTGCTTTCCCAGGCACATTAGCAGGGAGCTGGATTGGAAGTGGAGCAGCTGGGAATTGAACCAGCTCCTATACGGGATGCATGTGATGTCACAGGTTCCAGCTTTACATGATACACTACAATGTTGGCCTCCGGGATTTCAATTATCAAGTAAACAAGGGAAAATTCTGGAGAGTATCTGTCATGTGAAAAGGAGAAATGAGAAAACATAGAAAACATAGATAGAGCTGCTTATTTTTGAAAAGAGATGTGTGGGAAGGAGAACTAGGAAATGAGATGGTTTTCCCTCTGGAAGTAGGGGAGTGTGACAGTGATGGGAGCAGTCACAAGGTAGAAGGGATGGGGGCAATGGTACATGGGAGCTGTTTTGCTTGCCCGTGTATGCCCATGGTGCCTAGTTTGACTCTCAGAGCTGTTTCAACATTCCACATACTCAAAACTGAAAACCAACAGGGATGGAAGAAAACAATCCCTTCAATTTGAACACAAGCAAAACCAACCACTTCACATTACTATGAATGAATGACATGAACCATTGGAACAGGGCAGGGGTAAGAGAGAACCAACTCAGGTGATTTTGCACACTATGTTTTGGCTACATACCCTCAGACTAAAGTTACAGAACTATCAACAAATAGTGAACTCCAGTTACTAGGCTCACTTTTTATAGTGTAATGGATTAGTGATTCTGAAACTGTTTTTTGTGTACTATAGGTTTGGAAAAATAAGCAAATACACCAAGGTTATTAGGAACTAGGTTCCTCAGTGTTGGGGAATTGCTTAGTATGGAAAGGAGAAAAACAGGAAGGAATGCCCCTGTAGGGGGTTAGAACTGGAGGCATCAACACTTAGGGCACACGAGAGCAGTGTTTGGTGGCATGACACGGTGACATACACAAGAGAATTTTCAAGAGCTTGTGACTGGCCCCATATTTATAGAAGCCCCAAAGCCTGCAGGATTGTAACTGTTCATCTGCTTTCCCAACTTGGCCTCACCATTAAATTACAGAGATAATTTTCTGCCAATAGCACATTTTTTAGTTTGAAACTTGGAGCAACATAACAGTCAAAGGCCTTCAGTCAGGCCCCTTTCTGTTTCAAGAAGAGAAATGGAGCTCAAATTCATTGAAGTATGAAAGGAATTTTTAGTGCCTGCCATTGGAAAACTGGCAGCAGGTCGGTCTAGCTTCAGTTCTGTCTGGATCTATTGTGTAAATGATGCCCTAAGAGTGAGTTCCCTGTCTCATCATCTCTTGGACTTTGTCTGCTGGGTGGGCAGGATGGAACTGGATGGCACCAAGACTCATCTTGGGCCAATTTACAAAGCTCAGTGGAGAAAAACTCTGAGTCTATTAAGGAGAGGAGGTCCAGCTCCTGGGGTGAGAGTCACCCCTGATACGCAGGAAACGTCCCACCACAGTCACCTTCCAGCCGCCCAGGGACTCTGGAGGGATTCCAGCTCCTCCTTGTCACATAGAGAGTAAGGAAGGGACTCAAGTCTGCACATTGTCACCCCAAAGACGTGAAGTTTTGGGCTGCTCAGGCTTTGCCAGATCCAAGACTATGGCTTCCCTTTGGCTGGGCCAGGTGGTCCTAGATTCCAGAAGACGGGCTTTACCCAGACTTCCTGAGACAACTGAAGACAAGCAAACAAAATACCCAAAACTCTAATAGCCATGCTGTGGATCTGCTGCCACTTATCTCCAGTGAGGGACCTCTGAGCAAAATGCTCAGGATGGCCACTGATTCTCTTGAGGGGCAAATTCAGCAACACTGCACCAGGAAGGGAGCTGCCTTCCTGAGGCCTGATCCCCAACTCCAGGTAGTATGAATGGATTAGCCCAAGTTAGTGGCTGCCACTCACTGCTGCCAGCCGAGAAATCCGAAGACCAGCACTTCGGAGGTGCAGAGCCCCAGGTGAGTCATCAAAACCCTGCCACCCACACGAATTGTGGGTCTGCGTCTTGGTGAACAGAAATCAAACCTTCACCAGAAGTTGTTATCATACAAGGTAATTTATTTGCACAAATAAGGAGACAAGAGGAAATGATTTCCAAAGCTATGGTTCCCAAAGTAGAGGGAAGTGGACATCTTTTATCTTAGGAAAAATGATGTACAAGAGAACTATCTGTTGTCACACGCAATTGCAATGTAGAAACACGCTTAGACATACATCACATGTTATGGAAATAAATGTTAAGCTCCTCCCAGGATGGGAAGCCTAAAGTTCTGGCTTCTGTTTATGCCTACTGGGTGGGAATAGATTAATTCCTGATATCTTAGTTAGGAAAAGGTTCACTTTCAGTTAGTTTTTGGATATTTGTACACGACTGGCTGCAGCTAGATTCTTGGGTAGGCTAGAAGTGCCTATTTCTTTGGTTGAAGCCACCTGTTTCTTTTCTTTCTTTCTTTCTAAGACTTATTTTATTTATTTGAAAGACAGAGTTATAGAGAGAGGTACAGACGGCAGCGGGGGAGGGGGGTGGTCTTTCATTCACTGGTTCACTCCTTAGATGGCCACAATGGCCAGAGCTGAGGTGATCTGAAGCCAGGAGCCTGAAGCTTCTTCCGGGTCTCCCACATGAGTGCAGAGATCCAAGGAATTGGGCCAACTTCCACTGCTTTCCCAGGTGCATTAGCAGGGAGCCAGATTGGAAGTGCAGCGCCATATGGGATGCCAGCGCTGCAGGTGGGGCTTTTAAACTGCTGCGCCACAGCACTGGCCCCTGAAGCCACACATTTCACTGTCTGGGCCTGGAAGACAACTTTTGATGAAATGTTACTCTTTGGTCCGGTTACCCAATGGGGAGGGACTCCTCAAACTTTCACGATGTAGATTACAGCCATCATTGCATGGCTAGGTGCCAGTCTAGTTTCAGGTCCGCCTGGATCTGGAATACAGAGATGTCTGCAGCTCTCTCTTTCTTGTCATCTCTCTGGCTTTCTCTGCTGGATGGGCAGGACTCAACTGGACAACACAAGGATCATCTTCGGCCAGTTTAGAAAGCCCAGTGGAGGGGCTGGCACTGTGGCTCACCTGGCTAATCCTCTGCCTGCGGTGCTGGCATCCTATATGGGTGCCGGGTTCTAGTCCCGGTTGCTCCTCTTCCAGTCCAGCTCTCTGCTGTGGCCCGGGAGGGCAGTGGAGGATGGCCCAAGTGCTTGGGCGCATGCCCCCATGTGGGAGACCAGGAGGAAGCACCTGGCTCCTGGCTTCGGATCAGTGCAGCACCGGCCATAGCGGCCATTTGGAGAGTGAACTCTCTGTCTCTCTCACTGTCTATCTCTATCTGTGAAAAAATAAATAAAGTTAAAAAAAAAAAAAAAGCCCAGTGGAGAAAAGTCCCAGGGAAGATTCTGATTGGTCCAGCTTCTGGGGAGAGGCAGCCATTCCTGAAATGTGGGGGATGAGGCCACCTTGCCCTACCCACAGGGCTGGAGTCCTAAAAGGAAGTGGAGAGCAGAGACTGATGAAGAAGCTCCAACTCCCCACCACTTGTTCTCACCACAGCCCCTTTGTAAAGTTCTGGCTTCTGTTTACACCTACTGGGTAGGAATAGTTTAATGCCTGAAAAAGCAATAAAAAATAAAACCCCCCAGTCACTGCCCCATGACCAACTCCTCTGAGGGGCTGTAAGCCCTCATGGTGAAGCTGCACAGATGTGGGCCCATCATCTCGTGGCATCATTCCCCTGTGCAAACCCTGCCTGGCACATGCCCATAGAGCAAACTCAGAGAGTGTTTGCTGACTGCTTCCCATGCCGTGCAAGAGGACCCTTTTACTAGACCTAGACAATCTGGGTTTTCTTCTGTGGGCCTTCCCTGCAGACTACTTGTGCCCAGACAGTAAATATGTGGCATCATTCTGCATCAGTCCCCAATATCACCGAAGGGAAGGACCGTGGGTTGTTTTTTTTTTGTTTTTTTTTTTTTTTTGCTTTGTTTTGACAGGTAGAGTCATAGATAGTGAGAGAAAGAGAGACAGAGAGAAAGGTCTTCCCTCCATTGGTTCACTCCACAAATGGCCTCTACAGCCGACATTGCGCCAATCCGAAGCCAGGAGCCAGGTGCTTCTCCTGGTCTCCCATGCAGGTGCAGGCGCCCAAGCACTTGGGCCATCCTCCACTTCCCTCCTGGGCCACAGCAGAGAGCTGGACTGGAAGAGGAGCAACCGGGACTAGAACCCGGCACCCATATGGGATGCCAGTGCCGAGAGGCAGAGGATTAACCAAGTGAGCCACAGCGCTAGCCCCCTGGAAAGGACCGTTTTGCTATAGATACTTTATGTTTCACTTAGTAATCAATGAATCAATCTTCCCAGCTAAAATTCTGGCCACTCTGGACTTTGAAAGAGGGACTTTGAGACCTTTGAACCCCATCCGTCTGTGAGTCAATGCAACCAGATTTTTACTTTAAAAATTGTATTGCTCTTCAAAATATATATATATGTATATGTACATATATATATTTCTTTTTATTTATTTGAAAGGCAGAACTTAAGACATAGAAGGACACGGAGAGATCTTCTATCCACTGGTCCACTCCCCAAATGTTTACAGCAGTCAGGGCTCAATCCAGGTTTCCATGTGAACGGCAGGAACCCAAACACTTGTGCCATTACCTACTGCCTCCCAGGGTATGGGTTAATAGGAAGCTGGGACTGGAAGCAGAGCTGGGACTCAAACCCAGGCACTCTGAACTGGGATGCAGGCATCCCGCTTGGCATCTTAACCACTGCAGCAAACACCCATCCCAGGCAGGTCCTTCCTGAGAAATATCTTGGCCCGGAAAGCCCACCTTGTCTGGCAAGGGGATGAGACAGAATAGCTGCATTTCACACATCCATCTGAAGTTTATTTTTAAACTTCCTGCCTCTTAAGTACTCTTCAAAACCCAGGGATTCTGAAACTTGAGTGTGCATGAGAATAATATAAAGTACATATTTTAAATGCAGCTCCCCAGAGACTCTGCAGAGCTGGCCCAGCACGGAAAGGGATGAGCGAAGAGCTGTCTGAGCACAGAGACTGGCAAGCACAAGGCCTTGAGGCAGGATACTTCCAGGAAATACCTGCAAAGTGAGCAAATGGAAAACAGCGAGAAACAGAACAGGGCCAGGAAGGGCAGGGTCCTGAGTAGCATAAGGAGACTGATTTCTTAATCTAAGTGCTTCCCGAAGCCCCTGCAGGTGTTATACAAGGGGAAGGGGGAATCAGATCTTCATTTTAAAGAAACTACTCTAGGGACAGAAATTTAGTTCAGCAATTAAGTCAACATCCCATAGCAGAGAACTTGGGTTCAGACCCTGGCTCTGTCTCTTGACTCCAGCTTCTGGTTAATGAATGCCATGGGGGCATCCATATGGGAGATCTGGATTGAGTTCCCTGCCCCTGGCTTCAGAGTTGGCCTAGCCCCAGCTGTTGAGGACATCTGGGGAGTGAACCAGTGGATCAGAGTGCTTGCTCTGTGTCTCTGTCTCTCTGCCTCTCAAGTAAATAAATAGAAATAAATAAACAATTATTTAAATTATATATAATTTATATATTTTATATAATTTATAATATATAATACATAATATAAATCATATATAAGTTATATACTATATATTATATATGATCATATAATAAAATATAAAATTAATATAATATATAATATATAATTATATATTATATAATATGTAACATATTATATATGATTTATATTATGTATTATATATATTATATAAATAGTAAGTAAATAAATAGAAAGCACATCTGGCTGTTCTGTAGAGGATGGATTATCGAAGGACAGGGAGGTAGGCACGAGGACCAGGCAAGAGGCTTCTTTGCAGAGGCTCAGGCCAGAAGGCGGGGCCGTGGACTGTGAGCTGAACCACTGAGTCCGTGAGGATTTTGAACGCCTTCCTCAGCCCCTGTTACATTATTCTTGTTCTTGTTTTCTGCTATGGCAGTTGCTCTATTCCCTATTTTTTGTTACTATTTTGCCTTTTTTGTTACTATTTCAAGGTGATAATATTCTTTTTATTCGGAAAATGGTTTGTTCTCAGAGCCGGCGCTGTGGCACAGTAGATCAATCCTCTGCCTCTGTCACCGGCATCTTATATGGATGCCGGTTCTAGTGCCAGCGGCTCCTCTTTAAATCCAGTCTCTGTTATGGCCTAGGAAAGCAGTAGATGATGGCACAAGTGCTTGGGCCCCTGCACCCACCTGCGTGAGAGACCCGGAAGAAGCTCCTGGCTTCCGGATCGGCTCAGCTCAGGCTGTTGTGGCCATCTGGGGAGTGAACCAGTGGATGGAAGACCTCTCTCTCTATCTTTCCCTCTCACTGTCTGTAACTCTACTTCTCAAATAAATAAAAAATCTTTTTGTTTTTTTTGCCAGGCAGAGTGGATAGAGAGAGAGACAGAGAGAAAGGTCTTCCTTTTTGCCATTGGTTCACCCTCCAATGGCCGCTGCGGCCGGCTCATCGCGCTGATCTGAAGCCAGGAGCCAGGTGCTTCTCCTGGTCTCCCATGCGGGTGCAGGGCCCAAGGACTTGGGCCATCCTCCACTGCCTTCCCTGGCCATAGCAGAGAGCTGGCCTGGAAGAGGAGCAACGGGGATAGAATCCGGCGCCCTGACCGGGACTAGAACCCGGTGTGGCGGCGCCGCAAGGCGGAGGATTAGCCTGTTAAGCCACGGCGCCGGCCAAATAAAAAATCTTTTTAAAAAGTTTTTAAAAAATGGTATGTTCTCCAAATTGAAAATGTAAACAGTATAGGCAAATGAAAGAAAAAAATTTATCTCCAGCAAGCCTGCCCTGCTGAGACCCTGCTGTCCTTTCAGACCTTGTCTGCCCGGGGCACGTGCGTGCTGCACGAGCAGAATCAATCAGACCACATTATAATGTGCTTTTCTCAATGTGTATAATATGATTGCAGGGCTCTGCAGGATCTGCAATCGGTGAGGGAAGTGGACCCACACTCAACAAGATTTCTCTGCTGCTTGTGCAGTCAGAGACCTTTAAAAGGTATCACTTCTTGAGTCTATAAGGTTAGAAGACACCAAGTAATTTCCCTAAAAGGCAGGAGAAGGGCTAGGGGATTTAACAATTAAAATACCAGAAAATAGAGTCCAAACAGAGTAACTAAAAATGAGTTCAGTAATTTCCTCCCAGAAGGGAATGTGCCGCCTAGACAAAATTCCATTGTTTATTTTGCATGGTCTTAACCCAAGCTACACAAAAAGCAGGGGCAGGAAGTGCCTTCCTGTGTCCTGGCGGCTTGGCTCTCTGTGTGAGGCCTCTGGATGTCCCTGGATTAGCCAAGAATCCTCAGAGCCAGGGGCGCCAAGCACAACTTGTATTTGCATCTCTGTCTTGGTTTAGCGGCTTAGTTTTCTGACTTAGTATCACCTTAATCTTAACTTTTCAAAATGTAGTAAGGTTTTCCCCAGGGGATCATCATTTAAATACCGATTTGCAGGCATTTTTCTACACTCCTCATCTGTAGTGCTGTGGTCAGTGAATTTAGCACAGTCGTCAGTGGGTTGAGAGAGAAAGCAGAGGCCTTGAACATCTGAACCCTGTCCCCAGCCATCAGTGCCTTCTTCAGGTGGAAGGTCCGATAGTACAGCAAAGCAGACAGCGCGTACACTGGGAGACAGGCAGTTTTACATTCCAAGGATAGACTGTGATGGAGCGGAAGGAGCCAAAGGCCCACTCTGGAATTTAGCAGGAAGCTGGAATGCAGATGGTGGGCGGACGGAGCCCACCATAAATCGAGATCCTACATTATTGTTTTACTTACAGTACTCGATTTTGTTAGCAGCCCTAGTTAGGCAAATTTGAGAAAAGTATCCTCACAGTTTATGGGGGCAGGGGAGAGCACCTTGTCATCTTCCAGAACTTCCTGCAGGAAGGAGATGTGAGTGCTGATAACGAATGTTCGAATGTGTCCATCTGTTCCCACAATAGGATGTAGTCGCATTTTCCAAGGGTTTGAGACCCCGTTAATGTGGTTGACATTTTAGCTGCTTTTCAATTCTACAAATAATATATAAACACAGCAATATTGAAAACAGAACACTCTACAGATAAAAGTTCCTTTACAGATCCTTGTTCCCAAATCCCCAGGCTTCCTGCTCCAATGAAAACACTGTTTTCAGTTTGATATTTCTGCTTCCAAATATTTTTATTTTTCTTTTAAAGACTTCTTCATTTATTTGAAAGTCAGAGTTACAGAAAGAAACACACACACACACACACACATACCTATCTGTTGGTTCACTCCCCAAACGGCCACAATGGCCATAACTGGGCCACGCCAAAGCTAGCAGCCAGGAGCTTCTTCCAGGTCTCCTACCTGGGTGGCAGGGGCCAAGCACTTGGGCCATCTTCCACTGCTTACCAGGCCATTAGCAGGGAGCTGGATTGGAAGTGGACACAGCAGCCTGGATACAAAATGGTGCCCTTAAGGGATGCTGGTGTTACAGGTGGAGACTTTACCCACTACACTACAACGCCAGCCCCAGATCTTTTTCTGATGGATGCCTGGCATCCCATAGGGGTGCTGATTTGAGTCCTAGCTGCTCTACATCTGGTCCAGCTCTCTGCTAATGCCCCTGGGGAAGCAGTGAAGCACAGCTCAAGTCCCTGGGCTCCTGCACCCACGTGGGAGACCCAAATGAAGACCCTGGCTCCTGGTTTTGGCCTAGCCCAGCAGCTATGGCTGTTAAGACAATTTGGACATTGAACCTCGAAGATCTCTAATTATTTTGAATTTTAAAAATGTCTTTTTTCAAAAAAGTTCATGGAAAGATAATGAACTTTGTGAAGTCCCTCTGTGGATGTCTATAAATAAGATAAGCAGTTTTATTTTGTAGAAATATTTGTTGCTTTGTCATAAATAGTACTATATCTGCTTTATTATCCCGTAGTTAGCTTTCCCTCCAACAAGCAAACTTGCTGCATGGTTGACTGTTCCACAGTGCTTTGAGCCATTTCTCTGTACATAGACAAGAAGATTATTTCTGTCATTGCTTTTCCCTTCTTTAAAAATAGTGTTACTGTTATGGGCTGACTATTTGTCTCCTGCAAATTCCTATGTTGAAATCCTGGTCCTCAAGGTGATGGTATGAGGTGAAGCCTTTGGGAGGTGTTGATTTCATAAAGGTGAGCCCTTGTGCATGGGCTTAGGGTCCTCATAAAATAAGCCTGAAGGCATTTGGCACAGAAGTTAAGACTCCCCTTGGGACACCCAATTCCCACGTTACAGTGTCTGGGTCAGAGTTTCAGGTTCCAGCTCCCCGTGAAATGCACACCCTGGGAGACAGCAGGTTATGGTTCAAGTACTTGGGTCCCTGCCGTTTGCCTGGGAGACCCAGGTTGAGTTCTAAGCTCCTGACTTTGGCCCTGCCCAGCTCTGGCTGTTGTGAGCATTTGGGGAGTGAATCAGTGAATGGAAGCTCCTCTCTTTTTCCATCTCCCTACACCTTTCGAAAAAAAAATTAGAAATAAATTTTTTTGACCGGCGCCGTGGCTCAATAGGCTAATCCTCTGCCTTGTGGTGCTGGCACCCTGGGTTCTAGTCCCGGTCGGGGTGCCGGATTCTGTCCCGGTTGCCCCTCTTCCAAGCCAGCTCTCTGCTATGGCCCGGGAGTGCAGTGGAGGATGGCCCAAGTGCTTGGGCCCTGCACCCCATGGGAGACCAGGAGAAGCACCTGGCTCCTGGCTTCGGATCAGCGAGATGTGCCAGCTGCAGCGCGCCAGCCGTGGCGGCCACTGGAGGGTGAACCAACGGCAAAGGAGGACCTTTCTCTCTGTCTCTCTCTCTCACTGTCCACTCTGCCTGTAAAAAAAAAAAAAAAAGCAAAAAAAAATTTTTTTTTAAATAACTTTTTAAAAGAGACTTTAGGGACAGGCGTTTGAGTCAGCAGTTAAGATGTCTCTTGGGACACCTGCATCCCATGTCATCCCATGCTTGGGTTTGAGTCCTCACTGTTACCATTCCAGCTTCCTGCTACTGCACAGCTTGGGGATCAGCAGATGACCACTCAGGTACCTGGGCCCTTCCTGTCCATGTGGGAGACTTGGAGTGAGTTCTCAGCCTCTGACTTCTTGGCTGCTGTGGGCTTTTGGGGAGTGAATCAGAGGGCAGGAGGTCTCTCTCTTCCTCCCTCCTCAAAATAAACAAAAAAGTCTTAAAATTAAAGACTTGAGAAGAGTCCCTTTTTCCTTCTGCCATGTGAGGACACAGCAGGAAGTTGTCATCTGTGAACGAGTAAATGGCCTCTTACTGAACACTAAATCTACTGGCAACTTGATCTTGAAATTTCCAGCCTCTAGAACTGTGAGCAACACATTTTTGCAGTTATTAACCCACCCAATCTATGGCATTTTGTTATAGTAATCTGAACGGACTAAGAAAATTACAGAAAGCAACTTTGTGTAGCTCTATCTATACACAAATGAGGTTTTTTTTAAAGGTTAAATATCAAGAAGTAGAATTACTGTGTGGTATAAATTAGAAATTATTCATGTTTTATTTTAATAGAAATGGCCAGTTTTATGACCCTCCAGTATGATTTTCAGTGGTCAGCTCAAGCAAATATCTCTTTTCCTTAAGCTTTGGGATGGACTCACTGAGCTCCAAACAAAGCAGTGGACATCAACAACGAGGGGCCGAGGCCTTTGCCCTGGGAAGGCTTAAGTCTCATCTTTAGACCTGCTGTCAATCAACTGCTTAAAAACTGGACTTACACTGTGGAAAACAGTGTGGAGATTTCTTTCTTTTTTCTTTTCTTTTTTTTATGATTTTCTTTCTTTCTTTTTTTTTTTTTTTTTTTTTTGGACAGGCAGAGTGGATAGTGAGATAGAGAGAGAGAGACAGAGAGAAAGGTCTTCCTTTTTGCCGTTGGTTCACCCTCCAATGGCCACTGCGGCCGGCACATCTCGCTGATCCGAAGCCAGGAGCCAGGTGCTTCTCCTGGTCTCCCATGGGGTGTAGGGCCCAAGCACTTGGGCCATCCTCCACTGCCCTCCTGGGCCATAGCAGAGAGCTGGCCTGGAAGAGGGGCAACCAGGATAGAATCCGGCCCCCCGACCAGGACTAGAACCCGGTGTGGCGGCGCCGCAAGGCAGAGGATTAGCCTGTTGAGCCACGGCGCTGGCCTTATTTATTTCTTTGAGAGGTGGAGTTACAGAAAGAGAGAGGGAGAGACACACAGAAAGGTCTTCCATGTTCTGGTTCACTCCCCAAAAGGCTCAAATGGCCAAAGCTGAGCTGATCTGAAGCAAGGAGCCAGGAGCTTCTGGGTGTTCTATGCAGGTGCAGGGTCCAAGCACCAGTGTGAGCGGATGGAAACTGTATGGAAAAGAGGGAAAGGAAACAGAGTAGTGGGGATGGGGGTGGGAGGCACAGCACCTCTCAGATGCTTTTTGGGGGGCTGTGACTTGTAGAACCACGGCAACACTTCACAAACCCCACAACAAGTAATTCAGGGCCATTGCTGCGGTGCAGAGGATTAAGCTACCACTTGCTGTGCCAGCTCCCACATCACAGCACTGGTTCAAGTTCTGGCTGCTGCGTTTCCATTCCAGCTCTCTGCTAATGCAACTAGAACAGCAGGAGAAGGCGGCCCCTGCCACCCACACGGGAGACCCGGATGGAGTTCCTTGCTCCTGGCTTCAACCTGGCCCAGTCCTCTGGCTGTTGAGACCATTTGGGGAATGAACCAGAGGATGGAAGACCTCTCTCTGTGTCACTATGCTTTTTTAATAGATAAATCTCAAAAAAAAAAAAAAGCGAGAGAGAAAAGAATTAAAATTAACCAAGATGAAAGGAGAACCCCAAATGGCACATCCACACTGATGAATTGCGGTGCACTTCGGGTGAATGATAGAACCACACTGCGGGAGGTAGGGAAGAAAGGATCTAACCTCAGTAACTCTGGAAAGCAATATTTGGACTGGACACTGTGAGCCTGAAGAGGGAAAAGGACTGCACACCATGACTGTCATTCAGTTAGCGGGTTTGTTTTTCTCCATGGTTCTCACACAGGAGTGACTTAGCAACCCTGAAACTACCTGAGGTGCAGACTTGTCTGGGTCCAAACAGGAGACAGGAACAATGCAGTAGTTTTAAAGGGCAAAGTATAGTACCCAGAAGGATTAATTGTAGCAATGGAATTGGAGAAATGAGGGATTGGTTAGTTAGAAGGAGAGACAATGCTAAAGTACATAGGACTAGCAGATGGAAGGAACAGCTATCGCCTAGGACTAACAGCCCAAGGAGGAGCCCCTTCCCCAGGGCGGAGAGCTGGACCCTTGTTGGAGAGGGTCACTGAAGGGCAGAGAAGTTGGTGTGGGGCTATGCTGCCCGCACTTGCCTGCAACCACTTACTACAGTGCCAGGGAAAGCTGCTCATGGGAAAGTGAAATTCTGCATTTCAGTGATTGACTTCCAGGGAACCATCCAAGAGAGGTGTCCGGGAAGCTGCTGGCCACCGTCACTTCTGGCTGCTGCACACCACAAAAGCCAGCTGCTATAAGAACTGGAGTCGGGGAAGCTGACCATGTATCAGGAGCCAGACACTGGAGAAGTGTCCTGCCATAGGGCAGGAGCCTGCAGGAAGGAACCGCCCAGGCCAGGGTTTCCTCCTCCTACAATGTCTCTCCATCGCCCTCTACTGACAAAGCTTAACAGTGCCAGCTGACAGGGGCCACTATTGTAACAGACCAGCTTGACTTTTGCACATCAAGTCACAAAGGGTGAATTTAAACCTCAGAGGGAATACACTGATAACTTCTGGAGTCTTCCAAGTCTTCCCCTTTGGTTACTGATCTTCCACACACACCCTTCTACACACATTTGAGCTCTTAAACAACAGAATACCTCTGTGATACCACACAAGATACAGCAATTGACCTTGGAAATTAAGATGCTCTCATGCTCTCCCTAAAACGAGGAGGTACACAGTGCCAGCACTATCCATCACCAGCTACTTCAAGTGCTCTGGCATTCAGTCACAGTCCCACTGCATACTGTTCCCTAAAGACAAAACCGCAACATGAACTTTAGCAACTTGTATATAAAGTAGAAACAGCGAGGAGAAAATTGTCAACTTGGATAAACACATGCATACAATAAACAAACAGAATGCACTTTCTTTTTAAAATATTATTTACTTTAGAGCTCAGGGGAAGGAAGGGGAGGGGTCCCATCTGCTGATTCACTCCCCAAATGCCCACAACCACCGGGGCTGGGTGAGGCAGAGTCTGGAGCTTGGAACGCAATCCAGGTAATCCAGGTCTCCCACACGGGCAGCAGGAATCCAATTACTTAAGCCACCACCACTGCCTCCCAAGATCTGCAGTGGCAAAAAACTGGAGTGAGGAGCCAAAGTTGAGTTTGAGCCCAGGTATTAAGATATGGGACATAAGCATCTTAACTGCTAGGCCAAATTCTCTCTCTGAATGCAGCTTTGTTTTTGTTGTTTTTTTTTTTAATTAATTTATTTATTTTGACAGGCAGAGTGGATAGTGAGAGAGAGAGACAGAGAGAAAGGTCTTCCTTTGCCGTTGGTTCACCCTCCAATGGCTGCTGCGGCCGGCGCATCTCGCTGATCCGAAGCCAGGAGCCAGGTACTTCTCCTGGTCTCCCATGCAGGTGCAGGGCCCAAGCACTTGGGCCATCCTCCACTGCCCTCCTGGGCCATAGCAGAGAGCTGGCCTGGAAGAGGGGCAACCGGGATAGAATCCGGCCCCCCGACCGGGACTAGAACCCGGTGTGGCGGCGCCGCAAGGCGGAGGATTAGCCTGTTAAGCCACGGCGCCCGCCAACTTTGTTTTTTTTTTTTTTTAAGATTTTTTTTTTTGGCTGGAGTTGTGGCTCACTAGGCTAATCCTCCGCCTGTGGCGCCGGCACACTGGGTTCTAGTCCCAGTCGGGGCGCTGGAGTCTGTCCCAGTTGCTCCTCTTCCAGTCCAGCTCTCTGCTGTGGCCCAGGAGTGCAGTGGAGAATGGCCCAGGTCCTTGGGCCCTACACCTGAATGAGAGACCAGGAGGAAGCACATGGTATTCCCACAAGTGTATTCCCTCTGAGGTTCCCAGCTTCGGATCTGCACAGTGTGCCGGCCACAACGCGGCTACTTGGGGGTGAACCAACAGAAAAAGGAAGACCTTTCTCTCTGTCTTTCTCTCTCACTAACTCTGCCTGTCCAAAAAAAAAAAAAGAGAGAGAGAGAGAGATTCATTTATTTATTTAAAAGGCAGAGTTACAGAGAGGCAAAGGCAGAGAGAGAGAGAAAGAGAGAGAGAGAGAGAGAGAGGGAGGGAGGGAGGGAGGAAGGGAGGGGGAGGGGAGGGGGAAAGAGAGGGAGGGGGAAAGAGAGGGAGGGGGAAAGAGAGGGAGAGGGGGAGGGGGAGGGGACGGGGAGAGAATCTTCCATTTGCTGTTTCACTCCCCAAATGACCACAATGGCTGGAGTTGGGCTGATCCGAAGCTTGGAGCCAGGAGCTTCCTCCTGGTCTCCTACATTGGTGCAGATGCCGAAGGACTCATGCCATCTTCCACTGCTTTCCCAGGCCACAGCAGAGAGCTGGATTGGAAGTAGAGCAGCTGGGTCCTGAACCAGCACCCCATATGGGTGCTGGCACCACAGGTGGTGGCCTTATCCGCTACTCCACAGAGCCAGCCCCTGAATGCAGTATTTTTAATTGATCATAATATATCATTGATATCTATGACTTTCTTCTACCCATTCTGTGTTTGCTTCACACTCAGCTAGAACTGCAGATGATTTAAATTCTTTACCAGGTTGCATTAGTCAACTTTTCATTACTATAACAAAATACCTGACAAGGTGCTTATGAAGGAAAGAGGCTTGTTAGGCTCTTGGTTTTGGAGGTTCTCAGTGCAAGCTGGCTAGGCTCCACTGCTTCAGCCATCTGGTGAGGCCAGAGGAGAGCAGTGGCAGAGTGGCTGCAGAGCAATGACCACATGTGAGCCACAAAGCAGAGAGGGAAGCCAGACTCAACTTGGCATTTATAACCCAATCTTTCTTGAGAGCCTTCTGAGGGCACGCAAAGATCTCCAATGAGGTCCATACCTGGAGCAAGTCTCTACCCACCCAGCACCACCAACCCATGACCCTGGGGTTTCAAGTCCTACATGAGTTCAGGAGGTAAGTCAGGCTCCAACCATAGCACTGGTGGATTGACCCTCACCTTAATTCCCAAAACTGAGTCTCAGTTCGGTTGGCCCTCTTGGTTTTCCATCAGCCTTCACTACAGGGCATGGGTGTACCAAGAGGTGCCCTAAGCTCCAGACACAGTTAAGTTTGTCCCAGCTTCCCCTTTGTGATAGGAACTGCTGTCTCCAGTGAGTAGAATACGTTTCAGCAGCATAAGGAGTCCAAGATGGCCCCATGAGAGTCTTATCTTTCAATTCAATGGAACCATCACTAGGTTCCACGGATGCTAAGATTCACAAGCCAGGGCCGGCATCACAGTACAGTGGGTTAAGCTACTGCCTACAACACATGCGTCCCATATGAACTCTGGTTTGAGTCCCAACTGCTGCACTTCTGATCCAGCTGCCTGACAATGTACCTGGGGAAGCAGCAAAAGATGACTCAAGCGCTTGGGCCCCTGCCACTCACGTTGGAGAGCTGCATGGAGTTTCCAGGCTCGTGGCTTTGGCCTGGCCAAGCCCTGGCCATTGTGGCCATTTGGAGAATGAACCAGCAGATGAAGTATGTCACTCTGGTTTTCAAATAAATAAATATATAAATCTTTTTTTTTTTTTTTTTGACAGGCAGAGTTAGACAGTGAGAGAGAAAGACAGAGAGAAAAGTCTTCCTTTTTCCATTGGTTCACCCCCCAATGGCTGCTGCAGCCGGTGCACCGTGCTGATCCGAAGCCAGGAGCCAGGTGCTTCTCCTGGTCTCCCATGCAGGTGCAGGGACCAAGGACGTGGGCCATCCTCCTCTGCACTCCCGGGGCCACAGCAAAGAGCTCGACTGGAAGAGAAGCAACTGGGACAGAATCAGGCGCTCCGACTGGGACTAGAACCCAGTGTGCCGGCGCCGCAGGCGGAGGATTAGCCTATTGAGCTGCGGTGCCAGCCATAAATATATAAATCTTAAAAGAAACACAGTAATAGTTTTTCTCATACAAGAGCCACTTGTGGATGCTAAAATTAGTGACCAAAAGTTTGATGGGAAATGGGATATTTATACTACTTAAAAGTATCTCTCTCTTCCAAGATACTAATTAATTACAAGGAGAAATAGTAATTTAACAGTGGAGAAACCTAACATACACAATCTCAACCAGGTGATCAGGATTAACAGAAGATAGAGTGACATCACGTTAGTCTAATGCAGTACATAACAGCATTTCTTTGGTACTCTTGCCAAAATTCCTTACCTTCAGTTCATAATGGAAAAACACCAGTTGAATCAAAATTGAAGCCCAATTTTGAGTTTAAAAAATGTCAGCGTAAGTGGTGGATGTTTGGTCTAGTGGTTAAGATCCTACTTAGGGGTAGGCATTTGACACAATTAAGCCATCGCTTGGGACAGTTGCATCTAATATGGTCTGTGTCTCATATCGGAGTACCTGGGTTCAAGTCCTGGCTCTGCTTCTGACTCCAGCTTCCTGCTAGTGTTAGCACCTTAAGAAGCAGCAGTGTTAGCTCAGGTAGTTGAGTCTCTGCTAGTCACATAGGAGACCTGGACTGAACTCCAGGTTCCTGGCTTTAGCCTTGGCCCAGCCACAGCTGTTGCAGGAGTTTGGAGAGTGAACCAGCAGATAGAAGAGAAAGAGTCACAGAGAGAGGGAGAGACAGAAAGATCTGGTTTACTGCATTCCCTGGTTTACCCCCTAGATGGCCACAAAGGCTGGAGGCTGAAGCCAGGAGCCAGGAGCCAGGAGCTTCTTCTGGATCTCCCACATGGATGCAGGGGCCCAAGCCTTGGGCCATCTTCCACTTTTTCCCACGCCATAGCAGAGAGCTGCATTGCAAGGGGAGCAGCTGGGACTTAAACAGGTGCCCATACGGGATGCTGGCGCTGCAGGTAGAGACTTAGCCCACTATGCCACAGTGCCAGCCCCAAGATGTAAGTTTTTTAGTGAGAAAAAAAAGACAACCCTGCTTGGAATGCCTGCATTTCACACTGCAGTGCCTAGGTTCAAGTCCCAGCTCCATTCCTGACTCCAGCTCCCTGGTGATGCACACCCTGGGAGGAAGCAGATGACGGCTCAAGTGCTTGGGTCCCTGCCATTCACGTGGGAGACCTGGGTGGAGTTTTGGGCTCCTGGCTTTGGCCTGACCCAGCTCCAGCCATTGTGGCCTTTTGGGGAACGAATCAGTGGATGGGAGTTCTCTAATTCTCTGTCTCTCCATGTCTCTCTCTCTGCCTTTCAAATAAGTACCTAAATCTTAAAAAAAAAAAAAAAAAAAAAAAAAAGGTATCAGGAGGCAAACGTTTGGCCTAGTGGTTGGAATTCCAGCTGGGTTGCCAAGGTTCCATGTTAGAGCACCTGGGTTTGCTCCCTGGCTTTGGCCCTTGACTCCAGCAGTATTTTCTTCTTTTTAATGAATAATTATTTCTGTATTTGAAAGTCAGAGTTACAGAGAGAGAGAGAAAGAAAAAGAGAGAGTCTTCCATCCACTGGTTCACTCCCCAGATGGCTACAACAGTCAGGACTGGGTCAGGCCAAAGCCAGGAGCTTCCTCCAGGTCTCCCACATGGGTGGCAGGGGTTCTAAGTACCTGGGTCATCTCTCATTGCTTTCCTAGGTGCATTAGCAGGGAGCTGGATCAGAAGTGGAGCAGTCGGGACTCGAACCGGCACCCATATATGATGCCAACAACACAGGCAGCACCTTAACTCACTAAGACCCAAGGCCAACCCCCTGCCTCCAGCTTTCTACTAATGCAGGCTCTGAGAAGTAGTGATGATGGCTCAAGTAGTGGGCTTCCTGCCACCCATGTGGGAGACCTGGATTGCATTCTCCTTGTTCTGGCTTCAGCCTGGCTCAGTTGGGGCCATCGCAGGCATCTGGGGAATGAGCCAGAGGATGGGCATGTGCTCTTGCTCTCTCTCTGCCTCTCTCTCAATTAAATAAATAAAAATTTAAAAAGATGTATTTTACTTAGTTGAAAAGTAGAGTTACGGGGAGAGAGAGGGAGAGATACATTGAGAGATCTTCCTTCTGCTGGTTCATTCCCCAAATGGCTGCAATGGCCAGGGCTGGGCTAGACTGAAGCCAGGAGCCAGCAGTTTCACCTGGGTCTCCCACATGGGTACAGGGGCCCAAGCACTTGGGCCATCCTCTACTGCTTTCCCAGTCCACAGCAGAGAGCTGGATTGGAAGAGGGGCAGCCAGGATTAGAACTGGTGCCCACATGGGATGACGGCGCCATAGGCAGAGGATTAACCTCCTGCGCCACGGCGCCGGCCCTGATAAATATTTTTTTAAAGGCATTAATATCAGCGCTGGCGTTATGACATAGTGGGTAAAACCACCACCTGCAACACCGGTATCCCATGTGGGCAGCGGTTCAAGCCCCAGCTGCTCCACTTCTGAACTAGCTCTCTGCTATGGCCTAGGAAAGCAGTAGAGGATGGTCCAAGTGCTTGGGCCATTGCACCCACATGGGAGATCCAGATGAAGCTGCTGGCTCCTGGCTTTGGTCTGGCCCAGTTTTGGCCATTGCGGCCATTTGGGGAGTGAACGAGTGGATGGAAGACCTTTCTCTCTATCTGTAAGTCTGCCTTTCAAATAATAAATTATCAATATCAGTTTATTAATTGGGATGAACGTCATAACTAATTAAGATGCTAATAACAAAGAAAACTGGGTGTAGAGTATATGGGAATTTGGGGCTATCCTCTCAATTTTTCTGTAAATATTCGAAAATTTTAAAACTTATTTTTAAAAAATTAGATGTCACTGGGAAGATTGGTGAAATTACAATAATGTATGCATTACTCAGTACTAAGCCAACGTTAAATTTCTGGAATTGATAATTGTGCTATGGTTACATAAAACGTGAACATTAGGGGAAGCTGGGTGGAGAATATATGGGTATTCTTTGATCTATTTTTGCAATATTTCTGTAAGTTTAAAGTTATTTGAAAGTTTTTAAAATGATCTTGAAACGTTGCCAGTTTATAAAAAGAGGGACCCAATCTTTGACCCTGCATACCGTTCTCAGCATTGGCCTCTCGACGACTCACGCATACTTTTCAAGGTGCAAACGATGTCGGAGTAGCCAATGTACATATGGCTCCGTTTTATGGAGAACAGTTTGGAAGTAAGGAACAAGGCTGGAAGCGCAACCGAGGCAGTAAATGAGACTGCCTAGAGGGTCCCTGGGAAACACTGTGAGACATTACATAATAGCGGCCAGCAGCGAGGGAAGAATTTATTTTACGTTTCCAGTTTTAATATATTTATATATTTATTGCACTGGGGGACACCCAAGGAACCATCGTCTGATGTCTCCAGCACAGGGCGGGATGCTCTGCTTTCCTTCTCTCCTGCAACCTCACCCCTACCGGTGCTAACCTGTGAGGTACCCCACCTCCCCCAGGCAGGGGTACTGAGCTGCTGACCCAGGGCTGGCTGGCCTCAGGGCAGCTCCTGGGGGAGGAGGCGCTTGGGGGCCTCTTAGGGCTGCTCTCTGGTGTGTTTCTGTTGCTGGTGTGAGGCTGCCTTCTCTCGCTTGTGAACTTGGCTCGATGCCTTGCTGTGCTGCTGTTTTTGTGATCTGTCACTCCTGGCTCCACCTTCAGCAAAATTTAGCTTCAATCTAGAAATTTAGAATTTCCTGTGCGACGGCCTTGGGTTGGGAGGGAGACCAGGGTTACAGGATGTAGAGTGTTTGCACTGCTGAGGGGTGCAGGCTGGCCTCCCCACTCAGTGGAGGGCACAGCCAGCAAGGCTCTGGGTGTGTGAGCTATTCAGTCGGGAGTTATTCTCCCTGCAACCATACCCTGAGCACAGCGCGCCTCCCCCTCCCCTTCAGACAGAAGGCAACTCCTGTCCTGTGATGTGGGCCCTGCTAACCTGAGAACTGGGGGCTAGGACATGAACAAATGCTTTGAAACTCTGTCCCCGCTGGCTTCCTCCTGGTTCTCCTTCTGTCTCTCCGAACCCTCCTCTCATGGCTCCTTTTCTCTGGGTTCTCTTTATTCCCAGCCTTTGAAGCACAGCATGTAAGAAAGGTGCGGGTACATGCTGCAGCCTGGTGCCCACGTCACCGTGTGTGCCACTGGGAAAGCAGAGGAGCTCCACGCGTCTCAGAGCCGCCCTCTGTGGAATGGAACTCGCTGTGGCTGCCTCCCAGGCTCCGTGGGTTCTGCTACGTGAAAAGGACCACCCTGGAGGGGGAGTTTCTGCAAAGGCATCATGACCCTGAGCCTGTTAATTTTACCCGGGCCTTGCCCAGTGCCTGGCATCCAGTATGCACCCAACAAAATACTTGCTAGGTTGGCAGCTGAATTTGAAAATGCTAGTCATTATGATTATACATTTGTGCACTTCAGAAGCCGTACTGTTTAGATTCTTAATGGTTTTAAAGAAAACAAAAACCAGGGGCCAGTGTTGTGACACAGCAGGTTAAGCTGCCACCTGCTATGCAGGCATCCCATATGAGTACCTGCTAGAGTCCTGGCTGCCCTGTTTCTTTTTTCTTTTTTTTTTTTTTTTTTGACAGGCAGAGTGGATAGTGAGATAGAGAGAGAGACAGAGAGAAAGGTCTTCCTTTTGCCATTGGTTCACCCTCCAATGGCCACTGCGGCCGGCGCGCTGCGCTGATCCGATGGCAGGAGCCAGGTGCTTCTCCTGGTCTCCCACGGGGTGCAGGGCCCAAGCACTTGGGCAATCCTCCACTGCACTCCCTGGCCACAGCAGAGAGCAGGCCTGGAAGAGGGGCAACCGGGATAGAATCCGGCGCCCTGACCGGGACTAGAACCCAGTGTGCCAGCGCTGCAAGGCAGAGGATTAGCCTATTGAGCTGTGGTGCCGGCTGCCCTGTTTCTAATCCAGCTCTCTGTTAACGTATCTGGGAGGCAGCAGATGATGGCCCAAGTACTTGGGTTTCTGTCACCCACGTGGCAGATGGAAGATGTCTCTCTCTCTCACTGTTGCTCTCTGGCTGTCTCTTTGTCTCTCTCTCCCTCTTTGTCACGCTGCCTTTCAAATACACCTTTCAAATAATACACCTGCTTTCCCAGGTGTATTAGCAGGGAGTTGGATCACAAGTGGAGCTGCCAGGACCCATACGGCAACAGGTGAAGCCACTAGGCCACAGCGCCGGCCCCAGTGTCTGCAGATGTCTAACTGCCAACAGCTTCAGGAACTAAAACACAGAGGAGCAGCACCTTTGCCATTTCGTGGGCCATCATGTTCCACATAAAATTCAATACCCAGTAAATTATGAATTAACAGCGATGTTTGATAAATATTTTTAGGACATGCAAAATCTCACAACATCTACCTTGCACACCCTTTCCCAGGGAGCCCTGATGGAGGATCTACACCACCAACACAAGCGAGAAACCCCAGAAAGAGATGCAGAAAGCAAGACCACAGTAAGAGAAGGAAAGGGACTTAGCACTAGGCCTGCAGGAACTCTGGAGAAGAGAAAACCCTTCAGGCAAGTGGGAAGTTGTGTGGGTAGAGTTCATGGGGGCAGGGCAGTACGCAAAGCAAAGCCTGTATTTGTGAAAAAACATAAAGGTAGGGACTACTGCTTGCAGCAGCAGAATCCCATACTGGACAAGTTGGAGTCCCAGCTGCTCCGTTTCCCATCCAGATTCCTGCTAACATGCACAGAAAAGCAGGGAAGATGGCCCAAGTATCTGGGCCCCTGCCGTCCACATATGAGACTCAGATGGAGCTCCTGGCTCAGTCCCAGCCACTGTGGCCATTTGGGGAGTGAGCACATGGATGGCAGATCTCCACCTCTCTGTCTTACCTTCTCTCTCTGTCACTCTGCCTTTCAAATAAATACATAAGTCTTCAAAAAGAAAACTCACAGAGGTAAAATATGCTTTCCAGTGATAATTACCACCTGCCTATACCCAATGTACACATACATAGCTACATACACAACCAGAAATTTGAAACTGGGAAGGAAATACAGGACCAAACAGGGCTTGCCTGAAATGTGAGTAGCATTTACAAGGTTTAATTATCTAAACACCAAACACTGATTTAACAACATTCTCTCTCTGCCTTTCAAAATAAATCACAAATGTCTGTGATAACCAGGCCTAGGCTAGGCCAAATCTGGGCGTTCAGACCTCCAGCTGGGTCTCCTGGCTCTCCCATGTCTGTGGGAGGGGCGCAGACACTTGAGCCATTATCTGCTCCCAGCATGCATTGGCAGGAAGCTGGATGAGAAGCAGAGACGGAGCTCAATGCCAGGCATTCTAGTATGGGATGTGGTGACCCACATGATGGCTTAACCCACTGCTCCACACGCCCACACTCTGTCCTTCCACTAAGGCTTGTCCTGGACATGTTCCCTTGGTCCTTCCAGAACCACACTGACCTGTACGAATCTCCTTACCCTCTGAGTTCCTGGTCATTCAGCCGATGCGGGGGCCCAGGCAGGCTGCTGGGGGCGGAGAAGAGAGCAAAGAGGGGCAGGGACCCCCCTGGTGCCTCCCCACTGGGTTGCTGAGGGGCTGGACCCCTGAGTCTGCTGTCAGGCACCCTCTCCCACTTCGCTTCTCAGGCCTTGGCAGAGGTGGGGGGTAGAGGGGGTGCCCCCCAACACCAACTACTGCACCTGCTTTGGCTGACTCTCTTTTCACTCTGCCCACCCAACCTTGTTTCAGAAATTCTCCTCAAATTACCCCTGCTGAGGGGTGCTTGTTGCTGGGATTCTGACATATAAATTTACTTAAATTAGGGGCAGGTGTTTGGCCTAGCAGTTAAGACACCTGTGTCCCACATCAGACTGCCTGGGTTTGAGTTCTTCACTCCTGATTCCAGCTTCCTGCTAATGTGCACACTGGGAAGCAGCAAGCAATGGCTCGAGTAGCTGGGTCCCTGCCATCCACGTGGGAGACCCTAACTGAGTTCTGGGCTCCTGACTTCCGTCTGGCCCAGCCCTGGCTGTTGTGCATACTTGTTGTAGGAACCAGCAGAGGGGAGGGCTGCTGGGTACACTGAGGTTCAAACCAGGGCATCAAGGCCTGGATCTGGTCCACTGCCCAATAGTCCAGCGCAGATTCTACCCAGGTGTTAGCTCTGGAAGAAGACAGGCGTGGCCATCTCCCCAGTTCCTGTCTGGGTCCCTCCTGCCCCGGGCCTGGCTGCATGAATTTCCGGCCCACCTCATGGCCCCTTGCTTACCTTACATTCGCAAGGACGGAATGCGGTCGGCATGCACGGGACTCCTGTGTTGCCGCTGCCAAAACCCACACGCAGAATCGGAAACCGCTTTGCCCAAAGCCGTGTGGTTCATGAAACACCGTATTTGACCCTCTTTTCTCACTGCATCCTAAACTCCCCCCTCCACTACCTCCCACCCGCCTTACCTCCCCAAATTAGTACTAGCTCTGGGTGGTGGAGGAGGAATTACATCTACCGGTAAGGGTAAGGTTTTGTCGAAAACTGACGTCAGCGCCTGGGGGTCCGCACCTGGACCGCGCACGCCCCCTTGCGGTCACCGTGGCGACCTGACGCCCCGCGCATCACCTCCTCCTGCAAAAGAAACGCGAAGTGACCGCGAACAGGCGAATTCCACATAGCGGCCGTGGCACTTGGGGGCGCGCATCTTGAGATGCTGGGGCATGCAGATGGGTTGACGGTCCCAGGTCTTCCGTCTGCCCCGACGCAGGCTCTCTTCGTGGGGAGGGCCCCTGGGGTTCCCAGGCGGGGCAACTTGGGTCGGCCCCACTTCCTGTCGCCGAGCTTCGGCTTCCCCGTCTGTGGGGATGATGACATCTTCCCTGTTGCAGCCAAGACCGCTGCGTCCGGGGCTGGCATCCAGGCAGCCTTGGGGTGCGAAGCAGGCAGAGGCAGGGGCTCGCAGGCTCCCCATCCTGGAGCAGCCAAGGCCTAGCTTGCCAAGTTTCCCAAAGCCCAGGGAACCTTGCAGTATCCACCTGCTGGGATCCAGGGTCAGAGAGATGGAGGGACACCTTTTACCTTTTATGTCTTCCTGAGTACAGAAAACACATCAAGTCCTGGATTATCCCAGCCCCCAAAATAAATAAGAATTTTGGTCCACCGCTTCTACCCACTGCTCATTAAAATAGTCTTTAGTTATTCTGGGCTAAAAATGATTCATGACACAAATAATTTCCATAATCATTTTATCCTTTCTTATGTTTCATGAGATAATCTGACCCCTAACACAATCCAGTCTTTGAATTAAGGATTCTGCTTATCTGGTTAGGTTCTCAGTAGATTGGGGGCATATATTTGCATCTCATCAACAGCTTATTTTAAGGTAATTTTATCTGTTTAATCCTCAGCTTGTTCCAAATGCAGGGGAGGGGGTGACAGGTTTTTGTACACTAGCATGTGCCCAGCAGGATACCCAGCTCTGGGGGCACCTCACACAGGGATGGTGTGGTCCACAGTTGCATCTCATTGCATCTCAGCTTCCAGAACAGAGGCTCATTGCACGGCGCCCTCACAAATATTCCAAAGGGACAGGAGGGGAAGAGGAGACAGGAGGAAGAAAATCAACGCAAAGCCTCAGAATGCAGAGTGAATTGCCCAATGCCAACTTATTACGTTGGTTTTCTGACCAAATCTGCCCCTATGTTACACGAGACTTTCCTCCCAGCACATGTAAGTTTGTGGGCTTCCTAGCAGGTAAATAAGAGGGCCCCTCCATCCCTGGTCTCGTCTAACCATGTTGTAGACAGAAAGGGAGAGGAGCGAGGCTCTGCCTTCCCCATCGCACAGTCACATGGAGATGTGAGTGAAACCCAGGGAGAAACTCTCCTGTCCCTAATGTCCGTCTTCCTGGAGTCTATCCAAGTCCCGAGCAGAGAGCAAGCGGGCACTAAGTGCACACGAATGTGGTCTACTTCACTAGCAACCAGAGAAGCCAGTTAGGATGGCGAAGAGAGGGGACGGCACAGTGGCGTAGCAGGTTAAGCCGTCGCCTGCAGTGCAGGCATCCCATTTGGTGCTCTTTGGAGTCCTGGCTGCTTCACTTTAGATCCAGCTCTCTGCTAATGGCCTGGGAAAGCAGCAGAAGATGGTTCAAGTGCTTGGGCCCCTGCACCCATGTGGGAGACCCAGAAGTTTCTGGCTCCTGGTGTTGGCCTGGCCTAGCACTAGTTTTTGTGGCCATTTGGAGAGTGAACCAGTGGATGGAAAAATCTCTCTCTCTTTCTGTAACTCTGCCTTTCAAATAAATAGATCTTTAAAAAAAAAATGGCAGTGAGCTGTTAAGCAGTTTGGTAATTTTAAATGTGCATGATGCATGGGGGGGCCGGCGCCATGGCTCATTTGGTTATGCGGCGCCGGGATCCCATATGGGCACCAGGTTCTAGTCCCGGTTGCTCCTCTTCCAGTCCAGCTCTCTGCTGTGGCCCGGGAGGGCAATGGAGGATGGCCCGAGTGCTTGGGAGCCTGTACCCACAAGGGAGACCAGGAGGAAGCACCTGGCTCCTGGCTTCAGATCGGTGCAGCGCCGGCTGTAGCAGCCACTTGGGGGGGGGGGGTGAACCAACGGAAGGAAGATCTTTCTCTCTGTCTCTCTCTCTCTCACTGTCTAACTCTGCTTGTCAAATAAAAAAAAATGTGCATGATGCAACTGTTCTGATTCTAGCAATGTATGTTAAGAAAATAGGTGAATATGGATTGCTGGTTAGGATACCAGTAGGACTCCTGCATCCCACGTTGGAATGCCTGGGTTTGATTCATGACTTTGGCTCCTGATTCCAGCTTCCTGATATGGCAGACCCTGGGGGGCAGTGGTGATGGCTCAAGTAATCGGGTTCCTGCCATTCACATGGGAGACCTGGCTTGGCTTCCAGCTGCCAACTCCAGCCTAGGCCTTGGGTCATTGTAGGCATTTGAGGAGCGAGCCAGCCAATGGGAGTTCTCTTACTCTCTCTGGCTATCTGTCTCTTTGCCTCTCCAATAAGTAAATAAAAATAAGTAAGGAAATAAAAATAAAACAGTTGAATAAAAGTGTGAGGATATTTTTGCATCATTGATTATAATAGAAACCCCTCGGGATGGGGTTGGTTGATAAATTATATAGCATATCAAGGCTGCATAAGTACATTATGAGTATGTATAGAATTAAGGAGCCAGTAGCCTCATGGTTGTCTGTGTGAGTGTGTGCATGTGTGTGTGTGTGTTTTAGTGACATACATGTACTCCTGGCCTCAACCCAGACTCTGGGGTTTTTGAGCTCCATGGCTTGGACATTCCCTGAGAAAGACCCACGGGGCTTTGTGGAGAGTATGAAGGAGGCAGCCCTGCCACGGAAGCAACGTGCCTCTTGAGTTCTGCTTGGAGAATGTGGACCTTCTGTGGATCCTGGTTCTTCCGGAAGGCAGGAGGTGCGTGGTGCCTGCCCTCCCTCCCTGGGTTGTCTGAATTCCTGAATGCCCTGGCATTCAGGTGAGGTGAAAAGCAAGACATTTCTGCCCTGCAGCGCACATGGGCAGGACATCTGAGCACGTGGGGCTTATGGTGGTCGCTGCTGTTGGGGCGACCAGCCCCCGGCCTCCCTTCCCTGCAATAGTGCTAGTTTCCCTTTGGGCGACCACCGTTAACACACTGCCACCCCACGTGACTCAGGTGAGCCTGGCTTGACCCGGTGCCGGGGGCAGCTGCTTCAGAGCCAGTTCGCAGGACTTGTGCTAGCAATTCCAGGAAGAGTCTTCCTCCCTCAGGGGGGCAGCAGGAGGCAACGCTGGGGCCACAGCTGGCTCTGTAGCAGGTTCGGAACCAAGGTATGTGGGGGCTGTGTGGAGCCCCGAGGGACAGTGCTGGGATCCTGTGTTAACAGCAGCTGAACTCGGGCCAGGACAGACCAGGAGAGGGAGGGAGTTCTGGGTGCTGGGAAGGGGGTCATGTGGAGGGAGCTGCCTTGGAGGACAGAGGTGACCGGCTCCCAAGTTTACTGAGATAGAAAGGCCAAGGTGGAGCCAAGCAGGGAGGAGGGAGATCAGTGTAGCTGGGGCCGGTAGTAAAGGCAGAAAAGGAAGAGATGATGTGGGAGAGAAGATATGGATTTCATTGTAAAAGCCTTTAAAAAAATGTTTTGCTGTAATTTATTTTCATTTTTTGTTTGAGAGACAGACACAGAGAGAATTTCCATCTGTTAGTTCATTATCCAAATACAGGCAACCCCTGGAGCTGGGCCAGACCCAATCCAGGTCTTCCATGCAGTTGGCAGGGACCCAAGTACTCGAGCCATTATCTACTGCTCCCTGGAGTGTATGTTAGCAGGAAGCTGGAATTGGAAGCAGAGCCAGGACTGGAACCCAGGCACTCTGATACGGAATGTGGATGTCTGAGCAGTGATTTTTTTTCTAAGATTATTTATTTATTTGAAAGATAGAGCTACAGAAAGAGAGAGAGAGTCAGGGGGAGAGAGAGAGAGAGAGAGAGCTCTTTCTGCCACTGGTTCCCTCCCAGATGACTGCAATGGCCAGGCCTGGGCCAGGCTGAAGCCAGGAGCCAGGAGCCAGCCACTTTGTCCAGATCTACATGGGTGGTGGATCTCAAACACTTGGGCCATCCTCCGCTGATTTTCCAGGCCATTAGCAGGGAGCTGGATCAGAAATGGAGCAGCCGAGACTCAAACTGGCACCTATATGGGATGCTTTACCTGCTACACCCCGATGCCAGCTCCCTGAGCAATGTCTTATCTGTGGCCTTTTGATTAAAAGCTGTCACAGAGAGTTTTACCCAGAAGTCAGTGGTCTGATTTGCCTTTTTGGTGGATCATTATGGATCCTGGGAAGAGAAATGAGTATTGTCTATAAGTATAAGCGTGGAAGTGGAAAAAGCCCTCAGACAACTCAGTGGAGCAGGGGGAGGCAGCCTGGACGAGGGAGAAGGCAACGGAGAGGGTGGAGGTGCTGGACACAAGGGCAGGAGAGGGAAGGCCAAGGTGGGAACTTTGGCTGCTCCACCCCTTCGATCCTCAGCTGCATCTTGCAAATGGAGGTGGTACCCACTTCACCAGGATCAGTCTGACCAGGGTCGTGCTTAGGAACATTGCTTTTGGTCAGTTTGGGGTTTGAATCTCAGGTCTGGCAGGCATCAGCTGTGTGCCCCTGTCCAAGTCCGTTAATGACCGACTTGAGACTTACTGAGCGTGCTTGCTACGTGTTAACCAACAGAATCCCCCCTTAGAGGAGGACATACTCATGATTTTAGCTCATCAGAGAGGAAACCATATCGTGCAGAAAGCGAGTCACTTGTCACTTGTCTGAAGTCCCAGCAGTAAATGTCAACTCAGGATTTCTCTGTCACGTTAGGCTAATATTTCTGCACCTAAAACGCAGACAAAACTGACGCTTCCCTGTGTGGTTGAGAGGTACCCGGCACGTGGTGGCAGGTGCTTATAAAGTTAGTATTAAAGTTATCATGATATTCCTGTGTTTTCTCGAGTTTTAGCATGGAGCAGGTGTTGGGCAAAGCGTTTGGATTTAGAAGCAAAAAAAAAAAAAAAGATCTCTTTAGTCTAAGAGGGGAAAACTTGCAGCCGCGAGTCTCAGCGGTTTCTCGGGCGTGACCAGAGGGGCGGGGTCAAGACCCGAGGGCCTTGATTGAGGGGCGGGGCCATGCCGCCAGAACTGAGGCTAGGGGCGTGGCCAGATGGAAGGGGCGGGGCGAGGGCCGGCAGCGCATGCTCGGTACGAGCCTCACCACGGCCGCCGCTGCTACCGCCCACTCGGGGCTGGCCAGCTGCTGGCGGCCGGGGCTCAGAGAAGGGCCCGGCAGGGCAAGCGCACGGCCATGGCCCCGTGGCTGCAGCTCTGCTCCGTCTTCTTCACTGTCAACGCCTGCCTCAACGGCTCGCAGCTGGCCGTGGCCGCGGGCGGCTCCGGCCGCGCTCGGGGCGCAGACACCTGTGGCTGGAGGGTAAGGCGCGCACGGCGGGTTTCTCCCGAGTTTGGCGCGGGGCGCGCCGCGAGGCAGGGGCGCGGTGCACACAGGTGCTGGCGGGCGGGCGCGCCCTGCTTGCTGCCCGGGAGCTGCAGCCGGGCCGGGGTCTCCGACCTCTTCGCTCCCATCTGCCCGGCTTCCCCATCTGGGTCGCGCGTCCGCAGGCGCCGGCCGGGAGCAGAGGTGCCGCCCGACCCCCGGCTTTGTGTTGCGGGAGAGGCGCGGCCGCCGGCCGGGGTCCGATTCAGGGGGCGGTGGGCCCGGCGGGGGAGTGCCCCCCACCCTTTGTTCGCGGCCCCGCGGACTGCGCGTCCCAGGCTGCATCCTTGAGACGCCCGGACGCGGGGCTCTTCGGCGTGGGAGGAGTGGGGTCTCCCCGGTGCTACCAACACCAGTGTGCAGAGGCCCGGGCCGGCCGGGGAGCAGACCCGGAGCGCGGGGAAGGATGCGCCCCCGCTCGCGATCGCTTTGTTCCATCTTGGCTGCGGCCGTCACATCACTCCCACTCCACTCCGGACTCCCGACTTGCTTCCTCTCACTTCCCCGCCCAGCCTTTCTTAGGTCTCACGGGTGCTCCCCAACTTTCCCTGCTCTCAGAACTCGAGTTGCGGTTACTTTTCGAGTCCGGGGAGCGGCTGGCGTGAGTTTGTCACCTCCGTCAGGTGCCAGGGAGGAGCGTGGAGATATGTCCAGACTTATCCAGGCGCTTGGAGAGGTCTCTCCAGGACCCGGCGCTGTGCGCGCCGACGAGGCCGGTCCACTGCCTCCTCTCGGGATCCCCGCCAGCGCGCGTGGACTTGGGGGGAATCCTCCCGTCCTCCCCCGCCCCGTGCCTCCCACCGAAGGCCAGGTCGGCGTGGCTGGGGACACTCAAGACTAACTTTGTAGAGAGAAGGAGGGTTTTGCGCTCATTAGCTGGGGACATGACCGGGGCTCTGCCGGACCTGGGCAGCTGCTACCCTCAGTTTCTTCATCTGGAAAATGGGGCTTTCCTAGTTTCTTCGGTCGCTGCTGCCAAGGGATAGGTATGTGGTAGTTCGTTTAGGCCAAGGTTGACCCCTCTCTAAAGAGAGGCGCCAAACGTGAACCGGATGGACCTAGGACTGGGCACACCTTGGGCTGGGGCCTCCACTCATGGTGCAGAGAATCAGTTCAGACAATCCAGCAGAAGCCAGGCAGCTGGGGCGTCCTCAGACCCAGCAGCACCCTCTGGTCAGCCATACCTGCCCCTGTCCCCCAAGAGTGAATATTCCCTTCGGCTCTCTGGCCCCTTGCCAGTTGAGTAAAACATTACATTTTATTACTCTGTTCCAGCAAGTAAAACATCACAGTTTTGCTTTTTTTTTCTTTTCTTTTTATTAACAAACAATAGATAGCAAGCTTCCTTAGGACTTTCTCATGTTGACTGATTCTGCTAAAATTGTGCCCCTAATTGATGCTGGCTTTCACATAATTGTCAGCAGCATCCCAGGCAGCTCTGTCCAGGAAGCTGGTTTCTCTCAGGGGCTGTCTCGCCCCAGTGCACGAAGCTGGTGATGTGGCCGTGCTGTGAAGGAGCTGCGTGGTTTTGTTCTCTCTGCCTGTGGACTGTGTCCCCTCTCCCAAACCTCATCCCCTCAGAATTTAACCGTGGCCCCTGTCTCAGTCCACTCCCATGCGTGCTGACCTCTTTTCCCCATCGCGGCCCCTGCTGACGGTGACCTGCTCAGCAGCCTTGGTCCTACCAGTCCTTTCTTTGGGTCATCTTCAGCTCCTTCCTGGATGACCATGGAGACGTCCCAGCTGTGTCCCAGGTTCCAGGCTCTTCCCAGCCTGGTGCTTGGCTCCTTGCCTGCTGGTGCATCTCATGGACCCAGCTCACCCATCTGTTTTGCACACCCCCACTTTCCAGCCTCAGCACTCCCACCTGGCTCCCTAATTCCTGATGCCCCCCCCCCCAAAAAAAAAAAAAAAAAACCATCTGCTCTGCCCGAGATTCAGCTCAGATGCTGCCTCTTTGGGGAAGTCCTCCCAGAATGCCTTGCCCTTTGCTTCGCCTTCTCATGCAGGTCCTTGCACCTGGATTTTCAGCAGCCTGCATTGTCAGCATTTATTCACTCCCATCTTTAGGCTGTTGTGTGTCTGGCTGGGCGCTGAGCCTCATCGTGGTGGCCTGAGCCTGGAGCCCTGTAAATCTCAGCTGAACCCCATTGGGCCCTGCCGTCTTCCTGCACAGTGCTGTAGTGAGAGCTGGTGAGGTGTGGAGGGAGAGCAGAGCACTGCACTCCAGTTGTCCGTCTTTGTGCAACAGACCTTTTCCTGCCTTTGTTCCTTTTCTTTACACCTTCCCTGCCCCCACCTCCCCAGAAGGTGCTGTGTCAGGGAGCTGTGTACGGCAACGTGGGTATTGGTGCATGTCTGGGTGCACTACCAGTTAGTAGGTTCTCCGTTCACATATGTTGGCCCCAACTCTAAGGTTGTGTGCACTGTAGTCGGGGCTGCTGGGAGCATACAGGGATCCATCATACAAGCAAACTCGACGCAAACAGGAGAGGGCTGGCTGTGGGTCTGGGTTTCATCCAGAACCCGAGAGGAAGGTAGCCGGGTGCAGATGAGAGCCCTGAAGGAGGGACAGGATCTGGGTGTGGAGAGAAGTTGAACCAGTGACCCCCTTGCTCTCCAGGGAGCATCAGTTCAGGACCCCTTGCCCCTGCAGGGCTGTGTACTTTCCCAGGACGTGCGAGGTGACGACAGCCAGCCAGCCAGCCCTCGGCATCTCTGCTAACAGACCCTTCGGGCTGCTCTCAGAGGAGCGGGGAGCTGGCCTGGTTTGAGTGGTCAGATTTCACAACCTCCCCATTATTAGCAGGGCAATTAAGAGCTGATACCATCTTGAACACAGCTCAGTGTTTTGGAAATGAGTTGTGGGCACACTTCCGCAACCACCACTTAGAAAAAGTCTGTGCTGGCCCTTGCCAGATGAAGTTGCTCTTTGAGTAGCAAATAATGCTCCTGGAGAAGTAACAATTTGTAAAACCTGCAGGGGTGGGGGGCATGCTGCCTGTTAGCTCTTGCAATGGTTTCCGGGGTGATGGGAAATTGCTGCTGCTGAGGTTCCCCCCCCCCCCCCCACCAGCTGGATGAGAAGCCTATTTATGGAACAAGACCTTAGGAATTCACTCCCACAGGTTTTTATTTAGTGGCATTTCCTGCTGTGGGGGAGGGAGGGGGGACATTTCTTACCTCCTTCCTTAGATGGGGTACACCTTCTCTGGTCTGGTGTCCCTGAAGCAGTTTTTACCAGTTCCCCCACCCACCCCCCACCCCCCACCCCCCAGGCTGCTCCCTTAGGAATTCAGGAAGCCAGGATGCTGGCATGGCCTTGACAGTGATGTGCAAGTTTCCCATTTAAGGCATCCTTCATCTCGAAAGGTAGGAAGGAATAGGGTGGTACTTGGACAAAAAGAAGTTCCAGCTGGTTGAAATTTAGGTTCCTGATAAAAGTCCAATCCAAGAATTCTCCTTGGCTGCGCGCCCAGCCGTGTTTATTTGATTCGGAATTGGATGCGTTTTCATTCACTTGCAGCTCATGGCTCCCAAGCCCACATCTGGTGTGTCTGTCTCATGGACATATCGTCCATGTTGCAGATGCTGTCATGGCCCTCACAGGATCATGGTTAAAAATTATTCAGCCCGGTCGACACATTTTTCAGAGAGACGTTTTTATAAGAATTGCAGTGCTTTCTCGCAGCCTGTTTTGCCTCGTTAATTGGGAACCTTCCTGGCCGGTGTCCATCTTTCTCTCCTCTCCCCAGCCCGGCCAGCTGGCCAGCCGGCCGCTGGTGAGCCCCTGCAGTGCCTGGGGCATTGTGCTGGTTATTGACTGGAGGATACAGCTGAGCGAGCAGACCGGCAGTGCCCCTCTGCGCCCCTCGCCCAGCCCCACTTTTGTACCTTTCCCTTGTAAGTATGAATGGCCTCTGGAGCTTGTTAAAATGCAGATTCCAGGCCAGCGGACGGAAGTGGGGTGGAACCCTGGAATTGGCATTTGAGCAAGCTCCCCATGGCTTCTGATGTTTTAGGAGACCGGGCTTCCACCATCCGGAGAAGGGGGCGAGAAGGCTCGTCCACACAGTCGAAATCAGGGTTTTGTTTTAAGTTGGCTCACTGGACTTCGAGAGGAATGTGGAGATTTTGTCAGAGCTCTGGGCAGTTGCTGGAGTCAGGCTGGCTGAGAGGGTGCTGGGGAGCCAGTTAGGCGGGACACCCTGGCCTGGAGCTGAGGAGGGGGCCTTGACCCTTGCTCTGGCTGCCTCCCCTGAACAGCTGGGCTTGTCTAGCAACCCGGCTCAGGAGGGAGCCCGACAGGCTCGAAATCAGATTCTGGGCTGTTCACACCTCAGCGTCCCTACAAAGGGAAGACCTGCTAGTGCTTCTTGAAGTCTTTGGTTTAAGTTGAGTACTTTTCATGCTTCATTTGGCCTAAAATGTGTGGGTTCGTTTTTTGTTAAAGCTTTCAAGCCCTCTTTCCCCTTCCATCCCTGAGGTTTTCCCATACTGTGACCTGGCATTTGTCTACTGCTGGGGCCACCCCATCCACAGTTGTATTGTCCTCTTTCATTCCCCACTGCCTCTTGTGCCTGCCTGTGATGGATGGGGTTTCCTGGCTTCTGGAAGTTTGGGTTCCCTGCCCTTGGTTTGTAAAAGCACGGGGTAGGATGGGGGCTCAGAAGCTTGATGGGCTGGGCCCAGGGGCCAGCATCGCTGGAGCAGACCTCTCTCCTGGCAGGCAGACCTTTCCTGTCTCCCACCTCCCCCCAAATTTGGAGCGTGCCCTGCCCTCAGCAAGCCCAGGACCTTGCCTTCTGTGCTGGTGTCCCAGGCCTCATCGCCAGCCAGTGGGAGGCATTGTCCTCCTGGGCTGTGTTTGTCTTGGCTGCTGGGGTGTCCTGAATGGGCCCCCGACACACGATTAGGTGACTGATGGCCTCACCACCCATTGTCTCTTCTGGGGCCCAGGGCCTTTGAAGCTCTTCCCGGTGGGAAGTAGACTATTTGCTCTATTAAAATGCCTTGGTATTTCCTCTGTTTAACCACAGGCCACTTCCCCTCTGCCACTCTAAACCCGGCAGGGCCACCGGCTGATTGAAAAGACATAAGCCCTGGAGTGATTGCATCCTATTGAAACAGATCTGGTCCTTTGCAGATTAAAGCTAGGTCCAGTCTGCAAGAAGAAACAAATCCAAGGGGGCATCTTGGAGGTGGCTCCTAATCTTGCTCAAAATGTAGCCTGGTTATGGGTACTTTTTTTTTTTTTTTTTTTTTTTTTAATGGGGCAGCCTAACTGGGAGACTAGATCAGTGCGTTTTACCTACCTATTGCATCATGCAAGAAACTCTAGTGTCTGGTCACAGAAAGCGTCCTCAGCTTGTTTCTCTGCCTGCAGATTCTGTCTGCTTAGTCCCATGTGCTCAAAAAGTTGACAGAAGTTTGCAGCTTAAATAATACTGAGGATATCCCCTGGGAGATTCCCTCAGCTTTTCCCAAGCAATATCTTAAAAGAGGATTTAATTAATAACACCAGGCAGGAAACTAAAAATTGAACTAAAAAAAAAAATTACCTACGTAACAAAGGCTGAAAATTGAAACTCCATCTGTACCTTGTTTTTGTGAAAAAGTATAAAAAAGGAGTAACCGTAGTTAGTCTCTAGAAGACACTATTATTTTAACAGTTACAGCTCCATTGTTCCAAGTCCCCTTGATAGAAACAGCCTCCCTCTTCTTTGGTTCCTTGTTTGGAAATGTTGGGGGAAGGTGGATGTAGCTAATTAAGGCTACAACATTTAAAGGAGGGGGGGACTTAATAGGTACCAGCTGTCCTCAACAAATCACTGAGTGGATGACAAAATAAAGATGTGATGTGAACACACATGTAATTCTCTTCTAAAACGGAAGTCAGCCCATAAATTTTCTGATTGAATGGCACAAATGAAAACTCCCTCTTCTGTACACATTCAAGAAGGGTTTGTTTTGTAGTAACTAATGGCAAGATGTCTGTCTTTGCATACGGCTGGTACCTTAAGATTCGAAAGGGCAGTAGATGACAGCTATTGTTGGAAGCTTAATGAATTGCAATTTGATTGTAGCTTTCTTCATCCCAAACCTAACCGAATAGACCTTGACTTGGAGGCTTTTCATTAAAACTATGGCATTGTAGGAAAGCTTGCTTGAACTTACCGACAAGCCATATAAAACTCAAGCCTCTGTTTTGAGAAGGGGGATAGAAATTGATAGCCTTCCTCAAAATGTTGAGGTTGATAAGTACATCTCACACATTAAGTGAATGTTTTGGAAATCATAAGGGATTAGGTTTTAAATTGAACTTATTGCAGATTTAAAAAGTACTTTCTTCTCTTAAAGAAACTGAGTTTTTCCACACATTCCGTTTTGTCAGTTTTGTAGGCCCCCCCACCCCCCCCAGGAACCCTTGCAAACTGCTGGCTATGACCCAGACTTTTGTTCTGAAACATTCTCCTGGGGAGTGGGAGGGTTTCCTTCGGAGGAAGAGGTCCGTTTTTACCGGGCAAGGCCATATGGTTTAGAAACCCTTTCCTTGTGATTTTATTCTGTCCAGGTGATGTCTGGTTTCTCCTTTTCTGAAACGGGCCCCCTTTCCTCTAAGGCAAAGGCCGTGCAATGCAGACCACAGGCAGGTGCCGTCGGCCAGAGCGTGGTCCCAGTTGAGTGACAGGTTACGTCCTCCTTCCTCCAGAGTGTGCACATTTGCTCTAGGTGAGGCACAGACACTCACACCATTGGGATTTATTGTAACCACGTAGTGTCTGAAACTCAAAAAATACTCATTTGGAGCCAGGAGGCGAAAGACTACTTTTTTTTTTTTTTTGATAGGCAGAGTGGACAGTGAGAGAGAGACAGAGAGAAAGGTCTTCCTTTTTGCCGTTGGTTCACCCTCCAATGGCCGCCGTGGTAGCGCGCTGCGGCCGGCGCACCGCGCTGATCCGGTGGCAGGAGCCAGGTGCTTCTCCTGGTCTCCCATGGGGTGCAGGGCCCAAGCACTTGGGCCATCCTCCACTGCACTCCCGGGCCACAGCAGAGAGCTGGCCTGGAAGAGGGGCAACCGGGACAGGATCGGTGCCCCGACCGGGACTAGAACCCGGTGTGCCGGCGCCGCAAGGCGGAGGATTAGCCTAGTGAGCCACGGCGCCGGCCGAAAGACTACTTTTGTGACCTGATGCAGGGAAGAGAAACAGGTGTAGGTGCAGGCCCCTGTCCATAGCAGCTCCCCATCTGGGCAGGCATGTAAGACAAAAGAAGGAGGGACAGCAGGGAGGTGTAGGACGGATTCTGAGTGCAGGCTACAGAGGGCTCCCCGTCATCTCTCCATGCCTCCCTGCTGCTCCCTGAGAAACCTGGCCCACACTTCCTTCTGCTCCTCCTTCTCCAACTGCCTGCGGGAAAAGCAGCTGGACATCAGCAGGTGCCTGAGGCTCTGCTTGGAGGCCACCTTGAGAACTCTGGCTTTTTTGACCAGGTCTTGGTTGATCCCCAGTCATTCTGGATTATTGCTCTGCCTCAATTTCCCCATGGGAATTTTATCTGGGCTACCAAACTTGCCTTTAATAAAGTCTGACCGACCCCACCGTGCCTCCAGATGTGGTGAGAATGCATCCAGTCTTTTTTTTTTTTTTAAGCTTTATTTTAATTATTTGAAAGGCAGAGTTAGAGAGATAGAAACTGGTCTGTTTGCTGGTTCACTCCCTCAAATGACAGCAATGACCAGGGCTGGGCCTGGCTGAAACCAGGAGCCAGGAGCTTTTTCTTGGTCTCCCAGATGGATGGCAGGGGTCTAAGCACTTGGCCATCTTCTGCTGCTTTTCCAGGCACATTAGCGGGAAGCTGGAAGGGAAGTAGAGCAGCCGGGGCAGGAACCGTTGCTCCTATGGGATGCCGTTACCATAGACAGTGGCTTTACCCACAATGCTAGCCCCACTGTCCAACCTTGTTGGCAGTGATGCGATGAAGAAGCAGAGATATGATGGATATATGAATAAGACATGGAATTTGGTTCAGAGGAGGCTTTGGCCTGACTTGGAGCATAGTCCGTCCAGGGAGTGGGACTGGGGGAAGGGAACAGTTTGGAGGGGAAGTAAGATGTGGACAAAGCTGGACGAAGGAAGGCCTTTTGGAGAGGGGACAAGTAAGGCTCAGACATGAGCTGGGATAGCTGCAGAGCATCTTGAACTTTGCCTGTGTGGGTGCTGTCAGGACTGGCACGGCTTGGAAGGGTTGTCCAGTGGCTGCCCTACTTCATCGGAATGGCACTCAGCAGCCATTCATTCAGTCACTGAGTAGTTGGTGCTTCCTGTATAGACACGATTTCTGCAGCTTAGATTTTCCTTACTTTTATTTAATTTTTTTTTTTTTTGAGAGGCAGAGAGAGAGAGCAAGTGAGTTCTTATCCTCTGATCCATTCCCTAACTGCCCATAAAGGCCAGGGGTGAGCCAAGGCTGATGCCGGGAGCCAGGAACTCGCTCCAGGCCTGCCACACAGAAGACAGGGACTCAGCTACTTGAACAATCACTTGCCACCTCCTAGGGTGCGCTTTAGCAGGAACTGGGATTGGGAGCAGAGCCATGACTTGAACCCAGGTACTTGGGTATGAGATGCAGGCGTCTTAACCTGCCAGGACAAACACCTACCCCTGCAGCTTAGATTTCATGAGAGGAAACAGAATAACAAAATATCAGCCAGGTACCCTTGTTTAAACATAGCTGTTTGCTGAAGATTCTGTCCTCTTCACCTTTGTTTTTCTCCACGAAGCTTTCCACCACGAGACATAGAATTTTCTTGGCGGTCTGTCTCCCCACTGTTGCAGTGTCAGCTACACCAGGGTGGGGTCTTTATCTGTCCTGTTTTCTTCTGTGTCACAAGAATGGTGTCCAACACGCAGTAGGTCTTCCACGTGTGTTCCTGGAACGGCTAAGTGCCCGGGGGGAGATTCAAGTGGGTGACAAGAGCAATGGCTGACTTGTAAGTGCACAGTCCCATGGCCTCAGAGCAGGAAGCGTGTCAGCCGAGCAATTGCAAGAAAAATTGCCTCTGAAATTCTGGAGTTGCTTGTGTTTTCTTAACATTGCTAATCATGCGATGTTAGGTGCTGAGAGTAGCATAAAAATATGTGCTATGTATTCATTCACACCACAGATTATTGGCACTCCTGCTGGGAGCCGTGCACTGGCTGCAGGCCCAGGGTCCCACCAGAGCGGGGTAGGGGCTGGGATCCCATAGGCACCTTATCTTGCAGAGAGGGTGTTGCGTGAGAAGGGCGTTTGCACTGTCCACCTCACCCTGCCCTGTGGATGAGAAAAATGTGAGAGGTGACTGCTAAGCACTCACTTAGCATGCTTGCTTTGGGCTTTTGCAAAATGATGGGAGTGACAAGTGTCTCAGCCTGGGACAGCTGCAGCCTCCCTCGGTTTGCAGAACTTTCTGTCCTTTCCGAGGCAGGTGCAGGTCCTGTCTTTGTCTCATTTCCCTCTGGCTGTGAATGCGTTTGTTTCATTTTTCTGAAGCCCCTTCCAGGTCTGTCCAGCACCAGAGATGTTCTTAGCCTTCTTTCCGGGGCTGTGGATTTGCCGGCCAGCTGTGGTAATGAGTTTTTGCCTGGCTTTGATTTTCATGCCTCGCCTCCCTGTGGGAGGAACTAGATATTTCTGATCTTACCTCTGCTCATATTCAGATCCAGCCAAGCAATCAGTGACTTCCCGGGCTTTTTTGTGGGAGACTGTGGGAAAAGTCCTGGTTGGCTGGCTATGAATTAGTGAAATCCTTAGAAGGCTTCACTAAAGATAGCTCCTGTGGTTTAAAAAAAAAAAAAATGGCATTGCCTTTTTAATTTGAGAAAGAGGTCATGGAGTTTTATCAAAATTAAGCAGAGCAGATGTAACATCTGGCAGCGCCCGCAAAGCTGTGGGTTCCCAGTGTCAGATGCCGCTGAGGTGGCTGCGCCGGACACTCTGCCTCTCCCACAAGTGTTTCCCATCCCCTGAGCTGTCTTCCTCTTACTGAAGAGGGAGTCACACTTTGTGTTTCTTATTTAAGTGCTTAGACTCATGGCTTTTATCTCATTTAAAAAGTGGGTGGGCGACGGGAGAGAGCCCAGCAGAGAGCAGGCAGGTTTTAAGGAGTTCTCAAAGATTTTTAAGTTACTTGGAATTCTGATAAGAGGAGAGGGGGAGTGATCCATTGCTGGGGATGAATTTTTAGGAAGGATGCAGAGGGGATTTTAAAGGAACCTGTGACTTTTTTTTTTTCTCTATCCACTGGTTCACTCTTCAAATGGCCACAATGACTGCAGCTAGACTAAGCAATCTGAAGCTAGGAGCCAGGAGCTTCTTCAGGGTCTCCCCCGTGGGTGCACCTTCCACTGCTTTCCCAGGCCATTAGCAGGGAGCTGGATTGGAAGTGGAGCAGCAGGGATTTGAACTGGTGCCCATATGGGATGCCAGCGCTTCAGGCCAGGGCTTAACCTGCTGTGCCACAGCACCGGCCCCTTTAGTTGCCTTTTATCGAGAACAGTTCCTCAACCTACTTTCGGTCCTTGATAACCAGTCTACACATTCTGAAGAGTCAGTCGTGTGTGTAGACAGTCCTGTGAATTGGATTTCTCAAGATTTTCTCAAGATTTGAGCTAAGTATTTTGGCAAGACCCCACTCCAGGCGATACTGTGAAGTCATCGTACAGTGACAGCAGCAGAGGACAAACGTGGGTGTGGTTTTAGTCATAAGGAAAATTTGATTTTTCTAACTGAGATCATTGCACACAGGGACACCTTTCCAGCAGCGGAACATAGCTTAGCCTTGTGTTGTCTTTAAACATAGATGAAATCTGACATAGGGGTCTAAAGAATGTGCAGGGTGGCATTTGTGCCATCCTGTCTTCACCTCCTGAAAGCGACCACTCTCTGTGAAAACCAGGGGGACTGTTTCTCAGCACTGCTCAGGTCTTTTGCTATTCACAGGGGCTCCTTGCAAGCAGTGGTAGGAAAGAGTTCCTTTTCAAGATCCCTGTTTGGCAGGGGGCATACTTACGGTTGAGTGCTTCCTCACACCAAAATCCCGCCTCTGCCTTCCTTTGTGCTAGGAAAACATTGAACTTTATTTCCAGTAAAGGCCACAACACATCCTCCGAGTCAGTTTCCAGCCTGCCAGTTCTGTGATTGCGTGTCGCCTACATTACTGGAGTAGAGCCCCTTACACACGGTTTCGGTGGGTTCAGTTGCACTGCTATCTTTAACCTAATTCCATGGCTTTTCTCGCTCCCTTTCAACCCCCTGCCCCCGAATTCAAGGCCAGGACATGTAAAGTTAATATTGGTTATTTTTCAAAGTAAGTTAAAACGTCAAAAAGCGACAAGTTGTTATTCTCAAAGGGTACCAGGGAAACGATGGAGACAAAACCCCCATCTTTTATTCATAAGTGCAGGGAGACTGTGAGGGCGCGGGCGGGCCTGTGTACCCTGCGTTTGTTCAGCTTTCAAGACTGGGCCTCCTCCCCTGCTGGCCATGAAATGTCACGCCGAGACGCAATAGTGGGACATTCAGCATCCAGAGAATGGACTGAGAGGCTCAACCTCGCTTTTCATTTGCTTTTCTGGCACCGAATCTGCGGTCCCTTCCGTGGCCTGACAGTGAAAGGCCAGAAAGCAGCGAATTGGATGCTGGCAGAGATGGGGTGTAGCCAGGCTCTGGGGGTGCACCTCCGGAGGGGGTGGTGGCCTGCCTTTGCTTAGTCTGGTTTGCTCTGGTCCCAGGAGAGAGAGTTCTGGTTTCCATGGTTATGCTGCCCTCTGTTTGGGTGGAAGAGGCATGGGGGGGGGGGGCTTTCAATTTCAGAAACCACTTGGGGCGGGCGCCGCGGCTCACTAGGCTAATCCTCCGCCTTGCGGCGCCGGCACACCGGGTTCTAGTCCCGGGTCGGGGCACCGATCCTGTCCCGGTTGCCCCTCTTCCAGGCCAGCTCTCTGCTGTGGCCAGGGAGTGCAGTGGAGGATGGCCCAAGTGCTTGGGCCCTGCACCCCATAGGAGACCAGGATAAGCACCTGGCTCCTGCCACCGGATCAGCGCGGTGCGCCGGCCGCAGCGCGCTACCGCGGCGGCCATTGGAGGGTGAACCAACGGCAAAAGGAAGACCTTTCTCTCTGTCTCTCTCTCACTGTCCACTCTGCCTGTCAAAAATAAAAAAAAAAAAAATAAAAATTAAAAAAAAAAAAAGAAACCACTTGGGGTTGTCTCTTTCTCTGTCTTTTGGTGTGGTGGGAGGCATCGGGGATGAAGTGCTGGGGCTGCACGGTTCCCCAGGCTCAGGTGTTTTCATTAGATGGGGAAAAATTGGGCAACATTTGCTAATAAACAACACTAGAATTTAATTTAGAGCCTGGTTTTTGATTGAGGAATTTCTGTAGACGTTTTTGGTCATCATAACTGGCGTGGAGTGCGCCTGGCGTTTAGTAGGAAGGGCCATGGGATGTTGCCACACATCCTAAACGTGCACAGATCAGGCAATAAAGAGTTTCCTGGCCCAAAATATCAGTAGTATTGAAGCTGAGAAACTGTGAGTTAGGAGTCTCTTCTTAATACTTAAATTTCTCAGCTCTCCTAGCCTAACACTTGTCAGCTTTGTTTCTGTTTAGCGAAAGCTGCTAGTTGCCTTCAATCTGCTCTCAGGACAGATCCTGCTGAGCTCTGGAGATGTCTGGTGAAACTATTCTGGTGCACCTTGAAGGTACTCCCTGAATGCACCCACTATTTTAAATGCAAAAGATGATTGGGGGGTGGTGGTGCATAATTTGATCAAAGTAGCATAACCTGTGCCTCTGTTTTGTTACTCCCTGATGCTCTGTGGATAACATTACATTTTTTCGGCATGAAACCCAACACTTCAAATCCCTAAAGCAGTCTCAAATTTATGGTTAATAAAAGCATTTATTGTACTGGATGTCATCTGTTATATCACTCTGGGGCTAGAAACTGGCAAGCAGTGGACAGGAAATATTTTCATTTCAAATCGCTTCAATCTTATGGTCTAGGGGCACGAGTGTCTGATTTCAGGAAAGCCGTGGTGAATAGCATAGTAATGAATGCGTTTTTAGTTGATTAAGCAGGCATTCTGTCCCTTTCAAACAGTCTTCCCTCTTTGGCTTCGTGGGGCTAAATAAACATGCGATATTAAATGATAGCACTTTGTGTGTTGGCCATGCCTCTCCTTTGATCATCCTGAACTTTTCAAAGTGTTTTCCAGGAATCCTCGGCAGAGAAGGCGCAAGCCAGGCAGAACGGCTAAACTCGAGTTGGGCTCTCATTGTAATGGTTGACTTTCTGAGCCGAGATTTTTCTGTGATGGAGCCTACTCCCTCCGAATCCCCCTGTGAAACTGGAATTTGGTGCCTTGCCCTTGGAGTCATGAATTTAGGAGGGGAAGTTTTTTGGTACTTTTTTTCCCCCCCCTGTAATTTGAGTCCTAATCTCCCAGCATCCGTCAGGCAGAGTCAGGATGAGGAGGGTGCCGGCCACAGGAGATGGCTGTGCTGTGATGATGTAGCCAGGACAGGGCACCTTTCTCCTTGGCTGCCCGTCAGTGCCTTTGAACCTGTTATCTAACTCATCGCTTCCTCGTGAGCCTCAAAGGTAGGCGATGATCTCTGATGTGGTTCCTTTTTTTTTTTTCCTCCCCCTAAATGAGGATTCCATGGCACAAAGAGCCAGGAAGGGATTAAAATGGGAGACCATATGACTCGGAGAGGCCTCTCTCTGCCAGAAACCAGAGCCTCAGAGTTCTTCCCCAGTCCATTCCCCCCGGAGGCTTTCAAGCACCCTGCCTGGCATGGACAGCTGTCACGTGTCACAGAGCCACTAGTAGGGGACGGACAGACAGCAAGACGGGAGACCAGAGAGCCCTTTGCAGACTTTCACATTCCGCTCAGTTAGACATTTACCCCAAAGGTTCCCAAACCTGGCTGAACACCAGAATCCCCCGAGGAGCATTCTTGGGATGGGGAGGAGATTCCGGGCCTCACCCCAGACCTGCTTAAGTGGGATTTCCAGGGGAAGGCAGATATCTGAGTTTTTCAACAAGCTGCCAGATCAGTGTTGGACAGGGTTATTGGGGGGTGCAGAGGATTTGACTACAAAGGGGCAGTCCAAGGGAATTTGGGGAGTGATAGAACTATGGGTAGACTGATTGTGGTAGTGGATACACAAGTGTTTACACGCCTGTGAACTTGGGGAGCGGTGTACCCCCCAAGGTCCATTTTACTGCATGTAAATAAAAAACAATGCTGCCCAACTGAAACTGAATTGCTACCTAGGTGGCAGATGGTGCCTGGTGACAGCTGGGAGGAGATTAGCACCTGGAGTTGCAGAGGCAGGTGGCGCAGGTGCTGGTCGTAACCTGGCACTGCCCAAAAGGACTTTCGTGATGATGCGCCCGTTCTTCTCTGCACCGCCAGATTCAGTAACTGGTAGACCCTGTAGCTGTTGTGTGGTTAGCATGTTCATGAGCTGAATTTTAAAAAAATTTATTTATTTGGGGGATGGCACTATGGTGCAGTGGGTTAAAGCCCTGGCCTGAAGCGCCAGCATCCCATATGGGCACCGGTTCTAGTCCCGGCTACTCCTCTTCTGGTTCAGCTTTCTGCTATGGCCTGGGAAAGCAGTAGAAGATGGCCCAAGTCCTTGGGCCCCTGCACCCACATGGGAGACCCGGAAGAAGCTCCTGTCTCCTGGTTTCAGACCGGTGCAGCTCCCACCGATGTGGCCATCTGGGGAGCAAACCAGCAGATGGAAGACCTCTCTCTCTGTCTCCACCTCTCTCTGTAACTCTGTCTTTCAAATAAATAACATCATTATTTATTTGAAAGTCAGAGTTATACAGAAAGAAGGAGAGGCAGAGAGAGAGAGAGAAAGAGGTCTTCCATCTGATGGTTCACTCCCCAGTTGGCTGCAACGGCCGGAGCTGTGCCGATCCGAAGCCAGGACCCAGGAGCTTCTTCCAGGTCTCCCACGTGGGTGTAGGGGCCCAAGGACTTGGGCCATCTTCTACTGCTTTCCCAGGCCACAGAAGAGAGCTGGAGCAGAAGTAGAGCAGCCGGGTCTTGAACCGGTGCCCATATGGGATGCCAGCGCTGCGGGCCAAGGTGTTAATCCGCTGTGCCACAGCGCCGGCCCCCAAAATAAATTTTTAAAAAATTGTATTTATTTGAAAGGCAGACAGATACAAACATAGATTTCCCACCCATTGGTTCCCTCCCCAGGGCTAGACCAGGCCAAAGCCAGGAGCATAGAACTTAATCCAGGTCTTCCATTCAGACCTCCCAGGGTCTGAACCAGTGGGAAGCTGAGTGAGAAGCAAAACTGGTGCTCAATCGCAGGCACTCTTATGTGGCGTGCTGGCAGCCTAACCATTGTGCTAGATGCCTACCCCTGAATTTTTAATTTCACTTATTTATATTTATTTATTTATTTATTTATTTTGAGGATTTATTTATTTATTTGAGAGGCAGAGTTAGAGAGAGAGAGAGAGAGAGAGTTGCTTCTGTCCACTGGTTCGCTCCCGAAATGGCTGCAATGCCCGGAGCTGGGCCAGTCCAGAGACAGGAGCCAGGAGCTTCTTCTGGTCTCCCACACAGGTACAGGGGCCAAAGCACTTGGGCCATCTTCCACTGCTTTCCCAGGCCATTAGCAGAGAGCTAGATCGGAAGAGGAGCAGCCGGGACTTGAACCGGCACCCCTATGGGATGCTGGCGCCGCAGGCAGGGGCCTAACCTACTATGCCACAGCGCCTGCCCAAACCTAGTTGTTTCAATAGCCACTCATAGCCAGGGGCTATGACACTGGATGGCCTACCCTCCAGTCATGAGTGCTGTGATAGTGTGGAGCCTTGGCTCTGTGCTAGACGCACACTGGGCCCAGTGGTACGTTACGCCTAAGGAGTCATAGTAAGTCATCCCAAGTTGGGGAAAGAGGGACTTTGGTCAAAGGCTGACCTTGGGTTTTTCCAGACGGAGCATAGTGCTGGAAAGCAGAGGGACTTGCCTTCCCTTCTCCAGAGGTGGTGCTGTCTTCCAGTCCTTTCCCCAGCTTGCAACCGCTTCTGAAGACGTCATCTTGGAAGAGGCAGCGTTGAGTTGGGCCGCCCCTTTGCTGTGCTTCTGTCCCTTCCCATTTGTGGGGTGTACAGGAGGCCACTGCAAGGGCCGTGGGCAGGGAGGTCAGGTAGAGCCCGTGGCTTGGCTGGGGTGTGCCAGACCTGCCCATTTGCCGGGACAGAGGGTGAGGAAGAGCCTGTGTGGGCAGATCCAGGTCAGTACAATGGCAGTTAGGCGTAAACGGCCACCTTCTGCACTGAACACAAGGCCTCCATGTAGACGTGTGTTCAGTGGCTCTGAAATCGCCTGTGGTTGTGAAGACTGTTACTTTTCCAAATGTACATTCGATTCAGAAAGGGTGGACTTTGATTAGCATAAACAAAATGGTAGCAGGAATAATGTTTCAGTTTGTAAATGAGTTCTTATGGAATTTCGTGAGCTGTGGGCTTACAACTAAGGAGGTTTTGTTGATCAGATTTAAGAATAAGACTGATGTAAAAGTCAAAGAGGGAATCTTAAAATTACGGAGTTACGGGGCCAGCGCTGTGGTAAAGTGGCTAAAGTTGCCGCTTGTGACGCCAGCATCCCACATGGGTACCAGTTCAAGTCTCTGCTGCTCTACTTCCTATCCAGCTCTCTCTCGCAATGAGCTTGGGAACACAGTGGAAAATGGCCCAAGTCCTTGGGTCCCCATGATTTTGTGAGAGACTTGGAAGAAGCTTCTGGCTTCAGACAGGCCCAGCTCTGGCCATTGCAGCTATTTGGGGAGTGAACCAGTGGATGGAAGATCTCTCTGTCTCTCCTTCTTTCTGTTTCTCTCTGTAACTCTGCCTTTCAAATAAATAGATCTTAAAAAAAAAGTGGAGTTATTCTTTTATTTTTTAAAGTTTTTAAAATATATTTGTTTGAAAGACAGAGCTAGAGAGAAAGAGGGACTGACAGAAAAAGGGAGATAAAATCTTCCATCTGCTCTTCTACTCCCCAAATGGCCAAGGTTGGGCCAGGCTGAAGCCAGGAGCCTGGAATTCCATCTGAGACTCCCATGTGGGTAGCAGGAGCCCAAACACTTGAGCCATCTTCTGCTGCTTTCCCAGCTGCATTAGCAGGGAGGTGGATCAGAAGTGGAGCATCCGGGACACTAACTGGTACCTATGTGGATTGCCTGCATCAAGGCGGAAGCTTGACCCACTGTGTCACAGGGCCGGCTCCCTCCTTTATGTTTGTTTACCTATTTTGTATGAAAATTTAACTTCTTTGAATCACGAAGAAAAGGGCATTCTGGACCATAGCTTCTTATTAAAAAATTATCGTACTTATTTGAGAGGCAGGGCTTGTGGGAGGTGGACTAATTCACTTCTCAAGTGCCCACAGTGGCAAGAGTTGGGCCAGGCTCCAGCCAGCAGCTGGGGAACTCAATCTAGGTCTCCCATGTCGGTGTCAGGAACCCAACTACTTTTGAGTCCTTATCTACTGTCCTTCAGGGTGTGTATTACCAGGAAGCTGGAATGAAGAGGGCAGCTGGGACTCGAACCCAGCACTTTGATATGGACTTACAGGTGTCTTAACTGCTAGGCCAGATGCCCTCCCTGTCCTCCCACTGTTGAAACATTTGGGCTGTTGGCAAGTTATTGCTGTTGTAAACCTGCAGTGAACAGCTTCATGCAGATTGGTTTCCTGCCCACCCTTCCTTACCATTTTGGTTTATTTCCTTGACATACATTTCCCAAAGTGCAATTACCATGTCAAAGAGTCTGTTGCCCTTTTAACACATTTACCAGCCTGTGCTATTAATGATTGTGCCAATTTACTGGGAAGAATTGTGTTTTGAAAAGAGGGAAGGTTTGGTCCTCAAATCCCAGTTCCTCATTTTATGATTCCCAAATGGTCATTTATTATGACCTTGGGCAGATTTCTCTCTGAGCTCTGTCTTCATCTGTAAGATGGGTTAATGGTAGTTCATTTCCTGGGGTTGTTTGGGAACTTGAGCCAGATTCCATCTGTAAAGCATTTACCTCTGGCCACATACACAGTAACCGGTCAGTGATCAGTGGCAGCCTTTGTCATCAGCAGAATACATGCACTCAATTTTCCATGCCCTGTGCATTTTGACATCTCTGATTCTTAGGATTGACTCTGTTATGGTGGTGGTACCTTATCCTTGTTGGATTCTGGGTTTTTTAAGGAAAGGACTAGGTCTCTCTGCCTAGTGAGATCTTCTGATTGTGTAATAGAGCTGCTCCTTCTAGTAGCAGTAACAAGCCAGTGTGGATGAAAGATTACAGGTTGAGGCTTAGCAAAGATGTGTAAGTGAAGCAAAGGTTTTAAGAGAAGAATTAGTGAGTCTTGGTGACTTTATAGCGTGTGATGAAAATAGTTGGACCTAAGTGTTATCATGGAAATTCTATTTGTCCTGCTCATTAGGCCCTGGAGTCTTCCAGGTTTTAACATCTATGCTGTTGTTAATGATTGATCCCATTTAGTTTTCTGGGCCAGGAGCTTTTAGGGCCTAATCCATCACTGAACCATAAACAAGGGCAGTGCCTCAGACGCTCCCTGGCTCTGGATCCCAGGGGAGGGTGTTGACAACCTCAGGGGCCTGGACCTCGCTGTCAGACAGTGTCAGGGTTGGGGTATTGTGCTGGGTGCCCACAGGGGCAGGGAAGGGCAGCTGCAGGTAAAAATTCACCAGAAAGGGGTCTTTTGTTTGGTGGGTAACGTGATCTGCATGTGGGTGATGGCAGCACTGAGGGGCCAGTTTTTGTGTCTCCCACCAAGCTGCCTTCTTTCTGGGAAGAGAGGCTGCGCACATGTACACCCATGCACTCTGGCCCTTTCCTTGCCTCTTTTGAACAGGAACTCTGGTGGGAAGCATATCCGGACAGCAGCTCTGGTTGAAGGCAGTGGGGAGAAGGACCCTGACCTGGCGCCCTGGCCCCTGCACAGACCCTCACCCAGCGAGTGCTGACCCGGGGTCTTCCCGCCAGCTCCGGGAACCCTCATCCTGAATGATGGGCCAGCTGCCCTGGGTGAAGCAGTGTTGCTTCTCCTCAAAGCTGGATGTGGGGCTCCCCTTGGCAGCCAGAGTGGCAGAGCCTGGACTTAAGAGCACTTGCCTGGGTGGCTTTAAAGGCACCAATAGAGAGAAAATCAAAGCGGAGACACTCTTCAAGGTGACTCAATGAAGGCGTGCATAGCATTCTCTGATGACAGAGACTAGAATGCCTGAGAGGCTGTTGGGAAGATGGACAGAGGCCAGAGGACAAGGCAGGAAGAGTGGCTGGGGAAGAGCCCAGTCATGCAGAGACCACAAGGCAGCAGGTGGCACAGGGGCCTGGAGCTGGAGGGCACCCAGCCTTACCTCCAGGGTCGTGCCCTCTGACGCTCTGAGTGTAGACAACAGTGATGACAAGATGCCCTGGGAAGGGACTGGTGGCCTGAAGCCAGCACGTCTTCCTGCAGCAGCGTCTCACTCTTCTGTAGAAGACCTGAGTCCTGCAGGGGTCTGTGCAGCTTGTTCCTCTGCGTACCCTCCCCCTGAATAGTGTTTGGTTCTGAACACCTTCCCTGAGCCTTCGCCTAGTCCTGTGGTCTGGTGGTCCCTCTTCCCTGGCTTGAGACCTTGTGGTTCTGTGCCAGCTGAAAGCTGGGTTTGCTGGCTGGTCTTTTATGCCTGTGGGAGACTGCAGGGTTTCCCCCTGTGCCACCTGCTGGTCACTGAGGCAGCAGTCTTGTTCTTCAGTGGCAGGGACCAAACGGCTGTGGTAAGATCAGGAGGGACAGAAATGGAAGCAAAAGTATTGGGGGTCCCTGAAGTCTACCCACTGCTGGGAGCTCTTCACCCCCCTTCCCTGGGCTCGTTGAAGTTAGCCAGCCACCACTGCAGAAGGTACTTGGCTCTGGGTGACAGCATTTTTTAAAAAAGATTTATTTCATTTATTTGAAAGGCAGAGCTAGAGAGAAAGAGGGAGAAAGGGAGGGAAAGTGGGAGGGGGAGAGAGAAAGACAGAAACAGAGACAAAATCTTCCATCCACTGGTTTACTCCCCAAATGGCTGTAATGACCAGGCTGGACCAGGCTTAAGCCAGGAGGCAGGAGCTGCTTCCAGGTCTCCTGAGTGGTTGCAGGGACCCAAGGACCTGAGCCATCTTCCACTGCTTTTCCAAGTAAATTATCGAGGAGCTGGATTGGAAGTAGATCAGCTGGGACTCAAACCTGTGCCCATATAGGATGCCAGCATTGCAGGTGGGCGGCTTAACCCACTATGCCACAATGCTGATCCCGATTAATAACATCTTATAGTGGGTTTCCTGTCTGTGGAAACTGAAAAAAAGGAGATAAAGTACAGGGGCCATTTCTCCTATGCTAAGGTGCCTCCTGCCCCTGTAGGTTCAGAAAGAATTAGTGCTACTTGTGATGCCCGCATGCCCACATTGGAGTATCCTGGTTTGAATCCCTGCTCTGCTCACCATTCCAGCTCCTGTTATTGAGCACTTTGGGAAACAGCAGGTGATGGCTCAAGTAGTTGGGTCCCTGCCACCTACATGGCAGGCCCACATCCGGTTTTGACGTGGCCCGGGCCTGACTGTTGGAGACATTTGGGGAGTAAACCAGCAGATGGGAGATTTCTGTCTCCCAGATAAGTAAAATAAATAAATAAATGCTCTGAACAAGTAGCCTGAATGATACGCTGTTTTCTAATTTGAGAACATGAAGCTGGCCACTTCCAGAAGGTGCACTCTTCATTCAGGTAACACAGGTGCGTCTTCCACCTGGATGTTGCTGCCCTGGGCACAGGGCCCCTATCCCAGTCACTGCAGACCTTTCCCCAGGAGCTAGCCCTGGCTTCCGCACATCACGGATGCTCTGTGAACAAGGGCTGGACTACCTGAACACAGATACTCAGCTACACACAGTTAGGGCTTTTGGTTAAAGGGGTTTCTGTGGGCTCAGCATCTTCCAGGGTTGGGGACTCTTGGAGCCTTCGCTGATCTGTGTTTGCATCGCAGACTCTGATGAAATCACTGGCAGCTTCCAGGACTGCACTGTTCCCCTGGGGAATGTTCCGCTGACTCCAGGGAGGCAGTCGGAGGCGCCTTCAGTGCTGTCTGTGGATGGAGGGCACCGTCTCACCCTCGGGGCACTGAGGAGGATGACTTAGCCTTTGTCTAGATTGTCCAGTAGCCGGGAGAGAGATAAGCTCCTTCCAGGGTTGAGCCAGTTCTGAGGCTTGGCAAACAAAACACTTCATCGGGAGGCACCCCGCCCCCACCCCATGGAAGGTGGCGGAAGGAAGCAGAGGCTGACAGCCGAGTTAAACAAACTTGAAGGTGGGTCAGATTTTTGACATACCATCTCCCTCTGCCGTACCAGCAGCTGCTGTCTGCTTTGAAAGGGGGCTTAGCTGCTCATATAAACGTTGGTTTGTGATAATGTAAACTATTATTAGGATTATCTTTTTATTCATAATATATGCCTGATTCTCTGTCTACCTTATTTATGCTCTGTTTAAAACACTCATTTACCCCCAGTGCCCGGAGCCCACCCCCCACACTTCTGAAGGTGCAGGCGAGCTGGAAGATGCCTGCTGTGGTCTCTCTGCGGCTCAGGAGGGCTCTGCACTGCCTGTGAGCCTCAGCAAAGCCCATTGGTTAAGAAAATGTATCTGGTTACTTATAAAGTTTTACTTAGAGGCTGGTGTGGTGGCATAGTGGGTTAGGCTGTGGCCTGTGAGGCTGCTGGTTTGTGTCCCGGCTGCTCCACTTCTAGTGAAGCTCCCTGCTGATGGAGGATGGCCCAAGTACTTGGGTCTCTGTACCACGTGGGAGATCTGGAAGAAGCTCCTGGCTCCACTTTAGCCTGGCCCAGCCCTGTCTTGGCCATTTAGAGAGCGAACCAGATGGGAGATCTTCCTCTATTTTTCTGCGTCTCTTTTTCTCTCTCTGTAACTTCTGCCTTTCAAATAAATAATCTTTGAAAAAAGATTCAGTGGTTCACTCCCCAGATTACCAATCCAGGAGACTGGCACTCCATCCGGGTCTCCCACGTGGATGCAGGAGTCCAAGCACTCGGGCCATGTTCTGCTGCTTTCCCAGGCACAGAAGTAGAGTGATATGAACTGGTGCCCACACCTGGTGCAGGCTGTGACCTAACCTGCTGTGCCACAAAGCCAGCCCTTAAAAAAATCCTTATTTTAAAAATGAGAGTTTTTATCCCAAAGGTGGTTGTTTTTAACGCGGAAATGCTCCGTTCTTACCCGAGATTTTTTTTTTTTTTGGCTTTCGTAGTCTCCGGCTTCCACGACCCCTGCTTCAGCACCACTGCCGCTGAGGCCAATCTGGAAGCTGGAGAGTTTGCCGAGGCTCTGCCTCCCCCCGCACCCGGGCAGGAAGGACGGGGCTCTGGTTCTGCCGCGGGCGCCCCTGCGTTGTCTGTCAGCCGCGAGCGAACCCGGTGTGCGAGCCAAGAAAAACCAATAACCTTTTCCATTTTTAATAAAATGTCTCTCCCACCCATTGTTTCCCCCTCTGCTCCTCCCCTAAAGAAAGAACAGACTGAGTTTTTCAGCACATCTGGATGCTGTTTTTGTAAAACTCTTTCCCTGAATTCCCAGCACGAATGTATTGGCTCCCAGATTTCCAAGCGAAAAAACAAAAAACCCGGAACTGATGCCTTTGTTGACAAGTCCTGTGCGCTCGTGTTTTAATGAAGCAGTAAAAGGAAGAACTGCGCTGGTTTGAGAATCCTTTGCTGGGCCTAAACGTTGTCCTATAGGCCTCTCTGGAAGTCTTTGAGAGGCGCTAAAAGTTTATGGTCCGTTATTTTTGGTGGGGGTGGGGAAGGGAGGAAGTGGCGCCACGTGTCCCTTTCAGAGATTACTCTGGCTGGTTTCCGGCTGTAAGTGTTTGAGCTTGGGATCCTGGGGTGCTCGCAGGCCTGGCCTGGCTGTTCCGCCTTCCCTCCCACGCACTGCTCTCTTGGTGACCAATGCATAGATAGGATCAGAACAAGACAGCCAGGTCGGAGAGTCCAGGAGCCTGCGGTGGAAGATGGAGTCCATCTTCCCGTTATCAGACAATGTTTGTTTTCTTCTTAGGTGGTTGAATCTAGGAGCCCCTTGTTGCTCAGGAAATGCTAAATAAAACCCACAAGACGGATCTTCCATCACTGTCAGTCCACTAAGATGTTGGCCTGGGGTTTCTGTAGTGTGAGGAGAGCTGTGGAAGAGAGGAGTGTGGCGCTCTCACAGATGAGACCAAGAGGCATTTGCTTTCTTGGGGAACTTGATTCTGTTCAGACTGGTGACTGCAGCTGTCATTTTTACACCCTGAAAAACTAGGCTTCTGAGTTACAGTTGTAACTTCGGGAAGCCATCGGTGTGGCGTCTTCAAGGCACGAGAGTCAGCTTCGCTGCTGCCCGAAAAATGTTCGTTAATGATAATAACCAGTGTCATGGTTACTGTTTCTCAGAGTCTGACTTTCCCTGCACCTGTTAGGGCGTCTGGAAGTGAACTCTGTAATGTTCCGCACAGAGATTATTTTCAAGTTTGCGCTTCAGCTTTCCCCCTACTTTGGGGGAAGAAGGTCATCAGCCATGAGGCCCAAACCGAGCCATGTGGGCTGACAGTGCTGTGGACATGTGTCAGTCACGTGGTGGCAATGTTGAATAATGAATGGTCTGAAAATGAACACTGGTCTAGTGCCATCATGCAGAAACTTCCCTGCTGCCTGAGCTTTCAACAAAAGGTTTTCCAGAACTGAAGTTTAATTCGATCGCCAATAATCTATTGTATGTTGATTGCTCTTTGAGTTCTGGGAAGCGGTCAGTTTTTCTAAATGCTACATATTAGACCACTGGTTAGGAGTACTTGGTTTTAGAAAAAAATGACCTGATTTGAATTAGTAGTTCAGTGTTGGTTGCCTCTACATTTTCTAGATAGAATTGTTTCAGAATTGTAGAGAGATTTTACTATCTTAAAACAATGAATCGGGGGCCAGCGCTGTGGCCTCCACCTGTGGCATAGGCATCCTATGTGGGTGCTAATTCGTGTCACAGCTGCTCATCTTCCAGCTCTCTTCTAGTGGTCTGGGATAGCAGTGGATGATGACCCAGTGGGAGCCCCTGCACCCACGTTGGAGACTGGAAGAAGCTCCTGGCTCCTGGCTTTGGATTGACCCAGTTCCAGCCATTACAGCTATTTGAGGATAAACCAGCGGATGGAAGGCCTCTCTGTTTGTCTATCTCTCTGTAACTCTCAAAAACAAAAAGCAACAATGGATCAAAAAATACGCTAAGCAGTATTGAGGTGCGGGGCTTGGGGTCCCTCCGTTCTTCTCCATACATCGGAGGTTAGAGGGCTATCGTGGCAGCCTCGGGAGCATGCGGGCGGCTTTGCACAGTGCTGGGCTCTCACGTGCACACAGGGGCCTGACAGAACCCAGTGGCCTTTTTAGTACAGGGTTTCTTTTTCTTTTCTTTTTTTTTTTTTTTTTAAAGTTTTCAAACATTGGAAACACTATTATTTAGATGGTCCTCTTAATGTTTTCTATTTATCCTGTAAAACCAGCAAGAAACTTGGGAGCTAATATGGAAAAGCTATTTTGTAATTAAAAGAATATATTGATTAGACAAGCAGAGAAGGAGAGAGAGAAGGTACAAGAGAGCTTCTCCAATGGTTCATTCTCCGAATTCCCACAATCACTGCGCCTGAGCTAGGAGCTCTGTGGTGGGTAGCAGGTACTCAGTCACTTGAGGTTCTACTGCTGCTCCCAGTGTCTGCTTTAGCTGGAGGCAGATATTGAACCCAGGTAGTCTGGTGTGTTACGTGGACTTCTTCACTGAGAGGGAGAGACAGAGAGAAAGGTCTTCCTTCCATTGGTTCACTCCCCAGGTGGCCGCAACGGTCCGAGCTGCGCTGATCCGAAGCCAGGAGCCAGGTGCTTCTTCCCGGTCTCCCATGTGGGTGCAAGGGTCCAGGGACTTGGGCCATCTTCTACTGCTTTCCCAGGCCACAGTAGAGAGCTGGACTGGAAGAGGAGCAGCCAGGACTAGTACTGGTGCACATGTGGGGTGACAGCGCCGCAGGCAGAGGATTAACCTACTGTGCCACGGTGCCGGCCCTTTAACACTTTATTTATTTGAAAGAGTTAGAGAGAGAGAGAGAGAGAGAGGTAGGTAGGTAGGTAGGTCATGGCTGCAGTGGTGAGCTGAGCCAATCAGAAGGTGGGTACAGGGGCCCAAGGGCTTGGGCTATCTTCTACTGCTTTCCAAGATAATAACAGAGAACTGGATTGGAAGTGGAGCAGCCAGGACTCGAACCATCACCCATATTGGATGCTTGCTCGGCGCCGTCCTCGTCCAGCAAGAGACAGAGACCGAACACTTTGCACGGGGTTCCTTTATTGCTCGGCAAGCAGGAGATCCAGCTTCGATCTCTTCTGGGCAGGAACTTCCCTTACACCCGCGTAGCAAGGGTTTATATGCACAATACACGTCACAAATCAGGTGATAGGCTAGAAGCGCGGGGATAGGACAATCTCGTGGCAAGGCGGGAAGGAGCGAGCTAGAGCGGGAAATCTAAGGCGGGAAGGAGCGAGCAAGAGCGGGAACTCCCTGAGATGAGGAAGAACCCGGAAGCAGGGAGTCGGCGCCATCTTAGGGGCACGGTTCCTCCGGTCTGGTTCCCTACATCTCCCTCCTTTTGTTTTTGCACAAATCACATCCCCGACGGCCCTGGCTCATGAGGGCCGGGAGAATATTTACTAGGCAGAGAGTAGAGGTGCATACCCAGCGTGCTTGTGATCCGTTAGTTACGGAACTTCAAGGGCCTGGCCACAACCCCTGATGTCTCCGTTAGGGATCAGTTTTTATTCCCTTTTGCTGGGGCAGGCTGGGAATTGAACCTGCATGCATATGCATATGCTCTCCCAGGACCCCCGGAACCCCCGGGTGGACTCCTGCTGCAGTACCTTTGGTCTCGCATACCCAGTTTTCGCTCCCCGTCAGGGATGGGTGATACAGCCCAATGAATGAGAGGGGGAACAAGACAACTCGAGGAAGGTGTGTGCCTGATGGAGGCATTGTCCATATGTGAGGCGTGAGTAGGGATGGGGGGACGAGGGTTTTAATCGCTGGTATGGACCCGGTCATAAGTCATGCGAGCCAGCATGGCATATGCATCCGGATCACGGTGATGGAGAGCAGCATACGCTGCCGCGCGGAACTGATGTCTGACGCTCTCCAACTTGTTGTTGATGAAGGAGCTCACCCAGCGAAGTACACAGGGACCTATGGACAACAATAGGAACAGAGATATTAACGGTCCCAGGAAAGGGAGAAGGTAAGGAAGGAATCCGTTCCAGGCGCTCCAGAGCGGGTTTTCATATAGCTCTTTGCGTCTTTTTTCTAGGGATTCTTGTAATTTTTTTTTTTTTTTTTTACTCGATCTCGGACCACTCCAGACTTGTTGGTGTAGAAACAGCAGCGTTCCTGTAAAGCAAGACAGACACCTCCCTTCTCCACGGTTAAAAGATCCAGGCCACGCCTATTTTGCAGGACCACTTCTGCGAGGGAGTCTATTTGATCTTGAATTTCCTGGAGGGACTGACCTACGGCTTCCATGTCACTAATCATTTGATGTGCAAGTTTGGTATACTTATCCAAGGAAACTCCTAATCCCGCCGTACCAGTACCCACGGCGGTAGCGATGCCAAGGCCTACTAACAAGGGTACCATGTGGACCGCTCGCTTTGTACGAACAGGCCAGGTATCCAAGGCGGGTATGGGGATCGGCTGGTCTCCCGGAATGATCTCTATGTCTGGGAGAATGATGGCAAGAGCACAGATCCCAGTCCAATTAAAGGGAAGCGCGGAGTAGGCATGAGATCCGCAAACCAGCACGTGGCCAGGGGGAGCACATCTTTGAGACGGACTGACGGTTAGTACTTCGTAGTTGCATAGTGACAGGGAAATTCCTACTGGAACAGCGTCTGTAGAGTTCAAATTGGTAGTAATGCAGGAGGCATTCAGAGGAGAAGATACTTGTACAGGGAAAGGAGGAGTGGCAGAACAATTGTCAGTGGTAAGATTAAGAAGGGAAGAATTTAAGACAGGAATCGCTAGCGGGTAAGGTGTCCCTAGGGCCAAGCACAACCAACAATCCTGAGCCAAGCTGGGGGCGGTTAGATTTAATGCCCTGTGAGTAGCCTCAAGAATATCCTGAGTTTGTGGATCAAGGGCCACAGAATGAGGTCGAGGCCTGACCAAGGGGTGATACAGCAAAGGAGAAGGAGAAAAGAGGGTTTTCCAACGCTTTGTTAGCTGTTGGTGGCGGAGCTGGTCCTGTGGGCCTCCGCCATCAGAGATATGCACGGGTGCCGTAGTGCGCCAGCACGCCCACTGTCCAGGCGTACCAACACAGGGGGCTGAGAGGTAGGGGGATGAATGGACTACCTGTGGCAAATGGTCAGGACTAGAGGACCTGCGAGTACTTTGTAACTGGGTGGCATAGTACGACTGACCGCCAGAAGTGCATTGGAAGTATGAGGAATCGCAAGAGCTGTGCATGGATTCTTGAAAGGTCGAGCAAGGACAGGAGTGGTTTTTGCTATGGGGATCAGAAACGCGGGGTTTGGGCACACATATGTAGCCGCGTAGTAGGCCGGGGATCCCCTGGAGGGGCAGATATGCAGTTTTGTCCCCACAATCAGCTGTGGCGATGTGAGTACGCTGCAGTACGGTGTTGCTGGTCCCCCCCTTGCAGTCGCAAGGGTTGCCTACGTTCTGCAGTAAAGCAGTGGGGTTGGAGTTAAAGCCCGCATAAGAGCCAGGGAGCAAAGCCGCTGCCAGTATGAAGAAGCGGAAGGGGTGCATCTCACGTCTCGTTGTTTTGTTGCAATTTGTCGTCCTGTGAGAGCGTGGTAATCTCGGTTATCTCGGGGGAGATGTCGTCCGTAGGTGATAGAGGTGTATCTTGTGGCGGCGGGGCTGTTTTTCTGACCAATCTTTCCGGTATCCAGAGAGGTTCTCTTCCAGATTCCTGTGGGAAGACACAGACCGCGCCTCGGTTCCAGCATAATACCGGATCCGGGCCGTACCACTTTCCCGTGAGGACATCTTTCCAACGGACATAGCCTCGTGAAGATGGCTCCTTTAACATGTGTCTCTCAGCGGGGGACATAGAATGATCTGTCAAATTCAAAAGTTTATAGTAAACAGTGCAAGGGAGAGGCGCATTCGAGGGGTTTTGCCCGTGGCAATTCCCTCCTTTTGTTTTAAGAGAAAAGCCTTGAGGGTTCGATGAGCCCTTTCAATTATGGCCTGTCCCTGAGGGTTATAAGGGATTCCAGTTTTATGTTGTACCTGCATACGGGTGCAGAAATCTTGGAATGATTTACTTGTGTATGCAGGACCATTATCTGTTTTTAAAGTTTTTGGTTTGCCCCAGGCTGCCCATGCAGCAAGGCAGTGATTAATGACATGGGTGGTACGCTCACCCGTCTCCAGAGAAGCAAAAATTACTTGGGAACAGGTGTCAACTGACACATGAACATACTTTAAGGTCCCAAACTCGGATATGTGGGTGACATCCATCTGCCAGATATGTCCTGGTAGTAATCCTCGGGGATTAACCCCCACCGAAGGCACAGGGGTTAAAGTAGGGCATGCGGAACAATGGCAAACAATATCGCGAGCGGCAGCACGAGAAAGACCGAATTTGGCGGCAAGGGTTTTTGCGTTTACATGGAACTCTGAATGAAACTGGATAGCCTGCTCTTCTGGGGAAGAAAATTGGAGTATCCAAATGGGGCGTGTGGCTTGATCAGCTATAGCATTGCCTGTGGTCATGGGTCCAGGTAAGGAAGAATGAGCTCTAATATGAGTAATAAAGAAAGGAGCAGACCGATTCCAAATAGATTTTTGCAGGGTGAGGAAAACTGTCGCTACGGAGGATGAAGAATTGACTAGTCCTGCGGCCTCAAGGATAGACACAGAATTAACCACATAGCGTGAATCAGACACAATATTGACAGGTCCGGGGAAATCAGAGAAGACTTGGTTAACTATAAGAAGTTCAGTTACCTGGGGGGAGTTAGTAGCGAATTGGAATGTTTTTGGCACAGATCCTGAAACAACATATGCACCGACTCCTGTTTTAGAACCGTCGGTATACACTACTGGGGCTCCCTGTAAGGGCTTTTGGGATGTGGACTTTGGAAAAATAACTGGGTGAGACTGAACAAAGGTTAGCAAAGGATCAGAGGGTGTTCTGTTTGTAATAGTTGCGGAAGTGGAGCAGACTAAAACCGCCCAAGCATCAGTACAAGCGATTAGCACACGTACCTGTTCCATGGAATAGGGGACAACAATGGTGGATGGTTCGCGTCCAAAATGTTGGATAGCCCTCTGAATGGCTAGGAGAGTTATCTCCGCCACTGCCACGGGATAGTAACTAATAGATCTAGTAGATGACATTGAGGGATGGATCCAGAGGAGAGGCCCATCCTGCCATAGGACCGCGGTGGGCTGTTTAAGGGTGTCGAGGACCCAAAGAGTAAGGTCTCCCGCAGGGTCCCAACGTTTTAGGGCAGCTTTACTAAGGGCATCGTTGACAATTAACAGTGCTTGTTTGGCCTCAGAGGTGAAGGTTCGGGGGGAAGCAAGATCCGGGTCTCCTTTAAGTATATTAAAGAGGGGCTGCAATGCAGCATTAGGAATGTTAAGGTAGGGCCTAATCCAATTGATATCCCCTAAAAGTTTTTGTAAGTCATTTAGAGTGGAGATAGCATTGATTTTTATTTGAATTTTTTGAGGTCTAATTTGAGTAGGGGCGACTATAGCCCCAAGATAAGAAACTACAGACGACAATTGCACCTTATTAGGTGCAATATGCAGCCCTGCCCCTTCCAGCACTTGTTGGAGTGTACTGTATAAGGCCAGGAGCCTCTCTGCTGTGGGGGCTGCACACAGTAGGTCGTCCATATAATGTAGGCACCTGCAGTCGGAATATCGGTCTCTAAGAGGTTTTAGTACTTGGGCTACATAGACTTGACACATGGTGGGGCTATTAGTCATACCCTGAGGCAAGACTGTCCACTCCCAACGCTTGTCCGGTTGTTCCTGGTTCTGGGTGGGGACAGTAAAAGCAAAACGTGGGGTATCCTTTTTGTCCAATGGAATGGAAAAGAAACAATCCTTAAGATCTATTACAATAACAGGCCATTGGTTGGGAAGTGCCGAAAGCAGAGGAAGACCACGTTGCACAGGGCCCATAGGCTGCATCTGTGCGTTGACTGCCCTAAGATCATGTAAGAGTCTCCATTGACCTAATTTTTTGCGGATGGCAAAAATAGGCGTATTCCATGGAGAGGTGGATGGGATCAAATGACCAGCGTTGACCTGCTCCAAGACCAGAGTGTTGACTGCCTCCAGTTTCTCCTGAGATAGGGGCCACTGTGGAACCCAGACGGGTACGTCCGTTAGCCACGAGATGGGTAAAGGCTCCACTGGTTTAGGAGGCGAAACAGTGACCCCTAGGAAAAACCCAGGCCAACTTTACTTGGTCTTTGTTTTGGTTCAATGGGGGAAGGGTGGCCCTGGAGCTGGACACCGAGTCCCTTGCCTGGGACGTAACCCATATTTTGTAGCATAGATCGTACTGCAGGGGAAGTGGTGACCAAAGCAACATCCATTTCGGCCAGGACGTCTCTCCCCCAAAGGGAAATGGGTAGAGGTAAAATGAATGGAGAAAACTGTCCTCTATGACCCTCGCTATCCTGCCATGACAACAAGGCTGCACTGATTTTTGGGAAATGAGCAAAACCAAGTCCTTGCAAGGTTTGTTCCGCCACATTTGTAGGCCATGTACTAGGCCAGTCCTTTGTTGCTATAATGGATTTGTCGGCTCCTGTGTCTAAAAGTCCCTTAATGTCCTTGCCATTAATCTGCAACACTAAAGTGGGACGTTCATTTAAAAGCATATGTAAGCCGGTAAAATTAATGCCAGAGGACCCAAAGTTACCAGTGCCGCGAACGTGGTTTTTAGCTGGGATTAAAGAGTGAAGACTGGGCAGTAATAACATTTGTGCGATACGGTCTCCAGGATTGATTACTAAAGGTCCCTGAGGGGCCTGAACCATGATCTTTACTTTACCAGTGAAATCAGAGTCAACTACCCCGGGGATCACAGCTAGCCCTCGGAGGGCGGCGGAGGACCGACCCAACACTAATCCAACCGAATCCGGGGGCAGAGGACCGGAGCAGTCGCTCTCCACTAATTGTACCCCCATCTCCGGAGTTAAGAGGAGAGGGGAGGTGGCGCGGAGGTCCAGGCCTGCGGACCCGTGAGTGGCACGGGCTGAGGGTGCACTGGGTGTAGCGCAGACACGGGAGGTGGAACCTGAGAGTAGATTTGATTTTGGGGGCTCCTCGCTGGGTTGGGGAGCCCCCTCTGGCCGTTTTTTGGCCCCTGGGCGCTACCTGTAAGTGGGTTGCCATCGATATCGAAAGCAGAACGGCATACCTCTGCCCTATGAGGGCCCTTGCGGCAACGGCGACAAGGCTCTATGCCTGAAGGCTGTGCCGTGGAATACCCATGGCTGAGATTGGGGCAATCACGTTTTCTGTGACCCGGTTGATGACATTGGAAGCAAAGTCCTGAAGATATGGGGGGTCGGGTCGATTTAGATTTTGGACTGTTTTCTTTGACTTTTGCCAGCATCGCAGCTAGGCCCGCATTAGTAAGTGGCCCACCGGTATCTCTGCAGTATTTTAACCAGGAGTCCAGAGATTTATGTCTATATTGTCGAAGAATGTTTTTGCACTCTTTATTAGCCTGCTCAAAAATAATTTGTTTGACCAGTGGCTGAACGTCAACCTCGGAAGGGAAAATACGCGACGCAGCCTCAAGTATGCGAGCGACAAAATCAGCGAAGGGTTCGGCCGTGCCCTGAACGATCTTGGTGAGGTGGCTAGCTGAGTCACTTGGATTGGACGCCTGCCTCCACGCACGTTGGGCACAGTTGGAAATTTGCCTGTATACTTGTCTAGGGAATTGGGTCTGGTCAGCCTGATAAGGTCCACGCCCTAAAAGCATATCAGCATTCCACGTAGGGTGGCCGTCCTCAGCATTTTCATCTGCCTGGTCATGACAGCACTCTGTATTCATAGATTGCCACAAAAGAAAGCCGCCTGGACTTAAACAGGCCCGAGCCAATTGGGTCCAGTCGCTAGGTGTTAAAATGGACTGGCCGACTGATTCAAGGAGTGACAATGTGAATGGGGCTGTGGGTCCATAGTCATGGACCGCAGCCTTAAGTTGTTTTAATACTGTCATGTCCAATGGTTCGTGCCGGGCCTCTCGCGTGCCCAAAGCCAAAACAGGGTAAGCCTGAGCGGGGGCAGCGGGAGCGCCAGTTCGCAACTGTTTCCAGGCTTGTTGATGAAACTGTCTGCCTGAAAAAGGTGGCACATTTGGGACGTTTAATGGCCATGGCGGCACGGGTGTTAGATGGGGCTGAGGCACGCCTACATGACCGCCAGTAGGAGGCGCTGCGTCTTTAATCTGATGGGCGGGCACGACATCGATAGGAGGAGCCGTAGGCACTAGAGGGCGTAAACAGGCATCTTTTAACTTTTGCCGCAGCTGCGCATACGTAGGAGGCGGGGATTTAGGATCGCCGTCCCCTTCCCCCTCAGACTCAGAGGAGGCGGAGCCACATTCGGAGCCTGAGGCCAGTGAGGAAGTCTGGCATCCCGTGTCCTTAAATTGTATGAGGTCCCGGGCGCCGTCCGAGCTCTGAGAACGAACTTCCTCGAGAGCCTCGCGAACCGCCGTAAGAGTCGGGCGGTCCGCTCCCACCGACCTCTCCTCTTGGAGGCACGCCCGCAGTAGTTCCCATAAGGGGAGAACAACGGGGTCGATATCGGGTTCCTGGGGATCGTTAACTGTGCGCCGGAGATCCTTTCCTAATTTCTCCCAAGACTCAAGAGTTATTTGGCCCTCGTGGGTGAGCCACGGCGCAAAGAAATCAACACTTCCAAGGAACCTGACAAGTGTGGTCTTAGAAACCTTAATCCCTTTGCTACGCAATAATGCTTTTAACGGATTAAGCAACATTGAATGGCTAGATGAATTTCCCATTTTCAGTTTAAAGCGGGAAGACACGTCCGCTATCTTATTTTCAGTTTAAAGCGGGGGAACAAGTCTGCTATTCTTTCAGTTTAAAGCGGGGAAACACGTCCGCTATTCTTTCAGTTTAAAGCGGGGAAACACGTCCGCTATCTTAGGGTGCGTCCACCCTCCAACCACGAGATATACCTCACTCGCGGGGCCCAGACGGTAAGACTGACCTCGCTTACCTTCTACTTACCGGGCAACGTAGAGGAAGCTCCCCGTACGGGCCACCAGCTGCTCGGCGCCGTCCTCGTCCAGCAAGAGACAGAGACCGAACACTTTGCACGGGGTTCCTTTATTGCTCGGCAAGCAGGAGATCCAGCTTCGATCTCTTCTGGGCAGGAACTTCCCTTACACCCGCGTAGCAAGGGTTTATATGCACAATACACGTCACAAATCAGGTGATAGGCTAGAAGCGCGGGGATAGGACAATCTCGTGGCAAGGCGGGAAGGAGCGAGCTAGAGCGGGAAATCTAAGGCGGGAAGGAGCGAGCAAGAGCGGGAACTCCCTGAGATGAGGAAGAACCCGGAAGCAGGGAGTCGGCGCCATCTTAGGGGCACGGTTCCTCCGGTCTGGTTCCCTACAGATGCTGACATTGCAGGCCAGGGCTTTAACCTGCTGTGCCATGGAGCCAACCCCGAATGCTCTATTTCTGATCCATCTCCCTACTTAGGCACCTGGGAACGCAGCAGAAGATGGACCAAGTACTTGGGTCTCTGCCACCTAAGTGGGAGACCAGGTGCAGTTCCTGGCTCTTAGCTTTGCCCTGGCCCAGCCTCAGCCATTGTAACTGTTTGATGAGTGATCCAGCAGACAGTGGACAGATTCTCATTCTCTTTCTCTTTGTCTCTATTCTCCTCTCCCTCTGTAACTCTTTCAAATAAATAAATTTTTTTTCTTTTAAAAAAAAAAGATAGTTTTCATGTTAAACACATCTGTCTTACATTCTTTTGCCTGCAACCTACTGAATCTTTCTAATATTCTAGTTCATTCTCTTTCCTCACTAGTCTCACTTTTTCAGTCGGTTTTTCCTTTTCAGCTCTAACTATGGATACTCCTGAGAATCTCAGTTCCTAGCTTTCTGTCATTTTGAGAGGCAAAAACACAGACACACACACACACACACACACGGGGTGGGGGAAGTGGAGGTGCGCTGATTCACTCCAAATGCCTCTAATGATTGGGGCTGGGCTGGGGCCAGAGCCAGGAGCCAGGAGCTCAATGTGGTGTCCCCACTTGAGGGACAGAAACCCAATTACTTGACCCTCACTACTGCCTCCCAGGGTCTGCATCAGCAGGAAATTGGAATTGGGAGCTGCAGCTGGGGCTTGAACCGAGGTTCCCTGAAGTGGGGTGTGGGCATCTTGACCACGAGGCCAAATTCCTGCCCCTTCTTTCTATGATTTATAGACCTTCTGTTCATTGTTTCTATCGCCTTGTCAATGAGCTCATCTGTCCTAAAGGTTCTCTAGCATGACTTCCTACCTCCTAATCCTACATTTCCCCCAAAACACCATGGTGTCATGAGAACGTACTCTGTAGCCACCTGACTCTCATTACATGGATTATTTTTTAAAGGTTTATTTATTTGAAAGGAAGAATTAGAGAGAGACAGAGAGTGTGAGATCTTCCATCCACTGGTTTTCTTTCCAAATGGCTGCAACAGCCAGAGCTGGGCTGATCTGAAACCAGGAGCCATGAGCTTCATCTGGGTCTCCCACATGGGTGCAGGGACCCAAGCACTTGGGCCATCCTCCACTGCTTTCCCAGGTGCATTCACAGAGAGCTGGATGGGAAGTGGAGCAGCTGGGACTTGAACTGGTGCCCATATGGCATGCCAACACCATGGTCTCTGTATCCTCAAGACCTTCCTTTCCCTGTGTTCTTTTAGGTGCTGTAAGATCACTGTCTCCCAGCTTCCCCCAGCAGTCACCTTGGCATCATATTTGCCGTGTCTCAGACTGTCCCTTCCTCCTCCTCCTCCCTGGGAGCTGCAGTTTCCCGGTACCCCATCTGCCTAGCTCCAGGCTTCTGCCTTCCTAGTTCTTCCTGCAAATGTGGCCACAACTCCGTTTTGTTATTACTATTTAGCTACTGCAGCTTCCCCTTTTCTGATTTTTTTTTTTAATTGTGCAAAATGTATATAATATAAACCTTACTGGTTTAGTCATCTCCCAGGTGTGCGGTCCATTCCCCTCCATCCATGCCTGGAGCCCCCTCATCCCCTTGGACCAAAACTTCACCCCCTTTCAGCAGTAACTTCCCCACTCCTCTGTCTTCCCCTCCCAGCCCCTGGCTGCCACCATGCGACTTCCTGGTTCTAAACATTTGACTGCTCAGGTGCATTATGTAAGTGAAGCCCATGGGATCTGTCCTCCTGTGCCAGCGTCTGAGTCTCAGAGTTGGTCTGTAGTGCTTCTGATCATTAGGGCTTTCGAGGAAGAGTTGGTATAGGCTGTGGAGGAACCACTGCTTCCAGGTGCCCTTCAATGTTGAGAGAATTCTGCCTGGGAGCCCGGCGCTGACTTAGCCTGGACACGGACCCGGAAGTCAAGGTGCGGTACAGGGGAAGACGAGAGCAACGCTTTGGAGACTTCACCTTGGGCCTCCATGGGGCTCCTCTAATTCAGTGTCTGCCGTGAGGGAAGATTGGGTGAAAATTGGAAGCAGATGGTAAGCGGGACTCACCTCCTTCCTGCTTGGAACAACTTCTGTCTGGATTAGGAGCAGAGTCAGGCCTGTGTTGAAAATAAGAGAACATGCTAATGAGACCTTAGCTCCGCTCTGTTCTGCCTTGTCTGTGGCACCTCAATTGCCAACCCACGGCATTTGACTCACCCTTTAGATTCATTTTCTCTCATTCATTTGGTTCACCCTTAGGGAGAGACAGAGAGCTCCTGGCTGGTTTACTCCCCAGACGTTGGCAGTAGCCAGGGCTGGGCAATACCAGAGCTGGGAGCTGAGAAGTCAGTACAAGTCTTCCCTGTCTGGCCCACTGCCTCTCTGGCCTGCATCAGGACTCTGTTCCCTGAGCTCTTGTATGCAAATCCAGCCATGTGCTGGAAGGACCTCCTTGGGTCCTACCTGACTCCATGATGCACCATGGGCAAGGCTGAGCCCACGTCTCATCCCAGCGCCGTGGTGCCTTTCTTTTTAGGCCGAGCAGAGGTGGCCAATAATTCCAGGGCTGCCCGAAGCCTGTGTGTCCTGGGTGGCGAAGAAGGCTCTGTGTCATCCCCAGGGAGTTTTGCTGACTGCTCACCATGCGCTGGGCTTGGTTACAGGCGCTTGTGGGTCTCTGCTCCAAACAGCTTTCTTTCCCTTCCACCCAGCCCGAGGCTCACCCTCACCATCCAGCAAGATGCCCGCCTCTGCTGTGAGGACACTTCTCTCGCCAGCCTCCTTTATTCAGCTACTCCTCTTCTGAAACCCTATTTCACTTGGCACTCAATTGCATACCTGAACGCGTTGGGTCAATAAAGCACAACCTTATCTGCTGTATTTGTAGTTTCATGTCTCTTAGCTTTGTTTTCCAAAATGAATTACAAACACTTGCAGGCAGGGGTCACATTTAGCTTTGTCCCCAGTCACTCAAAATGTTGCCGGCCATGCAAAAGCATACTTAAGGTGCTTGAGACATCTGGTTAATAAATTCTGATATATTTGCTGAGGTTTCTCATGAATAAATGAGGAGGAGAGAACCTCAGGGTGCAGCTAAATGATTTTAGGGAGAGCTAAGTTTCTGAGATACGGATCATTCTTTGTTGTTCCGAACTCAGGCTACCCATGTGTTGCGATCCTAATCACAAACTGGAATTTCTAATTTTTAACCAGCAAATTGTTCAACATCCTGAGATGGTCCTGTACAATCCAACGTGCACAGTCTTTTCCCAGCCGCCCTGACCCTCTGAAAAGAGCTGGAGGTCTTAGGTTTCCACATGGCCGTAATACGATTACTGGGCAGGAGGGAGGATGTTGTCAGTCACTGCCTGGATTTGCCAGGTTCCCTTTTCACTTTATACAGTTATGTTATTCACATGAGAGCAGCCAACTAATCATAAAATCCTTAAAATTTATGTAATTTACAAGAAACATGCAGGGTAAGTTCTAGTAATTCAGCTACTCTACAAGGTAGTGTTTGGGATAGCCACGTGAGTAGGCAGCGGACTGAGAAATCAACACGTGTGCCCTGTGTGCTGAGTAGCCTCATGAATACATCTGTCCTGTTGTATGGCAGGTGACAGGACCAGCACTACGACTGCTTGGTAATGGTGCTTTCCGATTGGAGGAAGTGATGGGTGGTCAGGGTGACTGGACTCTTGGCAGGAGTTTGACCTCGTGATCCTGTCACCTTGTGAGTTTCTGGTCCCGTGTGTTTCTCCCAGAATGTTTTGTATCTGAGGATTTAATTGTCTATGTGGTGCAGGCCACAGAGACCCCCTTGAAGAGTCTTTTCAAAGTAAGAGGTGGGGGAGGCTTTGGAGGATTTCATATTCTTATTTGGACTTAGTTTTATTGTTTTTTGCCTTGAGCTTGTTATATTTACAGAAATAATGAAGTTCTCTTTAAAAGAAAGCCTATAGTTTTCCTGGAACCTTGAAAATCTACTCTTAGGGAATTTCTGTTTGAGAGGCTGGATATCCCAGCCCATATGGGCAGTTGGGAAAATAGCAGCCCGGGGTGGGTGCCCTCCGGCTCCAGCCTCCCGTCCACCAGGCCTTGTGTATGGGGATGTGCTGGCCTTGGATCTGAGCTCACCTGAAGTCTTGGCTTCACATTGACCCAGCTCCCTGTTCTCAGCGTGAAATCATTTTAGCTGAAATGTTTGGAGCTTCCTTTTTTTCTTTTAGTATTTAATCATTCTTTTAAATCTTTTCTAGTAAACACTTCTTCATGCAAACTTAATGACAAAGTACTGCAGGCTTCTAATTTATTTACACCCTAGAGCTCTGGTTTTGTAAACATTTCTCCATGGGAAGCCTAATGACGGAGACAAGACCTGTTGATTTCTTCCTGTTGACAGGTCAGGAAGAAGATGGTGTGGGACATTTGCTGGCCTCAGCCCTGTAGGAGAGGGGCAGGGACTCACCACCCCCAGGGCCTCCTCATCAGGGGAGGAAATGTGCTCCTACCCGCTCTTCTGTTTGCCAGTTCTGCCTCCCAGTGAATTTACTTTGTCCTTGGCCTCTCTGTACCAATCCATGCCAGAAATCCTTGCAGAGGGAAAGCAGGGAGACCTTTCGTCCTGGGAATGCTGAAAAATGACTTCCAAGGTGACTAAGTCTTACTCCATCTTTTTTCACCATCCCCCTCCCCCGACAGGGAACATTTATCTCCACCTGAAATCAGCTGCAACAGTGGTTCTTCATTTTTATATCATTCTTTGCCCTGCCTTGTTGAATGACATGCTAGCTCTTCAAGGAAATGAAAACAAAGCTGACTGCTTGTTGGTAAACGATTATTTCCTGGCCTAAATATATCAGCGTGAGTTGATCGGTGTGTCACTGTGTGCTTGTGTGGTTGCATGTGTGTGTCTTAATGGGAATTCCATGTGGTATCCTTGGAAATTAGGAAAGCGAGTCCTCAAGATTTACTGCTTCTAACTTAAAGGCAGACTACTGGCTTCTTTCCAAGAAGTGGGGAGACATAAAGTTGTAGGGATCATTAGTGTTGGAATATATCCTTCTGATTGCCCACTCTTCTAGAATTAGTTTGGCAAAAGGTAAAAATCACAAGCAGCAGTGAAATTATCTGCCCTTTGGAACTTGTAATGTCCCTTGTAATAGACCTGTGCAGGGGACCTAGCATCACCTGAGTCATGCGTCCTTTGCTGTGTACCAGTTTTGAGGCTGGCACGTGTTTTGCTGGGGCTGGCAGAGCAGCCAGAGCCGGAGATAAGTCCTCATTTTGGAAAGTCGGGGTTTCAGATTAGCCTTCGCAGTGACTCCTGCGTACATATTTCAAAACATGTCCCAGCCTAACCTGCTTTTGTGTGTTGAGCACAAACACCACACTGCAAAGGCAGCTGAGCAGGAGAGGGGAAATCAGCTGTTTTCTTCATCTCCTGGATACCAGGAATGTTTTCTTCCACATTCAAAGGTGAAAAAAGATGGAATAAGACTTAGTCACCTCAGAGGTCATTTTTCAGTTTGATTCAATGAAACTGACTTGACTGGAGACATGACAGGTCCCCAGAGGTCTGAAAAGTGCTAGAACCCCTCTGCTTACTGTATAAAGGATTGTTGCCACTTTGTAAACTTCATGCATCCCAGCAGCTCTGAGAAGGTGTTCCATCACTGAGCTGTCACAAATATTGCCTTTAAGGGGTTCAATTAGACAGCATCAATCCAGCCTTTTATTTAAAACTGAGATCTCCCCTCCAGCCACTTTCCTCCTTTTGTTGTCAGTTGCTAAAGGGAAACCACTCTGTGTCATTCAGCAGACCCGGTGTTAGGTTACCAGGCTGTTGAGGGAAGCGAGACTCTAAGGCTGGCAGATGAGAGGTGCTGGTGGGCTTTCTGGGGTCCAGAAGCCTCCTAAAATACTGTGTGCCAGTGTACATGCCCCAGCTCCCAGTAGATTCCCAAAGGAATACGTGCGTGTGAATGAAAAGCGGAAATACTCTGTTGGGAGGGCTGAGAGGGTGAATGAGAGGACTTTAGTGCCTTTGGTTCTGGCAGTGATAGTACAAAGGGACTTTTTTTTTTTTTTTTTTTTGACAGGCAGAGTGGACAGTGAGAGAGACAGACAGAAAGGTCTTCCTTTGCCATTGGTTCACCCTCCAATGGCACCGCGCTGATCCGAAGGCGGGAGCCAGGTGCTTCTCCTGGTCTCCCATGTGGCCATCCTCCACTGCACTCCCGGGCCACAGCAGAGAGCTGGCCTGGAAGAGGGGCAACCGGGACAGAATCTGGCGCCCTGACCAGGACTAGAACCTGGTGTGCTGGCACCGCAAGGCGGAAGATTAGCCCATTGAACCGCGGCGCTGGCCACAAAGGGACTTTTAAAAGTTTGTGGAGGAGCCGGCACTGCGGCGTAGCAGGTAAAGCTGCCGCCTGCAGTCTTGGCACCCCACATGGGTTCCAGTTTGAGACCTGGCTGCTCTACTTCTGATCCAGCTCTCTGCTATGGCCTGGGAAAGCAGTGGAAGATGGACCCCTGCACCCACTTGGGAGACCCGGAAAAAGCTCCTGGCTCCTGGCTTCGGATTGGCCCAACTCCAGCCATTGTGGTCATTTGGAGAGTGAACCAGCAGATAGAAGACCTTTCTCTCTCTCTCTGCCTCTGCTTCTCCATAACTCTGCCTTTCAAATAAATAAATATTTTTTTTTTTAAAAAAAAAGCTTGTGGAAAGGAAGTGAAAACATACGTGGTAGAAAAAAAATGAAATCCATGCTAGTGTCTTTTAATCATACGTATTTTCTGTGAATGTCTTGAAGATGTGTGTGCACGGATTTCAATTTCTTTGCATCAGGAATCATTTATTTTTAATTTTCCGTGAACTTTTTGAAGTCCCTTTTCCTGGCAGGGGATGGTGCCGGTAGGGGAAGGTGACTGAATGGCAACTCACACTCAGCCCGTTTTCCCATCTGACCCGTGTTTGTCTGAGAGCTTCTGGGTGTCACTCAGCCCTTCAGCCGCTCCCTGCATCTTGAGACCATCTCATGCTGTAGTCCATGAGCACATGTAGATGCTTCACAGGGCCCTGGGCTGCCTGTGGCACAGCTGGGGGGACTCAGATGTTGGCTGAACACCTTCGCCTGTGTTCATGTCATCCTAAGCAGTGCAGGCGAGTGACACAGCCCTGGGAACCAGCAGCAGTCAGCAAGTGTGAGGTGTGTGCTTGTAGCAGAAAGACTTGAGGAAATCAGCTTTGGAAGCCCGATCTGCAGACTTTTTTATTTCTCTCCAGATTGCTGCTAGTCCGGGAGAACCAAGACTACTGAGAACTATTGAGAGTGGTGGGCTGGAGCGGCGGCTGGGGCGGGGGAGAGGAGAAGCTTGTTCACATGCTTGTTAACATTTGAGGGTCTTTGACAAAGGAAGTCTGATGCCCTGCCCCGGTCAGCCAGCGATTGCCCCCCGGGAGGCCCCGTTGTGCACAGGAAGTCAGACACTAATGATGTTAGTGAGGGGACAAAGGCGCCCGCCCCTGGAAGGGCCTAATTGCTGTGTCCGGCTCCTGGGCAGCCTGCTTCAAGCCAGAGGGGGCTGGGCAGGATGCGCTAAGTGTTAACACCTGGAGCCTGCACTGCTGACTTCCTGGTTTTTTTTTTGTTTTTTTTTTTTTCTTTTGTGCTGCGTGTGCTGGCTGGGTGCACACACAGATACAGATACAGGAACAGGCACTTACAGACCCAGGCTGTGTCTCCCGGACATTTCAGGATGTTGCTCTAAGAGAAGTGGCTCCATAAGGAGAGTGCACTTGCTGTGCAGTGTCGTGCCTGGGCCAGGGCAGGATGGAGCTCCAAGGCCTGAGCCATGACCCCTCTCATCCCAACAACAGTTTGGTGACCATTCCTTCCTTGCCCCTGTTCCCCACCTCCCATCCCCAGGAAATCTTCCGAGGGAACATTTCAGGTGTCTGAACTGGTTTAGGGTGGAAATCCTGGTCAGGACTGAGAATGCTCCTGGGCTAAGAGGAATGGGGCTGGGAGCCACCTGGGGTCCTCAGGAGATAGATATGGTAGGGTGAGGACACAGGGGGGTACTTGCTAGCACCCAAGGGGGTTGTGATGTATGTGTGGATGTCTGTGTCTATCTGAATCCATGCCTGGAGAGGTCACTTTGAGGTTTGCATCTAGGGAAGTGTGCAGACCCAGTTGCAACCCTCTCATTGCCAGGAGGGTTCTCTGGATTCTTGGTGTCTAAACATGGCTTTGAACCTGGGGCCTGAGAACCTGCAGGCCCTTGTGTGTCTTGAGCTCTGGGAATGCCTCAGGGTTTGTGAGCCGTGTGTCTGGGGAAATTGATTAAGGCCTGTTTTTCACGGATTCTCCAAAGGGGTCTAGAAACCGTTTGCTCTGAACAAAAGGGTCATCAATGATTCAAAGTGAAGACCCCCTGCCTTGGCAGAGGCCCTGCAGGGGTGGGATTAGAGGCAAGGACAAGGCTGCCTTGAACCTGAGCCTGAGTCTGGGGTCCCCCTTGGGCCACCAGTGGCAGGCAAGTTGACAAGGATTCTTGCAGAGAGGGAACAGGTGCATTTTAAAAGGATGCTTGAAGCCTGTCTCCCTCCTAGAGAAAAGGTTGGAAAAAGTCACTTATTTTGAAACGAAGGTCTAATGTCAACCTGCTGCTTCTATTATTTTAAGGAGGTTTTCTGCCCAAGGCCACCACGGGGACAGACTTCATCGGCTGACGGAAGGAAGGGTCCACCCCGCTTTCTAGCATGTCCTGTAAGGCCTCGATCAGCCATCTGAACCCAAGAGGGCAGCCTTCTTTAATTTCTTGAAATCCACTTTGAAGACAGCACGTGTGTAGGGCCTGCCAGGGACCTGCTGGGTGGAGGAGGCTGAGTCCCCATGGCAACGTCCCCACCCCCACTCCCTCGATCCTGCAGGCGCGCGTGTGCTGTGAAAGCAGATTCCAGATGTGCGCAGGATTCAGAGACTCAGTCCGCGGCCCTCGGAAATGGTATTTGAAGTTGTGCACAATCCGGTGCGCTGCTCTCTGTGTGGTCCCAAGCCTCTTTATTAGTAGCTGTGTTCTGATCCGAACATTTCCTCTTAGCTTAGGCATAACAATCATGTGTAGAGCTGTTACTTTCCCCCCTCCTCTATTTGTCTAATCACTGTTTTGCCCTCTTGGGCTTCTAGAGTGAAGTCTTTCCCAGCTAAGGGAGAGGGAGCTGGTGGCTGATTTGCTGGGTGGGCATTTGGGCGGTGGCTTGTTTGCTTCCTCTTTGTGGCCAGCATTTACAAAAAAGCAGTTAATCTGTGTCTGGGAGCTGTCCGCCTGTGCTCTTTAAACTACAGATGGGCTGTCACCTTCAAGTTGCCAGTGCTCCCACATGCGCTCCTCATTTGAGTGCCTGGGAGTGGAGCTCTGGCCCTCTGTCCAGAGGCGTGTTTTATAGCTCGCCTTGAACGTTTGCAGAATGGGGGGAAAACCGGAACCAGACTGCCTGTCTGTGAGTCTCAGCCACGGAAGGACACAGAGCCCCAGATCCTCCACAGGCTCCCTGCAAAAGACACTTGGCCTGTAGCTTTGTGAAAGGCAGGGAGACTGCAGAGCTTTGCTTTTCAACACAGGAAGGTGGGCGGCATGTGCATGTGTGCATGAGTGTGTGTGTGTGGAGAGCTCTGGGCTTCAGCTGGTATGTTCCAGCAACAGAGCAGTAAGAAAACGATCAAGTCTGGCATGGAGAAGAGACATTTCCAAACATGTCCAGTTCCACGTAGGCCACCAACATGTAGAGGAGCGGCTCTCTGAACAACGACTCAGCTGAACATCCTAGCATTGCCTTCTGTGAGTGGACTGGGGAGAGGACGAGAAGCTTCAGTGTAGACGAGAGCCTTGCTTTTGATAAGCAGGATGCATGGTAACTTGGCCCAGGTCAGCTCCATGTTACAGCTTAGAAACAATTGTCCCTTCAGCTCTCCTTTGGGGAGCGTGAAATTAGGAACATGTGTGTGCTGATTAGCAGCATGTCAGAGATGAATCATGATTACGGCTTTGGTCTGGTGCACAGACCATGCTCTGGAGTAGTGATTTCCTACCTCCCTGAGCAAATCTCTTTAATTAGCTTAAGATCTCTAGGTCTTTTTGGGCCCGACGTGGTAATTGCTGGTGGGAACCCAGCGGCACCCCCCTGGAGCTGGTGCGCTCCCGCCCCAGGCAGACTGCTGGCATCCTGCGTGGCTGAACGGGGTTGCATCTCCATGATGTGTTCGAGGGAACAGCTTCCGGGAATGTGCAGGGAATATCTTCAATAGATCCAGGCCCAGGCTGGCTCACTGGTTTATTTTCCTCGTGTTTGGGGTTCACCAGCATTCCCCTCGGCTTACATCACCTGGGGCGCCGCTGCCTTTGCTGACTTGTTGTTGTTGTGAAAAGTTTGAACTGAAGTGAGTGGGACCTGTCTCTGGTTACGAAACCGCCTGAACCAGCACAGAAATCAGACGACCCTACATTGAGCCACCTCTTGCCCTTCCCACGAGTCTCGGTTCACAGGCACAAGTGTTAGTTCCTGCGGCAGATTTTAAGCCTGGTAGCCCTGGATTTTTTTTTTTTTTTTTTTTTTAAATCTCATTGACATACTGGAAACCCAAGATGGGGAACATTTTATGGCAAACAAAGTCTGAGTTGGCCTTAGTTTTGCATCGTTACTAGGTGCACCTTTAAAACCTCATCCTCTCTGTTGTTTCTGCACAGTGTTCTTACATTCTCACCCAGACCCTGGTCATCCCCAGCTTTCCGAACACTCCCTAATTGATCTGAATGCCTCCCCGTTTGGCCTGCCTGCCAGTGGAAGGGGTGCTGCTGGTGGTGCTATATTTAGCACAGTCCTCAAAATGCAGTTTTTCCAAAATGGCAGTTAAGCTCCTTTGGAACGTGATTAGAAGTGTTGCTGTGGGAGGTTGGTGCCTTTAAGGGGCTTAGACTCTCCAAGCGCCCCTTGGGGAACCCTGGGGGGTGCTCCTGGCTGTTCAGTGTACGATCCTGCCCCTGGCTGGCTTGGTGACATCTTGCTTCACGCCATATGGCTGGAGCATGGCGAGGGGCTCATTTTATTCCTTTATGGCACTTAAGGGCTACCTCCCCCTCCTTCCTGAGTCAAAGATGTTTTCTCCATTACAAATGTTCCCATTTGCTGCTTCCGGGTCTCCTTACTGCAGAGCACCGACCAAAGGAATTTCAGAGCAGAGCTCCAGGCTTCAAGACTTGCTTCTTAGGCACTTTGGAACAAATTAAAAGCTACCCGTTAGTGCAGCCAATGGGGGTGGTTAATTAACTAAGAATGCGGCACCCTGAGGCCACAGCTTTGGCATTTATAGTTTTTCAGTAACAGGCAACAAATACGTATTTTTCATTGTCAGCTCATTAAATATCAAAACGGCATAGTAGCTGTAAGCATGGGATTATCTCCTGAAACACAGTTCCCAGAGCCATGGACCAGCCTCATATGTGTGCATATCTGTTTCCTTTTGGTATAGGCCTGGATTCTGAGCCCACAAGTCACTGTGTAACAACTAGCGAGGTGTCACTGGTTCGAATCCTGCATTCGTTTATTTGGACAGGAAACTAATCATTGTCCAGGGCTGACGACGAAGGTATTTGCCAATCCCAGGACTGCGGGCAGGGGTTATGGAGGCCATAGGGGCTCTTCTCTTCTAATCCAACTTGTGTCATTGTTAGAGGTGGAGTTCCTGGGACCCCCCCAGTTCTCTCCATGACTTTGCCCTGGCCTGGTTTTCCACCCCATCTCCCACAGTCCTCCAGGGTTCTGCTGCAGACAGATAGCATTTGGACAATGCAGCTCCTGTGAGCTTTCCCATCTTCTAGGTGTGTCCTCTTGGATCAGGTAGGCAGAAGACTTCTCAGGAACAATGCCATGAACATTTCTGAATCAGGTGCTGCGTTGAGTTCATGATGCAGAGGAGTCTTCAAAAAGTTCACAGAAAATGTGTATGATGGAGGCCGATGCTGTGGCGTAGTAGTTAAGCCTCTACCCGTGGCACCAGCATCACATCTGGGCACCAGTGTGAGTCCCAGCTGTACCACGTCCAATCCAGCTCCCTGCGATGCAAGTAAGAATCAGGGGCAAAAGTCACTGTGACTCTGCCTTTTAAATAAATAATTCTTTAAAGATTATTTATTTATTTATTTGAAAGGCAGAGTTACAGAGAGACAGAGAGGTCTTCCATCTGCTGGTTCACACCCCAAATGGAGCTGGGCCCATCTGAAGCCAGGAGCCAGGAGTTCCTTCCGGGCCTCCCACATGGGTGCAGGGGCCCACGCACTTGGGCCATCTTCCACTGCTTTCCCAGGCCATAACAGAGAGCTGGATTGGAAGTGGAGTAGATGGGACTTGAACTGGCGCCCATATGGATGTTGGTACTACGGACTGCAGCTTTACCCGCTATGCCACAGCACTGGCCCCATCAAATAAATAAATTTTTTTTAAAAGTTCATGAAAAGTACATGTTGTGAAAAAACTGCCTGGATTTCTATTTTTTGCACCCAAATAAACATCTTGTAGTGCCATTCTCCTTGAGCTTTTTGAAGTGCCTCCTGTATAAGCTTTCAATTGCTGCTATAATAACTTGCCACCAACGCAGGAGCTGCAAATGGCACAACTTTATTATTTTATAGTTCTGGAGGGCAGAACTGCGCAGTGAGCCCTAAGCTTTTGGGGACTGCCTGCATTCTTTGGCCCTTTAGCCCTTGCTTCCTCCACCTGCACTCAAAACCAGTAGTGTAGCATCTTTAAATCTTTATCTTTCCTCTACTGTCCCTCACCCACTCCTGTGCCTTCCAAACAAATTCAAAAACAAAACAGCATAGTCCCAGGTTCCAGTGACTAGGTGTGGGCATTCATCTACCGAGAAGTGTGGCGAGCACAGTAGAGCAGGTGGTGTGGGCTAGCCTTGGCACACCATTTCTAAGCTGTTTTCTGGAGCAGCTAAAGCATCTTTTGGGGGTTAGTGGAGGACAGCCAGGTAGCAGTGTGCTGGAGCACTTCGGGGTGAAAGCTCTTCACGGTGCCCGGAAGGTCTGGTGCCGGGGCTGCTGTCTCCTGCTTCTGGGTTCTGTGACCAGGCTTGGGTGCTCACAGGGTCCCATGGCGTCTGGCTTTCTGTGGAAAGGGAATTACCACTTGACATCCTCGTGGCAAGTGAGTATGCAGGCCCCGAGCACTATATGTCTGGGACTAGGCTGGGAGGGCAGGGCGTGGGGAAGCAGGATGTGGGGAGTAGACGTGGCTTCCTGTGTGAGGAGATGAGAGGAGAAGGGATTTCGGGACCTCGGGAGGGCCTTGGAACGTGTGCTCAGCAGTGGCAGTGCCTGGCGGGGATCTGAGTGTAGAGGAAGGAGTGGCTGGGCAGCTGGGCAGAGGCCACACCAGCAGTGGTCCAGGAGGGCCTGCAGCCAGTGACAGACTGCAGGGATGGGAGAGCGGAGATGCGTGTTTGGAGCTCAAGGTGGCAGCCAAGGGTCTGGTTGGTAGCTGGTCTGACCCCAAAGGGCTTAGGCCCACGTGAAATGCTCAGTGGGTGGTGAGTGGAAGCCACATGCACATCTCATTGGTTCCGTGAAGAGCTCCACACCTGTTGCAGGAACCTTATTTGGAGGGATTTAGGTTCTTGCATGCATGAGGTAGCACATCTCACTGTCTTGGGCTTCTTGCCACAACACATTGGCCATTGCAAGTGCCCACTCAATACCTGCTAAAAACGTGTTGCAACAGATACTGAGGGAAAGCCAGCATAAGAAATGGAGGGTAAACAGGAACAGGGGGAAGAGCTGACCAAGTCCCATAAGGCAAGTGACTGATGGGTCAGCAGAGTGCCTGCGCCCCTGGAGTGGGATGTGTTCCTTTCTGAAATGTGCCGCCTCTTTATGGCCTCATGTGGCCCTCCTCAAGCCCCCTCCCAGCGCAGAGCCGGAGACTCAGACCCGTGGAGCAGCGTGGTTTGCCTTTGGTCACCAGCTGGAGGGAGGCAGGATTGAGGTACTTACTGGTTTCCTCCCCAATTCTAGCCCAGTCACTCTTCCTGCCTTCAAGCTGCTGCATGTCAGCCTTGCCTGTCCTTCATCCCTGCCAGGTGCCACCTTATGGCATTTCATGTGCTAGGCACTTATTTCTGGCTGGCGTCGCCATCCTAGCTACATAGATCTCGTTTGGCCATTGATGCTGGGGGCTCGTGGAGACCCAGGATGTTGTTGGAGACTTGTCTGGATGCCTTGAACGTGATCCAGGTATCCAGTTAACTCTTCTTTGAAAGTCCAAGCACCATGCCACTTCATTCCCTGAGCATAATGTCATTCCTAGCATAATGCCTAGAAAATGAGTGGGTTTCTGTTCCCGGGGTTTGTAAGGGAGGAAGAGGGTGTGGTTAGGGTGTTTTGAGCTTTGGTCTTGGGCATTACCAAAGGGTTGTAGGGGTGGGACTGCCTCCTTCATGGTCTCTGCTGCGTGGGTGTCCGTCATCCAGAGGGTGGGGAGCTTCTGTAGCACAGACTATGACTTAGTCCCTAAGGAGTCATGGGCACTCTTAAGAGTCTCAAAAGGGGGCCGGCATTGTGGTGTAGCAGATTAAGCCGCTGCCTGCATTGCTGAATTCTATCTGGGCACCTGTTTGAGTCCCGGCTGCTCCACTTCTGATCCAGCTCCCTTCTATGTGCCTGGGAAAGCAGTGGCAGATGGCCCAAGTGCTTTGGGCCCCTGCACCCATGTGAAAGATCCAGATGAAGCTCTTGCCTTTGGCCTAGCCCAGGCCATTTCGGCTCTTTGGGGAGTGAACCAGCACATGGAAAAATCTCTCTTTCTCTAACTCTGCCTTCCAGATAAAATAAATCTGTTTTTTAAAGAGTCTGATAAGGTAGCAATCCTTTCCAAAGTATTTCTGTCCAGGTGAGGAGTTCTGGAATTTTGTGTATGTAGGAAGAGAAGGCAGAAGAAAACTGGAGGAGGGGGTGAGCTGTGAAGAAGGAGCTCCGGTGGATCAGGGGCTGGGTTGCTTAGTCCTCACTTCAGAACGCGGAGGGAGTGTGTGTGTCCAGCGCTTTGAGCACAGCTGCGCTTTCCCAAGGTCCATGTCCATCTGAGCTCGGGGATACAGTTGCAGTGGGCGTGCCTGGCCTCAGACTGAGCAGCACAAACATGCCTGGAGCATATGGCTGGGCTGGCGCTGTGGCCTGAAACCCCGGGCCCCTTCCCTTCTGAGTGTTCCCTACATCATGTCTCCGTGTAACGATTGCCCATTAAGACCAAGCTGCCGGCAGATGGGTTCCCCCAGCATCCTCCTTGCTGAACGGAAACTTCAGCTGTGTGGTTAGAGGATTTTTCCCATCACGTAGCCTTTCTAAATTAACGTATTTTGGAGGGTTCTGCAATTAACACCGGACGGCACATTTGCAGGTTGTTAGAGAGGCAGTTAAACCCGAGTGGGCAGACGTGTAGCTCCTCTTTCCCATGATGGATAAGTGGTGGGTTAGGGGAAGGCGGGGTCACTGGGAGGGTTCCGGCGTTCCCTCCGCGGACACTGTAATTAAGGCGGGAAGTCTGGAGGAGTTGTTAGCCCTGCTATTAGTAGTGCAGATGGCTGATGGCCACAGCAGCCAGAGCTGGGAGGTAGAGCTCTGAAAGTCTTTCTAAGTTTGCTTTTATGACCCACCCCGTGTATTCCAAGCATAGGTGCGGATGCAGGGAAGAATTTTCTCATTAAAAGTAACGGCTTATTCCCACACTCATTCCCGGTCTTGGAAGGAGAAACTGCTTTCCTTAGACTTGAGGAATTGCCTATCTGTCGTGGCTTAATAGAGCTTTCCGATGAGAGCGTCTGGTAAGCGAATTTTACAACCAATCAGTGTTCAAAGCAGATCCGGCTGGCAGGGCTCCAGCTGGCAGCTTTTGGTCTTCCTTCCAATTTTGCTGTTAATGAATTATTTAACCCCTCAACACAGAGCAGCCCGCTCCTGTCGTCTTAGGGGGAAGTGAGTGAACATGACCGCCCTGCCCAGGCAGTTGGGAATCTCCTGGGCCGGTGGAAAGAGGGGAGGCAAAGCTCAGGGACTGGCATGAGCCTGAGTCACTGCGGGGGCTGCGTGGGTTGAGACCCCGTGGGGTCTGTGCTGGGAAAGGAGCTTGGCCGCCTCTACCTCATGTTCTCTTGTTTTCCCACAGGGAGTGGGGCCGGCCAGCAGGAGCAGCGGGCTGCACAACCTCACCTTCAGATACGACAGTAAGTGCCTGGCTTGCCCACGAAGACTGCAAGGGTACTTCGTCGGGCCTCATCCCGGATCCTGTAGGTCCTGCAGGGGGAGGAATTTTCTGAACCTGTTTGGCTTTCTCAAGAGAGGTGAGGCAGCTCAGGCTTCAGCTAAGCCCCTTGAGGATTTAGAACCTGGCACGGGTCAAGGGCCTTCCACGGTGCTCTGAAAAGCCATGCACAGAGACCTTCCCTGGATTCCATTGCACGTGCCAGGAGGGCTCAGCAGGGAGGGTGGGGTCAGGTGGAGACAGAGGAGTGAAGCTGCCCAAGTGCAAGGGAATGTTGGGGACCGTGGCAAACTGGATTGCCTCTGTCTGGACTGAGGGGGAGTCCTGGCTCTTGGATTCCAGCTCACTGTGGCCTTGAGAAATTCCCACTGAGTGTAGCCAGATGTGATTTCCAAGAATAGCAGGAAATTTACATTTTTTCATATGAGCAGTTATTTGAAAATGTTTATAAGCCCAGAGTGGGCCAAGTGAATCTGTGTCCCAGACTGGCCCGGGAGTCTCCAATTGGCCATCTCTGACTTGGTCTGAGTTCTGACCCCGTCCCCACCCCCACCCCACCCCAAGTTCCATACCTGTCAGCTGTAGTGAGCTGTGGCAGGTGATTGGACTTAGCCAAGCTTCAGGTTTTTTCATATAAAATACACAGATCACTTTTCTTCTTCTAGCATTGTTTTGAGTCTTTAACGAAGTCATGCTTTTCGCTGCTGAACGTGGTGGCTGGCCTGCAGTGTATCCTCAGTTATTGCTGTCTATTACTGTAGAAACCGGGTCAACTGGGGTGAAAACAAGCACTTTTTTTTAACTGCTTTTCTCAAGAACTGTGACTTTTTCTGGCTGAATTGTTTTCTGAGGACGCATATAGGATGCCCTCTAAACAGCTGTGTTCCTTCATAAGCAGGTAGCTGTATAGGACTGTGAGCATTTTAGCCTTAGGAACCGTGATTTAGGTGCAAAAATGACCAGAGGGAGCTGGACTCCTATGTATCTGATTCATCTCTGGGAGAAAGTTATGAATCCACATAAAGAAGGGGCTTAGCTCCCACTGAGGCCTCTGGAGTAATCACTGAGGTTGTGGATCCAGTCAAACAATGTCAGGAAACAAATATGTGTGTCAAATCCCTGCCCACAGTTGCTGGCACGGGTGTTTGAAGTCACCAAGGAGAGATTCCACATGCAACTCAGACATTTCATGTTAGTGGCATGTGCATTTTCTGCGTAAATGCTGAGATGGTAATGAGAGATTTGCAAGTCCATGATACTCGATTCAGTTAAGTAAAGACATGTGTAAGGCATCTTTGTTTGAGTAAGGAAGTTAATTTCTAATACATGCTCTTGGTCCTGGCACATCTTGTATTACATTCGAGAGTTCAAAATTTTCTGGTCAGCTTCAAACAAGAATTTTCCTTTCTAATTTAATATGAGTTTGGTGAAAAGGATCTATACCTGTAAAACCTGTTGTCCTCAGGATGCTAACTATTTGGCCCGTGGGCCTGTGCCTGTCCCTTAGTCATTAGTTTCTTTTTAATCCTTCAGCATGTAATTAGAATTTAATTCACAGCTTGCATTGACTCCTGAGATGTTGGAAACTCGTTGCATTTTGGCAAAATGTTATTTGGGCATAAATTTTTGAAACCAGAATCCAAAACTTTAGACTTGCCAGTGGTTGGATCCAGGCTGGGTAAAACAGTTATTCAGCATTTTCCACTGCAGAAGATACTTCTCTTTTCCACAAGGATGTTCCTGTTCGTGCTCAGTTGACTGGCTGTGGGTTCTGTTTGAAATAACTAAGGGACAATTGCAGGTTTTCTCCAAATTGACTAAGCTACAAAATCTTATTTCTCCACTCCTGTGTCATCAGTACATGTCACAAGCCTCCTTGCCTGCTTTGACCTTGCCATCATGTTTCTTGTTTAGACTTTGAGAGTATGCCTGTGCAGATTGCAGTACATTTTCTTAATTCTTAGACTTTATATTTGCGTAATTGTATTTATAGAAACCCGAAGAGTGTTCCCATTTTGGCTTTGAGAATGAACAAAGAGCTTTGCTTTTGCTCCTGCAGCTTTTTAGAGTTGCTTCAGTCAAAGGTCTCTCTTTCATTGTAGCCTCAACAGATGAAAATGTGTGCACTTGACAAGTATGAGAGGGTCTTGTCTTTGTCTTTATCGGGAAGCTGGTCCCAGCCAGAATTATTGCAGGCTTGCCAGCTAATTGAGAGCTTATGCTAGAAGGAAAAAGCTCTATGCCAATGATAGGAGCCAAGGATGAACCGATAGTCCTGGTGCTGGGATGGCCACTGGTGGAATCCTAAGCGTCCTGGCTTATCTTTTACGGCTGTAGGTTCCTGGTGTGTATAATGTGGGTGTTAAACCACATGTTTAAACATCTTTTCCTATTCTGAAATTCTCTTCTGCACCCACCCAGAGAACACTTGTTGATTGCTTTGAGAGTGAATTTTCATCCGAAGCAGAACTTGTTTTTATTCATTATTAACATCCTCTCAGGAGAAGTAACTGAAATAGAAAGGTGCCTGCTTTGGAAGCAGATGACATTTAGAGGAGTGCAGAGAGTCAAGTTAGGCAAGAAGGCAGGATACAAGGCAGTGTGGAGGATGGGGCTGCGTTTTGATGCATGCGTGTGAGCCTTTAGTATGAAATTTAAAAGGAGAAATCTTGTGTGTAGGCTAGAAGGCTTGGAAGGGTGTCCATTAGGTTCTTAGTAACAGTTACCTCTGAGTGGTGAGAGAATGTGGAAGGCTTTTACATTTTAAAAATAGTCTTTTTTGATTTGCTTTTTTTAAAGTTGTTTAACAGCTTTATACACTTGCTGCAGATGAAGTCGCTGTAGAATCTTTGCTCCTGCTGCTGTTTCCGGTCCCCAGCTTGCTCTCGCCAGCAGCTGCTCTGGCCTTTGCAGCACTCTGGCTTCCCTCATCCTGTTGGAGAGTTTGTCTCACTATTTTCTTGAGGTCTCTTTCTTCTCACGCAGGCTGTGTCTTGCAGTTCTATGTTTAGGTTCATTTTTCTTCGCGTAGGCCAAGGAAGCAGAAGTCATGCCAAAGCCAGTTGTCGTGCCATCACCCAAATGGGTTCTGAATCCAAATACAAAGATGCCATCCAGTGTGGTCTTGTTGATTTCTACATCTTTCTGCTAGTGGAACCTCTTCCTGAATTTCTCTGTGTAGCCTTCCCTGGGCGAAGGCCATCAATGACCACTTGTTCCCTCTGAAGTAGCCTGTGGCTCATGAACTTCCCAATCCAAGTAGACACCGTATCATTCATGATACTGGCTGAACCAGGGAGGGAAAGCTTTTGTGATTTTTCAGAGGTTTCCCATAAAGGGCTTGTTGGGACATGCCCTGAAATACCTCGCCCCAAAGGAAACCGCCATGACTTCAGAGGGGTAGCCAGGCGGCTCTGGACATGTGATAGAACTGAAGATGTTCTGCAGCAGATACAAAGGAAAGTATCTGAAGTTAATCATGGGAAAAGGACTGGACACGAGGCAGCATGAGAATCATGAGTGTTGGCCAGGAATGGCAGGTGATTCTGCCTGTGAGAGTGGCCAGAACAGGTTGAGGCCATTGTCTGAAGTCCCAGACTGATTCTGGCTGGAAGTTGTTTGTAGGTATGTTTAGCAAGAGCAGGTGGAGCAGCTGCTTCCGTGGTGTGGCTTCGCTGACAGGTGCCAGAGAGTAAAGTCCTGAGACAGAATCAAAGGAGGGAGGAGGCTGTGTCTGTTGAGGAACGCGGGGCTCTTGGGATTTAGTGGGGATTGTGGGTGTCTTTGATGACACGTAGTGTTTTGGAACAAATGTTTTATCTTTGGGAATGCTAATTGGCATCCTTGCCACTCAGGCGCTGTGTTCATACCTTGTGCAGATTGCTTTCATACTGAAAAGTGGTTGAATTGATACAGTTACTGTTTGAGGTAAAATTATGTAATATGAAAAAAACGAAAAACAGTTAATGCCAGATTCATGCACAAACCCTACACTGTCTACCATCCCCCCAAAGCTGTCCTCCAGTGCAACCCAGGGCCGGTGGCAGCTACTGCTGCGGCTGCTGGTGGAGCTGTGAATCAATGCTTCAATAGCACCTTCTAGTTTCCCAAACAATAGTCCACCTTTGATGTTGTCTCTGGGCTTATGAGACAGACATCTTTAAACAGAATGGCTTTGGCCACCTCCAGACCAGACTTGCTCTGTGTAACTTGCAGAGATACTCCTGAAGATAAAAACAAAACTGTGTTCTTGTCCTCTCAACCCTCCAGACTGCACCGCCTACTTGAACCCAGTGGGGAAGCACGTGATTGCCGATGCACAGAACATCACCATCAGCCAGTATGCCTGCCACGATCAAGTGGCGGTCACCATCCTTTGGTCCCCAGGGGCCCTTGGTAAGTGGTAAAAAAAAAAAAAAAAAAAAAGCCCAGTGAGCTGGGTGGGCAGTGCGCAGTGTAAGGGTCCCCTGTGGGATGGCCTCCAGGGACAGGCAAGTGTCGGTGACAGTGAAGCTTAGGTTGGATTGGGAGCAGATGCACTTTGTTTGTCTTTTGCTTGGCATACACACAAGCCCGTTGCTTGTGTCTTGCTTCCTTGACTGGTGAGTGTTGAGTGGCACTGAGGCCATGGCCTCTCTTGTGTCTCAGCAGCCTTTGGGGATGTGGGTGGGGAGGAATGCCAAGACATCCCATGGCGCATCCAAGGGTGTGATGGCTTTGGCAACCAGCGTTACTGATCTCATGGCCACACAGAGTATTGGCATATTGTGTGATTTTTTTTTTTTTTTTTAGGAAAATCCTGGTTTTCATGAGAAACCATGAAATCAGTGAATTTCTAAAATTGGCAATTAATTAAATTTTTATTTAAACTGTGTGAGCCAAAAAAAAAAGGAGGGGGAGGGTTATTGGAGAAAGAAGCAGAAAACCCCAAACTCACATTGTCTGGCCTGATTCAGCTGGGGCCGACCCCCTCTTCTTGAATGAGTTAAGGGCACCTATGAGGGGACCTATGGGTGAGGCACGTGTGGGACAGGGGGAGGGACCACTTGTTCAGATGGGCCTCAGTTTAAACCTGGAAGTCAACCAGACGCCTTGAGACCTCGCTCAGCCCCAGGCTCCTGATGTGCAAGTGGGGGCTGAGAACTGCTTTGCGCCTGTGGTTAGAGACACCGGCCATGCATTTGCCGAGTGCGCTCTTGGCTGGGGTTGTCAGTCACTGTCAGACTCTGGTCCGTGGGCCTGCCTTTCCACACCGCCACCCGGGCTTGGAAAACCCCGACCAAGAGAGAAGTCAGATAAAGTCTGGATTTCTCCAGCTGAACAGGATGCATCGCAAAAGAACCAGATTGCTGGAGCCGGAGGTTGGAACGCACCTGTGGGCCTGGCTCACTTCGCCCCATGCATACTTGTGGGTCTGAACCCAGTTGGTTTTCCAAAAATAATATTATCTTAACATTTAAAGATAAAAACCTTCTCTGTGGATAAAAGGGAAGTAGTCATTCTGTGTAAGCCTAAATGGTTAAGGAGTGGGTCTGATGCCTTGCAGGCTCCCTCATCGGAAAGAAGGCCAGGGTCTGAGTTGAGGGTAGAAACCACACAGGTGACTGAGGGCAAGAGGCTATGGTGTTCCTGGACGATCATTGGTAGGCTGGGGACGGTGGACAGGTTCCTTAGAAGGCAGAAAAGCATATGTATGGGGGTGTGTGTGTGTGTGTGTGTGTGTAGGTGGGGGGGCCAGAGGTGGGGCAGATAACAACACTGGCTGAGGGCCAGGTGCTTCTGGAGTTTCATTTCTGGGAGACCCTGGGCAAGTCGGTCAGTTTCCCTTAAGCCTCAGTTCCTTCATCTGTGAATTGGGATAATAACACCTTTCTCCTGTGGTTGTGAGGAGGATTTAATAAGCTGAAATGATGGGAGAAAGTGCAAATGAGTTGCTTCATGGGAAGCTGCTCTCTAAAATTGCTGGCCATTATGTAACTACGAGGTGTTAATAGTGTTGAGATGGGAATTACATTGGCTGCCTCTGTCCCAGCCCAGGATTTGTTGGAGTGATTTCTAGGGCTGCCTTTGAAAAGTAAGCCCTGGAGCAAGGTCCTGTGGTGCAGCAGCTTAAGCCGTTGCTTGGGATACCTGCACCACCTATTAGCATGCCTGGCTCAAGTCCTGGCTGTTCGGCTTCCAAACCAGCCTCCTGCTGATGCATCCTGGGAGGGCAGCAAAAGTGCACGGTTCCCTGCCCCTCACCTCAGAGACGCAGATGGAGTTCTGGGCTCCGCTTTGGTCTGATGCAGCCCTGGCTGTTGCAGGTGTTTGGAGAGTGAACCAGTGAAGGAAGATCAGTCTCTGTCTCTTTCTCAGTTGCTCTGCCTTTCAACTACATCAGAATAAATAAGCATTAAAAAAAAATCAGGACTTGGGGCATAGCGCAGCAGGATCAACCAATGCGTGGGATAACCACATCTCATGTCTGAGTCTTACCTGCTCTGCTTCCAATCCAGCTTGACCTAGCTTCCTGCTAATGCATTCTGGGAGGCAGCAGATGATAACTTAAGTGCTTGGTTTGCTGCCATCCATGTGGGAGACCCGGATGGTGTTCGAGCTCCTGACTTTGGCCTGACCCAATCCGGGCTATTGTGGGCATGTAGGGGAGTGAGTCAGTGGATGGAAGATGTCTTTGTCTTTCTCCTTTCCCCTCTTCCTTCCTCCCTGTTTGTCTCTGTTGCTCTGCCTTTCAAGTCCATGAAAATAACTGCAGAAACTTTTTTTTTTGAAAGATTTTCGTATTTGAGCGGCAGAGTTCTGAGAGAGGGAGAGGCAGAGAGAGAGGTCCTACCCAAATGGCCACAATGGCCAGAGCTGAGCCAGTCCAAAACCAGGAGCTTCATGTGGGTCTCCCACATGGGTACAGGGGCCCAAGGATTTGGGTCATCTTCCACTGATTTCTCAGACTACAAGCAGAGAACTGGGTTGGAAGAGGAGCAGCTGGAACACGAGCTGGTGCCCATGTGGGATGCCATTGCCGCAGGCGGAGGCTTACCCTACTAAGCCAGCCCCAATAGGTAAACATTTAAATAAAAATAAGGACTAGACTCACCCACCTCAGCTGATGACTTTTTATGTAATTGTGAGACATATATGGCCTTTAATTACATTAATCACTTGGCTTTTGTTCAACAGTACTTCTGGGAACATTGCATAAGTTAAATATAAATACTAAGCATGTGCTCAAAAAAACTATCATTATTATTATTATTACTTTTGGATCTCAAAAGGCAAGTCCGTGAGAGACCTGCTGGAGAGTTTGTGTCCTGCTGTCCCATCTGAATCCCCGGTTGGGGGGCCGCTGGTTTCCCCCACCTCCCCCCAGGAGACTTTGTAATTGAAACACAACGTGGCACTGTAGCACTCTGATCCTGCACACTGTGAAGGCCTGATTGCGGCTGCACGGCCCTACCCACCGTGAAGTATGTGCTCTTCATCAAATAATTACAGGATTGGAGGACCCATTTGGGAGAGAAGGATTTCCCTGGCCTTTGCCATCAATAATGTTCCCACCTGGTTAATTGCATCCTGTGTAATTATTTTTTTGCCTTGGGAGGGGACGGGTTGAAAATGTCTCCTTGTCTGGTGTGGAGAAAGAATGTGAAATCGATCTGGTGCCCATTGAGGCCGGCTGTGAGGATCTCCAGCTGCAGCTGGGCCACTCCAGTCTCCATGGGATACAGGGCCCCGCGCTGGCTCTTGTGGCCACCGGAGCCTAATCCTTTTGAAAGCATCTACTCGGATGTGCAGCGGCTGGGCCGTGGGGCGCTGGGGCGGTGGGGGTCGGGGCACTGCTCAGGTTGTGCGAGGCTGAGCCGGGGTGTCTGGGGACCTCTGGGGGCTGGAAGGAGAGTGCATGCTGGGTAGCCCTTGGGTGTCTGCCTCTCAGGAATGATTAAAGCCAGGAACCACTTCACAAGTCACAGAGCCTGGGAACCTCTTGGATGCAGACACACGTTTTGCTGAGAATTTCATACATTGCTCTGTGAAACGGGCCCCAGAAATACCATGCTAAAACTTAAAGTGGAAATGTGGTTTGGGGAAATGCCCCAGTCAGCCGTGGGAATCCCCATCAGCCGGAGGGATCCTGGTGAAGACCTGGCTGATAACTACAGCATCCATGGCAGACTGGCCTGGCCCATCGTGATGTGGCTGTGAAGATTTGACCCCCTCATGCCTCAGAGGCGATGGATATTTGTGGAGTGCTTGGCTGGGTTAGAGATTAACCAGGTAGAAGTGGTGACCCAGAGACAGGTAGCTGGTCTGTTCAGGAGGAGGCAGAGTCTGCTTGCCCGTCCTGTAGACTCAGGTGTCCTGGCCAGTGTCGGAAGTCTTTGCACTCTGGTGTGACAAGGACTGTCATCTCGAGGAAGGCGAGAGTCTAGAAGTCATTAGCTCTGCTTTGCATAAACGTGTTCTGCTTTGCTTAGGCATCGAATTCCTCAGAGGCTTTCGGGTAATCCTGGAGGAGCTGAAGTCGGAAGGAAGACAGTGCCAGCAGCTGTTTCTCAAGGACCCGAAGCAGCTCAACAGTAGCTTCAGAAGAACCGTAAGTCGCACGTAGGGACCATGCTCCCGAAGACGCGCCATCGGGCTGGGGTCTGAATGCGCTTTCTGAGAGTCTGAAATTGGAGCCGGAGGGGCTGTGGGCGAGAAGGCGGCGTGGCCACACTGCCAGTCTCCTTCACAGTCCGGGGGAACCTTTTGTAGTAAACACCCCTCTCGGGTTACCTGTCCCGGCAGCCCTGAAGGGTGTCAGTGGGCTCACCACCCCCACCCTGCCCTGTATTAACAAGCCGTGGCGACCTTGCCAAAGAACACACAGTGCTGTATTCTCTTAGCTAGGGATCCGAACCCAAACTTGGTACAGATAGTAGACCTGACTACCTGCTTCCCAGGGGCGCGACCCCTGGCTCCGGAATTGTGTCTGAGCGCCGGTGGGTGTGTGTAGGAGCAGAGGTCTCGCGGGGAGGTGGAGGGAACCGGCAGTTTCTCCGTGACGTCGTGTGTGTTTTTGTTCCCTTTTAGGGAATGGAATCTCAGCCTTTCCTGAACATGAAATTTGAAACGGATTACTTTGTAAAGATTGTCCCTTTTCCTTCCATTAAAAACGAAAGCAATTACCACCCTTTCTTCTTCAGAACCCGAGGTGAGCATGGCCTTCCCTGCCTGGTTCCCACGGCGGGGCTGCTCTGTGTGAGGAGTTCTCTGCAGAGAGCTGGTCAGCAGCACACCAGGTCCTGGCATGAAGCGAGCTTAGCAAGGAGAAAAGCGTCCAGAAAAGCACTTTTGAGGATTACGGCTACAGTCAGGCGCTGCTGATCTAACCAGAGGCAGCCACTCCTGGTTTGCTCCATTACAGACCTGACAGTTGATTTTTATTTTATTTTATTTTTTTTTGACCACATCAAGACATCCATGATTCAAAACAATATAATTTCAGAAATCACAGGAATAAAAAGTATAAGTTGATTTTAGGGTAGATCATTTAAGATCAAATTAAGCAAATGAAGCAATATCCTTGAAATTATTTCTGGAAAGTTTGATTTATTGGACTTCTATGCGCCTTGTTCTAAGTACTTTCGCAGTATTCAGTTTACCCCTGCAACAGCCCCACAGAGACCTTGGTCCTGCCATGCCTACTTCTTACATGTGGAGTCCTGCTTAGAGGGGCTGGGGGCTGGTGGAGCCCGTGTCGCAGCCCGGAAATCAGATAAGGAGTTGCCAGCCGCCCACCTTTTCTGTCTGTCGTGTGCATGGTGGCTCTGTCATCTCCTTGCACCGCTGCTGCAGATGGGATGGGGCGGTCGCTCTGAAGCCTGCGGCCGCTGCCTCCTACCATCCTGTGCATTCGAGTGCCCGGAGTCAGAGGCCCTGGCTGCTCTGTTGCCCGTCAAATCCGACACGCTGTCCTCTGCTGTGTGCTCGGGGTCCTCGCTCTCTGGCATCTTTGTTCCCTGCCACAGCCCAAGCCAATATTTCCCTGGGCTGTGTTCTTACTGTGGCTGTTTTCTATCTGTTTTTTTTTTTTCTTTTTAATTTATTTGCTGATAGAGTTAGACAGTGAGAGAGAGAGAGAGAAAGGTCTTCCTTCCGTTGGTTCACTCCCCAAATGGCCGCTACGGCTGGCGCTGCGCCGATCCGAAGCCAGGAGCCAGGTGCTTCCTCCTGGTCTCCCGTGTGGGTGCAGGGGCCCAAGGACTTGGGCCATCCTCCACTGCACTCCTGGGCCACAGCAGAGAGCTGGACTGGAAGAGGAGCAACCAGGACTAGAACCCGGCACCCATATGGGATGCTGGCGCCGCAGGTGGAGGATTAACCAAGTGAGCTACGGCGCCGGCCCCGCAGCAGAGTTATTTTCTAAGACTGAGTTTCCTTTTCTTAATGCCAGTAAGATTCCACAGGGCAAAGTCCACCGGCATCTTAGGACAGCTCTGGATGTTTTGTGCACAGCCACCAGATAGGAGATTCAAAGAATGTGTTTTTGCAAGCCTTGTCTAGATCAAAAGTGCCATAATTTCAGGAGTGAGGCAGAGACAGGGGATGTGTTCCTGGAACAGCAGCCATTTTTCGCTACTTCAGGGCATTGTGGCTTCCACGCTGCCTTCGATTTTCTTGACATTGCATAACACGTCCCAGAAATCTCTCCCAGGGTGAGCCGCCCGGCCCGCTGGACTCCTTGTTCAGCTCTCTCACTGTCTTTTTACTGTGTTCAAAATCCTGTCTCAAAGCTTGCTCTTTTGGCACCTGGTTTTTAGCACGGACACTGCAGCCTGGGAGAATCCCGCATGCCATGTTTTTAGAGTCCATCAAAAGGAATTTAAATGAGGACGTGGGAGGAGGTTAAAATAGCGCCGTGACAGGTTCCAGAACCACTCCAGAATTCTCTGGTGCCTCAACACCTCCGCAGCGGGGCAGGGGCTGGCCTCACATCTATTTACAGCCGCGACAGCCTCTGCCTCTTAGAGGCACCAGCACACTTCCACTGCCCTTCCCTGCCAGCCTTGAAATCCTGACAGACTTTAAACATATGGACGACTTGACACCCAGTCTCCATTTACGTGGCAGAAACAGCATTCGTGTTGTTCTGTTCTGCCATGTAAATAGTCCTGAGATAGAACTTTGACCATAGGGAAAATCATGGTTGAGTTGATATATTTTATACCCTGTCCAGCAGCACCCGGCCCTGGTATGTTTATATTTCACTGACTTGGGGGATGAGGAAAATGTTGGACTCGCTCAGTGTTGACAAATATGTTTCCCTCCTAATAGCCTGTGACCTGTTGCTACAGCCGGACAACCTGGCCTGCAAACCCTGTGAGTAGAGCTGTCCTTAGCTGTCACGTGTCCAACCCTTGCCACCAGCCTGGTGCTGGGCAGCCTTTGGGTGCTCATTGTGCTCCTTCTTCCTCCCAGTCTGGAAGCCTCGGAACCTGAACATCACCCAGCATGGTGCAGACATGCAGGTGTCCTTCGACCACGCGCCACACAGCTTTGGCTTCCGTTTCTTCTATCTTCATTACAAGCTAAAGCATGAAGGCCCCTTCAAACGAAAGACCTGTAAGCAGGTGAGCTGCTGGGTGTGCCCAAAGGAATGCTCTGTGTGTGTGTGTGTGTGTGTGTTTTAAAAGATTTATGTATTTGAAAGGCAGAGTGACAGGGAGAGACAGAAAGAGAGGTAGAGAGATCTTGCATCTGTTGGTTCATTCTCCACATGGCTATAACAGCTGAGACTGGCCTAAGCCAAAACCAGAAGCCAGGAACTCCATACCAGTCTCCTACATGGGTGCAGAGTCCAAGCACTTGGGCAGTTGGCCACTGTCTTCCCGAGCACATTAGCAGGAAGCTGGATTAGAAGTGGAGCAGCCAGGACTCGAACTGGCACTCCACTGTGGGATGCCAGCTTGGAAAGCAGTGGCTTAACTTGCTGAGCCATGCCACCATGCCCCTCCTCCCCGTCCTTGGCACCTCCCACCCTGCCTCTTGCCCCAGTGTATTTTAAAGTAACTCCTTGGGGGGAAGCGTTTGGCCTCGCACTGAAATCCCAGTTAAAATGCCAGCATTCCATACTGGGACGCCTGAGTTCCATCCTCTAGCTCCAGATTCCAGCTTCCTACCAGTGTGTACCCTATGAGGCAGCAGATGATGGCTCAAGGGATTAGATCTCTGCCATCTACATGGCCGTTGCTAGCATTTGGGAAGTGAATCAGGGAATGGGATTTCTGTCCATCTGTCTCTGTCTCCTTCTTCTCTGTTCAATTAAATAAAAAATGAAATAAAATTTAAAAGCTGTTTGAAAGTTCAGAGAATTAGAAAATATATGTAAAACATAAATACTGACCCTTGGGTTTTGGGTGGCTTGAATGTGTGCATCAGGCTTTGCTGGTTTAGGCTGTCATCACTGGATGTGTCTCAGGGCCCTCTGGCCGTGATCTCTCACTCCCCAGTTACCTGCATCCCAGCTTGCCTGGTGGTGATGAAGCCTGGTGGAAATGTGGCAGGGCATCAGAAGAATGAAATGTTTGCTGTGCTGTATTTTGTACATTTATCGGGTGTTCACTGTATGGCAGGCCCTGGAGCTTTAAGCCCCTGAATCCTTGCCTGAAACACAGGCTTCTACTGTTCTCACTTCACAGATGGGGAAACTGAGGCTCCATGGGGGGAGTTACCTGGCTGGCTCAAGGTCACAGTTTCTAGAACTTTAGCACCAAGCCACTAGCGATTCAGTGGCTCCTGGTTTTCTACACAAGGCCAAGGTTAAACAGAGGAGCTCAGTAACCAAGTTCTTGCACTGGTGGTTATCAGAGGAAGGGAAAGCTCACAGGACTGCAAACACTCAGGCTGTTGGGTTGTGGTGGCAGAGGTCCAGGACCCTCCCTAGGTGTGCTCCTGCCGGAGCTCTGTCATACTTTTGTTTTCCTGCCACCTCTCACCTCTACCACTGACCTTCTAACAATGGTAAATGTTAAAGTGATGGCAAATAAAGCATGTGCAAACACAGACTTAATGTCTTCCCTTGTCCTTTTTTTTATTAAACAAAGGGTATCCTAACTGATTTCTTTGTTTTTAAAGCAAATATTCCTGCTGAGGGTACTACCAGCTAAGCATAGAATATGACTGGGGGTCCTGGGCTCCCCTGGAACTTTTATCCTAGCGAAGTTCAGATAAGATGTGGTAGTTCAATACAGTTACTCCCCGTCTAATCACATTGTGGGCTAAGGCCAGCTGAGACTGATGGCAGGTCTGCTTCAGCTCCAGAGGAGAAGCCCTGGTGACCTTCTTCACAGAAGAGAATTGTGAACTTGTTGTTTGCTTCTTTGCAGGAACAAAATACAGAGACAACCAGCTGCCTCCTTCAGAATGTTTCTCCAGGGGATTATATCATTGAGGTATATAGATATATATAGAACTCAAGAAAGCCCTATTAATTTCACTGAACGTATCCACTTCATGTAGAATGCTGTTTTCAACATGAACAGTCCAAGCCATGAATATGTGCACAGTTGTGTGCTTTCATGGTTTTCCATACTTTTTAAAAGAGTTTAGACATGATCGATACTTCATCTTTTCACTTAAATATTTCAGGTAACTGTGGAACCACATACTCCCTATAATCCATTATTTAAATTTTCTGTATTCCTTCAACTACAAAGATAACTTTTGAAAATTTTAGCTTTAAAAACGTTGTGTTTTAGTATTAGAATAGCAAAACAAAGTCTTGTCGGCATATACTTCTCCCGGATTTTTCATGCTGTTCTTCGCACCATGGCAAAAATCATGCAAATATGATTCTTCTCCTTTCTGTGATGACTTTTCCTGTGTCAAGCTGGGGCCTCAAATCTTGGAGTAAAAGGAAAATAGAAAAGAAAGTTCACAGTTGGTCCATGGCCCCACTATATCATAGACATCCAGTGTGTCTTCACATTTTGGTAGAAACAGCTACTTCTTGCATTCCCTGGCAGCAGTGTGTGCCTTTGGATAGACACACCTCCTGCAAGCACACCCACTGAAGTCAGTGGGAGGATTGCCAGTTTAACTGAGGGTTGTTAGAATGTGGGACTCGCTGGCTGCATTCTTCAGTGCATAAACAACCTTTGGATTCATGAAAGGAAACCTGATGGAGTTTCCAGTTTTGAGTTGGCGGAGTGGAGATGAGCTGTCTCTGCCTGGTAAATGAACATGGGCTCCAGCCTCGCTCTTAGCTCAGCCGTTCTCCTCCATGGTGTCCCACTGACCCCTCGCTTCCCACTAAAGGAAAAACAAGTGAAACTGTCAGTTTTCCCCATTTTCTGGTTGACATAATTTGTTGAAGTGCTATCCCTTTGAAGAAAAATAACACAGCATCCTCTGTTTTGCAGCTGGTAGATGACACTAACACAACAAGAAAAGTGATGCATTATGCCCTAAAGCCAGGTAAGAATTGTTCTGCTTGAAATGTTGGCTCTCCCCTGCGTGCTCACCAAGGTATCTGCTGCTTTCTGGACTTGATGATTTATAAAAACAAAGTCGGCTCCTCTCTCTTACATGATGTTCCATCAAATCTGACTTTCCTTCCACCCTGGTGTTGATGCCTGGAAGATCAAAGCCAGCGTGGTGTGTGTGGCTGGAGACCAAATAAACAGTCAATTGTCCTTGGAAGAAAAGTGGGAGGAGAGGTTTCCTCACTCCGAGGTATTTACAGTGCCAGCAGACTCTTGACTGTTGAATCATTGCCTGCAATCCTTTAAAAATGAGCTGCTGAATCCTTTGAAAGTTGCCACCCCAGCTCTCTGAGAAAGGTGGCAATGGGGTCCCAGATAACCTGTCATGTGGCTTATGCTTGAAAAGAAACAAAAAAAAAAAAGGTGTTAATCTTTGAATGTGTTCTGATACTAAAGTCTAAAAGCGGTTTTTCTCCCCCCCCCCCCCTGAAATCTCCCAGTGCACTCCCCGTGGGCGGGGCCCATCAGGGCCGTGGCCATTACAGTGCCGCTGGTCGTCATTTCGGCATTTGCAACCCTCTTCACTGTGATGTGCCGCAAGAAGCAACAAGGTATCTCTTTGTGTGTCTGCCACACTCCCTCGCCTGCCCCTTCTCCCCACCCCAGAAGGCGCAGGCCTGGGCCTCTGCCAGCACAGTGAGACTGGGGGCTCCTGGTTCCTGTAGAACTCTGGTTAGTTTCCTGGATGCCGTGCTTCCCTGGATCCAAATATTTGGCTTTCTACCCTCAGGAACCACTGAAGGGACAGGCATAATTCCATTCTCGAGCTCAGCATAATACACTGAAAAGCATAAAGGACGTCTCGGGTGTCAAAAGAGAACCTTGCGAGGGAGCTGGGTGGGGGTCACCCAGGTGTCTGCTTACCATAAAACCCACCACAAGGTGACCTGAAGGTTCGGGCACTTTACCTTTGTAAGTTAGACCCCAATAAAAACTTTAGGAACCCTGCTGATGCTTAGTCACAGGAGGTGCACCTGGCACTGCTGGCTGCCGACCTGCGTGTCCTGTGCTGCATTTCTCAGCTTATCCAAGGTCAGTTGGAAGATAGGAGCAATTTTTGACTGTAGAAACCAGCTGTGCCATTCACCATGGTGACCCAAGGTGCGACAGAGCTGGGGGCTCAGGGCTGCTCCAGGCAGAAGTGTCCCCTGCTCGCTCTTTCTTTTCTTTTCTTTTCTTTTTTTTCTTTTTTGACAGGCAGAGTAAGACAGTGAGAGAGAGAAGAGAGAAAGACAGAGAGAAAGGTCTTCCTTCCGTTGGTTCACCCCCTAAATGACCGCTGTGGCCGGTGCACTGCACCGATCTGAAGCCAGGAGCCAGGTGCTTCCTCCTGGTCTCCCATGCAGGTGCAGGGCCCAAGCACTTGGGCCATCCTCCACTGCACTCCCAGGCTACAGCAGAGAGCTGGACTGGAAGAGGGGCAACCAGGACAGAATCTGGCGCCCCAACTGGGACTAGAACCAGGGTTGCTGGCGCCTCAGGTGGAGGATTAGCCTAGAGCTGCGGCACCAGCCCCCTGCTATTTCTTGAAGATAGCTTGGGATTCCTGGTGTTAGGGAACAGGACGAAGTGTTGCTCGCAGATAGCTATCAGCCCTGTCTTTTCTCATCTAGAAAACATATATTCACATTTGGATGAGGAGAGCTCGGAGTCTTCGACGTACACCACGGCTCTCCCCAGAGAGCGGCTCCGGCCACGGCCGAAGGTCTTCCTCTGCTACTCCAGTAAAGACGGCCAGAATCACATGAATGTCGTCCAGTGTTTCGCCTACTTTCTCCAGGACTTCTGCGGCTGTGAGGTGCGGCATCTCAAGTCACTTCTTTCACTCTGGTACTCTCCTTGCTGCCCTCGCTTCTCCTCCAGGCTGGTTGTGGTGACACCTGACCTTGACTATTGCCACCATTTGCAAATTGGAGACCCCTCCCTTTTTTTTTTATTTGAAGATTTATTTTGTTTATTTGAAAGGCAGAGTTACAAAGAGACAGAGAGATATTCTGTCTACTGATTCCCTACCCAAATGGCTGTTATGGCCAAGACTGGGCCAGGCTGAAGCCAGGAGCTTATTCCAGGTCTCCTATATGGGAGCAGGGGCCAAGCACGTGGGCCCTCCTCTGCTGCTTTCGCAGGCACATCAGCAGGGTACTGGATCAGAAGTGGAACAGTCAGGATTTGAGCTGGTACTCACATGGGATGCTGGCAATGCAGGTGGCAGCTTTACCTGCTGCACCACAGCACCAGCCCTGGAGGTAGTCTGGTGCTCATCCAGGCTGCCCTGCCATCACCAGCACTAAATGTCATAATACTTGACCATGCCTGCTTAAAAGCCTTGAGTGGCGCCCATGTGGCAGGAGGTAGCTTACAGCAGCTGCCACAGGAATATGCAGCTGGCACGGGGGTCACTCAAGACATCCCAGAGAGTGTTCAGGAAAGAGGTCCCCTTGTAGGGTCGGAGAGTGACGGGTAAAGCAGTGAGTTTAGACAGTTCTTTGCTAAGGAGGGGAATGCGGAATGGGGCCGCCATTGGAGGGAAGGTGAGGTTGTTTGGCCATTGGCTGGCGTAAAGGAATGGAAAGAGAGAAACTGGCCATGCCGGGGGAGGGCAGTGGGCAGAGAGAACCAGGGGTAGGAAGGAGCCCTCAGACAGCAGTACTGTGTCAAGGGCCCAAATTGTCTTCTCTGGTTTCTCAGTTGCTTTCTTAAGCTGTTAATATATAGCTTTTCTATGATGTCATAATGTTAATTCTTAGAGTGGAGTCTGAAAGGCACACACCCTGTTTCTTACAAATGCACTAACTGTTCAGTAATTGTAATTGGGAATTAATTTGTGAGGTGAAACCTCCTAGTGGTGGCTCTGAGAATCCCTCCGTGGGGCGAGGCTGCCCCCTGGTGTCAATAAAGCATATTTACAAGTCTAGTCCGGCTTCCATCTGTGAGAAAGCACTGACCTTGGCAGATCAGCACCCACTGGAACAACAACTGCAGACTGCAGGGGGTGACACGCACTGTCTTCAGATACCACAGATGGGCCCATTGTGTTCTGTTTTGCAAGTAATTAGCCTCTGGGGAAAACAGTCTAACATTTCTGAGTGTAATGTTTACTGTAGAAAATGTAGAAACCAGAACCCGATGACAGATTTAAAAATTGCCTGTAATACCAACCTGGAGAAAGAAGAACCGCAGTTAATATTTGTTGCACTCTCGTCCAGCCTTTCTCTAGGACGAACCTACACATACAGTTTTGCTTTGTGGGCAGATTGGAGCGACTCTCTTCACTTAATACTTTTTCTCCACTATTAGCAGTTCTTCGTAAACTGTAATTTTAAATAGCAGGGTAAAATCCATAATATTGACTCACCAAAACTGAGTTAATTCAAGTTGTTAAACATCTTGGGAGTACAATAGTGCTCTTTTTCTGATGACTTATTAAGGAAAGATGCCTGGAAATAGAATTGCTGGGTCAAACGTTGGAACAGTTTTTAAGTGTTTCATCTACATAAACTTCACAAAATTTGTGGACAATGAAATTCAAGAGGTAAGTTTCATTTGTCGCAAAAACAATTTTGAAATCCATGCAAATTAAGAAAAAACTATGCAGGGCTTTTGTAAATTTTTTGCACCAAAGTAAACTTACTTTTTATTTCATTTTCCATAAACTTCTTTTTTTAAAAAAGATTTGTATTATTTGGAAGTCAGAGTTACAGACAGAGAGAGGCAAAGGCAGAGAGAAAGAGAGAGGCCTTTTATCCCCTGGTTCACTCCCCAAATGGCTGCAACTACCAGGCCTGGACCAGACCAAAGCCAGCTGCCAGGACATCCATTTGGGTCTCCCACTTGTGTGTAGGGGCCCAAAGACTTGGACCATCTTCTCCTGCTTCCCCAGGCACATTAGCAGAGAGATAGATAGAAAGAGGAGCAGCTAGAACTCAAATTGAACTCATGTGGGTGCCCAGTGCAGCAGGTGGTAGCTTTACCTTTACTACACCACAGTGCTGGCCCCTTAATAAACTTTTGGAAGTGCCCTTGTATAAGGTGACTCAGGGTTATTTTCAACAAATGGATGTATATTAAGGACTATCTTACCCTGGGTAACATCTTAGAGCGAAAGAAGGGAACAAAGTCATTTCAGCATGCCCTTCTTCTGTGAGGGACTGTGGCTGCCATGTTTGGTCATGGCCATGGGGAAGTAGTTTCTGAACTACAGAAGAAAAGATGCCAACACAATAAGCAAGAAGTGTTTGGAGCAGAATCAGATGAAAGGGGCCTGAAGAAGGTGAAACCCCCTGAGAGGTCACAAGTGCCTACTTCCCACCCCTTTGTCAGGGACTCCCCCCACCCAGCGTCCCTCCCAGATCTCCCTTTGGGTTGAAGGGCTTGTATGGTGGGAATGCTAATGACCTCACAGGATGCTAAAATAAGCTGTGGGAGGCATGCCCTTGGGAGGCCTGGTGTGTGACCATCAATGGAATACTAGCTGTTCCCTGGTGCCCAGTAACCCAGAGCCTGCACACAGTCATGCTTATAATGGTTCAGGGACCCGCGCCCTGACCTCTATCTAACACTTTGCTTCCTATTACTCGATGCTTCTTCCTGACTGTTGTGTGTGCTGAGTGACGTTCCTTGTCCCCTGGGCAGGTGGTTCTGGACCTGTGGGAAGACTTGAGCCTCTGCAGAGAGGGGCAGCGGGAATGGGTCATCCAGAAGATCCACGAGGCACAGTTCATCATCGTGGTGTGTTCCAAAGGCATGAAGTACTTCGTGGACAAGAAGAACTACAAACACAAAGGAAGTGGCCGAGGCTCCGGGAAGGGGGAGCTCTTCCTGGTGGCCGTGTCCGCCATAGCCGAGAAGCTCCGCCAGGCCAAGCAGAGCTCCTCCGGAGCGCTCAGCAAGTACATTGCCGTTTACTTCGACTATTCCTGCGAGGGAGATGTCCCCGGCGTCCTGGACCTGAGTACCAAGTACAAACTCATGGACAACCTTCCACAGCTCTGTTCCCACCTGCACTCCCGAGACCATGGGCTGCAGGAGCCGGCGCAGCATCCGGGACCCGGCAGCAGAAGGAACTACTTCCGGAGTAAGGCGGGCCGCTCCCTGTACGTCGCCATTTGCAACATGCACCAGTTTATTGACGAGGAGCCCGACTGGTTTGAGAAGCAGTTCGTCCCCTTCCATCCGCCCCCACTGCGCTATCGGGAGCCCGTCCTGGAGAAGTTCGACTCGGGCTTGGTTTTAAACGATGTTGTGGGCAAACCAGGCCCTGAGAGCGACTTCTGCGTAAAGGCTGAGTCGGCAGCCCTTGGGGCAACCGGGCCGGCAGACTCGCACCAGGAGAGCCTGGACGAAGACATGGAGGCCCGGCCAGCCACCGACGGCGGCGCCTCCCTGCAGCCCCTGCTGCACCCGGTGAAAGGCGGCAGCCCCTCGGACATGCCGCGGGACTCTGGCATCTACGACTCGTCCGTGCCCTCATCGGAGCTGTCCCTGCCTCTGATGGAGGGACTCTCGGCTGACCAGACAGAAACGTCTTCGCTGACCGAGAGCGTGTCCTCCTCATCGGGCCTGGGTAAGGCTCCCTGATACTGGCCTCAGCCTTTGGCCACGCTTCTGAAATCCATTCAAGCCCTTCCCCCACCCCACCCCCACCCCGTTATTCTGGTGCTTCCTCATTGGGCAGTGAAACCTGATAGGAAGTAACCCAGCTCCTTTGATAAACTTGATCCAAGGTATTGGGACTAACCACATGTTTGAGCTGCAGAAATGATGGAAAAGTACGGTGAGCTGCTGAGACCCTGCAAGCGATGTTAACACACTAGATGTGTATTATGTTTTCTTTCTCAGTTCCAAAAATAGCTGAATTCCAAAACACATCAGGTCCCGGGTGTGTTGAATAAGGGTCTGCAGTGCCTACTACCCACTGCTCTTCCATTTGAATCCGCATTTGTTGAGCCTGGGGTTCGCTGGAGCAGTCTTCTCTCCATCCTAACTCAGCACAGGGCCCTAGGTAGGGGAAGAATGCTGTGCAGGAGGGCTCGCTTTCCCAGAAAGCCCCCACAGGATGCCATCTCAGACTGCTCCCTGCCATGCCTGTAATTAGTTGGAATTATGCACACAAACCCTTGATCTTCAAGGAAGGTCTCTTCTGGCCTCACCTTGGAGATTAGAAGCTGTTAAGAGGTGTAGAGTGCTCCATCCTGAGCTGTTTGGAATGACTGCCTCATATATTGAAAGCCCATAGGCCAGCCATGCAGTGGCATGAGTGCCTGTCCAGTGAAATGCAATGACTGTGTGGCTTTGTCTTCTCTTCTCTCCATAGGTGAGGAGGAGCCGCCTGCTCTTCCTTCCAAGCTCCTGGCCTCTGGGGCATGCAAAGCAGAACTTGGCTGCCATATCTACACTGATGAATTTCACGCGGTGGCCCCTTTGTAACGAAATGGAGGAATCTAAGCATTGCCACTTTAACTGGTTCCTCAGTTCTTCTCTGGTTGCGTGGCCTGCTGGAGCTGAGGTCTCATCCAAGGATATTTGGAGTGAAGTTCTGGCCAATACTTGCTCCCCTTTGTTCCAACACTCTACCAAATAGCTTGTCAAAGTGTCCAGTTTTCTAAATCCCTATGGAACTCTGCAAGGCGTGTCTGTGGTCTGACAGCAGCTTGCCACACTAGGTCAGGCCTTGGACCAGAGCCTGTTCTGGGATGGAGAGAGGAAACATGTAAAGAGAAACAGGAGAATATCTGCACTGATCATTCAGACTCTGCTGAACTTTGTGCCCTCTGCCTGTTGGCTACTTTGATTTGAAATGCTTTGCGGAAGAAGCACTTTGTGTATCCTGAGACACAGAAATCACGTGCTGGTCTACCTGGAACCTGTGTTATATTGCAGATGATGTTCCTGTCCTGTGTTGGCGTGGAACTGACTATGCCATGCATGTTAAATACGCTTTGAGTCAAAGGGCAAAAATGTAACTGAATGTACAGTCACCTTTTATAAAACTGTCCTTTTGTATTGCTGGGTGGCGTGGCTGGCTGAGGTGGGGGCCCCAGGGCCAGGCCGACCATCTGGACCGGTTCATCGGAGAGGGGTTGGTCGACATGCAGGAGGCACCAGACCCACAGCACACAGCGCCTCCTCTTGGTCTGAGTAGGCATCATGCAGGTGCCAGCGCTGCTGGCCAAGTCTCCCTGGCTTATGTTTGTTGTGTGTATCTCAGATGTGGGTGTCTGGAAGTTTATTTTAAGAGACCTATATCCAGCTGGGCTGCATTATTGGAAGTTGTGGTTTGGTTGGCCTTCTGGTGTAAAGCTGGATTCTGAGTATTAGGTAGCAGAATTCACCAGACTTGAGCAGTATGTGGAGGTGGTGGCCAGCGAATCTGCCGACCTGGTTTTGATTAGCAACAAATGTCTGTTTAGGGGGGTGGAAAGGAGACTGCCACCAAAGTAAATGTTCTGTTTTTGTGAGTGCCTTCTCCATAGAATTTCAGTTTCCAAAGGAAAAGAATTGTCCTCATCCTGTTTGTTGATCAGCAAGTGGCAATGATGTCTTATGTCCCCTGTGGAAAGCCTTGCCCTGCCCATGTGCTGGAGCAGCTGCAGCATCTTGCTCCACCTTTTCTGTAGGTGCTGTTGTATTTTGACACTTTGTTGAGACCCGGGACCATGGTTCTCACTGCCTCATCAAACAGGACCTGCATGAAGAGGGTGTTGAGAAGCATCCTGAGGCAGGGAGGGAGGTGGCCTGGACAGGACTGCCCTTCCCAGATTCTTGCTAGGCAGGTGGGGAAGCAAGGCTTGTACCCTTGCCGGGAAGATGAGGTTTGTGTGTATTTTGAATTCTAAAGCCCTACTCCCTGCTCTGAAAAGGCAGCTGGCAGCTTCTTAGAAGAATGTGCTTGTCTGTTCTCCGGCATCAAATTTCCTGCAGCTGCTCTGAGGGAGAGCCAGGGAGCTGCAAGACTGTCTCCCCATAAAACCAGGCATCTTGTCACAGGAGACATGCGACGTGTTGTCCCCCTGGAGTCTGGGACGAGGGCAGAGCTCCTGCTCACAGCTGGTCACCGCGCCATTTCCTCCTGGGCATCCGTTCTGTGAAGGAGGTTTGCAAACGTAGCAGAATGCACTGGGAAGAGCATGAGCAGGTTTCTCTTTAAGAGGGCTTTCATGTCCTGAGGGAGCCAGTAGGAGCCACTTTTAGGCCAGTATTCAGCTTTGCATGTGAGAAAGTAGCTTCCAGGACCCAGTGGGCAGACCCACTAACTGGACCCCAAGGGTGTGGGCAGAGTGCTGGCTGGTGAACTCACTTGTAATGAAAATGGAAGAGACAATGAAAATGGAAGAGACAAAGAGTGTGCTGGTCCAAAAATCAGGTGATGTTTTGGTTTGGATTTAAGGTTTGGATACTTATTAGTGTTTCTAACCGACAGTCTCAAACTCTACCATGCCAAATAATGAAACTGCAGTGTGATTGCCAAACTCAGCAAGTTAAGTCCAGCTTCCTAGTTGTGCTTCATTCGTGCAGAATGGGGAGGTAGAAATAGAAATAGTTGTCTTGTAGATTAAGGCAAAACATCTGATTTAAACATAGCTGCTTTTTTTTTTAATTTTATTTTTTGGTCTCAGAAGTTGTCCCAGAGAATGGAAATGATAACATGGAATTCAAAAAAATGTTCTGCCAAGTCTCCCAGGCTTTAAAATATTGGGGAAGCAGGAATTAGACAGTAGGGATGATCTCAGTGAAAGACTTTGATCCTGAGAAGAAAAGGTTTGTGTGGTGAAGTTAGAAGGTGTCCTGTAGGGAGGAAACCAGGGTGAGTCCAGGGTACCAGGAAACCAAAGAGCCTGCTGGTAGCGTAATGGGGAGCTCGCAGCTTGATCCCTCGGACGGGGTGGCACCTGCCACAGCCAGCCTTGCCCGATGCTTGCCCAAGTGAAGGTGTGCTCTTCTCCTGAAGGCTGCCCACACGGCAGAGGGCCGGCTCAGCTGCGTGCTGCAGAGTCTCTGGAGGCCTTCGTCTTGAACCTTCGGATGACACTGGTCACCAGGAAGAATCAGAACTCACTTTAGTGCAGGCCTAGATGTGCAGGTGGGGACCCAGCCAAGAAATTGTATTTTGAGCCAAAAATGAAATCAGGCCATGAAGTCCGAGCTGGTTTTTGGTTGACAGTAAGTGAATACGGCCCCAGTGAAGTTTGAAAAACTGTCTTTGACAAAGATAACATCATTGGGATCGATATGTAGTAAATTACGAGTAGTTAAGTGTGTGTCCCTTCATCAGAGTTCATTCTTGGAACTTCACACCCACGAGCTAGTTAGTTTTTTTTTTATAACCAACTCCTGGTCTTGGGTCCTCTGACATACATATAAAATAAACAGGAGAACTGTCCCTCCAGAAATGAGGGTTTTAGGAGTTTAAGAGCTTTTTTCTTTTTTCGGAGTTGAGCAAAAATCTATTTATTTATTTGAAAGGCAGAGTTACACACAGAAAGAAGGAGAGGTAGAGAGAGAGAGAGAGAGAGGACTTCCATCCACTGACTCACTCCCCAAATGGCTGCAACAGCCCGAGCTGGGCCCATCTGGAGCCAGGAGCTTCTTCCGGGTTTTCCACACAGGTGCAGGGGCCCAAGGACTTGGGCCTTCTTCCACTGCTTTCCCAGGCCGTAGCAAGGAGCTGGATTGGAAGTGGAGCAGCCAGGACTCAAACTGGTGCCCATAGGGGAATGCTGGCACTGCAGGTGGCAGCTTTACCTGCTATGCCATAGCTCTGGCCGAGGGGGAGAAGTGATAGAACCCCCTTCCAAAACAAAGTCTGTAACTTCTCAACACTAATTTGGCTCTAGTAACAAGAGAAGAATTATTCTTTTTGTCTTTGCTGGAGAGAGATAATAGCAATGTGAAGGTTACCAGTGATTCTGTGTATTATTTAAAGACTGCTAGTCTTAATTAGCAGACCTTTTGCCTTCAGTGAGTACCAGCACATCAGGTCAGGTATAGGAAAATCTCATGGCAATGTTATACCTTCTCAGTGTCAGAGAGGCAATAAGGAATGGTGGTGACTGTGGCAAACCGAAGAGCTCCCATCCAGCTTACAGGGGACAACTATTCCAACTGATTGTGGCTGTGTAGTATTTCCTAATCTTCCCATTTTTTAAGAGAAGTTAAGAATCTTTTACATTTAAATGAAAAAATTGTGGTTTTTAAAAAAGATTACAGTTGTATTAGTTTGTTTTCTATTGCTAATACTACCACAGACTGGGTAAGTTATAAGAAAAAGAGGTTTATTTTACTTCATGGGTCTGAAGGTCAACATGTAGAGTTGGCCACCTGGCTGGCAGAGTCCAGAGGCAATGCAGAGTATAATGTGGTGAGAGGTGTGTGTGTGTGTGTGTGTGTTTTACCTGGTCAGTGTCTTCCTCCACTTCCCCAGGAAGCCACAAATATTCAGTCAAGGAAGTCCCACCCTGATGATCTTATAAAATCCTGATTACCTCCTATCGTCCTCCTCCCCCCAACTCCAGATGTCATTGCCTGATTAAGTTCCCACCCTCTAAATACCTCACAATGGGGAATAAATAACATGGATTTGTGGAGGGGCAACCACAGCAACTGAATGTTTTAAGAATTTGAACAGGCCCCACAGCACACACAGACCTGACCTGGCCCACAAAGGTGCCTGTCCATGACCTCTGCTTTTTAAGATGAGGAGCAAACGACATCCGTGGTAATTACAGATGTCTGGTGCCCCCCAGAAATGCTCCTGCTAAATGCATCCAGTAGCCAGACCTTTTCTTTCCCCTGTCCTCCCGCCAAAGGAATTTGATGCGATCCTAAGTATATTTGAAATGTTTTGATTGCTTCTTAGATTTCATAGTTATCTTCAGAGAAAGGCAAGCCAGCTGTTAATTTCAAAATCAGATTGATTCACAGTTTAGGATAACTGTTTTCTTAGATGGTGTGCAGTTCTGAGTGTAGGCCAAGATGCAATTAGGAAAATAGTCATTTGTGGGGAGCAAGGCAGGGAATCTGCTAGCCTCCACTAGGGCCAGGTGTTTGTGTTACCTTCTGTTGTACAGGATCTGAACTGACTGCTGGGGAGGCGTGAAAGGGTGTAGAGAAAAAAGCTTTTCCTGATGTGGAGATACCAGGAGTCCTGGGGGGGGGGGGGGGCGGGTTGGAGTCATCCTTGCCATATCACCTCCTTTCCAGCCTCAGGGTGAAAATAAACAAAAGGAAGTCTGCCGGTAAGCCAATAGCTTTGGTTCCAATTTCAGGATTTGAGGGCTGGGGAAAGTGTAGATGACCTAGCGTGTGCCCTCCGTGGTGTCCGACGGGGCTGTGTCTGAATTATTCCAGACATACGGCTGTGGATGGGAGTCTGATCAGATAGTTCTTCGTGCATCTTCCTTACAGAAATTCAAGCCGGCTTCCTTTTGTTCCGGCTGCAGTGGAGAAAGAACAGCTGGTCACCTTCCGTGCGGTTGGAAGCCACGGTGAAGTCATCCCCCTGGTGTTTTCATTTCGGTGATAAATAATCCCCCCCCCCCCCCACTTAGATCATTCTTTGAGGCTCTTGTTTGGCAGGGGCTTAATAACTTCGCTGCTCTTCGGTTTCTCAGCGCCACACTCCGTTTAGTTGCCCAAACAGAACCTCGGTGCCTTAATTCACGTCGGTGCCTTGAGAAGGCCAAGCTCAGGGTGAGGATTACAGGGAATTTCTTCGGTGCCCAGATCTTCTTACCACTTAAACACATAATGCCACTTTTAAAACATGGTGCAGGGCATATATTAATTCTGAGAATTACCCCACTGCTGCCACCTGGCTTTTTCCCTTGTTGGTGAGAGTCGCTTTGTCGCGGGGGCTGAGGTCAGACACTTTGGTGCTCATTCCTGATAGGTTTCGTGTCACTCCTCAGCTGCTGCAAGACCAGCGCTCACCCTCGGTGTGGCGGCTACCCCGCCCCCAGGTTCGGAGTCTATTTTTACCTCTCTCTCCATGTTGCCTTTATGTAGTGACTCACGAGATCTTTAAATGGTGCCAACTGCAGTTTAACCACTGGTGAGGTGACGACAGGAAGTTGCTCAGTGCCACCTTCCCGTTGGAAGGCTACTTCACTGCAGTAGAATCCACCCCCACCCCTACCCCGGGAGGACCCTGGAGGAGTTTGGCCAGTCGTCTTCCCTCCTGGCCTTTGGTGCCTCCCAGAAATTGTAACTGGGACCACAGATGCCTCCAGAACATGTTCTGTGACTTAAAGAGCCTGAGCCTTGGCTCAGAGTTGACCAAGCACTGGGCTTTGCCCCCTCAGAAAAGTCTGACAGCCGACGGCATGTCAGGTGTTCAGATCCTGCAAGACGGCAGCCGAGAGGATGCCAAGGGGCAGCCCGAGGGATACAGAAGTGTCGCCCTTGGATTACCCTAGCTTGTGCTTATCTGTTATAAAGAATGATTTTTTTTTCCTGTCACGAAAAAAGCATGGAGAGTCTGGACAGCAGCAGAAACCTTTTGTTGAAAACCAGATGTGTTCATTTAGCGAGTAACTGATTTTCACTGTTTGGAAAAGATTGTCCTTTTCACTGCTAAAGTTCGCACTGAGTCCTTGTGGGGAAACCTGTGGAACGCGGCAGGACTGGCGTCCTTGTGTGCCTCATTGTTAAGTCTGTGCTGGGGTCTGGTGGGACAGTGAGCCCTGGTTGACAGGAGCAGCATGCTGTGTTTTGACAGTTTTTACATAAACGCCTTCATTGATTTGTACAGAAGTTTGTGAAGTGTTGTAGATCACAGCTAACGTTTGCAAAATGGTTTTGTACTCTAGAATTTCTGCATTGAAATAAAATGTTTTGTTTTTAAGACTAGTGTTTCCTTATTTCAGAGTATCTTTCCTGCTTCTCAAGCCTTAGACCCTGAATGACTTCCTTCATCTTTTAGGGGCGGTTATCTGTTACCTGTGTGGCCACAGGAGGCCTCCCTGCTGCCACTTGGTTATTGATGTCCAGAAGAAATTTGATTCACAGAACAGGTAGGTATGCTTTATCTTTTCAAGAATTTTTAAAAAGCTGCTTAGATTTTGGAGCCACATCTAAATTGCCTGTCATTCAAACAGAAAAAAGAGACACCTGTTCATTCTTCCAGCAGACTGCCTCCCCCAGCTCCGGGCTGACCCATGCCCTGTGACTCAGCTTCTTGGTGTGCAGCAGCTTCAGCAGTCAGTGCGACCCTGTGACTGAAAGATTCTGGTCCTCGGTTTCTGATCTGCAGAATGGGCCAAAGGCTCTACTTCTCAGGGTGGTGACCTGAGTTGGGTGGTACATGCGGAGCCCTGCTGGCGCTTGGCCTGGCCTAGTCACTGCTGGTGTCCAGAAGAGGACCAGCAGTAAGAAACTGCAAGGATGAGCAGGTGCTGTGGCACAGTGGGTTAAGCCACCACTTGGGACGCCTACATCCCACATGTGAGTGTCTAGTTGCGTGCTGACTAATCCACTTGCAATCTCACGTTTCACCAGTGCATCCTGGGAGGCGACACATAATGGCTCAAATGCTTGGGCGCCACTTGGGAGACCTGCATGGAGTTCCTTCTCCTGGTTTCAACCTGGCCCAGCCCTGGTTGAAGTCATTTTAGGGAGTGAACTAATGTATAGAAGATCTCTGTCCCTCCTTCCATCCCTCTCTCCTATGCTGCCTTTCAAGTAGATAAGTAAGAATAAACATTAAAAGAGAACCCGCAAGGACAGACTACATTTCCTGAGAAGTACATGGCCTGAATTGTGGGTCCCAGGAGCATAACAGATTCTGAAAACTGGAATTTCCTTCTGTCCTTGTTCGTTCTCGCGCGTCCCTGAGCTGTGTTGCTGTGCTGAGGTCCTGCAACCTGTGCTTTTTTGGGAGCCCTCAGTAAAGCTGAGGAGTGGTAAACAGCATCTTCGCAGGAAGCAGTGTGCATCACCGGAAGGAGAAATTGGGACAACGTCTTGCCTCCTGGCCCCGGTGTGTCCTTTTTCCTGGTCATGCTCATGCAGGAGGCTGCTTGTCTTTCTACCTTGTGGTTTCTTCTCCCTCCCAGCTCTCTGTCATTTCCTCTTATTTCTGGGAGCTGATGTTTGGGTGCCAAGTGCTTTACACCTACCTCATTTATCTTCACAGCTGCCCTTGGAGGTGAGAGATCTAACTGTCCCCCCGCCCCCCGCTTTTTTTTTTTTTTACAGGCAGAGTTAGACAGTGAGAGAGAGACAGAGAGAAAGATCTTCCTTCCGTTGGTTCACCCCCTAAATGGCCACTACGGCTGGCGCGCTGCGCTGATCCAAAGCCAGGAGCCAAGTGCTTCCTCCTGGTCTCCCATGCAGGTGCAGGGCCCAGGGACTTGGGCCATCCTCCACTGCCTACCCGGGCCACAGCAGAGAGCTGGACTGGAAGAGGAGTAACTGGGACAGAATCCAACGCCCTAGCTGGGACTAGAACCCGGGGTTCTGGCGCCACAGGCAGAGGATTAGCCTAGTGAGTCGTGGCACTGGCCATAACTGTCCCCATTTTAAAAAATTCCAGTTTTTTAATTTATTCAGGAGGCAGGAAGACTGTTTGCATCTGCTGATTTACTCCCCAGTTCCCATGCTGGCTAGGGCTGGGACAGGCCAAAGTCAGGAGCTAGGAACTCAATCTGGAGTCCCCCTCAGAGCATGGACCAGCAGGAAGCTGGAATCAGCAGAACTGGGACCTGAACCCAGGCACTGTGGTATTGGATGCAGGCTTTCCAAGTGCCAGGCCAAAGGTCTGATTTATCCCCATTTTACAGATGTGGAAAGCGAGGTTCAGAAGGGCTATTACTGGTCCAACCTTTGGCTGAGCCAGGATAGAGGCTGTGGCAAACCGCTGCCAGGGTGCTCAGGTATGCCTTTGGTAAGGGTGTGTGCCCATGCAATGGGGTGGATTTGAAAATGTGGCCAAAGGCAATAGAGATCATTCCTATGATGTGGACAGCAGAGAGGAAGTCATGGTGACAATCTCTGAAGGTTAGCATGGCTGGGTCCTGCACTAAGTGATCTCGTCTTCTGGCCATAATCGTTATGGAAGGGACTTTCTGCATCCTCATTTTTGAGATTGTGAGGCCCAGGAATTGTGTCGTTGTGCCAGAGGCCACAAACAAGGATTTGGCAGCCCTGGAATTGGCACGTGTGCTCGCAGCATCCTGGCTGCTCGTCTATAGGCCACACTGTTCCTGAGTACAGTGCAAGGGAAGGAGGAAGCTTGAAGAGCAAGTTACGGGGGGCCGGCGCAGTGGCGCAGTGGGTTAGTGCCCTGTCCTGAAGCACTGGCATCCCATATGGGCGCCGGTTCTAGTCCTGGCTGCTCCTCTTCCGATCCAGCTCTCTGCTATGGCCTGGGAAAGCAGTAGAAGATGGTCCAAGTCCTTGGGCCCCTGCACCCACATGGGAGACCCAGAAGAAGCTCCTGGCTCCTGGCTTCAGATTGGCGCAGCTCCGGTGTTGTGGCCATCTCGGGGAGTGAACCAGTGAATGGAAGAACTCTCTCTGTCTCTACCACTCTCTGTAACTCTTTGGAAAAAAAAAAAAGAGCAGGTTACAGTGACTTGGTTCCTTTCTCCAAATATTCAGTCCAAATATTCAGAGTACATCTGGGTTAAAGTTTATGAAAATGGACATCAAAGAATCTCTCTGGGCAGCTGCTGCAATAAGTAACTGCTTGTCTTTCATGAAAACTTACAGCTAGTACTTTTCTGTTAGTGGGGGAAAAATCCTCTTGGGACAACATAAAAAACTCTAACATTTACCATAGTGTCGGAAGGCAGGGTCCATTTTTACAGCTGCTTGGGATCTTACCGTCCCCAACATCTGTGGATCCCTGCCACTGGTTTGGTTTGGTTTGATTTAAAAACATTTCTTTAAAGATATATTTATTTCTTGCCGGCGCCGTGGCTCAACAGGCTAATCCTCTGCCTTGCGGCGCCGGCACACCGGGTTCTAGTCCCGGTTGGGGCACCGATCCTGTCCCGGTTGCCCCTCTTCCAGGCCAGCTCTCTGCTGTGGCCAGGGAGTGCAGTGGAGGATGGCCCAAGTGTTTGGGCTCTGCACCCCATGGGAGACCAGGATAAGCACCTGGCTCATGCCATCGGAACAGCGCGGTGCGCCGGCCGCAGCGCGCTACCGCGGCGGCCATTGGAGGGTGAACCAACGGCAAAGGAAGACCTTTCTCTCTGTCTCTCTCTCTCACTGTCCACTCTGCCTGTCAAAAAAAAAAAAAAAAAAGATATATTTATTTCTTTGAAAGAGTGACACAGGAAGAGACGGAAAGAGATCTTCTATCCACTGGTTCACTACCCAGGTGACTGCAATTGCCTGGGTTGGGCCAATCCAGAGCCAGGAGCCAGGAACTCTGTCTGGGTCTCCCATGTGGATGGCCATATAATACTCTGCCTTCTCATGCACATTAGCAGGGGCTGGATCAGAGTTGGAGCAGCTGGGACTGGAACCAGCGCTCAGATATGGGATGCTGGTGCTGCAAGCGGTGACTTAACTCCTGTGCCACAGCCCAACCTCCTGGTTTTATTATTTTAGATGCCCTCTTAATTAGAAAAAGTAAATTGTCATTCAATTGAATGAGAAACTAGAAGGATAAGCTAAACAGATGGAGGAGAGAGGAGACATAGAACAGATCTTGGCTGACCTGGTCCTAGTGGGTCCCCCAGAGATGTCCGTTTTCTACCCCTCCTGCCCATGTACCTGTCCTCACCACCCTCAGGAACAAAAGCAGCATCAGCCCAAGAAGAAGGTGGGCAGGGGATGCGATGAAAGGGTGGGCTGGACAGAAACACAGCTCCAGGCCTTTCACAAGGAGGCAAAATTCGAATGTGGTCTTTGGGATTAAGGGGCAGGGAGGCAAGACCAGTGAGTCTGACTCGCTGGCCCCTTGCTGGAACGGGGAGGGCAGCATCTTTCACAGTCATAGGTGATACAGGGTTCTTGCTGCATTTCTTCCCCGCTGTGGGGACACAGGACACACACACGAGCCCTGCCCTCCATGGTAAGGTGGAAACCAACCCACCATGCAGGGTTGTTGTAAGGATTAAATTAAAAGGGGCCTGCAAAGCACCTGAGTTTCTTGGCAAGTGCTGGGCATTTGACAAAGAGTAGCTGTGAATTACCCTATGGAAGAGCAGGCAGGTCTTGGGTCTTGAGCGGGCCCAGTGGAGATAACAGGGAGACGGTTCCTTGTGCACAGAAACATCGGCCCAGGCACTGTGTCAGGTGCTAGGTTAAATTCTCTATCCCTAAGAGAAGAGGGTGGGTGCAGGTCTGGCAGCTTTGGTAGTGGCTCAGGAAGGACTGGATGGGGGTTGAAGAAGAGGCAGTGCTCTTAAAATTAAGACGTTAACTCTGGGGTTCATAACAGTTGAGCACATACATTGAGATCTGCCAATGTCCCATTCAGCAGACTCCCTCTCTCCTGGTCTCCTTTTGGTCCTGACAGACACACGTTGTTCTTGACCTTCTACAGGGTGTCTGTGCCAGGCAGATGACCATGTCCCTGTCCGAATGTGGACAAAGCCGAAGGCCTGTTTCTCAGACCATCAGCTCAAGGTCAGGAGAATACTCTGGTTTTAGAAGGTGGGAGGGGCCGAGCTGGAATCAGAGTCCTCTAGTTGTCCAAGGAGGGTTTTCTTTCCCACTAATGGTATCCAGGGAGTGGGCAGGCTTTGGCTTCAACAAACACCATACATGTTTCCTAGCAGACTGGCAAGGCCAGACCAGGGGGAACTTGGAGCAGAGACAGATAAGGGCAGGCCTGGCAGCTAGGTGCAAGTGCAGCCAGAGCCTGCCTTCCGTTTTGTGTCACTGAGGTTAGATGTACTTAAAGATCTCACACACAGGGCAGGCAGGGTGGGCGTTGTGGTATAGTGGTGAAGCTGCTACTTGGGACCACTGCATCCTACATCGGAGTGCCCGATTCAAGTCCTGGCTACTCTGCTTCCAATCCAGCTTCCTGCTAACACGCCAAGGAAGGCAGCAGATGATGGCCCAAGTACTTAAATATTTGGGTCCCTGCCACTCACATGGGAGACCTGGATGGAGTTCTGGGTTCCTGGCTTTGGCCTGGCCCAGCCTTTCAAATAAATTGCCTTTCAAATAAATCTTTAAGAAAAGAAAAATGATATTGTACATGCATATTATTGACAAAATTATTACTAGTAGTAACATTGTGATCAAAACTGAGGCTTTGGGGGCTGGCTTTGTGGTGTAGTGGGTAAAGCCACTGCCTGGAGTGCTGGCATCCCCCATGGGCACTGGTTCCTGTCCTGGCTGCTCCACTTTTGATCCAGCTCCCTGCTAATTGTGTGGGAAAAGCAGCAGAAGGTGGCCCAAGTGTTTGGGCCTCTGAACCCATGTGGGAGACCCAGAGGAAGCTGCTGGTTCCTGGATTTGGCTTGGCCCAGCCCTGCCATTGCAGCCACCTGGGGAGTGAACCAGCAGTTGGAAGATTCTCTCTCTCTCTCTCTCTGATTTTGAAAAATATATCAATCAATCTTAAAACAACAACTGAGGCTTTGGTCTGTGGCATCTCGAACATAGATCTGAGCCTCCCACTCTATGTGACCTTGGACAAGTGCTTGTCCTGTTTAGGACGTGGTTTCCGCAACTGGAAAGTGAAGAATAATTCCGTACCTAGCAGGGTTAAGATGAGGCCGAGTGACTGCGGGCACAGAACTAGGTACACGGTTGAGCCCCTGTGCCTGTGGGGATGTGATCACTGGGAGCAGGTTAAGGATGGACAATCACACTGGAGTCCCTCGGAATGTCTCCCTGAGCTGATGGGCTGGCTGATAGAAGTGGCATTTCTGTCTCTCTAGAGGCCTCCATTCAGCAGGGCAGCTGGGAAGGGCCTGCTGAACGACACTTGGCCCTGTGTCACTCTGCTGGGGACCAGCAATATCCCTGGAGGTGAACACCAGAGCTCCTACCAAGCTCTAGCCAACCTCTCCCCCCTGTGTCCATGTCTTCTCTCCAAGCAAACCAGACTTTTTTGAGAGTCCTCACTCAGGGATATATGCCTGCCCTGGGGGCTTTGCATATGGTCTTTCTCGTGCCTGAATCTCTCTGTCTGCCTCTGGCCTATTTTGCAGTAAAATCTTCCCTGACTGCTGCCCACCCCTCCTCTAGGTCTTGTCCTGTCGTCAGGAGCCCTGATTTCAGCTCATGTGATTATGTGACAGATCTCCAGCCCACTGCAATGGCCTCTCCTTGAGGGCAGGCTGCACCCTGGGGAGGGCCCTTCCACCTGGCTAGGGCTTGGATTCTACGCATCAGCCAGCTTGGGTCCCCACCCTCCCTCTGAGCGGTCACTGGGGCAAGTCACCACCTCGGCTCCCTGGTTCTCAATGTCCTCCTCTGTCAGGCGGGGACAGAGATGCACGCTCATCGTGTGTGAGCATCAAGCAGGCAGAGGGGATGGCCTGGTAAGTGCTCATCCCCATCGATGTCCCAGCTGTCATCGAGACAAGCAAAGGCAGTGGTAGATGCTGAGAGGTTTCCTGGAGGACAAAATGGCATCTCCTCCGTTCTCTCCAAACTGGGGTAAGGCTTTATCCATTTACCATGATTCATAGGGTGGAGAAAGACTGGGCTGTCCCACATGCAAGAACCTTCACAAAGTTCATGGAAAATGCTTATTACAGAAAAACTATGCATGAATTTAAAATATTTTTGCACAAACAGAAATGTATAATTCCATTTTCCCCAACTTTAAAAAATTATATATTTATTTGAAAGGCAGAGAGAGAGAGACAGAGACAGAGACCCTACACCCACTGGTTCACTCCCCAAATGCCCACAACAGCTGAGGTTGGGCCAGGCTGAAACCAGAAGCCAGGAACTCAATCTGGGTCATGAACCTCCCAATCAGGCATGAACCTCCCAGGGTGTACATTAGCAGGAAGCTGGAATGGGAAGCAGAACCAGGACTCAAGGCCAGGAACTCTGATGTGGGATGTGGGCATCCTTAGTGGCATCTTAACCATTGTACCAAACACTGACTTCTTCCTTGAGTTTTTAAAGAACCCTTCATTCCCACCCCACCCCCCACCCCCCCGCTGTGGCTGGTGTTATTGTGAGAGTCATCCTATGGACCCTGTCTGCAGACTGGTGAACAGATTCTGGAGACATGGGGTTGGTTTGTGACATGGGTTAAATCCAAATCACGCTTGTGTGTTGGGTGCCTACTATTGACCAAGTGCCATGCCATTGCCTGAGCTCACCTCACCTGCCAACAGGATTTAAGAGTCCAGGTAGCATCCCACCTCCAGGATAGGACTCAAGTTAGGCTTGAAGCCAGGTATTTCTTAGCGCACAGCCTCTCTCTGTGTCTATCCACTGCTCAGCCTTGCTGCTCAGGTTTCCCTCTAGCCCAGGTTATATGAGCAGAAAGGACTTACTTTCAAGGAAGCCTTTTATCAGCAACTTGCAGAACATTGCATAGGCCCAGACAGTAGATCCAGCACCTCAGTCCTCTGGCAGGAGAAAAGCTGGCTGAACATGGGTGACTTTGGGCCTCTTCACTGGTTTCCAAATGTGGAGTCACCCATGTTTCCCACCTGTCCCCTTTGCCATCCCTACCAAAGGCCCTTGTTGAGTCTCTTTCCCCCAGTAGACTCTCAGCCTGAGTCCAGAAACCCAGTCCTCCTCCCCTCTGCCAAGCCAGCCTCAGGGCCACATGTGGCATGGGGAGGGGTGAGCAGCTGCACAGAGAAACCCTAGTGCAATACAAATGATGCATTGCTAGTCTGCGTATCCTACTTGCAGATGTGTTCTGGCTTCTGGAAACCTGGATTACGAAAGAGAGGAAGTCAAGGAGTTTGCCTTTAGCAATAATAAAAAAGGCACGTTGCCTTTGGCTGTGTACAGGAGACTCACCCACTGCATCCATGCCTTGTGCAGTCAGCAGTGTGATGTTTTCAAACCACAGCTGCCCACATCATGCCTCTGCCTGAACCTTCTGCTTTCTCCTCGATACACCTGAATTCCCTAACAAGCACAGTTGCTGGCACTTGGGCCCTTCCCCGGTGTGGAGGAGGGGCGATAACGCAAGGGGCTCCTGGGGAAAAGGCTGAGGACTAGGGCGTCTGTGCCTAGGGTTTGCCCTTGGAAATGGAGAACTGCACAGAGCCCGTGTTCCCTGAACAGGAAACAGACAGGTCAGGAGGCACCGGCCCAGGGTCAAGGCGCCCCTCGAAGCTGTAGTGGAATGGAGCTGCAGCTGTTGGAATGAAAGTTGGTTTGCTTGATTTCTGGCCCCAAAGGCAGGCGACTGGCCAGGCCGAGGCCACCGGCGATGAGGCAGAGCACTTGGAGCAGGAGGCAGGGGTCCCCGCGAAGACAGTTCCAGTCCAGCTGGAGCGGTGTGGGACACTTCGTGCTGGTCCAAACCTCCTGCCGGTCTTTAGTACCGGGACTGTAACATCTACACCCACCCCCACGCCTCGGTATGTGGGGGGCTGTTAGAACTCACCCCATGGAGACAGCGGGAGGAGGTCCCCCAGAGCCCTGGGCCTGCAGCAGACCTGAGTGCCCAGGCAAGAGCCTTAGCACCTTGGGGTGATGATGCTTGGTGAACAGGAGTCCAGCTGTGACCTCTGACCCGGGGGCTGACTTAACCTCCCCCAGCTTCAGCTTCTGCATCTGAGATGCAGGTCCACATGGGATGGGACCATGTCCTAGGGCTGTTTTGAACATTAAATTCAATCCAGCCCCTGAAATGCACAGCAAGCCCACGGAAGCAATGATTTATTTATTTATTTTAAGCTCCAAGAGTTATGCTTTTCCAAGAATCTGGTAATACCTATACATCTAGGGCATTCTTTAATCCTGTTTATAGCAGGTCCTGGGGACTGTGGGCTTGTGTCTATTGCATGAATGAAGGAACACAGAAAATACTTTAGGTTCGCACGTGTATTTCCCCACGGGGGACCTAGGCCGCTGCTGGCCCTGACCCGCTTGGGCAGCCCCTGCCACCTCTGTCGGGACAGTCGCCCCAGTCTGCTCAGATCCTGTCCCCTCAACCATCCCCGGGGGTTCCGTGGGAGCAGGGACCAGGCTGCGCACTCCTCCGAGCCGGTAAAATCTCTCCACCGGAGTCCAGAGACCCCAGCAGGGTGTGGGGAACCAAGCGCGGAGCGTGGCCGCGGTTGAGGTCCCGCGCCACCGGGCGTGGGCGCCCCCGGGGGGTCTCCGGCCCGCCTCCCGCCCACGTGGCCGCCCAGCCGCCCCGCCCCGCCACGGGGAGCCGCCCCCGCAGCAGCCGTCCCTGCCGCGGCCGCCGTGGAGCGCTCTGCAGCCGGCCGGGCGAAGCCGCGCGGGCACCGAGGTGAGTGCGGGCGGCGGGCCGGGACCCTCGCCCCCGTCAGACCCTGGCGGGCCGGACTACTCCGCTGTAGGACGCTGTCCCCGGCTGGATCTGCCGGTCCGGGCTGGACTCCCGCCTCCACCTCCCCGTTCCCTCCCTCCGGGTCGCGGTGCGGGCAGTGGGCCCTGTGCGCTTCCTGGCCCGGGGCCCGCGGATCGCACGGGGGCGCTCTGGGCGCGGCGCAGGTGGGCAGTGCCAGCGCCAGCCTTGGCCGCGGCGCTGCTGCTGAAGACGCGGACTTGGGTCGTCGAGTAGCTCCCGGAGCCACTTCCGGGGCGGGAGGCGCCACCTGTCCGGGGGCGCGCCCCTTTCCCTTCACTTTGTGCTGCAGCCCGGCGGGGCACGGGCAGGTCACGGGCGCCGCTGGTGGCTTTGCGTCGAGGGGAGCCGGGCTCTGCGCGTTCCCTGCCGGGGTCCTGGTGCTGGCGGCTGCTGCATCTTTTAAACGGCGGGGCCCGCCGATTCTGAGCTAGGAGGCGGACGCCGAGGGGTTAAGGTGAGCGTTTTCTTGTGGGGTGGAAATGAGTTCCCCCGGGCTTCGCCCAGCTGGAGAGCTGCTCGCGCTGTCGGCGGCTTCATGGTGCGTGTGAACGTGCGCGGAGACAGAACTGCGTGTTCCTAGAGGTCCGGGCTGCTCCACTTACTGCCTGGTCCAGCCTTGCTGCCAGCCCGGGGCAAGGCTGTGGCTGTCCCGAAAACACCGGCAGAAACTTAGGTGTAAGCGTTCCCTGCACTACCCAGGTGCAACCAATTTCTTCCCTGGGGCGTGGGAGCGGAGCGCCTTGCTCTGCCTGTGTCTGAGCTTCGTAGTCTTGGGCGGGTAACTTCACCTGTGCCTGGCTCCATGTCCTCCTCTGTAAAACAAGGGTGATATTTAAAAGGAGGGTTTGTAAAAAAACCTCATAAAAAAATGGAATTAAAAGATAAGTTTATCTTGGTGCAAAGAAAAAAAAAAAAGACACTCATGCATAGTTTTTCACAGAACGCATTTCCCATGAACTTTCTGAAGACTCTGGTACTACAAACCTTAAAGGTTTGCTTAGAGTGTTTTTTTTTTTTTTTTTTTAAGTGGTGACTGTATTAGGTAAATTCTACCTGTTAGTTGCTTGTGTGATTACACAAATGTTTTTCAAAGATTTGTTTATTTGAGAGGTGGAGTTACAAAGAGAGGGAGAGACAGAGAGGTTTTCTGTCTGCTGGTTCACTCTACAAATGGCCACAATGGCCGGAGCTGGGCCAATCCGAAGCGAGGAGCCATGAACTTCTTCCGGGTCTCCCATGTGGGTGCAGAGGCCCAAGCACTTGGGCCATTTTCCACTGCTTTCCCAGGCACATTGTCAGGGAGCTGGGTTGAAAGAGTAGCAGTAGGGACATGAACAGGTGCCTATTTGGGGTGCTGGCACTGCAGGCAGAGGCTTAACCTACACCACAGTGTCGGCCCCTTGTGAGATTTATATTTTAATTAATCAATTTGAAAGGGAGAGAAGATGGGGCCGGTGCCATGGCTTACTTGGTTAATTCTCCGCCTGCGGTGCCGGCATCCCATATGGGCGCCGTGTTCTAGTCCTGGTTGCTCCTCTTCCAGTCCAGCTCTCTGCTGTGGCCCGGGAGGGCAGTGGAGGATGGCCCAAGTGCTTGGGCCTCTGCACCCGCATGGGAGACCAGGAGGAGGCACCTGGCTCCTGGCTTCGGATCAGCGCAGTGCCGGCAGTAGTGGCCATTTGGGGGGTGAACCAACGGAAGGAAGACCTTTCTCTCTGTCTCTCTCTCTCTCACTGTCTATAACTTTACATGCCAAATTAAAAAAAAAAAAAAAAGAAAGAAAGAAGAGATTGGCAGACACACACACACAGAGATCAAGATCCACTGATCTTCTATCCATTGGTTGACTTCTCAGCTGCCTGCAATAGCTTGGGCTGGATAAGGCTAATGCCAGGAGCCAGGAACTCATTCTAGGTCTCCGTGTGAGTGGCAGGGAACCAAGTACTTGAGCCATTATCTACTGCCTCCCAGTGTGTGCATTAGCAGGATGTTGGATCCAGGTAGAGTAGCAGGGAGTCCCAAACAGAGTTCTAACTGGTCTGCCAAATCTCTGCTCCCCACCAATGTGATTATTGTGTTTTTTTTTTTTTAATGTAAGATTTATCTATTCACTTGGAAGGCAGACCTACAGAGAGAAGGAGAGACAGAGATCTTTTGTCTGTTGATTCACTCCCCAAATGGCCCCAACAGCCAGAGCAAGGCCAGGCCAAAGCCAGGAGCTTCTTTCAGGTCTCTCACATGGATGCAGGGGCCCAAGGACTTGGGCCATCCTCCGCTGCTTTCCCAGGTGCATTAGCAGGGAGTTGGATCAGAAATGGAGCAGCTGAGATTCAAACTGGCGCCCAAATGGGATCCCAGGGTTGCAGGCTGTGGCTTAAACAGCTCCACCACAGTGCTGGTCCCTCACGTGTTTATTTTGTGCTGGTATCTGATGAACTGTGCCTGCACATTCCTGGCTTTTCCAGTACCTCCATGGCTCCCAGCCTTGGGCAAAGTGTGTATCAGAATCTGGGATTCAGAATGACCTTTGTCAAGACCACTGCTGGAAAGCAAGGGTCTTGGATCCTTTCTGGGAGCTCTGGGCCATTGCTGGATATTCGCACATCAGGGGTGGTGTGAGGAGAGAGTGGGTGAGGTGTCACTTGGATTCCTTCAGCCCTTGGGCCCCATGACAGGCTGGTGGCCTGCTGTCTCTGGGTGCAGGAGTCTGTTTAGGGCCCTGGGGCCTGATCGTGGCCACCTTCTCCTCGGTTCTGTCATCCCTGGCAGATTGTCCCTTCGCTCAGTGGAGTCTCCGTGGGTTGCACACATTTAGGCTCTTCTTGACAGTTTAGCTTCCTTTTCTTGCACTGCACATATAGGAATGCTGAATCTTGGGCCCTGGGAACCTCCCTAAACACGTGTCTATTTCCCCAGAAGTTCGCCTTTCATTGTGTTCTCTGAAATTCCTGTACCCCCCAACCCCCACCCCACCCCCAGAATGGACTGTTATGTTCTGGCCGGAGGTGCAGGTTCTCACTCCTGTCCAGGGCAGGCAGGTCTGCATCTTAGGGAGTGGAGCTAGGGGTGCATCTGTGTTCTTTTGTGTCGTTGCTCAGAGCACTACCTTCTCATGGAACATTCTGGTCTGCCTTGCCTTGAAAAATTGCTGAGGAAGAGATCAGTGGGGGAACGGAGAAGGCAGGCCATGGGGTTCCAGCCAGTTGGCCTGTGGTGTGGCCTTCAGGGTAGGATATAGTTCATGGTTGTTAGGTGACTTCTTAAGTCCTTTGCACCTGCTGGTCCTGCTGCTGAGTCCAGTCTTCCATCGCTTCTTCCTGTGTCTGGCTCACGCTTGCCCTTCAACTCAGGTGTGTCTTCTGTAGTGACAGTGACCGTTTTTCTGGCCCTCTGTCCATCGCAGCTCCCCACCCGGTTTGTGCCATGTTCTCCCATTATGTTTTATTCATGGAGCTTACCTGAAGCGGTCTTATTCACGTATACGTTTAAGGTCTTATTGTCTGCATCCACCCAGGAGAATGTGGGATCCAAGAGGGCAAAGGTATTGCCTTGTTCTCTGCTGAACCCTGGCACATAATAGATGCTCAGTAAATGTTCCTGAGTGTCAGAGTGGAGGCACACCCAACGAGGGACATGAGGTGAGGCTGGATGGTGGTTAAGAGTAGTGAAGTGTAAAAGAACTGGCCTTCAGGAGCTCGGAGCCGAAAGTGATCGTTAAGGTCATGTCTGTAGTGTCTCTTCCTGAGTGTTTGTCCTCTAGTGACCAGGAGCTCATCACCTCCGGATACAGCCCGCTCTGTTGGAGGAAGGATGTGGGGGCAGAGAACCAAAGTCCCTGAGCCCCCCAATGCAGACCGGATGTGGTCCCCAGGCTTCTGCGTGCCACCACTCTGGTCCTTCTGTAGTACATCCTGACCATCTGTCCTTTATCTGTATCCATCCCAGAGGACTGGCCCTGCTTCTCTGCCCTCACCAAGGTTCCTGAGCCCCTTACCAGAACTCAGAGTGATTCTAAGTCATTGTCACCACCTCTTCGGCTGAGGCAGAGTCATCAAGCCAAAAGCCGTTGCCATGATTTAGGTACCTTCCAGGTCAAGTTCTGGTTGTTCAGGCCCCTGTGACTGCACTGGGAATGAGTGTGGGGAATTGTGCATTTATTATTGTTTTTGAAGATTGATTGATTGATTTGAGAAGCAGAGTTATAGACAGAGGGAGAGATAGAGAGATCTTCTATCCACTGGTTCACTCCCCAAATGTCTGCAATGGCCAGAGCTGGGCTGATATGAGGCCAGGAGCAAGGAGCTTCTTCTGGGTCTCCCAAGCACTTGGGCCATCTTCCATTGCCTTCCCAGGCCATTAGCAGGGAGCTGGGTTGGAAGAGGAGCAGCCTGGACAAGAACCGGCGCCCATATGGGATGCTTGTGCCCCTGGAGGAGGCTTAGACTACTACACCAATGCACTGGCCCCTGGGACTGTATACTTCATTCTTTTGTTGTCTCCTGGATTTTTCTGAATCATTCCATAATTAATTTATTAATTGTGGCCCTAGCTGTGTTTTGAAAAATTCAATCCTTATGTCTGTGTTCATAATGGTTGGTGTAGATATCCTCCAATTCGTATCATCTTGAGTCAGTTCATGCCTCTTTGTAGGAGATTACTGGTGTGGCAAGTGCATTGGGATCCACTGGTGGACTTCTGGTGAGAAGTTTTGCTTCTTCTTCACTTTGGTAAAAATTGTCATTCAGATATGGAAATGAGTTCATGTTTTTTCTTTCTTTCTTTTTTTTTTTTAAAGTCAGAGAAAGACTGAGACAGACAGAAAGAAGAGAGATGGTCCATTCTGTGGTTCATTCCCCAAATGCCTGCAACAGGCAGAGCTAGGCCAGGCCAAAGCCAGGAGCCCAGAACTCAATTGTAGGTGGCAGGGACCCGGGGTACCTGAGCCATCACCTGCTACCGACCTGGGTGTACATTCCCAGGAAGCTGGGTTGGAAGCAGAGGAGCAAGGACTCAAACAGGGTGCTCTGAGCCTCAGACATCCTAAGTGACAACTCAAGCAGTGACTTAACTGCTGAGAAAAATGCCTGCCCCTGCAATTTTTTCCTTAGGGAAATAAAAACGACCAGGAATGGCTGTTTGTCACGGAGGTCACGTCTACCTGTGTGCCTCAGCCACTTAGCTCATTGACTCAGAAACATTTATGGAGGAAGGGCAGGAAAAGCAGTTGTGTGCCAGGCACTGCCCTGGTGCTGACCTTGCAGCCATCAAGTAAACTGGCAGTGTCCTAGCTCATGGAGTTTACGTCCTGTGGCGGATGGACAGCAGACAGGCCCATCTAGAATCTGATGTTGGGAGTGATCAGGGTCATGAGAGTGGAGCTGAGACAGGGAGCCAGGGGGGTTGGATGGGGGCAGAGCTGGCTTGGGCCAGCCAAGATCTCCCTGAGAAGGTGGCATCTGAGCAGAAACCCAGAAGAACCAGAGAGCTGCCACGTGGATGTCCAGAGGAAGACCAGAATCTCCATTGTTGTTGGTGAGCTCCCGAGCCTCGGACATGGACTTTGTCATGGGGGGAGGAGGAGTGGAGGCGACAGTGTGGGCAGAACTGTCCTCTCTACCTCCAGGTCATGACAGGGCCAGCTGGAAAAAGATCTTGGCATTCATTGTGTGCTCTGATGGTCGACCAGAAGGCTCACCTGGAGCAAGGACATTGTCTGAAACCACCCCTGTGAAATGAGCAGAACCTGGGGCACTGCTGGAGTCTAACCCTGCACAGAGCAAGACTTGCTCGCCCCTCCTGCCCCAGCCAGGGATGCCTTCCTATTTTGTGTTATTTGATTCTATCTGTCTCGTCACCTGGACGGCAAGTAGTCACTGAGCTGGGCTTGTTGGGAAAACTGAAGCGATGACAATCAGCAGGATCGGGGACCAGGAGGTGCATGCTTCCTGCTCTCAACGCTGTAGCTGTTGCTCCACGTGTGCAGGTGTCTGTCTGAGAATACCATAGAGAGGGAACTCAGCAGCCTCTAGTGAATTCCTGTGGACTTGAAAGTCAGCCCCCTGTGCTGCTGGGCTCTGTACCCAGAAACTCTTGAGGCCTCTGCCACCATTCTGGGGCATACTCCGGGAAATTGGGGAATGGAGTGGGAATAACTTTCTGACAACTGCATCCAACCATGTCACGAGAATTGGAGGGGAGAAGGATCTTCCCAGGTTTATTTGGGAAGCACTGATGTCAGGAGAGTGGTCTGTTTCCAAATATTTCTTCTCGGCCTCCCTTTGGTGCACATCCTGTGTTCCAGCTTTTGGAGGGCAGAAGCCGCTCCTGGCTGAACACCTGGACCCTGGCAGAGTGCCGGTGCACCAGGAGGATTTATGGGGTGTTGGATGGATGCCCCAGAGCCTCTGGGTGGCCACGGAACAAATCACTGCCTTCATTCCCCAGGTGTCTCTTGGCTTTTCTAGGGTGGACCTGCAAGTTTGGGCAGAACTACACAAGGGGGCCAAGTCAGAACCAGGATGTTCCAGAATGAGAGGTTGGAACACTTACCTGGAGTTGGAGCACGGAGCATGTCCCTGGTCCCTAAGGGGCACCTGACACTGTCTAGGGCACTGTTCAGCTTTATCTCCAGCCACAGGTGGGGTGCTCGGACAGAGCCCACCCCAACATCTCCCACATAGCCCAGAGCCTTCTCCACTCACATGCCCTGTACCCGCTGGTCTCACCACTTGGCATGGTGTTTTGCTTGTATCTCCTGGGAGAGCTTTCCCCTCTGCCCTTGGAGCTCTGTGGCCTTCTCCCTGTTGTCTTCCCTTTGGGCTGGATAAACACACGCTGTTTGGCACAAGAAACCCTGACTACATTCTTCTTATACACAAATGCAAACAAGCCACAAGTTGTGAAGTAAAACATGAAACCTTACCTCCCCTATGCCCCACTTGCCTCCCAAGAGAATGTTTATGATTTGCCAGACATGCATTTCTTAGGATTTTACATACAGGTGGGTACACCTGCTCATTGTGTATGTGCTGCTCACCAACTAATTTTTTTCTTCTTATGTCTAAGATTGATTTATCTGTCTGTAAGCATACTTCTGAAAATTCACGGGATATGAAATTAAAATGTTTGTGTTAGTGTAAAACGTTTTGAAATCCATGCATAACATTTTCATAATCAGCATTTTCCATAAGCATTTTTTCTTTAAACGTGTGGATTTTTTTTTTAACAGGCAGAGTGGATAGTGAAAGAGAGAGACAGAGAGAAAGGTCTTCCTTTTGCCGTTGGTTCACCCTCCAATGGCCGCCGCGGCTGGCGCGCTGCGGCCAGCACACCGCGCTGATCCGATGGCAGGAGCCAGGTGCTTCTCCTGGTCTCCCATGGGGTGCAGGGCCCAAGCACTTGGGCCATCCTCCACTGTACTCCCTGGCCACAGCAGAGAGCTGGCCTGGAAGAGGGGCAACCGGGACAGGATCGGTGCCCTGACCGGGACTAGAACCGGGTGTGCCGGCGCCGCAAGGCGGAGGATTAGCCTAGTGAGCCGCGGCGCCGGCCTAAACGTGTGGATTTTAATTTTTAAATAACTCATCTCTTTCCTTTGGGGGGAAGACTCTGATCTGCTGGCTCACTCGTCAAATGCCTGCCATGACTAGGGCTAGGCCAGACCAAAGTCAGGGGTGGATACCCAGCCCAGGTCTCACTTGTGGGTGACAGGGACCCAGCCACCTGAGCTACCACCTCCTGCCTCTTCCAGGGTACGAATTAGCAGGGAGCTAGAATTGGGAGCAGACCTAGGACTCGAGCCCAGCACTCCAGTTTGGGATAGGGGCAAACTAACTGGCTCCTTAGTCATTAGGCCAAATGCCTGTCCCCATTCTGAGTTAATTTTTTATAGGAAACAGAGGCAGGGGGAGGGTTCACCCGGATTCCTTTTTGCATGTGGATATCCTATTGTCCTAGCACCATTTGTTGGAAAAATTATTCTGTCCTATTTAAACGTCTTGATGCCTTGTCAAAAACCGGTTGACCATAAATTGTTTATTTCTTCCCTCTCAACTTTATTTATTTATTTATTTTTTTGACAGGCAGAGTGGACAGTGGGAGAGAGACAGAGAGAAAGGTCTTCCTTTTGCCATTGGTTCACCCGCCAATGGCCGCCACGGCCAGCGCGCTGCTGCCGGCGCACCGCGCTGATCCTAAGGCAGGAACCAGGTGCTTCTCCTGGTCTCCCATGGGGTGCAGGGCCCAAGCATTTGGGCCATCCTCTACTGCACTCCCGGGCCATAGCAGAGAGCTGGCCTGGAAGAGGGGCAACCGGGACAGAATCCGGTGCCCCGACCGGGACTAGAACCTGGTGTGCCGGCGCTTCAAGGCAGAGGATTAGCCTGTTGAGCCATGGCGCCGGCCCTCCTCTCAACTTTATTAATATGCCTCTCATTATGCTAGTACTGCTATCTGTACAGTCTTGACCAGTGTAGCTTTGTGGTCGGTTTTGGAATAAGGAAGTATGAGTCCTCCAACTCTGTCCTTCCTTTTGAAGGTTTTTCGACTGTTCTGGGTCCCTGTATGAATTCTAGGGTCAGCTTGTCTAAAGGGCAGCTGAGATTTGGGTAGGAATTGTTGACTATTTAGATCACGGAGGGAGTTTTGCCCTCTTGACAGCATGCGGTCTGGACCTGCTGTAGTCCTTGTTACTGGTGCATCGCTCAGCTCCTGTAGTCCGTGAGTTTGTTGGGTAGACCCTCAGAGGCCGCTTCCTCAAGCCTCACAGACTGAATCCAGGGACATGCCACTTTCCTTGCTGGAGAAAGTGACACAGTGCAGTGTAGTGTCTGATTCAAGGCTGGAGACCTCATAGAAAATATTGAATTCCTGAATTGATGCAGTGGGATGCATCTGGCACTGGTCACACTGGTGGCCACCTGGCTTCCCTTTGTGTGAAGGGTGGGATGGGAAGTCCTAAGTCCCCATCTCCACGCCCTGAGAAGTGTGGTGAGAACTGGGGCCCCAGCCCTGGAGCACGACTCAGTAGTGGGCATGTTGGTGTGAGCCCTGGCTTAACCTCTTGGGTGCAGAGGTAGGATTTCATCTGGGCGAAGCATTCTGCCCCCAAAGTACTTATTGCCTCTGCCCCAATTCATTGGCATCAGAGTTTGAAGAATGGAATAAAAATAAGAAAGCAATAGCTTCACACATCAGAAGTTTCGTTTCCACCCTACATGCACTTATATGTTCCAGATGCGGTGCTTTGGCATGAATCTGAGATCTTATTGTCAGGGCAGAAGAAATAACAAGCAAAGCGTCTGCATTTGTGTCTCTGGGAGCTTTGTTTTCCAAACAGTGAACAGCTTGGGAAACCTCAAGCTCACTCCTGCGCGGCTTACTCTCAGCTGGGGTGAAGAGCTCCTGTTTTAGTTATAAAGAGCTCTTTGTTTTCTTTTTTTCCTTTATTTGAAAGGCAGAGAGAGAGAGGGAAGGAGAGAGAGGGAGGGAGGGAGGGAGAGAGAGAGAGAGAGAGAGAGAGAGAGAGATCTTCCATCCACTGGTTTGCCCTCCAGTGCCTGAACCAGCTGGGATTGAGCCAGGCGAAAGCCAGGAACTCAACCCAGGTCTCCCATTTGGGTGGCAGGGGCCCAAGTACTGAGTCTTTGCCTGCTGCCTCCCAGGTTGTACAGCGGCAGGAAGCTGGAATTGGGAGCCTGGCCAGGATTGGAATGCAGCCATCCTGATATGGGACACGGGTGTCCTAGTGGTGTCTTAACCACTACACCAAACTCCCGCCAAAAGAGCTGCTGTTTTAAGCAGAAATGTGTGTGTGTGTGTGTGTGTGTGTGTGTGAGAGAGAGAGAGAGAGAGAGAGAGAGAAAGAGAGAGTGTGTGTGTAAGAGAGTGAGAGAGAGAGAGAGAGAGAGATTGCTTGTTACTGCTGCTGTTTCCAAAAAGCAATTTTTTTTTTTTTGACAGGCAGAGTGGACAGTGAGAGAGAGAGAGAAAGGTCTTCCTTTTGCCATTGGTTCACCCTCCAATGGCCGCCGCGGTAGCGCGCTGCGGCCGGCGCACCGCGCTGTTCCGATGGCAGGAGCCAGGTGCTTATCCTGGTCTCCCATGGGGTGCAGAGCCCAAACACTTGGGCCATCCTCCACTGCACTCCCTGGCCACAGCAGATCCAAAAAGCAATTTTAAAACAGATCCATTGGGGTTGAATTTTTAGTTTGTTTTTGAAAGGGGAAGGGTTACATGCAGTAGAAATTGTTTTGAGATCTTCAAAATCTAAGAGGCTTTGATTTTATAGATTCTTTTTTCTGAAACTGTTAACACAAGCACTTCATTTGGGATTTTGTTTCCATCCTTTAGTGAGGGGTATCTGAGCATGCGCGAGCACATGGAAAGTTAGGGGAAAAACACAATGATATAACCCAACCCCAAAACAAGGAAGCATGTTACAGAGCTGAGCTTTAGCACTTTGGCTCCTGCCTGGGCTCAGAAGGTGCAGCTTAGCTGACCTTGTGTAACCTCTCTCTCGATGACACATCTCCCAAGGGGCCCAGGAAGGCTGAGTCTCTCCAGTATGATTTTAATTTTACACATGCTCTGTGCAGTCTTGCAAACTCAAGTGGCTTTCTTAACCAATCAGTCACATGTTGTGTGTTCCGAGCTGGGCAGGGCCTTGCTCATCTTTGGCCAATGTGAGTCAGAACATATTTAAACAACTGCCTGAGTCCTGTTCAGGAGGAGAAAGTTGGCTAGTCAATTTTGGGATATGCAGGCGCTCTTAAACAACATGGCAGGAGTTACATACAGGAGTTACATACAGGTGTTAATAGCTTTATTTTTGTGTGACAGCAAATGCTTATAAAGAAAATTAACATGGTACTTTTTTTTTTTTAAAGATTTATTTATTTTTTTGAAAGGCAGAATTACACAGAGAGAAGGAGAAGCAGAGCAATAGAGAGAGAGAGGTCTTCGATCCTCTGGTTCACTCCCCAGTTGGCCTCACCGGCTGGAGCTGTGCTGATCTGAAGCCAGGAGCCAGGAGCTTCCTCCTGGTCTCCCATGTACGTGTGGGGGCCCACAGACCTGGGCCATCTTCCACTGCATTCCCAGGCCACAGCAGAGAGCTGGACCAGAAGTGGGGCAGCCAGGTCTTGAACCGGCACCCATATGGGATGCCCGCACTGTAGGCGACGGCCCCACCTGCTCTGCCACAGCACCAGCTCCAATATGCTACTTTTTAAGAAAAGATTTTATTTATTTACTTGAGAGGTATTGTTACTGACAGGGAGAGGGAGAGATAGAAAGGTCTTCTGTCTGCTAGTTCACTCCCCAAATGGCCACAATGGCCAGAGCTGAGCCAGTCCAAAGTCAGGAGTGGTGAACTGCTTCCAGGTCTCCCATGTGGGTGCCAGGGCCCAAGCACTAAGGCCATTCTTCACTGCTTTTCTAGGCACATTAGCAGGGAGCTGAATTGGGAGAAGAGCAGACAGGACCCGAACCAGCACCCTTATGGGATGCCAGCACCACAGGCAGTGAATTTACCCACTATGCCACAGTGTAGTCTCCCATTTCCTATTTCTTAATTGCTAAAGGAGATAGGTATGTAACCTAAATTTACATCATGGACTGTTTTTTTAAAAATTTAAAAGACACACTTATAGAGAGAGGTAGTGACAGAAAGAGAGAGAGGTCTTCCATTTGCTGATTTACTCCCCAAATGGCCACATTTGGGAACTGAGCTGGTGTGAAGCCAGGAGCTTGGAGCTTCCTCTGGGTCTCCTGCATGGGTGCTGGGGCCCAAGGACTTGGGCCATCCTGTGCTGCTTTCCCAGGCACATTAGCAGGGAGCTGGATCAGAAGTAGAGCAGTCAGGACATGAACTGACACAAGTAAGGGATGCTGGCATTGTAGGTGGTGGCTTAACCCACTATAGCATAGTGCTGGTCTCAAGGGTTTGTTGTTGTTAATCTGCCTCTATCTGATGACTTGAAATTTCATGCAAGACAGGTCCTTAAAGATTATTTCTAATGGGAAATCACTTGTTTTGGTGGGGGGGGAATGTTAGGGTTTGGTGATGTATAAGATATCTTTTTCCATCTACCTCTTTACTAAGAAATTTATTTTAAGCTATTGGCTTATGTAATTATGGAGGCCTGGTGAATCCAAAGTCTGCAAGGTAGGCAGGCAGGCTACAGACCCACGGAAGAGCTGTAGCTCAAGGTCAAAGGCTGTCACTAGCAGAAATTCTCCTTGCTCAGGCAGTCACTGATTGAGTGAAACCCACCCACACTGTGGAGTATAATCTGCTTTACCACGTCTATGGATTTAGTGTTAATCTCATCCAAAAAACACCTTTACCAAAATCTCTAGAATAATGCTTGACCAAGTGTCCAGTCACTGTGGTCTAACCAAAGTGAGACATACTTAACCATCACAGTTGGGGGCTGGGTGAGAAAGATACTGCTTGAAGTTGCTGAAAAGAAAGGGGGAAGGCTAAGGTTGGAGGCGGGAGTGAGATACTGTTACAGATAGTAGGATGGTTCAGAAAGGACTCCCTCCCCCATGCCTGATTGCAAAATCGGCCCATTCCTGGTTCTGTTGCAATGGCTGGGTTCAGCATAGGTTGAACGGGGGTGGGGGTGGGGCACAGATTTTCTTGCTCTGATTTGGAAGGTTTTCCTTTTTTTTTTTTCCCTTGCATTTCACTTTAGGATCAGAGACCTGAGATCTGATGGCCCTAGTGAAATAAACCCTTTGTCTGCAGCTACTGGGTGCATGTTCCATGGATTTAGCCATAGAGGACTGTGTGTTAAGGCAGCACCTGTGTCTCAGCTGGAATGTACATGATGTTGCCTTTCTTGGGCTATAAGATACCACACAGCCATAGTGGCCACAGGGCTGTTGGGGTCTGGAGCTGTCTGGGGTAGAAATTGAGCCTGTATGAGAACAGGGAGCTGGCACCGCGGCTCAATAGGCTAATCCTCCGCCTAGCGGCACCGGCACACCAGGTTCTAGTCCCGGTCGGGGCACCAGTCCTGTCCCGGTTGCCCCTCTTCCAGGCCAGCTCTCTGCTGTGGCCAGCGAGTGCAGTGGAGGATGGCCCAAGTCCTTGGGCCCTGCACCCCATGGGAGACCAGGAGAAGCACCTGGCTCCTGCCATCGGATCAGCACGGTGCGCCGGCCGCAGCACACCGGCCGCGGCGGCCATTGGAGGGTGAACCAACGGCAAAAGAAAGACCTTTCTCTCTGTCTCTCTCTCTCTCACTGTCCACTCTGCCTGTCAGAAAAAAAAAAAAAAAGAACAGGGTATTGAGAAAAGGTTTATTATCATTTTAAATTTTATTTTAATTGAGATATAATTCATATATTATGAAATTGATCCTTTAACATTTTTATTTCTTTATTTTCACTTTATTTAAACGGCAGAGAGATACAGATTTCCTATCTGCTAGTTCACTCTCCAAATGCCTGCAACAGCTAGAGGTTGTCCAGGTCAAAGCCAGGAGCCCAGCTCAGTGTGCATCTCCTTTGTGGATAACCCAGATCCAAGTACTTGAGCCATCACCTGCTGCTTCCCAAGGTGCACATTAGCAGGAAGCTGGATTGGAAATGGAGGAGTTGGGATTTGAACCAGCCACTCTGATGTGGGATGCAAATATCCCATGATATTTGGCTGCACCAAATGCACAGTTCATGATCCTTTTATTTTTTAAACAAGATTTATTTATTAATTTGAAAGTCAAAGTTAGAGAGAGGAGGAGAAACACGTGTCTTTCATCTGCTGGGTCACTCCCCAGATGGCCCTAATGGCCAGGGCTGAAGCCAGGAGCCAGTAGCTTCCTCTGGGTCTCCCATGTGGGTGCAGGGGCCCAAGCACTTCGGCCATCTTCTACTGCTTTCCCATGCTATTAGCAGGGAGCTGGATCAGAAGTTGGCCCCACCATGATCCTTTCAGATAACACCTAGTTTGCTAGTTCTCAGCACATTTACCACGTTGTGCAGCCATCACCACCCTCTAATTCTGGAACATTCTCATTACCCCAAAATACAGCTTTTATTTTGAGGGTAATTTTACTTATTTATTTATTTAAGAGGTAGAGTTACAGACAGTGAGAGGGAGAAACAGAGAGAATGGTCTTCCGTCTGTTGATTCACTCCCCAATGGCCACAACAGTCGGAGCTGTGCCGATCTGAAGCCAGGAACTAGCAGCTTCTTCCAAGTCTCTCATGCGGGTGCAGGGGCCCAAGGACTTGGGCCATCTTCTACTGCTTTCCCAGGCCACAGCAGAGAGCTGGATTGGGAGAGGAGCAGCTGGAACTAGAAGCGGTGCCCATATGGGATGCCGGTGCCACAGGCAGAGGATTAATCCACTGTGCCACAGCACTGGCCCCATTGAAAGTAATTTTAAACATTTAAGAACACTGTGGAATCAGTCCTGTCAATAAATATAGAGAATGCTATTTTGTCCAACCAAAACCAAAAATGAAAACCTCTCTTATTTCCACTTTCTCTCCAGTTGTGCCCTCATTTTAGAGCAAACGTTTTTTAATTTAAAGGTTTATTTATCTGAAAGGCAGAGTTAAAGGGAGAGGGGGAGAGACAGAGAGACCTCGATTTGTTGATTTACTCCTCAAATAGTCTCAATGGCTGGGATTGGGCCAGGCTAAAGCCAGGAGCTTCTTCCTGGTCTTCTATGTGGGTGCAGGGGCCCAAGCACTTGGACCATCCTCTGCTGCCCTCCCAGGCACATTAGCAGAAGACTGGATTGGAAGTGGAGCAGCTGGGACCTGAACTGCTACCCACATGGGATGCTGGTGTCACAGGAGGTCACCCGACCTGTTAAACCACAATGCCAGTCCCCAGAGTAGCTTCTTGAAATAATTGTCTGGGCTTGCTGACTCCAGTTGCATTCCTTTGTTCCTCACTTTAAAGGATTGTGATCCAATATCAATAGCATAACATTTACTGTCCAATTTAAAAGATTTTAAAATTTATTATATTGATAGATAACAAATTTCCTATCCATGTGTTCACTTTTGAAATGTTTGCCACAGCTGGAGTTGGACCAGGCTGAAACCAGGGGCCAGAACCTAGCTTGGGTGTCTAATGTGGGTGGCAGGGACCCATCATTTGCTGCATTCCAGGATGCACATTAGCTAGAAACTAGAATTGGGAGCAGAGCAGGGACTCAAACCGAGGCATTGTGATGTAGGATGTGGGCATCACAAGTAGCATCTTAACCATGTGCTAAGCCCTGCCTGTCTTTAGTATTTTGAAGCATGCCATTCAGTAGTGTTAGTGTATTCACATTGCTGTATAACCAGTCTCTAGGAGCTTTCTTATCCTGGGAATCTGAAACCCTTTATCCATTAAGCAGTGGTTCCCTTCCCCCATCTGCAGCTCCTGGTAACCACTGTTCTACTCCCTGTCTCTCTGAGTCTCACTGCTCTAACTGCTTCATTGAAGTGAAATAAAAAAAAAATGCTTTTCCTTTGTGACTGGCTTATTTCGCTTAACTTGTCTTCAAGAGTTGTTCCTCCATGTCATAGCATGGGTCAGAATTTCCTTCCATTTAAGGACTAATATTCCATTGCATGGATAAACCACCTTTTGTTTATTCATTCATCTTTTGGTGGACACTTGGGTTGCTTCTACTTTTTAAAATTTTATCTGTTGATTCTATTTTCCCAGTGAAATCTTTTTATAAACTCATCTTTTAAAAGTACGTATAATTTGAAAGGCAGAGTTATAGAGAGAGAAGCAGAGACAGAGGAAGAGAGGTCTCCCATCCACTGGTTCACTCCCCAAATGCACTTAACAGCCAGGACCGGGCCAGGCTGAAGTCAGGAGGGTCTACAGTACTTGAGCCATCCCCTTCTGCCTCCCAGGATGTGCACTAGCAGGAAGATGGATTGGAAGTAGGGTAGCGGAACTCAAACTAGACACTCTGATGTCTATGGCAAATGTCAATATTGCGGCTGCCCCATTCTTCTTTTATTTATCTTTTATTATTATTATTAGGGAGGGGGGGCAGAGATACAAAGAGTTCTCATCTATAGCTTCACCCCCCACAGGCCCACAATGGCCAGGGCTAGAAACTGAAGCTGGAATCCAGGAATTCAGTTCAGGTCTTCCACATGCATAGCAGGGACCCAACTACTTGAAGCATCACAGCTGTATCCCAGGGTCTGCATTAGCAGGAAGCTGGAGTCAGGAGCTGGAGCCATGTGTTGAAGTTAGGCATTCTGATACGAGATGTGGGTGTCAACTGCTTGGCCAAATACCCTCTTCCCTTCCACCTCCCACTGTCCATTGAACCCATCATTGAAGGCAGGCTTGGCTCCTCTGACCCCAACCCAAACCTCTTGCTGAGGTCTTTGGTGACTGCTGTATTGTTCATCCTGGTGGCCCATTCTCTGGCACTGTCGCTTCTGGTGCCAGCAGGGTTTCAAGCAGTTGGTCGCTCTCTCTTTGAAGCCCTTTGTCCCCCTGGCTTCAGGACACCTAGCTCTCCTGGTCCCCGTCCTGCATCTCAGTGAGATCTCTGTCTGTGTGCTCAGGATGAAGTCCTGGGGTATCCCCCTGGACTCTTGCATCTCATTCCCACACTTCTCAGAAGCCCCACAGTGTCTGCTTCTGAGCAGACCTAGAATGTGGCCGGTGCTCGGCACCTTCCTGCAACCACTGGCAACCCAGCCCCTCTCCCTGGAGTCACGTGGTGGCCTCTGTCCTGGCCTCCTTTCAGCTTGTTCTCAATTCAGAGCCAGAGGGACCTTTCTAAAGGACGGAGGTGAGTACCGCTCCTCTGATCAGAACTCTCGTGTAGATATCATTTTACTCACTGCAAAACCCAAAGCCCTGACAGTGGCTGTGGCCCCCCAGGCTCTGACTGCTTTCCTCAGTGGCTCCCTTCCTGCTGCTGTGCCCTCAACACTCTGCCTGGATACCTCAGGGCCATTGCATTGCTCTTCTCCCAAAGTGTGCACGGCTCAGTCCTTCACCGCCTTAAGTCTGCCCTGGTCATTGTCTCTAAACCACTCCCTTCCACATTTCCTCTGCTTCCTCTGCTTTATTTTTTCTCCTTACTGTGATCATTATCTAATACACAGGGTGTTTTATTCATTTATCTTATTTATAGTTTGCCTTTCCCACTAGAGTGTAAATTTCACAAAGCAGGGACTTCTCTTCTGTTTTGTTGCCTGCTGTGTCCCTAGCAGGGACAAGAAATACTTGCTGAACCAATTTTATAAAGGTTTGGAAAATTTAAAAAGCCACCTATGATTCTTTGATTTTAATTTTCACCTGTGCATTATGACATATATGAGCATACTTCAAAAAGTTCATGAAAAAAATGGAATTCAACGATGAGTTAGTTTTGGTGCAGATAGCTTTGAAATCCATGTTGACAAGGGGTCTTCAAAAAGTCCTTGGAAATTATGTGTATTAAAAAGTTATGCATGAATTTCAATTTTTGAACCAAAATAAACATCTTTTAATTCCATTTTCCTTGAACTTTTGAAATTAACCCCAAGTATATAATAGAGAGCGAGAGCGAGAGACAAAGAGGGAGAATCTTATATATTTCCCATCAGATAGACCTACACACCCTTTTTATTTTCATTAAAGTTGCTACACAGTTTTCCCAGTTATTGCTTGTTAAACAGCTACATAATGTTTCACTGAGTGGATGTTGTAACTTTGTTTAACCTTGTTGTTTTATTCAGTATTCCTGGGCAGCTTCCAAGTTTGGGCTGTTGTTGATCACAGACAGTGAGAGTCTGTGCTGGGCCTTCCCCCTCTGCCTCCCTGCCTCCTCTCTGGAAGGAGCCCTGTTCTCCTGAGCCAAGTGGGGGCTGTGGCCCAGCCTGTGCCTATCATGGTTGCCTCCCCAACTGACTGTGGTACCTGCCCCAGGGCTGGATCAGGGCCAGATACAGGTCCGGTCAGGCCAAGCTGTGGGCTTCCTCCTAACTTGCTCAGAAGAGGCAGAGAAGATGCTCAGAGGCGTCTGGGTCCGGAGCAGGAGAGGAGGGCTCGGCTCATTGCCTTTGGTTGCTGTCATGTGACCGAGCTGTTCCATGAGCCTCCAGCAAATCTCCCTTCTCTCGTGCAGTTAGATTTCTCACTGCAACAGGGGAGTCTGGATAAAACCAGATCCAATGGAACATCCCTCCATCCCCTTGCTAAGTTGTTCCTTGGTTCAGAACAAGGCAAGACTTAAAAACCTTACAGCAGGTGTTGGTCAGGACAGATGAAGCTGTGGGCAGAGCAGGAGTGTCTTCTTTTTATTTATAACTTTTATCTGCTAGTTTACACCCCAAATGGCTATGATGGCCAGGGCTGGGCCAGGCCAAAGCCAGGATCCTGGAACTACATCAGGGTCTCTCATGTGGGTGCAGGGGCCCAAGCGCTTGGGTCATCTCCCATTGCTTTCCCAGGCGCATCAGCAGGGTGCTGAATTGGAAGTGGAGAAGCCAGGACTCGAACTGGTGCCCAAGTGAGGTGCCAGTGCTGCAGTCTCAGGCTAACCTTTCATGCCACAAAGCTGGCCTCAGTGCCTGGTTTCTGAAGCTGACACTGCCATCTAAGAGGGGTAACCTCGCCAACCTCAGTTCTTTTGTCTGTGAAATGGGATGAAAATCATCATATCCCACCTCTGGGAACTGTTTTGAGGACGAATGAGGAAATAAACAGAAGGCCTCACAGTTGTGCAAAAGCCTGAGTGAGGGTGCTCCGTGAGCCTTTCCTGTGGCGGCTGCTTCCATTATAAAGCCACACACTTAAGAGTGTCCCAGGTCATTATAAACATGGGATTATCATATGATGCAGCAATTCCACTCCTGGGCCTGTACCCTAAAGAACTGAAATCAGGGACTCAAGCAGACCCTTGTACACCCATGTTCACAGCAGCCACGTGGTAAAAACACCCCAAATCCATCGGCTAACGAATGGACAATGATAGAATGATAGAATATTCTGCCTTATATAGAAGAACTGTGAGGACCTTGCACTAAGTGAATAAACCTGGCAGAAAAGGATACACATTTTATTTTAAATTTTTATTTACTTATTTAATTTGAGAGGCTGAAAGAGAGAGAGAGGATGCTCCCATGTACTGGTTTACTCCCCCAAAGTCCACAATGGCTGAGGGTGAGCGAGGTTGAACAGGGAACTGAGAAGTCAGTCCAGGTCTCCCCTGTGAGTGGCAGGGGCCGAACGACTTGGACTATCGCCTGATGCCTCCCAGGGTGCATGCTAGTGGAAGCTGGAATGGAGAGTGGAACCAGGACTTGAACCCAGACACTTGGATACGGAATGTGTCTGTACCCAGTGGCATCTCAGCTGCTGCACCAAGGATAAATATTCTGGCCGGCGCCGCGGCTCACTAGGCTAATCCTCCGCCTTGCGGTGCCAGCACACCGGGTTCTAGTCCCGGTTGGGGCACCGGATTCTGTCCCGGTTGCCCCTCTTCCAGGCCAGCTCTCTGCTGTGGCCAGGGAGTGCAGTGGAGGATGGCCCAAGTCCTTGGGCCCTGCACCCCATGGGAGACCAGGGTAAGCCCCTGGCTCCTGCCTTTGGATCAGCGCGGTGCGCCGGCTGCAGCGCCAACTGCAGTGGCCATTGGAGGGTGAACCAACGGCAAAAGGAAGACCTTTCTCTCTGTCTCTCTCTCTGTCCACTCTGCCTGTCAAAAAAATAAATAAAAAAAAAAAGATAAATATTCTGTGATTGCACTTGTGTGAGGTACCCAGAGTAGCAGAGTAGCAAAATTCAGAGACAGAAAGTAGGCTAGAGCTTACCAGGGACTGGAGGAGTAGGAGGGTGGGGATTGGGGAGTGTTGCTTTCTGGGTCAGGGAGTTTCTGTTGGGGATGATGGAAAATTTCTGGAAATGGATAGAGGTGATGGTTGCACAACATGTTGAACATACTTAATGCCACAGAACTATATGTTTATACATAGCTAAAGACATCTGGCATTGTGGCATAGTAGGTTAGGCCACCGTGCTTCATGGCAGCATCCCTTATCAGAGTACCTGCTCAAGTCCTGTCTACACTGCTTCTGATCCGACTTCCTGGTAATACACCTGGGAAGGCAGTGGAGGAAAGCTCAAGTCCTTGGGCCTTTGCCATCCATGTGGGAGTCCAGGATGGAGTTTCTGGATCCAGGCTTTGACCTGGCACAGACCTGGCTGTTGCAGCTATTTGGTGAGTGAACCAGCAGATGGAAGATTCTCCTTCTCATTCTCTCACTCTCTTTGTCTCTCTGTCTCTTGAATAAATAAGTCTTTAAAAACATGGTTAATAAAAGTGTGAGGAGAGTTACAGGTGGGAATGGGGCGAATACTATAGTGATTTTCCTGGATTTATTCTTCATAGACTGAAGTTAAATCAAAATGGAACACAGTGAAAAAATGGACCAAAAAGGAAGTTGGGGGTGTGTGTGTGCCTGTGCACATGCAAACCATTCACAAAACCCAAGACTTTACCTGTTAGATCTACCGGCAGGAAAAGGAGACTTGTGTGCAAACCCAGTCCCGTTGGTAACTTTGTGGGCAGGGCAGTTCGTACTCTGGTCAGATGGGTCCAGCCCTGGACCAGAACTCATATGAGTCACAGCTGAGCTCCCAGGGAACAAAGGGATGTGGCAGGGAGGGGCTAGGCTGTGACTCAGAGGCCACTGCTGTGGATGCTTCCTCCAGGCCACCCCCAACATGCTGGCTTCCCTTGTATGGGGGAATCAGGTTTCCCACTTCCTGCACAGCCTAAGGAGAAGCTCCCTTGCAGAGCCCAGAGTTCTTTGGAAGTTCCTCTAAAAAAGCACAAATAGCAGCAGCTGCATTGATTAAGCACTTGCTGTGTACAGCTCTGGGGCTTAGTTCATCTCTTGCATGCGTCACTGCCATCCTTCCAGGGATTCTTATGATTCTCACATTCTGGGGGAGGAAATGGGTTTTCTGGGGTGCAGCACCTTGCCTCAGGTCCCAGCAGCTGGCAGAGCCTGATGTGAACCTGCCCTGATGCAGGAGCCCGGACTTGTCGCCGTGCTGCTGCGCACGTGCACATGTTCGCAGAGACATGTGGAAGACGAGAGTCCAAAATGTGATCCACCCTGGGACAGACACTGCCAGAGAAGGCTGGAACATTCTTTCCTTGTGTTTGTGAAAAGCCTTAGAAAATACAAGCATTATTGTACCTTACAACAAAAAAAGACACCCGTAAATGTGGTTGCGTAAATATGCAGCTTTGGGATCCTGAGGAGTAGGTGACATTACCCACTGGGCACTGTGTAGCCTTCACTGCACTAGACCCTCTGGCTCCTCTGCCCAGTGTGTGTAAGATGGGACTGGCACTTCAAAAAGACTGGTGCCTTCGAAGCAAGTGACTACAAGTGTGAAAATCGATAAAGATAGATAGATACAGCATAGATTGTTCTTCGAGGGGACAAGCCATAATACTCATGTCCACATCATTATCTCTCTCTCTCTCTCTCTCTCTCTCTGTGTGTGTGTGTGTGTGTGTAAAAGACAACTGTCTTATTTTGTGAAAACAAATTTGCTCTTTTAACATTTTGCGTGGACAAAGGTGTGGGAAGTAGAAACTGTGCCTTGCGTGACAGTGGTGTCTTGATGGATGTGGCCCTAATAGCAGCTACGTGAGCCAGTTGTTTCCATCTCGTTGCTGGAACTGCATCAGAAGCACTAATGTGGTGGCACAAGGAACTCATCTGGGTGGCCCCTCCTAATATCCACTGTCGGCAGCAGAACTGGTGAGAGGAAATGAAGCCCTCGCTGTCCATTACAGTAGGGGGCATTTATTCATCACTCTGAGTGTGTCTGGAGGGATACCATGGCTGAGTTTGCCTCATTGGGTGGAGTTCGGAAGAAATATGATTAGGGATGAGTGGAGCAATCAAGTTGTACTCTGTCTACTTTTGTATGTGTTTGAACTTCTGCATTTAAAAATGATACGTATGTCCATGCATGTATGTGTGAGACATGTACTATACGTATAAAATATGTCACCCTGGGCCAGGCTCCATGCTTGGTGCTGGGGAGGCCGTAGTGGCAGAGACTCCTGTGGAGTCAACAGGCTCACTCAGGAAACCGATGGTCATCAAATGCTCACATGAGTGCCAGCGACATCACAGCTGGGCTCAGTGCTGAGAAAGCATGAGCAAAGCTGCAAAAGCCTGCAATGTGGGGCCCGTGTCACCCAGCATCAGAGAGTCTTCAGCTTGAGGTAACCCCAAGGGGACAAAGGAAGTGGAAGCGTGAGGGAGGGAGGGAGGGAGGGAGGGAGCAGGCGTCAGCCCGGGGTTGTACAGTTAAGGCCAAGAAGAATCTTTACGGTTTGCCTACCTGATTGTATCTTGGTGGGGATAGAAGGATTTCAGGGTAGACTAGTTGTTGAATGATCTTCACCCTCCTAGGGTCGTCTTAAAATTTTTAAAAAATACTTGTTTTCCTTTTATTTGAAAGGCAGAAAGCAGACAGAGGGCAGGAGGGAAGGGGAGGGGGAGAGAGAGAGAAGGAATTTCCCATCCTCTGGTTCACTCTTCAAATGCCTGCAGTAGCTGGGACTGGGCCAGGCAAAGCCAGGTACCCGTATCTCAGCCTGGGTCTCTCACAGTACTTAAGCTGTCGCCTGCTGCCTCCAAGTGAGCATATTAGCAGGAAGCCAGAATCCCAGAGCTGAGCCTGAGACCTAGGCCGTCTGAAATGGGAGGCAGCTGTCTCAGGTGGCAGCTTAGCCACTGCACCCAGATCCCCGTGCCCCTCCTAGAGGACTTTGTGGTGCATGTTCAAGAAGACTGAGTTCCAGCCCAGTCCTCCCGCGGCTTCCCATTCTGTAGACTTTTTCTTACCTTCACCGACATGCCTTGCCACCCCTGGCCCTGGTCTCATGACTAGTCCAGCAATCTTCTGTTCCCTTTGCTTTCTCGGCCTCTGGGTGTGCTGTTCTGCCAGCCCAGTGTCTCACTCCTTCTCCCCTGAGGGTCACCCCCTTCCCATGTGTAGGTTTGGGTTCAGATGTTGTGAGGGAGGCCTTTCCTGACCATTTCCCCTGCTTCCTTTCTCTTCTCCTATTTTTCACTGGTCCCTTGCCCAGGCCATGAGGGTTGTATTCGGGGGTCTCCCTAACTCACACCTACACAGTTGGTGCCAGGTGCTCTGTGACCTTGCCCCTGTACACATTCCTGCTTCCTCATTTGGCATTTTGAGCCACATACAGTTGTCAGCATCCACAAAGAACAACCAACTGACCAATAAACATATGGACAGATAATCCACCTCCATAATCAGCAGGGAAATGAAAATTTGTCTCCATTGAGATGCCATGGTATACCCACCAGAATGGATAGCACTGCAAACCCGGCAAAGCTTTGGTGAAGATATGGAGCACCTGGAGCTCACATACTCCCCTAGTGGGCATGTGAACTGGTCCAGGCCTTTTAAAGTCACTCTGACAGCGTCTATCCAGAGCAAACACACAGCTCCCTATCCTGGAGCAGTTCCATTTCCAGGTGTATACCCAAGGGAGATGAACACCTATGAGCACTGAAAGACTTGTATACACATGTTCACCCAGCTTTGTTTGTAATTACTAAAGAATGGAAACTAGTCAGATGCCATCAGCAGTAAATTGTGGTCTATCCATTTCATGGACTATGCCCTTAGCACAGAGAAACAAGGAACAACTGCCGTGCACAGCGTGAGAGACCAAAGAGTCTACGCAGGACGCGTCCATGTGCACACGTTTCAGACACAGGCAGGAGGACCCATGCTGTTTGAGGTGATGACAGCAGTGGCCGTTGGGTAGGGCATTCACTGGAAAGGGGCATAGGGAAGCCTGTTCTAGGAGACTGGAAAGGTTTTATATTTTCAGCTGATCAGTGCTAAAAGCATTGCTTAAGATTCATGTACTGCACAGCCCCCTGACAGAGAGCCTCCATCCACTTAGTGTCGTTGAAGCAGTCCACGTGATCGCCCACACCCTGTGTCCCAAGGAGAAAAACTTCCCAAGCCCCAAAGGTGTGTGTGTGTGTATGTGTGCACATGCATGTGTACGTGTGTTCCCTTTCAGAGCCGTGAGGACTTTGCTATTCAAACATGTCCATGTCCATGAGCTCTTCTGTCTGTGCCATACTAGACAGAGAAATCCACATTGAAGACTCTGGGCCCAAGTAGAGGAGAGAGTAGCTGGGCCACCCCCAGGAGGCTGAGCGTTCAGTGTCGGACACCAATGGGAGCCAAAATCTACCCGAAGGACTAGAAGATTCATGACTGGGTCCTGGGGGTGTTAGGACAGCAAGAGGAGGCCAGGGCATAGAGGTGACCCAAGGCCCCTATCCACCACCAGGCCAGGGAAGATCCAACTCAACACTTTTTTTTTTGCTTCATTCCCACTCACAAAAGCAGCCCCAGAAAGTAGCAGGTGAAGAATGTAACGAAGTTGTTCTTTGAATTACATTATTTATTTCTTTTTGCTCTTAAAAAAAATCATGCACTTTATATTGCAAACTACTGGATCATGCATTGGGAAGAAAATATACAGAAGCTTTTATGGAGTCCTTAGATAAAGACTGGGGAGATGGAACAAAACCGGAGTGCAGGGCAGGCCTCAGGGAAAGGCACAGTGGCAGGCCGGCCAGCGTCTGGCATTACTCCTACCAGGCAGCCTCTCCTGGCCCGGATGCTGGCAGAGCCACTGATGCTGTGTGTCCTTCCACACCCTCACCCACTTCTTATCCTGTGGTGTGTGAACCCTGCCTGTCGCTGGCCCATGGCCTGGTCCTTGCCTTGCAGAGAGAAGGTGCATGGAGGGAGGGTAGCCTTTCCTGGGTCCAGTGCTTTTTAAACAAGGGATGCATCTGCTGCTTGTGCTTCAGAATGTGTTCTCTGGGACAGAACTGCCTGCGCTGTCCCAACCTGGACCAGGAGGTGGCTTGCTCTGGTGGTCAGCTTTCCATGAAACTGAGGGTGAAGTGGAGGTGATGGCTGGTGTTCCTGGATAGGTGGTGAGGACCCAGTGGGAAGGTGAGCCTGTCTCTGCTTGTGCGTGTCACCTGCACCCACAGCCTGGGCTGAGCCTCAGCAGCATATTCAAGCTGTGGCACAGAGGGCCCCAGGGCAGCCCCATGGGTCTGTTGGAGTAGGTCTTCCAGCTGAATGGATCGTGGTATACTAGAGTGTGGTTGGCGCCCCACAGGATCTGTGTCCCTGAGCTTGCACCCTCTTGCTGGACAGCTTTTAGACCCAAGGGCCTGCTTCATTTCCTTCCTATGTGTTGATTCCCATGGGACCGTATAGGTCCTGGGTCTGAATGCAAGCCTGGTGTGGTTGGTTTGTCTTTCTTCCTCCCCCCCCCCCCCATCTTCTCCTTTCCAATATGAGATGTGAACAGCCCATATGTGGTCTTACTTTTTTTTTTTTTTAAGATTTTATTTATTTATTTGAGAGTTATAGAGGGAGAAATAGAGACAAAGGTCTTCTATCCACTGGTTCACTCCCCAAATGGCCGCAATGGCTGGAGCTGCACCTATCTGAAGTCAGCAGCTTCTTCTGGGTCTCCTATACAGGTGCCAGGACCCAAGCACTTGGGCCATCTTCTGCTGCTTTCCCAGGCTGTACCAGAGAGCTGGATCAGAAGAAGAGCAACCAGGCCTAGAACTGGTGCCCATGTGGAATGCTGGTGCCTCAGGCAGTCTTAGCTCACTATACCACAACACTGGCCCCTGGTTTTTCTTTGTTTGTGACCCTGCCAACCTCTCTGAACGTTTTAAGCCATTTTCTCAACAGAAGATGAGGGGTATGTTGAGGTTAAGAGTGTCTGGGGGCTGGTGCTGTGGTGTAGCGGGTAAAGCTGCTGCCTGCAGTACTGGCATGCCATGTGGGCACTGGTTTGAGTCCTGGCTGTTCCACTTCCCATCCAGCTCTCTGCTATGGTCTGGGAAAGCGGTAGAAGATGGCCCAAGGCCTTGGGCCCCTGTACCAATGAGGGAGACCCAGAAGAAGCTCCTGGTTTGGATCTGCACAGCTCCAGCCATCACAGCCAATTGGGGAGTGAACCAGCAGACAGGAGACTTTTGTCTCTCTGCCTCTTCTTCTCTGTGTAACTCTGATTTTCAAATAAATAAATCTTTTTTTTTTTTTGACAGGCAGAGTGGATAGAGAGACAGAGAGAAAGGTCTTCCTTTGCCGTTGGTTCACCCTCTAGTGGCCGCTGCGGCCGGCTCATCGCGCTGATCTGAAGGCAGGAGCCAGATGCTTCTCCTGGTCTCCCATGGGGTGCAGGGCCCAAGGACTTGGGCCATCCTCCACTGCCTTCCCGGGCCATAGCAGAGAGCTGGCCTGGAAGAGGGGCAACCGGGATAGAATCCGGCACCCCGACGGGGACTAGAACCTAGTGTGCCGGCGCCACAAGGCAGAGGATTAGCCTGTTAAGCCACGGCGCCGGCCTCTTTTTTTTTTTTTTTTTAAAGTGCCTGTAGGTTCTGAACTCAGAGGCCTGGGTTCTTGGACACAGCATTGTGGCTAATGCACACACACCCAGAATGGTGGGTGAGAGGTCTGAGAACATAAACTGACTGGCAGATGACCTTGGACAAAGAATGCCTTGGTTTCTTGGGTGGACGAAGGGGGATGAATCAGGGATAGGTCTGATAACATGAAAATAGTAATAGTACCATTCTTTGGGTTGACGTGTGACATTCACCAGGTAATTAACATAAAGCACTTTGAAGTGTACCCAGTATACAGTCAGTGCTCAATAGGTGTTGGTGTTGGTGGGAATGATGAAGGACATCTATTCATGCTAGAATAATCCTGGTGCCTCAGTGCCCCTGCTGGGCCCAAGGGTAAGGCACCTAGAGAGGTACCTGTGCACACAGGGGCTTCAGCATTATTAGTATTATTTCACATTTGTTTGATAATGAGGGAGAGTGAGAGTGAGAGAGAGAGCACTCCCCCATATACTAGTTCACTCCCCAAATGCCCAAAATGGTTAGGGTTGGGCCAGACCAAAACTAGGGCCTGGGAACTCAATCCCGTTTTCCCAATTACTTAAGCCAGGACTGCTGCCTCCTAGGGTTTGCATTAGCAGGAAGCTAGAATCAAGAACCAGAGCCAAGTACCCAATCTAGGCACTCCAATGTGGGGCCTGGGTTTTTCTTTTTTAAAGATTTATTTATTTATTTGAAGTGCAGCAATAAAGAGAGAAAGAGAGAGAGAGAGAGAGAGAGAGAGAGAGAGAGAGAGAGAGAGAGAGAGACCTTCCCCAAATGGCTGCAACAGCCAAGGCTGGGAGAGATTGAAGCCAGGAACTTCTTCCAGGTCTACCATGTGGGTGCAGGGGTCAAAGGACTTGGTCCATCTTCTACTGCTTTCCCAAGCCATTAGTAGTGAGCTAGATCAGAAATGGAACAGCTGAGGCTCAAACTGGTGCTCATGTGGAATGCCAGCACCGCAGGCAGAAGCTTAACCTACTACGGCACCGTGCCTGCCCCGACACAGGTATCTTTATCAGCGTCTTAACCCCTGAGCTACATACCTGCCCTTGTATTTTTGTTGTTCCATCACTTGACCCTAATTTCCAGTTAGGAAACCAAGAAAATCTGCACATTAAAAAAGAAGTTAGGGGCCGGCGCCGTGGCTCACTAGGCTGATCCTCCGCCTGTGGTGCTGGCACACCGGGTTCTAGTCCCGGTTGCTCCTCTTCCTGTCCAGCTCTCTGCTGGGGCCCGGGAAGGCAGTGGAGGATGGCCCAGGTATTTGGGCCCTGCACCCACAAGGGAGACGAGGAGGAAGCGCCTGGCTCCTGGCTTTGGATTGGCGCAGCGTGCCCGCCATGGCGGCCATCTGGTGGGTGAACCAAAGGAGGGAAGACCTTGCTCTCTGTCTCTCTCAAAAAAAAAAAAAAAAAGTTTGGGGGCCAGTGCTGTGGTGCAGACGGTTAAAGCCCCAGCCTGCAGTGCCGGCATCCCATATGGGCACCAATTTGAGTCCTGGCTGCTCCTCTTCCAATCCAACTCTCTGTTATGGCCTGGAAAAGCAGTAGAAGATGGCCCAAGTCCTTGGGTCCCTGCACCCGCATGGGAGACCCGGAAGAAGCTCCTGACTCCTGGCTTCGGATTAGCTCAGCTCTGGCCATTGTGGTCATTTGGGGAATGACCAGCAGATGGAAGACCTCTCTCTCTGGCCCTACCTGTAACTACCTGTAACTGTCTTTCAAATAAATAAAATAATTCTTAAAAAAAAATAAAGAAGTTTGGCATAAATTCAATTGAGGATGAGACCTGCCGGGAGTTATTCATAGCACATAGCAGAAATGCTCACACGTTCAGCTGCAGCAGTATTTATGAATTTGTGGGGGTGGGGCACCCCGACTCTGCAGGGCGTGTACAGAACATGCTGTACATACTTCGTATTCTGCAGCACACATGGGTCGTAAATTCTGAAACAGGCTTGGCCTCGAGGGTTGTTGAAGGGGCCTGGACCTGTCTGTCACAATTTATTGTCCAGGTGGCCATTTCTTCCTTCTGCTGATAGGAAAGGGTGCTGCCATGAGTCCCCTCTACAGACTTGGGACTGCAACAGAACAGCACGCACATTGCACGTGTCATGGCTGTTGGCCGACTGCCTGTCAAAGAGATGAGGGAAATGGACAGTTACACCAATTGCATGTGCAGGTCAACTGGATCACGTTGTCTCCCTGTCTCTGAGGACCTCCATGGTGGTCTATGGTTGTCCACAGTGTCTGTGGCTCCCCTGGATTTTGGCCTTGCTCCTTTCTGAGGGATTTATTTCCAGCCTGGCCCCGTCTGTCCGCCTCGTCCCTGACCCCCGGCCTTTCTTCCCGCCATGATCCTTGGCTCTCAGAGCTGCTGTGGCTTCCCTTGTCAGTCAGCAGCCGACTTTCGCCTCAGCCTCCGCAGCACATACAGATACTGATGCCCGCCCTTCCCCCAGGCTGAGTGCCGTGGTGGCCCTGGGGGGCATGGAGATGGCCTGCTCTGGGTACTTGCCTTATAGGGGAAGCAGGGGACCCGGCGGGATTCACATCCCCTTCTGATCAACCAAGCACAGCTGGACCGATCCAGTTTCCAGAGCAACCAGTGCTGGCCTGGCTGCCCTGGTCACTTGGGAGGGATTGTAAAGGTGCCAATTCCTAGGCTCAGCCTTGGTGAGCATGCTCAGATGGTGCCCGTGGGGCAGAGCGTGACACTGCCTGGGCAGCTGTGAAAGGTGTAGGTCCTCCTGGCCCTGACATCTTGTGACTTTTTCTCTGTCTTGTCCTTAGCCACAAGCCCTGGCATGTCCTGCCACGCTGGGTGAGGTCACCATACAGTGCTTCAGGGTCATGGTGGCAGCTGCTCCCCTCTTGCCGTCAGCTGGAGTTAGAGTGCCTGATGCGGAGAACTTGAGCGTCTAACACGAGGGCACGTGTCTTCCCGGATTTGCTTTGGTTTGCCGTCTCCTGCTCCCTGCCAGCCTCTTGGGATGATGAGAGTGGGAAGCAGCTGTTCAGGGCTCCAGTGCCAAGCTTTGCCTCGGAAGTGTCCACCTGTTTCCATCATCTGCCCCTCCTTGGCTACGGAGGAGTGATTAGGACCCAATGGAAGAGCTCTCCCTGTCTCCCTGTCTCCTCCACATTTCCCCATCCCAGGGGAAGAGGTGCCTCCCCGCTCTGTTCTCCCGCACCCAAGCACTAGGTGAAGGGTCAGCAGCCCGCAGGATGGATGCTGATGCCACATGGCTGGGCTGGCCAGGTGCCAGAGTGCTGGCTGTCCTCTGAGTGTGTGTCTCAGAGAGGAGGGTGGGGTCCCAAGTCCTGGTGGGGAGCTTGGGAATTAGACTCAGGTCCTGGCAGCTAGAGCTGGAAGGGAATGGGGGCCCGGTGGAGCAGGGGGTGGGGGGAGGGCATGAAGGCCTGTGCGTGTCTGGGCCAGCAGCAGGGGCTGCAGTGCCCACAGGGTCATCAAGCGTTACTGTCACTCAAGTCACTGTCTTCGCGGCTGGGGCTGTGGCAGCTGGTTTACTGTCTCCTAAGATCGCCGTGCCTGTGCAAGTCTTCCTTCTGGCTGGGTCTGTAACGGTTCCTCAGCAGGTACTTTTGTGTCTCTGGAAGCATTTCCCCCTTCTTCATCCTCCTGTTGACTCGGCATCCCAGCTCCTCAGGACTTCAGATTCTGTCTCCGAGGTCCTTGGACCCAGCTGCCTCGGGCTGGCTGATTAACGCAGAGCTCTCTTCTGTCCTGTGCCGCTCCTTACCTACAGCCCTCATACGAGGTGCATCCATCAAGCTGTGTAACCTTTGAGGGGGCCTCTCTGCTCTCTCAGACACCCCTCTCATTTTTTTTGATAAAGCAAGAAGAGCCGCTAACCCTTGTGAGGCCCTGTGCTGGCTCGTGGCTTCTGTTGTTGCCTTGGATCCCTACAAAAGCCTCATAAGGTAGACACTGTTACAATGCTTGTGTAATGGTTAGAGAAACCAAGGCACGGAGACATCCTTCCTGGGATCTCATAGCTGTAGAGTAGAAGAGGCCAAATTAAGGTCCCAGTTGTCTAATTTTGCACCCCCAGGCTGGTACTGTAAGTATATTTTTACAACATAAATGTTTATATAGCTTAAGTAAAATCATGTCAGTGTGTGCTTCTGCTATCACATGCCTCTTGCATTTAATTTTATGCAAACTAAACTAGTAGCTCTTGGTAAAAAGAAGGAGAAGCAACCATTTGATCCTGATGTTCCACTGAATGAGTGTGTGTTCGTACACCACATTCCCAGTGCCCGAGACCAGCGTGGGGCAGCCGCATGCGTGAGTCTGGGGGTTATGGGTCTGTGTTTTCCTTCTGTCTTGACCACCCACTTGTCTGGCTGTGTGGATGAAGACATAGCCACCTGCTCCCATGCTGGGGGAGTAGCTGGCTACTCTGGGTCCCCCAGGGATTTTCCGGGGGAATTTTGGACTACAGGGTTTTCCTGCTAGCTTGGGAACTTGTCCTCCGGTGTCAGAAGACTGACTGGGCTGCACCCTTGCAGGATCTTTCTCACTAGACACTTGGGTCAGAGCCCAGAGATGGAGCTGAGATTTAGCTAGAAAATTTTCTGCTGTAGGGGAGTCAGGCTGCACATTTATGCAGCTGCCAGAGCCTGTGGAGTCCTGGGAGTTTGGGAGGCCTGGACGCAGGAGGCAGCAGGCGTAGCTCTTCAATCCCCGTTGTCTAGTTCGAGCTGCTGGACCTTGGCAAGCTGTGTGCATTGGAGCTTCCTTCTCTGTGAAATATGAATGATCGTGTGCCACTTGGGGGGCTCTTTGTGACTTCATGCAGGTGGGGAGGCTCCTTGCGTATCTGGGCCATTTGTTCCCTTTACCTGGGGCTTCATGATTTTACTGAATTTTAACTTGTCCCCAAGCATCTATCCAGGAACAATTTCATGTACCGTCCTTTAAAACTGGGTTTCTAAGAGAGCTCACTTTTCTTTTTTTGGCTGCCTTTTGAAACTCTTTTTGGGTATGCAGTAAGCTGGACATGAGTGAGGAGGAGGCCCCCTGTTCTGTGGCATGCAGCTGAGCCAGCGAGTCTGGTGTGTGTCTGTTCTATGGATCTCCCTTAAACACATTACCCTGCCTGGGGAAGAATCAGGTTGGAAAACCTTTTCCCATCCAAGGGATCCAGTTTGACCCCAGTGAGAAAAATGGGCACAAGATCTTGGGCCATTTTTGCTACTTCCCTTTGGGGCTTCTGTTGGGGGAGGGGGAGTCAGTGTCCTTGGTTTTGGCACTTACGCCCTGGTTTTTCCACTCTCTGGCCCTGTGGGTGATCTGTATCCCCTGTGCCTCAGTTTCCTCACTGGTTAGGAGATTAGTCCCTCAGTGTTGCTAAGAAGGTCATTTGAGGCCCTCAGCAGGTGCCTGGCACGTGAGCAGACTGCCAGCACCATTGCTGTGACTCCTGGCCTACCTACACGCCCTCCCTCCAACAGACTGTGCCGGGCAGCACCGAATAGACGTCCCAGACCCATCCCAAGCACTGTGCCGTACAGCCGCCACCTGTGGGTCTCCTGAGAATCCATATGCATGTACACTTGTCCAGCAACCACGTGTCCTGCGTGTCCCCTAATGACGTCACTGGAGAGACCTGGAGAGAGGCAGGCGGGTTGTGGTGGTTTTCTGTAAGGCAGGGTTTTTCTGCATTGGCCCTCTTTTGTAGTATGAGGACATCCCCAGGCATGCCAGCGTGTGAGGTCCTGTAGGAAGGGAGAGGCTGTGCTTGAGTTCCCGGCACCTTCTGGTCTAACGAGGCAGCCTCAGGCCAGACAGGACTTGACTGTTGGTGGTGTCCCCACCAAGCCCGTGGAACTGGGATCTGATCTTCTCCTGCGGAGGGTGGAGCCTCGCGATGAGGCCCTGAGACTGCCCTTACCTCCTGCTGGGCCCTTCCCCGATGAGCACATGCTGGAGGCCATGCCCACGGTGCCAGCCTTTACATGTGCAGTGCGACGTGAAGCTGTTACGCAACCTTTCCATGTAATTCAGCCCCAAGGAGAGGCAGATGCTGGACCTGGTGGCTTCCTGCAGGGGAGCGAAGTTCAGAATCCTTGCCAGAGCAAATGTGGTCCTCGTAGTGGCCTCCTGTGTCCTTTCACCGTCGAGGTGTGGTGACACCAGAGCACCTGAAGTCCCAAGGCCCCAGCAGATGTCTTCCTTGGGGTGGGGGTGCAGAGTGACTTGGGACATGGGTGGATACCTGGTGATGATGCCTTTGGGATCCTCTTGTTCTGTGATTCTGGGTGGTCAGCTCCATGTGAGGGTCACTTCATGCCCTAGGCTGGGTGGTGATGGTGCCATGGTGCCCCAGTTCTGCAGCAGGTTTGTGTCATCATTCATTAGAGTGGAGACGTGCACGGTTCACCGAGTTTGTTCATTCAGCCAAGTGCTGCTCATGCCAGTGTGCTCACAGTTCAGTGCCACAAAGCCCAGCACAGTTGGGGAGACACAGGCACAGACCCCAGCAGCAGGGGCACCAGGAGAGCCCCGAAGCCTGACTTCAGAGCACCGAGGGAAAGACCGAGGCAACCTGAGGGGCTGAGCTCACCAAAGGTCTCCCAGAGGGGTGGATGAGAGCTCATTTCCAAGTCTTTGCCTCCCAAACCCCCTGTGACTGCCAGATAGCACTTAAGGCAGACATTTGGCACAGAGGTTAAGGTGCCACAAGGGAGACCCAGGTGGAGGTCTGGAGTCCTGACTTCAGCCTGGCCCAGTCCTAGCTGCTGTGGGTGTTTGGGGAGTGAACCGGTAAATGGAAGATCTCTCTGTCTCTCAAATAAAATAAAAATAAATACTAAGCATTAAAAATAGGAAGCACTAACCACTGAGTATGTCTTTCTGGCTGAACTCTGCATGGATTACGTCATATAGTGTGGGGGTGCACAGTCCACGGAGGTGAGAGCCTCCCTCCCCCGCTTCCCCTGGTCATGGCTTGGCTCTGGGCGGTTGTCTGCTGGGCTCTTATCCACCCTTCAAAACCCATCCCAGGCATCACCTCCAGGATTCCCTTAGGTGCTCCTCCCCTTGTACTGTACATCTCTTTATTATTGTGACTTTATCACACTATGGGCTTTTGGCCTGGAGGTTATGAAGCTGCTTAAGATACCTGCATCTCATACCAGAGCGCCTGGGTTCAAGTCCTAATGTGGACCCTGGTTCAAGTGGTTGGGTCCCTGCCACCCACCTGGAGACCTGGGCTGAGTTCCTGGCTCCTTTGGTCTGGCCCAGCTCTGGCCTTTCTGGGTGTTTGGGATGGGAGTGGATGGGAGCTCTGTCTGTCTACTTCTCTCTTTTTCTCTCTCATGTGTGTGTGTTCTCTGTCTCCCCTCCCCTCCAAAAAAGCTTTGAGGTTGTACCTTTTGAATTTAAGAACCATATTTGCATGTAAACAGTGTTGTGCTAGAAAATGTTTAATGATCAGCTCTTGGGGATGGCCTGGGGGGAGAGAGAGCCATGGTTTTAGTGTTTTTTTTTGTTTGTTTGTTTCCATGGTAGAAAGCTCCCACCATGGCCAATTTCACAGCAGCATCCTGGAGCAACTGATCACTGAGTTGGAAAGTGGAGAGTGCCATGGGCTCTCTCAGGCAGTTTGTGCAGGCTGCAGGCCATGGCTGCCTCACGGAGCATGACTCGGGGAGTATGTGGGCTTTCCCTTTTGACAGCAGCTTCATAGTTTACATGCTACTCCCGTATTCCCTGTTCAGTCCGTGTTTGCCAAGGTGGTACATCCAGATCTGTTTTGCTGTTTAGCTCTCGTGTCGTATTCCACGCTGAGCAGCTGTGTGTTCACCCAGGGCACTGGTGAGGGGTGTTGGGGTCGTTTTCTCCTGGGTGTGGCTCATCAGGAGCCTGCTTGTTCCTGGGACAGGGACGCTCTTCATCTGTATCCATGCAGATGCTTCAGGACCACCTGGGGGTGGAGTGAGCATGCTGGGTGGATGCTTGGAAACCTCCCCGCATTGGCCCAGCTGTGCTCCTAGCCCTGCACTGTTTGGTAACTGTTGGGGACGGCCTTGAGGGAAGGGGCATCCGGGCTGGAGTTGGTCACCAGCATCACGGGCCACAGTGTGACATCCCTATAGTGGTGTGGCTGTTCTTGTCACTATCTCTGGCTCAGTGCAGTGGCTGCAGCAGCCTTGAGGGTGGTGGCCTTGTCCTTAGCCAAGGGCTCTGGGTCATGCTTCTTGGCTGCTGGGGAGGTGAGGTCATCTGGGGCAGGTGGCTTGGGATCTTGGGACCTTGCATCCAATCAGATTTTGTCTCTGGCCCTGAGAATAGCAGACAATGAGAAAAAAAAAATGTATCGAGTACTCTGCCCACTCAGTGATAAAAGCCCTGGGCGCTGATAACTGTTTATAAAGTCCCCGGGTGCCAAGCATGATGTATCACAAGGAGCACGCAGAGCTTCGGCAGGGCTCCCCGAGGGCGGGCCTGCTGCTGAGGTCTGAAGGAGAGAAGATCTTATTTGGTCAACAGTCTTGCTTTGTTATTTGTGTGCTTAGCAAGGGCTTTCCTCCCTGGTGTATCCTTTGTGATTGTCAAGCACTGTCAGCGTGTTTATTGAGCACCGACTGTATGTCTCACCCCCTTTTAGGGAGGGGTTACTATGGCAGGAGAGCAGGGTGCAGATGCTGGAATCTGATGGCCCCAGGTTCAAATCCTGCCCTTCCCGGGTGTTGTGGGGGGCTGCTTTAGGACCTCCAGCGAGTGTATCAGCTGTTGTGTGCCGCAGTCTCCTCTTCAGATGAGGGGTCATGAGAGCACCCACCTCTGTCGGGTGAGAGAGGAGGAAATGAGATCACGTCGGAGCACTGCTGAACCTGTTGCAACCAGGGCTGTTATTAGAAGTCGTCGTGAATTAGCCGTGGGCGTTCATGGGCAGCCGGAACCAGGGGAGAGTGGAATGTGCAAGCCCTTGAGAGTTCTGCACTGGGCACGCCTATGGTCTGTTTGGGAGCAGAGACTCAGGCGGTCCATGCCAATGGCAGTGAATATGGGACAGCAACAATTGAGTCCCAGTGGCCTGGTTTGCACTTCCAGTCCTGCAGAAGCTGGAGGCCAAGGGGATGCGCTCAGGGTGGATAAGAAGTGGGTGAAGGAAGTGAAGGGAGACAGAGGAGGGAACCATGCAGCCCTCATCAGGAGAATGTTCCAGAGCCTCTGGTGGGCCGCAGTTGACAGCGTGGGGGGTTTACCATGCTGCAGGTCAGCGGGGCTCCATCTGGAGATGGAGTAGACATGAGATGAGAGAGGCAGAACCATAGCTTATTAAAACTGCTTAAAATATTTTTGTTCAAATTTGAAAGGCAGAGAGAGTGAGAGAGAGAGAGAGAGACAGGTAGATAAATAGCTAGATAGCTAGAGGTTCACTCCCCCAATACCTGCAAATGCTGGGGCTGAACCAGGAACTAGGAACTCCGTCTCGGCCTCCCACCTGGGTGGCAGGGACCCAAGTACTGGGACCTGCTACCATCCAGGGCGTGCATTAGGAGGAAGCTGGAATTAGGAGCAGAGTCTGAACCCAAACCCAAGCACTCAGTATGGAGTATGGGCTTCCCAAGTGGTGTTTTACCGGCCACACCAAATGCTTGTTCCAGTAAGAGAGCTTGGTAAAGGAAGAATGAACAGGACTTGATGTCGGTGGACACACACTCAGGAAATGCCGGCTGATGCTGATCCAGGCAGCTGAGGCGAGCAGTGCCCGAGTTCCTGTCTCCTGGAAGTGAGTGGGCTGGGGAGTTCTGATGAACTTGAGAGTAATACGAGAGTTACAGCTCACATCATCTTCGCAGCTTTCTGGTGCACCAAGGTGAGTGGTGCTTGCCATGTGGCAGTCACCTTCTCAGGGTTTGGGAACGGCTATGGCCATCAGCAAGTCACAAGTCTCCTGGGGCCCCAGTTTTGCCATCTGTGAAATGGGTGTGATCCTGGCTTCCTTGTGGGTGGATGCAAGGAGCCTTTGGGTGAGCGCCTGGAATTCACTGCTGGTATAATTAGGAGGCACTGATTTGGCGGGTATGCGCTCCTCATCAGCAAGTGTCGAGCACGTAAATTCCCTTTACAGACCTCGGCACCCTGGGTTCCTGGTGTTCCTGGGGCTGAGTGGCTGCCTTGAGCTGGGTCTGAGAATATCACCCACTTGCTTGGCATCTGGGGTAGATGAGGTCAGGCTCATCGTCAAGCTCTGTAGGGTCTTACAGAGACATTGTCTCTCCCTCCCCAATCCTGAAATTGCTTTTGAAGTTATTTGTTCATTTGTTCATTCATTCATTCAACCAACCACTGCTGAGCTATGCACATTGTAATAACGCAGTGGTTAGGTATGGGGGTTCCCAGCTCGAGTGCCTGGCTCAAGTCTCAGCTTTATCATTTGATGTCTGTGTGGCCTTTGCCAGCTCTTAACTTTTGCTGGGCTCGGTGTCCTGATTCTTTAAGGGAGGCAGTACCAGCACCTGCCTGCTAAGGCTGGTGTGAGAATTCAGCGAGCCAGTGCCTGGCACTCAGCCTTGGGCATCCCTCAGTGCTGAGTTAGAGATGGTGTCCACCCACACCCCCCAATCCCTACTCTAGCCGCAGGCTGAGCCTGATGGTTTATCATTCAGTGGCTGTCTACAGAATACTGTCTCCAGTCCTGGGACAGGGAAGTCTGAAGCCTTGGCTTAGAACTAGCCAGCGGCTCCTGGAGAGCAGGCTCTGACCTCTTGCAGCTCCTTGGGAAATGCGGTGTTGAGAAGAGCTCGGTGGTTGGCATCCTTTGTGAAGTAGGGTCAGGTTCCCTGGCAGCCCTTACCGTGCTGCAGAAGAGCCTGCAACAGTGAGCAAACTTGGCTTCTGGGCTGAAGTGAGAGGGTTAGGAGTGGGCTGTTCGGTTTCTCCCCGGCCCCTGGCACCGCTGGGACTCTGCACTCACATCTCAGTGCCCTTCCGCTTCGGCTTCCAGGATCCACATCTTCACTCTTGCCTTGTCCCAGGCTCCTCCATAATGCTCATGCCTTGGCTGATGGAGTTAGTGCTGATGGAAGCCAGAGCAGTGGCCCCCGACAGGGTTCCGGATGCTAAAAATATCTCACTGTGTGCTCCTGGCAAGTGAAATAAAGGAGCAGCGGAGGCTTGGGAGTCTCCCCAACCCCAACTCTGTCCTGTGCCTTGGGGCTCAGGGATTCCAAGTATCTGGTCCTGCTTACCTGGACCTGACCATTAATCTGGGAGGGGGCCAGACCCATGGTGGGCCAGATGGAGGAGGCCAGGCCAGAGATGAGGCCCAGCAGGCTTGAGATGCTCAGCAGTGGATGCAGCAGCCATAAAGACAGCACTGATTGGATCGTGGATGTCATAGTGACCTGAGACCCTCTGCCTCCAAAGCACCAGCTTGAGGACCACCACACTCTCCCTCCATGTGACTGCACAGCCACTTCCTCTAGTCAAGCTGGTTGCTGTTACTGGGGTTGATACCAAGTCAAGTAGCTGGTTTGTGCATGGGGCCCTCTTGCACAAAGATGATCTCTGCTGATGCTAAAACCACACCCAGGGTGGTGAGGTGTGCAGTGGCCAGCACTGAGGAGGGAGTGGCAGGCTATGGCTCAGAGTCCCCCAAGGACAAATGCTCAGGGAGGGGCATAGCAGGTGCAACCTTCCACATGGGTGTTAGTCTTTTGTCGTTGTTGTTGTTACTATAACAAAATATCTGAGGCTGGATACTTCATAAAGAAAAAGAGGTTTGGGGGCAAACCTGTGATGCCACCTGTGATGCTGGATCCTCATGGATGCCGGTTTGTGTTTCGGCTACTCCAATTCCTATCTAGCTTCCTGCTAATGGCCTGGGAAAAGCAGCAGGAGATGGCCCAGGTGCTTTGGTCCTTGCTACCCATGTGGGAGGCCTGGATGAAGCTCCTGACTTCAGCCTGGCCCAGTGCTCATTGTTGCTGCCATTTGGGGAGTAAACCAGCAGATGGAAGATCTCTGTCTCTGACTCTCTCTCTCTTTCAAATAAATGTCTTTAAAAAAGAAAAGAGCTTTGTTTAGCTCACAGTTTTAGAGGCCAGAAGCCAAGTTCAGGTGGCCTCTAGTGAGGGTCTCCTGGCTGCTGACATTGTGATGAGAGGGCGTGGCCAGTGAGGACCCTGTCAATCCCTTCTGATGATGATGCTCTGTGACCCTGTCACCGCCCACTAGACTCCACCTCTTAAAGGTCCCACCACCTCCCAGTGTTGCATCCCTGAGGATGAAGCTTCCAGCCCATGGACCCCTGGGGATGCACGGACCACATCCACACCCCTGGAGTGCTCCTCTCTCTGTAACTCTGCCCTTGGCTTGGTCCCTCTGTGTCTGTCTCAGCCTCTGCTGCTCCTGAGCAGAGAAGCCAGAGCCCTTAAATGTGGGATCACGTGTGTCTGGATGGTGTTCTACTGTTCCACACAGTCACTCTGTAGATGCCCACTGTGGTCCTCATTCTATGTCAGGTGCTCTGCTCTTGAAAATCTCAGCACTAGATGTTTCGTGCTTATTACTATCTCCATGTTCGTGTAGACTGAGTTCTTATTACCGGCCAGACCCTCATGAAACCATGTGTATTTTTAGTGAAATTGTGACCCCACATAGTTTGACCTCATCTGTCTTCATACACAGTGAGTCCCGAGCTCCAAATAACCAACTGCACCCTCAGACCCAACTGATGGTTAACAAGCCATAGAAACAGGTTCCAATAAAATAGCGACTTAAAGAACAAAGAAATTTCTAAGATGATGTCTCCAAGGCAATGGGGCAGCTGAACTCTATGTGATTGTCATAGACCCAGCAACCCTCTCTCTTGTTGCTCTGTCCAGTGTGTTGCCATCAATCGCATGGTTAGGACTGGGTTCTGGTGGCAGTAAGGGTGGACGGGGCGTGCTGCGTCCTCTCACATTCCACTGGAAACTCAGACATCTGGCTAGACCAGGCTGCAAGGGTGTCTGGGAAATGTAGTCCCTGATAAAACCCATTTCATTATGGAAGAAGGGGAGAATGGACTTTGCTGGACATATTTCCCCTGGATTTAATGCTGTGTTTCTGACATAAATGCACCCGGATAATGCATGTTGATTGTTTTGCTTTTTAAGGAAGAAGACCTGCGCCCAGCATGCCGAGCCTATGGACAGTTCCCCAGTGATGAGTCAGTGTGCCTGTAGAGGAATGGAAGAAAACAAGGAAAGGTAAACATGCCTCTAATGATTTTAAAATTTTAAACATTCTTGCATGCTGTGGTGAAACACGATATAGAACTTCCTTTCAGTCTGAATACATCAGCAAAAGCTACCACGGAATGGGCAATAGCAAAATGTTATCTAACTCCTTTCTATTTATTTATTTATTTATTTGCTTGACAGGTAGAGTTACAGACAGTGAGAGAGAGAGAGAAAGGTCTTCCTTCCGTTGGTTCACTCCCTAAGTGGCCGCTATGGTCAGCGCTGTGCCGATCTGAAGCCAGGAGCCAGGTGCTTCTTCCTGGTCTCCCATGCGGGTGCAGGACCCAAGCACTTGGGCCATCCACCACTGCCTTCCCGGGGCCACAGCAGAGAGCTGGCCTGGAAGAGGAGCAACTGGGACTAGAACCCGGTGCCCATATGGGATGCCGCACCGCAGGTGGAGGATTAACCAAGTGAGTCACGGTGCCGGCCCTTGCAGATCTTTCTCTCACTTTCTTTTTCTCCTGTCTTTTAAATAAATAAGTAAATCAAACTTAAATAAAAGTTTAGGGGTGGGCATTTGGTACAGTAGTTAAGATGCTACGTGGGATGCCTGCATCCGAGATGGGAATGCCTGCTGTGAGTTCTGGCTCTTCCATTTTTGATCAAGCTTCCTGCTGTTGCACACCCTGGGGGGCAGCAGATGACGACTCAGGTACTTCTCTGTGTAACTCTGACTTTCAAATAAATAAATACATCTTTTTTTTTTTTTTTTAAAGAAATACATGCTCTCATAGTATGCATGTTGGCCTATTTTGTAATCCTCTTACACATTCAATAATGCGTCCCCAGATGTTTTCAAGACAGTGTCCGGACAAGCACGCTGTGTGTGTTCTGCAGCAAAGTGCGCAGTGTGCCCGTCATCTAGGAATCCCGCTGTCTGCTGAGCCGTGTCCCGATGCTGGTGGGTGTGTTGGTTCCATTTTTCTTCCCTTTTACTAGTGCTGGGTGAGCTTGCTGGTTTATTTCTCCTGAGCACACAGGCAAGCAGTTCTCTAAGGTGGTTCCTGAGGAGCAGAGCTGCTGGGCCATCCCATGTGTGCATTTAAGAGGTAGTGAATTACCAAACCCTTCTGTACCGTGCAGTCTGTACTGTGCAGACTTCCTGTTGGCTCCTGCTGTGCCCCCCGCCCCAGCCTCTGTGTGGTGAGCAGTGGCTGACACTCTGTGGTTGTCCTTTCCTGCCCTTCTCTTTCCTCTGGAGAAGTTCATCGTCTCAGAACCTGGTGTTGTGTGATTGCATCTCCCGATGGTGCCCATGACCTTTTGCCTTCCCAGGGACCCTGAAAAGTACCCGAGTCTACTCCTGCAGGAGAGGCTCTCACAGGGTAGGCTGCTTGTCTTGTGCTTCCTGCTTTTTTGTTTTTAATTTTAAAATTTATTTTTATTTATTTGAAAAGTAGAAAAACAGACACATTGATTCATTTTCCTAATGCCTGACAGCCTAGGCTGAGCCAGGTCGAAGCCAGGAGACCAGAACTCAACCCAGGTCTCCCATTGGGTGCCAGGGAACCAGGTACTTGAGCCATCATCTGCTGCTTCCCAGGGTGTACCTACCTCAGCAAGAAGCTGGAACTGGAAACAGAGCTGGGATTTGAACCCAGGCACTGTGGTCAAGTGGCATCTTGATTGCCATGCCAAATGCCCACCCCCTGGAGGGGTTTTGAAGAGCTCTCATTAGGATTTTCCTGTTCCCATCACTGCTGCCCCCAGCAGTGGCAGTGAACCGAGTGTGACCTGTGCGTCAGCCTCTGTGTGGATCACCTGGGTGACTTATCTCATTTGCTTTAGCCAATGACCCTAGAAGGTAGGGAGTTGTGTCATTCTTCCCATTTTGTGGCCATTGGTTAATAGACGGGAATTCGTTCAAAACCAGCCCAAACAACAAAAGGAAAACAGTAACCCCGTCTCCCAGTGGAGCCCTAGCTCCTGCCCAGTGCTGTCACTTGGAATGACAAACAGACTCACAGACTCACGTTCCGGGTGGACATAGCTTTGGAGCACCACGCCCATGTTTATGGTTGCCTTGGTCACACTGAATTGTTATTCTGCGTCTGCAGCATTCCTAGAGGAGCTGACAGTGGTGGTTCTCTGCCCACCCAGCCCGTCAACGTGGGCTCTTATCTGCTGCCAGCCCCTCTCTTCTCGTGCACTTGTGTTTCTCTGAGAAAGGGTCTTCCAGGTGGAACATATTTATCACAGGGAGGCAATGTACTTAGTAGGGTGAATGTACTCACCGAGCCATGGAGAGAGAAGTGCTTCACTGGCCCTGGACAGGCCTGATCTGTCACTCTGCCCTCAAATGTTCTAAAGTGGTGAAATGGCAGGCAGAGGGCAATGCCAAATGCCATCCTAAGCCCCGTTCTCCTTGTTGGGAATTTCACGGACAGAAAAATCTAGAGCTGGAGGCTACCCTAGACTCCCTGTGTTTCACTCCTCCTCCCAGTTCTAAGCAGCCAGACCAAGAGTGAGGAAAGGCAGGGCCCAAGTTCCTGCTGCAGAAGCAAGCCTGTGTCCCAGGTCCCCAGGGTCTTTGTGCAGCGTCACAGCTACCTCTGATGGGATTATCAGGAGACAAGCCCACTCTTGCTCCAGAATTAGAGCTCCCAGCAGGTCGTATCTGGTAAGAAACAAACCCACCTATCTATGAACTGATTATTCACTTCCTGGGCATTTGATGGAGTACTGCTGAGTGCATCAGTGACCGAACGAGGGGTGGGATGTGAGTTGGGGTGGGATGTGAGTTATTAGAGAAGTCAGAGTCTGGTGCAGGCACCGTGAGCACTGGATACCTGGACGCCTTGACTCCTCACTGGCCAGCCGGGCGAAAGCAGCACCTCCTGCAGTCATTGCTGGGGAATGAGCGAGTTAATCGCCATGACGCACCCAGTACACGGAGCCCAGTAAGGGCAGTTTTCTCCTGTGTGCTCCTCCTCCTTTATTTTTTTGTTATTTATTTTATTTTTTTGACAGGCAGAGTGGACAGTGAGAGAGAGAGAGACAGAGAGAAAGGTCTTCCTTTGCCGTTGGTTCACCCTCCAATGGCTGCTGCAGCTGGCGCATCGCGCTGATCCGAAGGCAGGAGCCAGGTGCTTCTCCTGGTCTCCTATGTGGGTGCAGGGCCCAAGGACTTGGGCCATCCTCCACTGCACTCCGGGCCATAGCAGAGAGCTGGCCTGGAAGGGGGGCAACCGGGACAGAATCCGGCGCCCCGACTGGGACTAGAACCCAGTGTGCTGGAGCCACAGGCGGAGGATTAGCCTAGTGAGCCACGGCACCGGCCCTTCTTTATTCTGTGCAGCGAGAAGAACCTAGGAAGATTTTTCTGTCAACATTAATAGAGCCCAGACTTGTGTTTCAGCAATGGTAACCACTCAACACGCTTTCTCCCCTACCTGTAATGACTTTTTTTTTTTTTTTTTTTGTATCCCACTTACCTACCGGACTGTGAACTCCTCGAGGCCAGGTCTTAGTTCTTTGGCTCATTATCATTATTATTAACCAAGTGCTTGGCACACAGGAGGTGCTCACTAACGTTTCTGAACTGATGAGTTCATTGCCTGGTCTGTTAATGCCTCCCAGTTGGCCCTGGCCACACCCCGAAGCCGTTGGGCCGTGTGCAGTTTCATGGATGGAACTGGCTAGAAAACAGAGCGATTGGTGGGTTTGACTTAGAATTGAGACGTGCCTCCGTGTCTCTGCAGTTTTCATGCCCCAGAGGTTGGCTGATCTGCCCCTCCCCTGAGAGCCCCCTACTTCCTGTTTGCTGTTAGTCACCTGCTTCTCCTTCCTCCCCTTATCAGCTTCCATCGGCTTGTTAGGCCAGAGCTGCTTTGGTCACTGCCCTTTATGAACTTTTATTCATTGCCCAGAGGGTGCTATGGGACTGGCTCCGCTTCCCCCCTGCTCTCCAGAGGGTCAGCTGCTGACCTCGAGGAACTGGGAACCCAGCAGAAGGGAGAATGAGAGCCGGGCTTCTGGCCTTAACCTCGGCCTCACCAGCTCTGCGACCTTGGCCGCAGAGACCTCGCTGTCTGTTCTGAGATTCCATCGCCCCCACCCCCACCCCCCAGCCTGCTCCTGAGGCCCTTCTTGCAGGCCTCGCAGAGCCTGGTGAGATCCCTTAAGAGAGGGCGGCCTCTGCTGTGTGCTACTGCGCAGCTCAACCCTGGGGCTTCACGGAGTGGAGTGGGAGGCCTTTAGGCCTGTGCCCCGTCTTTCAGGACACAAGGCCGGCGCTGAGCTGATGGAGGTGAAGGCTGTGCTGTGGTCTCGGAGCCTCGGAATGGAGGAGCTGAGCCCCAGCCCTGGCCTCCTGAACCTCTTCTGTTGTGGTTCGCCTTGTCTGTCCCTGCACTGGCCAGAGGCAGGAACCGGAACAGTGTCTTGCAAGATCGTCTGTGAGGCCCGTGGAAAGGACCCTCGCTCCTCCAGTGAGTCTGGCTAGCTGTGCACACAGCAGATGGCAATATCTGCCCATTGTGCCGCCTCCTGCAGCACTTTTTATATGTGTGCACTCTCAGCGTCATAGCCGCCCTGCAGGGTGCGTGCTCGTCACCGCCGTTTTACAGATGAGGAATTGGAGGTTCAGTTCCTTCTGCAGTGTCAGTGCTGATTCCCCGGCTCAGACTTACACCTGTCTTTGTTGTTTGCTTGTTTTATTTATTTATTTATTTGAAATTAGAGTTACACAGAGAGAGAAGGAGAGGCAGAGAGAGAGAGGTCTTCCATCCGACCGGCCCCAATGGCCAGAGCTGCACCAATCCAAAGCCAGGAGCCTCTTCTGGGTCTCCCATGCAGGTGCAGGGGCCCAAGGACTTGGGGGCCGTCTTCCACTGCCTTCCCAAGCCATAGCAGAGAGCTGGATCGGAAGTGGTGCAGCTGGGTCTGGAACTGACGCCCATATGGGATGCTGGCACTGCAGGCAGTGGCCCAACCCACTATGCCACCGTGCTGGCCCCCATAAACCTATGAATTTGACACTTGCGTGGGAGGAAGCCGGTGGCCTTCTTACCGAACCACGTGTTTCTCATCTGCATGGGCCCTCAGCTGAGCTTCTCCCTGCAGACCGGAGCTCAGAGTCCCCTCCGTAGCATGGTCCGGAGCTGCTGTGGCTGCCGGCCGGTGGTGCTGGGCTTTAGCTGAGGTAATCCACTGAGGTGCAGAGCAGGGGCATTGGAATCTAGGGAGCCTGGGGGCGCGTTCCCAGTTGCAGGCAGCACCGTCCCTCAGTGAATCTCTAGGATCTCTAAGACAGTGTTAGGGGAGGTGGCACTGAGCCTGGCTCAGTCGCTGAAGTTTCCCAGCTCTCAGTTTACCCATGGGTGAAAGGGGCGTGGCAGTGGGACCTGGCTCGCCAAGTTGGTGGAAGGATTCAGTATGGTAAGCAGTGCCTCGCTAGGTCCATGGACACACAGCGTCAGTCTGCGTGCTGTCCATAAGTCATCCTCTTCTGAGCCACACAGAGCCCAGGGGGCACGCTCAGAACCCAAGGCCTCGGATTCTCTCTGCTGATCCCTGATAGGGGATCACTTAAAAAATCCATTCACTGGAGTCCATACCATGTCCTCAGCCCTCTGTCAGGCACCTGAAGGGCTGCAGTCACATAGAACTCCCCCTTTTCTTTGAGGGGTGGACTCTGTGGCGTAGCAGGTAAAGCCAGCACCACATCCCATAAGGACATAGGTTTGAGTCCTGGCTGCCCAACTTCCGATCTATCTCTCTGCTATGGCCTGGGAAAGCAGTGGAAGGTGGCCCAAGTGCTTGGGCCTGCACCCATATGGGAGACCTGGAGGAAGCTCCTGGCTTTGGATTGGCACAGCTGCTGCTGTTGCACCGTCTGGGGAATGAACCAGTGGTTGGAAAACCTGTTTGTCTGTCTCTCTTCCTCTGCCTCTCTGTAACTCTGCCTTTCAAATAAATAAAAATCTTTTTTTTTTTTTTAAAGTTACTTATTTGAGAGGGAAAGAGGAGGGAGAGAGAGAGAAAGAGAGGGAGAGAGAGAGCAGGCTCCCTATCCCATCTCCAAATGTCTGCCATGAAACTGGCTGCTGGGAACTCAATCCAGCCTCCACCCACCCCCCACTGGCTTTCCCAGGATTGCTGTCAAACAGCTTCCAGTCTGGCAGGGGAGACGAGTGAGGGCGTGTCTCACACACACGACAGATACTTGGGAAGTGGTTAGAGACATACAAACTGGAGAAGGCTGCAGGGCGCGCAGCGCTCTGAATCGGCACCGAGGCACACGGGTCATGGGGCAGGTGTCCGGCTCAGTGGTGAAGACACTGCGAGTGGTGCCCACATCCTTCACTGCGGCCCTGGCTCCATGTCCTGGCTCTGCTTCTACTCCCCGCTCCCTGCGGCTGGCAGGCAGCACATAATGGCTCAAGTGCCTGGGTCCCTGCCACTCACCTGGGGGACCGGATGGAGTAGGGCTCCTGGCTGTGCCCTTGCTCAGCCGTGGTTGTGGGCATTTGAAGAGTGAATCAATGTATGGAAAATCTCCATCTCTGTGACTTTCAAATAATAAATAAAAATTAAGAGAAATACAACTCGTGTAGCACAGTAAGTAGGAAAAGAGTTATCTTTGGTGTTTGTTTAATCTCTGGTTCACACTCACCTGACAGAACCCCTGCCCAGGTGAGTGGATGGGTGGTGGCACATGAAGTGGCACCTGTCCCCATGCCGTGCCGTCCTTTCCCTGGTGAAGACCGTGTGTGTCATGTAAATCTCCCTCTGGGGAATCTGGGAGAAACTCTCTGCCGGTTAAGAGTGTAACGCTTTCTCTGGAGGCAAATCAGCCTTGGCCCTCGGGAGCTGTGCAAGGCTGGGGTGGGAAGCCCCTGTACCTCGGACTGCTGAAGTGCTCCCTGAATGCCGTGGGGCCCGGGCTTATCCGGATGCATTTGTTCTGGCTGATTTTTCCCAGGGCCCTGCTAGGGTATGGATGGGGAGTGTTGAGAGTTTGTTCTGCAGGTGGAGGGAGCATGGGGACTCCAGCTAAGGCTCAGCCCCAGGAGCGATTCTCAGACTTGAGCTAAAGGTGGCTTCTGTCTGCCCAGCGTGCAGAACGCGGCATGTGCTGTGCAGAGCCCATGTGGGAGGAACTCACGGCCTTGTGATGCGTGTGGAGTGAGAACCTCCATGCGCCAGTGGTTCATCTGTGACTAAGCCAGGCGGGGTCTCTGTTATAATCTGACTGGGTCCGTGCCCTGCAGGCCTCTCTGGTTCTGCCTAGTTTTTTTCAGGGATAGAGGACTCAACATGAAGCAGAGACAAGGGTGATGGAAAGGGGCCTGCATGGGCTGGAGGGAGGCTTGGGTTCAGGTCTTGGTGTGGACCTGGGGTTAGTGTAGGAGGTAGGAAAGCTGGCAATGGGGCGCAGCCGGTTAAGCCGCTGTCTGAAGTGCCTAGCAATCCCATATGGATGCGAGCTCAAGTCCTGCCTGCTCCACTTCCAGTCCAGCTCCCTGCTAAAGCGCCTGGGAAAGCAGCAGCAGATGGTCCAAGTGCTTGGGCCCCTGCACCCACGTAGGAGACCTGGAAGAAGCTCCTGGCTCCTGGCTTTGGCCTGGCCCCACCATTTGGGGAGTGAAACAGCAGATAGAAAATCTCTCTCTAACTCTGACATTTGAGTAAATAAAATAACATCTTTAAGAAACAAAGACTTCAGAAAAGGTTGCTTTTGGAGGGAAGAACCAGTTGTGTAGCATTGGCCTATTCTTTTTTGGGGAGTGTTTATAATTATCATTTGGTTTTTAGACTTTTTAAAATGGGTGGATAACATTGCATATGTTTACCATAGACAGCTTCATGGTGTTTGCCTGTTTCCCACTCACCAGGAGGTCCACCAGGAGGAAGTGCCCAGAGGAGCCTTTGTGTGCTCTGGCCTGAGTCACTGGAGGTGACCCTGGGACTCTCTGGGTCCCACCCACTCCTCTTACCTGTGTGGGCGAGTCCTCATGGCCATGTGCCTTGAGGTGGCACCGTGCCCTGTGGTCTTTGGCAGTTAATTAGGTAGAGGTCCCACTTCCTTGTCTTTTGGGCTCATGTTTAGCATTGAGCATCTCCCCCACCCCCATACATTTCACAGAGAAGTTTTCACTATTGGCTAATTTCTCTCCTCGCTTTACATGTTCCCTGGGTCACTGTAGGCACACACCTCTGGCCTGTTTTATTGCTGTAACAAAACTCCTGAGGCTGAGTCATGTATGACGAAGAGAGGTTTATTTAGCTCAGCATTTAGGAGACTGGAAGTTCAAGGCCACTGGCCCCACAGTTCTGGCCTCTCTCGGGGGCCTTCTGGCGCTGTTACAGCACGGCGCTTGGTGTCTAGGTGGGAGCATACGAAGCAGGTGGCGAACAAGGTCCTGGCACGATAGGAGGCAAAGGAGAGGCAGTGGCCAGGCTTGCTGATTTTATAACTGCAATCCTGAGAGAACTGACCTGGGTCCCAAGAGAACCACATTTGTCTCTTCCAAGGGTGTCACTCCCAATCAGCTAATCACCTCCCTCTAGGCCCCGCCTCCGCAGGGCCCCACCACTGCACACTGAGGACCAAGCCTCCGCACACGAGCCTTTGGGGCACCCACTGCAAGCACACCCCCCGTCACACCTCGGGAGCTTTCCATGGCAGTGAATTCCCTCTCCTCCCACTCCTCACCCACAGAATTCCTACTGCTTTTATTTTGGCAGGTTTTGTTTGTTTTCTTGGCACCATTTTAGCTTTTAATGTTGTGGGCAAGGTACTTTCATTATGTATACTTTTTCTCATATCATGATTTTGTTAGTTTACCTCCATTGGCTTTTTTTTTTTTTTTTCATTTCTGCTGACTTCCTGGGAACTTTAGCAGGAAACTAGACTGGAAACGCAACATCTGGGGCTTGAGCTGGCACTCTGCTTTGGGATGCTGGCATCGCAAGAATCAGTTTAACCTGCTGCAGCACTGTGGCAGCCCCTTGCATTATTTTTAAAGGGCTGCATAGCATCTCATTCCTTTAACCAGTATCTTTGGTGTGGCTGCTGTGTGCCAAGCCCCGTCTTGATAAGGAATGAAGGAGGCTTAATGCTGCCCTCCTGCACCAAGGTTCTGATCGGCAGGAAAGTCCGCTTCAACCTCATAATCACACGGCCAGGATATTCTGTTAGGTCGTGGGTAAATTATCATAACCTGCTCTGTGCTACCCAGAGACACGTAAGGAAGGGTGTCTGATCCCATCCAGTGAAATCTGGGAAGGCTCCCAGGGGGAGGCTGAGTCTGCAGACAGAGGGCACGTGTTCTCTGTTGTGGAAATGGGGGAAAGGACCCCAAAACGACTGGTATTATGGGGAGGAGGTTGTGCTGGTGGATGGTTCTAAAACAGACCGGGGCCATAAGCCCTTGTTAAAGACCCAACAACCCTGTCACCTTGTGTTCTTTCTATTAGAACGTGTCAGCAGTGGAACTAGCTTTTTCCCTTGTGTTTTTTTCTATCCAATTGTGTATTTGGAAAATGTGCAGATTTACGGAGATGTTGAAAGAACGCTACTACAATCCCGTGTTCCTTTCACCTGGGTTTGAGGGTAAACCTTTAGTTCTCTTTCTCTCTCTGTGTGTGTGTGTGTGTGTGTGTACAGCTGTACTTGTTCCTTGAGCCACTGTGAAATAAGAGGCAAACATCCTGGTGTTTTACCCCTGCGTTCCCTGAGAAGGTGGCTCTTTTCTCACGTGGTCACCTACTGACACCTATCTCTGGGGGTGGGTGCTAATTGTACAGTACCACCCGAGTTCCAGTCCATAATCAGAGCACCTCAGGTGCTCCAGATCCCCTCTGGTAACATCTTTATAGTCTCCTTCAGTGCAGAACAGCACCTTCCCCGTGTGCCTTCTGTGACAGTGGCCTTGAGAGGAGCCAGGTCCTCATCCTGTGTGTGTCCCGGTGTGTCCTCACAGTGCCATGTACCTTGGTCCTCCAGTTCTTCTGTGAAGTTCAGGTGATGTTACTTCCTCCAAGGTCAAGATGACCCTTGCTGGGGTGTCAGCCTGCATTGTGTTTTGCTTTACATCTGAGAAAGATATTGTATTGACTTAATTCTAACAATTATTGGAAAGGAAAAGCATTTGTAATAAAACAATATTCTCTCACCCTAAGCACAGATTTCTTTTTTTTTCCTAATTATAGAAACAAGTTATATACAGGTGCAGGTCTGACTCTTTTTTAAAAGATTTACTTTATCTATTTGAAAGGCAGAGTTAGAGAGAGAGGGAGATTTTCCATCCACTGGTTCACTCCCCAGGTGGCTGCAGTGGCCAGAGTTGGGCCGGTCTGAAGCGTGGAGCCAGGAGCTTCATCTGGGTCTCCCACACGGGTGCAGGGGTCCATGGACTTGGGCCATCTTCTACTACTTTCCTAGGCACATTAGCAGAGATCTGGATCAAGAAAGAGCAGCCAGGACTCAATCGAACACCATTATGGGATGTCAGCTCTGCAGGCAGCAGCTTAACCTGTTAAGCCAGAATGCCGGCCTCAATTTTTTTTTTTTTTTATTGCCTTTGTTTGATCAACCTCATAAGCATGGTGGCTAATGGAGACATTTCAGAGGAAGCCCTGCACTATCCTTCTTCCTCTCCTTTTTCTTTGATAGACCTGGGTCACATTGGGGTAGAACGTTCTTGCTGTGGAAGCGCTAAAACTCTGTTTCTAACTTTCTGGCAGAAAACAAGATCTCTTTAGAGTTGGAACGTCATGGAGACACAGGACCCTTGAAGAGTGACAGATTCCAAGTGTCTTATTTTTCTTAAAGATTTATTTATTTATTTGAAACTCAGAGCTACATACAGAGAGAACGAAAGGCAGAGAGACAGAGAGAAAGAGGTCTTCCATCCACTGGGTCATTCCCCAGATGGCCGCAATGGCTGGAGCTATGCCAATCCAGAGCCAGAAGCCAGGAGCTTCTTCCAGGTCTTCCATGTGGGTGCAGGGGCCCAAGGACTTGGGCCATCTTCGACTGCTTTCCCAGGCCATAGCAGAGAGCTGGACTGGAAGTGGAGCAGCCGGGACTTGAACCGGCGCCCATATGGGATGCTGGCACTGCAGGCAGTGGCTTTACCTGCTATGCCACAGTGCTGGCCCCAATTTTGTTTTTTTCAAAGAGATGGTGGCATTTCAGGGGAGTATGCATGTTGATCATGGTGCCGAAAGCAGAGTCAAATGTGATGCAAAGTAACAGACCATGTGCCAGTTTGGAGAACGCAGGTTTAAAGTCAAGTAAAGGAGTCTGTCTGGTTTGTGCCTGCTCCATGCTGGGGCATTTTGCTGGGTTCTGTGAATGCCAGGCTGGCTCTGTGAACCTTACAGTCCAGGAGGGCACAGACCTAGGCAGCCATTCCCAGGTGGTGAGTGTGCTACAGGGTAAGGGGCTATGGGGACTTCGCAGTGGATATCATATTTTCCTGGGGAGGTAACAAACAGAACGTGGATGTGCTTATGGTAATAACCAGGTAAAGAATGAGCTATGTAGTGTTAATGGCATGTGCAAAGGTCCTGAGGCTAGAGAGAGATTATATGCTGGAAGAAGAGACAGTGTGGGGTCCAGTGGCAAGGAAGGGCTTAGCCTGAGTGAGTTATAGCATGCAGGCCAGGACCCACATGTGATGGGGGACGTCTTATCTGTAGATCAGTCTGGCCAGCCCTGTTACTCTAAGATTTATTTGTTTAATTTATTTTAAAAGCATAGAAACAGAGACAGAAATCTCCCCTCAACTGATTGGCTCTCTGGATTCCCACAGCTCAACTGAAGCTGGGAGTGGGGAATTTTTTTTTTTTTTAAGATTTATTTATTTATTTGAAAGTCAGAGTTACACAGAGAGAGGAGAGACAGAAAAGAGAGAGAGAGATCTTCCACCCAATGGTTCACTCCCCAGATGGCCGTTCTGGCCAGAGCTACGCCGATCCAAAGCAAGGAACCAGGAGCTTCCTCTGGGTCTCCCATGTGGGTACAGGGGCCCAAGGGCCTTGGCCATCTTCCACTGCCTTCCCAGGCCATGGCAGAGAGCTGGATTGGAAGAGGAGCAGCTGGGACCAGAACCGGCACCCATATGGGTTGCTGGTGCTTCAGGCCAGGGCATTAACCCGCTGCACCACCGTGCCGGTCCCGGGAGTGGGGAACTTAATCCAGGTCTCTCCTGTGGGTGGCAGCGTTGCAGGTGTTTGAACCCTTACCTGCTGCCCCATAGTGTGTGCATCCGCAGGAAGCTGGCATCTGGAGCGGAGCTGGGACTTAAACCCAGGCATTCTGAGATAGGACGTGGGTGTGGCAGGCAGCCTTTCAGCCGCTGTGCCAAACACGCACTCCTGTTTGAAGGATGAGTTCTCTTCTTGGGCTGGTGTAGAGAGGGACCTGCTGGAGTTCCCCTGGTGACTGAGGAGCCGCCAGGGTCAGGGCATGCGTTCCGAGGCATTTGATGTTTGGGCCAAGGCAAGATAAGTGCCTGGCTGAGATTAGAGTTGGATGTTGCAGGCATCCCACCAAAATTCACACGGAGAGGATGTGCCAGAGTCCAAGAAGGAATGGACTTCAAGAATAATGGTTCATGCTCACTGGTTCAGCATCATATAGTCATGGTGCTTTTTTCTTGTACGTAGAAAAGCTATTGATGAAGAACGTATTTATGTCGGTTAATATTATCCAATTGTCCTATTTGTTCTAATAGCTTTTCAGATCTTATTATTTTTTGTGTGTGGGAGTTTCCAGACATCTAATCATATTATCTATAAGGAAATAAAATTTTGCTTCCTCTTCCTTTCTGATTGGTGAACTTTGTCTAATTGCATTGGAAGTTGCTTTCCTGAAAGATGTTGGCCGATGGTGCTGAGCGGGGCTGTTTTTTTTTGTTGTTGTTGTTGTTGTTTTTTGTTTTTAATTTTATTTATTTGAAAGGGAGAATTGTAGACCGTGAGAGGGAGAGGCAGAAAGGTCTTCTGTCTGCTGGTTCTCTCCCCAGATGGCTGCAAGCGGCCAGAGCTGAGCTGATCCAAAACCAGGAGCCAGGAGCTTCTTCCAGGTCTCCCACACGGGTGCAGGGGCCCAAGCCCTTAGGCCATCCTCTGCTACTTTCCTAGGCCATGTAGCAGCAGGGAGCTGGATCAGGAATGGAACAGCCAGGACTAGAACCGGTGCCCATAAGTGGTGGCTTAACCCGCTGTACCACAGCACCGGCCCCAGGTATATTTCCCAAGATGAGCCCAGCCTTTCATTGCTGGGGTGAGCCATACCTAGTTAGGATATGTATTTTTTAATGAAAATATTTCAAGTTACTTTCTGTCACTTAAACCAGTGGTCCGTGAAGACAGTGTGGATTTATCCCTGGCTTAGGGTGACGCTGCTGGGATAGCTTTACGGCAGCTGGAGAAGTTGAAGTTGGATGGTACAAGGTGTCTGGTGTGTAACAAATCTTCCCAGTCAGATGAATCAATTAATTCACAACCTTTTATTGGAATTCCACCCCTGGGCGAGGTTCTTGTTCCCAACAGAGCAGGGCCAGGGGAAGTCTCAGGTCAGAGGTTGGGAGGGCTCCTTTTATAGATACAGGGCATTGGGGTTAAAGGTCTGATCCTCATTGGTTGACCTTTAGGCACCCGCGGGGACCCTGACAAGGACTTTTCATCCCTGGAAGTGCGAGTAGGGACTCTCCATTCCCGGAAGTGTAGGCCTTCTCTCCTTGCTGATCCCAAAGCTACCAGACGGATGAGCACATTGTTCATTCGCTAGGCTGGTACACATTCGTTGGATGCTTCATGCAGGCAGCCTCTGGTGGATGGCCTCTGTTGCTGTCTTTTTTGGTGTTGGTTCCATTGGTTAGGACTCATTATTGTAGCAGCTGACAAACACAATTCAGTCAGGATTAAGAGTAGAGGGAAGGCAATGGCTTGTACACATGGGAGGTCTAAGATAGCTTCAGGCCTGGCTGGATCCAGAGGCTCTGTGCTACTGGGCCTCGATCTCATCACTCTTTCCTCTTGGCTCCGCGTGCTCCTTCCCAAGAAGCTTTCCTCCGTGCGATACCATGCAGGAGCTCCAGGTGACATTGTCCTACAGCCGTGGGGTCCACGTTTACTGTCCCCGACTGGTTCCAGCACGGCTTCCTGAGCGTACTCAGGTTTGTTCAGCTCAGGTGTTGTGCTCTCTCCCGAGATGCTGGGACTCGGGGCTGGAGGATGAGGGTCAGCCTTGTTTCAGCCATGGCCTGGGGGTGGGGGAGATTCCCAGCCAGGAAATTGCATGGCGGGCAGCGTGAGCACCAGACGTTCATGCCCCCTGGGTAGCAGCCCCCTTTCCTTTGTGGTCCTTGCTGTCCTTTTTCACAGGTGAGAGCAGGAGGCTGCAAGGGGCTGTGATTACTGACCCAAGCCCTGGGCCCTGCAGGTTGGCGGCAGAATCGGGATTCTAAGTCCCAACCTGCAGTTCGCGGCTGTGTTTGCCCCACTGCCTTTGCCGGGCCAGCCAGGCACCTGGAGGGGTGGCTGTTAAATGAGGCTTTCTCCAGGCTCACCCTGACGCTGACCCCCTGCCCGCATGTTCCCATCCATCACAAAGATTCTGCCTTGGGCCCTTTCTGGGTGGACATGGCAGGCGGATGGATGCTTTGATGGGGTCTTAGACATTTTATGTAGAACACTGATAGTGGCCAAGCACGTGTCTGGCAGAATCTTGCCTGGCCTGACTTAGCATCTGTTTAAATCCTTTGTTCTTTGGAATCTTTCCTGAAGTCTAAATGTGCATGGGTACCCACAGGTACCGCCTCGGGGGCACAACTCGATGAGTTTCCCTGGGGGGTTATCTCCCTCCCCTCACCGTCAAGGCATATCCCTTGCTCACCGGCTCCACCTCCTCCAGTCCTGCTTCCTTCCCACCACATCTCCTCCCTGGGAACCCTCTGAGGCCAAGAGCAGTGACTCCTTGCCGCTGCTTAGCGTCACCCTGCACCTAAGAACTCTGTTCTGAGTGCCCAAACCTGAATCAAGGGACAAAATGAGAAATCAGCTCCTGAACACCTGTGCCAGGAAGAGGGAGGGAAGCCGCCAGCCACAGAGGAGAGGCAGCCACCTGCGTGGCCCTCCCTGCTCCCGACAGCTAGGAGTGACCATGTAGGTCTGACTGTGACCATGGCACAAGAAGTTCCCCTCAGTCTTATCTTTTTTTTTTTTTAAAGATGTACTTATTTATTTGAAAGGCAGAGTGACAGAGAGAGGGGGAGATCTTCCATCTGCTGGTTCACTCTTCAGATGGCTGTAACCAGGAGTATAGGACTCTATCCTGGTCTCCTGTGTGGGTGGCAGGGGCCCAAGCACTCAGGCCATCTTTTGCTGCTTTCCCGGGCCAGTAGCAAGGAGCTGGATTGTAAGTGGAACAGCTGGGACTCAAAACTGGTCCTCATATAGGATGCCAGCTGCTTAACCCACTGTACCACAACCAGCAGTGCCCCCTCCACCCCCCAACCTGTTTCTCTTTTACAAACAAGGAAGCCAAGGCCCAGGGAGAGAGGGGATTTGCTAAAAGTTTTCTGTGTCTGCAGGTGGGAGGCCAGGTGGATGGTCTCGGACTCCAGGCAGTCAGCTACTGTGATCCCTCCCACTGAAGCCAGGAAGCTGACTCCTTGGGCATTCTCACCCCTCAGTTCGTAGTGTTCTTGACTGGTCTTATTTCCAGGAAATGTTGAGATTTGATGAGAGATGGCAAATATAGTAGAAGGACTGTAGATCCTGCAATCTCTGAAATTTGTGCTCGTCTTGTGACGTTGGACGAGAAGATTAGCCTCTCTGGACCTCAGTGTCTTTATCTCAAACAGATACATTAGTAGTGACCTCACAAGGGGCTTGCGAAGATTACATGCGATGATAGGCGTCACGTGCTGAGCACACCGCTGGCAGGTGCTGTCTGGGTGTTTGAAAAGCTGGATTACAGCATCTCCAGTGGGAAGGAGAAGCCATGACATGGACAAGTAAGCTGCCAGTAGTATCGCCTCCCCCCCCCCCCCAAAATGAACACTTTACCATAAGTTTAATTTTTAAGTTCAAATTGGCTTATTCATTAATGATAGCATGGCAGTTAAGAACACAGACTCTGGAGCCAATCTGCTTTGGTTCAAAGCCTGTCTGTACAGCTAGCCAGCTGCGTGGCCCTGGGTAAGTGACTTACCTTCTCTGTGCTGTACTTTGCTTGCTGAGGCTGCTCGTAGGACCTACCTCATAGTTCTGAGGATGAACTGAAGAATGCATATGATACACTACCTGAGCCCAGCGCCTTCATGTAATAAGTGTGACATTACCGTTACCACGAACAAACGGAGTTATTTTTGTCCTTTAAATGTCTTTTTTTGAAGGTTTTATTTTATTATTTATATGAGACGTGGAGTTTGAGAGAGAGAGAGAGAGAGAGAGAGAGAGAGAGAGAGAGAGAGAGAGAAAGTCTTCCATCTGTTTGTTCACTCCCCAAATAGCCACAATGGCCAGAGCTGGGGCAATCCAAAGCCAGGAGCCAGGAGCTGCTTCTGGGTCTCCCATGTGGGTGCAGGGGCCCAAGCACTTGGGCCATCTTATGCTGCTTTCCCAGGCCACAGCCAAGAGCTGGACTGGAAGAGGAGCAGCCAGGACATGAACTGGTGCCCACATGGGATGCTGATGCCACAGGTGGAGGCTTAGCTTACTACATCAGAGCGCTAGCCCCTAAACATCTTTTTAAACAAAGATTTATTTATTTATTTGAAAGGCAGAGTGACAGAGTGCCATTTTCTGTCTGCTGGTTTACTTCCCAAATGGCTACAATAGCCGGGGCTAGAAGCCAGGAGCCCAGAACTCCACCTGGGTCTCCCAAGTGAGTGGCAGGAACCCGAGTACTTGGGCCATCATTTGTTGCCTTTGCAGGAGCATTAGCAAGGACCTGGATGGGAAGTAGAGCAGCTGGGACTTGAACCAGCTCTCACAGGGGTGCTGGCATTGCAGGCAGTTGTGTAACCCACTGCACCACTACTCCAGCCCTACTCTAAACATCTTGAGTGAAGTTTTGCCTTGGTTTCCAAGCTGCTGGGTGTTCTCTGTTTGCCCTGCATTGAGAGGAGTCTTTTTCCCTAGCCTGTGTCTCCTCCTGCTCATGTAGTAGTGGGGGGTTGGGAAGCAGAGATTGGCCACTCCCCCAGCAGTGGGCAGCATCCTCTGGAAGCTGCGGGAAGAGGTCAGCTTGCCCTTGGAGAAGTGTGAATGGGCCACTCTCCTGAGTCCAGCCCTTTGTCCACTGGGGACAATGTGCTACTTTCACGAGTGACTCATCCTTGGGCAGCCGTGGCCACACCATGGGAAAGGAGGAATGGCATTCAATCCGACGTGGGCCAAGGGGGTGTCCTGGATGTCTGGCTCATCAAGGATCTGGTGGATGAAGGGGTGGGGAAGGGTTTGTTTATCCGAGGACCAAGGAGTCGGCTCGATTAGCAATGGGTCAAGTTGAGCAACGGAAAGGATGTCAGGAAATAACAGGCCCTGGCTGGCGGGCTCGGTCTTTTTAGTTTGAAAAACTCTCCTTTCAGCTCTCACTTGGCCCATTGAGCTAGAGGGAGCAGTGCCAGTTCACCCACATTTCATTGGGAACTGGGTCAGCGGACACTCAGTGGGCATGCTCTTTCTCCCCAGAGCTGGTCGGGGGTGTTGGAGCCCTGCCAGGGGCTGGCACAGTAGGGGCCGTTGACAGCCCTGGCTGTCCGGGTACTGGCAATGGCTTTGGGTGGACATGAGCCTCCCCCCTGCCTTCCTCCCCAGCCCTCTCCTGGTGGAATTTGCCAGATGCACACAGAGAGTGCCAACTTTGCTTTCGATTTCCCCAGGGATCAGTCTTGTTTGTTTACATCTTTTTGGGAAGCACTTCAACACGTTCTCACTGTTGGGCATTTTGAAGTTTTCCTCTTCAGTGTTACTTTTACTCTCCTGGGTGAAATTACAAGGCAATGAAAGCATTCATTCTTTTGTCTGCTGTTGATCCTCATTCGTTCTCTCCACCCACGCCCCTCCCCCCCAAACTTCTCGTCCTCCCTCCCTCTCCCCCAGGCTCCACTGTGCCTTGTTTCAGGATCTGGGACCCGGCAGACAGGGACACAGTGGCTTCCTTGTCTGCCTGGTTCCCCCAGCTGATGGGCAAGGTCATCTCCAACCTCCTGACACCTGCTTATCAAACCACCAGCTGCGCTCCACAAACACAGCCCCCTCCCCCATGCTGGGAGAAAGGGGAGATAAGAATAGATCCCGGAGGGGCCAAGAGAAGAGAGTGAAGGACACCGTCCTTCAGCTTTAAGGCGTGGGTGGGCACCAGATCTGACAGCTGGCCTCAGCACGCCCTTGGCTGTATGCGTGGGAGAGGTCTTTGCGACAGGCAGTAAATGCCTGCATGTACCTTGTGTGATGTGATCTCCTTCCCATTCGGCAAGCAGCATTACCACTCGGAAACAGGTTTGCGCCATCGCCGGCCTCTTACCATCTGGGAGTACTGCGATTTCAGAGGCTGTGGAACTTGCACGGTCGATTTCTGTGGTGGTAACAAATGGGGGAGACAGCGTGTCGGTGAGCAGTGTCCTCCTCACATTGGTGTGAGTGCCACCAGGGCTCCTGCAGTGCTGTGGTCTGCTCTGGGAACTTCCTGGTGGGTACCAAGGGTCGACCTACATGGGTCCCCTGCCCTGTGGTCTTGAATGGTACGTTTAAATAGATGTTTTTATTTATTTGAAAGGCAGAGAGAGACAGACACACACAAAGAGAGAAGGGAAGAGAAAGATATCTCCCATCTGCTGGTTCTCTTCTCAAATGCACACAATAGTTAGTGCTGGGCCTGGCTGAAGTCAGGAACCTGGAACTCAGTTCAAGTCTTCCGTGTGACTGACAGGGACCCAAATACTGGAACCACCACCTGCTGCCTTCCAGGTGTACATTAGCAGGACCTTGGAATGGGGAGCAGAGCTGGGACTTGAACTCAGATATTCCAATACGGCATGCAGATGTCTTAACCTGTGCCTTAGCAACTGAACCAAAACCCTTCCCAAGGTGCCTTTTCTTTTTTCACTTTATTTGAGCATCACAGAGAGGTCTTCTGTCTGCTGCCTTACTCACCAAATGTCCACAACAGCCAGGGCTGGGCAGAGCTGGAGCCAGGAGCCAGGAAATTCGTCCAGGTTTCCCACATGGGTGGCAGAGACCCAGCTACTTGAGCCGCCATCTGCTGCCTTCCTAAGGTCTGCATTAGCAGCAGCAAGTTGGATCAGAAGCAGCCCCAGGACTCAAACTCAGGGACTCTGATATGGGACAATGGCATCCTAAGTGGTGGCATCTGTCCCCCAGAGTGCAATTTGAAGGGCAGCTGTGTGATCTGTGACGGCTGGCCATGTGGGGATTGGACATCAAAACACCCATCTAGCCTAAAGCTGCTGTGTAGGGGGAGGCAGGCGTAGACCTTTCTCATCACTGAACACTTCGTGGTCTTTGACAGTGGAATCAAGGTGGTGAATATCCTGGACCTCAGATGTAGGTGGATCACCTTTGAGAGGCTATAACTCGGTGGGGAGCTCGCTTCAAGAAAAAAAAAATTCAAAAATGCATTTCTATATGTTTGAAAGGCAGAGCAACAGAGAGAGGGAGGGAGGGAGAGAAAGAAAGCAGAGAGAGAGAGAGAGACAGTGAGTGAGCTTCATCTTTTGGCTCACTCCCCACATAGGTGTAACATAGGGCTGGGCTGAGTGAAGCCAGGAGCTCCCTCCTGGTCTCTCATATTGGAATCCAAGGACCAAGCACTTGGGCCATCTCCCACTGCCTTCCCAGGTACCTTAGAAGGGAGTTGGAAGCACAGCAATACTATGATATGGGATGCCAGCATCAGCGAGCACTGGTTTAACCCATGGCGCCACAATACTGGCCCCAAGGAACAAAAAAACCTTTCAATATCCTTTTCCAAATTTTATAAAAACCAAAGAGCATGTAGCTATCATTCTAAGGAGGAGCCTGTGAGGTGAAGGCCTGGGGCTTTCCAGTATGTCCATTTTGGTGTGCAGCAAAACAAGTTGAGAGAACATTGTAGATCTTCAGAGGTGGGGAGGAAAGAGGTCCACAACGAGGCCAGATTGGGACTGAACTGAGGGTTCCCCTGTCTGTGGCCCACTCCTCAACTCTGCTGGGGCAGGGGCCGTGGATTGTGGTGCCAGAGTCCTGGTGTGAATCGTGTCCTCCCTGAGCCATGAGACCTGGGCAAGACCCTTCAGTTCACCTGTGAAATGGGCAGAATCAGCCTCCCCACCTGTCATGGTGGTGGTGAGGATTAAAGGAGAGAATGCACAGAAGGGGCTTAGGTCGTGGTTAGGCACAGTTTTGGTGCTCAGCGGATGTTGGCCATGACTGCTGGTGTTCTTGAGTCTTGAGAGTTGTGGAGCTGATGACCTCCGCTGCGGATTCCAACCTGTATTCAACCCCTCTCATGCTGTCACAGCTCGAAGGGGAGCAGGGATGTCCCCAGCCCATCAGGTTCCCCCAGAATTCATGTGTCCTTCTTGGGCAGCCAATGAGGGACAGTAGATACTCCCTGGGACCAATGCATGAAGGCTCTTCTGATGCGTCATCAGACCTCCCCCCAACCCACACACTGGACCTGTCAGCTTGTCCTCACTACCTCCTAGTCCTTCACCACCATGCGTGTTGGAAGCTCTGCAGGTGCAGAGTGAGGGAGATGAACAAGACTCGTGGTGACAAAGCATCATCACAAACTGCTTCTCAGTCCTGGGGTAGCAGCGAAGGTGATGGGAGTGATGACCCCCAGGTACAGCCAGGGCACTTCCATCTACTGGTTCACTCCCCATATGGCTGTAATAGCTAGGTCTGGGCTGGGCTGAAGCCAGGAGCCTGGAACTCCATTTAGGACTCTGATGTTGGTGGCAGGCACCCAAGTAGTTGGGCCATGTTCTGCTTTTCCGAGAGCATTGGCAGGGAGCTGGACTGGAAGTGGAGCAGCTGGGACACAAAATGGAACCTGTATGGGATGTTGGTGTCCCAAGTGGCATCTTCACCTGCTGTGCCACAACGCCAGCTCCTCTTCAGGCCTTTTAATCAACACTGGGGTTCTTGGGGGGTCCCAGCTCCAAGGAGGAAGATCCTTGACTATGAATAGAGCCAAAGACCTGTCGGGCAGTTCTACACACCTCCAGTTGGTGAGTAGGAAACAGGGTGCAAATGGTCCAAACGAATCCTAAAAGTCCTGCAGAAACACACAGAGAAGAACGTGTGTTTCCGTGTGTGCAGCCCTGAGCAGCCCCCTGTGTCTGCAGCTGTCAGTCTGTAGTTATCACACAGAGAAGAGTAAGGACGGAAGGGACTGTGTGTCCCGAGTTTGGACCATCAAAGGCACGCATGCTACGGCAAGCTCTCCCCCTGCACTCTCTCCTGAGCCTCTGGCAGCAGTGTGGCTCACTGCTGTTTAATCTCCTGCAGCAACTTGGCGAGCCGCAGCCGCCCTGCACACGCTGGCCTGTCCAGCAGGCTGACGAAACCCAGACGTGGCTCCCACCTCTTCAGGAACACACCCGACCTCGGGCCTCCTTGCCCCAGCCGCAAGCACACATTCCTGGTGGAGGGGCTGAGGGACCCGGGGAGGGGGTGGGGGTCCTGTGAGACAGCCCAGGGGCATCAGAGGGTTTGGGATGGGGAGGGGGACTTGTAAACCAGCTCCCGGTCCCTGGGACAGTCAGTATTAGAATTGTTGGCAGGCTGCAGCTTGGTGGAGTCTCACTTAATGGATTTTTTGTTTTGGTTTTTGTGAAATATTTTGACTTCACACTTCGTTCATGAGTGTTCCCAATGAAGTGCAAAGTGACAAAGCTAAGCAGTGTGTTACAGCGGGGGTGGGGGAGGAGGCCAGGCACGGGCAGACAGTGATGACCATGAGCGCCACAGCTGGGGCCGATCGTTCCCTTCCTTAGGAACCCACACCCCTTCCTGGTTCTTGTCTGCTGTTGGGGGTGCAGCCCCACTGCACCCACGTCTGCCTGTTTCCCCAGAGAATCTAGAAATTGAGATGCAATAGTATTGGCAAGTCATTAGAAAAATTCTTCTGGAAATAGCTTTGGCCAGAATGGAAGAGCTGGCATCAGTGTGCAAGGGACTTGAGAGGTGCTGTGGTTGTGCCCCTGGGGTTTCCAGATGTGGAAGCCGAAGCCCAGAAGAATCAGCGTGGCTGTGATCCCAGGGCTGGACTTGCAACCAGATCCCCAGGGCTCTCGTCACAGGTCTCTTCCTTCCAATTCTGGGCGGTCAGTGTGTTTCTGGTTGGCTTCCAAGAGATCCGTTAAGTAGTTTTATTGCAGGTGCCGGGGCCACCCACACGTCTGGGTGGAGCCAGTGGAGTGAGCTCAGGAGGAAAGAGCCCTGGAAAGTGTGAGTGGGGTCCCCAGTCCTGGTTGGCTCAAAGAGACACACACACACGCACGCGCAGACTGTTCCTGGCAGGGCCACCCCTGGGATTAATCATACAGAAGAATGCATGGGTCTCATTTTGCTGGAGTTTGATGTGTTCTATGCAAGTCCTTCCCATGTGGCTCGGCACAGAGTTTTCTGTCCAAGAATTTCTACCACTTAAAATAGCTCAGAGATCTGAATGGAGCTAGGAGAATTCCTGTGGGTTCAGGCCAATTCAGTTTTGTCGTTTGGCCAAGAGAGACAAGTTGGCCCCAGGACTGTGGCATCAGACCCCAGCTGCCGGCTATGGCAGCTCTGCCAGGACAGTGATGAGAAATTTGCCTTTGCTGCATGATTGGTCCTGCCAGGGGGCTGCCTGACCAAGGAGCTGAGAGAGGAGCATCCGCTGTTAAGTGCAGGAGGAGAGGGGAAGGAGGGGACCTCAGGCTGCTGTTCGCACGTGCGTGCTGTCTGCTCCTAACAAGGAAAGAAGTTTTGTTTTTGCGACATGAATCCCGAAGATCAAAGCCAATCTCTAGAAGGACACTGATCAAGATCCAGGAGCAGCTGCCAGGCCAGGGAGGGTGACTCACGAGCAGCAGAGTTCCCGGAACACACCCTGTCCCCAGCCAGCTAGGAAAGAGGCTGAGCCAGGAGGTTAAAGCGGAGGGCCAGGGAGGGGTGCTGCAGGCACAGTGTCGTGTGTTACCGTCAAGCACACATCCCCAGGCCGTTTGAAAAGCAGGAGGCTCTGCAGAAAACCATGCTGCTGAGTCGTTACTTTCCAAGCCAGATTGCTGGACACACACACACACACACATACACACACAATCAGTTCTAGGTTGGCCCTGGCAGTAGACATGAGAGAAGAGGCTCTCAGCCAATGCCTCCCCTGCAGGGCCATTGCAAGCCTTTCCAAAACCAGCGCAGGAACAACTGGTTTTTCAGGCTGTGGAGAAAGGCAGCCTGTGATTTATGTGGCTCAAGTAGGGCGTTGCTGACCTCCCACCTCCAACCCCTCAAGTCCTAGAGCGACCTGAGAAGTCGCTGTGTTGCCTTGGCATTCTGCAGCCGGAGAACATACACACTGAGCAGCGTGCCGGGTCGCCCACAGTGAACACGCCTTGGACACGAGCTGGGGACCAGCATGGCCACTGCCCCCAGAGTGTCCCTGCGACTCCTTCCATGGGGTGACAACTTCTGAGTTAGCAGGAGTAGATTCACCAGGGGGTTTGGCAGTTCTGAGCTGAGGGGGTTCTCAAGCAGGATGGTGCCAGGAAGCTGGGCCGGCAGTGGGGTGGGCTGGGTGCGATGGGCGGAGCTCGGCCAGGCAGGGTGAAAGATCACAGTGGTGCTTAGGGCCTAGGGGTGCTGAGGGCCCCTTGGCTCAGAGAGAGATGGATTTTTGGGTAGCTTTCTGAGAGCAGGTGAGAAGGCATACCCGTGGGTAGGGGCAGACGTCTGTTGAGGGCAGACGGTACCGATCTAGGAACTGTGTTGGTGACATTGCGGGTGTCACTGACACATGCGTATTTTCTCAAAGGCCTGATTGTTCAGGAAATAGGAGCGCCATGAGCTGCTTGTTGGGGCTGGGTGCGGTGGGGCCCCGAGCTGGAGCCAGCGAGACGTGCCATGTGTCGCTCCCGATAGAAATCTGATCTTCCCGGATGCCGCCTGTCAGCAGTGTGGGGGCTCCCTGGAGCTCGGAAGATGCCCCCTGACAAGGGAGCCGAGGAGGCGGCTCTGCCTAATGAGTCCCTTGTCTCCCGACGGAAGGTGTGGGGTTTCCTGGAGGGAGACTGTTAGCCACTTTGGTGGTTTGTCTGAAAACTGCTGAAATCTGCCCTGGCGGAGTGAAGGATCCTGATACCTCGGCCTGCGTGCGTCCCTGACAGCTGGGCACCACCCCGGGCAGGTGTGGACACAACTTGGCTTCTCAGTGATTTGCTCTCACGTTACTTGAATGTGGTTTCTATATATACACACTTGCTTTGTGTGGTTCAAGGGTGCGAAGAAGGTGGCAGATTCTATTAAAAGTGGTTCCTGTTCAGGACTCATTCAACATTTATTAAGCGCCAACTGTGCGCCAGGTGCTCAAGCTGGCTTCATTTACGGTTATAGGTTGATGGGTCTTTGTGATGTGCAGTGCTGCGAGTATCAGTCGGTGGTGGGAAGGCTGTGTGTTGTGTGTCTCTCCTGGTATGTGCTTGTCACATCCCAACAATTAATGATTACAATTAAGCCCAACCAAGACCACATATGTGAAAAAACTTGTATAAGGGGCCAGTGTTGTGGTACAGCGGGTTAAGTCGCCACCTGTCACACCAGAATCCCATGTGGGTTGTGGTTCAAGTCCTGGCTGCTCCACTTCCAATCCAGCTCCCTGCTAATGTGCCTGGGAAAGCAATGGAAGATGGCCCAAGTGCTGGGGCCCCTGCACCCATGTAAGAGACTCAGATGGAGTTCCAGGCTCCTAGCTTTGGCTTGCTCTGACTCTGGCTGTTGTAGCTGTTTGGGAAGTGAACCAGTGGATGGAAGATCCCTCCCTCTCTCTCTCCATCTTTCCTCCTCTCTATAACTCTGCCTTCCAAGTGAATAATTAATACATATTAAAGATTTAAGCCTCGTGTACTAGAAAGCGCCGGCACGCGGGCAGGTTGACTCTGTTGGGGGTCTGCGGTCTTCTGCGGATGTGCAGAGTTGCAGTGCACACGTCCTGCTCTGCCTTCCACATGCTAGAGAACACAGCCGCACGCAGGTGAAGCCCTCGTCCTTCAAGCACCCAGCGTGCAGCTGCACGTCTTTACCCTCAGCCGCCAGGGTGAGGTGTCGAGACAGAGCTGATGGGGTCTGGAGGGGTGAGTTGTCCCCCCAGCAGGAGCCCTGGACAGAGCTCCCCTGTGAGTCCAAGATTCGTGCTGTGATTTCCCTGTGGCACCGTAAACGTGACTCTCACAGTACCCCTCCTTTCACCCTGTCAGCCCACTTGGCTTTGGGGATGATTGGTGCTGAGGTGGCAGGTGGGGTGCTGCAGATGCTCCCGCTGTCTGAGTTGCCTCCCTGGGACCTCATTCTTAGTGACTGCAGTTGTGGACAAGCCACTTAGCACTCTGTGCCTTAATTTTCTCATCTGTAAAACGGGTTGGTATTAGCACCGATGACTTAGACTTGTTATGACCATCAAGATTAAATACTCAGGGATTTTATGGCATAGCAGGTTAAGCCTCTGCCTGCAGCACTGGCATCCCATATGGGCTGCAGTTCAAGTCCCAGCTGCTCTGCTTCTGTCCAGCTCCCTGCTAATGGGCCCACGAAAGCAATAGAAGATGGGCCAAGTGCTTGGGCCCCTGCACGCACGTAGAAGACCTGGAAGAGGCCTCTGGCTCATGGCCTTGTCCTTGTCATTGTGGCCTTTTTGGAAGTGAACCATTGGATGGAAGATTCTCTCTAACTCTGCCTTTCAAATAAATAAATCTTAAAAAAAAAAAAAGATTAAATGCTGAATAAATGCTCCACTGCCATTTCTCTTTAGTTATTCCTGAGTGTTCCTGTCTCCCAAATTCTGAAGCCATGTATTTTTCCCAGCACTGTAACTTAAAATTTGTGTCTAAGTCCACATGGTAAGAAGGGCTGGGCTCCACTTGCAGATATGAACGAAACATCTGTATGGAGCCAGTATTGTGGCAGAGTGGAGAGAGACGCCAGTTGCAATGCTGGCATCCCATAATGGTGCTGATTTGAGTCTGAGCTGTTCCATTTCCAATCCAGCTCCCTGCTAGTGTGCCTGGGAAAGCAGCAGAGGATGGCCCAAGTCCTTGGGCCCCTGTATCCACATGGGAGACCAGAAGAGGCTCCTGGCTCCTGGCTTCTGCCTGGCCCAGCCCTGGCCATCTGGGGAATGAACCACTGGTTGGAAGATTTTCTCTCTCTCTCTCTCTCTCTCTCTCTGTAACTCTTTCTAATAAATCTTAAAAAAAAAGAAATGAAAACAGATCCATTGCTTTTTTGTACTCCCATTTATTTCAGCGACTGCATGAACTGTACTGGTATTTAGGTGTGGACTGGAGTCTTAGTTTGCCTGGATGGGATGGGCTAAGATTACAAACGTGTTGTCGGGATTGGCGTGGGCTGGAGCCTCTTTACTTGAACAGGGATCTGTAGGTTAAGGACGCTGTGGCCGCTCTTCCATGGTGAGGCATCAGCTGTCCTCAGCTGGCATGGGACGGGCCAGGAGGAGGGGCCCAATGGGGGGACTGGGAAGAATACCCGGCTGTGAATCTAAACAAGCCACCCGGGGCTTGCAGGAAGGAAGCTCTGAGGGTGTTGCCTTCCCCTTGCCAAGTTTTTGTCTCTTGCAAATGCAGGAACATTATCGGGGGGGTCCACTGGGAAGCAGACCCACTGACAAATCCGTTAATCAGTGGCTGCAGGCAGCCTCCGTGGTTCTGTGACAAGGATATGGTGCTGGGGCCATCCGGGGCTCACGGGTGTGGACACAACACCTTTCTCCAGCTTTCCCAGTACCCCGTTGGGACACCTGTGGCCCTAACTCCATCCAGTCTTTGGGAACAGATGGCTGCTTGCCTGGCCCCCTCTCTGGATGAATGAGCCCCTCGACAGCAAGGACTTGGGTCAGAGCCACTGCCTCTATCTGTTTCCTGTGCCTGCCCAGGCAAATTACTGCACACCTAGTGGCTGCACACAACACGTATTTATTCCTCCCCAGTCCTGGAGGTCAGAAGGCCATAGTCGGTCTCACTGGGCTTAAGTCTGGGTGGCAGCAGGCCTGGCTCCTTCTGGGGCCTGTAGGGGAGTGGCCTTGGCATTTGTAAGGTTTCTGCGTTCTGTAGCTCGTCACCCCTTCCTCATGTCTCTGAAGCCTGTGCTGTAGCCCACAGCTACACCGCCTGCTGTAGCCCAGACCCTCCTGCCTCCTCCTTACAGGGTCCCACCTGGCTAATCTGGGACACTCTCCTCAGTTTAAGACCCTTAACTTAATCGCCCTTGCAGAGTTTCTTTTGCCATGTCAGGTCCCGTAGTCACAGGTTCTGGGACATCTTTTGGGAGCTGTTACTCAGCCTGCCACACCCACCCGTTCCCTGCAGTGCCGCACTCACAGCTCTGGGTCTCAGGTTGCTGGGGTCAGATTCCAGCACTGCCACTCACTGGCTTTGTGACGTTATCAAGTTGTTCACCTTTTTTTAAAAAAAAAAAAAAAAAGATTTATTTATTTATATGAAAGTCAGAGTTACATAGAGAGAGGCAGAGAGAGAGAGAAGTCTTCATCTCCTGGTTCACTCCTCAATGGGCCGCAACAACCGGAGCTGTGCCTATCCGAAGCCAGAAGCTTCTTCTGGGTCTCCCACGTGGGTGCAGGGGCCCAAGGACTTGGGCCATCTTCTACCAGCTTCCCAGGCCACAGCAGAGGGCTGAATCGGAAGTGGAGCAGCCGGGTCTCGAACCGGCGCCCACATGGGATGCCAGATGCTTCAGGCCAGGGTGTTAACCCGCTGCGCCACAGTGGCAGCCCCGGTTGTTTACCTTTTTCTAAGGAGTCTCCTTATCTCATGGGGATAGTGACAGAACTGCTCCTTCTTCTGAGGCTTCATTAGAGTTATATATATAAAGAACAAAGAACAGTGGCTGGCACTTAGTGTATTTTGAGAAGTACCTTTTGTGGCTGGCGCCGCAGCTCAATAGACTAATCCTCTGCCTGCAGCGCTGGCACACCGGGTTCTAGTCCCGGTCGGGGCGCCGGATTCTGTCCCGGTTACTTCTCTTCCAGTCCAGCTCTCTGCTGTGGCCCAGGAGTGCAGTGGAGGATGGCCCAAGTCCTTGGGCCCTGTACCCCATGGGAGACCAGGAGAAGCACCTGGCTCCTGCCTTCAGATCAGCGCGATGAGCGGGCCGCAGCGGCCACTAGAGGGTGAACCAACGGCAAAGGAAGACCTTTCTCTCTGTCTCTCTCTCTCTCACTGTCTACTCTGCCTGTCCAAAAAAAGAAAAAGAGAAGTACCTTTTGTTACCATCGTATTATCCTCAGTACACACTAAGAAAGTTCTTGAATGCATATTCCACGTACCACTATAGCTGTTCTGATTATTAACACTTAGGAAAGGAATATCTTGTGATTCTAGTAAATTTTTTTAAAGATTTATTTATTTGAAAGGCAGAGTTATTAAGAGAGGAGGAGAGACTGAGAGAGAAAGATCTCCTCAAGTGGCCACAACAGCCAGGGCTGAGCCAGGTGGTGAGCCAGGAACTCCATCTGGGTCTCCCACATGGGTGCAGGGGCCCAAGCACTTGGGTCATCTTCCTCTACTTTCCCAGGAGCATTAGCAGGGAGCTGGATCAGAAGTGGAGCAACTGGGACTCAAACCGGTGCTGGTATGGGATGCCAATATTGCAGGCTTTACCAGCTGTGCTGCGTACCAGCCCCTACATTCTAGTAAATATTTTTTTAAAAAACAATGTCACATCGGGTTTTAGAATTTAAGACAAGCTCACAGATTAATTCCTCTTTTGTATGGAATATTCTAGACCTCTGTTTAATGGTATGCGAATGGTGCTGACGAGCAGAAAGAGGTGAATTTGGCAGTTAAATAATCTGATTGGCTACATTTCAAGTTCCTTTTCTTTTTTAACTCTGCCATTCTCTTGGTGCGCCACTGTCCTTATGTTTGTAAAGTGGCTGCTCACTGCCTGCCCTCAAGTTCATTTTCCAGCAGGAAGGAAGAGATTGGAGAAGGGCGGGGCGGCACTTCAGGAATCCACAGCATATTTTTGTTTACATGTTTGGCCAGAACCAAAGAAGGTGCATTCTTCTAGCTATGGGTTGGTCTGTGTGTGTCTCTCTGGGAGGACAGAATGTTTAATTGCAAGACAGGAGCGCACTGAGTTCTGTTTGTAAGGACAGAGGGATGCATCAGTATCTCTCATGGTTCCCTAGGGAAGCCTTCACTGGTGCAGGTCCCCAGGGGCTGTGAACACGAAACATTGCATCATTATTGCAGCATGTTGCTAACAGTGAAGAACTGTAAACAGTCTCCCTATTCCAGTGGGAGAATACACAAATAGATTGCTCATCTACCTTCAGGCCAGGTCCTCTAAAGCAGTGGTGATCCCTATATATCCACGTGGCGGGATCTCAAAGATGCGAAATTTCAAGTATGAAATTGTGGAAGGCTGAGCAGAATATAGTATAATTCCTTTTGTATGAGGTCTGCAGGTGGAAGCATCCTCTATTGCTTACAGTTACCGAGGAAGGTAGCCAACGAGAGTGATTGACACCAGATTCAAGAGTGAGAATGTGGGGAGGGATGTGACAGGGAGGGAAGGGCCATGAACACTGGTGGTTCAATGGGTGGACAGAAGGATCCAGATTTTGTGGGGCCTGATGCATATGCGGTTTGTGTATGTGTGTGGTGGAGGTCTCTCGAAGGACAAGACCCTACAGGAAATACGCCTCTAACTGGCCATTGTAAGAGCATGTGATGCACCCAGAGACCTCATTTCTGAGGTGAATAATAAGAAAATTCACAGTCACAGTCTCTGATGATTACTGAACATTAAAACGTTCCGGGCACTGGAGTTAGCATTTGTGAGGCTCCTCCCGTGATTCCTGGCAGCCGGCTTATGATGTAGATGATTCTTGTTAGCCTCATTTTATGGCCCAGGAAGCAGAGGCTCAGAAGGGTGCAGTATTTGCCCCGAGGTCTAACTACATGGCAGGGTCAGGGTTCAAGTCTGGAGCAATCCAGGACATGTCGCCTATGGATGTGTGGTGATGTTTTTCTTATCGTCATTACATGCCAGTTCTCTTCAATAAAGACTTGGCATTCATTTCTCTCCGTCTCTCCCTCTCTAACTACCTCTCAAATAAATAAATAAAATCTTTTTTTTTAAAAAAATAGCTATGTAAAGGGCAATAGGACCAGAACCAGAAAATCTTTTTTATACTATTAAATATTTGCTTTTATTCCTTTCCATCAGATATTGTATTTAGAATTGCTGTGTTCTGCCCAATATTTTTTCATAGTAATTGATTGGTGAGTCAGCAAGAATGATTTGTAGTAAGTTAAATGTCTTTGATAAAAAAAAAAAAATCTCTTTGGGGACAGTGTTGTGGTGCAGAGGGTTAAGCTGCCTCCTGTCAACCCTTCAAAACCCGGCTGCTCCACTTCTGATCTGGATCCCTGCTAATGCACCTGGCAAGGCAGCAGAAGACGGCCCAAGTCCTTGGGCCTCTGCACCCATGTGGGAGACCAGGAAGAAATTCCTGGCTCCTGGCTTCAGTATGGCCCAGCCTTGGCCATTTGGGGAATGAATCAGCGGCTAGAAGATCAATCTCTCTCTCTTCCTCCCTCAGTAACTCTGTCTTTCAAATAAGTAAAAAATAAAATCTGAAAACAAAGCAAAAACAAAAACAACCTCTTCAGAATCCTTGTCTCTTGCCTGGGCTAAGTCATGAATAGTCAAGTAGTCAGTCCTGGAGACCTGGTGCAGTTTTTCTCTGAATGGAGCAAACAAAACCTTGTGAGCAGCCGGAGCAGGTGCGGAGAGGTAGATGTGGGTTCTGTTCTGCAGTATTGCTGCGGTTAGGACTATGGCTGCCTGTGGATCCTGAAATGACAAACTCTACTCCAGAAGTGGGGGGAGGCGGTAACGGGGCAGGTTCTGTCTAAACTGGCCAAGCCTTGAAACAGCCTGAGTTCATGGCTGGAGCAAGTGGTGACATGGAGCTGGGGACCCGGGTGTGACACCTCCAGCCGCACACCCACGGCCATGAAGGAACTCAGGGTACCAGCAGAGCCTCCAGACTTGGTCATCACTCCCGGGGGCCCCACAGCAGTTAGAGTAGGGATGGGAGCCGTGTGGCTCTCAGCTGCAGAGAGCTGGGGCAGAAGACCACGAGGGGAGGCCCCAGGAGAAGGAGCGAGCCACGTTCCAGATCAGACTTAGTGAGCATCAACGTTTGTAAATCTTGGACCTGGTAGCAGGCAGCAGGTTTGCCAGATGCCTGAGTGGAGGGCCTCTTTCTGCTGGATTGCTCTGCTTCGGTTTCTTTTGTTGCGTGCGCAGGAGCGATCGGCCCCTCGGCTGCCGGTAACAACCTGGCAGTGGAAAGCCAGCGGCAGAGTGTGCTGTAACCGCTCCAGGCTTTGCACAGACAGCCCAAGAGCCTTCCAAACCCAACTGCGCCGCAGCCCTTGGCCATTCAGGGCACCCAGGTGGACGAAGGCTTTGTCCTGGTCACGTTACAGATGAGGACACAGGCACCCGTGGCCGCACTGACCGCAGCGTGCAAGTTCATCCGAGCATGGCTTCCTGCACCCTGACAGTTTTACAAGTTCCTGCTGAAGCATCTCCCAGGAATTCTAAAGTTGGAACGCGGAGCCCCTGGAGGAGTGAAAAACACACAGGCTTCGGGTTCTCCTGATAATTACAGAGGGGGATGACAGACAGGGCAGCGGGGTGAGGAGTGCAGAGCGGATGCTCAGGCCGGTAAGCCCTCCTCCCGCGTCTCCCGTGGGGGCCTCTCCTGTTACTCCTGGGCTGCCTGTCTGTGCTGATCCCGGCGAAGGCCTCGTGGGTGTGGACAGAGCCCCCGCACACAGCACCTCTGGCTTCCTGTGGCGGCCTGCCCCGGGCTGCCAGCCTCCGCAGTAGCCTGGCCCTTCTTGCTCAGACAAGCCCATCCCTGAGCTCGCAGGCTGTTGGGAGGGCTCGGTTCTGGCGTCTCTCCCTGCCCACTCCTGACACCAAGAACCCAGTGCTCCCAGCCAGATCCCCTGGGCTTCTAGGCTTTGCGCTGGGCTGAGGGCACCCAGTGTGGGCCCTGCCCTGCAGGGGATGGCCAGGCACAAGGGCAGGACTGAGGGTGGGCCTGGAGGGACAGTGGCCCTTGCTGAGGGAGGTCACCGGGGTCAGGGAGGCTCATCAGGCAGGGTGGCCCTGGGCCTGAGTCCTCAGAGGCTGAGCTGCTCAGAGGGGAGCCAGGCCCTGCAGGTCCTGGTGCTGGTTGGTGTCTGGGTCCTTCCGCAGGGCCCTGTGCTGGTCAGGGACCCTAAGGAGTGGGTTGAGGGGTTGGTGGGTGGGGGAGGGGTTTCATGCCTGAAGTATCTACTGAGCTGTGCTTTTTAATCTGGAGTTTTATTCTCTAAGAGACATGGAACCTTGTGTCTTGGTTCCTTTAGACTGATCTAATAAAACACCATCAACAGGGTGGCTTATAAACCACACAAGTTTAGGGCCGGCGCCGTGGTGTAGTGTGTAAGATGCAGCCTGTGATACCTGTATCCTATGTGGGCACCAGTTCGAGTCCTGGCTGCTCTACTTCCTGGTAATGTCCTGGGAAAGCAGCAGAAGATGGCCTAAGTGCATGGGCTCCTGCACCCATGTAGGAGACCAGGAAGAGGCTCCTGGCTTCTGTCCAGCCCAGCCCTGGCCATGGTGGCCATTTATGGAGTGATCTAGTGCATGGAAGGTTCTCTATAATTCTGCCTTTCAAGTAAAGAAATAAATACATTTTTAACAAAAGAAACAGGGAGATGTGTTTCTCATAGCCCTGGAGACTGTGAAGTCCAAGATCGGGTGGTAGCAGGTCGGCCCCAGGCGAGGGCGTGTTTCCTGGTTCATGGATGGTGCCCCTTCTGCCATGCCTTCATATGGTAGGGCTGAGCAGGTTGTCTCTGTATGGCACTAACCCCACACACCTGGTCACCTCCCAGCGGTCCCTGTCCTGCTAGCATCAGTTGGAGACCAGACTTGAGCACAGGAATTTGGGAGGGACACAAGCTTTCAGACCCCAACACTTCCAAAGATTTGAAGTGATGGGGGGGATGATTGCATTGGAGATTTCAGAGCTTCTCGCTCGTGGCCATGTGCAGGGGGAGTGGAGATAGGGCAGCAGTGGTTGAGGAGAGAGCTTGGAGAAAAGTAGATGCAGAAATGATAGATGGGGCCAGTGTTGTGGCGCCATGGGTACAGCCAGCACCTGCAAGGGCAGAATCTGGGTACTGCTTGGAGTCCCGGCTGCTCCACTTCCAATCCAGCTCCCTGCTAATGCGCCTGGGAAGACAGTGAAAGATGACGCAAGTGCTTGGGCCCCAGCACACACATGGGAGATCTGGATGAAGCTCTTGGCTTCTACCTGGCCCAGCCATGGCTGTTGCAGCTATGTGGGGAGTGGACCAGCAGATGGGAGATCTCTCTATGTGTCTCCCTCTCTCTCTGTAACTCTGACTTTCAAAATAAGTAAATCTTAAAAAAATAAAAAGATGACAGACAGACGTCTTGGCAGACTCCTGCATTCTAGAGTAGGGGTGTGAGTGGATGGTGGGCTCAGTTTCTAGGCCCACAAAGTGGGGATATGGGCACTGAGGCAGAGTCAAGATCTCATGGCCTGAACCTTGGATCGAGTGTTCCTTTCCTTCTCCTTGGGCCCCAGTCCCTTGCAGCCTTGCCTTGTCCTCACGTGGCTGGGGAATTACTTTTGCTCACGTGTAGGTTAATGATTGATGGGAATTAATGTGTTGTAGGTTCCAATGACCCATTTCCATTTTAGAGAAGTCCTCAGTCCTGGTCTAAAGCAGTCCTCAGAATGCTTAGGTCAGCTGTGAAGTTTTTCATCAAAATGTTACTAAAAAGCTTCTAAATATTCAACTTTAGCTTCACTTATATTTAGGTCTCTCTCTATTGGGACCTAAATTGAGACCAGATTTAAAAAAAAAAAGCCAAGACGCAAATGGTGGAGTTAGAAATGTGCCAGGGGATTCCAACACAATCCCATCAAGATGGCATGTACCAATGCCATCGCACTAGTCCAAGTGATCAATTTCAGCTCACAATTGATAGCTCTGATAGCTCGAAGAGTCAAAGAGATCACACAAACAAGACAAGTATCTGCTAATACTGACTGATAGAATCAAAAAGGGAGAGAAAGATCCAACATGGGAAGTGGGATACACAGCAGACTCATAGGATGGCAGATGTCCTAAACAACACTCTGGCCTCAGAATCAGCCCTCAAGGCATTCAGATCTGGCTGAAGAGCCCATGAGAGTATAGCAGGCATGGAAAGCCAAGATATCATGGAAAAAAAAAAAAAAGACCTAAATGAATGATCTCTGTGAGTGAGATCCCAGTGGAAAGAACGGGGCCATCAAAGAAGGAGGTACCCTTCTCCGAAGGGAGGAGAGAACGTCCACTTTGACTATGACCCTATCGGAATAAGATCAAAGTCAGCGAACTCTAAAGGCTTCCATAGCCCTGGCAACTCATGACTAGAGCCTAGGGAGATTACTGATGCCATGAACAGGAGTGTCAAATTGTTAAATCAGCAACAGGAGTCACTGTGTACTTACACCCCATGTGGGATCTGTCCCTAATGTGTCGTCTAAAACGAAGTGATGCTATAACTAGTACTGAAACAGTATTTTTATACTTTGCGTTTCTGTGTGGGCACAAACTGATGAGGTCTTTACTAATTATATACTGAATTGATCTTCTGTATATAAAGAGAATTGGAAATGAAAAAAAAACAACCTGGTGTTAAAATGGAAATGGCATAGAAAATTAATTAATTTGAAAAAAAAATTATGTAGGATCTCTGTCTTTAATGTGCTGTACATTGCTATTTAATGCTATAATTAGTAATCCAATGGTAGTTTTTTCACTTTATGTTGCTATATGGGCAAAATGTTGAAATCTTTACCTAATATATACTAAACTGATCTTCTGTATACAAAGAGAATTGAAAATGAATCTTTACATGAATGGAAGGGGAAAGGGAGCGGGAAAAGGGAGGGTTGCAGGTGGGAGGGAAGTTATGGGAGGGGGGAAGCCATTGTAACCCATAAGCTATACTTTGGAAATTTATATTCATTAAATAAAAGTTAAAAAAAAAAAAAAAAAAAAAGCCAAGAATGTTACTTTCTTTTGCCCCCTAGTGGTGGACTCTTGAACACCTCGTGAGTGCAACCTTTTTGGGATTCATTGATCCAGAATAGTGATTGTATGAGCCACAGAGAGCCACTGCTTGGCTTTTCAGTAGCCAGTCATCCAGTTGCTAAAGGAGCAGCAAAGTATAGCAGTTACCATGAATTCTGCCTGGAAGATTTTATTTTTGTTTTCTTAGCATTTTACATTGCCCATTGATCCAGCAAATATCTTGAGGTCTTAGACTGGGTTGAGAAGCGATGGCATGTACACCAGCCGTCATTCCTTCTACATCTCATGTTTTCTCCTGTTATTCCAGATCCAGGGGTGAGTGGGAAGTATTTACAACGTGTTGTTACAGGTCTGATGAGAAAACTATGGAAAGATTACCCATCCGTGTTAGTGCCAGTATCTTGAGACAAATAAGGCATAAGATAATGGAAAAGTGCGAACTCTTCAGTGAGGGGGTGGTGATGAAATGGACTTGCTGTTGCAACTCTTTCCCTTTCTGGCAAATAATTTTAGAGAACTGTTTATATGCTCCACGAACTAGCTTCTTTGGGGGAGAACCAGAGGTTGACAAATGGACTTAAATTCCCTAGGCTATGATTAGTTAAAAAATTTATTTATTTGAAGGTAGAGTCAGAGCAGGTTAAGCTGCTGCTTGCGATGCTGGCATCCCATGTTGGAGCAGCAGTTCAAGTCCTGGCTATTCCACTTCCGGTCCAGCTCACTGCTAACACACCTGGGCAGGCAGCTGATCCTGGAAGAAGATGAAGCTCCTGGCTCCTGGCTTCAGCCTGGCCCAGCCCTGGCTGTTGAGGCCATGTGGGGAGTGAACCAGTGGATGGAAGATAGTTCTGTGTCTGTGTGTGTGTGTACGTGTGTGTGTGTGTCTCCCTCTCTCTCTGTGGTTTGTTCTTTCTAGATTTATATTTTCGTATGGACATATTGCTTCAGTTCCATCTAGGGCTGTCTTGTTTACGTATAAGATTTTTGAAAACTGTATCTGTTTTAACAATTATGAAAATAGAATGTATTTATACCTGTTGTAATCTGCAGTGTGCTTTTATCCATGGTCTCTGAGCTTTTGAATGAGGTGGGAATATTCTGCCTTCCACGTGAGGAAAGCGAGGCTCCAGAACGTTATACAGTGTGTTCAAAGCCACAGAGTTAAGTGTCAGCCTGAATCAGGGCGCTGGTGTGAGACTTGAGCGTAGGCTAACGCTTCCATCATCCCACTGCAGTGTCTTCAGGGTCTTTTTCTTCTTGCTAATTTTTAAAGATGTATTTATTTGAGAAGTAGAGACAGAGACACAAGGAGAAAGAGAGCTCCCTTCTGCTAGTTCATCTTCCAGCACCCACAGTGCCAGAGGCGCTGGGCCAGGCTGAAGCCAAGGGCTGGGGACTCCATCTGGTGTCTCCCATGTGGATGGCAGGACCTTAACTACTTGAGCCATCGCTGCCGCCTCCTGAGGGCTGCATGAGCGGGGTGCGCGAATCAGGAGCCAGAGCCAGGGATCAAACCCAGACACGCAGTGTGAGACGCAGGCATCTGTACCAGTGTCTTAACCACTAGGCCAAACACCCACCATCCCTCCCACCGTTGTAATTTTTTTTTGTTGTTTATTTATTCATTTGGATGGCAGAGAAGCAAAGAGAGCTCCAATCCACTGGTTTACTCTCCAAATGTCCACAGCGAGTGGGAGCCTGCAACACAGCCGTGGGCATCACCACCACCTCCCAGGGTCTGGCCAAGCGGCAGAGTTAGAGAGAGAGGTGCTCCATCCACTGGTTCACTCCCCAAATGGCCACAATGGCTGGAGCTGGGCTGATCCCAAGCCAGGAGCCAGGAGCTTCTTTCAGGTCTGCCACATGGGTGCAGGGGCCCAAAGACTTGGGCCGTCCTCTGCTGCTTTCCTAGGTGCATTAGCAGGGAGCTGGATCAGAAGTGGAGCATCCAGACTTGAACAGTGCCCATGTGGGATGATAGCGTTGCAGACGGTGGCTTTACCTGCTACACCACAGTGCCGGCCCCATTGTGATGCTTTGCAAGCCTCCTTGTACAGCTGCTTACTCCGCGTTGACCCGTAGACAAGCTGACTGTGCCATAGAGAGGCTGGCATTGAGGTGTGGGAGTGGCTGGGGTATCCACAAGGGAAGCCCCCCGTTGGGAAGCTGAGTCCCAGCCAGCAGCCTGCAGGAGCTGGCTGGCTGCAGCCTGCGAGGCTGGGGTAGGAGGGCAGTCATCAGACCTGTCAGGAATCCAGCAGTGAGAACGGGGTTATCAGCCAGGAGGAGGGGCTTAGGGAAGAAGAGAACTCAGTGGTTAGGACAAGGGGAGAGGAAGGGAAGGACTGCCATTTCTAGCATGGCCGGCAGTGTGTGGGTCATCAGTACGCGATGTGGTCTGCTGGCCCCGCCGCCCACCCGTGGCTCCTCCCGTGACTGCACGTGGTGTGGAGTCGGACCCACAGAGGACTGAATTCAGGCTCTGCCACTCGTGAGCTGCAGGGCCCTCGGCGAGTTTCTGACCCTCTCTCGGCCCAGGTTTCCCTGCCTATAAAATTGCAACATGTTTTAAGCAAATACTAAAGCCTCAAACAGAAAGACGCCTCCAAAAGATGATGGAAAATGTCTTGCAGAAAAATACAGTGTGTGGATTTCACAGTGTTTTTACACCAATATGGACTTCTCGTTTCATTGCAGTTTTATTAAAGTTCTTTTGAGAGGGAGGGAGGTAGGGAGGGGGGGGAGGGAGGGGAGGGGAGGGGAGAGGGAGAGGGAGAGGGAGAGGGAGAGGGAGAGGGAGAGGGAGAGGAGAGGAAAAGCTCATGTCTGCTGGTTCATTTTCCAAATGCCTGCAACACCAGTGCTTGGGCCAGGAGCCAGGGACTCAGTGGTGTCCTTCCCTGAACTGGTGTCAGTGCCTTTCAGAGGACAGTCCGGGGAGAGCCCTTCCAAGGGCTCCTCACTGCTCCCCATGCCTCTCCCTCCCCCAGGCTCCCTGAGATTTCACCAGCCGCTCACTCTGCCCCAGAGGACTTGTCTCCCTCCCCGTCCTGGTGTGCTCTTCTCTCTATCCCTGTCCCTCTCCTCCGATGAATTTGGTTAGCAGGATGGAGGTGGATGAACTCAAGACTGTGGGAAGCAGGGGAAAGGGCTGTGGGGGTAGGGGTGAGGTGGGCAAAGGCCTTCCTCAGCTGGTGAACAGGAAGCTGGGTAACCTCCTTGCCCTGGATTCATGGAGAAGATCTGCTGCCCCCTAGTGTCCTAGCCTGGGTCATGAAGAATTGCTCTGAAACTTAGGCTCATCCCATAGGGGCCATTCCTGCAGCTGTGAAGTGATGCGGGGGAGAGAGGCACTTGGCACCTACCACGTTGTAAAGAGAGTGATCACCAAGCCAGGAGGGTACAGAACTCACCTATGAGGCCAGAGTTGTTCCTGGAGAGTTGGGGGTGCAGGGGCAGGGGGCAGAGGTCCACCTGTGGCTAGCAGTCCCACAGGCAGCCAGACAAGTTTGGGGTATGCTCTTGGGTTGGAAGACTCCAGAGCAGGCCCTCCAGGGTGAGCTGGGTTTGAGCCAGAATGGACCTGACTGTTCATCCGCCAGGGTCCTGCTGTCCTGAGTTAGACTTGTGGGCATTTCTGGAAGGAAGCAGCAGCTCTGGCTCAGGGCATGCCTCTGTGAAGACAGCCCCTTAAGATGGAAAGAGGCACTTGCTTGCCATACCCTAGGTACTTGGGGTCTTCCACATGGAGTTCATGCTCTAGCATCCACAGGGTCGTTCAAGTGTGCCAGCAAGGAAAACATGAGCGAGGAATGGATTGGAATGCCCTTTGACCTTGTCCTTTGTTTTGGCTCTTCTCCTTTTAGGAAACCTGTTTATTTTCTGTTCAGATTAATTAGTTTTTTAAAAAATTTATTTGAAAATCAGTTATACATAGGAGAGGCAGAGAGAGAGGTCTTCCATCCGCCGGTTCTCTCCCCAATTGGCTTCAGTGGCCAGAGCTGTGCCGATCTGAAGCCGGGAGTAGAGAGCTTTTTCTTAGCCTCCCACGTGGGTGCAGGGGCCCAAGGACTTGGGCCATCTTCTACTGCTTTCCCAGGCCACAGCAGAGGGCTGGATCGGAAGCGGAGCAGCCACATCTTGAACTGGCACCCATATGGGATGCTGGCACTGCAGGCGGCAGCTTTACCCGCTATGCCACAGCGCTGGTCCCCAGATTAAGTAGTTGTAAAAAAACAAAGATGGGGGTGGGCAAAGAATATTTGAGACTGGCCTTAATAAGGCAGCCCACGTGGGGCCCTCCTGGGAGGTGCCCGAGCTCATCCCCTGAGATTTTCTAGTGCTGGCCAGCAGAGGGCACTCCTCACTCGTGTTTGGCACCATCTTCCTTCCTGGAGCCGCTGTCTTGGGGCTGCAGGATTCCAGTCATTTCTCACTCATTTCTCCTCCCAGGGAGAGGCAGTGCCTGTGCCGCGCCCACTGTTGTCTGGGCAGGAAGGCAATGGCCAAATTGTGTGTGAGAGAGGCGTCCTCCAAGACTCTGGCAGAAATGGGACCAGAGGGGCACCTGCGGCCTCATAAACGCCAGCTAATTAGTGCTGGACTCCAGATGGGCCCCGCCTGCCAAGCTTCACACCTCTGTGGCTCAGCCCTGCCTCCCGCGGGTGCCCAAATGAGAGCGACAGTTGTAAAAGTAGCACCTTGGGACATGCAGGGCTCTGTGCTTCCCGTGGGGATATTTTTACATTTTCATTTGTTTTTCTTTGAGAGGCAAGGAGACAGAGACAGAAAGAGATCTTCCACCTCGTGGTTCACTCCCCAGATGCCGACAACAGCCAGGGCTGGGCCAGGCTGAAGTCAGGAGCCAGGAGCCAGGAGCCATAGCCAGGAGCTCAACCAACTGAACCATCACCTGCTACCTCCCAGGGTGTGCATCAGCAGGAGGCAGGAATGAGGAGCAGAGCTGAGACCTGAACCAGAGATTGTGATATGGGATGCGGGTGTCCCAAATGATGTCTTATCGATTGCACCAGACACTCACCGCTGTGGGGACGTTACAGTTCCTTCCGGACGTCCTCCCCCTCCCTGCTCCAGCGTGCTTTCAGTCCTGATGCTGTTGATCAGAGTAGGGATGGGTAACAGTAACTGTGCTCTGAGTACTGGGCTAGGTGCTTTTCACGAGATTAGCTTATTCAACTCTCAGAAAATCCCGAGAGGAGAGGAACCCTGGGATTTCTGAGGCTGTGTGAGGGTCAGATGCTTGCTAGTGAGGGAGGACTCGGACTTGACCCCACCGAGGTGCTGCCCACACCTGCCCGTCTCCCATTCGTTGAGTCCTCACTGGACACTGGGCAGTGAACCGGTGCATCACTGGCTGATTTTAGTTGGAATGGTTTCGTTTCGGTGTTTATTCAAATACTTTTGAAAACAAGAAGGAAGGGAAGGAAGAAAGAGAGGGAGGAAAAGCCAGCCTGCAGCCAGCAGCCAGCCAGAGGGGGGCGCTAAAGAGTCCACATGCCTGAGACCGTGTCCTCTCAGTGGTGGGAAGGCTGGTGATGCAGGGTCACAAGACGTTCCGTGACCTTGGCTCTTTCCGGGAGCTGCTCTGCTTCTGCCAGGGTTGTGTCTTCTGGGAAGGGCTGCACTGCGTTCCACGTGTGGGTTCTGCTGCTGACAAAGTCCTCATTTAGTGCATGCTCCCTACCGAACCCCATGTCCCCTGGGTCACTTTCATCTTCCAGCTCTCTCTCCAGGGGCCCCTGCCCTCCTGCCTTTGGCTCTGGCCAGGTGCCCCCCCTGCACCTAACACATCCTTCCCTGACCCCTGCTAACAGCTTTGTGCTGCCGGAAGCTCAGCTTGGGGCTGGCAGGGTCCAGGGGCCATGTGGGAGCCCAGGACATGAGCCAGCTGTCCTGTGTGCCAGTGCCCTGGGCTCCTCATCTGTGAGCTGGGGGCTGGGAGTTATGTGAATGGATGGCACCCCTGTAGGTTCAGACATCACCCCATAGTAAGGGTTCAATGTCTGTGGGCCATGATTATTGTGGAAATTGTGACCACAGCCACCGTCCTATTTTTCTATTTCACTGTCTTCCCAAATTCTCCTGACATTTCGTCCCCTCTTCTGGCTCCTCTTCCCTGCTGGCCACTCCCCAGCCTGCTGCTTCCCTGCTGCTCCCTGCCCTGACCCGGCCCCCAGCCAGAGCCCGAGTATGGCCATCCTCATGGGCTCCTCTTCCATGGTGTTAGGTCCCTGGTCCCATCTGCTTCTGAGCCCCTGCATTTCTGCCCATTTGCTGGTTTTCCTCACTCCTTGCACCCAGGTGTTCCCCTCGCCACAGCCAAGGCTCCTTGCCTTTGGTCTGCCCAGCCGTGCCAGGTTTGCTCTGATGGAAATCCAGGTCTTCCCCACCCCTGTCCAGTTTGCTCGACCTTTCCACCTGCACCGGTCAGGGGCCTAGATATGCTGAGACCCAGGCCAGTCCTGCATCCTGATTCCTGAATGGCTCTGCACTGTGGAAACTCCTCTCGAGGTCAGTGTAAAAGCCTCACTCATCTGAAAGATGATCCTTTCCTCCGTGGGGCTGCAGGTGTTGAAAGGGAGGCCTTGTCCCCTCGCCCACATACTCACTTCCCACCATACCTCTGTCCTCCCGCTGACCTCCACCTGCCAGGAATTGAAGCCTCTCCCATGAGCAACAGGGCCAGGTGCCCGGAAACAGTCATCAGGGCGACAGGTGGGCTCCCTACCCTCAGGGCATTGTCCTCCTCTCCTCTACACAAATGCAGAAGAAAATGGCAGATGTGGGGGCTGATTCTCTTAGAAAGAACAACCTATCTTAGAGGTTAAATTGTGACTTTTCACTGCACATTCATTATCTGTCTTCAAACAGAGGAAAAAAAATTAAGATGTCTTTGTAACTCCAAGGGCAACTTGCCTTTTATTTATTTATTTATTTATTTTTAATTTTTGACAGGCAGAGTGGACAGTGAGAGAGAGAGAGACAGAGAGAAAGGTCTTCCTTTTGCCGTTGGTTCACCCTCCAATGGCCGCCGCGGTAGCGAGCTGCGGCCGGCGCACTGCGCTGTTCCGATGGCAGGAGCCAGGTGCTTATCCTGGTCTCCCATGGGGTGCAGAGCCCAAACACTTGGGCTATCCTCCACTGCACTCCCTGGCCACAGCAGAGAGCTGGCCTGGAAGAGGGGCAACCGGGACAGGATCGGTGCCCCGACCGGGACTAGAACCCGGTGTGCCGGCGCCGCAAGGCGGAGGATTAGCCTGTTGAGCCACGGCGCTGGCCGCAACTTGCCTTTTAATTCTCATTACTGCTCCTGGGGCAGGTGGGGGTGATCAGCCTACCTGGACTTCAGGGGTTGCTGTTGGGGCATCAGCCTGGGGAAGTAGGAAAAGGCCCTGGATCCTGGTGCAGGAGGGAGGGTGGCTGGAGGGCTCCGCAGCCGGGTCCCAGGGGCTGCTGACCGAGGCGATAGGCAGGTGTGGACCTAGGAGGTCGTCCATGCCTTCACACACTGATGGACCGGATGCTCTTGTGCACCTGTGGTGCTGAGAAGGGCTCTGGGACCCGGGAATGCGGCCGGACTATTGTAGACAGAATCTCCATCCTGTGGGATTCAGATGGGAGAAACCCACAGGACTGGGGCTTCCAGCAGGTGGCCTACCAGAGCCTCAGTGGAAAGAGACCTGAAAGAGGGGTTTCTCTCCAGGGCGCGAGAGTTCAATACTTACTGTGCGTGAAGCACTTCCAGGTCTGTTGCTCGCTTCCTTTCTTCACAAAGAAGTAATACATAGTTCTTTTAGTTGTGGTAGAAATACAATGCATTCCTTCTTAAAAGATTTTTTTGAAAGGGCTCACTTTTTATTGCTGGCAAATCTAATTCTAGTTCTGACTTCAGGCTTGGCTGGATCCAGGTGGCTCATTCATGTCACTAGGCCCCTGTCTGTCCCAGACTCTTGTTCTGCTTTCTGCTCCATGTGTCCTGCACAGCTCCAAGTTTATACCCCACCAGCTCGGCTCTCGTACCAGAACAACTGTGTAACTTTTCTTTATGTCCAGCAAAAGTCTAGAGTCTCTCTCTCTCTCTCTTGTTAAAGTTTTACTTTATTTATTTGAAAGGTAGAGTCAGAGAGAGAGAGAGATCTTCCATCCACTGGTTTATTCCCTAAATGGCCCCAATGGCTGGGGATGGGCCAGGCTGAAGCCAGGAGCCTGGAACTCCATCTGGGTCTCCCACATGGGCGCAGGGGCCCAGGGACTTGTACCATCTTCCGCTGCTTTCCCAGGTGCATTGGCAGGGCGCTGGATTGGAAGTGGAGAAGCCACAGCTCTAACCGTCATTCATATGGATGCTGGGCAGAGAGAACCAGCATATGTCCAGCTGGCAGCCCTTGCATCAGTATAGCCAGAAGGGCTGAAAAGAGCCTGCACCCCGGGAGACCTTCACAGGGCCCAGCCTGTCGCTGGTAGTCCATGTGACCTTGAACGACTCCTGGCTTTCCAGCCTCTAAATGAGGGTGGTAGGCTGGTGTGTTCTCTGAAAAGCCTTCCAGCTTTTGATCTGTTTGGGTGTTAGGCACGTTATCTGAGAGCAGACATATCTGATTAAATTAGCAGGTTTGAGACAGTGCAGGGTTTTGGATCCTGGTGAAAACACCTGGATAGAACTTCTGTTTCCTCAACAACAAGCTCTCTTAGTGAATAGCTGAGGAAGACGAGGGGTACCTGGGACCTGCCTTTGTTCAGGTCGCACTGCTGGTTCCTGGCGGCACCTGCCTACATCTTTGTCCATATATGGTAGGCACTGAAGCTTTGCACGTTTTTCAGTCTGGTAATGGGAACTGAGTGTCACTGTGTGGATTTCATGCACCAAAAGCTACAATGGCACATTAAGGAAAATTTCGCCTGGCCTCACTGGCAGTGTGAACTTGAAGTTTAAACAGCATGTGATTACCTATAGCTGTGGGAAGACCAGCTTCCTGATGCCAGCATGTGTTTCCAAGACTCCAGTGAGAGGTCTCGGCCTGGAGTTTTGCTGTAATGATTATGTCTCCCCTTGAGCAGTGTATTTCTCTAGGAAGATGGGGAGGGAGGCCGTGGCAGGGGTTGTTCCGTGGTGACTGCTGGTGTGACTTACCTTTAGGCTCACTCAGACATCTGCAGGGGCAGTGTCCATGTTGCATGGCTGGTATGAGTCATCTCAAAGCCAGAAAGCTACATGTCACCCTGGACAGGAAGTACTGGCAGCCATGCCGTTTCATAAGCCTGTAGCCCTGGGCTTTGTGAACATTGGGGTGGACTGTGCGGTGCAGCAAGTAAGAGCCCCCACACCCAAATGGTTTAACTTGAAACCTGGGAGCATTGCTGCTGCCCAGCCGTGTGACCTGGGGCAACTTACTTGAGCTGTCTGCGCCTCTGTAATCTGTAACTGTGCACTAACTTAACCACCCACTCATCCGGGCTTGTCAGGGTAAAATAGAAACACACGTCTCAGGTTCTTAGTACGCACTGTTGCTGGCGATTGCGGTGTCATTCCATTGCAGGGAGGTGCTCAGAGGAGCCAGAGTGGCATAGCCTTCCCAACAGAGAACCCGCACATGTCGGGATGGCCTGCTATACTTATTATGTGTTTTTTTCGGCTCCTCTTCTCCTGTACATGGATTTCAAACTTTTATGCACTGTAGTGAACTTGAGCCAGTACCTGCTGTCACCCAGGGTGCACATGAGCGGGAAGCTGGAATCGGAAACAGAGCTCAGACTGAAACCCAGGCACTGTCATCCGGAATGCCAGTATCCTAAGAGCCGGCCTAACTGCTGCACCAAGGGCTGCCCCCTACAAGGGCCTTACTTAATAACTGGTCTATTGGCCATTTGAGCTGCGTTGAGTTTCTCTCCTGCAAACTCTGGGAGTTGTATCCTACCCGCCAGGTTCACGGCTCTGGTTACTCAGTCAGGTAAGGGTGAGCTTCTGTGTCATTTCTGTGCTCTTGGAAAACACTGCCAAGTTGTTGCCAAGTGATGATGTTGTGTTGATCTACATGTTCACCGTTCCTCCACTTTCTTGCCCACATTCAGTATTCCCCTGTAGACTATGTTAATTTGAGAGGTTTGTGAGCTCTCTGATTTAAGTTTCCATAGGGAGGGTGAGCATGTTTTGTTTACTGATTGGGTTTCCTGCTTTTGTGAAATCTCTGTTAGAGCAAAACATTTGTTTTCCTTTTGAACTGGTGTATCTGATCGCAAAATTATTAAATGCACATTGTAAAATTTCAGAGCTAGAAATTCAGGAATGTGTAATGTGGCCAGTGCAGGTTACCCAGCTCAGCCCTCATCTTGAGAAGTCACCACTGCTTACAGTATGGTCATTATTTTGTCAGAATCTTCTAGAAATTTTTAAATGGCACTCATTTGGCCTTAAAAATTTTGGAAGATTTATTCATGGCTTTAGTATCTTAAAAGGTGTTTTCCTCATTCCTCCCCTCCTCTCTCTTTCTTTCATTTGAGAGAAAGGAAGAGACAAAGTCCTATCTGTTGTTTCATTTCCCAAATATCTACAGTGGCCAGGGCTGGACTGGGGCCAAAACTGGGACCCAGCAACAAAACCTGGGTCTTCCACGTGGGTGGCAGGAACCCAACTACTTGAGCCATCCCTGCTGCCTCCCAGGGTGTGCAGTAGCAGGAAGCTGGAGTCAGGAGTGGAGCTAAAGTGCCAAACCCAGGCACTCTGACGTGGGATGTGGGTGTCTCAATTGCTAGGCTAAGTGCCAGCCCCCACATGGTGGTATTTTGGTTGTATAAAGATAGTCGATTTATTTCAGTAAGTCAGTCTTTTCAGAGAAGCCACGCAGCCTAGTGGGCAGGTGCTGAATCTGAGACCCCACTGACTGCTCCTACATCTTCCCGCTCTCCGCTGTGTGTGGCTAGACTGTGTGATGCACTGGCGGCGTCCTGTGCTGTTGGCAGGAGTGCGCTCTGTTTTTAATGCCAGGTCGCTGAGCTGCAAGGGCAGTGGCAACTGAGTATCACCTGCTGCTCTTCTGCCAGCACCAGCACCCTGGCCTTGGCCAAAATAACGGGAAACAGCCTTCACTCTGTATGCCTTTCACAGGCCTGCGTTTAGGTACACTTCTCTCTGAAGTGTAAATTCTGGTATCCCTGTTTTTTTATATTCTGAGACTATGGTAATGGGATTATAGAGGCCAGACCATTACCTTGGGTCTCCAGCGAGCCAGTGCCAGGTCTGGGACTCAACCCCAGTCCTGCCAGGTACTGAGGCCCCTGGAGAAGTTGGCCTCCCCCTCTTCAGATCTTCATTTCTGCACCGCCACCTCCACGTTGGCCTCATGCACATTGGCTTGCTCCAGATGACTCTGGTGACCTGGGGAGCTTCCAGTGCATTCCCCATCTTGTAAAACCTTGCGCAAGCTGGGACCAAGCAGAAGGATGTGTTCCTGTGAGGGCTGCATCCTTGAATCAGGGCTCCTGAGTATGGAGAGCATCTTCGGGCAAGGAACGGTTGCCATGGCAGCAGCTATGGCAACGCTGATGCAAGCCTTGCACCTAGTCCCACTGGAGCCCAACTGGGAGCTGGAAGTCAGCAAGTGCCCAAGAGAATGGGTCTTTTGCTGCTCTGGCTTGATACAAATGTTTGGTGAGAAGCTGGTAACTGACCCGCACCGTTTTTCTCTCCCTCGCTTGTGGCTTTTGTGGATTAGGCGACTGGAAACATCCTTTGCAACTTGGCAGTGCTCAGGATCCAAGTATGGGGATCCTGGTTGCAGGCTGGCCGGCCCTGTGCCTCACTAGCCGTGAGGCATTTCCAAGTCTAACCCCTCAGAGCCACAGCTTGCTCATCTGCCACAGTGCTTATGCACAGAGCCCATATGAGGATTCAAATGATTAATCGACATTAAAAGCACAGCATGAATCACATTATTATTGTGAAATAATTCATGTGTACTTTCAAGAGTTTGTGGAAAAATGGAATTAAAAGGTTATTCTGAAGCAGTTTCTTGAAATACATGCATAGTTTTATCATTTTGATTTATTATTTTAAAATTGTATTTGATAAGGAAAGAGAGAGGGAGAGATGAACAGAGACAGAGACTTCAATCTCCTGGTTCACTCGCTAAATGCCTGCAACCTCAGGCTGAAACCAAGAGCCGAGAACTCAGTCGGGTCTTGCATGTGGGTGGCAGGGACCCAGGTACTCGAGTCATCACCTGCTTCCTTCCAGGATGCACATTAGTGAGAAGCGGAAGTTGGAAGTGGAGTCAGGACTCTAACCCAGAGGCTCTGATATGGACTGTGAGCATCCAAGGGGCACCTTAATCACTTTGCCAAATGCCCAGCCCTTACATAATTTTCTCATAAGACTCATTTTTTTCATGAACTTTTTGAAGATCCCTCGTATGTGCATGGATTTCAATTATTTTTGTGCCAACATAAACTTAGAGTTTAATTTCGTTTCTGTGACGGGGTCTGACTCAGAAGTTCTGCACAGCCCGCACTGCCTTTTCTCCAGCTGTCTTTGAGGTCAACCGGGACTTGGGGGCGGCTTGCCATGGGTGGTGATGCTGAAATCGGTTCAGCCTGAATGGTGCCATTGGCACTGCCTTTGGTTTCCCCGACATGAGCTGGGACAAGTGCACCGTGGCCCCACCCCCACCCCCACAGCCCTATTTCACTGACAGTTTGGGAATAAACATGTTTTTATGTGTGGCCCCAGTCACTGCCAAAAGCAGCATTTATGGAGTTTCTAATTAAAAAAGAGTATTTATGGAGCTTGGAGACTGCGGTAGGTCCGGTATCAGGGTCAATAAACCGTTTTAAGCACTGTGGACTAATTTGAGCATTTTTCTGTTTTTAGCTGTTAGAATCAACAGAACATTTATTAGAAATGTCCCTTTCTGAGGACCCATTTTTTAGGATAGCGAGACGTTCCTGTTGGAGATGTTGGACCACCTACATACTAACTTATTAGTGTCTGATCAATCTACTATTGAACAAAATTTGAAGACTTCCTTTAACTCCATCCAGGGCAAACGTGCCCGTTGGGGCGGACCTTGGGCAGGATGATGTCTATAGATAGGATTTTTTTTTTTTTAGTTTTTTTTTTTCTTTTTTCTTTTTTTTTTTTTTTTTTAGTTTTTGACAGGCAGAGTGGACAGTGTGAGAGAGAGAGACAGAGAGAAAGGTCTTCCTTTTGCTGTTGGTTCACCCTCCAATGGCTGCCACGGCCAGCGCACTGCGGCTGACGCACCACGCTGATCCGAAGGCAGGAGCCAGGTGCTTATCCTGGTCTCCCATGCGGGTGCAGGGCCCAAGCACTTGGGCCTTCCTCCACTGCCCTCCCGGGCCACAGCAGAGAGCTGGCCTGGAAGAGGAGCAACCGGGACAGAATACGGCGCCCCAACCAGGACTAGAACCCCGTGTGCCGGCGCCGCAAGGCGGAGGATTAGCCTGTTGAGCCATGGCGCCGGCCTGTAGATAGGATTTTTGAGTCAGAGCTTTCCAGGATGTAAAAACCATGATTTCACCTCCTTCCTTTTTGTTTCTGATTTGGATATAGTTTGGTAGAGCCATCCCAAAGACAGCTTTCTTGCTTTTATTTCTTTCAATAAAGATTTGAAATGACAGTTCACGGTGATTAAAAAAAAATACCTTATAAGTGTCGTTTATTTGATCCAAATCCCTCTCTTTAAAACACTGAGAAAACTCAGCCATTGCTTTCCCCACCATTCATGTGCACCTGAGCTGGCAAAATTCATGAACGGACCCAGCACAGTCCCCTGGTGTCAGGATCACCGATACTTGTTTGCCATTTATTCCTCCACACACCGTTGGTCACTCCTCTCGTTCAAGCCCCTGCCTTCCTGGCTCCATTTCTGTGGGCTTTGCTTCAGCTCCCTGTCTTACCCTAGGACCCCCTCCCCATCCACCTCTCTCCTCACCCCGCAGCAAGGGCAGTTCACGGCCCAGTTGGGCGGTGTCATTTGGGGGATGGTTCCTAGACATTCAGCCTACATCCTGTTTCTTCAGCTCTTCCGATGCTGCCGCTAACTGTCCAGTATCCCTTTTTTGAAAAAATCCCTTTCTTCTTGATGGAGCAAGACTGGATGTTGTTGTCTGCAAAGCAACACTGACCTTTCTATTACCTTGATGCATTAATGGAGTTTTGAAATTACAGAAGGTTTCCCTATTGTAAGAAAAACATAAAGGAAACCTCTATTGTTAAAAATGTTCAATTAAGGGGGCGAGTGTTTGGTGCAGCAGTTAAACTGCCACTTGGGACGCCTGCTTCCTGTCTTGGAGTGGCTGGGATTAGTTGTGATCCCTTTTCCAATACAGCTTCCTGGTCATGTGCACCTTGGGAAGTGGCAGTGGTGGCTCAAGGACTTTGGTCCCTGCTACCCCTGAAGGAGACCCTGGTGGAGCTCTGGACTCCTGGCTTCAGCCTGGCACACCCCCGGAAGTTGCAAGCATTTGGAGAATGAATCAGTGAATGGAAGATCTCTGTCTGTCTCTCTGTCTTCCAAATAAAAGAAAAACAAATAATTTTAATTAAAATTATACTTTTACTGAAGTACAATATGTACACAGAAAAGCACACCGGTTAATCTACATTGATCTTTATTCACAGTTGTAGAAAAGCTAATACATGAGACAATTCTGACCTTTGTTAAATTTCAGGGCAGGTGTTTGGCCTAGCAATTAAGACACTTGCATCCAACACTGGAGTGCTTGAGTTTGATTCGGGGCCGTTGCTCCCTGTTTCAGCTTCCTAGGGGGTGGCAGGTGACAGCTCGAGTTGTTGGGGTCCTGCTGTCCACATGGGAGACCTGAGCTGAGTTCCCAGCTCCTGGCGTTAGTCCTGGGCCTAGCCCCAGCCAATGAGGGGTTCCGAGGGGTGAACCGGTGGATCAGAGCTCCATGACTCTGCCTTCTGAATTAATAAATCAGGTAGACACATGCATGCATGTGCACCAGGCGCTTTCATGATGAATAGTAAAGTCCAGTGGCGCTTCACATACCGAGGACCAACCCGGCCGTGTTGGCACAGGGCCCGGCACGTGGTCGGCCTCTGAGTCTCCATCTCTTCCCTCTGTTGCTGCCGCTTCGGTAGTACTTGTGGTGTCTGTTTGCTCATTCACGCACTCTGGAGCCAGACTGCCTGGGTTGGAACCTGGCTGAGACTCTCCGAGTAGCTGTGTGATTTTGGGCACGTCTCTTCACCTCTGAGCCTTTTTTCAATCTGTAAAGTGGGAATGAATAAAAGTACCTCTAAAAAATTGTTCTGGGGACTAAATGAGTTGCTACTCACAGTGTCTTGCACAGCTGGATGTTTTGGTGTTTCACAAAGTGAATCATTAAAAATGCAATCTGCAGGACAGATTGAGGGTCCCCCAGGTCGTGGGTCAGAGGCCAGCGGTGCTGAAGAGCTGCAGGGCCCGTGCCCTGGTGCCAGTCCGTTTCATCAGCAGAGAGCTGGGGGTTGCTTCTTGCAGACCAGGGGGAGGGGTGCCGTGAGTGCTCAGCTCCTGGGAAGGCAGGGGAGGAACAAGCAGTCCTGGTTAGAAAAATACACACTACGGGGCAGACTGGGCTCTCCCCAGGCAAAACTTTAGAAAAACGACAATCCGCTGCTCCTTGATTAAAGGGTAGAAAACTAATTATCCTTTCCGGAGGGTGAGAGGCCGCCCTTCGCCGGACTGTGACCTGGAGCGCAGGATGTGGATTTCCTTAGGATGTAAGGAAGCCTTTCCCATTGAAAACGAGCGATGATGATTCAGACGGCGTGGGGGGTGGGGCAGGGGAGGGAGGGAGGGAGACCCACCCTCACTTTTAAAAGCACCGGGAAATGTAATCTGCAGGTCAGCACCGTGAATATGAGAAAACAAAGTTCTTAAATTAGGCTTCCAAAAGCAAAACATCCCTTTAAAAATATTCTGTGATTTCTGCTAATTAGACTAGCCTCAGTGTTCAAAGTGCAGGCTGTCAGCTCTCCCCTAATGATGATGTGCTCGGGAAGCCAGGGAAGTGGTAACCAGGAAACAGGTTTATCTCTTGTGAAATACATGCCCAATAACAGCCATTCTAGTTCTTTTAGTCAAAGGAGGGGAATGAAAATGTGCATCCTGGGGTAATCTCTGTTGGTCTTTCTCTTTGTCTGTCTCTGAGGGATGGGATGGTCCAGCTAGCCTCTTCTATTTGGTTGCGGTTATCAAGAAAATTTTAGAAAAATCTTACAAATACTTATTGAGTACCTACTGTATTACAGGGTCTAGAGGGTAGGAATAGAATGTTAGAAAGACCAGTGAAGTTTTTCTTTCTTTTTTTTTTTTTTTTAGATTTATTTATTTTAAGGTCAAAGTTACAGAGAGAGAGAGAGAGACAGACAGAGACAGAGAGATATCTTCCATTCACTGGCTTACTCCCCAGATGGCTGCAAGGGCCAGGGCTGGGCCAGGCCGAAGCCAGGAGCCAGGAGTTTCATCCTGGTCCTCCATGTGGGTGGCAGTGGCTCAAGTACTTGGGCCATCCTCCTCTGTTTTTTCCAGGCCATGAACAGGGAGCTGGATTGGAGGTGGAGCAGCCAGGACTTGAACCAGCACCCACTGGGGATGCTAGTGTTGTGCCGGCCCTGACCAGGGAAGTTTGACCACTACCTAGGGTCTCTCTAGTGCACATGACGGTGTTCATGCGCTTTCAGTATGTCTATAAAGCTCTCCTGTATTGCTGACTGCAGATGTCCTGGGAGCAGGCACCATACATTGATTCTTCAGCTATATATTAAGCACCTACAAAACACAGGGAATACAGAGACAACAGAGGGTGGCCTGCTGTTGCCTGCACTTCACAGACCTGGGAGTTTGGGGTCAGAGAGGTTAAAACATTTGCCCAGTGTCGCCCTGCTGGTGAGTGGCAGGGCTGGCTCCAGCGTCTATGTTCTTACCCACTTGGACAGACCAGCCATTTACACCACCACCCAGGAAGCCTCGTGGGTTACTCCTGTCTATTCTTCCGGAACCTTGCACTTTTTGAAAGTTGTGCGAAAGATACAAGCTCCGCAGAAATTGCAAAAGGGAAACACGGCAAGATGGGGGCAGAAGGTGGTCCAGTAGTTGCTGCTGAGTCGCCTAGCACTGGGGGCAGGGAGACCATGGAGAACTGGAGGAAGGGGAGACGGCCAGCAGATGCGGGAATTTTTGGCATTGTAGACAGATTTAGTAAATGTGAGGCTGAGACACAGGGATTTGTGGGACTGGTTTCTCACAAGGGCTGATAAAGACTCAGCCGTCTGCATCCAGTCCCAGACTGCACACCATGTTTGTGCTTGGCTTTTATTGACAGAATTCTTTCTCCTGGAGTGGTAGTGAATAGGACTTTATTCCATACTATTAATGCATGAGGATCTTGCCACTGAGTGTATGTGACGTGTCTATGTACATGTCTCCTGTCTCACTCTCACCTGGACTATCTTAACACACACAATAGTTCAGTATCGGAAGGTCCATCCTCGGTACTGTGCGTCTGTCACTGCTGCTGATTCCAGAACTTTCTCTTCACCCCCAAAGGAAGCTTTGTACCATTCAGCGGAAGCTGTGCCCTGTCCCTCTTCCCCCCCAGCCTCTGGCAACCGCTCAACCACTCCCTAACTCTAGATTTGCCTGTTCTGAACAGCCCAGGTTAATTGAATCATATTGTATGTGGGGCTTGGTATCTGGCTTCTTATACTCTGTGTAATGTTTTCAGGGTTCTTCTATGTATTAGCACTTCATGTTTTAATGATTGAATTATATTTTTGTTGAATGGATGTAGCACATTTTTATCCACATATCTTTTTTAAAAAAAAAAAAAGATTTTATTTATTTATTTGGGAGGTAGAGTTACAGACAGTGAGAGGAAGAGACAGAGAGAAAGGTCTTCCTTCCATTGGTTCACCCCCCAAATGGCCACTACGGCCAGCATGCTGCGCCGATCCGAGGCCAGGAGCCAGGTGCTTCCTCCCGGTCTCCCATGTGGGTACAGGGGCCCAAGAACCTGGGCCATCTTCTCCTGCTTTCCCAGGTCATAGCAGATAGCCGGACTGGAAGAGGAGCAGCCACGACTAGAATCGGCACCCATATGGGATGCCGGCAGAGGATTAACCCACTGTGCTATGGTGCCGGCCCCTCCATGTATCTTTTAACACACTTTTAATCTATGCTTTTTAAATATAGTTACTGTGGGACCAGATGTGTGCCACACACTTTGTTGCATGTACTGTTCTGAATATATAAAGAGTTCTCATACATCAATAAAAACAACAAACAGTCTTTCTATAAATGAGCTGAACAGGCACTTTACAAAAGATGAACCACAAATATCTTATGGATTTAAAAAAATCATTTCAATCTCTTTTTAGTTCATTCTTGAAGAGTGCAGTCCTATATGAGTGACAGCTCACAGATGTCCCAAACAGGACATTCTGCCATTGGGAAATCTCGTTTGCTCATCTCTTCCAGTAGGTCACGTGTACGTTGTTACCTGAGGATCATTTTCCATAGTTTTTCCAGATACGTCTTCTCTAAAGCCTTTGTGAAATACCTTGCTCTTTGGAATGTTCCTGAATTCAGATGAATGCTAAAAAATGTTGGCAGCTGTCTTATTTTTCACGGGGGTTTCAGTTTATACGTTTTGGTTGATCACCAGTGACTTACACACAGAGCACTGGATTTTCCTCGTCCAATGATGGAGAATGGACACCTGCAACTTCCTTGCCTTCAGAATCTTAAAGATGACCATGGCACAGGCTACCGTGTCTGAACGTCTGCCACAGCCTCTCAGCTGGTCCCTCTGCTTGCACTCCGGGCTCTCTGCTCGCTCTCTCTTCTCTCTAACCAGAGGGATCTTTCTAAAAGGCAAATCTCATCATGTCACTCTCCGTTGATTTAAAACTCTGCAATGGGGGCCCGCATTGTGGTGCAGGGGGTTAAGCCAAGGCTGCTGGCCATCCTATATCCGAGTGCCAGTTCAAGTCCCAGCTGCTCTACTTCAGATCCAGCTCCCAGCTAATGTTCCTAGGCAGGCAAGGGATGATAGCTGAAGTGCTTGGGCCCCTGCCACCCACATGAGAGACCTGGATGGAGTTCCAGACTCCTGGCTTTGGGCTGGCCCCGCCTTGGCTTTTGTGGTCATTTGGGAAGTAAACCAGCAGATGGAAGATCTCTTGCCTCTCTGCCTTCTTCTGCACCTGACAACACCCCCCCTTTAATGTGTTACTGTAATTTTCATGATGAGTGTAATATAATTTCATAGTAAAAGATAAGATAATGATTGAAGATAAAGTCCACATTGGTGCTGCCCACCCCCAGTGGTGATGATCAGTGCCCATCCAGGGCCTGCCCTCTGCATACATGTAGCTGACTCTAGGTTTGTGTGGCATCTGGGCACTCATTGTATGTATATGTAAACATCAACGTGGAGGCATAGTTGCTTCTGACTGTGCCTGTTGTGTGTCTGTATGTGAGCAAAGGAAACATTACAGGCATAGATGAAGCCATCAGGCCTCTGTGTGTCCCATCCCAGTCCCTTTTGTCTCTCTCTCTTCCCAGAAGCGATCCCTTGTCTGTAGTTGATGACTTTTCATCTAAGGTTGTACATTTCTACCACATGTATCTGTGGCTATAAACAATTTTGTAGTATTATTTTGTGTGTTCCTCAGCACCATCGTATCTCCTGCAACCTGGATTTTCTTTCTTTTTCCTTCTTTTTGGAGATTTTTCATTAATATGCCACATGGACCTGTATGATCTTCTGTTGTCAGAAATGAATATGGGGATGGGTGGGCATTTGACACAGGGGCAAAGATGAAGCTTGAGATGTCTGCATCCCATACTGCAGTGCCCAGGTTTGAGTTCCACTTCTAATCCCAGTTTCTTGTGATTGTGCACCCTGGGAGGCAGCAGGTGATGGCTCAAGAACTTGGGTCCCTGCCATCCATGTGAGGGACCTGGATTGAGTTCCAGGTTCCTGGTTACAGCCTGGCCCAGTCCAGGCTGTTGTGGGCATTTAGGGAGTGAGCCAGTGTATGGAAGATCTCTGTCTGTCTCTTTCTCTGCCTTTTAAATAAATAAACACAAATAAATAAAAATTGAAACAGCATGTACACAGTTTCCTTTAACCTATTTCCTTATTGGCACACATGTCAGCTGTCACGTCTTCTAGTTCTTCATGTGTGTGTACTGTATTTCTTAACTCTTATTTATCTCCTGTGGAACAGTTTGTGTAAGATCGGAAGGCTCTAGGGGTTTTTGTTTTTCTTTTTTCTAAAGTTTGCTATAATTCAGCAAAACTGCCTAGGCCTGGTATTTTCTTTTACTTCCTTATGCGTGCTAGGGCTTGTCAGGATTTCTATTTCTCTTTGAGACAATTTTATTAAGTTAGATTTTTCTAGACATTGGGCATTTTGTTTAAATTTTCAGATGTAATGGCATAAAGTTGAGGGCCTTCTAATTTTAGTTCTCACAGCTGTTGCTTGAGCTCCTTCTGAGAGGATTTGTTGGTGTCCTTCCCACCTCCTTTTTAACTTGGCCGGCTTTGCCTCCACGTGTGTGGGTGGGGTTTCCCCTCTGGCCTCTTTGGCACCCTTTATCTTCCGCCTCCCTGCTCTCTCCCTTCCCATCACCTGGTTGAGTCCCTCTGTTTGTTCTCTCAGGTCTCAGAGAAGTCTCATTTCCTCTAAGAGGCCTTTCTGGGTTCTCAAATTTTGGTTGAGCCCCTTTATCAATCCTTACTGCTGATTAAAAAAAAACTTACCATGTTGGGCTGGGGAGGGGGAACATCTGCCTATCCTGCTGTGAGGACTCAAAGCAGGACCTGGCCCTGTCTTGTTCACTGCTCTGTCTCTGATGCCTGGCACCATGTCTCACGTATGGTAGGTGCTCATGAAATACTAGTGAGTAGATGCACAGGTGAACCCCTGTGAACAGAACGTAGACCCCATCTTTAGAAGTGAGGGCTCGGGGCTAGTGCTGTGCCGTAGTGGGTAAGGCCACCACCTGCAGTGCCATATGGGTGCCAGTTCGAGTCCCGGCTGCTCCACTTCCTAGCCAGCTCCCTGCTGTGGCCTAGAAAAATAGTGGAAGATGGCCCAAGTCCTTGGGCCCCTGCACCCATCTGGGAGACCTGGAAGAAGCTCTTGGCTCCTAGCTTTGGATTGGCCCAGCTCCCGCCATTGCAGCCATTTGGGGAGTGAACGACCAGATGGAAGACCTCTCTCTCTCTCTCTCTCTCTCTCTCTCTCTCTACTTCTGCCTCTGTAACTTTGCCTTTCAAATAAATAAATAAATCCTTACCAAAAAAAAAAAAAGGAGAGCTCTGTTCAAGATCCATTCTCTACAGCAAGGTTGCAGAGGATTTAACGAGTGACTGCGTAGTTGTCCCTGCTGACCATTTCTGAGATTCTGGCATTCCCTCTCCCACCCCATAATTTGTCAGGAAATAGAGTTGGAGTGGCAGCCAGGGAGTGAGCAGAATGAAGCTGAGTGAGCCACACTCAGCCTGGCTGTGTCCTGGGGTTCTTGTTTCAGAGCCAGAGCAGCCTCATGATGAGCGTCAGCTCTCCAGCATGAGCTTCTCTCCACCAAGAATTGGGTCCTCACCTGGCTTAACACCTGCCAGTCCATCCTCAACTGTGTACACAATGCACTGAAATAACAAGGGAGTGTGAGACGCTATCCACCTGCTTAGGGGCCCAACCAGCATGAAGAGACCTGGCTCAGGTGATGGCATATTCAGTATGGATTTCTTTTATCGCGGTGGCTGTTTGATTTCCCCAGTCCCCATTGTCCTCATGGATAGAGAGAAGGAAAACAAAACAAAAGTTTTGCTAGCAAGATGCTGTGGGGTGAGGATTCAGATGTTAAAATATTTACAATATAGAAAACATGCTGGCCAAAGCAGTGATCTTTGGGAAGGGGAAAGGGAGGCGGAGATTGGAGCGGGAGCTTCTTTTTATGGTAATACCATATTCGGATTTGTGGCTGTTGTCTCTGCCTCACGCAAATATTCATAGCACACTGGAGGCTTCATTTTAGTGATATTTTATCCAGTCTGTAAGAGTTAGTTGTAAATTTCATTGGCCCTCTGTTGTGAGTCTCAACAGGGAAAATACAAACATGCATTCTTACCGAGTTAAAGAAGGAGCTTTCTCATGCCGGCGCCGTGGCTCAACAGGCTAATCCTCCGCCTTGCGGCGCCGGCACACCGGGTTCTAGTCCCGGTTGGGGCACCGATCCTGTCCCGGTTGCCCCTCTTCCAGGCCAGCTCTCTGCTGTGGCCAGGGAGTGCAGTGGAGGATAGCCCAAGTGTTTGGGCTCTGCACCCCAGGGGAGACCAGGAGAAGCACCTGGCTCCTGCCATTGGAACAGCGCGGTGCGCCGGCCGCAGCGCGCTACCGCGGTGGCCATTGGAGGGTGAACCAACGGCAAAAGGAAGACCTTTCTCTCTGTCTCTCTCTCTCTCTCACTGTCCACTCTGCCTGTCAAAAATAAAAAAATAAAAAAAAAAAAGAAGGAGCTTTCTCATAATAATAAGAACAATAATAGATGATTTGAGTCCCTGTTAAGTGCCAGACTCTCCAGTAAACATTTAATGTTTTGTTTGTTGTTAAGATAGATTTATTTGAAAGGCAGAATGACAGAGAGGGAGACACACACACGCGCACACACGCACGCACACACACACAGATTGTCTATCTGCCAGTTCATTCCCCAGTTGCTCAAAACACCTGAGGCTTTGTCAAGCTGAAGGCAGGAGCCAGGAACTCCATTCAGGCCTCCCACATGTTTGGCAGGAACCCAAATCCTTGGGCCATTATTTGCAGCCTCCCGCGTGCATTAGCAGGAAGCTGGATTGTAAGCAGAGGAGCTGGGACTGCAGCCAGAATCTGCCACAGGCATCCTAAGGGACCATTGACCCAGTCACACCACAATGCCAGTGCCACGTGCAGTATTTTCTATAGTACATTAATTTAGTCCTTTAATTTTGTAAAGAGGGGTTGTCATCCCCACTTTGCAGGTGAGAAAGTGAAGGCTCAGAGGAAAGAGAATAGGCAAGATATAATAGGAGGTAGGGAGCGGTTGTTAGGATGCTGATTGGCTTCTCCCCTAAGCACCAGGCTCTCAGCTCCTCACTGTGCTCAGCTAACAGTGGCCACAGAAATGTTTGCACTAAACACCCACTGTCCCCGGAGCTGTTGTGGGAACGGTTGCTAACCCCCTTCTCAAGGTGATGAATGCCATTTGTTGTCATGGGGTGGGAAGGGACTCTTGCACTAACTGCAGTGTGCTGCTACCCACCTTATTCCATTTGATTCCAGACCCAAACCCTTGAATTCGAGATCCTTCCCTAAACACACCATGAATCTGGATTTTTTCCCCTCTGCTGTGGGTATTTCACATTTCTCCAGTAAGCTCCCCCCAGGGTGGACAACTTTGCTTTCCAGCCTCGTGTAGGGTTGCTGCAGGACGGCAGCTCCCTGCCACTCAGCAGTGTCTCTCCTGCTGCTCACCCAACTCCTGGCTTTCCCAGCAGCCCTTCTGTGGAGGTGCCAGTCGCTGGTCTTCATTGTCCTTCTGACATCTATGAGACTGTGGAAGCTGCTGCCTGGACCCAGGGTGGTGCTTCATAACCACGCATGTGCACTGTGCTCACTGGAGGGGCCTGAGGGCTGGACACAGGCTGCAAACTCCTCCAAGCCCTGCTCAGAAGCCCGACTCCTATCTTTGTGTCTGGGAAATCTGCAGAGCCAAGCATCTTTCTTTTCCTTGGATTTTTGTTGACTGTGCAAAGAAGTTGTTTCTGACATACAGCAAGTATACCCAGGGCTGATTGGCCCCTGTCTCGGTGAGGACCTGGCCTTGGTGGCTTCTAGCATGGTGTACTTTGGGCTGTCAGAGTCCCCCACTGGCTTCATGAAGGAGCCTTCTCACCAGCCTTGCTCCCTGGAGCTGTCTTTAAAGCCACCTAGGTGTTGGGGTCTGGCTGGAGAGTGGGAAGGAACCATCAGGAGACTTACATTTCGGTTAGAATTGCTAAACGGGACCCCAGCTGGTGTGAAAGAGCCAGAGGCCTGGGTGGCATTGGCATGTCAGTGGAGTGTGAGCCAAACATTGGGGACAACCTTTTTCCCCATTGGCCTCCCAGTGGGTTCCCCAACTGCAACAGGTGCATTCAAATGGCCCAGGAGTGTCCTGGGCTGACAAGCTCACCCTGGTGCTGGTTCTTGGGCTGTGAGGCCTGGGACTGCTGAGGCTCTGCTACACTGTGGCCCTCCCATGGGGAACCCCGGGCTGCATTCTTTCCAAAGCCTTCTCTGCCCAACTTGAGGGAGCTTTTCTCCATTTGAGAGGATCTGCACCCTCTGGATCCAGAGCTTGGCCACCAACGAAGGTGTGACTTCTACAAGTGGTTTAAACCTCTGTGAGCCTCACTTTATCTCATCTGTAAAATGGAGTAATGGTCATATCCCTGTTATTATCATCATATCATCATGGCCTTGACTTAGGATGGAGTTAGATCCCAACAAACCCATCCTAAGCTGAAAAAGTATTTCATAGCCCTAATCCACTGAACATCTGAGCCTAGCAGCACAGCACATTGTGGAGTGTTGGTGGCTCACCCTCATGTCCGTGGGGCTGACTGGAAGCTGTGGTGCCTGTCCCTTCCCAGTGTCAGGAGAGAGGATCCAACCACATGAGTATCACTAGCCTGGGAAGAGATCAAAATTCCAAGCTTGGTTTCTACTGGATAGGTTTCACTTTCACACCACTGTAACATCAAAAAATCTCAAGTTCAGCCCTGTAAGTCAGAGAGTACCTGTAGTATATATTATATTAAACTCCATTATTATGTAGTTATAATATGACATAATATAATAACCTATCTAATAAAGTTACTGTTGACATAGGTTTTGTGGGTGAAGTTTTGTACCTGGCTCATCTGTGACTGCGTTACTGTTGATCATTGTGATCATTGGTGGGAGACATGTTGGTGTGTGGATTGCAATGTGTGAAACAAGGGCATATTTACCCCTGTTGCCCTGGGAGCAGGAGCTCATCAAATAACTGGGAGGGCAAAGTCCAGTGATCACCTGGGAGGATATGGAGCAGCATTCATGGAGAAGTATTGGGTTTTTAAAAAAAAATTTTTTTAAACATTTTATTTATATATTTGAAAGGAAGAGTTAGCAGACAGAAAGGGAGAGTCAAAGAGAGATACATTCTACCTGCTGGTTTGCTTCCCAAATGGCTGCAATGGCCAAGGCTGGGCCAGGCTGAAGCCAGGAGCCAGGAGCCCTGTCTGTGTCTCTCACTTGGATGGCAGTAGCCCAAGTACTTGGGCCATCTTCTGCTGCTTTCCCAGACACATTAGGAGGGAACTGATCAGAAGTGGAACAGCGGGTACGTGAACTGGCACCCATATGGCATGCCAGTGCTGCAAACGTCAGCCGAACCTGCTAAACCACAAGAACTGTTGAAATCCGCATTCTTGTTTTAAAGGAGAGATTTTTAGACCAACATGTTACTTAGTAGCGAAGGGTATTAATTTTACATAACCATGCAGGTGCTGTCTGTTCATCTTGTGATGTTATTAGCCTGAGTTTTTATTGTATTCATAAGTATTCATAGGAGAGGCAGAAGGTGAGGTCTGATGTAAAGGCACATCAGGTGGGGGCTCCCATAGGTTTTTGTGAAGTTGCCTGGCCCTCTGTGTCACTTCCTTTTTTTTTTTTTTTTTTTTTAAAGTAAGTCTTTATTTTAAAGTAGAGAGAGATACAGAGAGACAGGGAGACATCTCCCATCCACTGGTTCACTCTCCAAATGCCTTCTACGACTAGGACTGGACCAGGCTGAAGCCAAGAGTCTGAGACTCAGTCTGAGTCTTCCTCATGGACAGCGGGGACCTAACTACGTGAGCTGACACCTGCTGCCTTCCAGGAGGCTCATTCACAGGAAGCTACAGTTAGGAGCAGACCTAGGCACTTCGAAATGCGATACCGGCAGGTCAAGGGCATCTTAACTGCTGTGCCAGATGCCCGCCCTGGTTCACTTTTGTGTTCCTCTGTAAGTCCGTGGAGCCAGGCTTTGGGAGAGAGGGGGAGGGCCATTGTGTCTGGTGGAAGCTGAGCAAGGGCAGACCTGGGGTGCGAGTGTCCATCTCATCTTCCCTCAGCAGAGTGGGTATTGCTTCCCCAGTTTTGCACACAGGAAACCACAGTTCAAGAAATTAAACCTCCCCATAAATGTGTACACTTAACATATATATATATGTATATATAAAAAATTCATTTATTTATTTGAAAGAGTTACAGAGAGGCAGAGGCAGAGAGAGAATAGGTTTTCCATCTGCTGGTTCACTCCTCAGATGGGCACAATGGCTGGAGCTGGGCCAGGCCGAAGCCAGGAGCTTCTTCCTGTTGCTCATTTTGGTGCAGGGGCCCAGGTTCTTGGGCCATCCTCCACTGCTTTTCCAGTCCATAGAGGAGAGTTAGATTGGAAGTGGAGCAGCTGGGACTCCAACCAGAACTCAAAAAGCATGCCAGCACTGCAAGTGGTGGCTTTACCTGCTATGCCACAGCCCTGGCCCCAACATATTTTTAAAAAAATAAATGAATCCTCATGTTCATGGTCACACAGTTAATAAACACCATTGGATTTGATGTCACCCATGTGATCATAATCAGATCACTTAATATTCCTAAATCTTAGAATTTAATGAACCCTAGTTCGCAAGGTAGTGAGACTAACTATATAAAATATTAGCATAGGCTTTTGTAAGTACCTAATAGCTGTTAGCTGCTGCTGTTACCATAGTTACCTTGTATTTAACTCTTGTGTGTCATGGTGCCAGCTAAGATTTTACTCAGGTCTCACCTGCGCCAAGCCTGTGCACTGTCACCATGTGCTTCTTGCCTTGCTGAGGCCAGCAGAGAGGTCAAGGTCAAGGTGACTGTCATATAACCAACCACACACACCCTCTTGGTCTATCAGTGACTAACATCTCGGGAAATGTACAAAGTGGACCCTTCTCAGCAAGCATGGAGTCTAAATGTCCGTGCTGGTGGACATCACGTTTGTAGGGGAACAATTTATCATTCCTCGAGACCTTGAAAAAGGTATCCCTGTGGGTATGTTGGCATCTATAGACTTTGATTCAACTTACAGGATGGAAATCAGGTGCTCCCCAGGTGGCAGGATTCCCCCCCAACCCCCTGACCTGGCTCACCTGATATAAGCTGCCTCCATCACTTCTATGGAGACTGGTTCATAGGAAGCTAAGCTTCCTGTTGCTCTATACTACTGTCCCATTCTGTGGCTGTACCCACTGTGGCTCCTGTGTGCCCTTGGTGGAGAGCCTGGAACTCTCCAGTGTGTGTGCAGCCAGGGCTGAGCCAGAGCTGTCAACATCGCCTGGTGGCATCCACGTGGGAGCTGTTTGTGTGTGAGAAAGAAAGACATAGATTGGGAATTGCACCAGATTACGTTTTCAATTTTGTTTTTGCGTGCAGGACCATGGACTGTGAGTGAGGCTTTCCTGCTTGGGCATCAGGAAGGAGCTTTGAGAGAACCTGCCCACTGGGCGCTGCAGCCCACTCGAGCTGCCTCATTTGCCTGGGTGTTCCTCTAAGCATCTTTCTGTTTGGTAACCAATGACTTCTTCCAGACGTCTGCCTGATGAATACTGACTTTGTCGTCTTTTCTCCTCTTCTAGGCCGAAACGGCAGCGGCGGAACAACTTTCCCATGTTTCCCTCACCCAAAGCCTGGCATTTCCGAGGGGTAAGTGTCTGCCCTGGGTGGCCCCTGTGTTTGAGCGTCTGATTCTGGGTCTGCGTTCTGGCCCCCACAGAGGTCGCTGTTGGTTGGTTTTCCTGATAGAAGTTTCCAGCAGCCAAGTGTCTGTGCTTTGCCCTTTGAGGGGGTGTGGTTCCAGTAAAATATCCAGCTCTCACCCACTGGGGGTGGCCACAGGAAGCCGCTGCTAAAGAAGTCAGCAGGTGTGTGGGGCACAGAGGCCGGCCTCAGGGTTGTTTCCCCTGGGACCTGGAGGGGGCCTGTGTGCAATGAAGGAAGAAGGAGTGAGAAGCGTGCAGTCTGTGGATCTGTGCCTTCAGTGGGGCTCCGCTTTGCAGGTGTCTGTGAGCTTTCATATATCTGACAGGGAATCACAAAATTATCCCAGGTAGAAAGTGAGAGATTCTTAGAGGTGTTGAGAGGGTCAGACCAAGGTCCTCCTGACACAAGGTTGTCTTCCTTGACAGTAACAATAATAATCAATAGTCACAGTGTATGGGGTGCTGCTGTGTGCTCTCATGAGGTCTAGGGCTGGCCTCTGCAGCAGATGTGTGCCTCTGTGGAGCTCTGGTTCACCTGCAGGCCTTGGGATGTATTGCTTCGGCTTGCAGCACTGTCTCTCGTCCAGCACTGCGTTCCCCCCAGCCCACTCATCTCACCCACTGGGTCTAAGCCTTGCTCTCACCTCCTCTGCAAGCTGCCGTGACCATGCCCCAAGGCTGAGCTTTGGGCCCTTCCTGTGCTCCCCTGCATTTTCTCATCATTCTGCGTAGTCAGCACTTACTGAGATTTAAGATTGGAGACCCCAGCATGAAGAGACCTTGTCACTCTATCCTGTTCACTGCGGTATTGCCAGATCTAACACAGTGCCTGGCACATTCCAGCTTAATGCATGTGTTGAACTAATGAATGAAGAGATAAATCACTTCCATCTGACACAAAAGCCACAGGTTGGCTTTAGATTGGGTTTCAAGTTCAAGTCTTTAATCTTTTCAATATGATTCTGAATGGTTCTAATCATACTTTTTAAAATGTGTGTTTATTTTTCATCTACTTGAAAGCAAAGAGGGAGAGAGAGAGAGAGAGAGAGAGTCTTTGATCTACTGGTTCACTTCTCAGATGGCCACAACAACCAGGCCTGGGCCAGGCTGAAGCCAGGAGCCTGGAATTCTTTCTGGGTCTCCCACATGAAAGGCAGGGGCCCAAGCACTTGAGCCATCATGTGCTGCCTCCCAGGGTGCATTAGTAGGAAGCTGGATCAGAAGCAGAGGAGCTGGGACTCAAACTGGTATTCTGGTATGGGATGCAGGTTGTCCCAAGTATAACCTGCTATGCCACAGTGCCCTCCACTAATCTCACTTTAAAGATTTATTTATTTGAAAGGCATGGTTAACAGAGAGACAGAGAAGAAGGGATGTTCCATCGACTGGTACAGCCCCCCCCCCCCAAACTGAAACAACCAGAGCTGCGCCAAGCCAAAGCCAAGAGTCTGAAGCTCCATTTGGGTTTCCCACTTTAGTAGCAGGAGCCCAAGCATTTGGGCTACCTCCTATTGCTTTCCCAGACACATTAGCAGAGAGCTAGATTGGAAGTGGAACAGCCAAGACTCAGACCAGTGGGATGCCAGTGTTACAGGCAATGAATTAACCTACCTGTGCCGTGCCAGTCCGAGCTAATCACACTTAATCCTATATAGAGCTCAGTATTTTCCCCAAATACTTATTATTAAAAATAAATACAGATCTTGGCACTACTTTAGCAATTTATAAGATACTCTCGATCAAGTATGAAAAGAAACTGCTGAAGTAGATGGGCGTGTCTACCGAATACAAGTCAGATACCTCCTAAGTCATTGACAGTTTTCTGGATAAGATCCCCATTTCCCAAAGTATGTTCAGTGGAACGATCATAACCATTGAAAAAAGGCCTGGGTGATTAAATACACTTGAGACATACTGACTATACTAAGTTACATATGTTCACTGCTGCAGGACTTCTCAGTGCCTTTGATGTGTTGCTATCCATGGAGAATCCATAAAGAGAGTTGATGGAGTTTATAGCATCTTCCAAAGTCAGTGACCTTGGAACCCCTGATTGACCAAGTAGTGGTCATTTGCCAGTGGTTGTGGGTCCACGTAGGGCCATCAACCACCCGAGTGTGCCTGGGGACTGTCCTGGTTTAGCACTGGAGGTCCTGTATCTCAGAAAACATGTTACCCCACATAAGATCACAAGACCTCTTCAACTCCTTCCCCTTGAAAAAGATCCTGTGAGTTTTTGACCCAAACTCCTCTTTACAGACCTTGCTGCCCAGAGGAACCTGTTAGAGACCTTCGTGGTTTATATGACCCTGTGTCTGCCTCCACCTTGCCATATCTCCATAAAGCAATGATTGCTTTTAAGATTAGTAATTCAGCAGGCTGGCGTTTGATCTAGTGGTTAAGACACACACCTGCGTCTAATAGGCGACTATCTGGGTTTGATACCCGGCTCTGGTTCCTGACTGGCTTCCTGACAGTGCTGGCACCGGGAGCAGCAATGATGGCTGCAGTTACTGGGTTCCTGCCACCCACAGGGGAGACCTGGATTGAGATTCTGACTTCTGGCTTCATAGGAATTTGGGGAGTGAATCATGTGCGGATAGGAGCAGTAGTTCTCTGTAAGAAACCAAGCAACCAAACACCCCTGGCTAATTGCAAGCAAGTAGGTATGTGAACCCAGTGCCACACGGACGTTAGGTTTCTGCCAGCTCCCAGAGTTAGCACTCTTTGGGTGTGGAGAGTGCTGGGGGTTAGGTCAGTTGTGGTGTTGGTCTCGGTTTCTTATCTTTGCTTTCATGGCTTCTGGGCTCGGGGTTTGTTGGTACAGCGAGATTGACACTGATGTCATAGACCAGTGGGAGAAGGCTCAGGGCCTGGCCAGTTGCCTGATTCCTCTGTGGCCAACTTGGTTTCCCTCATGCTTTGAGTCACTCTCAGTGACACAGTGGGGTGGAAGGGGAACCCAGCCAGCTGGGGGGTTCTTACGGTGATTGAATTGAAGAACTGCAAGGCTGTGGAATGCCAGGATCAAGACGGCATACACTTCCAGTCCTGAGGTTTGCCTCGCAGGTGCGTGCATGTGCGCCCTAGTGCTTCCGTGGGTGCTTTGTTTCTTCTCTCTTTAGAAATAAAAGTTTTAGATCCTCAGTGCTGGAGAGCTTTCCTATTTATGTCCACACAGAGCCACCCTCAATCAGCATTTGCAATTTCATTCCTCAATAGCTTATACAGGAAAAAGGATTGTGTTTGCTGTTTGTTCACCCAGACCTGAGCATTTGTGGATTGGCGTGGGGCAGGGGGTGTAGGGGTGGTAGCGGTGGTGAGAAAAGAATTGGAAAAGACGAGAGGGGAAGGAAACACGTTGCCTTAGACATGAAGTCAGAAAGGAGCCCCAGGGGGATAAGATCTGAGGGGCTCAGTAGCCTGGGAAAAGAGAGATTTCAAAACGATTGTGTTTATTTTGTAATTTTAAGATTATTCTAATTGTACCTGTTTATGGGGTACAATGTGATAAAGCAACATAAATATTCAGTGTGCAAAGATCAAATCAGGTTAATTAGCATTTCCATCTCTGTAAATACTTGCACTGTTGATGAACAGGAATTGTACATCTTGAAGAGGCGCAGGCTGCCGTTTGAATCGTGTGTACCGTGTGTCCTGGTGGAATCCGCGTTTCCTCTCCTTGTCAGTACCGTATGGTGGGAGCCTTCGAGCCCTTCTGTCTGCTCAGAAAGCAGAGAACAGGCTGTCGCCACCAGCGGCACCCCCTGTGCCGTGCAATACTGGACACTGGCTCCTGTCTGACTGTGCCCCTTCTCCATCCTCCCCATCGCCTACTGCTGCCGCAGTAACTGTAATGGAGGTCTTGTGGCATGGACTATGCCCCTCCCCACCTTCCCCGGGAACACCCCCAGCAGACCCACCGTCATCCTCGGTGCGTTACCACTTGCCTTTGTGGTTTTCTGGCTTGAGTGTCTGTCTCCACAGGGGCTGAGAAAGTGCCCGTGTTGGTGGCCTTGTGCCTGTGCTCTGCTTCCCAAGTGGCTTAGCCCTTCCCTGGGCTGGCGTCGCTCCTAACTGCGGACTGTGTTGGGCCCAAGTTCCCACTATTGGCTAAAGAGACCCAGGCCCTGGGCGTTTCCCACCTACTGGGCTTGCCTTCCTCTGCCCGGCAAGGGGTGCAGCTGTGCCCAAGGGCGCTTCAGGTTCTTGGAGAGAAGCTGAGAGTGTGGTTTGGGTTGGGTTGCTTTAGAAACAAAGAACATTCTGTCTTAAACTTTTCTTCACACAGAATCCCCCACCCACCTTATTTTTTTTATTTGGCAGCCATGGATGGGACATGGGGAGAGAGAGAGAGAGAGAGAGAGACACAGACAGACAGACGTGGGGTGAGGTGAGGTGGGGTAGGGTGGGGTGGGGTGGGGTGGAGAAGGAGGGAATGTGCTAGCTCCCATCCGCTGGTTCACTGCACAAAAGTCTAAAACCTTTGGGACTAGGCTGGGGCCAAAACCAGGAGCCAGGAACTCAATCCAGGTCTCTTGCTGGGTGGCAGGAACCCCATTATTTAGGCCATTACTGCTCCCAGAGTCTCTGTTGGCAGGAAACCAGAGCTGGGACTCAAACCCAAGCGCTCTGATGTGAGATGAGGCTGTCTAACCACTAGGCCTAGAGCCTACTTTCAGAATTGCTTTTAATTCTCTTCTGCTCCCTTGGACTTTAATCTTTTGATTTTCTATCCTATATTTATAGAAAAAAGTTGTTTGTTTGTTTACCTTATTTTGTTATGGTAACTCTGAAACCAACAGTAATATCTCTATTAATCCAGGTAACTAACCCCTGGCATGCACTTACATGACGCAGGCTGAGCTTCTTAGTCTTGTGTGACTTCCCAGGAAGTCCCAAGAGGTGAGCCTCATTCTCCTGTTAGGTGTGGAAGTCGAGGAGGATGGCTCTCTGTTGCTCCGTAACAAGTTGCCAGAACTCCAGCAGCTTAAACCACACCCCTGCATGAGCTCACAGCTCGGTAGAACAGCTGGTAGGGCAGGGCTGGGATCTCTGTTGATAGTCTCTGAGCCTCCAGGGAAGTATCGGGTCTTGGGACCTCTTTTGAGGCCTAGGGTCCCCTTCCACGCTCACTTAGACTGTAGTAGGCAGAACTCGGTTCCTTGTCAGAAAGTCCTCACTTCCTTGCTGGGTGTCAGCTGGGGTCACTTCCAGCCCCTCGGGGTCACTGTTACTTAGGTCTTTGCCAGGAGCCCCTCTGTCTTCAGTGCCAGCAGTGAAGAATGTCGCACGTGCCACAGCCTTCTCTGCTTCCCATCTCTGGCTTCAGGAGGAGCCTCCCGCTGGGTTAGGTTGGGCCCACCCAGAGCTCTGATTGGAATGCTGTCCTCTGACATTCTTGGGTTCTGTCCACAGTCAAGTATAGGGGAGTACTGGGGGATGCACATCCCAGATTTGTGCCTCCCCAGAGGTTCAGAAAGGGGAGGAGCTTGGTCAGCCTCCCACAACAGGTAAATGGTGGAGCCGCTGGGATTTGAACCTGAACTCCCTGTATTTCCAAAGCTCATGTTCTTGGGCAGCACGTTTTTTGAACTCCAGCTTGAAATTATTTACAAATGGGGAAAATGTCCGCTCTCTCTCTCATTCTAACCTCCCTATGTACAAAGTATTCTCAGGAGGCACAGTGCACACTTGGAAACCCAAAAGGAAAAGAGTTAATAGATCAGAATAGGCAGGACAGAAGAGAAAACACACACAGTTAAACGAAGTCAGACTGTTTATCCTAACAGATCGTTTTAGAGTATTTTAAAATGTCAAAAGTAATAATAAAAAAAGCACTCATGATTTAGTTCGTTCATTTAGCTCTTGCAACCTGCTAGCTACTATTCCTAGTACATTGCAAGTCATTGCAACTGCCCAGGAGCCTTCTTTAGTAGATATCATTACTATTCCCATTTTCCAGATGGGAAAACCCACTGGAATCGCCCCTGAGGCCCCACAGCAGTGAAGTGGTGGACCAGTTTTGGAACCCAGGCAATCTGGCTGCAGAGCCACGCTCTAAGCAACATGATTATTGTAATACCTGGAAGTGATTCCAAAGCATCTCCCAGAGTAAAACATGCATGTACAGATTTAAACCAGTCTACAGTGGAAAAGAACCTTTTTTTGAAGGGAGATAACATGTGAATCTACCTCTACACATGGCTGGGATGGGTGAGTTCCCAGGGGACTGCTGTTGTGTTAGTTACATGTTTTTCTATGATGGCTGAATTTTTATTTAAAAACTTTTAAAAAGATTTATTCATTTATTTGAAATGCAGAATGACAGAGGGAGAGAGAGAAAGGGAGAGAGAGAGGGAGAGGTCTTCCATCTGCATGTTCACTCCCAAAATTGCTGTAAAGGTCAGGGCTGGGTCAGGCTAACGCCTGCAGTTAGGAACACCATCCGGGTCTCCCACATGGGTGGCTGGGGCCCAAGTACTTGAGCCATCTTCTGCTGCCTTCCCAGGCATGTCAGCAGGGAGCTGGAATAGAAGCAGACCACCTAGGACTTGAACTGGTGCTCCAATATAGGATGCTGGCATTGCAAGCGGTGACTTAATTCCACTGCACCACAATGCCAGCTCCATGGCTGAATTTTTTAGAGTGTGTATATTGCCTTTATAATTCATGAAAACAGTGAACTACTTATAATAACTTTAAAAAAGAGCATTTTCCATAATCAAAACCTTCCACAAGCAAAAGGGGGTTTATTTTAAAAGTTTCAGGTCCTTGAAACACATTGGGTGCATCTTGGAGCAGGAGGTGAAGCACCCAGGGACTGATGAGATCAGAGAACGTGGAAGAGGCCGGCAGGTGCGGTGCTGTGCAGGGAGACCTTTGTCCCTGCCCTGTCTCCCTGTCCTCCCCTTGTCCATGATAGTGAGTCTGGAGGCTGCTTGCGTGCACACTCAGGATCCTCAGTGTTGCTGCCTGCTGCTCCTGGAGCATACAGACCCTGAGCTGGTGATGAACTGCCATTGGCAGTTGTCACAAAAGCTTCAGTGGTGAAAAGGCATGCGCTTCGGGGTCAGAATGCCAGACTGGGGACATGAGACCAGGTACACTTCAGAGCATCAGGGTCCTAATGTGAAAAATGGGGCTGGACAGTAATGTCCCCTTCCCAATATGTGAGACTCAATGATGGCGTGTTTAAAGTGACCTGAAGAATGCCTCCCTTGTAAGTGTGCACAGATGCTGAGCTCCTGGTGACAAGGGCTCCCTTGTGCCTGAAATGACTATTTTCTCGACACGTGTACCTGACAGTTGTCCTCTCAAAGAGGAGGCACTGACTGTGCCCGCATCTCCCCTGCTCCCCTTGTCGTGTTTCACATCCTGCAGGAGAGGAGTCAGCTTGGATGTGTTGCTGTCACCTGTAAGGAAACTCTCGTGTGTCTTCAGTCCTCTGATGTCAAAAGAATGCCAGGAAAACTGAAGCTTGGTCTTAGATTCAAAGCGATTTCAGTTTCTGGCCATGTGCAGGTCTGTGGGGGTTGCAGTGGGTTTGGATGCTAGTTGGGCAGATTCTGTACTTTTGAGATGGAATTTATAGATGCTGAGGTGGACATTTAGGTGTCCGGGTTCGAGTCCTGGCTCAGCTCCTGATGCCATATTCCTGTGAATGCACACCTTTGAGAGGCAGCAGGTGAGGGCTCTGTGCTGAGGTCCCTGTCACCCACGTGGGAGACCCAGATTGAGTTCCAGGCTCCTGGCTTCAGCCTTGCCCAGCCCTAGCTGTTGCAAGTATCTGGGGGGAGTGAATCGGTGGATGGGAGATCTCTGGTCTCTCTGCCTTTCAAAACAAGTATGAAAAGATAAACTGAAATAAACTTATAGATATCTTTATTTTATGTAATTATACCTTTCATTTTTAGTTCCAGAAGTAGGTAAAAAAGCAGGGTAAAAAGTACTTTTAGTTTGATCTTCTGGGTTAATTAGGAAATCTTAGTCGGGGGCGATAAGACTCAAATTAACTTAAGCAAGGAGAATTTTTAAACCTGCAGAGTTATGGGAAGTATTTCATGGAATGCAGTGGCGTCCCAGAACCCCCTGGACCAGGCAGCTGAGGCCCTTAAGGATTCTGGACTCCCCTCTGCTCCTGCCACATTGGCTGTGCATGCTGCCTCCTTCCTTTTCTCCAGTCAGTGGAAATGCAGCCATGTGCAGAGACAGGCTTCTCTCTCCCAGAGCCAGAATTACCAAGGGGTTGGGGGGAAGTCTAGTAGGTCCAACTTGGGTCAAGTGGATCTTCCTGCACCAGTCAGCAATGGCCAAGGCGTGAGGTCATGCTACACACCCATGGTGACTTCTGTGATAACATAGTGACACGAGATGGAAGGGGCATTTTCTAGAACATGGGAGAACAGGGCCGGCGCTGTGGTGTAGTGGGTAAAGCTACCACCTGCAGTGCTGGCATCCCATATGGGCACCAGTTCGAGACCCAGCTGTTCCACTTCCAATCCAGCTCTCTGCTGTGGCCTGGGAAAGCAGTAGAAGATGGTCCAAGTCCTTGGGCCCTTGCACCCTCGTGGGAAGACCTGAAGGAAGCTCCTGGCTTCAGATTGGGCAGCTTGGCCATTGTGGCCAATTGGGGAGTAAACCAGCGGATGGAAGACCTCTCTCTCTCTTGCTCTCTGCCTCTCCTTCTCTCTGTATAACTCTGCCTTTCAAATAAATAAATAAATAAATAAATAAATAAATAAATAAATAAATAAATAGAAAGAAAGAAAGAAAGAAAATGGGGGAGCTACTAAGCAGTTACAGACAGTTCTTGTCTGCAAGTCTCATCCCCTCTCTTCTCCTGTGGCAAATGGCCAGCATCCTGAGTCCCAAGGTATGAGTGCAGGTGGACAAAATTCCCAACTCATCTCTGTCATCTTTGGTAGAAGCAGACCATTTACTTATTGTTTTTCCAACCCTGGCAGTTTGATCTGGGAGCAATAATTGCCTATTCAGCAAGAATAGACATAAAACCTAAGAGTCTTCTGGATCAAAATAATAGCAGGGCCTGGAAAATTGTTCCTGAAATGGCTTAAGCCTATTCCTAGGATATGAGGAAGTATTAGAGCTTAGACAGGGGTGCAAATCCAAGGCTACCGCAAAAGTTTGTGAGGAAATGGAAGAAAAGCTAAGTTTATTTGGTGCCAAATATTTTGAAATCCACATGTATATAGGATTTTCAAAAATTTTATGGAAGTGCATAATATAAGAATACTGTGCATGGATTTAAAAAGTTTTTGCACTTTTTAAACATCTCTTAATGTACTTTTTAAGAACATTTATTTATTTGAAAGGCAGAGGATCAGAGTGAGAAGGATGGACAGAGAGAGAGAGAGAGAGAGGGAGAGAGAGAATTTTCCATCCACTGGTTGACTCTTCAGATGGCTGCAGTGGCACAGGCCAAAGGCAGGAGCCTAGAACTCCATCTTGATCTCCCATATGGTAGCAGGGGCCTAAGCACTTGGACTACTATTTACTGCTTTCCCAGTTGCATTAACATGGAGCTGGATCAGACGTGGAGCAACTGGAACCAGAACCCGCACTCTGATAATCTGTCCCAAGCTACATCTTTTTATTTTTATTTTTTTAGATTCTATTTATTTATTTGAGAGGTAGAGTTACAGACAGTGAGAGAGAGACAGAGAGAAAGGTCTTCCTTCCGTTGGTTCACTCCGCAAATGGTCACAATGGCTGGAGCTGTGCCGATCCAAAGCCAGGAGCCAGGAGCTTCTTCCTGGTCTCCGATGCAGGTGCAGGGGTTCAAGCACTTGGGCCATCTTCTGCTGCTTTCCCAGGCCACAGCAGAGAGCTAGACTGGAAGAGGAGCAGCCAGGACTAGAACCGGTGCCCATATGGGATGCCGGCACCATAGGCAGAGGGTTAACCTGCTGCACCATGGCGGCGGCCCCCCAAGCTACATCTTAACTGCCGTGGCAAATACCTGTCCCAGGGCTGATTTCTGAATGGACTGTCCTATAATGAAAAGTCTTCCCTTATTGGGTTTGGGCCTCCCACATTTGTCACCCTCCACCGAGACTCTCTCTTCCTGCCATTCAACCTTAGAAATCTCAATGAACATAAGTCCTAGGCCAGTCCTTTTGTGCCTGTTACTGCTGACTTCCGTGTGGTACTGGTAACAAAACTTGTTGGGGTAGGTGCTGTAGCAGCCACCTGCACCCCTAATGCTGACCCCTCAATAGCATTCAAGGAGGTGACATTCTGTGCAGCAGAATCTGCTAACCACACTGTTTTTGCGTCCCCAGGGCTGACTTGACCCAACATCTTATTTAGACAAAAGGGGAATGAGATGGGTTGCTTTTTATGGAGAGAGGAGGATTTGTTTAAAAATGCAGATGTGATTTGAGGGAAATGCAGTGACATAACCTCAGACATGCATTTAATTTATGCAGGTCCAGCTAAACCTCATTGAAAGGGGGGTGGGGTGGGGCAGAGGGAACCTACTGCGCAGCCAGTGCTGCTTCCTCTGTTTACTGTTGCGGCAGTGGTGATTCTTGACCTTGACACGGGCTTTTTCTGCGGTGTATTCCCGAGAAGCTCCGCAGCTTCCTGTGGGGCTGAACTGAAGAGCAGTGTGCAGTGTTTGTTCTCACATTGGAGGAGGAACTATCGTGTGGTTTATTGAGAGAAGAGGGGTCAGGCTTCGCTCAGTGTCTTCCCGATGGGTTTTCTTGATTTCCATTCTTACTATATGGGCTATTTTTCAGCTTCTTATTATGAAAAAGTGTCGAACACGGGAAAGTTGAAAGATAAGTGCAATAAACCCCTGCCATCTAGAATCTAGAATTGCTAACCTTTGCTTTGCCTATTTATTTGTCTCCAGCTGTTTTGCTATGCAGTTTGGCTTTTATTTACTGAATCATTTCGAAGTCACATTATTGCAGCTATCATGAGCCTTTAGTAAATGTGTTCTAAGAATGAGGACGTTTTCCTATATAACTGTAGGGATTTGTTATCAAAACTGAGTCACCAGTGATTCTACAGCATTTCCTGTTAGTCAGTCCATATTCTTATTTCTCCATTTGTCTTTTATATTTGTTTTTTTTCCTCAAACCATTCAAGAGTCATGCCTTTCTTTTGGCTAGATTTTTGTTTGTTTATTATTATTCTTTTAAAATTTGTATTTGTTTTCAGCTAAAGGCAGAAGGACACAGAGGGACACACACACACACACACACACAGAGAGAGAGAGAGAGAGAGAGAATCCTCCATCCACTGGTTTACTCCTCAAATGCCCACTACAGCCGTGACTGGGCCAGGCTAATCAGGAGCTGGGAACCCCATCTGGCTATCCCATGCGGGTGGTGGGGACCCAGGCACTTGAGCCTCCCAGGGTGCAACAGCAGGAAGCTGGGCAGGAAGTGGAGCGGCTAACTGAGAACCAACATTTCATGGCATGATCATGTCTCTTAAGTCTTTTTAAAATTCTTGAATACTGTCCCCTCCCCCTTTTTTGAGAAGAACTGACCATCTTTTGAAACTTTTTGTATAAACCAAACCAGCTGCTTATAAGATGTCTCAAATGTGGATTTGACTGCTTCCCTATGATGATATTTAACTTGCTCCTCCATCCTTTATATTAAGCTTGTCTCATCTCAGATTAAACCCTTTCGAGCAGGAGAGCAATCCTTTTTTTTTTTTTTTTTTTTTGACAGGCAGAGTGGACAGTGAGAGAGAGAGACAGAGAGAAAGGTCTTCCTTTGCCGTTGATTCACCCTCCAATGGCCGCCGCGGCCGGTGCACCGCGCTGATCTGAAGCCAGGAGCCAGGCACTTATCCTGGTCTCCCATGGGGTGCAGGGCCCAAGGACCTGGGCCATCCTCCACTGCACTCCCGGGCCACAGCAGAGAGCTGGCCTGGAAGAGGGGCAACCAGGACAGAATCCAGCGCCCCGACCGGGACTAGAACCCGATGTGCTGGCGCCACTAGGCGGAGGCTTAGCCTGTTGAGCCATGGCGCCAGCCTAGGAGAGCAATCCTAAGGGATGTCAGCTACTTGCGTCCCATTAGGAGGCCTGCCACGTGGGTGGGTTGTTTGCTATTGTTAAGGCCAGCTTGCTGCACAGGTGGATACTGCCAAGAGTCTAATCTTGAGTGCAGAGTGACTCCACTGTAGCTTCCTTGGCTGACACTTTACACAGAACTCTTGGCAGAGAACAGGCATTTGCCCCATTATTTTAAGAAAATGGCTGTTTAATAAGAGACAAAGCAGTTGCAAGTACTCAAGGTTTCTCTCTGTGGGTTGGTTTCATTCCCTTTCTCTCGCTGCCATTACTTTCTACTGTCCTGTAGGTTCTGCTCTGGGCATCCTCTCCTTGTGTGTGGTATTGGGCTTCCCATGATGCCAGCTCTGAACCAACTTGGCAGCTGGGTATCCTGCAGCTCACAGGATAGGCTCAGTTGCCCCATCCCTGAATCCCTAAGTAAGGTCCACTTGCATCAGCTCATCTTTCTTGCTCTGGGCTGCTGGTCCCTTCTTGGGGGGCTTCCCTTACCCCTTGGTCCAGTCCTCTGTGGCTAAAAGGTCAAGGTCAAATGGATCTGCCATTCACCAGCTTGGACAAGTCTTTAACCTCACTGAAATTACATTTTCCTGGCTGAAAATATATCTATCTCATAGGCTTCTAATGAGGATTAAGTTAAATAATTCATATCAAGAGCCTGGTGCCCTGGCTTAATAGGTTAAGCCTCTGCCTGCTATGCCAGCATCCAGTTTGGGCCCCAGTTGGAGTCCCAGCTGCTCTACTTCTAATCCAGCTCCCTCCTCATGGCCTTGGGAAAGCAGTGGAAGATGGCCCAAGTGCTTATGTCTGTGCCCCATGTGGGAGACTTGGAGGAAGCTCCTGGCTCCTGGCTTTGGCTTGACCCAGCCCTGGCTGTGGTGGCCTACTGGGGAGTGAACCAGCAGCTGGAAGATCTCTCTTTCTCTGTTTTTCTGTTTGTCTGTAACTCTGTCTCTCACATAAATAAATAAATATTTTTTAAAAAATTCATGGGGCCAGCACTGTGGCATAGCAGGTAAAGCCACCACCTGTGGTGCTGATATTCCATATGGGCACTGGTTTGAGTCCTGGCTTCTCCACTTCCGATCCAGCTCTCTGCTGTGGCCTGGGAAAACAGTAGAAGATGGCCCAAGTCCTTGGGCCCCAGCACCTGTGTGGGAGACCCAGAAGTAGCTCCTGGCTTCTGGCTTCAGATTGGTGCTGCTTTGGCCATTGTGGCCAATTGAGAGTGAACCAATAGATGGAAGACCTTTCTCTTTCTCTTTCTCTGCCTCTCCTTCTCTCTGTGTGTAGCTCTAACTTTCAAATAAATATAAATCTTTAAAAAATTAATTTCAAGTATTTAGTACTGGGTCTATGACATAGCAAATGCACAATAAATACTTCACTACCCCTGCTACTACCAGAATTCTTAGCCACTCAGTAGGAACTGTAGGCAACTCTGGGGAAAGTGGGGTGAAACTCCTAATAAGAGAACATGGAAGATGACATCCTAGGACATTTCTAGCACACTAGAAAAGCTCCCTTTTTCTCATATCTTTCCATTTCCTTGAGTGACATATTCAGACCCTGGGTTGGGTGCAACTGAGTGTAGACCATTTATTTACTCATTGCATATATGTGCCATTGAATAAAAAAAAAAAAATAGACCTGATGCAGGTATTTAGAGGGATGAAGGAAAGTTTCTTCTGTAAAAAGTGATTGAATTTTAGATGTAGTCTGGATACATTCAGTCCATGAATTCGTGCTGATAGCTGTTGACTTAGGGCAATTCAATCTTACGTATCTTGTGAAGTCTGGCAGTGGGGTCAGTCCTGAACTTATTTTGCTCTCATCTCTACACCATCACAGACTGGTACCAAAGTGATTGGCTTCTTAATCACGGCACCTTCGTTGCCCAAAGAAAACATCCACCAAGCGACTACATGCCTCTCATGGTTGCGGTTTTGATATGGGGAAAATTACCGTTTTATTTGGAAGGAAAAGAGAAGATTATTTTTATATTAAAGTAAACTTGAGAGTCATGACAGGACAGTCTAGGGAGTGTGTTTTTTTTTTAAGTGTTATTTTTCTCCTACAGAATTCATCAGCATTTTTGAAAGGGAGGAACGTACACAGGCATGCGGAAGTTGTGTTACTTGACCATCTTTCTGGAGAGCAGTTTGGCTACTCCTGTAAAGAACCATAAACATATTGGTAGCTGTTGGCCTGGTACTTCCACCTCTAGGATTCTACCCAGTGGAAGTCCCCAGAAATGTGAATTAAGATTTATGAACAAAACTGTTCAGTGCAAGCAGCAGTGATAATGATGGGAATGATGGAAAAAGTCTAAATGCCCAATGAAGTGAGAGAGCTGGTGTACAGTGTGGTTTGTCCAAGTGGGTGAGTTTTCTGAGCTGTTGGGGTGGGGGAGAAAAAGAGTGTAAATTCAGAGGAAATGCTTATTGCTATGTTTTCTAAAGCAGGAAACAAACTTGTATATAGAGTCATGATCCGGGCTTTGAAAAAATGTATTTGAAAGAAAATATGCCAAAACATTGATAATGATTTCCTCTCTGTGAGTGACATTGTAAGCGACATTTTTTCTTTTGTTTTGACTTTCCCCAGATTCTCTGGGGGTGCATACAGAATGTTTATATTCCAGAAGAAGAAAAAAATTGGGGTGAGAAGACAAATAAGTAAACTGCAGTTTTTGAAGTGGAGTCTTAGTGGTTGTGTTGGTTTGTTTTACAATTTATTGATTTTGAAAGTCAGAGTTACAGAGAAAGAGTAAGAGACAAAGAGAGAGATATTCCATCTGCTGACTCACTCCTCAGGTAGCCACAACAACCAGACTGGTGCAGGTCACAGCTAAGAGCCGAAAGCTTCATTCAGGTCTTCCATGTGGTGCAGGGGCCCAAGCACTTAGGCCATCTCTTAGGGTGCTTTTCTCAGCCCATTAGCAGGGAGCTGGATTGGAAGTGGTGCAGCCACGACAATGGTAACAGGTGCCCATATAGGATGCCAGTGTCAAAGGCAGCAGCTCTACTCACTTTGCCACAATACTGGCCCTGGAAACTTGTATCACCTCTGACAGGCAACAGGTGTGAATTTAAGTCAGGAATGCAGAGAATTGGCCTAAATCCCACGGTTACTTCAGATAGAATTTTAAAATGTGGCGTCTGTTAGTGGAGAAGTTTCGGATGTGAGAACTTGGTAAAGATGAACCTGGAGACGTTTTGTCTTTTTTTTCTAACAACAATCCAAAAGCCCTCATAAATCTTGGGGGGGATAGTTGAGAGACATGAGCTAAGTAAAAAGGGTACCGTGTGCTCAGCCAAGAGGGGCATCATGGCTCCCAAACGGTCATCCTGGATGGACGATGATTATTCCAGAGAGTTCCTGGGTGCGTTAATCAGCTTTTCATCACTTTAGCTGCGATGCCTGGTGGGAGTCTCTTGGGAGGGAAAGGCTTTACTTTAGGTCACAGTTGGAAGTTTCACAGTCCCAGATTGGGTGGCTCTGTTAGTCTGGGGAGGCTGGCAATGGTGGAGCAGGTGCAGAAGGAGGATCCTGTTGTGAGCCAGGAACCTGGCTTAAATAACCAACCCTCCCATGAGAATTCCCTTCCAAGGGCAAGCACCGAAAGACCTCCCGCTGGACTGACTGCCATAATCACATCAAGTCTCCACCCAGATCCACAGCCATTAGCATTAACCCCAAGTGAGACTTTGGGGTTTAAACATCTGGAGGAGTTTGGGGAGCCAAGTGCTGTGGAAGCCGTAACAGTAGGTAACTCAGTTGTGTCTTCCTGGTCAGGCTCTGGATAGCAGTTTGGGGACTGTCAAATATCACTTTGGGAAAATGAAAGAAAAATACCTCCTATAGCAGCCTGTATACTCCTCCTTTTAAGTTTAATTTATTGTTGAAACTCTCAGGACTGCAGATTGCAAACTTTTGTATCAGGCATTTGGGGATCAAAAACATGTCTGGCTTTTTAAAAAAAAAAAATCACCTTCCACCCCACAGTGTGTTTCCCATCGTGGAACCAGAGTCACTGAAACATCACGTGTTTCTCTTGGCAAGAACCCATGGCAGGCATCGACACATGCATCAGCGATTTCTAAACCTTGTCAAGGAGAGAAAAGGCTGGAGGTTTAGATAGGGACAGTCTTTTCCAGGCTACAGGATTGGTGCAAATAGACCGGATTTGCTCTTCCTGAAACATAATAAAGCCTCCTGCTACCAATTCTTTCAGTTTTGGTGCCCTATCTTTTTTTTCCCCCCTTCTTTTAAAAAATATGCTCAACTCATTATCCAGGGTGACTAAGAAAGTCAGCATCTGTGCCGTGAAAATACTTGTCCTCGACTCACTCTTCCTTTCTCAGGAAGTGACTTCTCATCCCGTGTCACCTGCTCCTCACCTTCCCCCAGCGAGTGCCGTCCTTGAGTGTCCCCTCTGTTCCAGGACACGCCCATTTCCTTCACTCGCCCGCTTGCATCTTGTTTCTATTTCAGGGTTTTGGCTTCAAGACTACAGTTACCTGTTCTATCTCTTTTGTAAATTTTCATGTTAAGTTGGTGATGCTGCACTTCACTATAAAAAGACATATTTCTATGTCTATGCAAATGTTACAGCAGGGCAGTGGATAAGAGTAGGAAAGAACATCTTTACTTCGAGTCAGTAAAAAAGACAATGGGAGTATCTCAGTTAATTTAGTTTTGGTAAATCTGGTCAAGAACCTGTCCAAAAACCTAAGCTTGTAGCTCTACTACCAGAAGAAACCTGAAGTTTGCGTTCTGCATGTTTTCCTCTCAGCTGCATTCCGTTGCTTTCATTTATACTGCCCCCCCCCCTTTTTATTTAAAAGAGTGAGGGGTTGAGGTGGGCGGGGGGAGAGAGATTGAGAGGTCGAGAGAAATCTTCTACCTTCTGATTCACTCCCCAAATGGCTGCAAAGGCTAGGGTTGGGCCAGGGTGAAGCCAGGAACCAAAACTTCCATCTGGGTCTCCCGTGTAGATGGCAGAGACCCAAGCTCTTGGGTCATCACCTGCTGCCTTCCCAGGTGCAATAGCAGGAAGCTGGATCACAAGCAGAGAAGCCAGGACTTGAACTGGCACTCTGATATGGGATAGTGGTATCACAAGCAGTGTCTTAACCTGCTGTACCACATAGACATCTTGAAACTCATTTTAATCCTGGAAGAACCCTACCTCAGAATTGTCCAGTTTACCTCCAGGAGGAGTTGAAGACATTTTCCCTTATTGTTCGTTGTGTTTATTTAAACAACCTCATGCAGCTACTCTTGCTGGCGGTCCCTGGGCTCACTCTTGCTGGCCCTGCAGGGTTTATGTTGGCAGTGGTGAAGAGATGCTATCATCAGCTCATTGTGTTCTGTTTGTATAATGGGATGGGCAGCCAACTTCAGCCATTAAAAAAAAAAATGCTGGGTGGGTGTTTGGTATAGTGGTTACCATGCAAGTTAAGATCCCCACGTCTTATTGGAGTGCCTGGGGTTTGATTCCTCATTCCAGCTCCCATTTCCAGCTTCCTGTTCATGTGCATCCTGGGAGGCAGCAAGTGATGCCTCAAGTGGTCCAGTCCCTGCCACCCATGTGGGAGACCTGGAGTCAGTTCTTGCCTCCCAGCTTCACCCCAGCCCCATCCTGGCCATGGCAAGCTTTTGAGCAGTGAACCAGTGGATGGGATCCCTGTTTGCCTTTCTCTGTGTTTTTCTGCCACTCAAATGAAAAACAATGCTTGGGATTTGTTGGATGACTTTATTCAGGTGCCTGTCAGGTGGAGAAGGTGCCACCTGAGAATGATGAGGATGTGCTAAAGTCCCTATGAGGTCCCCAGGCACAGCTGGGAGTTAGCAGGCGATGGCCTCAGGAATATGGCTGCACCTGCAGTGAGCTAGCAGCACTAGTGAGAATGCCAGCGAGGGCAGGTGCTCCGCAGGTGCTCAGCAGGTTGGTCCTATGAGGCTTCAGGTTCTTTGGACTCAGAAGATGCAGCGCTATTCCAGAAGCTTCAGCCAAAGGACAATCTGCTGGTTTTCATTGGTTGATAGCATTCACACAAGGTTTGCCTTCAAATATAGTCATCCAGTTAATCACTGATGAGGTACCTTGAAAGTGCTGAGGTTTTGACCAGAGCCTGGCAACAAGAGTTGTTAAAAAGCACACTGCTTGTGATTGTGTCTTTGCTCTTAGAATGATGTAACCACTTGTCATGTGACTAAAGAACCAGAGAATTAAGATTAAAAAAAAAAAAGTCTCCAAGGGCAGTTCTCAAGGCGCGGTCTGTGGGGCATTAGCACATGGGAGCTCCTTCCAAGTGCACCACCTCAGGCCCCACTCAGACTGAATCAGTGTCTGCCTTGTCCTTGGGTCCCCGGCTGATTTGTGGGCACACCAAAGTTGGAGGAGCATTCCAGTTTTGAGGGCGGGCTAGATTCAGTTTGCAAATGCTGCCGACTTGGTAGAGTGTTCCTGTGAACTTCTACAGTGAGCAGCGAGGGAGACAGAGGCTAACCCACGGTTTGTCCTCTCTCTAGTCAAAGCAAGTAGGGCTATTCATGAATAGCCCCTTGTGGCCAACATTATGAGTACAAATCCCCCTGCGATTCAGATATAGTAAAAGAGGTCACAGACAGGGTTAAAAATTGTATTTCCAGGGCCAGCCTTGTGGCATAGCGGGCCAAGCCACTGCCTGTGACACCAGTATCCCATATGAGCATGGGTTTGAGCAACAGCTGCTCCACTTCTGATGCAGCTCCCTGCTAATGGCCTGGGAAAGCAGTGGAGGATGGCCCGAGTACTTGGGCCCATGCCATCCAACTGGGAGGCCTGGATGGAGTTTCAGGCTCCTGGCTTCAGCCTTGCACAGCCGTGGCTGTTGCAGCTATTTGAGGAGTGAAACAGCAGATAGAAGATCCTATTGCTTGCTCGCTATCTCTCTCTCTCTCTCTGCCTTTCAAGTAAACAAATACATTTTTTAAAAAAAACAGTAAAAAAAAGATTTTGCTCCCATCCATGTTTCTCTCACCATCCTCCATCTCAGAACACCGAAATCATAGCGTTCTTTGTCCATACATAGATCTTCCTGGAACTTTCTCTCTGTGCACAGTTCTCACAGCATGCACGCAGTGGGCCTTTTGCTGACCTGGTGGGTGTCCTGACGTGTGACTTGAAGGCATGACAGTGGCTTGTGATCGAGGAGGCTGGAAATCACCGCCTCCTCTCGGAGTACTTGGCGTATGTAGTTTCTTTCCTGCCTTGGATTATTTCCTGGCTTGGCCCTACCCCTCCACTACCCTGGCTGCTGTTTTCCCTTTTCTGCCACAGAGGAATTCCAAGAAGTCTCTGGGGTTTAAATGCCCTCAGCCCTGGACATTTCTTGGCATGGTCTGCTGGGGGTAGAGGCATAGTTTTCAAACCCTGCTGTGTCTCCCGGTTCATCAGCCGTGTCTCCATCTCGAGAGAGATTTGGGCAGAAGCTAAGCTGATTACAGGGCTCCAGTGGAACCCCTGAGCACATCTCAGATTTGGAATGCAAATTGTTGTCTGCAGTAATTATAGTTTGTGTTGTGGCCCTGCTCGGCCCCTGCGGTCATTATCTTGGTGCAGAATGAGTAGCTTTGTGCTTTCGAGGTGGGGGCCCCCCCCGAGGGCAGAGGGGTGCCTGAGTGACATTAGCGTTGCTTTTGGAGCCCATCTCCAAGCCCGGGTGGGAGCAGGACAGACCCAGATGTGTGTGTGAATGGTGCCAGCAATAACCTGTGTGCTCATGGGCTGGGGAATCAACCTCTCTGATCCTCAGAGTCCCCCAGACCTTGCCTGAGAGGTGATGAGGTGGCCATGACGTGGCAGGACACTCAACACAGTGCCTGGCCTGTAGTGAGCAGTTTTCTTTCGTTGCCTTCAGGTGCCCTAAGCACCTGCCTAAGGGTTCCCAGTGGGAAACACTCAGCCTTCTGAAAGGGGAATTGCTGTGCTGGCATTCGTTCACTGGCTCATCATCCCACAAAGGGCCTGTGATAAATCGTTTTCACACTGCACAGGTCTGCAGAGTCGAAGGCTGGCCGAGGATGCTGGCTCGGGGTCAGATTTCCTGCATGTCCCTTTAGCTGTGTGCCCTGGGTGGTTATTTAACATCTCCAAGCCTCAGGTTTTCACATCTGTAAAATGGGCATTACAGTTGTATGTGATTCACAAGGTTGCAAGGGAAATTTACGTAACATTGAGCACCAGGGAGTGCTCAGCACACTGTAGAGGGGTGCTGTTGTAGGCCCCTCTGCAGAGACGAGGAAGTCAGGTTTACAGGTTCAGGGACTTTCCCAAGTCTGCAGCTTCTGTGTGGTAGAGTCCGGCCATTGGCCCAGCAGTTTGGCTGCAGGGTTCGTGTTAGGTAGCCCCGAAATTGCACCTGTTGGAAATCACTGCACCAGCTCCCCCCAAGCACCAGGTCTTGGGGCTCCCTACTCCGACACTTCAATTTCATTGATGGGTTCTTTCTTCAATTATATTAAAGCAAATAATTAGAATATCACTATTAATATATAATGTGATACATATTAAAAATGTATTTGTGTATCATACAATGATTACATAATGATCAGGGTTATACATAGTCATATCAGCAATAGCTATTTGTACAGATTTACATTCCTATTGGAGATATCCCTGCTGTTGTCGGCATTTGTAATTGATTTTTGTTGTGCTACAGGAGGGTTATTGTCCATGAGATGTGCTGTGCGATTGTTTACCTTCTGGTCTCCAGGAAACTGCTACTGTTATGTGCTATGTGCCTACACAGTTCTCAGTTCCCTGTACAACTGTACAAGGGAATCTGAAAAAGCTCAAGGAAAAATGGAATTAAAAGATAAATTTATTAGAGCTGACATTGTGGCATAGTGGGTAAAGCTGCCACCTGCAACACGGACATCCCATATAGGCACCATTTTTGTCCTGGCTGCTCTACTTCCAATCCAGCTCCTTGCTAATGGTCCTGCAAAAAGCAGTGGAGGATGGCCCAAGTGCTTGGACCCCTGCTACCCACATGGGAGATCCCGATGAAGCTCCTGGCTTTGACCTGGCCCAGTTGCAGCATTTATGGCCATCTAGGAATGAAGCAGTGGTTGGAAGATTCTTTCTCTCTCTCTGTCTCCATACCTCTGACATTTTAAATAAATAAATAAATCCTTTTTTTCCGAAAGATAAATTTGGGGCCGGTGTTATGGCATAGCAGGTAAAGCCGCTGCCTTTGGTGCCGGCATCCCACACAGGCACCAGTTCAAGTCCCGGCTACTCCACTTCTGGTCCAGCTCTTTGTTATGGCCTGGGAAAGCAGTGGAAGATGGCCCAAGTCCTTGGGCCCCTGCACCCACATGGGAGACCCAGAAGGGGCTCCTGGCTCCTAACTTTGGATCAGGACAGCTCCGGCCGTTTCAACCAACTGGGGAGTAAACCAGCGAATGGAAAATCTCTCTCTCTCTCTCTCTCTCTCTCTCTCTCTCTCTCTGTCACTCTGCCTCTCCTTCTCTCAGTGTGTAACTCTGACATACAAATAAGTAAATAAATCTTTAAAAAATTAAAAGATAAATTTATTTTGGGGATGGAAATTTTGAGATCGATGCATGGTTTTTTCGTAATACTTAGTTCCATGAACTTTTTGAAAACCCTCCTAGGCATGGACTCCAAATTTTTTTTGCAGCAAAATAAATTTATCTTTTCATTGCCTTTTTTCACAAACTTTCTGAAGGCCCCCTTGGCCTCTTGGTATGTTTGATCTTCGCAGCAACTTTTCTGGCGGGTGCTCTGATTATCACCATCTAACAGATGAGGGAGTGGAGGTCACAAAGTCATCGACAGCCCTGGAATTTGCACCCAAGTTGTCTGGTTCACAATTCCCATCCTAACTGTATCCTGTGGGGAATGGGGAGCCACAGCAAGTGTCACCCCCATGCTAAATGGCCCTCCTTTGCCTCCAGTCCGTGTTTGGGCACCATGCCCTCTCCACTTTGGCTGGCTTGGGCGCTTCTGCTACCTACTGAGCGGGACAGTTCCTTGGGCCTGATACTACGTAGGCATCTCACGCAGCCTCGGGGGTCATTGGGGGACAGCTTGGGTGTGCATCTGAGGCACAGAGGGCCTTTTCTGCCCCAGCTGCATTCATTCTTTAAAAAGTAAAAATCAGCCTTTCTTCTTAATGATCACACAACCCAGAGGAGAGATGCTTGCAGAGGTGGCCGGAGTTCTGATTTAAGGGGTAGGGGAACTTCTTTTCTCCCTGCGAACGCTGTGGAATTGCTCCTGACTGTCGTAAAGGTGACCTTATCTTGTTTCTTACTCTGCTAGGTGTGGGAGTCAGGGAGCGTGGAAATGGAGCTTTCTTGTTCTTTATTAAAATTCCTCTCTTTGGGCTGGTGTATGTGTGACTTTTTTAAAAAATTATTTTTATTTAAAGGAAAAGCAGAGAGACAGAGACCTTCCATCTACTTATTCACCCCCAAATATCCACAACAGCCAGGGCCGCTCCAGGCTGAAGCCAGGAAGCTGCACTCAGTCTGGGGCTCCCACGTGGCAGGAATCCAAGTACCTGAGTATCAGTCACCAGCGGCTTCCCAGGGCGCTCGTGAGCAGGAAGCTGGAGTTAGAAGCGGAGCCAGGACTTGAACCCAGACACTCTTGCATGGGATGGCGATGTCCCTAGCAGTGTCCAGCATCCACTGCTTCCCCCATCCCATAAGTGTATTTGAAAAGATGTAGTAAATAAACTCCCAAACATCTCACTGCTGTTACATGGCCGTGGTCACTGGTCTTGATGAAAGAATTTATACGTGGTCACGCAGCTGTTCTTGCTGAAAAGCTTGCTCTGCTTCCCCGTTTCCTAGAGAATAAAATTGGATTCCTTCCTGCCTTGGCTCCAGCCATCTCATCTGCTCGCCCTCTGTCCCATCCCTTCCACAAGCCGCTGGTCTCTTCCCTTTCCCAACAAAATGTGCAGTTCCCCACTTGTCCCCGGTCCCTTCCCCTCAGCCCGGCAACTTCTGCATATCCCTAATAACCTGCTGCAGTGACACTTCTGCTAGGGAGACCCTGAAGATTGTCCCTGGCTTCTTCCTGCGTGTTCCCTGTGCTCCAAGGCCGTGGGCCTCCGCAGAGTAGTGAGCATTGTCAGCAGGTTGGTGCCTCTTCTGGCTTGTGCACCGAGGGGAGCCCCAGGCAAGGGTGGGAAGCAAGGGCGTTGCACTCTCTTGTCCTCTGATAGAATGTGGGTTCTGGTACCTGCACTGGGGGTTTCCCCAAACATAGGAAGAAAGTTCAGCTGCAGGGCATTCAAAGGGTAACCGTCACAGTGACAAATGAAGGGACACTTGGAGTCACTGGACCTCAGCAGCATTCATCCAATAGGTGATGCCTATTTTAAGGCATGCCTGGCTGCTTTCTTAGACAAGGACTAAAGAAAACAATGGTGCTGGGGCGGGCATTTAGTGCTGTGGTTAAGATACTGCTTTGACTGCCCACATCCTATACCAGAGTGCCTGGTCTTGAGACCCTTCCCCCACTCACCGTCCTATCCAGTTTCCTGCTATTGGGCATCCAGGGAGGCAGTGGCTGATGGCACAAGTAGTTGGGCCCCTGCCACCCATGTAGCAGCCTGATGGAATTCCAGGCTCCTGGCTTCAGCCTGGTCCAGTCCTGGCTGTTGCAGGCATTTGGGGAGTGAAACCAGCAGATGAGAGAGCACTCTGTCTCTTTCCGTCACTCTACTTTTCAAATGCAAATGAACAAACACATTTTAAAAATTAGTACTGAATTAGGAAGCAGCTATTTTTCAATAGGATGGAAGGCTAGGAACTGTTTCTGAAATAGCATTGTTGTTTGTGCAGGTGTGTGGGGTAACATGTTTCTCCTGTTTATCACAGATTTGCATTCCTGTTGGAAATGCCCTAGCCATTGTCATCTGTTGAAATTGCTTCTCATTATGGCCACATGGGCTTGTGATTGTGCACGATTTTGCTGCGGAGTTGATTGTTTACTTTCTGTGGTCTCCAGGAAGCGGCATGAGGAAATCCCTCTGCATAGCAGGAAGTCGAACTTAAAGGGGCAGCCTCCAGGGCAGCGCCCTAGCCGGACGGAGGTGTTGAGCTTCCAGCCGGAGCCAGTTCCCCTAAGTGGACATGGAAACCCTTTCCAAGTACCCCCAGGGGGTCTGCTGTTTTCCAGTGCCTTGGTGATTCCGTTCTGAATCGTGTGTAAGGGGGAACAATATTTATTCTTTAAGTACACATGAACCCACGCAAACCAAACCAAAACAGAAAACCACTTTCACTGCTGTTTAGACAGAGTGAGTGCTCTGAGTCATGGGGGCTCACACACCTTTCAGTTTCCTAGTAGTTTCTTGGGGACGTTTTCAGATAAGTCTTGAACTTTATACTGTCATTTAAAAATTTACTGTATTTTATAAACATTTATTTATTTGAGAGAAAAAGCGACAGAGACTGGTGGACAGAGAGAGAGAGGGCGAGTGAGTGTCCATCTACTTGTCCACTTTGCCAGGCCAAAGCTGAGAGCCAGGAACTCAACAGGTCTCCCATGTGGGTGGCAGGGACCCAATGACTTGAGCCCTCACTGCTGCCTCCTAGGGTGCACATTAGCAGGAAGCTGGAGTTGGGAGCCAGAGGCGGGTGCTGAACTCAGGTACTCTGATATGGGATGTGGGCCACATGCCTCTTCTAGTCTTAATTTTTTTTCTGGAAAATTAGCATTATAACATTCAAAAAATAAAGGTGACTTGAATTTTAACCACTCTCACATTTTTTCCCCTACTGGAAAAAAGGAGGGAAATGAAAAATCGCAAATTTCCATTGTTTGTTTCCTATTTGGTGCCTGGTTATGGCTCTCATTCAAATCAGGGTAAAAATGAAGCTGTTAATTTCAGATTTGATACCAACCTTTGAACGTGTTAAGAGGAAAATTTGAACCAGTATCCATAATTACATCAAGAAACCTCCTCTTCTGTTTAAAAAAATAAGTGAAGACATTATTGTGTTTTTGCCTTCTTTTTTTACATTTTATTTTAGGAAAACTGAAGCCTGTGTAAGAATGGAATGACGACCCCCGAGGACCCATCATCCTTTTTCCAGCTGTTCAGTCTGTGTCAGTCGTGGCCTGTGGGAGGGATGAGGGAGGCATTAGTTAGGAAGTGACTTACCAGGCAGAGCCAGCAGTCACAGAGCCCAAATGTTACCTTACTGTTCGTGCTTCCAGCCAGAGTCAAAATAATGGTGAAGAATTCTTTTAATAAGGAGTAATTTTTGCTTTTGTTGTGTGCTTTTTTAACTCAGAAATTCGGTGTGTTCAGAGTGATTTTTTTTTTTTTAAATAACCACAGAGGCCTTTTTAACATCCTGTTGAGCGTTCATTTCAGTGTCAGAAAAAAATACTGCCCCCAGTCCCGTATTCAGATCTCCTGCTTCTAACCAGTTTGGACAGTTTAATGCCAACTCACAGGTCTCATTTCCAAGTAAGGAAGCTCTTTGGCTGATAGATATCAGCTAATCAGTTTTTAAACCTTTTTTCTTCCGAAGAATCAAGCAAAGGTCAGCACCCCACAAGAGTTTCACTTTAAGCTGACAGCCTAATGAAGGAGACTTGGCAGCTCCTTGCTACAGCTCTGCCCCTTGGTGTTCATGGTCCTAAGCAATACATCCAGCGAGCCTGTTTGCAAGTGGTCCCTGCGTACTCCTTAGGGAAATTGTTCAGTCTGCCTTGCTAGTGTTGTAGGAAAGGAAGCAGAGCCCAGACACCAGGCCAGGGGCTGCCTCCTCACAGCATTCATAAAAGGACAACAGCTTCCCTTGAGTGTATGCACCTTTAAAAATAGCTGTCTATGCATCAGTTGCAAAATAATGTAGGCATTTGGTAATAAATGCTCAGATTTGTTTAGAGAGAAGAAACAGCACTCAAAGGATTGCTGGAAACACAGGCAGCGAGATAAGCACTCAAGATTAGCCACAGTTAACAATCTGCTGGGACTTCCATGGCGGGTGGGAGGTGGTGTCTTTATTTTTAGTTCTTGTGTTGAAACCATGGAAGACCTGTCTGTTTATTCATTCTTGACCTTGGGCGGTCAGGTCTGCACCCACATTCCTCCCATCAGGCTGTAATCTTGTTGAGCTGGGATATTCAGCAGGGCCCTGTGAGAGCATCAGTATTGGCCCGGGATGGTGCCCGAACCCTCACGCTCCTCATGGCAGTGTGTCCACAGCTGCGGTGCAGGGGCCCGAGAAGGTCGCGTGTCGCTCACATTCACCACAGCTGCAGCTCCAGGGAGTAGACTGACATCAGAGCGTGTGAGCTGAGTGCCCAGGCTCAAAGGGCTTCGCAGTTCTTTGTATTTCTCACTGCCTTGCTGTGCATTATGCTTTCCTGACAAACTGGGGGCATCTGAAAGTATTGTCGGTCTTCCCCCCCGCGCCGGGCTGTAGATGTTTGTTTTTCTTCGCTGTACTTGAATTTGACGACAGTCTCAGCAGCCTAGGATCTGTGAGGCATACACTGTTTTTGATATTGGAAACTTGGTTAAGTTAGTGTGTAGTATATTATATTAATTTGGTCGCTGTTACCACCTCATTTCTAATGAGGTTATTTTACTGCCTATTTTAAAAATTTCCTTAAAAATTAAGGCATCAAATGGAATATGATTAAAGACCTTGAAAGTCTCTTCCAACTCTAAGGTTTTATGAAATCTATAAGTTATTAGGTACAAATATGAGGGTACTTCAGAAAATTCATGGAAAATGGGATTGCAAGATGAGTTTATTTTGATGCAAAAAAATTGAAATCCGTGTATAGTTTTTTTTTCATCAACTTCTTGAAGACATATAGGAAAGGGATTAAGGATCCAGAATAAAATTCAAATGGAAAGAATCAGAGTACTTGCCCCAATTTTTGCTTTATTTTTCTTTATTTTTTTTAAAGATTTATTTATTTCTTTGGAAGTCAGAGCTACACAGAGAGAGGAGAGGCAGAGAGAGAGAGGTCTTCCATCAGATGGTTCACTTCCTAATTGGCCACAATGGCCGCAACTGTGCCGATCTGAAGCCAGGAGCCAGGAGCTTCTTCCGGGTCTCCCATGTAGGTGCAGGGCCCAAGCACTTGGGCCATCTTATACTGCTTTCCCAGGCCACAGCAGAGAGCTGGACTGGAAGAGGAGCAGCCGGGACTAGAACCGGCGCCCATACGGGATGCCGACGCTTCAGGCCAGGGCGTTAACCCTCTGAACCACAGCGCCGGCCCCTATTTTTATTTATTGAAAGATGCACAAGCACACACACACACTGTCACACACACAACACACACACACACAGCTTCCATCTGCTGACTGAAGCCAGGAACCAGACACTCAATCTGGGCCTCCATGTGGATAGCAGAGACTCAAGTATCTGAGCCATCACCTGCTGCCTCCCAAGGTGTGCAGGAGCAGGAAGCTGGAGTCAAGAGCATTTCCAGGACTTGAACCCAGGCACTCTGACACGCAATGTGGGTGTCCCAGGGGGTGTCATACACCGCTCTTGCCAACTTTTAATGAAGAAGTTATTCTACAAAAATCTGTGTTTTGGGCAAATGAAATTCCCACAACACTGATGAATATGTTCCTTGTAATCTCTTTGGTGAGAAAGCTGCTCGGAACTTCTCCACAGAGAATGCCCTCAGGTACGCAAAATACCGACACAGGAAGCTCCGCGGTTCCAGCTCCCTCATTCTGGGACAGTGGTGTCTCCATGGGGTCCCTGTTTTGGTGCAGGTCTCTTTGTAGTTCTGCAAGAGGTTGTCACCAGCTTGGTTGTTTAACCAGGTGTGGGGAAACGGTCTTTGCATTGTAGGTGCCTTGTAGGTAGTTTCCCATGTGTAAATACTGATTCAGTGCCACACTTGAAAAATAATGTGCCCTGAGAACCCACACCCCCAGAATTTCACAGGGTTGTTTTTTTCTGCCAGTTCTCTCTAATCTATGTAGAATTTACTTTGAATGACTGCGAAAGAGGGCTTGAAAATGAGGCCTTTCTTTCCCAAGAGGCAAATGAATTGTTCCATTGTTGAGAGCCTGCTCTTCTCCAGTGGTTTGTGGTCGTCCATATGTCAGTTTCTCGACTATCCTGGTGCGGTTTTGGGTTGTCTGTCCTTGGGCTGTGTGTATGCAGCAGGTGCTCTCAAGTCAGCCCACCCAGTCTCCCCTCTTGCCTCTTGCCGACCTCACCACTTCCTGTGCCAGACTCCGCCCCCCCCCCTTTTTTTTTTTTGAGGCTAAGTTTGTTAAAATCTGCAAGGTAGAGATAATAACAAGGCCTCCTTTGGGACTGTTGTGAGGATCCGATGAGGAACTGCGAAGGTACTGTCTGAAGTTCATGGAAAACAGAATGAAAAGTTGATTTTGGTGCCAAAACATTTTGAAGTCCGTGCACATGAAGGACCTTCCAAAAATCCCCAAAAAATGCATATCAAGAAAAAAGCTATGCATGAATTTTGAAGATTTTTTTTTTGCACCAAAATAAACTTACCTTTTAATTCCATTTTCCCTGAAGTTTTTCAAGAACTGTTGTACATGATAAGCGCTCATATAAAAAAAAAAATCTCTGCCATCACCATTTATGGTTTTGGTGATTAATGAGTTCCCGGCTTCCAGCTTCCACCTGGCCCCGCCCCAGCTGCTGTGGGCATTTTTGGAGTGAACCCATGAATCAAAGATCTGTCTTTCTGTCTCTTTCTCTGTTCCTCTCTCTCTCTCTGCCTTTCAAATAAAATAAATAAATTTTAAAAATTAAAAATTGAAAACCAGTAGAGAAATACTTTGGACTACTAGGCAGCATCCCAGTCTCCTCTTGAGGTGTCTGCTTCACAGAGGACGCTTTTCCTACCTGAGTCCTTGCTTCTGGGGAGCGCCGGGGTGTCAGAGGAGGTGGCTCGGCCATGATCTCTGCTTCCTTGCTGTGGGCCGTGCCGCTCTCCCTGCCGTGGCGTCTCCTGGCTCTCCCGCCCACCCTGCTACCTCCCCCCCCCACACCCGTGTCCTCTAAGTCTCACCTCTTCCACGAAGTGCTGTGGCCCACGGGTTTCAGTTCTTTCTGGTGCACAGTCACCCCAGGAAGTTAGCTTGAATCACTCCAGGATTATTCAAACGAAGGTGCTCTCCCTTCTGCCAAGAAAAGTGCACGGTGGCATGCCCTGGCCTTCTCACATTGCCTTTGGATATGGTTGGGTCTGCGCTGGCCTTGGCCTCCGGGGCTCGGCCAAGGGGCTTGTTGGCAGAGCCTCCGGGGATTCCCAGGAGACCTGCCTTCCTTGTTAGCCAAGTTGCCAAGACTGGCTAATCTCACATTGTTGACAGACCTGTGCAAATTCAGAATCCTTCCTATGCAGGAGCTGGGGCAAGAGGCCTACCTAGGCATTCCCGCCCACCCCCCAACATGCCAGCCCCTGCTCACCCCAGCCTGCCATCAGGATTTGGGAAACAGGGAACCCCAGGCACCATCCAGAATTCCAGAACCTCCTTGCGAGGAAGCTGCTGTCTTCCCCATGTCACTGAGTACTTCCTGGAGGCCAGTCCCAAGGTAGCCCAGATGTGTTGCCAAAAAGCCAGAGCTTTTAAAACATGATTTCACTTCCTTCTTTTCTCCAAACAGGTGTGAACCCTCACACTCCTTGAAGTGAGACCCACGGCTGTCAGAGCAGCCTCCAGACTTGTCCAGGGATTGCATTTCTCCCAAAGCATCCTGTGGGTCTGCACTGCCTTGCCATGGGCCTTGCAGCCTACAACACCCCTCGGAACTGTGTCCTCCACCCACATGGCTCCTGCTTTTAGTGGCTTTGTCTCCATAAAAAAAAAAAAAAAAATGCATTTGCCAGGCTCAGCTATTTCCTGGCTTCTCCTGGTATTCTTTGAGATTCCTGGCAGCGTGAATGGGAGGAGCCTACTTTCTCATTAGCACAAAGTCAAATCTTGGATTCTGCCTCTTGGTAAACCAGCGGCTGGTTGTTAAGTCAATTCTGTTTGCTGCAATCCCCAACTTTACCCAGAGTTGAGACAGATGGAGGCTCGTGTGTCGGAAGGTCTTGGGAAAGCCTGCGCTAAATCTTGGCAGTTCTAAGTTGTGATTAGGATGAGTTTTGCAAATCACTGATTACCCCGTAGAGAATTAAGTAAACAAGAACTCACCATGGAAATCTATGCTTCTGGAGTTTGAGGCCCACAGCCACTGGGCAGGGAGGGCAAGGGTGCCAGCTGGTTTGCAGGGAAGAACTGCACCGGGCGTGGATTTCCACCAGAGCCTTGCAGTGTTCTGTGAGGCAGCTCTCCGTACACAAAAGGTCTGGGCTTTGTAAATGGCAAGGGACTGGGGCAAGGCGTTCAACGCTGGTGTAATTCTGCCCGGTTCAAAACAGAAATGCTGGCCATGAATGATCTGCACGGTGCCTCTGGGGACAGCAGGAAGGCTGCTGGTTACGTCAAAAACTGAAAAGGACGTTTCCAGAAGCAGCTATTTTGAAAGGGTTCTGGAGGGAAGAGGCCAGATTCGCGTAAGACAAAAAGAAACGGATGGGTGTAGCTGTGTTGAACTGGGGCTCAGTGTGAGTGAGCTCTGCCTCCTGGGCAGGGCTACTGATTGTGGGTGAAGTTCAAGGGGACCATTGGCTGCTCTCCTGCCCGCATCCCTTCTGTCCGGGATGCTTTCTTGTTGGCCATCGTTGGGATTCACAGAGTTCCAGACTTGAGGCAGTGCATCCGTTAGCGCTCCGGGGTACCCCATGTGGCTTTAGCTATGGGGACTCCAGGAACAGTGTTTGTTTCTCACAGGAAGAGGACCGTCAGCTAGAAACTGAGTTTTTGGTGTGCCTTTCCATGCCAGCAGGCAGAGTGCTCCGAAAGAATAGCAGCGGCAGGCGAGGACGCCGCCTAAGGTGGGGAGCGCCCGGCTGGTGCAGCTTGCAGCTCTGACACTTGTAACTGATGGCCCCTGTCACTTCCTGTCGTACAGCCCAAGTGGCGGGGAGGAGTTCCTTCAGGGAAAGCATGCTCAGCCCTGCTCAGAGAATCACGGCCACAGCGCTCTGCTGCAGTTAGGGGCTGGGGAGTCCGGGTGGATGAGGTCGGAGCGCCCCATGGTGTGGTGTTGCTTCTTTGTCCGAACGCAGGTAAGCGTCCTGCAGAGGGGAGGCGGGGTGGACGGTTCCTGTCCGGCAGCCAAGCCCAGCCGAGCGGTGCCGGGAGCTGAGGTGTGGGAGGGTGCAGTGGTCTTCGCTCAAGGAATGCAGCACGGGGCAGCTGTTAAGAACACCTGCCCCCTCTGATATGAACCAGGAGAGCCGTGCGGTTGTGTTTAAGACTATAGAGGGTTGTCCTTGCTGGTGATGGGGAGCTAAGTGGTGGGCATTGCTGTCAGTGCCTCCCATGGCCTCTGTGATTGGAGGAGAACGAGGGGTGGGGGTCATTACCTCTTTGCTACGACACTAGCTTTTTCCTTGTTGCATGAGGACCGCTCTCATTAATGGAAGGGAAAGAAAGAAAAAAATAAAAGTGTGCACCTGCCTTCTGACTTGTGGTCACTGGTTTTTATTCAGTGCGGATTTTCACCATCTTCTCTGGGTTAAAAAGATGACTGGTTTGAGTTTTTGGAAGGCCATTCTGCTTGGAGCAACTTTTATAGGTTTCCCTACGGTGGTGGTGGCATTTTGAATGTGTTCATTATTGGGAGGATGAAGTCAGATAATAGCAGTGGAGAATCAGACTTCTCATGGAGAGCGGCAGTGCCTGGTTTGGGTGCCTTTGGAAGAAGCAGCCGGGAATGTTACATTTCTCTGTGCTGGAGAAGGGGTAGGGACCCTGGAGCTTACTTTCCCCGTCAGGGGAGGTTGTTAAAGTGTTTGATGAGCCAACACTGTATTTTAAAGGAGATGCACGCTGCTTTTTCAATTCCTCTCATCAGAATTAGGTTTCTGAGACTGGATTTTGTTAGCACTAATTGCGGTTCTTGGTGTAAGACCATTTAAGACATACATTGTTCTTCTAATCTTATTTATTGTGGTAAAATACACATACCACAAAATGTGCCTTCTCAACCATTTTTTAAGTGCAGAGTTTGGTGTTCTCAACTGCATTCATGCTGTTGTACAACTGTCACCACTATCCACCTCCACAGCTTGTTTGATCTTGTAATACTGAAACTCTCTACCCATTCAACAATAGTTTCCAGTTGCCTCCTTGCCCCAGCCCCTGGCAGCCACTGGGCTTTGTCTCTGTGATTTGGGCTGAGTATCTTCAGTTGAATCAAACAGTACAGATGTTCTTTAACTTATCATTGGTCACATCTCGATAAACTCCATTGTGAATAGAAAATAGCATCAAGTTGAAAATACATTTAATATACGCAACCTTCTGAATACCACAGCGTAGCAACTCAGTGCACTGTAGAGCGTCGGTGTTTGTCTTTGTGATCATACGGTCAGTGGGACACTGTGGGTCACTGTCGCTACCTAACATCAGAGCAGAGTAATGTCTTGTATTTTGGTAGCCTGGGAAAAGATGAAAATTCAAACCATGATCTCTACTGATTATGTATTGCTTTTGAACCATTAGAAAGCTGAAAAATCTTAAGTTAAATCATCCTAAGTTGGGGACCATCTAGATTTTTCTTTTTAACTGACTTATTTCACTTGGTAACCTGTTCAACCATGTTGTAGCTTGTATCAAAATTTCCTTCCTTTTCAAGGCTGAATAATATTCCTTTGTATGGGTATATCACGTTTTATTTATCCACCCAACAATAGACATTTGGTTGCTTCCGTATGAAGCTATTATGAATAATACTGCTATGAACATGGGTGTACAAATATCTCTTTGGTCTCCTGCTTTCAATTATCTTGGATATCTACTCAGAAGTGGAATTTCTGGATCTTATGGTAATTCTATATTTAATTTTTTGAGAAACTGCTATGTTTTCCACAGTGGCTGCACCATTTTAGATTTCCATTTATATGCATAAGGGTTCCAATTTTTCTACATTCTCTTGTTCTTTTCTCTTTTTAAAATATTTTTGTTTGTTATTTCCAAAGTTCTTTTTTTTAAAAGGTTATTTATTTGAAAGGCAGAGTTATATTTACAGCGAGAGAAGAGACAATGAGATCTTCTATCTACTGGTTCACTCCCCAAATGTCTGCAATGGTTGGAACTGGGTGCATCCAAAGCCAGGAGACAAGAACTCCTTCCAGGTCTCCCAGTGAGCACAGGGGCCCAAATACTGGGGCCATCCTCTGCTACTTTCCCAGGTGCATTATCAGGGAGCTGGATTAGAAGTGGAGCAGCCAGGACTTGAACTGGCTGTCCATATGGGATGCTGGCACTATAGGTAGTGGCTTTACCCACCATGCCACAGTGCTAGCCCCATTCTATTTTTTTAAACGTTTATTTTATTTTATTTTTATTTGAAAGGCAGAGTTACAGAGAGGCAGAGACAGAGAGTGGTCGTCCATCTGCTGGTTCATTCCCCAGATGGCTGCAATGGTTGGAGCTGCACCGTTCCAAAGCCAGGAGTCGGGAGCTTCTTCTGGGTCTCCCACACGGGTGCAGGGACCCAAAGACTTGAACTGGAGCCCATATGGGATGCTGGTACTGCAGGTGGAGACTTTACCTGCTATGCCACAGCACTGGCCCCAGCCCCATTCTATTTGTTGTTTATAACAGCTATGTTAATGCGTGTCAAGTTGCATCTCATTATAGTTTTGATTTCCATTTCTCTAATGATTAATGATATTCATCTTCTTTTCTTGTGCACTATTGGCCATTTGTATGTCTTCTTTGAAGAAATGTCTGTTCAAGTTCTTTGCCTGTTTCTGAATCAGATCTTTTTCTCTTATTGAGGTTTATTTTTAAGATTTATTTATTTGAAAGTCAGCGTTATAGAGAGAGAGGGAGACACACACACACACACACACAGAGAGAGAGAGAGAGAGAGAGAGAGAGAAAGATCTTCCATCTGCTGGTTCACTCCCCAAATGCCGACAACAACCAGGCCTATTAGAATCCTGTAGCCAGGAGCTTTGTCTGGATCTCCAAGTGGGTTCAGGGACCCAAGGACTTGGACCATTCGCTGCTGCTTTCGCAGGCACATTAGCAGGGAGCTGGATCGGAAGTGGAGTAGCTGGGAATTGAACTGGCACCCATATGAGATGCTGGCACCACAAACGGCAGCTTTACCTACCATGCCACAGCGCTGGCCCTGTCATTAAGTTTTAGGAGTTCTTTATATATTCTGGATAATAATCCTTGATCACATATATGATTTGCAACTATTTTCTCCCGTTCAATGAGTTACTTTTTTTCCCAAAGAAATATTTTATTTTATAAGTACAAATTTTCGTAAGTACAACTTTAGGAACATAGTGATTCTTCCCACTGTATCCACCTTCCCACCCTCACTTCCACCCTATCTCCTCCTCCCTCTCCCCTTCCCAGGCCATTCACCATTAATAGGTTGCTTTTTATTTTGCTGATATTGCACAAATGTATCTTTAATCTTTCATGTGATTTGGGTAACTTCATTAGCTTTTGCCTGTGTCCATCTCACACACCCAGCTATTTGTTCAGTTGATGAAGAATAATTTTTAAGCTTTTGAGATAAGGAAATCAGCAGCATTTAAAATTATTTACTACATGTTAGTGACAGTCAATGCAATGTTAATAACAATAATGTACTAGTGTCGTACATTCATTAGCTGCTTATCCTGGTACGAAGCACTTCACTCATGAGTATTAGCTCATGAAATCCCTACAACACTGTAGGGATTGGCTATGATTCTTCCCGCTTTGCTGGTGATGTAAGTGAGGTTGAGAGAAGATAAATCATTTTTCCATGGTCACCTAACTGATTAAGTAGAACAGGTTGTATTCTCAGACAGAATGGACCCAGAAAGGACATCCTTAGCCATTAGGTGCTACGCGATGATTTTATGCTGGGGTCCTTCCCAGATCTCCTATCATGTGCAGCTTTGGCAAGAACACTTGCTCTCCAGGCCTTGTCTAGTCCTGTTTTGGTGGATGTTTGCTGTGGTCCAGTTAGTGCCTAAGGAAGGGGCTCTCGTGCTCAGGACACTTCTCTGAACTGAGTTTCCCTACCTATCACGCAGAGATGTCTCTAAACTCATTTCAGTTCTGGTATGAATCAGTGGTATGCAAATATTTGTACAAGAAGTAAAAAAAAAAAAGTTTTCACATCTGCCCTATTTCAAAGTCAGATGATATAATGAATGTTTTTAAGCATACATTTCCCGTGGATATCAATTGGAACTCAGAATGTAGTTGTTCTTGAAAATGTTATTGAAATAATTTTGATTCCTTAGCTCTGAGTTGCCAAATGAAAAATTTGGGGAAATTGTGGCTGGGTGTGGAAGGGAAGTCCTTGAAAGATTGCATCAATTTATATTCTTATATTTGGTCAAGATGACCTTCTATCTATGGAGACGTGATGGAGTGTAATGGTTAAGAGGATGGGTCGTAGAACCAGACAGTTGCAGATGCTGCTCATGTAATCTGAGGCATATTACCAACTTTCCTCAACTTTCTTCTATTAAATATGAATAAAAATAGTGCCTACTGCTTACCAGGATTGCCATGAGGAATGACTGAAATAACTCACAGCAGTGCCTAGCAGTGCAGCACTCGACTGAGATCCATGCCCCACATCATATGGACTCTGAGTGTGTTGGTGGCTACCCCTGAAATGAATCTTTAGTGTGTCAGGTGTGGCAACAACAGGGCTCCAAAGAGTCTTATATCCTGAGATAAACACGGACCCAGTATGATGGTGTGGAGGGAAGGAAGTGGCCTATTCCGTGGAAGACATAGACTTCATTTTGTAGTCCCTATCGCAGCCATGTTTTTACAGCTTGCCCAGGATGCTAAGTGGGAGTCATGGAAGGGGAAGTTGATTCAGCCCAGACTCCGAAAAGGCCTCTCTGGATGAAATACTCAGAATGTGTGACTTGGAGGGGCAAGGTCAAGGTGGTGACCCCAGCTGTTCCCTGGGACAGAAACAATGGATGGTGTTAGGACCTAAAAATAGATGGTGTCAGTGTCATTTAGGGAAACCAGTCCTGGAGGCTGGCAGGGATGGGAAGGTCTCTTGGGGTGAGCTTAGAGGCAGCCTCTGAATTCCAGCCTTCTTTTTCTAAGTAATATTGCCCATACTCCAGCTTCTCCTTATCCCTGGGGCACCTGCCATGGTTTGGGGACCTTGTTCATTTCCCATCTCTTCTCCTTCAAGGCTTGTCTGAGTCCTTACTACCTCCCCCTTTCCTCTTACAGACCCTACCTGGCCCCTGCCTTAAGCTCCAGGTGTTCCCGCCAAAGTATGCTTCTTGGGGGCAGGAATGAGAGCACTGGGCTGGGAGTCAGGAGCTTGAGCTTGGTTCTGCATTTAACCTAGGGCAGTGCTAAACTTCCCTGATGCCAGACTCTCATCCAGGGCCACTAGAGACACAGCTGTTAAAGAGCTGGATCTCGGGGAGGATGGTTGGCCCAGCAGTTAAGCTGGCAGCTGACATTCCCGCATCCTATATTGGAGTGCCTGGTTTCAGGTCCCAGCTCTGCTCCTGAGTCCAACATCCTGCCAGTGCACACCCTGGGAGGCAGCAGGTAATGGCTCAGGCAGTTGGGTCCCTGCCACCCAGTGTGAGACCTGGATTGAGTTTCTGCTCTCAGCTTCAGCCTGGCCCATCCCCAGCTTTTGGGGAGTAAACCAATGGATAGGAGATCTCTCTCTCTCTCTGTCTCTCTGATAGATAGATAGATAGATAGATAGATAGAAAGAAAGAAAGAAAGAAAGAAAGAAAGAAAGAAAGAAAGAAAGAACGAACGAACCTGGATCCTGGGAGTAGACAGCCTGCATTTAAATCCTCACTCACTGTCATTTACTCTGTGACCCTGCACAAGTTCCTTACCTCTCTGGGCCTCAGTGACACCATCTGCAGAATGCAGACGATAATGTTATCTGCCTCGTGGAATATGAGAAGCTTATAAAATAGTATCTGTGGAGTCCTCCCCTCTGTGTACCTTGTTGCTGTTCAGAAATGCTGGCATCCCATATGGGTGCTGGTTCAAGTCCCTGCTGTTCCACTTCTGATCCAGCTCCCTGCTAATGTACCTGGGAAAGCAGTAGAAGATGGCCCAAATCCTTGGGCCCCTGAACCCCTGTGGGAGACTAAAAGGAAGCTCCATGCTTCAGCTTGGCCCAGCCCCAGTCATTGCAGTCATCTGGGGAGTGAACCAACAAATGGAAGATCTCTCTCTCTCTGTGTGTCTCTCCCTCTTTCTCTGTAACTTTCAAAATAAATAAATCTTAAAAAAAAAAAATAAATAAAGAAAGAAATGTAGGCTGGCGCCACGGCTCGATAGGCTAATCCTCCGCTTTGCGGCGTGCCGGCACACCGGGTTCTAGTCCCGGTAGGGGCACCGGATTCTGTCCCAGTTGCCCCTCTTCCAGGCCAGCTCTCTGCTGTGGCCAGGGAGTGCAGTGGAGGATGGCCCAAGTACTTGGGCCCCGTACCCCATGGGAGACCAGGAGAAGCACCTGGCTCCTGCCATCGGATCGGCGCGGTGCGCCGGCCGCAGCGCGCCAACCGTGGCGGCCATTGGAGGGTGAACCAACGGCAAAGGAAGACCTTTCTCTCTGTCTCTCTCTCTCACTGTCCACTCTGCCTGTCAAAAAAAAAAAAAAAAAAAAAAAAAAAAAAGAAATGCTCGCTATGATTGATTGCAATTTGTAGGAAAAGGAGACTTGAAATGAAACACCATTTCCCAAATTTTACTCAGGTTTTCCATGTCCACATATCACCTGTGCTATTACTGTTCACTTTAAATTGCATAGGGTTTTTTGTTTTGTTTGTAATTTTTAAACATTTATTTTTATGAATGGTAGAGTGACAGAGAAAGGGAGAAAGAAAAGAGAGAGAGAGGAAGAGAGAGAGAATATCTTCCATTGGTTCATTTCCCAGATGCCCCCATGGCCAGGGCTGAGCTTGGCCAAAGCCAGTAGCTAGGAACTCCATCCAGGTCTCCCGTGTAGCTGGAAGGAACCCAGGTACTTGGGCCACCATTGACTTCCTTCCTAGATGCGTTAGCGAGAAGCTGGATCTGAAGCAGAAAAGCCAGAACTCAAACCTACACTTGATAGGGGATGTGGGTGTCTCAGGTACTGGTGTAACCCTCTGTGCCTCATTGTTTTACAAATATTTTTAGACTTTGGCTTATCCTGTGCAGTAATAGTCCTGATATTACAGGTTTGAAATATGTTTCCTAAAATGTATTATAATAAATACATACAGGTTTACTGTATATGGTCTAAGATGGTGGTGTCACCCCCAGAATCTACTTTCTATACTGTGGAGACAGTAGACTGTGGCTTTGAGCACCCGTGGTGCAGGCTGATCTTGACCGTGCTCCTTTGCTGAGATGAGCAGTGAGCCATGCCTTCATTCCTCGGGCAGTGCCTGATGACCAACCCCCATGCTTGGTTCTGTGCCAAGTGCTCAGTGGCCCAAATATGGGTCTTTGGAGCCTCTGCTATGTTCTTCGAATGAGACGTTGCTAGTCTAGAGAAAATGGAGAAGAGAGAACCACATAGTCACCTGATTTCTGAAATCCTGCCTCAGTAAGAAGTGAGAGAAGCCAGGGTCACTCTGTCTGAAACCTCTGCACGTGGGTAAAGGAGATTGTCTCAGTCAGGGTTTCGCTGCGTAACAACCACTCCCAAACCCAGCAGCAGACACTAGCGAGTGTGTAGTTTTATGCTCTGGCTTGTGCAGATTATCTAGGGTGGTCTGCCTCACACTGGTCCCTCCTGGAAGCATCTACCCATGTGTATGTTCTTGTGTTGTGGCAGTCAGGAGCAGGCAGAAGCACATGATGTCTCTTCAGGCTGAGGGCCATTGTCCCTTTCTCCCCTGTTCCTGAGCCAGGGCCTTCGGGGGAGAGCATGCATAGTTGCTGAACACTCAGTGAATCTACCACCGAGCTCGTCAGTGTTGACTCACTCAACTTTGTTGAATTTCCCAAACCTGACTCATGTTTTCCATGTCCACATATCACCTGTACTGTCATTCTTCACTGGCTTTGCCTTAAAATTGCATGGGGCTTTTTGGCTTGTTTTGATTTTATGTGGTTAAAGATTTATTTGAAAGGGAGAGTGACAGCGGGAGTGGGAAAGACAGACAGGGAAAGGAAAGAGAGAGGGAAAGAGAGAGAGCTTCCATCCATCTACTGGTCACTTCCCGAATGCTCACAACAGCCAGGGCTGGGCCAGGCCAAAGCCGGGAGCCAAGAACTCCATCTGGGTCTTCTTTACAGGTGGCAGGAACCCAAGTACTTGGGCCATCATCTGCTACCTTCCAGTGCATTAGCAGGAAACTGGATCAGAAGTGGAGCAGCTTCTGTATGGAGCACTCTGCCGTGGTAGAGAAGAGAGGGAAATAGAGCAGCATTAAATGATGGCGGTGATGAGGACCTGAGGCCTGGCGCATACTAGGTGTGAATGAATGTGCCTTACTGACGACCTGCCAGTGCTTCTTGTGTGCTGGGTGGTAATGAGTATTTCACGTGGCTCATCTCATTTGGTCCTTACAGCCTCCATGTGGATCCAACTCAGATAAGTGTGATCCCATCCTCCATTGTTAAGTGCTTGTCATGTTCCAGGGTGAGCCAGGGGAAGGTCACTGGAGGCATAGCAGCAGGCAGGGGCCACATTCAAAAATAGCATTCGTGATGTGGGTGAGGGAGGCAGACTTTGCATCACAGAGGCCTGAGCGCAAAACCCTTGTGGGTCTGTTTGTATGCACACTTTGTGGACTGTTCTGGATGCTAACTCATCAAGTACCCACACCTACTATGAACTGGGCATGGGACTTGTGACCGCTCATAATTTCAGCCTCTGCTGTCTTGAGGCCTTGTGCATCTTTGGGTGTTCTCTTTAGGAAAATTGCATATGGTTGTGAAAATTTCCATACATATTCATGGCCCTAGATGAAGAATTCTGCTGTAATTATTCAACCCACCTCCTCTCCCTCGTCTTTCCTTCTCTCTCTAAGACATTAATGCGGTGAAAGAAACTTTTCTGCGTTTGTATGCCAGGGTAAGATTCAGCATCTGACTTGTAGTAACTGCCCACTGAGTGTTTTCTAAATGAGCGACGCCGTGAAGATGAAGTATTGTGCTCTCTGGCTTGCATGTGCCTAGGGTCACAGAACTTTTGGACTGGCTGGTGTAGGAAAGCTCATGGCATCCAACCCCTTTTTGTTATGGATTATGAAACTGAGACCCAGAGAGGTTAGTTCACTTGTCCAAAGGCACACAGCTCATACTAATATTGTTTTCACCCAAACAGATGGCTTATGCCCCGACCCACTGGGGTCAAGGTCCTTTGGTGCTCATTCTGCCTCTCAGTTCTATGGATCATATAGGAAAAGTGAGTTTTCTTGTCCCTCTTATCTGAGGCCAAAGACATAGAGGACATAAACGTGTATGCCGTGTGTTGACTGTAGCACCGTCATGGAGTGGACACGCAGGCCATAGTCCCTGTCACCTCTTTCTCTGGGTGTCCCCTTTCCATTGTGCCTCCAGGCCTTGCCCTGAGACACAGAGACAGACTGATGGGATTTGTGCCGGGACAGGGGGCCACATGAGCCGAGGGTGGAAGGTGGATCAGGGACTGGGCAGGCTGGGGTTTGTTCCTGCAGCATCCTGGAGAGCCTGTGTGGAGCCATTCGTCTATTCTTAGTTTCAAAGGCACTTTGTTCTCCGATGCATTGTTTTAACAGCCACCAGGAAGTCAGTGCCTGCTCGGGTCAGTGATGCCACTGTTCCTGCCTGTGGCCGCCCAGGTGGGAAGTGGACTGCTTAGTCTGAGGGCTGGGCCTCCATCTACAGGGTCACTGTGGCCCTTTCTCCTTTTGTTGTCTGCTCAGGGCAGGGAAGGGCGCGGAGGAACCAGAGATTCTGGTGAGTCTGTTTTTCTTTATAGCAAGAATGACTGCAGTTACTTCTATGTGAACAGAAAGATGATCAGTCCGGCCCGCAGCAGAACACTGTGCCCACTGAAAGAAATACCTATTTCAACTTGACCAAGATTTATTTTTTTAAAGATCTATTTATTTATTTGAAAGGCAGGGTTACAGAGAGGCAGAGGCAGATAGAGATCTTCCATCTTCTGGTTCACTCCCCAAATGGCCACTATAGCCAGAGCTGGGCTCAATCTGAAGCCAGAAGCCAGGAGCTTCTTCTGGGTCTCCCAAGTAGGTGCAGAGGCCCAAGGACTTGGGCTCTGTTCTATTGCTTTCCCAGGCCATAGCAGAGAGCTGGATCAGAAGTGGAGCAGGGGCTGGTGCTGTGACATAGCGGGTAAAGCCATTGCCTGCAGTGCTGGCATCCTATTTGGACGCCGGTTCGAGTCCCAGCTGCTCTGCTTCTGATCAGCTCTCTGCTATGGCCTGGGAGAGCAATAGAAGATGGCCCAAGTCCTTGGGCCCCTGCACCCATGTGGGAGACCTGGAGGAAGTTCTTGGCTCCTGGTTTTAGATCGGCACAGCTCTGGCCATTGTGGCCATTTGGGGAGTGAACCAGTGGATGAAAGACCTCTCTCTCTCTGCCTCTGCCTCTGCCTCTCTATAACTCTTCCTTTCAAATAAATAAGTAAATCTTTAAAAAAAGAAGAAGAAGAAGTAGAGCAGCCAGGACTGGAACCAGCGCCCACATGGGATGCTGGCTCTGCAGGCTGCAGTTTTACCTGCTATGACACAGCACCAGCCCCAAAAGTATCATTTTTCACCCACCACATTAGCAGAGAGTCAAAGGCTGAAGGACATGATTTGGCAAGGACAGCCGTCTGTCATGCATGCCCAGGGAGAGCATACATGAAGAGCAGGCCTTACACAGGACAGTTGAAGGTTCATCACAATCACAGACATCCATGCCTTTGGACCCATTGGTTCCATTCCTTCATGTGAATGCTGCAGTCGCTCACCTGTGTAGACCGGTTTGTGTTCAGCAGCAAACCAGCACATCCGGTCAACAGGGGCTTAGATAGATGAATGTTGGCACATTTAAAAATGTATTCTGGGAGCCAGCATCGTGGCATGGCAGGTAAAGCCGCTGCTTGCAACACCGGCATCCCATATGGGTGCTGGGTTAGTCCTGGTCACTCCATTTCCAATCCAGCTCTCTGCTATGGCCTGGGACAAGCAGTAGCAGATTACCCACATGGGAGACCTGGCAGAAGCTTCTGGGTTCTGGCTTCGGCCTGGCCCAGCCCTGGTCATTGCACCCATTTAGAGAGTGAACCAGCAGATAGAAGATCTGTCTCTACCTCTTTCTGTAACTCTGCCTTTTAAATAAATTTTTAAAAATCTTCTAAAAAATAAAAAATAAAGATCTGTAGCTGTTGAAAAAAAATGAGGCCATTTTTTTAATATGATGGCATATGGAAGTTTGTCTAAGATGCCCTGCTAAGCAAGTGTAGAGCAGTGCCTGTAGCTTGTTATTGTTTGGGTAAAATAAATGATTTGCTTATTTATGTCCAGAGCAGCTCTGAAGGAGTGCAGAAGGAACTGTTCACAGTGCTGGCCACCTGGGGGAGGAAGGGATGGCTGGGGTAGGAGAGAGGTCTACTTACTGTTGAATGGTATGCCTTTTAGAATTTAATCCCATCATTTGTAAGACCTATTCAAAAAAAATAGATGCCTAAAAAATTTAAAAAGGAATGTTTTGGAGGTGAATCTGGGAAGGCTTCCTAGAGAAGGTGACCTTATGGGAGGGTTGTAGGGAATGCGTAGGAGTCCTTCTGGCAGGAGAAAGGGTGAAGCTCAGAGGCATGACTAAGCAGGACAGGTTCAGGCATTCGTGAGTACCCAGCATGGGGCAAGAACACTCTGTATAAAATTGGGCGTCATGGAGTTTGAACAGGCCTAGACCAGGCCAGATGGGAAGGGTTTCCTGAGCCAAGTTTAGACTTAACTCTGTGAGCTGTTGGCAACCATCGATGGTTTGAAGGAAGCAGGAAGTGACATGATTGTATTTGTGTGTGGCAGAGTGGGGGATGCCATGAAACAGTGGTTCTCAAAATTAATCTGAGGACCTCTAGGTGTCCCTGAAACTTCAAAGTATTTTGTCTGCGTGCGTGTTGACCAAAACTGCAAATCACAGCCAATGGATGGCAGGCAAGAGATGTGAATCCAGCTGTGTGCCGTGCAGCTGGGCACAAAAGAAAACTGCCAGCGTGGAAAGCAGCGCTTCTCTTTTCCCTGTGTTTTGGAAAATATGGCTAATTTGCATTAAAATATGAGAGATTAAATGTAAAATGTGTATTTTTAAAAAGAGTATTTTTAAAACTCCCAACTTGATTTTCTTGTGCTGCAAATACTCCTGGATATAACCTATATGAACAAAAACTCACTGGGGCCCTCAGTCCTTTTTAGAAGGTGTCCTGAGGGGTGTCGAAGCAGGGAGACCCCGTGTGTCAGAGATTCTGGCTGGATCAAACTGAACTCTAGGCAAACAGTGCAGCTACTCAAGGGTGAGTCAGGTGGGAGATGTGAGTGAGCTGTGCTGGAGCCAATGTGCATCTTACCCACCTAGCTGCCACGCCCAGATCTGGGCAGGTGTGTGTAAAAGAGGGGTGGGGCTGAAAAAGGTGTGCTTGCTCCTTAATCAATGGACATGGTCACGGGGGGTGGGGGGTGGGGGGGGTTGGGGGGAGGGGTGGGTTGACAGTCCTGTTTTGACTGATGGGAATGCTGGTGCATGTCCTCTTGGCCATTTTCCCACCAGCGGCTTTTTCTGTTGTTTTCTGTCCTCTGCTGTTAGGAACACCCTCGGTCTCCACGGACAGGACAGGTCTCTGTGGGCCAGTCACCGCAGGGCACCCTCGTGAAGGTGGAGCCCTCAGACATCCATGTCCTCAGCTTGTCTGGAAGCCACAAGGTGCCCTCCAATCTCAGACTAGCCCTCCAGCTCTCCAGCCCTGCATGTGGTCAGACTTTTTAGCTGTGCCAGGCTGAGGGTGTGAAACTAGACCGTGGTTTTTTTTTTTTTTTTTTTTTTTAATTTATTATTTTTTTTTTGTCAGGCAGAGTGGACAGTGAGAGAGAGAGACAGACAGAGAGAAAGGTCTTCCTTTTGCTGCTGGTTCACCCTCCAATGGCCGCCGCGGTAGGCGTGCTGCGGCCAGCGCACCGCGCTGATCCGATGGCAGGAGCCAGGTACTTATCCTGGTCTCCCATGGGTGCAGGGCCCAAGGACTTGGGCCATCCTCCACTGCACTCCCTGGCCACAGCAGAGAGCTGGCCTGGAAGAGGGGCAACCAGGACAAGATCGGTGCCCTGACCGGGACTAGAACCCGGTGTGCTGGCGCCGCAAGGCAGAGGATTAGCCTAGTGAGCCGCGGCGCCGGCCACTAGACCGTGTTTTAACTCCTTCCTGACCATCACCTCTATCTCCATCCCCTGTCTTGGAATGTTCGGCAGGCAATGTAGGGAAAGTCTTTGCCTTAAGGGAATCTCCCCGACCCCCACCAGGTGTGTGTGTCCCGTAGGAGGGACTCACAGCAGCAGGCTCTATATTCTAGTTCCTTGGTTAGGAGGGAGTAAAACCCTGGGGCACTGCCCTTGAGAGACATTGCTCAGTCAGCTGTCCTGGTTCTTGTGTTTGCTCTAATCTGGTGTCTCGTGGAAGAGGAAATCAGAGGCCTGACCCGGGCTGGTATTTGGAGCAAGGCCCATCTGAGGCCGTAAGCTGAGACCTGGGGCTTTGGGCACACAGCTGTGGTATGTGAGTTTGGGCTGGCTTCTCCAGACAGCTCACAGACTCTGGCCTGATTCAGGCCTCCCTACAGGCCTCAAGCCGCAGCCGGCTTCAGCCTGTGACCTGTGCAGCTGCACGGGGCCCAGCATTCAGAAGGGCCCTGTGCACGATTCAGTGCTATGCTGTTGTTGTCTTCAAACTCAATACTTTTGAGACGAAGCTCCTCCTCCCCCCCCATCATTTTGCTCCAGTCCTGCAGATGGTGCAGCCGATCCTGCCTGGAGCATCTTCGTGTCTGCCAGACTGAAAAGGGCATGACAGGAGTGGGCATTTGGCCTAGTGGTTAAGACACCCATATCCCACAACAGAGGACCTGGGTTCCATCCTTGGCCCCAGGTCCTTGATTCCAGCTTCCTGGGAGTGTAGACCTGGGAACCAGCCGTGATGGCTCAAGATGTTGGGTGCCTGCCATCCATGTGGGACACCTGGGGTGAGTCCCCCAGTTCCTGGCTTTGACCTGGTTCCAACCCTTGCAGACATTTAAGGAGCAAACTGATAGCCAGGAGCTGTCTGCCTCTGTCTGTCTCTCACATAAAGAAAGAACAATTTGAGGGCCGTGACAGAGGGTGCAGCTCCATGGGTAGCACATTCCCCTGCCCTGGCCTTGAACCCTGATGGCCTTTTCCATGAAATACTCCTTTCCTCATTTCCTGCAGTGCTTTTTGGTTTTCCCCCTTTCTCTCTCTTTCTCTCTCTCTTTCTCTCTCTCTCCTTCTCTCTCTCTCTCTCTCTCTCTCTCTCTCTCTCTCTCTCTCTCTCTCTCTCTCTCAGTATCCTGCTGAGCTTAAAGCAGGTGACGCTCCACCCTCTGGTTCCAGCTCCTCACTGTCTGTGTCATGACACCCTTTTTTCTCTTGTGTGTGCATTTTGTGGGTGTGCTCACTGTGTAAAACGATCTCTGAGTGTACGTTGAAGCGCCGTGTAGTGTTTCTGAGCAGGAAGGCTGTGGCATGCCTTCCAGAGAGAATGAGCTTCACTGGGGTGTGAGTTGGCCATGAGTTCAGCATTGCGGAGTCAACAGTGTACATTAAGACGATGTCTCTAAGAGCAAACACACGTAAACAAGGCTGTGTATTGATTGGTTGACAAAAAACGTTACAAGAGGATCGCCGGAACGTGCTGACCCCTGCTTCCCCTGGAGTGATGGCTCAGTGTTCGCTAACTCCGTGTTCATGGAGACTTCAGAGAGTTTAGCTACTGCCAATAACAAAAATCCCCTGTGTGTACACATGTGCATGTCTTTTCCTCTCCCTTGCTTGTTTCTTGCCCCCTCCCGCACCCTCTTTTTTATCCCAATCCTTTGCTGTTTCGGTTTGCTTTCATTGGTCATTGGTCCTGGCCTTAGCCTTCAACCAAAGGGCCTTTATTCATTCAGTGTTTGTGGGGCGCCTCCTTTTTACCACGCTGTGTGCTATGCTAGGAACACAGCACAGCGTAGACCTAATGTTTCAAAGACATCGCTTCCCGATGGGTCATTGTTTTCTGTGATTTTGAGGCAAGTCCAGAATCTCATGCTTACTTCTAGAAAGTGTTTTCCAAGCTCTGCCATTCTCATTGTGGCTTCTCTCCCCACCAGCCATCTCCTTGGCCGCATGTTGGCAGAAATGCATGAACCGTGAGAGGGAAACTTAACAGGTCACCTGATCCCACCCTCTCAGATAATGAAACTGAGATCCAAAAGGGAAAGTGAAATGCTCTAAGGTCACACAGCTGGTTTGGTGACCTTAAACGAGATGACAGGGGCTGGCCTTGTGGCACAGTGTGTTAAGGCCCTGCTTGGAACGCCCATGTTGAAGTGCCTGTGTTTGAGTCCCAGCTCCTCCACTTCCAGCCTGGCTTTCTGCTGATACCCCTGGAAGGCAGCCGTGGTGGCTCAGGTACTGGAATCCCTGCCACCCACATGGAAGACCTAGATGGTGTTACAGGCTTCGGGCCTCGGCCTGGCCCACTTCCTGTTGCTGTGGGCATTGGAGGACTGAACCAGATGGGAGCTTGCTCTCACACACTGTTTCTCTCTCTCTGCCTCTCTGCCTTTCAAATAAATAAAATAAGCAAATAAAAAGTTTAAAAAGATGACAATGCAGGTCCAGACTGTTCCCCAGAGGCTCTGGTTTACAACATATGGATCAGAGGAAGATAATGTCAATGGCAATGTCTGATAAAAACATACAAGACAGATTTCTGCAAATTGTGTGCTCTGTAATAAAGCTGGAGAAAATGTGCAGACGAAGTTTCAGACAGCAGTCCAGACTGACGCTTACAGAAGCATCTTGCGTTTGCAAGTCAAGGTGTCTGGATGTTTGCAGTATGGAGGGTCTTTTCCATTTCTGCTTTGGGAGATTTTCATGGTCAAAACATCTGTTACAGCGTTTCCAAGAGCAGGTATCCCTTGGTTTGAAAACTGTGGACATAAATTTGTGAGCCAGACAGTGACCACAGTGTGGGGGAAATCTCTGGCAAAGCCAACCAGGAAGCAGGTCAAGCAGCCCTCACTTCCCGCTCACTCCCCAAACCCAGCCTCTCCCTGCCCCTCCCAAAAAGGGGAAGGAAGAAGGCAAGGAGAGATAAGGTGCCCATCCTGAAACAAAGCATGGCTAACCCTCTGGGTCCCCCAAGCACTCCCACTTCCTGTCGCTAAAGTTAGAGCTGTTGGCTAGGAATGTCATGTTTAATCCATGATTGGCAGAGAGAGATCCAGTGCTGGGGCGGTTCAGATCCCCTCCATAAAGGAGGGCTCCCTTCTCAGGCATCCCAGGGGAGAGGGCAACAGAGCAGTGTTTTCTGTGATTGTTGAGAGCAGCAAAAAGCACCAGACAGCTATTTTGTGTGAAGTTACCAAGAAAATCTGTTTTAAACCTCACTCATTTGCAGGTCATCTTTTATCATAGCCCTTCACACTGAAAAAGACTTAATTTTCTGCAAAGCAGTTTTTTCTCTTTGTCTTTAATGGAAAGTTAATATTACCACTATAAGCAGAAAATCAGTATCCTTACCATATGTAGAATATACTATTTTTTTTTTTTTTTTGACAGGCAGAGTGGACAGTGAGAGAGAGACAGACAGAGAGAAAGGTCTTCCTTTTTGCCGTTGGTTCACCCTCCAATGGCCGCTGCGGCCGGCGCATCGTGCTGATCCGAAGCCAGGAGCCAGGTGCTTCCTCCTGGTCTCCCATGTGGGTGCAGGGCCCAAGGACTTGGGCCATCCTCCACTGCCCTCCTGGGCCACCACAGAGAGCTGGCCTGGCCTGGAAGAGGGGCAACCAGGACAGAATCTGGCGCCCTAACTAGGACTAGAACCCAGTGTGCCGGAGGATTAGCCTATTGAGCCTCGGTGCCAGCCAGAATATACTATTAATATTAAATAAATCGCCTTCTGCACCTGGTCCTCTGTTTATAACTGTGGCTTCCTGTGGCTTCCTGTGGTCTTCTACCTTGGAGCTTCCAGCCAAGTCAGCCAGCACCCCAGAGAGCCTCTGCCATCAGTGAGGGGTGGAACTGGGGTCAGTGGAACATTATGAACTGTGTTTTATGCCTACTCTCTGGGGTTCCCCAATGGGTGGAACTCCAGCTGCCCAAGTCTGTAACCTGCTGGTCCACACCCTCTGTTGGTTTCCTTCCTGTCTCTGTCTCACTTCCCCACTCCCAACCAGTTCTTCCCAGGAGATGTCCCAAGTAAACTACTTATACCCAAGTCTTCACCCCAGGGCCTGCTTTAGGGGAACCCTAAACTGAAGACACCTGCTAAGCACGCTGGGCTAAAATGACATACCTAAAAGTGCTTTTAATTTTTGTTTATTTTATGTGAAAGGCATAGGGGAAAAAAGATAGGTGATCAGTAGATAATCTTGAACCAGCACCCATATGGGATGCTGGCATCAGAGGTGGAGGCTTAACCTGCTATGCCACAATGCTGGCCCCTAGAGAGATAATTGTTTATCTGCCGGTCCACTCTCCCAAATGCCTGCAACAGTCGAGGCTGGGCCAGGCTGAAGCCAGGAGCAAGGAACTCAATTCAGGTGCCCCATGTGAGTAGCAGGGGCCCAACTACTTGAGCCATCATCTGTTGTCTCCCAGGATGCACATTAGCAGGAAGCTGGAATCAGAAATAGAGCCGGGATTTGAACCCAGACCCTCGGTAAGGGGTGTGATCATCCCAAATAGCATTTAAAAAAAAAAAAAGATTTTATTTATTTATTTGAAAGACAGAGTTATAGGGGGGAAATGGTGGGAGGAGGGGAAGGAAAGATATCTTCCATCTGCTGTTTCGTTTCCCAAATCACTGCCAATATCCAGAGCTGGACCAGGCCAAAGCCAGGAACCAGGAATTTTATCTGGGTCTCCTATGTGGCTGGCCATTTGGGCCATCTACTGTTGCTTTCCCATGCTCATTAGCAGGGAGCTGGATTGGAAGTGGAGCAGCCAGGACTTCAGTGGGCACTCATTTGGGATGCTGGCATTGCAGATGGTGTCTTAACCTGCTGTACCATGACACTGGCCCCTCAAGTAGCATCTTAACCACTGTGTCAAACACCTGCCCCAAAATACCTGTTTTTTTTTTTAAACAAACAAACAAACAAACAGATCCTATGCTTAAATTGAAAATCGTAGTATCAGAATAAGTTCATGGTTATACACAGTCTTTCTCTCCCCCAACCATCGTCCCCCCCCCCCCCCCCCCGCTAGCTGCTGAAAGGGTCTGGAAGCAATGACATTCCAGTAGCAAAGAACACACATAGTGCCCAGATGTTGGTTTCTAAATACCATTCTCCAGTAAAAGGAACCACAGTTCTTTAGGGAAGAGACTCATTCTAGGGCTGCAGTGGGAAAGATACAGAAGAGCCTGGAAGATGTTTTCGTACCAAAAAGTCATGAAGTGAACAAGCTGGATGCAGGCACCAGTATGTAGGACTCCTCCTAGCCGAATCCAGGACAATCTGAGCATCATAATGAACAATAATGGTAACAGATCATAACCCACATTGATGTACCCTTATCCATAGGTGCTGGAACTATGGATAGTACCAACCCCTACACAGAGAATCCTAAATGACTAATGGCACAGATATACAGGACAATGGATGATGTATGTCCCAATGAGATGGAGCCATATGGCGTGAGACTTTATCCCACCACTCACAACCATTGGGATCTCAGATTCACTGTTTATTTCTGAAATTTTACTCTTAATATTTCCAGATTCTCATTGACTGCAGGTAACTGAAAGTACAGAAAGTGAGGCTGTGGTTAAGGCAGGGTGCAGGGGGTTCCTATATAAATGAATAAATAAATAGTGCAGGCAGAAAGCTCTCATAAACATGGAACAGATGATGGAGTTAAAAATCAGCAGTGTGTGCTGAAACTCATGCGTTAATGTTTTATGAGGAATAAGGGACTTCCATGCTGTTTGGGGCAACCACATCCCTTATCCAGGTACCTAGGTCTGAGTCCTGGCTCTGCTTCCAATTCCACCTTTCTTCTCTGCACACCCTGGGAGAAGCAGGTAATTGCTCAAGGGATCCTTTCCAATCGTGTGGGAGCCCTAGAGTGAATTCCTGGCTCCCAGCTTTGACCTGGCCCAACTCTGGCTATTGCAGTCATCTGGGGCGTGAACCAGCCGATGTGAGATTTATGTCTCTCAAACTTTTTAAAATTATCCTTTTTAAAATATTTATTTATTTGAATGGCAGAGATACATAGAGAAGGAGAGAGAGAAGGAGACAGATCTTCCATCCACTGGCTCACTCCCCAAATGGCTGCAATCGCCAGGGTTGGGCCAGGCTGAAGCTAGGAGCCAGGAGCTTCTTCTAGGTCTCACACATGAATGCAGAAGGCCAAGAACTTGAGCCATCCTGCACTGCTTTTCCCAGGTGCATTTGCAAGGAGCTGGATCAGAAGTGGAGCAGATGGGACTCGAACTGGTACCCATACTGGGTGCCAGGACTGCAGGCGGGGGCTTAACCTTCTGTACCACAGTGCTGGCCCCTTATCCTGATTTTTTTAAAGGGAAAAATAATAACTTTACAATGAAAAAGCTTAAAAGATGTCACCTGAATTAAATAATCAAAGCTAATGTCACCACTGCTGGGGCAACCTGATACCTGTGATGTCCTGAGAAAGACACTACATCCCTCCTGTCATATCTCTAAACTAACTGCACAGCCTAAAAGAAAGTATTTTACATATTTTCTTAATTCATGGTCTGCGTATAATCCTGAAGAAACACCTAATAAACCTACACCAAGGGAAATTATACAATGTAATTGGCCCATACTTTTTAAAATTGTCAAAATCAAGAGACTCAAAGAAAGCCTGGGAACACTTCCAGATTAAGGAAGACTTAAAGAATACAGATAATCCTGAATTAGATTCTGGCTAGCAAAAGCAGAGGCTAGGAAATACATTATGGGGATAGCGGGCATATTTTAAAAATGAAAGAGTAGATGAGTTCATGTGTTTTGTTAAATCTCCTGCTTTTGATAACTATTATGCTATGTAAGAGGATGTGCTTGCTCTCAGGAAATACAGCCTCAGGGGACTTATTGCAGCTTATCCTCAAATAGTTAGGAAAAAATAATTTATATGTAAATGTATGATTTGTGTATATATATATATATATACACACTATATTGTATATATACACACATACACATGCACACACACACACAGAGAAGAAACAGAGACTGAGAGACTGGGAGAGACAGCAAATGGGACAAAAGGTAGGCAATCAGTGACTCTAGGGCAAGAGGATTCAGGAGTATCTTATTCTCAACGTGCACACTCTTCTGTAAGTTTGAAATTATTTTAAAATAAAATTGCCAAAAGTAAAATAAAATAAATTCACAAATAACTGGCACAGTCTGCCTTCCCCATCACAAAGGTCTGAGTCTGTTTGCTCTTCCTCGGGGAAATCCAGGATCTTCTTGCTGTACAGCTCTAGGGGGTGCCAGTCACTCTGTGCATTGCCATTGGCTCTGCAAGGCCTGCAAACTTGGGTGCATGTAGGGCAGGCATTTGACAGAGCAGTAAATGTGCTCCCTGGGATGCCCACATCTCATGTTGGAGTGCCTTGGTTTGATCCTGGGTCCATTCCCAAATCCAGCTGCTGACTAATGTACACTCTGGGAAGCAGCAGGTGATGGCTCAAGTACTTGGATCCCTGCCACCCACATGGCATACCTTGATTGAGGTACTGGGAAGTAAACCAGAGGATAGGAGGTCTTTTTATCAATCTGTTGCTTTCTTTCTCCCTATCAAATGAACGAAATATTTTTTCTTTTTCTTTTTTTTTAAGATTTATTTTATTTATTTGGAAGGTAAAATTACAGATTGAGAGACAGAGAACTCTTCCATCTGCTGGTTCACTCCCCAGATTGCTGCAATGGTCAGGTCTGGGCAAAGCAGAAGTCAGGTGCTCCATCCAGGTCTCTCACATGGATACAGGGGCCCAAGCACTTGGGCCATCTTCTGCTGCTTGTCCAGGTGCATTAACAGTGAGGTGTATCGGCCGGCGCCATGGCTCACTAGGCTAATCCTCCGCCTTGCGGCTCCGGCACACCGGGTTCTAGTCCCGGTCGGGGCACTAGATTCTGTCCCGGTTGCTCCTCTTCCAGGCCAGCTCTCTGCTGTGGCCAGGGAGTGCAGTGGAGGATGGCCCAAGTCCTTGGGCCCTGCACCCCATGGGAGACCAGGAGAAGCACCTGGCTCCTGCCATCGGATCAGCGTGGTGCACTGGTCGCAGCGCGCCAACCACGGCGGCCATTGGAGGGTGAACCAACGGCAAAAGGAAGACCTTTCTCTCTGTTTCTCTCTCTCACTGTCCACTCTGCCTGTCAAAAATAAAAAATAAAACAAAACAAAACAGTGAGGTGTTTCAGAAGTGGAGCAGCCAGGACTTGAACTGGTGGCACCCATATGGTTATGCCACAATACTGGCCCCAACTAACTAAATATTTTAAGAAATTAAGTAAAGAGTTCATTTTGGTACAAAAAAAATTGAAATTTGTGTATAAGGGAGGGAAGGTCTTAAAAAAATTTATGAAAAAATTAGTATTAAGAAAAAACCATAACATGGATTTTAACATTTTTTTTCCCTCCAAAATACACTTAGCTTTTAATTGCACCTTCCTCAGACTTTCTGAGTGCCCGTGTATCTCCCCAGGGTGTTGCCCCTGGAGGCAGCTAGAACTGTGGGCATGGGCAGGGACTGCCCATGAGACAAGGGCCCCCTCCTGCCGAGTGAGAGCTCAGCCAGCACAGAGCACCGCTGTCTTGAGAGCACTCGTGACTCAGTGGGGAACAATGCTCTTCTTGGCAGTGGTCTGCAAAGCAGCAGTCAGTGCAATAGCAAAACCAGTTACTGCTTCTGATGTGCGTCTGGGGGGTGTCAGCTGTGATTAGAGGGATGTTTTCTTCCTGCAGCTGTTTTTGAACCTGGAGTAGGGGCTCCCCACAACCCCAGACTACAGGGAGGGAGCCGAAGCTCCTCCCACACACAGCAGGGATGGCAGGCCACGGGGCAGTGCTCTGCAGAGGCACCATCATGTCCGCTCAAGTTCTCAGTTAAAAGCAAAAGCTGTGATGAGCCACAGATGGGTTGCAGGAAAGGGGGAAAGTACTTTGTGGTAGATTTCCTAATCCTGAGTCTGCTTTCAAGTCCATCCCAATCACTTTTATCCTGAAGTCTGAAACCACAGCCTGAACTTCACAGAATTAAGGTGTCCAGCATTTAAGCCACTTCCTGGACAGTCAGTGTTTTACTAAGACCAGAATTCTTTCATGTCTAGAACTTCCCTGGGCATTTCTAAGGCCCAGTTCAGCACACAGAGTAAGCTCAGCTAATGTTTGCTGATTGTGAACAAATGAACCCCTTTGTCCACAGAATGTCAAATACAAAGCTGTAGAAGTTTTGGACCGGTGTTGCGGCACAGCAGGTTAAGCTGCTGCCTGCATTGCTACCATCCCATAGGAGCACATGTTCAAGTCCCAGCTGCTCCATTTCTTTTTTTATTTTTAAGATTTTATTTATTTATTTGAAATGCAGAGTTACAGATAATGAGAGGGAGAGGAGACAGAGAGAAGGGTCTTCCTTCCGCTGGTTCACTCCCCAAATGGCTACAGCAGCCGGAGCTGTACCAATCTGAAGCCAGGAGCCAGGAGCTTCTTCCTGGTCTCCCACATGGGTGCAGGGGCCCAAGCTCTTGGGCCATCTTCCACTGCTTTCTCAGACCATAGCAGAGAACTGGATTGGTAGACGAGCAGCTGGGACTCGAACTAGTGTCCATATGGGACAGGCAGAGGGTTAACCTACTGTACCACAGTGCCGGCCCCTGCTCCACTTCTGATCCAACTCTCTGCTAATGTGCCTGGGAAAGCAGCAGAAAATGGCCTAAGTGCTTGGTTCCCTGCTATTCACATGGGAGACCTGAATGAAACTCCTGGCTTCTGGTTTCAGCCTGGCAAAACCCTGGCTATTGTGGCCATTTGGGGAGTGAACCAGCAAATGGAGTATCTCTCACTCTCTACTTTTCCTTTTCTTTCTGTAACCCTGCCTTTCAAATAAGTATTTTTTTTAAGAAAAAAAGCTGTAGAGGTTATTTTTGGAAAGACTAATCGCCAGCAGTTCTATCTATAAAATACCAGTTTTGATTCTAATCTCCACAATATGCCTGATTTTAGAAATCCAGTAGCAAGAGGAGACTCAGATAAATTCATTTCACTTGATAGATTAAGTCATTCAACAAATATGTATATATATATATATATATATATATAATGGTATTACTTAAAAATTATTTATTAGAAACAGAGAGAAAGAAATAGACAGATCTTCCATCTGCTGGTTTACTTCCCGAATGCCTGCAGTGACCAGGCCTGGGCTGGGGCCAAAGCCAGGAGCTCATGATACAATCCATGTCCCCTACATGAGTGGCAGAAACCCAGTCCTTGAGTAATCACCATTGCCATAGGGAGTGCCTTAGCATGAAGATGGAATAAGGATTTGGAGCTGGAAATTGAACCCAGATACTCTGATATGGGATATGGGTATCTTAAATGCTAGGCTAAATTCCTGCTTCTCAACAGATATTTTATTAAGCACCTACTATGTGCTGGGTACTGTGCAAGCTGCTATAACTACATTGGTTAACAAAAGAGATGCAGTGTCCACCCTCAGGAAAAATATAATCAATTGCACCCAGGTGATTAAAATGAACAGCTGAGACTAAAACCATATCCCAGAGTTGACCCACGAAGCTTTAAGGAAGCCAAGGTTTTTATCAACCTACTCCATTCTCACTGCAGGAAGGGCTGCTCGTGGTAGGATTAACTCCACCATTTCTTGTTTGTAGAGATCTGAAGTGTTCAGGGGAATGGTGATTGCCAAGAGAATGTGAGTTGGCAGTACCAGGTAGCCAGATCTGATAGGAAATCTTGGCTTTGTCCAGATATTCATAGATTGCCTTAGTCAAGTCATGAATGAACTCTTTGAGCCTCAGTATCCTCATGGGTGGTCACTTCTTTTGCTAGCTTGAAGATTGCGTATGATACATGGAAAGCACCCAGCATTCTGCGGATTCTTAATAGGCAATTGCTATAGATCTCAGCAAGGAAAGAAGAGGGAGAGAGGGAGGCACCTGAAGCAGTCAGAATATACCATCAAGAAACCAAGCTTCAGCAACCGAGTCTGTGATTTCTGATAGGACAGGTAACACCAAGGTTCAGCAAGAGCCCCTTGTGTTTATTTAAAGCAGGGATGGAAACTGTCCAGTCCATGCACAGTATAAGACCTGCAAAATCATTTGGTCTGGCCCTGCCAAGGCAACTGGAGGTGGGACTTGAAATTGAATATATCTAAAGCAGGTTAATTTTTAAGTTGATACTTTTGTATGGCCTACAAATGATGTTATGAATATCCAAGTGGCACTTGGCTGATAAATAGGCCCCTCACCTGATTCTAGGACCAGCTTGGCAAGCACAGCCCATGTCTCCATCATTCTTTGCCTCTGTTCCTTGTGGCAAATTGCCCCAAAGGGTTGATGTTTCAGACACCAGTGGCCAAAGGGAAGCCCTGATCTCTGGATGGCCAAAGGCTCATCTGCTGGCATTTGGGGACCTGTGCTTGAATCCCTGGGGTGTGCAACTGACAAGGCATTATCTTCTCTTGTAGCGTTTCTCGATAGGAGAAGGTGGGAACACAAGCCGAGGGTGAGTGCAGAATTGAGAACTCTGCTTGTCAATTCAGTACCCCCACTGCCTTCCCGGGCCACAGCAGAGAGCTAAACTGGAAGAGGAGCCACCAGTACTAGAATCTGGTGCCCATATGGGATGCCAGCGCCAAAGGTGGAGGATTAACCAAGTGAGCCATGGTGCCAGCCCCAATAAATAAATATTTTTAAAACTCAATATTTTTTTTAAAAAGGTGACACTTAGGGCCAGTGTTGTGGTGAAGTGGGTTAAGCTGTGGCTTGTGACACCTTACTGCATGCCAGTTCAGGTCCTGGCTACTCTGCTTCTGATCCAGCTTCCTGCTAATACACTTGGGAATGCAGCAGAGATGGCCCAAGTGCTTGAGTTCCTACCACCCATTTGGGAGACTAGGCTGGAGTTCCTGGCTCTTGGCTTCTGCCTGGTCCAGACTCTGGTGTTCTGGCCATATGGGGTATGAGCCAGTGGGTAGAAAATGTCTCTCTCCCTTTCTCTGTTGCTCTGCCCTTTAAATAAATAAAGAAGTAAACAGTTTTTAAAATGGCACTTGGGAGGCCCAAATCCCATATCGAATGCCTGAATTTGAGTCTCAGTTTTGCTTCTGATTCCTGTTTCCTGCTTATGTGCACTCTGAGAATCAGAGTACTTGGGTCTGTGCCACCCACACGGGAGACCCAAACTGAGTACCCGGCTCTTGGCTTCAGCCTGGCCCGACCCCAGCTGTTGTGGGCATTTGGGGAGTGAACCAGAAGATGGGAGATCTCTGTCTTACCTGTTTTTGTGTCTCTGTGTCTCTCTGACTTTCAAATCCTAAGTTTTTAAGAAAGAAAACAAGGCCAGAGAAGCATGAGAGGTCACAGTATGCTGTGAACCAGAGTATTGTGATTAATCCTATTCAGTACACCTGAGAGCAGTAGAAAAAAAAATATGAAATCATTACAGTAATTTAGAAGGCCTAGAAAAAAGCTGCTCTGGTTAATTCAGTTTTGTGCTTCTCGTCACATCCCATTATTTAATATCATTGTATGAACCCTTTCTCTTACCTTGGATTGGGGCCATTAATGGCTTTTTTCTGGGACAGTTTTATAGATAATCTTGCCATTCGCTGTGTCCTGGGTAGGTAAGTTCTGTCATTTCTCCAGCTTCTCTGGCCTGTTCTGTAAGGGAGAGTGGTCTGGGAGTGTTCAGCAAGAGGCTGAGTGACCCCTGCTGGTGGGGTTATCAGGGCTGGCAAGGGAGTGGTTGGGCTGGCTGGGTCTCCTGGCTCCTCCTGCTTGCTTTGTTGAACATGCTTTCCCCACCAAGGAAGTGCACACCTTTCCTTGGCAAAGACTTCGTCACCTCTGCTTCCAGTAGGTGAAGGACCAGGTGTCCAGTTTCTGAACTCTTAATATGAGTCCTTCCTAGCTTTCCAAAATCAAATTAATGCATAGTCTTTCTGACATTTTCATTATTTTCTCCGTGGTATTTTTGCATCTGGTGCCTATACTCACTACTGTTGGCTGTTGCTACTGCTGGTACTACCAGTAGTTAAAATTTGATGAGTCACTGAGTGCCAGGCATTGTGCTGAGTCCAGAAGGATCTATCAACTCTCATAACAACCTTCGGAGGTGCTATTAGCATTTCCACTGTATAGATGAGGAAACAGGTTTAGGAAGTGGAAGTGGGGCTTGTGTTTGGCATAGCAGTTGAGATGCCACGTGGGATGCCCACGGCCCATATTGGAGTTCCTAGATTCGAGTGCCAGCTCCACTTCTCATTCCAGCTTCTTGCTAATGCGCACCCTGGGAGGCAGCAGATGATAGCTTAAGCCCTTGTGTCCCAGCTACTGATCTGGGAGACCTGGATTGAGTTTAGGCTCCAGGCATACTGTCTGGCCCAACACTACCTGTTGTGGACATTTGGGGAGTGAAGCACTGGATGGAAAATCTCTGTCTCTGTCTCTCTGCCTTTCAAATAAAATGATTTTAAAAGAGCAGAAGTGGTAGATTTAAAGTTCTATAATAAAGGCAAAATTAAGACATGAGGTCACCAAGTCTAGCTTTAGAGCTGACCTGGCACCTTCAAACTAGAGGTAATGGCATCTTAGCACAAAATTGCATATCAGGTGTGAAAATTTATGCACCAGTGGTTCAGAGAACAGCCTGATCTCCAGACTCTTCACCCTGTGAGCACATTGAAGACAGTCTAGATTAAAGGAAGATTCCCTGGCAGCTGGGTGTGGGGAAATTAGTTACATGATGGTGCCCAAAGGAAGTAAGGTGGGCGGAATCCAAAGTTGTTTACCACTAAAACTAATTGGCTGCGCAACATCAGGGGAGGTAACAAAACTAGTAACAAGTGTATAGACATATGGCTAATCCTATAGAAATCCCCCTGTATAATGACCATTTAAGTGATTGGTTGGTCCTTAGCCCTGCCCCAATGACTCTGCAGTTTTGTGCTATAAAAGGTTCTGTTACGCAGGAAGTAAACGGGTCCTTGCTAGACTTGGCTCCCCGCTGCGTCTGATTGTCTCCAGGATCGGGAGGCTGGGGAACGGGCGAGCGGCGCACTTACCTTTCCTCGGACCCAGTCCATCCTTGTACGGGTGGACTAAGACCCAGCAGCTGGGGAAGGGAGAATATTTTAAAAACAGGGAGAAAGGGGATGGGAACACTGTATTGGGGCCAGCACTGTAACACAGCTGGTTAAAGCCTGGCCTGCAGTGCTGACATCCCGTATGGGTACCGGTTCGAGTCCCAGCTGCTCCACTTCCCATCCAGCTCCCTGCTGATATGCCTGGGAAAGCAGTGGGAGATGGCCCAAGTCCTTCAAAGGGCCGGCACTGTGGCACAGTGGGTCAGTGGGTAAAACCGCTGCTTGCAGTGTGGTTCTAGTCCCAACTGCTCCACTTCTGATCCAGCTCTCTGCTGTGACCTAGAAAAGCAGTAGAAGATGGTCCAAATTCATGGGTTCCTGTACCCACATGAGAGACCCAGAAGAAGCTCCAGGCTCCTGGCTTCGGGTCGGCTCAGTTATGGCCATTGCAGCCATTTGGGGAGTGAACCAGCAGATTGAAAACCTCTTGCTTTGTCTCCACCTCTCTCTGTAACTCTCTTTCAAATAAATAAAATAAATCTTAAAATAAAAACAGGGAGAAAGAGGGTGGGAACACTGTATTAAAAATGGAGTAGGGGCCCCTCTTTGGAAAGAAAAAAAAAACACTGGGGCCGGCGCCGCGGCTCAATAGGCTAAACCTCTGCCTAGTGGCGCTGGCATACTGGGTTCTAGTCCCGGTCAGGGCACCGGATTCTGTCCTGGTTGGCCCCTCTTCCAGTCCAGGCCAGCTCTCTGCTGTGGCCAGGGAGTGCAGTGGAGGATGGCCCAAGTGCTTGGGCCCTGCACTCCATGGGAGACCAGGAGAAGCACCTGGTTCCTGCCTTCAGATCAGCGCGGTCCGCGGCGGCCATTGGAGGGTGAACCAACGGCAAAAGGAAGACCTTTCTCTCTGTCTCTCTCTCACTGTCCACTCTGCCTGTAAAAAATAAAAAATTTTAAAAAAGAAAAAAAGAAAAGAAAAAAAACCACAAACTATGGGTCCTCTGTCTGCTCAATCATGAGTTTATCAAATCAAGTTCCAGCTAAGGGCAAGTACAGGAACACAAAGTCCTTTTGTTAATCTCTGCCTTAGAGAAGGCGCAGATGAAAGGCAAGGGACCAAAGCCTCTGAAAGCACCAAAGCTGTTTGCCTGTGACGGGATAAATCAAAAAGCTTGGAGATCTGGTTTGCATTTAATAATTAGAAATGACTAATCGGGGACCACTTGCGGCCAAGTCAGGAGCCGTGCTCTCTCCATCAGTGCGTTTCTCGCTGCTCTGGTCACCTGCTTATTAAATAGAAAAGTTCTGTGATTGAATCACAGGGCTGTTCCAGTGCTGATTAATTCAATCTGAACCGTTTAAAATTAAGTCAGGCTTGCATTTGTCCTCGTCTCTGTGACAGAACTGGGAAGGGCACCCCGCAGAAGTGACTGAAGGTATCCAAAGAGATCATGTGTAACCCCGGGGGACCTGGGTAACAGTCAGGCTGCATCCCAGCTGTCTTATCCATCATCCCACAGACTCTCCCATCTCTCACGCCTACCCTGCTGCCTCTCAGTGGCAAACAGCAACAATAGATGTGTCCACAACAGTGATAGTGAGAGTAATTACAGTAAGTACAGCAGCAGGAATAATCACCGCTATATAATATGTGTTTTAATTACTTGAAAGGCAGAGAGACAGATCTTCCAACCACTGCCTCATTCCTCAAATGTGCACAACAGTTGAGGCTGTGCCAGGTCAAAGACAGGAGCCAGGAATTTAATCTGGGTCTTTTACATGGGTGGCAGGGACTCAGGTACTTCTCACAACTACTGTCTCCTAGAATGTGTGTTAGAGGAAGTTGGAATTTGGAATCTGAACCAAAGCCAGGACTTGAACCCAGGAACTCTGACATAGATGCAGGCATCCCAAGCACTGAACTACTCAGCCAAATGCCAGCCCCACAAATTATCATTTTTAATCTCTTACCATTTGCTATATACCTCCCCTTGTTGTAAATACTTTATTTCCTTTAATCCTTGAAAAAAAAAAAAAACCCTTATGATGGGGAATCCAAGGCTTATGGAAGTATTTTATAGACACTGATCTATCCCACACACCCGGAATCAGGCATATAACAGAGCCTCAATAAATACTTGTTGGGTAAATGAAAGAATAGGGAATCATCTTGCCCAAGATCAGAACAAGTAGCAAATGGTGGGGCTGGATTTTGAACTCTTGTGTATCTCATTTATGCTCTTAATTTCTTTGAGGTATGTAGGTATGTGCCTTTTGAGCCTTTTTGTGTTATTTCAAAACATACATTGTTTTAGATAAATATTTCAATGCTTTTTACATTTTAAAAATATACTGTGTTGGGTCCAACACTGTGGGGTAGTGGGTAATGATGCTGCCTGCGGTGCCAGCATCCCATATGGACACCAGTTCAAGTCCTGGCTATTCTACTTCTGATCCAGCCCTCTGCTCTGGCCTGGAAAAGCAGTAGAAGATGGCCCAAGTCCTTGGGCACCTGAACTCACGTGGGAGACTCGGAGAAAAGCTCCTGGCTTCAGACTGGCCCAGCTCTGGCTGTTGTGGCCATTTGGGGAGTGAACCAGCAGATGGAAGACACCCCCCCCCCCCGCCGCCACCTATGCCTCTCTGTAACTCTGCCTTTCAAATAAATAAGTCTGTTAATGTGAAGGAAACACATAGTAGTTTTAAACAATATTTTTTAAAATAAAATAGCATCATGTGGTAGAAAGATCAGTGGTACAGTAGTCAGGCTGACCTAAAGAAAATCCCCCTCTCTAGCTCTTGCTCACTTAACCTTGAGCCAGTCACTAAAGTCTGCGTGAGCTTCAGCATCCCTCTCTGTAAAATTAACACAGTGGTGCTTCCTTAGATGAGGTTAAAGAGAAGCTTAAATGAAACAGTACATTAAGCTCAGAGCCCAGAGCTTGGTTCATAGCAGGTGTACATCCTGGTGTCTGCTTCCCTCAGCCCGTATACTGGAGGGTACCTGGTAATTCTTGTTTGGTTCTGAGGCTCAAATTCTCAAAGAAATTCTCAAATTCTCGAGAAAATGGCCGGCAAGCCAGGCAAGAATAAGATACTCAGCTTTGGACCATGACCAACTCTTCTGAGAACTGATCAGTTGAGGATAGGACAGAAGGCCTTCCCAGAACTAGAGAAAACAATTTGTTCCTGGGCCGTTTACTGATGGAATGAAGATGTCTGCCTTGTGCTATCACGAGATAGTCAAGCCTAACAGGAGATAGCAGAGGCTGCCCATACAGTCATACATTGTGAAAGTGGATGGACTGGGAGAAAGTAAAGGCTTAAGGCAGAGGCAGCAAGATAGTGTTATCAGAAACAAGCCTCTGGTGAGCTCACCTGGTCCACCCATAGGCACTCATTCTCTATGAGACCTTGCATCCAAAAGTGCTCCTGGCCTTGTTCCACTGCAAACTGACAAGGGGGCTTCATGTTTGCTTTTGGGTTTTGAGAGAGGAAGGGAGGGAGAGAGAAAGAAAGATAGAGATTCCCATCCGCTGGTTCACTCAACACTTGGCCCTAGTAGGGGTCAAAGCCAGAAGCTCAGAACTCAACTCAGGTTTCCCGCATGGGAGGCAGGAGTGAAATTACTTGAGGCATCACCGCTGTCTCCCAGCCTCCCAGGGTCTGCATTAGCAGGAAACTGGAGTCAGGAACCAGAGCTGCTGTTGGAACCCAGGTATGCCAATATAGGACCCTGGTGTCGTAGCCAGCATCTTCACCACTAAACACCCGTCCCAACCCACAAAAGCTGTTGTTTAATTTGAGGAGCACGAGAGGATTTTTCCAGCACCCATGGATTTCTAGAAAATGTCTCCAACACCATCAAAGAAGGACGTACTTTTCTCTGAAGGCAGGAGAGAACTTCCACTTTGCTTATGGCCCTGTCTAAATACTGACAGGGTTTGTGGACTCAAAAGGCTTCCACAGCCTTGGCAGCTCATGACAAGAGCCTCGGGTGATCACTGATGTCATAAATAAGAGTGTCGATTGTTAAATGAACAACAGGAGTCACTGTGCACTTACTCCCCAAGTAGGACCTCTGTCCTTAATGAGTTGTACAATGAGAATTAATGGTAAAACTTGTTTTCAAACAGCACTTTATACTTTGTGTACCTGTATGGGTGCAAATTGTGGAAATCTTTACTTAGTATAGAGTCGGTCTTCTGCATATAAAGTTAATTAAAGATGAATCTTAATGAAGAATGGGATGGGAGAAGGAGTAGGAGGTGGGATCAGAGTGGGGGAGGGAGGGCGGGTAGGGGGGAAGAACCACTATATTCCTAAAGCTGTATCTATGAAATTTGTATTCATTAAATAAAAGCTTTGTCTACAAAAGAAACAAAATAGTGTCTCCGTTAGATATGTCGCCCTGCAGAGCTAAGGAAGCAGCCGCTGTGCTGGAGCCCATGATGTGCAGACTCTCCTCCGTCACTGCCCTTCCTCCCTGCCCCCACCCGGCACCTTGGAGCTGAGACATGGCGTGCCAGTGCCTGTTGAGTCCATTTCTGCTTTGGCTCAGCTGGCTGCTCCTTTCGGGCAGAGGTGTCCTCAGTCATGGATTACTTGCCCCTGGAGCCGAGAGGACGTGTCCCCGTTGTCCTCGCTGTCGCTCAGGGCAGTGCAAGGATGCGTGCACTGGTCAGGGATGTGCCTCAGCATTGCACAGACCTGGCATTCCTTCTCACAGAAGGGGTGGGAACACCAGTGCCCACCTTGTACCAACGTCTGACCAGCCGTGATTTCCTTTAAAATCTGTGTAAAGTCTGCGTATTTTAAGGAAAATAAATGCCTCCACGGGCACGAGGAAAGCTGTCTTATTTGAAAGGCAGCACTCTTAGCTTGAACTGGCAGGTTGGAAGTCGCCAAGGAAATTTGAGGTTGCAGAATTTCAGCCTTCAGTGCCCTTCGCTTTTGAGGTTTTGCTGTAACTGGGGCAGCCAGGTGGTCGGCAGAAGGAAGGGGTGTTGCCTGGAGAACACTGGCCTCCTCTCTTCATTCTCTTTCTTAGTCACGCGTTCAGAAATTATTCACTGACCTGCGGATCAGCACAGAGCACTGGGGGGTTAAGGTATGTGCTGAAACCAGAGAGAGCGGGCTGCGACACACATAGTGTTCTTACCCAAGATGCTTTGTTTTTGTGTTTGAAGGGGAGTGAGCTGCGCATGTGCTGTACATGCAGTGCATTCACTAAGAACAGGGTGGGCTCCAGGCTCTTCATGGTGGCTGGGAACCTGTGAGACCAACCTCGAGGGGCACAGCTCACACACAGCGACCTTCCTGCCTTGGAACTCCCCCAGGAGGCCTGCCAGTGGCTTCTGATGCACAGAATGCACAGAGAGATAAGTGGCCAAGACCTGCTAACTTAAAACTAGGCAGGCTGCAGTGGGCTTCAAGGCGGCCCCTCCAGCAGGCTGGCAGTTAACAAAGGAATCTCCTCTTGGGTTTCTCATACCCGGCATCTTCTTAGCCCTTCTCTGCAGGTGTGGTCTGGGACAGCAGAGCCAGTGGGGAAGCACAGAGCTTGCAGTCAGGCAAACTTGGGTTTGAATCCAGGTTCTTCCTCTTGTTAAATATAAAACCCTGGGCGTTCGGGCCAGTGTTACAGCGCAACAGATTAAGCCACTGCCTGTTGTTCGGTATGAGTGCCCTTCGGAGCCAGCTTTCTGCTAACACACCTGGGAAAGCACTTGAAGGTGGCTCAAATGTTTGGGCCCCTGCCACTCACGTGGAAGACCTAGATGGAGTTTCAAACTCCTGTATTCACTCTGGCCCAGCCCAGGCTGTTGCATCCATTTGGGAAGTGAACCAATGGATGGGAGACCTCTTTCTCTGTCTCTTACTGTCTCTCTGCCTTTCAAATAAATAAATTAAAACTTGTGTCGCTGCTCTGAATGTCCACCTCCTGTTCATAGAGTGCAGATAATATTAGTACCCACTCATCTCATGGGGTGGTTGTGAGGATCAAATGAAATCATGCATGTCAGGACTTAGCTCTGTGACTGATAGGTGGTGAGTGTTTTATAGGCTAATGCTGTCATTATCACTCTCGTTATTAGAATTATTAATTGCTGTGGTGGAATTCAGGCAGAGTACAGTGTCCTGCTGTACTCTCTGCTTTATTTAAGTTTATTTATTTTTATTTATTTGAAAGGCAGAGAGAGAGAGAGAGAGAAAGGAGATCTTCCATCGGCTAGTTCAGTCCCCAGGTGCCTGCAACAGCCAAGGCTGGGCCAGGCCAAAGCCAGGAGCCAGGAACTCAATCTGAGTCTCCCTTATGGTTGCAGGGACCCAGGTCCTTGAATCATCATCTGCTGCTGCCCAGGTGCATTAGCAGGAAGCTGGATCAGAAGCAGGATTCCATCCTTGGCCCTCTGATATGTAGGCGCTCCAAGCAGCCATTTAGCCACTGTGCCACAGCACCTCCTACCCCCTGCCTTCCAAGGTGCTCACTTCTCTGGATTTCCAGGGCTTACATTTCCATCTGGTGACTTCTTCAACAGGTTGTTCTGTAGATAACTGGCCTGAAGTCAGCTTCCCAAATATTTGAGATGCTGTGGGATGTGCAGTACCTGCCTGTGGTTGCCTTATTTGCACACCCCTCACCACCTGGGTTGACTGGCCCAGCTCTGGTGGGATGGGTGCCCATTGGGTCCCCTCTTCTCTCTCTACCTGCTCTCTGGGTTTGGGTAATGAGTGAAAAGGATGAGCTTCTCAAAGGGAGCAAACCCAAGGACATCAACAAAAGAAAATCAAGAAATACTGTTTTGCAGAGAACTGGCCATGGACCAGGAACTGTATTAGGCTTTTAGAACATGACTGTGACATGCCACATCTTGCCTTCTTGGGTTTATATCTCAAAAAGGGTCAACCAAAACCCAGTAAACCAACAAGTAAAATTATGTTTCTCGAGTGGGTCTCCCTGCTCGTCTCTATCCCAGCACCTTATTCAATATGTTCCTAGTGGTGATCACAAGCCATGATTATTTTGGTTTCTTTTTCTTCCAGCTAGTGGGCAGGAAACCTGCCTGACTCATTCCTTGCTGATTCCCAGGAACCAGAACAGACTCTGCCTGTTCCAAATGCACGAAGAACACACAGTGAATGAACAAACGATTGAGTGATGCTTTGTGAAATTTTGCTGTGAGCCTAGAGTTTAAACCTTGGGCTCGCTCTTTGTTGCTAGCAATGGTTAGTCACCACCCTGTGTAATGAACACGGACAAGAAAATCCATGTTCATAATCCATGGAGCTTTTATTTTGCAAAATGTGTGGGTTTCTGAAGGAAATCACTCTATCCCAGATTAACTACTGGCCGCAGCTTAATTAAAAAGCCGCTGGAGGACATTTGTCTTCTGAACATGACAGGAGGAATGTGGAAGTGTCTGGAAGGACGTAGGTTGTTGGAGCTGTGAGACAGGGCTCGAGCTGCACAATGCATTGATTTGGTCTGGAGAGGGCTGCATGCCTGTGAAAGGAGCCTCTCTTATTGTCCCCTCTCCTTCACCCGTGTGGCCTCTTGGGCTACTGTCAGTGTGTCAGGTGACAAATCACTGAGCCCTAAGAACAGAACTGTAACACCATAAAATTCTGAGGCAGCATTGTGGAGCAGCAGGTTAAGCTGCCGTCTGTGATGCTGGCATCCCATACAAGCGCTGGTTTAAGTCCTGTCTGCTGTGCTTCCAGTCTAGCAGCAGAGGATGGCCTGAGTGCTTGGGCCTTTGTCACCCACGTAGGAGACCTGCTTGGAGCTCCAGGCTCCTTGGCTTTGGCCTGGCCCAGCCCAGACCATTGCAGCTGTTTGAGGTATGAGCTAACAGATGGTAAATCTCTCTCTCTCTCTCTCTGTAACTTTGCCTTTCAAATAAATAAATAAATATTAAAAAAAAATCTGTAATCTGAAAATACCAGGTAGCAACATACACCTACTGTGTGCCAGGGGCCGTTCACACCTCATCTGAGGCGCTCACCATAGCCTGACCTGATAGGCTTTCTTTGCAGAGGACAGATACCAGCCAGTGCCACAGCCTGCTCGTGGCTTCTCCCACAATCCCAAGGGTGAGACTGCAGCCTGTCAGTGCAAGAGATGCCAAAATCAGGAAGGGCCCAGATCACTCTAGCAAGCAGGACCCTCCCGCCAACCTCTGGCAGCTGCTCCGCAGTCCTGCAGCCTAGCACATAAATCCAGTTAGAACTTCATCTAGAACCAAGTTGTAGCCTGACTCCTAATTAAAGCATTTTTCCATTAGTTTACTCTGCTGTGTAATCCTTCTCAATATAGTGGTAAGTGTGCATGGAGTGGTGGCTGGCATCTTCAACAGACTTCCCCCCAAAGACCCTGAGTGGAGTGTTCGGCTTCCTAGAAGTCCCTAGCTGAGCTGGTTAGTGCAGAACCTTTCTTCCCGGTAGCATCCAGAGACCAAGAAGTCACAGATTAGAGACTCAAGAAAATCTTGACTGATTGGGGATGCAGTAGAGAGATGAATTCTGTCTGATGAGCTGCATTGTGGTGTGTAGATGGAATTTCTTTTTAGAAAAAGTAAAAATATTTTTCTGCATTCAACTTGACAGAACGCTTGGTTATAAATTTACCATTGCATTTCAAATTCAGTCCAAAGAGTGACTTCCCTGCATCTTGGTTTTTATGGCTATAAAACAAGAAGGTCTGAGAAGACGTGTGAAGTTCTTCCTGGCGTTACGCTTCTGTGATTACATCGGGATCCTGGATGTGGTTTAGAACAAATTGAAATTACACAGTATGAAGCAGCTCTGTAGATTATCTTCAAATCAATTAGTTTTTTTTTTTTTTTTTTTTTGTAGTTTAGTCTCTTCTTCCCGGTTAGTCAGAATCTGAACTTTGTATCTAAGTGTCTAAGCCTTAATGTATAAAGACATTTGTTTTTAAGATTTATTTAATCTGAAGAAACAGAGTGATGGGGAAGGAGAGAGGAAAGGAGGGCGGGGTGGGGAGAGAGAGAGGAAAAGAGAGAGAGAGAGAGAGACTGACGCCAAGACCTTCCATCTGTTGGTTCACTCTTCAAATAGCTGCGACACCCAGGGCTGGGCCAATCTGAAGCCAAGAGTCAGGAATTCCATCTGGGTCTCCCACATGAGTGGCAGGGTCCTAACTACTTGGGCCATTGTCTGCTGCCTTCCCAGATCCATTAGCAGGAAACTGGATTGGAGATGGAATAGCTGGAGCTTGAAGCAGGCACTCCAGTGTGGGGTGCCAGCATCATAAGTGATGGTTCAACCCATGTACCACAATGCCAGCCCCACAGAGATGTTTCTTAAAAAGGTATACAAAAGAGACTGTAATCAAAGAATCAGAGTGATAATTGCATTGTATCATTGTTATCCTAGTGTTTGACAGTTCCCTATAATCTCTCAGACTTTCTTGAAACTGTTAACACAGCAGAGTTAAAGGTTTTGGGTAACAAGGTAGGAGTGATAAGGATTGCATGTGATGTGTGGTTGATTTTGTCTTGCGTCAATCAAAACCATAATTCCTACTAACATTTCAACTTTGTTTTGCAGCGAAAACGGAAGCAGAGCGCCCAGGATGAAGATGCTGTTAGCCTTTGCAGTCTTGACATAAGTGTAAGTAACCAGAACTTCTCTCATCTCCAAGTACATGAACATGATTTATTAATGTATTGTGTGCTTGAAGTGGGAGTCTAGGATCTAACTATTCAAGTTGTGACCTGGGGTTGGGGAGTGGATTTTGCTTTAAAAAAAAAAAAAATCTCATTTTACTGGAGAAAGCTGTGTGGTAGACTTAACTTTCACTCTGATATGTGTGTTACCTGTGACTTCTGTCTCAGATGAATTATGACCTCAGTGCATCTGGGTAGACTCTGTGTAAATCCCGCTGTGCTGTTTTAGAGGATGGTTACAGAGGTGGACCAAATGTTTGTTCCCCTTGAGGGGAAATTACTGAGTAGCTGCATGGTGGAGGGAGTGGCTTTGGATTCAGCAGATCTGGGTTTGAATCAAGTCTGTCCTTACCATTTGTGTACTACCTTTCCTCACCTCTGTATCCTCATCTGGAAAATAGAGGTAAGAAGACTTAACCTCACAAAGTTTTTATGAAAGTCAGATAAAACAAGAAAAGGGAGAATACCAAACACACTGCCTGACACTTAGGAGGCACCTGCTAAATGCGAGCTTCACTGTGTTTTTCTTTAAAAGCAGAAGTTTGCAAAAGATGGTTAAGTGACTCGGTAGCTGAAGGATGGCGATGATGAAGGTGAAAAGGTCCCTTGGATTTTCCAAGCCATGTGCTTGGATGCTTAATTGCAGTAGCTTTCTTTGCATGGCTTTTTTGTCTCCCTACTGATGCTGTGGGGAGCCTACCCCTGCCGCTGATGCCCTCATTAGCCAGGAGATGGAGGTGTCTATATTTTATATGTCTTTGGGTTAACCATCAAGCCCTGAGCTGCATCTAACATTAGGCCATGACCTCTCTCCTCTTCAGACAGCATGAAAGCTACTGTCAGGAGATGAGATGCTTTCCATGGGAAGAATTAAGAACTGAGTAGTGCGTGGCTCTGGCTCTGCCTATTGCTAACCATGTAACCTTCGGCACATTTCCTCCCCTCTCCAGACCTTAGTTCTTTCATTTGTTTAAAACAAAACAAAACAAAAAAAGATTGGGGAACAGGTCTTCTAAAACCTTTGTGCAAATTTAAAACTCACTATTAGTGGGTCTCCATCAGATGGCACTTACTTACTACTATAAGCAGTGTTCTTATAGCCATTTCAGATTATTACAAGGTTTCCTGTGATGCAAGCAGCCATGATGGAGTGAGCCTGAGCTGGCATCTAATTAATGTATTTGAGCATGTTTCTTTCACCATATGGCATTTATCTGTTCCAATTTTTGAATATCAGATTGATGGAGTTGGGCCACTTTACCAGGTTGCCATGGTAACTGTACAAAATGATGGTGTTCTCCCGGATTTTACTTAATTCATTGAATGCATTATTACTGATAAGGGAAGCCATGGAACTTCTCTTATCAGCTACATGATTTGGGGGCTTAGATATGTTTAATTTTGTGGAAATTTAAAGACTTTCAGGATTTAGAGAGTCCTCAGCCACCAGGTGTTCCAATCTGAGCACATTACAGGTGAAGAAGTAGAAACCCAGAGAGGGGGTAGTGATTTGGGCAAGATTTTAGTCCAGGACATTACCAAGCTCGAACCTCATTGCATATCTTTCCTCAACTGTATGTGGATATATACTTTTCATGAAAGCATGCCTCCAGATGCCTTTTATCAAAGAACCACTTAACTCTCTTAGGTGAAAGAATTATTTGTCATGATGAGCTCTGGTTTGATTCTTGATCAGCATCAGTGGCCTTGTCTTCTCTTCCTGCTTCTCAGATAATGAACAATGATTTTCCTCCCTGTGCAGCTGCAGGTGCTGTTTCTCTCTTTCTTGTTCATGTCATGGGATCATGCTTTGCCCCAGTAAAGACACCTTTATAGAAGAGAAATCTGTCCTATTACCACAACAGAGCTATGCTTAGGGATTCAACTATGGCCAAACACATTTCTGATTTACCTGTCATTTCCCCCGAATCCAGGCAAACAAATTTCCAAGTACTTGTACTGGGTTTCCTCTAGATATTGTCCCATACTGTTGTAATCACTGTAGAAGTCAGAAGAATGCTATAAATGGTTAGAGGGGCCTGAAAACTGCTATTTTGCTGATTCCACTGACCATCAAAATCATACGGAATTGACAGGAGGCATGACAGATCCAGGTGAGACCACAGAGGGAATGTACTCATTCCAGTACCCTGCACCCAGTAGAGATGAGCTGGATTAAATTAAATGGGGGGGGGGGGGCACAGTTGAGCATTTTTTTTTTTGCCATGAATGCAATGATGTCTACATATCTGAGTCAAAAATTTAATTGCTTTAATAAACTGATGGCCTTTGTGAGTTACTCAATGTTTTTAAATCATGATATCCAGGACAGTCAGTCCCTTAATTTCCAACAGCATTACTGAAGAGTTGTGTTGAGTCTGTTCTATGGGTAGTGGAAAGTATCTTTAAAAAAGATGGGTTCCAGTGGGTGACTCATACTGGAAGATGTGGGGGTTTAGGAAAGTAATATTGGTAACTTTCAATTTTGATTCCATGTAATAAATGGAAAGGTATTCACTAGTTGTGCACTTTGAATAAGGAGCTGCTAGATGAGGGGACAGAGGTCTTATTTAGGGATCATGGTCAAATTTCTATTGGGTTTCTGCCCAGTGCTGGCACACCACAGGCTCTTTATAAATACTTATGGTTGATTTTTTTTTTTTAAATAGTGAGTTCCCCTAATGGATGTCCCTTTTAAATAATTATATCTGTGATAAAAAGTTGAGAAATGTTGACATGGATGAAACCTCCCATTGAAAAGAAAGTACAACCAGGTCAAACCCTTCAGGGCATCTGAGTGAGGATAACACCAAACATGGCCTCTGCCATCTCCCTTTATTTTTAAAGTCTTGGATGATGATTCTGATAGGTGCCAAGAAGGATATTTCCTACCAAATTCCTCTCTCCAATTTCCTATTGAACCTGGACTTAAAAAAGACCAATAGGCATTTAAGAGAAAAGCTTATGTTCACAGAGATTCTCAATCATTTGGATGGAGAGGTCTCACCGATCCTTTTTGGAGTCCAGTGGTAGCTCTGGGCTCTAAAAAACATGGACGAGGTTGATGTATGACTCTGGTGCACACAGGTACCCAGACCCCAGGTTCAGAGTTCTTGCAGAGGAAACTGGAGGCATCTTAAAGCTCAGTGTGGGAAACTCTCCCCAAGGACTTGTCCTCCCAGCTTCCACCCCCAGCACTCGGTGGAAAATGAATGTGGGTGGTGTGTCCGCGCCAGCTGATGATAGAACTGGTCGCTATTTTTCTCTACCAGTTTACGCAAATCTGCTTTGCTTAGACTCCAGCTTCCGGGAGGAATAGAAGACAGACTATTCCAGGGGCGGGGAGGGGAGGCGGGGGGGGGGAGGCAACAGGCTTTTGAACGCCATGTGCAGAGTGGAGAAGGCACTGAGCAGCTGCCTACCAATCTCTCGCGTCAGAGGATGTGAGTGGGAGGGCTCCAGGGAGACGGTTCCCCCGCGGCGCTTTCCTAGTGTAAATTCGGATGGGTGGTTGAGAGACGTCTGAGCAAGGAGCTTCAGGGTTTGCAGTGCCCCAGGAAAGATCCTAGGCGGAAGAGCCACGTGTGCCCCCAGTCCGCAGTCCCCAGACACAGTTCAGCACTAAACATCGGAAAGCAGACAAGCTGTGGCGTGGACATAAAAATCATTTCCAGTGAGATGAAACCATGCAAACGCTGAGAAGGAATGTGTGTGCTTTGTCAAAAACTTGGAAAACATGAACAGGGTTCAACCAGGCAACCTCAAAGCAGCTGCTACATGTGATGTGTTTCCTTTCTGCCTTTGGTCACACACCTTGAACAGTTTTTTCACTGTGAAATATTTCAGATATATCATGTGGTATAAAAATACTATAAAACTCAGGTAGCTACCAGTGCAGCCTGACTCAGCAGTCAGTCCTAAGGCCCTTGCGATCCCTTTGCTCTGCCGTGTTTGTTGTGTGTGGCTTTGGGAGGGTGACCTGTCGGAGCACGGAGGACAGACTAGGTGTGGGCAAGGAGGCCACAGATGCTGAACAGCTGCTAGGAAGCAGGAAGGATACAGGGCTTGGGGACTTTTTTCTGCCAAGAGCCATTTGGACATTTCTGACATCATTCATGGACCTTACAAAATTATCCACTTAAAAAATCAGCTTGTGGCCAGCGCCGTGGCTTAACAGGCTAATCCTCCGCCTTGCGGCGCCGGCACACCGGGTTTTAGTCCCGTTTGGGGCGCCGGATTCTATCCTGGTTGCCCCTCTTCCAGGCCAGTTCTCTGCTATGGCCCGGGAAGGCAGTGGAGGATGGCCCAAGTCCTTGGGCCCTGCACCTGCATGGGAGACCAGGAGAAGCACCTGGCTCCTGGCTTTGGATCAGCGAGATGCGCCGGCTGCAGCGGCCATTGGAGGGTGAACCAACGGCAAAAAGGAAGACCTTTCTCTCTGTCTGTCTCTCTCTCACTGTCCACTCTGCCTGTCAAAAAAAAAAAAAAAATCAGCTTGCCACAGGTTGATTGAATTTTGAGGCCCTACTTGTGGTTACCTTGGCAGAGCCATAACCCAGTGATTTCATGGGTCTTAGCCTGAGAGCCCACTGTACCCCACAACTGGAGCGCTTAAAAAAAAAAAAAAAGGCCACTCCACTGCCCACAGAGCACAGCTCAGCTCTTCCTCAACTGCTCTGCCTAGGAAGAGAAGGAAAGGGCGAGATGCAGGCAGATTTTTCCACGGCAGTGAATGGCACAGCCAACTGCTTCCCTGGGGAAGCCCCCGCCCCCAGCTCCATCGCCATCCGTCAAGAAAGGAGCTGGGCCCTGACAGGGGCTCTCCTAAAGTGAGGAGGCAAGCAAAGGTCCCACATCAAGCCACAGATCTAACAGGGACAGGTGCCACAGTGGGGAGAGAGAGGGGTCAGAGAAACCCGCAAATAACCCCCAGCCCCGTGAGTCTCCATGCAAGACACTCAACTCTGTTTTCCACTTGTCACTGCCACAGGGGGTATCAATCTGGTCACAGATTAAAAAACTAGTCACACCCTTCCAGCCAGGAATTTAATACCTCAGCCTTTATCATGTTGATAAATGATACTGTACTTGACTCTATAAAAAACAGATTGAATAAATTTGGTGGACGCATTTGACAAAATTTTCTGCAATTATTAAAAATAATGTTCTCGAAGAACATTTCAGGATACGGTGACAGGATCTTAATACAGGTAAGTGTTGAGTACAGGAATAAATTAGTGTTATGATCTCATTCTTTTAAAAGCTGTGCTTATATAAACATTAAAAGCTGGTTTAAAAATATATATGCTATTTAGGGATGCACATAGTAGCAAGTTTATACACAGGAAAAACACTGCCTTCCACCTTTTACACATGCAAGCCAGCCATGCTAGTTTCTTTCAGTTTCTTAAATCGACCCTGCTCCATCTTGCCACTGGTCCTTTGCACATGCTATACCTGCATATCTGGAAAGAAAGGAACAGAAAGCTTTTGGCTCCATGACTTCCACTGCTCAGTGATATATGTGGCATTGAGCTTTGAGATTTATGACAGACACCCCCAAATGTCTAGTCCCTGTGTGTTCCCACTACTCGCCCTGTTCTGTGGCTGTCCAAAGCACAGGAGTTGATATAGAAGGGGGAAAAAGGCTTTTCTTATCTTGATGATGGTTCCTTGTGAGGACTCATTAAACCAGGCAGCAGCAGGGCTGTTTTATCTCCGCTCAGCAGAGACCAAATAATTTAAAAAGATACCATTGCTGCAGTTTTGTTTGCCTTGGTTTGTTCTGGAACTTGCTAACTGGGGAGATTAGCCTTTCCCTGGGCAGCCTGAGACCTTGATGAAGTACATGGCAGATTTTAATAATGTTCTTACCGTTGAGGAGACCAGGCCTGTCGTAGAGAGTAGGTCTGTATTAGCAGGTGCTTAACCTGTTGGCGTTTTGTTTTGCTTTGATTTCTGATCTGTTCTTGCTGCCTGTGGTTGTTTGGGCCCAAGGTAACAGGGACCTTTGTTCGGCTCGAAGTTTGTCCCCACTGTGCCCTGTCTGATGCGAGCTTTACTCGCTGATGACATAAACGCTTTGCAGCTCACTCTCAGCCTCCTGGATCCAGCAGTGGATTGTCTCATTTGGTGGGAGCTTTTCTCCTGGACCCCCTGCTTGGCTCTGACAGAGAGAGGCAGTCCAAAGAGCTTCAGCACACACTCTCACAAGTTGATGACAGAACAAGGCAAGTCCATGTGTCTCTTTTACTGCTCCCCGCCCACGTTTAGTGAGGGTTCTTTTTGTTGTTTAAGGGAGATCTAATTTGTTGATTTCTTATCTGTTAAGTTTTAATTTGTGTTTGACAATGGTCAGGTTGTGTCAGTGTATCCATCCAGAGTTTATGAACTTTCGTATTTCACAGTATAAGATATATAATTAGGTCATTCATTTTATTAATACCTGATGTGAATGAAGTCTTCATTTTTTGTCCCTTTCTCCTTCTTTAACTCACTGCCTCACACACAGGCACATCTATGTGCATAAACTTCCATTTCTATTTGACTAATATTTTTTCAAGATATATTTTATTTATTTGAAAGGCAGAGCTACGTGGGGAGAGAGCCTACATCTGCTGATTCACTCCATCAGTGGCCAGGGCTGTGCCAGACTGAGGCAGGAACCTGGAACTCCATTCACATTTCCCATGTCAGTGACAGGGGCCCAAGCACTTGGGCCATCCTCCACGGCTTTCTCAGGTGCATTAGCAGGGAGCTGGATTAGAAGTGGAGCAGCTGGGACTCGAACCTGCACTCCAATATAGGATGCCGGCATTGAAAGCAGAGGCTCAACGTTCTGTGCCACAATGCCAGCCTCTATTTGACTGGTTTAATAGGAATGCACTTTTGCAGAGGATCCATGCTGGATCATAGCTAGATTGTATTTCCACAGGATCGCTGAAGAATAAATTAGCAGGTATAACCAAACAGGTAGCCTTAATGGTTTTTAAAAATTCAAATAGAGCAAATTAGTTAAGACAATGGTTTCTGATCAGCTTCTTAGGCTTTGATTCATTACACTGGAACTAGTCTTGAAAATAGTTTATGGGGGCCAGTATTGTGGCACAGCAAGTTAAGCCACCACCAGGGATGCTAGCATCCTATATCAGAGCACCAATTCTAGTCATGGCTGTACTGCTTCCAATCCAGCTTCCTACTAATGTGCCTGGGAAAACAGAGGAAGATGGCCCAAGTGCTTGGGCCCCTGCCACCCATATGGGAGACCTGGAGGGAGTTCTGGGATCCTGGCTGTTGTGGTCATTTAAGGAGTAAACCAGTGGATGGAAGACCTTTATCTCTCTCTCTCTCTGCCTCTCCCTATAACTCTGCCTTTCAGAATAAATAAATCCTTTTTAAAAATGTATAGTGAGAAAAAAAAGCCTGGCAAAGTTTTAAGAGGACCTGTTCCTGAAGACGTGGCACGCCCGCTCGCGCTCTCTCTCTGTCTCTCTCTCTGTCTCTAGCTCTCTTTCTCTCTCTCTTGTTCTTTCTCTCTGAGGCTCTCCTTCTCTTTCTTTTCCTTCTTTGCCCCTTCCCTCTGGTCTGCCAGGTTTCCCCACCAATAAACCCTTTCCTTTATAAAAAAAAATGTATAGTGAGGATTCTTATACCCTCAAATAGCGATTTGTTTTAATTCGTCACCAGAATCACAAAGTTTGTCAGCTTAGAGATGGAACAGCACTATGTATCTTAATTCCCTCACTTGTACAATTGAAATCATATCAGTGAATTTAATTCGTGTAAAGGATTTAGTAACTTTACATGAAACCACTAATTATTGCTGCTGTTGGTTTCATTACACAATTAATTTCATTGTTAAGTTTGATAGTCCTTATTGTTGGCACATATGTTCCACAAATAGAACTGATCAAGAAAAAAAAACATAGCAAATGAAGACATATATGAGGATTTTTATTAATAGCATTATTTATTGTAGTCAAAAGCCAGAAACAGCATGGATGTTCAAATTATATAGAGATTTATAAATTTATTGTGGAATATCAGTGTACAGTATGCTTATGAAAAGAAAAAAATCTGTGATGTCTTCCTAAGTAGACATGTGTTGTCAATTTTAAAATTGTATTTGCAGTTTGCTTCCCCCCCTCAAGTATTTTTTACCTTTTAGGGTAGTTTTAGATTCACAGCACACTGAGCACAGAGTACAGGGAGTTCCCCTTTCCTGCCGCCGTATACACAGAGCCTTCCCTGTTATCAACATCCACCGTCAGTGGCATATTTGTTATCACTGATGAACCACAGCATCCATGGTTTACATTGGGATTCTCTCTTGGTGTTTTGCAGTCATGGGTTTGGAAGAGCTGTGTAAGGGCTTGCAGCCACACGGCGGTATCTGACAGGACACCTTTGCTGCCCGAAACATTATCCTTGTACCTCCTCTTCACCCTTCACCCTCCTTCCCCAGGAACCCCTGGTGAGCGCTGATCTTTTTACTGTCTGCATACCGAATGTATGCCAGACCAAGTTTGTCTTTGTGGAGGTGATGGCCTCCCCACGTGACTATGCCTCTTGCAGAGGCTCTCCTTCATCCCTCTCCAGAAGAGGAGAAGAAGAAATGCAAGAAGCACCTGGTGGGGAGCCCCAGTTCCTACTTCGTGGGTGTGGAGTACCCAGGTTGCTATGAAATCACTCTGGTTTTTAGCCATGCACACACGGTGGCGTTGTGTGTTGGCTGCTGCGCTGTCTTCAGCTAGTGCCCAGGAGGAAAAGCAAGGGTTAGAGAAGGATGCTCCTTCAGAAGGAAGCAATGTGGAAAGCACCCTGAAGCCAGAGGAGTGGGAAACCTTCCCAGTAAACGCATGGTGGCTGTAAAATTTTTTTAAAAAAAGACAAAGTTTGTTACACTGGCAAAGTTTATATCTCAACTGCCTTTCAAAGTGATCCATTTATCATTAATGTGATTTTGACGGAGGTCATTTCCAGTAAATTGTCCCTAGAAAATAATACTCTTCATTATTTTTTCTGGACTATAGCCTGTTTCTGTCCACCTGAAAATTATGTAAATAATCTTAGGAAATTCTCCAGACTGCATTTCCAACTAATTGAGTTTTCCCCAAACAACATTAAGTAATTGCATCAAGCCCTGTCTTGGGTCTAGTTATACATTCCTGGCTTCAACAGCAGAGATGGGTTTTTTTTTCCCTTACTTTTCTCATTTGTGTCAGATACCTGTTCTCTGTGAAGAAATGGTTGTATGTGTTGGCTCTTCCCTTTGATATTGCTGTGTGTATCGTTTTGCCTTACTTGATTGACAGTTAAATTCTTGGATGGCTTTAAGAACTGTTACAAGAACAAGTGTCCAAGGGAACTCTTGTGGTTGGTGAGTCTTTCTGTACCTTGCTGTGTAACTTACCTTGCTCCCTGCAGATCATTTTACGCAGAGTGCTGACCCAGTGTGAGCAGGTGAGTGAGTGCTCTGTAAGCCAGGCCCGTGACCAGTACTGAAGACGAATCGCTGGAAGCTGAATCGTGGGCTCATCTCCAGTGGTGCAAGTTCCAGCTTTGGGTTAATTCCTTAGAAATCCTGCAGGGGAACTGAATGTATTCTCTGTTGTTCTCTCCCAAGCAGATTGACTTTTTCCCCTATAGGGCTGTAAATGAGGTTTCTCTTTTACTCCCCACATACCGCAAAATATCAATTTTGAGTAAATCTGAAGAGTTTTCTTCATTTATATTTGGCAACCAAAAGTGATGGTTTTGCTGGATGGACCTGGATGAATTCCTTTCAAGAAAATCTTTGTTACTGTAGAAATAATCAATACATTTCTTCCATTTTTATGCATTCATTTAGTGCATACATTAATTCAATCAACTTCCAGAGAAGAAAGCTAAAATGAAGCTAAACTCATTTGTCTGCAGGCAAGTGAGGACTGTGCCCTTGATCCTGTGATGAGTTCACCAAGCCCAGTGAGGGCACGTTTTTCCTATAGCCATGACTGTGTTTCTCTTCTTTTGTAAGGGTGCTCCTTACAAAAGATTCTAGATTGTTGGGTGGTTTTCAAAGAAAGTAATTGTACTCTGGAGTCTGCTGCTAACATTTTTTCCCTTACCATACCCTGGAGATTTACTTATTTGCCTCTAGCTGGTCAGCCCAAAGGTTCCATTGGGGGAGTACTTCATTTATTTTATGCAAAAACTGACTTTGTGACTTTATACTCTGCGGTAGCTTTGCACCTGTGCTCTCCTGTTGGTTGAGGTGTTAGGCTCTGGAAGCACTGGGTTGAAGAGCAAGAGCTCTAAAATATTTAGACCTGGAAGGGATCTTTTGTTTTGTTCATATGGGGAGGGGTGTGGGGTGTTATCCCTTTTTAGAGGGAACAAGTTGTTATAAAATTAGATGAGCCTATAAAATTAATTAATTAATTTAAAAAAGGGGTCTGCACTGTGGCATAGCGGGTAAAGCTGCCGCCTGCAGTGCCAGCATTTCATATGGGCATCAGTTTGAATCTCAGCTACTCTACTTCCAATCCAGTTCTCTGCTATGGCCTGGGAAAGCAGCAGAGGATGGCCCAAGTCCTTGGGCCCCTGCACCCACATAGGAGACCTGAAAGAAGCTCTTGGCTCCTGTCTTCAGATCAGCCCTGCTCCAGCTGTTGTAGCCATCTGGGGAGTGAACCAGCAGAGGGAACACCTCTCTCTCTTTCTCTCTGCCTCTGTCTCTCTGTCACTCTGCCTTTCAAATAAATAAGTAAATCTTCAAAAAAATATGATATGCTTCTGTAAATAATAATAGGAATATTTCATAAAATGTCTTAGCTGTAGCTGTTTTTATATTTTTAAAATAAGATTTATTTGGCCGGCGCCACAGCTCAATAGGCTAATCCTCTGCCTTGCGGTGCTGGCACACCAGGTTCTAGTCCCAGTCGGGGCACTGATTCTGTCCCGATTGCCCCTCTTCCATGCCAGCTCTCTGCTGTGGCCAGGGAGTGCAGTGGAGGATGGCCCAAGTGCTTGGGCCCTGCACCCCATGGGAGACCAGGAGAAGCACCTGGCTCCTGCCATCGGATCAGCACGGTGCGCCGGCCGCAGCGCGCCAGCCGTGGCGGCCATTGGAGGGTGAACCAACGGCAAAAGGAAGACCTTTCTCTCTGTCTCTCTCTCTCACTGTCCACTCTGCCTGTCAAAAATAAAAAAAAGTAAGTAAATAAATAATAAAAAAATAAAATAAGATTTATTTTACTTATTTAAAAGCAGAATAACAGAAAGAGAAAGAGATCTTAGATCTGGTTAATTTCCCAAATGACCACAATGGCCAAGGCTGGGCTGGGCTGAAGTTGGGAGCCTGTATAATGCCAGTGTTAAAGGCTGCAACTTAACTCACTGTGCCACAATGCTGGCCCCTGTTGTTCTCATTCTGCAAAGTTTCATTCAGATCCCAAAAGTCATGACCAATGACTGGCCAGTTGGTGATTCCACTGTCAGTGAGCCAGCATCCCTCCAGCTGGACCACATGATCTGGTCCCCCTCATCTCAGTAGTGGCTGAATGGCTCCAGGGGTCTCCCACATGGACTCTCTGCTTCTTCCCTCCCACCACAGCTGCTGTCGGGTTCCTTGAAAGCCTAAATCACTTGCTGTCTCTCCCATGGTTCCCTTTTCACTTAATGGCATTGACATGTGACATGTGGCCCTCAAGGGCCAGCATGATCAGGTCATGTTGCTGCTTGAGGTCCTCATCACCTACTTCTCCCCCACACCTTTCCCCTGTGTTCCGATCGTGCTGGCCTCCCCTTGTTTTCCTATACCTCACCCCAGGGCTCTGTACTAGCCCTTTCACCCATGTCATTTCTCTTCCTCATTCTCCTCCAGGTTTCTACTCAGGTATTCTTAGACCTTTTCTGCCTCCTACGTAAAAAGAGTGTTTCCATTCCCCCTCCCACCCTAACCTAGCTCTACTTTCTCTCTTTATTTGGCTTTACTTCTTCTTCATAGGCTTTATCATCACCTACCTCACTATGTATCTTTTGTTCATTAGTCCCTATCATTCCATACTAAAATATAATTTTTCTTTTCTTTTATTGCCATGTTCTCAGTATCTGAGACAGTGCCTGGCACAGAGTGCATGCAGTAGACATTCCCTAAATGAATGGTGAATGGTCACTGCATTGTTCAAATGTTCCATGCTGCCTTAAGACAGCTGCTATAAGCGTGAAATGGATCTGTCTTGTCAACATTTGAAGAATGTCTTTCTTCTATACACAAATTTGCATTCCCTCATTTTTGAAGAAAACCAGTAAGATAAGAGGAAGACCAGGATTTACCTGAAGAGACTTTGTAGTAGACAAAGCAAGATAACTAAAAAATAATACCAGGCATTTATGAGCTTAAAAAAATCAGCCAAAAGATGACAGGATATAAGGCATGTGAAATATATACATGGCCTGATACACATGTGGAATTATTTTTTTTAAGATTTATTTATTTGAAAATCAGAGTTACACAGAGAGAGGAGAGGCAGAGAGAGAGAGAGAGAGAGAGAGAGAGAGAGAGAGAGAGAGGTCTTCCATCTGATGGTTCACTCCCCAATTGGCCACAATGACCGACACTGTGCTGATCCAAAGCCAGGAGCCTCTTCCCATGTGGGTTCAGGGTCCCAAGGACCTGGGCCGTCTTCCACTGCTTTCCCAGGCAGAGAGCTGGATCGGAAGTGGAGAAGCCAGGTCTTGAACTGGTGCCAATATGGGATGCCGGCACTGCAGGCCAGGGCATTAACCCACTGTGCCACAGCGCTGGCCCCCACATGTGGAATATTAACACCAATACTTTGATGTCTAACTTGGTTGTTGCTATGGGAATCTCTCAGGATGGTGAAGGGAATGACAACGTTCTATTAAAGTCACTAGCATTCTTGTGCAGTCTCTGCTTCTTTCCATGTCGCTGGTGTTTGTGAAGTGCACAGCCCTGTGGTAAAAGGAGGAGAGAAGCTTATAAGGAGTTGTCAACCCACATTCAGTGCTGGCTTATGCAAGTTCCTGGAAGGAGTGTATTCCAGGTGACATAAAAACAGTGGGGTTGCAGTCTATGGTTTGCATCGCACCCTCGGATGTGTTCTGGCCAATTCGTTGGTGTGCGAGTCTGCCTGGCTTCCTGGTCATTCTCCATACTGTGGAGAAAATGAAAGAGCCGGTTTAGAGAGACCCAGTGTTATACGAACTCCCAGTGTGCCAGCTTCTCCCGGCTGGACCACTGTGGGATTCTGCCCTGTCCTCCCTCCAGGGCTATGGAGACGTCTTAACTGTTCCACCCTCCCCTGGGAGGGTGCTGGAGGACACCTGCTCTGCTGACCCCCTCACCTAGCTTTCCTTATACCTTTGTATATAGTTTACCCTACCTGCAATCCCAAGGCAAGTGAGGTTTTGGCTTAAAATATTTGTTATTGACTATAAGCTTCAAAGACCTTGGAAAACCAAGTTAGGGGTGCTAAAAAGACTCCAAAATGGACCCAATGCTCTGTTCAGCTTAATCATGCTAATATCTTGCAAGAAAGGTGGATTTCTTTCTTTCTTTCTTTCTTTCTTTCTTTCTTTCTTTCTTTCTTTCTTTCTTTCTTTCTTTTTTTTTTTTTTTTTTTTTTGTCTCATAAGGTGAATAAGTCACTGCAACTAGCAGAAACAGTTGCTCCTTGCACAAGGTGTCTGTCTTGGTTCAGGCTGTTGTAAGAAAAGGCTGTAGACGGAGTGGCTTAGGAACAATAGACATGTGTTTTTCCTGGTTCTGAAGGCTGGAAGTCCAAGAGATCAGGGAGCCAGCATGGTGGAGTTCTGGTGAGGGCTCTCCTCCCACTGCACATTGCACGCTTAGTGTCTCCTCCCACCAGGAAAGAGAGAGCAAGCTCTCTGGAGTCCTTTTATAAGGACACTGCTGACCCTGGTCATGAAGGAGCTGCCTTTGTGGCCTAATTACCTCTCAGAGGCCCCACTCCTTGTCCTGTCCCATTGTGGGACAGATTGCACCTCAGTCACCTGTCTAAATTCACAGGAATTGACTGACTTCTGTAGAGGAGAGAGAAATGAGAAAACATCTTATTAACATTGGACATAGGCCGGTGCCGCGGCTCACTAGGTTAATCCTCCACCTGCAGCGCTGGTACCCCCAGTTCTAGTCCCAGTTGTGGCGCCAGGTTCTTTCCCAGTTGCTCCTCTTCCAGTCCAGCTCTCTGCTGTGGCCCGGGAAGGCAGTAGAGGATGGCCCAAGTGCTTGGGCCCTGCACCTGCATGGGAGACCAGGAGGAAGCACCTGGCTCCTGGCTTTGGATCGGTGCAGTGCACCGGCCGTGGCGGGCATTTGGGGGTGAACCAACAGAAGGAAGACCTTTCTCTCTGTCTCTCTCTCTCTCACTGTCTAACTCTGCCTGTCAAGAAACAAAAAAACAAAAACAAAAAAACGAACAAAAAAACCCCACTGGGTGTAATTGTTTTTCACAGATTTGAATATTATGTTTAATTGAAAAGACTGATTTTAAAAATTGCAAACTGTTTTCCTTCACATTTCCTATTTCTTGCTGTTTTGTCTCTACATAGAAAAGTAGCTTTGATAGTATGTTTATAAAGTGCATTTAAATTATTTTTTGAATTTTATTTTTACGTCTTTGAAAGACAGACAAAGAGAGATATGGACAGATAGGCAGATCTTCCATCCATTGGTTCACTCCCCAAATGCTCACAACAGCTGGAGCTGAACTAGGTGGAAGCCAGGAGCTGGGACTTCTGTCTGGATCTCCCACTTGTATGATAGAGACCCAAGTATCTGGGCTATCACCCGCTGCCTCCCAGGTGGCACGTTAGCAGGAAACTGGAATGGGAAATGGAGCTGTGACTTGAACCCAGACACTCCATTATGGGATGTGGACATTTCAAGCAGAATCTTAATTGTTCCGCCAGACGTTTGTCCCTAAAGCACATTTTCCGCTGTTGATATTCTGCTGCCCTTTTCGCCATAGCAGGCTCACTCTCCTTCCTCGCCAGTCTGTGCACTGCCTTACCGGGTTCTCTGCCACGCTGCTGTTTCACATTTTGCTGTGTTCCCTGAAGCTGGTCTCTCTCTGTAGGACAACCAGAAATTGAGGCTTCAATTCAATTTAAATTACTGTCAGATTGCGGAAATGGGCCTGCTGTGTGCTCCGCATCCCACAGGGAAGTGGAGGAGTGTCTGACATGAGAGATGAGCCGGCTGCAGGCAGCTCGTGAGGAATGTGGCTGGAAACAGGGATGGCGTTGAAGGGAGGCTCGTTGCTGTGTCGGATAACAGCGGGCTCCCAGGAACCCACTGTCAGCAACAGATTGTCTCTGGGACTTTGTTTAGGTTGGGGGCTTATGTTTGACTGAATATCTGTTGTTAGCTTTGAAAAGTGTGACATTTTACTAAGTAGACTTTGAAATGTTTTTTAAATGAGGAGTCTTTAAAATGTTCATGAGAAATGTGTATTTTGAAAAAACTATGGATTTCAGGTTTTTTGCACCAAAATAGCTTTTAATTTCTGTTTTTCATGCACTTTTTGACTAAGCCATTGTCCTCCTTGACATCTTGTGGGAAGAGGGATGTGGAGCCCTATCTTGGCAAGGTCTTTGTCAAGTGCATTGGTGATTGGCTACCTTCTTGGTGACAGATCCCTTGGAAGCCATTTCTAGCCTGCAAGGTTTTTGAAGGCCTTAGTATATCCTTTTATTCTTCTCATTTATTCTTTCATTCATATTCATATTAATTGTCCCCTACACTCTCACTGTGCTGGTAGTGAGAGAAGAAACACAGTCAGCAAGCCAGACAAGATTCAGTGACTTACAGACCAATGGTGGAGGCAAATGTGAATCAGTGATAACAGTGACAAGAATGTAGCAATGGAAAACAAACTTTGAAGGCGAGAGAAACGTGATGCCATCTGGGCATTTAACCAAGGACTTTTTTTTTTCTTTTTCTTTAAGATTTTATTTATTTCTTTGAAAGACAGAGTTACAGAGAGAGAGGTAGAGACACACAGAGAGAGACATCTTTCATCTGCTGGTTCACTCCCCAAATGGCCACTATGGCCAGAGCTGGATCAGGCCAAAGCCAGGAGCCAGGAGCTTCATCTGGGTCTCCTACATGGACACAGGGGCCCAAGCACTTGCACCATCTTCCATTGCTTTTCCCAAGTGCATTAGCAGGGAGCTGGATCAGAAGGGGAGCAACTGAGATTCACAGTGGTGCCCATATGGGATGAAAACATCCATAGGCTGTGGCTTAACCTGCTACACCACAGTGCCAGCCCCAACCAAAGACCTTGCTCTTGTCATGAAAGGGGAAGGAAGCTTTCTCTTTGGAAGTGAGATCTGAAAGAAGGAATGGTATTAACCAGTTTAAAGAGGAGCATAAGAGAGTTATGACCATGAGAATAGCATGTGCAGGGGCCCTGTGGCAGGGTAGAATATGCTGCTTTGAAGGCAGAGGTGACTGGTAGGTGGTGGACGGTGAGACTGGAGTGATTGGCAGGAAGCAGATCATGCACAGCCTGGAAGGCCATGCTCCAGACTTAGGTCTTGATCCCAAGAAAAGTGGGGTAGGGGATGGTGGGGGCAGCACTGTGACTTAGTAGGTTAAGCCTCTGCCTGCAGTGCTGGCATCCTGTATGGGCGCTGGTTAGTGTCCCAGCTGCTCCTCTTCTGGTCCAGCTCCCTGCTAATGGCCTGGGAAAGCAACGGAAGATGGCCCAAGTGCTTGGGCCCCTGCACCCATGTGGGAGACCTGGAGGAAGTTCTTGGCTCCTGGCTTCAGATCAGCCCAGCTTCAGCTGGTGGGGCCATCTAGGGAGTATACCAGTGGAAGCTCTTTGTCTCTGTCTCTTCCTCTCTCTCTCTCTCTCTCTGTAACTCTGACTCTCAAATAAATAAATAATTCTTTAAAAAAAAAAAAGAGTAGGGAGTCACTGGCAGGTAGGTGGAGGGTATTAGGTATTAAGCAAAGGTGTGGCTTTGTTTAGAGAAGATTCTTTTGACTGCTGAGTGGAGAATGGATCAGAGAAAGCCCAAGACAGATGTGTCTGGTGAGTAGATGGCCACTTCACTTTCCTTATGAGGGATGATGGTGTCCTGGACCAGCTGGCCATGGAACAGACCATGAGATGTGTGGGTGGCTTGGTCTCTTGCCTGGCTGGCCTCAGGTTGGCACTTGGGAAATGTTTCCCTTCTAAGCCTGCATTAGGGGAATTGGGTTTTACTTCGACTCTCTCAGGTTTATGCTATCTGACCTGGTCTCTCCATTGCTTCACTTCTCTGTGCCTCAGTTTTGACATCTTTAAAATAATATAGTTGGATTCCATCCTTTCCAGTGCCCAAATTCCCTAAGTCTATGGTGTTTTGGGTGCCATGAGTTTTTCAGGTAGATGATCAAAAGGTAAATATGTTGGTTAATTATGAAAGATCAGGGGCTGGCGTTGTGGCATGGTGGGTTAAGCCACCACTTGTGATACGCTCATTTCATATCAGAGGGCCAGTTTGAGTCCCAGTTGCTCCACTTTCAATCCAGCTCCCTGCTAATGTGATTGGGAAGGCAGCAGATGATGGCCCAAGTCCCTGAATCCCTGCCATCCGTGAGGATCCCTGCCAGTCCTGGATGAAGGTCTGGGCTGCTGGCTTTGTCTTGGACCAGCCCCGAACATTGTGGCCATTTTGGGAGTGAACCGGTGAATGCAAGATCGATCTCTCTCTCTCATGTCTCTGTCACTCCCTCTCTTTCTGTCACTCTGCTTTCCAAGTAAATATTTTAAAAACTAAGAGATCAGTATCTAAAGAGGAATCTTGTTTCAAGTCCTTCTCACCAGCCCTTGACTGGTGAAAGGAGACACATGCAGTTAGACACTGCGCACTTTCCCGTTTCACATTATGGCAAATGGAAGACCGTTCTTTAATTAGGATGCCTTTTAAAAATACACCAGCTGTGATTCATTAGGGAAACAAACCCCAAGCCTTCATAGGAGTAGGAGTGAAAGCTGGGATCTTAATAAAGCAGCACGGGGTGCACAGCCTAAATGAAGTGGAACAAGCTGGAGGAGGTTTTGCTGAGGGCCTGCCTTTGACTCTTGTGTCCTGTGATTTGGGAACCCTTTGTCAGCGGTTGCAACAGCCACGCTCAGCTGCAGCCGCGAACGTCTTCCAGGGGAGGAGTGTTAATGACAATTTCATTGACCTAAAAAGATCGCATAACAAGGTCGAGGGAAAGGCAAGAGATGTAATTAGCTGGTGAGCCTTGGTCAGCTGCCCACGACAGCCTGGCCCTGTGTGAATCTGTAAGCAAAGGCACATTTGGCAGGGAGGTTTCCAGGAGGATGGAAGGGGCACCATTTGGCCGTGACCTCCTAGAGGTGTCACAAATTAAAACAGGAGCAGTGCTGCTGACCTTCAGACTGTAAACAGACTGCTTTCTCTGGAAAACAGTCCCGATAGAAGCTTTTGGTTTAGCTGTTGGGACAAGAGCAGGGATTGGGGAGAGTATTTCCCCACCCTCTTTAAAGGTGGGTTGGTGCTGGCTTAAAAATAGTGGTTCAGCAGGTGTGGAGGTGGGGGATGTCACATGGACAGGGTCTGGTTGGTTCTTGGGTCATTTTTGGAGCTTTGTTGCCTGTCTCACACTTACAGGACAGCCTGCCCCTGTGGCCCGGTCCCACTCCTTTTTCCCTGGCTTTTGCCTCTGTACTGTTCTTGTTAAATTCCCAAGTGGTGCGGTGAGTGAGGAGGGTCGAGGAATTACTCTTCCTTTTGCTCCTGATTGCAAGCTGAAGTTGAGAATGAGTGTTTTTAGTGCATTCTGTTTCTGTGTGTGGGTTTGGGGATCCACTTGAGAACTAAGGTGTATGAGTATAGATCAGTAGAAGCAGAGTGGCTGCTGCTTAGACAGGAGACATCCGTTAGAAGGTTCCAGTAACCTTAGGAAGAGAGAATGGAGAAAGGATCCAAGGCACAGTCTCCAGTGTTTGTGGGGGGAGAGAAAGGGGTCATTTGGGGCAGGAGAGTTGTGGCTGAGCCTAGTCCTCAGCATGGCACTGCCGTAGTGCTCCCTTGTTCCCTGTGACACTTAGGCCTTGTCGCCGAGCTCTGTGTAAGTGACAGACTTAGGCTCCCTGTGGGAAGTGGGTCATCTGTAGCCCCTTTCTAGCAATGCAGCAAGAAGGAAAATCCAGTCCTGAGCAGCCATCAGAAGCCCCATCTTCAGCCACTGCCCTGTTCCCTCCTCCAGGCTCAAGTCTCATTGCTTTCCCCGCTGGGCCACAGGTTTGCATTGCACAGGTCACACCTGGGCAGGGTAGGTCTTAAATGTGGAACCCTGGAGGAACCCATGTACATTTTGTCCCAAACCTGGATGATAGTGCTGGATTACAATCCCTATCGGCCCTGAGCTTTCAAGACCATCTGGGGTTTTCAGTTGGCTCCCACAAGGTGCCATGACCCTTAATATTCCTCCGTGTGCCACCCCGCCTCCCACGGAAACTGTTGGCCACGGTCCCAGACAGAAGGCGCCAGAAGGGAAGGGACCACCCTGGAACTGACCACCACTTCCTCAGGGCACTCTGGGGCCGGGCATCTGCACAGCAGCCCCTCTGTCTGCAGGATGAGCCTGGGAAACTGTCTCACAGGAAGTCAGACTGACACAGTGTCTTGTCCCCGAGCCATGAGGATGAACACTAGGGTCTCGCTGAGCTGTGAGGCTCCCCTCCTTCACCTGCAGCAGTTCCCTGGTGTTCAGTAGCCATGATCCAAGAGAAGCCATAGTGTTGCCCTTCTTTCCCGCTGGCCACTGCCAGCTACTAAACAGGAAGTGACCTTGGCATATTGTTTGTCTCACTGTGTATCTCATCCATTAAGCTGATCTTCTTTATTTTATTTTATTTTTATTTGAGAGGCGGCGGGGGGTGGGGGCACAGATAAGAGAGAAAGAGAAAATGAGGGCATCATTAACTAGTTTGTTTTTGGGGAAGTAATGTGACATAATGATGAATGATTCAAGATTCTCATTGAGAATCTAAGGACCATTGCACAAAACTAATCATCATGCAAAGGTACTGTGGGACTATGTCACACACAAGAGCCCCCAATAAATTTACTATTGCCCTCATTCCCCATATGTATTTAATCATCATAGTCTGTGTTTTATTTAGGAACTATTTCTTTCTCCATTGTTATTTATAAATTGAAAGTTATAGTTTGAATCTATTTTTTAACATTATTCAATTTACTTTAACTTAAAAAAAAAAAAACAAACAAACCACCTTGCTCTGTTGTATATATAGCAACCTGATAAGAGGATCTAGGTTTCAGTGCAGAGCTGTGTGTGTTGTGTTCTGTTTAAACATGTGCAGGAATATGAGTGAATTATGTCTGGCCAGTACTCAGATTATCTCTGAAGGGAGACTGGAAGACACAGGGATGTAAGGGTGGGCTTTTCATAGTATGCCATCTTTTAAAATTTTTTTATCCCATGTACATTTATTGCACATAAAAGCATGTAAGAAAAAGAGAGAAGGAGAGAGCTCCTAGTTCTAGGTTCAATCTCCAGATGCCCACAGTGGCTGGGGGTGGTGGGGAAAGCCAAAATCAGGGAGCCAGGAGCCAAGAATTCAATCCCAGATCTCCCACACGAGTGGCAAGGACTCAATCACTTGAGCTGTCACTGCTGCCTCCCAGTGGCTGCGCTAGCAGGAAGCTGGAGTCAGGAGCTGGAGCCAGGTAGCAAACCCAGGTACGGTATGGGACTTGGGCACCTTAACTGGTGTCTTCATCGCTAGGTCAAACACTTGCACCAGGCCAAACCTTTTAAAAACGTAAATCACATCACATTACACCCCTTAGTCAAAAACTCCGGTGACTTCTAGGGGGCGTCTGTGACATCTACAAATTTGGATAGGAAAAACATTACGTCTTTCTTTTCACTGCCTTCCACTTGAAATGTTTCTTTAAATGAGGACAACAAACCACAGCACCATCAGGAGTGACCTGTGACTTTGTCACCAAAAGAACGCATTGGTACTTTCTTTTCACATTGCACTGCTTGCAGTTTTCTGTCTCCATGCCCATGCTTAATCATGATGAATCCTGCCACCAGATCTGTTATTTAAAGCGTGAACAAAGAAACCATAGAATAAATTCATTTTTAGAAAATATTTTGATAACTATATTTCTTTTATTTTATAAATATTTTATTTATTATTTGAGAGGCAGTTACAGACTGAGAGAGGGAAAGGCAGAGAGAGAGGTCTTCCATCCACTGGTTCACTCCCCAGATGGCCTCTATGGTCGGAACTGAGCCAATCCAAAGCCAGGAGCCAGGAGCTTCCTCCAGGTCTCCTGTGTGGGCGCAGGGGTCCAAGCACTTGGACCATCATCTGCTGCCTTCTCAGGCATGCTAGCAGGAAGCTGGATCAGAAGCAGAACTGCTGGACTTGAACCAGCACTCAGATATGGTTGCTGGGATTACAAGCAGAAGCTTAACCTGCTGCAATATGACACCAGCCCCACAAAGTGTTTTCAAATGCAAATAATAAATAAATAATGGGATGGGATCCTGCCATCCATGTGGGAGAACTGGATGATGTTCCTGGTTCCTGGCTTCAGCCTGGCACAGCCCCAGCTGTTGTGGGCATTTGGGAAGTAAACCAGCAGATAGAAGATCCATCTCTCTCTCTTTTTCTCTCTCTTCCCTCTTCCTCTTTCTATGTCATTCTTACGTTCAACTAAATCAATAAATCTTAAAAAAGGAAACATTTTGTAGGGCAAATGTTTGGCAAAGCATTTAGGACTCCACATCGGACTCCTGCATTCCATGTTAGAGTGTCTAGGTTTGAGTCCCAACTCCGCTTCCAGTTCTGGTTTCCTGCTAATGCACACTCTGGGAGGCAGCAGGTGGTGGCTCAAAAACTTGAGTCACTGCCTCCCACACGGGAGACCTAGATTGAGTTCCAGACTTCTGGTTTTGTCTTAGTCTGTCCCTGGCTGTTACAGGCATTTGGAGAGTGAACCACTGGATTAGAGTTCCCTGTGTCTTTGTTTCTGTCTCTCTGTCTATGTATCTTTCAAATAAATAAGATAAAGTAAAATAAAATAACATTTCATAAGAAGGGGTCCATCCATAGGCTTTAGCTCCAAGAAGTCAGTGGTATAAAGTCCATTAAAAATCCCTGACTTAGGGGCTGGTGTTGTGGCATAGCCAGTAAAGCAATATGGGTGCTGGTTCAAGTCCTGGCTGCTCCACTTCTGATCCAGCTCCCTGCTGATGTGCCTGGGAAAGCAGTGGAGGATGACCCAAGTGCTTGGGCCCCTGTACCCACATGAGAGACCAGGAAGCAGCTCCTGGCTCCTGGCTTCAGTCTGGCCCAGCCCTAGCAATTGTGGCTATTTGGAGAGTGAACCAGTGGATGAAAGATTCTTTAATATCTCTCTCTCTCTCTCTCTCTCTCTCTCTGTCTCTCTCTCTCTGTCTCATTTAACTCTGACCTTCAAATAAATAAACAAATCTTAAAAAGAAAAAGAGTCTCTGACTGAGATTACATGTAGATCAACTTCTTGGGCCCGTGGGGCTGAGTATCCCCGGTTCCTATTCACCTGACAACTCTTAGTAAACCAGAACTTTCTGATGCCACTCAGACATGCTGGGTTCATTCTTGTCTCCCTCCTTCCTGTAGCTCTGGCTCCCATCTCGCTCTGATCTCAGCTTTAAATATCACCTCCCTGCAGAGGCCATGCCTGAAAACCCATTCTGACCAACCCTCCGGGCAAGTGCTCCCTGCAGGCAGTGGGCTGTCATTCTTGTTGACACTCTCCCCTCCCCAAAGGCAAGTCCACAAGCACAGACAGGCACTCTGAACTGTTGTAATCCCTAGCACTTGACAGGAACTGGCAGGAGCTGGGCTTGCTTTTCTTGAACCTTCCATGATAGCAACCAGTTGATAGCATGTATATTTAAATCACTATACTTAAAACCATTTAGTTTTTCCTTTAAAACCTGCACAAATGTGTCCAACTATGAAAATGCATGTAGAGGAGCTGGCATTTGTCCAGGTGGTAAAGACACCCACATCCCATGTTGGAGCGTCTGGGTTTGATACCGAGCTCTGTTCCCAATTCCAGCCTCCTGCTAATACAAGTCCATAGGCGGCAGCAATGATGGCTCAAGTGATTGGGTTCCTGCCGCCCACTCTTAGAGTCTTGGAATGAGTTCCTAGGACTCAGCTTCAGCCCCAAATACCTGTTCTTGCCATTGTAGATATTTGGGGAGTAAACCAGCAGATGGTTTCTCTCTCTGCCAAATAAATAAATAAATAAATAAATATTTTAAAATGCAAATAAATACAACAAGTGGGTAATGTAACTATGACAGTGAAGGAAAGAAGAAACTTTTTTTCCATTGTGATTTACAGGTTAGAGGAGGGCATCAGGTTCTACCCACCCACTCACCCCCAAATTGTACCTGTTTGGAGAGAGCAGTGGAAATCCTACCTCACCAAGCTTTACACAGCAAGGATCCTTTGTAGCTCACAGACGAAGAGGGGGAGTAAGAGGTAGGTTGGTTCCTGATGAGCTGACTGAGCTCAGGCCCCTTCTACATTCCTCAAATCTGCATCCTCTCAGCTGATGTCCCTGCTGGTTGCAAGAAGCCTGCCAGTGACCCCTGGGGTATTTCCATTTCCTAAAAACTAAGTCCTTCCTTTCAGTGAGATTGTATGTGTTTGGTCACATGCTCATCACTGGACCAATAATAGCCTCAGGAGATGCTATTGGCATGCAGATGGATTCAGACAATGGATGGGGAAGAAGGAGATGTGAGTGCCTGCAGAAAACAAGGGTTTTGTAAGGAGGAAGAAGGGGAATAGATGATAGGAAGTCAAACCACACTGGGCACTGTAGGTATGGTTTGTTTTCAAATCAAATTTCCCTTTGTTCTCGTGTGGATGAATAACCGCTTAGAGAATGACTTCTGATGGGAACAGTTCCAGTGTTCTTATGTTTCACATATGTGAGGCATTTTTTCTTTTAGGAAACATTTTTTATGTAAAGTATTGCCTTATCTTGGCCTTTTTATCAGTCATGTGATCTGGAGGCTGAAGAAATATGGCCCATGGCTGCAGACTCAAAGGCTTATATGACAGGCTATGGTCTCCATAGTTGGTTTTAAAGGGAGAGTGTGCGCCAGAAGTTTGGAAAACTCTAATATAAATTTTCAACAAAAATAACATTGCTTAGACCTTACTTAGATTATAAAGAGCAAGTTGATGGATCTTCGGAGGCAGAGCAAAGCCTCTAACCGAGCTCTGGAAAGCCTCTAGATTTTTTTTTTTAATTCCAATTTTAGCAGAAGTGTCAGCTACTATCTTGATGGATTCTGTAAAATTTTAAAAGCAGAAGTGAGCATTTAGCTAAGCACTTAAGACACTCACATCCCACATCAGAGTACTTGGGTTTGATTTCTTTGTTTTTTTAATAAAGATTTATTTATTTGCTTTAAAGGCAGAGTTACAGAGAGGCAGAGAGAGAGAGAGAGAGAGAGAGAGAGAGAGAGAGAGGTCCACTGGTTCACTCCCCAAATGGGCACAACCACTGGAGCTATGCCAATCCGAAGCCAGAGCCTAGAGCTTCTTCCGGGTCTCCCACATGGGTGCAGAGGCCCAAGGACTTGGACCAGCTTCTACTGCTTTCCCAGGCCATGGATTGGAAGTGGAGCAGCCAGGAATTGAACCAACGCCCATATGGGATGATGGCACCACAGGTGGCAGCTTTACCCACTATGCCACAGCGCTGGGTCTGATTTTTTTTTTAATTTTAATTTTATTTATTTGAAAAGCAGTGCTACAGAGAGAGAGGAAGAGACAGACAGAAGGAGAGAGAAAGAGAGCGAGCGAGCTTCCATCCTCTGGTTCACTCCCCAAATAACTGCCATGGGTTAGGTCTGGGAAAGGCCAAAGCCAAGGGCCTGAAACTCTATCTGGATCTCCCACGTGGATGGCAGGGACCCAAGCACTTGGAGCATCTTCAGCTGATTTCCCAGGCCCATTAAGAGAAAGCTGGATCAGAAGTGGAGCATCCGGGATTCAAACCTGTGATCATGTGGGATACCAGTGCTGCAGGTGGTGGCTTAACCCACTGCGCTACAATGCTAGTCCCTTGGGTTTGATTTCTGACTTTGGCTCCTAACACCAACTTCCTGCTAACATGGACCCTGAGAGGAAGAAATGATGGTTGAAGTAGTTGGGTCCCTGCCACCCATATGGAAGACTTGGACTGAGTTCCCAGCTGCTGGCTTTGGCTTGACCTAGGCCTAACTATTGCAGGCATTTGGGGGAATAAACCAGCAAATGGAAGCTCTCTATCTCTCTCTGCCTCTCAAACAAATAAATATAAATTAGATATACATCTAGAGAAAAAATAAAAATAAAAGACGTCTCAATATGGAATAGCATTTTGTCTACTTTGGAGAAATTATAAAGCAAAATATGCAAGTCAATGAAGTGATTTTTGAATTGTCTAGAAAGAGCTACCTGTTCTTGTGCAGCAGGGAAAGTAGCTCCCTAGGGGTGGGGGCAGAGGATGGGGTTTGGGACATGATGTGACGGTGTGAGGAGGGGGAGGAGGAGCCCAAAGGGACTCCTTGTCTGTAAAGCCTTGTCTGTAAAGATGTGTCTTCCTGAATCAGCCATAAGTTCAATTACAGGTAGTAAAACAATGCCAGCAATAAGCAGAGACTGGAATTTCAGTATTAGAGTCAGTGTGCAGGATGCTTTGGTTACAGGGCTGGTGTTGTGGCACAGCGAGTTAAGTTGTGCATCCCATATCAGAGCTCCAATTTGAATCTCAGCATCTAACATTCTTGATAATGTTCCTGGGAAGGCAGTGGAAGATGGATCAAGGACTCGGGCCTCTGACACCCACTTGCAAAACATGGTTGGAATTCTAGGCTCCTGGCTTTGACCTGGCTCAGCCCCAGCTGTCACAGCCAATTGGGGAATGAACCAGCAGATGGAAGATTGATCTCTATCTCTTCTTCTTTGTCTCCCCCACTCTCTGTGTAACTCTGCCTTTCAAATAAATAAGTAAATCTTTTTATTTCTTTTTTCAAAAGTAGAATCTTTTGGTCCCATGTTGATGGTTAAGGCTCTGGGGAAAAGGACTAAAGACAGAGGCTAGAATTCCTGAAAATATTGCCATTGACCTCCCATATGGAGATTAGACATAGGCATTTTCTTTTTTTCTCCCTGAGCGGTGTGTGTTTGATGTGACTTGAGGCCCTTCTATGATGCTGCCTTTCAGGATTGAATGACTGTGGTCTCAGGTCTTCCAGCCCCCAGTAGGCATCTCCAAAGGACGCAGGGCCAGACCTCAGCCTGACAGTCTTCTTTAGTCCCCTTTCTCTCTCTCTCTTTCTCGCTCTCGCTCACTCCTCACCAATGAGATGAATCAACCTCCTGAACGTAGCCCTTTTCCACCTACTGGTCTCTCTGCCTGGAATCTTCTTTCCACTGCTTGATCCTCACCCTTGCCTGACTGCCCTTCAGAGCTCAGCTTTCCCGATAACTTCCACCAAGAAACCTTACCCAACCCACCAACAGCTGCCCTTCTGGAGGCTTGCATCAGAGCCTATGTGAGTGTAATATGTGCTTACCAAACACTAAACAAAGAGAAGGGAATAAGAAAGGTTCATGATGTGTGGAAGAAGGTCTGCACATTTTAAAACATTCATTGATTTCCCTTCATAACATCTAACAAAACAATCCATACTATGATTTTTAAAAAACATTTTTAAAAAATTTATTTGAAAAACAGAGTTACAGTGGTGAGAGGAGAAAAGCCAGAGAGAGAGAGAGAGAGAGAGAGAGAGAGAGAATGAATCTTCCATTTGCTGACTCACTCCCCAAATAGCCACAATGGCCAGAGGCTGGGCCAGGCCAAAACCAGGAACTAGGAATTCCATCCTGGTCTCCCACATGGGTGGCAGGGGCCCAAGTACTTGGGCCATCTTCCCCTGCTTTCCCAGGAATCCAGATCGGAAGTGGAGCAGCCAGATCTCCAGGACTGGACCTGGAACTCATATGAGATGCCATAGTTACACCCATGGCTTAACCTGCTGCCCCACAACTCTGGTCTCTCCATAATACAGTTTTAGCAAGCAACACTGACTAGCAGGGTAGCTGAGTTATATTTTTAAGGATGGACGATGTGAGCTTCTTTCTCATGCACAGTAAGTAGACATGTTTGCCCACAGATGGTTAACTTGCTACCCTGCCCTGAATTTTCCTTTGAGCACGTTGTGTTACCTGCTCTGTTACCTCCTCACACAGGCACTAGCAGAGTGTGCTGAATTGGAAAAATATAAGCAAGGCATTTCATCATGTATACAGATTTCCATCTTTGGATCAAATGCAATGTTTAAACTCTGCTACTCCTGGGAGGTCTTATTTCTTTGAACGTAAAACCCCTTGGACTTCAACTACAGATTCCCAAGGAAAGCACTTTGTGGCTATTCTTAGCCCTTGCTCTCCCTGCTTGAACACGATGCATGCCCTGTGCATCCACGAGCAGCCAGGCCTCCTCTTTGGGAAGTAATAATTCTCATGAGTCAAGGGAATGGTTGAGGGGATCAAGTGGATGTGTCAGATCAGGGTTTAATGAATCAGCCGACCCAGCCCAGAGCTGGGTTGATCACTAACTGCATACTTCACATTTTTTCCTCCAAGCTGACTACTGAGAACGGCATATTATACAAGTAGATGTTTTGCAGCATGGGAACCAACTTGAGACAATTTTGTAGTATTTTTTCCTTTAATCCCTTGAAACAAAAGAGAGCTTGCCATGATTTGGGTCTGTAGGAGAAATGAGGAAGGGACCCAGTTCTGCAGCTTTCTGCTGATGAATTTGAGAAAACAGCCATCTGAGCAGCAGCATTGGTCTTGGTGACTGCATGTGTGTAAAAGCTCCAGGGGTAACATCAGCAAGCAGAGGGCCAGGCAGGCTGCCAAGCTGGGGGGGGGGGGGGGCTGGTATGATGGGCATCAGGTCACTTGTGCTCAATGTGGGGTCTCCGGAGGTCCCCTTCAGTCTGCTTCCTGACTCTGATTCAACCCAAAGAAACTACAAGAGGAAGAACCAGGAGAAAGTACTTAGTCTGAGTCTGCTTCCCCTCAGATAACCTCACTCCAGAGATCAAGAGATCAAAGGACTATGAAGAAAGAATTAGGACACTGATGGGTTGCAGGGCCCTGGGAGACCCATCATGGAGGATGCACAGCTGAGGGGTCCTTGTGATCTTTGGTGATCTTTGCTGGAGTGAGTGACCCACATCTCTGCCCTGGGGTGGACTTTCCCTGCCCAAGGAGGAGCTCTTGCAGAGGCCAGCACTGGGAAATATTGGAGCAGGAGCAGCAGGAGTCAGATGTGTGGGGGAGTCCTGAGTCGCCTGAGGGTCAAGATCCTCAAGACTGAACTCTACCTATCACCTCTGAAGTCTTCTAACCTAGTTATGATGTGACCCAGTTTGCCTAATATTAATCCAGAATCTTAGTAAATAACATATTTCATAGATAATGACAGATAGACTTATGCTGACATAAAGTAGACACACAAAGAGACACAATCTGAAATGACTTTTTAAATGATTTTTTAAAGATTTATTTATTTATTTGAAAGGCAGAGTTACACAGAGGCAGAGGCAGAGAGAGTGAGTCTCTACTGCTTCACTTCCAATCCAGCTCCCTGTTAATGTATCAGGGAAAATACTGGAAGATTCCCCAAGTCCTTGAACCCTGTACCCATGTGGGAGACCCAGAAGCTTCTGGCTTCGGCCTGGCCTAGCTCTGGTCCTTGTGGCCATTTGTGGAGTGAACCAGCAAATGGAGGATTCTCTTTCGCTTGCTTGCTCTCTAAATCTCGCTCTCTCTCTCCCTTTCTTCTCTCCCTTTTTTCTCTGTAACTCTGACTTTCAAATAAATAAATCAAATAACTAAATCTTAAAAAAAAAAAAAAGAGTTAATACTTGAGGCCAAAGTAGTGGTATAGTAGGGAAAGCTACTGCTTGCAACACTGGCATCCCATATAGGCACTGATTCATGTACTGCCTGCTCCACTTCCAATCCAGGTCCCTGCTAATGGTCTGGGAAAAGCAGTGGAAGATGGCCTATGTTTGGACCCCTGTCATCCATATGATTATCCATATGATTCCATATGGTTCATCACCCTGATGAATCTCCTGGCTCTTGGCTTTGGCCTGACCCAGTCTTGACCATTGCAGCCATCAGGGGAGTGAACCAGCAGATGGAAGATCTCTCTCTTTCTTTCTCTCTCTCTGTAACTCTTTATAATAAATAAATAAATCTTTAAAATAATTTAAAAAATAAGAGTTAATATTGTAAAGTGATTAGCACAAGACCTGGCATAAGATAAGCTCTATACAATGCTCGATAATAATAACAAGGGCAGATGTTTGGTGCAGTAATTAAGATGCCACTTGGGATACTCACCTTCCATTTCAGAAAGCTGGGTTTAAGTCCTCCTCTGCTTCTGACTCCAGCCTCCTACTAATATGCACCCTGGGAGGCAGCAGGAGATCCAGACGGAGTCCCAGACTCCTAGCCCAGTCTTGACTATTTCAGGCATCTGGGAATTAGACCAGCAAATGAAAGATCTCTTTGACTGTCTCTCTATTCCTTTCAAATATACATTTTTTTTGTTTAAAAAAATAATAAAAATCTAGAGTCTGAGTCTCCTCAAGGACCTGGAGTGTATGTTTAATTGGTCTCCCTCCAGCTGATTCATACAGTGCCAGCAGACAGGAGGAGATTTCCAAATGTTTGTAGAAGGGTGGGCATTGTGACATACCAGGTTAACCTGCTGCTTGAGATGCCTGCATCACCTATTGAAACGCTGGTTCTAGTCTGGGCTATTCTGCTTGTGATCCAGCTTCCAGCTAATGCATCCTAGTGCTTGGGTTCCCGACACCCTTGTGGGAGACCCAGATGGAGTTTCTGGCTCTTGGCTTCAGTGTGACCAAGCCCCAGCTATTGCAGGCATTTGTAGAGTGAACCAATGGATGGAAGAGCCTTTCTCTCTCTCTCTCTCTCTCTCTCTCTCTCTCTCTCTCTCTCTCGTTCTTGCTCTCTCTCTCTCTTTCTGTCTATCTCAATCTCTGTCACTCTGCCTTTGAAGTACATGAAATTAAATACACAAAACATTTTTTGGAAGTCCATGTAAAATGGAATTAAACAATAAATTTATTTTGGTGCAAAAGATTTTGGAATCCATGCATAGTTTTCCATAATATGAATTTTTGAATACCCTACATATACATGGATTCCAAAATTTTTTTGCACCAGAATAAACTTATCTTTTAATTTCATTTTTCATTAATTTCTTCAAGCCTATAGGCACTATGCACATAGTTGTCAAATAAATACATGTGGCAATTGGGTTTTCTGATGATTTTTCACTGTACCGTAAATTCAACAGACATGAGATGTCTTTGTTTCTTAAGATGAGGGGAAAAAAACTCCTCATTTCATGCTCTCATAGTGAGATGCATAAAGAAATTTTCATGTGCAACTGTTTCATCAGATGGGACAGCCAGTATTTATAGAAATTCCTGGAACCACAGTACCTTATGCCTACAGGTGATGGACGAAGGGGGAAGCATCAGGAAAGAAACAAATAGGACTGAGAAACAGTGTCACTGCCTCTGGCATTAGATTCCCTGGGGTAAGGGGATGCAGGAAGCATGGCTTAAAAACCAGAAATGCATAGAGCTGCTTAGCTTTGGATCTTGCACCAAAATTGATCAGACCTGGGGCATAGGGACCACGTTTTCCAAAAGAGGTCTTTTTCCAAAGATGTGTTTTCCAGAAGGGTCTTTCAGTTGTCATATCCCAGCCGGGGTGGAAGGCAGCCCTCGGAGGGGGGAAACAAGAGGACATGAATACAGTGTTGTATTTTTAGAATACATTGTTCTCTGAATTCTAGAAATGGTCAACCTGGCTGAAAATGTGTTTTCAGAGACAATCATTGTGCTACTTCAAGGCTGGTATCTAGAAATAGCAGAGAGTGTGTTCTCTATGGTAATTGCATTCCTTGTTGTCTCCCCCAGAGGTGAGGGAGACCTTCTATTTCAGGCAACTAGAGCTGGTACATCATCTTTCAGGCAACCGGATGTAAGCATTACAGCGAGAGGGAAGTGTGACATCAGAGTGAGAGCTTTTTAGTTGAGATCAGTGTGTACACATAGTAAAAGCAGCTAACATTTATTGAGTTTTACTGTGTGAACTTCACAAGTATTTTCTCCTTTAATCCTTTTCACAATACCAAGATGTTGCTGCTGTCACTGTCTCCATTTTTTTGACAGGCAGAGTTAGAGAGAGAGAGACAGAGAGAAAGGTCTTCCTTCCGTTGCTTCAACCCCCAAATGGTCACTATGGCCAGTGCGCTGTGCCGATCTGAAGCCAGGAGCCAGGTGCTTCTCCTGGTCTCCCATGTGGGTGCAGGGCCCAAGGACTTGGGCCATCCTCCACTGCCTTCCCGGGCCACAGCATAGAGCTGGACTGGAAGAGGAGCAACCGGGACAGAATCTGGTGCCCCAACCGGGACTAGAACCCGGGGTGCCAGCGCCACAGGCGGAAGATTAGCCATGTGAGCCACAGCACCGGCCTATTTATTTATTTATTTATTTTCCATGATTTATTTGTCTATAGGAAAGGCTAAGTGACAGGGTTACAGAGGGAGAGAGATCTTCCATTAGCTGGTGCGTTGCCCAAAAGGCCACAATGGCTGGGGCTGATCTAAAACAAACCAGGAGCCAGGAGCTTCATCCTGGTCTCCCACGTGGGAAGCAGGGGCCCAAGCACTTGGGCCAGCCTTTGTTGCCTCCCAGGTGCATTAGTAGGAAGCTAGATTGGAAATGGAGCAACTGGGACTTGAACTGGTACTCCAGTACATGATGCCAGCATTGCAGGTGGCTGCTTAACGTACCTTGCCACAACCCCGCTAAACCATAATGCATATAAATTTGCTTGGGGCAACCTCTTTCAACATACGTTATTTGTACTTTAAAGAAACCAGAGTTCCACCTTTTTATGCACCCTTGTAAAGAAGAATTATGTAAGCTCCTGGTGAGAGAGCTCCTGATTCCGTAGGTACAGGATGTGTAGGTGCTATTTTGTGATCCCCAGGAATATGCAGAACAATGTGGCTGCATAAAAGGCCGGCTCTTGTGTTAGTAAGAGCTGAAGGAGGCTTGATTCATTGCAATTAAAATAAAAATACAGCTTTTTGAAAGTGGTCTTACCTAATAAAGAACTGGATACCTCCTGAAAATGATCAGTGTTCAGTTCAGCCTTTTATAAAAAGCCACTGGCACATCAAGTACATTAAGATGTCTTAGTGCGAGGGTTGAATGAGATCGTTCAGCTGCGTACATGTAGGCGTGCGTTCTCTACCAGGCCACCCTCCAAGTAACCATTATGACATGATAATAACAACCACCTTTTGTTGAGCTCCTGTGTTTTTCAGGAATAGTACCTCCTATACATAACCTATACATAGAGTAGAGACCTCTCTATGTATAGGTTATCATCATCTAAATCTCCAAAAGAGAAGCCTTGTAAGGGAAATGGTGTTGTAGGCATTGGACAGTTAGGGAAACTGAGGCTCTGAGGAGTGTCCCATCCACTGGCTCGCTCTCCAAATGGTTGCATCAGCCAGAGCTGGACCAGATGACACCAGGAGCTGGAGACTGAAACCATGTCTCCCATGTGAGTGTCAGGAACCCAGTTACGTCAGCTGTTACTGCTGCCTTCCAGGGTCTGGATTAGCGGGAAGCTGGAGTCAGGAACAGAGCCAGGTATTAAACCCAGGTACTCCAACCCAGGACACGGGCATCCTAACTGGCAGTTTAACCACTCGACCAAATGTCCAACCCCAAATACTTTATTCTTTTTAAATTGCAGAAGTTTCAAGTATATACAACATTTACAAGGTTTGTACAATAAAGCGCCATGTCCTGGTCACCCAACCTTAACAGTTAACGCTAGTTTACCTTTCTTCCTTTTACTTATTTCCTATCAACATACAGTTTTCATGGTGGTGGCATTTTAAAGCAAATCCCAGATATCCTGTCATATAATCCATAAATGGAACCCAAAACATCACAACATGAACGTGTTTTGCTTTGAAGATACTTCCTACTCAGCTTCCTACGGAGCCCTGGCTTTGCTCCACTGTGCACTTTGCCCAAGTTCATGGCACTCGTCATGATTATGATGTCATCATTTCTTATGTGATGGCTTCCCATGCCTCCTAAGCTCCTCCAGGGCAGGAGCTGTGCTGTCCTTCTCCTGCCTCGAACCTGCAACACAGAGCCCTGCACTCTGTACTGAGTGTCTGTGGCCCAACCACTGTTTCTAAAATCAAGGGCAAATGTGCTTGATTCTCATTTTTAAAAAATTGACAGTTCACTCTTTTCAAGCAATACCAGGAAAATAAGAGAATCTTTGGCACAGTGGGTTGAACCACTGCTGTGGTGTCACCAGCATCCCTTTTTGGAGAACTGGTTTAGTTTCCAGCTACTATGCTCATTCTCCTGCAAGTGCTCCTGGTTAGGCAACAGAAGATGCCCCAAGTGCTTGGGTCCCAGCCACCCATGTAGGAAACTGGGTGGCAGCTGCTGGCTCCTGGATTCAGCTTGGACCAGCCCTGGCTATTGTGGCCGTTTGAGGAGTGAACCAGCAGATGGAAGATCTCTCTCTCCCTCTGCCTGTCATTTTGTCTTTCAAACAAATAAACCTTGAAAGAAAAAGGAGAAAAAGGAGGAAGGGTAGGGGCAGCTGCTACATGGCAAGCTCTGTGCTGGCACCAGGGCAGCAAGGGTGACTGACGGGTGGTGGAGGCCAGTGTGCAGTTGTATCTCCAGTGCCGGATGATGGTGTTGTGCCAGGTGCCTTTACTCACCTTTGGTCACTCACCAAACGGTTTGGCTGTCATTCTGCAGGCAGTGAAGGTTTGGGAAGAAGGATGTAGTCTCCCTGGAACAGTCTTTTAAAGAAGGTCAAGGCCTGGGAGAGTTGTGTAGTGAAGTCAGGACGTGGTGGCTGATAAATCAGTTAGGAAGTCAGGACAATCTCCCAGCAAAGTCATGTGCTCACAATGCAGCTTTCAACATGAAAATGTGTAGCGTCCTCTCTCTCACTGCGGGCAGACAGCGAAAACACAAAAACAACCCTGGGTTTGGGAATAATGCTGTAGCACATGTTTCATTTCAGGCACCAAACAGACACAGGGGCCCAACTATGGTGTTGTTTTTTGTTTTTTTTTTTTTTTTTGTCTCATTCCTGGTGAGACTGGACTGTGCATGCCTTCTCCCCTTAATTCAGATGAAGATGTAGAGGCAAAGATGATGTATTAGTTATCTATAATATTACCACAAATTCAGAGTCTTAACACAATGTGGCACAGCGGGTTAAAGCCCTGGCCTACAACACCAGCATCCAATTTGGGTGCCGGTTTGAGTCCTGGCTGCTCCATTTCCTATCCAGCTCCCTGCTAATGCACCTGGGAAAGCAGTGGAGGATGGCCCAAGTGCTTGGACTGCTGTGCCCATGTGGAAAACCCAGAAGAAGCTCCTGGCTCCTGGCTTTGGATTGGCTCAGTCCCGACTGTTGTAGCCATAGCCATTTGGGGAGTGAAACAGCACATGGAAGACCTGTCCCTCTCTCTGTCTCTGCCTCTTTATGCAGCTCTGTCTTTCAAGTAAGTAAAGTAAGTCATTTTAAAAGATCACACACACATTGATGACAGTATTGTTTTTGAGGTTTAAGAGCCCAGTGTAGCTTAGCTGGGTCTTCTATTCATAGTCTCACAGGTCTGAATGCAAGGCATTGGCCAGGGCTATGGTCTCATTAGAGTTGTTTTTATTATTATTTTTAAAGATTTATTTGTTAATTTTGAGAGAGTTACAGAGAAGGAGAGACAAGGAGAAAGAAAGAAAGAAATCTTCCATCCACTGGTTCACAGTTTTTGGCCACAGTGGCCAAAAACCATAAGCCAGGAGCTTCATCTGGGCCTGCCTTGCAGGGTCCCAAATATGTGAATCATCTGCTGCTGCTTTTCCCAGACTGTTATCAGGGAGCTGGATCAAAAGTGCAGGTCCTGGCCGGCACCGCAGCTCAATAGGCTAATCCTCCACCTGCAGCACTGGCACCCCACGTTCTAGTCCCAGTCGGGGCGCCGAGTTCTGTCCCGGTTGCTCCTCTTCCAGCCCAGCTCTCTGCTATGGCCCAGGAGTGCAGTGGAGGATGGCCCAAGTCCTTGGGCCCTGCACCCACATGGGAGACCAGGGCCTGGCTCCTGGCTTCGGATCAGCGCGGTGTGCCAGCCACAGCGGCCATTGCGGAGTGAACCAACAGAAAAGGAAGACCTTTCTCTCTGTCTCTCTCTCTCACTGTCCACTTTGCCTGTCAAAAAAAAAAAAAAAAAAAAAGTGCAGGTGCCAACACATGAACCAGCATCACAGGTGTCAGCTTTATCCACTATGTCACAAAGCCAGCCCCTGAGTTTTTCTTCAAGATTTATTTATTTGACTGAAGATTGAAGGAACAATAAAGAGAGAGAGGGAAGAGGAGAGGAGGAGGAGAGAGAGATCTTCTGTCATCTAGTTCACTCCCTAAATGGCAGTGACAGCCAGTCCAAAGTCAGGAACACAGAACGCCATGTCTCCTCCATGGGTGGCAGGGGCTTAAGTACATGGGATGTTCTCTGCAGCTTTCCCTGGTACATTAGCAGGGAGTTGGACTGGAGGCAGAGCAGCTGGGACTCTAGCCAGTGGCCACATGAGATGCAGGTGTCACAGGCAGGCAGTTTAACCCACTGCACCACAACAAGCCCTCATCGGCAGTTTGCCTGGGGAAGGAACTCTTTGCAAACAACATCACTATTGACAGTGTTCAGTTCCTTGTGGTTATAGGACTGAGATCTCTGTCTTTGGTTGTTGGACAGAGGCCACCTTCAGCTGCTAGCCACAGGGACTTCCCAACATGGCATATTGCTTCTTGAATACCAGCAGAAAGGAGAATTGCCTCAAAATATAGATGCATGGCCCAATTATTTTTAAAGGTTTATTTATTAGAAAAACAGAGTTACAGAGAGAGAGAGAGGCAGAGGCATAGAGAGGTCTGCCGTCTGCTAGTTCATTCCCCAATATGACTGCAACAGACCAAAGCTAAGAACCAGGTGCTTCATCCAGGTCTCCCACATGGGTGTAGGGGACCAAGGACCTGGGCCTTCCTCTACTGCTTTCCCAAGCACATTAGCAGGGAACTGGATTGGAAGTGGGGCAACCGAGACTGGAGCTGGCACCCATAAGGGATGCTGGTACTGCAGATGGAGGCTTTACCCACTACACCACAGCACCAGCCCCATGACAGTCTTACGTAACACAATTATATACGTCTTGTCACCTTGGTGGGTTCAGTAAGGCTAGAAGCACCACACCGGGGGGAGGGGGTGTCACCCAAGCATGTAAACACCAGGAGGCAGGGACCACAGGGGTCACCTTAAGAGACTGTCACCACATGTGATGAGTTGGTCACAGTGATGGAGCAGAAGCAAAGTTGAACAGACCACAGCTCATGAGGCTCCTAGAAAATACTGAGCAGAACTTGGCCATGAAGCTTGAAGTATTTGTTCTGTTCTCAGGGTTCACCTGGTGCTGGATACTCTGCATGTTTTTTCCTTCATTATAGAGTGTTTTTTTGTTTGTTTGTTTTTTGAGATTTATTTACTTGAAAGAGTTACACAGAGAGAGAAGGAGAGTGAGAGTGATAGAGAGAGAGAGAGAGAGAGAGAGAGAGAGGTCTTCCATCCCCTGATTCACTCCCCAGATGGCCACAACTGCCAGAGCTGTGTTGAGCCGAAGCCAAGAGCCAGGAGCTTCTTCTAGGTCTCCTATTGCAGGTGCAGGGGCCCAAGGACTTGGGCCATCTTCTACTGCTTTCCAGGCCATAACAGAGAGCTGGATCGAAAGTGGAACAGCCAGGACTCTAACTGGCGCCCATATGGGATGCCGGCACTGCAGGTGGCAGCTTTACCCCCTATGCCACAGCGCCAGCCCCTGTGGAGTCTTGACAGTGACCCTGAAAGGCAGATAGTGCCTATATTTTACAAATGATGAGTCTGAGAGTCAGAGAAGTTGGTTAACAAGTACAAAGGCTGTAAGTTGGAGTTCTGCCTAACTCTGTGTCTTATGAACTTGATGCTGCACTAGGAGTTACGAAACTAAATCCAGTCCTTCACTCAGCTTGCCATCTGTGTTTTGTTTTTATGAAAATAAGTGTCAGTTTTTTAGAAGCTGGAAAGAGCAGAACTTAAAGGAAAGGTTCCTATTGTGTATTATTGTTCTATAAGAAAATGAAAGTCATAGCAAAACCAAAGGTTGACTTGCGTGATATTTTTACATTTTAAAATAAAAACAGGGATAGGCATAGTGGTGAAATGGGTTAAGCCATCCCTTGAGATGCTTCTCATATTTTATTGGCTCAAGTCCTGGCTATTCTTCTGAGCCAGCTTCCGCTAATGCATCCTGGGAGGCGGCAGATGATGGCCCAAGTGCTTGGGCCCCTGACACCCATGTGGGAGATCTTGATGAGTTCCTAGCTTCTGGCTTCAGTCTGGCTCAGCCCCAGCTACAGTGGGCATTTGGTGTATTAACCAGTGGATAGAAGATCCATCTCTCTGCTTCTGTCTCTGTCACTCTGCCTATCAAGTAGATTAAAGTGAACAATAACCATTTTCAAAGATAAATATAAAATACATTTCCAGTGTATGTATATGTGTATTGTGTACTTAAGGAAATCGCCTAAGGAAAGGGAAGAAATTCAGTAGGCGGGCAACTGTTAACCTGAGATGAGAAGATTGTTAGAATATATTGTTAGATTCAGAAAAGCACTTTACCGGGGCCAGTGTTATGAGGCAGTGGGTGCTGCTTTTGAGAGCAGCATCCCATATCAGAGTACTACTTTGAGTTCTTTTTTTTTTTTTTTTTTTTACAGGCAGAGTGACAGGCAGAGTGGACAGTGAGAGAGAGAGACAGAGAGAAAGGTCTTCCTTTTTGCCGTTGGTTCACCCTCCAATGGCCGCTGCGGCCGGCGCATCTCGCTGATCCGAAGCCAGGAGCCAGGTGCTTCTCCTGGTCTCCCATGGGGTGTAGGGCCCAAGCACTTGGGCCATCCTCCACTGCCTTCCCGGGCCATAGCAGAGAGCTGGCCTGGAAGAGGGGCAACCGGGATAGAATCTGGCGCCCCAACCGGGACTAGAACCCAGTGTGCCGGCGCCGCAAGGCAGAGGATTAGCCTGTTAAGCCACAGCGCCGGACCCTACTTTGAGTTCTAAATGCTCTGTTTCCAATTCAGCTTTCTGCTAATGCATCTGGGAAGGCAGCACAAATTGGCCCAAGTTCTGGAGCCCCTGCCATTCACGTGGGAGACCTGTGTGCCATTCTTGGTTCCTGGCTTAAGCCTGACCCTGGCTATTGTAACCGTTGGGGAAGTGAAACAGCAGATTTGCAGATTCATATTCCCTCTCCCTCTCTCTCTCTCTCTCTCTCCCTCTCCCTCTCCCTCTCCCTCTCCCTCTCCCTCTTTCCTGGCCTATACCTTTCAAATAAATAAAGCTTTAAAAAAAAAATAAGCAACTTAAAGAAATTTGAGTGTTTTACCACTTGTGTACTGAATGAAGCCACCACAAAACGACTCTACTTATTTTTCAAAGATGCGTAAGTGCATAGAAAGCAGTCTGAAAATGGTTCTGAGGAGCGGGCCTAGTACCGACTGTGGTAGCAATCTGAGGTTGAGACGAGGAGGAACTTTAGTCCAAGCTTTACTATTTTAAGTTTCAACAAGGAGAAAGTTTTATGTGTTCCTTGTGTAATGAGAAGTTCTTTGGTTTTTGGTTTTGTTTTGGTTTTCGGTTTTTGTTTTTGTTTTTTAAAGTGAGCCCACTTCATGACCAGCCACAGCCAAAAGTTGCAGGTGTTTATGTCACCTCAACAAGAAAGAATAAAATAAGCTGCAAATAATGTGTCACCCTGAGGCACTTTTCTGCAGGGCTTGTGTATTAGCTGGGGCCTTGGTGCCTGGCTGCTGTCTGACCTGGACACTTGCTCAGAAACCAGCTGTGGCCACGCTGGGGGAGTTCGGAGATGAGCCATGCTGGGGACAGAGGGATGAATGACCAGCGCTATTTGCTTCTGGGAGTCTCCACTCTCCCTCACTTCACCTTCTCTTGGGTAATCTGCCAGGGTTAAACAATTTGTGCATTTGTATCTATGTGTCTGCTGAGGGAAAGGCAAGAGGGTTAGCAGATGGAGAAGAGAGCGGTAAGAAAAGAAACTATTCTTTGAAGTTCAGAGCATTCGATTCTGTACATCTGTTGGGGATCCTTCAGTGTCCTGGCTGGCACACTAAGTTGAGTACTGATTTAAGGAGAATGGTACGGGGGCAGGCATCGTAGTGCAGCAGGTAAACCACTGCTTGGGACACCCACATGCCTTACTGAAGTGCTTGCTTTGAGTCCCCGACTGCTCTGCTTCCTGCTAATGCAGATCCTGGGAGGCAGCAGGTGGTGGGTAAGGAACTGAGTCCCTGCCACACTCATGGGAGTCCTTGATGGAGTGCCAGGCTCCTGGCTCTGGCTGAATACAGCCCCAGCCCCAGCCGTTTATAAGCATTTGGGGAGTGAACCAACAGAAAGAAGATTCATTCATTCTCTCTTTCTCTCTCTACCCCACCCCAGGAACTCTTGACTATTTTTCTTTCTTTTTTTAAAAAAAATTTATTTATTTATTTGAAAGTCAGAGTTATACAGAGAGAGGAGGAGAAGCAGAGAGAGAGAGAGAGAGAGAGAGAAAGGTCTTCCATCTGATAGTTCACTCTCCAGATGGCTGCAACAGCCAGAGCTGTGCCAATCTGAAGCCAGGAGCCAGGAGTTTCTTCTAGGTCTCCCACATTGGGCCATCTTCTACTGCTTTCCTAGGCCATGGCAGAGAGCTGGATCGGAAGTGGAGCAGCCGGGATTCGAACCAGCACCCATATGGGACGCCAGCACTTCAGGCCAGGGTGTTAACCTACTGCACCACAGAGCTGGCCCCTCTTGACTATTTTTCTAGCTCTTGCAAAGTAGGTAATCTGATGCAAAAATTAGCCAAATCCCAAGCAATAAGATCCATAAAAGATCTGCTAGTTGGTTACTTATATTCTAATCCATGATAAAAAAAAACCACATATGTAGCTATTAAAATATTAATGTGTCCATCCACCTACCTCTCAAAGTGTCACATTCCGGAGCAGGTGTAAGCCTAGTGGTGAAGACACCAGTCAAGATGACTGCATCCCACGTTGGCATCCTTGGGTTTGATTCCTGGCTCTGGCTCCTGACTCCAGCTTCCTCATGAGACCCTGAGAGGCAGTGGTCACTGCTAAAGTGTTTGGGTTCCTACCACCCAAGTAGGCTGCATTCCAGAGTATTGCAGTCAGCTGGGGAGTTGAACCAGCCATGGGAGCTAGCGCTAGCTCGCTCTCGCTCTCGCTCTCTCTCTCGCCCTCAAATCAGTAACGGTAAAGTTTACAAAATAAAATCTCACTTTTGACTCACGATGCATGTTCTGTGCTTGGAGAAGCCCTGCTGGAAGAACAATTAAGCTGATGAGCGTGGGCTTTGGGGAGCTGTTATGAGAATTACCTGTCTGTGAAAGTACAATGTGCAGAGCTTGCAAAATGAGAGCTGAAGAGGGATGTTTGCAGCTAGTAAGTCAAATGCCAAGAGCTTGATGACACAGAGCCTCTAGCAAAGATACTGCCATCCTGGGGGAGGGAGGGAGGGAATATCATTGTATTCTTAGAATTGTATCTCTAAGTCACATTGAATCTGTTAAAAATTAATTAAAGATTTAAATTTAAAAATTTTTTATTTTTTATTTTTGACAGGCAGAGTGGACAGTGAGAGAGAGAGAGACAGAGAGAAAGGTCTTCCTTTTTGCCGTTGGTTCACCCTCCAATGGCCGCCGTGGTAGCGCGCTGCGGCCGGCGCACCGCGCTGTTCCGATGGCAGGAGCCAGGTGCTTCTCCTGGTCTCCCATGGGGTGCAGAGCCCAAACACTTGAGCTATCCTCCACTGCACTCCCTGGCCACAGCAGAGAGCTGGCCTGGAAGAGGGGCAACCGGGACAGGATCGGTGCCCCGACCGGGACTAGAACTCGGTGTGCCGGCGCCGCAAGGCGGAGGATTAGCCTGTTGAGCCACGGCGCCGGCCTGTAAATTTAAAAATTTTTAAAAATATATACTGCTGATGTCTCAGTGCTCAACTTCGTTTTGGACATTTGTATGCATATATCAGCTGGGTTTTGCTTTTTGCCCTGAAGTCGCTCTCTTCTTGGTTCTCCTTTCATGAACTCATTGGCTGTAATTCATGGAATTACCTATTTCAAATCAATCCGAGGGCTGGAAAAGGTAAAGCAGGGAATCAGTGATGACATAGCTACTCTGAAATGCACAAAATCACACCCAAGAATTTTTCTAATTAAATGGCCTTTGTGGGGGTGAGAGCTCTTGAGTATGAAACTATGTAACTAAAGCCTTAGAAACATCTCATCAGATTGTAGGTACTATGTTTCAGTTCTGTATCACATACACCTGCTCCAGCTCTGGTGCTTGCCAGGTTAACCTTGTACATAAGAAAATAAAGTGTGTTTAGCTACTCGGCTTGTGAGGGATAGCCTTGATGGAGACAGTGGAGGCGTGCACCGTGCAGTCAATGGCAGCTAATGGGGTAAGTTGGGTCTCATTGCAGGACATCAGAGATCTCATGTCCCGTGGACAAATAGGTTATGTGGTGGATCGGGAAGGGCAAGTACGTCAGAGAGGAAGGAAGCCAGCAAGTTCTCCTGTTTGCTACCTCTTTTTAGAATTTGTACCTGAGTAACTGGCAGCATCACCTTGGACTTTTCCCACCATTGCTACTTAAGGGAAAGAGTCAAGCCGAGGGTGTCCCTTCATCTTGTTGTTGGCATTGAGATGCCGCAGTGGGCCTCCCCTGGGATCTTAATAATCTGCTCGTCTGTTTTACCCTGAATGTCGTTGGTACAGATGAGGGTCTGGAAGTACTTATGCACTGGGGGAAAAGAGGTGTTTTCAGCCTTTTTGCACCCCAGAGCACTAATTTAAGTATTCTTAAGTGCGAGTAGATGTATTCAGAGGCTAAAGGCTTTCTTTGGCATTGCCGAGCTGTGTGAGGGGTAATAAAAGGAACTTGACTATTTTTATCTTATAATTGTTGAAAAATTTATTTCAGAAAATCTGCCTAACCATAGAATTTAGTAGAACAGCATCTTAATATTTTTACCATAAAAGAAAAAAACAAGGACAGGCATTGAGCTTTTTGGTTAAATGCCAAGTAAAATGTCCGTGGCCCATATTAAAATGCCTGGTTGAATTCTGGGCTCCAGTTCCTGATTCCAGCTTCCTGCTAACGTGCACCCTTAGAGGTAGTGCAGATGTCTTAAGTACTTGGGTCCCTGCCCCCCATGTGGGAGACCTGGATTGAGTTCCTGGTTCCTAGGATCAGCCTCAACCCAGTCCTGGCCCTTGCTGGCATTTGGGGAGTAAACCAGTAGATGGGAGCTTTGTCTGTCTGTCTGTCTGCCTCCCAAATAAATATTTTTTTTAAAGAAGGGAAACATTTCAGTCTTCATTTGATTGAATATGTGAAAAAATAATTTTCAATGGCGAATAAGTAGTATTAATTGTATGTCTGTGCGTAAATTTCCAAATATGTTCCTGGATGCTGCTTCAGCCATTCAGGAATAGGGTTTATCTTTTCAGCTTTAAAATTAGGTGCAGTAAAGAGTTCCCCGGAAATATGAGTCAGGGTAGAGCTGGGCTTCCATCCTGGTGTCTCAGACGGATTTTTATTGACTGTGGATGATGCTTCCTCATAGCACTGAGCTTGGTCCCTCAGCAAACACGCACTTCTGATCTCACGTCAGAGACATGGAGTATAAACAGTGAACTGAGACTCTGGGAATGTGTGTTGCAATGCCGATATTTTGGAAAGCAGACATGTGATGGGAGCGTATTTGGAGCCTCAACTTTCTTATCTGTGAAATGTGGGAAGTGGCTGACGTCCTTACTCCTTTTTAGCTTTGAAGCCCTGGGAGCCACACAGACCACCTCTTGTCCTGGCGCATTTGTTTCGTATGGTCATTGCATCCTAGATACACCGTGGGACACAGTAAATATTTATGGCCCCTGAATCAGGGTGTTTTTTCCTGTTATTGACCATGATTAGCAGGCTCTCCTGCCCAATGCCTTGGTTTTTCATTGAGCATCGCAGAGAAAATCTGGGATGGTCTTCAGAAGTAACCTCTTTCTCAGCGCACTAAGAATAGCTCCCTAAGAACGAGGTGGGCTGCCGGAACTGTGGCTCCTCCCCGGTTTCCTTCAGCAACGTGAAAGCGAACACAGAGGATGACACACGGCCAGGATGAGGTAATGCCTGGGATCTGGTGGTAAAGTCATCCTCAAGAGGCTTCCTGTCAGATGAAGCATTTCCGGGACAGGAGCCCAGGGATCCTGCAGGATTGTAGTTTCTTTCCCAGATTTTGCAAAACTGGGGACTGGGCCTCCTTTCATATCAGTCTGAGAGAGAGGTCAGACCCTGTCTCGGAGGCAGGGTAGGGGGGAGTAAATGGGACCCTTTGCTGTGAGCTGTCAGGTTCTAAAGGAAGGGCGCTTTCTAGGGTCACAGTGTCTGGGTCGTGGTGAGAAGATGCCAGCAAGTGCTCCATGGTGAGAACTCTGGCAATCTGGGGAGAGGGTGCAGAGTGCAACCCAGCCCTTGTTTTCTGTCTCATGCTTTGTATTTAAAATGAATGGTCATTTGGAAGAATTTATTTATTTATTTATTTTTATTTATTTATTTGAAAGGCAGAGAGAGAGAGAGAGAGATCAATCAATCAATCAATCTCCTGCTATTTTACTTCCCAAGTGCTTGCAACAGCCAGGGCTGGACCAAGCCAAATTCAGGAGACTGGAACTTAATCTGGCAGTCCCATGTGGTAGCAGGAACCCAAGTACTTGAGGCATCGCTTACTGCCTCCCAGAAGGCACATAAGCAAGAAGCTGGATTGGAAAGCAGAGCCAGGACTCAAATGCAGGCACTCCAATATGAGATCTAGGTGTCCCAGTATCTTAATTAGTTCACCAAACACCAATTTCTCTAACAATTTTAAATTCACACAAAAGTTGCAAAGATAGTTCAGAGAGTTCCTGTGTGCCCTCATTTAGTATTTCATGATATTAACACCCTACCTAACTTTATATATACATTTGTCAAAATCAAGAAAGTGGCATTGGTATGATAATATGAACAAAATGACAAACTCTGGACTTCTCCACATATTCTTTAAAAACTAAGATTTTTGAAACAACCAAATGGCATACACACACACACACACACCATTTCACAAACACAGATAAAATCCAGCTTTAAAAAAATTGTTTGAAAGGCAGAGTTAACATAGAGAAAGGGAGAGACAGAGAAAGAAAGAGAGATCTTTCATCCACTGGGTCACTCCCTAGATGGCTGCAACAGCCAAGGCTAGGCCAAGCTGAAGCCAGGAGCCAGGAGCCTCTTCTGGGTCTCCCACACAGATACAGGAGCACAAGACCTTGGGCCATCTTCCACTGTTTTTCTCAGGCACATTAGCAGGGAGCTGAATTGGAAGTGGAGCAGCTGGAAATCAAACCAGTGCCCATATGGGATGTCAGCATCGCGAGCAGCAGCATAACCTGCTATATCATAGCATCAGCTCCCAAATCCAACTTTTTTTTTAAATTTATTTGACAGGTAGAGTTATAGACAGTGAGAGAGACAGAGAGAAAGGTCTTCCTTCCATTGGTTCTCTCCCCAAATGGCCACCAGGAGCCAGGTGCTTCTTCCTGATCTCCCATGTGGGTGCAGGGGCCCAAGCACTTGGGCCATCCTCCACTGCCCTCCTGGGCCACAGCAGAGAGCTGGACTGGAAGAGGAGCAACTGGGACTAGAACCCAGCACCCATATGGGATGCCAGCACCACAAGGCGGAGGATTAACCAAGTGAGCCACGGTGCCGGCCCCAAATTCAACTTTTAAAATGTGTATGTGCAAATACACAAATTTATCTTGTTATATAAACAAAATTTATCTTGTTATATATCTGCCTTTCTAGACAGATTATATAAATGATCATACAACCATTGCAGCCAATTGGAGAGTGAACCAGCAGATGGAAGACCTCTCTCTCTCTCTCTCTCTTTTCTGCCTCTCTTCTCTTGGTGTAACTCTGACTTTCAAATAAATAAATTTTAAAACACACACACACAAAATCATCATTTACAGGGCTGGTGCTATGCCATAGTGGGTAAAGCCGCCGCCTGCGGTGCCAGCATCCCATATGGGTGCCAGTTCAAGTTCCTGCTTCTCCACTTCCGATCCAGCTCTCTGCTATGGCCTGGGAAAGCAGTAGAACATGTCCCAAGTCCTTGGGCCCCTGCACCTGCATGGGAGACCCGGAAGAAGCTCCTGGCTCCTGGCTTTGGATCAGTGCTGCTTCCACTGTTGTGGCCAACTGGGGAGTGAACCAGAGGATAGAAAACCTCTCTCTCTCTCTCTGCCTCTCCTTCTCTGTCTGTGTAACTCTGACTTGCAAATAAATAAATCTTAAAAAAAAATCATCATTTAACTTTTTTGGATGACTCACAATGACCATCTATCATAGTACAAGTGTACTATGAAAATTTTATGGAAAAACAGAATTAGAAAGTATGATTTTATTTGGGTGCAAGAAAATGTTTTGATACAAAAACTTTTCACAGTACATGAAGAATATATCATGAAAATACTCAATACATAGATTTCAAAAAATATTTTGCACTAAAGTAAACTCATACTTTTGTTCCTCTGCATACTCTTGGAGTACCCTTATACTTTTCTATATTGTGTTGATCATTTGGTATTTTGGGGTTATTTGGCCCCAGGAATTTGTGCTGTTTGAGTTCTCAGCACAGCTTATCATAGTTTTTCTAGTTCCTCTCTTGTTACTAAGCTGCCAACTGTTGTTTTCTCTGCCGTCAGCATTTCAGTCTGGGCAGAACTCTTGCCTGCGTCTGTAATGCAACAGCTTACTGCTAACATGTTAAGACATAACCATGCACTGGAGCTGCTTGGAATCACGGGAGGAAAAATATCTGTAGATGAGATACATGGACAAAATTCATTTGTGAATTTTAGTACATTTTTTCCAAAAGCCTCTTTACCCTCATTTGCATTTTTGACTACATTTCCACTTAAAAATAATGAAAAGCTTAATGATAATTTAAATCATAGAATCCAGATTTTAATAGCCAAAAATATGCAAGTGAATATCTGTCTTAAGTAGAGATTCATAGCAAGATAATTTGCTCTGGTATTATGTTCTCCTCATGTACTGAAAGTATCATTTAACTCTGTGTATAAAGTTTCCAATTATTCCCTCCCCTAACTGTTTACATGAGCACTCTACAGGCTTGAATAAAGATTTTAATTGTAGAAAAGTTGGGAAATATAGATAATGCTTTTTTCCTATACCATTAATATGTTACATTTTATGACTTTAACCTAAAAGTTATATGGTTTAGCCTAAAAGTTATACTACTTAAGTTGTCTTTGTTTGTTTTAGAAATTATCCTATGATGAACAATTGTAGAGCTTCACTTTCTATACATTCAGAGGCTGTATTCCTTGGAGTGGAATTACTGAGTTAAAAATGTATACTGTGGGGGCTGGCACTGTGGCGCGGTAGGTTGATCCTCCACATGCAGTGTGCCGGTTCTAGTCCTAGCTGTTCCTCTTCCAATCCAGCTCTCTGCTCTGGCCTGGAAAAGCTGTAGAAGATGACACAAGTGCTTGGGCCCCTGCACCCACATGGGAGACCCAGAGGAAGCTCCTGACTCCTGGCTTCAGATCAGTGCAGCCCTGGCTGTTGCAGCCATTTGGGAAGTGAACCAATGGATAGAAGACCTTTCTTTCTGTCTCTGCCTCTCACTGTCTATAACTCTACCTTTCAAATAAATAATAAAAGCCTTAAAAAACAAATGTATACTGTGGCATGGGCATTTTGCACATGGTTAAAATTGCTGCTTGGGAGGCCTACATTCCATATTTGAGTGCCTGCCTACTCCTCTTCTGATCCAGCTTCCTGCTTTGTGCACCCTGGAAGGTGGTGGATAATGGCTCAAATATTTGGATCCCTGCCACTCACTTTGTAGACCTGGATTGAGTTCCTGACCCCTGGCTTCAGCCTGACCCAACCTTGGCCATTGAAGATGTGTAAGAAGTGAATCAGTGGGTGAAAGTTCTCTGTCCCTCTGTCTCTTTCTCTACCCCTCTGTCTTTCAAATAAAATAATTATTTAAAAAATTTTAAAAGTATACACACTAATGGTTCTTAATGCCCATAGTAACATTTAGCAGCCTGTTAGGAATATGGACTTTTCTGGCTGCTGAAAAAAGGTTATAATCCTGAGTTCTAGAGTGGAATTGTCCATGTGGCTCTGACAGCAAAGGAGGACAGACCTGAATTGGCCCGAATCGCTGGTCATGGATTTGTGCAAGGGTGAATCCCGACAGTCAGAACTAAGCCTTTTCAGGTGACTTGTTGGCTCCTTAGAGGAAACTGTTTGTCAAGACCTGTTACACTTCACTGAGACCTCTTGGCTGGAGGGGATGGCCTTGGTGTGGAGGGTTTACAAGGAGGCAGGCTTCCACAGGCTCTGCCCCCACACAGCATTCCTTGTCTGCCAGCTTCAAGTAGCTTCACGAAAGAGCCCATTTCATGAATAGTCGTCTCTCCCTCAGTTCCTGGTGGTAATTACAGGACCATCTTTTATCTTCATGTTTTCTGCCTGAAGGACTGTCAGGCTAAACTTCTTGGCAGGTTTTCCAGCCGATTAAAGATGGAAGACTAATTCCATTGAGCAGTCAACTCCAGTTAGCTCAGCTGGTGGGGTTGTGGTGTTAACGCAGGGCAAGGGTTGGATCCTACATGAACTTGGTTGACTGCACTCTTTTCAGAGTGTAGTCACAGAGTGGGAAAATTTCTGGACTCTTTGTTTGCTCCTTCCCCTTCGTTGTCAATGAAGTCCCTTTTATTTAGACTCTTCTCTAGGATATAGGAGTCATGATTCTTTTTAACCAACCATTTAGCACCTGTCTTTTTAAAAGCTAAAAATACATCTTCTGAACCTTCAGTCTCTGATCCTGATTCTGCATTTTCTTTAGGAAGCCATTGGTTTATCAAATGAAGTATACTTTCTGTGGGTTCTGTGTCTTTTAAAGTATGAAATCATGTCATGTATTTGGAGGATCAGGCTTCTGGGAGAGACTGAAGATCATACAATACAAACTCTTTTTTAAAAAAAATTTATTTATTTGAAGGTCAGAGTTACACACAGAGAGAAGGAGAGGCAGAGAGAGAGAGACAGAGAGACAGAGAGATAGAGAGGGAGGTCTTCCATCTGCTGGTTCAACTCCCACAACAGTTGGAGCTGCGCCAAGCCAGGAACCAGGAGCCAGGAGCTTCTTCTGGGTCTCCCACGGGAGTGCAGGGGCCCAAGGACTTGGGCCATCTTCTACTGCTTTCCCAGGCCATAGAAAAGAGCTGGATCAGAAGTGGGACAGCCAGGACTATTGCCGGCACTGCAGGCGGCGGCTTTACCTGCTACGCCACAGCACCAGCCTGATACAAAATAAACTCTGAAATCACTGTTGGTCCATTCAAAATGCCTTTTTATATCTTGTCTGAAATATTCTTTTAAGAATATTTAGGACTGATTTGGATCATTCAGAATAATGGGAAACAGAACAATACAAAAAAAAATCCAGATTGTCAAGGAATGAGTACAAGTCACATTGGCATTTCTGGACATAGGATTCTATCTGATCTATGTTGGAACTCTGTGGGTAAGCGAGTGAGTGAATGAATGAATCATTCAGTCAGTTGTGGAATGAGTGATTGAATGAGTAAAGAAGCTAGTTAGAATAATTTCATAGTGGGATTTATTATGTCTCAGAACTTTTAACTTAAAGTGCTTCCCCAAGGGCAGCCAGGGGGCAAAATGGTTAAGATGAAACTTGGAAAGCCCACATTCCATATAAGACTGACTGGATTTGAGTTCCAGCTCTTCTCCTGATTTGTAGCTTCTTGCTAATGTGCAACGTGGGAGACAGCAGGTAATGGCTCTAGTAGTTGAGTCCCTGCCAACTCAGGGGGAGACCTGGATTGAGTTCCAACTCCTAGCTTCAGCTTGGTCCAGCCCTGACTGTTGTAGTAATTTAGAGAGGAAACCAGTGGATGGAAGAAGTCTGTCTGTCTCTGCCTTTCAAATAAAATAGATTTTTTTTAAAAAAAGAAATGCCTTTCCCAGCCATCTCCAATGAGATAATTGTAATAGGTTGAAGTTAAAATACGAACATAGATTGAAGTGATTAGAACATTTCTGTTTACAAAGAAAGTATGAAAAAGTCCCAAAACCACTCACATGAACTAAAGCCGATCTCCTTGCCTAAGTGGAAGAGATGGATTTTATTTCTGGTAGAGTTTTTCATCAAGTCTTGATCAAAAGCAGACATCTGTTTTTCAGTCTGCTTCCTTCTAAAATCACAAACCCGACCTCATATGACCTTTAGGGGTCAACTCCAAAGTGTAGTGGTGAGGGGAGGCTGGGGAGAAGGTAGTTCATGCCAATCAAATGTGCCTGGGGTCCCTCTGATCCCTCAGCCAGGTCAGGATGGCCATTTTGGTGGCCGAAACACTCCTGCTAAACTCCAGCAATGTTCCTGGGAAACGACTTTTCTCCCTTTTGGGAAACCGAGGAAACAGACTGAAGCCATTGGCTGACTTGCTGAGAAATCTTGTTTTTCCACAGGAAGCCTGTGTAGAGATCCATGATTCAGTTTCTCTATTCTTTTTTTCCAGAGGTCAGGATAAGCCATGGGTGACTCAGCCACAGGGCACTTTATTTACCAGGCTTTCCTAGCCATCTGGCTGTGTGTGTGTGTGTGTGTGTGTGGAGGGGACGATAATTTTCTGTGTATTATGGAACGAGAGATGGGTGTGTGTGTGTGTGTGTGTGTGTGTTTTAAGCCTTTCTGTCCAAGCTAAGTCATCCTTTCAAGGTGGAAGTAGCAATTAACTAAGCGATCGATGAAGTCTTACTCTACATTAATGCTTTTTAAAAGATTCATTTATTTGAAAATCAAAGAGGGCCGGCACCGTGGCTTAACAGGCTAATCTTCCGCCTTGCGGCGCTGGCACACTGGGTTCTAGTCCCGGTTGGGGCGCGGGATTCTATCCTGGTTGTCTTCCAGGCCAGCTCTCTGCTGTGGCCAGGGAGTGCAGTGGAGGATGGCCCAACTGCTTGGGCCCTGCACCCGCATGGGAGACCAGGAGAAGCACCTGGCTCCTGGCTTCAGATTAGTGAGGTGTGCCGGCCGCAGCGGCCATTGGAGGGCGAACCAACGGCAAAAAGGAAGACCTTTCTCTCTCTCTCTCTCTCACTATCCATTCTGCCTGTCAAAAAAAAAAAAAAAAAAAATCAAAGAGATGCAGTGGGGAGGAATGAGAGAGAAAGAACGCCCATCTGCTGATTCAATTTCCAGATGTACACAGTGACTGGGCCAAAACCAGAGGCTCGGTCTGAGTCTCTCTATGGGTGGGAACCAAATTACTTCAGTCATCCCTGCAGCCTCACAGGGTACACATGAGCAGGAAGCTGGAATCAGGAGCTGAATGCAAACTCAGGCACGTAGGATATGGACAAAGTTTTTAAAAATTACATTGATAATTTAGTTGTGTATCCTCTACTACCAGTTCAAATGTTTTTACTTGGATTAAATATAAATAAATAAATAAATAAATAAATAAATAAATAAATAAATAAGGAAGCATATAAACCTAGTCCTTAACCTATGCACTCTTAAAAAGATTTAATAATATAACTACAGGAAAAGCATAGGCATTTCTTACTGGCATAAAGGCAAACAGAAATCAATTTTACCGAGAAGATGAAGTAAATGATGTGGCTCATCGGCTGGAGGCAAGTGGGGACTTTTATTCTAACATGTCAGTTATGTGCTTTCTAGAAGTGAAGGCAGAAAGCTTTCTCTTTTTATTCTTTTTTTTTTTTTTTTTTTTTGACAGGCAGAGTGGACAGTGAGAGAGAGAGATAGAAAGGTCTTCCTTTTTGCCATTGGTTCACCCTCCAATGGCCGCCGCGGTAGATGCGCTGCGGGGCCGGCGCACCGCGCTGATCCGATGGCAGGAGCCAGGTGCTCTCCTGGTCTCCCATGGGGTGCAGGGCCCAAGCACTTGGGCCATCCTCCACTGCACTCCCTGGCCACAGCAGAGAGCTGGCCTGGAAGAGGGGCAACCAGGACAGGATCGGTGCCCCGACCGGGACTAGAACCCGGTGTGCCGGCGCCGCAAGGCGGAGGATTAGCCTAGTGAGCCGCGGCGCCTGCCTCTCTTTTTATTCTTTAGAATTTGTTAGATTGTCTTGTTTAACAGTAAGAAAGACACAGAGCAGAATCTTCTACCCATGATTCACTCCCCCAAATGCCTGCAACAGCCAGAGCTGCACCAGGCTGAAGATAGGAACCCAGTTCAACCTATTGATGTCTCATGTGGGTGGCAGGGACCCAGGGACTTGAGCCATCTTCTTAAAAGCTTCCCAGGGTGCACATTAGCAAAAAGCTGGATTGGAAGCAGAAGAGCCAAGAATCAAACTAGGTACTCAGATATGGGGTCTGGGTATCCTAACCAGCCACTTAGTTGCTATGCCAGGCACCTGCCCTGCTGTGGGTATTTTTTTTTTATTATTTTTTTATTTTTTATTTTTTTCTTTTTTTTTTAAGATTTATTTATTTATTTGAAAGTCAGAGTTACACAGAGAGAGGAGAGGTAGAGAGAGAGAGAGGTCTTCCATCCTCTGATTCACTCCCCAATTGGCCGCAGCAGCCGGAGCTGCGCTGATCCGAAGCCAGGAGCCAGGAGCTTCTTCCGGGTCTCCCACGTGGGCACAGGGGCCCAAGGACTTGTGCCATCTTCTACTGCTTTCCCAGGCCATAGCAGAGAGCTGGATAGGAAGTGGAGCATCCAGGTCTCGAACCAGCGCCCATATGGGATGCCGGCGCTTTAGGCCAGGGTGTTAACCCACTGAGCCACAGCGTCAGCCCCATGCTGTGGGTATTTTAACCACCATGATAAACCTCTCCCTTGGATTAATGCTTTATTTAGCATGTACCATGTCTTATAATTGCTTCATTTTAATGGCTGCCATTTGGATGTACACTTGCTTTAAAAAACAACAGAAAAAAGAAAAAGACAGCCAGCGGTCTCATGTTAAAATTGTGAGCACACACAGAAAACAGATGATTTAGGGAATTGATAATTGGAATAGTTTCAGGAAAGTAGAAAACTACAGTTTGTCTTTAAATGAAATGTACCCTAAAGCATTATTTTGCCAAACTCATTTTTGTATTAGCATTAAGTGGCTGTTGTAGAAAATTAGAAAATTAAGGTAAAATTAAAGAAAGATGATTAAAATGTAATTTTACTTCCAGCGAGCTACTCTTCATAATTTGGAGGGCAGTCTTCTAAGGGTATAATTACATGCACACACAAATAGGGTACACAAAGCATGGATACTGTTTTGTGGCTTGCGTGTCTTATTCGGTGGTACAGGTAACCGCTATTCATACATATACCTGAATCTTGTTATTCTTAATATCTACATGTTAGACTGTTCAATTTAGACATGACTTTATTTGACTAATCTATTGTTGGGACAATTTTCCTACTATAAGCTTCAACTTTTTACGATAATACCAGCTTTACCAGCTTTATACTTCATACCCAGTGAAACATCTTTTTATTTGATTGAGATAAAATTCATGCAACATTAACCATTTTAAAGTATACAATTCTTTTTTTTTTTTTTTTTTTTTTGGACAGGCAGAGTGAACAGTGAGAGAGAGAGACAGAGAGAAAGGTCTTCCTTTTCCGTTGGTTCATCCCCCAATGGCCGGTGTGCTACGGCCAGCGCCCCGCGCTGATCCGAAGCCAGGAGCCAGGTGCTTCTCCTGGTCGCCCATGCGGGTGCAGGGCCCAAGCACTTGGGCCATCCTCCACTGCTTTCCCAGGCCATAGCAGAGAGCTGGATTGGAAGAGGAGCAACCGGGACAGAATCCGGTGCCCCAACCGGGGCTAGAACCCCATGTGCCGGCACCGCAGGTGGAGGATTAGCCTATTGAGCTACGGCGGTGCCGGTTAAAGTATACAATTCTGTGGCATCTATACGTGCATGATGCTGTGCAGTCATCAGCTTTTTCTAGTTTCTATTACCTTGAAGGGAAACCCTTGCCCATTAAGAAACCCCTACTCCCCAGCCCCTGGCAGCCACCAATTGACCTTCTGTCTTGTTTGGATTTACCTGTCTTGTATGCTTCCTATAAGTGGAGTCATGCAGGCTGTGACTTTTGTGGAACCTCTCTTCTTTCTTTTTTCTTTTCTTTTTTTTTTTTTTTTGACAGGCAGAGTGGGGAGAGAGAGAGAGAGAGAGAGAGAGAGGGAACGAGAAAGAAAGGTCTTCCTTTTCCGTTGGTTCCCAGCACACCGCGCTGATCCGAAGCCAGGAGCCAGATGCTTCTCCTGGTCTCCCATGCGGGTGCAGGGCCCAAGCACTTGGGCCATCCTCCACTGCCCTCCTGGGCCACAGCAGAGAGCTGGACTGGAAGAGGGGCAACCGGGACAGAATCCGGCGCCTGGACCAGGATTAGAACCCGGGGTGCCGGCGCCACAGGCGGAGGATTAGCCTATTGAGCCGGCTCGTCTCTTATTTCTTACAAGGTTAGATCAGAAATGTGAAGGGACTTGCCAGGGGTCCCCAGAGCTGCCACACTACAGGATCAGACCTTGAACCCTCTGCCCTCTCATTTTAGAGCCTCATTCTGTCCCACTGCCCCATGTGTTCTCCCCAGGGTCTGTGCACTGTGTTGTGTATACGGGCACACCCCTTGCTTGGCCCTTTGGCTGTAGCATCACAGCTCATTGACTGGGCCTTTCTCTGTGTTTCAGACTTGTTAAATGGGAAAACCCTAACACGGTGGCTCTCACATATTGTCATCCGTCAGGATCATTTGACGGACACTCGGGGTTTCTGATGAGGCCTGAGGAAGTGCATTGCTCACAAGTTCAAAGGTGACGATGGTGCTGCTGGTCCAGGGACACACTTTAGGAGCCAACTGCTCTGACAGATATGATGCAAAAAAAATCCTTCCTTGTACTACGTCATGATTGGAATGTTTGCCATGGCACTTAGGAATGTTGAAAATTCAGAATAGTGGGACAGTAATCCAGCTTGGTGAACTTGCATGTGTGACATGCTCAGTGGGGCTCAGGAGTCTCTGGAAGTGTGATCCAAACTTGGATTTGGGTTTCCACACATATGTTAAAAAAGAAACTGAACATCTGGTCAGATTGTCACTGCGATCCCGCTTTAGAGAGCCAGCTTCAAGGGTGTGGAAGGCATCATGTTCAGAGTAGGCAATGCATTCTGTAACAGTAAAAAAATGTAAATATCCATAAATAAGAGAACATACAGTATGGAGAGGGTTGGATGCTTTGAACTAGACTGATATAAAGCAACACACAAGGAACTCAAAAACAAGTATTAGTGGAGAAAATAGAGTTGCACTCAATAACTATACTATGTGTGTATGCCTGAATTAAACAGTTTAAAAAAAGTGATACATTTTCTCCAGAAAAGATATGCAAATGGCCAATAAAAACACAAAAAAATGATGAGCATCAGTCTTCACTTGGGAAATCAAAATCAAAATCACAGTGATGTGCCAGTTATACCAACCAGAATGGCTGTGAAATTAGAGAAACGAAAATTAATGGTGAGAGCGTAGAGAAATTGGGCCCTCCAATCCTGCTGGTGGGAATTCAACCATGCAGCCCCTTAAAAAGAGCATTGGCAGTTCCTCAGAAAGTTAAACATAGAGTTACCATTTGACCCTGGGATTCCACTCATAACTGTATACCCCAAAGAATTGAAAACAGAGACTCAAACAAATATTTGCACACGAATATTCCTAGTGGCACTATTCATAATAGCCAGAAAGTAGAAACTCCCCAAGTGTCCATCAACTGATGAGCGGGTAAACAAACTGTGGCTTCACCAAACAAGGGAATGTTGTTCAGCCAGAACAGATATGTGCAAAAACATGGATAAAACGTGGACACATTATGCCGAGTGGAGGAAGTGAGACACAAAGGGTCGTGCATCGTATGCTTTTGTGTACATGAAAGGTCCAGCTTAGGCAGATCTGTGCAGACAGAAAGTAGGTTAGTGTCAGGGATGGGAGGAGGGACAACCTGGGAGGTTTGGGGTTTCCTTTTAGATGACGGAAATGTTCTAAAATTAGTGGTGGTGGTTGTGCAACTTTGTGAATATACTAATCACTGCCAAATTGTAAACTTTAAAATGGTTATAATGAGTAATGTTATGTGAATTCTGTCTCAGTAGACTTTTTTGGGGTAATGACAAATGGACTGGTAGGATGTAAATCTGCTGCCTGGTAATAGTTACACTGGGGGCAGTGGGGGTGGAAGCTAAAAATGGGATATAGGAGCAAGATGGTGAGAAATGGAGATGTTAGCTCTACTGGTAATGTTTTATTTCTTTGAACTATTAAAAAATGCACACAAATTTAACAAAATGGTGGGTTGTTAATTCTGGATAGTAGGAGTGTTGGGACCCTCAAAATTTTTGCTATAATTTTCAAAATTTCTAAAAAAAAAGTGGTAATAAACATGGCAGATATGGAAGGCTTAGGTGCAGCTGAAATGACAGGGATGCAGGCCTGGCTTGAAAATGGGCACCGCAGGGCTGGTGCCGTGGCGCATTGGGTTAATCCTCTGCCTACAGCGCTGGCATCCCATGTGGGCGCCGATTCTAGTTCCAGCTGCTCCTCTTCCAATCCAGCTCTCTGCTGTGGCCTGGGAAAGCAGTGGAGGATGGCCCAAGTGCTTGGGCCCCTGCACCTACATGGGAGACCTAGAAGAAGCTCCTGTTTCCTGGCTGCAGATAGGTGTTGCTCTGGCCATTGGGGCCATTTGGGGAGTGAATAAATGGAAGGAAGACCTTTGTCTCTGTCTCTCTCTCACTGTCTATAACTCTATTTTTCAAATAAATAAATAATCTTTAAAAAAAAATAGGTGCTATGTCGTGCTGCTCAGACCTCTGCCTGCTCCCCAGGTCCTCTTGGCCCTTGGCCCTCTAGTTTGTGTGTTGTGTCTATATGGCCTCCACTGGCCCTCTTGCCTGAAGATGTAGTTATATTGCTACTTTAGTAAGGACATCCAAGTTCTCCGTTCTCCAGAGCTTTCCCTCCTGACCCGTCTTCGAGCCAGGACACAGTTCTTCTTGCCTGCAATTAGAGAAGCCCCTGCCACAAGACTCACCCAAGGCTTGTTGAAGCTGAAGACCAGAAAAAAACAAACGAGAGCCATTTTTGTTTCTGTGAATATGGTTTCTGTAGCACTGGAGAGACAACCTTGACCTTTCTTAAAATGTTGATTGTTTCTTCTGAACACACAATAGCGTGCTGGGGGAGAGACCTCAAAATAACTGAATGGCAGGTGACAACTACATGGTTCCTCCTTGGTAGTCTAGTGCTGGTATCAACACATTTAAGCCTAGTCTGGCCCACTGTCTGCTTCTATGAAATGTCTTAAAAATATACCTGTTGGGGCCGGCGCCATGGTATAGCAAGCAGGTAAAGCAGCCGCCTGCAGTGCCGGCATTCCATAGGGGCATCGGTTCTAGTCCTGGCTCCTCCACTTCTGATCCAGCTCTCTGCTGTGGCCTGGGAATACAGTAGAAGATGGCCCAAGTTCTTGGGCCCCTGCACCCATGTGGGAGACCTGGAAGAAGCTCCTGGCTTCAGATTACGGCCATCTGGTGGCTGAACCAGCAGATGGAAGACCTCTCTCTCTGCCTCTGCCTCTCTGTAACTCTGCCTTTCAGATAAATAAATCTTTAAAAAATATATACCTATATTTTTAAGTTTAAGAGGCAGAGAGAAACAAATAGACAGAAGAGTTCCCACCCACTGGTTCACTCCCCAATACCCACAGTAATGCCTAGGACCAAAGGAAGGAGCTGGGAACTCAATCCATATCTCCCACGTGGGGAACAGGAACCCAGCTACCTGAGCCATCACTGCTGCCTCCCGTGATCTTTTTAAAAAATTATTATTAGAGGCCAGTGCTGTGGCTCAATAGGCTAATCCTCCACCTGCGGCGCTGGCACCCCAGGTTCTAGTACCGGTCGGGGCGCCAGATTCTGTCCCAGTTGCTCCTCCTCCAGTCCAGCTCTCTGCTGTGGCCCAGGAGTGCAGTGCAGGGCCCTGCACCCACATGGGAGACCAGGAAGAAGCACCTGGCTCCTGGCTTCAGATCGGCAAGGTGCGCCGGCTGTAGTGCACCGGCCACAGTGGCCATTAGGGGGTGAACCAACAGAAAAGGAAGACCTTTCTCTCTGTCTCTCTCTCTCTCACTGTCCACTCTGCCTGTCAAAAAAAAAAAATTATTATTAGATAGGGAAGGGTAGGGTAGGGTAGGGAAGGGAAGGCCTCCCATGATGTTAATGTTAGCAGGAAGCTGGAGCTGGCAATCAAACTGAGGCACTCGATGTGGAATTTGGGCCTCTTAATCCCTAAGCCAAATGCCCACCCCTACATTTATAAAGTTTTATTGGAATACACTGCATTCTTTTATGTACTCATTGTCTGTGGCTGTGTTTGCACCGCCTCAACAGAGTCAAGTAGTTGCAACATACCCCGCACAGCCTGCAGAGCCCAAGATAACCATCATTGCCCTTTACAGCTGCAGTTGGCCAACCTCTGGCTGTGATTAAGAACATCGGCCCTTAGCTCCACATACCCTCGGTTGCCAGTGAAGGGACAGGGAGGATCTCCCAAGCTTCTGATTTTAGAGGAAAGATGACACTGAAATGGGGTGAAGAGTCAGGGTCCCACAGTCCATGACAACATGGACGTTAAGAAGCTAGGCTCTGGACTGAAGCACTGTTTACCAGCCCTACAGCTTTGAGTATGTTCCTAAAGCTCGCAGAGCTGCAGCCTCACTCATGAGACAGCATTCTTAGGGGAGTAAATGAGATAACTCAGTTATTTCATCAGTAAATATTTATTGGGCTCCATTCTCTGCCAGGCACTATCGGAAGTGCTGGTGGAAAAAGAGTGAACTTGAGGGACATGATCTTGGCCTTCACAGAGCTTGCAGACTGGATGGGGAGACAAGAAATAACAGTAAACCTACAAAGATGCAGTCCAGTCTAAGGGGCTATGACTGTGCCCAGGGCGTCCTGGGAAAGATGGAGGAAGGGATCAGCTGCATCAGGGAGATCAGGACAGCTTCCGAAGAGGGGTCATTTGAGCTGATGCCTCCGTGACAAAAAAAAAAAAAAAGGGACAAGTCCTACAAACTCACGCAGAAAATCCTCTGGCTACTGTCCTGAGGTGGGCTTGGGTCAGTGCTGTTGGCAGCAGGGAGACCACTTAGTAAGCTAGTGCACTAGTTCAGGTGAGATGACGGCAGCTTGGGCTAGGGTCATGGCAGGCAGGCAGGCAAGGTGAAAATAAGTAGATGGAGAAAATGAAACGGATGCAATGAGGAGATTAGATGTAACGTGGTAACATATGACCAGGCATCTGGTGTCCTCGTCATCGCTGTCATCACCACCATCAGCACCTACTACCACCATCACCACTTGCAGCAATACTACCACCATCACCACTACCATCACCACTACCGCCAGGGTCACCATCACCACCACTGTTATATCACCACTACCATCAGCATCACTACGCTCACCACCAACACTGTTCTCATCATTAGCATTACCACCGCCAGCATCTCATCGTCCTGAGAGGCATTGTTTCATTGGATTTAAGAGTAAACACTCAAGCCATACTACTTGGGTTCAAGCCTTAGCTCTGCTAGTTACAAGCTCTGTGACCATGAACAAACCTCTTCTCTGTGTCTCAGTTATGTCCTCTGTACAATTGGGTGATGGTGGTACAGGACATTGGAAAGTGCCATGATATACTCATCAGATAGTAAGCCCCAAACGGTGTCTGTTGCTGTTGTTTGTGGACTGGCACTATACTTGGTGGAGATTTGATGAGCATTGCTAAAAGCCAGACATTCAATGGCTGTCCACCCTAGAGGTTGAAAACAATCTCTCTTTATGTAACCAACCATGGATGGAGCTGCTGGTGAGGACTCCTCCCCTGCCCGCTGAAGTGCTGCTTTTTCAGAGAGACAAGATAGCCTACTATTGGTTAGAACGTTTTAGCTACAGGCTTTTAAATCAACATTCCAGAGATTTAAAGGCAAAGGAAGTATGTATTGGACTTTCTGTAGAAAAGAGTGTTAGGCCTAAGGTCTGTGCCTGTTTGGAAAATCTGCATTTGGTTCCCATATCAGTGGGGTCTGCAGGGTTGTTGTTCAGAAGTATTATCTTCTAGAGGGAGGCATGGCAAGTGTCTCCCTGTGAAGCAGACCCTTGCTGCAGCCATGGGGCCATGGGAGTAGCTGGAGCTCCATGAGTGCTGCAGCTCTGGGTTCTGGGCAACCTGGGCCAGATGTGGGGGCAGGGGTGGTCAGGCCCTGGACAGGTCAGCTGCAGGAGCCAGGGATCAGCTTCCATGGGTGGTGGTGGTGGTAGCAGCAGTGATGGTAGTGGTATTACTGGAAAAAAGCCCTGCGGATGCACGCTCACCCAGAACACAGTTTGCTGATACCCGTGTTCACTACTGCTGATCCGTCCTCTACCGGCCGCTAAGACATGGCGGTTGCACCACATCAAAGTGTGGCTCAGAGAAACAGGGGCATGTGTTCCCCTGCAGCTACAACCACACAAGGGACCTCTTTACCCTTTCTGCTTGCTGAGTGGTGCAAAAAGAAGCTGAGTAGCAACAAGGGGTTAAGGTCCTGCTAACATGCAGTGTGGCCCTCTGCCCTCCCACTCAGAAATCCATTCTCGCAGGTGGCAGGGTGCGCTCGGCCCCAGAGGCAGGTGCACCATCTGAGCAATGGGCCTTGGGCAGCTGTAGCTCTGCACATATTTTCCTAATACTATTTAGTTGGAAATTTGTTTCTTATCAATTAATTAGCCAGTTTTATTTAATTTAAGAGTGAGAAAGATAAAGAGAAACAGACTGTTGGTTCACTCCTCACATGTTCAACACAGCCAGGGCTGGGCTGGGCTGGGCTGAAGCCAGAAACTCAGTCTGGTTCTCCCATGGGGGTGGCAGGAACCCAGTCACCTGAGATAATGTCACCACTGCCTCCCATGGTCTGCCACAGCAGGAAGCTAGAATCAGGAGCTGAAGCCGGTACTCAAACCCAGGCTCTCTGGTGCAGAATGTAGGCTTCTTGCTCACTAAGCCAAGTGACTGCCCTTTGGGGCCGGCACTGTGGCTTAGCAGGTACAAGCCGCTGCCTGCAAGGCTGGCGTCCCATATGGGTGCCAGTTTGAGCCCCACCTGCTCACTTTCAATCCAGCTCCCTGCCAATGGCCTGGGAAGAGCAGTAGAAGATGGCCCAAGTGTCTGGACCCTTGCTACCCACATGCAAAACTCAGGAAACTTCTGGCTCCAGGTTCCTGGCTTTGGCCTGGCTCAGCCCTGATTATTGTGGCCTTCTGGGGAGTGAACCAGCAGGTGGAAGATTCTCTCTCTCTCTCTCTCCCTCTCCCTCTCCCTTCCTCCCTCTCTCTTTCTCTCTCTCTCTCTCTCTCTCTCTCTCTTTCTCTCCCTCCCTCCCTCCCTGTCTCTCTCCCTGTCTCTCTCCCTCTCAAATAAATAAATAAATCTTAAAATGCCTGTCCCTTAGTATTTATTTATTTTTTTTATTTGAGAGCAGATAGAGAGCTCCCATTGGCTGGTTCACTCCCTCAATGTCCACAATAGCCAGGGACTTCCAGGTGTCCCACATGGATGGCTGTGATCCAAGTACTTGAGCCATCACCTGCTGACATCACCTAGTGACTCCATTGGAGGGAAGCTGGAATAGCCAGACTGGAGCCCAAGTATTGTCATACACAACATAGCCATCCTGACTGGCATCTTAACCTCCAGCTCAGTCCTTAGCTTTTAAATGACAGAGAGATAAGATGATGTAGTATAGCAGATAGTTTTTGGAGCCCGTCCCAGCTGGAGCAGAATCTTAATTCTACCATTTAATAACTTCCATGTTAAGCAAGTCACTTTAACCCTCTGAATCTCAGTTTTCTCATCAGTAAAATGGGAATAGTAATACTTACATTCATGGTTGCTGTAAATATAACCACAAATATAAGATGAGAAAGAATAGGACCTTGTTGTTATAACAATATGGACCTCTGTTTTGTTTGTTATGTTGAACATGGACTTGTATTCTGAGTATCTGCATCTTCTTGAGGTTAGGTTTTATTCTTGCAAAGCTCTACATGAATACCAGGCACTCATTGAGTACAGTCACTTGTGTTTAATTCTCACAACAACCCTCCAAGGTGTATATGTTGTACAGGGATCCCCATTTATAAATGGGAAAAATGAAGCTTACACATGTTTGATATTTTCTCAAGAAAGTGATAGAGTTGGATTTAAATCTGATCTACCCAGCCCATTGAACAAACTCAAAAGCACCCTGTTATTCCTCAAAATGTTCATGTAGCAGGAACAGGCATTTGGCCTAAGGATAAAGATCCCATGTCCCACACTGGAATGCCTGGGTTCAAACCCCAGCTCCAGCTCCTGACCCCAGCCTTCTGCCAGTGTAGACCCTGAGGGACAGCAGTGATGGCTCAGATGATTGGGTTTATGCTGCCCACATGGGAGACTGGCTTGAATTCGCAGTTCCTGACTTTGACCCCAGTACAGCCGTGGTCACTGTAGCCATTTAGGATGTGAACCAGTGGGTAGGAACTCTTTGCTCTCTTTTTCTCTCTGCCTCTTAAATTTGAAAAATAAAAATGTTCTTTCAGCATTGCTCCATGTGAATATTTAACTTTTGTCTTTGTGTTTTAAAGATTCATTTGAAAGAGTTACAGAGAGGGAAAGAGAGACAAAGAGAGATCTTCCATCCATTGGTTCACTCCCCAGGTGACTGCAACAGCTAGAGCTGGGCCAGGCCAAAGCCAGGAGCCAAGAGCTTCATCTGGGTCTCCCACTTGGGAGAGTACTGTGATCACATTCTGCTGCTATTCCCAGGGCATCAGTGGAAAGCTGGATCAGAGATGGAGCATCTTGGAAATGGACCAGTGCCCACAGGCAGCAACTTTACCTGCCATGCAACTTTACCTGCCGACCACATGTGAATATTTTAGTACTAGTCAAACACATAGCCCTGCAGAGGTGAATGTTGGACCTTTCTTTCTTGGATTCTAGAAGGTCTTTATATATTAAGGAACTTAGAGCTTTCTGATATGAGATACAAATCTATTTTTCAGGGCTGGTACTGTGGCATAGTGGGTAAAGCCGCCACCTGCAGTGCTGGCATCCCATATCGGTGCCAGTTCTAGTCCCAGCTGTTCCTCTTCCAATCCAGCTCTCTGCTATGACCTGGGAAAACAGTAGAAGACAAATCCTTTGGCCCCTGCAACCACATAGGAGACCCAGAAGAAGCTAGCTCCTGGCTTTGGATCAGTGCAGCTCCAGCTGTTGCAGCCATTGGGGAGTAAACCAGAGGATGGAAGACACCTCTCTCTCTCTCTCTCTCCCCCTCTCCTCTTTCTGTGTAACTCTGATGTTCAAGTAAATAAATAACTCTTAAAAAATAGTTTTCCCAGTTTGTCATTTGTCTTTGCTTATTTTGTTGTTTCATTGGCCATGTAGAAAAATTTTTAACTTTTCTTTGTGTATTTTATAATGAAGCTATCAATGTTTTCTGGCTTCTAGTGTTTGAGTCACTGTGCTAGGGGACTTTGTCCATCTTATACTAGCACTTTTATGTTTCCATATTTACACTTACAGATTTGATCCATTTTGCATTTATTCTGGCCTGCAATGTGAAATAGGGTTGTTTTTGTTTTTTGTTTTTTGGTAAAAAAAAAAAAAAAAACTTCAAAACAAATTACCCTATCCATATGTGGTCAGAGTTTATGAATGAGGAGTATTTTGGGTAGTGAATCTTCATTCAAGAAGAAAAAAAAAGTGGGGTTATTTGGTCCCACCAGGTGACAGATAGTGAGTCTCTGACAGTTCCAATTAGAGGACTTTGAGCCTGAGGCTTTAGTAGTGATTTTCCTGTCTGCTGAGCTGGTAAAGTGTAGAGTGGTGGGAGGCTCAGAAGTAGGCAACTGTGGAGATGAAGTTGGTGGGTGTGTAGCTCTGGACTCTCACGAGATCCCTGACTCCACGCACTGGCAGCCCCTAAGAGCTCAACTCTGAAACCTCCTTTACGTTTGTGCACTTTGTTCTCTTGGGAATTATTATGAAATGATTCTTAAGCTGTTCTAAGTTTGACTTTAGAAAAATAAATAAGCATGTTGGGGCTGGTGTTGTGGAGCAGTGGATTAAGCTGCCATCTACAAAGCTGGCATCCCATCTCAGAGTGCCAGGCACCTCAGGTCTCTGCTGCTCCACTTCCAATCCAGCTCCCTGCCAATGCACCTGGAAAGGCAGTGGAGGATGACCCAAGTACTCAGCACCTGCCACCCCCCGTGGGAGACCCAGGTTTCCTGGCTCCTGGCCAGTCCATTGAAGCAGTTTGGAGAGTGAACCTGCAGATGGAAGTTCGACATCTCTCCCCCAACCCCACCTCCATGTGTCTCCCTGTCTCTCTGTCGCTCTGCCTTTGAAATAACTAAAATCTTAACTAAGTAAATAAGCGTGTTATTTTATCAATAAGTTATCGATCACCGTTGTCTCCTAGTCTCAAGGAGCTTACACTCTTGCAGCGGGAAGCAAGACTTAGACAGGTAATATAAATCCTGAAAAATCTAAGAGAGTAAGAATGCAAGTGCTCATTTAGGTGGTAGAGACCATTTCGTATATATATTTGAATCAAAACTCTTTGAGTTTCATGTGACAGAAATACACCTCAAATTCCTTATGCTTATGTAATAGGAGTGTTTAGGTCATCAGCTTCAGGTATGGCTGAATCCAGGCATTCATTTTCCTCTGGAATTTCTCCCTTTCTTTTTGCCCCTCACTTTTTTCTCTTGCTTCCGTTCTTGATGTGCTCTCCCTCCCAGCAGCAAATGCCATGCTTATAACTTAGAGCATTTTTTTCTTGCCCACTTCTTCCTACAAAATGTCCAAGCCTGGTTCTCGTGCCTCTTCTTAACCCAGTCACCATGACCAGAAGGAGGGTTGCTGATTTCTTAGTCCTGAATCATGTATCCTCTCAATGGGATTCAAAGTGGGCTCCATCCCACTGAGTCCACAAGCACAGAAGGTCGGGGAGGGTCAGTTGCCCAGAGGAAAATCGTAGAACGGCTGTCAGAAGAGGGAGGAGTCAGTGCACAGCCTGCCGGAGTCCCAGAGTACATTGCAGCACGCGTTGCTTGCTCTCCAAGCTCTTGAAGATTGCAGGCATCAAGAGCACAAGCGATGGAAGTCTTGAATGCAGCACTTGGACTCTGTTAAGCCTGAACACTTGACAGCCTGCTGAGCCTTCTTCACTTGTCGTGTGGTAATTCAGAGTGATCACTCTTGTCACTTCTCTCCAGCATTACAAAATAAAACTAAAAATGGAAATGGAAAGCATTGCTGCCTGTTCCTGATAGTGAGTGTCTGCTAGTCTAATGAAATAATCGGCCAGAAAAGCTGCCGTCATTTACAAATACCAAATCCCAGCAGAAAAGGACGTAGATCATTGTTTTCCACCTCTTGGTCACTGACTGATTTGGGAAAAGAGTGAGGTCTCAATTGGGCAAGATTCCGAAGTGGGTGGTTGTGGAAATGTCATTTTTACACTGAATATCCCATAGCCTGTGAAGAAGGTGGCGTCAGGTGCAGGGGTCCTGGGCAGTGAAATGGTGTGGGTGCCAGGAGGAGTAGCTGGCATGTACTGTGCACTGTGCTGCATGCCCTCCGTGGCTCCTCTCAAGTTTCCATGGTCGTGCTGTGAAGGAGGTCTTGCATTCATTCCCAGTTTATAGGCGAAGAAACCGTGGCTCAGCAAGATTTCTTCACTCCCCTGGGGTCTTGGAGCGAATGATTGGTGGAGTCAGAATCGAGACCCAAGCCGGACTGCACCAGATGGGCGCCTCACAGTGCCCGATAATTAGCTGGCTGTGGAGCCCTGACCCGGCCACCTCACAGGGTTTCCTCACTATTTGTTTTACAGGTGAACCCTTGGGTTATTAGAAAAATCTTGCAACAGTGATGGTGCTAAGGGGTTTTACTCTGGGAATCCTAGTGTCTAATTGGCTCTCCGTACTGACAAAACTCTCCAGATTTTTCTAAGCCGTTTCCTCCTACCTTTTCCAGAAAATCTCCACAAGTATTAAAATGGACTGAACAGTAGCTTCCTTCTTTTTCTTTTTCTTTTTCTTTTTTTCTTTTTCTTTTTCTTTTATCTTTGGGAAAGAAGGCAAGGGGGCAGGATACTGACCACGCTGGCCATCAGCTCTGAACTTTCAATTGTCAATATAGCTTCAAGGGGTCTTCCAAATGTTCATGGAAGAAGTGGAATCAAGAGAGACTGCACATCTTCCATGAACTTTTTATAGCTCTCTTATAGCACTGCTCTGTGAGACCTGGTAATTATACACCTGTGTGTCAGTGGTTCAGAGGCTGGGCTTTTAAGCAAATCTGTTTGATTCATAGCTCTGCCGTTGTGACCTCAAGATTACTGAACCTCAGTTTGCTCATCTATAAAGGGGGCTCCCAGGGTTCTCATGGGCAGAAAAGGAAATGGTGCTCACAAGTGCTCAGTTCAACGCTGCCGCTGAGTGACCCAAAAAGGCTGGCAGCTTGTGATAGCACAGTTTACTGCTGTGTCCCTGTTACAGTCATTTCCTGTCCTTAGCGGAAATAGTGATATCCCTTCCCCATCCAAAATAAATTCCAACCCAATAAAATCTCCATTTTTACCATTGACACTGAAGAGTTAAACATCCTTTTCTTTGCAGAGGTTTTTCTAAAGCACCTTGCTATTTCCTCTCTTCCTAATTCCTGGAATTCTGTTTGTTTGCACTTGAATTGTTTAAAGCTCTCTGTTCAGCAGACTGGTTTTGCTGTTTTTTCCTCTGATGTCCAGAGGCTTTGAAACGGCAGCTTGTCCAGAGTCTTCCACCAAAGTTGCAATAACTCCCTGAAGAGTCTGAAGGGCAGGGGTCTCCAGCAGTGTCTCCCCTTACAGTTGGCTCTCTGTTTTCATTCTTTCCTCAAGGTCACTACTCTTTGTTTTAGCTTTTTAAAAGGGGAATCTCCGGAACAGCTTTCTCTGACATATTCTACCACTCCCTACTCCAGATTGAACTGTTATCTTGGTGACAGGTACAAACTGAAGGCTGCAGAGCGTCCCAGATGCTCATGTGCTTTGGCTCACAGCTCAGCGCCTTTTTTGGGTGATAATGATCCCCAGGGCAGTTCCAGAAGCTTTGTCATGAAGAGTTGATTATTTATGGCACTTCTGGTTCTGGCCATTAAAATAACCAGGATCTACTTAGATTTTGTTTCCCTTTCCCCCAGGAACATCTCTAGAATTCATTCAAGAAACCCACAAGGGCATGCTGGCAGCATTCTAATCAGAATAACCTCTCATCCATAGAGAACAGGATTGATTCCAAAGTCCTTCCAAGTCCAGATCTCACAATGAACTTGTCTCCCTCAGAGGGGTCTTTCCTGGGAAGGTGAGGTGGAGGAGGTGGAGGATAGGAGGAAAAAAGCCAGCGTGCAAAGCTGGGCTGCAGGTAGGATTTGGAGGTGATGAGCCCCCATTAGATGCAGCGAGGACGTATGTACCTGGGCTGTACTGTGCGTGATAAGAAGGAAAATTGGATATCCTGCTTTCTGGTGGTTTTTATCAGTCATGCTAATAACAGATGACCTGTGAGTCGATGTCACAAGACCTCTATTGTACATCAGTTCTTTGTAGATTTGCTTAAGCTGTTGTCTTTTTATTCTCTTGTGATATGTTTTAGACATTTGTCTGCTCTTGTAAGCTTTCCCATGCATCTGCTGCAAGAAGAAACTACAGGATGAGTCTTGCTTCCTGATCAAAGTAGTGCAGTTCCTAACAAAGGTCACTGGAAAGATATCTAGGGAGAGGCAGAGAGGAGTAGTTAGTTCTTCCATTAGTTTTGGCAGGATTCCAAAGAAAAAGCAAATTTATTTAACAAAACTGATGTTTTACAATATTTGTGGAAACACCACTACCAAAATGCTTTGCTTCCACCAGCAGTTGTGCATACCTCTACCCAATCCCCTCTCCTTAATTTTTTGATTATTAAAAGTAACCCAGAGCTGCCATTATGACACAGCAGGTTAAACTTCTGCTTGCAATACAAGCTTCCAGTATGGCAGCACCAGCTCCACTCCAGGCTGCTCTGCTTCTGATCACCATCTATGTGTGAGGCTAGGATGGAGTTGCTGGCTCCTGCCTTGGCCCTGGCCCAGTCTTCACTGTTATAGCCATGTAGGGAGTGAACCAGTGAATGGAAAATCTCTCTCTCTCTCTCACTTTCTCTCTCTCTGTTATTCTGTCTTCCAAATAAATAAATGAATAAATCATTTTCTTTTTTAATTAACCCAACCACGGGTTGGTGTTTGGTACAAGAGTTGAGATGCCACTGGGGACACCTACATCCCATATCAGTGAGCCTGGGTTCCAGTCCAGCTCCACTCTTGATTGTAGCTTTCTGCTAATGTGCACTATGGGAGGCAGCAGATAATGGCTCATGTAGTTGGGTCCCTGTTACCCATGTGGGAGACCCAGATTGACTTCCTGGCTCCTGACTTTGGCTTGGCCTAACCCCAGATGTTATAGGCATTTGGAGAGTAAACCAGCAAGTGGAAGATCTTTCTGTTTGTGTGTCTGTCTCTGTCTCTCTGCCTTTATAGTAAATAAAAATAAATTCTTTTTATGCAAAATTCAAATAGCTCACATGAAGAAAAAATGATGTAAGCACATGTCACATAATAGGGAGACCTCCCTTCTGATAAAAGCATGATTATCATTTTGTCTACTTTGCCTACAGTTTTTCTACATAGTACATTATTTCCTACATACAAGAGTACCTCATAAAGTTTGTGGGAGAATTGAATTAAAAGAAAAGCGTGGGGGCCGGCGCTGTGGTGTAGGGGGTAAAGCTGCCACCTGCAGTGCCAGCATCCCATATGGGCGCCAGTTCAAGTCTCAGCTGCTCCACTTCTGATCCAGCTTTCTGCTATGGCCTGGGAAGGCAGTAGAAAATGGCCCAAGTCCTCAGGCCCCTGCACCCACATGGGAGACCTGGAAGAAGCTCCTGGCTCCTGGCTTCGGATCGGCACAGCTCCAGCTATTGTGGCCATTTGGGGAGTGAACCAGCAGATGGAAGACCTCTCTCTCTCTCTGACTCTCCTTTTCTCTCTGTGTAACTCTGCCTTTCAAACAAATAAATACATTTTTTTAAAGATAAGTTTGTCTTGGTGCCAAAAATTTTTGAAATTCCATGCACAGTTTTTTCATACTATACATTTTTCTATGAACTGTACATCCCAAGCACTCAGGCCATCATCTACTGCTTTCCCAGCTGAATTAGCTGGGAGCTGCTGGGGCTCCACCTGGTGCTCTGACATGGGATGCTGTGCCACAAGGCCAGCCCTTGGCCTGCTGTGATTACTAACTCATCACTGTTTAGGTAAGAGTGCACTGACAGCCTTTTCTTCTTTTGATAAACTCACACACATAATGGGCCAAGATGTTTGCATGTTGATACTGCTCTTGGTAGGAACAGATAGCTCCTGATATCACAGTAGATTTTACTGCCATCCATGATTCTCAGGGCCTCATTGTCTGTATGTGTACCAGCATTGACCAGAGTGATAATTTTCTAAGCTAGATAATTTCATATGGTGACTGTGATACCTTGAGAAACTATACCCTCACCAGCATAGGAAACCGGAAGTTATAATTTTCTAAACTGGATAATTCAGTGTGTTAAATGTGATACCTTGTGATCTTCCCACACTAGAAAAGTAGAAAGAATAGTATAATTAGCAGCCACATTTGCCTGTCATCCCACTTCAGCACTTATTAACTTTTTCCAGCTTCTCCATACTGTGTTTTCAGAAGTATTTTAAGCAAACCTCAACCATACCTCATTCCACTCATCAACACTTTGGTATACATGTCCACTTGAACTGGACATTACATTTTACTTATTTATTTGAAAGGCAGAGTGACACACACACAGAGAGAAATCTTTTATCTGCTAGTTCACTTTCTAGTTGCATGAAGTGGAGGAGTCGGGATTTGAACTGATATTCTGATATGGGATGTGGATGTTCCAAGCAGTGGCTTAACCCACTGTGCCACAAGGCTCACTGCTATTTTATTTTTTTAAAAACCCAGTATGTTGGGGCCAGCACTGTGGCACAGCCGGTTAAAGCCCTGGTCTGAAGCACTGGCATCCCATATGGGCGCCGGTTCTAGTCCTGGCTGCTCCTCTTCCTTTCCAGCTCTCTGCTATGACCTGGGAAAGCAGTAGAAGACGGCTCAAATCCTTGGGCCGCTGCACCTGTGTGAGAGACCCAGAAGAAGCTCCTGGCTCCTGGTTTCTGATTGGTGCAGCTCTGGTCATTGTGGCCATCTAGGGAGTGAATCAAAGGATGAAAGACCTCTCCCTCTGTCTCTACCTCTCTCTCTAACTCAGTCTTTCAAATAAATAAGATAAATCTTTAAAAAAAAAAAAAACCCAGTATGTCGTATCACATCTAATGGTAATTCTTTATGTCATCTAGTAGTCCAAAGTCAGGTGTCCTCAAAATCAAGTTTGATTTTGGATGCAGGGGCCCAAGCCCTTGGGTCATCCTCTGGTGCCTTCCCAGGCACATCAACAGGGAGCTGGATCAGAAGTGGAGCAGCCGGTACTTGAACTGGTACCCATATGGGATGTTGGCATCACAGGTGGTGATCCAACCTGCGATGTCATAGAACCATTCCTATCGAGCACCTTTATGTGCCAAACGTTTTGTGGTCTGGGAGGTGTGGCTCATCAGGTAGGCTGATCTGATGGCAAAAATATAAACTGGGAGTCAGAAGACCTGAGATTAATCTAAAGTCTTGTTCTTAATAATGAATGGAAAAAAGAATTCCTTCAGGTAATTGTTGGCCTCAGTATCTATAGATGCAGATGCTGGCAGAATGAACAGATTTAGTGTTACCTCTTCTGGGAGGAAAATACCTCTCTAGTTGAATAAGAAAAAGTATATATTAACTTTCTTTCTTCTTACCTCCTCTTTCTTTCTCGTAGGAGCATTTTATCTTTTGAGCTCTAAATCCTAAGCTGGAAACTCATGAAACAATATTTGCCACTACCCTGGGCAAAGCTACCAGTGAAAACAAGAATTCTTTAATTTCCAGACAGCTCCCCTTAGTTCAGATGCCAAGCACGTGGATGGAGATGAGCAGAGCGGTTTACCTGTGGTTATCTATTGAAGAGGTGTGCTCATTCTCACAAAAGAGAATTGATCATGAGACTAAAAATGGTCTGTGATGGGGTGGGTGGCTGAGAACAAGAGAGAAATTGTTCACATTGTTGACATATTCATACGTCTTTAGCAGTGGCTCCACTTCTATCCGTTTGATCCAGGTCTGTTTTCCTTTGAATTCATTTCTTTGAACGTCTATTGGATTCTTGCCATGATCAGTTCAAGAGAAGGGGTTTAACTTCCTTCTCCATTATCGCCGCCAGCTCCCCCATCCCCAAAACACCCCAAATTAGCCTTCCAGCCAAGTATGAGGAACATCGTTACTGTTCAAACACAGCTTTGAGAGGAGGCTCTTGCGCCTTTTCCCTTTGTCCCTTAAAAATCAGTCAAATTTCAGAATTTGTAAGATAGAAGAGAGCTGAAGGTCACGCACTTATGTCTACTAACCAGGACCCCCTGACAGAGGGTCAGCTCTTGATGTCTTGGTTCCTTTTTATCTCTAACCTGCCAGGCATAAAAATACGATTCATGTTCCACAAGACTTGAAGTGAAAAACTTGAATTCAGTACATTTTGTTTGATCAAAACACGGTCCAGGAAGGTTAAATGACATGTGTATCAGCTGGAGTCTGTGGGTAGACAGGGACTAAAACCCAAGATGACCCAAGTCTGCATGCATTTGTCACCTGCCTGTAAAACCACCTGCCCGTGTTGTGGAATGGCCTCACCATGGACACCCTATCTTTGGGAGGAGTGTAGCTGTGTGCTGATGACCATGAGCATTCCAGACAGACTTCAGTAAGTTCTGGTGTGGCCTTTTAGCAGCAGTGTGACCTTGAGCAAGTTATCCTTCAGGGGGCTGGCACTGTGGCATAGTGGGTAAAACTGCTGCTTGCAGTGCTGGCATCCCATATCAGCGCTGGTTCAAGTCCCAGCTGCTCCACTTCCGATCCAGCTCTCTGCTGTGGCCTGGAAAAGCAGTAGAGGATGGCCTAAGTCTTTGGACCCCTGCACCCATGTGGGAGACCCAGAAGAAGCTCCTAGTTCCTGGCTTCGGATTGGTCCAGCTCTGACCACTGTGGCCATTTAGGGAATGAACCAGCAGATGAAAGAACTCTATTTCTCTCTCTCTGCCTCTGCCCTGCCTCTCTGTAACTCTGCCTTTCACATAAATAAATCTTTATCTTTAAAAAAAAGTTACTCTTCAGAGTTTGTATGCTCTCGTGTGTGAAACAGGGATAGGACCCACTTCAGCAGCTTGTGAGGATTCAGTATGGTCCTACATGGCATGTGCTTCTCCCAGGTCTGGTATAGAGCCTAACATTATGTTCTAGTTTTTTAACATACAGTTGTGAACGCCCCAAATCACAATAATTCTTTTTTGTTCCATCTAAAGTTAAGTGAAACCTGTATTACCCCATTTTTCATTTGAGTGACACAGTAATTTTACATATTTATGGAAGATAGTGTAACATTTCAGTACATACATGCAATGTGTAATTGTGTCTGTCACTTCAGACATGTATCATTTCTCTTTGTTACTCCACTTTTGAAAGAGAATCCTATACAGAATTTTTTTTAAAGATTTATTTATTTATTTGAAAGGCAGAGTTACAGAGAAAGAGAGAGCTTCCATCCATTTGTTCACTTCCCCAAATAACTGCAATAAATAGGGCTGGACCAGGCCAAATCTAGGAGCCTAGAACTCCATCCAGTCTTCCATGTAGGTAGCAGGTGCTCAAGCACTTGGGCCATCTTTAGCTGCTTTCTCAGGCACGTCTGGATTAGAAGTGGAGCTGCTGGGGTTCGAACTGGTACACTGCACCATATGGAATTTTTGCTTGAAGGAAGTGTCAAACATGGAATGTACTCAGAACTTGGTTCCTGAGCTTTGAAGAGATTCTTTCCGTTCCTCCAGCCTGACTTCTCAGCTATGTTTGGGACCATGGTAATCCTGGGTACTGTTTAGGAAATTATTGCAATGTGTCATCCCCTTTACCTGGCTTTTACTTTTTACCTCTGCCCTTTGAAGTAAGAACCAGTACATCCTAACTGCACGCAAGGAAACTGAGGCACTGTGAGATTAAGTAACATGACTGTTAATGGTGCTTTGGTGTTTCTCCTTCAGGTGACTCTAGCACTTGAGGTTGACAACATCCAGCCCCCTGAGCACCAGTAGGGAAAGCTGGTGAGCAAAGGTTGCAAGGCTTGACCAAAGTCATTGTGGAATTCTGGGGCTAGGATTTGAACCCAAGGCTCCTGACTCTCATCTGACGTTCCTTCTATCCATCACATCATAAAGGCAGAGTTACAGAGAGGCAGAGGCAGAGAGAGAGAGAGAGAGGTCTTCCATCTTTTGGTTCACTCCCCAATTGGCCACAATGGCCGGAGCTGTGCTGATCTGAAGCCAGGAGCCAGGAGCTTCTGCCAGGTCTCCCACGTGGGTGCAGGAGTCCAAGGACTTGGGCCATCTTCCACTGCTTTCCGAGGCCATAGCAGAGAGCTGGATCAGAAGCAGAGCAGTCAGGACTCGAAACAGCGCCCATATGGGATGCCAGCACTGCAGGTGGCAGCTTTACCCCCTACACCACAGCGCTGGCCCCCAATGTAAATATTTTGTGTGGAAAGTTTGGCTGGAGGGGGGGGTGTTGCACAATCCCTCAGGCTTGAAAAGCCTGGTATGGTTTGGATATTAATTTGTGTGTCCCCTAAAGTCTTGGTCCCCAAAGTCTTATACTCATTAATAGATTAATATTAATGGTTGACGACTTAAGGTTGGAGGCTTGATCCAATTAAGATGTTTGGGAGGGAGACTTAGTGGCAGGTTCTTTGGGGGTTCTTTGGGGGTTTGCCTTTACAAGGCTGTTTTCCTGAGAGGATTGATTATAAAATCCAAGTTAAGGCCGGCTCCGTGGCTCAACAGGCTAATCCTCTGCCTTGCGGCGCTGGCACACCGGGTTCTAGTCCCGGTCAGGGCTTCGGATTCTGTCCCGGTTGCCCCTCTTCCAGGCCAGCTCTCTGCTGTGGCCAGGGAGTGCAGTGGAGGATGGCCCAAGTGCTTGGGCCCTGCACCCCATGGGAGACCAGGAGAAGCACCTGGCTCCTGCCATCGGATGAGCGCGGTGCGCCAGCTGCAGCGCGCTGGCCGAGGCGGCCATTGGAGGGTGAACCAACGGCAAAGGAAGACCTTTCTCTCTGTCTCTCTCTCTCACTGTCCACTCTGCCTGTCAAAAAAAAAAAAAAAAAAAATCCAAGTTAAGCCTGGCCTCTCTGTCTGCTCCCTAGCTTGCCATCGGATCCTTCGGTGTAAGGTCTCCCATCCTGTAGCCTCACAAGAGCCAAAATAATGGGCCCAGGCTTCAACCATGACTTCCAAAACTGCAAACCAAAGTAAATGTCCTTCTTTCCCAAGTAGCTTGTCCTAGGTATTTGTTGTAGCAGTTACACAAAGCCTATGGCACTCGGCTTTGCATGCCTGCGGCCCTCTGTAATACACGAACAGCAGAACCAGCCCATCCCTGAAGGGCAGAAAGGAAGTTATGACTGAGGAAAATCCATAGGGCAGCAAGAGTTGTCCACTGAAGGGACAGACAGCTCTCATAGTCATAACAGGCCTGGAGGAAGAAGACAGAGTAGGAACTAAATGTTGTTGTCTAGATAACCCAGACCGAGTACCTATTTTTAAGTGACAGTGGTATATTTTAGTCCTGTTCCATCCCCATTTGTAGTCTATCTCCATTTTCCCTCAGTGTTCCTTTTCTCATAGTCAATTCCCTCTGTGTCAACCTCTTGCTGGCTTTGCTATTTGATAGTTAGAAAATCCATGTCCTGACAAATAAGGACATTGAGTTTAATGTTCTGGTGAGCCCTCACAAATATTGCCACACCAAGCCAACCCAAAGTACGGACTGCCCACACCAAATGTGCTAATATTAGACAAAGGTGCTTTTTTTTTCCCTTAAGATTTTATTCATTTTATTTAAGAGATAGAGACAGTGAGAGGGAGAGACAGAGAGAAAGGTCTTCCTTTTATTGGTTTACTCCCCAGAAGGTCGCAGTGGCTGGAGCTGCACTGATCCAAAGCCAGGAGCCAGGAGCTTCTTCTGAGTCTCCCATGCAGGTGCAGGGGCCCAAGCACTTGGGCCATCTTTTACTGCTTTCCCAGGCCATAGCAGAGAGCTGGATTGGAAGAGGGGCAGCCAGGAGTAGAACTGGTGTCTGTATGGGATGCTGGCGCCACAGGCGGAGGATTAACCTACTGTGCCATGGCACCAGCCCCACAAGGGTGCTTTAAAAAAAACAAAAACAAAAACAAAAAAAACCCAAACTTTTAATTGACACTTAACATCGTGCAATAATCACAACATTCATGGGGTACAATGTGGTATCTTGCTATATGGATACACTGCGTAATGATCAAATCAGGGTGATTAGCATTTCCCACACAGATGTTTTTAAGGTCACTGGTAAACCTGGAGTTTGAATTGAGGGTTCCCAATGCTCTCCTCAGTTCAGCAGTTTCTGGTCCATGGAGAGCTTTGCTCATTCATTCATTCGATTGATATAAACTACCCCTCAGCCCTGAGCCAGGTGCTTGGGATAACCAGGAAGAACAAAGCCAGGCCCTCCTGACAAGAGTGCTTTTATCACTATGAGTGCACCACAGGGAGATCAATTGACTTGTCCAGTGTCCCACATCCAAATGTAATGGTAAGGCCAGTGCCGTGGCTTAACAGGCTAATCCTCTGCCTTGCGGCACCAGCACACCAGGTTCTACTCCCGGTTGGGGTGCCGGATTCTATCCCAGTTGCCCCTTTTCCAGGCCAGCTCTCTGCTATGGCCCGGGAAGGCAGTGGAGGATGGCCCAAGTGCTTGGGCCCTGCACCCGCATGGGAGACCAGGAGAAGCACCTGGCTCCTGGCTTTGGATCAGCGAGATGCACCGGCTGCAGCGGCCATTGGAGGGTGAACCAACGGCAAAAAGGAAGACCTTTCTCTCTGTCTCTCTCTCTCTCACTATCCACTCTGCCTGTCCCCCCCCCAAAAAAAATGTAATGGTAGAGTCAGGATTGTATGCTATGTCTTCTAATTTTGGGCTGTTCACTCTTCACTGTGCAGCATCAAAAGCTAAGCGAGACAGAGAGAGAGAGAGAGAGAGTGAAAGCCCCTTCCCCCGTCTGCTGATTCATTCCCCAAATGCCTGTAATGGCCAGGGCTGGGCCGGGGATTAGGTCAGGAGCTGAGAACACCATCCAGGTAATGTGGATGTGAGTGGCAGGAGCCTATTCCTTGAGGCATTACTGCTGCCTCCCAGGGTCTGCACTGGCAGGTAACACTAGTCAGAATTCGAACCTAGGTACTCTGATGTGGGTGGGATACGGGTGTCCCAACCACTAAGCTAGATGCCTGCTTCTAAACTTGTCTTTAAATTCCATTTTCCACACACTTTTTTTTTTTTTTTTTTTGACAGGCAGAGTGGACAGTGAGAGAGACAGAGAGAAAGGTCTTCCTTTTTTCCGTTGGTTCACCCTCCAATGCCCGCTGCGGCCGGCGCACCACACTGATCCGAAGCCAGGAGCCAGATGCTTCCTCCTGGTATCCCATGCGGGTGCAGGGCCCAAGCACTTGGGCCATCCTCCACTGCCCTCCTGGGTCACAGCAGAGAGCTGGGCTGGAAGAGGAGCAACCGGGACTAGAACCTGGGGTGCTGGTGCCGCAGGCGGAGGACTAGCCTATTGAGCCGCAGCTCCAGCCTCCACACACTTTTTGAAATCTGTATTTTCTCACTAAATTAAATGCATACACACACTTGTATGCGTTTTCTCATTCAATTATTTGTGTTGTTATCTTATTGAAGCTTTGAAGTTTTATAGATTATTAAACTATGACTTGGTATCATTCAGTAACCTGTCCAAAGTCAATAGTTAGCAAGCAAAAATTTGATATTTGAATCCAGGTTGCTTCACATTTAGAGCTTACCTTCTCCTTTGTTTTACTGGCAACTATAGGATAAGCTATTGCATGTTCTGTAGAAAACTTTTGTTGTACAACCAGGATGGGAGAAAACACATGTTATTCTTAACAAGTTGGTATCACAAGGCAGTGCGTTTGTGTTTCTTCAGTTTCCAGGAGCAGGCTGTATTTTTGTCCCTTCACTTTGTAACTTCCATACTAAAAGGTCTTTCAGGAAGGGAGAATTACTTAGGGGGAAGGGAAGCTCCACCCTCCCTGCTGCTAGCGTGCACAGACACTTGATCTTCTCAGGACAGGTAGAGGGAGGGTGTTGTCTTCTCTCTGCTGAGCTCCTGAGCTGGAAAAGCATCTAAGTTCAGGAATGGCGCCAGGTGGAGGCCAGGGAAGGGGGCGGGAGGGGAGGGAAGGGATGTGGTATTGGAGCCCGTCACTCAGGAAACGTGATGGCACCTCATTTCAGAGTGGCGTGAGGCAAGAGTTTAGAAAAAGCAGAGTGAGCTATTGTTTGGGACTTTTTTATATAACGCGTGGGTTGTTTTTAGAAAGCTTTGTGAACAGGAAACTGAAGCAAAATGCTGATCCCTTTGGTTGTTGAACTCTGCCAGCACCATTTTTGTATTTATTCTCGAAGTTTTGTGACAGATACTTCCTTGAATACTTGGGGGGATAAAGTGTAACAGGATACCCCAAATCCCATTCCATAATAGCAGAATCTGAACGAAGAGTTGCTGTTTCAGATCTTTTGGATAACACCCCGGGACAGAACTGAGGCAGTATGCTGAAGGTTTCCCTTTGAAAACATCCTAGACAACATGGCTTGCATGTGGAAAACCTCTAACATGCATTAAAATGGGTTGTGCTGTGGCAAAGAAAATACAGATCGAATTCCCCTCCTCCACTAGATCATAAAAACCCAGGCTGCCCAGCTAGTGTTTGCCCTGGAAGATGAATATGATCATCTCCAGGAAAGTGGCCTTCTCCGTTGTGCGTTTTGGATGCACTAAGCCAACGTTTGAGGCATCTGGCTGCCAACTTCGGAGGTGTTTAAGGCCTGTTTGGTTCCTGCGGGGCATTTATTCATTGGCTACCTTGTAAAAGTTATGTCTTATTGCATTTTCCTGGCACCAAAGCGATCTCATACCTACGATTGCATTTGGCTCTTCTAAGCCTGCAGGCATCACTGGGTTATTAAAGTTCAAGGAGGAAGCCACATGATGTTGGCTTTATAATTTTCATTCTCTCTTACCTCCTTGCCTTCCTTCCTCCCACTCACTGACAGATGAGTTTTATTCACTGTGTACTGTCTCTAAACCAGAATGAGCTCTCAGATCTTGTCCATCACGGGAGAACATGACCCTCCTTGGGTGGAGCAGGTAGCAGAAAAATTTCCTTCTTCTCCCTTTGGACAAAGAGTTGTTAAGTTCATCATTTCACAACAACCCGAGAATTTGAAATTAGCAGTATGTCTTATTATGCCGAAACATCAGTTAAAATTTTGCCTGCCATTTATAAGTGGGCCCCTTGAGGCCTACCTCAAGAGAGCAAAGTTTCAGGGCTGGCATTGTGGTGCAACAGATTAAGCTGCCTCTTGGATGCTGTCATCCCACATGAACGATGGTTCAAATCGCAGCTGCTCCACTTCCAGTCCAGCTCCCTGCTGCTGCACCTCGGAAAACAGTAGAAAGTGGCCCAAGTATCTTGGCATCTGCCGCTGATGTGGGAGACCCAGATGGAGTTCCAGGCTTCTGGCTTTCACCTGGCCCAGCGCCTGTCATTGCACCCATTTGGGGATGAACCAGTCGCTAGAAGATCTTCTTCTGGGTTTCTCCCTCTCCTTCCATCTGTCACTTTGCCTTTCAAATAAATGAATCTTTACAAAAAGGAAAGAGAACCAAGTTTGTTATCAATTTCAATAGTAGGCAGGAGCGTGGCAAGTTGAAAAGAAAAATAATTGTTTAACCTGGGATCAAAAACATGGAGAAGGAAAAGGCGGAACCTCTGGAGGGAAGGAAATGGGCAGGTGAGGACGTTGCAGGTACCTTGGAAATGAACTATTTAATGTCCCTTTGCCACCACTTCTAGTCTTCCTGGTATGTCCACCTTGAACAGGAAATTAAAATAAATTGCTGGGCATGTGTAAAAGGCTGGAGGGAACCACAGGCTCTCCTGACATCTAGGAAGACTCCTACAACCTTACCCCTTTGGAGCCACCTCTCAAAACCCTTAGCATGAATTTCAGACTCTTCGAGAGGCAAAGTACCAAGGCCCTGTGTCTGCCTTGGAAAGTTTCTGACAGTCCACTGTGATATTCTACATAGGACATCTTGGTCCCATCTCAGAAACTATAAATATGCTATGCTCCTTCTTGCAAAAATCTTCCCTGGGTTTGCTTCCTCCACGACATCCTTTCTGCTTAGCCCCATTTCAGTTTAATCTTCATTTCCACAAATACAAATCTAGCACCTGAAGGACATGAAACTGCTGTCGGAACCAAGACAGACCCAGTCGCTGTCCCCTCACAGCTTGGAGTTGGATCTGGAGACAGACATTAATCAGGCAATATGAGCAGATGAGTACTGAGAGGACCAGAGGTACTCATTGCTGTGGTAGGGTACAAAGCAAGAGTTACGTCAGCCTGGGGAGCACAGGTGGCCTTCATGAGAAGAATTAGCCAGGCAAACTGTCAGATGGTTGTCCTTCTTGTGCCTGAGTTGAGGAACCAAATGGTAATGCAGTGAGAAACGTTGGGGAGCTAACTGCTGGCAAGTGCTCTTGTTCAGCCTTTTATCGTCAAAGCTTGGGTTTGGTCAGAATTACGGATACGTGACAAATGTTTGCTGAACTTGTTTTGGATGTGAAATTCAAAAAACCTTCAAATACAGCAGAGGCTCCCTTAACTTAGCTCCTGCAACTTAGCTCCCACTTAATCAAAGTGCCCAGTTGTCCACACTGTCCAGCCCCTCTGTAAAATGCATCTGGTGCCCGCATCAAGTGGACATTTTCAGCTAATGGGGCGCTCTCTAGCACAAACACCAGCCAACTTCTGCTCCCACCAGATGAAACATATACTTGTCAGAAGTCCCCAAGCCTGTTTCTGCTGGTTGAACTTGTTCTATAATTAAGCTCTTCTGCACATGCAGTGCCCTCCCCCTCCTTCTCCACCCCAGCCCCAGGTCTTTGTTCAGGTAAACATCTCAAGCCAACTGCCCTCCTCCAGTTCCCTACTCTACAGCTAATTTTTTAAAAACTTAAATGCAGTCATGCCTTGTGGCTATGAAGATAAGAGTGTTTTTAATTAGAACTCTGGGTAGCAGATTGTAAATCAAGTCCTAAGAGCCAGAGTCTGTCTCCTGGTGGGTGGCTTAGTGGTTGGTAGTTCTTAGAGTGTGGACTTGCATATTTTTCCTTGTATCTCTGATACACCCAGATGTATAGAACATGCTGTCTGGTACACAGTAGTTGCTCAGTACATATGGGTTTAGATGAGCAAATAAGCAGCTCCCTGTTCTCATTCTGCATTTTGATGCTACAGCCATTGTGCTTATGACCCTCGGGTACCTGTGTCCTGAAAATCTATTGTTGGAACATTTCTAAGGAGAAGGAGAGCTGCTAATACTTCTTTTTTTTTCTCTTGAAGATTTTTATTTTATTTGTTTGAATGGCATAGTTAGGGAGAAACACAGAAAGAGAGGAAAGACAGTGATCTTCTGTCTGCTGGGTTACTCCCCAAATGGCCACAACAGCCAGGGCTGGGCCAGGTTGGAGCCGGGAGCCTGGAATTCCACCTGGATCTCCCAAGTGGGTGTCAGGGACTCAAGCACTTGGGCCATCTTCCTCTGCTTTCCCAGGTGCAGTAGCAGAAAGCTCAATCAAAAGTGGAGCAGCTGGGACTCCAACTGGCACTCGTATGAGACACCTGCATTGTAGGTGACAGCTTAACCTGCTGCACCACAACACAGTCTCTATAGCTGTTAATATGTCCAAATCACAACACCATGCTGCTTAAACAGTGTTCATTGAAAGTGTTTATCAAAAATGCAAATTTCTGGGGTCTATTGTGAGAAAAATTTCAACTTACTAGCCCCTAAGTGAGGCCTAGTGAGATGGATTTGATAAGCTGTCAGTGTTGTTGCAAGTGTTCTCTGGAGGTGCTGTCCCCCTAACTCTCCAAAAGTCATGTTGGTATCAACACGTAGGTTTTCAAATTCAAGCCCAATGATATGAAGGCTGCTGTGTTTCACTGTTACACACATTTCCCCTAACATTTCAACTTCTCTGAAATTGCAATATAATTGTCCTATAATTGGTCATGTGATACAATTGATTTAGCAGTATTTTCTCTTATTTAAAATTTTTATGTATTTTGATTTTATTTGAAATGCAGAAAGACACATTGAGGAGGAACAGAGACAGAGATCTTCCATCTGCTGGTTCAAGTCCCAAATGTCTGCAAGAGTAGGGCTGAGCTGACCTCAGAAACTTGAAACTCCATCTGGGATTCCCATGTGGGAGGCAAGGGCCCAAGTACCTGAGCCATCATCTGCTACCTCTCAGGGTGCACATTAGCAAGAAACTGGAGTTGGAAGTAGAGCCAGGACTTGCGCCCAGGCGCTCCGATATGGGTTGCAGATGTTCCAAGCACCATCTTAACTGCTATCCCAAAATGCCTGCCCCTGTGTTTCTTAAGAATCCAAAATAATAACATTTGACAGTGTGTAGCATCTTAAATTTTATTAAATAGGGTACTTTTGACCAGTCTGTAGGCGATGGAGGGAGAATACCTTGTCTATTCAGAGCTGGACTCTACATGTTTTAGTTTCTTATTTCTGCTTGCAATGGTTAGTATACAAACTCACATAGATGCATACATTGGCTGTAGTCCTAAGGGAATAAACAAGGTTGGAATATAACAAACTTATTGATTTCTTGGCCCCCAGATATGGAATGTTCTCAAACAAATGCAGAATATCTGTAAAGTTCAAAGGTCCTTCATAGTGTCCAGAAAACATTCCAGCAGCTGGGTCAGTTCTGTGAGCAAGCAAACTTGATAGGCATAAATTCAAGGTAGAAAGGTCAGGATTCTTATTGCAAAATCTTGAGTGAGACAGGTTTTTGGTCACACATGTTGTTCAACCAGAAATACCATACTCATTTATCAAGAAGATGGTAAATTAAACCCTTTGGGGCTTATATTTAATCCCTAGATTTGCATTTCTACCCCCAAAAACCACTAAATATGGTTGCAAAGATTGTCTCAGGAAAGAACAAAATTTGAAAACTTTCTTTTCCCTTCCTTGGCTTCTGCTTATATTTCATTTAGATATTAATTTTCACTGGTCTTCTGAACTACATTTTCATATCTGAAGTAGTTTGAGAGAGTTTTCTGGCCCAGCCCCATCCCATCCTATCTGTTACTCCCATATTCCTCTTAGTTCTCTCGTCCTTTTTGTGTTTTATGCAATCTATTACTTGTTTAAGGGTTTGGGTTTGGCATCAGGGGTGATCAGGCATAGCAATGTACTGGGACTTCTTGATCCTCAAGTGTTATCCTTTTTTTTCTTTTTTTCTTTTTCTTTTCTTTTTTTTTTTTTTTTTTTTTGACAGGCAGAGTGGACAGTGAGAGAGAGACAGACAGAAAGGTCTTCCTTTTTGCCGTTGGTTCACCCTCCAATGGCTGCCGCGGCTGGCACGCTGCGGCCGGCATACCGCGCTCATCCGATGGCAGGAGCCAGGTGCTTCTCCTGGTCTCCCATGTGGTGCAGGGCCCAAGCACTTGGGGCCATCCTCCACTGCACTCCCTGGCCACAGCAGAGAGCTGGCCTGGAAGAGGGGCAACCGGGACAGAATCGGTGCCCCGACCGGGACTAGAACCCGGTGTGCCGGCGCCACACAGCAGAGGATTAGCCTGTTGAGCCACGGCGCCGGCCCAAGTGTTATCCTTTGTTCCATCAAGCCCAAGCTGATATTTAGCACTAATCAGTGATCAAGGTCTCAAGTGGAAACATCCTTGAAATCAAAACCAATAGATTCTCTCTCTCTCTCTCTCTCTTATTTACTTGAGAGGCAGAGTTACAGACAGAGAGAGAGAGGGAGAGAGAGAAAGACGGAGAAAGAGGTCTTCCATCTGCTGGTTCAGTACCCAAATGGCCAGGGCTGAGCCAATCCAAAGCCAGGAGCCAAGAGCCTTTTCCAGCTCTCCCATGCAGGTGCAGGGGCCCAAGCAGTTTTGCCATCTTCCACTGCTTTCTCAAGCCATCAGCAAGGAGCTGATTAGGAAGTGGAGCAGCTGGGACTCAAACCACCATCCATATGAGATTCCAGTGCCACAAGTAGATGGTTAACCTACTACACCACAGTGCCAACCCCCAACAGATTCTCTTGACCCTGATGCCACTTTTCAGTTTTAATCTCTTTAACACAGAATTTCTCAACAATGGAACTATTGATATGTTGGGCCTGCTAATTCTTTGTTGTAGGGGGCTATTCTGTGCATCAAAAGTCTTCAGAGCTTTCCTGACCTCTACCCACTAGATGTCAGTGAGACCCTGGCCCCCTCCAATGACAGTGAAGAATGTCTCCAGACATTTCCAGTGTCCCCTGTGGGGCAGATCACCCTGGTTAAAAACCACTGCTTGGGAATGCACCTGTCTGTTATATACCATTGCAGATATTTCCTCGTTTTTTAAAATATAATATTTAGTTTTTTATTATAGTTTTTTTTTTTTCATTACAACTAATAGTGCAATTATCTCATTCAGGAGAAAGAAAAAGACTATCACTTATCTGGGTCTTCAGACTTGTTTCAAGAATGAGATCTTAAAGAATTAAGTCTTCCAGATTTATAGTATCCAGGGTTATGTTTTTGTAAATCCTGTCTGGAACCACAGGCCATGTCCCCAGGCAGGAGGAGAGTAATAGTAGTGGTGTGATTTTTGGAGAGGGTCAGTGCTCCATTTGTGGAATGGAATCTGGTGTTCTGTCTTTTTTTTTTTTTTTTTTAACCTGTCTAGCAGTAAATCACAACCTGATCTCTCAGAATTCACTGCCAGAACATAAGGCTTTTTCTCTTCCTTTCCTCCCAGTCAGGACTGAAGTTATGGAGAGAAGAGATCTTGGCCATTGACTGGGAATGTCTCAAATGGGAGGGTAGGGGAGAGGTTTTGGAACACATGTGTGCCCAACATGTACCTACATGACCACGTCAAATTAGCAGGTAGAAGAGACGCCCCAGATTCCAGGGAAGCAGCAGGAGGTACACATTTGAAGGCTAGGCTTCGAGGGACTGGCTAGTGTCACGTAAGCTCCTTCTGCCAGTGCGCACCTTGCTGCTGAGGATATAGTTGATAAAGACCACATTTTAAAATCAACCATATTGGGGCCGGCGCTGTGGCATAGAAAGTTAAGCCTCCATCCTGTAAAGGTGCCAGTTTGAGCCCCGGATGTTCCACTTGCCATCCAGCTCCCTGCTAATGCACCTGGGAAAACAGTGGAAGGTGGCCCAAGTCCTTGGGTTCCTGCACCCACGTGGGAGACACGAATGAAGCTTCAGCCTGGCCCAGCCCCTGCCATTGTGGCCATTTGGAGGGTGAACCAGCAGATGGAAGATCTCTCTTTCTCTCTCTCTCTCTGCATTTCAAATAAATAAATAAATCTTTAAAAATAAATGAATAAAATCAACCATATTGTTTAACACCTGCTTGGCAGAGGCTCTGGAATATACAGAGAAGAAAGGAGAAGGTTGGCTGATGGAGCACCTGACCTATAAGAAGCTCTCAGTACATATTCAATGAATGAGTGAACAAGGCTTTAAAAAAAAAAAAAAAGCAACTGTTGACCCGGATGTGAAGTATGCATATCACCAACAAGGCAGAACACTGTACTGCTGGTTGAGAAGATTGTCATAGCCTTGTTAGCTCCTGAAGGTTTAACCTCAACTGGACTTGTTCTGCACACACTCACAGCACCAGGATTTGAGGAGTCAATCGATGGTCCCCTAACCATGCCTGGTTGTCTGCTCATCTAAGAGGGAGACTGCCAGCCGAGGGTTTGCGTGGGGAGGCCCACCGCTCTAGCGGCAGCACAAACGACCCCCACTCAGTACAGGCAAGCCTGCAGCCCTGGACTTGGCACCGTTCCTAGAAGTGCAGAACAGCCTTCTTTATTTCAGTCTCCAGGCTTCTGGCTTGGGAGGAACTGCCTGGCTGTGCAGCATTTTATAGGATTATAACTGGTTGTGCCGAAGGCAAGTTCTGAAAGGCACTTTGTGCCCTTGCTTTGAGGGAAGCTGCCTGTTAGAGCAGTGTTGTTGCTGAGCCTGTAAACACACACACCCAGGCAGGATGGGGAGCGGTGGGCTCCTGGGGCTGCTTACCTGGTGCTCACCATGGGGCTGGACCAGCTTCCCTCCACTGTGACACTAGCCTCAGGGCTGTGCATCGGAACCTTCCTTGTGGGACAGCCTGTTTGCTGACATTCTTTGCGCAAGCATGCCCCTGGTTAGAATCCCAGCCCGACTGCAAAACTCCAGTGGTGGAGAAGTACATTACACAGGAGCAAGATTCTGAAGTCTGGGCACAAGGTGGAAATTGCACTGAGTCAAAAATACCCTTGAGAAGTCTTTAAATGTCTTAAGGACCACATACGTGCTTGCATGTACCCAAAATTGCCAGCTTTGGTGTACAGGCTTGGATATACCCAAAGTATATGTTTTTAAACACCAGAATTGCATTCAGGGTGCCTGTGTTGGGGGAGGCATTCATGCTATGAGACCCTTGAAAGAATCAGCAGACCACCCAAGGGAATTTGATTCTCAGCTTGCCTTTCACATGCATTTTGGAACTTGGTGGGGTTTTTTTGTTTGTTTTGTTTTTGTTTTTTGTAGCATTCTGAGTTACTATGAGCCATTAGCAATCACTCTTTTTCTGTCACTCTTGGCCGATCATGTGTAATGAAAAAGTCTAAGTTTGCTGTTTATGTGTTGTGCATGTAATATATGCATTAATTTTTATGCTTCCAATATCATTTAAGGAGGACACAAAACTGGTTTAAGAGAAAATAGATATGGCAGCCTTGTGGTCAACCAGTAGAATTATTCTTTGCTCTTCAGTAATATTGAACTGCAGGTTAAAGGGCCCCTGCTGTATTTCTTAGGGTTTATTTATTATTTCACTAGATTGATGGTTACGTCTGACTCCCTGTTCAGTCCTGAGGTTACTACTGTGAACAGCCCCACACCAGGGATGTCAGAATTTGCCTAGGAGACTCTTTTTTTCACCAAATGCTAGATATATTTTCCAACCAGAGAACAAGGCTCAGTGAGCCCCACTGGGGATCCAAACCCATCCCCGGGGGCCAGTATCCTGGGCAGCAGGTTAAGCCTATGCCTGCAACAGGCAGCATTTCATATGAGCACCAGTTCGAGTCCTGGCTGCTCCACTTCCAATCCATTTCTTTGCAGGTGTGCCTGAGAAAGCAGTGGAGGATGGCCCAAATGCCCCTGCCACCCATGTGGGAGACTTGGGTGGAGATGCAGGTTCCTGGCCTGTGTCTGGCCCAACCCCAGTCATTGCAGCAATTTGGGGAGTGAACCAGCAGATGGAAGAGCTCACTCTCTCTCCTACCATCCCCCAATTTTGCATTTCAAACAAACAAATAAATCTTAAAACAACAACTGTCCTCAAATAGGCAGTTGGCAGGCAGAGTTTTGTAGTTGATGGTTGGGTCGTGGAGGACGGGGAGAGGGTGGGAGTAAGGAGAGGCACTAGGTTCTTCGGCTCAAATCCTAGGTGGCCAGGCAGTCACTGAGTGTGGCCTGTCCAAGCTTGAGCGTTGGAGAGAGAGTGACGCACTTGTGTGAATTCCCCATCAGCTCAAGCTGAAAGGATGAAGTTATGTTCAGGAATATCAACAGGCAAAATCAGTGGGCCTGGGGCACTCTGCCACCCTTACCTCTTCGACTACTTCCTGTCGCTTCAGGCTGTGTATCTGAGTGTGGAAAGCTGCTGTCTTTAAGACTCAGCTGGAATTCATTCAGGAGCTCCTGGACATATAGAGCAAAAACTGGCTGGCTAAACCAGGCCAGATGCTTTCTGCCTCCAAAAGCAGTTTTTCTGCTCCAGCAGGGTAAGAAGATGAGTGGATTTAGTGCTAGGGTGTGAGCTTGATAGTGGGGACTAAGAAGCTGTTTGTATACTATGAGATGTCCTCCCCAGGAAGTAGGCAACACCAGTTCTGACCTCAGCTGGAAGCAGAGACCCCCAGAACAAGGACCAGATAGCTCTATTCCCAGCATCTGCCCCACACCCAAGAAGTGAAGCAAAGACAGCATCTCTCCAGACACCAATAGAGCCATGACTCTCATATGAGCAGGGGAAAAATCAACAGTTCAGCCTACAGCATAACTTTTGAGATCATAATTTTACTAGGTAAAAAAAAAAAAAAAGCAAAAAAAAAAAACCCCCACAACTTGGATGGCGTTGTGGTACAGCGGGTTAAGCCACCACCTGCAACAATGACATCCCATATGGGCACCTGTTCGAGTCCCAGCTACTCCAATTAAGATCTAGCTTCCTGCCAATATGCCTGAGAAAGCAGCAGAGGATGGCCCAAGTGCTTGGGTTACTGTACCTACATGAGAGACCTTGATGGAGTTCCAGGCTCCTGGCTTTGGCTTGGCCCAGCCCCAGCCATTGTGGCCATTTGGGGAGTGAGCCAGTGGATGGAAGATCTCTCCCTATAACTGCCTTTCAACTAACTAAATAAATATTCCTTAAAAAGTAATTTACAGGGGCCGGCGCCATGGCTCACTTGGTTAATCTTCTGCCTGCAGCGCTGGCATCCCATATGGGCGCCCGGTTCTAGTCCCGGTTGCTCCTCTTCCAGTCCAGCTCTCTGCTGTGGCCCGGGAGGGCTGTGGAGGATGGCCCAAGTGCTTGGGCGCCTGCACCCGCCTGGGAGACCAGGAGGAAGCACCTGACTCCTGGCTTTGGATCAGCGCAGCGCCGGCCGTAGTGGTCATTTTGGGGGTGAACCAACGGAAGGAAGACCTTTCTCTCTGTCTCTCTCTCTCACTGTCCAACTCTGTCTGTCAAAAAAAAAAAAAAAAGGTAATTTACAATTTCCCAAGAAACACCTGGATATACTTTTTTCTTGTTAAAAAATAAAAAAACTTAAAAAACATTAGCTGGAAGCTTAGGATCCCTTTTGTCCTCCTCAGCACAAAGGAACTGGTACATGTGGATTCTTCCACACGGCATTTAGTGACAATTACCTATAAATGTGTCTCTATAGGAAATATATGGTATTCTTTAGCAGACGTGTTTTTCACACAAGTGGTATTCACTGTGCTTCCTGTGCAGTGATTTTTTAAATTGAGCCCAACACAAGGGAGATCTTCCCGGGCCACACCCACAGGCGGGTCTTCCTTCTGAGCGCCAGGGACAGCTTAGTCCCTGCACTTCTGTGCTCCCTGTTGATGGATATTACCATTGTTTCCGCGTTTGTTTTACTGCCTCCGCGAGAGGGACTCTCCGGTGTGGTGCAGATGTCTCCGTTTGTCAGAATTCAAGACACCGTACACTTTGTAGGGTGCACTGCACTGTCAGTACGACTTTGACCCTAATGACGTTTGAAAGGAAACTGTCCTGAGAGCGAGACCCTGTGTGGGCCTTTACAACGCTCGCTTTTCCACGGCAGGCCCCTTCCCTCCACCTCCCCGCGGCCTCGCACCCTCCCAGAGCGCCGAGGGAGCAGCCTGAGAGCTGCGGTCCCCGGGGTCGGGCGGCTCCCGAGGCGGAGCCCCGGCGAGAGGCGGAGGTCCCCGCAGGGCGCGCTCCCGGCTGCACCTGGGCAGGCCCCTCGCGCGGGGGCGTGGCCGCGCCGGCGCCCCGCCCCCCGCCCGCGTTGGGCGTGTCCCGGAGCGGCCCCGCCCCTGTCGGCAGGAGCGCGGAGCCCCGGGTGCTGCTGCGCTAGAAGCCGGCAGCGCGTCTCGGTGTAGTCGCTGACACTTAGCACCGTGGACCTGGGAACCCATTTCGCTTGGGAGTTTTGTAGTCGCTTGAGGTCAGCGGTGACATCCCAAAGGGCAGGCCCGGCAGCCGCCATGGTGGCCAAGGATTACCCCTTCTACCTTACGGTCAAGAGAGCGAACTGCAGCCTGGAGCTGCCCCCGGCCAGCGGTCCGGCCAAGGACGCCGAGGTAGGGTCGCTCTGCGCGTCATAGCCGGCTCTCTGGGTGCCCTCCCCGGCGCTCTGCTTCTCCCTGCTCCCATTGTCAGCCCCTGTATGCCTGTGCCTTCTCTCTCCCTCTCCCTCTTTTCTGTCCCCTGTGCCTGTGCCTGCGCCCGGGAGCAGCACCTCCCCGCCCCTCCTCTCTCTCTCACGTCCTGCGGGGGGCTCAGAATGTGGCTCTTCTTCTGTCTAGCCCCGCAGAGGGACTTTCCCATGCAGTTTCTGCAGACGTGTGTGTCAGCGAACAGCTACTGTTAAAGCGAGTATTTCCTCTTGTCCAGACTGGGAGGGCAGAGCCAGGTTCTTGGGGACCCCAACAGACATCGCACCTGTCAGACTTGGCCTTGCAGCTGCTTTGCAACAGAAACGGGACACAAGCCCCTCTACTTGCCATCTGAGGCCAGGGGTCTGGGGCTCATTGAGTAACTGGTGTGTCTTCCACATGGATCCTGAAAAATGAATTAAAGTCTCAGGGCGATGGACGCAGCCTTGGGACCTTGGATGCTTCTCTCTGGGAACTTTCCCTGGGACCTTCCAGCCCCCTTCAGTCTGCTTCTCCCTCCTGTTTGTTTCTCCTCTGGCAAATCGCTCAGGTACACAACAGTTGGCTTCAGGGTCTTAGGGAATACAGTTGCTTTCACCAAACAGCAGCCTTGCTGTGGCCACAGCTACAGCAGAAGCCACAGCACCTGGCTCGTCTTGGCCACTCGTGTGTGTATGTGGGAGATCTCCACTCACCCCACCTGGCAGCATAATCACCAGCGGGGAGTCTTTAGGCAGGTGTGCATCCGGGCCTGGCACCGCACTCTTAGGCTCCCACCCCCTTGGCACCCTGGGGTCTGCTGGGCTGCCTGCACTTGGCTCACTGAATTGTGTGTGTTGGGGAGGTCGACATCAAAGATTCCCCTCTTCTAAGGAGAGCTGCTGCAGGCTGACAGGACTCTGGCCTCCAGAGGTACTCAGCTTTCTGTACCCCCCACCCACACTGCAGCCCAGTTGAGTATCTTCTCAGAGTTTTTGTGGCCAGCAACTGTGAAAGTGAGGTGACCCTGATGGCATTTGGATTCTGAAATGTTCACAGGACAGCACCTGCCTAGAATTCAGGTTGCTCAGGCTTGGAAAGGATATAATGGTTTTCCATTGGGAGCTTCATAATTGAATGAATGTAGGAGCAGTGGGGTTGGTGCCTTCTGAAACCCCTTTTGGGAATAAGAAAAGCGTAGCTGACTTATTTAGTCAGTTCAAGTGGAACAAAAGAATAGTGAGAATAGCTCGGGACTCTGACTGGTCCTTCTTGTCATCTGTGCTTTTGTATAGCTTAGCGTAAGGCTTAGTAAAAGTAGTAAAATTCCTGCTTATTATTTTTCATTCTTACATGTAGGGTATGGATATGCCTATATTTCCTAAATGTGATTAGAGGAATTACCATCAAATGTCAAACGTTGATTTTCTTCATTGGTAGCTGGTCCTGGTTATGAAATGACTTATTTGCCTTTTATGGGGATGTCTTGATGTGAGATAAAGGATGGGAGAGGAATGATTGTTGGAAATAGTTGACTTTTCAGGTAGCATCAGGGAGGGTTTGGGTTTTGTCTTCGTTTTTTAGTATTTAAACCAGAGGAGAGATAGCTTTATATATCTTGAGGTAGTCGTGTCTCTTAGCTTTTTTGATCTGATAATGGAGACAGGCAAAACTGAAAAAAGAAACCCAAATGAATTTAAGAGCTGGTTTTCTGGTTTCATTATTAGCACAAAAGGCAGCCAGCCAACCTTTGCAGGCCTACCTTCTCCGTAAGCAGTAATATACTTTCTACCAGTAGGTGTCCTCAGTATTTGTAAATGTCTTTAAAAAAAAAAGCATTCACTTGTCTTATGAAAAATATGATTATATAATTGTTTATAAAGTAGTTATTGAATATTAACTTAGTGTCCGGCAGTAGTCTTTTGTTTTAAGATTGACCAGTTTCTTTGTAGCAATATTTGATGATTACAATGAAGCAGAAAATGGGTCCATCTAAAGGCTTTTCTAGGAAAATAGGACTCTTGGCTCTCCATAGACAGTTGCTGCGGAGCACCTGTGCCCATTACACATGCAATGGCTGTGCCTTTCCAATGTGCTGTCAGAACAGGGTGCACAGTGTGACACTGGCTAGTGCCTTGTAGTGTTTGTTCTGTCACTGCACCGAGTATGCTGGGGAAGGTCACTTAGGAAGGGACTTGCGGGGAGTAGGAGGACGTCATGGGTGTCTGTTTATTTGTCAGTATACGCTTGAGTGAAAAATAGGCAAAGGATTCTCTTGAAAGCAAGTAATAACATTTCTGCTCAAGATTTAAGTGCTTTGTAGTTTTTAAAATTTCACTAATAATTTCCCAAAAGAACTATGTATGTTTCAAATTTTTTTATGTTCTTTAAGATCTATTTTGTACTTAAAAATTTCCCAGTGTGAATTGTGCATCCTGATATTGCGTGTCTGTTGCTACAATACTGCTACTTAATCTGGTATTTCTTAGGACATGAATGTTTGGGTTGGATTACAAATGTTTGGTTTTAATACCCATAACCAGCTCAGTCCTGCCAGCTCTAATCATTAGTCATGAAGTCTAAGGAGCTTAGTCAATGGCTCTGGACTTTAACCAAGAAATTGGGTATGATCAAATTTATTTCTTCTGATCATTGATGTAGCTTTTCTCAATTTATCTCTGTTTTCATATTGGTTCCTGCCTTCCTGGGTCAGCAGTGACCAGCTGTTGTAGGCATATTAGGTATTCCGAACACCTGATCAAATCACTGAGAAGAAAACTGGTAGCTCTAATGAATTACACTGATTTTAAGTTAAAAATCACTAGTTCCCCATGGTGAGGTTTACTTTTAAAGAGTAAAGGCTCAGGGGAGTGGACACATTGGCTAAAGCCATGAGAGCCTGATGAGGAGCTTTTGAGAACCTTAGGTCCATTTTATTTTGAAAATTCAAAGAGGCACTTCTGCTGTTTCAAAGAATACATCTGACAACCTGGTGGACACCTTACTCTTGGTTTTAAGATTTGCCATCTTAGATGTTGGTGAGGATTAGGCCTGATTTGGTTCGTGGTATTTATAGCCATTGCCTTTGTCTCTTGGTAGTTTAAAATTGGCAGCACATAGGCCATATGCCTATCTTGTGAAGATTTGAATACGTCCCTGGATCTCATGTGTGCAGGTTCTGATTTTGACTTGGCCCCCAGCCTCGCGTGGCCCTGGCAGTAACAGCAGGTACTTAGAAATGATAGAGGTCGATTCTTTTTCTGAGTCTGCCGTGGTTTGTGTCTCTCTTGAGGCCCTAATCATGTTGTAAGGTTAACATAAAGCACGCATTATTCTCTCCACTTTATGATTAAGGACACTGAAGGGAGGTGACTTGCTGAAAGCCACAAAGAAAATCAGCAGCTTGAGCCAAGATCCACTGCCAGATTTCCTGATGGATTTAGTCCAGCATTTAATACCAGCATCCCTTATAAGATCTAAGGGTGTTTACCTCTGTAGAAAGAAAGGCTGGAGAATACAAAACTTAATAGACATGCAAAATGCTTTAAAATAGATCCTTTAAATATATGATCTTGAGCACTTTATGTAACTAATAAGGTACCTTTTAAGCCTCAGCTCTGAAGGGCATGGTGAACCCTGTGCTCCTCTGTGATTTTTGCATCCAGCAGTCTACCTGTGTGGTTTTTTTTTTGTGTTTTTTTTTTTTTTAAGATTTATGTATTGAAACTCAGAGTTCCAGAGAGAGATTGAGAGATCTTCCATCCACTAGTTCACTCCCCAAATGGCTGAAACAGCCAGGGCTGGGTCAGTCCAAAGCCAGGAGCCAGAAACTTCTTCCAGGTCTCCACGTGGAAGCAGGGGTCCAAACACTTGGGCCATCCCTTGCTGCTTTCCCAGGTGCATTAGCAGGAAGCTGGATGGGAAGCGGAGCAGCCAGGACTCGAACCAGTGCCCATATGGGGTGCCGTGGCACTGCAGGCAGCAGCTTTATTCACTACACAACAGTGGCGGTCCCCAACATGTGCATTTGAAAACTACACACTTGCAGCTGTAGTTCCTGAATGCTAGTTGAAGAGCTCAAGGGTTACTGGTTTCCAGTAATTTATACATTTCTGGAAATGTGTATCATATAGTATTGACCTGACAGTGTAAAATGACCAACTACACAGAAGTAGTCATAAGGAGTTACTGCAGTTAGATTTCTCTGATTTCTTGAGATGACTTAAGTAGACTCCATGAATCATGTGACCTCAGACGTCTTGCTGGATGGGGAGCCACTTGGGATTATGCAGGGAGAGGCCACCACTTGTGGGTGGGATTTAGTTATGGTAACTGGGACCTCATTGTGAGGCTTGTTCGGCTGGAAAGTATCTTGGGGGTCTTGGTTGGGCCTCCAGGATACACATGATCAAGGAACAGGTTTATTAGAAAACCATACATTCACTTCACTTCACACGTGTACATTTAAGACTGTTCAAGGCATCAACGCTGGAATAAGATTTCCTGAGTCCCAGTCATTTCTACCACCCACAAATACTGTGGCTTTCAATAAGCTCCTGTGCCTCTGTAAGCCTCGGGTTCCCACCGCTTTCTAAAATGGAGATGATGGTGGCTCTGCCTCCTCAGGTCATAGTGAGATGATTCATGTGCACTGCTTAGCATAGTGGCTGACGTGTAGTACTCATTAAACATGAACATCATCAAGACTTCTACACCTCAAAAAAGATCCCTAAAATGGTTTTTAAGAAACACCACGGTCACCTTCTTGGTCTCCGAATGTGGCTTTATGGTCCACAGTGCAGTGGGGCTTTAAGTCTTCTTGTCACAATAATCCAGTGAGGGTAGTATGATTGCCCTCCTTCGAGAAGAAAAAAATTGAGGCTCAGTGCAGGTCCCAGGTTGGCTGAGCTACTAGATGGAGGAGTTGAGTCTCACATACCGGTCTGACCCCAAAGTCTGTGCTTTCCCAACCACATCACAGAGCCTCTGAATGACTAGATCGTGGATCTTCTCGCCACATAATATGTGAAGGGTGAACCGGCCTACCTGAGCAAATTGCCTGATGGTCGAAGGCCCATTTTCCCCCTGTGCTTGGGTGGGAGATCTCGCCATTAGTCAGTGCTTGTAGCAGCCCACCTCACAGAATAGCAGCACCCACTCTAGTGGGGGTTGCAAGCCCCACTTTGGAAGAGTTCTGGTAATTTCCGTTGTGTGTTTCTCAAAACCAAGATGCTGATCTTCGGCAAAATTCTGCGTGCTCAGCTCTGTGGAGGTGACACTGTTAGTTCTTCTATTAGTCATTTTGCTTGTCTACGTGAACTACCAGCCGTCCACACAAACCAGGCCCAGCTACCATCTGGATATTTGCAAATTGTGTCATTTTTATCACGACACTCTGAGATTGCCTCTAAAATCCTGGACCTGTGCCGCTGTTTTCATAGCTACTGAAAGAAAATAAATCACTGATCACATCTGAATGTTGCAGAGGCCTGGGTAAATGTAGTTGTCGTTGATGGGGTGTGTGTGTCTGTCTGTCTGTCTGGAAGGGCTGCGCTGTGTGTGATGTATGTGTGCATTTGCCTTCCATAATTTGTCAGCGGCAGTACCGGGCGGAGGTCACACATGAAATGAGGAAATTGCCGCGATTGCTTTGTCATTTATTCTTGCGGTGTTGGCTCATGGATTGTCAGGAGGGAAGGCCAAGGCCTTTCATTTTTTTTTTAATAAATTGACACCAGTTACTAGCTAAGAGCAGATTGTGTCCCGAGTGAATCATGAAGCGCTTCAGAGCCTTTGACTGGCTGGACAAGGAGTGGTTCTCAGCAAGTCTAGAAACACTTGGGTTGGAGGCGTTGCGTCCATTTCCAAGACGGCAGCCCCAGTTATTAGTAAACTTCAGTTACCTGGAGCTGAACCAGAAACCTTAACAGTGAAGTCCTTATACCTTTTTCTTTCTTTCTGGCTACTTAAGATGAGGAGGAAGGGAGTTATGAAACAGGCTTTTTATCTATTTTTTTCCTCCTGGGGATTTATGAAACAAACAAACAAAACCAGCCTTCAGGAAATGACCCAGGGTCATGGCATAAGAGAACCTCAGAGTGGGAAAGGCCATGGAAGACATGGAGCCCCGTTCCTGCTGTTGGAGCTCTTCATTCTGTCTGAACATCTCCGGGGACGGAGCGCCTGACCTTTTCAGGCTTATACTCTGATTTTGTTCAGTATGGCTGATGAGCAGATCCTACACTGCTTTCTGGAGCTGTGTGTCATCCCCCACTACCTTCCCATGTGTCTTCCCCTGCCATATTTGAGAACTGCTCTCTCCCCCACCCCACATATGCGTGCTCTCCCTGCCTCTTCGTCCAGTGGCTTTCTCCTGGCTAGACTTTCCTCCTTCCTCCAACTTTCCACATGTGACGTGTCCTCTGTCTTTCCCATCTTCATCGACTTCTTCTCGACATCCCAGTGGCCTGGAAATCTTGATTATTGGTCAACCCAGACACTCTGTGGTGCTTTATCAACAAACAAGATTTCTTTATGTTCCATATGCTGTCTTTGACAAGAGAAGTAGACTAATAAATGGAAAAGATTTTTGAATTAAGATGATGACTAAAGATTAATATCTTTATAAGTATTATATAAATATTTAGCAGAATATGTAAAAGAATATACAAGCTTTCAATCAACAGATGGGCAAATGTGTACTAATAAGCAGTTCACATATCAGGAACTGTGAAAGTAAAGATTATTTAAAATGTTCACTTTTTTTTTTTTTTTTTTTTTTGACAGGCAGAGTTAGTGAGAGAGAGAGAGACAGAGAGAAAGGTCTTCCTTCCTTTGGTTCACTCCCGAAATGGCCACCACGGCTGGCACTGCGCCGATCCGAAGCCAGGAGTCATGTGCTTCCTCCTGGTCTCCCATGCGGATGCAGGGGCCCAAGCGCTTGGGCCATCCTCCACTGCCCTCCCGGGCCACAGCAGAGAGCTGGACTGGAAGAGGAGCAACCAGGACTAGTACTCGGCGCCCCAACCGGGACTGGAACCCAGGGTGCCGGCACTGCAGGCGGAGGATTAGCCAAGTGAGCCACAGTGCCGGCCTAAAATGTTCACTTTAATAGGAATTATAGAAAGGAAAAAGGCTAACAATGATAAGATACTGTTTAATACCTAGCTGATGTTATAACTATTTGATAGACATGATAAAACTCACTGCTGCAGATGTCACAAAATAGCGTATCTTGAGCATGTTGAAAGACAAAAAAGTTTCAAACCTTGGGACTTGGTGTTCTAGCTTTTGAGGGGAAAAGATGTGTGTCCAAAGTTGTTAATAGGGACATCATTTGTAGTAATGTTCATGCTTTATACCTGTGCATTTTATAGGTATCCAAACATTTGCATATTCTTTGACTCACCTGAGTATAATAATCCTCATTTTTAAAGATGAGGATACCAAGGGTCAGAGAGGCCAGTGATTTGTCCAGTGTCACACAGCTAAGAATGGCATAGCTGGTGCTTGAAGTCTGATTGTGTGGTTCTAGTCTAGCATCCTAAGAATGGCATAGCTGGTGCTTGAAGTCTGATTGTGTGGTTCTAGTCTAGCATCCTTTCCTGCTTATTTGTAATATCCAGAAAAGTCAACAACCCCTCTGTGCTCTAATAGGAGCAGAGGGGATTCGCTCCATGGCCTGTGGCACAGGGGCCAATGGCATCATCTGCAGCCATTACCCACTAGCACACAGAAATACGCTAGTGTGCCTGGGAAACACAAAAAGGAAAAACATCCAACATAATTTTGTATATCATGTAACCAGTTTAAAACTGTATCTATGCAAATGCGATGTAATGAAGTGGGAGAAGGGATATGGCATTCAGAGCAGGCCGTCCTTTCTCCTGCCCATTAAATTCATCGCCCTGCCACCCTGCATCCAAATAGCAGTGGGTTATTTTCACATGCGTTATCTCCTGTGGATCTTGCACCAAGGGAAGGAGCTGGGTAAGACAGGGACTGTTCTTTTTGTTGTCAACTGAGGAAAGAGAGATTGAGAGAGGTTACGAGGCAGGGCCAACCTGGAGCTCTTGGCATGTCAGGGTGTTCACTTAAGCCAGCTGTAAGCAGCACTGTTTGGCGGTGTTCAAAGTGAGCCCTGCTAAAGTTAGCCAGCAACGGGCATTTGACACAACGATTAAGGTTAACCTGCATCCCATTTCAGAAAGTTTAGCCTTGAGTCCTAGCTCTTCCTATTCCAGCTTTCTGCTAGTGCACACTCTGGGAGGTCCCAGCAACCCACTGTGAGACCGGATTAAGTTTGGGCTCTGGCTTCAGTCTGACCCAAATCTGGCTGTTGTGGGTATTTGGGAAGTGAACAAACAAATCTCACACTCACTCTCTCTCTCTCTCTCTCTCTCTCTCTCTCTATATATATATATATATATACACACACATACATACATACATATGTATATATAATATACTATATATAATCTGTCTCTCTGCCTTTCAAATATTATTAATTAATTCATTAATTAATTTTAGTCAGAACACCACACTCAGTGACCTTGTCTTCAGGCCAGCGAGCTGGAGAGCCTTTTCCATGGCCTGCCCTCTGGAAGATCTAAGCTCCAGGCCTTCTTCTGTATTTGATAGATCATTGTTAGGGGAAGCAGAAAGCCTGCAAAGAGTGGATAGACACAAAGCTCCATACAGGTAGGGACACATCTTAAAGTCGTGTCCTTATGAACTCTGCAGATGTACTGTGTGCACTGAGGGTGACAAAGAATAAGGAGAAATACGGCCTTTCCTGAGGGGACTCATGGCAGGGTCTCGAAAAAAATATAAACATGAATGATTAGCACTTGCCACTGTTTGGAAGTCTGGACTCTTTCTGGAGGAAGAAGCCATAGAAGACAGAAGGATGCAAGCTAGTGGGTGAGGAGAGCCGGGCTGATGACGGATGAGCTTCAGGCCTGGACACAAGGTGATCTCTCCGTGTGCTACTTATGTTGACAGGCTAGCATTTCATAATCCCTGAGTGAGGCAGGCTTGTCAAGAATGACCCTGGGCAGATACAGAGGGGATAACTAGAAGTCCCTGGTGAGGACTGTTCTGAATTTTTGCCTTCACACAGATTGGGGAGGGGTGTGGGTGGCTGGTCAATATCCTGTTGGGTTTCCTCGGTCTCAGTTCATTTTTACACATCGCATCAGCCTTCCTGCTTGCTGCCTGGTGATTGTCTTGGGTGCTTCTGGGTGTGGTCTCCCAGAGGGGTCGGAAACCACTGTGAAGAAGGAAATCAACTTTTAGAAGAGAGAAAAACTGATAGTGGCTTCAGCGAAAGCCACAGGTGCATGGTGAAGCAGCAGCTCCTTCCACTTCAGCTGTTGAGTGGTGGCTTGTCAGCATCTGAAGGGACACCTTGTTTTCTCTTGTCTCTGAATGCTTTGTGCCCAGGCTCTAGGGTCCTAGGAGAATGAACTTGGTTTTGACAACAACATCGAGGAATGTGAGCATGCCTTGGAAGTCTCTTAAATGCGGCATCCAGGAGCAGGCGTTTGACAAATTGGCTTAGACACCTGCTGGGTTAAGACACTGCTTGCATCTCAAATCACAGTGCCTGCATTGCAGTTCAGCCTCCATGTCCAGTTCCAGCTTCCTGCTATTGCACTGCGTGGAGGCAGCAGGTGAGGCCCAAGTACTTGCGTCCCTCAGGAGACCTGGTTTGAGTTCTGGATTCCTGGCTTCAACCTGACCCAGCCCAGCTCTGGCTGTTGCAGGCATCGAGGAAGTGAACCAGCGGATGGAAGATCTCTCTGTGTCTGTGTTTCAAATAAAGAAAAACAAATGAACAAAAAATTATAAGGCAGCGTCTATCTCTGGTTCTTAGAAGAGCGTCCTACCTAGCTGGGGACAGGACACAAAAAAGCTCAGCTTCTTAGGACTTCAATCTGTTTCTGGCTGGAGAGGACAAGATTAGATCATCACTCTCAGAGAATGGTTTCAGACCACTTGTGGCAGCACAGACGATACAAAGACAAGTCACAAAGTGATTTTAAATCACTTTCCTTTTTAAAAAAGATTTATTTATTTATTTGAAAGGCCGAATGACAGAGAGAGAGAGGGAGACAGAGAGAGGGTTGGAAAGAAGTCTTCCATCTGCAGGTTCATTCCCCAGATGGCTGCCATGGCTGGAGCTGGGCCTATCCAAAAGCCAGGAGCCAGGAACCAGGAGCTTCTTTCAGGTCCCTCACATGGATACAGGGACCCAAGCACTTGGATCATCCTCTGCTGCTTTCCCAGGTGCAGCAGCATTCAAGTCCTAGCTGCTCCACTTCCAAACCAGCTCCCACATGGGATGCTGGTGCTGCAGAGGGTGGCTTAACTTCTACACCACAGTGCCAGCCCCCACTTTCTCTTTTCAGTTCACCGCATATCCTTCTGATTCTGTTGAGCCTCATTTTGGAACTGTATCCCTTGATGATTTCTGTTTTTTCCTAAGTGCGGGCCTCAGGCTTAGCTTCAAGTATGCAATGATATCCAACAAGAAGTTTAAAAGTTTCATTTTTAAAAGCTTGTTTCTGTTTCTGGCTGGTGATAGAGATTTTCCATTTAAAGGGGCAATGCAGTTTATTTTTATGTCTACCTAGGTAAGAATGAGTAATTTGAGGAAACATTTAAGTACATAGTAGTTCTCATGATATGGACATGTGGCAAAAAAGTTGTCCAGGTAGAACGCAGAGTTTAGAAACAGTGCAGCAGGCATGTTCTGAGGGCTCCTGTCCTGTAAGGTTAAAATTCTTTTAGGAGTTACTGGTAAGTTCTTAAGTTTGGGCTCAGGCACCTGCAGACTAAAGCTTTAAACACTGAACAGAGGTGCCAGATTTCAGAAAGTAAGACTGTTAAATAGGTAAAAATTTCTTTTGATTTGTCATAGAAAACAGTTTTGGACTACATGTCAGCCAACTAAAAATATAACATTAGATTTCTGCCCTACGAACAGAAATCTTTTTTTAAATTCAAAGATGGGCAGGTGATTAGCATAGTGGTTAAGACACAGATTGGAAACCCCGGGTCCCACCCCTGGGTTGGTTGCCTGACTGTGGATTCTGACTCTGGCTTCCTGCTAATGTGCCACCTGGGAGACAATGGTGATGGCTGAAGTGATTGGATCCCCGCCACCCACATGGTAGATGTGGGTTGAGTTCCTGGCTCCCAGCTTCAGTCATGGTCCAGCTATTGTGGGTATTTGAGCAATTAATCAAGCAGTGGGAGCTCTAAATAAAATAATAAAAATTAAAAGAAAATAGCTTCAAGAACGTCCCAAGTGCCAGCTGAAATGATTTAACCCATTTTCTTTCTTTTCCCCCTTTCTGCTAGGGGGAAGGATTGGGCAAATTTACATTTTAATTGGAAGCAGTCATGGAGTGTAGGAGCTTGGATTTGGAGGTCAGACTGAGCTGAGAGACTTTGGACCAGGAACTTGTCCTCTAAGCCTCTGTTTCTGCATCTGCACATTGCGACTTTCCAAGGGAATTGTAACAGTGAAGTGCACATACAAAGGGCTTTCCCAGAACAGGGGCTCGACAGTTTGTCACCAGTAGCAACATGTAATTCGAGTGAGTCCCAGTTGAATAGAATCTTCATTTTTTAAGGTTTTTTTTTTTTAAAGATTTATTTATTTTATTTGAAAGGCAGAGTTACAGAGAGAGAGAGAGAAGCAGAGACAGAGAAATCTTGCGTCTTCTGGTTCACTCCCCAAATGGCTGCAACAGCTGGGGCTGGGCATCCATATGGGATGCTGGCACTGCAGGTGACGGCTTTATCCACTACGCCACACAGCGCCGGCCCCTAGAATCTTGCTTTCAACGGGCCTGTCCTGAGCTCACTCCAAGTTGGCCTTGGGCATTTTATGTTTTTCTCCTAAATCAAAGATGGTCTAAGCACACTGGCAAGCTTCGCATTCATTCCTGCCAGAGAGAATTTAAAAAATCTGGTGCGGTTTCATGGTTGTTGCCAGGATGACTTTCAAATGGGGGAAGAGCTGCGAGTGGAGAGCTACCCTGGCTGTACCAGGAGGAGCATGTCCTCCCTGGGGTCAGCTCTTACCTGCCACTCATCACTGGCAATCTTAGCCAAGCACTGACCACAGACAGAACCAAGGCAAGCAGGTGAGGATGGATTAGGATGCTTTGAGTTCTCAACACCCCATTCTGTTAGCAGGGTGCGTTCTTTGGTTGTAGATAGGTCTTTTATTTGAAATGTGGGGAAGCTCCACAGTATACTAGAGTGGAGCTGGTGAAAAGTCAGATAACTGAAAAATGACCCCTGCTACTCTTGAAGGGTCAGGAAATGTTTATTGAGCCCTAACACACTCCCTGCCTAGGTTTAAACCAGGAAGAGGTATGCTTTCTACCCTCAAGAACTTCCACTTGACTTTGATCCTGTTGTTAGCAAAGCTAACAATGCAGGAGAAAGGGGGTGGGAAGCAGGTGCTGTCACTGGGGAGGTGGCCATCCAGTGAGCCCACCAGGGGCTGGAAGCTCCCCACCCCTCCCTAGTTGTGGCCCAAGGTAAGGGCAGTGGCTGCTGGAGGCACACGAGCAGGTGCCTGAGAGGTTAGGGTGAGAGGAGCTGCTTAATCCAGATAGGCCTTGCTCGTTTAATTCATGGCTTCAACTTTTCCACTTCCTGCCTCAGTTTCCACCTCCCTTCCACCTCTGTACTCTGTGTCTTTCAGGATTCCACCAGGTTTAGGAAGTTAACAGTGCTATGCTTGAGAACTCCGTAGGCTTGGGCTCTGTTCTGGCATGCGATCTCAGGCAAGATTGTTAAACCCTCTGAGTCCTAGTTGCCTGCTTTCTGAGATGGGAGCATTAATAGCACTCACTTGAGTGAACTCGAAGACATGATGCACAGGAAGCACTTCGGCACAGCCGTGCCCAGCGTCAGCCTGCCAGCTGCTCTTACGTTGTTACTAAGGTTTGTGTCCCAGGAAGCCAGTGTGGGGGTGGCAGGGAGGGCTTTTAAATCAGGTGGGTTTGAACTCAGATTTCAGCTCTGCCAGTCAATTACTGTTATGACTTGGAGCAAGTCATTTCACTTCTCAGAACACCTGCTTCCTCTTCTATAGAATAGAGCATAAAATGGGGGGTGCTCTGTGGAGCAGATGAAAGTGTGTGTGCCAGCATCGGGCCTGGGTGACTCTGGCTGACTCCACAGCTCTTGCTGCCTCCTTCTCCCCTCCCCCAGGGATCCTGTGGTTCACATCTCACTTCACAGTGGGAACACTCACACCTGGGTCAGTGGCTGGACCGCTTCTGGGTTTCTACAAAATTGCTTGAATCTGTGAGGAGGCAGCACTGAGTTTGGTTACTAGCCACTCACCATGGTGTGGCCGGGTCAGGTGGCTCCTGTTCCCCTCTGCATAGCCTTGCTCTGTGAGCTTGGGCATACCTACCCTACCCTTACCCTCAATCGTAACTCCTAAAGGTGATAGAGGAAGGCATTCATGGCTGGTCAATGAACCTTCGCTCCTTCCGCCTCCTTTCCCAGGAAAACTGTTCTGCAGGTTAAATCCCCAGCAGTCTTCTAAAGGAACCCTCCCCTCTGCCAGTGGTCCACAGTGGAAATCACAGAAGAGCTTCACGCTCCCCTCACTCTACCCGAGGAATAAACACTGTGTTTCTTTTACATCAAAGCTCCTCTTCTGGAAACTTTTTGGTCTATGTGTGTGTGTATACATTTTTATATGTATATATAAGCATAGATATAAAATATTTGAAAGAATGTTAGAAGAGGAAAGACAGGTCTTCCATCCACTGGTTCGCTCCTCACATGGCCACAAGAGCCAGGAGTGGGCCAGACCAATGCCAGGAGCCAGGAACTCCATCCAGGTTTCCCATGTGGGTGGCAGGGACTCAAGTACTTGAGCCATCAGCTGCTACTTCCCAGGCGTATTAACAGGGAGCTGGGTCAGACACAGAGTAGCCCGGACTGAAACCTGCACTCTGATATAGGACATAGGCATCCGGCAGCTTAACCCATTGCCCCACAGCACCCGCCCCTCTGGAAACTTTTGCTGGCACTTCTTACCAGTTACCTCTCCCATGGCTAAGCAGTTTTTACACACCCAGCAGTCAAATCACAGGTTTATATTTTGCTTGTTTAAGTCACCTGCTAGTGTGTCTCCATTCCCCACGATTGCCTTGTAATTGAAAGGGGCTGAGAGTGGAGAGCAGAGCTGTATCTCTGAGGCTCCTCGCCGCCTTCTGTCATATTCACAGCCTTCTGAATTTTAATAGACTGTAGCTAATGATACATGTGGGAGCATATTAATTGCTGGGAGTTAGAAATAACACATAATCACTATGTTCCAAGATTGCAAATGTATAGCACTGACAGCCAGTGTTTGCCGTGAGCCTTTGGAAAAATCCATGGTTAGTGGGCAGTTTTTTTCAGTTTCTGCCATTAAAATTCACTACAGAATGACAATTGTTTCAACAAATAAAGTTGGCCTTGTGTTCTGCATGCATGAGCACATGCACACACACACACACACACCTCCCAGGGAATAACATTTTGAAGTTCTAAGTCTGCTCATTTCAGATATGTGGGGGCAACAGAAAGGCCATATTGACTGCATGATGGAGTTCCTACATCACGGTTTCCTGAACAGCATGCCTTGTACCTTATTTTTCTGCAGTACCATTGCTCAGTGGGTGGTAATATGTTAGCTGAAAACCAATAGTTTAAAATTTTTAAAAAATGTGTTCCCATCCCAACCAGTGCCATTTTCAGGTTTTGCCAAATTCTGTTCTTGGTTGGAAGCAGAATGTTCTGAGACACTCAAGTGCTTTGCTCCCTGTCTAAGTGTTGGCGTGTGCTGCTGACACTGGGAGGGGTAGTCTGTGCTTGGAGAGACAGCTAGGGAGTGACAGGAAGGTATCTTATGTTTCTCTCTGGAGTTCACATCTTTGCAAAGCTTGTCTGTCTGATAATCATTGTTCCTGTCACAAATAGAAACTGGGCAGCAGAAGGGGCTCTGTCAAGTGCTGCTGCAGACCTGGTGATCTTGGTCAGATGCCCCTGAAGCCTTCACCCAGCAACCCAGTGTGGGACCCTCAGGCCTGGCCCCATCAGATGGCTGACCCAGCCATTGGCCTTAGTCACCTGAGATGTGCTTGGTAGAAGAGATTCAGCTGGAACAGTCTGTCCTTTCTCTGAGACATCGAGATTAAGATCAGTGTGTCCCTTTTCATCTCTGCACTGTTTTTTCCTTTTCTGGAAAGCAAAGATAATGCTGAGCTTCAGAAGGTGACAGGTGAGTAAGAGAGAGAGAGGACACGGCTGTGGCTCTGTTTCATCCTTTCTGGAAGCCAAAGGTAATAACATTATCTTGGTGAAAATTTCAACCTCGCACATCTGACAGGTTCAATGCCTGGAGTTCCTGTGATTGTCTTAGTCCCAGACAATATCGGGGAACTGGCAAGACTGGAGGTCAGCTCTTTGAGGCCATAACGCAGCAGTGTTGTAGGGAAGAGTCACCTGCAGGCTCAAGACCCTTCTTTGGGCTCCCTCCCCGCATGCGGGTCCTCATCTCAAGATTTCACCTCTTCTTCGGTACAATGTTGGATCTGGCCAAGCCACAGCCTGTTCTGCCCTGTGCAGCCAGAGAGCTTGACTAAGCAGATGATAAAGCTGCAGGAAGAAAGAGGAGACAGGAATGTGGAATCAAAACACATGGTCTCATAGCGGCCTCCACAGCCAGAGCCTGGGGGAGGTATGTGACTGTGGCAGGTGACGTGGAGCTCCAGCTTAGCCCGCAGGAGAATGGAGGATGGCAGGAGAGCTGACTGGGGGAGACACCACTCCTCTCTCTGGACGTTAGAAATGAGAGCAGTGACTTCACACTGGCCGTGGGCTTCCTGTGGAGCAGGCCTGTGCCAAGCACACAGTGTACATCACCTCATGTGATCCTCCCACAACCCTTTGAGGGAGTGGGAGCATCAGCTCCAATTCGCAGAAGAGGGAACAAATCCCTAGAAGTTACATTGCGGGCACAAGGTCATAGGGTGTTGCACTGTTGCCTGAAGAATTGGCTCATATTTTACCCTTAGATCCTTTGCAAAGAATCAATACATTCGTTGGGCCTGAGTCTTAAGAACTGTCAAACTGCTGCAGAGGCTTTTTGCTCATTCCTAAGCCCAGAGGGAGACCAGAAAATGTCCTCAAAGTACTCTTGAGGTTTTTCCATTCCTTCTTCCAGAGCCCAGGAGCAGGAATGAAATCCCAGAGGCATCCTGCTCCTCTTTCCCCTCTGACTCAGCCCAAGGGAGAGCCAGGGAATCCTCTTCACAGAGATCAACAAATGAAGAACTTTTATCCCACCTAAGAATTCCCAAGAAGTCAGGAAATGACCGTGAAGGCCCAGAGCCACAGACTCCTTCTGGGCCCTGTGGATAGAACCAGGCCCTTGTTGCTACCTCGTGGTTGCCACCTTCCAACCAGGCATATCAGCTGCGACCCCATTTCCCAGCACTGGGGAAGGCTGTGGCATGGTGGGCACATCACTCCTGTGGCGTTCTAACCACGAATGCATAACCTGAGTCTAAGGGTGAGAAAACCTGTTCTCCTGGGCCCCGGGTTGGCCTTCCGGTAAGGACCCCAGGGAGATGCCTGCTGGCAGCCCTCCTGCTTGTTCAGAAGGTCCGACTCTTGAAGTACATCAGCTCTGAGCACCTGGTCTGTTCTGCCTCGACAGAGTCAGAGCTTTGCATGCAGTTCCGAGGCCAGATGTGGAGCCAGGGACCACAGACAGACAGAGCGAAACATTTGACTTCCTCTTTTCTCTGAAGGTCTGTAGCACCATGTCTGGGCATGACCAAGATAAGTTTCAGGCGGTGGGGGCTGGCATTTGCTAAAAGAACTCATCCAGGGTGTGGGTGTGTGTTGCTGCTTCAGTCCAAGGTTAAGTAATAGTAACATCCTGTGTAAGAGAACCCGAATGTGGCTTTCTGCTAAACTCCAGTATTTTAGGGCTATTTATTAGAAGTGTTTCATCTTAGGCCAATTTAACCAGTAGCAGACTAATAAAATAACAAATTCGGGCTTGCTGCCAGAACAAATGTTGACTTACCCTTATGATGTTGACTAAAACGAATAAATTTGAAAGTAATTGAGGAGTGAAACCATGGCCAAAAATACATAGTCTGAAACAGTGGTTCTGTTTTATTTTACTGGCACTGTTAAGAGATTATGTTCATAACCTAGGCCACTGCCAGCTTCAGAGTCCCATATTTTACTGAATTATTTTCCAAGGTTCCTTCCCGCCCTCACCTCCCCACCAGCTCACAAACCCCTCACTCAGTAAAAATGTGTTTCCCCATAGCAGGCAAGTAGGACAGGTTCCTTGTCCAACATGGGAGTGAAAATCCAGTGATGACTGGCGGCATAAATGTAGTAAGTTGCTGTCGTCTTCCCTCAGACCCAGAACCGTGTGCTGTGGACATTTGTCTTCCCTCTCGGAGTTTGCGGTCCAGTTCATTGTTTCTCCAGGGTGTAGCGGGTGAAATCCACCTGGCCTGTCCCAGGCCCTGGCTTCTCTTCGTTTTTGCCATTCAGTGTATGTGAACACTGGAGAGCCATAGTGTTTTTGGTCTTGAAAGAAGCAGAAGAGGCCTGGAGGAAATGAAGCCAGGAGAACCCCAGAAATGGTCACACATGGTAACTTCTGCCCCTGATCCTGACTTGCATCCTGTGGGAAACTGTGTGAGTGTGGTTCCAGAGGCTCAAGTCAGCACCGTCCGAGTTGGGCCAAGTGTTCTCCTGGAACCTCTCCCGTGACCAGAGCGCCCCCTACAGCAGCTGCCTTACCTGCAGACTTCGACCCAGAAGCCAGAGGTGCTGACTCACTCACTCAGGCTGACATTTCGGTGATCAACAAGGAATAAATCTCTGTCCAGCCCTCATGGGTTCAGTTTTACAGCCCTGAGAGTTGATCCTTATACTTGTGGATTGGCCCCAAATGTCTTGTGATGTCTCCATTAGCCCTTCCATGAGGGAAAGCTGGAGAAATTGTCAGAGCTTCAACAATCCCACAGCCTGTCTACAGCTTAGGCATGCGGCTGCACTAACTCAGGATGCTCTCCCCACCCCTGCATGAGCAAAAGCAAAAGCAAAAGCAAAAACAAACCCCAGCATTTGGTTTTTGCATTTCAAGACGGGAATTGGCAGATCTTCTCATAGCGCCTGATTCTGGAGGAGGGTCATGAGCCATTTCTTCAAAGAGGAACTCACATCTCCCCTCAGTGCCTCGTACAAGGTAGCCAGGGGCCAAACTTGCTGCTGGGGGAAGACAGACACAAGGATGTGGCCTCCAGGTTTGTGATTAGCCAAAACAGAGGTATCCAGGTGACTTGTTAAAGTCTCGCAAAGCCTATGGTTCCTTTGTTGAAATCACTGAGACGTGTCTGTAGAAGGAAATGATAGTTCTGAACTCACCTCACAGATTAGAAGCCGGGATTTCTGCAACGTGTGTGGCCTCTTCCAGGAATCCAGGTTTCCATTGGAATTTGGGTCTCATTATTTGCCTTTTATTTCTGGTAACAGATGACACCAAATCAGTTATCTCTGTGCCAGGGAAAAGGACAGAAAAAAAATTCAATGGAAATTTTGAAATAGGGAAGAATCCCTATTGTCCTTTTCTATTTCCTGGAAATAGGAAGATCTCCGTCCTTCACGGGCCACAAGGAAGTCCCTGTCCCGTGCCCACAGCCCCACGCCTTTGTTGCTCAGCAGCTTTCGGGAGGCTTCTCATTATTGCCTGTGTATCCTGTGTGCTTGCAGTGGCCACCATGCCCTGCCTGCTGACCACCTCACCTGCCCTGCTCCCTTGCCAGCCCCAGCCAGCACTGAGCTCGTGGGTTCTCTGTCTGGATCAACCTTCTGGTTCTCCCTACTCAGCCAGGGGACGTTCCCCCAAGGGTGACACCTGTGCACTTCAGTGGAGGCCCTTTGCCCATAGGGAAGAAACCGTTCCTGCATTGGGTTTAGAAGGATGCACAAGGTCAGAAAGCATCTCCTCCAATGTATGCATCGATTACAAAGAAAATAGTGGTGACTTCACAGCAGAGAAATCCAGTAGTCACCACTTGTGCGTTAGCTCCCTATAGCTGCTGTGCCAAAGTGTTAATAACCTAGGTGGTTTAAAACAACAGAAATTCATTGTGTTACTGTTTGGAGCCTCAAGTCTGAAATCTTGGTGTCGACAGAGCATGTTTCCTAGAAGTCTGCGAGGAAATCCTTCTCGTTTCTGGTGTTGGCTGGCAGTCCTTGGTGTCATTTGGCTTGTAGATGCATCGCTATAGTCCCTACCTCTGTCCTCACAGGGCCAGCTTCTCCCTGTGTGACTCTGTCTAAATTCTCTCCTCTTCTGAGGACACCTAGTGACTGAATTTAGGACCCACTCTAATCCAGCATGACCTCATCTGAAGTTCATTATAGTGACAAAGATTCTGTTTCCAAATAAGGTTACATTTGTGGGTACTCAGAATTAGAACTTGCACCAGTGTTTTTGTGGAGACATAATTCAAGCTGTAACACCACCATAGCCAAGTCAAGGTGAACATAACCAGTAATAAAATGTAGCAGCGTCATATCCACCCTGTGATAGGATGTACCCAGAAAGGTTAGTCTTCTGTTGTATTCCTGCTGAAGTGCATAAATTGAACCCAATCATGAGGAAACATCAGATACATCCAAATTGGGAGACATACTATAATGTGAATACGGGGTTCTGGATGGATCCTGGAACAGAAAAGGTATATTAGTGGAAAAACTGGTGAGAGCCCAATAGCTGCTGTCCTGGTTCAGTTTGTTGTTTTATGCCAGTGTTTATTTCTTAGTTTTGATAAATGTACCATGGTTATGTAAGGTGTTAATATTAGAGGAAGTGGGGTAAAGGGTGTGTGGGAACATTCTGTAGTGTTGTTTAAAAAGATTTATTTATTTATTTATTTGAAAGGCAGAGTTAGAGAGAAAGAGATCTTGCATCCACTGGTTCACTCCCCAGATGGCTTCAAATGCTGGGACCATACCAGGAACCTGAAGTGCCATCTAGATCTCCCATGTAGGTGGTGGGGATCCAAGTACTTGGGCCATCTTTGGTTGCTTTCCCAGACACATTAGCAGGGAGCTGGATCGGAAACGGAGCAAGGGTGGCATTGTGGCATGGTGGGTAGAGCCACTGCCTGCAACGCTGGTATCCCATTTGGGCACCAGTTCACATCTCGGCTACTCCATTTCCAATCCAGTTTGGTGCCAATGGCCTGGAAAAATTAGCAAAAGATGGCCCAAATGTTTGAGCCCCTGCCACCCATGTGAGAGACCCAGAAGAAGCTCCTGGCTCCTGACTTCGGCCTGGTCCAGCCCTGACAGTTGTAGCCATTTGGGGAGTAAACAAGTAGATGGAAGATTACCTCCCCTAATCTGTAACTGACTTTCAAATTAACAAATATGTCTTTTTAAAAAAAAAAAAAGTGAAGAAATGGAGCAGTCAGCACTTGAATCTGTACTCACATGGGATGTTGGCATCACAGAGGCTCACCCTGCTGTGCCACAATGACAGCCCTTACTCTGTGCTATTTTTCCAAGTCTTCTATAAATCTACCCAATTAGCAAATTTGAGAGCCTGACCAAAACAGATAGATCTGTAAAACAACATGACTTATTTTCAACCATTTTTTAAGAAAAACATTAACAGGGGAGGGGAAGTCTGTAGGAGTTCTTTGAAGAACAAGAGACAAAGCAGCCATCAGGTGCCCCCAAAGCAGAAGAGTGGGGTTGTTGGAAGTAAAGCTTTTGGCATGAAAGGAGGCAGGGGGAGGGGAGAAAAATTGGCAAGCGGGTCAATGAGAGACCCTGAGAGGGTGGGGACGACCCTGGCAGTAGGAGGTGTCATGTCAGAGGCAACGGGAACACAAGAGAGTGGGTGGTGACCTGCAAGATTTGAAGGTGAGGATCACAGGCATAAATCGTACAATGATGTGAACTGCCCTTGTGAGCCTGAGGAAGGGACGTGGTGAGGGCCAGGCAACTGTAGCCTTGATTGGAGATGGGTAGAGGGGCATGAGAATCTGGGGGGATGGAGTTGGGGAAAGCGAAGCGCACTCATAAATTAGAATACAAGGGGAACAGAGGACTCTGTGTGGGCATTCTGTTCTTGCAGGCCCCTTGCTTCCTCTGTGTGTTTCTAGAATCATCAGAATTGAGCTCTGCTGGATTGTTACCCAGTGGAATTGAGTGATCTGGATGGGTCTCTTAATGAGAATGGATTAAGAACCAGCTGACAGAGTAAAGAGAAGACCCCAGGAGGCCAGGCAGCCAGGCTGCTGCCTCTCCATGGGTTTGTCCATCGTGAAATGTGAATTCGCTCTCCCATCTTCCATTTTCCCAGCCATGTGGACCTTTCTCTAGTCCAGTCCATATTAGTGGAGAGTTAGTGAAATTTAGGACTAACTTTCCATTTCACCATGTTCCTTCCATTCTGGGTGATGTCTGTCTTTGGAGTATTTTTTTTCTCACTAGGCCATCACCAACAATTGAAGTAGAAATCTCCTGGGTCACCTGTCTATTTGTACAATGACTTTATGTCCATGATGGAGGGAAGAGGAATAAAAAAACTGTTTAATATGGAGAATTTTGACATGAACCATAGGCAGGACTGCATGCAGAGTACCGTGTGCCTGGCACTCAGCTTTGACATCTACCAACCTGTGACCAGTTGTATTTCCTTCCCATCTTCTCCTTTCCTCGACCTCAGATTATTTTGAAGTGGATGCCAGGCATCCTATTTTTTTAATATCCTTTATTCATTTCTATTAATGATTAGGGAAAGTTGGTGTTATATTTGGCAGATTTGTTCAGAACGTGGAAGAATAAAATGCAGTAGGCTAGGATAGGACACTCACAGTAAAAGTCAGATATATCGCTTGCCTACCAAGGGATGACCCTGCTTGCCCAGTTCCAGAAAGAGTATGAAAATCAAGTATATACCACCTGCTGGAACCTGACAGTGACTAAGTATGAGAGGGTGGGTACCTGGGCCTAGTTGTCTTCAAACGTGTCACAGCAGAAAAGCTGAAGCTGAGGCCCTCTGGCCAGGGAGCTCTTGCCTACAGGTATCATATAGCACGCTTCCTCTCATCCTCAAGTGGATAAGAATAGCTTCTGTGTTCTTTAATGGTTAGCAACAACCAGAAGATTAACGTTTTGTGACTTGAAAATTATATGAAATTTTAATTTTAGTGTCCATAAATAAAGGTCTAATGAAACATAGCCATACTCATTTATTTATATATTGTTCAGAGTTGGTAACAGAAGGTCTTCAGGTACTTGTCACAGAAGCTGGACAGTCCACAAAGTCTCAATAAAATATTTGAGTCTGGGGGCCAGCACGGTGGCTCACTTGGTTAATCCTCCGCCTGCGGCACTGGCATCCCATATGGGTGCCAGGTTCTAGTCCCGGTTGCTCCTCTTCCAGTCCAGCTCTGTGCTGTAGCCCAGGAGGGCAGTGGAGGATGGCCCAAGTGCTCGGGCCCCTGCACCTGAATGGGAAACCAGGAAGAAGCACGTGGCTCCTGGCTTTGGATCAGCACAGCGACATCCGTAGCAGCCATTTGGGGAGTGAACCAATGGAAGGAAGACCTTTCTCTCTGTCTCTCTCTCACTGTCTAACTTTACCTGTCAAATAACTGGCCACTCGCAAAGCATTAACCAAGCCCTGGTTGTATGGCATGGACTCTGGAGTCTACCTTCTCAAGTTTAAATCCTGGCCACCTTTTTTTCAGCATAATGGCTTTAAACAAATTGAGCACTCCATGCCTCACTTTGTCCATCTCTAAAATGGGGATCATAACAGGAGCTGCCTTGAAGGGATGTTAGAAGGAGCACATGAGTTAATATCTGTAAAGCACTGAGACTGTGACCAGTATTGGGTCCTGTGACTACTGTTAGCTTGTTGTTGTTGTTGTTACTTATACCAGAGGTTCTCAGTCATTGTGCAATTGTAGCTTCCTATTTAACCTGAGCACGACGAAGACCACCTGGAGTGTTCCTACCAGGACCCTGCACGTGCAGCCTGCAAATGCTTCCCTGATGCTTCCAAACATCGGGGAGGCTTTTGTGTGACTCCATCAGCTACCTCCTGGCACAGTCAGTTGCCACCTCTCCTTTGCTCCTGGCCGGCTGTAGAGCAGCTCAGAGCCACACTGCCCTGCCCTGCACAGAGTGCTTGTGCTGCGTTTCCAGTCCCTCCTGGGCTGTGCTTGTGGCTCAGTGAAGGTCATGGCTCGGTGAAGGTCGAGTCTCAGGACAGCTGCAGGTGTGATGTCCTGCTAATCCCAGCCCCTCACTCGGGCTGCAGAATTGAAGTGCAGGGAGAATGGGGGCTTCCTGTATGCTGTTTCTGTTTCAGCAGAACGACCTTTTGAGGACTTAAAAATTATACTAGCTTGTATTGATATGATCAGCATTTTCTTACATAAGTCTGCTTTGACTTTTACCTGTTGATGGGAAGAATGAGGAGGGCATACAAACGATTGTATTCCTTAGAGAAAAAATATTCAAATCCATTTAATGCAGAAACTCATTAAAATAAAGCACATGGAGTACTTTATTCCCCTTTTTTCATAGTTTAAACTGCTGAATCGATTCCTTTATGAAAACATAGCACCTCTTTGCCTTCCTTCCTTTATTCTTTCCTCTCACCTCTTTTTCTTTTCCTTCTTTACTTTCCCCCTCCTTGTCTTCTGATGGGTGAGGAAAAAAATGTTTGACAAAAGTCCATAGCAATCCAGGATAAATTCTCAGTAGACTTGGTGCAGAAGGAGACTTTCTACACTTGATAAAAGGTGCCTTCCATACGCTTAGCAAACACAGTACTTAATGATGAAATCTTAATAATAATTATTTTGGAACCAGGAATTAGACTAGTGTACCCACTCTGTCAGCTTGTAATTATTTATATATATAAATATATATAGGACTAGATAGATATAGATATAGATATAGATATAGATATAGATAGTCCTACCCAGTGCAGTAACACAAGAAAAATGAAAAAATTAGAAGGCCTGGAAAAGTTGGAACAAAACTTGTTATTCACAAAATACTGACTACACAGACTGCTTAATGTCTTAAAAAAAAAAAACTCTTTAGTGAGTTGCCGTCTTGCCCCATCCTTAAATCACGTGGCAGGGTGTTGTCTGCACTTGACAGGACAACTTGTTCCTGGTTTGAGTGGAGAGCTTGCCGAGCTTAGGTTGTCAGAGGATGCTTCTCTGCAGGTTGTGTTTTGTCCTCCCTGCAAAGCCTGAAGGCATCCCCGGAATTGCTTTTGCTAGTTCTTAGTGGAGCTGTTTAGCTAGAATCTGGAAACATTTCCCCTGAGGGCTCTCTTTAGACAGCAGTAAAATGTGGCTGGAGACATACTGAGTAAATGGAAAAGAAAAATCAAATTAGGCCAAGAATTTTTTTAATCTCCTATTCTCACAAAAGCCCTCAAGGAGAACACCGTAATTCATGCTTCCCTCATGTGGTCAAGCATAAAGCTTCCCCCATAGCTGGAATAACCTGTCAGTGTTCTGGTATTGCACTTGCACCTGCCAACACAGCTGGACCATAGCACTAAATCATGCAGCAATGACTTCTGCAAAGACACTCGCAGCCCGGGAATGTCAGATTGCCAGAGAGTAGCCCGATGTTCATCTCCAAATGGGCAATGCCTGAGGAAAGTGGTTTTAATTACAAGCTCGCATGGTAGCACAGCGCTCAGCCACAGGGGGGCTGGATCTGCATCTTGTAGCTGTGCAGAAAGTGCCTGTCTGCCTGGGTCATGTAAAATGGGCAGCGGAGTCAGCAGAACCTTAGAAAAGATGACACAGCAAGTGGCACAGAGCTGGATCATCCCCATCCTGCCAAGTGCACCGTGCTCCCTCCCATTTTTAAAGTAAAAGAACCCAATTGTTCTCCCTTCCACTTCCCACTTCTGAGATGGAATCTGTAACCCAGTAGCTTTTGTCCTAAAAATGAGACCCAGATTCTCTGCACTCTGAGATACAGGCAGAATTATCTGAGACTAAGTCCTTTTCCCCCAGGGAGTCCTCTGTCTCCTTACTTGCTGCAATGCAGTTTGTGCCACCGAAGATAGTGATATAACAACCCTGGCATTTCTAGCTAAAGCAGAAGCCATTTAGAGAAATTGAGGGGATGCTCAAGGCTCAAGAGGCTGTGAGTGTGAGAGTGTGTGTGTATGTGTGTGTGCATGTGCACGCGCACGTTCAGTACGCCAGTGGTGCAGCTCTGACGTAAAATACATTTTTAAAAATCCTCCTCCGGGCACAGATGCTCAGGAGCCAGGCCGTGGGCGAGGAGCATCCTGAAGGGCACTGTCCCCTGGAAAGCAGGAGGGTTTTTGGACCTCTGCGTTTTGCACTCACATCATTGAAGGACCATATCATCTCCTGTTGGGAGGTTCAGCCGTTGCATTTTGGAAGTGAGCCTTCCCAGAGTTGGAGAGTTTTCTGCTACCCATTCACCTTAGCATCCTAGGAAGCAAAAGAGGTACCTGGCAGCCTCTAGATTCATTCTTCGTCTTGGAAAAATATTTGCTTCAAGAAATCGTCAAATTGTTCTTGCCCACACCGTGGGATCGTTTTGAACCTTTTTTTTTTTTAAGTTTTTTAATTTGTCCATTTAAATGCCAGAAAGCTTGGAGACAGTCTGTTTCAAAGAAATCTGCTTTCTGAAGCTGGCGAGGGCATAAAATGGCAAGATAACATCTCAGCAGGATTCTAAATCCAGGAAAGATTTTTCCCAGGCACCTGCTATGCACCTTGCCGGGATGCCTTGGAGAAGCTGAAGTTCTGGGTTCACTCTGGAAACTTGGAAAGCAATGGCTGAGAAGGAAAGATGAGCAGCTGCAGGCTCCCTTTGGAAATGATTGAGGTTTGCCGTCACAGTTGGCGAGTTGGGCTTTTTCCATCGAAATTTGGGGTCTTCATGTGCTGTCCATCATCTACTCCAGGTCAGATGGAACTTAGGAAAGCAAGGGTAACTGTTCTTTTTGTCTCTGTAGAACGTTCTGTCTGTCGTCTCTTCTTCCCCATAGTCTGTTGGTTTTATTTGTGTCATTTTCATCAGCGAAGTCCCTGCTCCCCTTCAGTTGTCAGCTTGGTTGGGAGTCAGTCGCAGATCTGTAAATGAGGATTTATGGGGAGGGGATCTTCAAAACTTGTGGTTATAAATAGTATAGATGCTGAAGTCCATGGCAGGGTTTTCTCTCCGTACATTTTCCTTTGCTGTCGGGTTGCTGTTTGTAAATATGAGTATGTGCATTCCAGGTGCACGGTGGATACAAAATGCTTTTTTAGAGCCCAGAAATAGAAGTTCTTTTTAAAAATACTGTGATTTTTAAGAAATTGAGTAAACTACCTCTGTGCTGTAGAAATGCCATTGCGAAAAAGAAGAGGCAATCTGGTGCAAAGGTTTTGAAAGAGATGAAACCAGAAGCAACCAAAGACAAATGCCTGACAAGGTCATTACTTTTCCCTGCAGAAGGGATGGGGAGAATGATTTTACAAAGTGGCAGCTTCCAAATTAGAATCTGGCAGATCCTGGGGGTGAGAGATAAGGGGCATGTCCTTGCCCCTTTCCGATGCTCATGCTCGCTCTCAAAAGCACCGCTGCCATCATCCCCTGCTGTTTCCCCCTCCCTGGCTGCTCAACCAGCTCTTCTCCCAGAGCTGGAGCAAGACAGGGCACTGTTTACATTCCACACATCGGTGTGCAGCTCACGTAATTGCATGCGATTATATGGCGCAGTTGTATTGTCCCCAAAATTGACCTTGACATTTTCTTCTTTTTTTTTTTCTTAACTCCACAGGAGCCCAGTAATAAACGGGTCAAACCTCTTTCCAGAGTCACGTCACTAGCAAACCTCATCCCCCCCGTGAAGGCCACACCATTAAAGCGTTTCAGCCAAACCCTGCAGGTAAGAAGGGCACGGTGGGCTCCTGGTTACAAAAAAGCCCTGTTGTTGCTGGAGGGGACATTCCTGTCCTACCCAGATCTTCCCCCGGTTACAGCTTGACCTGCATTCATGCTTTCAGTAGTAGAGCACAAGTGAGGGGACCGAAAGGAAGAAAGGTGTTTTCACCTTGCAACCTGGGGTCGGGTGGAGTTGGCACCCTTCCTGCTGCTCTTCCGTCACAGTTGCATTCCTGAGTCACGTTCCCCAGCCAGATCTGCTATCACAGGTTTTCTCCTCAAACATCTGTGGGCATCCTAAGGAAACCAGCACATGATGTGAACAGGAGGGCAGTGTCAGCCAGGGCCAGCAAACTGCACATGTCCATGAAGCCTAGCTGGCCACCTGTTTTGTTCCAGCGCATCCGCTGAAAATGGTTTTTACTTTTTAAAATGCTTGCGGGGAAATAAACCAAAATCTGAATGATAGCCATGATGTGAAAACTGTACCAAGTTCCAATTTTCCAGCCCATAAATAAAGTTTTGTCACATCCCAGCTGTGCCCCTCTGTGTGTGCATTGTCTGTGGCTGCTCTCACACAGCAGTGGCCAAGTTGAGTAATTGTCAGAGAGTCCACCAGGGTTGCAGAGCCAAAGGTATTTGCTCTCTGACCCTTCCCAGAAAATGTTTGCTCACCCTTGGCCTAGAACAAGAGCCCTGCAGTAAGGGACCTCCTTCTGACCTCAGCCTGTCGCTCAGACTTTGTCACCATGGGCAGGTGCTTTAACCTCTCCAGGTTTTGCTTTTATTACTCATGGGTACATGTTGCAGGACACCACCAGTTGCTTGATAGAATTATCGTAAAGACTTACAGGACAGTGTTCACAGTTCTTGGTTTCCTGCCTTGGCCCCAGTGAACAATCACTTACGTCCTAATTAGTTAGCTAAGCAGTACATATTAGCTACTAAGATAGTTTTTCAGTCCACAAGTGGTTGTGGTTATTCTTGTTCTGAAACTACTGATGAGGTTTATCTTTTAGGGTGAAAACAGTTTTGTCCAAGGCCTCGGGCCCAATGTGACAATCCACTGAAGCCCACGGAAGTCGTGCCATCAAGATTCTCTCCGTTTCATTGAGCAGTGACCTTGGGTCTGCCATTTCCTATTTGTCCTGAATACTTGTGCTTGGCAGTATTTTTTGTCTTTGCTTCCTGAGTTTTGCAGAACATCGTGGACCAGAATCCCAGGTGTCTCCTAGGCGTGTCCCGTGACTTGAGAACTGTCTGGAGTTCTTTAGCTCTTTCTCCCCTCCGTTGGGCCGCTCTGCCATGGCTGCAGAGCAAGTCATTCTTGCTACTCTCTCGCAGGCCCTGTCCCTCTCCCACGCTTATCTCCTTCCTCTGTTAGCTCTGCTGAGTTTCTCCTAAATGAACAGCCCTTCAGCTGATGAGCTGTAGGTCTGAGTCTGTCTCTCAGTGCTTGGGCTTCTGGGTTATCCCCTGGTCCCCTTTGTGGGAGAACAAAGGGGAAAGAGGGTAGAGTCGTCTGGGGAGCCCGATGAAGGGCTTTGAAGCTGTGAAGAAGAATGTGCTTGCCTCCTCTCCCTCATGACCAGCCCTTTGGCCCTCCAGACAAGTTCATCACGGCCTTCCCCTGGAAGACTCATCACCGCCCTACTATTGCACATCTGGTCTTTTGCTGAGTTCTGCATTTTGGAAATTCTTTAGTTTGTCTACTGCATTTCACCCTTTCCTCCCCATCCCCATGGCCATGGCTCAGGTTCACTCTGTCATTGCTTCCTCCATTGGTTATGGGCCTCCACCTTGCTGGCCATCTCTTCCTGTTGTTTCTCCTGGGACAGCCCATCCTCTTCCCAGAAAGGCCATCACTGCTTCACCAAGCATTGAGTGAGCCCTTGGTGTGTACAAGACTCAGCTCCCTGCCCTCGCATTGCTGTGTTCTAGACAGAGTTGCCTTCTCGTTGCTTCATGGCAGGGCTGGGCCTGGGTTCCCACATGACAGTAATGAGCTGGACGTTGGCAACCAGCCAGCTGTCACCTATAGGTGTCCCCATTCTTCTCACTCGTCCTTCTAACACCTGGCCCCTTCACTCATCATCTTGCCCACCCTGTAGGCTTCTGTGGTTGTGTTTCTGGGTCTGGGGAAAATCAGCACCAAGCATTTGCTGTGCCTGTGTCAGCCCTGCCATGCCTGCGTTTCTCTTTAATATTCTTCATCGTCGATCCTGGCAGTCTTTCTTTTCTCCCGTTTCTGGGGATCCTCCCCAAGGAACACTGCAGGAAATAGCTGATCACCTTGGAAATTTGTGTTGACCTAAAAAACGGGGACAAAAGAAACCAAGCTTTATCTAAAATCCAACAGACTGAAAATAAGCAAGGTTGAGAAAACCAGGCTCCAGAGAGGGTCAGACATGCGGAAATTGGTTTCTAAAACCTCAAAGGATTTTAAAAAATAATTTGTAAATGTCCTTTTTTCAAATATCGTGAGACATAGCTGACTCCATACTCCACGTGTTGGACAGAAACGACCTGCAGAAATAGAACGGTTCTTCATGGTGACTGAGCACACAGACACGAGGGCGTTGGAGCTGTGTGCTTGTGCTTGAGCGAATCCTTGTGGGGTCGATGAATGGAAACACACCCCGAAGGTTATGTGCAGAGTTGGACAGCTGTGTTTGCAGGATGGGGTACGAAGCATGGAGAATGCCATCTCGTCCCCAAGATGTCTCCCTGGTTCTCATGGCAGTGCGTGCAGTGCAAGTTCTGCCGCATTATTTCCAGTCCTAGCAGCCCAGCAATCCATCACTTTGCAAACAGTTCCCCTGAGCAGCTAGACCAGAAGAGGGTGCTCGCGCAGCCTGGAGTGTAGAGAAGAGGTAGGGGAAGAGCAGGCCCCAGTGGGCTGTTCAGTGGGCCAAGTTCCTGTCCTTTCCCATTTTGTCTGTGTCTTGGTGCCTATTCTAATAGGGCAGGAGCAGAGGACAAGGACTGTATGGCTGTCCCCAACCTCTCAGTCATTCATTCCTTACCCACAGGTGTGCATTATGTGTGACTTCTCTGTTCCACTCATGACTCCAGGCTATCATGCACTTTGGTTCTCTGTTTTCATATCCCTTTTCCCCGGCTCCTGTCAGCTTAGAGACATGTGTGTCCCTCAGGCTATTCTGTTAGGTCTCTCAGGTTGGCTTCATTTCTTTGTAGAACAAGAGATGACTTCGGCCCAAGCACAGTGCTTGGAGTTTCTCTCTGGCTCCTTGGGAGGCCGTGGGCTAGCTCTGGGGGAGCCAGGACTGCTCAGCTCTAAAAAGCAACGTTAAAAGCAGAGTCGTGACTGTGAGTGGTCCCTGCAGCCACCGTGCAGCACGACACTGCAAGGTTTGTTCTCTCTTGCCTCCCCGCACCCATCTGGGCTGGGGGCTTGGGCCTCAGCACAAAGGCGGCGTTTGTGAGCATCAGGGAGGGACAGCCCAACTGCGTGGCACTCTGTCTGCCTCTCACCAGGAAGTTTAGCCCTGCCGGTAGACTCCAGCACAGATGTCTGGATCCCTCCGGGCCTATAAATCCCTCCCCTGAGCTGCCTGGAAGGAAAGTCTGGCCCAGCTCTGAAAGAAGCCGGCATGTGCAGCAAGGAAGGCGAGCTCACCTCAGGCCAGCCACTCGCCAAGCCCTGCCTCTCCCTGTCCACAGCTGTGTGGGGCGTCTGGGCTCATTTGAGCCAGGTCAGCACATGCTGTGGCGCGCTGTGATCATCACCCTGTGATGTGGTCCTTCGTTCTCTTTGGATGTGAACTTTCCTCTTTTCCATTATGAAAGTGCATGTGCGTCATGCAAAAATACAAGAAAGAGAAAGACAAAAGAACACATAGAACCCTCCGTTGCAAAACAGCTCCCGTTCACGTTTTAATAATTTCCTTCCACTATTATTCTATGGTAAGTATATAACTTACATATCGTGAGCATGACTTGGGGTTATTCATGGTTTGTCCCACTTTCTCTGAGTGACCTGTTTATGGTGATTGGGGATGGCCAATTGCTTTTGCATTCTTCTGGGTCATGGCCTTACCTGTTTCCAAGCTACACAGTTAGGTAAGATCATCTTTGTCCTGGGTGTAGCCTCTTGAGGGAGATGCACCTTTTATCAAAGTTAAACATCACTATTTCTTTTTTCTTTTTTTTTAATGATTGCTTTCATGGAGTGTATCTCTCTCTTTTTTTTTTTAAGTTTTTATTTATTGGAGCCAATGCTGTGGCATAGTGGGTAAAGCCACCACCTACAGTGTGGCATCCCATATGGGCACCAGTTCAAGTCCTGGCTGCTCCACTTCTGATTCAGCTCTCTTCTATGACTTGGGAAAGCAGCAGAAGATGGCCCAAGTCCTTGGGCCCCTGGACCCACGTGGGAGACATAGAAGAAATGCCTGGGTCCTGGCTCCTGGCTTCAGTTTGAGAGTGAACCAGTGAGTGGAGGACTTTGTCCCTCTCCCTCTCCCTCTCCCTCTCTCTCTCCCACTCCCTTCCCTCTCCCTCTCCCTGTCTCTCTGAGAGGCAGAGTTACAGAGAGAGAAAGAGAGAGAGAGAGATGGCCACAACAGCCGGAGCTGTGCCGACCCAAAGCCAAGAGCCAGTAGCCAGGATCTTCTTCCAGATCTGCCACATGGGTTCAGGAGCCCAAGTACTTGAGCCATCTTCTACTGCTTTTCCAGGCCATAGGAGAGAGCTAGGTAGGAAGAGAGGCACAGCTGGGACTAGAACCAGCACCCATATGGAATGCCAGTGCCAAAGGCAGAGGGTTAGCCCACTATGCCATAGCACTGGCCCCAAACATCACTCTTTCTTTTTAATGCATTTTGCTTTAGATTGTGGTTTGTTTTTTTTTTGTTATCATTGTTGCTGTTTGCATTTTTCTTAATGCGTTTTGTTCTGTTTTCAACTTCCTGTTGTCATTTTGCTAAATGAGAACTCTTTATCAGTTTAGGAGAAGTATTATATTACAGTTATTCTTGGAAAATATGATCTTTATGGGCAGACTGTGTATGATTTCAGCGTGTTGATGGGAAAATTTCTTCTATATAACCAGTCCTATCAATCGATTTTTGGGCATGAGTATTTTTGTATTATCAAATAACTCTGGGTTGAATGTCTTGTGAAAGCCTTTGTCCTATTTGTAAGAACCTTCTATTGTGCTTTCTTTTTTGATTATATAATATCATGGAAAAGTTGAAAAATAGGCTGAAGCACAGAAAAAAGAGTAAAAGGCACTTTAATCCCATCTCCCCATCACCCAAAAAATCATTTATCTGGTTTTTGTACATCCTCAGGCAGTCTTTTACCACATATCTGTGTCTGCATTTTTAAAAACAAAATAAAATTCCTTTTACATATACTACTTTAAAACTGGCTTTAGTCTTAATGGGATAAAATAACTTGATGGCATAAGAATTTTTTTCTTTTTTTAAAAAAAGATTTATTTATTTATTTGTTTAACAGGTAGAGTTACAGACAGTGAGAGAGACAGAGAGAAAGGTCTTCCTTCCATTGGTTCACCCCCCAAATGGCTGCCAGGGCCAGTGCGCTGCACCGATCTGAAGCCAGGAGCCAGGCGCTTCCTCCTGGTCTCCCACGCTGGTGCAGGGGCCCAAGCACTTGGGCCATCCTCCAGTGCCTTCCCAGGTCACAGCAGAGAGCTGGACTGGAAGAGGAGCAACCAGGACTAGAACCCGGTGCTCATATGGTACGCCGGCACTGCAGGTGGAGGATCAGCCAAGTGATCACGGTGCCGGGCCCAGGAAATTTTTCACATGATTAAATATTTTTCTTGGACCCCTCCCCTTTTTTTTTGAGAGAGAGAAAGAGAAAACTCCCATGCATTGATTCTTTCCTCAAATGCCCACAACAATTAGGACCAGGGCCAGAGCCGGGAGCTGTGAATTAAGTTCTTGTCTCCCACATGGGCAGCAGGAACCCAATCAGTTGTGCTGTCACTGCTGACTCCTAAGATTCACACTGGCAGGGAGCTGGAGTCAGCAGCCAGAGCCAGGCCTCCAACCCAGGAACTCCAGTGTAGGATGCCGACATCTTAACCAGCAAGGCTAAATGTCTGCTCCATTGACCCAATCCTTTTTTTGTTTTTAAGATGTATTTGTTTATTTACTTGAAAGAGTTACAAGAGAGAAAAGGAGAGACAGAGATCTTCCATCCTCTGATTGATCCCCTTGATAGCCATAGCAGGCAGGGCTGGTCCAGGCTGAAGTTAGGAACCAGGAGCTTCATCCAAGTCTCCCACATGGGTAGCAGGGGCCCAAATAGTTGGGGCATCTTCTGCTACTTTTCCCAGGCCATTAGCAGGGAGCTGGAAATGGGGCAGCCAGGATAAGAAGCAGCTCACATATGGGATGCTGGTGTCACAGGCTGCAGCTTTAACTAGTATGGCATAACACCAGCCCCTAATCCCTTTTTCTAAAAAATATTTATTTATTTATTTAAAAGGTTAGAGAGAGAGGGAGAATCACTCTGTCTCACCCTCTGTCATTCTGCTTTTCAAATAAAAAAATAAATAAATGTCTTTGTTTAACATCAGTTTATTTTGCTGCAAAAAATTTTTGAAATCCATGTATGAGACATCTTCAAGAAGTTCATAGGAAACACATATTATGAAAAAATGAGGCATGAAAATTCAAAATATGTTTCTACCAAAATAAATTTTTCTTTTAAAGTATATTATTTTTTAAAATATTTATTCATTCATTCATTCATTTATTTGAAAAGCAGAGTAACGGGGGTGGGGCGGGGGAGAAAGAAAGAGAAGGACATCTTCCATCTGCAAAATCACTCCCCAAATGCCTGCATCAGGCAGGACTGGGCCAGGCTGATGCCAGGAGTCTGAAACTCCATCCTGATCTCCCACATGGGTGTCAGGAGCCCAAGTCCTTGGCTGTTTTCTGCCGCCATCTCAGGTGCACCAACAGGAAGCTGGATGGGAGGCAGAGCAGCTGGGACTTGAACAAGTGGTCCAATATGGGATGCTGGCGAAGCAAGCAGAAGCTTAACCCTCCATGCCACAATGCCTTCAGCCATAAACTTACCTTTTAATTCTGTTTTTCCATGGACTTTTAGTATTACTAGATATCAGTAGGATATCTACTAATATTAGTAGATATTAGTAGGACTAGTATTAGTAGATATCATTGCCTCTTTCCCCCATTATATATTTCTATCATACTTTAATTCTTTTTTTAAAAGATTTATTTTATTTATTTCAAAGTCAGAATTACAGAGAGAGGTGGAGACAGAGAAAGAGGTCTTCCATCCGATGGTTCACTCCCCAGATGGCTGCAACGGCTGGAGCTGTGCTGATCCGAAGCCAGGAGCCAGGAGCTTGGAGCTTCTTCCGGGTCTCCCACATGGGTGCAGGGGCCCAAGGACTTGGGCCATCTTCTACTGCTATCCCAGGCCATAGCAGAGAGCTGGATCGGAAGAGGAGCAGCCGGGACGAGAACCGGTGCCCATATGGGATGCTGGCGCTTCAAGCCAGTGCTTTAACCCACTGCCCCATAGCGCCAGCCCCCATATTTGAATTCTTAAAATAATTATATATTGCCTTTACAACCAGACCCCCAAAAAAGTAAGATTTGAAAATCTTACATGATTAAAAAAAAAGAAACCAAGGCCGGCGCCTTGGCTCAACAGGCTAATCCTCCGCCTTGCGGCGCCAGCACACCGGGTTCTAGCCCCGATTGGGGCGCCGGATTCTATCCCGGTTGCCCCTCTTCCAGGCCTGGGAAGGCAGTGGAGGATGGCCCAAGTGCTTGGGCCCTGCACCCGCATGGGAGACCAGGAGAAGCACCTGGCTCCTGGCTTCGGATCGGCGAGATGTGCCGTCCGCAGTGGCCATTGGAGGGTGAACCAACGGCAAAAAGGAAGACCTTTCTCTCTGTCTCTCTCACTATCCACTCTGCCTGTCAAAAAAAAAAAAAAAGAAAAAAAATTAAAAAAAAAAAAAAAAAGAAACCAAAAAACTAAAGACAGCTTGAGAGAGCTTAGTATTGCCCCAGGGCTGGGGTTGGGGGTGTCAGAGAAGAATGCCAGGCAAGGGAGGGGGAATTTGTGTTGGGGCTGGAAGGATTCAGAGATGACAAGGAGGAAGGAGAGTAAAGACATTTCAGGTTTAGAAAGGAGTATGAGCAGACTGATGGCACCCAGAGTTGAGCGATGAGTAGGAAAAATCATCCGAGAGTATGTATGGCAATCATGGTTTTCTTCCTCCAGGAGCTCACACTTAGTCCCTTGTCTTGTGTTAAAAAACTTCCTATAACTGACAAAAGCCTTTGGCCCCTAGTTATTTGACAGATGAACTTGGAATGTGTATGTGTGTGCACATGGGTGTGTTGGGGGAAGCAGTCAGAAACCAAATTCCCTTATGGTTCAGAAGGTGAGGCTGTAGCAGAGAAGTGCTTGTATTCCACACCAAACAGATCTCTCGATTCTCTGATCTTCTTTTCTATTCTTGGAAGCTGTGGGAGAATTGACTGTTATCATTTGAAGTTCATCACTTTTGCTCTAGTAGCAGCAGCTCTCCTTGGGCGAACATCTAGAAGGAGCCAGGTTCTGCACAAAGCACTTGAGGTTCACAGCCTCACATCATCTCCTACCAAACTCTGCAGAATGGAAGTCATCACCACTTTAAAGAGGAGAGAGCTGAAGGTTTGAAAATGTGCCCGAGGTCATGCAGCCATGCAGTGGAGGAGCTGGGGTTCTGAGGGTGGTCAGAAGGCTTCGCCTGTGGTAGGCATCCCGCAAAAACCTACAGGTGGTCATCATCAAGCCTGTAGTTTGCCAGGATCTAAAAAGAAATGTCAGTCTCGACCTGGAGTGCCCATCTCACTGTCCCTTGCTTGGTGTGCCTTCCGTGGCAGGGAGAGCCACCATGTCCGTTGCAGCCGTGGCGTGTCTTATGATGAACATATGGTGCAAGAACCTTTTCAGGGTGACTGATGATGCTAGGTGGGCTGCTGCTCTAAGCCTCTCTCAAGAGGTTACTAATTTGGGGCTCGCATTAAGCAAATTGTATACTGTTTTCTCCACTCCTAAACCAAGTGTTTTCTTCAGCTTGCCGTTCATTCTACTCAAAATATCTCCCTGCGTACAGTAAGGCTTCCCTCTGCACTGAGTCTTCGGAGTTTGACATTTATTGATCTTGAATTAATTGGGTGCCCTTTTACCATGTTTTTATTGTGCATTGATCTGAACCAGAGTCTGTATACGTGGTTTTATGTTGACCATGCCACTTCTAACTCAGTGTTAGTGGTCTTATCTACTTGAAGACTGGTTTCATTATTGAAAGTCTGGAAAATAAATGTAGGGGAAACCTGCCCAGTGCTTCTCCTGGCATTAATATGAGGGTCAGAAGTGGGGGGGCGGGTAGCTGGTCAGTGTTACTTCTCACTTCCAGTTAGTTGCTCTAATCAAGTCTTCCAGGAGACTCCTCCAGGATGCCTGGTGGGAACATTTTGCATTCCCAGCCACAGTTTGGTTTAAGCCAGGGCAGCAGCAACACGGGAATGTGTTTCTCTCTTCCAGTCTCAACCTAAGCCCCATCAGTTTCATAAAAAACTGTCTGCTTCAAAATGGCAATAAAATCAGGATGGTTAGTTGTAGGGCATTTTCCTGGCTTAACCTCTCTTTATGGGAGCCTGTTATCTTTGGCCATGGAGAACTTCTGTTTTTGGAAAAGAGCAAGGGAGGACCCTGCTCAACAGGCGCCATGGACACATCAAACCTGCCCTGCCCTGTCCACCTGCTGAGTTGACATTTCCTCTGACACGGGTAAAGGGCCTTCCTTTCCCCACCCTACACATGTCCCGTTTGCACCTGCAGTGTCTTTTCTGCATACCAGCTCAGTGAGTGCCCATTTCCTAAATATGGATTATCTGTGACAGTGGCGGCCCATGTTGTTTTAGCTGCCAGCAGTTATGAGTTTTGGGTTTTTGATTTGTTTGCTCAGCCAGATTCCCCCATGGAAACTCTTGCTTGTCCTGGAACATTTTTTATTTCAGTCCTGAAAGTCCCCCCCCTGCATGCAGGGGAATCTATAGACATGTTCCTATTGTTACATGGTCCCTCCCAAGAGTGAGCCCTTGCTTAGAGGTGGGTCTTGCCTAGTTACCGTGGACTGATATTTTTTGCCCCATGGACATGTGGCAGTGTCTGGAGGTTTTTTTTTTTTAAAGATTTATTTATTTATCTGAAAGGCAGAGTTAGAATGGCAGAGGCAAAGAGATAGAGAGAGAGGTCTTCCATGCACTGGTTCACTCCCCAGATGGCCACAACAACTGGAGCTGTGCTGATACGAAGCCAGGAGCCAGGAGCTTCTTCCCCGTCTCACAAGCAGTAGCTACGTGTTCCTCCCCAACCCACTCCTCTAACACAGTTGTGCCCAGCTACAACAATGACTGGTGGAGGGGGTAGCTTGTGAACAATGTCCTTGGCTCAGATACCAGCCCTGAACAAGCCCTGCAGCTGCCCTTTGCCCTACAACCAGCCAGCAGCCCGCCACGCACCTGAGCAGTGTTCTTGATTCCTCTTTTGGATTGTTGCTTTCAACTTCTTCCCCATTTTTTTTTTTAATATTCATTTATTTCAAAGTTATAGTTACACAGAGAGAGAAAGAGAGGCAGAGAGAGAGAGGTCTTCCATCCACTGGTTCACTCCCCAATTGGCTGCAACAGCTGGAGCTGCGCTGATCCAAAGCCAGGAGCCAGGAGCGTCCTCCGGGCCTCCCATGCGGGTGCAGGGGCCCAAGGACTTGGGCCATCTTCTACTGCTTTCCCAGGCCATAGCAGAGAGCTGGATTGGAAATGGAGCGGCCGAGACTTTAACTGGCGCTGATATGGGATGCTTGCACTGCAGGCGGTAGCTTTACCTGCTACACCACAGCGTCAGCCCCTTTTCCCCACTTTTGAGTGGAATAAGGAAAAAATTTAAAAAAAAAAAGATTTATTTATTTAAAAGATATAATGAGAGAGAGAGAGAGAGAGAGAGAGAGATCTTCTGTCCTCTGGTTCATTCCCCAAATGGCCTCAACAGCCTGGACTGGGCCAGGCTGAAACCAGGAGCCAGGAACGCCATCCAGTTCTCACACATGGGTGTAGGGGCCCAAGTACTTGGGCCACCTTCTGCTGCCTTCCCAGGCACATTAGCAGGAAGCTGGATCAAAAGCATAGCAGCCAGGACTTGAACCAGTGCTTGTATGGGATGATGCCCTTGCAAGCAGCAAGTAAATCTGTTGCACAACAGTGTCAGCCCCAAGATGTTTGTTTTAAACTCATCCTAACTAAAGATGTAAATCTGAAGTTTGGCCAAAGATCAGTCCTTATTCCTAAAATTGAGCAAATGAATTCTCTTTCCTTAACTTGATTTAAATTCCTAAAAGACAGAAGCTAGATATCATCTCATTGGAATCTCCCCACAATGCATGGCTTGCATGTAAACAGCAGGTGCAGCCCCCTTGGCAGAAAGGGCTCAGGCTTTGGAAGTAAGGAGATCTGGTTTGGGTGAAAACCCTAGTTTCCCTGAGCCTCACTTGCCTCATGGGTAACATAAGAAGGCCTCACCTCCCACCACCACCTTGTGGGGGATTGTAAAGATCAGAGAGAATGAATTAGAAGTGGAAAGCATAGGTAAGTACTTCAAGGATCTTCTTTGATATTCCCTATAGTCCCCTGGACCCAGAAATCAGTAAGGAAATAGAAAAAGAAAGGGGTTTTTTTGGCCGGCGCCGTGGCTCAATAGGCTAATCCTCTACCTTGCGACACCGGCACACTGGGTTCTAGTCCTGCTCGGGGCACCGGATTCTGTCCTGGTTGCCCCTCTTCCAGGCCAGCTCTCTGCTCTGGCCCGGGAGTGCAGTGGAGGATGGCTCAAGTCCTTGGGCCCTGCACCCCATGGGAGATCAGGAGAAGCACCTGGCTCCTGGCTTCAGATCAGTGCTGTGCACCGGCTGCAGCTCACCAGTCGCTGCGGCCATTGGAGGGTGAACCAACGGTAAAGGAAGACCTTTCTCTCTGTCTCTCACTGTCCACTCTGCCTGTCAAAAATAATTTTAAAAAAAAAAAGGTGTTTTTTTTTTTTTAATTTATTTATTTGAAAGAGTTACAGAGAGAGAAATGGGGGTTGGTGAGAGGGTATCTTCCATCCTCTGTTTCACTCCCCAAATGGCCACAACAGCTAGGGATGGACCAGGCTGGAGCCAGGAACCTGGAACTCCATTTGTATCTTCCATGTGGGTAGCAGAGGCCCAAGTAATGGGGTCATCTTCTGCTTTCCCAGGCACATTAGCAGAGAGCTGGATTGGAAGTGGAGCAGGCCGGACTGGAACCAGTGCTAATGTGAGATGCTGGCGTCACAGGTGGTGGCTTAAACGGCTGCATGACACAGCTCCAGTCCCCAAAAGAGAAATCTTAGTGATAGAGCTTACTCTGTGCAGCCCCTCCACACCATGGAGCACTACCTCTGTCATCTGTAAGAAGAGGGAGCGACACTGGGGTGATGGAAATGCTTCAGAGCTAGGTCGGGGTGGTAATTACACAACAGTGTTCACTTTAAAAGTGGTTAATTTCATGTCATGGATTCCACTTCAATAAATCACATCTTTAAAGACCAAGTCTTATATATTGTAAAAGTTCATGGGAAGCTGAGCGTTTTGCCTAGTGGTTAAGATGCACATGTTCCACATTGGAGTGCCTGGGTTGGGGTCCTGGCTCGAGCTCCTGAGTCCAGCTTCCTGCTAATGCAGACCCTGGAAGATGGCGGTAATGGCTCAAGCAATGGAGTCCAGGCGATCCACATGGGAAGCCGTGGTTGTTTTCCAAGCTCTGGGCTTTGGCCCCAGGGTAGGGGCCGTTGAAGGCATTTAGGGGAGTGAACCAGCAGATGGCAGCTAGTTCACTTAACTTTTTCTCTTCCTGTGTCTCACTGCCTCTTATTAAATAAACAAAAGAAGTTCATATAAAATTGAATTAAAAGGTAAGTTTGTTTTAGTGCAAAAATTTTGAGATCCATGCTTAGGGTGAATCTTCAGAAAGTTCATGGAAAACACGTACTATGAAAAAACTGTGGATATCGGGCCGGCGCCGTGGCTCAACAGGCTAATCCTCCGCCTTGTGGTGCCAGCACACTGGGTTCTAGTCCCGGTTTGGGCTCCAGATTCTGTCCTGGTTGCCCCTCTTCCAGGCCAGCTCTCTGCTATGGCCCGGGAAGGCAGTGGAGGATGGCCCAAGTCCTTGGGCCCTGCACCCGCATGGGAGACCAGGAGAAGCACCTGGCTCCTGGCTTCGGATCAGCGCAATGCGCCAGCCGCAGCAGCCATTGGAGGGTGAACCAAAGGCAAAAAGGAAGACCTTTCTCTGTCTCTCTCTCTCACTATCCATTCTGCCTGTCAAAAAAAAAAAAAAAAAGGGAAAAGAAAAAGAAAAAACTGTGGATTTCAAATTTTTTTGCACCGAAATAAACTTACCATTTAATTCCTTGTTCCATGACTTTTTTGAAGTACCCTCATGCTTAACATAGGAAGATATTGTTGGGTGAGAAGAAAATCTTTTTTCTGTGAATGTTAGCAAATGTATAGAAAAAGTTTAGAAAGGTCTAGAACAAACTTGAGTGTTTACTTCTAGGAAGTGGAGCTGGAGTACTTAAAATTTTATGTGCTTTTATAATATTTGAACATATAAAGTTAGCATAAATTGCTTTCAAGCTGGTAGGAGTTTGGAGTTGGTCAGGGACTGAAAATGAGAGAGCAGTTGATTCTAAGTGAAAGTGGAAACTGTTTTGTTTTAAATATTCTGTTTTGGGTGCTTTCCTCCCTTTCTCCTCTTTAATTCCCTCCCTGGCTCTCATCAGAACCACAAGCTGAGTTGAGTGAGTGAGCTGATGACTCACTGTGCTTTGTTTTGACCTTTTAGTGCCTGTGGCTAATTGATTCTGAGTGCAGGGGCTCTGCGTTCATTTAGACTGGTTACTGTTTATGAAGGACTGTTTTTAAGAGATCACAAGGATTTGCAAGATACCATTAGTGAACTGCACGTTTGGTGCAAGTCCTGTCTTGATCCAGCCATCATGAGCTTATTCATGAGCCTGTGCCAGCTGGAGGAGCTGGCGTGACTACTTGCAAACAGAACTAGCTTCCTGACTCCAGAAGGCTGTGCTAATACTCTGAAGCTCCCAAGAAATGTCTTTTTGTATTTTTGCATTTATTCATTTTTCTTGAAATGTAAAAATTAGTAAACTAGGATAGAAATCCCCTATAATGTCATCATGAAGAAAAGGTAGAATTTTTTTAAAGATTAATTTGAAAGGCAGAGTTACAAGGAGAGACAGAGATCTTCCATTTACTGGTTCACTCCCCAAATGGCCCAGGCTCGGTCAGGCTGAAACCAGGAGCCTAGAACTCCACCCATGTCTCCCACATAGGTGGCAGGGGCCTAAGCACTCAGACCGTCTTCCACTGCTTTCTCAGGTATTTTAGCAGGAAGCTGGACCAGAAGTGGAACAGCCAAGACCTGAACTGGCACTCATAGGGGTTGCCATCATCGTAGGTGGCGACTTGACCTGCTGTGCCACAGTGTCAGCCCCACTAGTAGAATTCTTTGGCATTCCCTTTGTCTTTGTTCATGTTCATTTTTTTGCGTAATTAAGCACAGTGTTCCTATGTAGATTTTAATCTCCATAGAAGGTTGATAGAAGAGATTTTTAGCTGCCAAACCATCTCAGAAATGTCTTAATGGCTAAATAATACTCTATCAAGCAGGAAATCATAACTTATTTAACAGTGGCCTTAATTCAGTAGTTCTCTTAAAATTTTTCTTTCACTTTCTTGAACTTTATTCTTGCATTTCAGAATCTTTGGAAACTACCCCGAGTGTCTTGGTGATGACCACTCATGTCACATGCAAATCAGTCTTTGCCCTTGGGGAGTTTATATAGTATACATGGTATATATAGTGCAGACCAAGTGACCAGTTAGGTGTCCTAAAACATGACCCTCACTGTATCAAAGCTATGTCCAAATTGCTTTGGGAAGAAAAGAAGGGAAAACTTTGGTGAAGCCTTCCTGGAAGAGGTGTTGTTTGAGTTACGAGTATGCTGAGGACAGCATGGAGTTAAACAACTGTGAAGTGCAACAGACACCTTCCAGGACCAGAAGACTGCTTAAGGTTAGCACAGAGTTTGGTGAAGCATGACTGCTGTGGGGAGTGACAGACGGGTTACTATGGTGGGAGAATAGGGGCCTCCTGTGAGTAGCAGGATGTGATCCTAAATATGTAGACTGTGGTCAGATACCAAGAGGCCTTCTGTGCCACACTGAGGCATAGACCTTCACACCAAGGGCCGCGGAGAGCCATGGCAGGAAATGCTTACTAAATAAGAATGTGGTTTTTTAAAAAGATTTACTTTCTTTATTTGGAAGGTAGAGTTACAGAGAGAGAGAGAGAATGAGAGAGCGAGCAAGGTTGCATTCGCTGGTTCTCTCTCCAAATGGCCAGAATGACTGGGGCTGGGCCAAGCTGAAGCCAGGAACCAGGAGCTTCATCTGGGCCTCCCACATGGGTGCAGGGGCCCAAGCACTTGGGCCATCCTTTACTGTTTTCTCAGGTGCATTAGGGAGGTGGATTGTAAATGGAGCAGCCAGGGCTTGAACCAGTGCTCCATGTAGGATGCCAGCATTGCAAACAGCAGCTTAACCCACTACATTGTGGCCTTAAGAATGTGGTTTTTGAGCACAGTAATATACCATTGCTTTGGCCCACTTACCAATGAGCATTTTGAAGTCTAGGATGAAGCCTAAAGATGATGCATTCCCCCCTTGTCCTGATGGCCAGTATGTGTCAATGAGAAAGAATTGTGGTGCATATTTCAGCCACAAGGGTGGACTTTGGGTAGCTACACCACTCCAGAATCTACTGGGGCTTCTTTCAAAAATAAGGAAGGGCCTCAGGGACATGCATCATTTGCTGCCTTGATGATATTTAGTCTCTGTATTATCCAGGACTCTTCAAGTTGACAGAACCTTGAGATAAGTATAAAAAGAAAGGGAATGGATTTGCTCATGTAACTCAAATATCTAAGGGTAGTCCTGCCTGGCTTCAGGCACAGTGGGATCCAGGGACTCAAAGGGTGTTGGCAAGGCTTGCTCCTTTCCTCTGTCAATCACTCATTCTCCCACATCGTTCATTCTCAGTGTCTCTTTACTCTCTGCAGCAGATTCTTTTTTAAGATTTTTTTTATTTGACAGACAGGGTGAGACAGAGAGAGAATGTGTCCATCCGCTGGTTCACTTCCCAAATGACTGCAACAGCTGGGATTGGGCCAGGTCAAAGCCAGGAGCCTGAAACTCCATCTGGGTCTCTCATGTGAATGCAGGGGACCAAGCACTTGGGTCATCTTCTGCTGCTTTCCCAGGCATATTAGGAGGGAGCTGGATCAAAAGTGGAGCAGCCAGGGCTTGAACTGGTGCTCTGATGGGAGATGTTGCTGTTGCAAATGGCAGCTTAACCCACTCTGCCTCAATGCTGACTCCACCCCTGCAGCATGTTTGTGACCAGAGAGAGTTGCTAGAAGGGGCACCTGCTTGAGTGTCTCTTGAACTCAACAATCCCAAAGGAATAAGCACTCTTCCATTTTCCCCCATAACTAACCGCAAATTTCAGGGAATCAGTGCCCTGGGTCAGGGTGGTAGAATACTCTCATTGGTCAGGTTTAGGGGAGCTCACACAAACCATGTAAAATGGGTTACCTGGTGAGGTGGGATTCTGTTCTTAGCGGGAGGAGGAGTGTAGGAGGATTGGCCAGGTGTGTTTTTTCCCGCAAGGCCATCCACTGCCATTATCCCTTGCTCTTCTAAGAGGGAAAGGAAAGGTTCTAGAATGACCTCTCATCTGAGAACTGACTTCCTGCATGGCTTTGGCCCATGCATTCTATGCGGTGGTGCACTGGGTCTTCAGTTCACATAAAGCAGACACGCCTGGCACATGCGCAAGAACAGCCCCCTGTCCAGTTTTCCTCAGCACGTACCCACTTCCCAGAGGCCTTGTGGCCATGTCCTCTCTTTCTTGCAGACATGTGATTTATGCTCTGTCAGTCGCAGGAAATTGTTCTCTGGTCCCACCCCATCCTGCTGCTACCCCCGTGACAGTTTGTTTTTCTCTTTGTTCAGCGCTCCATTAGCTTCCGCAGCGAGAGCCGCCCTGACATTCTCGGCTCCCGGCCCTGGTCCAGAAATGCAGCCCCCTCGAGCACGAAGCGGAGAGACAGCAAGCTGTGGAGCGAGACGTTCGATGTGTGTGTCAATCAGATGCTTACATCCAAGGAAATCAAACGTCAGGAGGTAGGCTTGGGTCTCAGGAAGCAGGCTGTGTACCCTGCAACCGGAAGCCACACAGGGTCTGCACACCAGGCTCCAAATCTGTGCTTTACTGCATTCGTGGAAGGAGCTTAAACAGGGTATCAGACCTCATAGGAGGAACTGAGAACCCAGCACCCAGCTGGGTGGGTGTGGCCTCCACTTTAAAAAGCAAACTGATGTGACAAAACTGAATTTACAGGAAAATGAAACCGAGTGTCTGCTTAGGACTCTGAAGTTCACAAACATCCTCATTTTTAGTTGTATTTTGATAAGAACTTATAGAATATTTTAAAATATACAATTTATGCCAGTGTAACTTTGGTCGAGCCTGGTAGAAAACGTTCCTGTGGGGTATGCTTCATTTCATTCCCTCTAGTTCTCTTAGATACCCTTGACCTTGTTGCCTGGCAGGTTGTGCTAAACTCTTCACGTGTGCATCATCTAGTGAGGTCCTGGGAATATCTGTTTTTTAGTGGAGAACCTGACATTGGCAGAAGGGGTACCTGCAACATTTTCTAGATTCTTTGACTTAGCAATTCTTTTCTAGAAGTTTATCTGCCAGGGCTACTAGTACGGAAGGAACAAGATGTATGGGTAAGTTTATGCATCACAGGAATGCTTATGACAGTACCGACTCAGGAACAGCCTGAACGTCTGTTACAAGGAGCTAGGAGCTGGCTAAAGAGTGAGTGTCCATTCGTACACTGAGTACGCTGCAGCACATGAGGAGGTGCTGAGCAGTATTGTGGCTGAGAGGGGAAAGTACAGAGTGGGGGGAGAGGAGTATATGCATTTGCCTGTAGAACTGTGAGCTATTTCTTGAAGGACACCCAAGGTACTGGCAACGTTGTTGCCACCTAAAAGAGGGGAGCTGGGTGAATGGGTAGAACAAAGAGGTGAGTGGGAAAGTTTTTACCATGTATCCGTTTGTGTACCTTACCCTGAGTGCCATGTAAGTGAATTAATGTATGCAAAAATCATATGGATAAATGAAGCCTTTCTTTAAGAGGTGGGAGTTTGGCCTAGCAGTTAAGAGTCTGGTTAAGATGCCTGTGACCCATATTGGACCACCTGGTTTTGAATCCCAGCTCCACTCTTGGTCCCAGCTTCCTGCTGTTGTGGACCTTGGGAGGCAGCAGGTGATGGTTCAAATGGTTGAGTCTCTGCCACCCACATCCGAGACCTGGATTGAGTTCTGGGCTCCCAGCTTCAGCCTCCACTGGGGAAAATAGTGAGGCTGAAGGCTAAGCTGGTCTCCTGTGGCCTGTGATTTCATCATTTGTTATGTAGTGAGGTCTCCATAAAAACTCAAAAGGACAGTGTTCAAAGAGCTTCTGCATAATTGAACACATGGAAGTTTCTGGAGGACACGGAAGCCCTTTTCCCCATACCTTGCTCTAAATTCTCTTCATTTGGTGGTCATCCATATCCTTTGTAATATCTTTGGGTTTTTTCATTTTGTTTTTTTTTGAAAGATGTGGAGGAATTTTTTTTTAGATTTATTTATTTATTTAGTGGCTGGTGCTGTAGCGTAGCAGGTAAAGCCACCTGCCTGCATTGCAGGCATCCCATATGGGCACCAGTTCAAGTCCTGGCTCCTCCACTTATGATCCAGCTCTCTGCTATGGCCTGGGAAAGCAGTAGAAGATGGCCCAAGTCCTTGGACCCCTGTACCTTCTGGTGCTTTCCCAGGTGCATTAGCAGAGAGGTGAGTTGGGAGTGGAGCAGCCAGGACTTGAACCAGTCCCCATATGGGATGCCGGCTATGTGCTGTGCCACAATGCTGGCCCCTTGTTTTGTTTTTTAAGATTTATATTTATTTATTTTGAAGGCAGAGTGGCAGAGAGAAAGAGAGAGAGAGAGAGAGAGAAAGAGAGAAAGAGCAAGCAAGAGAGAAATCTTCCATATACTGGTTCACTTCCCAAGTGGCCCACAGCAGCTGGGGCTGGGCTAGGCCAAAACCAGGAATCAGGCGCACCATATGTGTCTCCCACATGGGCTATCACTGCTTTCCTAGGCTATTAGCAGGAAGCTGGATTGAAAGTGGAGCAGTTGGAATTTGAACCAGCACTCCAATGTGGGATGCAAGCATTGTAGGCAGCGGCTTAAACCACTGTGCCACAAACCAGCCTCTATAATATCCATTGTAATGAACCAGTAAAGGTACCTATTCCCCTGAGTTCTGTCAGCTGCTCAAGTAAATTAATCAAACTGAAGTGGAGGATGTGGGAACCCTGATTTGCACAGTAGGTCAGGAGCACCTGGGCTTGTGATTGGCCTCCAGCCTGCGTGTTGTGGGGAGGGCAGCCTTGCAGACTGAGCCCTCAGCCTTCAGATCTGGCACTATCTTCAGATAGAGGGATCAGAGAACCCAGCTGATGTCTGCTGCAGAACTTCTTTCTTGCCTGGTGTTGGAGAGAAGCCCCCACACATCTAGTGTCAGCAGTGATCCGTGTTGTGAGTGTCATAGGACATACTGAATTATTATGTCTATGTTCTAGGAGCTAACAAGATGATATTATAAGTAATTTAAAATTTTCCTCTTTATAATTTTCTGTATTTTCCCAAGTGTTAACAGTGCACATATTCTATACACCTTGTACAACCTAACAGTAGAAAAGGCAGGGAAGAGGAAGGAAGGGAAGGAGAGAGAGAGAGGGAGAAAGGTAAGGAAATTATTAGGGCACCGTGACTACAAGATCACTCAGCTACTAAGGTACAGATTCAGGGTTCGAACCCCAGTCTTACCTTCCTCTAAAGCCCGTGGTCTGTTTCCCAGTGTGGGGTTCCGTGATTTTTCCTCACCTGGGGACCACACTTGGTCAGCTAGTGAGCTCTCATTACGACAGTTGTATCAGGGAATCTGCAGCAAGTCCCCAGAAAGACTAGGTAAGTGTATTGAGCTATTCCATTTCCTGGTTCTGAGAACACATGCTAGCCATGTCAGATGCCCCTTAGGGGCCAGCAAAGTGATGGGTGCACAGTACTTCTGTACTGGTTTCACAACTTCTGGGAGTCTCAAATTATTTCAAAATAAACTAGGGGGCCAGGAGGCTCTCCCCAGCTCTGGGAGATGTTGCTGCACACAGCTCTCCAGCCCCGTGGCCTGCCTCCCCCACGCTCTGCCAGAGAGCATACTCGTCTCCCTCTTGGAACCACCACCTTGCCTGAAGTCTGCTCACTCCTTCCCTCTTGCCTAAAGCAATGCATAGCCTCAGGACTGGCGTTTAATAAGATGTTGTTTGCCAGCAGTTTAAATCCCCACATGAGCATGAAAAAGTGCTCTGGGCATCATAGCTCTTTAAATGATGATGGCTTAATGGAGTCCAATTAGAAATGGTCCATTTACACACGCTAGCACACAGCCTGCTCCTGTAATTTTATTTATTGTACCTTGTGGGACTGAGAAGTAATTTAGGATGAATTAACTTCATCAGATTTTATTTAGAGTGATAAAATGTTGGATTCTTCCTGTAATCGCAGGCGCAAGACAAGTAGATAATAGGAGTACAACTTCCTGCTGAGAATCACCATAAATGACTGTGATGGCCCATTACTGAGTCACTGCAGACAAAAATGTGGAATCTGTACTTCAAACTGATGATTTTACCTAAAATAGTTCCCTCTCTGGTTCACCTGCATCAATGTTCTAAACATGAAAGGTGACTTGTTCCATCAGAAACATACATGAGGGGCAGGCCATTGGCATGGCTGTTAAAAACACTGGTTGTCTGCTCACATCCTGTATCATAGTGCCTGGATTTGAGTTGTAACTCCACTTCTGATTCCAGCTTCCTGCTGATGTGCACCCTGGGAGGCAGCAGGTAATGGCTTAAGTACCTGGGTCCCTGCCACCCACATGGGAGACCTGAATGAAGTGCCCAGTTCCCAGCTCCCAACTTCCGCCTGGCCCCGCCCTGGCTGTTGTGGGCACTTAGGGAATGAATAGCAGATGAGATCTCCCTCTCCCTCTCCCTCTCCCTCTCCCTCTCCCTCTCCCTCTCCCTCTCCCTCTCCCTCTCCCTCTCCCTCTCCCTCCCCTCCTCAACCCATGCCTCTGAGTTATTTAAAAAGGGGCTGATATTGTGGCTCAGTTGGTTAGGCTGCCACCTGCTACCATGGCATCCCATATTGGGGTGTCCCTTGGAGTCCTGGCTGCTCCACTTCCAATCCAGCTCCCTGCTAAAGCACCTGGGAAAGCAGGGGAAAGGTGGCCCAAGTGCTTGGGCCCTAGCCACCCATAAGGGATACCTAGATAGAGTTCAAGGCTCTTCTTGCCTTCAGCCTGCCCCAGCCTCAGCCATTGTGGCCATTTCTGCAGTGAACCAGCAGGCAGAAGATGGATCGATCGATCTTCCTCTCTCTCCCTCCCTCCTTCCTTTCCTCCCTCCATTTCTGTCACTCTGCCTTTTAAATAAAGAAGATAAACCCTTTTTTAAAATTTTTTAAAGATTTTTTTTATTTATTTATTTGAGAGGTAGAGTTACAGACAGTGAGAAGGAGAGACAGAGAGAAAGGTCTTCCTTCTGTTGGTTCACTCCCCAAACTGCCGGAGCTGTGCCAATCCAAAGCCAGGAGCCAGGTGCTTCTTTCTGGTCTCCCAAGTGGGTGCAGGGGACCAGGAACTTGGGCCATCCTCCACTGCACTCCCGGGCCACAGCAGAGAGCTGGGCTGGAAGAAAAGCAGCTGGGACTAGAACTAACGCCCATATGGGATGCTGGCGCAGCAGGCAGAGGATTAACCTACTGTGCCATGGCGCCGGCCCCAAGAAGATAAATCCTTAAAAAAAAAAAAAAAAAAAAAAAAAAAGGAAGAAACTTGTAGGGAACCTCTTTCTCCCACAGAGAAGTACATTGTGCAAAAGTTCTTTGCAATATTGTTTCTTGGCAAATTTTAGCTACTGGAGGCATTTACTGCAGGTCAATTTAACTTTGGAGCAAACTGTTTAAATACTTAAATAAGTAGACTTGGGGCTTTGAATGCCGGAACTGGAGGTTTGAATTTGGCCTCATGAATGGAGAGTTCATTGATTTTTTTTTTTCTTTGCAGGCCATCTTTGAGCTTTCCCAAGGAGAAGAAGACTTAATAGAGGACTTGAAATTAGCAAAAAAGGTAAATTCAAATCCAGCAGTCGTTTGCGTGAACTCATGGTTTCTTCCTCTGAATAATCCCGTGATCCCGAGCTGGTGCTCTATGAGCTCCCAGGTTAAGACCAAGAGAGGCCAGCAAGCTGAGAAGAGCCTGTTCCCCAAGTCCCAGCAGTGGGAAGATGACTGAGACAGGGAGGCAGGGTACTGCACTGCACCTGGCAGCTTCGGGGGTCACCTCTGCGTGTCTCTGCACCTCACAGCACACTTGAGTTTACATCAGAACTGTCCAGAGGCCTGGCTTTGTGTGTATTTTCTTGCCCCAGAAGCCTCACATGCAGGGCCCTTTTCCAAGGGAGAGAATGGGTGGATGTCTGAAACTTAGAAATACAGTCATGTCAGTGTGCGCAGTGCAGGGCGGTGAACCAAGGCATCTGCACGCTCACCTGTCAGGGTCATTTATAGACACACGTGTTCTTCATCAACATCAAGGGAGGGGGGGAAACCCAGGCCTTGTAGTGTGTGTATCCTTTTTTAAAAAAAAAGATTTCTTTCTTTGAGTCATAGTGATAGAGATAGAGAAAGAGATTGTCTATCCACTGGTTACTCCCCAAAAGTCTGCAATGGCCAGGACTGGGCAAGGCTGAAGCCAGGGCTCAGAACTCCATCTGGGTCACCCGTGTGGGTGGCAGAGCCCCAGGTACTTGGGCCATCATCTACTGCCTTCCCAGGCACATTAGCAGGGAGCCAGATCAGAAGAGGAGTAGCTGGGATTTGCACTGGCACTCTGATATGGGATGCCAGTGTCAGGAGTGGTGGTTTACCCCAGTGCACAATAATGCCAGCCCCAGCTTGTATATTTTTGACAACAAACCTTCCTCAAAAACCTTTCCACAGTGACAGCTGCCTGCATCCCATGGCTTCGAAGCTAAAATCCAGATCTGTTATCTGGTATTCACAGCTGTCGCAAAAACATCGAAGAGTTGGAAGGAGCCTCCTTTCTTTGAGGGCCTGCTCACATGGAATCCACCTCCAGCACACATGAAATGGCCATCTATGCTGTGCAAGGACATAGCCAGGAAACTCAGTTTTAGGCAGGGCTAGAGGAAGAGGGGTCAGAGAGAACAAAGGAGGCATCTGACTCTGGGAGACCCCGTGCTGGTCACATGTCTGCCTGCCCTTTCCTGCACCTGAACACGCTCCACTGCCATCCTTGGCACTCGGTGGTCCTGCCCACCTGATGGCCTCCTCTTTCCTTTGTGCTGTCTGCATCCACCCCTCCTCCAGGGACCAGCTCAGAGCACAAGCCCCTCTTCCAAACTGTGTATTGCCTCATACTTCACCAAGGAGCTCACCTATGAAACCTCCCTGGACCCCTCCCGCCTTAATTCTGTGACTCCTAAGAGGTTGTGATTGGATAACTTTATGATCTCCTGTGACATCTCGCCTGTTTTCAAGCTTGAACTATTTTTAAGCAAATTTTTAATTTTCCACAAGTTTTTTTTATCTTACCAAGTAGTTTTATAAAACAGTCAAATATGTGCTACCCTAGGATTTATGCTCCTAGGTGTGTGATAGACAAGAATAAAAAAGCTTTGGAAAAATGGACTTTAAAAAACCACAAAACAGGGCCAGCATTGTGGCACAGCAGGTTAAGCCACTGCTTGCAACACCAGCATCCCATGTCAGCAGTGCCAGCTGCTCCACTTCCAACCCAGCCCTCTGCTGATGTATCTAGGAAAGCAGCAGACGATGGTCCAGAACTTGAACCTTGCTACCCGTGTGGGAGACCTGATGGAGTTCCTGGCTCCTGGGTTCAGCCTTGCCTGGGTTCAGCCTAGCCCAGACCTGGCTGTTGCAGCCATTTGGGGTGTGACTCAGTAAGGGAAGATCTCTTTCTCTCTATTGTTCTGCCTGTCAAATAAATAAATAAATAATGAAATATTTAAAACACACAGAAGGCTCACAGCAAGACTGGATTCTCCTCTCCTCCAGTCACATCTGGAATGGGACCTGTGTGCTGTTTCTGCAGTATTGTGGGATAAACTGTTGGGAGAACCCAGTGTTTGCTATTGTGTGGGACCTCTCAGAAGCACTTCCAGGAGTAGTATCCTGCCTCGGATTTCAAACGTTTGCTTCCCCTCTTTGTCCTTCTCATGCAGGCCTATCACGACCCCATGTTGAAACTCTCCATAATGACGGAACAGGAGCTGAATCAAATTTTCGGGACACTGGACTCTCTCATTCCTCTGCATGAAGGTATAATTTTGTTCCAGGATGAGTCCTGACTTGTAGCCTTAATTGAGTTGCCTTATAACAAGTCAGTGATTATGTAATAACGTGAATAACCCAGAACCCATGTCCAGCCCTGCCCTTGCCTAACAACACAAACATTTTGTCTGTTTCTCACCAGAGCTCCTCAGTCAGCTTCGAGATGTTCGGAAGCCTGACGGCTCAACGGAGCACGTGGGTCCCATCCTTGTGGGTTGGGTAAGAGAATTCTCTGGTCTTGGCTGAAGATCAGTGTCAGTCATTTGGATGGAGTTTCATTATTGCTAGATTCTTTTTTTAATTAGTAAATGCTGGTTTCACATGAGAAAACCAAATAGCAAATTCCTAGTAAAATTTGTATATTCAAGCTTTATCTCTTTGAAATATGAAAGCAATTTTTTTTCCTTATTATAAATTCACTGCATTTAAAGATAACATGGTCTTTTCGCAATAAAATAAGTGAAGGTACACATGAAACTGTTACTAGTTTCATATCAAATAAAACAAAACTAGTTAATAACTGACTCAGGTCAATACTAATTATTATTAACATTTTTTAATACAGTATGTAAAAATGAATTTATATATTCCTGTCTATCAGATCCCCCAAAAGTGCTTTTAGGCTGTTAAAAAATTTCATGATAAAAATGTAGTTTCAGGGCAGGTGTTGGTTCAGCAGTTAAGCTGCTGCTTGGGATGCACACATCCTGTATGAGAGTGCCTAGGTTCAAGTCCTGGCTCTGCTCCTAATTCCATCTTCCTGCTGGTACACTCCCTGGGAAGCAGCAAGTGGCTGAGTCCCTGCTACCCACATGGGAGATCTGTGTTGGGTTCCTGGTTCCCAACTTTAGCCAGTGGCCACTGTGATTGTTTGGGGATAAACCAGCAGTTATACGTTGTGTGTGTGGGGAGGGAGGTGCAAGCTGTTGAAATCTTTACCTAGTATAGAGTTGGTCTTCTGTATAGAAAATTAATTAAAAATGAATCTTAATGAAGAATGGGATAGGAAAAGAAATAGGAAGTGGAACGGAAGTGGGGGTGGGAGGGTGGGTATGGGAGGAAGAACCACTATATTCCTAAAGTTGTACCTATGAAATTTGCGTTCATTAAATAAAAGCTTAAAAAAAAAAAAAAAAGAGTGAACCAACAGTTGAGAACTCTCAAGTGCTCTCTCTCTTGCCCTCTCTCAAAAAACTGTGGGTGTAGGCTTTTAGTACAGTGTTTTAGATGCTGCTTGCTGTGCCCACATCCTGGATGGAAGTGCCTGGATTCGAGTCCTGCCCTGCTTCCCATTTCTGCTAATGCATACCCTGAGAGGTAGCAGATGATGGCTTAAGTACTTGGGTTTCTGCTACCTTCCCTGGGAGACATGGATTGAGTTCTGGGCTTGTAACTTTGGCATAGCCCAGCCCCAGCTATTGTGGATATTTGGCGAGTGAATCAACGCATGCAATCTCTCTCTCTCTCTCTCTCTCCACCCCCACCCCCCCGTTTCTCTCCCCACCCCCTTCCTTCCCTCTTTCTCTCTGGCTTTCAAATTAAAAATAAAAACAAACTTTTTTGAAGATTTGTTTGAAAGGTAGCATTACAGACAGAGGGGGAGACAGGGAGAAAAGTCTTCGATGTGCTGGTTCACTCCCCAAATAGCCGCAACAGCCAGGGCTTGGCCAGGCCGAACCCAGGAGCCCAGAGCTTCTTTCAGGTATCCCGTGTGGGTGCAGGGGCCCAAGCACTTGGGCCATCTTCTATGCTTTCCCAGGCCTTAGCAGAGAGCTGGATCAGAAGAGGAGCAGCCAGGATGCGAACTGGTGCCCATATGGAAGGCTAGTGCTGCAGGCAGAGGCTTTTTTTACAATGTAGTTTCACAAACAATGTAATAAGTAAAAATTGCTGATGTTTAGTGACTTTATGGTCCTGAATAGCTTCACAGGAGAGCTGGATACATGCTGACCATCTCATCATAACCCATTCCTTTTCCTAAACAAAGAAATAAGCTGTAGCCTTAGATTAGGGATTATTAATTATAGTCCTGTGACTGAATTTATGTTCTGTTGGGTACATAGTGGTGTTGTTCATTTGTTTAATTTCCTTTAGAAAAGGCACATGCTCTCTATTTTGCCACAGACCTCACTCCTCCTCAGTGTACATATTTGCTTCCTTCTAAGAGTCCTTGAGTGTTCTGTCCCGAGCCAGGGGTTCCCCATCTGCTGTAAAACAGTTGATAAAAGCAGATTACTTTGAAGACTTCTTCTGGGCAGGATTAGATGCCTCACCCTGGAGATTCATACAGAGTTACAGAAAAACATGCAGGAGGTGGGGGCCGTAGTGGGTCTCAGAGAGCATTTCACCATGTGGAGGGTGTTGTGCAGGCTATAAATCCTGCTCTCGCTCTGTGAGTCCTCTTTTTCCTGGTATATCTGTGTTTTAATCATCCTAAAACCTTCCAGGTCCTGTGCCTTGGATGCCAGGTGTTCATGCAGAAAGTTTTAATGTTGGTTTTGTAACTTACCCTCCTCAGTTACTGCCTCAGTCAAGAACCTTGGAAGGTTTCATGACTTGCATAGCTTTAGTCCAGGAGTCAATTTTAGCATCAAGGCTGAACTACCCAAGGGTGTCTGAAAGGCAAGTCGTGCTCCAAGATGAATAATTTAGAAAACGGCCCTTAATATTTCAAGAGGGCTCATTCATCTTGTCCTTTTGACTTTCATTTCATTATGAGCCGTGGTAGATGTTCTGACTTCCTTCGCCAATAAAGAAATTTCTCCAAAAAGATCCGGCCATCTGGAGATGGAGAAGAGAGAGTCGGCCTTTGGACCTCTTGCATTTCCAGACTCACACTGCTTTGATGGGAGTAAAGGGGGCCTTGAGGCCACTCTGCAGAACAGGCAGAGTGTCTCTCTGCTTTTACCCAGAGCCTTGCAGAACTCCGCGGTTTCCCTAAAAGTATATGGGAATGGGCAACTCACACCAGAAGCAGAATTGAAGCAGTTGTCCTTGTTCCTAGAGTAAATGTTTACCATTTTTATTAGGACACTGATCTGCTCTGGGGCGGCTTTGGCAGTTGTTTTCACACATGAGCAAAGGAAAGGGGGCCATTCAGGCGCCTGATGGGGACTTGCAGCCTGGGGAGCACCTCTGAGTGCTGCCAGACTGCGTGAGAAATGGCCCTAACTTACCAGCCCGATGAGCTGTCAAACATCGTCCCTCTTTTACCTACAGATGTGTCTGTTGCATCTGTTTGCATTCTGGTCATTTAAACAGAACAAACTAAACATCTTCGTGGACTTTGAATAAAAAAAGTCAGATCCCATTCGACCCATGGAAAATTGATTTATTCCCCCCACCACCACCACCAAGGAAAAAAGTGAGAACATTTAAAACAACAAAATCCTCCATTTAAAAGAGTGCGCCTCCCAAGTGGGACAGCGCCTGCTGGTCCCTTTGACCTTCGGATGAATCGATTCCTTTGACTCTGAAGACCTTAACCAGAGTGGCTGCCTTTGTTCCGGGAGGCACTATGGTTACTGCAGGTCGATGCCTCTCTCTAGCAGGTCGCCCTGTTGGATGGAGGAGGCCCCTCCTTTCAGAGAAACAGCTTCCCAAGTGACTTATCTCCATGTTAATGGTTTTTGTCGGTCATAAAATAATTCATAAGCTCTCCAAGGCAGAGTTCTCATGTTAATTTGGCTTCTAATCAAATTTTAATTCCAACCGGAGAGGCAGGATACACGGAAGCAAAAAAAAAAAAAAAAAAAAAAAAGAAAAAGAAAAATGAATTTGTTCTGGCTTTTTTCAAAATGTTGAGGAAACAGAATTTCCTTTAAAAATGTTGAGTTTCCCTTCAGATTCTTGATCGTCTATTTAAAGACATAATGAGTCCTTGAGAGATTTGCAGGTGCAGAGGGAGGTGTGCAAGGACAGGCCTCATGCTCCAGTTCTGTCTTCAGCTTTGCTTCTCAAAAACCACAGTGTCTTCAATAAAAACATTCAGGGACAAAGCATAGTAGGAGCTGGTACTCACTGATTCCTCACCAGGAGTCAAGCCCTGCGCTGCCCACTGTATACTCCTGAAGGCCGAGGACATTGGCAGATGCATTTTGTAAGAGGGGACACTGAGACTTAGAAGGGTCCCTTCCACCTGCTGGTTTGGCCCCAGTTCTCCAGTCCTGGAGTCTGCCCTCTTCACTGCTGCATTTCTGCCTCTCACGTTTGAAGGGAGTGAGTGTGGCTGTGTCTGGGAACCCTGCGGTAGATGCTCCTCGTCCCCTCCCTAGTTAAAGCTCACCCGGAGCCTTCTCTAGCCTATGGCTGATTCGCAGAGCTTTTCAGGTCAGGTGTGAATGCCCAGCCGGACCCTGGCTTGATTGCCGCGGCAGCAGGGCAGCAGCATGGCAGAGAGCCAAATGGCCCGTTGGACAGAGAGGTGGTCCAGCTCCTTCAAGTTTACATCCGATGATTACTGCGATTTGTTTTTCTTTGATGAAAGCATCAGGCATGTCCAGGTCTTTTTAAAAGACGAGGAAGTGGAAACGAAATTAAGAGGACCTGAGGCCCTTTTTAATTAACACCGGAAATCTAAATTATAAGCCACAGCACCACATCTGGGCATTGTGTGTAAGTGTGTATACCAGTTATCAGTACTTTCAAATATAAGGTTGAGGGAAGGATTCCTGTAACTCTTTTTAACACAATTACAGGTTTTTTCCCCCATAACATATAAAGAAGGTAGGCATTTCCAAGGTATTAAGGTCAAGTGTGAACCTTTTAAATATTACTTCCTTTTTCTCTTTCTTTAGTTTCAGTCATTGAGAAAATAATTTTAATCAGAGGTATAAAAGAATCAGCCATAATATATAAATTTTCAAGTGCTGCCACATTTTAAGCAATGTTTTCGAATCATTAAATATTACTTAACTCTGTAATCTATTCAACATTAACTTATTCATTTAGAGTGAACTTTTTTTTTTGGAGGCCGGGGAGACAGATCTCTCCTCCACTGGTTTACTCCACAAATGTCTGCAGGGGCTTGGTGCCATGAACCAGGAACTAAATCCAGGTCCCCCACGTGGGTGGGAGGAATCTAAGTACTTGAACCAACACTGCTGCCTCCCAAGGTGCACACGGGCAAGAAGCTGGCATCAACAGTGGAATTGAGACTTGAACTTGGTCTCTCCAGTATGGGATGTTGTTGTTCCAAGTAGCATCTTAATGTCTGTAAAAACTGCCCCTAAAACACAAACTTGAAGCATCTACCAGATAGTAGGCCCAGCTCAGAGTCCAGAGGATACAGAAATGAAAGATTCCCTCTTACCACTTGGATTGAATCCTTCTACAGAGCAGGTGTAGTGGCGAATGCAGCTTCCTAGTCCAAGGGAAAGAAATGCAGCTGTGCCAGTGGCTGCCTTTTATTGCCTCTGGTCACTCTCTAGAGGTTGGTGGGAGCCCTCATGTCAGGAGTGGCAAAGGGACATGGAAAGCCCTTTCCACTGAGTCCATGTCCGACATGGTATTTTCCCAGTGTGACTGCTGGGACCTATCAGGGAAGTTAGCATTTCCCTGGAATGAAGGCACTGGAGTGAAATGTTCCAGAATCTTTAAGCTTAAATTGTGTATTGCATGACATTATGATGCTAACCATTAGGTATACTTAAAAATAGTTTCTGGCCTGTCAGAGCTAAATTTAAAGGATTTTCATAAATGCTTCCTGTGTCTGATTTATTTTTTAAGATTCATTTATTTATTTGAAAGTCAGAGTTACAGAGGGAGGGAGAGTGAGAGGGGAAGAGAGAGATGGACAGACATAAAGAGAGGGGGAGATTAAGAGGAAAAGAGGGAGAGAGATCTTTGATCTGCTGGTTCACTCCTTAAATGGACGCAACAGCCAGAGCTGGACCAGGCCAAAGCCAAGAACCAGGAGCTTCATCTGGGTCCAGGCCATCTTCTGCTGCTCTCCCAGGCACATTAACTGGGAGCTGGATTGGAAGTAGAGCAGCCAGGACATGAACTGGACACAAACCGAAACCCATATGAGATACTGGTATCATAGGAAGTAGCTTTACCCACTATGCCACAACTCTGGCCCCTGATTTAAAAAAAAAAAAAGAAAGAAAGAAAAAAAAGTCATGCTTTTCCTTCAACTTCTTGAGTCTCTTTATAATTAAACCTTAAAATCAGGTCATCTTTTTTTTTAAGATTTATTTTATGTATTTCGAAGAGTTAAAAGGGATGGGGTGGAGGGAGATCTTCCATCCAGTGGTACATTCCCCACGTGGCCACAGCAGCCTATACCAAAGCCAGGAACCTTCAGGAGCTTCATCTGGGACTCACACAAGGGTGCAGGGGCCCATTGCACTTGGGTCATCCTCCACTGTCTTCCCACACACATAAGCAGGGAGGTGGATGGGAAGTGGAGCAGCCAGGATCCAACCCAGTGCCCATATGGGATGCCAGTGCTGCAGGCAGCAGCCCAACTCACTGCTCTACAGGTGTAGCCCCAGAATTAGTTCATCTTAAAACTGATGTGAACGAGGGACTGGCATTGTGGAGCAGTAGGTTAAGCTACCAGTTGTGATTCCAGGATCCCATATGAGCTCCTGTTTGAGTCCCAGTTGCTCCACTTCCTATACAGCTCCCTGCTAATGTGCCTAGGAAAGCAGCAGAAGATGGCCCAAGTACTGGGGCCCTTGTACCCACATGAGAGACCTGGGTGAAATTCCAAGCTCTTGGCTTCAGCCTGGCTCAGCCTTGGTCATTGCAGAATTTGGAGTGTAAACCAGTAGATGGAAGGTCTCTCTTTCTCCCTCTCTGTAATTCTACCTTTCAGATAAATAAAATAAATCTTTTTAATAAAAAAAGACTAATATGAAGGTGTTTACACTAAGTCTCCTACATGACTTTCTTAAAGAATCTTAAATCCTCTGTGTGTGTGTATATATATATATGTATATGTGTATATATATGTATATGTGTATATATATGTGTGTGTGTGTATATGGCTTTTGCCTTACTGGAAACTTTGGGGAGATTACATAAATTGTGAACTATATGCATATATAACAATTCTGGTTCTTTGCTTTCTAGTTCGGGTTGGCAGAAAACACAAGCAAATAGTGGTAGGAGCTGTAGCAACCAAAGTACACACACAGTTAAGACAGCCACTTTGTGAAAGCAAGCCAGAGCCTAAGAAAACTTACCATTGCAGATAGAGGAATGTTGGCCATATCTGGAGACATGTTGGATGCTTGTTCAGTCCCAACAAGGGATGCTAGCGTCTGATTTTGGGGTTTAATTGTTTTGACTTTCCAACCTTCTTTTCATGTTTCCTTCTTAGCTGCCTTGTCTCAGCTCCTATGACAGCTACTGCAGCAATCAAGTAGCCGCCAAAGCTCTCCTGGATCACAAAAAACAAGATCACCGAGTCCAGGATTTCCTGCAGCGATGTTTAGAATCCCCCTTTAGCCGCAAACTAGATCTCTGGAATTTCCTTGATATTCCAAGAAGCCGTCTGGTGAAATACCCTCTGCTTCTTCGAGAAATCCTGAGGCACACACCAAACGATAATCCAGATCAGCAGCACTTGGAAGAAGCTGTAAGTTTATTCCTTCCTTTCTTCCCTTGTAATTACTAGTGCCTTGGGCCCTTAGGTGAATGGAAGGGTCCCTGGGTGCACAGGACTCAGGAATCTTGGGTTCTAGGCCAAGCACTACCAGCAGTCATGTTTTGATTTTGCAAGTCTCTTCGCTTCTCTCTGCCTCTATCTCCTAAACTGCTAAATGCAGAGTTTATATATGAAAGTCACTGTAAGGTGCCTTTGATTCTAGAATTTTTGATTCTGTACAGGTAGTTCATCTGGTGCTACAGTTGCTGGCTGTGAGGGTTAAGCTCTTGTGACATTTTAAATTGAATAACTTTTTTTAGTTAGAATATGGGAGTTGCCTTTTAGTTTAACCCCAAAGCCGATTTATGAAGTTGACATTCATTTAAGATCTAGTTCTCCTTGGCCGCTGCTGTGGCTTGGATGCTTCCCCCAAAAGTCTACACGTTAAAAGTGTGAGTTCCAAATTAATAGGTTAATAGTATTTGGAGACAGGTCTTTCAGAGCTAATTAGGATTCAATGAAGTCAGAAGGGTGGGCCCCCTGGATAATAGCATTAGTGGCTTTATAAAGAGAGGAAGAAATACCCACACCAGCTGACTTGCTCTGTGTTGCCATGTGATGCCCGTGCCATGTTAAGTTCACAAAGTAAGAGAGCCCTCAACAGGTTCTGGGAACATGCCAGTGCCATGCTCTTGAGCTTCCTGGCCTCCAGAATTGTGAGCCAAATAAACTTCTCTTGTCTGTAAATTACTTGATCTTGGGTATTTTGTGCTAGCAACAGCAGATGGACTCAAACAGACCCCGACCTTGGCGGGTTGCCTGGTCACGCCTCCTGCTCACCAGTGGGCTCCTCATTCAGTGCATGTTTCCTGACAGTGGGCTGGGTGATTTGAAAAATACAGATTCTTCCCTGGTCCCAACACAAGACAAGGAGAAATGAGGTCCCTAGTATTAGATTATTGCAAACTGCGAATGTCTTAGAGAGCCTAGTTGTGATCAAGGTCCTCTGCAGGGCAGGGTGGAGCAGCTGGCAGGCCAGAAGGAGGGAGTGGCCTGAGCTAAGGTGCGAAGAAATAGGGCAGGCCAGGCCATCCCTGGGGAACATATGGAGCTGCCTGGGACAGGGCAATTCTCTGAAGAAGCAGCAGGAGATAAGACAGACAATGCCACTTCACATGCAGTATTACCGAGGTTTTAAAGATCAGTTTCAGAAATTGCCTTTGTGTGTCATTTGTTTTTGTTTGCTGTTTTCTAAGTAGCTGGGACTCAGGATTCCAATCCCATCCCTGTCATTACAAGCTGTGTAACCTTGGACATGTTACTGTCTATAGAGCAGGGGACTGGGGAAGAGGGAGTGAGTGCCTGGGCAGCAAGTTGGGGGGATGCTGCTATGACCCAGGTGCGCACTCAGGAAAACCTGTGGGGCCAGAGGCTGACAGACCAATTCAAAGGGCTCACTCCCTGATTTCATCTGGGACAGTGGTAAGAGGAAGATGTGCATAGATAATGTCATCATCAGAAGGGCTGAACCTGCTGAGCAGTCTGTGTCCTCTCAGAGGGAGTTAAAAACAGTAACAACAATAGCAGCTGCTCACACGGAGCACCTCACATTGAGTCATTCAGTTTCATAGCTGTTCTTATTAAGATCACATTAAGATCATTGTCTCCATGAGGTTCAGAAAGGTTCAAAATAGTTTTCCCAGGTCCACAGCCAACAAATGATGGAGCTGATATTCAAACTCTGTTGGTGCAGACTCCAAATCCTGTGCCTTCCTGTTTCTGTGTGTTCCTGAATCCTCATGCAGAAAGCCTGGCCACTTCTTGGAGCCCTCCTTGCCTTTGGAATCACGAAGGCTTTGTGGAGAAGTTGCAGTGACGCAGAGCCAGGCCTGTGCCTCCCCACAGCATAGAGAAGAGTGAGCAGGCTCTCCTAAGTCACGAAGTGTTGAGTGTATCTGACAGGCCCAACCCACACAGACCAGGCCCGCAGTCCAGCACACATGGGGGGATGCAGGCAGTGCGATGGGCCCGTCTCACTTCATCATGTCTGTTTTTATTACTGGGAAGAGTGTGATAGAGGTGCCTCTTCTCCATATTTCATCCCAGCGAGTGTGTGGTCTGCAGGAATGGAAACAACAGGGAGCTGTGGCTACTCTAAACAGTTACTTTTTTTGAAGCACATAAGCCTGTTCTGACTTTTTACAGTAAGCATTCCTTCTTCTTAACATGCAGTATGAAAGAACACAGTCCCGTTTTAGAGAGACAACCAGTGAGCTCAAGTTTGAATTTTAAAATGGATGAGGATATGTTTGCATTACGGAAGGATCTGCCAGGATCCAGTTTCCCTAGTACAGAAAGTGAAAAGCCATTTTCAAAAGCTGAATCTGCACCCAGTTATTCAGGCTGATCTGTGTATTTGAAAATGTCTGCAAAGGAGGTTTTCTGAAAACCTATGGACACAGTTAGACACAGATTTTTTTTTTTTTTTTTTTTTTGGTCTCCTTTTTAAAGTCCTCATAGCATTACCCCACGTGAACGGAATAATTTAGCCTGTACCCTTGGGTGCATTGTGAATGTTTGATAAATATAAAACCCAGAGTACCAGTGGAGCTTGACTTATATGTTCCCTGAATAAATTTCCCCTCTATGAAAAGAGAAAAATCAAAGGGTGCTGAGTAAATTGCTTGCATGCTAAGGGCGTTGATTGCATTCAGTCCTGTGGTTAGATCGAAAGAAAGATCTTGCTTTTATTGCAGTGTATAAACCACCACATCTTGATTAGAATTTCTTGATCGCATTTTGAAGGGTGATAGAAATGTCCCGCAAAAGGGAACTTCTTAAAATAGGGCTTTGGATATTCAGGCATTCCAGAGATCTGGTTGTTTAATGTTTTAAATTCTAAGAATTGTTGGAGCCAGAAAATGATCCTGCAGACCATCCCTTCCCCCTGCCTGCCACTGTTTCCCAACTCCTTTAAATAAAGTCACTCAAATCAATGAGAAGAACAGTCCTGCTTCTGATGCAGAGCAAGGGAGACTGCTGTTCGTGGTTCATGTCAGCACCGAGGAGTAAATGGCACTGTGGCACAAGGGACCAGACAGACAGGGTTCCGATTCCACTCTGAGGATGATGATTCCAGCATGTGTGGTCTTAATCCCTGAAAGCTTACCCAGTATCTCTCATCATCTCCCTTCACCAGTCCCTTCCTCCAGTCTAAACCCCGGCAGGAGATGCAGCAAGTTAATTTAAATGCACAACTACCATGACTATTTGCTTCTGACAACCTGCCATATATATCTGTATTCCTCCCTGAAATCCTGCCAATAAATCTCAAGAATCGATGCAAACAGATTAGACCCTTGTGATGTGCAAATAGATAGAAATACAAAACATTAGGCCGGCGCCGCGGCTCACTAGGCTAATCCTCCGCCTTGCGGCGCCGGCACACTGGGTTCTAGTCCCGGTCGGGGCACCGATCCTGTCCCGGTTGCCCCTCTTCCAGGCCAGCTCTCTGCTGTGGCCAGGGAGTGCAGTGGAGGATGGCCCAAGTCCTTGGGCCCTGCACCCGTGGGAGACCAGGAGAAGCATCTGGCTCCTGCCATCGGATCAGCGCGGTGCGCCGGCCGCAGCGCACCTACCACGGCGGCCATTGGAGGGTGAACCAACGGCAAAAGGAAGACCTTTCTCTCTGTCTCTCTCTCACTGTCCACTCTGCCTGTCAAAAAAAAAAAGAAATACAAAACATTAGCCGGCGCCGTGGCTTAACAGGCTAATCCTCTGCCTTGTGGCGCCGGCACACCGGGTTCTAGTCCCGGTCGGGGCACCGATCCTGTCCCGGTTGCCCCTCTTCCAGGCCAGCTCTCTGCTGTGGCCAGGGAGTGCAGTGGAGGATGGCCCAAGTGCTTGGGCCCTGCACCCCATGGGAGACCAGGAGAAGCACCTGGCTCCTGCCATCGGAACAGCGCAGTGCGCCGGCCGCAGCGCACCTACCGCGGCGGCCATTGGAGGGTGAACCAAAGGCAAAAAGGAAGACCTTTCTCTCTGTCTCCCTCTACTGTCCACTCTGCCTGTCAAAAATCAAAAAAAAAAAAAAATTAAAAAAAAAAAAGAAATACAAAACATTAATTTTGATAAATAAAAACAAGAATGAGTATTTAGCCTGTAGCCGTTAAGATGCCTGCATCCCATTTTAGAGTACCTGGGTTCAAGTGTGAGCCTCACTCCCCATTCCACCCTCCTGCTATTGTGCACCCTGGGAGGCAGCAGTAACAGCTCAAGTAATTGGATTCCTGCCACCCAGCAGGGAGGCCTGGATTGGGTTCCCAGCTCCTGGCTTCAGCGCTTTCTGTCTTGGGCAGTTAAGGTGTGAATCAGCAAATGGGAGCTCTCTTTTCTCTGTGTCCATGTCTGTCTGTCTTTCTCTGCCTCTCAAATAAATGAATCAAAATTTAAAAATAAATAAACACAGATAAAAAGAAACCCAGAGTTGCTATTGTAAATGTACACATGAAATATTGAATGATAACGTTGATTGCTTCTATTGTTCTGTTTCTATTTTTTTCATACACCAAAGAAAGAAGCATTATTTGAAAGTAGTCATAGCTGCCAGAGGAAACGCTGTGTTGTGTTTCAGTTTATTAATCTTCATATGATGTGCCAGCTGCTCAGTTCCTGAGTTAAATGAGGAAATGAACACAGCGTTATGCCTGCAGGGCGTCTTCTTTCTGGTTCCCTGCGTACTTTCAGAGAACTGGCCTAAGTGCTGTTAATTCCAGCTGTCCAAGTATACCTAGTGAGAGCTGATCAAATCAGCCACAGCAGTCAGTGCTGATGTCTTTAAAAGCAAGAAAAAAACATGGACTCTACTACACATTAAAAATATAGTAAGGTAGAGGGATAAGGTAGACACAAAGCAATCGCTCAGACACCTCCCTTGCATTTTAAGCTCTCCAAGGGCAGGTACCATGCCTCCTTTGCTTGAACACTGCCACCTAGTCTCATACCAAACAGGTGCTCAACAAATATAGTGAAATTAATTTCAAGGATGAGTGGTAGCTTTAGTATAGTTTATGAAATTTCATTTTTGTATGGGGCCGGCATTGTGGTGTAGCGGGTAAAGCCACTGCCTGCAGTGCGGGCATCCAATATGGGCGCTGGTTCGAGTCCCAGCTGCTCCACTTCCGATCCAACTCTCTGCTATGGCCTGGGAAAGCAGTAGAGGATGGCTCAAGTCCTTGGGCCCCTGCACCCATGTGGGAGACCCAGAGGAAGCTCCTGGCTCCTGGCTTCAGCCTGGCCCAGCCCTGGCCATTGCAGCCATTTGGAGAGTGAGCCGGTGAATGGAAGATCTCTCTGTTGTGTCTCTCATTCTCTCTGTAACTCTGCCTTTCAAATAAAATAAATAATCTTAAAAAAAAGAAATTTCATTTTTGTTTGTTTTGGAAGTAACAGTCGATAATCCAGTCACCTTTGAAAACCAAGAGGATAAAAAAAGAAAGCTAGAACTCCAAAAGTGTTCTGCTGTTTTTTAAAAAGATTTATTTATTTGAAAGACAGGGTTACAGTGAGTGAAAGAGAGGTTGTTCATCCACTGGTTCACTCCCCAAATGGCCACAACAGCTAGAGCTGGGCTGATCCAAAGCCAGGACCCAGGAGCTTCTTTCAGGTCTCCTGCGCAAGTACAGGGGCCCAAGAACCTGGGCCATCTTCCACTACCTTCCTAGGCCATAGCAGAGAACTGGATCAGAAGTGGAGCAACTGGGACTTGAACTGGCACTCATATGGGATGCTGGCACTGCAGGCCACGGCTTTAACCTGCTGCAGCCATAGTGCCAGCCCAAGTGTTCTGCTGTTTATTATTGGTTTTGTGTTAATAAAGCTCACATTAATTTTATAGGATTTATATTTAATATTAGGTTGACAAAGTAGACATCAAAGGTCAAAAGGCTTCTTTTATGACATTAAAGAACTTATTGTTTTAAAGAATTTTTTAGATCAAATACTGCTACCATAAAATTTGGAAAATAGAGAAAATAACAAATAAGTGAACTTTGAAACTGTCAACAGTGGAGTTACAGAGAGAGAAGGAGAGCCAGAGAGAAGTCTTCCATCTGCTGATTCATTCCCCAAATGGCTGCAATGGCCGAAGCTGAGTTGATCTGAAGCCAGGAGCTAGGAGCTTCTTCCAGGTCTCCCACATGAGTACAGGGACCCAAGCATTGGGTCTTCTTCCTCTGCTTTCCCAGGTGCATTAGCTAAGAGCTAGATTAGTAGTGGAGCAGCCAGGACTCGAACTCGCACTCACATGGGATGCCAGCATCCCAGGCAGCCGCAACACTGGCCCCTTTCCTTGTCCTTTAGAAAACATTTATGTCTTATCACTAAAAAGATATTCAAGCTATTCTTTCTGGAAATACTGTTTGTGCATTAGATTGAATACATGTGGAGAGACCTTCATCCAAAGATCATCCTTTTTTACAACTCTAACGTTGTGTCGTGTTTTTTCTCCTTGGCCTGGTTTTTTATATGCTTACTTTTTTCACACTGAGAGCATGTTTTAAGAAATGTGCAACATGTGATCTCAAAGTACAGAAATGGAATAGTGGTTACCAGAGCCTGGGGAAGGGACGAGGTCAAGGGATAGAGAGAGGCTGGTTAACAGGTCCAGGGGTACAGCTGGTTATTAGGAATGACTTCTAATGTTCTATAGTATGGTTGACAACAATTGAGTGTTTCAAAATAACTAGTAGAGAGGACTTTGAACATTCTCAGCATCAAGAAATGATAAATATCTGTAGTGACATATATGCCAATTACCAAGGTATTATTCACTTTATATACCTGTATTGAAATGTAACATTTTACCCCATAATTAGGTACATTTACTATGTGTCAATTAAAAATAAAATTGTAGGTTCTGGTGTTGTGACACAACAGGTTAGGTCACTGCCAGTGACATCAGCGTCCCATGTGAGCACCTCTTCCAGTCTGCCTACTCTGCTTCTGATCCAGCTCCCTGCTAATGTGCCTGGGAAAGCCACAGAGGATGGCCCGAGTACTTGGGCCCCACCACCCATGTGGGAGACCCAGATAGACTTGTAGGCTCTTAGGCTTCAGTCTGGCCCAGCCACAGCCATTGTAGCCATTTGGAGGAGTGAACTAGAAGATCTGTGTGTGTGTTTGTCTCCTCTTTCTTTGTAACTCCTCCTTTTTAAATAAATAAATCTTAAATAAATTTTTAAAATATTCAATAAAAAAGAAATGAGCAGTATGGAACTCTATAGTCGACTCTGACACAACAACGACTGAACCTTGTATCTTCTCAGATAAAATTGTGCAACAATATTAGTTTTAAATTTAATAAAAATGTTTGTGTGTATAATATGTGTATTTGTATAGATGGGTGGATAAATACAGTGTATTGCTAGCATTTGTTTCTTTTTTCCCTTTTCCCAAGTGTGTCATGGTGACCTCCTAGGCTGAGTCCCTTAGACTTGTTGGTGCGGATGGTTTGCTACTTCCCTCATACTTATTTTTCTCTTTGTTTCCATAGATAAACATCATTCAGGGAATCGTGGCAGAAATCAACATGAAGACTGGGGAATCAGAATGTCGTTATTATAAAGAGCGGCTTCTTTACTTGGAAGAAGGCCAGAAAGACTCCCTGATTGACAGCTCAAGAGTCCTGTGTTGTCATGGGGAACTGAAGAACAACAGGGGCGTGGTAAGGGCTTACCCTCCTCCAGCAGTCTCGTCCTGGCCTCCTGGGAGCATCTTATCGCAAGCAAAAATCGCTTCTCCAGGGCCCTTTATAGCATAGGGAAATGTTTATACTCATATATATGAGTTGTGAGTACATACATACTATGAGGATGTGTGTGTGTGTGTTCTTTTTTTAATTTTGTTAATATCATGGACCAGTATATATTCAAAAATGCTTCTGAAAACTAGTATAGGTTGGTCAGCTTTTTATTTTCTTTAATCACAACCTTCAAAAACAAATACAGGACAGTTAGCATCTCCTACTTTGATTTCAGAAAATAAAGGGCGATTTGAACAGGATCTAAAAGGACTTCATGTCAGAACTAGTTGCTCCTAAGTTGCATGCATTTAGCTTTATGGAAACTCTTCTTTCTCATGGCTGGGTTCCCATCCACAGCCTGGCATTTGAAACCAAATTTTAAAAAAAAATTAATAACCTGTCTTCCTTTGGCTGCATATCTAGCTCTGACCTGTGAATACACCATTTCCTGGCTTTTATTCCTAAGTGGATACTGAAGTTGTTCCTCCTCTGTTATCATAGCAAGCTGAGTAAATCTTCCTTTGGCATCTCCAGCTGTATGTCAGTGTCTTCCAGTTCTACCCAGCACGTTCTTATAGGCTGTGGACTGTGCTTTGTCAGCCCCAGTCCTGCTGTGGGAGCCTGGCACTGAGCAATCAGTGAGTGAATTCTTGCTTAAGAGAATGGATTTGAATTAGATGAGAATTCAAGGTTTGCTCAACTCACCTGGCTGTTTGTATGTATAGCCAGTAGAAATCTCTGTGTGTGTGTGACAGTGTTTATAATTTCTGTGTTGAGAGAGCCATTGGGAAATTTGATTCTATTTCATCTTCAGTCTCTAGCCAGCCCTTAGAATGAAAGCCAAGAGTCCTTTATTAGAGCCTTACTTAGTCAAAGGTCCCTCTTTTGACCTGGACAAGGCAGGCATAGGAATGGTACCTGATTCTCAGGGCAGCTGTGGCTCCCCCAGCTGATGGTGCAGCGAGGGCATCAAGACCTGCCCAGGCTGCTGGGTGAAGGCGTGTGTCTCTCTCACCAGGAGTCATTGATGGCTAAGGCTGTGTTCTGCGTCTTGCTGCTTTTCAGAAAGTGCTGGTGGACTTCTCACATCTGCCACTCAGCCCCTGGCAGGTTCTTTCCAGGGAGCCCTGTGGGGAATCATCAGGAAGCTGCATTGTGTGGACCTGTTCTCACTCTGTGTCAGTCAAGGACTGAGGACTCTGATGAGCCTAGAGTGTTAAAAATAAACTCAGGTCCATACCACAAGCAGATGGAATTTTGAGAACAAAGATTGCAGTTGGAGTGGGGAGTTTGTTGTTTTCTGTCCCAGAAAAGTTGCCAAGGTCATGTGAACAAAGTCCTGAGTTAGAAAAAAAAAAAAACAAACTTACAGTAGTTAAGAGGCTATAAGGAGCTGAAACAACTAGGAGGATTCTCAGCTTTCACGAATGGCAGATTTTTTTAAATATTATTTTTTATTTATTTGAAAGGCAGAATTAGAGAGAGAGAGAGAGAATCATCTATCTGCTGGTTCACTCCCCAAAGGCTGCAGAGGCTGGGGAAGGACAGGCCGAAGCCAAGAGCCTGGAGCTTCTTCTGGGTCTCCCACATGGGTGCAGGGACCCAAGCGGTTGGTCCATCTTCCACTAAAAATCTCTACTTTCAGTACATAAAGCAGTAGCCAACACCTTCTTTCCCTGCCCCAGCAGAAAATTGTTAACACATTCTTTCCACACTACCTACACTCACAGACTTTAATGTGGTTATATTTTGCTTTACTCGTTTTTCAGTCTTTTCAAATAGACACTGTCTCCTGATCTCTCTGTCTCTGTCTCTCTCTCTCTGTTTCTTGATCTATCTCTTTCTGGATCTCTCTCTCAGACTCTCCTTCTCCCTGTTTTTCCCTCATTGTCCCTTCCCTCCAGTCTGTCAGGTTTCCCCCAATAAACCATATCCCTTAAAAAAAAATAGACATTGTACTTTTTTGGTTGAGTATTGTGTGTGTGTGTGTGTTGGAAAGGAGGGAGGAGACCTGTAAGTTTCTTTTCTCCCAAATATAAAATGATCTGATGGTGCTGAATGCGGTTCCCTTGCCTCAATTTAAAATTCTGATCTGAGTTTTCACTTCTCCCTCTGGTCTCCCTTTTGAGACCTTGGGGTAATATTCTGCATGTTTACACCAGAAAACCAGAAACTGGCTGCAAAGTTGAGGATCTTTTCATTTTTGATTCCTAACCACTTCCACACCCTGAGAAGAGTCTCGTGATTAGAATTGAAACAGATTGATCCCAGGTCTACCTAGCTAACTGGCTTTAATGTGATTTGAGACAATTTTTTTTTTAAATTAAAAAAAAAGGCAGTAAGACAGAGAGAGATGGTTCACTCCCTAAATGCCCATAATGGCTCCAGGCCAGAGGTCAAAGCCGGGAGCAGGGAGCCTAATTCTGGTCTCCCATGTGGATGGCAGGAACCTGACTGCTTGAGCCATTACTGCTGCTACCTCCCAGGGTCCCCATTAGCAGGAAGCTGTAGTCAGATACTGGAGCCTGATATTGAACCCAAGAACTCTGATGGGAGATGCAGGCATCTTAACCACTACCCCAAATGCCCACCCCCTATATTTGAGATTTTCTTTATGCCCACAACACTCACTTCAGCTGTCAGCCTTTTATGCACAATGTCTTAGGAGAATCAACGTTTCTGATTTATTTAACCAAGAGAGGAAAATTTTTTTAAGTTTTTATTTATTTATTTGACAGGCAGAGTTATAGGCAGTGAGAGAGAGAGAGAGAGAGACAAAGGTCTTCCTTTCATTGGTTCACTCCCCAAGTGGCCGCAACAGAGCTGCGCCGATCCAAAGCCAGGAGCCAGGCGCTTCCTCCTGGACTCCCATGTGGGTGCATGGGCCCAAGCACCTGGGCCATCCTCCACTGCTTTCCCAGGCCACAGCAAAGAGCTGGACTGGAAGAGGTACAGCCGGGACTAGAACTGATGCCCATGTGGGATGCCAGTGCCGCAGGTGGAGGATTAACCTAGTGTGCCACGGCACCAGCCCCGGAAATTTTTTATTTTACCATCTTTCTTGGCAGCTACAGCAGCATGGTCTGGTTCCCTCAGGAATGAGCCAGCCAAGTTCCCTGTTGGAGTTGGAGCTGATGGTCAGCTCTTTGTCAAAGGAACAATTGCTGAAGGAAAGATGAAGATTAGACTTTGATACGCCAGTCTCATCCTTGATGAACTATTGTTAATTTTCATCCTGTGGAATTAGCCAGGAGAGTGCTTTTTTTCCCTTCATCACTTCCTTCCTTGTATTACAATTTTTCATTTCTTGTGGTGGCTGGAGGCTGTGTATGTCTGCAAAGGTTGTGCACTGCGGTGTGAGTAAGGCTCCAGATATCTGGGTGTGGAATGGCTTTCTCCTGTGGGTTGTTTGGAAAGAGCTCATCTGGGAAAGGCATGGATGTGTCAGATCTGGAAATGCCTCAGACCTGCCCGAGTTCTCGGCTCCTAGAGATAGGTTTGAGCCTAGAAGTCCATAATCTAGGATGAACCTGACGATGAACTCTGCCCAACAGAGGTCCACAAATCAACTACTGATTATTAGGCTGTTGCTCAAGAGAAATCCTGTGCACTCTTCTCTTCTAGAAACTGCATGTTTTTCTGTTCCAAGAAGTGCTTGTGATCACTCGAGCCATCACTCACAATGAACAACTTTGCTACCAGCTGTACCGGCAGCCGATCCCCGTGAAGGACCTCTTGCTGGAAGACCTGCAGGATGGAGAAGTCAGGCTGGGCGGCTCCCTGCGTGGGGCGTTCAGCAACAACGAGAGAAGTACGCATGGGTGGCACGGTCCGGGTTGACCTCTTGAATAGTTTTGGTCTTGATAGTTTAGAAGCAGTGGCTGCTGGGGGAAAAAAGAAGAGCCACAGCCTGAGAGTGCAGTTGCATTCCAAGCTGTGTCTTTACTTACTGATGGTATAGCCTTGTGCATCCTCTGTGAGTCTCAGTTTCTCACTTAGAGAGTATAGGTGCATGCGGATCTCCCTCGTAAGGTTGTTAAAAGGACTAATTAAAATACCATAAGGGAACCTGTCTGCACGTAACTGATGCAACCTAAGCTCCTTTTTCTCTGCCTCTTTCTGTTGGAGAAAAGCATGATTAATACCAGATACTCCCTCTGGGGAGAGTGGTAGCATTAAAGGTAGGTTTTGTAATTGAACTGACAGACTTGGCTCTACAGAGACATACATGAGTGGTCAACTGTGAGGAAAGTTCATCTGTAGCATTGTTCAGGTGGGCCTCTGTAACATGAGACTTAACAAACAAAGGAATTAACCAAGAAAACCTAAGATAGTAATGTCTACCCAGTATCTTCCATGTGTCAAGCACTGTTCTAGGCCTAAGTATTCAGTGGTGAGCCAAGCAATTAAATTCCTTGCCCACTGTGTAGCCTACATTATGATAGATGATAAATAAATTTTCCAGGTGCTATTAAGAAAACCAAAACCCAAATGGGGATAGAAAGGGGTAGCAATGGGAGGTCTGTTTTAGACAAAACGGTGAGGGACGCCTTCTTCAAGAAGGCAATGTGTGTACCTCCTGGGTTAAATAGGCATCCTATTGTCAGAGTAATAAATACGCACTGCCTCTTACTCCTCAGTCCCTCCGCCCTAGTAGCAGTGAACGTGTGCCAGGGCGTTGTGTAAGCACTTAGGTCTATTCCAGGAAACAGCCTTGCGAAGTAGGTTCTCGTTTCTCCCCCATTTTGTGAATAAGGAAACTGAGGCATAAAGGAATGATTCCCTTAACTCCAAAGGAAGAGCTATATTTAAGGGACCAGGATTGTCTTCTAGCCCTCGACAGCTAGTGATGAAATTTTTGGGCTCACTCTGCATTTGTCACTCATCTCTACAGCATCTGCTATGCTGGTCCTGTCTGTTGGGGTTAATGCAGAGGGACTGACAGCAGCTGCTCTATGAACCAAGTGTTGCATAGAACACACAGGGCCCGAAAATACAAGTTAATGTTGTTGCTGTTGTTAGATTAAATAAGATGTATTCCATATTATGCACTACCATTTTTTTCAGTGTGTGTAGCTCCTGTCAAAGTCATTGAAATGTAATTTCATTTAAAAATGAAACCAAGGATAAAACAGCTCTTACATATCTTCTCAATCACTGGATACTACTAAACACAGCAGCACTCTCATGTAGAAGACCATTGGCATAGTTTGGTATTAGAAAGAGCTTCTTAAACTGGAAAAAGCTCTGTCTTATGGTACTTATTGAAATTACAGATTATCAGATCTATCTTACATCTATTGGATCAGAAGGGGAGGGCCCAGGGATTCATTTTTTTTCTTTTATATATTTGGGCAGCTAAAAGACAGAGACAGATAGAGATCTCGTCTGCTTGTTCACTCCCCAAATGCCTGCAGTGTCTTTGGCCTCCATACCAGGAACTCAATTCAGGTCTTCCACATGAGTGGCAGGGACCCAACGGATCGAGCTGTCACCTACTACCTCCCAGGATGTGCACTAGCAGGAAATTTGAATCTGGAGCACAGCCAAGACTCAAACCCAAGCATTCCAATATGGAATGCAGGTGTGTTAATCACTAGACCAAGCACCATTCAAGATCTGTAATTTTAACAAGCTCTGCAGCCAGCTTTGGTAACCAGTCTCCTGGGGTTCTCTGACTCTTGGGTATTCCAAGCTGTGATCCACCTGCTAGTTTGTTCAAGCAGTGAGGGCAGCTCAGAGCTAGATCTGTGTCAACTGCCATTGGTTCATGGTGCTGCAGGGCAGAGGGGAGCCATGCCCATGCTCTGGATCTGTGGAAAACACTTGATAATCAGTTGTATCTGGTGTGGGAACTGGAGTTAGTGTGGCTACATGTGTGATCTTTGACCTGGGTAACCCATCCAGTGACCTTTTTTTTTTTTTTTTCCTATGTATTCTTAATTCTAGTTAAAAACTTCTTCAGGGTGAGTTTCAAAAATGGATCCCAAAGTCAGACCCACTCGCTCCAAGCCAATGACACCTTCAACAAACAGCAGTGGCTCAACTGTATTCGTCAGGCCAAAGAAACAGTTCTGTGTGCTGCTGGACAGGCTGGGGTACTTGACTCCGAGGGATCGTTCCTAAATCCCAACACTGAGAGCAGGGAGCCACAGGGAGAAACGAAACTTGAGCAGATGGACCAGTCAGACACTGAGTCAGACTGTAGTATGGACACAAGTGAAGTCAGCCTTGACTGTGAGCGCATGGAACAGACAGACTCTTCCTGTGGGAACAGCAGGCATGTGGAGAGCAATGTCTGACGGAAGCGTGTGTCCATCCTGGAAGTAGCCCTGTGTCTTACCTGTACAGTATTTGCATTCCACATGTGGAACAGTTTGGAGAAGCACTTTTTAATACTTTTGTGACCATGTTGGCCCAGGCTCCTGTGTCTGTACATGTGTCCCTAGTACTGTAACTGCCCATCACTCTTTCTGTGTAAGCTGGGATCTGTGGCAACCGTTATCCTGTACTGTATTTCAGAAGCATCTGGATGGATGGAGAGGTACTTGAAACAAGTTACTTTCAGTTGTCCTGCTGGATTTTAGAAAGTGGGAAGACAAAGAATCTCTGAACTGCTGTTTCATGCAGAGTGCTTGACAAGTCCTCCCAGCCATGCTTGTCTGGCTCTCCGACGGGTCGCTGAAGGCATGGGATTTAGGGAGCCTTGTGAGCAGGATGTGATGAAGCCGCTCATGGAGCGGATGGCCTTTGAGGGAGAACTGGGAAAAATCAACCTTTGAAGTGAACTGGGCTCAACATTGTTCAACCAGGAAGCAAGAAAACATCTCCGGAGGTTCTGAAGGCTGGGCTATACAAAGGATGAGGCGTGGTCTGAACCTTCCCATTTCATCCAGTGCGCGTTGGGTGCAGTGATCTGCTAGGACATGAAACAGAGGCTGACCTCACAGAGGGCAGCACAAAGGCAGCTGTCAGCTGTGCATCTTCAGCTGCAATGTACATGGCACCAAAAGGTGTCTGTCCTAGTTAGTGGCTTGCCTTAGAGAGCCACTTCTAGCCTAAAACATGACAGTAGGACCCAAAGGGCCTGGGAAAACCTGCCAGGATGATGAGAAGGCTCAGTCTTTGCTTTGTGTCATCTGCCCAGGCTTACTCGGGGTGTAGAATGTGTGTGAAGCCACAGTGAAAAGATTCTGTGAGTGTGTCAGGGATTCTGTCTACACGAACACATGAGAAACATCAAGAATGCAAAGAGCTTCATCAGACCTTCTGTGGAAACCATTAAAAGAGAAAAAGCTTGGGCCAGTGTTTCTTGAGAGAGACGCAGGCCTTGGGATTTCCTCCTCTGCTTTTGGGTCATCATTTTGCCGTCTCTGGTTCTATGCTGTAATCAGAATTCTAATTACATTCTCCAAAGACCAATTTCATGCACTCTGATTAATGAAGATCAGCTAGCCAAACTAGGAACCTCTTTGTCCATCCTTGACTTACAGTGCAGGGCTGTAGACCTTGAAAAAGTTAACTAAAAACCCAGCAAAGCTTCCTGGAAGTGTAAATATTCAGGATGACCCATGCAAAGTTATACCCACACCAGCACTAGTAGTAATGATTCTAAATTATTGCCAAAAAAGTCTTTTTTTTTTTAATATTCTTTCAAGTTTACAGAAAAGAAAGCAGTAAATACAATGTTGTCATTTTATCATGTACATATACCATGTGCATTCAAAGAAGCAGTGTGATGAGATTTATCAATGTAAAAACAAGGTATATTACATTATTATTTTTCAAAAAAATTGTGGTCAATTTTACCCTGTAAAACGTATTTCTGTATTTATAGATTTTAAACATGGTGAATTTTTTCTATTACAAGTTTATTTAAATCTGCTTTGTTTCTCAAGTTGCTGAGTCAGCAAGCAAGTGAAGCCGCTGCAGCTAGAAGCAGGAGAAAGCTGAGAAAAGTCATTTCATGATGGGGAAAAGAGCGAGTCCTTCCGCAGGAGCCGTCAGCCACTTTGGCCAATGTGAAAATGAGAAAAACGAGAAAAGAGGCTTGTCAGGTGTTTAACTATGGGAAGGAAGTCACTGAATGTTTTGATGAAATGAATGTTTTTGTATAACGGCCTTAAACTTTTCTGGAAGCATTTCAAATAAATTACCTTTAAATGTCATCTCCTTGTGTGCTGTGTCCTACAAACATCCGCTCCTACCTGTCCTGGTGTGGTGACAAAAATGTGAGTAACTTTTTGCTTGTGGTTCCCAGGTACACACTTTAGGGTACAGGTGGAAGTAAATGTTTTGATTTGTTTCATCAAAGCTTTTGCACAACTCATATTTCTAAGATCTGTGTTTTCAAGTATTCTCTATTTATTCATTTATCCTTTTTAAAAAAAAAAAGGATTTGTTTATTTATTTGAAAGAGTTACACAGAGAGAGGAGAGGCAAAGAGAGAGGTCTTCATCTGCTGGTTCACTTCCTAATTGGCTGCAACGGCTGGAACTGCACCAATCCGAAGCCAGGAGCCAGGAGCTTCCCCTAGGTCTTGCATGCAGGGGCCCAAGGACTTGGGCCATCTTCCACTGCTTTCCCAGGCCATAGCAGAGAGCTGGATCAGAAGTGGAGCAGCCAGGACTTGAACTGGTGCCCATATGGGATATTGGCAATGCAGGCAGCAACTTTACCTGCTACGCCACTGCGCTGGCCCCATTTATCCATTTTTGATAGCTATCTTGATTCCCACTGTATATGAAGTTAAGTGATAAGTTATAATTGTTACAGAAAAGAAGTACTGAATCTCATTGTAGTCTAGGTGACTTGATGAACTTTAAGGCTAAGTAAGAGAAGATACACTTTGCTTTGGAATTCTGAAATTTCAGTCCTTTTTCTGTTGTTGTTGTTTTAATTAAAATGGTTAGTCTTGGGGCCTGCTTTCTCTGCCTAAAATTAAAATTCTAATCTAATCTCACATCCCAAAATCTCACTATGCCTTCTAAGTTTCAACAGCGGCCAGCATTGTGGTGTAGGAGGTTGACACCACCTACAGTGCCTGCATCTCATATGAGCACCAGTTTGAGTCCTGGCTGCTCCACTTTCAATTCAGCTTAAAGCTTGTGCTCCTGAAAAAGTAGCAGAGGATGGTCCAAGTGCTTGGGCCCCTGCCACCCATGTGGGAAACACAGGTAGAGTTCATGGCTCCTGGCTTCAGCCTGGCCCAGCCTTGGCTGTTGCAGCCATTTGAGTGAGTGAACCAGTGAATAGAAGATATTTTTCTCACTCTCTCCCTCTCCCTCTCCCTCTCCCTCTCCCTCTCCCTATGCTTCTCCCTCTCCCTCTCCACCCTCTCCCCCTATGCCTCTCCCTCTTTCAAATAAATATATGATTTTTTTGTTGTTGTTGAAAGGGCTAAAGACTTTTAAGCTGTTGGTACCCAGTTCTTAGTAGTATGTTGGCCCAATAAAGCTGGTGATTAGTTTTATCTTTTTCCTAAATTGTCATCCTCTTTGACATATGCTGCTAATTCCCAGATTAGGTAAAATATTCAGATAAACAAATGTAAATATAGTTTTTTTTTTTTTTACCCAGAATGCAAAATCACTTCTTACTCTTTTCTCTTCTTCTTCTTCTTCTTCTTCTTCTTCTTCTTCTTCTTCTTCTTCTTCTTCTTCTTCTTCTTCTTCTTTTCTTTTCTTTTCTTTTCTTTTCTTTTCTTTTCTTTTCTTTTTTAAAGATTTATTTATTTGAAAGAGTTACAGAGAGAAGTAGAGAGAGAGAGAGTGGTCTTCCATCTGCTGGTTCACTCACCAAATGGCCGCAACGGCCAGAGCTGCGCCGATCCAAAGCCAGGAGCCTCTTCCGGGTCTCTCATGTGGGTGCAGGGGACCAAGGACCCGGGCCATCTTCCACTGCTTTCCCAGGCCACAGCAGAGAGCTGGATTGGAAAAGGAGCAGCCAGGACTAGAACCAGCACCCATAGGTGATGCCAGCACCTCAGGCCAGGGCTTTAACCCACTACGCCACAGCACCAGCCCTCCTTCAGTGCTGCTTTGGGGAATCCCTCCCTGCTTCACTTCCATGGTTACACCAACTGTTGAGACTAGAGGATGTGTCTTTCAGAGTATATTAGAAATGTTGCTTCCAACGTTTTGTGGGTTAGTACAAATGACTGAGGGCTAAATGGTTTTCTTCAGTCTATTTTCAAGCTGTTATTTTACACACAATTCAATATAATCCTTGCAGTCTAAATGAAAAGTCATAAACAATAAAAAGCCAGAACTAGCAATTTTTGCAAGATTAGAGTGTGGTTTCAGCTTCTGGGCTGTGGTCACCCCCAGTGACTGTTTTAGTTTCCATTCCCAGCATGGTTCTGTCCCCAGAACGCTTCACAACCACAGTCCTACTTGACAATGACTGTGTGCTTAAAGGTAACTACACTCCACCGTCTTGCTGAACAAGCAGTTCGACTTTGCATCAACATCCTGGCCATGTCCATGTTTTACGAATTCTCCAAAAGCCTGAGTACTGGCTGGAAGATTCGGTGATGCGAATGACCACTCAGTTATACTCAGGTCAATTTAGCTAGCTGGCTCCCCTGGCATTGTGGAAATGGGCACTGAACACCCATCTGATAGATGCAGTTCATTGATTTAATTCACACAGTCTTGTTTATTGACATGATTCTGTTATCACGGGATTAGAAGAAAATTAGAAGCACATTTCTCAAACCCAAATAGACCAGTGGGAATCTAAAGATCATAAAGATTTCAAACCTTGTGCATAGGAGTAAGCAGTGAGAAAAGGTGGGGCTGCCATGGTGGCACAGCGGGTTAAGCTGCTGCTTGAGAGGCCCTCATCCCCTGTCGGAGTGCTGATTCGAGTCCTGGCTGCCCCTCTTCGATACAGCTTCCTATTAATATGCTTTGGAGAGCAGCTTATGATGGCTCAAATACTTGGGTTCATGCCACCCATGTAGGAGACCAGCATGAAGTTCCTGGCTTCAGCCTGGCCCAGCCCTGGCTGTTGCCTTTGTTAGAGTAGTGAGCCAGCAGATGGAAGATATTCCTCCCTCCCCATTTCCCCCTCCCCCTCCCTCCCCCTCTCCTCCTCCTTTCATTCTGCCTTTAAAATAAAAAAGTAAAGAAATCTGGGGAAAATTGAGAAAAGGTCACTGTATTCACTGTACTTGAAAGGAATTTAGACGAACAACTTTAGGGGAAAATATCACTGCTTCCTATTACACTCTCTCCTTTGCCAGTTGTGGCTGCTCAGTCAGCTACACAGAGCAGTTCATCAGCTGAATTGGGGAAGTAGCAAGGTAATAATAGCCAGGCACTATTTTTGAGACCTAATCATTTTATGTATTCCAAACCACTAGTTCACTGACGCATGTATATTCACAACAAACACACCTAAGCGTTAATGAGCTGTGTTACATCATGTGTGAAAGGTTTGAGAAATGCCACTTGGCAGGTGTTGTACCCACTGACTGTGTCCGTGTCTCAAACCAGACACTGCAGCCCTCTGTCCATTTAAAAAAGACGTTGTGTGGCTGGCGCTGTGGCTCAATAGGCTAATCCTCTGCCTGAGGCACTGGCACCTCGGGTTCTAGTCCCGGTCAGGGCGCCGGATTCTGTCCTGGTTGCTCCTCTTCCAGCCCAGCTCTCTGCTGTGGCCCGGGAGTGCAATGAAGGATGGCCCAAGTGCTTGGGCCCTGCACCCTATGGGAGACCAGGAGAAGCACCTGGCTCCTGGCTTCGGATCACTGCGGTGTGCTGGCTGCAGTGTGCCGGCTGCAGCGGCCATTGCGGGGTGAACCAATGCCAAAGGAAGACCTTTCTCTCTCTCTCTCACTGTCCACTCTGTCTGTCAAAAAAAAAAAAAAAAAACTGTTTAAGCCTTTATATTCCTATGGATTTAATGAGAAAATTACTAAAATTTCCAGCTGTAGTTTTGGATTTTTCTATTTTTCCTCAGTTCTATTTTTGTGTATGTATTTTGAAGGTTTGTTTTTGGGTGCAGATACATTTGGGATTGTTATATCTTCCCCAGTGAATTTGCCCTTTATCACTTTATTTCTGGTAATATTCTTTGTTTTAAAATCTCTTTCTATGGCTGGTGTTATGGTGCATTGTGTTAAGTCACTACTTGCAATGCCAGCATCACATATGATTGCTGATTTGAGTCCCAGCCACTCCTGAACCAGCTCCCTGCTAATGTGCCTGGGAAGACAGCTGGGGATGACCCAAGTACTTAGGTCACTGAACCCACAAGGGAGACCTGGATGAAGTTCTTGGCTCCTGGTTTTGGCCTGGCCCTACACTAGCCATTGCATATATTTGGGGAGTGAACCACCAGATAGAAGATCTCTCTTTCTCTGTCTCTCCCTCTCTTTCTGTAATTCTGCCTTTCAAGTAAACCTTTAAATAAAATCTCTTGCTGATATCAACGTTACCGCTTCAGCTTTCTTTTGATTTAGAGCATATCGGCATATCTTTTCTCATCATAATCTTTTCTGTGTCTTTATTTATATTTTAAAACAAGGTGCTCCCATTTTTAAAATTTTGATTTATTTGAAAGGTGGAGAAACAGAAAGAGATCTTCCATCCATCAATTCATTCCCCAAGTGCCCACAGTAGTCAGGACTAGGCCAAACCAAAGTCAGGTCCTGGAACTCCTTCTGAGTCTCCTGTATTGACAGGGACCCAAGTACTTGAGCCATCAACACCTGCTGCCTCCCATGGGTGCATACCAGTGGAGGTACAATTGGACATGGAACCAGCCTGCAAACCCAGACACTCACATATGGCATGTGGGCTTCCCAAGTGGCATCTTGACCTTTGCACCAAATGCCTACCCCTCACTGTACCTTTATATTTAAATAGGTTTCTTTTGACTCTATCAATCATCTATCTATCATACATATATCTATACAAACACACTGGGGCTGGCACTGTGGTATAGCAGGTAAAGCTGCAGCCTGCAGTGCCGGCATCCTATATGGGTGCTGGTTTGGGACCTGGCTGTTCCACTTCCAATCCAGCTCCCTACTCATACACTTGGGAAAGCAGAAGATGGACCAAGTACTTGGGCCCCTGCACCCATATAGGAGACCTGGAGGAAGCTCCAGGCTCCTAGCTTCAGCCTGACCAGCCCAAGCCATTGAAGTCATTTGGGGAGTGAACCAGTGGATAGAAAATGGATCTCTCTTTCTCACTCTGCCTCTCAACTATATAAAAATAATTCTTTAAAAAAATACACACACACACACACACAATGCAAAACACTACCAGTTTTTGTTTTTTAAACTTTTATTTAATAAATACAAATTTCCAAAGTACAGTTTATGGATTACAATGGCTTTTCCCCCCCATAACTTCCCTCCCACCCACAACCCTCCCATCTCCCGCTCCCTCTCACATTCCATTTGCATCAAGATTCATTTTCAATTATCTTTATATACAGAAGATCAATTTAGTGTAAAGTAAAGATTTCTACAGTTCGCACCCACACCAAAACACAAAGTGTAAAGTACTGTTTGAGTACTAGTTATAGCGTTAATTCACATTGTACAACACATTAAGGACAGAGATCCTACATGAGGAATAAGTGCACAGTGACTCCTGTTGTTGACTTAGCAAACTGACACTCTTGTTTATGGCGTCAGTAATTACCCTAGGCTCTTGTCATGAGTTGCCAAGGCTATGGAAGCATTTTGAATTCGCCAGCTTCTATCTTATTTCAACGAGGTCATAGTCAAAGAGGAAGTTCTCTCCTCCATTCAGAGAAAGGTACCTCCTTCTTTGATGGTCTGTTCTTTCCACTGGGATCTCACTTGCAGAAATCTTTCATGTAGGGTTTTTTTTTTTTTTTTTTTGGTTATTTATTTATTTATTTATTTTTGCCAGAGTGTCTTGGCTTTCCATACCTAAAATACTCTCATGGGCTCTTCAGCCAGATCCGAATGCCTTAATGGCTAATTCTGAGGCCAGAGTGCTATTTAGGGCTTCTGCCATTCTATGAGTCTACTGTGTATCCCGCTTCCCATGTTGGATCATTCTCTCCTTTTTAATTCTATCAGATAGTACTAGCAGACACTAGTTTTGTTTATGTGATCTCTTTGACTCTTAGAACTATCATTATGATCAATTGTCAACTGAAATTGATCACTTGGACTAGTGAGATGGCAATGGTACATGCCACCTTGATGGGATTGAATTGGAATCCCCTGGCGCGTTTCTAACTCTACCATTTGGGGCAAGTCAGATTGAGCATGTCCCAAATTGTACATCTTCCTCTCTTATTCCCACTCTTATATTTAACAGGGATCACTTTTCAGTTAAATTTAAACACCTAAGAATAATTGTGTGTTGATTACAGAGTTCAACCAATAGTATTAAGTAGGACAAAAAAAAATACTAAAAGGAATAAAGTATTAAGTTGTTCATCAACAGTCAGGACAAGGGCTGATCAAGTCACTATTTTTCATAGTGTCCATTTCACTTCAACAGGTTCCTTTTTGGTGCTTGGTCAGTTGTCACCAATCAGGGAGAACATATGATATTTGTCCCTTTGGGACTGGCTTCTTTCACTCAGCATGATGTTTTCCAGATTCCTCCGTTTTGTTGTAAATGACCGGATTTCATTGTTTTTTACTGCTGTATAGCATTCTTTTTTTTTTTTTTTTTTTTGACACAGTGGACAGTGAGAGAGAGAAAGGTCTTCCTTTACCGTTGGTTCACCCTCCAAATGGCCGCTGCGGCCGGCGCACTGCGCTGATCCGAAGGCAGGAGTCAGATGCTTCTCCTGGTCTCCCCTGCGGGTGCAGGGCCCAAGCACTTGGGCCATCCTCCACTACACTCCTGCACTTGGGCCATCCTCCACTGCACTCCTGGGCCACAGCAAAGAGCTGGACTGGAAGAGGGGCAACCGGGACAGAATCCGGTGCCCTGACTGGGACTAGAACCCAGGGTGCCGGCGCTGCAGGCGGAAGATTAGCCTATTGAGCCACGGCACTGGCCTTACTGCTGTAGAGTATTCTATAGAGTACATGTCCCATAATTTCTTTATCCAGTCTACTATTTTTGGGCATTTAGGTTGATTCCAGGTCTTAGCTATTGTGAATTGAGATGCAATAAACATTAAGGTGCAGACAGCTCTTTTATTTGACAATTTAATTTCCTTTGGGTAAATTCCAAGGAGTGGGATGGCTGGGTTATATGGTAGGGTTATATTCAGGTTTCTGAGGAATCTCCAGACTGACTTCCATAGTGACTTTACCAGTTTGCATTCCCACCAACAGTGGGTTAGTGTCCCTTTTTCCCCACATCCTCTCCAGCATCTGTTGTTGGTAGATTTCTGAATGTGAGCCATTCTCACCGGGGAGAGGTGAAACCTGATTGTGGTTTTGATTTGCATTTCCCTGATGGCTAGTGATCTTGAACATTTTTTCATGTGTCTGTTGGCCATTTGGATTTCCTCTTTTGAAAAATGTCTATTGAGATCCTTGGCCCATCTCTTAAGTGGGTTGTTTGTTTTGTTGTTGCGGAGTTTCTTCATCTCTTTGTAGATTCTGGTTATTAATCCTTTATCTGTTGCATAGTTTGCAAATATTTTTTCCCATTCTGTTGGTTGCCTCTTCACTTTCCTTACTGTTTCTTTTGCCGTACAGAAACTTCTCAATTTGATGCAATCCCAGTTGTTAATTTTGGCTTTGACTGCCTGTGCTTCCGGGGTCCTTTCCAAGAAGTCTTTGCTGGTGCCAATATCTTGCAGGGTTTCTCCAATGTTCTCTAATAATTTTTAAAAAAGTGAACACTTAGCATTCCAGTCACATTTCATTACTTTTAATTTGCACAACAACCCCTTGAGATACCTGTGCAATTATCTTCATTTTACAGATGAGGAAACACAGGCACACACTTATAACATTTTTTTTTTTTTGACAGGCAGAGTGGACAGTGAGAGAGGAGAGACAGAGAGAAAAGTCTTCCTTTTTTCGTTGGTTCACCCCCCAAATGGTCGCTGTGGCCAGCGCGCTGCAGCAATCGCACTGCACTGATCTGAAGCCAGGAGCCAGGTGCTTCTCCTAGTCTCCCATGCGGGTGCAGGGCCCAAGCACTTGGGCCATCCTCCACTGCACTCCCGGGCCATAGCAGAGAGATGGACTGGAAGAGGAGCAACCGGGACAGAATCCGGTGCCCTGACTGGGACTAGAACCCAGTGTGCTGGCGCCATAGGCGGAGTATTAGCCTATTGAGCTGCAGCGCCAGCCTTATAACATATTTTTAAATGATTCCCATTATATCTTAAACCTTGACTCCTTGTCACAAAGAGTGACAAGCACAGGGTGGATGGCCCATGAGGTTGTTGTGGCTTTATTCCTTCTTGCAATTGTCCCAGGTCCTACCCATCCAAGAGCCTTGAGCAGTCTGAGCTCTAGGAAGAGCTCCTCCATGTCCAGACATTACTGTTGTGCTGCTCTCATTCAGTAGTCATTATAAAATGAACATATATATATATATACATATATATATATATACATATATATATATATATAACTCCTCTGCTAGAATAGTTTTCAAATTATTGGTAGGCTATGTAGAGGGATTGGGATTCTGAAACTGCTTAATGAAGTTTTGCTACCCTCTGCTGGATAGCTTGTGTATATGCTCTTGAAGATCTGGTTTTCAGCCTAAGATTCTAAAAGTTTTACCTTTATTATGTGCTAGTCCAAGTGTTAGATTAAGTTCTCAGAACCTAGAGTTCAAAGGTGATGTCTCAGGCATTCTTATTTAAGGATCTGATTCAAATTTTATTCTCTAAATATATTTTAAATACATACATTTTAAATATAATTTATATTTTTAATTTTAAATATATATATTTTTTAAATTTTTGACAGGCAGAGTGGACAGTGAGAGAGAGACAGAGAGAAAGGTCTTCCTTTTCCGTTGGTTCACCCTCCAATGGCCACTGCGGCCGGCGCACTGCGCTGATCCAAAGGCAGGAGCCAGGTGCTTCTCCTGGTCTCCCATGGGATGCAGGGCCCAAGCACTTGGGCCATCCTCCACTGCACTCCCGGGCCACAGCAGAGAACTGGCCTGGAAGAGGGACAACCAGGACAGAATCTGGCGCCCTGACCGGGACTAGAACCCGGTGTGCTGGTGCCACAAGGTGGAGGATTAGCCTGTTGAGCCACAGTGCCGGCTCCTAATTTTAAATATATTTTTAACAAAGTAATGTTGTGTATTGAAATGTTACATATTATTTTTATTTATTTGAAAGAGTTACAGAGAAATTGAGAGAGGAAGACACAAAAATAGAGATCTTCTATCTGCTGGATAACTACTCAAATGCCCACAAGACCCAGGGCTTGCCCAGGCCAAAGCCAGGTCTCAGAACTACATCCAGACCTCCCACTCGGGTGGCAGGGACTCAATTACTTGGGTAATTGAGTAATTACATATTCTGCTTTGCTGGGTGCATTAACAGGGAGCTGGATTGAAAGTGAAGCAATGGGGATTCTAACTGGGACTCTGATTTGGGATGCCAGCATTGCAAGTGGCAGATTAACCCTTCCTCCGGGCCACAACACAGGCCCCACACATCTAATTCTGACCACACCATAGACTGCTTGTGTGTAGTGTCTCAGGATGGAAGACCAGTCTGCTCTGTCCCTCCATGTCAGGCCCTGTGATCTCCTGTAAAACCTTTCCAATAGGGAAAATGCTTATACTCCTTTATAAGGGATTTTTAATTGGAAAATTGTACACGAATAGGGCCACAGAAAATGACCCAAGTTCTTGGTCCCTGGCACTCACGTGGGGAGACCCAGATGAAGCTCCTAACTCCTAGCTTCCGCCTGGTCCAGCCCTGGCAATTATGGCCATTTTGGGGGTAAACCACCAGTAGATGGAAAATCTCCATGTCTTTCCTTCTCTTTCTGTAGCTCTGCCTTTCAAATAAATAAATCTTTAAAAAAAAAGAAAGAAAAAATTATGAACTATTGAAGGGTCTTTTACATCTGAACTGTGAATTGAAAGTGGTTTTCCCCTTTATTTGGCTTGTTTTAAAACACAAGGCAGCATTATTTGTGGTTGACTCCTTGCTCATCTCAGAAAATTCTGCATTGCTCTCATGTCAAACAAAGGAGGAGTGTGGTGGAAGGAGAACAGTGTCTTCCTTCAGTAACTGGGACTGCTTCCTGCTCTCTGCCCTTCTTCATTTTGAAATGTTCTCAGTGTCATGTAACCTTGCTTTGCAGCTCAGCTGCCAATTGTGAAAGGTGGTGAAGTCTTAAGACTTCCTATCTACATTTTTACAACAGTGTCCTAACTGGTCTGGTGGCCTCCAGTCCACCTAAAATCCACCTCTGTGACAAGAACCAGAGTGAACTATCTAAGATGCCGGGCTGTGGGGTGGGCATTTCGCACAGCTCTTTCACTGCCTCTTGGGATGCCCGCATTCCATTATTGAGTGTCTGGATTTGGGCACAGGCTGCATTCCAGTTTCCTGCTAATGCAGATCCTGAGGGACAGCAGATGATGAGTTAAGAAATTGGGTCCCGGGACTGGCGCTGTGGCATAGCAGGTAAAGCCACTGCCTGCAGTGCCAGTATTCCATATGGGCACCGGTTGGAGTCCCAGCTGCTCCACTTCTGATCCAGCTCTCTGCTATGGCCTGGGAAGGCAGTGGAAGATGGCCCAAGTCCTTGGGCCCCTGCACCCATATGGGAGATCCAGAAGAAGCTCCTGGCTCCTGGCTTCAGATCAGCACAACTCCAGCCATTGCAGCCAATTGGGGAGTGAACCAGCGGACAGAAGACCTCTCTCTCTCTCTCTGCCTCTTCTTCTTTGTGTAACTCTGACTTTCAAATAAATAAATACATCTTTAAAAAAATAAAAAAAGAAAGAAAGAAACTGGGTCCCTGCCACTGATGTGGGAGACCTGGAAACAGTTGCAGGCTTGGCGCAGTCTTGGCTATTATGAGCATTTGAGGAGTAAACCAGCAGATAGAAGGTCTCTGTCTGACTCTCTCTCTCCCTTTCAAATAAATGAAAATAAATAAAGAATTCAAATGCCATCCTTTAGCTAAAATGCTTAAACTCTTACTGTTTGCTATCAAAATTAAGCAGGGGGGGGGGGGTCTTTGGAGGAGGCTGCCTGTTTACTTCCTGCCTGCCTGGGGCCTCCAGACCAGTGGCCAACCCTGCTTCCCTGTTTCTCACAGTTGTGCCTTTGTTCTCTTCCCCTCCCTGTCCTCTCTACCTGGAATTCCCTCTGTGCACCCCTCTGCTTCTCTTCCTCCATGTCCCTGGCGTGGGCTGACCCAGCTCATCTCTACAGGAGCTGCCTTTGCCTGAGGGCATTGCCAGCAGGTACTGTGTTCAAGTCTTCATGCCCCGAATCATGTACAGTTCTTGGCAGACACAGTTGTCTGATCACTCATGCTAAATCACTGAGTGAGTTCAGTGAACTGTGTACCAGTAACATCAGTGCAGCACACTGCACGTGATCAGGGTCCCTACGAGAGGGTGGGAGGCACTTGCCCATCTTGTGTTCCTAGCTTGTCATAGGATGCATGGAAGGTGCTTGAGGCATTGAAACATAATTGTGTGTTGTGTGTGTGTGTTGTGTTTAATTGTGTGTTGTGTGTGTGTTGCAAGTGACTCTACTTTTGACTCCTTTAGGTAGGAAGGAAATGGAAGTCTTAGTCCATTTGGGCTGTGATAACATAACAACACAGACGGAATGGTTTGCCAAATATGGAAATATATTTTCCACAGTTCTACAGGCTGGGAAGTCCAAGGTGAAGGTCATGGCAGACTCGGAGTCTGGTGAGTCTGGTTTCTGGTTCAAGAAAGAACTATATTTTCATGGTGTCCTCACATGGCTAAGGGGACAAAGGATGTCTCTGGGGTCTCTACTATAAGGGTACAAATCTCATTCATGAGGGCTCCACCTTTGGCCCCATCACCTCCCTGAGGTCCTGCCCCCTAACATCATCACAGTGGGGATTACATGTCAGCATATGAATTTTGGGGAGACACATTCAGTCTGTAACAATAGGAAAAGTGGATTCTTTTTAAGAGAATAGGGCTTGAGACACAGATTTTTTAAAATCATTTTTAAAGATTTACTTATTAGAGGGAGAGAGAGAAAGAGAGGGGGGCTGGTATTGTGCCATAGTGGGTTAAGTTGCCACCTGCAATGCCAGCAGCCCATGTGGGCACCAGCTCATGTCCCAGCTCTTCCTATCCAGCCCCCCTGCTAATGCAGTGGAACATGTACCACCCAAATGGGAGACCCCGCTAAAGCTTCTGGTCCTGGCTTTTGCCTGGCCCAGCCCTGGCTGTTGAGGCCATTTGGGCAATGAACCAGGAGACAGAAGCATTCTCTCTCCCTCTCTTTGTAGCTCTGCCTTTCAAATAAATAGAGATATTGAGAGAGCAATCCTATCTATTGGTTCACTTACCAAATACCCACAGTGACCCCAAGGGGCTGAAGCCAGAGTTGTGAATCTAATTCAGGTCTGCCACGTGAGTGACAAGAACCCAATTACTTGAGCCATTACTGCTACTCCCAAGGTCTGCATTAGTGGGAGGCTGGAGTCAGGAGCCAGAGCTGGCCATCAAACCCAGGCACTCCCATTGGATCCATGGACATCTTAACTGGTATCTTAACTGCCAAGCCCCCAGGATATAGAATTTTGGCTTGAGTAATTTCTAAAGATTAAATTAGCTTCAGTGCAATTTTGTAAGAATCTCAGTGCTGTCTAATATACTTAATAGAAATAGTGTCTTCAGGGGCTGGCATTGTGGCAATACAGTTTCAGCTACAACTTATGACACAAGTATCCCACATTGGAGTGCCAGTGTGAGTCCCAACTGCTCTCCTTCCAATCCAACTCCCAGGTAACGTGCCTGGGAAAGCAGCAGGTCTCTGCCACCCTTGTAGGAGACCAGGATGGAATTCCTAGCTTCTAGCTTTGGCCTGGCAAAGACCTGGCTGTTGTGGTGATTTGGGGAATGAACCAGCAGGAAGATCTTGCTTTCCTTCCTTCTCTGTCACTCTGCCTTTCAAACAAATAAATCTTAAGAAAAAAATAATATCTTCATACTTTTGAGAATTTTTTATTAAATATCTTACATTGCTCATTTTATTTACAGGAAACAGAAACTCAACTAAGGATCATAGGACCTGTGTTAGCAAACTGATTAGGTGAGTGAAGAGTTCCCAGAAACAGGGCTGGGTGTTTGGGGCAGTGGCTTAAATGCTGCTTGGGTTGCCCACAACCCCATATCGGAGTCTCTGGGTCCAGGTCCCCTTCTGATCCAGCTTCCTGCTAATGTGCATTCTGGGAGGCAGCGGATGATGGCTTAAGTACTTCAGTCCCTAATACCCATGTGGGACACCTGGATTGAATTTCCAGCTCTGGCTTCAGACTTGTCCAGTGCCAGCTGTTGTTGGCATTTTGGGAAATGAACCAGCAGATGGAGAGCTCACTGTCTCTCCCTCCTTTTCTCTCTCTCTCTCTCTCTCTCTCTGTATGTGTGTGTGTGCATGTCTGCTTTTCAAGTAAATAAAAATATTTTGTAAAGATTTATTGATTTATTTGAAAGAGTTACACAGAGAGAGAAGGAGAGGCAGAGTGAGAGAGGTCTCCCATCTGCTGGTTCACTCCCCAATCGGCTGCAGTTGGTGGCAACGGCCAGAGCTGCGCAGATCCAAGGCCAAGAGCCAGGAGCTTTTTCTGGGTCCTCCACGTGGGTGCAGGGGCCCAAGGACCTGGGTCATCTTCTATTGCTTTTGCAGGCCAAAGCAGAGAACTGGATTGGAAGTGGAGCAGCCAGGACTCGAACCAGTGCCCATACAGGATGCCGGCACTGCAGGCGGCAACTTTACCCGCTGTGCCACAGCACCGGCCCCTAAATATATTTTTTTAAAAAAGAAAGGCAGAACATCATGGCAAGTGTCACTAATCAGCAGCTTTGCAGGAATGTGAGGAAACATATTCTAGAGGAATTGTGGATTTTTATCATTTTAATACGGTTTTTATCAAAGAAATTGATATAAGTAGTATTTTGTATTTAATATATATATTGAGTGTTAAGTAAAGCAAAACTGATATATTGAGCTTTCTTATCATATGTTCTATCTCTGAGGAGAGTCAGTCTCAAGAGAATGGACTGATCAAATGGCACAAAACCACAAGGAGAATGCCTCTAGATAAGTAACTGAACACCACATTTTCTCCAATTAGATGAATGTCTGGGGTTAAGTTTCTATAATGTATGTAAATTGCAACCATAGACCTAGCAATTATCCTATTAAAATCTGGCCAGTTCCCCAAAGACTTCTTAAAAAAAAAAAAAAAAAAACTTCTAATAATTCATTGCCTGTCTTTACAGAGCCACTTGGGAGTACTAAAATGTGAGTGCCTTTTATTGTTTGTAAAGCTTTATTTTTTCAAATCTCATCTAACCAGGAATTTTTTTTACATTAAGTGGAAAAATAAATTTTTGTCACTTGGGAATATGATGAGGAAGGACATTTAAAATAAGGTATTTAAATCCAAACAATAATCTAACTTTCTGTTTTAAATAATGGAAATGGAATTCTTTTTAAAAAGAATCTGGACTGTTTTATATTATTAAATCATTGGACTTTGTATTTAATGTTCTTTTTTTAAAGAGGGTTAATATTAATTAGCTTTAAAATAAATTATTAATGGGGCTGGCACTGTGGCTTGGGGGGTGAAGCCACCACCTGCAGCACTGGCATCCCATATTGGTGCCAGTTTGAGTCCTGGCTGCTCCACTTCTGATGTATCTTCCTACTAATGTGCCTGGGAAAGCAGTGGAAGATGGCTCAAGTCCTTGGGCTCCTGCACCCATGTGGGAGATCTGAAAGAAGCTCCTGGCTTGGGACTGTCTCAGCTCTGGCTGTTACAGCCATTTGAAGAGTGAACTACCAGACTGGAAGATCTCTCTCTTTCTCTCTGTCTCTATCTGTAACTCTACCTTTCAAATAAATAAGTCTTTAAAAATATGTATATATAAATTATTAAAATATAAAGTTTGGGAAAATACATAGCTTGGACCTCTGCAACTTACATAATCACATATTGGTTTTTTTTTTGTTTTGTTTTGTTTTTGTTTTTTTTTTTTTTGAGAGGCAGAGTGGACAGTGAGAGAGAGAGAAAGAGAGAAAGGTCTTCCTTTTTCCGTTGGTTCACCTCCCAATGGTCGCTGCGGCCGACACACCGCACTGATCCGAAGCCAGGAGCCAGGTGCTTCTCCTGGTCTCCCTTGGGGTGCAGGGCCCAAGCACTTTGGCCATCCTCCACTGCCCTCCCAGGCCACAGCAGAGCTGGCCTGGAAGAGGGGCAACCAGGACAGAATCTGGTGCCCTGACTGGGACTAGAATCCAGTGTGCCCGCGCCGCAAGGCAGAGGATTAGCCTATTGAGCCACGGCGCCGGCCCCATAATCACATATTGTAATGCCTAGACATAGAGTATGGGATACAGACATCGATTGCTGCTGCTTTCATTGATGCAGGCTACACCTCACCTGTAATACTTGCATTATGCTGCTGCTATATTGGTAGAAGCCAGCATTTGCTCTTTTTTTCTTTTTGACGAGTGGATAGGTGAAGGAAAACAGAAAGCTACTATTATTTTTAAAGGTTTGTTTTATTTGGAAGGCAGAATTAGAGAGAGAGAGGTGGAGACAGAGAGCTTCCATCTGCTGGTTCACTCCCCAAAAGGCCGCAAAAGCCAGGGCTGGGCCAGGCCAAAGCTTGGAGCCTGGAACTCCATCTGGGTCTCCCATGTGCATCCAAAGGCCCAAGGACTTGGGCCATCTTCTCCTGCTTTCCAAGACACATTAGGAGGGAGCTTGATTGGAAGTTGAGCAGCTGGGACTCGAGCTGGTGCCATCAGAAACTTATTTGACAAAAAAACAACTTTTTTGGTTCTGTGATGATATCTTCCATTTTATTTATTTATTTACTTATTTATTTTCTATAAGATTATTTATTTATTTGAAAGTCAGACTTACAGAGAGAGAAGGAGAGGCAGAGAGAGAGAGAGAGAGAGGTCTTCTATCCACTGATTCACTCCCCAATTGGCTGCAACAGCCAGAGCTGCGCAGATCTGAAGTCAGGAGCCAGGAGCTTCTTCCGGGTCTCCCACGTGGGTGAAGGGGCCCAAGGACTTGGGCCATCTTCCACTGCTTTCCCAGGCCATAGCAGAGAGCTGGATCAGAAGTGGAGCAGCCGGGTCTCGAACCAATGCCCATATGGGATGCTGGCACTGTAAGCGGCCTCTTAACCCGCTACACCACAGTGCCAGCCCCAGAAACTTATTTTTATAGCTATCTTTATACAATCAACACAAATTTAAGCACCAGTTACAAGTCAAATAACTTTTAGTATCATATACACCATACAAAGTTATTAGTAGAGCACTACGTCAGTTTCCTTTGTTAAGAAATAGTTTTATTGGTGGAATTTATACCACCCAGTTTGCTGATTTATTACATACAGTTCAGCCATCTTTAGTCTAATCCCAGAGTTGCGTAATAATCATCACCACAATTTATTTTAAACATTTTATCCCTAAAGAGAATCCATACCCTTCAGTTATCCCCTGAGTTTCCCTATTCTTCCGGGCCTAGGTAACCACTAACATCACTTCTGCCTGTATAGCTTTCCCCATTCTCAACATTTCATGTAAATGGAATCACACTATATGTGGCTTCTTTGTGACTCATTTCTTCCACTTAACATACTGTTCTCAGCTTTCATCCATATTGTAGCATGTAGCATGTATCATTACATAAATAAATTTTTAAAAAGGAGATGGGGGGCAGCGCTGTGGCATAGCAGGTAAAGTTGCCCCTTGCAGCGCTGGCATCCCATATGGGTGTTAGGTTTGAGTCCTGGCTGCTTTATTTCTGATCCACCTCTCTGTTAATGTCCCTGGGAAAGCAGCAGAAGATGGCCCAAGTGTTTGGGTCCCTGTGCCCATGTGAGGGACCCAGAAGAAGCTCTTGGCTCCTGGTTTTGGATCAGCTCAGCTCCAGCCATAGCAGCCACTTGGGGAATGAACCAGTGGATCGAAGATCTCTGTTTCTGTCTCTCCTTCTCTCCCTCTGTAACTGCCTTTCAAACAAAATAAATATTTTTTTAAAAAGGGGGGGGGGAGATACGATATGTAGGGGAGTGATTGAAATACATATTGGAATAACTTTATAATTTTTGTTTTTATTTTCCTTGAATATCTCAGTCAACAAACCACACCTCTGGGAGAGCTGCGAGCAAGTAGAACTTGGTGTAGTTTTGATAGGCTGCTACTGGGGTGCGGAGATGCAGGTGTAGTCCTGCTCCATCCCTGGCTGCAGATAGTTCCACCCACAAGGCCGTGAGGTCACCATGTCCTTCTCTTCTCAGTGCTCGCTGGCATCTGCTGTGAAGATCAAAGGAGGTAATGGGCATGGAAGCATCAGACAAGAAGCCCAGAGTCAGTGTCCATCTGTTCTGCTTCCAGCTGTGTCTGCAGAAGCACAATGAGCGCCCCAGGGCGCTAAGAAATTTTAGCTGAGACAATGTGTGAAATATTTGGTAAATTGCAAAGCACTATTTAAAATCAGAATCACATCTGTTTTCACAATATCAATGCTAAACTCAAAATAGCAACTTAAAACAAACAAAAAGAAGGCAATAGTATGATATGCTTCACATATAAACATCAAAGCACTATTTGAATACTTTCTGTGTGATTAATCCTTTTCCTCCAACATATTCAAGACTTCTGTTTGTGTTTAGATTTATTTAGTTATTTGAAAGGCAGAGTTACAGAGAGAGAGCCCTTCCATTCACTGATTAAGTTCTCAAATGGCTGCTATGGCTATGGCTAGGGCTGGGCAAGGCAAAAAGCCAGAAGCCAAGAGCAAAGAGTTTCATCGGGTGTCTCATGGGGGTGGCAGAGGCCCAAGCACTTGGGCTATCTTCCGCTGCTTTCCCAGGCATACTAGCAGGGAGCTATGCTGGAAGTGGAGCAGCGGGACTCGAACTGGCACCCATATGGGTTGCCAGCATCCCAGGTAGTGGCTTTACCTGCTTTGCCACAACGCTGGCCCCTTGAGTAATTTTTTTATATATTTCACCAAAGTTTGCACTTTTGCAGTGTACTGCCTCATCATCATCATCTCTCTCTCTCTGTGTGTGTGTGTTTTTTTTTTTTAAGACTTATTTAAGGTAGACGGCAGGGGGCAGGGGTGGGGGCCAGGGCCAGGGCCAGGGCAGAGAGAGGAATTTTCCATCTGTTGATTCATTCCCCAAATGGCTGCAACAGCTAGGGTTGGACCAGGCTAAAGCCAGGAGACAGGCACTCCATTCTGGTTTCCCACATGGGTGGCAGGGACCCAAGCACTTGGGCCAGCATCTGCTGCCTTCCCAGGTGCATTAGCAGGAAGCTGAATTGGAAGTAGAACAGGCAGGATTTGAGCTGGCCTTCTAATATGGCATGCCAGCGTTACAAGTAGTGGCTTAAACCACTGTGCTAAAACGCCAGAACCTGTACTACTTCCTCTTTAACTTATTTTTCGTTTTTATTTAACTTGTGTCCTTGGCATTGTCCTTGTTTAGGGAACTCAACCAACAGCAGTGGTGTCCATGACCTTGTAACTAGGTCATTTACTTTCCTACTGATCCTTCAGCTGGTATCGCACACCAATCACTCCCCATTGTTAAATTCTTTTGATTTTAATAGGCCTTGGATTTGGCAAATGAAGTTCATCTGTCTTCTCAAATGCAGTAAAAGGCTCTTTGAATTTCTATAAGTCATTGAAACAGCATTTGAATAGACACTCCCTAATTTGTATTTTGGGTAAATCCTACCTGGAAACACTTAATGGGGATAAGTCCAAATGTGGTTAGGTGAGATTGCAACAGACTCTAGCCTCAGGAATCAAAACCTATTTAGTTACCATCTGCTGCTATGCCCCCAGGCACTGTGGTGAGCCCCTCTGTCTATGCAATGGAGCAGAGGGTGTAGTGGGACAAACAGGTTTAACTAACTAACCCTACAATTGAGGAGGTAATTACAGATTGAGGAAAATGGAAGATGCATGATGTGGGGAAAAGGAACTATGAAAGCACCAAATAGGAAAATCTGACCTACCTAGAACACAGAACAGCAGGGGGATCTGATTAATGAAGTTTACACAAGGAAGTGAAGCAGATGACAAAGGAAGTGCAGAACTAGAACTGGAGAAGAGGGCGGCGTGCAGAAGGAACATATCGCACTAGGGTGGATGCTGAGGCTAATGGAGCTTGGTGGGTATGCCACACTGAAGAAGCACATGGAGGAGCTTGGGAAGAGCTCTCTCTCTACTTCCAATTTAGCTTCCCATTAGCATGCTTGGGAGGCAGCAGGTGATGGTCCAAGTACCTGGGTCCCTGCCTCCCACATAGGAGACCTGGATGAAGTTTCTTGCTTTTACTTTGGCTCAGCCTGGCTGTTGCAGGCATTTGGGATGTTAAATAGAGTATGGAAGATCTTTCTCTCTCTCTCTCTCTCTAATACTGTGCCCTTAAATAAAAATGAATAAATAACTTAAAAATTACTTAATAAAAGACTGAGAAAGGGAGGTGAAATGGCAACAGTGGAAAAAGCAATGTCTGGACGTGTCTCACCAACAAGAGAGGTTAATGTATTGTGATTATTAAGGGCACAAGCTCTGGAGGTGAACTGCTTGGGGTTAGGATCTTGGTTTTGCCACTGATATTATGAAAGCTAATTAGACACTATGCCTTAGTTTCTTCACCTGCAAAATGGGAGATATATTAGCACATTCTGTGGGGATTGATGAAACAATGCATGTCACATTCTTAGAACAGCGCCTGACACACTGAAAATGCCCAATAAATGTTAACTTTTCTTATTGACTGTCAGGAGGCAGTGTCTTTTCCTATTTTTGAAATGAGGAGTTGAAGTGGAAGGTTTTTATATTTCCAAACTTAAAAAGGCAATTGTGGTCTCTGGATATTTCACTGCACACTGTTTTCTACTAGAAAAAATATTTAAAAGATTATATTTATTTGAGGCAGAGAGACAGAGTATGTTCCCATTCCACTAGTTTACTCTTGAAATGCCTGCAGGCCAAAGCCAGGATCCAGGAACTCAATCCAGGTCTCCAATTGGGTGACAGGTACCCAACCACTTGAATTGTCACCACTGCCTCCCAGGGTCCGCATTAGCAGGAAGCTGGAGTTAGGAGCTGGAGCCAGGAATCCAACCTAGGTATACCTATATAGGATGCTGGCATCTTAATCAAACCAGCAACTTAACTACTAGGCCAAATGCCTACACTGGTTTTTTTTTTTTTTTTTTTCTTAAGATTTATTTGTTTCTTTGAAACGCAGAGTTACAGAAAGGGAGAGGCAGAGAGAGAGAGAGAGAGAGATCGATCAATCTTCCATCTGCTGGTTAACTCCCCAAATGGCCGCAAAACGCGGGAGCTGGGCTGATCTGAAGCCAGGAGACAGGATCTTCTTCCGAGTGTCCCACACCAAGCACTTGGGCCATCTTCTATTGCTTTCCCAAGCCATAGCGGGGAGCTGGATTGGAAGTGGAGCAGCTGGCACCCATATGGGATGTCGGCACTTGCAGGTGGTGGCTTAGCCTACTATGCCACAGCACCAGCCCCCTCAAAGTTAACCTTTAACTTAAATTTAGCACTTTCCCTCAACCTAGCCCTCATTTAAAAATATTTTTAATTGCTTGGGCCCCTGCACCCGCATGGGAAACCAGGAAGAAGCACCTGGCTCCCGGCTTTGAATTGGCGCAGCGCTGGCCGTAGCAGCCATTTGGGGAGTGAACCAACGGAAGGAAGACCTTTCTCTCTGTCTCTCTCTCTGTCTTTAACTCTACCCGTCAAATTAAAAAAATTAAAAAATATTTTAAATTAATTTTTAAATATTTTATTTTTTTGAGAGTTAGAGAGGTCTTCCATCTGCTGGTTCACTCCCCAAATGGCTGCAATAGCTAAAGCTCAGCTGATCCGAAGCTAGGAGCATGGAGTTCATCCGGGTCTTCCATGTGGGTACAGGGGCCCAAAGAGCTGGGACATCTTCCACTGCTTTCCCAGGTACATCAGAGAGCTGCATCAAAAGTGCAGCTGGGACTCCGGCACCCATTCGTGATGCCAGCACTGCAGGCTGGGGCTTTAACCTGCTGCACCACAGCATCAGCCCCTAAAAATATAGTTTTAAAGGTTTATTTATTTGAAGGCAGAGTTATAGAGACAGAGGGAGAGATGGAGATCTTCTAGGCACTGGTACTGGTTCACTCCCCAAAGGCCTGCAATGGGGGCTGGCATTGTGGTATATTGGGTTAAGCCCTGCCTATGACGCCAGCATCCCAATAGGCACCAGCTCCACCTGGCCGTTCCACTTCCAGTTCAGCTCCCTCCTAATATGCCTGGGAGAGCAGCGGAAGAAGGTTCTAAGTGCTTGAGGTCCTGCACTCACATGAGAGACCCAAGCAGCTCAGGGCTCCTGGCTATTAGTATTTGCTATACTCTCCAGAACTCAGGCTAGTTTATGCTGACTAGATTTAAAGTATTTAAAAGGTCCTTCCCCTTGACTATCAAGTTAAAGGGAGAGTGACAACTTGCTGTATATACTTTTAAAAGATTATTTGCAGAGGGACAGGGAGAGGGGGAGATGGAGATCTTCATTCCACTGGTTCATTCTCCATATGGTATTCAACAGGTGGGGCTGGGTCAGGCCATGTCAGGATGCAGGATGGGTCCCTCATGTGGGTGGCAGGGACCCAAGTACGTGAGCCGCCATTGGATGCCTTCCAGGTGCATCAGCAGAGACCTGGATGGGAAGCAGACTAACTGGAATTCCAGCTGGTGTTCCTATATCAGCATGGGGCACTTAACCCACAATGCCTGTATATATTTTTAAGATGTGGCTACAAAAGTTTATTTTTTCTATAGTACACATTTACTGTAGGAAAACTGAAAGCAAAAATAAAAAAAAAAGAAGCAAACATAGTCTAAAAGCCAGTAGCTCCCTTCCTTTCAACCACTCCAGAGCCCAGTCTTGTTAACACTAAGTAATGAGGCCCTTTCAAAGACCTCTAATACAGGGGCAGGCACTGTGGCATAGCAGGTAAAGCCAACGCCTGCCAGACCTGCCGGCATCTCAAATGGGCATTGGTTGGAGTCCCGGCTGCTCTGCTTCCAACCCAGCTCCCTGCTGACGCTCCTGGGAAAGCAGTGGAAGATGGCCCAAGTGCTTGGGGCCCTGCACTCACGGGGGAGACCTGGAAGAAGCTCCTGGCTCCTGGCTTCGGATCAGCTCAGCTCTGGTCGTTGAGGTCATCTGGAGAGTGAACCAGCAGATGGAAAATCTCTCTCTCTCTCTGCAACTCCTCCTTTCAAATAAATAGATTTTTTTTTAAAGGCTCCTAATACAGTGCTTGCTGGAGCTTTATCTTTTAGGGCGGGTGGGAGTAACCATTGTAAAGAAGCAATATCTGGTTGAGAATGGGAGGCAGATGAACCCAGGCTCTTATCGCCAAAACCCATTCTCTTTATCTCTTCCAGGCCTTGGTATGCATGCAAACAAGTCTCAAACTGGAGTCATCCAGAATCCACTGCTCTGAAGCCCCTGGCTCAGGGGGAGGGGATCTTCCCCCTGAAGGGGTGCCGCCCAGAGCTCACAGGACAAGGTCGACTTCATCTTCTTCTAGGCCAGCGTCGGCCAGGTGCCGCCCGGGAGTTTACAAACAGCCGCTGACGACCTGCACCTGGCGGACAAACGGCGGCGTCGAGGAACCGGCCGGGCGTTGCCTTCGCCCCTTTTGGCGGGCTCCGGCGCCTGGAGGCTCCGCCCCCCGGCAGGGTGTATCCGCACTGGCAGAGGCGGGAGCCGCGTTCCCATTGGCGGAGCCAGCCAGCGACGGCCCCGCCCCTTCTCGGGCCCGACGCGAGCACGTTGAGTGGCGGGGGCCGGCTGAAGAACTGCCCGAGCGAGGAGCGGTTCCTCGGGCAGGGCAGCACTGTCGGGGCGCCCACTTTGGCGCCCCAAAGAGCTACGGGGTCAGGAGCGCGGCCCGCGGCCACGGGGGGAGGGGAGTGGGTGGGCTGAGAGTAACTGGGCGGCGAGGCCAGCCCGCCGCCCCTTCCCCCCTCGCCCGACGACCTTGTGGGTAGAAGCTTCCCGGAGCTCCTCACGGCGGCGCGATGGCGACTGCTGCAGAGACGGAGGCTTCGCCGCCGACGGACGCGAGCTGGGAAAGCGGCGGCGGCGGCGAAGAGATGAAGCAGGAGCTTCCGGAGCATGAATCGTCCCCACAAAATGGCGGCGGCGGCGGCCTCATCATCGCCGAGCCCGGCGGCGGCGGCGGCGGCGGCAGCGGCAGCGGCGGGCCCGAGGAGACCGCGGGGGCCGAGGCCGCCCACAGCTTCAGCCACGAGCAGCTTCACGACTCCTCTGAGGCGGGGCGCGGCAGCTCTGCCCAAAGGCCCGGAAGAGCCCGAAAGGCCAATTAGGAGGAGTTTTCAGATCCCCAGGAAGAGCAGAGAAAAGAAAGGTGGTGCCTCCCCTTCTCCCCGACCCCCCTTTCTCTCTCCCCTCCATCTTTTCATTAGAACCTCTCTGTCTCCTCTTCCCACACCCATGCGAGACACGTAAACACGCATGCAGCGCCAGCCGCCTCTCCCCTCACTGCCACGGCCGCCCAGCTGCTGCGCTTGGTGCGAGAGGAAAGCGGTGGAACCACGCTCCGCTGCTCCCCCTCTGCCCGTGGAAGTTGGAAGTAGCTCAGGTTGGAAGCTTGTCCGTAAGGCTGCAGCTCCCGGAGAGGAAAGATGGTGCTCGGCGCCCCTCCCTCCCAGGCCCCGAAGGCAGAGAAGCCGATGTGTCCTCCTAAGGATGCTTCCGAGAAGTCTCCCCGTGGAAATAGCCCGTGGCCATGGATTCTGAGGCTTTGTCCAAGCTCATTGCGTTCTGAGGACCACAAGTGCTGCTTCTCCCTATGGAAAGTTCTTCAGCTCTATGTGTCTACTTGAAATTTGCTTGATTGTCAGCGTCTTCCCTTCTTTTAGCTATCCCCGTTAGGAGATGCGAGCCACGTACACTGCTGTTTTCCATCACACTTCATTTCCATGTAGACAGACCTTTTTGGTTGTTCTGAAGACTTAGATTAAATAGAGCTCTCTCTTTAAATCCAAATTTAGTATGGTTTTTCTTGTATTTGAAAAGAAGGTAGGTTCTTGGTGCAGTCATTTCCCAATGGGGGGAAAAAAAGAGAGACTAGCCTATGCCCAAGAATCTGCAGTTTGGTGTCCGAGTTGGCAGAACTTCAGATTAAAAGAAAAGTTAAGCCTTAGTTTTTGGAACCACTATGGGAACAGTTACATTAACTGCCTTTACCAATTTATCCTTAATTCCATACTGTAACTCAAGAAGGAGTCAATTTGTAATGGAGATCAAAACTAGTGTTTCTTTCTATTAGGGAATTATATTTGACTGCCCAGTAATTTTGAATATTCTGAATTTAGACAACTTTTGCTCTACTGCATGGTTCAGTTTCTCATGACTTACTTAGGAAACTAATGGAAAATTTTTATTTTGCAAAAAACCAATTTTTTGAGGGGTCTTTTGAATCCCAATGAAGAAGACGTAGAATCTTCACTAAAGCATTGTGCATATACTAACCAGCTCCTGTTGTACAACTGGAATTCTTAGAGCCTTTTATCAGTAGGATAAAAAAAAAAGTTCATTTTTATTTGGATGACAAAGCCAAGGAAATACTTGGTTTGAGAAACCATGTTGATAGAAATGAAGTTAACTCTACCCATTGACATGAGCAATGTTTCTAGAAGTAGTTGAGATTAATGTTATTTCAGCATTCAGAAAGTTACTTTAAAAGTCAAGATTATCAATTGTGTTAAGAATTATGATTATGAGAAAAGTTATGTCCAATCTAAGTTATTGAGAATAGGTTGGAAGGATGTTCAAATGTGGTAGGAGGTTGAAAAAAATTTTTTTAAATTGATAAAAACCTTTTGACGTCTACTTCTTTTTATTAGGTTTTAGGTGCCTAAGAATATGGTATACCTAATTTTTCGATAGGACCAGAAAATTGGCCTAGAAGTCCCGTCGTTTTGGGGGGCAAGAGTAGGAAATGTGTGCTGTGTTTTGTGTTGTTTTAGGTAAACCAGATTCATAAGTTTCTCACACAAAATTTAGTTGAACACATTAAAAACAATTCAGGATTTAGAAAATAGAAACCGTAATTTTCCCTCTTGAGTCCAGTAATCCTTGGGGAAAAATTGTTTTCCATTTTCACTTAGAAACAAAAAGGTTGTGTGTGAGGATTTTTTCATGTTTAGTGAAAATAATTTTTTTAACTTGTCTACACTGAACAGCAGTTGTTGAAAAAGTACAGTAGCGATTTAAGTAGAACTGTAAGAAGTTAAATAAGCAGATATTTTATCACTGAATTTTATCCTGTCCAAACAGAGAAGTTAGTGCTTACTGATGAAATGTCATAGAAAATTTCAACTCTTTCATTAATTAAAAAAATGCTTCATCAGACAGCAGAAGCTGCAAGTTTCACACTCCATTCCAACATCTCTTGGAAGACTTAAAAGGTTAAGGTACTCCTCTTATGTATAGTATTTGAATACACATATGTATAGTCATGAATCTTACTATTGAGGGTATCAGTTGATTTTCAGATTTGCTTGAACTTCTTAGTATCAGAATATGGCAGACCTCTAATTGCTTTTCCAGTGAAATTAAGATTAAGACTTAAGAATTGCTATACCTTAAATGGAAAAAATAAGAAAAGTGTAAAGTGACCCATAGAGTTCCTTTCTTGGTCTTGACAATAGCAAAGCATCCAGAATACTGCTATTGTAATTGAGTAGTTATGTTGACAGATTCTTAGCACTTTACGTACATTAGCTGAAATCTTAAAGTCCTGTGTGATAGGTACCATTTCCATTTCACACATGAGGAAAGTGAAGTACTGAGAAGTAACATGTTCATAATCACAGTTAGTAAATGATAGAGCTGGAATTTAAACTTAGATGTGGAGTGCTTTTACCACTACTCAATAGTGTAGCATTTTTTCTTTTTTGTAACGTTTTAGGTTAGCTTTTGATTTTACTTGTTTGTAATTTAAAAATGAAAACCATTTATTCATCCTTGTGGGATTTTAAGATTGAGAAATTGTGTTCACTGTATATACATTTAATGAATGCTGACAGATTAAATGACTTATTTACAGGGTGTAATTTCTACTGATTTTGATTATGTTGTGTTATTTATTGGTTGGGCTATTTCTTGTAATGTAAAGACAGTCATATTTAACCTCAGTTGTGTTTTGTTAGTAGTTGTACTATTGCCATCAGTAAATTTAGTAAATTATCAAATACAGTTACCTGTTTTAATTTACTTATGACAGAATTTTTCCCTCCAAAGTTTTTGAGAAATGGAGTAGTGGTAATTTACCTCGTGGGAAATATTTACTGGTTAATATTTTCTTTAGGGCACAAGGGAGTCTCAAAAACAAACTGCTTTCATGCAGTGGATTCCATACTGGTTTAATCCATGAGAATTAATGGCTAATTATCTCTCTCAACCTCCATCTTGTCCCACAGAGTTTGAAGTTTTTTGTTTTTTTTTTTTAAAGATTTATTTACTTGAGAGGTAGAGTTAGAGAAAGGTCTTCCATCTGCTGATTTCACTTCCCAAATGGCTGTAATGGCTGGAGCTGGGCTGATCTGAAGCAATGAGCGAGGAACTTCTGGGTCTCCCATGACTGCGGGTGGGGGGACAAGCACTTGGGCCAACTTCTACTGCATTCCCAGGCCATAGCAGAGATGTGGATCAGAAGAGGAGCAGACTAGAACTGGTGCCCACATGGGATGCCGGTGCTGCAGGCAGAGGATTAGCTGAGGACGCCACAGTGCTGGGCCTGCAATTGTCTTTTTTATGGAAATATTCGTGGTCTTTCAATAGTTGCGTATTGTTGACTGATCTTCCTACGTAGAAGTAAACCCAATAGGGAGTTCTAGGCAGAACCTATTCATCCACATGAAACATTTGATGGTGCATGTAAATTCTAGGTAATGAAGTGGAGTTTACTTTGACTTGTCCTTGGTCCAAAAAGTCAGGTTTCATATATGTACCACTTCCTCTTGATTTCTGCCAGTGTATTCATTCCTAATTCATTGTGTTCAGCCTTGTTGATAAAGGAGATTCCCCATTCCCAAAGTATGAATATAAATATAAATAAGTATAAACATTTTTAGATGGAAGAAAGTTGATTTTTTAATATCTTTATTTCAAAGAACACATGGATAGAGATATTGTAATCATTATCCAGCAGCCATTAGTTTTGGATTCAGAAAGACTTGGAAACCATCTTTATCCCTGGCCTCCTTTTGGTGACTATTTACTCCTCCGTGGGTTACTTTAAATCAGAAAGCTGTTTGTGCTTTGTATGCTTTGTATTACCAACTTGTATGTTTTGATAGCAGTGGTCCAGTTTTATTTTTAAGGGTTAGTTTGTTTATATATGATAGTTTTTTCATATATACATACTATGCAAAAGTCTACAGTAACACCAAATTGGTAAACCTGAGAAAAATGTTCTTTGATTAACGAACCAAGCTACTATTTGCTGACCTGTTATATCTGTGCCTGTGCCAATGGCTTAAATGTAACATTCAGTTCTTGAATATGTTTATAAGGCTATTAGTGAAAAAACAATTCATGGTGGTATGGCTGGAAGTCAGGAGACTGGAATTCTAGTTCTCATTCTGTTATACTATCAGTTTCCTCATCTGAATTAGAAATTTCTAAATGCTCTTCTAATTCTGTGTTCCTCAGTCTCATAAAATACTTCTATAATCACTTTGTCAATGGGGAAACTTTGTATGATCGGAAATCAACTTTGCCTTCTGTTGTACATTTAATAGAAATCCTTCAAGTAAGCAAGACTCAGTTTCTTAATGTGTGAAAGAACTTTTGTTGATACTGCTGTAGTATTTGTAAACCAAGTAAGTGGTAGGATTTTTTGGTCCTGTAATCTCTACAGGAAAATTAAAAAAAAAATTAAAAGATTTGAAATAAGATGTGAGGGTTGAAAGAGCCTTAGGAGTCAAGTTTTTTGTTCTTTATAGAAAATTTCCTTTGTCTGAAGTCATATATGTGATTTCCTGATTTACAAAGTGAAAAAACAACCACATTTCCCCATCTCTTCACATGATTGGAGATTCTAACTCCATTTTAGTTGAAGAAATTTGGAGCCAAATCCTTTGATTTTGAATTCCAGTGGCCCTTTTCATTCATTAATGATATAAGCCTTGGACTAGGCCAACCATTACCTATCTTAGATTCATTTGAGAAGTGAACACATTGATCTTCATAGTGTACTTTTGATGATCAAATGAGATATTGCATGTGAAGCTCTGAGTTCTGAAAAGTAGTAATGACTCGCTAGTGATTAGGTTCAATAACTAGAATACAGAGTACAAAAACGTCCAGAATATTGGATAACTTCCACATATGAAAAGATTTATATATAAAATGTGCTCCCCATTTGGATAGCCATTTGGTTATTGCTGCCTCATACTTGAGATTGTGCTGTGCGTATACTTTATTTAAAAGAAGTGACAAGATGTATTCATTAGGATAGGTGCAGTATTAAGAGACCTCTTACATAGAAAGACCACAAAGGAATATATATTCAGAATGGGAACTTAGTTTCTAATAGCATGTTGACTTGAAATCCTTAAAGGTAATTAATAGCATACTTTTATTTTTGTTGAAATCATCATTAGAAAAAATCAAATTCTGACTCTGGCTTAGTAAAGCCATTGAGACATTTGAAATACAAAATACCTAGAACATGGGTGTTTATTGTTAGACCTAAAACCTTTCTGTATTTACATTCTGAAGAATCCTTTTTCTATTGACAGTCTTCTTGGGTGCTTTGACATGATCCCAAGAGTTGACTTTGGAATGAAATGGAAATGTTAAGTATGTTTTTGGGAATAACTTGAATGTCAACAGAAATTTGTTTGGCAGTTGCATTGGTGATGGAAATAGTATTGGGGCAGGTTAACTAACTAATTTCTTTTTATATAGGCTTGTAAAATTTCATAGAAATTTGAAGCTATGTACTTCTTGGTACATTTTAGATACCTTAGAGTAGTACATTCTGTGTTTAGTAGTCTTGCTATTTGATGGCTTTTTTTTGTTGTTGAGCTTGCTTAAAGCCATCCATTATCTTTTATTGCATTACTATACTTAATGTTGACTTTTTTTTAAAATGTGCAATCCCAATTGTATTTTACATTTTGTAATTGAAATCTACATTTTTTACAGATACTTATGTAATATATATATATATAAATGTGTGATTTTGTAAGTGAATGAATCTGTTATTTGACGTTGGTGTTTGTTAAAGTCTGCTGTAGAAAATATAGGAAAAACAAATTGTTAGCTGCATTTTATTACCTTACTCTTATGAGTATGTAAGAATAGAGCAATGTTTAATTAGTGGCTGAAGAGCATTTTGACCATGACATTTGTTGACAATTATTAAAAAGTGTCTTTGAAGAAATTAAGGTAGTGGGTATAACATGAGTAGTTCTATCTACAGTGAAACTTAAGAGATTTCTTTTTGATTTGGGGGAAATTTGTATGTATAGGTGATGTTGTATATTAGTAAATTGAAATATGTCATGCATAAAGTGGAAATTGAAGTTATTAGATCAGTAATCCCAAAGAACACATTGAATTTTAAAATTTTTGAGTGCCAGAGATAAAGACCAAGTGAGTGAGGGTGCTCACAGCTACTGGTTCCCTCCCTACTTCCTAAATGCCTGCAACAGCTCCAGGAACTCAGTATTGCATGAACCCATTTACTTGAGCCATTGCTGCTGCCTTCCATGGTCTGTATTAGCTGGAAGCTGGAATTGGGATCAAACCCAGGCTGTCTGATATGGATGCAGGCATCTTAACTAATGGGCACATGCCTACCCCTAAGCTGGATATTTGATTTACATCTTCTAAAAATTAGGTGGGATGTAGAATGGATGGGACGTGGGGAATAAAAACTTAGATGCTGTGACATGGATGGTATATGGCATATAATAGTTAATAGGATAGCATTTTGCACATAAGAGAACTGAACTATAGTCCGGTTAAGCAACTTAATTGCACAGCGTTTTTCACAAAATTAGTAAACGTTAGGTCTGGTGTTTGTATTCAGGGCTAACCCTAAAGCTCCACATGTTTGCATTTTAATAAGTTGTTATAAAAAATAACTATAAGAAGATATTTGGATATAGTGTATTTTATTATTTCCAACTTTAGTAAAAATATTTTATACACACAACTGTAAAATTTTTATGCTGTCCTTTATGGTGTTAGCATTTGATTTGAGGAAATACATGATCCTAGACATCTAAATTGAGACAAACAGTACATGCACAGGTTCTTATTAGAGTCTAAGCAATTCAGGTAGCCTAATATAGCTTCCCATAGGTTATGCAAAATTGCAACCACCTTGTTTGTGTGTGTAGTTTCATATTGTCAAAGTTGAAGGAACTGGTCAATATAGGTTAGAAGAGTTAGAGGGAGAAACAGAAACTTCCTATCTGCTTCTTCACTCCTCAGATGGCAACAACGGCTGGGGTTGTCCACTTGGGTCTCCTATGTGAGTGGCAGGTGCCCAAGTGGGCCATCTGCCACTGCTTTCTTATGCACCTTAGCGCAGAACTGGCTTAGTTGGGACTTGAACCAGTGACCATATGGGATGCTGGCCTCTTCATTTTTCTTAATAAGTAGTTCTTTTGCATGTCACAAGGCTTGATGTCTTTAACTTTTACTTAAAGTTAGATGAACCCACAAAAATATAAGAAGCTACATTTATTATGGAGTAATCTTAAAATTACTGATTTTTTTTATTGTAGCACTTTTCCAGCCGTTAACTTCAGGCTCTCGAGAATTTGAAGATGTTTTAAATATTCTCCATTCATCTTACCTTGAACCAACCTCAGTAGCAAATTTTAACTACAAACGTGCTTGCTTGATACATAATGAGCTCTTGGAAAAGGAGGTATGTATTAATTTGTAGTTACTGTAAGATTCTGATCAGAGCCAGATAACAGCAGAAGAAGTCTTTTTCTCTAGAAATCGTAAAGCTTTAAGCAAGCCAAAGTAGGAAAGGAAAACAAGTTTTGGATGGCATCTGTTTTTTCCTAAACATTGTTGCTGTAATGAATTCATTTGCTATGTTAAATTCTTGCTACTGTGTGATTTCTTGTCCTGAAAATGAATCGTAAGCCTAGGAATACCTTAGAATATAAGTTTAATTGTAAGTTCATGAAGCTTTTTGTTCTTTAATAAGAGGTAATCTAAGTAAATGCCTAACTGCAAAGGTGGTTAATGAAATCAAATGTGTGTGTTTTGGGTGTGCTTAATTTTTTATGCAGTTATTTCCTGGTGGCTGGATATGTTGTTATATTAGTGGAAATCTTAATGAAAAACTGGGAGCAAAGGAGAGCAGTTGAACATGTTAATGAACATGTTCATGTACAAATTAGAATAGTCTCTGAGTTTCGAATTAGGAAAAGCTAGCATATGTAATTCTGAGATAGGGCAAATGAGATGTTTAAAAATAATAATGTGCATTGCTTATAATGGATGTGAAATATTATTTTGTACTTTTATAAGTTGAACCCATTGCTACAAAATTTAACTTTGAAAAGATCCCTAAGGAGTGTTAATGTTACTGGCTCCTAGAGAATATTAAAACCTTGGTAGTTTGAGGACGGCGCCGCGGCTCACTAGGCTAATCCTCCGCCTTGCGGCGCCGGCACACCGGGTTCTAGTCCCGGTCGGGGCACCGATCCTGTCCCGGTTGCCCCTCTTCCAGGCCAGCTCTCTGCTGTGGCCAGGGAGTGCAGTGGAGGATGGCCCAAGTGCTTGGGCCCTGTACCCCATGGGAGACCAGGAGAAGCACCTGGCTCCTGCCATCGGATCAGCGCTGTGCGCCGGCCGCAGCGCGCTACCGCGGTGGCCATTGGAGGGTGAACCAACGGCAAAAGGAAGACCTTTCTCTCTGTCTCTCTCTCTCTCTCACTGTCCACTCTGCCTGTCAAAAAAACAAACAAACAAACAAACAAAAAACAAAAAAAACCTTGGTAGTTTGAAATGGTTTCATGGTATGTATGATATTATGTATGATAGAGATTTTTAAATTTTGCCTGAAGATTCATTAATTGTTGAAGAAAAGAAATGGCTTGAGTACTGAATATAAAATACTAGATATTCTATATTTGAATTTTTATCTATTTGTGTTTTGGAAAAGCCAGCTTTTTAGGATGACTTAAAGTTGGAAGTAATAAAACAAGCCACTCTTTGATCCTGTAAATATGTGCCATATATTTATGTGCTTGGCATCCAGTTAAAAGAAATGAAAGTTTTTTTTCTTTTTAAAAAAGATTTATTTATTTGAAAGAGTTACAGAGAAATAGAGGCAGAGAGAGAGATTCCATCTGCTGGTTCACCCCCCAAATGGCCGCAACAGCTAGAGCTGTGCCAATCTGAAGCCAGGAGCCAGGAGCTTTTTCTGGTTATCCCACATGGGTGCAAGGACCCAAGCACTTGGGTATCCTCTACTGCTTTCCCAGGCCACAGAGAGAGCTGGATCGGAAGTGGAGCAGCTGGGACTTGAACCGGCGCCCATATGGGATGTCAGCACTGCAGGTGACAGCTTTATCTGCTGTGCCACAGTGCTGGCCCCAGTTTTCATTTTCCTAATTGAGTTTATAGTCTAGAAATTGGTTGTTCAGTGCAGATTTATTAAACCACCTGCTGCAGGCAGTGCACAGTATTATTGAAAATGTAGATACAAAGATAATTAAAATGTGAATGTATAATCTATGAGATAATTGGAGTGGTAAATTTTTAGTGGAAATTTAGTTAAAAGTGATTAACATTAAATGCTCATCTGGCTTGTATGAGTAAAAAAGAAGATTGACGGACAGAAAGTACAGGGAGAGAAAAGATAATTTCTACTTTAAGAGGCTTGGGATTTCTTAAAGAATATTATTTAAACTTTTAGCTTTAAATATGTAGTCACAGGGCCAACGCCGCGGCTCAACAGGCTAATCCTCCACCTAGCGGCGCTGGCACACGGGTTCTAGTCCTGGTCGGGGCGCCGGATTCTGTCCCGGTTGCCCCTCTTCCCGTCTAGCTCTCTGCTGTGGCCTGGGAGTGCAGTGGAGGATGGCCCAAGTGCTTGGGCCCTGCACCCACATGGGAAACCAGGAGGAAGCACCTGGCTCCTGGCTTCGGATCAGTGCGATGCGGCGGCCATTGGAGGTTGAACCAACGACAGAGAAAGACCTTTCTCTGTGTCTCTCTCTCTCACTGTCCACTCTGCCTGTCCAAAAAAAAAAAAAAAATATATATATATATATATGTAGTCACAAGCTAAGGAGTTGTTACAAGTTCAGTTTTCTTTAGTTTACAGAAAAGCGAAGAGAACTGAAGTCTGATGGTCGCTTAGATAAGGAACTTTCAGAATCCTATGCATTTCTTATGGTTGATCGATACCAGGTAAGTTAACTCTATAAAATAATTTGAAGATGGTTCCATTTTAAGGTACTAATTTTGTATTTATTCAGCCTTATACCTGATAATTATAAGTTATTACTGTTTGGATATATAAGTAGAAGAAATAATTTAGCTTATTGTTTCATAATTTTTAAATGTACTGATTTTTTTCTTTGTAGTAACCCTGTTTTCTTCCCCCTCGAATTGGTTTGATAATTAATTCATCTCTGTATTTTAAAAAAAATTGTTTTCAAGTAAATGTTTGATTGGTGGTTAAGATACCAGTTGAGGCATTGTGTGCTCAAGTGCCTAAGTTTGAGTTTTAGCTCTGGCTCCTGATTCCAGCTTCCTGCTGGGTGCAGACCTTGGGAGGCTCAAGTAGTTGGGATCACCCATGTAGAAGACTTGGGTTGAATTGGGCTATTGATGGCATTTGGGGAATGAGGTAACCAAAGGGAGCTCTCTGCATCCCCTCCCCCTTCTATCTCAATTAATTTTAAAAAACATATTGTTAATTATATGTGCTTGTGTTTTTTTTCCCTTTTTTTTTTTTTTAAAGAATTATTTTATCTTATTTGAAAGGCAGAGTTACAGGGAGAGGTAGAGCCAGAAAGAGAGGTCTTCCATTCTGCTGGTTCACTCCTCAAATGACCACAACGGCCAGAATTGAGCTGATCCGAAGCCAGGAACCAGGAGCTTCTTCTGGGTCTCCCATGCGGATGCAGGGGCCCAAGCACTTGGGCCATCTTCCACTGCTTTCCCAGGCCATAGCACAGAGCTGGATTGGAAGTGGAGCAGCCGGGACTTGAACTAGTGCCCAAATGAGATGCTGGTGCTGCAGGCTGGGGCTTTAACCCACTGTGCCACAGCGCCGGCCTCTATTTTTCCCTTTTTTTTTTTTTTTACAGGCAGAGTGGACAGTGAGAGAGAGAGAGAAAGGTCTTCCTTTTGCCGTTGGTTCACCCTCCAATGGCTGCCGCGGTAGGTGCGCTGCGGCCTGCGCACCGCGCTGACCCGATGGCAGGAGCCAGGTGCTTCTCCTGGTCTCCCATGGGGTGCAGGGCCCAAGCACTTGGGCCATCCTCCACTGCACTCCCTGGCCACAGCAGAGAGCTGGCCTGGAAGAGGGGCAACCGGGACAGGATCGGTGCCCCGACCGGGACTAGAACCCGGTGTGCCGGCGCCGCAAGGCGGAGGATTAGCCTAGTGAGCCGTGGCGCCGGCCTATTTTTCCCTTTTAATTGAAGGTGTTTAGTAGACTTTTTATTTGAATATTTTGCTAGTTCTAATTCTCTTTAAAAGGGGATGATTATGAGTGTTAGGAATTCCCAGAGTATCAGACCTGGCATAAATATAAATGAAATCCAGGTATGGTTGCTTTGGAAGTCAGTCAGTTTCACATTGGTATTTAGTCATAAGTTGTTATATAAAATTGCTGTAATGTAGAATATATATATATATGTGTGTGTGTGTGTGCATGTGTATACACCTCTATATATATAGTTTAGAATCTTAGGTTTTATTTAAAACAGGTTTATAAATTTTTCTCATGTTAATGCTGTTACGACTGCAAGATGAAAAATGATTTGTTTATTTAGGTGCAAAGCATATGTGAAAAAGGATTACAGGTGGGCCAGTCCAAAATAACAATTCTTGGCAGTCCTTCCATGGGTAATCATTCTTTTTTCATTTATATTTACTTAAGAGTAAGTTGTGTTTAATGTATTATCTTGGGTAATTCTGGAGTCCTAATAATTAAATTCATATGCATTTTATCATATTCCCAGAAAAAGAGACTAGTATCAGGTTCTGAGGTGTAAAACCAATTTTTTATCTTTGGTTTCTGATTTTGCATACTTCTGATTGCTTAGAAGATTAATTTAAAAGATTTTTAAAAAATGTCTTGTTCTAGTGATTTTGAAAAATGTGATTAGTATCTTTTTTTTTTTTTTGCTTTGGTTTAATATCAACTATCTTTATTATCCTTAAATTGCTTTAAAAAGTATCAAAGCTTTTATCTCTTATTAGGGTAAATACTCTTTTTGTGTATGTGTGCTCATGTCGTACTTATTAAAATTCTTCAATTTTCTCCTCTTCATTAGGTATCTATCTTTGTAGGTATGCTGATTTATTGCAAGCTAATCCTTTGGAAGCTGGGGCAGTGGGTGATGTTATTATTTTTAAAATAATGAAGGTAATTTTAACTTTCCTATTACACGTATCAAAGGTAGCATTTGATTTGGATCTTTATTGACCCCAAATATTTTAGGAATTCCATTAGAGTTCCATGTTTACTGGTGTTTAGTATATGAATGTACTTTTGAGAGTGATTTTTATTTGCTGTCTTTGATTTAAGCTAACTGTATTAAGTTTGCTTTTTTTCCAAAGAATGAAAAAGGAGGAGGATAAGGTGTTACTATAGTTTAGGTTAATGAAGAACATTTTATAGAATTTTTATTTACTTGTTTTTAAACAAATTCAGATCGTTTTTTTATGGTTAACATTTTTGTACTGCTTCAGTATTGGTAAAAAGTACTGGATATTGACCAGGCATTAAAGAAAAAAAATGTTGATACAGTATAGGTGATCTATATGCAACGAAGTATGGTATAATATAAATGTGATATAGTTAATAATTAGGATTAGGTGAACACTTAAAAGATTTTGTTTGTTTTAGGGTAAAATAAAGAGTATATACGATCCCATGGGTGTTAAAAGTTTGGAATCTATGTTAAGTAAAAGTGCTTTGGACCCAACACCAAAGCATGAATGTCATGTGTCGAAGAATGCTTGTAGAATTACATCACTTTTGGCATACAGAGCCTACGAGCTTACACAGGTAGGTGCCTGGATGGATCTATTTTAATGTTAAGACCTCATCTCTATTTGCTACCAAATCCTTAAATGTCTCCTTTTCAGTTCCCTCTGCTACCACACCCTTTAGACTCTGCCAGCCTCAGTGTCTCTCACTACTGTTTGTTCAGTGTTTCCAGGTTGGCCGAGTCACTCCTCAAGCCTACAGGCTAATATTCAGATTCTTTAATCTAAATTTCCCTGCATTTAGTTTGTGTCTTTAGCTTGATTTTTGTATGACAGCTGCCCTCAACACATCTCATTTCATTTTGGAACCTGACTTTTCTGGGCGCATAAAGACAGTGCCTCTTAAAATAGTACTTTTCATTCAAGGTAAAGTTGAAGCCTTTTGAAATATCTTAATTTATAACATTTTATATTATTGACATTTTCTCTTTATTAACACTTTTTAAGATGCATACCTAGAATTAATTGCTTTAAGTTTTATTCAGGTGTAATTGATAACACAGTAAGCATTTAAAGGTTTAAAGCATTTAAAATGAATTTTACTCTTTAATGAGATTTGACAGTAATGTTACTGTTTTTATCATAAAAATATATATATTCAAATGAATTGTGTGCAGAAAGTATGATGTTAATGTTCCTGGAAATGTTCTTTATTTAATTTTTACTTTGTTTAAAGCATGTGATTCTTGTTCCCTTCTTGAAGAATCTCGGTGGGGACGACCAGTTGTTGAGTATTTACCAGTCATCTGGAGTTGACTCATTTGATAACCTTCTGGACAATAGTAGTATTGGTAGATATGAGGTATAACTATAAGGGATTACTGGTTTTTTCTAGGAGAACTTGTAAAATGGCTTTAGACTTTAAAAGGATTTTGAGGCATTTTTGCAGTAACAGCAGCATTATTGAAGTCAGTTGTTTCCTAGGGGAATGGACTTTGAGGGACAATGCTGCTTTTTCTATAAATTCAAGAAGTGTTTTTAAGTGAAAGATACTAGTCTGCAAGTCACAAAACTCTAGCTTAATGAATGTGGTGAGTAGGTGAAGGGAAGAGACTGGTGGATTATGGGAAGAGAGTTGCTTGCCTTTGTCACCTATGAGTGTATTGTTTTCTACATCTCCTTTTCTGCTTTATTTGCAGTTGGATCCTGATAAGTTTTTTTTCTGAAATAATAAAAATGATAGTTATATTTGGTGGAGATGGTATCTTTAGTATTTTGCTTTTTGTGTCAAGTTGGCTTTTCTAGGTTTACCTGGGAGCCTAGACTCTACTCTTAATGTGCTTATTAGGAAATATGTTGGACATGCCCAGTGGGCAACCCTTTAGAAGTAAACTTTTGGAATGTCTGATCATACCCTGAGAGCTGATACACAGAAGCAGAATCTTTTACATCAAAATGAGTATTGAATACAAATTATATTTGTTGAATTGACAAATGGAGCTTAAAAAAAATTTGTCAGAGGTGCCTAAATGATTTTCTGTTTCTTAGAATTCAGATATAAATACATGGTTCCACTCTAATTCCTGCATTTTTAATTCTGCGTTTTTTAATTTTTAGTATTATTTTTATGAGTATGGCTTTGATGAACTAAGGCGAAGACCTAGACACGTATGTCCATATGCAGTTGTGTCTTTTACTTATAAAGATGATATACAATCACCAAAGTTTGCAACTTCAGCAAGGTAAGACTTATGACTTTTATACATACATGGGTGATTTATTACAGAGCCTGTGCCGCTGAGTTAGGAGGATCACTTTCTTTTTTTTTTTTAATTTCTCTTGAAATTAGTTGGATACTTAATTATTTATGATGAAATTCATGGTGAAGGTCAGACATTTTGAAAATACAACTAAAATTTACTCAAACCTCACGTGGTTAACCTCTTTTTATTTATTTGAAAGGCAGAGTTACAGAGAGAGGGAGAAAGACAGAGATCTTCTATCTGCTCATTCAGTCCCCAAATGGCTGCAACAGCCAAGGCTGGGCCAGGGGCTCCCTCCGGATCTGCCGTGTGAGTGGCAGGGGCCCAAGCACATGGACTATCCTATGCTGCCTTTCCCAGGCAGGGAGCTGGATCAGAAGTGGAGCAGCCAGGACTTGAACCAGTGCCATTCGGATGCTGACATTGTATCTGGTGACTTTACCCATTATATCACACTGGTCCCATTAAAGTCTTTATATTGGTATTGAAGATTTGTGTAGTTGAGTAAATGGCAATTTTTAAAAGTGAGACTTGGTAGACAGCGAGAGGGAGAGACAGAAAAAAAAAAGTAAGACTTGATATATGTGTTAGCTCTCCTGGAAATGGGGAATTTTTACTAAAGATGCCCCAGCCTCACCTCAAACTAGTTAAATCGATATTTAGAGTGCAACCTAGGCATGTGTAGTTTTTAAAAGCTTCCAGGTGATTCTGATTTTCAGCAAGTATTGAGTACCATTGATGTTTTCTTATAAGCTCTTAGACAAGGTGACCAAATACCAAGGAGTTGCCTCCTTTTTCCCATGGTGCTTCCACAAAATGTTTTAGTTGAATGGAATAAGTTAATTTATAGGAATATAGGAGAAATATATAGGAATGTCTATTTATTTTGGGTACCTATACATATTTAAAATGATGTGATTCATTTTGATTTAGAAATACTGCTTTTTAAAAATTATTTGAAAGGCAGGGTTAAAGAGATCTTCCATCCACTGGTTTATTCCCCAAATGGGTGAAACAGGCGGGGATAGAAATAGCCAAAGGCAGGAACCTGGAAAGCCATTGCGGGGTATCTCCTATGTGAGTGCAGGGGTCCAAAGACTGCTTTTCTTCACACATTAGCAGGGAGAACTGGCACCCAAGCCGATGTCTCAGGTATCAGCTTAACCTATCACACCACAATGCCAGTTACATACTGGGGCTGACGCTGTGGTGTAGAGGTGTGCCGCCTTCAGTGCTGACATCCCATATGGTTTGAGTTCTGGCTGCTCCACTTCTGATCCAGCTCCCTGTTAATGTGCCTGGGAAAGCAGCAGAGGATGGCCCAAGTCCTTGGGCCCCTGCACTCATATAGGAGACCCAGAAGAAGCTCTAGGCTCTAGGCTCCTGGCTTTGGATTGGCCCAACTCTGGCCATTGTGGCTATTTGGGGAGTGAACCAGTGGATGGAAGACCTCTCTCTATAAGTCTTTTAAATAAATAAAATAAATCTTTTTTAAAAATCACATATCATGACATTTAAGGCCATTTTGAGATTGACATCTTTATCAATTTTCTACATCAAATTATTTTCCTTTTAAATCATTGGAGCTTTTTGGTGTCAGTGAACGAACCCTGGGAACCTTACATAGTCGCAAGTACTAATTTGCAGAATATCCAAACAGTTATGTTTCCTTTGTCTTTTTTTATTTAAAAGATTTACTTATTTGTTTGAGAGGCAGAGTTACAGAGAGAGAAAGAGAGAGGGAGAGACAGGTCTTCCATCCACTGGTTCACTCCCCTGATGACCACAGTGGCCAGAGCTGGGCCAATCCAAAGTCCAGAACCATGAGCTTCTTTCAGGTCTCCCACATGGGTTCAGAAGTCCAAGCACTTGGGCCATCTTTCACTGCTTTCTCAGGCCATTAGCAGAGAGTTGATTTGGAAGTGGAGCAGCCAGACATGTATGGGCGCCCATGTGGTATTCTGGCACCAGAGGCGGAGGCTTAACCTACCACACTATAATGCTGGCCCCCTGTTTTCATTTTTAAAAGACTATTTATAATCCATATTATATATTTTCATAAGTGATCTTTAAAAGACCTGTAGCACTTAAGAGGTTGCACCCCTAGCACTGATGACTGGCTATTTTCCTTGCCACCTCTTTGATCCCGTCTGTTGACCTCCATAGCATTTTTTTAAAAGATTTATTTATTTGAAAGTCAGAGTTACACAAAGAGAGGAGAGGCAGAGAGAGAGAGAGAGAGAGAGAGAGAGAGAAAGAGGGGTCTTCATTTGCTGGTTTACTCACCGGATGGCTGCAATGGCCAGAGCTGTGCTGATCTGAAGCCAGGAGCCAGGAGCTTCCTCTGGGTCTTCCCATGCAGGTGCAGGGGCCCAAGGACTTGGGCCATCTTCCACTGTTTGCCCAGGCCGTGGCAGAGTGCTGGGTTGGAAGTGAAGCAGCCGGGACTTGAACAGGCACCCATATGGGATGCTGGCACTGCAGATGGCAGCTTTACCTGCTGTGCCACAGTGCCGGCCCCCCTCCATAGCATTTCATTCAAGCATTGACAGAACATTGCTGTGTGTCTGTGCAGTGAATACCTTGCATTTGCTCATTTGCTGTCTTTCCACATTTATGTGTGTAGTTTATTCATGTCTCTCTTTAAAGGTGACAATATCATAAGGCTGTCTCTGATTTTTATTTTTTTAAGATTTTATGTATTTATTGGAGAGACAGAGTTGCAGACAGAGGGAGAGACAGAGAGAAAGGTCTTCCATCCGCTGGTTTACTTCCCAAATGGCTGCCATGGCCGGAGCTGAGCCTATCTGAAGCCAGAAGCCAGGAGCTTCTTTCTGGTCTCCCACGCGGGTACAGGGACCCAAGCACTGGGATCATCTTCCACTGCTTTCCCAGGCTGTAAGCAGAGAGCTGAATCAGCAGAGGAGCACCCAGGACATGAACTGATGCCCATATGGGATGCCGGTGCTGCAAGCAGAGGCTTAACCTACTAAGCCACAGTGCTGGCCCCTGCCTAGATAGACTTTCTATAGTGGACCACTCTATAACTTGGCTTCTGTTTCCTTTTACCTGCAATTGAAGGCTGGGGTTTTTGCTACAATTTGGAAATTTCTGGAATATATACAGATACACATGAAAAAAAAAGAAACAGCTACAGCTAAGGCATTTTATGAAATATTCCTATTATTTACGGAAGCATCTCTTATTTTGAAGATTTATTTATATATTTGAAAGAGTTACAGAGAGGAAGAGGCAGAGAGAGAGGTCTTCCATCTGCTGGTTCACTCCCCAAATTGCCACAACAGCTGGTGTTGAGCCAGTCCAAAGCTAGGATCTTCTTCTGGGTCTCCCACATGGATCCGGGAGCCCAAGCACTTGAACCATCTTTGCTACTTTCCCAGGCACATTAACAGGGAGCTGTTTTGAAAGTGGACTAGCCAGGTCTTGAACCCGTGCTCATATGGGATGTTGGTGTCACAAGCAGAGTTGTTACCCACTATGCCACAGCACCTGCCTTGATGATGATGATGATGATGATGATGATTTTTACTCCTATATACTTATGTCTCTGTTTTCCCATAGAAATTAAAACCATCATCTGGTAACTATGTACGTCCTGTGTTGTCTGTCTTCCTCATTAGATAGTAAGTTCTATGAAAGCAGGGACTTAATTCTGTTTATCCCTGAAATCCTATTACTTAGAATTATGCCTGATAAGGGCGTGGAGGGTAAAGCCGCTGCCTGCATCCCATATGGGTGCCGGTTCAAGTCCCGGCTGCTCCATAGCTCTCTGCTATGGCCTGGGAAGGTAGTAGAAGATGGCTCAAATCCTTAGGCCCCTGCACCAGCGTAGGGGACCTAGAAAAAGCTCCTGGCTTCTGACTGGTGCAGCTCCATCTGGTATGGCCAGTTGGGGAGTGAACCAGTAGATGGAAGACCTCTCTTTCTCCCTCTCTCTCTTTCTCTGTAACTCTGACTTTCAAATAAATAAATAAATCTTTTAAAAAAATTATGCCTGATAAATAATAAGAGTTTATTAAGTATGTAGTGATGAGTGAATACATATAAATACATGTAGAATATGTCTCTTTTTATTATCTTTTTTTGGGAAAAGCTCCCCTAAGTTTGGACAGATAGGGCAATTTGAGTAAAATACTTTTTAACAAGACTTGGATTTATTAAATTTTATAATGAATAACTCAATTGCTTTTCCTTTTTGGAAGAAGAGTTTAATTACTTTGTGCAGTGTGCCTTTTAAAATACTACATCAAGGTCCTAAATGTTAACTTTCATGTTTTCAATCAGTAACATTTCTCTTTTTAAAAATTTACTTGTAGATCTAACAGCTTTAATGCGGATAGAAACGTAGGTAAGATTTTTACATTTCTTTACTTTAAATAAATTGAAAGAATAAATAGATGTAAGAAAAGATTGTGAAGTGTTTCCCTTTTTAAATTTTTATTTTAAGGGAAGATTTTTTCCCCCTTTTCCACCTCTCCCTTTTTTAATTTGAGAGGCAGAGAGAGACAGAGCTCCCATCAGTGGTTCACTCCCCAGATGCCTGCAGTGGCTCATGCTGGGCCAGGAAGCTGGGGACTAGACACAATCCAGGCCTCCCATGTAGGTATCAGGGACCTAGTTGCTTGAACCATTGCTGCTGCCTCCTAGAGTCTGCATTAGCAGGATGCTTGGGTCAGGAGCCAGAACCAGGTACTGAAAATAGGTATTTCAGCGTGGAACATGGGCATCCTAACCACTAGGTCATACGCCTGCTAGTGACAGATAAATTTATCATTCTTTGTAGCTGGTGTTTTCTTTAGAGGAAAAGATAACATTTGAACTTTAAGTAGATACGTATCTTTTAAATTTTCTGCTTAAAAGCCTTGTTTCTAAATTCTTTCCCTCATTTCTAATAAACCTGCATTCAATTCTTTGAGCTGTTAAGAGACTGAGCTGTGTCATTTTTTTATTTAGATAAATTTAACTACACCTTATGGAAAGGACAGCTTTTAAATAAAGGAAAACTTCTTTGTTACATTTCTTTGAGGTCACCCACTCGAGCTTTTTTGCCTATCAAGCTGTAAGTATGTTACATTCTAAGAAAATAGTTGGTGGTTGCTAGTGGGATCACATTTATGTTATACAACTTTTTTTCTAGTAATTTTAAATATGAGAAGTAATTTTTCAAAGTTTTATCCTAGTTAGATGTGTTTCTCATTTAGCAACTTGAATAGAATATAATAGATTTATAAGGTACCAGCTCCTTGATGGAAGTTTGATGCAGTGAGTTTGGTTAAAATATACAGAGTTTTATATGCAATGTATGTTGGAATAAAAAAGTCTAAAATAGTATTTTGTGATCACCACTCTAAAATGACAACTCTTTAATCTTTGTAGTTAGTAAAATTGGCACAAAGGTTTAGCTTCTGGCTTTTGTTGCCAAACTGTCTACCTGTGTATGGACATCTGGACTTAACATATTAAAGTTCTGTTTAGAATAAAGATGGGATATTAATACGCCCTTCTGTTTCCCTCAAGTATTTTTGTAACTATGAGAGATAAACAAAGAGGTAACATTGCTAGAGTTAAAAATACAGGCGAGGCAAACATACTTTTTTGATTTCTTTCAGTCCTGAGAAGTTAGATGTTGAAACAGTTATGAGTATTGATCATCTGAAACAGAAAATCCCTCCAGCACTGTTTTATAAGGAAACGTACTTAGGCCCAAATGAAGGTAAAGTAATATGATTTTACTAAAATGTGTAGGAAGCAGACTTCAGTTAGATATTTACTTTTTTTTTCCTCATCAGTTTTGAAGAATGGAATGTACTGCAGCCTTTATGAAGTTGTAGAAAAGACAAGAATTGGAAGTAACATGGAGAATTTACTGCAAAAACTAGAGAAAGAAAAGCTTGTGAGTCAAAGGTTTTAAAGTCTTCCTCATTCTCTTTAAGAAATGTGCATATTAGTAAGTGTCCATGTTAATATTTCAGTTTATCTTGCCTCTCAGAATACTCTTTATTGCTACCACTTAGTTAACCATGTTTTACTATATCTTCTGTTACTCTTTTTGGCCATGTCACTAGACCTACAGACTAATCTTCACCATGAAGTACGTTTTTTAAACTTTATGATTATGAATGTAATAGTCAACCAATATGTATATTGAGAATCACTTTCTTACGCAGGGCATATAGTATGGAAGACAAAGATACTCTGTTCTCCTGGATTATAAGATAGATGAATATTCAGAGAGATGTCATTTGTTCAGCAGATATGGTAGCATATATGAAGATAAAAAAAGAATTTGAAGAGATAAAAGAACACTAGAGTAGTTGGAGGGAGTAGCAGGTGGAGCCAGTATGGTATAATACAGCATCATTCAGGCAATGTTAAAATGTTTGAGAGCTTGAACTTGATTCTAAGAGCAGTGGGTTTTGAAGAGTTTAAATAAAGTGGGATGGGGCGTTGAGTATGTATGCAGCATAATCAGATCTGTATTTTGAAATCTTTGCTTGCTCACTCTTTCTTAGAAAATAAATTGAACAGGGGAGATGAAGTAGAGTACTTATTAGTGGGTCCCAGTGATTTGATGAGAATAGTAAGAATAATGAGAAGAGACTTCTGTAAGGGATATTTACTAAGTAGAACCCAATTTTTTTTTCACTTACTATTTTTAAAGTTTTTTTTGTATTTATTTGAAAGGCAGGGTTACAGAGAGGTAGAGAGGTCTTCGATCTGCTGGTTCACTCCCCAGATGGCCTCAATGGCCAGAGCTGAGCCGATCCGAAGCCAGGAGCTTCTTCCAGATATCCCACGCAGGTGCAGGGGCCCAAGGACTTGGGCCATCTTCTACTACTTTGCCAGGCAATAGCAGAGAGCTGGATCAGAAGCGGAGCAGCAGGGACTCGAACCAACATTCACATGGGATGCCAACAATGCAGGTGGTGGCTTTACTCACTATGCCACAGTGTCGACTCCAGTGGAACCCAGTTTAATAGATAGAGTATCACTGGTTTAGGCAGAGGGATTGGGTCAGACATCAGATTGTGATGGATGGAGAAGTAAATGGAAAATGAATATATGATGCCAGTATCTGTCGTTTAGCTGAAGATCAGGTGGTTGCTGGGAAGGGAAGTAACTATTCCAAGTTTTGAGGGTTTTTTTTTTTTTTTAAAGATTTATTTATTTGAAAGTCAGAGTTACACAAAGAGAGGAGAGGCAGAGAGAGAGGTCTTCCATCCTCTGGTTGACTCCCCAATTTGCCGCAACAGCCAGAACTGTACTGATCCAAAGCCAGGAGCCAGGAGCTTCTTCCGGGTCTCCCAGGCGGGTGCAAGGACCCAAGGACTTGGGCCATCTTCTACTGCTTTTCCAGGCCACAGCAGAGAGCTGGGTCAGAAGAGGAGCAGCTGGGACTAGAACCGTTGCCCATAAGGGATGCTGGCGCTTCAGGCCAGGGCATTTTTATTAAGATTTACTTATTTATCTGAAAGGCAGATGGAAAGGGGGGGGGGGGGGACTTCTATCCGTTGGTAGACTCCTCTAATGGCCGCAATTGGCAGAGTTGAGCTGATCGAAAGCCAGGAGCGTGGAGCTTCTACTGGGTCTTCAAAGACTTGAGCCATCCTGTGCTGCTTTCCCAGATGCATTAGCAGGGAGCTGGGTCAGAAGTGGAGCAGCCGGGACTTGAACCAGCACCCAAGTGGGACCTGGCACTGTCAGCCCCGATATGGGACTTTTTTTTTTTTTTTTTTTTTAATTTGACAGGTAGAGTTATAAACACAGAGAGAGAGACAGAGAGGACAGAGAGAAAGTTCTTCCTTCCCGTTGGTTCACTCCCCAAATGGCCGCTAAGGCCGGTGCTGCACCGATCCGAAGCCAGGAGCCAGGTGCTTCTTCCTGGTCTCCATGCTGGGTCAGAAATGGAGCAGCTGAGACTTGAACTGGCACCCAAGTGGGACCCTGCACTGTCAGCCCCAATATGTGGCTTTTTTTTTTTTTTTTTTGACAAGTAGAGTTATAGACAGACAGGAGAGAAAGAAAGGTCTTCCTTGCATTGGTTCACTCCCCAAATGGGTGCTATGGCCGGCGCTGTGCTGACCGGAAGCCAGGAAACAGGTACTTCTTCTGGTTCTCCCAAGCACTTGGGCCATCCTCCACTGCCCTCACGGGCTACAGTAGAGAGCCGGACTGGAAGAGAGCAACCAGGACTAGAACTGGTGCCCATATGGGATGCCGGCGCCGCAGGTAGAGGATTAACCAAGTGAGCCACGGCACTGGCTCCAATATGTGGCTTTTAATACAGCATTATTTCAGGGCTGGCATTGTGGTACAGTTGGTACCTGAGATGCCAGATTCCCAAGTAGGCACCAGTTCTGTACCTGGGATCCAGCTCCCTGCTATCCTGCCAAGAAAAGCAATCTTTGGATCCCTGCACTCACATGGGAGACCCTCCCTGCAGGTGGTGGCTTTACTCTCTAAGCCACAGCACCAGCCCCTCAAGCTTAGGCATTCTGATACAGGATGCAGGCTTAACTGCTAAGCTAAATGCCTGCCTTGATGGTTTCTTTTCTTGTGAAAAGAAACGGATGAGATCACGTACATGTGGGAAGTTCCAGTACAGAGGGAGAAAATTTTTTACACAGATAATGCCATTTTTTAAAGATTTATTTATTTATTTTACTTGAAAGAGTAACACAGAGAGAGGAGAAGCAGAGAGAGAGGTCTTCCATCTGCTGGTTCACTCCCCAATTGGCCGCAACGGCTGGAGCTGTGCCGATCTGAAGCCAGAAGCCAGGAGCTTCCTCTGGGTCTCCCACGCAGGTGCAGGGCCCAAGGACTTAGGCCATCTTCTACTGCTTTCCCAGGCGATAGCAGAGGGCTGGATGGGAAGTGGAGTAGCTGGGTTTCGAGCCGGCGCTGCAGGCTCTTTTTTTCCCCTAAGGTTTATTTTATTTATTTGAAAGGTAGTGTTAAAGGAAGACACACACACACACACACACACAGAGTGATATCTTCCATCTGCTGGTTCACTCTCCAGATAAATGTCTGCAACAGCCAGGATCCTGGAACTCCTTCTGGGTCTGTCATGGTGCAGGGGCTCAAGCACTTGGGCTGTCTTCTTTTACTTTTCCGAGGTGCATTAGCAGGGAGCTGCAACAGTAGTGGAGCAGCCTGGGGGCCCATGCTGTTGTAATAGAGTGTCCTGGCTGCTCCTCTTCCAATCCTGTCCTCTGTTTATGGAATGGGAAAGCAGTAGAAGATGGGAGAGCTGGAAGAAGCTCCTGGGTTTGTATTGGCCCAGCTATGCCCATTGTGGCCATTTGGGGAGTGAACCAGTGAATGGAAGACCTTTGTCTTTGTCTTTCCCCCTCTTTGTCTGTAAAATGTTTTAAAAAGAAGAAGTGGAGCAGCTGGGTTGTGAGCTGGCACCTATATGGGGTGCTGACATTGAAGGCAGCAGCTTAACCTGCTGTGCTATGACACTGGCCCATATACTATTCTTTTTCTTGAGTTACTGTGTAATGTAGAATCTCTAATGTGGAATTAAAAGTGTTTATTGAGGCCTGCTTTTTTTTATATAAATTTTTTTTGACAGAGAGACAGAGAGAAGGGTCTTCCTTTCCATTGGTTAACCCCTAAATGGCTGCTACGGTCAGCGCGCTGTGCCGATCCAAAGCCAGGAACCAGGTACTTCGTCCTGGTCTCCCATGTGGGTACAGGGCCCAAGCATTTGGGCCATCCTCCACTGCCTTCCCAGGCCACAGCAGGGAGCTGGACTGGAAGAGGAGCAACTGGGACTAGAATCTGGAGTGTAGGCGCCGCAGGCGGAGGATTAGCCTAGTGAGCCGTGGCGCCGGCCCAGCTTTTTTTTTTTTATTAAAGAATGGTTGTCACATTTTAATTGAATGCTTTGTTTAGAAATTTGGGTCACTGTTGATGAATGAGGTTGACTTGAAATTTCTTTCACATCATCCTTGTCTATTTCTTGCATGAATGTTTTTATACTAGCTTCTCAGAATGAGCTAGGTAGTTCGGCAAGATGTAGATGTACAGTGATCCTTTGGTATTCATGAGGTATTAGTTCCAAGACCCCCTGCTGATAACAAACTCCATGGATATTGAATTCCTTTACATACAATGGCACAGTATTTGCCTGTAACTTACGTATATTTTCCCATATGTTTTAAATCATCTCTAGATCACTTGTAGTACCTAACACAATATACATGTCATATAGTTGTTATGCTGTATTTTTCATGGAATAATGAAAGTCTGTACATGTTCAGAACATACAGACTTTGTAGGCCTGAGTAGTACACAAATGAGATATATGGCAAACAATGATCAAGGCAGAAGAAAAACTAAAGAAATATGTAATGGTGAGACTCTTCAGTAGAACAGATGTGCGTATCACTTTATTCTAGTGGATTCAGCACAGTGCTTGGAATGTGGCGAGTTCAAATTTTTCTATTTGGAACATTTTGAATTTTGTTTTTTTGAACATTTTCGCTCTGAGGTTGATTGAAATCATGGATTCACAACTCAGGGATATGGAGGGTAGACTATATCTTATTACAGAGAACATAATTGCAAAACTTGTTTAGGAATGATTTAAATGTATTGATTTCAATCATAGTAGAGAAGGTTTTTGGTTTCTTGGATCAATTTCTATACATTATGCTTTTGTTTGTTTAGGAATTTGTTCATTTCTTGTAAGCTTTCAAATTTACCAGGATAAAATAATTTATATAGTCTATTTTTAGTGTCTCCTATAATCACTTTTCCATATTTATTATTTTTTTGACAGGCAGAGTGGACAGTGAGAGAAAGAGACAGAAAGGTTTTCCTTTTGCCGTTGGTTCACCCTTCAATGGCTGCCGTGGTCAGCGCGCCGCGCTGAACCAAAGGCAGGAGCCAGGGCCTTCTCCTGGTTTCTCTATTTTTTTACTAGTCATTTTAATCAGAGGTTTGTTAGTGTTATTAGTCTTTTTTTTTTTTTTTTTTTGCCAGACAGAGTTAGTGAGAGAGACAGAAAGGTCTTTCTTCTGTTGGTTCACTCCCCTAATGGCCGCTACGGCCGGCGCAATGCGCCAATTTGAAGCCGGGAGCTGGTGCTTCCTCCCAGTCTCCCATGCAGGTGCAGGGGCCCAAGCACTTGGGCCATCCTCCACTGCCCTCCTGGGCCACAGCAGAGAACTGGACTGGAGGCGGAGCAACTGGGACTAGTACTTGGCGCCCCAACCGGGACTAGAACCCAGGGTGCCGGTAGTTTCATTATCATTTAATTATTAGTATTTTCAAATTTCCGTATGATATCTCTTGACATGTGATATAGAGATACATAGCGAGATCTGTCTTTCTAGACTTGTCTGATATGTTTATCCTAGTCTATCACCTTTTTGCCAGTTATAAATACTATAATATCTGTAGACTGTCCATTGTAATTGTCCGTTATAACTTGCCTTTGCTTATGATGTTGCCTCTCCTGAAATGTCTTTCCCATAAACTCAGGCTTTTGTCGATTTGTCTTTCCTTCAGAATCCACCTTCAGTACCCTCCCAGAAAATCTTTCTTCTTTCTTACTACCATAGCAGATTATATATTGTTTTCCATTCTTGTTGTGCTTTTGTAAATTTCTTAGGGAACTTCTCTTTCTTATGTAACTGTTGATGTTACTTGTGTTATTCTCTAGGTATAAACTTCTCATGAATAAGGACCTTGCCTTGCTTATCTTTAGTTATCTCTGGCAGGGAAAATTGCCTAATGTGTGAAAAGACGTTGATTTAATATGTGTGGAATTAGGTTATGATAACATATTTCATTCTAGATCAGCCTGAACTCTACACAGGCAGCATTTCAAAGCATGTTTCAAAGCATATTTTGCATCCAGCATCCAACACACTGCCTTGACAGTTAATAATGTCTTTTGAATTGATAAAGGAAATATTTGAAGTCTTTAGTTTTGTTCTTTTTTAAAATTTATTTATTCGAAAGGCAGAGTTAGAGAGAGAGGGAGTCTTTGATCCGCTGGTTCACTCCCCAGTTGGCCGCAATGGCTGGAGCTGTGCCGATCTGAAGACAGGAACCAGGAGCTTCTTCTGGGTGCAGGGGCCCAAGTGCTGGGCCATCTTCTACTTTCCCAGGCCATAACAGAGAGTTGGATCAGAAGTGGAGTGGCCAGGACTTGAACTGGTGCCCACATGGGATGCGGGCACTGCAGGCAGTGGCTTTCTTCCCTGTGCCACAGCGCTGGCCTCTAGTTTGGTTTTTAACTTCAGGGCAAGATGAACACATTGACTTTATGGTTAATTAAGTGCATTATTACACTGACATTCTCTCATTCTGTTAAAAACAAGGAATTTTTATTTGATTTGAATCTAGTTAATCAATGAAGTCAGTACAGTTTTTAACCAACTCAGCAGCAATATTTTTCTCTTAAAAAGATGGCCAAGAACTTGTTTTTTCTTAACATTTAGTAGGAAGTGCTATGTTCCTCGGTATGTCAATTAATAATAAAGCAGATACAACTTCTTCCCCCTCTCAAAAATACAGGTTCTTGTTAAACCTTTGGGAGACCGAGGATACCTTTTTCTTCTTTCTCCTTATCAGATGGTTCCTCCATATGGTAGGTGGTCTCATTTTAACTTTAACAGTGCTTGTTTAACTTTTTCATTAAAACACATTAGTGTTTTAATGATGAATTTGGCTTCTGTTTTCTAGAACATCAGAGTGTCAAGTCTCGAGTCCTGCATGCTTTGTTCCTATTTCAAGAACCTAGAGGCATAATTACTTGTAAGTTCTTTGAATATCTGAATCTAGTTACTTATAGATACCTATATCTTTTGAAATTTTTCAGATAATGCACTAAGCATTTCGTTCTTTTTTACATCTTTTGGGCATTATTGGTAGTATTCAGAAGTATCGATACAAAGTACCAGATATGTGACTCAATTTCTTTTTAACTGAAAATTATTTTGATTATATCAGTGCTTCTGCTAATGAAGTTTTTTGGTTTGTTTGTTTTTTAAAGGTTTATTTATTTGAAAAACAGAAACAGATCCCATTCGTTAGTTGACTTCCCAAATGGCTGGGGCTTGTCTGGGCTGAAACCAAGAACTGGAAATGGAATCCAGGTCTCCCATGTGGGTGATATAAACTCCATTACTTGAGACCTCACTGTTGCCTCCCAGGGTCTATCTTCGCAGGAAACTAATCAGGGGATGGAGCCTGGCTATTGTACTCAGGGCCTTTGAAACGGGATTGTGGGCATCTGAACCCCAGGCCAAATGCCCATACCCATACTAACAAATTTCATTGTGCCTTCTAATACCATAACTTAGTTTTAGAGGGTTTTGTATGATTGTTATTTTAGGTCAGTTTGTCTTTGCATTCAGATTTTAATGAGTATTGTGGCTGGCATTGTGTTTTTTAACAGTTAAGCTGACACTTCAGATGCCTACATCTTACCTGCATCCTATACTGGATGGTTGAGGCCTGGCTCTGCTCTCCGTGTCAGGTTCTTGCTAATACACACCCTGTGAGAGGTAGCAGGTGACGACGTAAGTCATTGGATCCCTGCCACCCACATGGGAGACCCAGGTTGAGTTTCTGGCTCCTGGCGTTGGCCTAGTAGCCCAGATATGTTGTAGACATTTTAGGGGGGTGAGCAAGAAGATGGGAGATCTTTCTGTGTCTCTGCATTTCAAATAAACTTAAAAAATTTTTTGTGATGACCATAAAGCATCATGTGGTAGGCTTAGTATTAGGCCACTCAAAATTAATATGAATTTGTGACAGTGATATCACAGAAAATTTGCTATTTACCTTTTCTAAGAGCAAACTTGAATACTACAAATAAACTTCCCACTAATGGGTTTCACTTTGGTTAAGGCTGAGTTTCTCAGTTGTAGCCTCTCAGTGCTTGCATATCTGTTGATGGGGAAGAAAGTTCATGAAAAGTTAAAGTTGCTGCTTTATAAGATAAGCAGGATTATCTCAGTTGGAACCTCACATCTTGCCTCTGTAATATTTCTCCTTATATTTTCCTTATCATTTGAATTGTGTAGGGGCAGTAGGGAGTTAAGACCTTCAATGAATGGATGTTTTTTCCTTTAAAAATGTGTTCTGCTCTTTGATTGGTTTTAGTTTCTTATGAACCTGTTTTAGGTCCTATACTTAAGAAATATGCTATTCCTATTTGCCGTGTAGCATGCATGTGTAGTACGGTACAACTTGGTCCCATTAATGAGTAAAGTGTCACAATTTGGTAATATGTAGATCTGTATTTGATGAGTTTCTTGATTGCTAATGTGGTTTGCTTTTGTTTATTTACAGCACAGAAAGTTACAACCAGTGCAGCACCACAAGAGAGGCATGAGAGCATGCCAGGTGTATTAAAAATAGCCCAATTTTTACAGTTTTTTTTGATTCAGTGTCGAAAGGAATTCAAAAATATAAACACTATAAATTTTCATTCTGTTGTTGAAAAGTATGTAAGTGAATTTTTTAAGCGAGGTTTTGGTTCAGGTAAACGAGAGTTTATCATGTTTCCATATGATTCAAAATTAGATGATAAAAAATTCTTATACTCAGCTCCAAAAAATAAATCCCATATTGATAATTGTTTGCATACTTATATTTTTCATCCTGAAATGTATCAGTTACCTATTTGCAAATTAAAAGATTTATTTGAAGAAAATAAAAAACTTCAACAATTTAGTCCACTTTCAGATTATGAAGGTCAAGAAGAAGAAATGAATGGTACAAGACTGAAATTTAGAAAACGAAATAGCTCAAGGGGTGAAACTATTATACCTGGGAAGCAAAAGTCATCGCATTCTTTGGATTATGATAAAGATAGAGTCAAAGAATTGATTAACTTAATTCAGTGCAGGAAAAAGAATGTGGGTGGGGACTCAGATACAGAAGATATGAGAAGCAAAACTGTCTTGAAGAGGAAACTTGAGGATCTACCTGAACATATGAGAAAACTTGCCAAAACCAGTAATTTATCTGAAAGTTACCATCTGTATGAAGGTAAAATATCAAGATTGCTTTTTTAACAACAAACAAAAGTACAGGAAATAGTTCAGTTTTTTCTTATAATACAGGGATCTGCAGATTGAAGTGTGAGGGCCAAATCTAGACTGTCCCATTTTCACCATGCAGTCATGCCACTTAATTTGTGTGCACATAGCTGCTTTTCTCACAGGCTGTATGGCCCATGAAGCTTGAAATATTTATTAGCTGGTCTAGTACAGAAAACATGGGCCAACTCCTACCCCGGTACATCAGATTTCTGAGTTGTTTGGTTTAAGCTAATATGACAAAATTAAGTATCCAGAGCTATTACTCTAACGAGAGTTCTTGTACTTTATGTCCATATTGGAGAAATGCACCAGTAGAGTAGTGGGTTCTTCAAGGATGTTATGTAATGAAAGGAATCTTCTGAGCTTTGAAACAATTCTTAAAGACATACACATAATCTTTTCCCTAGCTATCTAGGACTATCCTGACTTTTTCTTTTTCATTTGTTCCTTTTTAGTTGACAGAAATTGGAGACTTTTGTTTTAAGTGTTTCAGTATTGTAAGTTCAAACTTTTTTTTTTTTTTTTTTTTTTTTCCAGGCAGAGTTAGAGAGACAGAGAGAAAGGGACTAGAACCCAGGGTGCTTGTGCCACAGGCGGAGGATTAGCCTATTGAGCCGTGGCGCCGGCCAGTTCAAATATTTTTATTATCTAGATTTTTCAGAGATTGACATGCTGGTCCATAAGCATGAAATTTGTTCTTTTGCATTCATGGACCATTGATAGAAAAATCTGTTTTGGGTTGCTGCCACTAATTTTTTTTTTTAATGAAGATTTACCTAATTATTTGCAAGGTATAGTTAGTGAGAGAGGGAGACAGGGAGAGAGATCTCCCATGTGTTGATTAAAATGGCATCAGTGGCGGTGCCTGGGTGATGCCGAAGCTAGGAGCCTCACCTGGGTCTCCCAAGTAGGTGACAGGAGCCCAAGTATTTAGACCATCTCCTGCTGCTTTCCCAAACACATTAACAGGGAGCTGGGTTGCAAGCAGAGCACCCAGACTCGAACCAGCACCTAGATGGGATACTGTGTCATCACAGGTGGCAACATGATCCGCTGCGCCACAGTGCTAGCCCCTGTTGCCACTACTTTGATTCTGGCAGATCTGAATATTTTTTATTCCCTACTGAAAAATTTACCCGTCTTTTCAGATGCATTGTTTCTGACTGCATTAGAGAGATCAATGTCCTTATTGCAGTTTTGTTCCTTGCCAGTCTGTATTTGCATCCTCACTTTTCAGTTCTTTTCCTCCTTTATTGTGCTACCGAGTATATAATAACCACTAGCCATGTGTTGTTACTTAAATTAGGATGAAATAAAAATACATTTCGGCAGCCACAAGACTGTTGTTGACAGTACAGGTAGTAGGCATTTCTAACACCACAGAAAGTTCAAACAGTGCCGTTTTCTGCAATAATTCTGGGTATTTAGTTGACCTATGGCTCTTTCCAATATTATTTTCCTTATCCATGTTCTTGTCTTCTCCTTAGTGGCCTTTGTGGCTTATTTATTTCACACGTTTCAGTAATGTATCATTTTCAATATTTTATTATTTGCTACCAATCTCATCTTGCAGAACTTGGCCTTTTAAAGAATGATTTGTGGCCAGCACCGCTGTTCACTAGGCTAATCCTCTGCCTGCGGTGCTGGCACCCTGGGTTCTAGTCTCGGTTGGGGTGCCAGTTCTGTCCAGGTTGCTGCTCTTCCAGTCCAGCTCTCTGCTATGGCCCAGGAAGGCAGTGGAGGATGGCCCAAGTGCTTGGGCCCTACACCCGCATGGGAGACCAGGGGGAGGCACCTGGCTCCTGGCTTCAGATAGGCGCAGTGCGCCAGCCTTAGCAGCCATTTGGGGGGTGAACCAATGGAAAGGAAGACCTTTCTCTCTCTCTGTCTCTCGCTGTCTAAATCTGCCTGTCCAAAAAAAAAAAAAAAAAAAAAAAAAATTTGTTACATACTGGCTGTATCCAGCTATGTTTTCCACTCTTTCACGTGCTCTTTGGTTAAAGCTCGTATTTCTCCCTTGGAGATGTCATTGTGAGTTCTTTCTTTTTTTCTGAAGTCCTTCCGTTTCTCTCAGGCATTATGTCTGCAGGTCAGATCTTCCAGCTTTCTGGCTGTTCTGTTTCTCAGTGATCTTGTCTGCTTCCACTTAGGCTTTATCTGTGATCTGTACAGTTCCTGTTGATGCTTCTTGATACATGCTGTCTGAGGCTGTGACTTGTGTCTGGAAAGTAGGCTTTATATCTCTATATATCTATATGTAAATATGTAATATATATATGCACTCAGTTCCTTCAGTGCTAGGCGTTATTCTCATTTTATAGATGAGAAGATTGTCTCAGACAAACTAAGTAACTTTACTGAAAGTTAGGAAGTTAGTGGCAAAATCCATGTTATGACTTGTTCTGATTCCAAAGCCTTGTTCCTAAACTGCTTTATTTCTTAGCGCTAAGCATACAATAGGCATTGAGTAAATAAGATAATTATATTTTTGGTGCTTCTTTAGCTGGTAAATGAATGCTTAGGTGTATGTGGGTGAAAAGCAGTCTTCATTAATAATAAAAAGGTAGAAAAGCAATCTAATTACAATAGACCAAGGGAGAAATGGGGAGAGGAGGAAGTTAGGTTAAAGTAGAACTATTAACTACCAGATTTGAATTCCAGGTGGTTCTTTCTTGTTTCTTAGTCATTTTGTACACTTACTTTTGAAAGTAAAGATTTCAAGGATGAATCTTGACTTTTAAAAAACTTGAACTTAAACAACAACAACAAAAAACCCAATCTTGGGTGGTGGTAAGCCTACCCATTTTATAAGTGGTAATTTCCTAGTCCCTCACCCCTTGTTAACATCATCATTTTTGAGGTATAATTTATATACAGTATACCCGTTTTATTTATTTTAAAAGATTTATTTATTTATTTGAAAGTCAGAATTACAAAGAGAGGAGGAGATACAGGATGGGAGAGAGGGAGAGAGGGGTAGGGGGGGCGTCTTCCCATCCGCTTGCTCATTCCCCAAATGGCCGCATTTCCATTGGATGGAAGATCTCTCTATCTACCTCTCCTCTCTCTGTTTAACTCTGACTTTTGAATAAATAAATCTTTAATATATATATATATATATATATATATATAGATTGTACTGACTTTGCAGATTTCAGACTGCTTGGAGCAGTGTTTTCTCTTATAGTACTTTTTTTCTTGGCATAATGAGAGCGGCAAATAGATTTTCGTTGATTTTTGCTCTTTTATGTTTAACATCTTAGGTCATGTTTAGTAGAGATTTCTCTAATATCTCTAACATCCTAGCTTCACTATGAATTTAAGTAATAGATAAGGCTTAGGTTTTAAGAATGCTAGCCTTAAAGATACAACATAAGTAGGCTGGCGCCGTGGCTCAACAGGCTAATCTTCCACCTTGCGGCGCCAGCACACCGGGTTCTAGTCCCAGTCGGGGAGCCGCATTCTGTTCCGGTTGCCCCTCTTCCAAGCCAGCTCTCTGCTGTGGCCCGGGAGTGCAGTGGAGGATGGCCCAAGTGCTTGGGCCCTGCACCCCATGGGAGACCAGGAGAAGCACCTGGCTCCTTCCTTAGGATCAGCGCGGTGTGCTGGCCGCAGTGCACTGGTCGCGGCGGCCATTGGAGGGTGAACCAATGGCAGAGGAAGACCTTTCTGTCTGTCTCTTTCTTTCACTGTCCACTCTGCCTGTCAAAAAAAAAAAAAAAAAGACACAACATAAGTATGAAGATGATAGAAATCAAGATCATGCTTTTTCAGTGAATTTAAGCATAATTTGTGTACCTTCCCTAACAATTGGCAAAAGAGCTAAGTGCAAATGTTTCATTTGTTGTCAAACATCTGGTTGATTTTGAGATTTTAGTGGTAGAGTTTATGGTGACTACAATAATACTTATTTACAACTTGCACTTATCTATAACTTTGTGCATTAGCTCATCTATTAATAGGATGCTTAAATTATACAAAAATTAAGAATTTTGGTCTGTGTGTAAAATTTTATTTTTTTATTTGAAAGGCATAGAGAAAATCAGATCTCCATCCCCTGGTTAATTTTCCAAATGCTTGCAACATCCATGGCTAGGTTGGGTCAGGCTGAAGTCAAGTCAGAAACTGAGTATGGGTCTTTCATGTGGGTAGCGGTGGGGACCCAACTACTTGAAAAGCATCACCTGCTCCTTCCAGGGTGCACGTTAGCAGGACTTAAACCAGGCACTTCAGTATGGGACAGTGTGCCACGTACCTACCCATGTGCAAAATTGTGGAAAGAGTTACATTTGTGCAGCACAGGATGGGTTTAGATATAAAATGTAAGCCAGCTGCTGGAGTTGCTACCCTAAATGTCTTACAGTAATTAACTTCTAAGGTATATGTGATTTTTAATGTTTTTATGTAGGCTTTCAAACTTAACTTCAGGAGATGACTTTTCTTTATTTTTTTCTCAGACTCTTCCCAGCCTGTTAGCTCTCTTGGGCATGATGCTGACTTGAGACAGCAGCAGCAGGATACCTGTAACTCTGGCACTGACATCCATAGACTGTTTAATTGGCTGTCAGAAACACTAGCAAATGCACGCCATTCTGATGCATCCCTGACGGACACAGTCAACAAAGCCTTAGGACTGAGCACTGATGCTGCCTATGAAGAGCTGAGGCATGAGTATGAGTTGAGTTCTACACCAGATAAGAAAGAATATGAGCACCCTACTTGTACGAAAATTGAAAATGTACATTTTAAGGCCACTCAGAGCCCATTGCTAGAAGTTGATAAAGCATCTTTAAAGTATCCTGTCTCTGTTTGTTCCAGTGAAGTAGGCACAGAGCATAAGCTACATTTGAAAGAAGTAAGCCTCTGTTTCTTGATTGTCTTGGTTTGTTTTTGTGAGTGTGTGTGAAAAGAGAGGATGTGGTTATGCTTCAGGGAGTGGTTTCTCTTTTCAGGAGAAAATAAAACTTTGGAGTAAAGGTGTTTGTCTGAAGTGGTACTTGTAAGTTTTTTCTTATTAAAAAGAGATAAAAGCCAAAGTAGTTGTTAAGGTTTATCTGTTGTGATAATGGTAAGGCTGGGCAACTTATTTGTCAGAAAGGGATTATTGTTAATAGATGGTTTTAGGATTCGTAGAAGACAGAATAGCATGGTAGGGAAGTAGTAAGGTTGCAGCCCACAACCGTAATATTTCCAAATGTACCCAGTACTCTAAATTGGGCTGTTGGGGCTGAGGGCCAAACACAATATTTACTGTGTGGTATTTCACTTTAAATGTTTACTGATCTCTGCTCTAAATCCACATCTGATTAAGTTTGGAGGGGAGAAATTCTATTTTGAGATTATTGTCATGTTACCATGTTGGTTTTACTCAACTGTAATGTTTAGATGAAAGATTGTGAATTTACTGTGAAAAAACTATTATTTATTCTTGACCCTAAAATTATTTGGAAAGAAAGCTATTGAATGTGTACCTTAATTTTTAGGATCCAAATATAATTAGCATGAATAATTTTGAAGATTGCAGTTTGTGTCCCACTGTTCCTTTTGAACATGGATTCTGTAAACAGTCATTGAAATCAGATGATGTTGAGGAGACTGAAATACATTGGAAACTGATTCCAATTACAGGTAAGAACAAATGCATCAGGCCTTAGGTTTGCTTTGTTTTACCTTGGGAGCAGTTTCCTGAGGATTTCATCTTCTAGAGTCTACTCTTGGATCACTAGATACTTGATCTTAGCTGCTTCTGAAATCTTCAGTATCTTCTTTTGAACCATACAGTGTTCATCCCTAAATGTTGCTCTTCTCAGCATCAGCAAGTATCTGCTACAGAGATGAAATGTTGCTCTTTGAGCAGCCAGTTAAATGGTGTCTTTATGTAGTTATGTTGAAGTTCAACTATTTGAAAGAAATTTGATCTCTTAAATTTGATTATCTTTAAGTTATCAAATGCAGGGGGCCGGTGCCATGGCTCACTTGGTTAATCCTCCGCCTGTGGCGCTGGCATCCAATATGGGTGCTAGGTTCTAGTCCCGGTTGCTCCTCTTCCAGTCCAGCTCTCTGCTGTGGCCCAGGAAGGCAGTGGAGGATGGCCCAAGTGCTTGGGCCCCTGCACACGCATGGGAGATGACGAAGAAGCACCTGGCTCCTGGCTTCGGATCGGTGTAGCTCCAGCCATAGCGGCCATTCGGGGGGTGAACCAATGGAAGGAAGACCTTTCTCTCTGTCCTCTCTGTCTCTCTCTGTGTCTATAACTCTACCTGTAAAAAAAAAAGTTATCAAATGCAAATATCCTAGGAAAGCTTAATTGAACCATGGGACAAGAATAGTTGAGCAAATGTTGAAAGATCATTTTGGAGTATTCTCATTTCTTGGAGAAAATACAAGTTCTTAGTTATCTTTGTTAGCTAACCATTCTGGAAATATTTCCAAGGCATATTATTGCCATTCCTAGATCTTTTTTTAATCTTTAAAAAGTCAAACAACTTTTTGCTTAAAAAAATGGACTGGCTTATAACCTAGAACCTACTGAGGACACCAAGGACTCTGAGAAGAATTTGTAAAACTTGATGAGTTTCCATTGGCTTCTGCATCATTCTCTACCTTTTTTTTTCAAGATTTTATTTATTTATTTGAGAGGTCGAGTTACAGTCAGAGACAGAGAGAAAGGTCTTCCTTCCAGTGGTTCACTCCCCAAATAGCCACAATGGCTGGAGCTATTCCGATCCGAAGCCAGGAGCCAGGTGCTTTTTCCTGGTCTCCTATGTGGGTGTAGGGCCCCAAGGACCTGGGCCATCTTATACTACTTTCCCAGGCCACAGCACAGAGCTGGATTGGAAGAGGAGCACCTGGAACTAGAACCGGCACCCATATGAGATGCCGGTACCGCAGGAGGAGGATTAACCTACTGTGCCATTGTGTCGGCCCCATCATTCTCTACTTTGAGCAAGAGACCTGGAGGTGATGATAGAGAGGAAACTAACTCTCTTTTCTGAGCTTGAGTCCTTGACTTGAGTGGGAGAAACACTGTAAGGAAGTGGTTAATGGAAGATTATCCCAGCCCTTCTTCGTTTAGACACCTTCATACTGGGTTTTGAAAGCCCAAATTTGAAGGTGCATCTATGATATTCCATCATCGCCTGAATGGAAAGGAAAACAACTTTACATTTTTGAATGACTCTTCAGAATTATTTTGGGGGATGGAAGGAAATGTTAGTATTTGTTAGCATTTGAGGTTGTCTGGAAGTTGCTTAATAGGTATTGCTGATGTCTGAGGAGAGTCTACAAATCTAATGGATGCTTTCCCTCAGGAGGGAATTCAAGAAGCCCAGAAGACCAGCTGGGGAAACACGGTGAGAAACAAACATCAGGTGAGAAGGCTCCCTTTGCTTTTCCTCCCACTGTGCCTTTCAGCATTTCTATTTGAATTTCTAATTCTCTATCAGTAGGGTGTTGATTTAAGTTCTGCTGTTTTCATAGCATTTTGAAAATACCACATTTATATTTAAACCATTGAGTTTTATCAAATAGATTGAATCCAAATGTCACACAAGATATTCATAGAGATTAAGTTCTCTTTCCCTATAGTAGACTATCTGATGAGTTGAGAAGACAGGACATTATCCTAATCTTTTTTTGTAGGATATCCTAACAGAAACAGTCTTCAGGTTTCTTTTAAGTTTAAGAAAGACTAAGAGGTGAAATCATTTATCTTTTAAATACACTGTTCTTAGTCTTCTTGAGTTTTTTAACCCAGTTCTCTTTCCCTTCTAATTATAAAGTTAATTTCCAGAAGTTTAAATGAGAGATTAAGAAACTTTTAGATTCCAGAAACAGAGGTAACTGCTGGTAGTTGCAGTGCTTGCCTAGGAAGAGTTCCTTTGTGTGAGTGCAGCCAGTTCAACTTCGCTGCAGATTGTTTCCTTCTTTTAGTTTGATGGTGGTCTTTTTCACTGCTTGCATTTCGTTGTATCTTATTCTTTGGTAAATCTAAGTTTTTTTTTTTTTTTAATTGGGAAAGAAATCTAAATTAATTTCTTAGTAGATTCATTTTCTTTGGGAATTAGACAAACAAACTTTAGTAATTTTCTTCAAGAAAGCCTTTGTTTCCTCCTAGGAAGGATGATTTAAAGAAAAAAAAAAAAAGGGCAGATAAATAACATTGGAAAGTGCACAAATCCTTACTGTACAGTTTGTTGAAACTTTACTACATGTATGCACTTGAGCCCTCTACCCAGATCTATGTAGAACAGTTCTGACATCTCAGAAGTTTGTCCTTCGTATCATTCCAGTCAGTACTCTCCCTTTTTTGTTTTTTTTTAAGATTTTGTTTTTTATTTAATTGAAAGGCATAGTTTCAGAGGGAGAGGGAGAGAGAGAGAGAGAGAGAGTGAGAGAGAGAGAGAGAGAAAAAGAGAGTGTTCTTCCTCTGGTTCATTCCCCAAATGGCTGCAACAGTGGAGCTGGGTCAATCCGAAGCCAGGAACCTGGAGATTCTTCCGGGTCTCCCATGTGGGTGCGGGGCCCGAGGACTAGGGTCCTCTTCTATTGCTTTCCCAGGTCATAGCAGAGAGCTGCATCGGTAGCGAAACAGGTGGGACTCGAACCTGCACCCATATGGGAAGCTGGCACTGCAGACGGCAGCTTTACCTGCCATGCTGCAGTGCCTGCCCCTCGCCTTGTTTCTAACAAGCAACTGCTAATCTGAGTTGCTTTTTTTTTTTTTTTTTTTTTTAAGATTTATTTTATTTATTTGAAAGAGTTACAGATAGAGGTAGAGACAAAGCAAAGAAGTCTTCCATCTGCTGGCTCACTCCCCAGATGGCCGCAATGGCTGGAGCTGCGCCAATCCGAAGCTCGGAGCCAGGAGCTTCCTCCGGATATTCCATGTGGGTGCAGAGACCCAAGGACCGGGGCCATCCTTTACTGGATTCCCAGGCCACAGCAGAGAGCTGGATTGGAAGAGGAGCAGCTGGGACTAGAACCAGCGCCCATGTGGGATGCTGGTGCTTTAGGCCAGGGCTTTAACCTGCTGCGCCACAACGCTGGCCCCAAAATTATTGATCTTAAAATCATAGATATTTGTGCAAAAGGGATTTAGATGGTTCCGGGTTTTGTGGTTCTGTTCTATTTTATTTTTTTAACTTAATTTGAGAGGCAGAAAAACAGAATTCCCATCTACTGGTAAACTCCCAAATGCCTGCAATGGCTGGAGCTAGACCTGGCCACAACTGGAAGCTTGGAAATCAATCCAGAACTCTTAAGTGAGTGACAGGGACCTAATTGTGTGAGTCATCACCTGCCTCCTGAGCTTACCTGAGAAGGAAACTGGAATCAGGAGCCAGAACTACTTACCAGGGTACTGTGATGTGGGACGTGGGCATCTGACTGGCATTTTAATTGCCAGGCTGCACAACTGCCCTGTGATTTAGAGTTTTTAAATATGCAGATTTCTTCATGTGGATTTAAGTTATGTATCAGATTAAAAAAAAGATCCTTAATCCATAGCCCATCAGAAATAAGCCTATTGGCCTGAACTTTAAATTCAGGGAGCAAATAATTTATTTACAGTAACGAATAATTTAATTTTATTATTTTTTTAAAATTTTATTATTTTTTTTGACAGGCAGAGTGGATAGTGAGAGAGACAGAGAAAAAGGTCTTCCTTTTCTGTTGGTTCACCCTCCAATTGCCGCTGCGGCCGGCGCACCGCGCTGATCCGAAGCCAGGAGCCGGGTGCTGCTCCTGGTCTCCCATGCAGGTGCAGGGCCCAAGCACTTGGGCCATCCTCCACTGCACTCCCGGGCCACAGCAGAGAGCTGGCCTGGAAGAGGAGTGACCAGGACTAGAACCTGGTGTGCCAGCGCCGCAGGCAGAGGATTAGCCTATTGAGCTGTAGCGCCGGCCAGTAATGAATAATATAAAAGTTTAAAAATTATAGGTAGTACTCCCTGTTCTTTGTGTTTTAAGATATGCTCAGATTTCTTTTCATTTAATAAGTCATATATTTGACATTATACATCATTCAAGAAGAATAAAAATACTTGAGAAAGTAAGTTGTCCACCCCTAACTCCGGACACTAAGTTTCCTCCCCACCGTGAGGATCAATCACTTAACAATGTATTGGACTATTTCACACATTGTATACTACACTGAACCCCATTTTAAAAAACATCACTTGTTTGTGTGATAAAGCTGTCACCTACTGGTTCAGACCTCAAGTTCCTACAACATTTGCGCCTGGGCTAGACTTAAAACTGAGAGCTACGGACCCATTTAAGGTTCCCATACGGGTGGCAGGGATCTAGTACGTTTGCCATCACCTGCTGCCTCTCAGAGTGTGCATTATCAGGAACTTGGAATTGGAACACTAACCAAGCCACTTCAGTATGGGATGTAGACATCCCAGGTGGCATCTTAACCCATGTGACAAATGCCTACCCCCAGTTTGGTATCTTAACCACTAGGTCAAATACTCGTAAATTGCATTTTAATACTGCAGATTTAAGACAAATATTCAGGATATTGTGTTCCTCTATCATTTTATAGAACTCAGATTTTATGATTTGTCAGCTTCATACTGCTGTAATTTTTTTTTTTAATTTTATTTATTTTCTTGAGAGGTAGAGTTACAGACTGTGAGAAGGAGATGGAAAGGTCCTCTGTCCGTTGATTCACTCCCCCAAGTGGCCGCAATGGCTGGAGCGTGCTGATCCGGAGCTAGGAGCCAGGTGCCTCCTCCTGGTCTCCCATGTGGGTGCAGGGGCCCAAGGACCTGGACCATCCTCCACTGCCCTCCAAGGCTACAGCAAAGAGCTGAATCAGAAGAGGAGCAGCTGGGACTAGAACCAGTGGGGTTCTGCGCTGCAGGTGGAGGATTAACCTACTGGGACACTGCACTGGCCCCTGTTATAATTCTTATACTGACACATTGGGCATTTCACTCCCCTTCCTCACTTCCACGTATGGACCTACTGTGGTTTTATCTATTCATGAGTGCCTTTGCAGCAGTTAATGAGTGTAATGGTCCTTAGTAACTGCTGGAATTAGTAGACGATGTCACAGGCTAACTGCTGCTAGGCTACTTATAACTATATAGAAATGTGAGTGTGGGGAAAATCATAGAGGGCAAACTGCTACATGTACTTCATACAAATTGAATAGGGAATTCCACCTGGACTCAGACTTTGTGATTTAGAAGTACCATTTTCTACACTACAGTAGCAACTCATCAGTGATCTGAATTTCTACTGATAAGGAATTAGTAATTGTTTGAAGACCTCAGAAGAAAGCAAAGATGATAACATTCAAGGGGTGGGCATTTGGTGTAGTAGTTAAGTCATCATTTGGGATGCCTGCATCCCCCTTCAGAGTGCTTGATTGGAGTCCCAGTTCCTGCACTTGCACTCCAGTTTCTTGCTAATGCACATCCTAGGATGTAAACGATGATGGCTCAGAAACTTGGTCCTTTTTTCACCTACATGAGAGTCCCAAATTGCGTTCTGGACTTCTGGCTTAAGCCTGGCCCTGCCGTCACTGTTATAGGCATTTGGGGGAGTGGACGGCAGGTAGAAGATACTCCTCTCTCCATCTCTCTGCCTGTCAAATAAAATAAAAATAAATTTAAGAAGTATTAAAAAACAGACATTCACTGTTGTTACTTTGCCTACTGAAATCCGAAGACCAGCCTATAAGTAGGGTACATTGGAAATTAGAAACCAAACTGATAGTTAAGGTTTTTATTTTACCTTCCGGTGCATAATTAGTTCTAAATGTATATATCTTTAAAGATTTATTTATTTGAAAGAGTTGCAGAGAGAGGACCTACATATATTTTTGACCTTTTTTTGTGCCTTTGATTGAAGGATGTGTGTTTTCAGATGTTACCTTTCTGGATTGTTCTTATGATAATGAACTCTCCTTGTATAGGTATGAAATCACCAGAAGAACAGCTGGTGTGTCTGCCACCGCAGGAGACCTTTCCTAACGACCCTCGGGTAATAAGTAGACAGAGAAGTTCTGATTACCAGTTTCCATCCTCTCCATTTACAGACACACGTAAGAGCAGCACTGAGGATGACGCGTTGACAGGTCAGGTGGTGACAGTGGAGGAGCAGTGTGTGCCAGCAGCAGAGCCGCCTACAGTGAGCGAAACCACAGAGAGAACAGTGTTAGGAGAGTACAATCTCTTTTCTAGGAAGATAGAAGAGATTTTGAAGCAAAAGAATGTTTCATATGTTAGCAGAATTTCCACACCAATCTTTTCAACACAAGAGAAGATGAAACGGCTTTCTGAGTTCATATATTCTAAGACTTCCAAAGCTGGTGTACAGGAGTTTGTAGATGGCTTACATGAGAAACTAAATACCATTATTATTAAAGCATCAGCCAAGGGTGGGAATTTGCCACCAGTCAGTCCTAATGATTCTGGTACTGAGATAGCCTTGAATCCTTTGGGAAGGCCTGTCATACCAGCATCCTCAAGTGACTTCAACAGTAAACACCTTCTTGAGCCACTTTTTAGTGATGCTTTGAAAGACACCAACTCTAATGAACAGCATTCCTCTTCGACTTTGAGTTTAACTGAAGTAGAAATGAACCAGCCACACCATGCTACAGAGTTAACGATGACTTCTGATCATACTGTACCTGGTGATATTGTCCGGGAACCAGTAGAAAAAGAAACCGCAAAATCACCCAGTGATGTAAACATTTCTGCCCAACCAGCTCTGTCAAATTTTATAAGCCAGTTAGAACCTGAAGTATTTAATAGTTTGGTTAAAATCATGAAAGATGTCCAGAAAAATACTGTGAAATTTTATATTCATGAAGAAGAGGAGAGTGTGCTCTGTAAAGAAATAAAGGTAACTAAATGAGAAGGTAACAGTAATGCTCTATAAACTTGTCTTGTTGGTCTGACCTGTATGTAATCAGTTTTGTTCCCAAACACTGATAATGCACTTTCATAATTTAATCATCTATAACAATAGAAGACTGGTAAGCTAAATTTAGGACATGTGATCTAAATATTTGAGAATTTAGAATCTTGGTTGATAGTTAATTTTAACCCATTAAGTCCCAAGTTTTAAATTCCATGATATTTCCGTCTCAGTATTTATTTCAGAGTTACCATAAGTAGCTCGATTTAAGTCTTTATAGGTGTCCTGTGTGTAGAATTATGGGACATAATGAGTTAAAGAATATTTCTATACATGTTGCAAATTCCTTTAAGTTGTTGATAAGAGGTATTAAATGTTATTCCCCCCACCTCCCATTTTATTTGAAAGGCAAAGACAAAAAGGCATATGTCTTCTGTCCACTAGTTCACTCTTCAGATACTTAGAACAGCCAGTGCTGGGCCTGTCTCCTATGTGGGTGGCAGGGACCCAAGTATTTAACCATCAGCTACTGATTACCAAGCTGCACATTAACAGGAAGCTGGAAAGGATGCAGACCTGAGACTCTAACCAAGCACTCCATTTGAGATTCTGGGTCTTAACTGCTGCACCAAATTCCTGTCCTGTAGTTGAGTTTTTAAGGAATGGGAAGGGAAATACAGAGGGGTAAATTAAGTTGCCAGTATATATCTCATAGGAAGTTTGGTTAAAAGGAAAAAACTTTGCATGGATGGCCTGATCACATATCTTGACATTTCTTGATAACCTGGGTATGTATTGATTCCCTACAACCTTTATTGATCAGAAAACATTGGTGATCCTTAGAGTCTTAAGTCATGAAAAAATCTCTGATGTGAAGGTGGTGGTTGTTGTAAACTGAAGCTGTAGACTAATATTTTAGGTATTTGTTTTTTGAAAGAAAATTCATAGGTATGTGTGTATATGTAGATGTGTAAAATTGGTTCACAGGTTTTGTAAATGATAACATATTAGAACAATTACATCAGTGTTTTAATATAAGTAATTATTCCTCATTGGGATTTTAATTTCTTAAAGGAATGCCTAATTTTGAGGTAAAAGCCTACTCTCACCTATGGAATTTGCTTACCATGACTCAGTTTCTGTCTATATCATTAGGGTAAGCAGAGGGGCTATATAAAAGTAAGTGGCTCAGAGCCAAGGGTGGCCCAGAAACCAGCATGTTTAGTGTGATGTGATGTGATGTGGAGAACAAGGAAATGAAAGAGGTATGAGAGTACTTGGTTTTGTTTTTTCTTACTGATTGCTTAATGACTTCCGTGTACACCACGAATTCCATAGTTGGATTTTTGCTATATGTCATTGAATGTAGAGCTTCTCAATTTTTTCCTACTCCCAGCAACATGTTCTCAAGCAGTTAACTTGCTAGGACATAGCTGCATGTTGCTTTGGGGCTAGATTAATGAATAGGTTGGGTACATTTCCCATGGTGATCAGCCTAATTCACCTCCCTTTGTCTTTTTTTTTTTTTTTTATAGTAGATTGTAACTTACATACTGATGTCATACTTATCTTGAAGAAATAGGAAATGTATTTCCTCATGAGTGATGCTTTTAATTCATTCTGGCATAAAACAAGGCCTATCTGTGTCATTTATGTTAACTATGCTTGCTTTCTCACAAATCTGATACTAATATTCATTAGGAATTTTCTAGTAAACATGTTATGGTAGACTAGAAGAATATGAAGAAAAGTTTAAAGTTCCTAAATATTTCTGGATTCAAGCTGATATTACTGTGCTAATTAAACCACCTTACCTAAAATAAATTTGCACTTAAATCTTCTTAATGTAATAATACAGGCTGAACTCACAGCAGGCCTATTAGTAATTCATGCTTTCATTAATTGACTAAGCTTGTCTGAGATGTGCCCAGAAGCTTGAGGGCTTAGAGCAAAGTGAGTGTAGGAGATGCTGCTTTAGTTGCAGTCTGTATTACTCTGGGCAGCTCTTGAAGGGATAGTAAGCTGGTTGTCAGGGAGGCCGGGGGTTAGATGATTGCTGAATACTTGTGTTGACCTTGAGAAAATCTGTATCTGCAATGAGCAGTGTGACCTTTGGGATCTTTACAGTTTCCTTGAGGGTTCCGAATTTCGCTGGCAAGCAAAAGTAACTCTGCATGGGCTTAATACCTATACCCTGTGATAACTAGAACCATGTCACCAGCACAGAGGGAGGTATTAATGCATGAATCTACTTTGCTTAAACATGTAAACTTGACAGGAATGGCTAGTGTGCAAATACCATTGTACATAGTAAAGTTCTAAATGTATGTTTTTTAAGCTGTTGTGAATTAAGTGAGCTACATAGGCATTGTAAAAGTGCTTTGTAACTGGAAGTAGTATCCTGGTAATATTATTGCAGTTAGCCAAGGGCCTGCTTAAGGAAAGGAAAGAGGGTCTGATTAATGATTTTAATGACTGATGGAGCTGAGTGAAGAACCTGGAATAATCCATTGTATTACCTCACACTGGCATTTTACTTGGCTTTAATTGCATAGTGTTCAACATTGTGACTGTAATTGGTGAAGCCCTTACTTTGAGACTCCTGTTAGAGTGGGTTAGCTGACCTTCAAAGTCTTCTAGAGTGTAAGCTCATAGTTAACAGTGTCTTTGTAGTTGTTAAACATGTTACTTTATCTTGCATTTTTAAGTTGATGTTTGCAAAAACTATTTTTTGTGCTGATTTAGTTGCTTTCCTTTAACAGGAATATCTTACCAAGTTAGGTAATACTGAATGTCATCCAGAACAGTTTTTGGAAAGAAGATCACAGTTAGATAAACTGTTGATTATTATTCAAAATGAAGACATCGCAGACTTCATTCACAAGGTGATTCTTTAGTCAAATTCACTATTTTTGTTTTTAAAAACTCTTTAAAGATAAAATGACAGAAACCCTTGCAGGAATCAGCTGTGGCATTTAGGTTTCTATCACTGTAAAATTTAAAACTGCTGCACATTTTAGGTCTGTCATTTCTCTGAAATAGTAAGAATCAGTGAAAGTCCGAAATCCTAGAATGCCAGCAAATCTGCTAACTCTGTATTGTCTCTTATTCATTGCTATGAAGTGACTATCCAATTCTGATCAATAGATCAAATCTGAATTCTGATTGTAATTACAAGTTACAGGTGATTAAGTTTAAAATTTGTTCATTTTGTATTTTCAAGTCTATTTATGACTCGTTTTCTTGTGTGTTTGCATGGGAGGCCCCAGTACTTGAATGTTGGTCTATGTTGTGGAAATAATGTTGGGAATATTTTTGTGTGAGCCATTCAGATGTGATTCACTAGTATAGATGAGCCTTACTGATTTTGTTAGACTTGTTTTCATAGTTACTTCACACTTGAGTCTACTTATTTTGGTATTTATACAGGTACCTGGCTTAGTGACTTTAAAGAAGCTCCCCTGTGTTAGTTTTGCTGGTGTTGATAGCCTGGATGATGTAAAAAATCATACATACAACGAATTATTTGTATCTGGAGGATTTATTGTTTCTGATGATTCAATTTTAAATCCAGAAGTTGTCACAGTTGGTAAGATTTATGCCTTGTTTAAGGCATATAACTTGTTTAGAGCGTGTAACTTCTGTATTTGTTTTTTTCTCCTAGGTTCTTAGGGAAAAACCTAGAAAAACACCAATAAACCACTTATACTTTTTAGATGTAGTGTCTATTTTTGCTCTGCCATTTTTAATAAATGGTGCATTTCCACCTTTTCTTTAGTTTTCATTACCTCAAATTTCTTTCCCATTCTTAGACTTTACAAATCGTTTTCACTAAATCTTGTGTAAAGCCACACTCTCCATACCTGCTGCACTTTGGGTATTTTCATTGTTATCAGAATGTTCTTCTGTTTTTTATTTCCATCTGGTTTTAAGGCGGAGTGACAGAGTGAAAGAAAGATCTTCCATCTGCTGGTTTCACTCCCTAAATGCCTGCAACAGCCAGGTCTGGGCTAGGCCCAAGACAGGTGCCCAGAACTCCCAACTGGGTCTCCCACTTGGTTGGCAGGAGCGCAAGCACTCGAACCATCATCTGCTGCCTCCCAGGATGCGTTAGCAGTAAGCTGGATTGGAAGCCGAGTAGCTGGGTTGCCAGTCATTTTCTGATATGGGATGCAGGTGTCACAAGCTGCAGTTTAAGCAGCTACACCACAGTACCCGCCCTTTCCTATCCCTGTTTGTTTTTAACGTGCAGATATTATGTTCAAAGCACTTAAGGGATGTGTAGAGTTTAGTCTCTGTTGCAGAGGGGAAAGAGAAGGAAAATAGCACAAAGGTAGTAGGTATTTATACAGAGACGGGAACTGCCTCCATCATTCAGGTGTGCAGCGACCTACTTGTTAGATTAAAATGAACTTCATTATCTCTAACAGAGAACCTTAAAAATTTTTTGACATTCCTTGAAGAACTTAGTACTCCAGAAGGAAAATGGCAATGGAAAATCCACTGTAAATTTCAGAAAAAACTAAAGGAACTGGGCAGGTAAGATTTGGAAAAATAAATTTGTGATGGCTGATTTCAGGTTGTGCTCAGAAAATTTTTCTTTTCCCCTTGTTGCTTTCACACAGGTCCATAAGTAGCTGTACAGTAGTGTAGATGCTGAGTTATTCTAGCCTTTTTGGGAAGAAGTGGTATTCTTATTTAGGTAGAAGCTTGCTGATGTTCTAATAACACGTGGAGGCAAAAGCAGTTTGTAGTTTATTCTTTGCTATTTATGCATTTAAAATAAGCAAAATAATGACTGGCATCCTTAATTTCTTTTTATTGTTTGACTGCTTTAAGTAGCTAATATCAGATATTTAGGCAAGGATTAATCTTGATCTGATAATGAATTTTGATTAAGGTGTTCATTTATATACAAGTATATTTGATTGAGAACTGATCAGTTCTCAAAGTTTGATCCTTAGACCACTAGTCACTTGAAAGTCTTCATGAACCGTTGTGGTAATTAGAGTTTTTTGTTTTTTTATTTTTTTATTTGAGAGGCGAGAGTTACAGGCAGACAGAGGGAGAGACAGAGAAAGGTCTTCTGTTCTCCGGTTCATTCCCCAAATGGCCGCAACAGCCCAAGTTGGGCTGATCTTAAGCTAAGAGCTTCTTCCAGGTCTCCCATGTGGGTACAGGGGCCCATTCTCTTGGGCAATCTTTACTGCTTTCCCAGATCATAGCAGAAAGCTGGGTTGGAAGTGGAGTGGCAGGGACTAGAACTGGTGCCCATATGGGATGCTGGTGCCGCAGGCAGAGGCTTATCTCACTAGCCACATTGCTGGCCTCAGAAATAAATTTTTGAGATACTATATCCAGCTAGCAGAGATTATCTAAAATGTATTTTACCTATTAAAGGATCTGAGAACCTTTTGAGAGCACAAACTTCGATTTCTTGTAACCTCTATTGACGTTCCATGGTATGCTTTTAAAACATTAAATTTCTGGGGGCAGCATTGTTGGTGCAGTGGGTTAAGCCTCTGCATGCAGCCCATACTGGAGTGCCAGTTAGAGTCCTGCCTGCTCCACTTTCAATCCTGTTCCCCGCTAATGCACCTAGGAAAACAACAGAAGATGGCCCAGTACTTGGGCCCCTGCCACCCACATGGGAGACTCCAATGGAGTTCCAGTTTCCTGGATTCTTGCAGCCACCATTGGTCCCTCTGCTGTTCAAATAAAATCTTTTAAAGGCACACAATTTTCTCCCCCATCTGCTGGCTCACTCAGCAAATGGCCAGCACAGCAAGGGCTGGGCCAGGCTGAAATTGGAAATGAATCTAGGTATTGAGTGTGAATGGCAGGGACCTAATTACTTGAGTCATCCACTGCTGCCTTCCAGGGTGTACATTAGCAGGAAACTGGAATGGAAAGTGGAGCTGGGGTCTGAATCCAGACTCCAATATGCGATTCAGGTTTTTCAAGTAGTGGCTTAATCTGTTATACCAAACACCTGAAGTATTGAGACCCAAAGGTTTAACTTGTCCAGACTTACTGTTACACTCATTTTAAAATAACCACTGTTGCTTTATGCCTTGTAACTAAATAGCTTAGAGCCATGTATTTTTCTCCCCAAGGAAAAATACCTTTTTTTTTTTTTTTTTAATCCTATGCCCTGCATTGAGGCCTGAAAACTAGTAAAGGTAATAATTTTAACTGGTTGAGATTTTAGCCTATTCTAAATAACTGGCCCTCAGGCCTTGCACCAAGGAATCTCTGGACTTACATATTGATGACAAAATTCATGTTCTTCCTAATAAGCAACCCTGTGTCAAGTAGTGAGCTAAGTTACATGTGTTACCTCAGTTGAGAAATTACTGAAGCAAAAATTTCCATACTAACTTTTACAAGTGCAGATCCAGATACTGAACTGCTTAATTTCACAGATTGAATGCTAAAGCGCTAAGTCTGTTGACACTTCTGAATGTCTATCAGAAAAGACATCTGGTTGAAATTTTGTCATACCATAATTGTGATTCACAAACTCGAAATGCTCCAGAATTGGACTGCCTTATCAGACTCCAGGCTCAGAATATACAGCAACGACATATCATCTTTTTAACAGGTAAAGAGAGAACTATGAAGCTTGCTAATAACTATGTATATGGAAATGTGGCATAAGGATTTTACAGGGCCATGGTGGATGCTTCTTGTTAAGCTTTAATTCTGAAAAATGGGAAGAGATTACCTGAGGGCTCAGCAGGCGTCATTTGTCCACGCTGTGTTTTCAAGTTTTATATATGAGACTTTTTTTCTTAGACAAGAACATCAAGATGCCTTCCAGTTACACAGATAACGGAATAGTGGTTGCAACTGCTGAAGAGTTTATGCAAAACTTTAAAAATCTTGTGGGCTATCATAACTCAGTCACAGAAGAAAATTTTCCACTGCTTGGTGCTAATGAAAACCTTGAGTCACAGTCAGGTAACTTTTCAGTAGTTCTCATTTTTTTTAAGGCAGACAGAAAGAGGAATGGTTTTGCTGTTATTGTATTATGTAAACCACTCAACTCAGTGTAAATGGCCTCAGGGGAAGTGTTTCAAGACATCTTGTAATACACAGCATGAACAAGATCTGCTCATTTATTTAACTGTATGTAGCTAATACAAGTTGTTGAGGTTCATTACAGCCTGTGCCTACTATGGCATATGCATTTTCCTCTCTGAGGGTATGGAAGCTGTGTCAGTTGCTGTTAGCAAAGAGGTTGTATTTAAAAAAAAAAAAAAAGTAGGAAAACAGATGTGGGAGGATTTAGCATGGGGCGACTAAATCTCCCCACAGGTATGAGGCAATTTAATTAGAAGACCGTAGGGATTATCACAGCTTTAGTCTTTTGTGAGGTGGCCTCTGCTTTGGTTCCAGTTTTATATAAAATGAAAGATACCCTTTTGTCTTTGAAAAGCAGAGATGATTGAACCAGTTTAGTAATCCAGTGAAGCTAGATGTCGAAAATTTTATTTTGTATTTGTCTTGTCAAATACTGAATTACCGTATAACTTTAGATGCTGTTTTGACATTAACCCCTTTGGAGCTGGGAGTTGGGATTTCCCAACATTAAACGTGAACACATTTCGCAGAAGCTTTTAGCATCGGATTATCTGGACATTCACACCTAGTGTGAGTGTTGTGAATAAATGAACTTGTGGCAGAAGACCAAGCTTTAAGGGATTGTGGACTTGCAGACCCTGACGCATTATATTGTGTGAGTAGTGTATAATTTTAAAACTTAAACAAATTGTGTATTTCAATAGAGGAGGACTTTTTGTTTTTTAAATGTAGCTCTTTTAGAAAACGATGAAAAGGATGAAGAGGATATGTCTCTGGATTCAGGGGATGAAATCTCACAAATAGAAGTATGCAGCAATTTTCATTCAGAAATATTGGCGCAAGAGACCAAAGGATCACGTGGAACAAATCAAAAACAGAATATTCAAATTGAGTTGCAGTCCTCTCTTGACATGCAAAAGAGTTTATTAGAAGATAAGACTTATCACAATGATTCTGAAGAGAGAGCTTCTATTGGTATAGTGTGCTCAGGAGGAGAGAACAGCAAGTCAGCAGAGCAAGACTCATATAGCAACGTTCAGGTTTATCACAGTCAATTAAGATTGTCACATCAGTTTAGCCATTTTAATGTTCTCACTCATCAGACATTTTTGGGGATACCATATGCCCTTTCATCAATTCAGTCTCAAGAAAATGAAAATTACTTTTTAACTGCTTATACTCAAAGCTTGGATAGAGAAAAACCTCCATCTCCAATAAGTTGGGGGAAAAAGTGATTCTTCCAGGCTATATTCAAAAGACAAATGATTATAGTAACATTTTTTATAAAAGTTTGTTGTGGACTTATTTCTGTTTCTTAAAAGTGGGTTAACAATTTATATTTCCTTCTCTAAACAAAAGGTTTCCTGTCCTTTTTCAGATGTTTTTTTTTTTTGTCTTATTTAAATCATGATGGCCTGTAACAGTTGTGAAAATTGAAATAAATATATATATATTTTTAAAATATATTGTACTTGAATTATATCATGTTGGCACTTTTAAGTTTTACTTCTGTATATCACGAATACTTGGACCTCATATTGAAGCATATTTTTTTATGTAAACTTCAATGTCTGGTAGGATGATAAACAGCAGTGGCTTTTTCTTTTAATGTCAAATGGTAGAAGCTACTTTTTTTGCTGAAATGATCAACTATTTATTTTGAGCTTTTGTATAGTGCTTTTATACAGGTGTAAGCCAGTGATATTTACAGAATTTTGGCTCAATACCTCAAGATTTATCTAGCAATGTAGTTTCAGATAATTAACTATGCACAGGGACTTAAATAAGCAACACTGTCTCTTGCTAAAATTTTGGTCAACTTTGTCAGAAGATTTTGTTACTTTTTGTTCATCAAAGGCACTGACCAATCTGGAACATATGTAGAGAAGCAGAAGTGTTTTTGAGGTGGTCTTAATAGATTTCAAACCTGTATCTGTTGGTGATAACTGCCTCTCCGTTAGTAACGCTTCAAAATATTTTCGAGGATTGCAGTAAATCAAAGTATTTACCATAGGTAGACCTTTGGCAACTCAAAAGAAGTAGCGAGAATAAATGCATGAATGCTTTTCAGTTGGTAATCTACATGGAACGGTGTGGCAGAGCATTGTATTTTAACAGGTCAGGAACATCAGACTATATTAAGGTAAGTGTTTGTATCAGATTTTAGGACTTAAATAACCAGACTGACAGGAGAAAAACTGCTTTTTACTATTAAGCTTTTACAAAAGTGTCACTTTTATTATATCTTTAAGCAGTACAGCATTTTACTACATTATGTACAAGTTTTTAACAAGTATTTAAAAAATCTAGGCTATTTGAGAAACAGAATTGAGCAACGAGCATATTTTCCAAGTCAACGACACAAATGGTTTTACTACATTTAAAATGAACAACTAAAATTCTCTTCTTGATTTGCAGCTAAAGGCATCAGATTAGTTTCCAACTCCTTTTGCTTCTGGAGAAGGCCCTGAAATCACATTGATGTGTTAGTAAGGTATATAGCTGACTTAACCAACTTCCTGTCCCACATTCCATTTTAATCAGCATTGTCTTTGAAAAACATCATGGATTAAGCTCAGGATAGAACAGAATTAATGTTACCTGGCTGTAGACTAAACTTTATCATTCACATTTTTAAGATTGTATTTTTCACTATAAAAACCTATAGGAAAAGCAAAACCCTCTTCCCCGAAGTGCTCTTAAAGTGGTATGCTGTCTAGTATTTTTCTTGACTACAGTAACCTTAGTGCCTAGTAAAAGGATCCTGCAGAATACTGGGTACTATATTGATAGGTGACTGTGTATCCTGTATCTTGCTTTCCCACTAAACTAGGAGTAAAAACACTTTGTTACTGTAATGTAAGATCTTTTGCCTGTGCTACCAGAGTTGACTTCTATAACCCTGACACTGGCATTTAATTTAAAAACTAAAGGACACACTCATAGTAATGTGGTGTTAACCAATTTGAGATGCAGCGGGCACTGGTAAATAATTGGACATGGAAAAGAGCACCCCTAATTTTTCCCAAGTACAGTGACTACTGCTACACAGTGAATCAGTAGCAAATGCAGAGCCAGTTTTCCAAATTATTTTTTTTTTTTTTTAAAGCTCAAGAATAATAATTGGTCTAGGAGAAAACTAGTCTGGTAAGATTACAGTTGTTAATTCTGTGATGAATTATGTTCTTTGGGATGGATATTAATGCTCTAAACACTGCCAACACATTCGTTTTTAAGAAGCATGGGTTGCACTGCTAAGGTTTATTAAAGCCTACTTGTGTATATCTTGTCTGCCTTTAGACGCTTTTTTATCTTACTGTTCAAATGTATGCATTTTTTATTCAATAAAACTAAGTTAATATTACAGTTGTCTCATAATTTCATACTGAGAAGAAATAATTCTTCAAGCTAGTAATATAAAAGCAAATCCAAGGAAAATCCTATTTATATGAAAATGTTTTTTCTGAAAAACAGGGATGCAGCTACACATTTAGTTCTTACCTGTCTTAGTTCTGAAAGTCCTTTAAGAATTGCTTGCTGTCGATCCCTGTTTTTCACCAAGTTAGGATTAAGAAGGGGATCTGTAACATGGTCATCATCAAATAGCAGTTGCTGTTGTTGGTCAGAGCCTGAAAGCCAGAACGCATTGACCAGAGTCAAAGAAGGATGCAGTATGAGTTATTGTCTAGGAAATCATCAGTGTGAAAAAAAGCTTTCTAATACATTCAAATTCTTGTCACTTTTTCTGGGGCAAACATGGCTAAGACACTGACAAGGGCAGGAACTAGCAGATCTAAGTCTAGGGCATTCAGACCTTGAACAGTTACTGAAAGAGTATTTACTCACCATGTGAATTTTGTGTTGAAGGCCTAGACAATGGTGCATCTGGATCAAGGTAGTAGATTTCATTTGTTCGAACGTAGGGAACAAAATGGGATGGTTCAGAAATGCTCGGTGATAATTCTGTTGGACTACTTCCTGAGATCACATTCTCTTTTTCATAGCTGTTGTTTTTTACTGGTAAGTGCAGTGTACTAGTCTGAGTTTGTTGGGTTTTGTTTTTCACTGCTGGAACTGGTGGTGACTGAGACCTATTAAAAAACAACCCAGAAGATACAAAACTATGTATTTTAAACACATCTACTTTAATCCTATTTCAATTTATTCAAATATTATGCTTTGAACAATAGTACATATACAAGCCTGAGTTCTATGACAATTTTCATAAAACAGGGCAGGCAACAGAATGGGACTAATTTGAGTTTTTAGTAATGACATCTAAACTCTTTGAACTTAATGCTTCCCTAGATAAGATGGTGAGTACAGGATTTTTGTGGTGACTTAACTAGCTTGCTATTGGAGAGCCCCATTCTGAGACAACTGTAAACCAGCTGGTTCATGAAAAGACAATAAAAATACTGTTTCAAGGGTGTGCATTTGGTATACCAGTTAACACAGATGTGTGCATTACTTAATGAGTGCCTTGGTTTGAGTCCCTATCACTTGAAATTTCAGTTTTATGTTACTGTACACTCTGGGAGGCTGCAATAGCTAAAATACTTGGGTCTCACCACCAACTGTGGGAGGCCTGGACTGAGTTCCTGGGTCAGCCCTGGCTATTATGCCATTGAGGACTGAATCAGTAGATACTGATACTGCTTGCTGAATTTCTCACTGTCTTTATCAGTTATTTCTTATTGTTCATTTCAGGTAGAGTATCTATTCTACTTTTGAGATTCTTGTAAAAAAATGAAAACCACTGAGCTAAATCTAAATGCCCACCCACATTCTTGCCTAGCCCAACATGGGCCTTCATGCTCCAACCAAGATGGTACCCTTGATTCATGTATGCCTGCTCTCAGCTGGATTTTGATGTTTTGTCCCACACAGGAAACACTTTTTAACTATGGAATTAATCTGATACATAACATACCTTTCTTGGCTGAATGAATTAATGTTCGAAGGCTCTGCTTCCTAAAAAATGGATAGATAAATGTACAAAGAGAGGAGTATATAGCATTTCCACAATTTACATAATATATGAATGACAGGTACTAAATAATGGGCTACATTTGATTCCAGAGTTAGACCAACCTAAGAATTCCTGATTTCCCCATCTGTTCTCTCTCTAGCCTACAAACAACATGTATACCTGAATGTGTATTTAACAATATTCATGTACAGAAGTACAATTTTTTCTGTGAAGGATAATAAACATTTTCAGCTTTAGGAACAATGTGATCCTCTGTTCAAACTACGTAGCCAGTTCTGCTGTAGTGTGAAGCCAGCCACACACGATTCATGAAGACACGTAAGAACTGTTTTGAACACAGATATGGGTTTTACCTTTTTGCCTAGATGCCACTTGGTTTTTGACTCAGCTTCTTGATGAAATGGATGCAGAGCTGGCGAACTGCCTCTGTTTTCAGAGAGTTGTCCAGGATTATTTCTTTCCACCAAATGAAGCAGTTCCATCTGCCGCCTTAGTTTTTTTTCTTCTCTCTGCTTTTGAAGCTGTTTGGGGTACTTTTCTGATGCTGGAATATACCTTCTGAGTGGCTTATTAATATTCCAGTCAGGCCTCTTAGGATATTTCTTCATGTGCTTTGTTGGTTTCTCTGTTCTTGTGAACTGATCAGACTCGTCATTTTGCCAACTGTTCTCTTTTTCTAAATTAGCTCCTTTATCCTGACTCAGTCCTTGTTTGTTTTTCTTAAACTGCCCATTAAATCCTATAGAAATCTCTGGAGATGGACAGCTGGAAATTTCCCTCTGGATCACTGATTGATCTGCAAAAGTTTTCGGATAAGACAAAAATGTTTAATTTCCCTCACACTAAACAATTATGTGAATGTCCTCTAAGGTGCTATTTGTTTTTAGTTTTCAAAACCAGAAGAACTGTGTGTTAACTCTCTATTTCCCCTCCCCCACTGACAACCCGCATTCTACTTTCTATGAATCTGCTAGATCTAAATAGTGTCATATAGTCTTTGTGACTGGCATATTCACTTAGCGTCATTTCCTCTGAATAATATTCCATTGTGTATATATGTATATGTACATACCACACTTTGTTTATCCAGTCTATGGGATTCTTCCACCTTTTGGCTATTACAAATACTGCTGTCAACACAGGTATCCAATCATCTCTTTGACAAGTTTTGTTATTGTGAGTATATACCTGGAAGTGACACTGCTAGATCACACGGTAATTCTAATTTTAATTTCTGGAGGAAATAACGCAGTTTTCTATGACAGCCCTACCATTTTACATTCCCAACAGTGCATGATGGTTTGTTTGTCCAAAGCCATCTTTTAACCTACTTAGGTAGGTTAAACCTACCCCAGTGGATCGCAATGGCTAAGGCCAGGCTAGGCTGAAACCAGGACCCGGGAATTTCATTTAGGTTTCTCACGTAGGGCCCAGGCACTTCATTGCTTTCCCAGGCATATCAGCAAAGAGCTAGATTGGGAGTCCAACAGCTGGTACCGGCCTGCACATGGGATGCCAAACAGCGGTATCAAGAAATTAGAACCCTCATATTCTTGGCAGGAATGTAAAATGATAGTTGCTTTAGTTCCTCAAAATGTTTTTTGGCCAGTGCCGTGCTTAACAGGCTAATCCTCCGCCTTGCGGCGCCAGCACACCAGGTTCTAGTCCCGGTTGGGGTGCCGGACTCTATCCCGGTTACCCCTCTTCCAGACCAGCTCTCTGCTTTGGCCCGGGAGTGCAGTGGAGGATGGCCCAAGTGCTTGGGCCCTGCACCCGCATGGGAGACCAGGAGAAGCACCTGGCTCCTGGCTTCGGATCAGCGAGATGCGCCGTCCGCAGCGGCCATTGGAGGGTGAACCAACGGCAAAAAGGAAGACCTTTCTCTCTCTTACTATCCACTCTGCCTGTCAAAAAAAAAAAAAAGAAAAGAAATCAAAATGTTTGTTAACCATAGAGCTGTCATATGACTCTGCAACCATCTCTCTCCAAGAGAACTGAAAACATAAAGATGTACACACAAAAACTTGTACATGAATGTTAATAGCAATATGTTCACAGCCACAGTTTAAGTGACACAGATGTCCATTCGCTCAAATAAATAAAGCATTTCCATACAATGAAGTATCACACAACAAAAACAGATCAAGGGCTGACACATAACATTTTAAGATATATTAAGTCAAAGAAGCCAGACACCACAGACCACATTACACATGGTTCCAATTACACGACTTTCCCAAAGAAGCAAATATTCAAAGGAAGAAGGTGAACTTTAAGAGAAAAGACAGTGACTTCCAAGTATAATGTGGTTTTTTTCTTACAAAATGCTCTGAAACGTATCGTGACAGCTGCAGAACTGAATAGTACCCTTTAAAAGAAAGTTCATGTATTAAGCATAAAATGCTTACAAAAGAATTAGAAACTCAGAGGTTCCTTTACTTTCCAACTCACTGAAAACCTCACATTTTTAATCTTTAAACGGAACATGATTCTGATACAAAATAAATAAATATGAAATCCAATTACAATTCTACACATATACCTGTTTGCACACCAGTATCCTTCCTGGGAGAAGTGGTAGGACTGATACAAGTATTCACTGTACCACTGACTTCCTCAAATTCATGTCTTACATTGGAAAGGTTGCTAGTGGACACATTATATTCCAACTGTATTGTATCAACTGGCAATGGAGAAAAAGATCATGTAATAAAATGACACTTAAGTGAATATCAATGGAAGTTATGTATAGCAGCAGTATTGGATGATTAGTTAATCAGAATAAACAGGCTAGCCTATATTTTCTTCCACAAAATTACCTGAATTCTTATCTATTGTTAAAATTTTTCTTAAAATACTGAGTACAAGAGTATGTACCTTACCAATGTTATCAGATTACTGTGATCAACACTTATAGAACATTTTTGTGAGAAAAGAGAATATGTAATGTTCAGTTTCACTTTTAAGGTAGTTTCCAAAATGCACTAATATAAGCATTACTATTTATAAAGTTAGGATCACTTTAAGGTCTACTATGTGTTTCAAAATATTTATATGTGTATTAAAAGTATTCAAAATAGGCAATTGCTTAAAAATTTCAAAAAATTCTGATTAAGCTCTTACCACCAAGATTTTTAATCAATCTGGAAGTGTCATGTCCTTTCTGAGCCAATTCCCGGATTCTCTGTTCTTGTTTCAGTCTCTGAGCCAGCTCCTGTGCTCTCTGCATTGTCTGGAATAACTCATTTGTCTTTAGAGTCATTATTTCCTATCAACAGTGAGAATTACAAAGTTGTTAAATTATCAAACATATACAAACTTAACTATATTCTCTCAGTGAATATTCTAAGCTTCTATGGGTCAATTAACACTTTAGTCATTAGGTAAGTCAACAGGGCTTTCATGTTAATATCTTTCTACAGCTATATTAAAAATCACAAATTCAAGAAATCTAGCCATTTCTGCTAATTTCTCAGTTTTTAAAATTACAAGTCAATCTATTAAAAACAAGTATTAAAAGGTAAAATGTAAGGGTTCTAGCCACTTGAAGTAAAGATAATTGTTTTTGGTGAATACATGATATGTCACATAGCTGGCTCAGAAAACAGATCTTACTTTGATGAAGCCTGCTAAGTGGGAAAAGGCTAAATAGCAGACTCTGTGTTTTGCTCCTTAAACCTCTAAATTTTTGACAACTGAATGCTACTATTTGATATACTCTGTCAGGCTGCCGCAAACATGGCAGTTGACACCACCATACCTATCCTGTCTATACCACCTTGTCTTCCAGGCAAATAGACAGCTACTCTTTTTAAAAGGTTATTATGTAGCACATAATACTATCATTGATCTCAGCTAAAAATTCTGCAAATGCTCCTGCTGATACATGTTACTGGAAATGCCAGTCATTGCTCTTTTAACACCTAGAATAATTAACATAATAACTGCTTAGAAATGAAGCAGAGATTCCTCTGATAGCTAAATCACAGTGATGTACATAGGTAACTTTTGCTGCAGTAACTCGTCTTGACCTCAATTTTCTTTTAAGGATTTATTTTTTTGGAAGGTGGAATTACAGAGACGGAGGGACAGACAGAAAGGTATTTTCCATCTGCTGGCTTACTTCCCAAACGGCTGTGATGGTAGGGGCTTGGGCCAGGCTGAAGCCAGGAGCCAAGAACACCATCTCCATCTCCCATTTGGGTGCAGGGGCCCAGGAATGTGAGCCATCTTCCTTTGCTTTCCCAGGTACATTAGTAGGGAGCTGGATCAGAAGCAGAGCAGCTGGGACTCAAACTACAGCTTTGATATGGGATCTGGCATCAATGGTAACAACCCACAGTGCCACAACACCAGCCGCCTCCTCATTTCCTTAAAAATATCTATTATTTTCAACTACTTGAAAGCCACAGCAACAGATAAAGACAGCCATTTCTTCCATCCACTGGTCCACTTCCTAGATGCTCAAAACAAGCAGGTTTGGGCCTGGCCAAATCCAGGAGTCTGGAACTCCATCAGCATCTCCCACATGGGTGGCAGGGGCCCAAGCACTTACTGCTTTCCAGTATGCAGTAGCAAGAAGCGGGATCAGAGGTGGAGTGGCTGGGACTTGATACACAATGTGCTTTGATAGAGAATGCAGGCATCCCAAGCAGTACTTAACCCACTGTACCAAAGTCCTACTCAGACCTCCTCAGCATAAAGAGGATAAAACTTCAGCATTTGTGAACTACACCACATGAAATATAAAACCTTCTCAAGCTTTTTCTATAATTTTGTAACTTTCCTCAAAGCTTTAATGTTTCCACAAATAGGTCCAGAATTTCAAAGTACATGCTGTAGATAATCAGCTTGACATTTTAGTGAAAACTGCCTTCCTCCCCTTTAGGTGGCCTTGGAGGTTATCTCATTAAGATAACCTGCACATTACATCTCTTAATGTTAATGTTTCCAGAAAAAGTCCAGGGCATCCTAATCAGCTATGAGCCACCTTTGTCTTTAAAACCCTTTTGTCTGCACCTTGTAGTGCAGGGATACATTATCTGATGGCCAACAGAGACCACAATTCTATTAAGTCCTCTAAGTAAATTACACTGTAGATAATCTTGGATTTTTTTTTTTCAATCTCATACCACCCCTCATAGCTGCCTTAGTGCCTATTGTTTTATAAGTATAAGAGGGGCAAACTCAATAACCTGAAAATGATATACTTATGTGTCAAACGGGGAACCCAAGTGTCGGGATGGCTACTGCAATACAACCTGCTACGGGGTATGGGGAAATCAGAGCAGCCAATGGCAGAATTGTGTGTCGTATGGCAAATACTGGCTCCTAAGCCATGGCTGTTGGCTGTTTGTACTGACAGTTGGGCAGTGTACCAAAACCTTACTCTGAACTGCAAAAGGGAAAGCAGAGCAATGGCCTATATTAGGAAAGCATTTCTAGGGACCTGTGATGTTGCGACAAATGTCAGAACAGCTAGAGAACCTGAGTTACAATTAAGTGTTTATCACATATTTGCTCATGTTAAGACCTCCACTTCTGGGAACATGAAGTTGTCAGAGGCCAGAGCCATGCTATGACAGGCTTCTCACAAGAAAAACTCACTAGGCCCAGGATGCCCTGGTATGAGAAGATGAAACCTGACACCGGGCAGTCCTTCATCTGGTTCGGCAGGACCAGGTGGAGGCAACCAATAAGGTGAGCCGTCCTTGGTCCTGCAGGGCCAGAAGAAGGAAGGAATGCGGACATAATACTTGTTTGCCTGGGAACTATGAAAACCCCGAGAACAAAAAGAAGGGGGTCTTGGTCTCCCAGCACTGCGTTGCACGGGAGGCTGGGGCCCCAGCATGCTGGACCTACAAATAAAGTCCCTTTGTTCTTTGCATTACGTTGAGTCTCGCTAGTTCTTTCCATCTGGAACACAACAAAGGCAGATGCTTTAATTCAAGTGCAGTCCCTTGTCCCAACCCAAATGGCTTATGTGGCCCCATGGGTACACAGTACGAGCTCAAGGAAGATGGAACATAATTAAGGGCATGCAGTCATGAGTCAAATGTTAGAGGGGCTTGCGCCTTGGGCCCCACCACCTGTCCTACATGTATGTACTTCAGGAACTTATCCTACATCACGCTAACCTATCCAAGACTGGCAGGTTTTGTTATACTGGCCCTTCGCCAAACAGTAAGTGACATAGATACTCTAACCTGTGTAACTATACCTACTGTCCTTAAGCAGCTCTTTGGTTAACAAGAAAGACAATTAAAATGCCACATTAAAGTTCTTAAAAGTTAAACATGATGTTTGTGTAGTACCCATTGCTGCATTGACAGTGGCTAAGGCACTCAAATTACACCACAGCGGTTCATGAAGCACTTTCATCTGCTAGATAATCCCAAAGCAGCAGAGTTGGTGTCAAGAAAAAAATGTTCAATAGATGGGCATTCTATTAGGTAAACCTTCAGATAGCTGCACTACAGTCTGTGGAAAAGTGTTAATAAATTTAAATATCCACGTTAATAAATCTCAATACCCATATTAGTAAATGTAAGTGCCCCTTATGAGCTGCTATGGGACTACAACCCTAGTCCAAAATGCCATCCATGTCCAAACTGTACATCCAGATGCCATGGTGCCCAAGCTGGTTCCCAGGGAGAGACAGCATTGTTTTGAATATCCTGTGAAGTACAGGGGAAGGGACGATTAAATGAGGGTGCAAATGATTTGTTTCCCTGGGATATTCTTGCCACAGTATGAGTAGTTTCTAGGGCACTAAAACTGATCTCTCTCTGGTTTGCCATTCAGCCACTAGTATTTGACATCACTGATGTATTCTGCCATGTGGACCAACATTTATGTTACACCACACCATACCACCTTCAATCACTAATAGAAATGATGCTACCAGTATTTCCTAGCTAGATAGTATAGACTGCAATTACAAGTCCCTATTAAACATTTATATTTTCATTCATGGCTGTGGTCTGATGCTGTTTTTACTGGAATCTGTTTTTAAAGCTAACTCATTTTCCTAATGCTATTAGAATTTGGGGCGGGGCCAGCATTGTGGCGTATCAGGTAAAGCTGCCACCGGCAGTGCTGGCATCCCGTATGGGCACCAGTTTGAGTCCTAGCTGTTCCACTTCCAATCCAGCTGTCTTCTATGGCCTGAAAAAGCAGAAGATGGCCCAAGTCCTTGGGCCCCTGCACCCACATGACAGACAAGGAAGAAGCTCCTGGCTTCTGGCTTTGGACTGGTGCAGCTCCAACTGTTGTGGCCAACTGGGGAGCAAACCAGCAGATGGAAGACCCCTCTCGCCCTCTCTCTGCCTCTCCTTCTCTCTGTGTGTAACTCTTTCAAATAAATAAATCTTTATCAAAAAAAAAAAAAAAAAAAAGGGAGGGGAGGATATGGAGACTGTTGGTTATGGGATGGGCATTGCAGCCACTCTTTGGGATGCCTGCCATTTTATACTGGAGTGCTTAGGATCAAGTCCTACCTCTTTTTTTTCTTTTTGAAGATTTATTTATTTCAGAGGTAGAGAGGAGGAGAGACAAAGAAAAAGGTCTTTTATGTGCTGGTTTACTCCCCAAATGGCTGAAGTTGAGCCAATCTGAAGCCAGGAGCCAGCAGTTTCTTCTGGATCTCCCACATGGGTGCAAGAGGCAGAAGCACTTGGGCCATCCTCCACTGCTTTCCCAGGCCATAAGCAGAGAGCTGGATCAAAAGAAGTGCAGCCAGACATGAATCAGCGCCCATATGGGATGCCAGTACCACAGGCGGAGGTTTAGCCTCATATGCCACAGTGCTGGCCCCTGCCTCTGTTTCTGATCCAGCTTCCTACTAATATGCACTCTGAGAGGCAGCAAATAATGGCTCAAATATATGATTCCGTAGTACTCCCACAGGACACCCTGATGGGAGTTCCAGGCCCCAGGCCTAGATGTTGTGGGCATTAGGGGAATGAACGAGTGGATGGAAGCTCATTCTCTCCCTCCCTCTCTCTCTAATCCTCTCAGTCACTCTGCTTTTCAAATAAATAAATTATAACAACAACAAAAACAGCAAAGCCAGCTGTAAGGGGTAGAACACAAGGATTTAACCTGATATAACTACAACTTGTCCTTTAGGTGACTTGAAGGTCACCCCATCAACAAGATGGCCTGTTGCCTGAAATGTCTCTTACAAATGTTAACATTTTCTGGATAAGTCCAGGGGATTAGCCATGGGCCACTACTGTGTATAAAGCCATTTATCTCCTCCTTGTGGTGTGGGAATCCATTGTCTCATGGCCACACAAGACCATACCTCAGTCCTGTAAGTTCTCCAAATAAATCATACTCTATGTAATTTTGAATTTTTCGCTTTCTTTGGTCTCAGCACCTTTTGCCTTTAGCAGCCAGTTCTGGTATACTTTTGGTTATATTTCCTTTAAAAATGCAAACAATTTTATTCTAGAATGTTGCAGTTTAAATACCTACTTCTGGGGCCAGCACTGCAGTATAGCAGGTTAAGCCACCACTTGTGAAGCTGGCATCAGCTACTCCACTTCTGATCCAGCTCCCTGTTAATGTGCATGGGAAAGCGCAAGAAGACAGCTTAGACCCCTGCCACCCATGTGGGCAACCCTGATGAAGTTCTAGGCTCCTGGCTTTGGCCTGGCCCAGCCCTTGACACTGTGTCCATTTAGGGAGTAAATCAGCAGATACAAGATTTCTGTCTCTTCCCTTCTCTTTGAAACTATGCCTTTCAAAAAAATTTTAAAAATCTTAAATAAATACATACTTCCTTTTGTTTTTGTTTAAGTAGGTCTTCTTCATACTGTTTCTGCATCTCTTCTCGTTCTCGTGCTAAGCGAAGCTCCTCTTCTTGTTCTTCCCTCTTTCTCTGCTCTTCTTCTAGCTGCTTTTTCCTGCGCCTTTCTTCTACTTGAGCAGTGATGGCTTTCTAGTCATAAACAACCACATAAATCATTGTCACAAATAAAAATCCAGGAAGAATTTTTTTGGTGACTAAAGAATAAGTTTTTGTCAGTAGTGTATCCAGAAAATATTACGTAAGATAAAATGACCAATCTCCAATACATATCTCCCATCTCCTACTTGTCTGATCATATTCTACATGCTTATTCTTCAAACCCAGGCCATTAGCAGAAATCAAAGAAAAACAACTAAAGAAATAATCTCAGTGCTTAGCATAAAGCCTGGTAAGTAGCAGATATTAATGTGTGCTGATCAAACTGAGCAAGACTAACAACCATGTCAAATTCTTAATTTATCAAAAAAAATTTTTTTTGGACAGATAGAGACAGACAGAAAGGTCTTCTTTCTGTTGGTTCACCCCCCAAATGGCCGCTACGGCCGGCATACTGTGCCAATCCAAAGCCAGAAGCCAGGTGCTTCCTCCTGGTCTTCCATGCAGGTGCAGGGGCCCAAACATTTGGGCCATCCTCCACTGCCTTCCCAGGCCACAGCAGAGCTGGACTGGAAGAGGAGCACTGGGACTAGAACCTGGCGCCCATATGGGATGCCGGCACCACAGGCAGAGGATTAACCAAGTGAGCCACAGCGCCAGCTCCTCATTTTTTTTTTTTTTAAATATTTTAATCTATTTATTTATTTGAGAGGTAGAGTTACAGATGGAGGGAGACAGAAAGGTCCTCCATCTGCTGTTTCACTCCCCAAATGGCTCCAACACCAGGAGCTTGGCTGCTCCAAAGCCATGAGCCACGAGCTTCTTCCAGGTCTCCCAAGCGAGTGTAGTAGCCCAACCAATTGGGCCATCTTCTAATGCTCTTTCAAGCCATAGCAGAGAGCTGGTTTGGAAGATGAGCAGCCAGTACACATACGGAAAACATATAGTGCCCATATGGGATGCCAGCATCATAAGCAGAAGCCCAGCCTACTACATCACAGTGCTGGTCCCGTATCAGAGGTTTTAAAGAATTATACTCAGGGGCTGGAGCTGTGGTGCAGCGGGTTAAAGCCCTGGCTTGAAGCCCTGGCATCCCAAATGGGTGCAGTTCTAGTCCTGAATGCTTCTCTTCTGATCCAGCTCTCTGCTATGGCCTGGGAAAGCAGTAGAAGATGGCTCAAGTTCTTGGGCCTCTGCACCCACATAGGAGACCCAGAGGAAGCTCCTGACCCCTGGCTTCATATCAGCTCAGCTCTGGCCATTACGACCATTTGGGGAGTGAACCAACAGAATGGAAGACCTCTCTCTCTCTGGCTCTACCTCTCTCTGTAACTGTCATTCAAATAAATAAAATAAATTTTAAAAAATTATATTCAGACACATCAATCTCTTTAGCATTAAACTAATATTGGAATAGATTATTTAAATCTTAGCTTCCTTTCTTATACAAGTATATGCTAGATTTCTTAATCATAACTGTACTTCAATCCCCAAAATAGTACCCTTCAAAGAGAACTGATTCTCCTTTTGAACAGAACTCAAGAAAAAAAGTGATGAAAATCTAATATTAACTTAAGAGAGTTCAAATTCATATACACAATTTATTTCTCTACTGGAAGACAGATGGTTGTAGCTGGTGATCCTGTCAGGTGTTTATCATAATTCTTTAAAAAAAAAAATTTACTTACTTATTTGAAAGGCAGAGTTAGAGAGAAGAGAGACAAAGAGTCAGAGAGACAAAGAGAGAAGAGAGGAGAGAGAGAGAGAGAGATTGATCTTTCATCTGTTGGTTCACTCCCAAAACGGCTGCAATGGTCCGGGATTGGGCCAGGTCGAGGCTAGGAGCCTAGAACTCCATACGGCTCTCCCACATGGATGGCAGGAGCCCAGGTACTTGGGCCACCTTGTAGCATAAACATAATTCTAACATTATGCCAGTTAGGGTAGGAATTGGATTCATCGCAGGATAGGATCACAATTTTCTACCAGAATTTCATTTTCCACTTACTTAGGTATATGTTGGCTATGGCTATTACACATTAAGGCAAAGAAAAATGTTTTTCAACACCATACCTGATGTTCTAACTGTTTTTGTCGCCTCCTTTCTCGTTCTTCAATCTGAGCTGGGTCCAAGAGAGCAGTCATAGAACGAAGAAAGCTAACAAGATAACATACATTAGTTATTCAAACTTCTAAAAAGGTAGGTTCAACAAGCTAAGTAATTTTTATCTGGGATAAATCTACTAAGTACTTCTGTTTCAAAGAAAAATGCCCAATCTCAAACCAAATAGACAAAGTAACAGTTCTACTAAAAAACAGACTCTTACAAAAAAAAGTTAATATATATTTAACAAACTTACTTTGTCTTCTGAGTGTTTACCATAGTCACATCCCTAACAGGCTTTGCTATTTGCGCCTCCTCTGAAGGTTCAACCTGAATTCCAGTCATAGGTGTACAAACACTGCTGATATCAGCCAGCTCCTGAGTTTCAGGTGAGATACAGAAGTACTCAGGTTGTTTGTGTGTTGAGCGAGAGGACAGTTGAGACTGAGAACCAAGACAACTCTTTAATGAATCAAAATGCACTGCCCATCTGTCATGCTCCTCACCCTAATCACAAGAAATAAGAATGCTAAGAATTTTTCGAATTATTCCCACAAACAATTCAAAACGACAAACATTTCTAAAAATAATCACTGAACAGAATAATCATCATAAAAATTTAACATTAAACTGTTTTGATTTCTTATACATTCAGGTAATTAGCTGAGAAGTTAAAAGAATTAGGCAATTTCTAAAAAGTAACAAAAAGCTATGCAAAACCACTCTAAATGTATTTTCAATGAAAACACGTTCACATGGACAAATGTAAAATAGTTTGAACATTTTGGCTTTGTCAAGCAGTTTCAAAATACTTATAAGTTTATGTTTCAACACTTTGAGGTTATTTTTTCTTTTATAGCCATAAAAGTTCTATGTATTACCTTTGAATAGATAATCTTTTCCTCTATTTTTCTTTGCCGATCACCTTCTATTTGCTTATTCAACTCTTCAATCCATTTTCTCTGTTGTTCTTGTTTAATGGCACTGAAAGGGTGCTCCCGCATTGCTGCTTCCTAAATGAGTCATCCAAACCATCTGAAGTTCAGTTGCTTTTGTAAATAGTTTGCAGGAATATATACAGGATGGTGTTGTGGCATAGCTGGCTAAGCCACTGCCCGCGGTACCGGCATCCCATGTGGGCACTGGAGCATATCCTGGTTGCTCCTCTTCCGATCCAGCTCTCTGTTTATGGCTTGGGAAAGCAGTGGAAGATGGCCCAAGTCCTTGGGCCCCTGCATCCACGTGAAACTTAGAAGAAGCTTCTGGCTCCAGATAGGCTCTGCTCCAGCTGTTACGGCCATTTGGGGAGTGAACCAGTGGATGAAAAATCTCTCTCTGCCTCTGCCTCTCTGTAACTCTGCCTTTCAAATAAATAAATCAATCTTTAGAAAATCTTGCCAAAGAAATTTATGCAAACTTAAAACCAGGAAAACACTTATCTCCTGGAGGAGCATTAATTTTTTTTTTTTAGATTTATTTGAAAGACAGAGTTAGAGAGAGAGAGACAGATAAGAGACAGAGGTCTTCCATCCATTGGTTCACTTCCCAAATGGCACAACAGCTTGGATTGAGACAGGCCAAAGCTAGAAGTCTGGAATGTCTTGGGGTCTCCCACTTGGTTACAAGGGCCCAAGCATCTGGGCCATCTTTCGCTGCTTTCCCAGGCCATTAGCAGGGAGCTAGATCCGAAGTAGAGCAGCCAGGACCCATACAGGATGCTGGGGCTGCAGGTGGAGACTTAAACAACTATACCACAATGCCAGCCCTGCATTAACTTCCTATTCGCAAAATTGCATGTAAAACATATGCTAGTAAATGGATATATTAAGCTACCAAAGGGAAGAAGAAATGTATCATTTAATTCTCTGCTTAAAACCATCTACAACAATGCAGTTTCAGGGAAAAATACTCAGAGGTGACTCTGCCACTGTCCAGAACAGCCCTATTTGTCATTTCAAGACTCTCAAGTTGAGACACCAACACCTTTCTCACTTGTCACCACCCATTTCCCAGCTAGCACAAAAGGCATACTGGGGGACCAGCACTGTGGCATAGCGGGTGAGGCTGCTGCCTCTAGTGCCGGCTTCCCATATAGGCGGCGGTTTGAGTCTCAGCTGCTCCACTTCTGATCCAGCTCTCTGCTATGGCCTGGGAAAGCAGTAGAAGATGGCCCAAGTCCTTGGGCCCCTGCACCTGCATGGGAGACCCGGAAGAAGCTCCTGGCTCCTGGCTTCAGATCGGCACAGCTCTGGCCATTGCTGGGGAGTGAACCAGTGGATGGAAGACCTCTCTCTCTGCCTCTCCTCTTTCTGTATAACTCTGACTTTTAAGTGAATAAATAAATCTTAAAAAAAAAAAAAAAAAAAAAAGGCATATTGGGCTACAAAAAAACAGGAGAACAGGATCTCTCAAAAAGAAGAGCAAAACAAAGAGCCGAAATCAGGGGGCCGCGCTGTGGCATAGCAGGTTAAAGCCCTGGCCTGAAGCGCCAGCATCCCATATGGATGCTGGTTTGAGACCCAGCTGCTCCACTTCCAATCCAGCTCTCTGCTGTGGCCTGGGAAAGCAGTACAAGATGGCCCAAGTCCTTGGGCCCCCATACCCGCATGAGAGATCGGAAGAAGCTCCTGGCTCCTGGCTTCGGATTAGCACAGCTCCGGCCGTTGCTGCTAAATGGGGAGTAAACCATCAGATGGAAGACCCCCATCTGTCTCTCTCTCTGCCTCTCCTCTCTCTGTGTAACTCTTTCCAATAAATAAATCTTTAAAAAAAAAAAAAAAAGAGCCAAAATCAGTTTCAGAAAATGTCTTTCAAATTTATTTATTTATTTTAAAGAGTTACAGAAAGAAGTAGAGAGAGAGAGAGAGAGAGAGGTACCTTCCATTCACTGGTTCACTCCCTAGATAGTTGCAATGGCCAGGGGTGGAAAAGGAGCTTCATCCAGGTCTCCCACATGACTGGTAGGGGCCCAAACACTTGGGCAATCTTCCACTGCTTTTACCAGGCCATTAACAAGGAGATGGATTGGCAGTGGAGCAGGGCACAGGATGCCAGCAGGCAGAGGTTTTATCAGCTGTCACAATGCTGACTCTTCAAAAATCTTTTTTGAATTTATAAATAAAGGTTTCCATCTGTTGGTTCAAACCCAAACAGCTACCAACAGCCAGGGGTCGGCCAGGCTGAAGCCAGAAGCATGGATCTTCATAGGGGTCTCCCACACTGCAGACAAGGACCCAAGCACTTGGTCCATCTTTTGCTGTCTTTCCAGGTGCATTAGCAGGGAGCTGGATTGGAAGTGGAGTAGCTGTGATTCAATCATTGCTAATAAGGGATGCTGGTGTCACAAGTGGCAGCTTGACCTGCTACACCATAATGCCAGTACTCCTTTCTTAAGCTTTACTTATTTTACTTAGTGTAGGGTTAACTATATTAAGTAAACTGAAAATAGATCTTTGTAAAAATTAAGAGTTGGAATGTGAGAGGAAAGAGGATGAAAGTATCACTATGTTCCTAAATCTGCATATATGAAATATATGAAACTTGCATAACTAAATACAATTTTAAAAAAAGATTTATTTATTTGAAAGGCAGAGTGATAAAGAGATTGAGAGATCTACCCATTGACCCACTCTCCAAGTGGCTGCAATGGCCAGTGCTGGCCCAGGCTGAAGTCAGTTGCCAAGAACTTCCTCCGGGTCTCTCACGTGGGTGGGAGTGGTCCAAGCACCTGGGCCATCTTCTGCTGTCTTCTCAGGTGCATTAACAGGGTACTGGGGGCCGGTGCTGTGGTACAGCAGGTCAACGCCCTGGCCTGAGGCACCGGCGCTGCCAGTTTGAGACCCAGCTGCTTCACTTCCAATCCAGCTCTCTGCTCTGGCCTGGTAAAGCACTGGAAGATGGCCCAAGTCCTTGGGACTCTGTACCCAGAAGAAGTTTCTGGCTTCGGCCATTGTGGCCAATTGGGGAGTGAACCAGCGGATGGAAGACCTCTGTCTCTCTGCCTCTCCTTCTCTCTCTGTGTAATTCTGACTTTCAAATAAATAAATAAATCAAAAAAAAAAAAAAAAAAAAAAAGAGAGAGAGAACTGGATTCGAAGAGGGTGTCACAAGTGGTGCCTTAACCTGCTACATCACATTGCCAGCGCCTTTCATATCTTTTTTTTTTTTTTAAGCTTTATTTATTTATTTGAAAGAGTTACACAGAGAAAGGAGAGACAGAGGTAAGGCGGGAGGGAGGTCGATCAGTCTTCCATCCGATGGTTTACTCCCCAATTGGCCACAACGGCCGGAGCTGCGCCAATCTGAAGCCAGGAGCCAGGAGCTTCTTCTGGGTCTCCCACGTGGGTGCAGGGGCCCAAGTACTTGGGCCATCTTCCACTGCTTTCCCAGGCCACAGCAGAGAGCTGGATTGGAAGTGGAGCAGCCGGGCCTTGAACCAGCATCCATATGGGATGCTGCCGCTTCAGACCAGGGCGTTAACTTGCTGTGCCACAGCATCGGCCCCTCTTTCTTATTTTTTTTAAAATAAGAGTTATTTATTTGAAGGGCAGAATGCAAGAGAGAGACTGACAGACAGACACAGAGAACTATCCACTGGCTCTCTCTCTAAATGGCTGCAATGGCTGCGGCTGGTCCAGACTGATGCCATGAGCCTAGAACTCCATTCAGGTCTCCCACATAGATGGCAGGTGCCCAAGTATCTGGACCACTCTCTACTGACTTACCAGGTATAGCAGCAGGAACCAGGACTGGAAGCAGAGCAGCTGGGACTCAAATTGCTGCCTGCTTATGGGACGCTGATATCACAAGCAAAGGCCTAAGCCCCCATGCTACAATGCCAAGCCCTAGGATTTTGCTATGAGTACTTCACAGGAATATACCCTTCTTTAGTGCTGAATATTTTTACTCTCTATTTTTTCCCCTGTTTATACCCCCTTGAACAAAGAGAAATTTATCTAAGTGTAGTATTGTGGGTAGTTAGGTTAAGTTACCTCAGTGCTTTCCTACACCTGTTTAGCTATTAGTAAATTCTGTCATTTATTCCGAAACTATATATACAGATATATAAAGCTCCTGGTATAGTTCTTGGGGCCTAACAAAGCCTTCAAACAATTCCATTTCCTTTTTCTATTTAAATCTTCTTATCAAGGCAAAGAGACCAACCCTGTTATGATTATGAGCAGACTATATTCTACAGAGTTTAATTTTGGAGGACTGACATAAGGTCCTTCTAGTTCATGCTATGAGGATAGACTGGGAATGGGAAGCTTTGGCCACGATTGGCTCATTTTAGTCAGGATGTTGTACCTATTTTCATCTGAAATAAGATCAGTGCACTGAGAGTGGGTTATAATTTACTCACATTCGAGTCCTAGGAAAGGCTTCATAATCCTCAACACCACTCCCAAGATTCTCAAGTTATATGACAACAAAAGGATTACAAAGGCTCTAGGTATTCCATTTTGATTCTATTGAGGCATGACTTCATATTTTTTTTTAAGCTGTCCTATTAGTGACATAAATCCACAGAAATTCCTGCTGAACTCTGTATTATATGGTAATGTGCTCTTCTTGACTATGTGTGGCATGGGTAGAGATTTCTTTTTATACTATCCTTTAACATGTCAAAAAGATCACATAATATTTTTAAAAGTCAGAAAGCTATAAAGTCAATAAAGTAAAGGACAGATACATGATCCAGATATGATTATGCATACATGTCTTAGGCATTAAAGTAGTTGTTTATTTATCTACTCATTAATAAAATAGTACCAGAAGGAACTACACCAAATTTGTGCACTATACAATAAACACAAGATTTCACAAAAAAATTCTAGAATAAACAAATTCAGCAGTTTCAGGATTAAAAAAAACCAACATACAAAAATCTGCTGTTTCTATATATGAAAAGAACAATTCAGAATAAAATTTTTTTAAAAAATTCCATACGACAGCATCAAGCAGATACTTAGGAACAAATTTATCACAGGAGGTGAAAAACTAACCACAGACCATTTCAGAAAGAAATTTAAGACGCAAATAAATGCAAAGATATCCTGTGTTCATGAACTCAAAGATTTCATATTGTTCAGGTATCAATACACACCCAAAGCAAATTACAGATTCAATGCAGTTCCTATGAAAACATCAATGACACTTTTTGGAGAAATAGAAAACTCCACCCTAAAATTCATATAGAATATCTCAAGACACTCTGAAAGCCAAAACAATATTAAAAAGAAAGCTGAATGACTCACATGTCTTGATATCAAAACTTAATACAAAGCAATGAGAATCAAAACAGTGAGGCACTGGATTACAGCCAGATGTACAGTCTAATGGAATAAACAGATACAAACCCTCATATACTCAAATAATTTTGGTCAACATGCCAAGATTGTTCAAAAGGGGAAAGGATGGTGTTGGGGAAATGGGATATCCACATGCCAAAAAAAAAAGAAAGAAAGAAAGAAATAAAAGGAGCCAGATGCTTACCTAACACTATTTATAACAATTAACTCAGAATGGATCAAAAACCTAAAAACAAGAGATAAGACTAAAAAACTTAGAAGAAAACACAGATTTGGCAATGATTGCTTGAATATAACAACCAAAAGCACAGCCAACAAAAAGACATAATGAACTATAATGGACTTCATCAAATTTCAGCACTTTTGTGCTTTGGAGGACACAATTATTGAGACAGTAAAAAAGCAACTCACAGAATGGGAGAAAATATTTGCAAATTATAAACCTGGTAAACAATTAATATCTAGAATATACAAAGAAAAAAGCTACAACTCAACAACATATAAGATTTTAAAAATGTCCATACAAGGACTTGGATATTTCTACTTAAGAGAAATCAAAACCATAGTGAGCTATATAAATCAAAAATAATAAGAGGGGGCTGGCACCGTGACGTAGTGGGTAAAGGCACTGCCTGCAATGCTGGCATCCCATATGGGTGCCTGTTTGAGTCCTGACTGCTCCACTTCTGATCCAGCTCTCTGCTATGACCTGGGAAAGCAGAAGCTGACCCAAGTCCTTGAACCCCTGCACCCACATGGGAGACTCAGAAGAAGCTCCTAGCTCCTGGTTTTGGATCGGCCCAGCTCTGGCTGTTGCAGCCATTTGGAGAGGGAACCAGAGGCTGGAAGACCTTCCCCTCTCTCTGCCTTTCTGTAACTCTGCCTTTCAAATAAATAAATAAATCTTAAAAAAAAAAAAAAACAAAAAACTGGTGAAGACATGGAGAAATTAGAACCCTTGTATACCACTGGTGGGAACGTACAATAATATCACCTCTGTGGAAAGGCAGTATAACAGATATAAAATTATCAAATTAAAACTGGTAAAAATTTAACATAAAAAGTTAAATATAACCTTTTAAAAAAATATTTGTGTATAATCTGGTAATCCCACTTTTGAATATATCCCCAAAAGCAGATAAATGGAAACTTAAACAGATTATTTGTATGCCAATGTTGGTAGCAACACTATTCATGATAGCCAAATGACCACCAACAGACAAATGGATAAATACATATACATACAATGGAATATTACTCAGCCTCAGAAAATAATGAAATTGACACATCACAGCATGGATAAACCTTGAAGACATTATGTTAAGCAAAACATCCAAGTTAGAAAAGGACAAATATGGGCCGGCGCCGCGGCTCAGTAGGCTCATCCTCCGCTTTACGGCGCCGGCACACCGGGTTCTAGTCCCGGTTGCCCCTCTTCCAGGCCAGCTCTCTGCTGTGGCCAGGGAGTGCAGTGGAGGATGGCCCAAGTGCTTGGGCCCTGTACCCCATGGGAGACCAGGAGAAGCACCTGGCTCCTGCCATCGGATCAGCGCGGTGCGCCGGCAGCAGCGCGTCTACCATGGCGGCCATTGGAGGGTGAACCAACGGCAAAAAGGAAGACCTTTCTCTCTGTCTCTCTCTCTCACTGCCCACTCTGCCTGTCAAAAAAAATAAATAAATAAAAAACAAACAAATAAATAATTAATGACAAATATTGGATGATTCTACTTATGAGATACCTACAGTAGTTAAATTCACAGAGAATAGAATGGTGGTTGCCAGGGATTAAGGAGAGGAAGTAATAGAAGTTATCCTTCCATGGGCACAGTTTTAGTTTTGGTATAATGAAAAAGTTTTGAAGATGAAGAGTGGTGATAATTGTACAACAACATGCATATTCTTAAGGCCAACGAAGTGTACACTAAAAAAAGGTTGAAATGGGAAATTTCACCTTATACATATTTTCACATAATTTTTGAAAAGTGACACTGGGGATGGGGAGGACATTGGCATTGTGGCTCAGCAGGTTAAGACACTGCTTGCAATGACAGTATTCCATAGCAAAGTGCTGCTTCAAGTCCTGGCTATACCATTCATGATCTAGCTTCCCGCTAACGCGTGCCAGGGAAGGCAGTGGAAGATAAGGTTTGGGTATTTGGACCCCAGCCACCCACGTGGGAGACCATGATGGAGTTCCTGGTTCCAGGCTTTGGCCTGGCCTAACCCCATCTATTGTGGCCATTTAGGAAGTGCACCAGTAGATACAAAATCTTTCTCCCTCTTCCTGTCACTCTGGCTTTCAAAAAACAAAACAAAAATTGGCCGGCGCCGGCACACCGGGTTCTAGTCCTGGTTGGGGTGCTGGATTCTGTCCCGGTTGCCCCTCTTCCAGGCCAGCTCTCTGCTGTGGCCAGGGAGTGCAGTGGAGGTGGCCCAAGTGCTTGGGCCCTGCACCCCATGGGAGACCAGGAGAAGCACCTGGCTCCTGGCTTCGGATCGGTGCGGTGCACCGGCTGCGGTGGCCATTGGAGGGTGAACCAACGGCAAAGGAAGACCTTTCTCTCTGTCTCTCTCTCTCTCACTATCCACTCTGCCTGTCAAAAAAAAAAAAAAATTAAAATAAATACAAGATATTAAAAAAAAAAAAGTAGATGGCCGGCGCTGCAGCTCACTTGGCTAATCCTCCACCTGTGGTGCCAGCACCCAGGGTTCTAGTCCCGTTGGGCCGCTGGTTCTATCCCAGTTGCTCTTCTTCCAGTCCAGCTCTCTACTGTGGCCCGGGAAGGCAGTGGAGGATGGCCCAAGTGCTTGGGCCCTGTACCCGCATGGGAGACCAGCAGGAAGCACCTGGCTCCTGGCTTCAGATCAGCATGCCGGCTGTAGCGGCCATTTGGGGAGTGAGCCAACGGAAAGGAAGACCTTTCTCTCTGTCTCTCTCTCTCTAACTCTGCCTGTCAAAAAAAAAAAAAAAAAAAAAAAAGTACATATGGGAAGAACTTTTTGTTGATAAAATGCAGAACTGCAGTCTGGATGTAGCAGAAAGAAGCTATCAGGATGACAACCTCACTTTCCACTCCATGTTACAGAAGATATTAAAATACACTGCCTCTACTTAAAAGAGGGTTCCAGGGAAGGCTAGTCAACACGGAAAGCTAAGTTTTCATTAAGGTGAGCTATTATCCAAAAGACTGAAAGCGTAATTAAATTTAGAAATATAAAAGTGTTTTACACTGTACATTGTAGAAGAATGTTTGGGTTGAACAATACAGGGATAACAATACAATTCTGGGGAGTTCAACTAGGGAAGGGAAAGTGAGATTGAGAATCAAGAATTTGGAGCCTTAGGGCTCCAAATGGATGTGCTTCATTAATTTTAAGGAGAGCAAATTTTCACTAAGCATTTGTTTATGGCAATCACTATTCTAAGCACTTTACATGCATTACATCATGTTTTAACAGGACGCTTTGGCTATTGCTGGCAACCAAACTCCCCCCGCCTCCCAATTACATGATGAGGGTAACAATATTCAAACAATATAAACAGCTGCCATGGCTGGGATTTCTGAAACCAGCTGTTACTAGGTATTTGAGAAAGGGGCTTTTTGTTAGACAAGTATTTTTCCCTCAATAGCACTTCTGGAATATCTTACCACACTAATGCAAAATATATTAAAACTGTATTTAAACAATAAAAGAAGGTAATCAAACTCTTTAATTCTTGGTTACCCAGTCCTAGATCTAGTGTCTTTTCCTTTTTAATCTTGCTCTCAATACTACCTCTACTTTCACTTCTGACTTCAAAATAACTTTACTCAATTGTTCTGGGTTTTATAGAGAAATTAGAATTAGAATAATTAGAAATTAGAAATTAGAATATCTTTAAAAAGATATTCTAAATATTTAAAAACCTGCAGTTTTTAATGGCTGTTATTTGCATTAAAAATGGTATGGACTATCTCCTCAAAATAAATGATTTTTTTTTTTTTTTTTGACAGGCAGAGTGGATAGTGAGAGAGAGAGACAGAGAGAAAGGTCTTCCTTTGCCGTTGGTTCACCCTCCAATGGCCGCTACAGCCAGCGCATCTCGCTGATCCGAAGCCAGGAGCCAGGTTCTTTTCCTGGTCTCCCATGTGGGTGCAGGGCCCAAGGACTTGGGCCATCTTCCACTGCCTTCCCGGGCCATAGCAGAGAGCTGGCCTGGAAGAGGGGCAACCGGGACAGAATCCGGCGCCCCAACCGGGACTAGAACCCGGTGTGCTGGCGCCGCAAGGCGGAGGATTAGCCTGTTAAGCTACGGCGCCAGGCAAAATAAATGATTTTTAAAAACCTTATAATTTAACCAATAATGCTAACATTTTAACCTAAAATTTGGTAACTGATAGTACTAAATATTTTTAGCATTACCTTCTTTGATCCAAATATTGAGAAGTTAGTAAGTCAGCAACAGATTTCACAAATGTTATGAAAAGTTAGAGTTAGTTGTAGTTTTTGGTGGTACAGATTGAGTGTACCTTTAAGAAATGCCTGGAACTCAAAATTTCACATTTCAGCTATTTTCAGATTCTGAAACATCTGTACATACATAAAATATCCTGGGCACCGGGCCCAAGTCTAAACACACAAAATAGATTTTAAAAAATTTATTATTTATTTGAAAGGCAGAGTGATGGACATCCTCCAGCTGCTAGTTCATTCTCCAAATGCCTGCAACAGAAAGGACTGTCCAGGCTACACAGAAGCCAGGAACTCAACTCCAATGTGGGTGGCTGGGACTCAAGCACTTGTGCTATCATCTACAACCTACCCAGGGTGGGTATTGGCAGGAAGCTGGATCGAAAGTGAAGCTGGGGGACCGATGTTGTGGCGAGCAGGTAAAGCCACTTGTCTGCAGTGCTGACATGCCATTTGAGTCCCAGCTGTTCACTTCCAATCCAGCTCTCTGCAATGGCCTGGGAGAGAAGTGGAACATGGCCCAGATCCTTGGGTCCCTGCACCCGTATGGGAGACCCAGAAGCAGCTCCTGGCTTTGGATCGGCACAGCACCGGCCGTTGTGGCCAACTAGGGGAGTGAACCAGAGGATGGAAGACCTCTCTCTCTCTGCCTCTCCTTCTCTTTCTGTGTAACTCTAACTTTCAAATAAAATAAATAAATCTTAAAAAAAAAAAAAGTGAAGCTGGGATTCCAGCTAGGCATTCCAACAAGGGATGTGAGAATCCCAGAGTCTTAATCAATGCACCAGATGCCCACCTCTGAAGGTTATTTTATACGGTATTTTTTTATTGTGTCTGCAGTTTGCATTCTGCCACACGAAGTCAGATGTGGCTTGATGTCAGTGCTCAAAAAGTTTTAGATTTTGGAGCACTATGGATTAGTTATGCCCAACCAGTATCTGCATACATCAACTTTTTTTTAAAGACTTACTTATTTTAAGTCAGAGTTACAGAGACAAAGGGAGGAGAGAGAAGGAGGGAGGGGTAGGGGTAAGGGTAGGGATAGAGGGAGGGAGGGAGACTGATTGATTGACTGCATCAGCTGGTTCACTGCAACAGCCAGGTTGGGTCAGAACAAAGTAAGGAGCCACAAAGTTTCCTCCAGGTTCTCTCACGTGAGTGGCATGGGCCCAAGCACTTGGGCCATTTTCTGATGCTTTCCCATGCCATTAGCAGGGATCTAGATTGGAAGTGGAGCAGCTGGACCCAAACCATCACTCACATGGGATGCAGCTTTGCAGGCAGCACCCTTCCCCACATACATCAACTTCTGAACTTTGCACACCTACAGTTATCATCCACAAAGAGGTTTTTCCAAAATGATTTCTCTCAGTCCTAATTTATAGCCTTTTAACAAAGTGCTTTTGGGACAGTGGAAAAATGCAATTCAGATTTAATTCTTCTGTTAATGTTAAATTATCAATAGACAAATTAATACAGGCCAGTCAATCCTACATGGGACAGAGTAGACAACCATTCAAACAATGTAACTTGGAGAGGTTCTAAAAATAATCTAGCTAATCAGGCCACATTGCTGAAAATTTCTAAGCTCAGAATCATTCCTTGAAGTTTCATGTAGTATTTCCAGAATATATTTGGTTCACAAGGAGAAAAGGATTACTTATGTAAAAAAGTAGTTAACAGCTTTTTTTTTTTTTTTTTAATTTAAGGAACAAAACACACTCAGGAAAACTTAAGTGGTAATTAAACAAAAAAAAGGACTTAGATTCACTCCTACAGGGAAAAAGAGATTATACAAAAGTCAAATACTTAAGAGTTTAAATGTTCTAACTGCTGATATTTAGAACTTACCTCTAAAATTTGACTAGCTCTAAGTAGTGAGTGCTCATCGGCTTCAACCACTGTAACCTGATTAGGAGATGGTGACATAATGATTGAAGAGCTAGCAGAAACCTGAAAGCAAACAGAAAAACAACACATTTTATCTGAAATTGAACACAGATAAAAATTTACAGATCACAAAACTACTACTTGAGGGACACCTGCTACATACTTATGATACATGAACTTATGTTTGATTTGATAATCTTGTGTATAACACCTGGTTAGTGGTAGAATTTTGTGCTCCTTTGAAAAACTGCACAGATCCTTTGTAGCAGAGGCCTTAAAAGAAGCTGCCTGGGGCTTCTATACTCACCTACTAACAGAGCAAGACAACTTACAGAATGCAAACAGACTAGTTGAGACCATAATTAAATACAAAACAACAGTTTTAAAATGCCATATGAAAATAAGACTTAAAAATTTTATAATATGAACACTGCTTAGCACTTTAAAAACTGTAATTAAGAATTCTGTGTTCCATAAATGCTTGTTTTTGATATTCTTACCCTGGATCTGTCAAAATCTTGAAGTTTTTCCCACAGTATTTTATCACTATCAGATTTTTTCCAAGAATTATTCCATTTTTCAGAAACTTCTTTTTCTTTCTTCTTTAAAGCAACCTGTTCATCTGTAAATAATGTCCTTTTTTTAAAAAATGTACAAAAACTGTAAAAAAAGAATCATGTAAACAAATCATGACCTTCTTAGAGTGCAGATTCTAACACAGATCTAATAAAAATTGTTTAACAGGGAGATTTACTCATAAGGTAGAGAGGAATTTTGGGGGATATGGAATAAAATATTTAACAGGAACGAAACTTAAGAATGGCACAAAAGGATGTGAAAATGTTTGCTTTATCATAACTATCAATAAGGAGCAATTTTATCAAAATAACTTGTTAAATATTCAAAGGTCCTACTTTGATGTAATATTCATTTATTACAATGAGAATGAAAAGGTAGAACACTCTGAAGTCAGAGAAACCGGCCATCAAGTTTAACCACATTCCAGCTAAATGACTGTGGACAAATTACTGTTTACCGCTCTAAAACTTGGTTTCTTCTGTAAAATGTGTTTAATAATGGTGCCTATTTCAGTATAGGGTCTGACACAAAGTAAATTTTCAATAAATGTCATCATTATTTCTCATAACAGCTGCAAATTAAACAAAATCCTGTGTCTAACACATAGCTATAGTCAAAACTAAACCCCACTATTAATAGTTCTTTAAATATAAAATTCAGAGATGTTGAAATCTAAATTCCAAGAAAATTTATGAAAATATGCTTTGCTAAAAAATATGCAAGCTTTTAAAAAAATTTATATGACAGGCAAAGAGAATAAGCAAGCAAGTTCCCAATCTCTGCTTCACTCCCCAAATGGCTGCCACAGTCGCTGGGACTGGGCCAGGTCAGGTCAAAGATGGGAGATGAGAACTCAATTTATGTCTTTCTTAGTGGATATCAGGAACCCAATCACACTTGAGCCATCACTGTTGCCTCTCAGAGACTGCATTAGCAGGAAGCTACAGTCGGGAAAGAACCAGGTATAGAGCCCACTTACTCTGATAAGAGAAGTGAGTGTCTTAACTGCTAGGCCAAATGCCTACTCCAGTATGTTGTGTATTTTTATATTTTTAAAGGTTTATTTATTTCATTTGAAAAATAAAATTAGAGAGGGAGAGAGATGGAGAGAGAGAGAGAAATCTTTCATCCACTGGTTCACTCCCCAAATAGCTGCCAACAGCTGGAGCTGGGCTGATCTGAAGCCAGGAGCCAGGAGCTTCTCCTGGGTCTCCTGTGGGTGTGCAGGGGCCCAAGTACTTGGGCCATCCTCCGCTGCTTTCCCAGACATGTTAGCAGGGAGCTGGACTGAAGTGGAGCAGCAGGGATTTGACCACGGGCCCATATGGAATTCTGGCACTGCAGGTGGCAGCTTTACCTGCTACACCACGGTGCCAGCCCCAAATTGTTTTTATTAAGACAATTAAAGAATAAAACATCTCAGTTTTTCCAACAAATTCCACTTTATTTTAGAAATTTGGTATCGAAAGTTAAATTTACACTGAAAAAAATATATGAAGCCAGAATTGTGATATAAACACATATCAGATCTCCAAACCCTGTGATATTATCATAAATTTAATTCTTCATTCTTTTACCATGACCAAAGCCAGTATCATTCATTCCTTATTTCTGCTGCTAATTTCTTTTTCTAAATTACATAATCCAAAAAGTTTAGTGACTGCCTTATATGACTTCCTGTTTGATTGGGGGATAGTCTATGCTCAGGCCTTTTGTAGCCATTACTGAGAAGTACAAGTGTTAAGTCATACATTTACCAAAATAAGATGTAATGGATGTGGGCCAATGTTGTGGCACAGGGAGTTAAGCTGCCACTTATAATGCTGGCATCCTACATCAGAGTGCTAGTTCAAGTGCTGCTCTGCCTCCAGGGCAGATCCAATGCAGGTAATGTGCCTGGGAAAGCAGCAGCAGATGATCCAAGTACCTGGGCCCTGGCCACCCAACTGAGAGACTCAGAAGGAGTTGCAAGCTCCTGGCTTCAGCCTGGCCCATCCCTGGCCATTGCAGCCACTGGGGAAATAAACCAGAGGACAGCTCTTTATTTCCACCTCCCACCTCTCTCTCATACTCTATCTTTCAAATAAATAAATCTTGGGGTGGGAGAAGTAATGGGTATTTTCTTGGTTATTAACAAAATTTCAAGACTCTAACAGAAATTACAAACTTTTCTGTTATAAGGTCTCCAAGCTGACAGAAAGCAGTGGGTTTGTTTCTATCTACAATTATCAACTAGTATCATTAATGACAGTATATTCATTGGTTAGATGATTATTCTTGATTAGAATGTTGTATTTCAGGGCCAGTGCTATAAAGCCGCTGCCTGCAGTGCCGGCAACCCATATGGGCGCCGGTTCAAGTTCTGGCTGCTTCACTTCCGATCCAGCTCTCTGTTATGGTCTGGGAAAGCAATAGAAGATGGCCCAAGTCCTTGGGCTCCTGCATCCCTGTGGGAGACCTGGAAGAAGCTCCTGGCTCCTGGCTTCAGATCAGTCCAGCCCTAGATGTTGCGGCCAACTGGGGAGTGAACCAGCAGAAGGAAGACCTCTCTGCCTCTCCTCTCCTCTAACTCCGACTTTCAAATAAATACATCTTAAAAAAAAAAAAAAAAACTTTTATTTTTAAAAAATAGATCAATGAATTTTTAATAACCAAATTAAATTCATGATTTCTGCAATAAAAATATGAAAAAGCGTTCTCTGAAAATAAGAAAAATTTAGGAATCTTTGAGCAACAGAGGCTCCAGAATACCAGACACATTAATGCTTTTTGATGTACATCACAGAGTACCAAATAAAAAGACACAACCTAAAGCAATGTGGAAGCACAAAGTTTCTAAGAAACTTGAGTAGATCTACTCTAGTCAAATGTTAGAGGACTTTTGAAAATAATCATACTAAAAGACATACTTCTTCCTCTCTCTATATATATATTCTGCAAACGAACAAAACTGTAAGAAAATATATAAAAATTACCCACCCAGCTCTTTCTTCCACTGGGCCTTTTTTGCCTCCAGCAAACTTTTATAGCGTTCCCTTTCCCCCAGAGTACTGAATATGTCAGCTGGTTTCCATTCATTCTCTCTAAGGTAAAACACCAAAAATATAAGAAATCTTATACATTTCAACTGATTCCATAAATATTAATAAAATTTAAATAGCTCTAAATCTTTAGAGTAAATACTTCACAAGCAAATAAATCAAAGCAAAATATATTCCCAAGATGATCCCACAGTAGCAGGTAAGAGTCACATACATGTCAGTTTTCTGCTCAGACTGAACAGATGCCTCCTGATTTTTATATAAGACAGATTTATTTTCATCTGGGACAAGTGACACAGCCTCAGATTTTTGAAGTAATCCTATAATGTTCTCATCCTTTGGCTGATTAGGAATATTGCTTAAATTCAGACCACACTGGCCTAGGAGGTAAAGTACAAGTTTTAAAATTATTGTTAAATTATATCAATTACAAAAACTTACTACGGTATATTGCTATCCAGCTTTAAAGTCTTATACATTACTTAATTTCCACAATAATCCTAGAGGTGAGTTTCTGTCAAGAACCTGTGGCCTAGAGATGAAAGAGCTTGCTCATGATAGCCATACAACTTCTTATATCAAATAGGGACAAGTTAACAACAGAAAAGTAAACCTCCAATTATTCTTGACATAATTTTACAAATAACACAAATCATAACCTAAAGGGAAACGCAAATAGCTTAGTAACAAAAGTCATTAACTGAACTTATTTTTCTCATATAGCCAAGAAATCAGTGGAAAACTTTTTTATGAACTGTTTTCTCCATGTCCCAGCTACCATATCTAAACCAAATGTCTCCTACAGGGCACATATATTGGCTTAAAAACTGTTCTAATTCCTCCTGATTATACTAGATCTCCTAATGAAGAGAAAGCATACCTAATATGTAGTTCATTGCATGATTAGGCAAATGCTGCTTTTAAACTTTGTTGATATTATTTCTCATTATAACTTGTAAGCTGCTCTTTGTTCTCTGAACCAGAACTCTAGCCTCAAAGATAAATTCAGCTTTGTCATTTTACCAAGAATAATCTGGACCAAAAGAGGACAGATGACTCCATCTTGAGCGCCTTGAGCTAACTAGTCCCCATCCCAATTGTGAGGCATCTCCATGGGACATGTCAAGTTCAATTTTTAAACTTATTTCACTATTGTACAATAAAACTTTAATACTTCTATTATCTTCATATTCACAGTTCCTTAGTTCAAAGCTGAAACGAGAAGCCATAATACAATGCCCTAACTTGTGAAACACAAAACACGTAACATTTACGCTCCACTACTCTTTATGTTTTCCCAAGAACTGCTAATTCCTAGCACGAATGGAGGGACAGGAAGAGCAAATGCAGGGAGCAGGCAAACAATGCTTTACAGCAATTCTAGTCAAATCTTCATACTGTAGTGCCCTTATCTTTAAAAACCACTATACACACACACACACAATTATATTAAATATAAGTAAAGCCTCCTAAGTAGAATGATTTTTATACTAACATCTTTTCTAGAATTCACAGAAATTGATTTTCTTAAGGCTATGGTACATAATAATAATAATCTGACCACTGACCTTAAAACAGAGTATATTATAACCATAAAAGTAATCCTGCATATTAGAGGATAATTATCTTAAAGATGCACAATTACATAAAATCCAATGAACCTGAAATTCTAAAACACATACTAAGAAAACAAATATACATTTAAACTTCAGAAAAACCTTACTTGTTTCTTCCTCTTTTCCATTCTCAGTCAGGGAAATAGGCCTATTTCCTTGGTTAACAGACATCAAAATCTGCTGTAGTTGGTCTTGTGTCAGACACACCAAACTGCTCTTCATGTTGTCAGCTGTGATGGGCTTTTTGCAAGCCTGCTGTTTAGCCACTGGAGATGTATTTACAGAGTTTCTAGTTCTCTGTGTTTTAGGGGTTGCAGGTGAAAACTCTTTCTGGATATGAAGACAGTCTTTATCTAAATATGGCTTACATAAATCCTTAGCAAGTGAAAAAGTCATTCTACTTTTTTCACCTTTTGTCTGTAAAGTTTCTGAGCCAATAGCTTTTTTTTGCAAAAGTTCTTTACTCCTGATACAAGTGTTTTGTGTTGATTTTAGAATGTGTCCAGTTTGTTTTGCTCTTAAAGCACATTTTGCAATCTTGGTCTTATTTCCCATCTGTTAAAACACCAGAAGCATATACTTTATAACAGTCCACAAAAAATCATGAATATCTGTGATAAATCTGTCCTGTAAACTTTTTTCCATGTTGCTACCTAGATATTACAGCCATAAGAAATTAATGCTTAACCTTTGCATATCTTGAAAGCTTCATCAACAAACAGAAATTATTTTACTTAAGGATAACAAGGAACACAGAAGAATTTTCATTCCTGTCACTACAAGCCATTTATTCCATTTCAGCTCTGTATCTCATTCCATTATCTCTTTATACACATCTGGAGTCCTACAAGTTACCAGAGCCCTTATTCCTTGAATATCTTATACTGTGGACCACTCTCAGACATGACTCCTGTCTTAATTCTTGATGCTTTGCCATCCATATACTGATAGATCATTCTTCCAAAACCCTGTCTTCTCATTTCCTCCAACTCTGCTCCAGTACTGTTGGCTTCCATGTTATCTTCACTACTAATTCCCAGAGTGACATCTCATACTGACCTTTTAACTACCATAAATGCAACCTCTCCATAAACTCAGTTGCAAGTACTGGATAACGAACACTTTACATTTTTTTCAACTTGCTTCCTCTCATTTCCCAATTCCAACACTCTGCTGGAATCTATAATCTTTCAATCCTACGGCTACTCTCTTGCTCTCATTTCCCTTAACAATATTAAAATTCCACAGTCAACCAAAATCATTGTTCATGTGTATTTGGCAAATTCCAACTCTGGTAAAATAGCTTTACCTACTCTGAGTGCATCCACAAAGGGAAAAAAACCATAGCCATGTGAACTCATTTCACCTTAAACTTATAACCAACATCACTAAACAGGAACCTAAGGTTATCTTGTAGACATACATTTTCCAGTTCATTTACTGTCACTTTTTAAGTTACTATTTCAATCTTTTTCTTTTTACCCAAGTCTCTAACATTTTCTCTCCCAATCTTATTCTCAGATCTTAATATTTCACTGAAAATCTTTGAGAAAAGCTTTCAGAACTTCAAGATTCCACCTCCAAACCTATACAGCATCTGCCTCAAACTTCTTGCCTTCCCATTATTTGCACACATTCCCACAATCCTCCCTTTCTGAAGGACAGCTAACAATCTTCTGCTTTCTCCTGGAATTTTTTTCTTTTCTACTGCATCACATGTCTGCATGTGAAAATGTTATATTTTACCATCTTAAAAAATTATTGATCCCACTTTCTCCATTTTTCTCCTACAATCCCATTCCAACCAGGCCTTCATCCATATGATCTTAACAAAACTGCTCAGTTACTAATAATACCTACATTGCTAAATTCAGTGACCCATTCTGAAATTCTTATCTTACTTGAACTATGAGCTATATTTTACACAGTGGAATACTCCATGTGGAAACATTTTTTTCACTTCTAGCACCTGACAATCCTGGTTCTTTTCTGACCTACTCTAGTATTCTTAGTCTTGGTTGGTTCGTTCTCTTCTCTCAGATTTGTTAAAGTTGGTGTGCCCAGCAATCAGTACCAGAATCTCATTTCTAAGATCACTCATGTACTTAGTAATTACGTCTATTCTTGTGGTTCTAACTATTATGCATGTTGATGACTCTCAAACTTATAGCTCCACATATTCTTTTTATTTATTTATTTATTTTTTGACAGGCAGAGAGGACAGTGAGAGAGAGAGACAGAGAGAAAGGTCTTCCTTTTTGCTGTTGGTTCACCCTCCAATGGCCGCCTCAGCCGGCGCGCTGCGGCCGGTGCACCACGCTGATCCAAAGCCAGGAGCCAGGTGCTTCTCCTGGTCTCCCTTGCGGGTGCAGGGCCCAAGAACTTGGGCCATCCTCCACTGCCCTCCCTGGCCACAGCAGAGAGCTAGACTGGAAGAGGAGCAACCGGGACAGAATCCGGCGCCCCTACTGGGACTAGAACTCGGAGTGCTGGCACTGCAAGGCGGAGGATTAGCCTATTGAGCCGCGGCACCGGCTTGCTCCACATTTTCTTCTCCCTTCTTGTCACATTTCACCTGCCTATCCAACACTAACATTGGGTCTGTAACAAACATTTCAAACTTAGTATGTTCAAAGCTCCTGATCTCCCTCCTTCCCATCAGTCCTTCCCGCAGTAGTTAGCTCATGCTAAAACATGTGGAGTTATCCGCAAATCCTCTCTCATATGCCACATTTAATGTTGGCAAACACTGATATGCTCCATCTTTAAAACATTCTAAATCTGACCACCCTTGAGTATCCCTCTTGCTACCCTTCTGCTTCAAGACACTGGCAGTCACCTTAATCACTGTAAAGCCTTCTAACTGGTCTCTGCTTCTACCCTTGCTCCCATTTATTCTCAACACAAAAGTCTTAGTGATAGACTTAGTATATGTCAGATCATGTCACTCTTTCCAAAAGTCTCCAATGCGAGTGGGCAGTTGGTCTAGCAGTGAAGATGCCAATAAGGATGAATGTGTTCCACACTGGAGTGCTTAAGTCTGACAGGTTCTGGTTTCTAATTCCAGGTTCCTGCTGATATAGACCAGGGAGGGCAGGGCAGTGGTGGTGGCTCACAGAACTGGTTTCCTGCCACACATGTGGGATACCTGAACTGACTTCCTGGCTCTCAGTTTGGGCCTGGTCCAGCCTCCAGCATCTGGGAAACAAACCAGATGGGAGCACACACTCAATCTCTCAAATAAATTAAAAAATAAAAATAAAAAGCCTCCAGTGGCTCACCTTACTTGGAGGAAAAGCTGAACTTCTCACTATGAACTAAAAAGCCCCAATGATCTGTGACACAAACCCCCATGCTGCGTTTGCCCCATTATCTCTTTTATATGATCTCATTTTCTGTCTCTTAGCTAAAGGCTTCTTCTTTGATACTGGAACTCAACAGTCTTAGCACTAGTTAGTCCTACCTGTGACACTATCCTCAACCATACCATTTGTGACCCTGAATTATTTATCTCTTGCTTTCCAAAATACTCCATTTCTGTAATAGTGTTGTTCTAATTTCTCAGACTGGTAACTGCAGAGTCATCTTTTGACTATCTGCCTTCAGGATTTTCTTTAGCTTATCAGTCAGTACTGGTAATTTCTTCCTCCCAAGTACCTTCTCACACTTACATGATGACAAGCCTACGTTCAGGTTTTTCATTGCCATTAATGGTTCACAGCCTGCATATATCAAGTCTATCATGCTTGTAATCAACTGAACACTTTTGCAAACAGACTAACCTAAAATAACTGAGCAATCATTTGATCAATAGTTACTTTTTATGTGCTCATCATTAAGGGAAAAGTGCTGAGAATATAAAGATGAGTAAGAAAGTAAATCCTCACTGTCAAACAGTGGGCTAGAAACCATAACAACTTTCATATGGTTTATCATATCTAATCTTTCCCTGTGTTTCAAGAAATGCCACAATATATAAACTACACTGACCAGTGAATGGACTGTATTTCACCCTACATTTCAAAACATACCTGCAGCTTCAATCCCAAGATCTGTTTATTGTCCTCTTCATCTTACTTACACTATGCTTTAGAGATTTCCTTTTTAAAAGATTTGGAAGGCAGGAAAACAGAGGCCAGCATTGTGGCATAGCAGGTAAAGCTGCCGCCTGTGATGCCACCAGCATCCCATAACGTCGCAGATTTGAGTCTCGGATGCTCTACTTTTCAGCCAACTCCCTGCTAATGTGCCTGGCAAAGCAGTAGAAGATGGGCCAAGTCCTTGGGTCCCTGCACCCCCGTGGGAGACCTGGAAGAAGCTCCTGGCTTTGGACCAGGGACTGGCCCATCTCCAGCCATTGCAGCAATTTGGGAGTGAACCAATAGATGGACAATCTGTCTCCTTTCTCTGTAAACTCTGCCTTTAAAATAAATGAATCTTGGCCGGCGCCGTGGCTCAACAGGCTAATCCTCCGCCTTGCGGCGCCGGCACACCAGGTTCTAGTCCCAGTCGGGGTGCCGGATTCTGTCCCGGTTGCCCCTCTTCCAGGCCAGCTCTCTGCTACGCACCTGCCACAGCGCGCCAGCCGCGGCAGCCATTGGAGGGTGAACCAACGGCAAAAAGGAAGACCTTTTTCTGTCTCTCTCTCTCTATCCACTCTGCCTGTCAAAAAAATAAAAATAAATTATTAAAAAAAAAATGAACCTTAAAAAAAATGGCAGAATAACAAAAAGAGAGAGAATTCCATCTGCTAGTTCACTCCTCAAAGGACAAGAACAGCTGCAGCTGGGCCAGGTGAAAGCCAAGAGCCTTGAATTCCATCTAGGGCTCCGATCTGAGTGGCAGGGACTCAATTGTTGAGCTACCACCTGCTGCCTTCCCAGGGTGTGCTTTAAATAGCAGGAAGCTTTATCATATGTGGAGTTTGGGACTTGAACTTGGTATTCTGCAAAGGAATGCAGGCATCCTAGGCAGTGTGTTAACTGTTATGTCAATGATCCACCCGTAAGATTTTGATGAGACCAATAACTAAATCTTAAAATGCCTTTTTATGACAGTCATTTCACACAGCACCTGAAGACACTGCTTCCCATACTGGAGTTCAGGTCCTACGTCTGCTCCCAATTCCACCTTCTTACTGACATAAGTCCTGAGAGGCAACAGGTAATGGCTCCAGTAGTTGTGTCCCTGTTACCCATGTGGAAGACCTGGATTGAGTTTCTGGCTCCTGGGCATTTGAACCCACAGGTAGGAGCTCTTTCTAGTTGTCTCTTGAATAAATTAATAATGTCTTTTTACCTTCTATTCGTGTAGCTTTTTTTTTTTTTTTTTTGGACAGGCAGAGTGGATAGTGAGATAGTGAGAGAGAGAGAGAGAGAGAGAGACAGAGAGAGAGACAGAGAGAAAGGTCTTCCTTTTTGCCGTTGGTTCACCCTCCAATGGCCGCTGTGGACGGCGCATCTTGTTGATCCAAAGCCAGGAACCAAGAGCTTCTTTCGGGTCTCCCATCTAGGTGCAGGGGCCCGAGTACTTGGGCCATCTTCCATGGCTTTCCCAGGCCAATACCAGAGAGCTGGATCAGAAGTGGAGTAGCCAGGACTGGAACCAGTGCCCATGGATGCCAGTGCCACAGGCAGAGGTTTAACCTACTATGCAATAGTGCCAGACCCAAAACCAGTATTTTCCATAATACTATAAAGACAATGTTTAATGCATTTATTTGATATTGGCTGACTTCACAATTTATCTGGCGTCAGGATCCAAAGACCAAAAGGAATCAAAGAAAAATAACATTTTAAAATCTAACATGTGTAATCCAGCACTAATATTACAGCCTTTAGTATGCCATTGATTCTCACATGTAAAAATAACTATGAAAAAAATTTTTTAGCCAGCGCCGCGGCTCACTATGCTAATCCTCCACCTGCGGCGCTGGCACCCTGGGTTCTAGTCCTGGTCAGGGCGCCAGATTCCATCCCGGTTGCTCCTCTTCCAGTCCAGCTCTCTGCTGTGGCCAGGGAGGGCAGTGGAGGATGGCCCAAGTGCTTGGGCCCTGCACCTGCATGGGAGACCAGGAGAAGCACCTGGCTCCTGGCTTTGGATCAGCGTGGTGCGCCGGCCGCAGCGGCCACTGGGGAGTGAACCAACGGAAAAGGAAGACCTTTCTCTTTGTCTCTCTCTCTCACAGTCCACTCTGCCTATCAAAAAAAAATTTTGTTTTAAAGATTTATTTAGGACCAGCACTGTGGCATGGTGGACTAAGCCTCTGCCAGAGCACTGGCATTCTACATAGGTGCCAGTTTGAGTCCTGGCTGCTCCTCTTCAGATCCAACTTTTCACTATGGCCTGGGAATGAACTAGCAGATGGAAGCTCTCTCTCTCTCAAATAAATAAAAACTTTTAAAAAGGCAACAAAATGGGGCCAGGGTGTAGCACAGTGTGTAAAGCTGTTACTTACAACACTGGCATCTCACATCACTGAGCTTGCTGCTCACTTCCAATCCAGCTTCCTGCTAATGTACCTGGGAAGGCAGTGGCAAATAGTCTGAGGACTTGGGCTCCTACCACCATGTGGGAGACTAGCATGGAGTTCCTAGCTCTTGGCTTTGGCCTGGCACATGAGGAGGGAACCAGAGGATAGATCTCTTCTCTATTATTCTGCCTTTCACGTAAGGAAAAAGACAACAAAATGATTTCAAAATGTGGTGACTACAGCAAATCTATTAAGGATATCAACAGGAATAAGAAATGTGAAGAAAACCCTGTAGAATCCCAAACCAAAAATTTTATGTAGCTTTTCAGCTAGGAAGTTGGAAAAGGGGACTATATTTTTTAATATGACTCAGATAAAAGCAGCTAATTGAAATATATTAATAGTAGAGGGAAAGAAAGTAATACATCATCTATATTTTATGATTAAGGGCACATGCCAAGTATTTAATTATGTATACTGTACAATATAGAACACTGATGGGGGATATATTCCAAAATCCTCAGTGGATGTCCAAAAGGACAGACAGTACTGAGACCTATATATAAGTACTACAATATCACAACAGTCAGTATGGTAACCAACATGGCTACTAGGTGAATAATGGGCAGGTAGGGTATACCACTTGGATATGCTGCACAAAAGATTGGTTCATGTCCTAGGCAGAGCAGAGTAAGATTTTATCGGCTGGTGCTGTGGCTTAACAGGCTAATCCTCCACCTTGCGGCGCCGGCACACCGGGTTCTAGTCCCGGTTGGGGCACTGGATTCTATCCCGGTTGCCCCTCTTCCAGTCCAGCTCTCTGCTATGGCCCGGGAAGGCAGTAGAGGATGGCCCAAGTCCTTGGGCCCTGCACCCGCATGGGAGACCAGGAGAAGCACCTGGCTCCTGGCTTCGGATCAGCGAGATACGCTGGCCGCAGCGGCCATTGGAGAGTGAACCAACGGCAAAAACGAAGACCTTTCTCTCTCTCTCTATCCACTCTGCCTGTCAAAAAAAAAAAAGAATAAGATTTTATCATGCTGCTACAAATGATGCACAACTTAAAACTAATTTCTGGAATTCTCCATTTAACATTTTTGGAACAAAGTTAACCATGGGTTACCTGAAACCATGGAAAGCAAAACAATAGATGGGTAGGGGTGACTACCGCAAATAAATACAGACATATAATTTTTACAGGTATCTTGTGGAACTTCTCTGATTATCATCACCCATATATTAAGTGATTACTCAAGCAATTTCTCTATCTTGATTATACCTGGAAGGAAAAACTAAGCCATCAAGGGCTCAGAGTTGAAGGGAAAAGTGCCAGATCAGTCAAACTGGGTCCTATCCACAGACAAGCAAAGATTTTAGGAACTACAAGGAGAAATTTATGCCAATGTTAAATCTAAAAATGAAAAAAATAAGGAACAAAAAAAGCAGTAACAAAACAAGTTTTTAAATGGTAATGCAGAAAAAGGAGTGGGTTAAGCCTTCACCTTTAATGTCAGCATTTCATACCAAAATGCCTGCAATAGTAGGTCAGGGCCAAGTCAAACCCAGGAATTCCATCCAGGTCTCCCACATGGGCTGCAGTAACACAAATACTTTGGCCATCACTGCTGCCTCCCAGTGGCATTAATAGGAAGCTGGATCAAAAGTGGAGCCAAGACTTGATCCCAGGTGCTCCAATATGCAATGCAGTTGTCCTAAGCTATAGCTTAGCCTGCTATAGCACAACATCCACCCCGATTATCTATTTTTAAATGTCTCTGGAGCTGTACAGTCCAGGATGGAACTATTAAACTTAAATCAATTAAAATTTACACGAAGTAGGGTCGGTGCTGTGGTGTTGCGGGTAAAGCTGCTGCCTATAGTGCCAGCATCCCATATGGGCGAGGGTTTAGGTTCCAGCTGTCCAATTCCTATCCAGCTCTCTGCTACGGCCTAGGAAAGCAGTAGAAGATGGCCCAAGTCCTTGGGCCTGTGCACCCATGTGGGAGACCTGGAAGAAACTCCTGGCTCCTGGTTTTGGATTGGCATAGCTCTGACCATTACGTTCAATTGGGGAGTAAACCAGTGGATGGAAGATATCTCTCTCTCTATCTCTCTCTGCCTCTCCTTCTCTCTGTGTAACTCTGACTTTCAAATAAATAAATCTTTAAAAAATATTACCTGAAGTTAGAAATTCAGTCCCTTAGTCACAGTAGCCACATTTTAAGTGCTCAGTAACTACACGGGGTTACCATATAGCACTGATTTTAGAACATTCCTATCACTAAAGAAAAGTACCAGATAGGACTGATCAAGAGAAAAGGATTCCACAGAGTTTTTTAAACTGAACAATTATGACTCCATTCCTGTGAAAGGACAAGCCTCAAAGCAATGCAGCATTAACTTATCATTGTTTCAAACCCCTTAGAACTTTCGTATTTCCCAGTACTTATTTTCAAAGCACTGCAAAAAAAAAAAAAATAAATAAATAAAATAAAATAAAATAAATTGCACTTTACATCTGAAAACAGGTCAGGTGGAAAATCAATTAGCTTACCTTTACAGAAATTTTTGATTTATGTTCTACAAAAGAAAAAAGAAATTACTAAACTATCAACCAAAAACATATTAAGGCAGTCAGGAAAGAAAATTTTAAGTAGCATTAGTTAAGATGCTAAGGCAGAAATATTGTCCACTTTAGATGCTGAGTGTTCTTTTACAATGGGGTTCAGATGTTGAGTGTTCTTACAATGGGATTCAAGTATTTACTTCTGTTTGGTTTATTTTGGTTATTTTTTAAGGTAAAACTATAAATAGATCACAGGATGGGGAGGGGAATAAGATGAAGGATTTGACTAGCAAAGGTTAAGAGTACTACTATATTGAGTTTTAAAACTAACACTAAAAATGTCTTGAGCATCTGTGGTCTTATTTAAATTTACTTTCTCAAACAATAAAGCGTTTATGTGGAAAAAACAAATAAATTTTACCTATGTTAATCATCAGGCAATAAGAACATATGCTATATGTGACTATAACAGATGTATTACACACAAAATATACTGAAACATTAAATTTTATGAATCTGCATATTGACAATAGTAAAGCTGTGATAAAACCTGAGTTTATCTGACTAAAAGTAAATCTGCACAAATCTGAGGAGGCAGTTTTCAAAATATCATTTAAATATAACTCTTTTACATGCAAAACAAGTTAAACTTAAATCTTATACAGGAACTTAAGTCAACACTGTAGATTTCCAGTAACATAGCATACCAAATGGAGACAATATTAGCTTGGTTTTTCCATCCAGCAGCTCAGTTTCAAGCTTTAAACCATCTCTGCAATATAAACAGAGTTGTTCATTATTTTTAAGAAATATCAACATTTCAGTCAGAAATGTTCATATAAACCCAAAAAGTAAATGTTTCTTTAAATGTATATAGGTATTCTGTAAATATCAAACAAATCATTTAAGTAGAAATGTTTTTTCAATCCAAGACAAAACTTTTAAAAACTACAGGGGGAAAATTATTCAAAATTTTCAATATGAATTAATCTCTAACCTAGAGAACTCAATTGTTAGTAAGCAATAAATTAATTGTTGTTACACCATTTAACTCTCATAATTTTAGACTGGGAAGAATAATGCTGTTACCAAAACACCTCAGCTGAGAAGCAAGACGCATCTAATTAGTTTGATAATGATCTCATATAATAAGCGAGTGCTGAAACATTTGCTTGGCCACAGATTTCCATTTTATTTTGAATATTTCTAATAAAAACATTTTCACAGTTAACGACCACATCAACAATACAATAATATGCATGTCAAAATGTATGCATGACATGCATACAATAATATGCATGTCAAAAGCATGGGCACAAAGTAACAGGAGACAATGCCAACAAAACCCGTTCACCCCTTAAGGTCCTAAGTAAAAAAAAAAAAAAAAAAAAAAGGTCTATGTGACAAAAGTGAAGTCCAGGAGAAAAAATTAACTCAAGCAGTCAAGGGAGGGGGCAATGTGCGGAGCGGCTCAGGTGGGGAAAAGCAAAGGATCTCGCTTTCTTTATTAAAGGCAAAACACCGGCAGGACTAGGTTCGAAGGGTTTCCCTACTGCGTGCGGGGTCATGAACAGTTCACGGTCTCTGTTGGTGAAACGTCACCCCCCCCAGGAAGAAAACCACCCGGAATGAAACTCCCAGCTGTCTCCGCCGAGCCCAGCACAGTCCACGACTTCAGGGGCAGGCTGTCCTTACGTAGTTTCCTACGTCCCCAGGTGACGTTCATTTGCTACACTGGCTGTGCAATTAGGCCTGATTTCGTTGATTTTTTTTTTTCATCTTCCTAAAATTAACCCTCCGAGAGGGATGAACACCACCCATCACTCCTTAGTTATCCACCCACTACTCTAGAAGCCCCGGTTCCTGGCCTGGTCGGCCCTGAACACACGTGGGTGCTCCGATCTCCTGCGAGACCGCGAAGGCAGACTCGCCCCAGACTCCGGGCCTGGGCCAGATTCCGCGCTCCCAAGCCCGCCCCGGGAAGCCGCTAGACCACCTCTCTCCAACCGCCCTCCTCGTTTCTCCTCCACGCCTCTTCCCTGAGCTAAAAGGCCGGAGAGCAGGGCCCGGAGAGTTTTAACGCGAGTTCTGAAGTGAAATATAGGGTCCGCGGCGTCGGGAAAGGCTGCCCTGTCCCCCTCTGTCTCGGGGAGCTGGGCTCGGCAGTCTGGAAGGTTCTCCGTGAAAGACTCCACTGAGGCCACCCGCTTCTCCGCTGACGACCACCTTCCCAGTCCCAGCTTACCCCAAGTTCATGGTCTGGCCTCCGCCTCCCTCCACAAGTCGCTCAATCCTCCTGTGTACGTCGGTTACCGCAGCTGCCGCTCAACAAGCTCTACGCCAATTGGATACCTGGGACGGGCGAGCCGCAGGCTGGACCAATCAGAGCTGGCCGTACTGGCGGGGGCGCTCGGCCGGCGGCTCCCGGGGCAACCGGCTTCCCTGGCCCCGCCGGGGTTCCAAGGCTGAATCCCGCGTTCCTCGCTTTTGCGACCCGCAACGTTCCCTCAGGGAACCCTCAGCGCCATGCCTTGCTTCCGATGGAGGAGGCAGAAACGGGAACAAAGACGTAAATGTTTTAAGGAAATCAGTATTTTCTATACTGTATTTTCTGTGTGGAAGGAAGGCTTGTTTTGCTACAAAAACAGGAAAGGGCTGCACACCTAGGACCAACAGCGGGTACGTCTCGTTTCGTGTTGTCGCTCCTAACGTCAAGTCTATACCACACTGTGGCAAAAATCACAAGGGCCCAATACATTTAGCTGCTCTGTGTCAGACGTGGACCCACGCCCCAGTGTTCATGATGGAAGACTTAACAACGTGGTCTCTGAGGCGCAGCGGGGTTAGGAGACTTGCCCACAAGCCGCTGACCACCGCTCCGCTAGTGCCACGCGGGCGTGGTTAACTCCTCTGCATCCCTCGGGTCTCAGATTAAACGTCACTTCCTCCACCGAGCGCTCCTGCAATGACTAGATGAGAGCAGGGCACGTAATGCAAGTGAGTTCTGGTGCCAACGTGAGCTTGAGAGCTGGAAGCTTGGTGACTTGAGCACTTGTGTAGCCAGCCACCGCGCTGGAACCTCACAGAGTAGCCAGGGAGTAGTTGGTAAATGATTGAACAGCAAAATTTTTAAATGCCAACAACTTAACCTTGACTGAATGAGGTGTTAGGAGGAAGCCCCTAGATTATACTGCAGTTGCTAAAATGGTTACAGATTTCTCCTTTATCTGCTCTTACATGATTTTTGTGAATTATAGTTTATAAACAATGAGACACATTAAAAATTATGGTGCAATTAGAGAAAACTCAAATCTTTCGTATTAATTTTTGTTCGGGCTTGTAGCAGGATATACTTAAACATTGTTAGCTTACTTGGCTGAATAGAAACCTGTATGCGTTTGATCGGGTGTTGTTACTTTTAAAGGGATGCTTTTTTCTTAGGCATATAAAAAAGTCCAAAAGGATTTATGCCAACATGTGAAAAGGTAGAGTGGTGTGCGTTTTAAAACGTTACTTTTTCTAACTTACTATTATGAAAAGTGGATTCATAACAATATTTGTCCTTTTAGCATTTGGCTTCTCTCAGCATATTTTCGTTCTTTCTTTCTTTCTTTCTTTCTTTCTTTTTATTTGACAGAGTTAGCAGTGAGAGAGAGACAGAGAGAAAGGTCTTCCTTCCATTGGGTCACCCCCCAAATGGCTGCCACAGCAGGAGCTACGCTGATCTCAAGCCAGGAGCCAGGTGCTTCCTCCTGGTCTCCCATAGGGGTGCAGGGGCCCAAGCACCTGGGCCATCTTCTACTGCTTTCCCAGGCCACAGCAGAGAGCTGGACTGGGAGAGGAGCAACTGGGACTAGAACCCGGCGCCCATATGGGATGTCAGCGCCGCAGGTGGAGGATTAACCAAGTGAGCCATGGCGCCGGCCCCTCAGCATATTTTCAACGTTCATTTGTTACAGTGTGTAAAATTCCATTTCTTCTTACAAATGAATAATAGTCCATTGGATGCATATACCCCAACTTGTGTATCACTCATTCATTCACGTGTATCATCACTGTGTATCATTCATTGTGGCTGCACAGTTGGCTATCTCCATCTTTTGATTATTATGAATAATGCTTCAGTGAACATTGGTGTATAAGTATCTATTTGAATCCCTGTTTCTTTTACTATATACCTAGGCGTGAAATTGTTGACTCATAGGATAATTCTATGGTTAGCTTTTGGAGAAACTGCTGAGCTGTTACCAGTGCAGTTGCATCATTTTCCATTCCCATCAGCAACATACCAGTGTTTCACTTTATTCACATCTTCACCAACATTGTTTTTTCCTTTTTTATAACAAAACAAAACCTGGCCATCTTAGTAGGTTCCTTGGTTCTGACAGTTTCTCCTTTTTTTTTTTTTCCCCCCAATGTTTCCTTAATGGGGGACTAAAGCATAGAGTTGCCTCTTCTTTCATTTTGCTGATATTACCCCTCTTTACTGTCTTTTAATATAGCTCAGTCTGATTTTTTTTTCCTTCCCATGACTGACTCTGAAAAGTTCTAGCTACTTGTAGAATGGCCGATGATCTGAATTTGTCTAATTGTTGCTTTGTGGTGGTATTTATCTTGTTCTTCTATCTTCTATCTTTCCTGGAATACTCAAGTTGAACATTTTGGTAATATAGTCACCCCTTGATACCCAAAGAGGGTCGGTTCTAAGACACCCCTCTTCCTTCCTTGGATACCCAAATCCACAAATACTTAAGTCTCTTATATAAAATGGTATAGCATTTGCACAGAATCTGTATATTCCTCTTGTATATCTCAGACTATATCTAGATTACTTATAATACCTAATACAATGTAAGTGCTATGTAAATAGTATCCTGTAGCGAATAATGACAAGAAAAAATGTCTATACATGTCTAGTATAGACACAGTGTTTGAATATTTTCGATACACAGTTGATTGAATTCATGGATGTGGAATACAAATATTGAGGGCTCACCATACTTTAAAGAATTACTAAGTCTCAGAGAAGGTATCTTTAAAATTTCATTTGGAAGTACCAGACTCTTCCGAAGAAGCTGTAGCATTTCATTGTCAACAAATGAGGATGGTGGATCTAGTAGCCTCACATCTTCACCAACATTTGGTATTATCAGGCCTTTAATTTTAGCCATTTGGCTGGATATGAAATAGTATCTCATTGTGCTTTTGATCTGCATTTCCTTGATGACTGTTAATTTTGAGCATATGAAATCAAATCTTACAGAGTATGCAAGTAGAGTTCCCACTATTGAGATCTTTCTTTTCCTTATTTCTTTGCAGAAGTCTCTGATAAACCACTTCTGGTGAAATTATCAGACATATTCAAACATTTCTCACTGGAAGTGTGTGGAAGTGCACCATTCAGGCTGAATTTGTATAAGAATAATATATTATAAAAATCAAACTTCTATGGTTGACCCAAGGTCATTTTGATTAATAGGGAAAAACAGTGGCTTCAGAAACATGTAACTGTGAAGTATGCTGCTATCAGAATAATCTAGAGTATTTTTCTCATCCAATCCCAAAGAACACTGCCATTGACTTACATGATTTTTTTTTTCTTCCAGAAGGAATTTAGAAGACTCACTTTTATGTTACACAAAATAATAATAATTTTAAAAACTGCCTTGGAAAGATACATCCTGGGTCTATAGGTCACTAGAGTTCTGTAGCTTTGCTTGAAACTTTTCAAAGACTGTTCCAGAAATATGTACTAGGAAGGCTTTCCCACATTCTCCATTCGTGGAGTTCACTTTTCCGACTGACATCCCATCACTTTCAAGAGGGGTTTGTAATTCATTTGAGAGTGCAGCTCCATGGAGCAAGTTAATTAGCGTCTTCTCTGTCTCCAGGACCAGATGATACAAACGAAAGGACAGATACATTAGGCAAAAGCAAAATTAAATTAAGTAAATTATTCAGGTGTGAAGGGATGAAGGTCTTAATTGGGTGATTCTGAGAAATGCCTTAAGAAATATGAAAAGAGCAGGGGAAAAAGAGACAATCACTTATAGGTGTAACTCAATTAACCCTCTCTGACCTCAGGTTCTTCATGAATTGTAAAAGAAAAATTAGATTAGCTGTCACGGTTCCTTTCAGCTTACAAGTGAATAATTCTAAATTATCCTCCATCTTTCCAAACTCCCTGTCTGCACTCTCATTAGGGCCACTCACATCTAACCCCAGGAGCATTCCAGCAATTTCCTTACTGTCCCCATTCTGTAGTCAGAAAATGTGGATCTGCATACGTCACTCTGCTGCTTAAAAATTTCTCAAGAGAGGTGAACTTCCTCAATCTGATAAAAACTACCCACAGAAAACCTAAGCTAATGGTGCACTTAACAATGAAAAACTCTAGGCTTTGCTACAAATGTCAGGATCAAGGAAAGGACTCATTTGGCCCCTTTCATCATAATTTTTCAATATCCTGCTAGAAGTCTGAGCTAATTCCTGGATTTAGCCTTATCCTAGGTAAGAGAAGAAAAGGAAATAAAAGGTACACAGACTGGGAAGGAAGAATTAAAACTTTATTCACAAGGGGACATGATCTCTATGTAAAAAAAAAATCCAAAAGAATTAATAACAACAAATATCTCCTAGAACTAATAAATGATTGTAGCAGTGATGCAGTATGCAAGATTAGCACATAAAAGTCAATGCTGTACACTAGCAATGAATAAGTACAAGATGAAATTAAAAATAGTAAAAAATAAAGACAAAATAAAAAAAGAAAAGAAAAAACAAAAAGAAAAAAACAAAGAAAAAAACAAAAAAAATAAACAAAAAAAAAAGAAATTAAAAATAGTATCATTTAGTACCTCAATAAATGAAGCTAAGGACAAATTAAATTTAGGTATAAATATAACACAAGATGCATAAGACCTATATGAAAATCAATAAATCCTGATGAAAGAAACCAAAGAAGAATTAAATGTAGAGATATTCCCTGTTCACAGATAGGAAAACTCAATATTGCTAAAATGTCAGTTTTTCCAAACTTGATATATAGATTAATATGCTATCCCAGTCAAAATCCCAACAAGTTACTTTTGTGTAAATGAAGAATAGCCGAAAAAATATTGAGGAAGAAGAAAAAAGTTGGAGGACTGGTGCTACTTAACTTCAAGGCTTACAATAATGTAGAATATTCCAGACAGTTTGGTATTGGCAAACAAGTAGACAAATAGGTTAATGGAAAAGAACCCAGGAATACAACATCAATCCAGTCCATTGACTTTTTACAATGAAACAATGGCAATGAATGGAAAAAAGAGCATCTTTTCAACAAATGGCAGTAAACAACTGGATATCCACATGCAAAAATGTGAATTTAGAACAGACCTAGTGCCCTACATAAAACTTAATTCAAAATGGATCACAGACCTGAATGTAAAGTGTAAAACAATAAAACTTCTAGAAGAAAAACATAGCAGGAAAATCTAGATTACCTTGGGTTTGGTGATAAAGTTTTAGAAGCAACTCCAATGGCACAATCCATTAAAGAAAAAGTAATAAGCTGTACTTCATTAAAATTCAAAATTTCTGCAAAAGGCACTGATACAAGAATGGAAGGATGAGGCACAGTCTGGGTGAAAAGGTTTGCGAAAGACATGAGGTAAACTGTCATTACCAGAGGCCAGTGTTGTGGCATGGTGGGTTAAGTCATCAATTGCAATGCCGGCATCTCCTATGATTCCTGGTTCAAGACCCAACCTCAGGGGCCAGAGCCATGGCGTAGTGGGTAAAGTTGCCACCTGCAGTTCCAACATCCCATATGGGCATCGATTTGGGTCCTGGCTGCTTCACTTCCAATCCAGCTCTCTGCTGTGGCCTGGGAAAGCAGTGGAGGATGGCTCAAGTCCTTGGGCCCCTGCACCCACGTGGGAGACTCAGAAGAAGCTCCTGATTCCTGGCTTCGGATCAGCAAGTTGCGACCAATTGGGGAGTGAACCATCGGATGGAAGACTTTCTCTCTCTCTCTCTCTCTCTCTGCCTCTCCTCTCTGTGTGTAGCTCTGGCTTTCAAATAAATAAATAAATCTTACAAAAAAAAGAAGATGGCCCAAGTCTTTGGGCCTCTGCACCTGCTTGGGAGACCTGGAAGAAGCTCCTCGCTCCTGGCTTTGGATCAGCATAGCTCAGGCTGTTGAGGCCATCTGGGGAGTAAATCAGTGGACAGAAGACCTCTCTCTCTCTCTGCCTCTGCCTCTCTGTAACTCTGTCTTTCAAATAAATAAATAAATCTTAAAAAAAAAAAAAAGAAAAGACCCAGCTTCTCTGCTTCCAATCCAGCTCCCTGGTAATGCACCTGGGAAAGCAGCAGAAGATGGCCTCAGTACTTGGTCCCCTACACTCATGTGGGAGACCCAGATGAAATTCCATGCTCCTGACTTCAGCCTGGCCTAGGCAGCCCCAGCTGTTGCAGTCCTTTGGGGTAGTGCATCAAGATGGAAGATCAGTCTCTCTCTCTGTCTCTCTTTCTCTCTCTGCCTTTTCCTCTTCCTTCCTCCCCTCCCCCTCCCTCTCTCTCCCTTTTAAATAAATAATTAAAATAAAATCCATTACCCAAAATATACAAAGAGATTTTAAAACACAAGAACACAAACAACCCAACAAAAAAAAGGGTCAATGATCTTATCAGACACCTCACCAAAGAAGATATACAGATGTTAAATAACCATATGCAAGTATACTCTATATCATATGTCACTAGGGAAATACAAATTAAGACAACAGTGAGATACCACTGCACACCTATTTGAATGGCCCAAGTCTAGAACACTGATAATACAAAATGCTGGCGATGACACAGAGCAACAAGAACTCTCATTCATTGCATACAAAATGGTCCAATTTCTTTGGAAGACAGTTTGGCTATTTCTTAAAAAACTAAACATATTGGCCGGCGCCGTGGCTTAACAGGCTAATCCTCCGCCTTGCGGCTCCGGCACACCGGGTTCTAGTCCTAGTTGGGGCGCCGGATTCTATCCCAGTTGCCCCTCTTCCAGGCCAGCTCTCTGCTATGGCCCGGAAAGGCAGTGGAGGATGGCCCAAGTCCTTGGGCCCTGCACCCGCATGGGAGACCAGGAGAAGCACCTGGCTCCTGGCTTCGGATCAGCACGATGCACCGGCCGCAGCGGCCATTGGAGGGTGAACCAACGGCAAAAAGGAAGACCTTTCTCTCTGTCTCTCTCTCACTATCTACTCTGCCTGTCAAACAAAACAAAACAAAACAAAACAGACAAAAAAAAAAAAAAAACTAAACATATTCTGGGGCCAGCTCTGTGACATAGCAGGTAAAGCCGTTGCCTGAGATGCCAGCATTCCATATGGGTGCTGGTTTGAGTCCAAGCTGCTCCACTTCTTGATCCACCTCCTTGCTAAAGTGCCTGAGAAAGCAGTGGAGGATGAGCCAAGTCCTTGGGCCACTATCCCCACATAAATGACCTGGATGAAGCTCTTGGCTCCTGGCTCAGGCTTAGCCCAGCCCTGATTTTTGAGGCCACCTGGGGAGTGAACTAGTGAGTGGGAAATTTCAAGTGAACTAGTGAGTGGGAAATTTCTCTCTGTGTCTCTTCTGCTCTCTGTAAATCTACCCTTCAAATAAATAAGTAACTAACTGTATCTTTATAAAACTAAACAGAATTCCTGCTACATGACCTAGCAATTGTATTCCTTGTTACTTACCCAAAGGAGTTGCAAACGTATGTGCACACAAAAACCTGCATATGGATGTTTATAACAGCTTTATCCATAATTGTCAAAACTTGGATGCAGTCAAGATGTCCTTCAGTAGGTAAATAGATAAACTGTGGTACACTAGACAATGAAATATTACTCAGAGCTAACAAAAAAAAAAAATGAGCTGTCAAGCCATGAAAAGACATGGAGAAAATATAAATGCATATTACTAAGTCAAAGAAGCCAATCCGAAAAGCCTACATACTGGATGATTCCAGCCACAACTATATGACATTCTGGAAAAGACAAAACGATAGGAACAGCAGAAGAATCAGTGGTTGCCAGGTTCTGGTGGAGACAGGGATCAACAGACAGAACATGAGATACTTAGGGCAATGAAACCATTCTGTATGATATTATAATGTCATTATACATCTGTCTGTGGACTCTGGTAATATATCAATATATATTCATTAATTTTAACAAATGTTCCACTCTGTTGGCACATGCTGATAATGGAGAAGGCTTTGCCTGTGTGGGTACAGGAGCTCATGGGAAATTTCTATACTTTCTGCTCAATTTGGCTGTGAACCTAAAACTAAAAAAGCAAAATCTGCTGTGTGGGGAGCCGCAGGCTGGCCACCTGTGGGAACCTCCTCTACATAGTTTGCAGCAATCAGTTGACCACAAGGCCTACGAAAACAACTAGGTGAAACAGATGAAACAGAATGGACTCTGCATAAACAACTAGGAGGAACCAGGTGAACAGATGAACTTTCAACCTGAGGCTATAAGCGCCCTTTCATCTGGATGATATCAGCATAAAGGGACATTGGGATCTGGGTGGGCTGGTGCGGCCGCCTCGGCCCCTCCTCTTCTTTTCTCCTCTCCCCGCTTTCCTTCTGCCCCCACAAGTAAAAGTTCCTTGAGAACCGAGAAAGGGTGAAAGTTCCTTGAGAACCGATGAACAGTGACCATGTCATGACTGCGTTGGACCCTCGCTGGTGAGGGTCTGACATACTGAAAGAAAAAAATTCAATGATGTCAAAACCCTGTTGTCTCAGTATAAAGTTCAAAGGTCTTAACGTGCTTATGAGCCCCATCTTCATCTTTTAAATTTCAGCACTCACCATTGCTGTCACAAGATACTAATCTTTAACCTCCTCACTGTAGGCACACTTACTCCTGTTTCCCAACTGTGCACAGTAATTCATCATATGTATTTTAGTATTTTTTATTTATTTATATTCAGTATGTATTTTAGTAAGTGCTTAATGTTTTATCATGTTGGATAAAGCAATAGCCAAAATGGACAACATCCTTGTCCTCCTGGAGCTACTTCTGCTTGCTGGAAGACTCTGTCATGGCGCACCATTACCTGCATAACTAGTCCTTCAGGTCCTTGCTGAGATGCCGCATTCTCCTGGGAGCCTCCTCTTGCTTCTGCATCACTGCTTTTGCTGGGTTAGACCCCCTCTAGGATACAGTGTGTACTTCCACCCACAGGGCATTCATTATATGGTGTGATTGTCACTGAAGCCCCAGTAAAGTGTAATTTGCTGGAAAGAAGATAAATTACAACAACCACAGACCAATGACTGCTAGAAAAGCAATCACATAAATTGGAAAGATGCTAATTCTGAACTGGTAATAGGGCAACAGTGGCTGAAAACTTACGTATTATCTCAGATATAACAAAAAGAAGGGAACCGAGTGATACAAGACTTAGTGGCCACCAAAGAGAAATCAGCAAGACAGCTCTGACTCTTAAATTTAGGGAAAATCCTTACAGGAACAAAAGTGTTAGAATAATGCTCTCTCAACTCACTCCCCAGGATAAAATACTGCATTTATAGAGACTTCTTCACTGGTCAATCTTAATAAAGCATAGGGAACTAAAAGGTAAACACATTTACCTAAGTGAAAAGTGAATAGGATACAATTTGTATTTATGACAGGTCATACATGGAAACACATTGTAATAGGCAGAATAACGGTTTCATCAAAGATGTCCATAACACTAATCCCCAGAACCCATGAATATGCTGCCTTACATAGCAGAGGGGAATTAAGATTGCAGGTGGAATGAAGGTTGCTAATGAACTCACCTCAGACTAGGAGATTATCCCAGAAAATCTGAGTGGACCAAACGTGAAAGAGGAAGATAAGAAATCCAGTGAGTTGGGCTGGCGCCATGGCCCACTTGGCTAATCTTCCACCTGCGGTGCTGGCACCCCGGGTTCTAGTCCTGGTTGGGGTGCCGGATTCTGTGTTGGTTGCTCCTCTTCCAGTCCAGCTCTCTGCTGTGGCCTGGGAGTGCAGTGGAGGATGGCCCAAGTGCTTGGGCCCTGCACCTGCATGGGAGGCCAGGAGGAAGCACCTGGCTCCTGGCTTTGGATCAGTGCAGTGCACCAGCCATAGTGGCCATTTGGGGGATGAACCAACGGGAGGAAGACCTTTCTCTTTGTCTCTCTCTTTCTCTCTCACTGTCTAACTCTATCTGTCAAAAAAAAAAAAAAAAAAAAAAAGAGAGAGAAAAGAAATCCAGCGAATGTGTGATGATAGAATGAGGGTCAAGGACATGCTATGTTGTTGGCTTTGAGGGGAGGGAAGGGGTCATAAGTTGAGGAATGTGGGTGGTCTCTGGGAGTGGGAAAAAGCAAGGAAATGGATTGTCTCCTGGGGTCGCCCATAAAGACTACATCCCTGCCAACACTTCAATTTTGATGTCAGACTTGTGTTTTTTTAAGCAATTAAGTTTATCTTGTTGGTTAAAGCAGTAGTAAAACTAACACACATATGTATTCTATGAGGAATCACTTCTGTCCAGGACAACACAAAAAAAGAACTCATTCAGCAGTATTTCTTGAGATCTGTGGTAATGAGCAAATTTTGGAATTTGCTTTAGAGCTTGAAGTGGCTTGTAGTCCCCTAGCTTTCCCCTCTCTCTTTCCTCCCAACACCACCCCCTACCTAACCCCTACACATACACACACACACACACAACAGCAGACATGAACACCTGATTCAGGAAGATGTGGCTGGCACATCTAAGATCCCTCTAGAAAGATGGTTTTTCTCCTGCTTTCATCTGAACCCAGCAGGCTCCTCTTTGGTTCTATCCTCCATTTTCCTTCTAGTCTGTTTGATACTCATTTAAACCAGTTTACTGTTATATAAAAGTGTTGAAGGAGGGGCAGGCATTTGGCCTAGTGGTTAAAACACAGTTAAGATGCCTGTGTCCTGTGTCGGAGTGCCTCAGTTCTAGTTCCAGCTACACTCTCTGCTAATGTGCACCCTAGAATACTTCAGATGATGGCTCAAGTAATGGGGTCCCTGTAATATACATGGGAAAACTAAACTGAATTCTTGGCCTTCAGCTTCAGGCTGGCCTGACTCCACCCACTGCAGGCATATGGGGGATGAACCAATGAATGGGAGTGCTCTGTCTATCCCTCTCTCTGCCTCTCAAATAAATTTAAAATGTATATATATTTAAATGTTGAAGAAGATGGGGAACAAGTTTGGAGATGGTGTGATGTTTCTGGCTTCGTCTCTTTTTTCATGAGATTGTCTCCATTCAGATTCATTACTAAAAGGACATTTAGAAGATAAGGCCAAAGAGAAAGAGGCTGAAGTTACATTCAGAAAGAGTGGCTAAGTGCTAGGGAGAAGAGTGGTAAGGTATTTTTATCGTTTGTAGAGGGATATACTGAAACATCTCCTGGTTGACTCTCCAGTTTTATTTCCTCGCACCCGTGATCCCTGTTCCTCTCCTAGGCTGTACCTCTAACTGCTCAACCTTTCTCATACCTCTTTTTTTTTAAGATATATTTAAATATTTGAAAGAATTACAGTGAGAGAGTGAGAGACAGACAATGAGAGTAGAGAGATCTTCCATCCTCTGGTTCGCTCTCCAAATTGCCACAATGGCCAGGGCTGGGCCAGGCTTAAGCCAGGAGCTAGGAGCTTCATCGAGATCTGCACTGTGGGTGCAGGTGTCTAGGCACTTGGGTCATCCTCTGCTGTTTTCCCAAGCACATTAGCAGGAAGCTGGATTGGAAATGGAGCAGCTGGGACTTGAACCAGTGCTCACATGGGACGCTGGCACTGCAGATGGTGGCTTAACTTGCTGTGCCACAGCAATGGCCCTCTTGTACCTCTTTTGAACTGTAACCTTGTATGGATTGTCAGAGTTTCTCTGAATCACTCAGTCTGTACCTCTTTGTTTAACCTACAAAATCTCCAGGTATGTGCTGCTGGTTCTCTTCTGGCTGTGTGGCATCACCTCAAATGTAGCAGAGGCAATGCCAAATGTACCATTTTTTCCAGCATGACTTTTGTGGTCTGGGTCTCCCTTCCTTCTGTTATTGGTACAGTGGCTTTTCTAGCCCCAGGGGGTGTGCCAATGGTAGAACATGTCCATCTTAATTTCCACTCTCCCAGTATGTCCCTGCTGTGACAGGCTACCTACTTTTCAACAAATCTCTGTTTTATTCTCTCTCATTTCTGTGTCTGTTCCTTAACCCTCCCTCTGTCTAGAATGTCCCCACATGAACCTCTAATGGGACAACAGGGACTCAATTTACAACATTATCTTAGACATGCCAAAGAAAGCAATGTCATGATTGACAGAAGACTTAGCCACAACCAATGAGAGATTAGCAGGCTAGCTCTGAATCTTACATTTGGGGAACATCCTCTTGGGACAAAGGGAATAGGATCAGAGCTGTCGTCACTAACTCTCATGGATGAAGGGTGGAGACTTCTTCACTGGTCAGTCTTCACAAAGTACGCAGAAATAAAAGGAAACATGTTTACCTATTAAATGTGCACATTTGTCTTATTAAAACCTTTCCCGGTGATTAACATGACATTTAAGAGGGCAGTTTCTTGGGGGAGGGGCAGAAGTGACAAGAAAGGGACCAAGGAGATAAACTCAGAGAATCTCAATGGCATTGGTAATATTCACTTTTAAAATAAAGGGTAGAGATATAAATTTTGTTATATTATTATTTTTTATGTTTCTGGGATATGTTATTTTAAAGAAGCACATATAATTCCTCACTTCCCTTCTAATGCAAACTGAAATCTATAACTACAAGTGTATATTTTCCCCTGCACTTATTTTTCAAAATGCAAAGCAATGCAAGCATTATATATGTATATTACATATAGTGTATGTATTTGCATTCATCAATCCCAATAAATGTGGCTGATTTTTAACCCAATCTTGACACAGCAGATGGCAGTGTAGATCTAGCTTCATATATAATGAACCTAGAAATAAATTTCATCTGTGACACAGATGAAATTTATTTTAGCTGAAAAATTATGATTTTAAATGGTAACATGGAAAAAATATAAAATTGTAGAAAATCATGACTCTTGGGGATTTAGAGAAATGTTTTCTAATTATACTAAGCTCATTTTAAAAATACTAATAAAACAAAAGCTAAATCTGAAACAGAAACAGGACTCATCACCACCAAAAAATTAATAAGTAACCCTCATTCTCACAAGATTTGAGTGATTGTCTGAACTAGCACTTGAAGTTGGACTTTCGCAAATAAACCCCTTTATATAAAATTATTTAAGCATCTTCATGTTTTGTTTTGGTGGTATAAGGTCATATTTTTCTAAAAAGTCAAGCACGAATTTAAATTAGTTTTTTACTTAAAAACTGCAGGTATGAGAGTTTCCCAGTACATATTTTTTGCATTTCCCCCCTTTTCCCAAATTCTTTGAATCTGTTCCTTTCCTTGTATTACTAAGAGCTAGATGGAAACCAATCCAGGCTCTGATTTAATAGACTTGGTTTTGGAATTCCTGTTTTGCGATCTGGAGGAAGTTAATTGGTCTAGGTCTCAGTTTTTTTCCCCAAAATGGGGATAATAATAATACTTGACCTTGGGGTTTGGGGAAGGTTGAATGTGAACACGTGTTCATAATATCATTGTAGATGCCTATTCTCAAGGATTTCCAGGCCCCCATCTGATTGTCCTCTTGGTTGTATTCTCTTTCTCTGCCCTTACACAGAATGTAAAACTACAAGTCAGTCCCAGCTTTCAGAGCCAAGTGTCTCCAATAGGCTACCCCTTATTAGGCCCTGATTTCTTCCTTGTTTTTCTCATTATTCTTTTCCAATGGGAAACCCCACTTCTCTCACATTTTGTGCGCCCATCATCATTGCCTCCTAATTTCCAAAGAAAGGAGTGACAGACCTTGTTTACGTCTTCCCTGCTGGGGACATAGCCATCTTTTCTTTGAGTCCACCCACCTTTCCTTACGTTCCCTAGGAAAGGCTCAGGAGAACTGAGAACTCCTTGCTCTTGTGAGAAGATTCACCAGATGAGCTTTTCTTTCCATGTTAGAAATATTTGAAAATGTGCCACTTTCGAAAAGTACTTGAAAGTATTAAGTAATAGAATTTTCAGTCTGTTGGGGAGACTTTTGAAATAGTTTGATTTTGTATCTTGTGTACTCTTTGAAGGGAATGCATATTTTTGAAAACTTCATTAATTTTTCCAGATTATACAATGTATCACAAGGCAAAGCAACAGGGAGAGAAGGGGAGAGACTGAGAGAGAACTCTTTCATTCATGGGTTCACTCCCCAAATGGCTGCAACAGTTGGGTCTGGGCCAGGCAGAAGACAGGATCCAGGAACTCTATGCCAGTCTCCCACTTAGGTGGTAGGGGCCCGAGTACTTTTTTTGGGGGCATTTTCCATTGTTTTTCCAGTCCCATTAGCAGGGAGCTGGGTTGGAAACAGAGCAGTGAAGACTCAAACTGGAGCTCCAATATGAGATGCCAGTGTTGCAGGTGGTGACTTAACCTCCTGAACCACAACACTTGCCCCAATCATGATATTCTTGAACATGGAAAAACAAAATCTCTAGTTGATTCTTTCAGTAGTAGTATATCGAAATAAGCTCCCATCTGTTGGTTACTTTTGTATTAGGCATAGTTCTAAGTACTTCTAAAGCATGCTATCAATTGATTCTTAAATAAAACTCAACTGTAGATATTGCTATTATTTCCATCTTACAGATAATAAAACTAAGAGAGAAGTTCAAACAACTTGATTAAATCAAATAGTGAATCATGGGTACAGTCAAATTAGTCTACCTTTGAAGTCTAGAGTCAATGTTTTTAATCTATGGTATCTCAAGGTATCTCAGCACAAGGAAAATGTTCCTGATGAAATTAGCCTGTTAAATGCTGAATTAAATCCACAGGTTCATCTTTTTAAAATAATGTTAATTTTCCTTAATGTTTATTTATTTAAAAGGCATACAGGGAGAGACAGAATTCTTCTATCCACTGGTTCACTCCTCAAATGGTTACAACAGCCAGGTCTGGCAAGGCCGAAACTATGAACCTAGAACTTTATTCAGGTCTCCCACAAGGGTGGAAGGGGCCCAGGTACTTGGACCATCTTCTGCTGCCTTCCCAGGTTCATTGACAGGGAGATGGACTGGAAGCAGAACAGTCAGGACTCGAAATGGCACTTGTAATCCACAATACCTGCCTCAAGTTCATCTTTTTAAGTCTAGTTTTCAGTTGTCAATAAGCTTATTCATACAAGAATTTGTTAGACACCAATCATATAAAAGTTATTCTTAATTTCTCTTTTTCCCTTCCTACTCTCACCTCAAGAAATCTACTTACAGAATATCACTGATGTTACCTCCTAAGTGCATTGTAAGTAGATCTGATTTTCTCCTTTTCCCCACTCTTCTTCCAGGCTATCAACTCTGTTCCCTACACATCTGTAACAATCTTTTAGTCGGGCTGTCTTCCACTCTGTAAATATGCCACAATTGTATACGTTTATCAACCGCCTCTTCTCATCCACATATCTTGTTCAATGCTGTATATCTAGGACATGGAACAATATCTGGCACATGGTGTGATGATCAGTAAATATTTATTGGCGACACATTGGTTATATAAAGATGAAGAAAGCACATCTTAAAACAGGCATTTGGTACAGTGGTTATGTCGCTGCTGGGATGCCTGCATCCCTTATGTGACTGCCTGATTTGTGTGTCAGCTACTCTGCTTCTGATCCAGTTTCCTGCTAGTGGGTATCCTAGAAAGCAGCAGATGATGACCCAAATACTCAGATCCTTGCCAGCCAAGTGGGAGACCCAGACTGAGTTCTGGGCTCTTGGCTTTGACCTGACTTAGCCCTGGCTGTTTGGGACTGAACCAGCTTATGGAAGATCTCTCTGTTTTTCTCTGTCTGCCTTTCAAATAAATGAAAATAAACTCCAAAAAAATTTTTTAAAAGAACACACAGTTTTACCCTCATAGGGAATACTATATAGTAGTAGAAATTGACATATAAGTAAATATAGATAAGGTAGTAGAACAAATGTTATAATTTAGGTTATGGTAGTGCAAAAGACAGGAGGAACAATTCCACCTGGAATTCCACCTAGCAAGGTCTGAAAAGCATATACTGAAAAGAAAGAAAAAATATTTTTTAAAGAAGAGTTCACTAGGTGGATGAGGAGAAGAAATTGTGCAAAAAAAAAAAAGGAGATCAGAAAATTTCAAGTGTTGGCAGCAGGATGGAGAAAAGGACAATACATGTATTGGTATGACTGGAGCTGATGGTGCATGTTTGGAAATGGCAGAGGGCCCAAGTAGAGTCCAAAGGCCTCATCATGAAGGCATCAGGCATCCTATACCATGCAGCTCAAATTGTTTTATAAATAGGGGTCCACTGTTTGTGACACTGGCATCCCATATGGGAGTGCTTCTTGGAGTCCTGGCTGCTTTGCTTCCCATCCAGCTGCCTGCTAATCTGCCAGGGAAGGCAGCAGAAAATGGCCCAAATACTTGGGCCTCTGCCAACTATGTGGGAAATGCAGTCGGAATTCCTGGATCCTGGCTTTAGCCTGGCACAGACCTGGATGTTGCAGCCATTTGGAAGAGTGAAACAGAGGATGGAAGATCTCTCTCCCTCTCCACCCCACATCAGGTTCCTAACTTTCAAAAAAATTTAAAAAGTTATTTTAGGGTCTGGCATTGTAGCATAGTGGATAAAGCCACTGCCTGCTATGGCAGTATTTCATATGGGCACCAGTTCATGCCTGGCTGCTCCACTGTCAATTCAGCTCCCTTTTAATGGCCTGCCCTGCGCCCCTGTTGTGAGCATTTGGGGAATGAACCAACTGACTGAAGATCTCTGTCTCAGTCTCTCTTTCTCAAATAAAATGAAAATAAATAAAAAAAGAATTTAAAAAATCCTGTTTACTGACCTGTTTACTGCAAATTAACTTTTCTGAGCTTTTTTTCTCTGATCTGCAATAGTACTCCCCACCTTGTGGGGCTGTTGTAAAGTTTTGGGTTTTTTTTTTTAAAGATTTATTTATTTATTTGAAAGTCAGAGTTACACAGAGAGAAGAGAGGCAGAGAGAGAGAGAAGTCTTACGTCCGATGGTTCAGTCCCCAGATGGCCTCAACGGCTGGAGCTGCGCCGATCCGAAGCCAGGAGCCAGGAGCTTCTTCCGGGTTTCCCATGTGGGTGCAGGGGTACAAGGACTTGGGCCATTTTCCATTGCTTTCCCAGACCATAGCAGAGAGCTGGATCAGAAGTGGAGCAGCCGGGACTAGAACCAGTGCCCATATGGGATGCCGGCGCTCCAGGCCAGGGCGTTAACCTGCTGTGCCACAGCACGGGCCCCATGTTGTCAAGTTTTAATAAGGTAACACATGCATAATATTTGCCTCAGTGAATGCTACCTGTGGGTAGGAGACAGACAGGTGGTAGGTTGCATTGGTAAAGGTAGAGTCCCTTATGCTCGAGACAACTGTGAAGGAATGAGGATGGAGGTGTGGGTCGGTAAGCTTGAGAGAAGCAAGGACATCATGGGACTGGAGTTTACATGTGGGACTTAAAAAAGCTATTGCAATTTTGAGAAAGATTCTTTAGATGTAAAAGGGTCCTCATATCACAACTTGAAGATGAAAGATGAAGATTTGCAGAAGGTTTAGGAGAGGAACTAGAAGGACATTGGAGAAGTTCTTGACTTTAGCCATGTAAGACAAGTGGAAGCATTGAACTTGAGCATTTGTGTTGGTTAAAGGTAGTGCATTCCTTTAGCTAGCATTCTGAAACTTACCATTAATCCCTAGCCCTGAGAAGTACTGTAACAGAGATGTTTTTACATCCATTAGGCTAAAAGAGATTGGAAGATGTAAACATTGAAGTTCTTGGATTGCTCAAAAAAAATCTCAATTCTGGCTAATTTAAGCAAAAATCAGGATTTTTGGAATAGCCTTCAGAATTTAAAGGAAAACTGAAAAGTCAGGTCCCAGTAACTGCTTCCACAGCCTGCTAGAACAAACCTCATAACCCATCTTCTCAGTAGGCCTCATGCCTTTTGGCATCATGACCCAAATCCAAGACTGTGCAAACCAAGATTCAACTTCCTGGGAGAGAACAGGTCTGATTTGTCTGTGTCTTAAGTATATTTGTGCTGCCATGCCAACATGCCATAGATTGAGCAATTTATCAGGAACAGAAATTACTTTCTCATGGTTCTAAATTTCAAGATCAAGATACCTGCAGGTTTGGTTTTCTGATGAGGCTACTTTCAAAACACACCTTATTGCTGCATGGCCCAGAGGGAAGAAGTACAAGACAGAAAGTAGAAGGCAATGAGCCCCCTGTTTCACGAAGTCTCTCTTAATCCCATTCATGAGGAGAGGAACCTCATGACCTAATCATCTTGTAAAAGCCCCATCTCTTTATACTGTCACATTGGCCATTATGTTTCAATAGCTGAAATTTGGAGGGAACCCACCAGCAGATTGTTTTCCAAGTTTGTGACCTCTGTCACCAGCATTCACAACTCAGTAGTGTTGGAAAATAACTCAGTGTGTTATTTTTTCTTTCCCTTCTTTTTTTCTTCAATGAGTATTTTATGTAGCTGCTATGAACCATATACTCTGTTATGAGAAAGAGATTTAGTTGGTAATGAACAAAACCAGACATGGACCCAGCTGTCTTGGAGGGAATGATTGTGGAAGACTGACATTGACATGACTCAATGATTATGCAAATGCTCAGAAGGAAATGAATGCCCCAGGAGAGTGTACAATACAGGAGATTGATCTGGTCTAGGGGTCTGGGAAAATACTTCCTGCAAGAGGAGAAGCCCAGATTGAGATCTGAGGGATAAGTGAAGAGCATGGTAAGTGGGGCCAAAAACATGTTCAAAGGGCTTGTGTCTGAAGGGAGCTTCAGTTATATCTTAATAACAGCTCATCCTGAAAATGACACTTCTTTCAGCATCCAAATTGGTACAAGCAAAGACACGGATGGCTCCACTTGTTCCTATTTGTGATATTGGTGCACTTCGATTAATGAAAGCAAATTTGAAATGTCTGTTAATGAGGTCACTTACTTTACCAAGACCACAAATGATTACATTTCAAAAAAATTTTTAGCTACTACATATCTAGTGGTGAAATATACATTTTGCAGTGAAAACTAAATTCAATTTTACCATACTGTGGTTTTCTATGGTATAGTAATAATGGTCATGCTGTGTGACTCCCAATAAGAGGAATCACAACTCAAGGCTAATTGTGCAGAATATTTATATTGAATTTATATAAATTATAAGAGACAAGATAGGTATTTTCATGTTTGTATGTATAGCCATTAATTAAATATGATACCTTGGAAGTCATCTACTGGGAGTGGTCATTGTGGTACAACAAGTCAGGATGCTGCGTGGGCCACCTGCATCTCACAGTTGAGTGCTGGTTTGAATTCTGTCTATTCCACTTTTAATCCAACTTCCTGTTAATGTATCCAGGGAGGCAGCAGATTTTGACCCAGTATTTGGACCCCTGCCATCCATGTGGAAGATCCAGACGGAGTTCTGGTCTCTTGGGATTGGCCCGGCCCAGCCCTGGCTGTTGTGGGCTTTTGGGGAGTAAGCCAGTAGATGGGAGATTTCTCTCTCTCTCTCTCTCTCTCTCTCTCTGCTGTGTCAATCTGCCTTTCAAGTAGACAAAACTAAATAAACATTTTTTTAAAAACTTCTCTACTGGCCGGTGCCGCGGCTCACTAGGCTAATCCTCCACTTGCGGCGCCAGCACACCGGGTTCTAGTCCTGGTCGGGGCACCGGATTCTGTCCCGGTTGCCCCTCTTCCAGGCCAGCTCTCTGCAGTGGCCAGGGAGTGCAGTGGAGGATGGCCCAAGTGCTTGGGCCCTGCACCCCATGGGAGACCAGGAGAAGAACCTGGCTCGTGCCATCGGATCAGCATGGTGCGCCGGCTGCAGCGCGCTACCGCGGCGGCCATTGGAGGGTGAACCAACGGCAAAAGGAAGACCTTTCTCTCTGTCTCTCTCTCTCACTGTCCACTCTGCCTGTCCAAAAAAAAAAAAAAAAAAAAAAAAAAACAACAAAACTTCTCTACTAAACAATTAAATGTTTATCATAGGCATCATTTTCTCTCAAGTTTTAAGAACTGTAGTATTATGTTATTAATTATAAGATAAACTAATTATGAAAATACTGATCAAGTTTTGTAACTGCTCTTTAGAAGTTTTTCTAATGTACAACTACCTACTTCACCTAAAAATTGATACACATAAGCATTTTTGTATTAGTTCAAAGTTTAAATATCAAATTGGATCTTATTTTTAAATTCGTAGGATTTTAGGTAAATCACCTAGTTTTAGAACATTCCCATTACTACAAAAATTCCTTTTAAAATTTATGTTTTTGTTTTGGAACAACCATAACCTGAAAAAAAAGTAACTGTGTGAATGACTACAGTATAAAATGTTTGTTGTTGGAATGGTAAGCTAATTAAATTCAAAAATCCAATCTCAAAAGTAAGTGACATCCAATCCACATTGCCACTCCCAGCCCCAGGCCACCAATGCTCTGCTTTCTGTCTCTCCAGAGAAACTTTTAACCTAATTAAATTGAACTGAACATAAGTAAAATGTGGTCAGAAACTGTGGCTTAGCAGGTAGCCCTCAGCTCATACTAATGTACAAAGAATGGAGTCCCTGGTACCTATTATGTGTCAATGTGTACTGAATGTGTAATTACTTTTTAATATTTCTTTCCTTTTTATGCCAGTGTTCAAAAATCCTCAAGAGTTGTAAAGAGGAACAAAAGAATCCAATTCTGTCCTTCCAGATGCTTTGTTAAAATCTTCAATAATGTGTCCACTGCCAGTGGTAATCCATCTGCTCTCCCTTTCTTTTGGAAATGCCATCAGCTTGTGAAGTAGGACAGTCCTAAGGTCATCTCCCTTCAAGGCTGCATGAACCCATTTGGGTTTAACATTATTATAGCAACAAGCTAAAGTAGTTTCTTTGCATCATATTAATGTCCTTGTTTCTCTACTCTTGGCAAATTTATTTATTTTCTTGCGTTTAAGAATTTAATGCCACTCAGTTTTGAAATTCATTGGACTGCCAACCCAAGAGTAAACATTTTATCATTTAGTGATTTATACATAATTATATTTTTTCAAATTACAGATGTTTCCAAAGAAAAACAAATGTAAATTTTAGAATTTCTTGTCTAATTGTGGTAAAGCATTAATTTCTAGATGATCTACTATGGCACTATTACAATTAACACTTGTTCAGGAATTTTAGTATCTGTACCTTTTGTAGATTTAACTGTCTATAGAAATTTCAAATTACAAGACTTAACTTGAGAACTTTAATATTATTCACCATTTTCTTTTCAATGAATATTGTCTGAAATGAAAATTAATCATGGAAATAGGAAAACTATAACTTGAACCTGTAATATTCTCTATTTCTTTAAAAAAAATTGATTTATTTGAGAGGCAGAGAGAAGAGGAACATGTGCACATGCAAACACACACACGCACAGGCAGGTGGTGGAGAGAGCTGCTTTTTTTTTTTTTTTTTTTTAAGATTTATATGTTTATTTGAAAGGCAGGTTTACAGAGAGAGGGAGAGAGAGAGAGAGAGAGAGAGAGAGAGGTCTTCCATTCACTGGTTCACTCCCCAAATGGCTGTGAGCTGATCTGAAGCCAGGAACCTGAAGCTTCTTTCAGGTCTCCCACATGGGTACAGGGGCCCAAGCACCTGGGCCATCCTCCACTACCTCCCTAGGCACGTTAGCAGGGAGCTGGACTGGAAATGGAGCAGCTGGGACTCCATATGGAATACCAGCACTTCGAATGGCAGCTTTACCCATTACGCCACAGCACTGGCCCCAAGAGATATTCTGATCCTCTGGTTCATTCCTCAAATGCTGGAAGGGGTCCTGGCTTGGAAGCTGGGAGCTCAAATCCAGGTCTCCCACTTGGGTGGCAGGAACCCAATTAGTTGGGTCATCATCACTGCCTCCCTGCCTGGGTCTGCCTTAGCAAGAAATTATAATCAAGAGCTGGAGTCAAGAGCAGAACCCATGCCCTCTGATAAGGGATATGGGCATCCTAACTCAAATCTTAGGTCAAAGGCCTGCCCCTTCATAGATATCTTAATATCAACTTGTCAAGTTCTTTGATTGGATTTTCTTAAATCTAATAGTTTAGGAAGAGCTAAAATCTTTATACTTGTTATCCACGAAAAGGACATAGAGATATGTGAGTCTTTTTAAAAATTGCTAAAATTTTCTTCGTAAAGTCTTGAATATCTTTTGCAAGATTTATTTAAAAATACTTCGTAATTTATGGCTTTGAAAATGGTATCTTTGTAGTTGCTTTTGCTTATGTAGATAATATCTTAATGATATAAGATGTTAATTACTCATATCTGTTTATTAATCTTTTAAAATATATTTATTTATTTCCATTTCTTTTGAAAGGCAGAGAGACAGATATTCCATCTGTTGGTTCACTCCTCAAATGCATGCAACAGCCAAGGCTGGGCCAGCCCTGAACCAGGAGCCAGGAACTCCATTTGAGTCTCCCATGTGGCAAGGACCCAATTACTTGAGCCATCACTTGCTGCTTCTCAGGAAGCTGGAACGGAAGTGGAGGAGCTGGAACATTAAACAGGTACTCCAGTATGGTATGTGGACCTCCCAACTGGCTACTTCATGGCTCTGCCAAATGCCTGCCCCTGTTTATTAATCTTATAAGTTTATACTTTTATGACTTTTAGTAATTTGTAATAGGTTATTTTGGCTTTTGCTATGTGAGCAGTTTTATCACTTTCAGATAAAATTTTGGTTTTGTCCTGTCCAATATTAGCAACTTTTATTTATTTTTCATATAAAATCCTGCTGGCTAGGATCTTTGGTATACTGCTAATTAGGAGATGTGATGGTAGACTTCTGTCATTCTTGATTTGAACAGGAATGCTCAATATTTCACCATTGTGAAGGGAATTTGTGATAGGTATTTTGTAATTATCTTTTTGGAGTTTGAGGAAGCTTACTTTCATGCTGAAGTTGATGAGTATTTTTGTTAGTATGTCAATTTTATCAAATTATGGAATTTATTGGGTTGATCATTCTTTTTTTTTTTTTTTACTTCCTTAATCTATAAGTGCTGTAAGGTACACAAATATTTCTAATGCTAAACCAATCTTAGATTTCTTTGATAAATCTACTTTGGTCATGATGTATAGTGTATAACATGGTTTATCAATATTTTGTTTACAATTCTTGTTTTGGTGGCATAAGGATGAATGGTCTAGAATTTTCTTTACTTACATACTCCTTCTCTTGTTTTGATAGTAAAGTTATATTCAGTTTATAAAATTACTTGAGACATATTCCTCCTTTTTAAAAAAATCCCCTGAGTTTGTGAAAGTATGGAATTACTTCTATTGAATAAATATATATTTATACACACACACACACACAAATACATCCATATATATCTTACCTGTAACCTTTGAAATGAAGTGTAAAAGCAGAGGCATATGGGAATTGACATTTGCAAAACTGAATAATAAATCAGGATTAAAATGATTAGTGTTAACAACTCAGTCTTCCTACAGTACTCACACCATGTAGCTAACAACAGAAAAAAGAGAAAGCAATTATGGATTGTGAGAATCCTTTTTTAGTCAAATGCTTCCTCATGAGCATTTATGCAGCTAGGAAAGACAAAATGAAAAGCTTTGAACTTCCACTGAATGAAAGAGAATCCTCATTTACAGAAGACAAAGTGAAGCTGATTGCCACCTCTTCTCCAGCATGCCTTGAGCGTTTCTCATTTGCCATCAGATAGCACAGAATGATGGGCGCTGTCTTTCCCCACAACCTTGTGTTGCCATAGACACTTGCCCCATTCTCAAATCCTCTTCCTTTCACACATTTCCTTTACAAAAGGAGTGCTGATTGAATTCAAATAAATTCATGCAAAATGCATACATAAAAGGGAAAATAAAATTAGAATATGACTGAGTTACTTGGCTTCCTAAACTCGCACCTCCAGATTCTTTTCTTAGCTAATGGAAAGAGCAGCTTGCTTAATGGCATATATACATTTCACTACTCCTTCTAAACTCATTCAATAACCCTTGAAATAAAACCAAGCTGAAAAAACAAAGGCTTCATGAAAATTAATTGAGACATTTTCTGTTGCACATTTTTCTTACAAAGTTGTATCATTCTCCATTTGTTGATTGGCATTACCAAACATTTTGGCTTATTTTAATGTTGAATTTCATATATTAGAACCACTGCTGTTATATATTATTCTTGTTTCTTAGTGACATAGACAATGGATGTCATTTCCATTTTACAAATGAGAATCACCTCAGAATAGTCATGGATTTCCCAATGAGAATAAGATCTATGTTTTATAACATTCATCTGCTTAAATCTATAACATCATACCATGTATTTAAAAGGATATTAAAACTATTGAGAACTTGATTAGCATTACTTAATGATAACTAGGCCTTGCCTAAGAAAAGGAAAAAATTAGGCCCGTGGAAAACAGGTTTGTTCTATTTAAAATCTCTTTTTCCTCTGGGCCATAGAAGGAAAATGGTAAGGGAAGAATCTACTTTAATATTGCACTATTATTTGAAATGTTTGTAATATATTGGTTCAGTTTATTTTTTTAAATTTTTATTTATTTTATTTGAAAGGCAGAGAAAGAGAGAGGGAGAAAGGGAGAGAGAGGAAGAGAGAGGGAGAGGGAGAGGGAGAGAAAGAGAGAGAGAGAGAGGGAGAGAAAGAGATCCTATCTGCTGGTTCACCCCTCGAATACCTGCAACAGCAAGGGCCGGCAAGCCAAGTTGAGAACTCAGCCCACGTCTTCCACGTGGGTTGCAGAGACTCAATCACTCAAATCATCAACAGCTGCCTCTCAGACTGCTCATTAGCCGAAAGCTAGAATTGGAAATAGAGCCAAGACTCAAACCTAGGCACTCCAATAAGCAAAGAAATGTCCTAATTGTTGCACCAAACATCCACTCCATTGGGTCAGTTTAGACTCTCCTTGTTATGAGCTGAACTGTGTTCCTCCCTCCAAAACTCGTGTGTGAAGCTCTAACCCCCAAAACCTCAAAATGTGACTGTGTTTGGAGTTAAGAGCTTTAAAGAAGTGATGAAAGAATGGGTGTTGGCCTAGCAATCAAGATGCCACCTGGGATACCTGCATTCCATACTGCGTGCCTGCGTTTGAGTCCTGGCTCCACTCCTAATTTCAACTTTCTGCTAATGCACACCCTGGGAGGCAGGAAGTGATGGTTTCTGCTGCCTATGAAGGACATCTGTCACCCACATGGAAATTCCTGCCACCCAGGTGGGAGACCTGAACAGAGTTCCTGGCTCCTGGCTTCCGCTTCGCTCAGCCTCAGCTGTTACAGGCATTTGCGTAGTGAACCTACACGTGGGGGTTTCGCTGCCTACACTTGATCGCAGTCAAAAGGCAGAGAAATGATGAGAAGATGAAGCCTTTAAGGAGAGCCTTAGTCCAATATGACCAACGTCCTCTTAAGGAGAACAAATCAGGACAGAAGAAGAGACACTGGAGGTGAACCCAGAGAGGAAAGTCTGTGTGGGAACACAGGGAGAGGTGGTCACCAGCAAGGCAAAGACGAGTCCTCAAGAGAGACCAAATCTGCTGAGACTTTGATCTTGGACTTCTGGTGTCCAGAACAGTGGGAAAACAAATTTCTGTTGTTTAAGTTACCCAGTCTGTGGCATTTTCTAGCAGCCCTAGCTGTTGTAAGTATTACATTGCCTTAAAAACACTGGTTTTGAGGAGGAAGAGTGATCAGTCATCATTGAGAAGCATCCTTGGGCTTCTAAAGTTTCTCAAGTCATAAGTTGGGGCTTTCAAAAAGGAGTCTTTCCATAAACTACAAAACAGAGACTAGCATTTGACTATAAATACTCACAAGAATCACTTCATGAATAGCGTCTTGTATTTTGGAAAAATGGTTCCAAATGAACTTGCTTATTACCAAACACTTGACTGAACTACATTACACAGAAGCATGGCAAGGATCCAACAGCATTTTCAAGTTAACAATGAATTATAAACAACTACATATTCTTTTTCTGGGCCTATCTCCAGAAGGCATTATTTAATTTGGAATTCATTTTTTGTATTCAAAAAAATGTTTAATAAATTGAGATTTTTTAATTGAAGCAGCAAATTCACATAAATGTATTTTAGGTGCTATATTTTTATTTTTAATAATTTATTGAGGTGAAGTTCACATGCCATAAAATTAAATAGTTTAAAGTTAACAGTTTGGTTACATTATTTATATTCCCAATGTTGTGCAACCACCACTTCTATCTAGGTATAAAATATTTCTAGTACTCCAAAGTAGAACTTCTTTTTTTATTTGACAGGTAGAGTTACAGACAGTGAGAGGGAAAGACAGAGAGAAAGGTCTTCCTTCCATTGGTTCACTCTTCAAATGGCCGCTATGGCTGGCACTGCACCGATCTGAAGCCAGGATCCAGGTGCTTCCTCCTGGTCTCCCATGTGGGTGCAGGGCCCAAACACTTGGGCCATCCTCCACTGCCCTCCCAGGCCACAGCAGAGAGCTGGATTAGGAAGAGGAGCAGCCGGGACTAGAACAGGTGCCCATATGGGATGCTGGCGCCGCAGGTGGAGGATTAACCAAGTGAGCCACTGCTCCGGCCCCGAACGTAGAACTTCTTAACTGCTAAGCAGTTTCTCTGCATTCCTATCTTCCCGCAGCTCCTCGCCACAATCAATATGTGTTCCCTCTATGGACTTATCTGTCTGGACATACATTTGAATGGAATCATACAATGTTTGTCCTTTGGCATCTGTTTTTTTCATGTAACACCTTGTTTTCAGTGTTCATCCATGTTGCAGCAGGTATCAGTACCTCATTCTTTTTATGGCTGAATAATATCCCATTTTATGTGCATACTACATTTTGTTTACCTGGTCATTTGCTCATGGACATTGGGCTTTTTTCATTTTTTTAGCTATTATTAATAGTGCCACTGTGAACATGCGTGTATGTATGCTTGTTTGATTCCCTATTTTCAATTCTTTTGGTATATACTAAAGGTGACATTTCTGGTTTATGTTATAATCTTATACTTAACTTTATTTTGAATTTGAGAGGTGGAGAGAGACAGAGAGAGCATCCATTTTCTGACCAATACTCCAAATGCTCACAACAGCTGTGGCTGAGCCAGGCTGAAGCCAGGAGCTGGGAACTCTATCAAGATCTCCCACATAGGTGACAAGAATCCAAGTACCTGAGCCATCACTTGCTGCTGCCCAGGAAGCTGGAATTAGGAGCAGAGCCAGGACTTGAATTCAGGCACTCTGATGTGGGTGTCTCAAGCAGTGTCTTAACCGCTAGGCCAAACACTGTCCCTAAGTTTAACTTTTTAATGAACCACAAAACTGTTTTCCAGAGTGGGTGCACCATTTTACATTCCACCAACAATGTTTAATGATTTCAGTTTATCCATATCTTTCACAATACCTATTCCTTTCTGTTTTTATTAGTGTCTTAACTGCTTAGTGTGCAGGGAGATCTCTTTGTGGTTTTGATTTGTATTTCCCTAAGGATCCTCAGGTTGAGCATCTTCTCATGTGCACATCGATCATTTGTATGTTTTCTTTGGAAATATGCCTATTTAAGTCTTTAGTTCATTTTAAAAAGATTTATTTTATTTTGTTTATTTGGAACGCAGAGTTACAGAGAGAGGGAGGAGGGGGAAAGAGAGAGAGAGGGAGAGAGGGAGAGAGGGAGAGAAGGGGAGAGAGAGAGAGAGAGAGAGAGAAAGATCTTCTATCTGCTGGCTTATTTCCCAAACAGCTGGAATGACCAGGCCTTGGCCAGGCTTAAGCCAGGAGTCAGGAGTTTCATCTAGGCTTCTCCGGTGTAGATGGCAGGGGCCCAAGCACTTGTACCATCTTTTGCTGCTTTCCCAGGCACATTAGCAGGGAATTGGACCAGAAATGGAGCAGCCAGAACACAAACCAGCATCCATATTGGCTGTTGTCCTTGCAGGTGGTTTAACCTTAATAACACTGGCTCAGATTTTGCTAATTTTTAATTGGGTTATTTCTTTATTTGTTTTTGAACTTGTAATCATTCTTCATATACTCTGCATGTGAAACCCTTATCAGATACATGATTTGTAACTATTTTCTCTCATCTTGCACATTGTCATTTCACTTTCTTTATGTTTTTTGATGCACAAAAATTTAAATTTTGAAGAAGTTCAAGTTATTTATTTATTTATTAATTATTTTCTTACTTGGGCTTTCAATGTCATAGCTATCTAATTCACAAAAAATGAATCAGTCTAAAGTGTGAGCAATTCGTTGGCATTAATTGTGTGCACAATGTGGTTGGTAGTACAATTACCACTCCTATCTAGTTATACATTCATTGTTAAATTAAAGGTCACAGCAGAGTAGGCATTTAGCCTTATGGTTAAGATGTCTGTGCCATGGCTCACTAGGCTAATCCTCCACCTGTGGCACTGGCACCCCGGGTTCTAGTCCCAGTTGGGGCGCCGGATTCTGTCCCGGTTGCTCCTCTTCCAGTCCAGCTCTCTGCTGTGGCCCAGGAGGGCAGTGGAGGATGGCCCAAGTCCTTGGGCCCTGCACCCTCATGGGAGACCAGGAGGAAGCACCTGGCTCCTGGCTTCGGATTGGCGCAGTGGGCCAGAATTTGCAGGCCGTAGCGGCCACTTGGGGGGGGTGAACCAATGGAAAAAGGAAGACTTTTCTCTCTGTTTCTCTCTCACTGTCTAACTCTGCCTGTCAAAAAAAGTCTGCATCCCATAGGGTAGTGCCTGGGTTTGAGGACTCCCTCCAGCTCCAGCTTCTTGCTAATGTGGACCCTGGAAGCTGTAGTCATGGCTCAAGTTATTGGGTTCCTGTCACCCACATGAGAGATCCAGGCCCAGTCATTGCAGGCATATGGGGAGTGAACCAGCACATGGGAGTTCTTTCACTTCTATCTGTTTCTCTGCGTATTTCAAATAAATAAATAAATTTTTAAAAGTCTTAATGATTTCTATATTTTCTTCTATATGTTTCTCCTTATATTTAAGTTGTTGCTTCATTTTGAATTAATTTTTATATATAAAAAAGATAAAGATCCAACTTTTTCCTTTTGTATATGGAAAGGCATTTTTTCCAGCACCATTTGTTGAAAAAATTGTTCTTTCCCCATCAGATGAACCCTTGTCAAAAATCATTTGGCCATAGATATATAGATTTATTTCTGAACTTCCATTTTTATTGATCGGTGTCTTTGTCTATCTTTATGTGAGTAGTATCATGCTTTTTTGATTACTATGGCTTTGTAGTATGTTTTGAAGTTGGAAAGTGTGAGTACTCCCGCTTTGTTCTTTTTTATCAAGATTGTTCTTGCTACTTGACCCCCTTGATTTATTTATTTCTGTTGAAAACATCATTGAGATTTTCATAGGGTTACATTGAATCTGTAGATTGCCTTGGTAGCATTTTCATCTTCTAATCCATGTATGTGTGATGTGTTTAACTTCATTTAAGTCTTCTTTAATTTCCTTTAGTAATACTTTATAGTTTCAGTGAGCAAGTCTCTTATCCTTGGTTAAAATTAGTATTAGGTATTTTATCCTTTTGGATAGTTTGGGTAGTTTTGTAATATAAGTGTTTGCATAATTTCCTTTTCACATTGTTCATGGCTTGTATATAGAAATTCAATGAAAATTTTTTTTGCATTGACTTTATATCCTGTGACTTTACTGAATTGATTTATTAGGTCTCTCAGCCTTTCTTGGTGGATTTTTGGGGATTTTTTTAATGTATGACATCATGTAATCTATGAGTACAGACAGTTTAATTACTTTCTTTTTCAATTTTTAAAAGATGTATTTATTTATTTGAACACCAGAGTTACAGCGAGAAAGGGAGCAAGAGATAGAAAGAGAGAGAGGAAGAGAGAGAGAGAGAGATATCTTCCATCTGCTGGTTCACTCCCCAAAAGGCCTCAATGGCCAGGGATGGGTCAGGCCAAATCCAGGAGCCAGGAGCTTCTTCCAGGTCCCTCACTTGGGCTCAGGGGCCCAAGCACTTGGACCATCTTCCACTGCTTCCCCAGGCCACTAGTAGGAGCTGGATTGGAATAGGAGCAGTCGGGATACAAACCAGTGCCTACATGGGATGCTGGTTCTGCATGCAGAGGCTTAACCTGCCACAGCCTCAGCCTCAGATTTTTCTCCTTTTTAAAAGTAAGCATTTACTGCTATAAATTTTCCTCTGAGTAATGCCTTGACTGCAGCTCAAAAATTTTGGAACTTTGTGCTTTTGTTTTCATTTGTCTGAACTGTTTTCTAATTTTACTCTTTGATTTATTCTTTGATGAATGTTTATTTAAGAGTATGCTGTTTTATTTCTACATATTAGTGAATTTTAATTTTCCCTCTGTTGTTGATTTTTAATTTTTTAAAGATTAAAAAATTTAGTAAAACTCTTCTTGTGGCCTAACATATGGTTTAGTCTGGAGAATCTTCCATATGCATTCAAGAATAATATGTAGGAGTCTTGGTGGGTGCTGAAGAGAACATTCCTGCTGTGCCAGAAACCTTTAAGAAAGTGGGGAGGAATTTCACAGAGCTGATCTTCAAGCACTTGAGAATGAAGTTTGCCCAAAATATGCTTTGAAAGGCAGGACTGTCACAAGGAATATAGGCAGATGTACAAAACTGAAATGCAGATGATGAAAATGGCAAGAAAATCTGGCAACTTGTATTTACCTGCAGAACCCAAATTGGCATTTGTCATCAGTGTCAGGGGTATCAATGGTGTGAGCCCTGAAGTCTGCAAAGTGTTACAGCTTCTTTGCCTCTGCCAGATCATCAATGGCACCTTTGTTAAACTCAACAAGACTTTGATTAACTTGCTGAGAATTGTAGAACCATTTATTCACGGTGGTACCCAAATATGAAGTCACTATATGAGCTAATTTTCGGGTCTGGCTATAGCAAAATCAGTAAGAAGGGACTTGCCATGACAGATAACACTCTCATTGCCTATTCTCTTAGTCAGTGTAGTGTCATTTGCATAAAGGATCTGATTTATGAGGTCTATACTGTTGGGAAACATTACAAGGAAGCAAATAACTTCCTGTGGCTCTTCAAATTATCTTCTCCATGAGGTGGGATGAAGAAAAAGACCACTCATTTTGTAGAGGGTGTAGATGCTGGCAACAGGGAAGACCAGATCAAATAGCTTGTTAGAGGGATGAACTAAAGTGTTTACTGTGTTATTTTTGTAATCTAGTCAGGTAATAAACAGTGACTACATTCAAACTGAAAAAAAAAAAGAATAATTAATCTGTCATTGTTTAGTAGAATAGTCTGCGTATGTCTGTTAGGTATAGTTGATTTAGTGCCTGTGTCCAATAGCCCAATGTCTAGGTTTCTGTGAGGATAGTTTCTGTCTATTACCTTTTTTCTTTGAATGGACCATTTACTCTTTCTCTGTATGCCTTGCGCCATTTTGTTTAAAACTGGATATTTGAATATTATATTATGGTAACTCTAGAAATCATATTCTCTCTCTTTCCTAGGATTTATTGCTTTTGATTTCTTTTTCTAAAAATTTGTTTATTTATTTGAAAGGTAGAGAGAGAGAGAGAGAGAGAGACAGACAGACATACACACACAGAATATCTTTCATCTGCTTCTTCATTCCCCCAAATGGCCATAACAGTTGGGAATGAGGTCAGGCTGAAACCAGGAGCCAAAAACTCCATTCTGGTCTCCCATGTGGGTGGCAGGGGCCCAAGCACTTGGGCCATCATCTGCTGCTTTCCTAGGTTCATTAGTGAATTGGAAGTGGAGCAGCTAGGACTCGAACTGGCCCTCATATGGGATGCTGGCATTGCAGGATGCAGCTTAACTTGCTGCCCCACAGTGGCATCCCCAGCTGCTCTTGATGTAAAAGACTGTAATCACACGTTTGTTTAATGACTATTGTATACGATTTTAACAGAAACTGTGTTCCTTTTACTGTATGCTAACTGAAGTTTCTGTTTCTTTAGCTTTTATTCACGTAACATTTTGACAGACACTTCTTAGAACAACAGGAACTTTTAAAAAAGGCAAAGAAAAATAAAGAAAAACCAAAACCAAAAAGCAACAAATAAACACACAAAACTCTCAGCCTTTGCAGTTTGCCCTGCACTCCTTCAACACATAGGCCTTTTGCAACTCTGTCTTAGCTTTCATTTCCCACTTGCACTCAGCCTAGAGATCAACCAAAGGTTAAAATATACTGTCTTCTCCTGTGTTCTGCCCTTAGCACTCATGTGCCTTTATAATTTTCCAGTGTGTGCAGGCCATTTTGAATGCCCTAATTTCCCAAAGAAACTTTCTTTTAAAAAAAAAAGATTTATTTTATTTATTTGAAAGAGTTACACAGAGAGAGAAGGAGAGGCAGAGAGAGGGAGAGAGAGAGAGAGAGGTCTTCCATTCGCTGGTTCATTCCCAGTGGATTCATTGGCAGAGCTGATCCAAAGCCGGAGCCAAGAGCCTCCTCCAGGTCTCCCAAGAGGGTGTAGGGACCCAAGGACTTGGATCATCTTCTACTGCTTGCCCAGGCCATAACAGAGAGCTGGATCAGAAGTGGAACAGCTAGGACTTGAATTGGCACCCATATGGGATGCCGGCACTGCAGGTGGCGGCTTTACCCACTACGCCACAGTGCCTGCCTCCCAAAGAAACTTTCTTCCCACCTTTCTTCCCTGGCTTTAGGCAGTTGCATATACCAACCGTCATTTTCTGCCCTAGTCTGTGATGAGTTTTTTGTTTGTGGTATTTCACAGGGACAAATGCCCATCACTCTCTGCCTGAGTGAGTTCCAAGTTGGGCAAAACAGAGATGAGCACCCTGCAGCAGTCCTGGACCCAGACATGTTAGATTACATAAACCCAGTAAGTAGCAAATAAGGTTTGCCCTGCTTCCTCCAGAACCGAGTACCAAGGTCCCATGCTGGGAGTACAAACCTCATCTTCAAGCTCAGCATGAGCCAAGGAGGGAGTGGGGTACGGGCAGGTCTTTCCCACTGGTTTTTATTTGCTTTTTCTTGATTCACTGTTTGGTTGCTATAAACCTTTGACTATTTTCTTGAGTTCTGACCCAGTTGGTTCTGAGAGTTGCTGCTTTATTATTATTTTTTTAATGTTCTGCTGAGAGACTGGCATTTGGAACTGCCCGACCTGCCATATTGCTGAGGTCACTTCATGAAAAATATTTTTAATTAATCATTAAAACAAGTCATGTACCTAACATCTAAGTTCAAATGTCCCCAATATTTGGACCATTTTCTTACTACTGTGGTTCTCCTTTCTTCTTTTCTGAGGCTGTTGATGATATCTTTCAGATATCTGATCTAATATTGGAACCCAACAGTGATATTATAATGATAATGGGCATTTGCTATGTACCAGACCCTGGCGGAGTACTTTATTTGCCGTATTTAATTCAATCCTCATAACAATTCCACCACAAGGGAACTATTATAGTTCCTATTCCATCAGTATACTCTGAAGCTCAGGGAGGTTGAGCCAGCCAGTGGCAAATGTGAGATTTAAAGTGAAGTCTGATGATACAGTTTATACTTTTCTTTAAGGTTAGACTTGTTCCTGGGGCAGCTGTGACTCATCAGTGCTTGGATCTTGTTCACTCTCCCATCTGAATGTTTACTGATTCTCTTTCCACCATGGTGGTTTCTAGGCCAAGGGAAAGACCAGACTCAGGACAGAATGGAGTACAGCATCTGCTCAATTCTATAACCTTGATGTTTGGTTGACTTTGATATTTTTTTTTCTCTGCTTCCTTCCTCTCTTATCTTTTCTCTACCTCTTGTAGGTTATTTTTCCAGTTCATAAGACCAGGGCAATGTCTGTAGGGGAAGTCGAGCAGCAATCTTTGGATGTAGTTTGGAAAACTTTTGAAAACTCTCAGTGCCTAAGAATTGCAGTCCTAGCGGTCTGTCATATAGGGAAATTTTAAAATAAAACATGCTAAGTCAAGATATTTTATTCTGGGGTTGATGTTGTGAAGCAGTTGGGTTAAGCTGCAGTCTGCAATGCCAGCACCCATATTGAGGACCAGTGAGTATTGATTGCTCTGCTTCCAATCCAGAGCTCTGCTAATGCACCTGCGAAGGCAGCAGAAGATGGCTCAAGTACCTGGACCCATGCCACCCATGTGGAATACCAGGATGGTGTTCCTGGTCTTATTTATTTGAAATGCAGAGTAATGGAGGAAGAGAAAGGAGAGAAGAAAGAAGAGAGAAGGGAGAAGGAGAAGAGAGAAGAGAGGGAGAGATAGAGAGAGTGCCAGGGCTTCTATCTGTGGGTTCATTCTCAAAACCCACTATGGCCTGGGCTGGGCCAGGCCCAAGCCAGGAGCTAGGAACTCAGTCCAGGTTTTTTATGTGGTTGGCAAGAATCCAAGCACTTGAGTCATTACTGCTATCTCTCAAGGTCTATATTAGCAGGAAGCTGGAGTCAGGAACTGGAGCCAGGGATTACATCCTGGTTCTTTGATGTAGGATGCCAGACCAAACACATATCTTTAGAGCTCTGACCTCATGTTTGGAATTTAAGTATGTGCCTCTTGGTAGCTTGTGGACTCCCAAGCCACTGTTCAGGGTGCTTCTGCTTCAGAATTTGCTGCTTCTGTCACACCCACAGACAAGGATGGCATCATTTCCTAATGAATCCTTGCAGTCAAAAAGGTACATCTGAGTGGATTGCTCTGTATGATACTCTTATTCATGCTGCCGCCAAAGCCAACCAACCCTCTGTGTGTTTATCTGCAGGTGGAAGAGATGTAGCTTGGGCTGAGATGCCAGCGTGATGGTTTTTGTTGTTACTCTCAGTCTCAACCTAAGCCTCGGTGATTCCTCAAAGAGAAGTGTGTCCTCCCTCTGCTTTATGCTTAGGGAAGAATACTCTCTGTTGGACTGGTTGGCTGGGGTATATTTTACTACATTATCATGTACTGCCAGTTCCTGTGGGCTGAAACTTCTCACTGGAAAGGATGGAAGCATAGAAAAGGTTCTGGCTGCCTCTTGGATCTAAATTGAAAGTTTTCTTTCGACTGGCGCTGCTGTTCACTATGATAATCCTCCTCTTGCGGCGCCGGCATCCCGGGTTCTAGTCCCGGTTGTTCCTCTTCCTGTCCAGCTCTCTGCTATGGCCCAGGAGTGCAGTGGAGGATGGCCCATGTGCTTGGGCCCTGCACCCCATGGGAGACCAGGAAGAAGCACCTGGCTCCTGGCTTCGGGTTGGCAGGGTGTGCTGACCATAGCAGCCATTTGGGGGGTGAACCAACAGAAGGAAGACCTTTCTCTCTGTTTCTCTCTCTCTGTCTAACTCTGCCTGTCAAAAAAAAAAAAAAAAAAAAAAAAAGAAAGAAAGTTTTCTTTCAGCCGACTTCTGGTGCAGATGTCAGCACTCATGGCTCTACTTGTATGCATGATAATCCTTCTTGGGGGCCTCATTACCCCTTCTCCTTATCTCCATGACTTTGACCAGAGCCAGCACTGAGTTGGGCAAGGACACCAAAATATGGACTAGACTTGTATCCTAGAGAAAAGCATGATTTGAATTTGGTTTAAAATTTGTCTTCTATCTGGTGTAACATTAAACCAGCAACTACTTATGGCAAATGACACACATGCATGATCTAATGAGAAGATATAGTTCCTTAATGATTCCTACATCTCAGTGATGTGCCCTTTGAAAGTGGAGATACTCAAATTTTGCGTGGAGTGAGAAATATGGATGGAAAGAATCCTCATCTTTGGATTCATGCCTAGGCTCCGAGTGTAGCCATAGCCACTCTGAAATGTCCACCCATACTGTAAAAAGAATTTTCATCTGTGTCATTACTTCCTCACTCTGTTTATTATTGTGCTATTGGGTGCAAAGTCATTCTATACATGTTCTCTTGAACTTAGGCTACCAGATCAATTTGAATACCTGAACTTAAAAGGAGTAGGGCCGGCGCTGTGGCTCAACAGGCTAATCCTCCACCTTGCGGCGCCTGCACACCGGATTCTAGTCCTGGTCGGGGCGCCAGATTCTGTCCCTGTTGCCCCTCTTCCAGGCCAGCTCTCTGCTATGGCCCAGGAGTGCAGTGGAGGATGGCCCAAGTGCTTGGGCCCTGCACGCCATGGGAGACCAGGAGAAGCACCTGGCTCCTGGCTTCGGATCGGCGCGGTGCACCGGCTGCGGTGGCCATTGGAGGGTGAACCAACGGCAAAGGAAGACCTTTCTCTCTGTCTCTCTCTCTCACTGTCCACTATGCCTGTCAAAAAAAAAAAGGAGTAGGGACTTTCATTTTAATCCAAGCAGGATTTTCTGGTTGCATGCAGCAAATATAGCGAATTCTGGCCAATTTAAACAAAACTCAAAATCAATACCAGGTTTTAATGGAAAGATAGGAAGTGGCTCAAGGGATTGAAACCCAAACAGGTCCTGGAAGCCAGGATCAGGAATTAAGAACATCAGGAGGCACCATTTGAATGATTGCATTTGAACTTTCTATCCTTGCATTTTATAGCTCATAATTCAGATTCTGAGAAAACAATATGCTAATTGGTCTTGCTTATTGCACACGACCAACTCTGGGTGATGTGAGATTGCAACTGATAGTCTACCAAGACTGCATATGCAAAGGAAAATCAGGGTAGAATGCTCAGATCCTTATTTACTCCCTGTCCGAGGCAATTTGGGCTGCTGTGACAAAGCACCACAGATTGTGTAGCTTAGAAACCCCAGAAATTTATTTTTCATAGTTTTAGTGTTGAATCTGAAACTCCAAGATGAGATTGGTTGCATGATGGGATTCTGTTGAGGGCCCTCCTTTAGGTTGCAGACTGCAGACTTCTCTTTGTATCCTTATAAGGTAAATAAAGAACTAGCAAGCTCTTTGATTTTTTAAAAAGATTTATTTCTTTATTTCGAAGGCAGAGTTAAAGAGAGGCAGAGGCAGAGAGAGAGAGACACAGAGAGAGAAATCTTCCATCCACTGGTTCACTCCCCAAATGGCTACAACGATCAGAGCTGTGCTGATCTGAAGCCAGGAGCCAGGATCTTCTTCTTTGTCTCCCATGCGGATGCAGATGACCAAGCACTTGGGCCATCCTCCACTGCCTTCCCAGGCCAGAGCAGAGAGCTGGATTTGAAGAGGAGCAGCCAGAATCAAACCAGCACCCTTATGGGATGCTGGCACTGCAGGTGGTGGCTTTCCTGCTATGCCACAGTGCCAGTCCCTCTAATCTCTTTTTATAAGGGCATGAGTCAAAGCCATCCTTGTGACCTAATCACCTCTGGAAGCCTCCACCTCTAAATAAATCATTTTTTGAGTAAAGACTTTTGACTTTTTTTTTTATTTGACAGGTAGAGTTATAGACAGTGAGAGAGAGAGAGAGAGAGAGAGAGAGAGAGAGAAAGGACTTCCTTCCGTTGGTTTACTCCCCAAATGGCTGCAATGGCCGGAACTGCGCGGATCCGAAGCCAGGAGCCAGGAGCTTCCTCCTGGTCTCCCATGTGGGTGCAGGGGCCCAAGCACTTGGGCCATCCTCCACTGCCTTCCCGGGGCACAGCAGAGAGCTGGACTGGAAGAGGAGCATCCGGGACTAGAACTGGCACCCATATGGGATACCGGTGCCGCAGGTGGAGAATTAGCTAAGTGAGCCACGGCGCCGGCCCTTGACTTTTGAATTTTAGCAGAATGCAATCATTCCATCCATAGTCCCTGTTCTTCCCTTGTGTCTCTGAATGCAGATGGATGAGCAGGCCAAGGAGTCTTGTGCAATTTCTTCCCCAGAAGCATTTACTCTGAAGACCAATGTGTTAGGAGAGATGTGGATGGTATCCTTCTGCCCTTGGAGCTGGAACCCAGGTTTTGGTCAAAATATCTGCTTCCATTACTTTCTTCCAGAATAGATTGTATTTTGAAAACTGGTTCTTTTATTTATTATAGGCCTAAAATATTAAACCAATATGTTAAAGTATATTTTCAGGATTCCAGCATTCTTCAAAGCTTCAGAAAAGTTTTTTTCCAAATCTGAGCACTAAAATATCAAGAAGGAAATCACCTAAGCTCAGTAATGCCCAGAGAAATTATTATGCACAAGCAACTTGTTAGAGAAAGAGGAATGTGATTTCAAATCAGATGCACAGAAAAAGTGGAAATGATAAATATAGAAAGTAGAATCTAGTAATCACAATCCCATAGTGTCCTGATCAGTTGTTTCTTATTCATTTATTCATTCCTTAAATATTTATCAAGTACTTATTCTGTGCTAGGAATTACACTGGGGTTCTGGGGGTGGACACAATCCCTGCCCATGTAGAGTTTGGTAGGGGTCACATTCCGGGGTGTATTCATTTAGAATACAACTTATAGCTGGAACATTCAGATGTTTCCAATATACATGTCATGATGATGCCAAAGTCCACTGGAGAGTCCATAATAAAACTCATTTTTCACTTTTAGGAATGAAGACATAGTCTGTATTTCTCCAATTTTTTTCCCACCGTTTCACACATACTTCCATTTTTCTCTATTTTTTTCTTTTTCTTTTAAATTAAGTAGACAAAATTTCTGAACATTGGGGTACTAATCTGCTACCTTTAATTTGTAGTAAGTTTAATGCTTTCAAGGAATTACAGTAGGGTTTTCCATTAAACAATGCAGCCTTTCCTAAAGCATGATGATCATGTTTAGGTTGAGGTTGTTTTTTTCTTTAGATATGTCAGACTAGCTGACACATGCTCCACGTTGTTCACAAAGAGGCAGCAGGAAGTTTTTGGAGCAATAAATACAGCAAGTAAAATAAAAGGTTTGTAGGCCTCCTCCTTTAGCCACTGGCTGAACTGCCCAGCAGATGGCTGCTGGGCAGGGGAGCACAAATGAGTAACACCTGCTGAACTGAGTGCTCTGTGAGGACAGAGATTGCCTCTGCCGTGGTCACTGTTGGAATTCCCAGCACTGAACACTGGCCAGCAGAGAGCTGGCACTCAGTATGTGTTTGTTACTTGAATGAGTAGAAATAAAACAAGAGAAGAGAAATTGTAATCTTCTTGCATGGCTTATTTATTTACCATATTTTTATTAAACATTTTTAACAGATGCATAAAACTTATACATATTTGTACAGGTCCTATGTAAGGTTTTCAGTACCTCTATACACTGAGTAATGTTCAGTCAGGGTAAACAAATTCATCTGCTTAAATATTAAACGTTTCTATATGGTGAAAACTTTCAAAATCCTGTGTTCTAGTGTTTTTAATATGGAAATAGACACTACATTAATGTCTCTAAATTCATCTTCTGTTGAATAGAACTTCAGAACTTCTTATTCCTGTCTAACTATAACTTAGTACCCGTCCCTTCCATACATCTTTGCTCCCTAGCCTCTGATAACCACCATTATATTTTTAACTTTTTTGAGATCTTCTTCTTCTTCTTTTTTTTTTTAATTTTTGACAGGCAGAGTGGACAGTGAGAGAGAGAGACAGAGAGAAAGGTCTTCCTTTTGCCGTTGGTTCACCCTCCAATGGCCGCCGCGGTAGGCGCGCTGCGGCCGGCGCACCGCGCTGATCCAATGGCAGGAGCCGTGTGCTTATCCTGGTCTCCCATGGGGTGCAGGGCCCAAGGACTTGGGCCATCCTCCACTGCACTCCCTGGTCACAGCAGAGAGCTGGCCTGGAAGAGGGGCAACCGGGACAGGATCAGTGCCCTGACTGGGACTAGAACCCGGTGTGCCGGCACCACAAGGCGGAGGATTAGCCTAGTAAGCTGCGGCGCCGGCCGAGATCTTCTTTCTTTACACTCCATACGTAAGTGAGATCATGCAATACTTGTCTTACGGTGCTTGGCTTATTTCGTTTAATATAATGACCTCCAGGTTCCTCCATGTTGTTGCAAATGACAAGATTTCATCTTTTTTATGGCTGTGTATTATTTCATTGTGGAAACGTACATTTTATTTATCTACTGGTTAGTGGGTAGACATTTAGTTTGTTTCAATTTCTTTGCTATTGTGAGTAGTGCTGCAGTAAATATAGGAGTGCAGATGTTTCTTTGACAGTGTAATTTAATTCCTTTGGATGTAACCCAGAAGTGGGATAGCCAGGTTGTATGATAAACCCATTTTTGGTTTTTAAGGAACCTCCGTATTGTTTTACAAAATGGCTGTAGTAATTTGCATGCCCACCAACAGTGTGCAGGGTTCCCTTTTCTCTACATCCACATCAGTATTTGTCATCTTTCATCTTTTTGGTGAAAAAAAAAAAAAGCCAGTCTAACCAGAGTGAAGTGATATCTCATTGTGGTTTTGACTTTCATTTCCCTGATGATTAATGACACTGAGCACTTTTTCATGTTGCTGTCGGCCATTTGGGAAAGGTCCTTTGAGAAGGGTCTGTTTAGATCTACTATCTATTTTTAAATTGAATTTCTTATTTATTTTTTTTCGAGTTGCTTGAATTCCCTATATATTCTAGTTATTAACTCCTCAGTTTGTTGATTGTTTCCTTTACTGTGCTGACCTTTTAGTTGGATAAAAATCTCAATTTTTAAATTTTGCTTTTTGTACTTTTAGGATCTGATTTTAAAAATCTTTTCCCATTCCAATGTCTTTTAATTTTTTAAAGATTTATTTATTTATTTGAAATACAGAGTTACAGCCGCAAGGCAGAGGCAGAGAGAGAGAGAGAGAGAGAGAGGTCTTCCATCCAGTGGTTCACTCCCCAAATGGCTGTAATGCCTGGAGCTGCACCAATCCGAAGCCAGGAGCCAGAAGCTTCTTCCTGGTCTCCCATGTGGGTGCAGGGGCCCAAGGACTTGGGCCATCTTCTACTGCTTTCCTAGGCCATAGCAGAGAGCTGGATTGGAAGTGGAGCAGCCAGGACTCAAACCAGCGCCCACATGGGATGCTGACACTGCAGGTGGTGGCTTCACCCTCTATGCCACAGCGCCAGCCCCTCCAGTGCCTTAAAGTTCCCTGGATTAAAATCAGACGATGTTTACTGCTCTTTTGCATAAGTTGTTGATCCTGAATTACATTTGATATATTCAAAACCCAGGACCCAATAAAAGTAGAATTTGGGTTCCTGGAGACACTCATTTTTCTGAGAAGTGGCCCTGGATGCTTTTATATTTACATTTAAAGTAAGAATCAATGCCTGCTTAGCCAGCATTAGCCAATTTAGTGAAAAATTATTCTTGATTATGCATTAAATTTTATTTATAGAAGATTGAGATTAATCTATGTATACTTAGAATTTAATATTTTTGGATAACTTTTAGTATTTCAGTCATTTCACTAATTAAGAAAGCTTTCTGCAAGTGGTGAGCTTAAAGGAATTTTTCCTATAATCAGTAATGGTTGGGTTTCATATCACCAATTTTAATTGATTGGTTTGCCTGCAGTGCCAGTATGAAAAAGATTCTGAGGCCATGCCTGAACTTTCCAGTGAAGGGTACCACATGTAATAGATTATCAGTGTCTGTTGGCTAATACAAGTGGGATGATAGCACATGTCTTTTTTTTTTTTTTTGACAGGAAGAGTGGACAGTGAGAAAGAGAGAGACAGAGAGAAAGGTCTTCCTTTTCCATTGGTTCACCCTCCAAATGGCTGCCATGGCCGGTGCGCTGCATCCGGCGTGCTACGCCGATCCGAAGCCAGGAGCCAGGTGTTTATCCTGGTCTCCCATGCGGGTGCAGGGCCCAAGCACCTGGGCCATCCTCCACTGCACTCCCAGGCCACAGCAGAGAGCTGGACTGGAAGAGGAGCAACCAGGACAGAATCCGGCGCCCTGACCGGGACTAGAACCCAGGGTGCCGATGCCGCAGGCATTGTGGAATTCAGTCTCCTGGCTTCCTGTTCTGTGATGTGATCTTTCCCTCTTCTCCATACTCTACCACTGCCCTCTACCATGAAGTGAGGCATATGAAGGGGTCCTTGCCAGAGCCTGTGCCATGCAATTTAGACTTTCAGGTTCCAAAATAGTGAGGTAAACAAATATCATTCCTTTATGAAGTTACCCTGCCTTAGGTATTCTATTACAGTGACAAAAAGGGCTAGTCCACCTACTTCATAGTTGATAATGAGTGTATATAAAAAGCGCCTGACACAGAAGTGTCAGTTTTTATAGAAGTGTACATTTAACATTATCCTCTAATGTTAAATTATACTTTATTTATTTATTTATTTTTAAAGATTTATTTATTTATTTATTTGAAAGAGTTACACAGAGAGAGAAGAGGCAGAGAGAGAGAGAGAGAGAGAGAGATCGATCTTCCATCCAGTGGTTCATTCCCCAATTGGCCGCAATGGGGGGAGCTGTGCTGATCCGAAGCCAGGAGCCAGGAGCTTCTTCCGAGTCTCCCACGTGGGCGCAGGGGCCCAAGGACTTGGGCCATTTTCCATTGCTTTCCCAGACCATAGCAGAGAGCTGGATCGGAAGTGGAGCAGGTGGGACTTGAACTGGCGCCCATATGGTATGTAAGTATTGCAGGTGGCAGCTTTACCTGCTACACCACAGCCCCAGCCACATCCTTTAGTTTCTTAATATGTTATTTGGCAAACATTTTTGGATGTCTGTCTATTCTAGATGATCCATGAGTGTGAACTATTGCTGAATTTATGATAATTTAGGTAAGCACATGATTCCCCTGCACTAGTTGGCCCAACTCAGGACTCCAAGAGCCGATAGCCTCTGCACCAGTGTTGGAGAGTAAGATGAGACTAGACTGCAGCAGCCCAAGCCACTGGCAAAAAAGCTATAGGAAATTAGAGGGAATCTGGCTTGGCGTTCTGTGGGGGGATAGTGTACCTGCCAAACTAGAGGTGAAAAAGCAAAGAGGGGGCACATTTTCTCTTGCCCCTATCACCCTGCAGCAGTGTATTATAACAAGCTGATCAAGAGAAGATGCCATATTGGACATGCATAACAGCTGCACCAGCTTGTGTCCATGCCCAGCAAGCAGCCAAGCAGAGACTCTCCTGAGTCTGGTGGGGAGGACAGATAGTTCTGGGTGCTTGTGACTGTGGGAGGCTTGTGTGCTGGAACTGTGAAAACACTGAGGCTGTGTAGGGGGACTCAGATTAAGGCTGGGACTTAGGGCAGTCACTCTGGGAGGTTCCACACCATCAGGGCTCCCTGGTTATCTGGTGAGGAACATTGCTGGGGAATCTGAGCTTACACTGAGGACTGCACAAATCCTTTGTCTGGTCCTTGTGGCACTTGTCTCATTTGAAAAGAGGAGCTCAGCTGAGTCTACACCAGCAGTCAAGAACAAACCTCTCCTCTGATTAAAATAAAAATGATGAGATTTACTACACCAAACCTGGGTGTCTCACCTCAGATACCATGGAGAACTGAACAGAGCTCCTTGGCCACACTCACCACATGCCTCTAGATATTCCCTGAAAGCAGGCACTCCACTATCTACTCAGACATAGCCCAAAGATAAAAGCCACCACAGTGAAAAAACAAAGAAACCAATGAGTATCTCCACAAATGCCAAATAACAAATGCACCAATTCAAGAAACAAGAATAAGGAAGACAATATTATGCCCCTAAAAGAACAAAACACTTCAATATTAGATTGTGAAGATGTTGAGATGGAAGAAATGCCAGAAATGGAATTCAAAAAAATGATCATAGGATTACTTAGAAGTAATCAGAAGCAAATGCAAGAACTAATGAAATCCATAAATGACATGAAAGAAAATTTCTCCCACAAAATTGAGATCTTAAAGAGAAATTAAAATGAAGTGAAGACTTCAATAGAACTAATAAAAAAGTGCAGTGGAAGCCTTAGCAACAGAATCAGTGAAGCAAAAAAAAAGAATATGTGACTTACAAGACAAAGCACAGGAAATTATACAGTCAGATCAGACACAAAAAGAAGAAATTAGAAAACTAAAAAATACTGTTGGTGATTTACAGGATTCTATCAAATGACCCAACATATGGGTTCTAGGAGTTACTGAAGGTATGGAAAGAGAGAAAAGATTAGAAGGTCTTTTTAATGAAATATTAACAGAAAATTTACCCAATTTGGAGGAAGAAAGGGACATCTAAGTACAGGAAGCACATAGAGCTCCTAATAGACATGACCAGAAAAGATCTTCACCATGACACGTTGTAATCAAACTCTTCACATTAAAATATAAAGAAAAGATTCTGAGATGTGCATGAAACACCAGATTACTTTCAGAGGATACCCAATTAGACTCACAGTGGACTTCTCATCAGAAACCCTACAAGCTAGGAGAGAATAGTGAGATATATTCCACGTCTTACGGGAAAAGAACCATCAATCCAGAATACTATACTCTGCAAAGCTCTCACTTATGAATGAAGGTGAAATAAAGACATTTTGTGACAAACGGATATAGAAAAAATTTGTCACCACCCATACAGCCCTGCAGAAGATGCTTAAGGATGTGCTACACAAAGAAACAAAGAGACATGGTCATCACTACAGAAGAAAGTAAAGGAAAGAAACCTCCCAGTAAAAGTACAAAGGAAATCCAAAGTAAAAAATAAGAATATTTATGGAAAAATGGCAGAGCAAAGTCATTACTTATCAATAGTCTCCTTGAATGTAAATGGCCTCAACTCTCCAGTGAAAAGACAGGGACTGGCTGAATGGATTAAAAACCAAAACCCATCTAGTTGCTGCCTACAAGAAACACATCAACACACCAACAAAGATGCATGCAGCCTGAAAGTAAAAGGATGGAAAAAGATATTCCATGCCAACAGAAACAAAAAAAGAGCTGGTGTAGCCATCCTAATATCAGACACAATAGAATTTAACACAAAAAATGTTAGACAAGGAAGAGCACTATGTAATGATTAAGGGATCAATTCAACAGGAAGATGCAACTATTATAAATGTATATGCACCTAATTACAGGGTACCTGGCTATTTAAAAGAAATGTTAAGGAGTCTAAAGGGAGACATAGACTCAAATACAATAGCAAAGGGGGATTTCACTTTCAGCAATGGACAGATCAACCAGACAGAAAAGAAGCAAGGAAACAGCAGAGTTAATTGACACTATAGACCAAATGGACCTAACAGATATGTACAGAACTTTTTATCTTACAGTTGCAGAATACACATTCTTCTCAGCAGTGCACGGAACTTTCTCTAGAATTGACCACATGCTAGGCAATAAAGCAAGCCTCAGCAAATTAAAAAAATCAAAAGCATACTATGCATCTTCTCAGACCACAGTGGGATGAAGTTAGAAATCAGCAACTCGAGAATCTCTAGAACTATGCAAACAGATGGAGACTAAAAAACAAAACAAAACAACAACAAAAAAAAACACACTCCTGAATGAACAGTGGGTCATAGAAGAAATCAAAAGAGAAATCAAAAAATTTCTGCAAACAAATAGAGATGACAATACAACATGTCAAAACTTATGGGATACAGCAAAAGCAGTGTTAAGAGGAAAGATTATAGCAACAGGTGCCTACATCAAGAAATTGGAAAAGTACCAAATAAATGAGCTATCAATGCATCTCAAAGATCTAGAAAAACAACAGCAAACCAAACCCAAGACTAGTAAGAGAGAAGAAATAATTAAAATTAGAAAAGAAATCAACAAAATTGAAACAAAAAATCAGTACAAAAGAACAGAAAATAAAGAGCTGTTTTTTTGAAAAAATAAGCAAAATTGACACACCACTGGCCCAACTAGCCAAAAAAAGGAGAGAGAAGATCCAAATCAATAAAATTAGTGATGAAAAAGAGAATGTAACAGCAGTCACCACAGAAATAAAAAAAATCATCAGAAAGTACTACAAAGAGCTGTATGCCAACAAACTAGGAAACCTAGAAGAAATGGATAGATTCCTGGACACATATAACCTACCTATGTTGAGCCATGAAGACATAGAAAACCTAAACAGGCCCATTACCAAGACAGAAATTGAATCAGTAGTGAAGACCCTCCAACAAGAAAAGCCCAGGACTGGATGGCTTTACTGCTGAATTCTAGCAGGCATTTAAAGAAGAACTAACTCTAATTCTTCTTAAGTTATTCAAAACAATTGAAAGGGAGGTAATCATCCCAAATTCTTTCTATGAAGCCAGCATTACTTTAATTCCTCAACCTGGAAAAGATGCAACAGACAAAGAGAACTACAGACCCATTTCTCTGATGAACATAGATGCAGAATCAGCCCTGAAGGCATTCTGGTCTGGCTGAAAAACCCATGAGAGAATTTCAGGCATGGAAAGCCAGATACTGTGGCAAAAAAATGTCCTACATGAAGGATCTCTGTGAGAGAGACCCCAGTGGAAAGAAGTGGCTATCAACCAGGGATGTGCTTTTCTCTAAATGGTGGAGAGAACTTCTATTTTGCTTATGGCCTTGTCTAAATACTGATGGAGATTGTAGATTCAAAAGTATTTCATAGCCTTGGCAGTTCATGTCAAGAGCCCTGGGTGACCACTGATGTCATACATAAGAGTGTTAATTATTAAATTAACAAGAGGAGTCACTGTGCACTTAATTCCCATACAGATCTTCTATCTTCAATGAGTTGTATTATGAGAACTAACTGTAAAACTTGTTCTCAAGCAGTTTTTTTTGTGTGTGTGCAAATTGCTGAAATCTTTACTTAGTGTATAGTTGGTAAAAAAAAAAAAAAAAGAAAATAGACAAACTCTGGATTCAGGGAAGAATGGTGCTTTCAGCACTCTTTCACTTGGCTCTTGGAATTTTGACTGCTCCTAGAAACAGATCTGTTTAAGTGGAAGCTACTTTCTTAACACAATTTATTAATACAATTTATTCTTAATACAATTTATATTAATATTCTTTATGTAATCTATTCTTGGGCTTATCTCCAGAAGAATCTCTGCAAGGCAAACATTGTTTATTGAGTAGAGCTATTTTCCAGGTATCTTTAGAATTTCTAAGATAAAGGGTGGACATTTAACCTAGAAGGCAAGAAGCCAGTTGAGATGTTCACATCCCATACCAGAGTGCCTGAGTTTGAATCGTGGCTCTGCTCCTTATCCCAGATTTCTGGTAATGCACACCCTGAGAAGCAGTAGTGATGGCTCATAAGGTTGGATCCTTGCTACCACAAGTGGGAGACCTGGATTGAATTCCTCACTGCTGGCCCAAAAGAGCTCAGTCCTAGCTGTTGCAGGCATTTGTGGAATGAGTCAGTGGATAGAAGCTCTGTCTATCTGTCTCAGCGTCTCTGCCCCTCAAATGAATAAAAATAAATAAAAATTGGAAAAATAATTATTGCAAAGATGAAAATATCACTATCAAAATAGTGTGTCTGAAAAGAGATTTTGTCTTTTTGCTGTAGAAAAGGAACCCAAATATCTACCTCTGGTTCCACATAGGAGAGAAAGGTTGGGCAGCAGGTGAACCTGTCATTATTTGCCCATCATTTTAAAATATAAAAAATTTCCCACTGAGCCAAAAGAAGTAAAAACTGATTTTCTAAAAAAAATCCATTTGGACACAGGGAATTTTTTTTAAAGGTAGAACAGGACACCCATTATTTGAATCATTTAGATAATCTGGATAGATTTATTATGTCAAAAGTAAAAGGAAAACACACAGGCATACATACATACACACACTGTTGACTGCTAAGAGAAATGCTATATATAAACATCTGGGGAAAGTAAATTACCTAGAAATATGACATTTAAAAATTTTAAGAATCATTATACAGCATTTATAGACCTGGGAGGAAGTAGAGATCTGTGGTTATGAAGCTGGAGTTTGTAGGCCACTAGACCTGGATGCAAATCCTAGAAAACTAGGAATATGAGTTGTATGCTATTACTTGTTTTTTTTTTTTAAACTTATTTGACAGGTAGAATTAGACAGTGAGAGAGAGAGACAGAGAGAAAGATCTTCCTTCCATTGGTTCACCCCCAAAATGGCCGCTATGGCCAGCGCTGCACCCATCCGAAGCCAGGAACCAGGTGCTTCCCCCTGGTCTCCCATGCGGGTGCAGGCTTCCAATCACCTAGGCCATCCTCCACTGCCCTCCCGGGCCACAGCAGAGAGCTGGATTGGAAGTGGAGCAGCCGGGACCAGAACCTGGTGCCCATACGGGATGCTGGCGCTGCAGGCAGAGGACCAGCCAAGTGAGTCATGGCGCCGGCCCTCATTACTTGTAAACTGTATAAGTTATACAGGCACTTCAAAAAGTTCATGGAAAATGCATATAATGAAAAAACATACATTTCAAAGTTTTTTGCTCCTAAACAAACTTATCTTTCATCATATTTTCCTTGAATCTTTGGAAGTACTTTATATACACCCCTGTATGTGTGATGCATTTTGTAACTTTTCAAAGTAACCCCATCATTCATTACTACATTTTATTTATTATTATTATTATTTTTTTGTGTGTGTGTGATTCCTTGTAAGATGATGGATAGGTAAAGAGATGATAAGTCACCTTTCTTTCTTTCACTTTCCTCCATTCCTTTTTCTCCCTTCCTCTCTTCCTTCCTTCCTATAAATATATAGAAAAAGATCTGGATGTGTACATGCTAACATTTAGCAATAGTCACCTAGGATAGATGAAAAGTATTCAATAAAAAAAGAGGAATTCCTATACTTTTTAAAATTTTATTTGTTATACAAGTTTCATGTATTTCATATATACAGATTTAGAAACATAGTGAAAATTCCTTCCCCCTCCCTCCCACCCACAATACAACCCTTCTTCCTCTTCCCTCTCACATTCCCACTCTTAATTTGTACAAAGATTTATTTTCAGTTTACTTGATGATTGTATAGTTAACCCTACACTAGTAAAAGAGTTCAACAAATACTATGAATAAAAAAAAAAAAACTAGTTCTCAACATAAGAGACAAGGGCTGTAAACAGTCATCAAATCTCAAAATATCTATTTCACTCATAAACATTAAATTTTAAGTACTCTATTAGTTACCTCAGATCTTGTGGTTTTGGGACTGGCTTATTTCACTAAGTATAATGGTTTCCAGTTGCATCCCTCTTGTTGCAAATGACGGATTTCATTTATTTTCCAGCTGAGCAGTACTCTGTAGTGTATATATACCAGAATGTTTTTATTTAGTCAACAGTTGATGGGCATCTGGGTTGATTCCATATCTTAGCTATTGTGAATTGTGCTGCAATTAACATGGGGATACAGATAATTCTAAGGAATGGGATGGCTGGGTCATATGGTAGGTCTAAATTCAGATTTCTGAGGTACCTCCATACTGCCTTCCACAGTGGCTCCACCAGTTTACGTTCCCACCAGCAGTGGATTAAGGTCCCTTTTCCCTCATGTCCTCTCAGGCATTTATTGTTTGAATTCTGTATGAGAGCCATTCTAACTGGGGTGAGGAGAAACATTGTGGTTTTGATTTGCATTTCCCTAATCACTAGCATTTTTTCAAATGTCGGTTGGGCATTTGAATTTCCTCACTTGAAAAATAGCTGGCGCCACGGCTCACTAGGCTAATCCTCCGCCTTTGGTGCCGGCACCCCGCGTTCTAGTCCCGGTTGGGGCGCCGGATTCTGTCCTGGTTGCTCCTCTTCCAGTCCAGCTCTCTGCTGTGGCCCGGGAGGGCAGTGGAGGATGGCCCAAGTGCTTGGGCCCTGCACCTGCATGGGGGACCAGGAGGAAGCACCTGGCTTCTGGCTTCGGATCGGCGTAGCGCGCCGGCCGTAGCGGCCATTTAGGGGGTGAACCAACAGAAAAAGGAAAATCTTTCTCTCTGTCTCTCTCTCTCTCACTAACTCTGCCTGTCAAAAAAAAAAGAAAAATGTCTGTTTAAGTCCTTCACCCATTTCTTAATTGCATTATTTGTTTTGTTGTTTTTGAATTTCTGGAGCTCTTTATAGATTCTGGATGTTAATCCTTGATCAGTTGCATAGTTTACAAATATTTTCTCCCATTCTATTGGTTGCCTCTTCACTTTGCTGAGTATTTCTTCTACAGTGCAGGAACTTTTCAGCTTGATGTAATTCCAGTTGTCAAATTCAGCTTTGATTGCCTGAGCTTCTGGAGTCTTTTCCAAGAATCCTTGCCAATGCCAATGTCTTGTATGGTATCCCCAGTGTTCTCTAGTAGTTTGGGTGATAGTAAATTGGGTCATAGATTTATGTCTTTGATCCATTTTGAGTGGATTTTTGTGTAAGGTGTAAGGTAGGGGTCTAGTTGCAAATTTCTGCACATGGAGATCCAGTTTCCCCAGCAGCATTTGTTAAAGAAACTGTCCTTGCTCCTGGGCTTGATTTTAGCTACTTTGTCACAGTTAAGTTGATTGTATTCCTATGTATTTTTAAAAATTATATATTTAGAGACAGGTAAACAGAGAGAGAGCAAGAATAAATGAGCACCCATCTACTGGTTCATTTCTTAAATGCGTGAAATGGTTGGGGCTGGGCTGAGGCCAAAGCTGAGAGCTGAGAGCTGAGAACTCAGTCCAGGTTTCCCACATGGGTGGCAGGAACCCAACTACTTGAGCCATCATCTGCTGCCTGCCAAGGTCTGCACTGACAAGAACCTGGAATCAGGAGCTAGAGCTGGTATTGGACTAACTTACTAAAGTACTGCATATGGGCATCTTAACTAATGACTTAACACTGAGCAACAGTGACTGAGTATGAGCTAAACACTTAATAACTATCAACTACCACTCCAAGATTTTTTTTTCTCCCCCACTCTGTTTTTTATTAATAATGAAAAATTTCAAATATACATAAAGTGCAGAAAGTAATGTAACAGACACCCATGTGCCCACCATCCAAATTTAACAGATGTTAACATTTGCCAAATATGTTTCACATCCTGCTTTTAAATGAACAAAGAAAATGTTACTGATAGAGTTAAAGCTTTGTGTGCTCTAACCCTCAAGGTGGCAATTTCTTGGAGTTCTATGTATATTATAATTTTTTAGATCACAAAATAAGATGCTCTTAGGTGATTTAAAAGAAAAAAGTCTTAAGCTTAGTTTTCCCACATTTTACAGAAAAATCTTGTAAAAGAGTTTATAACTTGTATCATTATCTTTAAAAACTCCTTGTAGGGTTTTCCACTTACTGTTCATTTAACCTCTTTCTGGACTCTCATCTTACTCCTGTATCTCTAAATGAGTGTCTTCTCTGGGATCCCGTTCTCTTGCTTTCTCTGTTCCATTGTGACAACCACTGCCAAATTCTCTTCCTAAACCAGATTTCTCACACTGTCACTAGGGTCTTTCCAGGTGGGTAAGTCACTCTTGCTGAGTGGTGCTGTGCATTGTATGATGTTTAGCAACCTCCCTGGCCTCTAACCACTAGATGCCAGTATCACCTTCCCTAAGTGTGACAACCAAAAATGTTGCCAGATATTGTTACATGTCCCCTGGGAGGCAAAAATCACCCCTGATTGCAAACTACTCTCCTAAACCATGTGTTTCAAAATCACTTTCACACTCATAAGCCTCCCATAGCTCCCTACTGCCTATTACTCATGTTCAAACTCTCATCATCCTCCTCCATATGATTTCAAGACCATTATTTGCTTCCATTTCTCCCTCATTTCTCACTTCTTCCCATCAGTCCATCAGACCTACCACCCTGTACCCCTATCCTTCTTGTGTTAGGCTAATTCTTACCTTTGGACTTTTTGCCTACCTTCCTGTAGCTTAGGTTGTCTCATCTGCTGCTTTCTGCCTGTCCAACTTCTGTTTGCCCTTCAAAGTCAGGCTCAAGTCCCACTTTTTTTCATCCTGTGTTTCCTGGTTTGTTTGCTTTTAGTTGAATCGTTATTAGGAAGCAGCCAAATCTGATGGTTCAGTGAATGGGCTTTAGGGTTAGATGAATGTGAGCAAAGCTATGACAGTCCTACATATGAGCTGTGCGACATGGGCAGATAGTTTAGGGTCTTTGTGCTTTGTCTCCTCAATGGCATAATGGAGACAACAATCTCAGCTTTAGATGAGAGTATTAAATTACTTTCTGTAGACCCTACTTAGCACCTGAGTGTGTATACTATTTTATGACTTTGAGTTTTTTCATGTGTGTTTGTCCAAAAAAAATGAGGTTCTTTAAAGGAGGTCATGTGTTAAACTTCTCTGTCTTTCCTAATGATCCATCCTTTGTAGATATCCAATAGATATAGGCTGAATAGCAAAAAAAAAATGTGGCTATACATACCTACCAATTGATATATTGCTACTATACTTACTTACAGCTTTTCTGTCCTCAACCTTCCATTCTTTCCAAATGTATTTCAGAGGATTAGGCTTACCTGCTTGATTACTTTCAAAATAATGTACAATGCCAATCAGTTGCTCATTGTTGAAATGGCAGAAATGATAAATTGCCCCATTGATCAGTGAGAATGATTTATGCCACTTGGAAATAAAGATGGAAATCATGGTGTAAGATTAAAGATAACATGGGTTGCACTGGAGGAAAGGAAACTAGAGAGCTAGGATGAAGAGGTGGATGAGAGATTGCTCACTCTTTGGGAGACAGAGATCGCCCATCCACTGGTTCACACCCCAAATGCCTGCAACAGCCAAGACAGGGCCATGCTGAAGTCAAGAGCTAGGAATGACATCTTGAACCCTCTTGAACCACTTGAACCATCAACTGTTTTCTGCCAGGATGCACATTAGCAGGAAGCTGGAGTCAGGAACAGAAGCTGTGAGTCGAACCCAGCCACTCTGATATGGGATACAGGCATCCCAAGTGAGATAATAACTGTTGTGCCCAATGTCTACTCCTGTGTCTATTCCATGACAAAGGTGACTTGTGATGACAGGACAATTGTTAGGCACAGGGCTTCCTACTTAGCATTTTAGGAAAGTTAACGAGAAATTCCTTCAAGAATTGATCATAAGGAAGTAATTATAGAGCTGCAACATGATCTAGCTGAAAACATGTTCATTGTAGTGTTAATTATATTAACAAGTAGAAACTCCCTATGTATCTAACAACACAAGATTTGTTAGGAAAACAATTAATCCATATGATATAATACTCTGTGGCTGTCCAGAAATATATACAACAACAAATATAACAGAATGTACAGTATATTCAAGCTGTGAGCTTTAATCATACTATAGATTTGGTGACTTAAACCACATTTATTTCTTATAGTTCTGGAAGCTGAGAAGTTTAAGAGCAAGGCATCAGCATATTTGGTGGCTGGTGGAGGCCCACTTCCTGGTTTATAGATTACAATCTTCTTGTTGTGTTCTTCATATGTAGAAAAGGGACATTAGAGCTCTTTGGTTTTCTCTTACAAGAGCACTGAACTCATTCATGAGGGCTCCACTGTCATTATCCAATCACCTCTCCAACTCCTCACCTCCTAAAACAATCACCTTGGAAGTTAGGATTTCAGCATATGAATTTGGGGGTGGGGGAGCACAAACAGGGTACACAGCACCATGGAATACTACAGTAATATGTAATTAGTAGTAATGATAATTTTTAAAATATTATTTATTTGAAAGTGAGAGTTGCACAGAAAGAGAAAGAAAGGCAGAGACAGAGAGAGAAAGAGAGAGAGAGAGAGAGATCTTACATCTGCTGGTTCACTTCCCAATTGGCCACAACAGCTGGAGCTGCGCCAATCCAAAGCCAGGAGCCAGGAGCTTCTTCTGGGTCTCCCACGTGGGTGCAGGGGCCCAAGTACTTGGGCCATCTTCCACTGCTTTCACAGGTCATAGCAGAGAGCTGGATCGAAAGTGGAACAATAACATAAAATAACAAATTTTGTCATTTGACTTTCGTTTTTTTTTTTTTTTGTCATTATGACACTAACTGTAGCCATTTATTTCAGTGGGATGGAGCACAGGGGTGTGAACAGAATAAAAATACTCAAAGAGATAGAATGGGAGTTTACAAGAGTAGATAATTTTAAATACAATAGTTCACATTTATTCCCAAGGGTTATATTCTGATAGTCCAGGTTAATGTCTGAAACAGAGGAAACCAATACATGATGGTATGTTTTTCTTATACATAAATACATATCTATGATAAAATTTAACTTATAAATGAGACACGGTACAACATGAACAAAGAACAAAATATAGCAATTCTAACAATGCTTTATAATAAAAGGTATACCAGTGAAGTCTGTTTGTCTCTGTCTCTCTCTTAAAATAATGTATTGTACTTTTACATTTTCAACTAAAAGAAGCATTTTATGAAAAAAAAAAAGAAAGAAAGTGGAGCAGCTGAGACTTGAACTGGTGTCTATATGGGATGCCAGCATGGCAGGCAATGGCTTCACCCACTATGCCATAGTGCCAGCCCTGGGTAGTAAATATAATTAAGAAATACTGACTGCTTACCTCTATTTTATAATTTATTTTAGCTAAAAGCTAATGGATCTAGATATAATCCATTCACAAAGCAAAAGATATTGGTGAGTAAATATATGTGCAAGTTGTATATTAACAGTGCTCATGTCTGAGGAGGGGAGTAGATGTAGAGAGTAGTGAAAGCTTGCATATATACTCTGTTCTTTTTATTTATTTGATAGATAGAGTTAGACAGTGAGAGAGACAGAGAGAAAGGTCTTCCTTCTGTTGGTTCACCCCCCAAATGGCCGCTATGGCTGAAGCTGCGCTGATCCGAAGCCAGGAGCCAGGAGCTTCCTCCTGGTCTCCCATGTGGGTGCAGGGCCCAAGCACTTGGGCCATCCTCCACTGCCTTCCCGGGGCACAGCAGAGAGCTGGACTGGAAGAGGAGCAACCGGGACTAGAACCTGGAGCCCATAATGGATGCTGGTGCCGCAGGCGGAGGATTAGCCAAGTGAGCCATGGCGTCGGCCCCTATACTCTGTTCTTAACTTGGATTTTTAGCCTTTTCATATACTACCTGAATAATTAAAAAACTGTTGTGCAACAACTAAAGCTACCACTAGAGGGCTCAACAAGCTGTTCACCCTCTGGAGGACGTAGCAAGAGAGCTGTCCAGGTGCTGAAGTGTGTAGGGTAAGAAGCTCACCAGAGTGACATTGGGGAATGGAGGAAGTCTCTTGGAGCTTCCAGTGATGAACTCTGTGATCAGGAATCAGTGTTGGGTGTTACCCTGGAGTACGGGACTGTGCTGGGTTCTTTGGTCCCCTATCATTCCAGCCTACATCAGCTGTCCCATGTCAGGGAAGGGTAAGTGAGTGACCGCATTTCACCTAAGAGATGATACTGCCATCAAAACTCCTGGTGGGATTAACAACCCAGAAACTCAAGTGGAAGCTGCAGCTAGTGATAGGTAGAACTTCTACCTTGTTCTCAAATACTTTGGAAATCCTATGCCTAGAAAAAGAAGATAAACATTTTTGGGGTTTAAGTCTATTAGTGTCTGAATTAACATTAGAGAACATATACTTTAAAATCTGTTGTCATGTAGCTTGTAAACAATAGCTACACACTTCATTTTACTATTTTATAATAGAATGTAAATGCAAGTGTGAAAAATACGAAATTTGTAAAAATGAGAACTTACAGTGCTCAAAGCTGGTGGAGGATTGAACAAATAAGTGTAGATGCATATTGCTCCTGGGAGTTTACATTGTTGCAGTATGGTAGAAGGAAATTTGGCAGAATCGATCATATATCAATGAATATTCTTTTGGACCCAGAAATTGCCTAGTAGAAATTTAACCTGGAGAGATATTTACAAGTATACATTAGCTTAGGACTGCAATCATACAGAAATTAAGCAACTGATGTTGTGGTAAAAAATTGAGGCCAACCAAAAGGTTGTTGGTAGGAGATAATTAAATTATGGTTCAGTGATTTCTACACAGTCACTAAGAAGATTGATTTAAAGGCTGGTACTGTGGCATAGTAAGTTAACCCTCTGCCTGAAGCACCAGCATCCTGTATGGGTGCTGGTTCATGTCGTAGCTGCTCTTCTTTTGATTTAGCTCCCTGCTAGTGTCCTGGGAAAGCAATGGAAGATGGATCAAATGCTTGGGTCCCTGCACCTATGTGGGAGACCTGGAGGAGGCTCATGGCTTCTGATGGCCCAGCTCCAGCCATTGTGGCCATTTGGGGAGTGAAGCAGTGGATGGAAGACCTCTTTCTTTGTCTCTCTATCTGTCTCTCTCTAACTCTGTCTCTCAAGTAAATAAATCTTTTAAAAAATATTTTTAAAAGATTTATTTATTCGATAGTCAGAGTTACACAGAGGGAGGAGAGGCAGAGAGAGAGAGAGAGAGGTCTTCCATCCGATGGTTCACTCCTCAGATGGCTGCAATGGCTGGAGCTGTGCCGATCCGAAGCCAGGTACCAGCTTATTCTGGATCTCCCACGTGGGTGCAGGGGCCCAAGGACTTGGACCGTCTTCCATTGCTTTCCCAGGCCATAGCAGAGAGCCAGATTGGAAATGGAGCAGCTGGGTCATGAACTGGTGCCCATATGGGATGCCGGCGCTTCAGGCCAGGGTGTTAACTCACTGTGCCACAGCACCAGCCCCCAATAAATCTTTTTTTTTTTTAAAGAAAATTTATATGAATAGGCAAGGAAAGATATCCTTATGTTTTGTTGGATTAAAAAACACAGGGCATGGTGCTGTTGCTATGGCTTAGTAGGTTAAGCCTCTGCCTGCAGCACTGGCATCCCACATTGAGTCCCAGCTGCTACACTTCCAATCCAACCCCTTGCTGATAGCCTTGGAAAGCAGTGGAAGTTGGCTCAAGTGCTTGAGGCCCTGCACCCACATAGGAGACCTGGAAGAAGCTCCTGTCTCTTGGCTTTTGATCAGCCCAGCTCCAGCCATTGTGACCATTTGGGGAGTGAACCAGCAGATGGAAGACCTCTCTCTCTGTCTCTCCCTCTCTCTGTAACTCTGCCTCTATCTCTGTAACTCTGCATCTCAAATAAATAACATAAATCTTTAAAAAACAACACAGGACAGAGAAATAGTATATGTGGTATAATCTATTAAGAGAAATATATTTGCATATGCATGCATAGAATAATCTAGAAAGCCATCTACTCGAGTGTTAACAGCAGGCTTTTTAAATTTTTTTAAAAAGATTTATTTATTTATTCAATTGAAAGTCAGAGTTACACAGAGAAAGAGAGGCAGAGAGAGAGAAAAGAGAGAGAGATCTTCTGTCCACTGGTTCACTCCCCAATTGGCCACAATGGCTAGAGCTGTGCCAATCCGAAGCCAGGAGCCAGGAGCTTCTTCTGCGTCTCCCACATGAGTGTGGGGGCCCAAGGACTTGTGCCATCTTCTACTGCTTTCCCAGGCCATAGCAGAGAGCTGGATTGGAAGTGGAGCAGCCAGGACTCGAACCAGTGCTCTTATGGAAGGCTGGTACTACAGGCAGCGGCTTTACCTGCTATGCCACAGTGCTGGCCCCATCACAGTAGGCTTTATTTAGGGACAAAGATGCTAGGGGAAAGGCAAGGCCCTTTTCACTTTGTGGGATACACATTATTATTATTATATACCATGAGCATGTATCATTTTGTATTTTTAAAAGATAAAAAGAAATTGTGTAAATTAAAATACTGAGATAGGATATATTGCTATTCTCTGTGTCTGTATTCTTTTACAACTTTTATTCTTTTTGGTTTTATCAGTGATGCTCAACACATTTGATTCTCTTTTGTTTGTTTCCTCCTTTTGGATTTTGCCAAAACATTTTCAAAAAGTGAGGTGTATATCATCCAAGAAATTTCTCACCATGAATCAAATTGTAAAAGTCCCATGGCAGCCGGTGCCGTGGCTCAATAGGCTAATCCTCCACCTTGCGGCACCGGCACACCGGGTTCTAGTCCCGGTCGGGGTACCGGATTCTGTCCTGGTTGCCCCTCTTCCAGGCCAGCTCTCTGCTGTGGCCAGGGAGTGCAGTGGAGGATGGCCCAAGTCCTTGGGCCCTGCACCTGCATGGGAGACCAGGAGAAGCACCTGGCTCCCGGCTTTGGATCAGCGCTGTGCGCTGGCCGCAGCGGCCATTGGAGGATGAACCAACGGTAAAGGAAGACCTTTCTCTCTGTCTCTCTCTCACTGTCCACTCTGCCTGTCAAAAATAATAAATAAATAAATAAATAAATAAATAAATAAAAAGTCCCATGGCATTTCAAAACAAAGATGCTTTAAAAAGCTTGTGGGGAAAATGGAATTAAAAGTTAAGTTTAGGGGTTGGCACTGTGGTGTAGTGGGTGAAGCCACCTGTGGCACTGGCATCCCATGGGGGTACCAGTTCAGGTCCCAGCTGTTCCACTTCTGATCCAGTTCCCTGCAGGTGTCCTGGGAGGGCAGTGGAGGATGGCATTGTTGCTTGGGCCCTTGCACCCATGTGGGAGACCAAGATGGATCTCCTGGCTCCTGGCTTCAGCCTGGCCCAGCCCTGGCCATTTGTGGCTATTTAGGGAGTGTGCCAGCAGTTGAAAGATCTCTCTCTCTATCTCTCTCTCTCTCTGTGTTTCTTCCTCTCTTTCTGTAACTCTGCCATTCAAATAAATATTTTTTTTAAAAAAAGGTAAGTTTATTTTGGTGCAAAATAAAATGGAAAGTTATACACAGTCTTTTCATAATGCACATTTCCATGAAATTTTTGAAGAGCCTTCCTAGAATTTTCATATGTCCATTCTTTAAGAGCTTTGGTAACAGATGACTAAGGATGTATCAGTTACTCATCAAGGCTTCCTGACTGTGAGATTGCAGCTGCTCATCCATGGAACTAAAGAATCTGAAACAGCATGGGTCTGTACTAACCTATAAGAGTCATCTTTAAATCACCTTATACAACATTCAAGTATTTATTTATTTATCTTAATAGTAGATTTGGGGGAGAGAGTCTTCTATCTGCTGGTCTACTTCTCAAATGGCTGCAATGGCCAAGGCAGGACCAGGCTGAAGCCAGGAGCCTGGAATTTCATTCAGGCCTCCCAAATGTGTGAAAGGGCCCAAGCACTGGGACCATCTTCCACTGCTTCCGCAGGCACATTAGTGGGAAGCTAAATAGGAAGTGAGCAACCGGAACTCAAACTGGTGCTCATGTGGGATGCCATTGTCATAGGTGGCAGCTTAACCTGTTGTGCCACAATGCTAATCCCTGGTTGAACTGTTGAATTTAGAAGGGGTAGTGAAAAGTGGGAAATCTGTTTAGCACTGGAAAGATTTCTGGACATATCATAGAAGGAATCCTTTGTGAAGATTCCCAATTAAAGGATGAGTGTCACAATAGGTTCTTCATAAACATGATCCAAGGCACCAGATTTATCAATGTTTGCAAACTGAACCTCACTGGATAATGCCATTGATTTGTGTTAGAGGGGTGATTCACACAAAGGCTGAAAATCTGTAGCACATTACACACGCCTCCATCTCCATGTGGGTAACTAGAAATTTTCTAATAAGATGTTAACACAGTTGTCTCTCTGTACAATCTGTTCAGAATCAGATTTGGGACATGGGAGATTTCTTTTTAATTTAGAACAAAGCAAAAACCATGCCTTCACCCCAGGACTGGCAAGTGAATCCTTTAACATTTCTTCATCTTTACATTTTAATGTGTTCAGGAAGTAGAGGATATTGTGGTTGATGCTTTGGCTGCATCAACTTACTGTGAAATTGGAAACATAACAATGAATGAGACTAGAAAACATGACTGAGGCAAAGAGCATTCTGTTCTGGATGCCAGTACAGAGAGAAGGGAACCAGGGCTCTGTCATTATCTCTTCATTTTTTTTAAACAGATTTATTTATTTATTTGAAAATCATAGTTACAGAGAGGCAGAGGCAGAGAGAGAGAGAGAGGAGAGAGGTCTTCCATCTCCTGGTTCACTCCTCACATGGCTACAATGGCCAGAGCTGGGCCAATCTGAAGCCAGAAGCCTGAGCTTCTTCCAAGTCTCCCATGTGGATGCGGGGGCCCGAGGACTTGAGCCATCTTCTACAAATTTCCTAGGCCATGGAAGAGAGCAGGATTGGAAGTTGCCGGCCCCTATGTATCTCTTCTAGCCAGTTCTGTCTGGCTCATCTCAAAATAAAAGGGAAGGCATGAGACATAAACTTTTTGTCTACTGGAGCATGTAATCTGTGATGATTTTATGCTTCCTGTGTGAAATCATTCTCCTTTTTCCAGATGTGTCTCTAGAACAAAGAATGACAATAATTCTCTTTTAATGGAATGCTAGCTATTTATGAGACAGCTTTTATCTCATTTAACCCTCACTACAATCTCTTCACATAAATTCAATTTAGGAAACAGAATTTATCCCCCATTTACAGATGTGAAAACTGAGAATTATTTTACCCAGGTCTACACAACAGGTAACTAGCAGTAGTTTAGTTAGCCTAGGATCTACATAAACCTCCTTCTAAGTATTTAGAACAAACAAAGCTTGCATGACCTAGTTTTTCCTATATGACAAGTGGCTTTTCCTGTGAACTTGTGATGTACCTTGGGATATAAGACACCTATTGATGAAACAATGTGTGAACAAGGGTGCATTAAATAGAATAGACTTAAATCCGATATAAAGACTAAAAACAGAATTTTATAAACTACCAGAGAAGCAGGCTGGGCAGAATTCATGCAAACTCTAGATAGAGGCATCTTGGTCACCTTGGGCTGCTGTAGCAAAATACTAAAGATTGAGTGGCTTAACCAACAGAAATTTATTTTCTCACAATGGTGGAGGTTGCAATTCCAAAATCAAGTTATTATTGGATTTGGTTTCTCCTAAGGCCTTTTCTCTTAGTTTGTAGATGGTGAACTTGTCCCTGTGTCCTCACATGACCTTACCTCTGTGTACATCTCTGCATCTCTTCCTCTTCTTACAGGAACACCTGGATTAGGGCCCCACCCTAATCTCATTTTAATTTAACCACCTCTTTAAAGGTCCGATGTATAAATGCAGTCAGATTAGGAGTTAGAGCTTCAACATATGTATTTGGGTAGGATACAATGCAGTCCACATTACAGACTTGATGAGGTGGCATGAATTCTGATCAGGGTCAGGGGAATATTGGTCTGCAAGATGGTGCTGGGGTAGGGGCTGAATTTGTGAACCATCTGTCAGAATGTCAGGGAGGGAGCCCTGAAGCAGGGAAGTATTTGAAGAGATGACCTCAAAAAGCCTGTTCAAGTACAAGATTCCATGAATAATAGGTCAGAGAAATCTCCAGCTGGCAGAGATTTTTTTTTTTGGAAAGAGTGCTTGATAAACATTCTTAGCAATGTGGAATGAACTGGTGATGCTGAATGGATTCTCAATATGCATAAGTGATTCCTTTTCTCCCTTTTACATACGTAGTATAATATATATATATATATATATATATATATATATAAAACTATATAACTTCTGTCACTTTCTAGGATTTCTGTTATGGAGAAGATCAAGGGTTTTGTTTTCTCAGATTGGCACATTTTTACCTTCTTTTGAAGGGCATCCATTTTCTTTTTTTTTTAATTAAACTTTTATTTAATGAATATAAATTTCCAAAGTACAGCTTATGGGTTACAATGGCTTCCCCCTCCCAAAACTTTCCTCCCACCCACAACCCTCCCCTTTCCCGCTCCCTCTCCCCTTCCTATCACATCATGATTCATTTTCAATTCTCTTTATATACAAAAGATCAGTTTAGTATATATTAGGTAACGATTTCAACAATTTGCCCCCATATAGCAACACAAAGTGAAAAAAGAAATACTGTTGGAGTACTGTTATAGCATTAAATAAGAGTGTACAGCACATTAAAGACAGAGATCCTACATAATATTTTTTAAAAAAAATTAATTAATTTTCTATGCCATTTCCAATTTAACACCAGGTTTTTTTTTTTCATTTCCAATTATCTTTATATACAGAAGATCGATTCAGTATATAATTAGTAAAGATCTCATCAGTTTGTACCCACGCAGAAACACAAAGTGTAAAAATACTGTTTCAGTACTAGTTATAGCATCACTGCACATTAGACAACACATTAAGGACAGATCCCATATGGGATGTAAGTACACAGTGACTTCTGTTGCTGACTTAACAATTTGACACTCCTGTTCATGGCGTCAGTAATCTCCCTAGGCTCTAGTCATGAGTTGCCAGGGCTATGGAAGCTGACTTTGGTCTTATTCCGATAGGGTCACAGTCAAAGTGGAAGTTCTCTCCTCCCTTCAGAGAAAGGTACCTCCTTCTTTGATGGCCCCGTTCTTTCCACTGGGATCTCACTAACAGAGATCTTTCATTTAGGTCTTCTTTTTTTCTTTTCCATGGTATCTTGGCTTTCCATGCCTACAATACTCTCATGGGCTCTTCAGCCAGATCCAAATGCCTTAAGGGCTGATTCTGAGGCCAGAGTGTTGTTTAGGACATCTGCCATTCTATGAGTCTGCTGTGTATCCCACTTCCCATGTTGGATCTTTCTCTCCCTTTTTGATTCTATCAGTTAGTATTAGCAGACACTTGTCTTGTTTGTGTGATCCCTTTGACTCTTAGACCTATCAGAGCCATCGAATGTGAACTGAAATTGATCACTTGGACTAGTGAGATGGCATTGGTACATGCCACCTTGATGGGATTGTATTGGAATCCCCTGGCACATTTCTAACTCCATCATTTGGGGCAAGACTGATTGTGCATGTCCCAAATTGTGCATCTCCTCCCTCTCTTTTTCCACTCTGAAATTTAACAGGGATCACTTTTCAGTTAAAATTTAAACACCTAAGAATAATTGTGTGTTATTTACAGAGTTCAACCACTAGTACTAGAACAACAACAACAAATACTAAAAAGGATAAAGTATTACATTGTATATCTAGAGTCAGGACAAAAGCTGATCAGGTCATTGTTTCTTATAGTGTCCATTTCACTTCAACAGGTTTCCCCTTTGGTGCTCAGTTGTCGCCGATCAGGGAAAACAAATGATATTTGTCTCTTTGGGACTGGCTTAATTCACTCAGCATGATGTTTTCCAGATCCCTCCATCTTGTTGCAAATGACTGGGTTTCATTGTTCCTTACTGCTGTATAGTATTCTATGGAGTACATGTCCCATAATTTCTTTATCCAGTATACTGTTGATGGGCATTTGGGTTGGTTCCAGGTCTTAGCTATTGTGAATTGAACTGCAATAAACATTAATGTGCAGATGGCTTTTTTATTAGCCAAATTAATTTCCTTTGGGTAAATTCCAAGGAGTGGGATGGCTGGGTTGTATGTTAGGGTTATGTTCAGGTTTCTGAGGAATCTCCAGACTGACTTCCATAGTGGCTTAACCAGTTTGCATTCTCACCAACAGTGGGTTAGTGTCCCTTTTTCCCCACATCCTCTCCAGCATCTATTGTTGGTAGATTTCTGGATGTGAGCCATTCTCACCGGGGTGAGGTGAAACCTCATTGTGGTTTTGATTTGCATTTCTCTGATTGCTAGTGATCTTGAACATTTTTCATGTGTCTGTTGGCCATTTGGATTTCCTCTTTTGAAAAATGTCTATTGAGGTCCTTGGCCCATCTCTTCAGTGGGTTGTTTGTTCTGTTGTTGTGGATTTTCTTGATTTCTTTGTAGATTCTGGTTATCAACCCTTTATCTGTAGTATAGTTTGCAAATATTTTTTCCCATTCTGTCGGTTGCCTCTTCACTTTCCTGACTGTTTCTTTTGAAGTACAGAAACTTCTCAATTTGATGCAATCCCAAATGTTAATTTTGGTTTTGACTGCCTGTGCTCCTGGGGTCTTTTCCAAGAAGTCTTTGCCTGTACCTATATCTTGCAGGATTTCTCCAATGCTCTCTAATAATTTGATGGTTTCGGGTCGTAGATTTAAGTCTTTAATCCATGTTGAGTGAATTTTTGTGTAAGGTGAAAGGTATGGGTCTTGCTTCAAGCTTCTGCACATGGAAATCCAATTTTCCCAGCACCATTTATTGAATAGACTGTCCTTATTCCAGGGATTAGTTTTGGATCTTTGATCAAATATAAGTTGGCTGTAGATGTTTGGATTGATTTCTGGTGTTTCTATTCTGTTCCATTGGTCTATCCATCTGTTTCTGTACCAGTACCATGCTGTTTTGATAACAACTGCCCTGTAGTATGCCCTGAAATCTGGCATTGTGATGCCTCCGGCTTTGTTTTTGTTGTACAGGATTGCTTTGGCTATTCAAGGTCTTCTGTGTCTCCATATGAATTTCAGCATCATTTTTTCCAGATCTGAGAAGAATGTCTTCGGTATCTTGATTGGTATTGCATTGAATGTATAAATTGCTTTTGGGAGAATAGACATTTTGATGATATTGATTCTTCCAGTCCATGAGCATGGAAGATTTCTCCATTTTTTGGTATCCTCTTCTATTTCTTTCTTTAAGATTTTGTAGTTTTCATCGTAGAGATCTTTAATGTCCTTGGTTAAGTTTATTCCAAGGTATTTGATTGTTTTTGTAGCTATTGTGAATGGGATTGATCTTAGCAGTTCTTTCTCAGCCGTGGCATTGCCTGTGTATACAAAGGCTGTTGATTTTTGTGGATTGATTTTATATCCTGCTACTTTGCCAAACTCTTCGATGAGTTCCAGTAGTCTCTTAGTAGAGTTCTTTGGGTCCCCTAAATAAAGAATCATATCATCTGCAAAGAGGGATAGTTTGAGTTCTTCCTTCCCGATTTGTATCCCTTTAATTTCTTTTTCTTGCCTAATAGCTCTGGCTAAAACTTCCAGAACTATATTGAATAGCAGTGGTGAGAGTGGGCATCCCTGTCTGGTACCAGATCTCAGCGGAAATGCTTCCAACTTTTCCCTATTCAATAGGATGTTGGCCGTGGGCTTTTGATATATTGCTTTGATTGTATTGAGGAATGTTCCTTCCATACCCAGTTTGCTTAGAGTTTTCATCATGAAAGGGTGTTGTATTTTATCAAATGCTTCCTCTGCGTCTATTGAGAGAATCATATGGTTTTTCTTCTGCAGCCTGTTAATGTAGTGTATTACGTTGATTGTTTTGCAGACGTTGAACCATCCTTGCATACCAGGGATAAATCCCACTTGGTCTGGGTGGATGATCTTTCTGATGTGTTGTTGCATTCTATTGGCCAGAATTTTATTGAGTATTTTTGCATCTATGTTCATCAGGGATATTGGTCTGTAATTCTCTTTCAATGTTGCATCTTTTTCCAGCTTAGGAATTAAGGTGATGCTGGCTTCATAGAAAGAATTTGGGAGGATTCCCTCTTTTTCGATTATTCTGAATAGTTTGAGAAGAATTGGAGTTAGTTCTTCTCTAAATGTCTGGTAGAACTCAGCAGTGAATCCATCTGGTCCTGGGCTTTTCTTTGTTGGGAGGGCCTTTATTACTGTTTCAATTTCTGTGTCAGTTATGGGTCTGTTTAGGTTTTCTATGTCTTCCTGGCTCAATTTAGGTAGGTTGTATGTGTCCAAGAATCTGTCCATTTCTGATAGATTTCCCTGTTTGCTGGCATACAAGTCCTTGTAGTAATTTCTGATGATTCTTTTTATTTCTGTGGTGTCTGTTGTTATGTTTCCTTTTTCATCTCTGATCCTATTGATTTGGGTCTTTTCTTTTTTTAGTTAGTTGGGCCAATGGGGTGTCAATTTTGTTTATTTTTTCAAAAAACCAGCTCCTCGTTTGGCTGATTTTTTGTAATTTTTTTTTGGATTCAATCCTGTTGATTTCTTCTTTGATTTTAACTATTTCCCTTCTTCTACTGGGTTTGGGTTTGGTTTGCTGCAGATTTTCTAGATCCTTGAGATGACTTGAAAACTCATCTATTTGGTGCCTCTCCAATTTCTTGATGTAGGCACCTATTGATATAAACTTTCCTCTTAACACTGCTTTTGTTGTATCCCATAGGTTTTGGTATGTTGTGCTGTTATCCTCATTTACTTCCAGAAAATTTTTGATTTCTCTTTTAATTTCTTCTATGACCCATTGTTCATTCAGGAGCATGTTGTTCAATCTCCATGTGTTTGCACGTGCTCTGGGGATTCCCGAGTTGCTAATTTCCAATTTCATTCCTTTGTGGTCTGAGAAGCTGCATGGTATGATTCTAATTCTTTTGAATTTGCTGAGACTTGCTTTATGGCCTAGTATGTGGTCAATCCTAGAGAAGGTTCCATATACTTCTGAGAAGAATGTAAAGTCCTTAGATGTAGGATGAAATGTTCTGTAGATATCTGTTAGATCCATTTGGGCTATAGTGTCATTTAAATCTGCTGTCTCCTTGTTGATCTTCTGTCCTGTTGATCTGTCTATCTCTGAGAGTGGAGTATTGAAGTCCCCCAGTACTATTGTATTGGGGTCTAAGTCTCCCTTTAAGTCCCTTAACAAGTCTTTTAAATAAGCTGGTGCCCTGTGATTAGGTGCATATACATTGATAATCGTTATATCTTCCTGTTGAATGGATCCCTTAATCATTATATAGTGTCCCTCTTTGTCTCTCCTGACAGTTTTTGTGGTAAAGTTTATGTTGTCCGATATTAAGATGGCTACGCCCGCTCTTTTTTCATTTCTGTTGGCATGGTATATCTTTTTCCAGCCTTTCACTTTCAGTCTGTATGGATCATTGTTGGAAAGATGAGTTTCTTGTAAGCAGCAAAAAGATGGGTTTTGTTCCTTAACCCAATCAGCCAATCGGTGTCTTTTAACTGGACAGTTCAAGCCATTAACATTCAATGTGACTATTGAGAAGGAGTAACTTTGCCCTGCCATTTGCCAAAGATATTTTCTAATATCTGGTTTGAGATTCCTGTGATCTTTTGCTGTGAGGTTTCCTTCCTTTACCTTCTTTCATATTGGTGACCATGTTTCTGTGTTTCTGTATGTAACACATCTTTAAGCATCTTTTGCAGGGCTGGACAAGTGGCAACAAATTCTTTCAATTTCTGTTTGCTGTGAAAGGTCTTTATTTCACCTTCATTCACAAATGAGAGCTTTGCAGGATATAATATTCTGGGCTGGCAGTTTTTCTCTCTTAGTACCTGGGCTATATCTCGCCATTCTCTCCTGGCTTGTAGGGTTTCAGATGAGAAATCAGCTGTAAGTCTAATTGGAGATCCTCTGAGAGTAATCTGGCGTTTCTCTCTTGCACATTTTAGGATCTTTTCTTTGTGTTTCACTGTGGTGAGTTTGATTACGACGTGTCGTGGTGAGGATCTCTTTTGATCATGTTTATTAGGGGTTCTATGAGCTTCCTGTACTAGGATGTCTCTGTCCTTCTCCAAACCTGGGAAATTTTCTGCTAGTATCTCACTAAAAAGGCCTTCTAATCCTTTCTCCCTTTCCATGCCTTCAGGAACTCCTAGAACCCGAATGTTGGGTTTTTTAATAGTATCCTGTAGATTCCTGACAGTATTTTTTAGATTTCTGATTTCTTCTTCTTTTCTTTGATTTGACTGTTTCCTTTCCTGTTCTCTGTCTTCTAATTCCGATATTCTCTCTTCTGCTTCACCCATTCTGTTTTTAAGGCTCTCTAATGTGTTTGCCATTTGATCTATTGAATTCTTCATTTCATTGTGGTTTTTTGTCACTATCTCAGTTTCATGTTCTACTAGTTGTTTCATTTCATTTTGATTCCTCCTTAATATTTCATTTTCATGGGAGAGATTTTCTATCTTGTCCATTAAGGATTTCTGTAGTTCAAGAATTTGTTTTTGAGAACTTCTTAATGTTCTTATCAATTTTTTGAGATCTGCTTCTTGCATTTCCTCTATCTCTTCATCTTCATAATCTTGCATTGGCATGTCTTTCTCATTTGGGGGCGTCATAGTGTCTTCCTTGCTCTTGTTACCTCGGCTTCTATGTTTGTTGTTTGGCATGTTGGAGATAATTTATGGTGTTTTTTTTTTTCCTGTGGTTTTTTTTTCTCGTTATACTATGCCTCTAAGTGAGCTGTCTGCTTTGTTGGATCCTTAGGGGCTGTGATGGGTGTGGCCAGAGAGCTATGCTTGATTCTTCAGGTTTAAGGCTGTGCAAAGAGCGACTCTCCCAGATTGCTCACTCCCTTGCTCCTTGCTGGATCGCTCTCTCTCTCTCTCTCTCTCTCTCTTTTTTTTTTTTTTTTGACTCAGTTGGGAGTGGAGTTGAGGGTAGTTGAAATCTGGCCTCTGTGAGTATTCGTTTGATCTACCCCTGGGACCACACAAAGAGTTTATGCAGCCCTCAATGTGTTCTCGAGTTTTGCTAAAGTTACTGAGTTTGGCTGTGCTTTACATATGTAAAATCGCGGTGCTCTTTGTTTTGCTTGGTGAGTGAAGGGAGAGGCCTCTGTTCCCCCCCCCCCCAATGTCTCGGGTTTCTGAGGTCTTTGTCTTACCCTCCTCCGTTGGTTCCTGCGCTGGCTGGCGAGATTCTGTGGCTTGTCTCCCGCCGCTCGGCTCATCTCCCGTGGTTGGTTTTCCATGCGGTGGGCTCCCTGTAGGTCCTCTGTGTCATATCCACTGGATCCGGAAGGGTTTCCTCTGCAGTTTTTTTCTTGAGTCTTTTCCTGAGGCTACAGTAATTCCACTTTTATGAAACTTTATTTTCCCAAACTACGGCGCACGTCCTCACTATCCGCCATCTTGGCTCCCCCTCTCGGCATCCATTTTCAATGGGATCTAATTTTAAAGGTCTGGAAGCTTTGGAACACAAGACAAATGATGAGTGTGTAGCAACCTTGTATGGGGTTGTAATGAATACTAAGAACCTCATGACTAGAGCCTAGGGAGATTACTGATGCCATGAACAGGAGTGTCAAATTGTTAAATCAGCAACAGGAGTCACTGTGTACTTACACCCCCTGTGGGATCTGTCCCTAATGTGTCGTCTAAAGCGAAGTGATGCTATAATTAGTACTGAAACAGTATTTTTATACTTTGCGTTTCTGTGTGGGCACAAACTGATGAGGTCTTTACTAACTATATACTGAAGTGATCTTCTGTATATAAAGAGAATTGGAAATGAAAAAAAAACAACCTGGTGTTAAAATGGAAATGGCATAGAAAATTAATTAATTTGAAAAAAAATTATGTAGGATCTCTGTCTTTAATGTGCTGTACATTGCTATTTAATGCTATAATTAGTAATCCAATGGTAGTTTTTTCACTTTATGTTGCTATATGCGCAAAATGTTGAAATCTTTACCTAATATATACTAAACTGATCTTCTGTATACAAAGAGAATTGAAAATGAATCTTTACATGAATGGAAGGGGAAAGGGAGCGGGAAAGGGGAGGGTTGCGGGAGGGAGGGAAATTATGGGAGGGGGGAAGCCATTGTAACCCATAAGCTATACTTTGGACATTTATATTCATTAAATAAAAGTTTAATAAAAAAAAAAGAACCTGTAGTAAGACAGATGACTCATCCTCCCAAAAGGCTTCTTATTTCATTAAATATACAGAACAAAAATGTACACTATGCTTTTTTTAATGGTAAACATTATATTTCTAAAGTAAGACACCCAGAAGTTTTGGGCCATGCTGAGTCTCTCCAAGACGAGTCTATGGGAGCTGGACTCATGGGGCCATATGCAGCCCTCAGATAACTTTTTCTGTTTCTTCCTTTATTCCAATTCCTACAGACACAGTCCTGTGGAATGTTTTTCTTTGGCCTTGAATTTCTTGAGATAGTGTGCATTAAAGTGAAAAGTCAATATCTGTAGTTCAAGGGCAAAAGAGAACATAAGGTACAGAAAAAAATAGAGTCTTGCAACCCAAGAAGGCTGCCCTGTTGTGCTGGCATATCAGGCCACAGCAGTGGAGTAAGCCAATTCTTGTGGTGAAAGCCACAGGGAGGGAATTAAAGCAACTCCAAACCTCTTACTCAGCACCTGCTGTTATTCATGCAGAATCGGGGATACCAGTAAGACTCAAAGTGCTGACTCAGTGTCAGCCTACAATTCATATTATTAATAGAGAAATCCTTGAAAGGACTAAGTCCTAAGCACTGCAACACCTATAATGCATTTGAGTGAGCACACCCAGATGCAATTTTTGCTGTGGGCAATGGAAAAGTGATTTATCCTATCAAGAACACAGATGAATTAGAGAAAAATACTTCCACTTGCAAACTGTATCCAAGCTGTAGAGCTCTTTAGGGCAATGCTTTCCACCTGTGCTCTTGAGTAAAGTGCTTACTTTCTCTCTAAGCCTACCTCAGTTTCCTTGTCTGTAAATGGGGAATAACATGCAGGAGTGAAGAATGTTTGCTTTGAAGGTGTCCTGAAGGATCAATGTCATAAGACACATAATATGCTTACTCTAGTGCCCTTCATACTACTCAATAAACATTAATGGCAATTAAGAATAATACAAGTTGCCTGGCTTCCATTCAGAAACACAGGAATTACCAGTTTCTCTAAAGTAACTAGGTATTACCCTTCATATTTAAACATGCCCATAAAGATTATTTAAAAATGTAGAAATGTAGAGAGAAATAGAAAGTAAAAATGTTGAGGCCTTATTTAAGAAACAGAATAGGAAATTCTGCCCAGCATTCTCAAAAAAAAAAAAAATCAATATCATTCTAGGATCTTCAAAGCAAAATCTATTTCTTATGATTCTATTGATGATAATTGTGGACACATTGGATAAAATACTGTGTTAAGGGCTTTGTTTGAAATAGTTTATTTAATCCCCCAAATAACCATGTGAAATATTATATTATTCCTGTTTTACAGGTTAGGAAACAGAGGCTTCGGGAGATTAAATAAATTGCCAAAGACTCATTGCTAGTACAGTAGTAATCAATTGCTGTTGTTAAACCAAAATGCTTGAGAACATGGGTTCTCTGAAGTAAAAGGGGCTGTTGTAGATGCTGATCAGGAAAAGGGCCAGGTCCTGGGACAAGTTTCTGAAACTACCAGCAATGAAGTTAGCAGTAGAAACAATGTTCTTTAGAGGGTTGTGTGTTTGGCCCAGTGGCTAAGAGACCACCAGGCACGCCCACTTTCTATAACAGAGTGCCTGGATTGGAGGCCTGGCTCTACTCCAGATTCTAGCTTCCTGCTTGCTAATACACATCCTGGGATGCAGCAATGATGGCAAGAGTACTTGGGTTCCTGCCACCCACGTGGGAGATGTGAATGAAGTCCCAGGCTCCAGTTGTTGTGCGGATTTGGGGAGAAACCAGTGGACTGGAGATCTCTCTTTGTCTTTCTCTCTCAAATAAATTAAAAAATTTTTAAGTCTGCTCTACTTAGAACTAAGAGTATTTTTATAAGGAAAAGCTGGGGTTTTTCATTGTTTACACTGAGCCTATGCTGGCTATAAGTAAGAGGGACAAGCTAATACGAAGGGCATGGAAAAGCTTTGGGATAGGAGGGCAGTACATGAGGAGAAGAAATGAAGAAATGTTGGTTGTGGATTGTATGGGGTTGCCTGGTGCGGTGGCATGCGCCTGTAGTCCCAGCTACTTGGGAGGCTGAGGCCGGAGGATCACTTGCGTCCAGGAGTTCTGGGCTGTTGTGCACTATGCTGATCAGGTGTCCGCACTAAGTTCGGCATCAATATGGTGACCTCCTGGGAGCGGGGGACCACCAGGTTGCCTAAGGAGGGGTAAACCAGTCCAGGTCAAATTGTACGGGGTTAACAGACCAGAAAGTTCACATATAAGTAGGGCACAGTGGCTCTGGTAGTCAGCTGTGATGGGATATAAGTCAATGTTTCAACTACATTCAGGAATGTTAAGTCTTTTGCTAGTTTCATACACAACTGTTAACTGACTTCTCTTATTTCTTCACCCTCCCATCCTCTGGACCCTATAATTAAATTTAGGAAATCTCAGAATTTTTCTGTGTAACAAACTGTCCCAACTCTTAGTGTTTTAAACCAATAAACATTTTCAGAGCCAGAACTAGGATGAGATGAGTGAGGTATAAGTTTTGAGTGAAAGTTTAAGGGGATGCCAAAACATTCAGCAATGAAGAGAATATTTTAAAAAGTCAAAGTTAATGCCAAAACATGGTGAGCAAAGTGTCAACACTTTAAATAAACATGGATGAGAGTTACTGACTTTGCCTTTTGCCTCAGGCTCTAGTATATAGGTTGGCACAGCATTATTGGTGATCTTGGTTTGCTTCCTGTTTCCCAGTCTTTCAAGTAATCATATATTCTGTGAGCTTTACCTCCTAATCTCATATTTATTTATCTCCATCCCCAAAACTACTCTTCTAGTCCAAGTTATCTTTTTTCACTTGTGCTATTAGAATAATCCCTCCCAGTGTCTTCCCCACACATGCCCCCAGGTTCCCCAGGAAGCAGACTGAGATGGAAATTTGCATGGAGGAAAAATCTACCTAGAAGGCGAGTGAGGAATGCAGAATTAGGCAGGTGTAGAAGTAGAACTTTGGTGCAATCACAACAAAGGCTGATCTCAGTGGAAGCTTGGAGTTGTCTCACATTGCTGCAGCCAGAGTTTGGTTTTTTATACCAACACCCTCCTTCCTTCTCTTATATACACATAGACTTATCATTGGATGGCACTTCCCCAGGGAGGACCATACCTTTAGACTAGGCAGCTCTCTTTAGACAAAGTAAATTTCCAGAGAAGAATCAGCTGAGCACTGTCAGTCATGCTTGCTAGGAGAAGCCATGGGATCAAGATCTAAGTCTTGAAGGGGATGGTGGTGGTGGTGGAGTAACTGAATGGCTTATCAAAGTGTCCACCATCCTCTTTAATCTGTCTCCTCCCTTCAGCTGTTGGGAAAGCTGAGAGCTGCTCATTCCTGAGCTACAACTCTATCATTTTCAGTCTAGAATGTTCTCCAACTCTGTTCTTTGCCTTCTCAATGTTATTCACTCTTCAATCTAAATGACCTTTCTTACAGAGCTCTTGAATGATTCCAGTTGTTTTGTCTGATTCATATCAAAGTATGCAAAACACAGTAGCTAAAAACAATAAGTAGCAATTGACAATTTCTCATGGTTCTGTTGATTGGCCAAATTATTCTTCTGGTCTCACCTGGCTCAACTATGTAGTTGCAGTCAACTTGTGGGTCAACTTGGTCAGGCTGGGTTGAACTAGGAAATGAATTTTCTCTCTTCCTTCTTGTCTTTCTCCACATGGTCTTTCCTTCCAGCTTCTTGGTAATGAGAATGGAAGCTGAAGGCCTCTTGGTGCTGAGGATCTGCAACATGCATAACCTCACTTCTGCCACATTCTGTTGATAAAAGCACATCACAAGGACAGCCTAGATACCTGGTGTAGGAGAATAGACTATCTCTTGGTGGGAAGAACTACAAAGACTTTGTAGTAATATTCAACCTATCAGACTGATCTAAACTAAGTAGCTATGCTAATATCTTCCTAACCATGCTTTATTCTTCATTTTTAGTTATTCATATCACAATTTGAAGTAATTCTTGTATTTAATTTGTTCTCCACTATACTGGGAACTCTGAGAACATAGACATCATGTCAGTATTTCTACACTTGTCCCAACTGCCCAGCTCAGAGTGTTACAAATAGTTGGTGCTCAGTGAATATTAGATGAATAAATGAATAGATAAATGAATGCAAGTTTCTTCTCATATATAACATGCTATGACTGCTGTGGATCTATTATAGAACTTCACCTGCAAAGGATATTTGATTTGCTAAAGTACCTTTGGAATCTATGAAAGAGGTCTATCATGCTGTTTTTCTTCAGGACAGTCTCATGGGACTAGCATTTCATGGAATATACTTTTATTAAAAATTTGTTTGACAGGTAGAGTTATAGACAGTGAGAGAGAGAGAGAGAAAGGTCTTCCTTCCGTTGGTTCACTCCCCAGATGGCCACTATGGCCGGTGCTGATCCTGATCCGAAATCAGGAGCCACGTGCTTCTTCCTGGTCTCCCATGCAGGAGCAGAGGCCCAAGCACTGAGGCCATCCTCCACTGCCCTCCTGGGCCACAGCAGAGAGCTGGACTGGAAGAGGAGCAACCAGGACTAGAACTGGCGCCCATATGGGATGCTAGCACCGCAGGCGGAGAATTAACCAAGTGAGCCACAGCGCCAGCCCCATCATGGATTATACTTTGACTCTTGGGGGTAAACTGTTTTCAGTTGGAAGCAGACAGTGTAAACTGGCAAAAATAAATAAATAAATAAATAAATAAATAAATAAATCAATCACCCTAGTTGTGGATGTTTGGCCTATCTAGTTAAGACACCTGCATCCCATTCTGAGTGCCTGCATTTGAGTCCTGGTTCTTTTCCTAATTCTAACTTCCTGCTGATATGGGAAAGCTTAGACATATAGTTTGAAATTGATGAGCTGGAAGCTGCCCCTCCTTTGTTCTATGTTGCCATGTTCACCTACTTGTCAATCAGGGGACCCCTACCCTGGAAATACTTCCTCTTACCTGGGACATGGGGGTGGTACCATGTAAACACTTCTGTTTTTTCTTTCTTTTTTTTTTTTTTATAAAGATTTATTTGTTTAGTCATTTGAAAATCAGAGTTACACAGAGAGAGGAGAGGCAGAGAGAGAGAGAGAGAGAGAGAGATTAAGAGAGAGAGAGAGAGAGAGAGAGAGAGAGAGACAGGTCTTCCATCCAAATGGTTCACTTCCCAATTGGCCACAATGGCCGGAGCTGTGCCGATCCGAAGCCAGGAGCCAGGAGCCAGGAACTTCTTCTGGGTCTCCCATTTGGGTGCAGGGGCCCAAGGACTTGGGCCATCTTCTACTGCTATCTCAGGCCGTAGCAAAGAGTTGGATTGGAAGTGGAGCAGCTGGGTCTCGAACCGGCACCCATATGGGATGCCGGCACTTCAGGCCAGGGCATTAACCCGCTGTGCCACAGTGCCGGCCCCACACTCCATTTTTCTAAGCTCATAAAAAAAGCTGAGGAGAATGTAAGTGGGTTCTCCTTCCTCATTGTGGACTCAAGATGAGCAGAGCAGGGTATGGTAATTCCCTTTCCCTGGCCACTCTCCCTAAAAACAGACTTAATGTGCCTGTGTATTTTCCTCGCTTTGTAAATAAAGTTTATCATACTGCATGCCATGTTTGTGCCTGTACTTAGAATTCTTCTTGCTAGAGTCTGGAAAATTAATTTAGGCCCAACCTAGCCCACAACACTGCTAATATATACCCTGGGAGGCAGCAGGTGATGCCTCAAGTAATTGGGGTTCCTGTCACCCATGTGGGAGACCTGAACTGAGTTCCTGGCTCCCAGTTACAGCCTGACCCAGCTTCAGCCATTGTGGGCATTTGAAGAGTGAACCATCAAATGAGAGAGCTAGCTCTCTGTCTCTGTCTCTGTTTCTCAAATAAATGAATAAATAATACAAAACTTACAATGGAGAATTATTATATAAAAATATGTAATTTTTAGATAATTCAGGCCTCAGAGAACTTTTAGGTCTAGGTCTGTGTTGTGTGCTGCTAGAACCTCATCCCAGTGTTACTTTTAAAGTTATGTTACTTCTAAACACGGTCTGGGTTTTCTCAGGGTAGGTGTTGACCTAGCTGTTAAGGTATCAGTTAAGATGCCTGACTTCCATATCAGATGCAATACCTAGCTCTGGCTCCTTACTCCAATTTCCTGCCGATGCAGACCCTAGGAGGCAGCAGTAATGGCTTAGGTGATTGGGTTTCTGCCACCATGTAGGGAACCTGGATTGGGTTTCTTACTCCTGGCTTTATTCCTGGAGCCCTGGATGTTGCAGGCATTTGGGGAAAGAACCTGCAGATGTGAGTGAGCTCACCTTCTCTCTTTCTGTCTTCCATATATATATATATATATATATATATATATATATATATATCTTTATTTTCTGTTATTATCTCCAGTGTATGAGGAAAGCAAGGCTCAGAGGAACGAAGAACTTGCCTCAGGTCACAGAGATAATGGGTCTGAAACTGGAATCTCAAACCTGTATAAAATATGAGACTCGTATATGGCTACAGACAAGTCCCCATTGACAGAGCATCTGTGTGGGCCTGCAGGGCTTTTATTTGGCCTCTCAATAGATTTCAGTGAGCCCTGGAGATCCAGGACATTTCCAGTGGCATCAATTCCTGGCGAGGAGCCAGCCAGTTCTAACTCTACAGTAGGGGTTCTGAGAAAGTGGGGATACTCCTGGGACTGCCTGTTATTGCCATTCCTCACCTTAAACAAGAAAGGCCATCACTCATGAGCACTTGGAAGCCATTTGGTGGATGCTCCAATATAATTTTCTGAAAGGAAGAAAAGCTGGCATCTCCTATAAAGTGCATTTGATTCCCTAGGCTGGTTTTGCAATTGAAAAAGAGCCTATAAATCACATCTTTCTGCCCCACTGTTGATGCTATTCTGGCTTTCTGTTTATCAAGCAGAAGCAACCATTCTTGTGTAGCAACTCCGTAACCCTTTCCACCAAGCAAAGTTACACATTTTAGCCTTTAACAAAAAACACCAAGAAAATACTTATCAATGGGAAATGTTATTATCATAGCAGAGACCACAAAATTATAATTTGAATCTAGAGCAGTTTTCTTATTACAGTATCTCTCCTATTTATTATCAGTGATATCATTATATTACTATGATATGCCAGCAGCTATGTTTGATTGTGTAACAAGAACTGCGTTGAATGCTTTATACATTGTACGATTGGATTCTCACAACACCAGGATGTGGTATACCATCCCCATTTTACTGATGAGGAAATTGAGGCTTAGAAGTACTCTCTTGCTTCTAAGTCAGCCGAGTCAGCCAGTTTGTTTAACCACTCCATTGTGCCATATATTCAAATAGTGACAGGAAATACAGAAGTAATTAAATGTTCCTTGACATCACTTTTTCTAGTTTTTTTTTTTAGCATGCAAATCTTAAGATAACGTGTGTTTTTTTCTTATAAAAGATTTACTTATTGATTTGAAAGGCAGAGTTACAGGGAGAAAGGGAGAGACAGAGAGAGAGGAGATAGAGATCTTCCATCTGCTGGTTCACTCTTCAAATGGTCCCAACAGCCAGTTCAAATCCAAGAACCTGGAACTACATCCAGGTCCCATGTGCATAGCAGGGACCCAAGCACTTGGGCCTCCTTCTGCTGCTTTTCCTGACATATTAGGGAGCTGGATAGGAAGTGGAGCAACTGAGACTTGAAAGGTTGTGCTGATATAGAATGCAGGCATCCCAAGTGACAGTCTAACCCCTCATCCCTAATGTGCACTCTTGAATTACTTTTAGAAATGCTTTTCCTTTCTCTAGGAGTCAGTTGGATGTGTTGATGATTCAAAATCACTTGATTTGTGGAGAGTTACTTTGTGGGATATAGTTCTTCATCTTGCAAATGGAGAATTCTATGTCCCACATCCCAGAATTGTAGTGAATGTTAAAAGAAGAAATGCATGTTTGTGAAATTCTTGCCTCAGTGTCTGGCACACAGCAAGTATTCAATTAGTTGATGCCTCATTCTGTTATTATGGGAGTCCTAGATCTGTTACTATGAGAGTTCTTGAAGTTCAACTCACCTTCATTTATTTCAGGCTTATATCACACCTACTTCCAAAAAGAGTTTTGAGTTAGGGACCCTAAGTCAGTCTCTGTACCAGCATGGTTGGAGGTGAATCTGTTGAAGAGTTTAGAGGTCACAATTCTAGTTCCAGCCATGTACTAGGTAAACTCTGAACTTCAGTTTCCTTATATATCAATTGGAGATAACTCCAGTATTCAGTTTCTCAAAGGGTTGTTAGGAGGATGAAATTCATCAACGAAATGGAAAACGAAAATGGGCTACCTGCAGTCTTTAATATCTACTTACACTGGGCCTGTAAATGCTGCAAAGACTATGTTCTGAACAAGAAACAGCTTCAGACCATGGTGAAATCCAGTGACAGAATAAAGTCCTACCCGTTTTCTTTTGGATCTTCTAGTGCAGACAGCCAGTGTGAAAGGATCAGCCATTCTGTTTTTTACTTCTTCTAATAAACTCCCTGTAGTACAGTTACTTCCCTCAGGTCAAAAGGCAAGTCTTAAAGGCAGAGACCAATAAGAATTCTCAGTGTCCCCTCTGGCTTAGTTATGTCATGGAAGTAATTCAGTCCCTTAGGTTAACACTGCGAATAGGGCTATTTTTAATTATGCACTTTCTCAAATTAATGCATCAGAACTAGGAAGAAGCATGTAATAGGGTACTTTAAAAAGTTTGTGAAAAGTGGAATTAAAAGATAGGTTTATTTGGGTGCACAAGAATTTTGAAATGCATGCATAGTTTTTCCTTTACATCTTCCATGACCTTTTTTGAAGTAACCTCCTCTCTATATATACTGAAAATCAACAATTAGTATTGATAACCTAGATAAAGTTTCCACTACTTGAAAGCTGAGGTTCATTTGTCATTTTAGTTTTTGAAGCTGGTCTTCTAGAAGAAATGTGTTCTTTAACCTTCGTTACCAGCAGAGATTACATCTGCTCCCCACCCCCTGCCTTTATGTGTTCTGCAGCATTTGCTTTGACCGACTGCCAGCTGCCTTTTCTCCTACAAAGTGGATTGAATGGCCAAGACTACTTGGGCACTGCTGTTGACAATTAAAATTGGAACACCCAACCATAGCCCACTCTGAGTAGGTTGGTACAAATTTATATCCTGTGGCTATGTGGGCAGCACCTTCTGAAGAGACAGCTGCTTATATGAAAGCTGGGTGAACATTCTGGAGCTGCCTTTAACGTGTAAGATAGTGGGAGGCTCAGCCGTCTAGCAGTTGGTCAAGAGCTTGGATTTGGGAGGCAGAGGACCCAGTGAAAGTCTGAGCTTAGCAGCTTGGGCAAGTCACCTCAGGTGAACATGACTTTTCTTTTAGAGTGTGGTTTGAGTGGTGGCTGTTTCAGAGGGTTGCTCTGAAGGTACAGTGAGTTCAAAGCCATCGAACACTTAGATTAGTGCCTGATAGGCAGTAGGCACTCAGCAAATATCAGCTCTTATTATTATTACTATTATTAATTTAGTATTGATTTATCTGAAAGACAGTGACAGAGAAAAAGAAAGACAGAGAGATCTTCTACCTGCTAATGGCTGCAACTGCCAGGGTTGAGCCAGGTTGAAGCCAGGAGCCCAGAGCTCCATCTGTGTCTCATATGTGGATGGCAGGAGTCCAAGCACTTGGGCCATCTTTTACTGCCTTCCCAGGCACATTAGCAGGAAGCTGGATTAGAAGAGCAGCTGGTACTTGAACCTATACTCTGATATGGGATGCCAGTGTTGTAAGCAGTGGCTTATCCTGCTGGACCATAACACTGGTCCCAGCTCTTGTTAATTTTGATGCATGAAAAATGCTAGGTACAACTATGTATATGTACATGTATATGGATATGCATATATGTATATTTATATTTAAGATAAACTTACTTATCTTTTAAATCTACTTTTTCATGAGCTTTTTGAATTTTATTTATTTTTTATTTGATTTGAAGTGGAGACAGAGGGATAGAAAGAACGAGACAGAGGCAGAGAAAGATTTTTTATCCACTAGTCCAGTCGCCAAATGCACATAACAGCCTGGCTTGGACCAGGCCATAGCTAGGATCCTGGAACCCAAACCAGGTGTCTCATGTGGGAGGGAGGCAGCGATGCAAGTACTAGAGTCATTACCTGCTACTTCCCGGGGGGTTTGTTGGCAGGACGCTGGAAGTGGAAGCAGAGCTAGGACTGAAACCCAGGTACTCTGAAAGGGGATGTGAGTGTCCCAAGGGGTGCCTTAACTGCTACAACAAATGTCTGCCACACAAATATGTATATTAAGGGTGGCTGCTATTAGTATATATATTGTTAGTGCTGTCCCTTGTCATTTGAATCAGTCCTGCTTTTGCTCCCCGTCCTACAGACTCTTACCCAATGGAAATTGCTTCATTGCTTTTGGCTTTGGAGGCTCTGTCATCACAGAACTCAGGTGTGACTTCCTGGGAAGTAGGTGGGAACCATTTCTAGCATTTGAAACAGACTCCAAGCTGTTCTTACCCATTTCACTTTACCCAAGACTACTGTAACCCTCTTTGTCTTCTTCTCAACTTCCTTCCCCATCGATCCACCACAAGCTGTCCTGCAAATCTTTATTTTTTTAGGTGCAATTCATTCTTCCTTCTGCCACGAGATTGACTTGCCACGAGAAATCAATCAATGATAACAGGTGTCCTTCTCTCTCAGCTTTGATCAGTATTTGGATCAATGTTTAACTAGAGCTTCTCAACCCTGGCTACACATTAGATTTGTCTGGTGGAAGGCTTCTAAAACATATAAGTGCCAACTGTTGACAATTAAATTGATCCATAGCCCTGAGTATCTCCATAGCTAACATTTTCAAATACTAACTTTGTGTCACGCCCTGTGTTAGGGCTTTCTTTGAGTGAGCTTACAGAATTCTCATAACCAGTATAGGAGGAGTTATTCCCTCCACTTTACCTGGCAGCTAGCTATGCTGCCCAGGGTCACCTGACTGAGTTAGAGGTGGAGCCTATGTGGAATGTGTGGGGCTCTCTTAGTCTCCAAGGCCATGTTCTCCTAAATCGCCAAGCTATTCCCCCTGAAATCCATTTCAAGTATGACTCAGTATCTGAGCTTCCCTGATAGTGTCATACTTTGCTGTTGGAAAGGGCCTCTAGGCCCTCTGATTTTACTGGGTGCCTGATTTCAGCTCTCAGGTCAGAGGGGGAAGTAGTGTTGAGACTATACCCACCATTTTCACACCCTCATCTATGCATCACCTGCCATCATCCTGAGGTGAGGCAAGTGTTAGTCATGTTCCCAGAGACCCAGGACACAGTGGGCATTTATTCCAGTTAGAAGCAATTAAAAAAATTATTCCTTATGGTGTATTTCCTTGCCCAAATAAGACTGGTTTTCGGTTTTGACAAAACAGACAAAGCATTTGACTTTTCCATCTCTTCTTGTCTTATATTAAAAATGAGGATTGATTCGCAGGTTTAGTCAATAATTAAATTGGTTTTATTTAAACACTTTTTAAAGAGGTTTATCTGTTTATTTGAAAGCAGTTAAAGAGACGGGGGTGGGAGCAGGGAAGCAGGGAGAGGGAGAGAAAAAGAAGTCTTTCATTGCTGATTCTCTTCCCAAATTGCTGCAATAGCCATTTGCAGTAGTTTCAGGCCAAAGCCAGAAGCCTGGAACTCTATCTGAGTTGCCCATATATATGGTAGGGGCCCAAGCACATGGGCCATCCTCTGCTGCTTTCCCAGGTACATTAGTAGGGAACTGGAAATGAAGTGGAGCAGCTGCGACTCAAACTGGCATCCATATGGAATGCCAGCATTACAGTCAGCAGCCTAACCCAACATGCCACAATGCTGGCCCATGGTTAAGGCATTTGACAAAGTATCTGTGGCATCCATGGAGACAAGACAGCAAATGTAAACTGGGTGGAAGTAGTCTTGGGTCCCTTGAGAGCACAAATGGGGTGTTTTCTTTATGTATGTTATATAGCTCAATGCTTAGTGTAAAGTAAACATTCAGAAAATATTTGTTGAATGAATGTGGAATGAAGTCATGGCTATTTAAACAATTGTGCCCAGAAATGGTTGTTCACTGGCTTAGTGTTAGACTGGAAGTAAATTTCTCATGGAGGGTTGCAGAACCTTTTTCCAAGTCTTTTTTTAGTGAGTAATATAAATAGGAGGAGTCTGGGATAAAGGGAAGATCTAACACTGAAATATTAGATTTCTAGGCTGTTAAAATCAAATGGATAAAATTTAGAAACCATGAATGTAACATCCTATATTTACTTTAAAAAAATCCATTGCATGGTATAACAATAGCTGAGAAAGACACATAGCCTTAAACTCCACATTTCATTTTTAGGAACATGTCCCGAAGAAATGATCATTTACAGGTGTAGAGGTTTTCCTACAAGGCATTCATCAAAAGGTTGTTTAAATTAGATAAAAATTGAGACAGACCCGGCACACCGGGTTCTAGTCCCGGTTGGGGTGCCAGATTCTGTCCTGGTTGCCCCTCTTCCAGGCCAGCTCTCTGCTGTGGCCAGGGAGTACAGTGGAGGATGGCCCAAGTTCTTGGGCCCTGCACCCCATGGGAGACCAGGATAAGCACCTGGCTCCTGCCATCGGAACAGCGTGGTGCGCCGGCTGCAGTGTGCCTACCGCGGCGGCCATTGGAGGGTGAACCAACGGAAAAAAGGAAGACCTTTCTCTCAGTCTCCCTCTACTGTCCACTCTGCCTGTCAAAAAACAAACAAACAAACAAACAACAAACAAAAAAAAAAACGAGACAGACCAAATGTCTAATAAGAGAAGTGCAGCAGATATTGCCAATTGCTTACCCAATATCCATTCTCCTGTATTCTTTATTAATAAAGCCTGAATTTTAATCAAGATAGAAAATACTGAGATAAAAGAGACCATATTTCACAGCTTCCCTTGCAGCTAGAGGAGACAGTATTAAGCCAATAAGATGCAAATGGAAGTTATTAGAAGTTTACTTGGCTATAAATTAAAAATGGAAAGAGACACACTAGATACTGATGGTGATTTATTTTTGGATGGTAGGATCAAGAAAGATTTTTCTTGTTTCTGCTTTTCAAGATTTGCAAATTTGCTATATTGGACATATGCTGCTTTTGTAACTAGAACACAAGCACAACAGAATTTATTGTTAGAAGAGTTTCAGTGAAACTTAAGTCAATAGACTAATGGGACTGCTAACACAGTTGAAATTGTTTATTTACATATGTGGAATTTTAGGGGACAGACATGGTAAAACCATGCTTCTTGTGTGCTGGCACAGAACAAGATACCCTTCGTATGTTACTCACAATAGCTCCCTATGATAGCTCAATGAAAATTATCATCTCGTGCAGAACCTGAATCAATTCTGGGATTCCCCTGTGACACTGACCACTTAGATATCACTTTTTCTTGTAGAAGAAATGGCTGAAGAAGCTGGGGCCCTAGTCAAGAAGATGCTGAATGGGTTGATTATCTTCTGATATTAGGTGGTTGCTGTGTGAAATAAGGGATAAGAAGTGTTCCCATCTCCATTTTCATGAGTCAGATGTGGCGCTGTGTGCTTGACATACACATGCCTTTTCATCTTAGAAACAGGTTAAAATTAAGGACCATCTTAGGAAACTGAGGCCCAAGGGGGTGAAACAATTTGCCCAGGATCACACAGTCAAACTCAGGCAAGAAGTTTTCTTACCCCAGAACTGAAACTGTTAACCTTGGTGCATCCAACAGGGGGTGTAAGGTTTTGATGGGTAGAGTAAGAGTCAAACACATTTTGGTCTTCATACAGGAAGACAGTACTTGATCTTTTGAACCATTCAGTATAGAATAGACTGCCTTGTTGTGTGAGTGGGTTCTGTCCCATAGAAGGGATACAAGCAGAAGCTAGCTGGCTCTGGAAGGGGACTGTCTCAGAAATTTCTTCCTGTCATTGTTGTGCAGAAGTCCAGTCTAAGTGCTGTGATAAGGTGAGCTGCATCAGCAGCAGTCCCCTGGTACCCTCTGGCTTTTGTCTGGAACTGCTGCACTCAGGTGTGACTGTGGATGTAGACCAGGCACAGCTCTCTAGCCTCCTTTTACCTAAGGCTCTTTCAATCCCTTTTAAGGTAGAGCCTATTACACATCCAGTGAGTACTCTTTGTAATAATTATCACTTTATTTCCTGAAACCAATAGCCAATTAATTTCAGAGTATAGATAAAATGACATCAATTAGCTTTCTTTCTTTTTTTTTTTTTTTTTTGGTGGCTACATGGAATAAAGACATTCTTCTGATGTTCCTAAGGAAAGCTCCTTAACAAATTAGCTACTTGTTCAATTTTCAATGCTTATACTAACAATGTATTGAATAAAACAGATTTGCTTTCAAATTCTCCAGATATTTATTATACCATTACAGTGGACCTGGCACTGGGGTCAACACAGGAAAATGGTCCTGCTCCTGGTGAAACTGGAGCATGCAGGTGTGCGGATGAGGCAGCACTGAGTCCAAGAGCCAAACAGTAATTCCAGTATAATCTTGAAAAGAGCTGTGAGGCCGGCGCCGTGGCTCACTAGGCTAATCCTCTGCCTGCGGCACTGGCACCCTGGGTTCTAGTCCCGGTCGGGGTGCCAGGTTCTGTCCCAGTTGCTTCTCGTCCAGTCCAGCTCTCTGCTGTGGCCCGGGAGTGCAGTGGAGGATGGCCCAAGTGCTTGGGCCCTGCACCCGCATGGGAGACCAGGAGGAAGCACCTGGCTCCTGGTTTCGGATCGGTGCAGCGCGCTGGCTGTAGCAGCCATTTGGGGAGTGAACCAACGGAAGGAAGACCTTTCTCTCTGTCTCTCTCTCTTTCACTGTCTATAACTCTCTCTCTGTCTAACTCTGCCTGGAAAAAAAAAAAAAAAGAGCTGTGAAAGAGAAGGCATTGAGCAATGAGATCTGGTACATGGGTATCTTACAGAGGGTTCAGAATGAGCTTCCAGAGGAAATGGTCCCTGAGATGAGACTGAAAGGTGACTAGAAGTCAGCTAGGATGAAAGTTTGCTGAACAAGGGAAATAACAAGCAGGAGCCCATTTCTTGGAAGGTAGTAAACCAGATCCAATGCAAGGGTGCAATTCTCTTGTGGATTTTTCCAGGAATAATTAGTCTGAATTCCTGAGGCCTAAAAGCCTCTAGGAGAAAGGCCCTGAGATTCTAATTCACAAACTACTTGTTTTAAGCATCTAGGAAATTTTCTTTTCTGTACCTGTTTTTACTTTGTAGAACATAATCCAGGATGAGCATGAGGGCTGTGGGTGCTGTAGTCAAGTGTGGACCCCTCTGTAGCCCTGAAACACCTGCTAGGAAACCCCCAGATATGCAGCGTATGTTTGACATGTCCTGAGAAGGGCAAATGCCATTCTAAACAACATCTGACATGCATCATGCTCCAATAAGCTTGCTGTGGAGCAAGGTCATAGGAAGAATGCATTTTGATCTTTACTCACAGTATGATTTTTTCTCTTAAAGCAAAACTCAACATTTAAAAAGTCAGGCGTCCTTTTCTTATTTTTAGGACTGTTTTGCCTTCCAAATGTTTCCTGGCTAGCACCCAGTTTTTTGTGTGTGTTCCTGAAACTTTAGAAAGAACAGTTTCTGAAAGTCACATTGGCAGTTGAGAAGCCTGGAAAGTAGAAACAGAATATAGCCCTGAAAAGGGAATTTGCTGTATATTACAAAGAAAGTGATTTATTGAGCATTTACTATGAGCCAGCAAAGTCATAACAACTTCTCATGCAATTTCTTCTTTAATCCTCTCAAGTATCTCTAAGGCAGGTATTATTAATCATCCCTCATCTTATTTTCTAATGAGAAATTAGGCTTAGAGGTGTGAAGTAAATTGCACAAGACCATATAGCTTATTAGTAGAGGAACTGGCTCTTGGCTCCCCTACTATGTGACCACAAAATCCAAGTCTAAACTTTCTTAAAACTGTTTCATATTTTGGAAACTGCAGAAACATTGAGTATCAGGTGTTTGGGTAGATTCAAACTTGGTATCCATTGTACTTCAGTTCTAGTATCAACACATATGATGTAGCCACCTCTCAACTTCATTCAAAACATTCAAGCCAGTTGAAATATCCTCTCAATGTGTGGATGAGGGGCTGGTGTTGTAAAGCAGGCTAAGCAGCCACCTGTGACACAGGCATCCCATATTGGACTGCCAGTTTAAGTCTTGACAGGCCCACTTCTTTTTTGTTTTTTGTTTTTTGTTTTTTTTTGACAGGCAGAGTGAATAGTGAGAGAGTGACAGAGAGAAAGGTCTTCCTTTTTGCTGCTGGTTCACCCTCCAATGGCCGCTGTGTTCGGCGCATCTCGCTGATCTGAAGCCAGGAGCCAGGTGCTTCTCCTTGTCTCCCATGCGGGTGCAGGGCCCAAGGACTTGGGCCATCCTCCACTGCCTTCCCGGGCCATAGCAGAGAGCTGGCCTTAAAGAGGGGCAACCGGGATAGAATCCGGCGCCCCAACCGGGACTAGAACCTGGTGTGCCGGCGCCGCAAGGCGGAGGATTAGACAGGCCCACTTCTGACCCAGGTATCTGTTAATTTGCCTGTGAAAGCAGTGGAAGATGGCACAAGTGCCTGTGCCCCTGCTACCCCCATGCAGTTTCTGGCTTCTAGCTTCAGCCCGGTCCAGACCTCACTGTTGGTGGCTATTTTATGGTAAACCAGCAGATGGAAGATCTCTGCCTTCTGCCTCTCCCTCTCTCTTAGTCACTCTACCTTTCAAATTTTCTTGAAAACAAAAAAACACTTGGGCCATTTTCTGCTGCTTTTCCCAGGCCACTAGCAGGAAGCTGGATTGGAATTGGAGCAACTGGGACTTGAACTGGAGGCCTTATGGGATGCCTAGCAGTTTTATTCTCTATGCCACAATGCTGGCCCCTCTGATTTGTTTTTGAAAAATATTCTATTGGCCGGCGCCGTGGCTCAACAGGCTAATCCTCCACCTAGTGGCACCAGCACACCGGGTTCTAGTCCCGGTTGGGGCGCCGGATTCTGTTCCGGTTGCCACTCTTCCAGGCCAGCTCTCTGCTGTGGCCAGGGAGTGCAGTGGAGGATGGCCCAAGTGGTTGGGTCCTGCACCCCATGGGAGACCAGGAGGAAGCACCTGGTTCCTGGCTTCGGATCAGCGTGGTGTGCCAGCCGCAGTGCACTGGCCACAGCGGCCATTGGAGGGTGAACCAACGGCAAAGGAAGACCTTTCTGTCTCTTTCTCTCTCTCTCACTGTCCATTCTGCTTGTAAAAAAAAAAAATAGAAGCATGGATAAGTCCAAAGTTACTATTCGGTGTGTGGTAGGGAAACCAGGGTGTATAAGGCCTAGTCATGGGTACTTGTGTTGATGAATTCTGAAAATTACTCTTAAAAGATATAATGAGAACTGCCTGGTGATTGGGAATTAAGCACTACTGCATGTTTCTATCAACTTACACCTAAGGGTAAAGCTAAAAACTTTCCATTTGACTCCAGATTCCATTAAGTTGAAAGGTACTATTGCTATCTTACTAGTTAAAGTGATCATTTTAAGTGCGTAACTGTTCATAAAGATAGGAATAAGTGTCAAAGGGATCACGTGAATCAGATCAAGTGTCTGCTAATAACAATAGATAGAATTAAAAAGGAGAGAATGGTTCAACATGGGAAGCAAGCCACATAGCTGACTCAGAATGACAAACGCCCTAAAGAGCACTCTGGCCTCATAATCAGCCCTTAAGGCTTTTGGATCTGGTTAAAAATCCCATGAGAGAATTTCAGGCATGAAAAGCCAATTGTGGCAAAAAATGGCCTACATGAAAGATCTCTGTGAGTGAGATCCCAGTGGAAATTAAGGGCTATCAAAGAAGGATGTACTTTTCTCTGAAGGGAGGAGACAACTTCCACTTTGATTATGGCCCTGTCTAAATACCGATGGAGTTTGTGGACTCAAAAGGCTTCCATAGCCTTAGCAGCTCATGACAAGAGCCTCAGGTGATCAGTGACATCATAAATAAGAGTGTCAATTGTTAAATCAATAACAGGAGTCACTGTGCACTTGTTCCCCATGTAGAACCTCGGTCCTTAATGAGTTGTACTATGAAAATTAATGGTAAAACTTGCCTTCAAACAGTAAGTACTTTATACTTTGTGTGTCTGTGTGGGTGCAAACTGTTGAAATCTTTACTTAGTATAGAGTTGATCTTCTGTATATAAAGATAATTAAAAATGAATCTTAATGAAGAATGGGATGGGAGAGGGAGTAGGAAGTGGGATGAGAGTGGAGCTGGGAGGGCAGGTATCGGGGGAAGAACTGCTGTATTCCAAAAGCTGTACCTATGAAATTTATATTTATTAAATAAAAGCTTTCAAAAAAAAAATAGAAATAAGTGCTACTTGAACTTCATCAATACTGGTCTTTCATTTACATAACAATCATCTCTCCTAATGTGGCAGCAGCTCTTCAAGCTGAATTTAATTTTCTGTGTTCAGCACTTTAAAAAAAAAAGATTTTTTTTTTTTTTAATTTGAAAGGTAGAATTACAGAGAGGGAGAGAGAGAGGGGAAGAGACAGAGAAATCTTCATTTGCCAGTTCACTGCCCAGATGGCCATAACTACCAGGGCTGGGCCAGGCCAAAACCAGGAGCCAGGAGCTTCATCTGGGTCTCCCACATAGCAGTGGACTAAGCACTCAGGCCATCTTTTGCTGCTTTCCCATGCACATTAGCAGAGAGTTAGTTTGGAAGTGGAGCTGCCAAGGCTCAAACTGGAGCCCCTATGGGATGCCAGTATCACAGGCGGCATCTTTTACCTGTTAAGCGCTGTCTCCTGTGTTTAGTACTTCTTCTTATTATTTTTTTTAAGATTTATTTATTTATTTGGAAGTCAGAGTTACACAGCGAGAGAAGGAGAGGCCAGAGAGGTCTTCCATTCGCTGGTTCACTTCCCAGTTGGCTGCAATGGCTGAAGCTGTGCCAGTCTGAAGCCAGGAGCCAGGAGCTTCTTCTGGATCTCCCACATGGGTACAGAGGCCCAAGGACGTGGGCCAACTTCTACTGCTTTCCCAGGCCACATCAGGGAACTGGATTGGAAGTGGAACAGCTAGGACTTGAACCAGCTCCTACATGGGATGCCAGCACTGCAGGTGGCGGCTTTACCCACTATGCCACAGCACCGGCCCACGTTTAGTACTTTTAGAACTTTTTTGTGTGCCCGGCTCTAGGAGTTCCCAAACATTCAGCTACAGCATGGACTATTATTAAACCATTGAAAAGGAAGAAGGCAATGGGCGTTGACTTGGAAATTGTCCATGTTGTATGCGGTTTTAACTGAAGAAAATCAAGTTACAGAATAGTCTGTATGTTGTTTGACTGCAAGTTACAGACAACCTGGGAAATAGCTTGAATGTGTAGTGGAACTTACTATGACTCTGCCAAAGTCATGGGAACTGGAATGGTACTGGAGTACTTCAGAGAATTGATGAAGAGATGTGCAAAAGAGCATTGGGAGTGACATGAGCTTTAGGTTCCTTGGTATTGAAATCAGGGACATGAATGTTCTCAGGCCTAACCCGATAAGCTCTTTGTTTGTTCAGCTGATAATGTATCTCATTAATCAAACCCAGGAGCAATCATTCTAAAGCTGTTGCCAATTTGGTACATATTTTTGCCATTTAAAATAACTTGTTTTCTTCCATTATTCCCCTCCAAGCAAATGAGTTCCCTCTCATTTAATTGTGTAGTTAAGGCTATTGTTTAGAAAAGAACTCTGTTTCTCAGAAACTGATCCAAAACCTGTTTCAAGAAATGGATAAATTTTTGGCAACAAAAGTTACGAAGCCTTTTACTGTCTATAACAATTGCTTAGTGCTAGAACATTCAGTATCTGAGTCATACTTGGAGGGGGTAGCCCATGTACCTAATGCTTGCAAAACCAGAGTCCAATCTTCTTTTCTGGGTCTATGCCCCATCTACCTTTATCTGACATTGGCTCCTGTCTTGAGGCAGGCTGATTAATTGGTCCCTCACTTACATCTTTGTGGTACAACTGCGGATTCCACTCTTTAAATTACATTAACAATGTTCCTATTCCTAAAAAAAATGGGTCATATTGAGTACTCAGAGTGTTTATTTGTGCATTTATCTCATTAGCTTTCTAAATACACAGATTAAAGCAGGTATGTTGTAGACCTTGGGCCCATGGGTAACTGGAGTAACAAGTCCATTTTGGTTCCAAGAGATGTTTCTAGATGGATCATCACCCTCTTTAACACAAGAATTGGACAGGTGTTTTTCTCTTGCCCAGAGAGACTGCAGGCTGTAAATGTAATAGAAGAATGCACACATTCTCAGCAACACTGGAGTGTCAGCACCAGGAAGTTCTTCTTTGGAACCTCAGGGATGTAAAATTCTTTTTTTTTTTAAGATTTATTTATTTATTTGAAAGTCATAGTTACACTCAGAGAGAAAGAGAGGGAGAGGGAGAGGGAGAGGGAGAGGGAGAAGGAGAGGGAGAGGGAGAGGAAGAGGGAGAGGGAGAGGGAGAGGGAGAGAGTCTTCCATCCTCTGTTTCACTCCTCATTTGGCCGCAACTGCGCCGATCCAAAACCAGGAGCCAGGAGCTTCTTCCAGGTCTCCCACATGGGTACAGGGGCCCAAGGACTTGGGCCATCTTCTACTGCTTTCCCAAGCCATAGCAGGGAACTGGATCAGAAGTGGAGCAGCTGGGACTTGAACCGGCTCCTACATGGGATGCCAGCACTGTAGGTGGTGGCTTTACCCACTATGGCACAGCACCGGCCCCTAAAATTCTTATAATTGAAGCTCCAATCCCTGTTTTTCTTTATTGTTTGCTTTGTTTCTCAAATGTTCCAAGAAAATATGGTTTAGCAAAACAAGCTCATGAGAACCAGCATTCAGCCTAGTGGTTAAGACACCAGTTAGGATCCCCACATCCTACATCAGTATTTGGGTTCTGTTCCTGGCTCTGGCTCCTGACTCCAGCCTCCTGCTAATGCAGACCCTGGGAGGCAGTGGTGGTGCCTCAAGTACTAGGATTTCTGCCACTCACATGGGAGATATGTAATGAGTTCCTGACTTCTGGCTTTACCTGTGGCTTAGCCCTGGTCATTGTGGGCAACTGAGGCATGAACTGTCTGTCTCTGTTTGTCTCTCAAATAAATATATTAAATTACAAAAAAGAAAAAAAAAAAGAAGCCAGCATTGTGGTGCAGACATATGTGACACTGTCATCCAATATGGGAATGCCTATTTGAGTCATAGCTACTCCACTTCTGATATAACTTATTTTTAATGTGCTTGGGAAGGCAGCAGAAGATATTCATACACTTGGGACTCTGCCACCCATGTGTGAGATCTGTATGGAATTCCTGGCTTCTGGCTTTACCTGGCCCAGACCTGGCTGTTGCTGCCATTTGGGGAGTGAATCAGCAGATTGAAGATATCTCTCCCCCTTACTTCTTCTCTGTCTCTTTGTCTTTCAAATACACACACACACACACACATATATATTTTAAAGATTTATTTGAAAGTGTGAGTTAGAGAGAGAGAGAAAGAGAGAGAGGGGCCAGGCAGGTCAAAGCCAGGCTGAAGCCAGAAACCAGGAGCTTCATCTAGGTCTCCCATGGAGGATGCAAGGGCCCAAGCACTTGGGCCATATTCTGCTGTTTTTCCCAGGCTACTAGCAGGGAGCTGAATCAGAAGTGGAGCAGCCGGGACACAAACTGGTGCCCATATTTGGATGCCAGCGTTTCAGGTGGAGGCTTCACCTACCAGGCCACAACACTGGCCCCAATAAATAAATATTTTTAAAAATGAAAATAGAGCAATCGATGGGCTGCAGTCTGCTGATTTTTAAAAGATTTATTTATTTTGAAAGAGTTACACAGGGAGAGGGAACAGAGAGAGATAGAGATCTCCTATCCGCTGATTCACTCTGCAGATGGCTGCAAAGGCCAAGGCATTGCCAGGCAGAAGCCAGGAGCCAAGAGCTTCATCCAGATCTCCCACACAGGTGGCAGGGGCCCAAACACTTGGGCCATTTACTGCTGCTTTTCCCAGGCCACTAGCAGGAAGCTGGATTGGAATTGGAGCAACTGGGACTTGAACTGGAGGCCTTATGGGATGCCTAGCAGTTTTATTCTCTATGCCACAATGCTGGCCCCTCTGATTTGTTTTTGAAAAATATTCTATTAAATATTAAAATAGGGGCCAGCACTGTGGTGTAGTGGTAAAGTCACTGCCTGCAGTGCTGGCATCCCATATGGGTGCTGGTTCAAGTCCCAGCTGCTCTACTTCTGATCCTGCTCTCTGCTATGGCCTGGGAAAGCAGTAGAAGTTGGCCCAAGTCCTTGGGCCCCTGCACCCATGTGGGAGACCTGGAAGAAGCTCCTGGCTCCCGGTTTCAGATCAGTTCAGCTCTTGCCATTGTGGCCAGTTGGGGAGTGAACCAGTGGGTGGAAGATTTCTCTTTCTCTGCCTATCCTTCTCTCTCTGTGTATGTAACTCTGACTTTCAAATAAATAAATAATAAAAAATTAAAATAATTTACTAAATAAATATTCTATTAAAATAATACATCATGACTACTGAGGTTTTTGTGCCTCTTAAATTTTGTATCCAAGACTGATATTTCATTTGTTTCACTCAAGTCCTGGCCCTTTAGCAAGGAGCTCCACCCATTGATTTAAAACCCCTCAGAATGTTACATGTACATTATACTCTTTCTGTTAACATGATCTTCATTACAAGCCCAGAAGTCAACATTTCTTGAATGATCTAAGGACTTTAACTGAATCCTTTTATTTTGTCCTTATCACAGCCATGTTGAAAAGAAACTTTGAGGCTGGCGCCGTGGCTCACTGGGCTAATCCTCCGCCTGTGGTGCCGGCACTCCGGGTTCTAGTCCCGGTTGGGGCGCCAGTTCTGTCCCGGTTGCTCCTCTTCCAGTCCAGCTCTCTGCTGTGTCCCAGGAAGGCAGTGGAGGATGGCCCAAGTGCTTGGGCCCTGTACCCGCGTGGGAGACCAGGAGGAAGCACCTGGCTCCTGGTTTCGGATTGCCACAGTGCACCGGCTGCAGCAGCCATTTGGGGGGTGAACCAACGGAAGGTAGCCCTTTCTCTCTCTCTCACTGTCTAACTCCGCCTGTCAAAAAAAAAAAAAAGAAAAGAAAAAAACTTTGAACTATTTCCATTTCATAGACAAGGAAACTGAATCTCAAAGTAAGTAATTTATCTAAAGGCACACAATTATCAAATGTTAAACTTTTACCATTGCAGAGGAAAGCCTAAAAGAAGTTGGCTTGGGAGCAGGTGTAGTGGTGCAGCAAGTTAAGCTGGAGACAGCAGACAATGCCTCACATACTTGGTTTCCTGTCACCTGTGTGTGGGACTAGAATGGAGTTCTTGGCTACTGACTTCAGCCTGGCCTAGCTGTAGCTGTTGTGGGCCTTTGGGGAGCAAAGAAATGAAATGCAAGATTCTCTCTCTGTGTCACTCTGCCTTTCAAATAAATACAAAAGCTTTTAAATATTTGGTTGGGGTAGACATATGGTACAGTGGTTAAGTTGTCACTTGGGATGCCAGCATCCCATATCAAAGTCCCTGGTTTGAGTCCTGGCTACTGCACTTCCAATCCAGATTCTTTATGTGACTTACCATAGTAGCAGCTTATGATGGCTCAACGACTTGCATCTCTGCCATCAATGTGTGTAATCAGGGTTGATTTCCGGTGTCTTGGCTGTTGTGGGCATCTGGGGAATGGGACAATGAAAGGAAGCAATGAAAGGAAGATCTCTCTCCATATGTTTCTGTTTGCTTTCAAATAAAATGAAAATAATAAATGAATAAATAGTTGGCTTTGCTATATAATTGATATTTCAAACACCTTTTGTATTTCAACATCCTTACCCCGATCTTGTTATTTACTTATTTTTAATGTACTGAATCTTCTCTTTAACTTGCTGAGAAATTCTTTCTGGACACTTTCAGCATCTGTAAGGATGGAAAAAATAGACAGGATTAAAGGTAACAACGCTTCATGGACTTTAGGAGAGCTTAACTCTCCCCATAATGCATTTAACTTTTTAGAAGGGAAACACTGTGGTGTTTGAATATAATTGCTTTAATAGCAAAAGCCCCACGGCTAAGGGAGCCAGGGTTTGGGTGAGGCCAATAAGAATTTGTGAGCTTGCAGCCTTTGAGAGGTATTAAACTTGTGTCTGAAGATACACCTCTCCTTGGGGTCTTCCAGTAGGGCCCCTTCTGCTTTGAGGTTCTTGGAAAATGGGCACATCAGAAAATCTTCCTAATTTTGCAGCTTTCATTATCATTTAGATTGTGCTAACAAACTGCCTTTAAATAGCCAAGCCAGGAATGCAGAAGAGGCCTAAGCCATGGGAAGCAGCTCAGAGGAAATGCCTTGTAGAAATAGATACAGCCCAGGTTGTGGGCTCTACGTGATCACTGTGGCATCTTTTAGGAAGCACAGTGAAGGATCATCAGTGACTGTAACAGTATCAACTTAAGGAGATTTCCCTCAGTTCTGAGGATCAACTTTGGCTGCGGGGTTCTAGTAGACTGGAAGGAAGGGCTTGTCCACCTGTAAGGAAGTTGACTTATAGGTGGACCCTTCAGAGAGTACTCACGGCTGCAAGGAAGAAAAACTCACTTAAGCTACCCAACGAGGTAATAAATAAACACAAAAAAACCACCAAGACAAAAAAGCATACATCTGTTGAAAGAACATGGAGGCTTCGCACAGAACCCAAGGACAGCAGAGGGGGCACATCTTCACAAATGAGTAGAGTCAGGAAACAGAAAGTTATTAGAAACCAAGGAACTAAAGAAATTGATGTAGTTTTCCATCATATGCACATTTAATCAACATTTTTCGAGTCTATCAAAGACATGCATATCTTGAGATTATAAAAAGCTATAAACTGGAAATCAACAAATGCTTGAATGAATTTTAGTTTTCCTATTTACAAATACTTCCTTTCATTTGAAGACCATTGTATGTTAGATTTTCTTTTCACCTCAGCATAATTCCTGAGTTTGCTTGATGGTTCTGGGCAAATCATAGCCACAGCAATAAAAACTAATTATTCCTGGCCAAATAATTTTAAAAGCAAAGTTAAAAGAAACCTTAAAACATTTTCACAGGAAAACAAAGACATATTTATATGGTGCTGTATTTTGATTTGTTTGCTCTGATGCTCAGGGCCTACCAAGATCTTAAGATGTTCCTGATAAACAGAATCTCATTAGCTGTACTGTAATGGTAGGTTAGCTTCCAAAGGATCAGGTGATTGTTTCTGATCCAACCAACAGTGGTGGTGATGGCTAAATAAACTGGACACTTTCTTTTTTTTTTTTTTTAAAGATTTATTTATTTTATTTGAAAGGCAGAGTTACAGAGAGGCAGAGGCAGAGAGAGAGAGAGAGAGAGAGAGAGAGAGAGAGAGAGGTCTTCCATCTGCTGGTTGACTCCCCAGATGGGCGCAACTGCTGGACCTGCACTGATCCGAAGCCAGGAGCCAGGAGCTTCCTTCAGATCTCCCACGAGGGTGCAGGGGCCTAAGGGGTTGGGTCATTTTCTACTGCTTTCCCAGACCATAGCAGAGAGCTGGATCGGAAGTGAAACAGCCGGATTTGAATCAGTGCCCATATGGGATGTGGGCAATGCAGGCAGTGGCTTTACCCGATATGCCACAGCACTGGCCCCTGGACATTTTCTTTAAGGACAGCCTAGTGATACTTCTTTTGAGCTAAAAATCTGCCTCACAGATATTGTGCTCAGTGGGTTAAGGTGCTGTTTGCACCACTGGATCACATCAACACTTAAACACTGGCTGGAATCCTGGCAGCCTTGCTTCTGATCCAACTCCCTATTGATGTGCCTGGAGAAGCAGTGGAAGATGGCCCCAGTGCTTGGGCTCCTGCCACCCACACAGGAGACCTGGATGGAGCTCCTGGCTCCTGGCTTTGGTGTGGCCCAGCCCTGACCATTTGAGGAATGAATCAGCAGATGGAACTCTTCTTTCTGTCTCTCCTTCCCTCTCTGTCATGCTGCTTTTCAAATAACGAAAATAAATCTTCATTAAAAATATATCTCATTAAGAAATTTGTACAAATGACCTCATGCCTAAGAAGTGTAGACACTTGGGAGTTGTTTAGGGATTTTGTATTTTATGCGCTAGATTCTTTCTATGCATATTCTAATGACTATTTGGCCTTACTCAGCCATGTCATGACACTAACCACCAAGTGTGATGACTCCCATACACTATCTTTCTCATGTATCCATGGTCTGATTTCATAGTATACTGAGAAAGCCATTTTCTGGCTATCTCTGCCTGGTACCTCAAATCTCAAAAGCCCCAAACTGAACCTATCAGGTGTTCAGACATTTTCCATGAAACCTATACATTATCCAATTTTCCCTAATGTGCTCCCTTGTCTACACCTTTATTTCCAGTCCTAGTGAATGGCACGTTTTCCATGCAGTGCCCAAACCAAACTCCCCTCTCTTGTCCCATAGCTAGTCACTCATCAAATGCAGTTGTGTTTACCTTGGTGGTTCTGGAACCAGAATTCCTGGGCTCAGATTTCAGACTTGCAATCTCCTAGCTGTGTAGCCTTGGTAAGCTATTATGCTTCAGTGTCTTCATGGTATTTTACAGATCAGGGGTGGAGGGATATAGGAGTTAATGCATGCAAACTGCTTAGAATAGGGCATGGCAATAGTGTAAGCTATACCAGTATTTATTCTTTTTTGCAATAATTGGATTAAAAATGAATGCATAAAATTCATATTGGACAAAAAAAAAAACAAAACAAAAAAAAAAACAAGACAGATTGTCTTATGACCCTGCATCACTGTGCTACAATGCTACTTGCAGTTGTTTCCAACCAACGCTCAGTTCTAAGGCCATGAGACCATTATGTTACCCCTGGCAGGTTTATGATGGTTGGCAGTGAGGGAGAACTGATTTGCTAATGTGGCACTTTATGTATGGTCATGTTTTTCCAAGGTAGAAATTTAATCAGCTGTTCTAATTAGTTAAAAAAAAAAAGTACTGGGATGCTTCAGATGATTTGTGGAAAATGGAATTTAAAAGATGAGTTTAGGAGCAGGCATTTGGCCTAACATTTAAGACACCACTTGGAACACCTGAATCCTGTACCAGAGTGCTAATTTGAGTCCTAGCTCTACTTCTAATTTTGGCTTCCTGCTAATGCTCACGCTGGTAGGCAGCTGGGTCCCTGCTACCTATGCTGGAGACTTAGATTGAGTTCCTGACTTCAGGCTTTGGCCTGACCCAGGCCATTCTGTTACAATCATTTGGGCAGTGAACCAGCAGATGGAAGAACTCTCTCTTTCTCTATCTGGCTATCTCTCTGCCTTTCAAATAAGTAAGATAAGATAATAAAAATTTTAAAATGCATAAGCTGTTTATTTTTGTGGAAAAACTTGAAATCTTTGTATCATTAGGCACATTTTGCACAAATTCATTGAAGTCCCCTAGTTTGTGTGTATGTCAAAATTTTTCAAAAAATTTTTAACAGATTTATTTATTTAATTTGAAAGGCAGAATTACAGAGAGGCAGAGGCAGAGGCAGAGAGATTGAGAGAGAGAGAGAGAGACAGACAGACAGACAGACAGAGGAGAGACAAAGAGTTTTCCATCTGCTAGTTCACTCCCCAAATGGTTGCAATGGCCGGAGCTGGGCCGATCCAAAGCCAGGAGTCAGTAACTTTGTCCGGGTCCCTGATGCAAGTGCAGGGGACCAAGGACTTGGGCCATCTTCCACTGCTTTCCCAGGCTACAGCAGAGAGCTGGATTAGAAGCGGAGCAGCCATGGCCGGCGCTGCCGCTCACTTGGCTAATCCTCCGCCTGCGGCGCCGGCACCGCGGGTTCTAGTCCTGGTTGGGGCACTGGATTCTGTCCCTGTTGCTCCTCTTTCAGTCCAGCTCTCTGCTGTGGCCTGGGAAGGTAGTGGAGGATGGCCCAAGTGCTTGGGCTCTGCACCTACATGGGAAACCAGGAGGAAGCACCTGGCTCCTGGCTGCTGGCTTCAGATGGGCGCGCCGGCCATAGTGGCCATTTGGGGGGTGAACCAACGGAAAAGGAAGATCTTTCTCTCTGTCTCTCTCACTGTCAAAAAAAAAAAAAAGAAAAAGAAAAAGCGGAGCAGCCAGGACTAGAACTGGTGCCCATATGGGATGCTTGCACCACAGGCCACAGTGCTGGCCACCAAAATTTTTCTCATCAAAATATATTTATCTTTTAATTCTGCTTTTCCACCTTTTTTTAATTCTGTTTTTCCACCAAACTTTTTTTAATGAATTTTTTGTTTGAAAGGCAGAGTTAGAGAGGTGGAGAAAGAGAGAGAGATCAGTCTTCCTTACCCTGGTTCACTCCCTCAATGGCTGTGATGGCCAGGCCTGGGCCAGGCTGAAGTCAGAAGCTCAGAACTCTATCCGGGCCTCCTACGTGGGTAGCAGGGGGCCAAGCATCTGGGCCATGTTCTGTGCTTTCCCAGATGCATTAGCAGGGAATTGGACCAGCGGTAGAGCTGTCAAAACTGGCTGATGGTGTAGATGTTTGGAATAAGCAAAAAGAACAATCAGTGAGGCTCCTAGGCTTGAACTGTGCGACAGGATGAATGGTGATGCCAGTAACTGCTTGCTTGACCTTGGGAGAGAAGAGGCTTGTTTAGGGCTCATCAAGCTTGAGAAGTTAGTTAGAGACCCACATTGTGGATATCACGTTAGCAGTTAGTTGACCAGTTCTTGCAGACCTTTAGGAGTCTGATTTCTGCCTACAGGTTATCATCTATTCTCCTCTCTGCAGACCAATTTCCTCAGCAAGGGTCTTAGAGCTTTTGTCTCATGGGCTTTGGTTTTGCGGTGTTCGGTGCTATAATTCTGATTTGGACCACCATGGTCTGTGCTCACCAATCAGTGCCAGCTAGGTGACTCATTCTAAGCTCAGGCTCAAATCTGGGGAGAGAGCTTGTTAAGCCCACTCAGGGGGCACTACTGATCCTATCTATTATGTCTGGGTTCACACAGCATACAGGCTGCCTCTCCAGGCTGAGCACAAGAAGGACATAGCAGGCAAGTTTGACATTTCCTTTGGAGAACGTTTCCTAACTCCCAGCCTGTCTTTCCTGAAGGCTTCCACAGTTCCCAGAACGTTGTATCTTCATAGGTGTTGTAATTTGCTTGCTGCTTTGCTTGTCTGTCTCCCTCCCTACACTGTGCAGTCCTTGAGGGCAGGGGCTTTGAGCCTACAGGCCTTGGCAGAAAGTAGAATGATCAATAAGTATTTATTTGTTGAATGAATTAATATGTGACATGAGAATATTGGCCATGAAAGTGTGCTCTCTTTGACTTGCTGAAGAAGGGATTGACATAATGAGGAATGATATGAAAAACCAATAGAGCAAAATAGAAGAAAAAATAACAACAAAAAACCTGGAGCGACAGACCATGTTTTAGCGAAGTCAGCATGTTTTATGAGTATTTTTTCTGTCCCTAGAATTAAGCTCTCACAAGGGCTACTGGTTAGCATTTTGAATGGTGTACATGTGTATGTGTACATACATTCATATATGTATATTTCATTATAAAGTCTGAGGATGTTAGGGCTGGGAGAAACTTTAAGGTTGTTTAGTTCAGGGTTGCTGTTGTGAGGTTAAATTGCTGCTTGCTATATTGGCATCCCATATACAAGCGCTGGCTCAAGTCCTGGCCCCCATGCTTCTGATCCAGCTTTCTGCTAATGCCACTGGGAAAGCAGAGGAAGATGGCCCAATGACTTGGACCCCTGACACCCACGTGGGAGACCTAGATGGAGTTCCAGTCTCCACTGTGGCCATCTGGGGAATGAACCAGTGGATGGAAGATTCCTCTCCCTTCCTGTCACTCTCATTTATTATCCTTTCAGGTAAATAAAAAAATGACTTAACTTTCCTACAACATCCAGTCCTTGTTTTACCACATAAAGACACTTTGTATTTAGCGATTATTCTTAACATCTCCTTGGTCAAGGACCTGATATGAAACAGATTCATTGAGAACCATAAGTCTCCCTTCAGGAAAAACTGGACACAGGTGTATATGAGGCAGATTGTCCCCCTAAAATCCAAGGATTCCCTTTCAGACCTCTGGATTAAAGGCCAAGAGACTAGGTGGCCAACAACAACAGTGAATCTGGGACATTTGATTTAAATAAATTCTTAACAGTCACCATGGCTATGTTACCTGAAGACTGGGAAACACAGAGTTCTTGTGAGAGTAGTAGAGAAAATGCAAGGACTTGCACATAGGAGATTATGCTACCCTCAAACATGTCACTCATATTTCAAAAGACACAGGGTTTGAGGGATTCTCAAAGTATTCCCAACAAGGTGCTCATATATAACAAGCCTCTGAGGTGACGCGGTCAAGGATTTACACCAGAAATGAAGACACATCAGGTGCAGTTCCATCTTGCTTCTAAAGCATCCAGGTTGAGAGAATGAGTCCTAATTTCTTGGTGATGGGAGAGAAAGAAAAGGATGAAGGCAAAGAGAGTTCAGGGACCACGAGTCTATGAAAACCAACACCAGAGGCGTAAAAAGAAGGCTTAAAAAAATGAGCATTTGGGTAGTAACAGGCAGGCATTCTTGTCCTTCAGAGTCCAATTCCCTAAGCAGGAATCCTTTACCATTTGAATTCGCAACAGGAGAGGAAAGCTGGAGCCAGCCCCTAGTCACCTAATTCCATACCTGGGCTCACCCCAACACCCCAGGGCTCGATTTGCTTTGCTTCTCTGAGCTTCCCAGGAGGCGTTTAGATCTGGGCACTGAAGTTACTGGCAGCAGACTCGCCAGGACAGGAAGGGAATCATTGCTCTAGTCCTACAAACTGGCTACCCAGTGAGGCAGACCAAGTTTGGAGGAGCTCAGGACATTTCCCAGTTGCCTCCCCAACATGGCATGGTAGCAGCTGGCACCCCTGACTTGTTGAGTGGAAGCGTTTTTTGGCCAAAGAAAAACTTGTGCAAATCCTTCTGCACATTACCTGGAAGGGGGGTGTGTGTGTGTGAGAGAGAGAGCGAGAGCGAGCGCGAGAGAGAGAATAAATCAAACATCGTCTTTCTTCCCTAAATGGGACATTTGCAGGGCTCAGAAGAGGCACCCAACGGATATGATGAATACGATCCTTTCTTCTTGCTCTCTTTTTCATCTTCCAGTCTCTCCTCTCCTTGGAGGAACAAGAAAGCAAAAATCTGTTGAAATCCCCTCACCTGCCTAAGGAATACTAAGCTGACGGGAGGGTACCGGGGTCTGGGAACCCCGACTCCCACTCCAAAGCTTAACTTGAAAGACAAGTGCCACCCCTGCCCCTGTCACCCAAGCAGCCGCCTGACAGGTCCCGGGAGAACAGGGCAGCCGTTGGAGGGGGTGGGGGAAAGGGACGTCCCGGGGCCCGGTGCTCGGCGACCGCGTCCTGCCGTGAGGAGGCGCTACCCAGACCCCAGCGCGGCCGGCTCGCGCGCTCTCTGCTGCCCTCAGCCGAGCGCCCGGCCCCGGCCCCCCCAGCCGCGCCTCGGGAATGCTGGGAATGCGAGTCAGGGCCTGGGCGAGTGGCGAGCGAGGGAGCGAGCGCGCCGGCCGGCCGCGCGGGGGCCCGGGAGCGCAGCGCCCGGCGGCGCGGCGCGAGCGCGCGTCTCGGGACTGCGGCGGGTGCCGCCCCCTCGGCCGCCGGCCCCGCCCGGCCCCGGCCCTCCGCGCGCTGCCGTCCTCCTCAGCGAGCTCGCTCGCTCCCTCCCTCCTCTCCGGCTCCCCGCCCCGTTCCTCCTCCGCCTCCCGCTCCGGATCGCTCGGGCTCCGGCGCCGGCTCCGGCTCCTCCCGGCCGGCCGCCCGCCCGCCGGGGCCGAGGCGACGTGAGGTAGTAAAAATCCATGTGGGACAGCTCCGGGGCGAGCATCGGAAAGGTGAGACGCCGACGCCGGGGCCGGGCCGCCGGGTGTCCGGTTCCCTCGGGGCGCCGGTGCGCGGGCATCCCTCGTGCCGGGTCCCCCTCGCTCGTGGGGAGCTGCAATGCGTTATCGGGGAGCCGAGGGGTGAACCATCCGCCCCCACAGGGGCTTTCTCGGGCGGGGTCAGGGATGGGGCGGCCTCCGGGCGGATTTGCCTGGATGTGTAAACCCCGGATCCGAGCAAGTGCACGGTTTCCTCCGGCGCGCGGGCCACCTCCCGCAGCCCCGCTCCCGCAGCCACCCTCACTGCCGTCGCCTTTCTTCTCTCCAGATGCCCCTTTCGCCTGGCTTGCCCTCTGGCCTCGAGGGTTGGGGTGTCCACTGGGGCCGGGGGACTCGAGGAAGCCCCTAGTAGGACAGAGTGGAGAGAGGTGGTGGAGCCCAGCCCAGGGGGTGGGGTGCCTGGCTGCCCGGGTGGGCTGTGAGGGGAGCGTGTTTAAAAAAAAAAAAATCCGTGCCAGTGAAAAGGAAGCCGGATTTATCGGGGAGGGGCAGGAGGGTGGTGTGTGGAAAGGAAGACGGTGTGAAATTGAATGCGCTCCTTCCTTCCCTCTCCACGTCTCCTAATTTTTTACAGGAAAAAGGGATACTTGGGAAGGTGCACCTGATTTTTCCTTAACAATTTTTTCTATCCGAGCCTTTGAAAGATCATCTTAGGACAGTGAGATTAAGGGCTGCTTTGGTGCGGGATAATGAAACAGCGCTCGTAAACTCTCCGTTCCACCCTGCCTTATTTATTTTGTACTTGGGGGTCTCGGTTCTTGCCCGAGAGGGATGGTCTGCGCTGTTAGGAGAGGATCGATTTTAGGCGGCTACCTGCCTTTGCTGGATGAAAGGCAATTTACTCCCAGAGCGGTGAATTGTCAGTTGCCTCTGTGATTGACAGCCACACCTGCCACTTATGTAGGTGGAACGGGGACCGGTGGAACCCCAAGAGCCAATCATTGCTCTGGAGAGGAGGGCAGCTCCCACTTGTCATGGTTAGTTTCCTGGTTGGCTCTTTAAATCAGTGATTTTACTTAACCATTGGTTTCCACCAGGTATGGGGCTCCAGCTGTGAGAGACAGACAAGCGGGAAGAAAACTCTTGGAAAATGGGCTTAGACGCAAGTATGTTTGACTTGTTTCCTTGCCCCAATCCCCGTCCCCAGCCACCCTTTTTATTACTGTAGGATTGGGGATGCTGAGGCTACTGTCTTGAAACGACGATATGCGGTTTTGTAAAGAATGAAATGAAGGTGGTGGTGGTTATCAGGGGCAGAGAATTGGGTGCTACCTCTTCCCGTAGAATTGCAGTCTTCCTTAGGAGAGGCAGCATTTACTACTGAGCTGTCTGGGAAAAGGGTGTGGCACTTTGTCTCCCACGGTCACTCTTGTCCTTGTAAAGTCACATTGCTTCTCAAGATACAGTCCTCGGCTCTAGGCTCTACTGGATGGATTTATGAGATATTTTTGAAGCAAGCAGACATGCTTTCTTAGGATTAGCGTGAGTAGAAGTGATTCTTTTCGTTCTGACAGTGTAACTCAACTTCTGGAAGTAAAGCTGCCTTGTTCTCTTGTGCAGGATGTCAGTTTGGAAGTGTCAGTGAGCTTAAGCCATATTCTTCCTTGAGGGTGTAAGAGTCTGCCTTTTTCTAATGTGAGCCATCTTGTCAGTTTGCTTCTTTGCTTTAGTAAAAGCCTTTCACTTTTTTTTTTTTTTTTTTTTTTTTTTGAGGAGGGGAGGTGTGAATGCTGATGGAATCATGACTTTTCCCAGCAAGACTCATGAGTGGATGATTCAGGGGCAAAGGACCAGCTCCTTCTCAACTCTACTTGTGGAAGGCTGATTTTTCAACACCTTCCTCTCTGAATTCATTAGAAAAATTACTGGTTGATACAGAGAACTGTTACCTGACAGAAGCTGTACTTGGATGTGAGCATTTTTGCTGTGAATTCAGTATTTCATGAACAGATTGTGAGCCAGAATACATTGGTTAGGATGGTCTTTGTGTAGAAGCCAGGTTGGTCAAGATTGTTTTATTACAATTATCCTTAGTCTTATTATTACATTTGCTAGCACTTTGCTGAGTATTTTACTACATCTTTTTATAAACCTTGCAGAGACCCTCTGAGGCACATAGTATTACCATCCCCAAATTATAGATGAGAAAACTAAAAGGAATCAAGTACCTTGCTATGGTTTAGTGTTTGAGCAAGAATTTGAGCTTGGGTTTGTCTGTCCCAGGGCCTTTGACCTTGGCTATGGCATTGAACTCAAATTTAGTGGTGTGGTCTGCATGTGTCCAGTCTGAGGTGGGACCTTTCCCAGCATTCACAGAGCTTTGAAGAGTTCACCATGACATTGGTGGTCCTTGCACCAACCTCTTTGCTTTCCATTTGGTGAGACTGTTGATTCTGCCTTGCCTCATATTTCTATAGATCACTTTTGATCTATAGAAAGATAGAAGAGCCAGTGAAAATTTGGTTCCAAACTTAATGATGATGATTTAAAATAAGGTAAAGACAAAGCAAAAATAAATCGCAAATCATCACTCTTCCATTTTTCTTTATGCCTTAAATTTCCAGTTGGAGTTTTGAATAGGAATTGCTTAAATAATTTTAACATCATTCAGTTGACTCTTTCCCCTGCTAAGGGGAGTTGTATTTTCTCTTTCATTTATAGAGCCGTAATTTCTCATTAGTGATGAAATATAATTATATTTAAAATTATTCCTGTAAAATGGCTTGGTCCTCTTGTTTTATTATGTTGGAAAAGCTACACGACTTGAATCTCATTAGTGTCGTCCCATTGGTGAAAGTCAATTCTGGAGGTTTGTCAAAATGAGGTAAATGAATTGTGTTGTAATCCACAAATTCACCTGAACAGACATTCTTTGGTTTTGGTTAGGTTAACTTTTATACAATCTGCATTATTTTACTAGTAGATCCTTTATATTTTTTATTTTTAAAAAAGTTATTTACTTTTTTGAGAGGCAGACATACACACACACACACACACAGAGATTGAGAAAGAGAGAGAGAGAGAGAGAGCCAGACAGAGCTCTTCCATCCATTTCACTCTCCACATGCCTGCAACAGTGGAGATTGGGCCAGGGTTGAGGCAGGAACCTGGAACTCAATTGGAGTCTCTCACATGAGTGGCAGGGGACCAAGTACTTGAGCTATATCACCTGCTGCTTTCATGGGTGTGCATTGGCAGGAAGCTGGAATTGGGGATCGAGTGAGGACTCTGGTATGGGCTGTGAGCATCCTAAGGTTTTCTAAATGCCTTCGCTCCATGGCCTCCCCGCCAAGCCTTTATTAAAAATCAGCTAACAAATTAGCATTTTGTGAGATCTACTTGCCAATCAGCAAATCAGTCAATAATGTGTATACTATTCCTTGATATTTTACTGTGATTTTCTTGATTTTAGAAAGGTAGTAGGACAAATGGAAAGCAAAAAAGCACTGTTATCAATGACAGTATAGATCTCAGAAAAACATTTAATCCAAAGATAGAAACCATGAGTGAACCAAAACTAGAGATTCTGCAGGCTGTTCTTTCTTACATGAGGACAAAAAAAACAAAAAAATGAACAAACGTGTGAAAAATACTAAAATATATCAAATGATAAAGACATGCTAATCAACTTGGGCAGGGAAACAGCTCTGAGACTCCTGTGAAGCAACAGGTATTTATTGTCACACTTAGGGTTCTTTGTTTTGACTGTGATTTAGCTGAGCTAAATTTAGCTGGGCCCCCTGAGGTTGCCCAACTGGAGGCTGCCTGTTGGGTTCAAGTCTGTTCCACTTCTAGGGGGGCTGAAGAGATGGCAACTATTTGGGATATGCTATTCTCAGGAACTCCAGAGCTCTGGCAAACTGCACAGACAAGGGTCACTTCCATTGGCAATGGTTTTGGACAAAGCAAGTCACGTGGGGAAGTCCAACACTTGTGAGTTAAAGTAGACTTTATCCATAGCAAGAGGGAATATTTGGTAAGTTGTAATCCAAACTCCCACACTATGTGAAAAGTATGGTGTGATTACCAAGTTTTACAATTTTTTCTTTTTATTCTTATGGAATGTTATCTTCCTCTTCTTATTCCCAGTCCTAGCTTTATGACTTCTAAAACTAGCAGATTTTAAAAAAAGATTTATTTGAGAGGTAGAATGACAGAGAGATATCTTCCATCTGTTGGCTCACTCCCCAGATGCCTACAACATTTGGAGCTGGGTCAGGTGAACCCAGGAGACTTAAGTACTTGGGCCATCATATTCTGCCTTCCAAGGCATTTTAGCAGGAAGCTGTATCAGAAACAGAGTAGCTGGGACTTGAAACAGCACTGTCTCAAATTGGATGTGACCGTACTAAGTGATGACTTAACCCATTGTAACTCAATGCCTACCCTTTATTGATATTTATTTATTTTTTATTCAAGAGGCAAAGACACACACACACACACACACAGAGAGAGAGAGACAGACAGACAGACAGACAGACAGAAGTTACCATGTGCAGGTCTGCAGTATTCTCCTCAAATGCACACAGTGGCCAGAGCTGAGATGGGACCAATGCTGGGTTCCAGGAACTCAATCAAAGTCTCACATGTGGGTGACAGGAACTCAATTACTTGAACCATCACCTGCTGTCTCCCAGTCTGCAACAGCAGGAAGATGGAGTCAGGAACCAGAGCCAGAAATAGAAGCCAGGAACTCCCATATGGTACAAGAGCATCTTAATTGGTGTCTTAGTCATTAGGCCAAATGCTGGCCTCTAAACCTGTTGTTTAACTTTTGCATATCAGGAATATGCCTTGTTTAATTCTAGGGGACCAACAGTAAAGGCAAGTATGTGTGCATACATGAATTACTTACATTTGCATGAATTATGTATCAAGGCACTATTTATTAGAAGTTACTCTGCTCCAAGGGACAATGTTCAATGCAGTGGTTAACACAGAGTTTTTATTGGATTTGGGGCCTATGCCATGTAACTTAGGTAAATGCAAGGAGGTTGGAGATGTAGATAGAGCAGTGAATACAGTGGGTAGAGAAATGTAAGGAGCACATGTAGATACAATGAGTTATTCTACTTGGCCAGACGGTCAGACAGGTGGTTACTAACAATGATAATCATAATTCTATTAGCAGTATAAGAGGTCTTTAAACATTTCATAGAAAACACATATTAGGAAAAAACAATACATGGATTTGGAAATTTTCTTAAGCCAAAATAAGCTTCTAATTCTATTTTCCATGAACTTAAAAAAAGATTTATTTGAAAGACAGTGCAACGGAGAGAGGGAGAGAGAGAATCTTTCATCTGCTGGTTTATTCTCCAAATGCCTGCAACAGCCAGGGCTGGTCTGATTGAAGTCTGAGGCCTGGAACTCCATCCTCATCTCCAACGTAAGGGTCAGGGGCCAAAAGTACTTGGAGCATCTTCCACTGCCTTTCCCAGGAGCATTAACAGAGAGCTGGATCAGAAGTGGAGCAGCTGGAACTCAAATCAACTCTCCCATATGGGAGGCTGGCGTCATAAGCAGCTTAATCTGCTGAGCCACAACACCGAGCCCTCCATGAACTTTTTGAAGTCTCTCATATTTATAGCTAAACTGTTATTGGGCAGTTAACTATGTGCTAGGCACTGTGCTTAATACTTTCTATAAGAATATTAGGTTAATATTGGGAGTGGAATTAGGACATGAACCCAGGTACTCTGATATGGGATGTAGTTTCCCAAGCAGTGTTTTTACTGCTGTGTCAAATGCCTGCCCATCATAAGACTCAGGAGGCAACTGGATTCTAATTTGAAGTTTGAGTTTTATTTCATGTGTTAGTGAGTAGATGATGATTTGAAAATTATAGATTTTGGAGGTTGGAAGATCTTAGATGCTTAAGGACGTGGTGTTAGCATGAATGGAGGTGGTGGGAAACCTGGATATGAAGCGTAGGTGGTACCATGAGGAGGGAGCAGAATTGGATAAACACAAATCATAGTTGCTAACTTGTAATCCTCTGAGAAAAAAACCTCCTAAGGTTCATATTAACTTCTACTGATGGCTTTGCATTTGATAGGAAGTAGGGAATGAGTAATATAGAGAATTGCTAATAGGATGTGAATCATTATTAGTGCTATAGGGTATGGACCTCTGCTTGTTGTTTGTACCAATTACTGAGCCCTCCATGACCTTGTCTGACATGATATTGGCCTGGGTCTGTCTCCATTGTGCCAGTTAAAGGCAGCAGAGATGTATGGTAAGGTCAGAGGGTGCTACAGTAAGAAGTTATGCCAGTGGACTTATTTCTGTTTGCCATTTGCTAAACATTCTGGAACTTTGTTGGTAGGATAACAACTTGCTGGGTCTCTCCATTTCTTTTTTCTTTACTTTTTTTTTTTTGGACAGGCAGAGTGGATAGTGAGAGAGAGAGAGAGAGAAAGGTCTTCCTTTTTGCCGTTGGTTCACCCTCCAATTGCCACTGCGGCCGGCTCATCGCGCTGATCCAAAGCCAGGAGCCAGGTGCTTCTCCTGGTCTCCCATGCGGGTGCAGGGCCCAAGGACTTGGGCCATCCTCCACTGCCTTCCCGGGCCATAGCAGAGAGCTGGCCTGGAAGAGGGGCAACCGGGATAGAATCCGGCGCCCCAACCGGGACTAGAACCCGGAGTGCCGGCGCCGCAAGGCGGAGGATTAGCCTGTTAAGCCATGGTGCCGGCCACTCTTTATTTTTAAAATCTGTGCAATAAAGGATTTGATTTGCACTAATGTTTTTCAAATGTTTTTTCAGCTGTAGAGACTTGTTTTGTTTCCTTAATAAAAATTTATCATGATCCTCAGTGTATCAACAGAAAGCAACCAAAACCCTTCTGGAAATTCAGGATTCCAGATTTATGTTGTCTGGATGCCCTTTTGTTGAGGTCATTGCTCTAAAGTGATTCCTATGTACCGTTCCAGATCCAGGATCATGTGAACCTTCTAGCTGTCCAGGTGTTTTATTTGAGCACCCTCTTTGGTAGTTATTCCACAGCTTGTTGTGTCTGGGTAATATCCATGACAGAGATTATTAGTGGTGCCCACAGTTACTTTTTCTCTTGCCAGGCACACATTGGAGGGGACTTGTATCTCTTCTTTGTCTCAGTGTTTAGTCTCCAGTGTGAGACCATCCGAAGCTATCTTCTGCTGCTGTGATGACCATGGAAGAATGTTGAGATGGAGCCTCCATCTGCCGGGTCTCTGAGTCTAAATAAATAAGGCTTCCATTTAACTGGACTTGGACATATAATGTGATCAAACAATAAACCTTCACTGTTTTAAGCCACAATGATTTAATGATTTTTTCCTCAGCACTTTTTAACTTATCCTTATCAATACATCATCTTTTACATATCTGCAGAACTTTATTTAACTTACTTTTTGGATGTTTTCTGATCTACTTGTCATTACTTGGTACTCAGGAAGGCAGTCAGGAAGCATATACATCAGCCCTCCATGCAGGTCTTTGTACTCATATATTCTTTACATCAGAATATTTGAGCTTAATAACATTTGTTTTCAGTTTTAAAAAGTTTATATATATACCATATAGTACATCTTACTTTTTAAAAAGTATTTAATGCCTTGTTTTTTTAAAGTTGTTTTTTGATAGAGAGATAGAGCTCCCTCCCCTCTACTGGGTCACTCCTCAGCTGCCTGCAACTCAGTTCTGGGCCAAGCTAAAGCTGGAAAACCATCCAGCTTCCACATGGATGGTAGGAACCAATTATTTTAGCCATCACCACTGCCTTCAAGTGTCTACATTAGCAGAAGGCTGCAATCAGGAACCAGAACCAGGAATTGAACCCATATATTTTGATATGATTGGTGGAGAGTCTTAATTGCTAAGTTAAATGCCTGCCCTGCCCTATTGCTTTTTTTTTTTTTTTTTTTGACAGGCAGAGTTAGACAGTGAGAGAGAGAGAAAGAGACAGAAAGGTCTTCCTTTTTCCATTGGTTCAACCCCCAAGTGGCCGCTACAGCCAGCGCCTTGGGGCTGGCCTGCTGTGCCGATCCGAAGCCAGGAGCCAGGTACTTCCTCCTGGTCTCACATGCAGGTGCAGGGCCCAAGCACTTGGGCCATCCTCTGCTGCACTCCCAGGCCACAGCAGAGAGCTGGACTGGAAGAGGAGCAACTGGGACAGAATCCGGCGCCCCAACCGGGACTAGAACCCAGGGTGCTGGCGCCACAGGTGGAGGATTAGCCTATTGCGCTGTGGCGCTGGCCCCCTATTGCTTTCTTAGGCAAAAGAATCCCTTTGGTTTGGGGAGGAATATTGATTATCATTACCATGATGATGGTTATTGTTGATTAAGTTCTTATTTATTGTTTTGTGAAATATTTATTGAGCTTCTACATTGTGGTAGGCACTGAGATATGAAGGAAAATCCTAGATGGTTCATCACTTGGAACTTACACTCCAGTTGAGAGTTGTGGATAAGTTCACTCTGTTCTAGGAAAGGCATCGTTTATGGAGCATTTACTATGTTTTGGGTGCCTTATATTGCTCATTTCATACTACTCTAAAAGTAGGTTTTTTAATCCTCATTTTATAAAAGAGGAAACTGAGGCTCAAGGAATTTGATATGCTCCACTGAAAGCATGAGCTTTTGTTTTTTTGCTGTATCCTTTGTGCCTAGAAGAACATTTGACCCACAGTAAATGCTCAAAAAATGTGTGTTGAATGAATGAAGGAAGAGAAGAACTTGCTCAAGGTTAATTCTTTGGAGTATCTAGAACTTGAACTCATGTCTGTCTGACTCTCAATGCTGCCAGATTATCACTTGGAAAAATAGCAGCGGTGTATAAGCCCACAATTCCAACAGAAGCAACTACTGAGCCCTGCCAGTCTCGGCGTGAAAAGCACCAGGAAGAGTCAGACTGTCTTGCTTTCATTGCCAGGGTCAAGTCGTCTTTGTGATTTCTACTAACTTTGCCTCAGCTGAGGAAGCCCAAGGCCACTACTTCTCTGACTTAATAGTTGATATAATTAGTCACTCCTCTCTTGGTGCAATTCAACTTCTTTCTCAGCCCTTGCCTGCCAGATTCCCTGGGCTGTGCCTCAAGTTCTGCTCTTAACCTCTTGGGTATTTCTTCTCCACTTAGATCTTCTAGATTTGTTGCTTTGAAGTTCTGCTTTCTCTGTTCTTGAACTCATCTTGACTCTGCCAAACAGAGTTCATCTTGGTAAGAGCCCAGGAAATCTCTAGTTGTTGGCACCTGTTAGGCACTCAACAAAATTAAAAAGAGAGGGAGTGAAAGAGGAGAAGATAAGGAACACTTTTAGGAAATGATCACTATTTCCGGGAACTCAAGGGTGAGATGACAACCTCACTGAGTGAGGAGTGTGTGTCAGAGTGCATCTCTGGAGACACTTGTAGATCAAAGGCTGGTGATAATGTTCATAGAGATCTGAAACTGGCAGGCTTATTTTGCCATGGTTTGTTGCTCACAGTCTACATTTTGCCCATTTAATTTGTGGTGTGTGTGTGTGCGTATGGGTGGTGTTCTGGTAGCACTACTGCTCTACTGTTTGCCCCTCTAAATGTAGTTGCCATTCTATGACTTTGGAATTTGAATGAGTTGCAGGCAGCACAGTGCATTTCCCCCTAAATGCGTTAGGAACAAACTACAAGTATTAATGCAAGGCAGCTTCTTAGTGGGTCAGGAGATGAGAGCTTGAATGGCAGTTGAGCAGTGTGAATGTTCTTTAAGAATGCTCTCACATCCTTATGCAAACCATGAAAGACATTTCTGCTAAAATGGTATGATTAATGATAGCAAGAAACAGCAGGGTTTCTTATAAGAACTCAAACCTAGTTGTGCACTGTAGTTTCCAGTTCTTACATGGTGCATTTTTCTTGTCCATAACAAGGTGAGTGTAGTCAGGGTGGGAATTTGAAGGTTGATCTGGGGGCTTAGAGCTGTTTGGGGCTGGAGAGTTTAGCAGCTGTTCAGAGGTCAGATTGGGCTGCTCCTGAGATCCCTGCTTGTTTTCTTGGGGATACTGGTGGGCATCAAACTCCTCCCTAGAGGGCTTCCTTATGCCAGGGTTAAGGCAGATCAGCCATGCTGCCTTCCTGCTGGCCAGCCCCAGGCAACTGCCATCACCTTTAGGGGAGAGACCACAGGTCAAAGAGCATGGTTTTTGACTCATCTTTGCTTCTCAGGGGTGGACTTTGGTGTCTTTTCTTTCCTATTGGTTTGCATGTTTTTTTCCCCTTCTAGGCTGAAAAGTTCCCTCCTACCTCCTATCTGTTTTCCCTTTTGTCTCTATCCATCCTGTCCTGAAGTCTCTAAAGTAGAGGTGGGGCTGTGGAAGGGAGGAGGCTGGGCCTTCTGATGGGCTCAGTGGAAATGGGTCCTGTTTGATGCTAGGTAAGTACAGAGACAACTGGTTTCCAGCAGTTGCTGTTTGCCGGCCTGGTGAGCATGGAGCAGTTAGCAGGGGCATGCAAAGGGAATTCTTTTTCCTTTTTGTTTGGTTGTTGTTAAGGTGAAAGAGCTATCTTTATACACAGGATTCGAACCTATTAGTGGACCACCTTGAATTCACAACCTGAATGGTTGCTTAGAATAACTTCAGAGCAGTTTCTGTTGCATACAGAGATGTAGCTCTGGTCTGGGGCCAGAGGACCTCATTTCCCTTTCTGGCTTTGCCACAAGCTCTCTCTCCTTATTTGGGATCCTGGTGTCCCTATCATCTGGTCTGACTCTCTCAAAAGGCCCTTGTCCAGATCTAGAATGATAGTTTCCACAACAGTTTCTTCATGCAGAGTTTTAACGAAGTAACTGCCATTTTATTAGTTCTTTTCACCTGAAGAACAAAAATGACCAGTGCTTTTATGGTGGACTTTATTAACAAAGAACTAGGCCATTATGTTCTATATTCATTGTATGTGTTTATACCTGTTTTGTGTCAGTCCTTGTCTGGCCACATGGGAGGACTGTAAAGCAAACAGGTGATTTGGAGGCTTCAGGATTATAGAGTCTAGTGGAGAACCAGGCAAGGAAGCAGGCAAATAGTAACAGGTGCTCTTATGGAAGGGTGTCCAGGCAGTCATGCAGGATTTGGGAGATTTGTGGATGAAGGAGGTATTTATACAAATAAAGAGGGAGCAGCATGTGCCCAGGTACAAAGATGAGCAAGACCAGGAGAGATTTGGGATCTGGGGAGATGACAACAGGAGGACCTGAAGAGCTGGAGTTTAGCTTGGCTGAGGGAGGTGAACAGTGGGGGAGGCCAGAGTGACTGTCAGGGCATGAGGACCCTGTGAGCCATTGAGGAAATAGAGCTCAAGCTTGACCTTTAAGAGATTTCAAGTAGGGAGCTGACACACCAGAGACTGTGAATTCTCTTTGATCTCTTTCTGTCTCACTTTTATGGTAGTAATTGCCTGCTTTTGTTGCTTGTGGGACTTGAAATTGGGGGTAGCAGGATGACTTAGAGAGTAATGGAAAGATTGACTATGGCATTGGAAATCCTAGCAGTACCTAGTCTGATTGCATTGTCTAAACACAACTATTACAGCTTTAATAACTTTCAAAGGCCATTTTGTTTTCTTTCTTTCTTTTTAAGCACTCATTTATTTGAGAGGCAGAGAGAGAGAGAGAGAGGCAACTCCCATCTTCTGGTTCACTCGTTCACTCCCTAAATGCCTGCAAAAGGCAGGTTGGTCCAGGTGAAAGCCAGGGCCTAGGAAGTCAATCTGGTTCTCCCACATGGGTGGTAGGGACTCAACTACTTGAGCCATCACTTTGTGCCTCCCAAGGTCTGCATTAGTTGGAAACTGGAATGGCAAGTGGAACCAGGACTCAAACCCTGATATGGAATGCAGGCATCTTAACTATTAGGCCAAATACCTGCCCCTCAAATACCAACTTCTAGGTAAAGTTGCTCCTGATGAAAGATCTGCAGTGAGATTCCATTCCACTTCAAATGTCCACTGGGATGAAGTTCTTTTCATTGAGTTTTAAGTAGAACACAGTGAATATGGATCTTGTTTAAAAATCTTAAAAATATGTGCAGTTAATGGACAGAATGAAACTGACTTTGTTAAACTAATAGAGGGAAATACTTGAGTAATTCATAGTATGCAGCCTTTGAAAGAAGTGTGAGAGAGTTCATGAATGTAATGATTTAATTATTCCCTGAAATGTACAAGATTGAGAGTTATGGGCTAAAACACCAATCAATGTCCTAAGAATACCAGCTGCTTCTGGCTTTACTTTTGTAAAACTTTTTGTATAACTTTTGTGTATTAGATGGCAACAACTGCTAAACTGCTTCTTCATATGTCGTTCTTACCTTCTATGCTTCAGCTTATGAACTGATGTTTTGAGCTTTTGTGTCATGACCTTTGCCCATGAGCAGTTTTATTACAGTAGCATTAACACATTTTTATAACAGAGTTTGTAGAGTCACCTGAATATTTCTTAAATTTCATCATTATTTTATAAGTGGAAAATAGAAAATTATAGATGGTAATAAAGGGAGAAGTATAAACCTCATAATGTAATTGAGGCAAAGATGGAAGCCATTAGACATGCCCAACATTGCTGGTGTTTAGCTTTAGTCAGTTGTTTGGACTTCAAGTTGGCCAACTATACGTAGTCATAAGGAATAAGAATTGAGTTAAAGGCTATGTGTGTTTGAAATGTTGGAAATAAAGCTTTAGGAATTATGCTAAAGAGCATGATATAACTTGGGATTTTATCCTTTATTTGTTTTTGGGATCAGAGTTCCCATTTTTAACATGTAAGTCTAGTCAAATTCTGTTTGTTCAGCCTCTGTGTGTGTGTGTGTGTGTATATATATATTCAGGAAGGCATTTTTACAAAAAAAGGAGGCAGAAGTTGGAATTCTCTCTAGTCTTATTTAGGAAAGTCCACCAGAGCTAGTAACCTGTTTTATTCATTTAGTAGTTGACATTGGTGATCATTATGGTAACAAAATCCTATGTTTATATTGGCAAACAAGTGAAAAGAAAGTAAAGCAAGTAAAATGGTGCTTGGCAAAGACTACACCTCAATGGAGGATCATGATCCCATGGTTCACTTGCTGAAATTGGGCAGTGTAGAGCTAGTGAAAGATTGGATGATTTGGGTCTTCACCATAAATAAGCCTTAGTAATGCTAAGATTGGTATATTTGGAGCCAAAGAGAGCAGGATAAGAAAGTTTGTGTATAGTTAACTCCCCAACCTTCTAGATCCCTGAGTCAAGAGAGTATGGTGGTAATCTATCTTCCCTGGAGGATCTGGTTGATATTTGAGGAGCTTCTCTCCCTTCCTTTGTGGGCTTAGCCCATTTTTAGGCAAAGGATTGAATTGGGTGCAAAATTCCAGTTTTTTCTAATACCTCTTATGTTTAATTGGTGGATGCTGATAAGAGAGATGTAATGAGACAGAAGATGGGAAATAACTGGCTCTTGGATTTCTAGTCACTTCCTGAAATAGAGACACATAGAATATCTTCTATCAAGAAGGCAGATTACTATTGGGCCAGGAATTCAAGAAGCTCAGATGAAATATTTCCTATGAACCAGGTACTGTGCTGTGCACTTCCAAGAACTATCTCATTTGGTCTTCAGTGTCTCCATGATCTAAGAATTGATTTAGAAATTAATGTTTTGAGAAGTTTGGAAACTTGCCTAGGTGTCTTAGTTGAGTTTCCTACAGAATCAGACTCTGAGACAAATATGAACAGTTATTTGGGACTTACAGAGAATGTTAGTAGGTGAAAGAGAACAGGGGACAGGGAAGAAAAGGTATCCCACAGATAGGGCATATTAGATAAGTTGCTATAGTGGCAACTGGAGTTTAATCCCACAAGGAAACGATGGAGATAGTGTCCACTACCTGCTTTAGGATGGTCTCATGTAATGGATAAGGGAGTAGGGGTGTGCAACTACTAGCTCCTATCAGTTGTTTTTTTCTTTTACTTTTAACAATATATTTTGATTATTGCTTGTGGTAAAATATACATAACATAAAATTTACTGTTTTAACCATCTTACAATGCTTAATTCTGTGGCATTAAGTGTATTCAGTGTTGTACAACCATAACCATCATCACCTCCAGAACTTTTTTACTGTTCAAACTTGAAACTCTGTACCCATTATACAACTCTCCATTCTCCTTTCCCCAGCCTCTGAATATCCTCATTCTGCTTTCTGTATCTGGGGATTTAACAATTCTAGATACTTTATACAAGTGGAATTTTACATTATTTATCCTTTTATGTTTGGCTCATTTCTCTTAGCATGATGTTTTCAACATTCATCTATGTTGTTGCATGTATTAGATTTTATTCTCTTTTAAAGCTAGTATTCCCTTGTATGGAAATCAGTCACATATTTTCTTTATCCATTCAGTGTCAGCAGACATTTGGATTGTTTTTACATTTGGCTACTGTGACTAATGCTACTGTGAGCATTGGTGTGAGTATCTGTTAACTGTTCTTGGGTGTGATTAATTCACTGGCACTTCTGTCCTGTACTTTGCAAGGTTCAGAAAAACTCTCAGCCATAGATGTTGCTGTGGGCAATGGGAAAGTCCTTTGGGTCACTAAAATCTTCAAGTCAGAGGAATGTTGAGGAGGTACTCAGCATTTGCTTACAGGGTCTTGATCCAAGTGGAGAAACAGATTTGAAACTTGGCTTCAAAGCCCATGCTTTCGATTGCTTTAATTACAGATGTAATAGTGTTGAGTTGAGATGGTGAATGAGACATGATTTTTGCTTTCAAGAAGCTATGAGGGGGGCTGGTGCTGTGGCATAGCAGGTAAAGCCACTGCCTGCAGTATCGGCATCCCATATGGGTGCTGGTTCAAGTCCCAGCAGCTCCACTTCCTATCCATTTCTCTGCTATGGCCTGGGAAAGCAGTAGAAGATGACTCAAGTCCTTGGGCCTCTGCACCCATGTGGGAGATCCAGAAGAATCACCTGGCTCCTGGCTTCAGATAGGTGCAGCTCCGGCCGTTATGGCCATCTGGGGATTGAACCAGAAGATGGAAAACCTCTATTTCCCTCTGCCTCTGTCTCTCTGTAACAGCTCTCACTCTCTCTTTCTCTCTCTCCTTTTCTTTTCTTTTCTTTCTTTTTTAAAGATTACTCATTTATTTATTTGAAAGTCAGAGTTACATAGAGAGAGAAGGAGAGGCAGAGAGAGAGGTCTTCCGTCGTCTGCTGGTTCACTCTCCAGTTGGCCAAAACGGTCGGAGCTGCGGCAATCCGAAGCCAGGAGCCAGGATCTTCTTCCAGGTCTCCCATGCGTGCAGAGGCCCAAGGACTATGGGCCATCCTCTATTGCTTTCCTCAGGCCAAAGCAGAGAGCTGGATTGGAAGTGGAGCAGCCGGGACATGAACCAGCGCCCATATGGGATGCTGGTGCTGCTGGCGGCAGCCTGACCCGCTACGCCACAGAGCCTGCCACAACAAATATTTATTTATTTATCCAAATAAATAAATAAATCTTTAAAAAGATTATATTAAAAAAAGAAGTATGAGGGTTGAGTTACGTGTCTTGCAAAAGGCTCAAGTGAAGACAGTGGCACTCTGGAACTCACAAAGTCATTTTTAGAAAGAATCACAGAAAGTGGGTAAATGGGTCCCCTTCTCTTGACCTGCTGGGGGTGAGGTCTGCTTGGGCACCCACAGCTGGGTTCTTCATAAGCCTGTGCTGACCACTGGAGTCATAAGTTCTAGCCCATGCCCAGTGATACTCACTGGCATTCACGATTTGCACTGTTTGTATAAACATATCATCTCATAGCAGGATTTATCTTCTTTAAACCTTGTCTTCATTTTGATGTCTAAGTCTCAAGAGTGGCTGTTTGTCAGGAAAGAAACCACAGTTTAGGAATGATAAAGAGAATATGTATATTTATCTATCTATCTATCTATCTATACACACACACATACACACACACATAGACAGGTGAATGGTTGTTTTTATATATCTGTGTCTGAAAGGACATCATTTATAAGTGATTTGTATCTGTTTAGGGAACTAATGTAAGATATTCTGTCCCTGGAAAGATGACATTACCAAAATTGGTAATGTGGCAAAAGGAACAAAGAAATGAGAGAAAAATCAGTAAGAAAGCACTGTTCTGTATTTTAACCTTAATGGGAAGTATTTTGTTTTAGCCTTGAATCTGTGGTATTAATCAGATATTGTTAGGTTTTGCTGACGTGAGAAATGATCTCCAGTCTCAGGGGTTTGTTCTGCTACATGTTGCCTTTATTCTGGGGCCCAGGCCCAAGGAGCTTTTCTTGGATATGCCATTCTCATGGTAGAAAAAAGAAAATTATGGTTTACCCAGAAGATGGCTCTTAAAGTTTCTGTTTGGATATGGCACGAGGTACTTTGACTGACATTTCTTTGGTTGACATAAGTCACATGGCCTAGCTAGATGTCAATGGAGCAGTAAGGATTCTCTTCCTACTGGAGGGGTATGGTAAGATGAGCCAATTAGAGAAGGATGGGGATATTTCTAACAAAGGATACATTTTACTACACTACATTTTTAGTAACTTTTTAAAAAAATATTTAATTATTTTAAAGGCAAAAGTATGTCGAGAAAGGAAGAGACAGAAAGAGATATTCTGTATACTGGTTCACTCTCTAATTGGCTTCAACAGTCAGGGTGGACCAGGTCTGAAGCCAGGAGCCTGGAACTCCCTCCATGTTTCCCTAGTGGGTGGAAGGAGCACAAGCACTTGGGCCATTTTCTACTGTTTTCCCAGGCCCCAGGTGCATTAGGAGGGAGCTGGATGGGAAGTGGAGCAGCTGGGGCTCAAACTAGTCCTAACATTGGATGCTGCCATCACAGGTAGAGGCTTAACCCTCTGCATCTCAATGCTAGTTCCTTTGCAACCCTTTTAACCAGCTTATCTTTTTAGGCCCATTGCAAGATGTTTAATATTGACCATCCTATTTCACTATAAGGAAGAAACATTGTATTAAAAGGTTTAATTTAAGAAAACAGCCCAATTTATCTGTGGTCCTACACTGATGAGAGTTAACTGTTGTTATTAAGCACTTCCACATTGTCTGATTTAGTCACTGCTTACCTTCTTGTAAAATAGCCAGGGTTAGATTCTAGGCCATTGTTACTGCAATACTGAGGCTCAGAGAGGTTCATTAACTTGCTCAAGTTTAAGCAGATACTAGATGTGAAGTCCATGCCTCAAATCCAGTGTGTGCTTCATCACTGGACCAAGTTTCTCAAACTTGAGTTCCTTTTAAAGAACATTATTTCTGATTGAGTCCTAGGGTCAACTTAAATTATTATTTTAAAGATACTTTTAATTATATAAACATAAAACTAGTGAATTTTTTTAAGCTTGTACATCATTACAGAATGTAAATCAATTTAGAAATTGAGTATACTTCCTCTTACTAATTCAAATTAGCAGCATTAATTTAACTGCATTAACTAAATTGCTGCTTATAACTAGAATATGATGTTGATTATTGGGGCAGGTACTTGGCAGTCAGCTGGTCTATCCTGCTGTGTGCATAATGATTACTGAATTTCCCCACCATATCTGCAATATTTAACTTTTGTGAAACTTTGATTCTTGCCCAGGAACTTAACATCTCTTAGCTTTCACCCAGTGTGGGAGACATTATTTAGATCCCAAGTCCATCTTCTTTCCTTTCTCAGTGACTCAAAGGGCTTGGTACTCAAGCTCAGTAGGTGTGGCTGCCTTGAGGATCAAGAATATCCTTATATTATTTGTTTTCAGATTACCCAAATGAAAACAACCCTTAAGTTGTCATAAGATTTGTAAATTCTTTAATATACATGACTATAGATCTGCCTCCTCCTACTCCTTAATTCTTGCTTAGGTTAAGAAACTGGATTTTCTCTCTCTGTTATGATACTCTTTCTTTCCTAGGACTCTCTTGAGCTGAGGTGGCACCTTGTCACTCATAGAAAGCTTTAAATCTATTTCCAAGGTTCACAGCCCCTGGCAGCCTTGCACAATTAGGATTGTTGATATCAACCCTTGGGAGGGCTATGACCCCTTGTAAATGAAGGGATTTCGAACTTGAGTCTCTGACATGTCAGAAACCACATTATAGATGTATTTAGTAGAAATATTTGTTGAATAGATTTGAATCATGTCCTGTGATCTAAATTCCTTCCTTCCTTCCTTCCTCCCTTCCCTTCCCTTCCCTTCCCTTCCCTTCCCTTCCCTTCCCTCCTTTCCCTTCCCTTCCCTTCCTTCCTTTCCTTCCTTTCCTTTCTTTCCTTTCTTTCCTTTCTTCCTCTCCTCTCCTCTCCTCTCCTCTCCTCTCCTCTCTCCTCCCCTTCCTTTTCCTTTCTTTTCCTCCCCCCCCACTCTGTTAGAGAAACTTATTATTATCTATTCCTGGACAAGATAGTTGACTCAGTAATCATGGGGCTGGCACTGTGGCGGAGTGGGTTAACGCCCTGGCCTGCAGCGCCGCCATGCCATATGGGCTCCGGTTTGAGACCTGGCTGCTCCACTTCCGATCCTGCTTCCTGCTATGGCCTGGGAAAGCAGTAGAAGATGACCAAGTCCTTGGGCCCCTGCACCTGCGTGGGAGACCCGGAAGAAGCTCCTGGCTCCTGGCTTCGGATCAGCACAGCTCTGGTTGTTGTGGCCAACTGGGGAGTGAACCATCAGATGGAAGACCTCTCTCTCTGCCTCTCCTTCTCTGTTTGTCTAACTGTGTAACTCTGACTTTCAAATAAATAAATAAATCTTAAAAAAAAAACCACTAATCATAGAATGGGTTTGGGAAGTTAAAGAAGAGAGTAGGCATGTGTGTATGTGTGTGCATGCATGTGTATGTGTTTGAGTTGCATAGAGCTTTTTGGAGAATGATAGGAAAGCATTTTTGAAAATCTGTCCATTGTCTTTATGGCCTGTTCATGTTCCTGTGGCATTTAAATAAAGGTGGTAGTATTATTGCAACCTTCAGTTTTTACAGATCCATCATACTGTAGTCCTCAGATCATGGGAGAATTACCCATTTTACTTTTCAGTTTAAAAAAGTGGTTGATGTCTTCAGCCACAGCAGGTTGGGGTTTTGGCTCAAGAGAGTTGGACAAGGGCCTAAGCTTAGTGGACTGAGAGAATTCTAAGACAGTTCTGGGATTTAAAACCACTGAATCATGTTCTGGGAGCCTTGAGATTAGCAAGGATAGTTTTTTGTTTTTTTTGTTTTTTTTTTGTTTTTTTTGAGCATTTCCTGTGTGCTGGGCATTGTGCTAAGTACTTTTCTTGTATCATTGCATTTGATCTTTTCCAAATCCTTATGAAAAGAATAGCTATCATCCACCTGACAGATGGGAAAAGTGAGGGTCAGAGACGTGAAGTGATTTGTTCAAGGTTGCACATTAAGAAGTTGGTGATATGACAATCAGATCTGCTTTTTTTTTTGAAGATTTATTTATTTATTTAAAAGAGTAACACACAGAGAGAAGGAAAGACAGAGAGAGAGAGAGAGAGAGAGAGAGAGAGAGAGAGAGAGAAAGAGAGAGGTCCTCCAACTGCTGGTTCACTCCCCAATTGGCTGCAACGGCCGGAGCTGCGCTGATCTGAAGGCAGGAGTCAGGAGCCTCCTCTGGGTCTCCCACATGGGTGCAGGGGCCCAAGGACTAGGGCCATCAGATCTGCTTTTGAGGCTATTCCTTTCCTCATTTAAAATACCATGTCTGTCCTCTCTGGTTGCTGTGACCCAACTGGTACATGAATGCCTTGGACGTGATTGGCCTGGCAGGATGAAACTCTACTCCGTTCTTTTGAATCTGCACAAATTGTTTAGTGTAACTCCTCTGGACCCTTAAGCCTGGGCAAGAGAAGCCTCAACCCAGGGCCTCACTCCTTACTTAGAGGGCCCGTTCTGGGCGACCTCTGATTGTACCTCCCCTGGGGAAGGGTACCCAAGGACATGTACAGGTGTCCACTGGAGCCTGTGCCTACCATTCCAGAGTCCACTCTGGGCCCTTGCAGGCCTGTGACCTCCCTTCCTTCATGACCCTGAGTTGTCTTCCAGGGTCTGCATGAAATACTTTGCCTCCTGAGGGCACATTCTGCTACTTGTGCACACCCCTAAGCCCAGGGTTGCTGAGGGGTTCCCATTTGTGAGGTCATAGGTCAGATGTCATCAAACTACTGCCTGTGGGCCACACACAACTACCACTTGTTTTTATAACTAAAATTCTATTAAAACACAGCTGCTGCCACTCAGCCACAGATTGTCCTGGGCTGCTTTTGTGTTAAAATGGCAGAGCTGAGTCGTTATGACAGAGAGCCAGCGGCCCACAAAGCCTACAGTATTTACTGTTTGTCCTTTTGCAGAGAGCGTCTGCTAACCCTCGGTGTAGATGGAGCTGGCCCATGTGCTAGCTATAGTGTTCATGTGTGTGTGTGAGGCTCTAGAGTTGCAGTTGAGCCAGAAGAGGGGTGACAAGGATCTTGGGTGGGGGCAAACTTTCCACTTGCCACAGTGTTTTGGCTGAAGCTCTGAAGAGCCCAAGAATCCCAAATTCAAAATCCAAATCTCAGCTTTCCCACACCCTCACATCTGTCAGTAAAGGAGGATGTAATGTATTTCTCTCATTGATCAGATTTCCCCCCTCTATTTATACCTTTAAATTGTATAGAGACATGGTGTGGGGGCCCCACAAGTACTAGAATGAATGTTAAAACTGAGGGTGCAGTGTAGGAGCTTACAGTAGGAGGAAGGAGAAATCCCAACACATAATTATATACAAACTAATACAAAATTATAAGGTGTGATAGGGCTTTAGGGCCATGCTTTACTGGATGGGAGAGAGGCTTTGGGATGATGATTATGTTTAAAATCTTGAGCTAGGTAGTGGTAACACGGGTGTGCTCACTTTATAAAAATCAGACTGTACAGTTTTAAGATTGACCTGTATTATATGTATTTATACTTTAGTAAAAAGTCTAAGTCTATACAATTCATCAATATATTGAAGAAAAAACTCCCAACCTTTGTGCACACTTTCATTTGTCCAAATTAAGCCCCAAATGTAGAGCCCACCTGCTGGAAGTTCCAGAACTGTCCATTGCCCCCATTTCCTCTGCCTTTCCCCCCCTCGAAATCTGCCCTCACCTTTTTTTTTTTTTTAAGATTTATTTTATTTATTTGAAAGACAGAGCTACAGAGAGAGGTAGAGACAGAGAGAGGTCTTCCATCTGCTGGTTCACTCCCCAGATGGCTGCAACAGCTGCCAATCCGAAGCCAGGAGCCAGGAGCTTCTTCTGGGTCTCCTGTGTGGGTGCAGGGACCCAAGCATTTGGGCCATCTTTTACTGCTATCTGAGGCCATAGCAGAGAGCTGGATTGGAAGAGGAGCAGCCGGGACTAGAACCAGTGCCTGTATGGGATGCTGGCGCTTCAGGCCAGGGCTTTAACCCACAGCACCACAGCGCTGGCTCCTGCCCTCACACTTTTTTACACTGCTGTAAGATGAGGGAGATGTCGATATAAATCTGACACCCATGCTAGTGGGTGGATCTGTCCAATCAGTCCAGTCTGCGACTGCATCTTTCGGCCACAAGGCGTCGCTATGAAGGTCAGTCTTCCTCAGGAAGTGTTGTAGGTGCCCTCTAGGTCCCCATGGTGTGGTCCTGTAAAAGAAAACCAACCCCAGTGTGCCAGTGCCCAACCTCACACACCAGTTGTGCTGGCTGAGCTGGGACAGATGGTAGCAGTGCCCCGTCCACATTCCCTCAGCGCTCATGCCCTGTATGGGATGTTAGGGTTTTCTCCTTGCTTTCCTGTTTGTGGGGGCTGAAGCACCAGGGGAACAGTCCTCACCCCATGATCAAAGAGCTTCTAGCCCTTTTGTGTGGTGTAGCTATGAGGCACATTCTACACTGTCAGAGCTGCTTTCACAGGACTGAGGCTGGGTGCCCACAGCAGAAACCTCCTAAAAATGCTCCCTAGGGCAGGAATTTGGGGCTGCTGCAGTTAAACTTGGAATACCTGCATCCCAGATTAGAGTTCTTGGGTTTGATCCTCAGCTTCACCTCTTTTTCTAGCTTCCTGCTGATGTGTGTGCTTGGGAGCAGAAGGTGAGGGTTCAAGTACTTGGGTCCCTGTTCAGGCTCCTGGCTTTGCCTTGGCTTGGTTCAGGCTGTCGTGGATATTTGGGAAGTGAACCAGTGGTTGGAAGAGCTGTCTCTCTCTCTCTCTCTTTCTTTCAAACAAAGAAACAAGAAAATAGTTTTTAAAAACTCACCCTAAATAGATTGCTTTCAGTTCCTCTCAATACTTCTTGGGATTACCTTCTAAATGAGCCACCTGCAGCCAAATCCTTGTCTCACCATCTGCTTGTGTCCTAGGCTCTACCTAGGATACAAGGACTTCCTCATGAGTGATGCCTCATGCCCAGTGTTGTGCCCACTGCACAGGGTCTGCACAGCCTGCTGGGGTCTCTGGCTGTTCTAGCCTCCACCACTTGCTTTGTCCTGTGAGCTTCTCAGTGGCTATTGAGTCCCTTGTCTTGATTTTAAATATTTATTTATTTATTTATAAATATTTATTTATTTATTTTCAGTGGTAAATGAGGGTACAAAGTTTTTTTTTTTTTTTTAATTCATTTGACAGAGTTACAGACAATGAGAGAGAAAGAGAGAAAGGTCTTCCTTCTGTTGGTTCACTCCCCAAATGGCCGCTACGGCCGGCGCTGTGCTTCTCTGATGCCAGGAGCCAGGTGCTTCCTCCTGGTCTCCCATGTAGGTGCAGGGCCCAAGCCCTTGGGCCATCCTGCATTGCTTTCCCGGGCCACAACAGAGAGCTGGACCGGAAGAGGAGCAACCGGGACTAGAACCGGCGCCCATATGGGATGCTGGCACCGCAGGCAGAGGATTAACCAAGTGAGCCAGGTGCTGGTCCTAGGTAGCAAAGTTTAATGAACAGAAATAATGAAGAGAGTGCACTTGATAGGCCAAGCAGGCATCTCAGGAAAGGGTTGAAAACCGAGTCTGCATTCAGACTGGAGTTTTTTATCTATTTGAAAAGCAGAGAGATGGAGAGGGAGAGAGTAAGACAGAAAACAAGAGAGAGAGAGAGAGCGAGAGAGCGAGCGAGCCTATGCAGTGGTTCATTCCTCAAATGCCTACAATTGCTAGGGCTGGGCCAGGCCAAAGCTGGGAGCTAAGAACTCCATCCTGGTCTCCTACATGGGTGAATGGGGACCTGAGTACAGGAACCACCACCTGCTGCCTCTCAGAGTATGCGTTAGCAGGAAGCTGGAATGAGCAGCAGAGCCAGGCTTGAACCAAACACTCTGATGTGGATGTGGATATCCCAAGTGGCATGTTACCAACCGTACCAAATGCTCCCCCCACGCTCTTGATTTAACTGTTTTGTTTCTGAGAGCTCTAGGCCCTGCTTGCAACTATGCCTGTTCCTTCCCATAGATCCTGGGTGTCAGGGACTGTGGTGTCAGACTTCCCTCCCTGAAGCTAGCAGGACCCTGTGTATGTTGATTCTTACCCCTCAAGTCTTCCCATTTAGCAAATGAGGGAGCTGAGGAGGGGTTTCTTACACCTTTTCCTGAGGACCCAGGCTATCAGGTCACCCTACTCTAGCCTAAACAAGATGCTGCGAGCCTTGACCAGCAAGGCACAGAATTAACGGCACGAAGATCCTTCTTCGATCACGGTTTATTGAGATGCCACTCGGTTGTCAATACAGATGTAGGCGGAGAGGCGCTAAACACATTTCTTCCACTGCTTATGTACCCATCCCCTGTCCCAGTACATAGTCAAACATTATCTTAAGTCTAAACATGGCGAAAGAGCAGCACAATACAGACCCACAAAAGCAGGAAACTTTAGAGTAAACATGCCTTACCAGGGGAGCAGGAACTGGCCCTGTTAAACATTAGTGCCTTCACATAGACACTTATCTAAGGCTAGTTAGAAGAGCACACAAGCAACTTTTACTCCAGCACGTAGGCATGCAAGCAACTTTTACTCTAGCACGTAGGCATGCAAGCAACCTTTACTCTAGCACGTAGGCATGCTGCCACAACAAGAGGGCCATGCAGATGATTCTCAGCAGGGCAGGTAAAGTCAGATTCTCTTATGTTAAAACAAAAAGTGCTATGTCTTTCCTACCATAATAAAAAAAGCTTTGAGAGAATATGAAGGTATTTCAAAAACTTTGTGGAAAAGTGGAATTAAATGATAAATTTATTTTGGTGTGGAAAAAATGTTGACATCTGTGCATAGTTTCTCATAATATGCATTTTTATGAACTTTTTGTATATTCCTCCTGTGCACGAATTTCATTTTTCTTGCACCAAAATAAACTGATCACTTATCTTTTAATTCTGTTTTCTGCGAAATGTTGAAATCGTGTGCTTGCATGACTGAGAGACATGATTGGGGTGGAACAGACCTAGTGGAGAGTGTGCTCTCAGGTGCAGTGACCTAAATGAGGAGTAGGAGTTAGCTTACTGTGGTGGAGTTAGTGGCACCTGCGGTGGAGGCGCAGCAACGGAAAGGGACTTGATACATTTGAACCACAAAAAGAAGACACAGTCTGAGTTGGTGAAGGAGAGAGTAGTAAGAACAGAGGCTGACCCTGTTGATTGCAGCCAGAGCCTGCAGGACCTGTGGCCATGACACAGATTTTGGTCTTGTTCACAGAGCACTGGGAAGCTTTAAAGAGTTTCAAGTGGGTAAAGGGAGATATTTTGTGATCATAATTGTATCTGTTTTTTTCTAACAAAAAACAGTGCATGACACTTATTAATATTTATAAGGATTGAGATTCACAGAGATTAGGTCATTTAGAATTGAAGGTCAGGGGGCTGGTACCGTGGCTCACTTGGTTAATCCTCCGCCTGTGGCGCTGGTATCCCATATGGGCGCCGAGTTCTAGTCCCGGTTGCTCCTCTTATATCCAGCTCTCTGCTGTGGCCTGGGAGGGCAGTGAAGGATGGACCAAGTGCTTGGGCCCCTGCACCCGCATGGGAGACCAGGAGAAAGCACCTGCCTCCTGGCTTTGGATCGGTACGGCGCTGGCCATAGCGGCCATTTGGGGGTGAACCAATGGAAGGAAGACCTTTCTCTCTGTCTTTCTCTCTCACTGTATATGACTCTACCTGTCAAATAAAAAAAAAAAAAAGAAAAAGTAATTGAAGGTCAGTCTCAGGGACTTAGTTATCCTAGTCAAGGAAAAAGAAAGTGTTTGTGATTATTAAATAATGTTATAGGAGGGCTTATTTGGACCGAGCAGGCCAGAATGGAGTTAAGAAGGACAGTTTTAAAAATGATAACACCAAAATTCACAGCAAGCAAGCAGAAGATACTGTTGACTAGAGTCAGAATAAGTCTCTGACATTAACCCTGTAAGAAAGTTAACTTTTGAAATGATTGTAGAAACTGTCAGTTAGATCTGTGGTCATTTTGGCTCTTTTCTTTTTCAGAGACTTCCAAGTGGCCAGTTAAGTATGGAAAGAGGTATAGACTGATGGGACTCAAAATAATCCTTACACTAAGTGTTTATTTTGGGGTGGAATACTTTTGACCTCTTCCAGAAAACACGCAGGTATCTTAGAAACAATGAACCCTACTCAGATGGCCACACATTTTTACCAGCATTGTGCAAGTTCGATGAAGACTGCAAAACATGTGCAATGGAAATAATCAGTGTCAGGGTTGATTCCAAGGTTGCTTTTCTTAAAACAGTTGTGTGTTAAAACAGTGTGGCCAATGTTACTGAAAAAGAGCAGCGCATGCAAAGGAAAGGGGAGATGCTTCAGGATGGCATGGGCTATCTTACACAGGATTTCTGTTGGTTTAATAGGGTGGTGATAGTAGAAGTGGCAGTAAGATTCAAGAGAGATTTTGGAGGTATAATTGATAGGATTTGGTAATGGTTTTGAAGTAGGTGGTGAAGGAGAATGAATTCCTCCTTAAGATCTTTTGGGTGGGTGAAGTAGTCAAGGATTTAAATGCATATAGAGGCAGCACAAAAAGAGGGAATCAGACTGAATGGGAGGACTGTGGCGAGCTAAAGGGTCCTTCCCTTTCTCAAATGGGCAGCTGCTGGTTGGCTCCAGGTGAGGTGCTTCCTACTTGAGATCTTCTCTTCCTCGGGAAAGGCTTTTAGAATCCACTGTAGTGTGTGACACTGAATTTTTTTAAAAGTTAGAGGTGTTGATCAGAAAAAAAAAAAAAAGGATATTTTGAGTTGGCTAGATTTTGGGAGACACTGATGATATCAGCTCACATGGTCTGTCAGCAGGGCTCAGGTGATGGGCTGAGGCCCAGACCTGGGGAAATAAACCTAACCTAATTCAGAGCAGAGAGCAGGAAGTGCTTCTGTCTTAAAATAGACCATTCCAGACCTTTCGAGATACTTGAGGTAGGCAGGAATTCAGGCTCTCCCCAGCTCTTTTTCCCTGAGCTTACAGTTTGAGAGTCCTTAAACCTTTTAAGATAGTGAGTGGATGAGTTATATTTTATTTATGAATCCATATGCAATTAGAGAAAGCATTCTTATAGGTTCATAAGACCATCTTTTATTCTGTTTTGCTTGGGCCTTAAATGGAACTTACTCTTGCACTTTTTTGAGTTGGGCAGAGATGCTTTTAAAGTGAAAGGTGTTCAAATAATTTCTTGGGTGTCATAATTGCTTGGCTTTCAGCAGCATTTATCTGTTTCTGTGCACGGTTTGATCTAATGAATGATTTATCATTGTTAAGGTTGTGCATCACAGTATGTAAGAGCAGCCAATGTTTTGAAGAGGTATAAGAAAGGCCCAATGATTGAACTTATCTTGACTTCATAATAATGTTTAAAACCATAGTATCTTAACTGCTACTTATTTCCTATAATTCATTTTAGGTAGGTGGGAAAGCTTAGAAATGGCTTTTTGAAATCGATAATGGGACATAGAAGATATTACTGTATTTACTGATTGCTGGATAAAGTTGATCTTTTTTGCTTTTTCTCAGATTCATTATCTAGAATTAAAAAAAAAAATCAGGGCAGACAAGAAATTAGGAGACAACAACCAAAAAAAGCCTAAGTGTCAAAACAAGTACCTTAAAATATATCCAGGAAGTTAAACACAGCTGGGCGGGGGAAGGGGAACTGTGGGTGACTCAGTAGAAAAAGTAGGAGTCACGAGGCTGAGGGGGACATGACAGCGTGGGAACCTGCCTTGGCCTTTACCTTGTCAACCAAGCCTTTGCCTCTTCTGTGACTCTGACATTACCCTACGGGCTGCAGCTTGAAGGACTGAAGGGTTCCAGGAATCCTTCCCTTCTCTTTATACATTTGGTAGAAGAAACTCATTTCCAAATACTTTGCTGTGCCTGGATTGGTAATTAAAATTTATTGTTAAGAAGCAAATGTATGCAGGGTCTTCCAAAAGTTCATGGAAAATAAGTATCATGAAAAAAAATTGTACATGGATTCCAAAGTTGTTTGTATCCAACTAAACATCCTTTCATTCTGTTTTCTATGAATTTTGTGATGTACCCTCTTAGAAAGGTCAAAAATTTTTCCTTTACTATTTCTATGGTCTCTGAGTTTTCTGTTCAATTTGGGAAATTCTGTGGAAATGTCTGGAGCATTGCTTGTTTGGTGTAATCTTGCTGGTCTAGGTGTCAGCTTGTGTCCTCTGCCTCTTCATGCAGACTGCTGAGGACTGACTTGTATTCCTTTGACATTCTGGCTTCTTTATTGAGGCCTGATATTATATTCAAATTATGTTTATTTCTTAGCCTAATAGGGCCAACACTCCAGTCAATCATTATTTTTATCTGCATTTGCCTATTAAAGATCAATTCATATTCCTTTTTTAATTTATGAAAAGGCTTTATTTATTTGTGAGGCAAGAGGGAGAAAGAGAGAGGGAGAAAGAAAGAGAGGGAGGGAGGGAGAGAGAGACCCCATCCACTAGATCATTCCCCACATGCCTACAATGGCCAAGGCTAGGCCAGTCAGCTGTGAGCTGGGGACTCAGTCCAGGCCTCCCACGTGGCAGGGACCCAATCATTTGAGCCATCACTGCTGCCTTCCAGGGTCTACACTAGCAAGAAGCTGGAATCAGAGGCAGAGCCAGGATTCAAACCTAGACATTCTGAGCACCCCAACCAGTGACCTAACCACTAGGCCAAATACCTACCCTTCATTCTGATACTTTTTGGTAAGTTTCACATCCTTGCCCTTAAAACCGTGCCTAGTTGCTGTAAATATCTTTCTCTAAAACCCTGCTAGATCAGAAATGAAGACAGCTTTCTCTGGGAAGGTCTATTCGAGAGAGTGAACAACTCAGACATAAGCATCTGTGTCTGTCTCCACCACTGTTTTTCCCCAGCACTCAACACTGGGAATTCAGCTGATGCTTAAAAAACATTTGTGGCATGAATCAATCTGAATATTCAGTGAATTTTTTTTCAGCTAATCTGAACGGGAAAGAGTTCTCTTACCAAACACATTTGGACAGAGTTGTATTATATACACAATTTTGGGATAGGCAAAGTACTCACACATGTCCATGACTGAAAATCCCTCATTTTGGTGTGAAATTAACTCCATTAGCCCTGTTTGCTGAACATTTGCCAGACTGCTCAGGAAATGTTGGCCTAAAGCAGAACTGGAGTAGTTCAAATTAGTACTTATTATTTTTAAACTTTTATTTGAAGGGCAAAGAGAAAGGGGGAGAGAGAGAAAGAGAGAGAGAGAGAGAGCGAGCACAAGTGGCAGAGACCTTCCATCTACTGATTCACTTCCAAAATGCCCATAACAGCTAGGGCTGGGCCAGGTTGAAGCCAGGTTCTAGGAACTAGATCTGAGTCTCCCATGGGGTGGTAGGGACCTAATTACTTGAGCCATCACCACTGTCTCCCAGGGTGTGCATTAGTAAGAAGCTGGAATGGAGGGCAGAGCCAGGACTGGAACCCAGACTTTCTAGTATGGGATATGATGTCTTAAAAGGAGCCCTAATCACTGCGCCAGATGCTCACTCCTGCATCTGGGTTTTAAGAGAAGAAAACCAGAGCTGCCAAGCCTCTTTAAGGGTTGGCCCAGAGCTGGAACAGTGTCACTCTGCATTCATTGGTCTAGCAGATCACAAGGCTAATCCAGATTTAAGGAGAAGAGAAATAGAATCGATTTCTTGATAGAAGGAGAGACACATGTACAGGAAGGAGAGGATTTTGGGCAGGCATATTTGAAGAGCAGGTAGCCATTCAAAATTGCATTTTGTAGAAATATGTTATAGCATTTTTGTTACATGGAAAAAGGGAGTGATGTTAAGAAGAAAACATGGGGGACAGATGTCGTGACACAGGTTAGGAAACCCTTCATTCCATATCAGAGAACCTGGGATCCAGTCCTGCCTTCGCTTCCGATCCAGCTTCCTGGAGGCAGCAGGTGATGGCTCAGGCACTTGGGTCCCTACAACCTGTGTGGAAGACCTGGAATGGAGTTCCTGGCTCCAGGCTTTGGCCTGGCTTAGCCCTGGCTGTTGTGGGCATTTGGGGGATGAACCAGTGGATGAAAGGTATCTCTCTCTGTTGATTGCTTTTCAAATAAATAAAAATAAACATTTAAAAAAAAAGAAAGTTGAGGAAAAAGGAGAGGATAAGACTAAGACTATAATACTGATTTTGTATGAAATTACACACATTCATATGCACGCTTATGAGGGGTCTTCAAAAAGTTCCTGGGAAATCTATTTATAAATGGACTTCAAAATTTTGTTGTACCAGGATAAATTTATCTTTTAAAATTTCATTTTTCTGTGAACTCTTTGAAGTTCGGTTGTAAAAGAATTGGCAGTAACAGCAGCTATTTGTTAATAGAGGTTGGCTGTAAGCTATAGGATTGCCAGGATTTTCATTTTCTTTTTATGTATATCTATATTTTATAACTTATCTATAATAATCTATTAGTTGTTTTAATAATAAAGGAAATTTTTTGGGTCAATTATAATTTCTTAGCAGATTTCCAAAATTAGAAAATGTATCTGTTCTATTCCGTGATCATGTCATATAAAATTTGACCTACAAAGTTGTACCCCAAAATATCCATCCACTTTGATATTTAAAAATGTTCTTCTAAATAATTCTGGGGACAAAAAATTCAAAAGAGAACAGCAAGCTATTTATTGATGACAATAAGAATATTATACATATAATCTTGGGATATGCTGCCATGTATGTAATCTTATATGCATTTTTTAGAAATTGTGATTAGAGATGAATGAATGTTCAATTCAGAAAGGCAAAAAACAATGAACACAAAGGAAAAAGAAATGATCATTAAGGATAAAGAGATATCAATGAGATGGAAAATACAATGTAGTAAAATGTAGCAGTAAAACCAAAAGCTTTATTGTGGGAACACTAAGAAAATAGACAAATATATTTGTCATACTGCCATCTAAAGAAACAGAGCAATGCAAATAACACCAAGAACAAGATAGAGTTATTTTAATATTTTTGAAAAGGAATTATTTATTTTAAAGACCGAGTTACAGAGAGAGAGGGAGAGGCAGCAAGAGAGAGAGAGAGAAAAGAGAGGTTGATTTTCCATCCACAGATTCACTCCCCAAGTGGCTGCAATGGCTGGGACTGGGTCAGGCTGAAGCCAGGAGCCCAGAATTCATCTGAGTCTGCCACGTGGGTGTCAGGGGCACAAGCACTTGGGTCATCTTCTGCAGCCTTCCCAGGTGCATTAGCAGGGAGCCAGATTGGAAGTGGAGCAGCCAGGACTCGAACCAGTGCTCATGTGGAATGATGGCATTGCAGATGGTGGCTTAACCCACTATTCCACTGATTTTAAAAATGTTAAGGAGGAGCCAGTGCTGTGACATAGTGGGTAAAGCTGCTCCCTGCAGTGCCCACATCCCATATGGGCGGCGGTTCAAGTGCCAGCTGCTCTACTTCTGATTTAGCTCCCTGCAGTGGCCTGGGAAAGCAGTAGAGGATGGCTTAATTCCTTGGGCCCCTGCACCTGCATGGGAGACCCAGAAGGAGCTCCTGGCTCCTGGCTTCAGATTTAATCTTATTAAATATTCATGAGACCATCACATTCTTTCTGTCTGTCTCATTATTTGTGTAATTGAGTTCATACTGTTGGAACTGTTGATTTTTTTAACAGAACAAATTATTCATGAAAACATCTTAAGTACAAAATGATTTTTATATATTTCCAAGGAAAACAAAATTAAATTTTGAGAAATATTAAAACAAAGTTTCTTAGTTAGAACAGGTATATGATTGTTTTAAAATTTTTTTTTTAGGGAGAAGGGAAGATTTAATGGAAAACATTTCTGCATAATATTTATGAGGACTCTTTTTTTTAAAGATTTATTTTATTTACTTAAAATACAGAGTTATAGAGAGAGGTAGAGCCAGAGAGAGGGAGAGAGGTCTTCTATTCTGCTGGTTCACTCCCCAAAAGACCACAACGGCCAGAGCTGGGCCAATCTGAAGCCAGGAGATTCTTTTGGGTCTGCCATGCGGGTGCAGGGGCCCAAGGCGTTGGGCCATTCTCTACTGCTTTTCCAGACCACAGCAGAGAGCCAGATTGGAAGAGAAGCAGCTGGGACTCGAACCAGCGCCCATATGGGATGCCAGCACTGCAGGCTGGGGCTTTAACCTGCTGTGCCACAGTGCCGGCCCCTATGAAGACTCTTTAGGATATATGTTACAGAACCCCAACTAGAACTGAATGTAGTACAAAAGGGATTTGTGGACAAATGTTTCAGTTATCCACTGCCCCAGGAATGCTACTAATCACAAAATGTATCAGTGACACACTAAGAAGCATCTAGTCCATTGAGTGTGTGGTGCTCAGCTGGGCTCCTGGCTCTGCAGGTAGCAGCTGGTTGACTGTGCAGCTTGACTTACCTTGACTGGGCTTGCTCACAATCTTGGGGTTGGTTGGTTATTGGTTGGGATGATTTGGCTCCATTTTATGTTTCTCATCTTCCATCAGGATCAACTGGTCGTATACTAATTGCTGTGAAGGAAGAAAATGAGTAAGAAAACAAACACAGAAGTACACTTGAGGCCACTACTTGTTTCAAATTTTCTGTCACCTTACTGTCCAGAGCAGGTCGTATCAGTGAACCTAGAATCAAATTGAGAGGGCACTGCCGTTAATGCCATCAGTCTACCTGGGATTAGATTATTGTTGGTGACTGCTGGATCCAGAGTATCAGCTTGGTTTCAAAGTTTAGCTCTGTTTTCCTTTGCCCTAAATTCTCTCTCAGGGAGGCCCTTCCCACATGTTGGTTCTCAGAGCTCCATCTTCCAAGCAAGTAATTCTAGCTGCAAAGGAGTTTATCTTTCTTAGTGGTCCCAGCTAAAGTCATGGTATGGAATTGTTATAAACCAGTTAGTCACATATGCAGCCTTAAACTAACTACTATTATCTGGAGAATGGAGTATGATGGTTGGCCAGACTGGGGCCATGTTCTCATGCCTGGCAGTATCCAGGGTGGAACAAAGGGAATAAGCCTTACTTTTATCTTATGAACTGTGAGGAAGGGCTTGGGAACAATTTCTGTAAGGAAAATAGAGATAGTACTACCAGAAAGTGTATGTGTGTGTGTGCTGGGGAGGGATGGTTGTGGGAGGAGATATGGATAGGCACATAAAAATAAGAGATGCCCCCATGCATTGCTGGTAATGTACTTATCTCATTGAGACACTATCAGGAAAAACTAGTTACCGACTGTTCTGTGCTAGGTACCAAACTATGTGTTTTATCGACATCATCTTATGTAATTTTTAAAAAGATTTATTTATTTATTTGAAAGTCAGAGTTACACAGAAAGAGGAGAGGCAGAAAGAGAGAGAGAGATCTTCCATCTGCTGGTTCACTCCCTGATTGGCAACAGTTGGTGCTGGGCCCATGTGAAGCTAGGAGCCAGGAGTTTATTCTGGGTCTCCCATGTGAGTGCAGGAGCCCAAGGACTTCGGCCATCTTCTACTGCTTTCCCAGGTCATAGCAGAGAGCTGGATGGAAAGTGGAGCAGCCCGGATTCGAACCAGTGCCCATATGGGATGTCGGCACTGCAGGCAGTGGCTTTATCTGCTAGGCCACAGAGACGGCCCCATGTTTTGTTTTTTTACAATGCCATTAGTTGAGTGATATTGCTTTGCATTCTCACACTTGGAAAGTGGAATTTCCTACAGTTAAAGAATTGCCTAAAGTCACTCAGCTGGTTAGTGGAGATTTCAACTCCAGTTTGTCCTTTTTAGAGTCTGTTCTCTTTTGATTATAAAGCTAAAGAAAAAAAGTATACTAAAGACCCTGTAACAGAAAGAACACAAGCTATATGCCACACCCCATTAAGGCCATTCAGATTCTAATATTAAAGGAATAATCACAACCCTGTAGCCCCAGATACACAAAATTTCCACTAATACACTTGAGTGATCATCACAGGGACATTCTATTGCTTTTCTGTAGGGATTATGGGACAAGGAGCTGTAACATGGTATATTTTTCCTTTATTTGATTTCTATATAATTGTGAAATGGATAATATGAATATCTCTTAAAATTTATTTATTTATCTGAAAGGCAAATATGAAAGGCAAATTTGAAAGGAGGGAGGGATGATGAGAGAGAGAGAGATACCTACCATCTAACTGCTGGTTTACTCTCCAAATGACTGCAATGATCAGGGCTGCACCAGGCTAAAGCCAGGGGCCAGGAACTCCATCTAGGTCTCCAGCCTGAATGGCAGAGGCCCATGCACGTGGGCAATCTTCTTTTGCCCACCTAGGCACATTAGCAGGGAGCTAGATTGCAGCCATGACTTGAACCAGCACTCACATGGGATGCCATTGTCACAAGTGGTGGCTTAACCTGCTGCACCATAATGCTGGCCCCAAGTTAACATGGATATTAAGGTTAACTGAAATGGGAAAAAAAATCTTAAAAAGACTTAGAAAATGTGTGTGAAAGTAGAACAAGACAGGACTAATGTTTTCTCTGGTGACAATAATGGGGATGTGGCTATATGTGTCAGTGTCTCATTCATTGAGCTGCTTCTTCTTCTAGTTCCAAGATGGCTAATAGTTTCCAATTCATGTGTCAGTTCCAGTTGGTTGAGGGTAAACCATTTAGAGTGTTATGAGGGGAGAGTTCTGAACCTAGGGGGAAAAAGGACTGTGATTAGATTAGTGATGTCTGTAACGGGTACTGGAGAGGAAGGTAACAGATGCTTTCCAAATACTAAAATTCTGTATCCTAGGAAGCAGCAACTTCTTCGAGTAACTGTCAGGCTTCATATGTATGGATTCATGTACTTGATGATAGATTACTTTATTGCTAATATTTCCATGGTGGGGAATCTTTGGTGAACTTTCTAGTGATCCAAACTGTAACAAACCACAAATCAAAATGGATAGCTTTATTTTCCTGTTAGGAAAAAAGTCCGTTTTTTGCTCAGAACTTGCTTAGGAGTAGGGTGGGAGAATTTGTAAAAATGTACCTGTAATTAGTAAAGTTTTGAGATCACTTTTCCTTTTAAGTGAACTTCATAGGTGGAATGATCCTTTATCTCTCAATGTAACCATTTACCTGTCTATATATTGTAAAATGTCATGTAGTTGTAGTCAGATTTCTAAATAAGTTTGTTTTTACTTACCACTTTTTTCATTTTGCAGATCTCTGATTGGAGTAATTTTCTGGTACAGACTACGACAAGAATGCATTGAAAATTCTGGTCAACAGTGGAAATATTGACATAAGCCCCAACTTAGTATAGCATTTCTTCTCTTGAAAAGTAACTCATAATACAAGAAAAATGTATGGAAGTGCAAGAACAATCACCAATCTGGAAGGTAGTCCTTCCAGGTCTCCTCGTTTGCCAAGGTCACCTCGTTTGGGCCATAGGAGAACAAGTAGTGGGGGAGGTGGAGGAACGGGCAAGACTCTGTCTATGGAAAACATCCAGTCTCTTAATGCAGCCTATGCTACGTCTGGACCCATGTATCTGAGTGATCATGAGGGAGTGGCTTCAACAACTTACCCAAAGGGCACCATGACCCTGGGCAGGGCCACAAATCGAGCTGTATATGGAGGCCGAGTCACAGCCATGGGGAGCAGTCCCAATATTGCTTCCGCTGGACTTTCCCACACAGATGTCCTTTCATATATGGATCAACATGGTGGTCTGACCAGCTCATCCCATCATCACCACCACCAGGTCCCCTCCATGTTGAGGCAGGTAAGAGATAGCACAATGTTAGATCTTCAAGCCCAGCTAAAGGAACTTCAGAGAGAGAATGACCTCCTCCGGAAAGAGCTGGACATCAAGGACAGCAAGTTGGGATCTTCCATGAACAGCATCAAGACATTCTGGAGTCCTGAGCTTAAGAAAGAGAGAGTCTTGAGGAAAGAAGAGGCAGCTCGGATGTCTGTCCTCAAGGAGCAGATGAGGGTTTCCCATGAAGAAAATCAGGTAGGTTATGACTCCCCCTGCATTTTTCAGCCATGGCTTCTCACTGAGTAGTTGATACTGTGCAGATGGCACCTCGACCTGTGCAGAAGAAAAACTTCGGCATCATCAAGAAGGTTATAGCTTAGAATGTATTTATCTTTGGCATTACAAGACAGTATAAGAAATATGAGGTCACAACTTGTGGTTTCCATTTTTTCCAATCTTTGCAGAAGTGTGTGTGGGGCTACTTATTGCCTAAATTTTGACCTTGGTAAATTTTGTTTTCTTTTTCAACAGTTGCAGCATCTCAGATGTACCTCTCTCTGAATAGAAGAGGAAAATGTTAATTTCTGCAAGAGTAGACCATTTAGAGGGCCACTTTTGAGTGGCGAATAGATTTTTTAGAGAACACCAGCAGTGTTACTTCCTTCTGAAATGGATAGGGTTTGTTCTCTAAGTGGTAAATGGAGCAATATGGAATGGGATGGGATTCAATGGATTTGATATCATGTTAGAGACACACAGTAAATTTTAATTTAGTCTTACTGTCTTTATCCATTCAATATTAATTAACTACTCTGTTTACATGGTGCCCCATTGTGCACATTCATTTACACATACAAACACACACGTAAACAACACAAAAGCTTGACAAAAAACTAAAAAAAAACTACCTACTCTGTGTGCAAGTCACCTTCTTACTTTTCACTGATCCGTCCTTCATGTCGCACAAGGTTAGTTTCCCCATGTTTGCCTGCAGGTAGGCCATTACCATGCATTAAAGCTCTCTGTGATTACTCTTTTTTTTTTTTTTTTTTTTAGATTTATTTGTTTATTTGAAAGAGTTACAGAGAGGCAGAGGCAGAGAGAGAGAGTGAGAGAGTGAGAGAGAGAGAGAGAGAGAGAGGTCTTCCATCCACTGGTTCACTCTCCAAATGGCTGCAATAGCTGGAGCTGCCCTGATCTGAAGCCAGGAGCCAAGAGCTTCTTCTGGGTCTCCCATGCAGGTGTAAGGACTTGGGCCATCTTCCACTGCTTTCCCAGGCCATAGCAGAGAGCTGGATTGGAAGTGGAGCATCTGGGACTTGAACCAGTGCCTAATGGGGTGCTGGCACTAGAGTCAGCGGCTTTACCTGCTACGCCATAGCCCCCTTTAATTACTCTTTATCTCCTTTACTGAGCCTGTCACACCTTCCACTCGAAGACCTGGGCCAGTCTTTGCAGCCTTTTCTTGTACCACCTCCCTTCATGTCTATGCTACCTGTACGAATACTTGGTAACTCTCACATATACCCAGGGTCTCCAACCTCAATACCTTTGCTCTTGCTGCTTCCTTTTCCTGGTGGGCTTTTTCATACCTCTTTTTCCTCCTGTCACTTCCGTTTCTATCAGTCTGTATTTTTAAAGCCTACTTGGGAGGCCCATTTTATATGCTGCTACTTTTTTTAAGGGCTTGGGGGTCAGGTATGCTTGGGTTTAAATCCAAGACTCACTTCTTATTGGTGGTTAAAGAGGAACAAAGAGATGAGGAGCAGAGGAAGCTGTGCCATTTGGCTTATAAATCTCCAGGTATCATTTAACTTTCTTTGGAAATGTGAGATAACTCTACTTGGCTGAATCCATGATTCTCCAATTGGTGTTAATGCTGGCCTAATGAAGTTCTCAGGTTTTCTTGGGGTTACCTGCTGAACCACCTATGTATTTCCCTGGCTAGAAACTGCTTTTGGAGACGTCTTTGGAGTCTAAGCTCCTGTGGAGGCATTTGTGACCTGAAAAAAATCTGCCCCTTATTCTTCTTTTATGTGCATAAAGCAATCACCTGCAATCACCTTATCGCTTTGACTGTCTCACAGAGCCATTGCTGGTTTTCAGATGTGGAAATGAGATTTTTTTTTTTTTTAGTTGGAACAGAAAGCTTTGTTCTTCACCCCTAAATCAAATCTGTGCTCTTCACTATCATTTCTGGTTTTTCCTGACTTTGTTGGTTCATGAAGTCTTTGTGAGCCTGTTACTATGTTCTGCATTTACCCCCTGTTCTGTGTTGGTTTTATCCTCATTTTAGATTTTTGGACAATGGTTTAAAAAGTTAAGGAATGATATAAGTAGTTACAAAAACTTTGAAAGGCATCCTCTAAGCTGTCAACGCCAAAATGGCTTTTATGCTTTTATTATTAAATTTATTTTGGAGCAGACTCTTAATTGTACATATGTATGTATTTATAAATTATATGAGGTGCTACAGTGCAAGCCTATTATCTCTCTTCTAGATATTAATATCTAAATATGGATGAGATGAAGTAAAATAAATTGTATATTGAGGCAAATTTTAATGATACACAAAGGCATTTTTACTTTCAGTAAAAGCTACTTGCTCATTTTTTCAGGGATAGTTCAGTTTACTCCAGGTAGTATCTGTAATTCCACCTGACTGCCCCATGTTACCAGAAGCTGGGAGACAGTGAATGCTTGAGGGAGCTGCTGTTACCCTCTCACACGGACTCTGTACTGTGATCACAGGATGCCAGGATGCTATGGGTATTGTTACAAGTGAGTGTGTAACATATGATCTCATGAAAACCTCAGTGTTAACCTATTAAATATAAGTAAAATGTAAATATTTTCTCTTTTAAGTGAAAGCATATAAAAAGATAGAAGCATAGAGACTCTGTAGACTCAATTTACTTATAATATGATATGGTATTGTAAAAAATATAAAGATTGATAAGAGGCAAGTAATTTGTAGAAAACTGAAGCACTCTTTCTTCCCCTCTTGGATGTATATTAGGATCCCATTTAGAAGCATCTGAGTCCCTGTTGGTCAGGATAGGGTAAGTTCTGCTACAAGCAACCAAGAAATGGCAAATTGCAGTGGCCCAACACACCAGACATGTATTTCTTTTCTTTCTTTCTCTTTTTAAAAAAGATTTTATTATTTATTTACTTGAAAGACAGGGTTGGGGAGAGAGAGAGAGAGAGAGAAAGAGGAAGAGAGAGAGAGAGAGAGAAGAGAAGAGAAGAAGAAAAGAGAAGAAGAGAAGAGATAGATCTTCCACCAGCTGGTTTACTCCCCAAATGGTGGCAATGGCTAAGGCTGGGCCAGGTTGAAGCCAGGAGCCTGACGCTTCATCCAGGTCTCTTGCATGGGTGGCAGGGGCCCAAGCACTTAGGCCATCTTCTGCTGTTTTCCCAGGAACATTAGTAGGGAGCTGGATAAGAATTAGAGCCTCCGAGATTCTAACTGGTGCCCATTGGGGATGCTGGCGTTGCATGCAGCAGCTTTTTTTTTTTTTTTTTTTTTGACAAACAGAGTGGACAGTGAGAGAGAGACAGAGAGAAAGGTCTTCCTTTTCCGTTGGTTCACCCCCCGCAATGGCCGCTGCGACCGGTGCACTGTGGCCGGCACACCGCGCTGATCCGAAGGCAGGAGCCGGGTGCTTCTCCTGGTCTCCCATGTGGGTGCAGGGCCCAAGGACCTGGGCCATCCTCCACTGCACTCCTGGGCCACAGCAGAGAGCTGGAGTGGAAGAGGAGCAACCGGGACAGAATCTGGTGCTCCGACCAGGACCCGGGGTGCCAGCGCCGCAGGCAGAGGATTAGCCTAGTAGGCCGCGGTGCCGGGCCACATGCAGCAACTTTACATGCTGTGCCACAACCCCTCCAATGGTTCCCCGCCCCCCTTTAAGATTTTATTGTTTATTTATTTATTTGAGAGAGAGAGTGAGAGAGAGGGAAAGAGAGAGAGAAGTAGATGTATTTCTTACTTGCCTAAAGTATGGAAGTTTGGAGCAGGTCAAGGGACTCCCCAAGACAGCCCTTCTCCATGCAGTGACTCAGAATCCAGGCCTTCTGTGTGCTGATGCATAGCTTCAAGGTCACCACACCAGGGCAAGAGAGTGCCTGGAGATGGCATGTTTGCTCTTTAGTTCCTCCCACTGGAAGTGATACAATCAAAGGGAATGGAGGTATAGTCCAGTTTAGTCCTCTCCTCTGCCTTGATAGAGAGGAGAGGCGGATTTGGGGGATCACTCCCAGTGATGTTTTTGCGTTTAAGACTGGAAAGATGAAATGAAGTTTGGACAGCAGTCTAGATGTCTACTGTTGTTGCTGTTTCTATTACCGCTGCTTCTACCAGCAGACATGTATTGAGGGCTTACTCTGTGCTAGGAATTGTACCTAGAGCTTTGGGTACATTATCTTCTTTATTTTTTGCATTAGACATCTGAGGTAGGTGCTAGAATCGTTCCTTTATGGATATAACATAAATATAGAGATTATAAGCACCTGGCCCAAGTTCACAACTGGAAGTGGCAGATATTTCTTTTTCATAAATAAATCTTTTTTTAAAAAAAGATTTTATTTATTTATTTGAGAGAGAAAGAGAGAGAGAGAGATCTTTCATCCTCTGGTTCACTTCCCAAATGGCTGCAACAGCCAGAGCAAGATCAATCCGAAGCAGGAGCCAGGACCTTCTTCCAGGTCGCCCATGCAGGTGCAGGAGCCCAAGAAGTTGGGCCATCTTCTATTGCTTTCCCAGGCCATAGCAGAGAGCTAGATTGGAAGTTGAGCAACTGGGACTTATGGGATGCTGGTGCCTCACGCGGAGGCTTAGCCTAATATACCACAGCGCTGGTGAGATAGGTTTTTTAATGCTTTGGTCTATTTCATTCCAAAGTTAAAGTCGTAACTTTATGGTCATCCCTCTCCTTAAAAGATCACTTAGCTCTTGGTAGAATCTTGGTGTAACAGGAAACTTATATTCCATATATTTAGATAGACAAAGTGACTAATTTTAATAGGATGACTAAGAATATGATTCAGTTTAATTTGGGTTTTTATTCTTAACTAGGAATTTATTTCTTTTTCCTAGAAATGGCTTCTATTCCTCTTTTCCATAGTTTGTTTCCCTTTAGAGGAAAAATCATGGAAGAATTTTTGTATGGAAGAAAGAAACAAAAAAGACATGAGAGACATTTGACTGTAGTTTCCTCCACTATAGCAACCAAAGACTGTCTATACAAATGTCCTTCTTCCAGAATTGTTTATATAGGTAGGCTTTTACTCATATAAATTCAGGTGATTTAAAGCAATGTAAAACATACCATGAGAAACAGGCCATTACAGGGTAGAAGTGAGGAAACTCAGGTATTCTTATATGGCTTTTGGTGCTGGCTTTTGGTTTAGTGGTTAGGAGACCCACATCTCACATTGGAGTACCTGGATTTGAAACCTGGTTTTGGCTCCTAACTCCTGCTTCCTGCCAGTGCAGCCCTGGGAGGCAGCAGTGATGGCTCAAGTAATTGGGTTCTTGCCACCCACATGGGAGACCTGGATTGGGTTTCTGGCTCCTGGTTTCAGCCTGATCATTCATTGTGGGCATTTGGCGAGTGAACTAGTGGGTGAAAACACTCTCTTTCTGTTTATCTACCTTGCAAATACATAAATAAAAATTAGAAAATATGATTCTCCAACTCTTTAAGAAAAAACTGCCATATTTATCTATTTATTTGAAAGGCAGAGAGTTACAGAGAGTGAGCAAAAGAGAGAGAGAGAGAGAGAGAGAGAGAGAGAGAGAGATCTTCTTCTGCTAGTTTACTCCCCAGATGGTTGCAATACCCAGGGCTGGGCCAGTCTGAACCCAGAAGCCTGGAACTGCATCCACGTTTCACACATGGGTGGCAGGGACCAAACATGGGGTCATCTTCTACTACTTCTCCAGGTTAGCAGGAAGCTGGATCTAAAGTGGAGCAGTTGAGGTTCAAACTGGCATTCATACGGTATGCTGGTATTGCAGGTGCCAGCTTTAAGCTGCTTCATCGCAATGCTGCCCCCTACTCCAAAAATGCTCTTATATATGAAATTCATGGTTCTGCAAATTCAATGCTTTCTAGCACAGGCCATTCCCCTTATGTGCAGTGTTGTAGAGGGCCCTTGTTTATCAATTTCTTGGCAATATTTTTTTAACTTTTATATAATAAATATAAATTTCCAAAGTACAGCTTTTGGATTACAGTGTTTTTTTCCCCCTATAACTTCCCTCCCACCCACAACCCTCCCTTCTCGCCTCCCTCTCCCCTTCCATTCACGTCAAGATTAATTTTCAATTATCTTTATATATAGAAGATCCATTTAGTATATATTAAGTAAAGATTTCAACAGTTTGCACCCACACAGAAACACAAAGTGTAAAGTACTGTTTGAGTACTAGTTATAGCATTAATTCACATTGTACAACACATTAAGGACAGAGATCCTATATGGGGAGTAAGTGCACAGTGACTCCTGTTGTTGATTTAAGATTGACACTCTTGTTTATGGTGTCAGTCATCATCCCAGGCTCTTGTCATGAGCTCCCAAGGCTATGGAAGCCTTTTGAGTTCGCTGACTTTGATCTTATTCCGACAGGGTCATAGTCAAAGTGGAAGTTCTCTCCTCCCTTCAGAGAAAGGTACCTCTTTCTTTGATGGCCCATTCTTTCCACTGGGATCTCACTCGCAGAGATCTTTCATTTAGGTGTTTTTTTTTTTTTTTTTTTTTTTTTTTTTTTTGCCAGAGTGTCTTGGCTTTCCATGCCTAAAATTCTCTCATGGGCTTTTTATCCATATCCGAATGCCTTAAGGGCTGATTTTGAGGCCAGAGTGCTGTTTAGGGCATCTGCCATTTTATGAGTTTGCTGTGTATCCTGCTTCCCATGTTGGATCGTTCTCTCCTTTTTAATTCTGTCAGTTAGTATTTGCAGATACTGGTCTTGTTTATGTGATCTCTTTGATTCTTAATCTTATCATTATGATCAATTGTGAACTGAAATTGAGCACTTAGACTAGTGAGATGGCATTGGTACATGCCACCTTGATGGGATTGAATTGGAATTCCCTGTCACGTTTCTAACTCTACCGTTTGGGGCAAGTCCCAGTTGATCATGTGCCAAACTGTACATCTCCTCCCTCTCTTATTCCCACTCTTATATTTAACAGAGATCACTTTTCAGTTAAATTTCAACACTTAAGAATAATTGTGTATTAATTAAAGAGTTCAACCAATAGTATTAAGAAGAACAAAAAAATACTAAAAGGGATAAAGTATTAAGTTGTTCATTGACAGTCAGGACAAGGGCTAATCAAGTCACTGTTTCTCATAGTGTCCATTTCACTTCAGCAGGTTTCCTTTTTGGTGCTCAGTTAGTTGTCACTGATCAGGGAGAACATATGATATTTGTCCCTTTGGGACTGGCTTATTTCACTCAGCATGATGTTTTCCAGATTCCTCCATTTTGTTGCAAATTACTGGATTTCATTTTTTTTTTTACTGCTGTATAGTATTTTATAGAGTACATGTCCCATAATTTCTTTATCCAGTCTTGCAGTAGACTTTGAAGTCCTCATCGTTCTGTCCAAGAAAGCTGAACCTAACTGCAGACCTAAGGGAGGATACTGAACTCTGTGTGCTATATAACTGTTAAGAACCTTAGGGCCAGTGGGTAGGTAGCCATGGACAGATTTCTTTGTGCAAAGAGTTGATGCTCAGGTCTTTGCATGGAAATCCCATCCCTTTCCCTCATATTCTCCCTCTGCCATCCCCTCAAGCTCTGGCCAGCCCTACTTCTTAGCCACACAAATCTGCATGCATGTAAATACATTTGTAACCACTAACAGTTACAGTACTAGAATTTGGAATTATGTGCTTGCATCATACACCAGGGTGCATGGACACAGATTTATCTTTGTGTTGTCACTTGTGCTTTTACTTCATGGTGTACTTTCTTAAAGTGGGTAGAAGCCAGCGCCGCGGCTCAATAGGCTAATCCTCCGCCTTGCGGCGCCGGCACACCGGGTTCTAGTCCTGGTCAGGGCACCGGATTCTGTCCCAGTTGCCTCTCTTCCAGGCCAGCTCCCTGCTGTGGCCCGGGAGTGCAGTGGAGGATGGCCCAATTTCTTGGGCCCTGCACCCCATGGGAAACCAGGATAAGCACCTGGCTCCTGCCTTCGGATCAGTGCGATACGCCGGCCGCAGCGCACAGGCCACGGCGGCCGTTGGAGAGTGAACCAACGGCAAAAGGAAGACCTTTCTCTCTGTCTCTCTCTCTCTCACTGTCCACTCTGCCTGTCAATAAATAAATAAATAAATAAATAAATAAATAAAGTGGGTAGAGCAAGGCCCAGTATTATGGACAGGCAACCCTTATGGACAACTAACCTGCAAACTGATCTGGGGAAGCCCAGAGAGAAAATATTAAGATCGTACATTCTGCAGCTACTTGAGGCTCCCCTCTTGTTATTTTTAGTGACTTGTAGGGATAAATGTTGCAGGGGAAGGATGGATGTAACTACAGGGAAGTAAAGTGGCCTGATTTCTCTAAAAGGATATTGGTTTGTCTTTTCATCACAGCTCCATTCTGTTCACCTTTGTGATGGAGATCAGAGAGCAGACATTTTTCAGAAAATTCAAAAGAACATATTTTGCAGTTTGATGCATATTCCTGGATATGGGTGTAATAATTAGCTTTGCATTTTTCATGGATTTTTTTTTCCAAATTAAGTATACACGCAGCAATTTTCAGACATTTTCCTAGGTTGTGCATGGCTAGCTGCAGCTATGCATGGATATAAATAGCATCACACACACTAGGAGATTGTACTAGATCTAATATTTACCCACTCTGTGTGTGCAGAAGTGGGACAAGGTCACTGGGAAATGTAACCCAAGAAGTGTAAGTAAACCTGTCTGGGGAGTTTATGGCTTTTAAGCCATGGTTATGTGATAACTTCTATTTCTGGTTTAACATGATAGGAAAGAATCTACCATAAATCAATATTAATATGAGTTTTTTTTCAAATTGAATGTATGATTTATTGATTCTTATTCTGAGACTGGAACTTGAAGAGATTGAGATGGATCATATTTCTTTGTTCATTATCATATTTTCCTTTTATTCCAAGAGCATCAGGGATATTTCAATAGGGGTCATCTACTCTGTTCCAAAATACTCATGTACTTGTGAGTGTCCAGGTATGATGGGTTGTAGCAATTGGAAGTGAGTGATAGGATTTATTTTATTCCTTGTTAAGAAGCTGAGAGGCAGCTACATAGATCATTATTTGCTGATAGTTTAATGGCAACTGTGGTCGTTGGTAGCTTTGGGATCCGCATGGAAGGAAGGCCTATACTTCTGGAAATGTAAAGTTCCTACCTGTACTTCTTGGGAAGAAGAGTCCTTGTCAAGGTCCCCGCGGGTGCCTAAAGGTCAACCAATGAGGATCAGACCCGCCTTAACCTTTAACCCCCATGCCCTGAATCTATAAAAGGAGCACTCCCAATCTCTGATGCGCGACTTCCCCGGCCCCCGCTCTGTTGCTCTGTTGGGACCGGGGAACCTCGCCCGGGAGCGGAATCCCAATAAAAGCCTGTGAATTAATTGATTCGACTGCCTGGGAAGATTTGTTACACGGCGGACACCTTGCAGTCATCTCAAGTCCTGAGTATTTGTGGAATCCAGGGCTGAACTCAAGAGTGTTGGATCACTTCATGTCTGTGGGTAGGATTTAGATGTGTTCACTACCAAGAAAGACCTGTCTCACTCCTGTGCCTTTTTTAGATGTAGATCTACATTTTTCTGGTCAAAGAAACTGAAAATACAACATATTGGATATACCTATCCTGGAATTCATAATGCATATGTTCTCAGTGGAATTGTATCCCTATAAAAGTATACGTCAAAGCTCTAATCCCCAGGACATCAGAATGTGACCTTATTAGGAGATGGGACTTATACTGAGGTAGTAAAAATAAAAATGAGGTCTTTAAGGTGGGCCCTAATCTGATATGACTGTTGGCCTTATAGGAAGAGGGAAGTCCTGACACAGATACAGGCACCCATAGAGGGAAGGTGATGTAAAGACCCCTAAGGAGAAGGTGACTTTGTGGTACAAGCCAAGGAGAGAGGCTTAGGACAGATTCTTCCCTCACAGCCTGCAGAAGGAACCAGGTTTGCTAACACCTTGATCTTGGAGTTTGAGGCTCCAGGCTATGAGACAATAAATGTCTGCAGTATTTTGTTATGACAGCCCTAACACGTGAACTCACTATGTCATCAGAGATGTTCCGACTTGCAGTTAAAAAATGTTTATTAAATTTGCTTAAACATAGCAATTTTCCAATCTTAATTGACCTTGAAATTTTATCTTAAACTAAGTGGAAGAGCCCATGTATTAGACAGCTATTGCTTGGCCGGCTCTGTGGCTCAATAGGCTAATCCTCCGCCTGCGGCGCCAGCACCCCAGGTGCTAGTCCTGGTAGGGGCACCGGTTTCTGTCCCGGTTGCCTCTCTTCCAGGCCAGCTCTCTGCTGTGGCCCGGGAGTGCAGTGGAGGATGGCCCAAGTCTTTGGGCCCTGCACCCGCATGGGAGACCAGGAGGAAGCACCTGGCTCCTGGCTTTGGATCAGCGTGATGCGCTGGTCGCAGCGCACCGGTCGCGGTGGCCATTGGAGGGTGAACCAATGGCAAAGGAAGACCTTTCTCTCTGTCTCTCTCTCTCTCACTGTCCACTCTGCCTGTCCCACCCCCCCCACAAAAAAAAGACAGCTATTGCTGCAATAATGCTGTAGAACAAATCATCTCCAAACTTTTTTTGCTCATAAAGACAAGTATTCCTCTTCCCCTCTCCTATCTGTGGGTTAGCTGTGACTTCTTTGGTCCGGGTTGGAATCTGGGCACCGGACTCTAGGCTACAAGTTGGCTTTAGATGTAATCCTCCTGACTCCATGTTTTCCTTGGCACAGCAGCTACTCAGGTCTTAATGGTGGATCATGGATGCCAAGTATCCAGCCAGATTCAATGAACACTTTTAAAGCCTCTGTTGTATCATGCCCACTAATATTCTCTTGACCAAAGCACACCTCATGCCCAAGCCCAAAGTCAGTAGTATTGAGGAAATCTACTCCCTGCCAAGGCACAAGTGAATGGGGTGAATACATATGTGTGTATCTTTAGAAACTTCTAATAGATATTCCTAGAACTAAGGATGGAAAATAACACTTCGGGAAAGGCCGCTCTGCTTCAGTAGCACCTCTGGAAGGGAGATGAGAAAGGAGACCTGTGAAGGTGGATGAACACTTCTTTTTTTTTTTTAAGATTTGTTTTATTTATTTGAAACAGAATTACAGAGAAAGGAAGAGACAAAGGGAAAGAGGTCTTCCATCCGCTGGTTCACTCCCTAAATCGATGCAGTGGCCAGAGCTGAGTCGAACTGAAGCCAGGAGCCAGGCTTTTCGGTCTTCCACGTGGGTGTAGGGGCTCAAGCACTTGGGCCACCCTCCACTGTTTTCCCAGGCACATTAGTAGGGAGCTGGATCCAAAGTGGGGCAGCTGGGACTTGAACCGTCATCCATATAGGATGCCTGTGCTGCAGGCCAGGGCATTAACCAGCTGCACTACAGCGCTGACCCTGGATGAGCACTTTCAATGTGGTCGAAGTTTCCATCAGTGGCTGGGCCTTCCAGAGTGTCCTGATGATGCCCGATTAATGCCTGAAGAGGCCAACAAAACTAATTGGAAACCTGAGGTATTCTAGGAAAGCTTTTGTTTTCCTGATTAAAGGAATGAATGTCATCAGCAATGCTCTTCCCACATTCTTCCTGTCTCAAGTATTGATATGATGCCTGCAGTGATGTCCGCCATGTTGTAACTGTGAAAGAAAGCCCGAGACATATTCCCTGTCCTCTCTGAGCAGTTGTACCAGCACCGGCAGGGGCCTGCCTCCAGACTCCTACTCATGTCAGAAAATAAATCTCTTGTAGTTGTAGTCACTGTGGGTTGGGCATTCTATTAGTTGTAGCTCAATACCTTTCAAACTGATGGAATATGGGAAATTGTTCATTGATAACCATTATTCATAATAATTACCCATGTTGATAACCCCTCTAAAACAACAGGTTCATTTCAATGAGGTTAAATGAGATTTTAGAAGAACTTACACATTAGGACAAAAATCCTACTTACTAATTAATTTATGTGAGAATCTAAAGTAGTAACATGATTGCCACCCAAAGCCAGGATAAGCAAAAATGGGAAATTTATTAATTTCTGCAAAATTGCAAAAAAAAGCTTCAGCTGTGGAGCTTTGGGTTGACTGGATCCAGAACTTCAGAGCACAGAAGGACTTTGTACATCCTCATTGCTTCATTTCTGATTTTCAGTGTCTGCCTCTGTCCAAGGGGACTTCAGAAAGTTTGTGGAGGGGCTGGTGCTTTGGGGTAGTAGGTTAAGCCTCCACCTGTGGCGCTTTCATCCCATATAGCGCCGATTTGAGTCCCTGTTGCTCCACTTCTGATCCAAGTCCCTAATAATGGTCTGGGAAAGCAGTAGAAGATGGTCCAAGTGCTTGGGCCCCTGTACCCATATGAGATGCCTGGAAGAAGCTTTTGGCTCCTGGTTTCAGATTGGCCCAGCTCTGGCCATTGTAGCCATTTGGGGATTGAACCAGCAGATGGAAGACTTCTGTCTCTCCCTCTCTGTTTCTCAACTAAATCTTAAAAAAAAGTTTGTAGAAATTTAAAAGATATGGTTAACTGTTACAAAAAAATTTCATGAACTTTTGAAGTACTGTCTTACGCAAGCCCTATCTTTGTCTTTGTGTGATCTTTTCTTTGTGTGTGCAAGTATTTTAGAACCACAATTTAAGAGTCATGAGAGTTGCTTATCTTCACTTTCTGCTTGGAAAATTCATGGAGGGTCTCTTGTGCCATGGTCATATCCTACCTCTAGGACTTGTGTGTGTGTGTGTGTGTGTGATAGAAGAGGGAGCTATGTGAGAAGGGATAGCTGTGACTGGTGTCCTTATTAGAACTGCAGGCACTGGGAAAGGAGCAATTCTCTAAAGGAACTGGGAAGAAGGATGGAAGGGTGTGCTAGGACAAGGACAACACATCCATGGCATTGACTTGAGCTGTCCTTGGTTTCTCTCTTTCCAGGTATTTCAAAGCTTATCAGTCCTTTCAGGACTGGAGAATTAAGAAGTCAGTCATATTGCTTCTATGTGTAAGTTTATTGAAGTGTGACTGTGTGTGTTTTCCCTTTTCCCAATTGCTACATAGAGACAAGCTCTTAGAAATGGTTAATATGAGTATAAAGTAGTTTAGCAGCATAACAAAGCTTGGGATACTGAATCCTAGCAGGGCAACAACAACAAAAAAATCCATGTTCTTCATCTTGAAAGCCTTTCTTAGCTCTTTAGAGAACTGTAGCTTTTGTCTAGTTTTCCATAAAGCTGGAAAATCTTTGGTCCATACTTAGGTGATGACCAACTCAGACAGAAACTACAATTTTCAATGACTTTCCTAGGTAGGTGAAAACTTCATTTGGTTTGCAAGAGAGATGAGTTGGTACTGAGGCAACAGTTAGTTTCTTTGTTTGCTAGAAGGTAGGAGAATGATTTGAAGTGAAACATACATCTTTGTCACAGATGTTGGTTTTTGCCTCCATAATCTCTTACAGCCAGTCCTAGAATCAATTATATGCACCACATTAGTAACTTTACAGAATTTTATTCCCAGATTTTCGTCTAAAAGACTTGACTAATGGTAGCAGAATAGACATTCTTATATGCTGGACTTGGGAGAGCTAAATGATTTCCACCTTCCATTTTCTCTCTGAATCAATTTATTTAGGCAATGGGATTGTGATAGCACACAAGCAAAATGAACACTTTGGAATATTTCAACAAATAGATGATTTTAGTTTCACTGATGCCCAAGTTACTTATTGCAACCATGCTCAAGGGAGGGGAAGGCAGCGGGAGTGGTCACATTCCCTGCCCACCTAAAATTCTTTGTAGTCAACATCTTCAGAGAACTGCAAGAAGCAAGTTCATGTTGACAGTAGAAAAGTAACAGAGTGATTTTATCAGCCAGTGCAGATGGGGTGGGTTCTGATCCTGGCCTGTGCTGGCCAGAGCCCAATTTCAGTTTCTATAATTAGTTGCAGGTGCAGCTCTTGTGCTGTTGTTTTGGAGTTTGCTGACATCTGTGTGCAAATTCCTACCACCCCCAGTTGGCAGTTGGACTCAATAATGGTTTGGCTTTGTGGGAATATAGAAAATTGTAAATCTATTTCATACATATACAGGGAGAAAGCTGCTCTAAAGGTCAGATTTTGAAAGCTATGGAAATCATTTTCAAAGGTTTGGGAATTGGCTTTTAGGCAGAGTGTGGGCATGCAACCAAGAGCTGGGGCAGACTGACAAACAGAATTCTGGCATGTGCAGTTTTTTCTCTGTTTCTCTGGGAAGCCAACACTTGACTGGATCTTGGGAGGGACATGTGGCTATTTTGTTTTCCAGTAGAAAAAATCCGAAGAGAGGAGTAAAGATGAGGCAGCTACTTCTCATCCTATAAACCCGTGGCTGGGCTCGACTTGTCTGGTTGGGCCATATACATTGATCAAGTTAACTTAGTGGTTCTCATTTGGGGTGATTTGGACAGTGTCAGAAAACATTTTTGGTTGTTACAATGTGGGGAAGTATTCAGTTTGCTACTGGAATCTGGTGGATAAAGGTCAGAGAAGCTGCTAAAAATCCTACAGTGCCCAGGGCAGCCCTCTACATTATCTAGCCTAAATGTCAATTAATGTGAGGTTGAAGAATCTTAAGTTAATCAGGTGATTACTGTAACTTCATATATCATTGCATTTTACCTTCACTCAATGATTTAGTTTCATGTTGTGAAATGATGATCAAACTGTGTATTTTTTAAAGATTTATTTTAAAGGTAGAGTTATAGAGGGGGGGGGGAGAAACACACACACACACACAGAGAGAGAGAGAGAGAGAGAGAGAGAGAGAGAGAGAGAGAGAGATCTGTCTGCTGGTTCACTCCTCAAATGACTGAAATGGCCAGGGGTAGGCCAGGCCAAAGTCAGGAGCCAGGAGCTTTATCCAGGTCTTCCGTGTGGATGTGAGGGCCTAAGAACTTGGGCAGTCTTCTACTGCTTTCCCAGGCACATTATCAGGGAGCCAGATTGGAAGTTGAGCATATGGGGTGCCGGTGTCACAGGTGGCTTTACCTGTGACTCCACATCTGCAGCCCCAAATGTATGTAGGTTTGTGAGAAGGATGATATGAAAGCTAGCACTTGATTCATCATAATGTGGGGAAATTGTCAATGATGTCTTTTTTCTTTTAATTCTTGTCTTGGCCTGAAGTAGTAATGATGAATCTTCAAATATTCTTTCAGAAGTAGGTATTTGGTAAATAGTATCATTTGTATAAGGAAATGGTGTTTTTTTGTTTTTGTTTTTGTTTTTGAGAGACAGAGCTAGAGCTAGAACTAGAGGTAGAGATGAAGAGAGTCTAGCTGCTGGTTCACTCATCAAATGTCCATGGCTGGGCTAGGCTGCAGGAATCCAGTCACTTGAGCCATCACTATTGCCTCCCAGGGTATGCATTAACAGGGAGCTGGAGTCAGGAGCTAGAGCTGGAGCTGGGCATTGAATCCAGGCTCTCCAATGTGGGATGTAGGCATCTTAATAGGAATCTTAACTGCTGTGCCAAATTTCTGCCCCAATAACCTCTTTTTAAAATACTATAATTTCTGTATACGTGCCCTTATGTTTTGTGGTTTTTTGTTTGTTTGTTTGTTTTTGTTTTTTGTCTAGGCCTGACATTGAGGAGAGGGATGAGCATTTTTGAGCACTTTCTATGTGCCAAGAATGTACCAGTTTCTTTCCATGCTCTGTCTTCCTATAAGACATCTCCATTTTATAGACAAGATACAAGGCATGGAGAGATTAAGTGACCCTGCCTGAAGCCTCACTACTAGGTAGAGCTGAAATTTGGTATCAGGTATGCTTAGCTCTAAAATCATGTTGTTTCCACTATCATGAAGGGAAAAACAGGATTCACTTGAAAATCAAGGAATTTGGTGCTGGAATGAAAGCCCTAATATAGGGTGGGAGTAGCAATGTGCTGCCCAACAGCATACTTTTAAAAAAGATTTATTTATTATTATTTTAAGGATTTATTTGAAAGGCAGAATGATGAGGGGGAGGGAATTAGAGAGAGAGAGAGAGAGAGAGAGAGAGAGAAATATCTTCGATCCACTGGTTTACTTACCAAATTGACTATCACTGCCAGGGCTGGCCCATGCCAAAGCCAGAAGTCAGCTTCATCGGGGTCTCCCACATGTGTAGCGGGAATCTGAGTACTTGGCCATCATCTGCTGGGTTAGCAGGAAGCTGGATGGATTGGCAGTGAAGAGTAGCTAGGACTCAACCGAACACTTGCATATGAGGTGCGTGCATCCCAATGTCATCTTAATTTGCTGTGCCACAATGCCTGCTTTCCATGTCTTAAAGAGTTCTGTTAAAGAGGGATACAAAAAGGACAGAGAACAAGATTGAGGAATGAAGTTAGTTGTTGGGAGCAGCAAGCAGGGAGGGCAGGCAGCTGGTAGCAAATGTATTCTTGTCAATTAAATGAGCAGAGGAGAGCATCAAGGGAGCACTCCTCCCTTGGAAACTCATCCATAAAGATGGGAGGAAGCAAGTCTAGGACTGACTGGAAAATTAAAACCACAGGTGGCAGAGGAATAAGAGAGATTATCTGCCAGGTTTCTCATTAAAGGCCTGACAGATGCATTCAGGTGGTTATGACTTTGACAAATTTCCAGGATGCACAAGAACAGAGAGAGCTTCAGGGATGGGGCTGCTCTTTATTTTGGATTACTTGATTCTAATGAAGCTTGGCCTTCATGACCTGGCCTCTATCTTCAGAGGCCTGAGGGTAGCCTGCTGGCCTCCTGGCCCAGCAATCCTTCTACTGGCACCTCTTAAGTTCTTTTTTAGTTGGTATCTGACCTGCCTAGGGTGGTCACACCCATTCAGCCTTTGTCTTTGGATTGTTCCACAGCTTGTGTTTTAAAATAAGGTCTTCCTCTTTTGGGTCCCAGCCTTCCTGATTTCTGCCTTTCCTGGCAACTTTTCCCCGTAAAACCTCTTTTTTTAATTCTCCTTGAGAATCCAGACCATGCATTTACTTATTCATTCAGTCACTTCTTATTTAAGGGAGCATATGGTTGCACGTAGCAGAACCCCATTCAAGTTGAGGGGAAAATGGAGGATTGACTAGGAATACATAAGGATTCATCCCAGACCCTAAGGGTAGGTAGGGAAATGAAGTCACTAGGGGCTGGAATCAGAAGGTATGTGAAGGGTGATCAAGAATATGGATAAAGTCAATCTCTCAGTCTCTCCCTTGCACCACAAGCACACATCTCTATCTTGTCTTTTCTCATGATATTTCTTGTGTACCCTCTGTGAAAAAGTAGCCACTCAAGTAAAGCGTATGTGTCTTCTCCATGGAGGTGCTCAATAGGAACTGCCTAGAGTTGCTGTGCAATTTCAGGTTTGGAGAACCAAGACTCTGATTGGCTCTAGCTTGGGACTTTTCTAGGTCCATTCAGCTGTGGCCAAGGATGTGAGTTGTGAGATCCACACCACCTCATCATGGCTATGAAAGAGTGTCTCTGAGGAAGGGATGTTATGGGTAAATCCTCTAACAAGGGAGTGTGTGGGTAAAGTGGTACGGAGTAAAGGGCAGTCATTGCTCAGAAATAATTTGTACAACACGAAGTTGGAAGATTGCCTTATTTCAGTTATTAGGAAGCCAAGAACTATCAAGCAAGACTTCTATGGTCCGGAAAGGTGACTTCTGTTGTCTCTGTCAGTAGCTCTTTCAACAGCAACTTCAGTAGTCTCCTTGAGTCTCTTGACCTTCACACTTACCTTGTCAATATCTACCTCTCATTGTGCTCTCTGGAGGAATTCTAGAAGTTGTATTGATGGATGCCAGGATTGATTCATGCTGTTTTTTTTTTTTTTTTTTTTTTTGTGGCGGACCCATATAACTCTTTTATGTAATGACAGATTGCATTCTTAGTGGAACTTTAATTCTGTACTTTTCTATAAACTCCTAGAGTTTCAATGGAGATTTACATCTCTAAAGTGAAGGGGATTATGGTGCTCATTAAGATCTGCAAACTTTTCTAACTAAGTAAGTTGTAAGTTAATGTCTTCTGTTTTAAGTTATAGCAGCTTGAGTGAAGTAATGATATAGCTAGTACTGAAACAGTATTTTTACACTTTGTGGTTATGTGTGGGTGCAAACTGATGAAATCTTTACTTAGTATATACTGAAGCGATCTTCTGTATATAGAGATAATTGAAAATGAAAAAGAGAACCTTGGTGTTAAATTGGAAATTACATAGAAAATTAATCAATCTTTTTAAAAAAATATCATGCAGGATCTCTGTCATTAATGTGCTGTACACTGTTATTTAATGCTATAACTAGTACTCCAACAGTATTTTTTCACTTTGTGTTGCTATGTGAGGGCAAACTGTTGAAATCTTTATATATACTAAACTGATTTTCTGTATATAAAGAGAATTGAAAATGAATCTTGATGTGAATGGAAGGGGAGAGGGAGTGGGAAAGGGGAGGGTTGCGGGTGGGAGGAAAGTTATGTGGGGGGAAGCCACTGTACTGTATTTCCATAAACTGTACTTTGGAAATTTATATTCATTAAATAAAAAAAAAACTGTTGGCTCCTGAGCACATATTATCTGAGAAGGAACAGAAAGAAATTAAATTTGGGGCTGGCGCCGTGGCTCAGCGTGTTAACGCCCTGGCCTGAAGCGCCAGCATCCCATATGGGCGCCAGTTTGAGACCCGGCTGCTCTACTTCCAATCCAGCTCTCTGTTATGGCCTGGGAAAGCAGTAGAAGATGGCCCAAGTCCTTGGGCCCCTGCACCTTCTTGGGAGACCTGGAAGAAGCTCCTGGATCCTGGCTTTGGTTTGGCACAGCTCTGGCCGTTGCAGCCATCTGTGGAGTGAACCTTCGGATGGAAGACCTCCCTCTCTCTCTGCCTCTCCTCTCTCTGTGTAACCTCTGACTTTCAAATAAATAAATAAATCTTTAAAAAAAAGAAATTAAATTCACTGATCTATCCCTTGGAAAAACTTTCTGAAATATGCATGTGAATAACATAAAAGGGAATCCTGAAATCAATAGAAATAAGGAAGTATATGAGATAGAAAGTTGGATAGTGCACATAATGACCAGGTATAGGAATTGTTCAAATTTAGAAATATAGTAAATAATAAATAAATTAAAAATAAATAAATAAATAAAATTTGCCTTCTCAAATAAAAAAGCTTTCTGTGACTTTTAACTTTGATGAAAACCCAGAAGAATACACATAACCCGATTATGCACAGTATTTTACTTCCTTATCCCCATTCCAAATTCCAAGGACATCTAACAATATGTAGGTCAAAAGCTTCTGTCTAGATATTGCTATTTAATATTTTGCACCTGTGTTGGAGTAGGTAGGTCCTATCCATTAATGAAATGAATGAACTTTTTGTAATGTGAGACTTGCCTTTAGCTCTCTGCTATTCAATTTTTGCAATTCCATTTGTGCTATTTAATTTGTGCTGAGAAGTAGGGAACATATGCCAGGATTTTGGTGAAAGTTGAAGGATGTGTATATTGGTAAGTTGGAAACTTGTTGATGAATTTTATTCTATAAATGTGTTTAGGTACAACATACTAGAGGTGGTAGATTTTAGTCCATTATTAAGAATAAATTACCTATAAAGAATTTTTGCAGCATTTGATTTCATTGTAAAGTATATGTTTAGATAACTTTATTAAGGACATTTAGTTCATTATGTTTGTCTGGGGGTGCCAAAATACCCAATTCACTGTAGATGATTCTATTTCATTTCTCTGTAATTGCAAATCAAATCTAACATTGCTAGTTCAGTTTTGCTGTAGGCATTTGTAACAGAAAATGGGACAAGCAACTTTGGTGAGTTATCAAAGTAGGGGTTAATTGAGCACCTACCACATTTCCAATTATATGCCATGGGCTGAAGATGGCTCTAAAGAAGTATAAGAAGCCATTGCTATATCCCTTACCATCTAATGAAAGTGACTAGAGTTCCATTTCCTTTTTCTGTATTGTCAACAAATATGGAACCCAGCAGTGATAATACTTTTTTTTGTTAAAAAGGTTTATTTATTTGAAATGCAGAATTACAGAGAGGCAGAGGCAGAGAGAGTGAGAGAGGTCTTCCGTCTGCTGGTTCACTCCCCAGATGGCCTCAATGGCTGGACCTGAGCTGATCTGAAGCCAGGAGCTGGGAGCTTCTTCTGGGTTTCCCATGTGGGTACAGGGACTCAAGCAGTTGGGCCATCTTCTACTGCTTTCCCAGGCCATAGCAGAGAACTGGATCGGAAGTGGAGCAGCTGGGAGTTAAATAAGTGCCCATAGGGGATGCCAGCACTGTAGGTGGCAGCTTTACCTGCTATGCCACAGTGCTGGCCCCTACCTTGTTTTTGATTTGGATATAGTTTACCTAAGCCTGCACTTTGGTCTAGGGAAAGAAGCTTCTTGCTCAGTTTATTTACCCTTCTGGAAGAGCTGTTGATATAACCTTTCTTTTCTGTAGAAGCCTAAATCAGAGTCCAAGAGAGTGGGCACAACATCCTATCAACACCCAGCTGGTGTAAGGCTTTTGGAAGGGTGAGGGTGTTGAGTAAAGTCTGGACTCCTTCCTTTTTTGGCCAAGAATATAAGATCTGTGAATCATTTTCCTACTTAGCACACCTACCTGCCTCAAAAATGTTCCCTTGATAAGTAAGAATAAAAGTGATGAGTATAACTCATATATAGCATGTCCTACATGTACCCCAAATGAAATAATTACAGAATTTTTGGGTGTCATATCTATGGTATTCCATTTAATCTGCATAATGACCCCATGAAGTGGGTGCTATATCATCCCAAGGCAAGGCTTAGGCAGGGAGGTTATTTGTCCAAAGTTATAGTTAGCAAGTGGCAGAGCAGGGGTTGAATCCAGCAGAGACTAACTACAATCTCCAAAGTTAGGGTTGATTATGGTGTACAGTTTCTAGACCTGGGTACACTTGGAATCTTAGGACAGGCATGGACTCTGCACAAAACAGTTTCTGAAACCTGTGAATGAGAAAGTCATTCCCTTTTCAAATCTCATTCAGTACTTCTGATGAACATCAATGAGAGAGTGCCAACTTGGGGCTGATCTTGAACACCTCTTTAATACTCACTCATTTCCTAACCTCATTGTAGGATGTGTAGTGACATTCCTACATTATGCTTACATTGTAATTTTGACAGCCTTAGATTTTTCCTTTGCCTCTGAAGTGCTGTCTGTTCCTAGAGTTTCCTTGAGGTGAACTGACAATGTGGTGTCAGAGGGGCTTACCTCCTCAATTCTTGCTTGCTTATCTCTTTTTAAAATGTATTTGAAAGGCAGCAAGACAAAGAGAAAGAGTTCCCATCCGTTGATTGACTCCTCAAATGCCTGTAATAATTGGGGCTGGGCTGAGACACAAGACAGGAGCCAGAACTTAATCTAGATCTCCTATACAAATGGCAGGGGCCTAATTACTTGTTCTATCACCTGCTGTCTTGCAGATCTGCATCTGCAAAAGCTGAGATACAGAGCTGGGGCTTGGAATTGATTCCAGCCATTCCAGTGTGCATATAGGCATCTTAACCACTAGACCAAAGGCCTGCCCCCTTTTGGTTGTCTTTGATGGTGACTGAGAGCACTAGTGTTGGAGATAGATTTCCTGGGTTCCATTTCCAGCTGTGGGACTTTGGTCAACTTAATTTTTCTCTTGGTACCTATTTCTTCACCTGAAGGGGTGGCTAGTGGGAAGTTCAGGTTTTCAACAGAAGGAAAAGCTGTGGGAAAATTAATGACTGGAGATGCCTTTTACAAAGCACAGGGATGAAAGCAGGGCCAAGTTAGTGCTGCAAGTGTTGCACTTACCTTTAAAGAGGAGAAATAGAAATTGGTGTACAGAGGTCCCACTTCTTAAAAGTCTTCACCCTGCTCCCTCCTTTTATTTTTTTTATTTATTATTTGTTTAGTTTTTGACAGGCAGAGTGGACAGTGAAAGAGAGAGACAGAGAAAAAGGTCTTCCTTTACCATTGGTTCACCCTCCAATGACTGCTATGGCCGGCGCGCTGCAGCCAGCACACCGCACTGATCTGAAGCCAGGAGCCAGGTGCTTCTCCTGGTCTCCCATGCGGGTGCAGGGCCCAAAGACTTGGGCCATCCTCCACTGCACTCCCGGGCCACAGCAGAGAGCTGGGCAGGAAGAGGAGCAACCAGGACAGAACCCAGTGCCCCAGCCGGGACTAGAACCTGGTGTGCCGGTGCCGCAGGTGGAGGATTAGCCTATTGAGCCATGGCACCGGCCTCCCCCTCCTTTTAAAATGCGAATCAAGAGAAGTTAGTATGGCTATTAAGATTATGCCAGGAAAAATTAATTTTTGCTTCTGACTTTTTTTTTTTTCCCAAAGAAACATTTTATTTAAGGAATACAAACTTCATGTAGTTCTTAAGTACAACTTTAGGAATATAGTGATTCTTCCCACCATACCCACCCTTCCATCCACACTCCCACTCCTCCTCCTCCTCCCTCTCCCATTCCCAATCTCATTCTTCACTAAGATCCAACTCTACACTAAATAAAGAGTTCAACAATTTGCATGAAAAAAAAAAAACAAAAACAAAACACGATTCCTCAACAGTTGAGACAAGGGCTGTTCAAAGTCATTACATCTTGAAGTTAATTTCTCTCTCTCTCTCTTTTTTTAAGAAACTTAATTAATTTTAAAGAAGCACCCAAGAATGATGCGTCTTTTGTGAGCACTTATAATTATAATACAACTCTTTGAGGACAGAAGTCCTGCATGGGAAGTTAGTTCACAGTGACTCCTGTTAATTTAACAAATAATACTCTTTCTATGACTTTTCTTGTGTGCTCCTGTATCTATGAACCCCTCTGGGACAGCAGAAGGATGAGTGTAAGAGCTTATTGTTAATATGCTCATGGTTGGAAGGGAAAGATGCTTGCAGATCCAACTTAACAGAAGCTGTGGGCCTGTTGAGTTTTCCTTGGCCTAATTCTTCGATGTCCCTTTTCTGTTATTAGAGAGAGAAAGTGAGAAGGAGAGAGAAAGAAATCATTAAAATGTCATTGTTGGTTGCACAACTATTGTTATAGGGAAAGGAGATGCCACACCACTTTCTTGGGAAAATTTTTCCTTGCTGTTCTGTTGTTGTTCGTTTACACAGAGCTTTTAGAATTAAAATATCCTTCTCCTGAAACCAAGTTCAGATGAGCTGCTTAGAGATGACTGTGAGAGCTTTCTTGACCAGGTATTGACTCCCATGGCTGAAGCCAAGCCAGCTTATGTTGATTTGCAGGTGGCTGCCCTGGACAGTTTTGGGCTGCAGCCAGGCATTTCCTGCAGCAGGAAATAGAAATTGCAAATTTCTATATCATTATTGGGAATAAAAGAGAAAAAAGGATGAGAGTGACTTCCTAGTGAGCACTGTTATCTGAGTCTTCAGGAATGGCAACTCTTGAGTTGCCCAAAGAAAGAGCACGTGGCTTCCAACCACTTATTAATCCAATCAGCTAGAATCGTGAGAACTCAGAGGAAGTGTTTGGTTGATTGAGTTTTATAAACTTTGGCTTATTTTTCATATCTCTGTCCACTAAGCCTATCTGCTTCTTAATATCTGTTCATGTGGTTTGCTTCTAATGGCTTTATTTGTACCAAAGCTCTCAAATCAAGCTCTCTAACTCAAATCTTCCCACTGGACTTTGGATGTGCCTACTCATTTTCCACTGGAGAATGGTTATCCCCTAACGCACCTGAAAAAACAGGTAAAAAAAAGATGACTAAATGATCAAACTGTTTTAAATGAACAAATTTGGAATTTTCACAATGTACTGGGTTAGACACTAAGGGTATAGTAATTGAAAAATATTTCTGCTTATATAGGGTGGCATAGTGAGTTGAAGGTTTTGGGCTTTGCCGCTGGGGAAGAACAAGGGCAAAACAGACTCAGGATACATGGGAAATCAGGAGTTTGGCTTGGGTAGTGTTTTGTTAGCAAAGCTACATTCATCCAAGTTGTGATATTGAGTAGGGAGGTGTATTTTGTGGAGTTTGTTTTCTTGGGGCCTCTGCCAAAACATTGTTGTGGAGATGGTTAGGATGTATATTGGGCTGCAGTGGGTTGGACACAATGATTTTTATCTTTGCATTCTTGTAAGGAGCTGGGCTTTGAAGAATGGCAGTGGAGAAGAGCCAAAGTTTAGGTAATGTCCCCCTGCTTCATTTGTGTAACACACTTTGCTCTATTTCCTGCTTATAGGGAATGGGCCATAGAGAGATTATTGGGTTGGGGGTGGGGGAGAGGGGACAAAGTCTGGAAGAAGAAGGAGAAAGAGATTGGCCTTGGGCAGGAGGTGAGGTTTCTTTTCCTCAAACCCAGGAAGGTGGTCAGTAAATGCCCAAGAAGGAGACATTAGTAGGTATAAAGTGGAGGTATCTTTTAATCCAGGGAGACTTCTTGGTTTGGCAAAAAAGAGAAAGTCCCACTCTTCTAGGAATTAATCTAGACCTAGATTCAGTGCCAAACTGGATGGAATGTTGACTGAATTACCTCCTTTGCCTGGGACTCAGTTTCCCCTGCTGTATCATCATACTGAATAAAGTTGTCTAAGAGGCTCATGTGGGTTGAAACATGCTATAACTCTAAGTTAATAAAATTTTTCATGGGAACTAGGAGTGACCTGGTAGCACAAAGTGCCATTAGAGTATGACTCATGTGTACAATTTTATGGGGTCATTGGAGCTAGGATGGAACAGGTGTGGTTGAAGCAGGCAAAAGCTGACTTGGCAATTCTGTCAGATGTGCTGTGGTTTTATTCAGGTGCTGCTGATGGGGCCATTTTCTTACGATGCAATGACACAGCGAGCCTATTACCATGCTTGTTGGAGACGGGAGTCACTAGCATTTTCCCAGGAGAAATTTTACAAGAAAGGCTAATTTTACTTTTGCTGTTGGTGAAATTTCTCAGCTGTACTAATTCCCATTTCATTAAAAATGCTGCAGAAATATACCCCCTGCTCTCAAGAGTGCAGAGAGGGGAAAAGAGGTTGTTTTAAAATAATCCAGTAAAAGTTTTACCTGTGAACTCCAAAGCCACAGTGCTTCCTTGGCTTTCTTAAGTGGCAGATGCCTGGCTTAAATAGAACTTCTATGTTTGCCTTGCTTTCAATTTTCAGACTATGCAATCCTTTCCCTATTCAGTGTCAATTGCAAATAACATTATTTCAGGAAGGAAAATGAGAGTCATGGATGGAATGTTGTATCTCAGGTTTTTTTTTTTTTTTTTTTTGACAAGCAGAGTTAAACAGTGAGAGAGAGAGACAGAGAGAAAGGTCTTCCTTTTCCGTTGGTTCACCCCCCAAATGGCCGCTACAGCCAGCGCGCTGCGCTGATCCGAAGCCAGGAGCCAGGTGCTTCCTCCTGGTCTCCCATGCGGGTGCAGGGCCCAAGCACTTGGGCCATCCTCCACTGCACTCCCGGGCCACAGCAGAGAGCTGGACTGGAAGAGGAGCAACTGGGACAGAACCCAGTGCCCCAACCGGGACTAGAACCTGGGGTGCTGGTGCCGCAGGCAGAGGATTAGCTGAGTGAGCCGTGATGCCGGCCTCTCAGGGTTTTTTTTAAATTAAAAAATTTTAACAGACATATGAAAGTTGTACATGTAAATGGGGTACTTTGTGATATTTTGATACATGTATACATTGTGTATTGTCCAATCAGGGTACATATATCTGTATCCTCAGACATTTAACATTTCTTTATGGTGATAATATCCACCTATCCATTCTATCTCCTAGTTTGTTTTTTAATAAATAAATATATAGAAGATCAACATTATCTGTAGTCACCATTATATGGAATAGAATCCCATAACTTCTTACTCCTGTCTAACTCTAACTTAGTACCTGTTATTCAACATTCCCCCTCTTTGCCACGTTCATCCCCAACCTCTGGTAACCACCTGTAAACTTTTCTATGAGATCAACTCCTGCCTTTTTTTTTTTATTGACTCCCTTTATGAGTGAGATCATGTGAGCTTTGTCTTTCTGTGCATGGCTCATTTCTGTTAATGTAATGACCACCAGTTCTATCCATGCCATTGCAAAGGAGAAGAGTGCATCCTTTTTATGGCTGAGTAGTCTTTCCACATTTTCTTTATCCATTCATCGGTGGATGGACAATAAGGTTGTTTCCATTTCTTGGCTATTGCGAATAGTGCTGTAATGCACATGGGAATGCAGCTGTCTCTTCGACAGCCTGATTTCATTTCCCTTGTGTATATATCCAGTAGTGAAATTGCTGGATCATATGGTAGTTCTATTTTTAGATGTGTTCAGATTTTTTAAAAATGCTTTTTTTTTTTTAAACTGAAGAGGCAGAGAAACAGATAGAGGGACAGACAGGCAGACAGAGAGACAAACAGAGCTCCCATCCACAGTTTCATTCCTCAGATACCCCAAGTTCTTGGGACTGGGCCAGAGCCAAAGCCAGGAGGCATGAACTAAATCCAGGTCTCCTCATGGATGGTAGGAACCCAACTGTTTGAACCATCACTGCTACCTTGCAGAGTCTGCATTGTCAATAAGCTGGAACTGGGAGCTGGAACCAGGAATTAAACCTAAGTGTATGTGCTGCCAAAGCGAGCAAAGGAATTAAACTTAAGTACTCCAATTTGGGACATGGATATCTAAACCACCAGGACAAATGCCTACCCTAAAAGATGTGTTTTGTAAATTTAGGATTTATGTTTTGCCTTCTCCCTCAGTTCCTTAATAAATATTCAGTTGTCTCCCCGTCTGTCTATCCATTCATCCATCTATTTATTAAAATAACAGCCCTGAATATAGCAGTTGTTTAGTAAATAACTGTCACATAAATTCATAAGCATATTCAGAGCCAAGACCCCTTGAGTTTCATGAGGCTAGGAAGCCTGGATCTAATTCTGGTTCTGCTACAAGTTGGCTGTACTGGAAAATTGAGAGGCTTCATGTTCAAACCTTTATTTCTGGATTTTCTTGGACATGGAGCAGACCCGGCAGTCCTGAAGTCAGGCGAAGTAATGAAACTTCTCTCAGGCAGGTGATTGTCTCTCTAGATCCCTGTAACCCATACTTTGGTGGACAAATGCACTCAGTTTAAAGGGGAAACAGAGAACATTGGCAAAATATGAGTGTCTTGGGTCTTGCAGTTCTGAGAACTCTATGAAGGGGCATCTTCATCATCTCCTGGCATCAAGCATGGCTGCACAGGACTGGAAAATGGGAAAGGGTCTCCTTTTTGGTGTTTGGGGACGGAGAAATGATGAAAGGGTATCAGGCATTGGTTAATTCTCAACATTTGGAGGCAATTGTTATGATTATGGATGATGGTGAAGATCTAGTGCCTGGCCTAGGCTGAAAAGGTTCCCACTCCCCAGACGAACAGAGAACTTATGAAAGTTCACCGTAGATGAAGGAGCCGCCCTCTTATGCTAAGAAGGCAGGTGCACAGGCCCTTCGAGGGAATTTGCTTTGCAGGAGAGGAGCTGCCTTTGCTTGCATTTCTGATGACTTGGATTTCTACAGCTGCTCATGGTTCTTGAACTTCCTGGAAAAAAGTACAGGCAGATAGAATTGTGATGAAATCAGCATTGCAGCCTGCCTTTCCTAAGGACACTGTTAATTTCAGTGGCATTTAGCTTCATTCCAGCAGCTGCCTTGGATTTTATATTGGGATAGATGTGATCAGACAGGGGGTGGTGGTGGTCCTCCTGGTGGTGGTATATGTATAGGCACAGTCCTATAATTAGAACAGGGTAACCACTATAATAGATTGATGGTTACTTCAACTAAGGAGAAATTTCCCCAAGTGTTTAATTTTCTTGGCATTTTTTAAGTCTGCAATATCACTGAGAAGGCTGTCAGGAATTTCAGTACATCTGAGGATACTTTATAAAGAGCATTGCACTTTGAAAAAAAAGTGCAGCTTATTGTATACATTTTCCATCAGGTAGTAATATGGGTTCTTTAAGAGTTGAGGTGGGGTTTTGGTGTTTGAATGCTACCGCTCTGTCTTCCTCTCCCCAGGGTCTGTCTTATAGAGGCAGCTGTCCTCTTAAACACCAGCAGTCCAAAGGGAGACAGGGAGTGGTCTTCTTAGTCCCTGAGATGGGCTCAGTATTCCTCCAGTCAGGGATTTGCTGATTAGATGAAAGAACTCACTATTCTCTCCTGACCAGATCCCAAGATAGCCATGCCTGCTGCATGCTGACTCCCTGGTGTGGCCACCATGCCCAGGGGGATATCAGAGTTAGTGAGATGAGTCAGCTCTGGAGTGTTACAGCACAGTTGCTTAGAAGTTGAAGAGTTAAGGAGTGTAGGCCAGGGCTCTGTCCTATGAGGCTAGAAAGCTGGGGGATGGCAATGCCAGAGGAGGAAGAAGATGGGGGTCAGGGCACCCTTGCCGAGTTGGGACTCCCCAGCTAGGAGTGAGGGTGTGGAGAAGGACTGTGGGCTTTTTGCACAACAGTGACCCTTAATACTGCTACAACATGTCCCAATGTCCTGGTCTCTGGCCAATCATATTAGGCACTCCTTTTTTGGAACAGTAAGGACTGGCGAAAGGGTACAAGTTAGGGGCAATACAAATTACCTCTTATTGTTCAACTGTCTCATAAGAAATTGGGAAATAGGCCGGCACTGTGGCTTAACAGGCTAATCCTCCGCCTTGTGGTGCCGGCACATCGGGTTCTAGTCCCGGTCGGGGCACCGATCCTGTCCCGGTTGCCCCTCTTCCAGGCCAGCTCTCTGCTGTGGCCAGGGAGTGCAGTGGAGGATGGCCCAAGTGCTTGGGCCCTGCACCCCATGGGAGACCAGGAGAAGCACCTGGCTCCTGCCATCGGATCAGTGCGGTGCGCCGGCCGCAGCGCGCCTACCGCGGCGGCCATTGGAGGGTGAACCAATGGCAAAAAGGAAGACCTTTCTCTCTGTCTCCCTCTACTGTCCACTCTGCCTGTCCAAAAAAAAAAAAAAAAAAAGAAATTGGGAAATAAAGGGATGGGCATTTGGTGCAGGGGTTAAGATGCTACTTAGGATGCCTTAATCTCACATTGGGGTGACTAAGTTTTTGTTTCAGCTCTACTTCTGATTCTAGCTTTGCTAATATACACTCTGGGAAGAAGCAGGTGATGACTTAAGTACTTGGTTCCCTGCAACCCAGGTGAAAGACCTGGATGAAATTTCCAGTTCCTAGCTTAGCTCCAGCTATTGCAGGCATTTGGGGAATAAACCAGCAGATGGGAGATCTCTCACTTCCTCTCTCTCCCTCCCCCCCTACTTTTAAATAAAAGTGAAAATAGTAATTTGAAGTTGGGAAATAGGGTTTGTCATAAATTTCTACTCATAAAGATAAATTCTGTCAATGCGTCTATCAGTTTCTTTTCCAGGCACTGCCAAGCTCTTTTTGTTTTTTTTTTAAACAGCATGAAAGCGTGAAATTCTTGCACTCTCTTTCTCTTTTTAAAGATTTATTTTATTTATTTGAGAAGCAGAGTTATAGATAGAGATGGAGAGACAGAGAGAGAGAAAAGTCTTCCATCCACTTGTTTACTCCCCAAATGGCCCCAATGGCCGGAGCTGAGCTGATCCAAAACTAGGAGCCTGGAGCTTCTTCTGGGTCTCCCATGTGGGTACAGGGGCCCAAGCGCTTGGGCCATCTTCTGCTGCTTTCCCGGGCCATAAGCAGAGAGCTAAATCAGAAATGGAATAGCCAGGACTCAAACCGGCGCCTGTATGGGATGCTGGCACTGCTGGTGGATGCTTAACCTACTACCATAGCACCAGCCCCCAAACCCTTGGTTATATAATTTCTTCTTTATCAGTAAATATTGGAAAATAACAGCAATGGATACCATTTATTGAGCACTTACTTTATACCAGACACATATGTTGACCCATTTTCTCTTCATAAGAACATTAGGAGGCAGGCGTCATTTTTGTTCCTATTTCACAGGTGAGAAATGGTAGAGCCAGAATGCTTGGTTTAGTGGTTGTGTTCTAAAGTGCTTTTTTGCAAACACTGCGTGATCCTGCTTCTTAAAGAGGTAAATGAAAGGCCCTAGCAAATGGGCTAACCTAGGAATTGGGAAGCTAATTGTGTAGCCAAGAGCCAAGCTGGACTCTGTCACAGAGCTGTTGTGTGATCCACAGCATGCCATTGAAGTTCTCACTAACAGCCTCAGTTTCCTGATTTGTAAAGCAAGGATATGGATTTCTGTTCACGTTTTTGGAGTCCATGACTGACTGTGTTAGTTTCCTGGGGTTGCTGTAACAGACCGCCTGTAACTTGGTGGCTTTATTTAATCCCTATAAAGCTGTGGTGTTCAGAAGTGTGGAATCCATGTGCTGGCTGGGTAGGCTGCTTCTGAAAGCTCTGAGTGGGGATGGATTCCATGCCTCTTACATTCTGGTGGCTGCTGGAATTCGTTGTCTTGTAGATGCATCACTCCAGTCTCTGTCTTCACATCATCTTCTACTGTGTGTCTCGTTGTGTCAAATTTCCCTCTACCTTTTCTTGTAAGGGACACTTAACATTGGACTTAGGAAACATTGTTAAATGTAGGGCGGCCTTCTCTTGGGATATTTAACTTCAGGTACTTTGCAAAGAGCTGTGTCTTTGTTTTTCAAATAAGGTAACAGTCAAAGTTGTGACTTGGACATATCTTTTTGGCGGACGGATATTCAACCAACTAGACTCACCCCGTAACTCTTTTTTTTTATGCTTCAATAAACTTTTCTTCTTGGAGAAGAAAAGATTTAAAAGTAGTTGGGGCCAGCACTGTGGCATAGTGGGTAAGGCTGCCGCCTATAGTGCTGGCATCCCATATGGTCGCTGGTTCAAGTCCCGGCTGCTCCACTTCTGATCCAGCTCTGTGCTATGGCTTGGGAAGGCAGTAGGAGATGGTCCAAGTCCTTGGGCCCCTGCACCTGCATGGGAGACCTGGAGGAGGCTCCAGGATCCTGGCTTTGGCTTGGTGCAGCTCCAGCCACTGCAGCTGTTTGGGGAGTAAAACAGTGAATGGAAGACCTCTCTCTCTCTCTCTGCCTCTGCCTCTCTGTAACTCTGCCTTTCAATTAAATAAATAAATAAATAAATATTTTTTTAAAAAACTAGGTAGCAGTTGAAGCCTCTTGGGAAAATTTGGCATAGTTGTTAAAAATATAGACTCTAGGGGCTGGTGCTGTGGTATAGAAGGTAAAGCCACCACCTGCAGCACTGGAATCACATGTGGGCACTGAGTCTAGTCCTGGCTGCTCTACTCCTGGTCCGGCTCCCTGCTAATGCACCTGGAACAGCAGTAGAAGATGGCCCAAATGCTCGTATCCAAGTGGGAGACCTGGAAGAAGCTCCTGGCTCTTGGCTCCTGGCTTCAGCCTGGCCCAGCCCTGAATGTTGCGGCCATTTGGGAAGTGAACCAGTGGATGGAAAATCTCCCCCTCTCTCTCTCTCTCTCTCTCTCTCTCTCTCTCTCTGTGTGTGTGTCTCTGTCTCTATCTCTATCTCTATCTCTATCTCTATCTCTCCCTCTCTCTGTAACTCTGACTCAAATAAATAAATAAATCTTTAAAAAAATATAGACTCTGGGGACAAGCGTTTGGCTTAGTGGGTAAGACCATGGTGGGGATGCCCCTACCATATTTGGAGTGCCTGGATTTCATTCCTGGCTCCTCTTTCTATTGCAACTTCCCACTCATGTGTACCCTAGGAAGCAGAGGTGATGGCTCAAGCAGATGGATCCCTGCCATGCATGTGGGAGAACTGTTTTTTTTTTTTTTTAAAGATTTATTTTTTATTTATTTGAAAGAGTAACAGAGAGAGGTATAGACAGAGAGAGGTCTTCTATCCGCTGGTTCACTCCCCAGATGGTAGCAATGGCTGGAGCTGCACCAATCCGAAGCCAGGAGCCAGGAGCTTCTTCTGGGTCTCCCACGTGGGTGCAGGGGCCCAAGGACTTGGGCCATCCTCCACTGCTATCCGAAGCTATAGCAGAGAGCTGGATTGGAAGAGGAGCAGCTGGGACTAGAACCGGTGTCCATATGGGACACCCACTGAGCCACAGTGCCGGCCCCAGGAGACCTGGTTTGACTACCTAGCTCCTGAACATTTAGGGAGTGAACCAATAAATGGGAAGTTTTTGACTCTCTGTCTCTCAAACAAATAAACTAAACTAAGATAGATAGAATTTTAAAAACACACACACACAAAAACCATAGAATTTGAATTTCAGAGCTCTGGTTTCAGGCCCTGGCAGGATGACTTTGGGAAAGTCACTGAACCCCTCTGGATCTCAGTTTCCTACTCTGTAAAATGGGGCTAATAATAGTTACATCACAGGGTTATGAAAGGAATCATTGTATGTAAGGTGCTTAGAACAATGCTGTGTATGCATGTGTTAGTTGCTATTATTATTGTTACTTCCATTTAGAAGTGAAATTCGTGCTTATGATTTTAATGGAGAAATAAATTTTGTGAGCACTGCATTTAAAATATGGCAATGAACAGCCCGCAAGTGTGCTATTTTTCCACCATATTTTAAATTAAGATATCCAAATGTGTCTGAAATGTGAGGATTAAACTTCCCAGCACGCTGCACCAGTTTTTCACTCCATCTTTTCAGACATCAAGAGAAGCTGAGAGCAGAGTGGGGCTGTGCTCACGTTCGAAGAGGCGGGTGAGCAGATGGAAGGTGGCTGGGGGAGCCTTTTGATGTGCTCGTGGAGGAGGCGTTAATATTTCAACATCTCTCTTGTTATTTACAGATGATTTTATGAGGAATTTTTGGAGATGCTCAGTTTTTTTCATTTCCTCAGAGTGACACAGAATTGCCACACATCAATCTGTTAATAACAAGCTCAAAAATTTAGAAGTCTCTTGTTTGGGGATCGACTGCAGTTTGAATTTTGGAACTTAAATGAAGTGTTGCTTTCTGGATTCTGTATTTTTTTTTTCTGAGATATATCATCCTCCAGCAAAATTTACCCAGTTGCTTAGACTCAGCAAGAATTGATCGTTGACCTAGGTCATGTGTTAGAAGTAGACCAGCTAACCGATTCCTATTAATATGATATTTCTATTGTGTCCTGCAAAGAAGGAGACAGAGGTGAACAGAAGAAAATATAAATTATTCAAAAGTGAAAACAGGCCGGCGCCACGGCTCAATGGGCTAATCCTCCCCCTGCAGCACTGGCACACTGGGTTCTAGTCCCGGTCAGGGTGCCGGATTCTGTCCCTGTTGCCCCTCTTCCAGTCCAGCTCTCTGATGTGGCCCGGAAGTGCAGTGGAGGATGGCCCAAGTGCTTGGGCCCTGCACTCCATGGGAGACCAGGAGAAGCACCTGGCTCCTGGCTTCAGATCAGCGTGATGCGCCGGCCATGGCAGCCATTGGAGGGTGAACCTCTCTCTCTCTCTCTCTCACTATCCACTCTGCCTGTCAAAAAAAAAAAAAAAAAAAGTGAGAACAAAGTTGAAGAAAGACCTTCAACTCCACCAGCACAACATAGTATGATAACTTCTCTAATCAAGAGCTGTAGAGTCGTTAGGAGTAAAGACTCTGGAGACAGACACACCTGCATTGAATAAAAAGATTTATTTATGCATTTATTTGAAAGGCAGAGTGACAGAGAGAGAGGGAGAGACAGAGAGACAGTGAGAGAGAGAGAGAGAGAGAGAGAGAGAGAGAGAAGGAGAGAGGGAGAGAGAGAGAGATCTTCTATCTGCTGGTTCATTCTCCAAATGGCCACAGCAGGTAGTTGAGCCAGCCTGAAGCCAGGAGCCAGGGAACTCCATCTTGGTTTCCCATGTGTGTGGCAGGGGCCAAGTACTTGGGGGCATCTTCCACTGCTTTCCTACCTGCATTAGGGAGCTGGGTGAAAAGTGGAGTGACAGAACTCCAGCCAGTGCTTGCATATAGGATGCTGGCATTGCAAGTGATGGCATTGCCAGCCCCACATACCTGCATTTAATGCTTGCCTCTAAAACCAAAATCCAAAAACCAAAATACTTGAACACCCCCCCCCCCCGAAACTCCCTGTTCCTACATCACTAATCAGCTATTTAATGGTTTCTGTGAGCTTCTACTTCCACATCTGTAAACTGGGGCTGTTTTACTATTTTTCTCTACAGTGAGGTTTAACTATTAAATACAAAGAGTGCTTAGTATGATGCCTGGCCCACAGTGAGTGCTCAGTAAATGTTAGTCATTATTATTACAGGAATAAAGTTCTATGGAAGAGTTCTCTTTAGAGAAATTTTGTTAATTTATTCACATGGCTTGGTATTTATGCATCATATTGCATGGTATGTTTAATGAGTGCATACTTTATTACTTGCCTTTAAATCTTTCATCAAAGTTCATTTACTAAATTTATATCCTATATCACAGGGACATAAATTAAGATCAGTTAGCTCTATATATATCCTGAAATTTGACATTTTGGATCCAGCTTTGCATGTAATTTTTTAAAAAGTCATCACTCTGTAATTACAGGCTCCAATACTTAGAATTTCAAGTTTCAGGTGACTTAGGCTAATTCCTGTAACCAGGATCTGTTAAGAAAACAAGAAGCGGTTAATCAGGATGGCCAATAAACACCCTTGGGGGGTTACCAGTAATGCCCATGGCAGCTTAATAAGCTTGAGTGATCCTACTCCTTGGAGATGCTTGTTGAGCTGTTAAAGTGGGGATAGTGATTCTTGCCTCAATGCTTTTTACAGAAGGGTACATGAGCTAACAGGGAACGCCTACACACAGCGTGTAGAGCAAGTACTCAATGAAATGCAATTATTACAGATGGTAAGAAGAGGCCTGGGAACTTTGAGAAATTTGGTCTAGGAAACAAAATATAGGTAGAGCTCAAGGAGTTGAACATATGGGCTTCAAAAAGTTTGTGGAAAAATTGGATTGAAAGATAATATAAATTCTCCATAAACTTTTTTTAAAATAGAGTTTTAATTAAAAATGGAGTATTTTTATTTATTTAAAGGCAGAGAGATAGAAACAGAGAGTGGTATCTTCCATGTACTAGTTCACTCCCTGAATGCCAACAGCCAGGACTGGGTCTGGCTAAAGCCAGAGTCCACCGTCAATTCAGGTCTCCCAGGTGGGTGGCAGAGACCCTGGTACTGGAGCCATCACCAGCTGCCTCCCAGAGTGTACATTAGCAGGAAGGTGGAACGGAGAACAGAGGCATAGTCGAACCAGGCACTCTGATATGGGATGCTAGCATCTCAAGCAATAGCCTAACACACTGCACTGAACCTGCACCTCTGCGAACTTTTTAAAGCCCTTTCCTGCGTAGTAAGCACTGGGGGCTGAGGTGCTGATTTTGCCTCTCTTCCAGTCCTGTTAATAACAATAACGTGTCCTAGCTATTGTTACCCAGTGATCAGGCTTGGTAGTAGGTGAAGCCTCTGGCAGACGGGCTAGGAGCGGGCCTCTATGGAGTCACGTGCCACCCCCTGCTAAGTGAGCAAGAGGGGTGGGGCCACACTTGCACCTGATTGCTCTGCCTGCCAGAGCTCCAGGAAAGAGTTAGGTGAGCCCTCTGCTAGATATTTGGGTTGGTGACAATGCAGAGAAATGTGTCTGGATATGGAGGTGTGATTTGGTCCCTGTCATGGTTCCCGGCTTTATCCTGTACCAACTGAAGCCAGCCGACTCAGGTACCTGAACTGAATTATGTTTTAGGGCCTTTGCATGTGGTGTCCCTGCCTAGGGCTTCTCCTGGTGAAAGAGTGACTTCCTGTTGTTTCAGCTACCAGCCTAACTTTACCACTGCATGTAGTTCTTCTGCTGCAATTATTGCAATGTCCTTGTTTACTTGTTCTTTGATTACCTGCCTATAGATAAGTAGATGGCCATTACACATACATTCCTAGGGTGTCCCTAATAGAATAAAAACTGTTTAATACATTTATTTGCAATGAGTGAGCTGTGGCTCCCTTCAGCATTGCGACCATTATAAAGTGTGTGTGTGTGTGTGTGTGTGGTGGTGGTGGGGTGTGGGAGTGTAGAGGCAGGGAATGAGTCCCCAGAATACGTCCGTAGTCTTAATTGTGTCTTTCGTCTTTTCTAATCCCAGGTGGCAGGTTTAGATCCTGATTCCTCCACCAGTGACTTTGAGCTGTGTGTCCTTGGGCAAGCAAGTTAGCCTCTGTGTTTCAGTTTCTCTGCTATAAATTAGGGGTAATAATTGTGCCTACTTTATAGGATTGTGTGAGGATTAAATTTAAAAAACTTTGTAAGGTGCTGAGAGTAGAGCCTGGCGTCGTGTAAGGCCACACAACACACTCGAGTATTTATTACTACGGAGGATTGGGGCTTGCAGTGGTGAGCTGAGAGGACTGCCCTCTACAGAATGGAGGGAGAGGTGGGCATAGTTTGTTTACTCACCCAAGAATGCACCATTATAGAATGTGTGACCCTTGGAAGGACGTTCTGGGTTCCATCAGTAGTATAACTGCAGGGGCCTTGTTTGGATTTGCACTGGGGGCACTGGGCAGGAAGGCTTTCCCATGGAGGTGGAGCTGCAGTGCGAAGATGAGAGTAGGACTTAGCAAGGTCAGGGGTGCTGCTGGTGGAGGAATAGCATGACCATTGGAAGTAGAGGGCAGTCTGTTGGGAGCACAGTAGGACTGGGCTCCCCAGCTGTACTCCAGGGTACCGCATGGACCTCATCACCAGTTTGATTCAGTTGTTGGGAAAATGCTTGCACATTAGGGTGTTTTAAAAGTTCTCCATATGGGACCAGAGCCGTGGCTCACTTGGTTAATCCTCCGCCTGTGGCACCGGCATCCCATTTGGGCGCCGGGTTCTAGTCCCGGTTGCTCCTCTTGCAGTCCAGCTCTCTGCTGTGGCCTGGGAGGGCTGTGGAGGATAGCCAAGTGCTTGAGCACCTGCACCCATGTGGGAGACCAGGAAGACGCACCTGGCTCCTGGCTGTGGATCGGTGCAGTGCCGGCCTTAGCAGCCATTTAGGGGGTGAACCAATGGAAGGAAGACCTTTCTTTCTGTCTCTCTCTCTCTCTCTCTCACTAATTCTGTTAAAAAAAAAAAAGTTCTCCATGTGATTCTAATGTGCAGCCTGGCTGGAAACTACTGCTCTTGGCTTGGTAGAAAGGCAGATTCCCACCGTCTATCCACAGTTGATGAATGAGAACCTGTGCTTTCACAACGTCCCCAGGTGATCTGTGTGCACAGCAGGAGTGAGAAGCTCTGCTGTGTGTCTAGTCTTCTCCAAAGTTGGTCATGAGAGTAGATTTCTGAATCTTTGTCCTGGAAATGCTGATTGAGAAGGTCCAGCCCAGTGGGGCCTAGAGATCAATCTTCTCAAACATCCTCTGTGGTTCTGAAGCAGTTGTTTGGAGACCAGACGTAGGAACATACTCTCAAAAGTATCGGGATGGGAATTAGGACCTGAGATGGACACAAACTTGGTTTTAAGCCTTAAGATGCTTCTTACTTCCCTCCTAGGATCTATTTATGTAATTCTAATATATTTTGATCTCCTACACTTTTATTTTTATTTATTTGTTTTTTAAGATTTATTTATTATTTATTTGAAAGGCAGAGTTACAGAGAGAGAGAGAGAGAGAGAGAGAGAGAGAGAGAGAAAGAGAGAGAGAGAGAGAGGTCTTCAGTCTGCTGGTTCACTCCCCAAATGGCTGCAACAGTCCGGAGCTGGGCAGATCTGAAACCAGGAGCCATTAACTTCTTCTGAATCTCCCACATAGGTTCAGGGGCCCAAACACTTGGGCCATCTTCTACTGCTTTCCCAGGCCATGAGCAGAGAGCTGGATTGGAAGAGGAGCAGCAGGGACAAGAACCAGTCCCCATATGGGATGCTGGTGCTGCAAGCAGTGGCTTTATAAGCTGTGCCACAATGCCGGTTCTTCTCCTAAGCTTTTAATAAGACCTGGTAAAAGAGTAGTGTTTTCACTAGGAATCGTAATTGTCTGTTAAGTTTTGGGATGTGTAAAAGTTTTTGGGAGTAGCAAGCTTAGCTGCTTGGGTTCCTCTGGAAGAGTCTTCATCAGCTCCTGAGACCAATTGTTTTATGCAGCTCAGAATAATAAAAAGGTACTTATCCTGTCTGCCTTAATTTTCCAGATGGCCTCCAGGAAAATTTCCAAGCAGAAATCACATTTATTCAGTTCAGGAATCTATTGGGAAGATGATACAGTCATAGCGAAGCCACGTTCTCATTGACTTTTGAGCTTAGTGTTTTCCTGAATTATTGTCTCTCTAGGTTTTTGAAACTTTTTACTTTTTTCTTTTCATGACTCCTCTGCATCTCTGTGGCTGCCGTTTAATTTCATTCTCCTCTTGATCTGTGTAATGAAGTTGAGGTAATTCGATAATGACGTTTTCATGAAAAAATGCATCCTCTTTAAACATGCATTTCTTGAGGATTCAGTTTAATTTTCCTTTTCTACCTTTCCTGTAAACACAATACTTCTGTTGTAGTTGGGGGAGGGAAGTTGTGAGGATTGCTATTGTGCATGGTACTCCCTTTTGCCCTGTGAGGTGTGAGCAGGACTGGATTCATACTTTGTGGGGCTCAACACAAAATGAAAATATAGGCTGTTGTGAAAAAGTTAAGAATTTTAAGAGGGTGATTGTAGAGCATTAAGTCAAGCACTAGGTTCTTCTAGACCTGGGGGCTGTGCAGCTCTGGTCACAGCCATGAAGCCAGTCCAAGTGTGAGGTGTTGGGTGCCTGGTGAAGAATCACAGTTAAAGCAAAAGAGGGAGGTTTCCCCTGGCCCTTTTAAGCACTGTGGGTGGTAGATTGGTTCCTCTTTACTCTGGATCCTCACACCATTGGAGTGTCTGGGAGCCCATACATACTGTTTTTTTTGTTTGTTTGTTTTAAAGATTTATTTCTTTATTTGAAAGGTAGAGAGTTACAGAGAGGCAGAGAGAGAGAGAGAGAGAGAGAGAGATAGAGAGAAAGTCTGTCTTTCATCCGTTGGTTCACTCCCCAAATGGCCACAATGGCCAGAGCTGGGCTAATCCGAAGCCAGGAGCCAGGAGCTTCTTCTGGGTCTCCCACAAAGATATAGGGGCCCAAGGACTTGGGCCATCCTCCGCTGCTCTCCCAGGCTAATGCAGGGAGCTGGATCAGAAGTGGAGCAGCCAGGGCTCGAACCGGCACCCATATGGGATGCCAGCATTACAGGTGGCAGTTTTACCCACTATACCACAGTACTGGCCCCCGGTTCATATTGTTATTTTTGTTTGTTTGTTTAATTTATTTGAAAGAGTCACAGGGAGACATAGAGAGAAAGGTCTTCATCTGCTGGTTCACTCCCCAGATGGTAGCAATGGCTGGAGCTGCACCCATCCTAAGGCAGGAGTCAGGAGCTTCTTCCAGGCCTCCCATGGGGGTACAGGGGGCCAAGGACCTGGGCTATCCTCCACTGCTATCCCAGGCCGTAGAAGAGAGCTGGATTGGAAGAGGAGCAGCTGGGACTCCAACCAGGCCAGAGCTCTAACCCTCTGAGCCACAGCGCTGGCCCCCGTTCATATTGTTTTGACGGAGAGATACAATTCCACAGGATGAGTAAATCCATTGACTGCTGCTGGAGGTGCAAATGGATGCCTTCTTTTTGGAATGAAGTTGGCAAATATGTATCATTAGTCTTAAAAATGTTCATATTCTCTCACCGATAATTACTCTTCTAAGAATTGTATGCACACAAAATAAAAAGAAAGATGTTCATTGCAGTTGTTTTGTATTAAAAATTGACATACCATAATTTGTCATAGCCATCCAATAGTGGAGAATATCCATATTATCATATTACACTTAAATATGAAGAAAAGTTAATAACATCGGGATTGCTTATGAGTTATCTATGAGTCTATCTATCTAATGTTGTATATTACTAATAAGAAATCCTTGATTCTCTTCAGTCAACCCTGATAATAGACAGGCTTAGATACTGTGTGGGCATGGACTTTGCTTAGGGCCACTGTCCTGTTGGCTCATGTGTTCTTATCTCATCATCATCAGACATGTCTGCCTCCTGTGCTCTGGCCTAGTCTGCCTGTTTTCTTACCATGCATCCTTTGACCAAAATGGATCTGTTTGTCTTGGCACCTCTTTTGCTCTACATCTTTACCTGGTCTGCCAGGACTAATCTTCAAATCTTTTCCCACTCCTGTATTGAAATCCTGTTCAACTATCATGCAAGTACAAATGCTACTCCCTCTAAGAAGTATTTTTCTCTTTCTGATTATCTCAGTCAGAAATTGAGTGCTTCCTCCTCTGAATTTTTTAAAGCATGTTATTTATAATACTTACATAGTATACTTTGTGTATTGCTTTCAATTATAATTATTTGTGTGCAGCCCTTCTCTTTTCCACTGGATTATTAGCTCCTCAAGGAGGAGACCTTATCTTGCTCATCTTTAAATTACCTAAATGGCATCCCTAGTGGGAGTCATTTACTATATATTTTCTTAGTGCATATGTTCAATTAATATGTAGGATGAGGGTGGTACAATCAGGGAATTTTCAGGGGTGAGACAGAAAAGATAACACAAAATGAGACAGGGATATGTGACTGTAAAAATTTTAAATCTCTAGAATTAATTTAGTGGGAAATCATTTTAATTTCCCAAATATGAGGCCATTTCACAGAAGCTGTCATATATCAAATACTTTTCTTCATTGTATACATGTCACTCATTAATTTATGTAAAATGTGTTTGGAAAATGAGGAGCTCATGATTAGAAACCAAATTATTGGTTGTAAGCACTGAGAAATTTTGTGGATAGGCTGCCTTTCTTCGTGGGAAAATCAGTCCAATTATAGATTCAGGTGACATTGATATAGACTGCTTAATATACTTTGTTTCAATGTAGGTGAATGTATTTTAGCAAAAAGGTAGTCTTTCTGACTGGCATAATTTAGAAACTGGATATAAATGAAAGACTATTGTGCTTTTGTTACTGAGTTTGATAGTGAGACAAGGTGTGGGGAAATATTAGCTGATTTTCAATCTTTGAGTCATTATAAACCTAATCTCCAGTTTTTTTGCTAGAAAAATTGCTTTGTTATTTTTGGAGTACATTTTGGAGTTAGGAAGTGATTTCAAGTAGCAGTACAGTTAGATGGATTAATAGTGGAGTTACAACTGAGTGGATTTGTGCCAGGCAGAGGGAAGTGGACTCTGTGTGACTGTGGGCCTCTATCTTAGACTTCCATTTTTAGTGTGTGGAAAAGGACATAGGTCTGCTTGTCAAGGTTTCAAACAGTTGAATAAGAGAATTAAGATGCATTATGCACTCGGTGAGTGCAATCACAAGACAGAAGCCAACAAGGTTAGATTTAATATAGATTAACTCCACATTTCTGAATATATGTTCAGTTACTGACACAAATCTGTGGTACATATGATTTCACTGCAGTTCCGTGAAGAAGGCCCAAGGAACATGCTGATCTTGTTTACTACATGCTTCTGGTGTGATGCAGCTGATGGGAAATTATTAAAGAAGGACAAAGCAAGGGCACCTGGAGGTGGCATTAAAAGGACTATGGTGTCTAGCTCAGAGGAAGTGGTGGTCTTGCTTTCAAATCTCCCCTGAAGCACGACCTCCCTTCTGCACTTTAGAGGCTGGAAGATAATAATAGGGGGCAGTCAAGAATAGGTTGGCTGGTGCTTTGGAAACTATACGGAAGGCTGAGGACCTTTAGTCTGGACAGGTGTGGACTTGAGGAATGAGTGAACGTTGACAACTGATCTCAGGTGTTTGAGTCTCCCAGTGCAGTGCTTCTCAAAGTGCCCACAAATCACCTGAACCACTCTAAAGTGAAGATTCTGACTTAATAGATCTGGGGGTGGGGTCTGTGCATCTGTTTTTCTAACAAGTTTTTAGGTGCTGTTAATGTTGCTGGTTCACAGACCACACTTTGAGTAGCAAGGCTCCAGAGCAGCTCCATCTGTTGGGACACTTAGTGATGATGAGGATGTGCTATAGGGAAGGATGTTGATGATGGAGATACTTATCAAGTTATAGAGCAGTAATTATGTGACAGATTTGCACATGGTCATGCATTTGTATGGACGGATGTGGTAAATATTGGAACTAGTTATTTAGGGATTTGTGTTCAGGTCAACTCCTCTATTGTCTCATTAGGCAAATATTTTCATTCATTTTTCTCATTTCTAAAGTGAAGGTAACTGCTGTGCAGTCAACTCACTTCATAAGATGTCTAGACCAAAAAAATGCTTTGTTGGCAAAAAGGCACTGTGGATTTAATACCTCCCAATTGTCAAGTAGCCTAATTTAAATTTATTTGGACTTCTGTAATAGATTCAAATGGAGTTGGAAAAGTTCAAAAGCTGTTTCCCTAGGTGTTGTTTTACTTGTAGACTTTGGGGCTTGTCTGCTTCTTCTTTTCCATGTAGGTGCTGGAGATGAAAACAAACCACAAGAGAATTCAAGAATCAAGCATTTTTTTTGGGTGTGTGTGTGTGTGTGCACAAACACAAAATTACAGTGGGTTAAATTTGTTTTATGATATTGCTGTTGAAGTTTCTCACTAGCAAACTTTTTTTTTTTTTTTTAAAGATTTATTAGGGCCGGCACCATGGCACAGGAGGTTAATCCTTCACCTGCAGTGCTGGCATCCCATTTGTATGCCGGTTCTAGTCCTGGCTGCCCCTCTTCCAATCCAGCTCTCTGCTGTGGCGTAGGAAAGCTGTAGAAGATAGCACAAGTACTTGGGCCCCTTAACCCTCGTGGGAGACCTGGAAGAAGCTCCTGGCTTCGGATCGGCGCAGCTCTGGCCGTTGCAGTCATTTGGGGAGTGAACCAACAGAAGGAAGACCTTTCTCTCTGTCTCTCCCTCTCACTGTCTGTAACTCTACCTCTCAAAAAAATAAATAAAATTAAAAAAAGAGATTTATTTAGTTATTTGAAAGGGAGAGCAACAGAGAAAGGGAGAGTGATTCCATGTGCTGGTCACTTCTTGCATGGCTGCAACAGCTAGGTATGGGCCAGGCTGAAGCCAGGAGCCTGAACTCCATCCTGGTCTCCCACAGGAGTAGCAGGCACATTACAGGAAGCTGGATGGGAAGTGGAGCAGCTAGGACTTGAACTGGCACTCTGATATGGGATGCTGGTATCGCAAGTATCAGCTAAACTGCTTTAACAACACAGGTCCCCCGCCCCCAAATGTTTAGCTTCTGTTAAAATCAGACCGCAGTTTTCTTCTCTTTTGGTGTTTTGATGATCAGACTAAAGGCTGGGCCACAGAGATTACTCTATAATAGTAAAATAGTAAAAACAGGTTTTAGCCAACTCCTTCATTAGGAGTTGTCTATAATTTATTAGTGGAAAAAATAGCTACTGGTCTTTTGAAAAGAAGCCTTGATATTACTGGTTTGTAGGAAGATTAAATATGTTTGAAATAACTTTAACATTGAGTATTTTTTCTCATTTTAATTCATAACAGGCCGAGTCACTCCCTTCATTCTAGAAAATGCTGAAGACAAAGGGTTTTATCTGAATTACTGCATTGTTCACAATAGGATATGAAAAAGGAAATTTAAAAAATTTTGTTTCCTCATAGAATATTGCCATATTTCACATATTTATAACTATTGAGATTTTTATTCTGTGACTTTTTTAGGGAAAATATATGCAGAATTGTTTTTATTTTTAAGTAACAATGATTGTGCATATTATGGGGTACCATGTGATGTTTTGTTAGATTTATACATTCTATATTCATCAAATCAATATATTTATCTTTTGCTTCATCTCAAACACTTATTTATTTAAGGCTAGAGCATTCAAAATCCTTTTTTCTAGCTGTTTTGAACCATACAATAGGATATGGTTAATTATAATCATTCTTTAAAGCAATGTACACCAACCCTTACTCCTCCTGCCCAGCTGTGACTTTGTATCAGTTAACCAGCCTCTGCTGTCACCCCTCTTGCAACACACACACACACACTCACCCACTTACTCACTTACTCACTCCAGCCTCTGAGAATCACTGATCTACTCTTTACTTGTAGATCAACTTTTTTAGATTCTGCCTGTGAGTGAAATCATGTGGTATTTCCATTTCAGTACCTGGCTTATTTTACTTAAAATTATGTCCTCTGGGTTCATCCATGTTTTCACAAACAACAGGATTTCATTCTTATCAACAGCTGGATAGTTTTCCATTGTGGGTATGCGCACACCACATTTTCTTTATTCAGTCATCCATTCATGGGCCTCTGATTAATTCTATGTCTTGGCAATTTGGCACAGTGCTGCTGTAGGCAGCAGATATTGCTTTGGCATACTAAATTTTCTTTGGGAAAATACTCAGTAGTGGAATTGTTGGATAGTATGGTATTTCTTATTTTTTTAGGGACTCACGTACTGTTTTCAATGGTATCTGTCCTTGCATTCCCACCAACAGTTTCTGAAAGTTCTGTGGAGGATTTTGAATATGCCATAATATAAACAAACTAGTATAATGATCTTCATCTTCCACATACCCTCTGCCTTTCACCAATCCATCAAACGTGGTCATTCCTTTCTCAGTCTTACATCGCCCACTTCCTCTTCCTTTATTATTTTGAAGCAAATCTCAGATATATTATCCTATCAGTTCATCTGTAAACATTTTGCTCTATATCTGTGAAAGAGAAGACCTTTAAAAAAGTTATAGTACAATTATCACATTCTCTGGAAAATTAGCAATAATTCTTTAATACAATCAAACATTCAGGCAGTATTCAAATTCCAAAATCTCATGACTGTTTGAATCAGGATTCAACTAAGTACTATACATTGTGATTTCTTGATGCTTTTATTTAAAGTCTCATTTACATTTATTCCAATTTCTTATTTGCTTATTAAAGAGATAAGGTTATTTGTCCTGGCGAGTTTCCTGCATCCTGAATATAGTTGATTACATTCATGCAAAGAGTAAAATGTTGCTTAGTTCTTTGTGTTTGCTGCAAAATGGTACCTGAATATAGAGGTTAGAAAATAATCTGGTTCTTTGTTTTTTTGGAGGGAAGGCATGGATGCTCAATTGTGGAAAGGTAATTCTTCAGGCAAAATGTACATTACTTGGAATGAAATATGTGCTAAGTTTCTTGATTTCTTTGTTATAAAATATGTGTGTAAATTCTGCAGAGCTGCCTATCTAGTTTTGTGTTTATTTATAAACAGGAAGAAGGGACATGAGAAGGTTCTAATTTGTTAGTGAGAGTTTAATTTTTTAAGCTGCCCATAGAGAATGTAATGAGATAATTTACTGGCATGTTTGAGATTTTCAGCTTGTTGCTCCATCTTCAGACACTGTCACAGCTATGAAGTGCCTGTGAATTTCAGAGGAGTTCTGAATACTTGAGCTTATCTATATACCATGTTTGTGTTCTTCCCTGCATGTGTAATAAACCAGAAGTCAGCCTCTGTGGCTCTGCACTGATTGAGGACTAATGTTATTTTTGAATAGGAGGACCCAGGCTCTAATGGTTTTGGATCAAAGCATTTGCTGTAGCTTCTTTGGGGTGGTTGATTGGTCACCCATGCATCTATGCCAGAGAACAATTTAATTAATTTAAGCATATCACATGAATGGCGGGGTGTTTTTGGGCCTTGTTCTTTGTTCATAGATCAGTTTTTACTGATCAGTTTTTGCTGATCTATGGTGGGAAGCTATTTGCCTATGGATTATGCTTTGTTGACTGTACCTCATTTATTTTCTGTCAATTTGACATGGCTGTGTTCTACATTGAAAAAACTGGAAGTCACAAGTTGAGAGATGTGAACTCTATGCCTAGCTCCACTACTGAGTTTTCAGATTCAGCAATTAAAAATGCAAGACAGAGACAGGCATTTGGCCTAGTGGTTAAGACACTGGTTAGGATCATTTCATCCCACATCAGAGTAGCTGGGTTTCATAGCCAGCTCTGGCTCCTGATTCTAGCTTCCTACTAATGCAGACCCTGCAAGCAACAGTGAGGGCTCAAGAGATTAGATTCCTGCCACTCATGTAGGAGACCTGGAAGGAGTTTCAGGCTCTCAGCTTTGGCCCCACCCAGGCCTAATTGTTATGGGCATTTGGTGAGTGAACCTGCTGATGAGAGCTCTCTCTGACTGCCCATCTATCTCCCCTCCTCCTCTAAAAAATAATTACAGGACAGTTGAATTCGAATTTAAGTTAAACGAGGGATAGTTTTTTAGGGTAAGTACAGTAGTTCCCCCTTATCTATGCTTCTATTTTCTGCAGTTTCAGTTAGCTAAGAAACTGTGGTCTGAAAATATTACGTGGAAAGTTCCAGAAATAATTGATAAGTTTTTAATTGAGTACCATTTAGATTATCATGATGAATTATGACCCAGTTCTGTCTATTCTACCTGGAACATGAATCTGCCCCTTTTCCAGCATATTTATGCTGTACATGCTACCTACTTGTTAGTCACTTAGTAGGGATGCCAGTCATCAGTACAATATACAAGATTCAATTCTATCTGTATTTCAGGCTTCCACTGGGGGATAATGAGGGGGCTGCTGTATCCTTCAACTAGTACACATGACACTTATATTACAAACTATGTTGTTTATCTGAAAATCAAATTTTATTTGGTGTTTTGTGTTTTTTTTTGTTTTTTTTGTTTTTTTTTTTTTGGCAACTGTACTCTGCTGGGAGCTCTTATGTGACTTTTGGCAAGTTAACCTCACCTGTTTGGCTCTCCATCCCCAAGTATAAAATGAAAGCATTGGAAAAGGCTTTCTATGTTTTCCCATATTCCTCTTGTAATTTGTCCAAATGTACTCTCATGTTAGTGTACAAAGGCAGACACATGTATATGTTGTTACTTTTGTTGACTTGCAAAATATCAGAAGCAACTAGTGAAACTATTATTTCCAACTCTGTTTTCTCCCATACACTGTAGTAACACATATGTACTCTTAATGTTTGGTGGAAAAATAGCTATCTAGGATGAAGTCTACATTTCCCAGTGTTCTTTGAGGCAAAAATTGGCCATTTTACTAAGGTATGACCAATGAGGTATGTTGTCAAGTAGTATGTTCAACTTCTGGAAATTACACTTACTTAAAGGAAAGGGTTCGTCTTTCTAGTTTTTCCCTTCCTTCTCTGTCTTGAATGTGGACCCTGTGGCTGGAGTTGGAGCAGCCATCTTGCATCAAGAGGTAAACTTGAGAATGTGGCCAGACATTGTGGAGTAACAAGCAGGGACATGGATGTCTGACACTGCAGAAAACCAGAACAACCCTGTACTATCAGGGGTGGGGAATATCTGTCCCACAGGCTGTGGAAGGCCCACCAAACAATTTGGTATGGCCCTGCCAAGGCAACCATAAGCAGGGTTTGAACTTCAATAAATATATAGCAGACTAAATTTTAAGTCGGTAATTTTGTGTGGCCTGTGAATGATACAAATATCCAAATAGCCCTTGGCAGAAAAAAAGGTTCCCCACCTCTGATACTTGCAGAGTTTTTTGTGATAGAAAATGACAACTTTATCTTGTTTAAGTCAATATTATCTTGAACACAGCTATACCTTACCTGAAATAATACAAGCCAGTTATCTGTCAGGGAATAACTAGTAAATAAGTTATGGTACACCCATACAGTGTGACATTTGGGAAGCCCTTGACAGCATTACTAAGTTTGTTGTTAAGTTTGTTTGTACGTATATGAAACAGTTGCATAATTACTTAAGTGAAAAAGCAAGCTACAGAATTTTTTATACCTCCATTTGTGTAAGGAGAAGGGGCTATTGGAATGCTTTTGTGTGTGTAGACTTGTTTCTGGAAAGAGCCAAAACATTGATACAATCATGGCAGGGCACTGGGGAACTGAGAATCCCAATTTAAAAAAAAATGTTTTTTTACATGTGAATTTTTTAAAAAGACTTATTTTATTATTTGAAAAAGAGTTAGAGAGAGAGGTAGAGACAGAGAGAGAGGTCTTCCATCCGCTGGTTCACTCCCCAGATGGCCGCAACAGCCGGAGCTGAGCTGATCCTAAGCCAGAAACCAGGAGCTTCTCCCGGGTCTCCCATGTGGGTGCAGGGGCCTAAGCACTTGGGCCATCTTCTACTGTTTTCCCAGGCCGTAGCAGAGAGCTGGATCGGAAGAGGAGCAACTGGGACTAGAACTGGTGCCCAAATGGGATGCCGGCGCCTCAGGCCTGAGCTTTAACCAGCTGCGCCACAGCGTTGGCCCCTACATGCGAATTTTTAAAACCAAATCCATTTTTAAAGTGTTTAAAAGTTTTTAGCATGCTGTTGAAACTCTGTAGAACACTGTGTATAAGCATTGTCCTTTGTGCTATAGAGATAAGATAGGTTGAGTCTTTTGTCTTCCAGGAGCATGTGGCCCAACAAGAGGGTCAAGCCAGGGCAACTGATCACTATCCACTTCTACTGTACCTTGTCTTATTGTGCTTTCCTTTATTGTGCTTTGTGATATTGCGTTTTTAACAAATTGAAGGTTTGTGGCAACCCTGCTTAGAGCAAGTCTATTGGCACGTTTTTCCAATAGCTGAGATGATTACTAGAATTTTTTTAGCAATAAAGTACTTTTTAATTAAGGTATTTACTTTTTTTTTTTTTTACACATAATGCTTGTACATTTAATAGACTACAGCACAATGTAAACGTAACTTCCTTATGTACTAGGAATTAAAACATTTGTGACTTGCTTGATTGCAATATCTGTTTTATTAGAGAGTTCTGGAGACAAACCTACTATATCTCTGAGGTCTGCCTGTACCCTGAGGTAGGAAGTGGTTAAGTTTGAGAGTAGGGGAAGAAGGGATTTGGGAAATGAGATGTGAGCTGTAAGTTCTACTTCTCTGTGTCTTCTCTATCCTCCAGTGAGCCAAACAAAGGGAAGGCACAATTTTTCTTCCCTTTTTCTGTTTGCAAAAGTGAGAGATACGGTTTGTAAAAAATTGAAGCTTGAAAGAAATATTCAACACAGAAAATGGAAACCCCATAACTCCAAGATAACTGCCATGAAATTTGACGTATATCCTCCCTATTTTTTCCTATGAGTGTTTCAGATGCTTATTTTGTAAATGCATATTACACCTAACTTGACTTTGTTGTTTAACAATATATCTTGGATACTTTACCACAAGAGCACCTGTCCAACCACCATGTTCTTTTAACAACTATCAATTTAACCAATCCCTTGTCATAGACATCTGATTTAGTTCCAGTTTTTCAGTATATAGATAATTACCCAGCTGACCAAGGATTTTGGAAGAATAAATTCTTAGGGGAGAATTTCTGGGTAAAAGGATGTGAACATGTAAGATTTTATTAGCTGTTTCCAAATTGCCCGCCAAATGGCTGTACAGATTTCTCTCACCAACTGTGGAGTATGAATTCATCATTAACCACACATTTTCCAGCCCTGGGCTTTTAAATCAGGATTATAACAAAAAAAAAAAATCTTAATTTGCATTTTCTTTAATTCTTTGTAAGCATCTTAGGTTAACACCCGTTTGACATTCCTCCATGGGTGAACTCTCTGTTCATGGGAAAAGAGAGATGCTAACCCGCTGGTAAAAAGTGTTTTCTTGAACATCTCATTCAAGAAACAGCAGTCCCCAGTTGGCTAATTTCTTAAGCCATAAGAAATTCCAGTTTCCCCTTTAACAATTGAAGACTGAATCTAAAGACAGTGTTAGAGAATTTAAGATTTGAAATAAAGTGTTAAGGACCCCAGCTTGTTGTTTTTTGTATCTTAGAGCTTTGCAATTCTTTTAATACTAGCTTATGGGAAGTAATCTGCATACCAAACAATTCACTATAATTGTAGTCTACAATTCAATGGTTTATCTACTCAAGGAGATAATCAAACATCACCATAATCAATTTTAGATCATTTCATCACCTGAAAAAAATTTCATACCCATTATTAGTTACTCCTCCTTCCTTCCAAATCTCATTGTTCTAGGCAACCACTACCTTCTGTCTCTAGATTTGCCTGGTCTGAGCATTTTATATAAATAGAAGCATAACATATGTGTTTTTTGGGGGACCAGTTTATTTAACTTAGCAGGTTTTCCAAATTCATGAATACTATAGTATTTCTTTCTTCATTCATTCTATTGCAAAATGACATCACAATGTAGGGATATATGACATTTTGTTTATCCATTTGTCAATTGATAAACATTTGTGGTGTTTCTACTTTTTGGGTCTTATGAATAATGCTGCTATGAACATTAGTATCCTAAAAATGAAATTGCTGAATAAGAAGATAAGCTTAGCTTTTTAAGAATGGTAAGATGAAAGGCTCTATGCCATTTTATATTCTCACCAGCAGTGTTTAAAGTTCTAGTTTTTCTCTTTCCTTGCCAGTACCTGTTATTATCCAACTTTTTGACTATTGCCACACTAGTAAGTATTAAGTGGTATCTCATTGTGGTTTTGATTTGCATTTCCCTCATAGCTTATGATGATGAACACTTTCCAGTATGGTTACTGGCCCTTTTAGTAAATCTTCTTTGGGTGAATGTTCAGATTCTTTGTGCTTTGGGAGGGAGAGAGGGCAGTCGGTGGGGGATTCAGAAAGAAAGAAGAAGGAGTGCACATGTGAGCACACACTGCCTTCTGTGGGTCATTCCCCAAACGCCCACAAATGCCAGGGCTGGGCTTTCCGAAGCCAGGAAGTCAATCCAGCTCTCCCTCCTGGTTGGCAGGAACCCAATTACTTGAGTCTTCACTGCTGCGTCCCTTAGCAGGAAGCTGGAATTAGGAGCTGGAGCCGGATACAGGACCCACTCTGATGTGGATAAATACATCTGAATTGGTGTCTTCACAGCTAGGCTAAACATGTGCCCCTTCCCAATTTTAAACTGCATTGTCTTTTAATTCAGTTGTAAGAGTTCTAGCTTGTATTACTTTTCATAGCTTAGAAATAGTTAGAAATTCAGATAAGATTTCACTGTGGCTCACTTGGCTAATCCTCTGCCTGTGGTGCCGGTTCCCCGGGTTCTAGTCCCGGTTGGGGTGTCAGGTTCTATCCCGGTTGCTCCTCTTCCAGTCCAGCTCTCTGCTGTGGCCCGGGAGTGCAGTGGAGGATGGCCCAAGTCCTTGGGCCCTGCACCCGCATGGGAGACCAGGAGGAAGCACCTGGCTTCTGGCTTTGGATCGGTGCAGCACGCTGGCCGTAGCAACCATTTGGGGGGTGAACCAATGGAAGGAAGACCTTTCTCTCTGTCTCTAACTCTGCCTGTCCAAAAAAAAAAAAAAAAAAAAAAAGAAAAAGATGTGGTGAATTCTGATATAGTGGTCAAAGGAAGGAGTAGACACACATTGATGAGTTTCAGAGTCTCTGGACCATGGTGTGTCTCCATCCAGGAATCTATGTGGCTCCTTCTTGTGTCCCAGTAGAAGCAGGAATATTTACATCACTGTGTATGTATCCTCCATGGCCTTTCTAAATTATCTTATAAAAAGCCTCCAAAAGATAGTGGATGCTTTCATTGGTGTCAGAAGTCATAATGAAATAAACATTATGTGAAGCTGACTTGGTTCCGGATGCAGAGTTAAAGATCTAAGGGAGATAATTCTATTGCTAAGAGCCAGAAAACATTACAAAGAAAATAAAACTGTTGTGATGGCATTGAATATTCAAGGCTGTTTATGAATAAACACATTTGCCTGGATGGATTCATTTACATTTTGATAATTTTGATATATGAAATATTTAATTAAAATTCTTTAGAGTAACTTGTCAGGCATGTGGCCAAACATTTAAGCCACCAGTTAAGACACTTCATCCTGTGTCAGAGTGCCTGGCTGGATACCAGTCTCCAGCTCCCAACTCTAGCTTCCTGTTAATGCAGACTCTAGGAGGCGGTGGGATGGCTCAAGAAGTGGGGTTCCTGCCACTCACATGGGAAATCTTGATTGAGTTCCCAGCTGCCAACTTCAGTTCCAGATTGGGGGAAAGGCATTGTGGACATCTGGGGAGTGAACCAGCTGATGGGATTGAATTTCTCTCTCCCTGTCTCTCTCTGTTTCTCAAATGAATAAATAAAAAACAAAGCAGCTTTTCTCTTTGAAGTGTTATTTCCCTTTATCTAGCAGAGGATAACATCTTTGCTATTACTTGTACTATGGGATTCAAATATGTTTACTAGAATACATTGCACAGCATGTTACCTGCTGTGCCATGCTTTGTACACATTAGGTGCATGGTAAGCATTTACTTTGACTTAAATTGGAATAGCATCTATGGAATGGAAAAGATATCATCTGAGATGTTATGCCCAGGGAACAGAGAAGCTTATCTTTAAAATTTTTCCTGTAGCCCATAGGTAGATTTTAATTAATTTGGCAAATAAAAAATATCTGATATAGGCACTTATTTCTCTGCCTCCTGCCCCGATACATTCTGCATGGTCTCAGTAGTAATCCATTCCTGTGCATGGTGGCCTTATCAGTATACTCTCCCTTATATTAAATCTTAATCTCTTCCTCTGTAATTGAAACACATTTTCTCTGTCTCCTTCCTAATGACAGAAAACACAGGACCATCCTTCAGTTGTCACAGTTTACCTGCTTACTTGAGTCAAAAATACTTGAACCAGTAGATGTGACATGGGATTTAGAATCTGGGCTATGGCCTCTTCCCTACCCCCCTACTTTGTATTCCTTTTATTTCTCAGTCTCACAGAGCTGATGTGAGGGTCTTCTCTCAGTGGAGTTCTAGACAGAAGTTAATCAGTGCCATTATTTTGTTCTTATTCCTTCACTGATGGGGGTCGGGGACGATGTAGTCAGTGGTACCCACTGAATGCTGTGGCAGGCAATTAAGGTGGAGTGACACCCTGGCTGCAATCCAGTACACAACAGGAAACTCTGCCTCCTGTTTGTTATGGCACTTAAAAATTATTTATTTAATTTGAAAAGCAGATGAGAGAGAGAGAGAGGTAGGTGGAGAGAGAGAGAGAGAATGAGAAAAAGCATGAGAGAGACACAGATCTCCCATTCACTGGTTCACTCCTCTAAATACTTGGAAAGGCTGGGAGTGGCCCAAATTGAAACCAGGAGCCAGGAACTCAATCCAGGCCTCTTACATGGATGGCAGAGACCCAATTAGTGGAGCTATCACCTGCTGTGATAGGATGCACATTAGCAGGACGTTGTGCACAGTGCACAGCCAGGATGCACATTAGTAGGAAGCTGGGTTGAGATTGGAGCGTGAACTTGAACATAGACATTCTAATATGGAATGTGGCTATCCCATGTGGCATCTTAACCACTATGCCAGATGACTGCAGTGGGGCAAGTTTTCAATGGAGAATATTTTGCAATGTTGGTATGAGGCATTCAATTCAGCATTTATATGTGGAACATTTCCCATGTGGGAGATTAGAGTTGTTCAAGAAATATTGTGGTCTGAATGCTTCACTTAGGTTTTCATTTTAATCCCCCAAACATCCTTCGAGATCAGTGTAAGAGCCACTGTCCTCATATCACTGATGAAGAAACTAAAGCTCAGGGGTCAGTCTGACATGGTATGAGTCACGTTTGGAAACTGAAGCAGGTATTCCGAGTGCAGTTTCCCACAGCCCCTTAGAGATCCCGGATACTCTCAGAGTCCAGTCTCAAGTGGGCAGTCTCTTCTAACCTTAAGCAGTGTTCTTATGTCTAAGTTCTTTCTGCTAATCATGGATGTGACCCAGGCCCAAAGCGTTCCTTAGCAATGTAAAACTCCAACCCCTTTGTTAGGCCAGGTTGGTGAGTTCTTGATTATGTTGCCTGTGAACTGATTCTTTAAAATTCAATTTAAAAAAGAACTCAAGAACCACCTTACTAGTGCAAAGGTGTCTCAGTTCTTTCCTCTGATTTCCAATAGTGCTGATTGCCTTAGTGACACAGATCACCACTCACTATTTTGGCTTTGCTGGTGGACATGGCTCATCTGTCACAAGACTTTCCCACTAAACCTAGGCTTTTTTAAAGAATTTTTCTAAATCCTTTGTGCCAGGCAGCCTGCTGTCCTTTGTTGCTTTTTGCTATCAGTGTCAGTTATAGCATTCTTATCATTCAGTCACTTAGATGGAGGGCAGGGGAGAATGTTCTAGATTTATTTTCATTTGAAAAGCAAGCTATGAGAAGAAAGTCAGGACATTCTATTTTTGGTGTGTAAATAAGAACATTATTAGAAACCTAATGTTGAGTTGGTTGTAATTTTTTTCCCTCAAAACTCAGTGGGAGGATTTCCAAGAAGTTGAGTGACAGCTCTTTTGTGCAGGGGAAAGTATACTTGATGGAAAAGCTAATTAACAAATGGTTACTAATCAGGGCATTTTATCCTGTTGAGAGAGGTTTTGAAGAAAGGATTATTTTTTTCTTCATAAGGACACATTACTCAATTCTCAAGTTCAACATGGTCATTTATTTTGTTGGCTGTCACTAGCTTAGAATGGAAAAAGGAATTATTAACTGAGATGATTTTTCATTGTTACATTTTCAGCCCTATTTTAGGCTCCCTTTCAGAGTCAGATGTGGATTTAACCAGCAAAATTTAGCAACCTTGGTGAAGTTGGATTTAGAAAGCCATTGCTAGTTGCTGTTGTTAACTTCTTGTTGGCCCCCATCTGGTGGGTCTGGCTTCCCAACTCAGAGGAAGGCCTATTCCTGAGGCTGTCTTGGAAGCTCTGAACCTTTCTTTACCTGGAGAATGCCATCTGCGGGTTCTTAGTCTGGGCTGCCTGATTTCTTTCTTTCTTTTTTTTTTTTTTTAAGGATTTATTTATTTATTTGAAAGTCGGAGTTACACACAGAGTGAAGGAGAGGCAGAGGCAGAGGCAGAGGCAGAGGCAGAGGCAGAGAGAGGTCATCTATCCTCTGGTTCACTCCCCAAATGGCCGAAACAGCTGGAGCTGTGCTGATCCGAAGCCAGGAGCCAGGAGCATCTTCCGGGTCTCCCATGTGGGTGCAAGGGCCCAAGGACTTGGGCCATTTTCTACTGCTTTCCCAGGCTACAGCAGAGAGCTGGATTGGAATTAAAGCAGCCGGGACTCGAACCGGCACCCATATGGGATGCCAGCACTGCAGGTGGTAGCTTTACCCGCAGTGCCACAGCGCCGGCCCTGGGCTGCCTGCGCTGGGCTCAGGGCTGCCTGATTTCTAAAGTATCTTTCCAAGCAGCAGATTCACAAGGTAGTTAAGGTGAGATAATGAGACCAGACAGTGACATGGTTTATTGCTCTGCTGACTCCAGCAAAGTCAGCTGGGGAAGCAACAGGCCAGCTCCCTTAAGAACACAGCCTTGACCTAATGTATGGTCTCCTTTGTGGAACGTTGTCCTTTCTGTGGCACAACCCCTGAGGTGGCACTAATCAGATCACGTGTGGATCTTACATGCTATTGCAAGTGGATAGTTTCATTTCATTTGCAGTGGCTTTTCTCATTCTCATGTCATTGCCCTGAACTGGGTACCTGGGAATTATGCATGTAGCATGGGAGACTGTGGAAACTGCTCAGTTATTTCTGTGCCTTTGGCTCTCATAGTTATGGGAGTACAGACCTTTGTTTTCTCTGCATTTTGCTTTTTCTCTGTGAAGTCTGACTCCAGCTTCAAGGTCTGACTGACTGGAACAGCTTTCTCCTGAATTTGTTGACTGAACTTGATGTCTTTCCTTCCTCCTATGTAATAGATTCTCTCTGTGATCAATACTTTCCATCTAACACCTATTCTTAACTGGCTTAGTAGTCATTTGCCTTTTCAGATTTGTTTGTAGTGTGAGTAGAGCAGAGAGGGAAAAATTCTTTGTTCATTGTTACAAGAGTTCTATGATGTATGTACTGCATTTTTTGTACTCTTTTTTTCTCCTAATATCCTGAATACACAGCTATCCCAGAATTTTCAAAATTTCTTTTCCTATCTGTAATTTCTCTTTAGATTCTGAAAATGCAGTTAGTTTTGATTTTAAGGATTACCATATTCCTGTTCCTCTGCATGCATTTTCTTTAGTTGATCATTTTTTCAGTGATGGTGAATACCACCTTTAAGCAAGGTATTGGGTAAGGTGGTGTTGGAGGTCAGAAATGAAAGAGGGGTTTAAATTTCCTTATGAATGAGTAGGGGAGAGTAGATCTGTATGTGATTATCATGAAAAGTAGAAATTTTTTTATTTTTTTATTTTTTCATTTATTAAACTTTTATTTAATGAATATAAATTTCCAAAGTACAGCTTATGGGTTACAATGGCTTCCCCCTCCCATAACTTCCCTCCCACCCGCAACCCTCCCCTTTCCCGCTCCCTCTCCCCTTCCATTCACATAAAGATTCATTTTCAATTCTCTTTATATACAGAAGATCAGTTTAGTATATATTAGGTAAAGATTTCAACAGTTTGCCCCATATAGCAACATAAAGTGAAAAAACTATCATTGGAGTACTAATTATAGCATTAAATCACAATGTACAGCACATTAAAGACAGAGATCCTACATAATATTTTTTTAAAAATTAATTAATTTTCTATGCCATTTCCAATTTAACACCAGGTTGTTTTTTTTCATTTCCAATTCTCTTTATATACAGAAGATCAATTCAGTATATAATTAGTAAAGACCTCATCAGTTTGTACCCACACAGAAACACAAAGTGTAAAAATACTGTTTCAGTACTAGTTATAGCATCACTTCACATTAGACAACACATTAAGGACAGATCCCACATGGGATGTAAGTACACAGTGACTCCTGTTGCTGACTTAACAATTTGACACTTCTGTTCATGGCGTCAGTAATCTCCCTAGGCTCTAGTCATGAGTTGCCAGGGCTATGGAAGCCTTTAGAGTTCGCTGACTTTGATCTTATTCCAATAGGGTCATAGTCAAAGTGGAAGTTCTCTCCTCCCTTCAGAGAAAGGTACCTCCTTCTTTGATGGCCCCGTTCGAAAAGTAGAAATTGATACAGACCAGAAGTATCATGTGGGTAGAGTACTGTGAGCATGTGAAGTAAGGAAGGGAATCATGGAACGTCTCTGGGAAGAGGTGGCATTTGCAAAAGCCATGGAAAATCTAGACTTGAAGCTTCATGTAGGCAAGATCTATTATTTCTGTAGGATACCATTTTTTTTGCTGAGTCTTCATAGTCCTTATCCCACATTGATGCTCTAAAATATCTATTATGAAAAGGATGGGTTGTAATTTGGGTATAAAAATGTGAAACCCAGCTCTCTGCTGTGGCCAGGGAGTGCAGTGGAGGATGGCTCAAGTGCTTGGGCCCTGCACCCCATGGGAGACCAGGATAGGCACCTGGCTCCTGCCATCGGATCAGTGCGGTGCGCCGGCCACAGCACGCCAGCCGCGGTGGCCATTGGAGGGTGAACCAATGGCAAAAAGGAAGACCTTTCTCTCTGTCTCTCTCTCTCACTCTCCACTCAGCCTGTCAAAAAAAAAAAAAAAAAAAAAAAAAAAAAAAAAAGTCTTAGGGGCCAACAATGTGGTGTAGCGGGTAAAACTGCTGCCTGCAGTGCTGGCATCCCAGATAGGTGCGGTTTGATTCTCAGCTGCTCGACTTCTGATCCAGCTCTTTGCTATGGCCTGGGAAAGCAGTAGAAGGTGGCCCAAGCTCTTGGGCCTCTGTACCCACGTGGGAGATGCAGAAGAAGCTCCTGGCTCCTGGCTTTGGATTGGCCCAACTCTGGCTGTTGTGGCCATTTGGGGGAATGAACCAGTGGATGGGAGACCTTCCCCACTCCCTGCCTCTGCTTCTCTGTAACTCTGCCTATCAAATACTTAAATAAGTCTTTTTTAAAAAGTCTTACTTAAAGAGAATGTTATGACCATGAGGAGGAAGAGAACAGAAGGTGAAAACAAGTATCATCTGTGAGAATTTATCTCTCCTCAAATGTCCACTGAGAAGATACTCATCTGTTAATTCCAGCTTGCCCTAAACACCAAATGATTCTAGCTGCAGATGGGGAGGCTTTGTTGGAAATGAGAATTCAAGACAGTAACACAGGACTTGCTCTGTCCCCTTATCCACTCATGTCTCTTTAGCACTGATGGCTGGGTCACACACTTCTTGCCAGGACTCTCTTGGAAATGAAAGAGGTGACAGAGGTGACAGAAGGGCAGTGATATTCTTCTTTGAAATAGAATTTGATTACCCTTGCTTCTGTTCAGGTGGTGAGAAAAAGTCAACTGGAGAGGTTCTAAAATATCCTTGTCATTTTCGAAGGCAGTCCAAGGGCTCAGATGCACTAGCAAAGGCCACAGTGTTGTCATGGTGAAAGAATATTATCTTGCACCTGCCTGACCTAATCTCAGGTTTCACAGACATCAACAGCACAGAATCTGAATAGTCAAATAAACAAGGGAGGGCTCACAGGGAGGTAATCTCTAGTATGGTCCACTGCCTATTTTATTGGCGTGTTCATTTCAGAAAATTTACAAAATCACTTTGTATTGTTCAGGTTAAAGAGAAACCAAGAACCCACAATGTGGTGAGAATCCTTGAGGATTATGTAGAATTAGGCAGGGGCCAACTTGCTGAATTTTGTGACAGAGGTTTTGTGTGTGTCTGTTGGGTTCTGTAATATTAGTAACAAAATGGTTAAATGTTTTCATAGAAAATAGAAATATTTCAATTCATAGCATTTTTGCATTTTCATAGTTGATCCAACAATCTCTAATGTCTGCATTCTATTTATAATATAGCTGAAATTTGAACATACTTTAATTTATATATTACATTATTATAGGTTAGTGATTTTTCTGTTCTCACATATTTTTGGTACCTTTGTAATAGCATATACTCACACATTCTAGTATGCCTTGATTCTTCTTGTCTGTGGGCATGTCGTACCTCCTTGGCCTGATAATAAGTTCTAGTTGGGTAGATCCACTGTCTGATCCAGCTCTAGTCCCTAGTGTGATTAGCATAATGCTTGGCCTTCCATAGGTCTTTGAAACTATGTAATTAAATTAAAGCAAAAGACATCCTGTCTTTTGTTGCCGTGATATTTGTTTATAATCGAGGCAGGGAAGTTGTGGGAAATACTACCGTGTACCTAATCCTGGTACCATTTTCTTTCTTGATAACAGAATCTGATTTTATTTGGATCAGCAATATATCCAGGCCCAGGAGGTGAATCCAGATCAATATTAGGTAGTCAAGACAATGCTATTTTCTTTCATAGGTTTTTAATTTCTCAGCAGCTCTTGTGGTTAGGGGCAAGCATGTAACCCATTTACTACCAAGTCATAAGAGGAAATTGCCTGGAAGGCAGCTTCTCGCAAAGCTGTCGTCTCCTGCTTTCCTCTTCGATTGCTCTAAGTGTGGACCTGATGCCTGGAACTACAGTGACCATTTTGCTATGGTGATACAAGTATGAAGATAAAAACGAAGGGAGACTGATTATGTCTTGGATGGAATCATTAAGCAGCACAACTAATGCCAGGAACCACCCACCTCCAGACTTCTTTTGTGGAGAAAAACAAAGCCCTGTTGGTTGTAGCCACTATGGTTGGATTTTTATTGCTCTTGAATTGGAGAAGGGAAGGCGCAATGAGGGGAGAATGCCTACAGCAGGGTCCTCTCTTTGTCTAAAGGACAGCTGTGACAAGAGGACAGCAGAAAATCAGGCGAGTCTGTCTCACAGGTAGTTCCAGACAATTCCTTGGCACTAACTAAAGTCTTTAGGTTCTTTTGCATCCACTTTAATTTACTATTCATGTTGGATGAAAGAGCTTCAGTTGTACCTCTTATTTCACCTGTCCAAAATCTTAACACGCAATGTTATATTTGGCATTTGCCTTATAATTAACATGATATTGTGCATACTTATCTGTGTTTCTTTGTGGTCTATCAGTTCCTCATTTTAAGTAGCAGTAGCCAATTACTGATGCTATCTCTCCAGCATGGAAAACCAGAAGAGGTGTGGGTCTGTACCAGAAGTTCTCCAATCCTTATCATCAGAATTGCCAGGTGGCAAGTAACCCTAAAATCAAAAATTCCCCACCAGACCAAAAAAAAAAAAAAAGCTGTAGAGATACTAATTTAGTGTCTAGGTTGGAGTGTGTATTTTCAGATGTTCTCCAGAGGACTTGGAGACTCGCCAGGGTTGGGAAGCTTTGGGGATAATTCCATGATCCAGTTCTTTCTATCAAAATAAACTCAGGGAAAAGTGTAATTAGAGCTGATCTCTATAACCATCATATTAGGAAAAAAAGTGTAAGAAATCTGGGATGCTTAAGGTGTGAAACTCCTACTTAACTGTTATTGTTAATATTTCATCTAGAATATACTGAAGTCAGCACCTAATTTTTTGTTTATTGAGCCTTGAGTTTTTCTTGTATTTCCTTCTAAGTGATCTGCGGTTTCACAGTGCAGTTACAAACCTTTAAGGGTTTTCCTAATGACCCACGCTGGCTTTCTAGTTTTTATGGAGCTGAGTTCACTCCTTAGAGGTTGTTTGGGTCATCTGTGATATTCATAATAGGCCAACTCTCTCCATTTTTTTTTTTTTTGCTTGTCTGAAACTGAGGCACCTTTGAAACCATATATTTATTGTCATTCATGATAATTTCCCATTGGGAAATATCCAAGTTTACAATGGCTGCCCCAGGAAACAAGTTATATCTCATACCCTGCAGTTCAGGCATTTTAACTGCAAGGTTTTATTTGTTCTTACAGCTGTCTCAGGCATGATAATTCACCAGCCTCAGTGTCTTTGGAGAGTCTTCTTAAAGATATCAAAATGAATGTAATACACAAAGCTGAAGGAAGCAAGCAAACCGTTTGAAAAGAATGATACATTTATGGGTCATCTTAGCATTCACGTAAATGAGATACTTAGAATATTCACAGAGACAGAAATTGGAATGGTGGCTGCCAGGGACTGGTGGGCAGGGAGGAATTGGAAGTTGTTGTTTCTTGGGTGTGGAGCATCAGTTTAGGAAGATGAAAAATATTTTAAAGAGGGATGGTGGCGATAGCTGCACAATAATGTGAATGTGCTTAATGCTAACATTGACCCATACACTTAAAAGGGCAAACTTTATATTACATTTATATTTTTTCACAGACCTCAACTGATATTTTTGTATTCAGAAAACAATATACAATTTGCCTCTGTTATTCCTTTAATCTCCAAGTACAAAAGTGGGCTATTTAATAAATATGTATATTAAAGAAAGAATTAGAAGAAGATATAATGAGATTAAATCTTTATGCCTCAGATGTAATTTGATTCTTTTTTCACTTTGACACTTCCATAGATTTATTTATTTATTCAGCACATTGTATTGAGTATCTACCATGTGCCAGGCACTGCTGCAGATGCTGAGAGTATAGAGGGAAAATGCTTGCCTTCCTGGAGCCTGTATGCTAGCAGAGCAGATCTGAATTAAAAAAAAAAAAAAAGTATAATAGATGGGCTTGGGGCCAGTGCTGTGGTGTAGTGTGTTAAGCTGCCATCTGCAGCACTGGCATCCCATATGAGTGCTAGTTTGAGTCTCAGCTACTCCACTTCCAGTTCAGCTCCTGGTTAATGTGCCTGAGAAAGCAGCTGAAAGTGGCCCAAGTGCTTGGGCCCCTTCACCCACATGGGAGACCTGGAAGAAGCTCATAGCTTTGGATTGCCCTATCTCTGGCCATTGTGGCCATTTGGGGATTGAACCAGTGGATGGAAGACTCACTCACCCTCTCTCTCTCTCTCTCTCTCTCTCTCTCTTTCTGTATAACTCTGCTTTTCAAACAAATAAATAATTTTTTTTTAAAAAAAAGGGCTATGAGATGATGATGAGTTGTATGAGAGGAATAATTGAGGATTAGGAGGAAAGGTCCTTGACCGTAGAGGCTGCTCTGTCCACACTAGGGACTTGGGTTTGACTCTGTGAAAGAAGCTATTGCAGGATCTGAAGAGAAGAGGATTGCTCTGGCTGCTACCATAGGTGCGTAGGGCAGAATGCTCTAGTCCTGGTGTGGCAGAGATTGGTGACTTGGACCAGGATGGTAGCAATCGAGATGGTAGAACATGGTCAGGTTCTGAATGTGAGGATAAACCTGAGTAGATTTACTGCTGGATTGGATGTGGGATGAGAGAAAAACAGAACAATTGAGACTGATTTTAATGTTTAGGGCCTGGGCAACTGTTAAGATAGAGTTGTTATTTACAGATAGGAATGTTACACGGAAGCAGATGTGGAGGGTAAAACCAGGGATTTGGTTTTGGGTATTTGAAGCTTGGGGCATCTCTTAGACATCCCAGTGGAGGTTGTCACTTCAAGTTTGGAATTCAGGGAGGAGACAGCCAGACTAAAGCTTTGAATTTGTGACTGATGAGCAGAAAGACTGGATCAGATCACTAAGTGGGTGAGTCTAATATAGCCTATATGGTATATATAAAGAGGAAAAGATGGCTGAAGACTTGAGCTCTGCCTGGGTGTTCCAACATTCCTGATGGAGCAGATGTGCAGGGTTGAGACAAGCGATTGTGTGTCTTTGAAGCCAAGTGAGGAAAGTTTTTCACAAGAGAGGGCATGATCAGTGGTTTTGAATGCTTCACATAGGTCAGGTACAGTCATGTAAGAACTGAAAATTGACCATTGGACTAATCAAGGCTACCAATGACCTTAACAGTGCTAAGAGCTAAGTTGGGAAATGGTGTAGGGAAGACATTTTACTCTAATTGGAGGCCAAGTGATCTGTTTTTTAAGGAATCTTGCAGCAAAGGAGAAAGAGAAATAGGACAGTAGTTGGAGAAGGCAGAAACAGTCAAGAGAGGGTATTTCTGAGATGAGAGACATGGTAAGATGTCTTCCTGTTGATGTGTGTGTATTGGTAGATAGGGCATTCTTTTTTATTTATTTTATTTTTTAAACTTTTATTTAAAAAATATAAATTTATAGTAAGGTTATGGATTACAATGGCTTCCCCCTCCCCATAACTTCCCTCCCACCCGCAACCCTCCCATCTCCCGCTCCCTTTCCCATTCCATTCACATAAAGATTCATTTTCAATTATCTTTATATACGTAATTTAGTATATATTAAGTAAAGATTTCTTCAGTTTGCACCCACACAGAAACACAAAGTGTAAAATACTGTTTGAGTACTAGTTATAGCATTAATTCACATTGTACAACACATTAAGGACAGAGATCCTACCTGAGGAGTAAGTGCACAGTGACTCCTGTTGTTGACTTAACAAATTGACACTCTTGTTTATGACGTCAGTCATCACCCTAGGCTCTTGTCATGAGTTGCCAAGGCTATGGAAGCCTTTTGAGTTCACAAACTCTGATCTTATTTAGACAAGGTCATAGTCAAAGTGGAAGTTCTCTCCTCCCTTCAGAGAAAGGTACCTCCTTCTTTGATGACCTGTTCTTTCCACTGGGATCTCACTCGTGGAGATCTTTCATTTCTTTTTTTTTTTTTTATTTGTTTGTTTTTGCCAGAGTGTCTTGGATTTCCATGCCTAAAATACTCTCGTGGGCTCTTCAGCCAGATCCGAAAGGCTTAAGGGCTGATTCTGAGGCCAGAGTGCTGTTTAGGACATCTGCATTGTATGAGTCTGCTGTGTATCCTGCTTCCCATGTTGGATTGTTCTCTCCCTTTTTAATTCTATCAGTTAGTATTAGCAGACACTAGTCTTGTTTATGTGATCCCTTTGACTCTTAGTCCAAATAGGGCATTCTTAGAGTGGTATCTTCCAGTAGGAGAGAAGGCATGGGATCCCGTACACAAGAGGGGTGGATACCATAGTTAAGAAGGTGGACAGGATATGCAGGGTCATAAGAAGCATGGCACAGAATATCTGGGCTTCTGTGCAAGTTGATGGGGTGACAGCAGGTCAAGGAAGTTCTCTTCAGTGGCACCTGTTTTTCTGGGTGAGATAAGGAAGCCTTTTGCTCATAGTGAGTGGGGAGCAGGAGGTGCTAGATTTTGAAGGAGAAGGTATAAAGTATGTGCCAATGAGGGTGGAAAGGTGAATAGATTAAGTCAGTAATGGGAAGCTATTAATCTTAAAGAGGTTGAGGTTATAGGGGTTCTGTGTTCTTGAGGACCCTGCCTTCCAAAACACACAATGAAAGGATTTTGAGAGTTTGAGAGGGGAGAGAAGTGAGTTCAGATTAGGGGGATTGCTATGGTTTTGATGTAGTTTGTTCCCAAAGGGTTTGTGTGTTGGAAGCTTGGTTCACAGTGTGGTCGTGTGAAGAGGGGGTGGGAACTTTAAGAGAGTGGTCTACTGGAGGGTCAGTGGGGGTGCTACCCTCAGGACACATTGTTACAGCTCTGCTCTCATGCAGTGGGCTGGTAGTGCTCAGCAGAGGCAAGCCAGACCACTCAGTCTCTTCTGCTTCCTGCCTTTGGATATGATCTCTGCCTCTTACCTATGCTGCTGCCATGTACCAGAGGGCCTTCACCAGAGTGGAACTGATGCTGATGCCATGCCCTTGAACCTCCAGAACTAAGATCTAAATAAACCTCTTTTCTTTTTAAATTTTATTTAAGGTATACAAATTTCATGTATACAGATTTAGAAACACAGTGATACTCCCTTTTTTTTTTTTTTTTTGACAGGCAGAGTGGATAGTGAGAGAGAGAGACAGAGAGAAAGGTCTTCCTTTTTGCTGTTGGTTCACCCTCCAATGGCCGCTGCGGCCGGCGCATCTCGCTGATCCGAAGCCATCCTCCACTGCCTTCCGGGGCCATAGCAGAGAGCTGGCCTGGAAGAGGGGCAACCGGGATAGAATCCGGCGCCCCAGCCGGGACTAGAACCCAGTGTGCCGGCGCCGCAAGGCGAAGGATTAGCCTGTTAAGCCACGGTGCCGGCCTGAAACATAGTGATACTTCTACACACTCTCCTGCCCATGCTCCGGTTCTCCTTCCTCCTCCCTCTCCTGTAATGATCTACTTTCAGTTTACTTTATAGTCATAAGAGTAACCATACACTAAGTAAAGAGTTCAACAAATAGAAGAAAAAAAAAAAACCACACTATTCATCAACAGTAGAGACAAGGTCTGTAAACAGTCATCGAAGCTCAAAATCTCAATTTCACTCCTATACATTACATTTTTGGTACTCTGTTAGTTACCCCAGATCAAGGAAAACATATGGTATTTGTCTTTCTGGGACTGGCTTATTTCACAAACTATAATGATTTCTAGTAGTATCCATTTTGTTGCAAAAGAAAGGATTTCATTTTTTTTTTAATGATGGCATAGTATTCCATAGTGTATATATACCATAATTTATCTAGTCATAAGTTGATGGATATCTGGTTGACTTCATATCTTTTTTTTTTTTTTTGACAGGCAGAGTTAGACAGTGAAAGAGAGAGACAGAAAGGTCTTCCTTCAGTTGGTTCACCCCCCAAATGGCTGCTACGTATGCCAATCCAAAGCCAGGAGCCAGGTGCTTCCTCCTGGTCTCCCATGCGGGTGCAGGGCCCAAGCACTTGGGCCATCCTCCACTGCCTTCCCAGGCCATAGCAGAGAGCTGGACTGGAAGAGGAGCAACCGGGACAGAACCAGTGCCCCAACTGGGACTAGAACCCCGAGTACCGGCGCCACAGGTGGAGGATTAGCCTAGTGAGCCTCGGCGCCAGCCAATTTCATATCTTAGCTATGTGAATTGATGTGCAATAAACATGGGGGTAGAGATAACTCTTTCATATGCTGATTTCATTTCCTGTGGTAAATTCCTAGGAGTGTGATTGCTGGGTCACATGGTATATCTATTTTCAGGTTTCTAAGGTATCTACATGGGGGTACAGATCAGTCTTTCGTATGCTGATTTCTTCTGGTTTGGGTACATTAACAGAAGTGAGATGGCTGTATCATATATATTCAGATTCCTGAGGTATCTCCATACTGTCTTCCAGAGTGGTTGGACCAGTTTACATTCTCACCAATAGTGGATTAGGGTACCTTTTTTCTCACATCCCCACCAGCATTTATTGTTTGTTGATTTCTGTATGAGAGTCATTCTAACTGAAGTGAGGTGAAACCTCATTGTGGTTTTGATTTGCATTTCCCTGATGGCCAGCGATCCTGAGCATCTTTTTTTTCATGTGTCTGTTGGCCATTTAGATTTCCTCTTTTGAAAAATGTTTAAGTCCTTGGCCCATTTCTTCACTAGCTTGTGGAGTTTCTTGATCTCTTTGTATATTCTGGTTATTAATCCTTTATCAATTGCATAGTTTGCACATAATTTCTCCCATTCTATTGGTTGCCTCTTCATTTTCCTGAGTGTTTCTTTTGTAGTACAGAAACTTCTCAGTTTGATGTAATCTAATTTATTAATTTTGGCTTTGATTGCCTATGCTTCTGGGGTCTTTTTGAAGAACTCTTTGCATAAGCCAATGTCTGGCAGAGCTCTCCCATTGTGTTCTTCTCTAGTAATTTGATGGTATCAGTGGATTTAGATCCTTGATCCATTTTGAGTTGATTTTTGTATAAGGTGTAAGGTAGGAGTCTTGTTTCATACTTCTGCATGTGGAGATCCAATTTTCTTAGCACCATTTTTAAACCTCTTTTCTTCATAAAGTTATGCACCCTTTGGTATTTTGTTACAATAACAGAAAACAGACTAATGCTGGGGTGTTCAGAGATGTAGGGAGTTAAGGATTCTACATAAGCCGTCGGAGAGAAACTTGGGCTGTTTTTTCTGCTCTGCAATTGTCCCACCCTTCTTTTATTTTCCTCCACTTTCCATTTCTCCCTTATCTTCCCTTCCATCCACCCCTCCTCTCCCTCTCTCTTCCCTCTCACCTTGGTCCTTCCTTTCCCTCTGCTCTTCTCCTTCCCTTTCTCTTCTCCTCCCAAAATTTCTCCTCTCCCTTTCCTTCATTTTTCCTCTCTCCCTTCCTTCCTCCCAGTCTTTTTTTTTTTCCCTTAACTTTATCACTGAGACACTAAGAAGAATCTGCTATGAAATCTGTGGTCTGCAAATTGGCCAACATTGCTTTTAAAGCAAATAATTGTGAAACCACATGTTCTTTCCTTGACTGGGGAGAACTGAAGGCATTAAACAAATAATATTGGTAGTGAGGTGGTTAGAAGAGATTCTCCACTTTTTCCTTAAAAAATTCAAATTCCCCGTGAACGGCATTAGAATAATGGCTTGTCTTCAGTGTGAGAGTCATAGAGTTTTCCTTGGCATGGTCAAATAAAATAATGCAAAACTTTCAGTGCTTGACAAGCATGTCTTTGTTAATCAGCTGTGTTTTAACTTTTCTGATATTCCCAGGTTTTTTGGCCCTGGGGACTGATGGTTAAGAAACAAAAGAAATTGATACACGTGGAAGTGTTTTTCTTTCTTCTGTGGTTGTCCCAGTTCCTAGGCAATTTCAATAGGATTGGAGGTGTAAATTGGCCTAGTTTTATAGTCAATTATCATTTAAGACAATTCTGAATTGTTTAACAGGCCGATAATGAGTAATTGGCACATACTAAAATAGAGCAAAATAATTAGCTTCTGTTTCCCATGTGTTTAACATTTCAAGAACAAATTTATAACTGGTAGCAATTTCAACTTTAGCTACATCTGGGAAGTTTACATTTTTAGTCACATCTCATTTTACATCAGAGGTGTTATATTGATAGTTAATTTCCTTGCAAAAGTGTACTTGTGGCTTTTAATTACAGTAGTTGGATGTGAAATTTTTTTATATAAATATATTTTTAATTTGATGCTACCTATGATTCCATAGTTTTTTTTTTTTTAAGATTTATTATTTATTTGTTTGAGAAGTAGAGCTACAGACAGAGAGAGGGAGAGACAGAAAGAAAGATCTTCCATCCTCTGGTTCATTCCCCAAATGGCTGCAACAACTGGAGCTGGGCCAATCCAAAGCCAGGAACTTCTTCCTGGTCTCCACACGTGTACAGGGGACCAAGCACTTCGGCCGTCTTCCACTGCTTTCCCAGGTTGTCATCAGAGAGCTGGATCTGAAGAGGAGCAGCTGTGACATGAACCAGCACCCATATGGGATGCTGGTGCTGAAGGGTGAGGCTTAGCCCAGGACGCCACAGTGCTGACTACATGAAAGCTTATTCTTTATGTATTCAAATGGTAAGTGTATCTTTGCTTGTTCATAGCCTGCCTGTGTCCTGAAAGGTGGTTAACTGTGACAACTTTGGTGCTCATGGAGCTTAGTGAGGGCAAGATGGAAGAGGAAGCGGAGGGTGATTGTGGCAGGACAACATCTCCAGTTCCCCTCTGGGATCAGCCCAGGGAGTGGAAAAGCTGGCGATCCCTGTATGACTCATAGATGAAACAGGGCCAGCAGTAAAAAATGTGCTTTAGAATGATACAAACCTAGATTCTTGTCCTAACTGACCTTAGGTCAATTGCCCCACCAGATTTTCCATTTTCTCATCTGTAGAGTGAGGGCCATGACAGGGTCTCCCTGTAGGGCTGCTGTGATGAATGAATGAATGAGGTATGTGATACACTCAGGTCATGGAGTCTCAACAGGTGGAGATTTTGCCTCTCAGGGAATACCTGACAGTATCTAAGCAGAGAGAGAAAAAGTGAGGAAGTGCACAAGCAAGTGCTCCTCTCTGCTGCTTTATTCCCCAAATCCTGCCATAGCCAGGGCTGGAGCGGGCTGAAGCTGGAAGCCAGGAGCACAACATGGACCGCCTACATGGGTGGTGGGACGCACTGCTAGAGCTACCACCGCTTCCCACCAGGGTCTGTGTTAGCAGAAAGCCGATGTCAGGAGCTGGAGCTGGAAATCAAAGGCAGGTCATGTGGGACACAGGTCCTAAACAGCATCTTAACCACCAGGATGGATAAACACCTACCCTAGAGACAGGTTTTTATTTTTATTTTTTTAATTACTTATTTTATTTGAAAGGCAGACAGAGAGAGATGGGGGTGGGGGAGGTATCTTCCATCTTGTGGTTTACTCCCTAGTGCCCACAGCAACTGGAGGTGGGGAAGGTCAAGGCCAAGAGGAGGAATTCCATCTGAGTCTCCCATGTGGGTGGCATAGGCCTAGGCACTTGAGTCATCATCTGCTGCCTCCCAGGTATGTAAGTTGAATCAGAGACGTGGAGTAACCAAGACTGGAACTGGCATGCTGATATGTTATGTGACTATCCTGCTATGCCACAGTGCCTGCCACCATAGTGGTTTGATTGCTGTACTTATTTGGGGTTGGGGGATGGTCACTGGAATTTAGTGGGTGGCATCCAGGGATGCTGCTCTTCATCCTGCTTTTGAGAGGACAGTTTCCATGACCATAACTCCTCTCAAGTGTCCATGATGTGAGGTGGAGAAACTTTGACTTTAGCAAAATGCCTGGCCCAGGACAAACACTTTACAATTTTTTTTTTTAAATAAAGACTTACTTATCTATTTGAAAAGCAGAGTTACAAGGAGAGAGGGAGAGACAGAGAGATAGAGAGATCTTCCATCCACTTATTTACTCCCCAAATGCCTCAACCGTCAAGGCTGGGCTACGCTGAAACAAGGAGCTTCATCCAGATCTCCCACATGGGTTCAGGGGCCCAAGGACTTGAAACATCCTCTGCTGCTTTCCTAGGCTCATTAGCAGGGAGCTGGATTGGAAGTGGAGCAACCGGCACTCAAACTGGGCCATCTTCTACTGCTTTCCCAAGCCACAGCAGAGAGCTGGATCAGAAGTGGAGCAGCCGGGACTCGAACCAGCGCCCATATGGGATGCCGGCACTGCATGTGGTGGCTTTACCTGCTATGCTGTGGTGCTGGCCCCAGGAACCTTTTTAAGAAGCTGGCTAACACAGCATCCTCAGTGGCTCTCTCCCAGAAGAGATTCATACAAGACTCAGCATTTCCTCACTGTAAATTCTTCTACCTTTCTTTTCATTTCTGGATGGCTTTCTGACGCTAGCTCATAAACCCAAGGGGGCAGGGCCTCTGTTTGTCTTGTTCACCTGTCCTCAAAGCCTACATTTGTAGCTTAGCTCTACTACCTGTTTCTTGATCCTGGGGGCAAGTAACTTAACCTCTCTAACCTCCCAGTCACGTGCTTAACCTCTCTTAGCTCCTCATCTGTAAAATGGGGAAAATGATAGAACCATCTTTAAGGTTGAGGGAGGGAATGAATGAAATGATACACTCAAAGCCCTTTACGGGGCCGGCAGCACCGTGGCTCACTTGGTTAATCCTCTGCCTGTGGTGCCGGCATCCCATATGGGTGCCGGGTTCCAGTCCTGGTTGCTCCTCTTCCAGTCCAGTTCTCTGCTGTGGCCCTGGAGAGTAGTGGAGGATGGCCCAAGGGCTTGGGCCCTGCACCTGCATGGGAGACCAAGAGGAAGCACCTGGCTCCTGGCTTCTGATCGGCACAGCGCGCCAGCCGTGGCAGCCATTTGGGGAGTGAACCAATGGAAGGAAGACCTTTCTCTCTGTCTCTCTCTCTCTCTCTCTCTAACTATATCTGTCAAATAAAAAAATTTAAAAAAATTTTTAAAAAGCCCTTTACATGTGACCTTACATCCAAGAAGTGCTTAATAAATGTTAGCTATATTTATTGCTTGGAAGCAAATAGTGGATGGGATGTCTGTATGGAGGTAGGCGTGAAAGGTGTGAACTTGATGGAGAATGGGAATATAAAACTAACTTGGACCTGATGTGCCGATAGTCCCACTTCCTCTTTGCTTTTTAATTTATTAGTTATTGTTTTCTATTTATTTCTTGAATATTTATCAAATATTTAGCTGTATGAAATCTTCTTTTGAATATTTGAGAAAAAGTCAAAAGAACAGTATTCTCAAGCACATGAAATACAAATGTACATGCCCATAAATAAAGTTTATAAAATTTAAAACATGAATAAATACAATTTTAAAAATTAAAAAAAAGTTTGTGTGGTAGCCACAACTCAGTCATTTCATTGTTTCTTGCTGCTTTTGTGCTACAGTGGCAGAGTTGGGTAGTTGTAATAAAGGCTGTCTGGTAGTAGTTGCAATAAAGACTACAACATTTACTATTTGTTCCTTTACAGAATAATGTGCTGGCTCTTGATTAGTACTAATGTGCTGCTGTCTATTTCAAGCATAAATTTGGGAGGGTTGTGGATGGTGAGATGGGAAAGCCTAAAAGCTCTCCAGCTAATCCCCTGTTAAGAATGTTTTCGTGATATGGTAATATCTCAGATTATTCACATCCTATATCCAAATTTAGGAACTAACACATCCTAAGGTTGAATAGACTAAATGACTTTCAAATTTCTTCCTTTTAAAAAAAAATAAATAGAAACTGAATATTGCTAAAATTTGCAAGTTATTGAACCTACTTCTAATAAGGTAACTTGCAAATATAATTATTTCTTAATTTTTTAAAGTAATTTCATTCTGGCTCTTATGTAATTATATGAGATTATTATAATTTAAATACACTACTTAAATTCCTATTATTATTAAGCTGAAAAATGCTGATGAAATGCTGGCTTGGTGTGCATGAAATAGGCTGTTATAACACAGGAAATTGCTTTAGTGCTTATCTCAAATAATTTGGAAGACAATTGTTGATGCCAAGTTAATTTTAAAACCATAATAAATTGAAACACTAAAAAGAATTTATTTTCTTACTCATCAATACACAAATATCTAAATGGAATTGACAATATTCATAACAAATGATATAGATTAGAATTTAATTTTCAGGGACAGATGTTTGGTGTAGTGCTTAACTCGCCACTTGGGATCCCATATCAGTGTGCCTGGTCCCACTATTCTACTTCCTATCTAGTTTTCTGCTGATTTGCACCCTTGAAGACAGCAGATGATGGCTCAAGTGCTTAGGTTATTGCCATGGATGTGGGAAACCTAGATTGAGTTCCGGGCTCCTGGCTTTGGCCTGGCCCAGTGATGGCTATTGTAGGCATTTGGGAAGTGAACCAGCAGATCGAAGGTCTGTCTCTGTTAGTCTCTCTGTCTCTGTTTCTCTTTTTGTGTATCTTTGCTTTCCAAAAATAAATAAAATTTAAAAAATTGATTTTCAGTTGCTGAATAGTGACTATTCTCTTCCTTGTATATATTTGTTATTTTTTTTTTTTATTTAGACAGGCAGAGTTAGACAGTAAGAGAGAGAGAGAGAGAAAGGTCTTCCTTCTGTTGATTTACCCCCCAAATGGCCGCTACAGCCAGTGTGCTGTGCTGATCCGAAGCCAGGAGCCAGGTGCCTCTTCCTGGTCTCCCACGTGGGTGCAGGGGTCCAAGCCCTTGGGCCATTCTCCACTGCCCTCCAGTACCACAGCAGAGAGCTAGACTGGAAGAGGAGCAACTGGGACTAGAACCCAGTGCCCATATGGGATGCTGGCACTGCAGGCAGAGGATTAACCAAGTGAGCTATTCAACTGTCATACTTGAGTTGCTAGTATGTATGGAGTCAAATATGGGTTATATGTAGCATTGTGAATTAGAGGTTCGTTGCTCAGACTAAGAAGTCTAACAGTTTAGCACTGGGTTCTAGCTCCTTTTCTACTGTGTGACCTTGCTCTAATTTTCTTAACATTATTTTCATCATCTGTACAGTGGATTCATGAACAGGGCCTGCATCATCAGGCTGTTATGAAGATTACTGAGAAAAAATTGTATGAAATACTTCGCAGTCATGCTTGCCATATAGCTCATTGAGTGTTAGATGATATACTGTAAATACGTTAATTAGCCCCAGCAATCTTATTTAATGTTGCTAATTTTAACATAAGCTAGATGTATTGCCATCAATAGGATTGTGAGAACTTGCTTGGTCCCACCTGTTTGTAGCTATGCTGCAGTTTGTAGCTTTAGTGGGTTTCAGAATTGGAAAGTACAGAATACTTCTTTGCCACCAAATTCTTTAGCTCTTTTTCCTTGGGGCAACCCGGTCACCCATTGGAAACATTGTATTCGTATACCTGCCACTTCTGGCACCTTGTTCAAGCCTTACAAGCCCATATATTTTCCTTTCCAGGACAGAGACTCATATGTGGCCCAAGAGATCCAAAGGCTAGGTGGCACAGAAGCTCCTTGGTGCCTCGCCAGCTTTCTCAGGTCATTGCATACTCATAAAATGACAATGTTTGTTGGCCCATCTGTGCTGAGCTTATGAAGCTGCCTTTGGCTATAGATGCCTGGCTGTGGCAGAGACCTGGCAATCAGAGGCTTCTCAGCATACTGGTAAACTGTGGCTTTGCAGTTGCATGTGATTGTGAAACTCCAAGTCTCAGTGGAGCCCAGGTGTAGCAGTGAAATGCCAGGCTGTCCAAAGACAACAGGTTTGCCTACCTGGGAAGGGGATGTTTATAGGAAGTAATAATTGAACTGGGACCCTTGTTGGGGAGGGAGGTAGAGTAGTGAGAATGTGTTTTCTCACCAAAGACTGACCCTTTGTACATGGTTCTGAAGTGTAGGAATTTCTAGTGTCTTACACGTAGTTGTGCTGTTTTCACTTGTGTGTATCTGTGTGTGGTTTTGTGTCATGTAGAAATAAGTGAAGATTACCTAAATGAGAGCAGAGATTATTCAGATTATTTATTATTTATTAGCTGCGACAAGAAAGCAGCTATTATTGTTTCACAGAAATTCTCAGAAGTGAGTGTTAGAATGTGAAAGCCCTCTGGGGAACAAAGGGGAACCTTTAGGTATATACACTTTGAATCTGTGGGAAGCTGTGGTTGGGCTAGCTAAAACTAAAGCGTTTCATGTGTTTGGTTTGGGGGTAATATTTGGTCCTGAGTTGGAAGTAGGAACAGATAGGGAAGGAACAGTCACTGTTCACATCCCTACCATGGCGTCTGGTAGCTTCAAAGGTTGAGGTCAGGATTCTGTTGTCAAATATGATTTGGCCATGTTCTTTTTGTGTAGCTAGTCTCTCAGTCTTTTTGTTTACCATTTTATGACTTGTCAGTGGTTGACCTATTCATGAAAGGCTAAGATCCAGACCTTCGCCTCTCAGAGGTTATCCAGTCGTCCCCAGGGACAACTGTATTGCTAGATCTTTTTGATCTTTTCATTACTGTATTATCATGGCGGTCTAAACAGATTGGCTGCGCAGAAGCTTTTAATGCTCTGGGTGGAGTGCAGTGAGCAATATCATGACCTCTATGACAAAAATAAGATAATTAATAGTCCCTGTAAGTTACTTCTGAGCCAGGAGGACCAATTGCTTAGCCACGGCCAAAAGAACACATTTTATAGGCCATGAGGATCAAACTTAGAAAGCCAAGTAACTGTTTCCTTAGGATCACATTTGTTCTGTTCCACCTTCCCTGCTTCATTGATCCAAGTAGAGCAAGGAGTAATAGCACTGGTACAGACACCACCATGATCAGCCAATAAGGAATCTAGAGCAACGCAGTTGTCCAGCACTGTTTGTGCCAATGAGTTGAGCCTGATCTCTATTCCATCTAGGGCAGAGGTAGTACCATTATTAACTTCTGTCAGAGTTAGTGATAGATTTTAATTTATAGTTGTTTCTATGTATAAGATTCCCATCATTGAGAACATTGCTCTGATTGTTTTCACAAAGAGTGAGTCAATAATTTCCCCAGGTAGAGTGCTTGAACAATCAAGGGTGGCCTGATTTTGGAGCTTACATCCAGCCTTTGTGATTTATAGTCTCTGTGCATTGATGACTTGGAATATTATTCCTGAGGTATATGAGGTTTTAATCTGAAGCACATAGGATCAGCTTCTTGGCCACATATGGCTCACTAGGTTAATCCTCTGCCTTGCGGCGCCGGCACACCAGGTTCTAGTCCCAGTCGGGGCACCAGATTCTGTCCCGGTTGCCCCTCTTCCAGGCCAGCTCTCTGTTGTGGCCAGGGAGTGCAGTGGAGGATGGCCCAAGTCCTTGGGCCCTGCACCTCATGGGAGACCAGGAGAAGCACCTGGCTCCTGCCATCGGATCAGCGCGGTGCGCCAGCTGCAGTGTGCCAGCCGCGGCGGCCATTGGAGGGTGAACCAACGGGAAAAGGAAGACCTTTCTCTCTGTCTCTCTCTCTCAGTGTCCATTCTGCCTGTAAAAAAAAAAAAAAAAAAAAAAAAAAAAAAAAAAAGAATTACTTTCCAGTAGGTGCTTGTGAAGATACAAGTCAATAAAATTGTTCATAACATAAGGTCAGAACTAACGCATCACATTGGGTAGATTACATATTTGATTTTTTAAGTGTCTCTTCCAGGTAGCAAATTATTTAAATCATCATGCTGGAGCTAGGAAATTTGTTGAATTCAAATGTAGAACTAGGGTCTGAACAACTGATTGTGATAATCAATCATTGCTGATGAAGGACCACAGCAAAGCCTGAGGTTGATAAGTTTAGAGTCATTTGTTCACTTAGGTATAAGTGGAAATACCATTGGCTGTAATTCCTTATGATCTAATTTAAGAGACTGGAATTGGCTGAGGGATTTTTGTTATGGAGATCCAGTGATGGATGGCATGTTCAGCAGTCAGTAAGTTTGAAGGAATGGCTAGTGTTTGGGATAAGTTAAGGGTACATATTTTGTGACCTAACAGTTACAATGACAAGGAAAGAAAAGACAAACACGGTCACTATGGCTGACCAACAATCAAAAGTCTACAGAAATGAAAAGAGTGATTATAAAAGGAGATACAAAGCAAAACAGAAATTAGGCATTGATCTTGGCCCATTGTCTTGGGTGGAAGTTGTTTTCTATCCAAGGACATCAGCTGTCTACTTCTAAAAATTGGCTACTTCTAGAGGATCTTTAAGGATTTGTTTTGAGGTCTCATTCTAGGGTGTCTTCCACTTCCATGGAATTCTGTGTGGTTTGTCTAATTGTGAACCTAGGAGTAGACTCCCTGGAGTTTCACTGCTGCATTTCTTGCTAATACTACCTGATAAGATCTCTTCCAATGAAGAACAGTTATTTTCCCTGATGTTTTTCAAGAGATAGATTTCCTAGTTGAAGATCATGAGGAGGTTATTTAGGAAGATGTGGGAAGTATACTATATTAGTCAGCCTATCTTTACTATAAATAAATACCTGAAACAAGCTACTTATGAAGGAGGGAGGTTTGTTTTGGCTCATGATTTTGGAAGTTTATAGTCTAAGATTGGGCAGGCCCCATCTGTTCATCCCATTGTACGAGGCTGGTAGATGGCCACAGCAGAGTGTGAATGGAAGCCTGATCACATGGTGAACCAGGAAGCAGAGACACAGGGAGCATGCACATCATTTATGTCAGTGTATTTTCTCCTTATTAAGCCACCAGGATTCAGTCATGGACGCTGTGCTCCAACAACCTAATCCAATCTAATTACTTTCCAAAGGCCCCACCTTCAGTTACCATAATCAAGTTAAGTGTCCATCCTTACACTATTAACCAGTACTATTTTTAAAATTGGTAATTTATTTATACAGTTTAAAAATTATTTTATAATTTTTAAAACATTTTGTTACCTTCACTTCAAATGTAGACATTGTACACATATATACTAATTTTTCTTTTTTTTAAGGTTTATTTATTTATATGAAAGGCAGAGCTACAGAGAGGCAGAGGCAGAGGCAGGGAGAGAGAGAGAGAGAGAAAGGAGTGAAGTCTTCCATCTGCTGGTTCACTCCCCAAATGGCTGAAATGGCTGGAGCTGTGCTGATCCAAACCTAGAGGCCAAGAGCATCCTCTGGTTCTCCCACATGGGTGCAGGGCCCCAAGGTCTTGGGCTATCTTCCACTGCTTTCCCAGGCCATAGCAGGGAGCTGAATCGGAAGTGGAGCAGCTGGGGTTCAAACTGGCACCAATATGGGATGCCCCTAAGTATTATTTTTTTTTTGACAGAGATACTAATATCATAGAATGAGGGGTTCATGAGCATGATTATATTGTGAGGAAAGAAGAGTATGTTGTCATTTACATGGTATGATTCAGTGAAGGAATATTTTTAACTAAATATCAAATGATATGTTATATACTGTCTCTGTATATTCCACAAATAAGAGAAGATGTGATGTTTTTCTTTCACTTAACCTTTAACATTTTTTTAAAAAAAATCAATAATTTTTTTGAAAGAGTTACAGAGAGGCAGAGGCAGAGGCAAAAGCAGAGAGACAGAGAGAGAGGTCTTCCATCTGCAGGTTCACTTCCCTCATGGCTGCAACAGCTGGAGCCGAACTGATCCGAAGCCAGGAGCCAGGAGCTTCTTCTGGGTCTCCCACATGGGGGCAGGGGCCCAAGGACTTGAGCCATCTTCTACTGCTTTCCCAGGCCATAGCAAAGAGCTGAATCAGAAGTAGAGCAGCTGGGACTAGAACCGGCACCCATATGTGATGCTGGCACTGCAAGCAGCAGCTTTACCTGCTATGCCACAGTGCCAACCCCTCCATTAACATTTAATGTAACACTTTGGGGAACAAGCATTTAATACATGCACTTTTGAGGGACAACCGAATTTATAACTAAACTAAAGCAGACATCTTAATCTGTTAAGGTGATAGGGCTGGATATAATTCATGATTCCCTTGTAATATTTTTTCTGGGACTCTGTGAAGCTGAACAGAATGTGGTGTTTGAGATGAAATCTTTGAACACATGGGCCTTCTAGTTACTGATTCATAGGAGGACAGCAGATGTGCCCCTGAGGGAGTACACTGTCTTGATGATAAGGGCCAGAGGAATTCACATTAGCCAAGATGAAAGAGATGCTGTTAGACCAAAACTTTAAAATCCTGTATGACATTATATGTTATTTTTCTAGGCTATCCTGAAAATGTTGTAGTTTCATCTTTCTCTGATGGCATGATGATTTGTGGCTGGATTTACTTTTATTGGAAATATTTTGGGTATGGCTTTTAAAAGATTTTGTCCTACTTTTCTACCCTCCTCCCCCATGTTTACTATAGCTAGAGAGATCCTATAAGTTCATTTCTGTGACAGTCCACTTAACTTTTGCTATTCAAGAATTAGATTCTGGCTAACACATATGCAAGTTGATAACTTTTGGCAACCTTGGGTTGTATGCACACAAAAGAATCTTAAATTCTTCTATGAAGAGTTGCTTGTCTTTTCTGGATTTAGGGAGCACTTAATTATAATTCTTCATTCGGTTTGGGTTCAAGGTTTAAATTCTGCAGTTACCTGATTACTTTACTCATGGGTTTAATGGATCTTGAGATGCCAGGTGGCCTTTTGGGATCTTAGGAGAGTTGTTGAGAAAAGGTAGGGACTTTGGGAAGAGGAAGAGGAGTTAACAAAAGTGCAAAAGGAGAGCAGTCCGAAGGATAAGGGGGAAGAGGGTGAGCTGGACAGAGGCAACTGAAGGATGCAGAGGTGTGCTAGCTTGTGCTGCTCAAGATTGTTGAATTGTTCATTGGCTTGGCAAAATAATCTTTTGGTGAAGAAATTTTTGAATCATATTTTTGTTTGGAGACCTCTGTGTGCCAGCAGAAATGCTGCTCATGGCATAAAGCATCTTATTCCTTTTATTTCATTTTTTTTTTTTGCCCAAGATGTTCTCATATAAGCAATTTTGTTTAAGTCAAATGTTCCTCAAGTATCCCTTGCAGGTGGCCTTGATGAAATTAGGCAACGTAGGCACAGGAATTAGGGTTGCAATCAGAGTACACATAGGAAGCAGGAATTTTTTCTTGTGGAGGAGAGAAATTTGATTTAGATGATCCCTTGACAGCTGGCAACAGTTGGTGGAAAGTGATGCATATGCACATAGGGTCTCAGACCCCTCACCTAATATTGGCTTCCTTCAAATGCACACCTGACCTCCCCACAGGAAAATGAGAGAGAATGCTCTTTCTGGATTTTTTCAAAGATTTATTTATATATTTGAAAGTCAGAGTTACATACAGTGAGAGTTACACAGAGAGACAGAGAAAGAGAAGTCTTTTATTTGCTGGTTCACTCCCCAGATGGCTGCAATGGCCAGGGCTGGGCCAAGCTGAAGCCAGGAACCTGGAATTTCATCTAGGTCTCCCATGTGGGTGGCAGGGTCTCAACTCTTGAGCCATCTTTGCTGTTTTTCCCACTCCATTAGCAGACAGCTGGATTGGAAATGGAGCAGACAGGAGTCTAACTGGCACCCATAGGGGATGCTGGTACCGCAGGCAGTAGCTTAACCTGCTGAGCCACAATGCTGGCCCCTCTTTCTGGGTTACAGCCAAACTTCCAGGAGAGAAAACAGAGATGGAAGGAGGGCCTTTCCAAGTTTTATTGGTGGCCCACAAAAACATTTGTCCAAATAGGTACTGATCTCTTGAGAATTGCAGAGTCACCAGTCTATGAAGTTGGCTCAAGTAACAGGCTTCTAGGGCTTGTGCCCTGTTAGTTCTGTTTGTGACAGACAATACTTTGACAGGACAACACAAAACAAAAGGACAAAAGAGAGCAAAAAAGGATGAAAAGGAGTGGTTTCATTCCTCTGAATAACTGGGAATCATTAAGAAAATCCAGGTACCACCAAATAGAAAAAACAGCCAGGAACTCAATGCCAAGATGGAATTCAGATGCAGTGCTGATTTTCCTCTCACCACAGACTCGACAGCCTGCAAGCAGCAAGGCACAAAGGGCCTTTTTGGGGACCATAGTGGTTTAAGACTGGAGCCCATGGCAACAGGCAGAGCAGACCATATCTTAGGGGACTTCTAGGTTAATTGGAAATAAACAAAGACCACCAAAATAAGACCAAGCAAATGCCATATAGTCAGAGCTTGCTATAGCAAGAGAAGCTTCTACCAATCTTGGTGTTTGGCAGGGACTCAAAAGCAGGTAGTGGAGGGGAAAGCTTTCTAGTCACAAGAGAGAAGCCTTCAGGTATATATGCTTTGGCTGGAGGCTGCCGGTGTGAGGAAGCTGGAGGTGGGCTAACCAGAAACAGAGCATCTTAAGTAGTCAGTGGTGTAGTCCTGACTGTTCTGGGCAGATTTCTGCAGAAGTGGGCATTGGACTTCCTGTGCTGGTTGCTGCAGAGGTTGTGGGTTAGGGTTCTGATATTATACGTGGTCTGGCCAGGTCCATTTTTGTATTCATGTCCATGGATGAATTAATAAGAGCCAGTCTTTGCTTTTAGAGAATTTATGTTATAGCAACAGGTCAGCCAGGATGTTCTGTAAGGAGTCAGCTAGTAAGTTTTTTAGGCTTTTCAGACCAGGTGGGTTGCAACTGCTTGAAAGTGGACATAGGTAATGCATATGCAAATAAGAGTGGCTGTGTTCCAATAAAACTTTATAAAAAGTGGAATTTAAATTTTATATATTTTTCATGTGTGATGAAATATCATTCTTTTTATTTTTTAACCACTTAGAAATGTGAAAAACCATTCCTGTGGGCCATACAAAAACCAGTGGTTGGTCAGATATGACCCCTGGGTCATGGTTTGCCATCCTTGCTTCAATTGGGACTGCACAACAAATATATGAATGGAATACAACAACAGCAGCAATAAAAGTAATAGCAGCTGACAGGTGGTTACACACTTTGGTAAAAGTACTAGCTATCAGACATTGCTTTAAGTACTTCATGTAGATTACCTCATTTACTTTCTTGATAACCCTGTGAAGTAGGGGTCATCATTGTTCCCTGTTGTTCAGATTAGGAAAGAGAGGCTGTAATAGGTGGAATCCCAGCAGTCTCCTTCCAGAATCTCTGGCTGCATTATTCCTCCCACCTGACCACTAAAACAAAGCATCCTAAGGATACACAGCAGGTAAGCAAGAGCTCACCCGGTGACAAAGAATGCAGCTGGCACCAGGGCCTGAGTTCCTTTGCGTTCTATCTCCATAAGCTCTGATCCCCAACAGAAGAGGGTCAAGACTTATCTTATTCTTATCTTGTCTAAATTTTCAGCATTTAAAAAATGACAATTATTTTTCCTCTTCTACAATCAAACAAAGCACAACACAAGCTCATTAGGAGAAATGGGAGAAATTCAGAAGAGCTTGGAAAGGCAGGCAGGATCCCCTGCATCTTGCCATGCAGTTAGTCCCTGTTAGCAGTTAGAAGCATATGCCCCCCATCCTTCTCCCATACTCTATTTTATGTCCATATTTTTAACAGCTTTATTGAGATGTAATACAATTGAGATTCAGTACAGTTCAGTCATTTAAAATGTACAGTTAGTTTTCAATGCATTGTGCAATTCAAAGGTTTCTGATATGTTATTATAAAAATTATAGTTTAGGTATACTTAGAAACACAAAAATTGCCATCTTTAAGTGTAAAACTTAATGTTGCTAGCCATATTCACAGTGCTGTGCAACCCTTGCTACTGTTTCCCAAACTTTTTATCATCCCAAATAGAAATTCTGTGGCTATTCAACAGTAAGTCCTTGTTACTCCTCCCCTAGCCCCTAGTAACCTCCATTCCTCCTTCCATCTCTATGACTTTGTATGTTCCAGGTATTTCATATAAGTTGAATCCCACAGTATTTGTCTTTCCTTGCCTGGTTTATTCACTTAACATGAGCTGTATGAGTTGGTTTGTAGCCGACTTTTTCATGTAATAGCATACTGTGAAAATGTGCCTGGTCAGGCAGGGCTAGGCAGCGAGGTGGGCTGAGTTTTATAAACCATTCTAAAAAGTTTGGATTTTTTTCTGTAGGCAATAAGGAATAATAAAGATTTTATTTCTCCTCCCCTCCTTCTTTCTTTCCATTTTCCTTACTTTTCTCCCTTCCCCACTCCCCTCTTTTTCTTTCTTTTGTCAGGAGGATGATGCTGATGAGATTACTGTTTCAGAAGGAACTCTCTGGCACAGGTGTGGAAGTGACTGGGGACTTGAGATTTTGGAAACCTCATTCTCTGAGCCTAAACATTAGAATCCTCCTTAGTGTTTAGAAAAATCTGGATTCTTTGGCAACACCTGAGATCCTCCCCTGCTGAAGCTTATAGTAGGTCAAGAAATCTGCTTATTTTAAAAATTTGTTTGAGAAGCAGAGAAGGGAGACAGAGAGTGAGACAGAGAGAGTGAGAGAGAGAGAGAGAGAGAGACAGAGAGACAGAGAGAGACAGAGAGAGTGTTCCCACTTGCTGGTTCCCTCCCCAAGTGCCTGTAATGGATTGGATTGGGCTGGGTCAATCCTGGGAGCTGGGAACTCAATCCAGGTCTCTGACATGGGTGGCAGGGACTGAAGTTCTTGAGCCATCACCTGCTGCCTCCTTCATTTCAGGAAACTGGAATGAGGACCTGGAGGTGGGAATTGAATCCAGGCACTCTGATATGGGATGCGATTTTCTTAGCTTGTGTCTTTACCATTAAGCCAAATGCTTACCCTGGAATCTGTGTTTGAAACCTCTGTTCTAGTGGATTCTCATACAAATGGTTTCCAGACTTTATTTTGAGAAATGTTATACTAACAGTTGGATGATTAATTTGCAGTGTTGTCCAGTTTGATTTTTTAAAAAAAATTATTTATTTTAATGGTAGAGTTATAGAGAAGTTGTGGGGGTAGAGAGAGAGATTGATCTTCCATCTACTGGTCCACTCCACAAATGGCCACAAGGGCCAGGGCTGGATGAAGTAGAAGCCAGGAGCCTGGAACTCCATTCCAGTCTCCCAAATGGGCATAGAGAACCAAGCACTTGGGCCATCTTCTGCTGCTTTACCAGGTGCATTAATAGGGAGCTGGATTTGAAGTGGAACAGTTGGGATTCAAACTGGAGCTATATGAGGTACTAGTGTTACAGGCGGTGGCTTAATTTGCTGTGCTACAATGCCTACCACAATTTGATTTCTTAAAATTATATTGATAGATAAAATACTTCTCTTCTTAAAGTAAATCAAAAGTAGTTTTATAGTTACACCTTTGTCAAACACAACAAAAATTGACATTGGGAACATATTTTGGTCATAGGTAGAAACATGCTGAGTTGAGTTATTGCCTGATGATTTCTGTTTCTCATCTTGGGAATTCTCTCTCTCACTAATGCAGTAACATACACTTTGCTTGTACCAAGTTGAATCTCAAGCTACTTTGGATAAGGGTCTTGCTTTATCTTATCACCCCCCCCCCACCACCACCATGTCCTACAGTTTTGGTGTTAGGATTGGCCATCACTGAGTACTTGATTCATTGATTGAGTTGGAAGCAAGGGTTTACATTATAAGACTGAAATATTGTATGTCTCTTTTTTATGTTACGGATCACTTGTTGAAATTGAAACTTAGTCTATTTCAGTTTTAAAATTTTGGTCATTTTGCAGTCACATGCTCTACCACTGAGCTATGCCCCCAATTTTGGTCATTTTGATTCATCAGGTTTGATTTTATATTGATCTATTTTTCATTATATTCTTGTTTGCATATTTGTTGCTCTATCCTTTAATGTATTGCTGTCCACAGATTCAGTTGTTTACTTTCCTCTGTGCCATAAAACCATCATGAAGAAAGATGCTCGTTATACTGCTGAATAGTCTGACTATTGTTTGTTTCTACATATGATTTTCCTAAAACTAGTTGTAAGCATCATGATGTAAGCATCAGTGCTTTTCAAAGCTTTCTTGGAAAAATGCATTTTATGAAAAAACCCTGCTTGGATTTCAAAATTTTTGTTACCAAAGTTGACTTACCTATTTTTCCATAAACTTTTTGAAGTGACCTCTCCCAAGGGATACCAGGCTGTGGAGTGCCAAGACCCTCAGTAAATTGAGTCTGTCATTTACTAGGCAGATTTTTGAGACACCCAGAAAACTTAGGCTGAGAAATTCAAGGAACACTGCATTATGAGAAAGGAGGAGCCCCTTCCAGCTGCTGGACAGAGCTTCCAGAACAAGGCCCTTCTCTGCTGCAAGGACACAGCATTGCCACAATTGGAAGACAGCTTCTGTCAAGAAGAGCCTGCTGTCACGTCTCTGCAGATGTACATAGCTAATTGTCCCTTCTGAATACACTTGTATGTAATTGTTCTGGCATTTTCCTAAGAGAAAAAATAATTCAAGGCATATTGGAGACACCCACAAAACAGGAGCAGGCTCTGAAGAGTGCAGCTGAAGGGGGCGATCTACCCACTTACCCAGACCAGCAGTTCAGAGCATTCCGGAGCCAGAGCATGGTTTTGTTTCTCTCCCCTTCATCTCCTAACTCTTTTTGATTCTCCGAGAGGGGTTTGAACCCACTGCTGCAGGGAGGGGCTGGTTTATCTGAAGGCTTGGTTCCTAGATCCTGGGAAAAGCGTCATCTTGGAGTGGAAGGTGTGATAATCACGGGTTCCCCCACCTCCTCACTCCTTGCAGTGTGCTGTGAGAGATGGGGGAGCATTTTCCTTATTTTGGTCTGTTTGCTGATCTATAAAGCAGGAAATTGGACAAGATGGCCTCTGAGGAAAATTGAGGCTCTAACAGTTGAGGTTTCTCCTTGGGGCCGGCACTGTGGCACAGTAGGTTAATCCTCCACCTATGGTGCTGATATCCCATATGGGTGCTGGTTCTAGTCCCAGCTACTCCTCTTTCAATCCAGCTCTCTGCTATGGTCTGGGAAAGCAATAGAAGTTGGCCCCAGTGCTGGGCCCCTGAACCCACGTGCGAGACCCAGTGGAAGCTCCTGGTTCCTGGCTTCAGATTGGCTCAGCTCTGGTTGTTATGGCTATTTGGGGAGTGAAACATTGGATGGAAGACCTCTCTCTCTGTCTTTCCCTCTCACTGTCTGTAGATCTACCTCTCAAATAACTAAAAATTTTTAAAAAAAGTTCTTCCTCGATTTCCTGGTAGCTTGGTCTGTGGATAGATGTCCCTCTCTCCCTCTTTCCTTTGCATCTTCTTTCCACCCTTCCTGTCTCTGGATATGTCTGCCAGTGTCCTTCCTTCTGTCTGGCAGGAGAGTCACTGTTCAGACTTTGCCTTATCTTTTTGGGAGCTTTTCTGAATCCTCCAGACAGAGAACTGGCTGGACTTTGAAGTTCTGCCCATCTCATGCAGAGACACCACTTTCCTTTCTGTAGAAGTGATGTATGTAATTGAAAGAGGTTTTGGGGAGACACTTCAATTCCCAGGTGTCAATCTTGGCTTGCAGTCAGAATCATGGGAGTGATATTGCAGCTCCTGGGGTGGTGTCCTGGCACCCAAACCCCTGATTTATTATGATATATATCTCAGGGGAAAATGCAGAAAATCTAACCTCTGAGCATACTTTATCTCTCCAATGATATTCACTATCTTTTTAAAAAAAGATCTATTTATTTCATTTGAAAGGCAGAGAGAGAGAGAGATGTCTTCTGTTGAGAGAGAGAGAGAGAGAGAGATAGAGAGAGAGAGAGAGAGATGTCTTCTGTCTGCTGGTTTATTCCAGCAAATGACCACAATGGCTATGGCTGGGCCAGACCAGAGCCAGGAGCTTCATTTGGGTCTCCCATGTGGATGCAGGGGCCCAAGCAGTTGGGCATTCTGCTGCTTTTCCAGACATATTAGTAGGGAACTGGATTGGAAGAGGTGCAGCAGGACTCTAACTGGTGGCCGAAAGGGATGCCATCATTGCATGCAGCAGCTTAATTTGCTACACTACAGCACCAATACCTATTGTAAACCATCTTGGCTGCCCTCAGCAACTCTGACTGATGGTGTCTGCTCACCTCTTCAAATTCTTGCATATATCCCATGTTCCAATGGCCTCACCTCTGTTGGTTTTCATTTTTTGATTCCTTTCAGTTTCCTGTTCCTTTTAGTTAAATTCTTTTTGAAATATAAAGTAATGAGTCTTGGCCTTTTGTGTTTGGCATTCTATTGAAACCTGTTGGAGATTTTGTGCTAATCTATATCACTCTCACTTTTGAAGTGCTCCCTTTTTTAAACCTGGTCTGGGTAGAATATGCTTTTGGTTTACTCTGTTTTCAGTTCTGTGTCATAAATATTGATGATCGGAACTGCTGTTTTTCTTGGGGAATGCTTTTTTCCTCATTGGACCTCTTTTAAGCAGGCAGCATCTTTTCTTCTGTGTGTTTCATGTCAGCCTTTGACCTCCTTGTCTCCCATGACAGCCACACCTCATGAATGTGCCTGCAGTTCATTTCATTGCCTTCTCATTCCAACTTCTCCAATCTGTCCTGGTGCAGCCAAGCCTTCCAGTCTCTTTCTGCCTATGATTTATCTGCAGAATCCACTGCACAATCCAATCTTGTAGCCAACAAGATCTGTCGCAATCAGCTCCTGGTCTGTCTTTCACAACTTGGTCATAGCACCTCTCATCTTACTGCCTCCTTAGACAAGGATCTTTCCTATCTCTGCTTCTGTTTGCTTGATTGCCCCAGGCCTGGATCATTTCCCTCTTTCTTAGCTAGGAAACTCTTACTCACCCTTTAATACCCAGCTCTTATGTTGCCTCTCTTGTGAAGCTTTTGTCACCCCTGGTTGAGTCTCTGCTCCTTGGAGCTCCCACACAGATTGGCTTTATCCCGAGAGAGGATGCTTTCACACATTATCAACTCACTTCTGTCTTTCCTTCTCCTTAGATGTATGTTCCTTGAGAGCAAGAACCAACCTTAGTGTGTATATATAGGGCACTGTGCCTGTCACAGAGCCCAGAGAAGTGGCGGGGACTATAAGGAAACTTTTTAAAAAGATACATTTATTTTTTTTAAAGGTACAGTGTCAGAGAGGGATGGAGAGAGGGCAAAATAAGAGAGCTGGAGATAGAGAGAGAAGAGATACTGAGATCTTTCATCTGCTGGTTCACTCCCCAAATGCCTGTAATATTTGGGGTTGGGCTAGGCTGAAGCAAGGAGCCAGGAACTCCTCCAGGTCTCTCATGTGGGTGGTAGGGACCCAAGTACTTGAGCCATCACGTGTTGCTACCTACAGTGGTATAGTGTTTGTATTTCACATATGTGCATCCTCCTGTATGGTTGAAATCATCTCTTGATTATTTGTAATACCCAATACAACAGAAACCATTGTTATATTGTACTGTTTAGGGAATAAAGCAAGGAAAAAGTCTGTATATATTCAAAAGAGATGCAATTTACTCTCTTGAATATTTTTGATCCGTGATTGGTTGGATCCCTGTAAGTGGAACCATGAATACAGAGGACTGACTATGCGTTGCCTGTTGATCGCAAAGATTAAAGACAATAACATCATGCAATTACTGAGGTATCTGATGGGGAGCAGTTCACCAGATTTATTGTGTGAATGTCTGGCCAGAGGTGCTATTCTTTGATTATTTTCTCTGAAATCTCATTTTTTTATGTCTTTTTAATTTTTACTTTTTTTCAGATCTTATTTCTGAGCTATGTATTCTTGGCATGGGTAAGCAGGTTCACTTGTGGGAGGGTGACAAGAAGTGGAGAAAAGAGAAAGGAAATTGAGAGGAAGTACCTTCACTGGGACAGCAAAAATCCAATTTTAACCTGACGGTTGTTCTGTGATAGACTCTGCAGTCTGGTTAGATGCATGAGGCATGGAAATTATGTGGCGGAGTTTTTAGCAAATGTGCCAGATTTTGCACATGTGTACAGCTTTGTAAATTCATGCACACATCTTGAGACAAATTGCTGCCACCTGAGTTAACCCCTTGTCATAGTGTCCACTCTTCCTTATAATTTTATGGCTCAGTCATTTCACTTGTTAAGCAATAGTTTTAGAGCTGCATGTTCCTTAGAATCACCTCAGTGATAATAAGCCAACATTGGTAACAACACTTGGAATAATAACCAATGGATAATGAATCATTACAGGGAGTCAGGTAGCATATTAAATGCTTTATGTAGGTTATCTCATTTCCTTGTCAAAAAAGCTCACCAGGTAATCACCATCACCCCATACTGTAGCTGAGGATACCCAAGGCTTGGACCCATCACCCCATACTATAGCTGAGGATACCAAGCAGAGTTGTGATGTGAACCAGCTTGTGTCCAGGGCTGAAGCCACCAGCCTGAGTTGTCATCTATTGTACGTTTTTGTATATACTTTACCTTTTGGAAAGTGAATGGTGTGTGGTCAGTTAGAAGATATTGAATTATTAACCATACTGAGTATGTAAGCTAGACTGGAGTATACCTTTGATCTATTAACTAATTCATAAACTTGACTGTGAACTTAGAAAATCTAGGAAGACTGTCATTTCAGATAATTCCGATATAATTGTGTCACAGTGCCCCTTGTAACTTATGCTGATAAGTATTTGGAAATTTTTTTGTAGTTAAAAATTTTTATTTATTTTAAATGGAGGAAGGGATGGAGGAAGGGAGAGAGAGAGAGAGAGAGAGAGAGAGAGAGAGAGAATTTCCTGTCTGCTGGTTCATTCCCCAAATGCCTACAACAGCCAGTGCTTTGCTTAGGCTGAAGTTAGAAGCCTAGAACTCAATCCCGGTCCCTTGTGTGTGTAACAGGGACCTACCTACTTGAGCCATCATCTGATGCTTCCCACAGCATGCATTAGTAGGAAGCTGGACTCAGAAGTGGAGCCAGAACTTGAACCCAGGTTCTGATATGAGATACAGGCATCACAGGAGACAGCTTAACCACTGTGCCAAATGCCCTCCCTGTTCAGAAGTTGAAAAAAAGTTAGTGAAAAATGAAACAACAACACTGTGACAGTAATTTCATTTCATGTGGCTTAAAAATAAAATCCAAAGAAAGAAAGGGAGATGGCAACTTGTATTTGGGTCAATGACTTTAGAAATAATTTTCATCTAATGAAGAACTTATGCCATAGCCATTTCTGTTCTCATGTTGTAGACGATGAACTTGGATTGGTAAGCTTCAAGTTTACTTCAACACTAAACTAATTTCCTGGCTTTAAAATTCAAGTATGCTCCATTGGACTACTTATCAACCCATGAAGAGAGCAAGGATTTCTTTCTTTATTATCAGGACTGGATTTTCCTCTTTTCTCTGCTTGGCCAGCATGGGACTTGGGTTTATTCACAATTTTCCAGATTAGGGCCAAGTAAAACTTATGGAGAGGAAATGTATGAAAAATGTTGTTTGATAAGGTAGGGTGGTGTCTCAAAATAGAATCATGCACCCCATGCAGCCAGGACATTGATGGAAGAGGCTTGGGAAGTGATTTCCTTGATGCTTGCAGTGTTTATTTAGATTTTAAAAAATTACATGATAGGGTGTGAGTAATTTACCCCTTAGATCATTCATTGCACTGGACTTAATGGCTCATTAAAGTTTTAACAGTGGAATGTAAAATCAGGCCTTCTGAAGTGACCTTTGATCCATAGTTAGCTATTACATGTTTTCTGCCTGTTTATAGTTATGAGAGGGAGCATTCCATGTGTACAAGGTATGCTTGTCCACCTGTAAGACCTGCCTTGGGAGGCCAGAGGCTACATGGTGCAATAAATATCTCCCATGCACACATGGGTAGCAGAGCAGCCAGGAAACCAGGACTGCCTCTGTTCTGGGTGCTCATACTGAAGAGATGCTGGTTCCACTTCAGTCCACCTGAACGTATGCAGGCTATGGAAGGAGAAAATGCAGATCTTAAGTCAGATTGTTTGGGTTTGAATTCCAGCCCATACATAACTGTTGGGGTAATCTGGTGAAGTTCTTTCATTTCTCTAAGCATGTCCACTTAGTTGAGAATAATTGTGGCTTCTATCTCATGTGAGGGTTGTTGTGAAGTCTTTGGGAAGCACAGTCTGGCTTTTAATGAGCCCCCAGTAAGAGCTGCTGATACTATGGGTGAGTCTAGAGCTGTGTGTGTTGTGGTGGGGAGTTTATTGCCAAGGGTCTTACAGCCCATTTTTTTAAACCTTTATTTAATAAATATAAATTTCCAAAGTACAACTTTTGGATTATAGCAGCTTTTTCCGCCAATAACCTCCCTCCCACTTGCAACCATCCCATCTCCCACTCCCTCTCCCATCCCATTCACATCAAGATTCATTTTCAATTATCTTTATATACAGAAGATCAATTTAGTATATATTAAGTAAAGATTTCAACAGTTTGTACCCACATAGAAACACAAAGTGAAAAATACTGTTTGAGTACTAGTTATAGCATTAAATCACGGTATACAGCATATTAAGGACAGAGATCCTACATGGGGAGTAAGTGCACAGTGACTCCTGTTGTTGATTTAACAATTGATACTTTTATTTATGATGTCAGTCATCACCGAGGCTCTTGTCATGAGCTGCCAAGGCTATGGAAGTCTCTTGAGTTTGCCAACTCGGATCTTATTTAGACAAGGCCATAGTCAAAGTGGAAGTTCTCTCCTCCCTTCAGATAAAGGTAACTCCTTCGTTGATGGCCTATTCTTTCCACTGGGATCTCACTTGCAGAGATCTTTCATTTAGGTTTTTTTTTTTTTTTTTTTTTTTTTTTTTTTTGCCAGAGTGTCTTGGCTTTCCATACCTGAAATACTCTCATGGGCTTTTTATCCAGATCCGAATGCCTTAAGGGCTGATTCTGAAGTTACAGCCCATTGAGTGTTTCATATAAGAACATGGATTTTTCTTGATCAAATGTGTCATTATGGCTGCTTCCATACCACAGTGGCAGTCAGAGTTGTGCGGCTACAAGGGAGAATGAGAGACTTACAACAAACATTTCTTATCTATTCATTCACAGAAGAGTTTGCTGACACTGATTTAGTGCCCAAACACTATTGCTGACCAGATATGGGTTTGAGTTGCAGCTCCACTATTTCCTAGTGTGACTTTGGCAAGTTACTCTTCCTCTCTTGAGTCTCAATTTTTCTCATCAATAAAATGAGGCTAATTATATTTACCCCTAGCATAGGACAATTAAATCAGGTCAATTATATAAAATTGTGGATGTGATGCCTGGAACATTATAAGAGCTCAGTGAACAACTGGCCTGATGCCCAGTATTCAGGGAATAATGTGAGACTGTGCTGGCTGGAGTTGGTCAGGATTGGCTTCTTGGAGGAGGGGGCTTGGTTTGGGCCACTGAGTTGTGAAGTATGTGTAGAAGCTGGAGAAGCAGACATCAGTGAAGGCAGGAAAGGTCACTATACAGGCCCCCATGTGAGAATAAATGCTCAGCCAGTATAGGTCAACTGAATAAAGACAGGGATATTTCTTGGTAGGTGTTGAAGTCTGGGCTCTGGAGTCAGCTGTGAATGAATGAATGGAGGAGTATAACAGCAGACACCGGGGCCAGCATCATGTACAGCAGGTTAAGTGGCTGCCTGCAGCGTTGGCATCCCATATGGGTTCTCATTCAAGTCCCAGCTGCTCCACTTCTGATCCAACTCCCTACTAATATGCCTGGGAAAGCAGTGGAGAAAGGCCCAAATGCTTAGATTTGCTGCCACCCATGTAGGGGACCAGGATGGAGTTCCTGGCTCCCGGCTTTGACCTGGCCCAGCCTTGGCTGTTGTGGCTATTTGGGGAGTGAACCAGCAGATGAAAGTTTCTCTCTCTCTCTCTCTCCCTTCTTTCTCTCTCTCTCTTCCTTCTCTCTCTCTCTCTCTCTCCTTCTCTTATGCTACCTTTCAAGTAAAAAGTAAATCTTAGAACCAAGCACCCTTAGAACCAGGCTAATGCTCCGGTGAACTTTATCCCAGGCCCTGGTCTGGACTTGCATTACTGTTCCCTGATATTCTTGGACATATGCCTAGTAGCCTAGGAAAGTTGTATTGGAAAAATTGGATCTATTATTTCACAAAAGCCAAGCAAACCAACTTTTGGTGAGTTACATACGTGATTATGAATGATTTTGGGATTCCCTGCTGCTTTAAATCTTTCATGCCCCCTTTAAAAATAATCTGTGGCTGATTGTACAGAGAGGCTATTGTCTTTCACAAGCAGCTTGGATTTGATTCTTTGAGAGGTAGGAAACAGCAGGAACTAATGGCCTTGGCTTTCCAGCCCTGCTGACTTGTGCTAGATTGTGAGGCTGTCTGAATCACTGGGCTTCTGTGTATGGCCTAATTGAGTGTAATCAAGATGCTCCAGAGAAGTTTCTGAGACCGTGTGGTCCTGTCCAGTCTGATTCATCAGCTCCCTGTGGAAAAGTGCAGTGCTAGACCAGACAGAGCCTTCTTGGCAGTGTGGGTGGGGCCCCAGCGGTTTGAAGTTATTTTGGGATTCAGTGGACTTGTTTCTTGTTTATCTGGAGGGAAAGAGTAACCAGACTGTACTCTGAGGTTGGGTGACAGAGATATGGAGACACATAGCACATTTCCTTCTCTACTTGGTACAAAATTTGTTGGAATGGGAGACTCATTTGACTCATTGGGTGAGATAGAGGTTTAAGTTTATATAGGTTAAAAAATGAAAGAAAACCTCCTCTTTCCTGTGATTATGATGTGTTCTTTCTTAACCTATACACAACTCCTACTTGTGCTAACAAATGACAGAAACATCGTCAGATGTGTTTCTGACAAGCTTTAGAACAGTGTTCTCTTCTCTCACAGTGATTTGTGGTTACAAAAAAAGAAGGATAACTTCTGGATCCTAGTCCATTTGCAGGTCTTTGCCTTTCATGTGTTTAAAGGTGAGCAGTTGCCTAAGGAAATAAACACTGTCTTGTCATCAGAATTTGATGATGGGTCTCTTTGTTTTTTCAATTCGTCTGGTTTTTCTAGACGGAAGATTTATTTGCTAATTCAGCTATACAGGTGCTGGAAGCTGCTGGATAGAACTTCACAACTCCAGAAATAAATTAACCTTCAGTATATTCAAAGTAGAAGGTCCTCATTTGGAGGGAAGGTGTTAATTGTTAAACGTGTAGCTCTTGAGAAAGTAAAACCTGCTATGTCATTGAAATGAATTCAGCCTCGAAAGTGTCTGTCAGGCACTCCCCATGTTTGGAACTTGGGTGTGGGCTAGGAAAAGTAGGGTGATGATGACCACATGTACCCCCTGCTCTGAAGGCACATAGGTTTATCATAACAAGTAGAACAAATACGTATGAAACCAGTTGACAGTTTTACAGTGGTGTGCATCTGATTTTTGAAGCTCAGCATTGATGAAATTTTAGGTCAGATTCTTGCGTGTTGTGGAGGGCCTGATGTGTGCATTGTAAAAGGTGTAGGAGCAGCTGGCACTGCGGCTCAATAGTCTAACCCTCCGCCTGCGGCGCTGGCACACTGGGTTCTAGTCCTGGTCGGGGTGCCGGATTCCATTCTGGTTGCCCCTCTTCCAGTCCAGCTCTCTGTCTCGGGAGTGCAGTGGAGGATGGCCCAAGTGCTTGGGCCCTGCACCCACATGGGAGACCAGGAGAAGCACCTGGCTCCTGACTTTGGATCAGTGTGGTGCACTGGCCGCAGTGGCCATTGGAGGGTGAACCAACGGCAAAAGGAAGACCTTTCTCTCTCTCTCTCTCATTGTCCACTGTCAAAAAAAAAAAAAAAAAGGTGTAGGGGCATCCTCAACTTCTACTGACTGGATGCCAGTCTAGTCCCCTTTGCCAAAATGTCTCCAGAAGTTGCCAGATGTCCCCTCAGGGGCAAAATCACCCTTGGCTGAGAAATACTGATGCAGACTATAATCTTTGTACCAAAACAGTGTGCCTAGTCAAGGAGCCATGTTGGGAGAGAGGGCTGGGAGGCTCTGCATATAGTGGCTACTCCTCATCATCCGTGGAGAGAATATAGATTTGCCCATATAAGTGTTGCTTTTTACCTATGTTGGAACATATAGTACTATGATGACAGAACTACAAATAGAATTTGTGAGATTTCCAATGTAAGGAGTGTTAGATAGGTAATATTTAATCAATGGTAGCTGTTATCCTTTCCTTTAGGAGGGTGTAATTTTGGGAGCGATGAATTCTTCAAGCCATTACTTTATATTTTAAGTCTTGTGAGTCCAGAATGGAGGAATAGAGGAACCTCTTTTGGGACACTTTTTAAAAAGATTGACTTATAATTTTTTTTTGAAAGGCAGAGTAACAGAGAGAAAGGGAGAGATAGAGAGATCTTTCATCCACTGGTTCACTCCCCAAATGGCCACAATAGCCAGGGCTAGACCAGGCTGAAGCCAGGAGCCATGGGCTTCTTCCAAGTCTCCCACATGGATGCAGGGTCCCAAGCACTTTGACCGTCTTCTGCTGCTTTCCTAGGAACATCAGCAGGGATCTGGGTTGGAAGAGGAGCAGCTATGACTCAAACTGGTACCCATATGGGATGCTGGCATCACAGGCAGTGGCTTAACCCGCTATGCCATGATGCAAGCCCCAAATTTCATAAAGGAGATTGAACTGAGGGGAACAGATGGGTAGTGGACCATATATATTTGTATACCATTCAGTATCTTGTTGGTTAGGCTGTGAGACGATAGGAGGTAAGAAAACAAGTTTAAGGGTTTCTAACCTTGACTCCTGAGTCACAGAAACTGTGGGATAATAAATGTATGTTGGAGTGGTTTTTGTGGTACAGCAGGTTAAGCTGCCACTTGGGAAGCCTACATCCCCTATCTAAGTGCTAGTTCAAGTCCTGGCTCCTCCATTTTCAGTCCAGCTTTCTACTAATGCTTTCTAGGAGGCAGCAAATGATGGCTCAGGTACTTGTGCCCATTGCACCCAAGCGGGAGACCTGGATAGAGTTTCAGGTTTCTGGTTTCAGCCTGGCCCACCTTAGCTATTGCAGACATTTGGGAGGAGAGCCAGCAGATAGAAGATTAGTATCTCTTTCTTTCTCTCTCCTCCTCATTCCCCCTGCCTACCCAGTAGATAAGAAAAAGTGAAAATTCAAAAAGAAATATGTTGTTTTAAGCTGCTAAGTTTATGGAAATCTCCATATATAGCAGTAGATAACATAGTGAGTGTGACACAGTGATTCAGATGACCAGGAGCTCTCACCAGTGACTCTTTAAACTCAACCTGTCCAAACCTGAACTTCATATCCTTTCTCTCTGACCCCTCCAAACCCTGTTTAGGTCTCTCTCTTAAAGAATGTTTCAGTGTATCAAAGCTACCACAACCAAGGCTCACACTTTGAGGCCATCATAGCTTCTTCGTCTTCATCGCCTCTCTCCAAATTGATGCCAAATCTATTTTGATTCTTCCCACCTCAGTTGTTTCTTGGCTTTGTTTTCTCCCTTTTTTTTTTTTTTTGTTCTTTTCATCCCCATTTTAGTTGAGTTTTTGTTATTTCTAGCTTGGACAGTTGCAGTAGTCTGTTGACCTGTCTCCTTGTATCCAGTCTAAACCTGTTTTGAATCTGTTCTCCACATTCTCTCCAGATTGCTATTTTTAAATTCTAGCCTAGACGTGTAATCCCCCTGATAATGAACATTAGATGGCTTTTTATCTCATTTCTTGCAGGGTAAAATATGAAGGTCTCATGCCAGGCTTTGCCCCTAATAATTTCTCCAACCCTCTTTCCACTTCTTTCCTCAATTAGTCCCTGCTTCATGACTCACATACCACCTCCAAGTGGCAACTCTGTCTCTTCCAGGTGGAGTTCCTAGACTCCTTGAGATAAGTCCCTTAACAAAAGGCATTAGCTGACAGTTTCCCAGCAGACTGTGAGCTTTCTAAGGGCAGAGCCTGTGTGATTCCCAGCAGCCTCTCTAGTTTCTGTAGATGTGTCATAGTAGGGGCTCAGTCAACATTTGCACATGCATGCATATATGCATGAATTAACGAATGGGTGAATGAATGAATGAATGGGTACACATGCCAGCGCTACATCCATGCACTAGTTCTCCAGGCACTCTGCCACCTCCTCTAACAAATCTCCCCAAAATAGTTCTCTTGCTTTCCTGGGTGTGAACCTCCTTCCTCTTCACATCTGTCATTTTGGGTGTGATTCTGCAGAATTTGGAATAGAACCGGCAATGAGCTGCCTGGTTTTCTGGGTTCGTTCGTCCTTCCTTCCTTCCTTCCTTTCTTTCTTTCTTTCTTTCTTTCTTTCTTTCTTTCTTTCTTTCTTTCTTTCTTTCTTTCTTTCTTTCTTTTTCTGTCTCTGTTTCTCTCCCCATAACACACATGTGCACACACACACACATATCCCTCCTCTCAAATGATGATGCTGTACACCATTGTCATGGTTAAGCTTTTCAGGGGTATCCTCTGTCAGTGAAGTTTCGTTACAGAGAGAGCTTTCCCCTTTGCTGATGTTAGGTTATCTCAAATATTAAAGGAATAGTAGAAATTGTTAGTTGTTCTGTTTCCCTTACTTGTTCTGCTTTATTTTCCTTCCCAGTGTTTTGTTAATTGTCTTACCAAGGGCAATAATTTGGCTTATCAAAATAACCCTAATTTTTTCATTTCTTGTTTTTAAAGATTTTATTTATTTATTTGACAGAGTTTCAGACAGTGAGAGAGAGAGAGACAGAGAGAAAGGTCTTCCTTCCCTTGGTTCACTCCCCAAATGGCCGCCACAGCCGGAGCTGTGCCGATCCGAAGCCAGGAGCCTCCTTCTGGTCTCCCATGCGGGTGCAGGGGCCCAAGCACTTGGGCCATTCTCCACTGCTTTCCCAGGCCATAGCAGGGAGCTGGACTGGAAGAGGAGCAACTGGGACTAGGATCGGCGCCCATATGGGATGCCGGTGCCACAGTCAGAGGATTAAACTTAGTGTGCCACGGTGCCAGCCCCCTAATTTTTTCTTTTGCTAGTAAAATTTTTCCTGTAGAACCAGAGTTGTAAAAAAATTCCCTGTGTCTTCATCTGTTAAATAGGGTGTGCTGGTCTCTTAGGGTGCTAGTGCCGGAGGCCAGGAAGTCCTAGATTAAGGTGCTGGCAGATTCAGATTCTGATGAGGGCAATCCGCAGAGGGCTGCCTTCTCACATGAGGGAGAGAGAGAGAGAGAGAGAGACAGGAGCAGAGAGGAAGGACACTGATCCTATCACCAGGGCCCCACCCTCAAGATCTCATCTAACCGTAATGACCTCTCCAAAACCCTGCCTCTGAGTATCATCACATTGGGGGTTAGAGTTCCAATACAATAATTTTGGGGAACGTAAACATCCAGTTCATAACACGGGAATAAAAATACCTATATTTATGCTTGTCTGGAGGAGAGAATCATGCACTTACTAATTAAATACACAGGCTGTGTGCTAGATGCTGTGCTGGAGAGATGTGGTCCCTGCCCACGTGAGCCATGATAGATTCAGAGTTCAGAGAACCAGAGGCATGGTGGGTGCCCTGCAACATTATTTTCTTCCCTTTTCTCTTTCTGCTGCTCCCTGTCTTCCTACCCAAGGCAGGGTTTGAAACTAGGTGAGCCTGCAATTCAGTTCTGGCAATGCCCCTTCCTGTCCAGGTAGCTCTGGGCTTGAACTCTGCAAGCCTCTATAGCCTCACTTGTAAGACTGACATGGTACTCGCTGCACAGCATGCTGAGAGGGTTGAGTAAGAGAAAGCAGACAAAGCACTTTGCACAGGGCCTGGACTGCTAAGTCCATGATAAATGTCAGCTGCTGCATTAATAGGTGTGAGAATCCTATATGTGGCACTCGAGGCTATTCCAATTGACCCAAACCTGCTGCCTGGTTCTGCCCTCTTTTTTACCAGCTTTGGTCTCTTCTGACCTTTCAACAAGTAGCTCTGTCTTTTAAGGCTCGCTTTGAGTGATGGGCTCATGGGTCCTTCTTTTCTTTTCTTTTTTTAAGATTTATTTTTTATTGAAAGAGCTATAGTGAGAGAGGGAGTCATAGATACAGACAAGGGTCTTGCATCCAATTGTTTACTCTCCAGATAGCCACAACGGCCGTGGCTGAGCCAGGCTGAAGCCAGGAGCCAGGAGCTTCATCTAGATTTCTCAGGTGGATTGAGGGGCCTAAATGCTTAGGCCATCTTCTGCTGATTTTCTCAGGCTTATGAGCAGCTGGCTGGATTGGAAGTGGCCCAGCTGGGATACGAACTGGTACCCATATAGGATGTTAGTGCTGCAGGTGTCAGCCCAACCTGCTAGGCCACAACACTGCTCCCCCAAGTGGCATCTTAACTGCTGTACCAAATGTCTGCCCCCTGGCATTCTTATATTTGTTTATTAGAGTGCCAGTTCTATTCCCAGTTGTTTTTCTTTTCTTCCTCTTCCTCCTCCTCTACTTCCTCTTCCTTTTCTTTCTCTGTTTCTTTCTAAGTCAGAGTTACAGAGAGAGAAAGATCTTCCATCTGCTGGTTCACTCCCCAGATAGCCACAACAGCCAGGGCTGTGCCAGTTTGAAGCCAGGAGCCAGGAGCTTCATCTAGGTCTCCTACATGGGTGGCAGGGGCTTAAACACTTGGGTCATCTTCTACTGCTTTCCCCAGGCCATTAGCAGGGAGCTGGACAGGAAGTGAAGCAGCCAGGACATGAACCAGGATCTGTATGGGAGGCCGGCATTGCAGGGGTGGCTTTTTCTGCTAGGTGACAATGCCAGCCCGAACCCTTCATTTCTTTAACATCTCTCCTTTTCTCTTTAGCACTGGTGTGTCCCCACCATGTACTCTGATATTTTACATTATGAAAGGATACTTTAAAAAGTTTGTGGAAAAATGGAATTAAAAGATAAGTTTATTTTGGTGAAAAAATTTGAAAGCAGTGCCAATGAGGGGTCTTCAATTAGTTCATGGAAAACAAATATTATGAAAAATCTAGGAAATGTTCTTTTCTTTTCCAAGTGCCTTTGATTTGTCTCACACTGAAATTTCCTGAATCTGATCTATGAACTTTAATCAAATAGGTTGGTTGGAATTTTGTGTCAAGCAAGAGTCAAGACTGGAGATACAATAGGTCTCCAAGGAGTCTTTGGGCTGTGGCCTTTCTATCAACCACATGAACTCTGCAGAAGGGCTTTTTTTTTTTTCTTCTGGTTCTTGGAGAAAACGGATAGGGCTGTTCTTCCCATCGCTGGCCATAAGCCTTTGTTGAAGTGAAGCAAAACATTTGCCTGTGGAAGATTTTAATTTTTTCCTTCTGTAGTGGTAACAGGGCAAGTTGGACTAAGAAAGGACGTGCCCTGAGGCCCCCAGACTCTAGCATTGTGGTGTTGCTTCTTTCCCTTCCAGCAGGTGGATTCTGGACCGCTAGACATTCCAGGTGGCAGGCATCATATTGTTCTGGAGTCTCTTCAGAGCTGATAAAGTGTGGTTGGGAAATGTAGCTAAGCTTTTAAAAGGGCATGGATTTTCAGTTCATGTCTTGTAATTATAGAGCCAGTGTGCCTTTCTCTTGCAGATTGGATAATTGTGAAAGGGGGCTGGAGAGGTAAGTGGGTGTGTACCCTTCTGCAAACCCAAATGGTCGGCTTCATCAAATGATGCCCTCCCCCTTTCAGAGCCTTAGGTGTTGGTGAGATGAGCAAGAGGGTAATTTACCATGGGATCAAGCCCTAATTTCACTGTCACCATTTTGGTGTGTATGTGCCAGGCCTACTCTATTTGTGTCATTTAGAACCCCAGAACAAACTGTTCTGTAAATATTGCTTAAAAAATAATGTAACATTACCACCTTCTTCTAAAATAAACTTTAAAAGTTTTGCTTTAGAGAGCTATTTTCATCTGGTAATTTTTTTTTAAACTTGAATCCTAAATTTTGAGGGTTTTAAAATAATTTTTAAAATTTATTTAAGAGGCATAGACAGACAGAGACAGGTACAGAGTGGTTATTCTATCTGCTAGTTTCCTCCCTCAAGTGCCTGCAACAGCTGGGGCTGGACTAGGCTAAAGCAAGGAACTTGGGAATGCAATCCAGCCCTCCCACATGGGAGGCAGGGACCCAGCTGTTTGAGCTTTCATGGACTGCTGCCAGGTTGTATTAGCAGGAAGGTGAAATTGAAGCAGAGCTGGGACTTGAACCTAGACACTCTGATACAGGATGCTGATGTCCCAAAGTGAGTCTGAACTACTGTACCAAACACCCACCCCTCTGATGGTGGTTTAAATCAGATAGCATCTTCTGTTACTCAACTCTGTTGCCCTTTATTTGTTTCCTTTATGTTGTAAATTGTAAAATTAGTAGGGAAAATAATCCTATTTGCTTTTGGTTTGCTGTATTGCTCAAACCTTTGTAGATAACTATTAATTAGGGGCTAGTATGGTAGCATAGGTAAAGCTGCCTCCTACAGTGCTGGCATCCTGAATGGGTGCTGGTTCAAGCCCTGGCTACTCCACTTCCCATCCAGCTGCCTGCTAATGGCCTAGGAAAAGCAACAGAAGAAGGCTCAAGTACTTGGGCCCCTGCCAGCCGTGTAGAAGACCTGAAGAACCTTTTGGCTTAAGCCTGGCCTGGTCCTGGCCATTGTGGTCATCTCGGGAGTATACCAGTGGATGAAAGATCTCTGTCTCCCTCTCTTTGTCTGTTTATCCCTCTCTCTCTATCTCTAATTCTGATTTTCAAATACATAAATAAATAAATAAAATATTAAAAAATAAGTGATTGTAATTACCAAATCTTTGCTAGGAAAATGGACCATTCGTATTTGATGCATTTGGGGTTGATGTTGGGCAATAGCAGCAAGTAGGGAATGTAGGCAAAAGGGGACAAGTTTCATTTAACCTGCAGAAGTCGTTGAATTGAGTCAAGGTTTAAAAGCTTGGAAATTTCACATAAAAATACCGATTTTGGGGGGGTGTTCTCCCTGAAAAAATTGAAGCTGTGGCAGCTAGACAGGGGATATACTCTGCAGTGCCTCATGGCTCCACCATTTGATTTCTCTGTGACGCTGAGGCTGCATGTTGTTGTAGTAATGGAGTCTAAACATGATGTTGGAATCCCAGAGTTCTTAGGCACGGTTGGGTTCTCTCCTGTATTTCCTGCCTTCCCCTGGAGGGTATTTCAGTTTATAGTCTCTGGTGGGAGGAAAACAGCCCAGGCTCTCCCAAGGCTCATCCTTGTTGGCAGACTAGTTGTTAGGCTTTTGTGATGGAGAATTACTGGAAAGGAAGAGAGAAGGGAGACAAAAGAGACTGCAGGAAAAGCTAAAAGTAGAAGGCATTTGGGAGGCCATGGAGGGGGCCCTTGAGGACTTCAGGTCTGGGAACAGCTGTCGTTTTGAGAGCAGCAGATGGGATTTTAAGTCGAATTGAGAATCTTGTGTCCACTCTGCAGTGTGTTTAAGAAATACAGATGAGAATTTGACTCATTTTGGAATTGCTGATCTGTGTTTGTATTAGTAAGAGTTGAGTCAGGAGACAGAAACTGTGTCAATTATTTCAACAGAGAGCATTTAATATTTAAAAGTTACCAGCCCAATGCATGAGTCAGCTTTTTATTACCTTAACTAAAGTACCTGAGAGGAGCTACACTAGAAGAGAAAGCTTTATTTTGACTTATAATTCAGAGGTCCACAGTTCAAAATTGGGTGGTCCATTAGCAACACTGGGAGTGGGGGAGTGTGGGTGCAGCACAACCAGATGGAAGCCAGGAAGCCTAATGATAAACTAAGCCTACTCAGCTTAAATAGCTGACACTCTCACAGGAACTACCTTTGGGCTGGTGCCGTGGCTCAACAGGCTAATCCTCTGCCTAGTGGTGCCGGCACACCGGGTTCTAGTCCCGGTCGGGGCGCCAGATTCTGTTCCGGTTGCTCCTCTTCCAGGCCAGCTCTCTGCTGTGGCCCAGGAGTGCAGTGAAGGATGGCCCAAGTGCTTGGGCCCTGCACACCATGGGAGACCAGGAGGAAGCACCTGGCTCCTGCCTTGGAATCAGCGCGGTGTGCCAGCCGCAGCGCACTACTGCGGCGGCCATTGGAGGGTGAACCAACGGCAAAAGGAAGACCTTTCTCTGTCTCTTTCTCTCACTGTCCACTCTGCCTGTCAAAAGAAAAAAAAAAAAAAAAAAAGAACTACCTTTGGAGAGTGAGCTCTCAATGACCCAAAGACTTAACACTGGGTCCACCTCTTAGATAATAAAATTAGATCAAGTCTCCACCATATCCATCAACCATTCACATTCATTGATTAACTGTTATCATCAGATTTTGGGATTTAAACATCTGCAGGAGTCTGGGGAGTCAAGTTCAATCCATAACAGCCAGTATTGAAGAACTGAGAAGGCAACAAGAGAACACTAAGCTACCATTAAAGTGGCAACTACAGGAGGCATTTGCCACTCCTGCGTTTAGGATTATTAAGATTTAGAAGCTTGTAAGAAGGGCCCCATAGGGCTGAATTCCTGTCTCTAAAGCCTCTGAGCTCAGTGGAAGGAATCTGAAGGCCTTGAACCAAGACCTCTGATAGGTGGAGCTTCCTGGCTGGTGCTGGAGTTTCTGAAGTCAAGAAATAGCTGTGAGCTGGAACCCAAATCTGAGGAAGAAGCAGGCAGGGATTGGGATCTCTGACAGGTACTAATGAGGCAGTTCCGGAAAGGAAATACTAAACTATTGAGCAGCAGCCACCAAAGCTGTGCTACTGGAACAAAGCCTGGCTGGGTCATGCCCAAGAGATCAGAGAGCCAATAGGAATCAGACAGGAAGGTACAGGCTGTCTCCCTCCTTCAGCCTTAGAGCTTTCCTGCAATGCCTGCTGTGGTTTACTCCCCAAATGGCTGCAATGGCCAGGGCTAGATCAGGCCAGAGGCAGGAACTCCATCCAGGTTTCCCACACTGGTGGCCAGGGCCCAAGCACTTGGCCCATCTTCTGCTGCCTTCCCAGGTGCATTAGCAGGGAACTGATGAGGAAGCAGAGCAGCCAGGACTCGAACTGGTGCACCCGTATGGGATGTTCACATAGCAGGTGGTGGCTTAACAGCTCTGCCACAATACTGGCCCCATGGTTCCAGTTTTAAAAATGTGATTTAGAAGAGTTTGTCGGTCTCCAGGTTTCCATCATGTACAATACCAGTTTCCAATTTCAGGGTCAATTTCTAATGTCTTCATAGTATATGCAAAGGTGCTACTGCTCTGAACTGATTTTGCTATATTCTGCAGGGGCTGACAAACTGCAGCCTATGTGTCAGCTATGGCCCACTGCCCATTTTTGTAAATGAAGTTTTATTGAAATATAGCCACACTCATTCATTTACTAGAAATGCTTGAAGATCCCTTCAATAGTGTAAAATTTAGTTTTTCTGTAGTTTTGATTTTAAACACAGGACTGTGGCATAATTTTAGAAAAGTAATTCTGTAAAAACTAAGCACACAGGATTGGTCTTTATCTGAAAAAAAAAAAACAAAAACAAAAACAAAAACAAAAACAAAAACATTGTCTTTGTCTTTCTTCTGGGTCCCACCATGTGTGTGCTGCTCTGTGACCATGGGCAAATCTGCTAACCTCCGAGATGCGCTTTCACACAGATGCAGCAAGGGCTAGAAGTTCCACAGTGGCTCTGGCAGCTCCTCAGTGTGTGTGTGTGTCCCACACTGGTGCATTCCCTGGGCCCTAGCCTGCACCAGTGATGATCTTCCAGGGTGGCATGCCTGCAGGTATTTGCTCTGCAGGTGCTGATGTGGGCATGAGCATATTAGTTTACAATCCAGCTTCTTATCTCACACAGAGATAGAAATTCTAAGCAGAGACCAGTAACATGTACAAATAGGAACAGGATTTATTGAACAGTAAGGGAATAAACATAAATTGAACCATTAGAGAATAAACATACATTCATTTGTGAGTGTGTGCCACTGCCCTCCATGGAGAAATACCCATTATGGTTGCTCATGGAAGACAGAAAATGAGAGCAGTATCTCTAAGTGTGGTGCATGGCAAAAAGAGATCTCTCCCCTGCTGTCTGGCTCTTTTATGAGGGTGAGGGCGATACCTTAATGGGATATACAAACAGGGTAGGATCTTAGCATGTGCCCTGATCCCAGGTGCCTCCTGGGAAAGCGAGTATATCAAGCCTACAGTTGAAGAGACCAATATCACTTTGCAATGGTACAAGGATCCCAGCTCACCTGAACTTTCAGTAACTGCCTAGTTACTCTGTTTTAGTACTTCAGACTTAATGTGTCTTTGATGGATGCTGCTGCTGGCTTCTGACTTCTGGAACTGTTTCTAGTTTACTTCTAGAACTGCAGCTTCCTTGTCCCCTTGAAGTTGGGCACAATTGTAAGCTTGTTTTTGGCCGGTGGACTGTGAGTGGAAGCATTAGGTGCTGCTTCTAGGTCACAGTGTTCCATTATCAGGGTGTGACTCTTTGGCACTTCCTTCTGCTCTGGCCTCTCTCAGCTTGGGCCCAGAGAGAGGCCTCCTGAGACACCACAGGAATGTATTGTGAGTGAGAATTTATTCTTGTTTGCTTAAAATCACTGAGATTTGCAGGTTGCTTGTTACCATAGTTAATCCTAATCTAGCCTGGACAGTACGGTGTCCATGCAGAATTTATTATCTTCCCCTGTGTGCTACCTCTTGTGCCTTAGCCCAGAGAATGGCACTGTTGTAAATTTCCTTGCCAGAAACCCCAGAATTATTGTGTTCTTTCTCTTGCTCCTGATATCCAGTCAATTATTCTCTCTCTTAGCTCTGTCTCCTTCGTCCCACTTGCATTATACTACCCTGTTGACTCCTACCACTATTGATTTCAAGGAGTCTAACCCCTTACATGCACTATTATTTTTGAACCACTTGCTGTTTTTGCAATCTTACCGCAATGTACACCATCTCCTATAGGATACCTAAACTGGATTCTGTCCCTTCATTTCTCACAAATCTTCTTGGGTTCTGTCCTCTCCCCAGAGTTCCTACTGTGGGTGCAAACCTTCCTTTGGCAGCTTGATGTGTCAGAGGAAGGCCTCCTGAGACATTGTAGACTCGAAGGGAGAGTGAGAATTTGGTCTTTGTAGCTTAAACCATTGAGATTTGGGGGTGGGATGTTATCCTGGTGGCTTTTCCTGATCTAGCCTGACCAATACAGTGTTCACACAGCATTGATTATCTCCCCCTCCATCCATCCACTTTCCCCAGCACACCCTCTGGGCCAACTCTTCTTACTGACTGACTTGTAGTCTTCCCTGGAGCACCTTTCTGTCTGTCTGCCTGTCAGTGTCTCTTTGTGTGTAAGTTTTAGCTTTAGGGCATTCTTCTCTAGGAACTCTTTCTCATTTTCCCAAATGTACTCACTTAGACAAGCCTGTGTATTTCTCAGCATTCTTTGTTGGACAAACTTGTTTGCCTGTATTAATTTAGTGATTAGAATTGCTTCTGGGCCTGATTGTCTTACTATCTTACTAGAGTGTCATCTTCTTGAGGTCAGTGTCTGAATTTTGTTTCCCTTTTCTCACAATTGATTCACAGAACATCTAGCACATAGGTCATTGTAATTGTTCAATGAATGGTTTATATCACTTTTATTTTTTATTTTTTAAAGATTTATTTATTTATTTGAAAGTCAGAGTTACACACAGAGAGAAGGAGAGGCAGAGAGAGAGAGAGAGAGAGAGAGAGATGGAGAGAGAGTTTCCATCTGCTGGTTCACTCCCCAAATGGCCACAATGGCTGAAGCTGTGCTGATCTGAAGCCAGGAGCCAGGAGCTTCTTCTGGGTCTCCCTTGCCAGTGCAGGGGCCCAAGGACTTGGGCCATCTTCTACTGCTTTCCCAGGCCATAGCAGAGAGCTGTATTGGAAGTGGAGCGGCCAGACTCAAACTGGTACCCACATGGGATGCCAGCACTGCAGGCGGCGGCTTTACCCGCTATGCCATAGCACTGGCCCTATATCGCTTTTAAATAAGGAACAGTATTTTTTCCCCAAAGAAGCCTTTTATTTAAGGAATGCAAACTTCATGCATTTCATAAGTACAACTTTAGGAATACAGTGATTCTTCCCATCATACCCACCCTCCTACCAACACTCCCACCTGCCTTCCTCCTCCCTCTCCCATTCCCAGTCCTATTCTCCACTATGATCCATTTTCAATTAACTTTATACACAGAAGACCAACTGTATATTAAGAGTTCAACAATTTGCATGAAAAAACAAACTAGGAAGAGTATTTTTAAAGATTTATTTTTATCGCTTTATTTGAAAGGCAGAACAACAGGGGGGGTAGGGAGGGAGTAAGTGGGGGAAGGAGAGAGAGAAAGAGAGAGAGGGAGAGAGAGCGAGCGAGCAAGCATTTCCATCCATTGGTTCACTCCCCAAATGTCTACAATAGCCAGGTCTGTGCCAAGTTGAAGCCAGGAGCCGGGAACTCCATCCTGATCTCCTAAATGATTGGCAAGGGCCTGAGCACCTGGACCATCCTCTGCTGCCTTCCCATGTGCATTAGCAGGGAGCTGGATCAGAAGAGCAACCAGGACTTGAATCCATACTCCAGTATGTGTTGCTGGCATTGCAAGCAGCAGCTTGACTTGCTGTGGCATGATACAGGCCCCACATATGTTTTAATAAAAAAAATGACAAGGCAAGTTTAATCTTTTTGAAGGAAGGGTGACATATAGTTTAAGAATCAAAGGAACTTTTATTTCAAGAAAGAGTTAGGTGACAGGTGACTAAAATGCTCTTTAATCAGTAGTGAAAACTTTATTTTTTGTTATCATGATCTTATTTTAATAATCAAATTGAATTGGCCAACATCAGCTTTTAAAATATCCCTATTGGCAAGTAGCAGCTAATAAAACACCATGGAGACCACATTTTAGTCTCTAAAAATAGGTTCGCAAATTCAGAAAGACCAGCTCGTTTAATATGCAGAGTGTGTCTTTTCTTCATTGTGTTGCACTGGATCCTTAGGGATTTTGAGTAACATAAAAGACTAAACAAATGGGGAAACTGTATAAAAGGCCTTAAAAACATTCTTATGACCTAGTGGTTCCTTTTCAAAGTTTTTTAAAAAATTTATTTGAAGGGCAGAGTTATAGAGAGGGAGGGAGCGACACATAGAAAGAGATGTTCCATCCTCTGGTTCAGTCCCCAGATGGCTGCAATTGCTAGGGCTGGGCCACACTGAAATAAAGGACCGGAAGCTTTTTCCAGGTCTCCCATGTGTGCGTCAGGGGCCCAAGCACTTGGGCCATCTTCTATGCTTTCCCAGGCACATTAGGAGAGAGCTGAATCAGAAAGGGAGCATCTGGGTCTCTAACCAGTACCCACATGGGATGCTGGCATCACAGGTGGTGGCTTAACCTGCCACACTACAATGCCAGCCCCATTAATTAGTTTTCTCAGGTGGTGTCCCTTTGAGTTATTTTGGCTTCCATGAGTAGGGCAAGGAGTGGGTCTCCAAAACAGTAAAGACAGTAAAGACAGAGAGACTTTGCAGTCTGTGCTAGGTTACTTTCTTCTCCCCACGGCCTGACACAGCCAACACGTGGGGTGTGAAGTGGTGCATGCTGCTCAGAGCCCTTGGACCTATTAAATTCTCTACGCTCTGTGATATCTGCTTACCAGTAACACTCCTGTGTTTGCTCAGCTGTGCCATAATATTCTTCTGTGTGCGTGTGTGTGTGTGTGTGTGTGTAAAATTATCTATAAGATGGTACTGTGCTGATTCTCTTTTTGTGACTCTCACACATAAGCCTACTGTAAAACCTCCCAGCTGATCCCTGCTAGTAGTTTCTGGCTACACACACACACACACACACTCATTTTTCCTGTTAAATTGCTGTCTTTCACTCTCCCTACCTAGAAGTCTTTCTCTTTATGTGAACATCTCATTGATTTTTGAGGTAGGCATTTTCATTCCACCTTTGAAGTTCCCCAGTGCTGTTTTCTTTCACTGCACAAATCAAAGTCTTCATAAATCCACTATTTTCTTGCCTCAGTTGTTCCAACGAACAAGCTGAACCAACCATAGCATTTATATTTTACTTTTAGAGCCCTGCAACTTCTCCAGGTGATGTTTGGCCATATGCTTGCCCTTCCAACAATATTTGCACTCTTATGTTCATTGCAGCATTGTTGATAATAACCAAGATGTGTAATGAACTCAAGTGTATACATCAACGAATGGATGGACAAAGAAAATGTGGTGTATATACACAATGGAATACTATCCAGTCTTAAGACCAAAGTTCTGTCATCTGGGACAACATGGATGCTAAACACATTAGGGTGAATGAAATAAACAAGACAGAGATAGACAGATAATGCATAGTCTCATTACGTGTAGAATCTAACACGTGTTAGATTCACAGCAATAAAGAGTAGAGCAGTGATTGCCAGGATCAGGAAGGGAGTAGGAGACAAAGAATAGGGAGTTATTGGTCAGAAGGTATCAAGTTTCAGGTAGACAGGAGGAATAAGTTTTGAGATCTGTTGCACAGCAGGGTGACTGGAGTCAATAAGAATGCAGTGTGTAATTCATAATAACTATGAGAGTGAATTCCAAATCTCTTGCCAGAAAAAACATCAACTAAATGAGGTGGTGATTATGATAATTAGTGTGGTTTAATCATTCCACATGGCATACATATATCAAGACATCACATTGTATGCCATAAATGTAATGTAATTATGGTTTGTGACTTGAAAATAATGTAAATAAAAATACATTAATTAATTAAAGAGAATCCTGAAGGCTTGCCTTTCCAACTAGGCTGAAAGGCTGTACTTCTCTTTTTTTTGGTATGGTATCTCTGGGGACTGCCATGGAGTAGATACTCAGAAAAAGCTTTTGGATAAATGATTGCTCAAAACACATTAAAGACAGTCCTTTATGCAAACTTCATTGTTTACAGGGAATGTAAACGGGATTCTTGCAGTGTGGCTTGGTGCTGTAAGAGGCCTTGATGAGCATAAAGAAACAAATTGACAACTAGTGCATTTGCTTTTTATCAACACATCCAACAAGGATTTGTTGTACATCTCTCCACTTTTTTGTGTAATGGGAGCTGGGTGTGGAACTGTGGAAAATGTCCTTGTCCTTGAGATACCTGATGGATGAGTAGAGGCCCAGGGGTCATGACTTGGCACACAGTAGGCACTCAGTCATTGTTGAGTGAATGACCCACTGTCACTAGGGCATGGTGAAACCAACTAATGTTCCATTACAGGAAATGCTCCAGTTCCAGTGTTTTAGTTGCTTGGAGTTAATGGTGTGATAGGGTGGCTTGCTAACAGAAAAAACCTTATGGAGAGAATAACTGAATTTTTTTTCTCATAGTAAATGCATTATATGTTGGGAACAGGGCCTATCTTTTATTAAAGGAGATGTGTTTTCCTTGTCACTCCTTGAGATTTTAGGTCTGGGTGGGAGTGAGGTGAGGAGCAGCTCCTGGTTCTTCACCCTGAGCCCCAGTGAAGGCATTTATTAGAGACAGATAGTGGGACCCTTGATTACAGTAACTGTGAGCTTTGTGCTCAGCTGACCACATATTGCTGTCAGGCTTCCTCAGAGGGCTAATCATGGAGGGTGGAGAAGGAGGAGGGGAAGGGAAGGCTTGCCAGGGCGGTGGGGGCCTGATTGTGGCCTAGGGCTAAGAGTCTCAAGTAGGTTATTAGGCATTCTGGGAGGTCTGAGGCCTCTTTCTCATAGTGTTTTCTTTGCTTTTCTTCTTTCCATTTTATCCAGGAAATATCAGCAATGAAATTCGATGTATTTTACAAATGTAAGAGGGTAGTTTATTTAATATGGTATTTGAAATATCCTTCTTCCTGTTTGCCCTGCTAAGTCCTAGGAACACAGGTGAAGTTGGGTGAGGACCCTGGCTGTGTGCGGTGTGTTCTCTGGGGTGAAAGGGATGTGAAATTTCAGAAGAAAGGATTATTGAAATAAGTCAGCCTTTATTTGTTTATCATTGAATGCTTCAGTCTGGCATTATAGTGTGTCTTCAGAATGCAAATAGAATTTAGGAAGCTAACAGGGCAAGACTTTGTGAAGAACAGGAATTTATGATTAGGAAAAGCCTGTTATATAGAATCGACCAATTATTTCACGTGCACAGCTCTGTTCTGTGGTCTTGTAAGTTTGCTGCTTATTTATTCCCTGAACATTCCTGGGATGCTTATGGGAAATCAGACACTTTTTGCCTTCTGTGAGCTTACAATCTTTTGAGGGGGGAAGCCAAGTTATCTAAAAATGAAAATTCTGTAATTTGATATTTATTAAAGTGCTTATTATTTTGCAGGCCCTGGGGACACAAGGATTACCAGAACAAAGTTCCTGCCATTGTGGAGTTTGTCTGTTAGTGGGGAAATGTTAGCTGTGGAACTTTTAACAGAGCCTGGTGTGTGTGTATCTGTGTCTGTGTGTGTGAGAGAGAGACAGACAGGTGGGGGAGAGAGTGTTTTGGAAGGCTGCCCACATTAGTCCATTTTCTGTTGCTATAATAAAATATCTGAGACTGATAACTATACATTAAAGATGTTTACTTGGCTCACTATTTTGATGGCTGGGAATTCCAAACAGCATGGCCATCAGTGTCTGGTGAGGACCACCCTGGCCTTGTCACAACATGACAAACAGCATTGTGGTGGGAGTGCATGTGAGCAGGAGAGAACAGTCATGTGGAGAGACAGGAAAGCAATAGTCAGGCGCCGGGTCTGCTTCTTCTGTAACTAACTGAGGGAACTAACCGAGGTTCTGAAATAACATTAATCACATCTCAGACAGGTGCTCACCCCAGTCGCCCAACCTCTCTGGATAGGTTCTACCCCTTCCCAGCATTGCAGCACTGGAGACCAAGGTTTCAATACAGGAGTCTTTAGGGGACCGTCTCAAATCCTCAAACTGTAGCACAGCCCAAAGGAGATGGTTCCTTAAGGATAAATCCAAATGGACCTGGTAGAGGGAGAAGGGACACTCATCATGATGGTGGGGGAGCTTGGGATGGTCTGGTGATTCCTATAGATGAGGTGAAGTTCAAAAGCCAAGGCTGTGGTCAGCCATGGCTTGTGTAAGGATGGAGGGAAGATCATTCAGACAGACCAAGGGGTTTGTATTTCAGCAGAATAAAAGGTCCTTTCCCGGAGAACTTATTTTCCTCCATGAGCTAAAAGACAATGCTGTCTGAAACATCACTTCTTCAGCCCACAGATAATTTCACAGATGCTTAATGACTTCTATTCATTTGTGTGTCCCATTGTACTCCTCTTTCTTCAATTAAGGGTGGTTTTGAAAAGGGTGAGGTCTAGAATGCAAGGTTGAGTAACCATGTACTCAACCATGGTTGAGTAACCAGTACTCGACACATACTTCTCAGAAGCCTGTGACAGTTCCACTCTGCCGTTCAAATTCTCTGAGGTCAGAGCCAGACTGTTTAACCTCCATGTTCAGTCTGGTGATATATGTGACACACTCAAGATTTGCCTTTTATCCTTTGGAAGTTCACGGTTACGGGATCATGGTACAAGATGGGAGGGGATAAGGAGTTCATTACTGATCTCCCATGTGGGTAGCAGAAACCCAACTCATTGAGCCATCACTGCTCCTTCCCAGGGTCTGTATTTGCTGGAAGCTGAAATCAGGAGCCAGAGCTGGGGATTGAATTTAGTACACAGGCATACTGATTGTTTGGCCAAAGCCCACCTCATGGAATCTGTTTTTAAGGGGAAATTGATAAGTGCCTAGCACAAGAGCCTGAATATGGCAAATGTGAAAAACTCCATCACGAAGGATGTTTGTTATAATTGCTGCACTAAAATTTTATCATACCACTCTCTTGTTACAGTCTTGCTGTTCTCACAGTGCTTAGTGAATGAAGTGTTAGGGGTTTCTTTGAGCACCATGCTTTATTTTATGAATTCATTCTAAATTCTAAGTAATACTGTTGACTTAAACACCAGAGTAAGAAGGTGCTTGTGCATGGGATCGATGCAGTGATGTTGTGAGTGAAGCCTCCACATGCAACACCAGCATCCCATATGGGTGCCAGTTGGATTACTACTGATCCAGCTCCCTGCTATTAGCCTGGGAGAAGCAGCATAAGATGGACAAAATGTTTGGGCCCCTGCCACCCATTTGGGAGACCTGGCGGTAGCTTCTGGCTTTGGCCTGACCCAGCTCTAGCTGTTGGTCTCCCTCTAATTCTGACTTTCAAGCAAATAAATAAGTAAATCATAAAAAAAGAGAAAGGGCTTGCGCAGCATTTTAAAAATGATCAGGGGCATTTTTTTTAAATTCTTTTTTTTTTTTAAATTTTTGACAGGCAGAGTGGACAGTGAGAGAGAGAGACAGAGAGAAAGGTCTTCCTTTTCCCGTTGGTTCACCCTCCAATGGCCGCCGCGGTAGGCGCACTGCGGCCGGTGCACCACGCTGATCCGATGGCAGGAGCCAGGTGCTTCTCCTGGTCTCCCATGGGGTGCAGGGCCCAAGGACTTGGGCCATCCTCCACTGCACTCCCTGGCCACAGCAGAGAGCTGGCCTGGAAGAGGGGCAACCGGGACAGGATCGGTGCCCCGACCGGGACTAGAACCCGGTGTGCCGGCGCTGCAAGGCAGAGGATTAGCCTAGTAAGCCGCGGCGCCGGCCGATCAGGGGCATTTGATCTAAAATGCCTGGTTGCTCTGAGCTCGCACTGCTTGCAAGAGAGCTGTGACTCCTAGAAGCTAGATTCTGTGTTCTCTGTATAGCCTGATGGGAGAGGGGTGGCAGGGATGGCACTGCAGCTTTGCAGAGTGCAGGGTGGCAAATGAGCAGGTTCTAAGGTCATTGTGAATGTGACCACATCTTGCCTCTCCAGCCAGCCTGTGGTGGTGTCTGCTCCTGTGGGCAGCAGGGGCTGCAGAAAGCACCTTCACAAGCTCCCCTGGAGCACCTTGTCTCTGAAATCTTGAACCATCTGCATGTGGTCTAGGGGTAGGAGATGCCTTGCATAGGAAGCAGGAATAAGTGAACTGGAAGTTGAGTCTGTGCTTTTGGAAAGCACAAATAATTAGAAGCCAAGGGATCACCATCAGGGAGTGTTTTCCTTGGTGGAATGATGTTCTGGAGGCTGAACAAGTGACTTAGGGATTGCTAACAGAATTCTAGAACTTTCTTAGGTGTGGTGAGGTGATGCCTGGTGGGAGGTAGTTTGGTCATCTCAGAATGGGATCTTTTTGTCTTTTTAACTTTTTGGATTTTTTTCCCCCATCAATAGTTTATGAGCCCAGGACACCAGCCTTCATGGAGGATCACTCTTATCTGTGATGAGTGTTGCAAATGGGCACAACTTGCCATCCTAACAGGTGACTCTCCTCGTGCTAACAGGAAGCCAGGCCCTTTGAGGAAAACGATTGTTCTGCACAGAAACCTCTGCTTTTTCATAATGAAAGGTCCAGCTCCCAGGGGCTTGGGTCCAGTGTTCTCCACTTTTAATTGGCAGAAGTATCACCTTAGCCAACAGTGAGGCATTGTGTCTGCTACCAGCGTGGCTTTCATTGTAGGTTCTTAGCACTCTGTGCCAGCCTGGCCTGCCTTGCTGTCTAACAGCCTTTGTACAATGGAAGACAGTGGAGGCTGGTTGGAAGGAGAAGGGCTCCAATAATAGATCTGATTTTTTTTTAAAATAACCATGACCTGTTCCCATTAAGTATTAATTGCAAATCTATTTCAATTCTTAAATAACACTCATTCTTTAAAGATTTACACCTGCTCATTTAAGCGCAATCAAATAAAATCTAAAACCAAAGAAAAATGATCAACTTCTGGGTATGCTAAATTAGTTACAGGACTTTTTTTAATTTTATGTCCCAAGAAGTGGGACATTTATTTTTAGGCTTATACATTTTTTCTTTTACTGGTGAAATCTGGGCTCAGAAGTAGCACAGGTCTATCTTGAGGGGAAATCTCTCCTCTTTTAACGTTTTCTTGTAGGTGGTAATAAGTTTTCACTTTGGCACCACAGAGAAGGAAATGCCGATATCTGTAAAGCTGGTCGTTGTTGGGGAGAAGCTATAAAGGAAGCTTTGTGTTGTAGTATCTGGAATGTGTGTTTTATGATTTGAAAAAAGTCCCTTGGTTGTCTTCCAGATATGAGTTTGGTGCCACCTTGTGGACAATTGTCAGAGTATTATGCACACCATTACAAGAAAAACTTTTCCCAAGACAGTTAATAATGCTAGAAAATATGCTCTGTAAATTAGTTAGAAAAAGAAAAATACCTCAGTGACTCCCCCATTAAATTCATCTTAAAGCAGTATTGCTACCTAGTTTCATGAAACTTTTGCAGCATCTTTGTCTGAAGGGAATTTGAAACTTTATTGAGGTACCAGTGCTTTATTACCTCTGGAAAATTTTGTCTTGGTGTCTGTGTTCTTTCTTAGCCTTTATTTTCAACATTTTTAAGAATTGCTTTCATTTTGAGCTAAATATAAGGCATCAGTATATCATGATATATCTTTATAATGGTACCATTTATTGCTGCCCTTATCAGAGAATAGAATAATGTCAAAACAGATTACCTGCAAAATAACAGCAGATAATATTATACATGTGTGAGGCATCCTTGTTACTTTATCTTTTTTTTTTATTTTGGACAGGCAGAGTGGACAGTGTGAGAGAGAGACAGAGAGAAAGGTCTTCCTTTTGCCGTTGGTTCACCCTCCAATGGCCGCCGCGGTAGCGCGCTGCGGCCGGCGCACCACGCTGATCCGATGGCAGGAGCCAGGTGTTTATCCTGGTCTCCCATGGGGTGCAGGGCCCAAGGGCTTGGGCCATCCTCCACTGCACTCCCTGGCCACAGCAGAGAGCTGGCCTGGAAGAGGGGCAACCGGGACAGGATCGGTGCCCCGACCGGGACTAGAACCCGGTGTGCCGGCGCCGCTAGGCGGAGGATTAGCCTATTGAGCCGCGGCGCCGGCCATTACTTTATCTTAAACCTGGCTTAGATATCATGTTTGTAGATATTTACTGAGTCATAGGATTGATGTGTTTGTAACTAAGAAGAGAACAAAAAGGGGCTAGCTTTGTGGCACAGTAGGTTCAGCCCTAGTCTTTGATGAGCACTGTTTCAAGCTGCTGCTCCACTTCCAATTCAGCTTCCTGTTAATGCTCCTGGGAAAGTAGAGGAAAATAACCTAAGCATTTGGGCCCCTGCCACACATGTGGGAAACCCAGTTGGGAGTTCCAGGCTTCTGGTGTCAACCTGGTCCAGCCCTGGTTGTTGTGGCCATTTGGGGAGGAAACGAGCAGGAGAAAGATCTCTTTCTCTCTCCCATGAAGAAGATGGGGTTACAGTTTTGGTGGCAGCTTGGTGTGGGTCCAGAGCCAGGCAGTTGCAGAGCCAGAGCAGGATTTGAATCCAGCTTGCAGGACAGCTGGTCTGATGCTTTTGTGATCAGCTGATGCCCTCCCTTCTGCTTACACCGTTAGGGTGACAAATGCAAGAAATAAACATTATTGGCTGAAGACACTCAAATTATGGAGAGTGGGTGAGGAGAGAGAGAGAAAGATGGCTTCTTGCAGGTTGCCAGTGGCCTTGGATAGTGTCTCCTTGATCTTCCTAAAAGGGAAGTAGACCCATGATGAAATCCTTCCCCTGATGAAAGCTTTTCAAAGGCTCCCTTTGCCAGCATGACCAAGTCCAAGCTCTGTTAAGTGGCTGTCAGCTGCTTTGTGACCCATCTTCCTGACTTCTCTTGCCAGCCATACCTCGTTAAAATACCAAAGTGTTCTGAGTATCCCCCCACCAATTTCTTTCTTACCTCCACACCTTAGCTCCCAGATGCCCCTGTTGCCGGGACTACCCTTTCTGCTCCCTTTTCCCTGATTAATCCAAAGCATTCTAGAAGGTTTATCTCATAGTACACCTCCTGTGAATCTCTTCCCTACCCTTCTCTTTCCTGCTCTAGCCTGGTTAAGGTGCGACAGCTCTGTATACTCCCATAGTGCTGTGCTGGAGTCTGTTGATGCCTCTGTTTTCCTGATTAAACTGTGACATCCTGAAGAGGAAGACCTGCATGGTATTTATCTTTCTGTTACTAGAATTGGGTACAAGACCTGACCCATACTGTCTTCTTACAACCGAAAAGGACAGGTTGAGGCTGAGCTATAGAACTTGTGGTGTCCAGTGTGTAACTGGGGACTCCAGGCTTCTAAAACCCCTTCTCTGCCTTCTGTGGCCTCAACTCCTCTTGGTGGAAGGCACCATTTTCACGCCCTTGCTGGATCTCTCTCCAGCTCTCAGCCATGCTGTCCTGTCAGGACAGGCTTCCTCCACATGGCTGTGAAAGTGGCCTCCTGAAGCCACTTAGCCCATCTTTGCAGCTTGACAGCCTCAGGAAGAAAAGTGTTTCTTGCTCCTGATATCCCAGTGTGCATTTTAGGGCTTTTGCTCATGCCCCTTGGGTCATATGCCTGCTTCCAGAGCATGCACTGCATCCTGGCATTTTGTGTTGTAGGTATGGTCCACAAGGCATTTCTCTTTGTGTCTGTTTCTTGTGCTAATAGTAGAGCTCTTCTTCCCCTCTTCTTTGTTTTCAACCCTCAAAAGTGACACTATGCAAGACAAGGGCTAGCCCTGGGAATGTCCCCTGAGATAGGGATGGAGAGGTTAGACAGTTGTTGATGGCAGGTTCGACTCTCCACCCCCTGCCACCTCCCTGCTTCTCAGTCTGCACTAGGATTATGACTCAAGCAAACATACAGTACAGCAAGGCAGATCCAGCTGCATAGACCACAGTGCTCTGATGCTCCTGAAAAGAAGGCTGAATTAGATGGGCAGACAATGATGATTGTTTCTTCAACAAATTTATTGTGAAATATCATACAGGTACAGGAAGTGTTATGAAACATAAATTTACAACACAATCAATCAGCATATGCACAGGTCACCATCACCCACGCCAAGAGACTTCCCTGGAAATCCTGTGTCTCTTTCCCCAATCACAGCCTCTTGAGTTCCCACACAGGTAACCATTACCCTTGCCTCATGGAGATCTTTCTTGCTTTTAAAGATTCTCTTACCGACTAAGGGTATATTCTCTCTCTCTCTCTCTCTCTCTCTCTCTTTTTAAAGATTTATTTATTTATTTTTTTGCCAGGCAGAGTTAGACAGTGAGAAAGAGAGACAGAGAGAGTTGTAGACAGTGAGAGAGAGACAGAGAGAAAGGTCTCCCTTCTGTTGGTGCACTCCCCTAATTGCCACTATGGCTGGTGCTGTGCCGAGCCGAAGCCAGGAGCTGGCTACTTCCTCTGCTGCCCTCCCAGGCCACAGCAGAGAGCTGGACTGGAAGAGGAGCAACCAGGACTAGTACCTGGCGCCCCATTTTATTTATTTATTTATTTATTTGAAAGGCCAAGTCACAGAGAGCCAAAGGCAGAGGCAGATGTAGAAAGAAAGAGAGGTCTTCCATCCGTTAGTTCACTCCCAAAATGGCAGCAATGGCTGGAACTGTGTTCTACTGAAACCAGGAGCCAGGAGCTTCTTACGGGTCCAAGAAATTGGACTATCTTCCACTGCCTTCCCAGACCATAGCAGAGAGCTGGATCGGAAGAGGAGCAGCCGGGGCTCAAAGTGGCGCCCATAAAGGATGCTGGCGCTGTAGGCGGCAGCTTTACCCGCTAAGCCATAGCACTGGCCCCAGGGTATGTATATATATATATATATATATATATATATATATATACACACACACACACACACATACAGGCAGAGTTAGACAGTGAGAGAGAGAGAGAGACAGAGAGAAAGGTCTTCCTTTTTCCATTGGTTCACCCCCCAGATGGCTGCTATGACCAGTGCGCTGCACCTATCTGAAGCCAGGAGCCAGGTGCTTCCTCCTGGTCTCCCATGCGGGTGCAGGGCCCAAGCACTTGGGCCATCCTCCACTGCCTTCCTGGGCCACAGCAGAGAGCTGGACTGGAAGAGGAGCAACCAGGACAGAATCCAGCGCCCCAACCAGGACTAGAACCCGGGGTACCAGTGCTGCAGGTGGAGGATTAGCCTAGTGAGCTGTGGTGCCAGCCCTCTTTTTTCTTAAATATTTATTTTTTACTTATTTCAAAGGCAGAGTTACAGATAGAGGAGGAGAGACAGAAAGAGACAGAGAAGTATTCCATCTGCTGCTTCACTCCTCAAATGTCCTCAATGGCTGGGGCTGGGCCAGGCCAAAGCCAGGAGCCAGGAGCCCTATCTTCCACGTCATGGCTGGGGTCCCCACTTGGACCATCTTCCACTGATTTCCCAGACACATTAGCAGGGAGCTGTATCAGAAGTGGAGTTGGGTCTTGAACTGGTGCCCATATTTGAGGCTTGTATTGCAGGTAGAGGCTTAGCCTGGTACATTACAGTGCCAGCCCCAAGGAATAAATCCTTATAAACATTTCCCAAGGTCTCAGCACTAACTATATTGATGTCAATTTCAGCCTCACAGTGTAGAAACTTTCCCACTGGCCAGCTCGTCTATCTGTATTCACCATACTCCCATCAGTACTCCTGGTAGCACCCAAAGGGGTCTTTTTTATTATTTTTTTTAATCTTTTATTTAATGAATATAAATTTCCAAAGTACAGCTTATGGATTACAATGGCTTCCCCCCTATAACTTCCCTCCCACCCGCAACCCTCCCCTTTCCCACTCCCTCTCCCATTCCATTCACATCAAGATTCATTTTCAATTCTCTTTATATACAGAAGATCAGTTTAGTATATATTAAGTAAAGATTTCAACAGTTTGCACCCACATAGCAACATAAAGTGAAAAATACTGTTAGAGTACTAGTTATAGCATTAAATCACAATGTACAGCACATTAAGGACAGAGATCCTACATGATATTTTTAAAAAATTGATTAATTTTCTATGCAATTTCCAATTTAACACCAAGTTTTTTTTTCCATTTTCAATTAACTTTATATACAGAAGATCGATTCAGTATATACTAAGTAAAGATTTCATCAGTTTGCACCCACACAGAAACACAAAGTGTAAAAATACTGTTTCCGTACTAGTTATAGCATTACTTCACATTGGACAACACATTCAGGACAGATCCCACATGAGATGTAAGTACACAGTGACTCCTGTTGCTGACTTAACAATTTGACACTCTTGTTTATGGCGTCGGTAATCTCCCTAGGCTCTAGTCATGATTGCCAAGGCTATGGAAGCCTTTAGGGTTCGCTGACTTCGATCTTATTCCGACAGGGTCATAGTCAAAGTGGAAGTTCTCTCCTCCCTTCAGAGAAAGGCATCTCCTACCTTGATGGCCCCGTTCTTTCCACTGTGATCTCACTCATAGAGATCTTTCATTTAGGCCTTTTTTTTTTTTTCCAGAGTGTGTTGGCTTTCCATGCCTAAAATACTCTCATGGGCTCTTCAGCCAGATCCGAATGCCTTAAGGGCTGATTCTGAGGCCAGAGTGCTATTTAGGACATCTGCCATTCTATGAGTCTGCTGTGTATCCTGCTTCCCATGTTGGATCGTTCTCTCCCTTTTTGATTTTATCAGTTAGTATTAGCAGACATTAGTCTTGTTTGTGTGATCTTTTTGACTCTTAGACCTATCAGTGTGATCAATTGTGAACTGAAGTTGATCACTTGGACTAGTGAGATGGCATTGGTACATGCCACCTTGATGGGATTGTATTGGAATCCCCTGGCACATTTGTAACTCCACCATTTGGGGCAAGTCCGATTGAGCATGTCCCAAATTGTATGCAATACTTTATCCATTATAGTATTTTTTTTTTTGTTCTAGTACTATTGTTTGAACTCTGTAATTAACACACAATTATTCTTAGGTGTTTAAATTTTAACTGAAAAGTGATCCCTGTTAAATATAAGAGTGGGAAAAAGAGAGGGAGGAGATGTAAAATTTGGGACATGCCCAAAGGGGTCTTTTTTAAAGACACAGTTTGTTCTAATATCTTCTCACCAAGGTTCTGTGGAATTTGGCCCTGGCACCCTTTAGCTACTCTCCCCCCTGCTCGGTTATCCAACCACAGTAGTTGACAAGCAGTTTGCCATGTGCCAGACACAATTCAGATCCTCTATAGCATAAAAATGATTAATCTGACTTTATATTGGAAGCATAGAGAGGTTTTTTTAACCTACTCATGGTCCCATAGCTAATATACGTCAGGCACAACTGGGATTCAAACCCAGGTTCACTGGCTCCAGAGTCCATGCTCCACCCACTATTTCCTTCCTAGACCTAGGAAGTACTTTTAATCCGATCCACTTCATGCTCAGGATTTTGTACTTGGTGTTTCTTTTGTCTGAGATGCTGTTCCCTCATGCTTCCACATCTGATTAGTATCTCCTTCCCTTTAGAGCTCAGCTTTTGGGCACCTGAACTGCTTATGAGTCAAGGCCAATACTTCTGTTCATTTTCCACTATTAGAATTACTGTGGACTCCCTTGCTGACTATAAGCTTCCTAAGAGCTGGCATCCACCCACAGTCTTTAGCCCCAAGTCCCCCATGCTCAGCACATAAGTGCAATCTCAGGGTGTTTGTTCATTCAAGGAATGAGTAAATGAGAGTGTGGCTCACAGCAGGGTAGAGAAGACAGTGTTGTTTTTCTGTGCCGACATGTGTTTCTAGTAAACCCTAACTTAAGTGAACTCACCTTCTAATTATTGTTTAAATGGCTTTTTTGGTCTGGTGCCGATTGATTTGGATTTTTCATACATGTTTTAAATTCTCCTATGGGCTCTGCCTTGCATTTTACAAGGCTCTATTAACTGGAGGTGTCCTTCACTGGTATTGCATTTCATCTTTTGGGTTAGAGGTTACTAATAGTGCTTGGGAAGAATGTTCTAATCAATAGATAGTGTACACTGGAGATATTGCTTCTAAGAACATGTCTCCCATCACTTTTTTTTTTTTTTAGATCATAGCTTTTCTGTTAATTCTAAACAGATTCTCAGTCATTTATTTGTGAAAATCATGATCCATTTTTGGTGAAATTGTGGAAAAATTGTTGCTGATATTAATATGTCCAGTATGAGCTCTTTGTGTGCTAAGATGGGAAAAATGAAATGTCTCTAGTTCATTCTTTAATTGAGAGAATGTTAAATAGTTTGTTTGTATTACCCAAATGAATAGGGAATTTGTAGCTTTCTAGAAGTCACATCTTAATGTAATACACTGGAATAAATGCCACTGTTAAATAAATATATGGATTTTATATTCCAGTTTAAAAGCCTTGCCACATATTCAAATTTCTATGAGAAATTTTTATTATTAACTTCAAAATCAGTATCAATCAGCTTAAAAACTTTTAAAATGTTTTCTTCTTTTTTTTTTTTTTTTTCTTTGAAGCTGGAGTTAGAAGCTGGAACCCGGACTTGAGCACAGGCACTCTAATACTCTCATATGGAGTTTAGGCTCCTTTCCCCGTCCCGCTCCCTCTCCACCTGTCTTCCCTCCACCCTGCCTCTTCAATTGGAAAGGCAGAGTGGTAAAGAGATGGATCTCCAATCTTCTGCAATAGCCAAGGGCTGGGTCAGCTTGAAGCCAAGAACTCCATCTGGGTCTCCTGTGTGGATGGCAGGAACCCAACTATTTGGACCATCATTTGTGACCTCCCAAGCACATTAGCAGGAAGCTGGGTGGGAAGATGAGGTGGGACTTCTTCCCAGGCACTACAATCTAGGATATGGGCATCCCAAGTGATGGCTTCACCCATAGTGCCACAATGCTTGTCCCTGATTTCCTAAAAAGTTAGCTTATTAGTATGGTCTTGTCCTCATCTCTTGGAAGCAAAGCACTGTTGTTTTTATCGCTTGTGAATTATTTCTTAATGGTTCTAACTCAATATTATATGTTGATAGTTATTAGACACATAAAGATAATGTGTGTCAGGGTAGTTTTAGTTGCAAATATAGACACTGAAATCAAGTCAGTCAAAGCACAATGGGAATTTAATGTCTCCCCATAGCCGAAAAGAACAAATTTGAGGCTCTATTACAGGAATCAGGCTATTAGGGCTGGAACTAAGGAATCAAAACTCCAGAACACTCTCTCTCTGTCTTTGCTGATCTCTGTTCTTTTGGCTTGTCTGTCCCCATCTGGCAGCCCTCCTGCCCTCTGCCAGTCAGCCTCCTCTGGTCCTCCTGCACATGCTTTCACCCCTGCGGCTGGTGAAGTTATCCCCCTGGATACTCTGGGTGGCTTCTTGTGCCTTAATGCATAAAGGGCCAGGGGCTGTGCTTCTCTACCCCCAGAATAAAGGAAGGCTCTGGCTAGGGGAAGGGTCACAAGAACATCTGAGGGAGTGATGACACCATAGCTCCCACAGTGCAGTGGGCAGCTGCTCTTCAGATTAAACAGACATCTGTTGAGAAATCGTTCTGCATTGGACACTGTGCTAAACACCAGAAATTCAAAGACATGATGAGACCACAAACCATATTAAATGGGCATAAATTACAATGGAAAGGGATGGGTTAAATGTAAGGAAGAGCCTCCTGAGAATGCTGGAGTTACACTTTGGAATACGTTTAGAATTTTCTGTGGTTGTGTTTAATGACTTGTCATGTCCCTGAGGTGATTTGTCTATTATCATAGATACTGCAAATCAGTTTTCTGAAAGGTGAACATGGATTTAAAAATCCACTCACTGAAAAATTACCTTTCCTTTTGAAGATGAAAAAGAATGTATATTCATTTAGAAAAGATAAGACTGGCTGGTGCTGTGGCTCACTTGGTTAATCCTCTGCCTGCGGCGCCAGCATCCCATATGGGCACTGGGTTCTAGTCCCAGTTGCTCCTCTTCCAGTCCAGCTCTCTGCTGTGACCCGGAAAGGCAGTGGAGAATGGCCCAAGTGCTTGGGTGCCTGCACTCGCGTGTGAGACCAGGAAGAAGTACCTGGCTCCTGGCTTCGGATTGGCGTAGCTCTGGCCGTAGCGGCCATTTAGGGGGTGAACCAACAGAAGGAAGACCTTTCTCTCTGTCTCTCTCCCTCACTGTCTAACTCTGTCAAATAAATAAATTAAAAAAAATAAAAAAAGAGAAAAGATAAGACCATATAAAGAAGAAAATAAAAAATAATTCTATTAGAGATAACATATATTGGTTAGTTGGTTAGCATTTTGGAGTATGTCATAGTATCTTTATGCATACATCTAAAAATGAAATAACTCACTTAATTTTTACTTTTTAGACAAGCTGGTCTAGTACTGTTTATACAATTTTGAGGCCTGCTTTTTAAATTTGTTGTTTCATTGTGAGCATTTTCCCTTTGCTGTGGAATATGTTAGAGACAGGACTGTTGCTATTCCCAGCTTCACAGTTCCTAAAATGGCAGATCTGCAACTTATATAGCCATTGTTCCAGCACAGCACATTGAGGTGGTTTGCCAATTTTTTTCCAACAGGAGAAACAAAAAGAATATTCTGGCACCTAAATTCCTGTCTGCCTTTTAGATGATTTCCTTCCTAGAAGTGGACTTGTGAGATCAAAGGAAAGGCACAGGTGTAAGTCTCTTGCTCCAGATGGCTGCCCTACCCTTTGAAAGGTTGTTCAGTTTATATTCCTACCAGCTGTAGAGGAGGGAGAGCAGAAGTGGAAGAAGTCTCTGGACCATCCATTACCACTGGCCTGAGTGTCTGGTTGGCTGACTATCCTATCTGTGAGGGGCTGGTCTGTGAGAATCTAGTGTCACCTTGTGTCACATACTAGAAAAGGCTCTGGCAGCATGAACTAAGCATTTTAGCTTCTGAGAAATGAACACATGAATTTCTTCAAATGATACATTTCTTTGTTCATTCTTATTTTTTAAGGCCAAATGAATGGAAAATATACCATGCGCTTTTTTTTCCCTTGGTCTTTTCTTCTCTCCCATCATCCACCCCTATCCCCCCACCTCCAGTCTCTGTCTCTTTCTCAAAAATAAGAGAGCTTCTTAGAGAATCTCCTTAAGTGTGACTCCTAGGAGTATAAACATGGGATCAAAGAGATGCAGCAGTTTTCATTATTATCACCAACAAAAGCAGAAAAGCTAATTATTACAACCCTGAAGGGGGCTGGCACTGTGGCCTGTGACTCTGGCATCCCATATGAGCACCAGTTCAAGTCCCAGATGCTCCACTTCTGGTCTGGCTCCCTGCTAATGCACTGAAGAAAGTAGCAGAAGAAGGCCCAAGTGCTTAGATCCTACCTGGACAGAATTCCACGCTCCTACTTTGGTCTGGCCCAGCCCTGGCCATTTTGACCATTTAGAGGAATGAATCAGCAGGTAGAAGAGCACTCTCCCTCTCTTTCTGTGTCTCTTTCTCTCCCTCCCTCCTTTCCTCTCTCTCCTGCACTCTCTTTAACTCTTGCTTTCAAATAAATAAATAAAACTTTAGTACCCTCAAGTTAAAATAACAGCTCTCAGTAAACTGGAATATGATTTAGGGATCTGAACAGATTTATTTATTCAGCAAATGTTTCTTGATTGGCTACTATGTGGCTGTAGATTGTTACCAAACTAATTGACCCAGGAAAGGATTTGACTGTGAGATGCTCACTTTTTGATGGAAATGATTCCTGATGTTTCATCAGGGATAAAAGGAAAGAACACTATTCTTGGAATCAGATGGATTTGAGTAGAAATCTTGATTCTCCGGGTCTTGTTGGACACTTCTCCTCTCTGAGTCTGTTTGCTCACTGTTGAATCTAGCCAACTCATAGGACTGGTTTTAAGTGACTAATACAATGATGACATCAGTAGGTGCCTAATAACCACTAGCTGTGATTTTTGATAGGGTTATCATTATGTGATGGCTCAGATATTATATGAGCTTGAATACTTTTGCAACAATTCTTTTAAATTTTTAAATTTATTTCAAAGGAGGAATAAGGGAGAGAGATTGAGACTGAGATTTTCTCTTACCATCCAAATGCCTGCCGTCACTGGGGCTGGAACAGGCTGGAACCAGGAGCCTGGAACTACATCCAGGTCTCTCATGTGGTGGAATGGACTTGAGTCATTATCACTGCCTCTCAAGGTGCTCACTAGTAGGCAGCTGGTTTTGGAAGTAGAGCTGGGATTCAGACCCAGGCACTCTAATATGGGATGTGGGCATCCCAAGTGGCAACCCAACCTCTGTGCTGAATTCCCACCCCTGCTGGTAGCTCTTGATGCCTCCCTAGCATCAGGGAGCAAAAGTAACTCTGCATTGACGTGCATGCATGCATATGTTGTGTGCATGTGCCTATTTGAAATTTTGTGTGTGTACATGTATGTGTGTGTAACATAGGAAATCTTTACCTGGGGTTTGGTCCCAGAGCTTGTATCAGGAGAATTTTTGTGAACAGCTGTTAAATTTCCAGTCTTCCTGCACTGATTCCCAAACCCTGAAAACTCAGGGTGGAGCACGATGGAAATGAGCTCCCTATGGAATCTTTAGCCTTTGTATAATCCCAACTTTGAGGCACAGTGGCTGGGGTGCCCCAGAATCTAGAGGTGAGACTTTTTCCTATCCATCTCTTGTCTTTGGAGATCCAAAGACACAGATGTGACGGAGCACAGTAAGAAGGTGCTGTGCTGATCTGCAGTAGACACTGCATTCCACATCCCTGCATTGGCGGGGCTGGGAAATCACTGGGTAGGCTACTGGAGCATGGTTGTTTTCACACTACCCACTCTCATTTGTAGTTGCTCCGTGCTCTTGTGCTCTCTTATAGTTTTTCCCTCATCAGACCAAATAGTGAATTAAACAGTGCTTGGACATCATGGTATGCACAAACCCCAGTGCCTTCTGTAGAGTAGAAGTTTGGCTTCAGAAGCTCCTGAACCCAGAAACTGTTCATTTGTTGAATATAATTCCTGTGTTAAAGAAAACAAAATGATTCCAATACTTCTTAAAATGACAAGGAAGATTTTATTCATGACTATTGTAGTAGGGATATTCTAATGGAAAGAAAGATGGAAGTCAACTCCGGATAGGGCAGAGACAGCTGGGGATATACAGACAGTGAGTAGAGTAATGGAAGAGAAGACATTATGGGTAGGGAGGACTCTTGCTAACCTGATCAATCAGGATTCCTGGTAAAGGCAGACCAAGGGCTTAGACATCAAAGGTCAGGGATGAAAACTCAATCAGATCACAAAGGTAGGGGATTCTTCCTGAAATGACTTTGTAGGACTCAGCTATGCAGACCCAGCAGGGACAGGATGTATATAGAAGGCCAAGGCCTGGAAGAGAACTTAGAGAAAGCTAACCGAAATTTCGTCACTAAGTGTCTTTATTGCCTGCTACAAATAGAATGAAACACAAATGGCTGGTGGCTAAGGGTATGACTAAGTAAGGCTAAGTAAGTATGACTTTGGAGTCAAACTTACTTGATTTGAGAACTTCAGTGGGTTACTTGACCTCTAGGATTCTGAATCTTCCACCAGAAAATGGACCAAATGGTGTCTCTCTCGTAAGTCACACAGTGAGTGTCAAATTGTCAAATGACATAGTGTCCTGGAAGAATTTGTCATAGTGCCTGTCCTACAGAAAGGACCCGGTGACTGGTATTCATATTTTAAGTTGGGAACTGTAATGAAGTGACAGTCCAGTACATTTAATTCAGTGGACACTTCCTAATCTAATATAGGAGAAGATGTGGTTTAAAGAAAACTGCTCTAACCTGAGTCTGAATAAGTCCAAACATCTGGATTTAAAATCTGGCTCCATCAATGTTCAATATCCTCCCAGAGCCTTCGTAGCTAATCTGCAAAATGGGATGAATCTTCTCTACCTGTCCCACAGTTTAGTCTGAAGTGAGAAAATACATGTTAAAGTGCTTGGAACCCTACAGAGGACCTTTGTTAGCCCCTAATCAAAATGCGTCTGAAGTCATTTCTTAATGGTTCCATGCTGCAGTCGCAGCCTGTTAGGGAGTCTGGGCCTCTGGGCTGTGACCTTCACAAGTGTTTTGTTTTGTTTTTACCCACTTAGGAGAGACAGTATGGCTAGCTGGGGCTGGGGTTGCAGATGGGTTTTTCTATTCCCCCAGGCAGTTAGGTCCTGGTGGAATAATTTCCTTCCAGGGCAGGCTTTTGTTGAGAGCAGTAAGTAGAAAAAAATGAAACTCATCGTGGAGGATTTGGAACCCAGAAAAAAATATATTTGTAGTGTCTAACATTCTAATCTGATTTACTTAATGATATCAACAAAAGAAATTACCTTCAAATAGGAGATCCAAGGAACTACCAAAGCTTTGTCTGCTACTCTACCTTGGTTTTAAACATTTAAAGATCATTGAAGAAAATGAATCACGTATCCTTATTACGTTACAGTATTCCTTTCAGTGTAGTACAAGCATGCTGTGTTTCAGAATGCTATTCAGTAAGAAATGCAAACCAATGTTTTATTGATGAGTCTATTGATGGTAATTTTAAAGAAATGATGTTAGGATATATTTCAATCATTTTTATTTATAGAATAGCATTTCACAAATATTGAGACTGTTTCTATGGGCAGAAGAAATTTAAACTTACAAGATATAAACTGAAAAATCTATTTCTTGTTTTTATCTTTTTTTAAAAGATTTATTTCTTTATTTGAAAGTCAGAGTTACACAAAGAGGAGAGGCAGAGAGAGAGAGAGGTCTTCCATCTGACGGTTTACTGCCAATTGGCTGCAACAGCCAGAGCTGCGCCGATCTGATACCAGGAGCCAGGAGCTTCTTCAGGTCTCCCATGTGGGCGCAGGGGCCCAAGGACTTGGGCCATCCTCTACTGCTTTCTCAGGCCACAGCAGAGAGCTGGATCAGAAGTGGAGCAGCTGGTGCTCAGACCAGTGCCCATATGGGATGCTGGCATTTCAGGCCAGGGCATTAACCCACTGTGCCATAGTGCCGGCCCTGTTTTTATCTTTAATTAATAATTCTGTTGTTATTGACCACTTGCTGTAACAATTGTTAGAGAATATTCCAAAGCATCTTATATTTTCAGTATTAAAGACTGCCTTTCGTTTTGATAGCATTAGGTGAATTATTTTTTTCCATTTTGTAATAAAAGTATACTTTTTAAAGAAAGAATAAGAGCTGGATGCTCTGAGTGTATTTCAAGATGGCGACTTTGCCTCAAGCCCCTACGGAAAGAACCAGGGGATTTTTCTCCACTGTGAGAACCAGGAGGGCTCCTGGAGGTAAAACTTAGGAAAGCAGGGGCATCCCCAAGACTGCTTCAACCCCAGGAGATTTTTTAATTTCTATAACAATTAGGAGGTAAAATGTTATATTTTTCTTGCTGTATTCTCATCAACCTACTGATTAGACATAGGAAGTGGGTTAGTGACAGTTTAAGGAATTCATATAGAGAAGTGATCCTGGCTGACAGCAAAAGTGTAACTATTGTGTGGTTGTGTCCTGATGTTCTCAGCACAGTCATGGCATTCTAAAGACAAAGGGAGTGGATGACAACAATATGCCACCTTCCTGTGCCTTCTTTGGAGGAAACCAGGTGGTAAAGTGGATGATATTTTATGAAACAGAAAACTAAATTTTATTTGCCTAAGAATGTCATGCGTATTTCACATTTACCAAAAACTAGGAAGTCAGAGAAGCTATTGGCTTACTTTAAACATATTAGACAGTAATTTAAGCAGTTGTTGAGTTGGAAAGTCCATTAAACTAATTTTTTAAAAAATACTATGCTGAGTGATTTCAGTTGTTGGACATTTTTGTATAGCTGGATTGGTTCCTTGTTTATGCTCTAAATGAAGTTAGGTTATAAGAGTAAAAAAAGGGAAGTTCCTAACCCTTCCCTACAACAGAGTTTATAACAAAGTCTTATATGTATCAGAATCCTGGGCAAGCCTTTAGATTAGTGGTTAAGCTATCTGGTATCTTAGTACTTGGTTTGTTACCCAGCTCTGGGGCCTGACTCCTGCTTCCTGTTAATGCAGATCCTGCTTCCTGTTAATGCAAATGGCTCAAGGAATTGGCTTCCTGCCACCCATGTGGGAGACTGATATTGCATTATCTCAGCTCCTGGTTTGTTTTGGCCCAGCCTTGGCCATTGATAGACATTTGTGGAGTGAACCAGTAAGTGGGAGAGCCCTCTCTCTGTCTCTCACTCTCATCTTCTCAAAACAAAAACAGAAACGAAAAAAAATAACAAAACCCACTCGTCCAAAAAACCCAAACTATTAGAAGTCAATGTCCCATGCTATAATTTGCAAAATGATTTTGTTTCTAATTATTTCATTATCTATGAATGCTACCTTCTATTGAAAAATAAACATAGTGATCAGGTAAAGGATTAAGGTGCACTGGGAGGAAATGGGGAACTATCTCAGCTTCGGTATCCATGGATCTGAACCTTGTTCTGCTGATCCATCACTTTTGCTTGAATTACTTTCGGGATGCCAGAGTCTGGGGCTGCATACTTTCAGAATCTGGTTCTCAGAGGAGATACTCCTGTACCTTTCCAAACACCACATTTAGGCTTCTTTGCATTCTCACAATTCAGCATCAGGTGGTGAAGAGTTTGGCCTATGAGGTTGGACTCGCTGGGTTCCACTCTGTCTCTTACTCTTCAGTGTGTGACCTTGGGTGACTACTTGACCCCTCAGTCCTGCAGCTTTCTTGACTGTTAAGTAGCAATGATGATGATGATGATGATGATGATGGTGATGATGATACCTTCCTTTTAATGGCTGAGTGGATTCGATGGGAGAACTCATGCATGGGGCCTGGTAAATGCTCATTGAGTTTATTATTATATTACCCTCACCCCATCACTCACACCACTTTTTTAAAATTTTTTTTCAAAGAAGCTTATTTATTTAAAGAGTGATGATGAGGAGGGGACAGTGAGGGTCCCCAGTTGTCACAAGGCCAGGTCAAAACCAGAGCTTTAAGCTCCATCTGGGTCTCCCATGTAGGTGACATGAACTCAAATGCTTGGGCCATCCTCTGTTGCTTTCCCAAGTGTATTAGCAGGGAGCTAGATCAGAAGCCGAGTAGTTGGGACTCAAACTGGTACTCTGATACGGGATGCTGGAATAACAAGGAGTGACTTAATCCATTGTGTCCCAATGTTGGCCCCTTGCTTCTGCTTTCTTCCTCCAATACTTTCTCACTTTTAAAACATTTTAGTTATATCCCTATCTATCTATCTGTTTGTCTGTCTAGAGAGAGAGAGAGAGTTCATATGTCAATTTATTCCCGCAATGCCTGCAATAGTTGGAGGTAGGCAAGGCTGAAGCCAGGAGACAGGAGCTTAGTCTGGGTCTCCAACAGGAGTGGTAAGGACCTAACTACTTGAGCTGCTGTTTCCTAGGGTGTGTGTTAATCAGAATCTGAATCAGAAGCAGAGCTGGAACTCAAACCTAGGCACTCCGGCAGAGAAGCTGGTGTCCAGGTGGCATGTAACCACTGTGCCAAACTGTTCTTTCCTTTCTCATTTTTTTGTGCCTCTGCAATGACTATTCTTAATATCTCCATTTGCATTTTATCCTTTTCTAGTACAAATGTGGGATATCTTCCTCATTTTCAGTGTAATTTCATTTAGTGTACACACATTTCTTTACTGAGCACCTGTAGTATGCAGAGCACTCTGGTAGATACTGAGAATGCAAGCCTTGTGCTTATGAAATTTGCATCTAGTGAGAAAAACATGAAATGTAATAAATGAGTCAGATATGAAAGTGAAAGGAAAGTCAGGGTGCTTTGGGGTTACACAGCCAGGTATAAACCCAGCCTGTGAAGTCACAGAAGCCTCTTTCAGGAGGGGACATTCAACCTGAGACTGGAAGCATTGAGTAGGACCTTCAAGAATTAACCAAAATTCCTTCTTTTCCATGGGATTCTCTCTGATCATATTCTTTCATTTCTATTTCATCTGAGGTTATTTTAGCACTTTTTTGCTGCCTTAAGGGTGGTGTGTGTAAATGCATTTCTTGTCATAGAAATATGTGGATCTGTTTCTTTCCCACTGAGTTACAATGCCTTGAAGATGAAAGACTGGACCTTATCTCTCTCTGTATGGTTACGTTTTCTGAATAACTCTGTTATTGCAAAGTTGGCCTAGAGTTGGTGTTTTCTGAAATGAACCACACGTTGGTGTTTCATGGAGAGTAAATCTTAAAAGGCATTCTTTTTACTCATGCTTGGCTCATTTGGGCCTGAGATTCCTTCTTGTCTTGGGATGACTCAGTTTCATTATGTGTAAACAGGAGAGATAGGATTAGGGTCCTGGTGATTAAGGTTGCTGTGGGGCAGGCGCCATGGCTCATTAGGCTAATCCTCTACCTGCGGTGCCAGCACACCGGGTTCTAGTCCCAGTTGGGGTTCCGGATTCTGTCCTGCTTGCACCTCTTCCAGTCCAGCTCTCTGCTGTGGCCTGGGAAGGCAGTGGAGGATGGCCCAAGTGCTTGGGCCCTGCACCCGCATGGGAGACCAGGAGAAGTACCTGGCTCCTGGCTTCAGGTCATCGCGGTACTCTGGCCGCAGCGTGCCAGTCACAGCGGCCATTGGGGGGTGAATCAACGGAAAAAGTAAGACTTTTCTCTCCATCTCTCTCTCTCTCTCTCACTAATTCTGCCTGTCCGAAAAAAAAAAAAAAAAAAAAAAAAGGTTCCTGTGGTTCTTTCCAATCTGAAGGGGTATATGAGTTGCATGGTTGCTTGTAGTAGCATCCATTCTGTAATGTGAGTTGAACCCTTAAGTAAATCTGGGTTCATTATCTTTCAGTGGGTCTCTAAGTGGGTATTTTTGGTGGGAATGGATTAAAATTGCTCAACAGGTAGAGTTTGGCAGCTGCTCTTTCTTTGTGTGCTCTTTGGTCTCTCAGGCAGCCATCATGGAACAGCTGTGGGAAAGAATTTGGAATCTTGGTAAAAGTGGACTCTAGATATATATAGTCCCAGTTTCATGGGCCAGAGATCTCCAGAGAAAGTCATATTTCAGAGAAAGAGATCATAGGACTTTAAGAGGAGAAATCATCATATGTAGAAGACACAGCAAAGGGGTATAGGAGTGGTGGAACAGATTCCCAGCGTGGCCTACTGCCTCCTGAGAATAAGAGGGCTGCTCTATAAAGAGAAATAGGTCTCTAGCAGCTTGCCATCCCTGTTGAAGTTACCTTCTTCTGAAAGGCTTGACTGTAAGGGCAGTAGGAGCTTTCCTGTGGCCAGGAATGGCCAAGAGTTGCAGAAAGTGGTGACCTAGAGAGTGTCAGCAGTGGTCGAGAGAGAAAAATCTGGAGCTATCTCAGCTCTCATTCAAGGTGGTTCTGGAGAACAGTTGCTGAGAAGTTCCTGTGGAGCGAGAATAATTATTGTTCTTATCTGACCAATGTATTATGATGTGGTGGATGAGTGAGTTGACAAAGTTCAAGTGACCTTAAGAAAAAAGGTAGGTTCATTGAGCTGACCCAGAGGCACTGTCAGGATCTCTTAGAGCATTTCTAGGGCTTTCCTGTTCTGTTTCACCTTCTTCACCATTGTGTCCTCAATGCTCATTGTGCTGCCTCTGAACTTGAGCTGATGGAGCAGTGAGGCCAGAGGTGAGGGTTCTGTTCCTTGGACCATTTTGCCACTGGAATAGGTGGAATAGCAAGGCTGTGTGACATGGAGCTTGGCTGCCAATGGGTAGAGTCCTTAAGTAGAGCCTGTGCAAGTTGTAAAGGACATGTATAGTTCATAATCCAGTTATTCATTCTCCTTCTGACCTGGCAGCATAGCATTAGGGTTAAGGGGTTGGATTCCAAAGTCAAATTTAAATCATGACTGTGATCTTGAACAAGAGGCATCTCTAGTTTAGCCTCACTTTCCTCCTTTGTAGAAAGAGAATGATATCATACTTACTTTATAAAATTTTTTTAAGGAGGACATGAAAAATGCATAAAAGAGCTTCACATAGAGCTCAGTGCAGGATAAGAACCTTGCAAATGTTAGTTACTTTTACATGGAGTCCAGAAGTGAACAAGACAGATGCAAGCACTTGTCTTTATAGAGCTTACAGTCTAACAAGGAAATACTGCATCCATTACATAGGACACTGCTGGTGATATATTTACAATGTATGTATAGAAGGCATCTTATAGTTACTAAATTCACCAATGAACAAATACATATTGACAACTGTGTCTGTCTGCTGGTGCTAAAGCAGAGTATCAGATTGGGTAATTTATTAACAATAGAACTTGATTTGGCTCATGGTTCTGGAGGCTAGAAAGTCCAAGAGCATGGTTCAGCATCATTTGGTGAAGGAAGGTTGAGAGCCATGGAGAATGAATACTCAGAGGTAGCCAGGGCCAGGGGTTATTTTAATTTTAACCCTCCTACAGGTACAGTCACATCTGGTGTCTGTGGCTCTTCTTGACTTTTCAGTTTGGCATATACTCATGGTTTGTCAGTTTCCACTGTGACCAAGGGCAGCAGACAGATGCCTGTTTTGAAGCAGTCTGATACCAGAGATATGAAGCCTCATTAGAGTTTTGAATTGCATTGATGTCTATTGCCTCTTGAGACTGCATTTGATGTTTCTCCCCAGTATTGTGGGGTGAGTCATGGGGAGGGTGGTCTTGATAAATTTAAAGCCAGTTCCCTCCATCAGCACTGCCACAGAGCTGCTTTCTTAGTCATCCTTTAATCTTGTTTCTGTTTTCTGATCCCTTTCTTCAGGATTAAAATAGCCCAGCCTGCTGCTTCCAGTGTAGATATTGTTTAGGGGCAGGAACTGTGCTGAGTGACTCACCATACATAAGGAGTAAACTGTTTAACTATATTTGGGATGGACTGCTTCTGAGGTCGGGAAGCCCATAGAATACAATGTCAAGGGAGCCAGAGTAGGGCTATCCTCGGTGTTCTAAGGAAGCAAGAGGAAGAAATGGCGATTTTCAACAAAAGCTTGGGGTGCTTCCCAGTGGAGGTAACATGGTAACAAGGTAATGTGACCTTGATATAACAGGATTCTAATTCAAAACATTTTTTTCCACAGTGCTTTTGATTTTTTTTTATTTTAAAAGATTTATTTATTTATTTGAAAGTCAGAGTAACAGAGAGCAGAGGCAAAAGAGAGAGAGAGAAAGAGAGAGAGAGAGAGAGATTGAGAAAGATCTTCCATTTGCTGGTTCATTCCCCAAATGGTTGCAATGGCTTGAACTGGGCCGATCTGAAACTAGGAGCTAGGATTTTCTTCTGGGTCTCCCACGTGGATGAAGGGGCCCACAGACCTAGGCCTTCTTCTGCTTTCCCAGGCCACAGCAGACAGCTGGATGGGAAGTAGAGCAGCCAGGACTCCAAGCGGTGTCCATATGGGATGCCAGCACTGCAAGCAGCGGCTTTACCTGTTATACCACAACACTGGCCCCTTGGCTTCTTCTAAGAAGTGAAGAAATCTGTGACTCTTGTTGCAGTTGAGGATAGCTACCACTAGAACTTGATAGATTGCTGGGTGGTAGACATAGGCCATTTACTGGATGTTAAATTGCTTGTTTTCCATGTATACAAAATTGTTTTAGACATCTTATTTATCAGTTATCTATTGTAGCGTAGTAAAATCGCCCAAAACTTGATGGACTAAAAAACAGTTGTTTTATTTGCTCATGATTCTGGGTCATTAGTTTGGGCTTCGCTTGGCTAGGCTTAGTTGAGTGGTTCTTCTGCTCATTTTTTCTAGGGTCTTTCATGAGGCTGCACTTACCTGGTAGTTTGACAGGGGCTAGGTTTAAGATAGCCTCAGTCACCTGTCTGGTCATTGGTGCTGGCTTTTGGTGGAGTCCCTTCCCTCATGGTATTTTATCCTCAAAAAGGGTAGGTTGAGCTTGTTCACATTAGGGTACCATGTCCCAAGAGGCTACAGTGGAAGCTCTAAATATTTCTTCTATCCTATGGCCTTAGGCAGTTTCTTCACAAGCACATGATGCCAAATACTCCAGGGTTACCCTCTACATCTCTTTGCCCTCCAGACTTTAGCCTATATCATTCTTCTAGATTCCTGGTTTCATCATAGATCTTTGGCTAGATTTCCCCTCCATGTGCTGCAGCCTGGACAATGGCTCCAGGCAGAATGATGGGGCAGTTAAAATGCTTATCATGTTTGATTGCTGTATCTCAGGAATCATGATTCTTGAAACCACATTTTTTGGTACATAATTTAGTTTTTTCTTTTCTTTTTTTTTTTTTAGCTCTTTCAAGAAAGAAAGTTATTCCATCTCTATAACTCCAACTTGGCTGGAAATAGAAGTGTAGGAAAGTGGAAGTAGCAAGGTCTCTTGAACTCTAGGCTTGGGACTCTCACAAACATCACTCCTGAATTCTTTTTTTTTTTTAACTTTTATTTAATGAATATAAATTTCCAGTGTACAGCTTATGGATTACAATGGCTTCCCCCTCCCATAACTTCCTTCCCACCCGCAACCCTCCCCTCTCCCGCTCCCTCTCCCCTTCCATTTGCATCAAGATTCATTTTCAATTCTCTTTATGTACAGAAGATCAATTTAGTATAAAGATTTCAACAGTTTGCACCCACATAGAAACACAAAGTGAAACATACTGTTTGAGTACTAGTTATAGCATTAAATCACAATGTACAGTACATTAAGGACAGAGATCCCACATGAGGAGCAAGTGCACAGTGGCTCCTGTTGTTGACCCAACAAATTGACACTCTAGTTTATGGCGCCAGTAACCACCCTAGGCTCTCGTCATGAGTTGCCAAGGCTATGAAAGCCTTCCAAGTTTGCCGACTCTGATCATATTTAGACAAGGTCATAAAAGACAGAGTAAGGATAGTAACCAATGATCCTAAGAGTGGCATTTACCAGGTTTGAACAATTATACAGCATTAAGTGGGGAAGAGGACCATTAGTACACATAGGTTGGGAGTAGAGCCATTGGTGGTAGAGGTTATGATTACGAAGGAATGAGGCCCAAGTACGCTAGACAGGGTCTAGAACAAAGGACAGAGTCATTATTAGAGGAGCTAAGAAAGGTGCTGTCTAAGCTACAATTAAGTTTTCTGATTGAGAGGCAAATAGAACCTGATAGAAGGGGCTTGATAATAATCTGGTGGGCTTTAGGCCTTGTGAATTCAGAGGCCCAGACCTATCTATCTCTTCACATGGGGTATATCCTAAGGGAGGTGTGAACCTACTAGGGGAAGGCACTCTGTTGACTTTCATTACTTGGCTGGCCTGGGAGGAGAGCTGGCCAGGTAAAGGCAGGTGGCATCCCTAACAAGCAATTTACAGTTCTGCCTGCAATGTTGCTGACCCTACTTGGCTGTCCCCTCAGCTGTAGTGGTCACTTTGGAAGTTGGGCTGAGTGAAGGGCTTTTCAGCTTAGAGCCAATGAGATCTGTGGCTCTGACCTGGGCATCCTTCGACTCCAGGGCAGGTCCATTTCCAGTGATCCAACTCTTGGCAGAGCTGCCAGGGCTCTTCACAAGCTGACTTCTGCTGAAGCCCAGGCTTACCACATTGAAAGCCACTGCAGTGGACTGGCCTGTTGGGTCTCCTTGAGGGCAGATCACTGTACAGATCAGCCATTAATAGGCCTGCCACCCATTGCTTCTGATGCCGAGCTTTCTTTTCCTCCTGGTTTGTGTTAAAGCAGACCAGAGGATGCAAGTCAAGGGAGTGCCCAAGTCCCATCTCTAATCTTCAGTGACCTGAACTACAAGTCTATAGTCACAGGCATGTTCTGTAGTAGTTTTTCTAAGGTAGGCAATGCCCATGAGGAAAATTATATTCTCACATTAAAACTTTCTTTCCCTTTGGTCTGAAAGGGAGGTTTTTTCTACTTACTGTATACTTCGCTGATGGCGAAGTGAATCTAGCTATGAGATTATTATTTAAGTTCTTATTTTGGCTATGCTATTATAGAAAGATGTTAGCCATCTCTTTTATAAGGTCTAAAGATTAATATGTGTGTCCTACAGATTCCTTCATAATAGAATTAGTTTCCTACCTTGAAGAGAATAGAGAAATGAAAGAACAAGTTGGGCTTAGAATCGAGAAATGAGGGAGCAAGTCCTAGATCGCTTGCTGACAATAGCAATATTATATGAATACTTAGCAAACCGTTTCAACCATTAGATAACAACTTAAGAAAACATTTACCAGAAGGTCCAATGCCTTCTATAAATTTTAAGAATCATGTATTTGAAAACACCTCTTAAATATCTAACATGGTGTAGTTTGTTTAGCCAGTAAACTTAAGCACAACCATCTAAAATGTTTTTAGTTTCATCACTCCTGAATTCTATCAAGGCCATCACAGAATCTAGAGGAGAAGAATCTAGAGGAGATTTTTTGATGAGAGTGGTGAGGATAGGAGGAATGTTTTCAGCCTTCCTTTGCAAACATTCCATTTCATTGTGTGTGGTAGGTAGGACTAATTATAACATGATAGCTATCATCTGACAAGCAGCTGCTATGAACCAGGCCCTGTCTGACCTTACACATAGCTCATCTGATCTTACTGATGTTGTGAAGTGTAGTTGTTAGTTCAGAAAAACGCTACTTTTTGAGGGTTAAGTAATTTGCCTGAGGTTAAAACTAGAATTGTACGACTTCCATGCCTACATGATTTTATATCTGTTCTCTGAGCCTATCCCATTACCTTCAGCTTTCCTGTGTTTTTGAGTTTTAGCTATATTTCTTGTAAACAGAAAAAATTAGCTTTAAAAAATGTAGATGATTTCTTCACTTTGAGGTTATAAGTGTATTTCATTTACACCTATTATATCAAGTGATATATTTAGATTTATTTCTACTATTTTGTTTTGTACTGCCTATTTACTCTGTCCTTTGTGTTTTTTCTTTTTTGACTATTTTTATTTTTCCTATTTTTGCTGTCTGCAGCTTTGAAAGTTATACTTCTATACTCTACTCTTTCAGCTATTATCCTTAAAATTTTGACATACTCACATAAAGCCTAATGTTAACATGTTTATCCTTCTCTTTTCAGAAAGTCACAAGGAATTTGACCATCTTAACATCAATGACATGCCTTCTATCTTGCATGTTTGTATTTTTATACTCCCCTGGGGGTGAGATAGGGTTATATTTTCCTGTCCCCTTTGAAATGAGGCATGGCTACATGACTTGTTTTGGCCAATGAAGTGTGATAATCTTGAGGAGCCAGTGTATAGTTCACCACATGACCTGTGGCAATTTTTGCAGAAGCCTTTGAGATGGTGTTGTCCTTGAGGATTTATAGTGGGCAAACCTTTGGAGGATATTTAGTGTGAATGAGGAATAAACGTTTGTTGTTTTAAGCTGTAGAGATTTTGGGATTGTTTGCTACTATGGCATAAGGCGCTCTTCCTGTTCAAAAATATCTCTCTCTCCTGTGTACCCTTTTTTTAGATTTCTTTATGTATTTATTTACTTACTTATGTGGAAGAGTTATAGAGGAGAGGGAGAGGGGAGAGGGGAGAGGGGAGAGAGAGATCTTCTATCTGCTGGTTCACGTCCCAAATGGCCACAACAATAGCCAGGACTGGACTAGGACGAAGCTAGGAGCCAGAAGCTTCATCCAGTTCTCCCATGTGGGTGCAGGCACCTAAGGACTTTGACTCTCCTCCACTGCTTTCCTTGGTGCATTAACAGGGAGTTGGATAAAAGGTGGAGCAGCTGGGAATCAGACCGGTGCCTATATGGGATACCAGTGCTGTAGGCGGTGGCTTTACCTGCTGTGCCATAGCACTGGCCCCAAGGAGGTCATGTTTGACCACCAAGTTCTATGTTATTTTTCCACCTAACATACTTTTTTTTCAAAGTGTATCTAAACTTTTTCCCATGCCTTCACTCTGCCACACATATCTTTCTTTTTGCCTCTGGAAGCATTCATCATTGTGTTAGTCCCCAATGAAAGTTCACACCCTCTGTGGAGTCTTCCCTGGTACACAGGCCAGATTGGTGCCTTGCTCCTCTGTGCTACGTCGGCACTTTGTACACACTCCTCTTCTGCTCACATCCTTTTCTGTTGTGATTTCTGGTCTCCTCATTTATCAGTTATTTACTGAGAGTTTCTCAAAGCTGAGGATGATGTCTCTTGCTTCCTTTATTGTTTTATACTCTAATGCCTTAGCAGAGAGCTTAGCATGCTGAACAGAATACTCAGCTGAAGTAAGTTGAGTGAATATCATCCATGAATTGTAAGGCGGAAACCAATGACCAGTGTATGCTTGGATACCCAATTTCTCTGAGTTGACTCAAACAAAGGAAGAAGTCTTTGTGGCATCCTGGTTGTTAACTAGCGGGTATGAAACAAGATTGTGTCATATTCCTAAAAATGTTTCCTGAAAATAAAATAGGAAAGAGCCTTCTCTGTAGGAATTAAGTCAATGTAATACTTCTGGGAATAATTGAATAGCTTGCTAGATCGTCTTGAAAAATATTTCTTGGCAAAATTGTTGTTTTTCTTATTAGTACTAATTACTATACCAAGAGAGGTTGTTTACTGAACTCATAGATTGGGCTAAGCTATGTGTATGGGTGTGTGTGTGTGAATGTGTAAATTTATTCTTCACAATAGCCATACAATCCCCATTTTACAGTGAAAGAAACTGAGGGCAAATCACCTGCCAAAGCTTAAACGCACAAAGATCAACAGGGCTGGAGCTAGTTCTTCGTGAGTCTAGGACTCAGGTTCTTAACTTGACTCCTGCCCTGGATCTCAGGAGCTCCTACAATAACAGTGTTTCCATTACCCCTTTGAAAGGTGATTTAAAAGGTTATTGAAAGGGAGAAGTAAAGAGTCTTTTTGTAAATATTATGAAATATGCATTCACCCTCTGATTACTTTCTCATCCTTTCTAAAACATAAGGCCTGCGATTCTTTCTACTCTGATTTGACTTTGGATTTTTAAAAAAGATTTATTTATTTATTTGAAAGAAAGAATTACAGATAAAGAGAGGGAGAGACAGAGAGAGATGTCTTCCCAAATGGCCGCTACTGCAGGGGCTGGGGTAGGCCAAAGCCAGGAGCCAGGAACAACTTTCATGTCTCTCTCTCTCTCTCTCTCTCTCCCTTTTTTTTTTTTTTTTTTTGACAGGCAGAGTGGACAGTGAGAGAGAGAGAGAGAGAGAAAGGTCTTCCTTTTGCTGTTGGTTCACTCTCCAATGGCCACTGCAGCCGGTGCACTGTGGCTGGTGCATCACGCTGATCCGATGGCAGGAGCCAGGTGCAAAGAGGGTGCAGGGCCGAAGCAATTGGGCCATGTTCTGCTGTTTTCCCAGGTGCATTAGCAGGGAGCTGGATTGGTAGTAGGGCAACTGGGACTTGAACCAGGTCCCATATGGGAAGCTAGTATCATAGGCAGCTGCCTAACCCCCTGTGCTACAACACTGGCCCTTGCTTTTGGATATTTGAACTAAAGAAATAGGCATTCAAAACACAGCTAAAAATTCCAGTCACATTTTAGGTCCTTATCTCTGTGAGCTTTGCACCACAGTCTTCTCTTAGTCCACACAGTTGAGGACCCAAACAGACATGGGAGGGAAGATATATATTTATAACCTTTACTTATTTAATTTTATTTGAAAGGCAGAGAAACAGAGAAGAAGTCACCACTGGTGAACCCCTCAAATACCTATAACAACCAGGGATAAGCCAGGCTAAAACCAGGAGTTTGGAGCTCAATCCAGGTCTCTCACATGTTTGTCAGGGACCCAGTTTTTTGAGCCATCACTTGCAGTATAGACATTTTATATGAATTCAAGAGGCCCTCTGGTCCCCCTGTAACTTGGTGAAGGCCCCAGAACACTGAAATTTATGTAACCCAGGACTAATAGTTCATCTTATCAGAAAAAAATGCCAGTAATACCTGGAGTTTGTAAGGGCTTGCTTCGATTTAAATCTTTCTTCCATTCACTAATGCTTTTGTTCCGGCCCCGGCAGTGTCTGCATTGTTAGATGCTTTCTTTATAGCCCCACTGGACTTAATAGGTGAGTTCTGTTCCAGACTCAGATCTTAAAGCTATTTAAAAAAAAATTTTTTTTCCTTACTTTCGAAGTCTCAAATGAATTGTAAAACAAAATAAATATCCCAGGATGAAAGAAGCAATTTGCAAGTCCTTTTTACTGTACTTTTGGAGAAAACTTATTCTCTTTCACTGGTTTAAAGATTTGAGGCATATGGGATGAATCTCTATGCTCCTGAATGCCTACTTGTGAAAACTTTTGTTAATTATAGAGCAAAATTACCCAGATAAAATAAAAAATAACCTCAAACTGACATTATTCAAGATTAGTATCCAGGTATCTTATTTCTTAGTGATATAACATAGTCCTTTAATGATATCTGCAGAAGAAGCATTGCCTTTTTCTGATTTTTGTTTTGCTTACCTGATGATAACATGCAGCTCCTGTGACTTATCATTATCGTTTCCAGGTTCCTACATGGCCATTTCATTCTTGACATTTATCTCATGTACCTTTTGGGGGAAAATTCCTCTCAACCCTTTTTAAAGTCCTTAAGCTCCCAGGTGGAAGAATGTTAAATTGCAAAAACTTCCCTAGAGGTGTTCTGTAGGAAGTCATTTCAGAGAGGAGAGTGACTTCATCGTGTTTGGAATGAATTATCTGTCCCAATTCCCAAAGTCCTGGCGTGACTGGGATGTGGAGTGTGATTTCAGTAGCTGTTCCATCGGTGGCATGTGGTGGAATAGACACATCTGGGTCAAAGATGTCAGACTCCAGCGCAGAAATCTGGCTTGTGGCCGCTATTGCATGTGCTCTGATGCTAATGAGGTGGTCACGGGATCCCTCTGAAGTTCAGTGACCGAATAAGACTGGTGCATGGGGCTGGAAGGGGAAGAGGAATGTTTCTGCATGTTTTGGTACCCGACTTTGTAACTAGCAGTGCTGCCATTCTTTGTAACTTGAAGTACCATCTTTCTTTCTACTCTTATTTCCTTTTGGATTTTTGAACTAAAAAAATAAATGTTCAAAAACAGCAAAAAAAATCCACTCATTTTGTAGCGTCTTCCTATAAGCAGTGGTTAACTGTGTAACTCTTTCTTTTAAATAAATAAATAAATCCTTGAAAAAAAATTTCATTGCCTTCCTCAAAACCCCATACCCTTTAGTAGTTATCACATCTTCCTCTTCCTGAACATTGATCATTTTGGTGTCTTGTCTCTGGGTTTTTTCCCTGTTTGTGTATATTACTTTCCTATCATGTGTTGGCCACATTTTTATTTATGGGATATGGTGTATTCATTGATTCATATGAGGTTACTTCAAAAAGCTCAGTGAAAACTGAAATGAAAAGATAAGTTTATTTTGATATAAAAACTTTAGGGGCTGACGCTGTGGCTTTGCAGTTAAGGTCACCACCTGCAGTGTTGACATCCCATATGGGCACTGGTTCAGGTCCTGGCTGCTCACTTCTGATCCAGCTCTTTGTTATGGCCTGGGAAAGCAGTGGAATATGGCCCAAGTCCTTGGTCCTCTGCACCCTTCTGGGAGACCTGGAAGAAGCTTCTGGCTCCTGGTTTCAGATCAGCGTAGCTCCAGCCGTTACAGCCATCTGGGAAGTGAATCAGCAGATGGAAGACCTCTCTCTCTTTCTCTGCTTCTCCCCCTCTGTAACTCTGCCTTTCAAGTAAATAAATAAATCTTTAAAAAAAAACTTTAGAAATTCACATGTAGTTTTTTCATAAAACACAGTGAAGTTTTTGAGAATTTCTATATATACAAGCATGTGTTACTTGCATATATTTGAGGTGAAAGCACCTCAAATATATATAAATATAAATATATATTTATAAAAACATAAATGTATATTTATATTCACTAAATGTTAAAGACCCATAGCAAGAGTCTCGGGTGATTGCTGACATCATAAATAAGAGTGCCAATTGTTAAATCAACAACGGGAGTCACTGGGTACATGCTCCCCACGTAGGATCTCTGTCCTTGTTTTACTATGAAACGTAAAAACACTACTAGTCAAACAGTACCCTATACCTTGTGCGGTTGTGTGAGTGCAGCCTGTTGAAACCCTTGCTTAGTATATACTAAGTTGATCTTCAGTATATGAAGGTAATTGAAAATGAAACTCGATAAAGGGCGGGATGGGAGAGGGAGAGGGGAGAGGGGAGGGCCACGGGAGGGAGGGAGGTTGGGGGGGGAAGCCACAACAATACAAAAGTTGCACTTTGTAAATTCACATTTATGAAATAAAAATAAATAAATAAAAATAAAAAATTAAAAAGTAAGTTAAATACATAATACTCCAAAACATAATAATTAATATTAAATTTAGTTTAATTTCCCAACAGAAAGTGGAATTTTTTTGAGCAGAAAATCATATATTATTTTTCCTTCAGCACTCTAACAGACTATGGCATGTCATAAGCACACAATACCCAATATCTCCCTGATATGCTGTGATGTAGAATCTCTACTTTTGTACAATAGTCTGTTGCTCTGTGTCATATGCACTTTTGTAACATGTAATATCTGAATATTCTATGTAGCTGTGTTCTTAAACATAATTTTCAATCTTAAGTATAAAAATTAAAACTTCCCACTTAAAAAAAAAAAGTGTTAAAGACCATAGGCATTGTGTGCATACAATGATAGTATTTTTCCTTCATATCAGAGGAATAAATTAAAAAAAAAACTTGATTCTAGTTCATTAATAAAATGAAAAAACAGAATTTGAATATTTATTTTATTAGCTACTTAGGAACCCACAAATTCACATTTTTCCTGTACGTTGTTCAAGTTATTGTTTGAGAAAAGAGGATTCATCACCGACTCCTCACACTTTTCCAGTCACTTAGAATTCTTCCAACACACATAGGTATGGGAATGCTGTTTAAAAATGGAAATGAAGAAAGCAGTTGACTGTGAAGCCTCCTGGTTGATATTTCAGATGATTTTGTAAAGGTCTCTTTGGATTATATTTAAAAATTATGATAATAATAAGTAGCAGTACAGAATTGAAATTCAGACATTTGTGTGTCTGTCAAAAATAGATGACATGCATAATTATATATGAGAGGAGTCTTGAAAAATTCATGGAAAAAGTATAGTATATAAAAATGTGTAGTATGAAGAAATTATGAATGGATTTCAAAAATTTTTGGTACCCAAATTTATCTTTTTTTACAAAAAGACTTATTTATTTATTTGAAAGGAAGAGTTACAGAGAAAAGGAGAGACAGAGAGACCTTCTATCTTGGTTCACTCCCCAAATGGCTGCAACAGCCAGGGCTGCTCTATGCCAAAGTCAGGAACTTCATCCAGATCTCCCATGTAGGTGCAGGGTCCCAAGCACTTAAGCCATTTTCCAATGCTTTCCTAGGTGCATTAGCAGGGAGCTGCATTGGAAGTGGAACATCCAGGTCTCAAACTGATACCCACATGGGATGAAGGTCTTGCAGGTGATGGCTTAACCTGCTAGGCCACAATGCCAGCCACCCCAAATTTATCTTTTAATTCCATCTCAATAAGCTGAAAAATTGTTTACTTCTTTGTTTATTTGATAGGCAGAGAGGCAGGCAAAGGGATGGAATTGGGGAGGGAGAGAACTAGTGAGCAAGCAAGCTCACATCTGCTGGTTCACTCTTGAAATGCTTTGATGACTGGGCCTGGGCCAGGAAGAAGCTGGCAGCTGAGAATTCAACTTGGGTCTTTCATGTGGGTGGCTGAGACCCTATCATGTGAGACATCTAATGCTGGGTATGCATTAGGAGGAAGCTGGAATCAGGAGAGGAGCCAAGACTTGAACTCACGTGCTCCAGAATGGGAAGTAGGCATCCTAAGTGGTGTCATGAACTTTTGGAAGTACCTTTGTACGTACACACACACACACATACACACAAAATTTTACCTGGCAGAATTTCTTTTGGGACTTAGAAAGGAATCTTTTTTTTTTTTTTAAATATTTATTTGGCAAAGTTACAGAGAGGAAGAGGCAGAGAGAGAGAGAGAGAGAGAGAGAGAGAGAGAGAGAGGTCTTCTATTTGCTGGTTCACTCCTCAAATGGTTGCAATGGCCAGAGCTGTGTTCATCTGAAGCCAGGAGCCAGGAGCTTCTTTCATGTCTCCCACATGATTGCAGGGGCCCAAGAACTTAGGCCATCCTCTGCTACTTTCCCTGGCCATAGCAGGGAGCTGGATTGAAAGTAGAGCAGGTAGGACTTGAACCAGCATCCATATGGGATGCTGGCACTGCAGGTGGCGTTTCTACCTGCTATGCCACAGTGCTGGCCCCAGAAAGGAATCTTGACACATGTCTATCAAATAGCTCATAGCTCATTAGTATTTGAATGAATGGCCCACTTTGTAAGTAGTGTATAGTGTTGGGGGCCTACTCATATTTTATGTGTACTTTATAATATTCACACAAACTCTTTTCAGTCTGGTTCTTAGAACTAAGCAACAGTACTGGATGCACAGTGCTTACCTTCCCCACCTTTGCATTGCTGAGTAATCTTTTCTTAAAGTGATAGATAGTAAAGCTGAAACCTTTAGGAATGAAGCTTAGAGAAGCAGTTTCTCAAATTTCCATGTGCCTGATCCCTGGAGGAAGTGTTAAGGGTCAGCATGACTGGGGTGGGTAACTGAGGCCCTATCTTTCCAGTGGATCCTGGGTGCTGCTGCTGCTGCAGTGCACAGCATATAGAGGGGCATGGGATCTGTCATCCCCCTTCCTAGGAGTAGGGTGACTCAGGAAGCAGGGAGAAGCAGAAAGGTAAAAGTTCTCCTCTTTAGATATTTGAGTAGTAAAGACTAGAGTTTTGCCATAGTTCAGAGCCAGGTGAAATGAGTTGTTGAGTGCCTGCCACTAAGTTATTTGAAAGGTTATTTGGTAAAACCTTTTACTAAAAATAACTTAGATGACTCAGTAATTGTGTTAAATGAACATTTCTGGGGTGAAGAGAAGGTGACAGGGTAGGAAATTGCAATAAAGATTGTAACATGCATTTACACTGAAGATTTAGTAAGCAATTAAAGGAAAGCTGTTTGGGGCCTGTGACTGAATATTGGAAAAGTTTCCATTAAAGGTATCATTTCTGCGATCATGTATTTTGGCTTCTTTAAACACATTTAAAAATACCAATATTTCTTAAACTTTTAAAAAAAGATTTATTTATTTGGAAGGCAGAGTGCCAGACAGGGAAGCCAGACTGAAGCCAGGAGCCTGAACTCTGTCCAAATCTTCCATGTGGGTGGAAGAGTCCTAAGCGCTTAGGCCATCCTTGGATGCTTCTCCTGATGCATTAGCAGGGAGCTGCATTGGAAGTGGAGCAGCTAGCACTCAAACTAGCAACCTGATACAACCTGTTTGCTAGTTTCATAGGCAGCAGCTTAACCCATTGGCCCCAGGGTTTTCATTTTTTTTTTTTTTTAATTTTTAAAAACATGTCAGGGAGAGAAGTGTTGACACAAGGGGTGCTACTGTCCTTTAATTGCTTGTGTGTTGTGGGCTAATAATAGGGAAAGAACACTGACCTTTTAAACAGAAATGGTTGGTTTTTCTGAGAGCCCCTGTTAGAGTTATTTGTAGGTCAGTTAATGAGAAATCAATTAGATCCATCTTTGAGTTGATCTTAAAACAACTGTTCTCTGTTCTTCCTTACTTAAAACAATGCGAGAATGCTCAGTATTTTATTTCCCAGTGATATATTTGATGGTCAAATATTTGTATTCACTATGCTTGCTTCTTTTCCTTGCTCACATGGGAGAAAGGAGGAGAGAAGCTTAAATTCTAGGCCTATAGCCGTCACCACCAGTGTCTCACAGTTAGGGCAGTTAGGGTAACAGCCAGCACTTATTGAGTATCCATTATGTGCCAGGCACTATGCTTTGTGCCTCCTGGGAAGTTGTTGACTGACTCCATGAGCATCCCATGAGGTCTATGTGTGAGCCCTGAAAATTAGGTACAATGATTATTTTCTATTTATGGGTGCATAATTTTATGCTGCACACATTTAAGTAATGTGTTCAAGGCAACAGAGGCTGCCCTGGGCGGGTCCAGGATCCAAAACCCAACTTTGACCACAGTTCATGGAACTCCAAACAAGGTTAGGGATTTTCCCCATATCATACAGCTGGCTAGCTGCAAAGCTAGAATTAGAATGTAAGCCCTTAAGTCCAAGCTCAGTGCAATATTCCAGTACTGTGCCACCTTGGAGTATTGGTCTATAATGAAAACCAGAACTCATCTTTGCTTGGAGGGCCAGGAGGGCTTTCCCACTTCTGACGTTCTTATTGTTGTGCATCTTGGCCAAAAGTCACCTACTTGTATTATCAACCAAAGTGGGTTCCAAAGTTATCAATGACTGTGTGTCTGTGTGAAGAAGCCAGGGATGTGGTGTTTTTGTGCTTTAAAAAGTTACCTCTCACTATTATCCATTGAGCTATGTGTGCTTTTCTTGAGGGTGTTCCACCCTAAAGGAGAAAGCCTGGGACTCCAAGTCTAAATATTAATTTTGTTACACCTTTCTCAGCCCTCTGACTCCCCTGCCAGCACATCAGGGCCACGTGTTTCATGCTGGTCTGCCATTTGTCTTTTCATACATGGAACACTGCTCAAGGAAGGTTTGGAGCTCGAAGAGTGTTATACATCCTGTACGGGACTACGGAGAAAGGGATCAGAGGACCTGCCTTTATGATCTTATTAGAGACAAAGTGGAAAATGATTAATAAGAAAATAAAGTCACAGGAGAAATAGACCAGGCCAAGTTGTCTGAAGAGAGATTCTGTTTTCCTTGAAAGAATTATGTTAAGCTCTTGCTTGAGGAGGAGTATGGATTTATTAAAAAAAAAACTTCAAGGCTTTTGGGTATAAGCCAATTCATATTTTTATATAGCTTGGAGGCCGTTTTCATAGCAATGAAACCTTAAACTGCTTTACAGTGCAAAACTTTATCATTTTTGTTTTTTCCCCATAGTGTGGAAAAGAGCTTAAGGTCACAAATTTTTTTCAAACCTGCCAGGAACTCATATTTTCCATGTTTGGGGATAAGACACAGCAGATTCTAAACATCTGGCTAGTCCCTAGTTAAGTAATTGTGTGTTCCATGCACATCATATTTATATAATTATATTTTCATTCTACTTACCTTTTTGTGTTTTAGCCATTCTGAAATCTGGATTAGATTCTGACTCCAGTAGCTATTGCAAGTCGTTTTTCTAAATGTTGGCCAAGGCAAACTGTATTTTTCTCTTTCCCATATAAACTTGAATATGGCTTAATTTCGTATATTTTCATTGTTCTTTTTTTCCAAAATCAAGTGAAAGTAGAAGCTTACAGGAGTCGTGCAAAATGAGGTTCTGTAGTATTTTTAGAGCAGGGGAAACTTTAGAACTGGCTGGAGGAAAGCTCAGTTTTACACGCTGGCCCGTATCTGCTAATGATGTGATTGCAGAGAAATCCTTTAAGCCACCCCGATTTCTTCTGCTATGAAGTGGACAAAGCGTTGGCAGCTTTGGAGCAGTCCTGTCAAACGAGTGAGCTGGTGAACGTGAGGCATCTTAGTTTTGGGGGAGAGAACTGAACAGAGTAATCTGAGGTCAGGGACACTCCCTTCTACCCTGATCCCCAACCCAATTACATTTAAGCAAAGAGGCCTGGAAACCTGTTCTCTGTGACATTGCTCCTTTGTGCTGAGCATCTGGTGAGACAATTTCCCTTCTGGTCTTCTCATCCTTTGTTCTATTTTTCATTTACTGTTTATTGAGTATCTATTATGGCTATATATGGTGTACAATGAGGATGAGAGGTTGTCCCTGGCAAGGCGATGTGTGTGTTTGTGTGCAAACGTATATAAAGTGAATAGATGGTAACCTGGTCCGTGAGAATGGAATCCCCAGAAGAACAAAGAATAACATCCTGCAGAATGCTTTCCCAGGAATCTACTTTGGGAAATACAATTGAAAAGCCATCTGATAAAAGCCATGATCAGTATCAATGTCTCACTATCCTTATTGGTTAAAGAAGACACCAGGTCTTTGCATTTTGGCCCCAATATCACCAGTATTTGAAGTTAGGGACTTGCTTTTATGGAGGGTCTATCTGGAGGAAAACATAGCATCTCACTGAATCCTTTGACTAACCCTGTGAGGGCTACACCTTTATCTTCATTTTATGGATGACCATGCTATGGTTTGGGGAAGTTCAATCACTGAGCCACAGTATCTGGGAGCCAATTTGCCTCAAAACCCGTGCTTTCCCTCCTACACTAGACTTGTGCACTGCTTGAGAAAGACAGATTGAGAAAAGAGGCAAGGATTGGAGGATTGGAGTTACTTCTCTATGTGGAAAGACCAAAAATAGATAAAAATTTCCATCTGACCTGAAAGCTGGTGACTTCAGGTGCTGCTGGTTTCTAGTTCTTCGTGAATTTCCTTCAGGAGCTGTGTGCAGATTTCCTAGGTATATGTCATGGCCATGAGACTGCATCCCATATTCCTGTGTTTTGTAGGCCAGATTCACATCTGGATCCTGTGATAAGCCAGTGTGTGTGAGAGTGCACTGGCTCTGGCTTCTGACTTAGCCATATGGGGTGCAAGAAATGGCTGTAGAGGCAGCCTTGTTGACACATGGGAGTAATACCTAGCATATTCTGAAACCATGCTTGCCACTGAAGGATCATTTTATGTGTACTCAGTGGTGTAAGATAGGTCACTCATCCCTACTTTATAGATGAGGACTCTGACTCAAGAGAGTAAGAACTTTGATCAATATCACATAGCTGGAAAGTGACAGGGATGGGATTGGGACCAGACAGGCTGGCTCCAGAGTCTGGGTCATTATATACAATACAAGTGTTCCTTCCAGAGAATCTCCATCTAAGGAGATTTATATATGCTGTTGGAAAGGTACAAAGAACATGTATGTAAATTATGAAGTATAATACTAAAGTGAACACCCAAGAAAGCAACCCTCCCCTCCCCAAGCTGAGATCATTTCCAATCCTGTTAATGTTATACCTGTGTTCATCTTGGTTCCTGTTTCTTCTCCTGTCTTAAAACAATCATGCCCTTGAGCCTTATCTCAGTGGAATGGTGTTATATAGATTATCTTTTTACATCTTAGGTTCAGTTTTTTTATGATTAACTACTCTTGCATGTAGTTGTCATTTTTCTTCTGCATACTGTTATAATCTTCTGTTGCATTCACATACTACTATTTATTTGTTTTTCTGATCATGACTTGTTTGCAGTTTTTGCCACTAGTAATAGTACTGCACAGAATGTTCTTGTGTCTGTTGTGTTCATGTGCAATTACTTCTTTAGGTGTACCTTTTCTTTGAATTGCAGGATAGTAAATATTTTAGACTTTGTGGATCATATGGTGCCTATCGTTCTACTTAACTCTGCAACTGTAGTGCAAAAGTAATGGTAGACAATACACAAATGAATGGATATTGCTGTGTTCCAGTAACACTTTGTTTACACATACAGGCAATAGGCTACATTTGGCTCACAGGCAGTAGTTAGCCGGCCTGTGGAATGTACCTGAGGCTGAAATTCTGCATGAGTATCTACATGTTTAGTTCTTGCCAAATTACTTTTCCTAAGTGGTTGTACCAGTTTTCCTTAACAGCTGCTGTGTTAGGAATTCTTGTTGATCTGCTTCCTTGTCAGCACATACTATTGTCAGATTTACTGTTGTTGCTGCTGCTATTATTATTATAATAATTATTATGTTTGTGTAATTGGCCAAGACATTGGATTATAAAATGATTTCTCACTGTGGTTTTCACATGCATTTTTCTGGTTACTGATAGGGTTGGACATCTTTTTTTTTTTTTTTTGACAGGCAGAGTGGACAGTGAGAGAGAGAGACAGAGAGAAAGGTCTTCCTTTGCCATTGGTTCACCCTCCAATGGCTGCTGTGGCTGGCGCGCTGCAGCCAGCACACTGCGCTGATCCGAAGGCAGGAGCCAGGTGCTTCTCCTGGTCTCCCATGGGGTGCAGGGCCCAAGGACTTGGGCCATCCTCCACTGCACTCCCGGGCCACAGCAGAGAGCTGGCCTGGAAGAGGGGCAACTGGTACAGAATCCGGTGCCCTGACCGGGACTAGAACCCGGTGTGCCAGCACTGCAAGGCAGAGGATTAGCCTATTGAGCCGTGGCGCTGGCCTGGACATCTTTCTATAAACTCTGGGTGATTATATTTCCTGTTTTATGAAATGCATGTTTATTTCTTTTGTGCATTTCTCTGTTTTTTTTTTAAAGATTTATTTTTATTTATTTGAAAGAGTTACAGAGAGAGGTAGAGACAGAGAGGTCTTCCATGATGGAGAGGGGGAGAGGGAGAAGGAGAGGGGGAGGGGGGGGGGGGAGGGGGAGGGGAAGAAGAGTCGAAGAAGTGGAAGGAGAGCTCTTCCATCTGCTGGTTCATTCCCCAGGTGGCCTCAATGACCAGGGCTGGGTCAGGCCTAAGCTATAGGAGGCAGAAGCTTCTTCCAGGTCTCCCATATGGGTGGCATGGGCCCAAGTATGTGAGCCATCTTCCACTGCTTTTCCAGGCCATTAGCAGATAGTTGGATCAGAAGAGGAGTAGCTGGGACACAAACTGGCGACCTTATGGGATGCTGGTGTCTCAGCTGGTGATTTTACCTGCTGTGCTATGATGCCATCCCCTAAAGGGAGTACTTCTAGCATTTACCATTAACAATGATATTTCCTGTTAATTTCTGTGAGTACACTCTAAAAGTTAAGGAAGTTCCTTGTGATTACTAGTTTGCTTAGATTTTTTTCAAAGACATGAATGACTTATATGTTGAGCATATTTGTGCAATTTTTCTTCTTTCCTCTGTTAATACTTGATGCTGAATTGTTCTTTAATTCCTAGAGGAAACCCAATTTGGTCATAATGTACTACTTTTTTTTTTTTATAGAGATACTTCTGGATTCCATTTGCCTAGAACAATGTCTAAATGTGAAGTGTGGTCTGTAAGTTGCCTTTTTCCTACAGTTCATGTCTCACTCTGGTGTCATGATGATCATAGCTCTCAGTGTGAGTTGGGGGAGAGTTTCCTCTTCTTTCGAAGAGCAGTGTAAATTGAAAGCATCTGGGCTTTCTTTGCAAGAAGAGTTTTAAGCTACAAACTCAATTTATTTAATGGCTGCAGAACTCTCAGGCTTCCTATTTCTTCTAGAGTCACACTGCGTAAGGTATTTTTTTCTGGTAGTTTGACCATTAGATTGTCTAAGATATTTTTCTAGTAGTTTAAATGCTGCAAATTGCTGCTATTTTATTTTAAGACTGAAATTATGTTAAATATCTAACGAGAGATGGAAATCTAGTAAGTGATTTTTGAAACTTGGTTGAATTGAAACTATTTGGGACCGGCACTGTCGCATAGAGGATGGGGTTGCCGCCTGCAGTGCCTCATCCCATGTGGGCACTGGTTCAGGTTCTGACTGCTCCACTTCTGATCCACCTATCTGCTGTAGCCTGGGAAAGCAGTGGAGGATGGCCCAGGTCCTTAGGCCCTTGCTTCTCATGTGGGAAGCTCCTAGCTCCTAGCTTTGAATTGGTGCAGCTCCGGCCGTTGCAGCCAGCTGGGGAGTGAGCCAGTGGATGGAGGACCTCTGTCTCTGTGCCTCTCTTCTTTTTGTGTGGCTCTGGCTTTCAAATAAATAGATAATTTTTTTTAAAGAAAAATGAACGTGGTCAAGTTAAAAAAAAAAACCTAGAACAATAGGAGAGAAGGAGGAAGGGAGGCAGGGGAAGAGAGACAGACAGAATGAATATGAGACAGATTGCTCCAAATTCCCTCCCCATCCTCAAAGATTTGAAGCAGAAACATGGTCTGCAGGGTACATACATTTTGCTCAAAATTCCTTTTGTTGGACAAAATTTCTTGCTTAATTTTGAATATCATAAAGAGAATTGGAAGCACTAGATCTTAGACTGATGATCAGATTGAACCTGATCATGCTGAAGTCATGTAGTGACTAATAAAGTGACTCCCTGAAAAATGGAATTTCTCTTTAGTAAAAATTCAATGTGGAGGCATCTATCATAACCACTTTTACATAAGCAGTGACCTAGTTAGAATGCCTAATTCTTAATTTTTAGAATTGCTATCATTGTTATAAATGCTCATCTGTCTGCCTTTATCCACCTCTTCATTCTTTTGTCTGGCCATCCTGAAGTATTTGGATCATTTCAAAGGCAAGTGGTATAGTGGTCCAGGCAGAGACTTTTGGGGTCACACTGCTTGGATGAACACCTGGCTGTGCCACTTATATAGCTAGGTGGTCTGAAGCAGATTACTTAACTTATTTCTGTCTCTATTTTTCTCATCCATTAAGTGGAGATTGTAACAGTAGTTATCTTTCAAGGCAAGTGTGAGGATTAAAAGAGCTTGGAAGCACGTATGATGTGTGGTGAGTGCAAATAAATTTTGCTGTTACTATTCATTAATAGAGCTACTCTATCTTTGTCTCTGGGCTTTGACACTTTCACTTCTCTTTTCCTCATTCTCCAAGGGACTGACTCCTTCAAGAGATAGCTCAGTTGTAGCCCTTTGGACTGAGTCATACTCTCTGTGCTTTTTAGCCACCTGGCTTTGATTTCTGTTGCAATCTTCATGACATACTATTGCTCTTATTGGGTTACTTGGCTGTGAGATAGTGAGCATAAATTCTTTTCTTTTTCCTCCCTCCCTCTCTCCCTCCCTCCCTCCCTCCCTCCCTTCCTTCCTCCCTCCCTCCCTCCCTCCCCCCTCCCTCCCTCCTTCCTTCCTTCCGTCCTTCTTTCCTCCTTTTCTTTCCTCCTTCTACACTTCCTCCTCCTCCCTCCCTTTCCTCCTCCCTCCATCCCCTTCCTCCTCCTTCTCCCCTTCCTCCTCCTTTTCCCCTTCCTCCTCTCTTCCTCCCCTTCCCCCTCCGTCTTTCCCTCCTTCTTACTTTGCTATTTCATGAGTATGGGGGAGATAGCGGTTAAATGTATATTGAATAGTTAAGTGGATCAATTTCCCCTCCATTCCTCCTCCCCTATCTTCCTTCTATCCTTTATACTAAACTTCTTCCTTCTCTTACTCCCTGATTTCTCCTTCTCTTCACTCTTAGTGCAACTGATGCATGCTCTCATTTATTCCTGATTGGAACCCCATGAAGTGGGCATTAGGAGGGTCTCCGTTTTGTAGATATGGGAACAGAGGATCAGGGCAGCAGTCAACTGACCCATCCACAAGGGCAGCTCCTTTATAGGCTGTCCTTCCAGTGTTACTGCCTGTGCTCAGAGCACTTTGGTGATTTTTCTTTGGATTCCCTTCTGGCCAATCTATGAACCACATACAGAAAAGCAGTCTTATTTTTGGTTATTCTCAGCAATGAAAATTCTGATTGTCCCAGTGGATCACATTTGTCTCCAGATAAGCTTGGATCATCTCAGAAATCTAACCTACTTTCTAAGGACAAAGTTCTGCCATCATCAAGAGTATTTACAAGACTTGAGTCAATTGCCAAAGCACACTCCCGAAAGCCTTGAGAGGAGCCACATTGCTGATTGAAGGCTGTGGATACTCCGGTGGACTTTGTTTTGAGGTGGAATAGGGATGGGGCACTGGTGGACAAAGTTCATGTTACTTTATAGTTTCACTTCATATTTTTCAATAACTTTTTTGAGATATAATTTACATGCTCCACATTTAAGTATAAAATTTATTTGCTTTAGTGTGTTCACTAAATTGTTCAAATAATACCCCCCATATAATTTGAGAACATTTTCATCACCTACTCCCAAAGAAGCCCCATACTTTTGTGGTTCCATATTCCCCCACCTTCCTCCCCACCCCCTTGGCAATCACTAACTTATTTTTTCTATGGATGTACTTATTCTAGTCATTCCATCAGTTGTATCATATAATGTATGGTACTTTGTGATTTATTTCTTTCATATAGCTTAATATTTTTAAGGTTCATCCATGTTGTATAATAGTTGGTCAATACCTCATTGCTTTTCATGGTTGAATAATATTTCATTTAATAGATAGATCACATTTTATTTTCCCAATCATTGGTTGATTAGCCTATGGATTATTGCCACTGTTTGGTTAATATGAATAATGTTACTGTGAATATTTGTATATAATTCAACCTCTGAATTGGTACATAAAATGTTGGGGTGGGTGTTGTAGTACAGTGGATTAAGCTGATGCTTGGGACTTCTGCATCCTATTTCAGAGTACCTGGGTTTGAGTCCTGCCTTGCTTCAGATTTAGCTTCCTGCTAATGTGTACCCTGGGAGGCAGCAGGTGATGACTCAAGTGCTTTGTTCCCTGGGACCCATGTAGGAGACCCAGATGGAGTTCCAGGCACCTGGCTTTGGCCTGGCCTACTCATGGCTGATGCAGGCATTTGGGGAGTAAACCAGTAGGTAGAAGTTCTCTTGTTGGCTTTCTCTCTCTCTGGGAAGGAAGGAAGGAAGGAAGGAAGGGAGAGAGGGAGAGAGGGAAGGAAAGAAGGAAGGAAGGAAGGAAGGGAGGAAGGAAGGAGTGATATATCACTTTCATGGGGTAATATTCAATTATAAAGATGAATGAAATACATACTGTTATATGGATAAACTTTGAAAACATGCACATGAAAGAAACCATTCAGTGCATGATTCTGTTATTATGAAATGTTCAGAATAGACATTGCCCTATGGACAGAGTAAATTAGTGGTTGGCAGCTTCTGGGGTTAGAAAGGGATGGGATGTGACTGCTAAAGTGTACAATCATTTTTTTGTAAAAAAAAAAGTTAATTTATTTCAGAAGGATGGAGAAAGAGAGAAAAGAAAAGAGCTCCCATTTGCTGGTTCACTCTGCAAATGCCTGCAACAGCTAAATCCAGGAGCCAGGAACTTGATTCAGATCTCCCATATAGGTGACAGGGACCCAAGTACTTAAGCCATTATCTGTTGCTTCCTAGGATGTGAATTAGCAGGAAACTGGAGTCAGAATACAGAGCCAGGCACTCCAATGTGGATCACCAATGTATTGATTGTAAGGCTAAACATTTGCTCCTGTGATGAACTTGTTGAAAAATTTATTGTGTTGATGAGTATACAACTTTGTGAAAATGTACTAAAACTGCTATATTTTATACTCTTCATGAATACACTGTAGTACAGTAATAATTGATAATCTCTATCATTAACTATATGGCAGTTGCTTACCCTGAAGTTAGTACCTGGTAAGGCTGTTGCACACACATGTAAAGGACATTTCTGTTCTCCTCTGCGCCAGGAATTTCTCAACACAATGCATACTGGGATGGATACCCCTAAATAATACAGTCAATATGATGCATCACCCAGTGCTTTTTCCTGAGTGTAGGCCACCTCTGCTTGTCAGCTTCAGGAGTTCAGACAGATTTCACAATGTTGTGCTCCAATGTTTATATAATTTAGATGTCATATTGGTACCTTGTAACTTGTGAGTTCCCTGTGGGCAGGAGCTAGGCTTTATGTCTGTCTAGAGTCTTAGACTTAGCATTATCTCTGGACAGGAGTATCTTGCTGGTGAATGAATGAGTCACTGAAATTTTGGAAGCCACCTGGTTGGCATTTAAGACAAAACACTTTGAGGTTTCTGGTTACCTCCTCTGACCAGGCTGGAGTTGGTCCTGCTGGGAAGATGTTGCTGCATCTATCAGTGGTCTTCATGCAGGGGTTTCTGTTCTCACAAGTGGTGACTGGTTGGTTTCTCTGATGCTTTTGCTCTGATTTTGATTAAAATGGTGACCTGAGATGACATAGCAAGAGAATGCTTTCCTCCCTGGTAATACATCTAAGAGCCCGAGTTGCTGGGATAGTAAGATTTAGAAAAGCGAAAGTAGAATAAATCTCATGTTAGGTTTTTCTTTTTTGTTTTTTTTTTTTTTCCTCCCACGTTTATAAAACATCAATTCTATGGATTCTGTGTAGCGAATGGGTCTTTGCTGTAATAAGAAATTGTTTTTTCTTTTTCTTTTTACCTCTGTGAAAGTACTTTATGTTGATTAAGTTCTTTCTGTTAAATATCCTTTGCTTGCACTGGACTTTGCTTTGTGTTGATTTTTTGCTTCATTTTTTTTTCATTTCCCATGCTGTTCAGTTACTGGATGCCAGAAGAACCAAGGTTTGTCTGCTCTCCACGGCTTGTTTGTTTGGCCCTGCACAGCCTCACTTCCTTGTGTGTTTGAATGTGTCTCTCTGTGTCTGTGTTTGTTCCCTCTTGCTTGCAGAGGCAGTAATCCTGTTTACTAAACCTGTTCACAGCTTTATTTGTTAAAAAAATCAAGTCCTTGTTTGTGTCTACTTGTAGTGGATGCTATTATTTTCATTTTTTAAATGGACCTGCATTTATTGTGGAAAATAATGGATACTAGAATAAAGAATTCCTTAGGAAACAAGGAATACTGAGTCTGGAGCACTGTGGGCATCAAGAAGGTGTGTCTGTGAGAGTTTCCCTCTAACCCTTTCCACTTCCTCAACGAAAACTCTGTAGATGTATAACTTCCCTTGTGATTGACACTAATATACCGTTTCTGTGTATGTGTACATTTCTCTTCTCCTAAGACATTCAGAAAGCATCACTGAATTAATATCCCCCTCTCCATGTGCTGTCCCATGCTTCTGAAGTCACTGTGGAGGACTTCACGGCTGGCCCTCGGGACCTCATGATTAGCATTCCATCTTCATGGTGTGGTAGCAGCAAGATCATGCCTGGTGTTGCCATTCACTTTGTTCTCTTCTTTCCCCTCTCCTGCACCTTCGTTCTCATTGCAGCACCTGCAGTTGACGATCCAGGCCCTTCAGGATGAACTGCGAACCCAGAGAGACCTCAATCACCTCCTGCAGCAAGAGAGCGGCAACCGGGGAGCTGAGCACTTCACTATTGAGCTGACGGAGGAGAACTTCAGGCGGCTGCAAGCTGAGCATGACAGGCAGGCCAAGGAGCTGTTCCTTTTGAGGAAGACATTAGAGGAGATGGAGCTGAGAATTGAAACGCAGAAGCAAACCCTCAATGCCCGAGATGAATCCATAAAAAAGCTTCTTGAGATGCTGCAAAGCAAGGGTTTGCCATCCAAAAGCCTGGAGGATGATAATGAGCGGACAAGGCGGATGGCAGAGGCGGAGTCTCAGGTCAGCCACTTGGAAGTGATTTTAGATCAAAAGGAGAAAGAGAACATACATCTGCGAGAGGTAAGAACATCCCCCCTATATTCCCAAAGCCTTATTGTACAAACTAAAGATGTGTTATCAAGTTACTTTCCTGGTTGGAAGATAGCTACAGCCTTAACACAATTCCCTTTGCCATTTGCTCTCTAACCTTCCTGTCTGCCTTTGAGTCTTAACCTGGGATTCTGCATTTGTTCTCTGATCAGCACATGTATGTTCTGTTACCATTCAGCATGTCTTCAGGATCAAAGTGTGTATACCACATGTGAATTTGAAGGTGGTTTGCGATTGCTTTTTCCTCAGGTAGGGCTGTTGGTTTACAGTCTTTTAAGTATAGTCCTGTTTAAGTTTCAATGTTCCTCAAGTATCTCTTTAACAGTACAATACAGGTCACAAGCAACACAATGAGCCTGAAGTATTTTTATAACTGGATTAGGGATTAGGGGTGGTTTTAATAGAAAGTAATTTGCAAGTGTTTCTAGAAAGGACAGTAAAATGTACAGACTAGCTTTGAACCTGTAGCTTTAAGATAATCCTCATTGGCACACAGTTATCTAGGACAGAATGTTCCAGGTTTTCTTAGTATGTGTTTTTCCCTTAGTGGATTAAATCCCTTGAAGTCCTTCAGAGACAGCCTTTCTGGCAAGCCACTGACTTTGAATGTTGAGATACTCACATACCTGAGACCAAGTGGTTGTGTAGAGCTTAGGAAACATGTAGGCGACATCAAGGTTTGACAGTTTTCCAGCAGTTTCTGCAGCTGTGGTGGATGTGGCAAAACTGCTGTGGGGAGGCTAGATCTCACAGAAAACAGCAAGCAGAAAAATGGCATGAAATCTATTTTAAAAATATTCTGCAGTCATAAATACAAATTTCTGAAGATTACTTGATTGCAGAGCAAACTAGATTTCTTGGCATTCAAATCTATTCAGATGGGAAGTTCCTCTTTTAAGTCACTCATTTGGTTGTTCAGAAAACATGGCTTCCAAGTTGGGATTAGCTAAAATGCAGGTGCTCCTGGGAGCTTTTTTCTGAAGTAGATAGTGTTTGCTTAGAACATTTGAACAGACTTTTGTGTCTTCAAGCTTAATTTCTTCTACTTTTATCCTCTCACATTTTGTTTTCATGAGGCCTTATCAACATGCTTGGGAAATTCCATGATTTGGTTTCATATGGAGATACATAAGGAGATGTTTGATTGGGCTTGGTCTTTCCATTTGTGTCCCAAGAGGGTGGTTGTAGTAGGCAGACTTGTAGGATGGTGTTCAGTGATCCCTAATCTTGGGATTCACAACCTTTTATGATCCTTTTCCCTTGGGTTTTGACTAATCCTAGAGACTTACTTCTAAGTAATAGAATATAGGATAGATAAAGGAATGTCAACATCGTGTCCATGAGTGGATTACATACGACTGTGAGTTCTGTCATTGTAGTGCTCTGTTGCCCTCTTAGCCTGCATGCTGTGGTGAAGAGGGACTCAAGTGGTTCAGAACTGAGGGAATCCACTAGCTAACACCCAGTGAGGAACAGAGGCACCCAGACCAGCAGCTGCAAAGAACTGAAAACTGGTGACACCTACTTGTGAGCCTGTAAGTGGATCCTTCCCCAGTTGAGCCTTTGGATAAAATGAAAGGCCCTGGGTTGACACCTTAATTGCAGCTTTTTATGAGATCATGAAGCAGACAATCCAGCTAAACCATACATGACTACCTGACCCACAGACACTGTGAGATAATAAATATTTTGGGAATAATTTGTTACATGACAACAGAAAACTAGTACAGTAGAACAGAAATTAATCTTCTCCCTGTTTTTCCCTGTAGACCTCCTACCTAGTTTATAGAAGATAAACAATAACCACTACCCTGTTAGTACTTACATGTAAACTGTGGTTGTTGAAAATTTCCCTGTATACTCTCCAAATTTTGATTGGTAGAGGCTCACTGTAGATGGACACAGCTTCTGCTTTATTCTGGATGCCAAGGGATCATATTGCCAATATAGCAAAGCTGTGATACCAGAGAAACCTCCATCTGTAGCACCTTTCCTCACTCTACATTGGGATCTTTTGGTCACAGTGGGGATCATTCTTGCTGTGCATTTGGATTCTGTACCTTGGTAAGACAAATGGTGTCTTGATTCTCTTGTATGTCTGCCTTCATTTAAATGTATCAGTTGTGTTTTCTGAGATTTGTTATTTCTTTCAATGGTCTGGTCTGGAACTAGATTATGTTTAGGATCAGTTTAGCTCACAGAGAGTGATACAGAAAACACACCTCAACGCATCCAACTGGTTTCCTGGAGCATTAAACTGAAGTCAGTGAATAGCCCTTACCTGGCTCATTAAAAGGGAGAATATGGACAATGTATTTCTATAAAAATCCATTTCAAAGTTGAACTTGGTAACCAGGACTTGCTGGCCTGAAAGGACCCTTCCCCAGGGAAGGGTTGTATTGGCTTGTGAGAGCTACTCATGGAATTTTCAGGCATCTTGTGAGCCATCTGTTAAACCATCAATAACCTGAAATTGGTCAGGATTGGAGTATTTACACCATGGGGAATGGCAGATGCTCCTTTCAGGGTCTATCTTCCCTCTACCTTCCTTGATTCCCTAAAACCTGTTACCAGCATACTTCTGAATAAATGTCATGAGATGTTTAAACACAATACAGCAAAAAGAAGCATTGTGGAGTCAGAAAGTTAAGTATTGGAAAAATTATAAATGCATTAACCACTGATGGTTCATTAAAAAATTTTTAAGCAGCATCTATATGGATGCTTATGTGTCTGGCACTGTGAAGAGCTCTTTACCTCAGTTCATAACCACCTCATTCATTCTTTAATTCTTTCATTTGTTGGATAACTACTCATTGAAAATCTGTTTTGGGTCATAGTAATGATTTGACTTTATGGTGCTTACATTCTGTTGCGGAGAAATACATAGCAATTTTATAGTTAAATAGAGAAGTGTCATGAAGAAAAGCAGCAGCAGCAGTGCTAGTGACCTGGATGGGGCCAGTTTCCTGTTGGGTGGTCAGTGAAGGTGTCTTGGGAGGGAATGATAGCATGAGCTGAGACTTGAGTGCCACAAAGGAGTCAGAAGATCTGAGAAGACTGTTCTGGTCAGATGCAGAGGCCCAGAGCCCTGGAGGTAGGTGATATTATTTTGCCCATTTTAACTGGAAGAATGGAGTGACAAGTGACATTAAGATGCCTGCCCATTGTTATATAGCTGACAACTGGTGACAGTAGTATTTGAATCAGTCTGATTCTAGAGTCTTGGCTCTTAAATCATTTCATTATATCCCTTTCTTAGAAGAAGCTTTCCCAGGGTGCTGGGAAGAATAGCCTTTTTGTAGGACATTGATACATGTTATAAGAAGGAAAGGGATGCAGGGGCCTGTGTACTTGGGGAAATTTTGAGTTCCGCATAGTTTGCTTCAGGACGCCCTAGACCCTTTAATGTGCAAATACACATCCTTCCTTTCCTTGAAGGAGGATGAGGAAGACAGAGCTCTTCAAACCTATTTGACTTGCCTTTCTGTGTTTGCATTGGTGTTCTTTCTAAGACATTTTAGAAAAATGCTATGCTAGAAAATAAATATTTTACCTTTACTTTGTGACCTGAAAACTATATAGTAATATACAAATAGGTGTTTCCCATTGCCCAAAAAAACTGGGTACTTTCCTTCATTACTTGTTCTGTAAGGCAAAATTTATTGTAAGCTGTTTTCTTATTTTGTACTTGGTTTTAGGATGTACTTCTGTTCAGTCATTTAAAAAGTTTTTTAGTAGAAAAATAGGTCCGACCGTTTTTCTTATTAAACCAGTCAGAATAACTCAGCTTAAATAAAGAAGTTGCTTGACCTCTGTGAATTTAAATGAATCCAAATCCAAAACAGGATTTAAAATGTACTTGAGGTTTTCCATTCAGTGTGTTGCTGATTTCTTTTTCATTACGTATGGTTCAACTAGGTTGGGACTATATGGTGTAAGGTTGGGGACTGGAACGCTAGTGGTTTAATGATTCATTCCCAGGCAGAAGTGCTGGACCTCATATAAACCCCATCTCCTGCTCTTGCTTGGCCTATTGCTTCAGGGGATTGAAGTTAGTGGAGTTGCAGATGGTGTGGGTTGGGTTGATTGCTTTAGTGTATCTGTTATCCTTTAGCAGTCTGAAGCAGGCTGAGGATGAAACCACTTCTTTGTCTGGAAGGAAATAACAATAACAAAAGAGTTGTGATGTCAACTTATTTGGAAGACCCAAACCATTGCCCAGGAATCACCACTGGCTGCCAGTGTGAGCCAGATGGTTGGCTGCAACTAAGCAGTACTCACTGGTGCCATCTGTTGTATTTGTCTACAAGTCAATTTGATAAAACAGTGTTTGATGTAGTAGTTTCCCCTGTTCTCTAGCCTTTTCTGCAGAGAACATACTGTTCCATGTAAAGGCTTTAGTGATCAAGTATCTCAAAAACTACTGACCTTATTAAAGAAAAGTTGTATTTCTTTACCAGGATGCTCTTGTGCTTACGCTGCTTAATATTTTCTTGATTGATTCTTGAAAGAGAGTCAGGGGTCCTTGAATTTACAGCATGAGAGATGCTTGAAGGGAAGGGAGGCATGATCTCCAACTATGCTTATTGATCACCTAGGCTGATGCCTTTGAGAGCTTACCTTTCTTTGGTAGAAGGGTTTGAAGAGCAGTCAAGTCACTGGAGGCCACAGCTGCTGATCACCAAGCCCAAGCAAAATTCTAGGGAGCTGAGACCTGAGCCTTCCTGTGTGTAGTGTGTGGACAGAGGAGAATGAGGTAACATGAATTCCTGGCCTTTGCTTTATTGTCCCAAGGCGCTTGGGAGATCTACCAAGGCAAACGTGATGACTTAGAAGTTCTGGAGCTTTTAGACCTTTTCCTGTTGGCTCAAACCTCCCCAATATAATCTCTGATCACACTTCTAAATACCACTGCTATCCCTCTCTCTCAAAACCACATCTCTTTGCCCTTTCTGCCATATGCTTGTCTGAAGTTCTGCTGACTATGCCGTGGTTTTGCTGATGCAGACCTTTCTAATTCTGACTTTACAGATTCACCACATTCTATTTCTACCACTAAAGTTTATCACAGAAAATATTCATAAGTACACAAACACACCATTTAATACACCAGATTTTGAGGGTCGCTTCCTATACATATTAAAGAACTGAAAAATTGCTCCCTATTTTAATATAGTGAGTTTCTTACTTGATCAGTATATTTTATCATTACACCTATGTCTCAAATATTGTAAAAATTCAATCAATAGGGGCAAGCTTTGTGATACAGCAGGTTAAGCTGCTGTTTGTGACACTGGCATTCCATATTGGAGTGCTGGTTTGAGTCCTGGTTGCCCTACTCCATTCCAGCTTCCTGCTAATGCACCTGGGAAAACAATGAAAGAAGGCCCAAGCATTTTTTGGTCCCTGCCACCCACAAGGGGACTTAGATGGAGTTCATGGCTCCTGGTTTTGGCCTGACCAAGAACTGGATGTTGCCACCATTTGGGGAGTGAACCAGAGGCTGGAAGATTCTCTTTCTCTCTCTGCCTTTCAAATAAATAACTACATAAATAATTCAACCAACATATACAACTTTATTTTTATTTGTACTTTATTAGGAAGGTAGAGAGAGAGAGAAAAAAAAAAGAGACAGAGATCGTCCATCTGCTGGTTCACTCCCTAAATGCCCACAACATCAAAAGCTGGGCCAGGCTGATGCCAAGAGCTCAAAAATCAAACCAGGTATTCCATGTGGGTGGCAGAGACCCAAATGCCTCAGTCATCATCTGCTACCTCCCAGAGTGTGCATTAGAAGGAAGCTGGAATTGGAAGCAGAGCCATGGTTCACTTTGAGGCATGTCGGATGCAGGCGTCCTAAGCAGTGTCTGCTTTGCCAAATGTCTATCTCCCAGGTCCCACATATTTCCTATAGGTGCTTGATAAGTATTTTCATGAGAGAAAAAGAGGGTTAAAATACAGAGTCACCCTGTTTTTTTTTTTTTTTGTCAGTATTGGAAAAGCTCATTATGATTATAAAAACCCTATGTTCTTTATGTTTTCTCTATCATTTTGTGTTTGGAGTAGAACAGGAACATTCATTTATCTCAAAGTGTGTTGAAATTCACTGAACATACATTTAAGCTTCCATATGTTGGATGCTGTGGGATCATTTGTGGCAATTGTGTGGTCTTGTTCAGAGATGCAGGTGGGCCATTAGAGAAAGTGATATTGTAAATGTTGTAACCATCATCATCATTACACAGATGAGGAAATCAAGGCAGGAAGAGGTAAATAATTGTCCCCAGTCACACAGAGCAAGTGCTGGAGCTAGCATTGGAACTCTGGCCACCTGGCCATGCAGTCTGTGCTCGTCACTGCTGTGTGCTGCTGCTTCTTGAGGTGGTGCACCAAGAGCATTCAGTGGTATTCAGTGCTGTGCAGCTTAAAGGCAGAAGAGCTGATGACAGGCTTCTTCCATGGCACAGCTGGTCTTCAAAGGCAGGACAAATTGCCACTTATGGGAGTGATGGGGATTGGAGAAGAGATGACCAAGCTGTGCCACAGAAGTGGTATAGCACATTTGGGATACAGTATGTTTGGAGCATCTGAAACTTTGCCTGTTAAGAGAAAGTAAATACAGCCAAGCAGGTATTTCGGGTTCAGATTACTCAGTGTGAACAGACATACGATATCTGCATGAAGGATAAATGGTAGGACAAGAGATGGAATGTTGACAATGGCTTGGATGACAAGAAACCAAAGGCATTGAGACATTAGGATACTCTGGGTTTCAATGCAGAGAGTGTGATCTGAGTGATGGCTATGAAAACTGAAGGGAAAGACCATCTTCAGCTGTACGCAGGACCTTGAACTGAAGAACTGAAGCTGGGAGCTTTGGAGAGGAAGAGACAACCCATGTGGGCCTGAGTGTGGAAGGATGGTGGGACAGTGGCAGATGAGAAATGTCAGCAAGTTGGTTGAGAACTTTGGGGGCATTGAGTTTAATGAAATCCTGGTGGAGCTTTCCAACAAAGGTTGAGAGGTAGGTAAGGAAAAGATCGGGAAGTTCTGCATAAATGCATAAAGCATTTCTTTATTTTTTAGAGGTTATTTATTTGGAAGAGTAACAGGGAGTGAGGAAAAGATAAAGAGAAGAATATATATATTCTGCAAAGTCCCCTCCACATCAAAATTGTTAGCTGATGTTCCCACTCGAGAAATATATATATATATATATTCTTCACATATATGTATATATATATCCTTCATATATATTTATATATGAGACAGAGAGAGAGACAGACAGACAAATAGACCATCTTCCATCTGCTGGTTCACTCCCTAAATGACTACAATAGCCAGGTCTATGCCAGCCAAGAGTCAGGAACTCTTTCATGGTATCCCACATGGGTGGCAGGGACCCAAGTACTTGGGTCATCTTCCACTGCTTTCCCATGCCATAGCAGAGAGCTGGATCAGAAAAGGAGCAGCCAGAACTTGAACTGGAACTCTGATAGTGGATGTCCATGTGGTAAGCAGAGACTTAACTCACTGCACCACTAAGCTAGCCCTTATAAGGCATTTCTGACCATTGGTCACTGTCTTTAATTACATAGATATAGCTGAATATTTGTGACCACTACTCCCAGTTTACGTGATTGTTCTAATGCTTGCCTTTTCATTTCCTCCTACTAGTAATAAACTACTCTAACTGAATGCTTTTCCTTCATCCCTCTTTTCAAAATAATGTTTAATTTTGAGTATGATAGATCTTTTGAGATTATGTAAAATTTTCTTTGGTGCCAGTTGGTTACGGATTTCTTTTGTTCTCATTGAATTCCCTTTTCAGCAAGCACTCCATGCAGGAAGGATGCCAGTGAAGCATCTGTACAGAAAAGCACTCTCTCTGTACTCTGATAGACAGCACATCCAAAAGTTGGATTTCAGGGGCCAGTGTTGTAGTGCAGTGGGTAAGCCTACCATGTATGATGCCAGTATCCCAACTGAAGTATTGTTTCAAGTCCTGGCTTCTCCACTTCTTATCCAGCTCCCCCTACTGCACCTGGGAAAGCAGTAGAAGATAACCCAAGTGCTTGGGCTCCTGCCATGCACATGGGAGTCTCAAATGGAGTTCAAGGCTTCTGGCTTGAGTTGCACCCATTTGGAGAGTGAATGAGCAGGTGGAAGGTCTCCCTCTCTCTTTGTGCCACATTGCCTTTAAAATAAATGAATAAATCTTTTTTAAAAAAGATAGGATTTCATAGGGTTCACCCTGGCACTTCTGATGACATAGGAAATTCATTTCTATTTAGCATCATTTGCCTCATCTTTAAATTCTCATACATTGTTTAAAGTTTGAACACAGCATGCTGATTGGAAATAGTTCAGGGTTTACCCCATATTGATTTTAATGAGTGCATTTGTCTGTTTTTACAATGACAGCGACTGGTGGAGCCTTAGGGTCCATTAACTAGGATGCATTTTAGAACTTGCTGAGAAGGCAGTGGCAGAGTTGAGTAGGGAAGCATGTAGTGGGAGGGCATGGGGTGCAGCACCCTTCAGGAGGTTGTGCTGAGAGGGGCTGTGTGGACTGAGCTCATTGCCCTCTTCTTGCTCTGCCCTAGGTGTGGCAGCTCTGTACCAACTGTTCTTTTGGGAGCTGGCAGCTTTTATCATCATCATCATATGGTAAAGCAGTGCACCACAATTCATACCTCAGTGGTCATAAAGCACTGCGAGCACTTGAGCTGCAGGCCTATTTGTGTGTTTCACAAGCTGTGCAAAGGGAAGTAGAGGCAGGCTCAGCCCTGATGAGGTCCTGCCTTTCTCAAGTGAGAACATCAGCTAACAATTTTGATGTGGAGGGGACTTTGCAGTTTATACAACACATCCCATTACAATCATTTCCTCAGATGCTCTTTGCAACTCTGGGTGGGGGTCAGCGAGGCTCAGAGAGATCAAGCAGTGATGACAGGTGGCATTTCCGGGGCACTCAGTAATAGCAGCCTGTGCTCGCCACTTTCCTGGGAGTGTGCCAGTTAATGCTCACAGGATGTCCTGAAGTACATAGTGGTTTCTTGCATCCCAGTTGAGATACTTTGGCCCAGAGGAGTGCCATGACTGGTTCAGGGTCTCAGAGCAATGAGCGATGGATCTGGATTCAAATCTGCACCTGCTGGTTCTTGTTAGCTTATTCCTAACCATTCTTTGATGTTGTGGGGGATTTCAACCTGATACAGAGTAGACCAGAGACAAGGATCCTAGTCTTTGGACATCTTGGCCAGGGTTCTTTTTTAAAAAATAGACTTTATTTTGGCCGGTGCCGTGGCTTAACAGGCCAATCCTCCGCCTTGCGGCGCTGGCACACCGGGTTCTAGTCCCGGTTGGGGTGCTGGATTCTATCCCAGTTGCCCCTCTTCCAGGCCAGCTCTCTGCTGTGGCCCGGGAGTGCAGTGGAGGATGGCCCAAGTCCTTGGGCCCTGTACCCACATGGGAGACCAGGAGAGGCACCTGGCTCCTGGCTTCGGATCGGCGCGATGCGCTGGCCGCAGCGGCCATTGGAGGGTGAACCAACGGAAAAAAGGAAGACCTTTCTCCCTGTCTCTCTCTCTCACTGTCTAACTTTGCCTGTCAAAAAGAACAAAAAAATTAAAAAAAAAAAAAGAAAAAAAATAGACTTTATTTTTAGGGCATTTTAAGGCTGTCTGAAAGGTTGAATGAGAGATACAGATACAGACATGCCCTGCAGATGTATAGCCTTCCCTGCTATCAACACTCCTCACTATAGTAGCGCATTTTTTTTTTTAACCTAGAAACCTTTTACTTAAGGTATACAAACTTCATTCATTTCATAAATAAAAATTTAGGAATATAGTGATTCCCACCCTTCTTCCTCATCCCTCTCCTATTCCCATTCTTTTTTACTACGATCTATTTTCAGTTAACTTTATACACATAAGATTAACCCTACACTAAGTAAAGAGTTCAACAAAAAGTTTGAAAAAAAAAAAACTGTCAACAACAAGGGCTGTTCAAAGTCATTGCATCTCAAAATGTCAATTCTGCTTCTATAGATTACCTTTTAGGTGCTCTCTTAGTTACCATAGGTCAGGGAGAACATATGGTGTTTGTCCTTTTGGGACTGACTTATTTCACTAAGTATGATGTTTTCCAGTTTCATCTATTTTGTTGCAAATGACAGGATTTCATTTTTTTTTTTTTACTGCTGTGTAGTATTCAATGGTGTACATATCCCATAATTTCAGGCAACTGACAGAATGGAAGAAAATATTTGCAAGCTATGCAAATGATAAAGGATTAATATCCATAACTTATAAAGAGCTCAAGAAACTCAATGACAAAACAGTCTAGTTAAAAATGGGCAAAGAGGGGGGGGGCTGACGCTGTGGGATACGTAGTAAAGCCACCGCCTGCAGTGCCGGCATCCCATATGGGTACCAGTTTGAGACCTGGATGCTCTACTTCTAATCCAGCTCTCTGCTATGGCCTGAGAAAGCAGTAGAAGATGGCCCAAGTACTTGGACCCCTATACACGCATGGGAGACCCAGAAAGAGCTCCTGTTTTCTGGCTTTGGATTGGTGCAGCTCTGCCTGTTGCAGCCAACTGGGGAGTGAACCAGCAGATGGAAGACCTCTCTCTTTTTGCTTCTCCTTCTCTATGTAACTCTGACCTTCAAATAAATAAATAAATCTTTTTTAAAAAATGGGCAAAGGACTTGAACAGAATTTTTCAAAAGAGGAAATCCAAATGGCCAACTGACACATGAGAAAATGCCCAGGATCACTAGCCATTAGGGAAATGCAAATCAAAACCACAATGAGGTTTCAACTCACCTCAGTTACAATGGCTTTCATACAGAAATCAGCAAACAACAAACGCTGGGTAGGGTCTGGAGAAAAGGGTATTCTAATCCATCCACTGTTCGTGGAAATGTAAACTGGTGCAGCCACTGTGGAAGACAGTATGGAGATACCTCAGAAATCTGAATATAGACCTACCATATGACCCAGCCATCCCACTCCTAGGAATTTACCCAAAGTAAATGAAATCAGTATATGAAAGAGTTATCTGTACCCTCATGTTTATTGCAGGGTTTTTCTTTATAACTGCAAGAAAGGGAAAAAAGGAAAAAGGCTTATTTATTTTATTTTATTTTTTTAAATTTTTGACAGGCAGAGTGGACAGTGAGAGAGAGAGACAGAGAGAAAGGTCTTCTTTTGCTGTTGGTTCACCCTCCAATGGCCACCGCGGCTGGCACGCTGCGGCTGGCGCACCGCGCTGATCCGAAGGCAGGAGCCAGGTGCTTCTCCTGGTCTCCCAAGGGGTGCAGGGCCCAAGGACTTGGGGCATCCTCCACTGCACTCCCGGGCCACAACAGAGAGCTGGCCTGGAAGAGAGGCAACTGGGACAGAATCTGGTGCCCCGACTGGGACTAGAACCCGGTGTTCCGGCGCCACAAGGCGAAGGACTAAAAAAGGCTTATTTTTTTCCCTTTACATATTTTATCAAGGCCTGTTGAATCAGAGATTGTAAATCTGTGAGGGCACAGAGCAGTAGAAAGATTAAACAGTGCTTTGTAGAAGGCAACATCAGGGCTATATCTTCTTCATTCATTTTGAGCCCATGGAAATGAAAGAATTTGGCCCTTCATAAATTCCTAGGGAATGGTTGGGTTTTTATGAGCAGAAAGTAAAGACAAATGGATGGCCCTTAGTGTTGGACCTTTCTCACGTCATCTGTTCAAAGTTACTCTTTTGTCCAGTTTTTAACTTCATTGTTACCTCACTGCCTTAACAAAATACCTTGTTTCTCCATACTGACTTTACTTTTTATGAAATTTTTGTTGGGTATTTTGGGTTTCTTCCTGTCAATTGTGAAACATTAAAATTATATTTACAGGGCTTGGCATTGTGGTGCAGTGGGTTAAGTTACCACTTGCAATGCCAATGTCCCATGTGGGAGCCATGATCCAAGTCCTGGCTGTTCTGCTTCTGATCCAGCTTCCTGTCAGTGAAGTGTTTGGACCCCTGCCATCCACATGGGAGATTCTGGATGGAATTCTTGGCTTTTGCCTGACCCAGACCTGGCTGTTGTGGGCATCTGGCGATTGAGCCCACGGGTGGAAGTTCTTTCCCTATCACTCCCTCTCTCTGTCTCACCTACTTTCTCTGTTACTGACTTTCAAATAAATAAATAAATAAATCTTTAACAGTTGTGTTTTTTTTTTTTAACTTTTATTTAATGAATATAAATTTCCAGTATACAGCTTATGGATTACAATGGCTTCCCCTTCCCATAATTTCCCTCCCACCCGCAACCCTCCCCTCCCCCGCTCCCTCTCCCCTTCCATTCACATTAAGATTCATTTTCAATTCTCTTTATATACAGAAGATCAATTTAGTATACATTAAGTAAAGATTTCAACAGTTTGCACCCACATAGAAACACAAAGTGAAACATACTGTTTGAGTACTAGTTATAGCATTAAATCAAAATGTACAGTACATTAAGGACAGAGATCCCACATCAGGAGCAAGCGCACAGTGGCTCCTGTTGTTGACCCAACAAATTGACACTCTAGTTTATGGCACCAGTAACCACCCTAGGCTGTCGTCATGAGTTGCCAAGGCTATGGAAGCCTTCCAAGTTCCCCGACTCTGATCATATTTAGACAAGGTCATAAAAGACAGGGTGAGGATAGTAACCAATGATCCTAAGAGTGGCATTTACCAGGTCTGAACAATTATACAGCATTAAGTGGGGAAGAGGACCATCAGTACACACAGGTTGGGAGTAGAGCCATTGGTGGTAGAGTAGAGGTTATGATTACAAAGGAATGAGGCCCAAGTGCACTAGACAGGGTCTAGAACAAAGGACAGAGTCATTATTAGAGGAGCTAAGAAAGGTGCTGTCTAAGCTACAATTAAGTTTTCTGATTGAGAGGCAAGTAGAACCTGATAGAAGGGGCTTGATAATAATCTGGTGGGCTTTAGGCCTTGTAAGTTAAGAGGCCCAGACCTATCTATCTCTTCACATGGGGTATATCCTAAGGGAGGTGTGAACCTCCTAGGGGAAGGCACTCTGTTGACTTTCATTACTTGGCTGGCCTGGGAGGAGAGCTGGCCAGGTAAAGGCAGGTGGCATCTCTAACAAGAAATTTACAGTTCTGCCTGCAATGTTGCTGACCCTACTTGACCATACCCTCAGCTGCAGTGGTCACTTTGGAAGTTGGGCTGAGTGAAGGGCTTTTCAGCTTGGAGCCAATAAGATCTGTGGCTCTGACCTGGGCATCCTTCGACTCCAGGGCAGGTCCATTTCCAGTGACCCAACTCTTGGCAGAGCTGCCAGGGCTCTTCACAAGCTGACTTCTGCTGAAGCCCAGACTTACCACATTGAAAGCCACTGCAGTGGACTGGCCTGTTGGGTCTCCTTGAGGGCAGATCACCGTACAGATCAGCCATTAATAGGCCTGCCACCCATTGCTTCTGATGTCTAGCTTTCTTTTCCTCCTGGTTTGTGTTAAAGCAGACCAGAGGATGCAAGTCAAGGGAGTGCCCATGTCCCATCTCTAATCTTCGGTGGCCTGAACTACAAGTCTATAGTCACAGGCATGTTCTGTAGTAGTTTTTCTAAGGTAGACAACGCCCATGAGGAAAATTATATTCTCACTTTAAAACTTTCTTTCCCTTTGGTCTGAAAGGGAGGTTTTTTTTTTTTTTTTTCTACTTACTGTATACTTCGCTGATGGCGATGTGAATCTAGCTATGAGATTATTATTTAAGCTCTTATTTTGGCTATGCTATTACAGAAAAATGTTAGCCATCTCTTATAAGGTCTAAAGATTAAATTGTGTGTCCTACAGATTCCTTCATAATAGAATTAGTTCCCTACCTTGAAGAGAATAGAGAAATGAAAGAACAAGTTGGGCTTAGAATAGAGAAATGAGGGAGCAAGTCCTAGATCACTTGCTGACAATAGCAATATTACATGAATACTTAGCAAACCGTTTCAACCCTTAGATAAGAACTTAATAAAACATTTACCAGAAGGTCCAATGCCTTCTATAAATTTTAAGAATCATGTATTTGAAAACACCTCTTAAATATCTAAGATGGTGTAGTTTGTTTAACCAGTAAACTTAAGCACAACCATATAAAATGTTTTTAGTTTCTTTCTACCAACAAGTTTAAAACATATGATACACAGATTCAGGTCACACAAATTAAAATGTATCTTTGATTGATTTTAGCAGCTTAAATTTATGGACAATCTTATCTAAAAGCCATTTAAAATAAAACTCTTAATAAAATTTCCCCATGTAGACATACAATATGTACACACATATAACATAGCATAATAGACCAATATCAAAATCCAAAATATCTGGTTGAACTAAGATTCCTTAAAATCATGACATAACATAGACCAAATTTGATCATTGTTACAAGGTGATTATTCACGTCTTTGAAAATAAGCACATAGTTAAATAACCCATAGCTCTTAATAAAAATTCAGCTGTTTTTGAACAATTAGAATTTAACAGACATCAAGAGAACATAATAGATTACTTTAACACATTGCTCTAACAGTGCATCAGAGTTTAATTCTATGTCAAAGAGAAATTGAGCTTCCTGTGATCTTTTGCTGTGAGGTTTCCTTCCTTTACCTTCTTTCATATTGGTGACCATGTTTCTGTGTTTCTGTGTGTAACACATCTTTAAGCATCTTTTGCAGGGCAGGATGAGTGGCAACAAATTCTTTCAGTTTCTGTTTGCTATGAAAAGTCTTAATTTCACCTTCATTCACAAATGAGAGCTTTTCAGGATATAATATTCTGGGCTGGCAGTTTTTCTCTCTTAGTACCTGGGCTATGTCTCGCCATTCCCTTCTAGCTTGTAGGGTTTCTGATGAGAAGTCTGCTGTGAGTCTAATTGGAGATCCTCTGAGAGTAATCTGACGATTCTCTCTTGCACCTTTTAGAATCTTTTCTTTATGTTTCACTGTGGTGAGTTTGATTATGACGTGTCGTGGTGAGGATCTCTTTTGGTCATGTTTATTAGGGGTTCTATAAGCTTCCTGTACTAAGATGCCTCTGTCCTCCAAACCTGGGAAATTTTCTGCTAGTATCTCACTGAAAATGCCTTCTAATCCTTTCTCCCTCTCCATGCCTTCAGGAACTCCTAGAACCCGAATGTTGGGTTTTTTAATAGTATCCTGTAGATTCCCGACAATATTTTTTAGATTTCTAATTTCTTCTTCTTTTCTTTGGTTTGCCTGTTTCCTTTCCTGTTCTCTGTCTTCTAAGTCTGATATTCTCTCTTCTGCTTCGCCCATTCTGTTTTTAAGGCTCTCTAATGTGTTTGTCATTTGATCTATTGAATTCTTCATTTCATTATGATTTCTCGTCACAATCACCATTTCTTGTTCCACTAGTTGTTTCATTTCATTTTGATTCCTCCTTAATATTTCACTTTCACGAGAGAGATTTTCTATCTTGTCCTTTAAGGATTTCTGTAGTTCAAGAATTTGTTTTTGGGAACTTCTTAATGTTCTTATCAATGTTTTGAGATCCGCTTCTTGCATTTCTTCTATCTCATCATCTTCATAATCTTGAGTTGGGGTGTCTTTTTCATTTGGGGGCGTCATAGTGTCTTCCTTGTTCTTGTTACCTCGGTTTTTGCGTTTGTTGTATGGCATGTTGGAGATATTTGGTTTCTTCACTGTGGTGTTTTTTTTTTTCTTGTTATACTATGACTCTAGATTAAGTGGACTGTCTGCTTTTGGTGGAGCCTTAGAGGCTTGAGATGGGTGTGGACTGAGAGCTGTGTTTGGTTCCTCAGGGTTGAGGGTGTGTCAAGATGACACTCCCAGGTTAGGTGTGGTAAATCTCTCTTTCTTTTGTTGATTCAAAAGGGAAGTAATTCCGCACAGCTGAATGTAATTGGAGGTAGTTAGCAGGCAAATGATATACCCACAGGAGCCAGAGATTGGAAGCTCTTTCCCAAGGACCACACAGGGAATCTCTGCTGCCCTCGGTGTGGGCTCCAATTCTCCTGCAGTCTCCCACTGGGTTGCCAAGTTAGATGCTAATCTCCAGTTATTTCACCCCTCCTCCCAGAGTCAGGTTTTTCTGCTAGGCTCAGGGCCGGTGCAGACCTGAGGTCGCCCTGCTTATGACGTATGTCCAAAATGGCGCCTGCTCTTTGTCTTGCTCGCCCTTGAGGGGTGAGCGGAGAGAGAGAAACTCGTGTCCGTATCGGTCACTTTTTTTATTTTTTTCCTCTCTCTCTTCTAGTTAGCCTGGTGAACTTTTCCCCACGGAGTTTCAAGCCTCGTTCCCTCTAGCCTCTTCTTTCCGCTTGCCCGCTGGTGTCTCGGGCTATGGAGGTTCGGCTCACCTCGCGTTCCAGCGCTGGTGCGTTGAGTCTGCTGCTGGTGTCCCGAACTTGGGCTCCCACGCTCTCCACGCAGGTCCACTGTGAATCACTAGTTCCGGAAGAGTTTCCTCTGCTTTTTCTTCCCCTACTCTTCCTTGACTCTGCAGTATCTCCACTTTTATTAACCTGTGTCTTGCCGAAGAATATCAATGTGCTCCCTTCCTATTCTGCCATCTTGGATTTTCCTAACAGTTGTGTTTGTAACTGTTAACAGGCCCACATTTCATTGTTTTATCTAATTGATGAAATTTGGTAAGTTAAAATCTACTTTCTCATCCACTCTGGCTTGGATGTGAAAGAGGTGATTTTATTTTTGTGTAGCCTGGCAAATAGATTGAAGGTCCTCTCAAGTGTTGGGATAGAGTGTTCAGTAAGGCAATGTTAACTGCTGCTGGGTGATCCCTAGGAGTGGCTGTGGTTACAGCAGCTGTAACTTATGTAAGGAATTAATTCCTAATCCACTTAAGAGAAAAACAGATTTATGTATGTAGTTTGTAAAAGAAGGAAAAAGAGAAAGGTAGATTGTAGTGTCAGAGTGAAAATGATAAAGAGCATTCATTTCGGTCCGGAGTTGGCAAACTATAGCCTATGGGCCACATGTGGCTGCCTGGCTTTTAATGGCCTGGGACAGCTGAGAATAGTTTTTCCCTTTTGGAAATGGTTACATTTGGAATGATTAGATAAATATCTATTAAAAAAATCCTCTAGTGCCTCCACCTATACTTATATTTTGCGTCTTGGCCCACAAAATCTGTAATATTTACAACCTGGTCATTTAAGAAAAAGTGTGCTGACTCCTGAGTTAGATGATAAGTAGTTTTCTGAATCAAGACATTTAGTAAAGAGCCTCTCTGCATTTTTAGTTCTATATTGAGGGTATTCAATCTTGTTACTTTTGAATATTGCTTTTGAGATTTTTTCTAAATCAGAACATGGCACATTTTTCTGTCATTTCTGTTTTTTGTTAAATTGTTTTAAAATTTATTTGTATGTATTTGAAAGGCAGAGTTATATACATAGAGGGAGAGACAGAGAAAGAGATTATCCATTCACTGCTTCGCTCCCCAGAAGGCTGTAACATCTAGGGCTAGGCCAGGCCAAAGGCAGAAACCTTGAATTAAATCTGGGTCTCCCATGTGAGTGGCAGGGTCCTAAGCACTTGGACCATTGTCCACTACCTTCCCTGGTGTATTAGCAGAGAGCTGGATCTGAAGTAGAGCAGCTGAACTTGAACTGGCACTCTGATATGGAATTCTGGCATTGCAAGTGATGGCTTAACCTGCTGCAACACGATGTCAGGCCTCACTTCTGTTTTTTTGTTTTATAATTGTTAGACCTGTGATTTTGATCCCTAGATGCTCAGCACAATAGATTTTTCCAGCTGATCACAGAAGTCTTCCTGTCTTCCAAGAGCTAGAAAATTAACTCCTGTGGATTCAAAAGGGACTGTGTGTGAAGCAGTCTAACTTAAAACACACCTGACAAATGGAAACCCCAGAAAAATTAAGACCTCCTGACTTAATAAAAACACAAACTTCCTCCTCCTCCTCCTTTTTTCAAAATACCAGTGTTTGCTGACAATTTTTAGGTCTGTAAAATTATAGCTTTACACGAATGGAGGGGGAAAGGGAGCGGGAGGGGGGAGGGTTGCGGGCGGGAGGGAGGTTATGGGAGGGGGGAAGCCATTGTAACCCACAAGCTATACTTTGGAAATTTATATTCATTAAATAAAAGTTTAATTAAAAAAAAAAAAAAAAAAAAAAAATCTGCGGCTGCTTTGAAGGAACTGAGCAGATAAAGAAACTGTCCAAATATGTGCAGGCCATTTAAACAGTATTTATGCATAGTGATTGCTAGTGTGCCGTAGAATTGCTGTTTTCCTATGGACAGTGACCTTATTCAGGTAAAGCCAGCATTTGGTCAGGATGATGGCTGAAAATTTCCTCCCCACTCTGTGCCCTTCCTTCTACTCCCAAGTCTGTCAGATCTCACCCTGGTGCTCTTGGCATGGCTTGTTAGTGTTGTTGAAAGACTGCCTGTTACCAGGACTTTGTTTCCTTGGTGTAGCTCAGGGTTCTCAGTGTCATCACTGTTGACACCTGGAACAAGAGCATTCTTTGTTGTGGGGCTGTCCTGTATGTGATGGTAAGCAGCATGCTAGGCTTCTGCCTCACAGGTTTGGGTAGCACTCTTCTGTGATTTCTGCAAATAAAGCTGTCTCCAGACCTTGCAAAAATCCCTCCAATTGCAGCTGTCTGGTCCAGAGTGAGTGACATATGGTTTTAGAGGCTTGCCTGAGGCTTGCAAGTCCAGAAACTCTCAGGTCACCTGCCTGAAACTGTGTGCTAGGAAGGGGCAGCTCAGATCCCCTTTTCCTTGACTCAAAGACTGACTGCAGGGGATTCAACTGGGGAACAGATGTGGTAAGGGGAGGTGGAAGCGGGAATTTGAGCCTGAAAAGAAACAGACATGGTGTGTGTTTTGTGTGTGTGTGTGTGTGTGTGTAAGAGAGAGAGAGAGCGAGTGCGAGAGAGTGAGCACACTGTTTCCTCCTCCCTTCACTGTTTCCCTGTCAGGAAGGGTAGGGTTGAGAATGAGACTAGTCCCGCAAACTAAGTTTAAGGCTGGGATTAGGGGTCATGTTTTGATCTGAGCTACCATGTGGGGAGGTTGAGACTTTGAAAATAGAAGACATGTGATTCCCAGGAGTATCTGTGGAGGTATTATTTAGGGATCTGAGAAGTCACAGAAACCTCACTTTGCAACAACCTGGCTCTCTCTGTTAACTGGCACTTCTATTTTATGATAAAGGTGTTTGTCCCTGCTTTCCCTAAAAATGGCCTTTGAGTCTCCCTTTCTGCTTTTTAAGTAAACTTTTTTTTCTATATCAACTGCCACCCTGCCCTCAGCATCAGCAAACTTGAGAATAATCATGGTGGGCAGTGGTTTTATCACGTGGAAATGTAGTGCAGATGTTCAGAATTACCTTTTCTTTCCCCTTCTTTAAAACATCATGACCACACATGCTTTGCACTAAGTACCATTAAGTATTTTTATTCTTGCTATTCAAAAATCTTGCCTCGGGCACAGTCCCACTGCATCTCAAGAAAAGGCAAATATTAAAATAGCAGCAAGTATTTATGCATATCACATTAAAAATCTGAACTCATGGTTGCCTTTTTTGGCAATAGAAACCTTTATTTTTGTGACCCACTTAACCAAACCCTGCAGTTTTAAATGCCTCCCCGCCTGTAAAACTTAGGGAGTTTTGTTCAACAACCCTCCCTCTCACCTTTGTCTCTAGACCTGAGTTTTTCTCTTTACAGTGAGGCTATCTTTGCCCTCAACCTGATCACATAATGAAGCTAGCTTGTGGGAGAACTTGAGAAAGTTATTAATGGAGAAACACACTTTGTCGCAGAGAAACTCACAGCTTCATGGCAGAGTTTGAACATTGTTCCAGTGCTGCACACTGGGCCAGTGGTCACTGACCAAGGAATTGCTTTATCAGCACTTAACACATTCCCCACTCAGAAACCTATTTGGGGAGATTAGCTGCCACTCTCAGTTTAACTTCTTTTAGGTTCTCTTTTCATCTCTCTTGGCCCAACTTAAAATATTTCTCTAAAGAGCTGCTTAAAAAAATCTACACACACACACAAACCCCAGCAACCTTCTTTGATTTAATCCCTTGTACCCAGAATCAAGAGCTGCCTTAACACCTATGTGTACTTTTTCATGTGCTAGAAATGAACTCTGGCTTCTACAAATGGTCTTTAAAATGTGACTTTCCCTGTCCACATCCAAATACAGTGGATCGCAGGTTGATTTTCTTTTAAAGAGAAAGGGGAAGCCTTTGTCATTTCTGACATAGTGTGTATGGCAAGGAAGAGACAAAACCTGATGGTTCCTTAGACCAGCAGAAGTGACTCTTAATGCAGATATTCCTCAACATTAAGATGGTTTCCCGGTACCAGTGCCATGGCTCAAGAGGCTAATCCTCCGCCTTGCGGCGCCGGCACACTGGGTTCTAGTCCCAGTCGGGGCACCAGATTCTGTCCCAGTTGCCTCTCTTCCAGGCCAGCTCTCTGCTGTGGCCCGGGAGTGCAGTAGAGGATGGCCCAAGTGCCTGGGCCCTGCACCCCATGGGAGACCAGGAGAAGCACCTGGCTCCTGCCTTGGGATGAGCGCGGTGCACCGGCCGCAGCGTGCCGGCCGCGGCGGCCATTGGAGAGTGAACCAACGACAAAAGGAAGACCTTTCTCTCTGTCTCTCTCTCTCTTACTGTCCACTCTGCCTGTCAAAAAAAAAAAAAAAAGAGAGAGGGAAAAAAACAAAAGATGGTTTCCTGGGGCTGGCACTGTGACATAGCTGATAACGCCACTGCCTGTGACACCAGGGTCCTATATGGGTGCTAGTTCGTGTCCTGGGTGCTCCAACTCTGATCCAGCTCCTTGCGAATGGCCTAGGAGGGGCAGTGGAGAATGGCTCAACTGCTTGGGCCCCTAGCACCCACATGGGAGACCTAAATGAAGCTCCTGGCTTCAACCTGGTTCACCTGGCTGTTGTGGCCATCTGAGGAGCAAACCAGTGGATGGAAGATCTCTCTCTCTCTCCCTCCCTTTGTCTCTGTAATTCTAACTTTCAGCTAAATAAATAAATCTTAGGAAAAAAAGATGATTCCCAATTGTGTCCTTGCCAGGGGTCCCTGTTACATTTCTTTTAAGAGGCATGTCAAGGTTTAGACAATGTTAAGGACTCAAGTTGTAGTTGCTTTCAAAGACGCAATGCTGCACAGTTACTGGATCCTTGCCAGTTGAACACTGGAAACTCGAGACACCTTCAAAACCTACCATGCGCAAACCTCAGTGGGGATTGTTAAGATGCCTCTCAAGCAGCTCTCACAAGTAGAGCAATCACAGGAGTTTAATGGAGATTTGAAGACGCTTGTGCTGAATTTGGTGGCATCTGGCACATGATGACACAAACTGTCCCAGAAGATATGAAATATTTTGAAAAATTCATGATCGTTGCCTGCTTTTGTGGTTAGGTTTACATGGTGGCTCCTTGCTTTGTTGTCCCATATGCACAAATGTGTCTTGCAATCAAGGACTCAAGGAGAATGGTCCAAAATGACCATTTTTCCTGAAATTACAGCACCCTCCTGAGGAATCCATGTGGCACTTTATAGCTGAGAGTTGCTGACTTATCATAGGGATAGAGGAAGGCTCAAGGAAATCTCATCTCTCAAAGATTTTATTTGTTACTCGAAAGGCAAAGTTACAGAGAGAAGAAGAAATGTTCCATCTCTTGGAACTCCCTAGATGGCTGCAACAGACTGGCAGCCAAAACCAGGACCCAGGAGCTTCATCCATGTCTCCCACATGGGTGGTAGGGGCATTTACTGCTGATTTTCCAGGGTCATTATTAAGAAACTGGGTTGGAAGTGGAGAAGCTAGGACATGAACCAGTGCCCAGGTGGGATGCTGGCAATACAGCTGGTGGCCTAACCTACTACACCACATTGCTGGCCCTGGATCTTACCTGGAATGGTCCTGGTAGGGCACTGTTATTAGAATAAATCATCATGACTGTCCCCACCATTGTTAAATGCGAGGCTCTGTAGGTGCAAACATGGAACTCAGTTACTCCTCAGAACAGCTCAGGTTTAGGTGCTGACATTGTTGCATTACTTTATCAGGGCAGTGCAGGGACTTGCCTTAGACCTTCTAGGGACTTGACCTCAGAAACGAACCCAGTGTACATCTCCCGCTTTGTACAAAGTCAAGATAACTTTCAGTCATTTCTTCACACCTGGTTTCTTTCCTTCTTTCTGGTTTGTTTTCTTCGAAACTTTCCTATTTATGTTTCTCATCTGGTTTCTATTATGATTTCATTTTAAAATCTTATTCATTCTCTTAATATGTTGATTTCTCTCTCATTTTAACTTCAGTCGTTTTCTTCCCTTTGTTTTCATTTATGTTCTTTTATGGGGTTAGTTGTCTTTGCTGTTGTATTCCTGGTCTCTCTTGTGCAATTTTGCAAGAGACCTAAGGATGCAAGGGAAATTTACAGGAGACTTCCAGCCTGATAGAATTTTAATCAGCAGATTTCTTTGCCTTCTCCAAAACCTTTGCATCCACCTGTGAAAGTTTACTCTTGGTCCCAAATGAGATGATCTATGCAAAGCACTTTGCACAGGGTTTGGCTCAACAAATGTCATCAATGTTTCCTTGAAGAAAGGTGACGAGCAGGTGAGCATGAGTGACCTTCACATCTGTTGATCTCCTTGTAAAGCAAGTCAGTGCTCCCTCTGAAAACCATTGACTTCTCTCTTCAGGATCAAAACTTGCCTGGTGGCATTTTATGGGTCGCTTGTTAGGGTACAGGTGTTTGTACTGAGCTGTGCAAACTCAACAATTATCTCCTCTCTACTGTCCTAGTTTCACATTGTAATTTTTTCAGAATATTATATATAATATTATATTGTAGGTGTCTGAGTCACAGAGCATGAACAAATTTACTTACATATAATATGTATTAAATGCATGTAAAGCCTGGCTTATAGTATATGTCCAATGCTGTTGATCTATCACTGCACTACGTGTATCCCCTGAGAGCAATAATTATCTTACTCATATCTAATATCACCAACACCTGGCACACAACTTGTGAGCTGAAATTATATCTTATATGTCTTCAATAAATCTCATGTAGCAGTTGAGCAAACTATATGATGTATATACAGATGACTGAGGAAACACAGCATGAACAGTTCATCAGAAGGTGTTACAACTTTTTGGGTGACAATGTGCATTAGCAGGAAACTGGGTTGGAAGCTAAAGCAGGACTCAATTCCAGATACTCTGATATGGGATGTGTGCATCCCAGGTAGCAGCTTAACCTGCTGTGCTTTAATGCTCACCCCTGTGTTAGTTTCTTACTGCTGCTGTAACAAGTTATCACAAACTTAGTGGTTTAGAATAACACAAATGCATGACTTTCTTACATTTCTGAGGTGTAAGAAATCTGAAGTCAGTTACCCACTGGCTAAAGACACTGGGCTAAAGGCATGTGGGCAGGCTTATAGCATTCTTTCTGGAGGTTCTCAAGGAGGATTCATCCCCTTGCTTTTCCTGGCTTCTAGAGAGCAGACAGAATCCATGGCTCATGGCTCCTTCCTCTGTTTCTAAGCCAGCACTGAAGCATTTCCCCATCTCTATGGCCCTATTTCTGTAGTTACATTTCCTTTCCTCTGTCTCTGACCCTCCTGCTTCCCTCTTAGAAGAGTCCTGATGATTACATTAGGCCTACCCTGATAATCCATGATTATCATCACTTTCTCTTCAGCTAAATGATATTTGCAAAATCCCTCAGTCATGTAAGGTAACACATGCACAGGTTTTGGGAATTAGGACTTGCACGTCTTTAGGAGGCCATTATTCAGCCTATTACACCTTGTACTTGCAGTTTATCACTAAATTTAGATTTTGGGCCTGCCTGTGTTTTTCATTTCTGTTGCTTTTATATCTAACTCGAGCCTTTTAACTGGTATTCTTGCTTTGTACCTCTTGAAATTCATTCTTTATGCTGTTATCAAGATCATCTTAGAAAAATATCTGTCCTTTCACTACTTCTGTTTTAAGATTTATTTATTTATTTATTTGAAAGAGTTACAGGGAGCGGGAGAGACTGAGATAGAGAGACAGAGACAGAGACAGACAGATATCTTCTATCTGCAGGTTCACTCTCCAAGTAGCTACAATGGCCAGGGCTGAGCCAGGCCAAAGACAGGGCCAGAAGCTTCATCCCTGTCTCCCACATGGATACAGGGGCCCAAACACTTGGGACATCCTCCACTACTTTTTCCAGGCCAGTAGCAGGGAGCTGGATCAGAAGTGGAACAGCCAGGACTCGAACCAGTAGCTATACAGGATGCTGGTGTCGCAGGCAGTGACTTTACCCACTATACTACAATGCTGCTGCCTGTCCTTTCAGTACTTTGATTGTCTGGAGGACAAGGAACAAACTCCTGAGCCTGACTCACAGGGCCCCTGCCTGCCTCCCCAGCCCCATCTCCTGTTCTTCATTATCACCCTTGTGTCTCCCAGCCGGCTCAAGTCTGACTTTGCTGAACAACCGGCTGCTGGGCCTGTGCCTGTGTTCATGTAGCTCCTTTATGGTCAGGGGCTCCCTCCTCTTCTGTCCTTACCTGCCCTTACTTATCCTATCTTTTCTAGAAGTCTTCCCTGTTAGTCCCTTCTGACCTAGCCTAGATTAGGGTCCCTACCTGCTTGTGCATATGTGGTATCTTCAAAAAGTTCTTGGAAAAGGTGTGGTATGAAAAGCCTGTTCATGGATTCCAAGTTTTTTGTTGGGAGTGGGGTACCAAAATAAACTTGTCTTTTAGTATCATTTTTCTTTCTTTTTTTATATATATATATTTTTGACAGGCAGAGTGGACAGTGAGAGAGAGAGACAGAGAGAAAGGTCTTCCTTTGCCATTGGTTCACTCTCCAATGGCTGCCACGGCCAGCGCACTGCGGCCGGCACACCGCGCTGATCCCAAGGCAGGAGCCAGGTGCTTCTCCTGGTCTCCCATGGGGTGCAGGGCCCAAGCACTTGGGCCATCCTCCACTGCACTCCCGGGCCATAGCAGAGAGCTGGCCTGGAAGAGGGGCAACCGGGACAGAATCCGGTGCCCCGACTGGGACTAGAACACGGTGTGCTGGCGCTGCAAGGTGGAGGATTAGCCTGTTGAGCCACGGCGCCAGCCAGTATCATTTTTCTACTAACTTCCAAAAGTACCTTTGTGTATTTCTCATGGCAATTAATAAATATCCGTTTACCTGGCCGCCTTTTTTACTACACTGTGAAATATTCAAAGGAATAGTCTTGTCAGTTTCATGGGCACTTCCATGAACCTTTCATTGTCGTTGGCCTTGATAAGAACCCCATAAATGTTTGTGGAAATATTCTGGAATAATTGGTCTTGTTTTGTAGAGGATAATTTTTTCTTTTTCTTTTTAGACTACTTTTAAGCTCACAGAAAATTTACAAAAATATTCAGAGGGTTTTTGTAATGTCCCTTTGCTAGTCTACCCCTGTGTTGTGTCTCACATTATCTGAATAGCAATGTTAGAACCAGGAAATGACTATTTCTGCCTGGTGTAGTATAATACCACTACCTAAACGAACAGGCCCATTTAAACTTCACCACTTTTTCTGCCAATATCCTTTTTGTTGTCATTCTAGGATCCCATGTTGCATTCAGTTGTTATTTCTCCCTGGTCTCCTATAGTTTGCAACACCTTCATAATCATTCCTTCTGTTTTATGACCAGGGAACCCTTGAAGCCATCAATTCTTTTGCTGAATTTCCCTCATTTCAGACTCATTGGATGTCATGATTGGATCAAAGCTATGCATTCTATTGTGACAGCAATACAGGACAATGACCATGTCCCTCCCAGTGTATGAGACCATGGCGTTGATGGTGCTGCTCCATCTTCTTATTGATTGCTGATGATCACACCCATGTGAGCTCTGCTTTGGGACATTGGCTATGAAGTGAATTGTCACCACCATCATCAAAATGGATAATGTTGATCAATTATTTGTGCTGAACTCTTGGTGTGTAGTAACTCACATAGTCCTTGCAGCAGCCATAATGAAGCTGAACCTGTTCATCTCCCCTTGTTACACATTGATGCAGCTTGAGTCACAGGAAAGGGGATGACTGTCCAGAGTCACAGTGAGGGATGCTGACAAGCCTGTGTTCCTGTCAGGCTAGACTTCTCCTTTGTGTGAGGGAAGAGGGTCAGGCGGGGCTAGTGCAGCATTCTGGGTTACTAGCCTGCCTTGTGGGACAGTTACAACCCATTTTCTCCCCACAGCTGGCTTCAATATCAGTCCCCTTAAACCTGTATCCAAATTGGGAGTTTGTTTTGAGTCTAGGAGATGGTTCATGAGGTGGAATTAAAGTGATGGTAATGGAAGCAGGCAGGGAAAGGAATAAGGTGGGGGTGGTGGTTACAGTAGGAGCCACAGCTAAGAATGTATTGAATGAGGAGGGTAGAGGTGTCAGAAAGAAGCTGAAGTTTTCCATTTTGGTGACAGAGTCGGTGTTAATATGTGTAACACTTATAAGGCAGACAGGGTTTTGGGACACAGATGAGCTTGGTATATTAAATAGGACTTTGTATTTTGAGGTAGAAGACTAGGATAGAGATCTAGGTTTGTGCCTCATTTATAAGAGCTAGGATTTAGAACCTCTACCTCACCCTCCACAGAAGCAATGTCTGAAGATAGAACTGGGCCATGCTGTATTTAGAACAAAGGGGGAGGAAAGGAAAAAGTAAAAAAAAATTGAGAAGGAAATATTTAGACAGTAGGGAGAACCCAGAAAATGGGTTTAAAGACAAGAGAGTTCATTCATTTATTCACTCTTCATTACACTGCTTTATGGAGGGCCTTTAAGTCTAAACTGTGTCCTTAAGGAGGACACTGAGATGACAGAGACCCTGTCATGGGGCTGTTTTCTGGTGGGATTTTTGAGTGGGTCTTTAGGGATGAGCAGTTCATTGATAGATAAGTAGGAAGGATCAAGGAGTGACTGTGGCCTAGGAACCTGATACACTGGCACACATGAAAGTCTTTCTTAGAGTCCCCTCCTCCTATATAAGCTGTGACTATAACCAAATCTGAATTTATCCCTCAAACTATACCCAAATTTGCATTCTTCCTAAAGTATATAGCATAACCAAATAATATGGTATTTGTTATTTTTATTTTTTTGAAGATTTGTTTATTTGAAAGGCATAGTCACACACACACACACACACAGTGAGAGAAAGAGAGAGAGACAGAAGGAGAGGGAGAGAGAGAGAATCTTCCATCCTCTGGTTCATTCTCCAAATGGCTATGATGGTCAGGGCTGGACCAAGCCAAAGCCAAGAGCCAGGATCTCTATCTAGGTCTCCTATGTGGGTGCAGAGGTCCAAGTAATTGTGCCATCTCCCTCTGCTTTTCCAGGCACATTAGTAGAGAAATGGATCATAAGTTGGAGCAACTGGGACTCAAGTGGGTACTCTCATATGGGATCTGGCATGGCGGGCTGTGACTTAACCCAGTATGCCAGAGCATTGGTCCAATATGGCATTTAAAGTTTCTCTTAACACCACAATAAAGCCTGATTATATAGTCAGAAATATTAAATTACATTTTGGGACTATGAATATTAGAAATCCAGATGAATGATGGTTTCTTCACTGAGTTATAGGAGTGGAGTGGTTGCTGGAGGCAAAGCCTGACCGTATCCTTCTCTAATGTCCATGGTGAATGGCCAGAGCTAATGCTGAATAACAAAGGACAGTTTTATGTGATCCTTTCAACAGGATGTTTGAGCTGCTGGACAGGAAATTATAAACTTGCATCTAAAAATAATCTTATCTTTTGCCTTTTCAATTGTGACCTTCAGTGCTAAGAAACAGGAACCATACAGAAACTCTGGACAGTTCCTGGAACGCTTGTTTGTCATCAGCTGATTTGATTTTCTTCCATACAATGGAAGAACAGGTGTGAGGAAATTAAACTTCGTTGTACTCTTGCCATCAGCATTTTTATTAGATATGAAGGGGACATTTGGAAAGAATGTAGACTCCTGTAGACTCCAGTACAAGTTTATAGAACTCTTGCAGCTTCAAAGAAGTTAAAATGAACTTGGAACATTTAATGCAGGTTGTTCAACTGCAGTACTATGGACATTCTGAATTGTGAATTGGATAGCTTTTTAAGATTTATTTTTATTTATTTGAAAGGCAGAGCAACAGAGAGAGATGGAGAGACAGAGAGATTTGAGATTTTCCATCTGCTGGTCTGCTCCCCAAATGGCTGCAGTGGTCAAAGATGGCCCAAGCTGAAGCCAGGACCTGGAACTTCCTCTGGATCTTCCACATGGGTGGTAGGGTCCCAAGGACTTGGGCCATTGTCTGATGCTTTCCCAGGCACATTAGCAGGAAGCTGGATTGGAAGCAGAACAGCTTGGACTCCAACAAATGCTCCAAAATAGGATACCAATAGCACAAGTGATTGCTTAATCTGCTGCACCACAATGCTAATCCCTAGATATTTCTTTGCTGGGGATGAGAGCTGTCCTGTACATTAAAGGATGCTTAGTGGGGTCGGCGCTGTGACACAGTGAGTTAAGTCCCTGGCCTGAGGTGCTGGCATCCCATATGGGCACCGGTTCGAGACCTGGCTGCTCCACTTCCGAACTGGGTCTCTGCTGTGGCCTGGGAAAGCAGTGGAGGATGGCCCAAGGCCTTGGGTCCCTGCACCTGTGTGGGAGACCTGGAAGAGGCTCCTGGCTTCGGATCGGTGTAGCTCCTCCATTGTGGCCAGTTGGGGAGTGAACCAGCGGATGGAGGACCTCTCTGCCTCTCCTCTCTCTGTGTAGCTCTTTCAAATAAATAAATAAATAAATCTTAAAAAAAAAAAAAGATGCTTAGCAACATCACTCAGACCTCTGCCCTGAAGATATCTATAGAGCTGTCCCCTAATTGTATTAATCAAAAACTGTTTCCAGACATGGTCTGATGTCCCCTGGGGACCCAAATCATTCCCCACTGAGAAACATTGCTCTGCCACCTTGCCACCAAGTATGGGCCAGCGACTGGCAGATGGTCAGGAATGCAGCAACTCAGGCTATGCCTGGGGCCTCCAGAATCAGAATCCGTGCTGTAACCAGGTGTGCACAGACCTGTGGAAACATGAAGTTTGGAGTTGCACTGACCTAAGCTGTTTGGGACAGTGTGGTGTAGCAGAAGGGTGGGCGCTTTGGATGTGTTACTACGGGCAAGTTATTTAACCTCCTCGAGATCCAGTTTCTTTCTCTGAAAAATGAGACTAAGAGAATATGTGTTGTGAGAATCAAAGGAATACATTCAGCTGACACCATGGAGTGGGAAACTCTTACCAGGATCTCAACTGTGCTGGCTTCTTTCCCTCTCTTTATAAAGCAGCTTTCTTTGGCCATGCTGCATTCACTGTGTACTGATAATATAAGACGGTGAGGAGAAGCAGCATGTCTGGCTTAGTGCTTTGCAAGTATAGCAAGTTGTTAAGAATCTGCTTGTTTACGGGTTTTTATTTTTGAATTCTCTACTTTCCGTAAGCTGTGGTCTTGTGGTCTGGCCCTCCCATTACTTGGGAAGCTGGAATCTCATTTCTGGAAAATTCATTGTGCTGGGCTTTGTGAACTCTTAATGGTCTCATTTAAAGGCCAATATGTAAAGATGGGAAAGGTGAAGCTGATGGCAGCAGAATGTGAAACGATTGAAGGAAGAAGCTCACAAGGTAAACTTTATTCTTGTGCTATAGCAACCAGATTTTGGAATAGGGCAATTATTTTTATGACCAATAATAAAATTTTTGGTTATGTGAGATAAAGATAAATATTTTTGCTTTGGGAATAAACTTATTGCTCCAGAACTACAGATTTTCCCCCTTTCCTCTTTTTCTCACCATGTCATTGCTGTAGCATAGCATTTCTTTTTAAATTCCTCTTCCTGCTGTCTCAAGAATAGCTGTTCTCATGGCTTTATGCCAGTAACCAAATCTGAAACAGACAATTCTTTTTGGGAAAATTCATTTAAAAAGCAATATGTAACGTAGGTATATACACATACACATGCAATCACAAATGGTATTTGCATCTGACTTGTTAGAATAATTTGTGGGAAATTCTTAGATCATTAGTTTACCTGATGTGCTGTGATGCAACAAAAATCAAGGAATGCCATTCAGAGCCTGTGTACAGAGTTGTGCAGATTGGACAGTGTATACCTCTAAGGGCTGTCATTCGTATTGTGGACATCATGAATTTGCATATATATATATATATATATATAGTTATTAGATGATGGCATCACAGTCCGTTATTCTAACAGAATCATTGCATGTGTTACAACATCCCAGTAGGTGGAAGTAAAGCATATTGAGGAAGAACATGACCAGGAAACATAGAAAAATAATACTTACTTGAATTGTACATTTTATGAATATGAGAAAGAAATTCTCTATGGCTGGATATTTTAGCCAGAGCAATTAGGCAAGAGAAGAGCATAAAAGGCGCACATTTAGGAAAGGAAGAAGTCAAATTTTCCCCATTTGCAGGTGATAGAACTCTATGTTTTGAGAAACTTAAGACTCCACCAAGAGATTATTAGAACTGATAATACAAATTCATTACAGTTGCAGGATACAACCAATCACAAACTTGCTGAGAAAGAAATTGTAACAGCAGTCCCATTTACAATTGCTACCGAAGGGAAAAGAAAATAAAAACCTTAGAATAAATTCAACTAATGATGTGAAAGACCTCTACAGAGAAAACTACAAAAAAATTAATGAAAGGAATAGAAGAAGACAAGCACAAAAAACAGAGACCATCCTTGTTCATGGACCGGAAGTATAGATACTTTTAATAGTTCCATGCAGTCTAAAACGATTTACAGATTCAACATAATCCTCATCAAAATACCAATGACTGGGGCCAGTGTTCTGGCATAGCAGATAAAGCCACTGCCTGCAATACCGGCATCCCATGTGGATGCTGGTTCATGTCCCAGCTGCTCCACTTTTGATGCAGCCCCCTGCTAATGGTCTGGGAAAAGCAGTGGACGATGACCCGAGTGTTTGGGCCCCTGCCACCCATGTGAGAGACCCAGATGAAGCTCCTAGCTTCTGGCTTTGGCCTGTCCCAGTACTGGCTGTTATGACCATCTGGAGAGTGAACTAGCAGATGGAATATTACCTCCCCCCCTCCCACTTTCTGTAGTTCTTTCAAAATAAATCTTTTAAAAAACCCAATGACTTTCTTTATTGAACTACAAAAAGCATTTTACACTTGATCTTAGTCAAAAGGCCGAGCATTTTGAAAATTCATATGGAACACAAAATATCCTGGGTTGCGGAAGCAATCTTGACCAAAAAGAACACAACAGGAATCATCACAATACCAGATTTCAAGATACACTACAGAGCTGTTTTAACTAAAGCAGTAGAATACTCGTGGGAGAACAGATGCAGTGGGACAGAGAGACCCCAGAAATGAAAACATGGATCTACAGTCAACTTATCTTTGAGCAAGGTACCTAAAACATACTGGGAAAACTGAATATCCATATGTAAAAGATGGAAATTTGACCTTATCTCTCACCAAATAGAAAAATTAACTCAAAATGGTTCAAAGATCTGATTAACTGAGACTAAGAAGCTACTAGAAGAAAAGATAGGAGAAATTCTTCAAGACACTGGCATAGACAGTAATTTTTAAAATAAGACCTCAAAAGCAAAACTATATAAGTGGTATTATATCAAATTAAGACACTTCTGCATGGCAAAAGAAACAATCAACAGAGTGAAGGGCCAACCAATGGGAGAAGATATTTGCAACTCTTCATCTGACAAAGTATTAATATTCATAGTATACAAGGAATTAAAAAAACTACAACAACAAAATTCAATTAAATTTTCGAAGGATCTAAGTGGACATTTCTCAGAAAGAGAAATACAAATGGCCAATAAATATGTGAAAACATGTTCAGTATCACTAATCATAACCAGAACCGTAGTAAAGTTTTATCTCACTCTAGTTAGAATGACTATTATCAAATAGGCAATAAAAAACAAATGGTGACGAGTTTGAGGGAACCCTTATGCCCTCCTGTTGGGGATTTTGATTAGTGCAGCCATTGTAGAGAACAGTGTGGAAGTTCCTCAGAAAGCTAAAAATAGATCTACCATGTGTCCCAGCTGTCCCTCTTCTGAATGTGTACCTTCGGGAAATGAAATCAGCTTATGAGAAAGACACCTGCGCTCCAGGTTCATTGCAGCACTATTCACAATAACCAAGATATGGACTAAACCTGGGTGTCCATCAAAAGATGAATGGATGAATAAATGTGGTATATATACACAATGAAATATAATTTATGCATAAAAGAATGCAATCCTGACATTTGCAGTAAAGTAGGTGGAACTGGAGATCATTACAAGAAGTGAAATAAGCCAAACTCAGGAAGACAAATGCTGCTGGTCTCATATATGGAAGTTGAAAAAAATTGATCTGAACTTAGAATAGTGATTATTAGAAGCTGGGAAGAGGAGAAAGGCGTAGAGGGAGGTTGGATAATGGATAACAAAACACAGTGAGATAAAAATCCAAGGTGGTGTTCCACAGCACAGTGGGGTAACTACATTTCACAATGATACATTAAATATTGTATGAGGAACTGGAAGAGAGGAGCTGGTAGGCTCCAAATACAAAGAAAAGGTAGGGTAATGGCAAGACTACTTGCCTGGTTGGATGGTTTATGCTGTGTGTATGTGTTGAAATATTGTATACCCCATAAAGGTATGCAAATATTACCTGCTAATAAAAAATAAAAACATAAATTAACCCCTCCTCCAAAAAAGGAAAAAAAGAATCTCCCATTGAAGGGTTATCCTTGAATGTCTCTTTCATCTCAAAACTGTCACTAATGCCTGTGTATCTGTTGCCAACCTTCAAAATGGAAGGAGAAATCAGTCACAGATCCTTGCTGACCCAAGTCTAGTACCAGAGTCTCAACAGTTCAGACTGCTTGAAGGTCAGCTGGGTTTGTAAGAAGTCTGATAGTTGGCCTGGAGATAACCCCTGTTATACATGAGACTATTCGTGCTGTGCATTATTCTTCAGGACATGGCCTCTTGGATGCAAGGGCTGTTCACCTAACTTAGCGTCAGCATGTGGGCATTTCTGTTAGATGTTAGACTGGCACAATTCACACACATCCTTGCAGTTGTCCCCATTCACTCCCATTCTTTCTTTTCTAGAAGGAGTCTGCAGTCTCACATGAAATTGCATCTGCATGGTCACTGAGGAGGGGAAAGTGGTGTTTCCCTTGTCCTATTGAGTTGCAGCAGCATTGGTGAAGTGCTCTTTTAGATGAGCGGAGTAGGAAAGAGACAGCGTCATTATTGATGAAAAGGAGGCAGAGCAAAATCTACTTGTCTTGTTCAATTTTTTTTTTTTTTTTGGGTGGGAGCTTAGTGTTCCCAAAGTGGTCATTTTGATTGGAGTAAAAGTCATCTCACCTGGATTTTTTTGTAGTGATATCATTTTTAAAACAAGATTTATTTGTTTATTGGAAAGGCAGAGTTAGAGAGAGAGAGAGAGAGGTTGAGAGAAAGAGAGAGAGATATATCTGCCATTGCTGATTCACTCCCTAAATGGTTGCAACAGCCACACCTGAGCCAGGATGAAGCCAGGAGCCTGGAACCCTGTTCTGGTCTCCCACATGGGTGGCAGGGACCCAAATACTTGGGCCATCTTCCGTTGCTTTCCCAGGAGTATTTCCAAGGACCTGGATCAGCAGTGGAGCAGCTGGGACTCAAACTGCAGGCAGTGGCTTAACTTGCTGCACCACAATACCAGCCATGGTGATGTCATTTTTACAGCTGTGACTAATAGCAAGGTTCCCAACTGGTAAGCGTAAGTTCTGAGATATGGGGGAAACAATTTGTTCTTAGTACTAGTAAAGGTTATGAAATTTGCAAATAAATTATGATCATATGTAATAATTATAGTGGAAATAATAGGTATGATATTACCTTACAGACTGGAAACTTAGTTTCGGCCCATGATTGCTCTCAAGAATCATATAATTCTCTGAGGAAGTTTCTGTTGTTATCTGTGTCTTATATGTAGAGTCCTCATAGAGTTCATGGAAAATTTGCATTGTCTTTCAGTTCTGTTTTTACATGAACATTTGGAAGATTTCTTGTAGATGTAGAAACTGAGGCTAAAGAGGTTAAGTTCAGACTTCTGGAAGGCAGAAGGGATGGGATTTGAACCCAAATCTGACAGACTCTCACTTAAATTCACTTCTGTTTCCTGAGGAGTTGTGTCTAACCACATCTCCACATGCTGACCTTGGGAAAGTGTGAATGTCATTGCTCCTGAGCAGGACATCCAGCCACCCCAGTTTAATCCCCCTGAGTGGTGGGTTTCCCATGAATTGGGACCATCATTAAAACTGGGAAAATACTAAAAAAAAAAAAAAAAAAAACCTGGGAAAATACTGAGCAAATTGGGAGGAATCGGTTACCCTGCATGTCATGATGGAGACAAGGATCAGGTGGAAGCCACTGAGTTACTTCCTCACCCTTGGTATTGCTGTATGTACTCTGGACAGGTGGGATGAGAGTGTGGTTTTCCTGATCAACTTTTCCAGAATGTGAAGAAAATGTGTGGAGAAAGTGTGGGGCTGTGTTCAGCCATGGGCCTTCCTCAGAGTCTTTTTAAAAGCGGCGAAGAGGAAATTAAAAATTAATACCTAGATAAATTGCCTGCCATGCTGGTGGGAAACACAGACTGTGTGGCTCAGATTAGGCCACCATGGTTGCATTTTGGCCGGATGTCTGCATCCCAGCCTTTCTAAGTTCATGGATTTTAGTAATTGGGGGGTGTTTTTTCTTGCCAAGACGACACCCTGGATGTGGCCCATTCTTCCTTCATTATGGCTTAGAAACTAGCATTTAATGTTTACAAATCATCCACATTCTCAAACTGGAGGGAAAAATTGGGAAGATGTGCTTATTTTAAAATTGAAATTTGCTACTTGGAAGTGTCTATTCCTTGGGGGAAATTCTTCAGGTTTGATTTTCTTATGTTGGAAGATCTGCCTGTAGGCCTGGCAGTTGTTCAAGAGGAAACATACTTGGTTCCTTTTTACAAAAAATAGATTAATTTGCCTTTCTTTCTTTTTTTTCTTTCTAACATGCTCTTGTAATGTCATTGAACACCTGGAAATTTGGCTTTCAATTAATTGATGATTTTCCTATCTGGTCTTTCTTTGTTGCTGTTCTCCTCCGACCCCCTCCTTTGGGCATGGGGAGGAGTTATCTGCGCCTCTTGGGGACATCTGCTGTTTTGTTGTTGTAGCTGACTTTGGAATGCTGTCCTTGGAGCAGCTTCCAACATGGACTGTCCACATGCAACACTTCATTAACTGATGGGCTGAGTGAAAGGAACTTTTCTTGCAAGGCAAGGCCCCAAGTGGCCAGCGCCGCGCCCTCTAAGTGTTAACACTTTCAAAAATGATTAGCCACTCTGAGGGAAATCTTTATAAATTACAGCTATTTGAATTCTTTCTGGCTTTCATACACAAGAGAGTGTCGTGAGCAGATTGGAACCTTTTCTTCAGAGCTCAGGGTCAAGATTAGCAGTGTGTATTATTAGTCTTTCCCGTGAAGGCCTGGGTGCCTTGTAGATGGTCTTGGGAATGCAGATATTTGCTTCCCTCCTAAGTGGTTTCAGATTATCTCCTTTTTGGTGTTTTTTTTTCCTACTTTGGTTCCTCCCATGCTGCTAGAGCTCACCCCTCACTGCTGACAGTATCTATGTCTTTAGCACTTCTGTCACCATTCAACTTTTGACTGTGAACTTGCTATAGGCTAAGGAACAGATGGCCACACTTGCTAGAATAAGCTAGAGTAACAAGATTCTGAGCAGATTAACCCCTGAGTAAATTGAGTGTATCTTAATGTGTTGAACTTGAATCAGCTAAGATAGGGCCTCGAGATAATTGTGGTGCCAGTGTGTTGAGTTAGCTCCTTGTGGATTTCAACACTGATGTGGTAAAGCCTATGACAAATTGAATTTGAGGTCAGAACCAGGAAGGATCCAGTTCCTCAGTAAGCTAACTTGACTTTGCTTCTTTTTAGCCAAGCTAGTATGTGGAACTCTTGATTCTTTTCACATACCTTTTATCACCTTTGGATGTGTATCAGAATTTTATTGAAGCTGCAGGGATCTTGCATCTTTATAACGTTAGCCAAAGTACTGGTACTTTGTTTTCTTTTTTAGTGATGGATGAGAAAAATATTTGTTTTTTATTGGGGGCAGGTGCTGCAGCATAGCAGGTAAGCCAGCACCTGTAATGCTGGCATCCCATATGGGCACCAGTGTGAGTCTTGGCTGCTCTACTTCTGATCCAGCTCCCTGCTGATGGCTTTGGAAGGCAGTAGAAGATGGCCCAAGTGTTTGGGCCCCTGCATCTGCATAGGAGACCCAGAGAAAGCTCCTGACTCCTGGCTTCAAATCGACTCAACTCTGTTCTTTATGGCCATTTGGGAAGTGAACCAGTGGCTGGGAGACCTCTCTCTCTCTGTCTCGTCCACTCTCTGTAACTGTGCCTCTCAGGTAAATAAATAAATCTTTTTAAAAAATCATTTATTTATTTAAGTAGGAGGGAGAGGTGAGGAGAGAGCGAGAGATGCTGGTTCACTCTCCAAATACCTGCAATGGCTGGGACTGGGTGGAGGTTGAATCTGGGAGCTGGGAACTCAGTCCAGGTTTTCTGCTTGAGTGCCAGGAACCCAGTTACTTGAGTCATCATCTGTTGCCTCTTAGGGTCTGCATTAGCAGAAAGCTGGAGTCAGAAACTAGAGGTAGGTATTGGACTCAGGGACTTTGACATGGGTTAGAACACTGGTGTTTTAACTGGCATCTTAAATGATAGACCACATGCTCCAGAAAATATTACTTTTTTATAGTTTATCCTTATATTAAGTTTTCAGAAAGTAGGAGTGGGCTCATATAAGTAATCACATTTGGAGAACCCCCGCAGCAGGTTAAAATTCATATTTCTTAATATCATGAAGTCAACTGAGTATATGGTATGGAAAGGTCAGGGCTGAGGCAGCTGAGGATGAGAGCTTTTAAAGCAATGTGTTTCCCTTAGCTACTTTTGTTAGGTGAGGGAGTACACTTTACCAAATTGCTTGTCTGCTTATTTTGATCTTTTAGTGTTAGATTTAAAAGTTACTAGATTTGCTTTAAATAATAGTGAGAAAGTCAAGTTACTTATGTCAATTAGACTTACTATAAAAAATGAAATAGATGTTATAAATTAAAAGCTATTTGAATTTGTTCTTTACCAACCAGAAATTCTGTGTTATATTGGTGTACTGAAAATTTCTCATCATTTCACTTTTTGAAAGTGTATATAGTGGGGCTGGTGCTGTGGTGCAGCAGGCACTGTGATGCAGTGGGTTAAAGCCCTGGCTTGCAGTGCTGGTATCCCATATAGGCACCTGTTAAAGTCCTGGCTGCTTCACTTCTGATACAGCTCCCTGCTAATGTGCCTAGAAAAGCAGTGGAGGATGGCCCAAGTCCTTGGGTCTCTGCACTCACATGGGAGACCTGGAGGAATCTCCTGGCTTTGGATCGGCTCAGATCTATTCTTTTTTTTTAAATTTTTTTATTTTTTTTTTTTTTTTCATTTTTTGACAGGCAGAGTGGACAGTGAGAGAGAGAGAGACAGAGAGAAAGGTCTTCCTTTGCCGTTGGTTCACCCTCCAATGGCCGCCGTGGTAGGCGCGCTGCGGCTGGCGCACCGCGCTGTTCCGATGGCAGGAGCCAGGTGCCTATCCTGGTCTCCCATGGGGTGCAGGGCCCAAGCACTTGGGCCATCCTCCACTGCACTCCCTGGCCACAGCAGAGAGCTGGCCTGGAAGAGGGGCAACCGGAACAGAACCGGCGCCCTGACTGGGACTAGAACCCGGTGTGCCAGCGCCGCAAGGCGGAGGATTAGCCTAGTGAGCCGCAGCGCTGGCCCAGATCTATTCTTTATGACCATTCGGGAGTGAACTAGCGAATGGAAGACCTCTATCTGTCTCTCTGTCTCTGCCTCTCTCTCTCTCTCTGTAACTCTGTCTTTCAAATAGATAAAAAATATTTTTTTTAACTTTTATTTAGCAAATATAAATTTCCAAAGTACAGCTTATGGATTACAATGGCTTTTTCCCCCCCATAACTTCCCTCCCACCTGCAACCCTCCCAACTCCCGCTCCTTCTCCCCTTCCATTTTCAATTATCTTTATATGCAGATTCATTTTCAATTATCTTTATATGCAGAAGATTCATTTTCAATTATCTTTATACGCAGAAGATCAATTTAGTATATATTAAGTAAAGATTTCAACAGTTTGCACCCACACAGAACATAAAGTGTAAAATACTATTTGAGTACTAGTTATAGCATTAATTCACATTGAACAACACATTAAGGACAGAGATCCTACATGAGGAGTATGCACAGTGACTCCTGTTGTTGAGTTAACAAATTGACACTCTTGTTTATGGCATCAGTAATCTCCCTAGGCTCTTGTCATGAGTTGCCAAGGCTATGGAAGCCTTTTGAGTTCGCCGACTTTGATCTTATTTAGACAAGGTCATAGTCAAAGTGGAAGTTCACTCCTCCCTTTAGAGAAAGGTACCTCCTTCTTTGAGGGCCCATTCTTTCCACTGGGATCTCACTCACAGAGATCTTTCATTTAGGTTTGTGTGTGTGTGGTTGTTGTTTTTTTTTTTTTTTGCCAGAGTGTCTTGGCTTTCCAAGCCTAAAATACTCTAATAGGCTCTTCAGCCAGATCAGAATGCCTTAAGGGCTGATTCTGAGGCCAGAGTGCTATTTAGGACATCGGACATTCTATGAGTCTGCTGTGTATCCCGCTTCCCATGATGGATCGTTCTCTCCCTTTTTGATTCTATCAGTTAGTATTAGCAGACACTAGTCTTGTTTGTGTGATCCCTTTGACTCTTAGACCTATCAGTGTGATCAAATGTGAACTGAAGTTGATCACTTGGACTAGTGAGATGGCATTGGTACATGCCACCTTGATGGGATTGAATTGGAATCCCCTGGCACATTTCTAACTCTACCATTTGGGGCAAGTCCGATTGAGCATGTCCCAAATTGTACATCTCCTCCCTCTCTTATTCCCACTCTTATATTTAACAGAGATCACTTTTCAGTTAAATTTAAACTCCTAAGAATAATTGTGTATTAATTACAGAGTTCAACCAATAGTATTAAATAGAACAAAAAAAATACTAAAGGGGATAAAGTATTAAGTTGTTCATGAACAGTCAGGGCAAGGGCTGATCAAGTCACCATTTTCCATAGTGTCCATTTCACTTCAACAGGTTTCCTTTTTGGTGCTCGGTTAGTTGTCACCAATTAGGGAGAACATATGATATTTGTCCCTTTGGGACTGGCTTGTTTCACTCAGCATGATGTTTTCCAGATTCCTCTTCCATTTTGTTGCAAATGACCAGATTTCATTGTTTTTGACTGCTGTATAGTATTTTATAGAGTACATGTCCCATAATTTCTTTATCCAGTCTACTGTTGATGGGCATTTGGGTTGATTCTATGTCTTAGCTATTGTGAATTGAGCTGCAATAAACATTAATGTGCAGACCGCTTTTTTGTTGGCCAATTTAATTTCCTTTGGGTAAATTCCAAGGAGTGGGATGGCTTTGTTGTATGGTAGGGTTATATTCAGGTTTCTGAGGAATCTCCAGACTGATTTCCACAGTGATTTTACCAGTTTGCGTTCCCACCAACAGTGGGTTAGTGTCCCTTTTTCCCCACATCCTCGCCAGCATCTGTTGTTGGTAGATTTCTGTATGTGAGCCATTCTAACCGGGGTGAGGTGAAACCTCTTGGTGATTTTGATTTGCATTTCCCTGATTGCTAGTGATCCTGAACATTTTTTCATGTGCCTATTGGCCATTTGGATTCCCTCTTTGGAAAAATGTCTATTGAGGTCCTTGGCCCATCTCTTGAGTGGGTTGTTTGATTTGTTGTTTTAGAGTTTCTTGATCTCTTTGTAGATTCTGGTTATTAACCCTTTATCTGTTGCATAGTTTGCAAGTATTTTTCCCATTCGGTTGGTTGCCTCTTCACTTTCCTGACTGTTTCTTTTGCAGTACAGAAACTTCTCAATTTGATGCAATCCCAATTGTTAATTTTGGCTTTGACTGCCTGTGCCTCTGGGGTCTTTTCCAAGAAGTCTTTGTCGGTACCTGTATCTTACAGGGTTTCTCCAATGTTCTCTAATAATTTGATGGTGTTGGGTTGTAGACTTAGGTCTTTAATCCATGTTGAGTGGATTTTTGTGTAAGGTGTAAGGTAGGGGTCTTGCTTCATTCTTTTGCACATGGAAATCCAGTTTTCCCAGCACCATTTATTGAATAGACTGTCCTTGCTTCAGGGATTGGTTTTGGATCCTTGATCAAATATAAGTTGGCTGTAGATGTTTGGATTGATTTCTGGTGTTTCTATTCTGTTCCATTGGTCTATCCATCTGTTTCTGTACCAGTACCATGCTGTTTTGATTACAACTGCCCTGTAGTATGTCCTGAAATCTGGTATTGTGATGCCTCTAGCTTTGTTTCTGTTGTACAAGATTGCTTTAGCTATTCAAGGTCTCCTGTGTCTCCATATGAATTTCAGCATCATTTTTTCCAGATCTGAGAAGAATGTCTTTGGTATTTTGATTGGTATCGCATTGAATCCATAAATTGCTTTTGGGAGAATGGACATTTTGATGATATTGATTCTTCCAATCCATGAGCATGGAAGATTTTTCCATTTTTTGGTATCCTCTTCTATTTCTTTCTTTAAGATTTTGTAATTTTCATCATAAAGATCTTTAACATCCTTGGTTAAGTTTATTCCAAGGTATTTGATTGTTTTTGTGGCTATTGTGAATGGGATTGATCTTAGAAGTTCTTTCTCAGCCATGGCATTGCCTGTGTATACAAAGGCTGTTGATTTTTGTGCATTGATTTTATATCCTGTTACTTTTCCAGCAGGATGCTGGAATTGGGAGCAGAGTGAGGATTTTGAGCCCAGTCACTCTGGTACAGGGTGTGGGCATCCCAAGCGGTGTCTTAACTGCTGCACCAAATGCCCACCCCATGGCAGTTATGAGTAGAAAACAATTTGCAATGTTGGTATCAGAAACCCAATTCATTATTATATTTGGAACATCCTCTCAAGATATTTTAAAGCTTCCCTTTGACTTTTTATATGATCCATTTGTTGTTCAGGAACACATTGTTTAATTATTTCTATCATTTAAGCATTTTTCAGTTTTCCTCCTGTCATTGATTTTTTAGTTTTGTACCATTGTGGTTAGGAGAGTTATTTGCTTTGATTTACATCTTTTGAAATTTGTTAAGACTTTTTTCATGGCTTAACATGATCTCTACTGGAGAAATGCTTCCTGTCTGCTGAAGAAGAATGTCTGTTTTGCTGCTGCTTGATAGAATGTTCAGGATTTATCTGTAGGCTCATTTGTTCTAAAGTATAGTTCAAGTCAGTGTTTCCTTATTGATTTTCTGTCTGGATGAACTATCCATTATTGAATGGAGGGTACTAAAGTCTGCTACTAGTACTTTATTGTTGTCTGTTTCTCTCTTTATATGTTAATAATTGCCTTACGTATTTAGGTGCTCTGTTGCTGGGTGTATATATATTTGATTGTTATATGTGCCTGATGAACTGAACCTTTTATTATTACTTAATTATATCCTTTGTCTCTTTTGACAACGTTTGACTTAAGGTCTGTTTCATCTGATATTAGTATAGCAATTCTGCCCATTTTTTATTTCCATTGGATGGGTTATCTTTTTCTGTCCCTTCTGTTTCAGTTTATTTCATGCCTCAAAGGTGAAGTGAGTCTCCTGTGGACAGCTGATAGTTGGGTCATGTGTTTTTAAATCCATTTAGCTACTCCATCCTTTGGTGAATTTGGGTCATTTAAATTTAATTATTGATAGATAAGGACTTACTGTTGATATTTTGTGAATTATTTTCTGGGTGTTTTGTCTTTTGGTTCTTCATTTTTTCCTTGCTATCTTCTTTGTGATTTGATAATTTTCTGTAGCTGTATGATTTTAATTCTCTTTCCATTTTGTATCTATACAGTAGAATTTTGCTTTGTGGTTACTATGAGCCTTGTGTAAAACATCCTCTTTTATTTTAATCTTTTTTAGGCTGATAATAATGTAATGTTCCTTGCTTAGAAAAGCTGGGAACTTTAGCCCCCCTTATGTATTTGTGTTTTGGATGGTACAGGTTACATCTTGTTAAATTGTGTGACTGTGAGAAAGTTAAAGTAGCTGTAGTTATTCTTTTTCCTTAAAGATTTATTTATTTATTTGAAAGTCAGAGTTACACACACACACACACGCACAGAGAGAGAGAGAGAGAGAAGCAGGGGGAGGGTTTCCATCCGATGGTTCACTCCCCAATTGGCCACAACAGCCGGAGCTGCGCCAATCTGAAGCCAGGAGCCAGGAGCTTCTTCCGTATCTTCCACGCAGGTGCAGGGGCCCGAGGACTTGGGCCATCCTCTACTGCTTTCCCAGGCCATAGCAGAGAGCTGGATTGGAAGTGGAGCAGCCAGGACTAGAACCGGTGCCCACATGGGATGCTGGCACTTCAGGCCAAGGCATTAACCTGCTGTGCCACAGCACTGGCCCCTGTAGTTATTCTTAATAGTTTTGACTTTTAACCTTTATGCTAAAGTTATAAGTAATTTAAATACCATTATTGTAGTTTTAGAGTAATCTATTTACCTTTACCTGTTAGTTTTAGACTTTCATATGTTTTTATGTTACTAATCAGAGGATGTTTCAGCTTGAATAACTCCCTTTGGGATTGTCTGTAAGGCAGGTGTAGTTGCATTAAACTCCCTCATCTACACACACACACACACAAACACATGGTGAGAACGAGAGTGAGAGACAGAGAGATATTGGTCTGGCAAACTCTTCTTTGGATTGAATTTATTAGAAATCTTTGAGTTTACTGTATCTGGATATTCATATCTTAAAACCTTAGGAAATGTTCAGCCATTATTTCCTTTCTTTGACAAAATTTATTTGAAAGACACAGAGAGAGAGAGAGATAGAGGTAGAAGTGGGCTAGGGGAGAGATATCTTGCATTTAATAGTGCACTCCTAATTGCCTGCAACAACTTGGGTTGAACTGGAGTAAAGCCAGGGGCCTTTAACTTAATCTGGATCACCTGCATATGTGGCAAGGGTCCAACTACTTGAGCCATTACTACCACCTCCGAGAGTGCATAGGATGCTAGAATTGGAATGGTGCTGGGCACTCATATAAGTACACTGATATGAGAAGCAGGTGGACTGAGTGGCTTCTTAACTGCTCCCTCCCAGACATTCCTAGCTATTATTTATTTAAATAAGCTTTCTCTTTCTTTATCCACTTTCTGGAACATATGTTATGCAAATATTAGCTCTCAATGGTGTCCCAGAGATCCCATAGTCCTTCTTCTTTTATTTTTATTTTCTCTATTGTTTTATTCTCTGAAAACTTTCAAATTATCTATATTCAGGTTTGTTCTTTCTTCTTCTTGCTTTAGTGTGCTGTTGAAGTTTTCTACTTTCTACTTCTTTATTTACTTCAATCACAGTATTCTTTAGATCCAGAGTTTCTTTTTGGTTCTTTTTCCAGTTTTCTATCTTTTTGTTTAGCTTTTCATTTTGTTCTTGTATTTTTTCCCTTGATTTCATTAAGTTGTTGACTTTTGTTCTCTTATAATTTGCTGAGCTTCTTTACAACAATTGTTAGGCCGCTTGTGGATCCCCACCCACTACTTTTGGGTTGATTACTGGAATCCATTGTTTCCCTTTGGTAGGTTTGTTTGTTTGTTTCCCTGATTCTTTATGATCTTTCTAATTTTAGGAAAGTGCCTGTGCACTGGAAAAATAGTCACATCTTTCAGACTCTATGGACTGGATTAGGTAAGAAAAAACCTTTACCTCTGGGGATGGTAGAAGAAGATAGTAGACAGTTTTGCTGATGTGCTCTGTGGCACTGGGGCCAGTCCTGCAGTGCACCAAGTATGAGGGTATGTGATAGCTCCAGGTCTGGAGGGTGATGTGTCTCATTGGTTCAGATGGCTCGTTTCCATGACACTAACAATGCTGTGGTCCTTGTTAGTAGGAGCTTTATAAGGTTTGCAGTGGCTGTGAGGTGTTTGGGGACCTCAGCATTACCTCTGGATCCAGTGGCCAGGAACTGGGACTGGCAGCGTTTGAGACCAGAGCCAGCAGTGTGTACGTAATTTGCTGCAGAGGCAGGCAGGTATGTGTGTGTGTCTCTGTGTGTGTGTGTGTGTGTGTGTGAGAGAGAGAGAGAGAGAGAGAGAGAGAGAGAGAGAGAGACTGTAGAGGTCAGCTGCAGACTTGTGCATAGTGGCAAGGCCCTGAGTCTGAGGCAGAGGCTTGGGTTAATTGTATACACACATGTGCAGTGGGGTCTGATAGCCTTCATATGCATAACTGCAGGAGGCAGCTCTGAGCTAGTGACAGGGATTAGGCCTTCTGTTCGTGTCTGAACTGCTGCTGATCCAAGCTAGGGGGGGTACATGCATACGCAGGGGCAGGGGCAGGGGCCAGCTGCTTATATACACACAACACTGGGAGCCAGAGCTGGCGGCATGCAATATCCTGACTGTAGGGGGTCAGTTTCAGGTGTAAGCAGCAGCATTGTGACTGGAGCCTGTGCTTGGGGCCTTTAGGACTTTGTGCAGACACACATGTAGTATCTATACTGGATCCCTAATTCAGAGTGCCCACAGGAGCAGCAGCTGGAATGGCCCAGGGAAGAGTGGTAGTAGCTTAGTCATCTGGAGAATGCCAAGACTACTATGCTAAGTCATTGGCTAGAGTGCCTATGGAAGGAACAGCTTAGGTAGCTTTGGGGAGAGTGGAAGGAGAGGGATGGTTGGTTAGGAACCTGAGGACTACATAGGCTACCAGACTGGATCTACAGGCTGGGACAACTGCATCAGCATCAACAGCTGGGCAGCTCTGAGTGTGGCTCCAGGGAATGGAAGGTGTGTGTATAGTTCAAGCATCTGGAGACTTTGAAGGCAAAACAAAACCTGTGGGATGCTCAGAGTAGAAGACTACACAGTCTGCTGCTGTTCTAGCCATTAGTTTCCTCAGTGACAAAAGCTGCCAGGAGCCTCTGCAGGACAAGCTGCCTGGGCCCTCAATTTATAAACACTGAGAGGTCCTTTTTTGTCATTCATGGGGGTCTGCCAGAGTCCTGTGTCAAACAGGCTGCTTGGGGTCACAGGGACTCTTGCTACATGGATGGCTGATAGAGCCCCCTCCCTCTTCTTTGTTTCCCACTGCATAATTCCCATCACAGCTTTCATCTCAGCTGTGCAGATCTCTCAGATCTGGGTGGGATGAAACTGAAGTTGGTTGTCCTGGCAGAGTCCTGAGAGCCTGGGGATGCTGGTTGTACACCTGTTTCCTTTTTCTCTACAGGGAGGCACATGAGCCAGGGAGTTCTTTCTCTGTGCTGAGTTGTGAGAAAGTCTGACAATTTTTTCTACCCTGTTCTCATTTTCCTCTCTCTCAATGTATTTCTGTGGCTACTAAGTGAACTCCTGAGCTCTGGCAGAGTCAGCTTTGTTCATGGATTGCTATTGAATTGTTGATCTTCGTGGAAGACAATGAATGCTCGAGTCTCCTTCTCCGTCATCTTGTGGATGGCACTCTCTTGCTTATATTGATTTGTGGATCAGTGGTTTTCTCTTGGTGCCACTGTGAAGCTTTTTGTTCTGGAAATGCCTCTCTGGCCACTTTCCATGTGGGTAGTAAGAGGGGTATCCTAGGAGAAATGGCTCGTGACTATGAAGACATTTAGTTTACAATTTCTATCTCACAAAATGTGAGACCATAGAGGAAGTAATGATCTTTGAAATGTTGAGCTATTATGGAGAGTTAGTTAAGACTCCCCTCCCGCCATGGTCAAAGTCCTACTTAGGTGAGGATATTCATATTGGAACAAAATTGGGATTAAAATGGAGACAAAAATTTGTATAAATAATGAGAATAAAGTTGGTTTATATTGGATCTTCATCTTGCAAATGAAATTCAATGGTATAAAATAAGTTTTGTAATTTTACACTTAGCAAAATATAGGTGACAGCCATAACTACATGTTCATTTTTAGAAGGAACAAAGAATGGAAATCAAATACAGGTTTTCATTTGTTTGTAATTTTTCTCATAAAACTGACAGGTAGCATGATGACAACATGATACTCTATGTTTGATGTTTGCAGTGCCATCTTTTAAGAAGAGAATCATTTTACCAAAAATCTACTGGGGAGCATCTTTAGTTTTTGTGGAAGCCTTTTTACCCATCATTACTTAAATAATTATTTTTTGAAATTCCTGTGCTACCATCATCCAGGTTAACTTTCCAGGCTAATAGACCAGATGGTGACTTTAGGTGAGACTTTACAGTTCCTTACCACCATGTGGAATGGGTGCTGTCAGCTAGGCACAGTGCTGGGTGCTAGGATAGTGTAGCTCCTCACCTTCCAGCCACACAGCATGGGACACACTTGAAGGTAGCCCCATCACATACAGTCTACTAAAGATACAAAGAATGAACATTATCCATTCAGTGTTGAGAACCCCAAAGACTCCACAGGGAGGTGGCATTTGAGAGGGACAGTTCCAAGAGAAATGGCATGAGATGACAAGATGAGGCTCAGGCAAAGGAGAGCTTGAGGGTAAGAACACAGGACAAACCCAGTGCTTGTGCAGTTTTGCTGGTGCAGGAGAGGCAGAGAGGATGAGAGGAGTTCAGGATGAAATGTAGGTGAGGTTTACCTTTCTGGCAGAGCTTCATACACTAGAATAAGTTTGGGTCAGAGGAAAGAATATTCATCAACAATTGTAGATACAGTAATAACTATAGATACAGCTGTTTATAACATAATATGTAATCCTTATGGGCAATATCAGATTGTATGTAATTCAATAATTTCAATTATTAAATATGACTTGCAACATTTAACAGGGTTATTTACCCTGAAGGTACAAAGGAGGCTTCTCTGGATAAGAATGTTTAAGCTGAGACTTGGAGGATCAAAAGGAATTCAAAGAAAGGGCTAGGAAGGGGAAGATGGGAACACAGTAGAGGCAAAGGGAGTAGCTTTATAAAGGCTGAAGGCAACAGAGAGCTGGAACCATCATGGGAACTCAGGATGGTCCAGAGCTGTGCTGTCCAATGTGGTAGCCCCCAGTCATGTGTGATTCTCAAACATTTGAAATGTGGCTAGAGCAACCAAGGAACTGAATTAATTAGGCTTAGAAAACCTAAACCTATAGCATCATGGGCAAGAGGGAGTGAGGGTTCATGAGGCCCAAGATGCACATTAGGGAAAGATTTTGTGACATGGTGGACCATGGAGCTTAGCCAGAACTTCATCCTTGGCTTTAGGAAACCCCTAAAGGATGTGTACAATGGTGGGACATAATCAAATTGGCATTCTGCAGTTGGCCTGGGAGCAGGGTGTTAGTGCTGGATTTAAGCAGGGAAGTGCTAGTAATGAAGCTATTCCTAAGGAAAAGTGATCCATACTCGGGTGTAGGACGGACTGGACAGGAAATGGAGGAAGGTGGAGAGATCACAGAGGGAGGTGGTGGAGCACTGTGGTTAATAACACAGCTTCTGGAGCCTGCTTGCCAGGACCAAATTCTCCATTTACTGTTTTCTTTAAACTGTGTGAGCAGTGCTTGGTCCCAGAGGTAGCCTGGCTCATATACCTGTGGGATCGGAAACACTGGGACTGCCTGAGCTTGCAGCCAAGCCTCAGGGAACTACTGTGAAAGATTGCCTTTCTGGAGGTGGGGCATGTGGCAGTTTTCTCCTGCTTTTCCCTTATTTCACTTGGTACAGCAATTAAGGGGCCTTGATGACAAATCCTTTTATCTTCTTTTGCCTTATTTGGTAAGCTTTGTACTATACTTTCACGGGCCATCTATTATTGTCTTCTGCCTCCTGTTAGAAGGTGTTTGGCAGTGGCAGAACATCCTAGGACTTATGGGGAGAGGAGTAGTCTCTGGAGGGTCCCCAAGACACTGTCATAGAACTTGCTTTCCCCAATTGCAGCCCTAATGGACTAGGGGAGCACATTTGCTCTCTCTTTGGAGAAGACTGAGCAGTGTAGCTCGGCAGGTGGCAGGGCCGAGTGTGTGAAAATTCAGACCTTGTGGTTGCAAGAAACCCTCGCAGCACAATTGGAGGAAGAGTCTCCACTGCAAAGATAGCCTGTGGAATCTGGGTGCTGGAGCTGCTGACTCTGAGGAATAGCTGGAGGTGAGAACCCAAGGGCTGTCAGGCTGTTCCTGCTCCCTTCTGAGCATAAGCCTCACCTGCCTTTTCTGCATCTTGGTCCATGAAGTCAAAGTGGGCAATCCACAGCCCTTGACTTGACCTTTCATAGATCATGCTGGAATCTGGGAGGGAGCCCAGCTTAGATGGGTTTTCATCCTTGCTCCAGTCAGGCCTGTCTTTTTGGGAATGGAAGTGGAACAAACATGGCTTCTGGGTGCCTGTTCTTTTCTTTTCTTTGAAAAGCACAGTTGGAGAGAGACAGAGAAATCTTTCACTTGCTGATTTACTCCCCAAATGGCCACAATGGCTAGGGCTGGTCCAGACCAAATCCTGGTTCCAGGATTCAGGAACTTCACCCAGGTCCCCCATGGAGGTACAGAGACCCAAGCACTTAGGCCATCTTCTCCTGCTTTCCCAGACATATTACCAGGGAACTGGATTGTAATTAGAGCAGCTGGAACATGAACCAGCACCCCTATGGGATGCTGGTGGTGCAGGTGTTATCTTAACCAACTATGCCTCAGTGCCAGTACCTAGCCACCACTTTCCATGGTCTCCTAGGAACAGGGGCTCTATCTGGTTGTAATCAGAATGGTGTTCAGGATTATATAGCATGTAACATAATATACCGTAATAATATACCATAAATATGTATTCATACATATCATATCAGGGAGTATGTAGGCTATTATAAAAAAGTTACTCCAAAACTCAAGCTTTACACCCATACCTATTGCATCACCTGCCATTCTGGTGGCTTATTGTAAGGAAACTTTTTTTAAAAGTAAGATTTACTTATTTATTTGAAAGTCAGAATTATAGGTAGGGAGAAATGGAGAGGGAGAGGGAGAGATTGATCTTCCATCTACTGGTTCACTTCCCAAATGGCCCTGGCTAGGGCTGGGCCAGGTTGAAGCCAGGAGCCAGGAGTTTCATCTTGGTATCACATGTGGGTGGCAGTGACCCAAGCACTTGTACCATATTCTGCTTCCCGGGTACATTAGCAGGTAGCTAGCTGAATTGGAACTGGAGTAGCTGGGAGTTGAACTGGAGAATATATGGGATGCCAGTGCTATAGATAGTGGCTTAACTTGCTGCACTGCAATGCCGGCCCCTCTAAGAAACCTCTTGATTTTTGCTTCATCATACTATTAGCATGAGAAACAAAGGGAAAAAGTCCACTTTTATGTGGTATTATGAGGTAAATGTTTCTTTGTTTAGGGAGAAAGGGATTGATTTGTAGAATTGCCATGAACGCATATCTTCCAATGATTAAAATTCACTGTATCTGGTAGTTTACACTTGAGATCATCATGATTTACAGAGTAAAACAGAGACATTAATGTAGTGCACAAGTGAGAGCAGGATTTATTTGAGAAAGAATATACATTTATGTGTGAGTGTGGGCCACCCAGCCAAGGAGAGAATCCCATCATGCTTGGGCCAGAGAGTTGCTAATGAGGAGACAGAGGTGGAGGAGGTCAGAAAAGTGTCCACACACAAGAACCTGAAGCCTGGAGCCAAAGAATGGGAATTCTCCCATCACCTGTCTCCTTTATGAAACAGCAATCTAGTGTTCTAATTGAATCTACAGACTGGGTGGTATTCAGCAAGAATGAGGCTTTCTGGGAGTCTCATGGCACCTCCACATGGAGTTCAACATATACTTGGCCATCATGGCATTTCTTCCTTCCTGGTCCCTTGTGGTACACAGGAGCATCATGGGAAAATGGGCGTACTAGGCAGATGGGCAAGGTGTAGAGTTCTAATGCAGGGCTGCACAGAAGTTGTGAGATGTTTCCAGCTGCACTGATTCCTGCCTAGCTCCCTACCTAATTCGTCTGTGACAAGGTGAGGAAAGAAGGGTGAAGCAGAGGTGGGATCTTCATCTCAGCGAATCACTGTTTCTAATGCATTGTGTGTTAGAGCTGAGCCTTTGAAATACTTGTGGGTCCTGCTGGAAGATACACTGAAAGCAAAAAGCAGGACCCTACGCACAGATGTGCTTTTGTTTAGGAACTCTTGAGGAAGGTTTTTGGGTCTTGGGCTGAGAGTCGTATGGGAGCCTGGGCATAAGTGAAGGTTGGTTCCTGTCACTTGGAGTCGCTTTGCAACACCCTGCCATGCTTCTGTCATCCTTGTGCAGCATAAAAGGGGATAGCCTTCCATGGCAGGCATCAGGAATTACAGCCGATTTTCTGAGGCAAAGCTATGCCAATTTCTTTTTTTTCTTTCTTAAAAATTTTATTTATTTATTTGAGAGGCAGAGTTACAGAGAGAGAGAAAGAGAGAGAGAGAGAGAGAGAGAGAGAGAGAGAGAGAGAGAGAGATCTTCCATCCACTGGTTCACTCCCCAGGTAGCTGCAGTGGTCAGAGCTGGGCTGATCCGAAGCCAGGATCTAGGACCTTCCTCTGGGTTCCCCACATGGGTGCAAGGGAGCAAGTCCTTGGGCCATCATCCACTCCTTTCCCAGATCATTAGCAAAGAGCCAGATCAGAAATGGGGCAGCCAAGGACTTGAACTGGTGCCCATATGGGATGCCGGCACTGGCACTGCAGACAGAGGTTTAACCTACTACACCACAGCACCAGCCCCAAGCTGTCAATCTGAAACCTGGGTAGGCCTCTCCCATCTTGCCCAACCTAACTGTCAATACTTTTGTCTGGTTTCCACTTTGCATTTGTGTCCCTCTTAATCCGATTAAAACATAAATCTTACACATAGGCACTAAATCTCTTGTTAAGACCTTGAGGTTGAGCTTCTAATTAGGAGCTTTGCTTTACCTCCCTGAGCATAAGTCTTGTTGAAAACTTAGGGTTTTAGAACTGGGCTAATCTTTAGAATTTGTATCTTACATACAGATTCTTTAATTAAATCTAAATTTGTGTACACACAAGTGATCATTTTCAGAGCTTTCCAGTTGCTGTGCCTGTTTGGCAAGGACTGAACACCTGTGGTTCCTTCCAAGCCTATTCACAATGGAGGGCTAAGAAGTACTAAGTTTGGGGAAAAGCTTGTCAACATAAATAGTCTACTACCTACCCTTTGATTCTGTCATTCTACTTTGGGAATGTATCCTTTGGAGATAATGCTTAGGATAGAAAAAGATATTGAGAAGAATTTCCCTCCTTTTTAATTATTTTTAAAGATTTATTTATTTATTTGAAAGACATAGTTACAAAGACATACACATACACCACAGACACACACACACACACAGATCTTCTACCCATTGGTTCACTCTTCAAGTGGCTGCATGGCTCCTGGGATGGGCCAGGCTGAAGCCAGGAGCCCAGAACTCCTGCGTGGGTGGCAGGGGCCCACGGACTTGAGCTATCTTTCACTGCTTTTCCAGGCACATTAGCAAGGAGGTAGATCTAAAGTGGAGCAGCTGGGCTTGAACTCATTCTCATGTAGGACACTGGACACTGGCTTAAGCCACTGCACCATAATACTGGCTCCATTTCCCTCCAAGTGAAAAACTTTTTTATTTTCTTTTTAATAAGAGAAAACTTAAAATTGAACAAATAGGATACTAGCAGTGATGGTATATCATAAAGACATCAAAATTATTTAAAAAGTCCCAGGTGAGATACTTTATTCCTTGCATTTATTCTTGAATCTTCATTCAAGTTATTATTATCCCATTTTTCAGTCTGGAGAGATGAGAGTGGACTGTAAAGCCAGAATTTATGAAACAGAATTCCTTCTTAGAATAACCAGCTTGTGAGGTGCAGCTGTGCAAAACACAGAAACCTAGATCCTAGGCTGTGGCTCAGGCTGTGCTAGACCAGGGGAACCATTCAGCCAGCAGCCCCTGAAGAAAATACTCTGAAAATCACCGCGTGACTCACATTTTCCTAGGTTCCTTGGGATGCCCATGCACACAGTGTCCACAATGGATTTCTTTTCTTTTCTTTTACATTTTATGTTTATTTCCCAATGCAGATGTATTTAAGTTTTCCAGGACAGTTTGTAATAACAGTCTTCGAAGGTGATTTTGTGATTCCAATTTTATCATTCTTTGTAACATTTGCCTTTCTTGAGAAAATGTAAGGCCTGCCCTTCTTAGAGCTTTACTTAGGTTATAATGTTTTAATTTTGATGTCATCTTTCAGGATTATGCTCTAATGGAATAAGTATGGGAGATGTCCGGTAACTTCCAATTCCCACACTTAAATCGTGTTTCTGTAAAAATTTGACAATACAATTTATAGAGACAAATTGCCACTAGGTTGATATATAACATTAACATAATTTTAGCCATATTAAAAGTATCGTAACCATCAGAACTTGGAAGGAAGATCTTAAAACCAGCCTTTAATGTAACTGTGTTAGGAGATCCTTTTAGTCTAACAGGAATTTAAAGATTTATTTATTTCCAAGTTAGAGAGCTAGAGAGCTAGAGAGAGAGAGAGAGAGAGAGATCTTCCATCTGCTGGTTTACTCTCCAAATGGTCACAACAGCCAGGGCTGCATCAGGCTGAAGTGGGGAGCCAGGACTTCATCCTGATCTCCCACATGTATGCCAGGGACCCAAACACTTGAGCCATCCTCTGCAGCTTTCCCCAGGCAAACAGGCATCTAAATGTGAAGCCACATTAGAATTTTAGTGGTGGAGAAGAGGAGCAAGGGGGAGTGTCCTGTAGCCCACCTCCCACGTCCACCCACCTCTGGCTCTGCAGGGATAGACCAGCTGCTGTAGGGCTGGCCAGGCCACAGAGCAGGCCTGGGAACAAGTTACTTCGGTTGCTGCAGCCCTCGTGGGGGAAACGTGGAGGCAGAGTTGGATGAGATCAGCATTCTGTGAACACCGTGTGGAGGAACTGCAGAGGAGTTCACGGACATCCACGAATGAAGAGTCTCGCTGACGGAGTGCGAGTGCGAAGCGCCCTTGGAGGCTGTCGGCGTGTGCTGGTGTGGCCAGGACTGCGAGATAGCCTGCTGTCAGGATGCCTTTTTCACAGTGTTTCACCCGGCGTGTCTGAAACGCATCTGACGACAGAATCCTGTTATCAAGGAACGTGTTTTGGGAAACACTGATCTGAGTTTCTTTCCAAGACTCTGGGGTTTTAAAGCACGCTGCGTGAGTGTTGCTTAGCAACAGGGGAAGCCACCTCCTTTGCCCACTAGATGGCACCCTTGCATGTGATTTATTTTTTTCTTTGTCACTGGCTTCTGCTTGGATATTGCTGTTTCCTATGTACCTGGAGAGTGTGTAGATCAGTTGTTAAACCGATTTTAAGGTCATTCTGGTGACGTTTTATAAGCCATTTAAAAAATAAAACAATTGTGTCAACTGTAGGGTAAACACTAGCCAAAACTGAAAATAGTGCATGAAATTTTCTCAGTGCACTTAATGTTTTTAAAAAAACATTATTTGAATAATATCCATTTTTACATTAAAATTCATTTATTTATTTGGAAGGGGGAGGGGAAGGGAGAAAACACACATGATAGAGAGATCCAGAGGGAGAGAACACGTGTTCCCATCCCAGTTCACTTCCTAATGCCTGCAATGGCTGAGGCTGGACCAGACCAAAAGATGGGAACTGGGAACTCAATCCCCAGTGGGAGGCAGGGACCCAGCTACTTGAGCCATCACCTTCTGCCTCTCAGGGCTGCATCAACAGGAAGTTGGAATCAGAAGCTGGAGCCAGGGCCTGAACCCAGGTACTGTGATATGGGATGGGGCATCTGAGGCACTAGATCAAGTGCCACCTGTTTTTACATTTTCAGTCAGACATTAGCCAGACAAAATGTAATTGGATATTTGGGTTGTTCTGTTGATCAGCTGCAGAGATTGAATTGTGAGCCTTGAGTTCCCGTGGTGGGTAAGAAGTGTCTTTAGTCATCCCTGTGTGTACCTTTGTTTGGGATCACTGAAACATTGTCCCATTTAAATGATAGTGTGCCTTCAGAAGATCTCACTGTCCAGGCAGCCTGTGTTAAGTGGTCTCTTAAAGTCTCCTTCATATTCTAGTAAATATTTAATTGGCTCTTTATTAAACATGATTTGCTATTAGGCCTTCAGACTTTGCTGGTCTGCGGGTTAGTCAGTTCTTCTGTCCTCAGCTGGGCCTTCTGGTTGTAAGCTTAAGCACTTTAGCAACCCCCACCCCCCACTTGGAGTTCATGGAATTTCACACATTGGTTTAAGTGTGCCCAGGAGTTTTAGAAAAAGAAGCCAACTTCACTTAGGAATAGTCATGCTTCCAGTTTGTTCAACTGAAGGATGTTTACCTATTAGAAATGTGTGCCTTTTTAATGATGGAAAGGGAGCTTTAAAAAATATAATGAGGAGGTTTCCTGCACTGCTTCCTGAATTACCTGAAATATATGTACAGCGTGCGGGGGTGTGAGAAGCCAACTCTTCACGGGAGCCTCATCGTGCTTTTTCACTGCTACCTTCTGAAGGGGGAATTGATCTAAGGGCTGTCAGATCCTTTCCACTTTGAGATTCTTTCTGAACCCCAAAGGACAAAGTTACCATCCTTCCTCAAGGTAAGTCATCTTGCATTGCCATGTCTTAGCCCTACTATCTGGTCTGCTGCCACCTTTGGATTCATGTTGTGTGTTTTCTATGAGCTTTTCCCTCTGTTAACACTCAGCATGGCGTGAGTGCTAGTTTTTGGTTCATCTCTGGGTTTTCGAATTTTAGGTGGTAGGATGCAAAACTCTTTGTGGATCGCACTCTTATTTTTTAAGACTGTCCACTTGAGGAATTTGATGCCAATTTTTTGAATGTAGTTTCTAACTGCAATGTCAGGTTAAAGAGATAATAATCTTAGTTAATACGTATTGAGTGCTCACTGTTCCAGTGCCAAGCACTTCATGTGTACTTGCTTGTTTATTCCTCACAACAGCCCCTCAGGAGATGCTGTTTCTGTAGCATTTTCTGATGAAGAAATTGAGGGTTAGAAAAGTTAAGTAACTCAATTAACATCGCAGTGCTTATAAGAGACCCAGCAGAGATTGTAGATCTTGTCTCTTTTACCTTATGCTTTTCCAGCCCATGGGTGATACGACAGATTTGCATCCTGTTTTGGGAAACATACATATGAATCCATGTAAAGTTGAGACAGGCTAGACCGATTGACCACAAGGTAGCCAGAAATCCTCTGATAATGAGAACCCCGCTGCCAATTTTGCCCTTAGCTCTAGACATGAAGATTTCTTGGCCTGATGGCTTCATATTCAAATCTGTTTGGCTGTGTTTCTCAAAACACTGAGTTACTATACTTTGCATTAACAGTGCTTGGCTTTGTCTTTTATGCAGAAAGCCCCTCCAGGCCTCTGTAATGTGCTAAAAAAGATCTTGTCTAAAACTCATGAAAATAAATAACATAAAACTGTTCTGAATAAATTTGAGTTAAGTGAACAGAACCCTTTTCTGTGTACATGTATCACATACATACAGTGGTGTGCGCCCACGAACACGTGTTCTGTCGCTGGGCTTAAGACCAACATCCTCTAGTAAAGGATCTCAGAATTTCCATTATAAATTATTTTAGGGGTTTATAACTAATGCCATAAAAAATTCAGCCCCGCCTGGAACTTACTTTATTGTATTTACAAGATTCTTTGTCGCAAGGAAGCCTGTGGATAGGACCCTATCTTTGCTTTAGCCCTGGCATGAGGTGCGTACATTTGCATCACTGCTGGCAGGGAGGCTAGAGCTGTCGGAAACAGAGCAGGGACCTCAAAGATTCAGGTGACAAAGTGGATTTGAGATGCCTAGGGGGCAAATGCAAAGTTTGAACTTGAATGTTGCTTGGAAAGAGGAAGTCTGCAAGCAGACCTGTGATTCCATGAAAGAGTCTATCCACTGCCTACCCCCTTACCCCCATCTTTTTAATTTTTTTTTAAAAAATGCAGATAGGAATAGAAAATTTTTTAGACTTATTAGAAACATTTTTACCATTGAAGACTCAAAAAGTCACCTCATCTGGAAAGCCTGCAATGACTGCTAAAATGTATTGAGCATGTGCTATATGGCAGGCAGTGTGCTAAGGTCTTCCCGTGAGTTTTCTCATTTATTCCACTGAACACCTGCATTTTACAGATGAAGAATCCAGAGAGCAGAGGTAGGAAGTAAGCTGCTCAAGGTCACAGGGTGGAAGCTGCTAGAAGAACTGATTCATCCATGGGGTAAGAGCTGCAGTCAGGACATTGCCATGTCCATTCATTCCCGATTTCCCCTGTACACAAATGTTCCTTCAACCCAAGGGCCTTTAGAACCATCCAAAAGACTTCCCACCTACCCTTTATTCCCAGTCAGCTCTAATAGTTGTGAGGTTGACTAGGTCCCTAGTGAAAGCCAAATTCATAACCCATTCATTTATAATTTGCATCAATTTTTGTGGACTGGGCAGAAGTTTGCTTCTTTAAAGGTCTACTAAGTAAATGAGTAGATTACATAGAAACATAATAGAAAACTTTTCATTATCAATAAATTGATAGGTGAATTTAAGGTCATTTTTTAAAGATTTATTTATTTATTTGAAAGTCAGAGTTACAGAGAGAGAGAGAGAGAGAGAGAGAGAGAGAGAGGTCTTCCATCTGCTGGTTCACTCCCCAAGTGGCCACAACAGTCGGAGCTGTGCCGATCTGAAGCCAGGAGCTAGGAGCTTCTCCTGGATTTCCCACATGGGTGCAGGGGCCCAAAGACTTGGGCCATCTTCTACTGCTTTCCCAGGCCATAGAAGAGAGCTGGATTAGAAGTAGAGCAGCCAGGTCTCCAACCGGCGCCCATATGGGATGCCAGCACTTCAGGCCAGGGCATTAACCTACTGTACCACAGTGCTGGCCCCTCAGGTCATTTTTACATCCATTAAGTACACTTAAAGTAGCATCAGTCTACAACGTGTTATTAACCTGAGGCCGACGCCATGGCTCAATAGGCTAATCCTCTGCCTTGCGGCGCTGGCACACTGGGTTCTAGTCCCGGTCAGGGCGCCGGATTCTGTCCCGGTTGCTCTTCCAGGCCAGCTCTCTGCTATGGCCTGGGAGTGCAGTGGAGGATGGCCCAGGTCCTTGGGCCCTGCACCCATGTGGGAGACCAGGATAAGCACCTGGCTCCTGGCTTCGGATCAGTGTGATGCGCCGGCCGCAGCGCGCTGGCCATGGCGGCCATTGGAGGGTGAACCAACGGCAAAAGGAAGACCTTTCTGTCTGTCTCTCTCTCTCTCTCACTGTTCACTCTGCCTGTCCAAAAAAAAAAAAAAAAGTTATTAACCTGAGTGATTATCTTTTTTTTTTTTTTTTAAAGATTTATTTATTTGAAAGGCAGAGTTACAGAGAGGCAGAGGCAGAGCGAGAGAGAATCTTCCATCCGCTGGTTCACTCCCCAGGTGGCTGCAACACCCAGAGCTACACCAGTCTGAAGCCAGGAGCTAGGAGCTTCTTCCAGGTCTCCCATGCGGGTACAGGGCCCAAGGTCTTGGGCTATCTTCTACTGCTTTCCCAGGCCATAGCAGGAGCTGGATTGGAAGTGAAACAGCCAGAACTCGAACCAATGGCCATATGGGGTACCGGCATTGCAGGTGGCGGCTTTACCTGCTATGTCATAGCACCAGCCCTGATTACTATTTTTTTTTTTTAATTTATTTTATTTATTTGAAACACAGAGTTAGAGAGAGAGGTAAAGACAGAGGAGAGAGGTCTTCAATCTGCTGGATCACTCCCCAAATATCTGCAAAGGCCAGAGCTGAGCTGATCCAAAGCCAGGAGCCAGGAGTTTCTTCCAGGTCTCCCACATGGGTGCAGAGGCCCAAGCACTTGGGCTATCTTCTACTGCTTTCCCAGACCACAAGCAGAGAGCTGGATTAGAGGAGGAGCAGCTGGGACACGAACTGACACCCATATGTGATGTGGTCATCGCAGGCAGAGGCTTAGCCTACTATGCCACAGAGCTGGCCTCTGACTGATTACTTTTAAAAGGTTGTTTCTGGCCGGCGCCATGGCTCACTAGGCTATTCCTCTGCCTGCAGCACCGGGACCCCGGGTTCTAGTCCTTGTTGCTCCTCTTCCAGTCCAGCTCTCTGCTGTAGCCCGGGAAGGCAGTGGAGGATGGCCCAAGTGCTTGGGCCCTGCACCCCATGGGAGACCAGGAGGAAGCACCTGGCTCCTGACTTCGAATCAGCACAGCATGCCAGCCGTAGTGGCCATTTGTGGGGTGAACCAATGGAAGGAAGGCTTTTCTCTCTGTCTCTCTCTCACTGTCTAACTCTGCCTGTTAAAAAAAAAAAAGGTTGTTTCTAAGAAAAATATTATATGATTTTAACTTTTGATGCAGTCAACTTGGGTTCTCTGTACTTTTAATTAAAATTATTTCCTGTGTGTATCAGCCCATTTTTTTGTTGTTGTTGCTAGTAATATAATATCATAGTCTATGTAAGGTATAACAAGAAAAGAGTATTATTTTGGGTCATAGTTCTGAGTGTGCAAGGGCTAAGGGTCCCATCTGATGATGATCTGCTGACATAGTCCCAGCGAGGGTACAGATTATTGCATGGCAAGAGACATAAAACATGCTTGTGTGTGTGTGTGTGGGGGGGGGGGGAGTCTACCTGCTCTCTGTTCCTCTTCTTATTTAGTCACCAGGATTCAGTCTTAGGGGCTACATCCTCAAGATCTTATCTAATCCTAATCATTACCCAGAGGCCTTCCCTCTCAATACCACATTCAGATTAATTTTCCACCTTCTTCATACCTCCCAATTGAGTTTAAGTTTCAGCTCATGCACATCCAAACCAAAGCACTGTGCAATGCACTGTGAAGTCTTCTTAATGTCATTTTGTAGCTGAATGCTTTGTCCTACCCTTGGAATTCCAGATTTTTATAAAAGCAAGGATCTCATCTTTTTCTTTTTTGTAAATGATCATGGACGTTTTTAGTTCCCTGTACCCTGAAGGGGCTGTATGAATGCATGCTTTTGGCCATGACAGCATCTGCTTGGGCAAAATAAAACTTCATTTGGGGAAAATACAGAGCTCCACTCAGCCTGTAGGCACCAGCTGGCTAGTCATACTGCTGTGGGTTGTTTATGATGCGTGTTCATGGGATCCATCCATGCTGTGCTACACTAGTTGTTAAATGTGCGTACTTGAATTTTTCCCTGGGGGAGGTGCAAGAGTTCCAGCTGTATAAATGATATATCCTTGAGTCTCCAGAATGGATCCAAGTCACAAAGTAGGAAAGACCATAGGAAAATCTGAACCAGTTTTGTGCATTTCTAAGAAAGGCAAAATAGTTCAGTAGTTAAGAGCTGAGGATTTGCCATCAGTGGAGTCAGGTTATTTAAATTGTTCTATCACTGAGCAGTAGGGAGGCCTCAGACAAGACATTAATATTCTATGAGCATTTTCTCATCTTTAAAAATGGAAGATTGAAGGAAGTGAGTTAACATATAAACCTGAATAGAGTAGTGGATAACTAATTGCAAACCTACATATATGTTACTTTTTGCTATTATTAGAAAAATGAAACTAGTAAGTTTAGAGCACTGATTATCAAGAGGGGAAAATTCTGCCTGTTAGGGGACATTTGGCAGTGACTGCAGACAGTTTAGGTGGTCCTACATTGCAGTGTGTATGGGGAAGTCAGGGAATACCAAGGTGCTGCTGCTAGGCATTGTATGCTGAGCAGGAAGGCCCCACAACAAAGAATTACATGGCCTCCAATGTCAGTGGCCTAAGTTGAGAAGCCCTTATTTAGACCCAAATAAGCACAGGAAGTGTAAGTTAATTAGCCAAGAAAAACTGAAATGGTAAATTACTGTGATATAATACAGAAAAGCAGTTCATCAAGTTAGTATGGGAGTAGGGTAGGTGTTGTGGTACAGCAGATGAAGCCACTGTTTGGTACACCTGTGTTCAGCTGGTTCAGTTCCAGCTCCTACATTTCTGATCCATCTTCCTGCTAATGTGCCTGGGAGACAGCAGATGATGGCTTAAGTTCTTGAATCCCAGCCACCCCTGAAGGAGACTTGGATGGAATTCCTAGCTCCTTGTGCCCCTCCACCCACGTGGGAGACCCGGAAGAAGCTGCTGGCTCCTGCCTTTGGATTGGCACAGCTCCAACCGTTGCAGCCAATTGGGGAGTGAACCAATTGGGGAATGAACCAGTGGACGGAAGACCTCTCTCTCTCTCTCTCTCTGCCTCTCCTTCTCTCTGTGTGTAACTCTTTCAAATAAATTAATAAATCTTAAAAAAAAAAAACCTGCCTAAAAAACTTGTTCACAGGATCTGTCTTTATTTCCTTTTCAACCTGCAGTCTAATCAAAACAAATCCCCTCCTTCTCAGGAGCTAAAAGGGACTGCATTCGTTTTCCTTTGCTTCATGTTGGAGCTGGTTACAATAATCCCCTTGTACCTGTGTTGTGTGTGGCTCCAGATAAGGAGCCTCGATGGATGTCCTTCTGTTGCCCCAGGACGTTTGCACATATTAAGTGCCCAAGTCCTGAGGGAATTGCTGGATGTCTTTCTTTTATCAGCTTGGGAACTTGTTTGCTGTCATGCCGTTTGCTGTATATTTACTTTGCAATGAATCTAAGGAGGTTAGACCCAACAGACTCTTAGCTTCTTGAGAATGGTGGCTGTGTTTAATTCTGTTTGGTAGCCCCTTATTTAGGGTAGCATAGAGAGCATGTCCAACATGAAATTACCATTAGAAGGTTAATGCCTCTTTGTTGTATACTGTTGGGTGTTAAAGACAATTGATAGCCCTCAAAAGTATCCAATGAACTTGACCAAAGTGATAGATTGAGTACTCCCTGTGCTAGTCATACACCCAATGTGGGTAGAATTTCCATTCTAAATCTTTTAAAAAGAAGGGTAAAATGGAAGATAAATTGAAATTGACCTGAATAATAACAAGTGAGAAAAGATCTGCATTCCAGAAAACCTTGCAGCTTGACTGGGGATATGCTACCCTTGGATGAGTAAAATCTACCACTAAACACATATGAACTGCTTTCTTCTTGGTGTCATGTGTATATAGTATGATCTCTGCCCTCTGGAGATTTATATTCTAGTCTCTAGCTCAGCAGAATTTTACTTAAAGGGTCAGATTACCAATATTTCATGTATTGCTGGCCATTTAGTCTCTTATAATTATTCTACCATTATAGCAGGCACAGCTAATATATAAACCAATGAACGTGACTGTGTCCAAATAAAGTTTTATTTACAATTAAATTATTTACAGTAGCCCACATGCCATCATCTATTGATCTTTGCTCTACAGTGTGTGTGTGTGTATGTATGTGTGTGTATGCAGGTGCAGGCATATGCGTATGGACATAGAACTAGTGTTGGTGTGTGTTTGAAGACATTCTGAGGTGGTAAAAAAAATGAATCAGAGTAGTAGGGGAGATGCTTGATGAAGGGGTCCCATTATTTGACTCTATGATCATGTGTATAGACTTTTTGTTTCATTTTTCTATCAAGAGACTTACTGAAAAGTCATTTATTTTTCCATTTATTCCATAAGTATTGGCTTAGTGGTCATTATATGAAAATGTGTATTCAGGCTATTTGAAGTTTAGTAGCTGGATGCATTTTCCATATTCTAATGACTCATTTTACACATTTGAGCATTTCTGAAATTGGACTACATCTCAGAGTTGATAGTGGTATTACAAGATTTTCCTTAATCTATGGATATAAATTAAGATGCTTGCTTCCTGCAGAAATGTGGTAGGTGTTTTGGCATTGCCTTAAGGATTTCTAGAGCAGGGTCATAAACTTTAGATATTTTGGTTTTTACATTTCTATTTATTTAGCCACTTACTAGATGGAAAGATTCTGAGAACATTTTGAGCAAAAATGAAAAATGCTTTTAAAAATTAATACCTTCAGTCCTGACAAAGATGAGTTGCTTTCCACATCCAGTTAATGTGTGAAATCAACTTCTCATGTGAAGCGTGGCTTTTTCTATACTCCTTTGATGATTTGGGGCTTGTGTCACAGATTTTCTTCAAGCAGGTAAAATATGGACTGAAGTTTCAGAGACAGAATCACGTGCCCCACTGAAGACCGGTTCACAGTGCTCTGTGTCCCTCTGAATGTCTTTCCCTTTGCTAGAAGCACAGGATTTGAGGGCAGGTGTTGGAATGTGAGTGTTTTACCCCGTTTATCTCATTTTTATTTCATGGTGCTCAGGTTTTCTAAAACTGTGACGTTCTTTATTCGGGACTGGCCTAAGAAACTCTCACTCAAAAATTGTGTAAACCTAGATTTCATTGTTCTGCATTTGTTTTCTGCATTCGAGGGGGGAGGTTATGCTGAACTGTTTTTATGATTTACAGCAGCCAGAGATACATTCATCCTGTCCTGCGATATACGGGAAGAGGACATCATATAGAAACATTATTTATGCCTCTGATCTGGAAGGGAAGGCTGTTCCTTGTGCTGCACTTACAGTTAGATCAACTTGCATAGTAAGCACGTGTGTCTTTGTAATTTGTGCAGAAAAAAAGATCAAAGAAATTAAAATGCAGGTTAGTATTTTGCAAGTGACACCTCTGTTTTTTGGATAATGCTGCTAATAATAGTACACCTCAGTATTTGCAGTTGTGGCTGCTTTCGACATGGCTTTCAAATGCTCTCTTTGGAGTTATTATTTGGATGCTGCATTTTGAAATCATCTCTCCCTTGTTTCTCCCTCTTTGCATATTTTAATAAAGGTCTTCAGTGCAAGAAGGTGGTTCAGTATTATTTGCCAGCTGATCATTAGAAAGCAGGAAACTGTGATTGTTACACTGCATGGAGAAGTTTCCAGTGTAGTGTTTGTGGGGTCTCATGAGTGTAGATCTATAAGTATTTCAAACCATGCATTCTTGTCCTAGGGCATTATTGTCCTAGGGCATGCAACCAGTGAGTTAGGAAAGGGCAAGCCAGAAGTTGCAATTCCTTTAAAGGTTTCTTCTTGAAATAACTCTGGAAAATACATTTTTGGATACTGGCATTGTGGTGCAGAGGGTTAAATTAAGATGCTGGCATACCACATCAGACTGTTGGTTTGCACCCCAGCTGCTCCACTTCTGATGGAAGTGTTAATGTGCCTGGGAAGGCTATTGAAGATGACCCAAGTGCTTCAACCCGTGCACCCACTGGGAGACCTGGATGGAGTTCTAGCCTCTTGGCTTCAGTCTGGCTCAGTGCTGGCTGTTGCATCATTGGAGAGTGAACCAGATATCTCTCTCTCTGTCTCTCTCTCTAACTGCTTTCAAATAAATAAATCTTTAAAAAGAGAGAAAAACAAACAAACAAAAAAAAAGATTTCTGATGTCTTCTATTGCCGTGTTTATGTTGTTTTGTCTTAAGGTATTTCAGTAAAAAAATAATGATAATTTTAGAGCAGGTACAAACTGCAAAACAATTTAACTGAGTCTTCCTGTTTTTAGACAAGGAACCAGGGGCAGTTCATGTCTAACCCTGGTGGAGCTCCAGCAAGTGCTCATGGAGTCCCCCAAAGCAACTGTCTCTATATGCTCAGTCTAATCAAGCTCTGGCTGTCTTCCTGTGAGCCTGCAGGAACTTTTGTCTCTCCAGGACCATCTATGGCCTATGAGCCTGTGTGGTAGCATGGATGTGCTAGAACCAGTGCAGTGTTGCCTTCAAACCCCAAATTCCTTTGTTAGTGAACCCCGAATGGGAAAGACCTACTCAGGCTCCCTAGGGATGCAGGTCAGGCAAATTGTTCTCCTCTGGCCCCACTTGTCTAACTCCTGTCTCCTAGGGAGTTCCGGTTGCCTGTGAAATCACATCCTCTGAACCAGGGGGTGGGAGGTAGCTGGGTTGTCTGAAGACTCCCCCCAGCCTAGACACCCATTTTTGTCTTTGGTTTCCACGGACTGAAGCTATCATTCATCTTCTCTCTAGGATCTCTGTTTAACATCCTCGGACCTGGGGTCCAAGTTCAATTTCCCTGCCATTGACTAGTCCACTTGGGCCTCATTCCTTTGTAATCATAACCTCTACTCTACCACCAATGGCTCTACTCCCAACCTGTGTGTACTGATGGTCCTCTTCCCCACTTAATGCTGTATAATTGTTCAGACCTGGTTAAGGCCACTCTTAGGATCATTGGTTACTATCCTCAACCTGTCTTTTATGACCTTGTCTAAATATGATCAGAGTCGGGGAACTTGGAAGGCTTCCATAGCCTTGGCAACTCATGACGACAGCCTAGGGTGGTTACTGGCGCCATAAACTAGAGTGTCAATTTGTTGGGTCAACAACAGGAGCCACTGTGCGCTTGCTCCTGATGTGGGATCTCTGTCCTTAATGTACTGTACATTTTGATTTAATGCTATAACTAGTACTCAAACAGTATGTTTCACTTTGTGTTTCTATGTGGGTGCAAACTGTTGAAGTATTTATACTAAATTGATCTTCTGTATATAAATAGAATTGAAAATGAATCTTGATGTGAATGGAAAGGGAGAGGGAGCGGGAGAGGGGAGGGTTGCGGTTGGGAGGGAAATTATGGGAAGGGGAAGCCATTGTAATCCATAAGCTGTATACTGGAAATTTATATTCATGAAATAAAAGTTAAAAAAAAAAAAGAAACAAAAACTTCCTGGGGGCCATAGCTGTGGGGTAGTAGGCTTAGTCTCTGCCTTCAGTGCTGGCATTCCATATAGGCACTGGTTCGTGTCCCGGATGCTCCTCTTCTGATTTAGCTCTCTGCTGATGGCCTGGGAAATCAGTGGAAGATGGCCAAAGTACTTGTGCCCCTGTACCCACATGGGAGACCCAGTAGAAGCTCCTGGCTCCAGGATTTGGATCAGCCTAGCTCCAGCCATTGCGACCATTTGGGGAGTGAACCAGTGTTTCACCCCCTCCCTGTCTGTAACTCTACCTCTTAAATAAATAATAAATAAAATCTTTTAAAAAACACAAAAACTGCCTTAAATGATTAAAAGGAAAAAAAATCATGTTTAAGGATTTTTCCTGTGGCCCTGACCTCTGAAGTGTGTGGCCCAGGCCCCTTGTCCTCATCCTTCAGGCTTAGGTCTAAGAGAGGTGGGACGCTTGGATGATTCACCCAGTTCCATAGTGGTGCAGGCACCTCCTTCAGAAGCTACACATTTGTTCCATATACATTGTCCTTTATAAACGTCCTTGCTTCTCATGAAGTACAAAAAAGTAAACCCAGACAGGCAGAAATCACTTTAATCGTATATTAATCACATTGTCATCATCCGATCTTAGGTTATCTTTCCCTACCGGATAAGGAGCCCTTGAAACTCACATGCACATCGTGACTTCCAAAGAAAGAAAAGCTATCAAAACACCCTCCTGTGAGAAATTTTCCATTTCTTAGGGAATTCAGGTGTATGAATCACTTCCTTCTGTCCTGTCATAGAAAAAAAAGAGAGCAACGTGACTTTATAGTTCAGCCGAGGAGGCCTGCTTGGCGTTTTCCAGGGAAGATTGCTTATCGTGGAGAAAAGCTGTGTTCTTAAATGGGTTTCTGCATAGACCTTGTAGGAACAGTTTGCAGATGTGGACGGCGTTCCCTGGGAGAGATTTTTACAGTGACTGACATCCCCAAAACCTTCCCAGAAAGAGGAAAATGTGTCCTTTCTCAATTTCACGTATGCTTTCTCCCTGATCAAAAGGTGCGTTTATCCATGGTGGCACCTGAGAAATAACTGTTTTGAACAGGGTTGCTGCACAGTAAAGATGAAAGTATGCGCAAGTATTAGACAGGCCAACTGGAAGGGCTTAGACGTGGAGAATTTTACGTTTCTTCTTGCAGTCAGCATATGTGAAGTCCAGGAAGCGTTGGTGCTGTCATCTGGGGGTGTGATGGAGATCCCCACTGATGCTGGAAAAACAGCAGGTTACTGAAGTGTGAAGTGCCACCTTGGGTACAGGTTGGGGGGTGGGGGTCTATTGATGGGAATAGAATCTTAAATCTTGTTGGCCTCAAGCATCTAGGAGAAGGGATTGGGCAGTAGGGCCTAAGCTGGGGAGTGACACATTAACTTAGTTTTTGCCTCAAATGCTGCGCCTGGATGTCCTGTGAGAGGTCAAGGAAGAAATGTTTTAGAGATGGCCCCCTATACATTTCATATGCTGCTGGTTGTTCATTTAACACATATCCCAAGTGACTATTTTGTGTTGATTAGAGGAACTCTTTCTGTTTCTGTTAGCTTTTACTTTGGGCTGTAAACTGTTTAGGACAATACTTAGTCATCTGTTTTTCTCTTTATTCCCAATTGAACCAGTGAAACTTTGGAAATAGTTGTCACTTAATAGAGGTTGGTTCCTGGAACAGAAAGAGACAGTATCCCTCAGTGGAAAGATCAGACCTCCTTCCACATTGCTTCCAGGATTTCAGAAATACCTCAAATAAGAAATATACCTGAGCATGTGAAGAGCTATTAGCAAAAACTTTGCTGTAGCCGTAATGGATTTAACATAACTCCCAAATCACACCATTCTCCACTGAAGATGCAAATTCTAAAAATAAATAAATAAATAAATAAATAACTGCCAAGGTTGCAAGGATACCCTCCTCCACCAAGAAGGAAGTCAGTGTCCTTTAGAAAGGAAGCATATTGCAGTGAAACCCATTCAAGAAGAGCCTTGGCTGTTCCCAGGGAAACAGTCTGCTGGGCATATGGCCCTTCTGGGCTTTGACAGACTCAGTGAACTGTTGTCCTGAAATGCGGAGAAGAAGAGTTGATTTTCTCTGTCTGTGCCCTACAGAGGGAGATGGGTTCTCAATTGATACCCGAATCCAAAGTTGCATGGCAATATTATTTGATGCTACAACTTTATATGTAGTCTTCTCCTGCTTGGATATTTGCTTAATCAAGGATTTTATTTTATTTATTTTTTGGTAAGGAGACATGATGTGAACTAAAATTTTTTAGGAAAGATTTTCCTAAGCAAAATGCTCACTTTGGGTTCCCATACACATTGTTTCCTTTGCCTAGATCACTTTTCCTCCAACTACTTTCCATCAACTAATGTGGGCACATCATTCAGATCCCAGATTCTTGTTTACTTACACAGGGGAGCCTTCCTTGTATTCTCAGATCCAGTCTGGTCTTCCTTTTTAAGCAACTGGGTCATCTTCTATCACTTTCCAAGGCCACAGCAGAGAGCTGGATTGGAAAAAGAGCAGCTGGGTCTAGAACCAGCACCCATATGGGATGCCAGGGCCGCAGGCAGAGGATTAACCTACTGTGCCACAGTGCCGGCCCCAACACTAAGTCTTAGTTGAACACAGTATATGACCCAAGATTGGGAATATGTGGCAGAGACTGAAGCATTCTAGACTGTTTATGGGGGAGGCTGTTTGTGAATGCAGTTATTTTGCTCTGAATTCTAAAGGAGATTATCAAGAACTGATTGTTTCAAGACTATTGGGGAAAATGCTACTGCTGCTTGTCATGGTATCCATATCCTAAAGGAAGCTCTCCTGTCTTAATATGAGGGTCTTCAAAAAGCTCAAAAATGCATATGATGAAAAAACTGCACATGGGTTAAAAATGTTTTTGTATCAGGGAGAGTGGCAAGATGGCGGAATAGGAAGGGAGCACATTGATAGTTCGGCAAGACACAGGTTAATAAAAGTGGAAATACTGCAGGGTCAAGGAAGAGTAGGGGAAGAAAAAGCAGAGGAAACTCTTCCGGAACTAGTGATTCACAGTGGACCTGCGTGGAGAGCGTGGGAACCCAAGTTTGGGACACCAGCGGCAGACTCAATACACCAGCGCTGGAACGTGAGGTGAACCAAACCTCAATAGCCCGAGACACGAGCGGGCAAGCGGAAAGAGGAGACTAGAGGGAACGAGGCTTGAAACTCCGTGGGGAAAAGTTCACCAGGCTAACTAGAAGAGAGAGAGGAAAAAAAAAGTGACTGATACGGACACGAGTTTCTCTCCGCTCACCCCTCAAAGGCTAGCAAGACAAAGAGCAGGCGCCATTTTGGACATACATCATAAGCAGGGCGACCTCAGGTCTGCACCGGCCCTGAGCCTAGCAGAAAAACCTGACTCTGGGGGGAGGGTTGAAATAACAGGAGATTAGGATCTAACTTGGCAACCCAGTGGGAGACTGCAGGAGAATTGGAGCCCACACCGAGGGCAGCAGAGATTCCCTGTGTGGTCCTTGGGAAAGAGCTTCCAATCTCTGGCTCCTGTGGGTATATCATTTGCCTGCTAACTACCTTCAGCTGTGCGGAATTACTTCCCTTTTGAATCAAAAAAAAAAAAAAAAGAAAGAAAGAAACAGAGATTTACCACGCCTAACCTGGGAGTGTCACCTTTGGCACACCCTCAACTCTGAGGAACCAAACAGAGCTCTCAGGCCACACTCATCTCAAGCCTCTAAGGCTCCACCGAAAGCAGACAGTCCACTTAACATAGAGCCATAGTGTAACAAGAAAAAACACCACAGTGAAGAAACCAAATATCTCCAACATGCCAAACAACAAACGCAAAAACCAAGCTAAAAAGAACAAGGAAGACACTATGACGCCCCAAATGAAAAAGACACTCCAATTCAAGATTATGAAGATGATAAGATAGAAGAAATGCAAGAAGCGGATCTCAAAAAACTGATAAGAACATTAAGAAGTTCTCAAAAACAAATTCTTGAACTACAGAAATCCTTCATGGACAAGATAGAAAATCTCTCTCGTGAAAATGAAATATTAAGGAGGAATCAAAATGAAATGAAACAACTAGTAGAACAAGAAACTGTGATAGTGATGAGAAATCATAATGAAATGAAGAATTCAATAGATCAAATGACAAACACATTAGAGAGCCTTAAAAACAGAATGGGCGAAGCAGAAGAGAGAATATCAGACTTAGAAGACAGAGAACAGGAAAGGAAACAGGCAAACCAAAGAAAAGAAGAAGAAATTAGAAATCTAAAAAATATTGTCGGGAATCTACAGGATACTATTAAAAAACCTAACATTCGGGTTCTAGGATTTCCTGAAGGCATGGAGAGGGAGAAAGGATTAGAAGGCATTTTCAGTGAGATACTAGCAGAGAATTTCCCAGGTTTGGAGAAGGACAGAGGCATCTTAGTACAGGAAGCTTATAGAACCCCTAATAAACATGACCAAAAGAGATCCTCACCACGACATGTTGTAATCAAACTCACCACAGTGAAACACAAAGAAAAGATTCTAAAATGTGCAAGAGAGAAACGTCAGATTACTCTCAGAGGATCTCCAATTAGACTCACAGCAGACTTCTCATCAGAAACCCTACAAGCTAGAAGGGAATGGCGAGACATAGCCCAGGTACTAAGAGAGAAAAATTGCAAGCCCAGAATATTATATCCTGCAAAGCTCTCATTTGTGAATGAAGGTGAAATTAAGACTTTTCATAGCAAACAGAAACTGAAAGAATTTGTCACCACTCATCCTGCCCTGCAAAAGATGCTTAATGATGTGTTACACACAGAAACACAGAAACATGGTCACCAATATGAAAGAAGGTAAAGGAAGGAAACCTCACAGCAAAAGATCACAGGAAGCTCAATTTCTCTTTGACATAGAATTAAACTCTGATGCTCTGTTAAAGCAATGTGTTATGTTCTCTTGATGTCTGTTAAATTCTAATTTTTCAAAAACAGCTGAATTTTTATTAAGAGCTATGGGTTATTTAAATATGTGCTTATTTTCAAAGATTTGAATAATCACCTTGTAACAGTGATCAAATTTGGTCTATGTTATGTCATGATTTTAAGGAATCTTATTTCAACCAGATATTTTGGATTTTGAGCCTTCTTGGCATTTTTGACAGGCATTCAAAAAATCAAAGTTTCAAACAATCTGGACTCTAAAATTTCCAGTAAATCCTGGACTTTGGTTTTTCCAGTTTGGGCCCAACTGAAAAAATCGAAAGACCTATGTCTCTTATCTTACAGAGACACCAACTAATCAGGCTATTTGGACTATATTAGAAGTACTGTCAAGATGTGATGTGGTACCAAACTTTAAGTTTCTATAATGGAAAATGCTATTAATACAAATGTTTGAGAATTAAAAAGTCTAATGATTTTATGTTACTAGACATGATAGTTATCTTAATGAGAAAGCCCCAGAGGCCTAAAGGGTTAAATACTTGTAAAATCCTACAGGTGCTTTCAAAAATACTGTGAAGTAAGCAAGTGCCTCTTGTTGGTTGATGAGTTTATAATTTTAAACATGGCGACTTAAAGTCTTTTGTCATCCATAGTTATATATGATTTGCTGCTCATAAAACTAAAGCGTTGTTGGTTCTGTGTTTAGCTGTCCTCCTATAGGTTGCTATGGACTTTTTCCAGCCACTTCTATTGTATTCAGTACTTTGGGATGGCTCTGTAAACAGATGAAGCCAATAATGTATTAAAAGTACCAACCGAGAGAAAGTATGGTTAACTGAGGTTACTAAAAACAAAAAGCAATTCAAGTCAATTGGCAATCGACAAAAAGAGTTAAAGATTTTAAAAGCTATTATTAAAATTGCTATATTGGTCTATTATGCTATGTTATATGGTTGTACATATTGTATGTTCACAGGGGGGAATTTTATTAAGAGTTTTATTTTAATTGGCTTATAGATAAGATTGTCCATAAATTTAAGCTGCTAAAATCAATCAAAGATACATTTCAATTTGTGTGACCTGAATCTGTGTATCATATGTTTTAAACTTGTTGGTAGAAAGAAACTAAAAACATTTTATATGGTTGTGCTTAAGTTTACTGGTTAAACAAACTACACCATGTTAGATATTTAAGAGGTGTTTTCAAATACATGATTCTTAAAATTTATAGAAGGCATTGGACCTTCTGGTAAAGGTTTTCTTAAGTTGTTATCTAATGGTTGAAACGGTTTGCTAAGTATTCATGTGATATTGCTATTGTCAGCAAGCGATCTAGGACTTGCTCCCTCATTTCTCTATTCTAAGCTCAACTTGTTCTTTCATTTCTCTATTCTCTTCAAGGTAGGAAACTAATTCTATTATGAAGGAATCTGTAGGACGCACAATTTAATCTTTAGACCTTATAAAAGAGATGGCTAACATTTTTCTGTAATAGCATAGCCAAAATAAGAACTTAAATAATAATCTCATAGCTAGATTCACTTCGCCATCAGCGAAGTATACAGTAAGTAGAAAAAACCTCCCTTTCAGACCAAAGGGAAAGAAAGTTTTAAAGTGAGAATATAATTTTCCTCATGGGCATTGTCTACCATAGAAAAACTACTACAGAACATGCCTGTGACTATAGACTTGTAGTTCAGGCCACCAAAGATTAGAGATGGGACTTAGGCACTCCCTTGACTTGCATCCTCTGGTCTGCTTTAACACAAACCAGGAGGAAAAGAAAGCTAGGCATCAGAAGCAATGGGTGGCAGGCCTATTAATGGCTGATCTGTACAGTGATCTGCCCTCAAGGAGACCCAACAGGCCAGTCCACTGCAGTGGCTTTCAATGTGGTAAGCCTGGGCTTCAGCAGAAGTCAGCTTGTGAAGAGCCCTGGCAGCTCTGTCAAGAGCTGGATCACTGGAAATGGATCTGCCCTGGAGTCGAAGGATGCCCAGGTCAGAGCCACAGATCTTACAGGCTCTAAGCTGAAAAGCCCTTCACTCAGCCCAGTTTCCAAAGTGACCACTACAGCTGATGGTATGATCAAGTAGGGTCAGCAACACTGCAGGCAGAACTGTAAATTTCTTGTTAGAGATGCCACCTGCCTTGACCTGGCCAGCTCTCCTCCCAGGCCAGCCAAGTAATGAAAGTCAACAGAGTGCTTCTCCTAGGAGGTTCACACCTCCCTTAGGATATACCCCATGTGAAGAGATAGATAGATCTGGGCCTCTTAACTTACAAGGCCTAAAGCCCAACAGATTATTATCTAGCCCCTTCTGTCAGGTTCTATTTGCCTCTCAATCAGAAAACTTAATTGTAGCTTAGACAGCACCTTTCTTAGCTCCTCTAATAATGACTCTGTCCTTTCTTCTAGATCCTGTCTAGCGCACTTGGGCCTCATTCCTTTGTAATCATAACCTCTACTCTACCACCAATGGCTCTACTCCCAACCTGTGTGTACTGATTTTCCTCTTCCCCACTTAATGCTGTATAATTGTTCAAACCTGGTAAATGCCACTCTTAGGATCATTGGTTACTATCCTCACTCTGTCTTTTATGACCTTGTCTAAATACGATCAGAGTTGGCAAACTTGGAAGGCTTCCATAGCCTTGGCAACTCATGACAACAGCCTAGGGTGGTTACTGGCGCCATAAACTAGAGTGTCAATTTGTTGGGTCAACAACAGGAGCCACTGTGCACTTGCTCCTCATGTGGGATCTCTGTCCTTAATGTGCTGTACATTGTGATTTAATGCTATAACTAGTACTCAAACAGTATGTTTCACTTTGTGTTTCTATGTGGGTGCAAACTGTTGAAATCTTTATACTAAATTGTTCTTCTGAATATAAAGAGAATTGAAAATGAATCTTGATGCAAATGGAAGGGGAGAGGGAGCGGGAGAGGGGAGGGTTGCGGTTGGGAGGGAAGTTATGGGAGGGGGAAGCCATTGTAATCCATAAGCTGTAAACTGGAAATTTATATTCATTAAATAAAAGTTAAAAAAAATTTAAAAAATGCTTTTGTGTCATAGTGAACTTATCTTTTGATTCCATTTCCTTTTTCTCTTCCTTTAAAAAAAAGATTTATTTTATTTATTTGAAAGGCAGGAGAGAGACAGAGAGGCAAGAGAGAGGTCTTCCATCGGCTGGTTCACTCCCCAAATGGCTGCAGCAGTGGATAATCGGCCAGGCTGAAGCTAGGAGCCAGGAGCCAGGAGCCAAGAACCTTTTCCATATTTCTCCAATGGGTGCAGGGCCCGGGGACTTGGGCCATCCTCTGCTGCTTTTCCAGGTATATTAACAGGGAACTGTATCCAAAGTGGAGCAGCTGGGATGTGAACTAGTGCCCATACAGGACCCAGTGCTGCAGTCAGAAGCTTTACCTGCTACACAATATCACCAGACTCCTGATTTCATTTTTCACAGATTTTTTGAAGTGTTCCCATAGCACAAACCATTTGAATGTCCTAGAAATTTTAGGGTTCATGTTGCAAAAATGTTAGGAACGGTGCACCAAGACCTTTGACTTTAGTTAATAGTCTTGTAGGTCACATTACAAACTTACGACGTTTAATGGAAATAAATTTTCTCCTCTCCTGTTACATTTGAGTTTATAAACAAGCCCACTCCTCGGAAGTGGCCTCCTCTTCTGCTGAATGGGCCTTTTCATTCCCTTCCACTGTAGACCATCAGGGTAATGGCACTGAATTGAGCAAATCGTCTGAAATGTTGTGTGCATGAAAAATGGTTTCAAGAAAATAGTGACTTGTGTTTAGTTTATATTCGTGCTGCCACTCTGCCTTGCCTCTTGTTGAGTTTTCACAGTGATTCTCTAAGACACAGCATTTTCATGGATACTCATTCCTATTATTCTGTTGATGTTAGCATTCCTGTAGGGAAAAAGGCACATTAAAAGCTAACTGTGGGTGTCATAATGGACCTCAAAGATTGTGGATAATGTGGAAACCAGTGATTATATCACCTTACCTGGCTATAGGATCTTGAGTCAGGAACGTAACCAACCTGACCTTGATTGACTCACTCACAATAGAAATTGACAAGAGGCCAGTATTCAGCCTGGACAAGTTTATTAGGGGCTTATGCTCAAGCACTAGTAGAAAAGGTTCCACTAGCTCTGAGGAGAGAGCTGAGCAGGGGATGTTATTGGGTTGGGGATGCATGACTGTCCATTCTTGGTCTCTGGTTTGTTCCCCTCTATGTAGAGCTCTTAGTTTGGATCTGGCTTGGTGTTCTGCACAGATGCTGTTGCTTCTTTTGCACATAGCACACTCACAGTGGCAGCATTGCTCGGGTACTGGGATATTTTGGGCAGGCACATGGGTTGGGAAAGTATCTAGCAGTGCTGCAGAGGGAGTCTTTTTGCAGTGGGCATGGAGGAGCTTCTTGCTCCTGATTGGCTGAGAATTGAGTGGGGCAGCATGTGCTTACAGCCAGGGAAGTGGATGCATGGTCTGGTAGGAGGTGGAAATATGGTCAAGTCAGAAAGTGGATACCTAGTCAGTGGGGTGGGCTTGATTTGGTGAATCAAGCCCCGTTTCTATGGTGTCTGAGGAAGACCATTGCTGATTACCCAGATGAATCCAGTGTAATCACAGGGATCCTTAGATGTGAAAGAGGAAAGAAAGTCAGGAACAGCAAAGGAGATGCGATGATGGAAGCAAAGGTTGGGGTGACATGACTGCTGGCTTTGAAGCTGGAGGGCTACTTGAAGCCAGGGAGTGCAGGCTCTTGGAGGCTGGAGAAGGTAGGGAAAGGGTTTGTCCCTAGAGCCTCCACAGGAGGGCAACACTTCTCACCTGGCTCAGAACCCACAGGGATCCGTTCTGTGCTTCCTGACCCCAGAACGATCAGACAGCAAATCTGTTTGGTTTCAAGCCATTCATTTTGTGCTAATTTGTAACAGCAGCCCTGGGAAATTAATACACTGGTGAACACAATGAAGTCTGTTTTCAAATTTGTTTTCCATACCAAAAATTGTGACATGTTGTCTCATAAGAAAATTAATTCATCTGGTACTATTATTTGAACAGCTACTATTGCAAGCTACTGTTCTAGGCACTGAGAGTTCAATGGTGCTTAAGCACTATCGTGGTCTATATGCTCAGAGAGCTGTGTTCCATGGAGTTAGACATCAAACAGCTAGAGTTGAGTGTCTAGTTACACTTGTGGTCTTATAAATAGAAATACAAATGAAAAATCTTAAGGAGTAGTCAGGGAGGGATTTCTGGAAGAAGTGATTTTTGGGCAGAACTCCAAATGCTGAGTGAGAATAGCAGGAAAAGGTAGATAATGGGGAATAGCATTCTTGGTAGCAGGAACAGCATGTGTTAAGGGCTGAGGCATAATGTCCTGGTGCTCTTGAAGAGCTGAAGGATTCTAGTGTGAATAGAGGCAGAGGTTCAGGAAAGAATCTTGCAACATGGGCCTTAGATTCAGTACAGTGGGAAGACATGGAAACATTTTAACTTGAGAAAGAATCAGGAGTGCAGTAGCATTTCAGCTGTGGTACCGAGAAAGTGTTGAAGTAGAGCCAGAATAAATGTAGGGTGATCATGTGTCATCCAAACTGGGACATTTCTGTTTATGTATTAATTCATTCACTTATTTGAAAGGCCGAGTTAGAAAAAGAGAGAGAGGGAGAGGGGATAGGGGAGGGAAAGGAGGTAGTGGAGGAAAGGGAGAGCTTTTCCATCTGCTGGTTCACTCCCCAGATGGCCAGGGACTCCATCAGGGTCTCTAGTCCAGATTTCAGGAACTCCATCAGCGTCTCCCATGTAGGTGGCAGGGACCCAAGCACTTGGGCCTTCTTCTGTTGCTTTTGCAGCTAGGACTCGAACTGGAACTCATATGGTATGCTGGTGTCATAGCGGCAGCTTAACAAGCTGTGTCACAGTGCCATCCCTAACGGGACATTTCTGAGAATGAGAAGGCTTCTGTTAATACTGTGGAGGGGACAACACTACCCAGGAATCCTCTAGCCAAACCAGACACTAGGAGGCTATCATAGTCCCCAAGTGATCAAGAGCAATGGTAGCCTGGACCTTGGAGGTATCCCTTTAAGAACCTCTTTATAAAGAGTATACTTTCCCCCTTGGCTCTTACACTCATTTCCACACTAGAAAAATTTGCACACAAATAATTGCAAACAGGTCCGGCTGCTTTGTATGTTGGCCTGTATAAATGGGCTGGATGGTCTCCACCAGATTTGTATCCTTTGTCCGGCTGCCACAGAATCCACAGCTCTCTTCCCTGAGGAAGTACTGTGTGCAAGCAGGCTACATACATGATAACAGATGCACAAGTGCTGGAATTTACACCCTGGCTGGCCTGCTGTCAAGCTGGGACCTTGGCAGTGTTTTCATTGCTGCTCCCACTGAAATGCTCCAACAGCAGCCCAGTTTGCTGGTGTCAGCAGTGATTTCCACTCAGGGGCATTTATTAGAACCCTCTACCCAGGATCTTTCTTTACTCCTGCCCAGTGCCCAGTTTTGGAAAAGTATGAGGAATGTTTGCAACCAAACACGTGATGGCCATCTCTGCTTTTTCTACCATTTTGTGGCATCTCTTATTATTATTATTTTTACATTGATGCCCCAAATCTACATTGTGTCCTGGAAGCTGTGGCTTCAGTATAGAATAAAACTGTATTCATTTAATTATTTTAAAAAGTTAATTTTATTGTCTGCATTTAAGACTTACAAACTGACATTATGAGCTAGATAGAGATAGTAAAATGTTACTATAGTGAAGCAGATGAACATATCATGTCACATAGTTCCTTTTTTTGTGACAAAGAGTAGCTAACAACTTATTTAGCATAAATGCCTAATGTATATTTAGTCAAATTAGTGTTCATATTGTATATTCTATCTGTAAACTTGTTCATCCTTTGTATCTATTTTGTATCACTGGACCTCTGTCTCCTATTTTCCCCTTCCCCTATCCCTTGGTGATCATTGTTTTTCTGTTCCTGTATTTGAATTTTAATGTGATGCAAGAGGCCAAACCCTTCTATGGTGTGTGTGTGTGTGTGTATGTCATATAATCACACCACTTCTTACTGAAATAGCCTCCTCCTTCACTATACTCCTAAGAGCATCATCTGCTTTTGCCACACTTTGCAGCCTTGCCCCAAGGTGCTCTCAGCTGCTGCCCTCTTCAGGACTTGCTGTTTGCTATGCTCCCACCTTGCATTCTTACAGGCCTCTCTCAGGACTGATTTCCCTGGGGTAGGGGTTTGTTTTCCCTCTGTGTCTGGACTTCCATTTGGTTTCCTGTTTAGTCACTCATCATCTCATGCCTTTGGGGAGTTGTTGGCCTCATAGCTCCACATTCATGGCCATCCATAAGGTGGAGAAAGAGGGCAAAAGTGTATTTCATCCTCTAGTACCTGGCACAGAGTATGTTTTCAGTAAGTATTTACTTTTTTTGAATTATGAATTTAAATCTTATTAAGTTGGTAGCATAATTATGAATTTCATTTGTATTTTACAATGTAGATTTTAAATGAACTTTCCTCACTTTTCTTAATAGACTTCAATTGTGGTAAAGATTTTAAAAGAAGTACTCAGTTAATTAAAAAAAAAAAAAAACTTCCACAGTTTGCCCAGGCCATCTTACTTTTCTTCTGAGTTATGTAGATTTTGCTGTATAGTCAGTTTCTAATATTTTTCATAAGGTCTTTGGTTATGTCAAAACTTGACAATGTTGCTGTGAAGCAATTGTTGAATTTATTTTTGAGTGCATTGACTTCATATCCTCTGGGCTTCTCTTAAGCCTTCCTTATAGGGAGGGCTTTCAGAAGTGTGTGGTTTGGTGTCCACAGATTCCTGGAAGTTCTGGATGGTTGCAAAATGATTCACATAGCAAACATCTAGTGCTGGATTTGCAAATCATATGGTAAAATCTTGCAGGCATCATTGGCCATCAATCATTACCCTGCTGGAAGTAAATGAAAGAGATTAGTGTCCATGCGAATCTTCTCAACTTGGCTTGGACACAATGAGCACCTTGTAGAGCAGTGGTTATCAGAGTGTGGTCTTCGAACAAGCAGCATTAGCATCGCTTGGAAACTTGGTTAGAAAAACAGTGTCTCAGGGTCCACCCCAGATATGCTGAATCAGAAACTCTGGAACTGTGCCCAGGAATCTCTGTTTAACAAAATCCTCCAGGTGATTCTGATAACTTGCTGGTTTGATCGTCACTGCATAAAAAAGACAGAGGGAAGTAATCCTTTGTAGCTATTGCCCTGTCTCTTGTGTGCCTTTGACATGTAAGACATGGAATAAGCCTTTGTTTTCTCCTTAGAAGGTCATCATCTTGGGATTTAATTAATTAACTAGTTAGTTTTGAAACTGGGAATTGCAAGCTTCAATTCTCTATCCGTAGGAAAGATTTTCTCCCTTATTAGGAATGCAGCTAGTAGACACACAGGCTTGAGTAAATTGTTATAAATTGTGTGTGTGTGTGTGTGAGAGAGAGAGAGAGACAGACAGACAGACAGACATTAATTCTCTCATACTTTCCCTAATTGAAAATAGTTTTGTTTTAGGAAGATTTCGTTTTGTTTTGTCTTGGAATGCTTTGCACCAGAATTGCCAGTGGACCAAGAATTCAGGACACAGCACTGTGCTTAGTACTTCCACACAGTGGAAGAAGAGGCCTGTTTTACCGAGAAGCAAGTAGAGGCACAAGGAGGGCACAGGCTTCATTTGAAGTCCTGCGGCCGATAAGCAGCCCAACTGCAGCACACCCTCGTCCTGTACTTAAGTCTCTGCTGTTGACCACACACATTCTTCCTTGCTAGTGCCATGCGGCTAGGAGACAGCACACAGCCATCGGTGCTCTGGATCACTGAACTCAGAGGATCCATGACCTGGAAACCCTTAAAATCACGCCTCCTTCTCTCCCCACCAAGGTATAACTTTCTTGTCCAGGCAAATCTTTGCAAACCTACTTAAGACCAAAGGGTGTTGTTTAGGCTTAAGATTTTCAGGTCTCTGGAATGAAAAAAAAATAGGATATAGTAAAAAAAGAAAAATGCATACATAAATACATTCATATCTCCTATAAAACCTTTGAGGATAGATATAACGCTGCCAATGTTTAATTTTTCCAAATTGGGAAATTGCAAACAAAAAAATCAGAAGCTATCATCAGTTACCTTCATCAATTTCAAATTCAGTCCTTTTTCTTCTCTCAACATGCAGTCCCTGGGTGCTCTCTCCCAAGATACCACTTGTTTATTGATGATTTACATTTGGTTTTTATTGATCTCAGCTCACCTTTGAATTCTAGAATGATTTCTTCACTTGCTGTCCTACCTGTCTGCTTGTCCCAGGGAACTTCAAAAAGTTTTAGCAAAATGAATTTCATGAAAAAAATGTACACAGATTTCAATTTTTTTTTCAATAAAATAAGCGTATCTTTAAATTCTGTTTTCTGTGAACTTCTTTCGTCTTAGAACTCTCCTGTGGCTCCTGTTTCACCCAGGATAAAAGCCAGAGTAGTAAGTTGTGTGGATACCACCTACCCGCCAATATTATGTGATGACAGGAACAGCCCACATCCATGGTGGCCATCCCCAAATCCCCAGCACAGAAATCCAAATTGAAGGGTAATCTACCAATCACCTGAGCAACATTCTTCAAAACTGAAGGGGCATCTTGAGAAACAAGGAAGGACTTGGAAAGGTCACAGAGTGGAGGAGACAAAGGTGACATGATGAGGTACAATGTGGTATCTGAAACAGAAAAAAAAAATCAGTAGAAACAATGGGGACATCTGAATAAAGTCCCAAGTTTAATTACAAATTTTCTACTGATGTTATTTCCCTAGTTTAACAAGTATACCGTGGCAGTCAGGGGAAACAGGCTGAGAGATATGCTTTCTAAAGCATCTTAGTAGCTATTCTACAAACTAAAATCAGTCCCCAAACTAAAAACTGGTGAAGAAAAAGTCCAAGTCTTTATGGTGTCCTTTAAGGCCCTGCATGATCTGGCTCTGAAGAATGCTCTGACCTCCTCTTCAACTCACCCTGCTTCAGCCATGTGCAACTCTGGCCTGGCTGTGCCAGGCTTGGTTTTGTTTGGGGGCCTTTGTCTTATGCTTGGAGTGCTCTTCCTTCAGTGCATGGTTTAGCTCCATCCCCTCCCACAGGTGTCTGCTCAGAGGCTGCAGGTGGGGAAAGGGTTTCCTTGACATTCCCTCTACCTTACCTCTATTGCTTCACCTTGCTTTGCTTTTCTTTGAAGATGGATGCTTATCATCTGTCTCCCTCCACTAGAATGTAAACTGTCTATGAAACAGGGGCTTGTTTTATTTACCGTGTGTCTCCAGGGCAATGCCTAGCGTGGGAGTATAGAGGGGCCTTATGATAGATACTTGTTGAAAGATTGACTAGATTTCATAACAGTTTAGAATGGCTATCCAGTCTCAGAAGGAGCAATGGTCCTTTAAAGACAAGTTGTTTAGTTTTTTTTTTTTTTAATTATCATTTTTGAGGTTCTTTGTGGACTTAATTTATTTTTCAGGATTTTATTTATAAACTTGAAAATCAGAGTTACAGAGGGGCAGAGGCAGAGAGAGAGAGAGAGAGAGAGAGAGAAAGAAAAAGTCTTCTACATGCTGCTTCACTCCCCAGAGGGCTGCAGTGGCTGGAGCTGTGCCAATCTGAAACCAGGAGTCGGAACTTCTTCAGGGTCTCCCATGCGGGTGCAGGGGCCCAAGGTCTTGGGCTGTCTTCCACTGCTTTCCCAGGCCATAGCAGAGAGCTGGATCGGAAGAGGAGCTACCAGGACTTGAACCAGTTCCTGTATGGGATGCTGGCATTGCATGTGGTGGCTTTATCTGCTCTGCTACAGCACTGGCCCCAAGTCATTTAGTTTAATGAAAAATTCAAAAAATTGAACCTTTTTTGTTTGCTCTGTTATAGTCTAGTGAAAACTGGATAGTAGGTTGACACTGGCCTACCAGCTGGGATTTCAGAGATGTTAGGCTAGATGATTCTTCCTTCAAGGAAAAGTGGCATTTTGCTTATTATAAACCTGTGCTATCCAAGATGGTGACTACTAACTTATACAGAGCCATCTACATTTAAATTAATGAAAGTTAAGTAATCTTAAAAATCTATTTCTTTGACATCACACTAACCTTTTTTCTTTTAATATCTTTTGAGAGAGAGAGAAAGAGAGAGAGAGAGAAAGAGAAAGTGTGTGTATTCTTGTCTGCTGGTTCATTCCCTAGATTCCTGCATAACTCGACTGAGAAGGACTGATCCCAGAGCTGGGCATTCAGTTCAGATCTCCCATGTGAGTGGCAGGAGCCCAATCACTTGAGCCATCACTGCTGTCTGCTAGGGTCTGTATTAGCAGGAAGCTGGAGTCAAGAACCAGAGCCAGATGTCAAACCCAGGCGCTTGGGTAGGGGATGCAGGTGTCTCAACCACTAGACCAAACAACTGCCTCATACTAGCTGTATCTTAAGTGTCCAAACAGTCATGTACAGGCCTGGTGTTATGGTGCTTTGCGTTAAGCCACTGCTTTGATGCCAGCATCCCTTATTGAAGTGCCTGTTCAAGTCCCAGCTGCCCTGCTTCCAATCCAGCTTCCTACTAATGCACATGAGGAGACAGCAGAAGATGGCCCAAGTCCTTGGGCCCCTGATATTCACTTGGGAGACCAGGATGGAACTTTTAGCTTCTAGCTTTGCCTGGCCTAGACCTGGCTGTTGTGACCATTTGGGGGAGTGAATCAGTGAATAGAAGATACCTTCTTTGTCTATATGTCTCTCTTTATGTCTGTCTGTGTGTGTCTCTCCCTCCCTCTTTCAAATAAATAAATCAATCTTAAATAGTTGTCATATGTAGCTAGTGATGACCAAACCGGACAGTACAGATATAGAAATTTCCATTGCTGCAAAAATGTTTTGGTGGTACCACAATTTTAGATACATATGTCCTTGTCTTAATGACCTCAGATAATAAAAATCAGTGACAGTAGGAGCAGCTATAATTTATTGTCATTTAGTGTGTGACACCGTGCTATCTGCTTTGCAAGAGTTCTCTCAGTCTCTAGATTCTCGAGAGAAGCACTATTGTCTTTTTCAGATGAAGAAATTAAAGGTCAAAGATAGAAGTTTCCCAAGGCCACATAACTGATAATACAGATTTAAAATTCAAGACTGCCATCCATGTCAGAGCTGTAAGCACTGTGTTTGTGAAAAGTAGAATTCATAGTCCTGAGTGATTATTGCAGTTTGATATATCATTGGATACCATCTCTCATGTTAAATAACCAGATACATTTTATCTTTCTCTTCCTTCTCTCATATCTGTGTTCATATTTACACAGTGGTATAAATTTTACGTCTAAATGGCTTATCATTTCTTATTTGGTGAGTGTCTATCCCAAGTGTGAATGTCAGTGTTGGTTGCGGACTGTGCTCACTACTAGTTTTCTTTCTGTGATGTATGATAAAGAATAGCAGAGCCACATCATGGCCCTGGCCATTTCACTTCCAGTGTTTTCTTGGGGTTATTGGCTGAACATTTTATCTCTGCATTTGCCATATTGCAATTGTGACTGAGAGCACAAGGCTGAAGTCCCAGGCACTTATAGAGTGAGTTAATTGCACTTGGCTCCTTGGGATGAAGCCAGTAGAGCACAAGAAGTTGTTTGCTGAAAGGAGGGAGGGGGCAGTTCTAGACTTATGAGAAGGCCCTCTGACACAGCTGCTTGGTTTGGGAGACTATCCCCAAATAATTTTCCTTAGTCTTGTGTCTCTAGTTCAGAGAGGATTTTTGTTTCTTATTTTGGGTTGTTTGAGCTTACAACTAAGAGTCCCAAAGGGACAAATATCATATGTTCTCCCTGATTGGCGACAACTAACCGAGCACCAAAAAGGAAACCTGTTGAAGTGAAATGGATACTTTCAGAAACAGTGACTTGATCAGCCCTTGCCCTGACTATTGATGAACAACTTAATGCTTTATCCCTTTTAGTATATATTTTTTGTTCTCCTTAATACTATTGGTTGAACTCTGTAATTAATACACAGTTATTCTTAAGTGTTGAAATGTAACTGAAAAGTGATCCCTGTTAAATATAAGAGTGGGAATAAAAGAGGGAGGAGATGTACAATTTGGGTCATGCTCAATCGGACTTGCCCCAAATGGTAGAGTTACAAATGTGCCAGGGGATTCCAATTCAGTCCCATCAAGGTGGCATGTACCAAAGTGGCCATCTCACCAGTCCAAGCGATCCATTTCTGTTCACAATTGATCATAATGATAGGACTTTGATAGGATCAAAGGGATAACATAAACAAGACTAGTGTCTGCTAATACTAACTGATAGAATAAAAAGGGAGAGAACGATCTAACATGGGAAGCAGGATACACAGCAGAATGGCAGATGTCCTAAATAGCACTCTGGCCTCAGAATCAGCACTTAAGGCATTCGGATCTGGCTGAAGAGCCTATGAGAGTATTTTAGGCATGGAAAGCCAATACACTGTGGCAAACAAACCAACCAACAAACAAAAAAACAAACAAAAAACCTATATGAAAGATCTCTGCGAGTGAGATCCCGGTGGAAAGAATGGGCCATCCAAGAAGGAGTTACCTTTCTCTGAAGGGAGGAGAGAACTTCCACTTTGACTATGACCTAGTCTAAATAAGATCAAAGTTGGTGAACTCAAAAGGCCTCCATAGCCTTGACAACTCATGACAAGAGCCTGGGGTGATTACTGATGCCATAAACAAGAGTGTCAATTTGTTAAGTCAACAACAGGAGTCACTGTGCAGTTACTCCTCATGTAGGATCTCTGTCCTGAATGTGCTGTACATTGTGATTTAATGCTAGAACTAGTACTCAAACAGTATTTTACACTTTATGTTTCTGTGTGGGTGCAAACTGTTGAAATCTTTACTTAATATATGCTAAATTGATCTTCTGTATATAAAGATAATTGAAAATGAATCTTGATTTGAATGGAAGGGGAGAGGGAGCGGGAGAGGGGAGGGTCGCGGGTGGGATGGAAGTTATGGGGGGGAAAAAGCCATTGTAATCCATAAGCTATACTTTAGAAATTTATATTCATTAAATAAAAGTTAAAAAAAGAAACATATCTTGGCCTTACATTCTATAAAGAATATTTTTCTAGTATGAATTATTTAAATTCTTATTTCATATGGCCAAAGAGGTTTTTAGAGGCAACTGAGGACATGATTTCTTTAGAATGATTTTTGTACTTTATAATGAAGTGTATATATTACATAGTCTTTAGAATGATTGCTGTACTTTATAATGAAGTGTATATATTACATAGTCTCAATACTGATCAAAATGTTCAAATACAAGGTAGCTAACTGTGCTGTACCATATGCCTGTTTGGTTGAGGAAATGCTGTGTAGGTGGTGGCTTTGGAGCTTGCTTTTGGATAATGGATTCGGGTTTCACTAGAAGAGGTAAATTGATGGGTCATTCACAAGAGAAGGGTATACACACAGATGAAGGGCTTGGGAAATCTGTTAAATCTTGAGAAAACAATGATCACTCACTTCGATGATTACTGTGTGAAAGACTGGTCTTAAAAGAGGTTTGGGATCAGGTCAGGGAGGGCTTGAATGCTCAGTTGAATAATATTTTTTTCTAATATAGCAGAAGTCATTTAAAGTATTGGGGCACCATGCTTTAGAAAGCTTCATTTGACATCAGAGCAGAAGCTGTGATATGTGTATAGTGCAGTGCTTAAAGCATGAGACCTGGACTCAGACTATGCTGGTTTGAATTCCAACTAACATAAATATGTGTGAATATCAGTTTTTACATCTGTAAATGGGAGTAATGATAGTTCCCAACCTCTTAGAGTTACGAGTTTTAAGAGAACATAAGCAAAGCACACGGGGGTGGGCGAGTTAAGCTGCAGCTTGGAATGCTCCCATCCCAAGTGGGAATACTGGTTCAAGTCCCAGCTATTCTGCTTCCATTCCAGCTTCCTGGTAATGCTCCTGGGAAGGTAGCAGGTGATGGCCCAAGTTTTGGGTCCCAGTGATTCACGTGGGAGACCCTGATGAAGTTCTAGGCTCCTGGCTTTCACTTGGCCCAGCCCTATCTGTTGCAGCCATTTGGAGAGGATTCAGCAGAAGGAGGATCTCTCTCCTCCTCCCACCACTAGATAAAAATAAATAAACATTAAATAAAAAGAAAGCATGCATCATGGTCCTTTGCCTTTAGTTTCTGATGCATTTTGGTGTTTTATCTTCTTTTTAATTCTGCTAGTATCATTTGGTTGAAATATGCCTAAAAATGATTGCAATAATTCATATAAGAGTTGGTGTGTGTCCTAAAGATGCTGGGAGAAGTGGCAACGAATGTTTGAATGCCATTTGTGGTATTTTTGTTTATTGACAATTTTCAATGTGTCTTTGTTTCCTAGATTAACAGTAAAATGCTTCTAAAAGGCTTAAACATTAATTATAATTGTTCTATAAAAGATAATATTTTCTGACATATATAGTTCTGGCGTGCATAATTTATGAAATTCTTTTTGTTCCTGCCCAATGGCTTTGAGTTGAAGGATCCTAAGGGAGTCCCCCATTATGATGTAAAAATCTGGATGATGTTAAAATCATGTAGCTGTAGTAATAAGTGGCAGTCTTGCCTTGTGCATTATGTGACTTTGAAATTGTCTATCACTTTTTCAAATGGTGAATTTGATAAATTATTGTACTTAATGAATGTGTGGTTCAGTGAAGTGATGAATTCCATTTAAATTAATGGAGCTTATTCTCATTTTCTGTTTATCATCAGATGTCTTAATCAGCATTATATCTTCTGCCTATGTTATTAATATGCATCATCATAAAAGTGGATATTTTCCAAACAAGAAATTGTCTAACCTATAGAATTTTTAAACTTATCCTCAAATGTTCCTAATTTCATGCACTAATTGAAATGTTACTAATTCTATGCTCAATTAAGTTTATTCTCAATGTTTATCATTGGTGATATCTTAATCAGCAGCATGTATTCTGCTTAAGTTATTAATAAGCATCATTGTAAGAGTAGGAACATCCCAGAAAAACTGGCAAGGGCTGCCACATATCAATTGCTTTAGCTTATTACTGTTGTTTTTAGTTTTTCTTCCTGAATGATTCTCTGAGCGAACACTGAAACCTCTTCAGACTTCATACATAAGTGTCATACCCAAGTACCCTATTTCTTACAGTGTGCCCTGGACTGGAGAGGTTCCTGGAGGGCACCCAGCAGACCCAGATTCTATTCAGTGTTGATGCTTACCAACAGTGTGAGTTGAGCAGCTATTATCTTTTCTCTGCACCCATCTAGGATGTGGGCTACAAGTGCTGTAAGAACGGTAGCTATACTTCTGTGTATAAAACACTACGCTTGTGCTGGTTGTAAGATAGACCTTTCCCTCATGGAGTGTATAGTGTAGTGGGGGAGCTGATGATGAGCCAACACTCCACTATCTCCATTCTTTAGAAAAAAAATCTATTTATTAGCATGGAAGTTCTTGAAAGGCAAGATTTTTTTTGTTTTATTTTTTTGTTGTTGTTGTTGACTGCTACATATATATATGTATATATTTATTTAAAAATTTATTTATTTACTTGAAAGAATTACATAGTAAGAGAAGGAGAGGCAGAGAGAGAGAGAGAGAGAGAGAGAGAGAGAGAGGTCTTCCACCTGCTGGTTCACTCCCACTGGCTGCAACGGCTGAAGCTGCGTGGATCCGAAGCCAGGAGCCAGGCGCTTCCCCCCCAGGTCTCCTATGAGGGCACAGGGGCCAAAGGACTTGGGCCATCCTACACTGCTTTCCCAGGCCACAGCAGGGAGCTGGATCAGAAGTGGAGCAGCGGAGACTTGAACCGGCATCCATATGGCATATGGGATGCTGGCGCTGCAGACCAGGGCTTTAACCCGCTGCAGCACAGTGCTGGCCCCTGCTACATATATTTTAAAAAAGATTTATTTAGGCCGGCGCCTTGGCTCACTTGGCTAATCCTCTGCCTGCGGCACCAGCACCCCGGGTTCTAGGCCCGGTCGGTTGGATTCTGTCCTGGTTGCTCCTCTTCCAGTCCAGCTCTCTGCTGTGGCCCAGGTCCCTGGGCCCTGCACCTGCATGGGAGACCAGGAGGAAGCATCTGGCTCCTGGCTTCGGATTGGTGCAGCGCACCGGCCGTGGCGGCCATTTGAGGGGTGAACCAACAGAAAAAGGAAGACCTTTCTGTCTGTCTGTCTCTCTCTCTCACTGTCTAACTCTGCTTGTCAAAAAAAAATATTTATTTATTTGAAAGGCGGAATTACAGAGAGAGAGAGAGAGAAAGCAAGAGAGAGAGAGAGAGGGAGAGAAATTGTTCTTCCATCTGCTGGTTCACTCCCCAAATGGCTACAGTGGCCAATGCTGGGCCATGCCGAAGGCTAGAGCCAGGGGATTCATCTGGGTCTCCCACATGGGTCATAGGGGCCCAAGTACTTTGGCTATCTGCTGCTTTGCCAGGACCATTAGCAGGGAGCTGGATCAGAAGTGGAGTAGCCAGGATTTGAACCAGCACTCATATGGGATGCTGTCAATGCAGGTGGCAGCTTAACCAGCTGCACCATGGTGTTGGCCCCTCACTGCTATATTCTTAATGAACAAAAATATTGCTTGGCCCATGGTAGGTACTTGGTTAATATATGCTAAATAAGTATATGTTACATATATATTAATTATCCTATATATATCATATATTAAGTGTTGTAACAAAATACATGAAGTCTTGAAAATGTCTTCTGTGAAAATCATCCATTAAAAATATTACAGGCCGGTGCCGCGGCTCACTAGGCTAATCCTCCGCCTAGCGGCACCGGCACACCGGGTTCTAGTCCCGGTCGGGGCACTGGATTCTGTCCTGGTTGCCCCTCTTCCAGGCCAGCTCTCTGCTGTGGCCAGGGAGTGCAGTGGAGGATGGCCCAAGTGCTTGGGCCCTGTACCCCATGGCAGACCAGGAGAAGCACCTGGCTCCTGCCATCGGATCAGCGCGGTGTGCCGGCCGCAGTGCGCCAGCCGTGGTGGCCATTGGAGGGTGAACCAACGGCAAAAGGAAGACCTTTCTCTCTGTCTCTCTCTCACTGTCCACTCTGACTGTCAAAAAAATATTACAGCTTATGGGAAAATAGGATTGGTGTAGCCTGTTCATTATTTATGTGCATGTATAACCAAAGCACTAACAAAAACAATAATTGACACTATCCAAAACACATAGACAGCTCAAATAGATATCTAAATGAAGCTGGAATCTGTTTGAGGGTATATGGTTCTTGGTTTTTTTTTTTTTTGCTGTTTAGTTTTTTTAATATTACATATTAATAAATATTAACATTAGTGCATAGTACCCAAATCAGTAAAGTGCACACCTCTTAAACAGAGTTTAATGACTCTCAGAGACTATTTATACCCCCTGGATATAAATCCCAAAGACCTGAATGCTGAAACTAAAACAGATATATGCACACCATGTTCACAGCATTGGTATTCATAGTAACCAAAATATAGAGACAACTCAGATGTCCATCAATGATTGAATGCATAAATAGAATGTGATATTGTTATATGAGGGGACTTCAAAATGCTTGTGGAAAATGGAATTAAAGCATAAGCTTATTTTGGTGCAAAATCTTTTTGAAATCCATGCATAGCTTGTCCGTAGTACATACTTTGCTGATATTACTCAGCCTGGGAAAGGAAGGAAATGACAGGGGCTGCAACATAGATGAAACCTGAAGACATGTTGCCAAGTGCAGTTAGCCAGTCCACAGAAGACCAGTACTATGTGATTCTGCTTCTGTCATGTGCCCAGAATAGTGAAATTTGTGCAGACAGAAAGCAGATTGGTGGTGGCAAGGTCTGGTGGGGACAACGCTGGGGGAAACGAGGGAAACTGTTTAATGGTTATGGAGTTTGAACTTGAAAAGATGTAAATGTGCAGGAGGTGGGTGGTAGTAGTGGTGGTTGCACAGCAGTGTGCACCTACAACACTGGACTATACCCCTCACATGACTGAAATGGTAGGTATCATATATATTTTAGTGTGATTGTTAAAAACAAAGGAAAAATGCCTACATGCATATAATCACCACTCGGGTCAACATACAAGATGTTTCCTATCCCAGAAGATCCCTTGTGCCTCTCCCTGACAGTTATATCCCCTTGTCCCACTGTTCTATCCTTGACGCTCTCATAAATGGATTTATGTTGTGTGTATTCCTGTGTTTGGCTTCTACTCCCATCGTCATATGTATGGAATTCTTCTGTGTTGCACATATCAGTAATTTGTTTTGTTTTTGTGTAATATCCTATTGAATAAATATAGCACAACTTGCCTACCCAGTCTCTTATTGATGACATTTAGGTTGTTTTCAACTTCTGCTTATTCTATGTAATTCTGCTGTGAACATTCTTGTATATCTATTTTGGTGGACATCTTTCCCCATTTCTCTGGTTTTTTTAAGATTACTTATTTGAGAGACAGAGTTATGAAGAGAGGGAGAGGGAGAGATTTTCCGTCCACTGGTTCACTCTCCAAATGGCTGCCACAGCTAGAGCTAGGCTGATCTGAAGCCAGGAGCCAGGAGCTTCTTTTGGGTCTTTCATGTGGGTGCAGGGACCCAAACCCTTTAGGTATCTTCCACTGATTTTCCAGGTGCATTAGCAAAGAGCTGGATGAGAAGAAGAGCAGCTGGTACACAAACTGGTGCCTCTGTGGGATGCCAGTACTACAGACAGAGTCTTAACCTACTATACCACAAGTGCCTGCCCCCCATTTCTCTTGGGTGGAACTACAGGGACACAAGGTAATTGATACTGTGACTTAGGTTTCCAAAGTGGTTGTACTGGTTTACACTCCAACACCAAAGTTTTATGAGTGTTTCAGTTGTGCCACATCCTGGCTAGCTCATGATATCAACAGTGTCCATGAGATAAAAATGCACAAGGAAAAGAGTAAGAATGGAAATGATCGCTAAGGTGATGAGGCAGGGCCAGTGGAAGTAGACCTGAATTGGTAGAAATTTTGTGAAATAGGATACTGAAGAGACAGGCAAGGCTGGGTATGGCTCTGTGAGAAGTGAGCCCCATGTGCAGGAGAATTCTTTTGAAATTAAAATGAGTTGGAATACAGGGCTGCCATCACATGGAGAGTTGTTTCCTTTCTTTCCAGTTGGAAGTTTTAAGTCTTTTCCTTTATTCTTACTCCCCATTGCCATAGAAAAATTGCTCACGGACCAACACAACTTCTGTGTTACACTGATTGCAAACCTTTATTTACCAGTAACCATCAAGCCACTGATTTTATGGAAACACACTGTGTATAAACACAAAATTAAGACTGGGGATGAATACCATGAGCCTAGATTAGCAATGGAGTGAGGATGTTTGCCAAGCTGTAGTTACAATGAGTGACCTGGAACCCAAACAGAGCCAGTAGGAGAATGACTGGGGAGGCTTATGAGGAAGTGGGAAAAGTCATGGCTTTGGTGTCGTTCTGAGGAGAAGGTGGTTGAGTGAGGAAACAAGAGATAAGGGGAGGTTTAAGAGTAGGATGCTTGCATAAAGATTTTAAGTGGGGCAACTGTCCAGTTCTTGGGAGTAATGGTCATACTGCAGTAGAGCAAATGAAAAGGTTATTGGAGATGTGAACATCAAAAGTAGGAGTTCAGGAAGTCTGGATGAGTCTGCCATGAGAAGGTGGAGGTTGCTAAAAAAGGATAATAGGAGTTGGGAAGGAGAAGGGAGATGCGTCTCCCAGGGCTTCTAGACAGGACTGTTCCTGTGCTCCTCTTCCCTGCACACTGGCCCACAGAGCTGCCAGGGAGCGGGGCAGAGAAACCTTTTCTCAGGTGCCTCCGAATCTCATCAGCCCTGAACATTTTTTGCCTTTTTATGTCTCTTTGTTGCCTTTTATAATTACGTTTCCTGTACTTTTAATTTCATGAGACAGAATGTTAGCAAGTATGTTGAGCTGCCATTATGTTCTAGTACCAAGAGGTGTGATAGAAGGAACTGAGGGATTATGGTAGGTAGAACAAAGATCCTAGTCTAGGCAGCTTGCAGAGGATTAATTTAAAATAAACCATTCAGGAAAAGTCTTCTTGCATGTAAGCTAGAAGTATTTTCTCTAACTTACTATGTGAGACTTAATTGCTCATAGGAACAATTGTGAGTTGTAGGTCACAAAATCTTTTGTAGGGAGATAATTTGTATCTTGGAAAAAATTAGAAATAATATCTATCTGTTCAGATCTTAGGGCTTTTATCTGCTAAATATTTATATAGCTGAAATATTACTTTTTTTAAAAAGCTTTATTTGAAAGGAAGAGTTATAGAGACAGAGGGAGAGGCAGAGAGAGAGAGAGAGAGAGAGAGAGAGATCTTCCATCTGCTAGTTCAGTCCCCAAATGTCTGCAATGGCCTGGACTGGGCCAGACAGAAGCCAGGAGCTTCATCTGAATCTCTCACATGGGTGGCAGGGGCACAAGTTCTTGGACCATCTTCCTCCACTTTCCTAGGTGCATTAGCAGAAGCTGTATGGGAAGTGGAGCAGCCGGGACTTGAACTGGTGCTGCAGGAAGCAGTTTAACTCACTATGCCACAGTGCCTGCCCACCTATCTCAACTGTACCATGGTGAAAAGCCTCTCAGTTGTGATAATAGTTCAATAAACAAAAAGATGGTGTGTTTGCGTGAGGTATTTGCTCCGCTTTCCATTAACGCTGTTGTTAGTGTAGACAGATTGCTGGACCTGAGGAAGGGAAGTTCCAGTCAGAGCCCTGTGAGTTAGGATCAAGTGGTTGTCTGACTTGTCATTGATGGGCTGGAAGCATTAGTTGGATACTGTCTGTTGTTTTTTTCCCTTGGTGGTAGTTTCAACGCCATTTAGCCAGTGGCCACGGGGAATACATCTGTTGAACACACTGGATTTGTTACTTGTTGCAGAGAGAAGAACATGTACTATGGGAAACCCTAGGATGTCTCAGCAAGAAGATGTTAGGAAAAAACCTCTTTCAAAATTTAGATTTGGTTGGTGTGACATAGGCCAGAATTTAAGGAAGTAAAGTCTTTCCGTAGTTGGGGTGCTTTCAGAAAGTGCATGCGATCCTGTGATTGAGTATCTCAATCAATCTTATCTCTAGGGAGGGGAGACTAGAGCAGAGTTAAAATTGTCATTGGTTAATATGTGGTAGTCACTCATTTTAGCCAAGTGAAGGGGCTATTTGTTATTTTGTGGTGGCACAGTGACCTTATTGTTTTCTGTGCTTAGAGAAAATGATGCTGTGGCTTTGTGTGGCCTCACTTCCTTGTGGGCTTGCAGTGGTGCCCTTTCCTGATACTAGCAACGTATGAGATTGTTCTTGTCTAATGGAGAGCAACATGGCCTAGTGTGAGTGCTTGGCTAGCTTCTGGACGTCAGATGATGCTTGTTTTTCTGTTTCCTTGGCTATCTGTTGACAGTTTCAGGGTCACTTTTGGAACAGTCAACACATGTGTCAAAAGGAGGGCATGTGGAAGGAGAGGGCCAAATCTTGAGAGACAGATTTTAATGAATAACCCAAGTAAGAGATGGAAGACTGAAGGGAGGGCAGGAGAATGGGAAGAGAGTTGGTGTTCATGGGAAAGGGACTCCTCTTGGAGGACACAAACAGAATGGATGGGGTTAGACCGGGATTGTGAAAGAGAGGGAGCAGATTGCCTCCTACTGGAGGCGAAGGAAAGAGTTAACAGAAATACAGGCTGCATGAAAGAACTACTCCCTGGGCAGCCAACCAGCCATTGTGTTAGTAGCCATGTAAATAAATCCCTTAGCATGTATCTGGGTCATAGTGGGTGTTCAATTAAAATATTTGTTGATTTTATTATTAACTCTGGGGGTCTTCCATTGAGTAGAAGTAAGAAGAGAATGATATGCAATGAGGTATTCCATAATAGTTTGTATGTAGAGTACAAGTGTATGTGTGTTTGGGGAGGAAGAAAGCGTTTATAACCCTGGGTATACTTGCATATTAAACCTGAGTATGTGTATTTTTTAGAAAGCCTTGATTCAGTCTTTGTGTGGTGTATGTATACCAATCATAATGATATTTTCAAAGTAACTTAAGGCTCTGTAGTTAAAATTATCAATTACAATTAAGAAACATAAATACCCAATGGCAGTACTTCCTCACAATAATAAGCAAGTATGGCTCACCTGTTCTGTTTTTTTATTCTGCCATCCCTATTCCCATCATCATGAGAAACTCATCTCCACCAAAGCTGTATATAGGTCTAAGAATCTACCCCCTCTAGCCTGTTTGTTCCTTATTCTGGATTTGGACATTTGGGTGTTTTTGTTTGGTCATAACTAGTATGATTATATATATATATTCTTTCACATAAACATTAAGGTCCTTGTGTAAATAAATTGATTGGAAAAAGGATTCATTGAGTAAATTCATAGTGAAGGGACTGGTAGGTGAGTCAGTTAAGATGTTGGTGGTGTAAGCCTTAGCTTAGAAATGGATTGTTCCAGAGTAGACCTTCACCAGCAGAACTTAAGAAGGCTTATCCTCCCACACTATGGTCAGTCTTGGCTGTGATGAACTAGAGCACTTGTGCTAATCTGAATCTAAAACCATGATTCTGTGTAACTCTTTGTGTGCAAATATATTTGTTACCTAATAAATCTAGTGGATATATAGCGAACATAACACAAATTTTAAATTTATGTTTCTAATACCATTTTTCATATTCTGAACTGCAATAGATGTCTCTTTATGTATTATTGACTTAGAGTTTTCTAAGAATATATTACAGAAGGAAAGATATGTGAGATTTAGCATGGATTTTTGGCAAATTTTCTCTGTAGAGGTGACATTTTGTAGCATATTTTTAAATACATCTTTTGTGGAAAGGAAAATACATCAAGAAATCTTAACACAGAAATGGTCGTTCAAGGAGTAGGGATCTCTCAATAAAGGGTGGCCCTCTGCTTGACCCTGGGACTGGGGCATAGTTACTATAGAGAGATGCCAAAGAAAACGTTGCTAGGTAAGGTGTAGGTGCTGAGAAGTAGCAGACTGAATGAGAGGGGAGATTTAGGTCAATTGTAGGACTGCAGTGTGGGCAGAAATAGTATGGCGATCCTGCTATATCAACTGTGGGTTCATGTTTGTAGCTCTTTTTCTTTGATAGCTCTTGAGTTTGTTGTCCTTTTATTAATTTGTCTCCTCCCCTTTTGACAAACATGGCTGCCATATCCTCGCATGTGCTGCCTTCAGTTTAATGCCATCCTGGCTTTTGGGAAACTGTTCCAGCTAAGAGGCGTAATTCAATCAGCGTGGTGTGAAACGGGGACAGTGGTTACCAAGGGTCCCACCACAGCGCCACCAGCCCTGCCCTCCCAGCAGAGGAATCTCCTCAAATGGGAGCATTCATCCTGACCCACTTGGATACTCTATTTCTGGTTTTCAAAAATGTTCATTTTCGGCACAAAGATTCCTTTGAAAAATGAAATGTGAAGAGGTGAGAACAGTCCAGACTCCACAGAGCCCCATTTGTCAACAGACACGGTCGGCTGCCTTGTGTGTGGGAGGGAACAAGTTAAATTCCTCTTTCTGAGCTCGCTTGGTCTGTGGTGGCATAGTGTGTGTGTCTTCATTCTTGGCATGGCAAAAGGCACCCAGCTGGGAGGTGGCTGCTCACTGAGAAGAAATAAGGGAGAGGAGACGAGTGATGTCCTCAGTCAGACACCCTTGTGTTCTGGGAACCTGTTATTTCCAGGATGAAGGAAGGATATGGGTATTGCCTAAAGCTTGGTTTGACAAGACTGTCCATAGGATTTCTTTTTTTTCCCATATGACATTTCGTGGTTTTGGGGAGGTTGTATGAAACCATAGAAACAATGTGACTATGATTTATTCTGCATCTAGTTACAGCAGCTGTATTCATTCTTTCATCATTCATTCACCCATTCATCTATTCTCAGTGTTTGTTAAACATTTACTATGAAGTATGGAGAATTTATTGTTGAAAGTCAACATAGTGATTGGCCTGACTTTCCATTCCAGAGGTATGTAAAAACCTAGAGAAGAAGTTAAAAGTTTGGTGATGGTTCAGAAAAGGGAAGGATAGCACATTATGGCAGAAGGTACACAAAGGCACCTTGGCTTGTGTTAAATGGTCAAGTAAGACCTAGCCTAGCAAAGGATGCTGCAGGTGAGAACTGAGAAAGGAAGAGCATGTGGATTATGGGTAATGAATATAGGTCAGATGGTGGTGCTGTGTGTGTATATCCATGGTATTGATGAAGAAAAGCATCATTTGAAATAGCTCAGAGAAAGGGAAATTATTTATGTGGACAACGCAAAGGAATGTAGTAAGACTGGAACTAAGAGAATTACAGTACTTGGGTTCCAAATATGCATTGTCTACATTTCTTAAAGTATACAACATGTGACCAACAAGCATACCTATAGCACTGTCTGCCATTCTCAGCACCAAGATTTTTCATATGTGATCAGTACCCTCAATAATTTTTATCATCTCAAGTCAAATGATGGGTTGTGAGTAGCATTGTCTTTCATTACTCAAAGTATTTTAATAAACTCTTGACAGTGAAGGACAATGAGATTTCTCCTTACACCAGTGAGTGGGTAATTTGATTATTCAACTTTTGTGTTTCCTGGATTTTTTTTTTTTTTGACAGGCAGAGTGGATAGTGAGAGAGAGAGAGAGAGACAGAGAGAAAGGTCTTCCTTTTGCCGTTGGTTCACCCTCCAATGGCGGCTGCGGCCGGCGTATCTCGCTGATCCAAAGCCAGGAGCCAGGTACTTCTCCTGGTCTCCCATGCAGGTGCAGGGCCCAAGGACTTGGGCCATCCTCCACTGCCTTCCCGGGCCATAGCAGAGAGCTGGCCTGGAAGAGGGGCAACCGGGATAGAATCCGGTGCCCCAACCGGGACTAGAACCCGGTGTGCCGGCACCGCAAGGCAGAGGATTAGCCTGTTAAGCCACGGCACCGGCCATGTTTCCTGGATTTTTATTCTTTAAGCAGATGAGAACAGAGTTTCTTATTGTATTGTTGTGCAGATTGTTTCAGAAATTGTGAAATATCTCTTAGATTTTGTGTAAAAATGAGATGACATTTCCATGGAGGTAAATAGCATGCCTTTAAATTATGTATGTGTGGCTGAGAATGATTCTGTAACTTGTTTGACCTTTGGCTTTCTCTTACAGGGGAGCTTGCAAAACCACTTTGCAGAACCCTTTAAAGCACCTACTATTATTATACAGGGCATGATATATAAGTAAACTCAAAAAATAAGACTCATTGTTTTTTTAATAAGGTGATAACTTAAATTTTTAAAAAATTTATGAAAGAGGGAGAGGGAGAGAGAGAGAGAGAGAGAGAGAGAGATAGAGATATAGAAAGTCTGCCATTTGCTGATTAACTCCCCAAATGCCCACATTCAAACATTCAATGACTACATTCAAACATTGTTTGAATTCAGTATGTAGTTTTGCAGAAATAGGTGGCTTCTGTGTTATTGACATTCGCTTGCTAATGCTTAGTGCCGAATGTCAGCCTGACAAAAAGCAGGGAAAAGAAAGAAAACCTTAGTACCAGCTGCCAAATTATCAAATTAAATTATGAATTTTGAAGTTCCTGACCTTGCTTTGTGTCTCTAACAGATACTCATTTAGGGGTTCGACTTCTAACAAGTTGCTTCACCTAACATAGTATTAGAATATTATATATATTTATAAACACATGTACCTATATTGGTGATGCATGCTTTATTATTTTTATTGATAAGAATACCTGAGTAAAATATTTGGAATTCATTGGTATAACAGATCTTTTTAAAAAATTACTTATTTGAGAGAAAGAAGGAGAGATATCTCCCATTTGCTGGTTCACTCCCTAAATGCCTGCAACAGATGACACTGATATAGGTTGAAACTTAGATCTGAGGACTTGATGCAAGTCTCTGACATGGGTGGCTGGGACCTGAGCCATTACCTGCTGCCTCCCAGGGTGCACATTAGTAGGAAACTAAAATCTGGAGTAGAACTGAAACTCAAAACCAAGCATTCCAATATGGTATGTGGGCATCTTAACCACTAGGTCAAACACCTGCCCCCAAACTCATCTTTTAATTTTTTGTTCTCTCACTATCAGAACCTCCTTCCTATTGTTTGAGGGAACTTGATGCCTTAAGAATCTTCATAGGATTAAGTTGGCAGGTACCAATGCCATTTTACTAGTTAAAGTGATCAGTTTAAGTTCATAATTAATCATAAAGATAGGATTGTCAAAGGGATCACATAAATAAACCAGTGTCTGCTAATAATAATTAATAGAATTAAAAAAGAGGGAATGGTCCAACATGGGAAGTGGGATACATAGCAAGCAGACTCAGAATGGCAAATGCCCTAAACAGCACTCTGGCCTTAGAATCAGTCCTTAAGGCATTTGGATCTGGCTAAAAAGCCCATGAGAGTTACTTAGGCATGGAGAGCCAAGACACTCTGGCAAAAAATAACCTAAATGAAAGATCTCTGTGAGATCCCAGTGGAAAGAATGGGCCAACAAAAAAGGAGGAACCTTTCTCTGAAGGGAGGAGAGAACTTCCACTTTGATTATGGCCTTGTCTATATAATGTCAGAGTTTGTGAACTCAAGGTGCTTCCATAGCCTTGGCATCTCATGACAAGAGCCTCAAGTGATTACTGATGTCATCAATAAGAATGTCAATTGTTAAATCAACAACTTGAATCACTGTGTACTTAATCCCCTTGTAGGACCTCTGTCCTTTATATGTTGTACTATGTGAATTAATGGTAAAACTAGTTTTCAAACAGTACTTTACACTTTGTGTGTCTGTGTGGGTGCAATCTGTTGAAATATTTACTTAGTGTATACTAAGTTGATCTTCTGTATATAAAGATAATTAGATAGCAGAGAGCTGGATTGGAAGTGGAGCAGCTGGACTGATAGTCTGAGAAAAGATAGTTTAATAAAAGTGGAGATACTGTAGTCTCAGGGAAGAGTTAGGGAAAAAAACTGCAGAGGAAACTCTTCTGGAACTAGTGGGACACGGTGGACCTATGTGGAGGGCACGGGCGCCCACAGCTCAGGACCCCAGCTGCCAAGTCTACGCACCAGCACTGGAAAGGGAGGTGAGGTGAAACTGTAGTAGCCCGAGACACTGGTCGAAAAGCGGCAGGAAGAGCCTAGAGGGAATGAGGCTGGAAGTCCTGTAGGGGAAAGTTCACCAGGCTAACTAGGGGAAAAAAAAAATAAATAAAAGGGACTGGTACGGACACTATTTCCTCTCCCCACTCACCTTACAAAGGCGAGCAAGACAAAGAGCAGGCACCATTTTGGACATATGTAACAGCTGTGCCAGCTCAGGGCTGTGCCCACCCTTAGCCAAGCAGAAAAACCTGACTCTGGTTGGGAGAAATAACAGGAGGTTAAGACCTAGTGAATGTGTGGAGCTTATGAACTGGAACTGTGAAAAAAAAAAAAAAAAACTGAGGCTGTGTGGGAGAACTCATGGTGTGGGGACACCAGAAACTCAATAACCTTGGCAACCCAGTGGGAGACATTGCAGGGGAATCTGAGCTTACACTGAGGACTGCACAGATCCTTTGTGTGGTCCTTGGGACAGAGCAGATGAATATTATACTCACTGTGGCTAGCGCTCAGGCACTGATTGCCTTCAAGGAGAATAGCTCAGCTGAGATAGAAGAAATGCAAGATATGGATTTCAAAAAATTTATGATAAGAACATTTGGAAGTTTTCAAAAACAAATTCATGAACTACAGAAATCCTTACTGGACAGGATAGAAAATCTCTCTCGTGAAAATGAAATCTTAGGGAGGAATCAAAATGAAATGAGGAATCTAGTAGAACATGAAATTGTGATATTGAAGAGAAATCAAAACAAAATGAAGAATTCAATGGAACAAATGACAAACACATTAGAGAGCCTTAAAAACAGAGTAAGTGAAGCAGAAGAGAGAATATCAGACTTAGAAGACAGAGAACAGGAAAGTATACAGTGAAACCAAAGAAAAGAAGAGGAAATTAGAAATCTAAAAAATATTGTCGGGTATCTACAGGATACTATTAAAAAACCCAACATTTGGGTTCTAGGAGTTCCTGAAGGCATGGAGAGAGAGAAAGGATTAGAAGGCCTTTTTAGTGAGATACTAGCAGAAAACTTTCTGGGTTTGGAGAAGGACAGAGACATCCAAGTACAGGAAGCACATAGAACCCCCAATAAACATGAGCAAAAGAGATCTCACCATGACATGTTGTAATCAAACTCACCACAGTGAAACATAAAGAAAAGATTCTAAAATGTGTGAGAGAGGAACATCAGATTGCTCTCAGAGGATCTCCAATTAGACTCACAGCAGACTTCTCATCAGAAACCCTACAGGCTAGGAGGGAATGGCAAGACATAGCCCAGGTACTAAGAGAGAAAAACTGCCAGCCCAGAATATTATATCCTGCAAAGCTCTCATTTGTGAATGAAGATGAAATAAAGACCTTTCATAGCAAACAGAAATTGAAAGAATTTGTCACCACTCGTCCAGCCCTGCAAAAGATGCTTAAAGATGTGTTACACACAGAAACACAGCCATCAATATGAAAGAAGGTAAAGGAAGAAAAACTCCTAGTAAAAGATCACAGGAAATTCAAAGCATACATTAAAATATCTTTGGGAAAATGGCAGGGCAAAGTTACTGCTTATCAATAGTCACATTGAATGTTAATAGCCTCAACTCTCCAGTTAAGAGACACAGACTGGCTGAATAGATTAAGGAACAAAACCTATCTGCAGAGTGAAGTGAAAGGTTGGAAAAAGATATTCCATACCAACATAAACCAAAAAAGAGCAGGGATAGCCATCTTAATATCAGAAAAATAAACTTTTGGAAAAGGATTGATTTACTTGGAACTATGAGAATTCTAATACAAAGTTGTAATGGGTATCTTGGTTTAAATTTTAAATTTCTGTAAGAATAACAAAATTATTTAGATTTTCTGTCATTATTTTTAATGGTTTTTGTCATGTTAGTGTCTGAATCAGAGATATATTAAGGCAGAGAATGTAAATTTGAGAGATTGCCATTTCCTTTATTTCAGATCCATAAATGCAAACTAATATCCCAGCAGTACCTCTGTTGAATGAACAGTCTTTGGTATTTCTGCACACCCCCACCTCCCCTACATAGCTGATTTTCTCAGAGTTGTTACCCTCCTGATGTGATTATATGGAAGAAGCTATATAGTATACAACCCTGTCTTCTGGTCCATTGATGAGTCAAACTGATTTAGGACAGTACTCACACCTAGGCCAAAATCCTTTTCTAACCAAAATGGATTCCTGTTTACATGACAAATTGCAAAACTGGTGGCAATGTTGCAGCACAGGAATTTATACAAAGAAACCAGGTCAATAGTAAGAAAAGCCAATTTAAGATTGGCTAAGATTGGTCTTAGCTATTATGAATTAAGATGCAATAAACATTAAGGTGCAGACAGCTCTTTTATTTGCCAATTTAATTTCCTTTGGGTAAATTCCAAGGAGTGGGATGGCTGGGTTGTATGGTAGGGTTATATTCAGGTTTCTGAGGGATCTCCAGACTGATTTCCATAGTGGCTTGACCAGTTTGCATTCCCACCAACAGTGGGTTAGTGTCTCTTTTTCCCCACATCCTCTCCAGCATCTGTTGTTGGTAGATTTCTATATGTGAGCCATTCTAACCGGGGTGAGGTGAAACCTCATTGTGGTTTTTATTTGCATTTCCCTGATGGCTAGTGATCCTGAACATTTTTTCATGTGCCTATTGGCCATTTGGATTCCCTCTTTTGAAAAATGTCTATTGAGGTCCTTGGCCCATCTCTTGAGTGGGTTGTTTGATTTGTTGTTTTGGAGTTTCTTGATCTCTTTGTAGATTCTGGTCATTAACCCTTTATCTGTTGCATAGTTTGCAAATATTTTTCCCATTCGGTTGGTTGCCTCTTCACTTTCCTGACTGTTTCTTTTGCAGTACAGAAACTTCTCAATTTGATGCAATCCCAATTGTTAATTTTGGCTTTGACTGCCTGTGCCTCTGGGGTCTTTTCCAAGAAGTCTTTGCTGGTACCTGTATCTTACAGGGTTTCTCCAATGTTCTCTAATAATTTGATGGTGTTGGGTTGTAGATTTAGGTCTTTATTCCATGTTGAGTAGATTTTTGTGTAAAGTGTAAGGTAAAGGTTTTGCTTCAGGCTTCTGCACATGGAAATCCAGTTTTCCCAGCACCATTTATTGAATAGACTGTCCTTGCTCCAGGAATTGGTTTTGGATCCTTGATCAAATATAAGTTGGCTGTAGATGTTTGGATTGATTTCTGGTGTTTCTATTCTGTTCCATTGGTCTATCCATCTGTTTCTGTACCAGTACCATGCTGTTTTGATTACAACTGCCCTGTAGTATGTCCTGAAATCTGGTATTATGATGCCTCCGGCTTTGTTTCTGTTGTACAGGATTGCTTTAGCTATTCGAGGTCTCCTGTGTCTCCATATGAATTTCAGCATCACTTTTTCCAGATCTGAGAAGAATGTCTTTGGTATTTTGATTGGTATCACATTGAATCCATAAATTGATTTTGGGAGAATGGACATTTTGATGATATTGATTGTACCAATCCATGAGCATGGAATATTTTTCCATTTTTTGGTATCCTCTTCTATTTCTTTCTTTAAGATTTTGTAATTCTCATCGTAGAGATCTTTAACGTCCTTGGTTAAGTTTATTCCAAGGTATTTGATTGTTTTTGTGGCTATTGTGAGTGGGATTGATCTTAGAAGTTCTTTCTCAGCCATGGCATTGCCTGTGTATACAAAAGCTGTTGATTTTTGTGCATTGATTATATATCCTGCTACTTTGTCAAACTCTTCTATGAGTTCCAATAGTCTCTTAGTAGAGTTCTTTGGATCCCCTAAGTAAAGAATCATATCTTCTGCAAAGAGAGATATTTTGACTTCTTCCTTCCCAATTTTTATCCTAAATTTTAACCTCTGTTTCTTGCCTAATAGCTCTGGCTAAAACTTCCAGAACTATATTGAATATCAGTGGTGAGAGTGGGCATCCCTGTCTGGTACCAGATCTCAGTGGATATGCTTCCAACTTTTCCCCATTCAATAGGATGCTGGTCGTGGGTTTTTTATAAATTGCTTTGATAATATTGAGGAATGTTCCTTCTATACCCAATTTGCTTAGAGTTTTCATCATGAAAGGACGTTGTAATTATCGAATGCTTTCTCTGCATCTATTGAGATGTTCATAAGGTTTTTCTTCTGGATTTTGTTAATGTGGTGTATCACATTGATTGATTTGTGAACACTGAACCATCCCTGCATACCAGGGATAAATCCCACTTGGTCTGGGTGGATATCTTCCTGATGTGTTGTTGCATTCTATTGGCCAGAATTTTATTGAGGATTTTTACGTCTATGTTCATCAGAGATATTGGTCTGTAATTTTCTTTCAATGCTGCATCTTTTTCAGGATTAGGAATTCAGGTGATATTGGCTTCATATAAAGAATTTGGGAGGATTCCCTCTTTTTTGATTGTTCTGAATAGTTTGACAAGAATTGGATGTCTGGTAGAATTCAACAGTGAATCCATCCGGTCCTGGGCTTTTCTTTGTTGGGAGAGACTTTATTACTGATTCAATTTCTTCTCAGTTATGGGTCTGTTTAGGTTTTCTATGTATTCATGGTTCAATTTAGGTAGGTTGCATGTCCAGAAATCTATCAATTTCTGATAGATTTCCTTGTTTGCTGGCATACAACTCTTTGTAGTAATTTCTGATGACTCTTTTTATTGCTGTTGTGTCTGTTGTTACATTCCCTTTTTCATCTCTGATTTTGAATTGTGTCTTTTCTTTTTTTAGTTAATTGGGCCACTGGTGTGTCAATTTTGTTTATTTTTTCAAAAAACCAGCTGTTAGTTTTGCAGATCTTTTGTAATTTTTTTATTCAATCCTGTTGATTTCTTCTCTGATTTTAATTATTTCTCTTCTCCTACTAGTTTTGGGTCTGGTTTGCTGCAGTTTTTCTAGATCCTTGAGATGCACTGAAAGCTCATTTATTTGGTGCCTTTCCAATTTCTTGATGTAGGCACCTATTGCTATAAACTTTCCTCTTAACACTGCTTTTGCTGTATCCCATAAGTTTTGATATGTTGTGTTGTTATTCTCATTTACTTCCAGAAAGTTTTTGATTTCTCTTTTGATTTCTTCTATGACCCAGTGTTCATTCAGGAGCATGTTGTTCAGTCTCCATGTGTTTGCATATGCTCTAAGGATACCTGAGTTGCTAATTTCCAGCTTCATTTCACTGTGGTCTGAGAAGCTGCATCGTATGATTCTAATTCTTTTGAATTTGCTGAGACTTGCTTTATGGCCTAGTATGTGGCCAGTCCTAGAGTAGGTTCCATGTATTGCTGAGAAGAATGTAAATTCTTAAAGTGTAGGATGAAAAGTTCTGTAGATATCTGTTAGATCCATTTGGGCTATAGTGTTGATTAAATCTGCTGTTTCCTTGTTGATCTTCTGTCCGGTTGATCTATTTCTGAGAGTGGAGTATTAAAGTCCCCCAATACTATTGTATTGGAGTCTAAGTCTCCCTTTAAGTCTCTCTCTCTCTCTCTCTTTTTTAATTTTTTTTGGACTGGCAGAGTGGACAGTGAGAGAGAGAGACAGAGAGAAAGGTCTTCCTTTGCCGTTGATTCACTCTCCAATGGCCGCTGCGGCCGGTGCGCTGCGGCTGGCGCACCACGCTGATCTGAAGGCAGGAGCCAGTTGCTTCTCCTGGTCTCCCATGGGGTGCAGGGCCCAAGCACTTGGGCCATCCTCCACTGCACTCCCGGGCCACAGCAGAGAGCTGGCCTGGAAGAGGGGCAACCGGGACAGAATCCGGTGCCCCAACCGGGACTAGAACCCGGTGTGCCGGCGCCGCAAGGCGGAGGATTAGCCTTAATATCTTTTAAATAAACATATCTTTTAAATAAACCAGTGCCCTGTAATTAGGTGCATATACATGTATAACAGTTACATCTTCCTGTTGAATTGATCCCTTAATCATTATATAGTGCCCTTCTTTGTCTCTCTTAATGGTTTTTGTGTGTTAAAGTTTATTTTTTCTGATATTAAGATGGCTGTCTTAAGACCACAATAGCTAAGATGACTGTGTTCAGAGTCCGTGGCCACTAAGCCAATGAAGTGATCAGGGAGCAGCAAATGCCTTGATTTTCAATCATCTTAGGTTTTTTTTTTTTTTTTTTTTTTTTTCCTCTTTTAACTCAACACTCTCTCTTGATCTTTATCTTACTTGAGTCTTCCTGTCCTGCAGATCTCAGTCTAAAGTCACTTCTGAAAAGAGACAATTTCTGACCTCTCAGCACCCTGTTTTTCCATTAGAGCACTCCTCATGATTTGCAATGGTAGCTTTACTTGTGTGATCTCTTAGTTTACATTCAAATACCCCTGGGAGAAATAAGCTTTGGGAACCTTAGTGTCCACTACTATACATCTAAACACTGCATAGAACTTAGCCCACAGGCATTCCTCAAATATTTTGATTCTTATTAACTAAATGAATGACTCCATCACTTACTAGAGGTTTAGTGACATAATTCTCTTACCCAAAGAAGAACAATTAAATTTGCCTTAATGAAAGAAGTTAAATACTAAATAACTAGATTTTAGGGGCTAGTGTTTAGCTCTGGGGGACCACCAACCGTTGTACTCTTTGATTTTCTCATCCTCCTTGGATGCCCCCTTGGTGATGACATCACCCCTGTTGAGAATGCATGGATTAAGCTTTTAGTTTCTCAGTATCAACTTCTATAAGAGCGCAGCACATCTAATTTGGAGGGTTGCTGTGAAGATTAAAGTGTCTTTTCATATTGTAGATGCTTAGATATGGGTACAGGGTGTTCTCTATTAAATGTTAATTGCATTTCAAGTTGAATAGAGTTGGTCCAGTAATTTTTGTGTTGATGTTACAGCTTTTATAACATGCAAATCTGAAAGATGAGACATAAACAAAATAACGTTGACTGAAAAGGCACAGAGGTTTTTCCAAGATTTCTGCATTTAATGGAGATTTTTGCTTTTGACAGTTTACTTAGCTTAATTTAATTTCATTCTTGGAATTTCCTAAGGAATGCCTGATAGTGTAACTGGAGCACAAAGTAAAAGCCCACACCTGTGTTATTCAATTTAGAGCATAAAATAGGAAAGCACACCTATATAGATTCTCCCAAGAATATACCATTAGACAGTAATTAAATCCCCTAAAAATAGTTTAGTCCTATTATATATGCATTTTCTAGGCTTCAGAAGAGGTTATGAGTTATAAATATGAAAATGTGCAATTTTGGGCATGTTCCCTTCTTTTCAATTAGTCTTCATAAATTGTTTTTCCTGTGGATAATAATTTTTATTAAAGGAAACACCACAAATGCACATCTCCATAGCAACTGACTAGAATCCCTTGCCAAGTTATCTTCTTCTCTATTGGATTTATCAGGCCCCAGGTAGTTCACTCTTGCAGAAAAGAGACCCATTTTCAATTAATTAGGAGGAAGAAATAAGATCAGGACTTTTACTTGCAGGTTAGTTTACTATGGTGTGTGTTTACATATGTCCCATTGATGAGATAGGGGAAATGCCTGTTGATCACCAACTTGCTCTTCAGTTTTGTGCTCAAGGATAGTTTGTGTCTAAAGAATGTATTTCCCTACAAGATACCAGGGGAAATAAGCACCCCCTTGCTCCCCAGAGCAATGCTCCTTATCCTACGGACTGAATGCCATGTCTGTGAAAATTTGAATTGTGTTTTTCATGGTCAACTTGCTTAAGAATTATTTGAAGTCTGGAATTATTGCTTATCTGTAGGTTAAAATGAGGAAGATGATTCACAAATTCACTGATGCCATTCACTTGGATGAGACTTAGCAGCTAAGGTAGGCCTGAACACACCTTTCTTTTACTTACCTATGAAATGGCTTTGGGACAAGACCCATCAGTCTTCTTTCCAAGTCCCTTTAAAAGAGGAGCAAGGCAATTTATTTGTTCAATTTTTTAGGGCATATTTACTGAGTACTAGCTATGTGCTGCACACCATGCTAGGCACTGGAAATAGAGTGGTGAATTGACAGAAATGGTCCTGTGCTTTCATGGAACTTATGGCCTGAAAGGCAAGGTAGACACCTCAAAGGAAATTTCCAGAATAGGGAGTGTGACCAGGCAGAAAGATAGTATACATAACTTAGTCTGGAAGGTCAAACAGAGCATCTTACAGACCTGAATAGACATTGGAAGTAGGCCACATAGAAAAGCAAAGAGATAGGAGGTACAGTGGGAGTAAAGATTCCAGACAGGGAAGAGACCAGAGGAGCTCATGTCAGGGGGTTCTGAAACTAGTGAGAAGGCAGGGAAGGAGTGAAAGGAGCGTGGGCAGAATGACAAAATGCCTCAGGCATTGCCTTGAGATGCTTGAATTTATCTATTGTGTAGAAGGGAACCCTTGCCAAGTTTAAGCATAGGAAGGGTGTGTTGACTTGCCTGGCCACACTATGGAAGTGATTGGGGTATGGAAGGGATGAAAATGGACTGAGTGGCCCAGCTTCTTCACCAGGACCCTCATTCTGAACCTGAGTTCCTAAGAGGGTTGGTGCCTAAGGATGCGGCCTTCCTACAATTTCCTACAGTCTGCCTGTCCGACTATCTCCTCTTAGCCTGGTTGAAAAGAAGGTTCTTATAGAAACAGCCTGTTGCTCTTTTCAGCGCTGAAGCTCTTCGCTTTATCTAATAGATGGGCAGATGGTAGAACAGTTCAGCACCCCACACCACTAGCCAAACACCTCTTTTCTGGCTAGAAAGTTTAGACTCTGTCCTTTGCCTGGTTGTAATGATATAGGGAGTTGTCCTTTGCCACTGAGTTAACTTCCGAAAAATTACCACCCCTGGATACAGCCCAAGGGGAGGAAAGATCTTGTGGAGAGCAGAACTCCTATCCCTCATTCTTGGTGTTGCTTCTTATTGTTTAGCACTCTGAACATTGGGGATTTATAGCATCTTGGCACTGTGTTTGCTGTTAAATCTGCAGGATGATAAACTGCAGAAAACCGGAGCTTTGAAATGATCATCTGAGACAAGTATAGATAAAACAAAGCAGGTGTCCTGAATTCCTGACCTGTTGACTAAAGCAGAACTTAACTGGAAACAAAGCTAGGACCAGCTTTGTCTAAATGAAAGGGTATAAACTTATTTTAAAATATTTATTCAGAATCTCTCTATGAATTCTGGCATTGCTATCTCTTTAGTCAGAGAGAATGAACTTAATATTCCTGGCAACAATTAATGGTTCATTTGTGGCAGTCCCTGTGACATCTTTATGATTCGATAGGATGAATCATGGAAATTCTACCCTGCCCAAGCTTACGTCCCAGCAGAGATTGAATGGAAAATCTGCTAGAAGATGCGTCAGTTTATTCCCACATTGTCTGGATCTGATAAACCTTGCATGCATTTTGAGTATCACATTACCACAATTGACTTTGCTGTGTTGCCAGCTAGTTTGCATGCTACAAAATGGAAGCAGTTTGCACTTAGTAAAAATGCCATCTATGAAACAGTAAAACATAATTATGTGTGCTCGCCCTTCCTGATCTCCATTTCATCTAGCAGCAGTTCACAGCCTCCCAAAGTGCAGCTCTCTAAGTATAACCTCCCAAGTCTGATGCCTAGCTACCTGCTCTTGCCTCTCTTGAAATTATCAATCATACCAGGGACTCATCTAGTCCCAGAAGAGATTGTGGTGGGTGAGGCAGATGTGGTCCCTACTGTTATGGCACAGAGATCAGAAGGTATCCTTTTGTTTGCTGGTTACCCAGGCATTTATCACCATGAAAATTATTTTTGAAAGAGTTTTTCTCCTTGAGAAAATTTAGTTCTCTCAACGCTGTGTTCATGTTTCTAAATGGTAATAAAAAGTATTTGTGTTCTTTAAGCCCCTTAAAATTTTTTTTCAATTTTATTTGAAAGAGACACAGTGATGGAGATCTTTCATACTCTGGTTCACTCTCCAGATGTTCTTAACAGCCTGAACTATGCCAGGCCAAAGCGGAGCTGGGAACTCAATTCAGGTCTATCGTAGGGGTGGCAGGAACTCAGGTACTTGAGCTGTCATAGGCTGCCTCCTAGGGTGCACGTTAGCAGGAAGCTGAATCCAGATTGGAGCAGTAGAGACTCAAACCACTCACTCTGATATGAGATGCAGGCATCCCAAGCTGCAACTTGAGCTATCCCCTTTTAAGCTTCTTTAAGCACATGAGATGGAATATTCCCATACTATTACATAATCATGCTTTTATTTATTTATTTTTTATTTTTTTTATTTTTGACAGGCAGAGTGGACAGTGAGAGAGAGAGACAGAGAGAAAGGTCTTCCTTTTGCCGTTGGTTCACTCTCCAATGGCCGCCGCGGAGGCATGCTGCGGCCGGCGCACTGCGCTGATCCAATGGCAGGAGCCAGGTGCTTATCCTGGTCTCCCATGGGGTGCAGGGCCCAAGCACTTGGGCCATCCTCCACTGTACTCCCTGGCCACAGCAGAGAGCTGGCCTGGAAGAGGGGCAACCGGGACAGGATCGGTGCCCCGACCGGGACTAGAACCCGGTGTGCCGGCGCCGCTAGGCGGAGGATTAGCCTAGTGAGCCACGGCGCCGGCCATAATCATGCTTTTAAAGAATAGTTAATGGGAAATTATTTAGTATGTAACATTAAAGGTGGAAGAATACCAACTTTGTGTACCAAATATGTGTATATGAATCGATCTATAAATATTTGGATAAATGAGTAAATATAAATATTTAGAAAAATAAATAAATAAAGGCTGAGTGGAATGATGTGAAAATGGCAATAGTAATGATGTGTAAATAGAGGCATTGTGGTTATGTTATTCCCTGAACTATTCCATGTTTTTCCTGTTTCCAAAATTAACCATTTATTACTTTTATAATCAGCTGAAAATGTTATTAAAATAATCCTTAGTCTTGAACTGAAATAGATATATTATCATGCAGGTGCCCACACCAAACACTTAAAGTGTCTTATAACAGGGAGAGTAGTTAGTAAGGAACATCTTCCTATCTCCTGTTTCTTAGATTCCAAATGCTTACCTCCCTACAGGAAGTCACATTTATTTTGCTTATTTCTATCCAGTTCTTCTGATTAATTCAGGGAATTATTGTCACAGGGGAGAAATTATTGCATTTCAGCATCTCCTTAAGTCACAGCTCAGGCAAAATGTGAACAGGTTAGAAGTGGTGAAAATAAGTAAAGGTATACACAGTGAGAAAATCTAGTTGGGATATCTTTGGAAGTCCTGGACACCATTGGGGAAGAGGACTGATTGGGGGTAGGTCTTCTGTAGTAACATCCAGTGAAACTCCTTTGGGGCCTCCAAAGGAGTTCCTAGTGTGGTGTCTATGTGTTGTGTGTTATGAGGTCTGCACATATGTATGTACTGTAAGTATTCTTGGTAGTCAGCAAATCATATCATATAAGTAAATAAACATTTATACAGTATATTATATCTATAATTATATGGTATTTTTTTTTCAAATGGGACTTAAAAATTCTAAACCTTATCCAAGGTGAAACTTAACAACAATAGAGGTAAAAGGAAATGAGCAAAATAAAATTACATAAGGAATGTGGGGTACTGTCATCTCTTGGGGTACCAAGGTGTTATAAACTTGGAGTAACACTATCTCTTGAGGGTGCCAAAATATTATAAATCCCAAGTCTGCCAAATATCCATAGGCTGTGCGGCTCAGAAGGCTGTTTTGGGAACACAGGTGGATTTGTTTTCTGACTTGGGTGTTCCCTCCTTCTTTAAGTTTTGCTCCTGGAGTCTGTTGCATCTGGCCTTATGAGCTGATGGCAGTTCAGTGGCCGTGACCATAGCTGTCGTTGCAGTTGTGATTTTAAGGTCTTTTAATAGTCTGTTTTAACCACAACCATTGGATACCAAGAATCAACATTATAAACGATAATGGGCCCTAATGATGTGGTTCATTAGGTGGTCATCTGAGTTATAGAGGGTCTTGTTCTGGGGGCAGGAGTTTGCACAGACATTAATTATATGTTGGAATGATTGGGATTCTGATTGGAATGCAGTGTACTCCAGTGACCCTCACTGTAAAGATAGTCCCTTTTCAAGAGAGCACCCGAGACTTTAGGACAAAAATTTGCACACAGGCTTAATGAGGAAACTTTGCATAGCAGTTCTCAGTGTTGTCATACACAATTATGGGACACAACCTCCAAGCCTTTGCTTGTTTGTGGCCTGAGAAATAAAATCCGAGGACAGATGAAACTTGGTTACCACATTCCTTGCTAATTTCTTCAGTGAAGGAGATGCTGATGCTTGGGTGACAAATATTAAGGTCTGGCTCTGCTTTCCTCCCAAGAAGTGGGGCTTCACCATGAGGCAAGCTGTTAGGGGAGGGCAGAGTTTTATGGAGTGTTAAAAAGTTTATGTGACAATATTCACACTTTTGAAGAAAGAGAATTCAAAGACAGCTTGAATCCAGCTTTGTGACATCATAATCACACATACACACCAGCTTTCTTCATGAAAAATTCCTTCTTGCCAGTCTAAGTGGCTCTGTTGGGGACAATGTTATGTTTTATTGATGTAATTGAGGATTTTTCAGTGTTTTCTAACCATACATCTAATTAAGTGTATGTGTCACATGAAAAACTTCATAGAGACCAATTACAAATGTTTGCATCAATAAAAATGAGATCTTATGTAGAGGTAGCAGAGCAAAAGTAAAATTAAGTCAGGAATCCAGTTTACAAATGTGTCTTTTGAGTGCTTACTTTGTGCCAGGAACCATGTTGGGAGATGGAGGTGTTCTGCAGTGAACCAGACACACAGCCCTTGTCCTCATGTACATTAGAGTGACCTAAAATATTCAGGATAGTTCTGTGAGTGCTTCCTCAAAGCTGCAAGAATTGTCTTCCATTAGGTCCTCTGCATAAGATTGTTTTCTGTATTATTTTATAAATTTATTTTTCAAGTTTTATTTAGTTATTTGATACATCTAGTGGTTCAGTCCCCAAATGCCCGCAATAGTCAGGACTAATCTAGGCCAAAGCCTGGAGTCTGGAACTCCATCTGGGTCTCCCACATGGGTGCCAGGAACCCAAGTACCTGGGCCATCATCTGCTGCCTCCCAGGTATATCAGTAGGAAACTGAATCACAAGCAGAGGCAGAACTGGATCCCAGGTACTCTGTAATGGGATGAAAGCATCCCAAGTGAAGGCTTAACCTGCCATATACCTGCCCCTAAGTTTATTTTGAGATAACATTTAGTTAGCATTTTCTAAATACTTTCCTTCTTTGCTCAGAGGATTCCTCACTATAACCATCATAAATAATTATTGTAATTCCTATTCCCAAGGTTTCAACTAGACTAGTCTCTATTTTTAATATGCTTTTTCCCCTGGAGAATAGGCATGAAATAATTGTGATGGCTTAGGGCATACTCAATCCCTGATCTGTCATAAATACAATATAGATACGAGAATATGCTTTTTCATAATATCTAGAACATCTCACTTGGTACTTTATTAAGTCTTTAAAAATTTGGGGGCTGTGCTGTGCTGTAGCAGGTAAAGCCACTGCCTGCAGTGCCAGCATCCCAAATGGGCGCCAGTTCGAGGCCTGACTGCTCTATTTCTGATCCAGCTCTCTGCTATGACCTGGGAAAGCAATAGATGATGACCCAAGTGCTTGGGCCCCTGCACCCACGTGGGTGACCAGGAAGAAGCTCCTGACTCCTGGCTTTGGATCAGCCCAGCTCTGGCCATTGCGGCCATTTGGGGAGTAAACCAATGGATGAAGGATCTCTTTCTCCTCTTCTCTCTCTTTCTCTCTCTCTCTTTCTCTTTCTCTTTCTTTCCCTCCTTCTCTCCCCTTTTCTCCCCCTCTCTCCCTCTCTGCAACTCTGCCTTTCAAATAAATAAGTAAATAAATCTTTAAAAGAAAATTGAGGAAAGATGTTTAGTCAAGTGGTTAAGACACTCATTAAAAGTGTTCCATTTTGGAGTGCCTGGGTTTGAGTTCTGGCTCTGGCTCTGATTGCAGCTGCCTACTAATGTAGACCTTGGGGGTAGCAGATGATGGCTCACATGGTTGGTTTCTTGTTGCCTCCATGAGAGACTTGAGTTGAGTTCTCCCAGCTTCTGTTTGGCCCAGCCACAGTTCTTAAGGACATTTGGGGAGTGAATCATCAGGTGAGGGCTATCTCTGCCTGCCTGCCTGCCTAGCTGCCTGTCTCACTGTCTGTCTCTTTCTGTCTCTCAAATAAAAATTACGTAAAAAATTTTTGATGCAGATTTTAATGAAATTGCTATAAGGTTATGTACAACTTGAGAGTGTACCATAGATAATTGATAGTTAGGTTCTTTTCAAGTAAGAAATAATAATTCTTTTTGTCTTAATTAGGGTAAGACTCAATTGTACCCCCATTAAGCCAGAGGTCAAGAGTGGCCAGAAGAATTTGGTCTCTTCCAGCTTCCACAAGTAGCCCTCAGAGTTGCTTTAATGTCAGAAGACTGTCAGGCCACTGTCCATCTTTCAGGCACTAAATGATAGTTTAATCAGATAAAGAAGGAGGTCCTGTGTGGTCCCATTTTCGATAGTCTCTGATAAGCTGGTGATCTGCAGAAATGTTTCCCGCAGAGGTTTCGGGCTCAGCAGAGATTATTCTACGTTGTCTTTCAGGAAATACAAGCCCAGGTACAAGGCCAACTTGTCTTAATTTATTTACCTGTTCCCTCATGTAGTCACATGAGTCTATGTGTATGCATGTGCACATGTGGTGAGAACACTTTAGTGTTCTCAAGTATACAATATGTTATTATCAACTGTATTTACTAGGCAGTAATAAGATTCCCAGAATTTGCTCATCCTGTAACTAAATGTTGTAATGCTTTGGTGGAAATCCCCCTCTCCCACTTCCTACCCCTAGCCCTTGGCAGCCACTGTTCTATGCTCTGTTTCAATGAATTCCACTTCATTGGTTCTCCATATAAGTGAAATCATGAAGTATTTGTCATTCTTTTTCTGGCTTATTTCACTTAGCATCATGTCCTGTAGGTTCATCCATGTTGTCTCAAGTGACAGGATTTCCTTGATGGTGGTAATGTATAGATATATCAAAGCATTATGTTGTATACCTTAAATATATACAATTTTTATTTGTCAGTTATATTTCAGTAAAGCTAGGAATTAATATATTCATAAGTAAATAAGCAACAGAATAGATTTTGTTTAGAGATGCTAAGGATTTTCTATTATGGTTTTCAACCATCTGTTGCTCTAAGATTGAAGCACAAAAGCATATGAAGCCCTCAATTAGTATGTTTCCAGAGACTTTATATAGAAATAAATCATAATTGGATTTTAGAATTTTAATTTACTTTTACAGCAATTTTGAGGGTGTGTAATATGTTTTGAATAATTGAGAAAAATTTGGTTTTCATCCTTAATGTGAATCATTTTTATGCCCTGCTAAAATGCATTGCAATTCATGCATAAGGCAACTTGGTTTCAAAACTCCAAAGGAGTTTTCACCTGGGGATGTTCTTGGATACAAATGATTTTTAGGGGAAGTGACTGCAGCCTTTGGATGTTCCAGCAAACTGAAACTTCATACTCCACTCCAGTGGCCTGTGGTATTCTACCTAAGGGTGAGATTAAAAGATGGCCAAGCAGATAGTGATCCAGGCCCTGGAAGAAGTTGTGTTTTGACATTTGACTCAGAGTGAATGGAAGCATTTGTTCTCATGTGGCCAAGCATGTTAAAGAAGCATCCCTTCTGAAAGTGATCCAGAAGACAGCCTTTCAGAAGCAAGGAGGAATTCAATAGAATTATAGTAAGACTTGGTGCGTCTACCATTGCAAAGAAGGCATCAATCCATGGGAGCTAATTTGTTGTGAATAAGAGCATTTTCTTAACCTTTGATTCTTTGCTGATAGAAAAATGTGTTTGTGTGTGTATGTTAGGTATTGTCTGAGTGGTATTTTTTTTTTTAAAAAGAAGTCACTTGACAATCTGGAATTTTGTTGAGAGTGTGGCCTATTGCACCCCTTGAAGCAAATGTCTTCATCACTCTTTCCCTGCCTGTGGTTGGGGAGAATTATGAGAGTAGAGATTTATGGATGGTGGAATGGATACTTTGCTACACGTGTATTTTAATAAGATTCCTAATATCATTTCAAGTTTTCTTTTACTAATTATGCTCTGAGTTCCTTAGAAGGGAAAAGGAAAAAAGGGCTTGGTGGATGCTGATTTCTCACACTCCTGGTTTCCATACAGTTCTCTCCAGCAGAGTGTACTGACTCCAAATGACTCCATCCATGTTTTATAAGTAAAAACAAAAAGGAGATGAGCAGTTTTATATAGTGCAGCCAACTAATAAACTTCCATGTGACCAGACTATAGCCAGCACAGAAGGGATACAGAGGAAGTGGGAATTCCACATGATGGATACACATGAGATGGTTTGCTGAATGTAATTCTGGAGGAATCCCACAAAGGTTTCATAAGAAGAATTGAGTCAGATGTGAGGGAGACATAAGAGAAGGGGAGCGGGTGAGGAGAGAAGGGAAAAACAGGCAGCTGGATGGTGGGGTGAGTTGGTGAGGAGGAATAAAGCAGCCAGATGAGTGCCAGGAGCTCTCACAAGTTTGGTGTCCCGTCTAGGGGCTGCTGGGCAGGGTGAGGTAACACGACAAAGGCGCTCAGCATAATTCCGGGTGCACAGTTAAATGTCTACCAGCTTACAAATAAAAGCTTCTTCCAGTGGTATTCAGATGAGCCCAGGTACCTCTCAAGTCTGCCACCTTGGCTCCATGATCACCACAGTAACACGCCAAGCCCAGGTACCTTAATCTGGTTCCAGGTTCTTGACCTTCACAGAGATAAGAATTCAAAGCAGAGGCACAGTATAGTGCACATATGACAACACGGTTTATTTAAAGGGGAGAGAAAAAGAATGAACATACATTCATTTGTGTGTGTGGGCTGCTCCACACAGAGGACTACCCACTATGAGAAGATCAGAAGGTTGCCTATGAAGAGAGAGAAGGGGCCCCAGGAGGGGTCAAGGGCAGACTGCTTTCCTCTTGTGTGTGACGCTGGAGTCCCTGCCATCCCCTTATTAGCTCTCAAGTCCCCTTGGCTGAAGCACCCCAAAGTTAACTCTGACAAAAAGACTAAGGTTTAATGTAAAGAATGTTATTGGAAATAATTGCTGGGCTCTGGGATATGAATTTTGCTTGGGGAAATTTCTAGATTCACATCCTTAGGCAGGAGCCTCTTGGGGCTTTAGACAATAGGATGGGGATGCTTTGGGATTCACAGCTGGGCAAGGGTGGCCCTGGTGGGAGGAACCTCAGTAGAACATAGAGGAAAGATATTTTTGTTAGTAAAAAGATACTAGGTCCCTAAGGGGTTCAGTAGGCAATGTATGTGGGAAAGGAGCTAAGGAGAATAGTCCTGGCTTCTGTGAGATGGAAGAGAGTAGAAAATGAGGCCAGAGCAATGATTCAACCTGTGTGTGTCAGGGTTTTGCAGGGGAAGTGTAATAACACTGAGGCAGTGTTCTCTCTGCATCCATGAACCTAGTGTGCTAGCCTCAGTGCTGGGTCATGTGCATACTTGTAGCCTTTATCCCCCTCTGTAACCTCGAAGGTTAGGTGTTTAGTCCACGTGGTTTCTCCAGCTGGAAATTGAGCAGTCATCTTTGATTATTGCTCACTCCCACAACATCCTGTTTATGACTGAGACATAATGATGAAGTGGCCAATTATATTTCAAAGCCATTGGACTGCTCTGTGTCTTCCCTAGGAACCTTTGGTACAGACCACCATTCTCATTCACTTCTTACCTGTTGGCTCTGAGTTCACAGTTCCTCTTTCGTCCATCTCCATGTGGCAGCCAGAGTGATGCTCTTTTTATTTTTTTATTTATTTGTTTTACTTATTTATTTGAAAGGCAGAGTGGGGCCGTGGGAGGATGAGAGAGAGAGAGAGAGGGAGAGAGAGAGACTGATTTTCCATCCACTGGTTCACTTCCCTAATGACTATAATGGCCAGGGCTGGGCCTGGTCCAAGTCAGGAGGCTGGGACTCCATCCAGGTCTCCCATGTAGGTGGGAGCACTTGGGTCATCTTCTGCTGCTTTCCCAGGTACCAGCACCAGGGAGTTGGATCAGAAGTGGGGTAGCTGGAACTCAAACTGGTACACATATAGGACGCTGATATCACAGACAGTGGCTTAATGTGCTGTGCCACAATGCTGGCCCCCAGAATGATGTTCTTAAAAGTTTATGTTTGGCATAGTGTTTGAGATGCTGCTTGGGATACCCTGAATCCATATGGGAGCGCCTGGATTCAAGTGTTGGTCTGCTCCCAATTCTAGCTGCCTGATAATGTGCACCCTGAGAAGCAGCAGGTGATGGCTTAAGTAGTTGAGTCTCTGTTACCCATGTGGGAGACCTGGATTGAATTCTTAGCTCCTAGCTTTGGCCTGAACTGATCCTGGCAGTTGTTGGCATTTGGGTAATGAACCATTGAATGAGAGCTCTATATTTTTTTTCTTTCTCTGTGCTTCTCAAATAAAACAGATAATTTTTTAAAAGTACATATCAGATCATATTATTCTCTTGCTTTAATGCCTGCCGTGGCTCTCTATTGCCTTTAGAGTGGAATCCAAGCTCCTATTCATTATGTAACCTAACTCATTATACTCCCCTATTTTCTAAGCTCCAAGACACTTACCTATCAGTTTTTCAAACATCTGATTTCTTTCCTTTGCCTTTACTTAAAACCGACTTCCCTCTGCTTCCCCTTCTCCTCTTGGGTTCTTTCTCATCTTTGAGGTCTGTATTTAAATGCCACTTATTAAGAGAAGGCTTCTTGGAATAGGCATTGTGGTGTAGCAGGTTTAGCCCCACTGTTTGGGATGCCTACATCCCCTATCAGAGTTTGATTTCCAGTTGCTGGGCTTCTTCTGATCCAGCTTCCTGCTGATGCACAACCCGGGAGGCAGCAGGTGATGGATCAAGTACTCAGGTCCTTGCCAGTTTTGGGGTCCTGGCTTTGGCCTGGCTCAGTCCTGGCTGCTGTGAGCATTTGGAAAATCTTTCTGTCTCCATTTCAAGTAAATGAAAATAAATAAAATAGGAGAAGATTTCTCATTTATTTTAACATGGTAGGTCTCCCTCTCCCTGGCATTCTCTGCATCAGCATCCTGTTGGTTTCCTTCATAGCATTTCCCAACTACTTTATTTTCAAAATTTGTTTTCTTGTTTTTGGCTGCCATGCCTAATAGACCCTGGGTAGGTATCCTGTCTCTCTTGTTTATTGTCATAGTTAGACACTCAGTGAACACCTATGGAATGAAAAAAAAAAAAAGTCCAAGATCATGTGGGCATTATGCTATTTCCTCTGTGTCTAATGAGCTCATTGCATAACCCTTTTACTTCCTTCCTCCTACTGTATAGCAAGTTGGTGGTGCTGTGGGGAAGGGTGGCCCATGATATCTTTATAGTCTAGACCCACCCCTAGCTTGAACCATCCTTCATTTGCTGACAATTTCCACATCTGGGTTTCCATGCCTTCTTCCCTTACCTCTAGTCCACACTTCCAAAGCCAACTGAGTGTCTCTTGCCTGAACTTGAGGTACCTGAAACACAACTTGGACAGAAATTGAATTCATCCAATCCCCTTTTCCTTCCTCAGCTTTCTCAGCTCACCAAGCAGCATTTTCATGTACTCAGTTTTGTGAGTCTGAAACGTGAGCAATCCTCTGTAGACAATTTTTTCCTATTTCCAAATCAGTCACTAAATCTACCAGTTTGAACCTCTGTGCATCCTCTGACTCAGGGCCCTCCTTCTCTTCTTGCCCTCTCTGCCTTAGCTCAGGCCACTGTCTTATGTCATGTACCCTGCAACAGCCTTCTAGCAGGGTCAGGCCAGCTCCAGGACATCAGTAGCATCCGTGTAACGTGCAATGTGACCCTGCCCTACCCATCTTGAGCCCTTACATAGCCTCCCCATGACTATCTAGAGGAAGTTTAAATCTCTTAGCATATGGAGAAGGCTAGGGAAGAAAATGGTGCTATCTTGTGAGGACTTCTGGGGCCAAGGATGGAGAGGAAAACATGGGGCATCACTAGTTTACTCACCAAGAAAGCTACACCTGCTGCGTCCTCAATGCTGGGCCCTGTGTCCAGAGTGGGCAAACCTCCCTTTTTTTTCATCTTAGCCTCTTCTCCTTTTTATCTTCTTTGACCACTTTTGATCAGTTTTGAGTAATCATTGCAGTTGTCTGTGAGCAAGTTTTCTCCTAGTAGTTCTGATTAGTATGATTATAGTTAGTTATATGAAGGCTGTCTGAGTTCTAGCAACTGATGAATGTTTCTAGATGTGTATTTCTGACTCCTAATCTCTGCAGTAAGAATTGAGGCATGTCATCATTGTAAAGTCGAATGTGAAGAATATTTAGGAAAAAAGTCAAAAGATTTATGCTGACCGGCGCCATGGCTCACTAGGCTAATCCTCTGCCTGCGGCACCGGCACTCCAGGTTGGAGCACTGGTTCTGTCCCAGTTGCTCCTCTTCTAGTCTAGCTCTCCGCTGTGGCCTGGGAAGGCAGTGGATGATGGCTCCAGTCCTTGGGTCCTGCACCTGCGTGGGAGACCAGGAGGAAGCAACTGGCTCCTGGCTTCGGATTGGCGCAGCGCACTAGCTGTAGCAGCCATTTGGGGGGTGAACCAGTGGAAGGAAGACCTTTCTCTCTGTCTCTCTCTCTCTCTCACTGTCTAACTCTGCCTGTCAAAAAAAAAAAAAAAAGATTTATCCTTTTGCTTACTGCCACTGCCACTACCATTGTTATTAACAGCATCTAATACTTGCTGAGAAAATGGTGAATTGAAAGATATTAGCACATTGTTTAAATGGACTGATTGGGTCATGACTAGCATGCTTTAAGTGATTTAGATGAGAATGGCATGGTGTGGAATGGAACAGAGTATCAGGAGTTTGCCATGTGTAGTTTAAGTGGATTAATTATTTCAAGGAATGCTCTTTTCTGTTAACCCCATGTATTTTTTTTAAAGATTTATTTATTTATTTGAAAGGCAGAGTTACAAAGAGGCAGATGAGAGAGAGAGGTCTTCCATCCATTGGCTCACTCCCCAAATGGCCGCAATGGCTGGAGCTGATCCGAAGCCAGGAGCCTGGAGCTTCTCCTGGGTCTCCAATGCAGATACAGAGGCCCAAGGACTTGAGCCAGCTACTACTGCTTTCCCAGGCCATAGCAAAGAGCTGGATCAAAAGTGGAGCAGCCAGTCTTTAGCCAGTGCCCATATGGGATGCTGACACTGCAGGCAGTGGCTTTACCTGCTACATCATAATGCTGGCCCCTAACCCCATGTATTGACTGATGTTGTTCACCAGGGTTTTGATTTATTCATCTTCCTGTGTACATAGCTGGGCACTGCATTTCCCAGACACCCTTGTATTTGTGGTCTAAATTCTGGCCAAATGGAATATGAGTGAAAGTGAATACTCTACTTCCAGGGCTGGCCTTGACTCAACTTGTCATTCAAGTTGTTTGCTATGGTAGCAGACCTATGTTTGCTATGGTTAGTAGACCTATTCTAGATATTTAAGAATTGGGATTAAAAAATTTGGAAGCCTTTGTATTCATAAATGCAATTCCCATGAACCCAAGAAACAGTATTATTACCATCCGCATTTAACAGATACTGAAGCTGAGATGCACAGAGGTTAAGTTATTGCTCAAGGTCACACAGATAGAAAGGATCAGGGCCCTGGGGCTGCAGAGTCTGGGCTTTGTCTCACAACATTTTGGTGTCCCTCGTGAAGATAGCTGTGTCTCAGGCACATTCATACCCAGTACCAAGAGCTTTCTTTATACCTGAGGTGGCTGGAGCTCAGTTTCCAGTTACCTTTTTTTCCTTGTTTAGAATCTGTTTTTATAAACATGGTCTCTACAGACACTGTGAAAATACTATTGTGAAATATAACTCTGAAGGCTTCAAAGTGTCATGTTGGGGATTAGCAGTGTTATTCTCTAGGATTCTAATGGGAGTCTGGCTGCCAAAAATCCCTTCCACTGTTTTGGAAAGGACAAAGGGGGGTAGAGTCCCCTTGTCGGGCGGAAGGGTAATTTCTAACATATGGCTCATGATTTACTATCTTGAAGAAACATTTATCTGTGGCTCAGTAGCTAGGCTTCGTCAAGCCAAAGATGATGAAAGTGTTTATGAGCAATGGACTTGCCAGTTCAATTATTATTTCAAGAGGATGGCCAACAGGAAAATTATACCATTGTAGTTGCTAGAAGTTGAACTCCAGTAGTGTCTTTGAGGACAGCTTGATTGTTTTTAGAGCAGTTTATTCAATTTCCCAATAACTCATCTCAAGAAGTTTTGTGTTTGATATGTTTTTTAAAAAATGGGGGGAAGAAAGTCAAGTCATCTGTCTCATGCTCGGCAGTGGGTTGAGAGGGGAACCATCTGACTGTGGTGCAGTTGTCTCCTCCTGGGAAGATGGGCTGTCACTTTAACATCCTTTGCATTTACCTACTCTGGTGCTTTCCTTTCGAGAATGCAAAGTGAGGGTAGCACTATGGCACAGAGGGAGGGTTAAGCTGCCATCTATGGTGTGGCATCCCATGTGGGTGCTGGTTTGAGTTACAGCTGCCCCACTTATGATTCAGCTCCCTGCTAGTGCACCTGAAAAAGCAGCAGAAGATAGCCCAAGTGCTTGGGCTCCTGTACTCACATGGGAGACTCAGATGAAGCTCAACATTCATGGCTTTGGCCTGGCCCCACCGTGGCTGTTGCAGACATTTGGGGACTAGACCAGAAGAGGGAAGATCTCTCTCCGTATCTCTCCCTCTCTCTCTCTCTGTAACTATGCCTTTCAAATAAATATTTTTTTTTAAAAAAAGCACAAGGAATGTAGAGGGTATTTTCATGTCTGTTTTTTCAAGATCTCTCTGAGGAGGAAGTGGGGGGACAGATTTCTTTGTTTAAGGAGAGAATGGTATGTACCTTCTGTTGTGTCATGTAGCTGATAAGGCATCCCCTATCCATAGAGCTACCCATGTAACTAGAGCCACCTCCAGCCCTGCCTCCATCTTCTTTGGAATAACAACTTGTCAAAAAAGGAGGCAATTGAAGCAGGCATCTGGCTGGCTGTTAAGACACACGTTATTATCATCATGTCCCACATTGGAATACTTAGATTCAGTACCCGGCTCTGGCTCCTGACTCCATATTCCTGGTAATGCAGTCCCTGGGAGGCAGCAGTGATGGCTCAAGGAATTGGGTTCTTGCCACCCTTTTGGGGTCTCTGGATTGAGCTCCTGGCTTCTGGTTTTAGACTCATCCAGGCCTGGTCATTGCAGGCGTTTGTGGAGTGAAGCTGATGGGATCTCTCTTTCTGTCTATCTGTTCCTCTCAAATAAATAAATACTTTGTTAAAGTTAGGCAGTGGATGCAGTCCTCTGTGGACAACATGAGAATTGTCTCTGGAAGATTAGTCAATAACAGTAAGCTGAACGTAGCACAGTGTGGTTGTATGATCACAGTGCTCTGGCATTTCTCTGGCATTTCTAAACTGTGCCAGTGATAAAATGCTTTTCCTCTCAGTTCAGGCTTTCTTCCATATCCCACCACTGTCCTGTCAGTCACATTTGTGCAGAGGACAGGCTATCAGAATTTAATGTTGGGGCCAGCAATGTGGTGCAGCAGGTTAAGCCACCGCTTGTGACCCCAGCATCCTATATCAGCTTGCTTGTTTGAGTCCCAGCTACTCTGCTTCTAATGCAGCTCCCTACTAATTCATATCAGAAGGCAGGAGAAGATGGCCCAAGTGCTTGGGCCCCTGCCACCTATATAGGAGACCTTGATGAAATTCCTAGTTCTTGGTACCAGCCTGACATAGCCCTGGCTGTTGCAGCCATATGGGAAGTGAACCAGCAGGTGGAAGATGCCTCTCTCTCTCTGTTGTTTTGCTTTTAAAAGAAAGAGAGAGAGAGAGAGAGAGAGAGAGAGAGAGAGAGAGAGAAAGGGAGGGAGGGAGGGAAAAGAAGGAAGGGAGGGAGGAAGAGAAAAAGGAAGGAAGGAAGGAGAGAAATAAAGAAAGAGAGAGAAAGAAGAAAGAAAAAGAAAAAAAGAAAGAGGAAGAAAGAAAGTAATAACACAAATTCATATACAGTAGACTTCCTCGTAGGGTATACAGCATTGTCCCATTTTAATTAAAGAGAATGCACAAATGCACACCTAAACCACACAGATATACCACTATGCATACACACATGTACACATTCATGGATAAAAGGCCTGGGAAGCATGTCTATGTCAGACTGTTGACAGTTATCTCTGAGAGTGGAATTACAAGTAAATTTCAATTTTTCTGAGTATTGTTCGAAAAAAAAAAGAGAAAACCTCACCATTTTTTCGTCCTCACTTGCATGGCACTTTTGGTCATCTCTTGACTGAACTGCATATCCTGCCCCCAGCAGCAGCTTACAGTAGGGCTGCATAGCCACACCTTTTAGTGCACAAGCCAGTGCCCAGGTCAGGGGCCCGGTCAAAGGCTACTCCACCTGGCTGACCTCAGGTAGCCTCCTCAATCTCCAGAGTTGCACTTGGACGTAGGAATGAGGATCACACATACTGGACTGGGAAAGTCTGTCCATGCCTGGTGCCAAGCCTGGCCCAGAGTCGGGGTTCAGCACACAACAGCTGTTGTTTTTCTGGCACCTCTCCTCTCCTTTCCATGCTTCCAGCCTCCCTTCTGTGCAGGCCCTCATTCTCTCTGTTGTTGAAATAACCCCTGCCAATCTATCTGCCTGATTCAACCTCACAGAGCACAGTATGTTCCTCATCTTGCGATTCCTGAAGCCCTTGAGCTCAGCCAAGTGACCTGGTATTCTGCTTGAGGCTGACGGAAAGTGGCTGGCCCGATCCCCCTGTGCCCTCCTCTGTGCCACCTGTTTACTGTTTATTGTATTGATCTGAAAGTTGCATGAAACACCTTTCTATTCCCCCAGGGCTGTGAAAGGGTCAGAAGCGGTCAAGTCTGGGAAGCCACTGCCATCAATAATATGTGGTGCACGTGTGTATTGGTTTTAGCATTGCTGTACAGGGGCTTCCTTTGGATTCAAGCCATACTTTTCTGGAGGGCAGAAATCTTAAAATCATGGTGATAGCAAGAGAGAAGATATGTTCACTTTTGAGGCTCTGGGAGGAATCCTTCCCTTTCCTCTGGCATTTTCTGGCAGCTGCTAGCATTCCTTGGTGTCCTTTGCTGGTGGCTGCACTCCTTCTGATCTCTGCTTCGTGCCCATATAGGCTTCTCCTGTGCTTTTCTGGTTTATGGTCACACCCTTCCAATGCTTGTCTTTGCCTTCATAATGCCTGATCTTCTTTGTCCCTTTTTGTCTTCTCTGTTATCTGTGTCACATCTCCCTCTGCCTTTCTCTTCAAGCTCACTGAACATCATTGGATTTGGATACTGTTTGGGTAATCCAGGGTGATCTCATCTTGAGAGTCTTTTTCTTTGAAGATTTATTTTATTTATTTGGAATGTAGAGTGACAGAGGGAGAAGGAGAGACACAGAGAGAAAGGTGAAGCAGTAAGTCACAGAAAGGTCTAGCACTCTGCCCAAGGTTTCATGGCACATTGGTGGCAGAACCAGAAGGAGTTTACAGATCAGTAATTAAACTTTTTATATAGGAGGAAGGGATCACTATTGCCAGAGATATGAAAAAATTATGAAATCCCAAATTATGTTTCATTTTTAGGCATAATCTTTAGGGGTCTTTTACACAGTATTAATCCTTTTAGTGTTCAGCCTTACACTGTTTTTTGCCTGGTTAAAGAGGAGCCGTTTGAGCTGTAATGTTCTCTAGTGGCACCTGTCTCAGTCCTATAGTTTGTGCTCATCAACTGTATCAATATTTTTCCTTCAGTTTTGGAATAGTTTTAATAAACTAATAAGGGCAAATACAATAAAATATTGCAGAGTGGCCTAGAACCTGCTGTGGAGTCTAGACAGTGAGATTTCTGAGCAGGTATAAGCTTGGCTTGAGGGCAGCACCAACAGGTTTTGTTCACCATCTGCACTCTGAAGCTCCAAATCAGTGCATGGATGATAGTTTCTAAGGATCCATCTGTGGTTCCCATGAGCCACATGTTTGAAAGTTCCACAAGGGATGCCAAGGACCACCCTCTGCAACGCACCTCCCTAGGGCTTTGGCCCCAGCTTGTTTGTGTGAGACCCTTTGTAACACAACACATACATTGTCCTACACAGTCATGTGCAAGGCACAGCATTTCTGGTTCAGCAGCATCTTGGTTTAATAGAGAGCTGCATCCATGCTTCGCTGCTCAAATGGCTGGTGCAGTTTTGGGCCACTTGAATAAACATGAGGGGAGGTACTCAGTGGACTCTGGCCATTGTCAGGCTGTGGGTTTTAGGAGGAAGCTTAACAACTGGAGCTTTTGCAGAGAAGAGTCAACCAGGAGAGTTCATATTTGGGCTCCTGGATCTCTCAAGAATGGAGATAGACTGGATTCCCCTACTGTGAGAACGATTGTATAGAAAGAGCAGACTTGTTCTTTGGAGGCTGTATCATGTAGACATCAAGAGGTTGGCTGAGCTTTGGAGGATGAGAAATGTGGGTCCAGGTCTCAGCTTTCCTTTTCAGTGGTCTGGTCTTAGGCTTCTCCACTATCTCCTCTGAGGCTCCAGTTTCCTCCTCGATACTGAGGAGCTAAGATTAGCGCTGACTTCCTAAGGTTAGGGAATGGAATATGTCAGATATTTCATGCCCAGCACTTGGCATGATGCTTGAGACATGGAAAGATCTCAATGAAGGATCAATTTGGTTGTTATAAAATTTTGTGTAATGAAGACCCATAGTTAGGAGCAGATTTTTGACTTACATGTTAAGGGGACAACGAGAGCCATGTCATGGAGTTGTGACTGCCTAAATATGGAGTCTTTCAACCTTCAGCCCTGGGGCGCACATGGGAGATGTGAGGGGCTCCACATAGCGAGAAGCTAATCCAGCTAGATCCTGTGATACTTTCCACTGCTGTGGATGCTCAGTATAGTATTTTTTTTTTACTGTAAGCTTTTCTTCCCCTTGAGAGTTGGAAATGAAAGTCAGTAGCAAATGAAAGATCATGCCCTTTTCTGTCAAAATGCCGCCACCACCACCACTGTGTTCCCTCATGGTCTGAAGTGTGATGCGTATCTCTAGCCAGGGAAGTCGTCCGCGTGGGAGCCGCCCTCTGCTCCTGCATGCTGCAGCCATCTGGACCATGGGGGTGTGCAGGGAACACACTGTTGATTCATATGCCACCCCCTGCTGGTATCTCTAAAATGGGCTCTCTGGCTGGAGCTGTGAAGCAGCCAGTCCCTCCCTTTCACACTCTTGCTCCAAGTAGTTGAGAGAGAAAGGGACATACAGAAAAATATGTAAAGATCCAGAAACTTGGGAGTGATGGTTGAGTGGCCCTTAAGGACACCTAGACAAAGATCCAGTGGCTTTTTCCAATCCAGTTTTAGAGTCTGTGATTGAAAGTATGATGCCCAGAAAGATGTTTCTCCAGCAGTGTTCTAAAGAGTTCTCAGAACATACTGCAGGAGTCTGCTGCGGACTGAGTGGCTGGGCTCCAGGCTGCTTCCTCCCCCATCACCCTTTTAATCAGAGTGGAGTTACTTTCCCCATTTCCTTGTTCCCTCTCCCTGTACCATGCTCCACACAGGTGGCTGCATGCTAGCTGTGCCTTATCCACCAGGTTTTGATTTGAATGTCATATCCTCCTGGGTCTTCTCTAATCACCCCCCACCCCCAGCTAAGGTAGAGGGGGATGATAATAGGGGAAAATAAAGTATCTCAATTGGTGGTCATTCATAGCTGACAAGTTGGCCTTTTTGCTACACGTCCAGGAGGCAGACTATACACGAATCCTGTAGTTCCCTCACCCTTCTACTCTCTGTCTCAGCGTTGTCATTGCCATTGTTTACACAGCATTATTACCTGGATACATTTGCAAGTTTGAACCTGCATATTTTCCTAATTCTGACTGCCTGGGTAGGGAGCCTCAAGGTGACAGGGGCCATCACATCTTACTCTTCCCTATCTCCAGAACCTATCACAGTGTCTGATACAAAGTAGATGCCCAATTAATTGTGTGCATATTGATTTTGTTTGGGAAAATAAAAACCCTGAAGAATTATGTTGCTAAAATAAAACCTATAAATAATAAGAAAAATGGGATCCTACAGTACTCACTCTGTGGTGGTTCAGACCAAACCTGGAGTTCTGTGCCCAATCTCTGAATCACAGGCTGTAGCCAATGCTGATTTTGCCCAATCCAGAGTCCCTGGTAAGCCTTTTACTGGGCTGATATTCCCATCCTCCAGTAGTTGTTGGTGCTGTTACAAGTGACTCATACCTGTGACATTTATTGGAGGTGTCCTTTTGGTGCCTAGTATTGTCAAACTTCTGTCTGCCTAGAAGTGCAAGGGTAGCCCACAGGCAGCACTGGAGTGGAACAGGCAGTGGGAAGAGCTTTGCAGCATAGTCTACTCCCTAGTGCTCCACACAGACTCAGCATGGAGCTCCTGAACAACAGCAACCCTGCTACACTTCCTTCTCTCTGTGGCACCTCTCCCTCTCTCACAGGTTCCCCAAGAGCTCTCTCTTAACTACCTGTATAACACTCCTTGTCTCAGGCTCTGCCTCTTAGGAGTCTGACCTGAGATACAGAATGGCCTAAGATCAGTGAGCTGGATATTGCTGAGAATACCAGATGCTATGCCACACAAGCAGCAGATTGAATGGGAACCCTTAGTAAGAAAGACTTTGGACCAGGAACCTGTCATGTGTAGGATGAACCTGATTTGTTGTTTATGGTATCTTTCAATGACAAGAACATAGGCCAGTGTATAGAAGCTTCAGGGGAATGCTTATCAGCTCAATTTAGAGAAAAACAGAGGAGCCCAAAGGTTAGTGAAAGATTAACCACTGTGTTAGCTTTCTGTCATTGCTATAACAAATTAACACAAATTTAACAGCTTAAAACTATACATCAGAAGTCTTAATATAGCCCAGCTCACATGGATCCTTTGTTTTGAGTTTTATGAAGCTAAAATCAAGGTATTGTCAGGGTTCTGTCCTTTCCTGAGACTCTTGAGATCATTCTGCTTCCCAGATCATTTCTGGTTCTTTGTGTTCTAGGTCCTCATTTCCTTGTTGGCTATCAACTGTGGACCACCCTTAGCCTCTGGAGGCCTCCTGTGGTCCTTGTCTTATATCTCTAACTCAGCAATGGTGCATCCATTCTTTCTTACACTTAAGATCTCTCTGATTTCCACATCTGCTGCATCTCTCTATCTCTAGTCAGAGAGAATTCCCAGCTTTTAAAGAGCACAAGAAATTAGATTGTGCCCCCTCAAATGATCCAGGATAATCTTCCTATTTTAATGTCTGAATCTTAATCACATGTGTATATTTCTTTTTGCCATACAAGGGGACGAAAAAGTTTTTGGAAAAATGGAAGTAAAACATAAAAAAATAAAATGTGAACTTTCTTTATCAACATAAGCTCCATCAAGTTCAAGACACTTTTGTAAGTGATGGTACCAGCCATTGAGTCCATCCCTAAAGAACTGAAGGTCCTGGGATTTTTTTTTTTATTTGACAGGCAGAGTTAGACAGTGAGAGATAGACAGAGAGAAAGGTCTTCCTTCCATTGGTTCACCCCACAAATGGCTGCTATGGCTGGAACTACACCAATCCGAAGCCAGGAGCCAGGTGCTTCCTCCTGGTCTCCCATGTGGGTGCAGGGGCCCAAGCACTTGGGCCATCCTCTGCTATGGCCCGGGAGTACTTGAGCCCTGTACCCGCATGGGAGACCAGGAGAAGCTCCTGGCTTCAGATCAGCGCGCTGGCTGCAGCGGCCATTTAGGGGTGAACCATCGGCAAAGGATGACCTTTCTCTCTGTCTCTCTCTCTCACTGTCCACTCTGCCTGTCCAAAAAAAAAAAAAAAAAAATCATGGTAGTGTAGTTGTTTTTGGTTTTGTGTGGTTTTTTTTTTTTTTTTTTGGTCTTGCTTTCTCAGTTATATTATTAACTGAGAAAAGTGTGTGCTCTTTAATATTTTTTAAGAGAAGGAAATAATGTCAGAAGGAGTTGGATCAGGACTCAAGATGGATGTCTATTGGTTTCTCATTGAAAGTCTCACAAAATTGCCTTGCTTGATAAGAGAATCATGGCTACAGCAAAGGACTCTGTGAAGAAGCTTGGCTGACTTTCAGAACATACTCATGAGAAACAAATGTTATTATTCTTTAAACCACTGGAAAGTTAGCAATCCAAATGTCTTGAGCATCCCAAATAACTTTTCCCTTGACCTTTGGTCTGGACTAGTCTGCTTTTACTTTGATTGGACTGCTCCTCCTTCATGGTAGCCTTTGCTTTGATTGTGCTTTGTCTTTGAGAGCATACTGATAAAATCGTGTTTCATCTTCTGTTACATTTCTTCAAAGGCGTGATTTAGGATCTTGATCCTAGTTGTTTAAAATTTTCATTAAAAGCTCTGTTCTTGTATGCAGATGATCTGAGAACAAGTTTTGTCACACATGGAACAGAGAGATTAATCCACTATAATTTTTAACTCAGAATTGCACAACCTGAACTAATTGAGGTATCCACAGTGTTGACCATTGTTTATTCTATTCATCCTCAGTCCTCCTCTGTTAGGGCATGAGCAAGATTACTTTTGTCATCACAAATTGATGTACATAGTGTGCTGATGTAGACTTCATCTTCAACATCATCTAGTTCCTTCTTAAATGAGTTACCTATTTACAAACTGCTCTTTTGGTTGTCTCCATACATATTTCACCATTCTTAAGTCTTGCTATAAATTGGATATTTATTCTTTCTTCATTTTAGCAGACTCCATATTTTTCCAATAGTTTTTTTGTTTTCAAACTGATGTCTCATCCTTCCTAGTACCTCAAACTAGATCATATTCAGACATGTTATAACAAGTTAGTATGAGTTTATTTTGGTGCAAAATTTTTTTTGAAATCTCTGCAAGATTTTTCTCAAAATCCATGCATAGTTTTCACATACATATTTTCCATAAAACTTTCAAAAATCCCTTACATAACAAACTTATTCACAAGTTTTTGGAATTAGAAAGCGGGCATAGGCCGGTGCCGTGGCTCAATAGGCTAATCCTCTGCCTAGTGGTGCCGGCACACCAGGTTCTAGTCCCAGTTGGGGAGCCAGATTCTGTCCTGTTGCCCCTCTTCCAGGCCAGCTCTCTGCTATGGCCCAGGAGTGCAGTGGAGGATGGCCCAAGTGCTTGGGCCCTGCACCCGCATGGGAGACCAGGATAAGCACCTGGCTCCTGCCTTCGGATCAGCGCGGTGCGCCAGCCACAGTGGCCATTGGGGGGTGAACCAACAGAAAAGGAAGACCTCTCTCTCTCTCTCTCTCTCTCTCTCTCTCTCTCTCTCCCTGTCCACTCTGCCTGTCAAAATAAATAAATAAATAAATTGTGCCATGGATCAACATACACACACACACACACACACAGGGCGGGCGCTGTGGCATAGCAGGTAAAGCCGCCTTCAGTGCCAGCAAAAAAAAAAAAAAAAAAAAGAAGGTGGGCATATTTGGTTGGGGCACTGTTCTGCCTAATACAGTCGCTAACTTTTGGATCCCAAAGATTTACATACCTCAAAAAAAAAAATTCCCTATAGCACATTGTCTTTTGGTGTCAGTTCATCAACTCAGAGTCCAAAGTCTTGTCTAAATCTCATCGGGTCTAAAGTTCCATAATCTGGATGATTATAATCTGGATGATTATGCAAGCATGAGGCTGTTGGTATAATCCATTAAGTACAACTCCTGGGGATATGGATCTGCTGTATCAGTGACCTTGTGAAACTGAAGAAACAGTTTATCTGCTCCCAACAGATAATGGTAGAGCCAGCACAGAATTTTAATTAGGTCTTTCAGTTCAAACACGAAAGACAGAAGGTAAAATGGAATCAGTGGTCCAATGCAGTTTTGAAATCCAATTGGAAAATCCATTAAGTTTCAAGTGCTAGTAAGAATCTTCTGTGGTTTTTGGTTCCATACCTCCTGTAAGACCTCCAGTATCCAGTATTTCTAGGTGTTCTATTCACCAAGTTTTAACCAGTCCTGAACTTATTTAACTTCTGAGATCAAATGAGATTAGGTGTTTAGGTTGAGGCGAATGGCCAGTATGTTACTGAGAGCACCCAATGTTGTGCCATCCCAGGAACAAGTGGGTAGGGGGTGAGCATTTGATGTTGAAGTTAAGGTACTACTTGGGATGTCTACATCCCATTTTAGAGTGCCTGGAATTGAGTCCTGGCTCCACTTTTGATTCTGTCTTCCTACTAATGTGCACTGTGGGAGGCAACAAGTGTTGCTGAGATATTTGGATCATTGCCATCCACATAGGAGACCTTAATTGAGTTCCAGGCTCCTGGATTCAGCCTGGCCCAGCTCTGGCTGTTATGTTCATTTGGGGACTGAACCAGCAGATGGCAGATCACTGTGTCTATCTCTCTGCCTATAAAATACAGTGAAAAATAATTAAAAGGATTTTTTTAAAGAAATAGGGATAAAATAATGACTCTTTAGTAATGAAGACTTTGGCTTTGAAAGCTGTCATCATGAGAGATGGCCCAGTTAGTTCTTCACATTCCCAAGTGAGTAGAAGATAGGTTCAGTCCAGATCAGAAACAGGAGTACAACAGAGGCATCTACCAGAGAAGCCCAGCAGTGGTTGTAGATTTACCATCCACATACATTCTTCCATGAAGCTTTCCATACCTTCCCTTCCTTTACTAGGTCTGAATGCTTCTCCTTCTGTTGCATACGATGTTGCTCAAAACAGGTCGAGTTCTATTATGGAACTAAGAAACAAGCCAGAAGTCAGATTTAGTAACCTGTTAAAATAATAGATATTTGTACAGCACAAAGGCACCACAGCAGCAATCTAAAAAAGGGTTAGAGCTGTCACTAAAAATGTGAGTTTAGGTGTCAGACCTTTTCCAAATCTCAGGTGTTACTAGCTCTTTGACCTTGGGCATTTCTTAACTCCCTGAGTGTCTGCATCTTTCCTAATGAGGTTAGCTCCTGCCTGTAGGGGTGCTGTGTAGATCAAATCAGGGGCCAGGTGGGCTGCACAGGGCATTGTATATGGTAAGCATTGCCATACTGGCACCTGCCATTATCCTTGTTGGGATGAGCATTTGTGGTGTCTTGTATTTTTGTTATGTCTTCCTTGTTCCACTAGGTAGTCAAGCTCCTGGAGGCCTAGGGCAGTATTTGATTTATTTTCTTTATGTCTGCGTTGCCTAACGTGTGTGAGCATTGGATGCCCAATAATTATTGAAGTAACAACTAATCTTTGTTATTTCTCCCAGGACTTTGCTAGCACAACTGACAAATTATTCAAAAGTTGACTTCTCATCTCTTTTTTTAAGATTTACTTAATTTATTTGAAAGGTAATTATGGAAAGAGGGAGGGAGGGAAAGAGGGAAGGAGGGAGAGAGAGAGAGAGAGAGAGAGAGAGAGAGAGAGAAAGAAATTGCTTTCACCCACTGGTTCAGTCTCCAAATGGACACAATAGCCTGGGCTGGGCCAAGCCAAAGCCAGGAACCAGGAGCTTCGTCACGGTCTCCTACCTGGGTACAGGGATCCATGGAGTTGGACCTCTTCTGCTGCTTTCCCAGGTGCATTAGCAGGGAGCTGGGTCAGAGTGGAGCAGCTGGGCCTTGAACGGCACCCACATGAGATGCTGGTGTTGCAGGCTGTGGCTTAACCCGTTATACCACAATGCTATCCCTGGCTTGTAATCTTTTTTTTTTTTTTTTTTTTTTTTTAATTTTTGACAGGCAGAGTGGACAGTGAGAGACAGAGAGAAAGGTCTTCCTTTGCCGTTGGTTCACCCTCCAATGGCCGCCACGGCTGGCGTGCTGTGGCTAGCGCACCGCACTGATCCAAAGGCAGGAGCCGGGTGCTTATCCTGGTCTCCCATGGGGTGCAGGGCCCAAGCACTTGGGCCATCCTCCACTGCACTCCCGGGCCATAGCAGAGAGCTGGCCTGGAAGAGGGGCAACCGGGACAGAATCCGGCACCCTGACCGGGACTAGAACCCGGTGTGCCGGCGCCACTAGGCAGAGGATTAGCCTGTTGAGTCACGGCGCCGTCCTGGCTTGTAATCTTAATATGTATGATTCCCAGAATATATTATGTAAAGGATCAAGAAAAACTTGAAAAAAATTCCATAATGCCAGCTCAGCAGAAGCAGCAAGTTATACATTGGAAAAAATTACAGGGAAACATGTGTTTACAGAGATTCAGATAATATGAACTTAGTGCTCCAATGCCCATTTTCTTTTTTGTATGAAAGCTAAAATATTACCAGTAATTTTATATGATATTTCTGTATCCGTGGAAACTGAAAATCTCTCTAGAACTTCTGTCTCTCTAGAATTTGAATCTTCTGTGTAAGAATTAAGATTTTGTGAGAACCTAAATGGCCTTATACGGTCGTCTTCTTCCCTAGCCCTTACCACATCTCCCTGCATTTTCCTTTTTACTCTTCTCTTCATTACTCCATTTAATCCTCTCTCACAACACCAGGTAACTTGCTGTCCTCTAAATCCTCAAGGTATGGTATTAGCTTCATTGAGAATGCATATCTCCATGAAGGCAGCAATCGATTCTGTGTGTTTTACCCAGCACACAGTAGATCTTCAGGAAGTACCTCTTGAATTAATTCTTCAACTGGGCCCAGTGGGAACCAGTATATGAGCACAGAAATGATGAGGAAAGGCATTCTGCCAACCTGCCTCCTCTAATATACTTTCAGGAACATGGTGACACTCACTACCACTCAAGAGTCACAAGAATGGTGAGGGTTAGTCCCAATTATTGAGTGTGTACCATGTGCCAGCCCATCCAAATAATTCACAGTTATCTCAACTCCACCCTTCCATGAGATATCCATGACATTGATGAGCAAGCTCAGGATCTCAGAAAATTCAGTAATTTTCCCAAGGTCTTGCACCGACTAGGCAGAGGATGAATTCATTCTCAGGGTGAATTTTAAGGCGGGAGCTTTATTTTAAATAGTGGGATTTTATTTTAACATTTGTTATTAGTTACTTGACTTATTAGGTATGGGCAAAGCATTTGGCCTTTTTCATTTCTGTCACTTTGAATCCATTTGAAATTTTTGTTGGTGGCCTGGTATGTGATCCATCTTTAAATATTCCTTGGAGTTTTTAGAAAGAGGTCTGTCCAGGGCCGGCGCCGCGGCTCAATAGGCTAATCCTCCGCCTTGTGGCGCTGGCACACTGGGTTCTAGTCCCAGTCGGGGCACTGATTCTGTCCTGGTTGCCCCTCTTCCAGGCCAGCTCTCTGCTGTGGCCAGGGAGTGCAGTGGAGGATAGCCCAAGTGCTTGGGCCCTGCACCCACATGGGAGACCAGGAGAAGCACCTGGCTCCTGCCATTGGATCAGCGCGGTGCGCCAGCCACAACACACCAGCCGCGGCAGCCAATGGAGGGTGAACCAACGGCAAAAAGGAAGACCTTTCTCTCTGTCTCTCTCTCTCTCTCACTGTCCACTCTGCCTGTCAAAAAAAAAAAAAAATTAAAAAAAAAAAAAGAGGTCTGTCCAAAGTCCAGGGTAATTATCTATTAATTCAGCCTTACTAGTTATGTTATTGAAATCTTTTAGGTTATCATGTTCAATGCTTGATCTGTCAAAGATGGAGGAGGATGTTAATATTTGAATGTAAATGTTTTTGTTTCCCCCACTTCTTCTGTGTGCCTGACCGTGCTTGTCCTTTCAGTTTTAACATCAGTATGATAACCAGTGCCTGGCAATTGTGATTGAGATCAACTTATTTGCATTTTCATGTTTTGAAAAAGAGAGTGGGAAATATAAGTTAAAATCAAAGGAGAAATAAATAGGGGGATGACCATTTGCGGTGTCAACTTTAAGTGTCAAATCAAAACGAAGTGGTGAAATGGAGTATATAGCGTGGCAGTTAGGAACAGACACCCTGGAGGTAGACCACCTGGGATAAAGAAATCCCTGCAGTGCCAGTCAGGAGATTTTCTTAGGCTAGTGACCAACTTCTCTGTTTTTGCTTCTTTAAGTGAAAAATGGTGTTAATAATGGTACTTAGCTACGAAGTTTACTTTGAGTATTGAACACATTAATATTTACCAAGTACTAAGAAAGGATGCTTAGCACGTTGCAATATGTAAGTAACTCTTAATCATTATCATCCTTCAGAGCAGACTCCTTGTGATCAGATGTGCTGTAGATCTTCAGGTTTATACATACAATATCATTTGTACTATTTGGGGTGTTTATAGGGTATGGTCAGTGTTTATTGGGTTCCTCCTCTGGGCAGATGCCAAGCTGTATTAGAAGCATCTTTTGGTTACTAGGAATATATACTGGGCCTGTAGGGTCCCTGCTATCACTTGAGGGTAGACGCAGACACGAATCAGTTATTTTGTAAATTGTGTCAGATTACAGCCCTATTCAGTGACATGAAGGGAAGGTGCACAGTGCTATGTGAGTGTCCTAGTATATGAGCGTATGGGATGTAGACTAGTCTGAAGGTCATGTAACAACCTTCCTGTGATATTTGTAACCCATGGCTGCGTAATAAGTTATCCTACATACTTTGTGACTGTAACACGATGAACATGTGCAATCTCATAGAGTCTGTGGATCTGGAATTTGGGAGTTGCTTAGCTGGGTAGCTTTGGTGCAGAGATTCCCTAGAAGGTTGCAGTTAAGTTGTTGGACAGGGCTGTGGCCATCTGAAGGCTTGACTGGGACTAGATGAGGCACTTTCACAATGGCTTGGGTGGCTGTTGGCAGGAGGCCTCAGTTTCATATCATTAGTCCTGTCTATAGGACAGCTTGATAGCCTCATGACAGGGTAGCTGGCTTTCCCCAGAGCAAGAGATTAAAGAATGTGAACTAGAAGGAAGCCAGGATGTCTTTGATGTTCAAACCTCAGAAGTCACATGTGTCACTTCTACAATATTCTATTTCTTAAGAGTGAGTTACTGAGTCTAGTCCACAGTAGAGGGGAAGGTAGTTAGACTTCACCTTTTAAGAGGAGTATAAAGGGTATGTGGACATGTTTTAAACTACTGCCAGAGGAATATGTGTTTTTCTTTTAGAAAAACATTTATTTATTTTCAAGGCAAGGGTGACAGAGAGAAAGAGATCTTCCATCTTTTGGTTTACTCCTCAAAGGGTCTCAGTGGCCAGGGCTGGGCCAAGCTGAAGCCAAAAGTGTGGAATTCCATCCTGGCTTCCATGTGAGTAGTAGGGACCCAAGCACTTGAGCTGTCATCTACTGCTTTCCCAGGCACATTAGCAGAGAGCTGTATTAGAAGCAGAGCAGCTGGGACTTGAACTAGTGCTCCCATATAGGATGCTGGCATTGCAGGCAGTGGCTTAACCAGTGGTACCACAGGGCCAGCCCCAGGAATACATGTTTTGTTTGTTTTTGAATATATATTTTTTAAAGATTTATTTATTTACTTGAGAGGCAATTACAGACAGAGAGAAAGGTCTTCTAACCACTGGTTCACTCCCCAAATGGCCGCAACAACTGGAGCTGGGCCAGTCCGAAGCCAGGAGCTGGGAGCTTCTTCTGGGTCTCCCATGCGAGTGCAGGGGCCCAAGCACTTGGGCCATCATCAGAGATGCTGGATCAGAAGTAGAGCAGCCAGAACTTGAAACAGTGCCCATATGGAATGCTGGTACTGCAGGTGGATGCTTAGCCTACTACACCACAGCACCAGCCCCAACATTTTTTTTTTTTTTTAATTGCTGAGTTGGATATTGAAGATGTTCCAACCAAGGGGTTGCCAAACTTTTCTGCAAAGGACCCACTAGTGAGTATTTTCAGATTTGTGGAACTGAATGCTCTGTCAAGACAACTCAACCCTAACCTTGTAGCATGAAAGCAACCTTCATTGATATGTAAATGAAGGGTATAGCAGTTTCAACAGACATTTAATTTCCCAAACACTAGATGGGCTGAATATGGCCTACGGGCTGTAGTTTGATCATCTGTGAAGACAAAATAAATGATGGAGAATTATTCCAAGAAGAAGGAACAGCACATTCTGAAATGAAAAGAGTTATTTTGCATTTCAGATCCCTAAAATGGAGTTGGGTCCACTTCCCCACCCCTGCCACGTGCTGTGAGGTTTACTGAAACACTGTAATGAAAAACATGTAGGAAACATTTATGCACACATATACATTTTATAAACTTGAGTGCTTTGAGGTAAACATCAAAATGCAGAAATAGCTTTGTGTAATAAGGACAGGTGGTATTTCTGTAAATTAAAAACTAGTTAATGGTGAAGGGAAAGGGGAGGATGCTGGAGTGTCCCATAGTAGGTTACTGGGTTCAGTGCCTGCCTGTGACTCCTGACTCCAGCTGCCTGGTAATTGAGACCTTGGGTGACAGTGTTGATGGTGCGAATGATTGTGTCCCTGTTACCTGGGTTGAGCTCCCAACTCCTAGGCACTTGGGGAGTGAACCAGCAGAGAGGAGCTACCCTTCTCTCTGTCTCTGTCACATTATCTTCATCTGTCTCTCAAATGAATAAATGATAAGAAAGCAGTGTACTTTATTGTTAGCTTTATAGTACTTGCATGGATCGCAAATACAACAAAACCACAAAAACCTGTGTGAGAAAGAAAGATGTCAGATTTAAGATGATGGTTGCTCTCTGGAACAAGAGAGGAGAGCAAGGTTGTAGGACTTCAATAGTTTCTGTTATATTTTTAACACTTAATAATTGCCATGGAATACACATGGTAGGAAATTTACCTTCTTAGTCATTTATAAGTGTACAGTTCAGAGGTGTTACTTATATTCACATTATTATGCATCTGATCTCTAGAACATTTTAATTTTGCAGAACTGAAGCTCAATACTCATTAAACAACAACTCTACATTTCTCCCTATTCCCTCTCTCTAGCAACTACCATTCCACTTCCCGTTTCTGTGAGTTTGACTACTTTATACTTTAGATGCTTCATATAAGTGTTATCATATAGTGTATATCCTTTTGTGTCTTATTTCACTTAGCAAAGTATCTTCTGGGTTCATCCACATTGCAGCTGGTGCTAAAGTGTACTTCTTTGTTAAGGCTGAATGATAGTCCATTGTGTGCATGTGCAACATTCTGTTTATGTGGTCATTCACAGATGGATATTTGGGATGCTTCTAATGTTATAATAATGCTGTGTACAAATCTGAAGCAGAAATTTGGTAAAAGGAATGGCCAGATCAATAGCGCACTCTGCAAATATAGTAGCCTGAGCATCCAATTATCTATCCTTACACAGCATATTTCAGTCAGACTTTTTCTCATCCTTTCCATTCAAACTGCTCTAATTGAGTTTTTAATGGCTGTCTGTAGCTCAGGCTGACCGCCAGTTCTCTGGCCTCATTCTACTGACTTCTGAGAAGTGACTGGTACTGAACATTTGCTTACTTGATATCCAGGAGGCCACATCATTCATTCTCTTGCTGTCTTGTTGGTTGTTCCTTCTCAGTCTCCTTTGCTGTTTCCTGCTCACTTTTCAGATCCTTTAACATCGGAGTCCCTTGGGGTCCGTTCTCTTGTCTCTCCTCTCTGAGCTCAGTCTCCACTTGATCTCCTCTAAGTTATGGGTTCAATGCTATCTATTCTACTATTTGTATGTGTGGTTCTTTTCCCTTCAGATCTGGATGCATCTATTCGATTGCCTACTCAATATCTCCACTTACATGTCTGACAGCACAGAAAGGTAACACATGTGAAGCAACATTCTTGATTCCATTAACTCCCACCTCCCCTCCTCCGGCTTCATCACCTACCTCCATTCTTCCTTTTGTTGAGGCTGAGAGTCTTAGAGTCATCCTTTTCTTCCCTCTTTGTCTAGTTCCCAGGCAGCCTGTCAACAACATATCCAAACTCAGGTCCTTTTCATTGCCTGCATTCTGCTACCCTGGTTTAAGGCTCTTGGATCTCCTGCTCAGTTTCCTCCAGTTCCCTCTAACTGGTCCCTATATTACTGTCCTCTCCATACTGAAGTACCAGAAGTGGAGTAGTCCTTTAAGAATGTACTTTATATCATGCTTTGCTTTTGCTCGAACTTTCCCATGGCTTTTCATTATCCTTAGAGTAAAGCCAGTGTTTCCACAATGAACTCCAAATGCAAGGCCTAGCCTCCCATTGCCCCTTACCTCTGTATTCCTTTGACCTAGTACTTTTCCCATCCCTCTTGCAGCCCCGGCTACACACTTAGTATTTTCTGTTCCCTCTCCCTGGAATATATACACCACTGTTCTCTCATTCTATTTAGACTTTCCATGTTCTGCTCAACCATGACCTTTCCATGGAGCTTTCTCTGAATACCCAAGGTGAAATTGCAATTAATCAGCTCCTCCCTGCGATGTTCTCTTGCAACTTTTCTTCTTTTCCTTTTGGGCATTTGTAGCAAACTAGTTTTGTCTCCTTTTGAAATTATTGTGCCTTTTCCCTATTTAAATCTGGAAGGAAAAAGAAAACCCATAAAGGCTGGGCTGTTGGTCTGTTTGGATCACTGCTGTATTTCATCTATCTCCTGTGTCAAATATCTGAAGACTGATGTGAGTTGAGATTACAGTGGTTACTTCCCTGTTGATTTCTCCAATTAGTTTTGGTCCATTAGAGTAGCAAATTTAAAGCATGGCTTAAAATTTGGCACTCCTTCCTTTGCTTCAACCAATAAAACATGGCAGGCATGATGATGTATGACTTCCAACATCAGGTAATGAAAGTCTGTGCGGTTCATTGCTTATGTGCTAGAACTCTTGTTGTTGGAGTTATTCCTACATTGAATAGACTGGATTGCCCTGAGGCCGTCATGCAGTGAGGGAACCCAGCCACATGTAGAGGCCACATGTAGATGCTCACCTTGACAGTCCAGACAGAGCCCAGTGTTCCAGACATTTTCAAGCCCAGGTACCAGCCACTGGCCTGAAGAAGCCATCTTGACATTGGATCCAGTAGCCTCCAAATATCATTTTTATAGAATTGACCATGGCTATCCTTTATGAATTCCGGACCTAGAATACATGAGCACACTGAAGTGGTGGTGGTTTGGTACCACTAAGTTTGGAATGGTTTGTTATACAATAGTAAATTTCCAGAGCTATAATGGGGAAAGCCCAGATAAAAATAGTAATTACTTTTGGAAAGAAAGCAAGTTTTGAGGGATGTGTGTGTGTGTGTGTTTCTTGTCTACTGAAGAAAGTTTGGGTGAACATTATTAGGCCATGCTCTTCTTGGGAGGTGGTAGCCAACCAGATTAACTCACTAGACTCTAGATCCTCGTTAACTGCCACGAATTATTCTGATGAGCCTCTTGAGATTGCAGGCTCAAAAATCTTCCTTCCTGGTAGATTTCTGAAGAAAATGGCAATTTAAGACAAATATCATATGTTCTCCCTGATCGGTGACAACTAACTGAGCACCAAAGGGGAAACCTGTTGAAGTGAAATGGACACTATGAGAAACAGTGACTTGATCAGCCCTTGTCCTGACTATTGATGAACAACTTAATACTTTATCCCCTTTAGTGTTTTTTTTTGTTCTAGTACTATTGGTTGAACTCTGTAATTAACACACAATTATTCTTAGGTGTTTCAATTTAACTGAAAAGTTATCCCTGTTAAATATAAGAGTAGGAATAAGAGAGGGAGGAGATGTACAATTTGGGACATGCTCAGTCGGATTTGCCCCAAATGGTAGAGTTAGAAACATGCCAGGGGATTCCAATTCAATCCCATCAAGACTGCATGTACCAATGCCATCTCACTAGTCCAAGTGATCAATTTCAGTTCACAATTGATGGCTCTGATAGGTCTAAGAGTCAAAGGGATCACACAAACAAGACAAGTGTCTGCTAATACTAACTGATAGAATCAAAAAGGGAGAGAAGGATCCAACATGGGAAGCGGGACTCATAGAATGGCAGATGTCCTAAACAACACTATGGCCTCAGAATCAGCCCTTAAGGCATTCGGATCTGGTTGAAGAGCCCATGAGAGTATTGTAGGCATGGAAAGCCAAGATACCATGGAAAAGAAAAAAAAGAAGAAGACCTAAATGAAAGATCTCTGTTAGTGAGATCCCAGTGGAAAGAACGGGGCCATCAAAGAAGGAGGTACCGTTCTCTGAAGGGAGGAGAGAACTTCCACTTTGACTATGACCCTGTCGGAATAAGATCGAAGTCGGCAACCCTAAAGGCTTCCATAGCCTTGGCAACTCATGACTAGAGCCTAGGGAGATTACTGACTCCATAAACAAGAGTGTCAAATTGTTAAGTCAGCAACAGGAGTCACTGTGTACTTACTCCTCATGTGGGATCTGTCCTTAATGTGTTGTCCAATGTGAAGTAATGCTATAACTAGTACTCAAACAGTACTTTACACTTTGTGTTTCTGTGTGGGTGCAAACTGATGAAATCTTTACTTAGTATATACTGAATCAATCTTCTGTATATAAAGATAATTGAAAATGAATCTTGATGTGAATGGAATGGGAGAGGGAGTGGGAGATGGGAGGGTTGTGGGTGGGAGGGAAATTATGGGGGGTAAAAGCCATTGCAATCCATAAGCTGTACTTTGGAAATGTATATTTACTAAATAAAAGTTAAAAAAAAAGACCAAATAGGCTCAACCTAGTCAGGAAATTAGTAATGAAATTATAGGAAAATACATAACCTTTGGCTTAGGATCTTTTGGAGATATTCTTCTGTGTGTTTTTTCTTTTCTGTCTTATTCTTAAAACTGAGAATGAGGACAACTAAAAATACCACCAGAGATGAGCTTCTCACAGTCAGCTGGAAAGTCTCAGAGCTGGAATGGCTTAGAAACCTGCTTGAAAAGTTCTTCATTCTGCAGATCACAGAGGAGAAGGAGTGTGCCCAAGGTCTCAGGCTAGGACTGAGGTCTCCTGGCTTCTGACTCTCAATACAGTGAGTCTGATTCAAGGATAAGCTTCAGGGGGTGCTAGCCAGGCCCTGAGAACCAGCTAGAATAGTGCATGCTACTTCATTTGTGTGTGCTGTTGTACCCATTTCCAGAGGGAATCCACACTTTCCATTTAATTCTTACATAATACTGTGACACCAAGAAGTTTAAGTTTACCACAATAGATGATTTAGTTCTGTCACTTAAAAACCCTCAGAAGAAGTTAAGTCTTATCCTCGCTGATACCACTATGAGAGAACACCAAAAGCTCCTGAGGAATCCATTCATTGTTTAAGATTAGTGATTAATGAGTACAACTCTCATACAGGCAGGAATAATTGGAGCATCCAGAAACTAACTCATAGTACTCCCTGATTAGAAAAAAACTTGACTGGCAATCACACATTGATATCACTGCTGTGGTCCAAAATAGCAACAAACCATACAGGACTTATTGGATATTATTTTTCCTTGCAGCCGTTGCCTTATTTAAAGCAGAGGGTGTTGGGATGTCTGTAGATCTGACAGCTCAGAGGCATACTCCATCCAGTGTAGACATTCAGCTGCCTTTTCAAACGGTGTTTCAGGAGTCTTAGCTTTTTATCAAGCAGAAGTGCTGTTTTCTTGGGTCTTAGAGGACTTCTCCTATAGCCAGTAGATAGAAAAAGAAGAAGGGCTTGTGACTAGTAAGGGAATGCTGGTAGAAATTGATTGTCTGATTTCTACCCACATTCCACTGGCCAAAAGTAGGTCCTGTGGTCCCGTCTAGGCACAAGGATGGTATTGGTGGGCCTTCCCAACAACTTTACACTATGGGAGATGAGCACAAATTTTTGTTGTGTACTTGGTCTTCCACCACAGAGTGAGCATTTTAAGAATTCCACATCTAAAGAACGGGCCATCAAAGAAGGAGGTACCTTTCTCTGAAGGGAGGAGAGAACTTCCACTTTGACTATGACCTTGTCTGAATAAGATCGGAGTTGACAAACTTAAAAGGCTTCCATAGCCTTGGCAACTCATGACTAGAGCCTAGGGTGATTACTGACGCCATAAACAAGAGTGTCAAATTGTTAAGTCAACAACAGGAGTCACTGTGTACTTACTCCTCATGTGGGATCTGTCCTTAATGTGTTGTCCAATGTGAAGTAATGCTATAACTAGTACTCAAACAGTACTTTACACTTTGTGTTTCTGTGTGGGTGCAAACTGTTGAAATCTTTACTTAATATATACTAAATTGATCTTCTGTATATAAAGTTAATTGAAAATGAATCTTGATGTGAATGGAATGGGAGAGGGAGTGGGAGATGGGAGGGTTGTGGGTGGGAGGGAAGTTATGGGTGGGTAAAAGCCACTGTAATCTAAAAGCTGTACTTTGGAAATATATATTTATTAAATAAAAGTTGAAAAAAAAAAAGAATTCCACATCTCACAGCTAGCTGAAGTGTCTCATGTGAGGCCTAGAGACAGTTTATATGGTAGAATACAGATTGTAGCCCTCTCCAGCACTTTCGGTATTAAGGTGATTCTCAGAAACCATGAAGGCAAGCTTGAAAAAATAGTTAGAATAAGAAAATGGCAATGATTGGATAATTGGAAATTTATTTTTTTAAAGAAGTGGCACAGAGGTAAGGACCCATTTTTAAATGTGAACTGGCTTATATTATAATAGAATTTGTATAATTATACCAAAGAGAACTCTGTTTCCACTTTTGCAAAAGTATTACTCCAAGTTTGACTTTTTAATTGCATGTTTTCCCTTGATGATATTTCCTTGTTTGGCAGAAGTTACAGCAGCACATGCCTCTACTATGTGATTTTTATTTTCACTATCTTGCTTAGTTGATTCTTGATTATTTTACTCTTTTTATACACACTGAATATGTCTCTTCAAAGTCTCTTATTGTCTTTATTCTGGAATGGGTATTGGCCATAGTATGAAATGATCATGAATTTCTTCCTCAGATTTTTAAGATGGGTTTTATATGCGTTTGGTATCAGAACTGGCAATCTGTGAAATAAATTTCTTCTAGTGGTTACTACAGAGAAATGTTCTCAATTGACTTTTCATTTTCTGGTCTATGAGATTTTATGGGTTCAGTGAACTCCAACAGTAATGCTGAGGCTAAGTGCCACCCCCACCCCTACCCTTTTTTTGGACGTTGACATCCTCATGGGGATTCACCCAGTAGAGGCCTGGCACTGATTGTACTTTTTATGAAATTGAATATTGGAAACTTGTTCTAACAACTAATGTTACACATTAACTATACTAGTTCACAATGAAATACATTAAAAATTCATTTCTTAAATTTTAAATTACATTTTATTGTTATCTAAGATCTTGATGTTATTACACTTAACGCCAAAACAGGGGGTGCTATTGCACCTCTCTTCCAGCTCATTACTCAGTGATACAACCACACTGAGTGGTTTGTGATCGATAATAATTGCTGCATGGTCTCCAGCAGCCCCCTGGACTCAGCATACAGGCTATCCTCTTCATTTGGTCATACTGAGGCTTAAAAGAGACAGGTATTACCAAGGACATTGTGGCTGCTCGATTCAGTACAGCTGCCTGCCTGCAGGGTACTAGTTCTTAGTTAGGGTGCTCCACAGGAATACAGTATCTCTTTCTCTTTCTCCATGTATAAAATCAGTTCAGTAAACTTGGCTCAATCCATTATGGGGAGAAACATCTTCTAACTGACAGGAGAGCATTTTGAATAATTAGGTCCCACAGATCTCAAATTGTAGGCTCAGAGACAGTCTTGCATAGGATTGTAGATTTGTATTACTGATGACCTTGAGAAGAAAAATGTTCATGACCCTACCCTTGCTCCCTGTCCCCCAGTTCTCTGTCCCAGTCCTGAGCGGTGGCCCTGATTCTCTGGTGCTGGGCTTGGAAAATGTGCTTTGTGATCCATTGCCACTGGCAAAGAAGAATGTAATAGGGTACAAGCAAAAGGTTGCCTGCTTCTTTTATCCTGGGTAGAGCTGTCTTTTATTGTGAGATTTAAGTCTTCTGACAATTTTTACATTAATATGTCCTGTCTTTATGAAATGCTGATAGTAGATGATAATGGTGGGAATAGAGTTAATTTTAAACGCTCTTGCTTGGAAAAAGCTAGCCATTTGTTTGGTCCTCTTTCTCATTTTCCAAGTCTGTGTTTTGTTTTGATTTATTTGTTCAACTTAAATGTTTGTAATCCAATGATTCTAAAAGTCGAGAGTCAAAATCTAAATTGATTGTATTCTGGAAGCAGAAATAAGCTTTTGGGGAATTATCCCAGAGATGACCCATACCAGCAGCGTGGACATTTGTGAGCAGTTTTGTTTACTTCTGCCAATGCCTGCTCTCATAAAACTGTTGACAGTTATTAAGACAATCAGAGCATGAATGGAACAAACCCATCTTCATCTCTTCTGCCAGTACAACTTTCCAGAGTCTTAACAGAATTGTTCTTCGGAGAAGAGGCAGCAAAAAGTGAGCTTTCAAGCTTAAAATTGCAATTAGGCAATTTCTTTTTATCTAAAGAAGTGTTCGATATTATTCCAGGAGTCCTCGGAGCCACATCTGGCTTCAACCACTTTTGCCTCTTCTCTAACATTGTTGATATTAATGCCAATTTTAATTTCTTGGCATCATCATGTATAAATCTATCACCCACAGATGCGATTTTGAATAAGGACTGAAACTGTAAATTTGCAAGCAAGAGATTCACAGGATTTTATCACATTACCCCAGAAAGTGTCACAGTTGTACTGAAATGGTTTTAAATTGCTCATTTCAAACCCTCCTCAGTAGCAAAGTGCCATGCGTGCAGCGGCTTTGCAACCACGTTAGTCATTTTCTTTGCTCTGTTTCCTGGCTGTGTTTGTATTGGGAGCACAGAGTAATGTAATTTAGTAAATTATGATTTGATGGCTGGGCATCAGCCCCAGTGTTGAACAGTATTTGGACTATGATTACTTGCTGGCTTTGTCACAGTTGACATTAATTATTGATGGGAGTTTCAGAAATAGCGCATGTGCCAAGAGCTTTTCACCGGAGAGCAGGCTCCAGGCAGGAGGGATGCTAAAGAGTGTGGGGGCAGAGGCACCTGTGGCTTGTTTATGTCTGTGCCCCAGAGACCTGGACTCAGTGGGCTGTGTAGTACCTGTGTGACGGGCATGGTGGAGCGGAAAGATGAACCGTCAGGCTTATTTCTATCGTGTTCCTCCCCAGGAATTGCACCGAAGAAGCCAACTTCAGCCCGAGCCGGCCAAGACGAAGGCTCTCCAGACTGTCATTGAAATGAAGGTAGGAGCTGTGCACATTTGTCAAAACCAGCTGTGCCTCCGGAGTTTGTTCTAACTTGAGGGTACCTAATATAAACATGAAAAAGGAACCTTGTGTTTTGCTCTGGGCACCCTGGTGAGTGCTTTGTGCTGGATCTTTTTGTCTTCTTGGGTGCATTCAATTTATTGGCCCTTTAATTAGGATCCCTTTTCTGGGCAGAAGAAAAAAGGGCTCAAGTATCTGCAGCCTGAAAAGAACTGGGTTCATTTCCAGAGCATGGCCAATGCCTTTAAGCCTAAGGGAGGTTTTTGTGTGTACTTTAAAAGTAAATTTCTAAAGCTGGGATAATTCTTTTCTTCCTCCTATTTACATTATAATGAAAAGACACCTTGGAGAAACTACAATTTGACAAAGGGAAGTTATTTTATATGCAGTGAAGTTGTTAAAGAATTAAAATTATGCTTTGAGCAAGATCTATTTTCCAATGAATAATACTTTGTTGACTTCAGTATTTTCTTGTAACCATGTCTGGAAGGAATAATAATTTATTAAAGGCTCACAAACTATCCTATCTAGTTGTGGAGGTGTAGAGATATGCTATTTAAAGGAATACAAAAATCCTTCTGGGTGGATTTAGGGCATTTAAGGAAAATGAAATACATGATATCGACCAATGATTAAGAAACAAATGTAGATGGAATTCAGTTGCTTTGGTAGTATCTGGAAATTGGAAGTCTTTTATTTCTAGTTGTTGCCCAAAGGAAGCAAATCATAAATTATTTATCTGAGGGATAAATAATTCTAGATTTGAATTGTTTCAGTAAGAAAAAAAAATTCATCATGAGGATGTTTGCAGTCTTCGAATTCCACACTTGAGCTGAATACTGGGAAGGTTTTCAGGTCCCCATCAGTCTACCAGAGGATCCTGAATCTTACTGATTTCCTATCATAAAAATCCTATGATTTTTATCACAGGATTTTGGTTTGTCTGCCAAGATAGTCCCAAGTCCTAGGGGAAATGAAACTAATATGAGCTATTGAATTTTTGGCTTGGAAAAATTCTAGCTTGGAATTTTTTTTTCTATTCAATGACAATGTCTTTATCCAAGTGGATTTCTGTGGCAGTAATGTAGAACATTTGCTTTAAAATTATATGTCCCCCCAGTGAGGTTACACCAGTCAAAGCACTCATAATGTATTTACAGTAAGTTGGTATGAAAAATACTACTTATGGGGAAAATGCCGATAGGAAAAAAGTGATTATTAATCTTTGGCTCGTCAGTTGTTTTGAATTTATGTAATTTTAACCTATTTTGAAAAGAAACAACATTCTACATGTGGGCAACAGTGATTTATAACTAAGTTCCATTCTTACTGCACATTTCAAGCTTCACATTAAAGCTTTAAAAAAGGGGGGAAAAGGACAAAAGATTAAAATACATTCTCTGTTATTGTTCTTGTTATTATTATTATTTTGCAAAAGGTTGTTCAGTCCCCTTCTGCCCACTTCCATACCCACCTCCCCAGAGTGCCCTCAACACAAATAGTGATGAAGAGGACACACATACTCATTTCCAACTTATTAGAAAAAGAAAAAAGGATGAACGAATCCCAGGAATGTTCGGGGAAACTAGGAGAGACATCTTTCCCAATATGGTGGGTATTTTCTTCATGAGCAAGTCTCTTCAGAGACGATTGGTGCTTTTTTGAGATTTTTCAAAGTAGAAATTCTGTTTGATTCTAGTTTACTCTTGAAAAAATAAAAACACTGATGTAGGCTGTTAATGTGGGAAGGCATAAAACATGATTTTCTAGGGCAAATTCATCTGTATACCTGAGGGTACTTCAAAAAGTTTGTGAAAATGGAATTAAAAGCTAAATTTACTTTGGAGCAAAAAATTTTTGAAATCCTTGTATATAAAAGGTCTTCAAAAAGCTCATGGAAAATACATATTATGGAAAAACTGCATGGATTTCAAAGCCTTTTGGTACCAAAATTTATCTTTTATTTCCACTTTCCATGAACTTTTTGAAGACTCCTTGTCTATCAGTAAATTGAACCTGGAGTTTTTCTTTTGTGGATGCCAACGATGCTGACTTGTAGGTGTAAGAACATATTTGCTGGACACATGAAATCAGTATGTTTGTTAGGGAACTGAGCCCGAGTTTTTCTGTTGTCTTTTAGGATGCCTGTTAATTTGCAAAAGCGCTGCCTTCTGTTTGTCAGTGGGGCAGTCTGAGTCCCATTAGCATCTGTGCTCAGCACACCTAAATTGAGTTATAGAGGCAGCTGGTGGAGGCCCATGCCCTCAGCCCTGTGTGTTGCTAGTGACAGAGGCTGTGATCTCATCCCGTTCTGTGCATCCGTTATATGTGTGTGGAAGTGGAGCATGTTGTCCAAGCCTTGGAGCTGACTACCAAATAGAAATGACCCTTACATCTGGCAGGTGAACCTTGAGGCCCCATTGTGTCTTAACATTGGGTACACATCTGTGTCACCTGGTGCCTTGGCAAAATCTGAAGGTAAACAAGCCTTGTTAGAATAAATTGGCCCTGCAGTTTCAGGAGATGATATAAAGCAAGGCTCAGAAGTAAACCCTACGTGTCTCCTCCTTCCTAGAGAAACTGAGGGCGGACTTCAGAACCTCCCTTGTACACACTTTGCATCCAATTGAGAGCTGAGAAACACAGCCTGGGAGTCCAACATTTCTGGGTATGCCTAGACTTTTAGAGTTGTGAAAACATGTCACCGTGGGGTGAGTGTTGCAGAAGCAAGGTGGGCAGCAGCTCTTCTGCAGACATCACGCACAAGGCCAGCCAGCTGAGCCAGGGGGTTACGAAGTCACCTAAATAAAAATGAAAGGAAGCCAAGTGAATAAAGTCATTTGTGATTTATCTTCTTGCAGGAAGCTTCACGTTTTAATTTTGGTCCTGATTTGGTCTGGCAGGTATGTTCCAAGTTTGCATTTAGAATGTTGCGTGTGTTTCTTGGGGGAAATTAGTGTCTTGTAGATATGAAACTCCTCCCTTCTTTCTTCATGTCTGAAGATTCTTCACTAAGCTCTTTTCTCCTCTGATGGAGACCTGCCTGTCAGCAGAGTGGCATGCAAAAGGCCTGACTTCTTTTTTTTCCTTTAATGTTAATTCCTTTGAAAGAATATGTTTTTAGCTTTATTTATTTATTTATTTATTTACTTATTTGACAGGCAGAGTTAGACAGCGAGAGAGAAAGAGACAGAGAGAAAGGTCTTTCTTCCGTTGGTTCACCCCCCAAAATGGCCAATATGGCCTGTGCGTTGCGGCCTGCGCGCTGTGCTGATCCGAAGCCAGGAGCCAGGTGCTTCCTCCTGGTCTCCCATGTAGGTGCAGGGCCCAAGGACCTGAGCCATCCTCCACTGCCCTCCTAGGTCACAGCAGAGAGCCTGACTGGAAGAGGGGCAACTGGGACAGAATCCGGCGCCCCAACCAGGACTAGAACCCGGAGTGCCGGCACCACAGGTGGAGAATTAGCCTAGTGAGCCACGGCGCTGGCCTAGCTTTATTTTTTATTATAAATTTGATGTGACATATTGTCCAAAAATTTTACTTTCTTGGATTCATTCATAAACTCTACTCATTTTTTTCCCAAGAAAAATGAATTATAGTAATGGCAGTACTTGTCAGATAGCCTCAGAAACATTTTTCTTTGTTAGTAAGGATGTCTGAGTTCTAAAATCTAATCCAAAGTGGCTGAAGCCAAAAGGAAATTTATTGGCTCACTTAACTGGAAAGAAGAAGGGGTTTTGCTTCAGGCACAACTTGATCCAGGGGCTCAAAAGATATTAGCAGATCCCATTTTCTCTCATTCCATCTCTAATCTTAGCTTCCTTCATGTGAGTTCTACTTTTAGACACTCTGTGCTTGCCTATCTGAGCAAGATGGCTCAAGTAGCCCCAACAATCATAGAAGAAAGAGCAGGGAGAACGTTGTGTTTAAAAAAAATACAAAAGGTCGGTGCCGTGGCTCACTTGGTTAATCCTCCTCCCACATGGGCGCTGGGTTCTAGTCCCGGTTGCTCCTCTTCCAGTCCAGCTCTCTGCTGTGGCCCTGGAGAGCAGTGGAGTATGGCTCAAGTACTTGGGCTCCTGCACCCACTTGGGAGACCAGGGAGAAGTACCTGGCTCCTGGCTTCAGATCGGCATAGCTCCAGCTGTAGCAGCTATTTGGGGGGTGAACCAGCCAAAGGAAGACCTTTCTCTCTGTCTCTCTCTCTCTCTCTCACTGTCTAACTCTATCTGTCAAATAAATTTAAAAATATGCAAAAACCCAACCAAATTAGAGTAATAATAATTACTGAGTTGGAGCATAAAACTTCACTCCAAACTTAACAGCCCTGGTGTCAAAGCAAAGGTGTTGAATTCCCTTGTTCTCATTTGCTTAATACATTAAATGATACGCAATCATCAAGAAAAACAACTTTCTGCTAACGCTGCAGGAATTGTTAGATTTTCAGCAGAAGTGATCAAATAGGAGATAAATGAATGGTGGAGGATTTCAGCGGAAGTTGCAGAAAATATACTTATCTGGTGAACTTGTCAACTGAAATGCGTTAAGAAGCCGGACACAATGTTCTATATGACAGTATTTCTGTTGGAAACTGAAGTGAGGATTGTGGGTATTTAGCCTTCTAGTCAATGACCAACTAGTGCATTTGTGTACCAAGAGTGGTTTCTCTTGGAGAATGTTCATCTCCCATCAGATTTTTAATTGGAACTCAATTATAAGCAATACAATATTGGGCGTCAATAAATTGCTGAGAATATGATTCTGCATTCAGCTACAACTTCATTGGGGAGGTTGACTTTTGTTATTAAAATTAAAGACTACACCTTATTTTGTGCCCAGGCAGATGCCTGCTCTTTTTCGTGGAGCTGACCTGCAGTTATGTTAAGATTCCTGTAAGAGGTCTCTTGGTGTTTGGTCAAATTCAGCCCATTCCATTTCACAACGTATGGAAGGGCTGCACTGGAACACTGTGAAGTCAAGAGTTACTACCTGGGAACTTCCCCAAGTCTTGCAGCTAGGAAGAGCCAGATTTCAGACCCAAACCGAGGGTATTGAACACAACCCAATACTTCCTCATGAACTAATTGGAAGTCCTGGATCTAATCAGAGACACTATGAAGTAGATACCAGATTTCCTTTGGTTCTAGGGCCTGCATAGGTTTATTGCATGTCTCTGGGAGAGTTACATACTGATTTGGGTGTTACTTAAATTTTTTTCTCCAGGATTCTATATTCATGCCAAGCCTTATTTTTCTAGTTAAGCAATATTGATCACATTTAGGCCTTAATATTACTCTCTTTTTTGGCTGTTATAACTTAACAATGTCTTAACATTGGGTACACATCTGTGTCACCTGGTGCCTTGGCAAAATCTGAAGGTAAACAAGCCTTGTTAGAATAAATTGGCCATCAGTGACACTCCAATGGCAGGGATGTCACTACTACATATTGGGGCTAAGCCCTTGATGTGCAAAAAACCTCTGAATAGACATGATTATGCCCATTTCACAGATGAGAAAGCAATGGTTTAGAAAGGATAAGCAGCCTGCTCCAGGTCCTACACCAACTGGTTGGCAGCTAAGATTTGTACACATTTCTCCCCAAAGCTCTTTTATTTGAAAGTCAGAGTTACAGAGAGAGAAGGAAAGATGGAGAGAGAGATATTCCATCTGTTGGTTCACTCTCCAGAAGGCCACAACAGCAGGTCTGGGCCAGGCCAAAGCTACGAGCCAGGAGCTTCTTCCATGTCTCTCATGTAAGCAGCAGGGGCCCAAGCACTTGGGCCATCTTCCGTTACATTTCTCAGGCCTTATTAGGGAACTGGATTAGAAGTGGAGCAGCCCAGACAAGAACTGGTGCCCATATGGGATGCTGGCATTGCAGGCAATGGTTTTAGCCACTACGCCACAGCACTGGCCCCATCTCAAAGACTTTAATACTCCCTACTCCTGTCTTCTTTTACTGAAGACAGCCCATAGGTTCAACTGGTTTTTCTTTCAACACATTGAAAGTTGTGCTGAGGTTTGCATCATAAAATAGATAAAGACAGCTTGGGGAGCTGGAGGTGCCTATTTGATATTTCTGGAAAGGAATGAAGTTATGCTTTATGTTGTGAAGCAAGAGTCGCCCTTTGTATATGTGTGTGTTATTGAGCCTCCAAATAGGGCTACAAATATTTTTTTCCCCTGTACTTTAAGTCTAGTCCTGAAGTTTTTTTTAGCAGTGTAGAGTAATACCGTCTTCAAATTTGCAACGTCCTGCATTTTTGATGTTCACTATCCATTTAAGAGACCAGAATTATCCTTTAGCTTATTTTTTCTTGAGAAATTTCTTCATCGTCTCATCTTTCAACTTGAAAGATATTTTAAAAACTCTGTCCCATTTAACTCTTTTCCTTAAATAAATGGGGAAAAGTTGGTTTTAAGCAATGTCCAGAAAATGAAAAATGTCAAGTTAAATGCTAGGTCTGAATGATATATAGCTGTCATTTAGAAGCAAGTAAGATCCTTTAAAATTAGTTTTCTTTCCATTTTTGCCCAAACTCTTCTTGCAATATATATGATTCTGAATGTGACTTAGTTACTAATTGATAATTTCTGCCATTAACTGGGTTAGTTTGTGTGAATATAACTTCTGACATTGAATCGCAAACATCAGTGTTTACTGAGAAGCTTTTTTTTTTGTTTTTGTTTTTGCAAAGCACTGTGCTGGAATTTTCAGAAAAATTGGACTTTCATCTTTAAGGATCTAATAAAAGGAAGTGCACAAGATAGGTTCTAAGAGTGACCTCAAAAAGGCAAAATGGGCTACAGGGATTCAAGGGATATTGGACAAGAGAAGGGTAGGGAATGCCTCTCCTGGAAGAGGTAGCATTTGAAGAAAATCTTCAAAGATTGGTATGGTTTTGATAAAGGCAAGTATGAGTTATAAACAGTGAACATCATAACAGCCAAACAAGGAAGCTAGAAAGTGTAAGGAGTGTCTAGGAAAGAACAAATGATTAATTTTGGTACATTTAAAAAGCAAAAGTGACAAATTAAGTCATAAGGAAGTAGAAGGAAAGAAATAATCAAAATAAAAGCTGAAATTAATGAAATACAAAATAAACGTATACTAGATAGGAACACCAAATTTAAATGCTAAGTGTCTGAACAAATTAATAAAAATGACAAATTCTGGTTAGAGTCCTTGAGCAAAGCAGAGATACCACAAGTAAACAATATCAGCTGCATCTCTGTATGTTTATTAACATTACAAATATGAGAGAGGGGTGAGCTTTGTGGCACATGCAGTTGAGCCTCCACTTGGAATGCCTGTATCCCATCTTGGAATGCTAATTTGAGTACTGCGGCTCCGCTTCCACTCCAGCTAACTGCTAATATCAATGGGAGGCAATGGATGATGGTCCCTGCCACCCATGTGGGAGACCTAATGGAGTTCTGAGTTGCTGGCTTCAGTCTGGCCCAGCCCTGGCTGTGGGCATTTGGTGAGTGAACCAGTGGATGGAAAAATCAGTGTGTTTGTCTGCCTGCTTTTCTTTCCTTTCCTTTTCTTTTTTTTTTTTTTTTCTCTTCTCTTCTCTTCTCTTCTCTTCTCTTCTCTTCTCTTCTCTTCTCTTCTTTTCTCTTTATTTCTTACCTTTTTCTGCCTCCCTCCTTCTCTTCCTCTCTCTCTCTGTCTCCCTTTCGTGATCCTTCCTTCTTTCCTTCCTCCCTCCTTCTCAGTCACTACACCTTTCAAATAAATAAATCTTTTAAAAAAATATTTTTGTTTGAGAGGTAGAGTTACAGACAGAGAGTTGGAGAGACAGATAGATCTTCCATCCACTGGTTCACTCCCCAGATGGCTGCAATGGCCTGAACTGGGCTGATCTGAAGCCAGGAGCTTCTTCTGGGTCTCCACACAGGTGCAGGGGCCCAAGCACTTGGGCCATCTTCCACTGCTTTCCCAGGCCATAACAGAAAGCTAGATTGGAGAAGGAGCAGCCAGGACTAGACTGGCTCCCATATGGATGCCAGTGCCTACTAAGCCATAGCACTGGCCCCTAAATAAATCATTTTTTTAAAAAAAAGATTTTTATTACCAACTTTGTGATAAAGTTGACATTTTAGGTAACCAGATAAACTCTTAAAAATACAATTTGTTGAAATTGTATGAAAAGAAATAGAATATCTGAGTAGTCTTACATATTAAAAAAAAGGTTCATAAAATCTTACCACCCAACCAAAAATTCCAAACTTCGAACCAGTCAACCAAACAAAAAAACCCCTGCAGACTCAGATGTCTTCTTCAGTGAACTATGCCAAATAGTTGAGGAAAAAAATTAAATCAATTATATATAAACTCTCAATCAGAATAAAATAAAAAAGGCTTTTCTCATGTTATTTTATTAGATAGAATATGCTTGATACTAATGCCTATTAAGCATTACAAGAAAAGAATATTACAATGAAAATGAAATTTAGAAAGCAGTTATCAGTTATAATATGAAAAACCCCAAATATCTAGTAACAACTCTAACATTTAAATTATACCCATTTTAAATGGAAATGTTCAAAACATTAACTAAAAATAAATAAATAAAAACAAGTCAAATAGCCTTAGTAAAGTAGAAGAACAAATAGTTGTATGGTGATGAGAAGGAACAAGCCATTGCTATTTATAACCCAATTAAAAATTGTGCAGGGACTGGTATAGTGGTCTAATGGGCTAAGCTGCCATCTGTGTTGCTAGCATCCCATACGGAGCGCTGGTTCAAGTCCTAGTTGTTCTGCTTCCCATACAGCTTCTTTCTAATGTGCCTGGGAAGACAGCAGATGGCTCAAGTACTTGAGTTCCTGCCACTCATGTAGGAGACCAGGATGGAGTCCCTGATTCCTGGGAAGTGAATGAGTAGATGGAAGATCTCAATATATCTCTCTCTATCTCTCTCTCTCTATCAAAAAATAAGAAAATCTTTTAAAAAAATGAGCAAGGGATTTGAGTAGATATTTCTTCAAAGAAGATATACATAATAGTACATATAATAAGCACATAAAAAAGATGCCTAACATCATTTTTCATTGGGGAAATGCCAATCAGTTAGATAAAATTTCTCCCTAATTTTCATGACTAAAATTAAAAAGACAGCCAATAACGAGTGTGGGGAAGTCTTGGGAAAACTGGAGCCTCATCTGTTCATGGTGGGAATGAGGTGATGCAGTTCAATTCTGAAAACTGTTTGGCAGTTAGTTCCTCAATTTTTTTTTTAAGATTTAATTATTTTACTTGAAAGGCAGAGTAACAGAGAGGCTGGCAGGGAGAGGGTGCAGAGAGAGAGAGAGAGAGAGAGAGAGAGAAAGGTCTTCCATCTGCTGATTTACTCCCCAGATGGCTGCAACAGCCAGAGCTGTGCCAGGACTCAAACCATTGCCCGTATGGAATGCAAGCACTGCAGGTGGCAGCTTTACCCACTATACCACAGTGCCACGACACCCCCCCCTCAAATTGTTAAACATATGCCACATGACTTTACAGTTCCACTCCCAGGTACACACTCAAGGAAACTGAAGATATGTGTCCACACAAAAACATGTAAGTCATGTCACCATCAGTTATAATAGTCAAATACTTGGAAATAAAAATATGGTATATCCATACAGTAGAATATTATTCAGCAATAAAAATTAATGGAGTTCTGATGTGTGCTACATTATGGATGGACCTTGAAAACATCACACTAAGTGGAAAAGGACAGTCACAAGAGGTCATTCATTATATGATTCATTTATATGGAATGTCCAATATTGGCAAATTGGAGACACAGGCAAGTAGTGACTGCCAGGCCCTGTAGGGAGAAAAGCAAGAGGAGTATCTGCTAAAGGACACAGGGTTTTGGGTGATGCACATGTTATAGGGAGTGGGTGTTTAGCCTAGTGATTAAGATGCCTGTGTCCCACATTGGAGCACCTAGGTTCCATTGCTTGCTCTTGCTCCTAACTCCACCTTCCCATCAATGTAGACCCTGGGAAGCAGTGGTGATGTCTCAAGTAATTGGATACCTGACATCTACGTGGATACCTATATGGAGTTATTGGATCCTGGCCTTACTCCAGCTCAGTCTCAGCTGAGAATTTGGACATTTGGGGGGTGAACCCACAGATTGGAGCCCTGTCTGTTTCTCTGCTGCTAGAATAAATAAATACTTTTTGTTAAAAACCATGTTCTGCAACCCAGATGGAATTCTAGGCTTCTGGCTTTGGCCTGTGCTAGCCCTGGCTGTTGTAGCCATTTGGAGAGTGAGCCAATGGATGAAAGATCTCTCTTTGTCTTTCTGTGTCACTCTGCCTGTCGAAATAAATAAATAAATAAATAACTTTATAAAAAACAGCTAGAGAAAGATATTGCAAAGGAGATGATCAGTAGCTTTGATTACTATAAATAAGTAAGAGCTGTAAAAGATGTATTTGTTAGGTTTATAATAGAGGCTTAATATTTTTAATATGAAAAGAGGTCAAATTTATCCATGTAGAATCAACATTTGGGGGAAAAAAGTACCAAGAAGTTGATATTTTTTCAGGGTGGGCGATTATGAAGAATTTTTGTCCTCTTTTTATTACTCCTACATTTTCATCTCTTATAATGTGTGTAAGAACAACCAAAAACCTTTATTTAGGAAAAATAGCAGTAAGTTTATTAAAACAAAATCCATCATCAAAAAGCTTAAAGGTGCATCTTTTTTTAATTTGTAATTCTTCTTTTCTTTGTCTGGACTGAGAAGTCTCCAAAGGGGAGTAGGTTAGATTAATTTTAGAAACTGAGAATCTAACTTTGTTCTTTTGGCTTCCCTGTGGTCCCCCCATCCCACCTGTAAAATGGGTCCATGACACCATCCTGCCTAAAATTGAGGTGGGAATTACAAAGAATTAAGGCATGGCAAAAGTTCTGGTACATCATAGATCCTCAAGGACTCCTGTAATGATCCTCCTTTTTCCTTTTGGTTTGGTCCTTAAGTTGTTTTACCTGTAAAAAAAGAGGTGTTGCATTTGAGCAAGGACCCCACCAAAGAGAAGGACCAGATAAGCACATTTCAGGTGGAATCTAGGAATATACACAGAGCTTGCAAGTAGAAGAGAATCAAGTCTTTGTGAAAGTAGAAACCAGTAGAGAAAAGAGATTCCTAGGAGGCATAATAAATGACCAAGGGGATTCGTTTCCTGATTAGCAGCCATCTGGCAAGGTGCTTATGCCTTTTGGCTTTTACTGTTCTCCTCTGGCCATTGAAGGGATTGGGCTAAATATCCTGATTTAAGAATTACTCCAAGTCTGCAGGCTTGGTGACTGGCAATTTGGATTCTCAGAAGGCCCTCCTGGGGAGCCAGAATTGACATGACATTCTTGCAAAGTTAAAATCTTAGCTTTACTGATCCATCCTCGCCAGCCCTGCCCAGGCCAGCAGCCATGGCCCTCTCCTGCTGGTACTGGGTTCCCAGTCTATTGTTTATTTAGGGCTCATAATTTCCTTACTGGCATTGTGCCCCTGCCATCAGGGTTGAGAAGTCAACCACAGGCCTCATGTGAACTTCCCCTTTCAAGTTTCAGTAATGACAGTGTACAGCCCGTCACATGCCTCATCCCTAAGGCATGGTCCAGTTTCCACATCCATCAAGCCGCGCTGGGTGACTTGGGGTGGCCTGAATTCCATTGCCGCCTGTTGCTTTTTCCATGAGACAAACTGGTTGAACACAGATGGAGTTGTGGTATGTTTTGGAGATCCTAAGAAGGAGGCCCCAAAACCTATCAGGGGATGGTTTAAAGGAATAGATAAGAGCAAGTTTATGTTTCTAGGAGGACAGTCAAGACTTTTCCTAAAGAGCACTGGAAGAGAAACAGAGGGGCCAGATATCCATCTTTTAAGGCTCCCCGAAATAGATTTGCTGTGTTGCAAAGTCATGTTTTGCTGAATTCCTGGTGTCCTCAGAGAGTGGGCAGCTAGCATTCAAACCCTCTTTGTAGCCAGAAGTTGGTGAAAGATGACATCCAATCCATGCTTAGGGGGGGCAGCATCACACATGCACGGAGGGACAGTATACTCATCTGGAAGCTGTTTCTGAAACTTTTCCTTCCCTATCCTCTTTGTCCAACTTCTTCATGTTGTTCTTTTGACCTTGCTCTGTGATCTTTAGAAGAGAAGTACTGTGTGGCAGAAAGAACCAGAATAGCTCAGCTTCTAGGTGATGCTCTTCTCTGAAGCCAGCCTTTTCTGAGGTTGACCTGCAGATGGCAAGGTCACAATCTGTGGCCTCCTCTCTCCACGTCCGGGGAGGCCTGTCTGTCAAGAGCACCATTCCAAACATTGAGCAGTTTATTTACCATCTGTGGGTCTCCTCACCTTTATGTGAGTAAGTAAGTCCTCAATTCATAGGGTTGTGGGCAAGATTAAATGAGATTTTGCTAGTACAGTGCTTGTGTAAGTGGCCAGTACATATCAGCTGTTGTTATTGATTGAATTTTTTGAAAGAATTATTTGTTTGAAAGTCAGAGCTATGGAAAGAGGAACACACACACACACATATACACACACACACACAGAGAGAGAGAGAGAGAGAGAGAGAGAGAGAAAGGTCTTCCATCCTCTGGTTCACTCCCCAGATGGCTGCAACTGCTGGGGTCGGACCAGGTGGAAGCCAAGAGCCAGGAACTCCATCCAGGTCTCCCATGTGGGTGTCAGAGGCCCAAGTGTTTGGGCCATCTTCTGCTGCTTTTTCCAGGCTGTTAGCAAGGAGTGAGATAAGAAGTGGAGCAGCTGGGATTTGAACTCGTGCCCATATGGGATGCCAGTGTTGTAGGTGGCAGCTTTGCCTACTATACCACAATACCAGCACCTGTTGCTTTGGTCCTGTGTCATTCTTTTTGTATATCCTCTCTCACATGTGAGAATTTATATTTTTAACATTTATATAAGTGAGACATAATTGGAAAAGAAAGCATAGATATAAAGTAGAAATCTATTCCGTCCTCCCCCACCCACCCAAGCTGAATCCTCTACACATAAATCCTGGTTTTTCTCTCCATTCTCACCTGGAGGAGAATGTTCCTAGTAGGGATCCTGGGGTAGTTCATCCTCAGATAGGCATTCAGGAGCTTTTGCTTTAGTCTCTGTCCCAAGCACATTGAACTGATTTGAGTTGACCAGTGCTTTCTTCCATGCTTTGAGCAATGGAGAAAGCCCGCAGTTTAAATTGCAGTCACTTTCTATGTAGGGCTGATACTCAGTGAAGAGGCCTGAGTGCAGCTACACTGGTTGTTAGATTCTTCAATAAAACACCCAGAGCTACCCCAAACCTTCAGAATAATGCCTGCCCTCCTCTATCCATCCCTTACCTTGAGCTGTCCAAATCCAGGAACTGAAGGGTTAACTCCTGACTCTGCAGGGACCTCATCCACCAGGTTCCAGTGTTCCATGTAGTGTCTGTTCTGATTGCTTCTTTTTGTGTTCCACACTAGCTGTTGAGTGACTCAGCATCATCCATAACTCCATGGGGTTTAGAACAGGTCTTCAGTTTGCAGTTACCATAGCGTGATGCCAAGGGAACTGTCCACATGAACAGGTGACTCCTTAGCTGTCTCCCTGGTCTCCAGTCTCTGCAGACCTTCCTTTGACTTCCTTTTTTCTTGGCACTGTTTACTCTCTTGTTTTCTGGGACTCTCCCATAATTTCCATCAGTTTTGACCCTTTCCTTTTGAAGACTCTGCCATGGTTTTTCCTATCCCTAGTCTTAATCATGTCTGAAGAACTCCTTCCTTCACCTGTAGGCTGGCGATTCCATGCTCTCTTCAGTCTGAGTTCCATTCTGGCGTCTATTTTTATTGTTCGTTTCCCAGAGGCTGTTTAATTGCCTCTTTTCTTGTTTACCAGGTTGTAAATGATTACCAGTAAGAATCACATCTGACTTGCTAGCTTGATTCTGTAGATTGGTGATTCTTCACCCTTACTTTCTTTATGTTTCTAATTCTTCGATCTGGTAGTCCTACCCATTTCTGACTTCCCTATCTGTAGAATTATAGACAGAAACGTTTGCTGAATTGTTGAAATCTTTACTTAAGTGTGGAGTTGGTCTTCTATGTACAATGTTAGCTGAAAATGAATCTTAATGGAGAATGGGAATTAGAAGGGGAGAGGGAGGAGGAGGAGGGGTGGAAGTGTGGGTGGGAAGGCAGGTATGGTGGGAAGAATAACTATATTACTAAAGTTGTACTTATTAAAATTGAATTACTTAAACATTAAATTAAAAGAAAAGAAAAAGAAAAAAGGAACCTTGTTGTATTTTGGTATTCAGGGGAGTAGATGGTTCAGATGTAGCTATAGCAAGCTGTTCAAAGAATGTCATCAGGACACAGTTATTCAGGCAAGTTCACCCTTTTCTTTTCTAAGATTTATCTAGTGAGAAAGAGAGAGAGAGAGAGAGAGAGAGAGAGAGAGAGAGAGAGAGAGAGAGAGGCCTTCCCTCTCCTGGTTCACTCCCCAGCTAGCCACAACAGCTAGGGTGGGCCAGGTCAAAGCCAGGAGCCAGGAGCATCATCTGGGTCTCCCACATGGATGGCAGGAGTCTAAGCACCTGGGCCATTTCCACTGCTTTCTCAGGTGCATTAGCAGAGAGCTGGATCAGAAGTGGAGCAGCCAAGATCAGAGCCAGTGCCCATATGGGATGCCAGTGTCACAGGCAGTGGCTTACCCTGCCCCTGTTATGCCACAATGCCAGCCCCCCAGGTAGGTTCTTAATACATGTTCTCACAGAAGACCACATCCTTCTGCAGGCCCACGTTTTCTTTACTCCCAGAAAAAGGTAGGTGGGCTTTGTTAGAGGCCTGAGTTCACTCCTGGGTCAATCACTGTGTCTGTAAGATCCATGGTGCTTGCTTTTAAGCAGGGCCACACAATTGGAAATCCCTACTAAAATCCTAGAGAGTTGGGGAGAGATGTTGTTCTCCAAAGGAAAAAAAGCTGAGCAGACAAAAAATTGATACATGCTACAGCTAGAAACAGGAGGGAAGGTGATGTTTCTTAAGAACCTGTTTGCATCTTGCCCTCATTTACTTCACCTAACAATCTTAGGGCATAGGTTTAACATGGGTAGAAACAGGCACCAACATTCAGCAGGGTGGAATGAAAAGGGAAGCTACTGTCTTCTACTTGTGTATGTAACAGAACTGGGAAGTTGCTGGGAACTCATTACGTTGTCGTTGGCTTCTGTTAATAATGGCCACCCTTTATTCTGCCTCCATGATAAGTGCCTTCCATGATACGTACTTTGCATGCATTTTAACCTCACTTGTATGTATGGATGCTCTGAGCATGATATTCTATCAGAGAGGGTGAGTATCCTGCCCAAATATATAGAAATCTAAAGTAAGGTTTACATCCCAGTTTGTGACATCCTAAGGATAAAACTTTTCACCTTTCCATGTGGATTGTCTGGATTGTTTACCTTTGACTCTTTTTTTTGTTGTTGTTATTGTTGTTAGAATTGAGTCCATTAACCACTTAAGAGTTAACAGATTCACACATGGAGACCAAAACTTCACAGGTCACTTTATATTCAACAAGAAATAGAGTCACAGGGCTGGCACTGTGGCATAGGTGGTAAAGCTGCTGCCTGCAGTACCAGCATCCCATATGGGCACAGGTTTGAGTTCCTGCTGCTCCATTTCTCATCCAGTTCTCTGCTATGGCCTGGGAAAGCAGTGGAAGATGGCCCAAGTCCTTGGGCTCCTGCACACATGTGGAAGACCCAGAAGAAGCTCCTGGATCCTGGATTCAGATTGGCACAGCTCTGACCATTGCGGCCATTTGTGGAGTGAACCAGTGGATGAAGACCTTTCTCTCTCTCTCTCTTTGCCTCTCTGTAACTCTGCTTTTCAATAAATGAATAAATCTTAAAAAAAAAAAAAAGAAAGAAAGAGACTAGAGTCACATATTCGCCAGGAGTCACTGGTAACATGCACAGAGACAGGAAGGATGCATCTGCCTGCAGGGTGTGGATTTTGTGAGGAATGAGTCCAAAGAAGGCAAATGAGATCATGAAAAGAAATATAAAGTACCCTCATTGCTTTCGCTTTGACTTAGATTCTATGCTTGTACATTTTGCCATAAAGCTAGATCCCATCTGAAAAAATAGATGAGCGTAGAGACAATAGCATCCCAAAGAACAGCATTGTCCCTATCATTTTCTAATCCAGGCCATTATCTTTTTATACCTTACAAGTGAGTTGTGGTGCATGCAAAGTACTTTTCTGAGAACCTCCCTCAGCAGAGTAAAGGGCTGCCATTGTTAACAGAAGCCAACATCCCTATGGCCAGGGCCTAACATTTCTCCAGTTCTGTTTTGTCCACAAGTAGAACACAAAACCTCCATTTTTATTCCATCCTGTTCAAGTCTCTGAGCATGTTCCTAGCCTTGCTGATTCTGTAACCCAAGATTGTTACAAGACCGGAATGAGTACAGGTGTAACACTCCCAGAAGAATACCTGACACACAACATGTGCTCAATGAAGATGAGTTTTTTATTTTTTAGTATTTATTTTTCTGCCTAGTCTGTCTTCGGTCTAAGTTCACTTCTTCCTTCAAGTACTTCAGTTGGGTTCCTAGGACCACTGTTCTTCCCCCCACCATAAATTCTTTCAAAGGCAGGGCATTACTCAGTTTAAGTCCAAGTTTTGTTTACAGATACTAGATGATTTTTAAAAGTTAAGCCTCCAGGAGCCTCTGTGGTATCCAATAATAATAGTTTAGAGTTTTATTCTAAATAAAGTGTAACATAATTATGCAGCGATCTTCCTGAACATTAGATCATGTCTTCTTTAAACCAAATTGGCCCTAACTGTGTTGATCAGCATCCGAGGACCAATATATGATCGTGGAGAGTTCCATGCTCTGTAAAAACTGCTTATATTTCCTTTCCTGGCCTGATATTAAAATGAAACCAGTAATTCTTGCTGTTTTTGAAAAGGAAGCACACTGTGACACTCAGCAATAACATAATTGTTACTTTTTGTGACTAAATGATACTGCTTTTTTTTTTTCCTGATGTTCCACCCACTTACCACTTCAGTGTTCGCAGTTCCTAGAGAGGAACTGAAATCTGTTTCTTGCTGTTTAAGGGGAACACAATGTTTGACAAACACAAAGAGTAACAGTGGCATCCTGCCTGGCATAGAGACTGCAGAAAGTTTTCTCCCAGGGTTGCTGTGCGTGTGTGCCAAGTCGGAGACCTCCTGGAAGGAGCTTCCATGTTTTTCTATATATACTAAGCCAGTAAAGTTGCTCCTTCCCTTCTGCACTGGTCAGTCTTGTCCCTGTCTCTTATAGACACCTGCAGACATTTAGAACCTTTGCTTTGGGACCAGCAGTGTGGCATAACAAGTAAAGTTACTGCCTGCTGTGCCAGCATCTCATCTGGGTTCTGGTTCTGGTCTACACTGTTCCATTTCTGATCTAGCTCTCTGCTAATGCGCCTGGAAAAAGCAGTAGAAGATGGAAGAAACTCCTGGCTCCTGGTTTGGGACCAGCCCAGCCCTGGTTGTTGTGGACATTTGGGGAGTGACCCAGCAGATGGAAGACCTCTCTCCCTTTCTCCTTCTCTCTCCCTCCCTTCCTCCCTTCCTCCTTGTCTTTGCTCTGTCTCTCCCTCTCTCTCTCTGTCACTTTGCCTTTCAAATAAATAAAATCAGTCTTTAAAAACAAAAAAGCTCCCAGGTAATGTTGGTGCCCCTCATCTGTAGACCAGCATTTGAATAGCAGGAATCTTGACTGTGATCCATGTTAAATATGGAGAAGCTTGCCTGTGAGTCTTCTTGAGGTCTATCTAGCATCTTACATACCTGACATAGTAACTGATGTCCAACATGTAAACAGTATATATTTATTGAATGAATGAACGAAAGAACTCCTTGTATCTAAATTTACTGTCTATAACATATGTTTCCTAGAAAAATCAAGATATTAGTTAAAAATAGAATGAGAATATAAAAATAAGCTTATCTGAGTTTTCCCACTCAACTTTCAACCCCATTTCTGTAGTCATTCTGGTCATGGGGTCATGCTAATATTCCTGGCAGGTTTAAGAATGAGCTGGGTGGGCCCACTGAGTAAGTGGCTGCTAGGGGTTCAATTCCAGTGATTTGTTTATTACTTGCCAATCATATATCTGTTCTGTATCTTTTGGATGATTGATGTACAATAAGTAGGCTTGGGTTTGAATGTTTAGAAGTTGTCTAAAATTTATGTGTAAAATTTTTACAAGTATTATTTTATGAATTCTGGAAAGAAGTGACTTCAAAGAGATACTGAGTTCATATATTTTTCCCCTAATGAATAGGCAGTGAAACAAACATATTTGAGATTTTCTTTTTCCTTTAAAGGAAAATTTTTCATATTTGTACAGTCCATAACCAAAATACAGTATAACAGTAAGATCATTTGATGGTTGTCCTGTCTTGGGTATATTTAAAGGTGTCAGCTGAGATATGAGGGGACCACATCTGGTGTTTCACTGCTGTAGTCAGAGCAGGTGTATGTAAACCACATTCGAGTGTCGGAAACTAACAAGGTGATCTGGATCTTTCAGTTCACCCTTATTCTAAATTGGGATAATCATTGCATATTTCCCCTAGAAGTGTCCAAATCACTGCTTTGACCTTTCAATTTAGTAATGTATCCCTGAGGTTTACACAATCATTAAAATACTATTTTTTTTCTCAAGATTTGAGTTCTAGAGGTCATAATACTGGGGATAAGTGAAACAAAATAAAATATTTTGCTTCAGATATCCCAGAGCCAGTCATACTTATGTGTATAGAGAATCCCCAGTAAGCATTTAACATATTTATTTGGTCTACAACCTTCCTGTTCACACAGTAGGTGGGTTTTGTGGGCCCAATATAGGTCCTCAGTATAGGGCCTCAATAAAGCTACTTTGTACAATACATATATTATTTTAAACATCAATTCTAAATAATAGGTAAAGGTGGTCTGATATAGAATACATTTCAGTGATTGGGGAGCAAACTGTTACTGCGTTGTTCAAAATCCTACCAGTTTGGGAGGGACACGAACATTAAGTCCACAACACTACCCTTACTTACTCAAATGGTTGGTATGGATGGTTTCTGTAAAGTGATTTAAAATAGAACACTACTATGCACAAAAACATTAATGGTGGTTAACTCTGGAGATAGTAGGATTAGAGGAGTATTCTCCATTTTCTATGATTTTAAGGTATGTTGCTTTTTCAACTAGAAAACATAATAGATATTATTTTTGAAAGGAAAATGAAATACTGCTGAATGGAACATTTCATTATAATCTTAAAATTTTCAGAATCTTTATTTTACCTTCTTTGAGATTTTCTGAGAATTAGTAAAAGTGCTGTAGCAGCTCAAGCATTTGTTTTCCTGTATGTAATACAGCTTGATAAGGAGTTGCTGTTCTTCCTTGTCTGCCCTTCTAAAACATAATGACAATGTTAAGGTAATGTTCTTATAATACTGCCACATCAACTTTTCATGTGCTTCATTCTAAGACTGATTTGAGTCTAGTACCAAGGTTAGGGCATTCTTTCCTTCCTCTCCTCCCTCCCTCCCTTCCTCCTTTCCTTCCTTTCTTTTTCATTTGTTTTGTTTCCCTAAAAGAATTCTCTTTTCTATTTCCTAATACATTGTTTCTTATTATGTGCAATCTTGTGTCTTGATCTGTCATTTTTCCCCCCTCAATTCATCCCACATCTGAGTGCAATATTTCTAGTTTTTTGGCTCGGTAAATCAGTAGGTTAGAAATGTCCTGCCATGTAGTCATGTTTTTTGTCACGTAGGAACCTGACTGCTTGCCAAATAAATCATGACATTGTGATATATTATTTCCAGTTGCTATAAATTTTCAGTAGTTAGGGAATCAGCCATAGTAAGGCCAGGTTCAGTTATTTAATTTCACTTATGTCTATATTTTAGGTGAGAATGCTTTTCCTCATTAGTAGGTTTGAATTTCCTTTTATGAGTCAAATTCCAAACATGCCTTATAAAACCAGCCGTAGAATATATATGTGAACACATTGTTTTTTGTGTTTACAAGTAGACTTAAAATAGGCACTGGTAGACTGTCTCTTAAACTATAAATTCATCCAATTAAATTATATTTTACAGTTTTTAATATTTTTACATGACTTTCATCTCTTGCTTTGATAATTTGGTTCACAGATATTAGGGACAAGCATATCTAAGTAACTCTGAACTATATTCCTGCATGACTTTGATTGGGAATTTACACAATAATCTCATAAATGATCCTTAGAAGTGAAAAAAATATTCTGAATTGGAGGCCATGTCTACATTACAGTTAATATAATGCTACCCAAAGTTGCTCTCCTAAATTCTGTTTTAATGATGCTCAGGTTTTTTTTTTATGCTTTTTACCAACAGGACACAAAAATTGCTTCATTGGAGCGAAACATCAGGGATCTTGAGGATGAGATCCAGATGTTGAAAGCCAATGGTGTACTGAGCGCAGAGGACCGCGAGGAAGAGGTCAAACAGATAGAGGTTTACAAAAGTCACTCCAAGTTTATGAAGACAAAGGTATGGGCCAGAGTTGTAAACTTTTATAATCTTGGGGTGACTAGAAAGTTATGGTTTACATACGTACTTTTTCCAAATACCCACATAATCTGCTTTATGTAATATCATGAAATATAGAGATGATAAAGAAAAGTGGGCAAAACTTTTAGTTTCAAATGTAGATTCTGAAGAGGAACCAAGGACAATCTTTGGTGGAATTCTTAGTTACCATGAGGCTCAGGCTTTCCCGAGGAGTTCTTTTGTTGTTCCTCTCTTAGGAATCACCTATTATTGTCCCCTCTCTTCCAAATTTCCAAAGTTGTCCTAAGTTTGCTGTTTTCTAAAGTTGCCAACATTGCCAAATTTCCTTGTCTTCCTTGGTCGGTGATTGTTTCAAAAGGTGGTGTTGCTCTTACAAGCTAATTTAACTCATCTTAACATCATTAAGACATTTTTGGCTTTAGTGTAATGATTAAGTCATTACTAATTGCAAGTCTCAGTGCTGCTATTTACTCAGATTATTCAGCCATTCCAAGCCTCAGCATCATCACCCAGCAAACAGGAATGAGAAAAGCATGTACCTCAGTGGGTTGCTCTGATAATTCCAAGAGATCATGCATTTAATGTACTTTGTTGCTTATCTGATCTCTAGGAAGTATTCAACAAACTGTAGACGTCATTGTTGATAGTATTATTATTATGTGTTGCTTTGGAATATTTATAAACTAGTACTATATTAACCTCCATTAATTTATATTGCTGTTGCCAGCTTTTAAGGGTTTGATTTGTGGTTTTCAAAATTAAACTATGGGTTGTAAATGGAGCAAGTACCTGAATATTATTTTTACATGTGCATGATTATTAAATTTATGAGTAGCCCCAAATGGAACTTTCAAGAAGTTGAGATGCTTTTGTCTGTTCCATTTAAAGTATTTTGCTTCTGAGTCTAACAACCACACAATTTTTTTCTTTTCTCTTTGTCTGCCAGTAGCTCTTAAATGTCACTATTCTTGTCCTAGGCTTTAATCTTCTTTGTTACCTTATAAAATGCAGCAGAGTTAGTGTAATGTAGAGTTCTGTGAGAAAGCAGTGGGAGAGAGAATAAATGTTTAAATGATTATCTGTTGTGAAATATATGCATAGTCTTTGCAGAGTTTGCAATTATAGAGAGGAAATGTTAATATCTAACATTTACTACACCATGTGTATGTATGTGCATTGCGTGTGTGTTTCTTCAAGGTTAAAAAAAAAAGCTGTGCTTGCTCTTGCCAGCTTTCCATAACTAACGTAGTCATTGAGATTATGACTGAAAACGTGGATCAAGGAGTGGAGGGAGATAGGAGAAGGAAAATGTCCAATGGACTTGAGCATAACCACTTCCTTTCAGGGACTGCCACAAAAATGCAGAATAGGTTTGCTTGCTTACCCCTCCCTCTGGTCTCTTTTTGCAGACCCTCCCTCTCAGAAATTTGAGCTAAGGTACAGAGATCACAGTTCTAGGGTGACCCACAGACAGTGCCCCAATCACTCTGAGAACAAAGGCCAGGGGCACAGTTTGTGGGAAATTACTGTTTTGGCTTACATTTTTCCTTTCCATCCCAGCATTCAACAATGGGAGATTGTTCAGGCCACTCCTACAGCTAAAAATGCCATGAAATTTATAAACTCTGCCCTTATCATGGACTCTGTCCAGGGGAATGAAACATTTATATGGTCCTCAGCAAGGAAGTCATGACCTCTGTTAGCCCACATTGGTCTAAGAGACCATCCATCCTTAAACTAGATTTAACTTTTAATGATTAGTTACTTTTAAGGGTTCCAAAAGGGACAGATCAGAAGAATGTTTGAGGAGAGTTGTGGAGTGAGGTAGAAAGAGTGCAGGCTGCAAACTAAAGCAGGCTCTGGCAAATCTCTAGCCTGCCCTGCTAGCTGCATGGCCTTGAGGGTGTTGCTGAAGTCTCATATAATGAGAGATGAGGGCAACACCTCCAACCTTAGAGGTTGGCTCATGGATTAAATGAGGACCAAATAAAATAATGCAGTTGAAGTGCCTAGCTCAAAAAGTGGCTTATAGTGTAAACATTTTCTTTTTTAACTATTTGACAGGTAGAGAGACAGATTGATAGAGTTCCCATCTATAGGTTCATTTTCCAAGAGCCCACAGTAGCTGAGAGTGGGTTGGGCCAGAGCTGGGAACTGGGAACCGGGAACTGGGAACTGGGAACTCAGTCCAGGTCTCTCACTTGAGTGGCAGGAACCCAATTAATTGAGGCATCAGTGCTGTGTTCCAGTAGAGAGCTGGAACCAGGTATTGAACTTAGGGAATGGGACATGGGTGACTTAACTGCTAGGCCAAATGCTGACCTATAAATATTATTCTTGAAGAGGTATAGCCAAATAAAATAACAATAATACTATAATTAAACTAATAGGAAAAATGTATTTTTTTTGTGATTGTTTTCTATTTTCTTTTTTTTTTTAACTTTTATTTAATGAATATAAATTTCCAGTGTACAGCTTATGGATTACAATGGCTTCCCCCTCCCATAACTTCCCTCCCACCCGCAACCCTCCCCTCTCCCGCTCCCTCTCACCTTCCATTTGCATCAAGATTCATTTTCAATTCTCTTTATATACAGAAGATCAATTTAGTATAAAGATTTCAACAGTTTGCACCCACATAGAAATACAAAGTGAAACATACTGTTTGAGTACTAGTTATAGCATTAAATCACAATGTACAGCACATTAAGGACAGAGATCCCACATGAGGAGCAAGTGCACAGTGGCTCCTGTTGTTGACCCAACAAATTGACACTCTAGTTTATGGCGCCAGTAACCATCCTAGGCTCTCATCATGAGTTGCCAAGGCTATGGAAGCCTTCCAAGTTTGCCGACTCTGATCATATTTAGACAAGGTCATAAAAGACAGAGTGAGGATAGTAACCAATGATCCTAAGAGTGGCATTTACCAGGTTTGAACAATTATACAGCATTAAGTGGGGAAGAGGACCATTAGTACACATAGGTTGGGAGTAGAGCCATTGGTGGTAGAGGTTATGATTACGAAGGAATGAGGCCCAAGTACGCTAGACAGGGTCTAGAACAAAGGACAGAGTCATTATTAGAGGAGCTAAGAAAGGTGCTGTCTAAGCTACAATTAAGTTTTCTGATTGAGAGGCAAATAGAACCTGATAGAAGAGGCTTGATAATAATCTGGTGGGCTTTAGGCCTTGTGAATTCAGAGGCCCAGACCTATCTATCTCTTCACATGGGGTATATCCTAAGGGAGGTGTGAACCTACTAGGGGAAGGCACTCTGTTGACTTTCATTACTTGGCTGGCCTGGGAGGAGAGCTGGCCAGGTCAAGGCAGGTGGCATCTCTAACAAGCAATTTACAGTTCTGCCTGCAATGTTGCTGACCCTAATAGGAAAAATGTATTTTAAGAAATATAAATAAAAAATGAGTTCTCATGCCACCCAGATACCTTTACTGAGTTACAGACATTAGCTAAAAATATTAGCAAGAGTCAATTTTTTCTGTTTCTTCAGTAAGAATCTTCTAATTGGATGGAATCACCATACTGAGCTGGCGCTGTTGCTCAATAGGCTAATCCTCTGCCTGCGGCACTGGCACCCCGGGTTCTAGTCCCGGTCGGGGCGCCGGATTCTGTCCCGGTTGCCTCTCTTCCAGTCCAGCTCTATGCTGTGGCCCGGGAGTGCAGTGGGCCCAAGTGCTTGGGCCCGGCACCCGCTTGGGAGACCAGGAGACGCACCTGGCTCCTGGCTTCAGATCAGAGTGGTGTGCCGGCTGCAGTGGCCATTGGAGGGTGAACAATGGTAAAGGAATCACTATACTTATTGCTCACAACCTATTTTTAAAATTCTCCTACTTTGAGAAGTCAGTGTGGTTCGTCATGTAAGCCTGAGAATGCAGGTCTCATTTATTGTTTAAGTGAATTGAGCATGTGGGTTGGAGAGGAAGGGGGTATGTTAAATAGCCCTGTGCAAAAACATGCACCATTGTTTGGATCCCAAATAGATGAGCAGAACTGGGAGGGCCTCTTGAAAGGTCTGTGATGAAGTTAAGTAGCAGTGAATACTTAGGTTGCGTTTATAAATATGATGTAATAGCAAAGCCAGGATGTCCCATTTGGAGGAAGATGGAAGACAGGTTGCAAATATGTAAATGCAGACTCTTAGAATCTCAGCTTGTGGGAAGGCAGGGACACCAGACAAAATCAGCCCAAGTAGTAATCCTGGCGTCTTGCAAGTTCTTTAGCACACAGACCTCCTCCCTGAGAACTGAGATGCTGGGAAGCCTCCTCATGTGTGTATGTTGTGAGCTCCAGTTCCTATTCCAACTCTGAAGGTGTAGAGGACGAGAACAGTAAGAACAGAAGCCAAGAGAGCGTGGAAAGCAAGTTACTTTCAGGAGCGCTGGTGAGCCTTTGAGAATGGAACGTACCATTTAAATAGTTGTTTTTCTGCTAGGGAAAGAATGATGGCGTCTCCCTTCCATGCAAGGCTCTGTTCCTAGCCTAACACATTTTTCATCTTCTGATCCCAGTATTTCTACATGAGCAACTCCCTCCGTTTTCAGTGATTGCCAAAGAGGCCTCGCCGCTGTCTTAGATCTCCCGCTTTGTCCTGAATGTGTAACACATTTTCCTGTAAGTCTCTGAAGGATCACAAACCTCATAACCTAAACTGCATGATAATAAGCATATCACTTTCTAGACATGAGGGCCTTCTCTGCCATGAAAAAGAGGCTGCTTGCCTTGGCAGAGTGGGTTTGCAAGGGTGTCGGTTGTGTCACAGACGTCAGTGGGGGAAGAACTTTCAGACAGAATGAAGTGTGCCTGATGTCCACATGGACTTCATAGAAAGCCTGTGATGTAATTCCGATTGGCTTTTCTTTTGGCCATCACAGAGACAGACCTTCCCGGCCTCAGTTCTCGTGTATGTTTGATTGCATCACTTTCCGTTTTTACTGACTTTATGGCTTTAAAAGAAGCGAAAGGCATATTTTCAAGAAAGAGCATTTTTTTAACCCTGTAACTGCATTCCCCTTCGAAAAGCCTTTTTCTGTTATTTTCTGCATAAATATTTATCTAAAATTAACCTGATGGCAGTGATAGTCTGAAAGCTATTTAAAGCCACTGCCTGTTTACTATTTATAGATTGAAATCATTGTGTAATCATCAGTCTGTTTTATTGAATAAAATAAGTGGCTGTAGAACCTGCCATGTCTTTCCTTCCTACTTAACACCATTCTGTTGATCAAGTTGATTCCAGTCAAACTTCTCAGGACCCCATCCTCCACACTAGCTTTCTACTCTGGTATTTGTGAAAGTTAGCACAAATCCATATTTTCTTTTTCACTTGAGACATCATCTTTGCTTAGGCATGAAGAGTTGAAAGGTTTTTGAGCTTTAATTTTGTAGAATCAGTTTCATATGTGGAATCAACTGTACATTGTGCTGCCGGCTACAACTGGATGTGATTTGGGGTCCACAACTCCTGAGAAGGATCCCATCACAATAGGTTCTAATTTCTTAGGTAATTCTAACCCTGATTTTCCCTCTTTTTATATATATTCTGTTCTCTGTAAGAGTGAAAAGGAGAACAAGAGAGGGTTATGGAGGGAGTGAACATCTTTCTTTTGTTTTCATTGTGGGTGAAAATGTCCATCGACTCATGATTCATCCAACTACAGAGAAATAAAGTGTTTCATGAGTTGCACATCCTGAGTGGTACCCTCTCATGCATGTACACCCAGGGCACTTTGACAAGCACTCATGGTGCTTTCCAGCAAAACTTGAAGCACACACAGAATTCTAAGGGCCAGTTTCTGTTCAGCCACTACCAGTCCTTCAGCTGTGCAAGCAAGAGGAAACCTGTTTGTTCCCTGATGTAGTCTGACTCCTTGCAAATCGAATTTCCTTCTGTATAAACCTTTCTAGTACATTGTGCCCAGAGAATCCGTCTGCAGGTGGAGGCCTCATTCCTTGTCAAGCAGACCCCTATGTTCACACTCAGATGCTTGGTCAGTGGCTCCGTTCCTATTTATGTCAGTTTTTTTTTTTTTTGGCTGAACATGAACAAACAAAAGGTGCAGACTGAATTGTATTTTAACAAAACATACTTTATAATGTACTTGTGAGCTGTGGAGTTAAAAAGGAATCTCAAGGGTCTGAATTAAGCCACAGCAGGGATCTTGTGTGATAAATCGAACACGGATTATTTGTTCTTATTGGCATTTGTCGGATAGATGAAGTTGAGCTGTAGTTTTCACAGTCACAAGGACATGAGAAAAGAGACAGAGGCTGGTCCTGCTCAAAATGAGGCATCTCAGAAGAACCCCACCACCAGCACCCTCACTGCATACAGCTCGGGCCCCCTTCTGCTGTACTGCACTCTTAGCACAGGAGGGATCTCAGAATAACTCCCTCTTCTACTGAGCTTTCTGCCACTCAGACTAGGGGGCTCCAGGGAAATAATTATCTATTTTAAAGCTTTGAGCCAAGTGAAAGGTGAAAAAACAAGTTCTGAGAATTCATAACCATAGCTGTCTCCGCACAGATGCGCTGTATGACAGGGTCCCAAGACTTCAAGTGGAGAATTGTAACTTAAAAGGGTCCTTGGTTGCTAGTGCCCCAAGGTATTGGCAGAGGTAAATGCTCGGAAGAACTGTTTATTCAATTTAGGTCTCAAAATGTTCCTCCAGATAAAGTTCCCCAAAATATGAGTATATAGAAAAAGAATTACAAAACCTACAAGAAAATAAGTCACCATAAGTAATAGCTGGTAGGAAGAGTACACAGAACTTCAGAAGTCAGAATCTTAAGTCAAAGGCTGAGGGAAGTGTGCTTATTGTGTTTAAATAAGTGAAAGAAGGGGTTGAAAATATAGATAAAGAGCAAGAGACCACAAAAAAAATACCAAACAAGTATAAGGATAGCCAAATAAAATGCCTAGAAATAGGAAAATACACAAACAAAAATTTCAAAGTTCAGTGAGTTTGTCTAACAATAGAGTGGTGAGAGAAGGAAAGAGATTTAACAGACTAGAAAAAACTGTAGACAAAACATAAATAAAATATAGAGATAGACGTTTGGCATAGTGCTTAAGACCCTCTAGGCCATTGTCTCTAATGAACTTAGATATAAGAATTCTGAACAAAGTGTTAGTAAATCAGACTCAAAAATGTATGAAAATAGCAGTACATCATAGCCAAATAGAATTTATTCCAGGGATGCAAGATTGGTTGAACATTCAAAACTCAGTCATTATGGGGCAGGTCTTTGGCAGTGGTAAAGTTCCAACTTGGAATGCCTGGATGCCATGTTGGAGTGCCCAGGTTTGGATCTGAGCTGCACTTCCAGTTCCAGCTTCCTGCTGCCGTGCATCCTGGGAGAGAGTGGGTAATGGCCCAAGTACTTGGGTTCCTGCCCCTATGTGGTAAACCCAGATTGATTTCCAAGCTCCTGACTTTGCCCTGGCTCAGCCCAAGCTGTTGCAGTTACTTAGGGTGTTAACCAGTAGATGGGAGATTTATGTTTGTGTGTATGTCTGTTTCTGTCTTTCTGTCTAAAAGAAGGACTATATGAGGGCTGGCACAGTAGTATAGTAGGTTAAGCAACCACCAGTGGTGCCAGTGTCCCATATGGGCACAAGTTCTCATCCCAACAGCTCTACTTCCAATCCAGCTGGCTAGGACAGCAGTAGAAGATGGCCCAAGTGCATGGTCTCCTGAAGCCATGTGGGGGACCAGGAGGAAGCTCCTGGTTCCTTGCTCTTGACTCCAGATTGCCCCAGCTTCAGCTGTTTCAGCCTTTTGGGGAGTGGACCAGCAGATGGAAGACTTCTCTGTGTTTTTCCCTCTGTGGCTTTGCCTGTCAAATATATAAATACATCTTTAAAAAAAAAAGAAGGAATATATAAAAGAAAAACTAAGATACAAGGACACAGGATATCTAGCATAAATGTAATCAGCATTCCTGAGTTAAAAGGAGATATAGTGGGGTAGTCACTGTTCAGAAGCCATATTTGAGGAGATGGTGGCTGAGCATTTTCCAAAACTGAGGAGGGGTGCCACTCTGCAAATTCAGGAAGCTTAAAATACCCCAAATGGGAAAACTAAAAAGAAATCTATGCATTTGCATCTAAGTGCAACTACAGACTCTCTTAGAGGTAAAGAAGGAAATCTTAAAAAGCAGCAAAGAAAAAGATATTAACAAGCAGCTAGAACATTTCTCTAAAAAAGTAGGAATGACTTTAAATACATGAGTCATTACAGAAATGTAAATCAAAATCACAATGAGATAGTGCTTCACACCCACTAGAATAACTAATTAAAAGGACACAATAAATATTGATGAATATGTAAAGGAATTAGAACCCTTACACATTGTTAGTGGGAATGTGAAATGGTGCTATAATTTTGGAAAGCAGTTTAGAAGTCCCTGAAAGCGCTAACCATACATTCACCACTTAGCATACAGTGTCATTCCTAGATACATACTCAAGAGAAATGAAAACATAAGTCTACGTAGACTTGTACATGACCATTTTTAGCAGCTTTATTGATAACAGCCCAAACCTAGAAATAACATAAGTGTCCATTACCTGGTAAGCAGATAGATACAATGCAGCATATTCACATGGTGGAATGTGATTCAGCAATAAAAAGGAATCAAGTATTAATCCACACTGCAACATGGTTGAATCTTGAAAATAGAAGGAAGCTAGCCATAATGTGCTGGTATTGTGATTCCATTCATATGATGAGCCCCTCTATCGGTGCAAAAAGCAGATTATTGATCACCCAGGGAAGAGGGTAATGGTAAATGATCTTAAAACAGCCACAGGGTTTCTTTCTGAGATGCTACAGTGTTTTAAAATTAGATTAAAATGATATTTACACAATTCCTGGAATAAACTAGATGCAGTCAACTGTGTGTTTTAAACAGGTAGATTGTATGCAGTGTAAACTGCGTTTCAGTAAAGCTGTTCAGAAAAAAGCAACTATAATGGGAAATGGTCCCGCTACTCTTACAGGGAGGAATTTGGAGTAATAACTTAGCTTCTCAGTAACTTCTGGTAGCCAAAAGATAATTTCGCAAGTTAGACATTTGGCCTAGAGTTTAAGGCACTAGTTAGGACACCCTTGTCCCACCTTGTAATATCTAGGTTCAGTTCCTGGCTCTGGCTCCTGACTCCAGGTTCCTGCCAAGGTAGACTCAAGTAGCTGGGCTTCTGCCACTCAACACTGGAGACCTGGACTGAGTCTCAGCACAAGCTTTGGCCCCCTGGCTGTTGCAGGTGCTTGAGAGTGTTTTGGGAGTCTCTCTCTTTTTCTCTAGCTCAGATTTTAATGACAGCAATAACATGTCTGTCAAGAGGGTGGACTCTGAACTTCATAGATCTCCAGATTCTTATGCTAGTCTGAAAGGATCTAAACATACAAATCATTGAGAAGGAATATAAACATATTAGACTTAAATAAGCTAGAAATGTAAACATAATTTCTAAAGCAATAACCTGAAGAGTAGAAATACATATAACAAATGCAATGAACACAAACAAAACTTACTAAATGAGTCAGGCAAACATAAAATGAGAAATAATTCATTCAAAACTGACAAGAAGTAAAGGAGAAAATAAATGGTAGTGTTAAAGCACAATGTAAGATGATAGAATTAAATTATTTTTTTTTCTTTTTTTTTTTTTTTTTTTAATTTTTGACAGGCAGAGTGGATAGTGAGAGAGAGAGACAGAGAGAAAGGTCTTCCTTTTGCCGTTGGTTCACCCTCCAATGGCCGCCGCGGTAGCGCACTGCGGCCAGCGCACCGCGCTGTTCCGATTGCAGGAGCCAGGTGCTTCTCCTGGTCTCCCATGGGGTGCAGGGCCCAAACACTTGGGCCATCCTCCACTGCACTCCCGGGCCACAGCAGAGAGCTGGCCTGGAAGAGGGGCAACCGGGACAGGATCGGTGCCCCGACCGGGACTAGAACCCGGTGTGCCGGCGCCGCAAGGCGGAGGATTAGCCTAGTGAGCCGCGGCGCCGGCCAGAATTAAAATTATTTATGAGGGGTTTTCAAAAAGTCTATTAAATACGTATTTTGAAAAAACTATCCATGATGGATTTCAAATATTTTTTGCACCAAAATAAACTTAATCTTTCAATTCCATTTTCCCATGAACTTTTTGAAGTACCTCATATATCTGTAATAATGCTCCAGGGGAGAGTGTTGGGTTCACTTGTTAAGATGACACTGGGGTACCTACATTCAGCTTCCTGCTAACGTGTATCCTAGAGAGCTGCAGGTTATGGCTCATTTACTTGGGCCCCTGGCACGCATGTGGGAAACTCAGATTGGTTTCTAGCTCCTGGCTTTGGCCTGGCCCATACTGGCTGTTGTGGGCATTTAGGGAGAGTGAACCAGGAGATATTCCCCCATCCTTTCAAGTAAAGTGACATGCATAAATATAATAAATAAAAAAATAAATGCTGCACTTAATTTTGCCAGATAGAATAAAATAATGTGAGTATATGCTGTTTCCACGAGATATCTTCTGCCTAAAGTTAAAGAGTCTTTGAATGTCTGAAAACACACAACCAAATATTAACTATAAGAAAGATGATTTAGGCTTTAAGGCAGAGAAACTATTCTTAGAGCTAAAAAAACTGGCAGAAGTACAAGGAGACATATAGATTTTTTTCACCATATAGTACATGGGTTTAACCCACATTCTAAGTAATTAGCAGATGAAACAGATTCACATATCAAAATACGGAAGACTTAAAGTACACAATCTAAAGTGTACTCTAATGCCCATGCAGATTATACAATATTATACCCAACAATTGTTGGAAAACTGTTTATAGCTCGCCATATGTTGTATCATAAAGCAAGACATGACAAATTTCAAATGGTTGCTTTCAAACAGACCATGTTCTATATCCACAAAGCAAATAAGAAATGGAAAACACAAAGAAAAGTAGAAACCATGCATGTATTTGGAAATTAAGAAATATGCTTCTGAATTAGTTGTAGGTTAAAGAATAAATAATAATGGAGATTAGAAAATATTTAACTAAACAATAATATCAGTATTACATTTCAAATTAGTGAGGTCATGTTAAAATGGTACTGAAACGGAAAATCATAGTCTTTTTTTTTAACTTTTATTTAATGAATATAAATTTCCAAAGTACAACTTATGGATTACAATGGCTTCCTCCTCCCATAACTTCCCTCCCACCCACAACCCTCCCCCTCCCACTCCCTCTCCCCTTCCATTCACATCAAGATTCATTTTCAATTCTCTTTATATTCAGAAGATCAATTTAATATATATGAAGTAAAGATTTCAACAGTTTGCACCCACATAGAAATACAAAGTGAAACATACTGTTTGAGTACTAGTTATAGCATTAAATCACAATGTACAGCACATTAAGGACAGAGATCCCACATGAGAAGCAAGTGCACAGTGGCTCCTGTTGTTGACCCAACAAATTGACACTCTAGTTTATGGCGCCAGTAACCACCCTAGGCTGTCGTCATGAGTTGTCAAGGCTATGGAAGACTTCCAAGTTCGCCGACTCTGATCATATTTAGACAAGATCATAAAAGACAGGGTGAGGATAGTAACCAATGATCCTAAGAGTGGCATTAACCAGGTCTGAACAATTATACAGCATTAAGTGGGGAAGAGGACCATCAGTAGACACAGGTTGGGAGTAGAGCCATTGGTGGTAGAGTAGAGGTTATGATTATGAAGGATGAGGCCCAGGTGCGCTAGACAGGGTCTAGAAGAAAGGACAGAGTCATTATTAGAGGAGCTAAGAAAGGTGCTGTCTAAGCTACAATTAAGTTTTCTGATTGAGAGGCAAATAGAACCTGACAGAAGGGGCTTGATAATAATCTGTTGGGCTTTAGGCCTTGTGAGTTAAGAGGCCCAGACCTATCTATCTCTTCACATGGGGTACATCCTAAGGGAGGTGTGAACCTCCTAGGAGAAGCACTCTGTTGACTTTCATTACTTGGCTGGCCTGGGAGGAGAGCTGGCCAGGTAAAGGCAGGTGGCGTCTCTAACAAGAAATTTACAGTTCTGCCTGCAATGTTGCTGACCCTACTTGGCTGTCCCCTCAGCTGCAGTGGTCACTTTGGAAGTTGGGCTACGTGAAGGGCTTTTCAGCTTAGAGCAAATAAGATCTGTGGCTCTGACCTGGGCATCCTTCGACTCCAGGGCAGGTCCATTTCCAGTGATCCAACTCTTGACAGAGCTGCCAGGGCTCTTCACAAGCTGACTTCTGCTGAAGCCCAGGCTTACCACATTGAAAGCCACTGCAGTGGACTGGCCTGTTGGGTCGCCTTGAGGGCAGATCATTGTACAGATCAGCCATTAATAGGCCTGCCACCCATTGCTTCTGATGCCGAGCTTTCTTTTCCTCCTGGTTTTTGTTAAAGCAGACCAGAGGATGCAAGTCAAGGGAGTGCCCAAGTCCCATCTCTAATCTTTGGTGGCCTGAACTACAAGTCTATAGTCACAGGCATGTTCTGTAGTAGTTTTTCTAAGGTAGACAATGCCCATGAGGAAAATTATATTCTCACTTTAAAACTTTCTTTCCCTTTGGTCTGAAAGGGAGGTTTTTTCTACTTACTGTTTACTTCGCTGATGGCAAAGTAAATCTAGCTATGAGATTATTATTTAAGCTCTTATATTGGCTGTGCTATTACAGAAAAATGTTAGCCATCTCTTTTATAAGGTTTAAAGATTAAATTGTGCATCCACCGATTCCTTTATAATAGAATTAGTTTCCTACTTTGAGGAGAATAGAGAGATGAAAGAACAAATTGGGCTTAGAATAGAGAAATGAGGGAGCAAGTCCTAGATCGCTTGCTGACAATAGCAATGTTACATGAATACTTAGCAAATAGTTTCAACCATTAGATAACAACTTAAGAAAACATTTACCAGAAGGTCCAATGCCTTCTATAAATTTTAAGAATCATGTATTTGAAAACACCTCTTAAATATCTAACATGGTGTAGTTGGTTTAACCAGTAAACTTAAGCACAACCATATAAAATGTTTTTAGTTTCTTTCTACCAACAATTATAAAACATATGATGCAGAGATTCAGGTCACACGAATGAAAATGTATCTTTGATTAATTTTAGCAGCTTAAATTTATGGACAATCTTATCTATAAGCCAATTAAAATAAAATTCTTAATAAAATTTTCCCATGTGGACATACGATATGTACACACATATAACCTAACATAATAGACCAATATAGCAATTTTAATAATAGCTTTTAAAATCTTTAACTCTTTTTGTCGATTGCCAATTGATTTGAATGGCTTTTTCTTTTTAGTAACCTCAGTTAACCATACATTCTCTCAGTTGGTACTGTTAATACATTATTGGCTTCATCTGTTTACAGAGCCATCCCAAAGTACTGAATACAATAGAAGTGGCTGGAAAAAGTCCATAGGAACCTATAGGAGGACAGCTAAACACAGAACCAACAACGCTTTAGTTTTATGAGCAGCAAATCATATATAACTATGGATGACAAAAGACTTTAAGTCACCATGTTTAAAATTATAAACTCATCAACCAACAAGAGGCACTTGCTTACTTCACAGTATTTTTGAAAGTACCTGTAGGATTTTACAAGTATGAGTGTGGCCTGAGAGCTCTGTTTGGTTCCTCAGGGTTGAGGGTGTGCCAAAGGTTACACTCCCAGGTTAGGTGTGGTAAATCTCTCTCTTTCATTCTTTTTTTTTTTTATTCAAAAGGGAAGTAATTCCACACAGCTGAACGTAATTGGAGGTAGTTAGCAGGCGAATGATATACCCACAGGAGCCAGAGATCGGAAGCTCTTTCCCAAGGACCACACAGGGAATCTTTGCTGCCCTCGGTGTGGGCTCCAATTCTCCTGCAGTCTCCCACTGGGTTGCCAAGTTAGATCCTAATCTCCTGTTATTTCACCCCCTCCCCCCCAGAGTCAGGTTTTTCAGCTAGGCTCAGGGCCGGTGCAGACCTGAGGTCGCCCTGCTTATGACGTATGTCCAAAATTGCGCCTGCTCTTTGTCTTGCTCACCTTTGAGAGGTGAGTGGAGGGAGAGAAACTCGTGTCAGTATCAGTCACCTTTTTTTTTTTTCCCTCTCTCTCTTCTAGTTAGCATGGTGAACTTTTCCCCACGGAGTTTCAAGCCTTGTTCCCTCTAGTCTCCTCTTTCCGCTTTCCCGCTGGTGTTTCGGGCTATTGAGGTTCGGCTCACCTCACGTTCCAGCGCTGGTGTGTTGAGTCTGCTGCTGGTGTCCCAAACTTGGCCTCCCATGCTCTCCACACAGGTCCACTGTGAATCTCTAGTTCCGGAAGAGTTTCCTCTGCTGTTTCTTCCCCTACTCTTCCTTGAACCTGTAATATCTCCACTTTTATTAAACTGTCTCTTCCCGGACTATCAGTGTGCTCCCTTCCTATTCTGTCATCTTGCCGCTCTCCCGGAAAATCATAGTCTTTAAAACTTATTTAAGACATGAAAAAAGGCTGAAAGTGAGAGAAATGTCCAACATAAAATTTTAGGGAAAACAAATGGAATAAACCCAAAGAAAGTGAAAGGAAAGAAATAATTTAAAAATAAGAGGAATAATTAATGAAACAGAAAAAATGTAATTATTATTTTTTTAAACTTTTATTTAATGAATATAAATTTCCAAAGTACAGCTTATGGATTACAATGGCTCCCCCCCATAACTTCTCTCCCACCCACAACCCTCCCCTTTCCCACTCCCTCTCCCCTTCCATTCACATCAAGATTCATTTTAAATTCTCTTTATATACAGAAGATCAGTTTAGTATATATTAAGTAAAGATTTCAACAGTTTGAACCCACATAGCAACACAAAGTGAAAAATACTGTTGGAGTACTAGTTATAGCATTAAATCACAATGTACAGCACATTAAGGACAGAGATCCTACATGATATTTTTTAAAAATTGATTAATTTTCTATGCAATTTCTAATTTAACACCAAGTTTTTTTTTCATTTTCAATTATCTTTATATACAGAAGATCGATTCTGTATATACTAAGTAAAGATTTCATCAGTTTGCACCCACACAGAAACACAAAGTGTAAAGTACTGTTTGAGTAGTAGTTATAGCATTAATTCACATTGGACAACATATTAAAGGACAGATCCCACATGAGATGTAAGTACACAGTGACTCCTGTTGCTGACTTAACAATCTGACACTCTTGTTTATGGCGTCAGTAATCTCCCTAGGCTCTAGTCATGAGTTGCCAAGGCTATGGAAGCCTTTTGAGTTCGCCGACTTCAATCTTATTCCTACAGGGTCATAGTCAAAGTGGAAGTTCTCTCCTCCCTTCAGAGAAAGGTACCTCCTTCTTTGATGGCCCCGTTCTTTCCACTGGGATCTCACTCATAGAGATCTTTCATTTAGGTCTTCTTCTTTTTTTTCTTTTCCATGGTATCTTGGCTTTCCATGCCTAAAATACTCTCATGGGCTCTTCAACCAGATCCGAATGCCTTAAGGGCTGATTCTGAGGCCAGAGTGTTGTTTAGGACATCTGCCATTCTATGAGTCTGCTGTGTATCCCGCTTCCCATGTTGGATTGTTCTCTCCCTTTTTGAGTCTATCAGTTAGTATTAGCAGACACTTGTCTTGTTTGTGTGATCCCTTTGACTCTTAGACCTATCAGGGTGATCAATTGTGAACTGAAATTGATCACCTGGACTAGTGAGATGGCATTGGTACATGCAGTCTTGATGGGATTGAATTAGAATCCCCTGGTACGTTTCTAACTCCACCATTTGGGGCAAGTCCAATTGAGCATGTCCCAAATTGTAAAAAAAATGTGATTATATGATCAACACAGCCAAAATAAGCTCTTTAAATAGATTATGTATCTTGATATGACTCTCCTGAAATTTATCAAGAAAAAGCGAGGTTTTCTCTGCATTGTGGTACAGCAGGTTAAGCCCTTGCATCCTGTATCAGACATTGTTTGAATCCAGGCTGTTCCTCTTCTGATCCAGCTCCCTGCTAATGTGCAGCAGCAAAGGATGGCCCCAGTACTTGGTCCCATGCTTACTCATGTAGGAGACATGGATGAAGTTCCAGGCTCCTGGCGCATGCCTGACCTAGATCTGGCTGTTGTAGAAGTGAACCAGTAGGTGGAAGATATTCTTTTGTTGTCTGTCTCTGTGTCTCTCTTTGCCTTTCAAGTAAAAAATAAATCTTTTTTAAAGGAGAGGTTAAAAATAAAACATAAGAAATGAAAAAGTGCATTAGAAATAAAAATAAAAAATGAAGTATTAGTATTCAAGTAAAAATAAATCTTTTTTTAAAAGAAATGCTGATGATAAAAAAAATTAAAATTGTCTGCAAATTAGAAATTTAGATGGAAGGACTAATTAAGGGTTAAAGTCTTACAAAACTGGTTCAACTAATCAGAAACATGAATGTTTTTATGATCATTAAAATAGATTTGGTAAATAATGTTCTTTGGAAAAAGAAAATACAGCTCTAGATATTTTTTGGTGATTTCTAATGAGCACTAATGGGAAAATATTCCAATTTTACACAAACCATTTCAGAATACGTCAAAAGGACACTCCCTGCTGCATTTGTAAAGCTAAGTTGATATTAAAATCCAATAAAGATAGCACAAGATAGAAAAATTACAAACCAGCCTTACTCATAAACATACATGGAACATCCTGATAAAATATTATCCAGCTGAATCCAGTAACATAAAAAATACACATGGGCTAGTAATGTTTTACATAGCAATGCAAGGAGAGATTAATGTTAAAAATTCCATTAATGTTAATCATTACAGTAACATATTAAAGGTGAAAAATATGATAAATCATGAGATGCACAGAAATGTTTGATAATATTAAACATTCATTAATAATTAAAAACACACCCAGCACAATTGTAATAAAAGGGAACTTTGTGAAACCTAAAAGAGTGTCTATGAAAATCTAAAGCAAATGTCAGATTTAATGATGAAGCATTGAAATTCTCTTATTTAAGACCTGGAACAAGACAAAAGGACCACAGTTACTCCTGGGTCTTTTCTCATGGCCTCTCTTTGAGGCTGGTATGGATTTCCTCACAGAATGGCAGTCCCAGTATGGCTGGACTTCCAACATGGCAGCTAGCTTCCAGTGGGAGGCGGCAGAAGCCAGCAGCCCTCCATATAGACGAGGGAAGGAACAGGCATCCTGCTGTACCCAGCTGATCTGAGCATGCTGCAGTTCAGCCCAAGCTTGAGGGAGGGTGAATAGACTCCTGCTCTAGTTATGAAGAGCGACATTTGTGTATAAATAAGAAGGAACTCCTGGAAAATATCTCTGCCATGACTCATGTCAGACTGGCAAAAACATAAAAAACTGTTGATATACAGTATTGGGGAAGATGTGGAGTGATTGGCATATAGTATTTACAAGCTGCTTGTGATCTTGCAAATTAATATCACTGCTTGGGAGAACATTTTGGCTTTATCTGGTGAAGATGTGCATGATATGTGGTCCAACAGTGTAACTGTAGATAGGCATTCAGGAAAATTGCTGCTATTTGCACTGGATAATATGTATAGGCATGTTCAGCATAGCTCTATTTGTAATAGCAAAAACCTAGGAACAAACCCAAGTGTCTATCAACAGCAAACTGGACAAGTAAATTGTGATGAAATGTTACAATGGAATACTTCAGTGAAAATGAATGAGTTGCATGTCCAATAGCATAATTTAATCGCTAGGACATCAAATTGAATAGAAAAAGGCAAAGTGCTAAACCACACAGCACAAATATAGTTCAAGATATGCAGAAACAAGTGGTATGTTATTTATGGATGCAAAAATATATGGTAAGCCTGAAAGACAAGCAAGGGAATGACAGACACAAAATTTGGGATGGTAACTGTTTTCCCAGAGGGAGAGGAGGAGCTGGAAATGGGCCAGGACACAGATAACACTATTGATCTTTGTTGGTGAATTGAATGATGGATGCTTCTTTTATTGATTTTCCTTATACCTCACGTATATTTTATGTTCTTTTCTTCCCTTCAACATTTAAGATAAGCAACGCACCTTGCTTATGTATTTACTTCCCTGTGGATTCTCTTTTGTTAAGTGATGCCCTTGAACGATCATTTCCACTGTAGAGTTGAGTCATCCATTAATTACCTTTGTTGGCTCCCTGTTGTTGTCTCACAGATTGATCAGCTGAAGCAGGAACTTTCAAAGAAGGAGTCGGAACTTCTTGCCTTACAAACAAAGCTTGAAACCCTTAGCAATCAAAATTCAGATTGCAAGCAACACATTGAAGTGCTTAAAGAGTCGCTTACTGCCAAAGAACAGAGGGCTGCCATCCTTCAGACGGAGGTAAGGTACTGTCTTGGGATTCTCCACAGCAGGGCATGCTTGATAGAAAACATCCTCCCTGAGCAGCTTTCCTTAGAGGACCCCTTATCCAAGCCCTTGGCACCAGGTGTATTTTGGAATTCCAATGTTTTGAAATTTTGGAAGGCAGAATCCATTGTATGTATTATGGATTGTACAACAGTCTCAGTGAAGTTGCTGTAATAGTCCATATACAAACACATTAATATTTCTGCAGAAAAAAAGAATTCTCACACTAAGGTAGGATAAATAATGATATAAGTAGCTTATTCTTGGTTCACATCAGATTGTGTCACAAAGAACTTTGCTTCAACTTGGAATTTTTGTTTGTCATTTTCAGAGCTTTTTAGATTTCAGAATCCCAGATAAGGGTTTGAATCTGGGATTCATTTTATCTAAAGTCTAAAATAATTAGGACATTATCTATCTTATTTTGTTGTACATCGTCTGTACATGTTCCCCTCCTGCCATGTGTGGCCTCTGTTTTCTTTCTTACTAAGGAATACCTTTTAATTTAAAGATTCTTTACTCACTGAAGAACATTGACCTTGCATGAATTTCTTAAGGGGAACATTGGTTTATTTCTTATTCATACTCAGAAGAATAACAGATATATGAGGGTATTCATAAAGTTCATGGAAATACATGTTATGAAAAAAGCTGCATGCATTTCAAAATTTCTTTCACTAAAATAAACTGATTTTCTTCAATTCCATTTTGCACAATCCTTTTGAAGTACCTTCATCTGTTACTATTCTATTTCCTCTCTTTCTTCTCATTGGATCATATCTTTGGGTATGGAAGAAATAGAAAACACAATCTAGTTATTGTGTAAATGAATTAGTGTCAGGAACAATAAGATATAGGGAAAAATGTGGTGAATCATCCTGATTGTTGTATTATAGCAGTGTCTTCCATGGCTTACTTTGGGAGAATGCCAGCTAAATTGACATGCATGTTCTCTCTTGGGTTCTTGGAATCATGTCTTTGCAGGTATATATTTTAGGGTCTGTGAGGATGTCTGGATTTACCTTAGGAGCTGTGGTGTCACTGAGCAGGTCTGTGCCCTCAGTTAAGTTGCAGAATAATGTCCATAGGAGAAAGGAAGCAGATTTTGAATTGGATAGGTTTTGAAATGGACCTGAGTCAGCTCCTGGGCACTTGACCATTGACTAATAGTCAGCTACTAGCTTGTACCAAGTCAAAATGATTGGTTTGGCCTTGATGTAGCTATTTCACATTTTAAAAAACATCATTTTTTGTTGTGTATGGTTCCATTTTACGTGTGAAGTCATAGATATTTGATTTGTGAGACAAAATTTAATTTATGCCATAAATAAGAAGGTGGCTTGTGTCTCACGTGACTAGGCGACAGTGAATAGTGTCTCAGTGTGGTAATACTGTAGCCACTAACCACAAGTGGTTATTTAAGTTAGAATTCATTAAAATTTAGTGGTATTTGTCAATAATACCAGGATAACTGATAAAATTGGCGCAGTTGTGCTGCTGTGTTTCTGGTAGAGGTGATTTAAGATGGAAAGCAATCTGCTTGCCACAGATGGCAGTCAGGTCTTTTTTGGTGGTTCCTCCCAAGGAGGAAAGGAGGAGCAGAACCAGCTCACAAAGTCAGCTCACAAAGGCTTTTCCTCTCCCTACCTTATCCTCATTCCCTTTCCTATTTCTCATCCTATATGTTACCTCTCACTGATTAATGTAATCCAAATTAGATCTATCCATATTTCATGAAAAAGACAGTGGTGACATTATGTGGATGGCTTCCGTCCCACATTCAATAATTCAGATGACCCAATAGAGAGATGATGCTTTGAAGTAGGAAAAAAAAATATCCTCTATGTGCAGAGAAAGTGAGGTGATTTTTAAGTGCTCTGCTTTGAAGTTGGGAGAGTGAGATTAATGATTTTATCAGCTGGAAACATCCGAGCAATTTTCTCTTGCCTTTTTTCTTCTTTTAAGATCTCTTGGGATATGGAAACAGAGGAGAAAGTTATTTAATGATGTCCATCTCTTAGAGGAAACAATTTAGGAAGAAATTAGCTCTAATTGTTGAATCACAGGCAAAGTGTTTTTGGCAGCAGGATGGAACATTTGAAAGTGCCTTCCCTGCTCCTTGGAGTAGTAGAAGGAAACAAGAGTCTGCCTACTTAACGTGTGGTGGCTTAGTGGGCGAGCAGTTGGTGGATGAGATATGTTCCATTATGTCCTATAATGAAAGATCCGCATTTAAATTCCTATGGTGGGTATGATGCTCATCCTCAGATGAGGTTATATATGATCCTGCCTTGCAATTTGACTCCTGAGTCATTCCGGAAAGAAAGCTCTTGCCCAAATGCTAGCGGACTCTCTCTAGGATGAGAAGAGTCTTGCTGGATTTTTGGAATTGCGTGTACCATCCAGTGGCTTAGGCCACTCTTAGAATATGGTGTAAAGGACATGTCTCAGGCCGGCGCCGTGGCTCACTAGGCTAATCCTCCGCCTTGCGGCGCCAGCACACCGGGTTCTAGTCCCGGTCGGGGCGCTGGATTCTGTCCCGGTTGCCCCTCTTCCAGGCCAGCTCTCTGCTGTGGCCAGGGAGTGCAGTGGAGGATGGTCCAAGTGCTTGGGCCCTGCACCCCATGGGAGACCAGGAGAAGCACCTGGCTTCTGCCATCGGATCAGCGCGGAGCGCCGGCCGCAGCTCGCCAGCCGCGGCGGCCATTGGAGGGTGAACCAACGGCAAAAGGAAGACCTTTCTCTCTGTCTCTCTCTCACTGTCCACTCTGCCTGTCAAAAATAAAAAATTAAAAAAAAAAAAAGTAAAGGACATGTCTCACTGGATTAACAATGTATCTCTGTAAGGAAGATTTTTGCTACCAGACAGTTTGTGTTTGGGAGGTGGTAGCATGAAGGGTGGGGTTGGGGTGGGAGGCAAGTTGTCTGGGTTGTGGCTGTGTGGCTTGGCTCCTTGGTTGGTTTGTTTTAACTTGTACAAATGCCCAGATACTCTTTGACATGTATGCAATAAATCAATAGAATAATAATTACACCCACACAGAGATATACCACATAACTCTTAACATAACATTTTACTTTTTAAAATAGCTTCAAAGAACCGTAAGACCATGTTTCTTATTTTGCTCCTTTTCTTAAACTTTCCTACGTACCAACTTTGCCCATCAACCAACATGTGAATTCCACAACAGTAGGGATAGGAATGAATTGCATTCCCTCAGCACTTTGATCTTTCTGGATGTCAGTGAATAATTATTTATTAACATATCTGGAAATTAAGAAAGATAAAGGCTAACATTTATTCTGATAAAATATTGCACAAAGAACACATTCTTTATATATATATATATATATATATATATATATATACAGATCAGTTTAGTATATATTGAGTAAAGATTTCAACAGTTTGCACCCACATAGATACACAAAGTGAAAAATACTGTTTGAGTACTAGTTATAGGATTAAATCACAATGTACAGCACATTAAGGACAGAGATCCTACATGAGGAGTAAGTGCACAGTGACTCCTGTTGTTGACTTAACAAATTGACACTCTTGTTTATGGCATCAGTAATCACCCTAGGCTCTTGTCATGAGATGCCAAGGCTATGGAAGCCTTTTGAGTTTACCGACTCTGATCATAATTAGACAAGGTCAGAGTCAAAATGGAAGTTCTCTCCTCCCTTCAGAGAAAGGTACCTCCTTCTTTGATGACCCGTTCCTTCCACTGGGATCTCACGCACGGAGATCCTTCATTTAGGTCTTTTTTTTTTTTTTTTTTTTTTTTTTTTTTTTGACAGAGTGTCCTGGCTTTCCATGCCTAAAATACTCTCATGGGCTTTTCAGCCGGATCCAAATGCCTTAAGAGCTGATTCTGAGGCCAGAGTGCTGTTTAGGACATCCGCCATTCTATGAGTCTGCTGTGCATCCTGCTTCCCATGTTGGATTGTTCTCTCCCTTTTTGATTCTATCAGTTAGTATTAGCAGACATTAGTCTTGTTTGTGTGATCCCTTTGACTCTTAGACCTATCAGTGTGATCAATTGTGAACTGAAATTGATCACCTGGACTAGTGAGATGGCATTGGTACATGCAACCTTGAATCCCCTGGTATGTTTCTAACTCTATCGTTTGGGTCAAGTCAGCTTGAGCATGTCCCAAATTGTACATCTCTTCCCTCTCTTATTCCCACTCTTATATTTAACAGGGATCACTTTTCAGTTAAGTTTCAAAACTTAAGAATAACTGTGTATTAATTACAGAGTTCAACCAATAGTATTAAGTAGAACAAACAAAAAAATACTAAGAGGGATAAAAGTATTAAGTTCATCAACAGTCAGGGCAAGGGCTGATCAAGTCACCATTTCTCATAGGTTACAACATTGAGTTATAGCTATAAACTACTTTCATCTTTGCTTTTAGTTTTCCTCTATTTATCAGCAATGTTTGGGTGAGTTGAACCCGACGACCTCACATCTTATCATCTTATCTCTGTGTTAACTCTGTGAATATCCTCTGAATTTTCAGTATATGTATTCATAGACTCCAAAATTTCATATTTCAGTTGAATCACTTTCTTATGCCTTTGAGCAGTGTGGAAAAATAAGGGTACTATGAAAATGACCAGATGTTTTGTTCTATTCCCAAATTAAGAGATTCATTTCTGTTTTCTGGCAAATATACTGTTTCCCAATCCAGCATGATTTCTGGACTGCCAGGCATTCACACTATTTTGCACATTTTCTGGAGGATACCTTATGACAGTAGTACATGACACTCGCTCTTATACGCCCTTCTATTCCAAATGAATCAAGATTCTACTTATATAAACGTAAACACTCAAGGACTTGTTCATCAATAAAGAGTGCAGGGCTCTAGTGTTCTTGTGGACAAAGTGCTCATGTGCAGGTGAGGGTCACATAGCTCCACAGAAAAGATCTGTACCTCTTTTATACCTGGTACACTCAGCACACATGAGAATCTCATGCAATCTCTAGGTCATTTCCTTGGGAAAATTCACCATGGTTCACACACATGCACTCGAATGCGTGTGCAGCAGTGTATATAGTCTCAGGTAGTTGGAAATGCCTGAAGCATTTCCAAAGGACTTCATGCTAATTCTCTGGGTCCTATAAAATTTATGCTTTTTTCTCATTTAATGCTTATGGGTTTTTTTTAAAGATTTATTTATTTATTTGAAAGTCAGAGTTACACAGAGAGAGGAGAGGCAGAGAGAGAGAGAGAGAGAGAGAGAGGTCTTCCAACCGCTAGTTCACTCCCCAATTGGCCACAATGGCCAGAGCTGCACTGATCCGAAGGCAGGAGCCAGGATCTTCTTCCAGGTCTCCCACTCGGGTGCAGGGGCACTTGGGCCATCTTCTACTGCTTTCCCAGGCCATAGCAGAGAGCTGGATCGGAAGTGGAGCAGCTGGGTCTCGAACCAGCGCCCATATGGGGTGCTTCAGGCCAGGATGTTAACCCATTGTGCCACAGTGATGGCCCCAACACTTATGTTTTAAATGCCAACTATGTGCCAGGAATGGTTCCTGCCCTTTTCAGGTAAATATTATGGTGGATATATGCATTTATCATAGAGAACTAACTGATAGTAGCACAAGCTCCCAGTGATTTTCCAATACCAGTTACTAATAATTTTATACACATTCTTTTTTTTATTATTATTATTTTTGACAGGCAGAGTGGACAGTGAGAGAGAGAGACAGAGAGAAAGGTCTTCCTTTTGCCGTTGGTTCACCCTCCAATGGCCACCGCGGTAGCGCGCTGCGACCGGCGCTCCGCGCTGATCCGATGGCAGGAGCCAGGTGCTTCTCCTGGTCTCCCATGGGGTGCAGGGCCCAAGCACTTGGGCCATCCTCCACTGCACTCCCTGGCCACAGCAGAGAGCTGGCCTGGAAGAGGGGCAACCGGGATAGAATCCGGTGCCCCAACCGGGACTAGAACCCGGTGTGCTGGCGCCGCAAGGCGGAGGATTAGCCTAGTGAGCCGCGGCGCCGGCCTATACACATTCTTAAATGTACTTCATTTACCTCCTGTTGTTGAAAAGCAGATAAGGAACAAAGACTTCAAGTAATAAATTTTTAACTCCTTTGAGGACTAAAATAAGCAAACGGTTCAAGATGTCAGTTTATATTTCTTGTAATTGAAGGCTAATAAAGTCAGGGTGATTCCTCTGAGAATATTGAGACTTAATCTTTTGATTAAAGGTGATCTGTTTTAGAGGCTACACCCAAGCAACCTGGTTTTCCTCCTTGAGATAGAGACTTGTATTCCTGGAGCTAAGGATACTCTACTGGTTGTGTTCTTCCTGGAGTTACTGCAGATACTTGGAAATGCTTCAGGTGGCTGTGTGTCACTCTGGCTTCCCTTCAGGTTGTCTAAGCCGGTGAGCCATTGTAATACTTCATTGAGTATCTGGGTTGTACAAGTCCAGGACAAAGTGGAGACCTGTAGTCTCTGGAACTGATGTTCTTGGCCTTCGTAATTTAGTTTCACTGCCCAAATATCTACAAAGTGTCTTTTTATTACCATAGTGAGTGCTAGGAACTATGCCTCTGTGTTTTCTGGCAAATATTTAATTTCAAACCTTATTTCTCATCTTTGAAGTTGGGATGGTTGCCTTTATTTTTAAGATGAAGAAATGTATGTTCACAGAGAATGCATGAATGTTCAAGATCACACAATAGTGAGTGATAGTGCCTCGATTCTTCAGCTCTGAACTCTTCCAACCAGGAATCTAATGCTTTCCATGGAAGTCTCAGGGAATTGTATTAGGATGCTGTCATGTATTACATCATTTACTGGCAAAATTCCTGGCACTTTTTTTTTTAAAGATGTTTTGATTTGAGGAGTAGAGTTACAGACAGACAGAGGGAGATACAGAGAGAGAGGTGTTCCATCCACTGGTTCACTCACCAAATGGCCACAATGGTTGAAGCTGGGCCAATCCAAAGCTAGGAGATTCTTCCATGTCTCCCACTTGGGTGCAGGGCCCACGCACTTGGGCTATCTTCTACTGCTTTCCCAGGCCATAGCAGAGAGCTGGACCAGAAGAGGAGCAGCCAGGACCAGAACCAGTGCCATATGGGTTGTTGGTGTCGTAGGCAGAAGCATAGCCCACTACACCACAGCACCAGCCCCTCTTGGCACATTTTAAAACTGTGCCTTAACAGATAAGTTTAGTGGGATTTCAATAATGTTTACTACTCAAAGTCCTGCACTAGATAAAAAGGACGGTAAGAATAAATGACTCTGGCATTTAAATCCTCATAGTAGCTTTACAGTTATGAAAGTAGCACTATCACCATAATAGTGAAGGATGTTGCTCAAACTCTAAGGAAGGGTACTGTTTTTTAGAAAGTTTAGAATCCTGTGGGGCAGCTGTTTTGGCCACATCTCATATCACAGTACCTGGTTTGAATCCTGGCTGCTCTTTTTCTTTTTCTTTCTTTCTTTTTTTTTTTTTTCTGGAACACATCCACACTGAATTTGTTTTGTTTTTTTTCATTTATTAAACTTTTATTTAATGAATACAAATTTCCAAAGTACAGCTTATGGGTTACAATGGCTTCCCCCTCCCATAACTTCCCTCCCACCCGCAACCCTCCCCTTTCCCGCTCCCTCTCCCCTTCCATTCGCATCAAGATTCATTTTCAATTCTCTTTATATACAGAAGATCAGTTTAGTATATATTAGGTAAAGATTTCAACAGTTTGCCCCCATATAGCAACACGAAATGAAAAAAATACTGTTGGAGTACTAGTTATAGCATTAAGTAACAGTGTACAGCACATTAAAGACAGAGATCCTACATAATATTTTTTTTTAAAAATTAATTAATTTTCTATGCCATTTCCAATTTAACACCAGGTTTTTTTTTTTCATTTCCAATTCTCTTTATATACAGAAGATTGATTCAGTATATACTAAGTAAAGATTTCATCAGTTTGTACCCACACAGAAACACAAAGTGTAAAAATACTGTTTCTGTACTAGTTATAGCATCACTGCACATTAGACAACACATTAAGGACAGATCCCACATGGGATGTAAGTACACAGTGACTCCTGTTGCTGACTTAACAATTTGACTCTCCTGTTCATGGCGTCAGTAATCTCCCTAGGCTCTAGTCATGAGTTGCCAGGGCTATGGAAGCCTTTAGAGTTCGCTGACTTTGGTCTTATTCCGATAGGGTCATAGTCAAAGTGGAAGTTCTCTCCTCCCTTCAGAGAAAGGTACCTCCTTCTTTGATGGCCCCGTTCTTTCCACTGGGATCTCACTAACAGAGATCTTTCATTTAGGTCTTCTTCTTTTTTTTCTTTTCCATGGTATCTTGGCTTTCCATGCCTAAAATACTCTCATGGGCTCTTCAACCAGATCCGAATGCCTTAAGGGCTGATTCTGAGGCCAGAGTGTTGTTTAGGACATCTGCCATTCTGAGTCTGCTGTGTATCCCGCTTCCCATGTTGGATCCTTCTCTCCCTTTTTGATTCTATCAGTTAGTATTAGCAGACACTTGTCTTGTTTGTGTGATCCCTTTGACTCTTAGACCTATCAGAGCCATCAATTGTGAACTGAAATTGATCACTTGGACTAGTGAGATGGCATTGGTACATGCCACCTTGATGGGATTGTATTGGAATCCCCTGGCACATTTCTAACTCCACCATTTGGGGCAAGTCCGATTGAGCATGTCCCAAATTGTACATCTCCTCCCTCTCTTTTTCCACTCTTAAATTTAACAGGGATCACTTTTCAGTTAAAATTTAAACACCTAAGAATAATTGTGTGTTAATTACAGAGTTCAACCACTAGTACTAGAACAACAACTACAACAACAACAACAAATACTAAAAAGGATAAAGTATTACATTGTACATCTAGAGTCAGGACAAGAACTGATCAGGTCATTGTTTCTTATAGTGTCCATTTTTACTGGCTGCTCTTTTTCTAATCCAACTTCCTGCTAATGTGTCTCAAGAGGCAGCAGAAGATGGCTCAAGTGCTTGGGCCCCTGCCACCCATGTGGGAGACTGGCTTTGCCTTGACCCAGTCCTGGCTGTTACAGGCACTTGGGGAATGAACCATTGAATGAAAAATATCTCTCTTTCTCTTTCTCTATCTACCCCCACTCCCTCACTCTGTCTTTCATGTAGGAGAAAATAAATAGACATTTTAAAAAAGTTTAGGATCCTAGTGTATTAAGAAGACTTTAATGTATAATGCTTCATTTTTGTTTGGAGATGTTTGTAATTTTATATATATATATATACATATATATATACATATATATATATACACACACATATACATACACAAACCCATATGTATTTTCATAGTACATCTGTACTGGGCAATAGATGTAGAAGAACAGATAATGGTATGTTACTATGCTCTGAGTGTTGGAGGCCTAGATGATCTTTACATTTTCTCTGATATATGTGTTATGCATTTGTAATGTATATATTTAATAGAAGAGGTGGTGATCGTTTCTTCAGGGAGGTTGTATAAGGTGCAGTGGAGGGGAGGAGGTGTTTTCTGGGCCCGTGGCAGTGTCTGAGTCACAGATGAGTCAGTCTGATAAAGAGAAAGCAAACTTGGGCTGTCATTGGCAAGATGAGTCATAAAACCCAGGTTTTGACAATGAAAATTTTAAATAGGGAAAAGAACAATTTTTTACTTGTCCCTTTGATATGGTCTCTCTGCCCCACTTTATGGTAAAGGTCACCATAAAAGCCACAAGGAGTCAGGCGTGCATTATAGTCTCCAGAGACTGTGTGACTTGATGCATCCTGTGGGGTTTTGCATACTGTTTAAGATATTTAAAGATCCACTCGTTCTTTGGGATCCTCAGGTTTGCAGCAGAGCAGTTTTCTGGATGGATGGGGATGATGTTTGCCACCACAGGGCAAGGGGGCTTACAAGGAATGATGCATTACTTTTAAACAAAAATTTTAGTCTTCCTTTTCATCTCAGCCATGGTTGACTGGCAAACAGTAAAGTCCTCTTTGATCACTTCCATTTAATCTTCAAAGAATATTGAAACTTCAGCTTTTGAGATAGACCTTTGGTTAATGCCCTCCGTAATCACAATGCTTAAAATTGAGCTCTTCCCTGCTAATATGCCTGGAAAAAGCAGTGGAAGATGGCTCAAGTCCTTGGGTCCCTGAACCCACATGGGAGACCCAGAAACTCCTGGCTTCTGATGAGCCCAGCTCCAGCCATTGCGGCCATTTGGGGAGTGAACCAGTGAATGGAAGATTTCTCTCTCTGTATCTCCCTCTCTCTGTCTGTAACTCTGCCTCTCAAATAAATAAATAAATCTTTTTAAGAAAACTGAGTTCTTTCAAAAATGATGAATGACAGTACCTTGATCCGCATACTCTGAACTCTCGTAACTAGCAATCCATAAGAGTCTCAGTGGATCAAGGACTATGACAAAACCAACTTTTAGGAGTGTCTGATCACCCCAGTGCCATTCAGAGTGTTCTGTATTCATATCGAGATTTGCAAAGAATGTCTGGAAAATTAATAAATTTAGGGAGTTGGTGAAAAAACATACAAAAATAGTCCTGGTGTCATTTGTGTTTTTCTGCCCTAATCCTGTTGCTGGCTTCACATTTTAAAATGTTTTTATTTGATGTGGAAAGGCATCACTTGAGATTTTTATTGATAACACTCTTAACTGCAAGAAAAAGACATAAACCTGAAAAGCAGTAACTATCATGGTGGCCACAATCGGGAGGTCTGCAAAATGGTTTATTACCAGCAGGGAAAAGAAATGTTGGGAACCACAGTCATTTTAGGGGTCACCACCTCTGCTATGTGCATTTTATTTTTTTCCCTTTCCATTTTGAGAGCATGGATGATGGCAGTGCCAAACTATACACTTTCCCTTCCCCGAATATCTATGGGCTTTGTTTTGATTCTCTTTATTAATGATGTGAAAACCATAGAGTCACATAAAAATGAGGCAAGGTCAGACTTTGTAAGCCCCAAATGCTAAAAATGCTCCTGCATCTAGCTAGTGAGGGAATTGTCCAAGGTTCCGCATTTGAGTTCCTACACTTGTGAGCTCTTGTGCAGATTTTTACCTGTCAGGGTGAACTTTGCAAGGCAGCTTTGTGCTCTTGCTTTCTTAACCTTAACCTGAAAGACCCACGATGGAAGAATTAAAATGTGATGGAAGGCAGAATCATGGGTTTGGAGCAAAAGCTTTTCAATGGCTGTCCTGTGGCCCTTCTGAATTACTAAGGATGGTCCGGATAGCTACAGACATCACTTTGTTCAGTAGGTCAAGAGTCTAATACCTTTGTTGGTGTTCAGACTTTCAGAGAATGCCTTATTTAACACCTTGTTAGGATATGATTGCCTTTGACTTCTTAAACACAGGTGTTCAGTTTGAGTCCTAATGAACTGTGAAATAGGTAGATGTCTAAAAAGAAATTCTATAAATTGTGAGCACAGCTCTGTCAACACACTAAATGGATTAGGAAAATTCATCGTCTGCCCTGTCGCTGACCACCAATGTGATGCAAGTACGTGAATTAGTCCTGAAAAGCCAATAAAGCAGAGGAGGAAGGTAGAGCCTTGGAGATGTTGATTGTGCGGGTTTCCCCCGCCACAAATGAGTGCCAGTGGAGAAGTGCTTGGGACTCAGATTGGCTACTCTGAGGAGGGCCAAGAAGGAACACATATGAGCAGACAACACAGAATTTATAGAGTAAAACCACAAACACCTTATTTTCCATTGTACTAAAATAATGATATTTTACAGTATTCTTTTTGTATGTAGTTCTGCTTTCAATTTTATATTGTTACTGCAACTCAAATCTCATTAGAAGTGTTCCAACCAAAATCCTTTTTTAATCAAAAACTTTCCAAGCCTCAGCCCATTGTCAACATATTTTGAGAAACTTATTTTTCTAGGGGAACAAAAGAATTTAGGCCTTCTTGTTGAGCTCATCGGGATGTTATTTGACCTGTGTGGCCAAACCTGTAATGAAGATAACGGAATCATTTTAATTTCTGTAGTAAATCCCTTTATAATCTGCAGCTATTGTTTGGGGATGCAGAGAGATGAAATCAGATCTCTTTATGTTTTTCTCTTTTCAAAGAGAAGAAATGGATCATGAGTATATTTCTTTGCTCTTACTTGTCCTTCTGTTCAAAAAATGTATTGTCTATAATATATTCAGCTGTGACAGGAAGTGAGAATAATCAGTCAATCAATTGTCAATGAGAAAATACTTGTCTACCGCTAAGTGTTACCAGTATGTGGCTTGCAGGATACAAGGCAGGTATGTCTGCCCGGTCTGTGGGAAGTTGGCTTGCCACTCTAAACTGGAGATGACAGAATTTAGGAGGAGGGAAATCCAACAAAACTCTCGCTGACCCCCAAGCTCACATTCTTTCCTTTTTAAAAATGAATTTTATGGAAAACAGAATTTATTAGGTACTTCCATTCAGTTTTGTTTTTTTTTTCCTTTTGGGGAGTACCTTTTGGAAACAACGAGTTTACACAGTGATTATGTTCTCCTGACACTGAATCCACATGTGTAATGCTTGCTTCAGTCTCTCTGGAAAAAGGCTAAGGTTTGCTGTCTTTGGGTTTCTCCAGGTAGATTTACACAGCAAACCAAAATGTAGAGAGGGAAGTTAAATAGTAGGGCTTCTTCAGGGATATTTTGCTTACTTTCATAGAAACTTTTTTCTTTTTAAATTAAATACAGATATTTGTTCCATATAGGCATATTCTTCCCTCTTCTTGTTTTATTAAAAAAAAAAAAAGGAGTGGGGTGGAGTGGGGGGAAATACCATTTGAGGTAATAAGTTGTGTAGATGAGGGTCATTTTAACCCTCAGAGTTTAGTTTTATTGCAAACGTTTCTATCTGGAAGCCTCTGAAATTTATTTTATTGCATTTGTTTTTTTTAAAACATAGGCAATTTCTTAAATCCTTATGACTATAACAGAACAATGTTTGGCCCTTAACATACTACTTAAGTTGCGTCCTGAAGATTGGGCCAAATATGAAGGAAAAGAGAGGATCCAACTCCTCATTTACTGAGTGTGACTCCTTAGCCTAGTGCCAGCAATGCTGGGTGTCAGAGGGTCAGTTCTCTCCACAGTAGTGGCCACCTTTCATGGCTCTTCTGAGAGTAGCACAGGAAGAAGGAAAAGGCGTAACCAGGACGGGATGCAGAACTGCTCAGAACTGCCCGAGACCTCACTGTCACTGAGGGAGTGGCCAGAGGATTTGTCGACTCTTCAACCTCACTCACATCCAAAGTCAGAAAGCACACTTGGGTAAAGTCATGCATTCATTTTAAAGATTTAATTTGGAAAAAGTTAGGCATTTATTCTTTGTTCTGTGTGTATGTGTGTAGTACAAGAGAGACAGAGACACAGCACTCAGGCATGGATATTAGGTATGTAGCATCATTTTGGTAGCCTTTTTGTTGGATCTTCAGTAGGTTATTTATAAAATACCTACTGTGTTTTAAGTATGGTGATAGGTGCTGGGGATAGCAAACTAAAATTAGAGATAAACGGTGCCAACATTACCCCTTTTTATACTATTATTGAAAGAAAAATTTAAGAATTATTTGTGGTTCTTTTTTTCTTTGAGTCTTTACATGATTGTTCACAGAGCATCCCATGTAGTGGACTATTGGTTGCTTCACAGAGCAAGCGTCACAAAGGCCTCAGGCCTGTGACAGAGCCTTTGGGTAAGGCCATGAGAGTTACTAACAAGAAGAACATATTTTAATTCTGGGAGTCCCTTTCTACTCATTAATCTTTGCATTTTCAGGGGAAGGTCCAGGGTAGAGTCTCCAATATAGATTATATGTAGCACAAAAATACAATCTCATTCTTCAGGGATATTGTAATCCAACTTGTGACTTCATTATTGTGCTACACTTGATTATTTGTTTTAACCTTTTGTTGACTTTCTTATATAGAAAGAGAACCTCATGCCATGTAAGCTTCATGAAGAAAATACATTTTGGCATTTCTATACATGCTCTGAGAGATACCTGGCAGGATATGGGAGCTCCAAAAATAACCGTGGATCCCTTAATGACCTGTTGCTTTCTTCTATCACTAGAGATATGCTGTCTTAAGGCAATGCTTTCATTTTTTTTCAAAAAAAATATTTATTTTATTTTTTTGAAAGGCACAGTAACTGACAGAGAGGGAGAGACAGACAGAAAGAGATCTTGCATCTGCTGGTCCACTCCTCAAATGACCACAACAGTCAGGGCTGGGCCAGGCCAAAGCCAGGAGCTTGGAACTCCATCCATGTCTCCCATGTGGTTGTCAAGGGCCCAAGTTCCTGAGCCACCTTCTGCTGCTTTCTCAGGCACATTAGCAGGGAGCTGGATCAGAAGTGGAGCACCTGGGACCTGAACCTATTCCTCCATATGAAGAGCCAGCGTTTCAAGCAGCGGCCCAACCCACTGCACCACAGTGGCAGCCCCAGCAATGCTTTAATTTAGAATGAGGAGAGAACATGGACCAGCTCCTCTGTAGATTAGATGTGGGAAAGACCTAAGAATGATTAAGTTTGATAAATTTGATAATGTATACGATTGATAAATTTGATGACATAAATTTTTGCTGGTAAAGGTTACCACACAGTAAAAGACAAATAACAGCTTGGGCAGTGTGTGCTTCTTGTTGCCAGTTGTACTGCAGGTAAAGGGTTCATGGCTCTAAAAATGAAGTTACAAAAATAGAGAACCAAGGAGCCAACAACCTTATAGAATAACAGGCTTGATAGCAAAACAATACACAGAAAAGTTAAACGTATATGGCGCCTAATTTATGATGCTTGGCCTGACACATGGTACAAAAAATGCATATTAAAAATACAAAAAAGGGTTGGTGGTGGACATAGCGATTAAGCTGCCAGTTCATATACACGCATGCCATATTGGAGTGCCCAAGTTCAAGTCCTAGCTCTGCTTCCGATTCTAGCCTCCTGATAATGCACACCTCACAGGCAGCAGGTGATGGCTCAAGTGTTTGGGTCTCTGCCACTGCGTGGGAGACCTGGATTAAGTTCCAGGTTCTTGGCTTTGGCCTGGCAAGCACTGGCTGTTTTGGGCATTTGGGGAAGGGACCAGTAGATAGATTTATCTCTCTCTTTTCTCTATGTATCTTTTTCTTTGCCAAAAAAAAAAACAAAAAAACAAAAAAACCACACCTAACATTGTATTGTATAACAATTTTTCCCTTGTTACATTGGCAAAAGTCCAGAAGTTTGAAACATCCTCTATTGGCAACACTGTGGTGGGAAACCAGCCCTCTAATGATGCTGGTAGAACGCAAATTGGTACATTCCCTCTCAGAGGATAACTTGACAATATATAGCAAACTTGACGTGTGTTTGCTTTTGACTCACCACTGTAGTCCTAAAGATGGACTGGCAAAAATACAATAATCCAAGATTATCCTTTGCAACACTGTTTATGATAGCAAGATTGGAAACAACCAAGGCATCTCCAGGATGGGACTGATTGAGAAAAATTATCATGGTTCATAAAATAGCATGTTATAGTTAAGATACCACTTGGGATGCACATATCCCATATAGGAGTGCCTGGGTTCAAGTCCTGATTCTTTTCCCAATTCCAGCTTCGTGCTAATGTTCACCCTGGGGAGCAATAGGGGATGGTTCAAGTAGTTCAGCCCCTGTCACCTGTGTGGGAGACTTGGACTGAATTCAACAATTTGAGCATCAGTATGATAAAATAACATCAGTAACATAAGCTTAAAGCCATGACTTCAGGGTGATGACTACATGCATTTTTAAAAAATTTTCTTATTGGATTCTAGGGAACCAACTTATTCCTTTGAAACTGACAAATAAAGGGAAAGTATTGAATATTCATCATAACTCTTTTGTGTAAACCATGCCTCAGTGTGATCAAAATGGTGACAAGGTAAAGATTATGGAAATATTCTAGCTGATAAATGAAGAAGGCATGATAAGCTAACGCCATTTTATTACCTTTAATGTGTTAACAAATCTGGGGCATTGGACTTCAATTGATGTCATGTTCAATATTATGTGCCTCCTGATAGAAGTACACTTTAATGCCAAGGAAGCGCTCTTGCCAGTATAACAAACATGAATATTCCTGGGATAATGACTGCTCCTCTTCCAATCCAGCTCTCTGCTTATGGCCTGTGAAGGCAATGGAGGATGGCCAAGTCCTTGGGCCACTGCACCCATGTGGGAGACCCAGAAGAATCTCCCGGATCCTGGCTTCAGATTGGCCCAGCTCCAGCAATTACAGCCATTTGGGGAGTGAACCAGTGGATGGAGCACCTCTCTGTCTCTCCCTCTTTGTAGCTCTGCCTTTCAAACCAATGGATAAAATCTAATTTTAAAAATATTTATTTATTTGAAAGGCAGAGTTACAGAGAGAAGAAAAGGCAGAGACAGTGAGAGGTCTTCTGTCTGCTAGTTCACTCCTGAAATGGCCATAAAGGCCGAGCTGAGCCGATGTGAAATCAGGAACTTCTTCCAGGTCTGCCACATGGGTGCAAGGGCCTGAGGACTTGGGCCATCCTCTACTGCTTTCCCAGGCACTTTAGCAGGGAGCTGGATAGGGAGTAGAGCAGTCAAGACTTGAACAGGAGCCCATATGAGATTTGGGCACTGCATGTCAGGGATTTAACCAGCTGTGCCACCGTGCCAGCCCATGGATAAAATTCTTAAAAATAAATAAATAAATGAAGTTTGAGCTGATGATATTAAGGAATCATTGGCAAATTTTTCTAAAGTATGATGCTGGAGGATTTTTTGTTTTTATTTTTATAATAATGAGTTCTTGTAATTAATTAGATTTGGGGGAGAGAGAGAGAGAGAGAGAGAGAGAGAGAGACAGGAGAAATACTCCCATCTACTGGTTCACTCCTCAAATGACCACACCAGTCAAGGTTAGAGAGGCTGAAGCTGGAAGTTGGGAACTCAATCCAGGTCTCCCATATTCCTGGCAGGAACTGAACTTCTTGAACCATCACTGCTGCCCCCCATGGACTGCATTGGCAGGAAGCTGGAGTCAGAGCCAGTTATCTCCACCAGAGCCAGTGATTCCAATATGAGTTTCCAGTGTCTTAGTTGCTGCTTAACTGCTAGATCAATGCCCAATCCAGGAGGTCTTATCTTTTAATTATATAAAAATATAAATCTATATTTTATTGGTAGATAAAAATATCTATAGAAGAAATGATGTAATATCTAGGGTTGAGTTATAAAAATCTGTGGAGGGGAAAGTACAGTCATGGATGAAACAGAAATAGCCATGAGTGGATCCTTGTTAAAGCTGGGAGATGGGTACATGAAGTTAATTACATTTTCTTTTTTACTTTTGTAGATGTTGATATTTATATGGTAAGAATTATAAATGAGATAAAATAAAAATAAGTGACTCAATAATTTGAAGAACTTTTTGACTTTCATTGCCGGTGACATGGATAAGCCACAAGAAATGTCTCTCCTACCTTGGGACTTTATGTCCTCATTTATATAGTTGTAGTTGTTGCTAAATTATTCCAAAGATGATGGGTACCATAAAGATGATTTCAGACTTTTTATCGAATCAACTAAGTACACTTTCAGAAGAAAAATGTCTTATTTTAACTTTTTGGAGTTTTTCTAAGTCTTTGTTTTTATGAGAGTGTAATTTGGATGTAAAAGACTTAGAAGAAAGCAATGGGAAATCTGATAGGGAAGTTGAATCAGTTGGGCTTTTTCTGTTGAAGCTTTTGGAAATCTTTCCTCAATCTATCCAAGTCACTGTAAGAGTTTGCAGCTGGTTGATGTCAGGGACCTGCTGATGACTCATTCCATTAACTCAGGGTCAATTCTCGATAACTTTCCTGGAAACAGCTTGAGCTGCAGAGCACAGATGATGGCCGCACGGTTTTTGCTTGACATCATTTCGTTTAAACCCACATTGGTGGGTATAAGTCATTGGAGGATCTAATTTCTATTTTAACTCTCAGTTCAGCAGTTTAGAAAATTTTATTCTGCCTCTTGGATTCTTCCACTAATCTTACAATCTAGGTGTTGCCTGATGAGTAAAACATAAGTCTGACTCAAGCATTCCTAAAATTTATCTCACATATTTTAGAAAGAGGGAACGTATATAAAAGATGAAACATAGGTGGTAAGACCTTGTTGATTTTATTTTCTTTTCTTCATTCTGTGATACGAAGCACATTTAATATGGACTTGTTAGAGTGTGCCAGCATGTGTTTTGTAAATTGAGTTTATCTAAATCCCAGTCTAGAAGAGGTAAGCCAGTTTTCTCTCTCTCTTTTTTTTTCTCAAGAAAGTGGATTTCAAAGTAATACCATATGTTGGGGTAAATACAATAGAGCTAAGATCATGATCAGGATAACTTAATGCATCTTGGAGTAGATTTGCAAACATAAAGAGGACATTCTTTAATTTATGTAAGATTTGTGAGATAATTAAGATGTGGGTAATTTTAAAATATTTTGTTCAGTTATAGAACTTGTATAGCTAAGTTACTAGCAAGTGAATTTCCTATTTTTCCTTTGTTTTGGGACATCTTTCTCATGGCCATTTCTCCACATGTTTTTACATGCAGACAGACATCTGTTGGTGCTTGTAATCCTGGGATGATGAGACCTCTATCACATTCTGTGTTTTCCCTAAGCACAGTACTTAACATGACTGTTTCTTGAGGGTAGATCTTGTCTTCTGTTTCTTCCTGCTTCTGCAATTTATTGTTTTGCTCAATTTTCTATCTTTGTTTTAAGTGTGGGTTTATATTAAAGTTTTCTTTATATATTTGAGAAGTAGAGAGATAGAGAAAGAGAAAGAGAAAGAGAAAGAGAAAGAGAAAGAGAGAATGTGAGATCAAGTATACACTCCCATCCAGTGGTTCACTTACCAGGTGCCTGGAAGCCAGGAACTCAATATAGGTTTCCCATGTGGGTAACAGGGACCTAAATCCCTGTAGAGAGATAGAGATAGAGAAAGAGAAAGAGAAAGAGAAAGAGAAAGAGAAAGAGAAAGAGAAAGAGAGAATGTGAGATCAAGTATACACTCCCATCCAGTGGTTCACTTACCAGGTGCCTGGAAGCCAGGAACTCAATATAGGTTTCCCATGTGGGTAACAGGGACCTAAATCCTTAAGCCATCATCCGCTACTTCTCAGGGTGAGCATTAGAAAGTAGCTGGAATCTGGAACAGAGACAGAACTCAAACCCAGGGACTCCAATATGGCATGTGGGTATCTCAATTGCTTTGCCAAATGCTTATCCCTAGATTAAAGAATCTATGTAAGGTTTGGGAATAATTCCAAACCCAGGAAGATGTTGCATTCAATGACTTCCTTGGAAAAGTGAATGTGACTTTGCAATGTATTTTCATCCTTATAATACTTTGCTATAATGCCAGTCCTTTAGAGGTAATTTATTACATAAAGCCTGTATCCTGGGCATTGCACTACCTGCAAGCTGAAATGTATAATTCAAGTTAGGAACTTTTCTAGAGTTCATAGTTTTTATTTTTCCTGGCAAACTTATGCTTTATAGTGATGACTAGCATAATTAAAGTGATTATAATTAGAAAAATCAGTAGAATGAGGTCACTAATGACATTAATGCAGTTTAACACATTTTGCTAACAGGAAGTCTTATATATCATTAAAACTAACATAATGGTAGCATATCATAGCTATTAAACATTTCCAGGTGCCAAACCCATTCATAGTGTCAAATAATCCTTAACACAGTCCTCTGAGGTTGCTGGTACTTGACTCTGGTGGATTTTCTCATTTTGTAAAATGTTGTATGTGCAGCATGACCGAGGTTAGAATAGAAGTTAGCAACCATTGGTAAAACATCTTGACTGAGAAACCCCAGGGTAAATTAGGCAGTGTACACGTGTTACGATTTCCCCATGTGTAGACCCAGGACCAAAAATAACACAGTACAGTAACTTCAATAACAAAGGCAGAGATAAAGAACTGTAACAACTCTGGGAGTTAATGTGCCTGTTGGGGAAGGAATCAAGACAAGCATTAACAGAGCAGGGTGTGTTTCAGGCAGAGCTGAAGGAAGAGATGAAAAGTTCTTATAAGAATGAAAACAATCTATAAATAGAGGCATAGAAGGTGAATCTGTGCCCTGTCCAAGGAATAATGAGTGATATATTGTGCCTGGATCATCCTGTCAGGAGTGTGTTTTTGTGCATGTAAGAAACATGAAGGGCTGGTGCTACAGGGCTGCACAGTGATTGAGTTGATAAGTTTAGGGATCAGAAACAAGCCTCGTTTGGAGTCCCAAATTTATAACTTCTCAACTCTGTGTTAACTGAAACTGTGTTCATTCATTCATTCAACAGATATTAATTGATGCGTTCTATGTAGCTGACATTATCCTAAGTATGGAGGGAGGAGGGGAATCTCTGTATTTATGGAGCTTACACCCTAGTGTGTTGTGCAGGGCACAAAAAATAACATCATTTAATTGTAAATGTGATAGACTCCCAGGTGGAGTAACATGTGTGCTTATACCCTCATGCAGGAGTATGCTGGGTGTGTCACACAAAAAAGAGAAAACCACCGAGGCCCAAGCAGCGGAAATCAGAGGGGCATGGGAGAGGTGGGCAGAGGCCAGGCTGTGAAGGGCCTTCTCTGCTACAGCAAGAAAGTAGTACTGTGTCCGCAGTACACAGTGGGAAACCCCTGAGGTGGGGTGTGGTTCAACAAGTTGATAGATGGTCTGATCTGTGTTCCTCAAAGGGCACTCTGGCTGCTGGGTGAGGAATGTCTGTGTATGGGGCCAGAGTCGAGGCTTTGAAGCCATTGCAGACAACCTGGTGAGGAGTGATAGTGGCCTGGGCACGGTGATGGTACAGAAGTGAAACAAGAGGGCTGACTTTGCCACCCATTTTATAGGGATCCCAACATAGCAGTGCCTTCAGGCTGCTTTAATAAACACCAAAAACGAGTGGCCTGTAAACAGCAGAGATGTGTTTCTCACCTTTCTGGAGGCTGTGAAATCTACCATCAGGGTGATAGCAGATACCACATCTGGTGAGGACCAACTTTCTGGCTTGGGGACGGCTCCATTTTTCTGTGGAAGGGGCTCATGTGGGGGAAGAGGGTCTCTTCTAAGAACACTAGTCATCAGGTCTGTACCCTCATGACCTAATCATTTCCCAATGACCCCACCCCCTAACACTCTCACCTTGCAGGTTAGTGCTTTAGCATATGAACTTGAGGAGACAGAGATGTTCAGATCACAGGGACTGTTGTCAGGGTATGTGGAGGAACTGGACTTAGAGGGGATTGAAAAGAGGGGCATCAAGGACAGATTCTCGAGTTTTAGGTTGAAATACCTGCATGGCAAGTCATTTATCTCATCGAATTTCAGAGAGCTGTTCCCAGCATTAAATGAAATACGAGACATGTCCTGAATGGTAGTTTGGCAAATATGCACTTGTTTTCTTGGGGTGTTTGATCTCCAGATTGAAGACACAATGTCCACAGAGTGACAGAAGTCAAGAGGAGTGAAGGGAAGAAGCTATTGGCAGAAGCCATTAGGCAGCTGAATCCAAGAGCAGGCAGGAGCCCAGGCATGCTGAGCGAGGAGAGTATTGCTTACAGCAACACAGAGATTGCCACTGATGAGACCCCTGGGCGTTATGGCATTGTCCCTGAGCCACCTGATCTCCAGGATGATCGGAAAGGGGCTCTTCATTCACCCCCAAGACTTGGCTAAACTGTGGCCCACAGTTATCTGGGCCTCTTTGCCCTCCACCTCCATAAGCCTTTCACCACTCACCTGGTAAAACCTGAATTTGTTTCTAATCACTGCAACCTAAATGAGCCAAAAGAAAACACCAGACTTCTTTCTTTAGAGAGTGCATCTTTCAGATTACTAATGGACTTTATTTTTAATCACAAAAAAAATGCAAAAAGGCATGTGCATTGTCAGCACAAATTTTAAAGTAGAATTAAAAATTTTTAAATGTACAGTAATCTTTCTAAACACTGGAAATTGTGTTCCCTCCCCAGAAGCCACCACCCTTATTATCTGGAAGCATATTTTTCCAGATCAGTTACAAACTTTGTGTGTGTGTGTGTATGTGTGTTTACATTTGTATTGTGGGGACTTTCCCAACTTTGGATTTGAAATACAGTAAATTGCTGTTTTCCCGTACTGTCTACAGGTCCTTCAATGTCGGTACACAGTGACCTACCTCAGTTGCTTATTACTTCCTGTACTGCCCTGTAGTCAATCATTCCCCTGTAGATGAGGAGTTAGGATGTTTCCAATGTTTCTGCCATGACACATTTATTTGTAAGAATGAGACTATGTTACTATGTAACCTTTCCTGCATTTTGGCAAAACCAAAACAGTCTTCCTGAAGTTCTTTGTCTCTTGTTGCTGTGCCATGGTGTCTTGCACTGGTATAGGGCTGAGATGCAGTTGGAGTCCATGGGGGTGGGTGAATGTTGCAAGTCGGGCACAAGTGGCAGCAATGTTTCTCATTTTTTATTGCTGTGGAGAAGAATTAAAAGTTCTGACCAGAGTGAGCTTCAAGCATTGCAGTTTCCTTGAGAAAAACTCAAAATAACTCTGTTTGTATTAACACCTGGTTAAAAATATGTGTATATAGTATATATTTATATTAGCTTTGCTAAAATAATATAAAGACACTGGTTTAATGAGAATTTAAGAGTTTCAATTAAACATACCAAAGATCAACAGTATCATCAAAGGTCAGTCTTAGATGTGAGTAACTTCATCAGAAGGAAGAACACTGAGCTACACAGAGTGCCTGGACTTCTGATCTTTGCATGTTTGTGTTTTTGAACACAAACCTGTATGTAGTCCTTCAGTCATAAAGGATCTTCATAATGCACTGGCTTTCATAGGTTCAGGTACGGCAAACACGTCTTGGAGGTTATACACCTTGGCTTTAGAGAAAGACATTGCACTTGCTGGAATCAGGGAGTATGCTAATTGCTTGCATCACATTGTAACTATATGTTTTGCTAATATTTCCAAAAGTAAAGGCCAGAAGGCAGTTAATTAACCTTTCTACACCTGTTTCTAGGGCAATGGGAGGCTAGGGGAGAGCAGCTTGCGTGTGCTTCGGGTTTTACAGCCTTGTCTTAGTAACTGGAGAACAGTCCTGCAATGCGGATTATCCTACCTGCATTCTACAGGTGAGACACTCAGGCCCTGAGAAGTCAAGTGAATATTCCAAAGCCCCAGAGCTAAGAAGTAGTTGTATAGGGTTTTAACCTAGGATTGGCCATACTTACCTGCTGGTTCAGCTGCATGATCAGAGGGTTGGTGTGTATTTGTTTCTTTTTTTGGTTTTATCAGCACCTTTCTGACCAGGAACTGAACCGACCTTGCCTCCTTCTGGTCTATCAAGTATCTTGATTGTTAAAATCACTGGACCAGCCAACCTTGATTCTAATGAGGACCTGAAGCTCAGTTCTCAAAGGGCCTGGCAGGTAAAATGGTAGACACCTTCCAAGAAGGAAGTTTTCTGGTCCCTGCTCTTGATCTTGGCTGCCAGATTGGCAGCTGTGGATGGAATAGTTGCTGAGATGTTTGCAGCTGAATGATCTCAGGTGTCTGGAAGCCCCTGCATCACATGACCCTCAGTGGGTTCATTCCAACAGGAGCCATTCTGTGGATGCTGGTTCCATCAGCTCTGTGTGCACCAGGGACTGCTTTTCAGACCCTTGCTCTTCCCCCTCCCCGCCCTCCCCCCCTGTTTCTTCTGATGTTTACAAAACTGTAACCAAAGAGAAAACCTCCTCCTTCCTCATCATTTTCATTTCAGTTTCCCATTTCATCCTTACAGCCTGGCCTCCCTCCCTCTGTTCCTCCCTTTGTCTCTTGATATCTCTTCGGAAGGAAATGAAATCCTCACTCTGTTCTGTCATTCTCCTCCTTTGTAGCCCGCTTCCCTAAATCATCTCTCCCGAGTCTCCACATAACCCAGGGGTTCTCATATCAGTGTGGCAGGGCCCAGGCAGGTTTCATAAATCAAAGGAATTGTAGAGCAGAGGTCCAAACTCAAGCTGATTCTCATCTTAAGGAGCTAGAAGCCCAAGGGGACCAGGCTTGCTGAAATTAAGAATATGAAATACGGCTGGCACCGCGGCTCACTAGACTAATCCTCCACCTGCGGCATCGGCACCCCGGGTTATAGTCCCGGTCGGGGCACCAGAGTCTGTCCTGGTTGCTCCTCTTCCAGTACAGCTCTCTGATGTGACCTGGGAAGGCAGTGGAGGATGGCCCAAGTGCTTGGGCCCTGCACCCGCATGGGAGAGCTTCGGATCAGCACAGTGCCGGCTGTAGCGGCTATTTGGGGGGTGAACCAATGGAAAAAGGAAGACCTTTCTCTCTGTCTTTCTCTCTCACTGTCTAACTCTGCCTGTCAAAAAAAAAAAAAAAGAATATGAAATATAAATTTTGGGATGGGATTTTTTTTTAGTACTGGCAATTAATTTTAAAAAATTATTTTTGGGGCCAGTGCTGTAACTTAGTGAGCTGAGCCACTGCTTGTGATGCCTTCATCCTATATCAGAATGTGGGTTCAAGTCCAGGCTACTCTGTTTGCAATCCAGCTCCCTAATAATGCATCTGAGAAGGCAGTAGATAATGCCAAATGCTTGGGTCCCTGCCACCCTTATGGGAGTCCTGGATGGAGTGCCTGGCTCTGGGTTTTGGCCTGATCTAGCCTTGGTTTTTGTGGGCATTTGGGAAATAAGCTAGTGGATAGAAGATATATCTCTCTCTCTCCTTGCTTTTGTGTTACTCTGCTTTTTGAATAAATGAATCAATCTTTAAAATTTATTTTTCTGTAGTGTGCAGGTCAAATGAAAGACATCTGTTAGGCATCACTTGAAATCTCATAGTAAACTAGGAAAACTTAGGAGCTTTCTTATTTTTAAAGGTAATTGCTCAACTCTCTCAATACTTCTCTACTTTTTGGCTAAGTGGATCTTTCTCGTGCTTTTATTTCCCACAAATGTTATTCTCAGATCCCTGGGAGGCAGTGGGGGTGTTCTGCTTAAGAGCAAGACTTGAGCATTGTACAAAGCTGAGTTGAATTACTGCTCTATTACCTCTGTGTGACATACTAATTTTGCTACCTTCAATGGTTGTTGCAGCACTATGAGCCACTAGTAAAGGTGACTGCTTATGTTCTCTCTTAATTGCCTTGTGGTACAGCAAATATTTAATGAATGCCAATCACTTGTATATATTCCAGGCACTTGGGTAGGTATTGGGAATGCTGCAGTGAACAAACCAGATTGCTCTGCCGTTCCTGGAGCTTACTATATGGTGGAAGAGAAAGAAGTTAAATAATTCCAGTAGTGTCATTATAATGGGAAAAGTGGGGTGATGCTCTGTGGGATGAAAGGTTGTTCTAGGCTGGGCTTCCTGGAAGAAGAGAAGCATGATCTGAGAACTGAAAGATGAGTTGCAGTAAACCAGGTGTGAAGGTGATGGAGTAGCATTTCTGGTCAAAGCTTCAGCATGTGCTGTCTTCTTAAGGCATTGAAATCATGCGGATGTGACTCAGCCATATTAGACAGTGAACCCATGTCAGTTTCTGAGGGTCCTAGTTTAACAATTGTCCTCATATAGAAACACAGAAGGGCCATTGCTTCCAATAACTCTTTAACAAGATTCTCCCAGCCAAGTGTGGTAGTTACATCAGAGATGGTGGTCTAGGTTATGCTGCATTGGCATTCTCAAAGCTCTCCATGATGTAAAGCAGAAGACAACAAACTATCACCTGTATGCCAAATCTTGTTGTGCTTACTTTTGTAAATAAAGTGTTATTGGAACAGTCATGCCCATCCATCACATATTGTCTATGGACACTTTTGTATCACTACAGTAGAGTTGCTTAATTGTAAAAGAGACTATAAAGACCACAATGCCAAGACTGTTCACTGCTTGGCCCTTTACCAGTTATATTTGCCAAGTTCCATTTGTGAATATTGATGGGAGCATCCTCAGAAAACTGGAAATTTTATTACCTTTGTGAGGGACCTTGAAGGGAACAGATCAGTGGTTGGAAAAGACCTAGCTTGATGGCTGGCACATAACATGTTCCTGCTACTTTTTATTATCATTCTTAGCATTATCTTATTTCTGTTTAGGCCCTGGTCTAATTGCAGAGCTTTGAACATGTTACATTGATATTATTACTATCACTACTAACAATAATACCTTACATTTATTATTCACGTATGGTGTTTCTGGTACTGTGCTGGGAGCTTTGTGTGCCCTGTCCTTGAATCCTTATAAAATCCTATGAACTGGAGTTATCCCCATATGTAATACCATATGCTCCCACTGACTGAGCATTTCCTCCTTGCAGGATTGTGCTCATTTAAACAGTAGGTTCCCAAAGGACCATCTTATTTTACAGATGAGGAAGATGAGACCTACAGAGACAAGTAACTTGCTCTTGGCTCCATTCTCTAATTTAGCCATGCTAGGAGTCCAACCTCAGCCCATCTAGCACCGAAGATCCTGAACATTTTCTCTATCACTATGCTGGCCCATGTCCCCTGGATCATGGAGGTAGAGCAGTTAAATGGACTGCTTCAGTAACCCCTGTGGCCAGGCTGGCCTATTCACTGTCCATAGGATGAATCTCCATTGCATTGCCTCTGCTCAGAGCAGTTTTGGGACTGTCCACAACCTGCTCATCTCTAAACCCCTGTGCCACAGAGAAGCCGCTGCTCATTGCCATGGTGCTGTCTTCTGCCTGCAGCCTGTCTTGAACCTCTGGGGGGCACATTGAGTACTGAGCTGACAGTAGGGCATAGGTCAGGAAGAGCTCCTTATGCAGAGAGGTGCTCACTGAGTGTCCTTTTCCCTGTGAATTTAGGAAGCTGTGGATATCACATTTCTACTCCTTCATTTTGAACAGTTTTCTGAGCACTCTACATGTGCCAGGCTTCATGCCACATATTCTACCTGCATTTTGGCATGCCATTTTCAGAGCATCCCTATGAGGTGATCTCTTTCCAACCTGATTGACAGGTGTGAGGGCATTTGACTAAGGAGGGGTGAAGTGGGTGTGAAGTGCAGGGCCAGCCTCTGGGGCCAAGCTCTTTATTCCTGTGCCTTGTGATTGGAGAAGGCATCTTGTATGGATGCAAATGCCTACTGGATCTGAAAGTCTTTTTCTTAGCAGCTACTTCTATGGAATGGAGGCCAAAAGGTTACCTTCTTAGTTTTATGTCAAATTTATATTGGAATGAGGAATTGAGGCAGGTGCCCATTACTAGATAAGTAACAAAGCAGAATGAATGAACAATTGCCATTTATAGTTTTCAGAGAAAAGTAGAATTATTTGCTCATGTTAACAGACATTAGGTACCACTATCCCGTTTGTGAACACTGAGTCATTTGCAAATGACTGAGGTAGTATGCAGCCCAGGAAGGCACAGTACTATCTATTAAGGCCACAGGCTTTGGGTCAGAAGAACCCCGGCTCAAAAATAACCTCTGTCATTTGACCAGTGTCATTGCAGGCAATCTGCCTAACCTTTCAGAATGTTAGCTTTCTCAACTGTAAAACAAAGATGATAAGAATGCCTGGCTCAAATGGTTAGTGTAGGCATTTAGTGATACAATGCAGGTGGAACACTTGGCACAATTCCTGTCACACACTGAACTCTCAGTAACGTCATAGTTACTAATAGATGTTGTCTGCAGTAGAGATAAACATGGTCCCCCGAGAAGGACCAGAGAAGGCAACATGAAAGAGATACCAGAGAGGAAGGAAAGAATCATAGAATCATCTCCTCTGACTATAAGAAGGCTAGGATTTGGAGAATAAGTGAGTCATGATGGACAAAAATGGCTAGGAATTGGGATGGCATCATCGTCCAAGAACAGCGTGAGCAATGATATGGAGGAGGGATAAGGAGAGGGTGAGTGGGAGATGTGGAGAGTCTGACTGTATGAATACCAAGTAGAGTATTTCTAGAACACGTGAGTGCAGAGAATGTGCAGCAGTTCCCTCTGTAGATATCGGCCGTTTGGGATGCTGTGAGCTGATCTGCATCTCCTGCAGGAACACAGGAAAGCAGAAAAGTTGACATAAATGCTTTGACTCCGCATTACCTGTAAGGTGTGTTTCACCCTACTAGGTTCAATACCAGAAGTGTATATGTCCTTACATCAATTCCATGGTAGAAAAGAGCCCCGGTCATAAATATTCCTGAAGCCAGTCTTCTGGGCCATACTCGCTTTGGCTAGTGTAAAATAGAGTGAAATATGGCTTTCTTACTGCTTTAAAATACAGATTTTATCTTTATTCAGGTGTGGTGGGGCCAGCAGATCAGGGACAACCAGTGAAAAGTGGAAAGGCACAGCATACCAGGTGGGGCTCTATGCAGGGAAGCACTTGTGTTATGGTGTGTGGAGTCTGGAGTCCACAGCTGGATTTATTCCTGGTCTTTTATCAGCATGAGAGAAGAATTCAAAGCAGAGGCACTAACAGTGAGGTAGGAGAACAGGATTTAAAGAGATTGAAGAGATAATGAATATTCAGAAGTGAATGTGGGCAGCTTCCCTCCATGAGGAAAGAGGGGCGTTTGTACCCACACAAGTTTAGGGCACACTTTTATTGGTGGTGTCCTATTTGAATTTATAAATGGGGTAGCATTTGGGCAGGGCTCAGTGTGCATGGTGATCTCTGGGAAGGCTTCATGGCTTCTCTAGTGGAGCTTGGCATATACAAGGCCATCATGGTGTCTTGTATGTTATGGAGAAAGTGAAGCTCAGTGCATCATGGGAAGTGGGTGTGTTGAGCTGCAGTGTGCTGGATTGGCATGATAGGTTTCTAGGTGGTACACAGCTGTGGCAAGGGGACACCTGGCCGTTTTTCAGCTCCTTCGTTCACCAGCTAGCCCCCTGCCTTAGCTCATAGCTAAGGGGTCAGGAGGCAGAGAAATCTAGAGGAAAAGACCCTTCACTGTGTTTTCCCAGGGAAGTATGGGAAATGCAGGTTAAGCAGAGTTAGGACCTGCCAGTTTGGGTAATCTCAGGAGACTATGGGTGGGACCAAGGAGTTGAATCTACTTGTTTGACATCTGTCCCTAGGGGACTGGGGCAGGGCAAGGAAGACTACCTGGGAGCCCCTGACAGGGAAGGGGGGAGGTGATAAGCCTGTGAGCTCTAGTTTATATTTAAAAGGTTTGCATAACAGGTGAGTCCTTTCCCCTCTCAGAACCGGCTTATCCTGGGAGGGGTAGTCTTATCTAGGTCAGCAAGACCCCAGATGTCAGGGCATCAGAAATACTGAAAATAAAAAGGTATCATTAGGAGTCTTAAGAAACTCGGATATACATTTGTGACATTGTTGGATAATAACACATAGAGATGAGTATTTGGTTGTTGTCCTGATCCTTGGCACAGAGCTTCTAAAACTCTTGGAATTTCTGAGCTATAATGGTAATAAAAGTTTGTTTTGTTTCACATAATAACCCCTTTTCAATGGCACCTGAATTCATGTTAATACGGTGACTCTTGGAGGATAGGGGCTGGTCCACAGAGGAATCACCTGTGTGATTAGAGGGTTGGAATGTTCTGCTTTCACTACTCTTTCACCTCTGGGTGGGGGTGGGGGGGCGATGCTTAGAGGTTGAGTTGAATCACCAGTGATCATTGACTGAGTTGATCTTACCTACGTCACCTGAACCTCTGTAAAATCCCTAACCAGTAGTGTTCAGGAAGCTTCCACGTTGTTCAGCGCCTTGAGGTGAGGGGAGGGTCTTCTGGAGTGGGCATGGAAGCTCCTTTAGCTGCATCTCTTCCAGTTGTCTGCTCCTAAGTTATATCCTTGACAACAAGCTGTTAACAGGAAGTCAGGTGTTTCTCTGAGTTCTGTGAGCTCTTCTAGCAATCATTGCACCTGCGGAGTTCCAGGAAGACCAGTTCACAGCCAGTTTGGGTGGACTGCAGTGTGCGTAGCTTGGAGACCAACCACTTGCAATTGGCATCTGTAGTGGGAGGCAGTCTTGTCAGACTGAGCCCTTCACCTACGGTGTCTGCACTAACTCCAGGTAGAGTCAGACTTGAGTTAAGCTGCAGGATACCAGTGGGTATCCACGGAGAACTGGAGAACTGCTTTGGTGTGGGAAACCTACACATTTGATGTCAGGAGTGTTGTGAGTATAAAAACATTTCTTCTATTAGTATGACATTCTGCGTTTCTAGAGAACACACACACACCCCCGTTAAGTGTACAGTTGCAGTCTAATGGCGTTAAATCTCAGAGGGCTTCTGCAGGAAGGCGTTTTACCTTCTTGCTCATTAGCCTGCAGGAGACATCTTTATGGTCAGAGGGGGCCCGTGCTTGTGCTATTGTTGGCTCAGAAACATCATTTAAAAAAAAAAAAAAAGCCTGATTCATCTTTTCAGCACTGCTCAGTTGACTTTAAAACAGTGAAACTTTTCAGCCTCCTTCTTGTGTTGATGATGCTTTTCCTTAATGCACGCCATTTCCCTGTGTATTTAAGAAATTCAGAAAACTCGTGTTTGTGGAAAGCTCCAGTAGTATCTAATGACTCTTGCAAACTGGCGGTGGTCTGCTGGGACCTGTGAACTCATGCAGTTCTCACCGTGGACATTAACATCCTCAACTGTTAGAGAACTACATTATCTGGAGTTCCTCCTTTACTTGTTGAGAGTCTTCTGTCAGGGACAGGCAAGCTTTTTCTGCAATTTTTCATATTGCCTTTTTGGGACCAAATAGTTTTGCTGTGTTTTTCCTGCCCAGGTAGTGGATACCACTGATGAGAGTTTGTCAGACACTACTCAGGACCTGTGGGTTACGTTTGCAGGCATCAGAGTGCAGGGTTGACCTGCTGGTGGAAATGGGAGACTTAGACCCTCTCCCCTCCTTTCCCCTGCCCCAGATCATGGACATGTATTTTCTTTATAATGGTAAAGTGCTTTGTAACCATCCCCTACTGGTTTGCTCATAATGTATGAAGTTAGCTACATACATGACCTCTGCTTTCCAGTTTATCCCTGAATGTACATATTTTAAGTAGTGATTTTAAAAGTTCAGGATCATCTTTTAATAATGACAACCAGCCAGAACTAAATCGTTTCACATGATACTCTCCTTAGAGACCCAAGTGTAATTGATAGCCTCTCGAACAGCAATTTTGTACCTTAAAAAAGTGTGTGTGTGCCTGTGTGTGATTGTCCCACTCCACGTTTGTCACTCTCTGCTAATGTACCATTGCCCAGGATTACTTAATTAAACACGACTTAAAAGTTTGCATTATGCTTCAAACTAGTGACAGAAATTGCTTAACATGATTTCTTGGTTATATGCTGCCTTTGGAATGGCAAGAAAGCAGAGTCAAGAAAATACAGTCACTCTGTTAAATCTTTATTTATTTTCTAAGGAGTGAGAGACCGTTTTTATCCAAGTGATGAGAACCTCCTGGAGTTGATTGACTTAAATTAGCTTGATTGCTTTTTATCAATCGCAGCTGCACTGTTTAGCATAAAAATGCAAAACATTTAAAAAGCATTTGCCTTGCAGCATACTAGAAAGATGTTTTTAGTTAGTTTTAAGATGTTTCAAATTTTTATTCTGCACAGATTCTCTGAGAATGTATCCAGAACATATCTAGTTACAGAGAATTAGTACAGATATTGTAAACTTTGAGAAAATGAATTAAAGAAAATATGCTGTTTTATGAATTACATATTTAGAATTTGGGCCTTTTAGCTTTTAAATGTCTCTTGTAAGTTAAACAGTTCAGCCATATTTGTTGCAGTGGCCCAGCCAAGCAACTGCTGCTAAACATTAAAAAACAGTCGTTGGAACTTTTCACATAATGAGCCATTTGGCCTTTCTTGTGGAGCTGTGACATGGTTCAGTGGAAACTGGCTGTTGTACAGTTAGGTAAAACCAGCTTTCTCCTGAAATCCTATGAATGAATTTCAGACGATCATCTTGGGTTTTCTCCCTGGCTGGGACTTTTTCATGATGAACATGACCCTGTTATCAAGTTGTTTTGTGTGTAGATGCAGCTGGGCGTGGTCTGCTTTGTAAGGTGCCCCAGTGCTCTTTATGAACCAGCTGCTTTTTATTCTGCTTTCTCTTCCCTTGGCAGTTTTTTGTCCTTGGGTACTTTTGGACACTATCAATGCCAAAGTCAGAAGAAGGTGCGCTGTTAGAACTGTTGAGAGGGAAGAGGGACCAGAGAGACTGGGTGCAAGTTGGTTGGTTGTCTTGTTTTGGTCTAGGCATTGGTCTCTGTTGGTAGGAAGCAAATTTCTTGCAGACAGTGAGATGACAGCATAGGACTTGTGCTCAGGACAGAGGCTCAAAGACAGACCATGGGCTCATTCTCTCAGCACAGACTCTGGGTTGTGGTGTATGCCCAAAAACCAAATTCTCCCCACAAACCTATTTTTCAAGTGGAGAGCCTGCATGTCTTTGTTGCACACTTTACAAGTCATGTGTGTGAGAATTGCACGTGCCTACCTTTTCTCAGCTGATGATTATCCTGCTTTAAAGGATGTGAAGGGTTCTGCTCCTGCATCTGTAGTGGAAACATAGAGGCCACGTGCCCTTGCTTAGAGGGACTCAGATCCCCTGAGCCATTGACAGGCTGTTGGCCTCTTGAATCTGTGTGAAGGCATCTGGAGTTTCGTGATCAGCTCAGCAATCAAAAGAAGCAGGGGTTTTCCACATGAACAGGTGGGAGCTCTAACAAGAGCTGATGTATGTTCTGAACTCCAGAGACTGACCTTGGTAGGAAAAGAGATTAACAAGTTCAAAGCCTTTTTTCACTAGCTTTTCATTCTGGATAAGACTCTGAGTATCCACTCAGGTTTAGAAACTCAAATAAGCTAGTATTTGACACATCACATCCTCCTGGGAAATTTTTGAAAAATACCTGCTTCAATACTGCCTACAGGCTACTTTCCAAAAATAATTCTTCTTCCCGCTTAAACGTATTATTAATATGTTCTAATGATATTATTAGTGCTTAAGTCAATCACAGTTTTAACGTTGTGACAGAATTTAAAAAATTGTTTCCATATTTCCTTTTGATCCATGTTATGTTGTATATACATTACTTATGACACAGTTGCTCCCATAATATACCCACTATTCAGGATTTTGAGCTTTAAAATTTATCTTACCATCATTAAAAGCGTATCCAAACAGTTATAAGCCTCCTGATTTTTGTCCTTTTTTAATATGGCTAATTTATATTAACTTTATTTTTTTTAAAGATTTATTTATTTATTTGAAAGGCAGAGTTACAGAGAAATGAGGCAGAGAGAGAGAGAGAGTCTTCCATCCGCTGGTTCACTCCCCAAATGGCTGCAATGGCAGCAACTGGGCAGATCAGAGCAGGGAGCCAGGAGCTTCTTCAAGGTCTTTCCCACGTGGGTGCAGGGGCCCAAAGACTTGGGCCATCTGCTGCTGCTTTCATAGGCCATAGCAGAGAGCTGGATCCGGAGTGGAGCAGTGGGACTTGAACCCGTGCCCACATGGGATGCTGGCCCTGCAAACGGCGGCTTTACTTGCTGTGCACGGTGCCAGCCCCTGACTTTTGTCCTTAATCACATTGTGCTCTAGGATTTTCCTGGCAGCATTCCTGCTTTTTGGTCATTGCTGTTTCTGAAGTTCTTCACTGATATTAATAATATTGACTACAGTACTATTCAAATTGAAGTGTCTGTGCTTGAATTGCAGAGTTAAAGGGTATAACCATTTTTATGGCATCTTACATACAATTCTAAATTGCTTTTGAAAAATATTCATGTACCCATAGTAGGGTACTTTTAAAAGTTCATGGAAAATTGAATTAAAAGATCAGTTTATTTTGATGCAAAAATTTTTGAAATATATGTGTAGCTTTTTCATAAAACATCTTTTCCATGAACTATTTGTTGTTTTCTTTTAAACTTTTATTTAATGAATATAAATTTCCAAAGTACGGCTTATGGATTACAATGGCTCCCCCCCATAACTTCCCTCCCACCCGCAACCCTCCCCTTTCCCGATCCCTCTCCCCTTCCATTCACATCAAGATTCATTTTCAATTCTCTTTATATACAGAAGATCAGCTTAGTATATATTAAGTAAAGACTTCAACAGTTTGAACCCACATAGCAACACAAAGTGAAAAATACTGTTGGAGTACTAGTTATAGCATTAAATCACAGTGTACAGCAAATTAAGGACAAAGCTCCTACATGATATTTTTTAAAAAATTGATTAATTTTCTATGCAATTTCCAACTTAACACCAAGTTTTTTTTTTTTCATTTTCAATTATCTTTATATACAGAAGATCGATTCAGTATATACTAGGTAAAGATTTCACCAGTTTGCACCCACACAGAAACACAAGGTGTAAAAATACTGTTTCAGTACTAGTTATAGCATTACTTCACATTGGACAACACATTAAGGACAGATCCCACATGAGATGTAAGTACACAGTGGCTCCTGATGTTGATTTAACAATTTGACACTCCTGTTCATGGCGTCAATAATCTCCCTAGGCTCTAGTCATGAGTTGCCAAGGCTATGGAAGCCTTTAGGATTCGCCGACTTTGATCTTGTTCCAACAGGGTCATTCATAGTCAAAGTGGAAGTTATCTCCTCCCTTCAGAGAAAGGTACCTCCTTCTTTGATGGCCCCATTCTTTCCACTGTGATCTCACTCACAGAGATCTTTCATTTAGGTCTTCTTCGCCCCCGCCCCGAGTGTCTTGGCTTTCCATGCCTAAAATACTCTCATGGGCTCTTCAGCCAGATTGGAATGCCTTAAGGGCTGATTCTGGGTCCAGAGTGCAATTTAGGACATCTGCCATTCTATGAGTCTACTGTGTCTCCCACTTCCCATGTTGGATCCTTCTCTCCCTTTTTGATTCTATCAGTTAGTATTAGCAGACACTAGTCTTGTTTGTGTGTTCCCTTTGACTCTTAGACCTATCATTGTGATCAGTTGTGAACTGAAATTGATCACTTGCAGTAGTGAGATGGCATTGGTACATGCAGTCTTGATGGGATTGTATTGGAATCCCCTGGAACATTTCTAACTCCACCATTTGGGGCAAGTCCGATTGAACATGCCCCAAATTGTACATCTTCTCCCTCTCTTTTTCCCACTCTTATATTTAACAGGGATCACTTTTCAGTTAAAATTTAAACACCTAAGAATAATTGTATGTTAATTACAGAGTTCAACCACTAGTACTAGAACAAAAAAAAATACTAAAATGGATAAAGATTTACATTGTACATCAACAGTCAGGACAAGAGCTGATCAAGTCACTGTTTCTCATAGTGCCCATTTCACTTCAACAGGTTTCCCCTTTGGTGCTCAGTTAGTTGTCCCCGATCAGGGAAAACAAATGATATTTGTCTCTTTGGGACTGGCTTAATTCACTCAGCATGATGTTTTCCAGATTCCTCCATCTTGTTGCAAATGACCGGATTTCATTGTTTTTGACTGCTGTATAGTATTCTATGGAATACATGTCCCATAATTTCTTTATCCAGTCTACTGTTGATGGGCATTTGGGTTGGTTCCAGGTCTTAGCTATTGTGAATTGAGCTGCAATAAACATTAATGTGCAGACCGCTTTTTTGTTGGCCAATTTAATTTCCTTTGGGTAAATTCCAAGGAGTGGGATGGCTGGGTTGTATGGTAGGGCTATATTCAGGTTTCTGAGGAATCTCCAGACTGACTTCCATAGTGGCTTGACCAGTTTGCATTCCCACCAACAGTGGGTTAGTGTCCCTTTTTCCCCACATCCTCTCTAGCATCTATTGTTGGTAGATTTCTGAATGTGAGCTATTTTCACCGGGGTGAGGTGAAACCTCATTATGGTTTTGATTTGCATTTCCCTGATTGCTAGTGATCTTGAACATTTTTTCATGTGTCTATTGGCTGGCCATTTGGATTTCCTCTTTTGAAAAATGTCTATTGAGGTCCTTGGCCCATCTCTTAAGTGGGTTGTTTTGATGTTGTGGAGTTTCTTGATTTCTTTGTAGATTCTGGTTATCAACCCTTTATCTGTTGCATAGTTTGCAAATATTTTTTCCCATTCTGTCGGTTGCCTATTCACTTTACTGACTGTTTCTTTTGAAGTACAGAAACTTCTCAATTTGATGAATCCCAATAGTTAATTTTGGCTTTGACTGCCTGTGCTTCTGGGGTATTTTCCAAGAAGTCTTTGCCAGTACCTGTATCTTACAGGGTTTCTCCAATGCTCTCTAATAATTTGATGGTGTCGGGTTGTACATTTAAGTCTTTAATCCATGTTGAGTGAATTTTTGTGTAAGGTGAAAGGTAGGGGTCTTGCTTTATGATTCTGCACGTGGAAATCCAGTTTTCCCAGCACCATTTATTAAATAGACTGTCTTTACTCCAGGGATTGGTTTTGGATCCTTGATCAAATATAAGTTGGCTGTAGATGTTTGGATTGATTTTCCATGAACTATTTGAAGATCCTTCATGTAATGCCTGGGCAAAATACTAATACCAAATTCCCACAGACTTGCTAGCACTGTATCTTTTAAAGTTAAAATGTTCAGCAGCACAGTATTATGTTTTGTTATAACTGAAATTATTATACAGGGTTAACTGTATTTCCATACTTGGTTTACTCTGTATACTTGCTGTGTGATCTACCTATTTTGATGGATACTTATTTAGTATAATCTTACATTACAGATATTATCTCTTTGTGTTGCTTGATGCAGATATTTACCACAGATTATTATTTGCCCTTTAAATTTTTGTTTTGTGAGCTTTTATAAGTTTTTGGCTATACATCTAGCTGAATGTGTCTATCATTTCTGTCATCACTTCTTTAGGCCTTCCAAAGATCAGAGAAACATTCTGTTCTAAATTTTGATTGTTCTCTGTGCCTTGGTATTTGTTGTTGTTAGTATTAAATGTTTGCTTCTGGTTTCAGTTCTTTGTGAAAGAAAAAGGCACAGACAAGGTCAACATAGCTTAAACATTGCAGCTGGAAGTGTCCCATGCCCCTAGTTGTATACCTCACCATTCTTCACTAGCAAGAAGCCCAAGAACTCCCCACCCTCAAGAAAGCTGACACAATGCATGCTTTTCTCTATTGCATCATATTCCATTGTGTATCCTATTTATTGTTTATGTAACCAGTTCAGCTTTATTTGGAAAATAGGTCTTGCCCTTTAGCGTCTATCCAGAATCTATTTTAGCCTATGTTGCAAGGAATAGATCTAAGTTAGTATCATTTTGTTTCACTGATTCAACAGCCTAGTGTGTTGAATGGTTTGTGTGCATTTTTGTTTATTCAGTCTTCATCTTCTTTCCTGTGGACAGATCAGTTTGGGGGTTCTCTGTCCTTTCAGTTTGATTATTAGTGCTATATTGTTGCAGTGGGCTCCCCAGCTTTATGGTTTGGGTAGGTGGGTTAGTGCTCCCCTCAATTCAAAATTTCTTTTCAAAATATTTGGCATCCTGACATTATTTCCTCCCCAGCTGGCTTCCAGAGCAATATCTGTTTATTTTTAAAAGGAGTCATCTATGGGAGAAGTTCAGTCCACAAATTAACCTGGGGAGAATTGATCAATTAAATTATTAAATAATATATAGTTTCATATATTTACACCACTTACTGTTCGTCCATTTTAGTCTGTTTCTGACCCTTCTTAAGCTTATTCATAGTACTTGATATTTTGTGATATTATTTTGAAATTTATTTATATAAGCAATATGTATATGGACATATATATCTATATATAGGTTTATATTTGATGATGCCTGAAAAAATTCTTGAGGATTGGAATTAAAAGATAAGTTTATTTTGGTGTAAAATGCTTTTAAAATCCATGTATGGATACTTTTGTGTCTATACTAAAAAGAAACAAACTCATAAATACGCATAACTAGATTGCTTGTTAACCTCTAAGGGTTTACTATTTCTTGGTAATGTAAATTAACATTTGTCTGTGTTTCTCAGTAGTTTATTTCATATGGAAATTATTCCTTGAAAGTTTGAGAATATTTACCCTATTGCCATTTTAGAAGGAATAAGTTACTATCTGTTTAAGTTTTCTACCTTGGATGGTATCATGTTTCCAGTTTCTCCCTTACTTTCTTAGAATGAGAAGATTTGGACAATTGCTTTTTCAGTAAGTATTTAATTTTCCTTGTTTATTATGTTTCATTTAGGTTTAATCTTCTGGTGTGGTTAAAAAAAATCAGGGTGGTTTTGGTGATGGGGATAAGTAGTTTCTCAGGGCTTTTGCCCTTGGGGCTTCCTGTGTATGTTCAGGGTAGAACCAGAGTGCCAAACACAGACAGCATCCTTGACACCCTTTAATTTTTTTCAGATGAAACAGAGCACAGATGAGTTAAATGGCTTAATCAGAACACACAAGTGGGGGTGCAGCCCGGCAAAGTGGGGATTGGACCCACAATCCTTGGTCTTTGTGTAGGGTTCTTTTTATTGTGTCCTGCTGTCTTTCATAAACCAAGAGGGTACAAAATTGGACATAAGGGTTACCAAGATGTAGTGACAATGAGGGAGAGTGAACCTAGAATTCATGTTGACCTTGAGAGCTTAATCTGTGAGTCAGAGATTATTGTGTTAGGCTTGGGGATTTACAGTTCATTCTAAAGAAGGGCTGGAAAGTTCAGTGGAGTAAGGTTTATATTATTCAATGTTCTGCTAGGAAGAGACTGGAACTTATTTCAAATTTGTTTAAGCAAAACTTAGAGATTTAGTGATATATGTGACTGGGAATTTTAGGATGGTGTTGATTTCTGACAAAGTTGGGTCCATGGACTCAAATATTGTCATCATTTTACTTCAATTTTTCTTTTCAACTTCTTGGTCTGTTCCTTTTTTTTTTTTTTTTTTTTTTACTATTTTTTTGGAAGAAATTGGAGCAATCAGCAGACCCAGAATTACATCTTCTCATCCTTGCAATTCAGCAGGATAAATGTGCTTCTCTGCTGGGACTGTGATTGGTAGACTCAATCAGTTGGTCATCTCTGGATCTATGATGGTTAGGTCACAGTAGGTGAAATACATCCAGCAACCACAGTAGTTAAAAATCACTTTATCCCTTTTTTGCTTATTCTAAATGACTCCAGTGACTTGCTAGCATCTTTCTCTCAAAATCAGCCCTTTCAGAGACAACCCCCAGAAAAAGATTCCTCCTCCCCACTTACTTCAGTGCTGGGACAAATAGAGAAGTACAAGAATAAACATATGCCGGGGCCGGCACTGTGGCACAGCGAGTTAATGCCCTGGCCTTTATCACCGGCATCCCAAATGGGCACTAATTCGAGACTCAGCTGCTCCACTTCTGATCCAGCTCTCTACTATGGCCTGGGAAAGCAGTGGAGGAGGGCCCAAGTCCTTGGGTCCCTGCACCCATGTGGGAGACCTGGAGGAAGCTACTGTGTCCTGGCTTCGGATTGGTGCAGATCCGGCCACTGCGGCCAATTGGGGAGTGAACCATCGGATGGAAGACCTCTCTCTATCTTTCTCTCTCTCTGCCTCTCCTCTCGCTATGTAATTCTGACTTTCAAATAAATAAATCTTTAAAAAAAAGATAAACATATGTGTTATATTTATTAGCATGTTAATAATTTAAGAAGTTTATTTATTTGAAATGAAGAGAGACAGAGAGCGAGCTCCCATTTGTCAGTTGATTCATCAGATTGCTGCAAAAGCCAGGGCAGGGCTGGGCCAAAGCTGGGATTTGGGAACTCCATCCAGGTCTGCCATGTGGGTGGCAGGAACCCAATCACTTCAGCCATCACTGCTATGTCTGAGGGTCTGCATTAGCAGGAAGCTGGGGTCAGGAACTTGAACTGGGCCTCAAACTTGAGTACTGTGATGTGACATGTAGACATCTTTACTGTCAACTGCTAGGCCAAATGCCTATCCTTACTTCCTCATTTTTAAATTTTGCTATGTTTAGCAGACATTTTCCGAGATAGGAACTTCAAGGGTGAATCAGTCCACAGAATATTCTGGACTCACCCAGTATTGTATGTGTGTGTTTCTTAAAATTGCCAGAAATGAAAAAATCATGATGGTTCACACAATTATGTGGATTTCTTGTATCTCTGGAGCTCTGTGGCCCTCTGCAGCACTGCCTGAATTTCCTCTTGGCAACCTGCAGCCGGAGCTGAGGGGTGGCTGGCTGCCCCTCAGTGGGTGATGTGTGATCCCAGGCCACACAGACCCCATCCAGTTGAAGTTACTCGTTAGCCTCACTGGCCTGACCTCTGTTGGCATTTAATTGGCGACTGCGGTGTTCAGTCTGTGTCCTAAGTGAGGTAAGGGAGTTCCGGTTAGCCAGTGAGCATGTGAATAAAATATGAGTGTAAGAACATCCAGGGGACAAGGATCTGGTAACAACTGGGCTTGACTGTGCCCCCATTTTACTCCATTCAGTTTAGTTCTCAAATGAAGCCACATGAAATCCATTGTCCTGCTCTCTGCAGGAGCACCATTGGCAGAGGAGAGAGGGAAAATGTGGAGGTTTCCTGGCCTGGCAGGGGTGTGCATACCCTGCTTTCTACCTTGCAGCAACTCTGAGTCCTTTATGCTCTCCTCTGAGGCTTGCAGCAACCCGGTTTCTTCTTGCTGGGTGGAGTGTTTCCAACCAAACTTTTTTTTTTTTTTTCTGCTAATGAATGACTTCCGCACCCTCTGTTCCTGGGACACTAAAACCATAATGGCTTCTCCTGCCTCTGATCTGGCAGGCAGAAGGCTGAGTTGCGGGAACACATTTGTCTGTCACAGAAGCGGTCCAGATGCTCCAGTTTCTAGGTTATTCTAATGGGGAGTTGAGGCTTGATTCTGCCTTTTAGTAGGTTTGGGGACCGAGGAGCCAAGTTCTTCAGCTTCCTGAGGCTCACTTGCCTTCTCTGGAAACAAGAGAGATGTGCTCTTTTCCACTTCACTCTTGGCAATGAGGTTGGCTGGGCTGAAGTACTTACAGCGGTCAGTAAGTAACAGGAAGCTTTGTTATTATTACAAATAATGTTAACAACTGTTATTGTTTTAAAGAGGGAGTAGCATAAAGCAGCCCCCCCCCCCACACACACACACAAGAAGAAAATTCCACAGGACTGGTGAAGTCATCTGTGTGAATACTATGAACTCACTAAAGAGAAAGTCATTCTCTTCCCTTTCTTGCAATGTTGTTTTATTGTTCAATTGGCAGACACTCTCATCTTCCTTAGTGACAGAAAGCAGCTCTGTGCTGTGTGTTTTACTGAGGTAAGATAGGGACCAGGAAGGCAGGAGGCCCACGTGCCCACAGCTCCCAGAGTGCAGGTCCTGTCTGATGGCATGTGAATGTGGGGTGTGTCAGAGGAGGCACCATCCTATCCAGTGAGATGACTCTTTCTTTTCAACAGTATTTAACAGGAATTAGAAAGAGCTACATTTCATTCATCTTTACTTGGAAAATAATGTTGCATTGATAATTACACCACGAAGAGAAAAACAGAGAAAAAATGTTTTTCTCTCCTTAATTTCATTGTCTGCCAGATTTCTATGTTGAGGACAATTGTCCAAGGTAAGAGAGTGAGTTTTTACTTCCCTTAATTCCATCTTCCAAATAATTTTCATAGCATTTGTTATCATGAAATAACAGACTGTTTTTATAGCTTTTGCCATACTATAATACAAGTATAAATATATTGTAACCTAGTTATGTTAATGAAAGTAATTAATGTCACCAAGGAAACTATAGGAAGAAATGACATGGAAATATATATATTTTTTTGACAGGTAGAATTAGAGAGAGAGAGAGACAGAGAGAAAGGTCTTCCTTCCGTTGGTTCACTCCCCAAATGGCTGCTGCAGCCGGTGCTGTGCCGGCCCAGAGCCAGGAGCCAGGTGCTTCTTCCTGGTCTCCATGCGGGTGCAGGAGCCCAAGCGCTTGGGCCATCTTCTACTGCCCCCCTGGGTCACAGCAGAGAGCTGGACTGGAAGAGGAACAACCAGGACTAGAACCCGGCGCCCATAAGAGATACTGGCGCCGCAGGTGGAGGATTAGCCAAGTGAGCCAAGGTGCCAGCAGAAATATATTCTAACCTGGATCTTTTGAGGAACAATATTTGAGAAATTTTTCAAGATCACATAGATTCTTATAAAAAAAAGTTGGCTTTGGAGAAAGGTGAATTTTATAGGTTATTCTGCCCTTTTTCTTAAGCAATACTTAGAATCACTGGCAATCAGAAGGAACCCTCTATTTCCCTGTGGGTTCCTCTAGCATGCTTTTAATATGGTGGCTATGTTTTCAGAGATAGAATCTTTATGAGTATGGGCATGTCAGCTGACAGAAAAATGTCAGCTTATAAGTGTTCTGTTCCCAGCACCCGCTGTGGTGCCCTGGACTCTAGGGGTCCGTCCAGGCTTGCTCTGTGGTCACCAGAGAGCATGTGTTAAGCTCTGTGCTTTCTCATAAAGGTGTTAGGTATGGGGCAGGAGAGAAAAGGATGATGAACTCAGTCAACCACACGTACTGAGAGCCTGCAGATGGAAAACAACATCATTTCTCTGGCTTGTTCTCCAGGATATTAATAGGAGATATGAAAAGGAGAGCATTGGTGTTAAGTACGTTTGGGGAATACTGATGAACTGAAGTTAGACTGGACTGTTCAGAACATTTTGCAAATTCCTGAAAGAGCATTTGCTAAATTTATTTTACTGTGGAAAGGCCCCTCCCCTCTGTCTCCCTTGGTCCCCACCACCCCAACCCCTGTCCTAGCAAGATTTCTTGTAGAAGTGGTTTTCTCTGGAAAGCCTTGTGGGGATGCTGGGAATGCTGTGATTACACACAGCAGAGTTTCTGGAGGGAAGAAATTTCAGGCAAACATGGCTAGCAAGTTGGAACGGCAAGGTGTAGGATCAGGAAGGGAGAGTCTTTGTGTACATGGGGCTGAGTTTAGAACTTTGTGTTCTAAATGAAGTTTAGATGGAGGTGAGAAGAGAAGTCCTCGTATGTCTTTCACTTCACCTGCAATGGTGTTTTTGCAGATTCCCCATCTTGCCTATGGGAAGAAATATTGACTGAGCCCCGCAACGTAGTATACGTAATTTTTGGATCTGAAATATCATTTTATGGCTCCATTCTCAGTAACTTCCTCAGTACCCTGTTTGCTCACCCATGGACATCCTGGGCACCTCCTGCCTTCCCTCTCAGACCTCTCAGAGCCTTTCAGACCCCCATAAGACACTGTGTCTTCTGAGGATGTCTTCTGCATCTTTTCAGAAGAGTCCAGTGCTTCGTGTTCATGGTTTTTGATCTATTGCTACCTCTAGAACATGGGACACCGGAGGGTCAGAATGCTATCTAATTTATCTCCAAACTTCCAGGAAAAAATAGTACATATTCTTTATTGGCAGTGCATGTATTTGTAGGGTCACCATAACAAATTTTCTCAAACTTGATGCCTGAAAACGACAGGCGTTCATTGTCGGACCATTCTGGGAGCCTAGATCAAGGTGTTGGCAGGGCTGTGCTCCCACCAGGGTCCGGTAGGTGAACCCTCCCTTGGTTCTTCCAGCCTTGGTGGCTCCTGATGCTCCTTGACTTGGGCTGTATGACCCAGTATCTTCCACCATCTTCAAGTGGTCTTCTCTTCTCCTGCCTCTCTGGGTGTCTGCTCTGAGTGTTTGTGTGTGTGTGTGTTTATGAGACTCTTGTTATTGGCATTAGAGCCCACCTGCATAATCTGTGATAAGTTCATCTTGAGATCTTTAACTTCATTACATTTGGAAGAACCTTTTATCCATATATAGTCACCTTCATGATTCTGGGACATGGGCACATCTTTTGATGGAATGGCACTATTCAACCCACTAGTTACTAAGTAAATTTTTTCAAGATTGGAGAATACTTAGGAAAACCTTAGTCTAAGAATAGAGTCAGCTAAGCATGTAAAAGGGTGCAGATTCAGAGTTGAGGGTCCTCTATCCAGACTTGTGTGTGTAGAAGGCATCACTGCTTCATCCTGCCCATCTTCTTACCATGACTACATGTGACTTCAGGATCCTTCTTAACATCAAACTCTCTGAAGTTGTCTCTAGTCAACTGCCATTGGCCTGTGATGCAAGCAGTGTGAGATGATAAACTTTTTATGATGAGACTTTTTGAGAGGCATGGACTAGCAGTCTCACTGAAACATTTCCATAAGAGGCCAAAGAATTCCAGCATAATGGAAATGGGACCCTAATGTTTTATCCAGTGAAATGTGTCCCTCATAGGGAATGTTTTAGGGATGGGATGGAGGTGGTTGCTTACATTTCTGGTCCTTTCTGTGCTACCAGGACCTGGTACTAAGACTCTCAGGAGGGAAGAAATGTCCTTCTCCACATTTCACTTCTACACCTGTAGTAAACATTGGGCCACTTTAGTTAATAGTGACCACTGCCTCAGTGACACAAATTCTGCTCTCTAGAGGGATCTGAATGAGTCTGACAGTGCTTTCCCCGACAACATCCTAACTCCGCTACTCCGTGTAAAGTCACTTGCATTTGATGTGCAACAGAGTGGCAAGCTCAGCTTGGTGCATTTGGTTTTTCCATCATCAGAAGGTTGGAGTTTCTAGACATATTTTCCCCTTCTGTCTCAGACAGTACTTCCTTTAGATTACTGCTCTCATTTTTGGGTATTGCTTGTGTTTCAGCTAGATAGGATGCTGTCAGCACTTTTTCCTGCTCTCTGTGAAATTGGTAATTGTTAAAGGTAGGGCCATGATTTTTCACTTGTTTTCTGCTTGAGGCACTGTGTTTGCAGGGCTAAATGTAATGCAAAGTACTGTGTGTATCCCCCTTAGATTACACTGAAAATGCTTACAGTTTAAGTGGGTAAATGCATACTGACCAGATTTGCTGATAGGCTATCAGCCTGCTTCTAAAGAAACAGTTCTTTAGTTTGTGGGTAGTTTAATGGGTCTCACCATGATAAAAATAGGAACAAAATGAAATCACAGAATTGCTGAATGTCAGAGTTGGAACTGGGTCAGTAAGTTCCACCTCCTCATTTTACAGATGTGAAAACGGCGGGAACTCTCCATGACCAATTGTAACTCTAAGAGCAGCTTAGCTGTGATGCCTTTCATGAATTTGTAGGACTATAGATAAACAAAGAAATTACAGCTGCAAGGGTAAGGCAGTAGAATACTGTTGGCTCAATGCTTATATGGTAAATTGATTTACAGACACACACATACATAAAATTACAGAATGAAACATTTTCCCTACCAAAATGTTCCCTGCCGTAATAGTGCTGTAACCTGGTAAGTATTTTTCAGGAACAGTGATGGTAAACTCAAAAAGGGATGACTGTTGGTTTCTCTTAAAGAAAAAAAAAATGACTTGGGGCAGTCACTTGTTACATGGTTAAGTTGCTACTTGGGATACTTGTATCCAATATAGGAGTGCCTTGTTGAAGTCCTGGCTGTTCTGCTTCTGATCCAGCTTCCTGCTGATGTGCGTCCTGGGAGACAACAAGTGATGGCTCAAGTGATGGAGTCTCTGCGGTCTGTGTGGGAGACCTTGACTGAATTCAAGGCCTGGCTCAGCCTTTGTTACTGGGGGTATTTGGGGGATGAATCAGTGGATGAAAGATACCTGTCTGTCTGTCTCTCTTTGCCTCTGCCTTTCAAATAAAACTTAAATTTGAAAACATTACAAAAGGAAGAAGAGTGAGCAAAGAGTACACATGTCATGGCAGTTTTTGCTTCTGACTTAATTGATTTTAAAGTGATTGTCTTTTTCTTTCACAAAGCACAGTTTTGTCTCAGTTCCCTCTTCCTTAGTAAGAAAGTTGGATGAGGCTGTAACAAATTCCAGCAGAGAAACAGTCACTCCTTCTGGCCAAGGTAAATTTGCACAGAGTTTGGTGTTACAGACTCTTGCAGAATCACTGATGCTCTTCCTAAAGGTCAAGGATGTGAAGCTCCATCCTGGCCTTAAGGTGGAAGTGTGTTCCTGATTCAACACACATCATTAGTGGGGTGTGTTATAATGGACCTCAGTAATGAATCTTCTGTTTCCTTAGCCACTTTTGTGTATAAAAGATGTTTTTTAATATCTGAGGGCAAAAGAGGTATTTTCATTATTTTGCAGAGAAAATATTTAAAAAAGTGTTTCAATACTAAATATTTAGCTGAAGTTCAACCATCATAGCACAAGGATGTGTAGAGGGACCATATAAATCTGCACATGGCCATAGGCAGGAGTTTCTAGAATGAATGAAGGGAAAAGGTATTACTTTTCCTGTCTGTCTTTTGGCCTGTTTACTTGATACGGATATTTACTAAATATATGAAACATCTATCTAAATAAACATGTATATTAATCACAGGTCTTCCCTGGAGACTCCTCAGAGCTTTGATGCTTTTACCAATAAATAATACTTATCTGGTGGATGTATCCATCTGTCTTTCCATCTGGAAAGAGAAGATGCATATAATAATTTTAGCACCTTTACCTTTTTTTCTATTTGATGTCACATTCCTCTCCAGTCTAATAGTTGTCATTCGTACTATTCAAATATTTCCTAATTTCCTCCTTCTGAGTGTGGTGTTCAGAGCAGGTCCTTTGGAGATTAGCTGATATGAGGTTGATCTTGACTTTGTCACGTATATACTATGTGGCTCTGAGCCTTGTAAAATGGAGAATAATAACTCCAGCTGTCTCAAAATGCTGATGAAGCTCTTCAGAGGTGTTGGCTAATGTCATCATTGTGATTCACTTTAATGGTATTTGCTAGAACATTAGCATATAATACTATAGTGATTAACTTTAATCATATCTGGATGATGAGATAAAATCATAATTGGCCGGTGTTGCTGCTCACTAGGCTAATCATCCGCCTGTGGCGCTGGCACCCCAGATTTTAGTCCCGGTTGGGGCGCCGGATTCTGTCCCTGCTGCTCTTCTTCCAGTCCAGCTCTCTGCTGTGGCCCAGGAGTGCAGTGGAGGATGGCTCAGGTTCTTGGGCTCTGCACCTGCATGGGAGACCAGGAGGAAGCACCTGGCTCCTGACTTCAGATCGGCGCAGCACGCCGGCCGCAATGCGCTGGCCGTAGCAGCCACTTGGCGGGTGAACCAACGGAAAAGAAGGCCTTTCTCTCTCTTTCTCTCTCACTGTCTAACTCTGCCTGTCAAAAAAAAAAAAAAGAGAGAGAGGTAAAATCATAAATTTATTGTTGTTTGCTGTTAAACAGAAGATGTTCTTTATTAAATATCACTACTTTATTTCTTAGTGTGTTGTAGCAAAACCCCTTGCAAGTTGTGTATCAGTTAGTCCTTGTGGTAGCTGTACTATTACTGTCTTCATTTCATGGCTGAAGAAACTAGAGTTTTGAAAGACTATGTGTTTCTTTATCAGAAGGTTAAGATTTGAATTTGGGGGCTGGTGCTTTGGCATAGTAGGTAAAGCTGCCATCTGAGATGCTGGCTTCCCATATGGATGCTGGTTCATGTCTGGACTGCTTCACTTCCGATCCAGTGTCCTGCTAATGGCCCAAATGTTTGGGCCCCTGCCACCCACGTGGGAGACCTGTATGAAGCTCCTGGCCCCTGGCTTTAGCCCAGCTTAGCCTTGGCTGTTGCAGCCATCTGGGTAGTGAACCAGCAGATGGAAAATCCCTATCTAACCACCCATAACTCTGACTTTGAAAAAAATAAATCTTTTTTTTTTTTTTTTTTTTTTTTTAACAGGCAGAGTGGATAGTGAGAGAGAGACAGAGAAAGGTCTTCCTTTTTGCCGTTGGTTCACCTTCCAATGGCCGCCGTGGCTGGCGCATCGCGCTGATCCGAAGCCAGGAGCCAGGTGCTTCTCCTGGTTCCCATGGGGTGCAGGGCCCAAGGACTTGGGCCATCCTCCACTGCCTTCCTGGGCCACAGCAGAGAGCTGGCCTGGAAGAGGGGCAACCGGGATAGAATCCGGCGCCCCAACCGGGACTAGAACCCGGTGTGCCGGCGCCACAAGGCGGAGGATTAGCCTGTTAAGCCACGGCACTGGCCTTGACTAGTACTTTTATGGTTTAAATGTTTACATCTAGCACTTTATTCTACTAGGAATTTATTTTTTTTTAACTTTTATTTAGTGAATATAAATTTCCAATGTACAGCTTATGGATTACAATGGCTCCCCCCCATAACTTCCCTCCCACCCGCAACACTCCCCTTTCCCGCTCCCTCTCCCCTTCTATTCACATCAAGATTCATTTTCAATTCTCTTTATATACAGAAGATCAGTTTAGTATATATTAAGTAAAGATTTCAACAGTTTGCCCCCACATAGCAACACAAAGTGAAAAAATACTGTTGGAGTACTAGTTATAGCATTAAATAACAGTGTACAGCACATTAAAGACAGAGATCCTACATGATATTTTTTAAAATTAATTAATTTTCTATGCCATTTCCAATTTAACACCAGGTTGTTTTTTTCATTTTCAATTATCTTTATATACAGAAGATCGATTCAGTATATACTAAGTAAAGATTTCATCAGTTTGCACCCACACAGAAACACAAAGTGTAAAAATATTGTTTCAGTACTAGTTACAGCATCACTTCACATTAGACCACACATTAAGGACAGATCCCACATGAGATGTAAGTACACAGAGACTCCTGTTGTTGACTTAACAATTTGACACTCTTGTTTATGGTGTCAGTAATCTCCCTTGGCTCTAGTCATGAGTTGCCAAGGCTATGGAAGCCTTTTGAGTTCGCTGACTTTGGTCTTATTCCGATAGGGTCATAGTCAAAGTGGAAGTTCTCTCCTCCCTTTAGAGAAAGGTACCTCCTTCTTTGATGGCCCCGAATTTATTTTTGTCATAGTAAGGTTTCATCTTATTATTTTTCTAAATATTCAGTTTGTAGCCATTAATAAATGGCATAACATATTTTCTCTGTTGAATGTGTCACCTGTTTTGTGTAATACAGGGATCTCCTTTTTTTAATGGACTGATTTTTTTTTTTCTAAATCACTGCCAAACTATTTGAATTACCAAAGCTTTAAAATAGGCTTTAGCATCTGGAACATTCACCTCCTGCAATCCTAAAAGTTTATAATAGATAATGACTTTAGAGAACATTAGGAAAATTTCACTGGTTTATAGAGGAAGTAGGTGAGAAATAAACAACTTTCCCCAATGCCCCAACCCTAAGATGCCAGCAGAATCAGAAATGGGCCTGGAATGATTTTTTAAGAAAAGATTTGTTTCTAGCTGGTGCCGTGGCTCAATAGGCTAATCCTCTGCCTTGCAGCGCCGGCATACCGGGTTCTAGTCCCAGTCGGGGCACTGATTCTGTCCCGGTTGCCCCTCTTCCAGGCCAGCTCTCTGCTGTGGCCAGGGAATGCAGTGGAGGATGGTCCAAGTGCTTGGGCCCTGCACCCCATGGGAGACCAGGATAAGCACCTGGCTCCTGCTGTCGGATCAGCGCGGTGTGCTGGCCACAGTGCGCTGGCCACAGCAGCCATTGGAGGGTGAACCAACGGCAAAAAGGAAGACCTTTCTCTCTGTCTCTCACTGTCTACTCTGCCTGTCAAAAAAAAAAAAAAAAAAAGATTTGTTTCTGTATTTTGAAAGTCAGTGTTAGAGAGAGGTGTTCTATCTGCTAGTTCACTCCCACAATGGCGATCACTCTGCCAGGCTGAAACCAGGAGCCAAGAGCTTCATCTAAGTCTCCCATGTGGGAGGCAAGAGCCTAAGCACTTGGACCTTCTGCTGCTATTTTCCAGGCCATTAGCAGGGAGCTAGATTGGAAGTAGAGCAGCCAGGACTTGAACAGGCACCCCTAGGGCATGCCAGAATTACAGGCAGTGGCTTTACCTGCTACACCAGAGGGCTGGCCCTTGGAATTGATTCTGAACCAGAAGATAGGACATTAAATCACGGCTATGCTATGTTCACCCTGTAAGCCTCAGAGATTGAGGATTTCCGCCTATAATCAGCATTTACCTCCAGTGTATCCCTGAGCACATCACCTAACAAAGTGCTAGCCTTACGAGGTGTCTTAGAGCACTCAGTTGACTCTGAGTAGAGACCTCCTTAATCCAGTCCAGTGGAGTGTCCCCATTATACTAGACTCAAATGTTTCTTGTCCATGAGTTCTAAAAATTCTTTAGAACAGTCTTTGCTAGAAATATTCTGAAGGATATTATTACATGCTTTTAGAAAAAAAAAAACAGATTCTGTAAAAAAAAATATATAGATAAGGAAAATGTAAGTGAAATCAAGTGTCAGAAGATCTTTGCCATGGAACTGTCCAGAACCTTTAGTTCACTGATGTCTACCATAAATCATGAGAGCTCACCATATTTCCCACATCTGCTTGATCACCCTCACTCCCACGCCCCCAGTTAACTTTTTCACAACACCCAAGGGAATTTCAAAGGACAAATATTTTTACTTTATAGGAGTATTGCATATACTTGGAAAGAAATTTCTTTTAAATGATAAAAAAAAGAATATTACAATTAGGGACATGCTCAATCGAACTTGCCCCAAATGGTGGAGTTGGAAATGTGCCAGGGGATTCCAATACAATCCCATGAAGACTGCATGTACCAATGCCATCTCACTAGTCCAAGTGATCAATTTCAGTTCACAATTGATCATACTGATAAGTCTAAGAGTCAAGGGGATCACACAAATAAGACTAGTATCTGCGAATACTAACTGATAGAATCAAAAAGGGAGAGAACGATCCAACATGGGAAGCGGGATACACAGCAGACTCATAGAATGGCAGATGTCCTAAATAGCACTCTGGCCTCAGAATCAGCCCTTGAGGCTCTCGGATCTGGCTGAAGAGTCCATGAGAGTATTTTAGGCATGGAAAACCAAGACACTCTGGCAAAAAAAACAAAAACAAGAGATCCCAGTGGAGAGAACGGGGCCATCAAAGAAGGAGGTACCTTTCTCTGAAGGGAGGAGAGAACTTCCACTTTGACTATGACCTTATGTAAATAAGATCAAAGTCAGCGAACTCAAGAGGCTTCCATGGCCTTGGAGACTCATGACTAGAGCCTAGAGAAATTTCTGATGCCATAAACAAAAGTGTCAGATTGTTGGGTCAGCAACAGGAGTCACTATGTACTCACTCCTTATGTGGGATCTCTGTCCTTCATGTGTTGTCCAATGTGAATTAATGCTGTAACTGGCACTCAAACAGTATTTTGCACTTTATGTTCTGTGTGGGTGCAAACTGATGAAATCTTTGCTTAATATATACTAAGTCGATCTTCTGTGTATGAAGATAGTTAAAAATGAGTCTTGATGTGAGTGGAATGGGAGAGGGAGCAGGAGATGGGAGGGTTGCGGGTGGGAGGGAAGTTATGGGGGGGAAAAAGCCATTGTAATCCATAAATTGTACTTTGGAAAATTATATTTACTAAATAAAAGTTTAAAAAAAGAAAAAAATATTGTAGATGCCAAGTCTTGCTTTCAGTAGTTATTATGTTAATTTTTTCTAAAGATTTATTTATTTGAAAGACAGAATTATAGAGAGGAAGAGAGAGCGAGAGAGAAAGAGAGAGGTTTTGCATCCACTGGTTCACTCCCCAGATGGCCACAACCACCAGAGCTGCACCATTCTGAAGCCAAGAGCCAAGAGCCTCGAGCCTCTTCCGGGTCTCCTACGCGGGTGCAGGGGCCCAAGGACTTGGGCCATCCTCCGCTGGTTTCTCAGGCCATAGCAAAGAGCTAGATCAGAAGTGGAGCAGCCAAGACTCAAACTGACACTCATATGGAATGTTGTCACTGTAAGCGATGACTTTTCCCTCTATGCCACAGAGCTGCCCCCAACATAGATTCATTTAATTGGGACCAAAGATAAGACCAAATGCACTTTTAGATCTTAAAGAACTAAGAATCAAAATCAAAATCACATACTGGATGAAATTGCAATGTAAAAGTTAATAAAATTTAAATTAATATCATTAACTGAATGGGGAAAAGTATGGCGTTTGCTGAATGTAAATTTTTTCTTGATATGCTGTGGGACTGACCACTATGGCTCAGGTGCTAGCTTAGGCCTACAGAGTTGTATGCTTTGTGATGTCCCAGTTTCCTCATTGATTGCCTTTTTCATATGAGAGCTGATGGACCCATTGTTTATGTGGTCACCAGGAGGCACTGTGGCTGAGGCTTGGAGGGAGTGTATTAGGGACATAAGTGATTGCCTTGAAGCTTTCTCTATTTCACCATAAAGCAATCTTACGTGCAAACACAAAGGCACATACGAATGCTCCCTGAGTTACATTGGGGTTACATCCCAGTAAACCCATGGTAAATCAAAAATGCTGTAAGTTGAAAATGTGTTTAATACCCCTGACCTACTGAGCATCACAACCTAGCAACACAATACGTGTTATAGTGTCAGTGTTTTCCTCTTGTGATTGATAGCCTATGGGGAGCAGTGGCTTGCTGCTGCTGCCCAGCATCCTGAGGGAAAATTGCATGTCACTAGCCCAGGAAAAGTCAACCTTCATAGTATCCTGCTGAATGTGTATCACTTTTACATAGATTAAAGCATTGTAAGACAGTCGTATGTCAAGGATCATCTCTGTTGAAATCTCTTAGCATTCCTTGGTTATAATGAGTTATTTGCATGATCCAGAATCAATTCATTTTACCTTTTGAAACCTTCACAGGAAACATGGCATAACAAGGAACAGAAAAGATAGTATTAGAAAACTTCTTATTCCAAACTCATGGAACCTTGAACATAGGTTCCCATCTTCCAGAAATATTTGAGAGTCATGGCACTAAAACCTGGATTTAAATCAAACAGCTGCACCCTCCAACTTGTTCTTTATAACTGCTTCCAAGATACCTGGCTTGAGCTTACTTATTTGGATTTATTGAAAAGCATTGACTTTGATATCACAAAATTGTTGCTTAATCTTAGTACCAAATTATTAGTAATTTAAATTCTTTGGGCTTCAATGATAGTTTAGAACTTCCTTGAGACATCTAAGTAAGATCAGTATTTTAAAATTGTATGTTAAAACACAATTTCATGTGCCTACTTGAAGGGAAAGTACAATATTAGGTGATACATGGTATTTTCTTAAACTTGCTTGTTTTGGTAATAGTAAATATTTTGAAGATGGGCTTTTCAAATGTTAGGAGGTATTGAGATTGATAGCTTTGCAAATTGGTTTTAAGTATTTTGAATTTATAACTATCATCATGTTGCAAAATAACATTGACTTTGGAATGGCTTACTTCCTTTTGTAGTAATTCAAAAATATTATGACAGCTATAGTTTTATAGTGAGCATAAAAACCAGTGAGGTAAGTTCAATGAGGTAAGGTTAGTGTTGGAAGTTTTATTAACAAAAACTTTAAGTATTAACACATGAGTTACAATTCCCATGTGTTTTCAGAAATTTGCTGGAACTGAACTGAACATTAAATTTTGAACTTTGGACTAGTCACTTAAAACCACCTAATTTTAGTGTAAGTAGTAGCCAAAAACTTAAGTATGAAAACAGGCTTTATAAAGTTGGCTGGATTATTAACCCACATATGATACGAATTCTTCCATGTAGGTGATACAAAGCACTCTTAAACCACCATTGTTTTCTTCAAGTTGGTGGCATGTGGAACTTGGGTATAATTTTTTGACAGGTAGGTAAGATAAATGCATCTTTACAACCTGAAAATCAACTGTGTTATTAACAAGCTGGTGATTGTAACTTAACTTTAATAAGCATAGCATGTGGTTCTACAATACTAAATATCCCCGAATTTTATTTTTCTGTGTTGAAGTTATATAAAAGAACAGACATAATCTAACAGGAAAGTATACTGTAAATTATGAAGAACTCTATAATACAGCCATTTTTGTTTCTTTTTGTGCTAGCTAAGTATTTTAAAATATAACATGGGCTTTCCCGCTCATCTTGTATAGAAGCCTTTGATTGCTAGCTAGAAGCTAGCACACAGAAATTGGATCAAATAGTCCTTGATGTCCACAATCAGTGTCACTCCATTGGCCGCCATGGCAACAGGAGGATATGTACAGCACTGGCATTAACTAGCCACCTTGAAAGACCCAGGGCTTATTGAAATGAACAGTTCTCCTGTTACTACTCATGCCTATGCAAGGGAGCAAGACCTTATCACAAGAGATTGGGAACCAGAGGCCATTTAGGAAAGGGATTTCTCTGTTTCCAACTGCTTGGTTGTTCTCTCCCTACACGTTTTTCCCGATTTGATCTCAAATGGCCACATCTAAATGTGCACAAGTTGTGCTCATTAGTCTTCTGGAGAAATGCTGATCTGATTACAGAGCTCCTCATCCACGCCTAGGTCAGACCACGGTCTAGAAGCTTCTGAATTGTATAGCCTTTTGCCTTATGGATGTTTCCTAGCCATCTCAACTTACTACACATGTTCTATCCTTTACTATTGATTTTCTTTCCTCAAGTCTGAGTCTCCCCATCTTTCTCAGTGCAGGCAGTAATTCCATTATCTCCTGAGTCATTCTAGCCAATCAACCAGGAATCGTCTTGGATTTCTTCCTTCATTTCACAGACACATGTACAAATTCTTGGTTCTGCCAGCTGTCTCCTTGATCTCATTTCAGAATGCATCTCTCACACTCCTCGATTCTAGTGTGGCAGCAGTGCCTCCCTTCTGGTCCTCCACAGCAATTTCCTATCTGTCCCCCAGCCTCCATTCCTGTCCCCTGGTGTCTGTTTGCCATAGAATAGCCTAAGTGGTTTTTGAGAATAAGCACATCAAACTTTTCCATCCCTGGCCAATGGTCTTGAGTAACGTTCTTGCTTTCTGATTCAGCAAGGTATTTTGTACTCACTGTGTACATTTGCCACCTCAAACTTATTTCTATGAAGGAATCAGTTTCTTTTAGGGTGGCTTGGTTTTCAGAGACCACATACTGGGTATGCTCATCACTTATGAAGTAGCTTTTTTTTTTTTTTTTTTTTTTGCTGTCCCCTACAAAGAGATTAATTCTCTCTGCTGCATGATGAGTTTTTTTAACTTTTATTTAAGAAATATAAATTTCCAAAGTACAGCTTTTGGATTACAGTGGCATTCCCCCCAAAAAAAAACTTCCCTCCCACCCGCAACCCTCCCATCTCCCGCTCACTCTCCTATTCCATTCACATCAAGATTCATTTTCAATTATCTTTATATACAGAAGATCAATTTAGTATATATTAAGTAAAGATTTCAACAGTTCACACCCACACGGAAACACAAAGTGTAAAGTACTGTTTGAGTACTAGTTATAGCATTAATTCACATTGTACAACACATGAAGGACAGAGATCCTACATGGGGAGTAAGTGCACAGTTGTGACTCCTATTGTTGACTTAACAATTGACACTCTTGTTTATGGTGTCAGTAATCACCCTAGGCTCTTGTCATGAGTCTCCAAGGCCATGGAAGCCTCTTGAGTTCGCCAACTCTGATCTTATTTAGACAAGGTCATAGTTAAAGTGGAAGTTCTCTCCTCCCTTCAGAGAAAGGTACCTCCTTCTTCGATGGCCGTTCTTTCCACTGGGATTTCACTTGCAGAGACCTTTCATTTAGGGTGGTTTTTTTTTTTTTTTTTTTTTTTTTTTTTTTTTTTGCCAGAGTGTCTTGGCTTTCCATGCCTAAAATACTCTCATGGGCTCTTCAACCAGATCCAAATGCCTTAATGGCTGATTCTGAGGCCACAGTGCTGTTTAGGACATCTGCCATTCTATGAGTCTGCTGTGTATCCCGCTTCCCATGCTGGATCGTTCTCTCCCATTTTTATTCTATCAGTTAGTATTAGCAGACACTAGTCTTATTTATGTGATCCCTTTGACTCTTAGACCTATCAGTGTGATCAATTGTGAACTGAAACTGATCACTTGGACTAGTGAGATGGCATTGGTACATGCAGTCTTGATGGGATTGAATTGGAATCCCCTGGCACATTTCTAACTCTACCATTTGGGGCAAGTCCGATTGAGCATGTGCCAAACTGTACATCTCCTTCCTCTGTTATTCCCATTCTTATATTTAACAGGGATCACTAAGCTTTTTTAAGTGGACAAATCTTGAAAATATTTTCAACTTAATATTTGCTATTTTCTGAGATAGCATTTTAAGTAACATTACAGTCAAAGGTCTAAGAGTTCTTTTTTGACTCTTTTTTTAAAGAAAATATTTATTTGAAAGACAGAGTTACAGAGAAAGAGAGGGAGAAGCAGAAAGAGAAAGACAGAGATGGAGAGCTTCCTTCTGCTGGTTCACTTTCTAGATGGCTGCAATGACCAGGGCTAGGCCAGACTGAAGCCAGGAGCCCAGAACTTCCTTTGTGTCTGCCATGTGGGTGCAGAGGACAGCTTCCACTGCTTCCCCAGGTGCATTAGCAGAGACCTAGATCAGCAGTGGATCAGCTGAGACTTTGACCAGTGCCCATATGGGGTACTGGTGTGGCAGATGGCAGCTTAACCCACTAGACCACAATACCAGCTTGGTTTAATGGTTCTATCAAATAGAGTTCAACAAATTAGAAAAAATCCAACAGGAAAATGGGCAAGGGTTATAAACAGCAATCAAGTGAAAACATTTTCATTCAATTTAACTTATAAATTTTAAAATCATCATTAAAACTATAGTAGTATATAATTTTTGTTTGAAAAAGGGAATCCTTTTTAAAACAGAAAACTCATCATTTTTATATTGTTATTTCTAATTTGAAGTTAGTATTATAAAGCTTTCATGTCTTAGATTTTACATCTATGTTATTCCCTTCTTATCCTCAAACTTGTGTTTATTAATGATAGTGACATAAAACGGAGGTGCTCTGTTTCAACTCCCGATCCTCACACATATATGGTTAAGAAGTTAGAGGCTGACTGTTTTAATAGGCTGTATACCTAACATCTAGAACAATGCCCAGCACAAACTTGATTCTTCCTGTTCATTGAGTGAATGGATAAATGGTTCTAGTTATTGGCTATGAAAAGGAAACCTACAGAGAAGAGACCTCTAAAATCAAACTAGCTGCAAAAGTGGAAGAGCAGAATGATGTAACCAGCCTAGAATTAGAGGCAGACACACCCTCATCATCAGAGTCTGATCATGCAGTCACTGAGGGACATTTTCTTCTGTAGGCAGCTTTTAATGTCATCAGAGATAGGTGTAAAAATTTTTCAAAGCACTGAGTATTCTGAAATCTTCTTTCAACCAGACTCCTGATAGATTCATGCTGACCAAATTGCCACACCAGTTAGGTCATAGACAGTTACTTGATTTTCTTTTTGTGGAGATTGGTAGCCTCTGATGGTTAGAGAGGAGAGGGCTGTAGGACATCTGCTGCAATACTCCCCCTCCAGGTGAGGGTGTTCATCAGTCCTACAACACCTTTGTGTACTCCTTGAAGTTCTGGCTGTCTTCCTAATGTGATGGTATTTCCTGTGGCAGGGAGCAGCCAATCTTGTGTTTGTTGCTGGGCCCAAATCTTCCTGAGGCATCTGTATGCAGGTGAGACCAACATTCCAAGCCTGGACTCCATCTCAAGGGTTGAAACTTTGGAGCTTATTCTAATCGTAGACCTGTGCTGACAGTAATGGCAATCCCAAGTCACATGTGACTGTAGAGCTGAAATGTTGCTAGTTTTGACTGAGATGTGCTGAAAGTATAAAATAAATGCTGGGTATTGAAGACAATCTGAAAAAAATAAGAACATTGTCATTCATGTCAGTTACATGTTTATTCATACTATTCTAAATATGGTAATTTAAATTACACATTATTAAAATTAATTTCACCTTTTTAAGCTTTGGCTATTAGAACACATAAAATTACATATATATATTTTGGATACAGCATCCTAAATCTTGTTCCTAGAAGAGTCATTGTGCCTATACAACATTGTCCAATTGTTCCACACGTCTCATCCACCACTCACTTCACTATATCAGTTATGCTTACTGAACAATTTTCTGCTGTTCATCCAATGTGGGGAATATCAAGGTGCATTTGGTAGCTGACTCTGGGGTTTCAGCTTTTACTTAAAGCCTTTCATAGGTTAATTAAGTGCTCCTGAAGAATTGATTCTCTCCGGGGACACCCAGATACCTGCTTACCCAGACACCCCTCTGCAATGACACACACATCATAGGTGCACACTAGCGTGTTTGAAATCCACGTCAGCTGGTAGAATTCTCTGGTGCTTGTTAGAGCACACAACATTATTTGCTAGTTCTCCACTCTTCCCCAGTGCTGTTGATCAGCGCCTTTTATTACATTCCTGCAGCATATAAATCAGTGGATTAGAGGTTGTGGAAAGCAGAATAATAAAGTATAATAACAATAGCAAGAATTTATGGAGTGTTTCTGGGTGCCAGGCACTGTGTTAAGAGCATTACCTGTTTTTTAATCCTCAAAATAATGGGATGAAGGAGGTACAATTATGATCTCCACTTTACTTGTGACACTTTAGCTATGTTTCCCCACATTTGGAAGGCCTGTAGGTAAGTCCATGGCTGTTGCTTTAAATTGGTTGAACACATGATTGCAATGTGGAGGATATAGAAACAAAGTTATCCCCTTGAGCCACTTCTCTGGCCAAACTTAACCTCAGGTAGATGACTTCAAGGGTTCCTTTCTCTTTCTTTCTCTCTGTCTCTCTCTCTCTGTCTCTCTCTCTGTCTCTCTCTCTCTCTCTTTTTCTCCCATCTCCCTAGAATCTTAATCTTTAATTCCCATATCGGTTCTAGAGGATTCTGCTTCCTTTTTCTCTTACCTCTGTTCTCAGCTGTCATTTCCTCCCTTTTTAAATTTGAGGGGAAAGGAGAGGGCAAGTAGATTTTGAAATCTGAATGTAGGGAGAGTAAAGAGAAGCACAATGGCCCTGCTTCCTCTTAGGTTCATGGTAATCGATAAAACGAACCAATCTTTCTACTTTTAAAAGGTGCCTACTTCTTAACAAAAGCAAAAGTTGTTGTAATAATCTTGGAGTGGTTAAACGCATCATACTCTGAATCCAACTCATGTGAGGGACTGAAGATTGGTATGTGCATAGTGGGGGCAGCCTGTTTCGCAGGGTCACTTGAGGACCTGGCCTCACCAAGAGTCTGCCATCTTGGAAGCTGGGAGCTGCCTGGGTCTCAGAGGCAGCTGTAGAGTTGGGAGGGGGGACCCACAAGAAGTGATGTGCCTGTATCCTGCTCTCATTTTCCTGATAAAACGTGGCACCTCATCTTCCTGCAAGGAGGCTTGAGACCCAGAATCTTCCCTGTGTTCTGAAAGACAAAGCGAGTTGGATGGGAGTGAGGACTAGTGGTTACTACCACAAGCTTTGGGTTTGGGTTATTTTTAGTGTTTGTCTTTGGAGGTTGTGTGTATCATGCCTACTTCCAACTTTGAGACCGCCTCCCCATATGAATGATTGCAACTTGAATCAAATTCAAATATTCTCTTATCCCACATCTTCTATTAGGGAATGCAAACAAAAGAAATTTTGAATGTGAAAGAAAACTATATTGGAAGCTTTTGTGAACATTCCAGTTTCAATATCCTTTTAAGGTTCTTTTTTCGTTTTCTTTTAAGGTTGTTCTTTGTGTTAGCATGCTTATTCAATTCCTGAAGTGTTGTCTAGGAAGTAGTATTTAATCTGTGAAAATTTTCATATGGTCCCTGTTTCTCCCTCAAATGCTTTGTGCTCAAGTGTGGCTGTAGTCATTTTAAAACTGAAATGAACCGTTTGATTTTTGAAAATTATTTATGGCATATCAAGTAGCACTTAGTGTTTTGTCACAACATTGAAACTGTTTCTGAAGGCCCACATAAAATATGGCAGAAAGGTCAGGAGCCTGTTGGGTAGAACTTCTAGAAACATACCTCACCCTTGGAACTGGCTATAACTCCTGGGTGCTGACATGAAGATTAATAATGCTTAACTCTGATTTTAGCAATTTTTGCCAATTTCATTGCCATGGTCCTTTGCTTTCAAGTTATTACCTGGAACTGAAGTGATAACAAATGTTTTATGTTTTATACTGCCAGATAAAAGGTTAACTTTTCATATGTTACACGCTCTTACACACACATACACAACCAGATCAAAAGGAAATGCGTCATTCACCGAAAATGGAAGGATTGTCCTAGTTTTAACATTAGGTGGCTAGTTCCCATGTGGTCAAGTCATATGTAAAGATGGGAAATTCCACTCTATGGGTCTTTGTGCACTGACTCTATCATACAGTTCTAATTTTCTTTTGTTTTTCTGGGAAATGATGGTGCTCTTTGCTTTGCCAAGTATTATTATTGAGTCAACTGCCAAAATTTGAGAGAGAGAGTCAAGGGTCCTTAAAATTATTTGGTGTTGAGTGAAGAGGCAGAGAAAAGTATTCCATATTCCCAAACATTTTAACTTTTGTGTTTCTACCTGATGTTGGAATATAATCCAGACTTCAAGGTTTTTCTGATTCATTTTAGAATGATGTACACTGTTGAGTGAAGTTGCAGTATTAGTGAGCAGAATTTAACCACATTCATTGATACCCAGTTTAGAGCTACATACTCCAATTTTAATAGAGTATTCTTTCTTGCTTGATCTTCCCCATGTTTAAATCACTGTGCATCAGGGGCCTGTGCGTCTGCTTGTGGTTTTGCAGCATCTGGAAGTTCAAATTTGACTTTAGAAATGATGTCATACTTGCTTACTGCAAACTGGGGTAATGCTGGTTGAGGATTGGATGTGGTTCAGGTCAAAGTTTTGTATTAAAAAAATAACAAAAAAGGCCCTCAAGCTTCGTTTCTCAATTCTCAGAGACTCCGCAAATATCTAAAGATAGAATGGAGGTGATTGAAGGGCATGATCCAAATTCCTTTGAAGTTAAGTGCGTGCTTTCCGGCACATGGAGAATAAACTTCCAAACAAGACCTCAGCTGGCAGCGACTCCTTCCTGCCATGTTGAGTTTGGGTGTTGTGAATAGTGTGTTGATCACAACCATCCTTGCTCTCTACTTTATTCCTGCAGAAATATTCTCACGACTAGGGTTGCTTTTCATCTCTTCTGTGCTCAGGAAGGTGCAGCAGGGCACTGATAGATCACACATGGTGAAAAGGTGCTATAAATGTTAAGTGTCCTATTAGTCATTACAGAGCTTCTTTTCCTATACTCTATCCAGCAGCACTCACTACCTCCTGTGTTGTAATTTATTTATGTTCCGTTTTGGATGGTGGGCATTTCCTTTTAGTCCAGGTATAGATATGTGGGGCTAATGGGACTGCAGTCATGGATTGCTTCTCTGAATCCCATTGAGTCCTGGTAAGATTGTGTACAAATCTGTATAACTGACTGTACCCTCTGTTAACTACTATTATGGGCTGGGATGCTCAGCATGTCCTGCCAGTTTGCAAGGAACTCGCCAAATATCCACACTTTGTGTATAAAAGGAAAGTCATATATTTTCACTAGATAGGGTGAAAACTCAAAGAAAAGTTGTGGTGTCATTCCAGATTGGTAGGTAAAGAGAAATTTATTTATTTTAAAGATTTTATTTATTTATTTGAGAGAGAGTGTTACAGACAGTGAGAGGGAGAGACACAAAGGTCTTTCTTCCATTGGTTCACTCCCCAAATGGCTGTGACGGCCGGAGCTGCACCGATCTGAAGCCAGGAGCCAGGTGCTTCCTCCTGGTCTCCCACATGTGCAGGGGTCCAAGCACTTGGGCCATCTTTCACTGCTTTCCCAGGCCATAGCAGAGAGCTGGATTAGAAGAGGAGCAGCCAGGACACAAACCGGCACCCATATGTGTTGCCGGTGCTGCAGACGGAGGATTAACCTACAGCACCACGGCTCCAGCCCCTAAAGAGAACTTTAGCCAGAGGTAAGCCACCTGAGAATCTGCCGTGTTGACATCAGCTGGCATGAATTGTCTACCTTCCCTGCTCTTATCTCTACCATCCCACAAGAAGAGGTACAGCCAGCAGATCTCTGATGAATCTGCACTTCTCAGCATCTCTAATCACAGAATCACCACCTTTTCTCATAAGGCAGTCAGGCCGTGCTGGAACTCTAAGCACATGCCTGTCACCACCCTTTCCCTTACTGGGATATCCCAATCCCATCTTCTTTTTGCCATCAGAAACTGGAAAAACTCTGCTCACTCATCTCTATCACTTTTTTTTTTTTTAAAGATTTATTTATTTGAAAGGCAGAGTTACAGAGAGGCAGAGGCAGACAGAGAGAGACAGAGAGGTCCTCCATCCACTGGTTCACTGGTTCACTTCCTAGATGACCGCAGTGGCCAGACCTGTACCGATCTGAAGCCAGGAGCCAGGAGTTTCTTCCAGGTCTCCCACAGGGGTGCAGGGCCTAAGGACTTGGGCCATCTTCTACTGCTTTCCCAGGCCTTCCTTAGCAGAGAGCTGGATCGGAAGTGGAGCAGCGGGGACTCCAACTAGTGCCCAAAAAGAATGCCGGCACTGAAGGCGGTTGTTTTTACACACTGTGCCACAGCGTCAGCCCTTCCCTATCACCTTTGGCCTTTAGAAAGACAACATTGACACTTTTTTCTTGCCAAGGGTAAGAGAAGGAAATTTACTCCAGTAACAATTCTTTATCTTTGATGTTATCATCCTTTCTTGGTATGTTCTACCAACAACTAACTCCTGCATTTGAAATTGCAGAATGTATATCATATGCTTAGAGAGTATCTGTTGTCAACTTTTGGTTTCACAGTACATTGGTTAGGCTGTTTGCTGGAAGGCTGGGAGGAGGGGACAGGAGAGTTCCTCGTCCTAATCCTCACAGAGAGCTGTAGAACTGGGCCTGAAAGCCGGGTCCTCTTTCCCTTGTTCCAAGTTGCCGTTTGACTCTGTGCTCTCATAGTATTTACATATCTATCTATTTTACTTATGATAATATTCTTTGATTCTTTTTAGGGGAAAATTATCTTTGTTTCCTTTTCATCCAAATTTTACTTGCCTGTTGTATGAAACAGTGAAAATGTTCAACAAAATTTGTTACGAGATACAGCAGCTCTATCTCATTTCTTTTTGCCCAGGGCAACCCCTTTTAACTCTTGTTGCCTGATTATTTAGATGTCTTTAAATAACATGCCTTCATCTCTGCTTCCTGGTTGTTGATGTAACTTTTGTCTGTTGATTTCATGGTGTGGAGAGTAAGGATTAAACTCTTCCCTCACCTCAACAACCCATTCATTATCCATGTGCACCCACTGGCCCCTCCCCTGTCATTCTTCCACTGGGGTTATATGATAATTTGATTCCGAGGATGAGATGTTATGTTGTATTTTGTTCCCTTCCTTTCTTGAAAGAGATTCTGGTAAGAAATTTGTTAATCTTTATTGTACAGTCATGTATTTTTAACTTTATTGAAATATAAATTATAACTGCCCATTGGAGTATCAGTTATTAAACTGTGCAATTCTGTGAGTCTTGACAAATCTGTATACCTTGTAACTACTCTCAGAATCAATTTAGAGGACGTAACAATTCCCTCCTGGCCTATTGTAATCAGTCCTGTCTACCTCCTACCTCTGACAACCATCGCTGTCATTTCTGTAACCATAGGTTAGTTTTACCTCCTTTAGAATTTCATAGAAATGAAAATGGAATCATCCAATCAGCCCTCTGGATTCTTTCCACTCAACATGTTTTTAAGGTATACCTGGGTTTCTGTACATGTTTCTGATTCATTCCTTTTTATGGCTAGATATTATCCCAAGGAAACCCCAGTTTTATTCATTCACATTTGAGTTCAGTTCAGAATGATCTGTTATGAATAATGTTGTTATCAACATTTTTGTAAAAACATATTGAGAGTGCATCTTTTAGACTCATTGTATGATCTTATGTAATTTTGATTTGTTAGTAAACATAGTATATTCCTTTCTCACATCAAGGGGACTAACTGTGACTAATTTGAAATATCTCTCCCCAGAGTGACCAGGACACATCATAGAAGATGATCCTGGAACCCATGGCTCCATCCAACCGGGACCTTTATGTGTTCATCACATATTTAGATATCTTTAACAATTCAGAAAGCATAAGTGCTTGTGGTCGACTTAGTCCATTCAAGGGACTATAACAAATACTAGATTGAGTAGCTTATCAACACAAAAATACCAAAATACCCTGATTAAGTAGCTTATCAACAACAGAAATGTATTTCTTACAGTTCCAGAGGCAGGGAGGTCCAAGATTTGGTGTCTGGGGAGGGCTCATGCTCCGCTTCATAGATGGCTCCTCCTTCTTGTGGAAGAGATGAATAAATCCCCTGGGGTCTCTTTTATAAGGCAACTAATCCCATTCACGAGGACTCCACCCTGATGATCTACTTGCCGCCTTAAAGCATACCTGTTAATGCTGTCATTTTGGAGATTTAATTTCAACGTAAGAATTTTGGAGTGACACAGACATTCAGAAAATAGCTCTGGTATCTGCTAAGATGGCAGCACAATAGTTTTGGCAAAGTATCCAAATCTTTTTCTTTTCATTTTCTTTTTTTTTTTTTTTTGCAATCAATAAAAAAGGAAATGTCTTATTAGTAATTTATTAAATGTCATTGTTCAGCTGAGAACAATTTCCTTGGAAATCTCATACTGTTATTGATAATCAACCTTCAAATGAAGTATTTGTCGCACTGGCTTTTTAAGACTAGGTTAGTGTACATTTATAAACACAGATACAAATACGGTGTAGATCAATTAAGTAGAATTTAAAAAGGCTATAGAGGATTAACTTTAAATTGATCTTTTGATTGTTTTCATATGCTTTGGATTGTCTCATTTTTCTGCCACCCCAGTGATTTTTTCCCTATGATTTAGTCTGTGTAGTCCAGAAATAGAACTTTCTTTACACATGGCCTTCAGCATGTTAAATTTAAAAAATAAAGATGAAGTTTTCTCTTTCTATTAATAACATTTGAAAGGCAAGAATTGTAATTTTTAAAATTTTTGAGCTAAAGTAGAGTTAGGGAGTTTGGGGTTTGCTTTGTCTTTTTTTTTTTTTTTTTTTAAGTATTTGGAAAGCAGTCTTTCATAAAGCCGGAGAATGGGTGTTTTGTTTCCACATCAGTTTCTTCCCCCGGCAGCCTTCACTTCCTCCTGGCAACATGTATTTTTCTAATTTAGGAGTGTTTCTCTACGTGTCAATCTTGTTCTTCCAGATGTTCATTGTGTTCTCCACATTCTGGGAGGAGTGCCTGAGCAGCATCTCCCCTCCCTGGGCTCTCAGAGAGGAGGAGTACCCCTGTGCTTTGTTTCCCATAAGCATGGACACAAACATAGAAATACACTGTTTCATAATGTCTTATTTTGTAGAAACCATATATGTTAAAAAGAAAAAAAAAAAGCATTATTACTTAGAAAGGCCCACAAAGCTTGCAAGTGGACATGGGCTGGCCAAGCACATGGCACTGAGTGGTCCGGGACCTGCTCCTACCCCCTCCTAGGACAGCACTGATGGTGCCCCATGATAGCCTTCTTTCTTTTTTCCTGGTTTCAGGTAGATGCACTGAGATTACGACTGGAAGAGAAAGAATCTTTTCTCAATAAGAAAACAAAACAGCTGCAAGACCTCACGGAAGAGAAGGGGACTCTGGCTGGAGAGATTCGTGACATGAAGGATATGTTAGAAGTGAAGGAAAGAAAAATCAATGTGCTTCAGAAAAAGGTGAGTAGCTGACCTAAGTTCTTGCAGTTGGGAGCTGATAACATCTGTGTTTTGTCCTTCTAGTAACAATTGAGCATATGGCCAATAAATTACCTTGTAAGAATTTTGATTAGAAAGTATAAGCTTTTTACTTACTGCTATCTACCTTACTGGTAGTTGCATTGTATCATTTGTAACATGGCTTCATGGATTTTCTATTTGATTAACTAAAATCTAAATACTGATAATTTAGTTTTCATTTGCCAGCTTAAACATGGAGGTAATTTAACACATTTAAATGTAAAACAACTGAAAGTCTATGAAGTTAATGTTTTTTCATTTTATTACTGAGATATGAGCAATGCATTTTGTGGGACTTAAATATATTTTAGATATATTTTGTATTTACATCAACTTTACTGGGTCCCATTTTGCTGCCTTGGTTTATTCCTGCTGCTATAACAAAATACTTGTGACAGGATAATTTGTAAAGAACAGAAATTTCTTTTCTCACAGTTCCAGAAGCTGGGATGTTGAAGATCAAGGTGCTAGCAGGTTCTGTGCCTGACGAGGGCCCAATCTCTGCTTCCATGACTGTGTCTGTTGTGTGTTCTCCTAATTATCTTAATTATCTCTTAAAGACCCCATATCTTAAGCCTGTCACCCTGGAGACAAAGTTTCAGCACAGGCATTTTGAGTGTCCTATTCTGACTACATCACTTGCCAAATCCATGTGGATTTACTTAATTAGAATCAATGAAGGGGAAGTATAAGAAGTTCCATCTGCAGTGACATAACACAGAAGATAGTCTGTAGTCCCTTCTTTCCTTTTTCCTTTCAGCAGCTTGTTAACATTCAAAGGGACCCTGATCTTCTGATGGCACCTGGATTCTTCTTTTGGAGAACTTCCATGTGCTATATCTGCACAGTCTTGCTGGGTCCACAGAGTGTCCTGCCTCCCGCTAGAAAAAAGGGGAGGCAAGAAGAACCAATGGCTGCTGTCTTATAAAAAAGAAAATGTGTTGTAAAGATATAGGATTCTCAGATTCCCAGGCACCCACCTGAGAAACTGGGCAGAAGTCTGTGGAACTGGCTGAGCATGACATGGCTCTGCATAGGTGTGATGCTGGCACCGTGCTATAGCTGCAGGCCAGTGCAACCAATTGGGCCCTCCTTTTGGTGTCACTTGGCCGCCATCATCTCTCACCTGGCTTGTAACAACAGCATCCTGGCTGTTTTTCCTACTCCTAGCCTTATATTTGCTAGTATTCCTTTTAAAGCATAAAACAATTCATGTCACTCTGATCAAAACTCTCCAGTTACAACCAGGGGGATAATCGATGGGGCCTTGTGCAAATGAAAATGTAGAGCCTCTTGTTCAAAAACTAGAGAATTTCAGGATTAAACCAAGCATGGGGTCAAATATAGGCTCACAGGTCATGGGCCCAGAAAGCTCCTCCCATCCTCAGTGGTTTCCATGTTTACTCAGAGTAACAGTGGAACACTTACATGGACCTGCCTTCCTCTACAGGACTACATCCCCTCTCACTGTGCTGACTTCCAATCTTGCTGCTCTCTCTTCTACTCCCATCACATGAGCCATTGTGGCCTTTTTGCTCTTCAGTAAACACATTAGGCCTGCTGTCTCAGGGCTTTGACGTTTGTAGGAAGTTCCATGGGGACATTCTGTTCCTGGACCTATGCTGGTAGCCGTGAGCCGTATGTGGCTATTAAGCTCTTGAGTTGTGATGTTCTGTAAATGTGAAATGCGTATCTGATGCTGAATATCTATTACAAGGAAAAGAATGTAAGATCTCTCATTAATCATTTTTTCAATTGTATGTTGAAATGTAAATATTCTGGACTTATCAGCTAAAATAAAACATTGTAGTAAAATTAATTTCACCTGTTTCTTTTTATTTTTGTACTGTGACTACTAGAAATTTTAGAATTACCTTTGTGGTTCCCATTATGTTTGTGTTGGACAGAACTACTCTAAATATCCACACGTTTCATTCCTTGGCTTTTTTCAAGTTTCTGCTCTAGTCAGTGGTACTTTGTTGTAGCCCTTCTTTGCCCCTCTGACATAAAATAGCACAACCACCCATGTTCCTACCCTCTGTATTCCTTCATCCAGTTTTATTTTTGTAAGTAGAACTTATCACCATCTGACAAATGTATATATTTTAAAATTTGTCCTTTTATATTACTAGAATGTAAATTCCAGGAGGACAGATTTTATTCTTTTTCCACTGTTTTATCTTTACCACCCAGAAGGTATACATGGTCATTAAATATTTGTCGAATCGATGAATGTGCTCCATAAACTCTTGGGAAGGAGCATTTATTTGATTGGCCAGAGTCAGGTCACATGCCTACCCCTTACTATGAGGAAGTTCTTTCTTGGGAATTTGACTGCAGAATAGAGGTATGTCCACAACAGATTGTGCCTCTTTATCTCTTAGGAGAGGCTGTGACAAAATGATCACAGAATTCCTAATATCCAGACCCACACCTGCCTATGATTCTGCCTTTTCATCAGGGACTTTTCTGGTCTCTCCAAAACTCTGAGAGACAGATGGTCTCTTCCTAGTGCATTCTTGTTCTGTTATGGTCAGAAAGAAACCTGAACAGGACATTAAATACAGAACAGTGAGGCTCTCATTAAAAAAAAAAAAAAATTAGACTTAAACCGTACCATAGTGACCTTACCAAAGAGTTTAAAGTAGGGACAGTGCATTTGCTTGGAACTCTGAGTACTGGTGCTTTGATAGACATATTATTAATTCATAAACATCAAGATCTTAATGTACAAGGTCCTAGTCATTGGATCTCTCTTGCCTCACCAGCTAATTAATACAGGTAAGTAGAAAAGACCTGTGCAGAGATGGCTAAGGACTGTTGAATCTCAGGACTATCTAGGGCAGGTTGGAATAACGGAGAGACAATTATGGCAGCAAATCTTGGAACATTTCTAAGGAATCACTGGAAGACGCTTCATTTAAAATCTCTAGCAGCACAGGCTAGCAAACACTGATATTTATTAAACTTATGTATATTGAATATGGCATGCTGGATACTCCACTGTGCTTGTCACCTGCACGATGACTCTTGACCATAACCTGGTGAGACAGGTGGAAAGAATAATATAAGGAACTGAGGAATATGAAAGCTGTATTAAGCTTGCCCAAGGTCACACAATCTAGATATAAGGGTGTTTTTTTTTTTTGCCTTTGGGAAAATATAAATTGGTTAATACAAAGCAAGAGAATAAGGTTCATTTTCCTTTGGACTTTAGTTTTTATGAATACAACACCAGTTATGAGATTGTCACAGTTGTTTGTTTTCCTAGGAGGTGGGCCTGAGCATTCTCATTTATTTTTTTTTTAAAGATTTACTTATTTATTTGAAAGGCAAAGTTACCAAGAGATAGGGAGAGATCTTCCATCTGCTGGTTCCCTCCCCAAATGGCCACAATGGCTGGCACTGGGCCAAGCCAAAGCCAGGAGCCTGGAACTCCATCCAAGTGTCCCATGTGGGTGCAGGGGCTCATGGACTTGGGCTATTTTCTGCTGCTTTCCTAGGAACATAAGCAGAAAGCTGGGTGGGTAGTGGAGCAGCTGGGACTAGAACTGGTGCCCAGTGTGGGCATTGCAGATGGTGACTTAATCCACTGCACCACAGCACCAGCCCTAGCACTCTGATTCTTGAGTAAATGACAACTGTTTTCTCAGTAAAAATTTTAGGATGACACTTTCAGTGTGTAAGTGACAAATGAGCACTTTGAGCAATGTGAATATTTTATGAGATTTTAAACTATGCCCTCACCGCCAGACTCAAAGATTTGGGAAGCAATGTGGAAGCTCTTGAATGAAGCCAGTTGTAAGTGATGGCTCCTTTTGGCACCAGGATCACCATATCCACGTGTTTAATCCATATAGATCCTGGATTTGGAAATGCTTCAGGTATATTTGGAGAGGTGGCTCAGCGAGTGTTTACTGATGTATTTGGGAAGGAAATGAAACCATTGGCAGCATAATGATGGGGTGGGAGCTCTGTCATAGTTGCCATATGAAAAGAATAATCCCCAAAGAAGTGATGCACACAATTTGGAAACTGCCTCAAAATGTAGAAATAATACAGAAGCTAATGGGTCAATGAAGCAGTTGTCTTTGGGAGTAGACTCCTTGGAGTTTCAACCACGCTGAGTATAATTGGCTTTTTTAGGGTAAGGTTGGATGGGAACAGCATAAGCTTTGGATTAGGGTGTGTTGGCATGAAAAAATAATAAACTCATGTCAAAGTCAGAGGTGCAGTATTACTTCATATTTCTTTCTCATAGACTTGCTGGCAACTCGTACTGTGTTTTGATGCCAGTAGAACCGAGTAAGTGTCTTTCCCAGCCACGTTTAACCTGGCCAGGCGAAGCTTGCACCTCTGTCAGCTTTGCCCTCAGAGCTCTGCATATCAGAACTCTGCACTCCTACGTAGACCCAGCATGGACACAGGCTGTGAGATCACATGGAGGAGGAACTCAAGCTGAATAAGCAGGAACTCCAGGTGGCAGGCCATCTCTCATTAGGCTTTTGTAAGAAGACTGAGTTCATCCTGGCCCTACTGCCGTATTTGTGACTCTGCTGGCTGGTTCTAAAATGTGATGTTCTTTTAGCAGGGGACAAACATGTGCATGCATGGAAAGTGTTTAGTGGGCTATTCCCTTGTGGCTGGAGTCAGAGGAGCAGTGTGGTTTTCATGCTGCAGCTGTGGCATTATGTTCTCATACGGGACTTCAAACTTCAACTGATGAAGTGCGACCTGACTATTGAGTTTTTGTAGGAAATGTCATAAAACCTTGATGACATTGTACATTTGGAAAGTGTATAATGGCCAGGGTTTGAGGACATGGTAGCACTATTTGAACAAGATCAAATTTGGACTGTTAGGCAGCTTACAGATTTCTTGCAGCACAAACATGCTACCCAAGAAAAATTTTAAAAAGTCGTTATAATTGGACCAAAATTCTGTCTCCACTTCCATATTGGATCTCCATCCCATGAGCAATGTGAATTGATACAGCATAGGTACTTTATTTATTAGGGGTAGAAAAGCAGATGGTGATCTCTGTGGAAGCCAAGTTCACTGGCTGCCTACTAACTGCGTAGATCGCCCTGTGAGTGGGAGAAGGCAGGGAGGAATGAGTGGAGTGGGCTCCTGGGAGCGGTGTATATGGACCTTCCCACATTAGCAGTTTTTTGCTACCTTTTTGTAAGCCTGGTGGTGAAAATTTTGAATGATGATAAGCTGGGGGTCATGATGCTATGGAAGTGTGGCTATTAGCATACGAGTTTTTTCATAAGGTTTATAAGGACAAGTGGTACCTTGACAGATGGGTACAGAATATGGAGATTTCCACCTTAGTGTAAAATTGAAGTAAGATGGGGCTGACTTTTTGACTCATACAAGCTCTTTCTCAGTGTTTAAACATCTAGTTGCATTTTTATCCTCATTATTGGCAAACCTCCTGATTTTTTTGGCCACATGCAAAATCATGTTCATTTACTGAGTGCTTTCTGTGTGTCATTCAGTCACTATTCTGGGTCCTGGAGGTTCAAAGAGAAATAAGACATTCTCCAGTCTTCAAGAAGCTGACAGTCTGGCAGGGGGTGATAGACACATGTAATAGTGAATACGGGACAGTGGAAAGCAACACACAGTATGGGTGCCTCTGGCTACCGTAAGCAAGAAGGAATATCTAGAGCCCCAGAGTCTAGTCTGTTCAGCCAAATCAGAGATGCTGCAGAACCAGGATAGTTGTAGGAGACTGAGAGAAGGCACATCTCACTGTGATCTTGCGATGAGGAATGTCAGTCTGTTCAGGTGTATTCTCTGCTGGTGGCTACCACACTCCCTCCTCCCTCTGCCCTCACATCATGCTGTTAGTCAAGATTCACCATTCTGGGACTGAGTTTCAGATTTCACACAAGTGCCTCTGATCGGCAGGGTCTACCCAGGCCCTCTCTTCAAAGGTGGCTCCAAGCTTTGCACTTGAAGTTTCCACTCAGTCCTGTGCTACTCACTCGGAGAAGTCTTTGTTGATCCTTCAGTTGGAGAGAGGTTTTACACTCTTAGAGACGAATTCTTGGCTCAATTTGGAATTATGCACTCGTTTGGTGAGTGTTGGCTTCCCTACAGGGCTCACGGGGCCACTGAGTGCCCCTGTCAGGATCCCCAAGATATTCAGCTTCTTGCAAAATTCTTGGCATGTAATGGCCCTCCATAAAAATGAGCTCAGCCAATTCTTAACGGAATGAGAACTTGCTTTGAGATCTGCTTCTGGTCCAAGAATATCGTGAGCTCTGAGGAGAGTCATTGCCCTCGTGAAATGTCAACCCCCCCTCGCTGTTCTCAGTACAGCATGTTCTGTGTAGGCTGCAAGATGGAACCATCCCATGAATAATACAACACAGAGGAGGGAATGACTGTTGCTCTACCCACACCTAACACCTCCGGCTTTGGTTCCCTTATCTGTGGAAGGTAAAAAGGAATGAAGCCTTGAGTAAGGGAGCTGAACCTCTCTTCCTTCATTTTCCCTTCTAATAAAAAGAAAGTATGGCATTGATAGAGAATATGTGGTTCTTCTGCAAAGTACCTGCTTCCTTCCCTGGTTCTCACTTCTGACCTAGGATTGTGAGAGATGTCATTGCTGATTATGCATGGCCCTATCTGATTATAATAATGCAAATGATGATTTTTATACTAAAATGATTATTTGCTGTCAGCTGTACCCCTCCTGTCTACCAGACATGACACTAGGGGCTTTTTGTGAGTCCTCCAGTAAACCTCGTTGGCCTACAGGCACTATTCTAATCACCAATTTTGAATGGAGCCTGTGGTTGAGTAATGTGCCCAGAGTAACAGGACAGGACAGTGGTGGGATATTCTTCACCCCCACATTCTTCTAGTAGTTCGGTTTTTTGCCTCCCTCACGAGACAACGAGGATCAGTACTCTGAGAGATTTAAGCAACTTAGCTGAGATTGATCTATAAGGGGGTCTGTTTTTAATACAGAGACATCAGAGATGTAGCCACTACATAGTGTGATAAAAATAGCTAAACAATTAAATTAATAAAACACAACACCAGGTCTGAATTTTTCAAAATATACACTATGTTGCATGAAGGAAAAAGAAAGGCTGCAGTGAAGTGATCTTTGATTCTGGTTACCTTTTCCTTCCTTCATGGCCAGCTTCATGCACCACCACCTGATCTTTCTCTGCTTGTCATTTTGCATCCTTCTGGTTGTTGTCTCAAAGGTGTGATACCTCTAAATAGAACTTGAGACCTCTAAACAGCTCCCTGAGCCAGTCATGGATGAAGTCATGAATTGAGAGAGTCTTCCTGAGTCCTAGGTGGAGCACAGTCAGGTGAAGCCACTCTCTCTGCAGGGAGCTTGCCTTCTAAGGGATAAGGGTCTAGGTACCTTTCTCTGCATTTGAAGCCAGGGACTAGGCTGGCATCCCAAAGTCAAATCTACAGCCAGGTGGACTGTGGTTCTAAGGCACTGCTGCTCAGTGACATGCCAGTGACTACCCCCTGGATACATTTGCCACCATCTAGGGACATTTTTGGTTGTCCTAGCTGGAAAATTGTTGTAAGCATAGGGTGGATAGAGTCCAGTCTATGCTGCTAAACATCCACTATTCACTTCCTAATTACAGATTTCTTTCCTTCCTCTGTATGGATCACCTTACTCATATTGGTTGTCTAGAGATACTATTTAAATGTTTTTGACTTAATGTAACAGACATTTCTGTCCCCTTTGAGCAGTACCTTAGTTGATAGGATAAATGTTTTACCTGCCCTTATATTGTGGCATCATTTTGGGCAGCTTAGAGAAGTGGCCATCCTGGCATTGTGTGTGCATAGGATTACACGTGGTGTGTGGACTGTTGCTGTTTCTTTATACCTGTAATTTTCATATCTGATTATCTAAACATGAGAATGCAGTCAGCACATATGGCATTCTTGAGCTATTAAAAACTTTAAGCTTCTTTTAATTGATCTAATCACTATGATCATGATATGAGCCAGTTTGGAGCAAGCTGCTGATCAGGTATAGTTTAGGGAAAGCATACCTCGAATAAACTGATAAGAACAGATATTACAGTTGATCTTAGCCAAAAGGCTGAGAAGCGATAATACCACGAATAAAACATCTCATTTAGGCAGAACAGAGGCATCACCACTTAAACAAACCTGCCAGCATTTGGAAAACAGGGACCTTTGAAACTAATGTTATCCTTCTCCCCCCCCAAAAAAAAAATTTCATTTGATCAGCCCATTGGTATGAAAATATGATTTCTATATTCCCATTAAATATATTTTTGTGGCATAAGGCAAAATTATGTGTTCAGTGCAAGCTGAATATAGTCCTAATATACTGGTTAAATATTACTAATTAACAAAGTTTTATGTAGATTAGTGCTTGTGGTTTGATGGTTCCTTTGAATAGTGTCTTCCTGGATACAGAAAATCTAAGAAAAAGCTAATGCTATATACCATTATTACATAAATTTTCTGTAAGTCTTCTGTGTTTGTAGAGTATCATTGTGTCACTGGACCGAAGTTGAAAAATTTTTGCCTGTGCATTGTTTGATATTGTGCCTTCATCATGGCAAACAGGTTATGCCTTGGGTTCTAGTCGAAATTTATGCTACAGGACAAATAATCACCAACAGTACATGACCACCAGTATTGGCTGGAATTCTTTGCTGCTTGGTGAAGTCCTGGGGAAAAGACAGTTTGGTGATTTTAACCAGTATGTCCTGTTCTCCAGAAGTCCATTTTGCACCACTGAAGTGGTGTGTCAGAAGTCCCTTTGTCTGTGTGATGTGTCTCTTGAATAGAGATTGTGGCTGCCTTGGTAAATGTAAGCTTCTCTGGGAGCAGTGAACTCCCCAGCTTCCTCCTTCATGGATATTGCAGGGCTGGGAAGGCCCTTGAAATCGTTTGACCTGGCCCTGCCAAGGCAACTGTGGGTGGGACTCAAAATTCATTAAATCTGTAGCAGGCTAAGTTTTAGCTTGATCATTCTGTGTGACCCATGGTGATGTTATTAATAAATAAATGGTTCTTGCCAGAAAAATGGTTCCCTACCCTGTAGGGATTTGAAGTTGTCCTTCTCTTAGAGACGACTTTGATAAAATTACATTTTATTATCAAAGGAACCAAAGTTTGACAGATCTGCCTTCTGACGGAGCAGTTAAAGAGATTTAGCGAAGCCTGCTCACACACTGATGCATTCATTCAGCATCTCTGGGCCTTGTCTTCCTTAGCCATGTCTGTCTTTCCTTGGGCTCTGTGGAGCACAGTTCAATATTATTTCACCTCAAAAGACATATGAGTATGGGTATGCTGATGAAACCTGAGCAGTCCTGAAGCTGGAAATATCAGAGCTAAGAGTAAAAATCACAGAGACTTACTGGGTCCTCCTGGCCAGCCTCTGCATGTTCTTACATAGGAGATGAAGTGACTTGTTGAGGTCACAGGGCTCATGAAAGACAGCACCTGGGCTACACCCAGGTATATGAAACTGATGACATTTTTCATGTCTAAGCATCTGTTGCAAATGAAGCCATGGCCATCATGCCGTACCCTAGCCAGCTTACCTGCCTTCCTACAATCTAGCCCCCCACCAATGTGTGTTCTGCATCTGCGGGGAACTCAAAATCCATCCTATTGAAGAAGTATAATTTCTGCCCTGTGATTGCCTACACTCATCGAGGAAATCACTAAACAGGAAATCACAGTAGAATATACAACACATGTTGTGTTGGCCAGGTATACAGGCAGGATGGAGGGTTACCTCTACAAGCACAAGGGGACTTCGTGGAGAAGTTGATTAAGTGGAGAGCCTAGGGGCTTAGGAGTTGTCCAGTCAAAGCAACACGGGGCCAGCGCCGTGGCTCACTTGGTTAATCCTCCACCTGCAGTGCCGGCATCCCACATGGGTGCCAGGTTCTAGTCCCAGTTGCTCCTTTTCCAGTCTAGCTCTCTGCTGTGGCCCGGGAGGGCAGTGGAAGATGGCCCAAGTGCTTAGGCCTCTGCACCTGCATGGGAGACCAGAAGGAAGCACCTGGCTCCTGGCTTTAGATCGGCGTAGCTCTGGCCATAGTGGCCATTTGGAGGGTGAACCAACGGAAGGAAGACCTTTCTCTCTGTCTCTCTCTCTCTCTCTCACTGTCTAACTGTATCTGTCAAATGAAAAAAAAAAAAAAGCAGCAGGAACAGCATTTGCATGGGTTTGGCAGGAAGAGGTAATACAGTGCCTTTGGTGGACTTAGGAATAATTGTGTATAACTGGGCCATACTTCCTACTCCATTTAGGAAACAAATTTTGCACTTAGGAGCTTTTGTGTTGTCTGTGTCTTCTGGTAATCAAGTACATCACTAAAGTTTGGGAGTCATCCTCACTTCGATATTGTGAAAGTTCTAGCTGGACTCTTGTGGCTTACAGGTGGGAACAGGGATGATCTATGGGATTTCAAAATGCAGTTCAGGGCCAGAGCATGCTGAGAATTGGTTCTTGTTCAATGAGAGTGCTGACCCCAAGCCAGGGAAGCCAAGTTCTCCTTGAAATAAATATTTGCTTCTGAGTTAAGACCTTTTATTCTGTACTCAATTTCACCAGGATATTATTTTCTTTCTCCTCTAAAGGCTTGTTTATAATTATGTGCAAAGTCCCTTGAAGAGTTAAAATAAAAATGCCCAAAGTGCCCTGACCCTGGTTGCTCCCCTGGTGGGTACTGCCTTCTTGGCACATCCATCAATCTCGGCTGCCAGCTGGTGCTTCCAGTTTTGTGATTTGGGATTAGAGGTGGTCGTGTCTTTACATAGCTCAGTCTGGAGATGATTCCGTTTTTCTTCCCACATACTCCCCAGGCCATTTGATTTAAATCAGCCTTATTTATGTGGGAAGGGGAATTTTCTGTCTTTTTTTTTTTTAACTTATCCTGTGTTTGGCAATGGATTCCGCTTTGCTGTGAAGAGTTCATGCATATCTTTATTAGCATTTATCATATTGGATTGTAAGGGGAGGCCATAATTCAAAAGTTTTATAATACATGTCTAAGGTTTCCCATAAGAATAAATGTAATGTAGGAGTAATGTGTTCCTAGGGCATAGAACCTCACAGCACAGTGGGTAATGGGCGTCTTTCAACTGTTCGATACTGTAGTCTCATTGGCAATATTTTTTTTCTTTTATATTTACCTGGTTATGATATGACTCCTGCAAGCTACAAGCTTTAACTGCTTTAGATAGACTTTTTATTTTTGAAGAAGCTGAACTTGAAATTAACGGACTGTATTGTGATTTGGGGCCTGGCATTCTATCACACCTCTTTATAGATTTATGATTTTGATTTTTGGCCAATATAATTATAGTTTATAAAAGTAATTTACAGTTCTAACAACAGTGGTGTGATGAATAGAATTCTGTGATGGGTTCCGAGATTACCCCAACTCCCTGGTGAACATGCCCTGAGTAACATCTGGGACTGTGAACGCAGTGGATTTTGTTCCTGTCATCCGGTTATGTTTAAGAAACGGAGAGCGTTTGAGTGGGTCCATTAAATCTAGGTTTTGAGGTCGGAGATTCAAACTGTGAGGGGGATTCAAAGCATGAGAAGTTCTCTACCTTGACATAAAAGTGGAGGGGGTTCTCATGACAAGGACCCTGGGCAGCGCCTAGGGCTGGGTGTGGATCCTGGCTGATTCTCCCAGGGAAGCAAGGACCACAATCTTATTATGACAGGAAACTGAATTTTGCCAACCGAAATGACAAGTATGGAAGTGAATTTTCCCCTGGAGCCTCCCAACACCTATCCTGACAGCTTGATTTCAGATCTTGAGCAGAGATCTCAGCCATGCTGTGCCGAAATTTTGGCCTACACAACTGCAAATTGATAAAACGGATGTTGCTTTAGGCCACTAGTTGGTAGCATTTTTTTCCTTTACATAGCAATAGGAAAAAAAAAAAACTGGTACAACTACAGATTAAAATAACTGCTCACTAGTGCCCAAACATCTCCGGTAAGTTCAGAGGCAAGTAACCTGCAGCAGAGTTAATGGGATACTGAGAAAGAGTGTTGGTCCACTCTAGGTGGCACCACTTGTACCTGGAGCAAAAGTAGTTTCCAGTGCTCTGGCTGCTCAGCTTAGAAGTCATGGGAATGTTGATGAAATTTTATCATTTTAGGAGGATTTTCACTACTTCAAAATGTTTGCATAGGAATGAACCTTTTTACTTTTTTTTTTCAGATTGTATTATTCAAGATCAGATAACTAAGAGGTACTAAAATGTGACGTTGCATGTTTGGGTCTCTTTTCCCATTAAACCCTGAGCTCAATAAAGGAAGTAACTAGATCTTCCTTACCTTTGTATGCTTAGTATGTTACAGGTAGTTAATAAATATTACATGAAAAATTGAAATATGATAAAATGAATAAACAGATCCATCCAAAGTTCTGATTACATTCAGAATGAGTACACAAATAGGGTTGACTGTGTTCTAAGAAAACTTCATTTGCAGAAACAGTCAGTGAGCCAGATGGGCCCATGAGCTTGTAGTTTGCTGGACTCTGGTATTAGATCACAAGTAGTTATAGCCTATAGGGAGTGCTGACATATAACAATTTTAACAATAAGTTTAAAGATTTTTAAAAACAAACTGTACTATTTAATAGAGTTAAACAAGGTATACTTCTTTTCCAGCCTTTGTTTACTGTTTACCTGAGACCTTCCTGGTGCAATGGGATGTCTTACATAGGTTACTTTCTGTAGCTTTTTATGTAAGTGAAGTCTTCATGAAGCATGTCTAAGCAAACAGCATGTATTCAAATGAATAGCATCTAGTGACACGGGTTTTCCTTTAGTCTTAAAATACGAAGTTAAACTCTTTATGTCACATATGATACCCTGACATTTAAAAGCTTATGAAGGGTGGCATACACACACTGCTGCTCTCTCCACGTTCTGAGTATTTGTGACTTTGTGAAGAGCTGGAAGCAGAGTGGCTAGGTGGGAAGGTGAGAACTGAGGCAATGATCCTACAGTCAGTCTATTTTCAGCGACCTCTTTCATGAAACATGCAGGGGAGCGTTCTTTGGGACAGGTAGATGACAGGTGTAAAGTATCAAGCAGCCCAGGCAAAAGAAAGGCGAGGCAGTTGTCCAAAGCTCCTTAATCCATTTAGGGAAAGTCTTCACCCAGGAATTCATTCTAAGAAAGAAATTAAGAATGTAGGCACTGATTTAGCTACAGGCTGTAGCTTAGCACGGTTCTTTGAGAAAAACATTTTTTTTTTTCTTTTGGCTGATCAGTGAAAGTGTCCAAAGTGATGGAGTAGCTAAATAACTGAAAGTGTGTTCCTTTGTAGATGCTCAGCCAGTAGAAATGATGTTATAGGAGATTTAAGGACAGAAGAAGATACTATGTTATTTTGTTAATTGAAATAAAGTGTTTATGGTGCGTGTGTACAGAAAGACACTTGAGAATGCCTTTGGTTTCCCTATACCCTCACCACTGCTTCACTTTCTAAGCTTATTTTTATTTTTAAGAAGTTTATATACACACATATACAAGTATGCATGCATGCATCAGTATAATTCATTTGTTAAGAGCATGGACTGTGACAGGCCTGGCTTTGAATCTCAGCGCCATCACTTAGAAGCTTTTTAACCTTACACGAGTTACTGACATATCCTTGGCCTGAGTTTTCCTATCTTTACAGTGAGCAGAAGCTCACATCTCACTTTCAGTCTCAATTTTTCTCAACATAGCAGGCTCCGAAGAGGTATTTGTAGAATGAACAACATGCCTATCACTGCTGGTATACAGCAGATTATTATTTTATACTAAAAGAATTTAACTGATAAATGCATCAACTCAAGAGTTCAGAAAGTAGAACTACTTTCTAAAGATCATTTTAAATTGATTTTTAAATTCACATACAGTAAAATTCATTCCTTGTGCTGGGCAGTTCTATGAGTTTTAACAAACACATGAATTGAGTCCTTCCATGTTCATGATGCAGAATAGCTCTGTAACCTCCAAAACCTCCCTTGTGCTGCTCCCTTTATGGCCAACCTCTCCCTCCAGCCCCCAGTCGCTGGCAACCACTAATTTGTCCCCAATCCCTATAGTTTTGTCTTTTCCAGAATCTTATAGAGATGGGATCATCCAGGACATGTGTACAGGCTTTTGCATCTGGCTTCTTTCACTTAGCACAATGCATTTGAAATTCATCCATGTTGTGGCCTTTATCAATAGTTCATTTTAAAGATAATAGTTTTAAAGATAACTCTGAGAGTAACCCTGTGATTTATGAAAATGTCCGTATCAGAACTATGTGGTCTTTTATACCCGAAGTTGTCCTGAAGCCAGAGTTGCGAAAGGGTAGAACGTTAACACTAAAGACCATGCTCACACTGCCGCTTGAAAAATTGAAGGGTTTGAGAGCCAGAAATGAAATATAAAACCCAGACCAGCTTAACTCAGAGTGACACCACTGTCCAGAGCTCTTGATGCTCAGTTTGCAAAGCTACATTAAAAATTAGGTGGGGTCAACCAATAGTCGATAATTCTGATGGGGAACCAATGAAAAACTTTTCAGAAGGGCAGAGAGGGGCATACTTGTGTGTGCCTGTGTGGGTGTGCATGTGTGTGTTGTGTTGAAATGAAAACATTGAAATATTTTTAGAAGGAAAAGAAACCAGCACTTTTTTGTATATAGAGTTAGAAAAAATAATTTTATATCACCATTTTTCTCCCAAAAGGGGTAAGTTTGTGTCAATCCATCTTCCCTCCTTTTCTAGATCTCATAATATATAGGGAATAGTTCGGGGAGTGACCAGAGGTATCACTGAAGCTATGCTTGGAGCCAGCACTGTGGTGTAGCAGGTAAAGCCACCTCCTGCAGTGCCAACACCCTGTATGGATGCCAGTTGGAGTCCCGGCTGCTCCACTTCCAGTCTGGCTCTCTACTATGGCCTGGGAAAGTAACACAAGATGGGCCAAGTCCTTGGGCCCCTGCACCCATGTGGGAGACTGGGAAGAAGCTCCTGGCTCATGGATTCAGATCAGCACAGCTCCAGCCATTGTGGCCATCTGGGGAATGAACCAGCGGATGGAAGACTCACTCTCTCTCTCTCTCTCTCTCTCTCTCTCTCTGCCTCTCTGCCTTTCAAATAAATTAATAATTTTTTTTTAAAAGAAGCTATGCTCACCCCTGGAGCAACTATACAGTTTTGGCCAAGCCTTTTATTATTTTTTAATAAGATTTATTTTATATATTTGAAAGGCAGAGAGAGAGAGAGATAGATCTACCATCTGCTGGTTCACGCCCCAAAGATTTGACTACAACAGTGAGGTCTGGGCCAGGGCAAAACCAGGAGCCAAGAACTCCATCCAGGCCTCCCACTTGGGGGTAGGCACCCAAGTACCTGAGCCATCTTCTGCTGCCTTCCCAGGTGCTTTAGCAGGGCACTTCATTGGAAGTGTAGCTTCCAGGACTTGAACCCTCTCTCTGTTATAGGATGCCACCTTGCAAGCAGTGGCTTAATGCCCTGGACCACTGCCCTGGCCAAGCCTTTTAAATTCGATAAGTGTGGCCTACTGAGCACCACATCCTGGAGAAGGGTACAGAGGTGTGCAGTGTTGCCCTGAAGCCTGAACCAGGAGTAGTCATTTTATTGATTATTCGTCCCGTTTACCTTTTACCTCAAAAGAAATAGTACGATTTTATTTTTAAATAGTTAGCTTATATCTTTGGGCCATATCATGCCTCTTTTTAAAAAAGAAACAACAATGTAGCTTTTTCATTATTAAAAATCAAATTAGGTTTTTGAAAATGGAATCTCTAATTTACATGGACTGTTTAGCTATATTCTTGGTTTAAAGCAATGAATGAAGTAAATATTTAACCTTGATAACAAAAATTCATATGTATGATTTATAATCTGAAATGTGGAAAGGAGAGAAGGAAATTCCAAAAAGAGCATGAAACATTTTCTGATTTAAATTGGTTACAGTAATGTATGCTGATATACATTTGTATATATCAGCTAATTTTCCTCTGCATTATTTTAAGCCTCCATTTGAAAATATTTATTTAAGCATACTGTAATAGCGGTTAACTGTTAAGAGACACAGAATTGAGTTTGGTTGCTTAGTTACTGAATGTTAAGGATCCAGAACTCAGCTCGGTTACTTAGTTCCTGAGTGGGATAGATACAGAACTTATTTAAGCATCCCAGGTAATTTAGGTATTTGCTTCAAGTTAAATCTCTGGTAGACATGGGAATTGTCATAAGGAGGTATATGTTAGTTGCCATGTTCAAATCTAAACTCTTGGAAACTGTACTTGAAGAATTGTAATTGTGTCTTTGGTATTTCATTTCCGTTCAAAGTTCAAACATTTGTTGTATATTTTTGTGTGGTTTATGTATTTTTTTCACAGCAGTGCCACAAGAGCTTTATTTAGAAATCTCAGCTAAATATTTTTTTCTTTGACTAATTCATCCCCTAAAGTCCCTTTCCTCCTTTTGTGGAGTCTCAGCGATCAAAGATTGAGAACTCAGCAGAGGCTGTGCTAAATGTTATGGTAGTTGACAAACGAGTTTGGTTAGATAAGTGTCCCAATTGGAGTGTCAGTGCTGATTAGTCTGGCCCACAGAGAGAAGAAAAAGGTAGAAAATAATGCCCAAAATGCTTACAAAATCAATGCTCTGTGATAGGAAAAGAGCCTGAGACACCATCCCTGTGCTGAATTGAAGGAAAATCAAGCACATCAATTTTAGCTATGGAAATTGCCTTAGAGTGTGCGGGAGGTGCTAATTTGCTCAGACATCTTTTGGCAAACTTGCATTGTAGACTCTGCTCAATACTGTTGTTATTTATGTGCAGTAGTGCCTGTAGCCAGAGAGCTATCTTTCTGAACTTGCCCCTTTCTAACTGAGAATAAAGGTTTGAGGAATATAGGAGATGTCAGTAGCAACAAGCAACTTGAATTCCCCAAGATAAAGACCATGGCTGGGAAGAATTGAGCAGGCAAGTGAAGGTTACTGACTCTGCATTAATAATAAATTTACGAGAGTGCAGAACAGATCATGCCAGGCCATCTTTATCGTTTTCTAGGTGGACGTGCAAGATTAAAGAAAGGAATTCAATAGCGGTAATATCTGGAATTGAGTAAATCATCTAATTCAGTGTCTCCACAAATCTTTGGGGGCAGTGGGGGTGGGGGCAGTGGAGGGGGAGAACCTCAATGAGAATTGGCTCTGAGCACTGTCATGTGGATTCAATTTGGCTGTTGTAATAAATTACAATGGAACAAGGTCCATTGGGACGATGTTGGGATCAATAGAAGGTCAGGCTGTAACATCTCCAGCAGTGGTCTGGAAGAATGGATAACATACTTTATTAAGCTTGGCAGGCCAGGAGGGTTTGGAACTGTTGTGGTCACCACCATTGTCATTAGCCTTTATGAAGCACCTGTTGGGTATGGGGCACTCTAGGGGCTCTTAGATGAAAGCTAAAATACATACAATGGTCAAAATGGTCAAACTCTTTAGGAAAGCGGAGAATAAATACAGGTTTTTTTGAAGGTTTACAAGGATGTCTGGTGTAGTACTGAGTCTTTTTTATGATTTATTTTTTTAAATCATAATGACACCCTTTGAAAGAAATTTTTTCTTCCCATTTTACAGGTGGAAAAAGTGAGGGATAGAGAGTTACAATAGATACTGCAACTGGTAAATAGCAAAAAATAGGTTGTGAACTGAAGTAGTCTGGATTTTACCTTTAACCACTACTCTATGTGTATAAATATGCATAAATATTTCTATATGCTTATGGACAAAGACTGTGTTTCTTTTTGGTTTATGTATTCATTTGTTCATTCATTCAGCAAATATTTTAAATGAACTTTAGATGGTCCCAGTGTAGTAGAGGAGACAGAACCTATTCAAAGATAATTGGAAAAAAAAATGGTAAAAGCATGACTCTGATACAGTTATAAAATGAACACATGTTAAAGATTTTACTTAACTCATTAATCAATGGGGGAAAAGGCAGATGTTAGAACAGGATAGAGAATCTGGAGAACAGATACATTTATAGGTCAGGAATATTGAAATGAATGTGCAGACAGATGCAAAGCTCTGTTTTCCCCAAGTGCACAGGGGAAGTCAGTGAAATCTGTACTAGACAGATCAGAATCTGCATATTTGGCTTTATTTATTTATAGAAAGATTTGTTTATTTGAAAGGCAGAGTGACAGAGTAGGAAGAGAGAGAGAGAGAATGAACATCTAAACATCCAAGTGCTCTTTTGTTCTGGCTCCCTTCCCAAATGCAACAGTCTGGGCTGGGCCAGCTGGAAATACAGAGCCAGGTACTCCACCTGGATTTCCTACTAGGGGGGCATGAGCCCAAGTTCTTGGGCCATTATCTGTTGCCTCTCAGGCACATTAACAGGAAGTTGGATTGGAAGTGGAATAGCCTGGATTCAAATGAGACCTTCTGATATGGAATGTGGCTATCTTAAGCAGTAGCTTAAACTGCTGTGCCACAACACCCACCTCCAGAATCTATATGTTTGTAGACAATAATTATTTTCATTGCTGTAAGTTTTATATAGTTTTCCAAGTTGTATGAAAGCCCAGTGATGAGGAAAAACTAGACTCAGCTAACCTGAAAGGGTATCAGCTGAACAATAATTTTCTGTTGCAGTGTGGTCTTCCTACAATGCTACAGAAGTAATTGTGATGCGATACAAGAGGGTATGATTTGGGACAAAAAAGTTAAATACACAGTATATGCCCCACTCACCTAAATTGTTCAGAGAGGGCAAAGATAGTAATTAAAATAAGAATACTTGAGTCTGAAGGCATTTGAGCTTTCAGATGAGGAGAACTGAGTCGCTGAGTTTTGCCTAAGGTCAGTTCTCTCCTGAGTCCAAAAAACCTTGTAATTTCTCAGCCTTTTGTGATCGCCTCTCTTCCCCTTGGCCACAGGAAGGTAGAAAGGTCCCATACCAAAGTGTCTGCAGAGGACAAGAAAAAATAAGCCCAATCAGTCAGGGTTCTCCGGAGAAACAAAACCAATGGGATGTACTTTTATAGAAAGAAATAGACTCATGTTGTTGTGGAGTCCCAGATCTGCCAAGGAAGGCCAGCAGGTTGGAGTCCAAGGCAGTCTGTTTGTGAGCTGGGAAGAGCTGATGTTGCAGATGAAGTTTGATGACATCTGGTGGAGAATTCCTTCTTGCTTGGAGTGGGGCTCGGCCATTTGTTCTTTCCAGGCCTTCAGCTGGTTAGACAAGGTCCACCTCCTTGCTTTACTCAGAGACCACTGACTTAAATGTTGATCTCATCTAAACACACCCTCTTGGAAGTATCCATGCTTATGTGTGATTAAATATCTTGAAATGATGATCTGGCCAATTTGACACATAGGATTATCCAGCACGCCATATCAGGGGCCCAGGGAACTTCACCTGGCCAGAGAGGTGAATTAAGGTGGGAACAGAGGTGGGAAGGAGACCCAGAATCCCTCCTGGGGGTTGATAAGGCAAGCAATAGGAAGATTGAGAGTCTGAAGGCAGAATTGTTCCAACTTCAGAGCTTTTCCAAGAGCTGACTTCTTCTGGAGTAGGTCCATGGGTCACAACAGTCATAGGTGTGCCTAGTCTCATGTGTGTGCATCTGCCTGGTTAGGGTAGGTATCCACCTAACTGAAGAATAGGAGTGAGTTCAGGAGGGGTTTCCAGATGAGGAGAGCTGCTTATTTAGTCTAGGATATCTTTTTTAAAAATTACTTATTTATTTGAAAAGCAGAGAGACAAGCAAAGAGCTCTGCCATCAGCTGGTTCACTCCCCAAAAGTCTGCAACAGCTGGTTCTGGGCTAGTCCCAAGCCAGGAGCTGAGAGCTCAGTCCAGCCTTCCAATTAGATGACAGGAAGTCAACTACTCGAGCCATCACTTGCTGCCTCCCAGAGTGTGCATTTGCGGGAATCTGAGAGTGAGAGGAACAGAACCAGGACTTGAACCCAAGCATTCCAATGTGGAATACAGGCATCTCGAGCAATTTTTTTCATTATTATTATTTTATTTAACAGGTAGAGTTATAGACAGAGAGAGAGAGAGAGACAGAGAGAGAGAGAGAAAGGTCTTCCTTCCGTTGGTTCACTCCCTAAATGGCCACTATGGCCGGCACCGTGCCTATCCGAAGCCGGGAGCCAGGTGCTTCCTCCTGGTCTCCCATGGAAGTGCAGGGGCCCAAGCACTTGGACCATTTTCCACTGCCCTCCCGGGCCACAGCAGAGAGCTGGACTGGAAGAGGAACAATCAGGACTAGAACCTGGCGCCCATATGGGATGCCGGTGCCGCAAGGCGAGGATTAACCAAGTGAGCCGTGGCGCCGGCCCCTCGAGCAGTGTTTTAACCACTAGGCCAGGTGTGTACTCACTCTCCTCCTTGTCCCCGCTCCAAAGCACTTCTCTGAAAATCACATTGATTATGTCACTGTGAAGATACCTGAAAACCAGAAATGAATTCTTTGGAGAATTAGCATAGGATGTGATGCGAAGTATTCTTTTTAAAAAAGGTGTTACATTCTTTAAAACAAATCCCTAATGTGAATATTTATACTGAACAAGATAGTTCATTCTTTTTTGGCAGACTTGTGACTATTTTCACTTAATTTTCCATTGCTTTCATGCAGCATCCCCACCCTAGCACCTAGCTCCATGCACTCAGGCACACTCAGTCTGACTCTCCTGCCTGCCCTGTGTTGGCCCCTGATGGGGATGCTTATCTTCCCTAGCATCCCTCTTGAGAAGGGTCACTTAGTGGTACAGGTCAGTGTCCCAGTGTGCTCATCAGTGCCTCTCCAGATGCACAAAGTTCCAGAAATGGTCCTTGGTGTTCCACCTCAATGCTCACATTCAGAATCTGTTTGCAAAACAGACCCTGTTGGTGTTGTCCACCCACATCTGCTCTTTGCTCAGAAGAGCACTTTGCCATGGTAGGTACACCAATCGGTGTTTGTTGGATGGGTCAGTATGTGTTCAGTTCTGTAGATCTGTATTCAGACTGTCAGTGTAATTACTGTTTTATCTGCTAACAGCAGCTAACATTTGTTGAGTCGTTCCTCTGTATCAGGTATTATGTTAGGCCTTTACGTGCCTGTGAGTAACTTCCTTATGTTCTGCGTCCTTCCTCTCCTGCCGCCTTCTCAATGAAGCTTACCCTGGCCACTTTAGCCATAGTGGAGACTGCTTGTTCCCACTCTAGCAGTCCTCATTGTTTGTACCTTGCTCTACCTGTTCTTTTCTCCCATATTTTCATCTTTCAATACACTCTGTTACCTATTGTTTTTATTTATTGACTTTCATCCCTCTCCCTGTACCAGCATCTAAGTTCCACCAGGTCAAGGATCACTTTCTGTTTTATTTGTTAATATACCCCAAGTGTCCTGATGAGCATCTCTGGTGTATCAGGGACTCATTCACATAGGGGGAACGTAGTGAATGGGTATCTCTTAGTTGTCATAACACCCTCACGTGTACTAGTCTAAGTAGTACTCAGAATACCAGGTAGGTACTCGCCTTATCCTACTTTAACAGAAGAAGACAGGGTTCTCAGAAATTTCTCTGGTGCTGAATTTTAGGTGTACCTTAGATATGCAGAAAAACTATGCAGTTAAGTTAGAACCCTACCTATTCACTTAGCTGGGATTTTGCCAGAGACTTTGCAAGTGAAAAGAATCTAGCAGTTCTGAAGATTCCACAGGCTCAGAGCAAGACCCAGAAATAGTGAAGCAATGTGGGACTTGATGCTGATAAATTAAAAGAAAGAAAATGTCAAACACTATTAATATGAGGAATGATTATTTAGTAGGTACAAAAGTTTTTGTCTTAGAAAATTAAAACAATTTCTATAGTTGGATGGTGGTGATGACTACTCAGCAATGTGAAGGTACTTAATGCCACTGAACTGGACATTTGAAATGATTTAGATGGTAAATTTTTTTAAAGACTTATTTATTTATTTGACATGTAGAGTTACAGACAGAGAGAGGGAGAGACAGAGAGAAAGGTCTTCCATACGCTGGTTCACTCCACAAATGGCCACAATGGCCAGAACTGAGCTGATCTAAAGCCAGGAGCTTCTTCCCGGTCTCCAACATGGGTACAGGGGCCAAGCACTTGCACCATCTTCTACTGCTTTCCCAGCCAGGGAAATGGGATGCCGGCGCAGCAGGCACAGGCTTAGCCCACTACTCCACAGTGCTGTTCCCTAGATGGTAAATTTTGTGTTAGGTGTATTTTACCACAATTAAAATGCAAAATGGAATTTTTAAAAGTGTTATAATTTAACACTCATTGTTAATGATGTATGTGTGTGGAGGAAGGAGAAGGTGAGAAATAAAATAATTTTATTAGGGCAGTGGAGGGAGAAAATGCCTGGGGTTATCGGCAAAATTTTAAAAGGACCTGTTCCTGAACACGTGGTTCTCTCTCTCTTACACTCTCCTCTCTCTTTTTCCTTTTTCGCCCCTGCCCACCGGTCTGTCAGGTTTCCCCAATAAACTCTTTCCCTTAAAAATAAAAAAGAAGAAGAAGAAAAAAAATGCTGGGATTAGATTGTGGTTTTTCTCTTTTGCTTTAGACCTACCTTTTGCTTTAGACCAGGTCTTTAACCTCTGTGAGCCTCAGTTTCCCCTGTCTCTGTTGTGGACATGATCATAGTACCTACATTGCAGAGAAGCCATGAGGATTCATGAAGGAATGAAAAGGGCCTACCACAAAGCCTGGCTTCCAAAGAGTTCTTCTTGTAGGAACATTTCAAATCAAATGATAGGGAAAGATACCTTTGTTCTTGCTGAACCTTTGATGTATTGATTGGTTCTATGTTAAGGCAGAGTGCAAGACTGAAAACTCCACAAGAACAGATCGAGGGAGAGCACACATGCCACACAATACTTTCCATTATCCACTCACTCCTATCAGTCTTAAGTATATGACCAGTTATTACAAGCACTGAGCACTCATTGGAAGTGGAGCAGCTGGGACTCGAACCTGTGCTCATATGGGATGCCAGTGCTGCAGGCAGTGGCTTAACCACTCCGCCACTATGCCAGCTCTGAGTTCTCAGTTCTTGAAGCATGTTACCCTTTTGTATGATTTTCTTCCTATGTTCAGGTAGTGCTAGGAGAACGCAACCCTCTTCCAAGGCCTAGACTAGAAACAGATTTATTTCAGGCGAGCTTCAAGGACATGACCCAGCCAGTATTGTTAATCTACGTCTTTATTTCTTTTCTATCTGAGATGTTTGATGGTGGGGCTGCTGGGTTCTGATTTTTCCTTTCTTATTTGGAACATCAAAAAGTTTCCCAGTAGAGACATCACAAAATCATAGCCTGCAAACCTCCTTGTGATGTTTCAACAACTCCAAAGACCCAATGGCACCTATCCTTACGGGAACCGATGTGAATTATCTCTTAGAAAGCAAACAGGCCAAAACATGTATCCTCTAGGGACAGATACTCAGAAGCATTTGTGTCCAGATAAAGCAAAGGTTTTCCCAAGTCAGAGGTTAAGCTCGATGCCTGGCAAAGCAGAATGGTCTGAGGGTTTTGTGTGCATTGTTCATCATTCATGTTTCCATTTCAGAGATGAATTTACTGGGAAGCTAACCATGCTGAAACTGTGCCCCCTCCCTTGCATGGGTCTCTTCCAGAGCCCTGAACGTGTATTTTCATGTTTACATATTTTTGTAAGTTCTGTTAAAGTATGATATTTCTCTAATTCTTTAAATAGTCGACTTAGCCACTAGTACAGGCCTACCTGTAGTACAGGATCTACCCATGCTATTATGGTTGTTGAGATGTGAGCAGACAGATCAAATCACAGCATGGCCACTCTCAACACTAGGGGATGCAAGTGAAGGCAGGAAGAAGATAGACTCTGAGAGACATGGGGCAAGCAGAAGAGTTGGAATGAGTTTGCTGAAACTGAGAAGTCTCTGTGCAGCTGGGTTGTGCTAACAAAGGGGCCTCTGGGCCCCTGGAGAGTGGCAGATCTGGAAGCCAGCCTTGCTTACCACTGCAGTTTGTCTGTCTTGCCTGTTACACAGGACAGTCTAGTAGGAAAAGTACTGCTTGAGTTCTACAGGGCAAACTTGATGACTAATGTCTTTTAAGTCAAATTTCCTCCAAACAATAGAAGCTCAGGTTGTAGATCAGAACCAGACATAAATATATTTGGACATGGATTACAATAAAATTTACTGGTGCTAAAGATAATCAAGCCATTTCATTTTCCATGCATTTTATGGCCTGAAGAAAGTGATATCACTCCTTGGAAGGGAGGAGAATGACTTGCTTCATTTGCTGTTCTGTTGGGAGAGAGAAACTGAAATGTGAAGGCAACCAATGACTGCCTTTTCTCCCCAGCCCTGCCCTCTCTCTCAGGGAACACTGCCATCCCACGGAGAAGGCACCAGCTTGGGGCGTTCCTACGGGCCTCCTCAGGCTTTGCAGCCCGAAGGATGTATCACATTCCCTTTGCTGGCTGGTGCAGTGAGGCAGACTGTTGAGCAGATGTTGATTAATGGGGCCCAGGTTGCTGTGTTTGGCATTGCAGTTTAAGTGTAGCGGTGCTCTGATAGTCTGTACACAGAGGGTCTGTGTCTTGCCCCAGGGAAGGCGCGCTGCAACCCAACAGGAGCATTGTCTTTCAGAGCCTCTGTGTTGCAGTATCCAGTTACGTGGCATGGCCATGAGAGTTGAGAGCCCCAGCATTTGGCCTATATCACATCTTAATTGCTTTTTGGTATAAATGTGCGTGGACAGAGCATGAGAGCAACTCTGAATGACAATGAAAATGGAAGCATCTTGAAAATAACCTTTTGATTGTTACTGTAGCAGTTTTTCCAACTTCCTCACATGGATGTTGCTAGAGCCACTTGATTGTAACTGCTGCTCTAAAAGTGCTAGCCCGTGTTTTGTCGATGGGGTGGTGTCTGCACTGGGGACTTGCTAGCAGTAGGGAGGGACTCAGAGTTTTTTCACCTCCTTCAGACTCAGTTTCCTTGTGGTTAAAATAAGAACACAGAGTATCTTGTCCATGGGAGTGAAATGACTTGATGGATATTAAATGTATCTATCCGGGGGCAATAGTAGCCAGCAGAGAACATGAAACATAATGAGCATTTAGTCTGTAATAGCTCATCTACCTAAATTCAGCACCACATATACAAATGGCATGACTCAGTGATGTCGTTTAGTGCCTACTGTGTTTTCCACCTGGACTTCATTCATTTATTTTCTCAAAATAGAATCAGAAGCAATGGTTTGAATTGGGGTGTCTCTGGAATTGTCATCTGAAGAATCTTGGGCTTCTTTAGTGATGTTTGTTTTCCTCATTCCAACTCAAAGCCTGGTCATCTGGGCCCTGTGTGGGCACAGACCTGCTGTTTCTCTTTCAGGACAGCCTGATGTTCCCTATAGGGAAAATGTGGGATGCAGGTACTACACCTGATTTTATTAAAAGCATGACTTTTTGTTGTTCTCATCCGTTTTCCCAAAGAATCTAGCTTTAATCCTCAAAACCAAATGCATTTTGTGATTGCCACAGAATTGGGAACTGTTAGCAAAGTTTATGGATGATTTGAAGGCACACGTGGGAGTAAACGGTCCTTATCCATCAGAGAGGACAGTGAGCTGCCACTGGCCTGTTAGCCTCTGCATCTCCTACTGCAATCTTCAGGAAGTTACCAGTTTTATTGTCTGGAGTTAAGAGGTGGGAGAGATGTAAACTACTTCAAGATCTTTAACACTTTTAAGGGGTTAGGCTGCTTGATGTTTTAAAGAGTTAGCTTTATCTTGGGCTGGCGCCGTGGCTTAACAGGCTAATCCTCTGCCTTGCGGCGCCGGCACACCAGGTTCTAGTCCTGGTTGGGGCGCCGGATTCTATCCCGGTTGCCTCCCTTCCAGGCCAGCTCTCTGCTGTGGCCCGGGAGTGCAGTGGAGGATGGCCCAAGTGCTTGGGCCCTGCACCCCATGGAAGACCAGGAGAAGCACCTGGCTCCTGGCTTCGGATCAGCATGATGCGCCGGCCGCAGCAGCCATTGGAGGGTGAACCAATGGCAAAAAGGAAGACCTTTCTCTCTGTCTCTCTCTCTCTCTCTCACTATCCACTCTGCCTGTGGGGGGAAAAAAAAAAGAGTTAGCTATATCTTACTAATGTCTGTTTTCCCATATGCCGAGGAAGCTGAGGCCCAAAAGTATTTAAATGGCTTGAGATTATGAAATGGAAAAAAATGAGAATTGAGTTTTCTGGCTTCAGGTAGATAATAAGAGTAATGGCAAGGAAAGAGATAAAAGAAGGAAAATATTTCCTGTGCTAACTCTTGTATTATGTTCTTGGTGCTGCCTGATGTCACCCTGACCTTTGTGATGTAAACACGGCTTGCTTCCCTACCTGCTTCCCATAAGAGGCCTATCCCTCTCCAGGATTCATTTCCATCTACAGAGTCTCCTCTAACTCTTAAAAACAAACAAACAACAACAAAAAAAAGATTTATTTATTTATTTGAAAGGCAGAGTTATAGAGAGACAGACAGAAAGATAGAGGGAGAGAGGTCTTCCATCGGCTGCTTCACTCCCAGACGGCCGCAACAGCTCAAACTGCACTAATCTGGAACCAGGAGCCAGGAGCCTCGAGCCTCTTCCGGGTCTCCCACGCAGCTGTAGGGGCCCAAGGACTTGGATCATCTTCCACTGCTTTCCCAGGCCATAGCAGAGAGCTGGATCGGAAGTGGAGTAGCTGGGACTCGAACTGGCGCCCATGTGGCACTGCAGATGGTGGACTTACCCGCTATGCCACAGTGCCTCCTACCCCTTTTTTTCTGAGATTTATTGATTTATTTGAGAGGCCAAGTTAGAGGGAGGGAGAGAGAGAGAGTCTCCATTTGCTGGTTCACTCCCCAAATGGCTGCAATGGCTAGGGCTGGATCAAGCCAAAGCCAAGAGCCAAGAGCTTCATCCATGTCTCCCCTGTGGATGCTGGGGCCCAAGCACTTGGGTCATCTTCTGCTGCTTTCCCAGGTGCATTACCAGGGAACTGCATTGGAAGTGAAACAGCCAAGACTCAAACCAATGTTCATATGGGATGCTGGCGTCACAGGCAGTGGCTCAACCTGCTCTGCCATCTTCTTAGGATGCCCTTCATGTGTGAGTTTCCATCCCTTGTCACACAGTTGAACTGGTACCTCCCTCCCACAAGGGGTCTGCTTGTTTTACTTACTCAGTCATGGAATACCACCTCCTCCCTTTAATCCCCCTGCTTGCCACTCAACACAAGGCATGTGGGACTGAATGAGTGGCTTTTATAAAACACTGTGGTGAAGTTTCTGGGCTTCTATAATCACAGGGCAGTCTTGAGAAAATGAACTGTCAGGTTTCCCTGATTCCATCAAAGCTTGTGAGCCACAGGCCGCCTCGCTGCATGGTTTCCCATCCCCACTTTTAGCTCGGCAGCTTGCCAAGCTATCTATGACTCCTTCCTCGCCTATTTTCCCTGGCCCACCTGAGAATAGTGGAGTTCCTCTGCCTTCCTACAGACCACACCTGCCTCTAACTGCTCATCTTTCTCCCATAAAAATGATGGTGTAGTTGATGGTTCGTGTTTTCCTAAGCAGGGCAACAGTGCTCCCCAAATAAAATTCGGGCTTTATCTCCTAAAAGTCCAACTGCCAACTCCAGTTTTCTAAAGATGTGTTCATTCTTGGAGCTGCCATACTACCCTAGGGGATAGGTGTTACTGCGATCCCATTTTACAGTCAATGGAACTGAGGCATGAAGAGATTAGTTAACTTGCTGAAAGCCCCACAGAGACCTCATCAGCTCATATCCATGGCATAGGGGTCAGCAAACATTTTCTTAAAAGGCCAGATGGCCTCTATGGCGGATACTCAAGTCTGCCATTTGTAGCAAGAATGCAGGTATAGACATTATGTCCACAAGCGGATATGGCCCAGATTCAATAGGTTTTGTTTACAAAAACAAGTGGTAGGCTGGAAATAACCTGCAGGCCAGAGGCTGCCGGCCCTGACTTTACCATATTGCTGCCTTCTCCCATAATGCTGACTCTCTTTAATATCTCGAAGTTAAACCCAAAGTGGCTTGAAAACAGTATCCAGAATCCATCTGGACACATCACGTTAAGCCCCTTGGCTTTTACTGGCTGAAAGCAGTCGGTAGCTTTGCTCAGAATGGACAAGTCTGTAGTGATTGTTTAACTATCCATCTGGCAGCCATGACGGTGCTGCTCTGAACTTGGTCGGAGACATGCTGGGATTTTACAGTATATTGCTAGTACTTTCTTCTAAGCAAAATAGTGTGCGTACACTGCCACATTTCTCAGAGTGATTTTCTCTCTGGAGCCATGTAGGACCTGAGAGAGCGTAATTTATGCTCCATTTATTGTGTCCAAAAAACAGCAGGAGTTGCTGTTTCTTACATCTTGGGACACTAACTCTGACAAATATATGTGACCAGGTTAAATTTGTGTTTTTTTTTAAATTGCTGCCCAGTGTGTTCTGTTGAGGCAAGTCAATATCCTATTTTGCCTGAGTCAACTTATCCATGGTGAGCTCTGTTTATACAGTGGTCTCATCTCTGTTCTCTGATTCTCACAATTAATGTTGAAAATAAAGATATTTTATCTCTGCTAAAAGAATCCAAAGGAACACTGAAAACTACACTTCAGGTTTTCATTTTTGGCAATTCAGAAAGTTGTAAGTGGCCAAAGGTTGGCTCTTTTTCTATGTCTCTATATCTCTAATTGTCTCTGATTAGCTCTCTCTGTCTCATAAACACTTATGAAGATAATCATTATTTGAAAACTTTCAGTTTAGAATTGTTTTATTGCTGATTTATCACATAAGCCCCTGAAAATAAGGGTTTCTGATGAAAATGTTGAAACTAACCTTAATCCGTTGGTAAACGTTTTCACTCTAGTTCACATCTGGATTCCAAGAGGGCTTGAAACATACAAATCCTAAGTTTCATTTCTTCAGAACATGCAGAGCAAAGTTCAGTGAACCCAGAGCCCCTGGAAGTGCATCATCCTGAGCTGTGTCCCCCTTGGGCTAGAGAATCCCTCTCAAATCCTTACAAGTGGGGTAGGGGCTTACTTTTCTCTGTAAAGACCTTATAAGAGCTTCTTACCTGCTTCCCCTTAGAACTACTACCTTAGAAAAGTCAAGAAGATGTTCCAGAACATCTTCTGCAGACTAATACTTCTTGTGTTTTTTTATGTCTATTTTCCTATTAATTCTTTGTTTTAAAAAGATTTATTTATTTATTTGAAAGTCAGAGTTAAACAGAGGGAGAAGGAGAGGCAGAGAGAAAGAGAGAGAGAGAGAGAGAGGGAGAGAGAGAGAGAGGTCTTCCATCTGCTGGTTCACTCCCCAATTGGCTGCAATGACCAGAGCTATGCCAGTCCAAAGCCAGGAGCCAGGGGCTTCTTCTGGGTCTCCCACATGAGTGCATTGGCACAAGGACTTGGGCTATCTTCTAATGCTTTCCAAGACCATAGCAGAGAGCTGGGTGGTGAGTGGAGCAGCCGGGACTCCAACTGGCACCCATACGAGATGCTGGTACTGCAGGTGGCGCCTTTACTTGATATGCTATAGCGCCGGCCCCAAGACTAATAATTCAGATTCACTTGGCCCCTGTGTATTGAAGGCCTACTATGTGCTGGGTGTTAGGAATATGACCAGGACAACAGGAATGGAACCAAAGCTCCGTGGAGCTCATGCTCAGTGGCAAATGGCGGGCAAAGCATAAAAGTCAAGCAAACTTTCATTAGTGAATAACCCAAGCAAGGTTGCAGGAGTGTCAGAGCCGTGTGGGTGCTGAGAACGTATGAGGGAAGCCCTCCCTTTACAGAGACCCAGAATGTTACGTGAGTTGCCTTATGCTGCGTGACTGTTGGCTTCTCTTGGTCCTCCATACTTTGTAATGCAACCTATGGCTCCAGAGTGCAAGGAAGCTCCCCAGTTTTCTACATCACAAAATATCCTATGACTGTAGATAGTTTCCTCCCCTGTTTTTTTTTTTTTTTTTTCAGCTTGAGTGAAACCACATAGACCTCCTGGAAACTGAGTATGAGCTTCTCTGAAGTTCAAGGATACGTTTGTTTCTCATCCCTTCCAGAGTGTTTGACCTAGAGGGTTGGTTGCTCAGCCCAATACTGAGTTCATCTTGGCAGTCATCTGGATTGGGGGAAGATCCACCTTGGATCTCAAGTCATTAGGTTTGGCTTACCCTCCTTCTCTTTGGTGTTTTGTCGGATATGTTGTTGTGAATTGGCCTTGGGTTAGGAGTCCCACAGGGCCAGAAACATCTCTCTGTACATCATTCAACTAGATAGCAGTCATGGAGGAGACTCTCAGCAGTTATCTGAGTAAACGAGGACAGAATGCGTGAATGCCTCAGCGCTGCAGGATCCCAGTCTCCCTGGTAACCAGGTGATAGGATGCTCCCTGTTGGCCTGTGTTTATGAAATTTCCTTACTGTTCCTGAACTCCGCTTCAGAGCCTGTACAGTGCAACTCTCCGCAGCTGCTTCTTCATATTATCCACCTGCTCGGATGTCACTTCCTCCAAGAAGCCTTCCTGAGTACTCACATCATGTAACTCAGTTCCAAACTCCATCACTCTGTGTTCCCTGATCTGGCTTGTTTTTTCCGTCGTACTTTGCACTTAGCTTTGTGTGAAGTTAGTATGTAGTGTATGTATTTTTTGTCTTGTTTATTGACCGTATCCCTCCATGTGCATAAGCTCCACAGTGGGGCAAGAACCCTGTCTAACTTCACCAGGTCTGCAAAGATGCCTGGCATACAGTAAGGATTAAAAAGTAACTTAATACTGGGTACGGTACATTTAAATAATATGTAATAAGGTATATTGAGAAAGAGGATAATTTAGTTTTTGTTTGTGTATTTAAAGATTTGTTTATTTAAAAGACAGTGTTACAGAGAGAGACAGAGAGACAGAGAAAGAGATTTTCCATCTACTTGTTCATTGCCCAAATGGCTGTAATGGCTGGGGCTCAGTAAGCCAGGCCTAAGTCTGGAGAACTCTACCTGGGTCTCCCACGTGTGTGGGAGAGGCTCAAGTTCTTAGGCCCTCTTCTTCTGCTTTCCCACGCACATTAGCAGGGAGCTGGATCAGAAATGGAGCAACTGAGACTGAAACGGGTGCCCATTTGGGATACTTGTATCATAGGCTGCTGCGCCACAATACATTTTCTTACCAGTGAGGAGAGCTGTCCTTAAGAATGCTGTGGCCACTTTGACTATGACCTTGTCTAAATATGATCAGAGTCAGAGAACTGACTCTGATCCCTAAACAGCACTCTGGCCTCAGAATCAGCCCTTATGACATTCGGGTCTGGCTAAAAAGCCCATGAGAGTATTTTAGGCATGGAAAGCCAGGACACTCTGGCAAATTAAAAAAAAAAATGACCTAAATGAAAGATCTCTGCAATTGAGATCCCAGTGGAAAGAATGGGGCCATCAAAGAAGGAGGTACCTTTCTCTGAAGGGAGGAGAGAACTTCCACTTTGACTATGACCTTGTCTGAATAAGATCGAAGTCGGAGAACTCAAAAGGCCTCCATAGCCTTGGCAACTCATGACAAGAGCCTAGGGTAATCACTGACGCCATAAACAAGAGTGTCAGTTTGTTAAGTGTTGTTCATGTAGGATCTCTGTCCTAAATGTGCTGTACATTGTGATTTAATGCTATAACTAGTACTGAAACAGTATTTTACACTTTGTGTTTCTGTGTGGGTACAAACTGTTGAAAGCTTTACTTAATATATGCTTAATTTTCTTTTGTATATAAAGATAATTGAAAATGAATCTTAATGTGAATGGAAGGGGAGAAGAAGCGGGAGAGGGGAGGGTTGTGGGTGGGAGGGAAGTTATGGGGTGGGGCATTGTAATCCATATTCATTAAATAAAAGTTTAAAAAAAGAATGCTGTGGCCAATCCACAGTAGATACTGAGAAATGATTATGAAAGTAATGACTAGTTAACTATGTTTTGTTTTTATAAATTAAAAAAAGAAGCATTTCTTAGGATCAGACAGGCTCTGGTTCAAGTCCTCCTTTTCCGTGTGGTGGCATTGTAACCCATTTCCTGGTCTGTAAAATAGAGATAAAGATCCTTGTCACCAAATCTTAGGATTGTTGTTGAGATTCAATCAGCAAATACAGTGCCTGGCATTGGGAGGCCTTTCTTTGGGCAAATAAGTCACTCCCTCTCCCCATTCCCAAATTAAAGAAAAAAAAAAAAACTGAAGCAGAGTTATGTAAAATATTAAAATAACTTAAATACATAGATCAAAATTAAGTATGAAAAACAGATTTCCCTTGCTCATCTGAGTATCCTTAAGTCTTTATGTTTTGGCTGTTTTTATTTAATGTTTTAAAGGAAATCACCACAGCCAGCCATTTGGGTACTAAATAGGGACGCACCCCTCGGATTCCAGTGTTGTTGCACGGCTCTCAGACTTGCACTGCATGGAGGGCCCTGTGGCAGAGATGCTGCTGCCTTTTTGTGGGTACAATTCTACATCTGCAACTGATCGAGTCTGCAGATGGGCTCCTACAGAAATAATTAGCCACTTGCCCCTTATTTTGAGGGTGCAAGTGGCCCCACTTGCCAGCAATTACTAAACCATGGGGAAAGAGAAAGGCTAGGGTAGAGCCGGTGGAAATTTAAGCCTGAGAGCCAATTACTTTTATTTATTTTTTAAGTTATAGCTATCTTTTTCTTTTCTTTCTTTCTTCTCCTTTTTTTTTTTTTTTTTTTTAAGTACTGTCCTTGAAAGTGTGTAAGCTGCCTTGGAAGAGACCTACCAAGAGTTCCACATACCTTTCCCAGGGTGTTCATACTTCAGCTATTTCCCATCATTTTTTTCGAAGGGCTTATTTAAATATGCTCTGTACTTTCAGCACTGCATTTGGTTTCATGGTTGGCTCATGGCTACACATTAGCTAATTATTGGTAAATTATCTGGCTTATGAGTCCTGATCCATTTTCCTTTGGAGGGATCCTTGTCTGCTTTTCACCGGGCCCCCTTGCACATTACTATCCTTTTAGGGCATGTTTGCATTGACCTGCACTGGGGCATCTTTGGATACATCTGTGTTAGGATCACTTACTGCAGGCGTGTCCTGTGATGAAGGAGAGAGTGTCCAGTGGCATTAGGAGACCAGAAGAGTTTGTTACCAAACCACAGAAGTTGTTGATGGCCAACCTGAAACATCCATCCTTGAGATTCAGAAATGACATGTGGGGAAGCTGCCTGGGACAATAAAAAGAACAAAACATATTCTGAATCTTAATAGGAAACAAAAGTCCATAAACAAAAGCAGACTGCTTCTTGAAATATCAGATTTCAGAACCAGGAAGTGTCCCAGGAAAGTTTAAGGAGCCCTGAAGTTAATTGGGACAAGAAGCCGGATTCACATTTTCTTCTCTGTAAGACCAGCAGAGCAGATTGTGTTTCTGACACTTAGCACAAGACAGACTCTGTTCCATTAGCCAAGTGAAGCTGGGACCTGCCCACTGTCACTGTTTTACTTTGTAAATTCTGCCTGCCTGAGCTATAATCAGACCTCTCACAGGCAGATGGTTACTGCTGAAGAAATGAAGGACATTCAGCCTAGAAAGGAAGAGAATGAGAGGCGCTCTTAACCATTGCAGCTCAGCTACCCAGCCCCAGGGTTACATCTCAGCTCTGCAGGGTGATGTTTCATAATCTTTTGGTGCTGCTTTTCTTTAAGATCTCATCAAGTTTTATTTTTTTTTTTCCACTAAGAATTTGAGAGGCAGAGAATATAAAGAATCTGTCTTGGCCGGCGCCATGGCTTAACAGGCTAATCCTCCACCTTGCGGCGCCGACACACCGGGTTCTAGTCCTGGTCGGGGCGCCGGATTCTATCCCGGTTGCCCCTCTTCCAGGCCAGCTCTCTGCTATGGCCCAGGAAGGCAGTGGAGGATGGCCCAAGTGCTTGGGCCCTGCACCCACATGGGAGACCAGGAGAAGCACCTGGCTCCTGGCTTTGGATCAGCATGATGCGCTGGCCGCAGCGGCCATTGGAGGGTGAACCAACGGCAAAAAGGAAGACCCTTCTCTGTCTCTCTCTCACTATCCACTCTGCCTGTCAAAAAAAAAAAAAGAATCTGTCTTATTTATGCTGAAGATTTGTCTTTTAGGATTTACCAGGTCCTACTAGTAGGTATTTGTCACATCCTCAGTTCTAAGTGAAGATAGACTATGAAAGGGATTGTCCCCAGTCACTGGTGACTTATCATTGAAGAAGCTGTTCATGGAGATAGGATCTTTGCAGGCGCTTTGCTTTCTTAGAGAAAATGCACTTATCACAGGCAAACACCATGGGCGTCCATGCCATTTTCAAGAAGGAATGTACTGGGAAAGAGGAATCCCTTCCTTTCCTTTGCCACCACCAGCCTCCCCAGCCTGGATCTGTGTCCTGGAGCTATCTCCTAAATGTTAATGAGTAATGTTTTCTGAGTTCTCAGGTCTTTGAAAAGTAAGTTCAGTTCCTAGAGACCAAAGGAGACTATTGCCATTTTTTTTTTCTTGAAGATCATGTTTGTGGAAGAAAAGGTAGTCACTTCTGTTTTCTGACATCAGTGTGATCTTAAACTGGATTGATCCCAGTGTGTCTACAAGTCTGGTCCACGTACTGCTAGATCACAGTTACATGGAGCCATGGTTATGTGGATTACCATGTTTTTCCTGGAGCTACTGATCAGCTCCTCTGGTTTGGGAACCCAGGAATCTGCCTCATCAGGTGTTCCCAGGGATTCTTGTATGCACTCACATTGGAAGCCACACTATTTTGGAGGCTTTTTGTATTTTAGTAATAGAGTATATTTTTAATGGATGTGTGATTCACCATGGTGAATCAGCATGGTGCACACTAGGAATGGATGACCCCTTTGGGCACCCTGTCTAGATTTAGTTGTGGAAGTCCTTTGGCTTGTGGGAGTACATTCCTGAGGGCTTTCTGTTCACCCAGCCCTTTGGTCCAATGAGGAACATAACTCCTGGTAGGACAGAAGTAATTCCCCAGATGACCTTGACCTCAGGCCAGATCTTCATTCCCAGTGATCATTTCGTGGTTAGTCTCCATTTTTTTTTTTTTTTTTTGACAGGTAGAGTTATAGACAGTGAGAAAGGTCTTCCTTCCGTTGGTTCACTTCCCCAAATGGCCGCTATAGCCAGCACTGAGCTGATCCGAAGCCAGAAGCCAGGTGCTTCTTCCTGGTCTCCCATGCTAGTGCAGGAACCCAAGCACTTGGGCCATCCTCTAGTGCCCTCCAGGGCCACAGCAGAGAGATGGACTGGAAGAGGAGCAATCAGGACTAGAACCCGGTGCCCATATGGGATGCCAGCACCACAGGTGGAGGATTAACCAAGTGAGCTACGGTGCCAGCCCCAGTCTCCAAAATTTTTGAGATAGACCTTAAAGATGCTCACAGTTACTGTATGGCATTTGTGAAACTGTAACACAAGACCCCAGCCCTGAGTTAGAAGGACTGGTAAGGCTGTGCATCCCTACAGAAAGCTGTCTGAAATGAAGCAGGATGGGAGCACAGGTAAGGACACATCTCTCCTAGCCACTCACAGCTGGATTCTGGGAAGTTGAAACTGGACTGGGTCTTGCAAAGTGTAGGTAAAGCACATTTTTAAAAAGAATCAAATATGCAAAGCAAGGAAAAATTACTAAGACAGGAATCTCCGGCAGGTCATGTTTACTTACCTGAAAAAATGTTACTATTCTTTGACACTTTTATCTGTTTCTAAGGTGAAAATAAAAGGGGAATTTGCAAATACTATATTTAATTCTTGTGTGTTTACTGAGCTCCCTTTTAGGGATAGCCTGGTGATGGGGAAATGTGCCTTGCATTCCAACTGAAAAAGAATTCCAATAAATTTTACAGATTATATTGATAGTGGAATTCATATGTACCATACTTCAGTAATAATGTGCACTTTTTCTAATCTTCCACAAAATACATTCTGTAGGCACTAGAACTGTTGCTTTGGAGGTTCCTATTTCCAGCATATGTTACTGTGTTTTTGAAATGGAACATTTGCTGTAGGGGACAGAACATTTAGCATGAAGGATACCAACCAATAACAAAATAAATTGTCTGCAAATAATGATGTAGGGGACTTTGACATAATGTTTCTATTTTTCAGTCTAGTGGTTCATCTCTCTGTCCTTCCTCTGAGTTTGTATTTGATTTGGGGGAGAGAGAGTCAGAATTTGTTTATTTAAGAAGTAGATGCAAGAGTCTAAAAATGAACCACGTGCTAATCCTGCCCCCAGTGAGTCTTAGAACAACATGTTAGGGGGACTTTGTGAAATGCTATCTGTCTTTGGGAGGAAATTTTCTGCAATGTGAGTATTTTATTCTATTAAGTATTTCTCAAATTAAATTAAAGAGCATAGAGTATTTTAAGTAGGAAAATCATTTCCTGAGTACTGAAGCGCTGTCATTTTTTTTCAAATGCATACATATTTTTAATCTCAAATTCAGTTTCTCCTGTTATTTCATTGTTGAACTCAAAGGAAATAAATCTCTTATTTTTATTCCCTCTGTGGGTTTTAAAATGTTTAGCTCATAAAATTATATAATCTCTTAAGAAAGCAAAAGATCATTGCCAAATTTAGAATTCAAAACAAGGAGTATAAATAAAATAATTCTTTTTTTAAAAAAAAAAAACTTCTTAAAACCCCAAGAACACTGTCAAAATTGTAAAAAGACATCAACTTGAAGTAATTCAAATAACACAGTTTTATAGCTGTCTTAGAATGACCTTGAGAAAATATTTCTCCAAACGAATTCTTCCTTAAATAATTCTTTTAGACAGGATCTTGAAGAACAAACTCTCTGAATTGTTTTCTTTGATGCCGCTATTTTCCTGCAAATTCCACAGGACAGAATATTTGGTTTTAACTGAAGATAATGAAAGTAATTTTCCTTTGAAAATTACATTTTTGGCCTAATTGTCAAGCCTGTCTGCAGGTGAGATTTAATTTAATCCTTTGAGTACTTAAGAAGCATTCCTGAGACAGTGGCCAAAAAAGTGGCAAGATTAGCACTTTATTTATTGACAGTGTGTGTACAAGAAAAGACTTTTATCCTGGTGAATATAATGATTTTTTTCTTTAGTGATCTTAATGACAATTTTTAATTACTAAAATATTCATTATTTAAATAGCCAAAAATTACAGGATGCACTTCAATTTTAAAGTTAATTGCAATTGAAATGTAGTCTAGGAATTAAATAGCAATAAAGCAAGCATGAAAAGCAGGTAGTAGCTTGTCAACTAAGTCTCACATTTGGAATACAGTGGAAAGTGAGTAATTATAATTATAAATCTATAATTATTAAAAGAAAATACATCAGCAGAAATCTTCAGGTCAGTTGTATCTTTCAGAATTAGAATTTTCTAAAGATTTTATATTTCTCTGTTTGTCCCATAATTTCATTTTTAATTCCTCTTTTTCTTCTGAATGTCGTATGTCTTCCAATAAGCAGACCAATTTTCCTGATGTCAGATACTATTTGAATAAATAAAGAAGTCCGTAGGAAGGAAAGATGTATGGATGGATGAAACTTGATCCCAAAGTTATATAACATATATAGCTATAAGTTGCAGATAAAATTAGTGTCATAAAAAACGTAATCATTTCCTGTTCAGTATGTGTGCAAATGTACTTTGGCTTCATACAGTAATCCTCTTGTGTGTACCCTGCTTTTTCTTTTAGTTTGGGGGGAGGCATGAAAAAAAATGGGATTTTTGCATAATAAATTTGATGTCATTTCAGGTTATTCTTTTTAATGGAAAACAAAAGTAAATTCTGATTATCCTGCCTTCCAGTAGAAACGATTGTATGTGGTACTGGGAGTTTTTTTCTTTGTAGATGCTGTAGATCTCTTAACCACCTTACTGTTCTCTCAGTGAGGTTAGCCGTGGTTAGCAAACAATGAAGATCTGGTCTGTGGCATTCATTTACTAATATTTTCACATCACAGATAGTTCCAGAGACTCCCTGGGACTTTGCCTGTTATTTTATCACTGGACTTTCTCATAGTGTTCTGTTTTAGAACAATTTGGGGGATGTTTTAAATTTGCTGCCTATTCATTTTGTGACTAAAGGAAAAATTACAGAAAATTCCATACTATTTGAGAACATGTTGTCTTGGTTAAGGCTTTGGATCACATTTTAAAATTAGCTTTAAAGAGAAAGGAAATCATATAAATGCTCTGGAATTCGGATAAGCACCCGGCATGGGAAGCAGGCGCTTACATTGTGCAGTACCTTCTCAATTGGGGATGAGAAAGGAGTGTTCTAGACCTTTACACTTTGCTGTTTTTCCTGCCGTGTCCCTACCTGATTGAATGTGGGCTGTGGAAGCGCCGGTATACTGCAGTATCTTGGATATTCCACAGGGTGTCATGGTGGGGTTGCTTGTTCTTTGGTGCCCTGTCTGGCAGGAGGTGGTCTGAGCCGAGTCCCCTCTTAGTGTTCAAAGTGGCAGGTTTCCGTCAAGGAACAGGTATTTTCTGAAGGCCTATTACGTGCCTGCCCCAGGCCCGAAAATGCGGTTCCTAGCAGAATCACGTGGATCCTCTTATTCACTTTGTGTTTGATGTTTTTGGCCAGCACCCTGTTAACCAATGTAATGCGTTTGTTTTAGTTTGAATTTATTTCCCTTGGAGTTTCATACCATGGGAGAGGGACTCAAAATGGAAGATCAGATTCTGCAAACTACTTGGTTCCCTTCCCTCCACCCTCTGGTAGGAATGGATCCCTATATGTGTTAATGCAGGAAGGGCCCGAGAATTCCTCTCTGAACTGTTCTGGGGTAGCCACAGAGAGGCTGAAGCAAGAACTGGGGCTTCTGGAGGCAGTCTGAGGGTGCTACCTTGCTTTGCCCCTGATTTTCTGGATCACCTGAACAAGTTGCTTCATTTGTTTTCATTTTAAATCCTTGATGAACTATTTAAGAATAAATGAACCAATGCGTTTGATAAAAGCTTTTAGTGGCTCCAGTTCTGGAATGAAATGACATAAACTCACTTTTACTTGCTCCTTGCCTGTAAGTGCAGTTAAATACCTGGAAGTAATTATACACACCATCACAAAAGGATGCTGAGTAGTAGGGAAGAAGAAGGAAGATTTCCTGGAGGCCTTGGGACTTTCTGAAACCACCACGGCAAGTTCTCTGGGTTTCCATCTAGCCCCCATAGAGGAGGGCAGGGCACTGGAGGGCCTGTTACTCTCTGAACTACCAACAGGGATGGGTGAGGGAAGGAAAGAAGGGAGAGAGAGAAGGAGAGGAGGGAATGCCTCTTTGGCCCAAGGAGTCAGAAGTGGGGGGCACCCTACTGAGATTTAGCCATGGCCCGGTCTGTCTAAAAAATATTGCTGGCAAAGGCCCAGCAAGCCAGCGCATCTCCTGCCTCAACCTGCCACAAGGGGTGGGCCCAAGCTGTCCACAGCAGCTTCACCAGCGGAGCCAGGGTGGGCCACCAAGCCTGTGGTAGCAGAGACCCTCCCTGCCTCCAGCAGTGATGTCAGCAGCTCAGGGAGGTCAGAGAGAACCCACATGCTAAACTCAGTCTGGTGACTGCCAGTTTACATAGAAGATATCAACAGGGGGGAAAGCACCTCTTAATATAGATTCAAAGTTGCTAGCATACCATGGAAAATCTTTTCTCATACCAAGAAAAATCACTCATTATCAAATCTCTCATATGAATGAGAAAAGACAACTAATGGCAGACCTAAGATGAATCAGATACTGAAATTAATCTAAACATCTTTAAAGTAGTTATGCAATTGATTAACCACAAGTTTTCTTGCAAATAATGGAGAAGCTCCCTGGAAGGACTGATCGTTAGGGTAAAGACAGAATCAGGGAGCTGGAGGACAGAGCAATAGAACGTCCTGAATCTGACAGAGAGAAAACAGAACTCAGATGTGGAGAACTCATGAACCCATGTGGCAGTAACAAAAGTTGTCACCTGCAGATTATCCAGACTCAAGCGGTAGAGGACAAAGAACATGTGACTGAAGAAGTAATGGCTGAAAACGCCTCAAACTTGACAAGAGAGAAGAATCCACGCATTTGAAGAGATGAGTAAACCACAAATAGGATAAACCCTAAGAAATACGTCTAAGATATCTGAAATCTAAACTTAAGTCTTGAAGCAACCAGAAGTGACTCAGTACTTACAGGGAACACCATGCAAGGCACGGTGGACTTCTCCTCTGAAACCATGGAGTCCGGAAGAAATTGGCCCCGTGTTTGAAAGTGCAGAACAAACAAGCACATGTCAGCCACAAATTCTTCCTGGTGAAGCTGTCCTTCAGGAATGAAGGAAAAATTAGGGATTCTCAGTTAGGGGCCAATGTTGTGGTATAGCAGGTAAAGCCACCGCTTGTGACCCTGGTATCCCACATGGGTGCCAGTTTGTGACTCAGCTGCTCCATTTCCCATAATGTGCCTGGGAAAGCAGTGGAGAATGGCCCAAGTGCTGGGCCCCTACACCCACGTCAGAGACCTGGATGAAGCTCCTGGCTCCTGCTTTAGCCTGACCCACCCCTGGCTGTTGTGCCATTTGGAAAGTGAGCCAGTGAATGGACCGTCTCTCTCTCTCCCTCCGACCCTCCTCCCTCCCTCCCTCCCTCCCTCTCTCTCTCTCTCTCTCTGTACTTCAGCCTTTCAAATAAATGAGGGGCCAGCATTGTGGTGTAGCAGGAAAAGTTGCCACATGTGACCTTGGCATCCCATATGGGTACCAGTTTGTGTCCTGGCTGCTCCTTTCATATCCAGATCCCTGCTGATGGCCTGGAACAAGCAGTGAATGATGGCCCAAGTGTTTGAGCCCCTGCCAGCCTTAAGAGAGACCTGGATGAAGGTCCTGGCTTCTGCCTGGTTCAGAGCTGGCTATTGTATCCATCTAGGGCATGAAACATTGGATGGAAGATCTTTCTCTGTCTCCCACTCTTTCTCTGTAACTCTGATTTTCCAATAAATACATCTTAAATTTTTTTTTTTCCCAGCAAGGGGACACTCCAAATATTTGTCACTAGTACATAAGTATGTTTATTTTTCAAGAATGACAGAAAAAAAAATTAGGATGGCAGGCATATTGTGTGGTAGTTAAAATGACACGTGGTTGCCTGCATCCCATATTGGTGTACCTGGGATCATGTCACCTCCATTCCCAATTCCAGCTTCCTGCTCTTGTACATCTGGGGAGTTAGATAATGGGTCGAGTACTTGGGTCCCTGCCGCTCATGTGGAGACTGAGCTTCTGACTCCTGGCTTCCACCTGGCAGCCCTGGCTGCTGTGGGTGTTCAGAGTGAATCAGCAGATAGAAGATATCTATCTAGTTGTCCCTTTGCCTTTCAAATAAATGAAATAAATAATGAAGGGAAGTTCTATTTAAAAAATGACTAAATAATGGAAGCCCTCCAAGCAGAAAGGAAGTGATATAGAAGAAAATTGGAGTTTCACAGAGATGGAATGAAAAAAAAAAAAGATACATATAATGGAACATAAACTATACATAAATTAGATCATAATACACAGTATAGAAATTACACATAAAATTGACTTCTTGTGAATTTCTTAAATCTTATTGTTTTTAAAATCGTATTTGGGGGTTGAAGCAACAATTGTAACATCTGTTGTCTTTTTTTTTTTTTCTCGACAGAGTGGACAGTGAGAGAGAGGGACAGATAGAAAGGTCTTCCTTTTTTTTCCGTTGGTTCGCCCTCCAATGGCGGCTGCGGAGGGCGTGCTGCGGCCAGCGCGCCGCGCTGATCCAAAGCCAGGAGTCAGGTGCCTTTCCTGGTCTCCCATGCAGGTGCAAGGCCCAAGCACTTGAGCCATCCTCCACTGCACTCCCGGGCCACAGCAGAGAGCTGGCCTGGAAGAGGAGCAACCAGCACAGAATCCGGTGCCCCAACCGGGGGACTAGAACCCCGTGTGCCGGTGCCCCAGGCAGAGAATTAGCCTGTTGAGCCTCAGCGCTGGCCTCTGTTGTCTTTCTTAATGTCTGTTTCCTTTGCTGTGCAAAAGCTTTTTGGTTTGACACAATGCTATTTGTCTATTTTTACTTCCCACGCTTTTGGGTTTTTTTTTAAGCAATCACTGCTCACATCAGTGTTAAACTTTTCCTGTGTTTTCCTATAGTGATATTACAATTTCAGATCTTTAATTCTTCAGTCCATTTTGTGCTGATTTTTTATTTGTGATATTTCATTTTTCTGCATGTAGATACCCAGGTTTCCCAGCACTCATTGTATATCCTTGGCATTTTTGCCAAAATCAATGGATTATAAATGCATTAATTTATTTCTGGATTTCTCTTCTGTTCTTTATGATTGATATGCCAATGCCATACTGTTTTGATTTCTATAACATTATTTTAAATTTTGAAATCAGGTAATATGATGGTTCTAACCTTACTTTTTGCACAATTGCTTTGACTACTCAAGATCTCTTGTGGCTTCGTATTAGTTTTAGAGTGTTTTTGTATTAAATCTTTAGAATATGGATAGTAGAGACATTTTAACACTATTTTTTCATCCATGGACATGAGCTATCTTTTCATTTATTTGTGTCTTTATTTTCTTTCATAAATGTTTTATAGTTTTAACTGTGTAAATCTTACATCTCCTTTGTTAAGTTTATTCCTGTATATTTGTTTTATAGCTATTGAAAATGAAATTGTTCTCTTGCATGTTTTTCAGTTAGTTTGTTGTTAGTATATAGAAAAGCTACTAGTTTTTGCATGCTGATTTTCTGTCCTGCAATAATGACTGTATTTATTAGTTCTAACAGATTTTTTTGCGGAGTCATTAAGGTTTTCTCTATATAAGAGCATGCCATATGAAAACAGGCAGGGTCGGTGCTGTGACTTAGCTGCTTCCGCTGTCTGCAGTGCCAGCATCCCATGTGGTCATTGGTTTGGATTCCGGCTGCTCCACTTCACATCCAGCTCTCTACTTTGGCTTGGGAAAGGCAGTACAGGATGGCTTGAGTCCTTGGGCCCCTGCACTTGCATGGGAGGCCTGGAGGAGGCTCCTGGCTCCTGCCTTCAGATCGGTATAGCTCCAGCCATTGTGGCCATTTGGGGAGTGAACTAGCGGATGGAAGATCTCTTTTTCTCTCTCTGTCTCTGCCTTTCTGTGTAACTCTGCGTTTCAAATAAATCAGTCTTTTTTTTTTTTTTTTTTGGACAGGCAGAGTTAGACAGTGAGAGAGAGACAGAGAGAGTTATGGATAGTGAGAGAAAGAGATACAGATAAAGGTCTTCCTTCCGTTGGTTCACTCCCCAAATGGCCACTTTGACCGTTGCTGCACCGATCCGAAGCCAGGAGCCAGGTGCTTCTTCCTGGTCTCCCATGTGGGTGCAGGAGCCCAAACACTTGGGCCATCCTCCACTGCCCTCCCAGGCCACAGCAGATAGCTGGAAGAGGAGCAGCCAGGACTAGAACCCGACGCCCATATGGGATGCTGGCACCTCAGCAGAGGATTAACCAAGTGAGCCATGGCGCCGGCCCCAGAGTGTTAAATTTTGTTAAATACATTTAATGCATCAATTAAGGTTATTTTTATCTTTAATCATATTAACATAATGTATTACACTCTCTGATTTGCATATTTGGAACAACCTTTCATCGCTGTACTCTTAGATCCTAGTGTCTGAGGCATTCGAGTTCTGTTTGCTTTTATTTTATTGAAGATATTTTGCACCTATATTCAGCAAGGGTATTAGTCTGTAATTGTCTGTTCTTTTTAGTGTCTGGCTGGCTGTGATGGGGTATTGAGGGCCTTGTTATAAGGGGTTTTGAAAAAAATTAATGGAAAATGCATATTATGAAAAACACTATAGATTTCAAATGTTTTTATATCAGTATAAACTTATCTTCAATAAACCAGATAAGGAAGAATAAAACAAGCCCAAAACAAGTAGAAAGATGGAAATAATATAAATAGAGCAGAAGTCAGTAAAACTGAACATGTAGAAACAGAAAAATCAATAAAATTTAAAGCTCCTTCTTAGAAAAGAATCCATAAAATTGATAAAAGCTCCAGCAACACTGACAAAGATAAAACAATGAAGGTAAAAGTAAATGATATCAGAAATGAAATAGGAGGTATTGTTGCAGTTGTAATGACTACAAACTCATTATGGGTGATCATTTGGCCTGGTAGTTCAAATATCTGTCTCATTTTAGAGTACTTAGGTTCAATCCCTGCCCCTGGCTCCTGACTCCATCTTACTTGCTGATACAAACCCTGTCAGGCAGCAGTGGTGGTTTGTATAATTGGGTTCCTGCAACCACATGGGAGATCTGGATTGGGTTTCTTGCTCCTTGATCCTGGCCCAGGCTCTGCCATTGCGGACATTTGGGAAGTGAAGCAGCAGATGGCTTTTCTCTCTCTCTCACTGCCTCTCAAAAAACTCATTAGAGGAGTACTGTAGACAACATTATGCTTATAACTTTGACAGCTTAGTAGAAATGGACCAATTCCTCAAAAAGTATTGTTTGTAGCCCTTTTCTATTCTCCTGTAGAACAGTGGTCTTTCTATGTTTTCCTTGTTGAACTCTTTCTTGCTTTCTCTTTTTAAAAGATTTATTTATTTATTTGAAAGTCAGAGTTACAGAGAGAGAGAAGGAGAGGCAGAGAGAGAAGTCTTCCATCTGCTGGTTTACTCCCCAGTTGGCTGCAACGGCCAGAGCCAGGAGCCAGGAGCTTCTTCCGGGTTCCCACATGGGTGCAGGGACCCAAAGACTTGGGCCATCTTCTACTGCTTTCCCAGGCCATAGCAGAGAGCTGGATGGGGAGTGGAGCATCCAGGACTCAAACCAGCACCCATATGGGATGCCAGTACTGCAGGCAGTGGCTTTACCCGCTATGCCACAGCACCTGCCCCAAACTCTTTGTTTAGTGGAGAGCTAAACCCGTGATTATAAAGTAAATTTAACATATGTTACTGCATTAAAAGAAAAAAAAAAAAAGGAAAGAGGAGAGAGGGAGGCAGGGAAGTATCCTGTTCTTAGAATTGTATCTATGAACTACGTGAAATCTGTTCTCTTTATAATAATAAAAATGAATATAAAATAAAAAACACAAACTATCAAAAACTCGATCAAGATGAAATAGGTAGCTGATCAACCTTGTAGCTAATAAATAAATTGAATTTGCAATTTAAACTTCTGAAATCATTGTAATCTCCAAGTCTTGGTGGCTTCATGGGAGAATTTCATCAATTTGCTAAAGAATTAATTTAATTATACTCAATTTATCCAGAAAAGAGAAAGATACTTTTACTATTAATTTGTGAGACCAGTGGTTTCTTGATACCAAACCTGAAATAGTACCAGAAAAAAAAAAGCTCCCAAACATCCCACAAAACATTACAATCATTGTCTATTGTGAAACTCTCTTTTTAAAGTTTATCTATTTTCATTTCTTTGCAAGGCAGAGAGACTAGACAGGTAAACAGAGAAAGCTCTTCCATCCACTGGTTCACTCCCCAATAGCCCACAACAGCAAGGCTAGGCCAGATGCAAGCTAGGAGCTGGAAAGTCTCCTTTATGGGTGACAAGGACCTATCTCCAAGGGTGCACATTATGAGGAAACTGGAATCAGAAGCAGAGCTGGGGCTTGGATTCAGGCACTCTGATGAGACGTGGGCATCCCAAGCAGCATCTTCACTTTTTGATCAAACACCTGCTCATCTCATGAACTTAGATACAAAAATCCTCAACAGCATATTATTAAGTCAAATTAAAAATTGTATATAAATAATAATACATCATGGCCCAGTGGGATTTATTTCAGGTTTATAAGACTGCTTTATCATTCACAAATCAATCATTGTAACACACCATATGAACAGGCTAAGAATAAGGAAAAAACATGTAATCATTTTAGTTAAAAAGGTTTTTTTACAAAATTCAGTACCTGTGCATGATAAATACTCTTAAGTTAGGACTAGAGTAGAACTCCCTCAATTTGATGAAGCGAATCTATAAAAAGCCTATACCTAACATCTGTTTTTTCATCTAAATTCAGGATGTTGGCAAAGATTTATATTCTCAGTACTGCTATGCAACTCTAAAGCCCTAGACACTGCAATAACAAAAGGAAAAGAGAGAAAACCATCCTTTCTTGCAGATGACATGATTATCTACATGAAAAATTCTGAGCAATCTTTAATAAGAAAAAGAAGCTGCTAGAACTCGTTAATGAGTTCAGTACGGTCTCAGGATAACAGATCAACATACAAAAAAGATAAATTGCATCTCTATATATGATCAATAGCTATATGGATACTAAAAGTAAAAGCATAATGCCATTTGCAGTCATTTCAGAGAACTAAATGCTTGGATATGAACTTATAATATATACAGAATCTGTATACTGAAACTTATAAAATTTTAATGAGAACAGTTAAAGAATGCTTAAAGAAATGAGATATGTACTGTATTTGTGGATTTGAAGAGTCAACATAGCAAAGGTGTCAGTTCTGCTCAAATTGAGATATAGATTTAATGACATTCCTACCAAAATCTTACCAAGGATTTTTGTTGACATAGACAAGCTTACACAAAAATTTTTGAAATGCGCAAGCCCTAAAATAGCTTTTAAAATCTTGAAAAAAAGAAAGGAATAAATTATAAGGAATTTCTCTACTAATATTAATTGCTCTGCTTACTACAGATGTATAATATACAATAGTTGTATAGTAAAGTTGTATAGTATACTATAGTTGTATAGCTACCATAATCAAGAAAATCTGTTGTTGGAGAGAGAGACATAGATCAATGGACTAGAATAGATAATCCAGAAATATACCCACACATATGTGGAACTGATTTTTTTTTTTACAAAGATGCAAAAACAATTCAATTGAGGAAGGATACCTTATAAATAAATGTTACAGGACCAATCGGATATCTACAGGCAATAAAAATTAACAGTGACAAACTTCACATCTTGTGCAAAAACTAACTCAAAATGAACCATGCACTTAATGTAAAATGTAGAACTATAAATTTATTTAGAAAAACTGTAGGAGAAAATCGGCAGGATCTAGAGCTAGGCAACATGTTTCTGGAATTGACATCAAAAGCATAAACCATACAAGGAAAGATTGATAACTTGGACCTTCTATCCTGTGAAATATATTGTTAAGAGGATGAAAAGACAAGCCAGAGGCTTGGAAGAGATAATTACCAACTGCATATCTGACAAAGGATTGATCTAGAATGTGTATAGAACTCTCAAAAAGTCAACAGAAAAAGGAAACCAAAGGCAGTTCGATTAGAAAATGGGCAAATGTAAGCAGACATTTCACTGAAGATGTACAGATGAGAAATAAACACACAAAAAGATGTTCAAAAGTGTTAGCCTTTAGGGAAATGCAAACTAAAACTTAAGTGAAATGGCACTACATGCCTATCAGGATTTCTCGAATAGAAAATAATGACACCACCAAAAGTTGGTGTGGATGTTAGGAAACCAGATCCTTCATACACTGGTGGTGGGTGTGTCATTCTAGAAAACAGTGCAGTTGTACTTTGTATAATAAAACTTACAACTCCCATGCTATCTAGCAGTTGCATCCTAGTGGCATTTATCCCACAGAAGAAAATATTCATAGTAGGTTATTTTTTTTTTTTTTTGACAGGCAGAGTGGACAGTGAGAGAGAGAGAGAGAGACAGAGAGAAAGGTCTTCCTTTTTGCCGTTGGTTCACCCTCTAATGGCCGCCGCGGTAGCGCGCTGCGGCCGGCGCACCGCGCTGTTCCGATGGCAGGAGCCAGGTGCTTATCCTGGTCTCCCATGGGGTGCAGAGCCCAAACACTTGGGTCATCCTCCACTGCACTCCCGGGCCACAGCAGAGAGCTGGCCTGGAAGAGGGGCAACCGGGACAGGATCGGTGCCCCGACCGGGACTAGAACCCGGTGTGCCGGCGCCGCAAGGCGGAGGATTAGCCTGTTGAGCCACGGCGCCGGCCATAGTAGGTTATTTTTGATAGCTCCAACTGGGAATAACCCAAGTCTCCTTTAGTGGGGTAAATGGCTAAACAAGCTTGCAAATCTATACCATGTAATATTACTTAGCAATAAAAAGGAACAGATTATTTATAATTGGATAGATTTCCAAGTGTTATGTTGAGTGAAAAATGCCAATGCCTCAGGCTACATGCTGTATGGCTACATGTATGTAATGTTTGTGAAATAACGAAATTGCAGAAATGCCAAAGAAGTTAATGCTTGCCAGAGATTGAAGGATAGGGACTGATTCAGGGGTGAGGTGAATGCAATTATAAAGTGCAAAATTGATCTGTATTTTGACTTTGATAATGGTCACATGAATCTGTACATGTGATACAGTTATGTATAAGTATAGACAGAAGCACATAAATGAACACACACACACATACACAGAGCACCTGTCCACTGGTTCACTCCCCATTTGCCTGCAATGGCTGGAGTTGGGCTAGGATTGAACCCAAGAGCCCAGAATACAATCCAGTTCTCCCATATGACAGGGAAGAATCTAATTACTTGAGCCATCACCACTGTCTCCCAAAGTCTACATTAGTAGGAAGCTAGAACTGGAAATCAAACACAGGATTTTTTTTTTAAAAAAGTTTTATTAAGTTATACAAGTTTCATGTAGTTCATATATACAGATTTAGGAACGTGGTGATAATTCTCACCCTACCCTCCCTCCCACCTATGCTGCAACCTTTCTTCTTCCTCCCTCTCCTATTCCCACTTTTAATTTTTACAAAGATCTATTTTCAGTTTACTTAATATTCATAAAGTTAATCCTACAATAAAAGTTAAACAAGTAGTATGAATAAAAAAACACTGTTCCTCAACAGAAGAGACAAGGCTGTAAACAATCATCAGATCTCACAATGTCCATTTTCCTTCAAAACATTACATTTTAGATATGCTGTTAGTTACCCCAGATCAGGGAGAACTTATGGTGTCTGTCTGTCTTTTGGTGGCTGGCTTATTTCACTAAGTGTGATGGTTTCCAATTGCATCTATTTTGTTGCAAAAGATAGGATTTCATTATTTTTACAGCTGAGTAATATTCCATAGTTACATATACCATAATTTTTTTACCCAATCATCGCTTTTTATTTTTTTTGAAAAAATATTTTTATTTATTTATTTGAAAGGCAGAGTTTCAGAGAAACAAGGAGGGAGAGGGAGCAGGAAGAAAGAGAGAGAGAGAATCTTCTATCCACTGGTTCACTCCCCAGATGGCTGCAACAGCCATTGCCATTTGTGGAACAGGAACTTGCACTCCCAGCTGCAAGTTTTGAGATAGCTTTTGGACTGAGGAAGTTGATGGAGCTCTGTCAAATAGTCAATCATTAAAAGCAGGTACCCTGAACCTCTACCCTAGATTTTACTGCTGGAAAGGGATTGGAGCTAGATTCAGGAAATGAAATGAGGATGTCTGCTACATTGACTTTTTTATAAGCTGAAAGTTTGTATCTGTTTTTTAATTTTTGACAAGGTAAAAATGGCTATATTGGAAGTGTTTTGTTAAAATGTCACTTATTGCATTAGAATTCCTCAATTTTGGATAAATTCCTCTCACAGGATCCCCTACAGGGGTGGGGAACATCTGGCCTGTGGGCCGTGTAAGGCCCACAAAATCATTTGTTCTGGCTCTGCCAAGGCAACTACAGGTGGGATCCCAATTCAATACGTCTATAGCAGGCTAACTTTTAAGTGGATAATGTCGTATGGCCCGTGAATGATGTTGTAAATATCCACGTGGCCCTTGGCAGAAACAAGGTTCTCCAAGCCTGGCTTAAAGGATGTCAGAGATCAACATACTTTTATTCTAGATGAAACAATGCAGGTAACAGAAAGCAGAATTCTGTGATGGCCCCCATGGCTGTGCCCACTGGGATTTTGTCTTTGTTTCGGTTACGTTTTATGCAAAAACAATTTGTACGTGTAATGAAAGCTACCACTCAGTTGACATTGAGTCAATCCAAAGGAAGATTGTTGGGTGGCAGTGAGGAGGGCTTGACCTTCTCAGATGAGTATGGTAAATCTGGGTCTAGATCCCAGAGACTGGGACATCGGAGCTATTCCAAGCAGGAGGGAAGTTTGCTGTACAAGACAGGCAGTGCTGTGTTGCTGGCTTTGATGATGGAGGAAGCCATATGGCAGACTGATGAGTAACCTGCAGAAGCGGAGAGCAACTCCTGGCTAACAGCCAGCAGGGAGCCAAATGATGCCAACAGCCTGAATGAGCTTGCAAGAGGATCCTACATTCCAGATGAGAACTAACCCACTGGACACCTTGATAGAAGTTTTGTGGGATTCTAAGCAAAAAAAAAAAAAAACACCAAACTTTTGATCTATAAACTGTGCTTATGCCATACCCATACTTCTGATCTATATACTGTGAGAGAATAAATTTATACCATTTAGAGCTGCTAAGTTTATGGTAATTTGTGATGCAACAATAGAAAATTAATACTAGGTGGGACTGGTGCCATGGCATAGTGGGCAAAGCTGCCTCCTGCAGTGCCAGCATTCCATAGGGGTGCCTGTTTGAGTCCCAGCTGCACAACTTTTGATCCAGCTATGGATCTGCTATTTGATCTACTATGGCCAGGGAAAGCAGTAGAAGATGGCCCAAGCACTGGGCCCCTGAACCCGAGTGTGAGACCTGGAAGAAGCTCCTGGTTCGGATCATCCATTTGGGGAGTGAACCAGTGGATGGAAGACCTTTCTCTCCTTCTCTGTTTCTGCCTCTCTTTAACTCTACCTTTCAAATAAATAAATAAATCTTTTTTAAAAAATAAAATTAATACAAAATTTATTTATCTTTGTATTTAAATCCATGGTTTAGTAGACCCTATATTAGGAGTCACCTTCTGCCTTTTTCACTCAGTGCCATCTCTGGCATGCTGCAAAAGCTATTTCTGAAGGATTGTGAGAGATTAGCAAACTGAATTCATGCTTCTGAAGCAACCTTTTCCTTGTATAATTGGGTGATGTACAAGCACTCATGGTTTCTGCAGTTGTCTTATTATGTGATAACAAAGACTTTCCTGGACTGTATCAGAAGTGTCTGAATCAAATCTTAGCCAGGAGCTTGGGAGAGGAAATTTCGAGCAATTGCTCCAGGATCATACAGTTTGCTGCTTTGTGAGCAAACACAAGCCCTCTCCCTTGTTATTGTGGATATGGGTCATTTGTTGCTGTTATTGTTTGGCCATCCAGACTTTAATGTTTCTTATTATTTTAGGAAGTATATATCACTATGGAAAGTAAAAATGCCAACAATTGTTTTCTTCCCTTGCACTTAGTGTGTGTGCCTTACCTTGACTGTTTCATTGGATGTGCCTGTCCAGAGCTGGGATGGGGGATTGTGAGAGACTGGTGCGGTGATTGCAAGGCTGAGGCCATGGGACAGCATGACTGCAGGGCCCCCGGCAGTGTCCAGTGGTCAGTTGCAAACAGGCCTGCTCAGTGAGCCTCAGTGTCTAGTGTTCAGCAGCTGGTCAGCAGCGTCTGCACTAAACCCATTGCATCAGCTCTTTGGGCATTATTCCAGACTTTTTTTCCCTGAGCCTGGTTTTCCAGTCTTTCCGATGGTTTTGTGCATTCTCAGCCTTCCTTCTGAAATGAGACTGAGCTGTTTCTTGCACTTTAGCTGATAACTTTGATACCTTATGTATGAGTACCACAAACTAAAAAAAAAAAAAAAAGGTTCTTACATAAAAAAGAAACTACTAATAACTGAATTTCAGGATTTTGTATAGAAATCAGAGAGAGACCTTTGGGTGGTGTTTGGAAATATGGAGATGCTTAAGCATATTTTAGGTACTCTGAGGCAACAAGTAGACTGTAGGTAGTACTTTCTGTTTCTAGAATCCCAGCTGAAGGGACTTAGCCATCATTTTTTCCTAATCCCTTCCTTGCAGACATTTTTTCAGGCTTCCTTCCTTCTTTCATTACTTCAGTAAGTTAATGAGTGGTATTGCCAACACAGGTGGGTGCCATGACCATGGATGTAACAGAGAGTGTGACAAAGCTGTTGTCTTCGTTAGCCTCTTGTGTGCAGGCCCATCTCTTGCCTAAGAAGAGTCGCAGTGACCAGTCAGTTGTCTGTGTTGCTAAGGAAGATTGCATTTCTGCAACATATGAAATTTCTCAAGAAACCTTCAGTTTCTACTCTTAAACCTCCTGCTCCCTGCTTTTTGATTTGCTTATTTTCCATTTCCTGCTATTTGAACCTTGTGCAGCCTCACCCTTTGAAGAAAAAGATTCCAAACATTTTTCTTGAAAGTGTCATAACAATTTGTGAACATGAGAAAGCTGTACAATAATTTCTTGAAAGATAAAAAATTTTGCATTTCACTAGTCTACTGAAATTTAAATTTTGAGAATTTAAATCATTACTGATAAAGTAATAAAAGAACATTTTCTCTTGCAATGAATCCTTTGAAAAGGTAAAAATTTGCTTTTTAAAACTCATTGAAAGAACTTGTCTGATATTTTGTAGTTGATTTCAAAATATCTATTTTCTATGTATTGTATTGGCATGTTGGCCAAGGCAAAAAAGCTTGGAGATGAAAAGTAAAATCATTAGTCACCTGCTTGCCAAATAAAATGTGTAAATGGGTACCTTTTATAGACTGTTTTTTGCTCTGCACAAGAATGTTCCCTTTTAACAAAATAGTTGTCAAATTACTTTACATTCTGCTTCTTTCTCTCTGAGGGTTCTGCTTCCATTTAGTTACCAGTTATATGTTAACATAATTTTAAATTACTTGCGTGATAGCCCATGGTTTAAAGGTACCAACAGTTTGTAACTGTTGGCACTTTGACGTCTTAGTCTGTTTTGTGTTGCTACAACAAAATACCCAAGGCTGGGTGCTTTTAAAGAGGTTTGTTTAGCTCTGGAAGTCCGAGTGTAGCACCAGCATCGGGGTATGGTGAGGGCCTTCTGGCAGTGTTACTCTATGGTGGAAAGCACCAGCCAGTGGAAACATTTATGGGCATGAGAGGCTTATGGCAAGAGAGGAAGCAGAAACTGATGAGAGGACAGGCTTGCTTTTTGATAACAAACTGCCCTTCTAGGGACAAATCCTGTCTCCTGAGACTTGATAGAGCATTAATGCATTCATGAGCATGGTGCCCTCATGACCTAATTACCTCCCGGTAGGCCCCACTTCTCGAAGGTTCCACCCTCTTTCACCATCACCACACTGATGACCAAACTGCCAATGAACCATTGGGAGACAAACCACATCTAAACCATAGCCCTTGGCATTTGTATATTATGTGTATTTACTCGAGTACATAATGTTTATTATTTTTGTCTATGAATATGAGCCAAAAGCCCATAATCTTACTAGCCAGATAACTCTGGTTGACATTAAAAATTAATGAAGCCCATGTGGTTAGAAAATTCAAGCAGAAAACTACAGAAATGTACAGAAATGAAAACCAGAAGCTTTCTCCGCCTCCTCCTGTCTAGATTCTTTCCTCCAAATATTAAAATTTCTACTGGATGTATCTATTTATAGATTTGTTTTCTGAATGTACCCAAGGAAGTTTGTTCTCCACACCATTGTGTAGCTTGTTTCTCTCTCGTAAGAGTCATTCCTTGCGATCTTTGTGCCACATTTCTTCAAGTGGTACACCCATGCTTCTGTCAGCGTATCTTCAGTCTGGATACCTGTCAGTTTTGCCTGCAGTGTCACTGAGGCAAATAGATTTGTCAGCCACATGAACCCAGGTCTCATCATCCCATATTCCTACAGCTCTTAGCCCCTACTTACATGCTAGGAGGAATGCCTATTCTCACTTTCCTTAGTCTTTGTGTTTTTTGGGGGAAGCCCAAGGGAGCCTCCTTTAAACTCACAGCCAGTTTCCTTTGGCCCGTACCTCAGGTGCCCAGAGTCCTGTGAAGTGGTTGTCTACCACTGCAATAAGGCCAATGCCCTCAGAAAAATCAACCCTGTCCCCCGCACAGGACAGTCCGCTAGCATAGGCACAGTAAACCTCATCAGTTTGCTTGGAACCACTGTGCATTTGCACAGTGTAGCCCTGTGTGCGGGTAAACTCGATAATGTGCACTCTGTCCAGGAATCGGTCAGTCCTCTCAGTCAGTGGCTCCTTTGGTGTAGCTATCATTGTGACTCACAGGCATCTGCATTGTTGCTCAAACATATATTTGCTTAGGATGTTGTGTAGCCACGTGAACTCTTGTCTGGAGTGGAGGAAGCCTTTGTTTCGTTGGAAGACATTGTGCCTTTTGAGTTCCCTTGTTTTCTATGGAGGACCAGTGAATTCTCACGGTGGCAGCTGATGGGAACACATTGCATTTTAATGAAGGAGAAGGTTAATTATTTGACCTAGATGCTGAGTTTCCAGGATGTCTGTGTCAAGGCAGACAAAAAAAAAAAAGAAGAAGAAGAAGAAGGAAAAGTGGATAGATGAAAGGGGAGGGATACTGGAGGAATGGAGGGATGGAGGGAGGCAAGGAAATAGAGAGGGAGGGAGACATCATTGTTAGCCTTCAATGTAACCACTGGAAAAATTAACCTAGCCCATTTCTGCCAGGGAAGGACCAGCAGAATCATTGTCTTTGCCTTCAGAGCTCTTTTGATGCCATTACTGCTGCCACCTCTGTTGTCACTGTCAGTATCTCCTCCTCCTCCCACTGCAACTACCAGCACTATTTGTATTGTCATTCCAGATTTGTGCTGGAAGAATCAAGTGATTGTACAATTTGAGTCATACATTGTGTAACATGCATTTGGAATGATTCCCTGAGAAAGCTGGGTGCAGAATACAAATATTTTGAATGGACTTATCTGAGAGTTGTACTGCTTTTTTTTCCTTGTCATTTTAAAACCCTTAATATGAATAAATTGTTTGTACAGTGGGGCTCTTTTTAATCCTTAGATAAGAAATACAGGGTTTGAAAGCAGAGAATAAAAACATGAATGATAATGTATGCAATGCCCAAGAGAAGGTCCTTGCTGCTGCTGCTGCTGCTGCTGCTGCCGGGCAGGCGTTATAATCGACTGTTTGGTGTGTTTATTTCAGGCTGCAGATAGGAGATAAAAGTGGCTGGTTGGGTGCCAGCACATGACTTGTTGCCAAATGGAGTGTTTAGTACTTGTTACGTTTGACTTCTATCACAAGCTCTTCCCATTAACAGTCTGCTGGTGATAACCTCCTTGCCTTTTCATGTGGTTGCTTTGAAACAGCCACTTGACAACATTTGACATATCACAAAGTTGAATATTGAATCAAGGAGTGAGTGAATGAGTACATGGGTTCTGCCATAAACTGAGACTGTATGTGATGCAAAATGGCCACCAAATAATGCCTGTTCAATGAATGGGTTAATCTTGCATAAACATTTTTCTGGTTCATTCTACCAAGGTAGGGTCCATGGACTTGAGAGACATAACAGTCTGGGGTAAGGGATAGACATAGATGGAAATAATAGTGATCACATGTCAGAAGGCTTGCATAGTCCTTCATCTCATGGGTATTACCATTTAAATGCAAAACTGAATTAAGTGGAAGAATGAAAGCTCATCAAAATGGCCTTGGAGTGTAAGTCAAAGTACAATCTACTCCTACTGACAGTGTCTGTAATCTCAGGTCTATTTTTTGTTGCAAGAGATCCACTTCAGGATTCTTGGCTCTGGATATGGAATCAAATTGCATTAAATGTGGTAATCTTTATTTTTAGATTGAAAACTTGCAAGAACAACTTAGAGATAAAGACAAGCAGCTGACCAATCTAAAAGACAGAGTGAAGTCCTTGCAGACGGATTCCAGTAACACGGATACTGCGCTGGCAACCCTAGAGGAGGCTCTGTCGGAGAAGGTGAGCTCACTCACAGCAGGACAGGGATTGGCGTGAAGGGAAATCATGTTGGGAAGAGGTGACTCAAATGCATTTACACACGCCTGCTGTTCTCCATTTGCTCACCCTACCTGCAGTCCCAACTGGGCCCCACGCTCCTATACATGTTCCTTCACTAGAGTTGGCCCATCTGGCCAGGGGTGTTTTTCTGAAATGCAAATCTGATTACATCCCCCTTGGCCTTCCTCGAAATCCTCACTAACTTGTTTTTGATTGGAGGATAACAACTGAAATGCTTCACCTGGCTGTCGGGATCCTTCCCTCCATCTGCTCGGGCTCATGCCTGACCATCACCTCTCTGCCTGCCTGCTTGCCTGCCTGCCCCTTCCAGCCCTCCCTTGGTTTCCAGCCTCGTCCTCCATCTCTCTTTGCTTCTTTTCTGTGCACTGGCTTCTAGATTTTCAAATGCACCATGATCCTTCCTGCCTTTGACTCTTTGAACATGCAATTAACCAGCCCAGGCTATGAGCACCTGTCTGCACACATAAGCACTCTTCTGAGAGGCCAGCTTCCTGAGGCCTTGTATAGCATGGTAGTCAATGATGTGGACCTTGGATCCAGACTCTCTGGGTTCAGATCCTAGGTCTGGCCCTTACTACTTTGCACAAATTACATAACCTGGCAGTTCCTTAGATTCTTCATTTGTAAAAGGGGATTGTAATAATAGTATATACTTCAGTGGATTGTGTTGAGGAAAGATGTATTAAGGTATGGGATGTGATTAGGATAGGGCAAATAGTTTATAGCTGACATTATTGTTATTAATCATTTCCTTAGGGACACAACCTAGACACCCCCCCCCCACTATATTCTCCTGAATGTCATGAAGTTTCCAAAGCTCTTATCACCATCTTAAATATTCACTCTTCTGATTTTATGGGACTAATGGATCTCTGCTAGACTGAAGACCCAGGCAACACATCCTAAGTGTGTATTAGCTTATCCTGCCCAGGTCAGCATGTTGGGGGTACTCAGTGTGTATTAATTAAGTGAACCTCCAGTGTGTGACAGGTGTAATATGGACACTGGGATGCACCAGAGAAGAGAATGGGTTAAAATCCTGGCTTTTATGAAGTTTAGATTCTTACTTTTTAAATGTTTTTTAAAGATTTATTTATTTATTTGAAAGATTACACAGAGAGAGAAGGAGACTCAGAGAGAGAGGTCTTCCATCTACTGGTTCACTCCCCAAATGGCCACAACAGCCAGAGCTGCGCTGATCCGAAGCCAGGAGCTTCTTCCCGGTCTCTCACATGGCTGCAGGTGCACAAGGACTTGGACCATCTTCTGCTGCTGTCCCAGGCCATAGCAGAGAGCTGGATCAGAAGTGGAACAGCCGGGACTTGAACCGGTGCCCATATGGGATGCCGGCACTGCAGATAGTGGCTTTACCCGCTAAGCCACAGCACCAGCCCCTGAAGTTTAGATTCTAAGGAGGGGGCAGAGAATAAATAAAGAACATACATAGACTTACATAGACTTTCAGAGGGTACTAATTTTTATAAATGAAAAGAAAGGGGGGAGTGATCAGGTAGAGTTCTCACTCAAAGGGGTATAGTGAAAGGAAGGCTCAAGGGCCCTGAGCCCTTGAGGCGATTCAGCCAGGCCAAGAGGAGATCAGGTATAAGGAGGGTGGGTAAGAGGATGGGCACTAAAGCTCCTAAGAGAAAAGATTTTTAAAAATCTGACTTGTATTCTGAAGAGGATGGTAAGCCATCCTGAAAGTTACCATATGACTTACATTTAAAAGAATTACTGAGAATAAAAGAATGAATGGATTAATGATACCCATTAGACAAGTAGATCATTTTGATACTTAGTGACTTTTGTAATGATTTCCAGTCCAATCATTTTCTGAATAAATGAATTCATTCATTCTCTGGGCACCTATCGCAGGTATCAAGCCCTGGAGTTGAACTTGTATGTCTCGTATCCTTGTCTCTGACACTTCTGAGTGTTCAAGGACAGCGCCCAGAGCAGTGCTAGCAGCACAGGTCAAGTTTGTTAGCAGTTCTGAGCAGGGACAACTTCTGTTTTGAGAGGACATGTCATGTGTCAATACGGTTTTTAGGCCCGCGGTAATGATATTATTTTCAAAAATCAGCATGTGGCAAAAAAAGTTAGCTTTTCTTTATTTTTAGTTATTATTTGAGAAGCAGAAAGATAAGAGAGCTCTCATTTGCTGGTTCACTCCCAAATGCCTGCAGTAGCTGGGAGGGTGGAGGAACCAAACCTGGGAGCTAGGAACTCAATTCAGGGTCTTTGAGTAGCAGGGATCCAACTCCTTGAGCCATCACCACTGCTTCTGAGGTGTGCATTAGCAGGAAGCCGGAACCAGGAGCCAGAGCCAGGTGTCAGACCCAAACATTCTAAGGTAGAACAGCGGCTGACACCCTAACAAGTTTCTTAAGTGGTAGGCTGAATGCCTGCTCCTTAACTTTTGTTAAGGAAATATACCAGTAAACCCTATTACGCTCTCTTTCTTTGTATTTCTCTTCATTTGGATTCTGCAGCACTTGGTAACTGAGATACAGGCAGCAGTGTGAGGTTCTCCTTTCAGATTGCCTGCTGCTGCTGAGATCAAGGGGTATGAGACCATGGTGCCAGTCTCGCCCCGGCTGCTAATGAACTGAGTGACCTTAGCATGGAACTCTCCCTCTCAGGGCCTCAGATTTCCCATTGGTTGAATTGGGGAATTAGATTAAAGGGTCCATGGGTTCCCTAAGCCAGTGCTTCTTAAAGAAGACTTCTGTGCTGCTACTTCAGGATCTCCAGAAGGTGCTGGTTGAAAATCTAAATTCTTGGGCCCCATCTGTATCTACCCATTCAGAACCTTGTTAGGGCCTGGGAATCTGCACTGTAAAATATACCCAGTTCATGGTGATGTACACTCTAGTCTGATAATCACTGTTCTTGTGGTAGAAATTTTGAAGTGAAGAAAAGAGATTAAATTCTTAGGCTAGTCTTTATACTTCTATTAAGAATGATAAAATGATAAGAATAAGATTTTATTTGAAGACATAACAAACTATTTAATAACATGACTTTTCAGGGAAAGATATTCTGATTTCAACTTTCAAGGATGTATTTCCAAAGCATTCCATAGTACATTTGTTTGTACAACTTGAATGAGGGGGAGAATGTTGATTCAAAAACTATGAAGATTATGTGTCCCTTTTGCATTTTTTGGGTGATTTGATGTCAGCCCATTTTCACCTTTCAATTTCTTTATTAAAATTCATGAAAGTAAACATATACCATATAATTTTCCAGGTCATGGATTCTTGGCAGGATTTTATCTTTTTTTCCCCTCCAAGTTCTATTAAGATTTGATTTATTCTGGTTCAAATCCCAAAGCTATTCCCAAATCTGAAACTACTCCCCTTTTTTAAGCATTTTCTTTGAGGCTAGAAGGGTTTCCTGGGGAGAAAGCTGGGGCCTGGGGGAGTCTGGCATCCTCATGCTGTCTTTACTACTTGATAGTTGCACCATCAGGGGCAAGGCTCTTCCTCTGGGGCCTCTCAGGACCTCATCTTCAACATGCACATTTGAATTAGCTGAGCCCTCAGTTCCATTCTCTTCTGAAACTACCTGGACGATGAATTACTGAGCTTGCTCATCTGTAATCTCAGGCCAATAACACCTTAATTGGGCCATAGATAAGGTGTTGAGATTTTAGATAACTAGAAGGCCCAGGCAGGGAACAAAAATAAGAAACATGGATTTGGTGGAAGGCAAGAGAGTTGCTGGTGATGGTGGCAAACTAGAGAGTGACTGACCTTTCTCAAAAGATTTGAGCTCTGGTTTTTCAAAATTATTATGCTCAAGACAAATAGAATAGGGCTGTGGGCCAGTGTGGGCCTATGGGTATTTGTTTCTAAACTATATTTGTATCCGATTTTTAGTCTTTCACAGTGATTAAGAATAAAAATGAATAGAGAGCAATTTATTTGGGGGAAGTTTTCAAATTGTGCCCAAATCAGAATGCTAGTCTATATGAAAGACATGGATAAAACTGTAGAGTAAGATAAAGACATGGATAAAATGTCAAATTTATTTATCATATAATGAAAAGTAGACTTATTTTAAGTATTCTAGTGAGCATTAAACCTTTATATGTGTCCAAATGGTCTTGTCGCCTAAATAATTTTTTAAAAAAAATTTAGTACTTGAAAGGCAGGGCATGAGGGGAGAGAAGAAAGAAAGAGAAAAATTTATCCCATCCATTGGTTTGTTGCCCAAATGGCTGCAACAGTGAGGGCTGGGCCACATGGCCATACCAAAGCCAGGAGCACAGAACTTAGACTATGTCTCCCATGTGGGTAGCAGGGACCTTACTACTTGAGCCATCACCTACTGCCTCCAAGAGTGCTTGTTAGCAAGAAGCTTGAATTGGGAGAACTGAGGCTCAAATCCAGGCACTCCAATGTGGGATGTGGGCATCCCCAGCAGCACTTTAGCCACTCATCCGAATGCCAGGGCCCCACTCCCCCCAGTAGTTTCTTAAAATAGTTTCCTTGGCCTGCCTGCCTTCCTTCTTTCCTTCCTTCCCTCCATTTACTTGAAAGGTAGAGTTACAGAAAGGTGTGGGGGGGTAGGTTTTCCATCCACTGGTTCACTCCCCAGTTGGCTGCAACGGCCGGAGCTGTGCCAATCCAAAGCCAGGAGCCAAGAGCTTCTTCTGGGTCTCCCATGCAGGTGCAGGGGCCCAAGGACTTGGGCCATCCTCTACTGCTTTCCCAGACCATGGCAGAGAGCTGGATCAGAAGTGGAATAGCCAGGATTTGAACCAGTGCCCATATGGGATGTCAGCACTGCAGGTGGCAGATTTACGCACTATGCCACAGCACCAGCACTGATCTTATTTCTTACTGATGTCAGTTGCTCTGCTGTGGAGCCCAAGAACCTGCAATTTTTAAGCATGCCCAGAGATTCCAATGCGTGTGATTAGAAGACCATTTTTCCATGCTCTTCCATTTTAAAGATGGGAAATGGAATAAAGGAGGTGAAATGAGTTGCTCGGGAATGAAAATTATGGTTATATGCATCAACATTCCTCATTGCTGGGTGGAGACAGACACCATTAATCAATCATGACATATGCTAACTTCTCAGCCTAGTATGCCAGCAAGCTACTTCCACTCTAAGTTGGCTCTTGGTTGAGACTTTGTTGTCTCTCTTGGACGATTTCAAGGCCAGTGGGCTCATGGAGGATGGAATAGGACTGTAACTCAGACCTTCAGATCCTTGTGCTTTTGACAGTATCACGATGTACTTTAAATGGCTTCTCTCACAAATTCCATTTTATCCACATTTAATTGAATAGATCCTTTGGATCAAGGCATGATGTGAAAAAATAAAATGATTAATAGAAACTCGTGGATTCATAAGTACATTTAAGTATTTGCTGTCTTTTTGGTCAATGACTAGAATCCATCAGGCACTCTTCACCATTTCCCTTGGATTACGGTTTCCCAGGGAGTTTGTTATTCCTTTTGATTTCCAGGAATTTATTCAACTACTAAGAGTGCACACACACATACACACACACAGCACAGTGAGTTAAGATGGAGTAGGACTTAGTTCTAGGATTGACACACAGAAGCCCAAGAGACGGAACCCACTGTATTTACAAAGCCAGTCTCGCCAAGCTTTGCTGTAGCCACATAGTAGATAAGCAGTTGCAAAAGCCAGATAGCAGAGCTGGAAGCCACTGCAATCTAGTTCCCGCCTGGTGATAAAGCACAAATAGATTAGACCTGTACAGAGCCAGATGAGTGCATAAGGAATGCTTGCCAATGCAAATAAGAGTAAAACAAGAACACATTGTTGGAATTTCTGCAAGTTAGTTGTTAATCAAGTAGATCATGGCATATTAGGGCCTTTTAACACATGTTTTTGACATTTGGCCCTGTGTAGCTGACAGTTAAATTAGTTTTGTGATTGACGGAGAAATATTTTGTAGTATTGAATCATCAATAACACTTAAAAACATTATGGTGCTTGCTGATTTTTTTTGTCATCGATGCCCAGTCAATAGTACAAGTGCTTAGAGCAAATTGACCGACTTTCCCAATGACTCTGACACCTTCTGGATGTTAACACACGTGTTTAATTTTATTACCCTTACTTCGAAGCCAAGATGATCCCTAATTTAAATTATCGTTCCTTCCACCAGGCTTTTTAATTGCCAGTTGTGTGCCACACAGTTTGCCCTGCCCTAGGTTAAAACGAGGCATAGGATTTGAGTGTTGACTTCTAGAAAGGTAGCCTGGGAAGGGCACTTGAAGGAAACCCTGAGCAGGGTACTGAGCGGAAATAAATGCTATGTGGTCTTGGCAGAGGGATTCTTGGTGGGAAGTGTCCAAATAGTAAGGTGACGTGGTCAGTGTGGAGCTTAGGTAATGTCACTCCATAGCCATGTAGTATAGAAATGAAAGGATGGAGAGGGCCCAGAGGCTGGATGACCCGTGGTAGCATGGGCAAAAGGCATCCAGGGCACCGTTGCTGAAGTCTTAAAAAGCTCTTGTGAGACTTATCACACACTGTGGCTATTTCCTCCTTTTATAGGTCACATGGCCATCCATTCACCATTGTCATGAGCTGAGTAAAATAGGACTGTAACTGGAATCACAAAGAAGCACACAGGCAATTAATAGACTCATTTTTCTATTTCTGCCCCCACTGTTGTAATAATATACTTCATTTAAAGTATTTTTAAATAATTGCAAAGCAGTAATGGTATGATTTTTCCCCCTTGAAAGTATTAATATATAATTTATTATCATTGGGGAGAAAAGTTTCTTCCTCGGGGCATCTTAAATCACAGAATAAGTGTTCAAGCTAACTCCCCTCTGCATTAAACACTCTTTTATGGTTGCCTTAGGTATCAGGCATTGTCTACACTGTGCTCATAAGAATATAAAAAATATCAATATTCTTAGGCATAGTTGTTGCACTAATTTTTTTAAGTTTTTTTTTTTTATCTATTTGAAAGGCTGAATTTCAGAGAGGAAGGGAGAGAAAGGGAGAGATCTTCTACTCACTGTTTACTCCCCAAATTGCAGCAATGGCCAGGGCTGGTCCAGACCAAAGTCAGGAGCCTGGAATTAGATTTGGGTCTCCCATGTGGATGGCAGGGGCCCAAGCACTTGAGCCATTTTCTGCTGCCTTCCCAGGTGCAGTAGCAATGACCTGGATTGGAAGTGGAGGAGCAGGGACATGTGCTGATGCTCTGATGCTCTGATATTTGATGCTGGCTTTGCAAGTGATTGGTTAACCATCACACCACAGTGCCAGCTCTGCACCAATACTTTTTTTTTTTTAATTTGACAGGTAGAGTTATAGGCAGTGAGAGAGAGACAGAGAGAAAGGTCTTCCTTCCGTTGGTTCATTCCCCTAATGGCCGCTACGGCTGGCACCGTGCTGATCCGAAGCCAGGAGCCAGGTGCTTCTCCTGGTATCCCATGCAGCTGCAGGGCCCAAGCACTTGGGCCATCCTACACTGCACTCCCAGGCCACAGCAGAGAGCTAGACTGGAAGAGGAGAAACCGGGACTAGTACCCAGCACCCCAACTGGGACTAGAACCTGGGGTACCGGCACCGCAGGCAGAGGATTAACCTAATGAGCCATGGTGCCAGCCACAATATTTTTTTTTTAAGATTTATTTTCTTTATTTGAAAGACAGAGATACTGAGAGACATAGAGCCAGAGAGAGGGAGGTCTTCCATCCACTGGTTTACTTCCCAAATGCCTGCAATGGCCAGAGCTGAGCTGATCTGAAGTCAGGAGCCAGGAGCTTCTTCCAGGTCTCCCATGCTTGTGTGGGGATCCAAGCACTTGGGCCATCTTCCACTGCTTTCCCAGGCCACAGCAGAGAACTGGATCAGAAGTGGAACAGCCAGGACTCGAACCTGTGCCCATATGGGATGCCGGTGCTGCAGGGCGGGTCTTTAACCCACTACGCCACAATGCAGGCCCCTGCTCTTATTTTTTTTATCTAAAATTTATTTATTTTACTTGCAAGTCACAGTTATACAGAGAGAGAAGGAGATGCAGAGAGAGAGAGAAAGAGAGAGAGAGAAAGGTCTTACATCTGCTGGTTCACTCCCCAGATGGCCACAACGGCCGGAGCTGCGCCGATCCGAAGCCAGGATCCAGGAGCTTCTTCCAGGTCTCCCATGTGGGTGCAGGGGCCTAAGGACTTGTCCCATCTTCTTCTGCTTTCTCAGGCCATAGCAGAGAGCCGGATCAGAAGAGGAGCAGTCAGGACTCGAACCAGCACCCATATGGGATGATGGCACTACAGGTAGCAGCTTTACCTGCTATGCCACAGCATCGGCCCTGCACCAATATTTTTTAACATGGCCATCCAAAAGGAAGTTCAACTATGTGTTGGGTGGTTTGAAACTAATTTTAAAAATCTAACTCAAGCTTTACCCAGATAGAATTTTTGTTTTTTATTTCCCCAAGATATTTTTAAAAAGTATTTATTTTTGTTTTAATTGAAAAGCAGAGAGACATAGAGAAAGATCTTCTGTCTACTGGTTTGCTCCCTAAATGCCTGCAACAGCTGGGGGTTAGCCAGACCAAAGCCGAGAGCCTGAAACTCAATCTGGATCTCCCACAAGGGTGTCACAGACCTAAGTACTTGAACCATCTTCTGCTGCCTCCCTGGCTGCAAAGGGCAGGAAGCTGAATCAGAAGTGAAGTAGCCCAGACTTGAACAGCCACACCACACACCAACCCCTAAAGATTCTTCCTTTGACGTCAAGCAGGTTCTGTCTTTTTGGAAACACATGTCTATGAGAGTAATATTTTCATTTCATTCTGAAAGTTAAAGGCAAGAGCTGACTTTGTGACGCAGCAGGTTAAGCCACCACTTGTAACACTGGCATCGCATGTTGGAATGCTGGTTTGAGTCCCAGTTACTCCACTTCCAATCCAGCTCCCCAAAAATGAACCTGGTAAGGAAGTGGAAGATGCCCAAGAACTTGGCCCCTGCCAGCCATGTGGGAGACCTGGATGGAATTTCTGGCTCCTGGCCCAGCCCAGCCCAGCCCTAACTTTTGCGGCCATTTGGGGGAGTGAGCCAGCAGATAGAAGATCTCTCTGTCTCACTCTCTATAACTCTACTTTTTGTATAAAGAAATCTTTTATTATTATTATTATTTGTAAAGCCAAAGGCAAACAGACTGTGAGAGCTCTGTCAGTGACTCTGGTTTTATGTTTCTGGTAGTGTAATCCCATGGGCATGGATCAGAGAAGGAGCACCCTGGATGCCAGAGTGGGCCTTCTGTTTTGGAGCTGAGTCACCTTGGATGAGTCAGCCAGACTCTCTGAGCTCTGTGTTTCCTTCCTCCACAGTGTCACCACTATTGCAGTTTCTGCTCTTACATCACAGCACTTACAGCTGTGATGAGGACTCATGAAGGGGGCTTAGCTGGTGCCTAGCTGTATGTAGTAAGCCCTCAATAAAGAAAAACCAATGAATAATTTAGAGTGTCTACTAATTGTCAACAGAAGCTGCTGAACAAACCTGGAAGTGGACCTCACGAGAGACACTGGAAAATCACACACACAATGGTCCTGGTCTTTACTTTGTCTTCAGTTCTCAGTGTGAGTCCAGACCTATGCCTGGAGAGCCTCGGTTCTGCCCCAATTTGATCCCATGATAACGCAGAGAAGAATCTTCAGAAACTGAAGAAGGCTCTTTGATGCCAAATGGGCAGGCAAAGCAAAGCAGGCTGAGCCAAGCCGTTGGTTTGCTTTTTCCGCTTGACAAGTCTTGAGTCCACGTGTCTGAAGCCTTCTTCTAGAACTGCTCTCCAGGAATCAAGAACACCCTCAGAGCTTGAGCATTAAGATGCCTTGAAGCCCTGTGATGCTAACTTTGATGAACAAGTCCAAAGTTAGATTGACACATTTGAATTATTTTTATGCACAGCCTCTCTCTACAGACCCCAGCTCCCCAGTTCGATTCCTTGGGTGTGGATTCCTGTAGAGCAGTCCTTGAATGCATGGCCTCTGATTCTCTCTTGTAATGTTCTTTAATGTGCACATTGATGGTTTTCATGTCTTTTTTTTTATAATTGCTTCCCAGGAGAGAATAATTGAGCGCTTGAAAGAACAGCGGGAGAGAGATGATCGAGAAAGACTAGAAGAGATAGAATCCTTCCGAAAAGAGAACAAAGACCTGAAGGAGAAGGTCAATGCTTTACAAGCTGAGCTGACTGAGAAAGAGGTGAGTGTAGAAGAAGTGAATCCCCCAACCCCGGGCATCCTCATAAACCCATAGTCATCCCAGCTGTGAGAGCGCAGAGGGTTAGTTGGAGGAACTCTGAGGGTTGGGGAACATGATAACCTTTCTTGTGTGAAGCTGCCTAAATTCAGAGGAAAATGTTTTCTATAATTTCCTTCATTGGTGCTACACTGTGTGTTTTCTCTGGTAACTCTATGTACTGTAACTCCTTGAAACTTTTGTGTCTTACTACCTTTGTGTGGCTTAGGGAAGTCTATAGCTTTTCTCCTCTTTGAGATTTATTTTTATTTACTTGAAAGGCAGAGTTAGGAGGAGAGAGAGAGAGAGAGAGAGAGAGAGAGAGAGAGAGAGAGAGAATGAGAAAGAGAGAGAGAGAGAGAAACTTCCATGTGTTGGTTCACTCCTCAAATGGTTGCAATAGCTAGGCCTGGGTCAGACCAAATCCAGGGGTCAGGAACTTCATCCAGAACTCCCATGTGGGTGACAGGGACCCAAGTACTTGGACCATCTTCCACTGCTTTTCCAGGCACATTATCAGGGAGCTGGATAAGAATTAGAGCATTTAGGGCTCAAACTGATATTCAGATGGGATGCCAACATCATAGGCAGCAGCTTAACCCACTACAACAGAATGTTGACACAATGATTTTTTTAAGTCCTATGGACCTTTGAGCATAGATGATGATGATTTTGGTAGTAGCTACACTTGTGTTAGCCAAAAGACCAAGAAATGATGTTTTCTAATAATTACTAATCCTTGTGTTGGGTGCTTTACATTCATCTGTGCTTCTCAAATGGATCATCCAATACCCCAAGGTAGAAGAAGTCGTTCCATGCTAGACTCAGAGGAACAGGTGACATGTAGATACACTTCCAGACTATTATTTTTACATTACAGCAAACAAATTTAAGCAGTATTTTCATCCTTTTGCAAACATGAATACAGAATATAAGTTTCACCTGCATTTTAAAAGTAACAAATGTTAATCTAAAGGTACAATTGTAATGGGAGATTTTGTTCCACTTTCATCAATGGACAGATCAGCTAGACAGAAAATCAACAAAGAAACAACAGAGCTAATCTACACTATGACCCAAATGGACCTAGTTGATACCTACAGAACATTTTATCCCACAGTTGAAGAATACCTGTTCTTTTCATCAGTGCATGGAATTTTCTCTATGATCAACCATATGCTAGGCTATAAAGCGAGTCTCAGCAAATTCAAAAAAATTGAAATCCTACCATGTATCTTTTCTGACCACAATGGAATGAAGCTGAAAATTACGAACTTATCAATCTCTAGAAAATATGCAAATACATGGGGACTGGACAGCATGCTTCTGAATGAACAGTGGGTCATGGAAGAAATAAAAAAATTCCTGGAAATGAATGAAGAGGACAGTACTATATATCAAAACTTACGAGATACAGCAAAAGCAGTGTTAATAGGAAAGTTTGTATCATTAGCACCTACATCTAGAAATTGGAAATTTCTGGATAAAATATTTGCTAGATCAAATAAATGAACTGTCAGTGTATCTCAAAACTTGAAAAACAACAAACCAAATCCAAAATTAGTAGCAGGAAAGAAAAAAATTAGAGAAGAAATAAACAAAATTGAAACAAAAAAATACAAATGATCAGTGAAACGAAGAGCTGGATTTTTGAAAAAATAATCAAAATTGATATACCATTGTCCCGACTCACCAAAAATAAAAAAAAGGAGATCCAAATCTATAAAATTAGCGATTAAATAATAGATATAATAACTGATAACACAGAAACAAAAAGAATCATCAGGGATTACTACAAACAGCTAAATACCAACAAATTAGAAAATCTAGAAGAAATGGATAGATTGCTAGATATATGCAGTCTACCAAAATTGAGTCATGAAGACATAGAAAACCTAAACAGACCAAGAACCAAGCTGGAGGTTGAATCAGTGATGAAGACCCTCAGAACCTCCTAACAAAGAAAAGTCCAGAACCTGATGGCTTCGCTGCTGAATTCTACCAGCCATTTAAAGAACTAATACCAATTCTTTTCAAACTATTCAAAACAATTGAAAGGGAGGAAATCCTCCCTAGCTACTTCTGTGAGACCAGTATCACTTTAATTCCAAAATCAGATACAACACAGAAAGAGAACTTAGACCAATATCCCTGCTGAACATAAATGCAAAAATCCTCAACAATAACATTATAGTTTAAAGATGCTCGCTGCTTGGGGCTTGGAGAGGATGCTTTAAGCTATGCCCTGTGATTCTCATGCTCCAAAGGATATGTGTAGCCCCTTCAACTTTTTATAAAAAAGTTTTATTCATTTATTTTTCTTATTGGAATGGTAGAGAGGCAGAGAAACTGAGCTTTTTTCTGCTAGTTCAATCCCTAAGTGCCTGTGACACCTAGGATTCATTCTGGGTCTCCCACATGGGTAGCAGGGAACTTAAGTACCTGAACCATCACCTGCTTTCTCCCAGTGTATGTACCAACAGGAAGCTGGGTTTGGAAGGAAAGCAGGGAACTCTGACCTAGGCACTTGTACATGATTTAGGCATCTGAAGCCAGGAGCCAGGTGCTTCTCCTGGTCTCCCATGGGGGTGCAGGGGCCCAAGCACTTGTACCATCCTCCACTGCCTTCCCGGGCCACAGCAGAGAGCTGGCCTGGAAGAGGAGCAACCAGGACAGAATCCAGCACCCCAACCGGGACTAGAACCCGGGGTGCCGGCGCCACAGGCAGAGGATTAGCCTAGTGAGCTGCGGCACCAGACACGAGTTTTTTTTTTTTTTTTTTTTTTAAGATTTATTTATTACTTTGAAAGGGAGATTTTACAGAGGTAGAGAGGGGGAGAGAGAGAGGGAATTAGAGAGGGGTGGGAGAGAGAGAGAGAGAAAGAGAGAGAGAGAGAGATCTTCTTTCTTCCATCTACTGGTTCATTCCTCAAATGGCCGCAACGGCTGATCTGAAGCCAGGAGCCAGGAGCTTCTTCCGGGTCTCCCACCTGGGTGCAGGGGCCCAAGAACTTGGGCCATCTTCTACTGTTTTCCTAGGCCACAGCAGAGAGTTGGATTGGAAGTGGAGCAGCCAGGACATGAAGTAGCACCCACAGGGGACGCTGGCACTACAGGCTTTACCTGCCACCGTGCCAGCCCCCAAATAGTGTTTTTAATGGCTAGACCAGATGCTTGCACCAAGCCTTCCAACTTTGATGGAACTTTATGAAAAGTAGTAATACATTAATTTATCTGATTTCTAAACTCTGAGATACATGTCATTGTCTACAGTGGGCCCCCTCACCTTATTTGTGTCTGTGGGAAATGTCCATCTCCTTTAAGACTGGTACTGCCTTTTTTCCCTGCTGGACTGTATATTGTACAGCTGTCTTCCACTGCCACAGAAGTCCCTACTCCTCCAGTGTTGATAGTCCTGTTCAAATTCAAGTCCTGTCTTCATCTCATCCAGGTGAAGAGGGAAATGAATTAGAATAAGGGGAGCTTGGAGGAAACTCAGAAGCAAAACCCATTTAAGCTAAAATCTAGGGCTACTAGTTTTTTTAAACAGGAGATCATTTCTTTGATATGGAAATAAGGAATTTAAGCCCTCTCCCTACTATTTCACTTCTAATTCCACCCTGGAGGATCTGTAATTACTGTGGTTTGTATGTGACAGAAGGCATAGAGACTTTGAATTCATTTGTAACCTCCTTCAGTGGTTGTCACCTTGAAACCAGTGTATATACTTCTCATTAAAAATAGCTCATAATGCATGGTGGATTCTTCTATGAAAACAAACTTTTTTAAAGATTTATTTATTTATTTATTTATTTGAAAGTCAGAGTTACACAGAGAGAGAGGAGAGGCAGAGAGAGACAGAGAGAGAGGTCTTCTATCCGATGGTTCACTCCCCAATTGGCTGCAACGGCCAGAGCTGAGCCAATCCAAAGTTAGGAGCCAGGAGTTTCTTCTGGGTCTCCCACCTGGGTGCTGGGGCCCAAGTAGTTGGGCCATCTTCTACTGCTTTCCCAGGCCATAGCAGAGAGCTGGATTGGAAGTGGAGCAGCCGGGACTTGAACTGGTGCCCATAAGGGATGCCGGCGCTTCAGGCCATGGTGTTAACCTGCTGCACCACGGCGCCGGCCCCAAAAACAAGATTTTTAAAAAGATGTTTAATATTTGAAAGGCAGAGTTATAAGGGGGACAGGGAGGGCATCTATCTTCCATCTGGTGGTTCACTTCTCAAATGGCTACAGCAGCCTGGTCTGAGTCAGGCTGAAGCCAAGAACTAGGAGCTCCATCTGGGCCTCCCGTTGGGATGGCAGGGGCACAAGTACTTGGGCCATCATCTATGTATTCCCTGCCACATTAGCAGGGAGCTGGATTGGAAATGGAACAGCTAGAACTTAAACCAGTGTTGTTTATGGAATGGTGGTGCTGTAGCAGGCAGCTTAACCCGCTGTGTCACAATGCTAGCCCACAAACTAATCTTTATATGGAAATAGTCTTGTCAACAATGCCAACACTGAATAAAGTTCAGGTAGGAAACATTTATTGTTCCTGTAGGAATGTGCTTGGCATTGGGCTGGGTGTTCTACCAGGAAAACAGATCTACGATAGAAACGTTGAACCAGATTAAGAAGGACTTGGTTTGCACAGCTATGAAGACTTGGTCACATGTAATTCACAGGGTGAGCTGTAAGGAAGGGCAGGTGGGGTCAGACAGAAGCTGATGCTATAATCCAAGGTGGAATTTCTTCTTCCTCAGGGAAATCTTATTTCTGCTCACAATGGGTTTCCCTGAGAGGAGCAGTCCTACCCTCAGTTCTGGGGATAAAGTTCTATACTTGAAGTCAGCTGTAGGAGTTAGTCATGGCTACAGAATACCTTCACAGCAGTGAGTTAATTAACGCTGGAGGACAGTAGCCCAACCACGATGACTGAAACTGGCCATCACTCCTGGCTATTTAGAATGTGTAAAGAAGACCCAGGTAGAGTTGATATTAATTATCAGGGAGCTTACGTTTCATTGGGGTGATAATAACTCTTCACCATGACAAAATGGCTAGACAAAAAGCATTGAAATCAGGTTTGTGGACCTGCATTTTTTTAATAGAAAACTTTTATTTAATAAATATAAATTTCAAAAGTACAACTTTTGGATTATAGCATTTTTCCCCCCATAACCACCCTTCCACCTGCAAACCATCCCATCTCCTACTCCCTCTCCCAGTGGACCTGCATTTGAGACCAGTGTCTGCCTTTAATCACTCTGTGACTTTGACAGCACAGTTAATGTGAATGTCAATGTTCTGAAATGACAAATGTGAACAGCTAACCTGTCTGCCAGAGGATGGCTAGGAGCACCTTGCTGGGTGATAGTGACTGTCAAGGTCATTCCTGTATCCATGGAGCAACCTAGCTTAAAGTGTTGGGTAGTATTACTTACAGAATGATCTTTGTGGGCTTAGTATTTTCCTAGATGCTGCAAATGGATAACAAAGAAAGACTCTGTGCCTGATTAGGTATGAAACTTAAAACATTTTTCTTACAGTTTTATTTAACAGACAGAGCAAGAGAGAGCTCCCATCCTCTGGTTCACTCCCTGGTTTCCCCCAAAAACCAGGACTGGGGCAGGCCCATACCAATAGCTGGGAACTTGATCCAGCTCTCCCATGTGGATGGCAGGAACTGAGCTGCTTGAGGTACTAGCAGCTGCCTCCCAGGGTCTGCATAGGTAGGAGGCTAGACTCGGGAATGGATCGGATTTGAACCTGGGTGATCTGATTGGGTTGTGGACATCCCAGCCAGTGGCTTAGCCACCAGCTCAAATGCCTGCTCCCAAAACCTGAACATTTTAGTCTCATGAATGTTGCTAACCCTTTATATCTGGTGATGAGATTGCCCTTCTAGGTATTAAGTTATGTTCAGTGATATATGTTGGTATTTATTTCTTTAATTTTTGGAATTCAGACTGTATCCAGAAGTTGTTGGTTTCTGGACAGGATTGATGACTGAAACTATTTAAGAAAACACATGTTAGAGTTGGGAGAATCCACTTTTATTTGTTGGATCCAAATTACAAAGGACTAGAAGATAAAGTCCATTTTACTCTAAATTTTAAAATACTTTTAATTTTTCAAAAGACATTTGTGAAACCAGTGGTCTCTTGTGGTTAAAGAAATGGGGATTTGATGAAATTTGATAGGATGTTTCTTTTATGTTTGGCTTTTCCCTTTGTTGGGGAGAAAGCATTAAAGTTGATGTTTTCATTCATATTTGTCCAGAGTCTGTATGGCCTGACAGCAATAAATGTAAATGGAAGGTTGGGGTGTCTGCTTTGCTGTGGTGTAAAAAGACCACCTTGGGATTGACATCATTTGCATGAATCAAGGACACAAAGCATGCATTTACCGACCACACCGTGTGGTCACATTTGTTTCTACTGCAATTAGATCCTGCTTGGTTCTGTAAGCTGGCCAACATTAATTTCCTGGTCCAAGCTGCCTATTGTTAGCTTCGTATGACTCTATTTACCCCTTCTATCTAATGCACACTTTACTGCTATGTATAGAATCAATGTACTCAAATTGAAGACACTGCTAGTAGAAATTGCAGGGCTTCACCAACCAGCCTTGTTTTTCTTTCAGTCTAGTTTGATTGACCTCAAAGAACATGCATCTTCATTAGCCTCTGCTGGGCTGAAAAGGGACTCCAAATTAAAATCTCTAGAAATAGCCATCGAACAAAAGAAAGAGGAATGTAGCAAACTTGAAGCACAGTTAAAAAAGGTAAGTAAAGTCTCAGCAAAACAGTGCTCATTTTAAAATGAATTCGTAAGATGGGGAAGGAGGAGACATTTTTCAAAAGAAATAAATCCCTTATCTTTTTTGATCTGCTGATAAAATAATTAATTAAATACTCTTAACGTTATGCCTAAGAAATCTACATCAAATCTGTCTGTGATCCTGAAAAATTATCTTAGATTTCCTGTCTAAAGAAAACTTGAAAAATAGATAAAAATTAGTAGCAGAAGTAAAAAATATGAAAACTAGCCATTACTCTCTGGGCAAATCTCAACTATCAAAAAAAGATAAATGGAAATGTTTGTAACCAAAGAATTCAGGGGCCCCATTATAGCTAAACTTTTACAGCTTTCGGAAGTAGGTTGATTTTATATGAGAACTTTGCAAGTGTTTTGCTGATGACGTTAAATTTCTAGAAGTTCATTAAAATAGTCAAGTCCCTAGCATATCTGCAGAGTGGCTATAATTGACTCAATGTGGTCTTTCTGTCTAAAAGCTTGTTAGACATAGAATGCTTTGGCAAAGAAAGCAGGGTCTTTTACATTGTGGCATTAACATGTTTTCTCTAACCTGGACATTTCTGTGGAGTGCATTTCCAGTCATGCATTGTTCCTTTGACTTTTTCCCTGTGTTGTTTGGTACGTCTGCACTCATTGTTCACATAAAACTCATAACATTATGAGTTTAAGCATTTCGTTTCCCTTCAACAAGTTATGAACTTATTCAAAGGGGATGATAAAAATCTGAACAATCAAATAAAGTCTATAATAAAATTTGACTATGTATAATTCATGGCACACAGGAATGAGGATTTATTAGCTAACGTTTTGAAAATATTTGACAAGGATGTTGAGGGATATGGAGGAATTACTGATTTGTGGAGGAATTATTCTGAATACTTAAAATTTAATGTACTATTTTGTGTGATGCCATATGTAGTGAGATGTGACTATAATGTGCTCAATTTATAGGGAGTTTTAGGAAATTGTCATGAGAAATTTCACATTAAGAAAGTGTACTTATTAATACAAAGATAAACATACAGAACAAATTCCTTTCTAAGAGTGAGAAAATCTCTACCTTGCAAACTTCCCACTCCACTCAACATCTCACTGATTTAAAGCAATATTTAGTTAAGCAGAAATCTTGAGCACTAAGAAGAAGAATTTAAGTTGTCTGCCCTAGAGTGTTTAGATGGAGATTGCCTTGGCTATGTGTACATTGCATCTGTGATATGCATTCTTGACATGAAAATATAATATGTTATATATGCATATGATGTCAAGAAATGAACCTACAGGAGATACATTTTATTTAATAAAAGCATTTTGTGACTGTAAGGCAGGCTCTGGGTAACCTTGTAAGAGAGGTACATTCATTGGCTCCCTAAGTGCTCCTTTGTTCTGGGTCTGTTAGAAGGAGGACCTCACAGAGACCAGAGCATTGAAGGATGCCCTACATCAACTGTAATGGGCCATGTGAATATTGGAACGCCCTATTTCTGGTTTCTGCAAATACTTGCCTGACATCTCCTTTCTCTATAAGTCGTCTATGAAATTTAAAATCCTCTAGTACTTAAAAGGAAGTAGTCTTTATATTGATCCCTGTAGTTTCTATATACCTGACTTGACTAGTTTAATAAATCAATATCTATGCAATTCAATATAGTTTCTTTCAACATAGCTGTGGTTTGCCCAAGAGATCACTTAGAGCATGTGTTTTCTGTAGACTCTCAAGTAGGTATCATGCACTGAAATGTAAAGACTAGATCTTGGGACCATGTTAGTGTTATTCCCGACAGCATTTTAACATCCTATTACTTAGCCAGAATTAAAGTAACAAACATGGTTGTCTTGCAGTGAAGGACCTATTTAATTTATGAAAAGATTGCTTATTTCTAAGTATTTACATAATCTACCTCCTACATGTGTAGCACAGTGAGTTTAAATAAGGTAATGATAATTTAAATGTTTTTATATCTAACCTGCAGATGCTATTTTGTTATTTTTGGCTCTGTAGTGCTCACTAACTTCAAAAGTTTAAAATGTTTTTTTCTGTAGTCTTTAATTTTGCTAATAAATAGTTCCATAAAAACCTCAAGTGCCCATCACCTTAAAAAGAATTGAGATCTACATGAAATATTTGAAAATATAAGCCAGCAGTATGTGAATATACATATAAACACATCATTTACTTGTGGAAAAATAAGCAGCTATAAAAGCTCAAGGAGTGTCTGGGCCTCCTTTTAAATAAAAGGGTATGTGACTTGTGAATAAAATATAAAGGTTTGCAAAATGAAAGCTGAAAACATAATGGTTTTATTATGTCATAAATACACCGTGAATGGCCACTGGGAGTTGGCTCAGGATTTGTAAGTGTCCAGGTATTTTGGCCATAAAATCCACAGAACATCGTAGATGTGTTTAGTTGAACAGAAACCTTGTCTGCCTTTGACAATGAAATCCAAATGGTGATTGAAATTTATTTTTGTCTTGTGAGTAATGCCTGCTATTGGTAAGGTGAGTTTTTATGTAAAAAGAAAAAAAAGTTTGTGGAGAACATTCACATGTACTGTTACTTTTAGCCCTTTATTCTGTGAATTAAATATCTTCAAATATTTTGTGATTAAAAATGTTATAGGCAGAAAAGGAATTACCTCTTATATATTCCAAAATGCCTCTTAAAAACAGTCAAATACTCACATATGAGAAAATCCTTACTGATACTAATGAGGCTGATGAAACAATACTAGCCAAAGAATACATAATTATTAGTTAGTTATAAGTGAATCTCACCTAGATGTGTTTACCAGTCAATAAAATACCAAGGGATTGGGAAGAACTTGATTTTTGATGTATAGATCATATTACTTTCAAAGGATTATTTGAGGTTCAAGTTCGGTCATTTTACCTAAGTGAATAGAAATCAATAAAGAAGCCCTAGCAAGTAAGATTGTTTTGATTTACGATCTTTAGTAATTTCTCAATTAATGTCTTGCTTGCAGAGGGTTTTTGAAGGAGTGGTAAGATATTGTTTACTTCGTCCAAGTTGAAAGACTACGAATCCAGACTCTTAAAAGGCATGTCTCAGCATAAAGCAGTGTAACAATTCCTGAAATATTTTATCTTCTACACTTTGACATTAAGCCTCAAATTAATGGTGCAGACAATTAAGAAATATGACTTGAGGGGACTATTTAAAATAATATCCAACATGCAGATATTAAATATTTAAACATTTAAATCTTCCACACAAGGTAGACAGGGTTACATATGGTAGAGAATACTAGGATATCTTTGAAAATTGATTTCGTAAATTAATTTTGAACTAATATTTTTAATTAATTGTAAAACCTGATAATAACCAATGGATAATATTGTATTTTGACCCCCTGTGTTCTCTCTACTGATTTAAATTTTTTCTCTCTCATATAAGTTAATCTGATAATATCTTGCTTACTGATATTTTGCTATCACTAACCTGCCATTTGTTAATCTATATTTTTCAGAATTTAGACTGAATACAAAATTCAGGCTTGTGTTCATATAAAAGAAGAGCTATAAATTCAATGATAAGATCTAATTAATCTTTTATTATTACCATCTTTGAAGTTCAAGTAATAAATTGCAACCTTGGCCAAAAGTAGTTCTTGTGATTGATTGCTGGAGGCCAGCACTTCATGTATCATCAAAAGTGGACAGTTTTCTTTATTTCATGGGTTATTTAACTTGAGAAAGGGAAAGTAACACAAACCTTCAATTTCTTATTCCAGCTATTCTTTTGTAGGAGCCAAAGTCAACATTTGTATTTCCTTAGAGCCTCTCACTTTCACTGTGGAATGTTTAGAAACTGAAATTTCTTTTTTTAACGACCAGTTCGTCTGTGTGGATGCACTGGATTTGTTGAGCTAATGCTGTTTTTCTGGATCTTTCCTTCTTTCCCCGTCTGTGCTCCAATGCCTCCCCAACTTTGCAATGTAGCAAGCTGAGCAGTTGTTCAATCAGATGTACAACCCAGTAAGTCATTTCTGAAAGTTCCCGCTGTAACATATCAAAGCATGAGGATCCATTGATCACATGTCACAGGGTGCCATACTGGGGGAGGTTTTGAAAATATTTTTGAGTCTCTTCCCATTTCCGTTCTGTTGGAAGAAATGACCTGTGCAAAGGTCGCTGCCATTTCTTTTGACTGAGAAATTTAAAAATCAAGAATTCAAGGACATGTTGCCAGCTCTGATAGTGCCTCCTTCTTAATCTCAACTCTAAGACTACAGGAAAATGGGAGGCAGCCAAAAACCTCGGCTCGTGGAATTCTCCCTCAGCTCCCTCAAACCCAGGCTTCTCTGCCCAGGGGATAGAATTGGTAAAGCAACAAACAACTCAGTGTCTGTTGTATTCAAGAGATAGACATTAAACTAGGTGTAGGTTTAAAAATAGGCTATACTTTTTGAGATTGGTAAATGCTTAACATTATTGTGGGTTTTGTAACAGTTAAAAACATGTCAACTGGCTGAGAGCAAACTATATACAGTCTCCTAATAACACATCATAGCAATTGCTATTATAGCTTAATGGAGTACAAAAAATAGGTAACTAGTAAAAATCTTTGTGAAACAATCCAGAGGCCACCATCATTTTTTTTTTTTATTCCAGTGACACAGATGCATTTATGTGAAGTGATTTGTTTATTTCTTTACCTTATTAAAGAAGGACTTTTTATTTTGTTGACTCAGTGGCTTACTGGTAAAAATACTACACAAAGGTGGCCAGAATTTATCCTTTGGCCGATGAGATCGTGCGCTCATGCATTCTGATTATCCCCTACTTATAAATTCCCATCGTGGGAAAAAGTAATAGTGTGAAAAAAGGAAGCCATTCGGCCACTCACTTTTTCTTTATAAGGTGCTGCTCCAGGATACTGCATCTGGCTATGTAAGATGCCTGGGTAAAATTTGATTCAGCCCCCATCCTTCATTTTTTACAAATTTTGTTTGCAAACAGAATTCCTAATGCCAAACTAGAGCATCTTTGTTGCTTTCTTTTCCGAAATGATAGATTTTAGCATAACAGCTAAAATAATCAAGTTTCCTCTCCCTTCACATTTGAATGGAAGTGTTAATAAGCAGACCTAAGACAGTGGAGAGGTGAAGAAAGACAGTTATGATTGGCACGTCTTCAAGCTTGAGAACTTGCCCTGGGAAAAATGAGTGTTTTCTTTCGATTGTTTTAGAAAAGATGTGAATCATCCCACTGACACTGCTCCATTCTTGCTAGTGAGGGGTAGGAAGAGAACCTGGGTCTATCATGTGTAGGTGTTTTCAGGACACATGGGGAGAAGAGCTGTGTTCTTGCAGCAAGAATTCATTGGGACCCTGATATGAGTTCACTATCCCTGGAATGATAGGGACTAAAGAAATAATTCTGTTACTTTTTGGACCATTTCCACAAATGTTAATGACATGGGATCATCCACTTTTCCCTGACTTTGCCCCAGTGATGGTCCTCCTGTCTGTGAACACAGACTTCCAGTTTTTCATTGGCTCATTCAAGAGTCATCAACTGACTTTCCTCCTGAAGTTAATGAAACTAGCCCGTTGGTTTGGCATCCTGGGAATAAAGCCAACTCTCATTATTTTAACTCCCCCTGTCTACAGAGATTCTCAAGGTCCAGCTCCTGTGTGTGTGTGTGTGTGTGTGTGAACTGATAGGGATGCAGGATGATGGATTTCTCTATCTTTAATAGTTTTTTAAAACATGACTTGTTTTTCCTAGTTATAAAAATAATGTATGGTCGTAGTAGAGAATTTGCAAAAGTATAGAAGGATATAGGGGAAAATAAAATAACAAGAGTGTTCACTGCGTAGAGATAAGCATTAGGAACATTGGGTTGCTCCCTACCCAGACATGCCTTTGTTGTTGCTGTTCCCTCCCTCCCTCCTCATTTCTCGTCTCTTTCTTCTTTTCATCTTCCTTCTACCCTTCTTTTTTTCATTTTTCCTTTTCTCTTTTCTACTTTTTTCTCTTTTCTTTATGTAACACTATTTCAAAGTGTTTGATTTTTATATCCTATTTTATTTTTTATTTGGGAGGCACTGAGACCAAGTGGAAGGGATCGAGATCAAGAGAAAAGGAGAAAGACAGACAGACAGTCACAGATAGAGCTCTCATCCCCTGGTTCACTCTCCAAATACCCACAATAACCAAGGCATGGCTAAGCTGAAGCTTGGAGTTGGAAGCCCAGTCCAGGTCCAGGGATCCAACTACTTGAGCTATTACCTGCTACCTCTCAGGGTCTGTGTCGGCAGGAAGCTGGAACCAGGGGCCACAGCCAGGAATTGAATGCAGACACTTCAATATCGGATGCAGATGTCTTACTTTTAGGCAAAATGCCTGCCCCCTGTTTTGGTTTTACAACATATTGTTAGAATTTTCTCATAAAATTAACTGTTGATCCTAGTACAGTTCAGTGGCTTTATAGTATTCTATTTTATTTATTTATTCATTTAATATTGGGTGTTTCTCCTTCCACCATATGGTTTTTTTGTTTGTTTGTTTGTTGCTTTTGCTTTTGCTGTTATAAATAATGTGCTGAAGAACATCTTTCTATTTTTAATTTCCTTACATTATATCTTTTCATAGAATAAATTTTTGGGCCCATGATTTTAAAAAGCTCCCAATACTTGTTGCCGTGTGGCTTTTCAGAGAGTTTCTGCCAAAGCACACTTCTTCCAGCACTGACCGAAACTGGCCTTCCTGCCACAGCCAGACTGACATTGAGAACTGTCATTTTGTAAAACTTTGACAAATGCTAGTGAAAATATTTTTTTCTCTTTTTTCCTTTCCTTGGTTTAATCACTAGTATGATTGAAGTTTAAAAATACTTTTATTAGATCTTGCTATTTTTTATTTTGTACACTGTTTTTTTTTTTTTTTTTAAGATTTATTATCTATTTTAAAATGAGAGTTCAAGAGAGAGAGGGAGAGAAAGAGAGATGTTCCATTCACTGGTTCACCTCCCAGATGGCCCCGAGAAACAAGGCTGGATGAGGCCAAAGCCAGGAGCTTCATTTGTGTCTCCCACATGAATGACAGGAGATCAAGCACTTGGGCCACCTTCTGCTGCTTTTCTAGGTACATTAGTAGGAAGCTAGATCAGAAATGGAGCAATCGGAACTCAAACTGGGGCCCATATAGGATGCTGGAGCTGCAGGCAGCAGTTTAACCCGCTGGGCCAGCCCCTAAATTTTTTCTTTAAGTCATTCAAACTCTTGTTTCTGAAGTATATTATTATGTTCCTTGGTTTATAGGAATAAGCCTATGCTTTGTATGGAAACATTGTTGGATTTATGGCAGTTTTGTTTAACTTAAAAATATTTTTATAGATGGAGATAAGTATTTTTAGGTTGCCAACCTGTTGCTTTTTAGGAATTCCTCATTGTTTTTATTCTTTGAAGTCATTCTCTGAGTTCACCTACATATATCTAGAAAATTTTAATGTAACTTTTTGATGACAATTTTTATGCTATAGTTTAAACTCCTTTATCTATCTCTGTTTTCCATTCATGTTGAGAGGTATAATTGTAAAGGTTTTTCAAAATTATTAGCAAACTTTTCTAGTACCACTCATCTAATAATTCTCTCTTTATTCACATGTAATTTTGGTGTATAATGAGTTGTCATATGGATTAATGTCTTTATTTCTGAGCTGATGATCAATTTCATCAATGTCTCTTGCTTTTTGAGTCAATTTTAATTTATTATGGCTTTCTACTCTTTAAATTTCTGGAGAAGCCAATTCCTCTTAAATCTTTGGGTTCTTCATTTTGTCTTGTTTTGTTTTTTTGGGTTCTTAGCCTTTAATTTTTTCTCATTCCACATGAGCTTCAGGACCACATTTCAATTAAAAAGTACATTTATTGGTGATATTTTAGGTTATGTTCATCCTATGAAATAATTTTAGAATAATTGCTGTATTTCCAAGATCATACAGTTGATCCAACATTTATTTATTTCAGTCTTTTTAACAGTACAATTTGACATTTTGCTATTCTAGGTCTATGATATTTCTTTTTAGTAATGGTCTTAAGCATTTCCCCACATACAGATTTTAGGTTACTCTTATGAATGGCATATTTCTTGTTTTATTTTATAACCAGTTATTGGTGCTTGGGGATTTATTTCAATCTTGTATGTTTATTTTTACTATGGCCACCCTCCCAATTTTTGGTGAAGTAGAACATAGTTGCTTCTTGTTAAACAAGATAATTTTACGGTTTAGTCTCATGTCCATCTGTCTTCACTAAATCAGAGTAAACCAGAATTAAATTGTGAAGTCCTCCTGTGAGTATTTTTTTCCTAGAATCCAAACAAACCCTTTACTTTTCTTCCTTGAATTCAGTCACTCCATTGTTCCAGGTGATACTGGAATGCCATTTCTTTGGAAGCTAAAAGTTTGCCTTGCTATCTTTATTGTTTCTTAAAATAATAGCCTGTCAGTGACTTAACTACCAGTCTCTGCAGGAGTTCTGTCCTTGTGAATGCTGTGCAGGTTTACTTCAGTTGGGTTCTTTTTATTCCCTTAGTTCTAAATTCTAGAAAAATAACATGGCTTTCCCATCCAGCTCAAGTGCCTTTGTTGTAGCCCTACTGGTAACTATGTCCAGAGAAAGTATCCAGAAGTCTTTTTGTAAATTTTTAGTAAATCTTTGGACCTCTTGGATCCCTCAGTTTTGTGCTTCATATGATACCTGCAGTACTGCGAGGCACATGGCTGATCTGGAGGCACTGGAGGCAACCTGGCTCCTGGTTGGGCACAGCTGAGGCCCTCTGATGTTCCCCAGACACCCTTTTCTTTTCAACCTCATCTCCTATGAACATATTTTTTGTAGGGATCACATTTTACATAGGGGATTATGAGAAAAAGTGCAAATATTTTTCCATTCCAGAGATAGGAAAAAAAAAAAAAAACCCTTTGTTAATGTTCAGTGAGGGCTTCCTGATTTATATGTCATTATAGGTCTTTGCGATCCTAGGGACATGGTGGGCTGAGTTATAAATACTTTCATAGTCACTGTTTAGGTATAGTGGTTTCATTCTATGATTTTATTTAGTCTCTTAAAATTATTTGATTCACTTTTAGATGGGTCCTTTCTCACATTGTGTAAAATTACAACTATTTAAAAGAGAATTCAGATACACAGCAGATGTAACACATGCAGCTCTGTTAAGCAGGACCTTCCAGTTGATTCGTGTGTAAAGACTCGAGTAATATTTGAAAGAGTACTGAAGATTTGAAGCTGTGTGTTTTGTTCAAAACATGCAGGTAATTGCCTCCATCCTGTGCATTGCTAATTTTAGGTAATTCCAGTCAAATGGGATTACAGTAATAAATATTTATTCGAGGGGATCTTAAAAATAGTTAGCATTGATATAGTTGTTTTTAGTTTTTTAGTGTGGAGCATTCAAAAATCATTTTGAATGTTATATTTATTAGTACATACTCTGTTCTCTCTCTGGAACGATATTCCTTTCTGGTATGGATGTTTTTAATAGGCAAATTTTGAATATTCTAGGTATAGTTAGCTTGAATTTTGAAAGGATAGTTTCTTTAAACCTAGTGATTTAGTCAGGTCTTCATCACTGTAACTAAATTACCTAAGAGAAACTGCTTAGGAAGGGAGAAGGCTCATTTTGGCTGCTGTTTTTGGAGCTTCGTTGTTCCAGTTCAGGCAGCTCCTTTGCTCTGGCATCAGTGCAGGGAAGATCACGTGGTGAGCTAGGAAGCAGAGAAAGAGCAGCTGGGCCCAACTTGGCTTTTATAGCCAACTCCCTTCTAGAACTGCCTTCTGAGGGCATGCCCCTCCCCCCCCCCAGTGACCTAAAGACCTCCCACTCAGCTCACCTCTTAGACACCATAATTAGATCAAGTCTCCACCCTTAATCCATTAACCATTAACATTAATCCATTAACCATTAGCATAAGCCTTTTTGGTTTAAATGTCTGCCAGAGTTGAGGAGCCACATCTTGCTCAAACCATAGCAACCAGGAAGTATAAGATTTCAAGCCATATCATTATTAGTTTCCAAATGTATTCTGTAGGCTCAGCTATTATGCCTGGTATTAATTCATGGTATTGAAAATGAAATTTAAATTTTGTTCTAAGTTGTAGTTCTATAATCACGATCATAAGCTTCATTTTCATTAAGTAGTATTTTGATCACAGCTTAAAATGAAGATGGGTAATTCTTTTAGAAGAACAAAATCAAACAATGTTTTAAAAAGCTTATATGCTCTGTTCTGCTGTTAGGATATAAAATAGATGTTAAAGCACTGTAAGTGGACACTGAAACAGCACAGTATGGCCATTGAGACTCTTACAGTGCACGAGTTTAGCAAATTATTGCCAAAACCCAGAAGCAGCAGGAAATATAAAGCATCAGATCCCTTAGTTAACATTCTGCTTGTCCTTCATGGTCATGACTAGTTATTTGTTTATTTTGAGGAAAATGATTTTTATTAGAATTGTTAAGGCCCTTCTCAAAGCGAGAGTGTTATATAATATTTTAATTGAAGAGTCCCTGCTTTGTTTCACAGCAGGTTTCTGTACCAAAGTTAATGCCTTCCTTTCTAGGCATCTGGAATGATGAACTAGCATTTTATTGAAAATAATCAATGCCTAACCTTTGTAAAATTAACTGTAAATAAGCTTGTGATGTGTGATTTTGAAACCTGTTAACCCCCTACTTTGGCCTTAGCTGCTTTTTGTTTCCTAACTTTGATTTAGATACACTTTTAATCTGAAATTTTGCCTTATTTCCTGAAGTAGTTCTGAATCCTCCCATTAAAATAACTAGCAGGTATTGTAATGGACTACTCATCCTGGGTCGTGACCAGACTCCTCTTTGTGCTTGATCCAGGCTTTCAAAGTCAGTTCCCATCAAAATGCTGAAGCTCGCCCACATCAGTGAGACTCCAAACTTTGTTTTGATTATTCCCATTTGTGGGAAATTTCCTTACATATGGTAATACAAGAAACATAATTGGGGGATCCTCAAAACTTAACTGATCTAATATGTAACACAGACAATTCTGAAATGTCTTTTCTCTAATTTTCTGTGTTTCTCTAAGATTCTTGAGAGTTACCCTAAAATTATCCAGAAGTATTTTGATGAAGAACCTGGCTTCATCTTTAAACTGACTGTTGAATCATCAACATTAAATCTCCACCTTAAGAAAAGAATAGTTATCAATATTCCCTTGATTTTAATGATCCATGGATGTTCTTGAAAGTGACAGTGCTCTTGGTCACATTCCTAATAAATAAGTTCTAAAACCATTAAAAGAAATTCCACACCAGTCTGTATTTTCAGCAGTTAGGTTCGTGCCAAATGAAGATGGGAGGACTAAGATGATGTGCATTGGAACAATACAGTCCTCAGGCTCTTGCTGATCTTGAGGGGGAGCTAGTTTGAAACCAACAAATCCTTAAGGGGAAATAGTTACCATGCATTTTCAATGTAAATCTTGAATTACTAAGAATGGTGCCATGGTAAGAATATGTTGATCGTGATTTATTCAAATCTATTTTTCTTCCTGTAGGGTCTATATTAAACTAAATCTGTTACTTACTTTGATCCTCTTCAGGAACTGCCAGTCCAGAACAAAGAAAACCCATGTTAGAATTTGAAAAGGCAAGAGAATTGCTTAACTACATATAAAGCACTTCCTTGGCTTCCTTTGTAGGAAAGGTTCAGACCTTAGAATTTTGAAGAAAGTATCACTCCCATGTCTCAGATCAGTGTCTCTTGCTCTACTGATTAAAAATTTCCATCCATCCTAGAAGTTGTGCTTTGGGCTGAGTAGAGCTGATAATCTACAATACCTTTTGTAAATGTTGTAGAGACTTTTACCTCCAATACTCAGATGGATAGGAAACTTAGCAGCCTTTCCTGTTAGATCAAATTCAGAGTCTTCACATGGACCTTGGTAATAACCTAAGAAGCAGCTGTTACTTTTCCATCTTTCTAAGACTCTTAAAACTTCTTATTGACTTAAACGTTTAAAAATGATACATATGTACACCTTTATTGCCCTCCAACAGTTCGGGCACCAAGATTGGAGGTAGTTTCACATAAATGCTTTTTACTTGAAATCAGTAGGTATTGAATGATACAGAAATATTTAACTCATAGATAAATATTCTTGAGATTGTTTATATTTATTTAAAGAGAAATCATTAATATGCACATACTATATTAATCTAACAGACACCAATGCAGTTATAAACTTGGTATAGTCTAGTTTCAGGCATGTTTTTTCCCTAAGCTTTCGGTATTGGTAAACATCCTTTGAGTTGTTTAATCATATTAACTTATTGTATTGTGAAGGCTAAGAACCCAGCTAATTTCACCTGGTGTTGAAAATTGGCCTTGGATTCTTTTCTTTTCATCAGGGATCCAAAATAAGAAATATGCTTACATACCTATCACTAACAGGCTCCTTTCTCTGTAAATCTATCAGGGAACCTTCTCTAAGGACTATGTTGGATCTTGTTGATGAAAATTGATTGAACCTATTGACTTGGCTGTATAACAAATCCCATTTCAGGAATACATTTTATAAAATAATAGTCATAATAAAACATAATTGAATAATATCCTCCCCATGCTGGTCATGCTGTTGCTTTTACCGTCCTTAGAGAGATGAATTCATTGCCTGTAGACATAAGACACAGCGCTGGATTTAGGATCTAGATCTCACAACTAGTAAACTTATATTTGCTTATTAAAAATAATCATGGTAATAATAGTTGTGAGAATAGAAACAACCAAAATAAACTACAGCAGCTAACTGCTAGCTCTTCATGAACCTTTAAAAATCACAATTAGGGAAGGAATTTTAACTCTAGACAGAAATAGGCAATCAGAATATATTTACTTTCTATGTTTCTAGCTGGTCATTACTTAGTTCATTATTTCTTTTTTAAAAAGATCTTAATGTCATTGGCTGGATAGTTCAACAACTGTCATGAAAGTGTTTTTAACTGTTGAGTAATAATGATAATATAGTAGAAGGGTAGAAGAGAGGTTAATGTGAAGGTTTTTTTCTTAGTTGTTTTAAAATATATTTTAGATGCTTTTCTGTCAGAAAACTAATGCGATGATTTTTATCACAAATGGAAGTAGAGATCTGGAGTAGTTACTTCATGTTAAATTGGAAGAGCTGCCCTACATTTTAGAATGGAGATTAGAAAAGTTAAATATTCATTACTTCAGTTTAAAATTAAATTATTAGAATAATAAATTCCTAAAGGCATATTTACTCAAGGTTCTCGTTCAGATTATTTTAAAGCTGAAAAAGCTCAATAATCTATTATAATCAGACCCAGGATGCATACTAAGTAAATAAAAATAAAAGTTTTATGAGAAACATTGGTAAAAGGGAGTAACCAGTACTTGATCATATGTTGAAGTCATATGTTTTTTCCAAGTTGTTTTGCATAGTTGTGTTTATTTCTTAAATAAATAAATCTTAGATTAAAGAACATGAAAGCAAATTATTCCCTTTTTATCCTCATGCTTAAATAATATGTTACATGCAAAAATATTATTTTCAAAGTAATTATTTTGTCATAAGTAAAATATTTATTTTATTTATACTAATTTTTTAATTTTTTTTCTACTAAATCATTGCAAAGACTGTCAACCTTCTACCAGTCGTACTAGTATTAATTGTTCTAATCATGCATGATTCATTTGGTCCCCCAACCCACTAGCTGTAGCTTGCTTGCCTTGTTTTTTCCTGAACTTAAAAACTGTACAAAAACTCAGTGAACATCTGCTCTGCATAGCAAGACAGCAGAACAACTAGAGTCCTAAAAACTTGCTGTATCATTTCACACGTGGATTTGGGAGATACATCCCTTTAGGACTTGTCTGAACTATCTGTGTTGAATGTGTACCGTTGTTAAATGACTTGTTCTCTCCCCGCCTGCTCTTTGAAGAAGTCAATTAGGAATAATGGGAAGCAAGGGGTAGGCACAACATTGCAGTGCATCGTTATTTCCATCTGTCTGGGAATATTTCAGCCAAAAGTTTATTTTGAAAAAAAAAGAAAAAGCCACAACACACACATATACACACACACACAAACCACAGTTACTTTGGCTGCAAATTATTCTGCAGTGTCGTTGCTGTGTTGTTGCCTGTGTCTGTTCTTGCGTGTAAAGCTGCCACCCACCCATGCATGTGTTTGCAGTTTCTCGTCTGTGTGCTTGTTCATGAACTAGCTCATCCTCCTCCTGGTTTAGGTTAAATTTACTGCAAAGAACAAGGATTTATGGGTGTGACTGTTAGCTGGAAAGGCCTTCCTCACTTCTGCATCTTCCTTTCCAGCTGCATCTTGTGTGGAAATTTCTCAGTGGGTGAAGTGTTCAGGGAACCGGTCAGCCATTCTCTTAGTACCTGGCTCATTCTATGTCATGGATGATTTTTGGAAAGGAATGTAGTATTACATTGTTTCCATTTCTCTGCATTGGAAATGGAAGCATTCAGTATGAATCACCCACTTAGCTATGAGGAATTGTCTTCATTCTGCTTCGCAGGTGACCAGGGCTATCTATTTCCTAGTATCTAGTCCTACTATCTAGTATGTAGTCCTCCCATCCCCCATGTTTTGATGGGAACAAAATCCAAAACATTTAATGGAACAAAACATCAATACTAAAAGACGCTTCTCTGGGAACCTGACATGTAATGTAAAATCAACGTTTTCCAAGATAGCTGAACTGTGTGATTCTTCCACTTTGCCTTCCCGCTAACAGTACACCCATAATTCTTGGTGGTCATTTTCTCTCCTGAGTTAATTGCTGGGCCATTCATTGGTGACTGTATTTTCTATCGTTCTGAATCATTGTCTGAACTAAATTCTTTAAAAATGTAATGTTAAAGGCACATAATATTGAAGATGACTCCAGGATGAATCCCGAGTTTGCAGACCGGCTAAAGCAGCTAGATAAAGAGGCCTCTTACTACCGTGACGAGTGTGGCAAGGCCCAAGCTGAGGTTGATCGGTTGCTGGAGATCCTCAAGGAGGTGGAGAATGAAAAAAATGATAAGGACAAGAAGATTGCAGAACTTGAGAGGTTAGTTCTACAGCCGTGGGAATTGTCACTGGCGAATGCTCATTGCTTGGTGGCGCTTCTCGGTACTGATCGATATAAAATACACGTTTGTGTTACAAGCTGGAAACAAGTCATGTATGGCTAATCTGGCCTGGTAAAGGCTGGTGTTGTCTTCCTGTAGGATACTAAGAAGGCACCTAGCTTATCTTTTGAGGAATCGTGTACCTCTTCAGTGTTTAATACAACTTTGGGCAACTTTTCTTGAGTGATGTCCACTATCTAGTATTTTTGCCAGCAAAGTACAAAAAATTGTGGACATTTTGAAATCGTAGTTCTTTCCCATCACAGATAAACGTTGGTGGTTTAAGCCCATCTTGGGTGAAAGAACATGGAATAATATAATTGGGAATTTCCCATTCAAGGAAGGGGAAGGTAGAAGGAACTCATGTCCTCTGGGTATGTTTTGCTACATCATGAATTTATCTTTTAAGAGGAACTTGTAGCACTTGGTAAATAAATATGCTTGAATAGGGCCTATGTGATAGCAAATTCTGTTGCAAGACAGATTCCAGCATATTTACATTTTCAGATCAATCATACCTATATTATATTTTTATACGACATGGACTCTAAAAATAAGCTTGCTATCAGCGCTTTTCCTATTGTTCATATCAGGAGAGAACTTTGTGAACAATTTTTTGTAACTTCATAACCTCTGTGGAGTTCCTGTTGGTTCAACAATAAGGCAGAATTTGTCTTTTCTAGTTTCAGTCCATATGGAAGAGATCAGCAGATTTTGAATAAATCAGTGAATGTTTGCCAGCTCTGATCGAGACACTTGTGAGGCCCTAACGGACATCAAGATGTATGCAAAGTAGCTCAGCTCTCTGTAGTCTTGGAGAAAGCTAATGAGCTCTAGGTACAGAAAGACGTGGGTTCAAATTTTGCTTCTACTTTATATAAGCTAGTTTTGTGGACTTGAATCTTGTTAGAAATGAATCTCCAAAAAGCACAAAAGAAAAAAAATGAATCTCTAATGACCCATTAAAATATTTCATGCTTTGCAAGTCCCCTGTAAGGTGGGACATTTGTGTCATTAGGAACAGTTGAACGTGAGGACAAACGCTCAGTATTAATGACTATGTTAAATGTATGGGTTCATTCATAATACAGTTTCGGCAACATTTTCAAATATAGCATTATATCCAAATATGAACCAATAGACATTTTAAAATATTCTTAGCATTAGTTTGATGATAACCTGATTTTATTTTGCTGTGAACTCTTAATAGTTAAGTCCAGGATATCTTTTCTTTTTCTCTTGCAGTAACTATACAAATGAAAATCCTTGAGGGCTTTGTTTTAATTTTAAAATATAGGAATGTTCTGCCAGTCTATTGGTTCTTCAAAAGCTGGGAAAATCCAAAAAAACACATGGCTTCAAAGATCTGTTGATTTCAAACATATCTTTATGACTATTTGGGTATTACATTTCAAGATCAAAAGTTTACATGTAACTTACAATCATGTCTGTTTTATTAGAGAGAAAATTGCGACCTTGAAAAGATGAATGACCTTCTGGAAATTGATTCTATGGTCAGAAAGATGTGAAACTAAATGTAGGCTCTCTAACTCCTAACCCACTGCTCTCAAAGCAGTGGGCTCCATTAATGATGCCCTAGATAATAATACTGATAATATTGATAATTGCAATTACATTAATAATCAAAAATTATATATGTCTTATGTGCACAGTATATCCACTGATCTGCTAAGCCCTTGAACTGCAATACTTTATATACCTTTTCGTCTTACCCACAACATAGAAATCATGTCACCATGTTATAGATGTGAAACCTTGACTTACAGAGATCAAGCAACTTCCTCAAGGTTGCAGAACTCTTAAGAATCAAAGTCAGAATTTGAACCCAGGTCTGACAGGTGTGCCACTGAGAGTAGTCCCTTCCACCAGTGGCCCAGAAGGGAGAAGCCAATTCAATACCACTAAAGACACACGAGCAGTAGGGAGCACTGGCCGAGCAGGCATTGTGGCTGGGCCACGAGCGATCTGCCTTTTCTTTCGCAAGGGAAAGTGATGGTCCAACGTTTAGAAGGCATTTTTCTGTACTGCACCAGCTCCCCAGAACTGTGAGTGAAAATCAGGATCAGCTACTATAAACATTTACATATAAATAGCTTAATTGTATAGTTGGACAAACAGGTCTTGGCTGGACACTGTTGCTATTAAATCATCAAGAATATTCACAGTTTTATTTCTTCAATATGGATTGCATTAAAGCAGCAGTGATTTTACAGGCATTTATCTTTATGTACTTTCTGCACATTTTCTTTATCTCTGCCTTTGCCTCTCCTTAAAGCTGATGCCTCCCAGGCACTGTAATTCATAAAACGTGTGGTGGGACTTGACTCTGTCCCAGGTCTCTGCCTGCCTGTGTCTTGGGTCCAACAGCAGAACATAGTCTGGGAAATGTCTGAGCCCCAGCCCCAGCCAGGCCCCTCAGGAGGTGGGGGTGGAGATCCAGAGGGGAAGTTTCTTGGGAACAGGAGGACCAGCCTTGGTCTGCCTTTCTGAAACACTGCCTGCTGGGCTATGTGTGTGTATTCTGACCGAAATGTCTGCCTGGAGTGGCCGGGCAGCCTTTTGCAAACTGGTCAGTACCTCCAGTTGCTGGCTTCAATTACAAAAGTCCTACCCCATAGTGCTGGGAACTAAAGATCTCTTAGCAGTGTGACCTGTAGCTCCATGTTACTGCTGTGGAGAAGTGTTTGCAATGAAGTTTGTGATTTTGAAAACCAAAATATTGAACTTGAAAGAAATTTTGTGGTATCCGGCTTGTCATGTGACCTACCAGATTGAAAAGACCTCTTTCTAAAACAGTTAGTGTTCTAAAATTTTCTAGAACTTCAGTGGTACACAATAAGAGGCACTGGGTTAAGGGTAGCTCTGGGGATCCAGGATTCTGGCCTGCCTCTCTCCAACCAGGCACTTCATGTTGGCCTTCTCTGTTCATCTCCCCGTGTTTGCATTTCTCAACCATGGATGTGGTCCAAGGAACACATGGCTGGCATTTACACGATGCATCTTCCCCTTCAGTTCCACATGAATGATGTTTTTCATCAACCATTAAAGATTTTGCATCTTAAAGTTCATATTGCTCCAGTGTGGTCCCCATGTGCAGCCCTGCCTATCAGCTCTTGTACTTGATGCTGATGGCCCAGTCAAGAGCGTCTTGCCTGGACTGTAGGTTATTTCAGGGGAATTTGCCATAAGGTGGATGGTGGGATTTTGAGCAAGCCCCTAAGAGTTGACCCAAGTCAGCCTGGGGTCTTTATTCTATCGCCAAAGTCAGAAACCACATTTGCTTCACAACCAAGTAGCTAATTAAACCTTCGAGGCAGTGAAATACGTGGTGTTGCTGTGTCAGTGTCCATCAAAGCCTCTGGGTTTTATTTAGAGCTTCAGAATTAATCCTTTGGTGCCTTAGGGAAAGCGTGAGGTTAATCGAGTCTGTCAAACAAGACCTGCTGCCTCTGGCTTTCTTGCTTCCAACCCACGGGAAGCAGTCAGTCAGGTGACCTTCCATATAATTATCTTGAGTACAGTAAGGGTTTCATTGGTGTTTGTCTAGAAGATGGAGAATGCACAAATAGGGATCTCAATCGCATCCCTCCCCAGCTGTGGGGAAAGAGGGGTCTCCAGTGGGTCTGCACCTAAGACATAGCATCAGAATGGTAAACAAGGTACCACTTAATCCACTGGGTCAAGTACTAACACCACCACACATTCAGAGGTTAAGAAATCATTGTAGATGCCTAAAAGAGCCTTATCTAGGGTTGGGAGAGAGGCTTATCATTTTTTCTTCTGATGTGCTCCCATAACCTGTGATATAATTTCCTTGATGCCTTTCAGAACTCTTTTCAAAATGTAAACTTAAGATTTATTATGTTTAAGCGTGATAATACATTCTAGAAGTTTCCTGGTACATGAAAGAAACCTGATACCTTTTCTATTTGTTTAGCTATGTACGCTCCTTACTGAATAATTCTCACTTTGGGGTTTCTTTCAAACGAGTGGCAGGTGGGAACACAGTATTGCTGGCCACCTTTTGGGGAAGATCATACACACCATGGACACCTCTGAGAATTTGATGCAAACTGGGAACCCTCAGAAGAGGCAGCTTTACCTGAAATGTATGCTTGCTGGTTATTGCAGTGTAGGAATCCCTGAAGCTTGGCCATGAACCTCAGTTTGATTGCTTCCTATCCAAAAGGATTTAAAACAGCAGCTGGGGCCAGTGTTGCCAAAGTCCCCACAATGACCATGCTGACCTAATTCATTTTTCATCAGTTGTGCATTTATGTTCACCAAACTCTTTGCAAGGAGATTTCAGATATGAGGGATTATCAAATTGACACACTATATGTTTAATTTTTAAATTTCTCTTTGATTTTTTTGGTCATTATCATCAACCTGTTTCCATTTGAGTCATTCTAGTTTAAGCTTTATCCTGAGGGATTGTTTTGTTGTGTTTCCCTCTCTGGTGTAAAGTGCTTAAAAGTATTTCTCCATAGCATGAGATGATGGTGGAATCCCACTGATAAAGTAGCGGATTAAAGTATTAGTTTATCAGGTTTGTTTTTGCAAAGGGCATTTTAAAGATGAATAAAATCAATGTCCACTTTGTGGCAGCCTGGGAGATGATCACTTTTTTTTTCTTCTTATTTTATTTTTTGCTTGACTTTAGAGACTACTGTTTTGACTGATTAGAAGGGCATGTTAGGTATTTTTGTACAAATAAGTTATCAGGCATCTGGATATTTTCAGCAATGAAGTCGGAACCTCACTGTAACAACTGAAAAAAATTACTCGCAGCTTTGGAAGTTACCCCGCCTCACTAGGGAGAGTGATGGGCAGGTGGCCCTGCACCAAAGCGTTCCTCATGAGATCTTTGATCATTGCTAGGTACAGTGCTCTGTGAGCATCTGAAATGGAAATCTTTGAACCTCAAGCCAAATTGCTCAGCTCCTTTTAGTTTTCAGGGATGAAAAAAATATATCTCATAGGATATAAGCATCAGCTCACTGGATCAAATAACAATTTTCTTGACATGTGCACTAACTGCCAGGTCTAATACCTCAGTAATTTCCATTTCAGTTTATTAAATAGTAAATTTTTTATATGCTCACAGATAGGGACTTTCTCTCTATCCTCCAGGAAAGGGCCTGTGCTGTGGGAGCATTGTACCTCTGGTTCACATCAGTGCCTGTTGGGCTGATGCGCATGAGAGCAGATACTGGTTTCCTTATGTATGCTATTTAATAAAACAGTTCACAGTGTATGCCCGGGGTTTTTCCGGGGTGGGAGGAGGTAATATCAGATAAATGTTGCTTTATTGTCCTTCACTTGGTTATAAAACCTGCTAATATAACATCTGCTGGCTGTATGTTTAAAACTAATGTGTTTCCTTCCTTTTATTCTCTTTTGCTATCCCTTTTCCTTTCTGCTTATCCTCCACATTGCTGCTTTCACCCTTGCTCCAATCAGCTTGACTCTCAGGTCAGTACTTTCAGTTTTTCTTCTAAGTGCCTTTCCCTTCTAAGCTCAATTTATTGCTTGCACTTGTTTAACAAACACATTTCTGAAATGGTTTTCCTCTGGCCACCACATTTTTTCCCTCCATTTCATCCCATGCCTAGGGAAGGTTTATTTTATGAGAAAGCTGTATAGGTAGGAAAAGGCAAAGAAGAAGATGGAAATAAATCACTGCTGGATTATTTGATAAACTCTATTTCTGGCTTGTAAACTCATGATAACTCCCAAATGCATTTCTCCTGAACAGCCCAGAAAGTTGACTGCATACAACATGGAGTTGTGGAAAAACAAAATGCAAGTTGCTAAATTTAACCTAGGGGAACAAAAGATCTCCTTGTGACACAACAACTTAAAAGCTAAATTTAATAGCGCAAACCATTCAGACTTTTCGGTTAATAAATCACTGTGTTTTGAAAGATTTATAATACTCTTTCTTTCTAAAGTGACTTTTGAAAATTATCAGTGTGTTAGTAACATATTGTACACACATGTTATTTCCTGTCATTGTTTTGGTTTTAACTTTTTAACTTCGTTTTTTATTAGGCATAAGACATACTTTAATTACCTAGGGCCTAGCATATGGAACCAAGTGTAAACTAGATCCACTGTTGACTGTGTATACCCCAATATTAAGAAGTGAAATGTACATTTTGTTTGAAAATACATTTCAGGTTTGAGTCCTCTTGTGTAGGAGGCCCAAGTCAGTGCTTTCTTCTTCTCTGTGTTAAGGAAGACTTCTCTTCATAATAGTACATAGCAATGTGTAGTGAATTCTTTAGCATTCAATGAGTCTACTAAGGGTGGTCTCATTGCATGACTTTGGGCCGTCTGGACTCCAAAAAGAAAAAGTCTGAAATCACATTGGTCATCAATATACTTGCTCTTTTGAGAGGCAAGCTATATTATTTTCGTCTCCGCTTACAGGATTTGCACCCCTTATTCTGTCTGATCCCCTAAGCCATCAGACCAGTGCATCTACCCCAACAACAAATGACTTCAAAACAGGGCCTCCTGCTCAACATTCCAGTTCTGTCCCATTGCCATTTCCTAACCCCAGTGGCTCTTGGTCATTTCCCTGTTGTCCCCATATACCAAACCAAGGTTCCCTCAGGAACTGCCTGAACTTACACTGGGAGAAGCCCCAAAAGTTCCCCCAATAGAAGTCTAATCAGAGACTAAAATGACGCCCCCCCACACCAAGGCTGCTGTCATTGAAAACCTAATGACTGTGAATTCACTTTCTGAAACAGACCAAACCTGGTGCGCCTGCATGCAGAAACACAGCCATTATAGTGGTGGGAGGGGGAGGATGGCCAGGTGGTGGCCAAACTTTTCCTCCAAGTTTTGGATCTGCTCATCCTGTGAGGCTTGAAGCTTTTCTCTGCCTGCTTATTTATTTGTTTGTTTGTTTGTTTTTATTTCTTTCTCCCTTTGCCTTTTCTTTGCTGCCCCTAATCAATACCTATTGATAGTAAAGCCCTTGAGACCAGGGTCCACTTTTGCGCTCACCCTAGAGACTCCCCACCTGGAACTTCAGGTTTTCGTCCAGTCTCTGCTGTGCTTTCTAATGTGCCAGGAACTTCGTTGGGTGGTGGTTACTTGTTTCCAGTTTTATGGTAAATGAATGTCAAGTAAGACTCTACGAGGATAGGGTTCAGGGTAGGGTGCTGGGGGGATTTGGAGTAACCCGTGGTTCTGTGGTCAAGGGCAGCACATACTAATTGGATTTGGTAAAATGTACTTGCAGTTCTAGCTGGATGAACCATCAGGGTTAAATCAAGGTTTAGATCATTCCATTTTTACTTAACCAATTGCTGCAAATGAGCATGATGGATAAGATGTGCAATCATAATAAATAATCTCTAGTTATATTTTTAGTTTAGAAAGAATTGGGCAGCCCTGCCCTCCTGGAAACAAACAAGTCTGTAGAATCCTGGAAGCACTCTTGAGTTTTGACAAGTTTCCAGTCAACTATGCTTTCTTTTCCAACCACTTCCCAGGTTTACCAATTGAAAAAAAAATGAAATCTAACAGTTGAATTCATACAGAATCTCTGGACCATGTACTTTTTTCTATGGCTTACAGTTGAGATATACTGTGTGCATTTGTGTGTGTGTGTGAACGTGCATATGTGTGTACATAAATCATGTATTTTTGAAAAATACTGTCTGTCTTCCTGTAAGTCTGTGGTCTGCAGTTTGCTTGAGCCCACCTCCCAGTGTGAGGTTTGAAAACTTAACTCTCAGGGCTTTTTTTTGTGCTATGAACTCCACAGGATATTCTCTCTCTCTCTTTTTTTTTTTTTTTTTTGTTTTTTGTTTTTTTTTTTTTTTGGTTGGTTGGCTGGCTTTTGTTTTCAGGTCAACCCATTTTCTTTGTAAACTCTTTGTAGACCCCAGGTATGGATGTTCACTACTGGGTTTGGTGACATGTAGTTGTAGTGTTCTATACCTGTACAGGTCTTTGGCTAGTAAACTCAATTTTTTACGTGTAGACCAGTGGGGGAGGTTTTACAGGATCCATGCACTGCCCTCAGTGGTGGAAGGTTTCTGTGTAACTTGCTCATTTCTAGGAACTGTTTGTGAGATTAGTGTGTGACTTATGACAGATGAGGTTATCTCGATAAATGTATGCAGGAATTGAGTAAAAAAAGAAAATGATCTTTTGGGATTCAGTTCAAAAGCCTGCCAGACAATCAACCAAGTAGGCTTGGGCCTCTCTCCAGCTTTCCCAGCCGCCAGCTCACTTTGGGTCCTGGGTTGGCTGCTTCCTCGCGTGGGCCTCAGTGTCCCCTCATGGAGAAACAGGACTCATCACTGGAGCCTCCTTGCATGTGGGCATTGCATATCTCATGGGGGCTGTTGGTGATGGGCCATGTGGATCTCCCTGCAGGCAGGCCCAGGCTGGTGGCTGGTGCCGGGCAGCAGGCATGAGCTCATTGTTAGTCACTTCAAACACTTCCACCAAAATAAACTCTTTGTGATGCCTCCTTCAAGCTGAGCACTGTGCTCTCAATCCCTCATTTTCCCAGCGAAAGATGAAGTCACTCCTTCCAGACCTCAGAAGCCAATTGCCCAAAGAAATAATAAAAAACACCTTGCCTCGAGCATCCTCTGGCTGTCCTGCAGCTTGCTCTCTGTGGAGTCATTTCTTTGCCCTGTTCCCTCCAAAAACACAGAGTGAGTCCCCACTGTGTGCTGGTCTGGGTGTTGTGTAGGGTCCTGGCATTACCAAAGAGTAGCTGATGGGGAATGACTCAAATTGTTTAAGGAACTCTGTATAATATTCTTCTTATTTATATTCATGATGCTGGTTGTTAAAAAATGTAAACAAAAGGAATAGAAGCAGCACTGATACAATTGAACAGAAACTCACAATCAGTGCTGAATTGATCATATTTTTTAATGTAACATTCATGCTTCATAACAACTATATGATATTGGCACTGTCATTTCTTTCATATGAATGAAGAGGAAACTGCATTTCATAAAAGTTGGATATTTTGCTCAAGTTAATACAGCTAATGGTAAGGGGCCTTTTCCTCCCAGAAGTCCATTCTTTCTAATTTGCAAATTGAATCTTTCACCACTTCTGCTCCAGTTGCTTAGTAAAAGCTCCGAGAATGCCTGTAGTGATGAAACCTATGCAATTTGTTTCAATTAGCAGTTTCCAAAATACGGTCTTCCTAGGGTGCATTCCATGAGCATTTGGGGAAAACATTTACCTGCTGTGCTGCCTTCATTCTGAGAGTCACTCCTCACCCCTGGTTCTTCACAGATAAATCCTGCCCCTCCAGGGCCAGCTCAGGTGTTCTGTCTTTGCCCAAGTCTTTCCCAAGCCTGCAGGATGGATGTCTAGCTCCACGGGGTGTGTGGTGGCATACACTGGAGATGGCAGTCACGCTTTCGACTGTGGTTGAGTGAATGACCATTGAAGAAAGGAACTTCTGTTAGCTTTACCTCATCCTTCTACTCTTTCCTTCTTCCCCAAGGGCAGCTGCTGGTAGGCTCTACCTGGGGGGCTGAGCTGATTGCACTGGATGGCATATCCAGCTGCAGACAGGATGCCGTAAGCAAAATATGATTGGTTTTCTATCAAGCTGGATTCTTGAAAGCACAGGAAAATGAAAACACACAAAAAAGGAGAGGGTACGTGATCTCTATCTGAACATTTCTCCTATTTTCTCCACCCCTTTCCTTCCTTGTTCCCTCTCTCTATGTGTCTTCCTCCTTTTCCTTCCTCTTCTCCCTCCTTTTTAACTATTCATTGAAAGCCTTCTCCACTGGAGGATCTGTGCTGAGTGTTGGGGTTACATCAGTAAAACAGACATGACCCTCCCTCCCCTCACTGAATTCAAAGACCAACACTTCCTATGAGGAAGGATTTGGCCACTAAGAAAAATAATTTGTCCCATTTATACTAATAACTGAAAAAACTGGGTCTCAGGTATGTGTTTTCCCCCTTTTCCTGTTGGGGTTGAAGGGGTTATCCACAGTTCACAAAATCATTTCCCTTTTTAAAGCTGCCTTATACTAATGCTGACATTTCTGGTGAAGTGTCAGAAAATTTTATGCCCAAGCAAAACTGGTAGAAAGCCAAAAATTGGCTGATTTTGCTTTGGGTGCAAATATTTTATTGGAGATGGAAAAAAGTTGTTTTCCCTGATTTACAGCCCCTGCAAACATAAAGTGGAGGCTATATTTAGAAATGGTTTTGAGCCTCTGAGGTGTAGCTATGGTTGATTCTTGCACCTTTCTGATGCTGGCCTAGGTACGGCTTGCCATGACTAATGTTTTGCTGAGCCAGCTCTGATGAATGGAACTAGGCCTTTATGACCTCCCCTCCCCACACAGTTTCACTTCTTGGCTTTTGCTTGAGTTGATGTGCTGGTGTTCCACCTGTGCCACCTTGCATGGTGAAGACTGGAGGCACACAATTGGCTTTGCAGTGTCTTGTAATGCAGTGTGTTTCTTATTTTCCATGGTGATCATAGCGTTGTTCTCAACTTGCCACACTGTCCAAACAACAACAGCAAAATCAAGAGATGGTCCCAGGTATACCTAATAAGTACTGGCTCACATAAGAGGTACCAGCTTGGTAGAATTAACCACTCATTCTATTTTCCCCCAAAATCTTTTCTTTTCCTCATTCATCCCCTTTCTTGGCTTTTGGTTGGTACTACCATATGGATGAATATCAGCAAATAGTAAATCTCTCAAGATATGTTAGCCTTTTCTGTAAATGTTGAGAAGGGGAAGGAATTTTTTAAGAAAATAGTTTCTTAGTATTATTATAAATCACTTTCTAGAAAAATAATATCTTATTTCCTTTATATGACTTTTCTTATGAAATGTGAATTCTATCACTTCATTACCCACAATACTAGCTCAAGTTGTAGGGAAACCTAACCATCCAGTGCCTGGGACTTTCTTCTGTATTGGGTCAAGGTGCTGGGAATTTCTACACTGCATAATGTCACATTTTTGGGAAGCCTACCTTTTGGGGGAAGCCTTTTTACAAATTCAAAAGTCTTGTGACTTTCTCTGAAGAAAACGTGATGTTTCTGTTATATCTCCCAGAAGCTTTGGAAATTTTCTTTGTGGGTGATTCTGATTATTTTAATGTTTGCCTCTCTTTCATTTTACTCTAAATTCAATAAAGAATAGGTAAGTGGAAATTACTTAAATGTTAAACTAAATGAGAAGTGATAGAATAGGAAGCCAGAAATGAACTGATTTTGCTTTGTGCAAGTCTTAGGGGTAGAAAAAAGTTGTTTTCTCCAATTTACCATTCCTGCAAACTTAAATTGGGTTCTATAGAATTTTTTTTTAGCAGAACTTTAATTCTGGAAACTAGAGAGTAAGCTTAAGAGTGGAAATAATTTCCCTTGAAGAGCCTCTGTTGTTTCTTTTTTGGGCTAGGAACAGTGAAATTCATGTTTTAGTGCCAGCTTATAGATTGACCTTCTCTTCCAGTTTTTTATTGATAACATTGTTAATTAAAAAAAAAAAGACCCTTATCGCCATATACAGAGATGTATGTATAATAATTTATGCTTTACAGTAGCTTTTTTGATGAAATGCAAAGTTTGTGACTCTTGCAGTATTTTGAAGAATTGTTCTATTTCTTGCGAGACCCCACCCATAATTGGTGAGACAGAGGTGAACATGAGCAACACTTGAGACCTTTTCATATGGTGTGGGAGCAGAATTTCCTACCAGCGAATTGCTTTGCATAGTTTTACGTCAGGTCCTGGGAAAATCCCTTTAGAAAGTTTTAAGAACATAAACACCACCTTTCTCAGATAGGAGCGTGAAGTAATGGAATAGACTCTCACTGGCCTTTGGGGTTGGTCAAGTGGAATATTCCATTGGCTGAAGAGATCTTGATGTGATGTGTGAGTTGAAGTGTAAAAGAGTGGTTTTAAATTTAACTTCAGAGCCCTCTGCTATTTAATGCTATGTCAGTTTGATGGTTCCAAGGACAGCATGATATGTTGCTCACAGATAATTACCGTGGAGAGAATGAATTGGTTATAATAATGAAGAGCCCGAGAATCTTCTGATAACCTGCGGTGAATGGGCCTTGGTGAGAAACACTCACTGTATAATTGGCAGATAGGTGTCCTATCGCTTTGTTGAGTGTGGGTGCTCTTCCACCACCCAAGCATGCAATGCAAGAGCTTTTTAGGGATTCCTGAGCAGATAAAGAAGCACCACTCTTGGATTTCATGTGGGTTCTCACTTCTAGACCTGTTATTAATACAAATATTTCACTCATAATCCAGGTTGTTGGAGCTGTTGTATATGGCTAAAATATTAAATGTAGGGAATTTAATAAAAAACTAAGGAATAACATCATCAGTCCATAGCACTTGGGTCAAAGTCCTTTGTATCTTTCAGCCTATCTCTGTGTCTGTAAAATATGATTATATTGCAGGCCATCACTCAGGGCTTGTGATCGGGATGCTCAATGGCCATGCAGCACACTCCCAGCACAGAGTAAATGCTCAGTAAGTGACAAGGCTTGTGGTTGTCACGGTTATGATTGTGACTCAGGTTTTTCATGCCAGCAATAGCAGAAGAAAGCAGGTAGTTCATGCAAGAGTGAAGTAGGAGGTGATCCCATCAAGGCAACCTCCATTGCTTTTCGAATTGCTAGAATGAAGCCTTTGATCCCCCAGACTGAAGAAAAGCTAGAAAACATCATCCTGCTGAAAGCTTTGTAAAATCACAAACATCAGCAAGCGGGAAACCCATCTTATGCTATTGAAAAGTAGTCTGCATATATCATTTTGTTAACTCATTTAATACTTGTTTGTCTTATAGAAGGGTGAATTTAGATTTTTCTGGAAATAGATATTTAAGAGTCAGCTACTGCCTTTTTTGTATTCTCGTGTTAAGAGACCTAATACTGAGTTAAGAGGATGGCCAAGTGTGTTCGTTCCTGCGTCTGCTGGCCCCAATTATGCACTTTCATCAAATAATAATTATATGTCTGCTCCATAGCGGATACTACCTGATTCAACCCACCCCCCTAGAAGCAACATCCTGAGAAACAGTAGTAGATCAGTGGCATTTATAATAGGGTATTTATATGAGAGGTATAATGATATAATAAAGACTGTTCTTTGCTGAGCTTTTTTTTAACAAGTCTTTGAGATTCTCCCATATGCATCCATGCATTCCTTCTGTCTGTGTCTTGTTCCACTGTGCCAGTCTCCTCCTGAGGGACTTTGAGGTTGTTTCATGGAGAGGTACTTCAAAAAGTTCATGGAAAGTGGAATTAAAAGATAGGTTTATTTTAATGTAAGAATTTTTGAAATCCATGCATAGCTTTTTCATAATGTGCATTTTACAACAGTGTTTGAAAACCCACCAATGAATAACATACTTGGAACAGTGTCTTCAATGTCTGTCTTTTAGTCTAGGGTAGAACTTGTATCTGGAAAGAACTTGTCTTACTCAAACAATGCCTACAACAGAGGAGACACTTAATAAATTTATATAGAATAAAGAAATAATATGAATATGAATAATATGAACTGTAAAGAAGTAGAGTTATGAGGCGGTAGAAAGTATGACTTATTGGAAGCTATGGAAAAATATGCAGAGTGGAATGTTAGTCACTGGGGCAAATGATGGAAGGGAATCAAGTCAACAGCAAGGAAGCTCTTACTGTACAAGACAATAAACAACTATGTGTCTAATATCACCTTGGATTTTGGATGGCTTTTCCATACTCTCTCTGTGAGACCCAGCAGGAACATCTTTTTCTGTGGATGCTGTTTGTAATCTCTCTCTGCATTCAGCGGGAGCCTGAGATTCCTGCCTAACTGTTGCAGGTGTAAGAACAGGTGTGGAAAATACTGTAGAGGCTCAGAGCACAGAGGTTTGCATCTTGCTTTCCATGCTTTGGAATAGCTAAGTACCCCTACCCAGTAGGTAGATCTGAAGCAAAATCTGGAACTAGGCAGAGACATGGCCCACGGCAGAGGGTGGCAGATTCTATAGGAATGTCATGGGCATTTGGAGGAGAGAGGAGCTGGGGAGCTTTCTATAACTTTGATGGTATTTGTACTGGACTCAAAACATGGAAAAGATTTTACCAGATGTAGAAGTAGCTGTGGAGTCTGAGCAAAAGCAGCAGAGTTGGGGCGATGCAAAGCATGCTTAAAAGGAAGAGTGTAGTTCTGTAGCTTAGGACGAGGAGCAGGGAGGAGAGGGAGCATAAAAAGATCAGCTAGCACAGGGAGTGGCTTGAGTGCTGAGCTAAATGATTTTGCACCTTTCCAGCCTGGAAAGCATGATCAGAGCTGTCTTTTGAGGAAATCCACCATGCTGGAGGAGCAGGCAGCAGCCCACGCTGGAAGGACAAACAATACTGAAATGAGGCAGTGTTATGAAGCGGGGAGAAGAGGAGGCAGGTTTAAGAGTGTAGAGTTGCCGGTGCCATAGCTCACTAGGCTAATCCTCTGCCTGTGGTGCTGGTACTCCGGGTTCTAGTCCTGGTTGGGGCACTGGATTCTGTCCCAGTTGCTCCTCTTCCAGTCCAGCTCTCTGCTGTGGCCTGGGAAGGCAGTGGAGGATGGCCCAAGCATGGTAGACCAGGAGGAAGCACCTGTCTCCTGGCTTCGTATCCGCGCAGTGCGCCGGCAGTGGCAGCCATTTGGGGGGTGAACCAACGGAAAAGGAAAACCTTTCTCTCTCTCTCTCTCTCTCTCTCTCACTGTCTATAACTAATACTTTCTCTCTCTCTCTCTCTCTCTCTCTCTCACTGTCTATAACTAATACTTTCTCTCTCTCTCTCTCTCTCTCTCTCTCTCTCTCTCTCTCTCTCACTGTCTAACTCTGCCTGGCCAAAAAAAAAAAAAAAAAGGTGTAGGGTTACTGAATAAAAATAAAAAACATACACAAAAAAATCAACCACCTTGTCTTTATCTTCCTTTGGATTCCGGAAAAGCAAGGCATGTGCCCACAAGAGTCAGCAATCCTGAACAACACAAACTGAGAAAGCAGACAGTTTAGTGACTGCACGAGCAGGAAGGAAGGTGCGGTGGCAGATTTTGTGCTGCAGGAGCCGTGGTTGTTGCTGTTGCTGTGATGGCAGCAGGAGTAAGAGCAGACTACTGAGGGCTCAGTGCTAGGCTTGGTGCTCTGCATTCGGCTAGGTTCATTGCATGCTTCTGTACAGCAACTCCATGCAGAAAGTGCTACTATTAATCCCATTTTTAAGATGAGGAAACCAAGGCTTGGCAAGTTAGGTAACTTGTTCCCTTTCATAGAGCTATTAAGTAGGGGAGCCAGGAGTCAAACCCATCTATTTGCACTGCAGAGCCAGAATCTTAACCATTGCATCGTATTCCACGGCAAGACTTTTTGTGCTAATATAAATGGGTTTGGCCTCAGCACTCCTGGGACCATAGGAACCATTCTCTAATGTACTGCTTTTTGGGGGTGGAAAGCTATTTCTATAATACAAAGGATTCTGAGTGTTGATGAAAACCTCTTACAATGGAAGTTGAGAAGTTGTTTGTATTGGCAGTCCTAACAGCCTTTTTTGAGCTGCTGGTCCGAATGTTCAGCCTCTCTGGAGCAGGAATGTGCAATTCTTCTTTTTGAAGTGAGTTTGAGTGGGCTCAGTGCGTGGGCCTCCATGGAGGCATTGGCTTTGTAGACTGGAGGAGACAGTCATCGGCTCTGGACGGGCTTCAAGAATCATGGACGGCAGAAATGGGGGAAGACCCCAGAGCCATCCATCCTCCTGCCTGCTCACCACGGTTCCCGGCGGGGAATTCTGGGGAAGCAGCCAAGTGTAAAGATGTATTTCTAGCAGGGGTTTTCTGCTTCTTCCAGGAATCATTTTTGGGACAGTTTTTCATGGCCCCACACAGTGTGATCAGAGAGTCCCAGCCGCATAAAAGCCAAGAAGAAATGAAGGCCTTTGTTGTGATATATGATGATTTTACTTTTAGGAAAAAAACAGAAAGCCCAAACAAAACAACTATCCAGAGGAGAGCTGAGCTTCATGGAGGTGCAGGTTCTACATCTGCCTTGTCTGAGACCTGAGGGAGAACTGGAAGCATGGCCAAGGCTGAGATTTCAAACTATGGACCAATTCCCTTGTGCCAGCAATTACACTGTAGGATGGTTCCTGCCTCATTTTTATGTTACCTCAAAGAGTAGCTATCTTTTATTTAAAACTTTTATTTAATAAATATAAATTTCCAAAGTACAACTTTTGGATTATAGCAGCTTTTTCCCCCCATAACCATCCTCCCACCAGCAACCATCCCATCACCCACTCCCTCTACCATCCCATTCTTCATCAGGATTCATTTTCAATTATTTTTATGTACAGAAGATCAATTTAGTTTATACTAAATAAAGATTTCTACAGTTTGCACCCACACAGAAACACAAAGTATAAAGTACTGTTTGAAGACTACTTATACCATTAATTCACACAGTACAACACATGAAGGACAAGATCCTACATGGGGAGTAAGTGTGCAGTGACTCCTGTTGTTGATTTAACAATTGACACTCTTATTTATGACATCAGTAATCACCCGAGACTCTTGTCATGAGCTGCCAAGGATATGGAAGCCTCTTGAGTTCGCCAACTCCGATCTTATTTAGAAAAGGCCCTAGTCAAAGTGGAAGTTCTCTCCTCCCTTCAGAGAAAAGTACCTCCTTCTTTGATGGCCCATTCTTTCTGCTGAGATCTCACTCACAGAGATCTTTCATTTAGGTCATTTTTTTTTGTTTACCAAAGTGTCTTGGCTTTCCATGCCTGAAATACTCTCGTGGGCTTTTTATCCAGATCTGAATGCCTTAATGGCTGATTCTGAGGCCAGAGTGCTGTTTTGGACATCTGCCATTCTATAGTCTGCTGTGTATCCCGCTTCCCATGTTGGATCGTTCTCTCCTTTTTAATTCTATCAGTTAGTATTAACAGACACTAGTCTTGTTTATGTCATCCCTTTGACACTTAATCCTATCATTATGATCAATTATGAACTGAAACTGATCACTTTGACTAGTGAGATGGCATTGATACATGCCACCTTGATGGGATTGAATTGGAATCCCCTGGCATGTTTCTAACTCTGCCATTAGTGGTGAGTCCGATTGAGCATGTGCTGAACTGAAGAGTAGCTATCTTGACACTGACATGCAGGGTCTTCCTGCTGTATAGCCTGGGTGATTTTTTTTTTGTTTGTCTTTAAATAAACTTTAAAGCATTAATGACCTTGTCCGTATGCCTCACAGAGAGGATCTTCACTGCCTTCTCAGCCGTCATGGCTGCTGGGAGGGTGGGCTGACTGTTCTGTGTGTTATTGATCCCGTTGTTTTGTTTGCCTTCTCTTCTCTGATGGACATCTTGCTTTTCTCCTGTCCTTGAACATGTAGATGCTTTGCGCAGAGTAACATAGCTTTCCTTAAGCTCTCCACAGTTTAAATGTTATTTACAGGTTGTTTGTTAAAAATCATAAAATCAACTAAGTTTTGTAAAATTTAAAACAGACATGCGTGGGGCTGGTGCTGTTGTGTAGTAGGTTAAGTAGTTACCTGAGGTGCCAGCATCCCATATGGGTGCTGGTTTGTGTTCCAGCTGCTCCTCTTTGATGCAGCTCTCTGCTTATGGCCTGAGAAAGCAGTTGAAGGTCATCCAAGTGCTTGGGCCCCTGTATCCACATGGAAGACCTGGAAGAAGCTCCTGGCTCCTGGCTTCAGATTGACCCAACTCTAACTGTTGTGGCCATTTGGGGAATGAACCAACAGATGGAAGATCTCTCTCTCTCTCTCTCTCTCTCTCTCTCTCTCTCTCTGTGTGTGTGTGTTTGTGTGTGTGTGTAAACCTACTTCTCAAAAAAATAAACAGATCTTTAAAAAAAGCAGAGACCCCTCCAAGTAGCCTGTATTTTAAACATAATTTGGGGAAAAGATAATTCCATGTGCCTTCATTAAGCACTCTGCATGGGGCCAGGCTCTGGGCAGAATACGGATGTGCAGAATGATTTCTAATCCCCACAACAACCCCATAAGAAAGGGCATATTAATTTGCCATGGACAGATGCATAAACTGAGGCTTAATGAGGTTATTGGTAACCTACTCAATGTCACTGTGGATTTGTACTCAGCTATTCTCAAAATCTAGGGGCATGTGCATACAGGCACATGTACATACTGCCTTGCATGCCATCATAAAAGCCATTTAAAAATTTATTCTGGAAACAGGATTATGTTTTAGAATGATGTATCTACTTATTTTCTAACACAACCAAAATTGGACTCATAACCATTTCTTTCACCTGTCCCCTGCTACTCCATATACTGGGCACTTTGTTTTGCCCTTGATATGACATCTACCTGCTTTTCTAAGGTAGCAGAATCCTGTGGTGCATCCCTGTCTCTAATCCAACAGATTCCATTTCTACCCTTCCCCTCCTCATTCTTACTTCTGCTGTCCCCATTGGCCATTGGGACCATTGCAGAACCTCCAGTGAGTCACAGTGTATCCTGATATACTCTGGATAACTAGTGAGACGGTGACTGTGCCCAGAAGCCCCTGTGGCCTCTGCCTCCTCCTCCTTTCTTTGGCAGAAGAGCAAACTCTACTGCGTAGCCTACAAAACCCCTCACTGAGGCCCTCAGCTATTTTCCTGTTTCTTCTGAAGCCCCAGTGTACATACAAAGGCCCTCTCTCACCTCATTTTCCATTTAGGGTTTCCCTTTGCTGATGGTTTTCCTCATTTCTATGCTTGCTAGAGCCTTCCCATTGTTCTACGCTGGAGCTGTTTTCTCATTTCATAAATGCCTCATTCCTTCTCTTCCTTGTGAAATTCTTTCTCATCCTTGAAGTTCCAATCCATGTAGCACCCTCTGATTCCTCTCAAAAGTATCTCCCTCTTGTGTCCTGAAATTACAGAGCTAAAGTTACTGTAAAAAAGCTTTTTGTTATTTTCTAGTTCAATTTTCTCCCTCCGACTGCACTTTAGAATGTCTAATGGTAAATAGTGTTTCATCTTCTCCTTTGTTTCCTCAGAGCCTGGCTCGTTTTTAGTTTTCCAGAAATATGCCTTGGATAAATGATGAATAGGTGGAAGGACAGTCTCATTGACTAGCAGAGGGAAATCCCAGTGAAAGCTGTTTTAGACAGTGAAAACAAAAACATAGATTAAGATTATTCTAGTAGCAAGGTGGTGACTATTTTTTTCTGTTTAAATCTTATTTTGTATTTTTTTAAGGCAGAGAAAGAGAGTGTGCAAGTGAGAGCACAGGTGTGCTCCTATATGCCAATTCACTCCCCAGATGCCCACAGTGGCCAAGACTGGGTCAGGTTAATGCAGGAGCTGGGAACTCAATCCAAGTCTCTCACATGGATTGAGGGGTAGGAGTGGGATCCAACTGCTTGATACATGACCTGCCCTGGCCAGAAGCTGAAATCAGGAACTGGAGCCAGGAATATAACTCAGGCTCTTTGTTGCTGGGCACAAGGATCCTAACCATTAGGCCAAACTCCCACTCTGGTAACAGTTTTTTGATAGACATTTTAATTTAGATCAACATGGAAGAGCGTGGTGATTCCTTGTATGTGATGTGTTAGGGAGGAGGGTTTACTTCTTCTTGACTCCTAATCTTGAATGACTTTGATGAAGAAAGAGAGTGAAGAAGGAGGGTGTGTTTGCCACTGGAAAGGGAAAAGTTAGTTTTGAATCCACTGAGATGAATGTGGAATCCTGGAGCAAAGCTGTTCAACAGATGTGACGTTCTCAGAAACGTGTACTTCTGTGCTCTTGCAGAGCATGACCTTGGGTTTCTGCATGGAATTTGCTCTTTCAGCTTCACTTTCCCCCTCCAGCCCTATTCTCCATGCCCAGGTCTATCTTTTCGTGAAAAGAACATCTTGAAAAATATCTAAGATATACGGTTAAGTATATGGCATTTGTCCATTCTACTTTTAAAAGGGATATGTTTCTGTGCTTGCATATATCAAAAATTTCTGGAAAGTCTGATAAAGATCCTTTAATAGTGGGAGTGGTGGGGGGCGGAGCCAAGATGGCGGATAGTGAGGACGTGTGCCTTAGTTTGGGAAAATAAACTTTCATAAAAGTGGAATTACTGTAGCCTCAGGAAAAGACTCAAAAAAAAAAAAAAAACTGCAGAGGAAACGCTTCCGGATCTTGTGGGTGAGACACAGAGGACTTACAGGGAACCCACCGCGTGGAAAACCAACCGAGAAGAGCCGAGCGGGAGAGGAGCCAGAGCCACAGAATCTCGCCAGCGCGGGAACGGAGGTCGGTAAGACAAAGACCTGAGAAGTCCGAGACATTGGGGGGAGGGGGAACAGAGGCCTCTCCCTTCACTCACCAAGCAAAACAAAGAGCACCGCGATTTTACATATGTAAAGCTCAGCCAAACTCAGTATCTTTAGCGAAACTGGAGAACACATTGAGGGCTGCATAAACGCTGTGTATGTTCCCAGGCATAGATCAAAAAAATACCCACAGAGGCTAGATTTCAACTACCCTCAACTCCACTCCCAACTGAGTCAAAAGAAAAAAAAAAAAGAGAGAGAGAGAGAGAGCGCGTCCCAGCAAGGAGCAAGTAATCCGGGAGAGTCGCTCTTTACACAGCCTTAAACCTCAAGAAACAAGCATAGCTCTCTAGCCACACCCATCACAGCCCCTAAGGCTCCAACAAAACAGACAGCTCACTCAGAGGCACAGTATAACGAGAGAAAAACAAAAACAAAAACAAAAACAAAAACACCACAAATTATCTCTAACATGCCAAGCAAGAAACATAGAAGCGGAGGTACCAAAGATAAGGATAGCACTATGACGCCCCCAAGTGAACAAGACACGTCAATGCAAGATTATGAAGATCAAGAGTTAGAGCAAATGCACGAAGCAGATTGCAAAAATTTCATAAGAACATTAAGAAGTTCTCAAAAACAAATTCTTGAACTACAGAAATCCTTAATGGACAAGATAGAAAATCTCTCCCGTGAAAATGAAATATTAAGGAGGAATCAAAATGAAATGAAAAAATTAGTGGAACAGGAAACTGCAGTACTGGCAAAAAATCTCAATGAAATGAAGAACTCAATAGATCAAATGGCAAACACATTAGAGAGCCTTAAAAACAGAATGGATGAAGCAGAAGAGAGAATATCGGAATTAGAAGACAGAGAACAGGAAAGGAAACAGTCAAATCAAAAAAAAGAAGAAGAAATCAGTAATCTAAAAAATACTGTCAGGAATCTACAGGATACTATTAAAAAACCCAACATTCGGGTTCTAGGAGTTCCTGAAGGCATGGAAAGGGAGAAAGGATTAGAAGGCCTTTTTAGTGAGATACTAGCAGAAAATTTCCCAGGTTTGGAGAAGGACAGAGACATCCTAGTACAGGAAGCTCAGAGAACCCCTAATAAACATGATCAAAAGAGATCCTCACCAAGACACGTCGTAATCAAACTCACCACAGTGAAACACAAAGAAAAGATCCTAAAATGTGCAAGAGAGAAACGCCAGATTACTCTCAGAGGATCTCCAATTAGACTTACAGCTGATTTCTCATCAGAAACCCTACAAGCCAGGAGAGAATGGCGAGATATAGCCCAGGTACTAAGAGAGAAAAACTGCCAGCCCAGAATATTATATCCTGCAAAGCTCTCATTTGTGAATGAAGGTGAAATTAAGACCTTTCACAGCAAACAGAAATTGAAGGAATTTGTCGCCACTCGTCCAGCCCTGCAAAAGATGCTTAAAGATGTGTTACATACAGAAACACAGAAACACGGTCACCAATATGAAAGAAGGTAAAGGAAGGAAACCTCAGAGCAAAAGATCACAGGAAGCTCAAACCAGATATTAGAAAATATCTTTGGCAAATGGCAGGGCAAAGTTACTCCTTCTCAATAGTCACATTGAATGTTAATGGCTTGAACTGTCCAGTTAAAAGACACCGATTGGCCGATTGGGTTAAGGACCAAAACCCATCCTTTTGCTGCTTACAAGAAACCCATCTATCCAACAATGATCCATACAAGCTGAGAGTGAAAGGCTGGAAAAAGATATACCACGCCAACAGAAATGAAAAGAGAGCGGGCGTAGCCATCTTAATATCGGACAACATAAACTTTACCACAAAAACTGTTAGGAGAGACAAAGAGGGGCACTATATAATGATTAAGGGATCCATTCAACAGGAAGATATAACGATTATCAACGTATATGCACCTAATTACAGGGCACCAGCCTATTTAAAAGACTTGTTAAGAGACTTAAAGGGAGACTTAGACCCCAATACAATAGTACTGGGGGACTTCAATACTCCACTCTCAGAGATAGACAGATCAACAGGACAGAAGATGAACAAGGAGACAGTAGATTTAAATGACACTATAGCCCAAATGGATCTAACAGACATCTACAGAACATTTCATCCTACATCTAAGGACTTTACATTCTTCTCAGCAGTACATGGAACCCTCTCTAGGATTGACCACATACTAGGCCATAAAGCAAGTCTCAGCAAATTCAAAAGAATTAGAATCATACCATGCAGCTTCTCAGACCACAAAGGAATGAAATTGGAAATTGGCAACTCAGGAATCCCTAGAGCACGTGCAAACACATGGAGATTGAACAACATGCTCCTGAATGAACAATGGGTCATAGAAGAAATTAAAAGAGAAATCAAAAATTTTCTGGAAGTAAATGAGGATAACAGCACAACATACCAAAACCTATGGGATACAACAAAAGCAGTGTTAAGAGGAAAGTTTATATCAATAGGTGCCTACATCAAGAAATTGGAAAGGCACCAAATAGATGAGCTTTCAAGTCATCTCAAGGATCTAGAAAATCTGCAGCAAACCAAACCCAAACCCAGTAGGAGAAGAGAAATAATTAAAATCCGAGAAGAAATCAACAAGATTGAATCCAAAAAAACATTACAAAAAATCAGCCAAACGAGGAGCTGGTTTTTTGAAAAAATAAACAAAATTGACACCCCATTGGCCCAACTAACTAAAAAAAGAAGAGAAAAGACCCAAATCAATAGGATCAGAGATGAAATGGGAAACGTAACAACAGACGCCACAGAAATAAAAAGAATCATCAGAAATTACTACAAGGACTTGTATGCCAGCAAACAGGAAAATCTATCAGAAATGGACAGATTCTTGGACACATACAACCTCCCTAAATTGAGCCAGGAAGACATAGAAAACCTAAACAGACCAATAACTGACACAGAAATTGAAACAGTAATAAAGGCCCTCCCAACAAAGAAAAGCCCAGGGCCAGATGGATTCACTGCTGAGTTCTACCAGACATTTAGAGAAGAACTAACTCCAATTCTTCTCAAACTATTCAGAGCAATCGAAAAAGAGGGAATCCTCCCAAATTCCTTCTATGAAGCCACCATCACCTTAATTCCTAAGCCAGAAAGAGACGCAACACTGAAAGAGAATTACAGACCAATATCCCTGATGAACATAGATGCAAAAATTCTCAATAAAATTCTGGCCAATAGAATGCAACAACACATCAGAAAGATCATCCACCCAGACCAAGTGGGATTCATCCCCGGTATGCAGGGATGGTTCAACATTCGCAAAACAATCAACGTAATACACTACATTAACAGACTGCAGAAGAAAAACCATATGATTCTCTCAATAGACGCAGAGAAAGCATTTGATAAAATGCAACACCCTTTCATGATGAAAACTCTAAGCAAACTGGGTATGGAAGGAACATTCCTTAATACAATCAAAGCAATATATGAAAAACCCACGGCCAACATCCTATTGAATGGGGAAAGGTTGGAAGCATTTCCACTGAAATCTGGTACCAGACAGGGATGCCCTCTCTCACCACTGCTATTCAATATAGTTCTGGAAGTTTTGGCCAGAGCTATTAGGCAAGAAAAAGAAATTAAAGGGATACAAATCGGGAAGGACGAACTCAAACTATCCCTCTTTGCAGATGATATGATTCTTTATTTAGGGGACCCAAAGAACTCTACTAAGAGACTGCTGGAACTCATCGAAGAGTTTGGCAAAGTAGCAGGATATAAAATCAATGCACAAAAATCAACAGCCTTTGTATACACAGGCAATGCCACGGCTGAGGAAGAACTTCTAAAATCAATCCCATTCACAATAGCTACAAAAACAATCAAATACCTTGGAATAAACTTAACCAAAGACGTTAAAGATCTCTACGATGAAAACTACAAAACCTTACAGAAAGAAATAGAAGAGGATACCAAAAAATGGAGAAATCTTCCATGCTCATGGATTGGAAGAATCAATATCATCAAAATGTCTATCCTCCCAAAAGCAATTTATACATTCAATGCAATACCCATCAAGATCCCGAAGACCTTCTTCACAGATCTAGAAAAAATGATGCTGAAATTCATATGGAGACACAGAAGACCTCGAATAGCCAAAGCAATCCTGTACAACAAAAACAAAGCCGGAGGCATCACAATACCTGATTTTAGGACATACTACAGGGCAGTTGTTATCAAAACAGCATGGTACTGGTACAGAAACAGATGGATAGACCAATGGAACAGAATAGAAACACCAGAAATCAATCCAAACATCTATAGCCAACTTATATTTGACCAAAGATCCAAATCTAATCCCTGGAATAAGGACAGTCTATTCAATAAATGGTGCTGGGAAAATTGGATTTCCACATGCAGAAGCTTGAAGCAAGACCCATACCTATCACCTTACACAAAAATTCACTCAACATGGATTAAAGACTTAAATCTACGACCCGAAACCATCAAATTATTAGAGAGCATTGGAGAAACCCTGCAAGATATAGGCACAGGCAAAGACTTCCTGGAAAATACTCCAAAAGCACAGGCAGTCAAAACCAAAATTAACATTTGGGATTGCATCAAATTGAGAAGCTTCTGTACCTCGAAAGAAACAGTCAGGAAAGTGAAGAGGCAACCAACAGAATGGGAAAAAATATTCGCAAACTATACTACAGATAAAGGGTTGATAACCAGAATCTACAAAGAAATCAAGAAAATCCACAACAACAAAACAAACAACCCACTTAAGAGATGGGCCAAGGACCTCAATAGACATTTTTCGAAAGAGGAAATCCAAATGGCCAACAGACACATGAAAAAATGTTCAAGATCACTAGCAATCAGAGAAATGCAAATCAAAACCACAATGAGGTTCCATCTCACCCCGGTGAGAATAGCTCACATTCAGAAATCTACCAACAACAGATGCTGGAGAGGATGTGGGGAAAAAGGGACACTAACCCACTGTTGGTGGGAATGCAAACTGGTTAAGCCACTATGGAAGTCTGTCTGGAGATTCCTCAGAAACCTGAACATAACCCTACCATACAACCCAGCCATCCCACTCCTTGGAATTTACCCAAAGGAATTTAATTTGGCAAATAAAAAAGCCATCTGCACATTAATGTTTATTGCAGCTCAATTCACAATAGCTAAGACCTGGAACCAACCCAAATGCCCATCAACAGTAGACTGGATAAAGAAATTATGGGACATGTACTCCATAGAATACTATACAGCAGTAAGAAACAATGAAACCCAGTCATTTGCAACAAGATGGAGCAATCTGGAAAACATCATGCTCAGTGAATTAAGCCAGTCCCAAAGAGAAAAATATCATTTGTTTTCCCTGATCGGTGACAACTAAGCGCCAAAGAGAAAACCTGTTAAGTGAAATGGACACTATAAGCAACAATGAACTGATCAGCTCCTGTCCTGACTTTAGATGTACAATGTAATACTCTATCCTTTTTAGTATTCGTTGTTGTTCTTGTTGTTCTAGTACTATTGGTTGAACTCAGTAATTAACACACAATTATTCTCAGGTGTTTAAATTTTAACTGAAAAGTGATCCCTGTTAAATCTAAGAGTGGAAAAAGAGAGGGAGGAGGTGAACAATCAGGAACATGCTCAATCGGACTGGCCGCAAAAGGTGGAGTTAGAAATGTGCAGGGGATTCCAACACAATTCCATCAAGATGGCATGTACCAATGCCATCGCACTAGTCCAAGTGATCAATTTCAGCTCACAATTGATAGCTCTGATAGGTCTGGGAGTCAAAGAGATCACACAAACAAGATAGGTATCTGCTAATACTGATAGAATCAAAAAGGGAGGGAAAGATCCAACATGGGAAGTGGGATACACAGCAGACTCATAGGATGGCAGATGTCCTAAACAACACTCCGGCCTCAGAATCAGCCCTCAGGGCATTCAGATCTGGCTGAAGAGCCCATGAGAGTATAGCAGGCATGGAAAGCCAAGATACCATGGGAAAAAAAAAAAAAAGACCTAAGTGAATGATCTCTGTGAGTGAGATCCCAGTGGAAAGAACGGGGCCATCAAAGAAGGAGGTACCCTTCTCCGAAGGGAGGAGAGAACATCCACTTTGACTATGACCCTATCGGAATAAGATCAAAGTCAGCGAACCCTAAAGGCTTCCATAGCCCTTGCAACTCATGACTGGAGCCCAGGGAGATTACTGACGCCATGAACAGGAGTGTCAAATTGTTAAGTCAGCAACAGGAGTCACTGTGTACTTACACCCCATGCGGGATCTGTCCCCAATGTGTCGTCTAAAGCCAAGTGATGCTACGACTGGTACTGAAACAGTATTTTTATACTTTGCGTTTCTGTGTGGGTGCAGACTGATGAGGTCTTTGCTAATTATATACTGAAGTGATCTTCTGTGTATAAAGAGAATTGGAAATGAAAAAAAAAAAAAACAACAACCTGGTGTTAAAATGGAAAAGGCATAGAAAATTAATTATTTTGAAAAAAAAAAATTATGTAGGATCTCTGTCTTTAATGTGCTGTACATTGCTATTTTATGCTATAATTAGTAATCCAATGGTAGTTTTTTCACTTGATGTTGCTATATGGGCAAAATGTTGAAATCTTTACCTAATATATACTAAACTGATCTTCTGTGTACAAAAAGAATTGAAAATGAATCTTTACACGAATGGAAGGGGAAAGGGAGCGGGAGGGGGGAGGGTTGCGGGCGGGAGGGAAGTTATGGGAGGGGGGAAGCCATTGTAACCCATAAGCTATACTTTGGAAATTTATATTCATTAAATAAAAGTTTAATAAAAAAAAAAATAGTGGGAGTGGTTATTGGGAAAGATGGAGGAAGAAGATAGTACAATCTAAATAAACTCTTTTGTACTGTTTGATTTTTTTTTGTATTTATAGCATGCATGACTTACTGTATAACTCATAGTCCATAGAACTCATCTTTTAAAGTATATGACTCAGGATTGTTAGCATATCCATAAGATTGTGCAATCATTACCACCATCCAGTTCTAGAAGTAAACTTTCAACAATTCAGATAGAAATTTGCATACCTATTAGCAGGCACATCTCACTCTTGCATCCATTTTCCCATTTCCCAAGTCCTTGGCAAACACCTGTATATTTCTTGTGTCCCAGATTTTGAGGATTGAGGGCATCTCATACAAGTAGGAGCACATAATGGTCTTGGTGGCTGGCTTCTTTCATTTTTTTTTATTCATTTTTTTTTTTTTGACAGGCAGAGTTAGACAGTAAGAGAGAGAGGGAGACAGAGAGAAAGGTCTTCCTTTTCCGTTGGTTCACCCCCACAAATGGCCGCTGTGGCCTGCGTGCTGCGCTGATCCAAAGCCAGGAGCCAGGTGCTTCCTCCTGGTCTCCCATGCGGGTGCAGGGCCCAAGGACTTGGGCCATCCTCCACTGCATTCCCAGGCCACAGCAGAGAGCTGGACTGGAAGAGGGGCAACCGGGACAGAATCCGGCGCCACGACCAGGACTAGAACCCGGTGTGCTGGCACCGCAGGCGGAGGATAAGCCAAGTGAGCTGTGGCGCCAGCCAGCTTCTTTCATTTTAACATATGTGAGTTTCATCCATGTAACATATACTGGCACTGCATTCCTTTTTATTGATAAATAGTACTTCATTGTATGGGAATACTACATTTTCTTTATCAATTAGTCAACTTTTCGATTATCTCCTGTATTTCACTATTATGAAAAATGATGTTATACATGTTCATATGCAAGTTGCTCTTTGAACATGTGAATATGATTTCATTTTTTCATGGATGTGTATATGTAGAAGTTAAGTTGCTATGTCATCTTAACTCTGTGTTTAACTTTTTGAGGAATTGCCCAGATGTTTTCCAATATTACTGTGCTATTTTACATTTCCACCAACAGCACAGACTAAATTATCCACATTTTCACGAACACTTAGTATGGTCTGTTGCTTTGATCATAGCCATTTGAGATACATGAAGTGGTATCTCACTGTGGTTTTGATTTGCATTTCTCTAATTACTAATGATGTTAAGATTTTTTCAGGTCTTACTGGTCATTGGTGTATCCATCTGAAAAAATGTCAACTCATTATTTGCGTAGTTTTAATTTAATTAAAAATTTAGTGTTGAGTTGTTCTATTAATATGTTCTGGATATTAGACCCTTATTAGTTTTCTGCCTTATTTTCGTACGTGGTAGTAAGTTTATACTTGTATCTCATGTGTTTTATTAATAAATCCCACCCAATACACAATTTTTGTAAACAAGTTTTCATAAGTGATAATTTAAAAATTTTATGTTCTAAGTTACAGGGTGGTGAACATCTGGCCTACAAGCCATGGAAGGCCCGCAAGATCCTTTGGTCTGGCTCTGCCAAAGCAACTTCAGGCAGGACTCAAAATTCAGTAAATCTATAGCAGGCTAATTTGCTAATTTTTAAGTGGATCATTTTGTATGGCCTGTGACCCTTGGCAAAAAAACAAAACAAAACCAAGTTCCCCAGCCTTGCAAGAGAAAGCAAGTAGGTTTGTACTATTATAATTAAATGTGTTGCTTATAAATAAATGACCAGATGACAGTTTTATATTAGCACAGTACCTTTTGAGGATGTGATGAGGTACAACTAGGAATAGGTTAACAAGTATCAGGAACTTTTCAAAGTGTGATCTGGACCCCAAACATATATACTCCTACAAACCCACATGGTCACTCATATGAAATGAATTCTTACCCTTGTTTGGTGATGTCTCAGCTGCCTTTGAAGTGGACTCTTACCTTGGACACTAGCTTAGCTTTTATTTCTACTGATGTGACTGAATTTCAAAATTTGAGCCACTTCCAACCAAATAATTTGCCCATTTAAATGCTCAGGGTATGGCCTCATTTTATAGTGCCATAAAATGAAATTTAAAAAGCCTCTCCAGAGAGCTGTGATGGCCATTTTTTTCTTTAGTTGTTAGCCAAGCTAATAAATACACTTAGCAGTTCTGTCATCGTATGTCATATAAAACCAGATCTAATGATCAGACCTAAGAGAGGATCCTGAACCCCTCAGCTTTCTGTGTGGCTCTAGCGGGAGAAGCAGTACACCTGATGACTGCACCCTCGGGTTTCTGGAAGCAGGACTTAACCCCTACCCGACTCCCTCAGAGGGGTGAATGAGGGGGCACTAGGAAAGGTTGTCTTCGTGCAAATCAAGTGGCTGCTCAGGCAGGTGCAGTGATAACTGCATGGCCCTCTGGTGCTCACTGAAGACACACTTGACAATGATTGAAGACAGTCCCATTGGCCACTTCTTCATGTGTATCTATTAGAGATACACACACACACACACACAAATTAGAAAATGCACGGGTTTCAAATTTTTTGGTAGCAAATCAGCTAATCTTTTAATTCTATTTTCTGTAAACCTTTTGAGAACCCCTCGTGTGTGTTTGTGTGTGTGTGTGTGTGTGTAGCTTGTGTCTTTCCATTCCTCCAGATTTTCTGGCTCTACATAGTACCATCTTGGGTTCTCCAGCACATGATCTCTGTTTTCAAAGGTCTCCATTAAAGCTTGGGACCTTTCTCAAATTTTTGACAGCTAGTAATTCATAAAGGAAAAAATGAATTAGCTCCATTTCAGCATAGTTGTAAGGCAAGAGAGTTGTTTGGAAGTGATGGCTGCAGGCTGTTAAGACAGCTACTTAGCTTCCAGGGCTGGCAAGACTAGGATGAAAAGTAATGAGTTAACCTGCTAAGAATTTGCCCATTTTAATCATTCGAGTCTGGGTATACTTTGTCTCCATTTATTCCAAGTGGGGAAACAGTTATCTTGATAAGCAGGGATTTATCTCACCCCCCACCTCTCAGTGGCTGCCTGGGTTCAGAGTAGAATAGACCCCTTTATGTAGCAAGGGGAATGGACAGGCTTTGTATGAGTAAGAAAAAGGAAAAAGCCATTGGTATTTTTTCAGAGTTCTTATCAGCAAAGAGCATTACCGAGAAATCCAATAGGGTAGTGATGACATTCAATTTTATTTGCACCAGGAACGCACAGATGGCTGGAGTTAGCAGCTATTCATTTTTAGCACATATCTCTTATTATTGTTAGTGGGAATTACACAGCCCTATCAAAGAGGGAAATAGAGGAGAGTCTGTAGTATCAAATAAACGTGCATCATTTTTGTGCAAAGGTCACATACTCTGAATAATTCCTTTCTGTGATCGTAACTTCCCGTAGTCCATTTATTCTTCTTGCTGAATTTGTACGTTGTCAAGGTGTTTTTAATGGCCTGCAGAAAAGCATTTCAGAAAACTGCAGAGGTCTGAGACTTATAATTAGTCATTGCGCCGTGTGGGTTCAGATGTGAAGAGCTCAATCGAGATGTGTTTTTTCTTAAAAAGTTCCCCTTGATGAATGGCCCAGGAAATGCTTCCAGTTTGTAGAGCTTTGCAAATCTGAATCATAAAGTATTCCATTCTCAGCAGTTCGGTCAAGGAGAAACTTGTGATTTTTTTAAACTGTCGCGTTTTCAGGTTTTCCCAGGACTCTTCCTTTCATCTGTTTACTTCAAACAACAATATTAGAAAATGAATACCAGCATTCCTTGGCATTTATCTTGTAAATTCAGAATGTAAAGAAAATCCTGACTTTTCTAAATTATTTGTATTAAAGTATAATATTAAAAAGTCAAAAACCTCAACTGGAAATAAAATCAATCAGTTAAGAATATAAGCAACATAGAACTTGAGTTTATTATGATTCCGAAAGTCATTAAGATTTTGACACATCATTTTTGAATAGCAAAGTAGTCAGTTTTGTTCTGTTATAAAAACACCACAGAGTGAGTAATTTATAATGAGCAGACTTGGATCTCACACAGTTTGGGAGGCTGGGAAGCCTAAGATAAGGGACCAGCATCTGGAAAGTGCCCCTTGCTGCTGCATCATCTCATGGCATATGGCAGATGGGCAAGAGAGGGCGAGACAGAGAGCAGGAGGTGGCCAGCCTTTTCCTTTTTCTCAAGAAAATGACGTGTCCCCAGGAACCATGTACCTCCCACTAGGACCCAGCTCCCAACACTGCCACACTGGGCATCCCACTTCCAATATGAACTTGGGGAACATTCAAATTAGGGCACATAGGATGTTGATTTCCTCCTGAGCTAGACTATGAATATGTTGGGTTTTTTAAGTGTTTTCAGTTTCTAATTTGGGAAAGGAAAAAAATCTTCCCTGTATCTTTGAAGGAAAGATTATAATTTTATAAGCAAGGTGCAAAAGAAAGCATTTAAGATTTGTACTAGCAAAAGGTCCTAATAGTAATCAGAATCTGCACAGACTGAGAAATACGAGTTTACAACCCTATTAGCAGAGCAAAACAGCCTTTTTTTTTTTTTGCAAAAGATTTTTTTTCAGCTTTATCTTGAATCTTACTTAAATATTTTTCATGTTCATTTTATAATTAATATTGATGATATTTTTCTTGTAAGGCTGAAAAAAAAACTAAATATGACTTACTGCTGACTGGTTTGGAAAAAGCAGTCTAAACAATATGACTTTAACTTATTTCTCATTTCTAAATTATGCTACAGCTACATTTAATAAAGAGTCATTCATACGCAATAGGAACTTTGTTAGACTTCAGTTATTTCTCAGTCCTTAGCCTTTCACTGGGCAAATGGTTTCCTTGGATTTTTTAAGGGAAATGTTAGAGCCAGCTGATTCCTTTCTGTCTGTGTGTCTGTCTGTCTTCACGTGCAATCTGTTTTATGCAGTGGTCAGAACCTTGGCTAAAGGAGAGATGTCCTCACAGGCTCTGCTTATGGTATATGTGTGAAATAAATACAAATATATATGTATGGTGTGCTTGTGTTTGTGTGTACTCTGATGTAAGAAAGAGGTACCTACTGAGCTTCTGTGATGAGAAAAGAAGGCACTTCCAACTGATGAGGCTGGAAGTGATATAGCTTTGAAGAAACAGTCTTAAAACTGGGAAATGTGTCTTTTTTTTTTTTTTTTTTTTTTTTTTTTTTTTTTTTTTTGGTGTGTGTGTGTGGACATTAGGCAAAGCTGGTGTTGTGGTGCAGCAGGTTAAGCTGCAATACAAGCATCCCATATCTGAGTTCTGGTTCAAGTCCCAGCCACTTCACTTCTGATCCATCTCCCTGCTACTGCACCCAGGAATGCAGTAGGAAATGACCCAAATAATTGGGCCCTGTCACCCACGTGGGGGACAACGATGGAGTTCCTGACTCCTAGCTTTGGCCTGGCCCATCCCTGGCTATTGTGGCCATTTGGGGAGTGAACCAGTAGATGGAAGATTTTTCTGTCTTCCTGTTTTTCAACTAGCTAACTAACTAACTGATTTTTAAAAGAAAGTTAATTAGATAATAGTAAGCCAGTGAGAGCAATCTGGGAATGGCAATATCAGACGAGGAAAATGACATGAGTTTTGGAGTCTAACAAATTGATGTGGAGACCCAGCTCTGTCTCTTCCTAGCTGAGTCCTCTCTGCAGGTGCACACCTGCTCAGCCATGTTTTGTTGGTGCTTAAGGACCTTTCAGTCAGTGATGGATACATATCAATTATGGTGTCTACCATACAATTTGAAGTAGGTACAAACTGTGTGCAGGTACCCTCTGACATTCACACAGTGACAGAAAAACATGGCAGCATGTTTCTTAGAATGTGCCCCATCATGAAGAAATGCATGACTATACAATACCTATGTCAGAAGGTTGTCGTGAGGACTAAATGTGAGGCTGTGTCACTTGTGAATTGCCTAGCCCTGAGAGGTGCTGGTAAAATGCTGCCTCTGTAGCATACATGCTTGTGAAAGGCAGAGTTACAGAGAGGTAGAGGCAGAGAGAGAGTTCTTCCATTTGCTGGTTCACTTCCCAGATGACCACAGCAGCCAGAGCTGCACCGATCCGAAGCCAGGAACCAGGAGCTTCTTCTGGTTCTCCCACGTGGGTGCAGGGTTCCAAGGACTTGGGCCATCTTCTACTGCTTTCCCAGGCCATAGCAGAGAGCTAGATTGGAAGTGGAGCAGCTCAGACTCAAACTGGTCCTCATATGGGATGTCGGCACTGCAGGCGGTGGCTTTTCTCATAATACCACAGTGTTGGCTCCCATATATTTTCATCTGCTGGAAAGGGAGAGTGAGAGTGAGAGAGAGAGAGAGAGAGAGAGAGAAAGAAAATATCTTCCATCTACTGGTTTACTCCCCAAATGCTTGCAGCAGCCAGGGCTGGGCCAGGCTGAAGCCAGGAGCTGGGGATTCCATTTGGGTTTCCCACAGTGGCAGCAATCCAAGTACTTGGGCCTTCATCCCTGCCTCCCGGTACATTAGTGGGAAGCTGGGTTGGAAGCGCAGAGTAGCTGGTTCTTGATCTAGGCACTCCAGTATGGGATGTGGATGTGTCTCAAGTGATGATTTCACTCTGTAAGTTCCAGAAGTGTTATCATCCAGGTGGAAATTTCTAGAAAGGGCATGAAAAACCATGGATGTTCAGGATTTTCTTATGTCCTGCCAGGTAAGGATCCTGGCAGGATAGTATGGAGAGCTGGGTCCCCTGAGGAAAGAGACTCGGTCAGGAAGAGGGAAGGTTTGATATTCCTATGGTAAGGAACCTGCATCTGGGCTCTGGGGAAAGCCTGGGAAGCTGTGTTCTTGAGAATCCTCATGAAATGGACAGAGATGTGGGCCAGTTCCTGGTTTTCCTTAGGGCATCTGAAACATCAGGAGAGGAGTGGTACACTCAAAGGATGGGTAGACTCAGAGCTTCCCAGGTTTTTCTCCAAGTTGGGAAGTGACTGGAAGTAGTCCTAACCACTGAGGCCTGGTCTGCAGACCAAAGGTGCAAGAAATGTCACATCTTTGGCAGCAGTCTCCATCATACCCCACACTTAAGGCTGCACAGCTGGAAAAGGCAGAGACAGACTTATGACCCAGGCACCACCGGCAGAAGCCCTTGGTCACCATATCACATTGCCTCCCATGAGGTCTCGGCTTTTAACTAAGCAGAGATCACTCAGGACTTCCTAAGTACCACCTTCACAGTGCATTGTGAGTTCTGGGCTACGGAATTGAGGGGTTGGGAGCCTTCTTTCTGGTAGCTTTGTCCGACACCGTCTCTTTCCACAGGTGTCACTGAGCAAAGGTAGGGGTCTGTCCCCCAAAGTGAACCAGCCCAGATGAGAGGAAGACAGAAGCCATTGCCATGCTTGTTTTCCTTATCATTAAAAGTACTGCAAGGTACTGTTTAAGGTTCTACTACATACTACAAGTTGTCCTTGCATTATATAGGAGAAATGGATGCATTTTTCTCATGTCCTTCAGGGGCAAAGTGATTGATTTCAGATTTCAATTCATGATGTCAGGCTCCAAACTCACTCTGCCCCACTGTCAGTTTTGACCTAACTCAGAGGCCCGTTTCTTTTATAAGATTTATTTCATTAATTTGAAGGGTAGAGTGACAGAGATACAGGGGGACACAGTGAAACAGAGATCTCCATCTGTTGGTTCACTCCCCAAAGGCCGCAATGGCCTGGGCAGGCTGAAGCTAAAGCCAGAAGCCCAAAACTCACTTTGGGTCTTGTGCAAAGGTGGCAGGTGTCCATCCTCCCTTGCCCTTGCAAGAGTGTGATCAGAGAGCTGGATCACAGCAGAGTAGCTGGAACTCACACTGGGCTCTGATTGGGATGCTGGCATCCCAAGTGTTGCCTTAACCTGATGTGCCATAGCATGGGCCCCTCAGAGGCCTGTTTCTAGCAGGAGTCTATTGGTGCTAACATGGGCCCTCCTGATCCAGCTTGGGCAGTTTGACGGAGCTGCCTTTAAGAAGGAAAGGGAAGGTATTCCTGTGCCTCCCAACCGAATCCAGTTTAGTAGGCCGAAAGTGCTTAAGAGGAGAGGAAGGTTAACTGCACCCTGCAGGGAAGAATCAGGTTGCCGAACTACAGCAGAGACAGTGACTTACTTGACTACTGAATCAAAGGAGAAAATTTTAAGGAGTTTCAGTTCATGAAACGTGGGGACTGGCTCAGTGGTACCTGGAGATAACTTCTTATACCTCACAGCATGCCTGGCATTCCCCAGTGGCTCTGAGGGTCTTGGTGGTATCAGCCCACTGAGTGTGTGAGATAATCAGTGAACCAGTTTCCTCATCCACCCATGGAAGATGTGGGCATGGCTCTTTCTCCACAATGCTGTCTCTATCTCTTCTGGCTGGGGCTTTGAAACCAATGAATCTTAGTTATTTGTGGTTATGCATTTAAAAATTAGGGTTCATTTAGTGGGTTGTATGGACATTCATTTATTTTGTTAGCTATACCTCTTTTTGTACTATAAAATCCAGTTTTGAGATTGTAGATAGGATTCACCAATCCTTGATCAGGAAAAAAAAATCTAAGATTGAAACTTGTATCAGGTAAAGTATTCTCAGAAAAATGTTAAATAGAGAGCCACAGGTGGTGCATGGATGAAGCAATGTTCATAGAGACTGGTTCATGAATAAAGCAGAGACACTAATGACCAAGATTTGGGAAGCCCTGATTAGCAGGCAATATTGTTCATCAGGCTTTGTACCTCAGAATAATAATTCATTGGACTAATCCTGGGGGGAAAAGGATCTTAGTCAAATAAGTCCAGTAAACACCTCCTTCTATGTCCCTTTTTGGAGATTCACTGGATATTTTTAATTGTATTAAAGGCTCTGGGAAATCCTACAGTGAAATAAACCTGTTTACGTTTTGACTGTGCTCTCAAGGTTTGTTCGATCATAGTGCCTTTCAGTTTCTTGCTTTAGTTTTTATTTTCTATTTATTTTTTGATAAGTTACTAACAAACTCTAGAGCCAGCACTGCTAGAACACTGTTTTGAAACCGCTGTTAGGAAAATAATGTCATCAAGTGAACTGAAACAGGTGGCATTGCAGTGATGCATTTTGGAAGTGGTTAATTGTGTTCAAGCAGTTGTGTGAGGAAGTGGTTTGTTCTGTCTTTTCAAATAATTGGGGAGGAAGTGGTTTATACCCTCTTTGCCGATAATTCTGCCCGTTTGTTATCCTTCGTTGATTTTCATTTCATCCACCACCCACTACTGATTCTGTTTTACTCATTCACATCAGGCTAACAGAAGAGATTTGAGTTATGAGAAGAAGAGTGGAAAGAACAGGCATTTATTTTTGCAGTTGTTGTCATGGGGATAGATACATGGGAAAGTGTAAGGATGCATAAATTACCATAACCCCTTGTTGGCCGTAAGTTAGGCCTTCCAGGTACCTTGGGCTGCATGGGTAAAAATGGTTTGGAAGAAGTTTGAGGCAATGGAAAAAATAAGTCTGTTAGGTAGATATGGTGCTAAATAGCTCCTAGGAACTTTTACAAATTAACAGTAAAAAGTTAATGATATATTAAGAAAAAACTAGCATAAAGAGAAAGTTCAAGAAAATAGTTAACATATAATGTCCAAATCTAGGTTGTGCAGTGTGGTAGCCATTAGCCACATGTAACTATTTAAATTTAAATTAAGTAAAATTGAATGCTTAAAAATCAGTTCCACTGTTGCACTAGGTGCATTTCAGGTGTTCAGTAGCCACATGTGGCTGGTGGCTACCATGTTATGACAGCGTAGAAGTAGAACATTTCCGTGATTTCACATGGTTCTATTGGATACTACACTTGAGAAACAGGATTTGATATGGCCCCATGATCTCTGCCACCTGTTTTTCCTTTACTCTTGGTTCACTCTCCAATGGCCGCTATGGCCGGCGCTGTGCCCATCCGAAGCCAGGAGCTTCTCCTGGTCTCCTGTGCGGGTGCAGGGCCCAAGCACTTGGGCCATTCTCCACTGCACTTCTGGGCCATAGCAGAGAGCTGGCCTGGAAGAGGGGCAACCAGGACAGAATCCGGCGCCCTGACCAGGACTAGAACCCGGTGTGCTGGTGCCGCAAGGTGGAGGATTAGCCTATTGAGCCACGGCGTCAGCCTTGCCACCTGTTTTTCATACCCTGGTATAATCTCCTGTTCTTGGGTGTGGGGCAGGACCTGTAACTTGCATCTAACCAATTCCAACTGATGAAAATATATAGCAAACATGATGGATGCCACTTCCTTGGGTGTGGTGTGTTATTTGACAGAACTGGTGGGATACCACTCACATGATTATGTTACACTGTATAAGATTCCAAAGGTCAGTGTTGTAGCACAGAAGATTAAGCTACCTCTTGGGATACCTGTATTCCATATTGGAATGACAATTTAAATACACACACACACACACACACACATATATATATATATATATATATATATATATATATATATATATATATAAAAATTTAAAAAGAGTTAGGGTTCAGCAGCACTGGTATCCCATGTGGGCACTGGTTCAAGACCTGACTGCTCTACTTACGATACAGCTCCCTGATAATGTGCTCCCTGATAATGTGCCTGGGAAGGCAGCAGAGAATGACCCAAAGTGCTTGGGCCCCTGCACCCACATTGGAGACCTGGAAGAAGCTCCTGGTTCCTGGCTTTGGCCTGGCACATCCTTGGCCATTGTGGCCATTTAGGGAGAGAACCAGCGGATGTAAGATCCCACTCTCCCTCCCTGCCTTTCTGTCTCTCTCTGTAACTCTGCCTTTGAAATAAATAAAAATAAATAAAAAATTAAAAATTTCAGAGAAAGGAAGATATAGACAGATAGATCTACCAATTGATCTTCCACATGCTGGTTCAACCCACAGATGGCCACAATGGCCAGTTCTGGGCCAGCCATCCTACGCTACTTTTCCCAGGCCATTAGCAGTGAGCTGGGTTCTAAGTAGAACAGTCAGGACATGAATCTATATCCATACGGATTGCTGGCATCACAGGTGGTGGCTTAAGCTGCTGTGTTACAACGCTGGCTCCTGGAATGCCAATTTGAGTCCTGGCAGCTTTGCTTCCCATCTATCTCCCTGCTAATGCTCTCAGGAAGCAGCAGATAGTGGCTCAACTACTTGAGTTCCTGCCAGCCACTCAGGAGACCCATAAGTAGTTCATGGCTCCTGACTTTGTCCTGGCCCAGCCCTGGCTGTTGTGATCATTTGGGAAGTGAACCAGTGGATGGAAGATTCTCTCTCTCTCTCTCTCTCTCTCTCTTTCTCTCTCTCTCTCTCTGTGTGTCTGTGTGTCTGTCCTCTATCATTCTGCAAAATAAATAAATCCTTAAAAATGAAGATTCCGTCTTACTCTAGAGAGAGAGATTCTTCTGCTATCCTCAGAGAATCAATCAAATAAGAATCATATTGTGAAGTGCCCAGATAGAAGGTTACATGGCAAAGAACTCGGGGAGGACCCAAGGACTTGAGGGCAGCCTCCTGCCTCCAGCCAAGAGCCAACAAAAATCTGGGAACCTCAGCAATTTAGCTGCAAGGAAAGGAATCCTGCCAACAACCTGACTGGGCCTGGAAGTACACTCTCCCCCAGTTAAGTTAAGTACACCCTACCCTACACTCATCCCCACAGATGAGAAATTCATTGAGGCTGACACATGGTTTCAGCCTAGAGAGGCCATGAGCAGAGGGACTGATGAGGCTGTGCCTGGACTTCGGGCCCACAGAAGCCGTGAGCTAATTGAGAGTAGCTTTAGGTGGCTAAGTGTGTGGTGATTTGTTAGGCAGCAGTAGAAATAGAAGTCAGCCCTGGTCCAAATTATCTCTGGGATGTTCTGATAAGCCACATCTCAGATGGACAAGATCCTACATAACTTGCTTTATCGACATGGTGCTCTGCCTACCTCAGAAAAAAAGACTGTGACTTACAAGAAGGAATATCGAGACCTGGTTAGTGTGTTTCGGTCACTTTTGTGACAAAGAACTCACAGAAGACCACAGTCTTCAACACTGAAGAAACAGTCATTCAAATCCGGTATCCCCTTAGATGTATGATGTTGGACAAATTACTTAACCTCTCTAAGTTGCTGTTTCTTCATGTATGATAAAGGGGATGAAGTACACTTCTTGTGTGGGCATTATTTCATTTAACTGAGATTGTATTTTTATAGTACTTTGCAGGGTGCTTCATCTATAACTTAACATCTGAAAACACAGAAGTTTTTAAAATTGATTTCTGATAGCAGAGGCACTCTGGTATGTTATGCCGTATCCTCGTTTGTAAAATCATCACATGAGACTTTTATCTTCTTACACCTTTGCTTTATTTTACATCTGGGCTGCTGTACCCAGTTTCAGATTGGATGTAATAAAAATAGGTCTTGCAAACATGAAGTGCCCTTATGCTCGTAGGTTCCTCTGGCTGTGTATTGTCTGGGCAAATCGCCTCCAACCTCTGGCCAGACTGTGGAATGTTGGTTTCCTCCAACATTAGCCCCCTGGGGGTCAATTTTCACAGTTTCCATATGTTTTTATATTACCTCCAAACTGTAAATACAGCTGACACCCTACCCAATTGGCCCTAATGTGCCTATGTCTAACAGGGGAGCTGTAGGCTTTTAGAAGGATACAATACTCCATGGAATTATGGCAATTATATAAATGTTTTGTTTCCAAAGTGTTCAGATTGCACTTTTTTTATTTGAAAAAAGTGAATGATGTGCAAAGAGCAGATAGAAGGGAACAGGGCAGGAGTTTTATTTGTTTACTTTGCCCTGTCTCTAGGTAGCCCCTATGGTCCCAGAAGTTGTGTCTTCATATCTGTTTCCTGAGATCTGTGTTGCCTATTTTTCTTTGTCTTTCTCTTGCTTTCCCTTTTTGTTTGAGCTTCAACATTGATTTTCACTTATTTCATCAACTCCAAAACTCTTGTCTCTGATTTAATTCATTTTTACAGGAAGGAGACACAAACTCATTATAATAGAATGATGTTCTAGGATATGAGATTCAGTAAATATTTCTTCTTTTGAGAGTTAAATTCTTGCCTCAAACTTGACAATTTGTTTTAAAGATTTATTTATTTATTTGAAAGAGTTACACACAGAGAAGACACACACACACACACACACAGAGATGTCTTCCATCCGCTGGTTCACTCCTCAGTTGGCTGTAACAGCTGGAGCTGCACCTATCCAAAGCCAGGAGCCAAGAGCTTCTTCCAGGTCTCCCATGTGAGTACAGGGGCCCAAGGACTTCTACTTCTTCCAGGTCTCCCATGTGAGTACAGGGGCCCATCTTCTACTGCTTTCCCAGGCCACAGCAGAGAGCTGAATAAGAAGTGGAGCAGCGGGGACTCTAATTGGTGCCCATTTGGGATGCTGGCACTACAGGTAGTGGCTTTACCTGCTACGCCACAGCACTGGCCCCCAAACTTAATAATTTGTTAAAAAGATGATCTCCTTGAGATGAACAGAGTCATAGGATGGAAATTAACAGGGAATTTGCACAGCACCCTAGCTGGTTTTGTGTTCTGCTTCATCTCTGGTCCTCAGTGCAGTAATCATTAAACTCACCTTCCATCCTGAAGCTCCTCTGGTGAAGAACTGACATTCTCAGATGATGACCTCATTCATGTATAGTTCTCTCATTCTCAACCAGGTTGTTACTCAGGGACCACCCATGAGGTTTGGAATGGCAGGACCACAGATCAGAGACTATGTCCTGAGATGGTGCATTTCTGTACATTTTGTAGCACTCTCTAGGGCTGCTTAGGAGAAGACAAAGCAGGGCAGTGGTGGGAAGGAACTCTACACAGTGGGTAGACCCTTTAAAGAGGTTAAGGGGTAGAGGATAGTTTCTAGATGCAGACTGACTGACATTTCTGGTCTTGACACCAGCTCTGTAATTCAGGGCTATTTCCTCATCTGTTTGAGGGGTAAGGAGATAGGATCTACACAACAGGATTGTTGAGAAGATTAAGTAAGTTAATACATATAAAGTGCATGGAGCACTTCATGTGATGTCACAGAGTAAATTATATGAACACCTGCTTCTATGTTGATGGTGATTCTATGTTGGAAACCAAGGTTTGGTAAACTCCAAGCCCACAGGCCAGCTATGGTCCTGCTACCTATTGTTCTAACTAAAGTTTTATTGGAACATAACCATCTCCATTTGTGTACATATCATCTGTGGCTGCTTTTTCACTATAGTGATAAAGTAGAGCAAAGTTGAGTGATATCTACAGAGGCTGGATAACCTGTAGAGTCTAAGGCACTAACTCTCTGGCCATTTACCAAAAATTTTACTGATCCGTATTTCAGATTTTGGAAGACCTTTCTCAGGAGGATAAATGAAATCAGGCTATCAGTTTGCATTAAACTATATAGACTTTTTAAATCCATGTGTTGATCGCTTCTCAGCCTTTTGGCTAAGATCAAAAGTAAATACATCTATTAAATACAAATTAAATTAGGAAAGACAGTTTTGGGAAAAGAGGGAATGGAAGCTCAGCCTCTTGGCCTTTCAGTTTAATTTTGAAAGTGTTCTTCATGGGAATAAGAGTTCTTGTTTGCTTTGCTTCAGCACCAGGTGATGGTACTTGGCTTTTTTCATCGTTAGACAAAATTTTTGTGAATTTTCTGACTGGGTACCATTTCACTGGTACGGAATTGATATGCATTCTGTGAGATTGCATTATTTTTTCCTAGAGAGTGCATTTCTGAAAACAAATGTAAGAGAACAATCTTAATTCATGTAAATCCCCAGATACACATTCCTGAATGAGTTTAAGAGTTTGCATTAAGCATGTGGCAAACAAAAGGGGCCTGTTTCATCCTCTGGAACAGAGGCAGGTTTCAGAGTTAAATTTGATCCAGCAGTAATCTGATGGTGGGAGCTGACTAGGCACCGTGCTGGACCACTAGGATAGAGAAGAGAACAAGGCAGGAATGAGCACTGTACAGAAGGTGCTTATCTTAGAATGAGAAAGACATGCGATGGGTTCTAGCCAGGCAGGCACAGTGTGATCTGGGAGCCTATCATAGGAGACCACAACTTTCTCCATAGACCAATGCTTCCCAGAGGACATGGCATTTATGCTGAAGTGAGAGGGACACATGGTGAAGTAACTGGAGTGAGAGTGAGATAAGGAGTTTCTAGCAGTGGAAATTACTTACACAAAGGCCTGGAGGACAGTAGGAGCTGGTGTATAGTACAAATGAAAGGCTGGGAGAGTATGATGAAATAGACTTGCAGGAGGCAGAAGTTAAATCTGGTGTCATGGGCAGAAGGTGGGTGTTTCCTGGTGGTGGAGATCCAAAGAAAAGTTCTAAGTGGGAGGGATTTACAGTGTGCACTTGAAAGAATGAGTTACATGGACCTGTTGGAGCTGGCTTCTTTTTCCACGTTGGGTATGATGCTAGCTTAGTCTGAAGAGGATGTGATCAGGAGTCATTGCTTCACTTGGATGAACGCTCCAGGGATAGACTGTGCTGGTAGAAGTGCCTGCCTGGTGGTAAATCAGTCCCTATGCCATCTAATAGATGATTACATGTTGTGGTGAGTGCTCAGAAGCACAGACTGCAACCAGAGAGCTTTCCAGTGAGGGCAGGGTCATCCTTGAATTTGGCACCCAGAAAAGACCCCTTTGAGGAGTTGTTCATTCTGGATTCTAAAGGATGAAAGTCAGCCTTGAGAGCAATGTTGGCCCTGAAGAGGCATAGCAGATGGAAAGAACAGCATATTCCTGTGCTTTCTGATGAGAAGCAGTGGCTAGGTTCTAGCAACTGCAGAATGACTGGATTCTGTATACTGACGCTAAAGGTGAGAATAGTGTAAGATCAGACTGGCTGGTGTGGTCCACAGGTGCATGGTTTTGTTCTTTGGGAGATGGGAAACCATTGGAGGGATTGTATGGTGACTAGTACATGATCTGATTTGTTTTGAGAAACACATTCTTGCTGCTATGTAGAGAATTAATTTAAAGGGGAACAAGAGTGGGATCATGGAGAAGAGAACAACATTGTGGGCCAGGCAGGAAGTGAAGGTGGAATGATCTTTCATTGCAGAGAAGAAATCTGCCCACTCAATTTCACTGTCATTGAGAGACTGGGGGATATGTAGATCCATGGTGTAGTGAAACAGAGACACCGGCTGGGCAACCAGAAGTGGGAGGGGAGCCAGCTTTGGGCCATCCTGGAGATGAATCTGCCAGCAGCTTGGACCTTGTGCACTGAGAAGCCTGGGCATCTAGTCCAGTCTCAGTGAGAGGACCATAGAACATGATAGCCCACTGAACGCTTGGTGGTGAGAGCAATAACCATCCCACGGCTCTCAGATACAATGACTGCCCTGTGCTCTCTGCGTCACCAGACCCAGATAGAAGTCCAAGCAATAAGAAATTTATTTGGGGCTGGTGCCATGGCTCAATAGGCTAATCCTCCGCCTGCGGCACCAGCACACCGGGTTCTAGTCCCAGTCGGGTCGCCGGATTCTGTCCTGGTTGCTTCTCTTCCAGTCCAGCTCTCTGCTGTGGCCTGGGAGTGCAGTGGAGGATGGCCCAAGTGCTTGGACCCTGCACCCATATGGGAGACCAGGAGGAAGCACCTGGCTCCTGGCTTCAGATCAGCGAGGTGTGCCGGCTGCAGAGTGCCGGCCACAGCGGCCATTGGAGGGTGAACCAATGGAAGGAAGACCTTTCTCTCTGTCTCTCTCTCTCTCTCACTGTCCACTCTGCCTGTCAAAAAAAAGGAAGAAAGAAATTTATTTGGTAAATAATGAATCAGAGCCAGGCTTGGTAGTCAATCTGTGACCCTTACAACTGTGTGTGGTCTGCTTGCTAGGGAAGGTATCTTATTATTAGATGTCCATGGATTGAGTATTGAGTCCTGAGGAGGATGAGGAACAAGCCTTGCCTTTTTGCTGTGAGTCATCTGTCTGCATGAGGAAAGGGGAATCTGTGGTCTCCTCTGCTCTCCATTCCTGGAGTCTCCCCTAATAGGCCCCCACTATCTGTTCTCTATAGCTCGGCGTCCATTCATATTTGGGGCAGGGATTGTTCAGGGTCAGAATAAGGGAGAACATTTAAAGGAAGTCAGCCCTTCAGAGCTCCCCAAGAGTGAAACCGGTGCAAGGAAAACAAATGCTTCTCTTGCTAATTGTGACCACTTCCTGCTGTGTTACTTGCTGAGATTGTTCCCAAGGTCTTCAAGGCTAAGGGTATGGAAGGGAGTGGATATGCATTCTATAAGAATACTGGGGGTCCTTGGGTTCAGGCTGATGTTTCTAAAGCACTCACTGTATGCCAGGTAGTGTTTTAATAGCCTTAAGTTTATTAAATCATTTAATACTCTCATCCATCAATGAGATAACTTGGCCAGAGTTACAGCATTGGAAGGGATACTGCTGCAATGAGAATGCAACCAACCTGGCAGCAAAACTGAAGATCTTAAGCAGCTCACTGCATCTCAACCCCTTGGTCTCCAAGTGTTCATCCATTTCATTGGGATGAGCAAGGAACAACCTGAGAGAACCATCTCCCCCAACGAAGGTTTTGCCACCAAGACATGCTACTGCAAGACAGAAGTCTAGAATCCTATCTGTTCCCAGGAAGCTCCACTTCTCGAGTTTCAAACACAAACCCTTCCTTCTTAATACTTTCTTTTTTAAAGCTGTGTTGTCGGGTTTTGGGTACATCCTACAGGCAGGGTAAGAGAAATGATATCTCTTGAAGATGCATTGATATAATGTGCTTTGTCTGAGGGTGATCTTGTCTCTGGGTCCTGTGTGAGCCCAAGGACCACAGAGGAGGTAGAAAATAGGATGGTACTTACCTCCAGGGAGCAAGAGCTGCTGTAAGGGAGAATAGAGGATAAATAAATCGAGGAGAGGAGCAGATGTTTCCTGTAGCCTTTAAGATACTGCTTGGGATGCTTGGACTCCATATTGAAGTGCCTGGATTTTTACACAGATTCCATTTCATTCTTCCTGCTAATGTGTACCATGAGAGGCAGCAGATGATAACTCAAATACATGGGCTCCTGCTACCCACATGGGAGACCTGGATTGAGTTCTAGGCTGTTGAATTCAGTCTGACTCAACCCTGGCTCTTATAGTTATTTGGGGAGCAGGGGGTTAACCAGTGGATGAAACATCCCTGTCTGCCTGTCTCTGACTTTCAAATAAATGGAAAATTCATAAATCAAAAATGTTTTTAAAAGGCATGGGAAGATGGGCTTAAGAGTCCACTGAAGAATTTTGGCAAGGACTTACACAGTGGACTGTTGCTAAACAAGTGGCCAGAGAGTTGTGTTTTTTTTTCTTTTTTTTTTTTAAATTTATTTATTTGAGAAGCAGAGTTACTGACAAAGAGAAGGAGAGACAGAGAGAAAGGTCTTCCATCCACTCATTCATTCCCCAAATGGCCTCAGTGGCCAGAGCTGGACTGATCTGAAGCCAGAAGCCAGGAGCTTCTTCCCAGTGTCCCACATGGGTTCAGGGGCCAAGCATTCAGGCCATAGTAGAGAGCTGGATCGGAAGTGGAGCGACAGGAACTCGAACCATTATCCATGTGGGATGTCAGTGCTGTAGGTGGAGGCTTAACCTGCCATGCCATAGCAGTGGCCACCAAACAATTGCCCTCAAGAGTCTGAGAGATCTGGCTCTTTCTGAGCCCTTAGACCCTGGCCCTGTTCCTGGCTTTTTGCTGGGAGGAGAATTGGATTCAAGGAGCCACCATAGGACAGAATCTTTTTTTCTTCAGGAAGGAATATCATACTATGACATTTAACACATTTCTACTTGCTATAAAAATATCTTTAGGATATTTACAGTAGCTTTTCAAAATTTGTAGCTATCCTGAATAGTATTTACAAGCTTCAAAACAATGGGTCATCTCAGTGGTTAAAAGTAAAAGCTTTTATTGTTGGAAATTCTGCATGCAATATGCCTTGTCAGCTTCCATTGTGTGTGTGTGTGGCCCATCTACTTGTGCAGCCGCTGCAGGATTTCAGCTCACTCACCCATTCTCATTATGACCTTCCTATAATGCGTCCATTAGGATCAAGTGCCAGGAACGTAACTCATCTTATTATTAAGGAAAACACAAGTGGAAGCAAAGCATATGACAGAAAACATTGAATAATGCATTCCAAAGTCCATTGTTTGAGGTATTGGGAATACTTTTTCTTCTGGTGTGGGAAACAAGAAAATATGTGTGCATAATATTGCACAAGACATGAATATATTACTGTTGTAAGCTTGGAGTAAAACAGAGAGTGAACATGCTACAGTCTGTTCTAACCATTTTATCTCCTGGTCTAACTCATCAGTCCTTCACAATAACTCTGTAAATTAGATACAACTATTATTCCCATTTTATATGTGAAGACGTTGGGGTGAGTGGCAGCACTGTGGCCACAGCAGGTTAAGCCACCATCACTTGTTTTTTTTTTTTTAAATTTTTATTTATTTATTTATTTTGACAGGCAGAGTGGACAGTGAGAGAGAGAGAGACAGAGAGAAAGATCTTCCTTTGCCGTTGGTTCACCCTCCAATGGCCGCCGCGGTAGGCGCGCTGCGTCCGGTGCACTGCGCCGATCCGATGGCAGGAGCCAGGTGCTTTTCCTGGTCTCCCATGGGGTGCAGGGCCCAAGCACTTGGGCCATCCTCCACTGCACTCCTGGCCACAGCAGAGAGCTGGCCTGGAAGAGGGGCAACCGGGACAGGATCGGTGCCCTGACCGGGACTAGAACCTGGTGTGCCGGCGCCGCAAGGCGGAGGATTAGCCTTTTGAGCCGCGGCGCCGGCAAGCCACCATCACTTGTAACACTGGCATCCCCTACACAGAGTGCCAGTTTCAAGTTGTAGCTACTCTGTTTCTGATCCAGCTTCTTGTTAATGTTCCTGGGAAGGCAGTAGAAGATGGCCCATGTGCTTGGATCTCTGACACCCATGTGGGAGATCAAGAGGGAATTTCTGACTCCTGACTTTGGCTTTGCTCAGACCTGGCTTTTGTTGTCATTTGGGGAATGAATCAGCAGATGGAAGATATTTCTCCCTCCCTCCGCCCCCCCCCCCCCCGTCTCTCTCTCTCTTTCTCAAATAAGTAACTAAATCTTTAAAAAGAGAGGAAGCTGAGACATAGAGAAGGTAAAAAAGTTTCCCATAGTCACATAGCTAGAAAGTAGTAGACTTCTGATAGTAGCCCAGGCAGTTGGGCTCCATAGTTTACAATACTAGTCACTATAAAATGGCTCCTCCTGGAAGATTCATGTAGCTATTCATGAATTATTCTTCTATGGGAGTTGTATTATTTTGTGTTCCCAGTTGTACATCTACCTAGTTATTTATCCAAGACAAATGAAAGATATCCTCACAGAAAGGCTGATATAAGAATGTTTACCGCAATACCCGACAAATGGATGAACCTCAAAACCTGCTGAGTCAAAGCAGCCAGACATTGAAGAGCATATACTGTATGATTCCTTAGGTATGAAGTTCAGGAACAGACAAAATATATCCCTGTAGGTAAAGGATAGAATAGTAATTTCTTCTGGACAGGGAAGAGGGGCTTGGGGGCTGGTATGGCAATACCTTGTATTTCACTTGTTCCAAAATCATTGGTTGATGTATTTAGTGCCTGTCCATTTTCTTTTATGTATTTCTGTCCCAACACAAGCACACACAAATGCACATGGACAAAATTGAAGTTCCCATCCTCTCTGATCCTGTCCACTTTGGGGTGATAGCCATAATTTATAGGTTGGTATCAGTCTTCAGGAGTTCCCCTTCACATGCAATTGTGTGTACACAGGTAGGTACAGCCAATTAGACTTTTATATGTTAACATACATGAGGTCAGACTACAAGTACTCTTCTGCTACCTGTTAATTTTTTGATTAACAACGTATCTTGAACAATGTGTCACGTCCACAGTTTATTTTGCTTTAATCTTTTTAGACAGTCTGATTCCTAATTGTTAATGTGTTTCATTTATTCAGTCTTTTTTCCTTCTGATGGACAACTAGACAGTTTTAAAACGTGCACTTTTACTGCAGTAGTGAAAATATTTGTATATATGTGTGTAATGTGCAAGCCTTTATGCAGGCTACTTTGCTAGAAAATGAAATTTACTGCAGCAAAAGGTACATCATGCCAAACTGATTTCCAAAAAAGCTTTGGCTCCAGCATCCTCTCAAACAATGAACTTTACCAGTCTGTTGAAGTATTTGAGAGTACATGGGTAAAATATGGCACGTTGTTTCTTTTGGGATTTTAAGAGATGCTTTGTTTTACATCTTTACCTGCAAATATGGCAATGCCTTCAGATAAACACCTGTATCTCCTGTCTGTTACTCTCAGCTGTGTAATTCTTGAGGTCTCAAAACCTGAAACCAGCACAGTAGAGAATACTTTCTGGTTGAAATTTACAGGCTATTCTGGTAAACCTAGCAAGATTCTATTTTCTTTGACATCTTTTCGTAATGTAGCAGCCATTGTAACCTTGATATCTACTGGAAATATTTTATCAAAATTCTTGGAAATTGATCACTCTTTTCCCCACCATAATTGCTTTTATCCATTTTTTTGCAAATTTTTGCATATATTTTAATTGCATTTGCTTGGAGACGATATTCACTCCAAACAAATTATTTTTTTGAACATAGAACAGGTCAGTCTCTGGCAGAGAGTTAGAACCACCTGAGTTTTCCAGTGGATGAGACTTGAGAGGTCTCAGGGACCCTTTTTTCTGGGGTGTATAGCAGGAGGGTATTATAATATGCTTTCCTGGGACCCCACGTTCCAGATTTTAGAGCTTCTATTGAGAGCTCTGTTGAGGTCAGCACATTGATTTATTCAGTGCGTGCTACTCATCAGTCACTTATACCTTGTCTTCCTGAGGTTGCTGTGGTTGATGCTACTCAAGACCACTGAGTTGCATTTGCACAGAGCATCCTTAGGTTTATGTGGGGTGTTTTTTCTTCTCCAAGGGATATGGTGGTGTTACATTTCCTGACTCTACTGCCTGCCTGCCTCCCTCATAAATTGCCTTTTCCAGCTGTGTTTCAGATAGCCCTTGGCCCTCCCTGTGGGACATCCCAGAGCAGGATTGTCTAGGAGCTAGGGCTTTGCTCACCTGTTCCCCACCCCACTGTACTCATTGCTTCTCTTCTACCTCTGCCAGAACAATTCTTCTTTTCCTTTCTGGCATCCCTGGGTTTTTTAAAATTATTATTATTAGACAAGCAGGTTTGACTGTTGGAAATATTTGAAAGCCACACATCTATGGCAGGGATGTGTTCATACTTTGCATGTAGCCATTGATAGTTTGGTGCACAGATGATCTTTTTATAAAATTTTATTACTCTTATTTACTTGAAAGATAGATTGATTGAATGATCAATCTTCTGTCTGCTGGTTCACTCCCCAAATGCCTGCAGTAGCCAAGGCTGAGCGGTTTGAAGCCAGGATCCTGGAACTAAATCTGGGTTTCCTACGTGGGTTACAGGGACCCAAGTACTTGAGCCATGGTCTACTGACTCCCGGGTGTACATTAGCAGGAAGGTAGAATCTGAATCAGAATGAAGACTCAAATCCAAGCACTCCCGTATGGACTACAGGAATCCAAAATGGTATCTTAACTGTCATGCCAAATGCCTGCCACCTTGATTGCTTTTATCACTTTGTTCTGCATCGATCTAATTGGTCCAAATCCTAAACAATGCCATTAGAAACCCAACTATTCTGTTTTCAACACTGGGATCTTAAATAAGGCAGCATTTACAGGGATGGTTGGGGAATACTGAAGATGGGCCCCTTCACCACAGTAACAGAACTTCAGTCCCCTGGTTTTCTGAGCCACTGATTCTTAACTCTGGAAAGCTTTAAGGGACATATGTGTTTGGAATTTGTTTTTTCTATTTGGATTGGGAAAACATTGCACTATCCCTGAAAGTAATGTCTGTATGTTCAGAGGACTCTTAGAACTTTGTGGGAATTCTTTATGCAAATAATGTTTATAATAATAATCTATTTTTTGCCATTGGTGCTTGGGAAAAGATTTAACAGTTGGCTTGATCTGATGGTATGCTTTAAAGGAATAAAAGCATTTATTTATAAAAGTTTCCTCTAATTAAGCAGTCTTACTAATCATACTGACTTCTCCATCACAACCTATTACTGAGTTTGGGCTTTATTTGCTAAGGAACTAGAAAATGTGTGTGTCCCCAAGTTCATATGAGTTTTGGAAATACTATCTCCTTATTCAATTAGAAGGCAAGAGGTCATTCTTAACATCTTTGTGGTAACTAAAAGATAATTTTCTGAAAGTGTCCAGGCAAATTTTTATTACCAGGATGCCTGATAGAAGATTATTCAGCTTAATTATGAATTCTCTTAAACTTGATTTTACAGAGGTAGGAAGGAGTGGGGGTGTATATCATTTTATGAGGAACATATATATACATTTCTTGTAAGGTGCTGTTTTTGTTTTTTTAATTTTTAGTTCTTTCATTTTGGCAAACCTTGTGCTTATCATTTTCTCCATAAGCTTGTTTTGGGAGTCAGGGCTTGCTCACAGCTATGCTGGGGAGAAAGGGTGAAGGGCTTAGCAAGGGTCCCCAGTGATTCTGCTCCAAGGCCCTGTCTTTTGGAGCCACGGCTCCCAAGTCCTCTGGACTGCCCTTCTGCCTCCTTGTATGTTAGATTAGATTTATAACAGCTGCTGTGGACATGGTTGCCTAAATCTGTGGAATGTTTGTCTAAACGCTTTTGGTGAAATAGCTCACACGAAGTCTGGGCCTCCTGGTATTTTTTAATTTTAAATGTCCTTTACCCATAGTCTTTTACACACTTGGCCACTTCATGATTTTGTCCTTTGACGTCCTATAGCTCCATTAAGAAATTTTACTTCAAGCACCAGGACTTTATTTAACATTATGATTAGCCAAACTGTTATTCTGTTTGAGCTAAGTGATGACAGTGTATTTGATTGGAACCCTGCACTTGTTATTTTAAAATCAAAGTAATGGATTATGATCTCAGAATAAGAACATGATCCAAAAGAATAATAATAATTAGAACAGCAACCACTTAGAGGAAAATAAACACCGCATTGTGGAACACTGGGCCCTGTGTGCCCAGGCCCTGGCTACCTTTGCAGTCCGGTCTCCTATTCCACTTCCCCTTCCCACCCTAGGGTAGCCTCAGTGAAGTCTTCCAGTTTTTTGAAGTAGCCAGCTCCCTTCCTGCCGTGGGAGTTGCATGCTTTGTTCTCTCTGCTAGGGGAGCTCCTCCACTGGCCTTGCTTGCTTCTGCTTACTCCTTCCAGTCCCACCTCTCAGGGAGGCCCTCCCTGGCCACAGTGTCTAAAGTCATCTCCTCCCACCCTACCCCTGTTCACGTATGCACATCACCATCTTTCTCAGCATGGTATTTATTTCCTTCTACATTAGGAAACATAACCTGTGTCTCCTTGGTACTTTTATGTCTTGCCCACTGGACTCCAAACTCCAGAGCACTTGTCTCGTTTACCCCCGCAGCCCCATTGCGTCCTGGCACCTGGTATTAAGTGGGTGCTTAGCACTTAATTTCAGTGGAATGCATGGCATATTTGGAGGTCCCAACTTTTTCTGGAGTTCGTATCAAGATATTCTATGCTTGACACTTCTTGAATCTCTTGCAATAACATGATCCTCCAGTGGCTGAATGTAACCAAACTGTGCTGACTTTTCTCAGGCATATGAAGGATCAGAATAAGAAGGTGGCCAACCTCAAGCACAACCAACAGCTGGAAAAGAAAAAGAATGCTCAGTTACTGGAAGAAGTTCGCAGGCGAGAGGATAGCATGGCTGACAACTCACAGCATTTGCAGGTGAGTCCAGACTTCTCTTCTTATACCTGGAGATGGACTGCACTGTAAGTCCCTGCTGTGGGGAAATGTGCATGGCCATGGTGAACTTGCCTCTGCCCTCAGTCCGGCTCTCACAATAGACTCCCAAGGAACCCAATAGGTCTTCCCAAATGTGGAGCACCATTTTCAAAATGGTGCCCAGGAAAAGCTGACTGCGGTGGATCCCTGGAAATATTGCTTGGAATTTTTTGGTTCCTGTATCTCACCTTAAAAGGTAAGGGCTGCATGTGTATAGTTTACAAGAAGCTTAAAACTACTTCTCATGTCTTCTCCATCTGTTTTTATTTGCCTTGTTTTGGGGTTAGTGGAAGGCAAACGTGTGTGTTATCACAGAAGGTCTGTGGAAAAGCATGTATTTAGCTGATCTCAGTTTACAAAACAGGTTTTGCTTTGTTCAAAACGCTGAGGCTCTGAGCTGGATTGTTATTCTGTTTTCTCCACGAATTCAGTTATCTCTCAATGACCAGCCCTTTCTTAGAAACCAAATGACCTACTGAAAACACCAATTTTTCCTCATTAACCATCCCTGTTTTTGCCAAAGGCATCTCTCCCCATGTGCTCAATAAAACATTCAAGTTAAAACGGGCATGTGCTTTGAAGTTCCTTTATTTATTCCAGTGTGCCTTTAAACAGAACAGTGCAAGTTCTACTTGGCCAGAGTTCATGTTAAATTTTACTTATTAATTAGTGTCTTTCTCCAGTTATATATGAGGTTTCCTCCTTGGAGATGGAAGAAGTTAGATAATTTTAATATGTACTCATAGTTCATCTTTTTAATTAACCCAAAGAGAAATAAATAATTACTCCATAGTAGAAAACACCTTGCTCAGAGCATGATGCGTGAGGGCTGCTTGGTCAATATTAGTTTCACTTTATCTCCTTTTCTACTGATGTGTGATACAGAGCACTCACTGAATAACGTAATAGGAGGGTCGGGTCTGCTATTCCATTGTGGGCCTGTTTAGCATGGACTAAGAATTTACTTGAATCCACAGCTTCCCAATGCTCTTGGCAAATCATGTCCCAGGGTTTTGGGTTTTAGTGCCCCCCCAACTATCATAGAATGTGTTAGATTGGAGCTTAAAGACAGAGAGTACAGAAAGGAAATACAGAAACTTTTACTCTCCTTCCAACCATCTAGTCTCATTTATTCCTCAAAATAATGTTGGTGATTTTACATAGGGAGAAATTAGAGTCTCAGAAAAGTTGCAAAATACCATTCTAGTGCAGGCTGGGGATGGACCTGACTCCAGGTTTTCTTGCCTTTGAGAACTAACATAGATGAACAGTAACAGTGATAGGAACCATTTATTGAGTGTTTGAATTTGCTGGGCACTGTGCAGAGTGACTGTTATTCAATTCTCTGTCTCCTGGGTTAATCAAGATTCTGCCATATAAGTGACAGGAACCAAACTCCATCTAAATGGGAAAAAGGGAGAATTTGTTCGTTAAACTCACTGTAAAGGCCGGAGGCGAGTGTCTGGCTTTACTGCATCGAGGGATTTCAGTGGTGGATCAGGAATGTGTTCCCTCTTCCTCGCAGGGATCCTCTGCTTTTTGTTGCCTGGATTCTCAAGAAGGTGCTCTGGAATGGGCGGCCACGAGCAGCCAGCCTTCCCTCCAAGAAGGCAGTCAACCCAGGGAAGGAGAGTGACTCTGACTGGTAGACCTAGCTAGTATTCATGGATAGAATGTATATAGCATGCAGTTCAGGGCTGGGGTACTTGATCCCCTGCAGCCTAGAGGAATCCTGTGGGGCTAGCATGGGACAGGTGATGATGTCCCACAGGAAAGAAATGATTTTTGTCACTGGAAGAGGTTCTTGGCAGATGAAACCACAGACATCCATTCCAGCTGGCCTACGGGAGTAGGTTAACATTGTCCCATTTGCTATATGAGAAGGAGGAGGTGCTGATAAAATAACTTGCCCAATATGGCCTAGCTAGCAAGTGGCAGAGCCAGGACTTAAACCTGGATCCAAGTGTCTTTAGATGATGAAGGTTGTGAAGAATTAAGAAGGCAAGAAAACCATAGGGTGGTAGGGAGTCTTCATGGATCGGGTGAGATTTGAGCTGAATGAATCTGTTACGGGAGAGATGGAGCAAGAAGAAAGGTGAACTGTCAAGAAGATACGGAGGTTGGGTAGTGCAAGGAACAGTCAGGACACAAAAATTCTTTGTGTGGCAATTTTCATGAAGTAAGTGTTGCTGTTATTATCTTTAACTGACTCTGGAGATAGAATGCCTGGGTTTCATTCCAGACTTCAGATTTTACCAACTGAGTGTCCCTAGGAAGGTTAAGTAACCTCTATAACCCTCAGTTTACTCATCTTGAAAGAGGAATAATAATTATATCTACTCCAAAGTTGTTATGAGGGCTAAAGAACCAGTGCATGTAAACAATTTCTAATTGTGTGTGTCACAGGCCATGCTCAAAATAAGTATCAGTGATTAACTGTTGTTATAATAAACACAAGTGAAAGAAACATTTAAAAAGGGAGTTGTCTGTTAGATACATGGTTTTACTCTGATAGGCATTGAACATCAAAGTTTTTTTTTTCTACATATAACAGTTTCTTTTTTTCTAAGAACACAACTAGTTATGGAAATTAATGTCTTGTTTTGGCCCGTGAACTTTTGTATAGCAATATTTTCATACGGGGCCTTGATAACTACCTCGCAGACCTATTTATAAAAGATAACATGGTCTGGAATTGCTTAGTTGCATTCCTGACCACCCCAAATGAAGGATAGCATTTGAAATGCAATAAAAAGTGATCACGATTAATTTTGATGAAAATGCCTCTGGTTAAGGTTAATAGAGACTGAACCTCCCACTGTCCTGGCTTGTTGAGCAGATGGGCTCAGATGGAGTAATGACTGCCTTCTGAAAACAGAACTTTCTGAAGGCGCTTGAGTTTTTAATATGGTTGTTGTTTTAAGCACTTTCTAGTCATAAGCTGACCCTGTTAAGTCCTTGAAGTACCAGTCATTCAGGATTAGATTTGGTTGATTAATTGATTAGATTGTGGTTATGTGATTGACACCCTCTGAATTCGATATAGTCTACACCAATGTTTTGCAGTGAATGGCTACCCTGGTGTCAACATTTCAACCAACCAACTAGGTAGTATATACAGAAAAATATCAGGTGGCATATTGTGAGCAATAGGTTGGGTCAGTGTTCAAGGGGGAGTTTGAAGAGATTCCTCTAGTTGACATGAAAACCAGAGTCAAAGTTGGATGTAGGTAGTGATCATGCCGTTTATCGTTCAAACCAGGACACGGTGGCAATAGACAAAACCTGGGGCACTTCAGCTAAACCTGGTCATAGAGTCATGGTGCAAAACGTTTCCCCAGTCTGACCCTCTTTAGTCTTACGTTTAGGAGTTTATGGTACAAACTGCAAACTCAGGTACCTTTAGGACCTAGGGGCTACTAACATGAGTAAGAAACAGGGTTTCATGTAAGAAGAATGACGATGTTTGATTCTTTCAGCCTTTCTTTTATTTTCTATTTTTGGTAGACATGAAGCAGTTAACAATTGCTAAAATAATGCTGTGGTAACACATTCCTCCAAAACCCAGTGGCTTCAGGACATCGGTAGTTCATTCTTACAGATTTGCAGGTTGACTGGGTGGCTCAGTGGCTCTGGGGAGGGCGTGGCTGGGCGCTCCTACCACTCCCTGTTGTCGTGAGCTGGCTGGAGCACCTCTGCTCCATTTGGGTTCCTCCTGAGGCTCTGGCTGGAGAGGCATCAGCAACCCAGGGAAAGCTCTGCTAATGGCAGTAGCACTGGCACAGAAGAATAAGCAAAAAACACACACACACACACACACACACAAAAACTTCAAGGGCTCCTAAGGTCTCATCTTGAACTGACACTATGATTTCTACCCCATTCCATTGGGCAAAGTAAGACACACGGCTTAGTGTACTGTACTCATGAAGAGAGCATTGTAAAGGGGCAGATAGAAGGAGGGTTGAAGAATGAGGCCATTCCATCTATCAGAAGAGACAAGGTTTGGAGAAATATTTCCCAGTTATAAGAGAAATAACAGCACAAACGTTATGAAAAATGGCAGCTGTGGTTGGTCTGCCTCCATGGATATCACTGGCAGTGGTGAGGAACTACAGGAAACTCAAGAGCCAGACAGGGGCCACTAAGCTCTGGTTGAACATTGTTTTAAAAAGATGGGCCTGGTGTTGTGGAATCATTTGGTTGTCCAAGAAAAGTCATAGGAAGATGTAATTTTATGTGAAATCTGTGCATTTTGCCAGGGGTTTAACAGAGCATATCTGTACATGAATTGTCCTCTGGTTTGTGGCTGTTGTGGCATAGCTTGGCACTCTGACCCCACAGGATTGATGAGGTGCAAAAAGGACAATAGGAATGCACCCTTGCTACTCAATTTGACCCAGGAGAGAGAGGTGGAGGTTTAATAATAGTCTTTTTTTTTTTTCTGAAAATGCCTTGAACTTTAGTTTCTCTGAAGAACTCATCCACAACATGTTAGATTTTCTTTAAAAATTCTTTATTAAATAAATATGTTTTAAAGTTGTTTATTTGAGAGAGAGACAGACAGACGGAGACAGAGTGTGAGAGAGAATTCTTCCACGATCCACTCCCCAAATGCCCACAATGATGAGGGACGCAGGGCCAAAGCTGGGAGCTGAGAGCTGGGAACTCAATCCAGGTCCCCTATATGAGTGACAGTGACCCCATCACTTGAGCCTTTATCATTGCTTCTCAGAGTGCTTATCAGCAGAGAGTTGGAGTCAGGAGCAGAGCTGGGTATCAAACTTAGACACTCTAGTATGGGATGTGAGCATCTTAACCAGTAGGCCAAATGCAAATTTAACTTCTTGAATCTTTTTGTTTATTTATTTGCATTGGCAAAGAGTACAGAAAGGAAAGGATAAAGTGCCTTGGGGTTAACTGTCCCGTGTTCAAATCTTGGCTGTTCTTATCATTCGGTCAAGGCCTTGAGTAAGGCAGAGAACCTCTCTAGCTCTTGCTTTTTTCGTGTGTGAGTGGAGATTACAACGTCTGCATGCCTGAGGTTTGTACAGGAGCCTAGCATAGTGCCTGACCTATGGGGAGTTTATTTACCAGCGCTTTTTCCTGGAGAGGCAGGGAATGAGCTTTTAACTCCAGAAGACGATGACCACTGGGAGTATCACCCTACACATCCTTTGAAACTATTTTGCATTGATGGATAATGCAGCTAGAGAGCACACACCAGTAAATGAAAGTTTCCAATAAAGCATTAAAAAGCATATGGGGCAATCAGGAGGAAAAATTAAAACATTTTCAGGTTAATGTTGAATTGAGTGTGAAAGGTGGATGTGAAAGATCGTGATTTTCTTGCATAATTCCATAGAACGTTTTTCCCAGGACACAGATTATGGAGCATGCTATTTATGTCTGGCCTTAGGGCTTTAGGCTTCTGTGTGTCCCGTCAGAGCCTGCATGGAGACTTTTCAGCAAGGTATCTTTCCAGAGATTCACACGAAATCGTCATTACCAGAATGGGATGCATTTGTTTTTCAGCCTCCAGCTATTTCTTGCTGAGTAAATACGCCAATTGGAAATCCCACAGGACATCTTTGTAGCTGTTGGCTGCATTTTTCCCTGTGCAGCTTATCGAGCTAATGAACTAACATTCTAAGAAATGCACAAGCCAGTATTTTATGCTCCTTTTCTGTTGTATGTCTGCAGAATTCTCTTCAATTTATTGCCTGAAAACTAAAGTCTGTTCTTGTGTGCTTCCGTTTCCAAATTATAGGTTCCCAGGGAACTGTAAACTTTCTTCTCTGCCAGTGGTTAAACCCAAGTGTGATCAGTTTTAAAAGCAAATGAATGTTCCCATTTATCCTTGTCCTTCTAGTAGAATTCTTTAAAAATAAATAAATAAAACTAGAAACAATTTTATTTTTCAATTTGTGCAACCTTGTACATCCATATCTTTTTTTCCCCCCCGAGGGAACTTCCTTTGCTCTGTTCCTCCAATCAGAGTTGGAATCAGCTAGCAGAGGAAGTGCAACAAACAACATAGACCTCAAAAATGCATAGCTTTCAGCAAGACCTATAGCTCATTATGAAGTTCCGAAGGTCTGTTAGGTGATTTCTTTGTAGACGGAGATGTATGTTTTAAGCAGCAATTTTTAAGCCTCATATCTATGTGTTCATCTCTCCAACTCACTAAGTTAAGCTCTTTTTCAGTTTCTCCAGCTTAAAATTGTTACTCTAACTGTGGTCCAGTTCACGTAGAACTTGGCTTGCCCAAGAACTGCCATTAGAAGAAACCTGACCAGCAGAGCTGAGGGATTCCTCCTTGTCACAGTGCATGCCCTGAGTTCCAAGTTTTTCATGGCTCTTGGATAGGCAGGTGTGGAGTGACTTAGGGGGGCTCCATCTCAACCGTCTTTTCTAGCACATGCAAATATGAGCAAGTTCATCATCATGCAAGTCAAAATGAAAATCCATGTGTGTTCCAGTGTCCACTGGAACTTAACACTGAAATTTTGGGGGGAAAAAAGTGCTTTATTTGTACAGTTTCCTATCTGGATGTGTAGCGACGGGGATGTTCCACCAAGCTGTGGATGGATCCCAGTAAGACACTAACAGCCGGGATGAGTCTCATCCACCACTTCCAGACCCTGGCTTCACACAGAGATAACTACTCGAGTACATGGGAGTTTGCAGAGCACATGATACGTTGACAACTGGGACTGAGGGTTAGTACAGAAGTGCTTTCTCTCCCTGGGGATTTATTTCGACATTTGTTTTTCTTTCACGCTGTAATCCCCCATGAGCCCAAAGCAACTCTTGTTGTAGCAGGTCCCTATAGGCAGTGTCGGAAAATCTTATTTGACAATCAGTTTCTGGTAGCCTTGAGTTGAAGTCGTTACTCTTTGTAGTAACTCATAGACTGTCAGGGGTGACAAGCCATCCTGTGCAATGTATTTGGGAACTAGCCATTTGTTAGAAACATTCCAAGGAGCCAAGTATAATCGTGTAAATAAAACTGTTGTGTATGGAGTTTTTCATTTTTTCTTCTTTCCTTCCAATAAAGTATGACTTGTTTTTCCAAATGTGCAGTAACTTGCATATTTCTTCTGAGAAACGTCTTCTGCTTTTTCCTGTGGATTTGTGACCTAATCCTCCACTTCATACAGCCCCTCTGTACAAACACAATATATTTCTATAGAAAAGAGAGGTTTACCCTTAATCAAGTGTTGCCTAATCTACCTACTAAATTACCCCCTGGAGACCCAATGGGGTTCATTATTCTTTTCTGAAGGGTTTGCAGGTTTCACTCCACTAGGAGCTCGCCAGCAGCCCTTGGCAAAGTGAATGTTTGTTTGCCAAAGGCTGAGGATCCTGCAGAATGAAATGCAACATATTTGTGAGATGAAATCATCATTATTATGGGGTAAAGTCGGGAAAGACAAGGTTGGGCAAGGTGGGGAGGGGGGTTGTAAAATGGAATCTTGCTAGAATGGTATGATAATCTCCATTCATTTCCAGAGGGGTTACAAAGGTAGATCAGACTTTTTTTTTTTTTTCAGATGTTAACTCATTTTGTGTTCTTTGTATCCTGAAATATAAATTGATAAGGAAAAGGCCATGTCTGTCTTCCTGAGAGCTCCAGTGAGAACCAGAAACAGACAGATCTTGTCCTAAAGAACGCACATGCTGAGCTCTGGGGGACCAGGGTTGGCTTTGTTGAGTCTTCCTTGTTTCTGTTTCCCCCTTACTTTAGCCTCCAGTCTTATTTTGAGGTGAAGCTTGGCTACAATAGATAAATAATAAAATTAACAAATGATAGAATAAATACTAACTCAATAAATAATAAAATTCACCTAAGGCAGGCCTCATGTGCTTTTTAAAAAATTTTTATTTATTTATTTCGAAGGCAAAGTTAGAAGCAGAGGCTGAGAGATAGAGAGAGAGATAGAGGTCTTCCATTCGCTGGTTCACTCCCCAAATGGCTGCAATGGCCAGACCTGGGCTAATCCGAAGCCAGGAGCCAGGAGCTTCTTCCAGGTCTCCCACACGGGTGCAGGGGCCCCAGGACTTGGTTCATCTTCTACTGCTTTCCCAGGCCATAGCAGAGAGCTGGATTGGAAGTGGAGCAGCCAGGGCCCAAACTGGTGCCAATATGGGATGCCTGCACTGCAGACTACGGCTTTACCCTCTACGCCACAGCGCCGGCCCCCCATGTGCTTTTCAAAGTATCTTCTACTGCCAGCGCCGCAGCTCAATAGGCTAATCCTCTGCCTTGGGCGCCAGCACTCTGGGTTCTAGTCCTGGTCGGGGCGCTGGATTCTGTCCCGGTTGCCCCTCTTCTAGTCCAGCTCTCTGCTGTGGCCCGGGAGTGCAGTGGAAAATGGCCCAAGTCCTTGGGCCCTGCACCCACATGGGAGACCAGGAGAAGCACCTGGCTCCTCGCTTTGGATCAGTGTGGTGCGCCTGCCGCGACGGCCATTGGAGGGTGAACCAACGGAAAAGGAAGACCTTTCTCTGTGTGTGTCTCTCTCTCACTGTCCACTCTGCCTGTCAAAAAAAAACAAAAACAAAAAACAAATAAAAAAAACAAAGTATCTTCTTCTGTCATTGAGAACTGGTGGGCAAGTGTGACTTTTCTGCATTTTATAGATGAGGAACCTGAGTCTTAGACTGCTGATCAAGAACTCACAGGTCTTCCTGTAGGCTTGAGGAGGTGCCAAAGCTTATGGGCTCTTCCTGTGAAGGTCAGAGTAAGGCTCAGCTTTTGAACGCTGAAGGAAAGGTGAAAGAATCAGCACTCATGCATTAACAGCCATTGAGAAATGAGACCTTTACCATGTGTTCGTGGGAGCATCTGCGTGTTTTCCTATTTCACTTGAGTCCATAGCTCATGCAGTGTAATTTTCAAAGTAGATACAATGAAGTCATTGCTAAAGAACCCACACTTTGAAGGCAAGGGGACTGGAAGAGGAAAATAATTCTGACGGCACACCTTATTTATTTTTTCCAAGATAGAATTTATGCAGTAACTCACACACGGGACTGGTGTAATCCCTAGGGGGCAATCATGTTCAACATGCATCAAAAGACCCAGTCCAGTTCAACCAGCTCTCCCCAGCCAGGGTAATTACCACAGGTTTACCCTGAGATATCGCTACCCAGAGGTTAGGCAGTGGGGCACCTGCAAATCACAGTGTGTGTCACTCTGACATCAATAACCTCTTTCTAATAGATGCTAGTATTTCAACACGTTGCTGCCCAAGGCAGAGATCTGGGCATGGTTAATTTTTAAAAATGTTAACTTTGAATTATAGCTTGTCCAAAGCATTGCTAAGCTGTATATTCAAACACTCCAGATTAAGGAAATGACAATCAATGACATGGGCAATGATTTAGATGGAAATCTTGTGAAAGGAAAATACAACTCTAAAATCTGTTCCTATTCACTTAATAGTCTGTCCTGTAATACATGTTTGGGAAGTGGGTGACTTGAATTTATGACACTTTTAATTTCTTCTCTGCTTTTGCACTTTCCCTCCACATCTTATTTATGTTGCCTGGGAAGAATCCTGCAAGGTTAGGCAATTGGACATTCTTCTTACCAGAAGGGACTTTAGACTTTATTTAATACAAGCTCTTTGTTTTTATTTATTTATTTATTTTTTGCTGATGATGGAAGTGGGGCCTAGCAAAGGCACAGGAACTGTTCAAGATCCTAGAGGGAGTTACTGGTAGAACAGAGGCTAGATTCCAGCCTTTTACATCCTTGTCTAGTGCCATGTGTGTAGCCCATTGGTTTTGTAAGTTATGTGTATCTTCAGTAGGATTAGAATGGTCAAAATCCTTTAGCCCAAAGATTAAGTCTGTGTCCTTCAGCACTGGATTTAAATTAGCCATCTTTTTTTTAAATTTTTTTTTGACAGGCAGAGTTAGAGAGGGAGAGAAAGGTCTTCCTTTTTCCGTTGGTTCACCCCCCAAGTGGCCCCTACGGCCAGCGTGTTACGGCCGGCGCACTGCGCTGATCCAAAGCCAGGAGCCAGGTGCTTCCTCCTGGTCTCCCATGTGGGTGCAGGGCCCAAGGACCTGGACCATCCTCCACTGCACTCCCAGGCCACAACAGAGAGCTGGACTAGAAAAGGAGCAACCAGGACAGAATCTGGTGCCCCAACCAGGACTAGAACCCGGAGTGCAGGCACCGCAGGTGGAGGATTAGCCTAGTGAGCTGTGGTGCCAACCTAAATTAGCCATCTAAGATGACATAAGATTACCCCTCACAATAAACTAAGCTTTATGAATATTTTCTAAAGAGGATATTCTGTAATTTCCTATGCCTTGCTTGTATTTAAAATTAGGGTGACTAAAGAAGAAATGGTAAGTCAGCTTTGGAGAGAATTGCTGTGACATCGTTGTACAGATTTAGAACCCTTTAGATGATAAAAATTGGTTTACGCTATTTATATCTTTGCCGCTGGTCTTCATCCATACAGGTATGCCACCCACACAGAGACTTGGGAATTCTCTTACTAGGGAAAGCTAGTGTGGATTGTTGAGAAAAGTCAACAATAAATAATGATAGCTGTTACTTTTTATTGAGCAATGAAGGAAGGCAAGGATGATGCATTTGGTTGGGTTCCCTGGGAAACTGCAACTCTGGGATTAGCATGCAGTGGAGTGACTGGGGATGCTCTTGGCAGGTAAGGGAAGCAGGATATGAGTAATGTAGTTGCAGTAAAGGTGCTAGCATTCCTGGTCAGCTGACGTGGTGTTGTTCCTAACTGAGGCAGGAGGGCTGAGCCCTCGAACCACCTTTCCCAAGTCAAAGGACGGGAGCCACCCCACCTTGGACAAGGTAGCCATCAGGGAAGGCACATCCCTGGTAGCTGGGGGTGAGTGCTTTTGACCTGAAGGGGCTTCTGAGCAGTGCATCTCCTCATCCACAGCGAATGACCAACACGTGTGTGGCACTCTCCGCTTTGACATGATGGATACAGGCAGCTGATGTCAGGAGTCTTGCCCACCCAGCTTCACAATTCTCAATACAGGTCATCAGAAACCAATCATAGTTGGCCAACTTGCTATGTGTACATGTTGGATTTGTTTAATCATCCCAACAAACTAATGAAATTGCTACTCTCATTGGGTCCATTTTATAGATGAGAAGATTGAGACTTGGCAATGCTAAAGGAGAAAAGATCTGACATTCTTTCACAGGTCTCAAATTACAAGCCAGGGACTTCTCTGTCCTCTGGGTGGAACTGTTTCTTTACATGCTTTGTGTGTAAAACAGTAACTGTAGTAGCAGTGAAGATAATGAACTGGCTACTCCAAAGACAGAACAATTAGGTGACATAAACTTGGGAGAGAAGGTGTTTGCATGGATTTTATGGGGAGGGGAATAAGCTTTCTTTTAACTGGGATAACCTTGAATTCTTAAAAGTGTACAGACTCTGTCTTCAGTTCAGCAAGTTCTCTTGAGAACTCTTGTGTGCCAGGCTTTGTGCTGCTTTCTGGGATTGAACAGGGCATAAGACAAGATTGTTCACGTTTGAATATCTCAAGCTCTTTTTTTCTGACTGGATGTCTCCTTTCCTTGGCCTTTGACTTGCAATGACTTTTGAATGCAAACCAGAACATGAGGGTCTCTGGGCTGCTGCCTGCTCCAGAGAAGCAGACCATTTGAAAGAAGTAGCGATGAGGTTTTACCCGCAGCTAGAGCTTTGGCCACGGTGAGCTAGAGCAGAAGCCTTCTGGACCACAGCTCTGCAGCGAGTCAACAGAATGAGTGGGAAAGGGATGAACACAGCGGGCATCAGCTAGAAGTCTGGGTTCCAGTCAAAGCTCTGATGAGCTGTGAACCATAAGCAAGTGACTTTTTCTTTCTTTGGACCTCTGTTTTCTCATCTACTGAAACAGAGGCTTGCATTGGGGGAAGCCCCTTTCCAGATGTGAAGTCCGGGACTAATTGAAGGCTGCATATATTTGGTGATTTTAAAGTACCTTCCAAGAGCATGACTCATGGACCAACTGGAGATGCTGCTGCTAAAATCAAGCACACACATCACGGGCAAGGTTGCCCTCCTGTTGGGCATCTGGGCAAACAAAGCTCCTAATCATGTAATTAATTCATGGCCTTAAGGATAAGTCACTCAGAAACTTTCTGTTTTTCATCTGCATTGCAGGGTCTGCCATCTTGAGAATTCTTTTTATAGTGTGTGTTAACACATTATGTTTTCTTTCTGTAGAGCAATCGGTTATAATAACACATCCAACAATTGTTACTTTTTTGGTATGAGATAGAACTGTGGCAGTCTGGACACAAGATACACAATACAGGAACTCCTCAGAATTGAGCCATCGAGGTGACAGACTTATTTCTCAAGAGCAGGAACCATGTGGCTTTTTAACGTAATTGTTGGTGAAGTAGACCATTATTTTAATAAGTCACTATATCAACAGGGACTCTTTTACCCCCCAGCTGTGTGGGTCATAGTGAGCTGTGGGAAAATAGAATACAGACTAATTTGACAAAACCCGGATTGATATTATCTAGGTTCACATTTCCCCAAACATGTTTATCAAAGTGATAGTTCTATGGGATACTGTAAGGAAAAAGGGCTTCATTTATCAAGTGCCTTTGCAAAACAATATGATGAAAGTTCAGAAAGTTCATGGAAAATGGAATTAAAAGATAAGTTCATTTTGGTGTGAAAAATGTTGAAGTTCATGCATTCACTGAGTCATCAGTTAGTTCGTGGATAATGTGTATCACGCAAAAAACAATGCATAGATTCAAAATATTTTTTCATAAAAATAAGCTTAACTATTTGATTCCATTTCTCCATGAACTTTGTGATGTTCCTTAGTACATACTGTGCCATTCACTTGAAGAACATCATTGCATATTAGTGTATTAAAGGCTCTGGCGAGTGTTAGACTCAATACAACTGTTTGATATTTTCTAATCACAATTTTTTCCTAATCACTTGAAAAAAAGAAGCCTTCTGCTTTTTCCCTAGAATATTTATTTATGTAAAGAATTCCCATTATTTGGAACTTGGGTAAATGCTGATCTAGGCAATTCACAGTACTGATCATGGAGATATGCAATTAGTTCTTTAACTCTAGTCTCAAGTCACACAAGCTGTGCGATGGGACTTTTTTAAGTATGGTATTGTCTTTGAGGAAGCAGAATCTGCTGGGGTTGCTCCTGCTACATAGTTAAAAAAGCAGTTCCCTTAGAATGATTGGCCAAGGAAGTTCTGCTGTTGTAATACTTTTAAACATTTGTGACTCATTAATGTGATGTGAAACAAACTTGAAAAATGTTCACGACATTCACAGCAATTCTTCTATCATTTCCTTAACTCTAGAATCCACACTGACTCTGGATTCTAAGTTCACATTACTCTATGCTGCAAATCTGAATTTGAGGAAGAATGCTTTGGTGGAAAACATAGAAATTACTCCAGCTTTGAAATATGAAAATCACATTTCTTAAGATATCCATTGTTAATTCTATGTTGCATGCAATTTTGCCTTCTTTTTGCTGAGACAGTCCACTAGCAGAGTGGAATATAGAGCTTGAGGTTCCTTTTAAGCTGTCAGGGTCAATTATACGGGTTGAAAATGAAGCACAGAGCCTCCCTGTGTCATTACCAGCAAACTTGTTTTTATTTTGGTTGTACTTTCTTGGCTGTGAAAGGATCTTTATGAGAAATTAGAAGACCGCAAATTTGAACATGTTAACAGTTAAACAATATAACCTCCTAGATGCCTGAGACTGTTCATAAATGCGCCTGCAATTTCTGAATGAACTGCACCTCTCTTACCTTGGCTTAATGGTGCTTTTACCCTTGTACTCATCTTACAAAGTTATTTTCTTCTTTACTCTACATGGTGGATTAAGACTGTACTTGACCATGGCTTGGTTCAGCTGAATAAAGTTACACTTCATAGGAATTACCACATGTCGTCTAGAGTCAAATGTCTGAGACCGGGGTTGCTGTTAAAATTGCATTTTTAGGGGCGATTTTTTTTCCGGGAGATAAATGACAGGTGGGTGGAGGGCAGTGTTTTCAGTCATGACAGATTGTGCAATGTTTTTAATTCTTAAAACTCATTTTTTCCATATAAAAATAAGGCCATCTCTCTATTGTAAATGCTTATGAGATGAAAGTTTTGTTCATATGTTCATTCATTGCACAGTTATCTGTATTAACCTCTTGGGTTATTGAAACAAGGTTCTTGATTCTCTCTTACCCTTTGTTCCTTCTTTCATTCCTTCCATCCTTCCTTCCTTTAAGATTTATTTATTTATTTTGAAGGTCACAGTTACAGAGAGAATGGGGGAGACAGAGAAGGAGAAATTTTCCATCCTCTGGTTCACTCTCCAGATGACCTCAATGGCCAGGGCTGGGCCAGGATCTTCTGCTGCTTTTCCGAGGCCATTAGCAGGGAGATGGATTAGAAGTGGAGCAGCCAGGGTATGAACTTCTGCCCCCATGGGATGCTGGCATCACAGGCAGTGCCTTTACCTGCCACACCACAATGGCTAATGAACAGAGACAACCATGATGACATGGTCATACTATAAGACATATAGGAGATAGGGAAATAAAGCCCAGTGGATTTTTTTGTTTGCAGGTTGGACTAAGCTGAAATCCAAGTTTAAAAGATGATTATTCTAAGCAAAGGGAACATGATGTTTCTCACCTGAGTGGAAAAGTCTTGTCATAGCCTGCAGCACCATTTGCAATGTGCCTTGGCTATATTTGGGCTCCCCTGTCCTACACTGTCCCCCTTATTAACTGTTCTAGCACACTAAGCTCCAAGCCTGCTTTGTCCCAGGGTCTTGGATTATGCTGTTTTTCTAGAATGTTCTTTCTTCATGTGTCTGTATAGCTTCTTTTTCACCTCTTATGGGTCTCTGCTCACATGACATCTTCTCAGGCTTTGTCTGAAAGCTTTTTCTAATTGTTCTTTTCATTCTTCTGGCTCCTACCATTTTTTCTGCCTGATGTGTATCACAGTTGGAAATATTAATGTGCAGCCATTTGTGCTGATTATTGGCTATCTATCCCACGAGTACATAGGGACTTTGTTCATCATCCTTCCTCCTAGAAGGCAGGACTTTGGTTTATCCAGAATGGAGTAGCCCATGGTAGACATTCAATAAATTTTGAATAACTCAATACTGAATTATTGCAAGGAGAATTGAAAATAAGCTCCCACAGCAATTTTGTGGATGGTTAGTGGTTGGCTGGAATGGAGTAGAGAAGAACTGGGAGGCTGTGTCTGGGGAAGCAGAGAGTAACACTAATGTTGTGTGCCAGGGACTCATCAAAGTGTTCAGAATGTGTGTTCTGACTCAGACTTGCTTGCAACATTGTTGGAAGTGAAGAACTGTGTTTTATTCATCTGTAGTTTTTTTAAAGCATATTATAGGTAATAAGATAATTAGCTAATTGTTTATAAACATGGGATAAATGAACAGCTACATCATCAGCAGGCTAACCATGAATGAAGGATGTGCCATCTAGATTTTCTCATGAAGTTTGATCTTGTTGGCACTTGAAGGTGCACATCTGCGGAGATCTGCCCTTATTTCTTATTTAAGCTGCAGAGGGCAGTGTCCACATTGAAGCTGCTTGGAATGGCTCTCAGGAGAGCAAAGAGAGGCAGTGCAACAAGGGAGGCGGAGGAACCCTAATTCCAGCCCTGCCCTCAGAACAACTACCTTGTGTGGCAGGCACCCTCGAAGGTTTACTTTTTCTGAGTGTTGAGATCTTTAGCTGATAGTTATTGTGTAAGCAAAGGATTTTCTCACTAGCCAAGAGCTGGATCATTGTGTAATTGGCAGATGGAGTTGAGTCACAGTGGGGTACCTGCTGTGTGTTGGATGCCATGCAGGGGCTGTTGTACCTGTGTAAGCACCATGGCTATATCACAGCCACTATCTTCATTGTTAGTTTCTGCCACTCATATTTACAAATGACTGTTTCTCCTCTCAGCCATCACACAGGGGAACTTGCACTCATTTCTCAGCATGGTGGCTCTTACTTGGAGACTTTCTGGAACCACACTGTGGCCATCTTAAAGGCCACACAAGAGAACTTACTCTTTTATAATTACAGCATACTATTCCTTAAAACCAGGACTTCCTATTTTGAGTGGAAGCCATATTCCTCAGTTTTGATTGTAGAAACTATGAGGTTGCTAAATTAGGCTGCTGCCATCCTACTCTGTTACACAGTGTGCCAGACAAAAGATGGTTCTGAAGGCAGGTTTACCCAAAATGTGGAGCAAAGGTTGTATCTTCGGAGTAGGTAATGATGTGCAAGGAGATGGGAATGTTCTGGCATATTCTGTAGCCTTATTTTTTTTTGTTGTTCCACAGACCACATAATTTTATTTTGAGATGAAGCAATCTAGTTTTTAAATACCATGTAAATAAGACACTGATAGACTTTCCAAGTTTCTGAACGGTTGCTTCTAAACTGTGGAAAATCCAAAGTCATTTATAAACACACAAAAACCTGATGTTACCAAAGTTATGCCAATATCGTGGGTGATGTTGACTCCCTAGAGGATGAAGCTACCCAGAAATTCCCAGGGTTCTTCCTGGTGTCCTTCTTCTGTCTCTGTGTTTTGTTCCTTCCTCATTTCCCATTGCAGTGGGGAAGGCTCCCCCTCAATGTCCATTGCTTGTCATTCTTTCACCTACAGTTACACACACCTGGAATCCACCCCTTTTCTACCACTTCACAGCTGGGATGCTGTTGAGGTTTCTTAATGTTGCTGTACCTCAGTTTGCTCATCTTTAAAATGGGGATAAGAAGACTACTTCCTTGGTGTGGATGAATCAATGATATTTCAATGTAAAGTCATTATGATGGTTCTTTGGGAATGAGATGTGCTCAAGCAATGGTACATGCGCTGATGTTTGTCATCAATATCATTACGGTAGTTAGCATTGCGTAAGTTTTCAGTTATTTCCTGATACATTTTGTTGAAGCTGTTGCTAATTTTAGATTTTCTGTTGAACTCTCAATTCCTGGGGTGATACTGTATTAAAGATTTGTATGCCTGTTCTGGTGGTTTAACATTGATTGAGAGAAAAAACTAAGATTTATGTCTTCGTATGCTTTTTCCCAGCATCATAAATTTTTGGAACTTAATATTTGGCAGCAAACCATATCCTCATTGTTTGAGCACACATGCACATATGGTATATATGCATGTGCGTAGATACACACGTGTATGGATGTCTATTCTTAAGTGCTTTTCTTCTTGCTGAGAAACATCACAGCCTCCTTAATTTTACTTGCTGGCATTAGGTGGCTGTAGTTTCCATCTCTACATTAAATGCCCAAAGAATCTGACACTTAGATACCAAAGTGGTATCCTTAAGAAGCCAATGACTTCAGACAGATACGTGAGACAGAAAGCCCTTTCTTCTGGTTGTGGTGTCTGGCTTCACCTGTTTGGTGAAGGGAACTATGGGTGAGTTGAGCTAAATATAGCCTTGGGTGCCAACGCTCTGGAACTAGGCAAGGGGTTTCCATAAATTGAGAGGCTGGACACCATCTCTAGCCTTGAGGCCACAGGAGCAAGGACACTGAAGAGGAAACAGCATGGCTCCTGTGGCCAAGTGGTTTGCCTGCTGTTGGTTTGGCCTGTGGAGGGCCCTCTGATGGACTTTGATGGCTACTTGGTTAACTTGATTTATGCTATGGGATGTAGGAGGGAGGCAAGACCCCTGAAGAGTATTTATAACACCCTTTACATGCAGGCTGCAGCAGCAGCCACAAACCCAAGCTAAATACAAAGTTCATCTATGAAATAAATTTCAGAAGTACTCTATGTACCTCTCCATTGGGCAAAATACATACAGCTGTTGCTATTTCTCCCCATGACTGAAAGATTTTTGTTTGCTTTCTTTATTGTTGTTTAACATTTGTAATTAAAACTCAAGCTAACCAAAATCCTTGTACACAATTGTCTTACTAAGAAATTAGGATTCTTTCATAAGATTCTTTTTTTGTTTAAGATTTATTTATTTGCTTCAGAGGCAGAGTCACAGACAGTGAGAGGGAGGGACAGAAGGGGAGGTCTTCCATCTACTGGTTCACTCCTCATATGGCCACAAGAGCCAGAACTGGGCCAATCTGTAGCCAGCAGCCAGGAGTTTCTTCCAGATATCCCATGCAAATGTACTGCCCAAGCATTTGGGCCATCTTCTACTGCTTTCTGAGGCTGTGAGAGGCAAGAGCCATGCCAAGACAGGCTTCTCACAAGACAAAGAAATGGGCTAGGCTCAGGATGCACCTGTTGCGAGAAGACAAAACCTGACACCAGGCAGTCCTTGGTCCGGCAGGGTCAGGTGGGGGCAACCAATAAGGTGGGTCGTCCTTGGTCCAGCAGGGCCGGGGAAAGAAGGAATGTGGACGTAATACTTGTTTGCCAGGGACTATAAAAACTCCGGAAACAAAGAGAAGGGGTTCTTGGTCTCCCAGCACTGCGTTGCACAGGAGGCCAGGCCCCAGCATGCTGGACCTATAACTAAAGTCCCATTGTTCTTTGCATTTCGGTGAGTCTCACTGGTTCTTTCTATCTGGGCGATGCAGAACACAACAAGGCCATCACCAGGGAGCTGGATTGGAAGTAGAACAAACAGGAATCAAACTGCTGCCCATTTGGGATGCCATCACCACAGGCAAATGCTTGACCTACTATACCAGACACTGACCCCCCAATAAAATTCATTTTTGTGCAGAGAGCAAGATTCCTTTCTTCCCAGCCTAAAGGTTGACAATGGCGACCGGGCACTGTTGCTTTCTTTCTTCTTCATAGGTATTAAGAAGAATCTTTTTGCTGGCTGGACCCATGTGTTAATTGCTTGCTTTTTTCATGGCTCCTTGTCCAAAGGTATGTGTGTCTCAAGATAGATCACCTCATACCAGATGGCTATTTACTGAAAAGAATTCCAGAATGGCTCAGTCATCAGGGTCATTTGTTAGTTTGGGAAGATTTTACCACAGTTGTAAGTAGGAATGAAGAATCTGGCTGGACAGTTGCTTTTCTGAGTGCTGAGTGTGTTGGGAGTATATTTTAAGGGCTGCCAGAAGAGAAAAGAAGGCTGATTGTGAAATAAGGAGCATGTGTTATTTAAGCTAGGCGCTGAAGGAGGAACAGGAGCCGTCCTTGCAAATAGCTTAGAGGACGAGCGTTGCATGTTGAGACCACAACTTATTTAAAGGTTCAGAGGTGAGAATAAGCTTGGCCTATCCAAGAAATACTAATACATATGATGTAAAATCACTAAGAAAAATAATATCTATTTCCTAGGGTGGAGGTATGGATTAAATTTGATGAAGTTCATTAAATACAAAGGGTCTTCAAAAAGTTTATAGAATGTGTGTTATTTCTATATCCGTGATGCATGGATTTCAAGATTTTTATGTACCAAGATAAACTTATCTTTTAATTCCATTTTTCCATGAACTTTTTGAAATATTCTTTTACTTAATTCCCCAGGCATATGGTGAGAATAGATGTCATAATAATAACATCATTATTTCCTTCATCTGCTTTAAAGTTTTTCTCTGCACATAGTAATTCTTAAAAACATTTTAACAGATGGAAAAGGAAAGGGGCATTGTATTCTTAAGTGACTCCTCAGGCCTTTTTGCCCCCAGGTTGTCCATCATCTGGAGTTCTCACTGGCCTAGCTTTCCTTAGACATACTCTCTGTCTTCAGGCAGATCTGCTTTGATTCATGCACAGAGACAAGCACATGGAAACTGGATATGAAATATTTATTGCGTGATGAGAACTTGCAGGAACGTGGGAAGAGACTTGTTAGTTTCTCTGTTTACAGAGCTAATTTTACACAAATCCAGTTGGGCATTGTTCCCTAGCTAGTTATAAAACTCAAGAGGAGAAGTTTTGTTTTTCTTTAAAGCAAAAAATTTTAAGTGTAACAAAAATACAGAAAATATAGCTATAAAAACATATACAACTGATAATTGTATAGGGTAAATACCTTTGAAAGGCCACATATGTAAGGACCTAGAACTTTCTAGTTACTCCAAGAACCCTGCAAGAAACCTGGCTCGGATAAACTTATTTCCTCCTGCCAAGAATAAGCACTTTTCTCACTTTCAAGGTAATTACTACCTTATTTTCCTTTGTAATTTTATTGTCCAATTATATATTCCTACATATTATTGCTTCATTTTGTTTACTTTTTTGTTTGGAAATTAAGTTTTAAAAGTTTCACCTTGAGGGGCCAGTGCTGTGGTGTAGCAGGTAAAGCCACCACCTGCAGTGCCAGCATCCCATATAGGTAATAGTTCAGGTCCCAGCTGCTCCACTTCTGATCCAGCTCTCTGCTGTAGCCTGGGAAAGCAATAGAAGATGGCCCAAGTCCCTGGGTCCCTGCATCCATGTGGGAGACCTGTAAGAAGCTCCTGGCTTCAGATTGGTGCAGCTTTGGCCATCTGGGGAGTGAACCAGCGAATGGAAGACCTCTCTCTCACTCTCTGCCCCTGCCTTTCTGTAACTCTGCCTTTCAAATAAATAAATAAATCTTTAAGAAAAAAAAATTTCAAATTGGAGGAACCAGAATGGGAAAAAAAAAGTGCACATGTGGGGAAGAGCAGAGGTCAACAGAAAAAAGATATGCGAGCTTGAGTTCAATCAGGGTAAGCTGCAAGAGGAAGATTCTTGGAGAAATTGAGAAGCATGCAGAGGTGCTTACAGGCAGGGCATGGCTGGTTGGGAGCCCATTCCCCAAGAAAGACCCTTTTGTGTTTTGAGGGAGCTTCCCCTGGATGTTTTGGAGTTGCTGCATAGCAGGGTGGCAGCTCCGAGCAGTGAACTTCGAGTTAAGTTGTGTATTCACACCACGCTGGGGCTCCTTCTCTAACAGGGTCACTGCCATTTCCCCAGGGTCTGCAAGTCACAGGAATAAGTTAAGTAATCAGGAGATAAATAATGAGAGAAAGCTACAAATAGAAGCTTCCCTCTATTGGCCAACCAAGAGGAGCTCTGGACAAGGAGAGGAGAAGGGCTCCTTATGGGAAAGATGGACTTCCCAGTTGTAGGAAGAAAGCAATGGTAGACCTTGGTGAGGTAGACCATTCCATATCAAAGTTTAAGAAAGGAAAGGAATTGGGAGGGATGAGACTTGCTGCTGAGATGTTACTTGACTTTTTGTTCCTTTTTTGTTTATTTGAAAAACAGATAGACAGCAAGAGCACATCATCCACTGGTTCACTCCCCAAATGCCCCTAACAGCCAGGGATGGCTGGGAGTGAAGCAGGGAGCCGGGAACTCAATCCAGGTCTCCCATGTGGATGGAAGGAACCCAGCTACTTGAGCCATCACCACTGCCTCCCAGGGTCTGCATCTGCAGGAAGCTGGAGTCAGGAGCCAGAGTCAGGAATTAAATGCAGGCACTCCGGTGTGGGACATGAGCATCTTAACCACTAGGCTAAATCACCGCGCTGATCCGATGGCAGGAGCCAGGTGCTTCTCCTGGTCTCCCATGGGGTGCAGGGCCCAAGCACTTGGGCCATCCTCCACTGCACTCCCTGGCCACAGCAGAGAGCTGGCCTGGAAGAGGGGCAACCGGGACAGGATCGGTGCCCCGACCGGGACTAGAACCCGGTGTGCCGGCGCCGCAAGGCGGAGGATTAGCCTAGTGAGCCGTGGCGCCGGCCGAAGATCTGAGTTTTAATGCTGGCATTGCTAGTAACTAGTTACATAAGAATTTTTAATCAACATAAAACTATTCAGAAGTGCTTTGGAGTCAATTATTTGAAAAATGTTTACTGAATTCTCCCCAGTACCAGGTACTGCAGTAGGCATTGGGTATACAGAAGTCCCCCATCTTCACAGAGTTGTTTTGCAGCTGGGACACTGATGTGGAATTAATGATCTAGTTGTTGAGGGCTGTGGAAGAGCACATGGGAGGATTCCCCAGGGTTTGCCCAGCTGTAGGACTTGGCTGGAAGCGACCGTGATGTTCCTGCTCAACTTCCTCTTGTTCCAAATATGGATATAGAAGATTCTAGACAATACAGTGAGCAACAGACCCAGGGCTCAAACCCAAATTTTACCTTTGTGTTCAACTATTCCATCATTGGTAGAGTATATGTATATTTCACAGCATCAAACTGGAAGATCAGAAACCTGCTTTTGAATATAATTTGTTGCTGTTCATGATAAATTATTTAAATCCTTGCATGTCCTACATTCCAGAGGGCTTTGGCTCTTGTAGTTTTTATAAAAGATTCTGTTTGGGCAGCAATTATAATATAGACTCCAGTATCCTGGTTCTTGGTTTGAATATAGGCACAGCTAGTAGTCCTTGAATTATCCTCAAGGAAGGGATTTTTCTGGGGCCCTGGACCTTTTACTGTGCATTTTTGTTTTGCTTTGTTTTTTTTTTTTTTTGCATGTCTTAGATGTCTTTTTGAATTTAGATACCCAAGACTTGTGGCACTTTAAGTGTCTGGCAATTCCAGGTCATTTTTTTCCCATAATAATTTGGCATCTATTTAATGATGTGTACATTATTTAAGACAACTTGAAAATATTTAAAAAGTTATAGGAATAACAATAATTTGGAAACCTAAACAGTTAAGGGATGCTCACACACTTCGATCTTTTTTTTCTGGGTGGGTAATTTGAAATACATACTTACTAAAATTTCCTCCATTGTTTAAAAATGCTGTGTCTAATGAAATACTACCGGACAGAAAGTGTTCATCTGAGGCATGGTGTGGTTGTAAAACACACAGACACACATGTGATACACATTTTATAGCTTTGTATATTTTACGGGCAAAACATTGAAACACGGTAGAAATACTACCGTGTACAGTGAAACTGGCTTTAATAGTAACATCAGACAGCCGTTTGTCTCTGCTAGCCTTTTATTTATACGTGTGTAATTATGATTTCCAGTACTTCTTACCAGGTATTTCCAAACTTGGTTTTTGTCTTTACATCTGTCCTCTTTGGAACTTTTACTAGATTGTCTGTTTGCTGAATGAGAGTTGGTCTCTCTAAGGGGAAAGATTCTATTGGGGTGTGGCACAGTCTGGACTCACAGGGAGACACCTGGGGCAATTGCCCAACTGACCAGGCCAGAAATCTGAAAGTCGCTCACATTTCTCTTCTCTCCTCCTTACTCAAGTGTTGCTGACTTTAGCCTCTGAGTGTTTCTTGAATCTACACCTTCCTCTCATTCATCCCACCCATGCCTTTGTTTTGATCTTCACCTTCTCCTCCCTGGATGGCACAGCGGCTTCCCAAGTGGAGTGACCTCCTCTCCTTCAAGCGTGGATGCTCTCCTAATTCATTCTCCGCATTTACCCATCACTGCCCTATCTTGTTCCTTCAACAACTCTGCCATTGAATGCAGGATAAACTGAGCTGTTTATTGGGACATTCAAGTCCTTTTATTGTCTTGGCCTGGCTTAACTCTCAGCCTCATTTTGCATCCGAACCTGCCTCCAGCTTTAGACTCTGGTAACGCTGAGCAGATCCATTCTGTGCACGCTTATATGCTCTGCTCTTTCTCTCCCCTGGCTCCAGCCTGCTCTGTACTTACCTACAGTGTTTATTTGTGGATGAGTAGAATTTGTTAGAAGTGACAATGGATGAAATAACCTTATCATAGAATTGAACACACTTCAATTGTAACTATACCTACTATCCTTAGCAAGGAAGTAGATCATGTACCCACATCGACCTGTAGTCACATCAGTCCCACACATGGAATCCAGAAGCATTGCTACATATCTTCACTGTGGATGGGTTTGAATCCCATACTTCAAAGGATCCAATTTTTGTGGGAACATAGAAATTGAGGAGAGGCTTTTCTACTTGACTGATCCATCTTTCAGCCTCCTGTGACTTTTAGTTCTCATCTGTGTATCTCACTCAGCCCCCTGCCAACACATACAAGGTTCTATCCTCTTGAATCCTTTCACTCTGCCTCCCTCTACCTCCTGCTTGGTGCTCTGCCATCTGTACCCATTGTGTTCCATTTAAGTATATCTGAGCGCTGGGAGAGGGTAACCCAGGTAGGAATAAAAAGATCTTAATCTCAGAAGGCAGATAGAAGGCAAGGGGGAAGAAGCCCTCCTGAAGATAGGGACTGAAGATGGAATCTTTAGAACGTTGGTTGGCAAACTATGGCCTCCATGTCCAAATCTAACCTGCTACCTCTTTTGTGAATTGTTTAATTGGAGTGCAGCCATGCCCATTCAGTTGTATATTGTCTACAACTGTTTTCATAGGACTAAGTTGAGAAATTGCAACAGAGACCATATGGTCCATGAATTGTAAAATATTTACTGTCTGACCCTTTGCAAAATAGCTGACCAGTCCTTGAGCCAGAAGACAATGAGGCCTTTCATAAGGGCAGGTTTAATTCTACTTGCTTATCTCCTTTACATTATTATGCTTACAAGAGCCCCTATCTCTTGTTACTTTTCTGGCACTTTTCAATGGTATGTGTCTGAATCCAGGATAGTGGAAAGGCATGGACAGACAGAGGGGCAAACCTGTTCCTTTTGCATCTGTAATCTGATGACCTGAAGTTAGTCCAAACTTATTCTTACAGTATAAGATTTTAGTTAGGATAAAAATAAGTAGATTGCCACCCAGATCATTATGGCAAATAGATTTCACTTTTGATAAACAATTGTGATTAATCGATGGGTGTGTGAACCCTAACTTGAGAAGGATTGTGAAGTTCCAGAAGATTTAGCACAAAGTAGTGCTGAAATTGATTTGTGATGTCTGTCAGAACCTTTGCATAGGGGATAGGTGATCCATTTATCTTAAGCTAGTATTGTCTTCCTAAAGCAGTGGGAAGTTTAAAGTCATGAGTGACTATGGCTCAGTCCACTATAACCTAAACTCTGCTCTGATGGTTACTAAAAGGAGAGCTCCTATAACCCAGACTCATAATATGTATAGCCTATCATAGAGTTAAAATTTAGTAGTCAGATGGTTGATTTTGAAAAGTGAGATTTTGATTAAAAATAATTCTGTGTTTATAGTTATATCCTGAGTTACTTTATTACGGTAAAATATATATGACATGAAATTGACCATTTCTGCAAAATTCTAGTGATATTTTTCATGGAACTGGAAAAAAACACTAATAAAATATGTGTAGAATAAAAAAAGAATATCCAAAGTGAGCATGAACAAAATATGAAAACAGGAAACATTACATTACCTTACTGTAAAAATATTACAAAGCTGCAGTAATTAAAATAGCATGGTATTGGCATAAAAATTAATCTGTAGACCAATGGAACAGAAAAGAGAACCCAAAATTAACCCCACACACCTACAGCCAACTGATCTTTTGACAGAGGTGCTAAGAATATGCATTGGAAAAAGTCTTGTTAATAAATAGGTCTAGGAAAATTTGGTGTACACATGCAGAAGAATAAATCTAGACCCCTATCTATCACCATTTTAAAAATTAGCTCAAAGTAGATTAAAGACATAAATGAGAGACTTGAAACTTTGAGGCTATTAGAAGAAAACATAGGGAAAACACTTTAGGGTATTGAAATGGGCAAGGATTTTCTGGATGAGACCCCCACAAGCAGAGGAAACAAAAAGAAAAAAATAGATAAATGAGATTTTATTAAACTAACAAGCTTTTGCAAAACAGAGATGGAGAATGGAAGAAAATATTTGCAAGCTATGTAACTGACGAAGGATTAATACCCAGAATATATAAAGTACTCAAATAACTTAGTAGCAAAAAAAAAAAAAAATCCAGTTTGAAAATGGGTAGTTGATCTAAACAGACATTTATAAAGGAAGACCCACAAATGGCCAACAAGTACATGAACATACACTCAAACATCACTAATAATCAGGGAAACGCAAATCAAAACCACAATGAGATACTGCCTCACTCCAGTAAGACTGGCTGTGAACAGAAAGATGACAAGTGTCACAAGGATGTCTGGAAAAGGAAACCCTTGGATACACAGCAGACTCATAGAATGGCAGATGTCCTAAACAGCACTCTGGCCTCAGAATCAGCCCTTAAGGCATTTGGATCTGGCTAAAGAGCCCATGAGAGTATTTCAGGCATGGAAAGCCAAGACACTCTGGCAAAAACAAAACAAAACAAAACAAAACAAAAAACCTAAATGAAAGATCTCTGTGAGTGAGATCCCAGTGGAAAGAACAGGCCATCAGAGAAGGAGGTACCTTTCTCTGAAGGGAGGAGAGAAATTCCATTTTTTTTTTTTTTTGCAGTTTTCTTGTAGAAGTTTTTGTATTTCTTATCTTTATTTTTTTAAAAACTTTTATTTGGCAAATAAAAATTTCCAAAGTACAGCTTATGGATTACAATGGCTTTTCCCCCCCCATAACTTCCCTCCCACCCGCAACCCTCCCCTCTCCTGCTCCCTCTCCCATTCCATTCACATCAAGATTAATTTTCATTTATCTTTATATACAGAAGATCAAGTATATATATTATATATATATTAAGTAAAGATTTCAACAGTTTGCACCCACACAGAACATAATGTGTAAAATACTGTTTGAGTACTAGTTATAGCATTAATTCACATTGAACAACACATTAAGGACAGAAATCCTACATGAGGAGTAAGTGCACAGTGACTCCTGTTGTTCACTTAACAAATTGACACTCTTGTTTATGGCATCAGTAATCTCCCTAGGCTCTTGTCATGAGTTGCCAAGGCTATGGAAGCCTTTTGAGTTCACCGACTTCAATCTTATTCAGACAAGGTCATAGTCAAAGTGGAAGTTCTCTCCTCCCTTCAGAGAAAGGTACCTCCTTCTTTGATGAAACATCACATAGCACCCCGTAAATGTATACAATTCTGTGTATATGTCAAACTTTTAAATAAAAAAATGAAAATATTAAAATTTAAAACCACTTTTTTATTTTAAAAAGTACAGTTCAGTGGCAAAAAGTATTGATGTGCTCCAGAAAATATGGAAAATGGGATAAAAAGGTTATTTCCTTGCAAACACTTTGAAATTAATGCATATGAGGGGTCTTCAAAAGGTTTGTGGGAAAAGACATATTGTGAAGAAACTGCATGGATTTAAAAATGTTTAACAGAAGAAATTTATCTTTGGTTTCTATTTTCCATGAAGCTTTGGAGTACCTTTGTACATCACAGCACTGTGCTACTGTCACTGCCATCCATCCTCAGGAGCCCTATCTTATTTGTCGTTTTAAATTTGGCTTGCTTCACTTTAGCATGGTATCTCATCAAAGTTCATTCTTGTCATAGTGTGTGTCAGAACTTCCTTCTTCTTAAGGATGAATAACCTTCCATTGCATGATTTGCTAAATTTCATGTGTCCATTCTTCTGTCCATGAGTTATTTCTACTCCTTACATACTATGAACAATGCCACTACACATAACCTGTTAAAGTCCCTGCTTTTAATTTTACTGGGCAAATGGTAACTCTATGCTTATTATACTTTCAAAAGGTTTTCCATGGTAGCTGTAGCATTCTACATCCCTGTCATCAGTGCATCAAGCTACAGTTCGTGCACATCCTGCCATCTTTTGAATGATAGCCGTTCCAAGGAGTGTCAAGGATGCTCTCACTGTGGTTTTCTTTGTAGCTCTCTAATGTCTTGTGATACCAAACATCTTTTCATGCATATTATATACCCTTTTAAAGAAATTTCTGTTCAAGTTGAATCAACTATTGTAACTAGTTGATACTGTTTAGTTTCTTTATTTCTAAAGATTTATTATTTGTTTGAAAGTTGAAAGACAGGGGCCAGCATTGTTGTGGATCAGGTTAAGCTGCCATTTGAGTCCCGGCTGCTCCACTTCCAGTCTAGCAACCTGCTGGTGCAACTGGGAAAGCATCAGAATATGGCCCAAGTGATCGGGCCCCTGCACCTACATGGAAGACTGGATGAAGCTCTCAGCTCCTGGCTTCAGCATGGCCCAGCCTCAGCCGACGTGGCCATTGGGGAAGTGAACCAGCAGATGGAAGATCTTTCTCTCTCTCTCCCTCTCTCTCTTTCTGTAACTCTGCCTTTCCAATAAAATAAATTAAATCTTTAAACACACACACAAAATTGAGAGACAAGATAGACATCAGAACCATCATCTGCTACCCACCAGGTACATTAGTAGGAAGCTGCATTGGAAGCGGAGGCAGGACTCAGTCTCATCCCACTGTGCCCAGTGCCTGCTCCCAGCCTGCTGATTTCTCTAAAGAACACAGGAGGGGTGCAGGTTTAGCTAGGAATTCTCTAGGTTGGGCCTGGTAAGGTCTTGAGGACAGTCATGAAGTTGTTCCCTGAGATTGTAATTACAAGCCTGAAACATCTGTGAGCAAAGAAGTGCTAGGTAAAACGGGGCTGTTTAGAAGTAACTATGGAAATGAAGACAGAGAAAGAGGTGAGTATGGGGGCAAAGAGTGGCTTAATATTGTCAGCTTGTGTCTTTTCTCCTGCCTACGAGTGAGAGAAAAGGGAGGGGAGAGACAGAGAGAGATTAGGAGTGTGTTGCTTCTTCCTGACTTCTGTTTAAAATAGGCCCATCTCCAGGTCCAAAGCCTCAAAACCCACAAGTGACTTTTTTAGGACAATATTTTTTTTCAGTGTGGAGGCCTTTGATTATCTCACCATAATTGCCATGTTTACAGTGCCCCCTCTCCCCTAGCTATATTTTAATGAAGCAAGGTTTTGGTTGATTTTGTTAGAAACATCAGTCTGGTGGCATTGAATTTGTTTTGCTTCTGTTAATAGAAATAATTTTAATTAAGCTTTACTGTGCTTAAAGAAGTTTATTTGAATCTATATGAATGAGAAACATTCTGGAGCAATCGGTAGAAAATTCTAGCTTGTTTCCTTTGAAGATGAAGTGATTGGAGGAATTAGTTTGGGAAGGCTTCTGAGTAAATTTCTTCATCTGAGCTGACATGTGGGGCATGAGAGTACCTCTGCACTGACAATTACAACTGTTAGACGTCAACAGAAGCAAGGAGATGGAGAGATCTACAGCTGACCTCAGAAGCAGCTTTGCATAAAAGAAAATATCAGTTAGTTTAATAGTAGAAATGATCAGAAAGAAGCTATTAACCACCAGTGAATTGTTTAGATATCCCAGTAAGTGCTCTCACATTCCCTACTGTACACAATTGCTAGCAAACATGATTTCCAAGTTATAAGGATTAGTCCTCTCCGTATATGGCCTGTATACCTATGTATACATGTATATATATGTGTGTGTGTGTATACAGTCTTTTGTTTAAACATTTGTTTATTTACTTGAGGTAGGGTTACAGACAGAGGGAGAGGCAGAGAGAGAGAGAGAAAGATCTTCTATCCATTGACTCACTCCCCAAATGGCCGCAACAGCTGGAACTGGGCCGATCTGAATCCAGGAACCAGGAGCTTCTTCCGGGTCTCCCATGTGGGTGCAGGGGCCCAAACACTTGTATCATCTTCTGCTGCTTCCCCAGGCCATCAGCAAGGAGCTGGATCATAAATGGAGCAGCCTGGACTCGAACTGGCACCCATATGGGTTGCCAGCACTACAGGTGTATGCTTAGCCTACTGTGCCGCAGCGCCAGCCCCTGTATATATATATTCTTAAATTTAAAAATCTAGTTGAAAAGTAGCATGCTAGTTCTTTTTCATTTTATGGCTAAAAGTAAACTGCAGTGTTTTGCATCTTTGATTTTAGTGATCATAGATGCCATTGCCTTGTATTCACTCAGTCTAAAGCATTTGTGTTTCCTCCCTCTCTTTTGCCAAATTCAGGCTTAATTGCTTGGTTTGTGATGACAGAGTGTTGGACTGTCATGTTGAGAGTTCCCATTTGAGAAGCAATCTTCAAAGTTTGGCTCATAAGACCCGGTGGGACTGGTGCATGTGGAAATACAACTTCAGGGATATAAGTACAGGTTTCAGTGAGAATCAGGAGACATCTCTCAGAGCTAAACTGGACCCTGACCTTCTCCTCTCCCCAAACACCAACACTGTCATAAAGATGATAGTGCTTAGAAGAATTTTAGGGGTCGTAACTATCTTGGATACAACTTTATTGATATATTTTTATTTCTAAGAGTCAGCAAGATTGCTAATTTATGTTGGTGGGCAATTAAGGCACGCATTGATTCAACCGAAGTCTCTAATCCCAGCCGTTGAAGCAAATGTGAGCCATGTAGTTAATAATTTATTGCTCAGTTTCACAAACACATTTGCAGTTTGGTTTTAACTTTAGTATACAAGCAGCAAATTGTGGGGGCAGTTTTAGGGTGTGATTGGAGGTGTTTGCTTTTCCAGCAAAGCTTCGTGGTTAAAGTTCAGCCTCTGCCTTCAGACAGCTTGCTCAGCTTAAAGCTCAGCCCCCTCACTTCCCAGTTGTGTACCCATGGGCATCTTACTCACTTTTCTGCCCTCCTGTTCATCAGTGGTTAAATGCAGTTAGCCACACAGTGCTGGTAGGATGATTAGATGTGGTGATAATATAAGATGGGAATACTGAGAGCTCAACAAATATTCATGCTATTTATGTAATTATTATCATTAATAATCACCTCCTGTCTTCCAGTCTAGTTTTACTGAAGTTCATGCTTGTTGAGGTTAAAGATCATTTTAGATCCAAATATTCTTTTGAAATTATATTAGAAACAGACAAAGAGGCACTAAAGGGTTGGTGTTTCCATCATCAAAACAGAATTAAACAGATGGGATATGGATTAAATCCTAAATTATATTAGGTATGAAATGTGGTTACTTTTAGGCTCATCTCCAGATACTTGTTGTGTTTTTGTACAGTTAGAAAATACCCTTCTAACGTGTGTGTGTCCATCTCTCCATGTCAAATTCTATCTCCTTATTTAAGCATCAGTTGTTGATCATTGATGGAATACTTATTACTTCATGTCCTTTTAAAACCAGTTATGACTTATTTTCAACATACTAGAGAATAGAAGATATCATTATGAAAATCCATTTACCCAACCTCCATACTAAATACATTTTCCCTAATAAATGAAGGTAAATAAATGTTTTCATGTTTATGTGATACTTTTAAAGAGATAAAGTATTATACCCTACCCTTTTTCTCTATTTTTAAAAAAAGATTTATTATTTATTTACTTGAAAGGCAGAGTTAGAGAGGGAGAGGCAGAGATTGAGATATGTTCAATCTGCTGGTTCTCCCCAAATGGCCTCAATGGCTAGAGTTGGGTCAAGCCAAAGCCAGGAGCCTGGAAATGCATTTGGTCTCCCATATGCAGAGACCCGCACAGTTTGGCCATCTTCTGCTGCTTTCCCAGGAGCATTATCAGGAAGGTGAATTTGTGCTTGAGCCAGTGCCCATATGCAGCATTGCAGGTGGCAGCTTTGCCTTGTACACTACAATGTTTGTCCCCTTATACTCCATCCTAATCCCATTCACGTCCATTCTCTCAAATGCAAATCATGACTTGTATTCCATGCTTATTTTTATACTTATTTGACATATATATGTATTCCTTAGCAATATAAACCACTTTGTAATTTTGCTAGATATTTATGGAATCACAAATAACACTCATGTACCATTATTTTGCATGTTCTTCAATGCAACATCCTTTCCTTTCCTTGTTAACTCTCCTTATTAAGACAGTAACTCATAGGCCTCCTCTCCATTCCTTGTGCCTTGGGGCCTAAGCACTTACAGATCCTGTTGCCTAACATGCCTTTCCCTTGACTCCTGAATGACCAGGCTCCTGTGCCTCTCAAGTCTTTATTTAAATGACTCAGAATTGGGCCTTCCTGGGTTACTCTGTCTAAAATTGCAAATCCTTCAATTCTTCTCCTTTCCTTGCTTTATTATTATCATTATCACTTCCTACCCTTGAGTTTACTAAGCATTTTACTTACTTTCTTCTTCAGCATCTGTTTCTGGCCCTGGAAAACGAATTTACTGAAGAAAAAGTTTTTGGTTTTGTGGGAATTTTTTTGGTCTGTTTAGTACCTGCTTTGTACCAGACAGGCATAGTAAATATTTACTGATTGAATACATGTGCTCTGTTGAGTAATTCACTTTTATTTCTTAATAGCATATTTTTGAAGTTTCTGCAAGTTGATATCTAGAGCTCTGCTTCATTTTCACCGTCACACAGCATTCCATTGGATGGCTATATCATCCAAATCATACCTTAGTATCCTTTTTTTTTTTTTTTTGTAGTGGATTACGTATTGGTTGTTTCCATGTTTTTTTCTTTTACAAATCATGCTGTGTTGGACATTTCTAAACATTCCTCTTTGAGCAAAAGTGTGAGAATTTATCTTTACTTATACCTAGAAGTGAAATTTCTGTTTGTATCAAATCAGTTAGCTATTCCTACATAACAAAATAGCCCAAACTTACTGGCTTAAAAGTGTGGTTTACACAATTCTGTGAGTTGGCACAGAGGTTTTTCCACTAGTCTTCCTCCTATGATTACAGCAAGCTGATGCCTAGAAAGGGTAAATTGTCTAATATGGCCTCACTGATGTATATGTGTGCAGTTGATAGGGCTGTCTGTAGGGCAGAGCACTTCAGATTTTCCCCATATGACTTGTCATCCTCCAGGAGGGTAGATCAGTCCCTTCACAGCGTGACATTCTTGAGAATGTTCCAGGAAGATCATGTAAAACCTTGTAAAGCCTGGGCTCTGAAATGTGCACAGCTTTACTCATCATTTTATTTAACACGAATCCAAAGTGTAGCCCACATTGAAGGAAAGAGAGAACCTGAAAGATATTGCGACCTTGCTTTTCTAATCTAATTTACACATCTTCAATTTTAACCAATGTTATCAAGTTTCTTTCTAAAGTAGTATGATCATTTTATGCTTTGAACTAACTCATTTTTTAAAGGTAATACCTTTGAAGCCACAGCCAGATGTAAGATGTTCGGAGGGCAGCTATCCTTTCTTAAGCAAACCACGAGGAAATCTCTGCTGTGCCTTCACCAAAACTGATTCTTCATCCTTCTTAGAACACAGATAGCTGATGTTTCTCAGACTTCCCTGGTAGCTAAGGGGGTTCATATGATTAAGGTTTGGTCAATGGAAACGATTTTTTTTTCCATTTTCAGACCTGAATTATGACTTGCTTTGGCATGAATTACCCTCTTGTCTCTCTGATGTATACGTACTGAAGAGCTACTGGGTCTCAGAGGCTCAGACTAAAGGCGGTAGAGCCATTAGACAGAAAGAACCTAAATGATTACTCAGAATTACCATCACCCCTTCCAACTCCTGCTTGATTGGAATTTGAGTTAGAAATAAACTTTTAATAAGCCACTGGGAACTCAAGGTTGGTTAGAACACTTAGAATCTTCTTAAATAACGCAACCCATAGTGAAAAGATGGCATCTTTATTTGTAGACTTTAGGTCTGAATGAAGAACATACAGTGTAATCTCCAAAGATATAACTGATATCCACTTGCCGTTTAAAAATATGCATCAGCTTCATTGAGATATAATTTATAGACCAACCAATTCACCTATTTAGATCATATTAGTCAATGGTTTTTACTGTAGTCAGAGTTGTGCAAACATCATAATCAATTTTAGAATATTTTCATTACTTCGAAAGGAAACCCTGCATGCATGAAGCAGTGTATCCACATTCCTGTTGCCTTGCCCCAGTCCTCAGCTTCCAACAACCACTAATCTGTCTTCTGTGTCTATAGAATTGCCTTTTCTGAACATTTCATATAAATGGAATAAAAAAGTATGTAGCCTTTTGTGTGTGACTTTTTCTTCTTAGGATAATATCTGCAGGGCTCCTTCGTGACATGATATAGGTCAGTATTTCATTTGTTTTTCACAAATGAGTAATATTCCATCATATGGATGTATCACATTTTATTTATCCATTGCTTGTTGACATTTTCATTGTTTGTGCTTATTGGCTATTATAGTAATGCTGCTATGAACATTCATGTACACTCTTTTCCACGTGCCCTTTTATCTTTAGAAAGCCCTGATTGAAGGTGTTTAGGCCGGTGCCGCAGTTCACTAGGCTAATCTTCTGCCTGCGGCGCCGGCACACCGGGTTCTAGTCCTGGTTGGGGCACTGGATTCTGTCCTGGTTGCTCTTCTTCCAGTCCAGCTCTCTGCTGTGGCCTGGGAGGGCAGTAGAGGGTGGCCCAAGTGCTTGGGGCCTGCATCCACATGGGAGACCAGGAGGAAGCACCTGGCTCCTGGCTTCGGATCTGCTCAGCACTCCAGCCGTAGCAGCCATTTAGGGGGTGAACCAATGGAAAAGGAAGCCCTTTCTCTCTGTCTCTCTCTCTCTCACATCTAACTCTGCCTGTCAAAAAAAAAAAATGTTAAAAGTTATATGAGCCTATTAAATAGGAGTAGGTTGATTTTTTTAAAAGATGTATCTTTCTTTATTTGGAAACCAGAGAGAGAGAGAGAGAGAGAGAGAGAGAGATTTTCCATCTGCTGGTTCATGCCCCAGATGGCCACAATGGCTGAGGCTGGGCCAGGCCAAAGCCAGGAATCTAGAATTCCATCTGGATCTCCTACATGGATAGCAAGGGTCTAGGTTCTTGTGCCATCTTCCCTTGTTTCCCTAGGCACATTACCAGGGAACTGAATAAGAAGTAGAGCAGCCAGACTCAAATTGGCACTCATAAGGGATGCTGGCCTTGTAGGAAGTGGCTTACTCACTGTACAACAACACTGGACCCAAGGCAGGTTGATTTAAAAGCAAACGATTTCTAAGCATTGGCATCATGGGGGAAAAAGCACAGCAGGGTATCTTCACAATAGATTTGAAGGAACTGCTGAGTTAATGGATTCCCCTTCCTTCTGCAGACTGTAACCTGACTGCAATGTGTCTCATCTTGAATGTGCATGTATCTTGTTTTCATAGTAATGGGAAGTTAGAATACTATGTAGATCATACTTTAAAACTTTGCACTATAGTTTATTGCAAAAAATTCTATACTTTGGATTAAAGTTTTTAGTCATTTATTTAGATGATATTTGTTGAGTGCCTACGCTGTCCTAGATATTGTTCCAGTACTAGCAATATAACTGAAAAATAAACATTAATAATAATTATATTTTAAGTGAAGAAGAGAATTGGAAATTGTATATGTGCTGTGAAGGCAATCAGACAGGCCATATTATATGTAGTGTGTCTGCAGGAGAGCTGCTTTTGAAGCTGAATGAATGACCAGCAGGAGCCAACTTGAACAGCAGTGTGGTAAGAGAACTCCAGATGGCAGAACAGCAAGCGCAAGCTCCCTGAGGTGGGAACATGCTAAGTGTAACTTGAGAAACAGAAGAAGTACTAGTGGGCATGGATCTCACAGAATTAAGGGTGAGTGGGAGGTATAACGGGTATAATTTTTGGTGATGCTGTACTAAGTCACATATGATATTAACTGAGATGTATTTTTACTTTTTGTCTTGCACAGATTCTGGAATCTGTGTAATTTTGTAGCAACTGGAGTCTTAGAGTCAATTTTTGCCCCATGTTCTGGAATCACATTCTAGATTTCTGTTGGTGTGAAAAATCACCTGTTACAAGCACCAGTCTAAAAATCTGTCAGCGAGGCAATAAAAGTTTGGAAACCCTAGAGCAAATCTTTCCAAAAACCTGGATTTTTGTGTAAAATGAGCCTAAAGTCAGTTGGCATGCCAAGCATTTTATGGGAATAAATTGGGTGGTTTGTGAAGTACACTCATTCTTCCAGGCCCCTGGGACTGAAATATTCTTACCACGCTGTTGCCACAGAGAACTGAATGGGTCTACAGAATTGGCTGGCTTGACCTCACAGTGAAGTTCAGGCTGTGTGACTTTGGGTCAGCAGTTGTGTGTGGGGTGGTATGCCCTTCTACAAACACTATGGACATGCATGTCTGATTTAGTAAACATTTATTACTAGGCAAGATCATAGTGATAATTTTTCTTTTGCAATGTAAAATGTCATGATTTTTTTAAATATTCAAGTAATTTTAAGAATCATCTGTAATCCTAACTTTTTAAAGGCTTAGGTAGCCAGCATTCTCACTGTCTAAAACATAGTAATGAATTAGGAAGTGCGAACCAAACCCCTGGACAGACCTAATAAATTAAAAATCAGAAGCAGGCATTTGGCGTAGTGGTTAAAATGCTGGTTTGGACACCCATATCCTATATCAAGTGCCTGAGTTGCAGTCCTGGCTCCACTCCCAATTCCAATTTTCCTGCTAATGTGCACCCTGGGAGGCAGCAGGTGATGGTTCATGCAGTTGGGTCCCTGCCACCCACTTGGGAAACTGGAGTGAGTTCTTGGCTCCCAGCTTCAGCCTGGCTCACCCCCAGCTATTGCAGGCATTTGGAGAGTGAAACAGCAGGTGGGAGCTCACTTTATCTGTCTGTCTCTGTCTCTGTTTCTTTCTGCTCTCTGTATGTGTTCCTCTACCTTTTAAACAGATAAATAAACATTTTAAAAATAAGTAAAATCAGTGTTCCCCCAGCAAGTTCACAAAAGCCTATTGTCTTTCTGTAGACACAGATTTCTTCTAGTGAACATGCTTAACTTGCTCGCAACCGCTCAGACAGTCAGAAGGTAGGAAAGATGTTGCTTGTCAGTAGGCATACTGATACAAGTGAGTATACATCGAATCTTAAAGTATATTCCTGTTAGCTTAAATCATGTGTCTTTCTCATTAATCCAAACCACTTCCGCGTACACTTCTTACAGTCAAAAATACAGTAGTCAAGTGAAAGAATTTTTTTCAGAAGATATAAAATACTAAAAATATGGTCATTTGCTTCCCAAAACCAAGACATGTTATAAATGAATGTAAGTGGTTTTGTGAGCCAGATTTTGTTTATACCTGCACAAATGCCTTATGAACAGACTTCTTCTTCTTAAATCAGCTACAATGACCCTTTCTGTCTATACTATTGGAATATCTTCTGTAAGGCACTAGCAGCAGCATCATCTCAGTTGGCACAGCAATGATTGTGTAATTATATTAACTTTTAAATATAATTTTATTTATATTCCAAAAAGTGCTAAAATAATAGTACTGAGCATAGGGTTTGCATACTTGATATAGTTGAGACAAGTATGGAAATTGCTAATGTCTTGGCAAATGCCCATTGTGAGACTTAAACAGGGACACTAGATGTGTAAGCTTTTCAACTATGGGATAGATTGAATCCAAAAATGTGTTCGGAATATAGGACAACTACGTATGTGTCTTCTGAAAGGTATAATTGGATATTTTAAAAATCTTTGATTCCATCTTAATGGTGTGATTTCATATGCATTTTAAAGAATAAATCAGGCACTTTCATGGAAAACTGCCAGTGTAATAAATGCCTGAAAGGCATGGATCCACTGTTGGGTATCTTAAAGTTCAAGAGATCCTGAAAATCAGGTTAACAAGGAGCTGCTTCTTTTGATGTTTGTCCATGTTTGTACATGGACTGATTGGCAGCTGCAGTATGTGCGCTAGTTATTTCTCCTGGCCTCATGTAAAGCTTAGCCAACAAGTCACCCTCACAAGAGGAATTCATGAGCTTCTTCAACCTTCTGTTGAAGAAGGGGACAGACTATGGACTTTCTAGAAGCAGTAGGAATAGAATTACAAATGTAATTCTATTATAACACAAAGAGGGTTTGGGTAGAAGTGGGTTCCATACTAAAAAGTGGCCTCTGAAGGAAGCAGAGTCATAGCCTGGGTTCTCTAAGCTCCTCTTCCATTTTTTGCCAACAGAGGGTGTTTAAGATATTTAATATTTTTAAAAAAGGGACTCAGTTTCCAGCCCCCAGGTTAGATTAGCCAGAGTTGACATTAGAAGGAATGAAACTAACAACACAGAGTTTCAGAAGCCCATGGTTTTGGTTGGTGCTAAGTAAGCCTGTTCTTTAAAAAAAAAAAAAAAAAAAAAAAAAACAGTCGTTGACTAATTTCTGCATTTCACCTCTCATGCATTTCTTCTCATGCTGCATCTTCTCTCCATCATAGACTTCGCAAGCTCCCTGAATCCATTAGTAACTGAATATGTTTTTTTAAATGAATCACTTTTGGAGGCTTTACTCAAGGTGAGCATTCAGTCTTCTTGCTTGTCACCACCCCCTGCTCCCATGCTCCATGGGCTGCGTGGTCTCTAAATAACAATAGCAAAACAAAACAAAGTTCTTCATGGTAAAGGGAAATGGGATAAGAACATTTAATTGATTGCAGGCTCAGGGAAACAGATGGGAAAGTCCTGACTCAGCATAAGGGGGAATTCTTTTGAATCTCTACCTTGAAGGGAAGTAGACCTAGAAGCAGAGATTGTTTTGTTTTTGAAAGTCCAGAATGGTCTTGTACCAAAGGAGTGATGACCAGGACCACTTAGAGGACTGGGTACTTAAGCTTTCTGATTTCTGCATTTGGGACTTGTTGATGACAAGCCTGGAGATTGGACATGAGCAAGGGCAGTGGACTGGGTGAGCTTGATGGACAGCAGCCACAAGGCAGAGAGTCTTATGTCATTCTAGATCAGATGTCCCATAGATCAGAGGTCTCACTGGAAAAAGTAGTCAGCTCATTGTCTCTCTTTTTTTTCCCACTCACAGCATTTATTATGTTTTACCTTTTGTAAAAGCAACTTCTAAAAAATAACTTGTATGGCTCTTTTAAGATTTCTTTTTATTTATTTGAAAGGCAGATGACAGAGAAAGGGAAACAGATTTTCATCCACTGGTTCACTTACCAAATGGCCGCAATGTCCAAGGCTGGGTAGGCCAAAACCAAGAGTCTGGAACTCTATCTGGGTTTCCCACATAGTTGGCAAGGGCCAAGAACTTTGGTCATCTTCCATTGCTTTCCCAGGTGCATTAGCAGGGAGTTGGATCTGAAGCACTGTAATCAAGACTCGAACTGGTGCTCTGACATGGGATGCTGGCATCACAGGCATCAGCTTAACCCACTGCACCATGTCGCTGGCCCCAGTAAAAGCAAACTTTAAGCAAAATGTCAGTTACAGGAAAACAAGAAGAGTATAATAAAATGGGCCCCTCATTATGGATGTGTGTAGTCTTTCAAGAGACTGATTTGTTGGTCTGTATTCTAAACATGAAAGGTACACATGCCCTTTGACCCAGCAAGTGCCTTTCTCAGAATTTAAGTAGTGAGTGGATCATTAGCAGAGAAACTATTCAGATGTGATTGCTATATTCTTATTTATGCCATTTGAAAACTTGGAAAAACAAGGCCCACTAGGATGAGTTGTTACAGATTGCACTGTGACCATGAAATAATGACCCAGATTAATATATATTAGTAGGGAAAACACCTATGTCATTTTGTTAAGTTAAAAGGAAGGCCACAAAGTGGTATGCCTAGCACTATGATTGACTTTTGCTGTTAACAGTGGACATAGATGGAAAGAAGTTGTCCTCTGGGCCCTGGGTTTATGATTTTGTTCTCCCTCCTCCCCACCCTCAATCCCTCCACACTCAATCTCTCCCTCCCACACTCCTTTCCTTCTTCCCTCCCTTCCTCCTTCCCTTCCCTCCTTCATTCATGTATTTTCAAAATTAAAAGTATAAAAGTATGCATTATTTTTGTACTTGGGATCAAAGTGTCAATAAAAACTACTTTGAGTTTGGGTAATGAGAAATTTTAAAAAATCCATGATCCATAGTCAAGGAGAACCACTTTAATTCCCTGATATATTTCTTTCCAAACAATCTTTTTTTTTGCTGTGTGTGTTTGTGTGTGTCTCTGTGTGTGTAATCTTGCTCTAGAAAACTGGAACGGCTGTTTATTAATTTAGAGCAATGGATGTGACTGTCAAGAGGGTTGAATTGCTCAAATACACACACAATAGTGTAATAGTAGTGTAATAGCTATAGTACATTTGTTCATTAACTTAAATCATTTTTCATTTTCCTCTGGTCATATTCTGGTATCTTTGAATGGTGATTTGCTTTTTCACTTTGTACATTTACAAATGTGCTATTTTGAATTCCTGAACTGTGTTCAGTGTAGTAATGTCATCAAATGATTGTTTCTATGCTCCCTATAAAATAATCAATTGATAATGGTGTCTGTTGGTGACTTGTATATTCACTGTCTTTCTTACTGGCGTCACTGATCTTCAAGTAACATTGCAGGGATTAAGTGTTGGGCTCTGGATCTGATCTCTGAGGTTTCTCGCCTCTCTCCTCATCAGGGGGCATCATCACTTCTCACAACATGACACACATTATGTCAACTGTGGTCCGGTGTAGGCCACTTTATGCCAGTTCTTAAAAAATGATGACCAGTCCATCAGTCTTTCACACCACTAACGAAGAACCTTGTGCACCCTGCCAGGTAAACAGGGCCCCTCCAGTAGATCGCTCCAATTTGTGTGGGGTGATATGGACTCCATTGCTTGGAAAATTCCTGTGTCCCTTTAAGCTGTGTCCCTCTGGATACTCCTGTGTTCCTTCTCCCAGCCTGCCTGGCAGAACGGCCTTTCTTCCTCCTGTCTGTGGCCCACATAGAGCACCCACAATCAAATTGCTCCTTTGACCTTTCCAGTTTGAAGGGAACAAGGGAGACCATTCAGCTAGAATTACCTGAACATTTGGTTGCATCTACATGAATGTTCCATTATGACTTATGGCATTTTCTACTTTCAGTCCCCAGTGGTGACTTTATTTTACAGAGGCGTTTGCAAAGAAATTCACTTCATTGAAGAAAAGGAATTTTAGTGTCTTAAATTTTCCCCCTTGCTTATGGGAACCTGAAATCTCATTCATGCTCTGTGAAATTGAAGAAATTGGATATTTGGGAATGGAAATTGGTGGTCCTCCAAGCAATATGGGATCTAAAAGTGTTAAATCCTTTCATAAATAAACCTTGATTCAGACTGGAATGTCTTGGCTTGATCTTAAAGGTGATATTATAGGAGACATATAGCCGTTGACTGGCCTTACAGATAATTATCTGCACATTCCAGCCTTAGTCTGCCATCACAGGGCCCAGCCTGCAATGAAGGCAATGCTCTTTCCCTTACAAGAATATTGCATTTACGCAGAGCTCCAACCCCACGATGTTTATGAACCACATGCTGCTCATGGCTTTGAAAGCAGAAGAGATCTCTCCATAACGGGAGGCCTTATCTTTCAAGCCTTCTAAATGTCTGTGTGGTCCATGTCTTGGCAATTCTAGTTAATTTCTAACTGGGCTGTGTTCTGCTATTTTTGGTGATTCGCTTTTTTAAGTTGTACCTTTACATCTCTATTAGGCTCACTAAGTTACAGCACTAGTATATGTGCATTTGAGTTTCCTGATGAGTTTGTGACTGAAGTCTGTTCCCTTCTGTTTTCATGGATGCAGTACCTTCCTTAGGACAGAAGGAGAGGTGGGGGAATAGAGGGAGAAGGGGAGGAAAGGAGGAAGAAGGAGGAAATTAAGAGCAAGTTCCTTGCTAGACTGCGAGTACAATGCGTACATGGACTGAGTCCCTCGTGCCTGTCATAGTGCCATAATAAGTTTTGTTCATGAGTTGATTACTGAGTTGAGAACCTGAAGCATGTTAAGTGGTTGTGCCTTCCATCTTTTTTGACAAAGCAAAGGACTGTATTGACTATGACACTCTGGAGCCTAACGGCTGCTTAGTAGCTATGTGACTGCAGACAAGTTGCTCAACCTCTCTGTGTCTAAGTTTCACAAATGTACAGTGGGAATGTTAACTTATAAGGGTGTTGTGAGAAATAGATGGGAATATAAAAATTATTCATATTCACAAGGCTTTAATCAAGGACAACCATAAGGTAAATGCCACGGTTATTAGTGTTAATACTTACTAATTAGTTTTTGGATATTGTTATTAGATTTCAGGAAAAAGGCTAGAATTTTAGGGTGCCTCTCATTTCAATCAAGAATAGAAATGAATAATTGTGTGTACATGATGTATTAATTAAAAAAACAGAAATTTGCTTTTATCTTGCAGGCTAGCTAGTTATTCAACATAAACATTAAGTGTTTAAAGGGAAAAATAATGGAGTGAGTGCATAGTGTACATGTAAGAGAGGGAAGACTTTTTATGTTTAATTTGACAAAATTCTTTGAACATATGAAGCCTTCTCCATATAAATATTTTTCCAGGTAAGCAATTAGAACAGGCCAAATTTATCCTATACTGCTTGGATGCAAAACCATAACATTTAATTTTTTTCTAATTCCAGTTAAATGCTCCCTCCCAGCGTCCTCTCCATCTGCCATCCTCGGTGCAAAGTCAAACCTCAGACCTTGTGAGGGTCCACATCTGTCCCTGGGGACTCGTGTTCTCTCCGTGCTGAGGGAAGGCCTGTGATCTTTGGTCTCCCCTCTCCTCTCTGCTCTGGCCCATGCCAAGCAGGTTTACTCACATATCACCCCCTTCCATGGCCGCAGGACCTTTGGCCTTAGGCGCTATCCTAGACTCCTTGTCTCTGCTCTCTGCGGCTCACTTAGAGTGGGATGCAGGCCCTGCCATCTGTGAGATCCACCTCCCTTTCTGCAAAAACCCTCCAGGACTCAAATTCTTGGACACCTTCTGGAGCAGGAGAGAGGGAGGCCTGGTTCTTAGTCTGTCTTCACGTACCCACGGCCGAGGAATACTCACCGTGGCGTTAGTCCAGCATGTAATTTTAGCCACCAGTGGAAAGGGAACACAGAACCAGGATACAGATTTGATTGACCCTAGAAGGGAGGCTGGTTGATGGTGGCAGCTGACTGACTTCCTGCTTGACTGCTGCCTGTGGCATTTTTTAGTGGATGACCTTGCTGTCTGTTACCACTTTGTGCCCCTCCCTGTAACATGGAAACAATAGCTGAGTATTCAGGGGAGGTGATTGTGTTATTACCAGTGCTGTGCTTGAGACCTCTGATTGTTCAGGTCAGCTGTCCCCTGTGATGCATAAAGGCCTTAGGGCAGGCAAATGAGCTGTCCCTGCTTGTGCTGAACTACAGCTACAGCTGCAGGACCTGGACCTGGAAAAACGCCTGTGGTAACCCAAGGTGGGAAAATCGTGACACCCCTGGGAGGTACTTAGATGGGGCTGGAAGAGAGCCTGGGGCTCATCTCATTCATTAGCTCATTTCACAGAAGAGAAAAACAGGCTGAAAGAGAAGAGAGTGATCCGTTCTTCTAGAATTTTGAACTCCATCCTTCTACTTGTCAGAGTCCCAGATCTCCCCTCCTTACCATCCCAAACCTCTGCCCAGAAAGAGCTCCAGCTGCTCACTGTTCCCAGACTCTTCCTTTCCCTAGAGCTGCCTTCGGCTTCCTCGTCTCCTCTGCTTCCCAGACCCAGCCCTTGCTCTTTTATCACTACATTTTCCTCCCACCTCCCTCCCTCTCTGACACAATTCTACCCAATCTGTGGAAAGAATTGAGGGCTTAGGCCCCAGGTGTGGCTCTTAGGTGTGTTCTTGTTGAATTCAAGCATTTTGTTTTGTTTCTTTATAATTAAGACACCATGAAAAATGAGATTTCACACGAAAGCTGATAGTTTTGCTTCTTTAGATAACTTGGAGAATCTGGGGGCATAGAACCTGCATTTTTTGCTTGGTGGAAATTAGCGACAGCTAAGGAACTTTTCCCTGCCTGGCCAGCATCACCTCTTGATGATCGCCTGCCGGTGCTGAGTTTGTGACCCCTGCTTTAAGTCATCCTTTAAATGCTGTGGCTTCCAGGAAGCCTGCTCTCCCCTCTTCTCACTTTTCTGAACGTCTCCTGGCCTCACCCTTTCTGCTTTCACACTCTGCTCCTGCCTGTGCCGCATGTAGCTGGTTTCAGTAACTAATACTTATCATTTATCAAGTGTCTACTAAGGGCAGGGCATAGGGCTGAGTGTCTCATGGATATTGTAATCTCCAGGCCTCCCTATGACCCTGAGAGAAGTGTATTATTATCTACAACCCATGAATGCAGAAGCCCAGAGAATATAAGTAGCTCGTTTGAGGTCACACAGCTGGTAAATGGCAGAGAAGGGATTTGAGGTCTCATCACTCCCACCTTAGCACCTGTTACTCCTCAGGCTTTAGACCTATGGGTCTTTGCATCTCACTGAAAGCTGTAGGCTGGGCAGGAATGTGATGCTTTAACTCTGTTACATTAAGCATGTGCAGAACACACAGTCCCTCAGAGCCAAAGACCTCAGATCCATTGTCCCTAACCAAACAGTGAAGCAGCAATGCTAATGGGGGCCTTTCCAGTGCCCTGAGCACTACTACATTCCTGGTGTTGTGTCGTTTTACCCTGAAAGCTCCTGCAGTCCCCACAAGGCTGGATGCCTTGGCCAAAGACATACAAAGGCAAGTGGCTAGGATTTGAACTGGAATCTCTGTTAACTCAGATTTTATACCTTTTCACTGCCTGCCTCCAGTTCACTCATGTTTTTGAATGACTTTTCTCATTTAAAAGCTGTTAGCTAATAAATTGAACAAGCACAGCCCTCTTGTGTGATCTTCCCTAGCCATACAAGTGACATGACAGCTACTTCAGTCTCTGATTCTTCGAAATAGCTTCTCTGTGCTGGGTGCAATGTCAAGGCCAGAATGTAAAGATGCCATGGCAATGTCTGTGTCCTCACAAAAGCTTGCCATCAAGGTGAGAGGGGGAGCCCCTGTGATCTGGGCCATCGCTGCGGATCGATCTAGTGGCTTCCTATAGCATCATGACATTTGGCCTGGTCAACCCCTTGCTCTAAGAGAAATGAGACAAGGTTCCCTTCATGGATGCTGGTTTCCTTTCACAGACCTCTGGACACAGGAGACTTGTGAACTTGCAGTCATTGCTGGGCTGAATGGTCACAGTGCTTTTGCTTATAAAGAGAAGTTGCCCATGGCAAGAGGCTCACTCTTCCTTTACCAAATAAGGCAGGTCTACAACATCTCTGTTTGAATGCCATGTGGGAAGTATGTAATAAATACTCAGTGAACCAGTAAGCTATTGAACTTGAGCCTGCATCAGAATCAGAAACAATCTGAAGGGCCTGAAGGCACAGATTGTTGGGCCACAGCCCCAGAGCCATCTGATCAATAATAAGGAGAGGTTTGGGGTGGGGCAGTGGGGAAGGTGCAGGGGATTCTGAGAATGTGCATTATCACCAATTCCAGGGTGATGCCACCGCTGCCGCGGCTGCTGGTCTGAAGTGCCTTCCCCTTTGAGGGCCATTGGTATAAACAAGGAGCATTGTGGTTGCTGCTAATTCTAGTTATGAGTTAGGTAAACATATATTGTCCGCAAGTGCCTGGTGTCAGGGAGAGTCGCTTAGAAACAAGGCAAACAAAGAGGCTAGTGAGGAAATTGGGGTGATCCATATAAAGAAATTCAGAGGTAATTTAAAATTGCTATGGGGAGAACAAACTTGGAGCAGGGATGAAGAATTCCAGGGACAAGGAAGGTGGCAGCCACTTTATCTAAGGGAGCTCAAACGGGCCTTGTGGAGGTGGTGACATTTACACCAGGACCTGACAGTTCAGATGATGGCTGCTACTTGAAGGGTTTGGGAGGAAGGTGTTGGAAACAAGGCGTGGTAAGAAAGAGCAGATTCTTCGAGGCCCTGGGGGGAGGACCTGCGGGCAAGGGCTGGGGCAGGGAATACTGTTGGGCAGGCAAGCAGGCTCCTCCATACAGGGCCCTGATCTGCCACAGGAAGGGGCTGCAGTTAAATCTGCAAGGCAATAGAAATCATATTTCTCTTTTTAAATCATATTTTCATTTGGGAAATGAATGCATGTAGGTGTGAAAATTCCTTTGTGTGCTCCATTGCAGGGCTTGGCTCCCTGCATGCACAGTGCAAGAAAAAAAAAAAAAAAGACAAAGACAAAAGAAATGGATTTGGTGGATGCATCCTCAGTTATTGCTGAGGGCGGAGTGAATGGAGAGATGCTTGCTGCATGTATACACACACTCACACAGCTCCAATTGTGAGCTCCATAAAACAGTACAAAACTAGAATGTGCAGTGCATCGAAATGTGCAGAGCTTATTTGGTGATTTGCTTTCCTGTATATTTTTTTCACAGTTAGAACCTGCGGCTCCTTCTGTTCGATATGAGGGGTTGTCTCTGGGTATCGAAAGTGCTTTCTGTGTTCCCCTTGGCTTTTGAAAAGGTCAGCTATGTGGCTAAATGCTGCAAGTTAAACCTTCACAGGGATGGCTGGAAACACAGGAGGAGTCACAGAGGGAAAAGGGGGACGTGACTTCCTAGCTGTCCTGCTTTTCTTTTGCTCTCAATTGAAGCAGAAGATGCCACTAGGCCAGCTGGCTCCATACACCCCTCAGTGGTCTCAGGGACATTGAATTCATGTGGCTGTCCCATTCCAAAATGTGTTCCCCTGCCAGACGCCCTCTTGGTCCGTGGTAGAGTGGAGTAAGTTATACTTTATAGGAGTCATCCAGATGAGAACATGTTTGTGATGATTTCTACAGCATTGGGAATTCCTGCTTTTTTCGGTCAGATCTGTTAGAGCTGTAAAAGGAAGCTTTCTGGACATTAACTTTGTAGCAGAAAGGGCTAGAATGAGGCTGGCAAGGGAAGAAACAATTTTGATGTAATAAAAATAGGATTGTTCAGAGCTGAGATGAGAGCTCTCTTACTATTTGGTATTCAGATGAAATTTAGTTTGGAAGTCACATCAGCGAATATTGTATTTCTTCAGATCCTCGGCTGTGTTTTCCATCAGGGGACATCTTGATTTCCCTGAACTTGCGTAGCCATCAGAAAAACCATCAGTGGTTTCAACTCGTGTGTGTGTGCTGCTTTTATTTTATTTTATTCTTTTTATTTTACCTACACGTACTATAGCCATTAAAATATGATTTTAATATCTATTTTGGAAGCTGGAAGACATTCTTTTGGATCAGGGCAAACAGGGTATGCCACCTCCTCCACACAGTTTCTCTCTTTTCAGTACCTACTTGCCTTGGCACTTCATTTGTTACTGTTCATTAGAACATGTCCCCATCGCCTCTGAAGCTGTCTCCTAGGCAAAGCTTTTAGAACCTGAATTTTTTTAAACACAAAACAGGATTATGGATTAATCTCAGGCACGGAAGTCCCCGAGGGCCATGGAACCTCACAAGTAAAACTCTACTCTTGGCAGGTCCCTTCCTGAGCTACCCTGTGTTCCTGCCATTGACCTGGTGGACGAAAGAGTGGATGTGTGTGTGAGTCTAGGCATGACTTCTCTAAAGATCAACATTTGTACACACTGGAGTCACCTTTTATACATAGTGCTACTGACATTAACCAGAGGAGAGGGCCTGACAGCCCGGCCTCCACGCCAGCGAGAGTGGCCCGGCGCTGTGTGCACGGTTTATCTGAAGGGGTTCAGTACAGAATTACACAGCCTAATTGTTGTCAGTCCAAAAGGAACAACTGCCCAGATACAGGCGCCTTTAAGGTTACTGAATGTGACCCATCCAAGCAGGATATTCGCTTCAATATACGCACAGTGGTTCGTGATTTTGAATGTATAGACTTCCTTGCTTGAACTCTGGGTGTC